>NC_141934.1:5272688-10815188 GCF_057802395.1 Ceratotherium simum simum | reverse complement strand
TCCGCATCTGGAAAAGTGGAATCACAAAGTCTGGCCGGTGGAGCTGAGATGAGAATTCAAACTGCTCCCTCCTCTGTGCACGGGTCCTGTGTGGAGCAGGTGCCTTTTGGGGATGAGGGGCCCCCTGGGCAGTGACCTGCTAGGCTCCCCACCTGGTGTCATCCTGGGAATCCTGGAGAGCTCAACACCTTCTGTTCTTATTCTTCGGCATGGAGCCCAAGCCTGGTGGGCACCCCGGAGGAAGACACAGTCGTCAGGACTGTTAACGGAGCACCTGCTGTCCCATCGACTGTAACGGCCACCACAGTCGTAACCCACGTAGAGGCTCCCTCTGGAAGAAAAGCACCGAGGAGAGGATGGGTGGACCTTGACTTAGATTGGGGAGTTGAGGGAATCTTGGAAACAGCTGAAGCAGAGTGGTGGGTGGAATGTTCCAGGCGGAGGGAACAGCTAGAGCAGAGAGGTAGGAAGGAGGCGGGCAGGTTCTGAAGATGAGCAAGGAGGAGACACGCGTGTGACCCGAGTGGAGCCAGTGAGGGCAGGGGAGTCGCACATGGGAGTCAGCGGTGGGGCCGGGATTTGAACCCAGGACTGGGGCCTGGGGAGAGGCGCCCAGAGCTGCCTGTCAGGAGCCCCTGCCCCACCCTGGCCAGGAAGGTTCAGCAGCTGTCCCCTCCCTCTCCCAGCTCCCCCTCTCCCAGCTCCCCACCCCCAGCTTGGCTTCTGTGAACTTCATTATCCCCTCTCCCTTCCCCCCACCTCTACCAGGTTCCAGAGTCAGGAGGGGCCAAGACTTGGAACCTGTCGTCATTTTGCCAGTGAGGAAACTAAGGCTCAGAGAGGGCAAGAAACCTGTCCAAGGACACACAGCGGAAACCATCCCATGAGCGGGTGCTCATGGGATGGATGAGGCCCCCCAGGGGCCTTCTCCTGAGCATCTCCCCCACCAGCCGGGTGGGGCCGGTCTTTCTCTCATTTCTCAGACAACAACCTGGGCTCAGAAGAGGCCAAAGAACTGGCCTCAGAACTGGTTTAAGAGGGAAAAGGGAGCTGAATTTCAGTTTATTTTTAATTTTTTTAAACTGTCTTAAGAGTTTCCCTTTTTCTTATCTTTTACTCGGTTCGTACAATGTTTATTTTGTTTGTTATGGGTTCTTTTCCCGTTGAGTCCTTCCCCCACCACCACCAAAAAAAAAAACAACTGGATTATTTGTGTCCTTTCACAGCTGTTTTCCTATCCCATCCTTTGGGGTAAAACACACAGGATTTGAAGTAAAGCAAAGAAACAGACAGAAAGAGAGACAGACAGGGACAGAGACAGAGAGAGAAGCAGAGACACAGAGAGTGGGAGAGAGAGAGATGGAGAAAGACTGGCAGACAGTGGGGAGAGGAGGTGCAGAGAGAGGGCAAGGGGGGCCGGGGGTCCGAGAGGGAGGGAGGCACGGCTTCGTCTCTGAAAGCAGAGTGGCCACTGAGCAGCAGGGCCCGGTGGAACCCTTGGCTTTAGAGTCCGGACACCCCTGGATTTCATCCTAAATTCTCCTGCCTCCTCCCTCCCGAGACCTAAGTCCCTCTACGGACAGAGGAAACAGAGCCCTAGATCAGAGCAGTGAATTCCCTGCCAGATGCTTCCTCTGGGGACAATGACATCTCCAGCCTGTCGCAATGACCTGGGCTCTCGACAGCATGGGTGGGCAGGGGGCTCGGAAACAAGCGTTCCCCGAGTTCCTGGGTGCTGAGGAATTACCGCCCTGCTGGTCCCGCTGGACTTGCTTCTCAGGAAAAGACAGAGGGGCAACAGGGCAGTGACAGCCAGCTGCTGCGGGACTGAGGGGCTGCGAGGTGGGGGGCCCAGAAATGCTGTGTGACCCTGGACAAGTCGCCCTGTCTCTCTGGGCCTCCCTCATGTTCCCAAAGCCCTCTGCGGGCCAGGGAGAGCTCTTCACATGGAAGGGGTATTATTATTCCTGTGCGTAGCGTTGTTGTTTGAAAAGAAGGCTAAAAGCACAGTGGTTAAGGTCACAAATTCAGAGCCACGCAGACCCGCGTCCAAATCCTGGCTCTGCCACTTCCCGCTGCGTGTCCTCGGGCACACGCCTTCTCTCTCTGAGTCTCCGTTTTCGAATCTGTAAAACGGGTGGCAGCGGTGTCTGCCTTGTGGGTTGTCGGAAGGAGTGGCAGCTTAGTGCACAAACGAGTACACAGTAGGCGCTCGGTCATGCCGCCACATGCCTTTGCCTCTGTCCTTCTGAAAAGCAGGCACATCTGGCCTCTTGCCCAGGACAGCTGCCCCGGGGCTCCCAGCTCCCCCTCCTTCCTCCCGAAAACACCTGCGCAGACCCCCTTTCCGGCCTCATGGAATGAAAATTATGTAAAGAGGCCCATGCTTCTCGCTTGCAGACAAAGACCGAAAAATGGAAATTCCATACTGTCCCGGGAAGCGGCTGGGGCTCAGGAAAGCCTGCAGCCAAGGCCTCCGCCGGGCGTGAGGGCTCGTCCTCTGGGATCCCGCTGCATCCTCACAGCTGCTCGAGCGCCAGGCAGTCGTGCCCAGGGGGGCGTCCCCATTGGCCAGAAGGGAAAACTGAGGCCCACGCGTGGAAGCCACTGGCCCCTGGTGCGGCCCTCCGGACCCAGAGTTGCCTCCTGGAGTGTGATGCAGGGATTCTGAGGGATGGCAAGTGGTGACCCGGAGGGACGGGAAAAGTGCTCAGCTCCTTCCCAGGGACCGGGACGTTCTGGGCAGGAAAGCGGATGCCACAGAGTGGGCTGGGGGCCGTCCACAGACAGCGGGACAAATGCCGTTGAACATCGGGGTGGCACAAGCCCTCGTGGTTCTCTTCCAGCTCTCCTGATCAAGCACAGAGAGAGCCTCACCCGGGTGCTGCCGTGTCCTACACGTCCAACAAGACTGGGCCCCGAGCCTCGGGGCAAGCCGCCGCGGCCAGCTGGCCCGGAAAGATGCTTGTGTTTCTAACTCAATAGTGAGTTTTCATTTATGGCAAGTTTTCAATTCAAAATAGTGACAGAAAGTTTCCTACTGAAATGAAAAGAGAATCCTTGAAACGAATGAAGTAAGAAACAGTGCGGAGGGGGTGCGGGTAAGGGCGACGTTGGGAAGAAAGATGGCGTTCTGGAAGCGTGGTTCTCTCCGGCTCAACAGACTGATAGCTCTGGCCTCGCCTTCCCCCAGGAGGACGCCCACACGTGCCCACTCACCAGCCGTTGGCTGACATTTGGTAGGTACCTGCCATGCGCCCAGGGCTGGGCTGGTGGCTTGCGATCCTCTGTGCAATCAAACAGACACAGCAGTGACCTCCAGAACTTACGGTCTAGCAGGTAAACTGATGCATGAGATCCTCAGGATGGTGACAAATGTCCTGAGGACCCAAAGTTGTGTGAGAGAAAATGGGATGGGGAAGGCGGGGCATGGAGATTAGAGAGTGGACAGGGAAGGGCTCCCAGGGGAGGTGCTGTATTTAAGCAGGCTCTATTGAGAGCAGAGGGGACAGCAGGTGCAAAGGCCCTGAGGCAGGAAAAGGCCACTGTCTTGGAAGAATTAAAGAGGGAAAAGGGGGTGGGGCAGTGGGAGATGAGGTAGGCAGGTCCCAGCTCACTCAGGACCTTGAAGGTCCTGACTGAAGGTCAGGAGGATTTGGGGTTTCAATCTGGGTACGATGGGGAGCCACTGGGTTGTTTTTATTTTGTTTGTTTGGTTTTTGGTTTTGCTGAGGAAGATTTACCCCGAACTAACATCTGCCACCAATCTTCCTCTTTTTGCTTGAGGAAGATTGGCCTTGAGCTAACATCCATTGCCAATCTCCTCTATTTTGTATATGGGTCGCCCTGTCTTCATGGGGCTGTCCACGGGGTGCACACGTCACTCCATGCCCAGATCTGTGCTTGTCACACGCATGCTCATGCATGCGTAGAGGCACGCATAGATGCATGCCTGCACAAACCCACTCACCCTCCCCCGGGTCCACGTGCACACGCACGCACGGGTGTACGTGCCCACGCACCCACATGCGCGCCTGGCCCCGCTCACCTTTGCGCACGCACACATCCGTGGTCTTCGCCTATAAAAATCACCTCGGTGATTACGCTCCATCAGCTGACGTCCGGGGAATAATCGAGATCCCCTCTCTCGCGCATCCCCAGGTGACTCATTGAGAAGGCGCCTCGCCCTCGCCTCAGCCCTGCTGCACGCCGCGAGCACTAAGAATACTTTCTTTTGTTGTAGCAAATGACATTTGAATTCATTTTCCTACCTGTTATGCGAGGAGACGGCGGAGACTGAGTGGTTATTACCTGCCCGCCATTATGTAAGGTGACAGAAAGACGACACGGCTGGCTGCCGTGGGAACGCCTCTGGCGCCACCCGGACCCCGCGCTCTCCTGGACCAGAGGCCAGAGCCCCGTTCTGGGAGCCCCGCCCGGCCACTGCATTCCCATGTGACTTTCGGCAAGTCACTTGATGCTCGGGGCCTCAGTTGCTTCATCTGTTAAATGGGGGAGAAAGGGATGGGCCGGATGACTTTTGAGGGACCTTTCCAGCTCCTCTGCATGTGATTTTGGGCTCAGACCAGGAGATTTTGGTCTCCTCTCTCCAGGGGTTGAGGGTGTGTCCGTTACGGTTTGAGGCAGTGAGTTCTCCCTTATGAGGCTCAGGATTCATCCGTTCATTTAGCAAGTGTGGTTCTGGTCTACCGGCTGCCAGCCCTGTTCCAGGGACTGTGGAGAGGGTGGGGAGCAGGACAAAGCTCCTGCACGATGGAGCTTACATTACAGCGACAATATTTCAGCAACAAACCGTTGTGAGTGAATGAATAAACGAGTGCATCTGGGATGGAAATGGAGGTTGGAGAAATGTTAATAGAGGATGGACATCAAGCCCTGGAAGTGGGCAGCAGATGCAAAGGCCCTGAGGCAGGAAAAGGCCACCCCCTTGGAGGAAGTGGATGTGGGGAGTGGGAGACGAGGTAGGCAAGAGGGAGAAGGAAGAGCGCCTGGGCTGAGCGCTGGAGCTCCCGTCTATGAGACGGAAAGAAGAGCTCACAGAGGAAGCAGAAGAGGAGCGACGGGGAGGCGGGGCTCCAGGGCAGAGGCGGTCTCTGGCGGGGAGGAGTCAGCAGTGTGGGGCCTTGGAGGCGCCAGGGAAGGAGAGCCCTGCTTGTGGGTGGGGCCAGAGCTCTGTCTTGCCTGTGTCCCCAGTGGACACAGGGCCTGCCCCTCGTCAGCCCCCAGGAATATCAGTGGAACGAATCCATCAACGATTCCCCACCTTAGCTGCTGCGTCTTGGCCTCAGAGCCACCACTCCCCAGGCCAGGCGGAGAGCGAGACATCGCTCAGAGTCGTCATCAGCATTTTACCATGCAGCCGGTTTTTCTGGGGCACCAGCCCTGAGGGCACTCTGCCCGCGTCCTAGCCTGTGCCCTCGCCAGTAAGAGCAGGTGGTAGGGTGACAAACCCATTTTACAGGTGAGAAGTGTACTCGGAGGGAAGGAGGACTTTTCCGAGGTCAGCTAGCTCTCAAGGGGTTGAGGGACCTGAGCCGGAACCTCTGGTTTCAGAGCCCAGACAGCCACCATGCTGTGCTGAGGACCCAGGAGGCGCTTTGCAAAGTGAAAATCCCCGTGTGCACGTGGGGGTCCTTTCCACTAACGCCCCTGGACCCCCACCCTGGGAGGGGCTACATCCCGCTTCCCAGGGCCAGGTCTCCACCCCTTTGGGTTGGCCCCACCCTCCCTTTCTGGATCCCAGCAGAACGGGCCTCCCACGGCTGATTCCTGCCCTGTCACCCACCCCGCAGCCATCCTTGGGACCCCCGCTGCCGGCCACCTCGCCAAGCCGGACCCCCAGTTGCCGACGTTCAGTGGAGCCAGCGGATCCCCTCACAGCTGCTCCCGGTTACAGCTATACTTAACTGGCACGTTAACCACGGTCAGGATCGAGGGGCCACGCTCTGCTCCCCACTTAGCAATAACCGCGTCACTTGACCTGGATTTTCGAGCCTCTCCCCTGGGCCTCCTGCACCCCTAACCGCGGAGGCTGCTGGAAAGACCCGCTTGATCACACATCGTGTCACTGTCACCCGCTCTGGCCCCAGGATCAGATCCCAGAGGGCAGCCGCCATGGCTCATCCACGCCAGTAAGCCCGCGACTGGCAATTGTCCTTTGGGGTAAAGGTGCCTTCCGGCGCTTCACATGCAAATCTTCGGGGAGACTGCACACCCCTTTGCTGTGGCTCACGGGGTCGAGCACGACAGGGACTCTGAGGGCGCCCCGGTCTCGCCTCTCGCCACTGCCCCCCACGCGTAGTGTCCCAGCCTTGAGCTCCCTTCCGCCCTGGAAGAAGCCGTGATCTGCTTCCCCACCAAGCCTTTGCCCAGGCTGTGCCCTCTGCCTGCAGCGCCTTCCTTGCCTCTCAGCTCCTTCCCCCGGCTGCCCCATCCCGTATCCCGAGCACCCATCACTCAGACTGCTAATCCTCCCCCCTCCACAATTCCTCCACAAACTTCTTGGGGGCAGTGAGTGTGTCCTGTCCAACTACACTTCATGATAATAATAGCAACAATAACGGTAATCATTGTCGCTGTGGCGCCCTGAGCACCTACTGTGTGCTGACACCTGCTGAGCGCTTTACCATTACTCCAGTTTTAGAAACGAGCATCCCGAAGATCAGAGAGGGAAAGCCCCTCGCCCCCCACCTGATGGGGGCTCCCAATGCTTCGTTGTCACCAGGAAAAAGAAGCTGCCTCCTGCTTGCAACCCCAGTGAGGAGGAGGAGGTTCCCATCCACCAGAACCCCGGGCAGGGCAGGGGCGGGTTTCATCGCCAAGCCTGCAGCCCTTCCCGGTGCCCGGCTCTGCCACAGACGCGGGGTTAGGGCCCAGCGGCCGTTCCACCTTCCCCGAGAGCCTGGTCTTCACACCATTACATCCCAAAGAAGGAGTTACTGTCTAACCCTGGCATAGCGGGAAGGCGTTCTGGCCACGCAGATCATCAGCACGCCAGGGAGGGCTGCTCCCCATAAATACCCGGACAGAGCCGCTCCTTCCAGATGGGAAAGCCCAGCCTTGGGGCTTCGGGGGAGCAGGGCTGGGTGTGGACGCCTGGCCTGCCCCATCCCGCTGGGTGATGGCACCGGGGAGGGCACCTGCCTGGAACAAGGTGGCGACTCCCTTCGGTTCCGGGAGTGGCCTTGATTATTGGGCTGGGATCTTTTCTGCCTCAGGAGAAAGCTGTGTGCCCCGGGCCAGTAGGAGTGCCTTTCTGGGCTTCCCATTTTCCTCACTGTCGGATGGGGGGCTTGTTTTTCAACTTGGCTCCTCTGAACATTGAAGTTCTGTAAAAAGTGGGGAAACTGAGGCCCGCAGAGGAAAGGAGCTGGTTCACACAGCAAGGCCAGGGCAGAGCTGGCACTCAGACCAGCTCTGAATCCCAGACGGAGGAGCCGGAGTTCCCGCTGGTGGTTTTCAGACTGTCCTCCATGGAACCCTGGGGGTTTCAGGAAGGCCCTCCAGCACCGCTGTGATGGGAGAAAGCAGAGTAGGGGGTTCCAGGCCCCCCACCCCTCCCCAGCCAGGTCAGCCCTTCTCGTTTGCTCATCTCTGGGGTCCTGAAGATTTTGCTTGAATCAACAGTGCCATGGCTAGAAAGAAAAACGTTGGAATCTGCAGGACCAAACCAGGCAGAATGGAAGGGGAGGGGAGAGCGTGAAAGGAAACGAGTGTTTCTTCAAGGAGACACGATAGAACCGCAGCTTCTCCGAGGCTGGTTTTTTTAAGGTGTTAAGGATGAATTTCCTGGTTCCTGAAGAGAAACTGAGAGTTTTCCTCCATCGTGTGGGCGTCACCCCAGGAACACAGGCCCCCCAGCGCTGCGGAAACTTAACAAGCAAGTTTGGGTGCTGCCTCCTGCCCCAACTCCAGGGGGCAGAAGGGGGTCCGGCGCTGGAGGGGAAGGGTCAGAGGTCCCCTGGCGGGGAGTGCGGGTGTCTTCCCAAGCACCCTGCTGAGCCCAGGACTCCAGGGCCTGCTGGAGGATGCTGGGAGGGGTCACCGGGTGTCCTGCCCACAGGCTGCCCCCTGGAGTGGCACATCCATGGTTCTTCCCGAGGGCAGGTGAGCATTCCTGGGCCAGGCCGCACACGGAGGTGACCTTCGCCCATCCTTGAGTGCAGGGCTCCATCCCCAAGTCACGCCTTACCATCCCAACCCAGCTCCTGGGCCTAAATTCACAGTGCTGCGCTATAATAGACGGTGCCGCCCTCTGTGACCGAGGACCACAGGCTCACTGCGGGTCGGCCCAAGACTTGTCACGAGGCGGTGGTGTGGCCTGGGGAGGCCTGGGAGGTTCCTAACACGGATGCATACCGTCCCGATGGCCCTGGAGGATTTCCTATGGAGGCCCGTGATGGGACCCACATGGCCGAGATAAACATGAGTGACGAGACACCCCTGTGTTTTTTACCTGAGTATGTTCAAATCCCAAGACGGGGGAGAAGGTACAGAGAAAGGAAAGAATAAAAAGGCAGTGACAGGGATTTTTCTTGTTTTGTAGCCATTTGTAGTCTGTCTGGTGTTGCTGATTTTACTCACAAATGGAGAAAGCCTCCTTCGCATGGGGTAGAGTCAGGGGGTGCCCCTCTCTCCCTCAGACCCCCTCAGCCTCCCACCTCCCTTCCCCTTTGTCTGAAATTCCTTTAATCGACACTGTTTGTTTTTCTACGAAGTATTCTCAGCCATTATCAGGTTTAACTCCGTCCTCTGAGCATTTTCTTCCATCTTCTTCTGCGGGTCCTGGAGGGCCCTTGAGGACATCAGGGGTCTTTGCCCCCATCCCAGCCTTTGGAGAATCAGGCCAGGTAGTCAACCCCATCCTCTTGGATCCTGGACGCTCTATCCAGACTGGGGTGGCTGGGGCGGCCAGGCTCCTTGGTGCTCAGGGTCCAGGATTTCCACACTGAAACGTGAGAAATTCTCCCGCTTTGTCATGGATTAAAATTCCAGACTTGACATCTTGGTCATGGAGCTTTGAACTGGCTGGCAGAGCATAAACCTGGGGCCGGACGGCAGGGACCTGTGGCTCCTGGGGCTTGGAACCACATGTTCTCAGGAGCTGAGATCTCAGAATTTTGGAAGCTGTGAGCTCTTCAAATTAGACAACTTTGAATCTACGCAGTAGAGACTTTTTCATCAAAAGGGTCGGAGGGCTGCATTGTCTCCATCCCGCATGCATTTCAAAGTTTCATAAAGAAATAATTTGCATTGCTATTTCTTATTTCAGGTATAATACATTTATTGTATAAATTTCAGAAAATACTTATAACTGAAAAGTCAGGAAGGAAAATCAGCAAGTCTGGAAATCACCGAGCTGATCATTTTATTGCCTTTAAACTTTTTCTGCGTATGTACATTATGCATATTTATAGGAAATGGGATAACATGGATAATTTGGCAACAGTAAGAGGATCTTTCCATGTTGTTAAGCATTCATTCGTTCACTCACCCACCAACAAATTTTTATTGATCACCTACTGTATGCCAGGCACTGACCTAGATCCCAGAGATACAGCAGGGAAAAAACAAGTGGATGGACAAAACCCTCGCCCCCGTGGAGCTGACATTCTTCTGTGACATCCTGTTCACAGGCTTGCCATAGGATATTCCATTGTGGGGATGCAGCGTTATTCATTTAACCAATCCCCAATGGTTGGGCAGTTAGGTTGCTTCTACGTGTTTGCTGAAATGAACATCCTTTTATAGCTGAATTTTTATGTGCCCTGGTGATCATTTATTTCATAAAGATGGAGCCCTGAAAGTGGGATGACTGAGCAGAGAGATAAATAAATTATATTTATATATAATGTTTTAGATGTCTACTGCCAAATAGCCTTCCAAAAAATTGTACCAACATGGACTTTCAGCAGGGAAGGAGGGTGCCCAGACAGACTGCATTTATTGAGACTAGAAAGGAGAAAGATAAGGAGTTTCTTTGTCTTAAGAAACAGAAGTAGATATAGTTCCCAAGATGTTGAAGGCGCGATTAAAGACCATTTCCTCAGAGGCAGGAGGTGGGGAGAGAGGGGACAGACAAGGAAGCCCATCACTACAATAGGGACAATTTCCTTTCTCTAGACGGCTTTGGAGATTCAAGTCGCCCCAGTGTTTCTGGAACACAGCACTGTGTTCTCGAAAGTGTGGTCAGCTCATAAGATGATCGTCCATACCTTATATATTTAGGGACACCAAGTCCCAGAAGGACAGATATTACATGAAAAGAGATTTTTCATCCCAGTTTTTTTTGTGTGTGCGTGTGAGGAAGATCAGCCCTAAGCTAACATCCGATGCCAATCCTCCTCTTTTTTTTTTTTTTTTTTGCCAAGGAAGACTGGCCCTGGGCTAACATCCATGTCCATCTTCCTCTACCATCCCACTTTTTTAAATGTCTTTGACAATTCCCTCTCCAACCTTCTCTCTTGTATCACACAGGATGCGAGCCAAGAGGCCCTCCCATCCGGGCAGAGGGACTTGAGGGCATATTTCCTTCCTCCAGGACAAGCCCAGATTCTTCAAGTCAGTTTGGAATCAGCCTCATAAATGGGAAATCAGTATCAGTTGTCACAAAATAAAAGTAACCATAAAAATGAGCCCAGTGAAAATGTGTCGCTAAGTTCCAGCCGCCTGCCGTGGCCTGCCACATCTCCAGCCTGCAGCCTGGTCCCTTTTCGTTAAAAAGGAAGATGAGAAGCATCAGGGAGGGGTGAGGGCCAGGGTAGCTCCCACCCGAGATGTTCGGCTCAACAGTAACTCAAGTGGGAATTTAAAAGGGGAGACCCTCTGGGGTCTGATGTCACTTAATGTCATGCCCGATGTGCCATATAACCGCCACCCCTGTCTCACCAGCAGTGTATGCCTCTCACTGTGAAATAAATACAAGGATATCAGTGCTTAAGGGAAGTTTCTTTCATGTCAGGCCCCATTCCTAGCATTCCACTTCTATCAGCTTGTTTAATCTCCCCGAACATCATCAAGGTAAGTACAATTATCATCAATCCCATTTTGCAGATGAGGAAAGTGAGGCTCAGAGAGGCTAGCTGACTTGCCTGAGGTCACACAGCTTGTGCAAAGCAGGAAAGAGATTTGAACCCACCCAGGCAGTGTGGCATCAGAGCCCTCCCTTGCAGTTACCAGACCATTCGTCCTTCCTGGTGAGGGGAGAGTGGAAGGTTTGGGGGCACACCCACAAGTCCTGGGTCGCATTTCCTCCTCCACGTCTAGCTTCGTGGCCCTGGGCAAGTGCCTTCACCACTCCTAGCCTTCATTTCTCCATCTGTGAACCAGGATGCCCACCACCCACCCACCACAGGAGCATGGTGGGTGTTCTGGGGGGGAAGGGATGGCCTCTGGGATCTGCATCTCGGAGAGGCCGGGAGGTCTCTGATCAAATCCATCGGAGGAGAGAGAGAGGCTGGCCTGGGAGGAAGCGGGTCCAGGCCAGCAGGGCTGGAGCATGGCCGGCTCACTCCTGGCTCTGAAGTCCCTCCCGAGGAGGATGTGGGGCGCTACATGAGCACAGCTGGCCCTCGTCAGAGTGAGAGCCCCACTTCCTGGGACCGCTTGGTGACCCGTCACCTGGATGCCCACGTGCAGGTCGTTGGGTATATCTCAGAGCTGGGCCCTCCAGTCTGATATAGGATGTGCTCCTCCTTTATGCTCCTGGCAAACTTGCACCCCAGAGCTTTAAAATACCCTCAGAGCCCCCGACCAAAAGCAAAGGGGAGCGGCCGGTAAAACAAGAACACACAGGGCTGCCTCGGGAGGCCCAGGGTCCAGTCCAGGGCCTGGGAACCATGCACTCTACAACCTTCAGCAAGTCCTTTCCGACCTCAGTTTCCTCATCTGTGAAATGGGAGCAACCCCAAGTCCACGAGAACTAGTGCTCTCTGGTCGCCTCCCGGGTGCCTCCCACCTGTGGACTGTGACTGTATTTCACTCCATCCTCAGAGGGGCCCCGGGAGGTGGATGTGTCCTGAGCCGTTAGGGAAACTGAGGCACAGAAATGTGACCGATTTACCCAAAGTCACACAGCTGGGAATCGCAGAGTTAGGGGGTCCATCAAGACCACAGTATCCATGCTCCTGTCTCTGAAGAACAGCTTTTGGAGGTGCTCAGAGCCCTGTCCTCCGGAGTTAGAGCCCAGCTCATCCCCCAGAAAGGCAGAGTCTGCTCTTGGCTCCCTCTGGGCATCTGAAGATGCTTCCCACTGGGCTGAGCGAGATGCTGGGGGAAGGAGGCTGCAGCTGGGCCCTCAGAACCCCACTGGGGCTTCACAATAACCACCGCCAAGGGGACTGTCTGGCTGCTCTGCCCTGGAGAAACCTCACATTAACTCCGTGTGGAAAGGAGGACCGTCCCCTCCGATAACCTCCCCATCTCCAGATCCTTCATTTCAGAGCCTCTTCTGCCGTGTGGGGGAACATATTACAGCTTCCAGGGATCAGGACGTGGACATCCTGGGGTCGGGGCGGGGGGATGGGGAGGGCGTTATTCTGCCCACCACAACCACACAGGAAGAAGGCACCCAAACCAGTTCGAACCCAAGTCTGATTGGCTCCAGAGTTTGTTCCCACGCAAACCCCTGGACTCTCCCATGGCCCTTAAGAAAGGTGGATAGTGCTGCCAGATAAAATACAGAACAAATCGCTTCTTTAGTGTAAGTATGTGCCAAATATTGCGTGAGGTATACTGATAATAAATGTTATTCATTGTTTGTCTGAAATTCAAATTTAGCTGGGTGTCCTGTGTTTTTATTTGCTCATCTGCCAACCCTAAAAACCAAAAAACATCTCGGGTAGAAAAAGGCGCATGTGTATGAGAAGGTCTGGGCCAAGGAGTCAACTGGGACTCCTCCATGTCCCCTCTCTGGACCTCAGTTGGGCCGTCTGTAAAATGGGGCTGCAATGGTAACAACCTCCCCCGGGCAGGCGCCATCGACAGCACAAAGGAGAAAGCATTTGCACACTGTAGAGAGCGGTGCCCGGCAGAGGAGCCTGCTCCACGCCAGCCCCTCGGTCCACAGGGCGGGGGCTGAAGAGGGATTCCCAGGGCCCTGCCCAGATGGGGCTTCAGCTCCAGGCAGAGAGGGGCCAGTTTCCCCAGCTCATTATCCCAAACCAAATTAGGGGCAGCCTGGGCCGCGCCACTCGTGGCTTAATTGGGGCTCCCAGATGCCCCCCCTCCATGCCGCCTTTCTTCCCCGCTCCTGTCCCCAGCCGGGCCGTGCCTTGAGGGAGCCAGAGGCGGCCCGGGCCCTGCCACCTGGGCCCACAGACGCCCCAGTGTAATCAATTACAGCCAGGCCAGGCCGGGCTCCTAATGGGGCGCCGCTGGGCAGCTGGGCCCGCCATCGATCCAGCCCCCGGTGACCCCCAGGGAGGCCAGGCCACCAAGACGGCCATGCAGATGGCGGTCTCCAGGGCCCTCTGCCCCCACCCCCACCAGGGCTGCCCGGCCAGGGGATGGACAGAGTCGGGTCGGCAGAGGCCCGTGCACCTGGTGGGCCTGGACGAACTTGGAGGCTGGACTTAGGTGTTTGGGCCCCAAAAGAGGCAGAAATATTCAAGAAATACTGCTCTGCTGGGGTCCACGTGTCCCCCCCAACTGGAGCATCTTTCATCCCTCCAAACCACCTGACGCCCCCTGCGGCCCCGGTTCTGACCGTCCCGGCCCCCCAGGGCAGCCCCTCCAGGGCTCTCAATGCAGCGTGCAGAGACGGGGCCAGCAGCTTTCTTTGAATAATCTTCTGGAGCACCCCCTGCTCCCTTCCCCATCACAAAGGTTGGCCAGGCTGGCAGGGGGACGGACAGGGAGGGGCTGGCGGCAGCCACAGGGTTGCCATCTGGGGGTCATGGGGAGGCCGGGGCGGGGGTGGGAGCTCCACTCTGCCTTGTGCGCTGTCTGAGCCCCCACCCGACTCCCGCCACCCCGGGAGCATGGATGGAAGCTTTGGAACCACGGAGGGTGGCATGCGGGGAGGGGGGTGTGGGGACTGCGAGGGATTGTGTGTGAGTGTGTGTGCGTGAGTGTGTGTCCATGTGGCATCTTTTTCTCCCTTCGGGCGAGCGTGTGTATCTAAGAAAGAACCTGAGGGCTCTGTTTCCCCTGGAGACTCCAGGCCCAGGAGCACGCGCCCGGACGGGCCTCAGGCCTCAGCCACCTGCTGTGGGAGCTTCCTTGCCCCGCTCCTGGTGAAAAGCAAATTTGGAAAAACAGAGTGATGTAAAAAGAATAAACTAAAAATCACCTACAGTGACACCACCCAGAAATATGCCAGAGCCCTCCCCACCCACCTCCTTGACACCCCACAGCCCCGTGGGGCGGTTACAGACAAGAGCCCATTTCACAGATGAGCAGAGTGAGGCTGGGAGACGCCAAGGGTCAGGCCTGAGCTGCCAAGTTGGGTTGCCCAGACCAGGTAAAAACCAGGCCTTGAGGAGAACGCTGCCCCGTGGACAGAAAGAAACTTAGATTTCCTGAGGGTCTGGTGCCCTTTGGGGATGAATTTTATATGTCAGGTGCCCAGTGCAACGACATTTGTGGAATTGAATCGAACCCAACCCAAGGGACTCTAGCAGGCTTTAAGCCCACACCTGCTACCAACTGGCTGTGTGACCTTGGGCAAGTTCCTCACCGTCTCTGGCCTCAGTTTCCCCATCAGCACCCCCAGGCCTAACAGCTGAGACCTCAGAGAGGGTCCATCTCCCTCTCCCTCCTGATACAGGACTCACCCTTCCCCCAATATCCCGTGAGAGATCTGCCCAGCTGCTGCCTACACTCCTCACCAGACGGAGAGCTCACTCCCTTCCGAAATGCCAGGTTGCAGTGTTGGCCAGTTGAGCCACACAGGCGACGTGCCAGGACTCGGAAGCCAGGCTGCCTCTTCCAGATTTGCCTCTCACCATTCCAGCTGTGTTAGGAACCCAGCAGGGCCTCGGTTTTCTCGTCTGTAAAATGGGAGTTTCGACCTCATTGGATTTTTGGTGATCACAGGAGCGCCCCTCTGCCTCAATTACTGCCATTAACGCTATTCAGGCTGTTGTGTGTCTCTCCCCATGGCCAAAAAAAGAAAGCTTTGGAACCAGGGAAGGGAGGTGGGGAGGAATAGTGCCTGGCACAGAGCAGGCGCCATCAAAGTGTTTATCATCATCATCATCTTCATCATCATCATCACAGAACACGTTCCTGTGTTGAGGCATCTGCCTCCTTGTCACTTCCACTCGTTAGTTCTCAAGCAGGAATTGTCTCACCCACTTTACAGACGAGGAAACTGAGGCCCAGAGAGAGGAAGACACTGCCGAGGTCACCCCACGGCCTCCTGAGCAGCAAGGCTGCTGCCACCCTGGGGGCTGGTCCTGCACCGTGTCAGCCCCTCCTTGTCTGTCTGAAGCCAGGCCGGAAGGGGGTTGCTGGGAGGACAGAGAGAGGGGGGTGGGGGCTGAAGCCCCCCCTCGGGCCCTGCCAGGGCCGAGGTGCCAGCCGAGCGGGCTGTGGTCCAGCCACCCGGCGCAGGCGGGCTAATTGCCGACGCGCGGCTGCTGCCCTGGACCGTGACACAGGCCCCTGACAGCCGTGATTTATGAGGGCCCTCGGCAAAGCGGAACCCACTCAATTGCCTATTACCTCACTTAGCAGACACCTTGTCACCGCCCGAGAGCCGGGTGTTAAAAATACAAACCAGGCGGCCAGCAGGCCTGGAGCTCGCGGCCTCCACCTGCTCCGAGCCAGATAACGGCCCCCGACCGGCCGGCCAGCTGATCCCCAGGAGATGCTGAGGCCAGATTCGTGATCTAGATGTCGTCAGGCCTCAGTGTCTGGACTGGGGAGCAGGATGGCCGGAGCAGGGACAGGGCGCGACCCTTCAGACCGGCCCGTCGTCAGTGCCCACTGCAGAAATAGGGACAACAGAGGCCCAGCGAGGTGCAGCTGCTCGTCAGAGGCAGTGGGGAAGTCAGGACTGGGTGGCAGGGGTCCCAGGTCCACACCCTCCTTGCTTTCATCTGAATCCACCCTTCCATGCTCTGGATCCACGCTGATGCTTGTTGCAAACCAGTCAGGAGCTTCCTGCTGGGCCCCTGGGGTTGTCCAGCCCACAGCCTCTGAGCCTGGCATTCTGCACCCTTCTGGCCTCCTCACCTTCCAAACAACCCCCACAAAAGTCTGGGTTCACATAGACTCTCCCTCATGCTTCCCAGGGCTGCCTGTTCCCCGGGAACACGCAGCCCTGCTACGGAATTTGCAGGGCCCGTGCAAAAAGATATTGTGAGGTCTGTGTTCAGAAGTTGTTAAGAATTGCAAGACGGTGACAGGGAGCATGAAACAAGCGAAGGCCCTCCGGGGCACGGGGTCCTCCAGGGCTGCAGACGCCGGTGACTCCCGCCCCACCCCGCGCGCTGAGCATCTACTAGGAGCCGGCACGAAGCTGGGCCTTCGTCACTTTTTCTCACTGAGTCCCCACGATAACCTTGTGAGGCAGGTAGCTGCTGTCAGCCTATTCTATCCACAGCCCGGGTGGAAAAGTGTGAGAACCACAGGGCAGACCCAGTGGTCTGGGGAGGAACCGTATAGTGGCCGTCCTGCTTGGGGGCACAGCAGTGTGTGTCCGTGTGTGTGTCTGTGTGTGTCCACCTGCATGTATGTGTGTGTGACCATGTGTGTGTCCGTGTCTGTGTGTCTGTATGGGGACTTATGTTTGTGTCCTGGAAGAAGTTGTCAAAAGGCTGAGAACAAAAATCGAATCAAAAGCAACTGACTCCTTGGGGGTACCCTCACCTCTGCTGGTGAGACCTCCCTCCTGCCCCTGAGTGACGGGATCCAGTCCCCTGCCCCACGCCGTGTTGGTCCATGTGGGGTCATCAGCGGGGTCTGGGTAAACCCCCAGGGTGAGGCCATTGGGAGGCAGAAGCGGGCTGTGTCTGTGGTCTCCCGGGGACCAGTGTCCGCAGCCTTCGCCCTCAGCAAAGACAGGCAGGGAGTGGTTTTACTCATTCCCTCATTTATCCAGCAAACACTCGCTGGGCATCCCCTTTGCCCTGATGAGCGCCAGCAGGGTGACCAGACTCAGCCCGGCCCTCAGGGAGCTCAGAGCCTAGTGAGCAATTCAGGTGGCACAGTACCCATCAGGGCCTAGAGGAGGCCACCAACCCCGCTCCCCAGAGAAGACGATGTCTGAGCCGAGACCTGGAGGGTAAGTGGGGGCCAGAGCAGAGGAGCAAACAGTGGGGCAGACAGAGGAACAGACCAAGGGAAGGCGTGGGGGTGGGACAAACCAGAATCCAGCCCCTTGGGAGCTTGTCCAGTCCTCTTGGCTTCTGCAGCTTTGCCAGCTCCCTCCCAACTCCTGTTCCTCCTTCAGGTCTCCATTGAAACTTCACTTACTCTGGGAGGCCTCCCCTGATCTCCCACAAAACAGCAGAACAAAACAGGGCAAGTATCCCATGTACCTGGTCTTCCCCTTCAGAGCACATCCCAGAGTGTAACCAAGCTCCCAGGTCGTCCTCTCCCTGGATGGGACCCACTTGTCACAGCTGTATCCCGGTGCTGAGAACTGTCCCAGCTCAGAGGAGGTGCTCAATAGATGTTCGTTGATTGAACAAGTGTGAAAGAAGACAGGAAGACGTGCACCTGTCCTCGTGAAAGGGCTGGGAGCTGCAGGAGCTTGATAGTTTAGTGTCATGGGCCCCACCTCCTCGATGCACGAACCATGGCTGACCCAGATGCCACATATTGTCACGGTCAAGGGCACAGGGGCCCTGAGTCAAATCTGACCTCTGCCCCCTACCAGCTCTGTGACCTCAAGAGACTCCCTCAGCCACTCTGTTGCAGTGTCTGTAAAATGGGTTATCAAGAGGATTAAATGAGTAAATATAGGAAGTGCAATTAGGAGAGTGCCTGACACATTGCAGATGCTCGGTAAGTGTGGTGGTGTGTTATTCTTTTTCTCCATCTCACCAGCACTCAGCACTAGGCCAGGGACTCACGGATTCTAAACAGTTGATATACCATCATCATCGTCACCATCACCATCACCATCATCATTACCATCATCACCATCACCATCATCACCATCATCACCATCATCATCGTCACCATCATCATCGTCGCCATCATCACCATCATCATCGTCACCGTCATCGTCACCATCATTGTCATCATCATCATCATTGTCACCATCACCATCACCATCATCACCATCATCACCACCATCATCACCATCACCGTCACCATCATCATCATCATCACCATCACCATCATCACCATCTCCATCATCACCACCACCATCATCATCACCATCATCACCATCACTGTCACCATCACCATCACCATCATCACCATCATCACCATTATCGTCGTCACCATCATAATCACCATCATCATCACCATCATAATCAACATCATCACCATCATGATCGTCACCATCATCATCGTCATCATCATCGTCACCATCATCATCACCATCATCATGACCATTACCATCATCACCATCATCATCACCATCATCACCATCATCACCATCATCATCACTCAGGAAGATGGGCCAGGCCATTCCTGGCAGTGGGAGCCGCTCGTCTTGATGATGATAATAACCCCTGACATCCCCACAGGTCTGTAAAGTTACCAAGCGCTTTCCTGGGTGCTGCTTCCCTTTCCTCCTCCAGGTCCTGTATGGAGGGGCCCACAACTCTCTCTCCAGCATGGCTTTGGGGCCACACTCAGCAAGCTGGCCCACTGCTTCCACACCCCTTGCTGTGTGGCCTCTGGCTAGTTCAGTCCCTCTCTGAGCTCTGGAAGGGGTGGGCAGCTCAGCCTCTGGGGGTGTCGGTGCAGCCTCAGGTCAAGGAGCCACGGCTTCGTGGACAAATGGTCTCTGGTCCCAGGCTGCTGGACCGGCATTCACAGGCTCAACGGCCCTGCCCCAGAGCCGCACCTGCATCCCTCAGGACTCACCCACCTCCAAGGGGCCCCAGCCCAGGTCCTCCAGCCACACTGGGGTTTAGAACCAACATTTAAAAAGCCACAGTTGAGGTTTTTCAACAAGGTTGTGCATTCATTCAACAAACACTCTCAGCTCACTTAGGGGCCAGAGATCCAGAGCTGAAGTCAACAGGGCCTCTGCCTCAAGGAGCTCACACTTCAAGCAGGAAGATAGCGTCTTCAATTAGAACATGGGGCTCTGTGGGGACAATCAGGACACTCACAGCTGAGGCACTGACGCCCTGATGTGGAGGAGGAGGAGGAGGAGGAGGAAGAATTAGCTGGGGGAGGGAGCTTCAAGTAGAAGTAACAGCACTGGCAAATGCTTGGGGGCTGGAGAAAGTGCCAAGAATTCCAAAAACTGCAACAGGAAAGGAGCAAAGAAAAAGTAGCGGGGCGTGGCAAGAGGGAAGGGGGCATTTCCAAGACTGCCCACATTGGAAGGCAAAGCCAGGGTGGGATTCAGTCATGTGGGTCCTTCATTCATTCATCTGTTTGGTCATTCAATAGTTACTGATTACTACTCTATGCCAGGCCTGCGGTGGGCGCTGGGGAGAGGGATGAGTGAGGGAAGCCCAGGGGTCAGGGGGCAGAGCAGGTGGGGAGGGCATCAGGGAAGACTGCCTGGAGGAGGGGACCCCAAGCAATCTAGAAAATGCCTCCTCGTGCCTCCAAACTGAGCTCGGGTATCAAGGGGAATATTGGCCCCAAAGTTCTGCCCACTGTTGGGGGCGAGGAAAGTCCAGAATTCTCTGGTGAGCTGGATAACCACTCCTTCCTTCATTCATTCATTCATTCATTCACCCCACCCAGCATTGGCTCAGACAGGCAGAGGTAACTCAGGCCCAGCCCTGCGCTCAGAGGCTCCCAGTGCTGCTGCAAGGGAGACAGAAGTGTGAATAAACAAGCGCAAGTCGGTGTCGGGGGTGGTGGGAGGCAGACACGCAATGCTGGCTGGCCGCAGAACCACCTGGGAGCCTTGTGAAAAGCAGATTTCCAGGCCCCACCTCAGGCCACTGACTCTGCCTCTCGAGGGCAGGGCAGGGAATCTGTGTCCTAAAACCCCTCGGAGGTTGGAGACAGCTCAGCCCGGCACCCACCTGCCGATGGTTACTTCAGAATCCGGCCGTGCCAGGAGCGCTGAGCCCCCGAGGGGCTGGGCTGAACAGGGCAGCAGCCGGGGACAGGCTCCCCCTGACATCAGGTCTCATTTTAGCCTCTGGTGTGTCTCCGGGACAGAGACAGGGTGGAGGAGGCGTGTGGGCTGCGTCAGCTTGTCATCTGGGGGCTCCGAATAGCTTGAGACTCTGAGGTTGCAAAAGAGCAGTGAGGCTGGGGCATCCTCCCCACTTCACAGATGCAGAAACTGAGGCTTGGAGAGGCCACGGCCGGTGTCATAGCCCAGCTCATCCCCAAGTCCTGTGACAACGAACGAGATTTTTGCTAAAAGGGCAGCCGCAGCATGTAACCAACGCCACGAGAAGCTGATGATGAATAATGTCAGTGAGAGCCGACACTTACAAGGCCTTGTTTTAACACTGGATACATTTCACCGCTAATTCATTTTCATCCGCAGGACCACCGGCAAGGCAGGTACTAATAGGACGCCCATTGGATGGATGAAATAGAGCGACCATCCCGCTTGGGAGTTGGGCAGAAGGATCCATGGAGCCCCGAGTCCCCAGTGAGACTTTCCCTCCCAGGTCACCCCTCCAAACCTTCCCTAATGTCTGCTCTGATGGGCCCCCTGAGGCCAGGATGAGTGAGTGGGTGAGTGAGATGCACAGCTCCCTCGGGGCTTGGTTTATACCCACCAGGTGGAGTGAGAAGGCAGTCTGGGGTTGACAGCCAAAGCCAAAAGCCTGGGTTCGAATCCCAGCCCTACCCTCGCCTGGCTCTGGCTCCTTAGAAAGGCCACTGGCCTCTCTGAGCCTCAGTTTGCCCTTCTGAGAAGTAGGAACACCTCTTCCCGCCCAGTCTGCCTCTCAGCATGGGGTGTCTGGTGAAGCGAGGGGGAATATGCCTCTCTGCTGGCAGACAAGGGGCCTCAGGCCCAGAGGGGCTGGGGATGCTCAAGGCCTCCCACTGTGCAGGGACCAAATGGGCCCTAGGAAGTCACATGCCACTGTCAGAGTGACAATCAAGGGGGAGCCACGGGGCAGCAAGGGGCCAGTTGGCAGTGGCCGGGGCCTCCCTGACCCCCAGGCTGGCAGTTCTCGACAGCAGAAAGGGGAAAGCAGAGGTGCTAGAATTTAATCCGGGCTCCTCCCAACAAGCTGGGTGACCCTGGGCTAATGACTAACCTTTCTGAACTGTCTTTCCGCATCCTTGAAATGCAGGCAGTCGTAGTAGGGTTGTCACGAGAATCCAGTGAGGCAGGGGTATAGAGCTGCCTTTTTACAGGTGAGGCTCCAGAAACTGGAGGGAGTGAAGGGACTTTCGCCCAAGATCACAGAGTGTTCACACAGCCGCAGAGCAGAGGCGTCCGCTGCCCCTACACCGCCCACGGGTCTGAGAGGGAGAGGGCCCCGCCAACAATGGGGTGGAGGTGGGGACCAGGGAAGGGTCCCCAGATGCCTGGGCATTGGAAATGGCAGGATTAGCATTTGCAGGAAGGGCATTTCGGGTGGCGAAACCAGCCTAGGCAAAGGTGCAGAGGTTGGACAACACGCCGCATGCGTGGAGAAGAGCAAGCCCTTTGGATGGCTGGAGCTAAGGATGCCGGAGGTCTGCAAATAGGTGTGTGGAAGGGATCTTTGTCATCGGTGCATGCGTGAGTGTGTGTGTGTGTGTGAGTGTGTTTTCTCTGCTACAGATTCCCCCATTCACGCTCCTGGATTTGTTTGCTCCATTCCAGCTCTCTCCACCCCGCTGCTGCCTCACTGCACCCCGTTAGCCGGTCTGCTCTCTCCCCCTCCGGGGGCTCCATGGGTCACTGAAACCGAAACAAGCCCCTGCTCTGATCGGTAAACCAGATGCCCGGCCCGGCCCGCCCGGGCCCCATCCTGGGGTCAGAATGAGCAATGGAGCTGCCGGAGAGGCCCCGCCCGCTGCATCAGACCGTGGGGGGCCCCGGTCCCGAGAGGGACGGGGCCAGACGAGGGGAAACCCAATCCCTGACACATGGAGATCATTTGCAGAAGGAACAAAATCCGTGACCAGCTCAGGAGGGAGCAGAGGGGAGGGAAAGGGGGGCTGGCAGGGGAGCCAATGGGAGAGGGGGCTGAGGCAGACTCTGGGCTGGCCCCAGACCAGGTTCTGAGGCTGGCTCAGCCGCTGCTCTGCTGGGAGACCCGGGCAAGTCTCCCACCCTCTCTGGGCCTCCGTGTTCTCCTCTGGAATATGGTGAAGACTCAGAGACTATGCAGAGCAAGTACCTGACCCTCTGCCCAGCACACAGCCAGCCCTCAGCAAATAGGATTGATGTACAGATGAGGAAACTGAGGCCCAGAGAGGTTGTGTGACTTGCCAAAGGGCACAGAGCATGTCAGCACAGGAGCGGGGCTGCACTCTCTCAAGAGGCTCTGGGAATATTATATATCCACAAGGAGGGGCCCGACGCGGCTGGCCATCATTTGCCCTGCTGAGCACACCGTGGCCTTTGTGCCCCAAAGGCGAGTTCCCTTTCTTCTCATTCCACTGGGAGCTCGGGGACCCCCAACATGGTTTCCACCCATTTCGTTTTTAACAGCTTTATTAGATATAATTCACACATCACACAATTCACCCATTTAAAGTATAAATCCAGTGGGTTTTGGTACATGATTAATTTTTTTAATTGTGGTAAAATATATATAACATAAACCTTGCCATTTTCAACATTTTTAAGTGGACAACTCAGTAGCACTAAGTACGTTCATAATGTCTTACAACCATCACCACTACTTCCAAAACTTTTTCATCACCCCAAACAGAAACTCTGTCCTCATTAAACTGTAACTCCCCCTCCCCTGCTCCCCCCACCTCCTGTGACCCTCCCTTCTACTTTCTGTCTCTATGAACGTGCCTATTGTAGACATTTCACGTAAGTGGAATCCCACAATATTTGTCCTTTTCTGTCTGGCTTCTTTCACGTGATGTTTTCAAGGTTCATCCACGCTGTAGCACGTATCGCCACTTCATTCCATTTTAAGGCTGAATACTATTCCGCTGTACCGATGGACCACATTTGGTTTATCCCTTCATCTGTGATGGACATTGGGCTGTTTCTGCCTTTTGCTGCTGTGAATAACGCTGCTGTGAACGTGGGTGGACAAGCATCTGTTCAAGCCCCTGTTGACAGTCCTTTGGATGTACATCCAGGAGGGGACTTGCTGGGTCATGTGGTAAATCTGTGTGTGGCTTTTGGAGGAACCGCCAAACTGCGGATGCACGGAGAGGCCGCAGCCCCCCGGCTCGGAGCCCCGCCTGTGTGAAGATGGAGGGACTGGGCCCGGGCCTGGTCACCTCCCAGCTGGGCCTTTGCAGGAGACTTGTGGCCACCCCTGCCTCTGCCTCAGCTCCTCGAACCTGGGGAGATCAGCTCCAAGCTCTCGGAGCCCGTGCACGGCTCCCCGGTGCTCTCTGGATAAAATCGTCAGGCGTGTGCCTTCCGTGGAGACTCCCCAGGTCCAGGCTGGTTGGGGGCCGCCTGAGGTCCCACCCCTGCTTCTGCCCACCCACCACAGCACTTCTCTCGTGCGCTGGGCTTTCGACTGGCTCGTCTGTCCCCTACTTGGTGGAGAGCTCCTCGGGGTTAGAGACTGTGTCTGATTTATGTCGCCTCATGGTCCTGAATATACGAGGTGCTCAAAAAATAAGTGTATTTCATGGATGAAGAAACCGAGGCTCAGAGAAGGGAATGAACCTGCCTGAGGATGCAGAGTTGGGAACCCGAAACAGGTCTGTCTAATTCAAGAAGACAGTGGGTGCCAAGTGCCTGGCACGTAATTGGTGTTTAAAACATATTAAGCGCCAGTGTCCTTCCCGCGCCTTACCGTGGGGAATCTAAACGCCCCTGGATCCAGCCCAAGCCCTACCTCTAACTCGCTGTGTGACCTTGAGCAAGGCTGTTGCCCTCTCTAGGCCTCAGTTTCCCATCTGTGATCTGGGGGCTGGAATTTCCTGGCCACCACCACCCCCCACTCTGAGCAGATTCCTGACAGCTCAGCTGGACCCCTCAGCCGGCCCCTCCTGCATACAGGTAATTAGAGGAACGCAGTGGGGGGCTAGGGCAGGGGGAGGCCCAGCAGGCGGCTCCTTCCTCTGAAAGGGGCCCCTCAGCATGGCTGCCCAGCCCCCGCTGTGGGAACAAAAGGCCCTGTGGACGTTCAAAGGCAGGCGCCGGGCGGGAGGCCAGTGTGGGCGGCCACAGAGATGGCCACGGGGCTCGTGGCAGGGATGGCCGGCGACTGGAAGCTGTCCCCATCCATCAGTCAGCGGTGACAGCTCCCGGGGCCCTGCGGCCCCCTGCAGCCCAGCCAGCTGACCATCCCGGCTGCAGCGGGGGCCCCTCCCCCGCCTGGTGGCTTCAGCCTGATGACCTGAATAATGGAGCCTCCTTGAGCATCCAGCCGCAGGGACAGACACGTCTCAGATCCATGCCTCTTGCACTCTGCCACCAAGCTTCACCTTGTCGGCCATGTCCCCAGCCACCAGCCCCCAATGTGGAGAGAGAGATGTGACACACGTCACCCTCATGCTGATGGGACAGTGGAGCTGGAGCCAGTGTGGCCAGGGGCCTGGGAGCCCAGGAGATGATGGGAGCTTGGCCTTGCTTGCTGCCAACTCTCTGTGTGACCCTGGGCAAATCTTGGTCCCACTCTGGGCCTCAGTTTCCCCTTTTGTGAAATGAAGGTGTCGTCTCTGAGCTCCGATGTGTGAATCCTGTGATGCTCAGGTGTCCGGGAGACGAGTGAAGGCAGTGGTGAGGTTAGCAGGGCAGACCTGGTTTCAGATCCCACCTCCGCTTGCCCTTGGGGGGTGACCCCGGGCAAGTTACTTAATGCGCTAAGCCACCTCCTCCTCCTTGCCTGCAAGATGAGGACCATCCTCCCGCTTCAGCAGAGAATTGTGAGATGAAACAGGATCATATCTGTAAAGCACTCAGCCCAGGGCCTGGCACAGGGGAAGCACTGTGTCAAAGCGTTACTTACTGAGCATCTACTGCACGTCGTGGCAGCATTAGGCGCTAAGGATGCAGACACGAACAAGATCAAGGACCGCCCAACAGAACTCACAGACAAACCGTCACCCAGTGACTAGTTCATTATACGGGGAGTGAATGCTGGGAAGGAAAAAGAGTAAAGAGTCTAGGAAGGGTCTTGAGAGGCAGCATGGGAGATGAGACTGGAAGAACATTCTGGACAGAAGGAACAGCTGGTGCGGATGCTCAGAGTTAGGACCAAGCTGGGGGCATTTGAGGGATGTGAAGGACAGTGACGGAGAGAGGGGGACAAGGCAGTGCAGGGCAGTGGTTAAGCACAGACGGTCTCGGTTTGCATTCCAGCTGGGTGGCCTTGGGGAAGCTGCTTAACCTCTCTGGTCTTCACACCTATATCTGTTACATGAGATCCATGCCGGGGTCTGCATCATAGAGTGTGAGGATGAAAAAGAGGTGACGGGCTCGGATGTGCTTGGAAGGGCCCCGGATGAAGTAGGCACTCGGTACCCTGGAGCTGTTTTTTCTCACCCTCATTCTCGTCATTGTGGAGCACGGCGAGCACTTTGACAGATATTATTGGTTTTCTGTCGCCAGGTGCTTTTCTTGGAGGAAATACTGGAGGCCGGGGGTGTCAACTGGTACAAGAAAGTTCCTACAGCTTGGGTGGCAAGAGAAAAAAAAATTGGAAACAACCTAAATGTCCGTCACCAGGAGGGTGACTCAATGAGCGGTGACATATTCATACTGCGGAATAGTCTATCGCGGTGACAGCGTGTCAACTGGAGCGTCACGTATCAACAAGGATCAGTCTCAAACGAGGATGTCAAGCCAAGAACGCAATCACGGAATATACATATGGGATGCTCGCATTTATAGAAAGTTTTAAAACATGCCAAGCCACGCCACGTACCATTTGTGGATTCCCACGTAGGCAGTGAAGACCGGGCGTGGGAAAGACATAAGCAATTCAGGAGAGCGCTCTCCTCGCAGAATTGACCACCCCAACACTCCTTCGAGCCCTCTCTGCTTTATTTTTCAGTATCTGGCATATTCTATATCTTAACCTATTTGTTTGTCGTTGGTCTTCCTTCTACTGGAGCGTCAGTTCTGCGAGGTCAGGGATCTTCGCCTGATTAGTTCTGTGCTGTATCCCCGGTGCCTAGAACAGGCCTGGACCATAGCGGGCTCTCAGTAAATATGTATTGAATGGAAGGAAAGGAGGGAGGGAGGGAGGGAGCAAGGAAAAGATGCGCGAGAGGGGGCGAATTAGCATTGCAGAGAGAAACACAGAGGAAACACCACAGAGCCCCAGATGAAACCAGAGGGGGGCCTGAGAGAATGGAGACAGGCCACCCCTCTGTCACCTCTGCCCCCCCTGTGGACACCCGCGCACCCCGACACCCCCTGGGAGCTGGGAGGGGGAGACTGTTCTGCAAGGGCAGCCCTTGCTCCGGTGGGTGGGGACAGAAGACAGGAGGTGGGGTCCCTGAGGGCTGTGGTGAGTCCACCGGTCTGGCACAAAAGAGATTTTTCGTCTCTGAATCAGGGTAGCCCGAGAAACACAAACACCAGGAGCCTGGGCCCAGACCGTGGACTCGCCCATGCCCCACGCTCCCCTGATGGTCTGAGGTCGAGGTCCCGTGCCCGCCTCACGCCCGCCAACCAGACCCCCTCTGCCCCGTGGCCAGGTCCTGTGGGTCCCGCCCCGTAATATTTTCTGGGTCTGTCTGCTCCTCTCCATCCCCAGCCCCCATCTCTCCTGGACACTGCAGCAGCTCCTCGCTCGTCTCCCCATGGCCACTCTGAGCCTCCAGACCCCCTCCTCACGGCTGAGCAGGGCCCTCAAGGCCTCAGGACACAGTGCTTGCCTCCTGCTCCCCAGCGTCACCCCCCACAGCCCCCCGCTGCTCTGCTCCCCTTCCTCTCCCCACTCCAGGCTCTTTGCACACGCTGTTCCCTCCACTCCTTCTTCCCTCTCCCCACTCCCAGCCACCAGCCCCGGAGGGCTCCTCCTGGTCCTTCAATGACTCAGCTTATACGCCCCCCACCTCCACCACCAGGCAGCCCTCCCGGACTTCCCAGCCTGTGCCCCCTTGGGGCTCTCACAGCACGCTGTGCTTCCTGAGACAAAGCCTGCCGCTCGCGGATTGTGAGCTGCGGGAGGCAGGAACCAGGTTCTGTTTGTAACTGTATCGCCAGTGCTAGGCCCAGGGCAGGCCCTGGTTAAATACCCATTGAATGAATGAATGAATGAATGAATGAATGAGGGAGTGAACCACACCCGTCACACCTGGATGAGTCCCAGGATCCTTTGGAAGGTCTCGACACGGATATTCAAAGCCATCTGAACTCGAGCCTCCCCGGGGTCTGCACGGCCCACAGCCCCTTCCTGCAGGGAACAAAGACATAGGAGTTTACCGCCTGTTCCGAGCCCTTGTCCAACCACACCTGTAACTCCCCAGCCAAGGAAGCCAGGTGATATATCTGATAAAACTGCATTAAAATTCCCCTCTGCCCGATTTCCCTACAGGAAAATGGTGGGACCCTAAATCTCCACGGGCATGAAATACGGCGGGGCGGGTGAGAGCCGTGCTGCTGGGGGAATGAGGCGGGAGGAACTGCGGGCCCGCAAACTGCCCGGAGCCGCTGCCCCAGAGCCGCTGCCCCAGAGCTGAGCCTCTGGGCTCAGCCCAGAGGAGGCTCCCTGAGCGCTCCCACCGGGCCCAGATAGATCAGGAGGAGAAGGTGAAGACATAGAGGGTGGGGGTGGTCCAGGAGGGGCCGGCCTGGGGACCCGCCCCCAAGCAGCCTGGAGCAGCTGTCCAGATGGGCCTGGAACGGAGAGGAGGGTACTAACCCTTTAAGCCTTCAGCCTACCTGGAGCACTGACTTTAATTAACCCCTACAATGGCCCCAGGAGGAAGACACGTTAATCAGGCCCCTGTTTCCAGATGGGGAAGCTGAGGCTCGAAGAGGTTAGATGACGTGCTGGATGTCACACAGCTAATTAGGGGCCGGGAAAGGCCGGCTGAGGCCAGGCCTGAGGATTTCAGTGGTTCATGGAGGGGGTGTGTAAAGAGCATTTTTTTCTTTTCCGTCCTCTTTATATCCTCACTGCCACCTCTCTCTGGCTGCTCCAACACCTGCCAATTCCCCTTCACGACAAAGGGGATGCGGACCCCCTGAGGTCCCAGAGAAGGGGCAAGAAACAACATCAAGTCGGGTCCCTGGTTACAGCGTTGTGTTTCCACGGAGACACCTTCTGTTGGCAGACACTGACATTGGTTTCCCATTATTTTCAGTAACATAAAGCTTCCTTTTAAAGATATATGTGTGTTTAAAGTGAGTCAACTTAAAGAAAAATATTAAGTAAAAAATGCAGGTGGTACTGAATTACGCCACAAATCTGCGGTCCTTACCTCCTAAACTGACACCACAGCTGGTCACATGTTGTCATCACCTCCTCTCTGGGGCCAAGTCCAGAGGGCAGGGATTTTTACCTGCTTGGTTCATGGGTTTATCCCAAGTGGCCTAGAACTTGGGTGCTCGGCACATAGTCAATATTTGTTAAATGAAGGTGGTGGCGATACAGGGATGGAGTATTGAAAACTTGTGGAGCCATCCCCAAGTAGTCCTTTCTCTGCGATTCTAGAATCCCATGATCCCAATGTTCTGTTGGTGTCCATGAGTCAATGAACCCCAATTCTGGATTCTAGGCAGCTTTGATCCCAGGAGTCTTGACTCTGTGGTTCTCTGACACCGTTGTTCTCTCTTCCTAAGGCCCCCTGTGGCTCAGAGGTGAGGTGCGGTTACTCCAAGATTCTAAGAATGTGGCCGTTACTGTATGATTCTAGGAGGCAGCCAGGACCAAGACCAGCAGAAGCAGGTCTTCGGGCTGATGCTGAGAGAGCGAGAGGAAGAGAGAGACAGAGACAGAGAAAGACAGAGAGTGAGAGTTGGGAAGACAGAGAGAAGAGTATTGAAGGGAAGGGAAAAGAAAGAGAAGAGAGAAGGGAGTGAGAAGGAGAGAAAGAGAGGTGAGGAGAGATCCAGGGAAGAGAGAGGGCCCCCACATCCACACCCAGCCTGGCCCCTCATGAGCCCTCCCCTCCCTGTCCTTCCCCAGGGCCAGGGGACAGTTGCTCTCATGCCCACCCCCTCCCCACCACTGGGGGACACCTGGGCAGCAGCTCCCCCCCCCTCCACAGGCATGGTGCGATATGACAGAGTCCTCTAGGAAGGAGCTTGCTGAGGGAAAATGAGGTGGGAGCTTGACAAGCACATGGACTAGAGAAAGGAGTATATGCCTGTTTTCCAAATCCAGATGCTGATGCCAGGACTTCTGAGAGAAATGTTGGCTGAGCCCCTCCTCTGTGCCAGGCATGCCTTAGGAACCATGCACACACCGTCTTGTGTGGTCCTCATAGCAACCCTATAAGGTAGGTATGTTTGTTCCGTTCTAAAGAAAAGAGAACTGAGATCCATTAAGATTATATGTCTCGGCCAGGTCAAATGAAAAGAGCTTAATAAAGATTGGGTGAGTGGGTGGGTGAATGGACGAATGGATGGATGGTGGATGGATGGATGGATGGATGGATGGATGGATGGATGGATGGATGGACGGATGGATGAGTGGATGGATGGATGGGTGGGTGGGTGGATGGATGGATGGGTGGGTGGATGGGCAGATGGATGGATGGATGAGTAGGTGGATGGATGAGTAGGTGGATGGATGGATGGATGGATGGATGGATGGATGGATGGATGGTGGATGGATGGATGGATGGATGGGTGGATGGATGGATGGGTGGAGGGATGGATGGATGGTGGATGGATGGATGGATGGGTGGATGGATGGATGGATGGATGGGTGGATGGATGGATGGATGGATGGTGGATGGATGGTGGGTGGATGGATGGATGGATGGATGGATGGATGGGTGGATGGATGGACGGATGGATGAGTGGATGGATGGATGGATGGTGGATGGATGGATGGATAGGTGGATGGAAGGATGGATGGATGGATGGTGGATGGATGGTGGATGGATGGATGGATGGATGGGTGGGTGGATGGATGGACGTATGGATGAGTGGATGGATGGATGGTGGATGGGCAGATGGATGGATGGTGAATGGATGGTGTGGATGGATGGATAGGTGGATGGATGGATGGGTGGGTAGATGGATGTGTGAGTGGGTGGGTGGGTCAAAGACAAGGAGAAAGGGAGGATAGCTTAATGGATGACTACATGGCAAATAGCCCATCCTAGTAAAGAGTGCCTCTCTCCTCCTTCCAAATCACTCTAACCATCCCCCACCTTCTTCCTCCCAATCCTGTCCCAGACATGTCCCTATAACTTAAAATCAAGATAGTGACTGTAAGAAAGAACCATAAGGAGATAAGAACAAAGCTTCAAATCCTGGTGAGACCTGCCAGACAAGAAGAAACCAGCCCTGAGAACACAAAGAAGAATGAACAGCTTAAGCAAAGGCCTGAAGTGGGAACCTACTTGAACTTGGCACATTTAAGGAGCAGAACTGAGAGCCTTGTGAATACGGAGAAGAGGAGGGCGCTCCTGGCAGAGTTCGCATTTGATTTTAAAAGGCTCGGGTTTTGAGCGGAAGACTGACATGACCACTTACACTGTGCCACCATCACGATGTTCCTGGCGGAGGAGAGGGTGGTGGGAGCGAGAGGCGGAGCCAGGTGAGACACAGCGGCGAGGGGGAGAGAGGGTCATGGTGGGTTTGGGTACATCTGGAGGGAGACTTGTCAGGTCTTAGAGATGAGTGGCACATGGAGGGTGAACCAATGGGAAGAAGTGAGGGTGACCCCCAGGTTTCTGGATTTAGGTTTTGAGAGCATGATGAGAACATCGTTTGAGCTGGGGAAGACTGGTTGAGATTTTAGGTGGGGAGATCAAGAGTTCTCCTGTTTATTTATTTGTACAAAAATATTTATGGAGTCCCTCCTATGCTCATGGCACTGTGCAGGACGCACAAAAAATGTAGCAACTCTCCCACCTCCCGGCGCCCAGCACAGAATGTACCCGACCAGGTTACTCACCAAATCCCCTGGGAGTGACAGGACCAAGTGTTCGAGGGTGTCAGGTTCTCCCCCCTCCTCCCCAAGACCAGCTGGCCCGATGATGGCCGCGCCAGGGCTCCCAGGGAGCAGGCGGCCTCCTCGAGTGGCCGTGTGCCCCGGGGTGCTAATCCCTCACCCTCCTCCTGCTGGATGGGCACACACAGGGCTGCGGTGGCCTGTGTCACCCCCAGGGTATGTGCCCTCACAGCGGAGAGAAAGCTACCAGCTGGCCCTCTCCGGCTGTGTGACCTTGGGCGGCCACATCCCAGAAATTATCACCCCTGGAAGGTGTCATCTGTTTGACCACCACTCACCTGGCACCTTCTATGTGCCAGGCTCCAAGGGAACAATGAAGACCCCTCAGGGACCCCCAGCAACAGCCTCCCCAGCAACAGCCTCCCCAGCAACAGATTAATCAACAAAAAGTTCTAGAGCTAAGGCTTCTAGGGAAACTCAAGAGAAGTCATAGTCACAGATCACAGACACCCTCCCACCTGGTTCATCTTCACTCCACCCACAGGGACAAGACGGGGAGGAAGTAAAAGCCCATTGGATGGGTGGGAAAATCGAGGTCCGCAGAGCCAAAGGGTCTTGCCCAGGTTGCAGAGAGAGTCTGAGGTGGGCCAGGTCTCAAACCCGCATCTTATGGCTTCTAACTAAAGGCTCCTGTCTCGGCATCAGCTTCTCGACCAAGAGGCAAGTGGCCGGGGGGCCCAGAGGCTTGCGGACAGAGAGGAATGATTAAGAAATGGAATGTGTTTCGAGGAGGGATCTGACAGGAACTTGAGGGTCTCTTGCCCCTCCGATCCCCTTCCTGATCATTCCAATTCTCTCCCTTCCAAAAAGGTTCTGAGAGGTCCCCAGATCCCACACAGGAGCCAGGGTGGTAAAGATGAATCGTCCAGGGTTACACAAGGCTTTGCATGTTGCTAAATTTAAAACTGCAATGTGATCCTCGGGCCAGAGTCAAAACACTTAGGGGAAGGCCTGGGGCCAAGAGGAGAGCTTCAGACGCCTCCTCAGGCCCTGTGAGTACAGCAGAGGGAGGTAGTTCCCAGGTGGGCCCGGAGAGAGGCTCCCAAAGCCAGCCTTGCAGACAGCAGGAGAGTTACCAGCCCGCCCAGAGGCTTTGCCAGCCCACCTTGGTCATGGGAGCCACTCTCTGGTTACTGCCTGGGGGTCATTGTTCCTGATTCCAAGATGGAAGGAAAGAGAGAGAGAGAAGACCCTCTTTAGAAGCCCTTGAGGCAAATATTAATACTTCCTGCAGAAGGAGCAAGTTATATATCCCTACAGACCCTTCCACACAAATTCAGGTATGAATCATGAACACTGATAGGAAATGTTCAGAGCAAGCACAGACCCATACCTTATAAGTGTCTCTTGTCTGCTGGGTTTCACCTACTCATCGTGAATGCAGATTTCACGTGCAATGCACACAGGTACATATAATACAGGCCTGCCCACGTGTGCCTGCATACATGTGTACACTCGCCCATGTGGGCACGTGGGAACATGCATGTGTGATGAGTGCAACATATGTGCCCGCTCCCATGAGATTCTGGACCCAATCCACTACACCCACTGACACACACACACACACACACACACGCACACACGCCATCATCATAGCTAACTCTTATAGAGAGCTTACTATGAGCCAAATACGAGCCTTCGTAGTTATAGGTGGGTTACTCATTCAATTCCCAAAGCAAGGCTAAGGACTGTTCTCATCCCCATTTTACAGATGGGCCAACTGAGGCTAAGTGGCTTGCTTGAAGCCACACATCGGGCAACTAGCAGAGTCGGGATTTGAACCCAGGAGGGCTGGCAGCATCCATGTTCTTAAACACCATGGAGACACAAGGTTCCTGGCACCTACATGAATACACACATGTATGCACTGAAGTGTGTTTTTCCTGGTTGTGGTTGGACACATACACACACACAATGCAACTGAATGTGTGAGAACGGGAGGGAGAAAGACCCCAGTGTATGTGGACCACAGGGCCTTTGCACCACATTGACTCATCTAGGAACCTGGAAGAGGAAAGAAATTTGAGGGTGAGGGGCAGATAGCTTTACAGTTGGAGTCAGGATCAGGGATTGGAGGGATCACAGGACCAGGGACACAGTGCACCATCAGACATTTGTACCCTTCCCCCACCCACAAGGCGCTCCAACTCCTTGCCCACCAAGCCCCAGGCCCGTCCTGCCTAAAGGAGGGCGTCCTCTGGGCAAGGCCCACCTAGCCAAGGTAGGGCAACTGCCAGCCCCCGACCCTTGGCACTGCCAGAGTGCCACCCCCTCCACCAAGGCACTGCAGGGGGACCCGGGGGCTGCTCTGTGGGCACGGATGTGGCTCCAGCCCTTCCTGGTGGGGAGGGGAGGGGAGGGGGCAGGAGGTGACAGCTTTGCCTGCAGAAGCACAGGCTGAGGCCTCAGGTTAGGACCTCCATGCCCTTGTCTGTGAAATGGAGATGGTGGTGAACCCGGCCCAGTGGGTGGTTATGGAGATAAAACGAGAGAACCCGGGTACAGGGCTTGGCCGGGGCTGGGCTGTCTCTCACAGCCCCATTAAGATTCATATCATCACCATCAGCATCCTCATCTTCATCATTGTCATCACTACATACGTTGGCTTCTGTTACTGTTCGCTAAACAGCGGAAGGAGGGGAGAACTAAAGGGAACCAGCCCCTGGAGGCCCTACCATCTGGGGGAAACTGAGGCACAGAGACAGGAAGGGGCAGGGCAGAGCCAGGCGGACAATGGCCGGCCCCACAGACACGAGTGTGCCGGGCAGCACCGCCTGCTCGTACCTCGCAGCCCCTCCACGGCCAGGGGTCTGCGGCAGGGGCAGACGCAGGAGCAGGAGCTGGGGGCTGCTACGTGCCGGGCAACGTCCACACGCTGGTGAGAGGCTGCCGTTTCCCAGATGGGGAAACAGAGGCACGAGCCCCACAGTCACCTGCCAAGGATGCCAGAGCCAAGTAAATGACGAGGCTGGGCCTCAAGCCAGTTCTGCCGGGTCTAAGATCTCCTTCTCCAGCCAGCCCCGAGGCCCTGTCCCTCTGTCGCCTGCTTCCCCCAGAGTCCAAGTCCAGACAGCGGCAGTCTCTTCCTCTTGCCCAGATGGTGCCTGTCTCTTTGTCTTGAGGGTTTCCCCCCTTCCCTTTGCTTTCTTCTCGCTTTCTTTCTTTTTTTTTCCAATTCGAAGGATGAAGGAGCAACTCCCTGGATGGCATGTGAAAACAAAAGGGGCTGCTGTCAGCCAGCCCTGTGGCAGCCGCGCCACCCAGAGCTGGGGGATATGGAAATGAGCTGGTGGGTATGCAAATGAGGCTCCGGGGTGATTTGCATGGAGCTGGCCTGGGCGGGGCCGCAGTAGAGCAGGTGGGAGAGGCTGCTGGGAATTCTCCGCAAGCCCCCCTTGGGGGCCCTTCTCCCAGGTACCTGGCTTCTCCAGGCCAGGCTCCCCTGGGGAAGGCCTCCCTGACTGCTCCGGCCTCTGCAGCATGAGAGACCTGGACAGCTGTTGGGGTTTAATCATTGCTATTTATGTAAATAAAATTAATTTTCTCTTTGTGACTTCACGGTACAAACACATGGCTGGTTGGATTTTTTATCAGATTTGAAGGGTAAGTTTGGTCCAACTTAACAAGGTTTTCCTGTGTGACAACTGAGTAAGAGAGGCTGCCGTAGGAAGGCGCCATGGATGGGAAGCACACAGAGGTGTCCTCTCCGAGCCCTGGGCTGAGAGGCCCAAGAGCAGGCTCTGATGTGCTCTGGGTAATGCTGTGGTACAGGGTGCAGGGTGAGGGTGTCAGCGCAGCAAAGACTCTCTCCAGCAGTGCCAGGGTGGGATGGATGAGGGTGGGTAGAAGGAAGGATGGGGCAGAAGGATGGGTGAATGAGTTGAAGGAGATAAGGGAGGAAAGGAGGAAGGGAGGGAGGGAGGAAGGATGATGTATGGATGGATAAATGGATGATGGATGGATGGATGAAATGATGGAAGGCTGGAAGGATGGATGGATGGATGGATGATGGATGGATGGATGATGGATGGATGGATGAATGGATGGAAGGATGGATGGATGGATGGATGATGGATGGATGGATGATGGATGGGTGGATGGGTGGATGAAATGATGGAAGGATGGAAGGATGGATGGATGGATGGATGGATGATGGATGGATGGATGATGGATGTGTGGATGGGTGGATGAAATGATGGAAGGATGGATGGGTGGATGGGTGGATGGATGGATGGATGAAATGATGGAAGGATGGATGGGTGGATGGGTGAAAGGAAAGAAGGAAGGAAAAAAGGAATAAAGGAAAGAAGGAAGGGCAAAGTGGAATGAAAGGTGTATTAGTCAGTTCAGGTGCCATGAAAAAACATACCATAGACTGGGTGGCTTAAACAACAGAAATTTATTTTCTCACAGTTCTGGAAGCTAGAAGTCTAAGATCAAGGTTCCAGCTGATTCAGTTTCCGGTGGGGCCTCCCTTCCTGACTTGTAGATGGCTGCCTTCTCACTGCGCCCTCACAGGGCCTTTCCTCTGTGTGTACACGGGAGAGAGAGAGAGCTCTGGTGTCTCTTCTTATAAGGACACCAATCCTATTGGATCAGGACCCCACTCTTATGACCTCATTTCACCTTAATTACTTCCTTATAGGCGCCATCTCTAAATACAGCCACACCGAGGGTTAAGGCTTCAATATCTGAATTTTGGGGGGACGCAAACATTCAATCCATAGGTAGACGGGTGGGAGGATGGGTGGATAGGGAAGCCTAACATCCTTTTCTTATTCCTCTATTCACTCAACAAGCTTTTCTGAGGCATCTGCACTGAGGCCCAGGCTGGGCCCTGGGACTATCATGGGGATGGAGGCAGGCGTGGTCCCCACCTTCATGAAGCTCACAGAATATCTGGGCTCTCCCTCCGCAGAGGGTCTAGCTGAGAAGGGCCTGGCCTTCCATTTCCTCCTCTGTAAAATGAGGGGCTGGACTGCGTCTGGGTCCTTCCACCTACTCAAATTTCTCTTCCTCTTGTCATGTTCTCTTTCCCTCTGGGGAACTCAGTAGGAAAATCTAGAAATTTTATTAGCCCGCTGCATAATTTAGCCCAGCATCATAATTCCATGATTATGTCACAGTTATCAGCCAACAATAAATCTGGCCATCACTCCCAACAGCCGTTTTCAAATATGGCCACCATAACTGAGAGAAGGGTTATATAATTTTAATTCTCCACCCTCCAGTGAGAGCCAGAGGGCGCCTGTGTAGGCTCAGAGGGTCCTGGAACAGCTCCCTCCCCAGTTCCTCCAGTGAGTGCCCCCAGCTCACGCCTGCACACACAGCTTCTCATTTCACATATGAATTCAAACTCACCCCACTAGCACCCTAGGCAGGGGGCCCATTTATATCCTGGTTGCCACATTGCCAGGCCCGGGTAGCCCATTTGAAAATCAATTTTCCCCAACTTTCCACAAGGTGAGCCATCCACGAGAGCAGGAGAGCACTGGACAAGGAGTCAGGCACCCTGAGATGCTGTCCCAGCTCAGCAGCTGCAGGTGACCGCCATCCAATGGTCAGTTGCCAACCATGTGCGGTGCAGCCTGGGCATGCCGTGGCAGGCTCTGGGACTCGGTTCCGTCATCGGACCAAGGGGCTAAAGATATTTTGAAGCTCAACCAAGGCAACATCAAACAAGCTCCAAATACTAACGCGGGTGGGGTTAGGACCCCCTAGCTGAGCAGTGCCTCATCTCTGACTCGGAAATTCCAATATTTATTATAAGAGTGTAAGACCCTGGTACCTAAGGTTCCACCCTCTCTGCCAAATCCTTCTTTCATCCAAAACCGTTTCTCTGGAGTCAGAGCGGAGGGAAAGGCAGCTTCTGGTGAACTCCCCAGTCCTCTCAGCCCCATCAGCACTCCCCAGCCCCCAGGGGCCAAGCTGCACCCTCTGCCTCCTGCAATGGCCGGGGCAGGCGGTGAGGCCTGCGGAGGCCCCCGAGGCACAAGGAAGCAAGGAAGTAGGTGACAGCCCATTTGTCAGGCCTGTGGTGGGCAGAGAAAGGAGGACCAGTGGCAGATCCCTCTTACTGCCCCAGGCCAGGGGAGGGGAGGGCCAGGGTGGGGCTGGAGAGGGGCCTGCTCTGCCCATCTGTGTTCCTGCTGCTCAAGGTTTGCCCCCACCAGCATGCCCACCCCGAGAAACCCCTGAGGCTCCCCACCAACAGTTCTGAGTGCGATGGGGAGAGGGCGCCTCCCCAGGGGTCAGCAGGAGACGACATCAATAATAATAATGCTGTTATTATTACATTAGCTAATCTAATAATGCCCGGGGTGTAATAAGGTTCACTTTGGATTCAGACAGCTCTGGCCTCAAACACAGTCCTGCTACTTAACGACCTTGAGGGTTGCTTTGCTTCTGTGAGTCTCAGTGTTCTCATCCGTGAAATGGGCGCACGGATTATTCCCAGTGCTGAGGTATGTTGAGTGATTCCCACGGGCTCGACAACAGCCTGGAGAACGCTGCTTCGTTTGCCCTTCAGAGCAACCCCAGCAGGTGGTTTCTCATTTGGTTATTCCCACTTCAAGACGAGATACCTGAGTGGTAGGACAGAATAACATGCCCAGGATCACGCAGAGCAAAGCTGGAGTCTAGTCTGACTCTGAGCCCCAGCTTGTAACCGCCACATCCCCACCCACCCAGCAAGCGCTCCCCTGGGTCCCCGGGGAGAGCACATAGCACAGGCCGCAGAGACAGAGATCCAGGAGTCCCAGAACTGGGCCCTGCTGGGCGGCTTTGAGCAGGTTCCTCAACGTCTCTGGGCCTCCTCTGCCCACCCGTAAAATGGAGGGAGGGGCTGTGCCCTGCGGGTGGGGTGTGAGACTCAGACAACCCACACGGAAGCGCCCAGCTCATGCTGCAGGCCCACCTCCCCCCACCGACCACCCCACCCCCACTCCCTGGGCCACCCGATCCCGCAGCCAAAGCCGCTGCCACACCACCAACCGCGCACGGGCAGCGGGTACCTCCTACCAAGCGCTCACGAAGTATGAACCCCTCCCCGTGCGTTCACTGTGGACAGCCCCAGGACAACTCGTCCCCACCTTGCAGACGGGCAGGCGGACCCCCGTGAGGTCGACGGGACTCCCCACACAGCTGGTGAGCAGCAGGCCCAGGATGTGACCAGGTCTGCCACCCACACGTACCACTCGGTCTCCGTGACTGACAGCTGCTGGCATTTAAGTGACCCCCACGTGCCACACGCACTTACCCCCTCAAGGCAGAGGAAGGTGGGAGGTGGCTCTCAGAGATTGTTCCACGGAGAGCCCATTTCACGGCTTTGGAAACTGAGGCCTCAAGGAACTCAAAGATGTTAATTGAGCTCCTTTTCTGCGTCAGGCCCTGGGGATGCATGAGGCTGAAACGCCGGCGGATCCTTGTTGTCAGGGTCACGTGGGGAGGGCTGGGGCAGCCCGGGCGGCCTTCACCTCCAGCCCGGAAGAGCACGGTTTGCGAGCGGCCAGCATGCAGCTGCTCCACACTCAGTCCTCTCCCCTGTCCCTGGTGTGACGAACAGTCACAGTTCCCCGTTTCTTCCTTTGTCTCTGCCTCTCCCCACCTCCTCGCCATCAATCCCCTGCCAGCCGTGGGATGGCCAGGCCGGCCCCTCTCTCTGGACATGCCCCATGGACACACTTACACCTCTGGGTGTAATTACTGCCCGGCCGTCTCCACTGGGCCCTTGCAATGGATTTCCTGTGATTTAAGGTCCTACTCACATTCTATCAATAAATGAAGTTCTCAGGCCCCCATTTTGATGCAAGCAGTCCTGAGCATCTGGAAGGCGAAAAAAATATCTCCTCGCTAAACTGCAATGTCTTGTCGAATAGAATTCTGTGACTTATAGTTCTCTCCTCTCCGCTGCACTTGAATATTAAATGTTGTATTAATAGCTCACTCTTAATTATCCATGAGTAATGTACTACGGCTCAGAAATTAATGAAGGGAAGGACCCAAACGAGAATATTTCCCACTCCTCTGGGTGCTGCGGGGCTCATGGGAGGGGGGAGATTTGCAAATGATTTGCATGAGAGGCTGTGGATTTGGGGCCCTGGCTGGGAGGATGGAAGGAGGAGATGGGGGCTTGCTGTGGACCCAGCCGCTCTCCAGCACTTTCCAAAGACAGAACTCACTTCTCTCGCTCCTACCTCCCAGTTTTGCCCATTCTGATTTCCCTGCAGGAATGCCCACCCACCTCCCTCTACAAGTAGAATAAAAACCATCACAATAGCTACTATTTAAGGACAATTTAACACTCAGACACATATACAAATGTGTTTACATACCTGACATGCACAAATACAAGTGTTCGTGCACATATATTCAAGCACACACACACATTCACTATTTTTAAAAACACGTATTTCAGAAAACAATCTGGCAGGTCCCCAAAAAGTTAAACCTAGAGTTACCATCTGACCCAGCAATTCCTCTCCTGGAGATACACCCAAGAGTAATGAACACACATGGACATACAGAAACGTACACGCATGTTCACAGCATCAGTATTCATAATAGTCAAAAGATGGGAACAATCCAAATGTCCATCTACCAATCAATGGTAAAGAGAATGTGGTACATCCATACGATGGAATATTATTCAGCCATGAAAAGGAATGGAGGACTGATATGTGCTACAACATGAGTGAACCTTGAAAATATTATGCTGAATGAAAGAAGTCAGACACAAAAGACTCCATGTTGCATGGTTCCATTTATATGAAATGTCCTGAATAGGCAAATCTATAGAGGCAGCAGTAGATTTGTGGTTGCCTAGGGCTGGGAGGATGGAGGAACTGGGGAGTGAGAGCTAAGGGCACAGGGTTTCTTTTGGAGGTGATGAAAGTGTTCCAATATTTATTGTGGTGATGGTTGCACAATTCTTGAATATACTAAAAACCCTTGAATTGTACCCTTGAAATCGGTGAATTGTATGGTCTGTGAATTATATCTCGATAAAGAAGTTATTAAAAAACACCCACATATTTACACACTGTCCTGTCTAGGACTTGGCATATGCTGTTCCCACTGGTGAGAACACAGTTCCCCATCTCCCTTCCTCTAACCAATGGTGTGCATCCCCCTGCGGGCTGAGAAGCAGAGCCCCGGGTGGGGCACATGGCCAGCTGCCCCCCGATGGGCTCTGTGAGCCTGGGCAGTTGACTTCACAGCCTGAGTGTCGTTGAATCCATGCACGTGGGGCAGGGGTGAGCTGGAGGGGGCTGAGAGGAAGGCACTTGGTCCAGGCTCTGGCCTCAACTAGGTACCCAGCGAGTTGTGGTCATCAGGCCTCCTTCTGCCATGACATTGAGGTCAGAGGGTTGCTGGGAGGCTGATATGGCCTGCCTGGCTCTGGCTGATGCCCAGAGCAGGGGTGACACTGCAGCCTTGCAGGGCAGGCGGGCCCTTGGCCAGGACAGGGGAGGGATTTGCTGTTCCCGTCTCCCTGCAGTGAGGGCAGGTGGTCCCAGACCCCGTAAAGGGGCCTTGGCCTGTGGCTGAGAGGATGGACCCACCCATCAGCTCCAGGGGGTGGGGAGGGTCGGATCAGAGCCACGCACCAGGAGGCTGGACTTGCAGGGCCTCGGCAGGCCACCAGCCACAGCCCCACGGCAGCCAGTGACCTTTTAGGATGTGGATCCAGTCACGTCCCTCCCCTGCTTAAAACCCTCTGCTCACCTCTTATCCCGGCCTTCAAGACTGTGTGCCCTGGCCCTGCCCAGCTCTCTGAACTCTGGCCACCCCCTCTCCCCCCAACGCCTCCCCCACCCACCGTCTCCTCCTGCCCTTCCCTTCGCTCACGCCAAGCCAGCCTCCAGGCCTGTGCCCTTGCAGGTCCCTCCAGCCCGCTCACCACTCCATCCCTCCCTTAAGCTCAGCCCCCAGAGAGAGCATCTCTCCCTCCGCTCCGCCCCTCTCCGCCTCCACTGCCTTCATCTCCAATCGCTCCAGTCACAAACTGCCGCTGTGTGATCATCTCCCTGATGACCATCATCTGGAGTAGAAGCTTCAGGAGAGCAGGGCCGGGTCTGTCTGCTTCAGCACTGATTCCTCAGGGCCCCATACAGTTCCTGGCATACAGATGGTGCCCACTAATGGTTGTCCAAAAGACACACAAGGCCGGTGGCCTGGGTCCCTGCCCTGGGTCTGGCCCTGATTTGTTGGGGGACGCTGAACAGATCACACCTCCTCTCTAGAAGATAGGCTGAACTTTCTTGAAGCAGAGAGTTCTCCTTTTTGATCAAAATTGTGGGTGGCCCCCCGATATCTAAAGCAGCTAGATGTGGAGCTGTTTGGACTCAGAGCGGGGGGCTGGGACCCCAGGTGCCCTCCTTTGCCACCCTTCCCTACAAAACCACGGGGTTCCGCAGACCCCAGGGACTGGTGACGTGGATCGGGGCCCCCACACATTGGAATACCCCACGGCTGTGTTTACGTCCACGCGGACGTTTAGTGACGCGTCATAAAACTAGCGGGTTAGGAGACTGCAGCCAGCGTGATGCGACCACGTCGAGAGAAACACGGAGGGCAAGAAGTACGGGAGGAAACACCCAAAGGCCAACCTCGATCGTTCTCATGGTAGAAATACGGGAGGTAGGGAGGTCTGCTCCTTCATCCTTTTATCATTGTTTAATTTTCCGCAATGAATAGTTCTTTGTTCGTCAGAATGAAAAGGTTATTCAAAAAAAAAAACCTCTAAAAATTAACCAAGAATGTGGGGCTAGATCATTTCTCAGGTTCCTCCTGGTCTGGAAAAAGCAGTGAGGAGACTGAGTAAGACGGCAGGAGGGACTCTGGTCTTTTCTAAGCAAAGGAAGAAACAAGCACGAATGGGGGCACATCAGAGAGTGTAGCCGACCGGTGGCAGAGACGACCACGCCTGAGACTTTACTATTTCTCATTTGAGGTCTCCAGACCCCTCTTCATCTTGGCCACAGACTTCTGGTTTCATTCATTCATTCATTCATTCATGCACTCATTGGCTCACTGTAACTCACATTCGCCAAGCTCCTCTCAACCTTGATGTTGCCGTCTGTGAGATGCGGACAGTTCTAGTACCCACCTCTAAGGCTCATCGTGAGAACTAAAGGTCACCCCAGATGGATGCATTTAATAAGGCACCTGGCACAGAAGAAACTCAAAATAAATGCATTAATATGAAGACGACGAAAAAGAGACACATAGCCCCCACCCATCAGGGACGAAGCCAGACAATATTTGGGGTTCGTTCCTTCCAGATATTTCTCTCTGCACAGATTTAGAGAGAAAGAGAGCTAAAACAATATTTTACAAGAGTTAGGATCACATTATAATTGTATTTTGTAATCTGATGTTTTTTCGTTTAACAGCCTGAACATTTTAATGTCGGTAAAATCTCTTCTAAAACCTGATTTTCATGGCTGAACTGCATTTCGGTACATAGCTATATCTTAATTTACTTAAGCAATATTAGGAAAAATTAGTGAATGATAAACAACAATAAATAAACAGCAAAATAAGCAACAATGATTTCTTTAGTTGGTTATTTTGTTTGTTTCCATTTGTTTACTATAAACAATGCTGCAATGGACATCTTTGTGGATAAATCTTTGTCCACAGGAAACAGATGTGTTAGGATTTCCAAAAGAATTAATCCCCAAAGCTGAGACCAAACACATGCTTCCCTGAGTGTGTTGCCTCCATGATGTGCTCAGAGAGAAGGGGACAGTCACTTTGGGGGCATTTTTTTAAGTGCCAAATGTTGTGATGGAACCCAGTCATTGAATGCCCACAATAACCCTGTGGGATGGGTACTATTACCCCCTTTTTCCAGATAAAGATACTGAGGCCCTCAAAATCATAATACCACTCTGCATTTATAAAGCATTTTCATCTTTTAGTTACTTCAATGGAAATGAAAAATTGTAGCAAACTGACCTCCTGCGGGTTATATATGAGAAAGCCTATTTACCCACAGAGTCACCAATACTGGGTATTCTGATTTGTATCAGTTAGCTATCGCTGTGTAACAAATCACCACAAAACTCGATGGCCTGAAACATTCATTATTGCTCATGCGTCTCCAGGTCAGTTAGGCAGATCTTATGCATCTTTGGTTGTGGCTTTATTGATCTTGATGGGGGTCTCTCACGTGTCTGGGGCTCGGCTCTGCTCCATGTGGTCTCTCATCCTCCTTCAGGCTTGTTCTCATGATGGACACAGGGTTCCAAGGGAGCAAGCAAAGCTGTGAGGCCCCTTACGGCCTAGGCTCAGAACGGGCACAGCGTCACATCTGCCACATTCTATTGGCCAACACAATAGAATGACCGAGCCCTGATTCAGCGGGTGGGAAATAGACTCCTTCTCTGCAAAGCCACATTGCTCAAGGTCTAGATACAGGGAGGGCCAGAGAATTGAGAAAAATTATGCAATTTATCACATTTTTTAAATTAAATTTTTAAAAATTTTTACCAATTTTATCACTTAAAAAAATATGTTTTAATGTGTATTTTTGGATCACCTCCCGAGATTACCCTTTTTTCCTTTCATCTGTTTATTTCCATTTGTCACTTGACTCCTTGCACCCAATACTAGCCTTCCGTACACCCTGGCCCAGCTCCCCTAGGAAGCGGCCGTCATCCCCGCACATCAGCTCCCCCTGCCATAATGAATAGCCCGGGAGCCCGCAGGAGAGAGTCACGCCCGCCCACCGCCCACACGCCCCCCTGGGCAAGCCCCGTGATGACACCATCCATCACTGCCACCCTCGGTGGCTGGGCGCCCCGGGCCTGGCCCGAGAGGGGAGGAAACTCTGCCCACAGCTCAGTGGAGCCCTTAATGATTACGTCAAGTGGCAAGCCATTTATTAGTCTCCTTAGCGGCCAAAACAAATAAGGCATGAGAAGCCGGCAAGCACATTGGGGGACTGCGGTTTATATTTTTTATGACTGCTTCAAGCCTCAAGCCTCAGACACGGAGGGGGATGGTGGGGGCGGACGAGCCTTGTCGGGGCTGGGCAGGAGTTCTGGGCTCTGAGCCTGTCTCTGCTGAGAGATCGTGGGCACAGAGAGTTTGCCTGGCCTGCCCAAGGTCGCACAGCTCCTAGGCCAGGCCCTCCCGCTGGGCAATGTTGCCTCTCTTTGTGCCCACATTAGCAGCTCCTGTGTTTACCGCAAGCCGCCTCAGGAGTCTGGTAAACAGAAATTAGATATGAGAAGACACAGATGAGGAGGAATATAGGCCGCGCTGGAATTGGTGAGGATACTAGGGCTCTAGTTCCCGGCATTTCACCCCCAGGAGCCCCAGTGTTCTCATCTGTAAAATGGGCACAGTCAGCATCAGCTTAACGGACGTGCGACCTCCGCAGTCAGCAGGGCTCTGCGCCAGCTTGAACGTTTTGCTGTTTGCCGTCTTGAAATCCTTAATAATTTTATCTTTGAACCTGTGTTTTGAAGTGAAATCCAATGGGATGATGGAGTGCGCGTGAGCAGACAAGATGCCCAGAAGAAAGGAAAGAGCTTCCTATTTTAGTACATTTTTTGCTTTTTCCTGCTTTTTGAACAAGGAGCCCCGCATGTTGATTTTGCAAATTATGTATCCGGCCCTGGGGGTGCTGATCCCTCCGAGGCCTCGCTGGGCACCTAGGAGGCCGCCCGGAGGGCTCCCCGCTCTAGTCAAGGGCTCACTCTCCCCTTTCCCTCCGCGGCTCCTCGGCTCCATCAGAACCCGGGACAGCTGTCCTGGACGACACCCCTTCTCAGACAGCACCAAGTCTTTCTGCCTCCTTCTCTTCCCTGCCGCTGCCTCTGCTCCAGCCCAGTCCCCCAATATTGCTCCCCTGGATGGTCCCCTCCTGACCTGCCGGCCTCTGGTCTACACTCCCCCCGCCCCCAACTCACCTCACAGCCGCGTCAAACCACACGACTCCTTCCGTGGTGCCCCAAGCTTCCAAACTGAGCCACGACCTCCCACTCTGGGCTCCAGACGGCCCCTACCAACCGCTGGCTGGCAGTTCCCAAGTTCTACGTGTCCTTTGTTCTCCCACCCTCTTCACAGCCCACGTGTATTGAGCACCTACTGTGTACCAGGCCCCACACTAAGCGCCCTACATGGATGATCTCACTGTCATCCTCAGACTCGTCCCATAACATAAGCACTATGAATATCTTCAACTTACAGGTGAGGAAACGGAGGCACAGAGCAGTTCATTCACTTGCTCGAGGTCACATGGCAAGTGGCAGAGCCAGGATTTGACCCCACAGACCAGCTCCAGCTCCCATACCCTTAACCATCATAAGACTTCTCCTCCGTACCTTTGCTCAAGCCAGGCCTTCCTCCAGGAATGCCCTCCTTTTTTTTTTTTTTTTTGGTGAGGAAGATTGGCCCTGAGCTAGCATCTGTGCCCATCTTCTTCTATTTTGTATGTGGGACGCTGCCACAGCATGGCTTGATGAGCAGTGTGTAGGTCCACACCTGGGATCTGAACCAGCAAACCCCGGGCCGCCAAAGTGGAGCGAGAAAACCTAACCACTATGCCACTGGGCCGGCCCCCGGGAGTACCCTTCTTGAAGGACTTAACTGCTCCTTTGCCAAGTTGGTGAATGAGTGGGTGATGAATGAGTGAACGACTTTGTCCCTTGCTGTGGGGCTTTGGGTAAATCGCTGTCCCCGTCTGGGCGTCCATTTCTTCCTGCGTCCAAAGGGAGCGGGCTCAGACCCGCGCACTGAGCAAAGTGAGGTCTCGGCTCCACTGGGATTGGCTGCAGCTGCTGGGAGGGAGCAACACAGAGGTGGCCGCCCCCGGGGCCAAGGTCATATCTGGGCCGTGACTAAGCGTGCTCAGCCGTGCCCCGTCGTCCGTCCACGTCCGTCACCATGAGGAGGGAGCCGGGGCCATGTCACCTCCTCCCAGAAGGGCTCGCGCTGCCTGCTGCACCTCCTTGTGACCGCCCCACCCAGGACCGCAGCTCCTCGGGGCTCACACCCTTCCTTCCTGGGCAGGAAGAGCCAGGAGGAGCCCCGGGCTGCTCCAAGCTCCGCGCGGCCGTGACCTTGAGAAAATCCTTTGTGCAGCCAGCAAGCCGATATCCACTGTCCCACTAATCCCACTGGCCCGTGCCAGGTCCTGAGCCGACTCTGTGCATTATCTCCTGAACTTCCCCCACAGCCCTGTGCCGTGTGCCCCCGTTACGTCCATTTCACAGAGGGGGACACTGAGACAGAGGGGGGTGGGACCAGCCGGAGGTCACACAGAGGCTGTGGCTTTCACCACTGGGCTGTAGTGCCCACCTTGTGCCGGCGACTGGGGGGCAGTGGCGACCAAGGGCAAGCCCAGTGCCCACCCTCTGAGGCTTCCACGAGCAAGTGCACCCTGGCAGGTGTCCCCGGCCACTGTACCTCACTAAGGCAAAGGCCCCAGGGCCCAGCCGCTTGCAGATGGAGACAAACAGGTGTCCGCCTCCCCGCCCACCCACCCTCGGCAAGGGCCTGACTTCATTCCCACTTCAAGGTCCAGCTGTGTGACCTTGGGCAAGTCGCTTTACCTCTCTGGGCTGCCTTTTTCTCATTCATCAACAGGCCTTGTAGACGCAGTCCACCAGATGGCTTATCTGGCTGGAGCCTCAAAACCCTCCATAGGGGTTGGCTATGATTCCCATTACCCAGATGTGGAAACTGAGGCTCAGAGAAAGGGAAGCTACTCGCCCTGGGTCAGGAAGTGCAGTAAGGGCACAGCAGAGGATGTGAGTGTCCACAGGGCATAGGTGCTTCCTGCCTAGACCTGAGGCCAGCAGGGCCAGCCACGAGGGAGGGACGGTAACCCTTTCCTGGCCGAGCTCCTTCCTCTCACCCTACCGCCTCCCGAGACTCTGAACAAAGCTGCCTTTATCCAGCCTGTGGCCACATTCCTCAGTGACACATGAGGACAAAGGCGGGGGCCACCGGCAGTGACAGGAAAGCCCCACCGCCCCAAACCAGTTTACAGCTTCCCACGCTCCGCCCCCACCCACGGGGCCTCCCGGGGCCTCCGGCCCAGCCCAGGGGAGCTCAGGGAGGAAGCCTTCCACCCTGCCTCTCCTGCCCCCATGGAGCTGGGCTGTCTGTCCTGGTGAGGAAGCCGGGCTCACACAGCCCCGGGGCCGTGGGCGCGTCTCCATCTCTCCAGGCCTCTGTTCCCTTGTCTATAAAACGGGGTGGATGCCCAGGAGGGTTCAGTGAGATAATGCATTTGGGAAAAGCGATTATGGTTGTTGTTGTTGCTACTGTTACTGGTTTCCCATTTCCAGCCATTTCTGACCTGCTTTTGGCTCCTTAGAGAGCCACTCTCAGAGCTTTGCACGCGCTGTTCCCTCTGCCTGAAACGCTTCCCCCCCTCAATTCCTCCCTTAGTTGACTCCTGCAGGTGTTTCCCTAAACACTCCCTCCTCCAGGCAGCTTGCCCTGACAGCCGCCACTCCAGGCTGATTTAGGAGCCTCCTGTGGGCTCCCACATGCCCTGTGTGTCCCCATCACAGCCCCCAACACCCTGAATTATCACCGCCCACTGACCTGCTGTCACCCCCACCAGGCTCACAGCCCTTTAAGGGCAAAACCACAACTGTGCTTGTGGGGTGTGTGAGTGGGTGGATAGATGGGTAGGTAGATGAGTAGATGGATAGGTGGATGGATGAATGGATGGGTAGATGGATGGATGAATAGATGGGTGGGTGGGTGGATGGATGGATAGGTGGGTAGATGGGTGAATGGGTGAATGGATGGATGGATGGATGGGTAGATGGGTGAGCGGGTGGATGGATGGGTGGGTAGATGGATGGATGGAGGGATGGGTGGATGGATGGGTAGATGGGTAAATGGGTGGATGGGTGGATGGATGGGTGGGTAGATGGGTGTGTAGATGGATGGATGTACGGATAGGTAGGTGGATGAATGGGTAGATGGATGGGTGGGTGGATGGATGGGTGGGTGGATGGATGGGTGGATGGATGGGTGGGTATATGGGTGAACAGGTAGGCAGGTGGATGGATGGGTGGGTAGATGGGTGTGTAGATGGATGGATGTATGGATAGCTAGATGGATAAATGGGTAGATGGATGGGTGGGTAGATGGATGGGTGGATGGGTGGGTGGATGGGTGGGTGGATGGGTGGGTATATGGGTGAACAGATGGGTGGGTGGATGGATGGGTGGGTAGATGGGTGTGTAGATGGATGGATGTATGGATAGGTAGATGGATGAATGGGTAGATGGATGGGTGGGTGGATGGGTGGGTGGATAGATGGGTGGATGGGTGGGTGGATGGGTGTATAGATGGATGGATGTATGGATAGGTAGATGGATGGATGGATAGGTGGATGGGTGGGTGGATGGGTGGGTGGATGGGTGGGTGGATGGATGGGTGGGTGGATGGGTGGGTGGATGGATGGATGGACGGGAGGGTAAAGTAACAGGTGAGTGTGTGGGGCCCTGTTTCCTGGACTTGCTAGTCCCAGAAAGGAGGGAAGGAAGTAAAGAGGTGGGATGAGGCCCCTGGGAGGGGAGACAAGGACAGGGCCAGTTGTCTCTCCAGCCCACCAGGGGACTGTGGGTCTCTGAAGCCAGACTGGCCCTCTAATCCCACCCCATCCCCATTTTTGCCTCACCAGTGGTGAAGGCTGAGGCTGCAGGGTTTCCACTGAAGTAAGAACCTCCCCTCCTCCCCACCCCCCAGGCCCAGCTCTCCCAGGAGAGTGAGCTCCATTCTGACAGCCAGAGCCCTCCAATCAGATCGGCACAATTTGGTGCCTAGACATTGCTGAACCACTCACCTCATTTCCAAGTTCATTCCCGGATCACCTACTGTGTACCAGGCGAGGGAGAAAGCACACAGAAAGGGGAAACTGAGTCTGGTGGCCCCAGGAACTCACAACCTGGGCACACAGCATGAGAAAGGGCCTTTGAGATGATCTGGGCAGACGAGAGAGGGATAGATATTTGCCCAAGGTCACAGAGCAGAGTACAGCAAAGTGAGAAGGGGAACCCAGGGTTCTAGACTCCTGGTGCAGTGTTTCCTTCTCTATAGCACAGGTCCAGGTTGGCAGGGAGGCCAGGGGATGGAGACCAAGAGAGATGAGGATGAGGTGGGAGGGAGAAAGGAAGAGGTTCTGAGCACCTTCTATGTTCCAGGCATTTCTTTCTTGTCCAGGATATTGGGAACTCTCCCAGCCACCCTTCCAGCTGGCTTTATTATTCCCATTGAGTAGATTAGGAAACTGAGGCAGGGGGAAGGGCGAGCCCGGGATTCGAGCCCAAATCTGGTGAATTGCAGAGCCTGGTCCTTGAACAACGAAAGGCTGCCCGTGGATTCACTCATATGGATGGAGAGACGAAGGCAGTGGAGCTCCGAGCCCGGCTGATGGTGGATGCTAAATAAATAGTGTTTATAGGAAGGGAGGAAGGGGGAGGGAGAGAGACCAGCCCAGGAGCTGCTCACGGTGTAAAGGTGGATGAACGTGACTTCACACTGGACACACATCCAGATACGTCTAGGGCTGCCCCAGTGCAGGAAGCCCGGGGTGTCCTCCCTGGGCTCACAGAGTGACCCCCAAGGGTGAGCTGCCCCACCTGGGCCACCAAGCCCCACCAGTCCAGCCTTGGCATCAAGGTCCCCGCAGCAGCGCCCTGGCCCCAGGACAATCTGCAGACTGGCTCCAGCCGGGATGGGCGGCTCCGGGGAGGCCGGTGGCCTCTCAGCTGGACACAAAGACTGTGTCTAAAAACAAACAAACGACTTCCGGGGCAGAGGGCAGGGAAGTGGCTCCAGCAGGGTGTGCGGGCAGGCGTCGGCCATTCAATCAGCCCCCCTGGGCTGTGAGGGCACGGCGGAGAATCAATCACGGGCCGGGTGTGTTTGCAAAAGGACGTGTGTGGCTGTGACAGCAGCAGGAGCCCCGGGAGAGGCCCCCCGGGGACACGTGCCCAGCACCTGGGCTCCCAGGCCCACTGAGCCCAGGGAGGCAGCAGCTGCTAAAATGCGGATTCCCAAGCCCGGGTCAACAACCCTCAAGCCAAATTGCCAGAGTTGGGCTCCAGAGATCTGTAGCTCCTTTGAGGGGCTTCCAGACACTTGTAGTGAGCAGCCAGGCTGGGGACCCCCTGTGCTGCCCACCCAGCCCCAGGTGAGGGCCCGAGGGTGGAAGGTGAGGGGTGGCAGGTGAGTGGGACCTGATTGTGTGTGTGTTTCCATAACCTTCTCCTGTAACCAAGGAGGCTCTGCCCAGCTACAGGCTCCACCCACCAGGCTCCCTACTCCCTCTCTCTCCCTCCCTCCCTCCCTCCCTTCCTCCCTCTCTCTCTCCCTCCCTCTCTCCCTCCCTCTCCCTCCCTCCTCTCTCTCCCTCCCTCCCTCTCTCTCTCTCTCTGAATCTGACTCTAACGCAAAGTAGCGGCTCAGTGAATGTTTGTGAAATGAATGAATGAAATACATCTTAGTTTTTCTCTTTGTCTCTTTCTGTCTGTTCTCTGTCTATTCTCATCTCTCTCAGGCTCTGGCTCTGTTTCTCTCTCTTCTCTCTCTCTGCCTCAAGCAGAGCATCTAGTGCCCAGTAGATGTCAATAAATATTTGTTGTATGGATAAAAGTCTCCCTGTGTGACGGTCTTTCTCTCTTGCCCCTGCGTCCGTCTGTCCTTCTCTTTCTCTCTCCCTTCCACGCTTGTTCTCTCAGTGTTGCTGGCCCCCGGGTCCACCTGCAGTAGCTGGAACCAGCCACTCTCCAGCCAGGGCTGGGCTGCCTCACGAGTTCAGAAAGGAACATCAGGCTAAGGAGAAAGCAGAGCTGCTGGAGAAGCTGCCCCGTCCCTGGCCCCGCCCCGAAGCTTCCAGCGCGATGCCTGCACCTCGGGCTCCCATCTTGCAGAGCAGAGCGTGGCTGCTGTCTTTATTCCAGACAATCCCTCCTTCCTGGCCCCGGCGATCACATTCTCTTCTGTAGCCCTGGCCCCATCTCTGCTCAGTGCCTGCGGAAAGAAAACCACGGGACTGAGCCGCCATTGCACAGACGGTGAGACAGGGCAGGGAAGGGAGCACTGGCCCAGGGTCACAGGAAAGTCTGTGGCAGCCCTTAGGACCTGGGTCTTGGGGTATTTTTATCTCCCAAAGGATGGCTTAGAATCGCAGGCTCTCGAAGTGGCAGAGGGTACCCATTTTATCCAAGTCCGGCCCCCTGCATTTACAGATGAGGATACTGAGGCCCAGCAAGATGAGGTGACCCGCCTGGGATCACATTAGGATGACAATTCAGGTTTTCTGATGCAACCCTGATGTTCCGGATGGCACAGGGAGTGTTGGGATTATAGGTGAAGAACATTTGGTTGATCAAGAGTTAAATCTTTAATTAATACACTTACCTCGCATCATACATGAATTTAACTGAACTGAGTTAAATTTATTTAAGGTCAACTTAACTAAATACATTTGCCCCCCCTCCAAAGGGGGGATTATAGGATGGGGGAACTCCTCGCACCCCTGGTTTTGAAGGGGGCCTGCTCCGAGCCGAGCCCACGCCTCCGGTCCCGCACATCTCTGGGTGTGAGCCCCCGGCTCCTGTGACTCCCACAAGAGTCGGGACGCGTGACCCCCGAACTCAGCCTCTACTTCATCTGGAGTCTGACGGGAGAAATAGTGACCTGTCCCAACGCGAGAGGAAAAACTGGCTGCACTGGATTTATTGAGAAATGGCAGTTGGCTCCAACGTGACAGCTTCCCAAGGAATTTTCAAGGGCGTTTTGACTCTACGTGATTTTCCCCTCACACACCCGTCCTCCGCAGACGATGCAATCCCACTGGCTTTCCGGCAATGAGAAAAAAACCAAACCTGACATTTTTTAATCTCTTCTCAAGTACAACCTACATGCACAAAAATGCACACATGGTACGTGAACATACCTGTATAACCAGCCCCTGGAAGTCCCCTCCTATGCCCTCTCCCGGTCACTAGCTCCCAAAGGTAAGCCCCATCCTGACTTACTTCACCATAGATTACTTTCCCCGATTTCTGTACCATTTGTATTAATGGAATCATACAGAATGCACTTGGCTGTGTTGAGCTTCTTTCCCTCAGCAGGTTATCTGAGATTCACCCTGCTGTGTGCAGCAGTAACTCATTCATTCTCCTGCTGCATGTTATTCCATTGTGTGACTGTACCACAATGGATCCATCTTACTCTGGGTGATGCATCACTTAGCTATTGCTGGGTAACAAAGTATCCCAAAGCTTAGTGCCTTAAAGCAATAGCTGTGTATTTAGGACATGCTTCTCTGGTCGATTTGGACTGGAACCAGCTAGGTGGTCTTCTGGTTTGGGCTGGCCTGGCCTGGCCTGATCTCAGCAGAGCTTGCTCACATGTCTGCCATCTGTGGCTGGGGCTGGCTGGATCAGCTGGGAGAGCTTCTCTCTGCTCAGCCCATCTCTCGTCCTCCAGTCCCCTAGCCTGGATGTATCACACGGTGACCACAGAGTTCCAAGAAGCAAAGGGCCTCTTGAAGCCTGAGCTTGGAACCAGCGCACATCGCTTCTGCCACATTCTACTGGCCACAGCAAATTACAAGACCAGCCCGGATTCAAGGGGAGAACAAATACTCTGCCTCTCAATAGGATGAGCTGCAAAGATTTGTGGCTGTTTTTCAATCTACCAAAGATAGGCGTTTGGTAATTTCCAGTTTTCAGCCAAAATGAATAATTGTGGTGTGAACATTCTAGTGCACGTCTTCTGATGACCATAGGACTCATTTCTAGAGGGGATGTTCCTAGGAGTGGAGTTGCTGGGTTATAGAGAATGCTTCCATTCAGCCGACACAGGCCCTGCAGAGACCCCACTATTTGTCAGGGGGAACAGAAGCTGCTGAGATTTGTTATCTTAAAGAAATCCCCCAAAGGGGCATGTGCACATTCTGAAGCCCCTCCCACCTCCAGACAGGCCCCTCCTTCATGCAAGAACTGCCCTGTCATCCTCTGTACTGGGCTGAATAGTGTCCCCCAAAATTCACATCCACCCAAAACCTCTGAATGTGACTCTATTTGGAAATAGGGTCTTTGTAGATGTAATCAAGTTAAGATGAGGTCATACTGGGTAGAATGGGCCCTTATTTGGTGATCTGTGTCTTTACAAGAGAAAGGAGAGGGAGATTTGGATACAGAGAGAGAAACACACCAGGGGAGCACCTGGTGACAACAGGGGCAGAGATTGGAGTGATGCGTCTACAAGCCAAGGAACCCCAAGGTTTGCCAGCAGCCCCCAGAAGCTGCCAGAAGCAAAGAAGGATTCTCCCCTAGAGCCTTCAGAGGGAGCATAGCCTGTGGACACCTCGATTTCGGACTTCCAGCCTCCAGAACTGTAAGAGAATTAATTCCTGTTGCTTTCTGCCCCCCAATTCGTTAAGGCAGCCCTAGGAAACCAATACACTCTCCTGACATCTTCTTCCCGCTGTGTCTCCTGGTCCAGAGCGGGAACAAGGGACAAGCTCCCTTTTGACCCTTATACTTGACCTTTTCACCCTGGTTGGTCCCCAGGGTCACACGTGTTAGCACGTTACTCAGAAGATTTATCCCAAAGCAGGGCAGGGCGCGACCGGCACACACACGCGCCCCTGGTTTGCAGTGATTTACTCACAGATTACCCTGGGATGGAGGGGCCCCAGCCGACCGAGCCTCTCTCGTATATCAAGAAGGAAATCCCGAAGACATCCCTATAAACGCAGCAGGGAGGAGAACCTGCCGACCGGCGCCATAAACTTACACGACGTGGCGGAGTCGGACGGGCCATCTGCTCCGCTCCGATCCAGATGCGCGCGCGGCTCGCTCCGCCTCGAGGCTCACTTCCGAGCCTCTGCGCGCGCCCCGGACGCCTCACTTCTCCCATCTCTCTGCGGCATCGGCTGCAGGGCAGCCCACAGGAGGAGCACATGGAGCACGAAGTGGATCTGAATTATAGAGCAAAGCCGTGTTCAGACCTCGGCCATGCTACTGCTGTGCCACAAGGCCTGGGCTTGTTGCATGCCTTCTCTGGGTTTCCGCCATCTCGTCTGTAAAATGAGAGAGCTCCCCCGTTCACAGAGTTGAGGGGAGACTTGAAAGAGAATGGGTCCTGCCTGACTCAATCAATACATGGTCATCTCCCCTCCTCTCCCTACTGCTGGATGGTATTATCAGGACTCCTGGTTGCAAGTGACGGATACCCAACTCATAGTAGCTTAAGAAACAAGCAAACAAGAGCAATAGTGTGTTTGCTCACATACCTGAAAAATTCTTGAAGCTACAACTTCAGGTATGGCTGGATCCAGGGTCTCAACAATGGTGATAAGAAGCTGTCTGTCTCTTTTTTCTTTTTTTTTCAATTTATTTCTGGGCTGGCCTGGTGGTATAGTGGTTAAGTTTGGCACACTCTGCTTCAGTGGCCCAGGTTCACAGGTTCAGATCCTGGGCTTGGCCCTACACCACTCATCAAGCCATGCTGTGGCAGCAACCCACATGCAAAATGGAGGAAGATTGGCACAGATGTTAGCTCAAGGGTCAATCTTCCTCACCAAAAAGAAAAAGATTTCTTTTCCAGTTTTATTGGGATATAATGGACATATAACATTGTATAAGTTGCTACCTGTCAAGTCAACTTTCGTCTTGATTGACTTTGTTCTCAGACAGGCTCTCCCCTCAGGGTAGCTTAGCAAACCCAGCAGAAGACGGAAGATCTCTCCAGTATGCCCTGGACTGACATGAGAAAATTCTGATGAGCAGCAAGGTTCGCAAGAGGTGGGAACAAATGCCCAGACTCACGTAACAGGACATTTGTGAGCTATTAGCCGTTGCTTTTTTCACTCTAGTCAATCTTCGCATCCTCTTAAAAGAAAATGTGCTCATCTACAGGCCCATGCCTCCTGCTTGCCAGGCCAGTTTCCCACTGCCCTTATGGGGTGGTCTCATCTCCTGGACCCTCCCTCTGCCCCAGCCCACGAACCGCCCTTTCTTCCAGGAGAACAACAACCGCCTTTGACTGAACAGTCGTCCACGTTGTCTGTTATGTTCTAAATTTTGTGCCCTGGATCCTTCAAGACTTACACTATTGAGGCTCAAAAGCCAGATTCTAGTGACTTAAAACAGACTTTTGAAATCCAAAAACCACAAACTTGACTCTTTTTTATTCTTCTTTTGCTGTTACAAGCATCCCTGAGGCAGAAAATACGGAATGCCCTGTGGCTGCCTAAAATGCAGGGAGTTTGGGGGGGAGAGAAGTAGACATTGGTTAATATATCGAAGCATCCACTTGAGCACAGTTCCCACACAGAGCCGGACTCACCCCGAGCCAGTGTGTAAGCCCACCGTCCCTCCTGGGGAGGAGCCCCCACCCCACCCCACCTCATCTGGGTCCTCTGGTCAGCTGAAATGCCTCTTCCTCCATGACGCCCTCCTTGGTTTGACCAAATGAGAATGGTTCCTCTATTTCCTTCCTTCTGCATGTTTTAAGCAACCTGGCACTTATGAATTAATATTATAGCATGATAATAATATGCTGTATGAGATCTGAGCATATCTCACCTTTTCAAAAAGACTATGAGCTACTTGCCTGCAAGCGCCTGTTTTATTCTCCTTTGTGTCCCTGATGCCTGGCAGACAGTAACTGCCCTGCTCCCATAAGACAGAAGGGGGTGAACCATGTAGAGATGCAATGGCCTGCCTCTTTAGGTGGTGAGCTCCCAGTCATGGGAGGCATACAAGCAAAGGCAGCTTGGCAGAGACACTCGAGAGAGGATTCAAGTATCAGATGGGCAGTCAGTTACCTAGAACCTGAGCACCAGGAGAATTGGACAGCATCCATCTGTGCTCATCATTTTATCTTCCACGTTTAGCACAATGCATGGCTCATAAGTTGATTAAAATACTCTCAGCTAGCATCCCAATTTCTTTCTGTGCTCTCTGTGGTTCTGCTGATCTGACTCCCACCTCCCTCTCCAAACCCGTCTCTTCCCACTCTCCACTTCCCTCCAGCCCCCTGGCCTCCTATCTCTTCCCACCTCAGGGCCTTTGCTCATGCTGTTCTCCCTGCCTGGAATGCCCTTCCTGCAGCTCTTGGCATGGCCAGCCTTCAAATCTCAGGACAGATGTTATATTCCCTTCTCAAGGAAACTTTCCCTGACTCCCTAAAAAAATCGTCTCCCGCCTCCATCCCTCTCTCCACCATTACCCTGCTTTCTTTTTCTGTATTGTACTTGCCACTATCTGAAATAATCCTATTTGTTTATTCACTGTCTCTTCAACTAGAAGGGAAGCTCCCCAGGGCAGGGACCTAGTCTGCCTGGACCTCACTAAATCTCCCATCTTAGCCCGGTGCCTGGCGCACAGCGGCTACTCAGCGAGTATTTGCAGAATGCGCTGTGCTAGTTGAGATAACCCTGGAAGCTGGGACAGGTGAGCCCCTAGTCCAGTGGTTTAACACAGTGATTTTGTTCTCTTCCTGTGAGGACCACGTGGTGTTCTGGATCGGTGGGCAGCCACCCAAGGGCCCAGGCTCCTTCCATTTTGTGGCTCCTCCCTCCTCTGGGATCTCAGAGTCAAGTGCCTTCAATTGGGAGATGGAGAAAGAGAGTGGAGGATTTGGGGGTGCGGGGAAGTGAGGGGCCAGGCCTACGTGTGGCTTTTGTCGCCTCTGCCCATGTTCTGTTAGCCAGAACTCAGTCATCTGGCTGCAGCTGAGTGTGAAGGAGGCTGGGAAACGTGGTCTATTTGTGTGCCTTGGAAGAAAGGGAACTGGGTTTAGCGAATAGCTGGCCCGTCTCTGCCATAGAGTGAATGAATGAATGAATGAATGATCTTTCACATACCTTCCACTTCAAGACCTCTTAGAAAGTCCCAAGTCCTGCTGGTCCGGGAAATCTGATGCCAGTGGCTACCTGTCCTGTTCCATCCACACCGCCCGAATGACAGACGGCCAGGGCTCCAGCTGACGTGTGAAGCCCAAGGAACGGACAGACAGAGCTCCTGGGCCTGCCAGGGTCTCCCAAGAGGGGTCTGCAGGGATCAGCTCCCCCTCCTGCAGAGCGAGGGAGAACTGAGTCCCTTTGCTCAGATGACCTCATAGTGGGCTCCACCTGGGATGCAGCAGGCCTGGACGATGTGGGGAGCTCTGGGGTCCCTCCAGGGCCCTGTGGAGTTCAGCTCCGGGCATCAGGAAGCATCGGCTGAGTCCCTTTTTCGGTGCTCTTAGCTTCCCTGGTGGTTAGTACAGGGAAGAGCCCAGAACAGTGCCCGGTACACAGTAAGTGCTACATTAATGGCTGGCGTTCCCTTCTGCACCCTCCACGGTGACTCACGCGTTCACTCGTCCGCCTAACATCTATCGCATGCCCCTGCCCTTCGCTGGGTTCCGGGAACACGGCAAAGAACAAGATAGACAGAGCCCGAGAGGCAACGTGGGGGTGGGAACAGACACCAGCCTCGCTCTCGGGGAGCTGCCAGCCTGGAGGGAGACGGGCGCCACCCAGGAAGGGCCGCTACAGAAGAAAACCTGCAAGTGGTCTGTGCTACAGAGAAGGCGCCGGAGCTGCTCAGAGAGCCCCGGGGGCTCGGCCCGGCCTGTGGGGGGGAGGGGTCGGGGAGACGCCCTCTGGCCCGCTCTCTCGGATCTCTATCTCAGGGCACGCACCCTCTGTCCGCCCCGGGGCGCACCTGCCGTGGGAATGTGCCCCTGGACGGACCCCTCTTCCTGGGGGCGCCCAGGACCAGCCTGAAGTGGGAGTTCCGGCCTGAGCTCCCACAGTCTGCTCCTCCCCCCGCAAAGCTGCCGCAGCCTCCCTGGACCGGGGCCCGCTGGAGGGGAGAGCAACCCCCGGGGAGAATGGGCGGCTGCAGGTTATGGGATGGGGTGGAGGGCGAGGCTGGACTCGGCGCCTCCTGCGTCTGGATCCCCCGATGGAGTCACCCGGTCCCAGGCCCCCACTTGTCACCCCATCGCTGAGCCTTTCCCACGTGTAGCTGTGTGGCCGCCTGGGCTGGTGGGGCCCTGGGTCCCCCTAAAGGGCCCAAATCCCCAACCGGTGGCCCTCGGACCTCTCTCTCCCCGTGCGGCTGCTCTGGGGAGCTCTCTGTGCGACTGGTTGATCTCACATTGCTCCTGACTTTGTAAAGTGATTCTCGGGATGAGTGAAGAGCGGGCACCCCGAAGGGTCGGTCTGAGGGCTGAGAAGGCCGCGTCTCGTAAGCCTGGACGGAGAAGGAGACCCAGGGAGCAGGCCAGAAGCGGCACGCCTTCCGCCCCCACCAGCTGCCTGCTGGGCTGAAAGGCGGCCGGCTGTGTGTTCAGCTGTGAAGGGAAAGAGCTAACTAAGTGGACACGTAAAATTCTGGAAAAGGACTATCAACGACTTCACCTAGACACGGTCCACTAAGGGATTCAAAAATACAGTTTAGGGGCCGGCCCCGTGGCTTGGTGGTTAAGTGCATGCGCTCCGATGCTGGCGGCCCGGGTTCGGATCCCGGGTGCGCACCGAGGCACCACTTCTCCGTTCATCCTGGGGCCGAGTCCCACATACAGCAACTGGAAGGATGTGCAGCTATGACATACAACTATCTACTGGGGCTTTGGGGGGAAAAAATAAATAAATAAAATCTTTAAAAAAAAAAAGTGTGCAACAGCATTATGTCTAAAAAAATAATGTACATATCTTAATCGAAAAGTACTTTAAAAAAAAAAATACAGTTTAGCTCTCCCGGGGTAAAAGCCTCACCTCTCTGTAACATACAAGCTTATTGCTGAGTTTTCACACATTTGGGTTTCATATCATGCACGCAGATCTGTAATGCATGAAATGGGGGGTCCGGGAGGCAGTGTCCTCGGCGCAGGGCTTCCCCGGGGCTCGCAGCAGCCCAGGGACCCTGCAGGTCTGTGATGATCCAGGAGTGGGACCAGGGCCCGGCCACCAGCCCCCAGGAAAGCACCCCCAGAGAGAAGGCCGCCAGATCCGGAGGCCCTGAGTCCCCCACCAGGAACAAAGGCCCACCGGGCTCTCCCTCTTGGCTGATCTGCCCCAGGAGCAGGTGACGGGGGCGTGTGCCCCTCACAAGCCCCCAGAGGAGTGGGGGAAGGGGGCGCGGGTGGAGTGTGGCTGCGGTCTCTGCTCTTCCTCGGGGGGCCAAGGGCACCCGGGACGTGGAAATTAAAAAGGAGGAGGGAGGCCCAGCATATTAACCTCCTTAATCTTTCATTTCTGACACAGATTGTGGTCCCTCATTTCAAAGAATTTCAAGCTAATGTCTGGAGGGCAGAAAAATCTATTTCCCAATACACAGCTGCAGCTTTTCACCAATCCACTGCCCTTCCTGGTACAATCAGCAGAGCATTGATTTTTTTTTTCTTTTTCTTTTTTTTTTCTCTCTCTCTCTCTCTTTTTTAATGCTAGGACATCATCCAAAAATCTATCAATACAAACAACATCTTTGGAGAAAATACCAGCAGTCCCAGGCTGCCTGATCGTTAACCCCAAAGCTGCTGGCCTGAGATCGGGGGGCCACTTCCGGGAGACCCAAGTAGGGGACACATCTGTGTCCCTTCTCAGAATGTTGCTCTCTCTCGGGAATCTTTAGTACCCCTGTCTTGAGACCCTTTAGCACTGGGACCTCAGCAGGCTATTTAAATGTAAATTAATTTTCATTAGATAAAATTAAAAATTCAGTTCTTCAGTCCAGTGAGCCACATTTCCAGTTCCGGCTCAGTAGCCACCTGTGGCTCGTGGCTGCCATACTGGAGAGCACAGGCCGGCAGTAGTCTGTCATCAAAGAAAGTTCTGCTTTAGAACAGGGCTCGACACACTTTTTCTGTAGAGAAAAAGCAGCTAATACACAAAATGTACATAAATGAGCGTGGCTGTGTTCCAATAAAACTTTATTTACAAAAACAAGTGGTGGGCCGGTTTGGGCCCACGGGCCATCGTTTGCTGATTCCTACTTTAGCAGCTTCTCCAGAAAACTTAAGGATCTCAGAAGGTTAGAAACGGTTAGAACACTAGAAAGGGGCAGGTAGGAGCTGTCAGGGGCTGGAAACATTTCATATCTTGATTCGGGTGGTGGTGATATGGGGGTAACATGTAATATGTGTGCATTTTACTGTATATGAATTGTCTCTCAATTTAAAAAAATCTTCAGAATGTTAGCCTGTCTTAGGGAGATAGAAGGTCTTAGAATGTCAGAGGATTGTAGGATTCCTGAGCACAGTCTTACACCACGGGACCCCTCTGGGGCTTCAGATGCCTCCAAGGGGGGAAGAGGCTGGGGGCTCTCTTACCCACAACCCCCTTCCCCCAGACCTGTGTTATTTGTAAGGGTTCCGGGGCTAAGAAAACGTTTAACAACAACAGCAACCGAAAGGTTAAATCCGCCTGTTTCTGGCTTTTAGGAATGTGGGACTCCTTGAGAGAAGCAGATAGGAGGCTGGACTCGGAGCTGGAACCCTGGCGGCGGCGGCAGGAGGCCAAGGGTAACGGGCTAAGCACGGGGGTCTCCCAGACTCCAATTCCCCCTCTGGCCAGGGCGGCTCCCATCTTCTATATTTTTCATTCTGGGTGTCTGAGTAAGAATTCACTTGTGGAAAAGTCCAGCTCAAAGTGCTGCCTTTTAATCTCAGAGTCAGAGTATTTTAGACCCAGTCGAGCAGCAGAGTGGAGAGCTAAAAGCATAGTTCTAGAGCCAGAGGCAGGGTTCAAATTTCAGTTCCAGCTGTGTGACTTTGGGGAAGTCACTTCCCCTCTCTGTGCCTCAGTTTCCTTCTCTGTAAAATGGGGTTAATGACAGGGCCCGACTCATAGGTTGTTATGAGAATAAGATGCATTAGTCCTTGAAAAGCACTCTGAACCGAGTGGTGAGCATCTCATGTTTGTTAAAGAAAAAAGACTTTGGGGTCTGCCTAGGACCGCTCCTTCATTGATTCCTTCCACAATCTTTCCTGATGGAGGTGTCAGGCCTTAGGAAAAGGGGCAGCCTGGCTAAGTCACAACAAACGCCCCTCTTTCCTTACCCCCGGGTCCCACTCATTTCTCACCTTCAGCTGCCCCACCTCTAGGTCCCTGAAGCCAGTCCCGACAAAGACAGGGACTCATCAGGACACCCCGGCTGCAGTCCAGGAACCAGCTCTGCTCCAGGGGCTACCAGCGTCCGACATGCCTTGAGTAAGCTGGGGCAGAGAGGCCGCTCTGTCCCAGACCTGGACCTGGCTGCCCTAGGCATCCCGTTGCTCATGGCCCAGACTCCCTCTCCCAGGAGGCGGGATCCTGCTCCTTGTCCCCCCACAGCTGGAGGAGGCCCCACTCAGGGCACACAGGTGGCCTGACGCTCTGTCCCCGCACACATTCACCTGCCCATCCATCCTGGTGGCCTCTTGCCCCTGAGGAGCACTTTCCCTGAGTCAGTCAGTCACTTGACAAAGTGGGCATTGGAGTCTGGGAGACCTCCATGCTCAGCCCCGTTAACTGCCCCCCTTTCCCCTCCCCCCGCCAGGGTTCCAGCTTCATGGAGTTCATGTCTAGTTAAATGTGCGATAAACGGGTGAAGATCATTTCACCTGGAGATCAGTTCAAAGAAGAAAATAACTGGCAGATTGGGAGCAGGTGTGGTCAGGGAAGGCTTCCTGGAGGAGGTGACAATTACACAGAAACCCAATGGAGCGGAAGGAGCCAGACACGTACAGATCTGGGTGAGGGACACTCCAAGCAGAGGGAAAGTCACATGAAAATAGTCAGTGCCCAGTGCCCAGGACGCCTCTTCTCTGTCTGCTCAGTTGAAACCCTGCTTTGATCTGGAAAGGTGGAGCTACCGTTCATTGACAGTGCCCAGGGGGACTGGGGTGGGGGGCGCAGCTGCAGGGATCTGGGTTCAAATTCTGTTCCCTCCCAGCTGAGAGATCTCCTGGGTCAATCTCTCTTGTTGAAAAATGGCGAGGCTGATGCATCTGCCAGGGCTTGTAGCGAGGGGCAGAGCCGGGGTGTAAAGGGCTTAGCACAGAGCCTGCCGCACGGTGCGTGCTCGGCCAACGTTAGCTGAAACGGAAGATCCGGCACCCCTGACTCCAGGCAAGGCCTAATTATAGATGCCTAGAGGTCACTTTTGAGGCCCTTGTGACTTGGGACAAGGGCCAAGGAAGCTTGGGCGGCCCAAGCGAAGGAAGGCTCTCCCTCGTGTCACGTGGTCTCTGCTGGCAGGCTGGCCCATGCCCTGTCCAGTCCTAGTGCTGCAGGACCCAGCCAGCCCAGGCAGCACCAGGCAGCAGAGGGGGTGAGGGACGAGGAGGCAGGCTGGCTTGATCAACGAGGAGCCGCAGAAGTGCCTCCGTTTCCCTGTCTGCTAAGTAGGCATATCCACAAAACTTGCCCCCCAGCGCGATGTGAGGATTGAGAGAAGGGCCGGCACCTAGGTGGGGGCTCTGAGTAACCTCCACAGTCCACAGCTACACACACGCCAGCCCCGTGGCCTGTCTGGCTCTGAGTTAAGTGTCGGGTGTACAGATGTGCCCACGACAGCCACCCCAGGGCTTACGGAGCCAGTGAAGAGGGTCGGCGGGGTTGCAGGGTATGTTTAACCTGCTTGAAGAACAAACTAGAGGGTCTAGAAAGAACAACCATTCTTCTTTGTTCTTCCACTGGTTTGTTTATGCAGGTTCATAGGAGCCCAGCCTTGTCCAGCTGGCCTAGGGGTCTGAAATCGGCTGGGGGAGGTGGAGGGTCCCCAGCTCCAGCCCTGAATGTGGGACCCTCTGCTGTGACCCGGCCTCCAAGATGACTGTATGTCACCTCCAGATCTGACTCAAGTCCTGGGTCTGTCCCTGCCCTGCTGTGATACCCTGGGCAAGGCAAGTAGCCATGCTGTGCCTCAGTTTCCACATTGGTGACATAGGTGATGGCAATAATAAAAACGCTCTGTCAGGGCTGCTTAGGGGGGCAAGTGTGTCACAAGGGTGATCTGTGTCCTGTAGGCTCCACTGGGAATCATTGCTCCATTACTGTGTCTAGGGGATGATGGTGGTTCCAGCACCAACATCACCCTGGGTTCAAGGAAGGGAGACACACTCCTGAAATACCCCCAGCCCCAACCCACTGCATGACTTTGGGCAGGACTATCCCACTCTCAGGCCATTTCCAGGTCACCCCCTGGAACTAAGCGTGCTGGGCTACAAGAGGTGACCACCAAGGATTCTTGCTTTTTCCATATCTATTTCCATAGAGTTATTGCTGGGAAGTGGTTGATTAGCCAGGGACTACATTTCCCAGCACCCCTTGCATCTAGGTGGGGTCATGTGATGATCTCCAACCAATAGACTGTGAGAGGAAGTGATGGCTCGCTTCGGGGACGGATGTGGTTAACAAGTGGGTGTGTCTCCTCATCCTTTCTTTCCCCATCTGCCAGCTGGATGGAGTGGACTCCAAGCCACATGTTGAAGATGGTAGAGCCACAAGATAGAAGGAGCCTGGGTGGTTGAATCACTGCATGGAGAAGGGTCCCCCAACCAGCAATGCCAGCAGTGGGCTGTGACATTAGTGGGACATGAACTTTCATTGTGTTCAACCACGCAAGCATCAATTCTATCTGTTAACTCAGCTGGCATTCCTTTAACTATTACGTATACATTATACGTATTTTTTTCAGTTGTGTATACGTCATCTCTTTTAATACTCAGCCAACTTCTAATACCGATAATACAAGGCACTCATTTTTTGAGCATTTCATTTGTGCCCAGCACTGGGCTGATTCCTTTGCACATATTTCTTATCTTAACCACAATTCTATAAGCTGGGCTCATAGGATTATTAGTATTCCCAGATTATTGATGAGGAAACTGAGACTCAGAAACATCCAGAAACCTGCCCAGAGTCATCAGCTAGTGAGTGGAAGTGGCTGGCTTAGAACCCAGAGTTCACAGTCTTAATTGCTGCACTCCACGGCCTCCCAGAACCCACGGAAGTCGACATGACAAGCCCTGACTTACAAGCGAGGACATGGAGGCTCTCCGGAGGTCCATAACTTGCCCCTGGACACACAACTAGCAAGTGACAGTGACTGGCTTAGAACCCAGAGTTGTCTGGCTCCCAACCTAGTGCCTTACCCACACGGCTGCCTCCGTCGCCCTGTCCAGCAGACATTGAGGCCATGACCCTGTTTCCATCCACCGGTGTAACAGTGCCATGGCTGAAGGCAGACTTGGCATCCATGGAGCCTGTTATGATGCTAAATAAACTTTCTTCTTGGCAGCCGTGGCACCTACAAAGCACCTGGGAGGCTGTTAGTGCCTCGTGCTGTCCAAAATACTCTTAATTACTGTCTAATCAAGATATCTTTCACTGTAGAAAAAAATAAGACAGGAGAGAAGGGGAAATGTTCATGCATGCAACTTTCAGAGCCCTTGTTGTACATTTCCCCTCAGGTTCCCTGAGTCTCGGTCAGGGAAGGGGATAAAGAAATGAAGATGGAGGGAAATTATCTCTGAAAGAGGCTTTACTTTCAGCCAGCAATCCCACTTCATGGACTTGATCTGGAGGTAAAGTGGAATGAATGAACAGTGAAGATGGATGTACAGGACGCTCATCATAGTATCATTGGTCAGAGCAAAAAACTGGAAACCTCCGAAATGCCTACTGATAGGGCACGAGTAAAATAAACTGGTGCGATCATGAGAGGGAGTACTATGCAGCTGTTAAAAAGAACGGCCTGGAGCTTTTGGGGCTGATACAGAGCAATCTGCAGAAAAAGCAGGATGCAGAACAATGAGGCTCCTATGCTCCCATTTGTGTAAAAACAAAAGGACATGTATTATCATTGCCAGCATTTGTCGAGAGCTTAATACACTCTATTTTAGGTAGTCACATTTATTGCCTCACTTAACCCTTGCAAAAATTTTATGATGTAGGAACCATTATCATCCCCAATGAGGAAACTAAGGCTCAGAAAAGTTCAGTAGTGAATGCCCCAGGGTCACAACTTTATTGAGTGGCAAGGCTAGGATACACACCCAGGAGGTCTTCCAAAGGAGAAGCATTGAGACTGAGACCCCTGCCTAAAACCAGGAGCCCCAAAGGGCAATATTCTCAATGGAAGAATAAAGTAGGGAGAAAACGCTGTGTGCAGGCAAAGGGCAGCAACAAGTTTTTTCTCTCTTGGCTTGGACTCTGAGTAAGGAAAAAATGTTCCCTTAAGAATTTGAACCATGGACCTATGATCACACTGATTTGGAGTTTAAATTCATACCTCCTGCACAGAAGAGAGCCTGCAAACTGAGACCAGGGATGATGATATTGTGGCAAACCAGACAGAAGCAAGTGCTGAACCTCCCTGGAGGGTACCAGACACACCCTCAGCCACAGCACCCAGGATTCCCACGGCTACGGCCATGCCAAAGATGAGCTCGCAATCCAAAATTATAAAACATATGAGAAAGCAAATCATGACAAAAATGCCTGGGAAGACACAGGAGGAATTGATAGCAGTGGTTGCCTTTGAAGAGCAGTAATGGAGGGACGGAGTAGAACCAGACTGTGGCTTTCTGCCTAATACACATCTAAGGCAGGCTGAGTTTCTTAGAGTAATGAGCTTATACCGCTTTCCTCTTTCTGTTTTAAAATAAGAGGTATTTGGGTTGAAAAGGAAGAAAAGAAGGAAGACAGGAGGGAGATGGGGAAAGAGGGAGGGAGAAAAGCTAGCTCTTGTAGCCCTGGCCCCCACCTCCAAGACTGCTCTCTCCTCCACCCCCGCCAGCTCTGTCTGGGGCCGCTGGCCCTGGTGATGCTCCATTGAACAGAGTTGGGATCCTTCCCATTTGCCAAGGATATTTTCATATATGGTGATTCATCTAAAATCCATAGTTGGGGTCCATGCCCCCAAATTGCCTGCAACAGAACAGAAGTCCTACTTTAATTCTTCTGCTGGCATCAATCCATCTCCAGTCTCCTAGTTTCTACCTCTTAAATATTCCTCGAGACCCACCACCTTTCTCCATCCCCAGTCCCTCCTCTGGCCAGAATACATCCCAGGCCTTGCTCAAAACACAACTCTCCCGGCTCTTCTGCTGACCCCACTAGCCCATCCTCCAGCCACAGCCAGAGTAATCTTCCCAAAATGCAACTCACATTACTCTCCTGTTTGAAATGTTCCAAAGGTTTCCCGCTTGCTCAGGATAAACTACAGGTTCCTGGGTGACCTGGTCCCCCCTGGCCAGTCCCATGTCATCACCCACTGCCCCCCCCCACCTCTGCTCACTCTGCTCTGTTCACACTAGCCTCTTGCCAGGCCAGCAAACACACCAGCTCAGGCCACATGCACAGAGGCACAGCCAGTGCCCGGTCACTTTTCCCTCCACAGGGAAACTCCTTTTCAATCTTCAAATTCAGCCTAAATGCCCTTGCCCTTGGGAGCCTCCCTGCACCTGCCTAGAACAGGTGCTGTGGGTGCCTGTGGGAGACAGAATAGTGGTCCCCAAAGATGCCCACACCCCAATCCCCAGAACCTGTGAATACGTGACCTTACCTGGCAATAGGGACTTTGCAGATGTGATTAAATTAAGGATCTAGAGATGGGAAGATTATCCTGGATTATCTGGGTGGGTCCATGTCATCACAAGGGTCCTTATAAGACGGAAACAGGAAGGTCAGAGTCAAAAAAGGCGATGTGATGACAAACAGAGATATGGGAAGATACTACATTGCTGGTCTTAAAGATGAAGGATGGGGCCACCAGCCAAGGAACACAGAGGTGGCTTCTAAAAGCGAGAGAAGGCAAGGACGTGGATTCTCTCCCTGGAGCCTCCAGAAGAAATAATCTCTATTAGTAAAAACAAGACAACAGGCCCAAAAAGGAGCTGCTAATGCTAAGTCCCATGTCACCAACCTGAGACTTAATCACAGTGTCTGCTCTCCCAGAAATGGAATCTTAAACCAGTCCATCAGGAATCACCTGATCAGCACTAGTTAAGAATCCGCCTGTTGGACCACCGCCATCCTCTAAAGGAAAGTGACCTTGCCATAACCAACCCACTTTCTTGCCTAGAATATTCTTATTCCTCCTCCCTTCTGCCCATAAAGTCTTCCATTTTGTACAGCTCCTCAGAGCTCCTTTCTGTCTCCTAGATAGGATGATGCCCGGTTCATGAATCACTGAGCAAAGCCAAAAAGACCTTTAAAATTAATTCAGTTGAATTTTGTTTTTCAACACTGTCGACACCTTAGTTTTAGAACTTCTGACCTCCAGATCTGTAAGGGAATAAATGTGTGTTGTTTCAAGCCACTGCGCATGTGGTAATTTGTTACAGCGGCAACAAGAAACTCACACAGTGCCCCCGCCCTGTATTCCTCAGACCTGAGCATCTCTGTTCCCCAGGGAGTCCAGCCGCCAGCCCCAGCGTCACTTACCTGCGGGTTTCTCTGGACCTGCAGAAGGCACATGGGAAGTGCTGGGGACCTCATGGCTCTGGGGGTCGGTGTATGAACACGCCAGCTCCCTCTCCCCACAGGGGGCGCAACTCTGAGGGGCGTGTTCAGCAGGGTCCCCCGAGGTCCCGCCAGGCTGGAACTGAAGCACAGGGTAACTGATTCACGTGCCCTGTATGAGCTGCCTACCCCTCCCTGCCTCACTGCCCTCCTCCTCTTCAGGTGTTTTTCTAGAATCATCTCTGAAGCAAATCACTTGCCTCTGAGTCTTTACCTCCGAGCAACTCAAACCAAGTTGCCTCCTGCCCTGTTTTGGCTCTCATCACTCCCCTCCTCTGCCCTCCTAGCACCCATCTCAGCTGTAACTCAGTGTCTTCCCCCTGGGCCTGTCAGCCCCGCCGAGGGGGGGCGGGTCCGGCTGAGGCACCGTGTCTCTGGAGCCCGGCACAGGGCCTGGCGTGCTAGGCATGCGGGATAAATGTTCATCAAGTGGCTGACTGAGTAAATCAGCTTTTTAGAGAAAGTAGAGCATCCTCCGGAAGGCGCGAGGCGCTCACACTGCCAACAGCTTCCTAACTAGTCCTGGGAGGCTGCTTTAACGGAGCCCAAGTTCCTGCTACAATCAGCGGCCTCGCTTTGCATGCAAATAACGGAGGCGCCAAAATATTCTGGGGGCATTTGTTCTCCCAAATGGATTAAATGTGCTCCTGGCAACCAGCACCTGTGGAGACCAGGCTTCTGGAACTCTGTGGATAGGACAAAGCCACCCAGGAGGGTCACCCCAGCTCCTGGGGAGGGGCCCCCGGAGAGCGGCCAACTCTGCCACTGGTTCCCTGTGGACTCTTGGGGAAGTCTCCTGGAGGCACCAGGTGGCTTTCCATCTCGGTGCCTTTGTCCAGGCTGTGCACCCACCTGGAACTCCTTTTGTGCATCTGGAAAACAATGGCTCATCTTTCCAGGCTCACCTCAAGCTGGACCACTCTAGGTCTTCCTTCCTTTCTCTTTCTTGGACAGCCCTCCCGAGCCCCGCTGACCGTCTCCTCTGGCACTTACTGACTTGGGTGTCTCGGCCCCCACCCTGGGGCAGGAACCCTGTCCACTCCTCTCCGTTCCCCGATGCCTGGCACACAGTAGGTGCCCAATGTTTGCTGACACATACAGCTTCCCCTCCTTGGCTGTGAGTCTGAGAGGCCTGAAGGCTCACCCTCCACCCCTGCCCCACAGTGGGTCCCAAGCCCAGCGGCCGGCCACAGCTGGAATCTTAGAGGCCCAAAGGGAAGTGCTGGGAAGATTCCTGACGTCTCTAGAAGGAGAGAAGAGAGGAGGAGGGTGAGCCGAGGGGCTGGGGCAGCTGGACTAAGGGCCCAGCCACCCCCACATCCCAGGCCTCAAGTTGGCATGGGCACCCTCACTCTGTGCCCCATCTACACGGCAGCACCTGGGAAGAGCCTTCCCCATCCTAGTCACAGCTCCCGCTGGGTGGCACCTGGAAGGCTCGGGGTGAGGAGTGTAGGAAAATACCGTTCTCCAAACTGCTGAACAAATAGACGAAGACAGGGATCCTGGGGTCTGGATTCAAGGCGGGGACGTGGTCAGAAAGTCCGAGCCTCACCCCATCGTGTAACCTCAGATGAGTCGCGTGAGCCAGGTGGTTCCATTGGAAGAGACGACAGACACGCTCCGAACCCTCCTCCTGGCTGTGCATCCTTGGCAGGGCCTGGCCCCGCTCCTCTCCGCCATCCTGCAGGGCGGCTGTGACAGTTCAATGAGACTTGCCTGCAAAGCACTCCCCGGGACCTGCAAAAATTTGCTCGCCCCATCAGCATACCTGTGCGCCAGACACGTGCTAGGCTTTGAGGGCTGGGCGTGAGAAAAAACAGAAAGAGTAAGGAGGGGCGTGGCCAGAGCAGAGCATGCAGGAGGGAGAGGTGGGCAGGCCCCGGGCCCCCAGGGCCTGGCGGATAGGGCAGAAGTTTGGGGTCTGACTCTAAACAACAGGAGGCCCAAAGAAAGCTTTGAGCAAAATTGGAGCCCGCCATCAGAGATGCTTGAAGTAGATGCATCCTCATCTTGGCATCTGTGGGCATCTGGGCCTTTCCCCCCAAATAACCCTGCCTCCCCTTCCTACGCACGGGCAGCTGCTCACAACCTTTGAATGTCTCTGGCACGCTCTCATAAGCTAGAATCCTCCGCCAGCCTGTCAAAAGTACTAAACCACTCGAAACAACACTAAACAAGTCAGGATAGTGGCGATAACCACACACTGTGTAAGAAAGAATTTGTGGCCGCCACACCACGCACTTGGTTGCCATTTGGGTAGAATGTGCCCTGCCCTGCCCTGGTTCTCTTATATGCTCTGAAGGAGAACTCTGGCTCCTTCCAGTAAACGTACCAGCTTTTCTTGGGTCAGCTCATCGTTGGGCCTCATCTCCTTCCGTAGCCCAGCTCTCACTCCTCATTCCAGCCTCACCAGACCAGCCAACGGTTCCTGTGCATGCTCTGCACCTTTGCACCTGCTGGTCCCTCTGCCTGGAGCATCGTTCCCCTCTTTCTGTCCCTGGAGAATTCATGCTCAGTGCCCAGCTAAAATGTCCCCTTCTCCAGGAAGTCCCTCCGTGCTGAGTCTGTCTGATCCCGGTCTGTCACTCTGGGTCCCTCTCCCCCATTGTGCCTTACACCCTCACAGTCCGCCAGCACCCAGAACCGGAAGTCCTTTTCAGCCACACACCTTAAACTCCTGAGCCTCGGTTTCCTCAACTGGAGAATGGGGTCATCACGCCAACCTCCCAGCCCCGTGGGGACGAGGACACAAGCGAGGCATGAAGCTCCACACAGGAGATGTACAGGGAGAGAGAAGCGACCGGCCACCCCTCACGGCAGCCTGGGAGGCCAGAGCAGTGGCAGCCCCCACCTGGGGGGAGTGAGGGTGACACCTGAGTGCATCAGTCCCCTGCTGGGGGAAAAGGCGACAAGTAGAAACGCAGACCACGGATCATTCACTCCTCAGAGCCACCCTCCTCTCCTGTCCTTCCCCTGACCCACAGAGCGGTCCCTGCCAGATTAGCACTCGCTCACCTCATACCACACCGGTCAAGACACCAAAAGGAGAACTTGTCCCCAGCCAGGGCCAGTTGTCCTCACAGAAGTCACGAGGCTCCGCACAGGTGAAATCTGAGCCCCAGAGTAGCCGGGGCTCCCGCCTCCTGCCCTCGGCCCGGCCAAGCCTGAGGCGGGACAGGACAGGGCACCCCGTCCCGAGGGCCTCCTGGTGCTCGGGCTTCCCGGACGTCATCTCCAATCCCGGCACCAGCCCGGGTAGGTGTGTCCCTTTAGCATCCCCACTCCACAGATGGGGAAACCCAGGCTGAGTGTCGAGTGACGTGCCCAGGGTTTCAAGCTGGTAAGTGGGGGAGTCAGGATTTGAACCCACCGCTCTAGAACTTTCCGATCCTCCCTGATTCCTAACCTGGGTCAGTTTCTGCTGTCAGTATTTGTAGCCTCCCCCACACTCCCGTTTAGACTGTTTGCAATAAGGGGGACTTTGAGAAACAGCATATAAAGATGTGGGTCCTCACGCAAGGCCCCTGGGTGTCGTCTACACAGAGGGTGGGAGGACTCCTCCTCTCAGGAAGCCAGCTGAGCCGCCCCCACAACTTGTGGCCTAGACAGAGGGGGCTTGTGTCAGAAGGTTGACCCCCAGTTGTCCCTGCTGCTGCCTGGGGCCCCAATCCACCCTCCCACGCAGTGACCTGCATTTATTGAGTGCCTACTGTGGTCACTGCCCAGGGAGTGGCTTTCTGTCACTTCCTTGCCTGTGCCCTTCATGGTCCCATGTCCCAGCCTTTACGTCCACACGTCCTCCCTCATCCTCTCAGCGAACATCCATTGATCCTCACGGACAGAGCGGGGCACATGATGGACACAGTCCCTGCTCTATTATCACATGGGGGAGGCAGACAATACACAGGTAAGCAAACCAATCACTAGATAATAAAGGTTGCACAGAGCATGGGAGAAATGAACTGAGCACCATGTAGAGAGTGCAGCACGTGCAGCAGTCAGGGAGGGCTGCCTGGAGGAGGAGGCCCCTGAACTGAGAGCGTAGAGATGAGATGGAGCCTCCATGCAAAGGGCGGGGGGAAGAGCATGGATTGGGGGAATGCAGCAAGAGAAGGATTTGCCCGGCCTCTGCCGTAGAGTGGGGCTCCATCCGGGGCATTCTTGACGTCTGCCTGACCTTCCTCCATTTGACCACACCATCGTGCCGCAGCTGGCCTCATATTGCAGAGCGCTTTACAGTTTACAAGTCATGTTCCTACTCTGGATCTTCTTGGCTCCTCTCATCTGCCCTGAGGTGCACAGATGAGAAACTGGGGCTCAGAGAGGAAAATGTCATCCAAGGTCATGCAGCAAGGTGTCCCCCTCCTAGCCCAGGTCCCTGCCCCTCTCCACCTGCCTCCCCACCTTCCCCAGAAGGCAGTGGCTGGAGCCCCCCCTGCACCCCCCAGGCCCCCCAGCCTCGGGGGAGGGGGCGGCTCTGCACCGACCCATATATAACGCGCTCCACGTGCCTTCTCTGCATTAATAAATGGGGAACCGAGGGGTCGTAAATCCTGGGGCTGCCAATGTCCCGGGGACCAGCTCTTTCCCCGGCCACGCACTAGTACTTTTTACAACCCATTAATTAGTCCCTCTAATAAAGTTTGACAAAATGATAACTTGCCCATGAAAAGTGTTGTAATAAATACATTTTCCCTAACTTTCGACCATCCGAGCATGGCCGCCTCATAAACCCTCGGCCACGGTTCACCGCCTTATTGTCTCTCGATATTTCTCCATCACCATGGAAGTTCGGGGCCTGGGGCCTCATGGACTCAGGACAGGCCTGGGCCTGACTCGGGGTCCCCAGCACCTCCAGGGAAACAGTCATGGGTGATCCCTCCTCTGCTCACAGACCTGCAAGGGCTCCCGCCGCCCAGGACAGTGGTTCCCATACTCCAGCCCCATCTTCCTGAGTCCAGCTTTATCCATGTGGCACCTGAAGGAACAGTGTCTGGACGTTATGTTTTCTTCAAATTCGTTCACTTAAATTTATTTTGCAAGGAAACTTTATATCCTCGTTACCAAAAACTGGAAAAGCAATATAACAGGCCCTGAAAAAAAAAAGAAAAATAAACATAATGAAAACAGAAGGATGTCACTCAATCCCAGACAGCCAGCACTACTGTTTGCCTACAGCTGAGCCCGAGGCTGCCTTCCCTTCTTTGCTGTAAAGGGAGGTCGGCCGGGGCTAGAGGGGCATTACGGACATATCAGCATCAAGTCGAGACTTTCTCCTCGGTGTAGACGGAGGGTCTGAGAGAGGACTGCAGGGAGAACCACCCTCCCCCTTGGAGGATCTCTGTGGTTGAACACCACATCCCTGTACGCCGCCCAGGAGGGTCCTGCTCGGCAGCTGGGGTGGCAGCCAGGCGGGCCTGGGGTGGGCGCCGGTTAGAGAGGGGCTGGGGGCCCCATCTAGAAGCCCCAGGGGCATTGCCAGCCCCCTGTCTCAGATCAGTAACAAGCCCGGGTTCTCCACCCTCTACAGAAAGCAGAGACAACGAGCACTGTTCCTATGACATTGTAAGGACCCCAAGGTGTGGTTTGTGGGGAGCAGGCTGGAGGGGTCTCGAAGTTCACTCTCAACCCCCGAGATCATTTGTCCCTTCCCCCCTCCCCTTTTAGGGGAGTTTAGAACGACTCCCAAAGTTGACATCAGATCAGTGCTGACCCCTGACCTGCCTGGGGTTCCAGACTCCAGGCCCAGGATCTCTTAGACGCCCCCATCGTCTTGCACCATCTTGTCTGTGAGACCAGGTCACCTCCTCACGACCCACTTCAGGGCTCCCGGCATTTCTCACTCATGTCGCCTAATGTGACGATTCAGACGTGGGGTTATTATTCTCCATGTCTTCCAGTGTCTGACTCTGCACAGAGGACGGGCTCAGTCGGTGTTGTGACTGAGTGAGTATCGTCATGTCTGATGACTAGTTATCCCCATTTCACGGATGAGCAAAGCGAGGCCCATGTGGAGAAGTGACGGGTCTGGAATGGAGCTGAAACGCTGGGACACTGCCCCTGCCCCCTGCCAGGGCTCCTTCTGCAGCCGCACAAACCGCCAGGGACGTTTGGCTCTAACTGCTGCCCACATCTCGGGCCCCAGCCCCCTTGAGCCCCCAGGGACAGGCAGGGGCTTCCTACTTCTGCGCCAACCTCAGAAACTTGCAAATCCACCAAACCCGTGCTGCTCACCCACACTCACTGACACAGGGAGCCCAGCCCAGGCCCAGGTCCCGCCCACCACGATGACGGCCTTGAGCCCCGAGGGCCGTGCTGACGGTGGGCACCCTGCCCGTGCCTGCCCCGGGTGCCCAGGGAGGCACGGCCCACTTGTCACAGCTGAGCCGCTCCACGATCCTTCAAGGATGGGATGGTCATACCCATCTGACAGGTAGACAAGCTGAGGTTCCAAGAGGTGAAGTGCTGGGCCCCGCCCTTGGCACCCTGGTCCTCACCTCTCATCAGGGCTGGCTCTGTTCTGAGGCTGCTACATGTGAGGAGTGACTTGTCTGCCCCCCAGCACCTAAAACCCCACCGTTAGTCTCACCCACTTGGGATAAAGCAACGTGTTGCCTGAAGGTGTCTTTAAAGCAACAGCAAGGTTGTCTAGTACAGGAGAAAGAGCACTGGATTAGGAGTCAAAAGACCCGAATCGTGCTCTCAACCATGGCCTTGGCTGAGTCCACCCCACCCCCTGCCCTGGCCCCAGGGTTCCAGGAGGAGGAGACAAGTGTTGGGGGGTGCAGGGAGGACTAGAGCCTGGTTTCTCACAGTCTGGGGGATACGCCCTGAGAGATGGTTCTAGGAGGATCCACAGACCCAGCGTTAAGAACCCTGATGAAACATAGTCTCCTTTCTGATCACCTTCCTGATTAGTCACAAGAAGAAAGTCTCCGTTTGGTGCTGACGTGTCTTTAACGCCTCCCCTTGGGCTACCTCCCTTTTTAACAAAAGACAAGCAGGCCTCGGGCTCAGAGCCCCCCACAGTCCACGGCCTCTGGCTGAAAGCTCACGAAACCCCTCTGCTCTGTTTTCATGGCATTTGGTTTAAGGGCACCGTCTATTTAAGACAAGGGAAACGCATGCCCGTTTACTCCGGCAGCATGCATGGGCCTTTCTAAATTCACTCCTTTAAGTGGAAAGAACGACTTGATATAAAGAAAAGCACTGAACAAATGCGAGCGTTGCTGAAAGTGAAACTGGGAAAACTGGCCAAGTGGAAGGTGAATGGTAGACATGGGGAAGGCTCCGGCAGAGGGGCGCTCTTGGGGCACGTGGGGGCTGCCAGCTCCACGGCCTGCTTGTCATTAACAACCACTCCCCCCTTCACAGTTTACAAAAGCCCTTTGCAAGCAGGGTCTCCGTTGGTGCACCTCACACCCAGCGACCCACTCTGCCCACGGCCACGTCCTGTAAGCGCCCCGGCTGCCGATCACAGGCTGTGAAGGGCATTTTATAGGTGTCGTCTAACTGTGCCCTCTGTGTAGCCTGAGAGGAGGGCATGACATGAACCCCATCTGCCAGAGGAGGAGACTGAGGCTCAGAGAGGCTGAGGGACTTGCCCAAAGTCACATAGTAGGTTCCTGTGTCTGCTGTGGCAAATGACCACAAGCTTGGTGGCTTACGACAATAGAAACTCGTCCTCTCCCAGTTCTGGAAGCCAGAAGTCTGAAACCAAGGTGTGGGCCAGGCCGAAGGCTCTGGGGAGAATCTGTTTCTTGCCTCTTGCAGCCTCTGGTGGCACCGGCATTCCTCGGCTTGTGGCCGCACCACTCCCATCTCTCCTTCTGTCTTCACACGGCCTTTCCCTCTGTGTCATCTTTCCTCCTTCGTCTAAGGACACTTGTCATTGGATTTAGGGCCCACTCTCATCTGGAGATTCTTAACTTAATTGCAACTGCAAAGACTCTTTTACCCAATAGTCCCATTCATGGTTAACAGGGGACATCTTTTCAGGAGACCGCCATTGCACCCACCACAAGCAGGATCAGGATTGATGCTCAGAACACAGCCTCCTGGTTCTCCCCACTCCATACACACGCACACAGCAGAGCCCGCCTCCCCTGCCCATGTCACCAGGGGCTGCCCGTCCCGCCACCCTCACGCCCAGGGACAGCAGGCACCTGGGGCAGTGGGGCCCTGGCCTCCGGGCCAGCCTGGCCCTGCACAGGCCCGAGCTCCCATTTAGTAAGGACAGAAGCTGAACTCTGCTCAATGATACCAGCGGCAACCCACCCGCCTGCCTGGGGACGCATCTCTTCGAGGAAATTTATGGCCGTAATTTAGTGGGTGAGTTACGGCTGCTGGCACCTGAGCTGTGAGAATCGCCCGGGCACATTAAACCCACCCGCTGACGCCCCTCGATGCCAGAGCCGCCCTCACAGAGCCTGTAAAACAGGGGCTGGCAGAGAATGGGGGCCCCGTGGGAGCCGGGGAGCTGTCAGGGCTGAGGCAGCCTCCAGAGCTGGGGCAGAGGCCGGGGGTCCCGTCCGAGAGCTGCCTGGCTGGGTGAGCTATAGGGTCCCCGGCCCTTCCTGGGTGCCAGCAGCCGGGCAATGCCAAGTGTGGTGCACAGAGCAGCAGCACCGGCAGCGTCCAGGAGACGGTTAGAAATGCAGACGCTCGGGACCCCACGCTGCACGCAGAGCTGCCTGTCAGCAGCCCCCCGCCACGAGGATGCAGGGGCACAGTCGTGTTCGAGACGCGCTGGCAGAAAGCACAGGACACAGCAGAACCCACGCAAGCCCAATGCACCTGTGACTCCAGACGCCCTCCACGTCCCCCACACGGCCCACGCACTTGTGCCCAGCTCCTGATACGCTCGCGACCACACATGTGTGCCACCCACCCCACGGAGACGCACCACACTCTGCTCCCCTCCCGGGTGCACACGCGCCCCATTTCACGTGTGTGGAAACGCGCACTCCAGGCTGCCCGCACACGGCACACACGCATACACGTACCTGTGCCCGCTCCCGAGCATCCCACGACGGAGGGGTTCCAGGAGGCTGGGACAGACAGTCTGAGCTTCCTCTCACACGCGTGTGTCCGTTCAGCAAACGCTCCCCAGCCAGCGGCTGGGTGCCGGCGCGCACCAGAGGCCCGTGTGCGGAATGGAAGTGGAGACGAGGAAGAGGAGTCCTCGGCCTCTCCTCGGGGCCACGACGTGGTCCAAGTGATGGACACGCATGAGGATGGGGGTGGGGGGCAATTCGGCCTGTGGGGAGAAGCTGGACCGGAGAGACTTCCTGGAAAGAGACCTGAGCTGGGTCTCACAGATAAGTAGGAATGTCCTTGGCAGACAAAGTGGGGAAGGGCGTTCCTGGCAGAGGGAACAGCAGGAGCAAAGGCCTGGAGGCGTAAATAGAAGGCAGGCAAAAGTGCAGGGTGTGTGCTGTGCCCTGATGGGAGTTGAAGCTCCTAAACAGGACTCGAGCACTCCCGTCCTCTCCAGCCCTCTGCCAGCACCCCAGCCAGGCCACCCCCATCTCTCCCTTGGACCCCAGGAGCAGCCTGCCCACTGAGCTTTTGCTGGACTCCAGTCTCCCTCCCTCCAGACCCTCTCACCTCCCTCGGAGCCACAGGGATCTTCCTAACATGCAGATCTGATCATACCACCCTCTGCATAAGCCCTGCCTTGGCTCCCTAGTGCCCTCAGACTACAGACCAAACTTTCCACTCCCCTCAAGTTCTGGCCCCTCTGGTGTCCAGTTGCATCCGCCATGCTGTATCCACCTTCCCCAGAGTGTGGCTCGCTACCTCTTACCGCCTCACCTTTGTATGTGCTGTTCCTTCTGCCTGAGAGGCCCTTTCCCAGTCTCTTTCTCCATCTGTTGAACTCCTACTCGTCCTGCAAAACCCATCCTGCCAAAGATCTCCTCACCCACTGGGCCTTCTCTGACCTTTCTGCCTGAGAGATGCTTGGGAAGGGAGCAAGAACTCAGCCTTAGGGTGGGTTTCTCGGCGATTCAGGCTCTAGGATAAGACGGGCAGGAATGGGCCAGGGATCGGAGGTTCAGACACATGCACGAGGCGACTTCAAAACTTTTTGCAGTTTTTCTTTCCTTCTTTTTTTTAATTAGAGCTTCATGTGCCAGAGGTTAAGAAGCTCAAAATGTTTTCAGTGATAACCTTTCTTAGTGCCATTAAGAGAGCCAAAATGATTTGGTTTTTTATTTCCTCAGACACGAGTTTTTAAAAAGTTTACAACAAAGGGACCCCTATTTCACAAATAAGGTGAATGCACAAAACCCACTGCCCCAAGGCCTTGACTAGATTGAGGACAGAGGTAAATAAAAGCAACAGCAATAACAGTAACAATAGGTGACAGACTCCTTGAAGGGGCGTGTGGACAAGGCCTGTGACCACAGAAGAGTAAATCCACCTAAAACAACCTCAAACCACCGAGGCAGGAGGCCACGAGCTGAACTGGGGAGTGGGGAGATTCCAGAGGCTGCTGGAGGGGGCTGTGGCAATCCAGGAAGACTTCCTGGAGGAGGGCAGTCTCTCCTCCCCCTGCCTCCGTGACCTCCTCTCCCTCCCATGACGACAGACAGGAGGTCCGTCTGCCAGCTGGAGCCTGGGCCTGGGTCTGCCGCTCCTGCTCGGCGTGAATCCCCCTCTGCAGCTGTTCTCGGTCTCCCCGTGCTACACAGAGGCGAAGACTGACTCAGGGACTGACTCAGAAGGGAAGTTGCAAGTGAGCTTGTTTGGAATTCCTCACCGGTGCAATTAACGCAGCCCAGACTCTGTTAATTGCGTTTCCCATGGCCCGTGGACACAGAGGCTGATGGATCCGCCCTGCGCTGCCAATTATGGAGGCACCACAGCATCAAGGCTCCTGGGGGTGGCGGAAGGGGACAAGGCTCTGGGTACCAGCACGGGTTGGGGGGCGGCACCTTCCCGCTGAGCGAGACTTCACACAGGCCCACCTGCGCGCCTTCGAGGTGTGGCACCAGTAGGCTCAAGGGGACAGAGCTGGACACTCAGCTCGGAGAGCAGGAGGCCACGAGAGCATGTCATCTGGGAGGGAGCCAATGGCCTGATGGCTGTGTGTGCTCCTGTACATGAGCATTCAAGTGTGAGGTGTGTGTGTACAGAAGATGCGACTGCAGGCATGTGTGTGCGAGTGTGTGCAGGGGCGTGACTGGAGGGGTGCGACATTTGAAGGCGCAAGTGTGCATGATTGTGTCTGAGAGCTATTGTGAGTGTGGGTGGAGGTAGGTGTGGACCAGGTTGAGGGTGGGAACGTGTGCAAAGGTAAAAGTGCGTGTGTGAGTGTGTGGGGCAGTGAGAAAGTGAGCGTGCAGATGAGGGCAGCTCTGAGGGAGTGTGTTTACGAGTTGGAGGGATGAGCACATGTGTGTAACTGAGGGTGTGAGCGTGAACAGAGTGTGTGGCTGAGAACGGGTGTGCCGGGCACGGGTGGGAGGGTGGACAGCGCTGTGAGTGGGGTGGTGGGCATGCGTGTGTTAGTGCAGGGGTCCTGGTGAGCACGGGTGGGTGCATTGGCCCTCCCTGCAGAAGGATCACACTTCCCTATGGTCCCGCACGACCATGTGACTTGCTCTGACCAATAGGAGGTGCGAATGCCGTGTGTCACTTTCGGGTGGAGCTGTCGGGGCCAGGGCCGGGTCCTCTGTTTCTCCTCCTCTGCCGTGAGCTCAGGAGGGAGCCTGCACCGCCAGCCAGGTCCTCGCCCAGCCACAACGGAGCCGGAGCGCGAGCAGGAGACCAGCCCCTCATGCTCTGCGGTGCTGAGGTGTGGGGCTGCTCGTTACTGCAGCAGAACCCGGGCCACACTGACGGCTACAGGACTGAGTAAGGGCATGTGAGAACACGTGTGAGTGAGGTGTGAGCGTGTGCACGTGCATGTGTGAGGGAGGTCTGAGGGAGGTGTTAGGGGGCTGGGAGGGAGTGCCTGCTGTGTATCCGGGGCCTCAGGTCAGCGGTCGTGTTTGGCACACTCCCACGGCCTGCACCTGCACCCTTCCTCTTCACCGTCCAAACTTCTCTCCAATCTCTCAGCTCCTCCTCCCCATGCCCCTGCCCGCTCCCTACGCCAGGCACCGTCCTCTCCATCTGGATGGCACAGCTGCCTCCCTGTGCCACTGCATGCCACCCCCAGGCCTTTCTCCACACAGAGTCAGGAGGATCTCTCTGAACCCGAATCAGACCCTGTCACTGCCCTGCTTAAATTCTTCGGTGGCTCCCCGTGGCCCCTTTACGCTCCTTCCCATTGCCGACTCACCCCATCCCTCTCAAAGCCCCTGCCACACTGATCTCTATTCAACCTGTCAGAGGGCTTCTGCCTCCTCTCCCCTCGGGTCCTTTGCACATGCTCTTTCCTTCTCCCAGAATGCTTCTCCCTTATGCTCTTCACCCACTTGAGCTTTCAGCTGCCACTTCCTCAGGGAAGCCCTCCCTGATACACACTCTCATCACTCCACATGTCTCTCTTTTGAAGCACCGTATGCTTCTCCATGAACATGATCTTTCCCAGTAGTCTGTGGGCTCCTGGGTGGGCAGTGGGGAGTGGGGAATGAGGGGTGGGAAAGGCTGGGACGTGTTCTCATTCACCCCTGTGTGCCTAATACTGGCACACAGTAGGCACTCAATAAATGCTTGTGGATGAATGAATGAGTAGTGAGTGGAACAGCCTCTCCATCTTTTCTGCACATCTCAGGGGCAGGCAGGGTCCCTGGCCTCCAGGGGTGACTAGCAATGGACGAGGCCGTCTGTCCATCACTGATATCATGTTCCTGAACCAATCACGAGAGCAGGGGACGGAGTGCTTTGACTGGCCGCACCTGGGTCACGGGCCCTTGAAAGAGCTGGGGAACGGGGTGAGTCTCCCTCGACTTCACAGACTGGAGGAGCTGGGGGGATGACCCCGAGGGAGAGTCAGCGTGCTGATCCTAGAAGCGAGGCTGGGTGCCGGGCAGGCAGAAACAACAGCTGTCTGTCACAGGGGTCTGAGAATGTCATTTTCACGTTGCCAATGGGGAAACTGAATCACAAAGAGGTAAGTGACCTGCCCAGGCTCACACAGCTCCAGGGCTGACTTAGAAAAGCCCTGTGGGAGCAATAAAGCATCCATCTTCCCACCACCCCCCATATTTATTGAGCACCTACTGTGTGCCGGGCACTTGGCTAACTCTGGAGATTACAGTGGGGGTGATACAGTTGTGATCCCTGCATCGAAGGAGCTTACATTCGAGCTGGTCAGTTTCCTGCCCCCCAGCTCTTGCTCGGGCTGTGCTCTCCACCTGCAAACCCTCCCCACCCGCCCCTCTCAGTCCTCGCTGGCCTGCGTTACAATTCTTCCTGTCTTTCTCTGTCCACTTCGAGGGAAGGGTGCCAGGCTCTCCAAGGCTGCCCTTCTGGCTGCAGCCAGGCCTCCGTCCTGGCCTGAGTCCCCCTGCAGCCCCTCTCCTCCGTCGGAACATACTTGGTCCGTCTCTCTGAGGGGGGTGCTGACACAGATGGCATCTCTGCTCAGCGTGTCTGAGGGTGGGGCTGCCCCTTTCTCTGCCCATTACAAATGCTTTGAAATGGATTGTGGGGCCCCATTCTGGGCATGAGCAAAGTGTGTTAAAGGGGGAATGTCTGTCGGGGCGTTTTCCCGTTGAGCTGTTCTTCCCCACCGAAGATGCTCCGGGGACAAGACGGACGCCAAAAATAATGAGGTCCCGAGCTTCCGTGATCTCTGCCTGGCAAACTCACAGCTGCCAGCCATTCAGGCCCTGGACAGCCACAGGGAGAAGGGGAGTGGGAGCCCCAGGGGTATTCAGGTGCCGGTCACTTCTCCATGAGGCCAACATTGGGGGCTGGGGTTCGAGGGCTGAGAGCAAGCTCCAACCAGCAAGGTAGTCAGGCTATGAGTGCATTTAGTGGATGCCTGCTGGATGCTAGGCCTGGGCTGGGGCGAATAACACACAGGCCCTGCCTTCACAAAGTGCCGAGTCTGAAAGGAAAGACATGCGAATGGGTGGGCAGCTCCCAGCTAGTGTGAACAGCGAGGAGGGGGAGGGCGTCTAGGGGAGCGGGGGCAGGGGGCTGACCTGGCTGGACATGGGGAGGGTGCAGAGAAGGCTTCCTTGGGTTTGTTTGCGGACTGATTGAGCCTCAACAGAGGAGGAGAAATGGTGTGTAAGCGGGTGGAGGGCAGTTCCAGGCAGAAGGAGCAGGGGAGTGAAGTGCCCAGAGCAGGCATGGACCGGGAAGGCCCCAAAGGCAGCAGGGGCCTTACAGACCATGGACACTAAGGAGTTCGGGCTTTGGATTGGGGCGCTGGGGAGCCACGAGAGGGCTTTGAGCAGGGGAATGGTCTGATTAAATCTGGGTTTAAGAAAAAGCTCTCCAGCCACTATAGGGTCATGTAGGAGAAATCCAGGAGGCTGTTAGAATTGCTCAGGTGAGTGATGCTGGGGGCCGGGACTGATGTGAGAGATTTCAGGAGCAGGATCAGCAGCCTTTGGAGTTAGATCAGAGGCACGGGGAGAAGGAGGGCAAGGATCTCAAGTTCAAGGCCTTGCCTCCTGTGGCCAGGCTCTAGTTTCCTCCTCTGAAAATGGGAGTTAATGACATCTGCCCTGCAAAACACAGAGGATTGGGGCGGGCCCCCTGGCTTAGCGGTTAAGCGCGCGTGCTCCGTTACTGGCGGCCCAGGTTCGGATCCCGGGCGTGCACCGACGCTCTGCTTCTCCAGCCATGCTGAGGCTGCATCCCACATACAGCAACTAAAAGGATGTGCAACTATGACATACAACTATCTACTGGGGCTTTGGGGAGGAAAAAGGAGGAGGATTGGCAATAGATGTTAGCTCAGAGCCGGTCTTCCTCAGCAAAAAGGAGGATTAGCATGGATGTTAGCTCAGGGCTGATCTTCCTCACAAAAAAAAAAAAAAACACAGAGGGTTGGCAGGGAGCCACTGCGATGATGAGTGGGAAAGTGCCTTGGAGAGGAGAAAGCAGAGGCAGGCAGAATTTCTCTGTAAAGGGCCAGACTGTAACTACTTTAGTCTCTGCTCCCCATCACTTCCAGCACAACCGCAGCCACAGACAATACACAAATGAATGCACATGGCTGTGTTCCAATAAAACTTTATTTACTGACCCATGGGTTGTAGTGTTGTAGTTTGCCAACTCCTGGTTTAACGTGATATGCAGAGACCAAGATTTCCTTCTTGTCTCTCCTGATATATCCTCTTTCTTAGCCTTTCCTACTTAAAGAAAGTTCTTCCCACCTTCTTTATCTCTGTATCCCAGAGAAAAGATCATTCTCCCCCCTGGGCACCCATTGTATAGATGAGGAAAAAAGGGGAAGACTTGCACTTAGTGGCTGTTTTTTTTAACTACTTATTGGATGAATGAATGGGCCTTGGAGATCCAATCCATGGATAGCACTCAGGCCCCAAATTGCCAATCCCACACCCGTGGCAGACATCACTAATCAATCCCCACATGCTTTTCCACGCAGCATTGATTTGGCATCTAAATTCCCAAGTCGACATCCCAAGCAGCCACCTCCAATCAAGACTGACATATAAGAAACAGGATTCAGTTCAACCTACCTATTTTGTGGAGGAGGAAACGGAAGCAGAAGGTCCCATGAGGAGTCTCTGTGGACCAGCTGGTGCCCTCTGGCTGCCTGCTTTGCCCAGCCTCTCCAGAAACCCCAGAGAAGCCCTCATCCAGCTGGGCAGGCAGGGGTGCCAGGGAGGAGCACAGCTGGGCAGCTGGCACAGGCTCATCTGCGCCGTGATCGCCACTCTGGCGACGTGGTCCCTTCTGTTCCCGCCCGCCTGCTCCCACAGCTGCTCTTTTGAAAGCCCTGCCTGGGAAGCTGTGGACGCGTCTCTCTGTTCCCTTTTCAGACCATTGTCCTGTCATTGGCGCCAGCCGTGTTCTTCTCTTGGCCGCTTAATTAACAGTATTATTAATGCTGGGAGGAAAAAGTCACCCAGAGCCTTTCTCATAGCAACTCCCGCTGGAGGACGAGCCGTAGGCAGACAGGAAGCAGGGGCTGGTGCCAGGAGATGCCCCGCTCCCCGCCTCCGGGGCCCTTCACTTGCCAATGCCCAGCTGGACCGCTTGGCCCTACCTCCCTGGGGCGGCCGTAGCAGGCCCATGAGGGAGGATGCGGGAGAAGATGACTTGCAGCCAACCTGTCTCGAGGTACCAAGCCTGGCTGAGAAAGCCTGCTCTGAGGATTGGGCGCAAGTTAAGTCTCTGGGGAGAGACGTCAGAGCCCCGGCCCTGGGATGTCACGTCCTCAGCACCTCCATGCAGAGAAGCAGCACAAGAGTAGGTGGAAAACAGGCCCAGCAGCTGTGTGACCTTGAGCCAAGCCAGCGCTGTCTCTGTGCTCGATTTCTCCTGTGTAATAAGAGCTCACAATGCACATAGTCCTGGGCTAAACGCCCTAGGTGCAATAGCTCACCTAGTCATTGTTCTGGTAACATACTGCTACGTAACAGATCACCCCAAAACTTTGTGCCCTAAAGAAATAACAATCTTTTAGTTTGCTTATGAGTCTGTAATTTTCATGGGACTCAGCAGGACTAGCTCACCTCTGCTCCACACAGCCGCAGTTGAGGCAGATCCACCACAGAGTGAAGGACCGGCTTCCAAAAGTTCACTCCCGTGGCTGGGAAGGTGGGTCCTAGCCATTGGCTGGGAGCTCAACTGGGGCTGTACACTGGGGGTCTCCATGTCTCTCCACGGGCTGCCTGGGTTTCCTCAGAACATGGCGGCCGGGTTCCAAGATGAGCATCCCAAGAGGACCAGGCACCAGTGCACGGCCTTTTCATGACCTAGTCCCAGAAGTCACAGCATCACCTCCACTGCACTCTGCTGGTCGAGGCAATCACAGATGCCCACCCAGGTTCAAGGGGAGGGGACTTAGACTTCACCTCTCGATGAGGGACTGGTGAGATTCCACAAGGGCCTGAGGGGTGGGAAATGCTGCTGTGGTCACCATCTTTGGAAAATACAACAGATCACATTCTTCAAAACAACTGTGAGGTAGGTATGATTATTATTCCCATTCCACATGAAGAAAAGAGGTTCAGAGAAGTTAAGTAATTTGCCCAAAGTCACACAGCTCAGTAGCTGAGCAGAGATTTGAACTTATGCAGTCTGACTTGAAAACTTAAGGTTTTCAAACATTTTATTTTTCTTTTTAGCTGCAGAACATTTCTTTCTAATAAAATCTTCTGGGAAAGATCCATGAAAGTTAGGGGGAAAGAAACAGAATGAGTGAGGGCTCTGCTGGGGCCTCCATGCTCTCAGGAACTCAAGGTCCCGAGAAACAGTTTGAAAACCCCCAGGTAAGCTGCTCGCCAAGTCCCATCCAGGCAGCAAGGAAACCCCCACTCCAGCTCCATCATCCAGCTGGCTGGTCTACCTGTGCTTTCTCCTCGGTCCACTGTCTTATTTTACGGGCAGGGTCAGGGCACCGGCGGGGAGGTGGGGGTGGGGGTGGGGGCTTGGAGGTGGAGGGACTTTATTTCGTGGGCAGTGGGGAGTGGAACCAGGGAAGGGTTTTGATCAGGGGAGAGCCGTGATGGAATTTGGTCTTTAAGAAGAGCATGCTAGCCGTGGCGGGGGGGAGGAGGGGGCGGTGGTGGATGGGAGGGGGTACGGTCATCCTGGGGCCAGAAAGGAGGGCCGCACCATCAGCCCTCGGTGCTCAGTGGAGGGAGGAAGGGGCGCCTGGCACCCCAGCTGGAGGATGGATTGGATGGTCTGTTCTGGGTGGGACCACTGTCTCTGTCCCTAGGAAACTCCCCACAAGACGGCTCCCAGGGACAGAGGAGCAGGAGAGGCGAGGAAGAGCGGGTGACTCAGTGGACCCCCACCCCAGGCTGCCTCTCCCTGGGCCTGTCCTCCTGAATGTCACTTCCAGGATGCCTGAGGTGTGCCTTACGTGGTGGCTTTGACATGAACACGTTTTAACTATAAAAAGAGGGGTTTAAAAATAGTCACCTTGTCACGAGGTGCAGGGAAGAGAGACACCCCCTCCCACTCGCAGGAGTGAGGTGGAAAGTCACCAGCTCTTCGCAGAGCTGCGCCCGTCGGCGCCACCTCCTCCTCGCCACCCTGAGCCAACTCCCGGCAACTTCCAGGAGATTTCCCGACGCCCGGGGCTCCAGAGTCTTCCTGCGGCTTGAGGCAAACCGTCTCGGTGATCAGTGACGTCTGCCAGCTTCGTTCTCTCTCCTCCAGGGCTCAGAGAGGCTGAGAAAGGATGCCAGCAGCCATCAGGGGGCCGGCTGGTGGTCCAGAGGAGCCGAGCGGGTATTGCTCATAGCCTGGCTCTGCACACAAGCGCACCTGAGTTCAAGGCCTCTCCCTCTCCCTTCCTTGCTGGGTGAGCTTGAATGAATGAGTGATTTGAGCTCTCTGGGCCTCAGTTTCCCATCTGTAAAATGGGACCCATAACACAGGAAGACCAAAAAGGCATTGGGGTGGGGGGCAGCATCTGGCAGGCTGGAGTTGGAATCCCCATGTCCACCATGCAGGTCCAGCGAGTGTCCACGTCCCATCAAGACACTCGGCAGAGAGCATGGCCCGTGGGACAGCCTGGGCACCTCCCAGCTGCCTGATTAATGTTCCATTTAGTGCAATAAACAATACAATTACTCAACTCCCGCGCACTCCACTCTGAGCGGGGTAGGCAGGCGGGACAAGCCGTCTGAGTCAGCTCTGCTGTTTAATTGCAGGCACGTAAGCACAGCTCTAGAAACCTGTCACACCTTCTCAGCTGCCAAAAGGGTGGGTGTAAGGGATGCATGAAGATGGCATCTCGTGGTCCTTCGTGATGGCATCTAGAAAAGTAGGCACAGCCAGAGATGGCTTAAGGAAAACACCCTTCCTTCCCTGTTCCCTTTGTCACATTAAATCTGCGTGACAAAATGATGACCTAACCTCTACAGCATCCGATGCTAAGCATTCATTGCTCTCACATCTAGAGTGGTTGGTCAGGTGGCCCTGCTAGTCTTGGCTGGGATCCCTCTCATGTCAGGGGCTCAGCTGGCTGTTGGCTGATCTAGGCTGGCCTCAGCAACTCGGTTCTGCTCCACATGCCTCTCATCCTCCAGGATGCCAGCCCAGGCTTACTCTCAGGCAGCTGGACAGGGGTCCAACGAAGAGCAGAGCCCGCAAACGCTCTTTAAAGCCCTGGCATAGTGACATTTCTAGCACATTCTATTGGCTAACACAAGTCATATGGCCAAACCCTGATTCAAGGGATAGGAAATAGACTCCACCCTTCGAGGGAAGGAGCTACAAAGCCACATGTGAAGAGGCATAGATAGGAGAAGGGGCAGGGAAGAAGGAGTGAAGTCTTGGTCATTCAATCTAACACCTCCGGCCCCACAGTACAGTCATGTGCCGCATAACGACGTTTCGGTCAACGACGGACTGCATGGACGTCAGTGGTCCCATGAGATTAGTACCATATAGCCTAGGTGTGTAGTAGGCTGTACCATCTAAGTCTGTGTACACACACTCAGTGATGTTCACACAACAACGAAATTGCCTAACGATGCATTTCTCAGAATGTCTCCCTGTCATTAAGTGACACACGACGGCATAGAATTTCTGTGCCCCAGCTTTGGAACAGCACAGCATTCTGGCTCTGCCGTATCCCAGCCATGTGCTATTTGGAAAGTCATCAACCTCTCTAAGCCTCTATTTCCTCATTTGCAAAGTAGGATACTATTTTGTATAAACAATAGTTTAATAGTTTTGTAAGTTTAGATAAAAACAGTATCCCGGGGCCATCATGAGAACTAAAAGAGACGATGTATTTGAAGTGATGGCCACACAGTAGGTGCTCAATACATCTTTGCTCGCCCTCGTCAACACCACCCTCACAGACCAGCAACAAATGGGTTGAAAACTTGACCTGAGTTTGAATTCTGGCTCTGCCACTGGCCAGCTATCTGGCTTGGAGTGAGTCTTTTGAACCCTCAGCACCCCCATTTCCTTATCTGAGAAATGGGGATATTAATAAACACTACCTCCAAGGGTATTGTAGGATGCAATAAAATAATTCCTACACGAGGCTTAGCTCAGTGGCTGGCACAGTATTGAGTTCTTGGGAAATCGGAGTGATTATGATTATTAATATCTGTAAACAGGAATATTAATACCCATCTCAGAGAGTGGCTCTGAGGAACAATGATGGTAATGAACCATAGAGACGCCTTGGAAGCCAGGAAAGGCTGGCATTTATCAAGGCTATTTTAGTGGTATGGGACAGAAACATGAGTCCAATAAGCTTAAGCAAAACAGGAGACATTCTTGGCTCTTGTCACCAAAAATTCTGCAAGGCAGGACGCCAGGATGCCAACCTCACCTGGACATTTCCTTTGTCATCATCTGCTTCTCTCTTTACTGGTCACTGACCTTCTTTCTCCCAGACCAGCCTCTCTACGGGGGGGGGGGACACAGTCGTAGACAGCTCAGGGCTTGCCTCTGTGGAGGAGAAGGAGTTGTCTTCATCCAGCCCAAGAGCAAAAATCCCAAGGAAGGGCTCTGATTGGCCCAGTGTGGGTCACATGCCCATCTTTAGACCAATCACAGCAGTCAGAGGGTGGGGCATTACGATTGGCAGCCCCCATCAGAAGCACATGTTGAGAAGAGGAGGAACAGATGTCTGGAAGCAAGGGAATTTGGAAAAAACAAAATGCTCTGCTCTGCTCAATATTCTTCAAGTCTGCTTGCCCCACTTGACAGAGAGGGACCCTTAAGTCTAAGTGAAGTCAAGAGACTCACTCGGGTCATGCAGCAGGAAAATAAAACCTCACTCATAACACTATGCTGTACTGTGTCTCCCGGAGGGAAGAGTCTGTTGTGCCTGGGCAGCCCTGCTCAGCACCTCGCCCAGCCTGGCCGAACTCCCCTGCATCCTGGTCCCCGTCTATGTGTCCCTGGTATGCTCACAGGATGAGCTGTGGCATTCAGTTGCTCACGCTCGGACCAGCTGCCATAGTCCAGTGCTCCCGGCCCATCCCGCTGAGTCTTGGAGTTGTCAAACATCCCGAAAGCAATCACCCACATATTTTAGGTCCGGCCAAGGCAGCCTGCCTTTGTCCAGCATCATTTGCTGTGTATTCCAAGAGAAATTGGATCCATATGGACCAAATTCCTCCACACTCATCTCACCCGGGCCAGGGTTTGGCACAAGAGTGCTGTGGGCTGTGGAAAGGCGTCTCCTCCTTCCCCAAGGACCAGAGCACAGCCACCAGTGCCAAGGGGATGACAAGCCTCCCGCCAAAGGTGTGGCCGGCGCCTTCAAAGTCTAAACCCATAGGGTCAGAGCAGGACAAAGGCCGAGGTGGAGAGAAACCGGCTCCTTCAGTGCCCTGGGCGTGGGGGAAGGCTGGGCCACAGCCGCTCCCACCTGCTGCCTGGAAGCAGGAGGCACAGGGTCCAGAGCTCAGTGCTCAGTTGTTCGGCCAGCCTGGCGCCCTATCTCCCCTTTGCCATTCTTTAGCTGGGTGAACATGGGCAAGCCTCAGTTTCCTTACCTGAAAAACGGGGGCAAAAATGGTGTCAATCCCATGGGAGAGTGGCTTAATAATAACGAAGAGATGAGTAATATAAAAGTAAATGTTACTTGATAGTATTTTATTTTTAAACATATAAATTGACATTCATTTGCCAACCTTTTTTTTTTTTGAGGAAGATTGGCCCTGTGCTAACATCTGTTGCCAATCTTCCCCTTTGTTCCTTTTTCTCCCCAAAGCCCCAGTACCTAGTTGTGTATCATAGTTGTAGAGTTGTAGCTCTTCTATATGGGATGCCGCCTCAGCATGGCTTGATGAGCAGTGAGTAGGTCCATGCCCAGGATCTGAACCGGCGAACCCAGGGCCGCTGAAGGGGAATGCACGAACTTAACCGCTGCACCACCGGGCCAGGCCCTGTTGATACTATTATTTATGCTGTTACCACCACTATCGTCACCACCATCATCCTCATGACCATCATCACCACCACCGCCACCACCATAGGCACCTCAACATCATTACAATCATTACCACCATCATCATCTTTATCAACAGCACCACCATCACCACTATCATCACCACCACCATCACCATCATCATTACCGTCATCACCATCACCATCATTACAATCATTACCATCTTCATCATCTTCATCAACAGAACCACCATCACCACCACCATCACCATCATCATTACCGTCATCACCATCACCACCACCATCATCATCACAAGCACCACCAGCACCGTCACCACCACCACCATCATCCCCACCTCATCATCCCATTATTATCACCACATCATTACCGTTATCATCACTATCATCATCACCACCACCATTAGGTAAAGCCTAGTTGTCAGGCCAGCACTGGTGTCTTCATCCCCAAAGCCACCATCCTCCTCCAGGTCACCATCATCTTTAGCTCAAAGCACTGGTACAATCTCTTTACTACCCACCTGCCTCTAGACTCGCTCCCTCCAAAACCCCTGTGCCTGCTCAAAACCCTTTCATGACCCCCATCACCCACAGGACAAATTCCTTTTGTATGGCAGTGGGGCCCTTCCCCCTCGGGCCCCTTCCCACATTGTCACCCACACCCTACAGTCCCCGTCACAGCAAACCCAAATACGCCACGCTTCCCCACGCCTCCAGGACTATGCCCAACTGTTCCCTCCAGCCAGAATGCTCCTCCCTGTTCCCTGTCAAACTTCCAGTGACCCTTCTGGGCTCAGCTCAAATGGCTCCTTCTTGACAAAACCACCACTAAATTCCAGCTGGGCAGCATGGCCTGCAGAAGGCTCTGGGCTTCTCCGTTAAAAACGGAGACGAGTAAGAGCTGGCGAGAAGTGTTAAAGACACATTAGCCCCAACAGGAGTCTTTCCTTGATGTCATGAGAGGAACTGGAAGGAAATAGGAGTCTCACTAGGGAATTCAAAACTATTTATCTCAAGTCCCCCTGAGGGGAGTGCTCCCCACCTTTCGAGCCACACTGGCAGGTAGGACTTGCCAGGGGCTGCTTCATGCAGGAGCCTAGCTCCCCCACCGTCCTCTCCGAGCAGAGCCAGCCCTACCCTTTCAGGGGTCCCCTTTTTTATGGCCGAAGTTACATCATTTGTCCTTCTCCGAAGCAGACATTCCTGGTTCGAATCCTGACCCCACCCTTTCCTGTCTGTTTGAAGGACTTCATTTCCTCGACTCTACAACGGTTGATTTTACTAGAGGACCTCAGAGAACCTTCTGTCCTCAGCAGGGAGACGGCAGCCTGCGAATCTGGCAGACCTGTCTTCCATCTGGCAGACCCACCCATCCTTAACGTGAGAACAGGAGCTGCCCTGCAAGTCTGTGGGAGCTTCTGCGCTGCTGGCTGTGAGCACGCTCTGAGCCTCAGGGCAGTTGATGCCCTCCCCTCCCCCGGGCCCTCGTGGAGGCGGGACGGTGCTCCTGAGCACGGAGCCTGGCACGGGGGCCTCCGCAAATACTGGTTGTGCATGACTCACGGCTCTTATCCATTCCTCTCCCAGAGCCCAGTTGCCTCGGGCAGGAGCGGGGTTGGAGAGGGAGCTCAGGGAGGCCAGAGGCCTGGAGGGGCCACACCCGATGCCCATCAGCTCCCCTGATGCTCCTTTAAAGCCGTAGCCTGCGTGACAGAGCGTTTGCCTGGAACCTTAAAAAAATGATTTCAGAGAAAATGCAAATGACACAGGAAAAGGAGCTGCAGATGGTGCCTGGCTCCCAAAATAGTGCTGCCCTGGGCCCCTCCTGGGTCCTATGTCAGCCCCCCTCATGTCCCCCCCACCCAGGTGACCCTCTGTGCCCCGCACGTGGGTGTTTCAGAGGAGCCAGCCAAGTGGGGAGGGCCCAGCCTCCTTCCTGAGTAGAGGAAAGGAAGGAGCTGCCTGTCACCTGCCCACCGACCCACGACTGCCTCAAACCACCTCAGCTGCACGTCTCCTGGGTGTCAGGCCCTGCTCTGGGGACGCCTCAAGGATTTGATCTGATCCCTCCTCCCTAGGAGGGAGGCAGAGATGCCAACACCTTAGTGCCTTAGGCAACTACTCTAAGCAAAGCTTGCCTGCCTCATTGGCTCGTCTCCTACCACCCTGTCCTCTCTCTTTCTCATCTAGCCACACTGGCCTCCTTGCTGTTCTTTGCACATATCCAGATCTTCCTGCCTCAGGGCCTTTGCACTACCAAGTCCTCTGCCTGGAAGTCATTTTCAAGTCTCACCTCTTCAAATGAACTTCTCTGATCACCCAATACATAGTAATCCCAACTTATTATTCTTTATTACAGCACCCACTTCATGTCCTTCATAACTGTTTTCACAGCTAGTAACAATGTATCAGTTTGTGTTTACTTGGTAATTGGCAGAACTGGCTTAGTTTATTCATCAGTGTTTCACTAGGACCTAGCAGCATGCCTGGGACATAGAGGTACTCAAATATTTGTGGGATGGAGAAATGGAATGTTCCTTCCTTGGAGACTGGAAGAAAGAAAGAAAAGGCCATTTCAGCAGGGTTCTGAAGGATGAGTAGGAGTTTACCAGGTGGGAGAAAAAGAGGTAATGAAGGCAGAAAGAACAGGGAGATGTGAGCATACAGGCCTGCAGCAGTGTGGCCTGGTGGTTCAGGGTCCATGGGTGAGCTTCCAATGGCCTGGCCTTAAATCCAGGTCCCCCATTCGCAAAAACTTTAGGGGAGGCGCTCTGGCTCTCTGAGCTCAGTTTCCTCATCTCTAAAATGACAGAGGATTCGGTGAGAAGACGCCCAGGCTTGGCACAGGGCTGGACACACAGGGAGCTGGATACACAAAGCAGCTGATGTTTTCATGTGGGGACTTGACTGAGGAACTTCTACATCCCATGCCTGGGAAGGAAGGAAGGAAGGAAGGGAGGGAGGGAGGAAGGGAGGGAGGGAGGGAGGGAGGGAGAAAGAGAGGGAGAAAGAGAGGGTGGGTGGAGGGAGGAGGAAAGAAAGAAAGAGGAAAGAAAGAAAGAAAGCAGGGAGGGAGGAAGGAAAGAAAGAAAGGAAGAAAGAAAGAAAGAAAATCCTTCAGCTCCGTGCAGAGCCAAGTTCCAAGGAGAAATCTCAGCTGGGGGCCGGGCCCAAGAATTGAGCAGGTGGGTGATGGGGTTTGGGGTCACGTGACCCCTGAGTATCTCCTCTGGGGCCTCCGGCTCAGACCTACATCTTCGCCTTCACCTCTCCTCCTCCAGGTTCTGGGCGTTGCCAGTTTTCCCCTGAAACCCTTTCTCACCGCTGAGCCTTTGCCCAGGCTGTGCCCTCCTCCTGGAACGCCCTTTCTCTGGCTGTTGAAACTCTTAGTACATTCACAGCTTGTCTCCCACAACCCCTCAGTCTGATGTCACAAGTCCCACCCTCTGGCTGCTTATCGGAGGGGATCAGAGTCGTGGCCTCTGGTCTGGAAGCTTCTAGACAGTGTGTCGAGGCTTGGAATAGAGAGCCCTGTCCGCCAGATTGGAAGTCCCTCGAGAACCAGGATCAGGTCAGTCTTGCCCAGCACATAGTAAATAGTTAGCTAACGTCTGTGGAATGAATAAATAAGCCAGTGTTTGACCTGCAGGAGTCAGGGCCGTAATTGGCCTCTGTAAACTCATCCCACTTCTGTTTCTCGCCCGCACCCCATCCTCATGAGGCAAACCTGATCTCCATCCAATCACGAGGAACCCGAGGTCCAGGGAGGTCCTAGTCTGGCCATCTCCGACCTCATCAGCGGCCCTGGACCTCAGTTTCCCCATCTGCAAGGGAAGCAGTGCCCTGGAACAGGGCCAGCTGCCTGAGTGCATGACTTGTACGGTCCGCGGGACCCCACACTCACAGGGGCCCCGCGCTTGGTTTAAGGTTTGGCTGTCACCGTCTTAAAATTCTTAGTAGCTTTATCCTCGAACCTGTGCTTTGTAAGTGAAGCCCTACGGGACAACGGCGCATGCGCATGAGCAGATGGGCCCGCGCACCGGGCGTGGCTGCTGCTGTTTCTCGCTGCCGGGTTCCCTCCCGTGTGGCTTTCACGACGCTCGTGAGCACAGACCTCCAGCGGACCCACCGTGCACGGCAGTTCCGCGAGATGCAGATCCAGTAAAGGTAAGCAGTTTGCAGCTAAGATTGAGTAAGTAGGGGTGCTGACAGCCCCGAGAGGCCCCCCTTTCCCCCGAACTTCAAATGCGGAAAGAAGGCCCTCTAAGAAACACCGACAACCAGGGAACCCTACGGTACCCTTTCGGATTCATGTTTACTGCTGCTGAGAAGGATGACTTAGAAGGAAGGGAAAGACAGGACAAACCCTAATCCCTCTTCCTTTCAGCCGAGGGGAGAGTGTGGGCAGATTGTATCAAGAAGTGAAATAAAAACAGAGGAACGCATTCTGAGCAACGTTGCCACTGTTCTGGTTAAAACGAACTACATATGCCTGTGCCAACTACAAATACGAACCACGTCACTCTGATGATTCTGCACATAAATTAAATGTTCTTATATTTGCACTTAAAACTGGCAAAAACATGCAGATGAGTGGTGAAATTCATGCTAATAATTTAAAAGTTTAATCTTTCTTTACTTAGAGCCGTATTAAATAGCAAATAAAAAACACCAGGACAAGTTGAAGAAGAGACCGTGGAAGAAAGGGAAAAGCTTTACACTCGAGCGTGTACTCTTGCTTTTCTGAACAGGGCCTGCGTTTTCATTTTGCTCTGGGCCTCGCAGATTATGTAGCCGACCTGCCCTGAACTGGTGAGAGGGCCAGCGCAGCTGAGTCTGAGCTCACAGCCACGGCCCTTGGTCCTTCGTCCCCGTCCCCAGCTGGCCTGCCACTCACCCTCCTCCTGCTACAAGGGGTCAGCAGTCACCCGGATGAGGCCGCTGGGGGGTTGAGGGGTTCTGTCAACCCGAGGTTCACCATCTGGCCCAGAAGTCAGCATTCCAGACCCCACGTCAGGAGGCTCAGGTCAGAGGGTCTGGATGGGGCCTTGTACCTCTGGGTTTTTTTGTGTTTTTTTTGATGAGGAAGACTGGTCCTGGGCTAACATCTGTTGCTAATCTTCCTCTTTTTGTTGAGGAAGATTGGTCCTGAGCTAACAGCTATGCCCATCTTCCTCTATTTTGTATGTGGGATGCCACCACAGCACGGCTTGATGTGTGGTGCATCGGTCCGCACCCAGGATTCGAACCTGTGAACCCCGGGCCACCGAAGCAGAGCAGTGCACGAACTTAACCACTACGCTGCTGGGCCAGCCCCCTCTGGGGTCTTTTAATGGCCCCCTGCCCCCTGCCTCAAGTGTGCAGCTGCTCACCGAAGGGGGAAACCCTGCTCCAAACCCCAGAAAGAAAAGCCACTTTGGTTCTGAACTTAAGCTGCTTCAGGTGCCTTCCACATCCAGCAGCTCAGGAATTCAGTCCTTCTAGAAGCTCCAAAGGGCTCCCTGAGCCCATTTTACAGCTGAGGAAATGGAGGCCAGAGGCAATCTGCCTTGCCTAAGGGCACACTTGGCCAGCAGGGGGTGCGGTAGGATTCGAGCCCAGGCCCATCTGACACTCCAGCGCCCCCAGCCCCAGGGGGGCCAGGCTCTGGGGGACACTGGCCACGCAGGTCCCGCCTGGCAACTCTGGGCCCCAGTCGTGAGTCAGTTCATGGTCCAGGCCAGTTCCCTCATCGTCAAGCTGGTCTTGGCTGTGGTGTCTGCTTTAGAAGCCCATCCCCATCCCAGCCCACATCCCCATTTAACACAGTACAGGGGAAGATCCTAAGAAAACACGAGTGCTACTAGTGGAGGACACTGGCTTCCGCATCTTAAACAAGGTTTGCTGACTCCACAAACCCCCGGGTATGTGTAGACGCGGGTGTAGACATCACCCACACGCCCCAGTGTGAACTCCGTGGGGCAGGGGCTTTGCTCTGTTCCCCACTGGGGCCCCGGAGCCTGAAGCAGTGTCCGGCACATAGCAGATGCTCCCTAAATATTTGCTAAATGAATGAATGAGTGAATGAATGAATGATAGCAATAAAGGATTACACTCTATTATGTGCAATCCTGAAATCCAAAAAGACTCTAAAAACCGAAAGTTCTTCTCAAATTCGTGTGCCTGGAGGTCTTTATCCCACCTAATGAGAATATTTTGATGGTTCCCCATATTTGATTGCAGCCCCCTGGAGGTGTCACTGAGCACGTGGTATAAGCCCTACCTTGCCCACCTTCCTGAAAGTTCTCCCAAATTCCAGATTTGGAAACATAGCCGGCCCCAGCAGTTCCATGCAAGATGGCAGCCTTGGTACCTATATTAACAATAGTCAACTCCGTGCATTATAAAGATAACAGTTACAGGCAATAACCAGCCACTGTGGACTCTCATCATCCCTTGTTCACCCCATCTCACAGGTGGGTAAATCAAGGCTCCCAGAGGCAAGGTCCTCAGGGCCGTGCGGGATTGGTGTAGCAGCAGCAGGATTTGAACCCGGTCCCTGGGGGCTCCAGCCTTGTCACTCTTGCAGTCGCTCTGCCCTACGCCCTTCCCCTCCCCCTCTGCCTGGCCTCAGCGCCTCAATGAGCCCTTTGTCCTCCGAGGGGCTCAGAGCTCCTGAGGGTGCCTCCTTGTGACAAAGGCTGGAGGAGTGGGGGCCGCCTGGGGCGGCTGGAGGGGGCTCCGGAGGCACGGCCAGGAAGAATGTGCTCCTGCTTGTGAGATTCTCCTGGGGTCAGGCTACTCCAGCCTGTCAGGAGGGGCTATAACGGTGGGGACAAAGGCGGCAGCCACAGTGGCACTGATCTGGGCGGTCCCCCCCAGCTCCCAGTCCAGCCCCCACCCCACCGGCCAGACCTGCAGGGCTCCAGCCCCAAGAGGAGGGGCTGGAGGAGCGGGGCCTCCCACCTGGAGGGCAGGTGGGGAGGCTGCCAGGAGCCCCTTCTGGCCCAGCCCTCAGCCCCTACGCTGCCCTGCTGGGAGCACCCTAGGGGAGGCACAAAAGTCAGGAGCCTCTGCCCCTCTAGCCTCTCCATCCCACCTCCTTAGCCAGCAACAGCCAAAAGGATGGGAGGAGATTCCGCTGGGACCTGCCCTGAGCAGGGAACGGAGCATTTCTCTAGTGGTTACTGCGTGCGGGCACAGAACAGAGCGAGGAGAGCGAAAAAAAAAAAAAACTGGCCCCTTGAAACTGAAAGACCCAAACTGGGCCAGGCTCTGCCGCTGGCACGCTGTGTGGCCTCAGGTAAGAGGCTGTGCCTCTCTGAGCCTCATTTGTATCACCCAGTGGGGCTGGCCCGGCCTAGCCTTGTGCCGAGCGTGTTTGACTCCTCATGGCCCCCGGAGGGGAAGCTGCCACCAGCTGCCCAGGCGACCTCGGCCAAGTGGCTTCACCTTTCCGTGTCTCAACTTCCTTCTCTGGAAAATGGGGCTCATATCGAGCCTGCCCCATGTGCTGTTAATATAACTCATCGGTCTAAGGCCCCTGCACGCAGCAAGCATCACACAATGTTTCCTATTATCGTTTTTTCAGTACCTCCCTTTTGCACAAGGGAAAACTGAGGCACATAATGGTTAATTCTACCACCAACAGCAGCTGATGTGTACTGACCGTCTGCTCAGAGTGGCCCCTGTGCAGAGCCCTCTTACTGCATGTAATCCCCACGTCTCTGTGCTGGAGGTGCTAAAATTGGCCGCATTTTGCAGATGAGGAAACTGAGGCTCAGAGAGCAGCCAGCAGCCAGTGAGCAGGATGTGGAGCTGGTGGGTCATCTGCCACCCAGCCCCCACCTTCTCCCTGTCCCCTCCCACATCACAGAATGAGGCTGACGCTCCTGCCTGGGCAACAAGGGGCTGCTGCCAGACCCAGGTTCGGTTCCTCCTGGATCCCCGCCCTCCCTAGAAAGACACGGTGGCCCCAGGGCCTTGCTGGGAGGGTTGAGGTTACCCTGTTTGCTCAGATCCCTAGAAAAGGGACAAGTAGAGGAAGATGACCCTTGCCAGCCCACAGGCTCAGAGCTCTGCGCTTCCCAAATGTGCCTCTGACCAGCCACTCACCTCCTGGGTGACGTTGGCCCACAGACGGCACGTCCCCGAGCCTCAGTTTCCCCGTCCATGAACCAGGAAGGATCCCGAGGCGCTGCCTCCTGCAGCTGTCTGAGCGCGGAACGTGCAGGCTGAGTGGCCAGCCAGCACTTGGTATACAGTAGGTGATCAAGAACCCTGGGCTGCACAGGTTCTGAAAATAGCAAGGGTGTCCCCACCCCCCGCGGGAGTTCACCATTTTCAACTTTCCCCCTTCCCATCTGTCTCTTGGGGAAGCCTTGCCTTGGGAGGTACCCGAGGCAGAGGCTGGTTTAAGCCCATTTTTCAGATGGGGAAACTAAGGCCCAGAGAGGGGACTCACTCAGCACTGGCCTCCTCACACCGTCTGTTCAGACCTCACCGCATGCCCCACCCTGCTGGACCAGGGCCTTCTGGTGGCTGCAGAACAGCAGGCAGAGTTTTGCATGGGGAGTCAGGCAGACGTGGGTTCAAATCCCAGAAAATGTGCACAAGAAGCATGAGCTATAGTTGATGCCCAGGAAGTCTCTGGGCATGTGCTCAATGCATGGCAGTCAGTATCGGCAGCAGCAACATTATTCACAAGCCCCTCTCTGTCCCAGCAAGCCAGAACTGATACTGGAAACCCCAAACCATCCGTAGATGAAGTGGAGCGCCCAGCTCCAGTGGGGGGTACCACAGCTGTTCCCTGGCACCTCCAGGTGTCCCCTTCCCTGCATGCCCGACCCTGGCGGGCCTGGCAGCCTCTGCACACACAGAGCCTCATGTTACCTCCCTCAGCAAAATAAAATGAGGCGAATGGCTGACACTCAACAGGCTTTGAGGGCAGCCAGAGATGCAGCGAACCTGAGAGATGGGCCAGGCCCAGGTGATAAGGGAGCAGGTGGGGTCAGGATCAAGACAGAGAAACTCAAGGGCACATTGGGGTCCCGGGAGAGAGTGGGGAGACAAAGAGGATGCTGGAGGCTTATTTCAGCTTTTGTCTTCAAATGCACCAGAGTAAGAGGTTCAGAGGATGGGGACTGGATTCCGGAAGCCCCTTCCAGAGTTTGGGCCCAGTGGAATCATTATCATTATGGCCACCTTGCTGTTCCTCCACTATGCCAAAGATGCTCCCACCACAGGGCCTTTGCACGTGCTGTTCCCTCTGTCTGATATCTGCTTGGCTCGCTCCCCCACTTTCTCAGTCTCTTCCCCTGGCCCTCTTCAGGGAGACATCCCTCAGCAACCCAGTCACCCCCTATTGCCTTCCCCAGCCATATTAGTCTCTGTAACAGGGTTCACTCATGACCTGTTTTTGTGAGCACAGCCGTGAGCAGCCCCAGTTGGAGTCAGAGTCTGAGCAATCAGCTCTCACCCCCAGACACAAGCCCCATTCTCTACCATTAACCTCAGCAGCCACAGGTGGGGAAGACCACCAACAGCCCCTTTTATTTGACCCAAATCTAGTGAAAACCTACCGTGTGCCAGGCCCCGGGCCAGCTGCTGTGGACACTGACGTGGACAAAACAAAGTTCCTCCTTCTTGAGCTGCCCTCCCCTCCAGTTACCCTGGAGCTGGGGCTCGGGACGAGGGACAGTTAGCGGGGGGAGGCGGGGAAGAAGGGCATTTGGTGTGGGCCCTGGCTCTGTTACTAACTTGCTGCGTGACCTTGGGCAAGACACCGGACATTCTGAGCCTCCGTTTCTTCATCTGTAAAATGGAGAGATGGAGCAATGGTTTTGGAAAGGATGGTGCGGGGTGGCAGGTGAGGTACATAAACACAGCCTTGAGCAATTCCCAACCTCCTAGCAATGAAGTCACTCCTTTTTCAACTCTCTGCAAGCCTTTCCATCGCTACAGGGAGCAAGTCTCTGCTCAGCGCTACTAGGTCTTGAACGCCTCTCGCTAACGTGCCCGGCTCATTTTCTACCAAACACAGACGGTCTCAGGTCATCAGGCAATGGTGACATTGCTGTGTTTTCAGGGTGTTTATTTCAGGATTACAGTAGGACACACTGTATCTTTCTTCTAGTTTCCCTCTCTCGTCCATTCTCCAGAGGGAGCACACCAAAATTCCAATGCGACCCCAGCTTAAAATCTGTCCATGTGGCAAAAGTTGGACAACTAGATGCCAACATACACGGTCAAATGACTTTCGACAAGGATGCCAAAGCAACCTAAGGAAGGAATGGAAGTGTCTTCAACCCATGGTCCTGGGATGGCTGGATGTTCTGGAAATAAAGAACTCTTACCTTTGCCTCACATCATATGCAAACCTAAATCAAAATATATCGCAGAGCTCAACGTGAAAGCAAAACATAAAACCATGAAGCTACTAGAAGAAAGCATGACCCTAGGGAAGACACAGACAGCTCTCGCCATAAAAGAAACTTGATAAAATGGACTTTGTGAAACTTGTGAAATTTTAAAATTTTAGCACTTCAGAAGACACCATGAAAAAAGCCACAGACTGGGAGAAAATATTTGCAACACACAGAGAAGGGGCTTGTATCTGCAATATAGAAGGAACTCTTAGAATTCAATAATAAAAAGACAGACAACCTAATAAAAAAAAATTGGGCAAAAGATTTTAACAGACACTTCACCAAAGAAGATACACAGCTAGAAAATAAACACGTGAAAATATACCCAACATTATTAGGGGAGTACAAATTATAACCACAATGAGATAGCACTGTATATACACTAGAATGGCTAAGTTAAAAAGGCAGATCATGTTAAGTGTTGGCAAAGACGTTAGAAGGAATGGAACTCTCATACACTACCACTGGGAATGCAAAGTGGTACAACCACTTTGACAAATGATTTGGCAGTTTCTTAAGAAAGGAGACATACACCTCCTATATGAAAATAAAAGCCTAAGTCTGCACAAAAACTTGTACACAAATGTTCTTAGGAGTTTTACTTCTAGAAACCAAAGCTGGAAACAGCTCAAATGCATATCAACAGGTGAATGAATAGGAGGAATGAACTGTTGACTCATGCAACCTCAACAGCATGATACAGCGGGAAACACCCCAAAGAGCACAGGCTGTGTGATTCCATTTCTATGACATTCGAGGCACAAGAATGGGCAAAACTTGTCGACGGGTGGGCTGTTGACTGGAATGGGGCAGAAGGGAACTTTCTGGGGAGTTTGTCCTGTTATAATCTTGATAGAGGTTTGGGGTACACAGGTGTAGACATTTGTGAAAACACATCAGATTATACTCTTAAGATCTGTGCATTTCATTGTATAAAAATTATACCTCAGTTTTTAAACCGTGAAAAAGGGGGAGGTGAGGAATATTGGGTGAAATAAACAAAAAACTCCTTCCAAGATGTAAAATGGTGCAGCTGCTGTGGGAAATGATTTGGCAGTTCCTCAAAAATTTAAACACAGAGTTACCGTCTGACCAGGAAATTCCACTCCTGGATATATACCTAAGAGAACTGAAAGTGTACATTCACACAAAAATTTGTACGTGAACGTTCAGAGCAACATTATGTATATAAATATAATAGTCAAAAGGTGAAAACAACCCTAATTTCCATCAACTGGTAAATAGATAAACAAAATGTGGTATAGTTGTACAGTGGAATAGTATTTCTCCATAAAAAGGAGTGAACCTTGAAAGCATTATGCTAAGTAAAATAGTCTGACAAAAAAGCCGACATATTATATGATTCCATTCATATGAAATGTCCAGAATAGGCAAAGCCATAGAGACAGAAAGTAAATTAGTGGTTGCCAGAGGCTGGAAGGAGGGGGTAATTGGAATTGACTGAAAATGGGTACAGAGTTTCTTTTTTGGGTGATAAGAATGTTCTAGAATTGGATAGCATGATGGTTGCACAACATTGTGAATATACTAAAAGCCACTGAATTACACACATTGAAATCATTAAAATGGTGAATTTTGTGTTATATAAATTTATCTCAATGAAAACAAATTCTTCCGAGGTTCGTGGGGCACGTCGTCAGGAGATGCTAGAGTTGCAGAATTTGGGTCTTATTCCCATCCTATCACACTGTGTTGTAGTAGCAGAATTTGGTACTCACCCCCAATCGCTTCCAGGTCAGGTCAGCCTGGTCTGGGGGCAAAAACTTGGTGTCTCCCACACCCTCCGTCTCTTCTGCGGTCAAGTGTGGGGCCCCGGGTGGGGTCCTCCCTGCTAATCCCCTGTCAGGGATCCGGGAAATCCACGCTTCACTCTGGTCTTGGGATCTTGTTCTAATCTTTTTAAAACAAAGTGGGATGGGGAGTCCTCCTTTGCACTCCCACCAGCTCCTGAAGGGCAGAGGGTCCACCTGGCTCCTCCTCCACCCCCTCCCGTGAGACAGCCCCCCAGCCTTCTGGAATTGTCAATGCTGGGTGGAGGAGGCAGCCACTCGGAGGGGTGCAGCGGGACAGCTGGCGAAGATGATGTTCTCTGTCAACACGGAAAGGCCACCCTGCAAGATGGAGCAGCTGCTTCTGCAGCCCTCCCCTGGCCCTCCCCGGGGCCAGCATGCACCCCGATGCTGCAGCCCCCATGTCATGTGTTCCTACCTGCCCCCAACGACAGGCCAGTCTGAGGTCGTTTTGGTTTTTGGGTGCTCTGAGACATGGATCCATTCACTCACTCATCCATTCATTTCACACCAACCTGAAGTCTCCGAGATGCCCACACCCAATGCTCACCATTCTTTCACCTTCCTTCCCTTCCTGGGGTGCTGAACATGATCATATACCACTGTCACTTTGAGCTGGAGACCTTTAAAGGTTAAAGAGATTTTTAAGCTCCTCCAAATTAAAGTGAATATAGAGACCTCATCCTTAAAACTTTATATTCTGACAAATATGCCACATATATAAAGAAAACTTTAAAAAGGAAGAAATGCAACAAAATTTCTGCCAAATTAGGTCAATTTATATGCCAGGATGAAGAGGATGAACTCCTACTCATCCTTGAAAACCCCACTTGGACATGACCTACATGGGATTCATGCATCTCCCAGAGTGACATTCATTTCTCATACTGCCATGGGTTATTAGGCATATTCCCATCACTTTTAACTGTCAATTTACCTGCTATCTCTTCCCCTCATTTCCCCCTTTGCAGACTAAGGTTCTTCAATGACCTCAAGTCTGAGGCTGCAGGTGCCAACAGTGAAGCTGCCGTCCAGAGGGTGGCCCACAGGACAGCCAGAGCTCTTACAGGGCCTGGAACAGGGCTGGTGCTCAGTCACCTTCAAGCCAGATGTTGTTTGCTCCATTTTAGAGACACGAAAACGGAGACGGGGGTTAAAACACTTGCCCGCGGCCATGGCTATAAGTGGAGGAAGCAGCATCCAGCCGAGCTCAGCCAGAATCCAAAACGCTGTCGGCCGTGCCCTGCTCTGATGGTGGCACAATGCTAGCAATTTATGCACATGGAGCCCTCCTGCATGCACACACATTGTCTCCTCTAACAACCCCATAAGTTAGACCCATTTCACAGATGAGGAAAAGCAGGAGCTGAGACGCTATGTAACTTGCAGAAGGTTACAAAGCTTACTGGGATCTGAAATTGAGCGCTGGGACCCAAGAGAATAACCATCACACAGCTCAGCCGCCTGGGTGGTCTCCCCTCCCCTCCTTCCTCCTCCACTAATCAGATATCAGTGGTTCTCAGCCCGGGGGAGTCACTCCCTGCAGGGGACACTGGGCAATGTTTGGAGACATTTTGGGTTGTCACAGGGGAGGGGGCGGGGGGGAGAGGTGCTACTGGCATCTGGTGGGTAGAGGCCAGGGACACTGCTCAACACCCTACAATGCGCAGGACAACCCCCATCACAAAGAATGATCCAGCCCAAGTGTCAGTAGTGCCGAGTGGAGAAATCCTGAGATGCCCCAACTTAGAACAGCATCAACAGACGCACGCGCGCGCACACCCACACACGCACACACACACACACACACTACGGCATCCAGACCTATACTCCCACCCCCATGGAATTTAAAGAGACCTATGGAGAAAGGGGAAGGGGCAGGGAAAAAAGCAAGCCCCGCCCACAAATGGACCACCGTCACCATTAACGTCATATTTATTGTTATTTAGCTGCTCAGGAAAACATATACAGGTATATACAATATGCATGAATACAGAAGACTGCACTTTACATATTTTTTTTTAAAAAAGAAAGAAAAAAATAACACTCAATTTCATGAGCTATTGTCACAGTCTTCCAACCAAGCATTTCAGAAATGAATTTCTTTTAAGAGTCAAAAAAGATTACAGGATTGCCTAACACACAGCAGAGTTAAGTTTTCATATTTTACATGTGCAAGAACATTTTCGTTTTCTTTCCCGAAGAGTTTGCTCTGTAGTACCGATTACCAGTGTTTGGAGTCTCCGCGGATTGGCTGTGTTTTTAATTTGCTTCTATTCCTTCCATTCAACCCAATTTAATGAAATAACATCCTTTTGCTTAAGGCTATTTGTAAAGTTGTTCCATTCTGGGGTCGTGGGGAGCGAGAAATTTTCAAACTTCAGGGGTTTCCGAGGTGGCTGGGACCATGAGCTGATGGCCGAGTGTTGATGGACTCGACGCAGGGAAGGTCAAAGACAGAAGTCAAGATGCTTTTGGCTCCCCGGCCTTAAGCAATTAAGGAGAAATTATTCCTGTTTCAAAAATGAAATGATGAAGCTCTCAAACAGCTGTACACTGTGGATGCAGAGGGGGCACGAGGTTTCGCTCAGACTCGGCTGTTTCTCTTGCAGCCTGGGGCCGGGGGAACACTCCCCCCCTTTTCTTTCCTCTGGTGGCAGAACACAGGAAGTGAGTCGGCTCACACCTCCCCGCTGATAAATTCACACCACCTGCTTGTGCCTGCCGGGGTCGGCTCCCGGTCAGACGGCCCAGGCAGGAACCTCGGAAGGTCCAGACTCGGACCCGAGCCCAAAGGGCCGGCCGAAGGAAAGAAAAGGAGGAGGGAGGGGAAAGGGGGGGAGTTTTCTGGACGCTCTTCTCCATTTGCTGAAAAGTTCTTTGAAATAAACAAGGTGGGTGTTGTGGGGTGAGCCCAAAGCCCTCAGGTCACTGCTAAAAAAAGCCAGGACTGCAAACTCTGGGGGCCTGGGGTCGGGGAGAGGGTGAGAGGCTCAAAATGGAACATTTGGTAAGACACGATCAGGAACAGAAGCTGAAATAAAAGAGAAGAGTTGGGGTGAAGTGATGTTAGTCACTTCTTGTCTGGCCCACCCTGGAATCTGGGTGCCCCCACCACCCCCACGAGTCATACAAGCCCATCACCAGCACCCCGAGGTGGCTGCCCTGCCAACCCTGGACGCCTGTGACCCCCACCTTGGGAGAACCAGGTAAGAGGCTAGTCCAGGAGCCCCGCTCTCCACTGCCCTGCTCGCCCAGCCGCCCCCTCCTCTCTGCTCAAAGTCATTCCTCCGTGAGACGCGCGGGATGTGGCTCTAGTTCTGCAACAAGGTGAGATGAAATCCAAAGGGGAAAAAAATTCCGGAGTTAAGAAAAAGGCTCAGGAATCAAAGTCATTAGTTATATCCCCTTTCGTCCTCCTCTAGCCCTCAGGAGCCTGCAAACCCCTGCAAAGAAATACACCCAGGCTCGGAGAAGGCTGGCTTGGCAGGCTGGGCCTGGAGGCTCCTTCGCTGAAAGACGCCCCCAAAAAATGCTGGCAAAAGCCTCGTCCCTCCCAGGGCTGGGGGGGCGGCCCAGGTTGAGGCGGGAAAATAGATGGAGAGCGGGGACCAAATGGAAGAGGTGGAGGAGGGCCACCCAGTCCCTCCTCCTTCCCCGGGGACGCCTGGCTGGGAAGAGCTGTCCAGAAAGGCCGAGGGCTGAGAACTGCTCCTCCCCAACTCCAGCACCCAAGACCCAGCCGGCCTGGCTGCTGCACGGCCAAAGCCTGGAGCCCCCAGACACCCAGCAAGCTGGACGGAGGCACCGTCCCCCAGGCGGACCAGGGCTGCTTAGCACGGTGTGAAAATTCAGAGCCCAGGCGTCTGCGCAGAGGCCCAGAAAAGGAGAGAAAACAGCACTGTGGAACATTCCGGCTCCTTCCCACAGAGCGGGCTGGACACGTCATCACCTCCGTTGCAGAGAGCGGCAGCTTCCCGCAGAAGCGAGAACGGAGCCCAAGGCTGAGCGTGTGTTTGCAGGAGCCCAAATATATATCTCTGTTTTCTCAGGGAACAGACAAAACAAAATCCCCGGCAGAATACCTAAGGGGGGCATTAATTGTTTGGCTCCTGCCTGCCTGATGACAGTTGGGTGTCAATATATAATATTGTGATGACAATTCGACTTTCACCCGGCAATATTCCAGAACTACTATTCTCCAGGATTTCCATTTTAATAAGCAGTGAACAAAGCAAAAGGGGAAAAAAAAAAAAAAGCAGGGGTGGGGAGGAGGGGAGAAAAGGAACAAGAATAAAAGAGAATAAAAAAGGAAAGCAATTCTTGTCTTATTATGAAATAACAATACTTGGGCACACAGCAGCATGAAAATTAAACAAGGAAAGAGGTCATCTAAAAAATGTATGCCAAGATTACCGAAAAATGGGGAATTATCTAGCAGGAAAAAGGCTTAAGCAAAAGTTTGCTAACTGCAGAAGGGGTTAACACTGGTAACATACCGTGGCAGACGAGTTTCTTTTTTAAAAAAATTTTTTGAGGTTTTTTTTTTTCCCCTTTAAATTAACCCTTTCCGGTCCATATGCCACTAAGCAGGTACCAACCTAGGAAAAAAATCATCCACTCAGCAATAGTGGCCCTTGCAAATTAACAGGGGGGTGGGGGTCGGAGGAGGGGGGGAGAGAGGGGGGAGGGAAGGGCCTGGTGGGGGAGGGGCATTTCTTGTCAATTCAAGTTAGGGCGGCCACGAAAGTCCCGAATCTGTTGGAAATGTCGGAGTGCAGGGAGCGCCAGGTGGGCACGGAGGCTCGGGCCTTGGCGTCGCCCACGTCGTCCGTGCAGTGGACAGACAGGCACTGCAAATGGCTGCCAGACTGGGTTGCCGAGGCCTTGTTTGCGGGGAGGTCGTGGGCTGTGGAGACAGAAGCAAGAGAGGATGTTAGCTGTTAGGCTCTGCGGGAGGCCCTAATGGGGGGAGCAGGGGGTCCAGGCCCTCTTTCTGTGCCTGAAGATGCTCTGAGGGGCTCTAGAGAAGGTTGGTTCAAATGCCCCAGCTGTCGCCTCTGACTTGGCTGTGAGGCTCAGCCAAGGGAAGGCCCCCTGCTAGGGCTCAGTTTTCCCCCTTGGGAAATAGGAGAGTTGGGCAGGATAAACTCAGGGTTTGCCCATCTCTAATGGACTAGAGTTCCCAAAATATTAACTGGACCTGAAGGAAGTTGGGAAGGCTTCCTGGAGGAGAGGCATCTAAACTGGGCATTGAAGGATGTGTAGGAGTTCGCCAGATGCAGTGAAAGGGTGGAGGGGAGGATTGTCCAGGTCCAGAACACAGCCCATTCTCTTGTCATCCTCCAGACAGACAGATGCTAAGGGCCTACTATGTGTTGGGAACTTCCTTAAACAGTGCCAAACTGCTCAGAGCAGTAAAGACTAAGTCTAGACTCTCAAACAAGACCAGCGCCCTTTGCCCATCCCCGGCTGCTATATGAAAGGACTTTGGGTGTTAGGGGTGAGGAGTCTATTCCTCTTCTACACTCTCGATGAACCCTCAGTTTCCTTCCCACTCAATCATAAAGTACCAAAAAACCACAGATCACAGCGATGTCTGGGTTAGACACTCATGAGGGGAAAGGCAGTTTGACAACCATTCACACCTTAGTATGAATTAGACTAGAAGAGAGCATGAACTGGGAGTTCTGAGGCAAGGAAGGAATGGAGCAGTCATTTTGGAGGACTTCTAATTTACAGCTGCCAAGTGACCATTGGTTCTGTTCTGAGACCTGCTCTATGTTAATGAATATTCTCATTATTTCTCTTTCCTAGAGCCTGACTCTCAGAGAGGAGAGGTGACCTGCCCAAGGTCACACAGCCAGGAAGGGGCAGAGTTGGGTTTGAAGATGGGCTGGTGGTGAATTTCTGACTCAGTATAAGTGAGAAAAGCTGAAGTTGGGAGTGGGCACCCAGATCCAGCCGAGGGAGCACACCCAGATACTGAACTCCACGACCGGCCCGCCCGCCTCAGCACACTGTGCAGCCCAGCAGGGCCCTGTGCCAGGCAGGAGCTACCCCACCCATCTGCCCTCTGGGATTAAGGGGAGGCCTCCCCCGGGAGCTGAGCCACAGCCTGCAAAGAAAATCCTCCCAAAAGGATGGGTCTAGGCAGCCCAGACCAGGCTGTGACAACTAGGTTTGGGGTCCCCACCCTGGGGCCCCAGAGACACCCAGCTTTGGGACCTGCATGCTGGGAGGGGCTGGGGACGAATACCATCTTCTTTGCTCCTTCCCTCATTCATTCCATTAACAAGCCTCTATGGGGTCCCTAGATGTGCCGGAGTGGCGCTGGCCCTGCGGATCCAGCAGGAAACAAGGCAGACACTGTCTTCATCCTCCTCCTGGAGCTGAGGGTGAGGCCAGGAGACGGTGTCACAGCACAGTCATTTCGGAGTCACAGACCGGGGATCGAATCCCAGCCCCACCGCTGTGTGGCCGGGGGTCTGCCACTTGCCCTCTCTGAGCTTCAGTTCCTCATTGGTGAGGGTGATGTCATCTCCCTCAGGGTCTCGTCATGGTCTGGCATCTACAGCGATCCCCCGACAGGGCTGTCATTAGTATCTGGGAGCTCAGGAGGTGAGGGGTCCTTGCAGCCATCTAGAAGCCCCCAAGCCTTGTCCTCTCCTTGGGACTGGCAAGAGGGGCACATTCCCGCCCGGGAAATTGGGGTCTTTGCCCCATTTCACAGAAGGGGAAGCTGCGGCTCTGAGCTTGGGGTTTCAAAGCTGCTTCATACAGTGCAGCTGGGACGCCACTAACGCCACACCCGGGGCTCCCAGGGGAGAAGGTACCCCAGGAAGCTGCAGACGTCAGATGCAGGGTGCCCTCGCACACGGCAGGCCCTGGATTCCAGCAATGCCGACGCACAGCCCCCACGCCTCTGCTCTTGAGCCCACGCCTGCCTTGCTCCCAGTGACACCCTGCTGCTTAATACCCCCAGAAGGAATTTTGTTCCAAGCATGGCGAGATCTGGACGAGGGGGAGGCGTAGCATCTGCCAGAGGGAGAGACAGAGACGAATTCTAAAGGGGTTCCTTACCTCACTTTACACACGTTATCTCAAGGAGCTGACACAGCCATGCTTGTGCCCATTTTACAGATAGGAAACCGAGGCCCCTCGCCGAAGTTTGCACGGCTAAAGAGAAACCTGACCGAGGCCCGCCCTCCCACCCGGCTCCCTTGCTCTGTGGCTGCTGCACCAGGAAGGTGAAGGGGAGTCGGAGCTTCCTGAGTTGCAGGCTGAGATGGAGCACACTTGGCGACTTTTCTAGAAGCTGGGTTTGCTGGGTGATGGTTCCAGACTGACTCAAATAGCCAAATTTCCTAAAGATGCCTTATTTCCAAGCTACAGACGACTCGTAAGCACGCCATGCGCCAGAGACAGCTACTCTTCTTACTTGGGGTGGAATTAATGAGGCTGTGCCAGGCACAGCTGAACACCGCGGTGTATTATCCCAACTCAGCAGCTGGCAGACCCTTCTCCCCAATTTAGAGGGGCACCTGGGGCTCAGAGAGGGTGCAGGGCTTGCCCCACATCACAGAGCACGTGGATTCCCCAGCCTCTGCCTATAGGAGCAAGCGAGGCTCGTATCCACCAGGAATATTTTTCAGAGAGAATATTATTCTTCAGTTCTTGACAACCCAAGCACGACCAAACTCATCCTCCCGCCGGATTCATTCCAGCTAGGGGGACCCAACACCCCCTAGGACCGCGGCTCCCCGGGCTGCCGAGCAGCTGCCATAAATTAGTCCCACGGAAGCCGCCTCAAGTCAGAGCTTGCCTAGCTTGGGAGAGGCCCTCGGTCCCAGCTCCTCGAGGGGGCCGGCATACCGGCCCCCCACGCCAGGACCCAGAGATAAAGCCGCCCCCTCACCGAGCTCCAAGGGTTGGGGGTGACCCTGGAGTTACTCAGCGCCCGGCACTGGCAGACACTGCGGAACCCGATGGGTGTCGTCATGTTTTCCACTTGTGAGCTGTCGCCCTCCCCCATCAGACCCTGGCTGCCTGGGGGACGGGACCCCATCAGACCCTGGCTGCGTGGGGGAGGCACACGTCTGGTCTGCTCGGCGCAGCACCTCGCACACAGCAGGCGCTCAGCTGGAGCTCGTGCACTGACTGTGAAGTGACCCTCATCCCTATTTGACAGATGGGAAGACTGAGGTTCCAAGGGGCAGGGAGCTGCTCAAGGGTCACCCGAGGCCGGGTCACCAGCTTTGGGACCGGCCTCTCTTTTTAACCCAGGATTCTCAGCGGGTCAGGCCGAGGCAGAATCCCAGATCCCCCGTACCTGGGCAGCTGACCCCCAGCTGCAGGGCCTCAGTTTCCCCATCTGTAACTTGGGGATGGAGATTCCTGACGGCCCCGCTCGGAGCAGCTTGGGGCGCCATACAGGAGAAAGAGCTAAGGACGATGCGCATGTGGGGGGCGGGGGTCAGTCCCTGAGGCAGAGGTATCACCAACTCAAAACGCATAACCCCGAGTGGGCCTCACCGCGTGCAGGCGGCACAGCGGCCGAGGAGAGGGGCTTCTGGTTCACGGGACCGGATGGCGGGCCGGCCAGCAAGGAGGGACTTCAGGGCACCTTTTAAAGACATCCCGCCATTGGCCAGAATGGACCATCTCAGTCCCCCGCAGAGGGGGGTGGGCAGGGCCTGGAGCTGGGGCGCCCCGCTCTCTCCCGCCTTTTCTTCGTGTGCAGAAGTCCTCGCTGACCCCTCCACCCCTTCCCACCACCCGCTCCCCGCCACCGCAGCGTTTACTCCGCCATTTCCGGCGCCGCCGCCGCATCACACCGTCTAGGTCCCGCCGCCTCCCGCTCGCCCCCCGCGCACGCGGCACCGCGTCCGCTTCCGTCTTCCGCGCTCCTCAGTCCGCAGCGGGACAGGCAGTTCCACCAAGGGGAGGCGGGGACCGCGAGCTGGAGCCAAAAGAGCGACGGCGTGGATAGGGAATGTAATCCATTTCTCTTACAGGATTCGACGACGACGGCGCCTACCATTTGTGGAGCAGGGGACTTTTGCGCACATCCCTTCAGCTCCCAGAGCCTCAGTCCTAGAAAATGGGGGAAATAATAGGACTGGCCGCCACGGAGGCAGTTACGAGGATTAAGTGAAATGATCCATGGAAAGTGCTTAGCAGGCTGCCAAGACAGAGCGCGCTCCGCCAACACCAGGACCACCCTCCGCTGTTGACCAGACGGCAGGCGCGTGGGGACCCGCAGGGCCCGGACGGCTGGCCGGAGTGCTAACGGGGACGGGGACGGCAGAGGGACCATTTTGCTGGCCATAGCGGGGAGAAGGGAGAAGGGAACAGATGCGCACTTGTTAACCTGGGGACATGGCGTTGTTAATTGCACTTCTGGAGATGCCGCCCACGCAGGGGGCAGTTTTCTTTCTTTTTTAAAGGCAGCAAAACAGGCCTTGTTATCACCTGGCTCTGCATGCAAAAGCCCCAGGACGGGGTTCCAGTCTGGGTGAGCCACACGCTCAGGCATCGTGAGCTCTGAGGGGGCAGCTGAAGTGCTGTCCTGGAACCCTCCGAAAAGTTCCCGCCCACCGGAGGGAAAGCCAGCAGTATGGGGGAGGAGGCCGTGGGGGTCAAGGGTGGGCTCCAAATAGCGTCCAGATCCAGGGCTCCCTGGATGCTACTCCACACTGTGGCATGGGACAGGTGTTCGCCCAGGGTGGAAAAGGGGAACCCACTTCACAGGCTGCTGGAGGATTAAGCAGATAGCATGGTGATGTCTTGAGCACACGATGAGCCTCAAAAACAGTTAGCTGTTCTTAGGTTGATCACACTTACTGTTCTTTCCCAGCCCTGGGCTTTGGAGAGAGCCAGAGCTGGTAGTGCCACGTGCCAGGGGACAGTATCTTCATCCCCCTGGGTGCCGGGGCCTGCCCCACCAAGGCTGACAGGGGCCCGGCCTGTGATCCCCGGCAGAGCAGGCGAATTAGAATTCCAGGCGTATTTTGAACTCAAAGCTTATGTAAGGAGCAGTGTGGGCCCCACAATACAATAGCGAATGACTCTCGACCGACTCATCCTCACCGGATTCCGACAAAGGGAAACGTATTTTGGTTTTTCCTTTATTTGGACCTGGCTGGGGGGCTGGGGATGCTGGTGTCTGTCGCAGCTGCCACTCATCTGGGGGGCTGGGCCACTGGGCCTGGAAGCACAGGCAGGCCTGGGAGCCACAGGACCAGGCCACCTCCTCTCAGCGCCTCAGTCTTGCAGCCCTGCAGGCCCTGAGGGCCCCCGACACATCTGTGGCCCCCCAGACTCTCCTAGCTCCTGAGACAGGCCGGGCATCGCACCCACGCTAGCTCTGGGCATCAAGTGGTGCTCTTCCCTCTCCTCCATGCTCCAGAGTCCAGGCACCTGGGAGAGAAGAGGCTGCTCCAGAAGCCGCCTACCTCTCCCCTCCCCCTTGCCCCCACTCTGGTTCAGGCCACCACTGTCTCTGGCCTGCTTCAGCCGCCTTAGTACTCTCTCCGCTTCCACGCTGGCCCCCAAGCCCACTTTCCCCTGTGAGCCGCAGGAGTTGCCTGAAGCACCAATCAGGGCAGGCCCCTCCCCCACTCAAACCTTCCCTGGCTCCCCAGTGCCCCCAAGATAAAGTCCCCAGCTTGGCGTGACCTGGCCTGCTTCTCTCTTGGGCCTCCACCCTCATCTCTCAGTACCCTAGCCGCGCAGTCCCTCAGCGCAGCCCTGATCCTTCCCACCTCCACGCCTCTGCTCCTGATGTTTCCTCTGCCGAGAACACCCTCCCCGCCTCACCCCTGCTGACTCCTACCATCCTACCTGGCTGTCAGCCTCGTGGCAATGTTTCTCCAAGGCCCTACTCCGAGGGACGTGAACCCCTTCCCTGCTCGCAGATGGCACACCCACCCCCAGCCACCATAACGCTAATGACACTGCAAGCTACCGCCAAGCTGGCTGCAGGGAAGCACTGACACATCCACCCTGGCAGAGGGGGGGTCCTGAGATCAGGGCCCCTCGGCAACAGGATGCCAAAGATGGAAGACATCGGGGGGGACCCAGGAATCAGATGACCAAGTCCCTATCTCGGTTCCTAGCACTTTTCCCAGCAGGCTGACCCTGGGCAAGTCACTTTCCCTCTCAGAGCCGCAGCTCCTTCTCAAGGCAACGGGATGAGGACGGCACCCAGCTCCCCGCCACGTTACATCAAGTTCCATCGCACCTGGCATACGGTGGGGGCTCGGGAATGGCCAGCAGCTATCAGAGCAGACGCAAGTCCCAGGAGTGCAGAGTCTTGCCCAGAGGTAAGCAAAGTCGCAAGGCTTTTTAAAGCAGCACTAAGGCCCGTCCCCAAGAACCCGCCACTGGGGATGTGGGGGACCCGGCCCAGTGGAATTGGCCCCCATGCCCAACTGGAATCCTTCTGCAGAGCCCCACAACCCCAAGGAGGACCCCATCTGCCTGCCTGTCCATGCTCAGCCCCTGGACCGTATCCCCTCCTCTGTGGAGGGAGATGGGGTCCCCGACTCACCGGCTCTGGGCTCAGGGCAGGAACAGCAAGTCTAAGCCAGATGTCAGGGGGGCACAAAGAAGGTCTACACAGCCACCAGCCAAGCAGGAAAACAGAAAACCCCAAACCCCACTCCACGCCCTCCCCACTCTCGGCAGCTTTGGGGGGCCCCAACTCTGGGCTCAGAAGCCTAGATTCAAATCCCACTGCCATGTGAATCTCAACTCTGCTCCTCACCAGCTCCATGGCCCTGGGCAAGCTCAACTTGCTGAGCCTCGGTTTCCCCATCTGTAGAGGGATAACAATACCTCCAGTGCAGATCAGAGGAGCCTGGCTTGGAGACCTGAGGGCAGACACGCCCACGTGGCTACCAGCTGTCTCTCTGCTCCCTGGCACACGGCAGGCACCCCATAAGGATGTGTTAAATATTTAAATGAATGACTCACATTCTCATCCCAGCTCTTTACCTGCTGGCTGTGTGACCTTGGGCAAGTCATTTCCCCTCTCTGGGCCTATTTGGTCCCCTCTAAAATGAATGGTAGTGAGTGGATGCACAACCCCCTGACTCTTGCTATCCCTTTGGGGCAATCAGATTTTACGTTCAATCTAGGCAGGAGGCTGGGGCGGGAGCCCTCCCAAAGTGAAGGACACTAAGAGACACTGGCCTCAGGTCCCCTACGGGCCGGGTCTCAGCCTATCTCATCCGATCACCCCAACACCCAGGAAGACAGAGCCTGATGCTCCAGCCTACTTTACAGGGGACAAAACTGAGGTTCAGGGAGGGGATGTCACTGGCCTACGGTCACACGGCTGCCAGTGGCAGGGCCAGGGTCACTCCCAGGTCTGTCTGATGCCAAAGTGTGTGGTTTCATCAAAGTCACATGAAGAAGTAAAATGTCCCAGCCAAAGTGCCAGGTACTGCCTCTCCCTCCTTCTGTCTTCCCATCTCTCTCTCCCTCCCACTCCCCTCGAGTTCTCTCTCTCCCTCTCTGTCTGTCTCCCTCTCCCTCTCTCCCTCTCTCTCAGACCAACACTCTCAATTTTGGGGAAAGGGCCCTAACACTCACAGATGGATGCAAACGACAGCAGAGGTGACACAGCAGCCAAGGATGAAACCCGAAGCCCCTTCCATGCTTTCTCTCTGGACGCTGCCTGAGAGTCCCCACACCAGCCCTGGCGGATGGGGGGTAGCATGTGGCATGCACGGGGGCTTTTGAGAGCCAGGGAGGGCCCCCATCGATGATCCGGAGGGGCCCCGTGAGGCCCCACCTTCCCAGGCCCCACAAGGGTGAGGAAGGGGCCTCGCCAGCCACTGGGGCAGCTCCGTCTGGTGAGAGGCTCGGCCAGGCCCCTGGAAGCCTTCGGAAACTAATTGGAGTTGACTTGGCTGAGGGCAGCTGTCATTTAGATTGAGAACTGGCCGAGGGCTCCGCTGAGGCGAAGCAGCAAGGGCATGGCGGGGACCAGGCTGCCTAGAGCCGGGGGGCGGGCCTGGGAATGTGGTGGGGGCTGAGTTCCAGGGACCTTCCCCAGCCTCGAAGGAGGAGCCGGGGTGGCATCTGAGGCCCAGAGTCCACAGGAAGGACAGGGCCTGAGTGCCTCCAATTGGGCGCCGTCTCCTGGCGCCTCCGGCCACGCAGCCAGTGACCTGTGACAGATGCGGCCCTGCGCACCCCTGGGCTACTCCTGGCCTGCGTGCTACCGAGACGTGACAGGCTGGGGGGCTGCGGGCCGACCCCTCAGCCCGCACCTTCCTCCTGACAGTGGCCGTGGTGGTGCAGCAAGGGAGCGTGTGTGGGGAGAGCACTACAGGGCGAGTCCAGAGCAGCGGATTTCAGCCTCAGCTTTGGGAACATTGACTCCTCTGAGTCTCAGTTTTCTCATCCATGAAATGGGGATGGAGACAGTATTATCCTCACAGGGCCATGGGGAGGGTCCAGGGCTAATGCCAGCAAAGCCTTAGCACACTGCCGGGTACCAAGGATGCCCCAAGAAATAGTAGCTGCTCTTAATATTTCTAGAATGATTATTGTATTTGAGATTTTCTCCAGCCCTGTCTCCAGCACAGCCCTTCCCACTCTCTGTTTTCTCGCCTTCCCACCCGCAATTCACCCCCATGGCATTGGCCCCATTGCTGGGTGGCCCTGGGCAGGACACTGTCCCTCTCTGAGCCCCAGCATCCTCACCTGTACACCAGGGCAACCTAACCCCAGGCCAGACACATCACTGAGCTCCCAGCCCTCTGCCTGGTGGGCGGTAAGCCATTCAAGAATTATTTTTATAAAATAAGGCAAATGTCCACATGCATCTCTGTGGATTTAGAACTTCATTGCTTCAGCCCAGTGGAGGAAAGACCAGTGACGAGTCTGAATTTTACAAAATAAGTTTTCGAAGTGCCGATGGTTTGGGTGGAAGTTCTTGGGGGCATCTGCCCTGCTCAGCCATCCACGGGTCTGCGGGAGCCGTGTGATCTTCCGTGCCGGGTGGGCGGGGCTGCAGGTGGCAACTTCCCACAGCGCTGCTGCGTCCCCGAGGAAGGGCCGTGCAGACAGAGGCTTGGGTTCCAACGTCAACCCTGTCGCTCCCGGGCTGTGCAACCCTGGATCAGCCCCTGTGACTCCCTGAGTCTCCGTTTCCTCACCCAGACAATGAGTTTGGTCATTCCCACCTTGCAGAGAGGGGGATGAAATGCCCGGTACCCAGGAGATGCTTGGTATCCTGTCCCATAATCACTTCCGCAAACCCAGGCCTGGGGCAGCCTGTGCGAGGGAGCCCTCGGGACATACAGCGTGGCAGTGGGCGAACGCATCCCAACCAAACGTGTGCTCCCCGCCGTGTGCTGGGCGCTGGGCTCAGAGAGGCCACCCCAACACAGAGCTCCCAGCCTGGTGGAGGGATGTTCTGGTAAAACGCACCTGCAGGACAGCACAGGCGCTGTCGGAGCGAAAGGCTGCCCTGTGTCGTGGGCCCCTGGGGCCAGGTAGGGATCTGGGAAGACTTAGCAAAGGAGAGGACGTGCTAGGGGGACTTAAGGATGAGTATAAAGCTTTACGGGGTCTGACTGTTTCAGAGGAACAAGAGGCCAGCCCAGGGACCCTGATTTGGGTCCTGCGAGGGACAGGGAGGAAGAGGAGGCTGCAAAGGTCAAATGAAGTCATGGAGGCCCCAGGAAGGAGTTTGGCTTTGTTCCTGCGAGCAAAGGGGAGCCAAGGAAAGATTCAGAGCAGGGGAGGGGCATCGGGAATCTGTCAAAATTAGTTAGAGGCTTGCACCCTATCCATTCCGGCCTCGGTGTAGGACACCTGACTCAGAAACACACTCCCTCGTTGGGGACACGGTCCTTTGTGCTCCCCAACTCTGAGCAAGTTGGGGGAGCGGATCCCACCCCATGGGAACGGTGCTCTGAGAGAGCGCTGGTCGAACTTGGCCGGCCGTTCCTCCTTGGCAGCTTCTGAGTCAGAGGCCTGTAACCCGGGTCCCCGAGAAACCCAGCTCCGGTCCTCCTAGCCCTGCCACGTCCCAGCTGATGGCCCTGAAAGCGACTCTAGCTCTCTGTGCCCCCACCCCCCCCAACAATGGATGTGATCATCGTGCCCTGTGCATTTACACCAATGGATCCTCTCTGAGGGTACAGGAGGGGAAACCAAGGCACGAAGAGGGGCGGAGATGTGTCCCACGTCATCCAATGGTGAGCAGAAGGATAGGGGGCAAGTCACTTGATCTCTCTGAGCCTCAGTTTCCCCATCTGTGAAATGAGGCCATACACCTAGTGGGAGGGCTGCTGGGAGAATGACATGATAATATTAACAGTAACAGACAACAATTAGAGTTGACATCTATCGCGTGTTCATTCTTTTAAACTCACTAATTCCTCACCACTACCCTGGAGGGCAGCTTCTGTTCTCTTAGCCCCATTTCACAGCTGAAGAACCTGCCAGGGTCGGCAAACCACGGCCCGTGGGTCAAATCCCACCCACCGCCTGATTTTGTAAATAAAGTTTTATTGGAACACAGCCACGTTCATACGCTGACATTTTGTCTCTGGCTGTTTTCATGCTACAATGGCAGAGTTGAATAAAAAAGGCCATTCCAGAACGAGTCCACAAATGCAACACAAGAGGAGAAAGGTGGGCTCTCCGAGGCAGAGGGAGTCAGCCACGTCAGGCCAGAGGAGATGGGCGGCCCCCCAGCACCCACTCCTGCATGGCCTCCAGGGACGCTGTCACAGCTCAGCCTCGACTCGGGGAAGGACAGAGTGACGGGCAAAGAGCACGGTGACAGGCCAGGCAAGCGGGGCTGTGTGGACAGCAGTGGGCAGAGCATCACCCCTGGGCTGGCCCGGGGTCTTCTCACTGGCTGGTCTCATTTATCCCCTTGACGGCCCTCTGAGGGCCAAGGTCACACAGCTAGAACGTGGAACCTGGGTCTGTGTGATCCCAGAGCCTGTATCTTCTTAACCACTCCGTGGCGCCTGCCTGGCCTGGACGAGACAGATGGGTAGACCAGTAGAAGCCGGTCTGGGCTCGGAAGGAGCCGGTTGGTCACTCCCATCAAAACAACAGGGAATGAAGCTCCCCGGTTGCCCGGTGGCTGGCACGCCGCTCCTCAGCTCTCACCTCCCAAGGGTTCCAGCAGGTCTAGCCTCGGCTGTATGGGAAGGGGTGTGCCTGCCACAAATAGCCCCCAACTTGCTATCCCTCCAGGCTGCGCGCTCCTCCCCTACTCCAGGAAACTGAGGCCCCACTCTGCCAGAAGCTGGCTGTGTGACTTCAGATGTGTCACTTGCCCTCTCTGGGCTGCCATCCCCTTTGTAAGCAGCAGGAGCCCCAGCTGCCAGGCCTGTGACTCTGTGACCTAAAGAGGCCACCCACGTAGGTGTTCTCTATCCCGAATGCTGTGGGCTGATGGGAAATGTTGGCTAATCTGTACCTTGGAGGTGGGAGAGGGGACTGGCTTGGCCCCATGTGTTCCCACTGGGCCTGCAATGCCCAGAGTACATCTCTGACGTTGAGCTGGGAGCGTAGGGTATGGGCTCTGAGGGGAAGGTGGGGGATACCACATTCCTTCCAGGTGGGGAGTGTGGGAAAGGGCAGGCACAAGGGTGGGGGGCAGGTGACTAGGTTGACCCCAGCCCCACCTTCAGTCAAATTTTCCCCAGATGCAACACATTTTGCAACACCCACACCCCACCTCTTGGAAGGATTTTCTGGCTTTGGCCTCTGTCTCAGGTATGAAGAAGCAGGATTAAGATACAGTGCCTCACCTTCCGTGGCACAGGTCACAGCCCATGGTCCCTGTGGTCTTCTGAGGAAGGTAGAACTGGGCCCTAGGAAGACTGGGCTGGCTGGTGCTGTACACTGGGGAAACTGAGGCCAGAGAGGAAGTCAGGGGCAGAAGTGTGACCAGATCAGAGGATTCTGGCCTGCCTGCCCAAGCCAGCACTCAGTCCTGTCCTCATTCAGAAGGTTTGATAATGGAGTTGGCAGTACGCTGTCACCAAGTGGTGGCAATACTACTCCTGCCTGCTCCCCCCTCTTCCTGGACCATGACTGTAACTTCTCCCTTCACATAAGTAACTCTTCCATATCCTCCTTCCTCAGGTAGGTCTCTCCAAGCCCCTCGATGGGCTCCAATGCCCACCATACTGTAACACCTGGTGCTAACCCTGAATTCTCATAATTGCCCTATTCTCTGCCACAGCCCCTAGACTGTGAGTTCTATGAAATCGAGGACCTTGTCTCCCCTATTCATCACTGTAGCCCTAGCACCTGGCACATAGTAGGCCTTCAACCAATATGTGCTGATTGCATCAATTCCTGTGGGCAGGAACAAACCCTAAAGAATCACTAAAATAAGGAAGACAAATCACATCGCCTGGGCTTCCAGACAGACCTCAACAAGAACTGTTCAAGGCTTCCTGGGTGCCAATGAAACAAGATGTCCTTAGGAGGTTTGCCCACAGCCCTTCGCCCAAACTTACCAAGAGGGCCACCCTCTCTCACAGACTATCCAGAAAGGGAGGAAATGCATCCACTTACTCTGCAGAACCCCAACGCCTACAAACTTCCTTCCAAGTCAGGAGGTTAGAATTCTCCCAATTTACTTTAGACCCTGTGGCGAGTGAGGAAGCCACAAGATGCGGGTCCCTTCATGGAAAGAAATACTCAAGAGGTCAGCTGGCAAATGCCAGCCATTTCCTCCTGCCCGGGGATGACGACCCAGGGAGGCCCCTCTCCCAACCAGCACCCCACCCAGCCACGCTTCCTGCCTACTGACCCCGAGCCTGGACCAACAGGGATAACCTCTGGGGTGAATTTTAAGTTGACGCCAGGCATGAGAACCAGTTAAACTACCCGCCAATGCTCTGACGCCGTCTCTCTTTCTCCTTCTTTTCCAGGGAAGGGAACCACATTCCAGACACCATTCTAAACGTTTCGTGTATATCACTGCATCGGGTCACCCTGTTCACCCTCGGAGGGAGGAGCTGTTATTCCTCTTTTTTTTTTTTAAGTGTTTGACGTTGGGTTTTTGTTTGGCTGGTTGTATGTACACATGTTATTCTTTTTTAAAGGACGCAGAAACGGGTTCAGAGAGGTAGGGTGACTTGCCCAACACCACACAGCCAGGGAGCAAGCAAGGCAGGATGAAGCCAAGTCCGTTTCCAAAGGCGTTTCTACTTTTGCCCCACACCAGAAAGAGAGGGAGGGAGAGAGGGGGAGGGAAGGAGGGAAGGAAAGAAGAAAAAATGATTCCCACTCTCCCAAAGGCCCGTCACCCTGCCGTCCCTCTCGGCCCGCCCACTCTGCCTCTGGCAGCACCTGCCTGTTCCTTGGGGTGCCACAGGGGGAGGAGAGGCTGGCGTATGTGCCATCTGAGGGGGCGTCTGGTCCAGGCCAAGCCTCGCCCACTGAAGGTCTGAGCCTTGGGGAACCGGGCCCCCAGGAAGGCGAGCGGTGCAGACGCTGCCGTGCAGAGCTCACCCACCTGAGCAAAACACTTGCAGAGGTGGTTTCTAGCTGCCTGGAGGCAGCGCTCTCCCGTGTCTGTTGCTAAGCAACAGGCTTTCCCCCGACGACCCACCTGGAGTTCATGGCACGCTCGGGATGTAACAAGTCGATGATCTCGGGGCCTCTGTAAGCTCAGGGGCTCTACGAATCTAGAACTGGGCTGTCCAACACGGTAGCCACTTGTCCCAGGCGGCTTTTTAATTTTAAATGTAAAATTAAATAAAATTTACAAATCAATTCCTCATTCACAACTAACCACATTTCACATGTTCAACAACCGTCTGTGGCTAGTGCTTACTATACTGGACACTGCAGACCCAGGGCATCTCTATCATCTCAGAAAGTTCTACTGGACTGCACTGGTCTGGACGCATCATCTATAGTCTCTCCCGATCTGTGTCAGCGGCTCCCATGCCAACTAGTTTCCTAACAAAAGGCAAGCCCCACCGAAAGGTGTTTCCTCTTGAGCCCACGGCAGACATTGCTCATCGATCCCAGCATTCCCTCCCATGGAACCCAGACACAGCCTCAGAGTCTTTCCCAACACAACGCTCCAGGTAGCCAGAGCTAATCAATCCCGATTAGCACTTGACTTTGAGTCTGTAAATCTGACCCAGTCCAATTACAGAGGAAGAACCTGAGGCCCAATGAAATCAAGTGACTCTCCCAAGGTCAGATGACGGGGCCAGGCCATGCCAGGATTAAAACTCACGTCTCCTGCCTCCTGTTCTCCCCCTCACATCTCCCCCATGAAAACTGTGGATAGTCGAAGTTCACAATCCCGGAAATGCAGTGACTGAAGACGAAGAAGAACGATGATGATAATTGCAATAATAGCAATGATGCCAATTTATTGATCACCTGCTACGCGGCCGGCCCCAAGCCTCAGGTTTCACCAGTACCTTCCTTTATGCTCATGACAACCTACAACGTACGCATTATTATCCCCATTCTCCAGATGATGAGTGAAGGGAGACTGGGAGACCCAAGGCCAGACAGTCACCACGCGGCCATCATAATCTGATATTGATAACTGGCATCAGGAGGCGGCCCAGGCAGGCCCTGGGCCAGGCAGAGAACCACGTGGGCTCAGGTCCCACCTCTGCCTTTTCCCAGCTGTGTGACCTTGGACAAGGCACTTTCCCTCTCTGGGCCCTGGTCTCCCTGCAATGGGGTAACAGCTCCTGCCTTGATCAAAGAACATATAAAAATGTCAAGATGCTGCATAAACAGTAAAAAAAGGATGCTTATCGTCATTATCCCTACTTCACAGTACAAACCTGCTTTAACTTACTCTTAAATAAAACCATAAAAGGTATTTCGAGTCCACGAAATAATAACAGTAATCGGTTCCGTGTATTGCGCAGTTTCTCTGGGCCGAGCGCTGTGCCAAGCACTTTCCGTGTATTAACTGGAGGGTCGGCAAAGTGCAGCCCACCCACCAAATTCAACCCACCACCTGATTTTGGGTTTTGGATTTTTTTGCAGCCTAGGAGCTAAGAATTTCCCTTTTTACATTTTTTAATGGTTGAAAAACATCAAAAAAATAATATTTCATGACAAATGAAGATTACATGAAGTCTAAAGACCAGTGCCCATAAATAAAGTTTCATCGGAACACAGCCACGCCCATTCACGTGCGCAGTGTGCTGCCCTTGCAGACGCAGGCAGGGGTGGGTGGATATGACAGAGACTTCGAGGCCTGCAAAGCCCAAAATATTTACCATCTGATCCTTCACAGAAAAAGCTTGCCGACTCCTGCATTAACTCATTGAATGGTCAACAATACTCCCATTTTACAGATGAGAAAAACTGAGGCTCAGAGAAAGGAGGTGATTTGGCCAAAGTCCCACAGCTGGGAAGTGGTGTTGCTGGGATTTGAACCCTGGGGAGAAGATACTAAACCTTGGACTCCAGTTGTGGAGGTCGACGATTGGGGTCTTCCTGAGAGGTTGTGGGACAAGACATGGGTCAGGCCACCTGCTGGAAAAACCAAGCCCAACGCTACTTGCTGAGGCTGCTCAGACATAAAAAAAGAGGAAAGGGGCTGTGTGTGTCCTCCCCCCCAGCGCTCTCTGCCTTGGGGAGAAATCACTGCTGTAAGTGTAGGTCCTGGTGACGGGGACATTCAGGGGCAGCTCACCCCAGCCCCACCAGACCCAGTGCCAGGCCCAGCAGGCGCCTGCTCAGCCCGTCTTCACCCCACTGCTCCACTGCCTCCCAGTAGAGAAATCGCCCAAGACTAATTGCAAGTAATATTTAATTTTATTGGAGATAATTACATGAAATTAATTCGGCTTCTACCTGGAAACACTTTGTTACCATTCGCTTTCCGAGAGAGCCGGGGTGGGGTGATATTGAGGCACGCAGGAGCAACTGGGGTGGGGAGGAGGAGGAGGGCACCAAAATTTGTACTGAAGAGGCCACAGGCTTCATGAAGTGATCAAGTGAAGATAACAGCCAGCCCTCCAGTGAGCTCCGACTGTGTGCCTACGTGGACTTTCCTCGGCATGACGTCACAGTCTCGGGAACACCCTGCAGGTGGGCGTCAGACCACCTCCCATTTACAGAGGAGGCCACTGGGTCCCAAAGGATAGACGGCTTTTGCCATCAAGGAGAGAGCCCGGCCCTGGCTGAAGCCCTCCTTGACCACTTCCTAGCTGCATGATCTTGGACAAGCCAGCTCACCTCTTGGGCCTCAGTTTCCTCATCTGTCAAATGGGAATTAGGATAGTCAACTGCCTCAGTGATTTCGAAGAGTCAATAAAACAGCGCAGATGACATGCTTAACACAGTGTTTGGTACTCAGCAAGTGCTCAATAGATGCTACTATCTTATCTTCATCATCACCATCACCATCACCATCACCATCACCATCAAGTGGGGCTGCCTGCAGGCTGGGCCTCCTGCCTCTGCTGGGCCTAGCTTGAGGCTGGGTTGGGGGAGGATCAGGAGAAGAATTTGGGGAAGGCCTAGCTTTCTCGGCCTCCCCAAGGAGGCCCCACACACAGAACCTCTGAGCCAAGAAGTACAAATGAGGCCTCAAACAGGCCTCCCCTCCCCAGGCGCCAGCCCCCCATCCAGCCCTCCAGGAGCTCCATTTGGGGGCACAGGCTCCCCTGGGGCACCAAGAAGAAAAAGGGGCCCCTCTCCCACAGCTGCTGCTGTTGCCAGCCTCCCCGAGGCCCGAGGGGGCCTGGAGCCGCTCTGAAAGGCCGCCGGGCGCCCGGGCTTCATTCAGCTGTTTTCGGGAGGCTCCAATGAGTTCATTTTACCGCGGCAGAATATTAAACAGCTCCTGGGGAAACAGATGCTGGGCTTTGGTTTCAGAGGGAGGGAGGAAGGGAGGCACGGGCAGGCGAGGGGAGAATTCAAGTTCCGCTTCAGGTGGCTCCAAAGACATTTCCAGGCTCAGCTCAGCCCGAGTCGTTGTCACGGTGACTGGTGACCAGGGGCCAAGCACATGGCATCGTGCAGGAGCCCAAGCTGGCACCTCGAATGCCTCACTTCACTTAGTCCTCACAACCACCCTACAAGGCCCATTTTATAGATGAGAAAATTGAGGCACAGAGTAACAACGTGACTCACTCGAGACCATATAACAAAAGAGGCCGCCGAGATTCAGACCCAGGCCCCCCAACATCATCTTGGTCCTTTTACCTACGTGACTCTCTCTCACTACCCCCATGGTGCCCTCTTGGGGGCAGACACCAAGCAAATGGACCCCTGAACAGACCTGCAGCTGCCAGGCGCTGCATGTGCTCAGATTTTCTTCCACTCTGCAGAGAAACGATCCCACTTTCTATTACTCTAATAATAATCCTTGATGTCGAAACAGCTTTCCTAGAGGTTGCAAAACATATCTGGGTGTATTGCTTCCTCTAAGCTTCACTGCAGCTTCCTCATTCCAGACAGGGCAACTGAGGCCCAGCCAGCAGGGTGGAGCCCAAAGCCACTGCCCAATTACAGGCAAAGCCTTGAAGCAAACCTTCCTCTGTTCCCCCTGCAGACGCAGGGTCCAGACTCATCCCACTGCCGCCCAAGGTGGCATTCCCTCCCCAGCACCAAAGCACAGAGAGGTAAGGTGACTTGCTCAGAGCCACACAGCCCGGTTCCAAGATCAACCCCTCGAGCTGGGCTAGGGCAGAGGCCCCCACTCCCAGCTCTTACTGGCTCCCACTGGGAGCCCTCACCCCCCTGGCTACCCAAGAGGTGCTGATCATAACATGGGCCTTCTTCCCTTTGGCACTTCGTTGGTGCCTACATTTTTTTCCTCCATGATTAGGAATAAATAATAACAAATTTAATGCATGTTGAAGCTTACCAGATGTGAGTCCCTGATCATATGGCCTTATGTGTACGAATGGGTATAGTCCCTCCACACGGAACTCCATGGGGTTGACACTGCTGTCATCCCCTCTTCACAGACGAGAGAACCGAGGTTTGGGGATAACATTTGTGGTCACTGCCATCTGGGCCCCATGTGCTACCTAAGCCACTGGCAGGCCAGACCCCATGTCACCCTGACAGCACCCCGGCCACATGCACATCCTCCTGAGCCCCATTTCACGGACCGTCCATCTCGCCATGGCCTGGGTAACCCCACAGGTTTTGGAGACCCGGAGGGCAAGAGGCACAAGCTCTGCACTGTTTCTCTGTTTCCATGCACGGGCAGCATGCCCATGCTGAAGGGCAGCCTGGCCCAGTGGGCAGAAAGATGGGGGGCAGATCCGGCTTTACCACCTCCCAGCCACACCCACAGGCAGGTCCTAAACTCTCTGCACCTCACCCTGCTCATCTGTCAAATGGGTCAACAGAAGTAGCTGCTTCACGGGGGCGTGAGGATGCCGTCCTCGGCTCTCCAACTGGCCCCCCTGCCATGTCAATGGCTGCAGAGCGGCCTAAGGAATCCAAACGCCATCCTTGAGTCAGGCCACTCCTCTTACTGGACCCGGGGGACTCTGGGACACGGGAATCAAGGGTTGGGAACAGGGAGAGCCAGGCCCCAATCCCACCGCTACCTGTCGCCAGCTGGGAGACTCGGCACGCACCATGCCTCCTGGGCCTCGGTTTCCCCATCTGTTAAGCGGGACATCTCCTGGGATGCTGACGAGGTTGAAGCAGTGAATGTGGCCAGGCCTGCCCCACCGACCCCGTCTACATGGGTGGCATCTGGAACCCGGTCCCCAGCAACCTCAGGTGCTCAGTACACGCTGATGGACCACAAGTCCAACTCGACATTCTTCTAAGGGACCCCCCGTGACTGCCCCCAGCCCTCCCCCTGCACCCTCCCCTGCCACCACGGAAGTGGTTTTTAGCCTCAAACCCTGAAAAAGGATGACCAAGTCCCCTGCCTCTAGTGGAGAGAGTAAGCAGCGTCCAACCAACAGGCAGAGGCTGGGCTCCAAAGGGTTAACCTCAGCTCTGCTTTCTCCCGAAAGGCAAAGACAGCAGCTGAGGCTGCCCCCCTGCTCCCCGCTGCCTGAAGCCTGACCCCTGACATTTCCACTCCCAGCCGCACTTGCATTTAAAAAAGGGAAGGAAAAAAATTTCACCATCCGCACAGACAAACAGGTTGGGGAGAAGTGGGGGGAGAGACCAGGCAAGGGGGGCTGTAGATTTCCTTGAGCAGAGTTCAGTTCACCCAAAAACAATTTTTTTTTAAAAAAAAGAAAGACCTAGAGAGGAGGCAGAAGGGGGAACAGGAGAATGAAAAGGTGGCAGACGAATTCTCCAGAACCACCGGCACCGCTACGTTTTCTGATTAATTAACCCTGAAAGGGGCCTCTCTCCCAGCCCTTCCTGGGGGAGGCTGGGGCTGGCGGAGCCCCGTGTGCAGAGCAGGCGGCCTCTCTGGGGGGGATTCATTTAGGGGTCCCAGGGGAGACTCAATCCCCTCTCGAGGCTGCACTGTAGTTAAAGCCAGAGATGATAAGGAATTTATCAAATGAGATTTACACAGCGAAACCCTAATTAAGAGGTTAGTCTCCAGTTTAATTGCCTTCAAACCTAGGCAGGCCCAGGCAGATGGATTTTCAGGCTGACCTCATTAAAAAATAATAATAACCAAATAGAATACAGAGGAAAACCTAAAGTCCACAAGGTGGTCACAAGTCGGGGGGCAGGGGGTGGGCACGGCAGGCCTGGCCTGACCCAGAATGCGCTGGTGCCCCGGGCTGGCCTCGGACCCCCGAGCTAGCATCCTTCCCTCACTGTCTCTCTCCTCTCTTGAAATCTGGTGGTTCTGGACTCCCCGCTCCTTGAGGCCTTTTCTCCCCCAGCCTCTGCTCCCCCTGAAGCTGGCACGTCGGAATATAAATTGGAAGCATGCACGCCCCCCCACCCCACCCCAGGCGGACGCCACATACCAGACAAAACGGCTGCAGGCCTGGTCATCTGGGGTTAAGAATGGTTTTTGTTTTGGGCAGGGAATGTGGAGGAGCCCAAAGGAGCTGGCCCGGACGATTGTTCCAGGAGTGAAAGAGACAGAAGGAAAAAGAGGAGGGGGAGACGGCGGGAGAGGGGGAGCCGGAGCAAACACCTGGGGAAGCACAGCCGGGGATATTTTCTGTCCCCCAGGCCTGCAGAGAGTTTTTGCATGGGTCTTTAAAATACAAGGCAGAAAGGGATGTACCCCATCCTGGGCAGAGAGGATTTTGCTCCCTACGCACCCTCTTCACCACCCCACCTCTGTTTGATTAAGCCATAAATTGATGCTCGAGGCAGAGAATCAGAAGAGATTTCTTTCCAAAAGCAAAATCGAGAAGAAATCTCCAGCAAATGGGAGTGCTCCCTGTCACATGGATTTGAGGAGACACAGAGGCAAGAAGAAAAGTCCTACGGGGTACACGTCTTTACTGTCCCAAGTCGGTGACCCAGGCCAATGACAAAGTAGCAGGTAATCATTACAGGGGTTCCTACCAGCCAGGCACAGATTTTAAGGGCTACACACGGTTTGTCTGGTAAGTGCCATGGAGAACAAGTCACCGTCTATATACAGAGTAGAAGGTGTGATTAATATTCTTTTACATATTATTAGCCTTGTTGTCATGATTTCTAGAAAAGTTTCCTAACACTATCAAGGGACTGATTTTCCAAACCCTACACAAACAGAGGATCTAAGAAGTGGGTCTGTGGAGCCAGGGTATTGACAACTCGCAGGGTCTCCAGAAAATGCACGATTTCTATCTCAGATCCATTTTCTCACTGACTTGCGTTCTAAAACATCTACCCATCTGGGGAATTTCTGCCAACCATCCCTACCCTCCACGGCACCCAAGATCACCGTCCAAAACTCTGCAGGCAAATTTGTCACAGCCCCCTGGGGGGTGAGCGATCCCGTAAGGGGGCGGCTGCCCCTCTGCCTTCTACAGCTCACTCCTCTCGCAGGTCCCTGAGTCCTCCTGCCCAGGAGGTGGAAAGCAGCTGTACTTATGTCAAGGTTTGGTGACCTCTGTGATGTGCCAGACGCTGGGCTGAGTGCTTTTCGTTACCTCCCATAATCCTCACCATGACCCTGTTTAACCCAAAAATAGATGAGGAAACTGAGGTCCAGGGGGAGGCAGAGCCGCTAGGGCTGCGGCCCAGACTTCCTCCGCTGTCCTCCTCCCCGAGGTCTGGGGCGTAAAAGCCAGCTCCACTGGCCAGCAATCGGGTGACTAGTGGAGGAAATGCGGTCATCCTCTCACAGACCCCCGTGTTCGGGCGCGCCCTGACGCCTGTAACAGCCGCGGGCGGGACAGGGGCTGTGACCCTGGGCCGATGGGGCTCAGGCCGGCACAACCCACAGAAGGGCGGGGCTGGCGAGGACCAGTGTTGGGATGGAGAGAGGGGGCGAGCAGGGCTGGATGAGGAATTCCCATGCCCAGGTCCCCCTCCCTTCCCTACTCACCCCTGCAGAGATGGGAGCTGGGATCCCGGACCCTGAACCAGCCCCACCCCAGCCCCTCTGGAGGAAACCCCCATCACCCCTCCTCAGTCTCAGGAGTACTGGGGTGGCCCTCACCCCCTAGCCCTGGGACCAGGCAGGGATGCGCCCCTGCAGCTGACAAAGCCCCTTCCTTCATTCATTCAATCACTGGGCACCTACTGGCCGCCAAGCCAGGGCCAGGCGCTGGGGATAGCTGCCACTGTGTCTTCATTCTGGTTTCAACTCATACGTCAGAGCCACTCGGCCACCCTGGGCCCACCCCAGACACTCTCTCCTTACAATGGCCAATTTCCTAGGGAACATTAATGCAGTTGTCTTTTTTATCAGATGTTTACTAGTAATTCCCTCTCCCAGCCAGCATGGTGTCTGTTTTGTTCACAGCTACGGTTCCTGCATGGCGCAGGGAACAGAGAAAGAAGGTAAATGATACACAGGCAGATGCTCCCTGCTCACAGGGGTCCCAGGAGATACCAGAATTGATCCATTCAACAGACAGGCAGACCGAGGCTCAGTGAGGTTGCATGGCCTTGCCCCAATCACACTGTCACCTCCTGGCCCCCAGGCCTGGGGCTCTGACCACTGCCCCTTCACCTGTGGGGAACAGATGGGGAAGATTTGAATGGTCAGTGGGAGACTGGGAGTCGATTTTTATTTCAAGCATCTGTTGGTGGGAAATCAACTTCCCGTCTCGTCCTTAGTGGTTCCAAGCACGGGCTCCCACGTCAGACAGGCCCACGTGTGAATCCGCACTCTGTCCCGCCCCCCAGCTGGGAGACCTTGGGCAGGTCACTTGGCCTCTCTGAGCCTCAGTTTTCTCATCCATAAAATGGGGCTTGTTATGATTGGCGCTCCATGACTGCAGCCCGTTACGATTCCTTTGCAACTCAGAGAGTCAGGGAGGAAGGCCAAAGAAAAGTTTCCAGAAGATGGACGCCCGGCCCAGGTCACCCAGAGGCTCAGCCCTCTGCGCCTTCTCGAGGTGGCCCCAGCTGGGCCTGCACCTTCCTGTCCGGGTGACCTCTGCCAGGCCTGGAGAACAATGCCTGGGAAAGAAGGAAATGAAGTCTCCTGGGGCCGGGACGTAAATCGTGGCCTGCCCAGATCAAGAGCGGACGGACATCCCCCACGCCCCCCACCTGCTGAGCACTTCCCTTGGGGCCTGAGCTGCTCTGTCCTTGGGGAGGGTGCGGACACCCCCGGCACCAACCTGTGGCCTGGCTGCTGCCAAACTGCTGGAAGAGAGTTTCTGCCTCCTGGGAAGGAGCCAGGCGTGAAGGAAGAGAAGGGAAACAGACATTTCTCGGACACTTTGGGCTCAGATGCAACTCCCGTGAATTGCGCACCTACTATGTGCTGTCAGATCCCATCCCTCCCTCACTCAACAGCCTCCCTTGGCTCCCCAGCACTCTTGGAATCAAATCCACCCTCTTGACTTGACCGTGAAGACGAGCCCTGAGCGGTCCGGCCCCTGCCTGCCTGGACCATCTCTCCCCCGACACGCACCCCTCCCCGTTCCTGGACCCTGCCAGCTCAGCCCGGGCTCAGGGCTCCCATATCCGCTGTCCCCTTGCCTGGAACACCCTTCCTGCACAGCTTGACACGCTGGCTCCAGGGTATGGGGACCTGTTGTTAAAGATTCAGGGATTGTGCAAGCCGGTTGACAGCTGACTCACGTTGGTAGCTGGAGGTCGGCTGCGGCGGGAGAATTTTCACCAGGGGAATCAGTAAACGCTACAAAGAGGAGCTTCTCCCCGCCTCCCCCAGAGAGCCGGTTGTTGAAAGTTACCAGCACACCCCTGGCTGGCTCCTTCTCATCATTCAAGTCTCAGCTTAACTGTCACCATCTCACGGAGGCTTCCCTAGTGGCCCAGAGTCTAGAAACTCTCATGCACGTACATCCCCTTCATCTAATTCTCTGTTCCAGCCCCCTCACTCTGTGACATCCTTCTTGCATGTTGTCTGTCTGTCGAGCTGTCCCCTCCCCAAGAAGGTAAACTCCGTGAGGGCAGGGGCTTCCGTCTGTCTGGGTCCCACTGCACCCCAGCATCTAGAACAGCATTGCCACGTGGTACATGCCTGATATGTGTTTGTTGAATGAATAAATACTCCAGGCGCTTTTGAATTCAGACTTTACTGCCATGTTCTGAGTATTATTTTGAGCCCAACCTCAACCTGTCACTGTAGTTCAGGTTTCTCAACCTGGCACTTTTGACGTCTGGGGCTGGATAATTCCTCGTTGGGGAGGATGGGGACAAGGACGGTCCTGTGCATTGTACAACGTTTAGCAGCATCCCCGGTCTCCAGCCTTGAGATGCAGGGAGCACCCTCCCTCCCTGGAGTTGTGACAACCAAAAATGTCTCCAGACATTGCCAAGTGTCCCCGTGGGGGGGGTCACATAGTCCCTGGGTGAGGACCACAACCAGGGCCCTCAGAGAGGGGTGTTACTCTCCCCAGTTTGCAGCCAAGGACACTGAGGCTGGGAGAGCTGCCGTGACTTAGCAAAGGATCCAGTGTGGGAACAGACAATGACTCCCCTCCGGCTGATCCCCAAGCCCAGGGCACAGGGCTCATCAACCCTCTGAGAGGGGCACGGGGATTATACCTGTGCTGCGCGTGAGCAAACCGGGACTCAGAGAGGTGACCCACCAGCCCAAGGCCACACAGCACATGAGTAGCAGAGCTGGGATTTGAACCCAGGCCTGTGACTCCTAAACGCTCCCACCCTCACCTGGGGCAGAGATGCTCAATCACTTCCAAGCTCAGTAGCTCGCTCTCGCTCTCGCTCTCGCTGTTCAGCCCAATCCTGCCAGGTTCCTGAGGCCCCACCTGGGGTGCCAGACACAGGGTTTAATTCTTCTATTGCCAACTCCCAGGTTGTTTATGGCTGGCATGGGCTCCTGGCAAAGTGCTCAGAGGCCGAGGGCTGGCTCATCTCACGAATCCCTTCAACCAGAAGGCTGACCATCACTCACGCGGATCAGGGAACTGGTCCTCCAGCGCACCGGGAGAGCTGTCAGGTGGAAGAAAAGGACCACGGTGCTGCCATCCCGCCGCCAGCCACCTGGGCCCGACCACGGCCAACCCCGCCAGCTGGGGTCAGCACAGCAAGGGCCACACAGGGTCTGAGCGCTCCCCACAAGGAGAGGGTCCGACAGTGAGGCCTGAGATTGCTGCTGCCCAGCCCTGCCCTGTGACACGGTAACATCTACTGAGCAAGCCCCAGGCCAGGCCCTGTGCTAAGTGTCTGATGTGCAGCCTGGCACGGTTCCCCTCCAGCTGGCACCACTCGACAGCCGAGGATGAGTCACACAGCCCCTCTGTGATTCATTTCCTCACCCCTAAGGCGGGACAGACCAGAGCAGCACCACCACCCTGCACTTCGAAGGGTCATATGACAGTACATATGCAACAGCTGGTATACAGCAGGTGGTCAATAAAAGCTGGTGCCGGCACAGCGCTTTCTGTGTATGGGGTGGTCTCCTGAGTATCTACTCATGTATATATTAACTCACCAAATCCTCTGAGTCCCAGCAGGTAGGAACTAGTATTATGCCCTTTCACCCAAGAGAAAATGGAGGCACAGAGAGGTTGAGCAGCCTACCTAAGATCACACAGCTAGGAAGTGGCGTTGCTGGGGTTTGAACCCACGTCGCCTGGCTCCAGAGTCTGTGCTCTTAACATATTATTATAATCACCCTATTTAGTCCTGTTTAGCTAAAATCATGCTATTTAGTCCTCACTATACTTCTTTGAGGTCAGCACTATTTTTTTTTTTTTTCCTTTTTCCAATTGTAGGAGGAGACCAAGCTGGCAGCACTGAAGTGGCTAAAGTCACACAGCTCAGAAGAGTGAAGGGCCAGGCCTGAACTAGGCCACCCGTCTGGCAGGATCCGGTGCTCCTGTGGCTTCCCCAAGTCAAGAACTGTCTCCTATACAATGTCCCCCTCCGTAAGAGGAAGGGGAACAAGTGCTGCTGTCATCCGGAACGCATGTCATCGTGCTTTCTGGTAAGACCCCGGCCCTGGTCTGCACAAGTCATAGCCAGGCACAATCAGATCCTAGCTCCCAGGTGAGGGGGTCAAGAAGTAGTAAGAGAAGGCCAAGGCTGAGGGTCAGCGATGGTCCAACCCTTGTTCTGCAGCTGTGCTGTGTGACCTTGGCTGAGGTACTTGCCCTCTCTGGGTCTTAGATCTCTCAGCTGGAAAATGTTGTGGGGAAGGGGCACAAAAATGGGAGTTCTCTCCCATTCTAAAATGTTAGCTAAACTTTCACCTTAATGCCACTTCAATAGTGAAAACTACAAGCATGTGTTTCTGGAATGTCCATCTACTGCAACCCTGCAGCTTCAACGGCCGTCCCGTCTGGACATCTAAATTGCCAACGCAAGTCTATCCTGTATCTCCACATATAAACACCCAAGGCAGGAAAAATTTGGTCAGCAGACACTGGCCCATGGCAGCCAGCACAATAAGCTTTCAAGGACTTTCCACAACGATGCTGCCGCAGACTTCTGCTGGAATGCATGAAGGCAGCCTTCTAAGAAGTTCTGAATTTCCTCTCCTCCCCAAATGGCCACATAGGCCCTGGGGGAGAGCTTGCCCACAGAACCATCCCTCAGTGGATGCTTGGAGGCTAAAAGCATCCTCTTTCACAGCTGCCACGTAATCAGGAGCAGGCATGGGGGCACCCAGGTCTCCCTTGTAGTAGTGAAAAAGGCAGAAACGGATGCACCAAGAGGATGATGGGAAATTCCTTGGGCAAGAGAGGCGAGCATCCTACCCAGAGGGGGTGGGGGCGCCCAGCACAAACAGCTCAAACTTCAGGACCAGTTTCTCAATTTGTTGAACCCACCAAACACCCTCAAACTCACCCCAGGAAGAAGGAAGAAATAACCAAATTGTGGGCAAACCCAGCCCTCTCCCTGTTGCCGGCCTTAATGTGGACAGGGAAGAGACAGAACCGCCATCTCCATGCTCTGCAGGATCTAACTTCAAAATCTTGGGCTCAGAGTAGAGAGGGAAGGGGCCTGTTGGCAAGTGGGATACCAGTTTGTGCAGGCTTAAAAACAGATCCATTTCACTCCAAAGTTTAAAATGAAACATGCTCCTGTTTGGGAAAAGAATTTCATTAGGAGAAAAATATAATATAAAAATACCCATTTAGAAAGAATGTGCTATTAATTCTTAGCACTCTCTGCAGAAGGGAAAATTGCATTTTTATCTAAATGGTTTTTCTGCATAAGCCATTTACTATATTCTTTGCCTCTCTATAATAGGCCCTGCTACCATTAGTACTGGGACGACCAGGCTGAGGGCTGAAATCGCCCTCAAACACATTTAACACAACTCCTGAAAACCTATTCCAACAGGAACCTCAGCAAACAGGCCCGGCTTTCCTTTTTTAAGGAAGAAATAAATATCGCTGAGGGTCGGGGGGGTGTTGGGAGTGGTGTGCTGATGGGGGAGGAAGGGACAAGATGGTTTAAGTTAAAAGCAAATGCTCTGGGTCCCTTCAGCCAGATGTAAAATTGCAACTGATTTTTGGTTGCATGATTGCAACCATTCAACTGCCTGCGTGTGTACAGATGCGTGCGCTGGTATCACACACACACTCACAGGTTTGCATCAAACAAGGAAAGGATGCAATTCAGGAGATGAAAAAAAACTCTTTTTAAATGTGAAAGCAAACACATCAAGATAGTAATACTGCTATTTTCCCATTAAACTAAGTTTCTCTCAATTTGAAAAAGTGAGAGTAATCTAAACAACACTTCCAAACAAATTGCATGGAGTTTGGGTGTCGTGGCTTCCACCATACTTAACAAGGGAAAAATCCCCTCCATAGACAAGCAAAAACCCAGGCGGGGAAGGCGCCAGGCCGCTTTGCCACATTCTGCCACGTCCCACCAAACGTGTCCGCCCCCACAACAGCGCACGCCTGGACCTCTCCAACTTCGAAAAGCAACACTTTTTCTTTTTTCCAAAAAGTTAAAAAAAAGTCTTCTAGCTCTTTCAGCTCTTTCTCTCTTGGATTCCCAAAATAACTGTTTAATACCAAATGTCGGGGAGCTAAATTAATTCATTAAGGAAATGCAGGGGCTGTGATGGGCACCGAGCGTGGGGCCCTGCGATTTCGCTGCCATGAGCCAGAACGCCTCGGGCCGCTCTCTTCCGGCATGGCTGGGCCCAGAAATTCTTCCTTTCAAACCAGGAGTCCAGAAATGTCATAATTATAGCTGATACAGGTAACAGGTGTGCCCCTCAGTCCCTCCCACCCCCACCGCCACCGTCTTCCAGACGAGCTTCTGGAAGATTTAGTGGTCTGGCCTAGGGTGTCGTAATTACAGGAAACGACTCTGGTTTTAAGGGTTAGATAAAGACCCTCTCCAAATTTAAGGCCAGGCACCAATGTCCATTAGACTTTAACGGGCCCACATAAAAAAAGAAATTGTATCCTCATCTCTCCAAATGCCTGTTTCCTCAGCGACTCGAGTTCATTTCAGGCTGGCTCGGAGCCGAAAATACTCGGTCCGGCCCTGGCTCTGCACAGGCGAGTGCTCGGTGGAAACTGATGTGCAGGGAATTAAGCAAATGGGGGGTGGGGGTGCTCGGGAAAGCCTTTGCTCTGAAATGGTTATGATCAAAACCTGTCTTTTTAAAAAAAAAATAGAAGTGGAATTTTAACCCATCATCTGGAAGCAGAGAGATAGGAAGAGTGTGGGGGAGCCGAGGGAGGAAGTGGGGGTTACCCAGAGACGCCCGGCTGAAGAGCCTGCATCATCAAAATGACACACGCTCCCCTTTGGAGACTCAGTGTTCGGAAAGGCCAAAGCTGCAGGCTGTTTTGCTCTGTTTTTTCTTTTCCCAGCTTTCAAGGCTTATGCATACTTTCCCTTCCTTCTTTGGAAGTCAAACCACGCGTTTCTCTAAAAGTTACACACACACACCCCAGCACCACCATTTGTCAAGCAGCAGCAAGGAAGGTGCTCCGAAGAGGCTGAAGATTCCTAACTCGTCTCCGTGTCGGTGCTCAGCTCCCAGTCAATTAAGAATTAATGCTCTGAAACTTTCCGGGGACCAAGGCAGGAGAAGAAAGCCCATGTTCCTTGGCTGTCTCCAAGGCTCTGGGAGGCTGGGTATGCTGGATGACTGGGCTTTTCCTCCAGCTTCCTCAAGAAGTGATGGCTGAAGGGGCCACTCGTCCTCTCTCTGTCCTGGGGAGGTGGCGGGAACTGCAACCTCTCTCTTTATTCCGTGATGGGTGAGCAGGCCCATTAGCTCACACACACACACACACACACACACACAATTGTAATCCCAGCAAAATGCTTCACACACACCGAGCATAAAATAAATGCTTATTAACTAAACTGCCCCCAAATAGTGAAATGTACAAGTAAATTAATCATGCCTCTCCCAGAGGCCTAACAGGATTACAAATTCGGCAAAAATTGACCACACTGAGATCAATAAGCTTCTACTTAAAACCGAACGGGGCCAAAACTTTGTATGAGCTGCTTCTTGAGGAAAAAAAGAATACCTATTTTTTTCATTTCTTATTAGGACTTCTCAGGCCTGCGTGTGTCTGTGTGTGTGCATGAGTGGGTGTGTGTGCGAGCGTGCACGCACATGAGCAGAAACCAGCCAAAGGCCTCCAAAGCTTTATGCCCAGACAATTTAGAAATAGTCACGGCATAAGGATCGTGAAATTGCTGCTGTTTAAAAAAGCCAAATTTTGGTCCACAGGCTCCCTTCCCTCAAATTCTAAACAACCACCAACAGTTACATTGCAGGGGATGAAAACGGTCAGTCTGTTTTGAGGCAATTAGGCCTCGCTACAAAAGCACTCAGGGCTGCTGAGGGCTGGCCCGGGGGTCCCCAGAAGGGGGGGAAAGAGGAGACTCTAATTTCTCCAGCTCCTTTCCACACTTGGCTTATCTCAAGTCAGGGAAACCTTCCTCTTGCTGACTTCATCCCTTAGTTTCATTCCCTTTTTGCCTACCATTCAGAAAAAGAAAAAATACATATATTGTGTGGGAGGGCACTGCTTGCCTTTCAAGGCAGTGGGACTTGCCTGCAAGGTCTGCGAAAGCCAAGAATATCCCTGGAGGGGCTCCGTGCTGGGAGGGACGCCTCAGTGGTCACCTCGCAGGGTCACCAGGGGAAAGGTCTCTCCTTCTTCCCACCCCCATCGTCCCTCTTTTATGGAAATATATGGGCACACTTGCAAAACTCGATGCATCTGCACAAGGCCTCACGGGGCCAGCTCCTCTGCAGGAGAAGTTGGCCACAGTCACATTAAGAGGGCCTGACCCACCCGGGGCCTGTCTGGGTCTTCATCCCCGCCAGCCCCACATGCCTGCCTCCGCCACTAACTAAACAGAAAGGGGCCCTGATTGCTAACAGACCCATGATGCGGTCCTCAGTCCCAGGCTGGGTCCTCCACACCTATTTCCCCCACACATCTGCAGTCATGTGGAAGCCCCAGGCCCAGCAGGGAGAGCTCGGCCAAGAACTTTCCGTCCTGTGCGATGGCCGACACTGGCCCCCAAGCAATTCACTCACCCCCAGTCTCGCCCAGGAGGTGCTGTATACATGACTTCCACACTTATAAATTGTTTTCCACTCCTGAACCCCAAGTATCAGTAAATTATATTTCGACTCATACAGATGCATTTCTCCTGCCCCCATCCATCCCTCTACTACCCACCCCCCGAGAAAATAAACTGCACCCCAATCTCCATCCAGTCTTCCTAACTAGGGGTGTTCCCTCTCTGCCTTCCAGCTCATGGGAAAGCAGGGCAGAGCATCCACATCAGGGCTCGGGCCCTACCATTTTCAAGGACTTTTCAAACAGCCCATGCGGCCAGGGTAGAACCCGCTTCCTTCTCAGCGAATTCTCCTCCAACCCGCACTTTCTCTGCAAGGCTGAGCTTTGGGGATTTCAAAGCAGGCTATGTTTTCTGCAGATGCCCCCACCCCCTCTCTGATCATCAGATGGTCCCTCAGAAGTATTTTACTCCTGGTGGTCTTGCCAATCATTCAACAATGCTTGTGTTCCAAGATCCAAGGGCGTCTGAAAACGCGGCTTCACGGTAACTAAAACGGGTCATATCTTTTTGACATCTTGGCCTGCCCTGGATGAACAGGGAGCACAGTGTGTGTGCCTGTGTGTCTGTGTCTGTGTGTGCACGTATGCAAGTGTGCATGCATGTGCAAGTGCGTGTATGGAGGAGTTCACTCATTAACTGTCACCTCACGTTCTGGGAGCTCCCAAACACGACCAGGATCACCACACCGGGGCCCTCAACTTCGGGGCAGACGGATTTCCCCGGGCACACCACGCAAAGCCAGCTGCGTCACAGAGGCCTGAGACCGTGTCACTTCAGTGAGGTTTTTGACCCCAAGCTTTAAGATCAAATGACATCTGTGTGCCCAAACACCTTTTAAATTATTATCAGCAATGAGAAGGAAAAACTAATTTTAAATCCTCAGAATCCAACGCCTCTCTGGGCCACGTAGTTCTCATGAGACAGGCTGCAGGGGAAAAGGCCGCGAAGGGCCTTAGCGCCAAAGCTGGCATTTCCTCCGACGGCGTGACAACAGCCGTCTATTTCTGAGTAACTGCTGAGATAGTTTTTGAGACATGCAGGATTAAAGCAAGACCTGGTTCCCTCCCGAGTGTCTTCAAAGCACTCGATTTTCCAAAGATCATCCGTGGGAATGGGCGCCAAGTGTGCCTTTGACAGAGGGTCTCCCTGGTTCCCTAACCTCTTGTCCAGCACACCAACCTTCACCCAAACCAAACACTAGCTCGGCTAAGTCAGACCACAGCCCAGAAAAGCAGAGACCGCTCGAAGGAACGGAATCCCAGGGCCAGACATTTCATGAGGAGTCTAAGATCTTCCACAGGGAGGTCAAGGATGGGAAGGAAGGCGGAGGCTAGCGGTCACACAGCCGGTCCTACCAGGGGAAGCTGGATGAGCCGAGTTCACTGGACCCTTGAGCTTTAAAGATCAGAACATAAAAACCTGCTTTCCCCTAACAATGGGAGTCTGTGTTGGGATGTTTATTGAGGGCTTTTCCCCTTTTTTGGACAAGTCTATTCCATGTAAGATGTTCCTTCTGGGACATTCAGAGAGAGCCAATTTGTTCTCGTGAACGGAACCAGACCTCCGAACTGTTAAATTCAATTGCTTCATGTTTAAAGGGCATTTGGGTCCATACCATGATGTATAAATCGTGAAAGGATATGCACACGATCGCTATAAAGTTCTCTCTCTGATCCAGCTTCTCAAGGAAGCGGTGATTACGAAAACCCACCAGCTTTCTCAGCCAAGAGGGAGAATGAGAATTGGGGACACTGTGGCTACAACGGACCTGCACTCCGTAGGGACCATGGGTGCCAATCCAACGTGGCCTTGTAGGGCCCAAACTTGAAGCTATCAGGAATGGGTTAGAAACAGGTCCTTGGATTTCAAGATTCGGGGAAAACTGTAGCAGTTTCTCCGCTGCCCCCGCCCCATGTTCTTTCTGGGCAAACACCATGTTGGGAGCAGACTCTCCACTTGCTTCCCTAACCTCAGAGGCCGCTGATTAAAATGCAGACCAGCAAACAAAGCAGGCCTCCGCGTCCTATAATGATCACACCCCCAGAGAAGGATGTCTCTCAAACACCCTTCCTCACTCAAGTCAATTCAACTTAACTCTGCTTTTCCATCCCGGTCACAGAATAAGTTTGGTGTTTTAGCTCCCTGAAGTGCACACCCACAGGGTGTCTTCTCACTGGCACCCTAAAGTACCTGAGGGCTCAGATGAGGCTGCCTGTTGGATGTGTGTGTGGTCACATCGTCAAAAATGATCAGGGCAATTTCTGCACTCGGTGACCCATCGACAAAATGTGCCAGGGTCCCAGAACCATCTCTTCCTTCGGGTCCCATTCACGGTTTCTTGGGGCCCAAGTGTCACTCAGCTGGGGACAGTCGGCTGAGCTGTTGTGCATCAGGACACAGAGGGTCCCTGAAGACCAGGCTGTGACTAATTCGAAAGCCCAGCGTCGTCCTCGCCACGTCGTTGGTACCAAAAGATTACAATAAAGGAGAGGAATTTCCATAAACGAGAAGCAGCGTCCACTTCCCACAAGTGGAAGGGGGAGACAGGGAGCAGGGGGGGGCGGCGCTGATTCAAAGATTCCTCTCCTGGCTGGAGAGTGGTGTCAGCTGGACTCAGCCAGAGAAACACCTCCACGCACGCTCACGCACGAAACCCAGCGAGGGGCGACGTGTGTCTGCTACCGAAATACTCCAGATCAAAGTCACCCACAGCCCGGGAGGCCCGGGAGGCCGAGATTTCGTAATTAGGATCTTCAGAGTCCTCCCTCTATTTTTAGGACCTGTGCTCATTCAGCCCTTTACAGAATCAGAACCTGTCAGCCAAGGCCATTGAGACGGAAGGTTTAGCTTCTTTCCCCACTCGCCTTAGGAGAGCAGATTAAGGATAAAGTGGAGGAGTACCCGGATGATCTGGTGGAAATACTCTTGGCCATGCATATGCATATGTGTGTATGCCAGGGTGGGGTGAGGGGGATAGAGAGGGGCGCTCCTTCACATCCGAATTGCGTGGGGCCCCACTTTCCTCCCGTGAGCTGCAGAGAGACCCAGACCCGACACCCACCTCGGCCGTGCTCTTTCAAGCCGACCCCAAGACCACTTCATTTGGCTCCACCGTGTGCGAGAAGCCGAGGAAACTTCAAAATTTTCCCCCAAATGTCTCTCTTCTCAATCACGCGCTCATGTATATATCAACATCTCCACCACTAGCAATCAAAACCCACACTCAAAGCTGTCCACCCAAGACATGCCTAAAAATAGACATCGTCCTGAAACAAACATAGCGCTCAGCATGTCAAAACCCTGACTTGAGTCAAAATCATGAAGCTGGGTTATTCCGGCCCCTCCAGACTGAAGGCTTGGGCGGAACAAGCAAGGTGCAGGGAGGGAAGGCTATAAGGTGCACCCACTGGTCACAGGGGGCCCCCAGGAGACCCAGGTGCCCTCTGGCATGAGAGGGTGTGGTGCCTTTATGTTGTAATGTGTTTGGGACGCCTGCTTGCCCACATACACTCTCCGGACATTTGATCCTATTACATAAAGCTATAGCCTTTTAATCTCTAAAATTAACCAAACAGAGGTAAATATAGTATTCCTTACTAGGAGTGTTTACCTCCTCAATGCTCTGGGCAAAGAGCAGAGAACACCACCAGATGTCATTGTCACTCAAGTGGAGAGAAAGGTGATTTTGCTAAATCTTCCAGCATGGAGTGAGTTTGGGAGAGCCTGTGAAATCCCAGGGATACACTCAAGTTTGCTCTTCCAGAGTGGGAAGAATTTCCCTCCTCTAATTTCACCTGGTCCTCCCGTACTGTTTATTAAAGATGTATATTTTATATCAGCAGAGGGTATCAAGTAACTTCTTGGCGAGGGCAGCCGTATATTCAGGGTCTATTAAGATTCTTTGTGGAAATTTAAATACCTCTGTCAGGCAAACAAAATCATATCAGGAATCATAGAATTTCATTGCTAGAAGAGAAATTAGATTAACCAACCCTCGCTCCTTTCCTAGAAACCTCAATAAAACAGAAGCACATTTCAACAGTGTCTTACTTCCGGTCTGAAGGGGCCTCGAAAGAAATCTAAATGAATTTATATGAAAGAAAGCTATCCTTGAGGAATGGCCTTCAATCTACAAAAAATTGTCTATATTTATATAAATAAGGATATATAAGTATATATTACATATTAGAAGGCAGTGGCTATTTAAAATCAAAACAGCCAGGATAATCCAGGGGCAGAAACCATGACAAGTTCAATACCGATAAGCTTCAGCCCCTTAAAACATCCTTGTCCCTTATTAATATTTAGTAGAAATGTATAATTGTAGATGTGAGCTAGGTTGGGGTTTTATGTCGGGAGGCGGGCAAAGAAGACAGGTTTATTACAGCCATGAAATATTAAACAAGCACCAGAGAACAGTAGTAGTGTGTCCGGGACCAGCCAGGGAGCGGGCAGGCCCTACCCTCAGCTGCACAAAGCGGGCTCCTCTCTGTTTATATTACTCCTGATTAACACCTGTGAAGTTTTGGGTTACATCTTCCGGAGGCGCAGAAGTCACAGGAGGGCATGCAGCACGGGCTGGGTGATTTCTCGAGGAAACGGGAGTGCAAGGCTCCTTGCCTTCCCAAAACAAGTTTGAATGAGCCTTCAAAATTCTCTCCACGGCGTGGGGAGTGGGGAGAACGACTCAGAAAAACAGCACTAGGATGCCCTCTCCTCCCTCAAGCCTGCCCCACATCTAAGGAAATTCAATGTTCAAATCCTGCCTGCCTAGTATTTCTCAGCACTGACTCACTGTATTCCAATTGGAACACTGAGAGAAGCATGAAATTCCAAAAATTTCTCCCGCATCACTGTAAAAACATCATACTTCCAAAAAGGGCTGGATTGCATGCAGAGCACATACAGAGACCTCTCCCGTTTCAACGTGTGTGAAAGAGCATTTCTAGACTGCTCTGGACTTCAAGAGAGAGAGCAACCAACAGAATGGAACTTTGGCAAGGATAAATTCATTGCACAATACGGTTAATTCAAGTTTTGAAGATTGTAAGGGGCAGGAGAGGGGAAAACACACTTTTTCAGACTTAATATCCTTTATCTACAATCTATCATTATCTCTCCTCCTCTATCTCTTTTGAAATTCCTCCATAGCCACACACCTATTACAAACATAGGTGGACGATTCTGCAAACTAATTTCAAATTTATGTAATCCTCACTGATGTAACAGACGTCTGAATAGGCCCAAACTCAGGCTGTTTTTTTTTTCTTTGCACTACCTCACCCTTCCCCCACTCCACTTTGTGCAAACAGAATCTCATGATGAGATGGAGAGTTTCATTACATAAAAGTTGTTGGGTGGGTTGATTAAGAAGTCAGAGGAAGCATAATCTGGAAAGGCTGACTTTCCTGTAAAAAAATCATAATCACATGTGATTCTGGCCTAGACTTTTCGACAACTGCAACTTGCCAGTCAAATCCCCTCCCCTCCAAAGGACATCTAAACCCCATAAGACAATCTGGGCACGTCCCAGTGGCTACATGGCTTGTGCAGTTCTGAAGACTTATCCGTTCTCTCCAATCCGAGCACGGATCATTTTGTTAAATACCGACTAGTATTTTGTCATCGGAGCGAAGAATTTCAGAAACGGTGTTAATATTTAATCACATTAGTACTGGTGTGTTTTATGGCGTGACAAAATAAAATATCATTACAAAAATGAGCTTTGCCTGGGGGGGGGCGGGTGGGAGGTGAAAGAAAGTGCTTGCTAGGGCTGGAACCTAGAGAAGGAACATTCAAAGGCTCGAGACACCACTGCTTCCTGGCTGATGGGACCGTGGGCCTGCGCTTAAGGAAAATCAGAATGTTTTACTTAAAAAATTTTTTAAGTCTGTTTTGAAGTGGCACACTTCACTCTGAATTTCAGCCAGGGGACTCGGGGGCCTGTTGAAGGCTCTGTGTACCTATTTATACAACATGTACAGATGGAACTGTGGGGTGTTATCATAATGAAAAGTTTAATCATCCTTATTTACTACCAGTAAGGGAGCAGAAATCGGATGCAGATACCTTATAAAGCCTTAACTAGCAGCCCCAAGGCTACAGAAGCTGCGAGTGACCTCAATTCGGGGCTTTATCTAGGAAACTGTCCTTCCCACATCACACAGTGGAAAACAAAAGAGGTCAAGTGGATGTCCCTGCCGAGGCTTCTCAGGCGGCCAGCCCCGCAACCCGGTGCCTGAAGGAAGTCCCCGTCCTCCCCTGGGCAGGGGAGGGCGTTCAGCTTACAGGGGAAATCAACCTTAAAGTGCCTAGCATCTGTCTCCAGAAACATATTTTCCCTCCTCTGACTGTGATAATGAAACAAACAAAACAAAACATCTCTTTAATGACATTTCTTCATTCGCAGCCTGCCATTTTTTTCCTGTAAAGGAAAATTAGTTGGACGGGGAAGGGAGTGGTGCCACACCTTAAAAAAAAAAAATCTCATTAAAACCACTCAATTCCTCTCCCCCTAAGTCTAAGGCCCTCCAAAAGACTCGCAGGCAAAGTGCTACTGGTTTTTCTTTATTAATTCTCTAAATCGGGTTTTTTTTTAAACTTTTCTCACCCCATTTTGCCCAATATGTTCTTAATTACTGGGGGGATGGGAGCAGGGGGAGGGGGAGGGGCAGCCAGGCCAAGCCAGGTAAGAGTGACAGGGGCTGGGATTTGTGCTAACCAGCTATTGATCGCGGGACCGAGATGTGTACAAGAAAATAAAAGAGAAGGGGGGCCGAGCAAGCAGGATGCTGTGTCCAACTCCATTTTCAAAAGGAGGGGGGCGGCGAGGAGAAGAAGTGGAGGGTCCCAAACTAACCAATTTATGGCCTTGCCTGGGAGAAGCCTGGAGAATGCTGATGCTGGCCGCAGCGTCTGCTGTGCATGCTAAACACGCGGCTTCAAATGAGAGAGCCGCGTCCCGGGCTGGGCAGTGGGCGAACAAAGAGAAAAGCAGTGCGGACGCATTCATGAATTAGAAAACCCAAGCGGTTGAGCTACTCGGGACGGGGGCGCCGCGGAGAAAGCCCCGAGTTCTGAGCCACCCAAGTCCTGCCGGCTGCGCCTCCCCTCCTCCTCCTCCTCCCTCCGCCCACCCCCATCCCATTCTCCCAAGACCTACGCTCACCTCAAACCCAGAGTCAAGAGATGGCAGGATGTGGGGAGGAGAAAAACCAAGTCAGAGGAAAAGAACTCTAGGAGAGGGCAAGAATCCGGAGACGGATTTTTTACAACACAAGGTTAAATCGCCAGCCACTGGCTCCATGGTAATATTCCGCCTGGTGAAACCAAGGGGCTTCAACTAGGGTTGAAAAGAAAAAGGTAGGAATGGAAAAAAAAAAATGATGCTACCTAATTTTAAGAAGCCATTATCTGTGGGGATTTAAAAAAAAAAAAAGGCCCCAATAAAATAAAGTGGATATCTACTGCAGCCCTGTCATCTTTAGGTTAAAAAAACTGTTATGACTTGAACTGCCATGGCGGTCCATTTCCTAACCCCTATCCCACCACCTTAAAGGCCTCTAGGCCTGGCAGGGAGGGAGTGCTCAGAATGCAAACGAGAGCAGGGACCGGACATCTGTCACCAAAGCCAGGCGAGATATTGACAAACGCGGGTCCTTTGTGTCTTAAGAATATATATCCATATCCCCATACACAAATGATGCCCTGGCTGAGTGGTCTGGTCTCTGCCAAGCAGACTCCACCCCAACCCCAGCCCCCCCACCAAATGTCAAGGAGATGCACCCTGAAAAGGCAGCCTGTCTCTTACCAGCCCCACAGGTCTCCAGTTTTTCAATGAAACTCTAATAGTTAAGAAGAGACAAAACAGCTATTCATTAGGAACAAATGTCAAATTAGGCGTTGCCTCTGCGTGATGCTGCCTGCCGACACCAGAGCTGGTAACTTTCTTTTCTCAAGATGCTGGCACACCAAAGGGAACTCAAGCTGGAGGTTGGCTGACTAGGAGAAGATGCAGAGGCATTAACACAACTTCCCAGGTGTCCTGCCAGGAAGGAGGGGGGGACACAACTCCTAAAAAGTGGAACCCGCCTGAATGTTGAGGATGAGGAAGGGTCTAGTGTGAAAGGAAAGGGACTTGGTCCTCTGAGCAACCAGCAACTCAGCTAAAACTTGAGGAGGGGGGACTCTACAATAATCCCCAAAGGACTGCCATCTGGGTTCTTATCACCCTGCGGAACTAGAATCTACCTGGCAGCCCTGTGCTCTCCTAACCTCTAGGGACCTCCTTCTTTTATGAAGCCTTCAAGGCCTGGGAGGCTGAGGCCTGCAATGGGGTGGGCGGGTCTCCAGGGGTCAGAAGGGGACAGGGAAAGAGTGCATATACCTTCTTTGCTGTTGGGGTTCTGGGGTTTGGCCTTCTCCCAGGGCGCCAGCGTCTTGTCGTCGTCCGAGCTGTCCACCAAGGCCTTGTCAGCAGGCATGTACCAGGTGGCGCTGTGCTCTGCCATCAGCGAGTCCAGGTCGATCGTGCTCATGGCGCTCTTGACGGCCTCAGAGCAGCAGCTGCCCAGCTCGCTGTCGCCATTCTGCGCGCCAGAGGCCCCGACGGCACACTCCCCCTTCTTGCCACCCTTGAGCCCCAGGGGCTGGTCCTCGGAGATGCTGAACTGCTGCCTCTGCAGCTGGATCTGTGCCTGGAGGATCTCCAGGGGGTGGATCTCGTCGGGTGGCGGTGCACCGCTGCTGCTGGTCGGGGTCCGGACCTGCTCCAGGCCCGGCGTGCCCGGATGGCCCGCGCCGCCGCCGCCGCCATAGCTGTCAGGGGTCGAGGTAGAGGTAGACAAGATGCCCAGGCCAAGCGGGGGTGCCTTCGGTCCGTGTTCCCCGGCGACCACCCCACGGGGAGGGAGTTTGGGCGAGCCTGTCACCAGAGGGCTCCTACTCGCTTTGGCCAGGGCCGGGGGGTTGTCGGAGCTGGAAGACACCTCGTCCTCGTTCGGGTAGCTCGTGCTGACTTCGTCCGAGGCGAACTCGCCCACGTGCGGGGAGCTACCGTCCGACTTGGCCCCGCCGTCCAGGGACGCCATGAGGTCCGGCTGGTCCCCCAGGAGCAACTCGGCCCCCTTCCCCCACGATGGCGATGTGAGCGCTTTCTCATGAGGCGTCGGCGCCCCGCGCGCATCGCCGGCGGAGCTTCCCCCGACGGCTGCGCCTGGCGCCTGCTGCTGCCCTGGGCTCACCCCAGGCGCGCCCCCGCTGTCCGGCGCTGCCGAGTACTTGTCGAAGAAGGTCCCGGGGCTCACGTGACCACTGTCCCTTTTTCTGCGACCCCGTCCCCGGCCGCCGCCCCCGGGGACCGGCTTGCCGTCGTTCCCCGTCGTTGATTCCAGGGTGTAGTTTGGGGAGAGGCTGGTGCCGTCCCCCTGGGCGGGCGGGTTGGGCGGCCCCGAGGCTTTGGAGCTGCTGCTGGTCCCCGACGGGCCTCCGGGCCCTGGAGCCCCAGGAGCAGTCCCTCCGGGGAAGTAATCCGAGCCCGGGTTGCCGGCCACAGTCGCGCCTTCGGTCTCGTTCTGGCTCAATTTCCTCTTGCCCTCGGGCGGGTTCTTCTTGTTGAAGGTCACGTTGAGGTTGGGGGCCCCGAGGCTGGCAATCATGTTCTGGCAGGCGGTGGAGAGCGCAGCCAGGCAGCTCTGGCCGAACAGGTTGTCCTTGGAGCTGGGCTTGTTGAAGGAGCCCAGTGAGAGCGCGCCCAGCTTACTGGCCGAGGCCCGCTGGCTCGGTTGGAAATCAGGCTGCGGCGGGTAGGCGCCCCCGCCGCCGCCGCCGCCGCCCGTGCTGCCGCCGCCCCCACCCGTGCTCGGGGGCGAGTTCACGCCTGGGCCGCTGTGCGGCGTGGCCTGCCGATTTGCCGCGCCGAACGGGAAACCAGGCTGGCCCGCGAGCGCGGGCGCGGTGAAATCCGGCGGCGGGGGCCGGCGCTCGGAGGGAGCGCTGGGCAGCCCCACCCCAGCCCCGGGCGACTGCAGTTGGCCCAGGCTGGCCAGGCTGCCCCCGAACTGCAGGCCAGGGGAGGGCAGCGCGGGCACGTGGCCCTCTCCGGGCATCCTCAGCGGCTCCTGCAGAGGGCCCCGGAAGAGCACCCCTGAGCCGCCCGGCGGAGGGGGCGGTGCCAGCCCGGGGTCGTGAGGGCCGCAGTCAGCGGGCAGGCCCGAGCCGCCCATCCTGCGGGGCAGCAGGTCACCTGGCGGTGGATGCGGCCCTGGGAACCACGCGCTCTCCTGCGCCAAGTGCGGCGCCTGCTGCTCGAAGGTGCCCAGTCGCCCCGCGCCCGCGCCGCCGCTTTCACGCTCAAAGTTCGGCTGGGCCAAGCCGCCCACCGGGCCGCCGTGCACCAAACTGCCCTGGCCCACGTCCCCGGGGTGGCCTAGCTGAGCCAGACTGGGCTGGCGCAGCCGCTGCTGCTGATTCCGCGACGCCATCTGCTTAATCATGAGGGCCGCGTTTTGGCGCTGCTGCTGCTGCTGCTGCTGCTGTTGCTGCTGCTGCTGCTGCTGCAGGGACTGGTGGTCCGGGGCCGGATGCTGCAGGGGTGGCCCCGAGGGGAAGCTGTCGGGCACAGGCGGCGTGAACTCGCCGGGCAGGCCCGAATAGGCGGAGGGCGAGAGGTGGTTGTCCAGAGCGCCGTTGTGCATGCTGCCGTTCCACGAAGCGCAGCGGTCCACGCCCGCGCTGCCCGGGAAGTCAAAGCGCGGCCTCTTGGCCACATTCATGTAGGGGGGTGCGTCGAAATGCTGCAGGCGCTGGTTGGGCGCCTGCTGCGGAGGGGGGTGCTGCATGTTAAACACAGGCTCGGAATAAGGGTGCATGCTCCGGTTCTCCAGCCGGTGGATGGGGTACTCGAACTGCGCGTGTTGGCTGGGCAGCATGGGGCCCCCGTCCTGCAGGCCGCCGCTGGGCGTGCCCGCCTCGCCCTGCTGGGGCCGCGGGAGCGCAGGCGGGCACGAATTTTGTCGGACCAGAAGCCCAGGCGGCGGCGGCTGCGCCTGCGGCTGCGGGGGCTGCTGCGGGGGCTGCTGCTGAGGGGGCGGCGGGGCCTGCTGAGGAGGCTGCATTAACGGGTGCCTGGAGCCCACTCCAGGCTCCAGACCCACGGGCATCTTGCGGGCCCCGCCGAACCTCTCGAAGAACACGCCGTGCTGCTGCTGCTGCTGCTGCTGCTGCTGCTGCTGCTGTTGCTGGGCGTGCATTTTGGACAAGCCCACCATGCCTGCAGCTCTGGGCATGGACGAGGCACCGGGGAAAGAGCCCCCGGGAACCTGGCGACCAGCCGCATAATGAGGCAGCTGCCCCTCGGAATCGGAGGGCGAAAACATGTCGAAATGTCCTGAGGGCGCGTCGCCCGGGTAATTGTATTCCAGCGAGTCGACGGCTCCTTGGTTCGCCACCCTCCGGGGCTCCAGACTGTGGGAATCGGAGCCGCTGGAGGCGGGTAGGCCGTGGAAGGAGGCGGCTCGGTTAGGGCTCTGGTCCAGCGGCAAGCATGGGGCAGGCACGGCGTGGCCCGAGGCGCCCGAACTGTGGAAGTCCGGAAGGTTCCCGGGTCGCTGCGGGCCGAAGCTCTCAGGCCCCTGGCTCTCTGCCATGTGATCGTAACCCTCTGCGAAGGGCGGCTGGCTGCCCAGGCCGCCGCCGGCGCCGCCGTAGCCGAGCAAGCGACCCCCGTGCAGGCACGAGGCCCCTGGGTCCGGGCCGCCGAAGTTGCCCCCGAAGTGGGAGTGATGCTGGTGGGGGTGATGGCCTCCTGGGTGGCCGTGGTGCGGCTGCTGGCCTCCAAAGAATCCGTGTACTGGCTGCGCCTGCAGCCCCCCCGCGTGCAACTCCGAGTGGCCGCGCGCGTGGAAGCCGTAAGGCTCCATGTTCATGCCCAAGATCGGGGGCTCGCCCAGCGCGCTCATGGCAGGGTCCACCGGACCAGGGGGTCCCCCGGCGTGGAAAGCCGGGGCCTTAAAGTGGGCGTTCATGCTTAGTCCGGCCTCGTTAAAGTTCCTCTCGCCCTGGCCAGCGTTCCTGCTGTTGATCTGGGGCTCGAATTGGTCCAGCCCAAACATACTTGGCGGGGGGCGGGGGGATCAATAGGGCATGACAGCCTGCTCTCCGCGGCGCGCCTCCGGCCAGCTACTCGTTCCGGCCCTGGGTTGGACGCTCCGGGACGCTCAGCACGGCGGGGGCGCAGCGCGCACCGCCACCTCGCCTGGCGTGTGGAGGCTGGGGGCTCTCTGCTCCTCTCCCGAAGCTCTGGCTCTGCCCCACGCGGGCCTCTCACATCTTGCGGCGCCGCGGGGCCTCCAGGAGCCGTGTTGGGGGGCCCATGCCCCGGGGGCTTGGCACAGCCGCGGGTGGGTTTGCGGAGAGGGGACGGAGCTGCGGACGAGTGGAGACAAAAAGTTAAGTGGGGGAAAGGAGGCGGGAAGAGGGAGGGAGAGCAGAGCGATCACCTTCTTAAGTCCGATCGGATCGGGTGGGGAGCCCCAGGACGCCGCCGGAAGCCTCCCGGAGTCCGTGGCGGAGCCGCTAAAGGGCCGGGCAGGGAGACCCTTCAAAGCGGTGGCTGGCGCCGGGGCACGGATAGAGCGGTCCCTCCCCCCTCCCCCCGGAGTCCCCGCGCTCCGCAACCCAAGCCTCCTCCAAGCACGATCCGGTCGCACAGTCCCCGTCGGCCCCGAGCAAGCGGCTACTGCTTCTTCAGCGGGTCGGAGGACTGGAGGCTCCGCTCGGCATCACCGGTGCCCGCCCCCGAGCCGAGGGCTCAGCGCAGCTGGGGAGGCGGCGGGCGCCCGGGGTTGGAGCGGAGGGTTGGGGGAAGGCGCGGCTCCCCTGCTCCGCGGCGGGTGCGCTGCACCCCGGCGCGCCGCTTCGCGGCCACGTCCGCTGCCTGCCGCTTCTGTCCTCCGCTGTTCGGTCTCTGAGTTCGCGGAGGTCTCCGCGCCCCGTTCCAGGCGCGGACGGGCAGCGAGACGAGGGGTTGGCTGGCTCCAAGGTTCAGGTTCCCTGCCTCCGCGCCGAGGTGCTTCGCGAGTCCCCCTCGGACCTGGGGAGGGGGGCGTACGCGGGTTGGGGGGCCACGCTGGGCAAGCAGGCTAAGGCGGTCCGGCTGTGCTCTCGGAGCCCGGATTGGGGGGGCGGGGGCACCTCTGGGGGGTCCGCGCACCCCTCTCCTGGCTGGCGGGGGGGCTCTGCTTGGGGCGTTCCGAGGGTCTCGGCTCCCCTCTCTGTGTCTGCGTCTCGCCCAACGCCGGGAGAAGCAGCAACAAGTTTTGCATTTCAGCAATCAATTTCAGCCATTACATTTGCACCAATCAGCGCAGCCCGAGCTCCGGGTCCGGGGCGGGGCTCGCTCTTAAGGTGGTCCTGGGTGCTGGCTGCTGAGGCCCCCGCCACGAACCCGCACTCCGCCAGCTCCTGGGTCCCTCGCGCCGGTGTCGCCTCGGGGTCCGGCGCCAGTGCGCTGGGGGCGCGCCCTGGCCTCCTGGCGCGGCGGGCTGGAGAGGGTGCTGGCGGAGAATGGCGGGAGCTGGCTTTGTTCACCCCTTTACTTACACAGTTCCCAACTCCCCACCCCCAACTGAAGCGAGGCCTGCGGGGTGGGCAGGGGGCGGGGAGGTGGGCGGTAAGCGGTGCGGGGCGCGCAGACAATGGGGTCGCCAGGCAAAGCTCCCGGACTCGCCACGGAAAGTCTCTAAGTGACGGCTGCGCTTCAGCTCTGGGGCGAACCCTCGGCTCTCCGCCGCTGTCTGCTTACTAGTGGCGCCCAAGTTAGCTGGCCCTCAGATTTTCCTGGAGGTGAAAGCAGACAGGGAACCCCGAAGTTAGGGTTCTCCTCGAACGACCCGGGCGTTTGCTCGCTTCTCCCTCACTAGGGCGCGCACAATTGTTCCCTATCCCCACTGTCTGGGGTTCCCGGTTCTCAGTCGCTGGCTTCCGCCAGGAGGAGCCATGACCACTCGGCCACTTTATTGGGGGCACATCAGATGAGACCAGCGCCAGACCGGCGAGGCAGCTGGGAACCCGGAGAAGACCCTCGCGCCAAGGACGCACGCGCGGACCGAGCACCCTACTCCGAGCATCCCGGCCAAGGCCCAGACCCTCTGCGGGCGCAAGGTTGGCCTCCTTAAGAGATCAATTAAACTGAAGAGGCCAAGGAACGGAATTGGGTTGTGATACTAAAATCAATAGGAGTAATTTAATATCTGCCCTGCTCTTTATGAAATATTTATCCCAATAATCTTAGTTAAAATGTTTAGATCTTCCTGATCCCTACTGAGGCTGAAATCTATCTTGCAATTAGAAGTTGGGAGTTGGAGGTGATGGAGGGTAGAGGAGGTGTTTATTCTGTGTGCCTGCGTGTGTGTGTGTGTGTGTGTGTGTGTGTGTGTGTTTTCCTCCCTAAAGTGTGTGTAGGGGAGGAAGGGGGAGAAGGTCTTTCGTTTTCCTTGCCATAAAATAGCACGAGGCGATTTTGCTACCAGACCAGTGTTCTTAGGAGAAGGGGAGAAAAAAAGAACTTTTTTGAAGTGCCCTGGTATTGCTATTTGATCTAAATAAAATTAAGCATGGTGTATAAAAATGCCTTTTCCCCCCACAAAAGAAAGTGTTTATCGCCCGAGTCTGTCTAGCGTTTGCTAAATTGCCCATGAAATCTGAAATGAAATAAACGTTATAATAAAACCAACCCCTGAGCCCTTTTTATTTAAAAACCTCAGATTAAGCACTCCACTATTGCGGGCGGGAGTTAAAAAGTTACCACGTCGTGCACGCGGATTCATTGCTCCCTGAGGTCGCTGCTGGGAAGGCAGAGGCTGGGGTGTTCCAGAATCAAAATGCCAGGAAAATGGGCTCAACTGAGGTCAAGGGGAGGCAGGAAGCAGAGTCTGGAGGGACTCCCGAAAAAAATAACACCCCTGCCCCAAACAAGAATTAAAAAAAAAAAAAAACAATAAAAACCTGCAACTTTAAAACTCAGAGAGCGGGAGCCAGCTCAGATCTAAGGCCCTTCCTGGGACCTCTCTGGTGTGAACGTCTACAGATATTTTTTCTGTTTGAAATTAAAAATGAAAATTACCCCCACCAAAAATGGGGTCCATAAATAAGCATCAGGAAGAAGTATTTGTACAGGGCGGTGGAGTTTTAAAAGGATTTTTCTGCAGGATCAGGTTGTTGGTCTGTGATTAAATATTGATTTTGTGTAATTAGTTTTCATGTGAACTATCCTCTTGCTGATAGCTCAGAGGTTTCAGAACTAGAAAAGAAATGGAATTGGACATGGAAATTATTACTTAGCAAAGTGACAGGGAAGTGAGGGCTGGAGAAAAGACGGGGGCTTGGCTGATTTCGGCACAAAGAAATAAAGAGCCTGGGTAGGCCTCCAGTGAGCCCACCCTCCCAGGGCCCCAGGCCAGAGCATGGGCAACCTTCTGGGCAGGAAGGGGACCAGTAGGGGGGATGGTTTCCAAGAGGAGGCCCCTGTGTGGGCAAAGGCTTGTGAGAAGCCCATGACACCTGGTCACATACCTGCTCCAGAGCAGTCCGTTCTGGGTTCTGGGTGTCTCGGGAGGCACCGATGTGAGGAAACTTCTGTCTCCATGTGTGTCTGGAGGAAACGGAAAGTTGGGACCTGCCTGGAGCCCTGGATGGGCCAGGGCAGTGGGAAGAACGGCTCGCAGACCTGCAGTCTGGGGAGACCCCCGTTGGGGGGTGCCCTCGGCTGAGGCATGACTTCACACGGGGCTGGGTGGGGGTCCCCTGAACACCTGGGCAGGTTTCCTGTGGAATAATTCTGTGTGCTCCAGGGAGGGGGGTGTGGGAGTATTTTTCTGGGGCTGTTTCCAAAAGTTAAGTCTACAAGGTGTGTGAGTGTCTGAAAGGAGAGTGTGTTTGGGCCCGGCCTTGTTTCTGCTCAGGATGTGTGTCTGGGTCACCTTTCCCTAACACGACGAATGTTGTGTGGGTGTGTAGCGTGTGCCTGCCTTTGGGTCTCCGCCTGTGTGGGGGTGGCAGGGCATCTGCCTGTGTTTGTGGACTTGCCTGTGTATGCGTGCATTCCTGTGTCTCTGGGTGTGTCCCTGGGGGAGGTGCGCTGTCTGTCCCCCTACCCCTGTGTGTATGCCTGAGTTTGAACCTACGTGTGTGCGCGACTGCCTCACACCACGTGTGTCTGTTTTCTCTGCGAGTGTGAGGGTGTGTGCCACTGCCTGTGCCCATCTGTGCCCGTGGATGCCCCGGTGTGTGTGCCTCCACGGCATGGGCGCCCCTGCATATGCCTGTGTGTGCACTCCGCCTGCCAGGGCCTGCGGTTTCTTTGGAACAGACACATTGCCCCCTAGCGCTCAGACGAATTCAGAGTCCCTGCCGCCGGCACAGAGCTTGGAGCAGCAGCAGCCGCAGGGTCCCATCCTAGGGCCTTTCTCCTCCTCATCTTCTTCCTCCAGCAGCACCCCCCCAACCCAGGGGCACTGAGAGTCCTGGCTCCAGTCTGAGGGGGCCTCCTAGGCGGAGGAGGGAGGAGACACAGCTGGACTGGAGCCCCAGAGCTGAAGAGGGATGCTTGGAGCTGGTGACAAGCAGGGAGCTGCCTGGAGTGGCTCCCCAGAACCCTCCCCGCTGGGGCCTGAGAGCCTGGCATCCCTGAACCAGCCGGCCAGCTCCAGTCCAAAAGGAGACCTCCACTAGTGAACCCCTCACTCCACAAAACAACCGGCACTCAACACCCCTCACTCTGCAGACACACAGCCTGCACGCGGCCCACCAGGCCCCCACACCAACACAGGCACGCACACTCCACACACCTCCGTCGTAGACGTGTCTGCCACGTGGCTACCGGGTGTTGAAGGCCCCCTCTGTGTCGGGCTTGTCCTTCACATCCAGGGGCCCATTGCATCCCTGCAGCGACCCAACCCCACAAGGTCAGGACTCGGAGCTCATTTGACAGATGAGGACGTGGAGCCTCAGACGGGTCAAGTGACTTTCTCAAAGTCCGAGAACGGGGAGCTGGGACTGCCATCCAATCCGCCTGACCCTGAGGCCTGGGTCTTCACCACAGCCTGCTCTGCCTGAAGGTGATGGTCCAGGAAACGCACTGACTAGCACAGTGCAGGGAACATGTAAATGCCAAGAAATGGTAGCCACCTTTATCGTGACCGCCACTACGATTATTATTAATATTATTGTGGTTATGATTAGTACGCTTCTCTGTGTGTCTTTCCATCACACAAACGTGAGAAACTAGCACACACACACCGATATCCTCAGCCTTCTGCCCCCTCACCCCCATGCCCTTCAGAGCTTGGAAACTCACTGGAATCGCAGCAGAGCTAGTCCCTCCCGCAGGCTCTGCAGAGTCCCCGAAGAGGCCTGGAGGGGGACTGACACACCCTAGGGTACAGGGGCCACAGAATGACTCCCTTTCACGAGTCAGTGGAGAAAGGGGTGAGCTTTGGCATTATGGACCCAGATTCCAATCTTGTCTTCACACTTAGGAGCTGGGCGACCTTAGACAAAATACTTCCCCGCTCTGAGCCAGTCCACACAGAGCATAAGGATTAGAGACGACATTTAAAAAGAGGCACAGAGCGTGGCAGATGGCAGGACTTCATTAGCTGGTAGCCTCTCTTATGACTATTATGATCATTGTTATTTCTTCCGGGTTTGGATCCAGGGAGGTGGAGAACAGAACAGTGACAACCAGCCTCGCCCCACCACCAGTCCTTGAGAGAAAGGATGTCTGCCCTAGTTGGTCACCTCGACCTCCCTCACCCCACACCGTGCTAGTGCAAATAGGTACACACCCAGCATCTGTCCAAGGAGCACCCCAGGCTGAAGCCTCCAGGGGAGGCCCAGCTATGGCTGGCCTCTAGGAGCTGGCTAGAGGTTGGAAGGGACAAGACCCTCATGTATGTAGCCCAGGCTGCCGGTTGCTAAGTAACAGCATCCCCTCCCTCTCTCTATGCATGATGCCTGATATCTTTTGGAGTCTCTCCTCTCTGTGCATTGAATAAATACATATTGAGTGCCTACTCTGTGCCAGGGCTCAGGCTATGAACTCAGAAAAAAGTAGAAGATCCAGTCCAAGCCCTCAAAACAGATCAAAGGGAATCTAATATTCAATAAGAAAAGGACTACATTACACACTATAAGGGATAAAATAACTGTACTGAGAGAGAGGGATAATAGAGAAGTGCTCCCAGAAAGGGGTTTTGAAGGTAGAACAGGTGTTTAACAACCAGACTAGGGCTGAAAGACTTCCCAAGCTGAGGAATCAGGTTAGATGGGGTGTGGAAATGTTCGGACAGCACTCTTTAGAGTAAGACAAGAGAGGGGCAGGGTCTGTAGCTCTAGAGGTCTGCAGGACCCAGATCAGGAGGACCACAAAGGCAGATGGGGAAGTTTGGGTGTCGTTCTGGGGAGCCATGAAACGGTTTTAAGCAAAGCCAAGTGACACAGTCAGAGGCGAGTATAAAAAGGTCCTTGAAGACTTCAGGGTCTCCCCTTCCACTGCTTTTCAAGGTAGCCCCAGAAGCCGTCTTTACTGGTTTTCCTGGAAACAGGGCCTGGGAGAGAGAAAGTCCTGAGTTTGTCCCCAGCCAGCACAGAGCGAGGCAGGACTGGCTGGCTTGCCCACCTCCGGGCTGTTCGCACAGACGAGGGTCCCCTTCTGCCTCAGCGACCACAGATGCTGCTTCCAGGTAAGACGGAATTCCCACCTGTCGCTCCTCTGGGGGAGGCTGAGGGGCGTGGACAAGCCAGCTAGATGACACGCCACGCCCTGACCACGTGACCCTAGGCGAGACCGGGACTGGATCTTCAGTTTCTGGGTCTGTAATAATGCCTGTCTCCAAGGGTGTCAGGGAGGCCAAAGTGTGGGAAAGCACCCAGCCCACGCTATATAATATGTATATTATATATAATATGTAATATGCAATAGTATCATATTATCAGATATTATACTATTATATGGCTACCCTGTGAGGTGGGTTCTGCTATTTTTCCCATTTTTATAAGGGAAGAAATTGAGGCACAGAGAGGCGAAGGGATTTGCACCAGGTCATCCAGCAAGTGAGAGGCAGAGTGAGACTCACACCAGGCCTGGCCTGACCCCGCCATTGGCCCATGTATTGGTCCCCCATCTATGTGGCTTGAGCCAGGGTCTGAGCCCTGGAGGGCAGCTGGGGAGGGGCACGGCGGAGCCTGGGAAACTCCCCTTCCCCTGTCCCTGGAGACTCCCAGCCTGGGGAGGGGTTCCCTCCTTCTCTGTACTCGTTCCTATACCCCCCCGCTTCCCAGAGGCTCCAGGGCCTGAGCAGAGAGTTTCAAGATGAGGGAGCCACTCAATTTCCCCTTGAACGCTGCCTGGAACAGAAGTGGCTGCTTCGCAGGTCGCCCAGCCGGGCAGGACCACCTGCACAGGAAAAGAACTCTGGCCACCACAGGGCATTTCAGCTTCCCAGGCGCCCAGACACGCAGGGGCTGAGGCTCTGCAAGCTGCTCCCAGCGTCAGGCTCTCGTTGGCTACCCAGCCTCCCCTTGGGCACACTCCTTTTTCATGAGTCTAGCTCCGAGCCAGCACCAACATCTAAACTGCGCACAGCACGCTTAGCTGGGACCTGGGGGATCAGAGACCCGAGCGCCGCCTGCAAGTGTGAATAGCCACATTGATAAAAGCTGCCCCTTTTCTGAGCCCAGAAACTCCCCTAGACGTCATTTAATCTTGTCAGCAATCCTAGGAGGCCGTTGCCTTCATCATCCTTGGAAACTTGCTGGAGGCCACACAGCGTGTACACGCCAGGGCCTGGTCTCAAACTCGGACCAGGATCCTAACGCTATTTCACCAGCCTCTCAATCTACGTTTCTACATTTCTCCTCCCCTGACGGCATCCAGCTATGAGCTTCTATTTTCCATTCTCTAAGCGGAGTGTGCTGAACCCAGGCCCGGTCCCAAAATAACTCAAACCAGCCCTACCGGCTGGAACTGAGGCCCCGGCAACTCCAGGGCCCGGTCCAGCCTCCCCTCGAAAAAGTTCCCATTCAGCAGGGAAAAAAACAGGATCGCATGTAAAGCATCACGGGCTACACAATTAGTCAGAAAACGCAAAAGTCCGGCAGGCTTCATAATTATTCAACAAACCTCTTTAGCGTGATTTCCTTCCCCTCCCCCCACCGAAGGTTTTCTCTGCCTGTAACAATCAGCAATGCAGGCTCATTACCACCGAGAATCTAGCTGGCAAGCCAGCTTCATGAACGGAACCGAACAAGCACATATGATGGGAAAACTTCAGACCAGCCAAAGCCTTGCCAATCACATCGCCAGCCCGTCGTTCCCCCATCCCCGCCCCTCCCTGCTGGGGAAGGCTGCTCCCCGCGGTGGTGTCTCCACTGGGGTTGGGGGGGACTGGAGAACCCGCCCCGAGGCGAGGAGGAGGTCACCCAGACTTGGCCCTGAAACCTCTGGAGCTGAGGACCTGTGTCCCAGGAAGAAGCCGCACGTGCAGCTGGAGTCTGAAGCCGTGTTCTGTGTCAGCAGCAGCAGCGACAGCCACAGGCTGTGCCAGGTAAGTCCCTGTCTACTCAGTGCTGTACTCTCTCTCTTCATTTCCCACCACAGAGGGGCAGGCTGGCATGGCTCAGAGCCTCACGCAGATCTGAGATCTCTGACCTTGAACAGGTCATTCCTCTCCCCGTGCCTCAGTTTTGCTGTCTGTGAAAGTTCCCGGCAGTACCTAGGTCAAAGGGCATTTGTGAGGATGGAATGAAATGATGTGGGTTAAGCGTCACAGTCTCGAATCTCCCCTAGGAGGTAGGTGGAGGGAGTTATAAGGATGGAGGCTTCCTCTGTGGAGCTTCTGGAAGGGTCAGCCCCAATGTAGGAAATGGGGGCGGGGCCCCTCTGGCAACTCACAGTTAGGGGGAAGTGGGCTCCAGTTTTGAGCGCTCCCCATGTGCTGGCCTCCACACTGAGTCCTCTCCCTAGATTATTTCTAACTCTCACACCAGCCCTCGATGGGGGTATGCATGTGCCCATTTTACAGAAGGGAACTTCGAGGAAAGTACACCACTTTGGGAAGGAGCGTGGGGAGAGCTCCTCTGAAATCAGAGCCTGTGCCCAAAGGGCCCAGAACCCCCCAGGGGAGGCTCAGACACCCCTGCCCCACCCCTGCCACTCAGGCTGCAAAGCGGACCGTGGGCTGGTGGGCTCTGAATGCCCCTTGCCACCCGGATGAGGAAATAGAGCCCAGAGAGAGTAAGTAATGTGCATATTTGAGTCAGATCCTTGGAAAAGTTCACAAATTATCACCGTTTGGCCTGTGACAACCTGAACAGCTCTTCCTCGGAACCCTGTTTCGTGTGTGACGGGAAGGCCAAGGTGGCATAGGGGTGAATAGGGTCGGCCTCAAGCTCAGCCACTCGTCGTCGCTTTACCTCTCTGAGCCTCAGTTTCCTCATCTGTCAAATGGGGAGAATAATAGTTCCCAGGGTTGTGGGGGCAGGGGGGTGAGCCCCCACAGAGCACTTAGCACATAGTTAACACTCAATAAACAGCGCTACTGCTGGAGGAGGCCCCTGCAGGGCGGGCCCGGCTCCCATAGGGCGGCCCCGAGAAGGATTGATGACGTGCTGCGTCCACATCTGCTCCCTCGCAGACCCTGGCTGCGCTGTCCCCAGGCTCCCAGCTTGATCCAGAGGGCTTGCAACACCAACACACTGCCAGCTCCAAGGAGGGGCAGCGTGCGGGCGCGCCCACCCAGGGTCCTCAGGGCCAGGCCCCAGCCGTGCAGCGCCCACCCCACCCTGGCTGCCTCCTCCCCAGCTGAGGCCCAGCCGCCTCTGACATTTGCCACCCGGCCACCTGGAGGTCCGGGCAGGCTCCAGCCACCGGCTGCCCCCACCTCTGGCTCGGATGAGCTCATCTGGGTTTGGTAACTTCCAAAGCAGCCAGGAATGTTTGCTCAAATGTTCCAGGCCCGGGGAGCAGAGAGAGCAGAGCTGTGCCCTCGGCCCCCCTTGCGCACGCAGAAAGCAATCTGCTATAACTCAGACAGGCTGGCCTCACCACGCCGAGGAGATGGATGCGGCGTTGTGGAATCTATATCACCCAGAAGGAAAATGCCTCTTAAATCACGGGGAGCCGGGAGAGAGCAGGGGCGGGACGTGCGGGGCCCTGTGACGCTCCAAAGGTGGGGCTGTGAGGGAGGGACGGCCACCGGGCACTGGACCCCCTCCTGCATCGGTGTCATGGCCACTCCTTCTCCCGGGGCGTCTCAGGAGGAGGGAGGGAAGCCTGGAGGAGCTGACCCAACTCAGACACTCACCAAGGGCGCCTGCACATGTGTGCAACACACGCACTCGAGTGCACACGCACACACGCATTGATCCTGTCCATCTCCAGGTCCTGTGGAAATCCCTCTCTGCTCCATCCCCTGGGCCTGGCCACCACCTCCCCACCTAGACAGCAGCCAGGATCTCAATCCGATTAAATCAGCTCACACACGTCTCTCCTCCCTAGCCCACCCCCACCTGCATCCTTAAGACATGTGCGTGGATCTCATCATTTGGGAATTAAGATCAAATTCCTGGGCCTGGAGACCTCGCTATGCCCACCTCGTCTCCCCAGCTGAGCCACCCTGGCCCTTACTCGCCTTCTCCCCTCCAGGCCTTCGCAGGTGCTGTGACCACAGCTGGAGGCTCCTTCCTGCCCAGTGAAGGCTCTGCCCTCCCTCAGCTCAGCTGCCGCATCCTTGGGGAAATGCTCCCCGGCCCCTCGCCCGAGAGAAGCCGACTTCAAGATGCTCTGCCGCCTGAGGGCCAGGTAGTATGACATCCAGTATCTTTAACTCGTGGGATCCTTTAATGAATCTCTGTCCACCCCACTCGATAGTGAGCCCCAGGCGGACTGGGGCTCTGTCAGTTTCTGGGTCCCTGCTGTTTGCTGGTACCATGTACGTGCTCGATATAAATTTGCTGAATGAATGAATGAAGACATTGTGCCAGCCAGAGAAAGTGGCAAGGTTGGGGGTCTGGAGCAGCATTGCTAATTAGATCAAGCCCAAGAGTTTTGCCGACCAGCAAGGGCCCTTTCAGTCCAGTCTTCCCTGTTCTGTCTTCCTCTCTGGTCTCACTGTTACTTGCCCTTCTGGGCCCAATAAACTCCTATTCATCCTACAAAGCCCCACTTAGTGCTTTTCAACCTGCAGGTTGTGACCAATTAATAGATTAAAAATCCATTTAGGGAGTGTGGTATACGCATACAATGGAGTATTAACCAGCCACAAAAAGAACTGAAACTCTGACATGTGCTACCACATGGATGAACCTTGAAAACGTTATGCTAAGTGAAACAAGCCAGACACAGAAGGACAAATATCGTCTGATTCCACTTACATGAGGGAACTGAAGAGGCAAAGCCATAGACAGAATGTAGGACAGAGGTTCCCAGGGCCGGGGGGAGGAGGCAATGGGGAGTTACTGTTTAATGGGCCCAGAGCTTCTGTTTGGGGTGATGAAAAATTTAATATACATAGTGCCACTGAACTGTACACTTAGAAATGGTTAAAATGGTAAATTTGGTGTTACGTATATTTTACCACAATAAAAAAAACCACCTTAAGCTCTCCAAGTAAGTATACAAGTAAGAATTATCTGGTGTAACTTTTGTTTCATTTGTGTGTGTTGGTGTTTGTGTAAAATATATTTCCGACTTTGGGTCAAGGTTAACTAATTTTGAAAAACGCTGTGCTCCGGGGTCACGGATCTTCAGAAGACTGCCCTGACCCCGGGCAGAGTGACGTCCCCCTCTCTCTGTTCCCAGGCCCCTTTGGGCGCGACTCTCAGTGCTCGGCAAGTTTTCCCTCTGGTCTAACTCACGTTTATCTGACGGTCGCCAGAACTGGACCACAGGCTCGTCAGGGCGGGGGCTGCATCTCATTCATCTCTGCCCCTTAGGGTGCCAAGCTCGGAGCCTGACACAGAGTGGGCACTCGGTACTTTTTAGAAATAGTCAGGATGTAGGGGGTCGAGGAGTCCCAGATTTGGATTCGCCCTGATTGCAAGTCTCAGCTCCGCCACCCACACGCTGTGTGAGCTCAGGCAAGGCACTGCACCTCTCTGGGCCTCCATTTCCCATTAATAATAATAATAACAATAGCCACGGTAATCTATTGGGCACCTGCTCTATGCCAGGATAAGTGCTTTATAAACATCGACTCATTCATTCAACAAATGTTTGAGCACCTGCTCTGCGCAGCCCTGGGGATTAAAAGCTGAGCCAGACAAGCGGGTCCCGGATCTTTTTCTTTATGGATCTTTATTTCATCAAATCCTCCCAGCACCCACTGTGCGGACAAGAAGACTGAGGCCAGAGAGTTCTGTCTGACTCTGAACCTGGCCTCTCTGCTGCCTCCTGTCGCCCTATGGGGGGCATGCGGTCGCAGCAGCCAGGCCTTGAGAGGAGTCAAGTTCTTCCTCATCCCACGAGGCTGCGGGGGCCCTACCGTGCACCCGACCAGCCCTGCCCTGGCTGGGGAGAGACACACGGGAACTGAATGGATAGGGGAAGCTCTGGGCCTGCAGGAGCAAAGACAGGCTGGAGGGGAAAGCAGTCAGGGCAGGCCTCCTGGAGGAGGTGACATCCGAGCAGAGTGTTGCAGGAGAAGCAGGGGTGGGCGTTCCAGGCAGAGAAACAGCAAGCCAACAGGGAAGAGCCCCAGATGGCTCCCAGTTTCCTGTTTTGAGGACTGGATGGGAAGCCTGGTCCCGGCTCCAGTTTGCATAAAGGAATGGCAAGTGTGTGTCCTCGATGCACTGGCTGGCGGGGAGGCAGAGGTGAGGCAAGTGGAGGGAGGCAGGCAGCGTGGAGGAGTGGGGGCAACCCAGTGATGCTGGTGGGGAGGCAGGAAGGCACAAGCCCCTCCTGGCCCCAATGGACCCAGAATCTGCCTTCAGGACACCCACTGTCTGAACGAAAGAGCAAGAAAGATCCCTTCCATGCCCATAGCTCCTTCCCCTTGAGAGGGTCGGACATAGCCCTAACTACACACGGAGACTACCCCTGAGCCAGACATGGCGTGACTTCCCGGGGAACCACGCAAGCTGGGTTCTCATGAGCCCCTGCAGTTGGGGAAACTGAGGCCAAGAGACAGGAGGGAACCAGGTTAGTACTCCTGCAAAAGACAGTTCATGTCAACAGACTTTAAGTGAGCACCTACTACGTTCCAGGTGCAAGGAATATGATGATGAGTTAAAACAGACATGGTCCCAGCTTTCAAGGGGCCCCCGGCGCAGAGGGAGATGACAGGAACAGCATAGGATTAGAGAGATCAAGGCCTGAAGGCTCTGAAGGAGAAGACAGTAACAGCCCACAACAAAAGACTGATGAAAACTGGGGCACAGGGTGAACAAACAGGAATTAACTTGGTTAAAAAAAGGGAGAGAGAAATGGTGCTTCAGGCAGAAGGAATGGCATCTACAAAGGCCCTGAGGCAGGAAGCAGCATGGAAAGTTCAAGAAATGAGGAAGACCAGCGAGGACAGAGGTGGAGACAGGCCAGGCCTGCAGGACTTGTTGACCAGAGGAACACTTTGAAGATGAAGGTGCAGTGATACTCATTCATTCGTTCAACAAATTAATATGCATTCAGCGTCCACCACAGGCCCCTCTTTGTGTGGCTCAGTTCTCGCCTCTGGAGACATAACACTGAATACAGCTGACAAGCCCCCACCCCTCACAGAGCTGACACCCTCAAGATCAGATTTACGGTGTTACATAAACCAGTCTTTCCCTCCCTCTCTCCCTCCCTCCCTCTCTCCTTCCTTCCTTCCTTCTTCTTAACCCAAGCCATTCCTTCCCACCAGTCTCAATACTCATCCCTATGTCATGTCACCAGGTAGAGAAAAATCATCTTTGAGCAGCTGAAGCAAGAGAGGTGGCGACCCCTAGGGCTGCCGTAACAGAGTGCCACAAACTGGGTGGCTTAAAACAACAGAAATTTATTCTCTTGTGGTTCTGGAGGATAGCAGTCCAAAATCAAGGTGTCGGCAGGGCCATGCTCTCTCCAAAGGCTCTAGCGGAGAATCTCTCCTGGCCTCTTCCGGCTTCTGGGGGACCCCAGCAGCCCTCGGTGTCCCTGGGCTTGTAGACACGTCACCCCGATCTCTGCCCCCATCTTCACACGGCTTTTTCCTTGCGTGTGTCTGTATTCAAATTTCCCTCTCACTATAAGGACACCAGTCCTATTAGACGTAGGGCCCACCCTAATCCCATATGACCACATCTTAACTACAAAGACCCTAGTCCCAAATAAGATCACATTCACAGGCTCCAAGTGAACGTGAATTTGGGTACACCATTCCACTCAGTACACTCTGGTTCTCCTAAATCAACTAGAATATTTTGCAGGAATATCAGCTTTTCCAAGATACACTGGATGAAACCCATGGGTAAAAATTTTACACAATTGCGTCCAAATTCAGTGTGTGTTTTTCAACTAGGTGTTAAAATATATTTTACTGAATAATATCACAAAGCATTTCGTCCCGGTTACAGTCAATCTGCATTCCATCATACACAACTTTTCATAGCTTCTACCACCAATGAACAGAAAAATAAAAATTAAGAAGCTAACCGCAGACTGCTTAGGTTCTAGCAGCAAATACATTTATTTTTTCAAGGCAGAGGAAAAGTTTGATCGTGATTCACCTCATTATGGGATATATTTCCCCAAATAGTTAATAATTATTTCATAAAATGGAGTTCTTTTATAATTATATATCATAAATATTTTATGCTAATTTTAAAAATATGTGTAATCTATTTCTGTTATTTTGATCCATTGTATGCCAATGATAACTATAATGGTAACTCAAGCCAGAAAAAATACTGTAAACCTTACAGCTTTAGAGTCACAGAAAATGAAACAAATATGAAAACTTTTTAAAAATCTGTGTGCAATAGTTTGGCCTGGAGAGGATGAGGGCTGGGTCTGAGTGGTGACAATAGTATTTCTATAGCATGTGGCACGCGCTAAAAGAACCGGCTAAGACCACGCTCTTCTTTCTAGATCCTTCTCATGCTCTGGCCAAGACATGGCACAATGAGGAAGGTGCAGTTTAGAGTTGAAAGGACTTCTGGGGATCAGCCGGCAAGTCAGAAACTCCCCACCTGGGCTAGATCCGGATCTCCGGACCCCTGATTGTGAAATTGTTAAGACCCAGAAAATCAGAACAACCCCCTTCCGCCACCCTCCAGAAGGAGAATGTCAGCACAACTCCTCCAACCGAAGATGATGCCCAAGAAGTTCTTGAAGTTCTGCAGAATCTCGTTTTGCCCTGCAGGCGGCCAGAGCGCTGGGGTCAGTCCTGCACTCCCCCGGGGCAGCCCAGGAAGGAACAGTGGGAAGGGGCTGCGTTCTTTCTGCACATGGCGCTGCAGACGTGCCTCCATCACGCCTGCGACGTCCGGAGAGGTGTGAATCCCCAGGCACGAGGTTCGGGGGTCTCCCAGCAGTTCAAGGCACATGTGAAGGCAGCTGAGGACGTCGTTCACCCTGCCCCATGGAAATATGTTTCCGTAACAACAGGCCCTTCAACTTGGTTGGACAAGCTCCCCCCAGACCTCCCTGGGGTCTTTGTTGCTAAGACGAGTTTCCCACAGAACCGCACACTCACCCTGACCTTGGGCCAGTGGGAGAACCACAAAGAGGGCTTGACACTAGCCCTCAGGGGGCAATGCCAAACCTCTTTCAAGGCCACTGCAGGGGGTATGTGGAAGCCAGGCCTGGGCCGCCGGAAGACCGCGGGCCAGCCCCTGTGCACCCAGCTAGCCCGGCACCCTCCCGGAGCCTCGACTTCCTCATCTGCAGAATGGAGCAGTCGAAATCCTCTCCCCACAGTCACTGTGAAAGTCACTTCTTTTTTTTGTTTGTTTAATGGAGGTGAAATTCACATAACATAAAATTCACCATTTTAAAGTAAACAGTTCAGTAACAATTAGTATATTCACAACGTTGTACAACCACCACTTTTGTCTAATGCCAAACATTTTCATCACGTCAAAAGGAAATCCTGTATTCATTAAGCAGTCACTCCCTATTCTCCTCGTGGCCTCTGGCAACCCTCAATCTGCGTTCCATCTCTCTGGATTTGCCTATTCTGGACATTTCATATAAATGGAATCATACAATATATGACCTTTGCACCAGGCTTCTTTCCCTTAGTGTAATGTTTTTGAGGTTCATCCACATTGTCACACGTATGAGCCCTTCATTCCTTTTCATGGCTGCATGATATTCCATTGTATGGCTGGACCACATTTTATTTCTTCGTTCATCCAGCTTTTGGTTTTTTCCAGCTTTTGGTTTTTGTGAATGGGGCTGCTGTGAACATACGTGTGCATAAAGTTACTACTTTTTGAAGCAACCTGCTATGAGCCAGGTGTGGCACTGGGCACTGAGAAAGCAACAGGGAAAAAGCTAGAAACATGGCTGCTTCCTGGAGCTCTGGGTCTGTGCCACACAGCATGAGATGAGATGTGTGAATTATAAAGTGAATTACCTGCTGGACAGCTCCTCTTTTGGTTCTCCAGTGCCTGACATATAGTAGGAGCTCAATAAACAGTAGTTGAATTAATGGATGAATGAATGAACAAATGAGCCAATGTTTTTGTCTCCTTCATTGCTGGATGCATGGTGCCTGGAACAGGGACTACCCACAGTAGGTACTCAACATACATTTGCTGAATGATAGGACCTAAAACCCAACGCCTGGTCCCACAGAGGAGCGCAGGGCTTGTGTTCAGATCGGAGTTCAAATCCTAGCTGTGGTATTCACATGTCGGGTGAGCTTGGCCGAGTCCCTTGCCCGATACTCATCTGGAAACCAGGGGCAGAGCTCGTCCCCTCCCCGGGGTGCCTTGAGGGATCACAAGGCCAGGGCACTCCGGGGAAGTGGGTTGTCGACCCCTGCAGGGTAAGGCCCCTCTGTGTCACGTGGCTGGTGGCATTCCCGCCCCGACAAAAGGCCCAATTTAATCCAGCCGCCTCACCGCGGCAGCGGCTGGGGCACAACGCGGCAGGTTTGTGGCCAGTGTCTGTATCTCAGGTTTCAGGTAATATCCCCGACAGGCGGCCAAGCCCAGCAGACAAAGGCCTCTTTGTCACAAATATATTTTTTTAAATCCCTAAGGATATTAGCAATGCAGGGGAGCTCGCGCTGAGAAACAGTTCAGAAATTGTTTACGGAACATGTTTCAGATCTGGGGTTGATCGTTTCAATGGAATCTGCTTCCGCACTTTCTTATCAGGAGCAGGATTAGCTCAGGGCAGACATGGGCCTTGGACCTGGGCTGGGAAGTCTCCAAGGAGAAATAATCCTAACAGCCATTGTAACAACGACACCAGCTGTGATTTACGGAGCCCTTAACAGGTGCCAGCCCGCCTGTGCGTGTCACTTCCAGCGCTCATCACTTGGAGAGGTTTAGACAGCGGTTCCATTCTATGGATGGGAAAACGGAGGTCTAGGGAGATGCTGTTCCAAACGACAGAGAGAGTGGAACAGGGTCTATTGGATCTTCTAAACCGCCTCCTGTGTGCCCTCTTCATGCCGTTGAAGGCCACAGACGTGGAGTACATTCCCACCTCTGAGCTTCACCCTACTGGTCACCAGGAGGAACATCCGACGGCCAGCGGACCTCAGACACACCCTGTTCCTTCCTTCAGGTTCACTCATGAGCGCCTCCAGCTCTTCAGGGCTGGCAGTGGCCTACAGCAGGCAGACCCTTCCGTATGCCTCAGCATCAGGAGAGCACTGTGGCGAAGAACTTGGACCTGAATCAGAAACCTCAGCTAGCTCTACTTGATTTTCACAAGCTATGTGACCGAGGGCAAGTTAAAAGTGAACTCAGGTTCCTCGATAAGTTAAACTTAGAATTTCCATACGACCCAGCACTCCTAGGTATATACCCAAGAGAACTGACAGCAGGCGTTCCAACAAAAACTAGGACATGAATGTTCATAGCAGCATTATTCATCATAGCCAAAAAGTAGAAACAACCCAATGTCCATCAATGAAGGAATGGATAAACAAAATGTGGTGTAGCGATATAATGGAATATTATTCAGCAATAAAAAAGAATGAAATACTGACACACGCTGCAATATGGATGAACCTTGAACACATTAAGCTAAGTGAAAAAGCCAGACACCAAAGGTCACCTAGTGTATGATTCCATTTATATGAAACATCTGGAAGAGGCGAATCCATAGAAACAGAAAGCAGATTCATGGTTGCCTGGTGCTCAGAGAGGGGAAGGGCGAGTGACTGCTAATGGGTATGGGGTTTCTTTTTGGGGTGATGAAAACATTTTGGAACTAGAGGTGGTGGTTATACAACATGGTGAATTTACTAAATGGTACTGATTTATACACTCTAAAATGGTTAAAATGGTGAATTTATGTTATGTGAGTTTTACCACAATAAAAGAAATTAATTTAATCTCTCTGTGCCTCAGTTTCCCCTACCTTCACACAGCTATTGTGAGAACCCAATAAGATGACATATTTAAAGAGTTTGACCCCAAGTGAATGTCAGCAGCTCTTTTTATGTTACCTTTATCTTCAAAACCACTCTTTGGTCCCTTTTATAGAGCAGGGAGCCAAGAGTCAGAGGTGAGTGACCTGGCCAGTCCCACAATTCGGGAAGGGCTCTGGCAGACCTCGAACCGTGCTCTGCCTGGACCTCAGCAGTGTCCACCCACGTCACAGTCACCTCCTCAGAGAGAAGGGACATCTCCAGAAAAGAAGATGTTCAAATGAAAAGTTGCCATCAACTCCCCACCCTTTGCTGTGTATACCGCCACTGAATGATCTTTTTTTTTTTTTCGCTGAGGAAGATTCACCCTGAGCTAACATCCGTTGCCAACCTTCCTCTTTTTGCTTGAGGAAGATTTGCCTTGAGTTAACACACTGAATGATCTTTTTAGCCACCAAATCCTGTTAGCCACTGAATGATCTTTTTAGTGCAAAATCAAACCATGACTTGAGACTTTGTGCCCATTCTGGTCATTGCTTCTGACTTTCCTCCTCGGATCGGGGTCCTGTGCATCGCGAGCATCTGAAAAGACTCTCTGTGTTTATTTATAAGAGAGCTTACTCCGGGCCTGTCCCAGCAGGATCTCAGAGCGGGGGGACGTGATGCGAGTTTAAGAGAAGGCCATTTACAGGAGCGAGGGCCAGGGGTCAACTCTGCAGCAGGTGACAGGCCTACAGAGGAAGAGTGTGCACTGTGCACTCCACACACACGTGCACATGCACATACACATGTGTGCACACGCACACACATCCACACGCTCGCCAGGAGGACTCGGGGGATGACACATTGAGGCCCCTCTGTTCTCTTACAACCGGCCAGGCTCCTCTCTCAAGCTTCGATCAGTAGCTGATGTGGACACTGGCTGGAATTTGAACTTCAGCCATAATAAGAGAAGCCCCGTCCCTCCTCTTCTCAGGACCTTAGTTTCTCCCTTTTGATGAAAAGGGATGAGTTTGGGTGACATGGAAAGGTCTCTCCAGCTTACATGCCATCGCAATGCTGTCCCCTCTGCCTGGAATTCTCCCGCCATCCTCTCCCAGCTGATGGCTCCCCCTCACTGTCACAGCTCACCTGAACGTCACCTCCCAGTTGAAGCCCCACTATCACATATCTCAGTGCCGCCGCAGGGATACGTCATGTGCATGTGCTTCCCAGACGGTCCATGAGGATGAAGGCCGTGTCTGCCTTGGTCCCTGCCGCAGCCTGGCCTTAAAAACAGTGCCCGGGCAGCTCGGAATTTCATAAATCAGCGTAGATGTCTGCAAACATTTACTGACCTTCCACAGTGCACCAGATCCTATGCTGGCACAACTTAAACCTGTGGATTCCTCAGTAAGTTAAACATAGGGTCACCCATATGACCCAGCAATTCCACCCCAAGGTATGTACCCCAAAAAATGAAAAACAGGTGTTCTAACAAAAACTTGTACACGAATGTTCATAGCAGCACTATTCACAATAGGCGAAGGGTGGAAACAACCCAAAAGTCCATCAACGGATGAATGGATAAACAAAATGTGGTCTACCCATACAGTGGAATATTATTCGGCCATAAAAAGGAATGAAGTTCTGATGCTGCTACAACACGAATGGACCTGAAAGATGTTATACTGAGTGAAAGAAGCCAGACACAACAAGGTCACGTATTGTGTGGTTCCATTTATACAGAACGTCCAGAATAATCCGGAGAGACAGAGAGCAGATTCGTGGTTGTCAGGAGCTGGGGGAGGGGGAACAGGGAGCGACTGCTAATAGGTACGGGGTTTCCTTTTGGTGTGAAAATGTTGTGGAACTGGTTACAGGTGGTGGGTGCACAACATTGTGAATGTACTAAATGCCACTGAGTTGTTCACTTTAAAATGGTTAAAATGATCGTTTTATGTCATGTGTATTTCACTACAATAAAAAAACTATGTCACTCTGCTTTTGGGTAAGAGGTGGCATGGGGGCAAGAAGGAGCGTCAGAAGACACGGGTCCCAGCTGAGCTCTGCCCAACGTGCTGGGTGCCCTCGGGCAAGTCACTGCACCTCTCTGAGCATCTTTGTTCTCGTCTGTGTATCTCCTCCTACTGCCCTCGGCGTGCACACCTCACAGGGCTAAGGGTGCACATACGCAGGACCGAGAGGAGCCTTCAGAGGCCTGCCTGTGCTGCTGAGTGCCCACCTAGCTCACCGGCAATCTGTCCCGGTAAGTGGAGGCAGGGAGTCGCAGCGGGCACACCAGCCTGGGGGACTCCCGCTGGCTCTGCGTGTTCTTTCTCACCTCCAGGCCTTTGCACATGCTGTTCCTCTGCCTGGATCTCTCTTCCACTGTGTTAGTTTCCCGTTGCTGCTGTAACAAATTACCACAAACTTAACGGCTTAAAACAACACAAATTTTTATTTTATAGTTCTGGAGATTAGAAGTCTCCACAGTTCTGGAGGTTATGGTCTCGCTGGGCTAAAATTAAGATACTTCCTTCTGGAAGCTCTAGGGGAGATTCCGTTTGCTTGCCTCTTTCAGCTTCTAGAGGCTGCCGCATTCCTTGGCTCATCGCCCTCCTTCTTCCCTCTTCAAAGCCCAGCAACACTGCATCTCTCTGACTTCCTCCACAGTCACATCTCCCTCTGAACAGAGATGGGGAAGGTTCACGGCTTTGAAGGGATCATACGATCACGCTGCCCCCGGCCCCAGGTAATCCAGGATAGTCCCCCCATCTCAAGATCCTTAACCACATCTGCACAGCCCCTTTGCCGTGCAAGGAAACATATTCACAGGGATTAGGACGTGGACACCTGTGGGGGCAATCATTCTGTCTATCACAGCTATTTCCTCTTACCTTGAATAACTTCCACTTGTTCAGTGATTCAGTGCATACATTTTGGGTGCCTACAATGCCCCAGGCACCATGCTGGGGACCCGGTGGTCATCAGGACAATGCCACCTCTGCCACCATGGAACCCTCAGTGTAGATGATCACCGCCTCCGAGAAGCCTTCCCTGACTGTCCAGGGAGCTCCTGTGGGCTCTCCTGGCCCCCTGTGCTATCCCCACCCCAGTCCCATCATCTGGTAAAGTCACTGGCCCATCTCTCCAGCTGGATTCCTTACGGACAGGAAGTGTGTCTCCCTCACCTCTACATCGCCAGGGCCCCCCCACCCCGACAGAGTGAACACTGGGGACACGTCCGCAGACTGGGTGAACCCGGATTCCATTCCAGCTCCACTGCTTCCCGGCTGTGTGTCCTTGGGCAATCTCTTTCCCTCTCTGAGCCCACTCTCGCAGGCTCTAAAGTGGGTCTACAGGGCAGCCCCTGGCTTCAGAAGTTGTTGCAAGAATTAAACCAGACAAGGGCCATAATGCACATAGTAGGTGTTCAACCAACGGCTGCTCCTTTCTCTCTTCAGCCCGTTTCATGGAGGCAGATTCTGAGTTGATCACCCTTTGGGCCTGATCCCAGGCCTCAGATTTCTCCATCAAAGAAGTAGGTTTCGGGAGTACTCGTCACAGGCCCATCTGTGCGAACAGTGCAGTGTGGCTACAGGCGCCACTCTCCCACAGGTAACTCTCCCTGTGGAAACACCAACTGCCACCTTCGGAGGGCTGGTGTGCACCTGAAAGGTAAGTCCAGGCTAGATGTTCAGCAAGAGGTCACGGAAGATGAAAACGCGTCTATCTGCGCACAGTAGGTGCTCACGTCCAGCATCCTGCAGTGGTGGCTGCCCGGACTTTGGGGGTTCCCTGCTCTCCAGTCGTCAGTAAACGGACCTCGGCTATGTCCCTTAAGCTTCTCCAAACTTGATCTTCCTCCTCGGTAACTGGGAATAATCAGAGAATCTGTGAGGAAGAAATCAGAAAGGCTGGCACATAGTAGGGACCAGATCCTTGTGAGCTGTGATGCTCAGAGGAAAGCCCCCTCCCCACTGAGGACCCAACCACCAGGAGACAGGGCCCCTGGAAACTACACAAGGCCAGCCTCCCCCTTCCCGGAACTCCGAGACTCCTCCTCGCCTCATAACTTTGGAAAATATTCTCTTAGCGTTTGCAATTCTTGATCCGGGCCCAACGCTGAAATTACTGCAGACTTTCTTCTTCTTCTTCCTCTTCTCCTTTCTGACAGCTTGAGCAAAAGGAGCTGTTTTTGAATTTCAGGAGGAAAAACACACACGCGCACGCACACACCCCAAACAGCACCATTTTGCAGGACAACATGTCCCCTGTGCTCCGGGGCGGGCGGCCCGGCCCCCTCCGGCTGGCCTCACAAACACTTAGTGTCACAGAGGGTTATGTAAGCGCGGTTTGGGCCTGCGAGGTTGGACGTGGCCTTGGGTTTTAAAAGGAGGCAGAGGAGTTTGGGTGAGGAGCCGTTTGCCTCAAAATAAATCCAGGAACTCGATGCAGAAAAAAAAATCCCCAAGACTCTAACGGAGGGAATATTTAGATGTATAGTTTGGAGCAGCAAGAACTCAGAAACTCAAGCCAGAGTCTGGCCAACGCGGCTTTCTCGGCCCATCGGGCACGTGGGCGAGGCCGAGAGGCCAGGGAACGAGGGGCAGGGGAGGTCACCACGCGAGCCCTTCAGTGGGCTGAAAAGCAGCATGTAGACCACCTCGCACGTCTCCTGGAAGAAAAACACCGATTCTTAATATTCTCAAAGACCGTCTGCGCTTTTGTTCACTGAGTTTTCCAGCCCTTCTGTTGGGGGCCCAGATTGAGTGACTCCCACTGGCCAGCGAGGCCAAGGCAGGCCAGCAAGATCTTTGATCCGGGAAAAAGAAAGCAAGAGATGTAGGGCACCCAGCCCATCCTGATTTGCCCGAGACCTTCCTGGTTTTAACACTGAAAGCCTCACATTGAAGGAAACCTCTGAGTCCAGGGCAGACGGGGACAGTTGGTCACCCTACAAGACAGAGTAATAAGGATGACCATCACGACTGTCACAGAGTGTCTGCTAAGCGCCCCTGGCCACGCTCGGGCTTTAGATAAATATTGTCACACTCTGTTCTCCCAGCTGTTTAGGTAGATTACACACATTTCACAGACCAGAGCAGGGAGTCAGACAGCAGACGCGCGGGAGGTCAGAAGCTCTTATTCAAATCAGAGATCCCTGGGCCCCAGCTCGGAGAGTCCAACTCAGTAGTCGGGGGGCCTGTGTGTATAAGACATGCTCCCAGGGATTCTATGAGCAAGTAATTTCAATGTGCAAAACTCAGCCAAGCTCTCCCGGGAATGGCCTTGGAACTGAGCATGGAAGGGTAAGTTCAATGGGGACAGGCATTCGAGCTGAGGGAACAGCATGAGGCAGGACACAAAGGTATGGCGACCAGTGAGTGTGTAGCTGAACATACCGTCCTCGAGGGACAGAGCAGGAGAGGAGGCTGCTGTTGATAGTTCCAGGTCTGGAGGGCTTGAACGCCAGGCTAAGGAATTTGGACTTTATCCTAATGGCACTGGGGAGCCATGGGAGAGTTTAAACAGTACAGACACGGTCAAATTTGTTCTTTAGAAAAATGATTCCAGCTCCTCTGCAGCAGTTATGTTGGAAGGGGTGTGACAAGAGGCAACAGAACAGTTAGGAAGAAAGTGAAAGAAACCCTACTCACACTAACTGATGCAAAGATGGAAATTCATTGACTCACATAATTGATGTTAGCTTCAGGCATGGCTGCATCCAGGTGCTCAATTTAGAAACCAGTCTCTCTCCATGTCTTGGCTCTGTTCTGGCGTCTTTCCAGACAGACTCTCTCTCTCTGATGATAAGATAGCCCCCGGAAGCTCAAGGCTTGCCCCCTGAGGCTTAGCAGCCCCACCAGAAAGAGAATGCCTATTAACAGTACTTTCGGCCAAAGTCCTAGTGCTGCCACTTGCTGGCTCTGATAGGCCCCTCCCTCAGCCAACCACAGCGGTCCCATTGGCCAGGTCCACATCAATGCCCACACCTGGAGTTAGGGAGTGGGGTCAGCTCCATCCCAAATCCACAGTCTGAGATGGGAGGGAGAGTGGTCCCCAAAGGAAAATCTGGATTCTCTTTCTAGGAGCCTGAATCATGGGCCATGAAGCAGAGGGAGCAAAGGGCCCAGCAGGAGCCCACAGATTACCATCGCCATTTCCCTGAAGTGGAAACAGAGAGGTGAAGTCACTGGTGGAAAGTCACACAGCAAGCCAAGAGCAGTCAGGTCTCCAGACTTCCTTCAGACAACCGCTAAGACCAGTGGTTCGCAATGTGGCCCCTGCAGGGTGGGGGGTATGCACACTCCCTGGAAACAGCCCAGAGAAGCTGTCCATTGATCCTCAGAAATTTAAGAAGTGACTCTAGAAGTTGCCCTCTTGCAAGCCCCATCTCAATATCCAATAATTCTGCAGGTAAATATCAAAAAGGGGGAGGCCTCAAGCAACCTCTAGTCTAGGGTCAGGATTGAACAGGGCCTGGAAGCCCCCAAAACAAATCACGCCTCGCACGTGAAGGGCTGCAGGTTGGTGGAGCTGAGGTCCCGTGAGGCGTGGGTACTACCGTGAACCGTCACCCACACACGATTCATCCTGCCATGCAGGGCTGTGGCTGCCTGCAGTGGGGTCCTCGCAGCACGAGACGGGGAGCAAACAGCCCCGAGCACCCCCCTCACCACAAAGCACAGCGTGCGCTCCGAGGTCCCTATCCCTTACCTCTCCATCTCCTCCCCTGGGCCGTGAGCTCCAGGAAGGTGGGGACCGTGTCGCCTGTGTCCTTGGCACCCAACACAGACCTGGCACACTGTGAGGCCAAATAGTCGTCAGATCCATGGATGGCTGTCCCAACTGTCTTACACACCTCCAGGCACAGGAGGCTCACTGCCACCCAAGGCAATCTTTGCTGACAGCCCTGCAGGAAATGCCCTCCTTAATCTCCCCAAACTGGCAAAATTACAGAGCACGATCCAGGGATCCCCCACTTTGCAATTCATCCTTAGGAGAGAATTCAAGAGCAGCAAAAACCATTTATCCATATGAAGATGTTCATTCTAGGGTTTTCTATCATGGTGGAAATCTAGGAGCAATCAGAACACCTCACAGGTGGCAAAGATTGTGTGTGTGTGTTTGTGTATATGGGTGTGCGTATGGGTGTGTGCGTGTGAGTGAGCGTGCTTTAGTTACACCTGAGACCCCGCGACAATGGACAATTTAGCAACCATCAAAAACGTGAGCTATGACAAGCACATAGAGACGTGGGGAGTTGTGATCCAACAGGAGGTTAGAAAAAGCAGAATGCACACTCGGCCTGCAGCCCCAGGAGCTAAGCGTTCGCAGACAGGATGCTGCGGGAATGTGCAAGGAAGGAAAGAGCTGTGAGGTCGGAGGGGCAGCACTAGGGTTGTTTTTAAAGTTTCTTTACAGTTGTATCCCTGCCTCCTGTAGGTACTATTGTTCCCATTCTAGAGGTGAGGAAAGCGAGGCCCAGGCAGGTGAAGCCGTTTGCACGTGGCGGCTGCCGGGCCGGGCGGGGCAGCTGACTCCCAGCCGGGCGCTGAGCCCCGCGTGGGCCTGTTTGCTGTCCCCGCCCGGCCTGCACCTTCCGCAGCCCCCCTGAGAGCTGGAGACGGCCTTTTCTTCACCTCGCCGACCATCCCCGTACCCTCGCTGGCCCCTCTAAGACTCAAGGCCCCCATCGCAGACCCAGAGGGAACGAGACCCAACGGGAGCCTCCGCGACAGACAGGAGTCGCCTGCAAGACGTCCACGCTGCCGCAGCCTGGCTCCTGCGCGGCTCTCGGGACAAAGGCCCCGCGCCCGCCGGGTGGCACCGCCCGCCGAGCAAACAGAGCGAGCGTCAGAGCGGCCCGGCGCGGCCATCTGCTCTTCAGAGCGCAATTAAATGTGACCCAGCAATTAGGACTTCGCGGCAGGCGACGGCCTCATGAGCGCAGCGCATCCCAGGCTCTGCGCTCCGTGGAGAATTCTAGAGCAACATGCGCTGTGGAAGGAGCCCCTTCCCTTAAGGGCAGTGGAAGGCGTAACTTCTGTCTGAGGACAGAGCTGGCTCTGCGAGGCCATGTGCTTATGTTATCTTATTCACTCCCCGTGACAACTCACTGAGATCGTGTTTTCTCCTGTTTCCCAGATGAGGACCCCGAAGCTCATACGTGGGCCGCGCCACAGAGCTTGTGAGAGCCAGAGCTGGGCTTTGAACGCAGGCTCGTCTGGCCTTGAACACGCCCCTTTCCTCCAGCCTGGGCTAGATGGCTGAAACTAACACAGCTATCTTCCCTCACCCACCCCCGCTCCAAATGCTGTGCTTTTGCGATGCTCCCTCAGGGGTTTTCTTTAGACACCAGCCCCCTCTTCAGACATTCACTCAGCAAACATTTATTGAGCATCGACTGTATGTCAGATTCTGTGCATGGAGGAAGGGAAGGCATTGTGAGCAACAAAGACGCAGCCCCTGCCCTCCTGGAGCTTATAGTCTAAAGAGAGAGGCAACATTCGACAAGCACATGAAGCTATAGAGCTGGAACAATGGCAAGGAGGGGTACACGATGCCATGAGAATGTGGGGTCATGGAGGTCTTCCCTGAGGAAGTGCCACACAGGCTAAAAGCTGAAGGTGGGAGGAGGTAACAAAGCAAGGCAAGGAGGGAACAGTACTCCAGGCAACAGAAACAGCATGTGCAAAGGCCCTGTGGTGGGACCCAAGAAGGTCAGTGTGGCAGGAGCATAGAGAGTGTCCAGGGAATAAAATACATTTTGGTTAACTCCTATCACAGTGCTTCCAGCTAACATTCCACTGCACACTGACTCTGAGCTTCTAGTACATAATCCCTTTAAATCCTTACAATACTTGCATGGTGAGGGCATTTCCAACCCACTTCACAGTTGAAAGAAAAGGACACTCAGATGCTGGAAGTTCCCGAAGTCGGCAGTCGACCGAGGTGGGTTGTTCTGTGCCTGGCTCTGCGTGAGGCTCTTTAATCGCATTATTTCAATGAGTCCTCTCAGCAACCATGACACGGGGACCTTTATTACCCCCATGGTACAGACGAGAAAAGTGAGGCTCAGACAGGGCGTGTGACCCATCCAAGGTCACAGAGCCAGGGGACTGCAGAGCTGGGATCTGGATCCAGGTAGGCGTGGCTCCCAGCCCAGTTTCAGCATCTAAGCGAGTGTCAGGGCAGCACAGGCCTCACCCTGCAGAAGCGGGCGAGGGATTCGCGTTGGGTTCCTCGTCTCCTTGCCGCTGTGCCTCTGTCTGCAGCCTCAGCAGATCCATGGGCTGAACAACCTCTCGCTGCAGAGCTGGGTGCGCTCTTGGCGGCCGTCAGCATCTTGCTGTGGGTTATCTCAGGGCTGGCCCCCTTGTCCTCCTTGTGGGTCTCCTGTACTGTCACTCCATTCCTTGGACACCCCCCACCGTGGCTGGCATCTAGGCACACTCAATCTGGGTTCCCCCAAGAGCAGACCCCAAGGCAAGGATTTGGGGGCACCCACCTCGTCTGGCAGGTGATCCAGGACGTAGAGTGGGGAGAGGGGGTGGAGAGGGGAGGAGAGCCAATAAAGGATGCATTGAGAAGCGAGGTACCACTGTGGGCAACTGGGTGCGTTTCTGCTGGGACCTCAGGAGACTGTGTGGATCACACTGGGGCTGCCCCACCCGAGGGACGAGGGAGCTGGGGTATTTATCCCCCAGCACCCTTCCTGCTCTAGCTGAAGGCTGCTCCTGGGGTGGGAGTGGGGGCGTTAACTCTCCAGCTCCTCTAGCCAGCCTGCCCACTCACCAGGCCAGAGTGCGCAGAGGCTGCCTGCAGGTGACCTCCGGGGTGGGCGGGGAGATGTGGGTGGGGCATTGATGACAGGAAGCTTGGTCACCCAGCCAGTCTGGCAGGCAGCAAGCATTTCTGGAACCTCCATATGCCTGGCGGTGCTCTGCTCTGAACAGAGACAGCCCGGAAGGGTAGGAACAATCGAACAGCCACTATGCATCAGGCACGAGCTGAAAACTTGCATAGGCTATCGTTTCGAGCACATGTGCCTGGGTAAGCGTCAAAAACCACCTCCCCAGATTCTGCCTCCCCTACTCACTGGCTGTGGAACCCAGGGCATGTGAATCACCCTTGAAATCTTGATTTTTCATCCACAGAATGGGCATGAAGTCAGTATCCATTTCATAGGGTTGTTGAGGGATCAAACTGTCAAGTTCTCAGAAGCAGTGCCTGGCATAGAGTAAGCACTCCACAAACGGCAGTGATTCGTCTCGTTTCCTCTTTTTATCACCATATTTCACCAAATCTAAGACACCATCAGTTGTAAAGCACATCCCAACTTTAGAGATATTAAAATGCAAGAGAGAGAAAAAGGACTTCTTAGAATTGATGGAATATGGCCTTCTTCCTGTTTTCCAGTCGGAGGCATTGAGGCTAGGGGCAAGGATATAATTTGCCTGTTTTTCCCTTTACGTTCCCTGCTTCCCGCCCTGGGACGGGGTCCTCCCCGGGTCACCCTGCTGTCAGGTTCAGGCAGATTTTGCTGTTAATACCACGCTGCAGGAGGAGACGCGGCCCTCGTCAAGCCTTGGATTAACTGACTTGCCTGCCATGTCAGAGAGAAGCAGAAGTCTGAAGCAATTATGCTGACGGGGTCCCCACCCACCGAACACCCTCCTCCGGGCCTCCACCAGGATGAGTCAGCCCAAATTATCCCCCTAATTGTCTCAACCTGTGTGGACTCCCAGCTGGGGCCCTCCTTCCCCCGAACCCACATTACTGGATCCTTGAGGGCTGCAGACAGGCAGAGAGAGCCCCTCTCTCTGAAATGGAACACAGACTTCCAGGCCCTTCCACCATTCCTCACAAACCTGGTCTCCACTTCCCTTTCCCTTCTGCCCGCCCTCCTCTGCACGCACGCCTGGTTCTCACCGGCCTTGATGACAGTTCCTGCTTGGAACAAACCTCTCCCTTTGGGCATCCCTGTCCCTCCACCCCTGGCCTTGCCTTACGATAGTTGACCTGCCCGGAGAAGGGGACGTATTGCATTTGAAGTCCGGTGAGGAGAGGAACTATCTCGCATTGACTTCTGGATCCCACCCAGCAGAGCGAACTGCTCAGAGAAGCTATTCAAGACAAGTGGGTTGAATAAAAAAGAAGAAGAAGAAAGAACCAAAGAAGAGCTTTGGTTGTGAAAGACGGAGGAACAACAAAGAGCACCCTGAGGAAGGGCGTGCCACAGCTGGGCCAGACTCCCTCGGCAAGAACAAGCAGACGGAACCGCAGAAACAGCAGGTACAACAGCGAGAACAAGCAGACACAACGATGTTCCGTGCACCAAGGGATGGACAGACTCTCCCGGGGAGGGGGGCATGCACTAGTACTGGGGGGTAGACTCTCGGTTCAGGAGTCAGTAGAGGATCTCTTGTTGGCCGAGGAAGCTCTCCTAGTACACTGGCTTCATGAATGCAGAAGGCCCATGGATTGAACAGGCATTTACTGAGGACCCCCTGAGGAGGCAGACTGTGGCTCCTGACACCCACACACTGTGCCACCACAGGCTGGGAGACGCTGGGAGCCTGACTTATTTATTTTTGAGTGGCAGGTGCACAGAAATGAATTGACTCCCTCAAGGACACTCATCCATGAGTGGCTCAATATCATCAGTCTAGACAGACCCTCAACACCAGTCTATTCCTGTCCCCAGTCCCTCAGACACGGGCCACTGCATATTTAAAGTAGTTTCATCCTGTCAGGACCCCTGCCACCCCTTTATGTACATATTTATGTATCTAGGAACAGCAATAACACTGCCTTGGGTGGGTGGTCTTCAAATGAACATAAGTGACATCATCCCCTGTGGCTCACTTGCAGCTTTTTTCCAGCAATATTAATTTTCAAGATTCATCCTTGCTGGTAAGTGTAGAGGTAGCTCACTCCTTTTCACTCCTATATAATATTCCATTTGTGAATATCTCATTTTATCTGTCCATTTCCCCACAGATGGACATGTAAGTTATTTCTAACCTGCCCTACTAAACAGCTCAACTTCTTTAGTGATCTCATCTATAAAAATGAGGTGCCACAGCTGACTTCCAAGTTTCTACAAGCCAGCTGTCTAAAATGCAGACCTTACCCCACGAAGTTCACAGTCCAGTTGGAAAGACATGATTTGTACATACAGAAAAGGAATTTCACTACACGGCTGAATTGGGTGCCAAATATGTGTCAATTCTCATCTCTGCTGTTGGCCTCCAAGCCCTCCTCACCCGGAGGATGCTTTGCATGGTGCCTGGTCCTCCTGGACAGTGAGCGAGGCCAGTGAGTGGTGGGGGAGGGGGAGCGGGGTGCAGCTCTGCTGATTCCATCGGGGAGACCTGCCTGGTCCATCAACAGCAGCCCAGGCTGGGCAGGTTCCTGCCCTGGACCAGCAGGACGCACCTCACGTCACGCTGCGGGAATCCTCTTGTGTTATTTATGTTGGCTGCAAAATCCAGGAAATCGCCACTGGATGTATAGCCCAGTGTCTCGGGATTAAATCCTGTTAGCACGAGTCTCATTCTCCAGTATTCCCCTGTGATCCAGACCACGGGGCCCGCCCGATGGTGGGTCCAGGTTTATTGTTACAGGGAAAAAGAAAAAAAACAGAACCCACGTTGAGGAGGCTCAGAATGAGCTCTACAGGCTGGTGGAAGCACTGCTATATGCTTCATTGTGCTCCAATTACACAGAACGCTCCAGAATCGCCGCTCTGGGGTGCAGACGCTAATGGCCATTATTGCATTTGGACAGCCCTGTTTGGTTATATTGCGATCTTTGCAACCGCCGTGTGGTTCACTGAGGGTCGCCAGCCTATTCTAACGTGGGAGAGACGTCACAGGTATGTCATTTGCAAATGCTTACTGAGCACCTGGTAAAAACCATGCCTGGTTCTAGGCACTGAGGAGGGGGTCAAATTGGCTCTCGCAGAAGTTCTGGTCCAGTGGGGAGAGACAAGCAACACACACACACGTGCACACACACACAACGCAGGTAGTGATGAGTGCTGTGAAGAATAAAGAGCTATGACAGATCGGGGAGGGCCTGTTTTACATAAGGTGGCCTGGGAAGGTGCCCCTGAACAGGGGACATTCGGGGGTCTTAGTGAGGCGAGGGAGGGAGCTGTGAGGGGCTCTGGCAGAGGTGTTCCAGGCGGTGGGAGCAGCCAGTGTAAAGGTCCTGAGGTGACTTGCCTGGAGTGTGGGAGAAGTGGCCAGCAGGGGCCAGTGTGGCTGGAGTGGAGGGAGGGTGGGGAGGGTTGGAAGGGGTGGGGACAGAGAGGAGGTCCAGTGGGTCCCGGGAAGGGATCCGCACTGCACTCTGAGCTGCATGGGACGACTCTGAGCAGAGGAGGGATGTGACGCGTTTGATACTTAGAAGAAGCCCTCTGGCTCCTCCGTGGGAGGAGAAAGGGCCAGCTAGGAAGGTCTTGAGCAGCAGTCCAGGGAGAGAGGATGGTGGCCGGGCTGGGTCAGGATGGCTGTGATGGACAGGCTGAGAAGGGTCGGACTCTGGACACATTCTGAAAGCAGAGCCGACGGGACCCGACGTGGGGCGTGAGGGGCACTCTCGACCCCGTCAGGAGCAGGGCCTCCTGCTCGGCCGTGCCCAGGGCCCCCCCATCGCCGCCTGTCGCTGGGGCTGCACTCTCTGCACTTGAACAAGCATGCCCACGGCCACTGCAGCTAGAGGGTTCAAGCCAGCAGGTCCCACCCCTTGTTAAGGTCGTCGCTGGGGCTCCTTTCTGCAGTTGCAGATTCCACGACTCGTGTCCGCTGCTTCTTGGCAACAAGATGATCACGAGCAGGTGTGGGACCAGGACCCTGGGTCAACCTCAGCGTTTTCACAGACAGATGAAACCCACGCCAATAATCCTTTCTTTTTGCGCCACAGAATCCTTTCTGTTAAAGCCACAATCCAGAGAAGAGGAGCAGCTTTCCATGTCTATTGTACAGACGAGGAAACTAAACTCGGAGGAGGCAACAACCCTCCACGCAACAGGGCCACTTGGGGTAAAGCTGGGGCTGTGCTCAGGTGACAGGAGACAGCCATCACCTGGCTGAGCCCTGTCCAGGCTGAGGAGTGCAGGACTGTGGGTTGGGATCCTGCCGGGCTAGACACCAGCTCCCACTCCTCCCTCGCGGGTGAGCCTGTTGTCTGGGCTCCCTGGTCCCCACCACCTGGCCCAGAGACCTCACACTGGAGTCCATCTTGATGCACAGCTGCCACTACCCGGGGAGCTGCAGACGACACAGCTGAAAGCACTAAGGGATGCCGGGATTCAATGCTCAGGAACAAGGCGTCCGCCTCTTGCTCCCTCTGCCTGCAGAAGCTCCCGTGATGACTCAGGAAGAACGTGCAATTCCATCTGAAAATGTTCACGATTCCAGTCCATTCCACCTTAGAATTTCTTAGATTGAATTCCTTATTTGTTCCATCTTGGAACTTTCAGGGTTTTCATCCCCTTTAAAAACTCTCCGAGATCTGGGCCAGCCCCGTGGCTTAGCGGTTAAGTGCGCGCTCCGCTACTGGCGGCCCGGGTTCGGATCCTGGGTGCGCACCAATGCACCGCTTCTCCGGCCATGCTGAGGCCGCGTCCCACATACAGCAACTAGAAGCATGTGCGACTATGACATACAACTATCTACTGGGGCTTTGGGGGGCAAAAAAAAAGGAGGAGGATTGGCAATAGACGTTAGCTCAGAGCCGGTCTTCCTCAGCAAAAAGAGGAGGATTAGCACGGATGTTAGCTCAGGGCTGATCTTCCTCACACACACACAAAAAAAACTCTCCGAGATCTAATTCTTGCCCTCAATAGAATTTCCTTGATCTAATTTCTAATGGAGTCCACCCCAGAACATTGGAAAAGTACGTGAAAAACAGGTCCGGGTCACTTTCCCTACCGTGAATATTCGTTTGTATCTAAGTATTCCTTGTCAGTCTGCTGGAGTGTCGACTGTAGGCCAGGCACGGAGCTGGGACCGCAGGATGCAGGAGGGAACTGGGCCGAGCCCTCCCTCGAGGAGCTCACAGTGGAGGGAAGCAAACGTTCTACGTAAGTCAATATGATGGCAATGATTGTGTGCTCAATTCATGCAAAGCGTTCTATAGGTGCACTGGGTGCCAGGCACACGGGGAAGAGAGCCTGGGCCCTAAGGGCACTGGTGGCTTCCTGCCCTGGTTCCCAAGTTTAAGGGCTCATCAGAATCACCCATGGGAACTGATCACAATGCAGATCCCTAGGCCTGAGCCCTTGGAGGTTCTCATTCTGGGGTCTAGGATAGGGCCCAGGTAGAGTGACCAATCGTCCCCATTTGCCAATCTGAGGGGTTCCCCAGGAGGCAGGACTACCAGTGCTAAAATCAGGACCAACCAGGACGGTTGGGCCCCCTCAGTCCAGGAGGCTGCCTTTTGTTTTTGGTAAGGAAGAGTGGCCTTGAGCTAACATCTGTGCCAATCCTCCTCTATTTTGTATGTGGGTCACTGCCACAGCATGGCTTGACGAGTGGTGTAGGTCCACACCCGGGATCCAAACCTGCAAACTTGGGCCACCAAAGCAGAGTGTGCTGACCCTAACCATTAGGCCCCCCGGGCCAGCCCCAGGAGTCTGCATTTTTAATATGCTCCCCAGGCAATTCAAATGCAGGTGGTCCATGGGGTCCCATGGACACAGACGGAAAGCCCTGAGTCCCAGTCTTCCTGGGGGTAGGTGGGGAAACGTGGCCAGGTTCTGGAGTCCTGGGAAAGTTTGCAAGGGCAAGGACGGCTGGCCACGGTGGGTATCCACACAGAGGGGGCAGTCCACACTCCTGGGAGTGAAGGCCCCGATGCGGCTGACCTAGATCTCTTTCAGAGCATTCCCAGCGTGGCAGGCCAGTGCGAGGAGAGGCAAAAGCGAAAATGGGTTCATTAACCCAACTGGGTGGAGACATCCGAGCCTGTCGATACCGCCGGGCCAAATTTCCCAGCAGCCCCCAGCTGGGCACAGCTGAGCCTCGGCTTCTGTGAGCTCCGAGATATCTGGAATAAAGGCTCAACCTTGGAGAAGTATTAATGAAAATGTCAGAGGCACTAAAGTCAAAGCAGATGCGAAGCCGGCTACATAGGCAGACAGAGCTGATAAGAAACAGCCCAGGAGGGAACAAAACCTCTTGAGATTAGGTCAAGGGCAGACAAAAAAAAAAAAAAATGACATCCGGGGGTCCCCCATGGCAGCTCGGAGGGACGCTGTCACTCCTGCGGAACAAGCTGACATTTTGGGGGCTGCTGTGTTATATATTGACGTCCTGACAGGGCAGCGTTCGGAGGCCTCCACATCAGCAAATAAATATTACGTCTCCATCTTCAGCTAAGCAGAGCTGTGGTGCATTCCTATTACTTCATGTGGATTAACCATCTGGAAGTTGAATCAAGCCACAGAGTAAAGAATGGGATCCAATTTTGCATTCACCAAAATAAGCCGTACTAGTCTCAATTTATGGCAGATGGTTATGCAGTCTCAGCGGGCCAAAAAAATCTCTCTGCAAAAGAATAAAGTTTATGCCAATTACTGTAATAGGAACCAGCACAACAACTGCGTGGGGTTGACTAAGATCGCAGATATTGCTGTACAGCTCATAAACTGCGGGGGGCCGGGGGAGCGATGGGGACCCAGTTAATTCATTAAGATAACGCAAGAGAAATGAGGAGCTGAGTTAGTCATAAAACACAAATATTTTCTCACCAAGGATGGGAAGGGATGGAGCGGCTCTAACCGGGATGGGCCTCGGCCGCACTGCAGGCAGGGTTGGGGGCACAGTTAAGAGTTGGTGCTTAAAGGAGACTGCCTGGCTGCTCGGCGGGGAAGGCACAGGAGGAGAGGGGTTAAATCTGGGGCCTCTCTGCTCCATTCACGCAGAACAGACCTGTGGAGCGTGGACTACTCCGAGGCAGGCAGCGGGCAGGCCCTGAGCCTACAATGGTGAGTGCCATAGCGCTCCTGGCACCTGCCTTCACGGAGCTCCCCACCTGGCTCAGCTGGCAGTGGCCAAGAGGGATGCTGGCCTAGTTGAGAGGTCAGGGGAGCTGACTTCAACCAGGTGGCCCTGGGCTGAGGTTGAAGGATGAACAGGGGAGGAAAAGTGCTCCCAGCCTAAAGGACACTGTGGTCTTTGGTCTCAGGAGAACCTGGAACAAGGCGAGCGAGGAGGGGGCACGGAGGTGAGGGGATGGAGAGGGTGGCCGGGCCGACACGCAGGGCCTCTCCGGCACAGCGAGGAGGTCTGTCTCGGTCCTGACAGCAGAGCTGGAATGACCTGATCCGCCTTCCTTTGGGAGAGAGGCCTGGGCTGCAGGAAACGCTGGCTCTCTTCAGCTGAGGGCAGCTTCGTGACCTCTGTGTGCCCGTTTCCTCAAGGATAGGGAAGTGTGAGAACTCCCTGCTCCCCAGCACGGTGTCGGGGAGGAACGTGAGCTATAGCAGAGGCCGCCTGGGTGGAGGAGGGACTCACTCCCTCCTGAATGAGTTGTCCTGCCTGAGCCAAGGGCTGCCGGGCCCTCCTGGCCAGCACCTCCTCAGAGACCAGCATCCCCATGACCTGGCTCCCCACCCTGAAACCTCTTGTGCCCTGCTAGGGCTGGAGGGAAGGGTGTAGGCAGTTGGTTTGGGGCACAGTGGGCTACAAAACAAGGTTGTCTGTTTCCTATACAACGTTGGTTTAGCTTTTGTATTTGTTTTTCAATGAAAGCTGCTGGCTTAAAGAATGCTCACATTTGGGGCTGAAAATGGGGTGACCAACTGTCCCAGTTTGCCCAGGACTATCCTGGTTTCAGCACCCGAAGTCCAGCCTCCCAGTAATCCCTCCATCCTGGGCGAACCGGGATGGCCGCTCACCCTGGTTGATTAGTAGACCAACAAAGGGCAAGTCGGTGCCGGAGAGATTGTCACGCATCACTTATATGTTCCTTGTCTCACGGCCACGTTCTGTGTTGATGTTATTACGCCAATCTCCACCGGCAGGACACAGAGACTCAGGGGGGCCGAGACTTAGCAGCTGGCCCGTTGCTCAGTAAGTGGACGTGGCAGGCTGGGAACGCAGGCGTCTGATGCAGAGCCCCCTTGTCCAGCATGGCCTCTCCGAGAGAGACAGCGGCAGCGACCATTTGTAAAACCCAATGGCAGCGGTCACGGCTGCCGAGCTCACCATTCTCTCGTGGGCCGACAAGGAAGGGAATGAAGCTCTTTGTAAGCAACAGTAATCCCACTGTTCCTTGGCTGGCCAGACAACCCTTCTCCACTCACACAAAGGCAGGAGCCAACACAGGAGCCACTGCCTCATCGTGGTGGCCCAGAGCCAGGGCTGGGCCAGACCACCCATCACCCGTGGAGCCCCCACAGGATCCTGGGTGCCGTGGGGCGCACACAGCCCGGGGATGGAGAGCAGCAGCAAGGGGGCTGAATTCCAGGCAAGTGGGAGAAGCCGGGCTCGAGGCCTGGCGCTCGCATGAGCGGGGGAGCCCGCCAGCCGGAATGCAGGCGCTGACTGACCTCAATCGCACAAGTGGAAAATCTGAGCCTGTCGGGTTGGAGGGGCTGGGAGGCATCCCGAGATCCCCCCGACTGCTTTCTGGCACGCGCCCAGAGGAGTGGGTGAGCTCATGGGCCACCAGATGCCGAACCAAAAAATCTCACCCCCAGTGCTAGAAAGCACTGGGGGCACTCGTGTGCCGGGAAGTGTTCTCAAGGCCTGGGATGTGACAAAAATAGTTCTAAATAAGATTCTCTCGTAAAGTGAAACACTGCAAACGATTCTGGGGAGAAAAAACTACCCACGATCCCGCCACGCTAACAAAACCACCTTGGTGGCTTCCTTCCAGATGTGCACAGGCCCAGAGATTTCCTGCAGCTGAGGTGACGGCAGTTCTCCTGATCTCTCACCTTGACGGAGCAGACTGTGTTTCCACATACATTTCAGAATTATTACTAAACCTCCCCCCCCACCAAGTACTTTGGGGTGGCTTCCATATGAGGTATGGATACAGAGAACCACAAACCCTCAGATCTCACGACGCCATCACAGAAATCCAGTATGAGGGGTGGGAAGCGGGGCCTGGGAGGGGAGGGGAGTGAAGGAGTTATATCAGTAACCACCCCCCCCAAAGAGGTTGCCTCAGTTGACATAAAATGCAACATGGGAGTTTCCTGCCTGACACCAAGACCGAGGGGGAAATTCAACACCGTCCGAAGAAATGTTTTCTTGGCTCTGAGCTCTGGGAAGATCAGTCACAGAAGTTGGCTCCTAAGTGGTATTTAAGAACATCGGGCATCCTCAAGAGAATTTTTATCATTATGGCTCCTTACATCGACCCTTAGTAAATGCCACAGGCATGGAACTTCCCGGTTCTGAAAGACAGGGAGGGGGGATGGGCAGTCGTTATGTGCGACTCTGGAGCAGCCCTCTGGATTATAACCCTGGTTCTGCAGCTTTTGGTAATATGACCTAGCAAAATTACGCTTATCTGGGCCTCAGTTTCCTCATCTGTAGAAGGGGGGTTGATAGCACCTACCTCATCGGGTGATTGTAAAGATTAAATGAGGCCCTTTATGTGTTGTGCTTAGAATAGTGCCTGACATACAGCAAGTGCTAGTAAGTGTTGGCTGTTTGGGGGGAAGAATCTAAAGCAGGGACTGGCAAACCAAGGCCCTTGGGACAAATTCAGCCCACCATCTGTTTGTATAAATAAAGTTTTACTGGACACGACCACACCCATTTGTTTACTGAATGGCCACTTTCATGCTACAAAGGCAGAGCCGAGCAGTTGCAACTCAGACCGTAGGGTTCACGAAGCCCAAAATATTACATTGCCCTTGACAGGAAGTTCGCCAACCCCTGATGTAAATGATGTCTGTGCGTGGCTGTTCTGATCCTGATCTAAGCCCCCCTCCGGCCTTCCTTGGGAGAAGTCTCTCGTCCTACACAGCGCCTCTCCGGGAATGACATGTTTGGAGTGACGGGGACAAACACCGTGGCTGGGAAGCACTCACAGTACATCTTGGTGAGCTCAGTTGTTTCAGGGCTTCCCGGGCCACGGGAAAGTGGAAGTAACTCTGAGAGAACACGCCATCAGTATTCCAGGCTGTAGGGAGCCGGCGTGCAACGGGATGCCCAGGGGCGAAGCTTTTGTTGAGCACATACATTAATAAACACTGTAAGCCACTCCCCCGTTCCACTCCATGAAGCTCCCTCAGTCTGGAGTGCAAGGCAATTCTGCTATCGCCTGATTAGCAGGTGGTGTCAGAATATATAAGGGATCAACGAGACAGAGGCAAGTCACGGTGCTTTACTGCTTCTCAGAATTCAAGGAGTAAGCCGATTTGACGCCAGGTCAAGCGTCAATGACTCAGGGAAACTCGGGACCGATTTTCCAGGCAAAGGCCTGGCCTTACTGTGCCCCACCAGGAGTCATGAAGCCAAGCTCACATTAACATCTTAGCCATGGTACCTAGAGGGCCAAATTTCAATCGTGAAAAATATATAGGACATCCATGAACTTTTCCACGAGTATAGCATTTAGTTTAACAGCCACAGATGGTATTTTCTGGACAACAGACGTCACTGAAGTAAAATATGCCAACTGAGAGGAGTGTAGCTAACCAGCGTTATCATCATTGTCTTCCATACATCAACAGCTGTGCTAGCACATCACAGCTCTACCCTTCAGCTTTCGGCTAGTATTGGTTGGGGATCTGATGGCAAACTACAGCAACCATCTCCTCACGCTTAGAGCCCTTTCTATGGACAACCTCTGTGCTATGGGCAGCAGAGAGACCAGCTCAGTCCCTTTCATCCACATCGGAACCTCCGACGGCCACGAGGTGGAGGAGTACATCGGCTCCACTTTACAAACTGCAGAATGAGGCTCTCCCTGTCATCAGCTACGGCTGCCCCGATCTTTGGGGCCTCAGGGAGCCATGCAGGCGTTCAAGCAGGGCGCAGCACCATCAGGGGTGTTCTGGAAAATCACCTCTGGCAGACCCTGATTAAGGTTATCCATCTCTAGACCAGGACTTGGCAAACTATGGCCTCACTAGCCAATCTGGCCCGCTACCTGTTTGTGTGAATAAAGTTTTATCGAAACAGTCACGCTCATTCATTTACGTATTGTCTATGGCTGTTTCTACATTACAAGGGCAGAGCTGAATAGCTGTGATAGACCGCACAGCCTATAAAGCCTCAAATATTTACTGTTGTCTACCCTTTTACAGAAAGTCTGCAGACCCCCACCCTAGATGAGAGGATGGCTCAGCAGAGCACGGCTTGGACCAGGACACACAAGAGGAGCAGGATTTCACAGGCATTGAGGGGCACTTGTTGAGACTCAGTGATCGAGAATGTCTGGCTTGGGCAGCACAGCCAGCGATGCAGTTAGCTGACGGGAGAAGCCAGCACATCTCGGGGAAAGGAGGAAAGACTACGAGTTTGGTTTTAGATTCCTTTAGTTTGAAGAGTCTGATTCACATGTCTGGAGAGCGAGGAGGAATGCAGAGCTGGAGCTCCCTCCTCTGTTCTCTCATCATACTCTGGACTGTCAGCTATCAGAATTACTCCCTCCTGCTACAGCTGGCTGTCAGGCGTTAATTCTCGGAGGGCAGAAATTAGATCTTACTGACTTTTTTGGTTTTACTCCCCTCCCCTCTAACCCCAGGACTCAAAAGGGGCCTTGCACAGGGTAGGCAGGTAGCTGCTGTGGGCAAAAGCAGTTCCAAAGTTTCCATCAAGGGAGGCGACTTTGGGGTACAACTGTGACTCCTGCCCGTGAGGAGTTCCCAAGCTAACTTGGGATGCAAAACACACAGACATATAAGAGATGACAACATCTATTAACCAAGGCAGCATGGAGTCTGTAAGAGCCAGATGAGGGGTGAGGACGGTTGCCGAGGAGATCTCTCCAGGCTAAGGCAGGCTGTGTGGAGGGGGTGCTTGGCTTTCCAAGAGGGTGGTCTTCTCAATTATCTTTAGGAAGAGGGTGAGAATTCTCTTAGCTCTCTTTCCTGTCCTTTGAAAACAGGGCGCATGGAACCCAAGTCATAGAAAGGCAACTAATGGGCAACTTATTTTTTTAAAGGCTCCCCATGTGACTCTAAGGTGCAGTTGGGGTTGAGCACCTCTGGTTTACATTAGCTGAAGTTTTTCAGACCAGGAGCCCTAGCATAACACAACACTCAAGAGATAGGAACTCCCAAGACACAGTTGATGAGAAGAGCCTGGCTAGAACGGAGGAGATACTCTTTTTTCATCCACCGCAAGTTTTAATTCATGACTGAACTCAACAGAAGAGAAATGCATGAGGGGGTCATGAAGCAGTGCTTCCTCATACAAGCCCCTCTGGGGACTGCAAGTGATCTTGAGGGAGTGTGGGAAGCAAACAAAATCAGTTCTGAATTCCTTTCAAACAATTCAAGTGTCTTTCAACATGGTATTTGCAGAAGGAAGAAAAGGATGGCCATTCAAGTGCCAGGCGTCCCAAAGTGCTGAGCACTGCTTTAAACACTTAGCAGGGGCTTGGAACTTTTGTGAGAGGCAGCTTTAGAGTCTCTGCAGTTTCTCCTTTTCCCAGTCCAATCTGGTTGAAGAACTGGTTTTGAAGGGACCTACTGTTGCTTAATATTTCTAAGTCAGAAAACATAACCCCAAATGATGCTGGCAGGGTTCCTAGGAAGCACCCCCTGTAGGCAGCAGAGGCTCCATGCTCAGCGGGACAATCTTTAACCTGTCCCCTGGCCCTTTCCCTCCCTCCCAATCATGTGAAGTCCCAAACTCTAAAACTGCCACTGAGGGTAACTTGAAAAAATCAGTTTTGTACCCACAACTCAACCTCAAAATTCAGTGGCTTTCATGATATCAGATCTGAGGGTCTAAGAACAGTCAGAACATTCTCCTTCCAAATGGTCAACAACAGAGAACTCCACACCGACCCCTTAAGTCAGCTGCTGAGATGGACAAAACTACTTAAGGAAGCTATCTTACTTCCTCAGAGACAAGATTTCCAGGAGGAAGTCAGGCTGTGAAACTTCATGGCTTAGCAAGTTGAAGAGGGCAGAGAGAGGTGAGCCCTTCAGAAGCCAGGTGTTAGGTCCGCAGTGACTTGAGATCAACCAGAAGGCAGTTTGGTAAAGGAAGAGAATCAAGAGGGAGAACTCACACTGAAGAGGGCGCACCATACGCTAGAGGATACAACGTCTCAACTGATCCTGAACGCTCTACAGCTGGGCATCGTGGCCTCCACCCAGACAAGGAGGCCGGGACTCAGCGAGGGGCCGGGAGGGGTGCGCCTGACCCCAGCCCACATGTGGCCGGCGCCCACCCAGAGCCGGCACCCTGGGCTCCTTGGGGCCCAGCTGCCCATGGCCTGGACTTCTGCTTTCTCGTCTGCACAACGTGGACCACGTCTAAGATCTCTCAACCAACGATCTACTGTTAAGTGACTACTTATCACACTGAGCTGTAATTTACCTGTTCATATGTCTGTCTCCCACACTGGACCGTGCACTGCTTTTATTCCATCCTGGTGCCTCCAGCGAGACCTGAGTGCTGGGCCTCAAGTGCTCAGATCGCTGAACGCATGAGCGACAACCTGTCAACGTGACTGCAAACATGATGTCTGAGATAAAACACTACGAAAACTACCTCAGAAAACAAACAAAAGAATGCTCCGGAAATAGAACATTATATATTAAATCCATCCATATCGCTGGCCACCTCTCCAAAGGTTGAGCAGCTCTAGAATGTGAAGTTGGAACCATGAGAAAACAGTTGTTACACATCCAAAAACAGTAGGCTGGAGAGAGATGACAAAGCCCCAAACCAAAAACCCACAATCTTGAAACAATCAAAATCTAATGGCAAAATCCCTACTGAGTGCTTTTAAAAGTGCTATGGGTTTTCCGTATTTTTCCCCTTTACAAATAATTTTTAAAAAACCTCTGAGGCTAATAATCCTTCTTTAGTTTACTGCTTGGCCTTTAGAGCAGAAAATTATTTAAGAAACCAAACGTAACAACATAACGTGGCACAGGTGCATTTCAAGAACAGGAGTTTGCAATAAAAAATAAAACACCATTTTTTCTTTATTTTTCCCGAAGTGGTAGTGCTGCAAATTAGAGAATTCCTGAAAAGACAGCAGAGAAGCGGTCTGCAGTGTTCTGAATTAGATGTGGCATCAGGGGAACAACCACTCAAGCACACAAGTGGCATTTTGTGATCAAATTTATTTTTTGTTTAAATTTCATTTACTTTGTTTTACTGTAATTTACACAAGAGACTGCCAAGTAAACTAGATATTTTACATTCACCACACATTCCCTCAAATCTCCACAGTCGTTAGAAAAACATTAAAATCCATGCGCCGGGCTCTCATTTCCATGTGTGCCCAAGCTCCCAATGATGCTACAGATGCAGTGAGAGTTAAGTTCATTAAAAGGAGAGGGCTAGACTCTTTACTTCACAAAATCAGCAGTAATCTTCCCCGCGTCAAATACTTTGCAGACAATGATTATGCGCTGACAACCTATCTCACAGCAGTGCCCAGAGAGTAAACATCAGTCTTGATCCTGAGTGCACAGAGGACGTATGCAACGTGGGGCGTGGAGCAGAGGATCACAGGACCCGCACTGCAGTAGTGATCCCAAACACCCTTGTCTGAGTCACTGCAATCACTTCAGTGGGGACACGAGACATGTGGGAAAACGAGGATCAGGGAGGGCAGGACTGTCAGCAAATCAGATTACTAATGTGATGTGACTACAGGGCCTGGCGTGTTGTAGGAGGGACGAGAGGTTAAAGAAGACAGTTTGTGACATGAAGGCTTCAACAACATCATTCTAGTCCAGCTTCCGGGACTGACAAGAGGAACGCTGGATTCGGACAGAGAAAGCTGATGAAAATCTTACCTAGCTATTGTTCCTTTCTTTAAAAAAAAAAAAAAAAAAGTGGCAGCAGCCTCTAACCAGCATTTGCACGATGCTTATTCAGGATACGTTCCAATCATGTCCTACTTGAGAGCACATCTGAGCGGGTGGAGGTGCACTGGCCCCTCAGCAAGGCCTCTTGCCTGCGTGCAGGCAAGCCTCATGCTGCCTCTTGAATTCTTCCTATCTGAAAGTCAGCATCTCCCCCCTTCAAGTGTATTTCAACATGAAAAGAGCAACACATCATCACTAGCTATATTCTACCATGTAAGCTGTGAGGAATCTAGATCATTTGCATAGTTTCCAAGCTGTAATTTCAGAAAACAGTCATTTCAGAAGCAAGACTCCATGCAAGTGCTATACTTCCAATTTTTCTAAACAGCCTACGATGCTATTAATTTCTTCATCAATTTCTTCGTTTGCCTAACAGAAGCCTGAAAATTGTATAGTTTTTATTATAAATCACAAACCATCATCTCCATTTTTGCTAGGTCTGATGTAGAAAAATACTTGAAATTTAAAATACAAAAATCCAATAAAAACCGGAAATTTTTTTTAAAAACGGTATTTCCCCTCAGGGCAAACAAGTAAAAACTGCCCTGTAACTTTACTTCTTACTAACAGATATTGTCCAATTAAGCTGTAAGATAATGACTGTCCAGAAATAAATCCTTATAAATACATTCGAAGTTTACATTCCAGATTCATTGGAATACCAAAAGATTTTGAATAAATTTTTCTGTGGGAGTCTGTTGCTTATGGGACTAAAATAAGATTTATATGAGACTGATTTAAAAGAACAGAAACGTAATAAAAGGCTATATATATATTGGTCCACAACTTGACATTTATGAAACATACCAGCTAGTATTACATCGCAGTCAGTTTGTCCATTAATGGTATTACTCTGATAATTATTAAAATCTGTTCCAGGTATATATATTGAAAATATTTTCTTTTGCATTCTTGCTGAAGATAGGTACAGTACTTGGAGAAATTGTACTAATCCCTTCAGTATGTTTGTATGTACATATATACACAAGTGTGTGTACGGTGTCTGTAGCTCTACATGCGTTTTATATACAGCTACAGACATACACACACCAACATATATATACATGTGGTTGGGGACCTGTGCGTGTGAGTATAGAGTCACACGCACACGTCTGGGAACTGTCAACACTGCAAGATACTGGTCAGATTCTTCTTCACTCATCACTGGCTGCACTTGTTCCCCTCACTTGACCTTGATTACGTAACTGTAAGAAAATCAAAAGACAGTGCAACGTGTTAAAATACAGAGACACAAAAAATGCTAGACAGTAGCTTGTCACACACATTCTCCAGAAAAAAATCCTCCATGTAGCAAAACCTTTAGCAGAAAATGTACCCCAACTACTGCATTTTAAAGATTAAAAATTTAATCTGTCAAAGATTTTGGTCTTATTAGTAGCATAACATATTGTTTCATCAAAGGGAAAATCAATTAGAAGCAGAAATAAATCACAGCAATTTAGAACTTAAGAAAAGTAACGATCACATAATATTTTACAAATGAACACTGAATTTAAAGAAAGGGCTGTGGAGGAATCCTGGCAGAGCTCATCCTGACTTGGTACAACTCCTTCCCTTCAGGACTGAACACGTCATTTCTCCCGTGCGCAATAACGAAAGAGCAGGTAGCGCACTAAGAGGGCAGAGACTCGTGGCGGAGTGGTAAGAGTGTTCCATCTTGTTCTCTTCCTCAGTAAACATCACAGTTCAATAGTAACAAATGATGAGTGTACTGTCGATTTCTGGTTCCTCACACTGGTTTCAATATGTGGGGTAGATTCTGAGGCTTTTTCCCCTCAAGGAAAATCTCTTATCTGGGCATATAAATTTGTGTCAGAGAAATAAGACCATGGAAATGTTTTACACTGTAAATGAAAACCCAAGTGTATTTACACATATGAAAGCTAACTGTAAAGATAACTGAAGATTCAACATGAAAGAAGACTTTCTGGTGTTCAAAAAACTTTTTCAATTAAAATGAATTATTGAGGTTGGCCCTTATGGTATGGGATGAAGGATCTTTGTTTGACTTAAAATGCCTTTACATATTTCCTTAACTAACCACAAATGGTCCTACTAAGAAACAGGTCAATTAACGGCTATCGCTGAAACTCAGCTGGCTTCCAGGACAGTGCTACACGACAATATGTGCACTTGGCAGCCGGCTTCTAACCTCTAACACTAAGAAACAGCTCAGGACTACTAAATACAGCCTGTTGCACAGAGAAAATTCTTACAGAATAGTGACGCAAGTGTTCACTGTCAATTGCCAAAATGCTTATCTCAAATTCTAAAAATTAAACCACACAGTCTCTGCTTAGCAAGGTAACTACCCATTACCAAAAAGGCATTGGTTTTTAAACATTTCTTTTACCCAGGTCTTCACTTACACAGTTTGATTATTGTCTCTGACCCTACGGGGACTCATCTAGACATCAGCAGCCGACGTGCCTCGGACGGAACCCTTCTTACGCATCTAAATGTAAAATAAAATCATGAGCTGCTAAAATCACAGACTCTAAGTTGGGTTAGTAAGCGAGGGAGAAAAAGACCTAGAAGAGACTGGGGAGACCGTTGCCTGTTGATAACCATATCCACACTGAGAAGGAAGTTCTGAGGCCCCGCAAGCAATCTCGGTCCAAAGAAAATCTTGCAAAAGGCTTTTCTTACATAGCACAAAAAATGATATCTATTTTTGAATCTAGAAAACAAAAGCCTGCAGACTGATGATGCGAAATTATCAAAGACAGTCCAGGATAAATAAACTGTTCACCAATATAACGTGAGAAAATGCCCCGATGGTCCTGTTCATCTCCTCATAGTCCCTAGACCAGACAGGAAGCCAAGAGGTGTGGTCACCTCTGTTGCTTCTGAGACCAGGGTCCCTCAGAGTTCCCGATGAGAAGTTTACTGAAAAGAGGGAGGATGAAAGGAAGAACAAAGGAGCACAGGAACAATACATGAGAAACAATGAAGGACATAAGGATGCATCAGGAAGGACAGACACTCATACCAACAGCCTACAGACAATTAAAAAACTCAATGAGCAAATTAAGAAAAGAATGTGAGAAAAAAGGAACAAATGCAATAAATACATTTCTAAAACTCACCGCTCCTTCCCCACCCCCCACAGAAGTGCCAGTTGAGAACAGGCATAACGTTCACCCAAAGTACTCCTTCAGTGGCTGGGCCTGACCCCAGGATTTCTCTGCAGGATTACAGGCAGGCAGGAGCATTCCTCTCATGCCTAACCTCTCAAGATGCTGTTCCTTCTCTACAGGGCCAAAACCCATTTGAAAGAAATCCAATTCTTAAAATATTTGCGAATTAAGAAGAGAATTACAATGTATCAAATTCTATCACCAGGTGTCAGGGAAACAGGACCTCAAGAACAGGAGAAATTCCTCCATGGTGAGGAGGACTTGAGAATGCTAAGCCTCTTCAGGAGGCGGATGTTCTCTGGGTAGGCGCTTTGGCCTGCAGGCATGACACTGCCCAGATTCTGAAGATGCTCACAAACCAACCGTTAAGACTCAGAACAGCAGCAATGCATGTGGGATAAAGCACTCCCCAGTGATCCAGAGCAAAATAACCTAGACGGGGTTTAACGTTAAGATGATCAGCACTTAACGCTGAAATGTGTCTTGAAATGTTTTTGAAATATTTAACAAAGAAACTGTCATGTAGCCCCAACCCTGAACCAACGACAGATTTCTACCAAGTTCATGAGAGAATCAGTCAGTCTGAGCCATGTGGGTACAATGATGATGGCATTTCCTAATAAACTGGGCTTCTGTGTAACTACCTGTCTATCTTACACCTTCTTTTCAAGTGTAATTCCCAACTCATGGACACCTGACTTGCATGGAGCGGCAGCTGAGCCTGCAGGCCCACTGCCACCTCCTCGTCAGGGCTCTCATCGTGCTGACATTGGGACCGTTCAGCGTTCAGGTATCATGAGACTGAGAACTTGTGAGGGAAGTAAGAGCACTCCCCTGGGGGAGGAAGAGCTCTCAGCCAAGTTCTGTACAAGGGGTTCAGAGCCCAAACAAGGGAGGGCTCCATTCACCACCCTTCAACCACGACCTGTCTTCCTCATGTTACGGACAGGCCTTCAGCATAAAAATCAAAACCAAAAGAAAGCTTCCATGCTGAGAGTTCCAACCAACAAAGCTAAGTCTCTCTTTTATCTTGGTGTTGGCAAATTCTTTTTGGAGATGCCAAGGCTGCACCATGAGCTTAGTGAGAATAAGTGTAATCATGCTGCTTTCTGTTTAATCTTCAGCGGAGAGCAGCTGCTCTGAGGGGCTGGAGGCAGAGCGGGCAGGTATCTCTGGAGCCTGGAGCAGCTGGAGGGGAAAGCAGGCAAGGCAGGAAAAAAGGAACTAAAACTGGGCGGTGGTGCATCTGAGAGAAGGGCATCTGACTCTTGAGAAAGGGAAGCCAGAAGTGGGAGAGAGGAATGGAAAGAGAGGTAGGAAGCACCCATGACTTACTCTCACCTGTTTAAATATTTTGCCTGAGGCCAGCCTAAAAATAAGGGTCTTCCATGCTTACCATCCTATCACCCTACTCCCAAAGATCCAGAACTCAGTCACACTATTAGTATGAGAGACTGAAGTCAAACAGGCTTCCATCGGCTGGCCTAGAAACCAAACCCCCATTTATAATGCTGTCTCTATGGAAAAACATGTTCCAAATTTCAAAAAATCAACTTAAAAACTTCTGGAACAAAATCCATTCATAAGTTGGAGACTGCCTAAAGTTTACTTTATGTATAAGATAAGGTTAAAACATTTTATTGCCTTATAAAGAAAATATGTCCTAGTCCTCTCAGAAGGTTTGTATAAAGCTAATTAGAAGCAGATCTGCCGTAATCACCAAAAGTAAGCAATTTTAAACACAGATTCTTCACGATGCTGTGTGCCAGACAAATAGATTTCCTTCTGTGCCAAAGAACCTGATTTGCTGCCATTCGCCAGTGATTAAATGGAGTTCCTGCCCCACACACAGGCGTTCGTCAAACACTCTCGCCTGCAGGGCTTCCAACACTGGGACTGCTGGCAGGACTCTGGATGACTGCATGGAAACCACTAGCCTATCCTGTACATTCCTTGAGTTCATTTCCCCCGTGGGGCCTTACTCTCAACTGAAAAGAAGCGTAGCCCAGAGCAAAAGCAAAACCAGACATGTGGAAGAGAAGTCAGGGAAGACTCTGTCCCTGGGAGAAAGGGGGTGCTAACGCACTGCAGGGCCTGCTCCCTGGTGGCTTAACTTTGAAACGAGGCATGCTGACCTCCACCCGAGGATCACCTGAACTTCCGCCTAAGGCTTATGAAGGAATAAGCATTCACTGCTAGCTGTGGGAGGAGGAGGCACTTCTGGAATCAGTGACAATATCACTAGGCTTATCTTTTCTGCAGAAGAGGGACCTAGGACTTACTGCGCTAACATTAACAACTTACTGTGATAACAAAATGAGCCAAAAGCAACTTGGTCTGATAAAGTGAGCGTCTAAAAGGAATGAGAACCAGGTACCAGCACAGAGAGCTGATGCATGAAAAAGAATACAAAACCAGTGGGCATTTTACAGGCAACAAATTCTAGACCAAGAAAGCACTAGTCTACTTTCATGAAAGATGTGCAACAAAAGAGAAATGAGAACATGAGAAGGGATATTAGTGTCTAAGAAACTCGATTTTGATGAGGGTATACAGATTAGGGAATAGCTTTTAATAACACTCTTCTTAATTCCACGTCTACACTTACTGAGCACATACACAGTTTTAGAAAGGGAAAATTAGAGAATTTCCACAGAACAGGAAGTCTTACTGTTTCTAGTTCTTTCTGAGTTTCATCTTCCATTCTCCTAATGTCTTCCATTGTTAGATCAATCCACTTGTCAATCCAACAAAAAAGCTGGCGATGAAAGTTTGTAAATATCCTTTTCTCTTGCTTTTAAAACAAAGAAAAAAAGTAGTATAAGACGGTAAAAACCTAAGATTAATGACACCAACTTTATGTGCCCCAATTAACCCATGAAATCTACATATACTTGGTTTGAAAAGACCACTCTACGTCGATTACTGGAAATCTTAATTCCATCCTATTATCATTTTGTACAACAAAACAAAAATTTCCCAGTGAAATGTGAAACAATCTCTCCTAGTAGAAACAAACAAAAAAAGTGTAGTGTGTACACTCTGATCCAACATAAACTCCTGCTGAACCTGATTTATTTTTATCTTTTTCTAAATATCAATGACCAAAAGTCAACTCGATTTCTTCTGCTTTAAAACTATACATTGTCGGGGCCGGCCCCGTGGCTTAGCAGTTAAGTTTGCACGCTCCGCTGCTGGCGGCCTGGGTTCGGATGCCGGGTGTGCACTGACACACCGCTTCTCCGGCCACGCTGAGGCCGCGTCCCACATACAGCAACTAGAAGGATGTGCAGCTATGACATACAACTATCTACTGGGGCTTTGGGGAGAAAAAAATAAATAAAATCTTTAAAAAAAAAACCTATACATTGTCATTCTTAACTTCTCTGAAATCCAAAGGAATACCGAGGTGGAATAAAATAATGTACTGAAAGAAAAGACTCCTAGGTTCTTTGGAGTAAGGTGTTTTATTGCATTAAGAATTATTACAAACTCTCCATTAATTTTTGTACTCTAATGTTACTGCCACTATATATATGTATGTATAGTGTAAAACCATGTATATAATTAGTGATTTTAACTGATGGATTATTAAAGTTTTACTAAACTTTCCCAAGAAGAGAGAAAAGTGCACTCAACCGTGAGTACTTTAGTACTTTTGGACAATCTTCAGAGTTTACATTTTTTTCCATGAACAGAAGGGACTTCATCAATTACATGTGTGACTTCCATTTATCAGAACTGGACTGGTTATCTATTACTATGATCCAAGAAGAAGAAAGGAAGCCAATATTTACAGAGTGCCTACTGTGGGCCAACTTGCAGCAGGCCCAAGAACCATCAAAGTTTCCAGCACTTTACGACCCTTTTTAAAAAAATGTTGGAGCAGTTACAGTTTACGGTGAAACTCAGACACAACTGGTTGTGGGTGTGGAGATACAACAGGGGCTTCTTTTTTTTTTTTTTTGATAATTTTATTTATTTATTTATTTTCCCCCAAAGCCCCAGTAGATAGTTGTATGTCACAGCTGCACATCCTTCTAGTTGCTGTATGTGGGACGAGGCCTCACCATGGCCGGAGAAGCGGTGCGTCGGTGTGCACCCCGGATCCGAACCCGGGCCACCTGTAGCGGAGTGCATGCACTTAACCGCTAAGCCACCGGGCGGCCCCAACAGGGGCTTCTTTATAATGATAATGGAATAAACATTCACACTACAAGGAAAGTAAAGCTTGAAGAAACTCTGCATATTCCTTATGTGTTTACAATGTGTGTTTATACAACTGCAATTCTCCCCTTTCTAGATCAAATTGCCCACGTTACTTTCAATTTAATAAAGAAGACATAAAAAAGAGGTCATCAGAATGTATTTCGATCCTCAGATTATGTCACTCTGGGTTCAGAGTGTAAGGATTCTCAGTGAGGACCTCTAAAGAAGACACCTGACAAGAAAGTGCCAGGTACACAAGAAAGGGGCTTGAGGGGGCTTGAGGGGCTGAGGGGGCATCCAGCTGAGCTGGGACAGAGCCTGGCCTCTCCCTCTGGCCAACACTGGGACACCAGGGCCTCTTGGGGACATGCTTTATGTGGAAAGGGCTCTCTACAGAAGAGCTGGGCAAGCCATCAGGAAAGTGCTTTGGAAGAAAACCACTATGCTCTTCCCCAAAGATAGCCCCTTAAAACCTCCGCTGGCCTTTGTGTTTGCTGTTTCTAGGGAGAAAAAGAAGGGCAGAGAAGAATTATATAGGGAGAACAATTTTCACCTCATAAAGGAAAAAAAAGTTGTTAGAGAAAATATCCCATTAACAGCTACCTCCAATCTTAGCCTAAATTTTAGTCACCACATTCTGAACAGATTTTACCTTCTGAATGAAGTTTTCTACTTTGCTTTGCAGTCCCCACCACTTGAATTTAATGGTCACCAGCTTATAGGCACACATCTGAGGACAGTCAGGGTTGTTTGCCAGCTCCTTCTAGATGAGGAAAATTGAAAAGGAGAAATCGTGACTTAAATATTTATGTTTTGATTAAAACTGACTTGTGTAACGACATCACAGACATACGTGAAGAAAATTACAATCTCTTGTGTTTAATTCAGGTATTTGGAAACTCAAAATCATTTCAGCAAGAGCAGCAGTACTCCACTGCTGCAAACCCTGCTTGCACAAAGTTACTTCCCAGCTCTACAGTTTAACAGGCGCATTGCTCTGCCTCAAATTACACTATTCAGATTTCATATTAAATACCAAATTCTATTCACATCCTATCAATAGTGAGCCTTTAACACATAAGGGTCCTCATAACACCATTACTGCACTCCTGCTGTGGACATGGGAAGGCACAATAAAAAACGGTGAGGAAGTTTAGTTGTCTTCTATGTCTTTAAACCTCAGCAAGTGGAGGGGCTGTTTATTAACTGACGTATTTTCAATAGGAGGAGGACATGAAAAGGAAGCAGCAGCAAAAATGATCTATAATTATCAAGTATTCGAAGGCAAATCCCATACATCCGGACTCCGATTTCCACAAATGATTACACCTCATAGTTAAAATGGTGTAGTAAGGGAATCAAACCAAGAGTTGTTATGGTAAAAAAGGGAAAATATTTAAAAAAACAAAACAAAACAAAAAACAGAGCAAAGAAGAGAGGTGGGGGGACTATCTGTATTAAAAGAGAGAAAATATAGCCTGCAATTTACTTTCAGAAGAAAATATAAAAAAGCAATTAGAATTTAGATTCTCAGATTACGTCACCCTAGGATCAGAGTATAAAAATTCACTCAATTTTTAGGTTCAGCCAAAACAAAACAAAAAACACTAAAAATACGGGTTTGTGTGGAGAGAAAGGGAGGGAAGGAGGAAAAAGGAGAAGACGAAAGGGGAAAATAAATATGGCAAAGTGTTAACCGCTGACTCTAAGTGGAGGTGTTCACTGTTCTATTCTTTCAAGTTTTTGACTGGTTTTGAAATTTTTCATTATAAAAATTGGGTGGGAGGGATTCCAACCTATAGTATTACGGACAATTTCTATGACACTCAGTGCAGGCTTCTGTCTTAGCAAGCTCAGTACACGTACTAGCGTGTTTATCTGGGCAGAAGGGGTGAGTGGGGGTGAACCAGGGGCTTGCAGCACACCTCAGGGTTCTCACTATGAACCCCCTTAGCATTATGGTTCTTCCAGGGTGGTGTGTGCAGGAGACCGACACTCCTGAGCTGACCCCGAAGGGAGCCTGGGCTGGGCTCACAGCAGGGAGCTAGTGTAGACACGGCCTGCTCAGGAGCTCACAGCCTGGCACAGAAGGCCGGTACTCTGATCAAAGAAACACAGACGGCAGAGGCGACTGCAGGTGTGGTCTAAGGAAAGGCCGCTCTGTAAACTCTCAGCCCCAACGCTGGTGTGCTTACAGGATGACAGCTACATCTCAGGACTGCTGTGAGGACTAAAGAAGGCAGAGCATGCTCCGTGCTCAGCTGGTGGGACTCAGGGGCTTAGTACATATTAGTTCTCTCCCTCTCTTACTCTTTCAGACAGTCTTATTTACCTCTTTAAATTTGCAAAGCAATTTTAAATAAAGTGTCTCAAAAGTGTAGAAAGTCATGTGCAACATCATGGGCACCCTTTTTATAAAAACTAAGTACTGACTGAAAATTTAAAGCAGACTTTTACACAGGTTCCTCCCTTCTTCACCATCGTGCTCAGCTTCACACAGCACTCAAGACATGACAATGCCAGCATCAGTCACACTGTGTGCCACTGTCACTTCTTGTCAGCTTCAACTCACTCACACATTCCACTTTCAATAAGCTCGTTGTGTGTGAGCAAATATTCTTTCCATTCAGCTACATATAAATTCAAAAAATGATGAATTTCTAGGTCTTATTCTAAAACCTCAAGATTATTCTTCATTTATGCCATCATACAAATAGACCACATTTTTTTCCCCAAACCCTCAATAATGCTCCAGTTTCCAGTGAATTCTCTTTAGGATATATGAAAAAATTCTCTTTTGGTATTATTAATAGGACTCCAAGTTCTGAAGAATCCTGCATGATTGATCAACTTTTCTCAGAAAATCTCTTCTGTAATAACACCTCATCTTATGAATAATGACCTGGTACATGGGTTAAATCAATGAGGTAATATACGAGCGTTTAAATAAAAACATTATGTACAGCAAACTGTCCTTCTGTAGGTGAGTTCTATGTCAACAGAAGAACTTGGCTGGCTTAGCTCTATTTCTCCATGATTTCCCTCCCATAAAACAGAGTACCAATGTGAAAAGTCAGCATGGATGTGTATGTACACACGTACACACACACACACACACACAACCTCTTACTTTATGAACAAGTTTAATTCAGCTAGTAATAAGTAGGTACCATTTACAACCCAGCCCATGCTAGGTGTTGTCAGAGAACACAAAAGTGGCTGGTAGAGAGGAGAGTAATTACGTACATAAATAACGATAAAACCACTACCCTTGGTGCCAATAATCTCTATCAGAAAGGATACTCTTCTGTTGTGGACACTGTGGCCGGGATAAAATAATCTATTTGCAACTCCCTCTCCCCCGCTCCCTGACCTGCAGGCCCCATGCACTTAAGCTGGGCTCTGGTGTGTGTAAGAGCAGTCAACCAGCCTTCCACAGGACAGAGCTAGCTTCTGAGCACAAAGCCTTATTGAAATAATGACAAGGCTGGTCTTCACAGATAATTTTTTCAATAAGCAACAAGCCAGTGTTGAGGTACTCTCTATCCAATGAGTGTCACTGAAAATCTTCATATGAAACACAATTTGGGTATATGTAGAATACAGTACTCCAACTTGTGAAATACACCTGCCCAGCATAGCACTAGACTAGGAGTAAGAGGACTTGGGTTGCAGCTCCCTTTCTATGTAAGGTGGGCAGGATCCTTAACCCCTCTGGGCCTCGCTTCTCCATCACTAAAAGGAAAGGCTAGGCTCTATCAGAGCTTTCCACCACCCACTGACGTGACACTAAAAGCAGGGGTGAGTGAACTCAGCTCCTCAAGGGGCAGGCTGGCCCAGGGCTGCAGGTGGTAAGCACATGTCCTTGACATCCAATGGCTTGTCTTAAAACTTTCTATCATTTGGTATTTTATTCCATAATATGCCTGGGCTTAACAAAATACCCCATGCTGAATTTCCTCCATGGCTGAGAACCTCAGACGCACCACTGATGAGCCCTAAGATACCTTCCAGGTGGAACACTCCAAGGTCCTATTAATAATGGGTTGCTGACAGCTTCGTTCGGAAACTCCAAATCACTGGACATCTTGTGTTAAAAGAAAACCTGGGTGTTTCCAGTAACACACCAACTCTTCAGAATTCTCCTACCATTTTATAAAGACAGCAGGATGAAGCATGGTTCTAATTAAAGAGTAAGCTAAATTTAATACAAACATGCCTATACTTGGGCTCCAAAAACAGAGCACACACATGCGACTTCAACAATTACCTAAGTTTGTTTCTCACATTCTCTTTAGTGACTCTGGCAGGCTGCTCAAATCAATCAAGGTACTACTGGTAAATTATAAAGTAACACTAGTCTATAAAATTTAGTTTCAAAACTATAAGTGATAAGACAAAAAAGAACCAATTCTCTAAGCCATCTTCCCCAGATCTAAAATGCATATTCAGTCGCAATCTGCTTTGTGTTTTCCATCCAACATACAAGTAATTATTAAAAAAAAAAAAAAAAGTTTATGGAAGAATATGTAAACCAATTAAAAAACAAACAAGTAAACCAACAGCCTGATGCCTTTATTTCTTGGCCTAACTCTCCACAGTATCAAAACCTCACAGTGTGAGGCACAGAGGTGACTTTCAGAAACATAATCTCAAATATTCCCAGGAGAAAGCTGAGAACATAGAAGCTATGTATTTTTTCTTCAATTATTATTATGAATATATACGTGATATTTGAGGTTTCATCCAATTCTAAAAATGACTTACGTAATTCACTTCTTTTTTTTTTTAAATGGTACAACCACTTTGTAATTTTATTTATTTATTTATTTTTCCCCCAAAGCCCCAGTAGATAGTTGTACGTCATAGCTGCACATCCCTCTAGCTGCTGCATGTGGGACGCGGCCTCAGCATGGCCGGAGAAGCGGTGCGTCGGTGCGTGCCTGGGATCCGAACCCGGGCCACCAGCAGCGGAGCGCGCGCACTTAACCACTAAGCCACGGGGCCAGCCCCTGTAATTCACTTCTTAATTTAAGCTATGGTCTTAAAACTAATGCTTAAATTAAGGAAATGGCTTAAAAAGTCTCCACACATAATGGTGAAACAGAAAATAGTGAAATTGCCTAGCTGTAGTAAGTAAAAGCCAAAGGAGTCCTCTTGGCACCATCTTTCTGGGGTGGAATCTAACACTATGTAATTAAAGTCCTAAAGCTGTTCACATCCCATGTATACTATATGCCCTTTAACCTGGTAATTCCACTTTCACAAATGTTTTCCAATTCATCAGGTGAGAAAGTAACAACACTGTAGATTTATTTATAACGGCAAAAACCTGGACTTCTTAGAGTGGTGAAATACCTCACAGGCCTTCCAAACAATGGGCTACTAATACTAAGCACACAGCCGTTAAAAACCATCTTTTCAAAGAACAGTTAACAACATGGAAAAAAAAAAAGCATTATATGAATATAAATAGGTATCTAAGTATGGTATAAACATTTGTAACACAATAAACTACATGAATCAGGAAATATAATAGCAGTAATTAAATGGTGATTAATTAAAAATCAATTAAAAATTGATTTTTATTTTCTTCTGTGTACAATTCTTTATTTCAAAACTTAAAAATAAACATCACGGGGGCCGGCCCTGTGGCTTAGGGGTTAAGTGCGCGCGCTCCGCTACTGGCGGCCCAGGTTCGGATCCCGGGCGTGCACCGACACACCGCTTCTCTGGCCATGCTGAGGCGGCGTCCCACATACAGCAACTAGAAGGATGTGCAACTATGACATACAACTATCTACTGGGGCTTTGGGGAAAAAAAGAGGACTGGCAATAGATGTTAGCTCAGAGACAGTCTTCCTCAGCAACAACAACAACAACAACAACAACAACAACAAAAATATATATATATATATAATTTTATAATCAGAAAAAAACCTAACATGCTTAAAAAATAGACTATAAAAAAGTTTCTGCCCCCAGCTGAGTATTTTAGGACAAAGATTTACTTTGCCCTAAATTATCTGGGTGCTATTTCAAATCTTCATTCTTTTTTGACTATAAACAATCTAAATGTTTTCCTGTCTCTTTTCTTTCTGATGTTTAATAAATCAAAGCTAGACAAAATCAAGCTAAAAGCTGAATTAAGGTCTTTACTATATAACTTTAGTCCAGTCCGTATTTAGTTTTTCCTAACATTAAACTTCTACAGCAAAAATGATGTATAAATGCAGAGTAAAATACGATCAACTCTTCACGGTTATCAGAGATATTTCTGAGAAAAAGTGTGTAACTTTTAAAATGTGAAAAATCTCAATGGGACAAATATTTGGGACCTCACATTCAGAGCAGTGTTCTAGGATCCACAGATCCCGACAGCAGCTTGTCTGCCCAGGCCTCAGGAAGCTCACTGCTGGGGCACAGCAAAGTCTCCTCTTTGGCCTCACACAATACAAATGTTTTCTGATTCTTCTTCATCAGCTGAAAAAATAATCCCAAAACAAGAAAAGCCAAAATCTGAATTTAGATAATTCACACATGAGTCCAATCCAGCACAAATCTAACATTTCCTAAACTAAGGCAAAAGAGGATTATCTCTTTCCTAATCTAAGAGTAAATAAACTTATTTTGCTGATAAATACAAGTTTTATATAGATTAAAGCATAAAAAATGTAAAAGAACAATTGCATATAAAAGCTAAAGAACGGCTGGTTACCAAAAGACAAGAACAACCAGAAATTCTATAAAATTAAAGTCATGGACTAACAGAAGAACTCCAAATTATGACTCATTCTACATAATTTAAGTTTCATCTGTAACACAGCAAGCACTAGCTAGTTGTGAAATGTTTCCAAAACTGTATTTAAATACTTTGTGTATTCACTGAATTCCTTACATTTCATGTTTCTAACTATAAATGAAACCCCTACACTCAAATCATGTTTTTAATTTAACGACACATATTAAGTTACGCTGAGGCATGTGGACGAGGCCTAAGGGGGAGTAATGCATACTGGAGCCACACAACACGAGTAAACAAAACGCAGCGTGTTTAACTGGAATGGTGAGCAATCAGCCCATGTTATCCACAAGAACTAGTTTTTTCTATCTGTGACAAACAAACATATACAAATGTAAAAGAGAATTAAAAGAAAAAAACACAAATGTATTCTGGGAATTCATTTTCTAAAACTGTAGTCCTCTCACAGTCTCACGCTGCACGTCAACTCTGCACAGTCTTCCTATTTAAAATGTGCTGGGGTGAAGATGGAACAGGTATACACTACACTTAAGCAGAGGTAATACTTTTCAAGGACAAAGCAGTTTCTTTAAGATCACACTCTCTTCATATTTTAATTTTTCAATTTTAGGCAATCTGAATGCTCAATTTCAGCGTTGATTTTGTACTGTAAGATTCCAACCCAGATTTTACTAAGAAAGTTAAAAATAAATGCACTGCTGGTGCGGTTGCCAGTGCATGCATCAGTAAATATCAATAGGAGATTCCAGAATATATGTGGAGTATGTGTACTGAAATTTCAAGCAAAACCCAGTTCGCCAACTCATCATACTCTTCATTCCCTCCATTTTGTTTAGATTTTGGTAGCCATTTGGACAGACCTACATTGGACATTATATTCTCTGTAAGTAGATGGCAAGTCTTAACATTTGATTGATTTTTATTTGGCTTAAGACAGTTAACTTGTATTCAGCAAAAACTTAACTATCTACTTTGAGCAGGTAAGGATCTACAACAGCATATATCTATTACATCTACTATGAGCAAACCTCTGTGCTAGGCACTGCCGCATATCAAGGTTAAGTCAGACAGCCTATGGCTGAAAATTCAGTCAGTAATGGGGGACAGAGGAGGTAGGGTCTGAAGAAGACAGAATGCACACAAAAACCACCACCCTGACACAAGACACACCCAGTGCCATGAGAAGGTCATCGATAGAGGACTTCAGCTGAGTTCAGAGGCAGGAGATTCCTATCTGGTTTGGCAAATGCAAAATGTTAAATGGAAGAAGTAAACATGAGATAAAGTTCAGAAGATTAAACTAATTGTAGGTTAAACGAATTTCACAAAAATAGGCAAAGTGAAATTAAGACAGTAAAGCTTACTGCCTGTGAGAGGATGATCAGTCACATTTTCCATGTCTCCAAACTTAGTATTTTTGTAGCTCACACCCATTTCACTAATCAGAACTATGACATGTGCTTCAGGCCTGCATCCAATTACTCTACCAGTGACATCACAAGCTCACCCTGCAAGTCATGAGGAAATGTTTATGTCCCTGACAGTGTCAGTAAGACACTCCACAAGAGGCCCGTCCTGTCAAATTACTTCTCGAACCTGAGTAAGACACTCCATGCGTCCACGCCTGAGTCCTTTGGCTCTGCCTGAGAACACAGGCCTTCAGTATCCAAGATAAGGCTAAAACTAGTCATGTACTGCTCCCGGGGCACTCAGTTTCAAAGACAGGGAACAGCTTCTTTGGTGTCCTCTGCAGGAGTCGCATAATTAATACAAACTAAGTGTAAAATACTATTTTTTACAGTAAATTAAAAACCTAGCTGCCAAACCAAGCACTCAAAAAAATCAGCCATGTTTTAAGGTCTGCTTCATTACATATAATCCACAATATGGTCTAACCAGAAACTAATTATTCACCTCTTTATGCCACCTACCATAGGGTTTCAAACATGAGATGACAGGAAGGGAATGTGTTTTAAAATGCCTTCACAGCCCTCCTGAGACTCACAGCCACGTCTAGATGCAGACACATGAGAGCATCCTCAGTCTTTCTCCTCAGGTGGCTATCTGTAAAGGGCACTGCTCATTAGCCTCTGGAGGACGCTGGGCCACTTTCCTGCCAGCCTCTATCTCAGATTTCCATAGCTGGGTTTCAAATTCTCCCTCATCTCCCACTTCTATTCTTCTCACCCCCGGCCAACAGAACCTTGTGGTATCTTTACTTTAGGCCACTGACAACCAAGGCTACCACCTTTTCACAGATGTGAGGTGGGAGGAGAAAGGAGTCTTGGTAGCACAAAAGGAAACAGATTAGCATCCCTATAATCCACAAAGATGGCTGCCTTCCACTGGCTTGAAGGACCCAGGATGTCCTCTATGGTAATTCTAAAATCAGTCTAAAGCATGACTGAGCAGGTAAATGGTATGACAGACTGTTTTGAAAGGCCAAGCTCTAACTGCCAGAGCTTTTGCTCAGACAGGAGTTAACTAATAGGACATGTGTTATGATCTTTTATGAGCTTTTATGAACGATAAAAGCGTTATGATTATATATATATAAAGATAATATAAAAGCCACCATGACTTTTGGATCAAGTTCTTTATCTGACCTGATCCCCTTCTACCTCAACGGTCAGACACTGGCTGAGTCTTCTGAGACATGTCAAGCACTGTAAGGGCCAGATGCTTTGGCAAAGCCTCTTACAAAGCCCTTTACAAGCCTAAGTATTAATTATCATATATATGTAAACACAAAAGTTTAAGTCTTCATGTGGTGTCTGGATTAAGTGAAGAAAGAAATGAGGCCTTGCCATAGGATAAAAATGACACCATAATCTTCAAAGGCAGTGTTTGAATTTGTTAAAATGACAACTCCTCACCAGATCAGAGGTGGCAAACTGAAAGCTAAATGAATCCACATGTAAACTGTTTTTGATAAAACATCAGAATAGGTAGTCTTACCAACATCACACCACACACAAAGTTCCCAAAACACAAAATGAACCAAAACATGTACACACACACATGCATGTGCAGTGCTATAAAGAAGCAAGATATTTACATCCGTGAGAAACGCAAAATTTTGCCTTGAAGCAAAAATCTTTATCAGGCTATAAATCGCGCTCCTGTCACTATGCACAGTTACTTAATCAAGTGTTGAACCTAAATAGGAAAACATAATTCATGTACTCAGATTTAAAAAACTCTCTTTTCAGAGGGAAAATGAATACAACTACTAAGGCCTGCATCTCTAGGTGTGTAGCTTTTAAAAAATAAAAGGTATGTATCATACCATAGGCGAAAAAAAAGGTCTGCCTTCTTAACAAATGTGGAAAATATGAAAATCTACTCCTTAGCAACCCAAAGATCCCCTGCTAGCAAAGGTTCTCTAAACTGTGTGGGCTCTGCTTTACGGCTGAGCCCGGTCAAGCACTCATTAGACACACACAACCACAGGGGTAAGGACAGGTGAACCAAGACGTGTTTGTCAACCCCCAGATACTAGAACCAGGGGAACCCCTGGATACTAGAGAAAGAAAAGGAATAACTGTGTCAGAAATAGGGTAGCATATTTATAGATCTCATCAACCCTAAGAGATGATGAAGGCTTTTTATTCTCAAAGACAAAAGCATGACAACAATGATAAGAGCTACCACTTATTGTGCACTTCTTGTGCTGGGAACAACATCATTACTTCATTTAGTCCTTACAACAACCTTCTGAGGTTACTAATACTATTCCCATTTTAGAGATGTGGAAACCAACACTCAGAGTTAGGGTTAAGTTATTTAAGTCACAACTTGTGACAGAGTCACGATGGGTTTTTAATGGATCTCCATTAGTGCCACTGTCACCTACAGATTCCCTGACCACCGGAAATGGATGCCTGGTATTAACAAGAACTATCAAATTCTGGCGGATACCGTGAATACAGAGAGCCACACAACCATCGTGATGCAACAGGGCATCAAAGGCACAGACTGGTGATCTGCAAGTCACTGGACTGAGAGCCAGAATCCGCCACCTCTCCACACCATACGTAACTCTGTGACCAGCACTACAGCAGGTGCTCCAAGAACGGTAGGCATTCTGCTGTTTCTCCTACAACTACTATCCGTGTTTCCACGGCCAAGTTGCTCATCTATAAAATGAAGCAGTCGCACTTACCCCACAGGAAGGTGGTGAAGATTAAATACGACCTTGTGTAGTGTCTGGGCCCAAGGGAGAGGGTTCCCCCCATCCAGTCTGGTGCAGAGAAGCAGTCAATACCGCAGTAATTCAGAAGGAAAATGCCACTGTGGGATAGGTAAGGAAGTGTTCCACAGAGATCATGGGGTTCACACTTAGCTGTGAATATACTTTGGAATCTGCACTGGTAAGGTGAGCTTCTGCTGAGGGGCATGGAAGGTGTGCAGAGTGGCTGTTGGACAACCAGGCAGCACTTACACAGGAGCATTCCTACATACAATCCCAGGTAAGAGAGTCCAGAACAAGATTTCTTCTTCCTTTTGCCCTAATTATCATGTATTTCTTCCCTACTCTCATATTTCAGAAGTATAGAAATCTCCAACCACCACCCCTTCCCCAGTGCTGCCTTCAGAGCCATGATGAGTAGTTACTGACAAACAGGGCTGGAGATATAGGAGATGCTGGTAAGATCAAGTCAGTCCACAGGTTTCTATTTTTATGTATGTTGTATTACCAGCTAGTCGTCCTTCTTACTCTCTGTTTTTCTTCATAGTAGTAAGTAGATAGTTTAATTATTCTTGATTACTTTAGTTATTTCTGAGAATTCGCTGAAATTCAGTTAAGCAGTAACTAGATTTATAAGAAGAGCTGCAAACACCATCATTTGGCTAAAGTTAACAACCACTAGGCAAATGGGCAGAAGGGTATCACTAACAGCCAGCATTCTCCCAGAGAAATAACAAGATACACACAACAGAATGGGGGGGAAGACGGCTATACTGAAACCTGAAAAAATGTAAAATTCACATTACTAAAAACTAAACCTATTTCAGAATTTTAAATAATCATTAATTGATAATAAAAGACAAAGCAACATTAGTTAAAAAGGTAAAAATCATAAATAAAAAAGAAATAAAAATCATATTCCAAGTTCCTAAAAGGTTGGAAATCAGGTGGAAGTCATTGTCAAACTACTTTTGCTGCCTGTTAAAAACTGAGTTAGGAGTTTCTACAGGAAGGATTTGAGCCCAAACGTAACAGCCCACCACATAATGTAGCATTGCCTTCTCAACTTTATACTCGAAAAACTGATAATCTGAAGAAAATTAAATATTTAATTCACCTCCAAGTCTCAACCTCACAGCTCCCCTTTCCCTGTAAAAGTATCATCAGCTAGAGTCAGTACTTATTGGAGCAAGATGGCCTTTCAGAAGACAAGCAACTTAGAAGAGGCCCCGTCCGCTGCTCCAGCACGGCACTCCCCTTTAGGCCAGGGGCAAATCTCAAGGAGAAAGCCTTCTCCTCTAACTCAGGGTGAGTTCTAAAGTCCAAAGCTAGAAATGTGCAAAAGGGGAAAGTTTTTTAATCTATGAGAGTACATTTAGATCATGCATAATGAATTTGTTCCTTAATTTATAAGTGACACGTATCACTTTCTGCGTATTAAGTTAAAAAGTCTCTAGTCATGGCCATTAAACTGGGAGAATTTTGAACTGAACTCTACCCAGAGAACAAATGTGAAAATAAAGTAATTATGAATCATTTCTTCTCAAAGAAAGTCAGACTCATTCTTCATTTTAACTGATGTGCAAGACAGTCCACAAAACAGTCTGACACTCATGGAGAACCACCCAATGGATTATTTGTGGGGCTGTTAGAGTAATCCTCTATATGCAAACAACTAGCACCTAGACATCATTTATCGATGATCTGTAACTGGCTGCAGCATAAACATATTGGTTACCAAGTAAAATCCTGTTGGTGGAAAATCTGCTCTGGGCATGTTTAGGGTTTTATGCTCTTCTTCTGTCAAATTAGCTGTAATAACTTGCTATCAACACATTAAGCCGTCTTTAAGGGTTTGTCATTAGTTTAGCAGATGTCTTTAAAATGCATTATATTTCATAGCAATTTAAATTATTACCTTAACATTGCTTTTCTTACTTCCATGAATAAAGTAAAGATGTGCTCTTTATTAGAAAACAACTACTTGCCATCAAAATTGTTTTCTGGTGTCCTGCTTTTCAAAATATAACTATTTTAAAAGGCCAGGAACATGAGCTTGAGTGAGGGGAACTTGTTCAGTTTTTACTAAGACTAAATTTAAACAATAAACTTTCATTTAATATGGATTTTTGTACTGCTTCAAGTCTCAGAAGAGAACATTACAATCCCCAAAGACTAAATCACTTGTCTCTTTTAAGAGTTATCAGAACTGCATTGTGCTGAAAGTGACAGTCCGGCTACGTTCTGTTTGTTAACACAGCACAGACTTGCTGGGCAACTGCAACTGGCTGTTAAGTCCTTATCGCAAATAAAACTGTTTTTGTGCCATTTCTATTTTTCACTTAAACGTCATCAGCTCTTCTAGACTCAGGACCTGTCAAGTGTTCTGTTGCCAAGACTCTGCCTGTCAGAAAGGTCAGCAACCAGTACCTTCCAGTTGGGTCCCAAAGGGCCTCTTTTGGTCTTGACTGACTGGAATAATGCTGGGTCTTCATCAGCTTTGTAGTCCTGCAAAGCAAAACAAAGTGAGAGGCAGAGAAGAAAACCAGAGAAAATTCTTTCACCTTGCCAGAACAGCTCTTTACAGCTACTAAAACACATGACAGAAACCGATTAGGTTTACTGTGCTTTTGCATAAAAGTAGGAAAACGCTTCTATACGACATTAAATTTTCAGTTTGGTTCTCTGCTTTAAACTTTTATCTTGAGGCAAAACAACTATATAATAACAAGTAATAAAAGTCTTGACTAGCAGTCCACCATGACTAGTTACTGGATAGCTATGTCCAAGAACTAATCTTCCAACATTTTTCCATAGTTTCAGCATTTTGATAAATGTATAATCACATTTAAGAAATAGAACATACCATCTCAGTTTTGACAATTCCCACAGATGACGACATTGGACTCTAACAACCACTAGAGAGCAACTACTGTGACCAGGAACATAGATCAGAACTAATTCTGCAGCATCCCCCGATCTCTTCTGCAGCTGGGTCGGTGGTAGACACCTCAATCAGGAGGCCAGCCTCTCCAAACCCTTGTCCACAGAGAGCCATAGGGTACACATACAGTGGCTTCCTCACAGAAGAGGGATTATATTCATGTCAGCCTCTCATTATCAAAAGAAGTGAGGAAGGGGTTTATGACTCCATAATGGGACTACTTCAGTTATACCATGCCATAGGGAACAGTCCTAAAATTTAGGTTACATGTAAGATTCTAGTGTGTGTAATTCTCTGTTTTCCTTAATTGCCACTTCCTGATAGAATGAAGGAAATGAAAGGAGTAAATCTTTTTAATCCTGTTTTACAAAAGGTCTTTTGTCATCTACAGATAAAAATAAAAAATTACTTTTGAAGAGCTAAAATCCAGATTTAAAAAAAGAAATGAGTTGTAACAGTAACAATGAACAGAGGTCAGATGAAAATATACAACAAAGGGAGAGCCTTTGCCTTCCTGAGTAGAATTTCTAAACCAGGGGTCCTTCATAGCATTCATGGAAGGACCACATATTTTGGGAAAAATGTCCAGACAAGTCAAATACGAAAAATTATTGTCCTAGAGATAAGGGCAGCACAAGCACTGAACATATGCAGAAGTATAACACAAACTTTCAACAAATCAAACAAAACAGGCCAAGAAGCGGCCAATCAAGACAACAGTTACTCAGTAAATGCATATGACATGTTAATAATTCCCAAAGAGAAAGCTATCAACAAATTATGTGAGGTTCAGGTAGAAAACGAAACTTTAAAGAAAGATAATCGGGTAAACATGTGACCCTAGACTTGAAGCCTGTTGCCTTCTACGAAGCTACAAAACGGCCCAATAATGGGCTAAAATTATCACACAAGCAAAGTCAGCTGGCCACAGTGGGTCTCACTGCTTTAAAACATGCAAAGTGGTGTGGCCATAGGCACTAGGCCAGTCAGCATCACCCAGGAAAGATGACGGAGGGCACTAGGCCAGTCAGCATCACCCAGGAAAGACGACCGAGGTGAGCCGATTCCAGGAGCCGGACAACTGCAGTTACTTCACATGTCTGGGCGAGTCAGCAGAGAGTTGAACCACTGCCAGCTAACGGGAATCCTTAAACTCCAACTCAGACCGGTCTCTAAACGTTAACAACTTCACTACTGACTGAGGAAAGAATCAACTGCACAGGTGGTCTCAAGACCTGGATTCACAGTGAAAAATCAGCTATCCTGCTAACAGAAATAATCATCTACCTCCATAAAACATTTTCTTCTAGGTCAGAGGCTTGGAACTAAAACCCAGAGACAACGTCACGCTGTCTAAAATTGAAAATATTTAACATCATATCGAATAATCACTTTTGACGTCATCACCCTCAATCAGAGTCTATTTACTGAACAGCCACCATGTAGAATAGTGCACAGGATACCAAGAGGTAGTCCAAGGGGCCTGAGGACGTAAGGAGAACCTACACTTGGTTCTGGCTCCTAGGAAGTCAGTCTAGCTGGAGAAAGGAAAAGAGGCAAACAAAGGAAAAGTAACTGAAACCCCAGGGAGTATACGTTAACTGCCAACAGAGAACGGAAGGTAGAATTATAGTCAGAATCAAAACCAACTGACACCAGCCAAGGAAATGTATTTTTAAAACGAGTTTTAAAATCATGTTTAAAAGCAGAAAAATCTTATTGCTAAGGTGCATGGTGTTAAATTTTTTATGATTAAATCTAAATTATCTATATAATGCCCAGTGGCCTGGGCAGTGTTTAACAGTTCATCCCATTTGAGGGAAAAATTCTTTTTCTTTTTTTCTAACTGGGGTGTGACCTCACTGTGGGCATGATACTGAAGTCTTTTTTTTTTAATTTTTACAAAATCTTGAGATATTATGGAGCCCAGCATGAGCCAAACAGTAAATACCACATTTCCTGAATCTAAAAGACTGTCAGCTAGAGGATGCGCCATTATTTTAAATACCATTAAGAAGGAAAACAGCCAATAAAATATGCCATAAGTGGAAGACAAATCCTGATTTTGAATATATTAAAATATGAAGGGAAAAACAGTGGGGAGGGATCTTAAAATTGATGAGGTTCCTGCAGAACCTCATCTGCAGAACTATTTCTGTGGATTCTAAACTTGCCCGCTCCACGAGAGAAAGAAAAAAGAAAATCCACAAAACAACGTGTACACAAATATCAGTAAGGCTAAAGGAAAAAAACTGCTGACGGTATATGATAAGGGTAGTACATAAACCAAGAAACAACTAATTTAAGAATTAATTAAGTGAGCTTGGTCTAAACTGTGGCCAGCATAAATCATTCTCATGTAGGAGTAAATTAATTAAGGGGGTGACTCACCCCAAGAGATGGGCCTAAGCACAACGATGGCACCAGTGAAGGTGAAAATGGGAGGGGATGGATTAGATGGACTTCCTTGACAACACTCCTCCTTCCCAACCCAGCTCCAGACCAGGGCATCAACTTCAGGCATTCACAATATCTATTTGACACCGATTTAATAATTAACTGAAGAACATGGAACAACACTTTAAAACTTCTCCACTCTGGACCCAACTACTACACTGTTCCAGAAAGCGTATTTCTTTCTTTTTTTTTTTGTGAGGAAGATCAGCCCTGAGCTAACATCCATGCCAACCTTCCTCTTTTTTGCTGAGGAAGACTGGCCCTGGGCTAACATCCGTGCCGATCTTCCTCCACTTTATATGGGACGCCGCCACAGCATGGCCTGACAAGCGGTGCGTCGGTGCGCGTCCGGGACCTGAACCTGGGCCACCAGCAGTGGAGTGTGCGCACTTAACCGCTACGCCACGGGGCTGGCCCCCAGAAAGTGTGTTTCTGAGCCTTCACTATTAGTGCTAGTTGTTCACTGAGATGGTTTTCTGAACTACAGATTCACAGAATTATAGAGATGAAAGGAACCTTGAAGACCATCCAAGCCACATCATTTTACAGATGAGGAAACCACAGTCCATCAAGGAGGTGGTATGGCTCACCTACCCCAGGACTTCAACACAAGCTCTTAGCCTCTGTCCTGGGCTCACTCTAGAACACCATATAGGAGGATGGCAGAAGGGTGTCCAAAAATGCCAGATAAGCAAAACACATTTCAAAACACCAAGCAGCAGCAGCAGCAGAGATACCAAACGGATTTTCCTATAAGGCACGAATGTGTGCATATAAAATATTATACCTACATATATACACATATATCTCCAAAGCTAAGTTTTTCTTCTCTGCTTTTTTCTCTTGCATACAAAGCAGCAAACATTAAAGGTATACTGAAAATGTAACAAAACCCAATTATTAACAATAGCACCTTAACCTTGACAGATGAGGATAATGCATCTTGTCAAAACCTAGGAATTTTTGTGCTTTTTTATGTTGGCTTGAATACGTAAATGTTTAATCAGTTGAATTAAGCAGCAAGATACTAAAAAGCAGGAAGCAGGTGTAGTTTTAACCTCAGTTTTGTGTCTCTATAACAAACATTTAATTTTTTGAACAGTATCTTCTTTGCTACCATTTTATTTTTGGGTATCTAGTTTGGTCTTGCTGTATTTGAAAACTGGCCTATTTATATCCGTATCACAATGAACAAATATATTCCTTCATGTATGACAGTTTCAGCATACAGAATGCAACCTCAGCTACCAATTATAGCTGCAAATGAGCAATAGTGTGGAATGAGACAGCCTGCTGGCTTTGTTAGTATTCTGTCTCCTTTGGGATCCCATGGGGAAACGGGAGGCTCTGATGAAGAAAAGCCCTTGGCTCATGGTTTATTGTGCTTGCCACCAGCTGCAGACTTCTCATCTCATTAGTTCTTTTAGAACACTGTGGGTGAAGACAGCTGTAGCCTACTTGAGTCTTCAGCTCCTGGGTATTCTGAAGGCTGAATTTGCTATGCACTTTCTGTAATCCTTGGGAAAAAAAGAAAGCAAATTCACTAGGCCAAGGAAATGTATTTTTAAAATCATGTTTAAAAGCAGAAAAATCTTATTGCTAAGGTGCACTGTGTTTAAAATTTTTTATGATCAAATTTTAATTATCTGTATAATGCCCAGAGGCCTGGCCAGGATAAGGGCTTAGTAAAACCATCATTATCAGGTTAGGTGTAATGTCCCTAGACACTGATCACTCCACCAATACTAGCGCCCAAACCACAGAAAAACACAATGGGATCAGCATAGGTAGACTCAGATGAGTGTCAATACAACTCTATTTAATTGAAAACACTTACTTAAGCACAAAAAAAACCAGAGGCGAGTGAAAGTCAAGACACCCTTTGGAGAACAAATAAAATATAATATGGTAAATAAATGGATTACTGAGTCTCCACACGGGAGCCACAGAATATATTCATTAAATTCTTATAAATAACTGTTTTCTGTCACCGGAATACAAAAGTTGTGCTACCTCAACAGAAACCAGATTCATTTTGAAGACAAAGAATATTAGTTTTATGAATCTTTTAGCACAGAGGCTGTCCCCCAAAATGCAAGTGCAAAATCTGCACTGAGCCAACCTAAACGTCCTTGAGCCCAGATTTAACTCATGATTATGAATGGGGAAGTGAGGAGGAGTGGGGGGTAGGCTGGTAGGAGTTTCTTGACAGCTTGTGGAAAAATCTAGATGAGCTCCAGACACCAGAAACTGCTGAAAGAACCAGGCATGGGTTACCACAGGTGAGGCTAAATGTAAACTAGGGAAAGAGTGCCCAAACCACAAGCATTAGCAACTCCTGGACACCTGCTTAGAAAAGAGCACCACTACCCCGTCCTCGCCCACAAAGAGAAACAACTCTACAGGGTAAACGTAAAAACGTGAGAGAAATACTAGGCTCCTGCAGCCTGCTGTAAAATGCTTTCCTTTAGCATGAGATGATTAATTAGGTGCCTATTCACATAGCTCAAAGATAACCACTAAGTTTAAAATGCACGGGTACTGCCGCTCGACTTAGCAAAGCTTATTTCCTCTAATCACATCCTAAAAGTAAAGACCAGGTTGGGGAAAAAAGCTGAATTAAATATGAAGATAAGTAACAAACCTCATTTATTAGCACTCCCTGCATTTTCAGTACTGTGGCACTTAGAAAACAGGGAGTCCCTGGATCCTATCACCACTGACCGCAGTGCATAACTAACTAGAGCGGACACCATTCAAGCCAGACTCCAAAGGGAAAGCTCATTAAAGAAATGTTTGCATTACATTTTGCAATAGCAAGTAACAAAGGTGTAAAGAGAAATAACATTTACTAACTTGTTTAAGAAACTCATTTCAACAGTTATTTTCAAATAAGCAGCTTTCTTCTCTATTTTTAATTACATCTCCCCAGCGACTCCTCACCCTTTCAGGTTCCCACAGAGTACCATTAATATAGTATAAGTAAATCTCATTAATTCAGGTCCTACTACCTTGGAATTCATAATAATTCGGACAGGGGCTGGACTGAAGTTTATCTTTGCGTGATCTATGAAAAAAGATTTGCTACACAAATTAATAGAGTAACAAGATCTCAGGAGGGCTGTTTAAACAGTTCAGAAGTGTTTTAGAGCAATTCAGAAGCATTCATTTGCATATAATTATTATGCTAATTACAAATCATTCTTATCTATTCATTAAAGCAGATTCCCAACGGACCACTAATTGTCAATAACTTGTTGGCCTAGTTTCTGTTATTGAATGTACCTCAGAGGAACAAAAATATTCTCTAATTCAGCCCTCTCATTAATCCTTACTGGCTTTCCACCAACAAACCCTAAAAGCTGAATTTTTAAACAACTGCATTGAGAACTGAGAAATGCAGTCAAACCTACATGCCCAAACAGAATACTTTTTTGTAATCTTTCAAATCTCACAGAGACCTTGCCTAGAGACCTGGGGTGAGGGTGAGCGTGGCGGACAGGGAAGGAGGGCAGGGGCTGTCAACAGAGCTCTGTGCTAAAAGGTGGCCACAGCCTTGAGCACTGCTAGGCTAATCGCCTCTTCCATTCTTTCACATCTCATCCAAATCAGAGCCAGAGACCACCAACACTGTCATGTTTATGAAGGCAGACCCCCAAATCCTTTGCAAAGTTACAAATAGAGAGAGAAAGAGAAAATCAGAATTTCAGCTATGAAAAGAAGTTACAACCAAAAGCCTGACGTGACAGACTCTGTATCCTACAACTCAGCAGGAAAACCAAATAGTTGTGCTCCAGATGAGATGGGCAGATGAGGGGAAAAGGAGCAAGCCCTTTGGGGGTGGGAAAGGGAGTTCTTACAGAGCCCAGGGCTTGTGGGTACTCCTCAGCCTCCCCTCAAGGTAAGTGGGCCTATGTTTCATGCACACATATACAATATATTTGTTACTGTAACATTATATTTATAATAACATTTAAAAATGAAGATATTTTAGGAGCTGGCCTGGTGGCATAGTGGTTACGTTTGCGCATTCTGTTTCAGCAGCCCAGGGTTCCCCGGTTCAGATCCTGGGCCTGGACCTACTCACTGCTCATCAAGCCATGCTGAGGTGGTGTCCCACAGAGAAGAACTAGAAGGATCTACAACTAGGATATACAACTATGTACTATAGCTTTGGGGAGGAAAAAGAAATAAAAAAAAGGAGGAAGACTGGCAACAGATGTTAGCTCAGGGCCAATCTTCCTCAAAAAAAACACAAAATCCTTTCTCTTTCTAAGAAAAAAAAACAAAAAGATATTTTAAATTCTTGACACCAATGAAATAAATTTTAACATATTAACAAGTCGGAAAGGTGCTTGTTAAACATTGTATGAATTAAAAATTAAATTACATATGCCTGAAATGTAAGTAATATGTATAGGCAAGTTTTAATACAAAATGCATTTATTTTCTTAAATGACAGTAGATCACAGAACATATTACATCAACTTCCTTAAACTAAAACAGGGGGAAACATCCTATTGAAAAATTCAGAGGGTGAGCCCTCTCCAGTAAAATGTCCACTTCGGTTCATGATCTGGCCTTCAGAGACAGCTGCTCCTACGTCCCAGGACCCCATTTAACCCATTAGTATAAACAGGAAATAACTGTGGAAAAAATTAAACTTTTTTTTTTTTTTCAGCAAGAGCAAAATCTGATAAGCAGCATCATTCTTTTTTTTTTTTTAAAGATTTTATTTATTTTATTTTTTCCCCCCAAAGCCCCAGTGGATAGTTGTGTGTCGTAGCTGCACATCCTTCTAGTTGCTGTATGTGGGACGCGGCCTCAGGATGAACGGAGAAGTGGTGCCTCGATGCGCACCCGGGATCCGAACCCGGGCCACCAGCATCGCAGCGCGCGCACTTAACCGCCAAGCCACAGGGCCGGCCCAGCAGCATCATTCTTGCTACTATTTTTGGAGAACTTATTCACGTGCCAGGCACATGAACATTCTCCCAGTTAACTCTCACAACCTTGGAACAAAGGTACTACCATCACCACTGGGGGTGGCAAGTGAAATTCCTTGCCCAAGTCTACCACTGCTCAGCAGAAGAGCTGGGACTAAGACACTGCTCTGTCGACACCAGGCCACCCAGATACTTTACCGCAAAAATGTGATGTGATTTACACTTTTATCAGTTGATAAGACTCAAGTACCTTACAGGATCTTTGCTCCCTAGAAGAGAACCTTCCCTAAGAGAGTTTACATTGCTGAAAAGGGCTTTTATAAGAAATACACTTTAAAAACTCGACTTGGAGCTGTTTATGCTAATTTATTTAAAAACGTCTGCCATTAGCTGCTCAAAAAAACATTTTCTAACTCTGACTAAAGAATTGTTTCCCCACCCAAGAACAAGAGCAATTCTACTTTGCACCCTCCACTACCCTCTCCGCACCCCGTTTTTACTTTTAAAACATGGAAGAGACTAGAAATAGCCACTAATAATGGGTTCTAGTGAAAAAGTATTTTGTGCAAAATACGCTCGTCCAAGCAGATTTTTAAGAGAAATTTAAAAACCCTTGCTAAGATTTAAGCAAGCACGAAATTAGCAATATGTTATTTTCCCACAAGAGGGCACCACCATCCAACTCTGCCTTCCTTCAAATACACGGGGGACATTCTCTAAATCCACCACTGGATGCAAATCTTACAAGTGTTCCAAAAGGACTTGACCATGTAAGGCAGCAGAATAAAGTGGGAAACATTTTTACGTTTCTTTTTAATAAGAACCATGCTAACATTTATTTATATCTTCTTTGAGGACGGGGAAAATACCTCTATAACTTACTACAAAAAAGATCTTGACAATGGTTTGCTTCACCGCATAGCAGAGGCGAGATGAGACGAGCATTTGACAAGAGGAAATTTCTTAAGCAAAAGCAAAATCCCTGCTACCTCAAACCTTGTATCTGAGTTGTTCTGTTCTCTCCTGAGTTCAAGGAGGCCACTTCACAAGTCAGGAGCTGGGGCACAACTTGCGCCTCCTCGTTATGACACACTTTAACAAAGAGCTTTCGGAGCTAAGCTACAAAGAGATAAGTCACAAACTTTTCAATAGAAATGAATGTCTAGGTTAACTTTAATGGCAAAAGGAAGAGGTACTCTACCAGATCGAGTGTCTGTTCACGCCAAGGAGAACCACCGAAGAAGCATTTGGCAACCACAGCCTCTCCTCAGACTTGCTGGATCTCAGCCACAGACTTCTAATAAACAAAAGCTCTTTTCAGGGCTAAAGAACTGAGTAGCCACTGCACAGCTCTGAGAAGCAGAACGCCCTTCTTAGGAAGTAAGAGGCAACAGTTGGAACAAAGTAACATCTAAAATGCAGGAGCTTTCCAAAAGCTGTGAGAGCGAGCGAACTGGAGTGACGGCCAGAGCACGGTCAGTGCTGGCCATTTAGGGTTGTCATCTCCTAAACGTCAATTCAGAAGATCTATTCAGTTGACCCCCAAAAACGTCACTTTTGTAGCTCAAAAGCTGACAAATATTAACAATTTCACATGGTCTAATCTAATATTTAACTTTTTCCAGCCAGATTTCATCATGTTTTTAATTTTAAAAAGAAAAAATTAATCTTATAAAGACTTAGAAACATATTTTACAATTCTTACATTTCTTTAAAATTATGAAATTTTTTCTACAGGCAGTGCAGTAAAGTGTATGTTGCCAAGACTATCTACTTAAATGTATAACATCTGGGCACTGTCTCACAGAATGCCTGATCAAAAGAAAAGATACGCCCAACTCTTTCCCAGAGCATAAGAAACAAGCACTGCTTAAAGGTGTGACCAAAACTTACATGCCTAAATAAATTAAACCAAGTTTCACCAGCTTTCCAAGGCTGACATTTAGGAAAAACTATCTTTAAAAAGAGCAGTAACTTTAAAACAATACACACTCATGGTTTAAAACAATTAAAAAGTGCTGGATTGTTCAACACTTAACTAATGGAATGGTGCATTCAAAATGAAAACAGCTAAATGCATGAAAAAGCAAGTCTTATATGTTCATTTCCAAAGGCAACTGGAATTTCAGAAAATCCGGTACTGCTGAGCATATTTCTGCTCTCAACTAAGATGAGACCTTGTTCTGCCTACCAAAACATACGCACCAAACAAATGGACCATAACCAAAGAACAAATTGGTCAACACTAGAAAGAACAAGCAAAAAGCACAAACTTTAAAAACCACTTCCTTGGGCCGGCCCCGTGGCTTAGCGGTTAAGTGCACGCACTCTGCTGCTGGCGGCCTGGGTCCGGATCCCGGTAGCGCACCGATGCACCGCTTCTCCGGCCATGCTGAGGCCGTGTCCCACATACAGCAACTAGAAGGATATGCAACTATGACATACAACTATCTACTGGGGCTTTGGAGAAAAATAAATAAATTAAAATAAAAAAATAAATAAATAACAACCACTTCCTTTTCTTTGACATCACAACCCTTAAAAAGATTATCCTGGGAGCTCTACAAGTGGCTTAGACGAGCAGTGTAGATGAGCCCAACAATCCCATTACTGTCTTTTGATATGCAATTACATGTACAAAACTCCCAACCTCCCAGCTCTAGTCAGCCTTTGAAGCCCAACACTGGCTGCAGCCTGGAGCCCAGCAATGAATGGTCTGTATCAGTAGCGACAGAAAATCTCTTTGGTGGAGGGGCGCTCAGAACTGCCCTATTACACAAGCAACAATTGGCACAAACTAACTCCAAGTCACTTAGAAACACTTTAATGTGTTTCTAAGAACACATTAAGAATCTTGCACTCTCTTCAGACAGATACATTACTACTTTATCTGGAAAAGTATTTACAATACCAAAGCAGAGCAAACAGCAGAGTTCCAATAAATGCTTGCTAAATGAACATACAAAAACATGTAGGAGTGATGTTTTCTCTAAGTACCCACACCAAAAGACATCTTGAGGTCTCCAATCCTCTATTCCATCGCAAATGTCAAAATATGCCCGAGTTCAGCAGTTACAGGAGGAAGTGACCAAGGCCCCTGATGAAAACTGGTATTTTGGCAGATTAGGGAAGATGGACAGAAGAGCAGGTGGTTGCTTGTTTGCTTTAAATAAATTAAGAATGCTCTTAATCATCATACTGCAAAGGAAGGAACATCATATACTGAGAAAATGTTCTAGAAACACAAAAATAAGCCAGCAGCCCCACTTTTAGTCTTGGCTCCTCTTCCACTGGTTATGTGGCCCGGGGAAAAGTTACAGCACCTCCACAGGCTCAAACTCATTAACAGTAAAAATAACAGCTGGGGTAAATGTTCTGTACCACAGCCTCCAACTGAGATTCCTTCTGCTTCCAAAATCCTAGAAGGTGCCCACTCTACAGTCTTCACCATTAACAGTGTACTAGAGCACTTCCCGAGCATGAGCACGTGCAGGAATCACCTGGAGAGCTAAACAGAGCCCAGAGCCCCAATGCGAAGATTCTGACTGAGGAGGGGGCTCAGAGTTTTCATTTCTTTTTTTTCCCACGTCTGAGACGTAATTTACATACATCACTGTATAAGTTTAAGGTGTACAGCATGATGGTTTGATTTACATATACTGTGAAATGATTACCACAATAGGCTCAGCTAACACCCATCATCTCATAGGGATATAGTCATGCACGACGTAACGACCTTTCGGTCAATGATGGACCACATATTAACAGACCGCATGTACCATGGTGGTCCCGTAACATCAGTACCATTATAGCCTAGGAGTATAGTGGGCTATACCATCTAGGTTTGTGTAAGTACATTCTATGATGGTTCACAATGACAAAATCACCTAACTACGCATTTCTCAGAACGTATCCTTGTCATTAAGCAACACATGACCGTACAATATTAAAAAAAAAAAGAAAAAATTTTCTCCTTGTGGTGAGAACGCTTAGGATTTACTCTCTTTTTACTTTCCTATATATCATACAGCAGTGTTAACTATAGTCATCACGTTGTACCTTATATCCCTAGAACTTATTTATCTTATAACTGGTAGTTTGCACCTTTTGACCACCTTCCTCCAATTCCCCCTCCCTCCAGCCGGAATTTGCATTTCTAACAAGCTGCCCATGGGCCGACTTCCTTAAACGGAAGGGGGCTTTTGGCCTGAGTCCTAGCTAAGGCTCTGAGAGGCAAGTTCAGGAGTTAGCCACAATGCCCCCTCAGGGGCCCTAAAAAGAACCTCAGTTTCCAAGGAATATTCACAGAAGTGGACCAGTGGACAGATTCAGCCCACAACTGGAATTCACACATGTACAGGCCTGTCTCATGGCCATGGTGCAGGTGCTCTCCAAATGAGACCAAACAAGGAGGGGAGAGGCTAAGTGAGCTGGACTGAGCAGAAGGGATTCCAGGGACTGCAAGGGAAGATGAGCTTTATCAGTAGCCCTATCTTCTCACATTGGAGTGCCTATGTCCTCTGGGGTATCAAGAAAAAGAACTGTGACTAGTGAATAGAGCCACAGCTTTACTTTGCTCACAGGAGCTCACGCTGAGAAAGCTCCTCAGAAGTGTTCTGCTGGAAGGAGGTGGCACAGAGCAGTCAAGAGTACAGCAGCAGCGATGACTCAAGGACCACAGCCCAGAAAGGGAAGTTTGGCTACTCGGGGCACATACCACTGCAGGAAGGCTGTAGCACTCTGAGGCCACAGTGTGAGACACTGCTCCTCATCACTCCCCAGGAGGGACATTTGCAAATGGGGAAGAAAGGGAAAAAAGGATGGAGACTTGGGGCAAACATGACATGGCAATTATACTCAGGGGCAGTGATAAATAAACAAAGAGCAACAGGATATATTGGAGTATATGAGGAGGCCATTGGTGTAAAACTAATTTGGCCTGACCTTGTTTTTCCAAAAGGGCCTGATGTGGCCTGGTAGGCATGCATTGTATATCTGCTTTAAACATTTACTATGTCCCAAAGACAAGAATGATGCCCTTAAAGATAGGGATGTAACTTCCCCTCATATCAACATTTCTTTAAGGATAAGCATCTCTTCCTGGAAACCAAGGATTAATTACCAACCTGCTGTGCTCACCTTGTGACCACTGACCTGTTGACCACGAATCTGCCATGCCAGCTAAGCATCTCGTGACAGCAATAAAAGAGATATTCCTGTCATATGTGATGTATGCTCCTTGTTCCAAGACGGTATATAACCACTCTGTACACCCCACTTCTTTCGTGCCCTTCCTTCCTTGGAAGAAGGCCCCAGGCTATAGTCTTCAAACATGGCTCATAACAAACTCACCCCAATTTTGATTTATAGATTGATCATGGATTATTTGCGTCAACAGCAGGTAAGGACGAGGGATGGAGTAACAATTGGCGTGGAGGGGGTTAAAAGGGAGAAAAAGAAGGACGAGATATGAACGAAATCTGAGTTTTATCTTAAGAACACACGCTTACTAGGTCACACCCATTAAAAGGGCCCCTCCAAGCTCTGTGGGGAAGTCCCCATGAAGGAATCTATCAATTAGAGCATACCCTGCACATCCTTTCTGTGACCCAGAAACAATATGGTACACAAGTTTCTAACTTGTGTCTCTTTTAGGAATACCATCTTCAGTGAAACAATACCACAGTTACAAAACTGGGCAACTCTTGGTATTAAAATGCCTCATTTGGAAAAAATCTCTCGCCCACAAATTAATACACTCTGACATGCTGAAACACGAGAGAAAAAAATTCATGCCCTTTAAACTTACTGAATTTTAATATGGAATAGATCTATATTTTTAAACTACATCTGCCAAACAATTTAATACTTGCATATTATTAATGTTTGCTTATTACTGACATCTAAAAAACAGTTGGATGGATGTTAAGCTGTATCATTTTTAGACCTGTGAGCCTTAAAATTTTGAATTCAACATTATAGCTACTAAAAAAAAACCCTTGGAAATTATAAAAATAAATTCTCACGGCATGTACTACAGAAGTAGCATACACTACAGAGGAAGGCTGATACAATCCTTTCTGGTTACACATAAATACCTAAAAATGTGGTTCCAATTTCTTTCTTTCTTTCTTTTTTTTTTTTTAAACCATGCTCATTTTCTTTCAAATTGCTTCCAAAAACGAAGGTCTCTCTGATGTTAATCGTGTGTACACTTCGGCTTCCACTTTAAAGAGTCTTCCTCTCCTGGGAAGTGACTTTTGTATACAAATCATGGAAAGCTACTTAGACAAAGTGCTGGAGATGATTAAAAGGGGCCAGATTCAAACTTATACCTTAAAAAAAAGCAGAAGCAGATGTTAGCTGACTCATTTGTGTATATTCTGGAAATGAGTTGAGGATATGCATGTGCATTTCATCAGGACATTTAAAGAATTCTCAACTTTTTATTGTGGTCACGTATCAACGACAACTTTAGAAATTAAAAAAACTTTCAAATTTATATTCTGGTGTTTTACACTGGATACTTTGAGTCATATTACAATTACATCTCACTAAAACACTTTTTAATCTGACAGAAAGGTATTTAACCATTCAGAAACAACAGAATTTTTAGAATTGAAGGCACATCATACATACTTCACCATATAGGATTAGTAAAGAAGGAACTCAAGTAGCATTTTGTTCATTTACTATTTGAACGACACAAACTTCAATTCCTCCAAACTGTCTTTTTGTTTCTTTTCCTTTTTTTTTTTTTTTTTTAACACCACAGAGGAAAAAAATCTAGAAATTCTCTTTGACCCACCAAACCTTTATCAAAAAGCTCACTCCACGTCAGGGTCAATAGTGAGCATCTTGCTAGGTCCTGGAAACACAGAGATGATGAGTACAATGCAGTCTAGGCCCCTAAGGGGTACTCAGTTTACCAAGGAAGGTTCTTCATGAGTGATGGCTGGGCTAGATTTAAAATGGGGGAGAGGATAGGAGGGTGTTGCAATGGAAGAGGTGTGGGGGTGTGTTCTGCTGGAATGCCAAGCAGAAAGAGCCTTCTTTCTTAAAGGATATAACACCTTAACACTTGGCTACAACACCTTTTTACCATGAAACAAGAAATCTGTTTTGTATGGTGGCCAAAAGAAATTGGGTGGGGACATTTATGCAGAAATCCCAGACTGCTCAGCTTGTTTCATTAGACAATGATATATATCTCCTAGAAAGTTACAGAATAGTGGCAATAGCAACAGTCCTACACAGAATTCCCCTAAGTCATCAACAAAAAACCTGAATAACCCAATATTTAAATATACATGATTTCTGTAGCAAATTACTCTGTGACCCTGGGTCACACAGCTAGATTTTTACAATAAATCCTTGTTCCTAGATTTATTGTGACAATGTCACCCTTCGATTATGTACACATGTCAAAGCATCCACCCGAGTATTCAGTTACACTGTGGGTGTAGTCACATCCGTTCTCTACATGGCGAAGTACAGTTCATAAGCACGACCAAAAAACAGCAAGTCGATGAGAGCAGTATACAAGCCGCCTGACACCAGCAACCCAGCAGAGAGAGTTAAATCCTAAAAGTAATCAACAGTCACTCTGAATTACGTTTAGGGCTGTGTTTGTATTAAATCCACCTGCAGTGACAGAAAACTCCCACCAGGTGGAGTTCAATGATTCAAGCTTCACTTCCAACTTCTTGGTTTCTTGAACTCCCAACTATTTCACATTCGTCCTGATTCGGGAGGAGACTTTGCCAGTTAGCCTCTCAAAACCACTAATTAACTGTTTTTATTTCTTTTAAAGCAAGTAATATGCAGGAAAGAAATTCAACCATTTAAGAAGTTTTTAAAAAATTAGCTCATTCGAGAAAAACCAGAGTTCATTAAAAACAAAATGAAAATCAACGAGTTAAGTCACATTGAGACTAAAACCTCCAGGAGTTAAGGTGCCCCAGTCTGAACCTTAAGAGATTACCACACCTTCAGAAGGCCTCCCTACGGAAACCCACCTTCTCGGCCCCTTCATAGGAACCAAGGTCCCAATTCCAGCGTCACTTTAACCCTTGAAGAGCTCGTTTTAGAACTGATCACCTGCACCGCAGACAAACCCTAAGACGACCCCCACAATGAGCCACAATCTTGTATAATCTCCTCTGAGTACAGATGGAACCTGTGACTTGCTTCTAACCAACAGACTATGGCAATGGTGATGGCAAAGTCATTTCTTTGATTAGGTTATATTACTTGGCCACTAAATGTGTGGTGATTTGACATGCAGCAATAGAAAACCGATACACTTAGTGAGAAGAGGACATCCCCCTAGTCTCTCGTGCACATCTCTGCCAGACCTCAACTATTCCACCCCAACCCCCAGCCACCCGGCTCCCAGTTCTCCAAGGAATCACTATTACCGCGGTCTGAAGCATTCTTCTTGACCATCTATACATAAGCAAGCAAATTCTCGCATACAGATATATGTTTCTCCCTTTTACAATATTACAGATGGAAGCGTATTACCCATACTCTATCTCTTTCCCTCCACATTATGTGGGAAAGAATTCCCTATCAGAACAAATAGAACTCACTTCCTTTTCATGACTGCACTGAACTTCATCATATGGGTGAAGCATAATGTTTTTAATCAGTTCTCCATTGATGAAGAAACATTTAGACTTCCGACTGTTTCCAATCTTGTTTATAACATTTTTCACTTCACACTGAATGAGATCAATTCCCAGAAGTGGAATTTTGCTGGGTCAAAGGGTATATATATTTGTAATTCTGTTTCACAGGCTACACCAATTTACACTCCCACAGGCAATGCATGTGAGTGCGTGTTTCCTCACTCCTTGACAACCCAGGTGTTATCAAATTAACTCACAGAGGTTAATTTCATCATTACCCTCAAGCTCATCAGGCTCACTCGACAAATATTTACGAAGTACTCACTCTGTGAAAAGGGGATGGGCTCCTGAACATAGAGAACTCAAGACACATCAGGGTGAACATAAGCTGAAATTCAGCAGAGAGGAAGACTGATTCCAACGTGGGTGAAATCCTCCTGGGGGAAATGGAATCTGCCCTAGATCCTGCAGGACACGCAAGCTTTGGACAGAGAGGAAGGAGTTCCAGAAGGGAGGCCAGAACAAGCAGCGCACCGGGACAGGAACGCAAAGGACATGGGCAGTGGCAGAACAGTTTGAGGAGAGGGAGACAGTGCTCAAGTGGCAGCTCGAAGAGTGACAAAGCAGGGCCTTAACTCGGAAGGAATCGGGAGTCAGTGGAAAGAACACTGGATTGAGAGTTAGAATTTCCACTTTGGGCATCAGATAATGATCTTGAGAGGAACTAGTTTATCTGGGCTTTAGTTCCCTCACTTGTAAAACAGGGAGGTTAGCCCCGAAACCAAGCTTTCTGTAGTTGCAGAACTGTGTGTTCAAAGTAGACCTCACAGTGAAGCCTAACCTCAGACAAGTAGACTGTGCTAGGATGGGGGACAGAGGGAACTCCTCAGCCCCATGTTCTAGTCACTCCATCCTGACAACCAGAGTGTGCTCCAAGAAACTCAGCATTATACAAAGCACAATATGAAAGCAATAAGGCCTAGGTAGCTAAGGTCCCCTTCAATTCTATAAGCTATTCCAACTTTTATGTCAGCATTGGCTAACACACCTGTGCCTTCACTTCTAGTCCACTTGCCTGCAATTCTTTCATTCATTTAACACGCATTCACTGGCTACCTACCATATCTCAGGCACTGTTCTAGGAGCTGGGGAGACAACAGTTAATAGTACCAAGATTCTTCCCTCTGAAGTACAATTTCTATTTGGAAGAGAGAGAGAGAAACACAAACAAAAGTATAATATGTCAGAGCAATGAGGGTAAGAGGGAAAAGTGTAATGAGGGGTGGACTGCTCCACCCATCAAAATCCTACTCATCTTCATGTTATGACTCTTCCATTCAGTCTTTTCAGACTTTTGTTCTCACAGATCGTTTGTTCTTTTCTCTGAAATCCTACAGCACTTTGGACCATGCTTCAGCCTCTGCCATTTGTTAACTACTTCACTGTACCAGGCCTGTCTCCCCCAGACTGTCAGCCTCAAGGGTACTGCACCAATCTTAGCTACTGCAGGGCAACATCAGCAGCACAGACTGAGCAGGCACTCAATACCTGTTATTGATATGACAACGCTGCCATTTCAGAACTGCAAATGCATTCTTAAGCTTCCTTTTTCCCAATGCTGTGGAGTAGAATTTTCGAGGAACATAAAAGAGCAGAATCAGATGAATAAACTCAACAGAAAACCAAATTGGATCTGTTAAGAAGTAAGGATGGCCAGGTAGTCCAGGTGTTTGCAATAGAAGCTAATCAAGGCCAAACAGATGGGGTGGAACCTAAAGCATGTCGGGTGTCAGAGCAACTGTCTGTGCTGGCAGAGTGGACAGATGAGGATGCGCAGAAGAAAAGGGCAGACCCAGAGTCCCTGCCCCACTAGGTCTCTTACCTACCTCCTTGCTGGAACGGGTGCCAAGCCTCACAACTCTCCCTTCCACATCCAGCCTTCACACATCCACAGGCAGCTTAATGCTCTGCTCCTCACCCCCCAGGCTTAAAGACTGTTAAGGACATCCTCACCTCCCACCACACAGAGTTCCCCTCCCTGCTTTTACAGCAGAAAATGTGCATGTCGGGGTTCCTTTTTTTTGGGGGGGTGAGGAAGATTGGCCATGAGCTAACACCCGTTGCCAATCTTCCTTTTTTTGCTGAGGAAGATTGGCCCTGAGCTAACATCTGTGCGCATCTTCCTCTATTTTGTATATGGGACACCACCACAGCGTGGCTTGATGAGAGTGTGTAGGTCTGCACCTGGGATCTGAACCCATGACCCCTGGGCCACTGAAGCAGAACGTGCAAACTTAACCACTACGTCACCGGGCTGGCCCCTGGCGATTCCTTTTTTAATGTCAAAAGGTCTAAGAATCCCTACATGATATCAGTTGTACTCGAGTACAAATGATAAAACTACAACTGAGAAAACACACAGACAAAACGCTACTGTGACACAAATGTTCACAGCAGCACTATTCACAATGGCCAAAAGGTGGAAACAACCCAAATGTCCATCAATAGATGAATGGATAAACAAAATGTGGTACATTCATACATCAAACTATTATTCAGCCATAAAAAGGAATAAAGTACCGACACACGCTACAACGTGGATGAACCTTGAAAACACGCTAAAGTAAAAGAAGCCAGACACAGAAGGCCACATAATGTTATAATTCCATTTATATGAAATATCCAGAATAGATAAATCCATAGAGACAGAAAACAGATTACTGGTAGCCAAAGGTTGGGGGAGGGAATAGAAGGCAGTGATTGTTAATGGGTACAGTGTGTCCTCTTGGGGTGATGAAAATGTTCTGGAACTAGACAGTGGTGAGGGTTGTACAAGACTGTGAATGTACTAACTGTCACTGAACTGTACGTTTTAAAATGGTCACAATGGTAAATTTTATGTACTAGAAATAAATAGGTACCGTGAATTCAGTAATCTTTAAAATAAAGTTATATCTTACTAATCTCTAAAATGTAACTCAGGAAACAGGAAGTACGAACACTGGAAAACAAAATCACAAACACGAACATTTATTCACTCCCCAAACAACGCTTGATGTGAACAAAGATTCTCAGAATTCCTGCTCACAATAGTGACAATAGTGGTGAACATGTGTTAAACGAGGGACTGCTCTAGGTGCTCACATTTAATCCTGTCACTTCACACAACACAGAACAGGCACAGAGGGGTTAAGTAACCTGTCCAAGACTTAATAGCCAGCAGGTGGCAGAACCTCAGAATTCGAATCTGAAGCCAATCTAGTTTCAGAATGTATGTTCTCAGTCACAGCTCCATGGACTCACAATGCAAACCCTTCTCATTTGGGCCCAATCCACTCTCTCTTTCACTATCTGTCCACCTCAAACACAGGTCTACACAGAGAACAGCTGTGGCATGTGCAATGCCTTCCACTGGAGCATCTATCTCAAGTGCTGCGGTCATGCCTCCTCAAGGCCAGCAGTGCCTTCTCTCCCCTCCGAAGGCTAGGCTGCGGTGGAAGGTATGGGAACGAGGGCCTGCACGGCTCCTGCACAATCTGCCTTAACTGTTCTTTCCACTCACATTCACGCCTGAAAACACTGACTGAGTGCCCCTTTTAGCCTGAGGACAAGAACAAAGAACTAACCTTATGCCCCAAGCAAAACTGAAGGTGCCTTGTACTCTGCTAGAGAACACGGAATGCAAACCTACGAGCCACAGATCTGACCATTTTGTTTGGCCAGCACTTTTTCAAATCCTGACAGGTAATGTGAATGCCCTCTGGGGGGCAGCCCATCCCGGTGTGCCATACTGCTGCTCGGTGTCACCTTGTGACCTGCTGCTCTAGGCATGTAAGCTATCCTGACCTAGCCATTAACCCATTCACTCATTTACTCACTCCCAATGACTTTTCTTCCTGTTATCATTCTTTCACCCAGAAAATCACAGCTGGAAAAGATACCAAGAAAAATAAAAGCCCAAAACAGACATTTGAATACTGTTTTTAAAACAGAACACACATTTACTTTTAAGGATAAAAGAAATTCTATATAATTTCAAAGGTGGAAATATCCCTAAAATTGAAATAACTTCAAATCACAGCACAACTAAAATTTAAGAACTTCTCTGACAAGGGTCCCGTTGGTGCTCACACTTCTAATCAGGGAGGGGGCCCTACATAACAGGACCCAGCCTAGCAGAGGGTCACTGCCGGCAGTCCCAATCCCGGTGATTTCTCAGAAAAGGTCGGGGACCTTTGTTTTAGGTTTACCTTTAAATTTCAACAGCAAAACCAGACAGTTAGTGTTTGGGTTCTCTCTGTTCAGCTTACAACACAGCTCAAGTTCAGTGAACAGACACCAAAAATGAAATCAAAGGGCTAAGAAATGAAATGCTGACTGAACATGCTACACTTTACCATGATAAAATAAGGGTGTCACTCTTTTTTTTTTTTTTTCCTGAGGAAGAGTAGCCCTGAGCTAACATCTGTGCCAACCTTCCTCCACTTTATATGTGGGTCGCTGCCACAGCATGGCTAACGAGTGGTGTAGGTCTGTGCCCGGGATTCGACCCGCACACCTGGGCTGCCGAAGCAGAGCACACTGAGCTTAACTACTATGCCACAGGGCTGAAGGGTGCCCCTCTTATTCCAAAGCTTTAGCTCTCCACACTAGCAAGAGGAAGAGAGGCGCTGGTTGTCTTAACATGTAAACAGTCCACAACTGTGTCCTGCAAAACCAAAGCAGCACTCAGCATACTATAAGAAAAAACTGAGTTAATATTTACAAACCACAGCAAAGTAATAAACAGGTCTTAATGTGGGAGAGTAAGGCGAGAACAAAGGTCTTTAGGAAAAAAATCTTTTTTAAGTCAAAAGCCTAGAGTACAATATATTTACATCTAGTAAGACTCAAAAGAGAAAGCTACAGAACTGTTAAATTGAGATGTTTTACCATCATCCACTTTCCACAAATGACAACTTTAGGCCTACCAGAGTTACTGAAAATTTACATGTAAATTAAATTTTCACTTTCTTAATCACACTTTAGAAGTATAAGTTTATTTAAAGAAGCTCAAGGGAGAATTCTTTTGTAAAATAATGTTATTTTCTTCCCCCAATGAAAACAAACCTATATATATCTCAGATACACTGAGATTTCTTAAAGGGATCACTTGTGCACAGGTGAAATCCACACAGAAAATAAATCACTTCTCCTGCTCTTGGGTGTTTTGCTGCACAGACTCAGACCCAAGCCCCAGGCTCACTTCTGTGTAGAAATATAGGCCACAATGAAAGAAAGAAAATGATGTTTAGATGTAAGAGGCAACAGGTTAAAATGTCATCGAATAGTATGTAGTACTTACTGCTGGTTCAACTTGACTTCGATCTGCAATATCTATGTGGACAACTTCAACAGTTTTCCAGGTGTTCGGATCTAAACCGTGTACCTACAAATGACAAAGAGAAATGAAACAAACTATAGACTATTCTTGTTGGGCAAAACTATTACACTTTATATAATCCTTATCTTGAGTTTCTCAGAGTACACTGTAAGGAATAAAAAATCCAAATTGCTATCTCATTAAATTAGCTGTCTGAAGTCTTAAGGGGTCTAGAAATCTTTTGTTACCCCTTGCAACCCCAAATAACAAGTAGGGGAGGTGAGGATGCTGCCAAATTAACAGAAATCTGTCACCATTATTTTCTGGTAGTTCTTAGAGATAATTTATCTAACAAAATGTACCTGACCTATGCTTAACCCAAATGATACATCACAAAGTCCTTGTAACCTCCAAATCCTAGACAAATCTGAGGTGACATCATAATTAGATTTCAAGGAGCTGTACTGTATGGTCTAAATCTCTCCTGAATTTGATTATGCTAAAGCTACTCAGTTTCAGTATGATGTCAACTCCTCCCTACCTCTTGTTCAATCATTTATTTCTGAAACTCCATCTATGGACCAATTAAGAATTGTTTAAAAACTGCCAAAGATATGCCCATTTGAAAGCTAAAAATGGCAGATTAAATCATACACAGACTAAAGCATACCAAATCATCTCATTTAGACTCTAAATTTTAGAGTTACTATGAAAAAAATAACATGAAAGGTTAAATGATCACCTGAAAGAAAAACTCAAGTCAAATGCTACCAATTATAATTCAAAAGTTCTATTAATTGGCACTAATAACATAAAAGCACAGTAAGAACAGAATCTACCACAATTACCATTAACTCACTCTCCTATAAGAGCATATCGTAAGGTTGGAACAGTAGTTCTCACACTGGAGCACGCACCAGAAAGAAGAGATTGCTGAGCCACATTCCCAGAGATTCTATTCAGTAGGTATGGGGTGGGGCCTGAGAATTTGCATTTCTAACAAGTTAAAAGATGCGGCTGCTGGTCCAGCGACCACACTTTTGAGAACTACTGAGCCAAGGGCATCAACCTATACCAGATGCGCTCCCAAGTTCACTGACAAACCTTACCAAAAGTTAATGATTACACTGAGTCCTACCTGACTTTCTTGAAACTTACTTCAGGGATAAATGTGCATCAACTTGTAAAAGTCAGGAGCTTGTCAACATTTTTGTAAATTATTCAAAGTACCTAATCCCTCCTGCCTTTTGGCCATTTCTCTAACACCAACCCAGACCCCGGCAAAGTGGAATGGAGGTGAAAATTACAGCAATCAATTTCGCTAAGTAGAGCATCTCTGCCAAATACACAGAGACGAAAAGATGAAAAAAAAATCTAAAATTAATGGCTAAAACTGCTTTAGGGATTATCTGTGAATTTTGTTTATCTATGCTCTCCCTGTCCCAGATGAAGAGAGTTGCTGATAAAAACAGCAACCTCACCAACGTCCACTCACGGGCCAACGCAAAGGGACAGGTGGGGAAAGCCCATTTTTTTTACTGGTTGCTTGCTTGCCTCACCGCTATCTGACACATCCTGGTGTGGCCAGGTCCTAGTCTAATGCAGGTGGTATCACTTTGGTGATGGCGAAATGGACTACAGTATTCCCGTTTCCAGGGCCTTCTGCACTGAAAGCGCAGAGTTGAAACTTACATTTTCTAATGTTCCCAAGTCTGGTTTGTGCCATGTTTCAATTTTAATGAAGAAATCATCTTTCATATATTCATTCTGCAGAAAACACAACAGCAAAATGACAGTGATCTTTCACCGGTTCTTTGGGGCTCATATCTGCAGAAGCCTTCCCCAGCATAAGCGTCCATGCTTTGACTCTATAGGAAGTCTGATCCTCAAGTGACAAAGAATCATTAGCTACCTATTTTTACAGACTTGTCAGGCAAACCAAATGCTGCATGCTTTTAAATAATTTAAACAACCCTACTTGTCATGCAGCATACAGGGTGAATATTAAAGAAGCTGTGAGGTTTGGTGAGCAAATCTGGCATTCAAAGGAAGTAGCAGAGGCAAAATAAGGCCAACAGGCAGATTCTGAGACAAGGCTGGAAAGAGTCCATTAACACTGGAAACATGTGGTGGAGTGCGGGCTGGCGGAAGGAGCACAGAGGAGAAGCCATGCAACGGTGGACAGTTTTAATTAAAAAAGCAAGGAATAGTTGCAAATAATTACTATATAAAGCAAAGTTTAAAGATGAAGAGTACGTGACACAAAAATAGTTTTACTCACCGTTACAACTGAGGCATAATGGACAAGCAGGTAATAGAAGGGGAAAAATTTCAGAATATTAATCAGAGTCAAAATAATCTGTCATAATATTTAATGTCACATAGCTTCAACTACCTGAAAACACAGAACATTTAGTAGTTTATGTCTGCAAAACACAGCTTCTACACAAAGGACACTATAGGATACTTTAGATTACGGAGTCGAGAATCTAATTTTAAAACAACAGTGAAAGGAATAATGTCACAAAAGCAAAACATCATTTCCAAGGCTAATTTAGCAAACAAATTGTTTCAGAAGTCTGTCATACCCCTCCCCTTACTATGCGGCAATATAAGTAACATACTGTTGAAACCACACCAAAAGACACTTGTGAGTGCGGATGACCTGTCTTTAAGGTTTCTGTATTCCTTTCATTTGCTTGCCCCTGGAGCCTGCTCGTCAGCAAGGACCTCAAGGTGGCCGTCATCTGAGAATGAACATGTGCCCCTCACAAAGGTGTGGGGGGAGGAACACGGTGCAGCCTTTCCTCTGCCATAGCTGGCGCAGTGATGACCAGAGAACCCACAGAAGGCCTTGCTTGGTGTTACCCTTCTCAAAGGCGACAGCAACAGGAGTCCCTCTCCTAATCAGCAGCGGGGGGTGGGGGGCGGGGGACAGCTGCTGGGACCAGGCTTACTTGTTCTACAGTAGGGATATGCATTCCAGGCTTTCTCGTGGAACACCAAGGAGCCCTCAGGAGCAATCATCCGCACAAATGCAGGAACTTTGCTGTGAGGAGAGAAATATTGGATATATCTTCAACAGTACCACCAATGCTTGACTGGCATCTATCAGACTGCTTCAGAGAGTACTGTAATCAAAGGTGATTACGTTCTAAGCTTAATGAACTCGTGTTCAAGACTTATCAACCGTTTTATTTTCAATCCCAAAGTAATCAAGTGCAAAATTAACGTAAAAACAACAAAATGATTAAGAATATGTTTAACCATAAAGAGGATTTCTTTTTTAATTCTCTTATGGGCTTCTGATCTACTCCCCCAATGTGAAATCTAAGAGGTAACTGAAGCTGTTCAACCTGTGCATAATACAACACAGAAGTTCTCTCAGGTAGTTAGACTACACCACACTGTTTCTCAACAGAGAAAAAGACACTCCAGAATAAGGGTGTATCTCTGAATAAAAATCTTTTAATACATTTTATAGAATAAACCTAAAAAAAAATGACAATGTCAAGGATCCATGTAGAAAATGAGATATTAAAACATATCCAAGTACAAAATTTTGTAGATTTGGAAGATGCATGTTACTTGCTGCCTGAAGTATGGTCAGAGGAAAAGGGTTAAACACATAATTAATACATGATGAGCTTGTGCAAATTCATAAGATAATCAAGAAAGATCCCAACAGACAAATGGGCAAAGGAAGTCCACACATTACAAATAGAAAACGTACTGGTTAACAAACAAATGGAGAAATCAGTCTTACCAGCCTTCAAAGAAACGCAAATGAAGTTACCATTTTTACTGATTCAAGCCTACTGTAAAGGAAGCAGTTTTACATGCACTGGCTTTTCACACAGATTGGATTCAAATCCCAACATTACCACTTAAAAGCTGTGTGACCTTGGGCATATTAGTTGGCTCTCTGAACTTTCTCATGTGTTGAACAGAGTTCATATTACCTACTCTGCAGGGTTATGGAAAGGATTCAATCAGATAATATCTGTAACATGTTTAGCACATTGCGCAGTACAATGAGAGCTTAATAAATGGTAGTTACTGCTTTTTAATTATAAGCTGACAGGGAGCTGGGTAGTTTCACAAGCCTTTCTTCACTTGAACCCCCTAATAACAATGTGAGGTAAACATTAATTCATTATTTCATATAACCAGAATTTAGGGGCTAAATAACTATATGTCAAAACTATATCCTCCCACTTCAAGCCCTACATATATATTTTTACATCAGAGCTGCTTCTTTGAGAATCTTTAAGCACAACTTAATTTCCTAAACTAAGAGAAAAAACAAACTAAGACAACTTGAGACCCAGAGAGGACTTCCGGCCCCATAATAAGATTGAGCAGTTGACCAGAGAGGTTCCTATGCTAAATTCTGGAGACTAAGCAAGGTCAATGTGAAGAACCCCACCCCAGCCAGAGAGCCGTGCAGCTACAGAAGAGGTAGTGTAGACAGCTCTTTCACTGTCGCCTCAGCACACCAGAGTGGGCACACGGTCTGCAGCACCCACTATCGCAGCAAACTGAATCACTGGCAAAGAAAAGCTGAAGTGCTACTACTACCGATGGTGGTGCGGGCAAGACTCCAAGGGCACAGAGGGATCTACCAATGCCTGAAAAGATAACAATGAAGCAGGACTTTAACATCCTTAAAAGGTAATAACGAAGGAGGGCTAATTCTCTGAGCACTTACGCTTTCCAAATCTTGGCAAGATTCATGCAAAGGGGAATAACTTCAGAAAAATGAAGCCAGACTAACTGAAAATAATATCACATCAAAGTCAAAGGACATGTAGCAGTCCAAATTATTTCTTCCACTGGTAGAAAACTGGAACCAACATCTCTTTAAATGTGGGAGAGGTCTAATCAGGGTATAATGTGACATATACGTGTAACTTTTTTACTATAAGCTATAAGATTACCTATCCATCTGAGGGGGTATCACAGAGAGATCTATCAATGGTTCACTGGATCAATTTAGGAAAAAAAGGCAAGAGAAAAACAGCTGTGTATCAGCTCAGAAACATATTTTAACTAACCTATTTATTCCTATAGTGCCCAATATTCTAAAAACTTTACTATTCATCAAAAGTTCTAAAATTTGCTGACCCAAACAGAAGAAAACTGGCAGTCATTAGAGGCCAGCAAGAGCCAAACCTACAAGAATGTTTTAATATTTCTTCATCTTGCTCCCAAATGCCTATTATCTTATTTCTAGGATGCTTTTTCCACCATGTGAATTCCAACAATTCATTTTGTTTTGACTTAGTTAAGAATGACCAAACCTTTGAGCTAGTTGTTTCTAATTTTACTGGCTTTTTACATTTAACATGAGAACGTTAACAAACACATTTCTCCTCAATGAATCTAAGTAATTGACTAAACGAGGAAAATGCATAAATGGAATAAATAAAATTAAATTTCAATTCTACTTTAAAGGCGAGGAATTTTCATTAATGCAACTAATATATTCCTAACAATGCAGTTCAAGTGTGCCATTTATATATAACTGAAAGCATATACATCGTTTTTCCACCTCGGTGTCACTTAAGAAATCACTTCAGTAAAATGCAGGAAATTCTGTTTTGGAAGCTTAGAGAGTCTCAGAAAAGGGACAAATATTAACTGAATTAATAAAATGGAGCTAAGCCATCAAAAACAAACATATGAAAAGGACATCCCTCCTCTTATTCTCTCAAACTATTCAGAAAATGTTGTTCTCTCACGATAAACCAACACTCAGGACAGTGCTTACCTCAAGGTAAACACTTCTAGATTTCAGCTGTTCAAGAGTTAAACGTCAGCCATAGCATAATGTCCGAGAGCACAAAGGTTTCTTTGCCAATACACAGCCCTTCCCCCACCCAACACTGAATGCACATCGAGAATATTTACCTTCAGGGTAAAATTCAACTCAAGTGTTTTATCAATTGTGTTGAGAGGAGACAATATTAAGATCTAACCTCAATATAACAATGGTTGTGAACCTGTTTGTTTCAAGGTAAGACAACTTTGTCACAGTGGTCTAGGAAAACAAAAGGCTTATATGGTTTAAAATACATAATAAATGACCATAGTGTACACTGAACAACTTCTGATCTAGGAGCATTGTTTTTTTTAAAATCCTGCTCCTGAGATAAATAATACCCTTGGCAAATCATTTCAAACTGCACTTCTCCCGTGAAATGTTTACACCTACCTGTAAACAAAATGAACAAAACTGTTCAAAGTTCCATTTTTCCATCCTTCTCTATCCTACTGTGGATAAACATCAAAAAACACAGCAAAGAATTTGAAGACCAGACTAATTTGCCACAAACAAAGCAAGTAATCTTTTATTTTATAATCAACTGAAATATACCTTAAATACATCAGGCACCTCATTCATTAAATCATTCATTCAATACCTGCTAAGTGTCCACTGTGCCAGGTGCTGTGTAAATAATGGTGTGCAAAGAGGGACAATTCCTACCCAAAGCTCACCTTGCAGGAAGGGAAGCAGAAAACAGACCAGTAAACAACAAAAGGCAAAGAGAATTAGCTCTCTTGAAGTGCTGCGAAGTTAAGGGACAGGGCAATGGGCAGGTGAGTACCCAGGGGAAGGGCGCTCAGGAAGGCATCACTGCGGAAGCGACATTACAATGTGACCTGAGGTGTGGAGGGCCAGCCACACAGGATACCACAGCAGGCAGAGGGAACAGCATGACCAAAGGTCCTAACATAGCAAAAGACTGGGCCTGCTTGGGCCATTCTGAGGCCTGCAGCACGTCTAGACTCTAGTGAACAAGGAAGAGAGCTGAACAAGATGAGGACGGTGAGATGGGCAGGGGCAGAAAGCTCACACTGGGGCCCATCTCACAGGCCAAAGAGTTTGGATTTTCTCCTTTGTATGATGGGAAGCTACTGAAGGCTTTAAGAAGGGGAATAACACAACCTGATTTAAGTTTTAAGATTATTCTGGCTTTGCGTGGAAAATTGAGTGGGTAAGAATGGATGGCAGCAAATATTAACTCAAAATACATTGAAGATCTAAAGGTAAGAGCTAAAACTATAAAATTTTTAGAAGAAAACACAGATGTAAATCTTTGTGACCTTGGATTGGGCAATGATTTCTGAGAAATGACACTAAAAGCATAAACCACAAAAGAAAAAACAGGTAAATTGGACTTTACCAAAATTATAAACTTTGTAAGTTTCAAAGGACACCACCAAGAAAGTAAAAAGACAACTCACAGAATGGGAGCGAAAAATTGCAAATCATGTATCTGATAGGGGGCTAGCATCCAGAATATATAAACTCTGACAATAGGGGCCGTCCCCGTGGCGTAGCGGTTAAGTGCATGTGCTCCGCTGCTGGCGGCGCGGGTTCGGATCCCGGGTGCGCGCCGACGCACCGCTTGTCAGGCCATGCTGTGCCAGCGTTCCATATACAGTGGAGGAAGATGGGCACGGATGTTAGCCCAGGGCCAGCCTTCCTCAGCAAAAAAAAAAGAAAGAGGATGACTGGCATGGATGTTAGCTCAGGGCTGATCTTCCTCACAAAATAAATAAATAAATAAATAAAAATAAACTCTGACAATAACAAAAAGACAACCCAATTAAGCAAGAGGTAAAAGATTTGAACAGATATTTCTCCAAAGAAGAACTACAAATTACCAATAAGCATATGAAAAGATGTTCAACATCATTAATTAGCAGGTGAATGCAAGTCAAAACCATAAAATACCACCTCACACACATTAGGATGGCTACTATTAAAAAAACCCTCAAAGATTCGTGGTTACCAGAGCAGAAGGCAGTGGGGGGAGGGCGAAAGTGGTAAAGGGGCACATATACATAGTAACGGATAAAAACTATAGACTACTGGTGGTGAACACAATGCAGTCTATACAGAAACTGATATATAATAATGTACACCTGAAAGTTATACCATGTTATAAGCCAATATGACCTCAATAAAATAATTTTTTAAAAACTCTGAAAATAACAAGTGCTGGCAAGGATGTGGAGAAATTGGAGCCTTCATACACTGTTGGTGAGGATGTAAAATGGTGGAGTTGCTTCGGAAACAGTCTGGCAGCTCTTCAAAAAGTGAGGCGGTACCATACAATCCAGCAATTCCAACTGTAGGGGGGTGTGTGTGTGTATATATATATATATAAATACATATACACACACACGTATAGTTATGTGCCACATAACAACGTTTCGGTCAATGACAGACCACATACAAGACTATACAGGTTACACTATCTAGGTCTGTGTAAGTACACTCTATGATGTTCACACAATGACAAAAATGCCTAACAATGCACTTCTCAGAACATATCCCCATCATAAGCAATACATGACTGTATATTCAAGAGAAATAAAAACATATGTCCAGGCAGACACTTGTACACAAATATTCATAGCAGCATTATTTATAACAGTCAAAAGAATGGAGAGCAAGAGATCAGACTACAGGTGACTGGAGAAGTTCAAGAGAGAGAGATAATGGTAACTTGCATTAACGTGGTGGTGATGGAGATGGAAGAAAGAAGAGACGGAGAATATAAGGGGAAAAATATAAGGGGAAGAATGACTTAAAATCCTCTGACTTGTGGGAAAGGAATAAAATAACCAGATACAAATTAGCTAACTTCCAGGAGATATAACAAGACTCTAAAGTTTTTGATAATTATAAAAAAAGATAGAGACAGAAATATTTTTCACATAACAAAAGAAATGAAATATACCATAAAGAGGAAACAATATATTTCAGAAATATTTCTGATAGTCTTCTAGAATATGATCACTCGACTTAAAAAACTTTATGCAAAATTTAAGACTCAGAACTAAATACAAAGAAAAAATTACGTGTTGGCTAATTCTAGACTCAAGAAAAAGTTACTGTATTTGGCTGATACTTATTCATTTCTTACTTACACTTATTCAAAGATGCTCTCTGAATGTGAATCATCATATATAACCAATCTTTGCATTCTCAGATGATTTGAACTTCTCATTTTTAAACACGAACTTTAGTTCCTGGCAAATGACTCTTTTTGCTTACAGAAATGAGCTCTTAACTTGAACCACATGATACTTTACAATGATTTTCAATTAAATCTCTGCTGTTTCAATCTTGGGGGAACAGAGCCATCCCGGAGTTGGCAAAGCGTCACAAATTCTCCATCGTCCAGGACTGACTGAACTCGGTGAAGGTAGGTACAATGCTTATGAGGAATAAAAAAAAAAGAGTAAAGCTGATTTTCCCCAAGAAGGGAAAGAAAACAAACAACAAAAGGATTGGTCAGTGTGTTCCTATCAGGTCTGAGGAGATCTGTAAGTTTTTCTCTGAAATACCATCTCAAAACGTTCAACACATTTCCTGGCCTTGCTTCAAAATTCTTTGCCCAATAAATTCTGTTTTCCCTCCCCACCATCCACTATTAAGTGTATACTAAACAACTTAAGGAAACATACTCAAACTTTTATGGTGTCAACAAGACAAACATGTCCTCATATGTATATACATGATTAGGTGTCAAAATGAGAAGTGACAAAAAGTGATAGAGTTGAGGGCAGAATAAAAGTAGTCAGGAAATGCCTCTGCACAGGACAGATGTGAGCTGTGCTCAGGAAACTGAGCAGGTTATGAGCAACCTAACATCAGAAGAAGCAAAGAGCCTAAGGGGTTGAACAGGTCCCTTGTGGAGGACAAGGAAGAGAGTGGCTTGCTTAGAGCCAAGGGTTTTTATTCCAGACAGAGTTATACAATTAGGGATATGTTGATAATCTTGAGCACCCTGTAAAAGTTTAACTTTATTATGGAAGACTTGAGACTTTACAGACTTATAAGAAAATGGGATATGGTGAAATCCATGGTTTTGGAAGAATTTCTCTGTCAACTCCTTTGGAGTTCACTTCAGGAAATATTCTAACTCTCCCACAGGGTTCAGCAGTAAAGGAAAGTGACTTAAGAAGGCAGGTTCTAGGGGCCGGCTCCGTGGCTTAGCGGTTAAGTGCGCGCGCTCTGATGCTGGCGGCCCGGGTTCGGATCCCGGGCGCGCCCCAGGGCACCGCTTCTCCGTCCAACGCGAGGCCGAGTCCCACGTGCAGCAACTAGAAGGATGTGAACCTATGACATACAGCTATCTACTCGCGCTTTGGGGGGAAAAAAATGAATAAATAAAATCTTTAAAAAAAAAAATAAAAAAAAAAAAAAGAAGGCAGGTTCTAGAGTCACAATGCTGCCTGGGTTCAGAGTCTATCTCTGCCACTAAACAGCAGTGACACAGGGGCGAGGTACTTAAACCTTTCTGGACCTTAGTTCTATCACTAGAAAAGGCTGCTGTGGGGAATGAATGAGCTCCCACTCAGACCATTTACAGTGACCAGCACACAGGAAGAATACAGTAAGTACTAGACCTTCTGTTTACAACTACCATGGGCCACTACTCACTATAAGTTATCAAAAAATATGGGAAGATGGGGGTCGGCCCAGTGGCACAAGTGGTTAAGTGCGCGCGCTCCGCTGAGGTGGTCCAGGGTTCCCCGGTTCGGGTCCCGGGCACGCACCAAGGCACTGCTTGGCAAGCCATGCTGTGGCGGCGTCCCATATAAAGTGGAAGAAGACGGGCACGGATGTTAGCCCAGGGCCAGTCTTCCTCAGCAAAAAAAGAGGAGGATTGGCAGATGTTAGCTCAGGCTGATCTTCCTCACCAAAAAAAAAAAAAAGGGAAGAATCTCATTATCTCATAAAAAGATTACTATCTGAGATTCAAGGAAACCAGGCATTTGAAATGTCCCTTGTGATGGTGACTAAATTTTGGATTTTTTAATACCTTGCCAAGATTATTTCTCAATCTTCTGGTAGACATAAGTGTGTATATGTTACCAAGAAGTATGCTGAAATGTGAAAGCATACTGGCCAGGGAATCCAGAGACCTTAATGACAGTGGGTAAAGAGGACCTCAGAATTTCAAGTACCTCAAATGTAAAATAAGGGGTTGATGGCCTTAGTCAGCCAAGTTTGTTAAGGCTACAATTCTACCGATGCTATATAGTGACAGTGCATACAGCACTATAGGTTACCCAATGGATTAAATACTGGAAAAGGGAACATATTATTACTGGACACAAATCTAACTTCCTCAGAAGAGAGCTCTAAAACTCACTAGAGACTGTGAGTATGTCTTCAGCATGCTGAACTGATGCCCTTATGGGATACTAAAGTCTGATGCATCTGCCCCACCAGCCCTGTGCCTTGACTGCAGTCTTTCCTATGGCACAGTGAGGGCCTCAGTAAATACTAAAGGACTCCTTGCCCTTCCATAATATGGTTAGTTATCCTGTGGCTAATGTGCCTTCAGTACGACACTGATGACTGAGTGTAGGCATCTGACTGCCCTTGCCCCATGACTGTTTCCTACCACCCCGAGTCCACCACAGCAACAGCTGGTCCCTGTTTTGTCTTTACTAATGGACAGGTTTTTGGTTGTTTTTCATTACTGTCAGAGTGGCTGTTATCTGCCAAACTGCCTGAGATCCATTACTGCCACCCTCTTTCCTTTTTTCCTTTCCTGTCTCATGTCTCTCCGTGCTTTCATCCACAGATGCCATCTTTGTGTGACAAGGCCAGCCTTCTATGGGCATCAAATAGCCCTCACCATCCAATCAGATCCTCCCTCCCTTCTCATGGACACCTGTGCTCATCAGGTTCTGAGTGCTTGTTGTCAGGTACCTGGGACTACTAGTTTGTGACCAAAAGAACACAGGATTAGAAATCAGAGAATCCAGGTCTCAGTCACCTTTCTGCCACTTATGAGCTGTGTGACTGGGTAAGCAGGCACCTTAGTGTCTTCTTACGTACAATGTGCACACTACCTATTTCTCAGGACCGCAACGAGGAGTAAATGAGTCCAGGAAAGAGTGAAACCAAAGGGTACTGTCTAGGATGATGTCCGCTCCTTCTAGGAATCAAGAAGCTGTTCCAGAAGCCTCAGCGAGCTGGAAGGCGGGCCTTCCAGAGAGCCAAGGTTTTCCTTTATTTAATCCTGAAGTAGTAGCCTGAAAGGAACTCTGAACCTCATCCCCAAACAAGCTCTCCAGAACAAGACTATCTCTTGCACTAACCATATTTATAGAGCCCTCTTCAACTTAAGAGATTATTTATGGCTGGACTGTCACCTAAATCAGACGTTTCAAAAATAATATTTAGCACTCTTTTTTCCCTCATAAAATGAAAATAAGTAAGAATAAAAAAAATTTTAAATCACCTATAATCCCACCACCAAAGGAAAAATATTCTTAACATTTTAATGAAGCTCTTTCTAGGCTTTTTTCTGATTAATTTTTTTAGAAACTTATATAACATATTTACATTTATGTACATATTTAGCAACTGGTCTTTTCCATGGAACAATTATCAATTATTTCCCCAATATTTCAACTCTTAGTTTTCAAATGAAGGATATCTTGAATCTATTTCAAGTTTATTCACATAGGGACATAATAGACCAACAGAAAATTTTATATATCAAACTTTTTGGTTTATTTTAGAACCCCACAGAGAGAGTTGAATGTTTATAATGAAGGGAGTTTTATGTATTGGTAAAATTGAATTAATGAGTAAATATAAAATGCTAGAAAAAGAAAGCTGAATATACCTAAGTAAATTCAATACTATAAATACTACACAGATTATACCATCTAGAATGCCAAAATTTTCTCTCAACTGACACATTTTTTAGTTATACTTTGGGTGCTAACAAATTAATAGAAACCATTAATAAGATAGTCTCTATGGATAATTGATTGATCAGTTACTGCCTTCATTTAAACCTGCAACGGAAGCAAAGAAATGCTGTGTTCTAAGAGAAAATAACAATAAAATTTAAGGTTCCAGAAAGTGATAACCTACTTTATATTCATGCATCACTATAAACCAAGCAGTAGTCTTACACTGAGAAAATATAAAAAATAGTGATCATCTCAGCTCATTTACAACTTTAAGGAGCTCTACCAAACACGGGTGTTATTTGTTTCAATATGAAGAGAATAAAGGCAAGAGAAGAGCAAAGATTCCCTTCTACCTTTAATAAACTAGGGAGACTGTTGACAAAATAGACTCTCAAAAACCATTACTGGTCTTTTGCCCTTAGATAAATATTGGTATGCATTTTCTATTTTAAAATATTTATGCCAAAGATAGAGATTAGACTGCCAAACTTAGGAAAATGTGCAAAAGACCTGCTACAAACCAGAGAGATAAAAACAATGAACACAGGATTTGAACAGCGAAATCACACAAGAAATTCAAATGGTCAGTTAACATAAAGACATTCAACTTCACTAATGAAGAAATGCAAATTTAAACAAGAGACTCTTCTGCATATCAAATTGGCAAAAATTAAAAAGAGAAAAATATGAGAAAATGAACACTATTAAACTCTTGGAGGGCCATCTGGCAGTACTATCAAAATGTAAAATGAGCCATGTCCTTTCAGCAACCCTACTCTTCTGAATTTCTCCTAGAGAAATAGTAAATAAGGCATGAAGACTGACTTACATACAACCATGTTCACAGAAATATTATTTGTAACAGACAAAAAGGAAAATATTTGACACGCTTTAATTGACTTATTTAGAGAATGGTTAAGTAAACTATGCTACCTCCACACTAAGAAATTTTACTCAGCTTTAAAAAGAACAACATGGACATTAAATAATAACATGGAAGGATGTTCACGATATATCATTGCATAAAAAAATACAGTAAACAAAAAACTCTTTTGAAGAAAACAAAAAATGATATAAGGGATATATCTCTTTCTATGTTTGTTTTTTAAAATTTATTTAAATATGTATAGAAAATGATCTAGAAGAATAAACTTTAAACCATTTCTAGAATTTCTCTGCCAGGGTTATGGATATGTGATGGTAAGAGGGGACTAAGTTTTTATTTTACAATCTCCTCTGTTGTTTGAATGTTTTTATAAGCAGATATATTACTTTTATAATTTGAAAGTAACCAATAAAGGGGGGGGCATTCTCTCAAAAAATTAAAATGCAATACATTGTCACACTGAAATTTAAAAAGTACCTCAGCACACCTAGTAAGTTAGGTAGTTACCAGTTTAATAAGCAAGCTGGGTAGTTAAGCATAATTATTGAATATAATTACTAAGCATCAAATGTGAACCCTGCTTACCTCTTTAGGTGATAAATTTTGTGTGTATACTGTCCCTTTTCTCCATCCTTCTCATAAGGTTCATTCTTTAAGACTTCAATTCCTTCTCCACCACCAGTCTCATTCTTACTAGCTTCTGCAACAGAGTAAAGCTGCCCAACCTGATACTGAAATTTCAAAGAGCACAGAGTCTCAGTCAGTCAGTAGTAACTGCAGACACTTCCTCTGCAGGAATTTACTACAGATGATGTAGAAAAGCATATCCAAACCACTCAGCACATATGTTCTATACGAAAACATGACTTAAATTAGAACTATGTTTAGGAAGGCAAACAGATGATCATACAGCTTCAAGAAACTCTACAAGATTTCCAGTATTCAAGAAAACTGCTAGTTTCAAAAGCTCTGGTGCTTTAATACGTACTATCTACTTACCAAGAAAACATCTTGACACTTGGTTCAACTTTTTGAATAATAAACACACATTTGTATTTTCCAAAGCATTTTCACATCTATCGTATCTCATTTAATTTTACAAAATTCTGAAGAAGGTATGGCAGGAATACAATTGTCACCTTGCCAATTAAGAACGCTGAGCAACCAGAATACCATTCTCAATAATAAAGAGGAGAGATATAAAGCATAATAATAAAAGCCTGAAAATACAAAGAACCATTACAGTCCAAATTTCAGTAGACCTCTAGGGTCTTTTCACTCATGACTTATATGACATGCCCAATCTGGCCCTTGTCCACCTGTACACAAACAGCATTGGGTGCCTAGGACCAGAACTGTTAACTGTGAAGTTTCTAGTGCACAGAAACGATTTTTAACGTATAAATACACAAGTATTACCATAAAAAGCCAGAAACTGCTGACAGTGGTTTCTATTTCATTTTAGAGTGAACCAGAATTCTCAGTGGCCTGAACCAATACCTGTGAGTGGGCAGTATTGTTCTACGCCAATCTGGAGTCACTAACAGTTCCAACAAATGATAAAAAGCAAAGTTCTTGTGTTCTAATTTATTCTAGTGACTCAACATGGCACTATCTCCAATCTCTTCAAATTTGGTTAAATTTTTTTCCTCCCAAGGAAGACAGCCTGAAGAAACATTTTTCTTTTTTATAAGCATATTTTCAAAGAAAAGCTACCTCTAAAAACTAATACAGTTGGCCCTCCGTACCCATTGAGCCAACCGCAGACTGAAAGGCCTATGATGGTTACATCTGTACTGAACACGTACAGACTTGTTTTTCTTGTCATTATGCCCTAAACAATGCAGTATAACAACTATTTACATAGCATTTACATTGTACTAGGTATTATAAGTAATCTAGGGATGATTTAAACTATACAGGAGGATGTGCGTAGGTTATATGCATATACTATGCCATTTTATACAAGGGACTTGAGCATCCAGATTTTGGTATCCTCGGGATACCTGGAACCAATCCCCTGAGGAAACTGAGGGAGGACTGTAATTCAAAACTAACAGTTTATTTCAGGGACAAAAAATAGGTATAGTTGTAAGCTCAGTAAATATTCCCATCTAAAATGTCCATGGGACTATGCCACCATCTTGCAGGTTAATTTAAACACAGACACACACACACTCAGTCTGGAAGGATTAGGAAGCTAGAACCAAACACATTTCTTAAATGCATCAAAAACAAGTTTCTGTAGGGTTTTAGAATGCAGAGAGGGCTGTATTTCTTCTTTTGGTTTTCATGATACAACACTAGGGTTAGTCCAGTAATGCTACAATCCTTAAGCCCTTCAAAATGTATTTTTCAATACTGTCATACCTTAAAAATAGGATTGTCTCTAAGTCAAAAATTTGATCTTGGTCAGGACCAGAGCAACAAAAATTTACACAGAAACAACTAAACAACAGTATCCAAAAAATGTTATTAATGGACTGATATTCTGTGGCATGCTACTAGGCTTTCATTCTCATTTTTAAGAATAACTTAAATAGAGACAGGAGGCATGTTTATTAAGTCTGAGTATAACAAAAAGCTCAGATTATTTTAGGTGACAATACCAAGACTCAGAAAGACTTCAACAAGTTGATCCAACTAGCTGAAACCAAAAGAAAAAATGTAACAAAAACAAATGTTAATTTCCACCCTTAGGTTCAAACAAATAAACTGTACAAGTAGAGAATAGGGGTGCCTGGCTTGTCTTGAGTGTTTTAATACAGTGAAACCTCAGGCACCACTGAGATATATACAGCTGTGTTCAAGCCTACATTAAACAGTGTCAGACAGCTATTCATTTTAGTTCCTGCATTTTATTTTTTTTCTTTCTGTCTTCTGTCAGCTGTCACTTCTTAGGTTATCAGTTTGTTTTGTCCCACTTCCAACTCACTGCTTCTAATCTACTGTCAGCTCTAAGAAAACCAGATAACTGAGCAAGTGCAAACTGTGTGCAAGTTACAGAAGGACCCAGATGTCTTTAGGGGTTTTGCTCCATGTCTTGATTTCTCAGAAGCCTTCTCTGCTTTTATCCTCATTCTTGGCTACACTACAGATAGCTACCACTGCAGGACACGCAAGTTCTGAATGGGTCATGTATCTCCGGACCATGTGCAGATGAAGGGAAACAATAATCTCTCCCAGTTGCATGATGGTCAGACCACATCTGGAATACTGTTTTCAGTTGAGAGCTACAACTACAACACACGCAGTAGTGAGACCAGCTGGTGAGGAAGTCTAGAGGTCATGTTATATTAGGCCAAATGAACAGGCCTGGAATGTTTAACCTTGTGACCTCACGTAGAGAAGATGGAACAAAAAGGCTTGGGGGAGGAGAGAAAACTGCCAAAAGAAAACCTGAAGGGTTGCCATATGCAAGACAGAACAGGCTTATTTCCCATTGCTCAAGTGGAAGGAACTGTAAACAACAGTCAAACATTATAGGAAAGCAGATTTTGGTTTAAAGCAAAGACAAATGCTCAAATATCCAACAGCAAAGGAGGCTGCTTCTCTAAGCAGCAAGTTACATAACCTTAAAGTGCTTAAGTTGAGGCTGGAACCTCCTTTCTCTGGGATATTGCAGACAGAATTCCTGCACTGGACAAGAAGTTAAACTACATTCTTTAGACCCTTCCAAAACGACGCAGTGTAACAGAAATTCATTTACAATTAATTATCTGTAACAGACCATAATTCACTTTGTCACATAAACTGGAATGTAAAGGTAAATGAATACAATGAAAATATGACTTTAGATTAACATACCAAAATAAACTATATCAATAAAATAATACACAAGCGAGCAAGACTTACCTCCTGAACAGAACATGGCAAAACCACACGGCTAAAAAGACAAAAGAAAAAAGAACATATGTTACATATGAAATAGCTTTAAAACACAGATCTCTACGCTTAAAAGAGTTTTTACTTTAAACCCAATGATAGGGCCGGCCCCGTGGCTTAGCGGTTAAGTGTGCGCGCTCCACTACTGGTGGCCCAGGTTCGGATCCCGGGCACGCACTCACACACCGCTTCTCCCACCATGCTGAGGCCGTGTCCCACATACAGCAACTAAAACGATGTGCAGCTATGACATACAACTATCTACTGGGGCTTTGGGGGAAAAATAAATAAATAAATAAAAATTATAAAAAAAAATAAACCCAATGATAGCACAGTACAAGTCATTTATGGAAGAGGGTCTTTGCAATGCCTACAGCTCTACATAAGGGTTTTTAAACTGGGGAAATAAAACTACCACTCCTGGCTCTCAAAAATCACTCACATTTAGCAGTGACTGTACCAGGACCCTAAAAACACAGTTCAGAAACTCTCGTGAGGAGTAAAGGAACAAAAGAAAACTCATCACTGGAAATTGCAGCGTACCGAATGTATTATTTGGGGACTTTCTGGTCGGGTTGCCCTCATGAAGTTTTTAGTATGGTTTCATTCTCCATCTATATACTATGCATTTTGTTCTTATTATACTTCTCACAGAATACGTCTGAATCTCATGAATGAATGCTTCCGAAAATTGTTCCCCACTACCCAATTATTTGTCCATTTTATTAAAAGAAAAACAAGTCAAGGGTCCTTTAGACTTAATAAGAAAAAACTTTACCATGGAAATACCTTGAAACTTATAAATATAACCCCCTCCAGGGTAGATTCAATATAAGGTTGGTATGTTTCATCTTGTCCAAGCAAGGTTATTATCAGACATACAAAAGGATCTATATGGAGGCATAATGCTCCTGAAGATGAATTCCAAAAAAGAGTATTATGGTGAATTATTTTATATCAGAATATTGCATTTTATCTGCAGATTTTTTATAGGGAAATACCTTCAGTTATTTCCACCATAAACTCTGAAAACCAAGGCCATCCCTGAATATCAACTGTCTCATGATAACAGCTAGTGTCCAAGACAACAACTTTTTGTTTTTTTTGGCTGGGTCCTTCTCAGGCTTTTCTCTCCTAATCATTAAGCTATCACAGCAGTGCCATTCAAAATTTATTTTAACCCTTTCTATTATAAGGAGAGAGACAAAAATCTCAGCGGTCACCTTCATTTTCATTTTACAGAAAATCCCCAATAGTTTTCCTCATTCGAACTTCTCTTCAGCTGCACTTTCCACCTACTTCTCTCTCTCTCAAACATCTCTGTTTGAAGGCTCATATCACCTTAATCTCCAACATGTATAAGACATGTCTCCTGTTATTCCCTCCTCCTTGACCTCTTGGGGGGGTTGTCACTCATCCTTCTTTGTCTTTCTGAAAATGGTCATCTACAGACAATGAACAGTCTCAAAGTCACAATGGCTGCTAATATCTATTCTCATGGAGAATAAACTTGTTATACAAAGTACTTCTATATCTAATCATTTTAGCTGTCTCCTCAGGGTACACACTAACTTGCTCATTGTCTCACTACCAGAAAATAAACTGAGATGAAGGGAGTGCAGTGGTCAGGGGAAGACTAACATATAGGTCGGGAGCCTATTTTGGACATAGGAAGATGTCTATAGACAACAATATAGGTTAGGAGCATAACTGCAGCTAACCTGAGGAAGTCATTTGTAGGTGTTTAAAAACGTTGAGAAGCAGGAGAGTGTGGAAAAGCCATCTTTCGGGAGGCTGGACAAGGGTTTACAAAGGCCTGAACCAAAAGGATGGGCTGCAGAGGAAATGGAAGGAAGGTAGAGAGAGGAAAGAGTTAAAGACTTCCTGAACCTTCACAAAACCAAAGAATCACTGCTGAGTAATTTTAACAACTACTCACCAGCAGGAAGATCTTTATTTTTATATAACACTGACAGAGGAAATTTATTTCACAAAAGGAAAGTGACTGATTAAGATATTCTGAATGAATGATGAGTCAAGTAACTTCTTCAAGATTTGACTAATAAAAAGTAAAAGAGAAAAGTAAAAGACAGGCTTTCATCTATTATTATTCTAAAAGTAGTGTTCAACTTTTCAGCCTTGAAAATTTTCAAACTTCTCTGTAAATCCTCACGGAGCTCATTTTCCAAATGGAACTAGCAAGTAGTTCTTTGAAACCAGGACTTGAACAGCAACTTCATCTGTTGCTTAAGGAACAACCTGAAGGGAACTCTCCACCCTGAAAAGTCATTTCCAACCTTTCAATTCATGTCAAAAATAGACGGCATTTTTATGACAATATTTGCCCAAGTATTTCACAGTTGACCAACATCTTCACATAGGAATGACCTATTCATTGCTCCTGACCAAAAACAATTTTAGAAAGTTGACTTGTGAGTACGAAGAATCATCTTTTCCTTCGACAACACTGAGTACTTACAGTGTGCTAGACTAGACACTGGCAATACTTAAATAAAATAAGAAACATCCTCTGCCTTCAAAAAGTCTAGGAGGAAAAAAACGTCTAGGGGAGACATACACGAGGAGTGAACGAGAAATGTAATTTTAACTCTTTAGCAAAAAAATTACACTTTGGGCATATTTCAACATGTTACCTCGGTGCATCTAAATTTTTATAACGGAAGTAATGATTCACAAAAAGCACAGTGTGTAAATTCCCAGTGGGAATTGCTTTCCACAAGTTACCTTAATACTTCTCACATAACCGTCAAAGAGATCTACTGAACACTTAATTCACATTTTAGGAGGGCGGAAATAACTCTAATAAAAGAAAAATGACTAGATGTGTGATCTAAAATCAGTTCTGCTAATGTGACTTGGGCCAAGTCTATTTTCTTCTGTCTTATTTCCTCCATTTGTCTTAATATCTGCCACCTACCTACATTACAAAGATGTCAGAGTAACGAATGAGATAACACTTGCATGATACGGTGTATAAACAACTTGGAAGAAAAGTTTTATATAAATCCAAAGTTCAATACTATAAATAAGCTGTAACTGAAAATGTCTCTTTTATCAGGATCCTTGTCACTGAATAAAATTACAACTTTTCATTAATTTAGTTAACAAATACTTATTGAGCACTTACTATGTGCCAGGTACTATGCTAAGAGCTGGGGATATGGGAGTGAGCAAAAAAGACAAATTCATGGAGCTTACATGTAGCGAAAGAATACATCTAGTAAGACAGAAAAAATAATATTGTGTTGCATGTTAGATGGTGATAATTGCTACGGAGAATAATAAATCCAGGAAGGCAAATTCCAAATGGTAGGGGTTGCAATTAGGTGTTCAGAGAGGGCTTCTCTAAGAAGGTGATACTTAAGCAAAGACCAGAAGGAAGAAAGTGAGTTAGTGAGATGAGGGAAGAGCACTTTAGGCAGATGGAACAGCAAGCAGAAAAGCTTTCAACTGAGCTTTTTTCCTGGAGTAGTGGAGGAACAGCAAGGATGCTTGTGAGCTTGGAATGGACAAGGGAAGGGTAGTAAATGAGCTCAGTGCAGTAAAGAAAATAGTGTAAGAGCTCATAGGCGGTTGTATAGACCTTGGCTTTTATTCTTAGGGAGATAGGGAGTCTTTGGAGAGTTTTAAGCAGAGAAGCCACAGGAGTGACTTTTTAAAAAAAACTGTGAGAACCAACACTAAAAATAAAGTGTCTGGAAATAGCTAAATTAAGCCAAAACTTTTAAGAATTTAAAATGAAAAGAGCATTTGAAAAACCAAAGAACGGGCCAGACTCGAAATCCCTAGTGGCCCAAGGGATGCTGACGACACGAATCAGCTGTGACAGCTGAACATTCACCGCCAATCAGATTTCCTGCGATATTCCCAATCCTTGCCGCTGGGAAACGCCGTAACTTTTCAACAAAATCACTTCGCCGGTCTCAAGCGCCTGGAAACCCTTCTATTTGACAGACCACACACTGCCAACTCCTCACCTCCACCCCGCGAAGTAGGTGGAGCCCAGAGTGTCACCCCATCTTAAAGACGTGGAAACTGAGACTCCGAGCAGACAGGGCCCTCCTGTTAACTGAGCCGCCCGGCGGAGCGCAGGGGTTGTTGACTCCCGGCTCCCGCAGGAACTTCAGGGCGCCTACGTCCCACCCCGAGTCCCGACTCCGGAGCTGCCTTCACCTGGCAAGCCCATCTCCCGCGGCTACAGGCGGGCTCTACCCCAGACGACAAAATCACAGTCAGACCCACCGCGTCTCCCCCATCCTCGGGCCTGGGGGTGGGCCGAGACTCAGACCGGGGGTGGGAGGCTGGGGGGAAGGCGGGTCCCAGCGGAAACTCCCGGCCGCGCCTTCCCGAGCCACGCGCTCAGGCCGGGACCCAGCCGCCTCCGCCCCAGGGCAGAGGACAGCAGTGTGACCACCGCAAGGCTCGGGGGTTTGGGGTGGGCCGGGGGCGCGCACTGGAAGGGCCTCGAGAGGGCCGGGGGCGCGAGCCGGGGGGAGGGGGCGCGCGCAGGGAGCGGCCGGTCCGGGTGTCCCTCCTTCTTAGGCATATTCCGCCACTTCTCAATGAATGCATCTCTCACCACCGCCGCCCCGGAGCCTCGCTCGCGCCCACCGACCCACTCACAATTCCTTAATCAGCACCATCTTCCCGGAACCCCCTCACAAGTGCCGCCACTACCACCGCCGCCGCCGCCGCCGCCGCCGCCGCCGCCACCGCCGCTACCGCCGCTACCGCCTCTCAGGGCGCCTGCGCAGCCCCGCCCCCGATCCTCCGAGCCACCACGGCGCCTGCGCGTCCACACCCTTCCGCCGCGAGCCGTCGCGTCAGCGCGCGAGAGGGGCTAGCTCCGCCCCAGTGCCGCGCCCCACCCTGGGCGCACGAGGACTCCACTGCGGCTGCGCGGCCGTCCGGGACGCGTACGCCTTCTACTGCGGCTGCGCAGACGTGGCGCGCGCTCGCTCGTCGCTTTCCAAGGGCTCCTCCCTCCAGGCCCTCCCTCCAGTCAGGTCCCCTCGGGGCGTGTCTGCAGTGCGCGTCCTCTGGTGAGTTTTCCAGTGGGTTCCTTGAAAGTTGTCTTTCGGTGACCAGGACTAAACTGTCTCTCCCTGCTTTTGAGAGGAGGCCCGCCTTCTTGACCGACACCCTACTTCTGAAGTCCACGTGAAAGATTTCTGAGGGGTCGGGGAGGCCGACGCGCCGGGTCCTAGGACCTGCGCAGATTCCGCGGGAGGACGTTCACATGGCTCACAGCCCCCCGGGCAGGTTCCAGAAGCCGCGGGGGAGCCGCCGCCTGACCATTGCTCACCTGGCGAGGGCCGACGCCCACAGCCCCCCGCCGCAGAGTCCAGAGCCCCGTGGCTGCTGTGACCCGCCGGGAGGAGCGTCCGACGCTCGCGACCAAGTCCCCCGGGGGGCAAAGGTGCTCGCCCGTGACACCCGGGGAAGGGACCTGTTCCGGGCCGACGTAGCGCTGCCACCCACACGCCGGCCCCCGCCCGGGAGCCGAAGCGTGGACCTCAGGATGGTCGCTCGCTGCCTCTAGGCCGGGCACAGGGGTCCCTCGCTTACTCTGTGGGGTCACTCAGGGGTCCGTCTTACTCTATGCCAGGCACGGTTCTAGGCGCTAGGGAAACGTCTGGAAACAAGATAGACACATTCCCCGTCCTCACTTGGAAACAAATGGGAATTGGGCATAGTGGTAAGTGATAGTCTGTGAATAACGTAAAAGAGGATGAGGAGGCGGCGCAGGAGCCCAGGGAAGGACTCTCCGGAGGCCGCGTTTGTCTCCTGTTGTGAACAGCCCAGACTGCGGGGGCGAGGCGTCCCCGGTCTGCCTCGCGGGGAGCTTAGAAACTGGGAATAGCTTCGCTTGTTGGGGCGCCTGTTGTATGCCAAGTGCTGTGCTAGGTAATGGAGGTGCTTGATCTCATTTCGCGCTTAGAACCACGTGGTGAGATAGGTGCTGTCGCATGCTTTAGAAAGGGAAAAAAACGAGGTTCAGAGAGCCGGGTTGAGGGACTTGTGCAAAAATCGCTCAGCTGGCGTGTTTACAGAACCAGGTTTCAAATCCAGGTTTTAATAACTTCAAGGTCCGGTTTTTCCACTACACTGACTTTTTTCTAGATAGAAATAAATAAGAAGTTGAGGCACGCGGACAACCTTTATGACACGTAATTGTTCTCAGTTATGGAAAGGAGGAGATACGGTTAAAATCGAGAAGATACTTAGAGAGATGCACAGAGAAACCACAGATTGGAATGCCATACACCTATATACTAATTACATGTTCTTGAAGGTCCAAGGACGTAATGTTAATTGCCAAACTAATAAGTAGTCCGTTTTTTGTCGTGGTTTCTCCCCAAATGTTATGCAGGCTGAAATTGTAAATAGCTTTAAAAACATGGGTAAATTTGTGGTTGACATACTTTATTAATCATTAAGAAAAATTAGAACGTTGCAGATCATTTCTGTAACTTCTGAAGTCTTGCCACAAGTGTTCACTAATTGCACTGTCTGCATAGCACAGTTGCTGCTCAGTGTTGAGATGTTTGTAAAATAAATGAGACAGTGTGCTGGATGGAGCATAACTGAACAAGGTACAGTAGGGACATTGTCTCCTTTTCCCATCTGAAGATTCATATTAGAACACTCAGTTGAGGGCCGGCCCCGTGGCTTAGCGGTTAAGTGCGCGCGCTCCGCTGCTGGTGGCCCGGGTTCGGATCCCAGGCGCGCATCGATGCACCGCTTCTCTGGCCATGCTGAGGCCGTGTCCCACATACAGCAACTAGAAGGATGTGCAACTATGACATACAACTATCTACCGGGGCTTTGGGGGAAAAATAAATAAGTAAAATTATTTAAAAAAAAAAAAAAAACAGTTGAAAACCACAGGGATAGGTTAAGAAAGCAACCAGTTTAGATGTGTTTATTGAGGGAAAGAAAACATACAAAATTAGCTATGTGGGTAGAAAACATGAAATCTATATAACTAAACTGAGTAATTACATTACATCTGCTTAAGAGATAAAAATGGCAGAATGAGGGAATATTGAAGAGGACTAGGGAGTGGGAAAGACGTGAACCATCACCTCAAAATGAGAAAGAAGGACATATAAAGGAAAAGACAATCACACATGAAAAAAATAAACTAAGGGATTGTGTGGCGTTTTCTTGTCTTCACACTAATGGTATTGAATCGTGTGTATTTTGGCAAATAAGGGATATAACTTAGTAGTAATCGTCTCTGGATGTAGAAAAGATTCAAACTCTTTTTAAACCTAATGTCTCATGTTCCTTGAAATAACTCTCAACCTTTAACAAAGGTCACTTTCACACACTAGATGTCCAATTGAATTTACCTAACTCTGCAAGCCTTATATAACCACCAGTCTCGTTACTTCTCTTGTATACAGTTCTGAAGCTAAGAGCTCATTACAGTAAGAATGATGGTAGATTTTACTGAGGCAAACCAAAAGATTTCTGAACACAATGTTGGGGACACTTATTTTATGCACGCGTTAATAAAGAACGACTCTGGTCAAAGAAATTTGAATGGTCCTTCAAATATAATTGAATTTGGCCTTTTTTCCTAAAACGGCCGTTTTTAACCTGGGATCCAAAGCCTTTTTTGTGGGTGCTCCCAGGGAATCTGTGAACCACTGAAATTACATTCACAATTTCACATCTGTATACATATTTCTGGGGGAGAGGTCTGTAGCTTTCATTTGCCTTGCGTACTCTGCATCTTGCCATTCTGTTTTCTTTAACATCTCTTCATTCCAGAATTATCTTGATTGAGACTATTTCTATGAAAACTAGAAATATTTCCAAGAATGCTTTAATTTTGTCAAACGTTAGGACATAGATCATAATATTGTACCACCATGGGAGAGACAGGGTTGGGCTTTGCACTAGAAAGCTCTTGGCCTAAATCCTGGCTCTACTGCTTGCTGGCTATGTACCCTGGGTAAATTGTTTAATCTCACAAGGACACAATTTAATTCATTTATAAAAAGGAACTACTAATATCTACTACATAGATTTTTTGTGAGGAATAAAATATAATTATGTGAAGCATCTATCTTATGCATTACCTGGTATGTAATAAGTGTTCAATGAATGGGAGTCGTTTAAAAGGTTACACCTGGGCCAGCCCCGTGGCTTAGCGGTTAAGTGCAGGCGCTCCGCTACTGGCGGCCCGGGTTCGGATCCCGGGCGCGCACCGACGCACCGCTTCTCCGGCCATGCTGAGGCTTCGTCCCACATACAGCAACTAGAAGGATGTGCAGCTATGACATACAACTATCTACTGGGGCTTTGGGGGAAAATTAAATAAATTAAAAAAAAATTTTTTAAATAAAAAAAGGTTACACCTTTCAGAACAGTAATTTGAATTAAGATATAATTAAGTTCCTCTTCATCTCGCTTCCTTCATCGCTAGGGATAAAATACTATCAATCACTATTCATCCTAATGCAAGAATAAGAATGCATATGTGTGTACATACATTCATGTATGTGTCATATATGGCTATAATAGTTTACCCTTTCACCTGCAGAGCATAATACAGATTTCTGTTCTCTTGTATTGTCACTAACATTAGGTGTTTTCAGAATTTTTCATTTTTGCCTCTATTGGTTTTAAAACGCTGTCTCACATATTCACTTTGCATTTCCCTGCAGGGTGGGGATCTTTTCATGTTTACTGGTCATGTTCTTATTTTTGCTCATTTTCCTATTGGTTTTCTTTTTTTCTTTTTGATTTGCAGAAGATATGTATAGCCATTTTGAATTTGAATTCCATGTTGATTATGTGCACTTGATGTATTTTCTTTCCGTCTGTGGATTGTTGTGTCACTTTGCTTACAGCAGGGTTTCTCGACGCCTGCAGCGTTGACATTTTGGGTCAGATAATTCTTTGGTGTGGAGACTGTCCTGTGCATTGTAGGATGCTCAGCAGCATCCCTGGCCTCTGTCCACTAGATGCCAGGGGCATCCCTCTAGTCAGGACCACTAAAAATGTCTCCAGACATTGCCCAGTGTCCCCTGGGGGACAAAATTGCCCCTGATTGAGAACCACTGGTTTATAGTGACTCTGTTGTGCAGAGTTATTTACCTTTAAGAAAATTTTATCCCACTAACATTTTTTGAGTTTTTATTATATGCCAGGCCGTGAGTGTTTCACATGACCTGATGCTAACCCTAACCCTAACCCATTTACTCATCACAGCACGTATAAAGTAGGTACTATTATTATCTCTCTTTTATAAAGGAGAAATCTTGTTTGTCTTCTCATGTGCACATGTTAATCAACTTTGCTGAGCTATAATTTACATGCAATAAAATGCACCTATCTTAAGTGTACAGTTTGAAGAGTTTTGTGAAATATATACTTCTGGTAATCCTTACTGCAGTCAAGATACATGACATTTCCATCGCTCTGAAAGGTTTCCTTGTGCCCCTTCCCTGTCAGTCCTCTGCCACTCCCAGCCCCAGCATACATGGAACTGCTTTCTGTGACTGTAAATTAGACTTGCCTTTTTAAGATAAAGGGTTAAGATAAGGGTTTCTTATCATTGAATCATATAATATGCACTTTTTCGTATCTGGCTTCTTTCACTCAGGATAAAGTTTTTGAGATTCGTCAGTGTTGTGTGTAGTTCGGTCCTTTTCATTGCTGAATGATATTCCCTTGTATGGATATATCAGATTTTGTTTATCCGTTTACTTGTTGATGGACTTTTGAGTTCTTCCCAGTGTTTGGCCATTAGAAATAAGTTACTGGGAATATTTGTGCAGAAGTGTTTCTGTAGATATATGTTTTCATTTCTCTTGGGAAATTTTCTCTTGGATTGTAAGGCAAGTATACGTTTAACTCTAGGAGAAACTGCCAAATAGATTTGCAAAGTAGTTGCACCATTTTACATTCCCACCAGCAATGTATGCGAGTCCAGTTACTCCATGTCCCTCTCAACACATTTTAGCGGCTATGTTGTGGTATCTCATTGTAGTTTAATTTGCATTCTCCTGAAGACTAATGATGTTGAGTACTTTTTCATGTGCTTATTGTCCATTTGTACATCTTTTCTGGAGTATCTGTTCAAATCTTTTGCCCACTTTTAAATTGGTTTGTCTTGGGCTGGCCCCATGGCTTAGCGGTTAAGTGCGCGTGCTCCGATGCTGGCGGCCCGGGTTCGGATCCCAGGCGTGCACCGACGCACTGCTTCTCTGGCCATGCTGAGGCCGCGTCCCACAAACAGCAACTAGAAGGACGTGCAGCTATGACATACAACTATCTACTGGGGCTTTGGGGGAAAAATAAATAAATAAATTATAAAAAAAAAAAAAAAAAAAAGAAAGACTATATACCTTTATAAAAAAAAAAATTAAAAAAAAAATAAATTGGTTTGTCTTTTTATTATTGAGTCATAATAGTTTTTTATATGTTCTAGGTGTAAGTCCTTTCTCAGATGTGTATGTTGCCAATATTTTCTCCCAGTCAGCAGCTTGCCTCTTCATTTTCTTGATGGTATATCTCAAACAGCAATTTTAAGTTGTGAGGAAGTCCAGGTTATCAGTTTTTTTCTTTTATGATTAATGCTTTTTCTGTCCACCCAGGAAATCTTTGCCTACCCCAAAGTCACAAAGATTTTATTTTACTGTGTTTTCTCCTAGAAGTTTTAAAGTTTTACCTTTTACATTTCAGTCTGAGATCCATTTCAAAAAAGTTTTCTTTCCTCTTTTTTTTTATTGTGGTAAAATGCACCTAAAATTTACCGTCTTAGCCATTTTTAGGTGTACAGTTCAGTATTAAATATATTCATGATGTTGTGTATCCATCTCCATAGCTCTTTTCATCTCATAAAATTGAAATTCTATACCCATTAAACAATAACTCTGTTGACCCCTTTCCCCACCCTGGCAACCACCATTCTTCTTTCTGTCTCTTTGATTTTGACTACTTTAAGTATAAGTGGAATCATTCAATATTTGTCTTTTTGTGACTGGCTTATTTCACTTAGCAAAATATTTTCAAGGTTCATATTGTGGCATGTCACAATTTCCTTCCTTTTTAAGACTGAATAATATTCCATTGTATGTATGTACCACATTTTGCTTATTCATTCATCCATCGATGGACACTTGGGTTGCTTTCGCCTTTGGCTATTGTGAAACATGCTGCTATGAATAAGGGTGTACAAATATCTCTTCAAGACCCTGTTTTCAATTCTTTTGTGTATATACCCAGAAATGAAATTGCTGGATCATATGGTAATGCTATTTTTAATTTTTTGAGGAACTGCTATATTGTTTTCCGTAGCCACTGTACCGTTTTACATTTCCACCAATAATGCACAAGAGTTCCAGTGTCTCCATATCCTCATCAACACTTGTTATTTTTTGGGGTTTTTTTGGTGAGGAAGATCAGCCCTGAGCTGACATCCGATGCTAATCCTCCTCTTTTTGCTGAGGAAGATTGGCCCTGGGCTAATGTCCGTGCCCGTCTTCCTCTACTTTATATGGGATGCCGCCACAGCGTGGCTTGACAAGCGGTGTGTTGGTGTGCGCCAGGGATCCAAACCTGTGAACCCTGGGCCGCCGAAACGGAGTGCGTGCACTTAACCACTGTGCCACCAGGCCTGCCTTTTTCTGTTTTTTTGATAGTAGCCATCCTAATGGGTGTGAGAGGCTATCTCATTGTAATTCCGATTTGCATTTCCCTAATGATCAGTGATATTGAGGATCTTTTCATGTGCTTATTGGCCATTTGTATATCTTCTTTGGAGAAATATCTATTCAAGTCCTTTGCCCATTTTCAAACCAGGTATTTTTTTGTTATTGTTGACTTTAGAAGTTTTCTGTATATTCTGAATATTAATCCCTTATCAGATATACGATTTGCAAGTATTTTCTCCCATGCCAAGTTGCATTCTTACCACAGTTGATAAGTCTCTTGTTGATACTGTCTTTTGATGCACAAAATTTTTTAATTTTCATGAAGTCCAGTTTATTTTTTCTTTTATTGCCTGTGTTTTTGGTGCCATATCTAGGAAGTCATTGTTAAATCCAAGATCATAAAGCTTTTGCCCTGTGTTTTCTTCTAAGAGTTTTATAGGTTTTTTTAATTATTGTTTTTTATTTTTTTGTGAGGAAGATTAGCCCTGAGCTAACAACCGATGCCAATCCTCCTTTTTTTGCTGAGCAAGACTGGCCCTGGGCTAACATCCGTGCCCATCTTCCTCTACTTTATATGGGACGCCGCCACAGCATGGCTTGACGAGCGGTGCGTTGTTGCGCTCCTGGGATCCAAACCTGCGAACCCCGTGCCGCCGCAGTGGAGCGCGTGCACTTAACCGCTGCACCACTGGCCGGCCCCAAGAGTTTTATCGTTTTAACTGTTACATTTAGGTCTTTGGTCCATTTTGAGTTAATTGTTGTATATGGTGTTAGGTAGGGTCCAACTTCATTCTTTTACATGTGGATATCCAGTTTTTCCAGCACCATGTGTTGAAAAGACTGTCCTTTCCCCATTGAATGGTCTTGGCACCCTTACCAAAAATCAGTTGACCATATATGCAAGGGTTTCTTTCTGGGCTCTCTGTTCTATCCCATTGGTCTGTGTGTCTGTCTTTATGCCAGTACCACACTGTTTTGATTACCTTGGGTTGGCAGTAAGTTTTGAAATCAGGAAGTGTGAGTCCCCCAGCTTTGTTCTTCTATTTCAAGATAGTTTTTGCTATTCAGGATCCCTTGAAATTTCATATGAATTTTAGGATAGGTTTTTCTATTTCTGCAAAAAAGTCATTGGGATTTTGATAGGGATTGTATTGAATCTGTAGATCACTTTGGGCTGCTTCATTTTTTATAGGTGCATGATAATTCCATTGTACTGCACTATAATTTATTAACTTGTCTCCTGTTGGTAGCCACCTAGGTTGTATCCAGTTGGACAGTTGTCCAGTTGGCTGGACTACTTGTATACATCTAGTGGTATAATTTATATAGGAAAGGAAGAATAAAACCCTAATTTTTGTCCCTTTTTTTAATCGGTTTTCAAAATGAGAATTAGTTTCCTATCATCCTGTAACAGTGATCAATTACTATTTTTTGGTGTCGATTTGAACAAATTTGAAGAACTGATTTCTATTTCATTTACTATTCTTATCATTATTGCTCAGACTGTTTTATCTTTGGCCAATCCAGCTTCTTCAAGTCATCCCCTGAGTCCTTTTGATGTGTTCCTAGTAGTCTTTGATAGTTTCCTTGGTATCTGGTGTGACAAAATCTAGCATGAAAAGACTGATCTTGTACATTTTCTGCTGCCCCAAACTGGAATGTGTCATTTTGCCAAGAAACCTTAGTTTCTTTTAGTGGCAAATAGTATTTCCAGAGCACAATCTTGTGCTAGGTATGTCATGGCTAATGGGTTGGTCATTGTTTTTAGGCCGTGTGGTAGCTAGAGCTAAAAAAATTTTGTGCATTTAAATATATAGATAATGCTTAAATATGTCATTTAAATATGACAAACACAAATGTAAATAAAATTTTCATATCATCTAAATATATAATTTAACATTTTGTTTTAAATAGGTGTTCTATCCAAGCAAACAAGTTATAAGTTATATAAATATAAAAATAACTTTTTTTATCCATTCATTGGGGAGTTGGGTTGCTTCCAAGTCTCAGCTATTGTGAGTAATGCTGCAGTGAACATAGAGGTGCATATATCTTTATGCATTTGTGTTTTCATGTTCTTTGGATAAATACCCAGAAGTGGAATAGCTGGATCATATGGTATTTCTATTTTTAATTTTTTGAGAAATCTCCATACTGTTTTCCATAGTGGCTGCACCAGTTTACATTCCTGCCAGCAGTGTATGAGGGTTCAGTGGATGAATGGATAAAAGAAGATGTGGTATGTATGTACAATGGACTACCACTCAGCCATAAAAAAAGACGAAATCGTGCCATTTGCAACAGTGTGGGTGGACCTATTATGCTAAGCGAAATAAGTCAGACAGAAAGACAAATACTGTATAATTTCACCCATGTGAAAGATAAACAGGGAGAATAGATTGGTTACCAGAGGGGAAGGGGGTGGGAGGAGAGCAAAAGGGGTAAAGGGGCACATATATATGTTGATGGATGGAAACTAGACTTTTGGTTGTGAACACGAGGCAGTCTATCTAGAAGCCAAAATATAATGATGTACGCCTGAAATTACACAATGTTATAAACTAATGTGACCTCAGTAAAATAATTAAAAATAAAAACAAAAAAATAAATAATAAAAATAGCTTTTTTAAAGATAAAGTACTTCATAAATTTATGCTAACTAATGTAATACTAACTCAAATCCAGGACTAGAGAGTTTTTACTTAATCTCTTTTATATATTTATCTCCTTTCCTCAACACTGAAAATCCTGGTTCCCAGTAAAGAACTTTATCTTACGTTTCTCCATCTCCATCCTGCTTACAGTTGTCTTCCACCAAATTTTATAAATTTTCAATTTCATTATTTTTATGATTTAAAGGAATCAGAATTTTTGTTGCTAAATTGTTTGATTGAAGTGTATGTTTTAAAATATACTGACTTAAAGATCTTAGAATTTTAAGAGCTTTAAGGGGCCTTGGAAATACCTGCTTCAGGTTTTCCCAACTCAGAAGAGAGATACCACTTAGAGTCACGTGGGGCATCTTAGCAAGCTAGAGTGAAGGCAGGGAGACCAGTGTAATGTTTTGCATTCATGCTTTCGTTTACTTTTTCATTCTTCCATTCAGGAAGCATTTTTTGAAGCCCTCATGTATTCTAGACACTGATGATACTTAGTGACATAGGCAGACATCTGTGAAAAAGGATTCAGATCATTCAATATTTTACTGAAGGAAATGTTTGTTATTGTTGAAATGGATGTTGAATTTTCCCCATTTCATACTTGATGGCAGAATGTGGCTTAAGAAGAAAACTAGTAGTATCATGAGATTCAGGTAGTACTTTACGAAGAAGGGCAAATGATACTTAAAATAGTAGCTTGAGAAGTTTAATTTTAATGTTTTTTCTGCAGAACTGTGCTGTGTTGAATAACCACCATAATCTTGTGAATATTTGGTTAAGGAAGGCCCATTCTATAACTAGATCTGAGTGAGGCAACTACCACTACTGTACCCAGAGACCATATAATTTTTGTTGTGTGCAGACGTCTTTTAAGGACTATTTGATGATCATCCACATAATATGCATGTGTGCTAGCCTCCCCTCTGGACCATTTCTGTTACTGCCAGCATGTTGTAATGGAAAGAATATTGGCTTTGGAGCCGGGAAAACTCTGGTTGTACCATTTATAGTAACTGAGTCCTATCTGTGATAAAATAATATATAATTTAAAGAGTTTTCATAAAATTAAGTGGAAGACTTTTTTAAAGCATATAACGTACAGTAGGTACTATACAAAGACTGGTTTTCCACTCATTCTGTTAGGCTCCATATCTGCAGAGATGTTCTTAATTTCTCCCACTTCCTTTTTCCTCTAACTAGGAATTTTTTTGTCAAGTTGTTCACATCTTTTTCTTTTCCATTTGCATAGATACTGTCTAATTCGGTTCACCCTAATCCTTAATCTTATGATTGAACTGTTGTCATAGTATATATTGCTGTAATATAGACAAGGGTTTGTTCTATTTTTTCTTACAATTAAGAATTCCTTGTAAAATACTTCTGACATATGAAATATAGTGAACATCTGTGTGCCTGCCAGCTAATAAATAAAACATTGCCAGTGAAGTTGAAGCCCCCGTGTATACCTATATGATTGCATCTCCATCTCTCCTATTTCATGCCTCCTCTCTGAAGATTCACCATCCTGAATTATTATAGATTAAGCTATTAGTGTATTATTCAAAAATAATACACTTCTCTATACAGAGGTGATAAAGTTATTCTATATTCTAAAAGTTTTAAAGTTTCACATTTTACATTTGGGTCTTTAGTCTACATGGACTTAGTTTTTGTATATGGTATGAGGTGTAGGGATCCCATGTTTTTTCCCCATATAGATAACAATCTTAGCATCATTTGTTTAAGTCTTTCCTCTGACATATATGCTACCTCTGACGTATATCAAATTTTTTTCCAGGTTCTCTATATGTGTGACATTTTTGTAAACATCTTATTTTTTTTATTGAATAAATTTGACATGTAACATGGTGTAAGTTTAAGGTGTACATGTTACTTTCATACATTTATATATTGTAATATGATTGCTGATGTAGCAATATTTATCACATGACATAATAGTACAATATTATTGTCTATATTCATTATACTGTGCATTAGATCTCTATGTCTTATTTACTACTCATTATAAGTTTGTAGCCTTAAACACCATCACTCTGATCCCCCTCTCACCCCCTGGTAACTACCATTTTACTCTCTGTCTTTTACAGGTTCACCTTTTTTAGATTCCACATACATATAAGTGATATCATACAGTACTTGTCTTTCTCTGTCTGACTTATCTCACTTAGCATAGTGTTCTCAAGGTCTATCCATGTTGTTGCAAATGGGAGGATATCTTCCTTTCTGATGACTAAATAATTTTCCATTGTGTATATGTGCCATATCTTTTTTATCCATTCATTCATTGATGGGCATTTGGGTTGTTCCCATATCTTTGCTATTGTGAACACTGCTGCAATAAACATGGGAGTGCATATATCTTGTAAAAATCCTGTTTTCATTTCCTTTGGGTATACACCCAGAAGTAGAATTGCTAGATTGTATGGTAGATCTATTTTTAATTTTTTCAGGAACCTCCATATAGTTCTCCATAGTGGTTGGACCAATTTACATTCCCACCAACAAAGTATAAGGGTTCCCTTTTCACCACATCCTTGCCAGCAGCTGTTGTCTCTTGTCTTCTTGACATCCATTCTAACAAAGTGTGAGGTGATAGCTCATTGTGGTTTTGATTTGCATTTCCCTGAAGGTTAGTGATGTTGAGTATCTTTTCATGTGTCTGTTGGCCCTTTTGATGTCCTCTTTGGAGAAATGTCTCTTTAGTTATTCTACCCCTTTTTTTAATTGGATTGTTTGGTTTTTTTTGTTATTGAGTTGACTGAATTCTTTACATATTTTGAATATTAACCCCTTATCTGGTATATGGTTTGCGAAAATTTTCTCTCATCCTGTAGATTATCTTTTCCTTTTGTTAATTATTTCTTTTGCTGTGCAGAAGCTCTTCAGTGTGATGTAGTCCCATTTGTTAATTTTTTTCTTTTGTTGTTTGTGCTTTTGGTGTCATGTCCAAAAAATTATTCCCAAGACCAATGTCAATGAACTTCTTTCCTGCATTTTCTTCTAGGAGTCTTATGGTATCAGGTCTTATATTTAAGTCTTTGATCTATTTTGAGTTAATTTTTGTGAGTAGTGTGAGATAGGGGTCCAATTTCATTGTTCTGCATGTGTTTCTCCAGTTTTCCCAGCACTATTTGTTGAAGAGACTATCCTTTCCCCACTGGGAATGCCCATTGGGTATTCTTGGCTCCCTTGTCGAATATTAGTTGACCATATATGCTGAGGTTTAATTTTGGGCTCTCTATTCTGTTCCATTGGTCAGTGTGTCTATTTTTGTGGCAGTACCACACTGTTTTTATTACTATGGCTTTGTAGTATAGTTTGAAATCTGAAAGTGTGATGCTTCCAGCTTTGTTCTTTTTTCTCAGGATTGCTTTGGCTACTCAGGGTCTTTTGTGGTTCCACACAAATTTTAGGATTGTTTCTTCTATTTCTGTGAGGAATGCCTTTGGTATTTTGGTGGGGATTGCATTGGATCTGTAGATGGCTTTGGGTAGTATGGTTGTTTTAATAATATTAATTCTTCCAGTATATGAACATGGAATGTCTTTCCATTTGTTTGTACCTTGTTCAATTTCTTTCAACAAAGTTTTATAGTTTTCATTGTACAGATCTTTCACTTCCTTAGTTAAATTTATTCCTAAGTATTTTATTGTTTTCGAGGCTGTTGTGAATGGGTTGGTTTTCTTTATTTCTTTTTTGGATGCTTTAACATTAATGTAAAGGAATGGAATTGATTTCTGTATGTTGATTTTGTATGCTACCACTTTACTGAAATCATTGATTAATTCCAACAGTTTTTTGGCTAATTCTTTGGGATTTTCTAAATACAGGATCATATCATCAGCAGATAACAACAATTTTGCTTCTTCCTTTCTGATTTGGATGCCTGTTATTTCTTTGTCTTTCCTAATTGCTCTAGCATGGACTTCCAGTATTACATTGAATAGGTGAAAGTGGGCATCCTTGCCATGTTCCTAACCTTAGGAGAAATGCTTTCAATTTCTGTCGAGTGTAGTGTTAGCTGTGGGTTTGTAGTATGTGGCCTTTCTTATGTTTAGGTGTGTTCCTTCTATACCTAGTCTGCTAAGGCTTTTTATTATTGAAAGGATGTTGTATTTGTATTTCAAATGCTTTTTCTGCATCTATTGAGATGATCATGTAATTTTTTATTTTATTGATGTGATGTATTGCACTTACTGATTTGCATATGTTGAACCATCGTTGCATCCCAGGTATAAATCCGACTTGGTCATGGTGTATAGTTCTTTTAATATGTTCTTGAATTTGGTTTGCTAATATTTTGTTGAGAATTTTGCATCTGTATTCAGGGATATTGGCCTATAGTTTTCTTTTCTTGTGGTATCCTTATCTGGTTTTGGTATCAAAGTAATGCTGGCCTCATAGGATGAGTTTGGAAGTGTTCCCTCCTCTTTGATATTTTGGAAGAGTTTGAGGAGGATTGGTGTTAATTTTTCTTTAAATGTTTGGTGGAATTCTCCAGTGAAGCCATCTGGTCCAGGAGATAGATCTGTGTTGAGAGTTTTTTCATTACTGCTTCAACTTCTTTACTTGTTATTGGTCTGTTCAGATTTTCTATTTCTTCCTGCTTCGGTCTTTGTTAGGTTGTGTGTTTCTACAAATGTATCCATTTCTTCTAGGTTATGTAATTTGTTGGCATATAATTATTCATAGTAGTCTCTTATGATTCTATGTGTTTATTTATTTATTTATTTATTTTTTGTGAGGAAGATCAGCCCTGAGCTAACATCCACGCCAATCCTCCTCTTTTTGCTGAGGAAGACTGGCCCTGAGCTAACATCCATGCCCATCTTCCTCCACTTTATGTGCGACGCCATCACAGCATGGCCTAACAAGTGGTGCGTCGGTGCGTGCCCTGGATCCGAACTCAGGCTGCCAGCAGTGGAGCGTGAGCACTTAACCACTACGCCACGGGGCCCGACCCCTCTATGTGTTTCTATAGTATCAGTTATAATGTCTGTCCTTTCATTTCTAATTTTGAGTGTAAAGGTCCTGTTCTTGAAAAATCTGTGTTCTCCAGTTTTTGGATTATTAGGCTAAGTTTATTTATTGCGTTGTTCAAATCTTCTAACTCTTTAGTGATTTGTGTGTGTGTGTGTGTGTGTGTGTGTTTGACCCAACAATTACTGAAAGAGATGTGTTAAAATTTTTCACTATAGTGATTGATATATTTTTTTCTCCTTGTAGTTCTTTCGATTTTTTGCCATATACTTTTGAGGCTATTTTATTAGGTGCATAAAAAATAGAACTTGCACATCTTTCAGGTGAACTGTCACTCTTGTTATATGTACTGACCTTGTAGCAGCGCTGTACCGTTCGTCTGATGTTCATATAGCTATACCAAGTTACTTTCAGTTGGTGTTCTCCTGGGGTATGTTTTTCTGTCTTTTTAAACTCGTTTATTATTACAAAAGTAATTTTACCATATGCAAAATTGGAAGAGTGTAATGAATTTCCATGTGTCCATCACCTGCCTTCAACAGTTATCAATTTGGCATTCTTGTTTCATCTACTCTTTATCCCCAATTTATTTCTTTTAATATTTTATTTTTTATTTATTTATTTATTTTTTAATAATTTTATTTTTTTTTCCCCCAAAGCCCCAGTAGATAGTTGTATGTCATAGTTGCACATCCTTCTAGTTGCTGTATGTGGGATGCAGCCTCAGCATGGCCGGAGAAGCAGTACATCGGTGCACGCCCGGGATCTGAACCCGGGCTGCCAGTAGTGGAGCGCGCGCACTTAACCGCTAAGCCGCGGGCCTGGCCCCTCTTTTAATATTTTAAAGCAAATGCAAGACATCATGTAATTTCTCTTGTAAATGTTATTGTTTTCCATCCCCTGGCTTTCAACCTGACCTTATGTTTATGCATGGCTCTTGTTAACAGATTATAGCCAGATTGTTTGTTTGCTTAACATTAATATTCTGTAGTTTTTATACATTCTGATACTCTTTTAACTGATGCGTTTGTCCATTTCATTCATTACAGATTTATTTCAACAATTTTAGGTTCATCTCACTATTTGTATTCTTTTTATTCCCCCTTGTCATCTTTTTGATTGAAGAGATTTTCCCCCCTTATTCAGTTTTGCTCATCTACTTTTTTGGAATTTATATGCTTTTGTCTATTCTTTCCATTATTATCCTAGCTTTTATAACATGCATTTTTTTTGTTGTTTTTTTGGGGTTTTTTTGTGAGGATGGTTAGCCCTGAGCTAACATCTGATGCCAGTCCTCTTCTTTTTGCTGAGGAAGACTGGTCCTGGGCTAACATCCGTGCCCATCTTCCTCCACTTTATATGGGACGCCACCAGAGCATGACTCGACAAGCCGTGCATCAGTGCGCGCCCGTGATCTGAACCGGCGAACCCTGGGGCCGCCAGCAGTGGAGCACGCACACTTAACCACTTGGGCCACCGGGCCGTCCCCTATAACATGCATGTTTAAAGTTTAAAGTGAAGCGATATTTTTACTCTCCTCATAAACAATTCAAGGACCGTAGAATGGTCTAACTTTGAACAAGAGTTTAAACAATATACTGGATTTTATGTTGGTCCCATTCTATTTTTCTCTTACAAAGCACACATTTTTGTACCTGTTTTATACAATCAGTATTTATTTAGATTTGCCCAAATATTTATCAGTATATTTGCTCATCATTCCCTTTTGCATCTCAGCCCTTCCATCTTGGATAATTTTACTTTTGCCTGAAATTCATCTTCTAAAATTTACCTTAATGAGGGTCTGTTGGTGGTAAATTATGGTTTTTTTGGTCTGAAAATGTCTGTATTTTGTCTTCATTCTTAAAAAATACTTTGATATAAAATTCTAGGTTGAGATTTGTTTTTTCTTGGCATGTTTAAGATACCATTGCCCTGTCTCTAGCTCTCATTGTTGAAGTAAAGAAGTTAGTTGTTTAATTTCTGGTCCTTTGTAGGAGATACATCTTTCCTCTCTAGTTTTTTAAGGAAAGTTTTTATTAAAATATAACATGCATACAGAAAAGTGCAAAAAATCATTAAGTTCATTGCTTGGTGAATTTTTAATAATAAATCACGTAACCACACCCAGATAAATAAATACCGTAGAACACTACCAGAACCCCAGAAGTCTCCCTTGTAGCCCCTCTCAGTATTTACCATCCAAAGGTAATCACTCTCTCATTGTATGTCATGATAGATCAGCTTTTCATTGTTTTGAACTTTTACATAAATGGAATAATAAGCATTCTGTCGTGTCTAGCTGCTTTTGCTCAGCACTATGTGAGATTTATCCATGACTGTGTGTTCATTCTCATTACTGTAGAGTATTTCATTATAGGAATATGCACTGTTTAGCCATTTTACTGTTAATAGTCATGAGTTGTTTCTAGTTTTTGACTATTACAAATAGTGACACTAATCTTTTAGTGACTTTTGTACTAATTTCTATTGTATATATACTTAGATGTGGAATTGCTTGTAGTAAGAAACTGCCAAATAGTTTTCAAAAGTGCTTGTGTCATTTTATGCTCCCACCACAAATACATGAGGGTTCTGGTTGCTGCATAAACCCATCAACTTTGGTCTCAATCTTAATTGTAGCCGTTCTGGTGGATGGATAATGTTATCTCCTAGTGGCTTTAATTTGGATTTCTCTGATGACTGATGTATTTGCTGGCCATTCGTATATCTTCATTTGTGAATTATCTGTTCAAATCTTTTACCCATTTTTTAAAATTGAGATATAATTGACATATAACTTTATATTAGTTTCAGGTGTAAAACATAATGATTCCATATTTGTATATATTGCAAAATGATCACCACAATAAGTCTATTTAACATCCATCACCATAGTTAAAATTTTTTTTTCTTGTGATGAGAACTGTTAAGATCTACTCTCTTAGCAACTTTCAAATATGCAATACAGTATTGTTACTATAGTCACCATTACATCCCCATAACTTATTTATTTTATAACTGGAAGTTTATACCTTTTGACCCTCTTTACCAGTTTTGCCCACGCCCCCCGTCACCTGTGGCAACCATCAATCTGTTCTCTGTATCTATGAGCTCATTTTCTTTTTCTTTTTAGATTCCACATACAAGTGAGATCATACAGTGTTTGCCTTTTTTTGTCTGACTTATTTCACTTCGCATAATGCCCTTGAGGTCCATCTACGTTACTGCAAATGGCAAGATTTCCTTCTTTTTTAAGGCTGAATAATATTCCATTGTGTGTGTGTGTGTGTATATTGTGTGTGTGTACACACACACACCATGTTTTCTTTATCCATTCATCCATTGATGGACACTTAGGTTGCTTCCATGTCTTGAATATTATACCTAATGCTGCAATGAATACAGAGGAGCAGATACCTTTTTGAGTTAGTGTTTTCATTTTCTTTGGATAAATATCCAGAGGTGGACTTGCTGGATGATATGGTAGTTCTATTTTTAATTTTTTGAGGAATCTCCATACTATTTTCCATAATGGCTGCACCAATTTACATTCCCACCAACAGTGTACAAGGGTTCCCTTTTCGCCACATCCTCTTCAACACTTGTTATTTCTTGTCTTTTTGATAATGGCCATTCTAACAGTTGTGAGGTGATACCTCATTGTGGTTTTGATTTGCATTTCTCTGATGATTAGGGATGCTGAGCACCTTTTGATGTACTTGTTGTCCGTCTGTATGTTGTCTTTGGAAAAATGTCTACTCTGATCCTCTGCCCATTGTTTAATTGGATTTTTTTTTCTGCTATTGAGTTGTATGAGTTCTTTATATATTTTGGATATTAATCCCCTTATCAGATATATGATTTGCAAATATTTCCTCCCATTCTGTAGGTTGCCTTTTCATTTTGTTGATGGTTTTCTTTGCTGTGCAGAAGCTTTTTAGTTTGATGTAGTCCCACTTGTCTATTTTTGCTTTTGATGTCAAATCCAAAAAATCATCACCAAGACTGATATCAAGGAGCTTACCACCTATGTTTTCTTCTAGGAGTTTTATGATTTCAGGGCTTACATTCAAGTCTTCAATCCATTATTTTACCCATTTTTTAATTGGGTTATTTTTTGTCTTCAATTGAGTTGTAATATTTAAAAATATATATCTTCTGGATACATGTTCTTTGTCTGATACATGTATAATGTATGTAATGTATTTTTTACTTATGGCGTTGTTAAAGAACAAAAGTTTTAAATTTTGACGAAACCAATGTATCAGTTTTTCAGGTGTTACAGTTCATGCTTTTTGTGTCTCATCTAAGAAATCTTTTCCTACCCCAAAGTTGCAAAGATTTTTCTCCTTCGTTTTCTTCTTAGAAGTTTTGTAGTTTTAGTTGTTTTATTTAGGTCATCAGTCCTTTTCAAATAAATTTTTGTCTGTGGTGTGAGGTAAGGGTTGAGGTTCTTTTTTTTTTTTTTTTTTTTGTATACGTATATTCAGTTGTTCCACTCTCTTCTGTTTATCCTTACTCCAGTAACACACAGCTTTGATTATTGTGAGTTTATAGTAAGTCTTAAAATCAGTCCCCCATCTTTGTTTTTTTTCTGAATTATTTTGACCATCAATTTCTGTATAAATTTTAGGAAGAGCTTGCCAATTTCTATGAAAAAAAAAAACCTGCTGGGCTTTTGAGTGGAATTGGATTGAATTAATCAATTTGGGGAGAATTGACATCTTAACAGTATTGAGGTTTCCAGTCCATGAACAGAGTATATCTTCAATTTCTTAGGTCTTCTTTAAAATCTGTTGGCAGCATTTTATACTTTTCAGTGTAAAGGTCTGAAACATGTTTTATTAAATTTATCCTTAAGCATTTTATGTTTTTGGATGCTATCACTACTTTTAAATGTTCAATTTCAATTGTTAATCTGTAGATACACATTATGATTGTTACGTCTTGCTGATGAATTGAACCTGTTATCATTATAAAATGTTTCTCTTTATCTCTGGTAATATTTTTTACCTTGAAATCTACATTATCTGATATTAAAAACCATTCCATTCATCTCATTCATACTTCTGTATTTTTCAGTTGTATGACTGTCCATCCATTTACATTCTACCTATTTGTGTCTCTGTGTTTAAAGTATATCTCTCACAGACAGTATTTAGCTGAGTCTTGCTTTTTGGAATGTTTAGTCTACTAACAGTTAATGTAATTATTGATATCGTTGATGTTTATCTCCTTTGTTTTTTGTTCTTTCGTTTCTGCTTTTTAACTATTCCTCTTTGTTAGGAAATCTAGGTTTATTATTTTTTATTCTTTTAGAACTTTAAAGATACTGTTCCATTATCTCTTCTGGCCTTTTTGTTTCTGATGAGAAGTTAGCAGACATTTTGAATCATTCATTATTTCCTTGTGTGTAATGTGGGTTTTTTTTTTTTGCCTCTGACTGCTTTCAAGATTTTCCTCTTTAATTTTGGTTTTCATCACTTTGATTGTGGCTGTACCTGGGCATATTTTTCTTCGTATTTATCTTTCTTGATGTTTGCTGAGCTTTTCATGAGTTTATGTCTTTCACCATATTGAGTCAGCTTTTGGCCATTATTCATGTTTTCAGATATTTTTCTTTTGTATTTTCTCTCCTTCTAGAAATCTAGTTATATACATGTGATACCTTTTTGTGGTCCCTCTAGTCCCTGAGGCTCCGTTCATGTGTTAAAATATTTTTTTCTCTCTAAATATTGTCTAATTTCTATTGATGTCTCTTCAAGTTTCATATATCCTTCTATTATCTTCAAACTGCTGTTAGCCTATCCAGTGAAGTTTTTTATTTCAGGTATTGTAATTTTCAAATCTAAAATGTCCATTTAGTCCTTTTGTGTGGTTTCTCTTTCTCTGCTGAGTTTATCTTTTCATTCCTTACAAGCATATTCTCCTTAATGTCCTTGAACTAGTTGTAATAGCTGCTCTAAAGTCCTTGTATGTATATTTCAACACCTGGGGTCCTCTCAAGGTCAGTCTCCATTTAATGTCTCTGAGTATGTTTCACATTTTCCTGTTTCTACTTATGTGAAGTACATTTGGATTGTATCCTGGACATTATGAATGCTGTATTCTAAAGACTTTGGATTCTGTTATGTTCCTCCTAAGAGTATAGAGTTCTTCTTTTTTAGAAATCAGGCCATTAGGTTGGCTGAACTGGAACTGGAGACTCTTAGCTCTTACACAGTGGGCAGCAGCTGAAATTTTTGGTTCTGTTGGCCTTATCTGGGCTACTTTGAGTCTGCTTTCCACATGTGTGCTTCAAGGGGTAGCCATAGATTTGGGCAGTGTTTATAAAGACAATTGGGGATACTCCTCTCTTGCTCTCTTCTTGGTAGCATTTTCCTCCTCATCAGCTGCTGCATTTGCCCTAAAATCCTTCTTCTGGGACAAGAAGCTAAGACCATAGATTTTTTATCTGAGTTTTAGCCTCTTGGCATAGCACAGATTGGGGCCTGCCCAAAGTAGAAAATGGAAAACTCGGGGCCGGCCCCGTGGTGTAGTGGCTAAGTGCGTGTGCTCCACTGCTGGCGGTCAGGGTTCGGATCCCGGGCGCGCACTGATGCACCTCTTGTCAGGTCATGCTGTGGCGGCGTCCCATATAAAGTGGAGGAAGATGGGCACAGATGTTAGCCCAGGGCCAGTCTTCCTCAGCAAAAAGAGGAGGATTGGCATGGATGTCAGCTCAGGGCCGATCTTCCTCACAAAAAAAACAAAAAGAACAAAAAGAAAATGGAAAACTCAACCCAAGTGCTTAACTCTCCACTATAGAATCTTCCAGCTTTTGATTGCTCTCCAGTGCTTTGAGGTAGTTGTTTTTTTAATATTTTGTCTGGAGTTTGTAGTTGTTCTATCTGGAATTATTATTCTAATAGGAGTTACTCAGCTATGATTAAAAGCAAAATCTCTGGGCTCTTTTTAATGCATGAGTTTTATAGACACTCATCTGAGGAGAGCAGTCCCACGTGGGACCTCATGAGTCCCTGTTTTAACACGTGAATTACATGACAGGCAGCAGTAACGTTAGCCATGACTTTACCCCAGGTTTGGCTGTTAGATTTGGCAGTAGTAACTGGACCACGAACCCTTTATTAGAGTTAGTTAGGTCAGGTCACGGTATTCCTCCAAACTGTGTGTAGTGAGTACACTGCAAACTTACAGGGCCAGTAGTTTCAACAAGTCTTAAATTTCATGCTCATGTAGAGCCCAATAAGAGAAAAGATCATTTTATGTGGTCAGTAAATGTTAAATCGTTAATGATAAACATCCTCAGTCCTTGTAAATGATTCAAAAGTAATATATAATTTAGAGTAGTGATGGATTTGGGTGTGCCCAAGGAAAAGAAAATTGCCTACAATGTTAGGAAGTTCACGATACATAACCATCTGTGACTTGATGGGGGAGTGGGTAATATAAAGATGTATGATGCCATTTGTAAAACTAATTTCTCTTTCCATTTAATCTCTTGTTGCCTAAGAAAATGCAGCTAGTAATTAAGATACCATTTTGGTCTTGCTTGTAAATGCTGTTGCCTTCATTAAATTTCACACTTGTGAAAAGGAGCTATTAAGAGACAGCCTAAGGTAACACTTTTGAGTAGCTAACTTTGTTAAAAATACGTTTTCCAAATTTCTTGCAATAAAATGTAATTGCATTTTTTGTTTTCACTCGTGTAGAAGCCTCTTACTTATCTGTTAGAGATAAGACTTGGCGCTAGAGGGAATATTCTGTTAAACTAGAGTAGTACAGTGACTTTTGAGTTCTTTCCTTGCCATTCATAAATAAGTTTTCTGGTTTCTCTAATTTTTCTTACAATTCACTTCTGATAAGGTTAAGCGGTGGCAAGAGAGAGATTCCAGAATATATACTATTTTGAAACAGTGTCAAATTTTAAAAGATTTGTCATTAAAGTGGTTAGGAAGCAATAAATAATCATTGAGCCTGTATTGCAACACTATAGTACCTTGATGGCACACCTATAAAGTTAAAAACAAAACAAGGTTGGGGAAGAGGAAAAAAAAAAAACTAATCTTTTATTGTTGATAATAAAACAAAATCATAGCCATTGAAAACATGTTCTACCTTATAAAAATGGATACATAGTAAAATTGTTGCTGTTGTGTGTATGAACAGTGAACTTATATGACATGTCTTTGTTGTTTCATGTGTTATGATTTTTTCCATTGGAATTCTGAGTCCTCATTTCTGTGACTGGTCTATAGTGAATCTAATATAATAGACGAAAATGTTTTTAGATTAAATATTAGTATAATTTTCAAGCATAGTGTGTCAGCTTATCTTCAGAAAGATCTTAATTCAAATATCTTTATTAGTATCTCTGTCACATGGGAGAAACACTGAGTGTTTCTTTCTCTCCACTAATTTTAAGTCCATTTCATGGTAAAAAGTGACTATATTAACATGCTCACTTCTAAAGTCTTTCTCCAAACAGATCCTAATATAAGCATTCTCCTCTATTTGCATTAATCCTAACCTCAAAAGACCATCTTGAAGAAAAGATGTCTAGCTGTATCTTTTAGGTTTATTTTGTCCTTTGCTTCTTCCTGAGATTATTAAATATACAGTTAGTTTAGAAGAATTTTGTGATGTGAGTACTTTCTACAGAGAACAAAACCAAAATTCTAAACTTGCTTTGAACTCAAATGTAAAATGCTTTTGAATCCCACAATTTTTAATCTAGTTTGAAATCAAATTACTATAAGTTATACAGTTGAAAGTGTATTTTCTTCAAATTAACATACAAAAATCTTTAACCTTCATGTGAATACAAACAGTAACCACCTAGAAGATATAATAAAGCGAAATTCTCATTTTCAATAGTAATAAAAAAAAAAAGTACCCAGGGATGAAGTTAAGGCAAATGTTTAAAAGTTATATGAAGACAACTTTATGACATTCCTGAAATACACAAATGTAGACACGAACAGATGGAAAGATATTCTGTGTTCTTGAAAAGGATGTTTTGATATCACAGAGATGTCTGTTTCTCCCCATATTAAAAAACAAACACAATCCCAATAAAAATATCGATAAGGTTTTTTTCGAGGAGACAAATATTAATTATAAAATTTATGTGGAAAAATAAACAAGCAAGAATAGTCAGGAAATCCCCAAAAAAGAGAGCAGTGAGTGGAGTGTGACTAGCCCTACTGAGTATTGAAACATACTCTAAAGCCTACAATTAAAAGAGAGTGGTGTGGTAACCTTATAGACAAATCAATGGAACAGAACAGAAACTCCAAAAATAGACTTACATACTTATGGAGATTTGGAATATGGATATCACCACCTCGAATCACTGGGGAAAAGACGGACTTTTTAGTAGAGTTGAGATCATTGGATAGCACTTTGGAAAAAGATAATATAGGATCTAAACCTCACACCATACACCAGAACAAAATCAAATAGGCCAGACATATAATGTAAAAAATGAAACCATACAAGAGCTAGAAGACAAAAACAGATGAATTCATTTATAACCTGGTAGTGTCAAAAGACTTTCTCTTAATCTTACTTTAATATTAAAGAAAAGATTGATAATTGCCTACATAAAAATTAAAGAGCATTTGCCTACCAAAAGTACTATCAAGTCAATAGCAAACTGAGAAATAGTATTTGCAACCTATTTCACAAGAGGCTAATCTCATTAATATAGAAGGAGCTCTCAAAAAATGAGAAGATCAGAAACCCAGTAAAAGACTGGGCAGAAATTTGAACATTCAGTTCACAGGAAAGAACGTCAAATGGCATTTGAACATATTTAAAGATGCTCAATGCCACTCATAACAAGTGAAGTTCAAATTAAAACCACACTATGATGTGATACAATGAAGTACTACTTAGCAATAGGAAGGAACAAACTATAGATGCCAATACTGTGCTAAGTGAAAGATGCCAGACACAAAGGCTTCGTACTGTGATTACATTTGTATGACATTCTGGAAAAGGCCAAGCTGTAGGGACAGAAATCAGATCATGGGTGGTCAGGGAGTAGGGTGGTGGGATGGGACATCAAGGAGTTGTTCGGGGTGATGAAAACGCTCTGTAGTTAGTTTCGTTGTGGTGGTGTTACACAAACATGTGTTTATCAAAACTCATGAGACAGTACACCCAAAAAAGGTGCATGTCATTTTATGTAAATTACACCTCAACAAAGCTGAATTTAAAAACAAACAAAACCACACTATGGTATCATTTTTGACTTAACAGCTTAGCGAGAAACCAAAAACTTTGCAAGGCTGTTGGCGATGTTGTGGAGAAACGGGCACTCTCATACCTAACTGGTGGTAGTGCAAAATGGTACCACCCTTATACAGGGGAATTTGGCAATATCGAACAAAATTACCTATGCATTTATCCATTGACCTAGCAGTTCCATTTCTACGGGTCTCCTCTTTGGCTGTCTAGGTCCCGCCTCATGCCACAAAATAAGACTGCTGCTGTTGGTTGGTTGGTTGGGTATGCTATGGAGATTTTGTTTAATGCATATATATGCAAGTAGAAATGAAAAATTTTCCCCTTCCTCCTTTTACACCGATTTATGCCTCCTCTACACACTGTTCCATACTTTATTTTCTTCACTTACGATATCTCAGAGACCTTTACCTATCGGTACATGAAGGGAAGCCACTTTGTAGGATTTGGGTTTTTTTTGAATTTGTATTAAAAAGGTTTTTTTTTTTAACAGCCTCAGAGTATATTCCACTGGGTCCATAATTTATTATGTAACTACTCTCCTTCTGATGAACATTAAGATTTTTTACTATTTTGCTATTACAAACTGCTGCGAGGCAAAACCATTTCACATGTGTGCAATATATCTGTAGGATAAATTCCAAGACTTAGAATTGCTGAGTAAAATGAAAGGTCCATGTTTAATTTTGAAGAGTATTAACAAATTGCCATCAATAGGGATTGTGCCAATTTACACTCTTACCACTGATGTATGAGAGTGAGTTTCCCCTCAGGCTTGCCAACAAAATGTGTTAACCAAGTGTGGGGATTTTTACCAAAATGATCTTATTTTAGTTTTATCCTTTGGTTGGTTTTCTATCAAGTTGCTGGTCTTATATATTAGAGAAATTAGTCCTTTGTGATACAAGTTACAGCTATTTCCCCCTTTTTGTCAGTTGTGTTTTGAGTTTGCTTTTGGTGGGTGGTTTTTTTTTCCCCTATATGGAAGTTTTTTATTTTCATGATGTTAAATTTCTTTCATAATTTGTGGATTTTTTTTTTTTTTTTTTACAAGAGACCACTTGCTTTTTCTTTTGTTAAGGAGGGGAACTGGAATGATTAAATTTATTTTCTAGTTTGCTTTGACTTATTTTTTTATTTTTTCTTTCAGTTTTATTGAGATATGATTCACATAGAGCACTGTATAAGTTTAAGGTGTGCAGCATAATGACTTGACTTACATATTTTGCAAAGTGATTACCATACATCCATCATCTCATATGGATAGCAAAAAAAGAAAGAAAAAATATTTTTTTCCTTGTGATAAGAACTTTTACGATCTGTTCTCTTAACAACTTTCAAATATGTGATACAGCAGTGTTAACTATATCACCATGTTGTACATTACATCCTCAGTACTTATTTGTCTCATAACTGATAGTTTGCACCTTTTGACCACCTTCCTCCATATGCTCACCTTCTACACCCCACGTCTGGTAACCACAAATCTGATTTCTTTTTCTATGAGTTTGGCTTTTTTGTTTTGTGGTTGTTTTTTTTTCAGATCACACATGTAAGTGAGATCATACAGTATCTGTCTTTCTCTGTCTGATTTATTTCACTTAGCATTATGCCCTCGAGGCCCATCCATGTTGTCACAAATGGCAGAATTTCCTTCTTTTTTATGGCTGGATGTATATATATACCACATTTGCTTTATCCATTCATCTGTTGATGGACACTCCGGTTGTTTCCATGTCTTGGCTATTGTAAATAACTGCAGTGAACAAGGGGGTGCAGATATCTCTTTGACATAGTGATTTCATTTCCTTCGGATGTATACCCAGAAGTGGACTTGCTGGATGATATGGTAGTTCTATTTTTAATAGAAAAATAATAGGTAGTTCTATTGCTAGTTTTTTGAGGAAACTCCATCCTTTTTTTTTCGCTATTGAGTTGTTAACAGAGGACCTAAATATATGGAAAGACACTCTATGTTCATGGATCAGAAGACCTAATACTTTTAAGATGGCAGTACTCTGTAAATTGATCTACAGATTTGGTTCAGTTTCTATCAAAATCCCAATTGGCTTCTCTACAGAAGTTGACAAGCTGATCTAACATTCATATGGAAATTCAAGGGATCCAGAATAGCCAAACCAGTCTTGAAAAAGAATAGCGTTGGGAGGACTCACGGATCCTGATTTCAAAACTTTCTACAAAGTTACAGTAATCAAAGCAATGTGTGATTGGCAAAAACATAAGACATATAGACTGTGAGATAATAAAAAATATTTATATATTGGTCTCCGCTCTTGGTTCCTGGTACGAAGTTCCTAAAACCCTTATCATTTCCTAGATGATAAGAGTACAGGAGCACCTTTTATCCTAATATTCGGCCTTTGACCCTGGTTCCTAACACAAGGCTCCTGAAACCATGTAATTTCCTGGGTGACAGGATTATCTTTTGTTCTGATGAGGCAGTTCTGTGTGGGCTCCTGCATGGCTCCTAGATGACAGCTGGTCACTAGAAAGACAAGTCATGATGAGAAGCTGGGAATTTCCCTCCCTGACTCCAGTTCTCTTGAGAAGGGAGAAGGAGTTGAAGATGGAGTTAATGATCAGTCATGCCTCTGTGATGAAGCCTCCATAAAACCCCAGAAGTACAGGGTTCAGAGAGCTGCCAGGTTGGCCACCACATACACACCGGGAGGGTGACACACCCCAACTCCACGGGGGCAGAAGCTCCTGCGCTCAGGACCCTTCCAGACCTAGCCCTGTGTGTCTCTTCATCTGGCTGTTAATCTGTATCCTCTAGCATATCCTTTAATAAACTGGTAAATGTAAGCAAGTGTTTCCCTGAGTTCTGTGAGCTGCTCTAGCAAATGAATCAAACCTGAGGGAGGGGGTCATTGACTATTGTGACTAGTGACGCTAGTCCAATCTAGACGCTCCAATCTATAGCTGGTCGGTCAGAAGCACAGGTGATAACCTGAGCTTGTGACTGGCGTCTGAAGTGGGGGAAGCAGTCTTGTGGGACTGAGCCCTTACTGTGGGATCTGACGCTGTCTCCGGATGGTTAGTGTCAAAATTGAGTTAAATTGTAGGACACCCAGCTGGTCTCAGAGACTTGCTTCTTGTTGTGGGGAAAACCCCACACATTTGGTGACCAGAAGTGTCAGAAGTGAAGTGTTTTACATAAGTATCAAGGGAGACTCACAGGAGAAAAACACAGTAGGGAAGAACTGGATTTTTCCCTATGCAGGAAGGGAAAAACAGAGGTTTTTCCATTATATAGACCAATGGAATATAATTGAGAGTCCATAAATAAACTCACACATCTGTGGTCAATTGATTTTCAACAAGGGTGCCAAGATAAGAATGCAAAAGAATGAATTTGGGCCCCCTGTTATATACAAAAATTAACTAAAAATGGATTAAAGACCTAAATGTTAGCTAAAACTGTAAAACTTAAAAGAAAACTTAGGCATAAAATTATTGTGACCTGGATTGAGCAGTGGCTTCGTAGATGATACCAAAAGCACAAGCAACAAAAGAAAAAAAATACATTGAACATCATCTAAATTAAAACTTCTGTGCTTCAAAAGACATCATCAAGAAACTGAAAGACAACGTACAGAGTTGGAGAAACTACTTGTATGTCGTATATTTGATAAGGGGTTTGTATCTAGGATAAATAAAGTACTCCTACAATTCAATAATGAAAAGACAACCCAAATAAAAAATAGGCAAAGAATCTCAATAGACATTTCTCCAAGGGATAAATAAATGGCCAATAAGCATATGAAAAGATGCTCCATGTCATTAGCCATCAAGGAAATGTAAATGAAAACTACAGTGTTACTTCACGCCCACTACAAAGGCTGTAATCAAAACAACAGATCATAAGTGGTGGTGGGGATGTGGAGAAATGGGAAACCTCATACACTGCCGGTAGGAATGTAAAATGGTACAACCACTTTGGAAAACAGTCTGGCATAATCCTCAAAATGTTAATTAAACATAGTTTTACTATATGGCCAGCAATTTCTCTCCTACGTATAATTTCCAAGAGAAATGAAAATATACATCCACATAAAAACATGTATACAAATGTTCATAGCGTCACTAGTCACAATAGTCAAAAAGTGGAAATAAATGTCCTTCAACTGATGAATGGATAAATAAAATGTGGTATATCCATACAATGGAATATTATTCTGCAATAAAAAGAAATGGAGTACTGATACATGGATGCAACATAGATGAGCTTTGAAAACACGCTAAGTGAAAGAATCCAGTTACAAAGGACCATGTATTGTATGATTCCATTTATACAAAATGTCCAGAATAGGCAAAGTCATAGAGACAGAAAATAGATTGTTGGCTGCCCAGGCCCTGGGGAAAATGGGGCATGAATGTTCATGGGTATAGAATTTCTTTTTGGGTGGTGAAAATGTCCCAAAATTGTGATGGTTGCACAACTCGGTGAATATACCAAAAGCTATTGAATTGTATATTTTAAATGGGTGAATTGCATGTTATATGAATTATATCTGAATAAAGCTGTTGTTAAAAAATCAATTAACGTGAGTCACCATGTTAATAGAATTAAGGGGAAAAATATGATCATCTCAGATACAGAAAAATCATTTGACAGAATCCAACACTCATTTTTGATAAAAATTCTCAACAAATTAGGAATGGAAGGGAATTTCTTCAACATAATAAAAGCATCTTCAACATAATAAAGGCATCTTCAATGTAATTAAGGCATCTTCAAAAATCCTACAGTTAAATCTTAATGATGAAAGACTGAAAGGAAAAAAGACAGGGATGATTTTCTTCCCATTATAGGTCATAATTTCATGTAAATTAGCATGTAAATTAGTTATTTTTGCTGGATGCCAGACAATGAGTTTTACATTTTTGCATGCTGAATATTTTTGTATTCCTAACATATTCTTGAGCTTTGTTCTGGGATGCAGTTAAATTACTTGGCAGCAGTTTAAACCTTTTGGGTCTTGCTTTTGAGATTTGATAGGCAGGACCAGAGCAGTGGTCAGCCTTGAGCTGATTCTTGCCACTACTGAGGCAGCATCCTTTTGTTTACTCTCCCCAGTGCCTCCTGAATCATGAATCTGGCTGGCTGGTGGGAACAGGCACTTTTCTTGATCCTTCTTGATCCTGTGTGATCGCAGGCCTTGGGTAGCTTCTTCACATGCGTGTGCTGGGCATTACTCAGTTGAAGACTCACGGGTGACTGCACATCTTCAGAGGTCTCTCTGTGCAGCTCTCTTCGCTGGTTTTCTCTCCTGCAAACTAGTCATCTTGTTCTTCCTGCATCCTCAGCTGTGTCTCCTCAACTTGAGGAGTCCACAAACTCGACTAGGTTCCCCTACCTGTACCATGTCCTGGAAACTCCATCAGGGTGGTAAGCTAGGACAGGTGGAGAGCTGTGTTTTGTTTTGTTTCCTGTCTCTCAGGGTCAGTGATCTTTATTGCCTAATATCTAGTGTCCTGAAAACTATTGTTTCATATATTTTGTCTGTTCTCTGGTTTCAGGCAGGATGGTAAGTGTGGTCACTGTTACTCTGTGTTGGCCAGAACCATGTGGTATTTTGATAAAGCTGACCAGGCAATTCAACGGGGAAAAGCTAGTCTTTCCAACATATGGTGGTGGACCAATTGGATATCCATATGCAAAAAAAAGGAAAAGGAAAGAAAAAAGAACTTAGACCCTTAACACATACACTACAATTAATTCCAAATGAATCACTCATAGGCCTAAATGTCAGAGCTAACTATAAAACTTCTGGAAGAAAACATAGTAGGAGAAAGTCTTTCTGACTTTCAGTTAGGCAGTGATTCTTAGGTATGCCCCAAAGCACGATTCACCAGAGTAATCAATGGGACGTCATGCCCAGCAATCCCACTCCTAGGTGTACGCCCCAGAGAACTGAAAGCAGAGACTCAGACAGATGCTTGTATGTGAGTGTTCATAGCAGCATTGTTCACAGGAGCCACAAGGTGGAAATAACCCTAGCGTCCATCAACAGATGAATGGATAAACAAAATGTGATATATACATACAATGGAAGATTGTCCCTAAAAATGAATGAAATTTTGATGCATGCTACAACATAGATGATCCTTGAAAACATGCCAAAGGAAATAAGCCAGACACAAAAAGAGGAATCTTACATGATTCTACTTATATGAGATACCTAGAATAGCAAATTCATAGTGACAGAAAGTAGAATATAGGTTACCAGGGGTCAGAGTAGGGGAGAAGGAGAGTTATTGTTTAATGGTGTATTCATTTCCTAGGGCTGCCATAACAAAGTACCACAAACTGGGTGGCTTAAAAAACAGAAATTTTTTATCTCTGTTCTGGAGGCTAGAAGTCCAAAATCAAGGTGTTGGCAAAGCCATGCTCACTCTGAAACCGGGAGGGGAATCCTTCCTTGCCTCTTCCCGGCTTCTGGTCATTTGCTGGCAGTCTTTGGTGTTCCTTGACCTATAGATGCATACTCCAGTCTTCCATCTTCACATGGTGTTTTCCTTCTGTGCGTGTCTGTGTTTGCATCCAAATTTCCCTTCTAAGGACAGTCATATGAGATTAGATCCCACCCCGTTGACCTCATCTTAACCTCGTTACCTCTGTAAAGACCCTGTTTCCAAATAAGGTCATATTCCAAGGTACGGGGGTTAGCACTTCAACATCACTTTTTTGAGGGCCCAATTCAACCCATAACAAATGGGTACAGTTTCTCTTTGGGATGATGAAAGAATTCTGGAGATGTGTAGTGGTGACAGTTGCACATTATGCATGTACCTAATGCCTCTGAGTTGTACACTTAAAAATGATTAAAATGGTAAATTTTATGTATATTTTACCACAATAAAAAAAAATGCTTGACAGGATATTCAGCAAATGTTAAAGGTAGTTTTATGTAAGTGATGGTGGGATTTGGGGTGATTTTTCCTTTCTTCTCTGTAATTTTATATCTTATTTGCAAATAGTGTACTTATTTTTTCCAGAGTTAGTTTTTTTTTTATGCTTTTTTTTTCTTTTTTGTGAGGAAGATCAGCCCTAAGCTAACATTCACACCAATCCTCCGCTTTTTGCTGAGGAAGACCGGCTCTGAGCTAACATTTATTGCCAATCCTCCTCCCTTTTTTTTTCCCCAGAGCCCCAGTAGATGTATGTCATAGTTGCACATCCTTCTAGTTGCTGTATGTGGGACGCGGCCTCAGCATGGCCGGAGAAGCGGTGCGTTGGTGCGCACCTGGGATCCGAACCCGGGCCGCCAGTAGCGGAGCGCGTGCACTTAACCGCTAAGCCGCGGGGCCAGCCCGCAGAGTTAGTTTTAAGAAGAGCATATACAAGACCCTGTTTTCCTCCACTCAAAGTTCCATCTTTAGTGGAAAATGAAACCTACTTTCATGACATCTAGTTTGATAAGACAGAAGCTCAGTGAAACTTTTCCCACCCTAAAATGTGTATTTTTGTTTTCCCTCTTTAAGGAGTCTGGATATTTGTAATTCTAAACTTGGAGTGTTTAAAAATAATATCTTCAAAATGAGAAACAATTCTGTTAGGTGTTAATAGGGGGTGCCAATTCTATAGGCTAGTTTACTGTGTTAAAAATGTAATCTATAAATAATTCAAAATTTAGATTTTTATTCTTTACCTTTAGGTAATATTGAGGGAAATGCCAAATTTCTTTTATTTGGTCGTGATAAATCCAATCTCTGGAACCACTACTTTGTGTCTGATTCTGCTACAGAAGTTTTAAAGAAAAATATAATAGTTTTCTATTGTGAACTTTCAGGCATAATTACAATATTAGAATAGTGAGTTGATAAAAATAAGATTTAAGGTAACATCATTTTGGTTATATTTTATCTTTCTGAATATGCATTTATAAACATAATTTGATTCACAAAATGGAGTATATTATTACTTCGAAGGTCAATGTTATCTCTTTCATGATCAATTGAGGAAAAATTCTCAATCTAAGTATAAGATTTCTGCTTTACGTGAACTGTGGAGACTGGGCCAGCAAATCCATAGTGCGTCTCAAGTTAAGAAATTTAGAATATCCTGGAGGTTTCCTTAAGTTATGCAGAATGTTCTTCTTGGCAAATTATTCTATATGATGCTCTGAAAGAGGAATTCTAAGCCTATCTGGAAAACAAAAGTAGGGAAACATTTGTTTATCTGTTAACCATATTCTAATCCTGATGAATTAAAAATTTTACTTTCATGATATGATTTTAAGGTTCAGCTTAATTTTCAGAAAGTGAAAAGTGGAGATATTATTCATTGGCATTTTGCCCTTTAAAAAAACTTTTTAGTACAAGATTGGCAAGATATTAGAGTTGTGGTAATTGGATGTCTTTCAGGGTAATAAACCATTAAAGTTTATGAGTCTCGTTAACAGAAAGCCCTCTTGGTTCCACCATTTCTCTTCATCAGTTCATTCTACAATAAACATAAAATCCTCTGCCTGGAGTTCAGAGCACAGCAAGGGAGAAAGGAAAAAGCCAGAACAGAATATCCAGAAAGTAGTAAGTGGGAAATGTTGAGTAACCTTTTGATCCTCAAGCTCATAGCAGATGTCCAGTGCTTAGTGCACGCCTGGGACCAGCAGAACTTGGCTGTGGTGAGACTTCCTCGGTGGGTTAGTGACTAGTCTGTGGGCTCAAGGATTCAGGGACTCCCCAGGTATATTTTCTGAAAGGCATCCAGAAAGTCTTTTTAGTCATTAAAAAGAAAGATGAAAAAAATGTAACAGAGCAACATTAAGGGCTCTGGCCCTTTGTGTGAGCGGAGTCACTTGATCCTTCCTTGATGCCCGGGGCGTTTGGTGGAAGTCTTGAGAAGGAGCAGGGTGTGGGCCACAGGCCAAGTCTCTTGAGTGCAGGGAGTGGATGTCACTTGTCGCTGGTGTGGACCTAGAGTTTCTCAGAAGTGAGAAGAGCGCCGAGCTATGCTTGTTTGTCTAGACCATCCCTACTTAGAGGAGCCCTTGGGGGGAGCCTATGGCAGGACCTAAGTGAATGATCACAGACCACCATCTGATAAAACCCTCTAGTGTAAGAAACTCACTTATTTCTTCCTTTACTTCCTCATTACTTGACTCTTATTTTTGTTTTTATGGATTTTATTCTGTACTTTTATTATTAGAGCGTCTCAAAACCTTATTGGAAGTTGAAGAATATATGTGTTTATGCATGCATTATTTTGACAAGAATATCCAAATTGATATACATATAAAAACAGGTTTTTCATAATTTATGGAAAGCATTATACACATCTTATTGCCTGTGGGTTTTCTTTCAAAAGAATTCTTTGATTACAAATTTTCAAAGAAAAAAGCCATTGTATGCAACTTATTCTTCAAAAAGAATATGCTAAATGCCAGATGCTCTTGTATGGCCAGGAAGATGTATCAAAACCACATCCTTCTGTAGAAACCGCAGCGTCCTTCTGTGAAGTCTGAAAGTTTGAAAAGTCATATATGCAATTGTGTGTGTGTCAGGACCTGGGCAGGAATGGGGTATAGAGGGTTGGGAATTGGGATGATCTCAGAAAACAATCTGGCATCTACTCAATCAGTTGTGAAGTCATTGGCATCTTTAGAACCCTGTACACAAATCACTTTTACTGATTTTTTTAGATTAAAATCAAAGTAACCATTCTTTAGCCTACATAGCCAACCTAAAGGAATTTTTCCCTTCTGGAGCAGTTGTTTTTGCCCAAAGACTAGGAAAGAAACAGTTCTACTCTGTTACCTCTGACGGAAAACTTTAGACTCCAAAATGTTCTCTTTTCCTGTACACTCATCAGGAGTGTGCACGACTTCTGATTAAAAATACAACTTTTGGTTGCTAAGCTAATTTTCTTTGATAAAGTTGAGTATGTATAGCTGTCTACAACTACGTGGCAAATAGCCTAAGTAATTATCACTAGTCAGTGCTGACTGATAATGGCCATTCCATCCAGTCTTTCAAGATGTGTTAAAGCTTTATCAGTTGCTCAAATCTGGACTAATTATCAACTTGGTCAGGTTCCAGATGAAGCTGATAGCCTGGCTACACTGTCAAAATTAGCTGAATGTTTGGAAACTATTTGTTAATACAATGAAAGTTGATCTGATGTTACCTGCACAGAACTTCCTTATGAGTGTACTTTTTCAGAAATCCAGTGCTATGCTAAAATAAAACTATTTTGGCAATGTTTTTAGTTTAACCACTTTGAATGGAAAATTTTCAACTTAGATTAGTAATATTTTCTAATAAAAAATTTTCGGAAAGGTAAAGAGAATAGCAGTGAAAACCCACGCATCTACCATCTATCCTAGGAAATAAAACATTATAAATACAATTGAAACTGCTAGTGTATTCCTCCTGGATTGTATTCTCTTCTCCATACCCACGCTGTACATTTGCTATTATACTTTCCATGCATATCTGCAATAGATATTTTATGCATTGTTGATTCATTGTTGGGTATGTGTAGTTCTAGTTCATTCTTTTTCATTGCTACACATTTCGTCATTTTCTTCTTGGTGGGTATTTAAGTTGATTTTAACATTGTGCTGTAATAATACCATGATGGACATTCCCACAGGTCTCTTCTTGTTCACATGTATGAGTTTTTCTAGAATATGTACTTAGTATTTAAATTGCTGAGTCTTAGGGTATAAACATCTTTCGTAGTTGTTGTTAAATTATTTTCCAAAATGTTTATACAGTTTACAAACCAGCTGTGTTATAGCATGTCTTTCAATTTGAGTTTGTCTGATGTTTCCTCATGACTGGATTCAGGTTGTACATCTTTGCCAGGAATATTACAGAATTAATGCTGTGATGTTCTCAGAGCATCCCATGAGGATCTTTCTTATAAAATGGCACATGATTCCAGTTTGACCCATTTCTGATGATGATTATTTTGGTAGCTTCATTAAAATGATGTCTGCCAGGCTTCTCTATGTAAAGTTACTCGTTGTCTCTATGTAATTGGTAAATATTTTGTGGAGAAGTACTTTGAAGCAATGTGAATATCGCATTCTCCACATCTCCTTCCAGCCCTGATGGAATAACGGGGTCCAGACTTACCGCTACAGTCTCAAACAATAACAAAAATCTGACAATAGGGAAACAGTTGTTTCTTTACAGTGGATCCTAGGCCATGCTGGATATTGACCCCTCAAATGAGATGAGCCCCATGATTGCCCCAGCTTGGGCCTGGAGAGAGTTTCCAGGCCTTATCACAGGGAGGGGGAACTCGTATAAGCTCGAGTCTCTGTGAGTTGAGGTTGAGGGTTTGGGGAGGTCAGCGAGGCTAGAATTGACAGGACAGAGTATCAGAGAGGAGAGGGCAGCAGACAGCGAGCTCTGGAGATCAGCAAAGGGTTCTTTCTACTCGAGTCTTCAGCACATTTGTGAGTCTGGGCATAGAACCACCAAAACGAACAGACAGACAATTTGTGGAGCTCACAGTGATGGGAACAGTTCATGTCCCCAACAGCCGGAGTGGAGAAACCTCATAATACTCAGCACGGGGTAGAATTCTCAGAAGGCAGTCACCTCTGTGGTGGAGCTGAATTAGCCTCGGGCTACAGGCTGCTCTGCTGCTAATCTAACAAAGTTTACAAGCAAGCCCCTAGAGGATCAAACTGTTTCCAGATAACTTAACCATGTCCCAGAACAAAGCACAAAAATATTTAAAGGAATACGCTTCCCCAAAAAATCCTGCACCCCACAATGTAAAAGTTACAATGTCCAGCCTCTAACCGAAATTACCAGGGATACAAAGTAGGAAAATACCCTTAAGAAGGAGAAAACTCATTCAAAACTGACAAGAAATGTCACAGATGATAGAATTAAAGAAACAAGGACATTAAAACAGCAATTATAAGTATACTTTATGTGTTCCAGAATGTAGAAGAAAGCATGAGCATGATAAGGAGTAAAATGGAAAATCTTAAAAAGTAAAATAAATAACAAACATTTATACAGGTGGAAACTATCTTGTTCCTCATCAAACTTTCAATTTATTCATTTACTTATATCAGTATGGACTCGTGGTTTCCTGTTTTACTCAATGGATTATATTTTGTTACTAACATTATTTATTTTGATATTCAAATTGTACCTGATTTTGCCAGTGGGAGCCCCTTCAGGTTGTCACCTGTGCACTTTTGACATGTCCTAAACGTTCTCTCAGGGCTTTTTAACTTTCTGATACACAAGATGTTCCAGCCCTGGAGTCAGCCATTTTCCAGGGAGCCCTGGTTCCTTTTAACAGAGAATGGTGTTCAGAAGCCAAGATCTGTTAGGTGTTTTCATTCCTACTGAGGTGTTGCTGCTGCCAGGCCCTTCCAGTCAGAGCTAGGGAATATATCTATATATCTATCAATCGATTGATCAGTCAGTCGATAGGTGTAAACAATGAATTGACATCAATACCTCTAATTCCAATCCAGCACTATAGAGGGTTCATTCTAGTTTGCTATATTTGTAACTCCTTCTCCAACAGTGGGAAAGCTGGCTCCCATTATCCTCAGTATATTTGTGTATTTCATCAGTCCCACTGGATGTAACACATCCCTATTGCCACTGCTGCCACTGACCTGGGTGGATGCTCCCCTCCCCCATTCAGGCCCCAGTACCCCGCACGGGGCCAGCGTCACCACTCTTCCGTGTGGACATCCGCCTCACCCAGCCTACGCTCTGACACCCTGCACCGCCGTCCGCATTGCTCAAAGATGCCCTCCTCACCCTGATCTGACTCTCTTATCCCTTCCTGGGCTGCTGTGCTCACCTGCCTTGAGCTGGTGAGCTCCTGTGTGAATACCTGCCTTGCTCAGAACTACCGCAGGCTTTTGTTCTGAATGTTTGTGGAGGGAAAAGAGGAGGGAGAGAGCTTAAGATGCTTTTTGATGCATCCTTTGTGGTTTATGTTTTTGTGTGTGTGTGTCTTATTTAAAAAATATTTTCTCACTTTGAAATCATAAGAATATTCTTCTGTAAAGCTTATAAAAAGTTATTTTTCACAATTAAGGCTTTAATTCACCTGGAATTGATTTTTGTGTATGGTAAGAAGTAGGGATCCAGTTTATTATTTTGTTTCTTTTGAAATGGGTTCCAGTGATATTTGTTGAAGAGTTCAAAGATTTTATTTATTTTATTTTTTTCCCCCCAAAGCCCCAGTGGAAAGTTGTATGTCGTAGCTGCACATCCTTCTAGTTGCCGTATGCGGGACTCGGCCTCAGGATGAACGGAGAAGTGGTGCCTGGATGCGCACCCGGGATCCGAACCCGGGCCACCAGCATCGCAGCGCGCACACTTAACCACCAAGCCACAGGGCCGGCCCATGTTGAAGAGTTCATATTTTGATCCATGAACTATCTGTGAAACTGATCTGCAGTTTCACTTCTGTAAATATCAAGTTTCTGTATATGCATGAGTCTTAATTCTGAGCTTTCTTTCATTCGTCTGGTTGTCTATTTCTGTGCTAATCGTTACCACACTACCTTATATACCATGACCTTTCCTTCAGCCAGGGTCCCGTCAGGAGAACAAACCACTGTATTTCAAGCCAGAACAGACTCAGTATGGAGAACCGGGTGCTCACAAAGCCAGTGGCAGGACTGGAGGAATAAAGGTACAGGAAGGGACTGACTGCTACCTCTCAGGCTTGCCACTGACTCTCAGGGAGTCAGGAAGGTGCAGAAACCACAGAAAATCTCTGGAAGTAATCAGTTGTCACCAATACTGTGATTTACAAAAACACCTGAAGGATGCTACAAAATCTCACACCTGCTACAGTCCATCATGCATCTGCCCATCCCTGACAAAGGAGCAAAAATATACTTCTCTTTCGCCCTCAAATTTTTATGTGAGTGCCTTGCATTGAGAATCTGACCAGAAACCTGCCGGTGGGGTCCGGGGAAACGTAGCTTCTGGACACCCAGCCTGTGAGTGAAAGGAGAGCAGAGAAGGGGCGTGAGGGTAGGAAGTGCCACAGGCATTCTGGCACAGACTCTTAGTCATTAGACCCATTAGATGGCAGAACAGTCCTCCTCCCTGTGCCCGCGCGCACGCGCGCACACACACACACACCCGCCCTTTCTCATATTGTCAGGGCTATTCTGAGTCCTTTGTATTGCAGTATGAACTTTAAGTTGATCTTGTTGAATGTTATGAAAAATTCAGGATTTTAATTGGACTTACACTTAATTTTCAGACTAATTTTGGGATGATTGACCTTTTATGATATTCGGGCTTCCTATCCATGAATATGATCCCTCTTTCTTTTTAATGTCTTTCAATAAAGTTTACGATTTTCTACATGAAGGTCCTGTGTCTCTTTCATTATATTTAGTAATTCAACAACACTCAGTGAAAAATACGTGCTAGGCACTATTCCAGGTGGTGGGGATGTACAGTTGGCCCTCGGTATCCCCAGGGATTGGTTCCAGGCGTCCCCTCGATACCAAAATCCGCAGATGCTCAAGTCCCTTACGTAAAATGGTGTAGTATTTGCATATAACCTCCGCACATCTTCCTGTATGCTTTAAATCATCCCTAGATTACTTATGATACCTACTACAATGTAAATGCTGTGTAAATAGTTGTTATACTGTATTGTTGAGGGAATAATGACAAGCAAAAAAGTCTGTGCCTGTTCAGTATAGACGCAACACTGTAGGCCTTTCAGTCTGTGGTTGGTTGACTCCGCAGGTGTGGAACCCGAAGAAGATACCGAGGGCCGACTGTAGTTGTGAACAAAACAAAAAATACCTGTTTTAATGGGCCTTACAGACAGCAAACTAATTATTATTTAATATTTTATCATGTAATAATAACTGTGAGGAAAACTAAAGCTGGAGAAAAGGGGATAGCACATGATTGCAAGGGTGCTTTTTTAAATAAAATTGTCAGGGAAGGCCTCTGGGGGTGACATTAGAGCAGAAACCTGAAGGGAGTGAGTGAGCAAGCCACGTGGATATCAGACAGAGCAGCAGGTGCAAAGGCTCTGAGGCAGGAGCATGTTAGGCACGTCCAGGAAGCAGCAAGGAGGCCTCTGTGGCTGGAGTGGAGTGAACAGGGAGGAGAGTGGTAGGGCCGGATTGCAGAGAGCTTCACGGGCATTAGAAGGGCTTTGGAGCAAACAGATAAGGTGAGAGGACGTATGTTTTAAAACAGTTGCTGTGGCTGCCATGTGGAGAACAGACTGGAGGGAATAGGGTGGGAGCAGGAGAGACCAGTGCAGAGACCATTACAGTAGTCCAGGCGAGCGACGACGGGGCCGCAGTGGGTGGCAGGTGACAGAGCCAGCAGGTTTGCAATGATCGTACGTGGCATGTGTGAGAGAGGAAGAAGTTGAGCACGGCTTTATTGGTTTTGTCTTGAACAACTGGCTGGAGTTGCCATTTGAGATGTAGGAGACTTCAGAGGAGACAAGACTGGGGAGAAAAGTCAGGTTGGTTTTTTTTAACATTATACATATTGATGTATCACACACATACAGAAAAGTACACAACTCATAATTGTACAAGATGATGAATTTTTTGTGTGTGTGTGTGAGGAAGATCAGCCCTGAGCTAACATCCATGCTAATCCTCCTCTTTTTGCTGAGGAAGACCGGCTCTGAGCTAACATCTATTGCCAATGCTCCTCCTTTTGTTCCCCCAAAGCCCCAGTAGATAGTTGTGTCATAGCTGCACATCCTTCTAGTTGCTGTATGTGGAACGCGGCCTCAGCATGGCCGGAGAAGCGGTGCGTCGGTGCGCGCCCGGGATCCGAACCTGGGCCACCGGTAGCGGAGCGTGCGCACTTAACCACTAAGCCACGGGGCCGGCCCAAGATGATGAATTTTTACGAAGTGAACCTGTCCAGGTAAGAGAGAACCAGTCTATCACCGCAAGACTAAACGATATCCTAAGTTTTCACATAAATTTATTTTGCTAGTTTTTGAACTTGATGTAAATGGAAACGTATGATATATGCTCTATTCTGTCTGGCTTCTTTTGCTCAACGTCTCGTTTGAGATGTGCATCCATGTTGTTCCACGTGGTTGCCATATAGTATTCCACTGTGTGAATGCACCACTGTTAATGTATTCATTCTATAGTTGACAGTCCAGTTTATCAGATATTTTCTTTGTAGTTACTGCTTTTTATATCCTGTTCAAGAAACATTTGCCTACCTTAACGTGATGGAGATAACCTCTTGTGTTTTCTTCTAAATATTTTCCCTGGATTTTCTGCCTTTCAGTTTTACCTTTTAAATTTAGATGTCCAATCCATCAGAATTTATTTTTGTGTATGGTATGTGGATGTCAAGATTGATTTTTAAAAATATGTATATCCAATAGCCACAGCTCCATTTACTGAGAAGTCTGTCCTTTCTCCACTGCACTGCAGTGTCATCTTTGTTATAAATCAGGCGTGTGGGTCTGTTTATGGACTTTATGTTGTGTTTCTTTCATCTATTTGTCTATCCTTGCACCAATCCCACAACAGAGCTTAATTTCTGGCAGTGGAACTTCTCCAGCCGTGTTCTTTGTCTAGACTGCCTTGGATATTCTTGGCCCCTTTGCAATTCCATATACAATTTAGAATCAGCTTATTAATTTCTACTGCAAACCACCCCCCCAAAACCCCTTCTGGGGCTTTTTATGTAATTTACACACAACAATATGTGTATAAGGGTACAGTTTGATGAGTTTTGACAAATGTACACACTCCAGTCAAGATATAGAACAGTTCCATCACCCTAGAAAGTTCTGCCATGCCCCTTTTCAGTCAATCTCCTTTTCCTCCCAGAGGCAACCACTCTTGATTCTAGCACCATAAATTGGTTTGACTATTCTAGGACTTAATATAAATGGAATCATAAAGTATGAACCTTTCTGTGTTTGACTTCTTTTGCTCAACACAATGTTTCTGGTATTCACTCAAGTTGTTGCATGTGTCAGCTCGTTCCTTCTTATTGTTGCATAGTATTCCATTGTATGACCATACCAGAATTTGTTTATCCATTCACCTGCTGATAGCCATTTGGGTTTTTTTCCAGTTTGGGGCTACTATGAATAAAGCTACTATGAACATTCTTGTATGAGTCTCTTTGTGAGCATCTGTTTTCATTTCTCACGGGCAAATACTTAGACATAGAATTGGGTGAGTGTATGTTAAGGTTTATAAGAAACTGCCAAACAGTTTTCCAAAATGGTTGTATCATTTTACACTCCCACTAACAAGGTATGAGAGTTCTAGTTGTTCTGTATACTCACCAACGTTTGGTATGGTCAATCTTATTTTCTTGCTGAGGAAGATTAGCCCTGAGCTAACATCTGTGCCAATCTTCGTCGTTTTTTGCTTGAGGAAGATTGGCCCTAAGCTAACATCTGTGCCAATCTTTCTCTACTTTATATGTGGGTCGCCACCACAGTGTGGCTGACGAGTGCTGTAGGTCCCTGCTTGGGATCTGAACCCACACACCCAGGCCACCGAAGTGGAAGGTGCCAAACTCAACCACTACGCCATGGGGCCAGCCCCAGATAGTCAGTTTTTTTAATTCACCCATTCTAAAGGTGGGATGTGTTTTTCCAGTGTGATTTTATTTTGCGTTCCCTGATGACTAATGATTCGGAGCACATTTTCATGTGTTTATTGATAATTTATATATCTTCCTTTGTGAAGTTTGTGTTCAAATCTTTTGCCTCTTATTGTTTGGTGTTTTGTTATGGAGTTGCAGGTGTTTTATATATATGCTCCAGAGACGGGTCTCTTGTCGGATAAAGGTACCATGAAGAAGTACCACAAATACGTTCTTCTAGGCTGTGCTGGCCTTTTCATCTTCTTAGTGGTGTCTTTTGAAGAGCAGAAGGTTTTCATTTTGGTAGATTCCAACTTATTTACTTTTTCTTTTGTGGTTAGTGCTTTTTGTAGCTTAAGAAATCTTTGCCTGACTCAAGGTCAAAGAGATGTTCTCCTATGTGTGAAGCTTTATAATTTCAGCTTTTAAGTCTAGGTCTATGAACCATCTTGAATTAGTTTTTGTGTATAGTTTGAGGTAATTGAGGTTTTTTTCCCCTAAATGATATGTAGTTGCTTTGGTACCATATATTGAAAATACGGTCCTTTCCTCTGTGGAATTACCTGGGCACCCCTTATTAAAAATCAGTTAACCATATGTGTCTGGGCTCTTTTCTCTCAGTATATTTCTGGACTCTACTGATGGACCTGCTTATATGCCAAAACCACATAGTCTTACTCACCGTAGCTTTAAACTAAGTCATGAGGTCAACTTTTCTTTTTCAAGTTTGTTTTGACTTTTCTAGATTCTTTGCATTTCTAAACAAGTTTTAGATTTAACTTGTCAGTTTCTAATAAAAAGTCTGCTAAAGATTTTTTCCCTGCCAATATTTTGGTTGCAAAAGCATTGACTCTATAGATAAATTTGGGGAGAATTAACATCTTAACAGTACTGAGTACTCCCCCCCTGAACATAGTATCTCTCTCCATTTATGTCGTCTTTAATTTTTCTCAGCAGTGTTTTATAGTTTTCAATGTAGAAGTCTTGTCTTTTGTTAAATTTATTCTAAGTATTTTTTTATCAACTTTATTGAGGTATAATCTACATGTTATGAACTGCACCCATTTTTACTATATAGTTCAATGTGTTTTAATCAATTATTTTATGTTTGTTGACATAATGGTAAACAGAATTGGTTTTAATTTTGTTTTCCAGCGTTTGTTCCTAGCATATAGAAATACAATTGTATTCACATTTGGTTGTGATGTCTCTTATTTAAAATTCTTTTATTCTTGAAGAGTACCTAGCTTCTACTTTTTCTTCATAATATTGGCTTAAGAGACCAGACAAGCCCACTATACATATAAATAAATTAAAATTATATTAGAATGAAACTTCAGATCCTCAGTCACACTCACCATACTTCAGTTGTTCAGTAGCCACCTGTGCCTAGTGGCTATGGCACTGGACAGCACGGACTTTCATGACTGCAGAACGCTGTATTGAAAAGCAGTGTGTAGACTGGGGGGGCGGGGGCACCTTCTGGATTGGCCTCATTGTTTTCTCACGGTGTCATGTAACTCGTGCTGATAACCTCTGTTCTATTATAATTTACAGTAAATGAAAAGTTATATATGTACGTATATAACTTTGTATATATTTAAAAGCTTAATTAAATGCGGATTAAACTTTTATTTGAAGACACCTTGTAAGTGATGCTGTATCCTTTGTACTGCATTGCACAGAACTAAGACTTGACCACTAGATTTTGCAACATGGATGGAGTTATTGATCTTGTGTTGGGGCAGAAACTTGAGAGTGTGGTTCGAGAGAGAAGAGGCGGGGTGGAATTGGTGACACTGGATGGGGACATGGGGTTGAACTGGAGAGACTGCAGCATGTTCATGTGCTGATAGGAGTGAGTCAACTGTAGAAGTCTGACGATGCAGGAGAGAGAGGAGCGTGACTGACGGGCCGGCCTCTAGGAGGAAGCGAGAGTGGGTCTGGCACGTGGAGGCCTTGGCTGTGGAGAGGGGCCCAGACAGCTCCACCCACGATATGAGGCGGGCAGGCAGAGCATACATCCTAAGAAGGGACATGGGACTTCTCTTTTAATTGATTCTATTATTCATTTACACCCAAGCGTCCAAAACCATACATCTGTAACTGTATTCCCTTGCTGTCATTTCTGTCTTCAGTTTGCCTTCCTTCATACTCCACGTCTAACTTGCTTCTATTAGGCCATGTGTTCAGTCACAATTAAGGCCATTAAATGGAAAGGAAACAAGAGTCCCATTGAAGTTACGCCAAGTGGAGAATGACTGAAGGAGGGACTGTGGAGTGGCCAGGACCTCTCTGTCTCTCTCACGATGCCTGCGCACCTGTCCTATTCTCCTCTCTGCTGCCGGCTTCCCCCGCTCACTCACAGTTTTGCCCTCTGCACCTCCGGCCTGTCCGTGACCGTGCTCGCCCCACGGCCTCACTTTCCGCCATTACCTTTTGGCAGCTGCAAAGACCTGATCTAGTCAAGGTTTCCTGGGTTGAATTCATGTGAAAAGGACGCTGATTGCAGGGACTTTTCCTCGGGTTCTGAGCTCTCATAGGATTCACAGGATTGGTTGTCCCCTCTGGCCTGGTCAGCCACAGCCAGGAGAGTAGGGTCCTTCCATGGGGACTGGGCCGAGGCAGTTCTTGTGTGTGGGGGTAGGGGGGAGGGAACAGTGATTGGCATTTTGATTCATCAAGCTGTTCGAATTGTGTGTAATACTGGAGAGAATGGCATCTAATTAAGTGAAGTACACAGGCTTTACTTTATGGACTTTTTAATACCTATTTTAACTTTCTGCTTGTTTATTTTTTATTGGCCACATTCTCTTTATCACAACAAACCCTCAGCAAATATTTGTGGAGTGAGTGACTTTTGAAATGATAGATAAGAACTGCCTCTTTCTTTTTCTTAATTACGTATCAATTTTATTTTACTTTTGCATTTTTGGTTCAAAAAGAAAATGACTATACTTCAGAAAGCTTGGTATATGAAAAAAAATCAGACTTTTAGCAAAATACTTCCAGGCAGATCAGAATTCAAATTCATTTACCTGTCCCAATTAACTAAAAGGGTAGACTTTGAGTTCTGCTACTGGGATTTAAAGTTACTATAGAATTTTAAAACTTTTTATTTAATATCAATATATTGAGAATATTTATATCTTTAAGAATATTATTGTTCCCTGAAGCCCAAATGAACAGTTGCTACAAATTTAATAAATATCTTGAGATTGGATGTAAATTCATTTGAGAGGCAAAATGTTTCCTTAATGCCAACATGTCCCTTTAATGTGTTTGGATCCAGATGTTTCAGCCTCATTTGCTGGAGCGGATGCAGCATTAGCCTGTCAGCTCCCTGCTGTTTGCCATTATTTAGTATTATTAGAGGCTGTAAGCATGCATACTCATCGGGAAAGTTGAAGAAGGCTTTAAATTGAGAAAGGTACCAAGCTGCGGTCCCTGTCCAGAAGTTCTGAGATTCAAAACAACGAAACAAAGCGACTATAAATAAAGCATTAGAATACTACTATTAGAAAGCAGCCACAGCAGCGAAGAGCAGTCCTGCTGTACCTGTCTTTTGTATTAGCTGTCAGTCGAGGGCCTCGAGCACAACCAAACGTTCAGTAGGGCCATTCTCTCCTTCAGGGACACGTCAACAGAACATGTATTCCGCCACTGGATATGCAAATTCTTCAGCAGTAACGGAGAACATAAATTGTATTTCCTGAGGTAACAGGGACCACGCTATTGTGCTCACAAATCCTTGCATAGTGCTGTGTTAACCTTTCGTCCTTAGATTTGCTCAATAGATTATTGTCCTAAAGTCAGTTTCTACTTGAACAGTAATAGCAGGGTATAGTTCTTACATTGTTCGTTAAGAAATGGTAGAACTGCTTGGAATTTCCTTTACATTGACGTACGTATTTCGTTGTTCTTGTAATAGGAGTATAATAGATTTGCTTCTTGTCTAGTTACAGCGTAAACCATTGAATTCATAGTTCTCAGGGTAGTAATGTTCTCCACAGTTTAATGCTTATTGTTTTTCTGTATATGAATGTGTAGAGCTCCGGCCCCTTAGGAACGCCGTGTGCATTCATCAGCAAAGACTAACACTCCGGTAACCAACACATAGATCCACTTTCAATCTGTGTTTTCCTAGTTTTAAAAATACAGGGATTTAATGGCCAATATTTTATTTAAGATTGCTATGTCTAAGTTCATAAATGAAATGGGCCTAACGTTTTTCTCTTCTTATTCTGTCTTTTGATCTTAGAATTAAGAATAGCATCATGGGGGCCGGCCCGGTGGCGCAAGCGGTTGGGTGTGCACGCTCCTCTGCGGCGGCCCGGGGTTCGCTGGTTCGGATCCCGGGCCGCACCGACGCACCGCTTGTCAGGCCATGCTGTGGCAGCGCCCCATATAAAGTGGAGGAAGGTGGGCATGGATGTTAGCCCAGGGCCAGTCTTCCTCAGCAAAAAAAGAGGAGGATTGGCGTTAGCTCAGGGCCGATCTGCCTTGCAAAAAAAAAAAAAATAGCATCATGAAGTAATTTGAATATCTTATTTTTATATTTTCTTAAAACAATTTGAAAAGATAGAGATTAGCTGGCCCCTCAAAGTTTGGTGAAATAACATGTAAAACCATCTGTGCCTGCATTTTTTGGAGCGTTGCATCAAGGCCAAGGAGTTGTCATTACCACTGTAGTTTTTTTTTTTTTTTTTTTTTAAGATTTTATTTATTTATTTATTTTTCCCCCCAAAGCCCCAGCAGATTGTTGTATGTCATAGCTGCACATCCTTCTAGTTGCTGCATGTGGGACGCGGCCTCAGCATGGCCGGAGAAGCGGTGCATTGGTGCACGCCTGGGATCCGAACCCGGGCCGCCAGCAGCGGAGCGCGTGCATTTAACCACCGAGCCATGGGGCCGGCCCTACCACTGTAGTTTTATGGACTTTTGGTTTCTTTGTTTTTTTTCCTTCTTGCATCAGAACTTTTAATACTTTTTTTGTAAAGAAGTTTATATAATCAAATTTATTGTTGTATAGTTGCTAATAATACTTTTCACTCCTTCTTAAATTCACTGTGACACAGTTCCTATATATGACCAGGTAGAGTTGTATGTGACCGTGCTTTGTAGTTGAAGTCACTAATATACGCTCCCAATCTTAATTCCATCACTTCCCTCCCCAACAATGGCACCACTCTCCTGCATTTTTTTTTTTTTTTTTTTGGTGAGGATGATCAGCCCTGAGCTAACATTCATGCCAATCCTCCTCTTTTTGCTGAGGAAGACTGGCCCTGGGCTAACATCTATGCCCATCTTCCTCCACTTTATATGGGACGCCACCATAGCATGGCCTGACAAGCGGTGTGTTGGTGAGCGCCCGGGATCCACACCCGGGCCGCCAGCGGCGGAGTGCGCACGCTTAACAGCTACGCCACGGGGCCGGCCCCTCTCCTGCATTTCTCTGTGCCTCAACTATGTATGTATGCCTAAACCATATCAGGAGTTATTTTGCATTTTCACATATATTGGCATAAAATTGTTCAGTGTTTTATTTTTTAATCTCTGCTGCATCTTTAGCTATACCCACTTTTTCTTCCCTTTCCTTTGCTCTGTCTCTCTCTCTCTCTCACACACAGACACATGCATACACATGATCAACCTTTCCAGAAATTAGTGTATTTTTGTCTTTTTTGGCAAACTTTGCCCTTCTTGATCTTCTGTGTTGTCGTCTTTTATTAATTTCTGACTTCTTATTCCCTCCCTTCTTTTCTCGTTGGGTTTCTTAGTCTTTTGCTGACTTCTGGGATTGGCCACCTGGCTCAATGGTTATTCTTCTGTCCTAATACCCGCCAGTGTGCACTAGTATCGTGGCACTGGCTGCTCAGGACAGGCCCCTCCTTGTTGGCTGGGGCCCATGCAGTTATGTATTTTGAATATTACCCTTGAATATAAACAACACTTAAGGCTATGAATTTTTCTTTTAAATGCCACTTTAACTGCATCCCACTCATTTTTATGGAATTTTAAATTAATTTTATTATTAAGCTATTATATAATTTATGTATTTCCTGAAAGTAGCATGTAAGCAGAAATGGTGGCAATGATACTGATTCCTCAGTGTTTGCTGAGACTTGCTGTGTGGCCTGTACATGGTCTGTTTTCATGAAATAGTCCATGTGTGCTTGTGAAGAATGTAGATCCAGGGGCCCGCCCGGTGGTGTAGTGGTTAAGTTCGCGTGCTCTGCTTTGGCGGCCTGGGGTTCACAGGTTTGGATCCTGGGCGTGGACCTACACACTGCTCGTCATGCCATGCTATGGTGGCATCCCACAGGAAAAAAAAAATAGAGTGGCACAGATGTTAGCTCAGGGGCAATCTTCCTCACCAAAAAAACCCCCAAAAATGTAGATCTGTTATTGGAGACCAGGTTCTCTCCCCTCCATTTCATAAGCCTTTTGCTGAATTGTCTAAAGCTACAATATGCTTTAGACACAAATTTCTGTATGCTTGATCTCTCAGTTATGAGTAGAGGGTAAAATCTCCCACTATGACAGTGTAGTTTTTCAAACTTGTAGTTCTGCCAATTTTTATGTGATGAATTTTGAAGCTATATGGTTAGCTGGATACAAATTTAGAATTTTGCCTTTCTGCTAAGTTTTTTAAACATTAGAAAATAGGTAATCTTTGTTTTTATTAGGGCCTTTTACTTTAATAACTAACTATTTTGCTGATCCTTGTACTGTCAACCATTTGGGTCCCTTATGCTTTGGTAGTTGTTTTTTCAAACAGCACGTAGTTCTTTAAAAGAGCATGTAGCATATTGCCATTGTCTGTCAATCTCCTTTTTAATTAAGTTTAGTTCACTTACATTTATAATGATTGATTACTGGTAATTTTTCTTTATTTTATATTTGTCCTGAGTTTAAAATGGCTTTTGTTGTTGTTCCTGCCTTTTTCTATTCCTTTAGATCAACCAAGTTTTTAAAAATTTACTTCTTTCTTCTCCACTAACTACTTTGGAAGTATAACTCTGTTTTTTGTGCATGTGATTTTGCATATTTAAGTTACTCTAAACATAATCTACTTCCTTCTCTTCCCAATCTATAACACTTTAACTGCTGTCTTTACATCTTACTGTCTAGTGTTTTAATTTTTATTGCTACCCAAATGAGACATTACTCTTTATAAAACCAATCAATGTTTCTTTCCATTTATTCACATTTACCTGGTTCTTTGTTCACTAGTCTTCATACTTCTCAGACTTCTCCATGTAGGATTGTTTTCCTTCTTTCTGAAATACTTCCTTTGGAAGTTTCTTTTGATACAGGGATCTGGTGGTAATGAACTCTTTTTGTCTCTACGACTGTAGAATTTTCTGGTCCTCCAACTCTGATCACAGAAGATCAGAAGCATTCAGCGTCCCCATCACCATGACCCACAGGTACCTGGTGCCTCGGGGCTGGAGACGCCTGTGTGCAGGCTGGCTGTCGTGCACTTTCTCAGGCTCTTCTGGCTGAGGTGAGGCTGCAGTGTATTTATAAGGATAAACTCCAGACAGATACGTGTGCATTAATGACACGTGACACTCTGTGTACTGCAAAGAAATCTAGAAAGTGTGGAATGTGTATAGAAAGTGATTCAGATACTGCACTTAAAACCGAGGGAACTCATGCTTTAATAGACACTGAAATCACAAAGGAAGGCCAAGTGCCTTAGCAATCTCAATAAAAATATGAAGTTCTTTTTACATGGTAAATTTCATAATATAAAAAGTTTAATGCCATCTGGAAACTGTGTAATTTACAAAAAAAGTCCACATAGGCCAAAGATGGCTGACACTGCATACAAGGGGTGTGAGTGCCAAGTGGGACAGCGTCTGAGGAGGGGAGAAGCGACCGCATGTGTCCTTACATGGAACATCTTTGAAGGATCTGGCACAAATAAGGGCCCAGTTCACAAATCACATGTACAATCATTTTAGATAAAACAACAAAATATGTGATGAAAATTATACAAGTTTCACTTTCTGCCTACTTACTACAAGCAAACCAGATTATTGTGTGGTCTTTTTTCCAACCTGAACTGAAACTAGCAAAGTGACAGTTCTCCTTGTGGCGAGAAGTGTGGGACAGGCACCAGAGGGGGACTTGCTACCACGATCACTGCCGAGATTCACCAGGAGAGACCAGAGCAGGACGAGGACGGCGTGTGCAGTGCCTTGTCTCCTGCTGAGACCCAGCAAGTATCAGTGTGGACCATGGATTTTTTCAAACGGGATGAAGGTGAGAATTTTTCCATTTTACTAAACACTAATGTAGATCAAAATATAAGTTTTAGTAGCTAATTTTGTCTTGGTATTTTGACTTACTTAAAATCAGCAAAGTAGTTGAGTAGTTCACTGGTGAGGATTAAGATAGTCTACTACCTTGCTTTGTGGTCATACCAAGATTTCCAGGAGAGGGAGATTTTATTGCTTGTGTTCAGTGTATTTGCATCTGATGGAGTAGAGTAGGGGCAGGAGATTCCAGTTTCCTGAGCTGAAAAAGAAATACATCCAATTCTATCTGCCTATGATGAGGAAAAACTATTTTTGTAAATTTTACCCACATCCATTGATTCCTTCCAAATGGGGCAAAGAGCCAAGGGATTATGCAGGAGTCACTTCCTTCTGTCCACATGGCTCAGGGTTCCCATCACGCCAATCAATCTTATCCACAACCCGACACTCACTGTCCCTAGACTGTAGAAACAAAAACATTATTCTAATTGTGTTTTCTGGCATCTATGCCAGGAGTCAGCAAACTTGTTCTTAAAAGGCCAGGTATTGGATATTTTAGGCTCTGTGGGCCAAGAGGCAAAGTCAAGAATATTATGTAGGTACTTACATAACTAAAGTGTAAAATCTATTCCTAGCTCATGGCTGTAAAAACCAGGCCTCTGACCAGATTTAGCCTGTGGATCATAGTTTGCCAACCCCTGATCTGTACAAAGAAATCTGTGAATTATACAATCTCACATAATTTTTAAGTGCATATTTTTTTTCAGTGTAGCCGGAAAAATTCACTTAACACCAAGACTGACAGTAAACATAAAGAAGCGGCAACTCTACAGTGATTTTTAGATTGGTCCTATTATTTCATCATCTTTGCTTTCCTTCATTGAAGCTTGTATCTAGGACAAAATAAAAAACCACATATACCATTTGGCTTTTCAACATGAAACCTAGAACAACAATGTGTCTGGGACTAAAACCACGGTAGGTTAGTCCTCCTAGCTGGCTTGGTAACCACGGGAAGCCGTCTGGGCGGCGGAGGCTGTGCACTGGAGGTGGGCAGATGGGGCCACACCCTCATCCTCATGATGGAGCACACGCCCCAGGCCTCACCCCCAGGGCTCCTTGGCACTTAGGAAAGAGGCTGAGATTTGCTGAGAAAGGAGCAGCCTAACTATCTACATATGGATTCAGAAATTGACTGTGAGGTTTATTTCTCGTTGCTGAGGACCTGATTTTGCTATCTAAATGCACAGTGCTGTAAAAGGCTTTCCTTTGCTACACTGGTACTTTTATTACCATTGAATTTTTTCCCTACTGACATAAGGACCGCCTCATAACTACTTGCTTCTTTATAAAGTATTTCTCTTCCAATGTTGGGATCAGAGTTAGAATGGACATCCTTATTGTTTGCTTTCATGAGTGAGGATGGCAGGATTTTAATTTTAGAATTATCAAAAAGAGGCTGATTTAAATTCTCCAACTAAACTTAGTACTAATATGATTGATTTTCACCATTTCATTTCTTTACTGAAATAAGTTAATGGTTACCCCTACCCCTACCCAGACTATTCCTTTGTCTCATCTCAGCTGGCAAGAATTTCAGCGTACTGTCATAGTGACGGGAAGAGTCCGCCTTTGTTTTCTATGACAGCTCTTTCAGGGATATGTTTCCCTGTTCAGCAGTAACTTGGGTGTAATCCCAGCACAAGCCCCCTGCTTCTCAGGCTGTGGACATTCGAGTCTTCTGCGGGAGGGGAGGGCTTGTCCTTCAGACCACAGGAGCAAGGAGCACTGCTCACAGCTAAGATGAGGCTCCATATGCAGCTCACAGAGAGGGGGAGTTGGGCTGTGGGAACCTGGCAACAGATTTAGATAGAAGAGGTTTTAGAGGCCTGGAGTTGGGAAAAGAGAATAAAATTAAGCAGCTAGTGAAGCAAATAGGGGCTGGAAGGCCAGATTCTCGTTAAATCTAGTTAGCATGGGATTTTTTTTTTTTTTTTTTTTTTGCTTATAAGGAAACTGAATAATTTCAACCTTCCCCCTCAAACTTGATAATTACTTGTTGATGACTATTCAAAATTTGACATTTTAAAAAACTTTTTTGAGCTTTTAAAAATAATAGCTATAAAAGCAAAGTACTATTGATAATAAAACCAAGTTGTTTATCCACGTACAAAAAAGGTCAATAATGTTTTAAAAGCACAAAGTTGCATTTTAAATCACAATTGCATAGTTCTAAAATGCCTGGATAAGAGTTAGATAAATTTTTGAAGAAAATTCAAGTTTGGCTGACAGTGTGGCCCCAAGGACATCTGCAGAGGCCCAGGGGGCAGAGCAGAGTTCAGGACGGAAGCTGTGCAGACGTTAGTTATTGCAGCTACTGCGATGTTACAAGATCAGGATGCCAAAATTGCTACAATTACAAATCATTGGCATTTTTAAAACCATTACTCTGTTTTTGGCTAATATAACACTTTTATGTAGAATTCAACTTAGATTTTATATAGCCCACCCCCAACCAGCATCTGAAAGGCTTAAAAAAGCTCTATTTGTATTTCTGTGTATAAAAGGTACTGCATATATACCTCCTAGCAAAATATGTGCTCCCTTTCCTCTCCCCACCCTAAAACCATGACCATTTTTGTACAAAAATCCTGTTGAAGAATCACATCAAAGATGAGAAGCAGGGAGTTCAAAGGTAAACATTTGGTGAAGTGTGTAGAAAATTCCATGAGCCTCCTGTACCAACCCCACAGAAGTCCTGGCTTTTGGTGAATCTGGCCCAGTGTCCCAGAGGAGCCGCCAGCGTGTGTGTGGTGGCGTCTGGCATGGTGGTGCCCCGTGCCTGGAAAGCACACCCATCATGAGGTGGCTGGTGGCTGCGTGGGGTGACTGCACTGGGACCAGGGAGTCGGCTGAGTGGATGCCGAGATCCTCTCTTCGGGCTGCACTCTGAGTCAGTGGGTATAAAAGATGCTTCAGCATTTGGAGGAAGGAAAAAATCTTCCTGGGGATAAAAACTTGTAGCCATTTCCAGAAGGAAGTCTCAAAGGGCGCGTGGTTGCTGTGGCAGGAGGGCCTGCGGGCAGTGGCAGCGTGCTCAGCGTGGTGGTCTCAGTACGCCAGTGTCCATTGGGAGGGGCTTTTTGTGGCTTTTCTCCATGTTGCTGCAAAGACAGCTCCTTAAGTTCAAGCTTGTCTACTCCCTCCTCCTTCTTGGTGTGCCGAGGTGACAAATTTAACAGACTGAGGACATCTCTTTTGGAAGTCATCGTTCCCGGGGCCCCTCGGAATATTTTCATGGGTCCTGTGGAATGCTGGGGTGTGCTCTGCCAAAACATCTTCAGGTTATGGACAGCCTGCACCTTCTCATCAATAGCTGCCATTTTCAGTTTGTCTATGTCGGGAGCATCAGCTGGGCTCGAGCGAGCAGAACCAGCTGAGGAATAGGAGAGAGCTGGGGAGGGTGCACTACCAGCAGGAGACTGATGACCTGAGCTCGGGGACATGTTCCTTGGTGATTTGGAAATGTGAGCACTGTAAGGAGAACTGGGATACTTCAGTTTAAAGAGAGGCTGGTCGGTCAGAGAAGTCTGGGAGTCGGAGCCGGGCGATGGCCGGCCACTGTGCTGGCTTGGGCTGTCTTTGACGGACGCCTCCGAGGCAGTGGGGCTGCTGTATCCTGAACTCACCTTGGGGAGCGATGAGCTTCTGGCTGGGGGCTTTGGTTTAGCAGTAACTGGCGACGGCTGACTCTTCTGATGGGAGAGGGCAGGCCTGCTGAACGCACTTGTTTCTGATGCTCTGAAGACAGCAGCACTATTTGGCATGGAAATACTATCTTCTGGATTATTACTCTTGCTGGTCTGACCGCTGCCCCTCTGAAGACGCTCCACCGCGATGAGATGACTTTGTGTCTCCTCTAGAATTTTCTGGGCCAACTCTTGTGGATCAAGCTTTGGGTTGCTTTCTTCTTGGGATTTCACGGTACTATCTGTTTCTGTGCTAGACTGGTCTGATTCTCCCGTATCTGAACTTGCTAGTTTTCCCACCTTTTGGAAGGGTGAGTTTGGGCTGGGAATCAGAGTCATTTTAACTGGAGAATTTGGAGTGCTTATGCTCCCCTTGGAGCTCACTGAAACTTTCCCCCCTCCAGCTGTCCCGACCCGCGACAGTTTGTGATCTGGTGAGAAGCGCATCTTTCTATTTTCTTGGTAGGCCGCCAAAGGCTCAGTGCTGATGATGGAAAACCCTTCATATTCTTCTTCGTCTTTGCTGCCTGCAGGGCGGGTCTGGGGGGACAGCTGGCTTCGAGGCAGGGTGGATCGCTGTGGGTAAGCATTCTTAGACCGGTCATAGTCCTGCCGTCCTCGGGTGCCCCCACCTTCTGACCCCCCCTCGGGCTTGGAGACGAAGCTCATTGAAGAGGCAATGGAGCTCAGACTGTAGACGGAGATGGCGTCTGAGGCGACACTCTCTGCACCCGTGGGAGAGAAGGGAGGGTGCTGGTAGCCCAAGGGCAGGGCATTGGAGACAGACTGGGCCGAGGCCAGAGACTCCAGGGAGGACGAGCTGTCAAGGCTGAGGCGCTTGGGCAGCTCAGTAGAATCTAAGACAAAACATATGTGCCCAGAGGGCAATTAGAATTCTATATGGTTTTGATTTTTCTTTCAAAATCATAAGCATCCTTATATGCATAGAAGCTAGCAAAGAATTATGCAAGTGCTACTTATATACAACTTGAATTCATCTTATAATCCTGAAAAACATGGTCCTGTTGGAAAAAGTAAATCTTACATAGGGACAAAAACACCCTAGGAGAGCTCACAGTCCACACGCTGCAGACCCCCCACCGCGCTGGGCCCCACTCTGCTCCCTGTATCACGGGACCCCACATCTGCCTCCTGCTCTGACTGGGGCCAGGGCCTGCAGGCCATCTGGGATGTTCCCTGTCCTAAACACCCACCCACCATCCCTACCAGCTACAGCCCCATCGCTCTACATTCTAGCAACCTCCTAGGGAGGCATTTACACTCTCGCCACACTGCCTCCCCTCCCACCTTCTCCTAAGCCACTCCGCCCAGGCTTCTGTCCTTCCCAGTCTTGTCAACATCACCGATGATACCATGCTGCCCAATCCAGTGTTCACTGCTCAGTTCTGCACCGTCACTCCCACCCTGCGCTCACTGATGGCTCCTTCCAGGCCCCCCCCATCTTTGTGAGCTTCGAGGCCCAGAGTGCCACAGGACATAGTCCTCTTCCCCTCGGACCTGTGTGCACCTTTAGATCTCTATGCAGGCCTCGCCCTGAACTCCAAACTTGTCTAATCAGCTGCCTCTGGAGGGTGTAATGGATATTTCAAAACTGAACATGTCCAAGATGGAACTCCAACCCTTTCCTCCTGCCACTTGCAAGGTCTCAGCAAAAGGCAGTCCCATTCTGGCAGTTGTTCCAAAGAACAGAGTATCACCTTGATCTCTTTCTGACATACGTTCTTCAGCAGATCCTGTTGGTTCTGCCTTCAAATCATGGCCACCATCCACGCCAGCACTTTGTCTTCAGACGCAGCCAGCTGGCCCTCAGAGGACAGCAGGCAGGCAGGTGTGCCCCCTGGGGTGCTGGAAACTTCCTACCAGGCCGAGTGACCCGGGCACCCCTCCTCCCTAGTTCCGTCTGCTCTGTTGCCCCCTCTCACTTTCTAGTCCCTACTCTGTTTGTTTCTCTGGAGCACCTGGCAGCACCTCGTCTAATCTACTTCATGTATTTAATTGTCAGCTCCATGAGAGCAGGGAGTTTTTCTTTACTGCTCTTGAACAGTCCCTAACACATACACAAAAAATGTGTCTTCATTTTTCCCCTTCCCAAAACAGCCGGGTCTGCCCCCAGGGTGTGTGTGGAGAGCGGCCTGGAGCGCTTACCGAAGAGCGCGAGCAGGGACTGGAGCGCGAAGTGCATGGTTCGTCGATTGGCTTGTTTCCCGGTTTTCAGGATTACTTCCTCCTGACCAACTTCGCAGAGATCAAAACCTAGAGGAACAAAGAACATAAACACCTGCTTCCTCAGGGAAGATTCCATATCCTGAAAAGGATGAGAGCTGGGGGGGCTCCTCCTACAGTCTCATGGGAATCCCCGCAGACCCCTCAGCAAGCGCCCTGCCTGGGGCTGCCCCTCATGCGTGTGTGGACGGACGCAATCCCCTCGGTCCCTGCAGAGACCTGCTTGCCTGCCCTGAACTAAGTTCTCGAGAGCAGAGGGTCAGGATTAGGAAGGCTCATTAACTTCTGTTGTTTTCTGCATTCTTATGCAGAACAATCCACGTGAAGAAGACTGGCCAGGACAGAGATTGGCCATTCCATTCGGCACTGGGTCCAATATTTACAGCTGGTGCACGGGAAGGTGGATGCTTCTCAAGGACAAGGGCGGCGTCTTCATGCGTGGCCAGTGTCTGCCGCCGAGGGCTCTGAAATGAGCTCTCTGCCATGATGGAGAATGCTTTCTTGGCTGACCCACCCTGCGAGGACTCCACTCTGCTCTGCCATAGCCTAGGAGGGCTGCTCCCGAGTCTAGCAGTTCTAATGAGACTTGGAGCAGGTACAACGAAGGGCATGAGCCTCCTAAGCAAGAGGCTGGCTAACGAGCTGTTGCCACAGCACTTAGACTCACTAAGAGACATTACAGAGGCACCCGACACACATCTCCCCAGGAGGCGCATAGGAGGAAGAAGCCAGACACAGACATGGTGGCCAAGGACTGTGTCCCCAGACAGGCACCACCAAGCGAGAATGCAGGGCCCCGAAGAGCCCTCAGCACTGAAAGTCTTCACTCAGCCTCCTCAGCAGATCACCGAGCTCAGCCTGAAACAGTGCAAATGCTTGGTGCTAAAGGCCCAGGGGGCAGGCCCCTGTGACACCAGGCCCTCTCCCTGCACTGATGTCATGACATTCCAGTGACAAGGTCCGTGATACACAGTGCTGCTGTGGTCAGCATGCCGTGCATCATGACGGAGAGTAGTCATCAAAGGAGAGATAGGTCTGTCTGTCTGTACTTCACTCTTACGCAGGGATTCTGATGTTGGTCTGATACTGTCATTCCTTTGTGAATGAGCTTTACTGAAGGAGCCATTCGGCATTCTGGTTGCTGTGGAATATTTTCCTCTCTGAATTCGAAAGTACAGTCCCTGAAAGCAGCAGGAAGGTGTCAGACAACTTAGCATTTAAAAACAACTAATAATATAAATGTAATGTTTTAGTTAGAAACCTCTACTTGTGTCAAAATGGTTTGAATTGGTTGCTTCAATAGCACTGAGTCCTCTAGATAACCGACAGCCCTGTCACAGGTTGTGATGGTGTGTGCTTCCTGTCGAGGGCTGGACACCAGGTGTTTCTCTGAGCCTTGGAGCCCTCAGAGTGAGGACCACTTCTCCAGAGGCCCAGCCTGCAGAGACTCTTCTCTGCCAATCTCAGTCCAAAGGATTTAAAGAGTGTATGTGTATACTGACTTGCTCCTTGAGTATCAGTGGGATTTGGAAAGTACAGAGAAGCAGTAAACATCAGTGAAAATCACCCACAAGCCCAACACCAGAGAGAGCTCATGATACGGCATACGGGCAAAGGGGCACAGAAAACATCCGCTTCTCGAGTGAGGAGGGCTGGCTCCGTCACACCCACACCCGAGGGTGGCTTAGGCCCTACACGAGGCAGAGAGCTTTGCTTTTCCTTTATAAAGACTTCATCTTCTTGCCTCACTTGTGTCCTGTGTCACTGCCCCAAGGCTGACTCTACAGCCTGTCACAGAAGAGAAAAGAGATTCATCCTGGGCATGGACTTGGCCTTTCTGACTCTTGCTGTATTTGCTACTACTACATTTATTTATTTATTTATTTTTGAGGAAGATCAGCCCTGAACTAACATCCATGCCAATCCTCCTCCTTTTTTCCCCTTTTTCTCCCCAAAGCCCCAGCAGATAGTTGTCTGTCATAGTTGCACATCCTTCTAGTTGCTGCATGTGGGACGTGGCCTCAGCATGGCCGGAAAGTGGTGCGTCGGTGCACGCCCGGGATCTGAACCTGGGCCGCCAGTAGCGGAGCTCGCGCACTTAACTGCTAAACCACGGGGCCGGCCCCACTATTACATTTATTTGGATATAAATTTACTACGTTTACACCAAGAAGACTAAGCTTTAAGTCCAGAAAACAAGCAAATAGTACAAATTGTAAAGGATGTCAGAGCGTCTACGCCCAGGGGATTTGGAGCCCCTGCAGGCTTTGTGGGTTTCCCTCTTTACCTTCAAAAACAAGTGGAGCCAGCCCTAAGTCGAGGTGGGCTGGGGAAGGTCACCTACAAAACTGGGTAGAAAAGATGGCCCAGTACTGGCTCTCCAGGCTCCACAGCAGAAGAATAGTTCCTGTGTAAGGACCTGCTGCCTGGCCGTGTCTGGGGCTATTGCCTGTAACAGTGAATTCAGGCCGCGTCATCCTCCCAAGACTGCCCACTCCCTCGGCTTAGAAACCAGAGGCCTTCTCCTGGCCTGGCAGCCCACAGGTCTGCCCCACCCCTGTCTCACTGCCCCTGTGCCCTCTGCACCACTGTGCGGGCCTCATGCCCAGGCTCACTGATGGCTCTTCCCCTTGCTTGGATCCTTCGTCCTGAAGACACGCACAGGCTCTCTGGGCCTGCCCCCCACGCTGCAGCCAATCATCATGACCCTGATGCTTTTGTCTGTCACGTGCTCCCCTTAGATCAGGTATTCACTGCGTCTGTTTTGTCTTCCCCACTAGAGTGAAGACTCTTAGAGGGCAGGGCTTCCTAACCTTTGCTCACTGCTGCATCCCCAGTGCCCAGAACATCGCCTGGCATATAACAGGTGTTCAAAAAATAGCTTGTGGAGTGAATGGCTCCCAAGCAAGTCACACAGGCACTTAGTGGGGCAGGAGGAGAGCACTCACAGCCTCTTGTGGAGTTTTATCAACAAATGCACCTGTTGTAAGTAAGTGGAATTATGTCAGGAGCTGCCTCAGCTGTGTTCCAGTGTTGAAAAAGGACGTGTCCTGGACTGAACAAGGATCCTGCTGTTATGTGCAGTTCTAGGTCTCCACAGTCAAATCAAAGGTGGTTTCAGTAGTATTTTTTTCTGCCAGTAGCCAGTGAGAGAGACCAACACTGAAACCATTATTTTATGACATTATTTTCTTTACCTTTCAATCATGGCTTGACTCCCAACAAGACTGGAATCTAGAAGATTCCTATTAAGTTGATGACTACAAATGAGAGCGATGAAATCATAACACAGGGGAAATGCGACAATGCTGGAGGGCCATTTGGGAATTGTGCCAAAGCACTAGAATCTTTAACTATTTTTAAGTAATAAAATACCTAAGAAAACACTAAGATCCTTAAGAGTCTACCAACTTTACCCAACAGAAACTAGGAGAAAAAGAGATTTTAAAAAAATGGAACTAAAGAAACCACTTAATCAAGGCCGCTCTGTCCTACCTAGAGCCGCCAGGAATTCGTGACATCCCGGGAGCCGCCAGAGCTGGACGCTGATGGAGACCTGAATGGGAGCCGATGCAAAGTCCTGCTCCTTCTCGCCGGCCTGCAGCTGAACCAGCACCTGGTGGAGCTGAGTGAGGGAGAACAGCATGAGCTCTCACTCCTTCCCAGTGTCTCCTTCCCCTCTGGCCCGCCTCAGATTTGTCCCCAAGTTATTCTTGTGTCACCTGTTAGTGTCATCGCTAATGCCCTTACATGTACATAGCATCTGAAATTCTTTTTACAGTGCCTTCGTGCCTATTGTCTTGTCCTCTCTGTGGGAAGCTCAAGGGGCAGGGGGTGTTCAAGGTTGCGGGCCGGCCCAGAGCAGGGCTTCTGCTTCCAGCCTCACATCCTCCTTCACGCACACTTGCCGTACATGGGGCTACTAAGTGCGGGAGAGGGGCTCAGGGTCTAGAAGACGGGTGGGTTATAGGACTGGTCGTCTCCCTCTTTAAGTCATCTTTACGATCTTGAGGTAAATGGTGAAGAGGAATCCAATGTTATATTCTAGAGCCTCAGCACTCGAGGAAGAGCCCACATAACCCACTCAAGTGCCCGTGGGGTTTCAGATTTCCTGGGTCTGTGAACTCTACTCAGGGGTCTTGTGTGGGTTCACAGAGTGTCGCTCACTTAAAGTTGCTTCTGCCCCTGCTGTTCCAATGGGACTTGAAAGGTCAAATCAAGAACACAGAAGGGCGGAGCAGAAAGGGGGAGCCAGAGCAGAGGAAGGGGGCAGACCGCCTGAGCCAGCGGCACGGGTCACCCCAGCCCTGAGCACAGGTTGGCATGTGCATACAGCTCCGAGAGACAGCACGTGCGCCCCGAGCTCAGAGCGTGCCGAGGGGGACTCGGGGGTGCGCGGGTCGAGGGGCTCACCTGACGACAGTTGCTACTTAAAGTAGTACTCACCATTCCAACCATATTTTTAACAGCCTTCGGCCAGCAGTTATAAGACAAAGAAAGAAAGAGAGAGAGAGAAGAGAGTTTAGACTCAAGCACAGGTTGTTATGCAACATGAGCTGATCACTGCTTTAGGAAGCGCCACACCAGGCCCGCGGCTTTGACTGGGAGGGGAGAGGAGCAAGAGTCAGCAGGGACACGCAGGAAAACGAACAGCCACACCCAAGCCAGATGCGCTCGGGGTCAGGGTCAGCCAGGCCCTGCCCTTCCTCACTAGGGGAGGAGCAGGGCAGGCCAGACTCATGTGGGGAAGGGGCACAGCGGGCATGTATAGGCCACTCTGTAAACCAAAGTCTACGGTTCCAGAGTCAAATGTCCACCATCCACTGGCTGCTGGGGGCAGCAGGACACTTCCCTGGGGCCAGGCAGAATATCAGGCAGAAAGTCTTTGTGCTGCTACCAAAAGCAAGAAATTCAGCAACTGGCTTTGTGGACTCTTAGCCTTGCCCTGCACATGTAATTCTAGCTTTCTTTTTGTAGAGCACAGGCTTCTAGCCCTCGTGGTTCAGGATGCTTTAATATGCAACGTTCTAGAAGTGTCTTCCTGATGCTATTCAACAGATGTAACACACTTGTTACAAAATGAGCAGGAACTCAATGAGGGGCCACATCACTGTGCTGTGTTCCATATCTGGGCTGGAAACAACCCCAGGTAGGTGGAGGCTGCAGACACCATTCAGATTTCCAGAGGTTAATCCTAGATGGAGCAGCTTTATTTCCACATAGAAGTAGTTCTGCTTAAAATAAAACCTACTGATAAACATCTAATAACAATGTATATTATTTTTTCAATTATTACACTCCAAGATGACCAGCGAAAACTGCTCTGCGCTTTTCAGGGGTTGCTACAATATCCAGAAGGCCTCCCACACACAGCTGTCACCCTGCGGCTTGTTCTAGACCCTCACTGGCCAGTAGGAAGATCAGAAGTCTGTGGCCAAGTTGGGAAGGGCCTACAGGATACTAAGAGTTAGAATCCTCCACATTGCTGAATTAGATCCACATTCTCCTAAAAGAAAGCACATTTTTAAAAACCTGCTAAGCCGCATCTGGCATTAGAGTTGACTTCATGTTCACCGCTGTGCCTCAGTGGCTATGTTGTTCCAGGTAGAGTTCACACTTTGACCTGAGAATAAGTATTGGAACACCTGTAGCCATCCTGGCGGGCTGGCCCTACACCTCTGGCTTAGGGGAGGTGGCTGTAATGCTTGTCAGCTGAAAAAGATGGTGGGTGGGGATGACAAGGTACAGGAGGCCACTGAATGGAGAAATCAGGAAATGCCCTGAGACTACAGGTGACAAGGGCCCCTTAAGTGTCCTCTGAGGGCCCTAATGCTCTTGGGACTCAGCGCCCAGAGAGGACGCTGCAAGAACTCGCCTCACTCTGTGCCCAGCACATGCTGGGGAGGGTTGTGCTCTTACTCCCAACCCTTGCCTTTTCTTTCTAATCACAAAGGCTGAGAGAGCAATGAGACTGCATTACTTGCAGGTTCCGATTTAGGGCCCAAATCACCCTGCCTTTGGCACAGCCCTTAGGCCTGGGCTCAGCTGTACCGGCTCAACTCACCCGGCTGATAAGCTGCTCGCCCGTCTCGGAGGCAGTGATGAGCTTGCAGAGGGCCTGGAGGGCAGGGTTGGGCAGACCTAAACCAAGAAGAGGGAGGCAGGCGTTATCCAGAGGGGCCTCTGCACGTCCAGTCCTGCTGCCTTCCCAGGGGAAAGAGCCCGAAACGCTCAGCGTTGGTGGCATTTTCAAAAGCTCAGAACAGCCAGACGTGTGCATCCATGTCTGACTTGGAGAAGGAGAGAAGGGTCTCCAGAAAGGCAGGTGGAGGCGGGGGCCAGTTCTGGCCCTGCTGCAGGTGCACGGTCACTTTCCCAGGACCCCGTGTCGGTCACTCAGGCAGCATCACCCCTCCCCGCATGAAGCACAAAGGGCAGCCCTGAGCATCTGCACCCCGCTTCACCCTGGGGTTGGCCACACGGCTCTGTCAGATCCGAAGCTGCTGATTAAGTGCTAGTAGCAGCTCCTGTTTGCCCAGCCTTGCCTCTTGTCACCCCAGGAAGAGGCAGGGCCAGCGCAGTGCCCTGCTGGGCAGACGATGCCCTGCCATTACAGATCGAGAGATCAAGTCAGGAGCACTCGTTTCCTCCAAGTCAGGAGAGCTCTGTGTGGGGGAGTCCTTGCCATTCCTCAGGACACTCTCGCTCCTTCCTAGCTATGAGACCTAGCGGGCTCCTGCCTACAGGGACCACAGCCACCAACTACGGTGCCCCCTGCTGTCAGCCAGGCCCCAGTGCGCAGCCCGTGCGCGAGGCTCACCCAGCAGGGACTGGAGGGTGCTGCTGCACTGCTGGAGCCGGTCGCCCGGGTCAGAGGTCGGGAAGAAGACAGCCGCAGGCAGGCCGCTGGCGGGGGGGTCCAGCCGGAAGCCCACAGCGGTGAGGAGGGCCTGCCAGCCGGGGATGCCGCCCACTTTGTTCTCCACACTCTGCTGGGACGTGTACATGGCGTTGCGCTGCCCGTTCTGAATGCGCTGCAGGGACTTCTCCACCTGGAAGGGCGAGGGGGCGCGGGGTGAGGCGCCGCTCTGCTCAGGAGCCAGCCCTGGTTTCTCTCCCAGTGGCTTTGGGGGAACACAAAGCCGCATGTGTGAAGCCAGTGAAGGGCTGACTTCTGCCACCTGGGCGTGCCCAGGCCTGAGGAGCGTGACGCTGTGGCAACGGTCTAGCTTCTTGCAAGGGAGGGTGCAAAGGGAAAGATGTTACCATCAGAGCCAGCAAGGGCTGGTGCTCGGAAGAATTCTGTCCCTTCCCTAACCCGCTTCCTCCCGCTCCAGGCTCTGCTCCACAGACACTAAAGTGATTTGTCTGAAAACCACCTCAGGTCAGGTGCCTGCCCCAAACCACGTATAGCTCCCCATTACTAGGATAAACCCTCAGGCCTTCAAGACCCCCTTCACTGCCCCATACACTTCACACCAACCAAGCAGTGCCCATCACAGGACCTTGGCTGGCAATGTCCCTCTGCCCCCGTACCTCCAACTCATCCTTCATCCCACATCACTGGCCTCCAGAGCCTATACCCCCCTCCATCATCAAGTGCCCCTCTCACCTTCCAGGGCCTAAACCAGTGCCTGTGAATTCATCTAAGTAACTACTATTTTAACTCTCCCCGGTGAGCATTCCACAGCACTCCCAACAGCCTCAGGCCTTCCCCTGGCAGTTTTCTCTCTCTAGGGGAGACCTCAGTCCATCCTGAGATATCGCATGCCCTGGGGCACATGCGCCATCACTGGAGGAACAGAAGAGTCATCCAAGATGTCACCTGAGACTTTTCTTACAGTAAAACCCCAGGATGCTGGGGACTGACACCACAGACAGGAGGAAATGAGCATTCCTGGGCAGGACAGATGACCAGCCACCTGGCTGCCCAATGGGCTGGAAGGGCCTTAGAGACACACTGCCCACTGGGGTCAAGGGGCACCCAGGGTAGTTAGGAGGTAAGGGCTGATGAACTTGACCTGTGGCCCCTGAACTCACCCAAGAAGATGAAGCCAAGAAAGAAGAGAAAACCCTCAAGGCCGAATGGGGAGCAGCTGAGAGGCCTGGCTCTTGCTCCATGGCCTGGCCTGGGAAAGTCACATGGGTAGAGAGGGCAGTTCAGTTACCTAAGAAGAGCAGTCCGGGCTGCAGCAGGAAAAAGGGTCACTTTGGAGATGGCAGGGACCTGGGAAGGATCCTAGTGCTGAGCAGCTTACAGGCTCTGTGCAGTTTCCAGGCCCAGGGTTAGACCAGTGGAGACAGTCTGCCCAGACTCTCCACGCCCGTGTGCACATCCACCCTGTAGCAGGCGGCGTGGGCTACCTCCTGTCAGACCCGAGAGCTGTTCGCGGGTTCAGGTTCCGGCATTCTTACTTGTCCACACACTGAATTCTTTCAGGCCTGTGAACGCTTTCCTCAGGCAGACCCTAAGCTTAAGAAATGTATGTGACGGATCTGTCACCAGGAGGGCACCGAGAGCCACCACCCCAGGCCCATGGGGCAATAAGTTTGCCCCACCAAGGGGACATGCCCGCCTGAACACCAGCCCCCAGACTCTGAAATCCCCACTCAAAGCTCCCAGCCCACCCCCAGGGCCTGGAGAGAACTCTTCCCTGGGTCCTCCCTCCTGAGCACGGACAGAGCCACGGTTCATGCACCTCTGTCGCGCGAGGTGGCCGTGGGGCAGCCGTTTGCATCGAGGCTGGATGTGGCGTGGGCTGTCCACCCATGCGAGCCTGGTCTTTCTGGCACAGAACTCCAAGGAGGCTAAGAATTCTAAATTATTTGAAACTGCCCTCCAGGTTATCAAGGTGGAAGCATGGAACAAGTTTTATGTCACTGTTTCTTGGCCTGATTTATAACTTTTAAATGTGTAGACAATGGGTGAGGCCTCCATTTGCAGTCTCGCCCAGGCCCCCACAAAGGTCGGGGCAGGCCAAGGGCAGGGTCAGGCTTGGACTCTTCCAGCTGAGTTTAGAGGAAGGCCAGGGTCATCTGATCATAAAGTGCCATCTCTCTGCTACTAGAACTCTATTGTGTGCCAGCTACTCACCTTTTCTCTAACCCTCATGATAACCTTGAAGAGTTAGTCTTATCCCCTTCCAGAGGAGGAAACTGAGGCTCAGAGAGCCCAAGTTACTTGCCCAAAGCCACACAGCCCAGAAACAGCTGTGGTGTGGCCCTCTGCTCTAGGTCACTCCTCAGCGCCCCCTCCCCCAAGGTCTTGGCAATGGCTGCAGCTATCTGTATGACACCACACATTTTGCTCACCTCTCAGCCTGACTGGCTCAACCCTTGGACCTCTGGAAACAACGTCCCCTCCACCTGCTCCTGTCCCCTGATGCTATGGAAACCCTTCAGCCTGCCCCTTCTCCTCGTGCACTTTCAGCGGGCTCTCGTGGGCAACGTGTTCCACAGGGCAGCGTGGGGGAGGGCCACCTCCTTACCAGGTGCAGCAGCACTCGCAGGGCATCCCGTGCACGCTCCGGGTGCTGTAGGATCTCTGTGAGGGCCTGGCCAATGAGCGACGAGGGACTGTTCAGCTTGACATCACTCCCGATGAGCATGAACCCTGTGGAGAGCACAGGAGGGCACCTCAGAGCCGGCCTCACCTCCGCCGGGCAGCTGGGGACCCCCGGCCCCGCCCGCTCCCAGCCCTGGCTGGTCTCTACAGCGCATGCGTGCCTCAGCTACCCCCGCCAGAAACAGAGGGCCTGCCCAGGACACTGCTCCACCGGCGGGACTGTGGGCCGTCTAACTCACTGGGGACAGTTTGGCGCCCTTTTGTGCCTTCTCTTTTAAGAACTGACACTGTTTAACCGCTCAGACAGTGGAGAGCGCTGTTGTGCAGGGACAGTTGCTCAGGAAAGTGCCTCGGCTGTCCCACTGCGCCCGATCAAAGGCAGGAAAGGCTGTGGTCCCAGGGCTGACGCCACCATCTCAAGGAACGATCTGCCTTGTTTTCCCTAAAATTCATCTGTGTCTGTTTGGAACATGCCCAGGGACAGAGGGGCAGGTGTGCTCAGCTCCCCCTTGGGGCCACCAGACAAGGCGGCAGGAGGAGGTGCCCCTCCAGCCGTAAGAAAGAGCAAACAGCGGGGCTGGGGAAGACCCACGCGTCCGCCGGCTCCCGTCCCTCTTCCCACCGCGTGGCTCCCTTCCCAGCGTCCACTTCCGTAAGCAGGGCCTGGGGGAGGCACCGCCGGAGCATTCTCCTCAAGCCAGCAAGCAACATTAGGACCACCCTGCCCCAAATAATGGAGGGAAAGGGTTGTCTAAGAGAATGAGTGAGCCAAGGGTAACAGGACAGCATCATTAAACATCGTTTTCCCCAGAACAAAGCTGTGACTTTTATATTGTCTGTCACTAAAACTAAACAAGGAGAAACATACCACATCTGTAAGCAGGTTGGGAAGACAGGGAGGGGGGTCCCGCACAGAGAGGCAAGGGGCCCTGTCAGGAATAAATGGCCAAGCCCAGGGGCCAGGTTCCCACAAACCCTGCAGTACATTCTGTGGGAGTCCGCAGGGCCCACAGCCCCTTCTCATTGCCGCGAGCATAGAGAGTACAGACAACAACGCTGGCAACCCCCAGCACGGCCTCCGATTTCTGCATCTCCTGACAGCAGAAGCAGTTGAGCAACACAGCCAGGCCCAAACCCTCCGTCCTGCCCACCCTCCACCTCGCAGGACGACGGGATGGCCACGAGGTGAGGGCCCCCAAGAATAGGCCTGTTGGACCAACTGAATGTTCTTGAACCTTTTTGAAAAACACTACAGCTGTGTTGTGTTTGTGAAGTAGACAAATGCTTCCATTTCCCAACAACAGGGCTCATCCACCTGGCACCCGCACACGGCCGTGTGTGGCCAGCCCCTGCAGGCTCAGCGTTTGCGGGCCACCTGGGCCTGGGAACGCTGAGGCTCCACTTCAGGGCCTGCCTCCCTTTGAGAAATGACACCAGCAATACCGGCACGTGTCAGCTGGATTTATTTTGAGAGGAAGAGTTAAAGTGAATGCCGTTTTGTTCCAAATTGTTAAATATATACATGGTACATTTTTTGCCATTAAAACAATAAAATGTGAGCATTTGAAGATAGTATTTTTGGTGTTCCTCTGTTTCTCAAGGTTTAAGACACCCTGCTTTATGGGTCGGTACCATTGTGACGGCAGTGGTGGGACTTTCCCTTCGCTCTGGAGTGTCCTGGGGATGTTAGGGGCCAATTCTGAGAGAACACCGCAGACTGAAGGACCATGAGGCTGTCAGCAAGACAGCCCCGGCTGGTGCGAGGCTGGGTGGGAGAACTGCTTGGAGTTGGGTTTGGAGTCTGTGGGTTGAGGCCAGTCAGGGAGGGCCCACAGGGACCCCGGGGGACATAGGTCATCACACGGAGCTGAGAGGCAGAGTCCCTTGCCGCCTTCTGTGACCAGATGTCACAGGAAACATCCTCCTTCCACCCCCAGACTCTCTGTGCCCCTGCAGCAGGCCCACTCAGAGCACGTGCTGTCAGCCCTTCAGAACATGCACTACCTCACGCACAGCAGGACATTCAACCCACTCCTCACAAATCATCTCAAATATGACAGGTATCATCAGCACCACCTCTGTCATCCCCTTGTTATCACTGAGGACACTGAGCTTCAGAGAAAGTAAGTAACCTGTCTCAGATCACACAGCCTGGACATGGAGCAAACCCAAGTCTTCTGATGATCAAACCTAGGGTCTCTCTACAACACTGCTCTTTCCCACAGTTGGGATTTTACAGAGGGTGCCATAAAATGGGTCATCCAGTGCACACGAACCTTCAGAGGCGTTTTATATTCATATTCCAATGGCAAACGGTTCTGCTGCTCCCTGGTCAAAAAGACTATTTTAATACCATAGGAATAAAAGACTGATTTGGCAGAAGGCAAGAGTCTCAGCAAATGAGGCTCTCTCCCTGAATCTTCCCAGGCTGCCTTTCCCCAGTGCCCCCTTCTGCCCTCCCTATCCCACCAGGGGGCTGTGAGGATCAACCCCCGAGGCCCACTGACAGAGGCGCCAGCTGGCAGCCCGCGCTCCTACCTGCCCAGTTGGAGGGGTGCGAGAAGGCCTTGCTGCTCTGCACCACCTTCATGGCCTCCCCCAGGGCAGCGCTGGTTTTCAGGCCATTCAGCAGGGACGAGTAGAAGGCGTGGAGAAACATCTTGGAAGCAGCCACGGGCACAGGCCACAGAGACACAAGGACACACTGTGCACCAGCAGCCAGGAAGGCCCGAGTCAGCGCAATGAGCCCGTCGGCTGTGACCTTGCCAGTGGACTCCTGAGAGGAGCCGAGGACCACCAGCTTCACGGGAAGGCGCAGGTCCAGGACGTCAGCGGCCGTGAGCAGCAGCTCCTGCAGGGGCGGGCAGTCTGAGATGCTCTCCCCATCGCTGGCGTCGTCCTGTACCCGCAGGGACTCAGGGATTGTGTAGGGGTGGCCGAAGGAGCTCTTGCTGCTGGCAGGGTTGCCATCCACGCTGGGCGTGAGGACCAAGGCCGACAGCTTCCAAGAGATGTGGGTGGCAAAGTGGACGCACTCGGCTTGGGTCAGGGCACTCATGACTCTCTCTTTGGTGGCCACACTGCCCACCAAGGGCTGGCAGCCCAGCAGCTCTGACACCATGTAGGCCTCCTCCTCGGCCGATGGCATTGGTCCCCACAGCCACCTGTCCATCACTGCTGACGGGAGCTTGGGGTTGCCAACGACAGCCGCCATGGATGTGGAGCTGGAGTACGTGGGTGGGTTCTTCCTCAGGTGCGACTAGGAGGGGAAGAGAGACAAGCAGACTGCCCGTCAGACAGTGGCCAGGCTGCCCGGCAGCGGCTGGCTGCACAGCGGGCTTCTCCAGAGCATAAGGACGGCCAGCTCTGTGGTCAGGGCTGGGTCTAGCTTGACTCCACCTGTTCTCCCAGTAACCTTGTCCACTCTAATTCTCCACACCTTTCTGACACGAGTGCACGTCTTACTGAGAAGCACACCTGCTATGACAAGCTCTGGAAAATAACCAGGACTGGACGGTAGCAAGGACCCTTCCTGTTTGTCAAGCCCCGGGGAGGCCTGCGGGAGGAGGCACTGAGGGGATGGAATGTGGAGGAGGTGAGGGTCTGTGCGGTCAGCCTGCCCCGAGTCTTTCACTCCCACAGACCTCCCCGTGTGTTCCTAGGGAAGGGGAAACCCATTCCTGATGAGTCAGGGCTTGCAGGGCTGACTGTGTTTAAACTGTGCAAAAAGCAAGTCAATCTCAGGGGAGACAGGGCAAATTAAGCCCTTTAGAGGCACTACATACTGAAAAGATGAGTGTTCCCTTCCGCTTTACGCACTGCAAAATAAAAACATCATTGAATTATAAAATCAGCATAAAGAAGTCTAACAAAGTTCTGATTTTCCCCCATGGTGCCTTTTGATGCTTTTTGGGAAAGATCAAGTATCAAATTATTTCAAAATAACTTTTTGGTGCCTCTGCTTGGTGACACCTTAAACTCAGGAGCCTGTCAGGAGACAGGACTCTTCCATTCCCTGGTGAAGTTGGCAAACAGCCAGCTTACTGTTGTCATCAACACAAGGCTCCCTTCACACGGGCGATCACTGATCCCCAGGGTGCTCCTGCAGCAGGCGCCGTGAGCCGACCCCGTGTGCGGGACCGCACCCGATGAGGCCAGCTCGCTCTGCGTCTGGGTTTCACAGTCAACCACAGACACGGGAAAAACTCAGAGAAAATCATTTTTCACTTTGAACTAATTCTCTCCCATGAGAACGGTACAATTCGGCAACAAAAACAGTCAAAACTAAGATCTCTAAGACCCTGTGAGGCAGAAACTGACCTGGTTTGAACCATGCCAATGACTAAGGTCAATGGAGGCTGAAGCAGGTCCCGTAGGTGGCACCCACACCCAGGGCTTAGGGGCCTGGTTCCTAAACCACTGGCTCCCACTGTGAGGAGGCCCGTGTGACCGAGCCCCACCTGGTGGCCTGAGGGGCTCTGAGAGCAGCTTGCAGCATGAGAGCATTTTCAAGTTTGATGACGGAGCAGTTCCTGCCCCTCCTGCGCCTGGGGCAGGTGCGGATGCTGCAAGGGCAGTGCCAGGTGGGTGGGGAGCGCCGGGGGCCATGAGAGGTCAGAAGGAAGCCAGGGTTTCAGGGTCTCTGAGCGCGTTTGGAGACGCAGAAGAGGATTCAGGGTTGCTCAAAAGGCTCTCTCATGAGATGGGCAAGGCCTAGGGTGGCTGTGGGGTAGACCCGTGCCTCTGTGGATGGCCCACTGTCGCCCTCTTGATTTTCAAATGTTTCTTCCCATGCTGATTTTTTGCTGAATGAGACTCAGATCCCCGCCTATTCCCTGCAAGCCGCCTCATTTGTTTTCAGTTCTTAGTTGGCCTGTGGGACTCTTTCCCACTTGACACTAATCTTATTTGTCTGCCATCCCCGCCTGTGGCCCCTCTGCTGGCAGACTTGGCGCCCAGTCAGTGGTCAGCTCGAGGGTGGGGTGAGCGTGGCGATGGCTGCACCTCACTGGGGTCATGCTTGATGGTGGGTAACCAGCTTCCTCGGATACTTGGCCCGCCCTCAAGCCTGACTTAGTGCCTTCATGTAGCTCACAACCCTGATGTCACAGCAAAGAAATTTAGAGAGAAATGACACAAATCTTGGCTTTTTGAGGCAGCAAAGAACTGTCAGGGGTCAGGAGGGCTGTCCCCCTACCTCGGGACAGATCTAAATTCATCCTACCCAGCTGCAAGCTGTAGAATTAACATTCTGAAGAGTTCACATCCTATCCCTTGGTAGCCCAGTTTGGCCAGAGAGACCGTGCCTCGAGGACCCCAAGAGCAAGGCCCCCACAAGCGTGCTGTGAGCCTTACCTTGGACTGTGGGCTGAGGGAGCGGATGGAAGGGACGGCGATGAGGGCGAAGCGCTCGTAGAGGTACTCATTGGAGGAGCTTCCCTTCAGGAGGGCGAAAGGGATGAGGTAGAGCTCCCCCTCCAGAACCAGGATGAGCTGCCGGTGCCGGCCGACGGGGCCGCTGGAGTGCATCAGGCCCTGCAGAGCAAGCACGGAGCGCTGACACAGGGCCCGACAGGGTGGGGCTTGCACACGCCAGGCCAGTCCTGAGCAATGGACCGAAACATGCCCAGGAAGGACCTGGCAGATCCAAAGGGTCCGCGTGGGAGGGTGGGTGATGGGTTGGGGCGCTGCCTATGGGAGCACCACCAAGAGGGGGCTTCTGCCTGCCTCACAGGCCCCGAGAAGGAGGTTAGAGGACAGTCTCTTCAAGTCCACAGAGCAGGCAGGAGACCAGGGTCACCAGCACTGGAGGGGGATGTCCCACAAAGACAAGGAGATCCAGTAGATCCCAGTAGATCCAGATGTTTCTATAGGAGGCAGGGAATTAATGCAAAGTGCAGTTGAACAGAAAGAGCTCTGCGAGTCATGCTGTGCCCCAAGGACCAGGGCAGGGGGTGCAGTGTGGCAGAGACCCTAAGAGCAGTGCAGGCATGACTCCTCTCACAACAGCAGTGAGAACTCAGTTGGAGTGGGACGTGTTGTCCATTTCAATGGGCAATAGGCTAGAAAACCAGAGTGTGGACAGAAGGTTTGGGAACTGGATGCCACCCCCTGGAGGAGAAGGGCTCCTCGTTCTGGGACCTCCCATGACCTCTGGGCCTCTGTGCTCCTCCTCTGAGGAGAGGATGGCCCCTTGGCCCCGGGTTCTGTGGGTGCTGCCCCCACCCGCTCCCCTGGGGCTGCCAGGAAATCCAACGCACTGATGTGACACCCACCACTCCGGAGAGGCCCGGCTCAAGGGCCTGAGGGAGGGGCGCACGCAGACCACAGCAGACAGACAGACGCCTCCTCACTCCCATTCCCTACAGACACATTTCTTTCCAAAAGAATTGCTGATGGAGACTAAGGCCATATGAATTTTGATAAAATAAGTAGGCAACAATTGTGAGAACTGGCCTAGACACAGGCTGAGCGTAAATAAAGAGATGAAACAGAAGCTGCTGCTGGCACTCAAGGAGAGGCTGCCAGGAGCCTGCAGGGGGAGAACGTCCCCGGGGGACCCGTGTGCGAGCACCGTGTGCCCGGGGCGCTGGCCCAACCCTGAGCCTCAGGGATGGCGCTGGCTCTGAGGGAGAGTCACAGCCAGGCTCCCCTGGCCCTCACCCTCCTGTCAACCAAGCAGAGCGCCCGCTAGGGCGCCGCTGTGCTCCAGAGGAGCGAATGTGCACGCCTAATCCGTCTGACGCACTGCTGCGGGCGCTTGGCGGAGAGTGGCAGAAGGAACTCAGCTAACCCAAAGTGACAAGTGCCTGGCGGGACACTCAGTCTGTACAAACGCCCTGTGGCTTTTGTTTTTTAAGTTCTAGATGCATCTAAAAAAAGCAGAAATAAAAATTATTAGGTCAGTTTTCTTCTTGTTTGCTTTAAGAGCTATTTTCCCAGAAGGGATAAAAAAATTGCTGTACAACCCAGGAATGAAAAAGTGGGGTGTGTCACAGCAAGCCCAGTGCTGTCTGTGATGAGTTTCAGGGTTGGCACAGGGAGATGGGGAGGGCTGGGCACCCACAGCCGTGCTCCACACCAGCCGTCAGCTCCTGGGCCTGCTGTCCCCACTGTGGGCTACACTGAGCCCCTGCCTGGCTAAGCAGGCGGAGGTGGCACCGGGAGGCTGCTCTGGAGGTCAGCACACCGGCTGCTGCAGTGTGCCAAGTGGACCTGGAAGCTGGATCGGAGCGGCTGGGCTGATGGTGCCCTGACCTTGCTGATGGGTCAGCAGCTATGACAGTGACAACCGCTGGCTGCTCAGCGAGAGCCCTGCTGCCCGACATGTGGGCAACGTGGGGGCATGGGCCACCTGCCATGTGCAAAACTGGACCCATCCTCAGCTGGTCCAGGGTCACCAGGCATTGTCTGGATGAGATGCCAGCCCCATCCTTGCATGGACTCTGCTGCTGGGGTTCAAACCCCAATAAACCTCTGTTAGGTGTCATCCCACACGTCACTGATGTCATCAGAACACACACCACTCTCGGACAAATCCCTGGTCATGACAGCACCTATATCGCAGGCAAATCAAGGAGTGCTGGGCAAGGTAAGAGGCGTAACACTGAGGCTGGAAGCTGTTTAGAGAACGGGGTCACCGGCAGAATGTCTTTGCAGGGACTCCGCTAACTCTAAGTCCCTACTTGTGAGCTTACAATCATGTGCTCAGAAAAATAAAATGTACACAAGAAGCCGTTACTGAGTGAGACAGTATAAACATAACAGCATCGCAGAAGTCTAAAATGTCAGCTGCAGAGGGTGGGAGCGCTGACCTGGGACGTGAGGCTAGAACCCACTAGGAGGCTGCACCCCACTAGAAGGCTGCCCTGGCATGTGAGGGCTAGGGAAGGCCCAGACTAGGCAGAAGAGGCCTGTGGGATAAACGGAGGGCAAAGCTGGAGAGGGACATGGGAGCCAGACTGTGGAGGGCCCCCAGGTCAGGCAAGAAGGTGTGGCTCTTATATGCTGCACGGACCTGCCATGTGTCCTCTGCTGAGGAACCTCCAATGAAGCACTCAGAGGCAGCTTGCATCACAGGAGATGGGGCCGTGCACGGTAATACAGACAAGGAGACGCATGCCGAGAGAAGGGGACAAGGAGACTTGCCAGGACTTGGTGAAGAGTGACCTTAGTGGTGAGGAGAGAGAAAAGCCTCTGAAATTCTAGCCTCAGAGATTGGGAGACTGTTCTCTGAACTGCATATCCCAATTCATAGGTCTGGTCCTCCCAGGACAGTGCCTCATCGCTGGTACTAAGCTGGCGCCAAATGGGACCCCTGTCCGGGCAGTATGGAAGGAGGCGGGTGACAGCAGACCGGCTTGTGAGCAGACAGGTGCACGGCAGACTGACAACTCCAGTTAAAAGGCACTGGCAAAACTGATCGAACATGTTGGAAAAGATACCCTGGAAACTGTCGTCTGAATTCTGCCTCTAGGATATACAAGCATTGTCCTTGTACTGGAAGATTAGCTACAATCCAATGTGAACTTGAGAACAGAAAACAAAGTGATGTCTCTATCCAAATTATGTGTCATCTGTTAGATGGAAAAGAAGAGACGATTCGAGGAAATGCGCCTCTGCGCCTCCGTGTGTCAGTCTAGAAAGGGTATTTGCTGGCTTCTTATGTTCTGGGTTTGAAAGATAAAAGGGCTCAGCATCAGCCCGACACTTGCAACTAACAGAGTCCCAACAATTCCAGCACAGACTCGGACTTTCTGACCTCTACAGTTTCTAGAAATGGATCTTTGAAGTGGAACAAGACAAGGAGGCCAGGTGTACTAAAATCTGTCTCTTCCCCCAGGGGCACCCTTCACTCTCACCGCTGGACTGGGACCCCACCCGTTGCAGTGCGAGTCCAGGCAGCAAATACACTGGAGAGCTCACTGCGGGCCAGGCCCCGGGATGGAGTGGGGAGAGACGGGGTGCCCCAGGAGGGAGTCCTGACAGTGAGCGGATGTGGCTCAAGCCCAGTCTTTGCCAAGGGAGAGTTCTTTAGAAGGGGCGGGCAGTGGGCATCCTGTTGGTGGCTCTGGGCGGCTGTTATCAGTTTACATTGCTCCCAGCTCCCGACGCCGGGTCAACACCTGCTCCGGCGATAGGCTGCATTCCCACAGCCAGCTCTGTCCCGTGAGCACAGTGGGGCGCATCCTCAATGGAGGGCACTGAGGGGCACTGCATGGGGCTCTCCTGCCAGCCTAGGTCTGCAGTGCATGTGTGAGGACATCCAGGGAAGCCCAGAACGTGGGCCCTCTGCGACCTTGCACTCTCGGCCTGGAGATAACCTTCCCACAGCCCTCTCTGCACGGAAACCAGGCCCGGGCAATCCGTGCACTCCGCAGGCCTCCTGTCCCCTGGGATGCCCGGACTCCCACTCACCCTTGCCATGGGCAGCTCACTGCCTGGCCTCCTGCCTGCACTCAGAGGGTGGCCTGTTGCTGGCCCAGTAACTCTAGACTGGCTGCGGCCTGGCCAAACCAGCAAACGTCTCTGCTCTGCGGGGGGCTGGACCCCACCTTCTTCAGAGTTTGTTCTTTCTTGAGTTTGCCCCCTCAGCCCAAGAGAACCATACAGAATTTCCTTCTACCTTAGAGTTACTCCTTTAGCACAGGGAATAAATCTTGATCTTAAACTTCCCCTGGTTAACCTACTGTGTGACCAGACTCAGACTCTGTCTAGCTGGGCTTGAAAGGATGGAAAGCCTTGTCTAGTGACCAGGAAGGGAAGGCGCATTCCAGGGAGAGGCCTTTGCCATGGGGTCTGGGTCATCTGGCTGTGTTGGGAGCACTCGCTGACCTGGAATTGCCAGATCGCGGGGTGCGTGGTGAGGGTTGGGGGTGGGGGATGGTTCTGAGCATGTCGACAAGACACTCACCTCCCGGTACCTCAGTTGCCAAACCCACAAGACAGCACTCACGTCCGTTACCTCACAGGCCTGTGGGGCAAAGCCAGCTGTAGCAGTGTGTGGGGCACCATGCCTGGCACCCTCAGGGCACTGGTATATACTGGTCAAATGTAAATTCACCACTGTCTTCAGGTGCTTGAAATAAGGTGAACACAGGCCCTATTATTTATACTATTCTTTTCCCCTGGGTCTCCGTCATTTTGCCAGTTCAACTCACTCCCTTTCCCTCCAGTGTTTATAAACATCCATTTATAAGCATCCAGCTCCAGATTTTAGCCCAGGGACTAAGAGAGACCGATGTCACCACCATCCCTCTCATCCTCAGGTCACCACTGCCATCATCCACAGCTGTTTACTGAGTGTCCACAACACCTGACACCTGTGAAATCCACCACCAAGCAGTTACCCTGAAGTCAGGTTTCTGCGTCTGTCGTTCTCCCAGGCAACCCCACAGAGCCCGAATGTTCGCTTGGGTGGTGAACTCTGATTTGATCACCGTTTTGGTCAGTGGGGATCTCCTATATCTACTCATGGTGACCAGGGGTCCTGAACTGTTCAGAAAGCACTGAAATCAAATGTGATGTCACATGTGTCCTGACTTCTGGCTTAAGAACCATGTGCTCCATGCACATCACCAGGGTTCAAAGCATCAGCCTACACCCTCCATACTTGGGGAGTTTCATTTTCACAGGAGGACACAGGAGGCCTCTCAGAGTTTTACAGCATCACAGGGCAGGGGAATAAACATCCCTGGTCACCATGGGGGAGAGAAAGAAAACTCCTGGGTCTGTGAGCTTTTGGGCTGATTAGATTTAGGGTAAAGCAGACTTTACTGTCTACAACAAGGATTCCACAAGCAAAGAACTGCTGGGAATCTGGATACCCCAGAACCAGGTACAGGGTTAGGTTTTTCCCTTGACTCACATTTTTGATTGAGTGAGTTGATCAAACAACTTTTTAAGGTAGAGGAATCTTTTCTGTGATACTTCTGAGAAATCTTAGTGTCACAGATAGGTTATCTAGTTTCAGCAAATATCACATACCTGTTGGAAATAACCCTCAAACCATGACTAAGATCTACCAAGATCATAGACACTGTACTCCAACGAAATGCAACAGTAAAAATTCAACTTGCTCAATTGTGTTCTTTGGCCAACTAAATAACAAACCACTGGTTTGCCTGAAGAACCTAAGAAGGGGGAGGGGTGAGGAATTCAGGTGCTGGAGAAACATGACCAATGGCCAGCAAGAGCCAGAGGGGCCTGCCTGACCCCAGGGTCCAGCCTCAGTCAAATCAGCCAAAGGGTCTGCGCATGCTGCAGGAGCCTGCGTGCGGTAGGGACCCTCCATCTCTTGGCTGGCCTGGTTAAAATAAGCCCCCACACCCTCAGAGGCAGGAGTGCCTCAGCTTACCCGGAACCTGCCCCGGGTAGGGCTGAGACGGCTGCTGCACAGAGCCAGAACCCAGATGCCTCTCACTCAACAGCGCTGACCCAGGTGAGAACACCACTTACCACGCGGGAACTCGCTGATTAGTCTGGGTGTTCTCACCATCCGTTCCAGTGGCACAGACAGCTTGCGAATAATTGCCTCAATTTTTCCTTCTCCTAATCAGTTGTGGAAATGGTGACGTCTGTCCTCATTTGAATATCACTACAGATGTCTCAATCAGAAATCAATTAGACAGCCTGGCGGTGGGGCTGCCAGCCCCGAGCACGCACACCAGTCTCAAGGGCCTCATGCTCCTTCCACATTCTGGAGTGTAGGTCTGACTGTTTCTGTGGACAATATTCCCTGGCTATCTCCACACCCACCAATCTATTTAGAAAACAGCCATCTGATCGGTCAGTCTCATCTCCCAGGGCATCGGTTCTAGGGTAAGCTGGTTTATCACGCTACTTGATTTTGCAAGAGTCATTTTCCCCCAGAGCAGTAATTACAGTCATGAGCCAGCCAAAGCCAAGCTCTCCTTATGGCTGAGCCCTTGGCAGAGCCAGACTCCTGCCTTGCGGTTCTTAGATGATAGGTCTTGGGTGAATTTCTGGAGCTCCCGTGTTTAGGAAGGCAGTTTACCAACCTAACGACATGAACAGCAAGTTGTAAGTAAGTTTCTAGGGTCCTGAAACAGGTAACTCCACTTACACAGGTAGTCTCATTAATCAAGAGCAGAGGTGGACAAGGGGTCCTTTTCTTTCTGATCAAAGTCATTCACTCTTGCTACCTGTCCTTGATTTTTAAGACTGCAAATATAGGAAACAGGAAATTTAAATTAAGGGAAATAATGAAACGGATGACAGAGACTATAACTAGAATGAGTCCAAACTCCAAGGATCCTGAAAGTCCCCAAATCTGGACCTTTAAAGAGTGATTTGACCAAATCCTAGGGAATTTCCTGTTCTAAATCTGGTTCCTGGCTTTGGATGAAACCCCCGTCTGCAAACTGAGGGAGCACAGTGGGACGTGAGAGAGCGAGCAGACTCAGGAGAGCAGCCCCACAGCCCCCAGGACACCGTGGCTGGCGCATGGTTCTGTGTGTTCCCACTGTGAGGACAAGGCTGGTCCAGGATCTGTCTTTCACCACAAGCAGAGAGAGCCAGGTTCACAGGGATGGGTTACTGTCCTTCACTCTAATTTGATTAAAAGCAAATCCATGGAGGGGGCCGGCCCGGTGGCGCAGTGGTTAAATGCGCGCACTCTGCTTCGGTGGCCCAGGGTTTGCAGGTTCGGATCCCAGGCGCGCACTGATGCACCGCTTGTCAAGCCATGCTGTGGTGGCGTCCCATATAAAGTAGAGGAAGATGGGCACAGATGTTAGTGCAGGGCCAGTCTTCCTCAGCAAAAAGAGGAGGATTGGCATCAGATGTTAGCTCAGGGCTGATCTTCACACACAAAAAAACAAATCCATGGACACAAACAGGGTCCCATTCCCTTTCACACCAAACACTTGCAACGCTTCTTTGGTGACACTTTCTCCTTTGGGTATCAGACAGGACTTGACTTAATGTTTGCTGATGGCTCACGTGCAGATGTAAGTGGGTCTTCCTCAGAGAAGTGGACGTGCTCGCGCCATCCTGACAGCCAAGGGCAGCGTGGTTCCAGGAAAGAGCCACGACAGCGCTTCCCTTAAGCCAAATTAAATCAAATACTGGTGCAAGCCTACGGTAAAATATTATTCTGTTCCACTTTTCATATTGTCTGACCTAGTCCCTTAGCAACAGGACTGCGGCTAAACAAAGGCAGTTGTTCAAATAATTATAAGGCCCATGTGAAGAGGCTAATCGTTTTAGTCTTGAAGCGTCAGTGACTCATAATCTTGGACTTTCGCTTTTGATTTGTATTTTCATTGAAAATGTGGAGAAGGGTCTGGCTCTGTCTGGCAGCGGGCTGACGGTGCTGTCTCGCCCCCTAGTGGCCACTGGAGCAGGATGGGTGTGCTTGCCTTGGGAAGCTGGAGAATGATCCAGGCCTCCTCCTCCACCTGGCCCTCCCGGAGCTCTGTGCAGCCCACCAGCCTCTGGCCCTGGCGGCCTACTCCACCTTAGCACAGTCTGTGAGCATCAGATACAGGACTGCTGCCCACTTCTCAGCCGTCTCCTCCGGGTCTAGGACAACGTGTGCCCTGCACAAGTCAATAAATACTCGTTGAACGAACAGATGAAACGGGGGATGGAAGGGACTCCTGATTAGATTCCAACTTTTCAGTTGAGTGTTTTTACTGAGACACAATGGATCACCTTAGCCAAGGAAAAGCTCTCGCTCTGATCATTTACTTTAACGGCCTTTGAAAGGTTTTACTCTATGTCTCATCTGAGGCAGCCAAACTCCTTCACTATGTTCAAACACCTCCGTCACAAAAGAGAATAGTTTTAATATCAGGAACTAAGGATATGCTTTCGAAATAAGCGTCTCACTTCGAGATTAGACCACCCCTGCAGCTGAGCGCACGGGGCTCTGTTGCATCTGTTCATACAGCGTAGCTCCTGAAGGTAGAGGGGCCACTGCAGCCTTCAGGACGCTGTCACACGTGTCTGGTGGCAGGGCTTTCTCCCTTCCTTGGTTAACTCTTTATAAAGGCTTGATTACTATCATTGTTCTATCTTGTTTAAGGCTCAAGTCCATAAATCTTCCCCTTCCTAGCACCCCTGGAGGAACACAGATGTCCAGACACGAGCTACCACTAATCCCATTGGTATATTTTTATTCTTTAAATCACAGGGGAAAGACCTCAGGGAGAAAAACTGTCTACAAAACACAGTGCAGATTTGATAAACTCACAGAATCCCCTTTAAGGATGACTCGTGGTGCTGTAGCAGCTTCTCTCCTGGGTGGAAGCACTCCTACAGATGGAGGCAGGAGCCGCCTCTCCCTACCCCAGCTTCCTCTTCCTGCTGCTCTCCACCTAGAGGATTTCTGCCTCATGACAGAGCCCCTTCCCAGCCACCGGGGCAGCATCAGCCAGTGAAACAACACCTGGGTGTGGGTCCCCTGCAGGCATGTTGCCTGGCCTCGTGATCCAACTCTGAACTAAGCCAGAAACCTGGCACCATGCTGGTTGGCAAGGTCAGGGGGCTGACCAGATTCAAAGCTGCTCAAGAGTGGGCCTAGCCCCTTCCTTCTGCTTCATAATCTCTCAGAAAGCTCCCAGGGGCCACACAAGAGGGGCCACGGAAAATCCATTAGCTGATTTCTGCCTTAGGTCTTCTGCTTTCTATGCCAAACTAGACCCAAAAAGCAAATGCAGCTTTGGAGCATGTACCATTCATATACTTTACTGAGTGCCAATATGTACCAAGCCCTGTGCCAGCTGCTAGAGACACAGAGATAAGGGACTGTCCTTGCCTTCAGGGAGTGTGAGGTGGGCAGCAAGGGAGAGAACAAGAGGCATGCTAGGAGCTAAGTGAGTCCAGTGAAATCTCGGGTGTCATGAAAGACATCGGGGACACATGGGGCCTGGCAGCAGAGGGGGGATGAAGGCTGCAGGGCAGTGGAGAGAAGAGGGAAAGGAAGAATTCAAAGAGGAGGGGACACTTGAGCTGGGCCAGAGAGAGGACAGGAGCTCGCCAGCTCCAGATGACCTGAGTCTCCGAGTGCCATGCTGGGTCATAGCGAGTCTCCGTCTTTGCCTTCGGCTCCCCCCGTCCTCCCCACCTCTCCACCAGCCAATTCAAAACTCATGGATCAAGTAATCTGGGACCTGAATGCAAAAGAGGAAATGCAAAGGGACTCAGAAGGCCCAAGTGAGTGAAAGAATGGAGGGTCCAAGTAGCCTTCAGAGGAGCCAGAGGATCAACGTGAAATGCAGAGCTCAGGGCAAGAGCAGGGGTTGGGGGTGAGTTACTGAAATAGACTGCATGATGGCTGATGGCAGTAAAGAAAACTTGAGAAGTCAGCCTAAGGGTTTAGGTGTGCATTTCTTCCCTGAGATATGGCACATAAATCAGGCTAAGTTATTATGGCATCTGAGATGCTCCGAGCTGGAGTGCTCTCTGTAGGCTTGTCCCCCATTAAAAGAAGGACACTGAGAGGATAATAATCCTGAGAAGGAGAGGACAGCCAAGTGTACTGCAGGGAAGGAGAGACAGGGCTAGGCTGCTGTGCTGAGGGACTGGAGGCCCTGGGGGAGGGAAGGCTCAGCAGGATGGTGGTAGCGACTCAGACCTCCATCTTGGAGGCAGATATCCAGGCACAGCAGCCACCACGCTCCAGGTGTGCACTTGCCGCTGCCCGGCATGCTTACCACATCCATCTACTCCCTCCCTGCTCTAACCCAACACCTTCATCGTCCTCATTTTCTAATGAGGACATAGGTTCTCAAGTAGGAGAAGGAAGCAGCTTGGCCAGGATCACCCAACCAGGAAAGGGCAGTGCCAGATGCGGGTTCAGCCTGCAGGGTTCCAAAGGCTCTGTGCTTTCCACCACCCCCATCTCCCCGAGTGAGGGAAGTCCAGAGGGCACTGGCAGGAGTGCAGCCTCCTGAAAAATACGAGGCAAGTTGAGACACATCCTTGGAAGGCCAGACAGGGAAATGCATAGGCATTTCCTGGGGACGAAGGAATCACCGTCAAGGTGTGGTTTCCTGAGGATATGCTTCACCTCTATCAGTTGGCTGAAGCGGAAGAAAGAGCTGCTACAACATGAGAGACAAATCTCCTACCTGGCTGCAGGCAGCCACTAGAAGGTACACAGGCCGGCTTGCTGCCTGCTCGCAGGGCCCATCAATCACAGCTCTCCCCGCCTGAGCGCCGGGTCCCTGCGAAGCACAGCCTCCACTTGCTGCAGGTACCCCAGGATCTCCTAGGGGTCTGTTATGGACTGAATATGTGTGCCTCCCCAGATCCATATGTTGAAGCCCCAACCCCTAGTGTGATGGTATTTGGAGGTGGGGCCTTTGGGAGATAATAGGGCTTAGATGAGGTCATGAGGGCAGGATCCCCATGACGGGATTAGTGCCCTTTGAAGAAAAGGAAGAGACAAGAGACTAGAGCTGTCTCTCTCTCTCTGCCATCTGAGGACACAGTGAGAAGGTGACTGTCTGCAAGCTAAGAAGAGAGCCCTCACCAAGAAACTGACCATGTTGGCCCCCTGATCTGGGACTTGCAGTCTCCAGAACCGTAAGAGACAAATGTCTGTTGTCAAGCCACTCAGGCTGTGGTATTTTGCTACAGCAGCCGGAGCTGACTAACACACAGTCATATACAAAGGTATCTGATGGGCTCGCCCTTCAGATTCATGAAGACCCCGAGCCCTTCGGCATCCTCCACCCAGTTAGAGAGCAGTGTCTGGACTGGAAAATGATGTGCAAAGACCAAGGCCACAAAAACCTGTCAGCTGCCACTCTCAACCTTCTAGAGAAATCACAAGTGCAAGGGTGTCTGTGATGGAGTCAGTGACTCCTGACAAGGGCAAGGCCACAGGATCTGGTCTCATCAGAAAGCACAGCCCTGGCTTGAAGTTGCTCAGGCAAGACTTTCAAATGAGAGGTGGAGAGTAGGGAAGCACTCCCAGCAGGGTGAGGCAGAGCCACAGTGTCCCCCGGGGTGTCTGCTGGAGGCCCAAACTGACAGTGTGGTTCCTACTGACAACTGCTGAGACGAGCACAGCCCTGCGCCTCCCTGAGCCTCCCAGAGTCTGACGAGCAGGGAGGAGGGAAGGGAGTATCATTTCATTTTGTCCCTGGGGTAGCGGAGGCTGAATTTACCCCAGTAGTAAGGAGCAGAGGTAGGACTTGAACCTGGATCTACCAACTTGAGGCTCAGGGCCTCGTCTACTAACCAGCAGCCAACCAAGAATGTGTGTCTACTTTAACTTCCACATGCTGACTGAGAAGCTAGACAGTGAGGACTCGTGTTCTGGAAAACCTGCACGTGGGCACTGAGCAGTAAATGATGCGTTCTGACGCCTAGATGCCTCTCAGCCCCGGGAGGCACTTACCCCTTCCATGGGCGCTATGAGCAGGTCGTACAGAGCACGGAGCGGGGGCCTGGCGAATGAGCTCTGCCTCCTGGGAAGAGAGGAGGTCCCGTCCTTGATTGGCGACATGGTGTTGCTGACCAAGCTCGTCATGCTCTGGCAGCTCCTGGGGAGAGAAGGGCCGAGGGATTAACCAGCGTACACGCAGAACAGGCGGGGACTCGCTGCTCACCCCAGAGTGCTCCAGTTCCTGGAAATGGCAGGTCAGAGGCTGCACTGCAGGGCCCGGCCTGGCCTCCCTCCCGACTTCACCCCCTTTTCCTCCCTTTCAGGTAATTTTCACAGAACAGTGAGCACTGACAGAAACCGCAGGGTAAACCAGCTGCACACAACAGCTTACATTTCTACGGAGTTTTTCTGCATAATCAAATGTTCCAAAGAGCTGCTCAAAGGATTTAATTACATCCTTGTGTGGAGTGGCTGTGTGCAGACAGAGGTGAGGACCATTAGAATCAGTGGCAGCCACCAAACTGACAAGGAGGACAGTGCCCCAAGGCCACTTACTCTACGGGGCAGGAGCCACGGACAAGACAAGGAGCGTGTTGGCCCCAACTTGGGCTCAGGTCACCACTAGGCACCCACCTGAGCCCAGCACGGCACAAGGCCCAAAGGCCCCCATCAGGTGGATACTGGGGAGCGCTGACCAGGCAGCCCCTGCAGAGTGGGCTGCAGGCTTCTGTTTTGCTTTTTAATTTACGTTGCAATGTTCCCAGGCAAAGTTTTATTAGTAAGGATGATATTTTCAACCCCAAGAACCCCAAGTCTCACCATCTCAACACAGGATGAGAACATTCACTGATTCATTCATTAATTTAGAAAACGCTTCCTAAGCACCGGCTGCCTGCCAGGCACTGTTGTAGGCCCTGGGGACCTACAGAGGACAAACCACACAGGTGAGCAGAAGAGGCAACAGGCAGGGGAAACAAACCCATTTCCAACGCAGGGACCAGGACCAATACAAACCCCATGCGTTTCTCAGAACCTGCTCCTCAGCCTGGCCGCTGTGGCCTCAGCACAGCCTCTGGTGATGTTGTCCACATGACTGTTGGATGTCAGTGGTCTCTTAACCTTGATTTAACATTGTGCACAGTTTGGGAGCTTCTGCTATGTATTCAAGGATGCTTAAGGATAGAGACCAGGTCTTACACTGGATACCCCACCGAGCTTTGGTAAGCACTCTGGGCTGCTGGCAGTGGCAGCTCCTTGGTTGTTACCTAAATAAAAACCAGAAGGTGAGGGCCGGCTCCGTGGCTTAGCGGTTAAGTGCGCGTGCTCTGATGCTGGCGGCCCGGGTTCGGATCCCGGGCGCGCCCCGAGGCACCACTTCTCTGTCCAACGCGAGGCCGGGTCCCACGTACAGCAACTAGAAGGATGTGAACCTACGACATACAACTATCTACTGGGGCTTTGGGGGGAAAAAATGAATAAATAAAATCTTTAAAAAAACAAACAAACAAACAAAAAAAAAAAAACCAGAAGGTGGTTTTCCCTCCTGGGCCAGGCCAGGATCCATGACCATTAAGAGAAATGATTTGAAAGATTCCTTTGTGTTTTCCAGGTATGGGCTTCTGCCCCCTGCCTTCCCCGACCCTTCTCAGTGTTCTCAGCAACGTCCCGCTTGACCTAAATTCTAGGGTCGTGCCAAGCCAAGCTGTGAGCACCCTTGGCCCACCATCCTGCTCTCTGCGAGAGAAGAAAGAGCAGAGGACTTAGGGCCTGAGAGCCGGCTCACACCCACTCCTCCGTCTAGCTCACTCAGGAAACATGTAATTAGAAGCGCTGGGGCCGTGGCGTGTCTTTGCCGTCAGAGCCAGTGAAGCACAGATAACCCTGGAGTGACACTCAGAGGCTCACATAATTCCACAGAATACCCGCAAAGAGCAACGCTCCCCTGGAGGAGAGTACCAAATTGCTCTCCAGAGGACACGTTCTGGCATGACATGCAGTGTCTGTCACGGCACTGTGTGTTCCTACACATGGGCCTGGGTGTGTGCGGACGAGGATCCCTGCCTAGAGAGCCCGTGCTGCCGTCAAGACAGCACTATGGGGTGGCAGCAGGACTGCTCAGCGCCCTCTGGCTGTGCACCTCTCGTTTCACTCCCTAGACGTGTGTCTGCCTGGACTGCGGTTTGCAACCCCATTTGGGGCACCTGAGTCTCATGAAGCAGCAGACGTCCAGTGGGAGTGCCATGTCCCCAGACAATGCTGTGACTGCAGGTCCTCAGGGTGACTGATGGGGCGCTCCACAAACCCCAAGGCTCTGAACTAAAAAGCTTCCGGGAAAAGAGCATCCCCACGAGCTCCCCTCTGGGGTACAAGGAAACCAGCATAATCCAAGTGGCACGGGGAGGCATAGGGCGCCCCTTCCAGCTGGCCCAAAGCACGCTACTTACTCCAAAAAATTAGAACCACACACCTGGCCCGTCTGACTCCTCCCTGGTGAGGGGAGTCTGAGGGCACAGGCCGTCAGGCTGGACAGGCCATGGAAGCCTGGGCAGGGCACCCTGCTGGCAGTGTGAGCTGCTCCCTGGTTTCTGGAAGCAGCATGGCAAGGAAGCGCCAGGGAAGGGCAATTCAAAAGAGGAAAATGTCTGGAGGGAGGTGGGGAAGTGTGTGGCGGACAGACCTGCTGGGTGTGAATCCCAGCCTGGGGCAGGTCACTCACCCTCTGGGACTCACTTTCTGCATCTGCAGAAAGGGGAAATACTGCCCACAGGCAAGGAGTGTCAGGATTGGAGAGGATGGCTGCAAAGTGTCCAGAACCTGAAAGGTGTTGAGAGTCTTAGCTGATGGGAAAGTGCGACCAAGGCCTGGGCAGGGGTGGGAGACAGGCTGAGGCTTCTGGAGCACAAGCACAGTGGCAGTGGTGTCTTTTTATTGAACCCCATGCAGTGCCAGAGGCACCTAAAGGGGCCCAACAACACTAATCCATTCCACATGCATCACTGCCCACGATGTGCCAGGCACGCAGGTCCATGGAGGGACCAGGCCGCAGGTCCCTGTGCAGGGCTGCGAGAAAACACCGAGGCACAAGCCCCTGACTAGCTGCTGGTCAGGCAGAGCCGAGGCAGGGCTTTCTGGGAGAGGGCCACTTAATGTGGGCACGAGGGAGAAGCTGGAGTTAGCCCGCCTGTGGACAAGGTGGAGAAGGCCATTCCAAGGCAAGGGAACTATGTAGAGACAGGCACGGACGTTGGGAATGGAGACTGGGGTGCTTGGGACAGTGAGTGTGGGGGGCAGGTGGACGAAGAGTCGGGGCTGCAGGCTGGAGGGTAAGTGGGCTAGGTGGGCCTGGGGCCCCAGGGTTATGCTCTGGGGAGGACACGAGGCCTGTGGGGGAGGCCAGCCCACCTCTTTAAACACCAGGCTTGCCTGAACAAGAAGCTCCCCCCACCCCCGAGGCTAATTCCTTCCTAGGGATGATCAGAGGAAGGCTGTCTACACCCTTCCCTGAGAACCTTCCTGCTGGTCTCCAGGGCTGGGCTTTGCAGAGCAGCCATGTGACACCCTACCCTCAGCCCTAGCCAGCTTCAGTTGCAAAGCCAGTCAGATGTCTGGCCAGAGCTGGTAAACATACAGTGATCAAGGCACCTGTTTACTCTGCAGAGGTTTCCTGAGATACCCTCTCTGGGCATCTGTATGTTTCCAGGCAGTGCAGATTCTTCAATAACCAGGCCCTGGCAGGGTGTCAGGGCACCCTAGGGCACACAGACCCACCAGTGGAGTCCCTGGGTTTGAGCCTCGGCCGAGCCACCCCGCCTATGGCATCTGACATTGCCCTGTTCTCTCCCAGGCTGTCAAGCCCACCTGTACCCCATCTATACTTGCTGACTTCTGTCCCTGGATGCCACATGAGTGCTGGCTCTCAGCCTCCCACCCTGGCCTCTCTCGAGGCCTGGCAGGTCATAGATGAACTGTCTCTGGAGCAATAGTTCCTGGGCACCAACCCCGGCCAGCCCAGCCTGGGTGGGTGCACCTGGACCTGGCCACACAGCTTCTTGCATGGATCAGGTAGGAAGCCCCTGAGATCATGCCTCTGATGTGTGCTTAGTAGAGGGCACCTGTCCCTAGAAATAAATATTCTTTTCAAAGTGAAAACAAAAGCCCAGAAAATACTCGGTGGTTAAAAAAACAAAACACCAACCAACCTGAAACCATAGTTTGAGGTCGAAATAAGTCCATTCAAGACTTTTTTCCCCGAGAGGGAAGCATTTGTTGCGAGCTACCCCTGAGCCCCGAGGCAGTGGCCTTCCCTGGCCTGCCTCTCTGCTTCTCGCTGACACCTCTTCTGCAGCAGCTCTTCAGGAGGGAGCTGCAGTCCGGTTTCTGCACACTGGCAGCCCCGGCGCCTCACTGTCTCGACAGCAGGGGCACGTGCTGATCCCCACTGAGAGCTGTTCCCAGGGACAAGAGCCCCAGAGGCAGAGAATCAGAGGGCAGGACAACAAAGCTAAGGCCGGAGCCCTCCTGAGGTGCAGGTGTGGGGAGGGTCTCAGGCGGGGACCCCAAGGCAGGATGCAGCCCCACCCTGGGCCAGCAGTTTTCTCACCTCCACAATTAGTGGACAAGGTGCCACAGCCGCCTTGTGCAGACTGCAATCAACGAGCTCCCTCTCGTGCCTTGCTTCTGTTTTACTGCCACATTTACAGTGACCTATACAGCTATTTACTGCGGCACGTTTGCCTAGGGATCTGCATAAAGACGTAGTCAATAATTCAAAACAGCCTAGCAGTCAGCTCCTTAGCCCTGAGCCTGGGCATGTTGACAATGTAACAGGACTGCCAGGCTGCCTCCGTCACCCACAGGCGGTGTGACTCTGGCAAGGCATGTAACTTTTCTACTCCCCTCTTTTCCTAGTAAAAGAGTAAAATGAGAAACTAGCCTAGTGGCATAGGGGTTAAGTTCAGCATGCTCCACTTTGGCGGCCTGGGTTTGTGGTTCAGTTCCTGGGCACGGACATACACCACTCGTCAAGCCACGCCGTGGTGGTCTCCCACATACAAAAAATAGAGGAAGATTAGCAAAAATGTTAGCTCAGGGCCAATCTTCCTCACCAAAAAAAAAAAAAAAGAGTAAAATGAAAGGGTTGGACTAAAGTCCTTGTAGCTCTCTTCTAGTTTAAAAAAATTAAAAATCTACTCAATCTAGGCAGCCATCAAAACTGTGGTGGCTCTTTTAACCCCTCTGCTGACCGGCAAGACACCACCATAACCCCCACAGCCCGAAGCTCCACAGCCCTCCCCGTGCTCGCCCTATGTGAGCACTGGGGTGGGAGTGCAGCCTTCAAGTGCCATAATCTGCCCAGGAGAGTTGGCACCACTGATGCACACGTCCGTGGTCAGGATCTCAGCGCCCCAGCCCAATGGCAGCAGGTGCCCTGGGCTCTGAGCCCCCAGCCAACAGTGGCTGACAGGTGTGAACAGGTGTGTGGGATGATCTGCTCCCTACCGTCCTCCTTGCAGGCACATCTGCCTCCTTCCTGGCACCGTCACAATGGCCTGGTGCATCCATAGCACTGTGGATGAGAGGCCACAAGGTGGGGTGGGGGTCCCTGGTGGCGGGCCGTCGGTTACCTTACCGCTTTGATTTCTGCAGGGCCTTTCTGCCTGGCTGACTTCTCTCTGCCTCAGCAATCTGGACTCTAAGATGAGAGAATGGCGCTTTCCACTTATCAGAATGGGAGCTTTGACGGAAGTGGAAATGCTTCCCAGGTGGCAGGAGTCTGAGCTGCAAGAGGGGCTGCGCTACCCATTTAGGCACCTGCCAGGCCTGCCACATCCACGTCACCCTCTCAGGGCTCTACGAGGCGGGGTTGCTCTTCCTTTACAGACAAGGAGCCAAGGTTCAGAGAGGGCAAGAGACCTGCACTGGGCACCGGGCAGGGCAGGGGCCAGGTCTCCCACCTGGCAGGGGAGAGGTTTTCACTGCGCCTTCCCAGCCTTCAGGACACGCTGAGCAACCTGTAGACTTGCCCTGACTTCTGCCCTCCCCACTGCTGGGTCCATAAAGGTGGAGCTGACAGAGGCAGCCTCTGCTTTGTGGGAGCGGTGAGGTAGGGCTGGGCTCTTGGGGTTCACAGATGCACCGCCACACGACTCCAGCAGGTGGCACTGGCTCGCTTTCCTCAAGGCCTGTCCATTTACTGCCAGGGACCCCTGTGGGGCTGACTGACAGCCTAGCTCACGGAAGAGAGGATTTTCTCCCACCACACCGTCTTTATTAGCTCATTCCTCAGATTGTGCTTATTAATCTACTTCCGGAGAAATATTTCATTTCCCTGCTGCATGGCTGTTTATGAGGTGGCAGGAAAAAGAGAGGGAGCGAGCATGTATTCAGGGTGAGGGGAGGCTGGCAGGCAAGCAGGGAGCCGCCTGGTCTCTCATGGACAGAATGCAGAGCCACGAGATGATATGTGAAGCCCTACTGAGGAGGCAAGAGGCATCGGGGTGTAGTTTATGTCTCTAGAATGATGACAAACACCAGGCGGCCTGGGCAGCACTCGCTGCTCATGAATCTCCCCTCAGGGATGAAGAGATCTAGTCCCCAGGCAGGGAGATTTATAACTGGGACGGGCCTGCAGAAGACCTGTGTGCTCAGACTCTCTCGGGCTCACGCACACTGATGTTTAAGGAGGGGAGTTAGGTCACTGTGCAGACAGCAGGGCATGGAAAGTCCCCCACCCCAACACACACACACTGGTGTCTCAGGCTTTCACATTCAAAGATGGAGAGCTAAATGAGCAGGAGGAAACAGGGAGCAGGGGCTCGACTCCTCCTCAGTTGAGACTAAGGACAGGCGCCCAGCCCAGCCTGAAGACTCCAGGGATGGTCGGAGCCGGCCTGGCCCCGTGATTCCTTCTCCCCTGTCTCTGTGGCATGGAGGGAGGAGCCAGCAACCTAGAGCTTGGTGCAACCCCAAAGAATCGCAAGAGACCAGAGCTGCCTATAATCAGGCTGGCTGCAGCTTACCCCACACGCACTTTGACCCAGAGGCAGGTGCCAAGGAGAAATGTCGGGGTTCCCTCCCTCAAGCAATGCGTGCCTCCCAGGTAGCTGGCCCAGGATGACTGTGGGGAGACATCAGGGAACAGGGAGATTTGGTTCTTGTTCTCCTAGATCTTACAGTCTCATGAGGACCAAGCAAGGCCTGAGAGGCACAGTGAGTGTGCACGTACGTGGTTTCAAGATTGAAGGCAGGAGGGAGGGTGAGGCCGCCTTGGAGTGTCTTCTCCTTTCCCACCTCTCCATGTCCTATCCCTCTGCTCTCCCTTCCCACCAGGCACTTGGGGCCTCCGCTGTCTGACTGTCTGGACACAGGGCCATGGAATAAGCTGAGCCAGGAACACTCACCTCAGGGTACATCTGGCCATGACGTTTTTAAGATCCCTGGAAGGGCCGGGAGAGGAGGAAACTGACCCATCTGGGGCATCTTCTGGGGTGGGCCATGTCTGGGCTGCGACCACCGGAATCCTCACTGCAAGGCACATCTCACCTTGCCCCCCCAGCCCCTTCAATGCTACAGATGAGTAAACAGAGATTGCAGGTAGAGGCCGTGATGTCAGGGGCAGGGCCCTGCTCCTGAATGTAGCCAGGCAACGGGAAGCCTGCAGCCTGGGGGTCCTTTGTTCTCTGGCGAGTCTGAGGTCTAGTGCTGTCACGACCTCAGGCCCTGAACTCTCATCTGGAGTGCGCCTTCTCCCCCGGGGATGGCAGACACTGCACAGAGCAGCAGTTTCCAGGGCCCTCTGCAAGCAGGACCTTGCCCCAGGTCAGGGTTGTGCAGGGGGCAGGGACAAGGAAGGAGGCTGCTTCCCTGTGGCGGTGAGCTCATTCTAGGTGTGGCTGCCTTTTCTCAGCCACGAATTTCCCCCTCTGCTCAGGCACAGGGCTCTTCATCTTCTCTGGATGTCTTTATCACACACTGTCACTTTCCACGGGCCAGTTCGAGTGGCCTCCTCTCTGCACTCACAGTGGCAGGGGTGAGCCAGGCTGCCTGTCCTGGGCTGGGGGATGTCCTGCCTCTGCTCCCCTGAGACCAGAGAGTCCCTCCACCTCTCTCAGTGGGGTTCCTGCCCACAGCCAGGATTGCTTTGGGGAGCACCCGGCAGACAGTGAGTGGAGCTCCTGCTCCACCGGGGTCTGCTGCCTGTAACACCATTTGGTTCCTTCTCGCTGCCCTGAGCCCTGACCAGGATGCTCCCAAGTCCCCTGTGGGGCTCTGAACTCTGAACTGGTCTCCTGAGGGAGAGGAGCTGTCCTGAGATTTGAACAAGTACCTGGGTTTTAAGGCACCAATCAAAAAATTAACTGGCAAATCCATTATATTCAAGTTGCCAGAGATGCTTCAATTCAATTTAAAAAAGGACTCTGATACCATTGAGTGACTCTCCACCATGAACATCCTCACATGAAGGGCTGTCTCCTCTGGGAGATGAAGGCTGTCAAATGCTGCGTTTTAAGTACTTATTCAATAAGCTGTCGGCACTTTCTGCCTGCTCACCTCCTTAATTACCAAGTGCCTGGCTCACTGGGTCTGGCTCCCTCCTCAGGAGAAGAGCCACGAGGCTGGGTGGGCTCAGGCAGGGACCCCTGCTCTTCCAGCGACGCTGGCTCCTCTCAAGCCCAGGGATGAGTCTGGGCTGCATGTGGTTTCCCTCCTCTTGCTCTTGGGCTCTCCCAGGAATGCTGGGTTTGTGGGCAGGTTCACGGCCTAGGTCAAGGGCTGTGGCACACATGTCCACCAAAAAGACCTGGGCCTTCCCTCCCATAGGAGCCACGGCCTCTGCCCACTTGGAACACTTTGCTGTGGCTATCTGTTCTTTGCTGTAATGTGCATGAGGCTTCCCGGCCAAGCCTGGAGATGGTTGCCTTGGAAAAACCTGATGCCTAGGCCAGCCTTGCACAGGCTTTACCTGCTGACCCATTCAGGGCTCAGGACAGATGGGCCGAGCTGGGCAGTCAGCAGGGGACAGGTTTATCAAGTGGATGCAGGCACCTGCTCATTTATCCCCGTCTCAGGGAAGGAGAGAAGAAAAGATGACCCTGTGTGTGGTGGCCTGCCCAGCTGATGCATGCCCATCAATACATCAAGACCTTTCCAAAGGGCTTTGTACCCACAGGCAATTTGTGGGTCCAAGTCTGTCTCCACTCCCAAACAAACCTGTGGAGTCTCACTCACTGGCTCATAAAGAACCTCCAGAGCTGTATTAGCCAGTGTTGTCCAAAGACAGAATGCACTCCCACAGGAGGTACTGAGCTCCCTGTCACTGGGGGAGTTCAAGCAAAGGTCAGTGATCATTTGGCAGGGGTGTTAGACAAGTGTGGATCTGGGGGGCTAGAACACCGTCTCTGGAGACTGACAGACCTGGATCCTAATGCTGGCTCTGTCACTTACTAGCTGTGTGACCCTGGGCAAGTAATTTAACCTCTCTGAGCCTCAGTGTCCTTACCTTTAAAAAGGGGTTACAATAGCACCCCTTGTGGCTGTTGCAGGGACGAAGATAATATATGTAAAGCACTTAGCACGCGTTGGGTTCTTGGTAAGTAACCAGCAGATGGTCACCACTATCACCATCATCAGCACTGTCGTTGTTATGTAATGTCTGTCTCAATCTTGAGCAGCCGACCTACTCTCCTTCCTTCCATAAATGAGCAAGCACCTGCACTACTTAACATCAAGCACAGGGCCAGGCACCTCGGGAGATGCAGAGAGAAATCAGACAGGATCCGGCCTTGGGCGAGGGTGCAGCCTGGGAGGTGAGAGGGCATGGACACAGGCAACTAAAATGCAAGGCAAAAGGCAGTGGCTCCTTATCTGACAGATAAAGTGCTAGGGAATTCTGAGAAGGTGAAAACTATTTTCAGTTAGGGCGATCCAAGTCAGATTCAGGAAAGGGGCTGTTTGAGAAGGTACCTCAGGGAAAAGCCCTCTTTGCCCAAGCCAAGGCCCTGAGGTAGGAAAGGGCAGGTCCATGGTCCCTTTAGGTTAGGACAGAGGGTAAGGGGAGAATGGAACAAGAGGCAGGAAGGATGGCAGGGCCAGACTGTTAGGACTCAAATGCCAACCTCTGCCACTTCACCTTGACTCCACTGGGAGCCCCTGGGACCCTGAGCGAGAGAGCGAGCGATCAAGACTGTGCTCTAGCCAGCACAGGATGGCCAGACCAGCAGCCTGCTGGCCAGGCAGGCAGTGACAAGTGTAGCACAGGCAACGGCGCCTCAGCTGGGGGGGGGCCAAGCCCAGCTCTGCACCAACAAGTTGGGAGACTTGGGCAGTAACCTCGCTAAGCATCGGCGACCTTGTGACTTGCTCCTAGGATCACATTAAACGGCAATTTCAGGAGAGTGAGTTTCAAGAATGGTCATGGCAATGGGAAAAGAAAGAGGGATGGAGGCCGGACACATTACAGGCTTGACCTGGCACGTCTTGGCGGCAAATTGCATTTGGGGTGTGAGATCATGGCGGGTGGAGGTGGCATAAGGGCTATGGGGGATGCAGGAGGAGAGGGCCTGGAGGGCTCTGAGCTCAGGGCCCTTAGGAACAATGGGGGCTAGCTTCAGGAAAGGTGGAGCAGCACTTCTCCAATTTTACTTCCACATGAAGCACCTGGGGACTTTGTCATAAGGTAGATTCTGAGCCAGTAGGTCTGGCTCAGGGCCAGGACCAGGGCAGGGCCAGGGCCAGGCAGAAAACAGCTGGGCTGATACCAGCTGGAAGCTGAGTATGGAACCTCAGGACTCAAGGCCAGAGCTGTGGCTGTAACTGATATCCAATTGGGTCATCATTCTGCATTTATTCAAAGTCTTTCTGGTATCTGGTAGCCAGAGAGAGGTAGCAAGGGGAAGCAGCACTGAGCTATCCAATCAGGTTTCGGAGTGGAGATTTGATTCAAAAAGTGGTTGATTCACCCCCCAATAAAAGGCCTTTGGTGCCAGGGAAACCTCAGACCCAAGATGACAACGCTATCAATAGGCATTATCACCCCCATTTTCCAGATGAAAAAATAAAAGGCTCAAGGTCACCCCCTAATAAAAGGTAGAGCCAGTTTTCAAATCCAGGTCTGTCTGGGCCCAGAGCCCAAGGTTTCTTCCCCCTACTATGTGCCTCATTACAGAAAACTGCCCAGACCTAGGAATACATAAACAGAACACCTCCCAGTCTACAGTGGACTTCTGTGGCACGGCTGCAGGCTGCCTCAGGGCAGCCTACGAAGATGTTTAGAAAGAACCATAACCATACACCCATGCAGACGCCTGCACAACATGAATGCAGAGACGGACACAGGTTTGCACAGTCTCCAGCTTACTGACTAGGCTGACCTTGTGGGGACACTTATTTCTCTCCAGTCATTGCTCTTCCCCGTGCCTTTAGGAATCCTGGGCGGAAGTGGCCCCCCGCCTCCTATGCAGAGTATACCTCATCACCTTCTGCCTCCACTGCAGGCCAGGCTTTTGCTCACGGATTTGAGGGGCAGGGCGGGCTCTGGGAGCACTCCTCCCTCCCGACTGTCAAGACCTGACTCTCTGGCCTTGAGGGCAGTGGGAGAGGGCAAGTGCTGCTGACGTCCCTCCATGTGTTTCCCTGGCTTCTGAGGGCTTCCCCGTCTACCCTCCAACTCAGGGCACCAGCTCTGGCTCCCCTGTCCCCTTAGTCCTGCCACTGGCTGCATACCTCATAACTCTTGCTGCTGAGGCCCTCTGCCCAGTAGGCAGCCTCCTGGGTGGGGAATCAGCAAGAGGCAGAGCCCACGTGACCCACCCATTGAGAAAGCTACATGTCTGTGCCACACTAGTGGTGGGCATGCAGACCATACTGTGGTGGGCCCACTCTTGCTTGGCCCTTCTATTTAGCCTCTTCTCTCCCTGCCCCACAGTCATAGGAGGCTGGTGCCATGGGATGGTGATGCCTCTCTCCTTTTCTTGCAGGACCCCAAATCTTTGTGATTGATTCTCTTGGAGGACCCCCACCAGGCCAAGGAGTGTCACTTGCCGATTCTTTCACCCAGTCTTCTGTTAGAGGTGGGGTGTGTGTCTCTAGGGCGCTAGTTCAAGGTCACAGAGACCTGAGGGAGGGCTTTGGGCCCATTGTGGCACCTCTCTTTAGAATGGGGAGACTTAACACTTCTTTGTCCTCTGTTTTGGCTCTAGCCACTAATCTCTGGGTGACAGGAAAGCCCCTCTCCACATCACATCACACATATAGCCATAACGGGGAAAAGTAAAGACTGAGGATGCATGTTGCACCAGCAGTGGGAACATAAGTCAGAACATTTCTCTGGGATACTGTTCCTAATTGATTCTGGATGGGTGCACCTTCAATGCCGAGACACCTCTCTGGGACCTAGAATCCAGGTGCGGTTGAAAGTCTGTTTCGTTCTTCTCCCTCTTTTCTGCAGCAAATGTGAACTACTGACTGCTCCCAGGTTCAGCCACCCACACACACACACACACACACATTCACACACACACTGGCCTTCCAGCCCTCAACATAACTTCCCAAGCATTCTGCAGGATGAGAGGCAGAGGCCTCTCCGAGGATTGCTGCTCTCCCCTGTGGGAACCATGTAGGGTCAAGGTGCTAAACAAGAGAAGAAACCTTGTTTTTCCTCACTAGTGGTACCTGCCCTGGGCTTGACAAATGCATTTTCTACCTAAGTGCACAGGCAAGAAGAAAAATAGTGGTTGGGGAGACCTCAAAAACAAAGGCAGAACAAAGACAAGTCCTACAGTGGCAAGAGAGAAAGTTCTGAAGCTAAGTGTCACTGACTCGTATCAGCTACAGCAGCCTCATCACCAAACCAGTCCAGCAAACCACCCGGAACAGAAGGGCCAAGGAACCATGAATCACTGAGCTGGAGAGCCCGCAGAAGGGAGCTGGTGCCGCTCCAGCGCGCACAAGGCCCTATGCACATGGCTGCCTCCACTTCACCTCTGTGGGCTCCAGGGGATGGGTGCTCTGCAAGCCCTAGTCACTATCAGGAGTCTGCAGAAAAGCTGCTTCTTAGCCGTTCCATTCAGTGATAAACCAGCCCACCTCCTAGCCAAGATCCCTGGACATGAAAGGGGCAGAGAGGGAGGCCTGGGACCCCACGGCAGGGCAGGGCAGCACACTTGGCATGCCTCGAGGTGAGAAGGCCCAGGCTGGCAGGGCAGTTGGCAGGTCTCCACCTCCCCAGCCTGTGTGTGTCCCTCAGCTGTGAGATGCGAGGCTGGACTAGAAGTTTGTGAGGGCCCGGGACGTTCTAACTGACAAGGATACCTTTGCCTTTGTGGTTCCCTCCCATAGCTCTGCTCCCCTCTGATGGAGGCCAGAGCCCCCCTCTTCCTGGGCTCGTCGGGAAGCGGCAGAGAGCACACGCAGTGGCAACCTGTCCTGGGTCTTACGTTTCACAGCACTGAAGCTGAAAGAATGCAGGCTGTTTCCCCTCATCCAATCTGCCCTTAGAAGCCTCTAGAAGGTCACAAGTGGAAGGGTGCAGAGCAGCCAGGCAGCGAGGCCTGGGCTCCAGTGCTGTAGGTCCTGCTGCCTCCCATCCAGCCTTGGGGCTGGCCCAGTCCTCAGCCTGGCTGCGGGCACAGATTGCATTGTCTAAACGAACCAATAAATTAATCTATAGTATCATGCTCATAGGACCTATCTCAGAGCCGTTAGGAAGGACCACAACCATTTTTCCAAAATGAGCAACTCCATGATTCAAAATTCACACCAGCTCCCATCCAGGGATGATAAGCTAGGACCTCAGCTACACCTGGTTTGACCTCTTTCTTACTGTAGTGCCAGAGGCCCCAGAGGAGGAGCTCCTGACTGCTGGCCCCCCTGGGATCAGGTGGGCCATGGACACCTGCCAGCCTGCCTTTGGCACTCTCTCACATGAAAGACATGAGGTGGGATGGGAAGAGGAAGGGCAGGTGAGGCCACAACCCAAGGAGGCCAACACTGTTGCACAGGTCCATAGAAATTTCATCCCTTCCAAAGTTTATCCACCAACATTATCACATGAATTCAAGTTTAGCATTGTCCTTCCCACTTTACTCAAAACACTAGAAAGCTACCATGTGTACGGTGCCTTCTTTTTTTTTTTTTTTTTTTTTTGTGAGGAAGATCAGCCGAGCTAACATACGTGCTAATCCTCCTCTTTTTGCTGAGGAAGACCGGCTCTGAGCTAACATCTATTGCCAATCCTCCCCCTTTTTTTTTCCCCCAAAGCCCCAGCAGATAGTTGTATGTCATAGTTCCACATCCTTCTAGTTGCTGTATGTGGGACGCAGCCTCAGCATGGCCGGAGAAGAGGTGTGTCGGTGCACGCCCGGGATCCAAACCTGGGCCGCCAGTAGCGGAGCACGCGCACTTAACTGCTAAGCCACAGGGCCGGCCCAAAGTACTTTTTTTTTTCTTTTTTTTTTTATGAGGAAGATCGGCCCCGAGCTAACATCTGCCAATCCTCCTCTTTTGTACGGTGCCTTCTATGCATTAAGAAGCCTGTCAGTGTGTTATTTATATATTAGCCCCTTTAATTCCCAGGTTAAGGGAAACCTGCAAAGTAAGAAGCTTGTCCCCATTTCAGCGATGAGGAAACAGGCTGACAGTGGTGGAAATCGCCTGCCCAGGGTCCCATAGCTGGCAAGCAGCAAGGCTAGAACCTGAGCCCTGAGCTCTTCACACTCTAGTTTACAACCACGATCACATCACCTGGAAGTGTTGAGAATCCACTGCCTCATAGGCTGCGAAGCTGGCCAAGGAGGACGGGAGCCCAGGCCTGATCCCGTGCCTCCTCATACCTGGCCGTGTCTCTACATAAAACTAAAAGCCACGAGGGACACCTGCCAAGGAGGCAGGGCAGAAGAAGGATGGGGGGTGATCCGACTTGAAGTTCTGGCCTCCTTTTAACCAAGCTACCAGTTCCTACATCCTTGGCCCTTGGCTCCTGGCCCATTCAGCTCACCCCTGGGAAAGTAAACACAAGTTTGTCACCCTGACAGCACAATAATGAGAGGAAACCAGGGCCTGGAGTAGGAACAGACAGGGCACACAATGCCTACACAGCAGGGCCACCAGGTAGAGGCTGCCTCCACCCAGAGCACAGTCACTTCCCTCCTGTGTTCCAGGCTCAACCTGCTGCCCTTTAGAGTCAGGCCCTCGGGCTGTGGCAAGGACCTGAGAGAATGCAGGATGTCTTTCTGGAAAGGTCTACCTAAATGTGACTCCTGGGTTGTTGCTAGGCAACCAAATGACAGCAGGACAGGTGCCCCTCAATCCCAACCATCTGCCCCTGTTTATCTGGTTGCAGTTCGGCCATTACCTCTGATAAAAAGATGCAGGGGTGTGTTGGTTGGCAATTCCAACCTTGACTCATCTCAAAGCTGTGAAGGCCTATTTGGTCAAGTAATAGGGAGATGGGGTCTCAGGGTAGACGAGTGGGCCTGGGTCTGGACCAGCTCTCTCTCCAGCAATGCCAGCATCCCCACCTCCCTGGCCTCCCTTGATCTCAGGCCAGGAAGGTCAGCACAGGTACCTGGCCCACGAGTTACCAGCAAAAGCTGGCAAAGAATTATGTGAAGCTACTCGGTCTGGTGTCTGCCTAGTGTTTGGGAAGTCAGCTCTGAGACTATGTGAAGAAGAGGCCAACCATCGCCTGGGCCTCCCAACCCAGCCAAATGCAGATTGTCACATCAAGCCTGTCACTTGAACAAGCCTGTTTTCTCACTTGACCTGGAGGTGCTGCTGTTGATGCCAAGGCCTTGAGGAGCATGGGGCCATGATAGTATCACTCTCGCTTCTGCAAACACACGACATGGGCCAGAAGCCCAACCAGCTGAAGGAATATCCGCCAAAAGCACATCATCTGTGGTCAGGACACCTTGCACTGCAATGGGCCTGGGCGACAGAGCCCACACGCACCTGTTAAAGAGGTTATTGCGGCGAACCATCCGCAGAAAGCCAGTGGGGTCAGTAACTGAGTTGAGCTTGTTGTTCATTTCTTCAAACTGCTGGTCCATGATGTCTCCAGCTTCACTCTCCGTCTCGCTGCTGGCACAGGCCCTGAAGTAAAAATTGCAGAGAAAGCCAATCAGAGAGAGGGAGTGCTGAGCTACGAAAGTCTGCTCTGAGGTTCTGTGCCGTTTCACTGCCCAACGAACCCCTGGTCCTGAGTGCCTCCTGAAGCCAGCATCACCCTGCGTCCTCCTTGGTGTCCTCACAACCATCTTCCCTCTTTTGTCCATTGCTTCCCAAAATGCACTCTGGTTGGTTGTTTCTGGCTGTCACCCCTACTCGGCTGTGAACTCTCTACAGGGAGGAGCTGTGCCTGAACCAGTATTGCACTCCTTGCATCCAGCACACGCCTGACACGCATTAGGTGTTCAACAACTTTCTGCTGAAAGAACAGCACATTAGCTGTGTCTGTGGTGGGCTGACTGGGTACCTATCCAGAGTAAAGCTCAGGTGAGTGTGGCTATGTGGCAATCCTCCCAGCATGAGTTCCAGTCCATTCCATTCCAGAAACAGTAACTAAGTACCTACCACGTGCCAGGCACCATGCTAGGTCTTGGGGACACACAGCCCAAAAAGGCATTTTCCAGACGAGGAGACAGACATGCATACAAGTGGCTGCAATGCCAGGCAGAGCAGGCACTGTTTGAAATGCAGGCTTGAAAAACGTTGCTGATTGAAGCCCATTTTCTAAGCTCAGCATGAGGATGGTACAATTTTTGAATTAATAAATTCATATTTCCCCTATGACAGACTGTAATAGATCATCTCACAATGGGTTTTAAATAAACAGAAATACTCAGGAGTGCGTTGATTCATCAGCATGATTAAAATGACAAAAGGCTTATTAAACGTAAAAGCCGTGCACTGTGGCCCGATGAGACCAAGACAGACGCAACGGGAGCAAACACGTCCGAGGGAGCACTGCCCACCTGCGGCCGTCCTCCTCCCAGTCCTCACCACACCTCACAATCTTGGCAAAAGCAGATCTCTATACCAAGTGTCCACCTTCCTTTGGCATGATGATTATGCTCAGACTTTGTGGAAATGCCGAGTGACATCTAGTCCACAGATAACGCTCAGTCCATACGACAACTTTGTTCAAAGTTTCCTGCTGACTAAGGTCCAGTGTGGAAGAGTGGAAAGCACCAGGGCACTGGAGGCAGAAGACAGACTCACTGATGCACAAGGCTTTCACGTGCTAGAGAAGTGGGATCTGGAAAGGGACAGACTTCCAGTCGCCCAGAGGGAAGCGGCTCGGTACATTGAGATTTGGGTTTCAGGTCAACATGACCTGCTTCAAACACCAGGATTTCATAACAGAGAAGGGTAATGACCCCTTCAGTGGGTCATTATGGAGCCAAATGAGACACAGCGTGTGAGGCTGCCTGGTAAACTTGAATGCTCTACATGAACGTCAACCCTAGCATGATGGTAAATTTTTTGTGTCAACTTGACTGGGCCCTGGGGTGCCCAGACAGTTGGTAAAATATTATTCTGCGTGTGTCAGTGAGGGTGTTTCTGGATGAGATTAACATCCGAATCAATAGACTGAGGAAAGCAAACCGCCCTCCCCAGTGTGGATGGGCCCCATCCAATCCATTGAGGACCTGAATAGAGCAAAAAGGCGGAGTAAGAGAAGATTCTCTCTCTACCTGACTGTCTGCAAGCTGGGACATCAGTCTTCTCCTGCCTTCAGACTTGGACTTGGCTCTCCTAGGTCTCCAGGTTGCCAACTGCAACTTCTCAGTAGGGGGACTTCTCAGCCTCCCTAACCATGTGAGCTGATTCCTTACAATAAATCTGTATGTGTGTGCGCGCTCACGCATGTGTCCTACTGGTTCTGTTTCTCTGGAGAACCCAGACTAGCATACTTGATAATTAAGCACCAGAATCCTGACTCAGCCATGTTCCTTGCAGCAGGCCCGAAAAGGCCCAGTCACTGGGAAAGGTTCCCAAGAGCTGAAGCCCTAGAGAAGTGTTGAGAATGGAACAGTCTTCAGGGATAGCACAGAGGGACAATTTCTGGGACAGCCACTCACCTTCACCCCAGAACCACGCTGATGGCTGGTGAAGGCCATTAGCCTGCTTTTCTTCCTGGCCCACACAATCTGGAAATGGCCCTACAAACCCAGCACAGCACTTGGCATGCAGTAAGTGTGCAACGAGGAACTGCTCAATGAATAAATGACTTATGCCAGAGAGCATTTTATAACATGCAAAGTATTTTTACACAGATTTAATTTATATGTACAACAACCCTGTGAGGTAGCTCTTATCATATCCATCTTATTTCTTTTTATTTTATTTTTTCAATTTTTTTGTGAGGAAGATCAGCCCTGAGCTAACATCCATGCCAATCCTCCTCTTTTTGCTGAGGAAGACCGGCTCTGAGCTAACATCTATTGCCAATCCTCCTCCTTTTTTTCCCCAAAGCCCCAGTAGATAGTTGTATGTCATAGTTGCACATCCTTCTAGTTGCTGTATGCGGGATGCCGCCTCAGCATGGCCAGAGAAGTGGTGTGTCGGTGAGCGCCCAGGATCCGAACCTGGGCCGCCAGCAGCGGAGCGTGCCCACTTAACCGCTAAGCCACAGGGCCGGCCCCTGCCTTATTTCTGAGGAGACAGGTTCGGAGAAGCCGAGGAAATGGGCCAAGGAGCACTAAGTGGTACGGCCAGGACTGAGCCCAGCCTAGGTCTCTGGCACTGACTTCCCCGTCCCACCCCCTCTGAGGCTCTAAACTTCTCACACATTTCAAGCCTCTCTCTGCTGGGGTTTGACTAGGGGAGAGAGGGAGTCAACACAGGAAGCAAGGGAAACCAGGAAACTTCTGAGCACCTAAACAAATCACCATGGCTTCCATCCCACTAGAAAGCAGGGAGTGAAGTTTCATTCCTCTCGCTGCCCCACGAGCCTCAGCTGAACAAGCGAGCAGCTGAAGGCTTGAAATCCTCCCTTGGGAGCTGAGGGCCCTTCACAGAGACCCTGGTAAATATCACTCAACAAGCTCCTCTGTCCAGGGACACATTTATCATCTGAATGTGACTGCCTGCTTGGAGCTGAGAAATCTGCTTGTCATTCAGTGCTTTGCAAAGGAGAAAAGAATCGTCTGGAAGCGGTATCGGCCTCCATTATCTTGCAGTTCCACTCTTGCTGTCGGCTGCTGACTGAGCCTTCAGAATCTCATGCTTAATGGGGTTGTTTCCTATTTCGTGACCCTTCAAAGTATTAACACTGAAGGGAAAAACAAACAGGCGATGTCACAGATAAGGGAATCTCCCGTTTACAAAACAAGCCTCATCTATATAGCAGGGGTCCCAAGAGTGCCCTGCCACTGGTGGTCCTCAAATCACAATCACCCCCTCCTATTTCTCTGAGAGACTTTCTAGAAATGGCACATTACCTAGGATGATCACCACAGGCCCTGATTCCATTCCTTTCTATTCAACAATGATTACTCAGTGGGACCTATGTGCAAGAACTGCAGAGGCTAAACAGGCAGGCTACACGTGCCTTCAAGGCACTTACAATCTAGTATGACTAGTGATTACTGGCTAAGGTAGATTAAGGAGCACAAGGAGGGCATCAGCCTATAACCAGGATAGGGAGGGCAAAAAAGCTTTTCTGGAATTAGCTGCATCTGAGAGGTATTTTGAAGGCTAGAACTTTGACAGGAAGACACTGGGGGGGTGGAGGAGGATGCTTCCACACAGATGGAATGGTATGAGCAAGATGTGGAGACAAGATAGTGTGGGGGCTATTTACGGCCAAGGCAACAGCCCAGCCCAGCTGAGGTTAAGCAGAAGAGTGGAAGAAGAGGAGGAGATAATGGTGGAGGGCCTTGAACTTGGAAGGCAGTTGAGGGCTGTCAGTCCAGGCTCTGACAAACATTTAGAGAAGAAATAATACTAATTCTACACAACCTCTCCCAGGAACTAGAAGAAAGAACACTTCCCAACTCATTTTATGAAGCCTATATTACACTGATACCAAAAGCAGACAAAGATAACATGGGGGAAAAAACCCAACCGACCAATATTCTACAAATGAAAACAGACATGAAAATCATTAACAAAGTATTACTAAATAGAATTCAGCAACATATAAAAAGAATAACGCACCACAGTCAAAGGGGGGTAGGGTTATTCCAGGAATGTAAGGCTTGTTCAGTATTTGAAAAATAAATCAATATATTCCACCACACTAACTGACTAAAGAAAAAGATACATGTTTATATGAATTGATGCAGAAAAGTATTTGACAAAATCCCACACCAATTCATGACAAAAACTTGCAAACCAGGAATATGAAAGAGAACTTCATTAACTTGATAAAGCACAGCTACAACCAGTCTACAGCTAATATCATATTTAATGATGAAAGACTGAATGCTTACCTTGGGAACAAGGTAAGTATGTTAGCTCACACAGTACTGGAAGTCTTAGCCAGTGCAAAAAGGCAAGAGAAGGAAATAAAAGGCATACAGATTAGAAAGGAAGAAAAGAAACTGGCTATTCACAGAAGACATAACTGTGTATGTAAAAAATGCCAAGGAATATACAAAAAGACTCCTACCACCATTAAGGGAGTTTCACAAGGTTGTAGGATACAAGATCAACACACAGAAAGTCAATATTTCTATATACTAGCAACAAACAATTGCAAACTGAAATTTTAAAAATGACCCCAATCATAATTGCTCTAAAAATGAAATACTTAGATATAAATCTAACAAAACATACACAAGATCTGTATGCTGAAAACTACAAAATACTGATGAAAGAAATCAAAGAAGATTTAAATAAATAGAGAGACATACCATGTTCATGGATTTTAAGAGTCAACATAATAAAGACAGCAATTTTTCCCAACTTGATCTACAAGTTTAACAGAATTCCAATCAAAATCTCAAGACAGTTTTGTAGCTACAGAGAAGCTGATTCTAAAATTTATATGAAAAGGCAAATGAACTAGAGCAGGGAAAACAATTTTGAAGAAGTAGAATAAAGTTGGAGGAATGACACTGCCAGATTTTAAGACTAATTACAAAGCTACAGTAACAAAGACAGTGTGGTATTGGTAAAGGGATAGATGCATAGATCAGCAGAATAGAATAGAGTCCAAAAATAGGCCCACCTGAATCTGGCCAATCAACTTTTGACAAAGGGGAGAGGATAATTTAATAGAGGAAGGATAGCTTTTTCAGTAAATGGCTTGGGAACAACTGGATAGCCACGTGGAAAAAAATAAACCTCGAACTAAACCTCACACCTTATACAAAAATTAACTCAAAATGAATCACAGATCTAAATATAAAAATGTAAAACTATAAAACTTTTAGGAGGAAATTTTTGTGACATGGAACTACTGATAGATTTCTTAGACATCTCACCAAAAGCATGATCCATAAAAACATAATTGATAAAACTGATGTCATAAAAATTGAAAACTTATACTCTGTGAAAGACACTGTTGAGAGAAAAAAAAGACAAGATACAAACTGAGAAAAAATATTTGCAAACGACATATCTGTTAAAGGACTTGTATCCAGAATACGTAAAGAACTTTCAAACTCAACTATAAGAAAACATACAACTCAATTTAAAAAATGGGCAACAGACTTGAACAGTCACTTCACCAAAGAGAATATAAGAATGGCAAATAAGCACATGAAGAAATGTTCAATGTCATTAGCCATTAGAGAAATGCAAATTAAAACCATGACAAGATACCACTACACATCTATTTGAATGGCTCAAATTTTAAAATGCTGACAATATCAGGTGCTGGCAAGACAAATCGACTAGAATTCTTATATACTGCTGGTGGGGGAGGATGCAAAATGGTATAGTCATTCTGGAAAATACTTTGCAGTTTCTTATAAAGTGAAATATATATTTACCATATGACCTAGCAATTCCACTCCTAAAGAGATAAATTTATTTACCCTAAAGCAATGAAAACTTGTGTTACATAAAACCTATCAGTGAAGGTTTATAGCAGTTCTAGCCATAACTGCCCAAACTGGAACCAACTGAAAGGGCCTTCAGGGAGTGAATGGATAAGCAAACTGTGGTACATCCATACAACGGAATACTCAGTAATAAAGAGGAATGAACCCTTGATACAGTCAACAACTTGGAAGACTCAAAAACTTCAGAATGAGTGAAAGAAGCCAGTGTTAAAAGGTTATGTACTGTATGATTCTATTTATATGATGTTGTCAAAAAGAAAAGACTATAGTGACAGAGAACTGATTAGTGGTTGCCAGAGGTAGGTGTAGAGGGAGGTGAAGGGAATGACTATAAAAAGATGGAGTTATTTGGGGTGACAGAGCTATTTTCTATCCTGATCGTGGTGGTGGCCACACAAATCTATACATGTATTAAAATTCATAGACCTGTACACCAAAAGAATAAATTTTACTGTGTGCCAGTTATCCATTTATTGCCTCTATGCTCCAAATTCATCCTTCATTGCCCGCTCTAACATAATGGATTACGGCCCTTTAAATATTTTTCCTCTGCCAGCTGGCAGTTTGAGCTTTGTCAGTAGAGAGGCACTGGAGAGACATGCAAGAGCCGGGGGTTTTGCCTTCCTGGTTCTAGTGTGCTTCATTCAGCAGGCTCCTGAAGCACATGCAGCTCCCCCAGCACCTAGCTTCTGCTGCCTGGGTAGCTTCTCCAGTGTCCAGCTCCTGCAGGGCAAGCAGCGTCTCTAGCATCTGGCTCCTGCACCACAGGCGGTTTTCTCCAGTGTCCAGCTCCTGCAGTGCACATAGCTTGCCCAGTACCCAGATCCTGCAGCTTGGGTGGTTTCTCCACAACCCCACTTTTGCAGTGCATGGCAGCCAGCAGCCCCCAGTGGCCATTAACTTCCCCTGGTAATGACCCCTTGGGTGGTTCTGTAGTGGAGTGAGACATCTCCATGTGAATAGCTTTCTATAGCACCCTAGAGAGTGTATTTCCAGCAAATTATGAGGGTGGATTTCCAGCAAGTTCCACTGGTGTGGTGTCACAGCAACTTCTCTGACACAGAGTGAGCCATGGCAGTGCCTTCTCCAACAAGGTCCAGATCTCAGCCCTTGGTGGGGGTGGGGGCCCTCTTCCTTGGGCACTCTATCTCAACCCTCAGGGGTAGTGGCTGCTCCTTATATCTGCTATTCCTGTATTCTTTGGAATACTTTTACTAGCCAATCTCTTTTTACTCTAATCTCTGCTATAGTTAACAATTCTTTATCTTAAAACTATCCCTGTTCAGATTACTGTGTGGTTTCTTGCTCCTGCTTTGATCCTGACTGATACACACTGTAAGTTAACTTCAAAAAATAAAAGAAATCCTACTATTACCAAATCCTGAGAGGGATTCAGAAAAGTAAGATACACTTGGTGCCACTCATTCATCCATCTGGCCATCAGGCCGACCAGCCCTCAAAAACATTCATTGTGCGACTCACGTGTGCCAGGCCCTTAGCTGGTACTGGGATTACTCCAAATGAAGACAGCCTCTGCCCTGAGAAGCTCAGAAAAGGGGCTAGACTAATCCCCGCAACACACACAAAAAGTTATTACATAGTGGTGTGTGTACATGTATATATATAGAGAGACTGAATCATCAGCGAGGGATGGAAGAGAGAGAGAACAAGAGAGAGAAAGAAAGAGAGAAACTGACTATGAACTGACTATGAATGAATAAACAGCCAGTGGTTGTACAGAAAGAGCCCCTGGAGCACTTGAACTCATGGCCTGATTTTGGCCATTCTTCTGATGGCCATGATCTGAAACAAAAGGAACAGCAAAAAAGGGCTGGCTTTGCAGACAAAACTAGTAGTCACAGTTCAGTAGTTACAGTTCAATAACGCGGAGAGCAGAAGGCCTTGAGGGAGAGAAGGGATGTGAGCTGGGTGGCAAGGTAGGAGGAGCAGAGAAGGAGGGCACTGACCCACTCAGCTGCCCAGCACTGGCAAGCTGGGGATGCATCACATGCCTCTCTTTTCTCCGCACTCTGCTCACATTCCAGTCCTATTGGCCCAGTTTTGGACCCTTTGGCCTGCCTACCTGTCCTGCCCTCTGGGTCTGACTACCACACTCTATCTCCCCTTCCCTGTGGCTCTCGAGGCCTAAGGATTCTGGCTCAGACTTGCCTCCCTGGTTCTTTCTACTCCTGGACCCCTGGGGGAGGGTAGATGTCTCTGTTCTTGCTCCAGGCCCCTGACTTGGCACTTGCCCACCAGCCAGAGTTCTGGCTGGACTCTGCACCAGCCCCCTGCACAGAGTTGGGTGGAAGGTTGAGGTTTAGATCATCTCAGTCACAGAGAACAGTGACAGCAAAAGGTTAAAGTCAGTACAAGCTGGCCTAAGTGCAGGATGGCAGCATGGGCCCTGGTGAGGGGCTGAGAGAGAAGCTGGAGAGTCTACCAGGTGGGCAGTAGCTTCTCCATGGTGCCCACCTGCCCTACCAGCATCTGCTCCTGGAGCCCTGCAAGAAGCCCAGCACCTGCCTGCTCTGGGGAATATAAATCTTGCCGTCACCAGAGGCAGGCTCCAAAATGCTGTTCACACGCGGCATTCTCCGGAGAGATAGAAATGGCCCATGAATCAAGTGCCACAGAGCCGTGCCAGAGCTCATCCTGTTCTCAGGGACAGGGCTTGGCAAGAGGCTCCAGAGAAGGTTCCCATTTGCAAGCGTGGCCTCCTGACCTCTCCAAATACACACTTTCCATCATCCCTCTGACAGCTGCCACTGAAGCGCCACACATAAATAAAAGGCACACTTTTATTTATGTCTCAACATCCCTTTGCTAACTCATTCTTTCTTCATTCCCCCATCCCCATTTCTAGGCTCCTTTTGCACTGATAACCAGTTATTTGCCAAAGACCAACCCTTGCAACCCTGAAGCTAGAAATGATGGATGAAAAGCCCCATCTTCAGTTTCTGATGCACAGGGTGGTGAGGTAGCTCCTACACCACTAGCCCCATGCCCAATGGAATTAGATCAAGGGCAAGAAAATGCTCCTTCTTTCAAAGCAAAGACTTTTTTATAATTGACAAAACTTGAGGAAGCAAGAGTTAGTTTATTTGTTGCCACTGCGTATAACTGTTTTGGGCTTCCTGATTACGAGAGACCAGGCTTGGCTGTGCCAGCACCCCATGTTACAGGATTCCAGAGCCAGGCGACAGAGGATGTTTTGGAGATATGAAAAGATGTGCAGATGACAAGTACCACGGGTATTTACTGGGTTTTGCGTGGCCAGTCTGCCAACAGCTGAAAAGACCCATTATCCCAGAAGCCACTTAGCACGAGTCCCAGAAACTAAAGACACGGGACTTTGCGAACTCAAGATTTCTGAGACCTTTGAAATTTTCCCATGTGAATTACTTGCTAGTCCCCGTCTGTTTTTTCACAGTGATTATAAGTAAACCTTTAAGATGAAAAGAGCCTGGGGCTTACTTTTAGGGATAGCAAGGAAAGGGGGAACTGGAGAAAAAGCATCCTAGTCCACAGGTTATCTCACACAGGAGAAGAGCCCAAGAAAAAGAGATGCTGATGTGAGGTCTGAAAGCAGGAAAATAGGCTATACCTTCAGGACAGGAGAAGGTGGTGCTGTAATAGACAGCTTTGGTGTATCTGCTCTGATCATAAAGATTCTACTTTTAGAAACTGCCTCCCTGATCCACAGAGTTACAGGGGAGAGTTCTCAGTGCCAAGTTTATACCTGATGACTCCCACCACTGACTGGACCAGAGGCAGACATCTGCCCTAAGCTGGGCCAATCAGATTTCTTTCCCCAAAATTTGTGCATTGGAATTCAGGGAGAGCTGAGTATGACTTCTATGTAGACTGCAGGCTGTGTGTGAGCACAGGAGCTGCTTAAAGCGTCCATTTTCCCACTCTGGGACTAGGAGCAGAGAGCACTTTGTACCTCCGATTGCAAACTGGAGGTTTGCAGTAGGAGGTGCAAACTGGAGCAGCTGAGCAGTGAGAACCAGATTGCCCTGTGTAGCCCAGGGGCTCCCCACCGCTTTCTAGTTCTTGGATTTCATGGGACTCCTCACCCCCAAAACCTTATTATAAACCCCCCTCTTTGGTTTAAGCAAAGTTTTGAGAGGAGGAGAGGGCTGAGAGGTATCCCCAGAGACCTGTGTGGTCTTACTGCAGAGAGCCGGTGCCACAGCTGCCCAAGTTGCTCTGGCATCATTCAGACTTGTGGGCACACAGGAGAGTAGGCCAGGAAGATTCACTGGGTAGGAAGAGTGTGAGCTGCACAGCAGAGAAAGATGTACTAGAATCACCCATGAGGACAGGGACAATGTGACGGCTATTCTCAGAAAACCCCTCTCAGTGAGGCCACTCATATCGTATTCTGGACTTCCCTACTAGAGGGAACGTAGCACAAAGCACGGACTCTGAAGGCAAAGCCACATTAGTGGTGCGTCCCCTCTAGCATTCACTGTCGACACTGCCTGGTTGTGTTACCGTCTTATCGGAAATTCAAAGCCACTGTCAGTCACTTATCTCTCTAGAAATGCTTACATTTGCATGAAACTAGATTTAATTCCTTGCTCCTGTATATCACTCTAGAAATTGCTTTTCTCTGGATCATCTCAAGATTGTAATGCACACTATTATCTAACAGTTACTATTTATAGAACAAACCTTCTCTTGGTCTGAAGACAAACGACTATATTTACCTGCCAGGAATACACACACACAGACACTCAATTGATCAATCAATAAGTTCTGATATGTGCCGTGGTTGTTAAACTGATAATAAAAGGCCTCTTCTGAAACGCCTTAAGAGGATCATTTGAATTAAAAAAAAAAAAAAAGCCTCCTGGCCTTTGGGATCCAGGACAAGCGTGCAATTTTAACTCGGAAGCATTTTGTGAGTACCCTGCTTATCTTGTGGCCTGGAATTATCTAGTCTGTACTTAAGTGTTAAGAGGAGGAACACAGGGCTTTTTGTTCCTAGCTTTTCTTCCTTCAGTAAACACAGTGATCAAACAAATAAGAAGGTTTCACTTCCGCTAGCTCAACAGCCTGTGTGCATGAAGAGAGAAAGACTGTAATCAATTGGAAGGCCCCATTACTTGGTCTCATTTTTGAAACCTTTGCTGAGAAAGTGTTGGCAATGGAGTTTTCCCCTGACAATGTGGCTCTCGAACCCTCTTTACCATCGACTTGGTTTTGTCACATCAATAAGGCCCAATTCAGCCCAGATGGACACCGTGTGTGTAGCGGAAAGAGCCAAAGCCCCGGAGTCTGGGAGATATAGGTCTGAATCCCATCCCTCCTGGTCACTAGCTGCTACCTGTGTCACCTAGGCAAGTAAGCCTCTCTCCTTTGTAAGTACAGTGGGGATAATTATAGGACTGATGAAATGATGGACGGATAGCACCTAGGGGAACCTAGCAGGCACTCAATGCACTCAATGGACAGTTCTCTTTTTCCAATTCTGTGAATACATGTTTGTGTGGTATGAGAATGAAACACACTCGCATGCCCAGATACATCCAGAAAAGAAAGTCATCCAAACTACACAGGATTGCTTTGAGCACCAAATGATAGCATAAGTGAAGCTCTTTGTAAAAGGCAGACTGAACAGATGAAAGTTATCATCGTGTTGTTATTTTAAGAACCTAATGGAATTTTTAGCCATACCAATATTAAGCAGCAATATGTGCTTTCCTTGGTGAAAACACCAAAAGCTAGAAAAAAATAGTATGATGACTTAATCTTGGTTACTTTCTTTTAACTCTAGAAGTAAAATATACTTGTTGTAAATATTTAAATTGGTTCAAAAAACGGTAAGCAAGTGAAACGTAAAAGTCCCTCTGTCCTCCCACCAAGTGAACATTGCTCCCACTCTATGAATAGAGAAGCCTGTATGACAGCTCTGTGTGTGTGTGTTTGTATGTGTGTGTCTAGGGAACAGAATGTCAGAATGAGACCTTTTTAACTGAGACGCCAGTACAATAAACGCCAGCCACTAAAGGGACAGGTGCTCCTCTTCAGTTCCCCATGTGCAGATGCACACAGGAAATGGCTGAGAACCTGACCCAGGATGCTTGGTCCTCAGCCAGATCAGGGGTCTGACAGGGACCAGAGAGAAGGGAGTGAGGAGACTGGTGAAGAGAGTTCCTTGGAGAAAGCTACCCCCATACGGTGAGTCCTCATTGCACCCTTTTGGACAAGGAGTGAAGGGCACCTCTCCTAGCTCAAGCCTGGTGGATGTGTTTTCAAGGGGGTACCGCTAGAGAGCTTGGAAATGTGCACCCTGAAGGCGGGAGAGAGACTGGGAGGACTGGAGCCTGACCCTTGCTGAGTGGGTTCTCACTGTCCCACCTTTGACCCTGCTTGGATGGGGAGGGACCAGCCTGCACTGCTGGAGTTTGCTGGAATCAGGGATGCGAGAGTGTTTCCTGTGACCAGATGTGGTCCACAGGGAGGGGAGAACTGTCATGACTCATCTCGACTTCTCTCCACAAAGACCACCTGAAGAGGCCAGGAGAGGTGCACCACTGGATGCCCAGGGCTGAGAAAGTGTCTCAAGGGAGCCTGCAGAAGAATGATAGAGGACTAGAAGTGCACCCACCTAGATCCAGCAAGCTGCAGGGCACCTCCAAAGAGCCTACGATGGGCCCACAAAAAGCAAGATTCTACTTTACCATCTTCCAGACCCAAAGTTCCCAAAGTCACCTAGCCAAGCAGGAACAGTCCTATCTCCTTATCTGCCCTCCCTCTACCCCTTGTGATAGCAGCAGAGGAGGTAGGCATGCCCCCTCACCCTCCGCAGGCTTACAGCCCAAAGTAGGCCCAGATGAGTATAACGTTCTCTTCTCCTTGGCCATAATGGGACAAACCCTGGCTGCTGCATATGACCACATTCAGGTTAGTGGGAAGAGGAACTTAAGTAGCCTTATAATTTATTTGATAACAAAAGTCTATCCTGGGCTGTCTTCTCTTCTGGTTCAGGAAACCATACTGCCTTTAGGTGTGGAGCAAAGGAGGCATCTTTATCCTCCTCCTGGGTTCTTTCCTAGAGTAAGGCTTTTGCTCAAAATTGAGGAGACAACTGCCTTGCTCCTTCCCACTCCCCAAAATGGGGCCCTGCACTCAGAGCCACCATCCTGTGCAACAAGACTCTGGGGAAGGCAGCCACACTTGCCTATGTGGGAGATTTTTTTCTGCCTGGGTAAACCCATGAATGATTGGATTCCTGGTCTCTGAGAAATGAAGGTGAGGGAGCTGAAAAGTCAAAAACACATAGTCCCGAATAGTGTACTCCTTCACCCAGATACTCTGGAGGGCCTGCAAAGTGCAAGATGCTATGAGAGATCCTACACAGTGTAAGAATACGTGCCCCTAGAAGCTCCCAGCCCAGGAGGGGAGCTGAAATGAAGACAGATGTGACTCTACCAGAAGCCAAGAGCTGCAAAGCATCTGAGGCAGAAGGACACAGGGGCTGCAGGGCAGGAGACGCAACTTATAGTCAAAGAAGACACTTTATGTCCTCTCAGAGGCAGTGGAACTTAGACGAGCAATGATCTAGAGCAGGGGCAGGTGGGGATGAGGGAGTAGGGTATTTTGGGGCAGGAAACAGCTAAAGCAAAAGGATAGAGGTGGCATTAAGCTAAAATACATAAATATTGTCAGGCTAATCTTTCTAAAACCAGCACCCTGATTAGGCATTAGCTGCATGAGTGCCACAGATGCTGTCTCAGAAGACAGGGTACAGAAGCGTGGTGTTCAAGACCACTGTCATCTAGCACCAGTCCACCCTTCAATTCTTGTCTCCCACTACTGCCTGAGACAAGCCTGCTCCATCCAAACCAGGGTACTCTCCATTTCATGAACACACCTTGCAATGTGCCACCTCTCAGCTTTGCTTTGGCCATGCCTCAACCTGGCCTCCCCTCTACATCAACCCTGACCTGCCTATACATGTGGAAATTATGCCTCTCCCTCAAAACCAGCTCAGATGCCTTCTGTAGAAAGCTTCCCCTGAACACCCCTGTCCAAAAATAAGCTCTCCTTCCTCTGCACACCTCCAAGTGAACAACTCCTAAGCTCTGGTCATAAGGGGCCTTGCAGCCAGCTCATCTTTACACTCCCTCCTTGGATGGACAGGTGTGGAAGCAGGGGCCCTTTCTCACATGTCCCTGGTCCTCAGAAGGCCTAGCACGGGGCAGAGCTCAGCACAGGTTGGATGGCTGCATAAGGACTCCGAGGGATCATCACAGCACTTGGAAGATGCCCCTCAGCACCAGCACTGCACCACCAATACAGCCATGAAATGGGTTTACTGCAAAAAGCCCCACCACATAGGTTAGCCTCAGTCCCCTTCCAGGAGAACCAAACTAGTCACTGGAAAAACAAAATGTGCACCTTTAAGTAAACTGTGGCTTCACAGCAACTGTAAAATGCCTGTCTGCCATACCCTTCCTAGAATCTTGAGCTTTCTTCCTATGAGGTGACCAAAGAAAGAGGGAATTGTTACAGAAAGGATTTTTTTTTAAGCATGGCTGGGTTTTGGGCCAGATTTCTGGAGCATTGGTGGATGCTGTGCCCCTGGAGGCTGGTCCCAAATCCATGGCATTCTCTAGAACAAGCTTTGGCTGTTCCTTTCCTCACCTTGGTTGGGGACTCTCTAAGGGCTCTCGATGGCCCTGCTTCACTTCAACATGGGGCATGTAAGTATGTATGCATGTATGCATAGTGTGAAGAGGTAAGTTTGTGCATTTGTGAGGGTGGGAGTGTCTAGAGTGTGGTAGGGAGGGCACGACATGAGTGTGTGTAGTGTGCATGTCGTGTGAGGGGTGTGTGTGAGTGTGTTACTATGTCAACTGAGCATGTCACGTGAGAGCTGTATGTGTGAGGAGTGTGTCCTGTGAGGGGTATGTCGTGTGAGAGTAAGTGAGGGTGTGTACAGACAAAGCATTCTATCAGGTGAGTAGCTCTGGGCCCTTCCCATGGGCATCTAAAATAAGGTAGCCCTTCTCATCTGTAGGGCCCTCAATTCCAAATCCAAAGGGCAATAGAGTTGAGACATGTTATTAATAACAGCTGAAGCCAATAACTGAGTGCCAGGGCCCTTCTCGCATTAATCCTTGTAGCACAGCTAGGGGGCAGATCACATCTTTGTTAAAGATGCTTAGAGGGAGACTCAGAGGAGTTCAGGCACTTGGCCCAGGCCCCACCAGTATTAAGCAGCAGAACTGGGCCTGAAAGCCAGGTGAGCTTGAATTCAGGCCTGTGCCTTCCCATACCGCCATTCCAGCCTATAAGGGCTCACAAGCTGCCTGATCCAGGGACATGTTTTCCAAAGGCAATCAGGGACTGAGAACCCCCAAGGTCACTGAGGTGGTTCCATTACCTCAGCCCTCTTAGCAGCAGCACAGCTCCCATATGCTACGCATGCTTTCAAATTTCATTTGACTCTGTTTCTGTGGAAAACACAAGCTATTATAACTGAAAATGGTCTTCAAAGATCACCATGAGATTCATTTTCCTTGCCCACTAAAAGCCAAGAAGGTCTCTGGGAGGAACATTTGCATACATGACGTACACACTACATATTATTTAGGAGCATTTATACATGGAAGGATTTGAGTGGCATGAAGGTAAAGTATGGAGTACGGGCATACCTTTTACTAGCTGTTAGAAAGAGACCTGCCTGCATCAGTGTTTAAAGATTTTTGTTTCCTACAACTGCACTAATACAAGTTACATTAAAAAGCCAAATGACCCCTTTGACAAACGAAAAAGAGATGAGGGTTTTGGATAATGAGAATATTACAGCAAAGCTCCTACTGTGCCTGCTTGTAACGAGAGTCCTGCAGCTAGACCTCCATGGAACGCTGTGAGAATGCCCTCAGAGCTGTGATAAATGCAACTAGCCCTAATATGTCATAATGAAAATGCATATTCTAATACAATGTGATCCCCTTAATGAGGAAAACTGGAGGGGCTGTGTGGTAGTTTTATTTATAATCCTCTAAATCTAGGTAAATTGCACACATTTGAAATATCTATACAAATAATGTCACCAAGAGCTACCAAACTGAGTCTGTTTGGTCTGGATAAGGAGACCACTTAACAGAGAAAGTTGAGGTGTGACTCAATGCTAGGCAAAGGCTGTGGGGAGGGAGGGAGTTCTTTTTCACGAGAGGTATAGTCCCTAAAAGCTAGAGGTGACTTCTAAAATCACTCCCTATTCCCTAGATCTTTTGTAAGACCGTTTAATTAAAACAGAGAAATGAGAGTGTGTGTGTGTATGGGGGGGGGAGGGGTGGGGATGTGACTCCTATGCTCTGAGAGAAATCATGAAAAGTCTTTGATTTCCCCTATCTCTGTGATGTTTTTTGAATAGTCATATTTGTTATTGTTTAAATTGAACTTTGGGTGAAAACAGTTCCCTGTTCACTTGCAGTGTTTGTTTCCTGAGAAGATATCCAGAAACACTGGTTTTCTGAAATAAGTCAAAGTAATATAGGATTTTCCTTTGTTAATACTGAAGTCTGTTACCTCTGGGGGAGAACCTGTTTCTGTTTCTCTCTCTCACTCTCTCTCTCTCAGCAAAGCATATTTCCTTCTCTCTCTAATTGGATTTTCTAAAAGGATCCGTTTCCCCTTCTCTATTCCAGATGCTTGCGACACAGCACTGTACAAAAACCCGCTGGCTGGTGTCGTTCTTGTCTTTTTCTGCCACATTAACCCAGTAGGGGGTTTAACAGCTCGAGATTTTGAAAAGCTGTTGTCAAGTCATGAAAGCCCCCAAATGCAACTTAAATGGTTATTAGCTAGTGGGAAACGTCCCCCGCATTCTAATACCACCATTTAAATAACAATAATAAAGAAAATAATAACAATAAGAGTAAACTCCATGCCTTCGCAGCCATGATTATAGCCTACCACCCATAGTCCACACAGTCCACAGCTAATTTATATAGAGCCTGGGGCTGAGGGTGCAGCTTTTGGCTTGGTGGGCATTCCTGATCTTGTAGCCAGCCAGCAGGGGTCGCCCAAGTCATCTAGCTGCTAAATCGGAACTTCTATGACATTGTGGATAATTTCTTTAAACAATCCAAGGCACAGACAAAAGAGCCAAGGGGGTTCCTTGCTCTATTAAAAGCCCTGAAACACATGTATTCGCCAAATGGAAAGGTGCAGAATTAATTGGAAAAGAGATGGAATTTGTATTCCTCAGCTCCCTTGGGGGTTTTATAATTAATAAATATTTGTAAAGCCTTTGATAAGTATGAAGTACCATATATGTGCTAAACAAAACAAGCTTTTCAGGCATCAGAATATATACTTGTGGTACATTCCATATTAGATCAAAAGACACGAAAGTTAATAATAATAGAAATGATAACAGTACTATATAGTGACCCTTTATCATGTGCCAGGTATTTGCCCTATATTATTGCTTTCGTCACAATGATCCACCAAGGTAGATATTATTATTCTCATTTCATAGTTTTTTGTTAAAAGCCCCTGAAAGCTCTGCAAGATTCAGTCATTTGCCCCAGGAAGCTCAGCCAGTAAGTGGAACAGCCCAGATTTAAACTGGGTTTACATTCAACTCTTCCCAACTCCCAAACTGGTGTTCTTTCCAGAGCCCTCTTGTATAGCCAGCATAACAAAATGTATGAATTCCTTACGCAAGGATTTTCTAAAGAAAACTCTACCGCAGAAAAAAAGACCAGCCATTTTCAAAAATAATTAATGACGTACAAATTGTGTAAGTTATAAAAAAAAGATCGAGTTGGCTATGGGGCTTCTAAAATAATGTCTCAGGGCCGGCCCCGTGGCTTAGCGGTTACGTACTCGCACTCTGATGCTGGCGGCCTGGGTTCGGATCCCGGGCACACACCGACGCACCGCTTCTCCGGCCATGCTGAGGCCGCGTCCCACATGCAGCAACTGGAAGGATGTGCAACTATGACATACAACTATCTACTGGGGCTTTGGGGGAAAAATAAAAATAAATAATTAAAATAATGTCTCAAGTGTTTTTATTTCCTTATGTATATTCAATAATCTACAGAATGTCTACAGATGTGAAAATTATAGTCAATATGTTCTGCAGTCTTAATTGCTAAAGGATTACAAAGTAAGCAAGAGGTGGCAGGTTGCCCTGTAGCTTTATTCATCTCTTTCCGGAGAGCAGCAAAATCACAAAGTCTTCTCCGACACAACAGGTTTCTATGGTTACGCAAGACGTAAATATATTATATGTCCTGTGCGACGTGAAAGGACCAGCCAGGCGCTGTGTGTGCAGCAGACCCCCAGAGGGAGAGCACTCATGTAGATGGCACTCCACTGCCAGCTAAATATTTGTTTCCAGGTTTACAGCAGGGTAGGAGTGGGAATAAAAGCTGTTGGTGCTAGAGAGACTGTCTACATGGCTCGGTGAATGTATCGGCATGCTGGTCACAAAGAAATGCAAAGAATGAAATGACTTCTGCTGTGTCAGGATGGAAAACCAGGCCTTAGTGAGCCATGTGAGGCAGAGGCTTTATCCATCGTCCCTCTGGACGCAGGATGGCCTCTTCTCCCACTGGGCATCTACACAGAATCTACATGGATCTAAATTATTCTGCTAGTGGTCTTTTTTTTTTTTTTTTAACCTTAAAGACGCATAACTTGATAATGGCTGCTGAAAAATCAAGTTAAGAAAAGTAGTTTTCATTCAAGATAGGATAGGGTAGGAGAATTGCTACCTCTGAATCCAAGATTTACTATTTGCATCACGAGAAGTGACAAATTGCAATAATCTGCATCATTAAGACTCAGGATGGAATATTGGAAAATCCAAATTCAAAGAGCAAGGGTAATAACAGCTTAGATTTCTCCAGAGCTATTTTTATTGCGTAAATTGTGAAGCAATGTTCAATGGAGAAATGCTGCTGCCCGTTAAATGGAATCCCTAAAACCCTGAACTATGGTCTCTCTCTGCTTAACTCTGAAGAGTTTCACAGATTGCTTGCCCTTGACTGCACATATTCCAGGGGCCCTGGAATCCAGGAAAGTAGTTACTGGGGCAGCTACATTTCTTTTTTCCTTTTTAATGATTAGAGAAAAGAAAAGGAAGAACAGGCCAAGAATTCCTAGGAAAGAAAAAAGCAAACTCTTCGGGAGAGAGAGTTTTTACCCAAAGAAAGTGCTTGTTGGCATCATTTGGAGCAAAAAGTAAAGCCTGCTAATGGACACTTTTGCTTTTAAGATTTTTAGAATACTTTAAACAATTCTTCTTTTAAATATAAATGCATCCTGATGCTTGTTAGCCAAAGGAAGGCTTAAATAAACCCCGAGTACATTTACTCAGTCAAAGGGGAAGATCTGGGTTAGAAAAATAGCATAGGGATCACTTTAGGGGAAGAAGGGGCACATATGCTGGGTATCTGGCCCTCCAGGAGAGAAAGCAAGGAGGCTGGTTTCCTCAGCTGTCTTTCAGGATCCATAAATGTGGTGAAAGCAGGAATGGAGAAGGAATGATGAGCTGGACCAAAGGGAAGACTATGGTGATCCCAGGATGGTCCCACTCATAGCAGACTGCTTGCTGAAAGGAGGCCTCCTAATGAGTAGCTTGGATTGATTTGAAGACAAGGAAATATCAGGCTGAGGCTGTTCCAAAGGTCCCTCTTGGGCTTTGGGCTATCTCAGCTGGCTACTATCTGTGCCAAACACAATGCAAAACCAAGATTTCCAGGCTGAAATATAGGGTTCCAGATGTGTCATTTGGATTTCATTTGAAAATTAGGGTTTGAGCCTGTCTTTGGCCCAGATAAAAAGAAGAGGAGGTCAGGACCTAATCAAGGATGAGATAAGGAGGTTTCAAAGGACAGAGTAGAGAGGGAATGATGATGGCTTTCCAACTCATCCACTCACCATCTTGTCCCCTTTATGTCATGTGATTATCCTGATGTGCAGCCAACACTCCACGGAGGGCTCCCCTCTGGCACATATCTGCTGCCATCACCAATACCCAGCTCATGTCACTCTACACCCTTGCAATGTTCCACCCTCTCTTTATACAACCCACCTCTCTCCTCACCAATAAATTCTGCTTGATATTTACCACCTCCATGAAGGCAATCTCTCTAACTAATCCCAATTGGTTTTGAAGATCCAGATCCTTTCATCTAACTTTTAGCATTCGCAGGTCTGATGGCATAAAATCTAAGATCACTTCCAGCTTTAAAATGCTATCCATAGTTTAACAGACTAGCTGAGAGAGCACCCACAGTAAAGAGAGGGTCCTTGTCTTTGAGTCCAATGTGTTTCTAAAACAATATCCTGCAGCAGATCTGAGTGGGGCTCACAGCACTGCATCTGTGTTTGAACAAGTTCAGCAAGTCTGGCAGTAGCTAAAAGCAATGATAAATCAATGTGCTTATTAGACAGCGCTGAGTGGAAAGAGCAGTGAAAAACAGGTCTATTCTTTCATTCATTCATCAAATATGTGCTTAGTCCCTTCCACATAGAGACAAAATAGAGAGTAATACAGACACTATCTCTGCCCTTCTGGTCAGGGGAGAGACACACAAGTAACTACACAACAATACCGGTGACAACTGGGCAGAGGGACACTCAAAGCTACACTCTGAGCCCTCAAAAAGCTATGGAATGGGTAGTGGAAGAGATAAGATAGATACACACAAAGCAACTCTACACATGTGTGAGACAAAATGGGATAAAATGGAATGGGTTGCAAATGCTAAGAGTCTTTAAAAAACAGGAAAAAGAGGCATGGTGTTGTAGTTAGAGAAGGTAAGCCCCTTGAAGGACACTGAGGATTTAGACGAGTAGAAAGAAAAGGAAAAAAGAAGAATAGACCTTTGCTGAATATCTACTGTAGATTAAGGGCTGTATTAGGAACTTCCTGGACATTATGTAGTTTTAAGGCTCACAACAACTCTGTGAGGCAGAGATCATAATGCCCATTTTATAGATGTGAAAAGTCTAAAGAATGTTGAACAACTTGCCTAAAACGGCACAGTTAATAACTAGTGAGGCCAAGATCTAGCTAATTTTAATGCTTTTCCATCCACCCAGGCACCCTCCCTCCCTCTCTCCCCATTACCATTTGTCCATGCAAGGCCTATAGATCCAATACCCAACTGTCACTCATATTGTCATCCCTAGACCTCACTCATATTCCTTTCCCTATTGGCAACTGTTCTAGTGTGTTTATTGTATATCATTTTGCCTGAATTTCTCCCCCCAAATCTGGACATAGGTATTTTAATCAAGTAAATGATACTGTATTATATATTTCATCCTCTTTCTTATTTTTCCACTATATTTTTAAGATCCATATGTTCATGCTGCAATTCTAAGTTTTCCCAAAATTTTATTTTGAAAAAATTAAACATATAAAAAGTTTGAAAGAATTTTATAGTGAATACCCAGATACTTATTGCCTAGATTCTATCATTAACATTTTAGTAAAATTGCTTTATCACGTATTTATCCAACTATTCTTTTCTCTTCCCGTCCACCAATTCATTTTGCATTTTAGATGCAATTCAAAGTAAATTTACAGACTTCAATTAAAGTTCCCCTAAATACTTCAGAAGGCATATTATTAGCTAGAGTACAATATTTTTTTACAGGTTTTAATGTAAAATTTACATACAGTAAAAAATAAAAATTACATAAAATGAACTACACAAATCTTAATGTACATTCAGTGAGTTTTGACAAAGCCATGCACTTGTCACGTCACCACTCCAGAGGCAACTAATGTTCTGATTTTTTTCCACCATAGATTAATTAATTAAAGTTGTAGAACTTCATTTAATGAAATCATACAGCATATACTCTTCTGTATAAGGCTCCTTTCACTCGGCAAAGTGTTTTTGAGATTCATCCATGCTGTTGTTCGTATTTGCATTTTGTTACTTTTTTTGCTGAGCACCATTTGATTGTATGACTATAGCACAGTTTGTTTAATCTTTTTCCTGTTGATAGACACCTAAGCTGTTTCTAGTTTGGGGATATCATGAATAAAGTTGCTAGTAACACTCATGTAGAATTCTTTTTGTGAACACACATTTTCATTTCTCTTGGGTAAACACCTAGGAGTGAAACAACTGGCCCATAGAGTAGGTATATGTTTAGTTTCGTAAAAACTGTTAGAACTTTTTCCAGAGTGATTATATATTTATAGTCACTCCAATAATATATGAGTGTTCCTGTTGCTCTCCATCCTCACCAACATTTGTGTTGTCAGTCTTTTAAATATTATCCATTCTCATGGGAATGTAGTGGTATCTTCTCGTGGTTTAAACTACATTTCTTGATGATGGAAATGATGTTAAATATTGTTTTGATGTGCACACTGCCATTCACATAACTTTTTTTAGGAATGGTATGTTCAAATCTTTACCCATTTTTAAATTGGACTGTTTGTTGGGCCGGCCCCGTGGCTTAGTGGTTAAGTGCGCGTGCTCCGCCGCTGGCGGCCTGGGCCCGGATCCCGGGTGCGCACCGACGCACCACTTCTCCGGCCATGCTGAGGCTGAGTCCCACATACAGCAACTAGAAGGATGTGCAGCTATGACGTACAATTGTCTACTGGGGCTTTGGGGGAAAAATAAATAAATAAATAAAATTAAAAAAAAATAAAATAAATTGGACTGTTTGCTATTTTATTATTGAGTTGTGGGAGTTCTTTACCAGTCTTTTGTCAGATATATGATTTGTGGCTTGCCTATTCATTTTCTTCATGATATCTTTTGAGGAGCCTGAGTTTTAAATTGTGATGAATACTTTATAAGTTTTTTCTTTTATGGCTACTGTTTTCTACGACCTGTCTACCCCTAAGTCAGGAAGATACTCTCCCAGGGTTTCCTCTAAGAGCTTTATAGTTTTAGCTATTACATTTAAGTCTATGATCCATCTCGAATGGATTTTTGTGTTTGGTATGAGGTAAGGGTTGAGGCTCGTTTTTTTCCCGTAGAAATATCCAGTTGTTCCAGCACCATTTGTTGAAAAGACTTTCCTCTCTCCCATTGGATTGCTTTGGTATCTTTGTTAAAAATTAAGTGACCTGGGCTGGCCCGGTGGCGCAAGCGGTTGAGTGCGCGCGTTCCGCTGCGGCGGCCCGGGGTTCGCTGGTTCGGATCCCGGGCGCGCACCGACGCACTGCTTTGGCAAGCCATGCTGTGGCGGCATCCCATATAAAGTGGAGGAGGATGGGCACGGATGTTAGCCCAGGGCCGTCTTCCTCGGCAAAAAAAGGGGAGGATTGGCGGATGTTAGCACAGGGCTGATCTCCTCACAAAAAAATAAATAAATAAATAAAATAAAGTCTTCACCTTCTTTAAAAAAAAAAAAAATTAAGTGACCATTTAACTGTGGGTCTATTTCTGGGCTCTCTATTCTGCTCCATTGACCTTCTTGTAAATTCTTATGTACCACACTGTCTTGAGTACTATAGCTTTATAGTAAGTCTTGGCGTCAGGTAGAGTAAGTTCTCGAACTTTGTTTTCCTTTCTCAGTATTGCTTTGGATATTCTAGGTCAAGGGTCAGCAAACTTTTTTTCTTTTTTTTTTTCCAGGGCCAGATGGCCATATATTGTCTGTCGTAACTACTCAACACTGCTATGGTAGCATGAAAGCAGTCACAGACAACATGTAAACAAATGGGTGTGGCCGCGTTCCAATAAAAGTTTATTTACAAAACTGCAGCTGATCCAGACCATGGTTTGCAAACCTCTGTTCTAGGTTCTTCGTACTTCCATATAAGTTTTAGAACAGCTTAACACTTTGGGGATTATAACTGATATAGTGTTGAACTAATAAATAATCTGGGGAGAGTTGACATCTTAACAATATTAAGTCTTCCAATATGTTAGTATAGTAAAGTATATTGACTGATTTTTGAACGTGAAACCAACCTTGCATTCCTGGGATAAACTCTACTTGGTCATGCTATATTTGACACGCTAATATTATCCTAAATATTTTTTCACCTACGTTCATGAGGGATATTCATCTGTAATTTCCTTTTTTTCTAATATCATTGTCAGGTTTTGGTATTAAGATTATTTTGGCCTCATAGTATAAGTGGGAAAGCATTTCCTCCCCTTCTATTTTCTAAGAGAGTGTGTGTAAAATTGTGGGTTTGTTCTTAACTATTTGATAGAATTCATCAGTGAAACCATCCAGGCTTTAAGTGAGTTTGCTGTTCTTGTTAAAAAGTTTTTTAATGAACTAAATTTCTCTAATAGGTATAAGGCTAGTCAAAGTTTGTTTTATCTAGTGCTGTTTTTGGTAAAATGCATCTTCAAGAAATTTTTCCATTTCATCTCAGTTGCCGAATTTATTGGTACAAAGTTGTTGTTCATAATATTCTCTTATTCTTTTAATGTCCATAAGATCTGTAGCAATAATGCTTCTTTCAGCTCTAACATTCATAATTCATGTTCTATCTCTTCTTATTCTTCTTCTTTTTTTTTGGTGAGGAAGATTGGCCCTGAGCTAACATCTGTTGCCAATCTTCCTCTTTTTGCTTGAGGAAGATGTTCCCTGAGCTAACATCTGTGCCCATCTTCCTCTATTTTATGTGGGACACCTGCCACAGCATTGCTTGATAAGCAGTGTGTAGGTCCGCACCCAGGATCGGAACCTGCAAACCCCAGGCCACCTATGTGTAGTGTGCAAACTTAACCACTATGCCACCGGCCTGGCCCCCTATCTGTTCTTTTCTTAGCCAGTCTCACTAGGGGTTTATCTATTGTTTGCTCTTTTCAAAGAAGCAACTTTGAGCTTTGAGAATTTTTCTGTATTGGTTTTCTGTTTTTTTTCATTAATTCTGCTTTTATCCTTATCATTTCCTTCTTTCTACTTAACTTTGGGTTTACTGTGCTCTTCTTTTTCTAGCTTCAAGTGTAAACTTAGGTGATTGATTTTACATCTTTCTCTTTTTCTAATATAAAGATTTAAAGCTATAAATTTCCCTCTATGTATGTTTAGCTACATATCACAAATTTTTATGTGTTGATTTTCATTATCATTTATTAGAAATATTTTTAAATTTCCTTTCTGTTTTCTTCTTTGACGTATGGATTATTTAGATGTGTGTTTAATTTCCAAATATCTAAGGTCAGACCACATATCTATAGTATTTCAATCATTTTTAATTTATTGAGATTTGTTTTAAGGTCTATCTTGTTGAATGAACCATACTTGAAAAGAATATGCTTCAGTTTGGGGATGTAGCGTTCTATAAACATACTTAGGTCAAAGTGGTTGATGGTGTTTTCGTATCATCTATGTTTTACTGGTTTTTGTTATTTTCTAATTGTTCTATCAAATTCTAATTGTTCTATCAATAAAGAGTGATATTAAAATCACCAAACACAGGGCCAGCCCTGATGGCCTAGTGGTTAAAGTTCGGCACTCACCGCTTCAGCAGCCCGGATTCGTTTCCCAGTCACGGTACCACACCACCCGTCTATGTCAGTTGCCATGCTGTGGTGGTGGCTCACATAGAAGAACTAGAATGACTTACAACTAGGACATACAACCATGACTGGGGCTTTGGGGAGAAAAAAAAAGGAGGAAGATTGGCAACAGACATTAGCTCAGGGTGAATCTTTCCCTGAAAGAAAAAAAAAAAATCACCAAATACAACTACAGAAAAGTCTGTTTCTCCCTTTAATTCTATAAAATTTTGTTTCACGTAATTTGAAAACTTTTCATTAGGCAAAAGTACATTTATGGCTTTCATATATTTTGGGTGAATTGATCCTTTTATCATTAAGAAATGTCCCTCTGTATCTTTGGTAATAATCTATCCTGCAGTCTATTTTATCTGATTGAAGGCACTCCAGTCTTCTTTACACTTACTGTTTGCATGATATATATTTTTCCATGCACTTACTTTCAATCTATCTGTAAATAACAGATATTTTGGTTCTGCTTTTTATTTTTCTTATTTTTTTATTTATTTTTTGTGCGTGTGTGAGGAAGATCAGCCCTGTGCTAACATCTGCCAATCCTCCTCTTTTTTTTTTTTTTTTTTTGCTGAGGAAGGCTGGCCCTGGCTAACATCCATGCCCATCTTCCTCCACTTTATATGGGACGCCGCCACAGCATGGCTTGCCAAGCGGTGCGTCGGTGTGTGCCCGGGATCCGAACTGGCGAACCCTGGACCGCCGCAGTGGAGCGTGTGCACTTAACTGCTTGCGCCACCGGGCTGGCCCCGCTTCTGCTTTTTAAAAAATCCATTTACAATGTCTGTCCTTTAATTGGGGTATTTAATTCCTTAATAATTAATGAAAGTACTAATATGTTGGACTTAATTCCACCATTTTATTATTTTCTGTTTATTCCTTGTGGATTTTTTTTCCCCCTCTTTCTCCTTTCCTACCTCCTTTTGGATTATTTGAATGTTTTCTAGAATCCCATTTTAATTTATATTGGCTTTTTAGCTATATACATCATTCTGTTTTTTAAAATGGCTGTTCTAGGAATTACAACATACATTCTTAACTTTTTAAAATATAATTTCAGGCCGGCCCTGTGGCTTGGTGGTTAAGTGCGCGCGCTGCGATGCTGGTGGCCCGGGTTCGGATCCCGGGTGCGCATCGAGGCACCGCTTCTCCGTCCATCCTGAGGCCGAGTCCCACATACAGCAACTAGAAAGATGTGCAGCTATGACATACAACTATCTACTGGGGCTTTGGGGGGAAAAAATAAAATAAATAAAATCTTTAAAAAAAAAAAAAATAAAATAAAATAAAATATAATTTCAAGTAAAAAAGTAAAAACCTTGGGGCCAGCCTGGTGGTGTAGTGGTTAAGTTTGCATGCTTCACTTTGGTGGCCTGGGGTTTGCAGGTTCGGATCCCGGGCGCAGACATACACACCGCTCATCAAGCCATGCTGTAGCAGGCATCTCACATATGAAGTGGAGGAAGATGGGCACAGATGTTAGCTCAGGGCCAATCTTCTTCAGCAAAAAGGGGAAGATTGGTGACGGATGTTAGCTCTGGGCTAATCTTCCTCACACACAAAAAAGTAGAAACCTTGAGCCAGCCCTGATGGCCTACTGGTTCCAGTTCAGCATGCTCCACTTCGGCAGCCTGGGTTCACTCCCGGGCACGGAACCACACCACTTGTCTGTTAGTAGCCATGCTGTGGTAGCAGCTCACATAGAAGAACTAGAGGGACTTACAACTAGAATCTACAACTATGTACTGGGGCTTTGGGGAGAGGGAAAAAAAAAAGGAAGATTGGCAACAGATGTTAACTCAGGGCGAATGTTTCCCAGCAAAAAAAAAAAAAAAAGTAGAAACTTTGCAACCATTTGGTCCATTTAACACTACTTCCAACTCTATTGTATAGTTGTGATATATATTTTATGTACTTTATATATATAAAGTACTACAATATGTACTTTAAAAAAATAAGGGAAAACTAGTCTTTTGTTTTTACTCATTTATTTTCCATTTCTGATGTTCCTTATTTCTTCCTGAAGGTCCAAGTTTCCACCCAGTATTTCCTTTCAACTTGAAGAACTTCTTTTAGCACTTCTTGCGCTAAGACCGTACCTGTAGTACGGGTCTTCTGATGCTCAATACCTTCAGATTTTTTTTTTTTTTAATCTGAAAATATCTTTATTTTGCCTTCATCCTCAAAAGATTCTTTCTCTGTTCACAGAATTCTGATTGACAGTTTCTTCTCTCAATATTTTAAAGACGTCATACTGCTGTCTTCTGCCCTCCATCCTTTCTGATGAGAAATCCACATCACCTGCACCGCTCCCTTCCTTCTAATGTGTTGATTGGCTCTAGCTGCTTTCAGAATTTTCTCTATCTTATTTACAAAAGTTTTGCTCTGATGTGCCAAGGCATGGCCTTTTCCTTATTTATTTTGCTTGGAGTTCTCCGAGATTCTTGAATTTTCAAATGTATGTCTTTCACCAAATTTGGGAATGTTCTGGCCATTTTTTCTTCAAATACTTTTTCTACCTCATTCTCTCTCTCTTTTCTCCCTTGGACCCTAATTACATGCATGTTGATCTTTTGATATTGTCCCACAGATCTGTGAGGCTTTCTATTTTTTTTTCCAATCTTTTTTTCTCTCTTAAGATTAGATACTCTCTACTGACCTATCTTCAAGTTCACTTTTTTTTTTTTTTTAAAGATTTTATTTATTTTATTTTTTCCCCCCAAAGCCCCATTAGACAGTTGTATGTCATAGCTGCACATCCTTCTAGTTGCTGTATGTGGGACTCGGCCTCAGGATGGACGGAGAAGTGGTGCCTCGATGCACACCCGGGATCCGAACCCGGGCCACCAGCATTGCAGCGCGCGCACTTAACCACCAAGCCACAGGGCCGGCCCCAAGTTCACTCTTTCTTTGTCAATTCCATTCCGTTGTTAAGCCCACCCAGTGAATTTTTAATTTTAGATATTGCATTTTTCAGCCTTAGAATTTTCATTGTGTTCTTTTTTAAAGTTCCTAGTTCTCTGCTGAATTATATTTTATTTTCTATATATTTGAAATACACTTTATAATGTATATTTATATACTATATTATTCTGTCTTGTATTTTCATTCATTGTGAGCATAGTTCATTGAACATAGTTACAAATGCCTTGATAATCCTTGTCCACAAATGCAACATCTGAGTCATCTCAGGGTTGCTATCAGTTGACTCTCTTTTCTCTCAAAATTGAGGCATATTTTCCTGATTATTTGTATGTGAAATAGTTTTTCAGTGTAAACAGGACATTATGAAAGTTATGATGCAGAGCCATCCCTGCTGGCCTAGTGGTTACAGTTTGACACTCTCACCGCTTCAGTGGCCTGGGTTCAGTTCCCGGGCACAGAATCACACCACCTGTCTGTCAGTGGCCATGCTGTGGTGACAGCTCACATAGAAGAACTAGAAGGACTTACAACTAGAATATACAACTATGTACTGGGGTGGGCTTTGGGGAGGAGAAAAAAAACAAAAAGAGGAAGATTGGCAACAGACGTTAGCTCAGGGCGAATCTTTCCCAGCAAAAAAAGAAAGGTATGATATGAATTCTGTTATATTCCTCTAAAGAGTACTGATTTTGTTTTTTTTAAAGCAGGCAATTAACTTGATTGGATTCAAATGGAAAATTCTGTCTCTTGAGTGGCACTGCAAATCTCAGTTCAGTTCTCCTATCTTTAGCTAGAATCTGTCCCTGCTGCAGTTCAGGTCATCCATAGATTTGGGCAGAGTTTATATACCCAGGCTGTGGTAGCCCTGAACACTATCATCCAGTTCTTCAGACCAGAATGGCTGTAGTTTTCCACTGGAATTTTAAATGCCAAATGTGGCTGGTGACTGTGGTTTGACCTTAGGCTAAAAGCCATACAAATGGGAAACACACTCTGTGCCATTCCCTTCTTCCGTGTTTTGACACCTCTCCAAAATCTGTTTGCTTTTGTTCAATCTCTAGTATCCTCAGGTAGTTGGTATTTTTTCCCCAAGATTTTAGTTGTGATTCGTGGGAGGACTGTCCAGGAAGGAGCCTATTTACCATACTGGAAGTGGAACCACTGCAATCTTTATTGACGCATAACACATTGTGGTGTGCTTCCACCACGTTTTACATACCCTCTCTACCAGTGAGGGATGCTCAGGTTGACTCTAACTCCCCACTGACACAAACAACACAGTGCAGTGCCCTTGGTGGGAAGGCATCTGGATAAAGATACCACCACAGGCAAAAGTCAAGAGGTAGGCATGTGAACTTGGTCTGTGAGGAGATGGAGAGAAGACCAGCAGAGTGGTGGGGAGGCGCAGTAAGAGCTGAAGTGGGGATCCATGCAGAAATAAGTCAGTGCAGCCTTCCTCAGAGGAGCAGCAGGAGAGCTGTGGTTTGGGAGGGTTCTTGTGCCTGCAGAGAGTTTGTTGCCCTGGATTGCACAGAGCCTGAAATCTGGTTTGGTGTCTTTTTTAGCCCAGATTTGACAGGATATGAACTAGGAGAAGCGTAGTTGGCAGGGCTGGGGATGGATGTGAAAGAACTGACGTGGGCTTATTACTCTTTCTGTGGAGAAGGGAGGGGCGCAATATTGAGGATCACTTTAAATTTAGTTTGCAAGGCTGCTCCTCAGAAGACTGGAGATGAAGGAGTGGAAGGAATGTACTAGAACTCCATGTCCATGGCTTTGGTGTCTTGGGAGGCTGGTGGTCTCACTGACACACAAATCGGAGGGAAAAGGATGACTTCAGGCTTGGATGGAGTCTCTAAATAACCTCCCGGGCCTCTCTAACTTCAAATCTCTCTGATTCTATGTTTCCGAGTGTGGTTTTCTGATCATGTTATTTATGTTCTAAAGCTTATTTGTGTTACTTCTATGCCTTCAACTTGATGGTAACATCCTGAAAGCAGAAAGCAAGCTTTTGCTTCTTTAATATTCTATGGTATTTTTAACAGAGTTTGACACTTGAATTTTTATTGTCTTTTAATAACTGCTAATAATCAAGACCCATGTGTATTTGCTGGATATTTAAATAAGTAAACTATCTGTATTGTGGAGATAATAACCGTTTCTGCTCTGCTCACCCAGTCTGGGGAGGCAGCACTGCTTGGCAGAAACAGGCACAGATCTGGGTGTGAATTCCAGCTCCACCATTCTCAAGTTGTGTAACCACTGGTAGTCTACTTCATCTCCCCGTACCTCATTTTCCTCAACCGTAAAATGAGTTCATACTATCCACTTCATAAGGTTGTGTGACAGTAAGTGGCATACATAAAGCACCTAGCACAATGCCTAGCACACAGATGGGCTCAGAGATTAGTTATAATGACATACTTTTCTTAGTACAGGTCTTTAACACCCCTTCATAATATTGCTTCTTCCAATATTTTATTGAAGGCAAGGGACAAAAGCATTTCTAAAATCAGAACAGATTCCATTTACAAGTCAAAATATACAGTAATGGAGAATCCCCCTACACCGAGTCTTGCGACACAGAACAGAAGTGTGAACACAAAGGGAATCAGTAGAACATTTCTAGTCTAATTCTGCCCCTGATTAGCTGTAAGATGTAATGGAAGGCACTTACCTTCTCTTCACCCCAGTTTTATGAACTGTAAAATGGGAATAATAATACCTGCTCTTATCTATTTTCTAAATGGTAATAAGGGTAAAATGAGACATGGAATAAAAATATTTTACTACTACAAAACATCAAGTAAAATTAGTATTTTACTGTAAACAGGCCTAATTGCACCTCTCCGCCAAACAACTTCATACTTTCAGCATCAGCTCTATGTTCAGGACTAAGGTTGCAAAGGAGTTTTACCACACCTATTGTCAAATGCTACTGCTGCCCTCAAGAAGCAAGAAGACAGATATATAAGAGTAAATGGGTGAAATTTCCTCTGGAAACCAGGAAACTGTAACATTGGCAACTCCAAGGAGAATTAGGTGGTAAGAACAAGAGATAGGAGGGAGACTGTTCACCATTTTCTCTTTTGAATCCTTGAATTTTGTGCCATATGCAAGTACCACTTATTCAAAAAATAAAATAAAAACACAAATAGTGAATGAATAGGAGTGCCTACAAGAGAGCTATCAGTGCATCAATGCATCATGTTGATACATTAGACATAGGAATGTGTGGCCTTCCCTATCGCATCCAGAAACCAACAATGCCTCTGGTATTCCAGCTAGGCCACCTCCCTTGCAAAGTATCTTGGCAGCAGCTGCTAAACCTCATTAGGCCAGCCAGGACAGACTCTTACCACGCTAGGGTATTTCCTTTCAGTGATTATGGACACACGTTCTCTTCCCAAAGTGGCATATGCAAGGGTAATTATACTTCCCACCAAGATGAGATTCTTCCAAAGAAGGAAGTGAAAAACCCATGGATGCCGAAGAAAGTGCTAGTTACTCTGCCACAGTTCACAATCTACATACTTAGCCCTCAATTCTTCTTTCTCCACCGACCTAGTTTGTGCTCCGAGGTCACTGAGAATCTTGAACCTAAGCGAGCTGACATTCTTTCCAGACTGCTCTGCCATAACAACATTATTCTTCTTCATAAAATGATCGGGCCAACAAGGGTCAGGCATGCTAACTGTGATCATTTTTCGGTTAAGAAAACACCCTATAAGGCCAAAATAATATAAGAAAACATGTTTTCTATGGTTAAACTGAGGGCCAGCAAGCTCCTTTGACAGCTCTGCTGCTGCAGTATTTAAAGACAGCTCAAGTGTCTCGGCCTCGTCCACCCTTCAAAAAAAGGAGACCATTTCTTTCTACTGTTTTCTTTTTTATTTATTTTTACTGACATCACGACAAAAGTATTCAATTTTAATTCTAAAAGAAAATAGGGTAAAAAGAGAATTGGATACCATTTCAGATTGTAGGTTGTCACTGAGTCAGGCCCTGGCCGTGTCAGGTGGGTTTAAGGAGAAGGGATTTTGGTTTGGACTGTGCACAGCTAAAATCTTGCCTGTCCCCCAGAACATTTATCCCAAATAGGTAATTTTCTGCCAACTCAATCAAAGACATTACTAGGAAATGTACATATTTTATACTTGGCTTACTCTTGCAGTATTTGCCGGACCAAATCAGAATATTAATTTTCTAGTTTTCCCGAGAACTAGTAAGCGAGCCTCCCCCGCCTTGTATGCACAATATTTCTTGCTTAAAGGCAGATGCTCAACACGACTTTGAACTGTCCAGCAGGTTTTTAAAATGGTTCTCTTTTTTCCTTAAAATAACAGACCATGTAGAATCTTTAACCCAAAAGCCTCAGAAAGAACAAGGCAAAATGATCTTGAGTTTTCATTGGACAATTTGGACCCTGTGTCTTTCTCAAATGCAAACCTCTTGCCTCTGGCTGGAGGGCGACACCTCTCTCCAAGGCCACATAGCATCCAGCCCCTTTGCACCTCTCCAGCCTGTTTCTAGGAGGATTTAGGTCCAAGCTCTCCCTGTGCTTTATATTCCAACTGTGCTACCCTCCCAGCATCTCCCTAAATGTGGCAGCTGTCTCTCCCATGCCTCAGCTTGTCCTGTGCCCTCCACCTGGTCTCACACTGCCTTGCTAGCATGGCAAAAACCCACTGCATCTCTGATGCAGCTCAAGCAGCACCCCCTCCAGGAAGCCTCTCCTGACTGAGCCATCCCCGAGGCACAAGTGGCCCCTCTGTGTGCATCTCCCACTTCTCTCATAATAACTGACACTGGCAACTACATGAAGCCTTCTTATGTGCCCAGCTTTACCCTACTGCTTGTCAGGCATTATCAGTTTATTGTTACAAAAACTCCACGAGATTAAATTGCTTGCAAAAGGTCACGCAGCTAGTAAGCGGCAGAGTCTGGATTGGGTGTATTTGTTTATTGTTTCTCTCCTATTAGACTGAGAACCCCTTATGGCAGGAAATCTATTGGTTTCATCTCCGTAACCCCAATACCCAGCAAAGGACCAGTCACATAGTATGCATTTGACAAATGTTTGCTGAATGAATGTCTCTATAATTAGGTTTCTCATAAATTAGCCTGACCGTAATATCTCTTATAATACTGAAAATTCCAACCGCAAGAAAATAAAAGATCTGAAAATTTGGGGGGCATGTAAACTTGGTGCTCATCAAAAGATGAATGCCGGACCTTTGTGAAACTTACACCTGTGCTCTGTCTCTATTTATGACACCCACAAACCTACTGGTCTGTGAGCTCCTCAAGGACAGGAAATGTGTCTTCTCTCTGAATTCTTGGGGCCCAGCACAGTGAATGGTGCTATGGGGATACTCAGAACATAGCTGCTGAATGAATAAACAGTTAAAAGAATGAATAGATAAAAGATTTCAAACTCTATTTAGACACAAGACTAACTCACTTGGAAAAATGCTTCTAAAATTGTCCATACTATATTCGTTCCAAACACCTCACAGCTGTTCTTTTAACCAGTTACATCACACTAAGTGACATCTTATTTATTTCTTCTTTGCTACCTGTTTCTTATCCCACTTTGATTTAAGCAGCTTCAGACTTATCCTGGAACTCACATGCCCAAGCTATGTAGAAGTTAAGTAGACCAGTTTATCCATATACTATTGACTTAAATTTAGCTCATCTGAAAGCTTAGTGTTACACAGAAAATAATTCAGAACTTCATTATTACAGCTCAAATTCCATTTCTATAAATACTGTTATAACCCCTAGGCAATGCCTACATGTCTCAAACATAGGAAAAGCTCCATTACAGAGACTTTGCATGAGCCTTGGCAAATCTAACAAGAGCTTATCCAAAGTAAATACTTGCCTTAAGAGATACAAATGGCTTGGTGGAGAGAGCAGTAGATGGGAGCCTGGAGGCCTGGGTTCAAGTTCCAACTTGATTCTTCGGCTGTGTGACCTCGGATAAGTCAGTCTTTGAGATTCAATTTCCTTGTCTCAACCTAACAGTCATCCTGCCTATCTCAAAGGGCTACTGTAAAGATTACCTGAGGCACTGTATGTGAAGACGCCTGGCAGACACTATATAAAGCACTACATATATAACAGGTGGTATTATTATTATTAAAGCTGATACTTCATTCTATTCTGGGCTCCCACACATTTACTTCTCTCCTTTCCTCTCTTCTTGTCCCTGTGGGCACAGGGTTTAAACCTGTGAAGTCTCTTTCTTTAAAATTGCTTCTCTCTTTCAAATGAAGTCAAATATACATCAGATCCAAGTGTGTTTCAAGGTTGAGCTAAAATCACCAAAGCAATTATTTAGGGAAAGTTCAGGGAACTGTACGTAAGATTAAATGATCACTTTAATGTTTGAATGGAAAATAGGTAAATTCTCAAGGACTGGTGAATTCTTTCTTTCATGATACGGCTTGATATGGACTATTTTCATTTTAAGAAATACCTACGGTAATGAAAGATTTATTTTTTGAAAATATTCTTTAAGCCAAAAGACTTTCATTTCTCAATGAGAAACCATTCTCCTTGCTCTCAAACTCACCACAGCAAAATCATTTCAATGATGCATCACACTCTGACAGAATGTTTCTCTACTTTTTCATCTTGTATATTTTTCTACATTTTTCTTTCCTCCATTTTACTGCGGAGGCCAGTCAGACAGGAAAATACCCAGTACTTGGAGACTCAATGGAAGTTTCCAGAAGGGGAAGAGAAAAGTCTACTGAAATCTCCAAAGGGACAGCAAAAGTTTGGAAAGGCAGTGAAGGAGTCATTTTCTATCAGTCTTTTTCTCATTTGCAAACAAAATCATTTGAAAATGCAATTCTAGAGCCCCAGGAGGCGCTCTTTGTTTTTGAGAAGCCCTTTCTTTCTAAAGCCCACCTTTGAATTCTAGTGCCATCATTTAACCAGCTGTGAAGCCTTGACAACTCACAGAATGGCTCTGAGTTTCAGCTTTCTGCTACGTAAAACGGGGACCATAATCATGGCCTCAGACTATGACGTAAACATCTAGTGAGTTTGTAAACCTGTGTCTGGCACGTGGAAAAGGGCCAACAGAGGCCATTTCTGTCTTCTTTGTCCAAAAAGAAGCAAGCTGAGAGGTTCTAATAGAGAGTCAGAGTTAAAACATGAAGCATTAACTCAGCATAACAGAGCACCCAATAAGGCATCTTATGCATCTCTTACGCATCTTATGCAGTTTATTAATATTGTTTAGTACTGTAAGATGAAATCAAAGTTGTATACATCTACTGAGAAATCCTATCTGCCATGGGAAACCGAAATGACTCATATTTCACAGAATCTGGTTTCTCTTGTCTATTTGACTCATTTTCAAAGGTAAGTTAGACAAATAGCTTTTTTTTTCCTTGTAACTTTCTTCCAACTATAATTCTCTATCTCTTTTATTTTATTATTACTTTTTTTGGTGAGGAAGATTGGCCCTGGGCTAACATCCATTGCCAATCTTCCTCTTTTTGGTTGAGGAAGACTGTCCCTGAGCTAACATCTGTGCCAATCTTCCTCCATTTTGTATGTGGGATGCCGCCACAGTATGGCTTAATGAGCGGTGTGTAGGTCCACGCCCAGGATCCGAACCTGCGAACACCGGGCCACCGAAGCAGAGTGTGCGAACTTAACTACTACGCCACTGGGCTGGCCCCCTCTATCTCTTTTAAACTTAGCTATTTCCAACATTCAAAAATACCATAATCCAAAGTCCTTACTCACTATAAACCACGCTGAATTTTTATCTCTAGGGCTTAAAACTCAACAGTGAAACAAAGTAGGAAAAAACAGACAAGAAGAAACACACAATGAAGCCTTCGCTTATGCTTGACTGAAAGCTTGTACGCACATACACATACACACACACTCTCTCTCCTTGTTCTTTTTCATTTCACTCTGGTGTTAGCCCAGTGAGCTCATTCTGTGTCCTTCTTTGGAAATAGTTTTTTCTTGTACATAGCCAGACGAATTCTAGCACTAATCGGAAACTTTCCTAGCTTCAGCTTTAACATAATTATGAATAGATGGTGTTTATATGGAAAAAAAGGTAGGCACATTTCTTTTAGTCATTCAGTGACTATTCCCTGAGAGCCAACCACATTTCAGGTACTGTACTGATGGTAAAACAGACAGACCCAATCCCCACCCTCAATGGACCTCTAGTCCAGCGGGAGAGAGAGACATCACAAAATAAATCCCACACAATAAATAATACTGTGATTAAGGACACCAAAAAGGAAACATACAAGGTGCTGAGATAGAAGAAAACAGTGGAAATCCACAATAGCAAAACTACCCAGAGTAACAAATAGCTTTTTTTGAAACAACCCCAAAGAGATTTCCTAAGTTTTCTACAGGGATGTGGCACCCAAAGCATCATTAAGAAACAAGTCCAGAAGAAAGAGGAAATGGTTTGCAGTGGATAGCTAAAGGAAAGAAAATCAATGTCATGTATCACTCAGTCTTTCCATTTAATCTTCACAAGAAAGGCTGTCTCCAACCTTGAGGTGATAATCAATACATGATGCATACAGTTTCAACCTCACCAGTCTAAATTAATAAGTGTATATATTAATTTACAGCACAGTCTGAAAGCCAACCCATGGCTATATCCTTTCATGGACAGGATATGTCAATATAACTTCTGATTTCAGGTGGAAGCATCCACTGTTGCTTGATCCACCTGTGAGACTGGCGATGAGGACGCAGGAAATGAACTGAAGTCCACATCAGCAACACGCTTGAGGAAGGCCCCTGTGTTGAAGCAGGGGAAGGAAACAAATGCACAACAGCTATGGGCTATCTCTGGAGATGGGAAGGTACTCAGTTCTTCCTAAAAGCAGGAAGCTTTTATGAGGGCCACCAGAAAATGAAGTGTTATCTCCTGATGTCTCTAATTAGCAGGGAGACATGTAGCCAGCACAGGACTACAGAAAAAGACAAGTCTATGATGATAACTTTGTCTCCATCAGACAATACGTTTTTGGAAGCGACAGATCCTTAAATCAATTCTGCCTCTCCCTGCTTATTAGCAGTGACTCCTCACTGCATTAGCATAAGCCTATCAAAAGCCAGGAAAGAACATCTCATTACTTTTGAAGCCATAATGAGTTTAATGTGTTGCTGGGAATCAGAAGAGTTTCAATTGCTGGCCTACAGGTCAAGTTTTGTAACGTGGATGTTAGTTCAAGGTCTGCATTAACTACCCGATCTGGGTAAACCCGCCTCTGTGACCATCCAGGATAATATTGTGCTTTCACAGTGCTTCACAGGGGTGCAAGTGGGAAGAAAAAGGCTGGAGCAATAACTATGAAACACATGTTATCACTTGTGTCATGCTTTACTACGTTAATGATGACACACTGACCATATATTAATGATGCTATATTGACCATGTGTTCAGAAAAGGTGCTCCCTAGCCCCTATCAGTTTGTTCTTTCACTCTTTCAATCATCCACTCATCCAGTGAACATTCACTGAGGGCCTCTTAGGTACTAGGCACGGTTAAGAGTTGGCAATATAGAGATAAGACATGACCACATGGCATTCAGGGACATCATCATTGGGAATGAATTAATTTGTATGATTTATTTCTAGTTAACCAACAAGTATACATCAGAGTTCTAGGGAGTGTGCCCAGACTTTTCTCAATCCTGATTCGGGGGGAGAAAAGGGGAAAAGCATGGGTGGGTCAGCTCTACAGCAGGTATCCTCTACTTGGTCCAATCTCCTTAATACCTTCCCCCATTTTGGCTTCTACACACTTGTGTAAGCAATTCTTGCCTTCAATGTGTGCTTAAGACTTGTAGGAAAAGCAATGCCCCATAGCATAGAACTCCAGGGATCCGACGCTGGCAGAAGCAGAAAGCAAATGCAAACTCGTAGGAATCTGTGTGGTGTGGAGGTGACAGGGGGAAGAATCTGGCCCCTATTGGAATGAGCGTTGACACCAGGAGGTGGAGTGGGACAGGCTAAATGGAATGACCAACTTCATCTCCAGGCACGCCTTGACCACCAACATTCTCTGTAGGCTATGCTTCAGGTCAGAAGCACTGAAGGAGGCGGAGGAGGCAGGAAGGCCAGGCTGGTCACGTGGGCATGTGCTTGTAAGAGCCTGGCCCAGAGCAGGAGAGAAGAAAGGGTGAAAGCAGGAGAGAAGAGGAAGTAGAAAGCAAACGGGTAAGATCAGACAGTGTTTAGTGATTGATTAAATAAACAGCAATAAAGGAAAGGGAAATTTAAGTACAAATGATTCAAAGGTCTCAAAACTAAGGAACTTGAGGAGAAAAGATGGAGGCTTTAAAATAAATGAGAAAAATTGAGAATAAAGGTATGCCCTATTGGGAAGCTGCCTGAGAAAAGATACGATTTTGGATGTGCTGAGCTTGAGGTGAATTCCAGGGGAGCTGCTTGTCTACAGCAGGAAGGTCAAGCCTAGAAATCAAGTGAGACATGGGCCAAGGATGTAGATCTGTGTCTGTGAGGAAGACTACGTTTCCAAGAGAAAGTCCAATAACCAAGTGTGAGTGAGGGGAAATGCCCATAGTTGCAGAGGAAGAGGAAGATGAGAAGCCATCAGAGGAGACGAAGGAGTGCTTGCAGAGCCTCACCCACACCTGGGTGTGTGTGTGCAGTGTTGAGGGGAGAGAGATATAAGCAGACAAATGGTCAACCAACAGATGCTGAAGGGAACAGGAGCTTAAGGCCTGAGTGAAAATCATCCTTCCCTCTCTCCAGGTCTTCATGGTTAGGTGTGAGTGGTAAACTGTGTTACTGCTCAGTACATATTCACTCTGTGGGGGAGAGATACTCCCACCCCATTGATGCTTGGGGCGTGACTTGCTTTAGCCAATGGAACGTGAGTAGACAAGAGGTGAGCCAAGCTTTAAATGTGCATGATTGTTCTCCTTGGTCTCCTGCAATCTTGACTTCTGCTATGAGAAGAGTGTTGTATGGTCACCACTGGTCACAGAAAGATGAAACACAGGGACCTAAGCGCAAGAGGCAGCCTAAAGCAGAACCACTCCAGTAGGCCCGCAGACCCAGAGCAAGAAATTTATGTTTGTGTTTATAAGTCTGAAATTTTGAGGTGCTACATGGTATTTTGGAGGAAAATCCAACGAGTACAGTGTGAGTTGTGGATCTGACACAGCAAAATGTGCTCCTTTATGGACAGCACCCCTCCAGGGCCTCCTACCACTGTGCTCAGGTCATAAAAATACAAACGGGATGAAAAACAATGCCTATTTTAACTGGTTGAAAGAGGAACTTGGTGGTTACACTGGGGTTATTTTCCCAAAGCAAGATAAGTCAAGAGTTATATATTAAATGTCTTAAATATTGATTGTTAGATAAAGCTTCACAGAATCAATCAGAAAGAAAAGGCCAGGGAGTGTCACTGGGGCAAAGGGCAGGATATACAGTCAGGAATATTGAGATTTGATTAGTTCAAAGAATGTTTACAAAATTGGATATGGCAACAGCCAGCCAACGGTTAACGTGGAACTGAGAAGGAAGCATTTGAATGTCTGGATTGGTCAATGGATTCGCCCCACCTCCTCTCCCTGGGGCCCTTGTTCTAGCAGGAATGTGGTTCCAAGCTTTGGGACTGTGAACAAAGGATCTGCGACAGAGAGATAAAGGAGAAATGTCTGGTGTCCAATAGTGCCCCTCCCAGGTCTTCATGGCATCTACCAAATTGGCCCCTGCCCTGTGGCCCAGGTGCAGAAGTGTCAGCCCCTGGCCCAGAGAAGCCCAGGCCATTCACAGTTCCAGGCCCCCACACGTGCCAAACGAGAAGGTACATAATGGTTTTCCCTGAATCGCTGCTCTCTCCTTTCTATCTTTAGGCTGATTCTACCATTCACTAGATTACCCCTCCCGTGTATAACGGAAAAAAAAAACCTCATATCTAACAATTTCAAGAATTTTGCTTTTAAAAAAGTTCATGAGAAATACAAAGGGGGATTCAATTTAGGCTATTTCAGAGGTTATACGAGAAGACCAACTACACTTATCCTCCTTGCTAAGCTGCTGACTTACGCTAAGAAGCTTACCGAAGCCTTCTGAACTCATTTTGTACTCAGCCTTTTGGAAGGAATCCAAATTCGGGAATCAGGGGCATAAGACCAGAGTCTACAGTGTGCTCCACTCATTTCTGCAGCTGTCTCTTCAGTGTTCTAATCCCTAACCTGGCATCATCTTTCTTTTCTCAAACAGATGTAGCTGAGTCTGAGTGAGTCACTTCATAGATAAGGCCTGCCTTTTGGAACCCAGCCATGTCTCAAGAAGACAGGACATAAGAGACTCAGCCAGACAAACCCACCCTGTCAGAGAGAGAGCCCAATTTCGGATCTTGCAAGAAAGAGGTGAGCCTCAGGAGGCAGCAGCTGAGTGACTGTGACGTAGAAGACTACAATTCCTGCAGCAAAGGACAGATTGTCCCCTTCTTGCAACCACCATCCATCATCTGAAGGCCTTGGGCCCTTTCCTTCCTCCATGCCCTTGCCCAGCAAGGAACTTCTCTGCCTAGAATGATCTTTCTTCCCTCACTCTGCAGGGCCAAACTCAAATATCACCTCCCCGGAAGCCTCTTGAACCACTGCCTTGCCCCCAGGTAGGCAGAACCAGGCTCAGCCTTCTTTGTTTAGACCTTTATCATAACATTTCACACATGGTAGATGAATAATTTACACATTTGTTGCATGTTCCACACTGTGAGCTACTGTAAGGCCAAGAAGTCCAGCTATAATTCATGCATATATCTCCAGGCTCATTACCAGCTCTGGCACAGACTACACGCTCATAAAATATTTTCAAAATGGTACTACCTTATTTTAGAATGAAATTGGGACAAAATAAATACCCAAAAATATAATATCCACTTTTACTCCATAGAATTCTGGAAAGGATTTGGGGTAAGAAAAAATATTTGATTTGTAAAATAAAACCTTAATAGTTTGGATTAATTGGTAGGTCAGCCTCAATCAGCAAAAAGCCAGAACCAGAAAACATTGTTGGGGGCAGGCCTGGTGGTTTGGTTAGGTTCACACACTCCACTTCAGCAGCCTGGGGTTCACAGGTTCGAATCTCAGGTGCAGACTGACGTACTGCTCATCAAGCCATGCTGTGGTGGCATCCCACATACAAAGCAGAGGAAGATGGACACAGATGTTAGCTCAGAGCCAATCTTTCTCACACACAAAAATAATAATAAAAATAAAAGAAAATAGTGTAAAGATAATTTTAAACTTTCAAAGACCCGCTGTAACTTAAAATAAGCTAATAATGTAGCAATGACCAGTGCTTGGGTACTTGCTTAAAAGAACAGATACAAATAATTTAAATCAGTCTATCAATTTTCCATCGACATCCATTAAATACGTCCTAGTTGCAACCTTGCTTTTGCAATTCATTTGCTTGAAAAATTCTGCTTTTTTCTCTTTTTGGGGGAATGGGGGGAATCTCTTTGGGATTGGATTAATCATAATCTTTGGTTCATGACACCCTTTCATCATTGATCCATGTACAGCCTGCTTTCATTTATTTATTTAGTAATTTTTAATAATGTAAGAAGTGCTCACAAAACCACCACCCAAAACAAAAGCCAGAGGATAACACACATCTAATCATCTGTTACCTCCCACAGAGCCCATCCCCTGCCTCCCCAGCCTGAGGCAAGTACCATCCCAAATCCCATGACCTTCACTCCCTGCCTGTCCTTTCTATATAAGTTTTATGACATCTAGCTGTATTCCTAAAAGCGTATTTTAATTTTAGTTGTTTTTTACTCTATTAAAAGGATGTCATGCTGAGGTAGTATTTTACGACCTACTTTTTTCACTTAATATTATATTTCTAAGATTTAGCCTCATCTCTGGGTTCACTATGGCTCATCTCTTTTTGACTGCTGCCTAATACTCCATTTGGAACTACACCACCATTTACTCATCCACTCTCTCACTGATGGCATGCGGGTGTTTCCAGGATTTTGCTACTGCTTACAGTATGGCTCCGAACATTCTTGCTCATGTACCAGAGCCTCTCTTGTATATTACACCTGGGAGAAAGGGTATGTGAATACTCAGCTTCAGAAGGTAATGCCAAGGGGCCGGCCTGGTGGCGCAAGCGGTTAAGTGTGTGTGCACACTGCGGCGGCCCAGGGTTCGCTGGTTCGGATCCCGGTGGCACACCGACGCACTGCTTGGCAAGCCATGCTGTGGCGGTGTCTCATATAAAGTGGAGGAAGATGGGCACGGATGTTAGCCCAGGGCCAGTCTTCCTCAGCAAAAAAAAGAGGAGGATTGGCAGATGTTAGCACAGGGCTGATCTCCTCACAAAAATAAATAAATAAATAATAAAATTTATAAAGAAGGTAATGCCAAATTGTATTCTGATGTGTTTATGCCAATTTACTCTCTCATCAGCCACATATAAGATATTTTGTGGACCCACATCTCCTCCAACACTTGGCATTGTCAGACTTGTTAACATTTGCCACTTGTTATCAGTCTGGAACCAACTGGAGTCATCAGCATTTATGAATTGGTGCGATCTAAATTAATCAGTGTTTTGTAATAAAAAAATGCATTTGACTATAAAAACAATTTTCACTGTAGAAAATTTAGACTATCTACAGGAGAAGGAGAAGGACAAGTCCAGGCAGAAGGCAGAAGGACTTCATTCAGAGAGTCAGTCAAACATTTATTCACTCAAACGTTTATTAAGTATCTGCTATATTGCAGGTCTGCCCTAGGAACTGGGTATGAAGAGATGAATGAACCTGACAATGGAGCTTCAGAAGGCCTTTCTAGGGAGGTAACATTTAAGCAGGAATTTGAAGGATGAGAAGGAACCAGCCATACCAAAAGTAGTGGGCAGGACTTTACAGAGAGAAGGAAGGGTATGTGCAAAGCTTTAAGTGGGAAAGCCCTTGGTATATCCTAGGAGGTGAAAGGAGGCTGGGAGGGTGGGGCACAGGGAGATGCCAAGCTGGAGAAGGACTAGAGGTGCCATTCAAGGGGCAGACGGAGGCTAGATCACACGGGCTTACAGGCCAGCGTAGGGCATGTGAGCTGGAGTTTAAAGACCATCAGAACCTTTGCAGGGATTAAGTGTGTCTGGGGCGCTTTGTGATGGGTAGAAGAGCAAGGAAACATAGTCTCAAATACATCTTTGAAAGATCACTCTGGCTGAAAGGCACTGGAAGGCCGTGAGAGGGAGAGGGAGCAGAGAAGTCAGAGAGGAGCAGCAGCAGTGGTTCAGGACAGAGATGACGGGGACCCGCACTGCGCTTGTGGTGGTGGAGACAGAAGTGGGTGGATTCAAAACGTTTTTTATACTTTAAAAAAAAATTTTTTTATTGTGGTAAAAAACATACCTCCATAGTGTTTTCCATAGTGGCTGCAGCGTTTTACTGTCCCACCAACAACGCACAAGAGTTCCAATTTCTCCATATCCTCACCAACATTGGTTATTTTCTGCTTCTTTTGATAATGGCCATCCTAACAAGTGTGAGGTGATATCTCATTGTGATTTTGATTTGCATTTCCCTGATGATTAGTGATATTGAGAATCTTCTCATGTGCTTGTTGGCCATTTGTGTATATCTTCTCGGAGAAATTCAAGTTCTTTACCCATTTTCGAATTGGATTATTTGGTTTTTTGTTGTTAAGTAGTAGTTCTTCTTTATATATTCTAAATATTAACCCCTTGTCAGATACACTGTTTGAAAATATCTTCTCCCATCCCATAGGCTGCCTTCTCACTCTTTTGTTGGTTTCCTTCCTTTTTTGTGTGTGTGTGAGGAAGATTAGCCCTGAGCTAACATCTGTCGCCAATCCTCCTCTTTTTGCTGAGGAAGACCGGCCCTGGGCTAACATCCGTGCCCATCTTCCTCCACTTTATATGGGACGCTGCCACAGCATGGCTTGACAAGTGGTGCGTCAGTGCGCGCCCAGGATCCGAACCCCAGGCCACTGCAGCGGAGCGCGTGCACTTAACCGCTACACCACCGGGGCGGCCCTGTTTGTTTCCTTTGCTGTGCAGAAAACTTTAAGTCTGATGTAGTCCCACTTGTTTTAATTTTGCTTTTGTTACCTGTGCTTCTGGTGTCATATCCAAGAAATCACTGCCAAATCCAATGTCACGAAGCTTTCCTCCTATGTTTTCTTCCAGGAGTTTTATAGTTTCAAGTCTTATGTTTAGGTTTTCAATTCATTTTTGAGTTAACTTTTATATATGGTGTAAGACAAGAGTCTAACTTCATTCTTTTGCATGTGGATATCCAGTTTTCCCAACACCATTTACTGAAGAGACTATCCTTTTCCCAATAACTAGCCTTGGCACTCTTGTCAAAGATCATTTTACCATATATGTGAAGGTTTATTTCTGAGTTTTCTATTCTGTTCCTTTAGTTTACACGTCTGTCTTTGTGCCAGTATCTCACTGTTTTGATTACTATAGCTTTGTGATATGTTTTAAAATCAGCAAGTGTGAGGCCTCTAGCTTTGTTTTTCTTTCTCAAGATTGTTTTGGCTATTCGGGGGTCCTTTGAGATTCCATATGAATTTTAAGATGGTTTTGTTCTATTTTTGCAAAAAATGCCATTGGGATTTTGATAGGAATTGCATTAAATCTGTAGACTGCTTTGGGTCGTATGGACATTTTAACAATATTAGATCTTCCAATTAATGAACATGGAATGTCTTTTCATTTATTTGTGTCTTTAATTTCTTTCAGCAATGTCTGGAAGTTTTCAGTATACAAGTCTTTCGCCTCCTTGGTTAAATTTATTCCTAAGTATTTTATTCTTTTTGATATTACTGTAAATGAGATTGTTTTCTTAATTTCCTTCTTGGGTTATTCATTGTTAGTGTATGAAATGCAACCAACTTTTATGTGTTGATTTTATATCCTCAACTTTGCTGAATTCACTTATTAATCTAACAGAGTTTTCTTGGTGTGCGGAATCTTTAGGGTTTTTTCATATAATATCATGTCATCCGCGAACAGGTATAATTTTACTTCTTCCTTTGCAATTTAGATACCTTTTCTTTCTTTTTTCTTGCCTAATTGCTCTGGCTAGGACTTTCAGTACTATGTTAAATAGAAATGGCAAAAGAAGGCATCCTTGCCTCGTTTCTGATCTCAGAGGGAAAGCTTTCAGTTTTCACCATTGAGTATGATGTTAGCTGTGAGCTTTTCACGTATGGCCTTTATTATGAGGAGGTAATTTCCTTCTTTTCCTAGTTTGTTGAGTGTTTTTATCATGAAAGGGTGTTAAATTTTATCAAGTGCCTTTTCTGCATCTATTGAGATGATCATGTGCTCTTTGTCCTTCATTCTGTTAATGTATTACGTTGATTGATTTGAGGGAGAAATGGGGAAACTTAAGTGTTGAGCTTTAGATATTTTAGACCAGAGATGCTTGGAAGACACCCAGGCACAGATGTTTAGCAGGCAGCTGCACCTACAGATCCAGAAGTTAGAGATGCCTGAACTCGAGGGTGGGGGGAGAAGTCACAGGGCACATTTAGAGAACAGAGAAGAAGGTGTGGTGGTTGGGGCATGGTGTTTACCGAGAGACAAGGATGGAAAATAAACCCAGAATGCCTTCCTAGAGCGAGATCATGGTGCCAGGCTCTAAAACTTGGATTTTATTCTCTGTAAACTGCAATTACAGAAAGGTCTCTTTTCTCCTTTTGAATGACAGAGTTGTTTGCTCATGGCTATTTATTTCTGGTTTTAAAAGTAATAAATGTCCATTGTGAAAATAAAGAAAAGTATAAAGAATAAAAGACCAAGCATCTATAATTCCGCCATCCACCTATAATTACCACTAACACTATGGCCTATTCTCTTCGAAGAATTTTTTCTTAATTTTCATTGGTCTGGCCTTTCTAAAAATAATTTGCCAGTAGTATTAAAAATCTTCAAAATGTTCATACCTTTTGACTCAAAAATTCTCACTTTAGAAATGGAGTAAAGATGTATTCATAGGAATATTTATAATAGTTCTATACCTATCTTTTGTATATATTACAAAATCTAAATTATGCTATATACATAATTCTGTATCTTACTTTTTTCACTTAATATTTTGTCACAAACATTTGCTTATGAGGTAAAAAATATTCCATAAACATAATTTAATTGCAACATAATATTATATTGGATAGATATAAAATAATTTGACAATTATGGTGGACATTTAGGTTTTTATTTTTTTCTGAGGAAGAGTCGCCCTGAGCTAACATCTGTTGCCAATCTTCTTCTTTTTTTTTTGGCTTGAGGAAGATTAGCCCTGAGCTAACATCTGTGACAATCTTCCTCTATTTTGCATGTGATGAGTGGTGTAGGTCCGTGCCTGGGATCCAAAGCTGTGAACCCGGGCCACCAAAGCGGAGCACACCAAACTTAACCACTATGCCATGGGGCTGGCCCCTGAAGACTTTTAATACTATTGGAAAATTATTTTTTGAAAGGCCAAACCAAGTTATATCCGAGCATATGAGACTGCTCATTCACTGCATCCTTACCATCAGTAAGCATTATGGCTTTAAAAATATTTACTAATTTTATAGATGAATCATAACTTATCTGTCATTGAAATTTTTTTCACTGTTTTCATGAAACTGTGAAGCAGAAATCAGAGTCTCACAAAAACTCCAATCTAGTAAATTCAAAGCACTTTAGTGAAAGTGTTCAATTTTAATATCATAATGAAGAACTTGAGTTTAAGCTTATAAAATATGAATAAATTTCTAATAAGACTAGTCCAAAGCAGCAGGAAAGACCTTATTTCTGGCAGTCCAAAGTGGGGATCGAAGCTACTGAGGGCAGCCCAACAAAGTCATGCTGAGCATCAAACCACCCCAAGTCCTAGAGATCCCTAAGGACTCGTCTTAACTTGTTAGCTTTCTGTATAGGGCAGAGGGGAAAAGATTAATGTGAGGAACATGAGCAAGTTACAGCCCTTCCTCTCTCCCTGCCATTGATGAAGAGCTGAACTATAACCCAAGAGGCATTTTTTCAATTCAAAGGCACCTGGAAGCAGAATTACTCAACCTTCAGTATCATATAAAAGAACTGCTTAGGCACAAGTGTTTGAAGTTAAACCATTGTGCCCAATGAGGAAGGGCACTGGGAAGAGTCAAAGGGTAACCCCTTTCCTTCTTATGATGAATTTTAATCTACATACATGACAACTGAGATCAAGTGAAATCTGTATTTTCACATAGGCTGGGCTCTATCAATGGTTGGTTTGAACTGAGATGACCTGGTGTGGCCACCACATTGCTGTAAGGGAGCTAGCACAAAGAAACCACCTCTGCAGGTGCAGAGGTTTCAAAGAGCAAGTGTCGCACATCTGGGCCCCTTCACGATCTCATCTCAGTTCAAGCTCTGGACTGTGACCTTACAAGCTTGAAAATCTGATGCTGTTAATGTGCTCAAAGAAGCTTTGCCTCCTCAGAGGCCACTTACATCAACCCAGCTCGCAGAGCTGTACAAGCCAGAAAGCCAGCTTGTTACGTACATTTTATATCTGCAACCAGATTTACATGAGAAATCACAGGATAGTCAGAAAGTTTGACAAGAAGCATGGAACCTGAATCAGGGAAGGCAGGACGACAACCTGAGAGGTTTTCTCTACTGTGGGTTACTGAAGGCCTTTGCGCATACTGCCTGGGGTGGTCTTCATCTAGTTTATTTCTCCTCATCCTTCTGAGCTCAGCTCAAATATCCCCTCCTCAAGGTAGCCTCCCCAACTCCCAGTGTAAGTTTCCCCACCCCCGCTTATACATTTTCATTACACTCTGCATTTTCATTTAAGCACTTACAATGATTTTAGTCAAAAGATTTTATATGCTCTGTTGTTAACCATCTTTCAGTTCCCTGACAGCAGAAGCTATGCCTGCCTTATTCACCACTCTATCCCTAATTTCTAGTGTGCACAGTACATAGTAGGCACTCAAATATTTGTGGAAGGGAGGGAGGGTGAGAAAGATAAGACAGCATGATGACTGCAAGTCCGCCATGGGAGTGGCCTTCCAACAGGACTCGAGTTCCTTAGTCAAGATTCTCTCTCCCTAACAGTGTCAGAAATGGGCACTGCCAAAGTCTGCCCTGCTTACTCTCCCTTTTTCTGTGTTTCTACTGCTAGCCGTTCTCCTCTAACACTCGCTCTGGATATGCAGTATCTTTGGTCAGGTTACGGTTTAATCAGACTAGGCTGTGTGCCTTTATTCTGCTGAAGCAGCTTCATATACCTCTGGCCTAATCTAGTTTACGGTCACTTATAATTAAATCTCAGGGAGTAGCCTTACTTTCAAGTTCTTGGAGGTTACCACACTGTCAAGCCCTGGTAATTGCCACACTACTCCCCAGGGGTAAGGACAGGGATGCTCCAGGATGCACAGCAGTCATGGGAGAAATAAGACAACAATGTGTGCATGTGGCTGAAGCCTGTTCATACTTCATACAAACAGAAGCTAGAGATGACATTCTTACATGCTTCTGATATTTTCTCAAAGTATGATATTAATTTTGATAATTAAAAACAGAACAAGCACTGGCCTGGAGTCTGGGTGAGATCTAGATTGTTTTGATCTTGGCTCTGACACTAACTTGGCTGTCAGCAAGTCCCATTCATTGCTGGCTTCTGTTAAATAAAAGAGTTGGACTAGATGACCACTACAGCCCCTTCCAGTCTTGACATTACATTATCCAATGATTATTTTTCATCTAAGAACTAGTCCCTGACTTCATAAGCACCTCAAAGATCAATCCGGCTTCTGGCAATGACTACCACACACTCAAGAGTCTGGGTTAAGCATCTCTAAAGAAATCTCAGTGATATCTTAGGATTATCATGATTACAGATGAAATCATTCAAGAGACCAAGCAGATGTGCTTGGGGCCTGACAACAGCTAACACAGCAGATTCTCTGACATACGGATCTTCTCGATACTTGTTAACCACTGGATATAGGACTGAGATGCCTGGGAAATCTGGCTATGACCCAGCTGGAAGGGATCCTCTTCTTTCGACTTTCCCCAGAAACAGGGTGCTTGTGGAAACTATTTTCCGTATGTAAAATAGTCAATCATGATAAAATGTTGCCATAAGCATACAGTCTTTGCAAGAAGCACTTCTCTTCTCTATTTTTGATATTGGGACTTCAATTTCCTTCACTTCAGCCCCTCAATGCACAGATCTGTGCACAGATCCTGTCACTGGTGCTAAATTACTCTCTCACACAGGCGTTCAGCCATAGTACAAACAAACTCATTACGAATGTGTTTATAACCAAAAAATCATCAGTTTTAATTAGCTGGTATATTAAATTCAAAGTCATGTCTACATTTAAAAGTTCTACAAACTCTCCTCAGAAAACGGGTATCTCTGATGAGGCCCTTCCTTGTCTGAAAGGAAATTACCAAAAAGAATCAAGACACCCCACTAAGGGGTTTGCACTCCAGAGACACATATTTGTTTCCGCTGCAGCAACTGTGAATAGACTAAGAACAAAAGTGTGAATTCCAAAAGATTTCTTCCATTAGCTCAAATAGGATGTTTACAAAAGAATAAACAATTTAAAAAACCCCTGAGAGTGTATGTGAAGATGGGATTGGAAACATTGTGTTACTTACCTTGAGTAGTAAGACTCCACCCCCAGGGCCTCCCGCACACTAGTGATGTGCTGCTCCAGGGCTGAGCTGGTGGCTGTTGGAAGGGTTGCACTGCTACTAGCCTGGAAGTCACTGGAGTTTTCCGCTGTGTTATCACCCAGGTAGTGTTCGTGAAACTTCAGAATTCCTGAAACAGCACAGGCACAGCCAACATTATACACAATTGGGGTTGGGGGAGGGAAAGGTGGAGGGTAGGGGACAGCAATGCCAAGTGCTTTGTGACCTCTTTGACAAGCATGCCATTCTCCAAACCACGTGAAGAAATCTTGAAATCCAAGGTCTCAGGAGGGCTTTAAGAAGTGTGGTCAGCCCCCTTTTTACAACTTTCACCATCAAGTTTGGTGCTTGAAACCAGGGAATTCAAGATAGGGCTTTCGTTTTTGATGATATATTCAGAAGCTCCTGGAATGATGACCACTTCACATATATTTCAAAACAGATGCTTCTCAGAGGCACCAACTAGGAAAGTTTCCTTTCAGGAATAGCGCATGAGCATGCCAACGTATATTCTCCCAAGAAACCGAAATCCTGAACAAAAATATAACTAGCCAAGTGGAAACTCAAAGACCTTTCATTCCAGAAAAGCAAACTGCAATAAATATGTAGTATAAAGGCCAGATAAAAACATTTTAAATTATTTTTAAATAAGACTAACTGGTCAATGGTCATTAATGGATTAAAGGAGCAAAAAATGATGGCTGAATGAAACAGGCAATCCACAGTGGTTTTCCAGCAATAAACATAGGACATATTCTCAAATGGTAATGAGGTGTGTCAGCTCTGGAAAATGCTGGTCGTCTCTGATTGGATTAGAGCCCCAGTGAAAGCTTCAGTCTCATTAAGAGCAAAGAGGAACGAAAAGAGAAACAATAGGAGCCTCATTATACATGGCTCATTATTACCGGGATTTGGATATAGCACCTGTCACATCACGTCCCCAAAATGTAACAACCGCAGAGAGAAAGAACTTGATACCTCCATCATCAAACGTGTCCTCCTGGGTATTAGCGCCCCTCTGCGGGCTGGGATACACAGGGATTCAGTCCATTGTGGCTGACACTTACCACATCACCATGTACATCACAACTTAAAATCGTTAGCATAAAAAGGTCAGAAGCAAGAATGTTTTTTATGGAAAGCCCATAAAAAAATATGGAATTAAGGGGAAAAGATTACAAAAAAATAATGCAGAGGCATAGAATGTATAAGCATGAGTATTCTGAACCCAAGAAGCATCTGAGAGCTGTCATCCAGCCATCTTTTTTTTTTTTTTTAAATCAAAGGGATAGAAACATAATCAAGAAAATCTTGTCAATTCTCCCTGGCAGTTGAACTTTTTGAAATTGGCTTACAGATATTCAAGAAGCCCCATTCTTCAAGATTCCCAATTATAAGATCCACTTCCCCAGCCAATAAACTCTAATTGGATCTGGTGTGTCTCCAACATGGTAAAGCCATCAGTATTTTATTACACAAAAAATATGGTCCTAACAGCTAATTAGTTGTTCTGTATTTAGTAAAACTGTTACAGCCTGAACATTTAATGCCGATTTAATCAAAGGGGATTTTTACTTCTGAAATAGATTTATAAGAGAACTGGTTAAAAATGGGTTCTGCTAAACTCAGAAATTTCAAGCATAAGACTTCATTTATATACTGTGATAGAACTACCATTATCATTTTAGTCTCTTTAACTTTACCATGACAAAGGGTCACAATTATTAAATCATATCTAGAAAGAACGTGTTAGGACTTGCAGTCATCACTTTATTAGCTAATGAACAACAGCTGCCTAAAAATAGGGCTGCTGGTGAAATTAATCCTCCTGCTCTTAGTCTTCCTTGATAAATGCTTCCACATTCACCGGCGAGGGGAGCAGTGATTTCTTGGGGGAATGAGAAAGCTGGGCTGTTTTATTAATTGAATGCCCCACCATGGAATAACCGCCTTTGCTGAAAGCTGACATCAGCTCCTTAATCTGATCCATGGTAATGCACCTCTTCTACCTCTATTCATTAGACTTGCACAGTCTAGTGTCTTAATTGCCCTGTGCCCACACAAAGAGATCTTACCTGCCCCAGGAGCAAGCAACCAGCTGTATAGGTAGCCCGCCGCCAGGGAATAGTAAAGCACTAGTCCCCTCTGGCCATTAACCATCTCTAAGATCTGATCGATAGTAACCGGGGAGTAGGGGTCGGAGTCCTGCTGTCCTGTTTGTCGTTCGACCAGAAGATCAGCAAATGCCCTTGTCCGTCCTCTTTCTGCCACAGCCAGGGCTTCATCATGATGGCCTAGGAGATAAGGGATAGGCTGAGCAGTGCATGGGGGGTGAGCTTACTCAGAGAGGGCCATCCAGTACAGAAATTCTGGGCAAAAACCTCACTGCCTCTGCACTCCAATGTGTGGCAGACTCTTGGACACTGCTTAAAATTCAACCCCTTGCCTCAGATGACAGGTGCAGTGTCCACTCTTATAAACCCCACATTTTCAGATTCCATGGCACCCTAAGCATCGGGCCTTCCCCTCTCTTGCAGCCACATCACAAGAGAGCTGTCTTTATTCAGAGCATTCGTCCTTAGCCCTGCCTGCTCTCTATTCCACATCCTGAGTTGCTCCCTGGCCTCCTGACTTCTGAGCCCATTCACTTGGCTCCTTGGACATGATGTTTTGCTCTCTGGTTTGCTCTGGACCATCCTTCTATTTCTTCTCAATGCAGCCCCTCTATGCATCACATTGTCCAGTCCCATTTCCACATTTCCCCCCAAATTATACCTCTGTGCCTTAACACATGCTGGTCCCTCTGCTGGGTGTGCCCTTCCCCCTTTCATTCAAAAAGAGGGATCCTTGTAGTTGTCCTGCCTATTTCAATGGGCTATGGTAAAGCCCATTGTAAGCCTTCACTGTAAGTGAAGATGCCTCAGTTACGGTAGGTGTTATCCAAAAACACCATATATAAAACAGGTGATTATTGTTAGAGCTGATACCTCATTTCATTCCGGGCTCCCATACACTTCTGTGCTCTTCTAGTCTCCATGGGCAAAGGGTTTAAAGCTCTGAGGTTTTTAGTTTTTTGAAATTGCTTCTCTCTTTCAAGCTTTTCCTCAGTCTTGAATCCAATTTCTAATCCCACTTTGTCTAAAAGACCAGTCTGTAATCTAGTTTAAAAGCTAATGCACAAATATGAGAGCACAAAAACATAAAGCAACATACTTTTAAGTGAGGGTTGTTTAGACATGCTGAAAGAACACAATGCAGGGATTTGTTTGCGTCTTCAATATAAACACGGAAAAGTTACTAGAACTAAGGTCCAAAGAGAGAGCGGGCAGAGGCAGGAGACCAGATGCTACAGCTCTGACAGCACTTCAAGTATGCCTTGCTTCCTGCAGTTCAAGTATCAGTAGAAAGTGGGGATTTATACGTGTGTATGCAAATGTCTTCTTTTACTCTATTGAGTTATTAACTGGAACAGCAGGGACGATTTCTGTTCACGTTGGAAAATTGGCCCCAAAGTGCTACAGACTTAACACTGTGATTATAATAGATAATAAATTGTAATCCCAGGCAATGAGGACATTTAATAGATGGATTTTTCAAGTGGAAGTTTGAGTATTCATACACATACAGCAAAGGACAGGTTATTGACAAGGCCACAACATCGAACTTCAAAGACATTGTTTGTTCCAATGGATACCTCCTAAACCCAAGTTCTAGGTTGAGGAAAATGGTCTGCAGAGATGGACAGGCCTGAGGAGAGAGGGAGGACAGGGGAGCTTGAATAGGGTGGCTGCAACAGTTAAGGCCCAGGTGAGGGAAGATGCATGCTGCCCTGTGCAATGCAGTGCCACACGCCTGGGAGAATTATCACTGACTATGCCACAGCCTAGAGGGCAGATAGTAAAAACATTTACTAGATAGCAACATTAAAAGACGTGTGGCAGAGGAAATAGGGAAGAGGCTGGGTGTCTTCTCAGGTACCTCCCCCCGTAGGTATTAATGGCGAGAGGGAATGGGGGCGGGGGAACACCTGGTTCAAGCATCCCTGTCTCCGGGACACCTTCCCTGGCTCCTGGGTCTGCCTGCAAGCTGCTTTCTTTCCAGAGCACCTGAGTTTCTTTTACCCCGGCGCCAACCACATCATACTGCACTCGTTGACCTCCGTCTCTTGACAGGCTAAGAGCTTCTTGAAGGCAGGAATCAGGCCTTCTAGACTTTAATCCCTAGGGCTGGCACTCGGCACATACAAATATTTGTTGAATAAACGAACTAATGTTCAAGGGCTGGATTGTGGTTGTGGCTTCACCGTCTGTTGTAACAACAAATCACACTTCATCACAGCAATCACTCAACAACTTAGATGCACGGGCACAAAGTGGGAACCCCAGCTGCTCTTACCTAGGCTGACGAGCACCCGCTGCAAGGCCTGGTAGGATGATGTCTGCAGGTCGAAGAGGGAGAGTTTGTAGTCTGTGCTCAGCTGTGCCTCGTGTCGGATCGTTTCAAACAAGGCCGATGCCCTGTAGAGCTGCAAGTAGGGGACAAAGAACGTACGTTATCCATTCCCCAGAAACTACTGTCCAGCCATTCACTGACTGAAGACAACTTTTGCTCATATCTTGGTATACAACCTAAAAATTGTCCTAAAAGGTTTGAAAGGATGAATATTGATTTCCAGGTAGGTCTTTGTAGAGCTGAAAAGGCATCAGATCATACCCAGTAAATTATGGCTTAGGTAATCAATTTTTGACAGATAAAAGGATCTAGAAGACAGCGCTTATAGACTTATAGTTTGAAAATTGAAAAAAAAATCAGCTATTAATCCAACCAAGCACTGATTTTAATTAAAACAAACAAAAAGCCTCTCGTCATCAAGCAACCGTAACTCACAACCCCATGCCTCACGGTGCTGAAGGACTGGAGTGAGAACAGGTGTGGTGGAGGCAGGCTGGAAACCGACGAGGCTGGGGGGGAAATGAGATGAAGGCAGCCACACTCGCAGGAGGAAGATAGCTTTTTGCAGGTGGTTCAGCCAAACCAAAAGCTGCTCTCCACAGCAGTGCCCCAGGGTCAGGTCTTCGCTAGACAAGCTTCACAGGAGCCACGCCCACTCACAGGGACACCCACAGGACCGGACACTCGACATTCCTAAGGAGACACTGTCCTGCTGCTCTAATGGGTTTCTCTATCAGTGAGACCACAAGACTTTTCTCTGATATTTATATGCTGGAAATAGTACCAAATTTTAAGTTCATGCAAATTTAAAAAATAGAATTCTAACACTAAGAGACTTAGACTAGGAGAGAGGAATGCATTCCTAACTCTACCACTAATTTGCTGTGTGACTTTCAGCAAGATTCAGAGCCTCAGTTTCTTCTTCTCTATAAAGGGGATGGTTTTCATTCTACCTTACACGGTTATTTGAGGAATAAATTCAGTGAGTGAAAGCACTCTGAAAATTGTAAATCACTATATCAATACAAATTTTAACTTTTAAAACCAGGAAATTAGAGAATTCTTTAAATTGCCTTTAATAGTTTAAAAAGTACAGTAAGAAAAGTACAGTAAAATACCATAGAATTCCAGGATGCTATGGTACAAATTCAGTCACATCATGTCCTCAGTTCCTGTGAGCACCCTGATAGGAGCCTTGATTCACTTATCCTCCACCCCCTTTGCCTAGCACAATGCCCTCTGCAGTAATTACTCACATGCTGCCTAAAGTGGGTGATTGTGTGATTTTAGATGACGCCATCTCACAACTCCCTTAACCTGACAGAGGAACTCATAACTCAAGGGATCTTTCTAATCTCCAGAGGCAGCATGAGAGCGGGCTTCTCTTCAACTATTTATATATATGCAGAAACATGAACTGTGTGTGTGTGAGAGAGAGCACTATCTATTGATACAATAACTAGAAACCTACAAAGACATTAAATCCAATAACTATGAATTCTTGGATTACTTATTTCTATCATAAAATGTATGTAGTTTCATATTAAGTTTTAATGAGGAAAAGCAGCACATTAATAGTACAAGAACTCCAAAGACATTAATGAGAAATCTATCACACAAGTGAGCAAGAATTTTACTATGGTTCAATACTTCTAGGCTGGTACAGGCTGGAAATCCTGTACGTTAACCCAAGAGTAGAGGGCAGCACCTTTTGGCAAATGTCATCACCACTAGGATAGTAATCCCAAGGTCTTCCATGCTTCTAGAAAGAAAATCCACTGGGGACAGGGGTTATCCTGATCACCTGATGTTGGGCCTCCTCCAGGTTCCCACTAGCCCAAAGGGAGAGGCCAAGACCATGGCGAATTTTGGCTTCATCTTCTCTTCGGCCCAGTTGCTCAGCTAACCTTAAACCTGAAACCAGAGAGAGAAACTTTAAGAACACATAGAAGACAGACAATTCCATCCTGCCAGGGAGTCCTGGGGGGTAATTCTGCCTCAGCTGTATATAAAGAATGTTAACTACACAGGTGGATAAAATAGAGGGCAAGAGTGGAATCAGCCAGGGCAGAGTAAGCATTCTCTTCAAATTCTGTGTTGGTACTGACCTTTCTGGGACACTTCAAGATGCCCCAGCAAGAGCTCAGGCGATGGCTAGCAGCAGGAGACAGGTTTGCAGGACAGGCAGAAACATTGCAACGAATAGAACCTAACCTGGCCGCCCTCCCACATGTGAAATCTCTAGCTTTGCAAATGAAAACTTCTGGCCTATACATTTACCTAATCCAATCCTTTGGCTGGCAAAAGCTTTTCCTGACAGTTCCATAGTCAAGTACAGAAACCAAGCTAATACTTTTTCCTATCTCATGTGCACTGCATCCTATCAGGGTTGATGAGAGACACATCTGATGTCCTCCCAAAAGCAGCATGCTCACACTGCCTGACCTGCCTTCTGTTACTGATGCCACTGACACATTTCATGTCCAATCTGTTTTTCCTTTAAGGCTGAGACTTTGATGTGCCTCAGTAGGCTTGCAGAACAAGTGTTACTATGAGTCAAAAAGCCATAAATGGGACTGTCCTCATTCTAATGGCCTTCAGATAGGTACCTGCAGTGTGGGTCACTTACCCACAGCAAGCTTCTGGATTTCAGGACACCAGCAACCCCCAGGGCTTTGTGGGAGCCAAATCTGAGGGCAATAGTTTATTTTACTGGCCACTAAGCAGTTCTCAGCATCACTTTGCTCTCTTTATCTTGCTCTCTGTACATAGGAGTAGCTTGTACAGAAGACAGCATGAAGGTTCCCACACTATACTTGCACACACAAAGGAAGGCCTTCCTTTTTCTAATCTAATTTAAGGTGGATGGGAACCTGCCTCTGAGCATGCTGGGCCCATGCAATTTCAGACTTCCGTAAAGAAACTGAGTCAGTTGAGAGGCTAATAAAAGCGATACTCAGGTTCAAGCTTGTAAAATAGCATGCATTTCAAAGTGCACATAACTCAGAAAACTTAGAAATAGCATTTTAAGTTTAAATCATGTCACTGGGTAACAAAAATAATACTTGCATATTAGTCACATTTTAAAATACCTCACAGAATAGGAACACAAATGAAAGAAGATGATTCTTGGGTGAAAACCAGGATACTGGTTGTTTTAACCCTCAATGAGCTAACTATATCCATTCTTCAATATGGCTATCCCTGCTAGGTCTGGGTCTGTGAGTCAGAAGTAAAAATCGTTGCAGTAGCCCCCTAACCTGTGCTTTGTTCCCTGCTGGATCCCCAGCATGTAGGATACTCCCTGGCCCATAGTCATAGGCTCAACAACAAAGAGTTAAAAGCCCATTGGACAGACATGGTATCTGTCCTGCCCCAGCTTCTATCGGCTTCTGCCGCTTAGGAATCTGATCTGCTCATCCAGCTCTCCTGGAGCCTGGTTTGCCTGAAACTAGTTGCAAAACTCCAGGTCAGTCACTAAATCCCTCCAGGATCCCTTTCTTCATTTGCGAAAAGAGAAAAAGCTGGATGAGACTAGTGGCTTTAACCAGGGGTGTCGATACAAATCACCTGGAGAGCTTGTTCAAAAGACTCAGACAAGGCCCCACCTGTGAGATTCTTTGCACTGGGGCAGAGTGATGCTGATCTTCAGCCTCCTCTGCAAGGCAGGAGAGAGAGAGCACTGAGATGGTTTCTGACTGAACTGTTCCCTCCTTGCAAGAGGCTGCAGACCCAACTCAGAGCACTCAGAAAGGGCCTTCCAGGTGTCCTGCACCTGTAACAGCTCCTGAGACGAGGCATCTGGTTTGGTCCATGGGGCACACCAGGCTCTCTGATGAAGCACAACCACGAAGCAGGCACCGTGGAGATGCCACAATAAGAATTTAGATCTCTGCAAGACTTAAATTACAAGAAACAATAAAAATGAAATTGAGAGTTGTCCATAAATATAGAAGTATGTTACAATGTCTCAGGGAAAGCAGATGCTTCATGGAAACAATATATCAAGAAGTACAAAAGAACACAGCTGAAAGTCATATGCTGGGCCTAAATTTAATAGTTTTCACAAATTCAACTGAAAATCGCCCCCAGTCTGTTGGAATTTTACCATAGTCAAGTTTCAGAAAACCAAAAGCCAACTCTCATATTTAATACATTGAGGCAGAGCTCCCATTGAGTGGGCCAAATAAGGTCTGGGAAGTGGCTCCCAGCCTCTCAGTAGCCTCTCAGCCTGCAGGCCAGAGCAATTCCTGGTCTGTGCAAAGGAGGACAGTGAACCATCAGCCCCTGGCCCATTCTCTACTTTGCTTCCTACTTCTCTCTCTCCCGGCTTCCCAGCTGGGGCTCAGGAGTAATAGGGATACGACTGCCCCAACCCTGCTCTGTTCTTGCAAGGTTAGAAACAACTCCACACAGGGTCTTGAGTGGTTTCTGGGGTCAGAAAACCTGGGCTAAGCTCCACTCCACCACTTCCTGACCACATGATCAGGATCAAGCTACAGTATTCTCTGAACCTCAGGTCACTTAGCTGCCAATGAGAATAAAAAAGATACACCTCTCAAGGCTACTGTGAGAAGTAAACCCAATTAAATAAACTATATATGCAAAAACACTTGGAAACCATAAATGAGAGTTTTTGCATGAAATCAGCAACCATTTCCTTTTACTAGTGAGCCTAGAATATCACATCTGCCATTTTCCCCTCCCAGGATGGGAGGATGCAATGTGCTCAGGTGAGGGGAATGCTTTCCAGAGTAGAAAGCCCCATCCCAGTGTAAAGAGGTGGAAGGTAAACACATCTGCTTCATGAGGAAGCAAGCATCCAAGGACTGACTGTGCTGAACCTGATGGAGGGGGAGGGGGGAGGGGGAGGGGAGGGGGAGGGGGAGGGGGAGGGGGAGGAGAAGAGGGACGGGGAGGGGGAGGAGAAGAGGGACGGGGAGGGGGAGGAGAAGAGGGACGGGGAGGGGAGGAGAGGGGAGGGGAGGAGAGAGGAGGGGGAGGAGAGAGGAGGGGGAGGAGAGAGGAGGGGGAGGAGCAGTCACTTTCTGGGCTTGCCTGGAACAAGATGACCATGGCATCAGCCCAAGCACTGTGGGTAATAAGCACTGGGAAGGAAGCCTGGTCAACTGCTTGAATGACCCTCAGACTTATGCTTCTGGATTAGACCTCAATGGCCACATCAAAATTGACTTCCACATAGTTTGACACAGTTTAGATATTTTCTGGAAGGACAACAGGGCTTGGAACAGATGGTCATTTTCCTCTGATTCAGACCCTTAAATTTTATATGATTAGATCTCACTTGATTCATCTTGCGTGAGAATATGTTATTCACTCAGTAGAGGGCTCTGAAAAGCAAGGATGATATCAGCTCTTTGGGCAGCTGGCTAGCAGAGTAAGACAACCTGGGTAATGCATTCTGGACAATGGAACACCTCTGTACTATTAAGGAACACTCAGTGGGAGACACTATGGTTTTGGAGTTGAACTGATGATGTGGCCTCTGAGATCCTCACTCCAAGCAGAGATGGCCACTCAAACTGTGCATACTTCCTTCCGAGTAGACTCTGAACTCCATCTCAGAGTAGACTGACAGATCATGACGGACCTTTTCACTTACCTTCTTGTAAGTACATGACTGCCTGGGAATAGTTCTGCAAAGCATGATGGGTCCTTCCAAGGCTACTATACGACACCGTCTTGGCCACCAAGTCATTCATCTGTGCAGCGATGCTCAAGTGCTGTTCTTGATAGACCACAGCCCTCTCAAAGGTGCCCAGGGATTCATACGTCAGGCCCAGGTTCCCATAGGCTCGGCCCTGGCATGTGGGGTTGTTGGTTTCCTCAGCTATCTGAAGATCAAGCTGGTGGTACTGCAGGGCTGTATCATATTCCCCCATCTGCTGGTAAACGCCTCCTAGGCCACAGGCCGCATCACTTTCAAGAGCTCGGTCTTTCATCTCTCTAGCGATGTTCAGCTGGCGTTCAAGGCAGGAAATGGCTTGTTCGTAATTCCCTAATTGGCTGTGCAGACTTCCCAGCTCTCCATAGGCCTGGGCTTTATTAAAGGCCTCCCCAAGCTCATGGGCGACCACGAGCCTCTTTTCAAAGCACACAAGGGCTTGCTGCAAGCTCCCCATTGCCCTGTGGGGATGTAGACAGAAAAGCAATGATATTATTTTGTGCAGGTGCAGACATGCTAAAGCCCCTGAGAAAATGAAAAGCATTTGTCACTGTCACTTACTATTGAAGCTCTTAACTCCTCTTCTAGCTAAAATCTATCATGTGCCCTTAGAGTGAGATGCAGGGGAATTTCATAATCTGGAAAGCAATTCAAAAGTCATCCCTTAGTGACCTTCCCAAGAGCTTGCGATTCAATGGGATATACACCCCAGAGGAAACATAAAATATATTAATAGGCACAATGATAGCGAGTGAACTGTTTGGTTCTTCGAGCCTCCCAATTTCCACTACCGCTTAGACTATGTTTTTGAAATCACTTTACAATGGCCATAAATCTTTCACCCTGAGCTTCTCAGAGCACTCTATGGGTGATGATTTAGTTTGACCCTTGCCCTTCCTCCACTCCAGTAGCCCTAATCCCCTGCCTATCTGGAAAGGCCATATATTCTGCAGACACCTTCTTGGGTCCCCCACATTCAGAAGGGAAGCATCACCTTGGCCAATAGTGTGTCTTTTTGTGCTGCTAAGAGATGGCATGATAAAAGTAGGAAGAGCATAGATTTTGGCAGAAGACCAAACCAGTTGTGTGGGGCACATGAATTCTTTTCCCTGAGCCTCAGTGTCTGGATGATGATAAATCCCACATCCCATACCAGACGATAATAAATGAAGAGTAATACAGGATTGCTAAACATATTAAGTAAGATATCTATGCAAGGTGCCTAGCATGATGATAGTATGTTTCTTCACTCTGGCCGTTAACAGGTGGCTTTCCCTAAAAGCAACAAAATGCGGTCCAAGTAATTGGTAGGCATGGACGTTGTATTAATAAGCATATTCATATAATGTAGGAGGCATTCAGAAAAGATCAGTTAAATTGATTCAGTCATCTTTCCCATTCCTATTATTTTTGTGTGTGTGTGAGGAAGACTGGCTCTGAGCTAACATCTATTGCCAATCCTCCTCTTTTTGCTGAGGGAGACTAGCCCTGAGCTAACATCTGTGCCCATCTTCCTCTACTTTTGTATATGGGATGCACCACACATGGCTTGATGAGTGGTGCACAGGTCCACGCCCGGGATTCAAACCTGCGAATCCCGGACCGCCAGAAGAGGAGCGCGCAGACTTAACCACTATACCACCAGGCTGGCGCACCCCCCATTCCTATTTTTTCTCCTGCTCATTATGAAGTAGTCAAAAAGGCATTGCACTTGGCGTCTGAGAGCTCTGGGTTTGACTTAGCTGTATAATCTTGGACATTAAAGTAACCTCTCTGGGCCTTAGTGTCTTCCTCCATAACATAAGGGTAATAATATCCCCTGCTAAATTCACAGTATCAATGGAGGATCCAGATTAGATATGTATGAAAATGCTTCATAGTTAATAAGCTGCCATGCAGACATTAAGTTGCATTACTGTCACAACTGCTCTTTGTGCAGGTTTATCAACCACATTTGTCCTCCGTCATTTTTACCTGTGTCCATTTCCCAGGCCCCGGTAAGCCTTGGCTTGGTCTTGCATGCGATTCAGACTCTGGGCAACAGATAAATATTGTTCATAGTACTTGATAGCTTCCTCATAGTCACCCAGGGCCTCGTAGCAATCTCCCAGGTTGCCGTAGGCCCGGCCCCTGTCAAGCACAGACTCGTTTCCACTTAGCTGCTGTAGCATGGCCAACTGCTGCTCAAAGTAGCCGATGGCTTCCTCCATCACATTCATGTTCATCTTTGTGATGCCCATGTTGCCATAGACCTGGGCTTCTAGACTTGGATCCTTCAGCTTCTGCCCTAGATCCAGCTGCTCTTCATAACACTTGAATGCCATTGTATATTTCCCAAGGGCCATGTAGACGGCAGCCAAGTGCCCGTGAGCTCTGCACTCCCCCGGCAAGTCACTCAGCTCCTGATATACCTCCAGTTCCTGCGTGTGATAACCCAAGGCCTTGTCATATTTCTGGATCATTCGGTATGCAGTGCCCAGGGCTGCGTATGCACTGGCCTCCAGTCTTCTGTCCTTTACATGGTGAGCTAAGCCCAGCTGCTGCTCATAGAATTTTATTGCACCATTTATATCCTTTTTACAGATGAATATATCGCCCAGGTTCCCTAGGGCTCGAAATTTAGCCTGGGAATTATTCAGGGACTGGGCTAGGGACAGTAGGTACTTTTGACACTCTTCAGCTTTGTGGAAATTCAGCAGAGCCTTGAATGCTAGGCCCAAGTTGCAGTAAGCTTTTGCTTGGCTCAATTTGTCATGAAGGTCTTTGGCTAATGCCAGATCCTGCTCATAGTACTTCACTGCCTCCTGGTAATTTCCAAGGCAGTAATGGGCATAGCCAAGATTGTGGCAGACCTTCCCTTCTCCTTCCATGTCTTGAAGGTCAGGAGCAAGCCGGAGGTACTGTTCATAATAGGGGGCAGCGTGGACGTACTCTCCGCGAGAGCAGTGGAAGTTGCCCAGGTTGCTGAGGGCCCGAGCCTCACTCTGGATGTCACGCAGCTCCCGGGCGATGTTCAGGTGGTTCTGATAGTGCTGCAGGGCCCGGTCATGGGCACCCAGGGCCTGGTAGGCCACAGCAAGGTTCCCATGTGTGGATGCTTGCGAGGCACGGTCATTCACTTCCATGGAGATCTGCAGCTCCTGCCGGTGGTACTTGACTGCCTGGTCATACATGCCCAGAGCATTGTAGGCATTGCCCATATTCCCATAGGCACGGCCCTGGGCAGCGTAATCACTCAGCTCCTGGGCGATGCACAGGTGGGTCTTGTGGAGTTTCAGTGCGGTATCATAATCGCCTTTCATCTGGTGTATGATTCCTAAGAAAGAGAATAAAAGAACAGAAAAAGGTTGGAATAACTGATTAGCAATTTGGAAAAAAACGTAATTTGCAACTCAATTTATACTCAAATACAATCCAGATGAATTAAAGAATTTAAAATAACAGAAGGTAGAATTAAATATTTATCAGCTCTCCAGAGAGGGGATAGCTTTCTAAGCTTCGAAGCAACAGAAAACAAACATTGACAGATTTGATTACAAAAATAAGTTTATACTACAAATACATATCTAAAATTAAAAGGCAAACACAATACTGGAAAATATATGAAACATATATGAAAAAATTCAATAGTGTGTAAAGATTTCACTTGATTTAAAAAAATCAAGACCTCAATTTACTGAAATAGGCAAAGAACAGTAAGTGTGAGCAGACAACTCACGTGCAAGGAAATACAGAGAGTAACCTCAGGGGAAATGCTAATTTCTTTTAATAATCAAAGAAATGTAAAATAAAACAACCCTGAAGTACCATTTTACTTCTACTAAATTAGCAAGCAAAAAATTTAAACAACACCCTACATTGATGAGGTTGCCTTGAAATTGGTCAAGACGTCAACTGCTGGACAGAAGCTGGAACAGCCTGTGAAGGAGCAGCAGGGCAAGAAGCACAAACACAGTCCTGCTCAGACCCTGCCATCCCACTCATGGGAACGTCTTCTAAGGAAATCATTTGACAAATGCAAGAGCTGTATGCATAACAATCTTCACCGCAGCATGATAGATTAGTGGAAAATCAGAAACATCGTAAACGGCAAACACTAGGGGACTGTATAAGCACATTTTGGTATATCAACTCAGTAGAGGATTATGCAGTCATTAAAAAGATAATTATGAAGTCTATGCAGAAAAATGGGGAAAAAACTTCTTGCAATAATGTTAAGTGTAGGAAGCAGAAAACAATGCTGCATGCTCCCTGTGACAATAACTGTGAAAATAAATGTGTACACAGGGACAGGACTGAGAGGATTACGCAAAAATAAAAATAGTTGCCTTGTTAGGTGATGGGATTTGAATGATTTTTGTACCAGAATTTCTTGTAATTCTACTATATGTCTTTTACAGTCAACAATAACAGTACTTCAAACAACCCTCATAAACTACGCTACAGCTGCTAAGCTAAGCTATTGTTTTTACAAGCAGTTTAAAATGAGATATATCATAAATATCATAAATATAAAGTAGTTCCAAATGAGGGATATCATAAAAGTAACTTGGGAGGTGCCTTTGAGGAGAGCCTGGTTCATCCCACTTGGCGCTGGGTGGGGGCGGCGGGGAGCACTGGAAAGGGCAGAGGGAATCTAGTATACAAACAGGTTTCTCCTTCCTCTTGCTTCTGAACACGGTTTTCTACGCATCAATGTGTGAGCTTTGCAGTGGTGACCAAAACCTGCAGAAGTACAAAAACTCAAAAACACCAAGATAGGTTCTTGTTAAAATGTCTTAACTGAAAGTAGAGTCATTGAGAAAGAAAGCTGTCAAAATCCTGCCTCTGCAATTTGCTTATCTCTATGACACCATTCATTCATTCATTCATTCATCCATTCACTTACACACTGACCCAGCAAACATTAACTGAGCACCTATTGTATACTAAGCCTTGTGGTGGGCAGCAGGGGTAGAGAGAAAAACGAAGACACAAATCTGCCCTCAGACAGCACACAGGGTCATAAGGAAGAGAGACATGAAACAAATAATGTCAGTACACATGACAGATGCTGAAGTGAGGAGGGAGAGAGGAGCACGTCAGGGCCGCTCTTCTGGTGCTGACTCCCCCCTCGCCCCCCACGGTGGAGGTCTGCCCTGCCACAGCAGTGGCACCTATCTCTGGGCCCAGCCATCTCTTTGACAGTAGCTGGACTTAGGGTACTGGATGAATCCTTTAGCCTCTCTGAGCCTTGTTTAGTCCATCTATAAAATGAGGAAAGCAATAATCTTGATATCAACCTTAGAGGGTAGTAGTGAGGATCAAATGAAATAATGTATGTGCAAGTGCATTGTAAATTAAAGCGAAATTCAAATATTAGTGACTGAAATTACTATATGCTTCCAGGAAAGGGGATTCTCAAGGTGGTAGAGATTAAATAAACTATGGTAATTCTTTTATGTATTTTCTTGTATGAGTAAACCATTTCAAAATTTAAAAATAACTAAGTAAATCATGGTCCTCTATAAAATGGAATAACATGGTGACATTAAAAATGGTGAAGTAGAAGTTTACGTATTGACATGGGAAAAATTATAACATATTAGTGGGATATATGGTCATAAAGCAGCACATTTTAATAAAAATATTAATATGATGTGTGTCTATACATATATGTTTACATCTATACATACACAGAGCATAAAATTTATTTAAATGTTAACAGTAGTAATCTTTGGGTGGTGAAATTACAGTTTTTTTCTTTTTGCTTATCTGTATTTTAAGTGTTTTTTTCCTATGGTGAATACATAACACTTGGTTTAAAAATTACTGAAAGTATTTTTGAAACTCTGATCCAATAAGAGAAGTAATATTCCCGGGGATTGGGTCTGGTCACTTCCCTGGGTTGGAGATGCCACTGGCATCCTAGCTGGAAGGATCAGAGTTTTTCAGAACCTATCTCAAGGTGAGAAACTCTCAGCTGCCCAAGAGGCAATACCTTAGCATCACCTGGAACCCTTTTACTGGGGCAAAATTATTAGTGACAGAAACATTTCAGTTCTAAAGACCTGGATTTGGCCTGTATCCCTAAACTGCTTTTACCTAAAGAGAAAATTTTAGATTTAAATTTTCCAGGTATCCTTAGAGGAAATGAATCATTTACTCCCTCTCTCCTCAGCTTCTGCATTTCTAAAATGAGGGTCAAAATATCTGCCCAGCCATGAGTCCATAGCTATGAACAGAGCCAGAGCTGGGGAGGGCAGCAGGAGTGCCTGCCCCTCTCTCTGAGCACTGTCTCCCACAGTGATGCCTTTGCACTGATTTTTCCCCACAGATGTTGGATTTCATTGCAATGATTTTTAAGCCAATATGATCACTAGTTTGTTGCTAAGATGATGTTAAGAGGAAGCAAGCAGAGTGAGACTTTTAGAGAAGGCAATTGAGGAAGCTCAGGTTTTTTGCAGGCTCCGTACACCAAGACACAGGTCTCCTTGCTAGCCTCCCACCCTCCCCACTTACCCCAATCCTACAGGAAGCGGGCTAAGTATCTGGAAGGCACACTATAATGGAAAAGGCACAGAACTTTAAGCCAGAAGTCCTGTTTTACAAGACTGGCTTCCACCTCATTCAGCTGAGTATCTTTGAGACAATTACTTTATTTCTCTGAGCCTTTCTTTTTTTTTGTTTTTGTCTCCTCATGCCTCTTTTTTTTTGTTTTGTTTTGTTTTTTGTGAGGAAGATCTGCCCTGAGCTAACATCCATGCCAATCCTCCTCTTTTTGCTGAGGAAGACTGGCCCCAAGGCCAACATCCATGCCCATCTTCCTCCACTTTATATGGGACGCCGCCACAGCATGGCCTGACAAGTGGTGCATCAGTGCGTGCCCAGAATCCAAACCCAGGCCACCAGCAGCGGAGCACGCGCACTTAACCGTCACGCCATGGGGCCGGCCCACTTTTCTTTTTTTTAATTAAAAACTTTTTGATGTTTTCTATTTTCTTATTAATAAGGCCAGGTTATAATCATCTCAAAGAAATAGTATGAGAGTATGAGAAACATAACAGTGTATATCAATAAGCTTTGTAAACTATAGCATGCTATCTAAATATGGTATGAGTAGTATTTAGAGAGTGAGAGAAAGGAAAAGAAATTCTCTGTCTCTTACTCTCATGGCCTTAAGAGTCTGGCCTAGTTAATAGGGAGCAGTTGGAATGATAATGGCTACCCAGGGTTCAACGATTTGGGAAAGAAACTGCCTGCTGGTTATGGCAAAATGATCTGACCCCCAGCCAGCTTGCCCATGCATGTCCCTTTTCTCCCACTCTTCCTCCTCATCTGACACTTCCAAGGGTCTATAAAGAATCATAGGAAGATTCTCAAAACAAAGACTTCTGGACACAGGCAAGGGTAAGAGGAGATGGGTCTGGCTGAGACAGGAATGTTTTCATCTGCCCTGTGTCTCTACTGTCCCAGCTGCTGCCAGCCTGGAGAATTTTGAACAGAACATTACACCCCTTGGCAGGCTTTCTCTTTGTTGAGGCAACAGAAAAGCGGCCCTGAGAGCTGCCAGCAGAGTGAATGCACATGCTGAGGAGATAATCTAAAGATCCTCCTCCCCTTTCCAGACCACAGCTTGATTTTCCAGGGCCGTCACTCAGATGAAGACTTACAGAGGGCCTGTCAGCAGGGGCGTGCAAGGTGACAACGTGCTGCAGGGCGGGGAATTAAATGAACATTAGTGGGGCAGAAGATCCTCACAAAGCTGAGTTCTCACATCGGCATACAGAGAAAGAAGACACGGTTATGAATTTATACATCACCATGGTAGGCCTCCACCTATGCATCCAGAATGGTCATTGCCATGGAAATAATAATACCTACTTCAAAGAGCTGTTGTGAGGCCAAGGAGATCATGCTTATCAGAAGCTAGCACAATGCCTGGGACATAGTAAATGCTCAATGCATTTGCTTTTATTATTAACAATTACCAGCAAAGACCAAAGGAGGTGTGAACAGGACAAGCCAAGCAGAAGAATTTCTACTGAAACTAGAACATTTAGCATTTCAGCAATGACTTCTGGCTGCCTTTTCTTTGTGAATTCTTTGAAAGTAGGGCCTCAGTGTATCTCCATAAAAAATGGAAGCACTCTTCTCATTTATTGAAAATAGTGTTGTTCTGATTACTAATAGTGCACAATCCAAACGAGGCTTTAAGAGCTCATCTATTCTTTCCCCCTGCTTTCAAACAGGTTGAGTTCTGCTCCATCCTAGCCAAATCACCAGCTATTCTCAGAAGAAACATGAGATTTGGGAACTGGAAGAGGCTCACTTTATAAATGACATGACCAAGGCCCAGTGAGAGGAAGTGAGTTAGTGACAGAGCTGAAGGAGGGAATTTCAATCCACATATGCCCTCAGCTGTACTAGCCCATCTGCCTTCAAGATATGAAGGAGACATGAAGGGACTGGTATTAGTCTCACTAGGTGTGACACGGGATAGTAGCTGTGCTTTAAAAAGTTCTCATCTGGGGGCTGGCCCGGTGGCGTAGAGGTTAAGTGTGCGTGCTCCACTGTGGCGGCCCAGGGTTTGTATCCCAGGCGCACACCGACGCACCACTTGTCAAGCCATGCTGTGGCAGCGTCCCGTATAAAGTGGAGGAAGATGGGCACGGGTGTTAGCCCAGGGCCAGTCTTCCTCAGCAAAAAGAGGAGGATTGGCAACAGATGTTAGCTCAGGGCTAATCTTCCTCACAAAAAAAAAAAAAGAAAGAAAAGTTCTCATCTGTTAGAAATACTTATGGAAGTATTTACAGATGAAATGACATGGTGTCTATGGTTTGCTTTAAAAATACTCCAGCAGGGGGGAAAAAGGTAAACATGTGTATATTTAGGAAAATAGATGAAAAAAGATTAGCAAAATGTTGATAATTGGGTTACAAGTATGTGGAGGTTCATTATACTATTCTGTGTGTGTGTGTGTGTGTGTGTGTGTGTGTGTGTGCACAAGAGAGAGACAGAGAGAGAGAGAGAAAATTTCCATAACAGAAAGTTAATCAAATAATAAAGATATGCAGAGAGATCTGTACTGCACATTCTTCTGTAGCCCCTTTTGCATCAGGAAACTCTTCCTCATAGCTAAGTCCTCATGTGGATGTTTAAGTTCATTTTTCTGTCTTTGGGACCTCAGTAGAAAAAGAAATCAGCCGGTCACCAGCCTCCACAGCTATACCAGCCTCCATATCCTTCTCCAGTCTGAAAGGAGGACATGTGTAGACTGAAAACAACGCAGTGCTTTGTCCCATTGCCTTGATTTATTTATAGTCATGATATTTAGTCTTACCTTTAATTTCAAATGATCTTAAAAGATAGGATATGTTGTCTATCAAACAGGAAGGGTGGGAGGGGATGGTAAAAACAGCTGAGAAAACCTGCTCACAGAAACAGCACTGCATATTCTCAACTGCTTCTCTCAATCCTCCTCCTCAGCAGGAGAAGTGGCCCCAGTTTCTCCAGGGGACCCATTATTCCAACTCTAGACATCTTTAGCTTCCCTGGATCCTCTCCTTCTCAAATTTCCACATAGAGTTCTTCTACATTATACCTAAAATGTCTCAAAGCTTGGGGTGAGGAGGACAGGATAGACCTGGTTAGTAAACAGATGGCTGGAATCAAAGGCAAGAGAGCAAACTGCTCTGTGTTAGATATGCAACCAACTGGATGTTTCATCTAACTCATTTTCAGGTTACTATTTACGTACCCGGAGACAAGTCTCCATTATTTTTGCCAGTGGAGGACAGCAAAGGTACAGATATTTTTAAATGGCAGATAATTCCAAAATTACTTATCATATGATTTCAGCTACAAGCACCTTCCTGGTAGGTAAACTTTTCCTGAGAACTTGTGCCAGCTCTCTACTTGATGATCTCATTCACACCTCAAAACAATCCTGCGAGGTCAATACTGTGGTCTCAGAGATCCAGAAGGTTCAAAAACTTACTCGGGCCCATACAGCTTTAAATGGCAGGACTGATACTGGAACCTAGGTTCTTCTGACTCAGGAGTCCATGCTCTTTCACCCGCTCCCCTTCTGAAATGAAGCTGGAATGCCTTCTAGTGAAAGGCGGTCATGATTTTGTACCCATTTCTTCCTCATTAACATTAGTATACTGTCGTGGCAAACCAACCTTGTGGAAGCTATATAAGAACAGATTGACAGTCTGGCTAAATCTGTATCTAGAGCAGAGAAGTATATATAGAGACCAGAAAATCCTAAGAGCCTCAGGAATGTAGTAGGAGGAGGCAGATATAAGCATCTGTGTGGGCATCACAACTGGAGAACTCTTGGGCCATCACGTGTCTCTTCTGCCATCACTTATTTTAATTACATCTGTCTACTTTTTCTACCAAACCCACTAGGCTCCTCCTGTTCCTCCAAAGGATAAGTGAAGTTAAGAGCCTGTTATCTTCTTTTGCTTCAACAGCAATTTAGGATGTCTTCAGTGACATTGTGAGTTCAGCGGCACTTCTGTCCCAGATCCCAATTGCCCTTCCCTTCTCTTTCAATTCTGAGGAGCCCGCTATAATAAGGCCAAGGAAATCCTTGCACGTGCCACCTCTCCCTCCCACAAACACACTCCAATGGAAACGACCTGTCTTTTTCCCCCCAGCTTTACTGAGATATAATTGACAAATAAAATTGTATATATTTAAAGCATACAATGTGGTGATTTGATATACGTCTACACTGTGAAATGATTACCACAAGCAAGTTAATTAACACATCCATCATCTTTTTGTGGTGAGAATGCTTAAGATCTACTCTTTTAGCAAATTTCAAGTATACAATAAGTAGTATTAACTACAGCTACCATGCTGTACATTAGATCCCCAGAACGTATTCATCTTATAACCAAACTTGGAGGAAATAAAATGCAGTTGAAAGAAAAACACAGAGGTCCTAATTGCTAATCCCTGGCCCTCAAACCTCCCTTTAGGCTGAACAGAGGCAGAGTCAGTTCCTCTGTAGTCCCCTCCTGCCAGTGTCCCACAGGCCTGGGCTAAATGGCAGTGACAAGAAGCCAGCCTGGATCCCACTGGAGCCCACAGATATTTCACTGCTTTCATACATGGCCCACTTCGTACTTCCCTCAGATAGTTAAAAACCAAGACAGCAGGTGAATAGCTCAGAAATTCCCTGGGCCTGTACGGCTGTAAATCCTGAGGCAGTGGGGAAGATTAATTGGGCCGTGAAGTAGGGGAAGCAATAATTAAACCTATTAAAAAGGAGCTGGCTGGAGAGGGGCGTTCCAGAGATGGATGACGAGGTAGGAAGTGCTAGGCACAGTCATCCCTAACGGCTGTGGCCGGGCCACTCTGAAAGAACTTGGTGGGAAGCCCAGAGCAGAGTGAAAAATATGCTGGGCCTGCCTGGCCAAGCCCCGCCATTAGTCACTGTTTGGAAAAGGCAAAGTGTGCCTGGTTTTCATTCTGGATCACAATAAGAGGTGAAAGGCACCCTCGTAAGTTAACAATGCAGAGAATGTTACAGGGAGATAGTTTCAATATGAAACAAACATTTCTTTTGATTCAAGACCTGGGGTAGAATCACTGAAATACAGAGATAGCTGCTTCTGCCCATCCCTTGAGCTGAGCCTCTAAAAACTGGACCAGTCCCACCTCCCTGGAGCACCTTCTGAACGTCCCTCTGGCCTGCAGAGTAAAGTGTAGACCAATTAAAATGGCATTTACAAGCTTCCCAGATCCAGCTCCAACCCAGCCATTCCTGCCCCATGCTCCCTACGCTATGTCAGCCACGAAGCAACCCCACTCGCCCTTCCACTCAATCCCAGCCTGCCTTGTATGCCTGACTTTCTCATCCCATTCGGTTTGCTTGCACTGCCTTTCTCTCCCATCTGTGGTAGACTTTACTAATGTTCCCTTCTCTCTGGTTCTCGTCCACATCCAGACATGTATTTCCCTACTCAGGAGAAGTTAGGCATGGCCAAGTGACTTGCTTTGCCCAATGAAATGTGAGTAAAGCAATGCGTTACTTCCAGACAGAAACTTTTAAGAGCTGGAGTATAATATTCCATGCTCTCTCGTCCCCTGCCTCACTGACTGCGGAAGCTGTGTGTTCTAGATGGTGCTGCTACAGGAAGATGGAGCCATGGCAGGCCTGGATTAGCGAGTTGCGCCTGAGGGTTATGTGAAACTGTGGTAGGCTGTGTACAAATATAATACTTTGTTGTTTGGGGCCACTAAGATTTGCAGGCTGCTGTTACTGCACCAGACCCTACTATATCCTGATGAATGTGCCATCCAATATCAACCCTCTAAGCCCTGTCATAACTTACAATTTCAAACTGGCCTAACAAAGCCTGTGTGAGAGGAGAGACGCCTACTAATAGGAATTTCCTGAGGGGCTTTTGAGTCATCCACACCTCTGGATGTTCTAAATTCTAGCTCTGGATCAAGAGAGACCACTAAAATTTATAAACTTAAACCAAATCACCTTGGACTCACAAAGAATAGGCTTCAGTGAATTGAAGTTTAATCTTAATACTCTAGGATTAGTTGATTTGTTGTTGATTCAAGTTTGCTATTAGAAAAAGCACACTGAAATCTATTATCTTTGCTGTTAAAATGTTACTGATACTATAAATTTTGTTACCAGAATCCCTTATATAAAATCTCTCTCGAGAAATTTCTTTTAGAATTCAGCTTTATTTTCCCTGATGGATTCTATGCTCATCTTTGGGTAATGAGAATTATGTGTTTCTCTTTTTGCTTTGGCCACTAGGAAGCTCTGACTCAAACATGAAACTCTACTATAACAACTATGTTAGCCTTTATAGGTTGCATGTTTGGGCTCTTCTCCCTGATCTTGGTTTCCTACTTCTATTTGCCTGATCTTGATTTTCTATTTCTAGTGTATCATCATTTGATATTGTAAGCTAAGTAAAATCCTTTATGGAATGAAACAAGTTATAAACAAGTAAGCAATCAAAACCCCTTTTACATCTGTTGCATGCTTAGCTGACTTTGCCTCAGTAATCTGCTTACCCCGTTAGCCTGCCACTTCTCGACTTGGCTGCAATTTGTTTTGTGGGCCCTATTCTACCAGCTTTAATAACCCAGAAATGCTAGTTACTTAGAGATAGTGCTTTATGGTGGAACGGCACTATGACTAGAATTGGAAGTTCCCTATTCCTGGCTCTATCACTTCACTGTCTCGTGCTCTTAGGAGAGTTACTACTTCTCCTGGCCTCAAGTTTTCATCTATATCAGATGGCTATTCTGAAGATCAAATAAAGCAGTGAATGCCAAGGTGCGATTCTCCATTTTCTAGGGTATTGGTACTATTCCAAACAGCTTCAATTACCATAGTCCTCAATATTACAGATAACAAAATCAAAATATGCCACTCCCTCTAGCATTATTTTACTATAGAGTGCAATTCACTCTAAGTCTTAGACACCATCATATTTCCAAAGCAAGTACACCAAAGGGAAGTTAATACCAGATCATCTCATCTAAGGACAGTAAAAAATTACAGGCTCCAAGCTCTGCATGTGGTGTGAGAATGGGGCCCATTTTCTTAAGCATCTCAGTGTGTGCATGTAGGAGAGGAGGCCCCTCAAGGGCATTTGGAAATGCGGTGGGGCATTTTTGGTTGTCAAAAAGTCTGAGGACCCACACTGGCAGGTTGTATGTGGGGTCAGGGGTACTAAACGGCCTGTACCACATGGGAAAGTCTTGCACAATGAAAAGCCCACCCCCAAATGCCAATGGACCACACTAAGAAACACTAGATTCTCTAAGGTGATTTTATACCCTGGCACTAATTAATAATCTGAAAAAAATATTTCATTTCTGTCCTGTCATCCAGTTGAAGTTGTTAAAATAAATCATCAAAGCTAATTAATTGGGAAGTCTTTGGGCTGGTATCCAATAATTTAAGCAAAAGACTGAGAAAGTGGAAACCTTAATTTTAAAATCTGGCTTACTGACTGATTACCTTCACTAGCTTCTTACCTGTGAAATGTAATTCATTCAGTAAGATAAATTTAAAAACACCTATATATAGGCTTCCTCCCAATTTCATTATGATAATAAGGGAGAGGGGAACCCTTATTTATTATAATAATAATAATAATTATTATTATCATATTAAATAATAAAAATAGTAGCAGCAGTAACAATAATGACAACAATATACAAAATTCTCCTTTGTGATCTCATTCAATACCATGACACCAAGAACCAACTATATGACTCCCAAATACACAACTCCAGCTCAGAGATCTCTCCTAAAGGTTAGTCTCATAAATCTAACTACCTAATGGATATTCCTCAGATAACCTAAAGCTCAGTGTTTCCAAAAATGCTTGTTGAATTGTGGAGCAGAATTAAATCTAACAATTTATGGCAGTTGACAGTTGTCAAAGTCCTCGGGTTTCCCTTATCTTGTTTGACTCTACAACAAAGGCAGGGTGGCCGGGTCTGCATTTGAAGACACAAAAGCCACATGGTCACTAAGTTACAGAGCGAGGACCTGAACTCAGGCCCGCTGCCCCAGCCCAGCACTTTTCCCCTGGGTTACTTTGCCCCTCTGAAGGTGTGAAGCAGCAACTGCTGCAGAATTTAGCTGTGCAATTTGGGGTGAGGACAAAGCCCATCCCCCAGGACCGCATCATTCCATCAGCCCAGAGAGGATTAGAGGATGGCACAGTCTGCCCAGACCAACAGGGAGCCCTGGAAACAGACAGGGAAAGGGAGGAGGAGCAGAAGAGCTGGCCAAAAGAACAGCCCGTCAAAACGATTTCACTTTGCAAATTCAATTGCAAAGCAGATGGATTTTCCAGCAAGGCTGGAGAGCAAATTATGAAATCTGCTTTCCCAAGGCAATCGGGTCTGAAAAGCTTCATTTAAAAAATTCACACTGGATAGAAAACTCAAACTCTATGATTGTAGGAAGTGTTCTAGCTAGATTAAGCATAATGCTATTAAAACAAGTGATTCATATATTCTGCTCATTTTTCTCTTAGTACATGGACTTTTGGTTAGGGCAACGTAAAAAACATGGAAAAGAGCAAAATGGGATTGAAATTGTGAATCCATTTCCTGCTTTTAGTTTTTCTTCCCTTTCTGTTTAATTGAGAGGGATTTACTTAGGAAATTAGAGGCTCTTGAGGCTGGCTCATTTAGGCATATCACAGAGATTATATTTAAACACATCTTCCTAGAAAGCTCTTGTGAACGGCTTTAAATCTGAAACCTCATTTACCTCCTTTATTCGAGTGGTAGACTCATAGGATCAGAGAAACCTGTAGAAATCACCTGAACTCGGGCTTTCCAAAACACTTGTTAGTTCTTGACACACCTCAACCCTGCTACATCAGGAAGGGGTGGATTCCTGTCTGTGTGTCCTGCCAGACCAGTCACCTGTCCGTCTATACTCCTATCTGCAGCCAACCACTTCTTCCATGCACATACAAATAAAGGAACCACCCAATCTCTCCCCTTCTCATCATGTACAGGAATGCTAATGCAGAATACCATTAGTGTCAAGACCCAGAGCAGACAACTTTAATGCTTCTGTGGTTTTCTTTTTGTCCTTCTGGTGTGCATATTTTTACATTATTGAGATTCTATAATAGATCAAAATTGAACATAATCTCAAAAATATTTTTTTCAATGATAAAAATAATACATGTTAAAAAATGCTTCTGGCAGACAGCAAAGTTTGGCTCAGCCAACACTTATTTCCAACTTCCTCCTTCTCCCTTGCTGCCTCTGGCTATGGGGCTGAAAAGCTAACTATTCACTTTCCCAGCCTCCCCGAAGCCAGGGTTGGTTATGACACTATTGTGGTCAGTGGACAAAAGCAGAAGTCTGCTGGCATTTTAGGGAAAGCTCTTGCCTTTCTGATAAAAAGGATACAGAAGCAGCTGGCTCAGCATCTCCTGCTTCTCCTGATTTGAACAAGTCATGATGCCTGGAGCTGCAGCAGCCATGGTGTGACTATGAGGCATAAAGAACTAGCAAGAGAAAAAGGCCAACAGAATTGCAGAGTAATAGGCCCTGTTATCCATAATCTCTGAACAAAGGTCAGGTGCATCACACTTACTGTTTTGTGAGAAAAATAAGCCCTTATTTGTTTAAGTCACTATAAATCAGACTTTCTGTTTCTTAGCCAAAGGATTACTGTTACTATATTTCAATGTGGAAAATATGAAACACAAAAAAACTCTATCTTACTTCATGACTGTCAGAGGTAATCACTGCTAATGTTTTAGCATCGGTCCCGACAATCTGTTTTTGTGTTGGTGTGGACTGTTTTGTTTATATTATTGAGATCATATTATACGTATTGATTTTTAAACATAATTAAAACAAGACCAGGTTCTTAAAGGAAGATAATAATAAAAAGGATTTGATGACAGATATCTGCCATTAGGTCTTTGCTTAGAATTAGATCATTCAATATGGGTTTAAAGAATGTAGATAATCATCTCAAGTTTCTTGGTTATAAAAATGGTCATTATGTTGCTCTCTACAGGTCTGGTCTGTAGAATAAAAAAATGTTTTTAGTTCAGTAGCTCTTCTGATATTGTTTTCACAGTGTAAAATAACTAAGCCATTCTTAGGAAGTACTGGGACAGAACTACATCAGTTGTGGCCTTCGGGGGTATCACACTGGACAAGAAATTCCATTCGAAACGGGGGGTGTAGGATGTGGCAAAAGAAACACATTTTCTGGTATTGGTCAAGGAGGCAAAGAAGGGCAGTTGACAGGTACATGGCAGGTTCAAACTTCTGTTGGTAGCAGAAGCCACTTTACAACACACCAGACAACTGAAATGTGGGAACAAGATGAGAAAAAGAAGACCCTCACTCCCTATACTAACACTTCCTAATTCTTGTCTTCATCTCTTTGTTCTTTTCCTGTATATTCTAATACAGCTTATTCTCTATTTCATGGATTCAGTTTCCCCTGTATCAATTGTGCTCAATTCTACCTTTACTGCAGATTTTACATTTTTACATTCCTTGCAATTGTTCCTTCTATTACCCATCTTCTTTTTCATCTGATCATTTTTTTCCCATAACAACCTACTTTCTCTTAATGTTTTTCCATTCCTATTTCTTGTCTTTTTGCATCTGCTAAGGATGCCAAACTTGTGTAAACTGTTCTCTTAGTTCCTATAGTAAATAATTTTTTTTTTACCTTCTGAGAATCAGCGCTGCTTCTCCCTTATTCTGCAGCACTTTTTCATTGATCTCTATTTTTTTTCCTGTTTGACCTTCAAATAAAGCAAGGTGTATCTAATATTTACTCATAAATAAAGTACCTGGTTTGTGCTCCAATAGAGTCAGCCCCATTCTCCGTGTGCCAAATCCCAGTCTCAGATTTATAGCCAGATAACAGAATGATGATGGCTATAGTACCTAGCTCAATTTCCAGGGCATGATAATATCCATTTTAACAGCTACAATTATAGAGGACATACTATGTGCCAGGCACTGTTCTAGGCATTTTACATGTGTTAATGTAATTGTCACAGGAGCATATGAGTTAAGTACTATAACTATCCTCATGTTCCAGATGAGTCACAGAGAGGTTAAGGAACTTGCCCAAGGCCACACAACTAGAAAGTAGCAAGCTGGGATTTGAACCCAGGCAGTCTGATTCTAAAGTTCAAGCTCTTAACCAGTATATTTGATAGCATTTAATGGCATCTGGGCAATAAACCAAGGCTTCTGTGAGCAGGATGTAGGTAGACAGAGTGGAATTTGGGGAGGCACTATCTATGCCCATTGATTTTTAAGTCATGTCTAGATTGCACACCTGAGGTCCAGTCACGGGTTTCCAGTTGTCTCAGGCTTTCACTTCGTCAACTTGAAATGGGGGTTGGGGGAGGTAATTCTTCAGGACAAAGTTCCATAGGTTCCCCAATACTGAAAAGATGGATTCTAAACTGGATGGATTCTAAACTGCGTAACCAACTTCATCTTCAATGTCTCACCAGTGTAAACCCTCCACTCCAGCTAGCTCTCTTCTGTGTTCTTCAAAGGAGTAAACTGAATACACTGCATACCTAGAGAAATAATAACAGTGGCAATTACAGTGACTGAGTGTTACATAGATCACACCTCCAAAGAGCTCACCATGCTCTCATCTCTATCTTCCCTTTATCTTTATAGTATTACTCAGAGGGATGCAAAGTTATTAATCATTCATTTTCCAGATGGAGAAATTGAGGTATAAAGAAGGGGAGCAACCTACCCAAAGTCAGACAGCTGGCTACTGTTAGTATATATCTGTTTCCTATCTCATCTCCTTAGGATCAGGTCCTGTGAGCCCTCCAGAGTAAAAAATAACTTGATTTATTAATCTCTGTTGGCTTGGACATAATTTGCTAAAAGGCCTTTATCATTCTTTCAGCAAACATTTACTGTAGTGCTGAAGTGGGCATCGGGACTAAGAGATGATGAACACAAGGTTCCTGCTCACGACTTGGTGAGGGAGGTACAATCACAGCATAGGGTAACAGGTGTAGGAATGGGGGCGCTGACAAACAATACACAAAGGCCCTTGCTGCTAGCTGCTCAGTCTAATGAGTACTGATGCTGCCAAAGGCTCTTTTAACTGGGGGGAGAAAAAGAATAAGGAATGCTTTTACACCTTGAACTTTGGTAACACAAAACACTACACAGTACAGATCAATACTGTGTAGGCCGACAGCAGAGGATTCATATTTCTCTTTATCATGTGCTTCTTATCTGCAATAGTTCATAAAGGTCTATTTGAAAAAAGAATTATCACCAATCATTAGTAAGACAAGTTAATTGGCTTAACGGTGACTTTTTTAAAAGTCATTAATAAAATTTACTCAGCATAAAAATACATTCGTAAGTAGTTCACAAATATTTTAAACATACTCATCCATTAAATTTAAAAAATGTTGCATAGCTCGTTACAAAAAACCGGGTAAGAGACAAAAGGATGAGTTTTCTCTTATGAGGCATTTGCATAAATTAGATGAAAAAAAAATACCACACTGGGGGCTTAGAGACTGCACATACCCATCTACAATCCTTAGAGGATCTGGGGAAAGGGAAATTAGAAAGCAGCAAAGTCACTATATTCTCTATTACTGAAAGACATTGTACCCCTAAGGCAAAAAACAACACATGAAACAAAGCGGATTGGAGAAGAGTGGGAAGAATGAGTTTGGCTCTCCGTCCAAGCAGATGTGAAATGATTTACTACAGCACTGAGTGGTTTCTACACTGACCAGAGTCCCCCAGTTTCTGAAGCAATGAACATCCTATCCTGATAACGGCTCCTAAACTATATGGTGCCAGGGGTTGCCAGTGAAGGACAAGCATGGTTCCCCAAAAGAACAAGTGGCCTTTCCTTAATACAATGAAATAACCTAATCTTGAAATTGTTTAATCTAATTATTGGGCTGCACCCTGGATATACCATTCAGATTGATCAAAATCACAAATGTGACTATAGTTGGGCTTGACCATGGAGGACTATGGGTTTCCAGTGTTTTGTAACCCAGTGTTGGGCAGCAGTTCCAGCCTCTCATGGTATCTGAGGTTAATCCATGCTCCACATTCCTCTTCAAATCCTGCTCTCTACAACGGTTCACTTAAATACAGTGACTTCAGTCTAAGGAGGTGCAAAGACAGTATTTCCATAGAAATAATGGCAATTCTCAAGATCTGTTGGCCCGAAGAGTCAGTCACTCTCTAGTCTGTACTACGTAAATTTAGATTGAAAAAGCAGAGGTGCTAGGCCTTACCCTTCTAGTGGGAAAGGCTGCCATTATGTAAATATAGGGTCATAGCAAAATAATCATCTAGTTCTATGTTTTCCAAACCTTGCTCCATAGGCAGCTGTGTCCCATGAGATGCTAATAGATGCCTTGAGACACATGTGTCTTCCATGCTCAAGTGAGTGTGAAACACTGAGTTAAACAAAGTTAATACAGGACTTCTCAGAACCTTTCATATGCTAATATGCAGGATGAATTTCCTGGGAGGGGATCTAGTATCCCAAATGATTTGATCACAGAAAGATAGCCTTATCCATATCTCCTGGAAGAGGGATTCTATAGCACAGTGTGTGATCTAGCCAATATTCTAATAAAGTGAAACATTGTTTAGATTGATTCTTAAAAGGTTTGATGTAACTAGAATCACTACAAAGTCAAGCCCTATTAAAAACATCTGTTACTGACAGGAAGAACCAGTAGGTCACCAGGCCCGGGAGACACAGGTAACTTTTCTCTTGGCTGGGCTAGGAAATGTTCTCTGTCAAGAGTTGAAATCAGTCATTTTGCTGAAATTTTGATATATAAGAGCATTTACAATGGAGGGTCTCTAAGAAGCATACTGCATTATTTCCTTGAGTACAGAGATACAGCGTAAAGAATATAGCATTACACTTACCCCAGGGTAAGGCTTTTAGGTACTTTTTAAAGTAGAAACTGGGAGCAATAAACAACCAATCTCCCCTAACTCCACCTCCTCCAAGAACAACCAAGATAGGCTTTCCTCAATGTTTCTCTAGATGTGTATTGTCCAGTACGGTAGCCACTGGCCACATGTGGCTACTGAGCACTAGAAACATGGCTAGTCCAAATTGAGACGTATTATAATACAAAATACACTCAGGACTTCAAAGACTTAGTATGAAAAAAAGAAGGTAAAATATGTCATTCATTTTCATATTGATTACATGTTGAAATGATTTTTTTATGTATTGAGTTAAATAAAATATATTATTGAAATTAGTTTCACCTTTACCTTTGAAAATGTGGCCACTAGAAAAATTTAAATGACATATGTGGCCCGCATTATCTTTCTGTTGGACAATGCTGCTCTAGTCATTTGTCTGTCCTTCAAGATTGGGAGCTCCATGAAGCAAAGGACCTTACCTTCTTCATTTCTAGAGCCCTGGAACTTAGCTCAGTGTCTGGCTCACATCAGAGCCTCCAAAAGTCTTTGTTGAACTAACTTGAATTCCCAGGGATTGACTCTCTAAGGCTAGACCCTTCTTCCTATTAGAAAGTGTGGCAAAGAGAAAAGAACATGAGCTGTTTGGCATTATTTTGAGTTGAATCGCAGCTCCAGCAAATTGCTCACTTTCTCTGAACCTCATTTTGTGCACCTGAGAAATAGGGTAAAGTGAGGATTAAATGAAATACATATGTAAAGCACACAGCCAATTCTTGTCACCAAATGATGAGGAAGGATTAAAACTTTGGTATCTATTTTCAACATTTCTTTGCCCTATACTGTGACCCACTTGCAGACCTACACACAAGATGTTAAGTAAATGGTGCTTGGAGATGAGGACCAGGCTGTGGGAGGAGTAAGGTAAGAGAACTATACTCATCATAAAGATGGCAAAAGATGCCTATCTGCCTTTAGACATTTAGCCAGATCTGGATGGCCATAATCAATTTCTTTCTCCCTGAACACAATGTGATTCTTGCATGTAATAATACACCAAATGATTTAGGTATTTATGCCACTACTCTGGCATCGTCAGTGCCAGCAATCTTGAAGTCTAGCTGTGCAACAAGTGAACCAAGGCAGATGAGCTATTCCTGATGGAGGTCCTGTTAACAGTGCCAAACAGAGAGACATTTAGCCAGTCTGTGTAAATCACTGGGTCTTAACCTTGGGGTACACATTAGAATCATCCTGGGAGCTTTTACAAATCCCAACGCCAGGCCCAGTTCCCAGACCAATTAAATCAGAATCTCTGAGGATGTGTGGTATGGTCTGAATGTTTGTATCCCCACAACATTCATATGTTGAAATCCTAACCCCCAAAGGTGATGATTTTAGCAGGTAGGGACTTTTGGGAGGTGATTAGGTCATAAGAATAGAGCCTTCATGAATGGGAGTAGTGCTCTAATAAAAGAGGCTCCAGAGAGATCTCTAGCCCCTTCCGCCATGATCCAGAAGGGGGTCACCCAACCTTACTTGACATTGCTGGCACCCTCATCTCAGACTTCCAGCCTCCAAGAACGGTAAGCAATACATTTCCGCTGCTTGTAAGCCACCCAGTCTGTGGTGTTTTGTTATAGCAGCCCGAACACACTAAGACAGTGGGCATCAGTGTTTTGTAATGTTCCTCAGGCAATTCTAAAATGCAGCCAAGGCTGAAGTCCCCTTCTTATTCTAGCATGTTCTTGAATACTTGAAAAGAGCAGAGGCTCTGAGATCAGGGAACTATCCAGGCTCTAGCATTTCTTGGCTGTGTGATCTTGGGAGAGTTATTTACCCTCTTGAGCTTCATTTTCCTCAACTGTAAAATGGAGCTAATAATACCTCCCTGATGGGGTGCAGTAAGGGTGGAGTGACTATGATCAATGTGCAGAGTGACTGGCGCATAGTGGCTATCATTATCAGTATCTCCCTCACCTCAGGGGAAATGATTCCTGGGTGTGGGAAGGTCAATATGACTTTCTCCTGTGTTCATGCTACGCTGGCAAGGGAGATGATGCACGTACAAGTACTCTGCAGACCAAGGCTTCTCAAACCTTAATGTGTGTAAGAATCACAGGGGAGCTCGTTAACATACAGAAGCTGATTTCCTAGGTCTGAGGTGGGGCTGCGTGTCTGCATGTCTAATGAGCTCCCAGGAGATGAGACGCTACTGATCCACTTCGAGTACCAAGACTGCAAATGGTAAGGCTCTTAACAGAAGTAAAGCACTACTAATACTTCCTTTACATACTTCTGGGAAATATCACCATATTACCTACTCTCTTGAATCTTCAAAATGTTTTTATTTTGAGAGACTTTATAGCAAGTTTAACACCTATAAAGAAACAAGTCTAAATCAGAGATTCTATACGAAAAATCTGAAGGTTTAAGCTCACTGTTTTTCACCTTATAGTCTTTTCCTTTTTGCCATTAGTCAACATCTGATTCAACTTAATGAACACACATCTGAATCACAAGTATGGAAACCTGCTTGCCCTCCTTTTCCCCAAGAATTAAAGATATTTCTCCCTTTGTTTGCTCCTGAGGAAAAGCAGAAGATCCATTACAACCTACAAGGAGCTTTGGGCCTCTTCCTCTACTTTAGGAAAATAACATTAACTGCCTCTGTGATGCTTCAGAAACTTCCCTAGTTTTACGTTCAAATGACAATAGTGTTTGTCAACAACGTCAATAGTTTTGTTTTAGCATAATAATCTTAGTCCTGTGTGCACCCTACTAGAATGATAGTGCAATTTTTGTTTTATAGATATGTATCCAGCTTTACATATAAATAACGTCCTTTAAAAAACTGGGCACGTAAAACTTCTGGGTGAATTAAACCCTATTTTAGATGCAGAAAGACAGCTGGCTAGTTAAGGTTTCTATGTAAGATAATTTTGAAAACCATTCTTGAAAGTCTACTTTGTCTTTTGGAAAATCTGGATTTTCATTTTTCTACATGAATGGATTGGATCACCTCAATTAGTGATCATTTCTACAGAAGTTCCTCCAGCCCTGTGGATTCTGTTTTCTTGCTTTCTTGGGGGACACAACTTTATCTGTTACCAGAGAGGAGCAAGCCTTTGGGTGCTTTTGGATAACAATAGCAATAGCCAGGACGCCCAACAAACAAACACTTGTGGTGCCTGCTATATAAGTATGTAACTCAGTGCTAGGCGCTGGAGGTGTCCAGGCGAGGACTGTGAGTAAAAAAATCCAATAAAGCCCTTTTTATTTGAAAGATTTATCAAATAATTTGATATTACGTTGAGAGGCTTGAGTCTGTTTCTAAGCTAAAAAAACAAAAAAGTTTTCTAAGGTAAATATTTTTTGGCTGAAGCTCAGTTCCCTGATCAATTTTATGAGAGATATATATCTACCATGTACTAACTCCGTGACCTTGAGTAAATTGCTCACCCCCTCTAAGCCTCAGTTTCCTCATCCATAAAATGGTGATAACACCTACTACAAAGGACTCTAAGGATTAAGTGAGATGCACTTAAGAGCTTAGCATGATGCCTAGTACAGAATCAATGCTCAATAAATGGTAGCTATTATAATTTTTAGTATATGGCACTAAATATTCAATTGCTTGTTCTGATTATTTTCTTCTGTCCCTGGACTAATCTCTAAAACAGCACTGGGGGAAGACATTATTCATTATTTAAAAGATTCAGAAATTTTGATTTCAGAAATTTGTGGCCATTGTGCCAAGTAAGCTAGAGGCAAACCATTAGTGTTGTGACATCTCAGTGACCACAGCCTCCAAGGGTCACACTCAAGGGAAAAGGAAAAATGTTCAGCTATATGCAATAAAAAAACAAAAGAAGGGAGAGTGACGTCAGCATCACGGTGGAGTGAGCTTTCCCGTGAACTCTTCCCCCGATAAGATACAACAAAAGGAACAGTGACAGACCAACAATGGAATCCCAGACAGTGAAAAGCTAGATCGGAAAGATCCACACCTCCGCACATCTGAGAGTGGAACATGCTGGGCCCCCAGAGGAAGTGGGGAGAGGTAAGGAGAACTCCTCTCCCTCCCCATCAGATCAGCGATCTGGGTCCTCGCGGCTCCCAGAGAGGGGGGAGGGGCGGCCCCTGTGGGGAAATGTAGCTCTTCAGGCTCTCTCAGCCAGTGGGAAACTCCCGCACAGAGGACTCAGAAGAGCCACAGGGCTACCATCAACATCTGAGCACCCCAGAGAGCGGATAACGAGGGGGGGGCGAACAAGAAGTCCCCCAGGCCAGGGACCCAGAGGGCAAAAAAGAGATACCACCCCCCCCACCCTGCAAACTGGACCTGCAGCTCAGCCAACCAGACCAGACCAAGCGATCCGACCTGCGGATCGCAGCGGAAAAACTGCGGCAGAGCGCAGGGGGCTTAGATTACACAGCCCTTTACCACCACACAGTGGCAGCGGGTGGAAATTGCAACCAGAGATTTCCAGGATGAGGAAAAACAAAGCCAACACAGGAACCACAATGCAAAGATACATGAAATCACCAGACCAGAAGGAAAATGACAAGCACCCAGAAACCAACCCTGAAGACACAGAAATCCATAATCTAAACAACAGAGATTTCAAAATAGCTATATAAAAACACTCAACGAAATATGAGACAACACATACAAACAATTCAATGAGATTAGGAGTTTCTTCACAAAAGAGATTGAAATCATAAAGAAAAACCAATCAGTGCTGATGGAGATGAAGAACGCAATGGAGGAGACAAAGGAAAATCTGGAATCTTTAAAGAACAGAGCTGACAATATGAAGAAAAGAATTAGCATTTTAGAGGATAGGAATACAGATATGCTCCAGATGGAAGGGGAGAGAGAACTAAGACTAAAAAGAAATGAAGAAAGTCTCCGAGAAATATCTGACTCTACTAGGAAATGTAACATAAGAATTATAGGTATTCCTGAGGAAGAAGAGAGGGAAAGAGGAACAGGGAGCCTATTCAAGGAAATAATAGCTGAGAATTTCCCAAATCTGGGGAAGGAGCAGGAAATACCCGTAAGCGAAGCCAACAGGTCACCTAAATATATCAACAGGCAAAGGCCCTCTCCACGACACCTAGTGGTAAGGTTAGCCAGAGTCAATGACAAAGAAACAATATTAAGGGCAGCTAGACAAAAACAAAAAATAACGTACAAAGGAACTCCCATCAGGCTCTCAGCGGATTTCTCAACAGAAACTTTACAGGCTAGGAGAGACTGGAATGATATATTCAAAATACTGAAAGACAAAAACTTTCAGCCAAGAATACTCTATCCAGCAAAAATATCCTTCAAATATGATGGAGAAATAGTAACTCTCCCAGATAAACAAAAGCTAAGGGAGTTCATGGCCACGAGACCCCCACTACAAGAAATACTCAAGAAGGCCCTCAGGCCTGAAAAAAAGAAGAGAAAGGGAATACAAAGCTTGGAGCAAGGAGAAAAATAGGTAGATAAACTCAGAAAAATAGTAGATCTTTACTGGAATAGGTTAGCAACCACTTAAATACTAAAATCAAAGATCAAAGGAAGGAATTCACCAAAAATAAATTTAACCTCATCACTGTAAACACATAGCCACAACACAAGACAGAATAAGGTATAACAAGAACGACTTAGAAGGGGAAGAGGAAAGTGATTGAATTGACTTAGTATAAGGAAATAGGTGGCCATCAGATAACAGAATATCTCATACACAAGATTTTTTACACAAACCTCAAGGTAACCACTAAACAAATAATCAAAACAAAACCGCAATGATAAACAAAGAGAAAACTAGAAGAGTCATAAGACAGAACAACCAAACTGAATTGGCAGTCCAAAACAAATGGGACAAGAAACAAAGGAAACGCAAAAGAACCAGAAAATAAGTGACAAAACAGCAACATTAAGCCCTCATATATCAATAATTACCCTAAATGTAAATGGATTGAACTCTCCAATCAAAAGATACAGAGTGGCAGGATGGATTAAAAAGCAAGACCCGACAATATGCTGCCTCCAGGAAACACATCTTAGCACTAAAGACAAGCACAGGCTCAGAGAGAAAGGATGGAAGACAATACTCCAAGCTAATGGCAAACAAAAGAAAGCAGGTGTTGCCATACTCATATCAGACAAAGTAGACTTCAAGATAAAACAGGTCAAGAAAGACAAAAAAGGGAAATATATAATGATAAAAGGGACACTCCACCAAGAAGACATATCACTTGTAAATATATATGCACCCAACATAGGAGCACCAATGTACATAAAGCAACTATTAACAAACCTAAAAGGAGACATTAACAACAACACAATAATAGTAGGGGATCTTAATACCCCACTTACATCAATGGATAGATCATCCAGACAAAAAGTCAATAAAGAAATAGTAGACCTAATGAAAAACTGGACGAGATGGACCTAGTAGACATATACAGAGCACTCCATCCAAAAACAGCTGACTACACGTTCTTCTCAAGCGCGCATGGAACATTCTCTAGGATAGACCATATTGTTGGGAAACAAAGCAGGCCTCAATAAATTTAAGAAGATTGAAATCATAACAAGCATCTTTTCAGACCATAATGCTATGAAACTGGAAATGAACCATGAAAAAAAACTGGGAAAGTTACAAAAATGTGGAGATTAAACAACATGCTACTGAACAACCAATGGATCATTGATGAAATTAAAGGAGAAATCAAAAACTATCTGGAAACAAACGAAAATGATAACATGCCATATCAAACCATATGGGATGCAGCAAAAGCGGTCCTGAGAGGGAAACTCATAGCGATACAGGCCCACCTTAACAAACAAGAAAAAGCCCAAATAGGCAACCTTAAATTACACCTAACAGAACTAGAAAAAGAAGAACAAACAAAGCCCAAAGTCAGCAGAAGGAGATAATAAAAATCAGAGCAGAAATAAACGAAATTGAGACCAAAAAAACTGTAGAAAGGATTAATGAAACAAAGAGTTGATTCTTTGAGAAGATAAACAAAATCAACAAACCCTTAGCCAGGCTTACTAAGAAAAAAAGAGAAAAGCCTCAAGTAAACAAAATTAGAAATGAAAGAGGAGAAATTACAATGGATACCATGGAAATACAGAGGATTATAAGAGAATACTATGAGAAATTATATGCCAACAAATTGGACAATCTAGAAGAAATGGATAAATTCTTAGACTCATACAACCTTCCAAAACTGAACCAAGAAGAAATGGAGAATCTGAATAGACCAATCACAAGTAAAGAGATTGAAATAATAATCAAAAACCTCCCAAAAAATAAAAGTCCAGGACCAGATGGCTTCTCCGGTGAATTTTACCAAACATTCAAAGAAGATTTAATACCCATCCTTCTCAAACTATTCCAAAAAATAGAGGAAGATGGAACACTTCCTAAATCATTCTACGAGGCCAGCATCACCCTGATACCAAAGCCAGACAAAGACAATACAAAGAAAGAAAATTACAGGCCAATATCGCTGATGAACATAGATGCAAAAATCCTCAACAAAATATTGGCAAACCAAATACAGCAATACATTAAAAAGATCATAAACCACGATCAAGTGGGATTTATACCAGGGACGCAGGGATGGTTCAACATCTGCAAATCAATCAACGTGATACATCACATCAACAAAACAAAGAATAAAAACCACATGGTCATCTCAATAGACGCAGAGAAGGCATTTGACAAGATACAACATCCATTTATGATAAAAACTCTCAACAAAATGGGAATAGAAGGAAAGTACCTCAACATAATAAAGGCTATTTATGACAAACCCACAGCCAACATCATACTCAATGGGGAAAGACTGAAAGCCATTCCTCTGAGAACAGGAATGAGGCAGGGCTGCCCACTGTCACCACTCCTGTTCAACATAGTACTGGAGGTTTTGGCCAGAGCAATTGCCCAGGCAAGAAAAAGGAATAAAAGGAATCCAAATAGGTAATGAAGAAGTGAAACTCACTATTTGCAGATGATATGATTTTATATATAGAAAACCCTAAAGAATCCGTTGGAAAACTATTAGAAATAATCAACAACTACAGCAACGTTGCAGGGTACAAAATCAATCTACAAAAATCAGTGGCATTTCTATATGCTAATAATGAACTAACAGAAAGAGAGCTCAAAAAGATAATACCATTTACAATTGCATCAAAAAGAATAAAATACCTAGGAATAAATCTTACCAAGAAGGGGAATGACCTATACAATGAGAACTACAAGACATTATTGAAAGAAATCGATGATGACATAAAGAAATGGAAGGATATCCCATGCACGTGGATTGGAAGAATAAACATAGTTAAAATGTCTATATTACCTAAAGCAATCTACAGATTCAATGCAATCCCAATCAGAATCCCAATGACATTCTTCATGGAAATAGAAAAAAGAATACTAAAATTTATATGGGGCAACAAAAGACCCCAAATAGCTAAAGCAATCCTAAGAAAAAAGAACAAAGCAGGAGGCATCACAATCCCTGACTTCAAAACATACTACAAAGCAATAGTAATCAAAACAGCATGGTACTGGTACAAAAACAGACACACAGATCAATGGAACAGAATTGAAAGCCCAGATATAAAACCACACATATACGGACAGCTAATTTTCAACAAAGGTGCTAAGAACATACAATGGAGAAAGGAAAGTCTCTTCAATAAATGGTGTTGGGAAAACTGGACAGTCACATGCAAAAGAATGAAAGTGGACCATCTGCTATCGCCATTCACAAAAATTAACTCAAAATGGATCAAAGACCTGAAGGTGAGACCTGAAACTATAAAACTCATAGAAGAAAATATAGGCAACACACTATTTGACATTGGTCATAAAGGAATCTTTTCGGATGACATGCCTACCCAGACTAGGGAAACTAAAGAAAAAATAAACAAATGGGACTTTATCAGATTAAAGAGCCTCTATAAGACAAACAAAACCAGAATCAAGATGAACAGACAACCCACCAGCTGGGAGAGAATATTTGCAAAACATACATCTGACAAGGGGTTGATCTCCATAATATATAAAGAACTCACATAACTGAACAACAAAAAAACAAACAACCCGATCAAAAAATGGGCAGAGGAAATGAACAGATACTTCTCCAAAGAAGATATACAGATGGCCAATAGGCACATGAAAAGATGTTCAACATCACTAATCATCAGGGAAATGCAAATCAAAACAACACTAAGATATCACCTCACGCCCATTAGAATGGCTATAATCACCAAGACAAAAAACAACAAGTGTTGGAGAGGATGTGGAGAAACAGGAACCCTCATACACAGCTGGTGGGAATGCAAACTGGTGCAGCCTCTATGGAAAACGGTATGGAGATTCCTCAAAGAATTAAAAATAGAGATGCCCTATGACCCAGCCATCCCACTACTGGGTATCTATCCAACGAACCTGAAATCAACAATCCAAAGAGGCTTATGCACCCCTATGTTCATTGCAGCATTATTCACCATAGCCAAGAAGTGGAAGCAACCTAAGTGTCCCTCGACTGACGACTGGATTAAGAAAATGTGGTATATATATACAATGGAATACTACTCAGCCATAAAAAAAGACAAAATCATCCCATTTGCAACAACATGGATGGGTCTGGAGCATATTATGTTAAGTGAAATAAGCCAGAAAGAGAAAGACAAACATTGTATGATCTCACTCATATGTGGAATATAAACCAACACATGGACAGAGAAAACGGTATTGTGGTTACCAGGCGCAATGGGGGTGGGGGGTGGGGGGTGGGCACAAGGGGTGAAGGGAGTCATATATATGGTGATGGACAAACAAAAATGTACAACCCAAAATTTCACAATGTTAAAAACTATTAAAACATCAATTAAAAAAATAGCTTGTATATTATGGTTACCTCAAAAAAAAAAAAAGCACCTATTATATGCCAGACCCTGCTGCCCGATTCTGGGGACACAGAGATGAGTCAGACCCCATTACTGCTCTCAAGCAGCTCCTAGTCTGATGGAAAGACCGATCTAGACCAAGTCAGTTAAAAACAAAAGTGATGTGCGCTCTAATGGAGGTCACATAGCGCACTGTGAGAGTCCACAGAAGACGCCTAACCCTTCTGGGACGAGAGACAGGGCTTCCAGGACGAACTGATTTTGAGCTGTGACCTCAAGTGATGGGTCAGTCATTCGTCCTCTCCCAGCCTCTGTTTCTCCACCTGTAAATGGGCTTTCATAAGTAAACTATAAAATGAGGACTACTGCATTCTGCCTCAGGTGGGTTGCAAGAGGAGGACTGGAAGTCAGTCCTCGGGAGTGACTTCTGGGCTGAGAGCGAAAAGAGATCAGCGGCAGGTATGCCAAGGCAGGTTTAAAAAAAAAAAAAAAGAAGGAAATGAGAAGATATGAAAAAATCAACTGCAAAAGTTGGGCTTTTGGAGTCCAATGTGTGAACGCTACAGATATATATCCCTGAGGGTAGCACGGTAGAAGGCATCACGTGCCATTTGATTTGCTGCTCTATAAAATTACATATTTTAATAAGGCAAACCTTTTGAGATGGAAATATTGAATAGTGAGAGGCATTCACAACCGTTCATCCAGTGGTCTCAATATACTTTATAAGCACAATTCTCAGCCTGGTGACTTCAGCAGGACCCTCATTATAGCACAGAAACATACTAACAGCCAGGAGAAATGTGTTTTCCTCTTGGCTTAGCCATGAATCTGTTGTGTGATCTCAGGTTAGGCAATAAACCTCCCAAAACATAAGTTTTCTTATCAGTAAAGTGAAGGTGTTAGACTGAATAATATTTTATAAAAAGCTTTTCCAGTTCTAACATTCCATGGTTCTAAGATCCTTTTAATGCTGAGATACACTAATAATCTGATTTTCTAACATGACTCTAACAATGTTCGGAAATACACCACTGACAGCTTGATTCAGTGATTCAGGTGATTCACAAGCTAACTGCACCAAAGGGCAGAGGCTGTCTCAAACTCTTCAGCAAATACAAATGCAGTGAACTATGGAATATACCAGTGGTTCTTGAAAATGGCTCCAAACGCCTCTGGAAGTTAAGTAGGTAGAGGAATTAAAGGAGTTCACCAGTTTTGCCATCCAGATTTGGCATTTTGAGACTGCAAGAGCAAAATCAGTTAAGTTTCTTGCGAGGTCAGAATGGTAACCAAGCTTTTGATAAGAGCAAAAAGCCCTTGTTCTCAGTCCTGGCCGTGACCTTAGCTGGCTCTGTGATCTTTCTCTTTTTTTTAATCTTTTACTTTGAAATAATTCTGCTGTCATAGCAAGTTGCAAAGATAGTACGGAGACTTTATTTCCCTAGGGTAAATATCTAGGAATGAGATTGCTGGGTCATATGATGAGTCTGTTTTTCAGAGCAGCTGTACCATTTTGCATTCCCACCAGCAAAGTATGTGAGTTCCGATTGCTCTGCATCCTCATTAGCATTTGGTATTGTCAGATATTTTTGTTTTTGTTTTTATTTTTCCATTCTGAATTGATTAATATGATCATGTGATTTTTCTTCTTAAGCCTGTTAATATGGTGGCTTACACTGACTGATTTCTAAATATTGAGTCAGTCTTGCATTCCTGGTATAAACTCAGAGGGTCATGGTGTATAATTCCTTTTATATGTTGAAGAATTCTATTGGCTGATATTTCGTTAATAGTTTTGCATCTATATTCATTATATATATCTGTATATATATACAAATTTTTAAAAAATGTCTTTGCTTGATTTGGTATCAGGGTAATAGTGGCTTCATAGAATGAGTTGGAAAGTGTTCCCTCCTCTTTCATTTTCTGGAAGAGATTGCAGAATTGGTGTTAATTCTTCTTTAAATGTTCAGTAGAGTCCTCCAGTGAAACCATCTAGGCTTGGAGATTTCTTTTTGGGAAGACTTTTGTTTGTTTTTTTTGTGAGGAAGATTAGCCCTGAGCTAACATCTGTCGCCAATCCTCCTCTTTTTGCTGACGCCAATCCTCCTCTTTTTGCTGAGGAAGACTGGCCCTGGGCTAACATTGGTGCCCACCTTCCTCTCCTTTATATGGGACGCCACCACAGCATGGCTTGATAAGTGGTGCGTCAGCAAGCGCCCGGGATCCAAACCCCGGGCCGCTGCAGCGGAGTGCGAGCACTTAACTGCCATGCCACTGGGCCAGCCCTTTTGGGAAGATTTTTAATGAGGAATTCAATTTCCTTAGTAGTTATAGGACTATTCAAATTATCTAGTACACATTGGGTAAGTGTAGTAGTTTGTACTTTTCAAGGAATTAGTCCATTTTATGTAAGTTATCAAATTTATGTGTGTATTATGCGTGTACCATAGTATTTCCTTATCCTTTCGGTGTCTGCAGGGTCTATAATAATATTCCCTGTTTCATTCCCAATATTAGTAATTTGTGTCTTCTATTTTTCTCTGTCAGTGTTGCTACAAGCTTGCCAATTTTATTGATCTTTTCAAACAACCAGCTCTTACTTTTATTGATTTTTCTCTATTGTTTTTCTATTTTCAATTTCATTGATTTCTGCTCTTACCTTTATTATTTCCTTCCTTTGGCTTGCTTTGGGTTTATCTTGCTTTTCCTTTTCTAGTTTCTTCATGTGGGAACTTAGATTTTTGATTTGAGATTTTTCCTCTTGTCTAATGTAAGCATTTAGCACTATAAATTTCCCTCTCAGCATTATTTTATTTAATTCCCACGAACTGTGATATGTTTTATTTTCATTTTCATTCAGTTCAATGTATTTTTTCAGTTTCCTTAAGACTCTATCTTTAACCTACTTGTCATTTAAAAGTTGTTTAGGGGGCCAGCCCCGTGGCTTAGCAGTTAAGTGCGTGTGCTCCGCTACTGGCAGCCCGGGATCAGATCCCAGGCGCACACCGACGTACTGCTTCTCCGGCCATGCTGAGGCCCTGTCCCACATACAGCAACTAGAAGGACGTGCAACTATGACATACAACTATCTACTGGGGCTTTGGGGGAAAAAAAAAGGAGGAGGATTGGCAATAGATGTTAGCTCAGAGCCGGTCTTCCTCAGCATAAAAAAGAGAGGAGGATTAGCACAGATGTTAGCTCAGGGCTGATCTTCCTCACAAAAAAATAAAAATAAAAGTGTGTTTAGGGGCTAGCCCCCCATGGCTTAGTGGTTAAGATCGGCACACTCCACTTCAGCAGCCTGGGTTAGGTTCCCCGGTATGCACCTAAACCACTCGTCGGCGGCCATGCTGTGGCGGCAACTCACATATAAAATAGAGGAAGATTGGCACAGATGTTAGTTCAGGGCAAAACTTCCTCAAGCAAAAAAGAGGAAGATTGGCAACGATGTTAGCTCAGGGTGAATATTCCTCAGCAAACAAAAAAAAAGTGTATTTAGTTTCCAAGTGTTTGGAGATTTTCTATCTTTCTGTTATTGATTTCTAGTTTGATGCCATTATGGTCAGAGAACACACTCTGATTTCAATTATTTTACATTTGTTGAAGTTTGTTTTATAACCCAGGATATGGTCTACCTTGATATATGTTTTGTGGGAGCTTGAAAAGAATGTGTATTCTGCTGTTGTTGGGTGGGATGTTCCATAAATGTTAATTAGATACTGTTGGCTGATGGTGTTGCTGAGTTCTTCTATATATTCTTGCTGATAGGATAGCCCATTGTATTTACCTATACTTTTGCTCTTACTATGTTCTTCCTTCCTGATGTTACAAAATTCCTTCTTTTAGCATTTCCTTTTTGTTAAGAACACTTCCTTTAGCCATTTTTTTAGATTAGGTCTGCTGGTGACAAATTCTCTTAGTTTTCCTTCAACTGAGAATGTATTAATTTCCATTTTTCACTGGTTATAGAATTCTGGGTTGAAATAATTCTTTCAGGATTTGAAAAATGTTGTGCCACTTCCTCTGGCTTCTGTGGTTTCTGATAATTCCACTGTCATCCAAATTGTTTTTCCCCTGTAAGTAATGCATTGTTTCTCTCTGGTTGTTTTCAAGATGTTTTTCTTTGTCTTTAGTTTTCTGAAGTTTGACTATAACGTGTCTTGGTGTAGATTTCTTTGGGTTTGCCCTATTGGAGTTTGCTCAGCTTCTTGAATCTGTTGGTTTATGTTTCTTGCCAGTTTGGGGAAACGTTCAGCCACTATTTCTTCATATTCTTTTTTGCCCCTTTTTCCTCTTTCTGGGACGCAAATGACACAAATGTGGGATCTTTCATTATAGTCCCACATGTCCCCAAGGCTCCATTCATTTTTTTCCCAGTCTATTTTCTCTCTGTTGCTCAGACTGAATAATTTCTATTGTTCTATTTTCAGGTTCATTGATTCTTTCCTTTGTCCTTTCCATTCTGCTGTCGAGCCCATCTGTTGAGCTTTTTATTTCTGTTATTGTATTTTTCAGTTCTAAAATTTCCATTTGGTTCTTCTCTATACCTTCTATTTCTTTGCTGAGGCTTTTCATTTTTTTCCACTTGTTTCAAGTATGTTCATAATTACTTTTTGAAGCATTTTTGTGATGTTTGGTTTAAAATCTTTCTTAGATAATTCTAACATCTGCATTGTCTTGGTGTTAGTGTCTACTGATTGTCTTCTCTCATTAAGTTTGTGATCTTCCTGGTTCTTGGTATGATGAGTGAGTTTCAACTGAAACCTAGTCTTTTGGGATATTTACAATTTAAGATTCTGGATCTGTTTTAATCTTGTGTGCTACAGGTCTCCTCTGACATCACTCTGGTGGGTGAAGGGAGGGTAATACCTTGTCACTGCCAGGTGGGGTGGAAGTCCAGGTCTCTCCATTTAGTCTCTGTTGAGGGAACTAACTACCAGGGAGCTCATTACCATGTCATTCTTTAGGCCCTGAAGTCCCTAGCTGGTCTATTTTCTCTCTATCTTTCTTAGTATTTTTATTTTTGTCATATATAACGTCCAGGATTTTTAGTTGTAGTTGAGGGTATTGAGGAGGCATTTCTTATTTGCTGGGTGGGGGTGGAAGTTCAGGCCTCTACTGATATCACCCTGGCTGGGAGGAGTAGGGTCTCCTCATTACTACTGCCCACATGGTCTCCACTGACACCATGGGAGAGGGTGGCCTTGTTACTACTGAGAGATGGTGAAAGTCCTGACTTTTCAATAAGCCTTCAGAGAGGAGATGGGAGGGGTATCTCATTACTGCTGGGTGGGTGTGGAAGTCCAGGCTCATCACATGTTCCCCACTGACATGGGGTGTGGGATTAATGGCCTCATTACCACTGATTGGTGATGAAAATCTTGATTCTCTACTATGTCTCCTCTGGTACCACCCCAGGAAGGAGAAGGAAGAGTGCACTGTTACCACCAGGTAACAATCATGGAGGTCGAGGCTCCGCAAGTGGTTTCCACTGTTACGGAGTTGAGCGGGTGAAAGTTTTACCTGGCAAGGATGAAAAAGTTCTAGCTTCTCATGTGGCCTTCTCTGGCACTACCCTAGCAGGTGGGTTGGGGGGCCTCATTACAGCCTGGCAAGGGTAAAAGTTTAGGCTCTCCACTCAGCCTTTGCTGGTGGAGGTGGGGCCTCCATTCTTTCTGTGGCGTTTGGCTAGAGTAGAGCAGATTGCCCAAAAGTTTTCTGTCTTGGTAGACTGATCCTTTGGCTAGACAGTAAGTTTGCTCAGGATTTTTTTTTTTCTGGTTTGCACCCATTGGTGTTTCCAGGTTGCTGGCTTCTCCAACGTCCAGTCTGGGATACATGAAGCAAAAAGAAGACCCAGGGAACTCACCATCATATTGTTGTTTTGGATCCTCCTAGCTCGTCTGCCTTGTTCTCTCTACCTTTCTGTGTCTTCTGCCTTGTTCTCTCTACCTTTCTGTGTCTTCTTTCTTTTCTTTTCTTTCTTTCTTTCTTTCTCTCTCTCTCTCTTTCTCTCTCTCTCTCTCTCTTTCTCTCTCTCTCTCTCTCTTTCTTTCTCTCTCTCTTTCTTTCTCTCTTTCTTTCCCCAAAGCCCCAGTAGATAGTTGTATGCCACAGCTGCACATCCTTCTAGTTGCTGTATGTGGGACGCGGCCTCAGCATGGCCGGAGAAGCCGTGCATCGGTGCGCGCCCAGGATCTGAACCCGGGCCGCCAGCAGCGGAGCGCGCACACTTAACCGCTAAGCCACGGGGCCGGCCCTTTCTGTGTCTTCTTATATTTGTTTTATATATAATGACTAGATTTTTCAGTTCTACCTTAGTGGGAGAAATAGGGAAAGTACGTCTATTCCATTTTCCTAGAAGTGGAAATTAGTGATGCAATCTTGAGCAAATCATTTCACCTCTCTAACAAAGAATTAATGTGCCCAGTGCTTAACCAACAGAAAGCACTCAGTAAATGATGAGTGGAGTAAATTAAATGAAATTGAAATGTCTTAAAATGAAGACATAGTTTCTTAATGCTTTAGGATGAAGAGAAATTAAGAGTGAATCAGCTCATGTTACTTTGTGTGTGTTTGATTTCCAGTATTATTTCCTTAAAAAAAAAAACAACATAATAAAAAACTAACACCATTTATAACTAAGGAAATGCTTACATTATAAAAGGATTCTTTACAAAATAAGCACACTGGTTTCTTAAATCCATCAATGAACTAAATTTCAAAAGCTTTACACTCCTAATGATTTATATCCACTTTTTGCTAAGCAGAGTTGTTGAGAAGTAAAGCCCCCAGGCTAAAAGGCACTCTAGAAGCCAAGTGAAGAAGGAATTCCAGGAAGGGTTGTCAGGAGCAGCAGACAGGACAGGGAGTTCAAGTAAATGAAGTATAAGGAGAGGCTGACAGATCTGACATTTAGAAGATCACTGGAGACTTCAGCAAAAGAAATTTAAAAGAGCGGTAGGAGAAGAAGCCAGATTTATGGTGGGTGAGAAGTAAATGGGAGCTGAGGAAGGAGAACCTGAGAGGAAGAGTAATAAAGAGGTGGAGCCAAGTTTGAAAGTGAAGGGGAGAAAATATGGGCATTTACATCTGATGGTTTCTGATATTGTTATTATGTTAGAGTCATTTCAAAAGAAAGATTAAGAAGCCTGAGAAACAGAATGGATATATGGAATATATACAAAGAAGAAATAATTCCAAATTGATTTCTCTTTTAACTATATCTAAGATTGATTTGAATATACTGTAAAGCAGTGCTTCTCAAACTATCTTGGTGAAGGCCCAGTTGGGGTTTTTTTGCTTTTTACAATCTATTGCAGACTAATACTATTGTAAGATGCAATAAAATATCACAGCAATGTCCAATTTCTATAAACTTTTGAAATGTTTATTCTTGCTTTCTCTCCGTGTCTTCTCATGGAATACATAGTTCACAGACTGGCACTGGCCCATGCTTAGAGCAGCACTGTTGTCTAAGGCTGGACTCAGGCTGCACAGACCTCAAATTTAAAACCTGATTTCTCAACTGAGCTCCAGATGTCCAGGGAAACATCTAACATGAGGGCATTCCATTTCCGTGCCCCTGCTTGTATTAATCAGGGTAGGCTTGGTTATGCTGTCACAAAGAACACTCTAGTCTCAGAGAGTTACCACATGTCTGTTTCTTGCTCACTCTGCATGTCCAAGGCGAGTCAGCAGGAGGCTCTGCTCTGCACACCCACCACCTCAGTGGCTGTGGCAGGAAAACAAACACTGGAGAAGTGCATATGTACTTTCCATGGCCTCACATTTTATTGGCTAGAAGTAGTAACACATCCTTGGCAACAAAGATGGGAAACTTAGGTTGCTTAACCATAAGCACACAGAGGAAGGTCTGTCAAAGTTCTACTGGAAAACCACTAGTAGAGAACTAATTCTCTCTTCTCCTTACTCCTCCAGTATGTTGGCCTAGGGGGGCACGGAAAGGGACAGGTGACTCTTACTTAACCAGTATTCTCTTGGCTGTTGCTAGCTTTTTGCCCAAGACTGGCTACTGATGCTGCCTTTAAGCTGGCATCCAAATGCTGGTCCCATTTGTGAGGGTCTGGTATAAGTTCTTTGGAACCCCTGGGGGAGATCTACCCATTGCATAATTCCCTCATGTGGGAACTCTCTTTTAGATCTCATCCATAGAGTGACACTCCACAGCCTTGTGCTGCTGGGATTCCTCACCCAGAGGCAGCCCTCTCGGGAAGGGTTCTAGAGACTTGTCTCAAGCCAACTTCTATACTCTTTGGTCCATAGAAATTTGTGTATGCTTGACTCGCCAAATAGAGAAGCGCCTGTTCTCCACTACTAGCCCCTATCTTCACCTTTCTCCTCTCCTTCTCGGGAGGTACAGGGAGCAGACCACCAAGTTCACTACATAATCAGACATCTGTCTGAAGAATGTGACTCCCATTCCTGCAGGTACCTCAAATGCTATGAGTAGTTCTCTTGGAGGCCCTCTCTTAGTGTGGAGGGGGAATACCCATTTCTATCTTCCACCAGTAGGTTAAATTTGAGCATTCTCACAAGATGGCAGTTGACTTCCCCCAGAGCAAATGACACAAGAGGGAGAGAGCCAAGCAGAAGCTGTATCCTTTTTATGACTTCGACTCAGAAGTCACACAGCATCATTTCTGTCATATTCTATTGGTTAGAAGGGAATCACTAAGTCTAGCCCACATTCAAGGGAAGGAGAATTAGGTTCTACTTTTTGAAGGGAGGAGTGTCAATGAATTTGTGGATATATTTTAAAACCATCACACTCCTTAAACACTTTCTAACTCAGTCTGTGGAATGAACTATAGCATTAACAAGCCAGAGTCTAAAGCAAACAGATGTCTGACACAAAAATCATTATAAGTGCAAGATATTGTCAAAAGCTGTTAGAACTCTTTGCTTTCATAAATGTTTAATAATGGGTAAAGGGATGTACTGTTAGACTCTTGGGAAATGAGATCCAAAAGTCTTCAAATGCTCCAATAAATCTTTCTGCCGCAAATTTTTAAAAACACTGCGCAAATGTTTATGAGTATTTGCACAAGGGAAGCTTTAATAACTAATAAAATAAGAGAGTTGAAAGTGTGAGATTCTGTAGCTTTCCTCCTACCCAGTATCACCATCAAGATGCCTACTCTGGCAGAAGCCCATGTCTCCATCTGCACGGATGAATGAAAAAGAAAACAATCCAGAAACATGTTGCTGTTTAGAATTGCAATGATACTGATTTGGTCAATGCAGCTCTGGCTTTAATAGTTTGGGAAAATCCTGAGGTTTATCAAGGCCAAACAACTGGCCTAGAGATAACCCCACAGGCAGGATATGAGACCCTGTGTCCCTCTGACTCCACAGCCTGAGCTCTTAATCACCAGGCGGCGTTGCCCCTCTGAAACACCAAAACTTAACTCAATATGCAGGAAAGATCTGAGGTGGCTTCTATTCCATTAAAAGGAAATCAATATCGTTGAACTGAACTCAAAGATACAAACAAAAATAGAGGACAGTTAAGATGCACAAAGAATAACAATGACCACTAGTTCTCAAAACACAGATACTTACAAAGACAAACACAAGCATGAATCATGAGGCTCCAATTTTCCTGTCTGTTAACTATTAGGAGTACAGAAGAACTGCTTTCATCCTGAGCTAGGCGGATGGGTAAGAAAGGAGATGGGGTGGAGTTGAGGGGATTGAGGGAAAGGCAGTATAAACACGCTACCAAAACAAACACATTTAATGAATGCCTCCTGAGGGTCATACATTGTGCTAGGGGATGCAATCCACAGACTCAAAAGGCCTGGCACCAGGCCTTCAAGGAACTCACAGCCTAGACGGGAGGAGAGACGTAGAAAGAAATAAGAACACATTTTGATACACGAAACAACAGAAAATAAAACATGGTTATATGAAATGAGCAATTGCCTCCAGTACCCAGTGGGCTCCATTTCTGTAGTACATTCACAAATCAAGGAGATGATGGTAAGGAGGATAAATCCACAGTAACAAGGATAAGATGGCCTTAATCACCGCTCTTATTTCAACTAAAGACATTTTAATCAGGACTGCTTTTAGGAACCATGAGCACTAGATGAACAATTTTAAAATATAACACTGTCAAAAATTAAACGGCTTTCTATTGCAGGAGGGAGATTAAGGAGAATAAGCCTGATATGAGGAAGGAAAATACTAAGAAACCTGTTTCCCTGGACATTAGAAACATTATGCTGTCACACTGCTTAGCCATGAACCAGCTCTGTGATATAAATCCCTCAACTTCTCTGAGTTGTGGTTTTGTTTTGTTTTGTTTTCCTAAACATTAAGGGAACTGTATTATACAATCACTACAGCCCCTCTCTAGCTCTAAAATCTGTGACCCTAATGTTCCACGGAAAGGATCTTTCCCCTCTTAGGTGCCATCTCTCCCTGCATGGTTCTCTTTGGTTTCAGGCCCTGAGCCAAACCTCCTTTCTCTCCTCTCCTGCCTTATTTCACACAAATGACCAGGATCACAGCACCAACTATAAACACCCAGAGGATTTCTGTGGAAGGATCTCCCACAGGTCAGCAGCTCTCGTGCTATGGAAAGTGGTCCTCCCCAGGATGGTGGTCCAGGGGAAACTTGCTCATGGGCTTGGGTCTGGGTATAGTCCTGGCTTCCTGGGTGCTCTTGGACATGTGAACTCCTAGTCCATCAGGTCAAGAGGGTCTGCCCTGATTCTCTAGGGTTGTTAATGGGGACAAAATGAAATGATTCATAAAGCAGTGTACAAATACAGAGTATTGCAATGATGACCAGGATGACTGAATGCTCTGGATTCAGGGGCTCCTTCAGCCGGAAGTCTTGCCAGGACAGAGCTGTGTGCTGTACTGTTCCCTGAGAGGAACTTGATGTAAAACAGACATAGCCTTGAGGCTGCTGTGCCTGTGAAGCTCTCCCCAGAGCAGCTAGTGGCTCTAGAACTAATAAGGCCCCAGCGGACTCTTTCTCTAAAGGAGCTTTTAATGTTACTGTGAACTGACAGTAATGCTGTCCACATCAATCCCACTCAGATCACAGTCTCTGGAACACACTACATTAGAAACTCTTAACTGTAGAATTTTTCTGTCACTTTCCACTTAGGTCAACATTCATGCCACCCACTGTCCCATGTAAAGTTCCAAGAAGTTAAGATCTCCATCTGTTAAAATTGACTTCTGGACTCCCCAAAAGAGTTTTATGAGACTGCAGGCATTTAACATAGTTAAGGTATCCATGGGCCTGAACTTTCTAGAAATGGCCAATTTCATGTAATCTTCTTCTTATCAATAAAGGTAAAGATTAATTAAATGTATAATTAACTATAACTAATTTTTATAACTTCCTTGGATATTTAGTCATATAAATAAGCTCATAAATCAGAAATAAGTATTTTTTTCAGATCAGATTCTTGAGTCTTAAATTTTTACTTGGAAAACATTGTTACTGTAAACATTGTAAACTCTGGGTTAACCAGCATAGTCAGAGAATATAAAGCTGTATTTAATTTTTAAATGCAAAAGAAAAAGAGGAGGAGGGGGAAGAATATCAATAAACACCAACTACATACATGCAAGCAGGGTTTTATTAACTGTACTTTAACAGATGGTAAAACTGATTCAGAGAGGTCCAACAGCAAGTAAGTTACAATGATGGAATTCAAACCCAAGTTTGGCTCATTCTGAAGTTCACTCTGTGCTGCATTCAGGTCTCTGCTCAGTTACCTCCTCACAGAGGCCTTCCTTGACCTCATCAGCTAAAATATCCCAGCCAGCTCCCTGCCTCCATCCTTCCTCTCCACCCACTCACTGTCTTTTTCTATCCTTTCTCCAGCTTTATTTTCCTTCCTGGCACTTATTTGTTTAAGAACACATCTCCTGTACTAGAATGTAAGTGAAGCAGTGATTTTATTTTTTTCACTGTTTTTCCTCCAATGCCTAGAATAGTACCTGAGACATGACGTTCACTAAATATTAAATAAACGAATAAAAAGTCCTAAGTGTTTTTCATCACTTCTCACTGGAGGGTATAAGAAAGCAGATACGTACATACATACATACTTACACATTGTAGTTCATGATTCTGTCCATACTCTGGGTGGTATGATCATGGAGTAAAGGTTCATATTGCTTGTGGAGACAACTCATCAATATTTTTACTAAGAGGAAAGAGCAGCTGTGTCCTACAACTTGGAGGATGTCCTTACAACTGTAGCAGCCTGCTCTTGTCCACAGTGCAATTGTGTCATTTCTGTCAGCTCTATTACAAGCATTAATATCCAGGACTCTTTTCATGAAGAGTCCAAGAATTTGGTGAGATGACTTTTTATCTTATTTTTGCCATACAAAGGACAATTTAATACCAAACAAACCTCCCAGATCCTTTATACAGTTAATTCCATAACCACTGAACCTCTTCTGACTCATCAACAAAAGCCACATCAACATGGGAGCAAGGATTCATTTATTACATAAAAACAGTCTCTTTACTTTAGTACTTCTGAAGAAACTGCGATTTTTGGTAATTTAAATGATCTTGCATTTAAAGTAGGCTCTATTTCCAGATCTTTCTGAAATTGTTGGGAGATATACCTAATAAAAATGCATTTCAACAAAAAGGAAGTAAACAGTTTATGGGGCTTTTGGGTCATCTGGGTTTATGTGAGACTTATTCACTATCTCATCAGGCATTCACTCCGGGAAATAAAACTTGAAAAAAAAATGATGCCTCCAAGGGTATATCATGAGGGCACACACCGATTTTATTCAGACAGGAAAAGTGTCTGATAAATGGTGATTCATCAATCATGTATACCTTTCACATAACAGATACTCTGAGATCTAAACCACATACCTAATACTCAGCAGTGTGGCCTAGAATAGAGGGGGGAACCATGTCTGTGGGAGGGTGGCAGGTTGGGGGGGATATGCTCTTCTTCCTGATACCCATAAGTAGAATACTGTTGCACAGACCCACTTTGTGTTTTTATAATTACCCAAATTCGCTTCTTTTGTCAGAATTCATTCTCAGTAACAGCTTGAGCAATGTAGCAATTGTGCTCTGAAATGACTTGTAAACCACAGACACAAACATTTGGGCCAAGAATGTGAAATCCATTGCTGTCACATTCCATTATTTCTGGTGGAGCAATTCACTAACATTTTGGAATCTAGATCATAAATTATGCAGAGCCTCAGCAAAAGAGCTGAGGACACAAACTGCTGTAATAAAATTCCTGTTACTGGAGCCATAAAAACAGAACAAAGGAAAAGCAAAGAAGAAAAATCAGGGTTGGACTTTTCTGACGTTCCTTGTCCATGGTTGTTCATGGTTTCACAAAATGAAAATGTAACATTTTGGAAACCATCAGACAAGCCAAAAATTATATGATGGGCATGCTGTCATTCATAAACACCACCACCACCACGAGATTCCTCAGAATAAACTGAGCTTTTTGAAGAAAGCTTGAATGTTGACACAAATTAAAGTGCCTAAATGTATAACGGACCCATCTATGCCTTTTTCATGATTTGCAAGGGGTGTGAAATGTCCTTCAACCACGGCACCCGGGTAGTGGTCGAAATTTCTGCTGGGATGTATTATAAAATGTCAGATGGAGAAAGCGCTCTGCATCACCAAGTATCTGGAGTAAGTCATTTCTCCTCTCTGTGGAAACTGAGTTAACGGCAGAGCTGGAATTAAAACCCCCATCTCCTGACTCCCAACCCACTGAATTTTGTCTTGCAGAATGATGCTTCAAGCATGGTAGGTGTTCAAAAATTATTTGATGGACAGATAGATGGATGAATGGGTGGAAGAATGGGTAAATGGATAAATAGACAAATGAATGAAATTATAAAACCATCTTCTGTGGGTCAAGGCTCATAGTCAGAAAAGGTCAAAGAGAACAAACGATTGAAATACTTTAGAAATAAAATAAGGAACTGAAAAGCCAGATGTACCATGCTTAGCAACTATTCCCAGTTTGACTCCAAGAATTCTTTCTTTTCAAGTATAACTTTGTGTTGGAGAGTACTGGCATGTTATGTATATATGTATTTATGTGTGTGTGTATATATCCCAGAAGAAACAATGTGTGTAAGAACACAGATAGGTAAATATGTTTCTTAAACATGACTGCTATTATTTAACAACATTTGGTACAACTCCCTTCTTCCTAAATGAGGGCAAACAGAGAAGGTAGAGGGAGGAAGGCCCTAGCAGAGAGATGGACTAAAAGTCCAGGATGTACTTTACGAGCACACCACTGCTTCTGTAATTATTACAAACATATTTAGAAGAAAACAAAATGCTTTTTAAGATCACATAGAAGGTCTAAATGTCAAAACAGGAAAAAGGGGCTCAGTACAAATTAAAACCATATAAGGGAAGAAAGTTATTTTTTCACCAGCATAGGAGGAAACTTTTCTTTTAGCAAATCCCACAGCACAAGAGGAACTAGCTCCAATCATCTGTCTAGGTCAGGAATCTTCAAGTTGTCTACAAAGAAGAACTTCTTTAAATTTCCCCAGAGCTTTGACATCACTCAGGAGGAGGGAAGGGGAGTACAGAAGAAAGAAGGAAAAGGCGGCGGGAGGTCTCAGCACAATACCAGCCATGATTTCCTGAGCCTGCACTGTGTGCCAGGCATCATGCAAAGTGCTTCACATATGTTGTTTCGGTTAATCCTCATGAGAGCTGCACCCCCACACCCACCATGGAGGTTCTATTCTTAACTCCATTTTACAGATGAGGAAATTGAAGTTGGAAGGGTTTATATAACTTCCCAAGGCCACATAGTTCATAAATGGCAGAGCTATGATTCAAACCCAGGCTTGTCTGACACCAAGGCTCAGGTTTTCTGTCTCCTGGATGCCATAGTCTCCCTTCCCTCTGAGAATCCCAGGAAGCTGTGGCTTTACCAGCTTAATAGTGGAAGATGGTTTGAAAATCTACCAGGTACACCTTCAAGTTCTTTCAAGACTATAATCTGAGATCTCTGGTCAGAGTTTCAAAAATCTGGGTTTACCATTACAAAACAAGTGGCAGTTGCTGTCTTTCTTTGGCAAAAACCTTCTGGAAAGCCAAAATTGCTGTGCTATGGTCATTCCTTACCCAAGTCTGCATTTTAATATCCAACTAATTGAGATGAGTGGAGACATCTGTAAGCTTATTTTAAAAGAGACAAATCTCTCAGAGCATCGTAACAGCAGTACCATTTACTGAGTGCTTGCTATGTGCTAAGCACTACTCATCAATTCACTTGGCATCAAAGATGCCAACAAGCAGAGAGCTAAGCATTAGGAATACAAATGCATCAGACAGGGAGCCTGCAGCTTCTCCAGGGGCTTGCAGTCTGAAGGGAGAGACAAACAAGGAAGCCAACTACACAGGGCAGTAAGAAACATGCTCCCTGCCTGTGAGATACAGAGCACTGCAAGGGTGCAGAAGAGCACCGACACGGATTTGAGAAAGCTTCTTAGAGGAGGGGGTGTCTCCTCACAACACCTCAGGATGGAACCTGAGAAAGGTTAAGTAATGCAAAAGTGTACAGCTATGAAGTGGGCTGAGCCCAGGTTCCCCTCACTTCAAAGCCACGCCCTTCCCATCACTTGCTGTGGCCTCACGGAAAAATATCCTCCTTCAAGTTTCTGCCACAGGATTACCTTTATCTTACAGGGGAAAAACTAAGCAAAAGACACACTAACTTCTAGGTTCTCAGTAGAGTCATATCGATGTGACTCTTACTTGTTTAGTACCTAAAAGTCATCAAAGCATTTTCACATTCTCATTTTGAGCCTAATTACCATCTTGTAAAGAAGAAATAAATTATACGGCTTTTTTTTTGTTGTTGCGTGTCAGAGAAAACAGGCCCAGCAATGGGAAGTGACTTGCAAAAGGTAAGGCTCAGAGCTCAGTTTGGAGCCCTTGAATGTCTAACTCCCAGTCCAGCCATCTCTGAGCCCCAGAACACTAGCTTATCATACCTGCTTGAGTTTTTCCTTTTTTTTTTTTTTTTTGAGGAAGATAAGCCCTGAGCTAACATCTGTTGCCAATCCTCCTCTTTTTGCTGGGGAAGATTGGCCCTGGGCTAACATCCGTGCCTATCTTCCTCTACTTTATATGGGACGCCGCCACAGCATGGTTTGACAAGCGGTGTGTCGGTCCGTGCCCGGGATCCGAACCTGCGAACCCCTGGTCGCTGAAGCAGAGCACGTGCACTTAACCTCTATGCCACTGGGCTGGTCCCTTTCCTGTCTTGGTATCTAAAACTGATTGCCTTACTCCAAAGATCTGTGAACTGTGGTGGCCAAGTTAGAATCTGGGGTGAATTCTCCCTAGTTGATGTTTTGATTTGGATATTTTTTATGGGTCTCTTTCATTTGAAATGTTTCTTGTCAGAAAGCTGTCAGCCAGTGACAACAGAGTTTGTCAGTAAGAGATGAAGTGATCAGAAGTAGGAGTGACATCACCAAGATGGTAGAGCAGGAGACCCCAGCCTCTGTCCCTCTCCAAAGATCAACAATTAGACAGCTTTCTGTGAATAAAAATAGCTGTGAGAGAGTTCTGGAGTCCAATTCAGAAATTTCAGCCACACATTGGAACAAAAAACTTGAGAATAATCACACAAAAAGGGAAGGAAGAACAGCTTCAGTTTGCCTGCATCATCCCATTTCCCAAGCCGGCATTGCTCAGTACCAAGGGGGAACTCTCCAGCTAGAAAGAGTTTCTTTTGCTGAGAATGAAAAAGCAGAGTGAGCAACTAGCTTCTCCACCCTTCTGGTGCACCACATGAAAGATCTACTTCACTCAGTTTCACCCCACACAGAAACTGGCAAAGCTGAGATGTACAAAGAAAGCTAGGAATAACGAAGAAAAGCAGGGGCTACCGGTATCAGCCATGCAGTGCCCATGGTTCCCAGTGACCTGCTCTGTAGACAACTCTAGTGCTTTCACCACTGAAGAAACCAACAGCCAGCACAGCTACCATGGACCACCAGCAGATTTCACTGGCTTTCACCCCACAGGTATTCGTGTTTGCTAACGCCACCCACCTGAGTGCCTCCTCACTCCCTTGCTGGAGCCTGGGAACTGCACAGGGAAGGCAGCCCAGGCCTCTGCAGCTGTGCAAGTGTGACGTCAGCCTAGACCCCTACAGCTGACTCCCACCACTGTGCACACACTCAGGGCTAGCCCCTCCAGCTGTCCACCAGGGCGCCCCTGGGCTGACCCCCATCACTGGCCTCCACTTCAACGCACACAACCAGAGAGACTGTGCAGCCATGGGAGAACACGCCAAAATGTAAATGCATTACAGTCTCCAACCAAAAGGCATACACTGGTTGAATGGCTAAAGAAAAAACAAGACCAATTATATGCTGCCTACAAGAGACTCACTTCAGCTTCAAGGACACATATAGGCTCAAAGTGAAGGGATGGAGGAAGATATTCCACACAATGGAAACCAAAAGATGCCGGGGTAGCTATACTTATATCAAAAAAATAGACTTTAAGTAAAAAACTTTAACAAGAGACAAAGAAGGTCATTATATAATGATAAAGGGGTCAATTCATCAAGAAGACATAACAATTGTAAATACACATGCACCCAACATACAAGCACCTTAATTACAAATACTAACAGATCCGAAGGGAGTCATAGACAACAATACAACAAAAGTAGGAGACTTCAACACCCCACTTTCAACAATGAATAGATATCTCAACTAGAAATCAGTAAGATAACATTGAACTTAAATAAAACTTTAGACCAAATGGACTTAACAGACATATACAGAACATTCCATCCAACAGCAGCAGAATACACATTCTTCTCAAGCACACATGAAACATTCTCCAGGATAGATCATATGTGAGGTCACAAAACAAGCCTCAGCAAATTTTAAAAGACTGAAGTTATACCAAGTATCTTTTCTGACCACAGTGGTATGAAACTAAAAATCAATAACAGGAGGAAAACTGGAAAATTCATCAATATGTGGAAATTAAACAACACACTCCTGAAAAACCAACTGGTCAAAGAAGAAATCAAAAAGAAAATAAAGGGCCGGCCCTGTGGCTTAGCGGTTAAGTGCGCGCGCTCCGCTACTGGCGGCCCGGGTTCGGATCCCAGGCGCGCACCGAGGCACTGCTTCTCCGGCCATGCTGAGGCCGTGTCCCACATACGGCAACTAGAAGGACGTGCATCTATGACATACAACTATCTACTGGGGCTTTGGGGGCGGGGAAGGAGGAGGATTGGCAATAGATGTTAGCTCAGAGCCGGTCTTCCTCAGCAAAAAGAGGAGGATTAGCATGGATGTTAGCTCAGGGCTGATCTTCCTCACAAAAAAAAAAAAAAAAAGAAAAAAGAAAAAAAAATATTTTGAAACAAATGAAAATGCAACACAACATAACAAAACCTATGGAACACTGCAAAAGCAGTTCTAAGAGGGAAGTTTATAGTGATAAGCACCTACATTAAGAAAAAAGAAAGATCTCAAATAAACAACCTGATTTTACACCTCAAGGAACTAGGAAAACAAGAACAACTAAGACCAAGTTAAACCAAGTTAGCAGAAGGAGGGAGATAACAAACATCATAGGAGAAACAAATGAAATAGAAAATAGAAAAGATCAGCAAAACTAAGAGTTGGTTTTTTGAAAAGATAAACAAAATTGACAGACCTTTAGCTATACTTATCGAGAAAAAAGGGAGAGGATCCAGATAAATAAAATTATAAATAAAAAGGAGACATCACAACTGATACCACAGAAATACAAAGGATCATGAGAGGCTACTATGAACAATTATACACCAACAAATTGGACAACCTAGAAGAAATTAATAAATTCCTAGAAACATGCAACCTACTAAGACTGAATCATGAAGAAATAGAAAATCTGAACAGAATAATAACAAGGATACTGAATCAGTAATCAAAAACCTCCCAATAAAGAAAAGCCCAGCACCAGAAGACTTCACTGGTCAATTCTACCAAACATTTAAAGAATAATTAATGCCAGTTTTTCTCCAACTCTTCCAAAAAATTGAAGAGGAGGGAACACTCCCAAACTCATTTTACAAGGTCAGCATTACCCTGGTACCAAAGCAAGATAAGGATACCATAAGAAAAGAAAACCACAGGTCAATATCCCCGATGAACTTGATGCAAAAATTCTCAACAAAATACTAGCAAACCAAATCCAATAGCACATTACAAGGATCATACACCATGATCAAGTGGGATATATCTCCAGGATGCAAGGATGATTCAACATATGCAAATCAATAAATGTGATACATTAATAGAATGAAAGACAAAAATCATATGAGCATCTCAGTAGATGTAGATACAGTATTTGACAAAATTCAACACCCTTTCATGATAAAAACTCCCAACAAATTGGATATAGTAGTCCCTCCTGATCCATGGTTTCACTTTCTGCGATTTAACTTACCTGTGGTCAACCACAGTCTGAAAATATTAAATGGAAAATTCCAGAAATAAACAAGTCATAAGTTTTAAATTGCACACCATTCTGAGTAGCATGATGAACTCTCAGCACTGTCCCACTCTGTCCCACCCGAGACATGAATCGTCCCTTTGTCCAACATATCCATGCTGTATATGCTATCTGCCCATTAGCCACTTAGTAGCTGTCTCAGTCATCAAATAGACTGTCATGGTATCACAGTGCTTGTCTTCAAGTAACCCTTATTTTACTTAATAATGGCCCCAAAGCACAGGAGTAGTGATGCTGGCAACTTGTATATGCCAGAGAAGCCGAAAAGTACTTCCTTCAGGTGAAAAGGTGCAAGTTCTCAACTTAATAAGGAAAGAAAAAAAATTGTATGCTGAGGTTGCTAAGATCTACCATAACTTTTACTATAGTATATCGTTATAATTGTTCTATTTTATTATTAGTTATTGTTGTTAATCTCTTACTGTGCCTAATTTATAAATTAAACTTTATCATGGGTATGTATGTATAGGAAAAAACATAGTATATATGGGGTTCAGTACTATCCATAGAGTCAAGCATCCACTGGGAGTCTTGGAATGTATCCCCTGCAGATAAGGAGGGAATACTGTATAGAAGGAACATACTTCAACATAATAAAGGCTATATACGATAAGCCCACAGCTAACATCATACTCAATGGCGAAAGGTGGAAAGCTTTCCCACTGAGATCAGGAACAAGACAAGGGTGCCCACTCTCACCTCCCCTATTTAACATAGTCCTAGCCAGAGCAATTAGGCAAGAAAAAGAAATAAAAGGCATCCAAATCAGAAAAAAGAAGTAAAATTATCTGTTTCCTGATGACATGATCTTGCATACGGAAAATCCTAAAGACTCCACCAAAACCTAATAAACTTTTAAACCTAATAAACAAATTCAGTATAGTTTTAGGATACAAAATCAACATACAAAAATCAGTTGCATTTCTACACACAAACAAAGAACTATCTGAAAAAGAAATAAAACAATCCCATTTACGATAGCATCAAAAACAATAAAATACTTAGGAATAAATAACCAAGGACATGAAAGATCTATATACTGAAAACTATAAAACATTGATAAAAGAAACTGAAGAAGGGGCTGGCCCTGAGGTGTAGTGGTTAAGTCCGGTGTGCATCGCTTTGGCAGCCTGGGTTCATGGACTCAGATCCTGGACACAGGCCTACATCACTTGTCAAGCCATGCTGTAGCAGCGACCCACACACAAATTAGAGGAAGACTGGCACAGATGTTAGCTCAGGGCTAATCTTCTTCAAGCAAAAAAAGAAGAAAACTGTCAACAGATGTTAGCTCAGAGCAAATCTTCTTCACCAAAAAAAAAAAAAGAAAGAAAGAAATTGAAGAAGACACAAACAAATGGAAAGATATCATGTGCTCATGGATTGGAAGAATTAATATTGTTAAAAATGTCCATACTATCCAAAGTTATCTAGAGAGTCAATGTAATCCCTATCAAAATTCAAATGACATCTTTCACAGAAATAGAAAAAACAATCCTAAAATTCACATGGAACCACAAAAAAACCCCAAATGGCCAAAGCAATCCTGAGAAAAAAACAAAGCAGGAGACATCACATTTTCTCATTTCAAACTATGTTACAAAGCTACAGTAATCAAAATAGTATGATACTGGCATAAAAACAGACATAGACCAATGGAATAGAATCAAGAGCCCATAAATAAACCCATGCATATATGATTAACTAATATTTGGCAAGAGAACCAAAAATACTCAATGGGGAAAAGACAGTCTCTTCAATAAATAGTGCTGGGAAAACTGGATATTCACATGCAAAAAAATGAAATTGCACCCCTATCTTATACTACTTACAAAAATTAAGAGGCAATGGATTAAGGATTTAAATGTAAGATTGGAAACCGTAAAACTCCTAAAAAAAAAATAGGGAAAAAGCTCCTTGACATCAGTCTCGGCGATGAATTTTTTGGATATGACACTAAAAGCATAAACAACAAAAGCAAAAATCAACAAATAGTACTACATCAACTTGATAAGCTTCTATACAGCAAAAGAAACAATCAAAATGAAAAGGCAACCTATGGAATGGGAAAAAATATTTGCAAACCATATATCTGATAAGAGGTTAATAACCAAATTATATAAGGAACTCATACACTCAACAGCAAAGAAACAAACAATTTGATTTAAAAATGGGCAAAGGACTTGACATTTTCCCAAAGAGGACATACAAATGATCAACAAATACATGAAAAGTGCTCAACATCACTAATCATCAGGGAAATGTAAATCCAAACCACAGTGAGATACCATTACACACCTGTTAGCATGGCTATTATCAAAAGGATAAGAGACAACAAATGCTGGCAAGGATGTAGAGAAAAGGGGAACCCTGATGCACCATTGGTGGGAATATAAATTGGTACAGCTACTGTGGAAAACAGTATGCAGGTTCCTCAAAAAATTAAAAATAGGGCCAGCCCGGTGGCGCAAGCAGTTAAGCGCGCACGTTCCGCTGCGGCGGCCCAGGGTTCGCCGGTTCGGATCCCGGGTGCGCACCGACACACCGCTTGTTAAGCCATGCTGTGGCGGCGTCCCATATAAAGTGGAGGAAGATGGGCATGGATGTTAGCCCAGGGCCAGTCTTCCTCAGCAAAAAAGAAGAGGATTGGCATTGGATGTTAGCTCAGGACTGGTCCTCCTCACACACACACACAAAAAAATAGAACTACCATATGATCCAGAAATCCCACTTCTGGGTATATATCTGAAAAAGATGAAATTACTATATCAAAGAGATATCTGCACTCCCATGTTCACTGCAACATTATTCACAATAGCCAAGACATGGAATAACCTAAGTGTCCACTGATGGATGAATGGATAAAGAAAATGTTACATATATATATATATAATTTTTTTGGATATGACACTAAAAGCATAAATAAAAGCAAAAATCAACAAGTGGTACTACATCAACTTAATAAGCTTCTACGCATCAAAAGAAACAATCAACAAAGTGAAAAGGCAACCTATGGAATAGGAAAAAATATTTGCAAACCATGTATCTCATAAAAGGTTAACATCCAAAATATATAAGGAACATATATATGAGGAATGAATACACACACACACACACACACACATGCACACAATGGAATGTTATTCAGCCATAAAAAAGGAAATCCTGCCCTTTGTGACAACATGGATGGACCTTGAGGGCATTATGCTAAGTGAAATGTCAGACAGAGAAAGATAAATACTGTATAATCGCACTCATCTGTGGAATCTAAAAACATTAAAACAGAAACAGAGAATATACTGGTGGTTGCCAGGAGCTGAGGGGTGGAGAAAATGGGAACACATTGGTCCAAGGGTACACACCTTCAGTTATAAGACGAATAAATTTGGGGGATCTAATGTACAACATGGCGACTATAGTTAACAACACTGTACTGTATACTTGAAACTTGCTATGAGAGTAAGGCTTTAATGATATCACCATAACAATAACAATAACAACAACAACAAAAACAAAATGGTAATTATGGGAGGTGAAGGATGTGTTAACTAACTGTGGTAAAGCATTTTGCAATACATACATATATCAAATAAATAGTACACCTCAAACTTACACAATGTTATATGTCAATTATATCTCAATAAAGCTGGGAAAAAAAGAGATGAAGAGATCAAACAACAACAGGTACTGCTGACCCCTGATAACCACTTTCAACTTTCAGAATATTCTGAAGGGTAAGAAATGTTACGTATATCAGTAGCATTTTCACCTTTTTTTTTAGCATCTTAGTTTTGCGTTAACAAATGCTGTACTCTTCCCACACATGATATAAAACTACGATGATGACAGTGATTAAAGATTTTTATTTTATTTTATTTTATTTTTTTCCCCCCAAAGCCCCAGTAGATAGCTGCATGCCATAGCTGCACATCCCTCTAGTTGCTCTATGTGGGACTTGGCCTCAGGATGGACGGAGAAGTGGCGCCTCGGTGCGCGCCCGGGATCCAAACCCGGGCCACCAGCATCGGAGCGCGAGCACTTAACCACCAAGCCATGGGGCCGGCCCTGATGACAGTGATTAAAACATTTTTGAGTGTTTATTGTGTGCCAGGCATTGTTCTAATGGCTTTACACATATTAACTCACTTAATTCTCACAGCCATCCTGTGAGATGGGTGTTAAAATTATGCCTATTTCACAGATGAAGAAACTGAGGTAGAGAGAGCAATTAAGCACCTCATCCAAGGTCACAAAGCCAGTAAGTGGTATAGCTGGGATTCAAAGCCAGGCCACCTGACTCCAGCAGTCAGGTTCTTCACAAATGTGCTAGATGTAGAGTGACTCTATATCCTATATCCTGGTGGTGTCTGGGACGGTCCTAGTGATAAATTACATAGTCACTCTAGCTATACAACACTGTAAAAGCCCATAAGATTGGCAGTGAAGGTGAGCTATTTGTGAATGGGGCTTCTTAGTGATCAAAATGGAGAGATGTCCACACATGATCTGAGTGGTTTCTATGGTACCAGGAGAAGGAAAAAGAACAGTCCAACAGGATTCTTATGCCGAAAGCCACAGCCCCTGATGACAGCAAGGGAATAGGAGAGAAAGATCATAAAAGTGTTCAGTAAAGGATTTAGCGCGTAGGTGCTTCTTATTCCCTTTGTCACACACAGAGTAGTGCGAGTTCTTCACTGATGACAAAGAGGATGTCTTTCTCCACCAGGCATTTAAGAAGTACCACTAGTTGTCAAGGCAGACATGCCAGCTCACCGGATGGTGCCGCGAACTGGAGAACACCATCTGTTTTGTTAAGGCTGACAGTCTGAAATTTCTGGTTAAACTCCAGATCTCCTTGTTGTGAAGGGCTTGATAACTTTTAGTCCATTACCTTCTGCTTACTGAGTCACAGAGCATATTATATCTCCCTCCAGAGCACTCCAACAGCTGGGCCATGTTATAAGCTGTCTTCGTCCTATTCAGTATTAGATAATAGATTTGAAGGGACCTTCCATTTGATTCAGAGAAATGCAATTACAGAATTGCTGTTGTTTCAAATAAGTGGCCAACTCTGACATTCTGGCTCAAGAACACAAATCTGTTACTTTTTTTGCCACTGGGGCTATTCTGATGAGGGCTTGCTTTACAAGCACTTGGACACATAACAACAAAGCATTTCCTTCACCTTTTAATTGCTCTTGGAAACATTTTAAATGGCACCAACGCAATTTTTACCAGAAAATGAAAGCGTTCACTTCCCAGAGTAACTTAACTCTTCAAAGGAAGGCAGAAAGGACCACTTGTTGAAATCCAATGAAAACTGAGATCTTGTACTCAGGAGCTAACAAAGCTGTTTGAAAGTCAAGTGGGGACAGGCTGAGTCAGCAATACCAACTAAAAGTTGCATTCCAGCTTTAATCCAATTCAATAAATGCATTTTCTGCTGTGTCAGAGCCTTAAGAAGAATTTCTGGAACAACATGCTGAAAATGGTTCTTGGTGAAAGCTACTTTTTGAAGGCACCATGAAATTACTAATTATGCTGAAGAGAATCTTAAATCCTTGAGCCTCTGGTGAATTTCATGCTGGAAAAGAGAGGAGAGTTCAGGTTGTGGCATATGAGCAGCCCCGCTTCTGCCCTTATTCAGTCTGCAGGTGTACTTATGTGTACCCTGTATGAAACGGGGATGAGTGAATGAGAATGAAAAGAAGCTGTGAGTAAAGAGCAATGCTCAAATCCCAGTTTTTTCCAGTTACAATGTCAAACTGTCCTACTTACTTAAAAATGCAAGAGCTTTAGCTCTTTCCTAAATAATTTTAGCCATTCTCTTTAGAAAGGCAGTGTGACATAGTATAAAGAGCATTGACTTTAGATTCAGACAGTTCTGGGCTCAAAACCCAGCTCTGCCACACACTTGCTGTGGGACCTCTGACAACTTAACCTCTCTGTTCTTTAAATTTTTCATTTCTAAATGGGAATAATAAGCCCTATCTTTCTGAATTTTTAAATGATAATGAAACCCTGCATAAGAAGCTACACCAAATATAGTGTTAGCACACTGGAAGCATTCCATAAGTGTCATTCCTTTTATTATTATCATGACTTCTATGCCACTTCAAAGGTGTATTGGAGAGATTACAAAGGCCTTCATATACTCTATATGGAACCTGTTATTTAAATACTTAAAAAGTGAAGCTAGCATCAGTTTCCTAAGGCTAAATGTTAAATGCAGAGGAGAATAGACTATTAAGTTCATGAACTTAAATGAAGAAACTGTGTGATACCCTAGTGATTTTCTTGTCCAAAAGTAATAAATATTAGGGTTCTTCAAACCTGCACAAAGGGCCTCATTTTAGCTATGCTTTGTAAACTTTCTGGATAAAGATCCAAAAAAGTTAATATATTATTTAGTTATCCTGCTAATCAGACTGCCTCATTTAGCTATAGGGCAAAGGACTATGTAAAAGAAGGAGAAAAATCTGCTCCATTCAGTATTCCTACTAACTGTAAGGAGTAAAATTAAAATGGCACCATAAAACCTAATCACTGCCTGCAGGTTTTAACTATTTTTCAAGCTGATTAGATTTCTGGTTCATTTAAAAGACTTTAGGAATCAAGTTTCAGCTTCTATATACATTGTCTTTCCATGGAAAAAGCATAGAATTTCAGCTTTTTAGAGCAGTAAAGAGTTTTAGAGATCATTTACACCAATGAGAATGAGAAGGTCCAATATAAAATGTACAGAAACTGTACATCGTTCCCCAGGATTAGTCTCCCTGGGCTACAGGATCAGAAGCAGCAGGAATGATACCTGGGCTTAAAGAAAGCAGTAAGGCACAAAAGGATAAACACAGTAAATATAAAAGAGGTAAGTAACTATTTTATTAACTCTAGACTCCAGTCATTAGCTCCTTGCATTTTCCATAGTGCTTGGCTCTCATCGTCCTTCATCCATTCAAGATACATATATATATATATGGTGTACCCACAGTGGACCAAGTATTACCCACTAGGTAATAAGGCCACAAAAAAGCTAAGATACATATCCTGCCCATTCTTGATATTTATGATGTAGTTGGTAAACAATTTTAATACTTAATAAGTGCCATGTGCAAAACGTTAGGGGAACACAGATGAACACTAAATTTCCTGGAGGAGCCTCAGAGGCTTAAGGGTAATGTGACATTTGATTGAAGTATGAATGAATAAGTAAGACTTCACAGACTTGACAGAAGGAGAAAGATATTCAGGGCAGAAGAAATGGCATGAAGAAAGTCACAGAGGAGTAAAAGAGCTCAGAGGATTGGAAAACAGTGAGTGTGAGGAATGAGAGTGGCAGAAAGTGGCATTAGTAAGATAAATTGAGGCCGGTTCCTCAGAGACAAGTTTTCTGACACCCTCCCTCAATTAAAATTATACTCCAAGTAATACTTTCTGAAATCAGTAAGTATATTTCCTTCAAGCACTTAAAATGCCTGTTTTGTCTCCCAAACAGCCACTGGCATAGTTTCTGGCACATAGTAGGTGCTCAATAACACTTTTTCAACATTGAGAGTTGTTGAAAATATATATGCCAGGTGTAAAGAAAAGAAAAACCCAGTTCTTCCCTACTGTGTTTCTCTCCTGTGAGTATCCTTTACTACTCACACAGAACACTTCACTTCTGACACTTCTGGTCACCAAAGGTGTGCGGGGTTTTACCCACAACAACAAGTGAGTCTCTGACACCTGCTGGGTGTCCTACAACTCAACTCAATTCTTTCAATATCGACTCGGAGATAGCGTCAGATCCCACAGGTAAGGGCTCAGTCCCACAAGACTGCCACCCTCACACACTTCAGATGCCAGCTGCAAGCTCAGGGTATCACCTGTGCTTCTGACCGACGGGCTACAGATTGGAGGTTCCCATGGCTTCCTTCTCAGATTTGATTTATTTGCTAGAACAGCTCACAGAACTCAGGAGGGAAGCACAGGAGCTTCTGTCCCCATGTAGTGGGAGTGTGTCACCCTCCCAGGGTGGATGTATTCACCAGTCTGGAACCTCTTTAAACCCCCTACTATTGGGATTTTATGGAGGCTTCCTCACATAGGCATGATCAATTATTAACTCCATTTCCAGCCCATCTCTCCTCTCTGGGGGATAAGGGGTGGGGCTGAAAATTCCAAGCATCTAATCATGGCTTGGTCTTTCTGGTGACTAGCCCCCATCCAGGAGCCATCCAGGAGTCCACCCAGAGTCGCCTCATTAAAATAAAAGATGCTTTTAGTGCTCTAATCACTTAGGAATTTACAAGAGTTTTAGGACTTGGTCAGGGACGTGGTCAAAGACAAATATTAGAACAAGAGATGCTCCTAGTGTTCTTATCAATTAGGAAATTACAAGGGTTTTAGGAGATGTATGCCAGGAACTGGGGGCAGAAACCGATATATTTATTTTCTATTATCTCACACCAGGCCAAGGATTTTGGACTTCATCCTGAAGGTAATGGGGAACTACTATAGGGTTTTAAGTATAGAAATGATCATGACAGTTGGGATTTTGAGAGGGTTCCCATAGAAGCAATGTGGAAAACAAACTGAAGGAGAATCTCGGAGACCAGTATGGAAGGAGCTATTGCAATAATCCAGGTAAGAGATGACGGGAGGCTGAAAACACAGCCCTGCAGAGAACTTGCTTGGAGAGGCGGAATTCTCAGGACTTTTGACCAACTAGATCTAGGCTGTGAGGGAAGGAGGCAGGGATCCCAGCATAACTTTGAGATTTCTAGGTTGGACAATGAGATTGTGTTCCCATTCTCAGAAATAGGGGATACACAATGTGAAATCACAGACTTGGAGAGAGGCCTGTTTGGGGCAGATGGAGGTGTCTAGGAAGCAGGAGTAGATAGATGTCTCAGTCAGAAGTGAGGTCTGGGTTTGGGAGGTGGTGTGTGATGGTGAAAGCCATGGGCATGGATGGGATCATGAAAGGTGTGCCATTCCAATTCTACTCTGCCCCCAGAATGCAACATGTTTTTAAAATAAATCTTAAAGTATAACATATGGTCAGAAAGGTATAAAGATCTTAAGCACACAACTCAATCAATTTTTACAAAGTAAGCATGATGTAACTGCCACTCAGATAAAAAAGTAGAACATTGCCAGAATCCCTGCAATGCATTTACCATCAAAGGCAGTCACTGTCACAGTCATGCTGGTGGCTTAGAGACCTGGAATCTTCGCCCTTAACAATAAGCTGTCTTTAAATAGAACTCACCATGAAGGAGAACCACAGAGGTGATCTGAGTAATCACTTGCTATATCATCTCCCAATGTCTATCTAAGAGTCCTGATTCTAATGCTCTACATTTTCTGCTGTTATTTTGATTTTCTCAAAAAAATCAGTCAAAAGTAAATTCCTCCAAAGTCACCCCAAAACAGATGGATTCCTTAAGGAGTGAACATGAGATGAAAAGCAGAGCCAAATGATTCCAGAAGAAAGACCCCAAAGCTCATCACAGTCACATGGCATAGGTCCTGTATGCAGTGTCCAGCACAGATGGCAGGACCCAGGGTCACATCTGTACCCACCATTGCTGGCAAAGCAAAGGGCTACACAGGAGCTGCTACAGATGGAAAGACACAGGGACAGGCAGGTGTGGGAGGTGCCAGTGCCAGGTATGGGTGGCAGGAGCCAATGACTAACATCATTGTGCGGCTCCTCTGCTCCCTGTACGGTGCCGGGTAGCACTTCTCACAGAAAACAGCCACAGAAGAGGGGCTGAAGGTAGGGTGAGTGCCAAAGTGGCAGTACCCCCAGCCGGCAGTGTCCATCTAAGTCTGGGAAAACAAAATTATGTTCAAAAGTCAATGTTCTCCAAAGCGATCAGTGAATCGTTCCTTTCTGAAGCTCTAACAGAAGTGTTATCAATGCTCAGGACTGGGCTGCCTAATGGGAAATGCCCCCATGGGGGCTTTTGACACATAAACCTATTCAGCCTCACATGTTCATAATCATTTGTGTAAAGAAGAAAAAACCTCCAAGCACTAATTAGAAAGATAGAGCTGTTGTATTTTCCTCCTGATCACCTTATCTTCTTTATTCAGTTCTTGAAGACTCAGCTATTAAAAGAAATTAAGTAATTCATCAAGCCCATTTCAATTACCTGCTGCTGATAACATTAGATTACAATTAGCATCTACAAATGAACCAAGTGCCAACTGCCAAGCTGAAACATAAGCTAATTTACTGCTAGACTCTGCCTGCTGGAGACAGAACTCTGGGACCTGGCAGCAAGCATCCACTTCATTATTCCAACAACACTTTTGCAGCCTCTCCTGCAACAGTCCAAAGTGCAGCTCTGACCAAGATTTACTGCCCTGTCTGCCTCTGCTCGCATGTTTACAGACACGCTGTATCTATAAGCAAATCACAGCTCCTTTTAAATAGCAATGTCTAGACAAGCAGGGTGACAAATCTTGACCTAAAGGAGAGAATAAATATTATTAATATTTATTAGGCACTGATAGGTGTGGGGCACAGCACAGGATGTGCATGTCATAACCTTAACGAGGGTCTGAATCATTTGCTGGGAGTCCTCTGGTGCTTGATCAGAAAAATCTCCTGCTTTGGTTGATGCTCTCTATTTCTCATTTCTCCTTTCAAACAGGAAAAGCACATTCTTGTTCCTTTCTTTTAGATGTCTAGAAAAAGCTGTTTCAGGCCGTGGGACACATTTTTTTTTTTTTTTTTGTATTTATATTTTCATGACACTTAATAGGAACTGCTTTGAATGAAAAGCAGAGGTGTGTGGTTTGGCTTCCTCTATCGTGGACATTATTAGATTTTCACAATCTGTGTAGTCTCATCTATGCTTCTCAAGCAGAAGAACTAACTCTTCAATAAACATGTAGGTCTCATAGGAGCCTGTGGGCTGTAGTAGAAGACGGCATGCAGACCTGGGTTTGGATCTTGCCTCTGCTGCTTATAAACTGTATAAATTTGGACCAATACCTTTACTTCTATGCCTACCACACAGCTTTGTAGTGAGGATGAAATGAAATAATGTATGCAAAATTTCTAGATCAATGCAAGTAATCAACAGACAATAGCTTCTCTAGGAAAAGAGAAGAAAGGGCTGTTCCATCCTGATGGTGCCTACACTTCTCTAGAATGCTTGCTGTCTTGTACCTGGGCACAATCAGAGACCACTGTTCAAGATGGCCTATAACCTTTCTAGTGGTGGTCCCTCTTTTTCATCTTCCGGTGTATGGAGGCTGGGGGTGGGTGCAGAAGAAGCATCATCTTTGGCTTTTAGCCCTAGATCAGGTAATCCTAGTATGGCTTCCACTGCAATCCACTATTCTAGAGGGAATGTTTCCTCATGGAAGGATCTGTGGACATGGAATGCGAGACCTGAAGTCTAGCCTCAACTCTGCCTCTTCCTCTATAATCTTGGGTGAGTCATAAACATTCATTAATCTCTGAATCCTCAACAGTGAAAAGGAATAACAATTTACCTTATAGGGCCATTAGAAGGACAAACAAGTACTGTAAAATACAAGTATAATGGAATCACATTGCTATACCAAGAACTTCTATGTGAGGTCTCATAGACCCTTTGACATCTTGAGCGGTTATTTTGAATACGGCCCATAAATGATACTGTGGATTTCCAAAGAAAAACACCCAATAAGTGTAAATTAATTACTACTTACAATATTATAAACATTTTACCTGTAAAACTAGGCCTCTCCCATCTAAAGAAAACCCAACATATAAAAGTTGAAATGTGAAAAACAGATAAAAGTGAGTGATTGCCATACTATAGAATTTTTTCTCTTCAAAAGAAATTTATTATAAGATTTTTGTAGGATACTAAGTTTTACATGTGTTCATAGTAACGATTTAATTTATAAAATCTATTCAGGAATAATATATAATTAAGGAGCAATATGTGTGTATATTATACAGATAATATGTAATATTGTTCCACCTTTCCTTGGGCATTCAGAGTTTTTTGATTCAGATTGCCAGAATTTAATTTTTAAATATGATTTTTATAAAAGTTATTTAGGTGATATTTCTTAAATCCTAGAATTAGAACAGCTAAGAGTCACCATTTCTGATGACTATCATTTTGCTGCACTGTAAATAAGAGGAATGACGTATACTCACCAGAATTGCTACCAAATTTTTACTCCTTCAAGTGACTCCCAGAATAATTTGAAAACATAGAAGAAAAGAGGCCAAGCATCATTTTATGAGATTTTAATGAGTCTTTTATGCTATGGGTCTCTTGAGACTAAACGGATCAAGTTTTTTTAACCTACCTAGGCCATGATTTTCTCATATCTAAAACTAATTATTATTTTTGAGTTCATAGGTTTGTGGAGAGGATTAAATATGAAAATGAATATAAACATGTGGCACAGTGCAGGTCTTAATATATGCTTGTTAAATGAAAAACCATAAGCTCCATGGGGGCAGGAAATACATTGGTTTCTTGTTTTATTCATCAAAAGGTCTCATAGTGCCTATCACATAGATAAGTTCAATAAATATTTGTTGAGCAAAAAAATAAATAAGTGAACAAATCAATTAATGAACATTTCCCTTTCTTTTCCAAATAAGCTACTTTCTAGATATAAAATATCTTTTAACTAAAAAGGGACAGCTATATTTAAAATTTTAATTATTTTCCATAGATGGATTATTAGATATTTGACCCCAGACCTCAGTAGGAGGTCTGTCTTTCATATTTGACCCAATACTAGAAACAGAACAACTCCTGACACTGTTGTATGTGGGAAGTGGCTCCTGAAATGTGTTTATCTTTGTATGTATTCCAGGGGTATCGTGGCAAGCTAAGTGGTCACCTTCATGAAGGAAGGCAGGCAGGCAAGCAGGCAGGCAGGAAGAAAGGAAGGGAAGGAGGGAGGAAGGGAAGAAAGGAAGGGAGGAGAAGAGAGAGAGGGAGGAAAGGAGGGAAGAGAGAAGAGGGAGGGAGACAGCGAGAGAAAAAGAAAGAGTGGAAGAATAAAGGAAAGAGAAAGAGAGAGAGACAAGAAAAGAAGAAAGGAAATAAACAAGTCATCCATCTAATTGTCTCCCTTCTCACTTTCCTAATTTCAGTTTATCTCAAAGTAAGATGAGAGATAATTCTACATGGCTCCCCAGAGAATGAGAAGATTTGTGATGATCAGAGTGAAAGGACTTTAACTGAGGCTTTACTCTAGTGACCTACTCTGCAGCCTAACTGAGGTTTGTACTCCAAACTGCCTAAATTAGAACCACAAAGAAGGCCACCAAAAAAACAGAGGCTACAGAAATACTGTCATGCAGCTATAGTTGTTTTGAGCATAAAAGATGGACATTTTCCAAGCCAAAATTTACATTAACATTATTTTCACAAGTAGGACATGCTTAGAAAACAGCGAGGCTATTCTTTGTTGATCATAAGAAATCTGAAGAGTCTAAACCATTTCCACTTATTTTATTTTAAAGCAAATAAAAGGTGGATAATAAATATTAGTACAGGACAATCACCAAAGGACAAAGATTTCTTGTCATCTTGTCATCTCCACCCTTTCTTTCTCTCCACCTCCACAAGTTCTATCCACTTCCCCCTCAGACGTGCACAGGAAGCTTCTACTGTCAAAACACTTTCTTAGTGACTCCAATCTCATTCTCCTTGGCTTCTTGGACATAAGTGATATACCTTCCATACCCTGAAGCTCTCTTCTCCCTGAGCTCTACCTGGATCGCCTCCACCCACTGTGATCCTGACTCAGTCTCACTGGCTAGCTCTCCTTCCTTATCTCATAGATGTCATTAGGATGATGCCATCATAATACTTGTTTGCAGTTCTATTTGCTCATGTTACATTAAGCGAGAGAACTACATATTGCACATGGACAAAACCAAATTTATCACATGCTTCCTCAAACTAGTTCCTCCTCCCAGCTTTCCTGTTTCTTTCAAAGGCACCACTATTCTTCCAATCACCTGGGCACAACATCTTGGTACAAGCTATGAGTTATTCAATCTAACCATATAAACATTTAATGAGTACCCACTATGTGTAAGGGGTTATATTCAGTGATACAGAGACTATAGAGGAGAATGTTGTTCATACTTCTAATAAGTTTTAAGCCAGTAGAGGTAACTATACAAATATACAAATAATAGTAATTTATGATCGAATATAAATAGAATAAAAGAAATTTTAAAAGTGTTTCTAGGGCTCAGAGAAGGTAAAGAACTTATCTTGTTATCAAGAGAGACTTTAAGTAGTAAACAGTATTTGGGATAATCCTAAAAAGCTGAGTAAACTTTAGACAAGCAAGACAGGGACACAGAAGTTCTAAGTGGAAGAAGTAGCTTGAGGAAATACATTAAATCAATAAAGCATAGCCAATGTGGTGAGATTAGGGAAGATAGAAAAGCCAGTTTTAGGTAAAGTAAAGAGTATATACAGAGCAGTAGTAAAATTAAAGAATGGAAATCATGACAGGCCCCATTTTTAGGTGAGGACTCTGATCATAATGTGGTATGTAATGTGCAACAACTACTGCCTGGAGTACAGCTTTAGGAAGATCAGTATAATACTGATGTATGGGATGGAGGAGACAGAGGAGGGAGGGAATGGTGGTGAGGAAAACCCAACTAGTAAGTTAATGCAACAGACTGCAACTAGGAAGGGGCAATGAAAGAAAAGAAACTTATGAGAATACTTACTTGACAACTCTTAGATTCAGAGTCTACTGAAAAAAAAAAGAGAGAGAGAAGAAATCAATGATGACTTTAGATTTCTAAGTGAGGATGGTACGACAGGCTGAATAATGGCCCCCCAAATATGTCCACATCCTAATCTCCAGAACCTGTGACCGTTACTTTACATGGCAAAAGGGACTTTGCAGGTATGATTAAGTTAAGGATCTTGAGATGAGGAGATTATCCTGGATTACTCAGGTAGGCCTGATGTAATCATAACAGTCTTTATAAGAGGGATGCAAGAGGAGTTAGGGCAGAAGGCAGTGTGATGACAGAAGCAGAGATTGGAGTGATGCACTCTGCAGATGGAGGAAGAGGCCACAAGCCAAGGAATACAGGCAGCCACTAGAAGCTGATTCTCCCCTAGAGCCTGCAGAAGAAATCAGACTTATTGACATCCTGACTTTAGACTGGTGAAATTAATTTCAGACTCCTGATCTCCAAATCTGTAAGAGAATAAACGTGTTGTGTTAAGCCACTAAATTTGTGGCAATTTGTTACAGTAGCAATAGAAAATTAATACAGATAGCTAGAGAGGCTGGGCTGTCATCATCAGAATTAGGAAAGCTAGAAGAAGCAGTTTATTTAGGAAAAAGATATTTCACATTTGGACTCACTAACTTAGACAACTCAGCATGAAAATCAGATGGAGTATCCACTAGGCAGTTGGAAATGTGAAAATCATGCTCAGGCAGGAGGTCAGAGCTGATAAATATAGATTTAGAAACAATGTACACTGAAGTAGTAGTTGAAAGTATGGTGGTAAAAGTGATAAAGGGAGATATACAAAAAAAGAACAGAAAATAATCAAGGAACAAAACACAAGAACTTCCACATTTAACAAATGGTAATAGAATGGAAAGGAGCCATTAAAAATAGTGTAGGATATCTGAATAATGACACAAAGAGAAGCCTAAGAGAGAAGGTGGAATAGAAATAGCAGGCTGCAGAAACGTATATATATATTATGATCCAAGTTTTGAAAAAAAGGAACAAGCTGTACACACATGTATAAATTAAATATATTGTTGTACTGCCCATGTGTTTATGTACATAGTAAAAAGGTCTGGAAAGAGTCTACCCAAATTGTTAACAGTAGTTAACTCTGAGGAGTGGCACAGGGGAAGGTAATTATATAAGGGAGTGGACTTTTCATACACTTTTGTACTGTAGAATTTTTTTACAAAAATAAGTGCTCCTTTTTTAACTTTTCAAAATTGTTCATTTTTTTAAAAAGGGGACAAGAAAAGTCAATGAAGAAGGCACAGATATAGCAGCCAAGAAGAAAATCAGGACAGTGGTGCTTCACAGAAACTAGAAGAGGAGAGAATTTCAAGGAAAAGTTAGTAGAACATACCAAATGCTGAACTGATTAGGGAAATTTAGAACTGTCAAAAGATCTCTCTACTCAGCCACTATTGATCTTTTTCAGGAGACAAAAGGTGCAAGTCAAATTGTAATGGTTTAAAAATGAATAGGAGGAGTTCTACTTCCAGTAACGGAGGAGTAGCTCCTTTCAGACCAACACTCCTATAGATAACAACTATAAAGTCTGGCAGAGGGGCAGGGGCAGGCAGGTGGGTGGGCATGGAAGAGGCAAGGAGAGGAATCTACCTAAAAGCACTAGAGTGCAACCAAAAGCAGTGAGAAACTGCAGGGAGGCTGAAGTTGACTCTTTGAAGAAGAGAATGTCTTTGGGTAAGTTTTCCATTTTTGAAATGCTAGAGGGCATTTTTGGAGGGGTGAGGAGGGGGCAAGCTCCAATTAGCACCGTGTGGCAAGGCTAAAACTCAGATAGAAACAGACAGTCTTACTGGCTTGAAGAACTAGAGGAAAAATCCCAGAGAGAGCCACAGTGGGGAGCCTTGAATTCTGAGTATAAATTCTACACAAATCTCTGTCTAACTCCTGAAATGTACATGTGCAAGGCTGAATCTAAGTGGCCCAGTTAAAGCTAAAAGACTTCAACAGAGATTTCAGCTGCCACCCACCATAGGGAAGACTGACTTTGGAGCTTGAATTAAGCCAAGTTAACTGGTAAAACAACATCAACAAGAAAATCAATACTGTTAAGAGAAATATATCAGAATCCAGAGTCTCTGTAAAGTATCACTCACAATGTTGGATACAATCCCATATTACTGGATATAGAAAGAAACATTAAAATGTGACTAACACTCAAAACAAAAGGCAATCAATGCACAATTCTGTGACTATACTAAAAATCACTGAATTATACACTTTAAATGGGTAAATTGTATGGTATGTAAAATTTATCTCAATCAAGCTGTTACAAAACAACAATATCAACAACAGGTAATCAATACAGTCTCACTCTGAGATGACCCACATGGAATTAGCAGACAAGGTTTTAAAAGCTTTTGTAATAACTAGGCCCAGCTTTGTAAAGGAAATTATACATGTAATGAATAAACACATAAATCTTAGCAGAAAAACTGAAATGTTAATTAAAAGAATCAAATGGAAATTCTAGAGCTAAAAACTACAATATATATCTGAAATAAGAAATTCACTTATGCAGTAAAGAATTAACCTTGCCCAAAGAGAGATCTGGCCTTTGTCCTTGGCTCTGAGAGGCAATCTCTAAGCCCTTAGAATGTTCTGCTAAAGAGTGTCTTCGTTTACTTGAGGGTATCGGCCATGCCAGATAGTCAATGCTAACAATGTAATTTATGGTGGGGGCTTTCAGCTCAACTTCCAGAAGGGCTGGAAACTAAGGTCACTCATGCAGGTTGTCAACCATATCTATGTAACCAAGGTCCAATAAAAACTTTGGACACCAAGGCTCAAGTGAGTCTCTTTAGGTGACAATACTCTGTGCACATTGTCTCATATCATTGCTTGGAGGAGTTAGCACTGTCCATGAACTACACTGGGAGAAGACAACTGGAAGCTTCATGCTTAGAACTCGCCTGGACTCTGCCCCATGTGCCTCTTCCCTTGGATGATTTTAATCTGTATCCTTTCATTGTATCAAACCATTACTGTGAGTATAACAGCTTTCAGTGAATTCTGTGAGTCCTTCGAGTGAATTATTAAACCTAAGTGTGGTTTTGGGGACCCCTGCTTGCAGCTGATGTCAGAAGTGAGAGCAGTCTTGGGGAATCCCAAACTCTGCATCACTGGGTTTAACAGCAGGTTGGAGATGACAGAAGAAAGAGGTAGTGAACTTGAAGATAGATTAACAGAAATTTTCAAATCTGAAGAACACAGAGAAAAAAAGAAGAAAAACATGAACAGAGCCTCAGTAATATATAGGACAATATTAAAAGGTCTAAAATAATGCAGAGTCTCATACATAGAGGAGAGAGGGAATGGGCAAGAAGAAATATTTGAAAAAATAAGTGGTAAAAATTCCCTAAATTTGGGGAAAGATATCCGCAGATTCAAAATCTCAAAGTACCAGAGGAAGGAAAAATACAAAGAAAGCCACATTTAGGCATATCATAGTTAAACTGTTGGAAACCAAAGTTAGAGGAAATCTTGAAAGCAGTCAAGAAAAAATTAGCACGTGCCACACAGATCATTAATTTCACCGACATCTTATCAGAAATAATGGGGGCCTGGAAAGGCTACTTTAAAATGCTGAAAGAAAGAAAAAAAAAACAACGTCTATCAATCTAGAATTCTGTATCCTGCAAAAATATCCTTCAAGAATGAAGGTGAAATACAGACATTTTAAAAGAAACAAAAATGAAAAGAATTTATCACTAGCAGACCTACATTACAAGAAATGCTACATGAATTTCTTTAAGCTGAAAGGAAATGACACCAGATGGAAACTCAGAGCTTTAGGAATGAATGCAAGTACCAGAAATGATAAATAAGCAGATAAACCGAAAACAATATTTTTCCTCATAATTCTTTAAGATGACTACATAAAACAAACAAAAAAAATAACACTGTCTTGTGGAATTTTAAAAGACTATAGGTGTAATAATATATGTGACAACTAGAGCATAAAGTACAGGGCATGGGTTGTAAACAGACCTATAATGTTGTAAGGTACTTGTATTTTACAGGAAGTGGTACAATATTAGCTTAAAGTAGACTTTGAAAAGTTAAAAATATATAATATAATCCTTAGATCAACGACTAAAAAATAATGCAAACAGGTAGAACTAAAAAGCAAATGGACAAATCTATATGATTAAATTAACCCATAGATGGCAGGAAAGGAAGACCAGAGAACAAAATATAAATGGGACAAACAGAAAATCAACAGTAAAATGAGAGACCTAAATCCAACAATACCAATAATTACATTAAATGTTAAATGGACAAAATTTTCTAATTAAAAGACCACAATTGTCAAAATCAATAAAGAAGCAAGACATAACTAGATATTATACTTAACTATAAAGACACAGAGAAATATAAAGTAAATAGACAGAAAAAGGTGGACCACACAAACAGTAAGCATAAGAAGGTAGGAGTGGGTATATTTATATTAGACAGAGTAGACTTCAAGACGAAAATATATGATCAATGATAAAAAAGGGACCTTTCAGAATGATAAAGGGCCAATCTGTCAGGAAGACAAAACAATCATAAACAAATATTCACTCAATGAGAGAGCTTCAAAGCACATGAAGCCATGCTTCACAGAATTAAATGGAGAAACAGACAAGTCCACAATAATAGTTGGAGATTTTAACAACGTCATTCTTAGCAACTGACAAAGCATATAGACCAAAAAAGACAAAGATGATCTGAACAACACCATTAACTACCTTGACCTACTTGACATCTATAGACCATTACATCTGTTAAAATCCTAAAAAGTATGTTCTCTGACCACAATGAAATAAACCAGAATTTGATAACAATAAACTATCTAGGAAAATCCCAAATATTTTAAAATTAAACAATACTTCTAAACAACACAGGGGTTAAAGGGAAATCACAAATGATTTTAGAAAACATTTTAAATTCAATGAAGGTAAAAACATACTACATCAAAATTATTGGATGCAGCTAAAGCAGTATTTAGAGAAAATTTTATATTTTTAAATGCCTGTATTAGAAAAAAGAAGTCTAAAACCAAAGACCAAGGTTCGACTTTGAGAAGCTAGAAAGAGGACCCAAAGAAGATAACAAGAAGAAAATGATAAAAATGAGATCAGAAATAAATGAAATAGAAAGCAGATAAGCAATAGAAAAAATTAACGAAAGCAAAAGTTGGTTCTTTAAAAGATCAAGCAAATTGATAAATCTCTAGCTAGAATGATCCAGAAAAGGGGTGGGGTGGGGGGCATGTGCAAAACACAAACTACCAATAACAGAAATGAAAGAGAGCATATCACCATACATCCTATACGCATTAAAAGGAAAATAAGGAAATATTATTAAGAACTTTATGCCAATAAATTCAATAACTTAGATAAAATGAACAAAGTCTTTGGAAATAAAACTTATCAAAACTGACACAAGACGCTAGAGAAAATCTGAACAGCCCAATATGCATGGCCATCTAAACCCCAGGCTCCAAGCCCTCGAATCTATTTTACGTGCCAGTGCTTGACTTGTCTTCCTTAAATATCTAGTCTATCTTCTTACTCCTACATTTCAAAACCTTCATGAGTTCTGTTCATTTGCACATCCCTTGCCTAGTTTTCATACTAATCTTCTACCATCCTCTAGCACACTCCTGGAGGCTAATCATACCACCATCCTTCAGATACGCCAACCTATTGCATCTCATACCTTCTTTCACATATTCCTTGCCATCAATGCCATCCCATTCCTGGCCAAATCTTACTATTCTTCAAGGTCAACCTGGGTCTAATCTCCTCCAAAAAGCTTTCCAGGCTATTCCCAGCCCTCAGGGTTTCCCTTCTAGGAATTTCATGGCAACACAACAGCACTGACAACACTGTCTTATACAGAGGCCACTGTTGTCCTATGTATTAGTCTTATTTTCACAACTAAATTATAAGCTCTTTAAGGGCAAGGATTTTTGTTAACTTCTCTATCCCTTAAGGCAACTATTCCAGGATTTAGCACATAGTAATGATTCAGTAAATACTTATAATCTGTTGAATGAATATATAATGCAAAGAGCTTATTTCTATGGTTCTTATCAGACTGTCTAGACTCTCATTCAGATCTCAATACCATCTTCAGAGTAAGCTCCAGGGATTTGCCAGACTTTTTCTAACAACCGTATTCACAAAACATATGGTTACAATAAGGAGAAGTAGAGCAGAGGGGGGGAGCAGTGCTCAAATTATATAAATAGAGATGGGGGTGCCTTGGTTTTGTAGGTCATATAAGAAAAGGGGGCTAAGTTTTACATTCTGCTGCTACTAATATCTGATAAGCACACACTAATACCAATCAAGTCACCTTCTTCTTGTCCTCTACCCACCTTGAGTCCCTGTGGACACAGAACAAACCATGGGGCTCCAGACACAGGAATGAGTTCAGCCTATACTTCTAAACACATCTGTTCCTTGCATTTATTATGTACCCACATCTGTTTGGGTACAGAGACAAGACAACAATATCTTCTAAAAAGTAGCCAGTTACATACTTTTTGTCTCTTACCATTACATATAAATTCCCCCAAATTTATAAATGTCTTCACTATAACCAAGTACTATCAAAACAGTGACTGCAAATCTATCTTACTTAAATAGATATTTCAAAAAATAATTTTGCATTTATACTAAAACTATCAATATCATTTGTGAATACACATACTTTTGAGGAAAAAATACATTTCCTGTGAGGTTAAAGTCAACAAGTAAAGAAATCCTTTTAAACAAAAATCCTCTCAAATTCTCTTCCATTGATGACCTCCTAGCAGCTTCTCTTTCATTTAAACCAAACAAAGCTTTATATCTTCATTTCAGTCCCCTTCTCTCTAATTAGATAAATCTGGTCGCTCTTCTCTCTAGACAGATTAAAAGGTTGGGGTGTTTTGTTTTTCCAGTATTTCAGAGTTCTAATCCTTAGAGCACTGTGAAGACAGGAAGGATCGTGTGATTTAGAGTAGGCAGGCTCCAAGGAAATATATCTGAAGGAAATATACAACACACGCAGTGAGGAGATTCTTTTGAATATAAACATACTGATTCCAGTAAAAGACAGCAGGCTACTCCAGCTTATTTCCAGCCCATGGCATTGACCCTGCATCTTTGAAGCAATCCTGTCCTTACCCAGATTGGAAGATGCTCGCCCCTCTGCAGCCCGGTCCTTGAGATCCTCAGCAATGCCCAGCTGCTGCTCATGGTACTGTTTCGCCCTCTCCAAATCCTGCATGCAGCGGGCAGCATGGCCCAGGCCAGCATAGGCCCGCATCTCAATGGCCTTCTCCATCAACTCCTGTGCCAGCTCTAGCACGTAGTTGTGGTAAGACATGGCCTTGTCAAAGTTCCTCCTGTAGTGATAAGCACTGCCCAGGTTGCTGTAGGCTCGGGCTTCTTCTCGCTTGTTTCCCAGGTCCTTGGCTATCTTCAGATGCTGCTCATGGCACTGCACGGCATTCTCAAAGTCACCCATAGCAATATACACAGCTCCCATGTTGCCAAGTTCTCGGGCTTCGGAAAGCTCATCTTTGGATTGCTTGGCGAGAAGAACACACTGTTTGTGACTGGCCAGTGCATTAGGGTAGTCTCCAATGGCTGTGTACACGTGGCCCAGACTGCTCAAGGCTGATGAAGCTGCCTGGAGAGAAAGGATAAGGCAGAGAAATGAAAGCACATCAGAAAATGGCTTTTGTTTGCTTCAGCAGATGAATTGTTACAGAGTTTGCCTGTAACCATCCAATCCAATTCCTAACCGTGTTTCTATCAGTGGTCCACAGACCTATGTAGAACTGAAAAAGAGCACATCCAAACAGCAATGGTATAATTAATCAGTAACTTTCAACACCTAATCTCATAGAAACATGTTGTGTTCCATAGAACCTTCATGTTAGTTTAAAGACTTATTGACATTTCTAATATTATTATATCTCTTTTAATAGCTATTAACCTCGGTAGTATAAGAAAATGTTGAAGAAAAGCAAAATTAATTACTTTATATGATATAGCATAGGAGATTCATAGGAGAAATCCATGCTTGGCTCTTTGCACTCCTGGGCATTTCTCTAGTCTTGTCTTCTCTCAAAACAAATGGTAAGGGAGATGTTTAGAATGATGATTGATAATTTTGTGACCCAGGACTACCGGAGGGTCCTGTTCTCTTATCTTTGTTCCCTCAATATGACTTCATCAGTGCTGGTTACTGTGGAGGGCTTAGATTTGGATGTTTAGAGGAAAACAATGGGTGAATGAAGTGGTCTCCACTGGGCCTCACCACCCCTTTTCAGACCTGAACTGGCTCTTCCAGCTTTGCTGTTCTTGCTTAGAGGCTCTTCTGACTCCAGCCTCTGTGCAGAAAGATGCTGTCTTCCTAGTCCCCTCACACTGCTTGCCACTCATGCATTTCTTATCTAAAGAAAAGTACACGAGCTCTTTTTGTCTTAAAGGTCTTAATGACAGAATAATTAACCAAATAGGGACAACAAAAATAACAAAGGAGATGTTACATAGGTTCCAGAATCTTACCAAGTGCATAGAGTCTTAGATTCTAGTCTTTAGTGTCTAAATCCTTTGCAGAGATATAAAACGGAAGTTACTCTAGGCTTTTTCATTCTACAATTTGGAGGCTTGCCTACCCTTCCTCTCCTTCATACTGTACCTACAGCTAGAGCCATGAAGCCCCCTTTCTTCATGATGCTTCCTCTTCCTCACATGCACATGTGATTCTGGCAGAACAAAGGGTGCACTCTGTCACAAGCAGGTAAGTGATCTTCATGAGGACCTCCAGGCTGGCGAATAACAGCGAGGGACGGCCGTCCCACCTGGAGAATTTCTTTATGAGATGTGTTCTATGTCTGTGCATTTCAGAACACTTTTATTAATATTTTATGGATGTGAGTGATTTGCTACCCTATTTCTTTGCCTGTGAAATCACAGTTCTTAATCAAAATAACTGAGACACTGACCATCTTTATGATGCTTGCAAATTATGTATTTGCAAAGGGTTCCATATCGTTTTAAGTTGCTTTTTATCATTTCACAGATGTTTCAACAAAAAGATTTAGAAAAATAGAGAGGAAATAAATACTCAGAAATTTACTGTTTTTTTTCTGAGTGGTAGAGAGCAGAAACAATTCCATGAAAGTCACAATGCTGTAGCAGTGTGATTCTGGCAGAAGCAACAATGATGCCACCAAAGAACATGCCACTTGGACGTGCACTGGCCTCAGGGTCCCACTTTGGGAGCCACTTCAACACTGGAGGTTAGGACTTCATGTCAGCACATTGTACGTGGGCCTTTCTACAGGTCACAACTCCCCTCCCTTCGCCTGACAATCTCCCTCTCCTCCTTTGCTACAGGCCCAGGCACTCAGCCTCTTTCCCCCAGTTCTGTAGTTGGCCCTCCTCACCTCACTCTCTGGGGTTCTTCTCTACCAAAGCCTGGCTAGGAAGCAGGACACAGTCCACAAACCCTCCCACCCGCAAATCTTTGTTGCCCTCAAAGTAAAACACATGGCTCTTTCACTATGGAGCTAGTGTAACTTAGAATCCAACACACTTGGTTCAAAACTGCACTGCCCTTTACTTAGAAACTTAACTTCTCTGAGCCTCAATTTTCCAGACAGATGTTCTAGGCCCAAGCAGTAAGCTCGGAACTGACTGTTTTCAAACTCAGCCATGAGCATCTGTCAAATGTGTAAACGATAAATAATTCACAGATAATCCCAAATAATAGATGTGGTTGGAGGCAATGAGCCCTCGAACACTGCAGGGGATAGATGTATAAGGCCTGGGGCTGGCGTAACCCCCCAGGCGTCACCGTTCTTCGGGACTTCTGGTTTATGGCAACTCCAAATGATGGCCCTGGAATCTTCTGCTTCTGGTTCTTCATTTCTCTAAATGCCAGGGAGACAGAGGAGCTCATTTGCTGAAGCTCTCCAAACATAAGGAAAGGGAGTATTTAAACATTTCCCCTCTGAGGTGTGGGAGAAAGAGAGAAGGACTACTGGATTAGCTTTTCTTGGCACCCTCCAGTTACGGGGCAGTGCTGTCAGGCTGGGACTCTTCACAGCGGGTATCCTGGAAACCAGCATCTCTAGAAAGGATGACACAATTTATGAAGTTCACATCAGAGCCTCTGAAATGAGAGAGGCAGCTTGATGTAGTATAAGAATGGAATAGGATTTAGAGTCAGAGGCCCAGGCTGTGTAACCCTGATAAGTCATTTCACTTCTTCACCTGTGTTTTCTTTATTTGTAAATTGTGCTGATAATGATAGTGTACATAATTCCCAGGACTAGGATGGGATCAGATAAAGCAGGGCTCGTGAGTATCCTGAGTAAACTGTAAAGTCTCTGTGAATGCATCACTAAGGTGTGGATGGATGTTTTATGACTGCTAGCTGGTTGGGCTGAGCTCTGCTACCAAGCAGAAGCTACTAATAGCAACTGAAAACATCAGTCATTGTGACCAAACATCTATATTCCTATCAGTTGCCACAGGAAATAAAGTCCAGTGTTTTACAGCCCCTGGGAAAATAACATGTGATGATATTTATCAGCTAAGTGAATTACAAATTAACGACTTGTCTTTGTTCCTGTTCCTGTAGAATAAGCTTAGATCTGAAACATGGTTTCAGGCTGTTAACAAGAATCTGAAGACCCACTATCTATTGGGAATCACAGGACCCACCTCAGGCAGATGCTGCGTTTGTCACTAAGGTTCACACTGCCTTTGTATATTAATCTCTTTGAGATTTTTGTGCTAGAATAGCAGCAGCTGCTTCCCACAGTGGAAACATTTTGGAACATTTGTATTTGAATACTAAAATGCACACAAACGCTTATGCTAACAAACTATCTCGTTGGAATAAGATAATACTTTTCTCTTTTTACAAGATATAAATTACTCATGTACTTGCCAAAGCATAATTTCCAGCTGTAGACTTAGCACACGGGAGTCATCACCCCTTGCTCTGTGACCCAAATACTTGCAGAAGAACTACATCTGACACGTCAGTTTCATGGGACATGGAGCTAGAGTAGGAAATCTGCTCATATTTTTTCAGACCACCTTTAAGCACTTTTAGTTTGAAACACAAAATACAGAAAGTTTAAACTACCCAAACTAGAACCACATTGATGACACTACCATTAAGCATTATTTTGAAGACTTAAACATGTTTTCCTTCACATCTAGCTATTGTACGTATTTTTCATAAGAGTTCTATTTTGTGGGAGGATTAAATGCACATAAAGAGAATATTCTATATAACTGCTGACTATTACATGTAGTTTAAAAAAAGGGGAAATGTACTTGTAGCTAGTACCAGAAATATAGCTTTTCTTCTTTACTGCCCAAATCCACACACACCTTCTATTCCCTGCCAGTTCAATGCCCACAAACCCAAGGTCCTGGATTAACCACCTACAACCCAAGAGGCAGAGGAATGTAGAAGAGTAGGGACAGTCTCTGGATTGTCTGGAAACTGTCTCTGGAAATAGGCATGCATGGGTTCAAATGACAAACTATGTGAATTGTGCAAGTTATGCAACATCTCTGAGCCTCAGTGTCTTCATCTGTAAAATGGGAATATTAATACCTCACAGTGCCTCGACAGGTACTAAATAAGGTAGTACTTGTAAAGAGCCTGGTTCAGTCCTTGGCACACAGAAGATGCTTAAAAAATTTTAGATTTTAGTTTTTATTTCTACCCCAACAAGATAACACTTAGCTTTATTCATTTCATAGAGGTGGTAGAAGATGACCAGAAAATAGAACATGAAGTTATGTCACCACAACTTAAAAAGACAACACAAGAAGCTTGCCCCACTGATGGTGGGGGAAGTATTATCATCTTCATATGCTGAAGCATATTACTCATATTATTCTTCTTCAAATGCAGGCATAAGAAAATTTACCCTTTTCCCAGGGGCATTTTAGAATCATTGGTATATCCAACATGTAATGTTGGTAAAAGCACTTTACTTCAAGTGGTCAAAGCTTACACAGACATTGGAGTGTTTTGGGTCTCTTGGTTGATTGGTTCATTTGGTCATTCATTCATGTACTCAAGAAAATCCTCTAGACTCACATAAACATAGTTAACTAATTTTTGACAAAGGAGCAAAGGTAACTCAATGGAGAAAGGATAGTCTTTTCAACAAATGTTGCTGGAAAAACTGGACATCCACATGCAAAAAAAGTGAATGTAGACACAGATCTTACACCTTTCACACAAATTGACTCAAAATGGATCACAGACTTAAATGTAAAATGCAAAACTATAAAACTCCCAGAAGATAACATAAGAGAACCTCTAGGGGACCTGGGGTTTGGCAATGAGTTTTTAGATATAACACTGAAGCCATGATCCATGAAAGAAAAAATCGATAAAGTGGAGTTCATTAAAATTAAAAACTGTGCTCTGCAAAAGACACTGTGAAAAGAATGAAAAGACAAGCCATAGGCTGGGAGAAAATATCTGCAAAACACATATTCAACAAAGGACTTGTGTTCAAAATACACAATAAACATCTCAAAACCCAACAATAAGAAAACAACTCAATTTAAAAATGGGCAAAAGATCTGAACAGATACCTCAAATAAGCAGACAAAAAGATATTCCACATTACATGTCACCAGGAACTGCAAATTAAAACAACAATGAGATATCACTACACATCTATTAGAATGGCTAAAATCCAAAAAACTGACAATACCAAATTCTGGTAAGAATGCGGAGCAACAGGAACTCTCATTTATTGCTGGCGGAAATGCAAAATCAAACAGCCACTTTGGAAGATGGTTGGGTAGTTTCTTACAAAACTAAACATATTCTTGCCATATGATCCAGCAACCGTGCTCCCAGGTATTTCCCTTAATGAAATGAAAACTTATGTCCATATAAAAACCTGCAGATGAACGTTTGTAACACGTTTATTCATCATTGCTAAAAACTAGAAACAACCAAGATGTCTTTCAGTAGGTGAATGGATAAATAAACGTACATTCTTACAATGGAATATTATTCAGCGCTAAGAAGAAATGATCTATCGAGCCACAAAGAGACAGGAAGGGAACCTTAAATGTATATTGCTTAATCAAAGAAGCCAGTCTGAAAAGGCTACATATTGTATGATTCCAACTATATGACATTCTGGAAAAGGCAAAACTATAGAGAAAATAAAAAGATCAGTGGTTGCAGAGAGGGTAAGGATGAACAGGTACAGCACAGGAGATTTTTAGGGCAGTGAAACTACTCTGCATGATACTATAATGGTGGATGTATGACATTACACATTTGTCAAAACCCATAGGCTCTACAACATGAAGAGTGAACTCTAATGTTAACTATGAACTTTAGTTAATAATAATATATCAATATTGGTTTGTCAATTGTAACAAATGTACCACACTAATGCAAAATGTTTAATAATAGGGGAAACTGAGTGGGGAAGAAAGAAGGTATATGGCAACTCTCTATACTATCTGCTTAATTTACTGTAAATCTAAAACTGCTCTAAAAAATGATATCTATTAATTAAAAAATAAATAAATTGGAGTTTTCCTTATTTGGGGAGTAGGAATTCTAGGAAATGGAAACAGCACGAGAAAGGCATGAAGTATAACAGAATGTTTAATGATTAGAGAGCAAGAAGCCATCTAGACCTAGGAGTAGGGGTAGTGGCTGGAGCGGAGTCTGGAAAGGTAGGTTTGGATAAGTTCTGTCTGTCCATCAATTTGTTTTTTTTTTTTAAAGATTTTATTTATTTTATTTTTTCCCCCCAAAGCCCCAGTGGATAGTTGTATGTCGTAGCTGCACATCCTTCTAGTTGCTGTATGCGGGACTCGGCCTCAGGATGAACGGAGAAGTGGTGCCTCGATGCGCACCCGGGATCCGAACCCGGGCCACCAGCATCGCAGCGCGCGCACACTTAACCACCAAGCCACAGGGCCGGCCCTGTCCATCAATTTGTAAAATCTAAAGCATTATCCACGTATGTTGTCTCATTTGATCATTATAACAACCCTCCTAAATGTGTGTTATTATCACTGTATCCATTTGTGAGATAAAACTAGACTCAAAGAAATAAAGTGACATGCCTAAAAGTACACAATTAATAGCAAAGCCAGGGGTCAGATTCACATACATCATACTCTAGCTCTCATGCTCATTTGACTACACATAGTTTAGCCTCTAATGAAGAATTCAGAATCTATCCAGGGGCAATAACAGCCATAGGTGTAAGCAGGGGACCGATATCATCAGATTTGTACTTTCATGTACTCAGTAATAACAACAACAACAAAATGCTTAACTAAAATAATGACTAATTAGAATACAATAAGATATATTTTAAGCACTAATGATATTTAGGGTAGTTTTAGGGCTGTTCACAAATATGATGGCTTATCTCCTTCCAGGCAGGTAAGATCACACATCCCTGCCAGCATGAAGTCAGGTGTGAGTAGCTATGTGACCTGCTTTGGCCAATAATGTGATCACATTCAGGTAAAGGTTTAGGAACCAGTGCATGCTTCACAACATTCTCTCTTCTCTTTGCTATACACTGCTCCATCAGCATTGAACTTCAAGTGAGAATTATGGCAATGTAGAATAGAGCCCTGGCTGACCTGTAATGAATACAGAGTGGGCACAAAAAGTAAACCTTTGTTGTTTTAAGCCACTGAGATTTGGGGATTTATTGTTATTGCAGCATGACCTAGCCTAGCCTGACCAATACAATACTGAGCATAAATCAATAATCAGAAAGTTAGCTAATCTTTAACAACTTGTATTAACCCAGATAAAAAGGTCTACCTAGTAGTAATTTATCCAAATTGCAGGCCTATTTAGGGGGAGTCAATAATCACCCAAATATAGACCTGTAGAAACAGAAAATTGCATCATGTCCTGTGGGGTCTATACACTTCCTGCAGTTTTAAATGACATACACTCCCTATTTAATGAGTGTACTTATAGCCTGAAAATCTACCCTTAATCAGCAACTAAGCTGATAAAGTAATTCTGTATTAAAGGTTGGATGATGGTCATGAATGTCTAGAGTTGCTCACTCAACAGTCACACAAAACCAACTGGACAAAGAAAATCCAAAAAATTCATAATTTATATTGCTGAGGACATTATCCATGATATCACCCAATGTCATCTTTATAAGGACCAATGGAAAAATTTCTTTCAGATGTCAATGCTTCTAACAAGCAGCTGCTATGGTTTTATCTTAAGAAAAATGTGAATCCTATAAGTAGTCAAATTTACCTTTTTGTATGGATCACCAGGAAGCTTATGGCTTCACGCAGAGCCTCCCTTTAACAGTCAGATAGAATCCCATAATATGTGCAAACTCTGCCTTGGCTTCAGCCTGGGATATGACCCTAATCCTCTCATTACTCTGATTTCTTCCCTTTCATGTTTTGTTTCCTGCTCCTGGAAATCCTTCTTGGATTAAAATAGAGAAAAAATAAATCAACAAAACACAAACAAAAAAATAGCTGAATATTAAAGATCTTGGTAGGGAGAAACCTTCCTGAAATGGTATATCTAAGGATTGTGAACTCACAGCCTGAAGAAGAGACTTAAATACCACACAAACAAGGAAAATTTTAATTACATGGTCTTTAATAGTCTTAAATCATTTTCATACTGTACATGCTCAATAACTGGTATCAGGTTTATTATAATCAATCTAATCAGTCTGTCCCAATGCCTAAACCTAGAGTTGGAGGAATATTTTGCAGTTGTTACAGAAAATGTAAGAGAGTGATTTGTGCACATCTGAATTCCTTCTACCATGTACTATACCATAGCTGGAAGAGTTGTTTTGAATCTATTATTATGAGCTTAGAGAGTGGTTAGTGATAGTTACAGCTTCTCCATGGTAACCTGTCAGCCTTTTCTAATACTGTGGGGCCAGACGAGCCTTCATAATAAATATTTTTATCAAAATTATATTAGGGTTAGAAGAATAATACAACAGAAAGATCTATTACCTAGACCTAAGAGTTGCTGTCACAGGTGATAAATTATTTATAATGCTCAGCATTAATACAGCAATGTTTTCAAACCAAGAATTTGTAAATGTCCTTTGCAGATGCAAATTAACGGATTAATAAGGAAACAAGCTTTCTTGTATGAGAAGCTGGGATGACAGATTAGCTATTAAGAGCAATTTATAGGTCATAAGATATGAAAGTTGGCAAGAAACACTACCTCTCCTGGCTCTATAAATAGTAAAACTGCATTTAGTTTCCCAGAGGTATCCTCTTAGACATTTTAATTATAACATAAAAACTGCCAGAATTTATAATGATTTCGTTTTTTAAAAAATTTGATGCTCCATGTAAACTTGATGCAATACAAGTAACTGCCAAGTTGCAGCCAATGGAGGAGTGCATGCTTCTTCCTTGTGAAGGACTGCAAATGGTGAGGCTGATGCTGAACATCAGAGGAAAGAAATGTTGCTCCCTAACATCTCCAGGTTATTTAAGGGCTCTCCTCCCTCCTTTACATCCTAACACCTTCCACTGTAGCCACGTGCTATCCATCTAGGAAGTTTTTTACAAAAGACTCCATTCTACATAGCTCTTTGGCCATAAAAAGATGATCAAGTAAAAGTCCTAGAGACTTGGTTGTTCTATTAGGGAGTTGAGTTTGCTTGGAAGTAAATTCCCTCACTCACTTAAAATAATCAGTTAAGATTATTTTTGGAAACTTATTTCCCACTCTCAGTTTCACTACATCTTCGGTTTTATTTGAGGGAGTGGCAGGCAGATAACCTAATCTCAGATGAGTTTTTAATGACATAGTTCACTCAAGTTTCTTATGTAATAATTTGACGTGGGTTAGGAGACATATTCTATCATAATGCTGTTTTAGTCCCAATCAAAACTGTTCCATTCCACACTTGCCAGCCAACCTGAATTTTAGTGAGCTATAAAACATTGCTCTGTAGGGGGTTGGAATGTAGTCAATCATCCTTTGAAGACAGTATTTACACTGAATCATAAAATCTGGGTTTGGCTGGGCAGGATATAATGGATAAATTTGGAGAGGGAAAGAGATGGAAAATACATATGTGTGCAAGTGCACATACAAGAGGCAGAGGAGACATTTCTAGGAAGGAAGAAAGCCCAAGAAAAGGAGAGCTTATTTGCAGGGGCCAGCAGATAACAATTTAAACAAGAAATCTGTCAATTGGATGGAAAAGAGTCCTCAAGGATCCTGGAGAGATGCTAGGAAATTAAGGAGAGAACTTCTGCTACTATCCATGAAGGAGTACGTTACGGCCCTCCACTATAAAGGACAGGTCCGAATGCAGGCTGAGACCTTCTGAAATTTGCAGCTTCTAACTGTTCAGGAATAAATGGCCCACAATCTCAGCTCTCTATACTTTCACTCATGCTGGCAGAATCAATTTTTATCCCCATTGGATGATACCAAACTCAGATTTCAGAACAAGAGACAGAGAATTTTAGAGCTGGAACAGGCCTTAAAGATCACCTAATTCACCAGTTTTCAAACTTTGTTTAAACCAAATTACAAATACGTGTGATTCGTGTGATTAAAAGTATAGTTGTTTAGGTTAACTTAGACTAGGTTCCTCTTTTCTCCCCAAGCACCTCTAAGAGAATCTGTGGCACCCTGTAGGATCTTTAGAGCAGAGTTTGAAAACCACTCCTCAATGTCTTTAGCTATAGAAACTAAGGCCAAGAGATCTCAAGTACCTTGGCCGAAGGTCAGCCTGCTAATAATCACCAAAGTCAGGACTAGAGCCCAAGTCTTCAGGCTCCCAGCTGGTATCCTCTTCACTCTGCTTTGCCAGCATTCCATTGTGCCATCTCACAGTCACCTCAAACTCAAGCCTTCATTGCCTTTTCCAATTCTCCCTTACTCTTGTGACTTCTGTGATTAGAAAAAGAAGTGAATATTATCACTATTTCCTACAACAACCAATCAAAAGCTCAGAATTATCATTGATTTTTTTCCCTGTCTTTTGGCCCTCATATTCAGCAGCAACCAAGACCAGCTTCATTAGACTCCTGAAATTATAATTGCACTAGTTTTTATTTAATGGTTTTTAATGCCAATTACTTATATATGAGATACACTTAGAATTAATTTCTGACAGTTTTAAGTAATAAATATTATCTTTAAAATTAATGTGACAATGTTAACAGATGAAGTTTGTAATATATTCTAAATATATACTGCTTTTGTCCCTAAAATCCAAGCCAGCTAGCTATTCAGTGACAAATTCAATGGCAAACTTTAACAACTTGAATAAAACTTTAGTAACTTTTCTAAAAGCTAGTGATTCTCCTGAATAATAATGGACTTAGCAATTCCAGGATAATATAGTGACTAGAACTGTCTAGGTTTGAATCTTGTCTCTGTTGGCTATGTTCCCTTAAGGAAGTTACTGACTCTCTCTGTCCTTGTTTCCTTATCTATAAAGTGGGGGTAACGACATCTATCTCATGGGATTGTTATAAGCATACATTTAAAGACCTTAGAAGTGTGCCTGGAACATAGCAAGTATTCAATTACTGCTAGCTGTTATTATAGATGCTAAAAACCAATAAAACTGAGTAAATTAAGTAATTTTAAAGTCATATATTTATACTCATTTAATATGTTTTATACATTTATTTAAAATTTAAACACACTATATTAGTGCCTTCCTTCCCCTCTCTCATTATATTAATTTAAAAACCTGAAAATGTCATTTCCCTTGTGTGGCATTTGTCACTGTTCCTTTGGCACAGAAATTATTTGGGCACGCAAGCACATAGACATTCCTTTTGGGGAATCCCCAAAGAAAGAAGACATTACACCAAGATCTAAAAAAGGAACAAAATATATCCACTAAAGAAAAACTAAATTTTTGGGGCCAGCCTGGTGGCGCAAGTGGTTAAGTGTGCGCGCTCCGCTGCGGCGGCTCAGATCACGGTTCAGCGGTTCAGATCACGGGCACGCACCAGCACACCACTTATCAGGCCATGCTGGGGCGGCATCCCATATAAAGTAGAGGAAGATGGGCATGGATATTAGCCCAGGGCCAGTCTTCCTCAGCAAAAAGAGGAGGATTGGCAGATGTTAGCTCAGGGCCTATCTTCCTCACACACACACACACACACAAAAAGAAAAACTAAATTTTTAATTAAGATTCTAAATTATTTTTTTTAAATATTAGCTTACTATAAAAATATCCAAACTGACATTAAATATAGGTTACACTGATAGATAAAATTTCTAATTACAAGTGTCATCAAATTCTTCATCACGTTAGTTTTTAAATTTGTTTTTCAGTGGTCTGCTTGTTTTGGATGAAAGTGAATACCAGAAAATATACTAAAGTTTCAAAGGAAACATGTTCTAAAACAAAAAGAATGATTCATATATTTTCTATTAAAGCAATAAGAAAAGATATGGGTGAAGGGAAGAGGAGCATAGCATGAAATAAGTCAGACTGGTGGCTTCTTGAAGCCAAGAGTTGTCTTATTCATCTCTGTAACTTCAGAGTCTAGCATAATGCTTACCACATAGCAGGCGCTCAACAAACACTTGAAGCACCAAACTTGGGACTTCCAGTCTATGCAAGGATATAAAAGAAGAAAACTCCATCCTCCAAGTTAAGAATGCCAGAATGAATGTGCAGTACCAATAACTCTCAACCTCTAGTTCTCTGGAAGCAAAATTCTGGTGCACTAAAACTTTCCAACAGCCGCAAGAATATGGGATCCATAGACATAGGTGTTTCTTGGTTGCCACCTTGGTATCTGTCTGCACAGAACTCATGGCCCCTTATATCTGTCCTTGTTCCTCTATCTGCTGCTCTTCATCCAATCAGTCACATTCTTGCTAAGTCTTATGAAATCTCCTCCCTTTTACCTTTGCATTGTTCACACGAGACATGAAATAAAGAGCAACCACTATTATTTTTGCTATAAAACCATTTTTCCTAAGAATTATAATGGTACCCCAAGTTAGAGTCTACGAAAATTAGTAAAATACAGATTCTTTCTGGGTACCATTAAAATCTTTCTTAGAAAAAATATATCATAATAATAAGTATGACTACTATTCCTTGAGAGCCAGGCATACCGTATTTCATCAAATCAAAGTTGCGATCAATTTAAGAAGCACTTTACCATACATACCACAAATAAAGGATTAATAATGTTGCAATTATTTAATTGCAATTTAATTTAATTTAATTTATTTAATGATAGTATGCTTACTTATTGATTGTAAGATCATTCTGATTTCAGAAATACTAAAATGTGAAAAAATGTGCATCTTAGAGTCAATGAATTATGATATATCAGGTGCTTTATTTACATTATCCCAAATCCCCACCAGGCCCTATGAACTAGGACTTTTTACCTTCATTTTGCAGATAAGGAAACAGACAATATTAACCAACTGGTCCAAAATCAAATAACTAATAAACAGCAAGGTTGGGATTTAAATCTAAATCCCTACCTGACTGCAAATCTGAGTATTTCCATCATAATGCATTGCCTCCTCCAGAAATCCCAGACAAAAATTGAGGAAGAAAGCAAGGGCATTTGCTCTGAAAAGGACTCTCTATTATTGCTATTTACAATTAGGTGCTTAGAATAGCTTAGCAGGCAGGTGTTTCTAATTTGCAATATTTAATAAAAATGGCTATTGTCAAGCTGAATCACAAACTGGATGCAGATAGAGAATTTTATTAAGACTGAGGAAGAAAAAACCTGCAACAATCTACACACTGTTGCTTTTTGAGTACAATTTTTTACTCCCTCCCCCAGACGTAAAAACCACCTTTGGATGTCTTCAAGTTTGCCAATCTATCCACGAGTCTAAAAAGAGATTTATTTTATTTGATTAATATTATCCTCAGGATTATATATAAATGTAGAGATATGAAGTGAAAAGTTTAGAGAATGTGCCAAGTCTAGGACTGGTTAATGTGTCTGGTATGCCTGAAAAATCCCAGAAAGCTGCTCCCAAATGTCTGTAATTACAGACATTGAGAAGATGGGTTATGATTCAGGGTTTGTTTGTTTGTTTGTTTTTTTGTGAGCAAGATCAGCCCTGAGCTAACATCCGTGCTAATCCTTCTCTTTTTGCTGAGGAAGACTGGCTCTGAGCTAACATCTATTGCCAATCCTCCTTTTTTTTTTTTTCCCCAAAGCCCTAGTAGATAGTTGTATGTCATAGTTGCACATCCTTCTAGTTGCCGTATGTGGGACGCGGCCTCAGCATGGCCGGAGAAGCGGTGCATCAGTGTGCGCCTGGGATCCGAACCTGGGCCGCCAGTAGCGGAGCACGCGCACTTAACCGCTAAGCCACGGGGCCGGCCCTGTGATTCAGGTTTAAGTTTATTCCATTTAGGATTAGAGATGGTTTTCAAGAGTGGTGTTGGGCTGTGAGTTCAGGCAGGACCATATAAATGTACCTTAGTAATGTACATGTGATGAGAGCTTAATAGGAAGGAAGAATTAGCCCAATTCCTAAAATGGCAGAGTCCATTTCCAGAAGGTTCCATTCAAAGTACTACAGTATTAAATAGAGATTGCTGGAAATTATGTAGTTTTATGGATACCTCAGAAGTCTCTTTCTGAAAAAAAAATCTGGGATTAGGAATGGATTGGTTTACCTTGCTCCTAGTAAACGGTGACAATTCGGTCACTGTTACAGAGAGGAAGCAGTGGAAGGGAGAAGGTGAAGTGGCGAGTGATGACACTTCTGATGATGCCCTCTTCCAGATGAGGGTGGAATACAGCCTCTTCCTGCTCTGGCTTCTTCCCAAGAAAGTAGCAGCACATTTTCCCCATAATAAAGTACATGTTGTATCATATCTGATTACACCTAAAGCATATTTTACCTACTTCTAGAGTTCAGAAGAGGAGGAGAGAGGAAGTAAATAAAAGAGAAAACAGGAAGATAAATAAAGTTTTGCTTCCCAAGTTCTAAGATTACTCAACTGGTAGTGACTTCACTCTGCTTGCTTAAGTGCCTGGAATCTAAGAAAAATAGGTAGAAATGCTGAATAGAGAGCGTCATTAACTGAGCATAAGGGTTAAGATTAACCTCTTACGTATTGAAGGGACGCAAAACAAAGGATGGAAGAAGTGAAAAAACAGCACTAAAACATTAATCTATCAGAAACAGTTTTTCATAAATGTGAAAGGGTGACAATTTGAATTTAGTTTAAAAGAAACTCAGTACCTTGGTTTGCATTCAATGAGTTGTCAAAAAGACAGAATATCGATTTCTTTTTTCACCCTAATTTTTAGTGTAACAAAATTGAACTTGCTGAACCAGAAGGCAGAGGCCACTATCCACAACCTCACTCCAGGTTCCAGTCAGGGATTTGCCAGTCTTTTACAGCAGAATCCAGATGTGCCCAAGTGAGTTACATTTCCCCCTGGGATGCTTCTCCCAACGTCTTCTCTCTAACAAGATAAATAGTGGTCCTCACACTTTTTATGGGTGCCATCAGAGGCAAAACCAGAGTAGTGCATTAAACATGTGTTGGGTACTTGAGAGCAATGTGGTGATTAAGTCAGCTGGGGGCATCAAGGATGTGCTTCAAGGGGTTGGTAGTAAGAGTCTGGGAGATATATTCATCACTGGATGCTTAATAAAATCCTCTGCATAACAATGCCCAATGGGAATTCTAAGTAACTTGAGCAACTGTGAATACCAGCTGCATTCAATGGAGACCTGCCTTGCCACAATGCCAGAATCTAGACTGGCACTGAAGGCACTTTGCTTCAAGAAACATCAAGAAAACGAATGCTTTGCAAAATTAAAAAAGAACAGTTAAAATTTATTTATTCACTTGTTCATTTAACAAACATTTGAGTGCCTACTATGTCCTAGGCCCTGGAAATATAAAGATAAATGAGACCAGGCCTCTGCTGCAGAGTCACTCACAGCTTAGAATGAGACAGACTGGAAAAAAAGTAAGTTCAACAGACCTCTGGGTGACTAGGGCAAATGGAAACCCCCAAGTTTCTCAATTTCTGTCATAAACCCCATTAAAACAACAGTGAAAGAATTTAAAAAAAAAACAAAAAAAGCGTAAGCCCATATAAACAAAAAGATTGAGAAAGATGCCAGCAGATAAGACATGCCCACAAAATTTTGGAAGATGGAAGGCAGATGGATGAATGGTAACTGATTTAGTAGGACAGGGAAAACGGAAACCAAACTGCCTGCAAGGAGGGATGCTGAGTCCAGCTGTAGAACACTGGAAAGAAGCAGGAACCGAGCACTAAGGCTTCTGACGTTAAGTGGAAGGGGTTCATGGCTCAAACAGAGGATGGGGTATAAGCTTGTATAAGAAGCAATTAGACCCTATGGGCCGGCTCCGTGGCTTAGCGGTTAAGTGTGCGCGCTCTGATGCTGGCGGCCCGGGTTCGGATCCCGGGAGCGCCCCGAGGCACCACTTCTCCGTCCAACGTGAGGCCGAGTCCCACGTACAGCAACTAGAAGGATGTGAACCTATGACATACAACTATCTACTGGGGCTTTGGGGGGAAAAAACTGAATAAATAAAATCTTTAAAAAAAAAAAAAAGAAAAAGAAGCAATTAGACCCTAGAAATGCTCCCCCAATCTGGCAAAAGATGGAAGCCTACTTTCTGCAGTTGTTTAGAGATGAAGATAGAAATGAAATGCTACACTAAAAATAGGCAGATCAGTGAAAATCTGCATTCCGAACAGTGAGATTCGCCTCACCGGGCACCCCTCTCCACATTACAAGCCTCTTTGCTCTGCTCAGTTTCTATTACGCTGGCAGCTACCTGTATATCTTCTGGCAGCAGACTGGAAATTTTTGGGGAAATTGGTCCAAAGAAAAGATGTGCACATACTAACATGAGGGGATTCCTCAAATAAAAAAACTCACTGTCTTTTCAATCTGCATTGAAATCCATCTGTGCACATGACCCACCCAACCATACAGAGGCTCTAATCAGTTTTTGGTGCCTCATCCCTATGTAAGCAGTCAGCCAAAGATTACCAGACATTTGAGGAAACCTCTAACTTGAAAGACAGTGACCAAAAAGAACAAACAAAAGAAAGGAACTTAAGAGGGAACAGATACAATGAAAGGAGGGAAAAAAAAAAAACCTTTCAAAAAAATATAAAGTCTTCAGGGACATAAAATAACATACTGCAGCCACGAATCTGTTGAGTGCCATACAAAAAAAACATTCAGAGAACAAGGGGGAAGTCTTCAAAATTTGAAGTGACAGCAGAAAATAGCACAGGAGGTAGAACAAATTGAAGAAGACTATTACTTCACAGGAAGTAGGATTTAAAAAAAACAAAGAAATAGAAAAGAAGGAGAACGACAGATAATACAATTAGAGGATCAACTCAAGAAGCCTAACATCTGACTAACCTGTTAAAATTTTTTTAAAAGAAAACTTCCTAGAAATTAAACACATGAGATTCCAGACAATGAAGAAGAAGAAAAAAAGACCCCCTATGAAATTTTAGGACAACAGGGATAAAGAAAAGACCTCAAAATATTCCAGAGAGAAAAATCTGCTAATATACAAATAATTAGGAATCAGAGTAGCATTTGGCTTCTCAACAGCAATTGAAAGGTAAAAGACAGGGGCCGGCCCGGTGGCGCCCGCGGTTAAGTGCGTGCGCTCCAGTGCGGCAGCCCGGGGTTCGCCAGTTCGGATCCCAGGCACGCACAGACGCACCGCTTTGCAAGCCATGCTGTGGCAGCATCCCATATAAAGTGAAGGAAGATGGGCACAGATGTTAGCCCAGGGCCAGTCTTCCTCAGCAAAAAAAAGAGGAGGATTAGCAGCTGTTAGCACAAGGCTGATCTTCCTCACAAAAAAGAAAGAAAGCAAGCTAAAAGACAGTGAACCAAATGTCGTCAAAATTCTAGGAGAACAGGGCCGGCCCCGTGGCTTAGCGGTTAAGTGCGTGCGCTTCGCTGCCGGCGGCCCGGGTTCGGATCCCGGGTGCGCACTGAGGCACCACTCCTCCAGCCATGCTGAGGCCGCGTCCCACATACAGCAACTAGAAGGATGTGCAGCTATGACAGACAACTATGTACTGGGGCTTTGGGGGAAAAATAAATAAATAAAATCTTTAAAAAAAAAAAAAAAAAAAATTCTAGGAGAACAGCATTCCAATCTAGATTCTATTTCTAGCCAAACTATCAATCAAGGTTAAGGGTAGAATTAAAGAATTTTGAGACATTCAAAGTCTCAAAAACTTTATCATGCATGTTTTCTCAGGGAACCAATGAGGGTGTTTTTCAGCAACATATGGGTGTAACCCAAAGGAAAAAAAAGATGCAATTCAGGAAACAGAGGCTACAAGACACGGAAGAGGCAAAGGGAATTCTCAGGATCACAGGGAAGGGAAGTCTCAGAACGGCAGCTGTGCAGGGGCCTACAGAACAACTAGTCAAGTTTGGAGCAGGACACAAAGGCTTGTAAGAAGGATTTCTCCAGAAAAAAATGAAAGGTATAGATTACTTGATATGTTTGGCACTCTAGAAAGGAGTTTTATAGTTCAGTTGGAAAGTCTTATGTTAGTGACTGGCACATAGAAAAGCAAGCAAAACCACAGCAACAACAAAAACTAAAGTAACAATTAATTCCAGTTTTGCAATACAGGAAGATCACTGGGGCAGTGTGAAGGATGGACTGTGGCAGGGGCGTGACTGGAGGCAAGGGAGGTGGGTTAGGAGTTGAGTGACAAAGTATGGAAGAAGTTATAAGGGCCTGAACCAGAGCAACAGTAGTGAGGATGGAGGTGGGGCCCACTTACGGGAATGGAGAGCTGGGAGGGTACCTTCTGATACAAACTCATCTGTAACCTTAACCACAGAGTCTTGCTGATGAAGAGCTAAAGCAAAGGGAGAATTTTAAAAGGGAAGGAAAAAAAAAAAGTCATCACAATCACAGTTAATTACCTGGGTGGAGCACTCAGCTTTGCTTTTCTCATTAAGAAGCCTAAGTAGTTTCAAGAGGACTCAACAAATCCAATTATTACTAGACCATTGTGCTGGGCCTTTTATAAGCAACAGAATTAGGATGGTATTGTTATTCCCCATTTTAAAGATGAGGCATAGAGATGTGAAGTAATGCACCCATGGGCACACAGCTGAAAAGTGTCAAGAGATTCAACCCCAAGCTGGCTGTGCCCACAACCTATTCTCTTAACTGCAGTGTTCACGCTAATAACTACTTAAAATAATTATCACCTACTATCAGAGCACTCGGTGTTAGGCACTGGCCTAAGCATTTTACATTTATTAACACATTTAATCTTCAGAACAATCCTATGAGATAGATACTATTATCACCCTCATTCACAGGTAAGAGATGAAGTGACTTGCCCAAGGCCATCCAATTAGTAAGTTACAGAGCTAGGATTCAAGTCCAATCATTCCAATTACAAGAATGAGCTGTGCTATAGTGGCTGCCACATGTACCACTGGACCGTATCACCTTCTCTGAGGTTATCTTGATTCCTCTAAATCTCCTTTTTCCCCTATATCCAATGATGGGCAAGTCCTACTTGATCTACCTGTGAAGTACGTCTAATGTAGCACATGGTGGCCAGCAAACATATTTGGTTCACATAATGTGTGGGGTTTTTTTTTCATTAGGAAATCTCACATAAAAATCCAGGTTTTCAACTTCCCTAAGAACGAAAACACAGACCTGACAACACTGACCCATGTTCCCACATAGGAAAATCCACCTACCTAAATAGTGGCTGTCCCCATTAGACAGTATATGCATGCATTTTCAAGTTCCTCACAGACCTCACCACCCCCACATCCAAACACTTCATTCATATGCAGTAGTGCCTGGCTCCTCTGGGCATCTGCTTTTTGAGACCCCTGTTCTTACTTTAGACCCTTCCCACTCTGGGCCTTTTTCTCTCTCATCTGCATTGCTTTAACAACCTCTTAACAGGTAGTCTGGCCTCTATCCCCTCCATTCTATTACTCTATTAATTTCCCTCAAGCGTAGCTCTGATTAGGCCATCCTTTTGCTTAAAACCTTTGATGACTTCCCAATGCATACTAATCCAACCCCTAGGCTTGGGAAGTAATGATTTTCACCATGTGATTCCAACCTTCTTTTTACTATCATCTCTCTCCTGGCATATTTGTTGTTCTCTAAACATTCACTTCATTTCCTGCTTCTGGGCCATGGTTCATATTTGTGTTAAATTTTTAATCATAAGAAACATGTTTCAGTGCAAGTTTATTTTTTCAAATTATGCTAAAAGCTTCTTCAAAAATCCTAGTTATAGGATCAATGGAGAAATAAAGGATTATCAAGCAAATGGATATTGAACAATTGGTTAAAAACATACAGTTCTTCAAAATAAATATCAGACAGATAAAAGAAAGGTTCAACATAAAAAATAAAACACACAAAACTAGAAGCAAGTACAGGTGATTACTTAATCTCTGAATGGGGAAGGACTTTCTAAACCTAAAAACAATAGAAATCACATGGAATAAAATCAATAGCTATAACTACAGAAAAATTTTAATTTCTTTATATCAAAAACATGGCAGGGGCAGGCCCGGTGGCGCAAGCAGTTAAGTGCACGTGCTCCGCTGCGGCGGCCCGGAGTTCGCCGGTTCAGATCCCGGGTGCGCACCGATGCACCGCTTAGCAAGCTGTGCTGTGGCAACGTCCCATATAAAGTGGAGGAAGATGGGCACAGATGTTAGCCAAGGGCCACTCTTCCTCAGAAAAATTAGGAGGATTGGCAGATGTTAGCACAGAGCTGATCTTCCTCACAAAAAAAAAAAAAAAAACCAAACATGGCAAACATCAAAAGGAAATTAAATGGCAAAAAAATTCCTGAAAAAAATATTTGCAAAACTAAGAGATAAAAGAACATACAATTCACCAACAGAATGTATAAAACCAATCAAACATGGAAAAATTCATCCTTATTAGTAATTAAGGGAACACAAAAGAAAACAAGATTCTACTTCAACTTTCAACTAGCAAAGTGTAAAAAAATAATTTAAAAAAAAGCTCACAGTATTGGTGAGACTGGAGTGACATGGGTACTCTCACGCACTGTTGGTAAGAATATAAATTGGTGAAGCCTTTCTGAAAAGCAGCTTGACAGAATAAATCAAAAGTCCTATAAATATCCTTTAATGCAGTTATTTTCCTTCTAGACTCAAGACTAGGAATTTTTGACTTTGACACTACTGACATTTTGGGCTAGATCATTCTTTGTTGTGCCTTGTAAGATGTTTAGCAGCATCCAGGACCTCAAGCCGCTGGATGCCAGTAGCACCTCCCTCACCAAGTTGTGACAAACAAACAGGTCTCTAGACATTGTCAAATGTCCCCTAGGGGGAAAAATCTTTCCCAGTTGAGAACCATTGCTCTATACAAACAAAATAATGAGAAAGTTGGATGAAGATTTTTGTAGATAAGTTGTCACAACATTATAATAAAAAATTGTAAACATGTTAAATGCTCAATAATAGCAGAATGGTTAAATAAAGTATGGCATAACCATATTATGATATACCATATAGTTATTTTACAAGGTGTTTTCAAAACATTCAATGAAACAAAAAAAAAAACGTTCACTCTATTAATTAGGATAATGCTAGCTGCTGCAATGAACACCAAAATTTCACTGACTTAACACACAAAAAAGTTTATTTCTTGCTCATGAAACAGTCCAAGGTGGTGCCAGATTGGCAGAGGCAGAATGGGGTGGAGACAGGGCCCTGTTCCACACAGGCATCCAGAATCCCAGCTGCCAGCAGTTCTGCCATCTTCACTCTGTAGCTTCCAAAGTCACCCTTAGCGTCAATGTCCACCTAGCAGTTGGGAAAAGAGTGATAATCATGCATAATCATGACTGGGAGTTTTTTATGGGCCAGACCTAGAAGTAACAAAAATTATTTCTGCTCACATTCTAACGTCTAGAACTGTGTCACAGGCCACCACTAACTGTAAAGGAGGCTGGGAAATGTAGTCTAGTCTTCGGTACAGAAAAAAGAGAAAATAGATTTGATAAACCAATAGTTCAGTGTCTGTCAGAGTCATGATATCAAGTTAAATAAGAAGAGTGGTTTAACACATTGTATATATAATGCAATCTCAATCTGTTTTTTTTTTACATATTCACAGAAATGAGAGTAACACCTTGCAATCCAGCAATTCTACTTCTAAATATGTTCTCTAGAGAAATACACATAAAGAAACAGATACAAAGATAATAAAAAATATTGGAAATAGCCTAAATAATTATACGGGGGACTGATTTAATATACTACGGAAAACCCATATAATATAATACTATGCATGAAAGAAACAAGGTAGAACTATACAAACTGAGTTGGAGATATCTCTAAGGCATATTGTTAAGAGCGAAAAGTAAGAGGCAGAACAATAAAGTATTACATTAAAAAGCATTACACACATTTCAAAAGCATAAAACTAAATTGTGTGTGTATGTGTATATGTGTGGGTATTCACAGAACAAGATCTGGAAGAAGCTTTCTCAACAGTGGCACTATTGTCATTTTGGACCGGATAGTTCTTTGTTGGGGTGGGGGTGGGGGGTGTCCTATGCCTTGGAGGATGTTTAGCAGCATTCCTAGCCTCTACCCTCTAGATGCCAATAACTGCCCCCTGCTCTGCCCCCTGGCCCAGCCCCTTAGGAAGGACACACTTAACTAAATAGACAAAAGTGTTACTCTGGGAGGATGAGGGGGAGGGATGGGGGAGGAAGAAAGGGTACATTCATTTTACCTGTAATGTTTAAAAAATGTACCATTAGAATCTATTTTACCTTAAATAGTCAGAAATAAAATACACAAAAATATTAACAGTAATTATCTGAGTCATGAAACTACAGATGACATTTGTTTTCTATATAACTTGTCTATAAATATTGCTTTAGAAAATTAAAAATAAAATGAACTTTTTCTGAAGAAAATAAAGACTGAAAAAAAAAAACAAAATGTTAACAGCTCTTGCAGATGGGAAATGAGAGGACATCATTTTTGTTTGCCTTTTTGATGATTGCTTTCCAAATTTTCTACAGCAGCATGTACTAATTTACAATTCAAAAAAGTTTTATTTGCTTTTCTAAAATCCTACTCCTATTAATCCTGAATTAAGAAGAACAGTCCCAAAGGAATAAATCAGGACCAAATGGGGTTAGAGATAGTATCGGTACCTGGCTCCCCTTTACAAGGCAGTTCAAAATCCTAGCCACAGAGATCAGACCCCAGGTTTGGGAAAGAATAGTTTAGAACTGGGTTTAGCATTGCAGGGCCAGGAAGACAGGTCCTCTGAGCATTTAAGAGCCACGGGAGGACAGTTAGGGCCCAGAATGGGGAACAAACAGTGTAATACAGTCTTGAACACTCCATCTCCAACTAGCAATTAAGGAACAATATAAACAGAGTTGCTGGTGAGAAGGCTGGAAATGGCCTGGGGCCGCCACTAGGTAGGAGAAAGATTACAAACTATGCTGAGATAAGCAGCTGATAATAGGTTCTCAGAGATTTGCTCCACCTGATTTACAAGTACAAAGTTATATCGTATGTTACTATATATATAAGTAATATTTTTTGTTTTTATTTTTAAAAAGTACAGTTATATTTCTTGGAAAACCTCCATCTTTTGACTTACCCATTTATGAAGGAAAAATAGTATTCATTCAGTATCAACTATGTGCCAGGCAGTTTATGTACATTGGCTCACTTGCGACTCACAACACGCTAGAGTTGGATGGTGTTATCTCACTTGGCAGGTTAGAAAACTGAGGGTCAGTCAGGTCATTTAACTAAAAGGCATACAGTGAGTAAAGTACAGGAGTAGCATCTGATCAATCTCAAAATTCATTTATTCAAACAACCAAACCAATATTTTTTGAGCACCTATTATCTGCCAGCTAGGCTGGGGATAGAACAATGACCATGATGCATTCTGCTTTCATGAAGAGTGTGAGGCTAGCATCGAGCACAAACTTCAAACAAGAAATTACAATACAGGGTTTGATGAAGACTGGGGAAGTACAGGAGATGCGGTGAAAACAGCAAGACTTAACCTCTGGTAGGGATCAGCAAAGGTCTCCCAGAGAAACTAAGGTTTAAAATAAATCTTATTTATTATTTCATATAATAAAAAATGAAGAGAAACTAAGATTTAAAATAAATCTTATGTATTATTTCATGTACCTGGGCCAACAGGTATATGAAAAGGTGCTCAACAACACTAATCAACAGGGAACTGCAAATCAAAACCTCAATGATATATCACCTCACACCTGTTAGAATGGCTATTATCAAAAAGACAAGAAATAACAGTTGGCAAGGATGTGGAGAAAAGGGAACCCTTGCGCACTGTTGGTGGAAATGTAAATTGGTGCAGCCACTATGGAAAACAGTATGGAGGTTCCTCAAAAAGTTAAAAATAGAACTACCATATGATCCAGCAATTCCACTTCTGAGTATTTAGCCAAAAAACCCAAAAACACTAACTCGAAAAGATATCTGCACCCCCAGGTTCACTGCAGCATTATTTACAACAGCCAAGATATGGAAACAACCTAACCGTCTATAGATGGATGAATAGATAAAGAAAATGTGCTATGTATGTGTTTGTGTACATGCACAATGTGTATATGTGTTTTTTACACACACACACACACACACACACACACACACACACACACAGAGGAATATTATTTAACCATAAAAAAGAGGGAAATCTTGCCATTTGCCACAACATGAACGGACCTTGAAAGTGTTACGCTAAGTGAAATAAATCAGATCGAGAATGACAAATGCTGTATGATCTCACTTGTATGTAGAATCCAAAAAAAAAAAGACCAAAAAACAAAACTGAAGTCACAGATACAGAGAACAGATTGGTGGTTGTCAGCGGTGGGAGGAGGAGTTGGGGGGCAAAACGAGTGAAGGGAGCCAAAAGGTACAAACTTCCAGTTATAAAATAAGTCATGGGGACGTAATGTACAGCATGGTGACTATAGTTAATAATACTGTATTGCATATTTGAAAGTTGCTAAGAGAGTAGATCTTAAAAGTTCTCAACATGAGAAAAAAAATTTTGTAACTATGTGTGGTGATGGATGTTAACTAGACTTATTGTGGTGATCGTTTCACAATATATACAAATATGGAATCATTATGTTGTACACCTGAAACTAATATAATGTTATATGTCAATTATACTTTAATAAAAAAAGAGGAGGGAAGAATGAAGCCTGAAGAATGATTAAGAATTAGAAAGGTGAGGCGGGGCAAGGTACAGGGGGAGGAGGACAAGAAGCAAGAGGCAAGAGAGTCTGGAATTTTCAAGCTACTGAAAAAGCTCAGTATGGGTGAGTCATGGAATGCAACTGAGAACAGTGAGAAAGAAGGAGAGAGAGGATGGCAGGGACAGCCTGGGGAGCACCGAACAGGGGGCATGAAAGGCTGAAAAAAGCAAGGACAGGTGTGGTCTGATTTGGGTTTCTGTAAGATCTGACATCAGGTAAGCAAAAAACTTGGCGAGGAGCTAGCACGGACACAGATGATCAGTTAAGAGGCTGTTGATCAAGTCCAGGTGAGACACGAATGTAGCCAGAACAGGGGTGATGGCCTTGGGATTAGAGAGAAGTGGGCAGATACAAGAAATATTTAGGACATAGAATTGAATGGCATTATTATTTGTATAGAGCTTCAGAGGCCAAATGAAATAATCTACTACGAGTACCTACTATGTGCTCAACTCTTTACACATTTCACTGCTAACTCCCATGACAATCCTATGGGTTGTGTTTTCCTCATTTCACAGAGGTAGTAGAGGCTCTGAGAGGTTTGGTAACTTGTCCTCAGTCTCACAGTTGTCAAGTGGCAGGGCTGGGATTCAGACCTTGGTCAGTCTGACTTCACAGAGCCCTGGCTCTTTTCAAAATACCTCAATCAATTCACGAACTTCAAAATCCTGCTTTTATTCAATAGTTTAAAAACAAGAGAAACAAGGATAGGGAGAAGAATGTTCTTTGCATCATCATTTGTATCTTAGATTTATAAAGCTATAAAGATGTCCAACTACCAGGGAGCTTGGTCATCAGAGAACCAGAGAGTTTTGTAGCTGTCCAAGAGGGACTTCAGCGGTGCATGCATCGTCTAGCTTTTCCCTCCTCCCAATTTGAGTGCCACCAAAGCTTTCTATCTGGTAATTTAGGACTGGTTTTCTTTTTAAGTTTTTGAAATCTTCAGAGAAAAGTATGAAAAAAATATAATGAATACCCTTGACCCAGTTTTAACAAATCTTAACATTGTCCCATATTTGCCTCAGATTTTTTCTTTTCTTTTTTAAGGAAAATAAACATTACAGATAAAGCTCACCCACGCCTTCCCTTTCCAGAGTAACCATTGTCCTGAATCTGGTGTTTACCACTCCCATACACATTTAATACTATTACTGTATATTATGAATCCATAAAAATTATGGTTTTGTATGTTTTCAAATTTTATATAAATGATAACATACAGCACATATCATTCCGCAGATTTGATTCTCTACACTGATTGGCACATGTTTGTGTTTTGGTGGAAGACAATGTGGTACAGAGAGGCAAGCACAGACTCTGGGATGGCGAAGTAGGCACTGCAGCTTTTTCACTTAGGCCCTCAAGCAAGTTGCAAACCTTTCAGAGCTCCAGTTTCTTGATTTGTAAAATGGGGATAAACAGCTCCCCTGTAAGGCTACTGGGAGGCATAAGATAATATCTATCTTTAGGCCTGCCGTTAAGCAAATATTCAATAAATGTTAACCATTATTTGTCACAATAAAATAGTATATACTCAATGAACAATAGCTATTTTAATTGTAACCTGTAAAAGTTCTTCATACTTGCTCAGGAACCCTATGTTACAATGGCTCCAAGGTCCCCAGTGCCTGCCTATGCTCTTACACCAGGAGGTGTGATAATTTCTAGGACAAGTCTCTGTAAATTTTCATGTATTCCCCTATCCAGCTGGGTTTGGCTTGTTTGTTTTAATGGCAGAATTAAACTGCTACTTCTGTGATCTTACTGAATGCCATTCTGTATGACTGTGATCAAGAGTCCAACGTGCAGAAGTCTTTTAAAGCCTAGTCCTATCCCCTACCCCTAGCACCTTCTCCTGCCCACCTCCCTGTGGATTAACCCATCCCACTACAATTCTGTGTTATCCATAAATTTAATGAGCATTCACCTGCGTTTTCAATAAAGATGCTAAACTCGGGCTCAGGACTGACACCTGCAGAAGCACTGCTGTTTATGTCATCTCTACCTCACCTGTCACAAGGAGATTGATATTGTGCCTCAAAAGCTCTTCTGATTATGTTATTCTCGAAAAAAAATACGTTAATTCATTGTCTTATTTTTAATACATTGAGCCCACTTCTCACAGCTACCTCTGCCTGTCAAATCTTCACCCATTCTTCACGATTTCTCTCAACTACCAACTCTTTCATGAAATCCATCCTACTTCCCCCTCCCCGAAAGGGGTAATATCTCTCTCTCCTTTTTTTTTCCCTTGGTGAGGAATATTGGCCCTTAGCTAAGATCTGTTGCCAATCTTCCTTTTTTTTTTTGCTGAGGAAGACTGGCTCTAAGCTAACATCTGTGCCCATCTTCCTCTATTTTGTATGTGGGACGCCACCACAGCATGGCTTGACAAGTGGTGTGTCAGTCCGCACCCAGGATCTGAAACTGCGAACCCCGGGATGCCAAAGTGGAGCACGCAAACTTAACCACTACACCACCAGGCCGGCCCTCTCTCTCTTCTGAAGGCCAGAGCATGTGCCTGTTGCACAGAACTCAGCAAGTAGCTAGCCCTAAATAGCCCTCATTAAACTGCAAGCTCTTCCAGGGAAAGACATCCTACTCACTTCTCTCATAGGATTCAGAAGTGCTCATTGAGGATGTGCTGAATTGAACTCGATAACTATTAGTACTTGGTACACTGTGATGGGACATTAGCCGATATGCCAACTATAACTACCACTGCGAGCAGGCCAACCTGCTTACACTGATGTCCACATGGACTTAATATCTCTGTCTAAAGGATATCAGTAATAGCTAATATTGGGAGCCTCTGCCACGCCTGATCCTTTATATGCATTAGTTTCATTCTCATATTAACCCTGCATGAGAAGTGGAACTGTCCCCATTTTCCAGCCAGCAGTAGAACTATAATTCAAATCCAGGTCTGTCTAACTCTGAAGCCCATGCTCTACCCACTCCATGTGTCCAACATGAAAAACACTTAGCCTGACTCTCATCACTCCGCAAAATGACTACCCTGCCACACAGACCTGAGCTTGAGGCAAGGAACACAATGAATAAGTAAATCAGGATGCCCTCAGACACAGACAAACAGTAACTCATAAAAAACACACTTAATCTGTCCCAAGGTTCCTAGGCCTCTAGTCCTTCCATCCCCCAGAGAAAATTCCAATCCATTTGGGATATTAATTATGATAAAAATTTATTAAATATTCATAAATGCTAGACACTACAGGGAACACTAGAAAAACAAAGCTATGTATCTATGCTCTTATTCAAAGAAAATTAAGTGTCTAAACGATGAGGACTCCTGGTAGCAGTAAATACTACTTTATTACTTGCATTTTCCCTACTCCTTCTCTTAAAACTGTTTATTATTTATTTAGTCTCTTGGATTTCAGATCAAATGCCAAAAACTAATATGTGTTCCAGGTAAAATATGATCTTAGTGGAGAGCATACAACCAACTCACTATCAGCCTTATCTTCATCATAAGGATCCTTGTGAAATATTACCTGCAGTGTTTTATGTTTCTTTGCTTCTTCTTAGACTGAAACAGGAAATAAAAAGGGTTTAAACCTTTTCAAGGAATATAGTGAAGATGAAGAGATGCTCTTTTATTTTAATGCTAGAAACACACACAGAAATGACTCTAATCAATCTCATTTACTTCTCCATAGTAGATCTGGATATTTTTTCCTTATAAATAGCCTCAAATTTCTAAGACGCACTTTTCTCAGAATCTCTGTTCAAGGTGGTACAGCACAGTAATTAACACATGTGACAAGACCAAAAAAGATCATATGAACCTAAAGCCCAGACTAGAATTTACACCTGATGATAATTCTGCCCAGCTGCCCACACTCCAGGGTCAAGTTGATATTAAATTTTAATAAAATGACACTTCCATCTAGTGGTTTCCAAAGGACTGAGGGAATTGAGATTAACATAAGAAAATATCAGACAGGTCAATGATTGACCTATTTGGCTGGGACAAACTTAATGAGAATTTTCAATGACAAAGATGTTAAATGAACAACAGAATAAAACATCTGATGGGATACATACATTCAAATTAAACTTTTGAGAGCAGGGCCAAATCTGAGGTGAAGGTATGATTTCCTAGATCAGGGAAGGAGCTCACATAAGCCCAAATCCCCTTCCTTTCTCCATGCATGAATTCCTTTAACAAGCCACAAAATCATTTATTTCACCATTAGAGATCAGGCTTAAATGGAAATAACCCCTTGGAAGAAGTAGCACATTGATTTTCATGAAATAACATTGATTTTCCCCCTTACTGATTCATGCTAAGGTTTAAGTATCTGATGAGTAGAAGAGGGTTACTGCAGACTCTGCACAAACCCCTACATAGCCATGGGATGTCAAAAAAAGAGGGGGGCATTACTGGAAATTGGGAAAGGGAAAGGTTCGAGTCCTAGGATCTAAAGTAAAATATTACTTTAAAATTCCACCTAAGTCCCTGGGAAGCCAGCTTGCAAAATCTACTCCCATGATTAGTCTAATTATACATTGGGTCAGCTGTGAGATACTCTGCGGTAATTGCTAATTGAAATACAAAAACCCATGATCACAGATTGGTAAGTGATGATAAATATATGCATTTACAGAAGGAAGGGAAAAACCTAAGAAGATTTTGGTTAACAAATGCTCTACCCTCCTCAGATTTCTTTGTATAACATATTCGTTCACTGTGAACTCTGACACAAGTTATGGTCATATAGCACCTCCAGATCTTTTGTTGTTTAAATCTACGGAGAAGTAACAAAATGTGTCCACTTTCTAATCATCTTTCAACTTTAATAACATTAGATGCTAATTACAGTATTTGTGCTAGCCCAAGCAGCAGTTAAGTGTCCAGAGCTAGTGCAACAGAACTTAGTTTATCATATTGCTCAGACATTAGGCCATAAAAGAAAATTTAGCCTACTCTGCTGATATACAAATCTGGTTAATATGTCCCTTGAAGTAGATGAGTTCTGATTAGTATTTTCTCTGTTAAGTCATTTAATACCTGGGAGCTGCATTTTCCCTTATATAGCACTAGAGCTTCATAAACAAAAGAGAGGTCCTCTCATCAGGGGTTTGAAAAGTCACTGGATTCTGGCTACCGGGAAACCAGAAAAAGAAAACTGACAAATTTCTACCCTGGGAGCCACACTACCTTCTTGTTGCCATCCTCATTAGTACTTTGCTCAGCACTATTGCAAGAAATAGCCACTCAAAAGTAATTTAAGTGCAACTGACTCATGTTGTTACAGATAATGGGGAAAAGTCTGTCCTCTGGGCAGAAAAGGGGGAGGGGCGAAGGCCACAAAACTTGAAGGACAAAGAGAAGGACTACTCAGGACAAAAAATTCATTCTAACGTTTCAACACTGGATAATATAAAATGTCATTAGGAAGGTGAATCTGGGACAATCCTCCAAATGTAAATGATACTTAGATTGTCCCAGTTGGAGATTTTCTATTACTGAGGTTATGTACGAGTTGAATGTAGTATCCTTAAGGAGAAAATTCTGAATGCAAATAACTAACAAGCCACTAAGCCCTTTGAAGAGGATGCCACTTGATTTCGCGGGGGCAGAGTAGCTGTAAAAGGGGCACAAAAAACAGGCCTTCAATAAATAGTTCTTTACTGCTGTGCTATAGTATAATCACTACGGGTTAATTCACCTAAAAATCACTGTAGCATTCCACTAGAGGAACACAAAAGGACTCAGAAAACACTAACCCTGAAACACTATCCTTGGCTATAGGGTATACAGAAAAGGACAAGGGGCCACCTTTGGAGTCAGAAAGATGTGGAAATGAATCTTGGCTCTACTACTTAATATGCACGACCTCAGGCAAGTTATTATTATTCTTTTTTTGTGTGTGTGAGGAAGATTAGCCCTGAGCTAACATCCGATGCCAATCCTCTTCTTTTTCCTGAGGAAGACCGGCCCTGGGCAAACATCCGTGCCCACCTTCCTCTACTTTATATGGGACGCCACCACAGCATGGCCTGACAAGCAGTGCGTCGGTGCGCGCCCGGGATCCAAACCTGCGAACCCCGGGCCACCGCAGCGGAGCACATGCACTTAACCACTACACCACCGGGCTGGACCCAGTCAGGCAAGTTATTTATCACCCTGGGACTCAGTTTATCCAGGCTATAAAATGAGGCCAACAATACCTGCCCCTGTAGATTCTTAACCATGTAAACCCATGGCAGAGTGCCTAGAACACAGGTATACAGAAGAAAAAGATTTTTCTAAACTCAGCATTAGAACCATCAATATCAACATCAAAGGGTGGACTTCAGAGGCATTGAAAAGCTGAAGGCACAGACGTGGTTCAGGATACATAGGAATGTTCTCTATTTTCTCTCCATCAAGGACTTGCTCACGCTGAGCCTGCTGGAAGACCCAGGAGCGCCCTATGTTTGCAAACATGTACTTAAATGAAGCACATATACTGCAAGTATAAGCTCTTCTAGAACAGTGAGGAAACCCTGAAAATAAAAGGGTGTGACTCATCAAGTTGTGTATATTAAATATATACAGCTTTGTGTATGTCAATCATATCTCAACAAAGTGGTTTAACATATATAGATAGATGACAGATAGATTCATAGATAGATAGAGAGACAGACAGACAGATAAAGTATAACAGTAAAAAAAAAGGGGGCGGAGCGTGGAGTAGGAGGTACTCAACCTGGCAGAATTTAACGTGCATGGAGATTGTCTTGGGAAGCTGTGTACCCTGTAGACAACCAATGTGCAAGAGAAACACTATGCTGCACCTGTAACTACTCTGTGTAGTCACCTTGCTTCTACAAATCCTTATACATGACACAATGAATCGAGAACTTGTAGTAGGTGTGTGACTGTGTGTATGTGCAGTCTCTTCCCTCCATTCTGTAACCTGCCTAAAATGCTACAAGGTGCTTAAATATTTGCTAAGTGAATAAAGGACCCACCGATTTCCCAATAAGCACACACTGACATCCACAGATCACAATTTCTTAATGACTAAAGACAAAGTAACCTAGTATTAGTCAAGCCTAATGGTGCTTTGCTGTGGTTCTCATTATCCTCCTTCACCAGGCCTGGTCACAAAAGCCCAGACTACATTAAGCTCTTCATCCATATAACATGTGACTAAAACAAAGAATTGCAGAGACTGCTGGAATTGCTACACACTTACAGGATGGGTGGGTGAAAAGAGCACTGCACGAGAGGAATCAGAAGAACCAGGTTCAAGTCCCAGCTCTGAGCCTGAACTTCTAACTTCTCTGTGTCACAAGCCAGAAAACAAAGAACTTCAAAGACTCTAGAAATTCAGGAACAAAAATAGCCACACACCAACATATGACCTTCCCTAGTTTACCAGGCAGGGCTATAGTCCACACTTAAGACAGTGGTAACTTGCCTTTTTATACATAAATTAATATCCTATGAATTCAAGTTATAATAATCCTTGGTCTTCTAAAATACAGTATTTTAACCTCTAAGCAAAAAAAAAAAAATTTTTTTTTCAAACCTTCAAAGATGCAGAAAGGCTGTAGTCAACACATGGAACTCACTCTAAGACTTGATAGACCTGAAACCAATTAGAGCCTCTGGGAAAAGGTCTGTCAGAAAATTGTGTGCTCAAATTTTAGACTGAAGGTGCTTATCCTCTACATACTAGAGAGTCAATCTTCAATCATTCAGAAGAGCAATTGCTCATGAGAATCATCTGGGACCTGCCAAGGAAAATTACTTTATAGCCACTGACTCAAAATAGGTCAGTTGAATTAAAAGGTTTCTCAGACACACAGCCCTATTAAACAGACTTAGCATACAACAAGAGACCACTGCTCTCCTAGTTTCATATTTTCATATCAAGTGATCTACAGACTGGCTACCACTAAACTAGCTGAGAGACTTTAGATAAATCATTTCACTTCTCTGTACTTCAGTCTCCTTAGCTGTAAAAAAGGAGACTGGATCAGATGGTCTATGCGGTGCCTTCTAACACTGAAACACCATGTTCATTCATGACTGCTACCACTGTGCTACCACTTTCACACACTACAAAAGGAAGCTAAAGGTTCCAATGATGGATCACATTAATTGGGTTTTCTGTGAAAAATAATGCCTCCCCTGCCCTCTTTGTTCCTGTCTCCTTATTGGGAGATTAATTTTCTTCCCTACAATCATGGCTCACTATGGACTTTATCTCTAAAGAAACAAAAGCAAGGCTATCTCAAGTTGACAAATCTCTAAAATTATTTTAAAGCAGGCATGTGTGTGTGTGAGGGTATATTTCTGAGCGTAGGTATGTCGGGGTTGAATCAGAAGACTAGGATCCTAGTGACCATGTGCAAAATAGGAATAAAGCCATCTTCTCTACTTATCTTAGGGATACCATAAGAATCAAATGAAATAAGAAGTACAGTCGGCCCTCCGTATCTGCGGGTTCCACGTCTGCAGATTCAATCAACCGTGTATCAAAACACCTATGACGGTTGCGTCTGTACTGAACATGTACAGACGTTTTTTTCTTGTCATTGTTCCCTAAACAATACAGTATAACAACTATTTACATAGCATTTACAGTGTATTAGGTATTATAAGTAATCTGGAGATGATTTCAAGTATACGAGAGGATGTGGGTAGGTTATATGCAAATACTACGCCATTTTACATGGGGGAATTGAGCATCCGTAGATTTTGGTATCGCAGGGATCCTGGAACCAATCTCCCCTGGATACCGAGGGACAACTCTGTGGAAGAAGATTTGTTAATCATTAGACATAGTGCAAACATAAGACATGTTTTTATTAACTTTTCTTACTCTTACATACAAAAGGTACCTTGGAATCAGAAAGAAAAAAGCCAGAATTGCACAGAGTACAGGCTCATTCAATTGTGACTGGCTAAAAACTTAAATACCAGAAAATACTATGAATGAAAAGCATCATAACATTCAATAGACATTTTTTTTAAGCCCTTACTATATAGCAGACCCTGTGGGGCTAGGCGTTGGGGACACACATGGCTAAGTTCTGAGAGGAGAGGCCCTTCGGGTCACTGCTGCATCCTCAGCACCCAGCACAGCAACTCTAACAGAGAGAGGCACTCAACATTTGTAAAATGAATAAATGAGACATGGTCCCTGTTGCTGAAGAGTTTAGAGTGCAGTATGGAGAGCTGGCATTATCATAGCTGATTTGGAAAAAAGTTCATATAGTCAGGGCATACAGGAAGGAGTAATCAATTCATCTTGGACCAGGTTCAGTGAGTGGGGGTAAAGAGAAAGTCAGAAAAGCCTTCAGAGAGGAGGCGAGCCTGGACTGAGCGTTGGGTGCATAAACTCATTAATGAGTCTAACTGTCCTTTAGCCATTAAGTATTTGGAGTGAGATATGTGGTAAGACGAGAGTTGTGTGTTGTAAAGTGGGGTGTAGTAAGGAATAGATTGTATTTATGTCATCTTAGCCACACATAATCCTACTGAGCTGAATTTATATGCCTTACATAGCCTCATTTACATATGAGGGAAAGGTAAAAAAGAAAAACAGGACAGGAGGCAGTCACTAAGGAAGAAAGAATATTGACAGCTCCCACAAAGGTCCAGCAACACCTCAGTCATTATTGATCCTGAGGTCCACTAAAGATGTTGACACCAGTAAATATTATTTTCAATAATAAACTTCATGTGATGAATACATTGAGCTCGAGTGTAGAGAAAATACTAAATACCCTCCTATATAGGCCAGAGCTTTCCTATTGTCAGTTCTAGCATGTTCATTAGGTGTCATTAAACGGTCCAAGTCAGAGAACTCATTGCTTCTAACAGCCAAGTGTTAATGACTACACAAGATAGACATCAGCCCAAAGCTGTGGTCCCAAGAACCACTCTACTATACAAGAAAGATGGAAAAAGAGTAATTAACAACCCCAATTTATATTGCTTCCAGACTGCAAGGCTAAGGAATTATTTCAATGACAAGTTTGACTGCAACCTACATAAATTGGTCAGTAAAACAGTCTATAGTTTTGCACCATTAAAAGTGAGTATAACTTGCCAGAAAAATCTACAAACGACCTAACAATAAATTCAGACACGAATTTCACCACACACTTATTTATATCAGTTCAACCATGTCATGTCTAATTTATGGATTCTATTTAGTAAAAAAGGAAATGTGGTGATGGAGGAAAGTGGTAATTGTATATAATCTCCTAATATCAGGACATTTCTTTCTCAACAGCAAAATCAAGGCTAATAATTAGAATAACGGTGAAACAGGCTCATCATTATTGGTGACAGGACTACGCATCTTTAAAGTGCCTTAGTGCCAAATTAGTTTGCTTATAACATTTCATTTAGTTTCAGAATAGACATGTAAATACACGAAACAACACAGTATAAAGCATCAGTTCTAAAAACATTTTTCAGTGTCAGGATCCCTTCATACTCTTAACAAGTACAACACTAAAGAACTTTTGTTTATGTGGCTTTTACATATCAATATTTAACATGAGAAATCAAAATTGTGAAAAATTTTAAATATTAGCCATTAAAAATTATAAAGCCATTATAGGTTAATATAAACAACACTTTTTTTTTAATGAAAAGCAACTGTATCTCCTAAAACAATAACAAAATAACAGAAAGAGTGGTATCACTTTATATTTTTATTTTTATTTTTTATTTTTTTATAATTTTATTTATTTATTTTCCCCCCACAGCCCCAGTAGATAGTTGCATGTCATAGCTGCACATCCTTCCAGCCGCTGCATGTGGGACCCGGCCCCAGCATGGCCAGAGAAGAGGTGCATCAGAGCGCGCCCGGGATCCGAACCCGGGCCGCCAGCAGCGGAGCGCACGCACCTAACCGCCAAGCCACGGGGCCGGCCCAACTTTATATTTTTAAAAATCTTTAATGTTTGCTTAATAGAAGCAGCTGGAGTTTTACATGTTTCTATATTCAATCTGTTGCAATGTGTTGTTTGGATTGAAATATATGAATAAAATCCAGCCTCACACAGATATGTAATTGGAAAAGGGATAATTGTGGATATTATTCCTTAATACTATAACAAAACTTGACAAGTGATAATTTTTTAAAGGTTAGCTGCAATGTGGAATCTGAGACTATATCAACGAAATTTTTGTACTCTGTTACATTAAAATACATTGGTCTATCTTGCACTTTGAATGGATCTTTTTTTTTTTTTTTTGGAAATGGATCTTTTAGCTACTCACGACTTTGTAACATCATGCATTGGTTACTTGGAAAATATTGTTCACTGAGTCTACAGATCTTCCAAATGTTGACACATTTCATCAAAAACTCACCATCAATCTCATCAGAAAAATCTTTAGGTATTGGGAAGTTGTCAAGTCCATAGTCACAGTGGTAAATACAAGTTTTCCAAAATTCTAACTTTTCCTTAAAACCTTGAATTGGCAACAAATACGATTTTCCTTGAAGTAACGGCCTCATTTGTTCATTTTTTTTTTCACTCACTCATTTTTTATAAAATCTCTCTATATACTCAAGCCTGGATAATCACAGCTTTTCTGTTAGTCATTCTTTCAAGTAAAAAATGTGTTCCATGAAAAAAACAGCGGCTTAGCTCCCAACTCAAACAACTGCTCAGAGCTTTTCTCTGAGACAACCACAGTACTTTGGTTGGTATGCAGCAGAGGTGATTTATACACACCACTCATTTAGTCACACAGAATATTAGAAAGACATGTACTCAAGGGTTGAGTTTCTATAAAATTAATGGTTTTCATTGCTTCATTGAGGACATTTTTAAGTGAAACTGGCTTTTTTTTTCTTTTAATTGCAAGCTTATGGCAGTGAAGAATATAATGATTTCTCATACAGTTTGGTGCTACTGCCCAGATTCATGCCAAGGTGCCAGCAGTTTTTCTCACCATTGCCCTTGTACCATCAGTGCAAATATCAGCACAGAAAACACACACACATACACAAATAACATCTTAGTATTTTTTTAAAATTTTTTGTTTATTGCAGTAACATTGGTTTATAACATTGTATAAATTTCAGGTGTACATCATTATACTTCTATTTCTACATGGATTACATCATGTTCTCATGTTCACCACCCAAATACTAATTACAACCCATCACCACACACATGTGCCCAATTATCCCTTTCGTCCTCCTCCCTACCCACTTCCCCTCTGGTAACCACCAATCCAATCTCTGTCTCTGTGTTTGTTTGTTGTTGTTATTATCTACTACTTAATGAGTGAGATCATACAGTATTTGACCTTCTCCCTCTGACTTATTTCACTTTGCATAATACCCTCAATGTCCATCCATGTTGTCACAAATGGCTGGATTTCATCGTTTCTTATGGCTGAGCAGTATTCCCTTGTGTATATATACCACATCTTCTTTATCCATTCGTCCCTTGATGGGCACTTAGGTTGCTTCCAAGTCTTGGCTATTGTGAATAACGCTGCAATGAACACAGGGGTGCATGTATCTTTACACATTGGTGTTTTCAAGTTCTTTGGATAAATACCCAGCAGTGGAATAGCTGGATCGTATGGTAGTTCTATCTTTAATTTTCTGAGGAATCTCCATACCGTTTTCCATAGTGGCTGCACCAGTTTGCACTCCCACCAGCAGTGTATGAGAGCTCCCTTCTCTCCACATCCTCTCCAACACTTGTTGTTTCCTGTCTTGTTAATTATAGCCATTCCGATGGGCGTGAGGTGATATCTCATTGTAGTTTTGATTTGCATTTCCCTGATAGTTAATGATGTTGAATATCTTTTCATGTGCCTGTTGGCCATCTGTATATCTTCTTTGGAGAAATGTCTGTTCAGGTCTTTTGCTCATTTTTTAATTGGGTTGTTAGTTTTTTTGTTGTTGAGATGCATGAGTTCTTTATATATTTTTGAGATTAACCCCTTATCAGATGTATGGTTTGCAAATATCTTCTCCCAACTGTTAGGCTGTCTTTTCATTTTGTTGATGGTTTCCTTTGCTCTACAGAAGCTTTTTAGTTTGATGTAGTCTCATTTGTTTATTTTTTCTATTGTTTCTCTTGCCCAGTCAGAACATCTCAGAGTTATTATGAAAATAATTTTGACCTCATGGATTCTCTGAAAGGATATCAGGGACCCCAGGGGTCCAGAGACAAGAATTTGAGAACTGCTGGTATAGAGGAAAGACAGTAATGAAGTCATTAGGATTTAAGTTCTGTCTCTGAGACTTACTAGCTGTGTACTTTTGGGCACATTACTTAACCTCTCTGGCCTTAGTTTGCTCACTTAATATAATAAAGATTTTAAAATAACCCCATTTCCCAGACCTCCTGTGAAGATCACATGAGATGTGAAACGAGTAACAAAGTATTCAGTAGGTATTCATAAAATGTTATTTTTAACTCTCTTTCCTCTACATAAAATGAAGATTATCCCATTTTTGCACATAGGCAAAAGCCAAGAGAGGTAAAATGATTGAAGATCAGAAGAACTAACAATAAATGGGAAAATTACTATGGGAATGATGCATAAATAACAGATTAATCTAACACAATTCTGAGACAAAGAGATTTTAAAATGCTTTGGACAAATGTTAATATTTTCTGTCAGTAAACATTTGTAAACTGTCTCAGTTTCAAAAGTGATGGTAAATACTCGTCCTGAACCATTTATTACTACACTTCAGACACTACTGACACCAACACTTGCAAGAAAATCTTTAAGAACTCATTTGTTTTTCCTTTGTTCTCTGCTACACACAAGGCTGCACTCAACATAATCTCTGTGATTTTAGAGTTTTCCTACTCCAGGTGCTGGATCCCATCTGGTGTCCTTTATCTAGGACACCTGTTTCAAGAATGAAACAATTAAGGTGATGAACCAGTTCCTTGTAGAAAATAAAAATTTCCCATTTCCTTAAAAATGTTAGCAGAAGAGAGAAAAAAATGTTTAATAAAGCACAATTACACATCTAATTACCAGATGGCAAGTATCTAACCAGAACAGATATTCTAATTGCTGTATCTTGTTTTGCTCCACTGAGACATTGTATTAGTTATCTATTGCTGCATAACAAAATTACCACAGACTTAGTAGCTTAAAATAACACACATTTATTATCTCACAGTTCTGTGAGGCAGGAGTCCCGGCACAGCTTAGCTGGGTCCTCTGCAAGCCTGCAATCAGGGTGTCCACCAGGCCTGGGTTCTCATTTGGGGACTCAGCTGGGGAAGGATCTGCTTCCCTGTTCCTCTGGTTGTTGGCAGTGTTTGATTCCTTGTGGTTGTAGGACTGAGAGCTTCGATTTTCTGTTGGCTGTCAGTGAGACTGCCCTCAGCTCCTCAAGGCCACCTGCAGTTCTTTACCACATGGAGTTCCCCTACATGGATACTTGCTTCCTCACAGCCCACAAGGGAGAGAGTCCAGGAAGAGAGGTGCGACAATCTTATATAACACACTCACATGTACACATAATCATGTACATTCTGTCACTTTTACTATATTCTATCAGTTAGAAGCAAGTCACAGGTCCTGCCCACACTCAAGGAGAGGGCAATCATACAAGGGCATGAAAACCAGGAAGCAGGAATCATGGGGACCATCTTAACAGTATGTTTATCACAGGTATGTTGGAGCATGCAATGTGGCTAGTGGGAATAGGAAGAAGTTGAGAAGAGCCAAGATTAGGGTGAGAAGAATTAACGAGCTTGACAGTTTTGGAGAAAGAGGGGTATAGGCCTATTATCAATATAAATTTATATTCATAGATGTGAAACAAATCCTGATGAGAAACTGCGATAGTACTGCTGTATAAGAAGGTCTGATTTGGTGGGTTGGATATAACTGTAAAAGTTAACAAGGCACTCACCATAAGTAGGTGACAATGGTGTGGCTCCAGGAAAGCTGTTAGTTGGAGCAGGATCCCAGCGAGCAGCTGGATTATGGAAAGAAGAATCTAGGATCCAGAAGGCGGACTGATAAGAGATAGACTCAGTGTCTGGGCTCTAGCCAAGGAAGCAGAAGCCTGAAGCAAGCTCTAGTTCTGGGAATTGGAAAGCTAATCAGAAAACTAAGCAAAAGTCCAGTCACAAGGACTGGGTGAACAAGAATACAGTGAGGGTCCAGTTACAGAGTTCAGGGAGCTTGTGAGTGTCTGGGCATACCACAGTTTAGCAGCAAGACTAATTCTAGATTCCACTGGCTAATAACCCAGAACCACCTTTGCTCCAGAGACTGACCTGGTCAGGGACTGACAAGTGAGGCTGAACTTTACAGTATCGGTATTGGGAGCTAAGCAAGAGAAGGCAGGAACTGGCTTTGATAGTTTGCCACTGCTTAGGACACTGGGTAGAGTCTAAATCCATAATATGGTATGAACGCCACCACAGTCCAGCCTCAATCTGCCCATCTAGTCTTGTCTCCCTTTCATGTTGATACTCCTTAGATTGAAACCACTGGAACAGCCTGCCATGTCCTGAATGTAGCATGAACTTGCATGCCTCTGAGACTTACCTTCTGTTCACTCTGCCTGGAGTGCCCTATCTCCTCCATCTCCATCTGGGGAATTTCTTATTTTTCAGGACCTAGTCCAAACGTTACTTTCTCTGTGAAATCTGCCCACTGTCCAGGCCTTTACTGTAGCACTTACCAAGTTATGATTGTTTACTTGGTGTGTCTTTACCCTAAAAGACTATGGGTATGAGAGGGAAAAGGCTCCATCTATCCATTCAACTTTGTATCCTTCGCACCTGGAATAGTGGCTGGCATCTCATGATTATTCAATAAAAATTATTGAAACAACAAACCCAGGAAGCAATTAAATCCTATTTTATTGATCTTGCCTTAGGAGCCTAATTCTCTTCTCTCACCCTCACTGACACCACCTCATCCCCCTGCTACATACCCGCTTCTTGCAATATTGATGGGAGCTCTGTGTATATGCCTGGGTTCACATAACTGCTGCTCTTTAATGAGCATTAATGCAGTTGAAGCCTGACATAGAGGGCTGAAAAAACAGCACTAAATCTTTTATGGACAAACTGCAAATCTGCGTGCACAGTCAGACATTTCCCCTGTTGACCCTGAGCTCTGATCACCAGATGTGAGAGGTAAAGCAGAACAAAACACCCACATGTTTTCAAAAGAGAGAAAATCCCAAGCGTAGTTCATGGCTGCCACTGTGGGTAACCCAGAAAATCCACATGACCCGAAGGTGATTTTAAGTCCCTCTCCCTCTGCTGACAAGAAAAACATAAGCCTTGGCACTTGGTATCTTTAGTGTCTGAAGCTACACTGCAAGTATTTTCTCTTCAAAATTCATTCTGCATGGGAGAATGCCCTCCTTCTGCCCTTGCATGTGAGATTTTAATGACTAAACCTAATGTACAAGCACAAAGCTGGATCACAGACACAGCAATGACTATTTCTGAGGCTGGCTATTGAGTTCAGCACTAAGAAATGTTCTGAAGCTACCTACATTCTATTGGGCAAGAAAAGGGCTATTCATCATCCTCAGACATGCACGACAGTATCAGTCAATTCTTTTCTATGACGAAAGATTTTAAGTTGAAATAAATCCTTCAAATCTGATTGTTAATGCTCAAGATGACCCCAACAAGGAGTGACTGGAAATAAGGTCTCAGCTAATCTGCATGATCCCTTTTCGGCCTCTTAACATGAATATTAAACCCTGGAAATGGGAACAAATTATGCACACATATTTTCCTTTTATTTTAAAATATGCGTAGATCCATATTTTAAAAATGGCCCTTTGGCCTACAACAATGAAAGAACTCCATTTATAATGAGGGACAAGCATTAGATACGCTGACAAAAAAAGAACTAATTTGCTTAATATGTCCTTAGACTCAGACTTGTGGAGAGAACATGTCCAGGAACAGGAAGACCCTTCTGTCAAGATGCTCTCAGCACAACACTGAACACAGCAGGTGCATTCCATGGAGAGAGTTGGCAAGAGCCAGCATCTCCTGTACCATCACAGCTTGCTGCTTGATCTTTGGTCCTTCCTTCTTTCCATTTCACAAATATTTATTGAGAGCTTGCTCAATGCCATTACTACAATAGACCCCTTCCTCCAAGAACAGAATTTATATAGTAGCATAAGTAAGAAATTAAGGATGTAAAAAAAAGGAAGTTTTAAACCACATTAGGTGAAGCCAATGAAGTCCCTTTGGAAAGCATGCTTGGCTTACCTCTCCAAAAAAATAAATTGCCATTGAGAAAATATTTACTCTCACTGTTCATTGTTAAAAGTTTAAGTAAAGCTATTATAATGATTTTGGCTTTTATGATCCATTTCCATAAGCCTCAAACATCTGTGCATTAGAACTTAATTATTTGAACTGGATTTGATCTGTTTTTACATCTCCACAGTTGGCCACAGCAGTGGAACTTCCTGAATGGTTAGAGCTTGAACTTCCCAAAGAGATTTCTTTGAAAAAAATCTCACTGTTAAATGACAAGAGGTATTTTATAGAAAACAAATACAATTAAACAAGTGGCTAAGTTTAAGATTTATGTGTACATGATATCTATGTGAATAAACATTTTACCACTATATCAGAAAAATGGAAAATGATTCACATGATATCTATGTGAATAAACATTTTACCACTATATCATAAAAATGGAAAATGGAAAATGAAAAGAAATGGCTTTCTAAATTAATGCAAGAAAGTGTACAAAAATGTTACAAAACCTAACGTTATAAAGAAATAAAAATTCACCAAAATCCTGATATTAAACCTACCCTTTTACATGGCCTTTGGCTTTTGAAGGGAAAATCTCATCAGACTGACTAATATTTATAGATATTAATAGTTTATAAAACACTTTTCAGGTTATTTCTTTTAATCCTCTATAGCAGTGGTTCTCAACCAGGGTGATGTTCCTCTAGGGCACATCTGGGCAAGGTCTGGAAACATGTTTGGTTGTCAGCTGGGGTAGGGGTGAGGGTTGCTATTGGCAACTAGTGGATAGAAGTCAAGGGTGCTTCTAAACATCCTAAAAGGCACAGGAAAGCCACCCACCACAAAGAATGATCCAGCCCCATGTCAATGCAGAGGTGGAGAAATCCTGATTCTTGAGCGTGCATGTGCATCACTTGAGGTCATGTTAAAATACAGTGAATGGGGCAGGGCCTGAGATTCTGCATTTCTCACCAGCTCCCAAGTGATGCTGATGTTGCTGGTCCATGGAGTACCAAGGTTCTAGAGCACAGGTAGTATTCAACATGCTTGTCTTATGTAGCCCTTTTCAATAATCTGTTCTCAAAGCCCCTGGTGAGTGGGCTACATGACTCCACCCTTCCAGCCACAGCTCATTATACCTCAATGGACCCCAGACCCCAGCTGAGCAAGTCAGATGACCTCTTCTGAGAATCTGTTATCTGGCCTCAGGGACTCTAGAGAGTTTCTGCTGAAAACTAGGAGCTAGCAATCAATTCTGGGAGCTAGAAACTAATGTAGGGCTGGGTTCAAGATGGCTGTGTATCTGGCCAATGTGCACAGGGAAACAGAAGGTTCTGAACTAGGGAGGGAGGGAGAGAGCAAGAGGGAGAAGAAGGGAGAGAGGGAATGCCTGATGAGAGGCAAATATGAGAGAGTGACCTCACCTTGGTTCCAGTCCCTCCTGAAGCTTCAGCTGAACTTCCTGCCCCAGAATTCATTAGATACCTCTATATACTGTGATTACATTTCCTTTTTTGCTTAAACTAGTTTAAGGAGGTTTTTCACTTAAAACAATTGATTCCTGATTAAAATGTGTGCACGATTACCCTCAACCTTGCAATGTGTAACTATGGCTCAGAGGTAACAAACTTATCCAATGTTAGTAAGAACTGGTAAACTGCAAAGCACAAGTTCTTTGCCTCCAAACCCCGTGCTCCTTAAACTACACAGTCTGCCCATTAATGATCTCAAAATAAACCTCACAACTATGCCATATCTGACAGAAAAACAAGAGTGCCTCAAAGTTTCATTCCATGATCTCAAGTTACTCATTCCTGCTTCTACCTGGGGAAATGTCTCCAATCAACTCTTCAAATTGAGATAAATTAACTTTTCTGCTATGGATGAACAATAACATAAATATGAAAAGAAAGTATAATAATGATCTGAAGAATGGTAGAATTGCACAGATAATTCAAAATAGCATGCAATTACTGAGATAATTGACATAAAATAAATAGAATATATTTGAAGTGTACAACTTGATAAGTTTTGACATATGCATATACCTGTGAAACCATCATGACAGGCAATATGATGAACATATCCCATTACTCCCAAAAGTTTCCTCCTCCTCCTTTGTATTCCCTACCTTCCCCCTACCTCATTTGCCCCCATCCCTAGGCAACTACTGATTTGCTTTCTGGAGTTTCGTACAGGTGGAATCATACAGTATGTACTTTTTTTGGGGGCGGGGGTGCTTCTTCACTCAACATAATTGTTTTGAGATTTATTCATGTTGTTGCATGTATCAATAGTTTGTTCCTTTTTATTAGTGAGAAGAATTCCATTGTTTGAATATAACCACAATTTGTTTATCCATTCACTTGTTGATGGACATTTGGGTTATTTCCAGTTTTTTGGCTATTACTTATAAAGCTGCTATGAATGTTCACATACAAGTCTTTGTGTGGACATATGCCTTCTTTTCTCTAGAGTAAATACCTAGGAGTAAAATGGTTGGGTCATATGATAGGTATGTGTTTAAATTTTCAGGAAACTGCCAAACTGTTTTCCAAAGTGGTGGTACAATTTTACATTCTCAGCAGCAGTGTATAGAAGTTCCAGTCCTTCCACATCCTCACCAAAACTTGGCACAGTCAGTCTTTTTAATTTTAGCCATTCTAATAGGTATGTAGGGTTGTTTGTTGTGGTTTAAATTTGCATTTCCCTAAAAACTATTGATGTTGAGCACCTTTTTATGTTGTTTTTGCCATTCATTGCCATTCTTTGATTAAGTGTCTGTTCAACTCTTTTTCCAATTTTTAAATTGTGTTGTTTGTTTTCTTTTTATCCTCTCAATGGTTTCTTTTAAAGAGCAGAAGTTTTTATTTTGATGAGGTCCAATTTATTAATTCTATTTCTTTAGTAAATACAGGGCTAAACAGGTCATGCATTTATTCTTGAGTGAGCTTTGGCAGTTTTTATGTTTCAAGGAATTTGTCCATTCCATCTAAGTTGTCAGATTTATTAGCAGAAACTGGCATAAATCATAATATCCCCTTATTATCTTTTTAATATTTGTAGTGATATCCTCTATTTCATTCCTGATATTGGTAATTTGTGTCTTCACTGTTTTTTTCCTGATCAGTCTAGCTAGAGCATAAATTTTATTGATTTTCTCAAAGTAGTAGCTTTGGAGTTTATTGATTTTCTGTATTTTTTTCTTTTTTAAATTTCATTGATTTCTGATGTGATCTTTATTATTTCCTTTCTTCTGCTTACTTTGGGTTTAACTTGCTCTTCTTTTTGTAGTTTCTTAATACAGGAGCTGGAGTCATTGATTTGAGACCCTTCTCCTTTGATAATGTAGCCATTGACTGCTATGAATGTCCCCTTAAGTGCTGCTTTAGCAGTATCCTACAAATTTTGATATGCTGTTTTTTCATTCAGTTCAGAATACTTACTAATTTCCGTTTTGAATTCTTTTTTGACTCATTTCAGAAAGGCTCAATGACTGACCCAGTGACACAGAGTGAAGAAGCAGAGGAGCTGGAATTTAAATCCAAATATACCTAATAGCACAGCCCATGTTCTTAATCACTATGTAGTTACTCAACATGGCAAACCTTGTACACCTCCATGTCTTCATACATGGTGCTACTTCTGCCAAAACACTCTTCTTTCACCTAACTTCCAGTTGGCCTTAAAACTCACTTCAAAGCATTACCTATTTAGGAACAACAGTGAAATAAAAATTTTTTAAATAAATAAACAAACAGAATGAATGCTAATATTTGTTAAGAGGTTACTAAATTCCAGTAGTATATACAGTTGTCTCATTTTACGCTTATAACAACCCTGGATGATCAATAGCATAATTCCCATTTTAATGCTGAGGAAATATCCAAGGTCATAAGTCAGTAAATGGGTAAGTGGCAGAAATTAAATTTAAACCATTTCTAGTCCAAATCACACTGGGGAGTTTGAAGAGGCCTAGGAGCAGGGTGCCTAACCAAAGACATGCATCAGAACTCTCTAAAAAGCTTTTCAAAAATGTACATGCTCAAACCAGTTGCACTACTATACACTAACAACGAACAATCTGAAAAGGAACTCAAGAAAACAATTCCATTTACAACAGCATGAAAAAGAATAAAAATAACTTTAAAAATGATAAATATAAATGGAATAAATGAATAAATTTAACCAAGGAGACAAAAGACTTGTACACTGAAAACTACAAAATACTGCCAAAATAAATTAAAGACGACATAAATAAAAGGAAAGACATCCCATGTTCATGGACTGAAAGACATAATATTGTTAAGATAACAATACTACCCAAAATGATCTACAGATTCAATGCAATTTCTACAAAACCTCAATGGCATTTTTTGCAGAAATAGAAAAATCCATCCTAAAATTCACACAAAATCTCAAGGGACCCTAAATAGCCAAAATAATCTTGAAAAGGAAAAACAAAGTTGGAGAACTCATACCTCCTAATTTCAAGACTTATATGAAGACACAGTAATCAAAACAGTGTGGTACTGGCATGAAGACAGATATATAGACCAATGAAACAGAATAGAGAGCCCAAAAATAAACCCTAACATATATGGCCAATAGATTTTCCACCAGAGTGCCAAAACCATTCAATATTTCTCAAACTCATATATTTCAACAAATAGTGCTGGGAAACTGTATATCCACATGCAAAGGAATGAAGTTGGAGCCTTACATTACACCATATACAAAATTCACTCAAAATGGATCAAAGACCTAAATCAAAGAGCTAAAACTATAAACCTCTTAGAAGAAAACGTAGGGAAAAATCTTCATGACCTTGCATTTGGCAGTGGTTTCTTGAATATGACACCAAAAGCACAAGCAACAGAAGAAAAATAGAAAAACTGAACTTCATCAAAATTAAAAACTTTTGTGCAAAAAACACTATCAAAAGAGTGAAAAGACAACACATGGAATGGGAGAAAATATTTGCAAATAATATACCTGATAAGGGATTGATATTCAGAATATACAAAGAACTCCTACAACTCAACAACAACAAAAAGAATCCAATTCAAAAATAGGCAAAGGACTTGAACAGACATTTCTCCAAAGAAGATCTATAAATGACCAGTAAGTACAGGAAAAGATGCTCAACATCACAGTCATTAGGGAAATGCAAATCAAAATCACCATGAGATACCTCTTCATACCCATTACAATGCTATTATATGTTTAAAACAATAAGAAAGAAAGAAAATAACAAGTGTTGGTGAGGATGCAGAGAAATTGGAACCCTTATGCACTGCTGGTGGGAATGTAAAACAGTGCAGCAGCTGTGGAAAACGGTACAGACAGTCCCCGACTTATACTGGTTCAACTTATGATTTTTCAACTTTATGATGGTGCAAAAGTGATATGCATTCAGTAGAAACCATACTTCAAATTTTGAATTTTGATCTTTTTCTAGGTTAGCAATATGCAGAATGATATTCTCTCATGATGCTGGGCAGCGGCAGCGAGCCGCAGTTTCCAGTCAGCCGTGCAGTCACAAGGGCAAACAACCGATAAATTTACAACCATGCTGTACCCATATGACCATTCTGTTTTTCACTTTCAGTTCAGTATTCAATACATTACATGAGGTAGTCAACACTTTATCATAAAATAGACTTTGTATTAGATGATTTTTCTCAACTGTAGGCTAATGTAAGTGTTCTGAGCATGTTTAAGGTAGGCTAGAATAAGCTATGATGTTCAGTGGGTTAGTTGTATTAAATGCATTTTCAACTTACAACAGGTTTATCAGGACGTAACCTCATTATAAGTCAAGGAAGATCTGTATGGAGATTTGTCGAAAACTTAAACACAGAATTACCATGACTCAGCAATTCTACTTCTGGGTATAGACCCAAAAAGAATTGAAAGCAGGGACCCAAATAAATATTTGTATAGCCATGTTCATAGTAGCATTAGTAAACAGCCAAAAGGTAAAAGCAACCCAAGTGTCCATCACAGATAAAAGGATAAACAAAATGTGGTATATACATACAATGGTATATTATTCAGTTTTAAAAAGAAAGGAAATTCTGACACATGCTACTACATGGATGAATCTTGAAGACATGCTATGTGAAAAAAGGCAGACACAAAAGGATGAATATTATATGATTTCCTTATAAGAGATATCTAGAGTAGTCAAATTTATAGAGACACAAAGTAGAATGGTGGTCACCAGGGGCTGAGAGGGTGGTGGGGAGGGGAATGAAGAGTTAGTGTTTAAAGGGTACAGAGTTTAAGTTGGGAAGATGAACAAGTTCTGGAGATGGATGGTGGTGACAGTTGCACAACAATGTGAATGAACTTAAAGCCACTGAAGTGTACACTTAAAAATGGTTAAAATGGTAAATTTTAAGTTATGTCTTACCACAATAAAAAATAAATTTAAAAAAGTACACATGCTCAGACTATACCTCAGATCTGAAAAGAGTAACACTAAGATAGTGAAGGCCCCTCTATTGGTAGAAACTACTTTTAAAATTGTATTTAAATAAACAAATGTAATATAAATATTTCCAAGATTGTTTAAAAGTAAAAACAATAAACTTCATCAGACTAAAGAGCCTCTGTAAGGCAAAGGAAACAAGGAACAAAACGAAAAGACAACCCACCAACTGGGAGAAAATATTTGCAAATTATATATCCAACAAGGGTTAATCTCCAAAATATATAAAGAACTCCCACAACTCAACAACAAAAAGCAAACAACCAGATCAAAAATTGGGCAGAGGATATGAAGAGACACTTTTCCAAAAAAAGACATACAGATGGCCAATAGGCATTTGATGTTCAGCATCACTAATCATCAGAGAAATGCAAATCAAAACTATACTTAGATATCACCTTATAGCTGTTAGAATGGCTATAATCACTAAGACAAAAAATAAATGTTGGAGAGGATGTGGAGAAAAGGGAACCTTCATACACTGCTGGTGGGAATGCAAACTGGTGCAGCCACTATGGAAAATAGTATGGAGATTCTCAAAAAATTAAAAGTAGAAATACCATACGACCCAGCTATCCCACTACTGGGTATTTATCCAAAGAACTTGAAATCAACAATTCAAAGAGACTTAGGCACTCCTATGTTCATTGCAGCATTATTCACAATAGCCAAGACATGGAAGCAACCCAATTGCCCACGAACTGATGATTAGATAAAAAAGATGTGGTGTATACATATATATATTTATATATACACAATGGAATACTACTCAGCCACAAAAAAATACAAAACCGTCCCGTTCGCAACAACATGGATGCATCTTGAAGGTATTATGTTAAGCAAAATAAGCCAGACAGAGAAAGACAAACACCATATGATTTCACTCATACGTGGAAGATAAACTAACACACAGACAAAGAGAACAGATTAGTGGTTACCAGAGGGGAAGGGCAAGGTTGGGGGGAGGCATAAGGGGTATAGGGGCACATTTATATAGTGACTGACAAATAATGTACAACTGAAATTTCACAACATTATAAACTATTATGACCTCAATAAAATTAAAAAATAAAAAACTGGGGAGAGCCGGCGCCGTGGCTTGGTGGTTAAGTGCGCGCGCTCCGCTACTGGCGGCCCGGGTTTGGATCCTGGGCGTGCACCGACACACCGCTTCTCCGGCCATGCTGAGGCCGCATCCCACATACAGCAACTGGAAGGACGTGCAACTGTGACATGCAACTATCTAGTGGGGCTTTGGGGAAAAAAAGGAGGAGGATTGGCAATAGATGTTAGCTCAGAGCTGTTCTTCCTCAGCAAAAAAGAGGAGGATTGGCATGGATGTTAGCTCAGGGCTGATCTTCCTCACACACACACAAAAAAAACCCTAAATAAAATAAAAATAAAAACAACCCCTCAATAAAATAATAAAGTTAGTTTCAAAGGAAAAAATAGCTAATCTTGTATGTCTTGAATAGATTATCTACTGCCTTTAAAAATCACACAAAAGGGGGCCAGCCCTGTGGCATAGTGGTTAAGTTCACATGCTCCACTTCAGTGGCCCAAGGTTCGCAAGTTCGAATCCTGGGCATGGACGTACACACTGCTCATCAAGCCATGCTATGGTGGCGTCCCACATACAAAATAGAGGAAGATTGGCACAGACGTTAGCTCAGGGCCAATCTTCCTCACCAAAAAAAAAAAAAAAATCACACAAAAAACAAATAAGCCTACCATTTGGCTTTAAAACACAAACCAAAAAATTAAGCTAAGCTAGCTAAAATAAGGGAGGACAAAGTGGATTAAGAAGATGATTAACTTTTAACAGCTACCATAATGAACTACTATCAACTATCAACTGTTCCCAGCAAAAGCCAACTCTAAAACTATTCCATTCTACCTGGTAGCCCTATTTTAATGTAGACAAATAAATATGGAACAAACTAGCTTATTTGAATATTCCAGATTCAACTAATTTCACTATTTTCTTATTCTCCTCACCATTTATTTGAGATTGTATAACTAAAGTCCAGGGGTCTTCAAAACAATGTTATAGGTTAGTAGGGTGGAAGGCAAAAAGTCCTTTCCTAAGGGCTGCTAGTCATGAAAGCTTATCCCCACCCAGCCCCTTCCATTCTACAAGTTTATGAATCAGGAGTTAAGAACGATCATCCAGGGTGGATAGCAATAATTCTGAAGCCTTATTCTGAGCTCTCTGGGTTAGACACAACATAACTTCTCAAAAATTTCCTTTTCTACCAGATATAAATGATGATGTTTTCCTTTCTCAATGAGAGGATTTTGAGAATTACAGTTCTACAAAACATTTTGAGATGCTTAAATTTTTAAAAAAATCTAAAAAAGGGCAAAATTCTATTTCTAATGACTGCCTCATGATGTGGTAATAAATAGGATACATACATAATGTGTCTGGGCTCCAGACAGACTATTCAAAGAGTGGGAACCTGCTCTCCAGCCTGGTCACCAGCTGACACCAGTTGGAAATGAAAGAATGGAAAAAGCCATTGAGGTAGTAGCGTGCATCCTGCAACAGCAGATTCTGACTGGCATCACTTCTACTGTGAAAGGTAAGAAAGAAAAATGCAGGCTCTTTTTCTACTTGCAACAGTCACATCAGCCCAAGTGGCAGTATGATGTACAAGAGACAGCCAAAGAGTGAAAGCAAATATCCCTGGACACGAAAAGGCCCTTTGCAGGTAGGCCGAGGCAGAATTTCTTGCAGATAGGCAGCAGTACTCATCGAGTTCTCTTGGCTGTAAAAGGCTTATTGATCCTGCTGAAGTTTTCTGCAGGTTATTAAACCTAACTCAAGAGATCCAGACAAGACTTATTACAATCCACTCACAGGTGACTGCAACCTAAGATTGCACCTTTGCACCAGGTGGAAGTTCTTTGTCTTTTCATTGCTCAGAAAAGAAAACAACCCTCTTATTCTGAAGTGATACCTGGACATCACAGAAGATTCTTCAAAGGATATTCTTCCACAGCATTTCCTTTACATGCCAGGGGCTTTTCTCATATTACACTAATGTTTTGGGACAGAGAGAAGCTGGGAAAGTTCAGAAGAAATGGGATATTTTCCCTTGGAAGTATAACCTATAGTGCCAGCTGGGAAGGGTCTGAACATTAAGTCAAGAGTGAGTTGGGGCCAGGCCCTGTGGCTTAGCCGTTAAGTGCGCGCGCTCAGCTGCTGGCGGCCCGGGTTCGATGCTGGGTGCGTACCGACGCACCGCTTCTCCGGCGACGCTGAGGCCGCGTCCCATATACAGGAACTAGAAGGATGTGCAACTATGACATACAACTATCTACTGGGGCTTTGGGGAAAAAATAAATAAATTTAAAAAAAAATAAAAAAAAAAATAAGAGCAGACTGAGTCTTTCACTGGCTCTTCCCTTCCCTAAAAAAAAAGAGTGAGTTGAACCAAAATATTTTCTTTATGGGCAGGAAAAGTTTCCCATAACTGTAAACTATTGAGCTCTCTTTTGTCCCAATCCCAGGATTCTAATCCCCCTCAGCCAAGAGGAATGACCTCAGAAGAAGTCAAACCTCATTACTCAATTCTTTGTGTTAGTTTCAGGCAAAAATGTTTACGTTAAGAGAGATGTGTGCCTACATGGGAAGCTTGTACTGGTAAAATATGTATCAAGTATTTTACAGGTGTGAATTATAATAAATATTAGTACATAACATTGGTGATCCTTCTATTTGCTCTTATTTAGGTATGTTCTAAAGTTAATATCTCTAGCTTTTCTTTCAACAACTTGTTCATGCCACAAATGCTGACTACAGAACCTAGCATGTACATTATTGTGCTAGAGATAGGCAGGAGGGTGGGGGTGGGGAGGAGAATGCACTGATGAATTAAACATGATCTCTGCACTTGAGGAACCAACAGCCTATAGGAGGAGATAGATATGTAAAACAAATGGCCATTTAATATGGTAAGTACTTTCATACAGGAGCTAAGGAAACTCAAAGAGAAGATCATAACATCTGAATCTGCGTTTTGAACACACGGCAGGAGAATGAGCCTAGAGTTCTATTTCTAAATTTTAATTCCAAATCTTATAGAGGTCAAAACGCACAGCTTATATCTATAACTCTTCTAACTCCTCCTAGAATCACAAAATAAACCCAATACAAGAGGGGCTGGTGTCTGTAGATCACAGCTGGGAACAGCTCTGGGTTCTGTTTGGTTTACAAGTCCTGTGGGGGGTCATGGAATGTTAGCAGTTTACACATGGCTGATAGGAAGAGGCTATGCAACAGCCATCAGGAACTCAGCTCTAACAGACCAGGCATGGCCATTAGGAAAGTCTATGAAAATAAATGTCTGGAAGGAAGATATTTGTTGTTCCAAGGAATCAAAGAAGTCAACCGTCAGGTCACTTACCCTTCTAACCATATATTAATCCCAGCTTTGATAATAATAGCAAAGAAACAATGGAAAATTGTTTAATTTATTTATATGAAACAAAGTATCAATCAATAGCTTGAAAATTTAAGGAAAGTTTTCTTTCTGATTTGATGCAAGGCTTAAATACTTATTCTAGACTTATGCACCTAGGGGCCACAGTAGTTCATAATGTCTGAGAAAGTATCCAGCAGAGAATTGGCAGCCATGAATCATTTTTTAAAGTATTAACCTATAACCACGTAAGTCAGGTATGTTTTCTTATATGAGACAAGCCAATGATGGGGAATGCCAGCCACAAGGCCTTTTTAAGGGAAACCGCTTCTTCATCCCAGCCACTGCTGAGAGCCATAGGTGGCCATGTTGAGTACTACAGTACTTCAACCACCCCATCATAGCTGATTGAACTAGACATGGGCATCTGACTGAAAGACAGCCAATCCATTGGATGACCAATGACCTGTTTTGCGGTCTGGAATGAGAAAAGAGCTCTAACCAATTGGATTAATCCACTTTTGGGAATTTAATAAATATTAAGAGAATCAGGCAATTAAGAGTAAAGCTAAAACTGGAAGGATGCATAAAGAGAGAGACCTCATGAGGCAGCCTTGGGGGCATGGGCACTCATGGCAAGGCCAAATGATGACAGAACGATTCTGAGAGAGCAGTAGAGATCTCGAGGGAGAGAGAGACACTCATCAGCCCACTGGACAGAGAAAGCTGGTGATCTTTACTGGAGTTTACATTCCAGGGAACCCGTACCCTCTTAATAAACTCCCTTTTTCTTAATGTGCTTTTCACAAATTTGTGTTTCTTGAAATCAAAAGAACCCGAGTACAATCTTCATTTCACAACTGAACTGAGACTCAGTGTAATTAAATAATCAGTTGAGTGGTAGAGCTAGGACTGATTTCCTGTATGTGGCTCAAGACAGAAAAGTAGTGTGAACAGATAAAATAATTTGACTAATGTTTCTTCCAGGTTTATGACTAAATGTTTTTTCTTTCTTTTATTTAGGGTTCCTTTGATGACATTACAATGGTTATGTAGTTTTTTAAAAAATTTCCGTTTTAATTTTGAATTATATTTCCTTTATCGCCTCAAAATAATTAATACAATATTAATTGAGCATTAAAATTCTGGATTTTCTTCAGCGATAATTTGGAGAAAATCATGTACATTGGTAGAAAGAGTAGTCTAAAGCGCTCCCAATTAATTTATATTTGAGTTTGGGATAATTTTTATCATATTTGACTTCTTTTAAATTGTACCATATATATCACATAATTATGCTTATATTTTAATCATTTTAATTTTCCTTCATTATAAGGAGATGTCCCTACACCTCACAAAATGCACACATTTTTATTAATGTACTATTTATATACTCTTCTAGAATATTGCCATATTGTTTAATATGTGACTATTTGTCCATTATACAAGTAGTGAAATAGTGAAAAATAAAATGATAATAAAAAACAACCCAGGGGTTGATTCCCTAGTTGAACATATGTATTCTAAGTATTGTTCAGACATTAAAAATTCACCAGCAATACATCACACCACTCAAAGCCATGTGTCGTATTTGTTACAAGTGCACAAGGAGCCATACATAACTAATGTGCACTCTACAGCCTAATACATCACTGGCTAACTGACAATGGAAGAATTTGCCAAAACTCTTAGAGAAAAGGGAATTCACCAGGACCCCAAACTCCATTTTCTATTATGCTACCCTCATCTTCTAATTTAAAGACTATACAGAATTAGGGAGAGGCTGAGATCCCTTGAAGTGTTTATTCATATACAGCGAAACAAAGAGGTGAATAAATAAAATCCCTGAACTCTAAGAGACGTGCTAGGAAAGCACCCAAAAAATACAATTTACTTCTAAATTAGAACTACAATGCCAAACTGTTCCAGTGGAGTTGTGAACTTACACATAATAAGCTCTTAAAATATATCTCACTGATAGACAATCAGCCAATGATTACTTCCAACTTGAATTATGATCTTTTACATTATCTCCAAGGAAGGGGCTAGTATGTATTACAAGTGCTTCTCCTCTGAGGCTTTTTTGCTACACAATATTATAAGGTTTAGTCATATTAGAGAAGAAAAGACTGAGGTGTTTAATCTGGCCCACTCATACGGCAGATGGGAAATCAAAACCCAAAGAGATGAAGCAACTTTCCCAGGGTCACAAAGAGTCAGTGTTAAAGCCACCACTAGTCCCCAGATCTCTTTCTCTTAGTCCAGACTTTACTGCTCCTCCAGTCATCCTCATGATATCCTCACTGGTTTGATTTTTTTTTGTTGGGTTTTTTTTCATTTTTGGGGGGTTTTTTTAGTTCTAAAATAGGCAAGACTGAGAGACCAGGGAAGGAAGTAACATTTGTACTAGCACTTGATGTCTGGTCTATTGCCTTCACTCAACTCCATACAGGAAAGAAGCTTCACCCCCACTGAAACCCCACAGTAATCAGTGGCAAAATAACTGGCCTCTAAATCGCAAACTTTTCCTTTCCATTAATAACTCCTAATATTCAAGGTGAGACACTGATTTAAGTGAGGTTCTAACTAAAGTGAGATACAAGTGGCATTTAAATATGGGCTTTCCAGCTATAAAGGAAGACTAGCCCTATCAGATATGAAAACATAGTAAAAGTCTCTAGGAGAAGACAATGTGGTAGTGGCATCTGAATAGACAAATGGACAACAGAACAGAATACAAAGTTCAGAATAGATGCAAGTACATAAGGAAATTTATAATACGATAATGGTAGCATTTCAAGGCACTGAGGCAGAGATGCATTTTTTCATTAATGTTGAAAACTGGATAGCCTTTGGAAAAAGATAAAATTAGATCCATACCTCAGACCATACACAAGAATAAACTCAAAATGGATCATAGATAAAAATGTAAAAACTGAAACCATTTGATAGCTCCATTGTTAACTTGGTTAAGCTCGGAACTACATTTCCTAGAATCTCCGTCCTTGTATGGTTCCAGGATAGACACAGTAGGCCAAAAAAGGAAGTTGTGAGAAATTTTGGAGGTCGAAGTGAAGCAGCAGTTATTAGTCTCTGAGAGTTTTCATGGTCTAATATGATGGTGAACAGATAGAGAGGTGCCTAGTATGTTTCAGCTCGTCTTCCTCTGCGCCACATCCAGGTTTTCTTCCTAACTGCTGGTCTTGTTTGGCCAATAGCAGTCCCAGGTCTATTCCCAGATGTCTAGCAATAGTTACACAGAGGCAACAGCTTCCCCACAGACCCATCCATGAACTCCCCCTTCATAATTCAACTCCAGCAGCTCAACATGCTCAACTTCTTAGATTCCTCTGCAAGCTCCAACTTGTCCACCTGTGCTAGTGCTTCAGGGGGACAGATTAGCAATTTTTCCACTGATCCTCCAAACCCCGCTTCTAGACCTTCATTTCCTTAGCTACTCTCACATTTGTGTAAGGTCTAATTTCTATATTAAATCCCTTATCCCCTAACACTCATAGTGGATTTGCTTGCATGACTGATAAATCTATTGGTCTTGGAAATGGAGTTCCAAGGTAACAGAATGAAGGAAAACCGAGAATTGGTTCTCTGATCTGACTATACTTAAAGGCATTAGTGACTCTGTTGCCAATGTTAACTGAGATACTGATAGTGCATGGCATATAGCAGCAAAATAGATTATAAAAGTATTACCTATAGTCACCCCAAGTCAAGTGCCAATAAAGGGCAAGACCTTGGGTGACTGAGAAGCTGCTGCCATGGTACATATTAGTGGAAATAGAAATATAAAGACTGTAGTAGGCTTGGTTAGTTGCTTCTATGCATGGTGGAGAACTTGAAGAAAGAAAATTATGAGCTCAGCACTTTAAATTCCCAGCCCAAGGTCAGGATAAGGAATCAGAAAGCTTCTATGACTGTCCTGAAAGAAGCCCTTATTTTCTGAAGCCAGGTTTAAGATTTCTGAAAACTAATTATGGCACTGATTGGGAAGGAATTGGACCCTGAAAAAAAGGATAAAGGCATACAGGCATATACTGACGAAACTGAGGACCTCAAACTCCCAAGTGTTAGTCTTCCCTTTCCTGATAATCTATAATGAATAGCCTTTCCTGAAGCAACTGCCTTGAAGAAGATGCTAATCTTCCTTGAGACCTGATCCCACCCCCATCACCTCTTGTTGCTTCTAAACCAGGGCTTCTCAATCGTGGCACTATTGACATTTTGGGCTGAATAATTGTTTGTTGTGTGGGAATGTCCTATGCACTGTGGGATGCTTAGCAGCATCCCTGACTTCTATCCACTAGATTCCGGTAGCACCCCACCCCCAGCAGTGACAACCAAAAGTGTCTCCAGACATGGCCAGATGTCCTCTTGGGGGCAAAACTGCCTCCAGTTGAGAACAATTGTTCTAGGCCAATAACTAGTTTCAAGTCTTGGCAGCTCCAAGGGGTCAGGTACAAAAAGTATGACATGTGAGGAGGTACCAAACACCAGTAGAATGACAAGATTTTACCATTCATATCAACAGAAACCTGAGGACAATTTATAAGAATTGATCTTAATGATTTTAAGGTGAAAGGAATGTAATGCAGGACAAATTTAATCATGGAAGTTCACCGAGCTCAAGCAACTGGGAGTGGCTCTGACAATCTGGATGATTGACTAAAACCTGGAACTTCCATCTCTCCTTTGTTCCTTTTCCTCCTTTTTATCCTGCCTTCTTCTGGACCAAGAGAGTTTTTAGAATTTCATTTTACCTCTTCTGTTGGCCCATTAGTTCTCTCCCTTTCCCTTCCTCTTTTCCACCTCTCCTTCTCCCACTCCCTCTCCTCCCTTCCCAGTGATTGCTCTTACAGCCCTCTTCAACTGGGTGGGATTCTACTGCAGAACTAAGCCCTAACGCCCTAAGGCATCCACTGTATGTAATGATTTAACTCTTCTCCTATGCATCACAGAATGACACTAATTACCTTCCATCCTTAGGAGAATTGAGACAACAGTCACTCAAATAATTTTCTGTGTTCTGTAGTTGAGAAGAGGAACTCCAGTTGAGAAAGGCCGCTAGGGTTTATAGTATACATCTTTAACTTATGACAGTCTACCTTTAAACAATATTACACTGTTTTGTGTATAATGTGAGAACTTTACAACAGTATACTTTCATTTTCCTCTTTTGTCCTCTGAGCTATTATTGTAATAAATTTTACTTCAACATGTTATAAGCTCCACAATACACTGCTATTATTTCTGCTTTACAGTCAGTTATATCTTTAAAAAATGAAAAAATGAGGGAAAAAGTCATTTATATTTATACACATAGTTGCATTTTAAGCTCTCCTCTTTCCTTTGTGTAGATCCAAGTTTCTCTCTGGTACCATTTTCCTTCTACCTGAAACACTTCCTGTAACGCTTCTCTAGTGCAAGTCTGCTAGCAACAGCTTTTCTCAGCTTTTGTTTGTCTGAAAATGCCTTTATTTCATCTTCATATTTGATGTATATTATTGTTACATATAGAATTCTAAGGTGACTGTTTTTTCTTTTAACACTTCAAAGATGTCATTCTATTGTTTTTTTGGCTTGTATTGCTTCTAAGGAGAAGTCAGCAACCATTCTTATCTTTGTTCCTTGTATGTAATATCTTTTTCTCTGGCTGCTCTTCAGACATTCTCTTTATCATTTGCTTTCAACAGTTTGATTATGGTGTACCTTGGTGTGGTTTATTTTATGTTTATCCTGCATGGATGGGGTTCATTGATTTCCTGGCTGTATAATTTTCAAACTATTAGGAAAGTCCTTGGTAATTATTTCTTCAATATTTGTATGCTCTATTCCGGGAATTCAGTTACACATGTGACAGACCACTTGACATGTCCAATGGACCTCTGAGGTTCTATTTGTTTTCTTTGGCCTTTTCTCCTTTTCTTCAGTTTAGATGGATTCTATTGTTCCATCTTTAAGTTCTTTGATCTTTTCTTCAGCTGTGTCTAATCTGTTATTAAGCCCATCTAGTAATTTTTCATTTTCAATATTGTATTTTTCCAATATAGAAGTTTCTTCTGGTTCTTTCTGATAGCTTCCATTTCTCTCTTCATTATATCAAATGTTTTCTTTTAAAGCCTTGAACATACTTATAATATCTGTTTTAAAGCACTTGTTTGTTAACTCCATCATCTCTATCACTTATTTGCTGATTGGTTTACTTTGAGACTTCTTTTCAAGTTTGTTAGAAAGGGTCCAGCATAGCCTGTACTGGGGATGTTTAGTCCTACTCCTAGTCTTTTTAGGGTCTCTACTAAATGCCCTGGGTGTTCAACAAGGTCCTTCCAGTCCAGCTTGGTAGTAACTCTGCTGGTTGTTCAATACAGCTCCCAAGTAGTTGTTTTTGTCCCAGTAATTACTTTTGTCTAGCTTCATAGAAACCAACCTTGTGGAAATACAGCTTAGTATTCATCCAAAGACTCAAAGGGATCCGTATGTTCCCTTGATTTCTGGAGGTCTTTCTCTTGGTCATCCCTTCCTGTCTCTGTTTCACAAATTCTAGATACTTCAGACTCCTCAAACTATGATGTATTTTTCATCCACTCAGTGAGACCATTGTGCTCCGCTTGAGTTCCATTCCCTGCACCATGACCTCTAAAGTGCCTCTAGGTTGAACCAGGATAACTGTAGGCTTCACAGGCCTTTATTATTTGTTCAATGTCTGAAAACAGTTTTTTTCATGAATATTCGCCAGTGTTCTAGTTGTTTACAGTGGAAGGTCTAAACTATCCCTAGTTATTCCATTATGACCAAAGCAGAATTTTTATTCTTTTTCTTTCCTTTTTGTCTCTCCAATTTCCTTTCTATCTAACACAATCCTGTACAACAGAACTTTCTGCAATGATAGAAATTTCTATAATCTCTTCTGTCCAATATGGTAGCCAATAGCCTATGTGGCTATTGAGAACTTAAAATGTGGCTAGTGCCTTCTGATTTCAGCTCAGAAATGTAGAAAAGTGGAAAGTGTATCACTCAGTCCTACAATAGGAAAAAAACTGGACAAAGTACAAATTAATGTCTTTTCTTGAACTGATCCGACAATGGAGGTTACAGGACAGACAACTAACCTGAAATCTAGAAAGAGACAAGGAACTGCAGAGAGAAACAGGACCTGAGCATTTGTTTACCTGAGACAGATGCTGCCAAACACCCTAAAAGCCAGTAAGAAGAGTAAACTAAAATTTTTTAACAAACTGCTAAAGGCCTAGTATGGTCTAGCATAATAGCATAAAGCTCCTAGGGAACATAGACATAGATGAGTTACTACCCTCATGCAGGTTTTCCTCCAAGAATTCTACCAGGCTCTCATAGGGAAGATCAGGGAAAAAGGAATGGGACCCTGAAAAAAAGGACGGAGACATATGGGCATATTCTGATGAAGCTGAGGACCTTCAGCCCCCAAAGGTTAAGTCTCCCCTTGCTTAAGAGCCTATAACAGCCTCTCAGGAAGTAATTGCCTTTAAGGAGAGGCTAATCTTCCTGAGACCTACCCCCCACGCCCTCATCACCTCTCACTGCTCATACACCAGGGTTTCTCAACATTGGTACTATTGACATTCACAGATAAATAACTGTTTGTGGGGGCTATCCTGTGTTTTGCAGGATGTTTAGCAGCATCCCTGAATTCTATTCACTATATGGCAGAAACAAATAAATCTAACTGTATTTCAAATGAACAACATAATTATATTAAAGAATGGGAACTAACCCAAGAAACTTGTGAATCAAACTTTTGGATTTCTGATTATGTGCCCCAGGCGAAGACAATAACAACTCTAAACAAATATTGAACTCCAGTTAGGGAGTTTGTTTTTCATAGTGGTATGGATTAGTACTTCTGAAACAACTTTCTGTATATTAAAGGACTGAGAAAATATATTGAGGATAACAGAAGTCAGGTTTCTTACAACCAAAGAAGGGAATTACAAATACAGAAAGGAGGAAGACTAGAATGAAGTCTGTTATGGTTTGGATTGGAACTGGGAATATCTGTAGGGCCTCGTGATTTTTAATACAGTTAAATGTAGAAACAGCTATACATGTATATGTATATATTATATACGTATGTATATATACACATATATATGGGCATATATAACATATATATATGTATACATCTTTATACACACAAACATATATATATAGAGATATAGATAGATATAGATATTCTATACACACATTTTTTTCCCCAAGTTTAGTTTACAGAGAGGAATATTGATAACTCATTCGCAATGTGCACAACCAGAGTTGAGATCTTGATTTCTAAAACCATTCCTCTCTAAAAGGAACCAGGCATAACTGCAGAAATAGCTAATTCTAGCACTTGGGCAGTGAAAATAGATCATGAACCTGGAACATCTTGTTGCACCAGAAAGTAAAAAAAATACTCAAAAAATAATGGAGACATGTCAAAAGGACATCTGAATCAGCTTAAAAGGGCTCCCAAGTATGGGACAATTTGACCATCAAATCAAATTAAGTAACAATAGAAACAGACTTTTAACCCATTTAGCAAATTAAAAATATAAGAATCTGGGCCAGCCCCATGGCTTAGCGGTTAAGTGCGTGTGCTCTGCTGCTGGCAGCCCAGGTTCGGATCCCGGGCGCGCACCGACGCACCACTTCTCTGGCCATGCTGAGGCCGCGTCCCACATGCAGCAACTAGAAGGATGTGCAGCTATGACATACAACTATCTACTGGGGCTTTGGGGGAAAAAATAAATAAATAAAAATTATAAAAATATAAGAATCCATGAGACCATACTGATATAAATGAATAAATAAAAAGGGGAAAAGGGAAAGCTCTTCTTTCTGGTAAAATATCAACTAACAAAAATAGAAGGAATAAACAGGAAATATACGTGAGTCTAGTCTCAAAGTATCTCCCTACAAATTACCTAGAAATTACAAAGAAAAAAGTAACTTCACAGTGGAGAAATCTTGCAGAACCCACCTGAAATAAGTGATCAAAGTTCACTTCCCCGGGAATGAGGCACCCAATGCCATGTGGCCCCTGAGAAGATGCACTGAGAAAAATCAGCACCACTTCTGTGGGATTCCTGTCCACCAAATGCATAACCAGAATCTAATCATGAAGAAACATCAGACAAACCCAAACTGAGAGAAATTCTACAAAAGAAATGGCCTGTACTCTTCGAAGTGTCAAGGTCATGAAAGACAAAGGCTAAAGAACTATCCAGATTAAAGGAGGACAAAGAAGACACGAAAACTAAATGCAATGTATAATCCTGGATTCCATCCTGGACCAGGAAAAAAACAGCCAGATCAAATGTTATTGGGACAAAACTCACAAAATTTGAGTATGAGCTGTGGATTTAATAGTAGTATTGAATCAATGTAGATTTTTTGTATTTGATAAATCCACTATGGCTGTGTGAAAAAATGACCTTATTCTCAGTAAATATAAATTAAAGTGTTTAGAGATAAAAGGTAAATGTCTATAATTTGCTCTCAAAAGGTTCAAGATAAAAAAATATACGGAGAGAGAGAAAATATGATAAACCAAGTGAGTCAAAACAATGACCGAGGCTGGGTAAAGGGCACAGGAGAGTTCTTTGTACTACTCTTACAACTTTTTTGTAAGTTTGGAATTATATAAAAATTAAAAGTTACAAAAAATGGGCTTCCTCTCCTGTCATGTTTCAGGCACAGGACTTAGAGTAGTTTGGTTATAACAATGTAAGAAAGTGATCATGAAACTAGAGAAAGGGAAATAAAATAATCAAAGGATTGGGATAGGTCACGTGGTTATACACTAAAAAGACCGGGCTCTTTTGTAAGTAAAAAAAGCTAAGTGGTGATATGAATGAAGCATTTATAATCATAAATAAGATAGCTGAAAACAGATTCATTCAACAGAATTCTAGAAGTACCAGTAGAAGCTTAAAAGTGGTACTTTGAAGATAAAAAAGAAAGTATTGATTAACAAAACGGCATAGCAGAAACTATTTTTAGGGATCTTCATACCAACGCACAGATAGCCCCTGCTTTCCATTCTCTCTGTAGAACACACTGTGCAGTGCCACAGCACAGGAACACCTCTGACCGCCATCTACTCTCCAGTATTCCCCGGCACCTTTACTCCTCCTAAGGGAGTGGTACACTTACCAAGAGTCTGTTATGATTGCTCCCAAGTCAGTTTATGTCACATTCATTTATTACAGTAATTAAGTAAGGTAAACTGGTGAACTATGAGTGCAAAAACAAAGCTATTGCTTCTCAAAAAACAACACTGAATACTTTAGAAAGACACTGAATTTGAGGTGAATTTAATAAAGGTTAACTATAAAATATTTTTAAAAATCTAAAGGGGTTCTGCATTCAGATTTCTCTGTAAATGATGCACTGAATTCTTTCATCTCTTTGAAGAAACTGAAATTGTAAATGGGTATGGTTTATGAAAAACAACTCTGCTGAACTCTAAGGCCTGCACTAAAGAAAAGGCATTGGTTCTACATCTTAAGGTTGCTGGGTCAGTGTTTTCTCATGTTTGTTTTAGTTGAATAATATCTCTGGATATGTATGTATCCTTGTTATGATTTCTATTCTAAATGACTTTTTCCATTAACCAATCAATTACTGGTGCTGATTGGGTTAGGAAAGTTTCAACTTTACTTAACATCTCTGACCAATATTCTATAAAAGGCAGAAGTAATAATAAGCAGATTCATTTTAGATGACATGATAAAATCGAACTGACATCAAATTTGGCAACCATACCCTTCACAGTGCTTCTCAAACTGTGGTCCATAGACTGGTGCTAATCTGCAAACTCTTTGTTACTAGTCTGCAATGAGATAGGTACTGAAATTGAGAGTAACTATTTAGAAATATTTTTACCAATTTGGCAGAGTAATTTTATGTCTATTTTATCTAATAATTAAAAAATTGGGGCTTATATATCTGTCTTGTTTTAATTTTATTTTTCTGTTTTGTTTTCACTTTCTTTTTTGTATTTTACAAATGTGTCAATTTGTGATGGATTGAAAATTTATGACTGATTCTTAGACAGAGAGTTTGAAAAGCACTGCCCTAATCCAGTGTGAGTTCAGATGCTCCCATCATAACTACAGATTACAGACTATAGACTACAGAGCTAGACAAAATAAGATCTTAGCCAGCAGGGAAATTCTTAGTTTTAGGCTTGAGTTATAGGGAATGGGAAACAGATATCCACTGTACACTTCAGCTCACTGCTGTAGTAACCTCACAAGCTATATAAAGTGGGATGCGGGCCAGATAAAATGTGAGTGTCCTCTGGCACAGAGAAGACAAGCAGGCTAAGATAAAGGTAAATAGGAGTGGGGGATAAGACAAGGATAGAGGAGTAAATGCAGAATAGTTCTTCCCCTAAATCCGTTGAACACAGTTCATTCAATTCATTCAACAAATATTTATTGAGTACCTATTAAGTGACAGGCACTGTTATAGGCACTGGAGATACAGAATGCAAAACAAACAGAAATCTTTGCTCGCATGGAGCTTACATTCTAGAGGTGAGAAAAAGACAATAAAGAAAATAAACTAATACACATATTTATTTTTCAGAATCTAAGATGTCATTGATTATCAGACACATCCCAATCTCAGAGATGTTAAAATGTGAAATATATACATGCCAAGAAGCAATCAACATGGCAATAAGTTAGTGATAAGTTCTGAGGGGAAAATACAGCAGGGAAGGCAGATAGGCAGGGTTGGGGTAGGTTTGAGTAAAAGCCTAGAGGAGGTGAGAGAGTGAGCTAAGTGGGTATCTGGGAAAAGAGTGAAGGGAAAGCACAAAAGCTAGATGGAGACCAGCCCCTGCTTTCCCATGCAGAATGCTTTCACAAGGACGACATGGATTCCACTCAGAGAAATCTCTTCCAACCACTACATTTACAGTTATCCTTCACCTCCTTTCAAATATAGGGGAAAGATTTTACTAAGAAATAATTTATCTCAATTTTCTTTTTTTTTTTTTTTTTAAGATTTTATTTATTTATTTTTTCCCCCCAAAGCCCCAGTAGATAGTTGTATGTCGTAGTTGCACATCCTTCTAGTTGCTGCATGTGGGACGCGGCCTCAGCGTGGCCAGAGAAGCAGTGAGTCGGTGCGCACCCGGGATCCGAACCCGGGCTGCCAGCAGCAGAGCGCGCGCACTTAACCGCTAAGCCACGGGGCCGGCCCGTATCTCAATTTTCTAATCAAAAGGTAGGCAAAGAATGATGTAACTATGAAGAGAAAAAAGACTCACGTAAACACACCACTACACCTAAATCAGTGAACAGATAGCCAAGTGCTACCAAATGACTTGATTGTTAAGATTGTCTTCTTGCTAGCAGGGTATAAAGAAGGCAAATGAAAATCTGAGAAAGCTTCAAAAGAAAAACCTAAAGCTCTACATTTTCTTTTCCCCAAGTACTAAATGCCTGCTCTGAATTCTCAGCACCTCTGCTTCCAGGGGCTCTTGATACATTATTCAATGTTTTTAATTCACAACAAATTACATCTAAATTTCCTGGCTCATGTTCATTTATGGGAAATTTTAATCTTGTCATCTTTTTTCATGCACCGTGCAAGCAAGAAGAGAACATCCAGCACAACATACCCTTCAGAAACAAGCTAATGGCACAATTTGGTGTCAATTTCACAGCTCAGTGAAGTGAAAGTGATCTAGCTGACCGTCCACATACACCTAGAAGGAGGTCTACTGAGAGCACCCAGCCTTGATGTTCCTTGTGTCATGTCTACAAGCAAGATAAGTTTAAGTGGAGACATTATGTATTAAGAGAGAAAGCAGTTATCATTCGCTTGCCCTTAGAGCTTGCTAGAACAGAATGAAGAGAGAAAAACCAGGCCAGACCTTCATTTTTATATTGTGGAAAGTTGTTTTTCAGAAGTCATGCTTACATTCACAAATGGCAGGGAACAGTAGCTTTCCTTTGGGGTTTTGATAACGTTTAGAAGCAGAAATTTTCTTTAACAGATGCATGAAAACTGAATAACTATTTTAACAATTTTCCATGCTTCATGATGGAGAAAAATATCATAGACTTCCAACTATATTTAACATAAAACCAAAATGCAGTAGGAAGATTATGTAGCTCTTATTAACAATTACAGCTAGCACACAGTAATGACTCCATTTCATCCTTAGTAAAGTAAAGGGGTACATATTAATAATTTTCTCTGTTTTATAGATAAGGAAGCCGAACCTGAGATGATACAGTTAATAAATATAGTCAGAACTTAAACTCTGTTTTCGGGGGGGGATTAGACTAGATAGTCTCTAAGGCTCTTTTCCGGTCTTTAACATTCTGTGATTCTTTGAGGAGCTAATCTTGCCACTTTTCATATAATATCTTATATTGCTACTTACTTGTTTCATGTGTCAGTATTTTATATCCCACAAAGACCCTAGCATAGTTGCATGTGGTAATGATCACAGTGACCAAGTATTTATACTTTATATGTATAAATTATCTCATGGACTCCTCCCACCAACCTAATGACATAGGAACTATCCTCATTTTCAAATGAGAAAACTAAGGCTCAAAGGGGTTAAGCCACAGGCCAATCACAATTTAGTACGTGGTGAAGTTCAGCTTTCACCCCAGGTCTTGGACTTCAAAACTCCTGTTATTCCCATCATGCTATGTGCCTCTTGAAGAAATGACAAGAAGAAGGAAGACCAAGCATGGCAACCTAGTAAAAATAATAAGGCAGAATAAAAGGCGAGTATATGCTATACTTCAATGAAAACGGTTTTTAAATTGTTCTGCACACATCCAAGCACCTGGTTAGGAAGAAAATGCATTTCTTGAAAGTAAACAGTATGCAATCATACACTGAAGCAGTGAGAAACTTTACTAGAGCCCTGGTTGAGGACAAGATCTGTCCGACCCTGGGCAGCTATGCCAAATAAAACAGGGAAATGATTAAGATCATCAAGATACCAGGCACTCTTTCTAAGATACTACTTTTTTGCTAAGTGTAAACAATGATGATGCAGCTGTTAGGTGCCTGCTAGGACTGCCAGGGACAACACTCAATAAAGAATGTCTCTAGTGACAACACTCACGAAGGAAAACAGATTGCACGGTTTGTATATCTGGACTCTTCAATCATGGAAAATTGAGGGAGTCACACTGCCGGCCAGTTCTTCAGTATGCACTTTCTCATAGTGTGGGTGTGTAAGGCACTGGGATAAGGAATATAATGAGAATCATATGTGACTGTGCCTGAGTAAAGCTCAGAGTTGCTTACAAGGCAGTTCAACTCAGTTCAAGAATCACTAGTGGCTGCCTCTGCACTGCTCAAGGCACTGGGCTGGGCACCTGAGGGTGGGTGAGAAAACAGACAAGCCAGGCTTCAGGCTGCTCACACTGTGAGACAGAGACAAAAACATGGTTTCAATACAATGAGATAAGAGCTTACCTATGACAGATGACATCTCACCATTTTCTGAACACAGAGGGGGACGCCAAATTCAGACTAGGGGAAGAGAAATAGGGAAGGCTTGCTGAGGGAGGTGATATCTGACGTAAGTCTTATAAAATGAGAACGCTTTACCTTGACAAAGAAGGCGGAGAAAGGCCTTGTTAAAAGGAATAAAGAAGCAGATGTCAAGAGAAAGCCAAAAATTGTATGATATATGTGGAGAGCTAACAACAGTTCAGCCTTCTAGAGGTAATCAAAGGGGAGGAGGCTGCCGAGAAGGCGGAACCAGTCTTGAATGATTTTGACTATCATAAGTCATTGAAAGGTTTAAGCAAGGTAGATACATGGTCAGATTTGCATTTTAAATACATTCCCGTCTAGAAGCAGCTAATGAAAGGTTTCTTCCTTGCAAATGAATTTGTGAGTTATTAAGAAATAATACCATTGTATGATAAACATTCTAAAAGAACTGTCACACTGTTCTCTGCTTATTTGCAGCAGGGCCTGAGCACCAGTCAGTAACAGTAAGTGGCCTATGATAAATGACCCATTCAACTCTGCAGTAAGGCTGGGGACAGAGAGGGGTCTGAAGTGTCCCTAATGGAAACAGCATGTGTTCTTGTATTTGTATTCACTGAACACACCACATGTGGTGCCCACACATGGCTGAAAACTCCAGGAAACCTTAGAGCCCCCATCTATCTCCCTGACAGTTCTCACTGTAGCCAGCCTGGAAACCAGGGGCCAGGCTAGGGGTTGAATTTACTTTAATCTCTACCTCTTTCTCAGGCTCTTATTTGCCATGGAAAAATGAGAGTTAATTCCAGAGGTGCTCTTTAATTAAGGAAGATATTAGAATGCAGAACAGAACACAACTCTCAACACTGCCAACTATAAAAATATTGTGAAGACAACCAATGTATACCGTACTATATGCACCACCCAAATAAATAGATAATTTTTTTTTTTAGTTCAATGTTATTAAAGAGGAGGAAAGACTTGGAATATGATTCTACCTTTCCGGTTGCAGCTCTGTCCTTCATAATGCATGCTCATTTAAGCCACACTAGAGTTTGTTCTCCACTGATGTTTACTTAGGGAGAGAGAAAGAATCCTACCCAAAGTACCTTATAAACCTATAGGGCCTCTAATCCATGGGGCCAAGAATAAAAGTCCACACCCTTATTTCAAATTAGAGTTCTGCCCATTTGTTTCCTAACTCTTTCCACGAGGGCTTGATAATTCACTAGTCTAGCTTCTCCACTCTTCCACATAGTAAAAATAAACTAAAACTTAAAGCAGTATGGGGTATTTAGCAAAGGGAGAAAATGCAGAACTACACAAACTGTTTCCTTTTATACCAGCTTTACCATGTGAGTAAATACTGTATGTCCTTCCAAGCATAAATACTGTACATGTTAATTAATAATAGGTAGGACTCACAGAATAACATCAATTCCTTAATCCCCCAAATCCTTCAATCTGCACTGTATTATATAATTCTTTATATAGCCTAATAATTTATTCCCAGAAGAAAAACACAATAAGAGGACAAAGTAAGTACCATAACTGGGAAAGACAGAATAACACAGAGGTTAAGAGCACAGCTTTTGAAATGAGACAAACGCAGGTTTCAAATCCCAGCTCCACACTTGGGAGCCCTAACCCTGGGTTTTCTCACTTGTAAAATGAGGACAAGAACAGCATCTGCCCCACCAGGTCGCTGTGAGGATTAAGTGAATGCGTAGGAAGTTTTTACTTCGGTATCTGGCACACAGAAAATGCTCAATATATATAAGCTCTAACTATCTTTATCATCAGTACTTCTCATAGGGCAGCAAGGTGACTCACCATCCCTGCAGATCTTAGGAGCAGGTAGAACAAAATCTCCCACAGGTAATTTTTTTAAAAAATACATCTTTAAAATTATTTTTGAATTATACAAGTAATACATGAAGACATTCTCCTTTGCCAGAGATAATTTAAGTGAACTCCTACTTGGAGTCAGAGGGCTGAATGAGATAATGTCTTGCATTCTCTAGTAGCTCTAGAAACTGATGAATTTCCCAAGGACAAGGGCAAAAGGGCAGCACCTCCACCAGGACTTGTAATGCAACCGGGATTCAGCCAAGCTTCACTTCCTCCTGTGGCAGGGCTGCATGCCCTCCGCGGCTGCCTTGAGCTCTCACTGAGACAGGCAGACCCTTAATGGTAAACACATTGTCCAGCAAAATAAGAGGATGGATGTGTTTCCAGCTCAGGAAACTTAATAAAAATTCTTTATCTATTTTATTGAAAACTCAGTTCTGAGACATTACCTCAGAGGTCAGGCCTAAAAACCAGCCACTGACTAGCTATTTCATGTTGAGACTAATTCACTGTTCCTCAGAGCAGGATCTCTGAGGTTTCACTCCTCTTGTCGTGATTAAAATGAGGACTCTCAGCCACTTAAATGTAACATTTCAATTAACACTCAACTAAGAAGTTAATTCTACCCATAAGAGACATGTCTATTGTAGGTAACTGGCAAATCATGGTTCTGGAAGACAGTCGTGGAGATTCATAAACCATTTTCAGTATTTCAAAAGCCTCTAGGAAACTGTAAACTGTGCAATCTAACTAAAATGTCACGTTTCTTTGCTGTGCCTGGAATTCCATCAGCATAGTACAGTCACAATGATTACTCACACTGATCACTTCAGTGTGAGGTTTTTGTTTTTAATGTCCTAGAAGACACAAACAGAAAAGACTATTCAGGCATTCTTTGGTTTATTTATCCGTTTGCTCTATTTCAAAATTCAAAATTCTCCTTCACTCTTAAGATTTCAAGCTTAGTTTTCTTATTATTCTCTTTATATCGTCACTTTTAAAGAGAGACTATTATAACATTAACTTAAACTCACTTAAATGCTTTAAACTACATTTATAAATTTAATATACTCAGTTCTCTTTTTAAGTTTTCTAGTTATGTGACTGATAAGCCATTTCAGAGAATATAGGTAATTCTTATAAATAAATGTTCAAATACGATCATTCTTGGGCTCTCTAAAATATTCCAATATTGTTTACAAACTCTAACTCAAAATCATAAATCTAATCACTCAATTACATATATTAAGAGTCACAAGGCTGACCCATTAATCTAACAGGCCAAATTCTCTTAAACTTTAAAAGTACATATTCTCTAACACAAAAATATTAATACTTGGGTTTGCATCACTTCTATATTTCTATACATAATTCTAAAAAGGTGCTTACCCACTAAGGAAATGATTATGCCATCCAAATAATATTGAAGGTAATCTTTGGAAGCAATTTTTGGGGTTAAGTTAGTTGGGTGAGGCTGCATACAGACTGAGACTGGCTGGGATGAAAGCCTACAGATGCAGACATCAGGGGATTATTCCCAGAACCTAATGGCAACAGGGGCCCTTTCTGTGGTTGGCACATAACAGACTACAGAAGCTAAAGAAGGAGGTAGTCAAATAGCCCAGGGCTTGAGCTATATCATTATCTAACTTTCAAGTCATCGTCTAGGTGGCTGTGCCCTTGACAGGAAATTAGACTCTGGGTATACAAGGCAATATATCTGACTCAATGGTCACAGCTTTTAAGAAACATGGCCATAAAAAAACAAAAAGAAAAAAAGAAAAGAAACATGGTCATAACAAGTTTTGATTGGCATTAATTTAAAAATGAGAGAGTGAACTCATTATTATTCAATATTGAGTTTGTTTGAAAGCCCAACTTTCAAAATATGGGGGACTGGAAGGAGTCACAGATGGGAACCATAAAAGGCCCTTTAGTGAGGAGAAGTTTAGAAGCTACTGGTTTAGAGAAAGGGTTGGCCAAATCCCACCCACCACCTATGTTTGTAAATAAAGTTTTACTGGAACACAGCCATGCCCATTTATTTATTATCTATGTTTGTTTTCATGCTACAATGGCAGAGTTGCATAATTGCAACTGTCTGGCTCAAAAAACCTCAAGTATTTACCATCTGGCTCTTTACCGAAAAAGTTTGCTAACACCAGGTTGAGAGGAATAGCCACAGAAATAGAAATGAGAGAGCTGGACTCCATACCTGACTCTGACACTATTGAGAGAAACAAAAATATAACATGTATGAATTACTAACTAAAATGTAAAGTGATTTACAAATGTATGGTGGCATATGGTTAGTAATTAATTGAGCAATCTTAACCACTTTATTTAACTTATTTTGAGCCATGTTTCACAGTCTCATGTATGGAATGGTAATATTTATCCTAACAAATGATATGAAAATATGAGAAAATGTATGCTTTAAAACATTAAAAGGGGGCCGACCCCGTGGCTTAGCGGTTAAGTGCGTGCACTCCGCTACTGGCAGCCCAGGTTCGGATCCTGGGCGCGCACCGACGCACGGCTTCTCCGGCCATGCTGAGGCCGCGTTCCACATAGAGCAACTAGAAGGATGTGCATCTATGACATACAACTATCTACTGGGGCTTTGGGGAAAAAAAGGAGGAGGAATGGCAATAGATGTTAGCTCAGAGCCGGTCTTCCTCAGCAAAAAGGAGGAGGATTAGCATGAATGTTAGCTCAGGGCTGATCTTCCTCAAAAAAAAAAAAAATAAAACATTAAAAGGGCAATGAGATAGGGTAGTTCCATTTCACTATTCATTAAAAAAATTCTGTATCAGAAAATGTCTCTCTCTTTCTTTTTCTCAGTATTCCATATTCAATGTGATTAAAAGCAAAACAAACACAAATCAGGATCATGAGCATTTATCCCAGATCCCCAAAACAACTGGTTGTTAGCCATGTCAGCTAGCTGTAAGACATTCTCCACTCAGTTACTAATGTTTTTTTAGAAGAGAAAATTAAATTGTATTATATGCAGTGAGGACACACTCAGAAACAGCCACAAAATTATTTAGTATTATAATGTGTGCACATGAGAGGGCTACATGGTAACACACTACAACTCTCTTTCCAGAACAGCCCTGGGCCAATATGGAATAATTTCATTTCTATCTTTTGCACCAACTCATTTGATTGGGCAATTCCAACAGATTTTCAACATCTCCTGTCCCATTACCCAGGAGTAGCAACAGCCATTGGTTAACATCCCTAACAAAAACAGAGCTCCAGTATATCACTGTGAGAAATAAAATGAAGTCTCCAATCATTGTTTTTAACTTGTCACATCTGCTATTTTGTATGCCAGTACTCAGTACTCTGAAACGTACTGAGTTGAGAACGGTCGCAAGATCAAGAAAGGAGGGGAAGAGGCAGATGATGGTATATGTTTCTACAAAAATGAAGCCAGATAGTTAAGCTGTAACCGCCATGATTAAACCCCTAAATGCAAATGGTGTTGTCTCATCTTCCTAGAAGCATTTATCTAAATGAAACAGCTGAAACCAGAGAGAAGCTGTTTATTTGCAATAAGTTGGATGCTGGGATCTTTTTTTCTCATTTCAGACTGCCAGGCTCATCTCCATCATTACTGCTGGAGTCTTTTAAAGATGTGGACACTAGGGGAAAGACTCAGGTTTGTGCTCAAAGGCTACAAAAGACCTGGCACCATCCTCTGGCAGAACCTGACTATGGGGACAGATGTGATGTAGTTAACTCACCCAACAAGCCCAGATCAATGTTCTGCCCCTCTGCCCCTCCCCAACAGGAGTTATTAACTACATAGTTCATCTACTGGCTTTAGAAACATGTTGACTGATTCATCAACAACTGGAGCAAGCCAAAGAACAGCATAATGTGGGTATAAAGATACCCAGATATACACTCTTCCTGTTAAATGCCAAGACAGGGTTTGAGTACTCCTGTGCTCACTCACTCAATAGCTATAGTATATTGTTGTTTTTGTTTTCTGGAAAAAGTCACATCATTTTAAAAACACCTACAAAAAGTTAAAATAGATATTTCAAAGAATGGACTAAAAAACAAAATATTAAATAAAAAGAAAATTGAGGGCCAACTCAGTGGTGCAGTGGTTAAGTTTGCCCACTCCGCTTCAGTGGCCCAGGGTTCACAGGTTCGAATCCCAGGCACAGACCTATGCACTACTCATCAAACCATGCTGTGGCGGCATCCCACACACAAAAAATAGAGGAGGCTGGGCATGGATGTTAGCTCAGGGCCAATCTTCCTCAGCAAAAAGAGGAAGATTGGCAACAGACATTAGCTCAGGGCCAATCTTCCTCAAACAAAAAAATAAATAAATAGGGGCCGGCCCAGTGGCGCAAGTGGTTAAGTGGGCATGCTCTGCTGCGGCGGCCCGGGGTTCGCCTGTTCAGATCCCGGGCGTGCACCGATGCACTGCTTGGCAAGCCATGCTGTGGCGGCGTCCCATATAAAGTGGAGGAAGATGGGCATGGATGTTAGCCCACGGCCAGTCTTCCTCAGCAAAAAGAGGAGGATTGGCAGATGTTAGCTCAGGGCCGATCTTCCTAACAACAAAAAAAAGAAAAAGAAAAAGAAACAAATAAATAAGAAAGTTATAAATACTCTTGAGAGGGAGTATATATTTCCACTTCTAAGAAATTTTCTAAATATAGCCTAAAGAAAGAGCCACCATATTATCTATATAATCAAATGATTTTTTAAAGGAATACATTTCAATAATGTAATGGAAACAATTATTTAGACTTCCAAACTACTTTAAGTAAATTTATGTTTTGCATATCTAAAACTCAGAGAAATAGACATAGTATGACATTTTCTTGCACTTACTTTAATTATAGATTGAATCTTCAAGAGATATTTTATTCACATTCCAAAAATCTAAAGCTGCAAATTACCTAAATCATCACTAGGTAACAACAAAATGTCATTGCAATGCAGTTACTTATTGCTTTCTAACGTCATATTATATACCATATATTTATTTGTTCATTATCTCCAACATGCGAATAAAAGCTCCATGGGGCAGGGACTTTGCTATCTTAGTCAACACTGTAACCACAGCACCTAGCACACCGTACCTGGCACACAGTAGGTATCTAATATATACTTGTTGTATGAACAAATGAATGAATGAAGATGACCTTAACTATGTATGGTAATAGAGAAAGACAGGAGAATACCAATTTTTAAAGTATTTAGGAGCTAAAACAGCAATGCTTGGTATCTGACTCAATGAGGAAGAGGAGGAATCTAGGATGAAAGGCCAGGGTTTCTGTTTGAGTGACCAGGAAAATGACAGTATCATTAAGTAATATCAGGAATTCATGGAAAGACATGAGTTTGGAGGGGAAAGTAATGAGTCCAAGTTTACATAAGTTTAGTTTGGGGCATCTAAATGCATATGTGTAGCAGGCCACTGAATATATGAGGAAAGGAAAGGGCAAAGCCTGAAATACATTTTTGGTAATAGTTATAATCATGAAAATATATGGGATCGTACAAAGAGAGAATATAGAGAAAAATAAACTTGAAGAACATCAACATTTGGTGAGTGGATATATTTGGGAAAGCCCAGGAATGAAAGTGAAGAAATACAAAGTTCTAAAAGGATCAGAAGAGAAAAGCCAAGAAAGAAGAATATTTCAGTATTCAAGAATACTGAATCTACAGAAAAAGTCTGGTAAGATAAGAGGCTGAAAAGTATCCCTGGGATTTGATACAACGGAAGTCAATCAGGAACCACTGAAAAAGAGGTTGAGTTTATTAGGGGAAGAAAAGACATACTATAATGGCTGAAGAGTGACTGAAGCCTAGATGTGAACCTCCTTGCAGTAAAACACATAGAAATGGCAGATATAATGACATGTTAAAATCCTCCAGGTGCTAGAAACACAGAGGAAACTCAAAACCAAGATATTAAGAATAGGAGCCAATAGAGCAGTGGCCTAGGGGCCATTGGATGAGGAATAATACCTGAATGGGGAGGAAACCTGACCTTAGGCTCCTAGAAGGCAGAGAACCAGAAGTGATACTCTTGTACAAAGCAAGGACCTGAAAAGGCCTTCTTCCTCCACGAAAAGGGGACTAGAAAAACTATTCCTGGAAGACACAAGAAACCTTGTCATCTGTCTTCTGTATAGAAACATCGTATCCAGTGACAAATTAAAACCCCAGGCCTGTGTGATACAGAGCTGTGGAGTCTGAATTTAAACCCCCCAAATTATATGGAATCTCAAAGCAAGAAATCAACATTAAGAACAAGCCTTAGACCAGGGAAACTCCTGAGTTTCTTCAGCAGAAGCAAATGCAAAGCCAATCTGTAGGAACTCTTCCATAATCACTCCCAATAAAGATTATCTCACAATTTGTAAAATGCATAGAACACACAAGAAAGCCATTCACCAAGAAAGAGTCACAAAACGATAAATTTGAGAATTAGCACCCCCAAAACGTGACATACTATAACTGCAGTTGTCATTAGTGCTAACACCAAATATTTCCAGCCCTTTGCCTTCTGGGAACGTAAGATTGCACCTCTTGGCCACCTTGTAGGTGAGCAACATGTGTCAGTTCCAGTGTGAGATCTCTTATACTCTGATATGGCAACCAGTGATGCTCAAGATGGTGGTTAATCTCTCACTCTGGGTCTCTGAGTGACTACAATGAACAGAGACTCTCTGATGAGCTACAAACAACATATAGTGTAAACAAAATATGCACCTTTGTTGTTCTAAACCACTGAGATTTTTTGGTTGGTTATTATTGCAGGATAACCTAGCCTGTCCTGTCTGAAATGGCAATAATTTAGAAAAGAATATAAAATAAATATTTTTAAATAATTAAAGAGATTTAAAAAAAAAAAGGAAAAGTGACTAGAAAGTCATGAAGTGTCAGTACCAGGTGTAGATTATGTTTTTGAGAAATGTGTCTCACATTGATGATAAAGAAATAGCACAGTAACTAAGAAGGGACACAAGGTTGAAGGAATTTTTTCCCTAAGGTAGGAGAGACCTGAAGATATTCATAAGGCTGATGGTGAAGAGAAAGAGGTTTAACATAAGAGCTCCAGACAGAAAAGAGGAACTACATATTGTTTATTTACCTTCCGAAGCTCTTCAAGCAAATCTTATGGAAAGTCGTAGTTGATTTTTACCCCCACTATCCTCATAGAAAACCTACTTCCTTTCTTTATACTAATTAGAAACCACCGAGTAAAAGGCTCCCAAATTTTTCCCCAAATAATAATATACTTGCCCTCTATACTCTTTTTTAGTCCTCCTATCATCCACCTTCATTAGCAGAAACCAAATATAATTTTATAAACATACTACATTTGGAATTAGTCAATGCCCTAAAGTGGTGGACATTACTTAGCAATGCCCTTGTAACTAGTCTCTCAGATAGAGCTGTGCCCTACTTTTGGTGGGTAATTTGTTCTTGAAAATGTTTACAAAGGCTGAATGGGCACAGGTCAAACAATGGAATTTCATGTTATAAGAGAAGTTCTTGTGCTACAATTACATCCAAGCTGATAGATAGGATCTTCAAAGATATATTTTCAGCATTTTACGCACATTCTTTAGTCTTATTCTTTTCTTTCATTTACCAGAAGTCAAAGAAAGTCAAACTTAGGATAAAGATGTACTATTTTGGGCAGAGCCAATAATTTTCCATCTTTATCGCAATTGTACTAGTTTATGAGACCTACATATCTTTTTGCTAGTATTAGCACTTTTATATTTAGATTTCTCACTTATTTTTATAAAATGAGGATAAAATGCATAAAATATACAAATAATTACACAAACTCACTAACAACAAAGATAGCAATAAGAGAAGACATTTGCAATGTCTAAAACTGGCAAGTGACCTGCACTCTAGAGCATATGAAAAATGCCTGCAAATCAACAGGACAGAACCCCAAAACAACAACAAAAATGGCTAACAATTTATAGAAGACGGAACTCAAATGCTAACAAGAATATAAGTAGATGCTCAAATTTGTTAGTAACAAAACAAATGCAAATTAAAACAACAATGAGGAAGCATGTTACACTTCTTAGACCAACAAAAATTAGAATGTTGAAGAATGTCAAGTGTTGACTGAGATGTGGGACACAGGAACACATTTGTGGAGCTACAGACTGATACATCCACTCCAGAAAAGAACCTGGCAGTTTTTCGTTAAATATACTACGAACTCACACTTCCACCCGAGTATATATTCCAAAGAAATTCTCACACAGGTCCAGAAGGGAACAAAGGTGATCTTCAAAGCACTGCTGTGGTGGTGGGAAGCTGAAGGCAATCTGGTTGTCCATTATTTAGGGGGAGCAATTGGTAAATGTAATAGATGTGCACATACCATGGACATGCAATAGCTCTTTTGAAGCGACTTATTATTGCTCTAATTGCTGCAATTTCCCTGTTTACCTATTTTCCTTTCTCTCTGGACTGTGAGCTCTTCAAAGGCAGGTAGTGGATCTTGTTCATCTTTGTATTGAAGTCGTCATACACTGTGCCTAGCCCATAATGGGTGCTCATTAAATATTTAATGATGAATAAAAATGGATTTAATAAAACTTTTAAGATGCAAAAATAAACAGTGTATACAAAGTCTGAAAATACAATTTTCACTTCTACATAAAACAACAACTTGACAGTAACTGCAATAATGGTAGCAATTTAAACATTTTGTTTTTTTCGGTTTAGACTCAGAGAACTAGAGATAAAGTAACTGATGTTAGTTCAGAAATACTTAGGTCACAAAACTATGAGAAATGGCTGCATTTCTAAAATATAAGATAAATGCTAGAAAAATCTAGTCTAGACTATTGTAGATATCCTCAGCTCAAATCACATTTCTAAGAAAAAATGTGTTGTATGTTCAATGGATGGAGCATCAAATATGAAAAGACAGCTCAACGGGTTTGCATCATGATTTTTTTTTTTTAAAAAGAATCAGCTAGCCACCTTTATGTATGATGTCTAGAATCCACTAAGAGTAGCTATAATGGAAATGTCAGATGAAACTACTCCACTATTTGCCTTTAAAAGTGTTGTGCCACGTTTTAAAGACACTTATATATTTGACACTAAAAACTGTGGTGACGGTCACATGATTTCCCTCAGAGGAAATCACAAGGACAGGGGAAAAGGGCAGAAGGAGACACTGTCCGGCAGTAGAGGCAGAAAGTCAGTTTCAGCCCCAAACCCTCTACTCCTGAGGTTTTCCTCTATTCACAACAAATCAACTGTCAATGCATTTATCAGAAAAATGCCTTCCCACGATTCTGGTATTTTCAGTTAATGCTGTGTTCTTGCGGATGAACGCTTCAGAGAAAAGACAGGAACAGATGAGGAAGACATAATAATTTATCAGGAACTAGTGAAGCCTGCGCTTTGTTTAGGGCAATCGCATGTCCTAGAGCAGAATCTCACAGGACATAAACATACCTCTAAACAATTTTCTTTTTATGAAGCAGGAGTGGAAGAAGTGGAAAACTAATAGTTGTAATTTTGTAACATAACATTTTGCATTAAACAGGACAAATTTTGAACTAACTCTCCAGGACACTACTGTATCCATTATTTTTAGCTAATGGAACACAAGTGGTGTATTTTACCCATTTGGAAAAGAATGGGGCTAAAAGTTTTTCTCCTATTTCTTTTTGATAAATATATGATAGTAGAAAGGAATCCCAACAAACCAGATAGGTAAAAAATAAAACTTCTATTTCTTTGGGGAAAGAACTAGAATTATCATTATAGTACCAAGTCTCCAACCTAGCCTTCTATTGTTTTTTGAAAGACAAAAAAGGAACTCATTTTTAACATGATAGATTTGGAAAATAAAAGGTGAAATTATCAAAATCCAGAAACCAAACGAACAAGCTTTGCAAAAACAAAACATAACAAAACAAAACAACAATAAAATCTGTCACTGGAAAAAGAGAATCCCAAAAATGAATCTCTTCCTTGTATAACTTGTTTGGCATGATGTGGCATCTTGTAAACATGTGTTTCCGGAACTCAGGACCAGTTCAGCTCTAGACTAAGGGTTCACTGTCAGGCCACACCAGAGGGCTGTCCTTGTCCCTCCATGTGACACTGGTTATAATTACAGGAGAGTATAGCACAGTAAGATGAGCACCATCACCTACTCCTATTTCAGAAGTATCATTCCAAATTTCCTCCTATGTCCCCTTCTCACCCCGGTCTTGAGAAGGAAACTGTCACCACATTCACTGTACAAGATCATAATATGACTCCTCTTTCCTCTATAGAGACTTTCTAGAGGGGATCCTCCTGCTCTGCTTGTGCCTCTGCTCCCCTGCCTGGCCTAGTGGGGATGGAGGCAGTAAAAATCTGTACCTTTGTTCCTAGCCTCTGGAATATCAGTCTAATATCTAAAGTAGACTCTTGATTTCTCCCAAGGACAATTAGCTCATTCAACAAATAGTTATTGAATATCTACTATGTATAAAGCAGTATTCTAGAGGCTGGGAATACAACAGAGAACAAAATACACAAAAAATTCTGTCGTCATAGAATAACATTCTAGTAGGAGGAAACAGACGATAAAAAAACTAAATAAGGCAATAATATAGTTAATATAGTAGAAGACATTGCATGCTATGAAGAAAAATAGAGCAGGAAGGGGGATAGGGAATACTGGCAACAGGATGATCCAAGCAGGCCTCACTGAGAAAGTCCAGTGTGCCTGGAGCAGGATAGGGAGTAGCAAGGGAGGAGGTTAGAGAGAGACAGGAGATCAGGCCTTGAAGAATCTTGGAGGACACTGTAAGGATCCTGGCTTTTATTCTGTGTGAGATGGGAACCTATTTTGATGATTTTGAGTAGCAGAGAGGCATACTCTGTCTTACTATTTTAACTGGATCCTTCTGATAGATGTTAGTAGGTGTTCACATAAAAAATGCAAATAAATTTGAGTCACCCTCCCTACTTAACTAACCCTCCCTACTTAATCCCTTTATTATTAACGAAGTACCTTAGCACATTTAAAGCTCTGAGTACTCCTGCAGAAGGAAGCCTACTAAGCTTACTTTTTAACCTTGGATATCATATACCAGCTAGCCCTGGTGGTCTAATGGTTAAGATTTTGCACTCTCACCACCACAGTTCAGGTTTGTTTCCCTATCAGGGAAGCACAGCACCCGTCTGTCATCTGTCGGTTGTCATACTGTGGCAGCTGCATGTTGCTGTGATGCTGAAAGCTATGCCACTGGTATTTCAAATACCAGCAGGGTCATCTACGGTGGGCAGGTTTCAGCAGAGCTTCCAGACTAAGACTAGGAAGAAGGACCTGGCCACCTACTTCTGAAAAAATTGGCTATGAAAACACTATGAATAGCTACAGAGCATTATCTGTTATAGCTCTGGAAGATGAGAGGACGGCACAAAAAAAGACCAGACAGGGTTCCACTCTGCTATACAAAGGGTCACTAGGAGTTGGAATTGACTCAATGGCACTAACAAGAAAATCATACACCTACTATGCACATAGAACCCTTTATTATTGGAATACCTTCTAACATCTTATAGAATACAGTTCAGAACCCAGTCAGAAAACACTGAGCTAGATGATCTTTAAGGTCCTTTGAGATCTAATATTCTAAGATTCTGTATCAGAAACATTTTTTTATTCAGGTTACATTGGTTTATAACGTTATATAAACTTCAGGGGTACATCATTCTATTTCAACTTCTGTATAGACTACATCGTGTTCACCACCAAAAGTCTAGTTGCCATCTGTCATCGTACAAACATTTTAATGGAAGACTCCTAACTAAACTAATATTACACAAGCTCAACAAAATTTGTTATGAAAAACAGAGGAAACAACTTCAGGCTTTAGATGTCTATCCTTTCTCTCTTGCTACAGTGAAATAATAACAAAGAGAAGGAAATTAGGAGTACTTGGAAGCAAAATTAAGGCTAAAATCTCCCTAAACACACAGTGATACTAGGCAAAATCAAAATTAAGGTCATCAGTTGGAGCAGAGACCCCTCAGTGGCTCTTGTTTGTCACATAAGAATAGTCCTACCGCTTGAACTATTACAACAAACACAACCCTGCAGCCATTTGTATCTGACACAAATGTTTATCTCAGCTACCAACTTCGTAAATTAGACTTTATGCAAACAATAGTTCTGAGCCACTAAACTAGAAAAATAGAGTTTTCCACACTGCAGCAGGGCTAAATTAAAGTTACATTTTTCAAAGCAATATATTCATTACCCAATTTGCTTCTTTGATCTTGTCTTATTCACATCAAAGTATCTCAAATAAGTCTCGTATGTCCACAATATCTTTGTCACCGAAATTTAATATACACAGTCTATTTCTATAGCTTCATCTCTGATACAATGAACTATGAGATTTCCCTCTTAAAGTTAAAAAATATGTATAAAATAAAATCAGTCTTAATGAAGGGACCAAGACTGTCAGATACAGGCATAAGACTGCTATTTGCTATTCCAAGGGGTCATGTATTATACACAAATCACTCAGTTAAGCCCTAAGGCAGGTATTGGCCAAATATTACCCTGAGGGGTCTGATTGTTCTGTCCTAAGGGCAGGTAAAGATGACAAATTTGTCATCCCACAAGCCCCAACTGGCACTGAAGAACCAGGGCTTTCCTCATGGGGAGGGGTTGTTCATGAGACCTGAGAATGACTACCAGAAGTCAGCCCCTCATGAGACCACTAGAGGTCCAATATGGTTGACAAGTGAACATACTAGGGGCAGGGCAGGAGCCAAACTACAGAGCCTAAATAAGGGGTAGGAGGGAGGAGTGGGTCAGGAGTTAGGACTGGCAAAGACAAGGAAGAGGAGGGCAGGCAGGCAGAGAGGGTGGTCTGGAAGAATTCCAGAATCAGGGTTAAGATGTACAAAGTGGTTTTTAAGGAAGCCGCAGAATAGGCTTTCATGGTGAAGCTTTACGTTAGATGTTGAATGAGATGAAGAAGAGATAAATAAGACAGTTTCTGGTATCAAGAGATAAACAATAATAATGGCTAACGTCTATTTCATCCTTACTATGTACTATGCATGATGTTAAATTATTACGTGCATTTAATCTGTTTAATATCCCTAAGAAGTATTTTCTGTTTTTATCCCCATTTTACAGATGAGCAAACACAGGTTTAGAGAGGTTGAGTAGCTAACTCAAGTTTTTTAAAATACTAAAACTCTACTCGTACAACTCAATAGCAAAAAAACAAACAATCCGATTTAAAAATGGGCAGAATATCTGAATAGGCATTTTCCAAAGAAGATATACAAATGGTCAACAGGTACATGAAAAGATGCTCAACATCACTAACCATCAGGGAAACACAAATCAAAACCACAATGAGATATCTGATAAGGATTCTGAGGAGTCATGTATTATATACAAATCACTCAGTTAAGCCATAAGGCAGGGACTGGCCAAATATTAGCCACACCTGTTAGAATGGCTATTATCAAAAGGACAACAAACAATGTGTTGGTAAGGATGTAGATAAAAGGGAAACTTTGTGCACTGTTGGTGGGAACGTAAATTGGTGCAGCCACTATGGAAAATAGTATGGAGGTTTCCTAAAAAATTAAAAATAGAACTACCTATGATCCAGCAATTCCACTTCTGGGTATTGATCTGAAGAACATGAAAACACTAATTTGAAAAGATATATGCACCCCCAAGATACGAAAACAACCCAAGTATCCATCAATGGATGAATGGATAAACAAGATGTGCTATCTATATAATACACACACACACAATGGAATATTATTCAGCCATAAAAAATAATGAAATCTTAGCATTTGCAACAATATGAATGGACCATGAAGGCATTATGCTAAGTGAAATAAGTCAGACAGAGAAAGACAAATACCATATGATCTCATCTATATGTGGAATCTAAGGAAAAAAAGAGCTCATAGATACAGAGAACAGATTGGTGGTTGCCAGAGGTGGGGGGTGGTGGAATGGGTAAAATGCTACCCATTTTATAACTTTTATTTTATAACTTCCAGTTATAAAATAAAAATAAGTCCTGGGGATGTAATGTACAGCATGATGACTATAGTTAATAATACCGTATTGCATATTTGAAAGTTGCTAAGAGAACAAATCTTAAAAGTTCTCATCACAAGAAAAAAAATTTGTAACTGTATGATGGTGGATGTTAACTAGACTTATTGTGGTGATCATTTCACAATATATACAAATACTGAATCATATGTTGTACATCTGAAACTAATATAATGTTATATGTCAATTATACCTCAATAAAAAATTTTTCTTAAATAATAAAACTCTATTACATTTGTGCTTCACATATTACAATTCATTATATACAATAATCCAAAATAAACGTCTTCCGTCTAGTTAAACAAAAATGAATAGCAAGCAAAAAAAAAAAAAATCAGCAATATGTACATTACTTTTTCTTTAATAATAAACATTCAATTCTGAACTGGGACAATTTCATACAGATGCAGGTGCCTTTTATTTCATATAATCATCCTACTTTCCTATATCTACACTATTCAATAGGTTCCTGTGTCAATTCTTATATACATGTGGAGCAAAACAAATGAATGTAGTGCTCTGTATTCTTAATGGGGTGATGTTGATAGATTAGTGAACCTGGGGTGCATAACATCCTTTCATTAAACCTTCCTTGGAGTCTACCTGGCAAGAGATTATGTTGACGCAGCATTTAGAGAAAGCTGACCAGAGAGGATGAAGCTTGATTTAAAGTTTGATCTCAGGACAAAAGGAGTAGGAGGTTAGCCAGGCTAGTGATAGGGTTCACAAACAGAGTGGTAATAAACGGTAGCGGAAAGGTAATTAGGAGCTGACTCATGAAGGGCCAGGGCTAATGAGTTTAGACTTTGATTTGTGAGCTACAGTGAGTCACTGGTGGAGTTGATACAGGGGAATGCTGTGTTTAGATTTGCACTTTGAAATTCTGCTGTGAAGTCTTAGGGAGAATAGGTCAAAAGGAGGGAGTGGGGAGGCAGAAAGACCAACTCAGCGATTGCTGTCCCTTCCCTCATTTGTGGAACAAGACAGAACAGATTTTAAATGTGTTCAGGGGAAGATGATGAGGGTCTCCATGAGGGTCTCCTGGGAAAAAGAAGAAAGGATATTTAAAAGAGATAGATAGATACATATATATCTCATATATTACACATGTATGATACATATAAACACATACGTGAGTGTGTGTCACCTTGGATAGGGCCTGAAGACTGCCTTGGCTGTGGAGAACGTGAGACACTAAAATGAGTGTCAGGTTTCTGCACTGGGCATCACGGGAGCCAGGAGAATCAGAAAGACCACATGGGAGGGAGAGGAGATGAAGAGCTTGAGTTTAGACTGGATGAACTGAAGATGCCTATGACACACACTAGTAGAACTGCAGGGAAGGAAGTCTGACATATGGGTTTGAAGTTTAAGAGCAAGGTCTAGGGTGAAGATATAACTCTAGTGATTTCTGAGTGATTCCTCATTTTCCCTTGCAGATAATGGTACTGAATACTAGATTAAACCATATGAAACTACCAATATTCTATTTTTTTTGACCTACAAAAATGGCAATTTCAACAAGATAAATCTACTTTCTCCATGAGCTCCTTGGATATAAGCCAATATGTAAATATATAGTATTTGTAAATTAGAATCTGCAACAGATATTTCACAAATAGCCTGGAAAAAATAAAGTGATTAACATACATTTATGTATCCTGTGTCCATTGTTTTTTTTAATGTGGTTTGGGGAAATTATTATTACTAGCAACCTGCACAAATTACACAATTAATGGAACTGTAAGACTGATGGATTGCTCAACTGTAGTTTCAAGCAAATGTCTTTTGTGGGGTCATGCATACCATGCATCCATCCTGTGATTTTTCTGCCTATGTGAGGAACAAGTAACTACAGCTTTTCAAATGGCTTATCAGTGCTCATTAATTCACTCCCTCCCAATCAGTCTTTGTGGAAGGAAGAAATGAGAAGAGGTGGGTACCAGATCACGTGCTGAAATGTTCCCTCAAAGAAGGCACCTCAGTTTCCACATCTGCAAAGCGGAGATAATATTCCCTACTTCTGTGGCTCACTGTAAGGAATAAAGGAGATACTGCACGTATCCCGTGGGGCCCAAGAGAGGCGTAGTAAACAGTAGCTATTGTTATTACACCATGGTTTTGCCAAATGACTAGCAGCACTACTCAAAAATCATCTTCTGTGCTAGGTTGCTGATGATTGACCTATACAACTTACATACTTAAAATTCTTGGCAGAAGACAAATATTAGAAAGAGTGATGTTGAAACAAAAAGTCAAAGTCCTTTGGCCAAGATAACATAGTAAATGAGACATAGAAAAACTATGCAGTAACCACTGAATCATAAAAATCTAAGGGTAGAAAATGGCCTTTAAAAGTTATCTCCTCAACATTCCTTCAACAGCACCCAGATAGAAGTGAGAAAGCTCAAATATTTCAGGGACAGCAATAATTATTAGAGTTATTAAAAAAGTTCTTCTTGTAGGTTTTTGTGGGGATTAAATGGAAAAAAATATGAAAATGCCAGGTAAACTGTTCCTAGTCATCCTTTATCCCGTTCTTCCTTCTGAAGACATGGACAATAGGTTTTTTACTTCCTCAAAAGGAATGACATTGAAAACTATACATATTAAGGTTTTTGTAATCTGGGTGTATCATTTTCAGTCATGCTCATTTATCAGATAATTAAGCCACCACAATTGCATTAATAGCCCCAATTCTTCACTCCTCCCAGTAAGGATGTATTGTGGACTCTGCACCCAGCCAAGTTCATTTGCTTAGGCCAATATGATGTTAGCAAATGTGATACAACAGAAGCTTGTAAAGCATTTGCTCCTCTGCTTTTATCATAAGAACATCCCAGAGTGACCTGATGGATGATGAGAAACATGGAACAGAGCCTGCTCAGCACAGTTGTCCCAGGGGAAGTCTCAGATATGTGACAGAGGCTGGGCAAGATCAGGGAAACTGCCTAGCAACTGCCTAGTTGACTTCAGCTGACTGCAGACATGTAAGTAAGCCCCACTGAACCTAGCTCTGATCAGAAGTATGTAAGCAAATATAAATGTGTATTGTTTATGCCACTGAGGTTTTGTGGTTGTTTTGTCATACAGCATTACTATTGCAACAAAAAACTGATACACATGATTATTAAGGCACGTGAAAATTGTTTACTCACTAACCCTATAAAAGCCTAGACTCCATCAGAATGATGACATGACAGCATCTCAACAATGACATGAGTTGTGTGTGTTTGTATGAGAGTTTGGGAAATTACTGTCCTTCAGACATTTGTAAACAGTCAGACTTTAATACAGAGTTGCGTCAAATATGGGACCTTTCTATTATACTACTTTTAAACTCAAAATCAGAAGGCACTAAGGATATTGAGTTGCTAAGATTATAGCCATTTGAGAAAATTACCTTGTGTAATAGTTGACTTCCTAGGTGCTTGTGGGGAATAGCAGGGTATTGTATGAAACATTGGGCTAAATGACCTCCAGTATTTTCCTATTTCCAATTTCTGTGATTTCTTATTCTACACTGTGAAAGAAGCCAGTTGCCTAACTACACAGAGACACTGGTTTCTAGTGAGAAGAAAAAGCAGCTGAATTTCTATTCCTATTTCCCGGAAAGGCTTCTTCAGTATTTAAGAGTCTAATCTTGGCATATCAATCTAGAAGAAACTTTATAAGCTGGGAAATCCATTCCTTCTAATAGCCAGGACACTAAAACAGCCAGATGCCAGGGCAAATCACACTTAGCAAATGGGAACAAGGTAAGTCAAAATATCTGTTTCTGAAATTTGGTGGGAGGAGGACCCAAGTCATTGCTTTCTTGTGATCCTTTACCTATGTGCAATTCTTTCTGTAACCAAGAGAAATAAAGTAGAACCAGAATAAAACATGGATGTCTGAGAGTCATAGTACTGAATGTGCTAAGATATACAAAATATTTTGAGTTCCTCAGAGGAAGATCATCATGTAAACTAACCTAGTACTATTAATCCTCTTGTCCAATCACCACATATGAATTAAATCTGCAGTACCTAATCAAAAGTGGGCATTTTCTAGACATATTAAGGCCAATATCATCAATTAGAGTGTTTCTAAATTCAGATGTCTTTGCTCAAGGTTTTCGTAACTGTTGTTGCAATTCTCTCTAAAATGACTTACATCCCACATTCCTGTACTATAGTACAGGACAGAAATCAAGTCCTTTGGGAATAGAGCTGGTCAGTTGCAGAGAAATCCTTTTACTGACATTTTCAAAGTCTAATATTAGTATTTTATCTTATTTAAACCTAAAGGGCATGTCAAAGCCTAGTGTGCCATCAAGAATAGGCTCTTTTTTGTCCATTTAGAATGTAGATGCATACTCTGCACACTCAAGAGATTAAAAGCAAACGGAGTATATGAACCAGATTAATGGTCTGGCCCCTGCAGACCTAGTAAAGAGTTTACTTAAAATGAAACCTTTGGATGCTGATCCAACTTTTTAGATTTAACCAAGCTTCTCACTCGAATAGTCCTCATAACAGTATTAGTACTGAAATCCTCCAACTCATTCTTTCCAAGGCTGCTAGAAACAAGAATATTGCAGAGAAACATGATCCAGACTACTGCCTGCAGAGGTCGCAGGAAAGGAGTACTACAAGTTCAACAGCAGAGACAGGGTGGGGTGTGTGCCAATAAAAGTCCTTTTAAAAGACTGATTCACGAGGTTAGGTAAAAAATCTTTTCATCCAGGTCACTGAAACACATCCTTGAAGGCGGACTGACTTCAAGACTCATCTATGTTAATGATATATGTGAGAACGAAAGCCAATTGCCACGGTAATGCACACTTAGTAGCAAGAACCATTGAACCAGAGCAGGCTCTGTGACATACTAGTTTGAAAATATCAGATTCTGAGAGAGAATCAGTTTTCCTTTCAAGTTGTAATGAGAATTCCAGTTCTTCTACAAGTACGCATTTAATAGGAAATGCAATGATCCTCACCATACCTTCACATCTAATTCCTACTTTTTCTCCCTTTTACAGATTAACGAAGAGTTGGTTTCTTGTTAGCAGTAATGATGTTCCTTATCTAGACATCTGGTTTCTTAGATGTTAGCTCTTAGACACCCTTCACTTAATCAGTCTTTTTGAGGAAAGCAGTAGTAATATTTCTTCTTCAGCCAAAGTTATTTAATTTCCACTTATTTTGGTAAGAAGAGTAACACATTTATTTATTATGACAATCTATTTTTTTCTGATCCATTTTTCTACTACTTAAAAAAAAAACCTCTTTACATTCATGATCATGAAGAAAAGATATTCTATCTTTAATAAAACGCCTAATTCAGCTCTCAACATGCTGGCCAGTGAATGCTTAAATACTGCCAACACCCAGCGGCCTTCTGGCAGCACTGGGCCTTCTAAAAGCTGTTCTCTGGCAATAGTCTTTCACGCAAGCACTAATTTTATTATAGCTAGTTTATGATTTTCCCTTATTTCCCTGCTATTTTTAAATGTGGGGTTGTAATAGGAGGCGTCTAGAGGCCCAGGAGATGAAGGAACCATTACACACTGTTGGGTCTCTGTGGTATCAGTGGCCTTTGAAAGCTAAAGATTCAAATGCAACGTCAAAAAGTATTTGAATACAGGGTCCCTCAGGGGAACTCTGCCCGATGAGAAACACATTGGTCTTCTCTCTTCATTTTTCCTTTTAATTTCTTCTTTCAAGTCCTGTGGTCTCTCAACACTCTTCCCAGTTTTGTTCTCTAAAGTTATTTTTGAACATTACCCATTCTAGCCAGACCTATTTAGCTACATTTAACAACATTGTCTTGGGGAATGAGTTTTTGACTTCTTGCATAATGTACCAATATTGATTTCTGTAACACAATAAAACAGCTCACGATGTGAACACGCCCTTGAATGACGAAATGCCAAATTTACTTCACGTCATTTTACATACAACTTTGGGATACAAGCTTTCAGCAGACTGGTTCTGAATTTATGCTAGTCAGAAAAAAAATTTAGAGAAGCAGAGTAGTTTTTTTTTTTTTGTGACGAAGATCAGCCCTGAGCTAACATCCATGCTAATCCTCCTCTTTTTGCTGCGGAAGACCAGCTCTGAGCTAACATCTATTGCCAATCCTCCTCCTTTTTTTTACCCCCAAAGCCCCCAGTAGATAGTTGTATGTCATAGTTGCATATCCTTCTAGTTGCTGTATGTGGGACGCGGCCTCAGCATGGCCGGAGAAGCAGTGGGTCGGTGCGCGCCCAGGATCCGAACTCGGGCCACCAGTAGCAGAGCGCGCGCACTTAACCGCTAAGCCACGGGGCCGGCCCCGAGAGTAGTTTTCAAGGATGGTTTACTGGGATAAAGAAAGACATTTATGAAATGAGGGGGAACCATGTACTTTTCTTAGAAGCTTACTTTTAATAACTGAGATAAGCAGAGCTCTCACATAGCAAAGTAACAACTAAATGCCCTGGACCCAATCTGTACCACCCCAATCAATCTCTATAATCAGACAAGGGGGAAAAAACTCAAGATACAGCCCAAGCTGCACAAAACACCAAAGCACCCTGACTTTAAGTTGGAAGAAAACACATGTAGGGACAGATGATAAGAACATTGAGTTGGGAGTCAGAATGCCTGCAGACTAGTTCCAAATCTACTCCTAATCAACTACATAGACAACCTACGCACCTTGGTTTCTTCATCTATAAAACTATAAGAGTGCTACAGATGATCTCCCTAAGTCCTTTCCACCTCTAAAATTCTATGTTTCTAGAATTCCTACATGTCCCCGGGCGTGGATTCAAAGGAATCACTGATCTACTTCCTGTTCCTTACCTTAACTATCTTCATTTATTATTCCTTTAATTTTTGTGAAAAAAGCAAAAGACAAAAAGAGACACAGTGAGGAAGCATCTGAATCCTAAAACTACATCAAAAAAGAGAGCAAATATTGGACATGTTACTCTTCAGAGTTACATTCATTCTGAAACAAAATAGAGACAGAGGAGAAAAGTCACAAGCACATAAAATTATGGCTCTGGCAATACTATTAAATAGTAATAATCCCTGGATCAGACATTGCCTAACAAATGTACTTTGTCTGGAGAAGCTGAGAGCCCAAAGCAACACTAGAATTCTTTTCCAGACTGTCATCAAGTGCAGATTACAGTCTGTCATTAAAAAAAACCCAAAACACTTTAAAGTAGCTTTTATATGTACAGAGGTCAAATGCTAAGCAATATTTACTCCCCATTAATGTCCTTTGCTATTTACCTATTTCCATTACCTATGTTTCACTTTTCCTAACACAAAAACTAAAGGGCAAATAGATAGGCAACCCAGATGCTACTTTATACATCCTTGAACAGCATGAGAAACCAGCTATGTTACCAAAAAGCCACTGTCAATGGCTCCTCTATGGGATCCATAAACCAGATGAAACTCTTTAGCCAGAGTCAGCTCCATTCATTCTACAGTGTATCCTCTGAATTTACAAATAAGTTTACCCCTTGTAAGAGAAGCTATCAATTTGACTGATAAAAGAAGTAAGATTAAGATTATCCAAACATTCTGAAAGTAAATTGCAAAAGTCCAAAACAATATGCTTTGGTTTAGCACCCTTTGACTGTATGTGATTCCATAGTCATATATAGCTTATTCTTCTCTGGCACAGCTGCTGAGCTGAGCTATTCTAGTTAATAAATACATCTCTATAGCACTACAGATGGGCATAATCTAGCAATGTTCTTTATGAATTATCCTCTCTAGATGGAAAAAAACTCATCTTACACGTAGAGTCTAATAAAAGGGGAAAAAAGAACTTCAGAATCTTAAATGTGGGCATATTAAATAGTATAGATAGGGCTTCATGGATGTGCCTACAACTTCACAATATTATCACAACTTCAAAATATAAGCTCTTTTCTCATAATATGAAGTCCATCAGAGCACTATCATCACTCAATCAAGTCAAGGTTGAGTTGATTTTATAGAATGCTGGTTAGACATGGTTTATGACCTCAGTAAGTGAGTAGAAGACACAACTACATTACCAGTGATGCAGTATAAAACCCAATCGACTAGAAGTTGGGAGTCCCTGATATGAGAACAGCCACTAATGGGCTGTATGTCCTTGGATAGGTCTCTCTGTCTCAGGGCCCTCACTGTCTCAGCTATAAAATGAGGGCAAGGTGCTCTTTAAGATCTTTATCTGATCCAAAAGTTGTAATTCTAAATAAATAAACATCAGGAGTCAAATATTCATTAGTAAAAAGCACACAGTAAACTACTTCCAGCTATGACAAACTAGTTTTAGGCAGCAGAACTCATCCGCCAAGAGCAACTTGAAAAAAACTGGACTCAAAAAAAAATCCCCTTAAAGGCACTGGAGTGGTATTAAGGCATTCAAGACTTAAGGGACCAAGATCCTGGACAAAGAGAAATTCATTGAGGTGAGCCTGACATCCGCTGGAGAAATTTTCCAATTGAAAAGAGTCATGGCAAAAAGGTTGAGAGGTCAAGCATAAAGTGGCTACTATGAAGCACAGAAACTTAGCAGAGCTTCCAGCAATTACATGAGACTAGGGAGATAAAACCTGAAGTTAAAGACTACCAAAGAACTTGGAATTTGACCACTATTACAGAAAAGCGAGCTCAAGAGCCTGAGCCATCTTTACCATCAAGATAGTCACTATTTTATAACTAGCACACACCTAGAAGAGGAGAAGAGTAGTGGAAAGTAATTACAATAAATCATGTTAATGGTATTCCCATGGTACTGGTAAGATAAAAATTGAAATAGCCCACCATGGTGGTGGGGCCTGATAAGTACCTCAGGCTTAAAGTTGGGACTATTGAAGTACTCAAGCCTAGAAGTAAAGTTGAACCAGAAACTGATTGGACTGAAACCCAGCTCTGAAATACCTCATTCTTGACTGGATTAAGATGATCTACTCCTGCTCTAAATGCCTACCATATATTAAAGAAAACTCTATCTGGAGGAAGATAATATCACTGAAATCTCTTACTATTTTCATAAACAATGGCGAGCATTCAATAAAAAATTGAACCAAGAACAACAAAAATAGGACCAAGAGAAAAAATAGAAACAGACTCATGAATTATTAGACATGGAATTTAAAATAATTGTGATTAATACGTTAAAGAAAAGATGATAAGATGGAGAATTTCAACAGAGAACTAGAATCTGTAAAAAACCAAATTGATATTCTGGAAAAATAAAATGACAAATTAAGAACGTGATATATAGGCTTAATAGAAAGTTAGACATAGGTAAAGAGAGAATATTTGTGATCTAGAAAACAGGATAGTAAAAAATATCTAGGCTGACACACTAAGAGATAAAAAGAATGGAAAATACAGTGTAAAGCATTAAGACACAAATAGAACATGGTGAAAAGGTATAACTTACATTCACTTGGAGTCCTAGAATAGCAGGACAGAAAAAATGGGGTAGAAGCAATATTTGAAGAGATGATAGCTAAGAATGCTTCAATATTGATGAAAGCATCAAGCTGCAAGTTTAAGAAGCTCAGTGAACCTCAGAATAAATTCAAAGCAAACCACATGTAGGCAATTTCATAGTAAAAGTGCTAAAAACCAAAGACAAAAAGAAAAAGCAAGAAGAGAAGGAAAAAAGACATTTTTAAAGGATCAACAATAACACTGAGACAGAGTTTTCAATAGAAAAAATGGAAACCAAAATGAATAAATAGTGTATATTTTCATATAATAGAATACTATATAGAAATGAGAATACAGGGACTACTGCTACAGGCATCAACAATAATGAATCTAACAAACATAAGGTTGAGCAAAAGAAGCCAAGCACAAACGAGGATATACCATATAAATCCATTTGTATAAAGTTCAAAAATAGGAAAAACTAACCTACACTATTACCCTTTGGGAGTGGTTAATACTGGAAGGAGACAAGAACCAGGCTCCTGGGTTGCTGGTAACATTCTAATTCCTGATCTGAGTAGAGGTTAGACAAGTATGTTCACTTCGTGAAAATTCATTTTTAAAAATGATTTGTGCACTTTTCTGTGTATGTTATACTTCAATAAAAGTTTATTTAAACATATACACACATTAATGTATAACAGAAGTCCTTAAATCACAAATTCATTTCACAAATGATTCATACACAACTTCTCTCCTCCTTTCGACTCACTGCTCAATATATCTTCCAGCTACCCCTTCTTTGGGTTCAAAAGACTCTCAGGAATGAGATAGTCTCAGAAATAGGAGCTTAAACTTATAGTTCATCTACAGATTATGAAATAACTAAGGCATGGAGGGCCAGGATGGGAACTTGATCACATAAGACATTTGTTTCTAAGAGGAACCAATTTTAAAGACAAGCAAAACAAAAAGAATCTAGGGGCCAGCCCGGTAGTGTAGTAGTTGGGTTCCTGTGCTCCGCTTCAGCAGCCCAGGGTTCGTGGGTTTGGATCCCGGGCACGGACCCGCACACTGCGTACAGAGCCATGCTGTGGCAGGCGTCCCACATGTAAACTGGAGGAAGATGGGCATGGATGTTAGCCCAGGGCCAGTCTTCCTTGGCAAGAAGAGGAGGATTGGCAACAGATGTTAGCTCAGGGCTAATCTTCCTCACAAAAACAAACAAACAAAAAAGAATCTAAGACAAGAGGGAAAGAATTGTTTATTAAGAGTAACAACAACAACAACAAAAGAATATGGATTGCAGGAAAGATGCTGGTAAGGATGCATTAGGAAATGAGTAATCTGATAGGATGGATCAAGAAAATAAATACAGTATCTTGAACCTCACAGTAAGGGTCCCTTTGTGATAGAGTGAACATTTAGCAATCACTAGAAAAATGAGAACTTTAAAATAGGATGGACTATTCAGGCTGCATTACATATGTGTTATAAGAAATTCTACATTTCTAAAGCAACTTTCAGAAAATCCATCAGTCTTGTGTAAAAGCTTTAGCAAAGCCCTTTCCTACCTCATGTATATTTCGCTTGGAACAAAAATAGGGCGCTTAAAGTAAATTCCCACCATCACCATGAGTTTGCCTAAAACAATAAAATCAGCACACAGTTTGTGATACAGACTGTTAACAAAGCAATCTGATTGATTTGGCAGTTGTTTTTTTCCTAATCATTTTCTTACAGGATCGCATATGCAGTGAAGGTGGCTTTAAAACTGAACGATGTTAGGAACCAGAAACCAAGTCCAAGCTTTATAGGTATTGGATATTCTTCCATTCCAGTAATTTAGTAAAGGAAACTCCTATCAGACTCTGCTGAGCCTTGGAAAAGACAGTCACTGGTAGAAATAATATATGAAAATGCCTTTTTTGTCCTCTCTTTTATGAAAGAAGGCATTCCAGCTGCTTTTTGGAGACAGTAAAGCTATTCTGCAGTAGAGGAAAGTAATGGGTATTTACCCTGTTGTGAGAAAAGAGGAAGTTAAAAAAAATATTTTTTTTCAAACTATGCTGTCTCCCAATCCACTCCATTATAATATTGAGATGGTGAGGACACTGAATCAGTAGATAGGGTATAAGGTGGGAGCTGGTAGGTTTGGTTTAGAAAGGCTGGCCAAGCAATTCTGATCCCCTAGTTGAAGTAGCATTGGACTATAACAAGTAAAGTAATTGGTATACAGAAAGTGACAGGCTTTAGAGGATGGTTTTATAGATAGCTAAGAGATCAACAAAATAGGGACTGTCATCACTATTTTTATTATACGGATACTTCAAATGTATCAACACTCAAATTTGGCTAGCCTAAGCCACTGGGATCAAGTAATAGAGTAAAATTATATAGCAAAGGAAAAATAAGTACCTCACTGATTTGGATTCATGAGAGAGGGGGATCTGAATTTTATGAGACTGAGGTTTAAAGAAGTTGAAGTAACTTACTCAAGGTCATACAACTAGATAAGTGTCAGAGTGAGGACTCTACCAGAGTCTATTTGATCTTAACCACATTCTGCTTATAAATTCTGATCAGCATAGTTAATTCTTTATATGCCTAATATTTCTGGAGAATTGGGAATGCTTATTGTCTTGAGGATTTTTATTCATTCTGTAATCATTTTAGCTTCTTGGTTTGCCTAGTAAAACCTCTTAAAAGATAGTTAAAAGGTAAAAATTTAGGCTTAACCAATTATAACAAATTCTAAATAGAATCAGTTTAATTAACTGATTAATAACTAAAGTGTTAACAGTGACTGAAATGGTAAAAAAACATTTTGAAGATTCTTGGCACTCTCAACCTCTATCTTCCAGGAAAAGCTCAAAGACATGCTTTAACATACCCCCAGAAACCAATGGACACCTGGTCAGTGAGTCTGCAGAAGAATGTGAATTAAGGAATAAGAGCAATAAGCAATTCAATGGTGATTTCTTTGGGATGTGATTTCTCTGTAGAAAAGGAGAACTTTTGAGATTCATACGTGTTTTATGGTAATTAGAAGAAAGTGCTTTTATTCAGGGAGAATAAAAGATTCTGATTACTGCTTTGAAAACAGACTTTTTTTCCGATAGTGAACTAAAATTGAAAATAAGAAAGGATTCCTAATTTGGATCATCTGTAGCAGTGGATGGGAAGGGTCTTGTTCTTACAATCTATTCTCATCAGATTTTAATTGTTCTAACCCACAATGACATAAAATTAAACCAATCTCAGTGATGTCCTTACAAAATTAGAATGGACTGTACGAAATTATGGTTTTTGTTTTGGAAATTATCTTTTTAAAAACTGGACACACAGGATAAATTTCATTTCAGCAAGGATTAATGATTTATACCAAAAATTCTGTTCCAAGTAGCTAGCAGAACATATTTTATACTGTTTTCCAAAATCATGATTCTAACCCTCACTAGCTGTGTGGCCTAAAGAAAAATCACCCATCCTCTTTAAGCCTTAATTTTCTCATCTACAAAACAGAAATAATACCACTAATTGGCTTCAGTTTCTCCAAGTTTCCATGGTCCCCAGAATAGATAAATCCAAAGTTAAAATCAAGGAAGTGCAAGTTAATCCAGCAGCTGTTCTATCAGGGCAGCCTGCCACCCATCATACTGGAATGACAGCGTCTCAGCATTACAGATCGTCATCAGTATCCTTAGGAACAGCAGCACTCAAACTCCTCTCCATCCTTGGATAATGCTGCAGTCTCCAATATGTCAAGATTCTGTTTCTGAGTCCTTTAATTTGGACTCTTTATGCTCACATCTCTTACCTCTGGGTTCAGTTCACAGTCCCTAAAAAGGGCAGCACATGCGAAACCAAGCAAAAGGCTTCTGGTATAGCCCAGGGAGCCTGTCTCTCTGGGAAATCACCATACAAAAATCCATTCCTGAAAGCCAAATACATGCTCTAGGTTTTTGTGAGAATAACATGAAATAATGTATAAGAAAATAAAAAATTTATTTGTAAATGGTAAACATTAATCACATACATGTAATAATTCATTATCACTGATAATCACTATTTTATTTATTTATTTATTTTTTGTGAGGAGATCAGCCCTGTGCTAACATCCGCCAATCCTCCTCTTTTTTTGCTGAGGAAGACAGCCCTGGGCTAACATCTGTGCCCATCTTCCTCCACTTTATATGGGACGCCGCCACAGCACGGCTTGCCAAGCAGTGTGTCAGTGCGCGCCCGGGATCCGAACCAGCGAACCCCAGGCCGCCGCAGCGGAGCACGCGCACTTAACCGCTTGCGCCACCGGGCCGGCCCCTAATCACTATTTTAAATGACTAGGACTTCATTAACATTCTACAAATTGTATCATTACAGAGAAAATATGACTAATTTAGAATCTTTAGAAGTAAAGTGCCACATTAATGACATAAGAAAATTATTCTCAAATATAACAAATTGAAGCAATTCACTGTCGATCTTGGGCAAGTCACTTCATTTCTACAAGCTTCCTATTTCTCAGGATAAAATGAGAGGGTTGGCTCTAGTGATTTCTATTAACTTGCATAAAGTACTTTTTCCATGGGACCTATATCTTACTCTCTGCCCCATTCTACCACCATTTTTGCAAGGAAGAGGTGGCTCGCCACAGCCAATGCTATAAGAAAAGGCCGCTGGCCATGCAATTAAGGCGAGAACTCTCACCTTCACTAAAGCAGAGAAGATGAGACTGCCACTCCCTCCTTCCACTCATACCATCCAAACTGCCCTATTAGGCTCATGTGCAATTCACCAATTTCTGACATTTAGTTGAACCTAGTTTCACCTGTATATGAATATTTTGCTGGATGTCGTTCCAGGATATGCTGTGTATGTACAGCCAGGAAGGAAAACGAGAGTCGTGGTATGGTTTTGTTTTCTCAGCATCGAGGGGGCAGAGACAGGGGCATCCAGTGAAATTTATTCCACATGTGTCAGCTCTCACCAAGAGGTCTGATCACTAGGATTACTGCTCATCCCTCTTTCACCAACAAATCCTCTATTTTTTTTTCTAACATTTTATGGTGAAAATTACAAAGATACAGAAAACCTTAAAGAATTATACAGCGAATATCTATATATTCATATTAAGATTCTGCAATTACCAATATTTTATTAACTGTGCTTTTGCTAAATGTGCTTTATTACACATCTATACATTTTTTCATCAATCCATCTGTTTTTTGATATAATTGAATAAGTTTCAGACATTAGTATACTTTCCCCCTAAATACTACAACATGTGTATCACTAACTAGAGTTCAATATTTACATTTTTATAAAAACTTTACATATAGTGAAATACATAAGTTTTAAATGTTACCATCTGATAAGTTTTGACAAATGCATACACCCAGGGAAACCAAATGTACATTAAGAGATAAAACGTTCCCATCACCCTAGAAAGTCCATTCATATCCCTTCCCGGCCAATCTCTGCCCCTACTTCTGCTCCCAAAGGCATCCAGTGATCTCACTGTTTTCACCACAGATTAGTTTTGCTTATTCTAGAACTTGTTGGTAATGGAATCATAAAGTATGTTTTCTTTTGCGTTTGACTTCTCTAACACAATCTTATGTTTTTGAGATTTATCCATGTTGCCGCATGTATTTTACAACTATAAAGCAGTTTATATATCCATGCTTCCATTGAGGAATACTTGGGCTATTCTCATATTTTGCTATCATGAATAAAACTGCTACGAACATTCTTGTACAAGTCATTTCGCGGACTCATGTTTTCAATTCTCTGGGGTAAATATCTAGGAGTGCACTTGCTGGACCAACAGGGTCAGTGACCTTTTTCTAAAGTGATTGTACCATTTCACATTTTCAACAACAATCTATGAGAATCAAATATATTACATCCATGTATGCTATATATCCTATAACTTAATGTTCTGTTTTTTGCTTTAAGCAGTCATAATGCAGATTAAAGAAATATGAGGAAAAAAAGTAAAAGTAGTCAGGGGGCTGGCCCGGTGGCGTAGCAGTTAAGTGCGTGCACTCCGCTTCAGTGGCCCAGGGTTTGCAGGTTTGGATCCCAGGCGCTCACTGACCCACCGCTTGTCAAGCCATGCTGTGGTGGCATCCCACATAAAGTAGAGGAAGATCGGCACAGATGTTAGCCCAGGGCCAATGTTCCTCAGCAAAAAAGCGGAGGATTGGCATCGGATGTTAGCTCAGGGCTAATCTTCCTCACAAATAAATAAATAAATAAAAGTAGTCTTTTATACGTACCAACATATTTATTATTTCTGGTGCTATTCCTCTTTCCCTGAAGATCTGAGTTTCCATTTGATATCATTTTCTATCAGCCTGAAATTTTTCCCTTAGCATTCAGTGCAGGTCTGTTGATAATTTTCTCGGTTTTCATTTATCTGAAAGTGTCTTTAGTTTGCTTTCATTCTTAAAAATTATTTTTGCTGGTTACTAAATTCTGGGTTGGCAGCATTATTTTTTCTTTCAGCACTTTTGAAAACTTTGTTTCACTGTCTTCTGGATTCCATTATTTCTCATAAGAAATCAACCATAATTTGTATTGTTGCTCCTTCTCTTTGGAATGTGTCATTTTTCCCTTGTTACTTGCAAGATTTTCTCTTTATAATTGGTTTACAGCAGTTTGAATACAAAGTGCATAGGTGTGGTTTCCTTCGTATTTATTCTACTTGAGGTTAGCTGGATTTTCAGAATCTGTAAATTTATATATTTATTTTTACTAAATTTAGGGAAATTTTAGCTCCTTCTACAAATATTCTTTTTTCCATTATTTTATCTTGCCTTTCTGCAACACATATATAATTATACATATGTAAGACTCTTGGATATTGTCTCACAAGACACTGAGGCTCTGTTAATTCTTTTCAATCTATTTTCTCTCTGATTTTCAGATTAGATCATTTCCATTGACCTATCTTCAAGTTCATGTCTCTTTCTCTGGCATCTCCATTATTCTGTTAAAACCATCCTGTGAACATTTTTATTTCAGATATATTTTTAGTGCTAAAATTTCCATTTTACTTTCTGATAGTTTCTATTTCTCTATTGAGATTTTCTATCTATTCATTCATTATGAGCATATTTTACTTTCCATATTTGAACATAGTTATAACAACTATTTAAAAACCTCTATCTATTAATTCCAACCTCTGGGTCATCTTGGGTTTGGTCTCATCAAATGCCTTTCTCTTCAGGAATCATATTTTCCTGTTTCTTTATGTGTCTAATAATTTTGTAATATATCCTGGACATTGTGAATGATACATTGTAGACACTTGAGACTTTGTTATATTATTCTATAGAGTATAAAATTTTTTGTTTTTGCAGGCAGTTAACCCTGATGAACTCAAACACCAAACTGTTACCCCTGAAGTGAACAGCAGCTGAAATTCTATTCAGTTCTTTCAGCCTTAGCCGAGTTGCTTGGAATCTGCCCTCCCATGCTTATGTCAGGGGTTACCCAGAGATATGGTCAGAATTTATATATAGATTTTGGGGTTCTTCTAGGTAACTCTCTCCTTTCCAAGATTTCCTCCTCACTTTCTGGTTGCTGTTGTGAGCCCAAACTCTGTTTTTTGACTGCACAACCAATAAGACTACAGGTTTCTAAATAAGTTTTAGTAGCTCTATGAGGCTGGTGCTGGCCCTCTGGCAAAAAAAAGATATCAAAAACAGCAAATTCATCTAGTGTTATTCCTTTCTTCCAAATGTTAATTCTCCTCTAATTTATGCCTGCTTTTGGTCATTCTCCAGCACATTCACATAGTTGTTTGTTTTATATTTTGCCCAGAGTTTATAATTGTTATATGTGGCTGGACTGATGTAAGCTACTTTGCCATTATTAGAAGCAGAAGCTTCCCTCTTTCCCTGTGTATCTACAGAGAATACAGATGATTCTACTATAAACAGCAGGTACTATGGAAAAATGAAGGTGTTCTATGATTCACACTGATGTACTTTTTGTCTTCTGATTAATTTAAAGATTGGAGCTATAAGAGACTCTAGTAGCACTATTCAACAGAACTTTCTGAGATACTAGAAATTTTTTTCTGTGCTGTCCAATATGGTAGCCACTAGGCACACAGGCTATTGAGTACTTAAAATGTGGTTATCGTGACTGGGGAACTGAATTTTTTACTTTAATTCTAATTAATTTAATTTAAAACAACTACATGCAGCTAAGGGCTACTGTGTTGGGCAGTATGGCTCTAAAGATCATCTGATCCGGTCTTTCTATTTACAGATGGTGAACCAGCAACCAAGAGAGCTTCCAGAAGAGATCTGCCCATGATATATGGCCACTGGTGGTAAAACCAGGATTCAAACTTAGATCTTCCAATTCTTAGTCTGAAGTTTTTTTTACTCTGCAGAGGAAGAGACTATAAAATGCTACGGCTGGAAGAGGACAAACAAAAATATAATAGGTGGAGTGATGATAAATTAGAACTTGAAAAAATACAGTTGGAAAAAATGGAATAGCTGAGAGCAGAATGATTTGCAAAGATATACATTACACACACATACACACATATTCACTGGGTGTGCAATTTCTTTAGAGGTAATAACTATTTTACCAGTAGGAGAAAAAGAGCTTTTCATAACTCATTACAGGCCCAAAAGGTCTGGCTCAGCTGATTTATAAGACAACGTACAAAGAGCACAATCAAGAAATTGATGTCCTTTCACCATTCTTTGCAAGTGTCTACTTTCCAAGTTCTACAATCTTCAGTGATTTGAAGAGTTACAGCTTAACAATCTTATTTGTTTCTCAAAAGCCTATAGGATACACACCACTGAAAAGGTTGCCAAGCATTCCCCTCCCGAACTTAATACTCCCACTGAGGATATAGTTCTCTGCGAAAATGGAATGTTTTTTACCTTTTAACCCACTCTCCTGTACTACTGGAAGTAAAATAATTACCTCACTACATTCTTTCTCTCGGTCTCTGTCTCTGTCTCGCTCTCTCACACACCGCCCCCCCACAAACTTTTGTGTGGATTTCATATTAGCACTACTAATATACTAATATACATGGTGTAGAAAATGTCTGCAAAAAGGTCCAAGAAAAATAGCATTGTTTTCAGAGAAAGTACTGTGGTCAGGATGATGTCATCAAAAATCATCTAATTAATTTCCTGTAGCTACATCCTAAAGGAAATCCAGAAGGCTCAATCTTCTCACAAAATCAAGCAGCCTTTTTTGGGGGTCAGTAACTGTTCCTGTGAACCCACAGGTGTCATAAATTGATAACGATTATGATATACTTTTAATCTTCAAAATCACAAGGAATAAAATTTCATTTTAAAAGATCTTTTATGTGGGAGGCATTATCAGAACATAAAAAATATCCCTACTGAATGTGAATTTTAGAGTTTAGTTACTAACAGCAAAGTAATTGCAGAAAAGAAAAGATGAGTAAACTTAGTTGGCATTTGTTACTGGGTTTCATAAGGCTTCTTCTCCAGCTCTAAGTAAAACCAAGACCACCATTCAAAAGAACCAAGGAGAGGAGAGCACTCTTGACCTACCGTAACCCTCAATGTTTTTCCTCCAAGCGATAAGCTTTTACCAACACTGGACTAGAACACTACGGGAGGTTTGCCAGAAAATTTGAGCTCCTTGAGGGCAAGAACAATGGCATGTTTATCTTTATACCCAAAGGCCTCATAGCACCTGGCACACAGTAAGCACCCAAGTAACATGTGTTGAATGAATGAATGAGATTATCAATATAAATAAGCTATTCTTCTTTCCCTCCAGAAGGTGCCAGTTATATAGTGGGGAGAAGACCACCATTAGAAATAAATAAATGATAAGTGCTATAACTGAGGTATCACCAAGGTCTATGGTTTGCCAATCAATTTGAAAAAAAATCTAAAAGATTGATATCAAGTGCTTATGGTGAGCAATTTGGGCAAATCTTTTAATTTGAAAGGTGTATAATAGCTGCTGACCCAGCGATTCCACTTGTCAGACATTACTCTAGTCCTAAATGTATATAAAGAGACTTATACAAGGTCTTTTTTACTGCAACCATGTTTGTAAAAGGAAAAAAAAAAAACTTCCCTGAACACTCCATCAGCAGATGAATGGTACATCCATAATACATATCACTACACAGAAGTTCAAAAGAATGTGGTTGATCTGTATATGCTGACATAAAAAGAGGTTCAAAACTAACAAGTAAAAAAAACATTTGGAAAACAGTATAGTATTTCCACCTATGAAAAATAAAACCATAATAGAAAATGGGCTAGAGCCATGCTAACACAAATATAATAATTTAAACTTTCTAGTAACCATATAAAAATGAAAAACAAGAAAAGTGAAATTAGTTTTAATAACATATTCATTTAATCCAATGTATCCAAAATAATGTCATCGTAATGTAATCAATATACAAACTTAGTAATGAGATACTTTACATTCTTTCTTTCATTCTTAAGTCCTCAAAGTCCAGTGTGCATTTTACATTTATAGCACATCTCAATTCAAACTACTCCTATTTTAAATGATCAACAGCCACATGTGGTAGTGGCTACCATAGTGGACAATGTAGGTTTAGGCAGATACACTTCAAGCTGGTAACAGTGGTTACTTCTGGAAAGGATAGTGTTTTAATCCTTTACATCAATAACTAACTCATATTACTTATGTAATAGTAAAAATACAACAATAAAAAAAAGTATTACGGGAATACAGATGGCTGAGCAAGTAAACCTATTCCAATGGTTGTTGAGTATCTGGGTAGAGGAGGAGAACTAGGAAAACAGAAAATTTAAAAATACCATTTACAATAGTACATGCATGTGTGCATGCACACACACACACACACACACACACACAAAAAAAAACCTAAGCATAAAATTAAAGAAAGATACGCAATAGTTCTACATTAAAAACTATAAAACGTTGCTAGAAGAGATTTTACGAGGTCTAAACAAATGGAGAACTATACTATGCTCTTGAATTATAAGATTCAAATATATTTATAGATTCAACACTATCCCAATCAAAACTCCCGGAAGATGTTTGAGTGAAGGAAGAGGAAATTATAAGCTAAGTCTAAAATATATATGTTTTTATATATATTTACATATAAATGAATATAAAGAATCTGGAACAGCCAAAGCAATCTTGAAGAAAAACAAAGCTACAAGAATTACATGATCAGAGTTTTAGACTCATTAAAAAGCTACAGTAATTAGGCAATATGCTACTGGCATAAAAATAGACAAACAGATCAATAACACAGAATAGAGTCCTTACATACCTCATACCCGACTTACAACAAAAAAAGCACACTGTGCAGTCTTGTGAATATATGGTGCTGGGTCAACTGGGTATCCACACAGAGAAAAGAACTGAACTTTGATCCCCAGCCCAAACCAAACACAAAAGTAAATTTTACGTGGCAGTAGACCTAAACGCAAAAGGTAAAACAATAAAGCCTCGTGGGAGAATATCTTCATGACCTTGGCATACACAAATGTTTTCTCAAATAGGACTCAAAAGGCACTAACTATTAAAAAATAAAAAGCACTGGTAAATTAGGCTTCACCAACATTTATATGATATTGAGTAGAAAGGATAGAAATTGAGAAAGAGAGCTTTAGTGAGGCAGAGACAATTCAACTAAACCTGAATAAGGAAAACAATGCTGAGGGATCAAAGATTGGGCCTTCTATGCAGAGGAACCAGAATAAGTAAAGATACAGAGGGTAAAGTATAAAGCATGTTTAACAAAGTACAGCAAGTAGACTTGTATGAACAGATTATAAGGTGTATGACATACAGAGTAATTGAAGACAAGTAATGGGAAAAGGTTATGAAGGGGTTTGGACTTAATCCTGGGGGCAAGAGAAATCTGCCAAAGGCTTTTAAGCAGGAAGGTATAAGATTAGAACTAAATTTTAGAAGGTAACTCAAAGAGCTCTGCAGGCCACGGATTGAATAGAGAATAAACTAGAATCAGGGCAGAGTTAAAACAGATTTCACAAATTAGAATATTTACATACTCCAATGTGACAAGAGGTATGCAAAGCTACCTAACAAAATGAATAGCACTTTTTCCAGGAGTGTCCAGTTTACTTGAATATCTGGGGGAAAACAGTTTTACACTAAAATAAACACTGATATTACATAAGGACATGCAACATTCATGTGAATTATGTAAATGACGATGACCATGATAATGCCAATAATAATAGTGGCACCTTTTTGAGTCCTTTTGATGTCTCAGGCACTGTGCTAATCAAGTATTTTATATGAACCAACTCATTTAATTCTCACAACAATAAACAAAGTAGTTACTACTAGAATCACTTCCTCCATGTAACTATATATACAGAGTTATTTACTCAAACATTTGTGTTTTCATATACCTTTCCTTCAACTTTTCATTTATTTTTTACTAAAGTTTAACAATCCCTTACATTGCTGGTGATATAACCTGATATAATTACTTGGGAAAGCTGATAAAAATCTAATAATCTAAACATATGTATGACCAAACACTTAACAGATATAAGTGTTGATGTTTATCAAACGATATACATACAAGAATGTTTATAGCAGCTTTTTCATAACAGCCAAAAGTTGGAAACAACTCACATGTCCATCACACTTAGAAGAGTTATATAATTTTCAGCGTCACACGGTAATAAGTGGCAAAGCCAAAGTTCAAGCCCAAGTTTGTCTAACATCTAAATTCACACTCTCAACCACTATACTGTACTTGAAAGAAATTATCTACTTATGGCAGCAACTTCAGGTTATGCTCATAGATCCAAGAAGTAGACATCCTCTCTCCTTTGCTTGTAGGAGAGTGTCTGTTAAAAAGCGTGGAAAGTTGTGAGAGGAGGCTACAGCAACAGTCCAGGCAAAAGACGGTGCAGCAGAAGGGAGAAGCCAGAAATGTAATTTCTACTATAGAAAGAAGAGAACCCAGTAACAAACCAAACATGACAGCGAGGTGGCTTGGGCAATAGGACAAATGGTGAATGCAGAAGTAGGCACAGATTGAGGGCTAAGTCAGGCACACTGGGTGTCCAGGAGGCAGTTGGATAAAGAAATATGAAATTCAAGAGAGAAATCAGACTGATAAAAAAACTTCAGTCATTAGCATATTTGCATATCAGATTCCCTGAATAGAGAACAACAGCTCTAATACAATATAATTTACGTACTCTTCTGACAATTAATATTAGCTCACAGGAAGGGCTCTGTGGGCACCTGAAGTTAATTTTGAAACCATTAAAGCAGATAGAAGTTTAGTTAGAACGAAAAATCCTGTGGAGAAGGTATCACCTTCCCTAGTATCTGAAAGTAATTATATAAAAGAAAAACTTATTGCTTTTTAAGGTAAGTGGACAAAGAGGCTTCAGGCTGCTATTTTGCTAGTTGGGAAAATCTTAAAATGTATATATAGCCAAAGTTGTAAGAGGCAGAAAGATGCAGCTTAATATCCTCACCAGTCATAGCATTCACAGTAGTTAATTTTTGCTTCAAAAGGCAGTTTCCTGTATTTTATTTCAACATCAAAATAATGCAAAAGGGAAACCAAGTATAATTTGATGTCACAGATAACAATGTAAGAGTAGGATAATCATAAAAAAGTACATTCTCTGAACTTTTTATACTGAAGAGTGTATGAGTGCTTTTTGAGAGAGTTCTCAAAGTTCTAACCAGCGCAACAATTAAGAGATAAAAAAACAAAAACGTAGGGGTATAAGGAAAGAAATGTACAAAATTATCGTTATTTGCATTACAAGAAAATACAAAGGAATCAACAAAAAATTATGAGCTATAATGGGAGAAGTTTCACATGGCCAATTACAAAACATGCAAAATAAATACCTTTCCTGTATGCCAGCCATAACTAGTTTAAAAAAAACACACACACACATTGGAAAAAATAACCCATTTCCAAGGAGAAACATTAAATATCTAGGAAAAAATCTCCCCAAAAGTGTAGATCAGCAAGGGGCATAAAAGACTAAATGGAGGAACAGACCAGGCTCCTGAATAGAAGATCAACTATTGAAAAGACATAAATTTATCCATAATTAACATGTAAATTTAATACACTTCCAATAAAAACCCCAATGGAAGAATCTTCAAAATTTGGCAAAATGATTTTAAAGTTCATTTTCAGGGGGAAGGGGAAACAAGAATATCCTAGACATTTTTTAAAAGAATAATGATATGGGACTTGTAGCAGATATTTATACGAAAAAACAAGTTATAAAACAGCACTACAAAAGGATTTCAATTTTTGTTTGACTAGATATAAACAATTATAATTGCATATATGGCCAAAAGATTATACTCAGAAAATAGTAATAGGATGGTAGGCTTAACGGTTGGTTATTTTCATGTATTTCTTATGTAACTAGATAAAACTAATAAATATTACCTTTTAAATAAACCAAGAGTCTGTGAGTATACTGAATAGGATAGTAGAAAATATCTAATCTTCGCTAACGGTATGAACTATCTCATCACTCAGCAAAACATGACTGAAATGCCGGCCCGGTTTTAGTACTCCATACACCAATTTCTACGTCTCACTCAGGGGCCAGCTTGAGTTCCACCTGTTTCATGAAGCTTCCTCAAGTCTATACCAGTCTTTGTCTCCTCTGGAATTTCAGAATCTTGGAAGCGATTAAGAGAACATTCATCATTTATTGCTCAGTGTTTTAATATTTTTGTTGTGTTAAAACTCTGTCTCAAAGAGACCATAAGTCCCTCAAGGAGAGTGAAGCCACATCCACTGCCTACACCCTGAACCCTCAGCCAGTGCTCCACACGTTAGGTGCTTCGTGAGCAGACGTCACACTGCACTGAACTAAATCCCAGAAGACTGGCCAGCTAAAACTCTGAACCTAAATGAAATACATATCATTGCAATAGTTCCCTTTAGACATTTTGTATACAGTCATGCACCACATAACGATGTTTCAGTGAAGACAAACCACATAGACGACAGTGGTCCCTGAAGATTAGTACTATATAGCCTAGGTATGTAGTAGGCTGTACCATTTAGGTTTGTGTAAATACACTCCATGATGTTCACCCAACAATGAAATCACCTAATGATGCATTTCTAGAACGTATTCCCATCGTTAAACGACTCACGACTGTATTCCTTTAAGTTCTAAATCAGTATTAACTCCAGTCTTAACAATTGGTGGCTGCTTTCAGGGATATGGGAATAAAGATTTCCAGTTAATTGCAGACAGGCAAGAAGCAGCACTCAAATACAACCTTAAAAATTAAGAGAAATGGTAAAAAAATAAATTTCTCAAGAAAATGAATGGTACACTGTAATTCCAGAGGTAAACACAACAGAAGAGACATACTGGGAGAGAAAAGAGAAATTCTATGGGTTAATCTAGAAATCAGATAAATATGCTTCAGCAACACAGAGCAGGAGCATGGGTTAGACAGCAGAATGCTCCAGAATGAGGCTTCTGCTGTGGTCAAGCTATGGCCAACTGGCAACCTGGGGGCCAGAGTGAAAGGGGAATAGCCGCAAGAGGGTTGTAAAAATTACTAAAGGTTTGATAGTCAGAAACTTTGAGGAGAAAATGAATGAGATTTTTCAATTTAGAAAAAGGAAGGCCACAGACCATTAATTATGGTAGCTGGACATTCTCTGTCTACCCCCAGAGTGGAAGAAGAAAATAGGTTTAAAAATCAGTCTCAGGGTCTCTCCCTTATACATAAGGAGGATTTCCCAATAGGTAGGCTTGAGAACTACTGTGGTAGTGGTTAAGCAGGGGCCAATGGAAGGGGGAGAGAGGGTGTCTGCAGTAGGGGGCAACTCTAAGATGGGAAGGTTTTGGGGAGGGAACTGGTACCAGTATTATCTCAAGGTCCCTTCTAACCTTATAATTCAATGATTTCTTAATAACTTATACAACAAAGGTTTATAAAATTCACATAACACAGGCTATAGAAAATTACACTATTGAGAAGAAGGAATGCAGAAAAATTTCACTTCTACTTTTTAATACATATGACAATCCTATACCCCTAATTAAAAGTCCTGGGGCTGGCCTGGTGGTGTAGTGGTTAAGTTCACGTGTTGCGCTTTGGCAGCCTGGGGTTCGCAGGTTCAGATCCCAGGCATGGACCTATGCACTGCTGGTCAAGCTATGCTGTGGCAGGTGTTCCACATACCAAATAGAGGAAGATTGGCACAGCTGTTAGCTCTGGGACAATCTTCCTCAGCAAAAAGAGGAAGAGTGGCAACAGATGTTAGCTGAGGGGCCAATCTTCCTCACCAAAAAAAAGAAAAAAAAGAAAAAGTCCTTCTACCCTATCCACTAATTGGATAATATATACATCCCAAAGGTTAGGGAAATAGAATATAAATACAACTCTTGGCATATTTATAGCTTATCTGTCCCTTTCACTAAATGGCCCTATCTAGACAACTATGCAGTTTGAGTTCTTAAACCTGACTCTCACTTCTTAATGCCATCAGTACATCTGCCTCTAGAAGTCTGATCCCTCTTTTCACTTTCTTAACATCAAAAAGTCAGATCATCTGGCTTATATGAATTGTTTGTAGAGGCCAGCCCGGTGGTGTAGTGGTTGGGTTCACACACTCCACTTCAGTGGCCAGGGTTCGCAGGTTTGGATCCCGGGCACGGACCTACACACTGCTCATCAAGCCATGCTGTGGCGGTGTCCCACATACAAAATAGAAGAAGATTGGCACAGATGTTAGCTCAGGGACAATCTTCTTTACCAAAAAAAGAAAAAAAAAAAACAAGAATTATTTGTAAACTAGGAGTAGATAGGCAAAGAGAAAAGTATTTAGGCAACTCTCTTGAGAATAAAATTGCCAAAAGTCTATGACCCTTGAATGGTCTATTTTGGTAGTTTTCAAAGGCTTTTTTCTGACACCCATGGATGAAAGAGACTTTGTAGAAGTCCAGCCTTCCAAATGGGAGATTCCAGCAGGTCACTGGAGCAAAGGCTTTTTTCTTCCTCAATTCCTTCCTAGTGCCTGACCATGTTCTAGAGAATTGAAGATGCTGGATCATTTAAATAATATAATTAATCTCTATGATGTCCCATAGTGAAATTCTGAGATATAAATGTAACTAAATATATTTCCCAACACATAGACTGATTCATAAATTTATTGTTGCCTCTGCTATTAACCTTCTCTTCCTTATTAATAATACTATGTTACAAGCTACCATTTATGGAATTCCAGGTACCATGCTAGGTATTTACGTGTATTATTTCTAACCTTATCACAACGGTATATGGACTAAACAGAATCATCATTTTCTGAACAAGAAAACAGAGGCAAAGAGGAGTTAAGTAATAACCTCCCCAAGATCCCAGCACTAGGAAGTACTGGAAGAGTGATTCAAACCTGGGTCTTTCTCACCCCAAATGCCACCTTCTTTCCACTCTGCAGACACTTGCTCATCATGCCATGTCTCCTGGGTATCAAGTCTCCGAGAAGATTACATTTCATTTCTCTAATAAAGACTAGAATGATATTCCTTTATCATTACAATTCAGGTCTCTCAGTTAGACTTAATATGCTTCTATCATCCGAGTTAAAAATCCACCAAACAAACAATGTGAACAGTTTGCAGTAATAATATTGCATCTCAAATAAAGCATAAAGTGTGCTTATTTATTTTAATAAATATATCATGACGATATAGCTTTTTGCTAATTTTACATATGTCGACTCTACAGCACATTTGAAGAGAATAAGAACAACGTATCTGATCAAGCTGTTAGATCCTGAGGTCAGGGACCCTGTCTTATTTATCTCTAAATCCCCACAGCGTATATGTGGTAGACATCCAACACCTGATTGTTGATGAAAGATAGAAGTAATGATTATCAACTCCTGAAAGTAATATTTTAAGGTACCTAAAATATTTTGAACAACAAAAAAGACTCGATGTTTCAAAAAAAAGGTTTGGTCCATAGGTAAACTTCCTACCTCTCGATCCTTGAGTTTCATGGCGAGCACCAACTGATGCCTGTGGTTAGTGAGAGCCTCCCGGTAATTTCCTTTGGAGAAGAATGCAGAGCCCAAATTCCCATGAGCTCGGCATTCTCCTGTCTGGTCACCTGAATTGGATTTTAAAAAAAAGAGATAAAATTTCTCTAAGTTATAGCATTATTTATAATATATAATGCCTATCTTAATCTAAGAGCCACAGATTTACTAGCTAAGATTTCACTCGCCTTCTTTTAGAAAAGTTATTTTCTTCTTCTACAAGACTCTATGCAGGAAGTTATGGCCCAGAACTTAAATCTCTGGAGAACAACTGTTATTGTTGTTATAAAATACAACTGTAGCCAGAGACATAGGTGTCCTGGAAATGAGAGGTTAAAGACCTTGACACAAACCAGCTGCTGTTTGAGCCACCTCATTGCTCTGCTAACGACCTTTGGTTCTGAACAACCATCAGCTTGTCGGTTCAGTCATTTGACTCCAAACCTACTATACTATGTTGCTTCTTTACAAGTATGCTAATGGTAGATTAACCATATCTCTTCTATTACTGCAATCCTGCAAATCCTTGAATAATCATTGACAATCATAATATGATGACAATTATAACATAATGACACTGACAAGCATAATCATAAATCACACTTATTCTACAAATGAGGAAATGGCAGCACAAAGAGGTTAGGTGACATGCTGAAGGTCACACAGCCAGTAAGTGGCAGAGCCTGAATTCTAAACTGAACCGTCTGGCTCCACAGTCCACGCTTTTAACCACTGCACTATACTGTCTCCTTTGACAAAATGATGATGTATTCTAATGTAGGCAAAAATTAAAATTAAGATGAAAGATTCACCCACCAATACTATCATTTGAGATATCAAATCTGTGAGCCCAAATCTCTGAGGGGGGTAATGAATATGTTAATCCACATTGCTTGGCCTTTTGGGAGCCTTGGTATCTTGTTATATGAAAAGCCCTAAAGAACTGAATACTCCAAAACAGAGAATGTTCTAGAGACACACTCACTTTTCATTGCATATGTTATTCCCATTCAAACAGGTTAATCAGCTTTCTTTATTTCCTTTCTGTAGTGAAATAAAGGAGAAAAGCATCACTCTACCTAAGGTCTTGGCCACATCCAAGTCCTGCTGCATGTATCCAGTGCTCTTCTCTGTATTTCCAAGAGACCAGTAAGCACTGCTCAGGGCAGAGAAAACGGAACCTCTCAGTTTGAGGCTGCAGGTGCCAATCTTCAGAGCGGCTTCTAAGACAACCACAGAGGCCCCATGATGGCCAGCTGTCAGGAGTTCCTGCCCAACCACAGACACGACCACAAAGGGACTCTTGTCCAGTTTCATTTTCTGAAGCTGCTGATAAGTGGGCTCGAGGGAGTCTGAAGGAAAACAAAAGAAAACAAGAGAATGTAGGATGATACACAAAAGAATCTTTTCTAATATGCTCTAGAAACAAATGTTTATCATACCATTTAATCCAGCACTACCCTCACTGTCCACTTATGCATGTGACTCTGTAACACCAACCTCAGTCCAGCAATTTCCCTCTCTTCACTCTTGCATACGTATGCCTAACTCATCCTCCCTTCTGCTCTTTCTTTGATCATGACACACCACTTTGCCTGAAAGGTTCTCCCATCTCTGTCCTGTCGTCCTCTCAAAATATTACAACACATCCCTCAAGTCCCATCTCTACTGTATAGTATCCCTGGGTCCTCAAGCCCACATTAATCTTTGTATCTAAACTTCTGCTGCATTTTTATTGTTAGTATTGCACAGTTTGGACCTTAACTATTTTAAAATTGTTCCACGTGTTTTAATTTTAAAAATATTTTCCCAGCTAAATCTGAAGACTGCTGTAGGGACTGTTTAATATTTTATTATAACTCCATAGCAATTGGCACAATGTGGGCACAAAAGAAAGAACTTGCCATTGCCACCTAGGTGAAAGTCCCTAACACACCTGGCGTTCAATAAATGTTTGTTAAACATGAATCTGAATGACTGATTAATAAACTCTATCCACCTTTTTCCCTAGAAGATGCAATAAAAGAAGCTCTCCCAGCAAAATACCTGTCATCCTCACTGGCAATCCAGTGTCCATCGCTGCTTCTGAGACCAGTGTGACCAAATAAAAAATATTATCAATTTTTGTTGTGGTGACAAACAAAACCATAAAGAAATCATCTGAGTTTACTAAGGTAAGATGGAAGACAAAATTAATATTGATCTCATTTTACTTTCATACAGTGTTTAAAAAGTACATAGAGTAGGAGTCAGGAAGCCACAAGGAAGATTCTTTCCATTTGAAGCTAAGTTTGAATGTGGGTGGCCTCTAACCCTACAAGGAGGTAGCACTTACAACGCATTTGTTAGCTTTCCTGAAAAACTATTTCACGTTAGTTGTTCACTGTGCATATGTTAAAAAAAAAAAAAAAGGCTAGTCTCTTTAAATCTTGAATCTCTCAACAGTACTGCATTAAAATGTAATTTTTACAATTTATGACTTCAAATCTCAACTCTCCACTAAGGAGCTCTCATCTGAATCAACATTACCACGGAAAGCTCAAAACCTCTTGGTGCCTAAAGCATTCTTCCCTTCAATCAGATCACAAAACAGAGAACAAAGAACATTTTCACACCTGTCTAGATGCAAGCAGCGCATCGCGCCAGTAAACACTAGCTAAGCAATAAGGCTAAACACAGGCACAAGAACCAAGGAATGCCTAGAATAGAAAAGAACAATGTCACATTGAAATAACTGTGAGCAGAATTTTTGTGGTACCCGCTGATGGGTTTGGCAGCCAATGATGATCACATTAGCATACCATCGGCCAATTAGCAGAAGCAAAAATAATAGAATTTTAGAGCTGAAAAGGCCTTGAAAATACCCTTATTTTAGAAACGAAGAATCTGAGTATTTAAGTGATTCACCCAAGGTCACAGTTTGGGACAGAGCCAAGACAAGAACCCATTGCAGGGCTCTAAGTCCAGGCTCCATGATACCACACCAGGCAAAATTCTTAGTTTTTACAAAAGAAACCAATCTTGGCTGGTTTTAAGTAGAAAAGAAATGCACTAAGTAGCTACTGGGAAGGGTGGAAAACCAGGCCTCCTGACTTATAGTCAAAATCATGCCACAAAAGCTTTGTGGTGAAGGCAACATAACTGCCGCGACTAGACACAGGACGCCACAGCTTGCAGTGCTGCCTCCACCACTGCTGAATGCCACCTGTGGAAACGGCTGTCACTGTCGCCACTCACCACCACCTCAACAAGTTTTGTGCTATCCTTTCTTCTTTGAACCTTTAGCTCCTGATTCAAAGGCAGGGTCCCGCCTGCAAAGGAGGACGGGAAAACTAGGATCTGATGTTTTCAGCTTTTATCGTGGAAGGCAGGAGGCAGAAGTATAAGATAGGGAATTCCCAAAACACAGGAAGAGTGTTCAGATACTAACAGACCAAAAATGACTGAATGACTGATGGCCAGCAAAGATACTATGCTTCAGCTGGTGATTCTTTTTTTTTTTTTGTGAGGAAGATGAGCCCTAAGCGAACATCTGTTGCCAATCCTCCTCTTTTTACTGAGGAAGACTGGCCCTGGGCTAACATCCATGCCCACCTTCCTCTACTTTATATGGGACGCCGCCACAGCATGGCTTGACAAGCAGTGCATCGGTCTGCGCTCAGGATCCGAACCTGCGAACCCCGGGCCACCGAAGCAGAGCGTGCGAACTTAACTGCTATGCCACCGGGCCAGCCCCCAGCTGGTGATTTTTTTAACCATAGCAACCATAGCTAAGTTCAAAAAAAGAGCCACCTAACTGAGTCTCTACAACTACACAACAACAGAAAGAAGAAAGAACATTGTCACAGTTAGTGGACTGAGGGAAATACCTGGAAGACTCTCAAAAGAAAAAGAAATCTTCAACTGTACAAATTTTCACCAAATAAAAATGAAATTGAAGGAACAAGAGATAAAAGATCAAATTTCCATTTGTCATATACAGGAAAGAGAATATAAATAAATTAAAATATAAATTATAATGCAAGCTAATATAAGTACACATTCTAAGAGTTTGGAAAAGGGAGTGATTATCAAGGATAATCAGAAAGCTTCATGGAAGCAGAACTGGATTTCCCGAAGAAAGGGTAGGACTTAGACAAGCCTTTGCTTTATTCCTGAGAGTGGAGAGTATTTCAGGCAGAAGGTCTGTCATAATGAAAGGCGCCAGGAGAACACAGGTACATGGAATGATAGCATATGATGAACAGGCCAGCATGAACAGACCAAAGAATATCTATAGGGAAGGAAGCTGATGTGGAATAATGAAGAGAATACTAGAGAAGGATAAAGAGACCTGGATTCCAAAGCCAAATAAGCCTTAGTCTCCTCACTTTGTCAAATGTATAGACTGTGATTGTGGTGATGGTTATATAAATCTATCTATACATGTTATAGATACGTATATATCTCTATATATTTATGTACATATATGTATAAATATATGCATATGCACAGATATATACACACAAAAGTCCATTTCACGTTATGTAATGTAAAAAATTTTACAATATCAAATTTCTCTGCTTTTGGCTGTAATTAGGTTGCATTGGTCCACGCTCACTAATCAGAAGCTCTGGTTAGTAGTTGTATACGCTTTTGATGAATAAAGTGGTAAGACAAGTTTTTTTAATGCATAAAAAATATATAGGCTGGATTAGGTGATCTCTAAGATTGTCTCCAACTCTACTATTCTATGATTCTAATTCCTATTCTAGAGTAAACTTAGGCTGTTAGCAAAGGGTCTAATTTTGTGATTTTATCAGGCTAGGTGGAACAACATTTTGGCAGCCTGTAGATGTTAAGATGTTTTTCTTTCTAGAAACTATGCATAATACATGAAATAGCCAATGTCAAACCAACTCCATAAGAATGTAAAGGCACTTCGCAACATTCATTGAACACCAGTTATGAACGCTTTCAAAATGTAAAGACTTTAAGAATTTAAGATGAACAAAGTCAATTTCCTGACACTTGAAGAGGTTGTAGGAATGTAGTAGAGACTAATAATAAACAATCACACTCAGCTAAGAGATATACTATATTTCATCAGTTTTGAGATGCACATCTATTCACATATTAACATCTCTGAATTTGGGATTTAATATCTCTGAACTTGATAGTGCCTCACATTGGTTTGTCACTTCTATGTCTAAATGGGCCTAAGAGAGCTCTTTCAGTTTATATAAAATAAAAAGTGATAAGAAAAAATGGTCATCATTTAATCAATAGCATTTTCTTCTTTCTTAGTAATATATAAAATAATGATACAACTTTCAATCCAGAGTTCTTAGCATTGGTAGGATGTGCTATGGGACCCCAAAGGAGAAAGGTACTAACTCTACCCAGGTAGGTCTGGGAATGCTTTCCAGAGGAAGTGACATCTGAATAGAAACTGGAGATAGGAGAAACCAGTGTTTTCTGGGAACTGCAGGTAATTTTAGCTGGGAGTACCTTGGACATAAGAATAAAAGAGAGGCAAGATCTCTTATACTAGGGAGGTTGGCCTCTATCTGTAGGCAATGGGGAAAATGCAGAACTATGAATAATAGAACGACAAATCAGACTTACATTTTAGAAAGTTCATTCTGGAAGCAAACAAAGCATGGACTGATTTGGAAGAGATAAAGCCAGGAAAACCAGTTAAGAGGCAAAGTCTTATATTTGCAATGACAAAACAGATGCAGAATGAGGGATAAATTTCAGACATATTTAGAATTTAAAAAATTACAGAGGGGCCGCCCCGGTGGCTTGGCAGTTGGGTGCGCGCGCTCCGCTGCTGGTGGCCTGGGTTCGGATCCCGGGCGTGCACTGACGCACCGCTTCTCCAGCCATGCTGAGGCCGCGTCCCACATACAGCAACTGGAAGGACGTGCAATTATGACATACAACTATCTACTGGGGCTTTGGGGAAGAAAAAAAGGAGGAGGATTGGCAATAGATGTTAGCTCAGAGCCGGTCTTCCTCAGGAAAAAGAGGAGGATTAGCACGGATGTTAGCTCAGGGCTGATCTCCCTCACTAAAAAAATAAAAATAAAAATAAAAATTATAGAATGTGAGGAGGAAATGCATTTAACATGCATAATGCCTTATTCCAAAGGAATGATACCCTACTGACTGTCTCCTATGGATCACCTTCAAAGTAACTAACATTTTTACAGAGCTCAATCTGTCTAAGGCACTATGAAGACATTCTGGAGCCTTCCAAGTTATCCATATAACATTTCCCTAGCATACATGACTAAAAAGGCTTCAACTTTCCTAAAAACCAGGTGATATCACTACCAATTATTCTTGGATACATCACTAAAATATAGTACTGAATCACAAATCCAGAAGACTGGGAGAAACAATCCTGGAATGAATCTCCAACACAGGGATCCAAACAGGGGACAGCAACTACTGACAAGGTAAAAAGGTAAGCAAAGTATTATGAGGATAAAATAAATCCAATTACTCCCCAAAAAACAAATTTACAGGTAAGGTTCATAATATTTACTTAATTTCTGTTTTCACGTTTTCTTAGGCTAACTTGTTAAAGAGAAAACTAAATTAAAAATCATTGGATTTGTCACAAAAGGACAAATATTGCATAATTCCACTTATATAAGGTACCTAAAATAGTCAAATGCATAGAGACAAAAAATAGCATGATAGTTGCCAGGAGCAGAGGGGAGGGGAAATAGGGGGGTTTTGTTTAATGGGTACAGAGTGTCACTTTGGGAAGATGAAAAAGTTCTGGAGATGGATAATGATGATGGCTGCACAACATTGTAAATGTATTAATTGCCACTGAATTGTATAACTAAAAACTGGTTAGGGCCAGCCCCAGTTGCCTAGTGGTTAAGTTCAGCGCACTCTGCTTTGGCGGTCCAGGTTCGGTTCCTGGGCGTGGACGTACACCACTCGTCTGTCAGTGGCCATGCTGTGGTGGTAGCTCATGTGAAAAAGAGGAAGATTGGCAGTGGATGTTAGCTCAGGGAGAACCTTCCTCAGCAAAAAAAAAAAGTGGTTAAAATGGTCAATTTGAGGGCCGGCCCTGTGGCTTGGTGGTTAAGTGCGCGCGCTGCGATGCTGGTGGCCCGGGTTCGGATCCCGGGTGCACATCGAGGCACTACTTCTCCGTTCATCCTGAGGCCGAGTCCCACATACAGCAACTAGAAGGATGTGCAGCTACGACACACAACTATCCACTGGGGCTTTGGGGGGAAAAATAAAATAAATAAAATCTTAAAAAAAAAAAAAAATGGTCAATTTGATGTTACATATATTTTACCACAATTAAAAAAACAAAACCTTTTGATTTGTACTAAAAGGAAAATGTAACCCTCCTCAAGAAATGAAAATAAAAACAACTGACATGTTTAGCACTTTGTCTAAGCCACTTCACATTTTTCTGGGTTTCATTGTGTATTTATTTATATTCTACTTCATTCCTTCTAGAGAAATAAGGTCTTCTATAGAAATAAGGTGGAACACACAGAAGTCAGAGTGAGCAGAAAGTAAAGGTAATACAATAAAACACAACATACAGAGAGGCAGACTGTAAGCCCTGCCACACTTCCTAAAGGTGACCAGGACACTGGGCTCTACAGTTCATAGAGGACAAAGCAAAAGGATAAAGGATCACTTTAAAAATTCCCAGACCTTTTAGATAAAAACACATCAATTCTCAGGAGAAACACAGCTTTTCCTGGCACTGAAGCCTGAGAGGAAGTTCTTCAGTGATCACTCAGCAAGAGGACCACATGCACTGTGCAGTGTTCATTCCACACCCACAACACTGTGCCGCCCTCAACACAAGAGCAGGATTAATACTGCTGCTGCTTCTACTCCTCAGTGAGAAGGGCATCACACTGCAGAGGGGAAGGCGTCCTACAAGGTGCCTGCCTTCACATTCTAGTTCTTGATTCTCAGAACAACATTAGGAGGTAGATATTATCATTTCCCTTTTACAGATAAGGACTGAGGTATAGAGAAAGGAAGCAAACTTGTTCAGTCAATAGAACAGCAAATAGCACTAGAATTACATTCCAGTCTTTTGGGGGGAAAAGTCTATTTTTTCTAACATAACATATCAGAAACAGGCCTCTTGTGAAAAGTGACTGCCACCTAAAAGAGAATCAGAGGGGAACTGTTCACTGAGGATGGACAATTAGGCAAATAAAAGGTTAGCCCCAACTTGACCCTGAGAGAAAAACTAATACTACATTCAACAGCCATTTTCCAACAGCACTTCATAAAATCAGCTTCCCTGGATCCTCTGGAGCTGGTAGAAACACCACAACAGGTGATAGCCCATAAATGTAATAGTCTTTAGATTACCAAATTAACGGAAAGAGAGAAAATATACACAAGAGAACCCTGAGCAAGAAGCAGCCTTGGCATCTTTAGAGGCACAAATAAAGGTAAACTCAATCTCACTTTGTAATTATATTATTAAATCTGTGGTTGGCAGTAGTACACCATCCAAATTTGCATAAACATTTATAAGATACAATGAACTGACATTGCTAATAGACTATCTAAAAAGGAGAAATGGAAAATAGTAAAAGGATAACTTCAGGAGTCATGAAAAAGAGAGTATCATTTTATATTTATACTTGTTTTTATATTTTCATTAATGATTTAAAGGAAATACATTACATATAATGATGTAAGTATATCCACAGGAGAAACAGTTTGATATCTGGTTGGTGACCAAGAGTGAAATCATAAAAATAAAGTAAAACAGACTTAGTTCAGTTAGCAATATAGGCAACACCACCATAAAAAATCAAGTAAGTTTTAATATAGACAAATATAACATATTTACTTGGGAACAAGGGTATATTAATATAGATTGGCCCTACCTTTAAAAAACAAATGAAATCTTGAAACTTCCAAAAAAGGCCAAACCACAGGATCACTGTGCACATCTTGGGAGCTTTGTTTGTTTACAGACGCACCTGGACTAGGGAGCTTTCTCTAGTGCAGCTAGGAATTACAAAACAAAAACAACTGACATAATAGATCAGACCTGTATGTAAAGTGACACAGACTGCATAGCTACACAACAATGGCAGAAACTTAGAAAGCTGCAGGAGGCTAAAATAAACAGTGGGGAAAAAATGGGCAGCAAATGGTGACAGACTTTGTGAATTACAACCATATGACAAAAAGAGAGGTCATTAAGATGTGAGATGATGCACAGAACAACACCATGCAAAGCAATAGTCTCTTATAAAATGTCGATAAGAAAAGCCCACCTGGAATAGATAAAGCAGTAAAGGCAATGCTAAAAATAAACGAGATAAATTAAATTGCCTTAAGGACAGAAAAGAAAATATTGAAGCGCTCCAGGCACCTGCAAGATGCAGCTTTCTCCAGGGTCAGCCTTAGGTCACTCGGTATAAGATGGGAAAGAACATGGCACACAAAAACCTAAGGGTGACAGTAGCACTGCGCTATTTCTCGCAGTGCAGGGAAGACTTCCTTACATTTATCTAAACAAATTTCTTCAAAGGCAAAACGGTAAGCATGATTCTGCTGATCTCAACACATTCACTCCTATATTCTAAGGCAGCAGCAGAAACATCTCAGAATAAAGAAGTGATATCTTCATGAACTAAACAAAAAATGTTCCATAGAAGTTACTCGTGGAGGAGTATAAGGAGAGAACCAGAAAATACTAGAAGAATGGAAAGGAGAGACAGATTGATTTTTCTTGTTGTCCATTTCCCCCCCAGGCCCTGGAGCTCCAAAGCGCATCTGCTCTAAGTCAGAGTTTATTAACAGCAAGGCCCCCACTGGGAGAAGCCATTAGGTTCCTGTTGCAAAGACTCAGCTTTGTTTGGGATTATAAACTCACATAAAGAGAGGTTTCCTTACCACTTTTTTCTAAAACGTGAAATCTTCAATTTTCAGGAAAATATTTTTTATAGCTATGAATTGCCCAGAGATCATATGAGTCCCATTTAGTTCACCAAACTTTTACTTAGCATATATTTTGAGCCAAGTACCACACTAGTTAGTATATTAAAACTATCTAATGCTGCAAATATTTTCAAAACTAGATAAAATGTCTAATAATACTGCCATCAAAATTTTTAGGTTCATTAAAAAATGTACCATTTCAGAAACAAAAACAGAGTTCTGCTTGACATAATCTAATTAATACAGAACATTATTAGCTGTCTACTATTTGCCATCAATCTGCCTTAGTGTCTCCATCACTCTGCAAAGATGACAATTGGTGTACACTTTCAGCCCTATCTTCCCAAGAGCTCATGACTCAAAAATTAATGTTCCTCAAAGTGAAACCAATCTGTTTTGGGCCTTAGAACTCCTCCAACCTCCACAGTACCAGTTTCAATCCACTGTTTTTCCAGAATACCAGTTGGTATAAAATAGAAGTGTAACAGGAGAAAACCATGTAAACTAGTGTGTCTGCTTCGCTCTCTTTACTTTTAATTCAACATAATCTTTTAATGCTCCTTTGAAAAATGTTAGACATAGCCTACAGTTAGATCCATATTTCCTTTCATGAAATGTCTAATGTCTTCTCTTATTTGATTATTTCTAGATGGCATATTGGTCCAACTGAGTAAATAAGTTTACTACTAGAGGTGTTGTGGTTTAGAGGCACAGAATCTTAGAACTACAAAAAACATAAGGATTCTTTAGATAACCCTAAAATCCAGAGAAGTCAATTCATTTACCCACGGTCATATACTTAGTTAGTGAAAAATTCCAAAATATAATCTAAGTCCACAAACTTCCAGGCCACTGGCCTTACCACCATCCTATTCTGCCTCATTAACGTCAGCTATTGACAGTGATTCTTCATCTTTCTTTGTCTAAAATATCCAATCTTAGCAAATCTGATAACCTATCAATTCTCAATGCCTGAGTCTAAAGTCTTTGGAGGCTAGAAATGTTCTACTTTAAATTAGTGTTGGGACCAGCCCCGTGGCACAAGCGGTTAAGCGCGCGCACTCCGCTGCAGCGGCCTGGGGTTCGCAGGTTTGATCCCGGGCGCGCACCGATGCACTGCTTGTCAATCCATGCTGTGGCGGCGTCCCATATAAAGTGGAGGAAGATGGGCATGGATGTTAGCTCAGGGCCAGTCTTCCTCAGCAAAAAAAATGGGGGAGGATTGGCAGATGTTAGCTCAGGGTCGATCTTCCTCACAAAAAAAACCAAATAAATTAGTGTTGGGCCAAATACTTTTATCATATTTACCTCTCATGGGAGATTTCATGGCAGCTTCTACCATCCCCACCAGAAGCTGGAGACTCTTGGGGTCCTGAGCCAGTCCAGATGCAAAAGCTGCCAGGGCATCGGCATGACGTCCGAGGTACTGGAGGGCAACACCCTGTCGGAAGTATGCCTGGAAATAAAGAAAAGATAATGCACGTTTTACTTATACACTACCCTCCAACAAGGCTGACAGTGATTCCTTATTAGAACAACAGGTCAGCAACTAAGACTGAAATGGTCTTCGTTCAAAAACCTAGTGAACCGTTCGTAATCAAATTTGATTTCTTCCCACATCATAAAATGTAAGCATACTTCTTTCAGGCAAATTATATTTAAAACTTTCACTCTCTTCACTTCTAGAACACATATTAATTTTATTACATTCTTGGGCATTTATTCACACATTACATTTACTGTCTTTTGATGATTTTTAAGATATTTTTATCCAACCTTTAATAGTATAAGCTTCTCAAAGATAAGGGTTTGGAGATTTCTTTCATCTCACCAAAGTATCTGGTACTGTGCAAGATAAATGAGAGACACTCAAATTCCACTTATTTTATATTTCTCTTTTTACATAATTAAAGGGAAAAATCAATGTGTGATTATTATTGACAATTTTAATAATGAGTAACATAACATGGCTACCTTTAATGTGGTGATTCAGACATAATATTTAAAAGCTGTTATCTAAAATATGTGTGCTTTGCTTAAAAACAAAATAAGATTGTTGCCCTTTGTATTCTTTAACTGGATTAGTTTAAAAACTATTATTATCAGCTGTGATTATAGGAAAACACCCTTCCTTCCAGCCAATTATAGAACGGGCCAGAAAATTACTAAAATATTTAAGTTTAAGAATAGTCTTAAGAACATGCAGTTTGTTTTCAAGCACACAGAGTAAAAACAAGTAAATGAACAAAGTGTTACTAGTACATAACCAGCAATGGACCTTGTACCTGATTAAATAATGCATAAAAAGGACATATTAATGCATTCACTGTTTATATGACAACATCTGTTTCTGAAATACTTCATCTATTTAACTTAAATGCTCTTACAATACTATATGTTTATAACACATATTTAACTTTTTCAGTCCAATGTACTTTGAAATTGTCACAAATTCTATTCATGGGATCTAAATGAAGTTTTAAACAACTCCTCAAACTACTACTCAATAAACTTAATATTAATACATAATTTTATAATTTTATATTATGCACACACACACAGAGTGAGAGAGCGCACCTTTCATGTCTACAAAACATATTTACTTACCTTATCTTTTTTCATTTTTATAACTATCCTTCGAAGTAATTTAAGGAAGGCAATACTACTCAGTGTTTCTATTAAGAAACAATCCATAAACAGAATGAATACTCATATTATTATGGGCTATTCAGACTTCTATTAGTTTAAACTACCAGCAGCCGTTAAAACTCAGACCCCAGTAAGACAATAACCTGTAAATGCACTCTCATTACTAATTCATAAGATCACTTCCTTTCACTGGACTCAGCCATTGTTTTAATCTTTAACGTGCTTACAGACATTTTTCACTACCCGTTTCATTCCACATTTTAGGTGATTTCTATAATCCAGAGGCAATATATACCACATGCAACCAAAAATAACTATAGTTTACATAATTCTAGAAATTCTATATTAACGCTAAATGAAAAAAAATTTATATTTATTTATACACATACATAAGTATATATATAAGTATATATGTGTATAAATTGTATATAAATGTATATAAATATATACGTATATAAAATATGTATATATTTATATACATATATACTTACATATAAATATGCTAAATACCTATAAACTATAATTATTATTTATGGACGGAGAAAAAAATAGCTGTAGTTATTGATTTCAAGTACATATTTTAAGAAACAAAAATCTATTATAGTAATCATTTCACAAGATATGTAAGTCAAATTATTATGCTGTACACCTTAAACTTATACAGTACTGTAAGTCAATTACATCTCAATAAAACGGGGAAAAAAACACAAAAATCTGACATCAGTCTCAATGAATTTTGATAACTTCTTGCATATTTAAAGCAAAACTTTATCTTTCATTACTTCACTGAGAGAACAACCAATTTCCCTGTCTGCCAAATGAAATCACTGAAAAGTATGATCTATCTACTCCTGAGTAGGGAAAGTCCAGTGTTAAATGCAAGTTAGGGTATTAAGTTCACACAGCAGTTCAATAAGAATGTGCGTGTTTTGTTTTCTTAGGGCACTCAGACATTAGATAAGTAGGACTGGACCATGCTGCCCATGATCTTGGCTTCCTTTCTTCAGAAGAAGATTTTGAAAAGAGGTAGAGGAGAGAAGCCTCAAAATCTCCCTTGGTCCTCCCTTATCCCTTCCAGAACCCCGGATCCAACTTTATAAGATTTTCTCAGTTAAAAGCTTAGAGTTGTATCCCTGTCAAGCATAATGAGTCAAGCTCTGACACACCCTGTTCCAAACTCACAGAGTGGGGCTCTCCCAACTTCTTTGCAGGCAATATTCATTGCATGTACAAACAGCTGTTGAATAAAAATTAGTTATCTATACTTCTCTGAGAGATATGCCACTATGGAGTTCAAGTTGATGATGACAAAACCTAGATGGTGGGTTACTGTGATAGAATAAACACAATTCAGCACAGTGCCTGACATAGTGTAAGTACTCAATAAAATTAGCTATTTTGTTAATGAAAAAAGAATCATAGTGAGAACACATAATTACAGACTAACAGAATATAAGGGAAGTCCAATAAATATTTTATTATTCAATATATTATTCAATTCCTATCACTGCTTCATGCACTCCTCCCCTTGCTCCACAAAATACTGTTGGCAACTGGGAAACTCACTGCTGTAAGCCTCCCAGACAAAATCAGAACCACTTGACTAAAAGAAATTGGTATTATCAAGTCTCAGGAGATGTAGCAGCCACCGATAGGACCCCCTGCCAGCCTCTTTCAAAGTAAAGGTCAAAAAGTGCTGAGATTCACAGCTGTTTACCAAAGATTCAAGAAAATCGATGTGATCTGCTGTAGCCGACCTGTTTCTCCCCTTCTGGTTCCTGCTCCTAATTTTTCTCTTATTGACCATCACAGGTTTCACAGGAAGTTGCTTCATCTGGGAAAGGGGCAAATTTTGCTCACTAAGGATTAAGTAGAGGTAGTATAGGTGCAGCATGCCAAGAGAGGGTGGGGCCTATGAAGAAACGTTGAACACTTGGTGCCCAGCCAACCTCAAACATTGTATCCCCCCACATTCTGGTCACTGGTTATGTAGCAGACAGAGGAGGAAGAGCAACATGTATCGACTATTGGGAGCATCTACACCCCAAGAACAAGAGTTTTAAAGATTTTATTTATTTATTTTTTCCCCCAAAGCCCCAGTAGATAGTTGTGTGTCACAGCTGCACATCCTTCTAGTTGCTGTATGTGCAAGAGTTTTAATCTGAAGCTTCAGCCAAGAAGAGAAACTTATAGAGAGCTAGGTAATACACTCGACTAAAGGTAGGATGCCTAGATTTTCAAATATTGCAGTCATTCATTTATTTTTTGTTGTTCACCACAAAGAGCCCTCAGTGATTATTCCAAACATGCTACTAAATAACCTCACAAATAATAGAAATAGAACTGGGTTACAAGAATAAGTTTTCATTCCATCCTTCCTTCCTTCAACTAACATTCTCTAAAATCTACAGCTCCAGGCACTGTGATGTGTACCACAAATAAAAAGAAACAAAGACAGGACTCATATCCTTGAGGTGCTCACAGTCTAGAGGGAAGAATATAAAAAGCTATAAATGTCTTGAGAAAGACAAATGTATGATTTCACTCATATAAACAAACACAGATAAAGAGAACAGATTAGTGGTTACCAAGGGGAAGGGGGTGGCAGGAGGACAAAAGGGGTAAAGGGGCACATATGTATGGTGATGGATAAAAATTAGATTATTGGTGGTGAACACAATGCAGTCTATACAGAAAGTGAAATATAATAATGTACACCTGAAATTTACACCATATTATAAGCCAATATGACCTCAATAAAATAATTTTTTAAAAAAAGCTAGAAATGTCTTGACTGCTACCTGCAGTAACTGCTTACTAATAGTAAGGGTTTGTAATAGTTCTGCAGTAATAAAAATGTAACTAATGACCAAAGTATTTAGGCTCTGTTGCTAAAATTGTTAGTATTTGCTCTTTATTAAGTGGCCATTCCTCTCACCTCAGAGAGTTTACCATAGACTCAATGTTTGTGTCCCTCCAAAATTAATATGTTGAAACCTAATTCCCAATGTGATAGTATCTGGAAGTGAGGCTTTTCGGAGGTGATTAGGTCATGAAAGTGAAGCCCTCATGACTGGGATTAGTGCCCTTATAAGAGACCCCAGAGAGCTCCCTCTTCCCTTCTCCCACATGAGGACACAGCAAGAAGACAGCCATCTGTTAACCAGGACCTCACCAAACACCAAATCTGCTGTCACCTTGATCTTGGACTTCCCAGCCTCCAGAACTGCGAGAAATAAAAGTTTGTTGTTTAAGCCACACAGTCTATGATATTTTGTTGTAGTCCAAATGGACTAAGACAGGGTTAAAGTAAAAACATTCAAAGACTAAACATGTGAAACAGTACGCTATTCCAAATACCTCTGGGAAGCAATGAAGGACCTTTAAGCATTCCATTCCTGGTTCATAATTCGAAAACATCACTGAACTCAATAATGGCCTCACATCCTACTCTCCCGCGGCTCAAATGAGTGATAAGGTAAACTACTATGCTCATAGATACATGTGTATATTTATAACATAAAATATAGAACAAATATATGTAATGGTATGTAAAATTCTTTGTTTACTTATGGGTACAATACATAATCCATTACTTAGTTCAAGCATTCACAAATATTCTGCCTTCTATTTAATCTGTACTTTCAAATGTCATATTTTAATGTTCCTAACCTGTCTTTCACTGTTTGAATTTGAACTTTTTTACATCTTCTGAGGAATAAACATCTCTAACTATAACATGGTGATACACCTGCTACCACATCATCACCATCTTTTTCAACAATGTTTGTAAATTACATAACCATTTTACTGAATTTTCCTTTAATATTTTTATTTTAAAATGAGTAGAAATGGGGAAAATAGAAATGTTGATTCTAGTTCTTAAAAAACAATAGCATTAATCTATAATTTAACATAATTGGGTCAAAAATGAAAATAACACAGGATGCCAAAAGTAGAAAAACTTTAACATCACTGAATGTACACAAAGCAACTATGTTCAGCTGTGATGGAAAAAAACAAAATTAGAAAACATATAAAAAATGATTTTTAAAAGGAAAGGCATGATTTGAGAATTTATTTTTTGGTTCTCTAGGAATTAACACTCTTCACTTGCTGAACATGTCAATCTTTTAATATATTAATATTTGATATTTTACATATTTGGCTTTCATATACTTTTTCAAGAATGCATTACATGCGAAAATAAAAGACTGCTTGTATTACTTAAAACATATAACCATCATAAGAGCAAAATGTAAATACTATACACATATTCTCTACTATAAAATTTATTATATATTATAAATTATACAATATGTCACGTAAAAATGTGACATATAAAAATGAAGGCACAGGACACATGTCTCAATAAGTTTTCACCTTCTTGCATCAAATAGGCACCTGTATGGATACATAATGCAAATTATTTTTGTTATGTATTTGTCATGAATGTTTCATTTAGAACAAGAGAGAAATTAATAGAACTTTCTGCAATGATGGAACTGTTCTCTGCACTAATAATAGTAGCCTCTAGCCAGCTACATGTGGCCATTGAGCACTTGAAATGTGGTTAGTGTGACTAAAAACTCAATTTTAAATTTTATTTCATTTTAATTAGTGTAAATTTAAATAGCCACAAGTGGCTAGTAGCTACTGTATTGGACAGTACAGTTCTCCAGTTTGGTCTTCCTCTAATAAACCCCTAAACACAAATCTAAATTGGGAAAGAAAGTTAAAGGGGATATACTAAACAAGTGAATAACTACTACAAAAGCTCTGAACTAAAGCTACGTGCCTTACTCCCAAGGCAGCTGACATAGAGGAGAAAGGACTCATAAGGCTGACACTAGAATCCTGTCCTGATTACTTTTTAGCTGTGTGCCTTTGGCCAAGGCACTTAACTTCACCAAACTTCATGTTCCATTTCCACTTATAGAGAGGATGATAATGATGTCCTCAAAGAGTTGTAACGATGGTTGCTAATGATATCACATAAGAAATATAAAACTTTACTAGCAAATCGCATACAACAATATGTTAAAAAGATTATACACCATGATCAAGTGGGATTTATTCCAGGGGTGCAGGGATGGTTTAACATTCACAAATCAATCAACGTAATACACCACATTAATAAAACGAAGAATAAAAATCACATGATCATCTCAATAGATGCAGAGAAAGCATTTGACAAGATACAGCATCCATTTATGATAAAAACCCTGAATAAAATGGGTATATAAGGAAAGCACCTCAACATAATAAAGACCATATATGAGAAACCCACAGCTAATATCATCCTCAATGGTGAAAAACTGAAAGCCATCCCTCTAAGAACAGGAATCAGACAAGGATGCCCACTGTCACCACTCCTATTTAACATAGTACTGGAAGTCCTAGCCAGAGCAATCAGGCAAGAGAAAGAAATAAAAGGGATCCAAATTGGAAAGGAAGAAGTGAAACTGTCACTATTTGAAGATGACATGGTTTTATATACAGAAAACCCTAAAGAATCCACCAGAAAACTTTTAGAAGAAATAAACGAATATGGTAAAGTTGCAGGATACAAAATCAACAAACAAAAATCAGTTGCATTTCTGTACACTAACAACGAAGTAGCAGAAAGAGAAATTAAGAATACCATCCCATTTACAATTGCAACAAAAAGAATAAAATACCTAGGAATAAACTTAACCAAAGAGGTGAAAGATCTGTACACCGAAAACTATAAACATTTCTGAAAGAAATTGAAGAAGACACAAAGAAATGGAAAGATATTCCGTGCTCTTGGATTGGAAGAATTAACATAGTTAAGATGTCCATACTTCCTAAAGCCATCTATAGATTCAATGCAATCCCTATCAAAGTTCCAACAACATTTTTCACAGAAATAGAACAAAGAATCCTAAAATTTATATGGAACAACAAAAGACCCAGAATAGCTAAAGGAATCCTGAGAAAAAAGAACAAAGCTGGAAGTATCACACTCCCTGATTTCAAAATATACTGCAAAGCTATAGTAACCAAAACAGCATGGTACTGGCACAAAAACAGACACACAGATCAATGGAATAGAATTGAAAGCCCAGAAATAAACCCACACATCTATGGACAGCTAATCTTTGACAAAAGAGCCAAGAACATACAATGGGGAAAAGAAAGTCTCTTTAACAAATGGTGTTGGGAAAACTGGATAGCCATATGCAAAAAAATGAAAGTAGACCCTTACCTTACACCATACACAAAAATTAACTCCAAATGGATTAAAAACTTGAATGTAAGACCTGAAACTGTGAAACTTCTAGAAGAAAACATAGGCAGTACGCTCTTCGACATCGGTCTTAGCAACATCTTTTCAAACACCACGTCTGACCGGGCAAGAGAAACAATAGAAAAAATAAACAAATGGGACTACATCAAACTAAAAAGCTTCTGCACAGCAAAGGAAACCATCGACAAAACGAAAAGACAACCTAACAATTGGGAGAAGATCTTTGCAAACCATACTTCTGATAAGGGCTTAATCTCCAAAATATATAAAGAACTCATGCATCTCAACAACAAAAAAACTAACAACCCAATAAAAAATGGGCAAAAGACCTGAACAGACATTTCTCCAAAGAAGATATACAGATGGCCAACAGACACATGAAAAGATGTTCAAAATCACTAACTATCAGGGAAATGCAAATCAAAACTACAATGAGATATCACCTCACGCCCGTCAGAATGGCTATAATTAACAAGACAGGAAACAACATGTGTTGGAGAGGATGTGGAGAGAAGGGAACTCTCATACACTGCTGGTGGGAGTGCAAACTGGTGCAGCCACTATGGAAAACGGTATGGAGATTCCTCAAAAAATCACGGATAGAACTACCATATGATCCAGCTATTCCACTGTTGGGTATTTATCCAAAGAACTTGAAAACACCAATTTGTAAAGGTACATGCACCCCTGTGTTCATTGCAGCATTATTCACAATAGCCAAGACTTGGAAACAACCTAAGTGCCCACCAAGGGACGAATGGATAAAGAAGCTGTGGTATATATACATAATGGAATACTACTCAGCCATAAGAAACGATGAAATCCAGTCATTTGTGACAACATGGATGGACATTGAGGGTATAATGCAAAGTGAAATAAGTCAGAGGGAGAAGGTCAAATACCGTATGATTTCCTTCATTAAGTAGTAGATAATAACAACAATAAACAAACACATAGGAACAGAGATTGGATTGGTGGTTACCAGAGGGGAAGCGGGGAGGGAGGAGGGTGAAAGGGATAATTCGGTACATGTGTGTGGTGATGGGTTGTAATTAGTATTTTGGTGGTGAACATGATGTAATCTATGCAGAAATAGAAGTACAATGATGTACACCTGAAATTTTTACAATGTCATAAACCAATGTTACTGCAAAAAACAAAAAATTAAAAAAAAAACTTTATAAAAAGTAGGTACTTTTTAAAAAATTGAACAGAGTGAATTTATCACTAACTGTGATACTCTCAATTTGGCATTTGCAATTTAATCAAGTGGCTCATCTGCTTCACCAGCTCACAGACTAGAAATCACTAGTAGATGAGGGGCTAACGAAAATTAGGCACCAAACAAAAATTAATGATCATAATGATCACCTTGAGTTATTAAGGAAATAGTTAACTTATGTTTGACATCTTCTGTTTCAAAAGCCTGTAAGGTAGGTAATATGTTTCAGGGAAATTTTTAAATCAAAATTGGTTTTAAAAATGTTTACACTTTGGCAGTTGAGTGAGTAAGCTTCAATTGTCTAGTAAATTCATTATTTGGGAAAAACATCATATGCAGGTTAAATAAGGTCCTTTGGCCTAGGTGAAAAAGAAGAAAGAGTGGCAGAAAATAGATGACCAAAAATCTGTCTATAGAAACATGAAACAGTCCTTCCTCTCAGAGACTTCATCCTGATACATTGATTATTACAATTACTACAAGATGTTCTGAGGCCCCAGGCTGACACCTAGAATTAGACATTTAGAATTAACAAGAGCCCATTCTGACCATATCAGTCCTGCCACTATAAATTATTGTAAGTTTTACTGCATATATGTAGGTGTTTTATTTTCCAAAACCTTTTATAGTTATCATTTGTTGAACTGCTACTTTGTGCCAGACACTGTGCTCAGTGCTTTCCATAGTTTATCACTAACCTTCACAATACCTGCAAGAAATTCTTATAATGACTATGGTACAAAAGAGGTGGTTATGAAACTTGCCCAAATCATACAGCAACAAAGTGAGACAAACCTGCTCCCAAACTCTTTCTTTTTCCACTATTCCACACTACTGCTTTGATAAAAGAATTAATGATGTGCAATTAACCTCTAAATCAAGCTTTTTGTCTGAGAGTTCTTGTACTTGCAAAATTCAACCTATGGAGGCAGAAATGAAGGAAAATCAGAAATGACACAGAAAATTTATGAACATGAATATTTAATTTCTATTCCATTAGCAAACGTTGATTGTAGAACAATTTTTAATGAATTGGATGGAGGGAAAATTCATTTCATTAACCTTTCATATTAATGTATTATTATTGAACCAAACAAGCCACGGTACTTGCAACTCAGTTCGATGTTAATTAGATTACAGGCATGAAGCTTTAAATCAAAGAGAAACAAAAGGAGCCATCAGCAAGCTTCTTAGCCAACGCTTATTTGTTTGCTGGCTAAAATGGACTTTTACCTGCAATACAATTTGCTATTCTTCTTTTATTTTCTGACATTTTCAAGTGAATTTTCTCTTGCTTCTATTTGCTGACACTTTATCTTAAAAACAAAAATAAATAAAACCTTGAAAATCAGCAAAGAACACATTCTTCATGTGGCAATGTGTTTTACCTGCTCAGCTGAGAGTAATCATTCCTATCTCTCCAGAAAATAACACTTCTATTTTTTTACCAGTCTGTCTTATTGTATGCTGAAAGCACATGCAAGAGATTGGAGGCTATTTAAGAAAACTACCATTATTTACTTTGTAACCCAGAGTCACAGGCCCAAATGGCCTAAACATAATGTTCTAACCAAATTTGCAGCTGTGAATTGTTTTTCTCTCCAGCATTGGCTTTTGGTACGTTTAATATCAATTTCTAAAGGAAATCTGCTCTCAATCCGGATCGTTTCATATCATATCAGCTATTTCTTTTCCCAAAATTAATTTTAAACTAATTATATCAAAAGTGTTAAGGTAACATATTTTAAAAAGAATTAGAAATTTGATAAGAAGATAAAGAAAAGATGAAATGATAACCAGGAGTTAAATAACTAATAGGTGTCACTTTCTAGCACTGGAGAGATTCCCAATGTTAAAGTTTATGTCAGATTATAAAATGTATGTACCATCATCTGGAGGTGCTCTTCCAAGCTTTAAAAAGAAATGATGAAAGAAGTCTGAAGTCCCCTAGAGCAATAATTCTGAAGTTTCCATATCTTGTGCCTTCACTCTATGGGTGTGGCATAGGAGGAGTGTAAAGTTATGCCAAGTAGAAAACCAGGGAATTTCCTGAACATTCCCCAAGAAATCATCTGGCTTTAGCATGAGTTCTATGCCCCTGCCCTACCAATCCTCCCCCTACCCTGAAACACAGAGCACGTGTGCCTTTACACACAGCCTGGTCCTGGAGAATGTGGTAAGACCAGAAACAAAATGGAAAAAAATAATGGTGGGCAGAGAGAATGATGGATTCGGAAAAACACTGAAGCCAATAATGTGGGAATTAAAGGATTCTGAATTCTCACTAATTATTGAAAAAAACACTTAGCATTTTGCCTACTATTATGCAGCTATACCCAAACCATGCCAGATTAATGGGAATCTACTCCCTCCAGAAAGCAGTCTACCACAAATTATTACCATAAATGCTATATATTGGAATATAGGAGTTCTACATAAGGCTTCTTTGACAAGAAATTCCACCATTAGTGACTCACTCCTTGATCTTTCTCATCTTGCTGATCAACTCTTGCTTTTCTCATCAAATTGCAATTCAAATGGGAGTTCATAGCAGAGAAGGGCATAACACACCTCCTGAAATGTCAAATTTATTTTAAGTTTCTGAAAGAGAATCTTTTAAATTAATAAACTATTTTTAGAGAAGTTCTAGATTCACAGCAAAATTGACCGAAAACTACAGAGAATTCCCATATAACCACTGTTCTGTCAAACGCACAACCTCCCACGCTATCAACATCCTGCACCACAGTGGTACTTTTTTACAATCAATGGAGAATTATTTTTATATGAAAAATTATAGAAAAAAATAAAGAGTTCACACAATTTTTTAAAAAAGAAAACATAGAACCAGCTCTCATGGCCTAGCGGTTCAAGTTTGGCGCGCTCTGCTTGGCAGCCCGGGTTCGGTTCCTGGGCACGGAACCATACCACTCGTCTGTCAGTAGCCACTGCTGTGGCAGCGGATCACATAGAAGAACTAGAAGGACTTACAACTAGAATATACAACTATGTACTGGGGCTTTGCGGAGGCAAAAAAAGGAAGATTGGCAACAGATGTTAACTCAGGGCAAATCTTTCCCAGTAAAAAGAAAACATAAAGAAATGCCCATCTCCACTCCACCTATAGCCCCAATCCTTAGAACAGCCCCTCTCTTCTGACTGTAGGTATTTGAGAAAGCAAAGTTTGAGAAATATTGCCTAAACCACTGACAACCTATACCTTTGTCAAATGCTTCAGTTGCTAGCTAGCAGTAAGAGTCTCCAGAAAAGAATATGTATTAGGGAGACAGACACGAACAGAATGACATGAGCAAGTGTGTCAGAGCAGGACTGAAAGCCAAGAATAAATGCCCGCAAAAAACTTGCACAAATGTTTCATACATGTTTTTCTAAATGATAAGCTTCACAGCCTACCTTTTTCCCCTTCCTGTATTATATCTTTCTACATTGGCACATATATCTCAGGGTGCCATAAATCACAATGAAAAATAAGAAAAATGTTTGCCTTTCAATACTTACTGGAACAAAAATATAAGAGTACACTTTACATCTTTTCAAAAGAGAAGGGGTTCCATTTCTAGGGAAGATGCAGTAAGCATCCAGTCTTTCCTGCTGAATACAACCATGCCCTGGAAAGACTTCATGGAACAGCTCTCTGAGGACTCTGAATAGTAAACGGTAGCAGATGAATTGAGGGAGGAGACCAGAATTCAAAGTAGTACCAAACCAGTAATGGGTTTCCTGCTTGTTTTGTTTATCCTTCCCATCTGGTATGGCCCAGTTTGGATTCAAAGGCAGTTCAAAACGAGGAAGTACTCACTGGGTGCAAACAGAAAGCATTCTAAGAAAAGTCCTCTTCTTCTGGTCAGAAAAGCAAGAAAGAACTCCTAAGGGTCAGAAAGAGTGAAGAAAATCCTGCTTTTTAAATCTTCTTTCCATTCTTGCCCAGTCTACAATCCAGACAAGCCAGCAGTGGCAGGGATGGCAACAGCAGTGGCTGCTGGGCAGGCATCTAAAATTCCAAGAAAGGGGACTCTTCTCTCTGATCACAGGAGCTATGGTCCCAAGAGTGCAGGATGAGTCCTAATCCTTTTTTTCTCTCTCTCTGCTCCCTCAGATGCCTCATATAGACATAATTACAGGATATGCATGGCAGAGCAGGGAAACTAAAGTCCTAGTTTTTGGCTAGAGTATGGGAAGGGAGGGGGGCAGCCAGAGAGCTGGAAAGTGTTGGGGAGATCAGACATAGGAGGGAGCTTATGAGAGCTATCCCATAAAGACGTGTATGGATCTGACCCTAAATAGCATACCAAAGGCTTTGACAACTAAACTATAGGATAGACTACCAATTAGTTCTCAAACTGGCCACTGGGTGATAACATACGAAAGAAAGGCCCTAGTAGAACTACAAAGGCTCTGAAAACTTGACTGACATTGGAACCAAAGTCCACAAAATGTGGGTTGGGACTTATAGCCTGAACCTAACCAGGTAAACTGTTTATTAAAACAAAAAAAACAAAACAATAAAAAACTATATTCTTCTCAAAATGTAAACAAGATACAAAGAATAATACCAAAACATTCACGATATAAACAAAATTATGTGGCCTATGAAGAAGCAGAAAAATCTCAACTCACAAGAAAAGAAGGCCATCAAGAGACGCCAACTCTGAGATGACACAGAAGTTAAACTTGTCAAAGGCTTTAAAGTAGCTATTGTATCCACATTGCAAGAGGTAAAGACAAACACTCTTGCAACAAATGAGAAGACAGACACTCTTAGCAAAGAAATAAAAGATATAAAGAAAAACCAAATAAAAAATTTAAAACATAAAAACACAATAACTGAAGTAAATTACTTAGGAATGGGCTGAATAGTAAAATGGAGATGACAGAGAAAAAAGATCAGTAAATTTAAAGATAGATCAGCAGAGGGGCCAGCCCAGTGGCGTAGTGGTTAAGTACACATGCTCTGCTTTGGTGGCCCGGGGTTCGCAGGTTTGAATCCTGGGCGCAGACTGATGCACTGCTCATCAAGCCACGTGTGGCGGCGTCCCATATGCAAAATAGAGGAAGATGGGCACAGATGTTAGCTCAGAGCCAATCTTCCTCACAAAAAAATAAAACATTAAAATAAAAAATAAAGATAGATCAACAGAAACTACCCAATCTGAACAACACAGAGAAAAATAATTGAAAAACAAAAATAAACAGAGTCTCAGGGATATGTTGAGCAATAACAAAGGGTTTAACATTCATGTCATAGGAGTCCCAGTAGGAGACAATAAAAGAGTATGGAGCAGAAAGAAAAAAACAAGAACAAAACAAAACTTAAACAAATAATGATGGAGAATTTCCCATGTTTTGTGAAAGACATATGCCTACAGATTCAAGAACGTCAGCAAACCTCAAACAAGATTAATCCAAAGAAATCCATGCCTAGAAACATCATAATCAAACTACTGAGAACTAAAGACAAAGAAAAACATCTTGAAAGCAACCAGAGAAAAGTGCCATATTACACATAGGGAAACAACAATTCAAATGACTGCAGATTTCTCATTACAAACCACGGGGACCAGAGAGCAGTGGAAAGACATTTTCAAAGTGCTAAAAGAAAATAACTGTAAACTCAGAATTCTGTAATCCTTCAGGAAAACACTCTTCAGGAACGATGCTGAAATAAAGACATTGTCAGATGAAGGAAAACTAAAGGAAAATGTTACCCATAGACCTCAAAGAAATGGTAAAGGAAGTTCTTCAGAGACAAGAGAAATAATACTAGAGGAAAAAGTGGCAGTGCAATATGTCTAAATAAATAAATAGATAGATGGCAAACAAATTGGAAAAGAAGAAATAAAACTGTTCCTTATAGAAGCCAATGTGATTATCTATATAAACAATCCCAAGGATTATATAAAAAAGCTCCCATAGCTAATCAATGAATTTAGTCAAGTCAAGGGGTACAAGGTTAACATGCAAAAATAAAATTTCATAACAGCAAAGAACAACTAGAAATTGAACTTTAAAAAAGAACACCATTGACAATAGCTCCAAAAAGTAAAATATTTAGATGTAAATCTAACAAAATATATGTAAGATGAGTATGCTGAAAACTACAAAATGCTCATAAAAGAAATCAATGAAGACCTGTATATATGAGAAACACACCAGGTTCATGAATTGGAAGACTAAATCTAGTTACAATGTCAACTCTCCCCAAATTGAACCAACACAAATAGATTTAATGCAATTTCAATCAAAATCAAACAAGAATTTTTTGTACATATAGAGAGCTGAGTCTAAAAATTTATACAGAAGAATAAAGAAACTAAAATACTCAAAACAATTTTGAAAAAGAAAAAGCTGGAAGTCTCATAGAACTCAATTTTAAAATTTCCTCTGAAATTACAGTAATCAATACAGTGCAGTATTGGTGAAGGAATAGACACATATCAAGAGAATGGAATAGAGAGTCCAGAAATAGATGCACAGAAATATGGACAATTAATTTTTTTACAAAGTTGGGAAGGGAATTAAAAAAGAAAGGAAATACTTTTCAACAAATGATGTTGGAACAATTGGACATTCATACGCAGAAAAACAAACCTCAACCCATGTTTTGCACCTTATACAAAAATTACCTCAAACTGGACCACAGACTTAAATGTGAAAAAGTAAAACTATAAAACTTTTAGAAGAAAATATTTGTGAAATAGGGTTAGACAAAGTTCTTAAATACAACACTAAGAAAGAACCAGAGCAAAAATGGCAGAATGGTAGCTTCAATGGCCCATCCCTCTAAACAAACATTGAAAACTCAAGAAAAACTATCAGGATTAACTTTGTCAGAACTTTGGAACGCAATCCCAGGTTTATACCAACAAAACAAATGCTGAACCAAGAAAAAGGCAACTTAAAAATGGTAGGAAAGATTTGTGACATTTCTTTTTCTTTGTGAGGAAGATTGTCCCTGAGCTAACATCTGTGCCAATCTTCCTCTAGTTTTTTTTTTTTTGTATGTGGGATGCTAACATAGCATGGCTTGATGAGTGGTGTGTATGTCTGTGCCCAGGATCCAAACCTGCAAACCTCAGGCCACCGAAGCAGAGTGCTCGAACTTAACCACTATGCCACCAGGCTGGTCCCGATTTGTGACATTTTAACATGGCCTTGCCCCAGCCTCCTCCCTGGCTCAGTAACAGTCTTGAATCCAACAGCCCACAATCCCAGTGTGGGAACCAGCTCACTGGCTCCGGAGAGATCAAAGCAGACCTTATTCTCAAATAACTGTTTGTCTATTCTAATCTATCTGAGGGCTATCTGAAGGACTAATGCAAGGTGCGTGCCTTTGTTTCACCTAACTCAGAATTCTCTCAGGGCAGAAAAGTGGCAGGCATTCCTCAAAAACATTTTACCGCAAATGAACAACCCCCAGTCACCTGGGGCCAAAAATTACAGGCATACAATGCCTCAATGTATTGAGGCATACAACGGAGCACCAAAAATCTGGAAGGAAAAGCTGTTTCTTTGGAAAGAGTTTCTTTGAAACATTAAGGCATTAAAAAGTACCCATGTATACTGGGAAATTCAGATAGCCATGCACATGCCCAGGGCAGAATACACACTCAGAAGACCTGAGAAGACCCCAAGCCTTCACCTCTGACTAATCTCTAGGCTCCCTGCAAGCAAGAAGTGAAAGCTTAAGGCAAAGTTGTAAATGACCTAGCTAAGAATTGAAGGAGTCCCCAGCACAGAGCTAATTTGCAAAATTTTAAAGAGGGTTTTTTTTTTCATTGATTCTTCCTTTTCCTTTTTTTGCTTTTTTTTTCCTTACTCTCTCCCCACCCTCCCTCTTTCTTTTATTATAATATCCCTTACATACAAAAAACTATGAAAACTTAAGAGTTAGAAAACAAAGAACCCAATAAAAAATGAGCAATAGATTTGAACACACACTTCAACAGAGAGGATATTTAGATGGCGAATAAACACATGCAACATCATTAGCCATTACGGAAATGAAAAGTAAACCACTGTACACCTACTTGAACAGCAAAAAAACAGAAAACAATGACAATACCAAGTGCTAGTGAGGATACAGAAAAACTGGAACTCATACACTGCTGGTAGAATGCAAACTTCTGGAAAGTAGTTTTCCAGTTTCTTAAAAAGTAAAATACAGATATACTATATGATCCAGCAATCCTACTTCTAGGTATTTATCCTAGAGAAATAACATATGTTTACATAAAACCTATACACGAATGTTTACCACAGCTCTATTCATAATTTCCCCAAACTGGGAACAATCCAAATGTCATTCAATGGGTGAGTGGATAACTTTTTATTTTTCAAGTCTGATTTTTATCACTAGCATTTAGCCCATTTGCCAATTTCTCTACACTGGGTCAAATCACAACCCAAATAAAGTCAAGGGATAAATCTATAAAGATCAATTCAGGGTGTGAGCCCTGTGGATGATTTTAAAAAATTTAAAAGTATTTTTAAAAGTAAAATGCTGCTTTGGGCATCTCAATGAAAAGCATGTATAAACACACACACACAACACACACTGCAAGCCCTATTGTAATTTAGAGCCAGTTCGAACAGACCCCATCTCTTATCAACAAAGTGATTAAGAATTGTCTTTCAGAAAATCTGCAAAGTCATGTAGCTAGGGCATTCGGGAAAGAAGAAATGGTGACCTGAAATGACCTTGGAATCAAAGATCCTCCTTCCCATGGAACCCATAGACCAGGACACAACCAGAATTTGAAAGTCAGACTCTCATCAGAAGCGAGGGGTCCCCTCATTCAGGAAGATTCGGTGTTAAAATTCCTTCCCCACCTCATCAAAAATGTTTAGAACCCCATCATAAAAGGTCAGAACCTCATCATAAATATTTAGAACCCTGTTATAAATGTTTAAAACCTTACAATAAATCCTTGAAGCCCACCAATGAAAACCTGTCCCACCAGTGTTTCCGCACGCCAGCCTATTCTCCCTAACCTCTTAAATTTTGCCCCAAATCCTCAACTGGGGAGACAGATCTGAGGGCACACACCACCTGTTCTCCCTGCAGATCAATGTCAGAATAAAAGCTGATCTCTTTTCCCAAAGGCTGATACCATAATTAATTGGCTTTTTGTATGCACATCAGGTGGAGAACCCCAATTTTGTACAGTAACAAAGCCCAAAAACTTAAGTTATGAGATTAAATATAAACAATAGATAGCAGTATGTAGAGTTGATCTCTTTATTCATGGATTCTATATTTGTGAATTCACCTATTTGCTAACATTTATTTGTAACCCCAAAATCAATACTTCACGTTCATCCAAGGACATGTGCAGAGCAGCAAAAAATTGAAGTTGCCCAATCCACATGTTTCCGGCTGAGGTAAAACAAGTTGACACTTTGCCTTCTTGTTTCAGCTCTCATATGGAAACAAGTATCCTTTTCATTGCTAATTTCACTGTTTTAAATGTTCCCTAAGTGTAGTGTTGAAGTGTTCCTAAGCTCAAGAAGGCTGTGATGTGATTTACAGAGAAAACACCTGGGTTAGATAAGGTTTGTTCAGGTATGATTTATAATGCTGTTGGCGATGAATTCATTGTTAATGAATCAATAATATATATTAACTCAGGTATATTTAAACAGAAGCACACATAAAACACGGTTATTTGTTGACCCCTTGATTAAAATGTTGTGACCAGAGACTTGCAGGAACCTAACCCTGTATTTTCCCTAGGAGCAATGGTTCTGTATTTGCTAACTCAGTATTCGCTCAACTTTATACAAAACTACCATGAATAACAAGAACTGATTGTATTTTAATTAGAGGAAAAGGAAACCCTTTTCCCTGTTGGCTCTGACACCCAGCAAATGCACAGGTGCTCTACTGCTCATTACCCTCTCCTGGAGCTCTAAGGCAGGAAGCAGAGAAAGAGTGGACATCTATGTTTATAAGCAGACGGACAATTACTAACAATAACCAAAATAGTTACTATTCATTAAGTGCCTCCTAATTTACCAATACTCTTCCAGGTGCTTTACATTCATTCACTAATTATCTAAACAAATATTTGCATGATTAGCTCTGTGCTAGGCACTGTGGCCAGTGAAATTCAAGGGAGAGCAGATAGACACTGACCCTGCTCTCCTAAAGCTTGTATCTAGTGCAAGAGATAGGCAGTAAACAAATACACAGTAAAAAAATAAATTAAATAAATTGTGAAAGTGCAATAAAGAAACAAAACATGTATAGTAATAAAGAATAACTGATGGGGAAGAGATACCTTATTTAAAAATATGCCAGAAAATGTACCATTTAAGCTAAGCGTTAAGGATGGTAAGAAGCCAGCTAAGGAAAGAGCACTGTAGGAAGGAGTGCAAAGGCCTGCGACTGGACAGAGGGTGGTATGCTCATGGAATTCAGAGAAGGCCACTACTTTGGGAAAGAATGGCATGAGATGAGTCATTTAGCTCCCATAACAACTTTGAAAAGTAGGCATTACTATCCCATTTTCAAAATGAGGAACCTCAGAGAAGCAAAGAAACCTGCTCAAGTTGTACAGCTAGTGGGTAAAAATTCAATCAGGGTGGACTGATACCAAAATTCATGCTCTTTCACCTCCATCATGCTGCCTCCCACTTTCTTTCTGCTGTCCTATGACTCACTCCCAAAGATTCTCTTGTCTCACTAGGTAGGTAGACAGATAGGTAGGTAGACAGATAGATAGAAAGACCTTAAAGAAAAAGAACTAAATCACAGAAATGAAATAAACAGGACTTGATGACAACAAGTGCCGTTGATATATGTTGTTTCTCTGTCTGTGTACATCCTGGGATCTTATGCACTTCTAAATAGTCACATCATACTGCTGACACATGTTCAGTAATTACATTATCATGCTCATTACATCTCTATAACCCCTGGATGCCAGGGCTTTCTCTCAATCATGAGTTAATCTAGCTTTCCCCTACGAGACATGAAAAGAGAATGGCTTCTATTTTATAGACTAAAAAACTAAGGTAAAACGAGGTTAAAGTTCACAATGTCTTCCTCTTAGCACATAACAGCTGTCCTAAACAGGCAGTTCTGTTTGGCACATACTATTTACAAAGACTTTAATCCTGAAAGGATCTATGCCAGAGATTCAGGTTTCCCATTTTCTTTCTGTTTTTGTTTTCTTAGGTAGTTATTTATGTGACTGTCCTCCTAACTAAATGGACCAATCTGGGCATAAACCATTTTCTCATTTTCTCTGCTTATAGAAAGGAATGGTTTATTTCAGCACTGCAGATAACATCTTGAGGTCTCAGGAGGATGACAAATTGAAACAGTCTCTTTCTTGCCTAACATTTCTTACCCAAGAGTCAAGTGATGATGTTAAGGAACAAATCTCTCTTCTCCTGACAATTTGCACTTTTTTTTCTTAATAGCCCTGTTAAGATTCAATGAATTTCAGTTTGCTTAGAGCCTACTTAGTGCCTGCCAACAGGCCCAGGAAGCTTCCATTCATCAGTATAATAGTCCTATTGGTGATACATTCCTATGAAATTATGACAGCAATTCCAAAAAAGAAACAGCAGAGATGGGGCAAATGAATTCTCTTTCAAAAAAGCCATCAGAATAACATAGCAGTTCCTACATAACTAGAAACTTAATAAATTATTTTGATTGAGAAATGTTCAGAAATTTTATTCAGGTATAATATCAATGTGTTAAAAATTACCTACTCACTGAGATTATCTATATTTTACAAAATCATTTGAAAACAAGTACAACCACCAAATACAACTGCATTACTATTAAAACATCTAGGTCTCGGTAATCGTGCATAAAGAGTAATAGTCACTGACAATTGGTGCCTGGATTGGCTAAATAGTTCCAGATTAATGCTCTTCTTTGACCTGTTAGGGTCTCTTGCACCACACGATTCTGGTGTGTTATTTGACAGGTACCTTTTGTGCAGCAATGATGCGACTCCACACTTCTTCCAAAGATCACAAATTGCTAATATTGTTCCCTGTATCATTTCAACTCTCTTTCCAGAAAACTTTTTTTTTAAACATTTTTTTAAATTGTTTTATTTATTTATTTTTCCCCCAAAGCTCCAGTAGATAGTTGTATGTCACAGCTGCACATCCTTCTAGCTGCTGTATACGGGACACAGCCTCAGCATGGCCTGAGAAGCAGTGCGTCGGTGCGCGCCCGGGATCCGAACCCCGGCCGCCAGCATCGGAGCGTGCACACTTAACCGCTAAGCCACGGGGCTGGCCCTCTATAAAACTTTTAAATAGAAATATTTTATAGGGCCGGCCCCGTGGCTTAGCGGTTAAGTGCGTGCGCTTCGCTGCTCGCGGCCTGGGTTCGGATCCCGGGCGCACACCGACGCACCGCTTGTCTGGCCATGCTGAGGCCGCGTCCCACATACAGCAACTAGAAGGATGTGCAGCTATGACATACAACTATCTACTGGGGCTTTGGGGGAAAAAAATAAATAAATAAAATTTTAGAAATATTTTATAGTATTATTTGTTGACAAGTTTTAAATTGCAGAATCAAAACAATTTCATATTTTTAATTAAATTCATCTTCAGCATTTTTTCTGCAACTGTTTCACCTTTTATCAAGAATGTGTTCTTTACCTACTATATATAAAAGTATTCAGTGCTACAGGGGTATATAAGAAGAGATAATTAATCTCAGCTTTCAGAAAGCATATAATCAACCCGGGGAGTTATATAAAAGCTGCACATTAAATAATTAAAGAAATCGTTTCAAAGCAACATATGAACAAGTGCATGTAAAAACTGAATATAGGTCTTCCCCAATTTACAAAGGAATTGTTTTCTAAAAGTTCATTTTCAAGTCAGTTGTTCAGAACGTTTTAAGCATTTTTTCCATAAAAAAAAAATTATGCTGTAAAGAAAGGGTGGTTATAGTATCCAGCCAGTTCACAATGATCTAGTTCATACAAAATGTCACTGGGTTACAGGACTAGCAATATTAAGGAAAGGAGAAGAAATGGATCAGATATTCGTTAGGATGTGACACGCACTTTTATACAAGTAATGTTATTTAGTCTTAATAATCCTGGAAGGTAAATTATTATGTCTTCCTTCCTAACTTGCCCAAGGTAATAACTTGTAAGTGACAGAACAGAGATTCAAACCCAGAACTGTCTGGATCTGAAGCCAGGTCTCCATTCCTACAGCATGCAGCTGTCCTTTAAAACAACATTTATAAGGGAACACTTTTTCCGTCTCCCAAATGGGAATGTCAGAAATATGTTCCTGACAGTACAGAGACAATGCCTTTTCATCTTTGTATCTCCAGTGTGGTGTCTGACACAGAGTAAGTACCCAGTGATAACTGAATGAACAAATGAATGAACAAATGAACAAGCGAAACAATGAACAAACGAACAAATAAACAAACAACGAGTTCTTCAAAGGCAAGTCATTGTCTATTCATATCTATATACATATAGCCCACCACAGATATATAATCTATCCATCAATAAATATTTATTAACTAAAGCATTCCATCCCACTAGCACACCTTCTCTCATTCTGCTTTCCCTAAATTTGTAATCCTGACCACTTCCAAGTTCATTCCTTGAACTCAGTGTCTTTCAAAATGTTAGTTCTCTCCTCCTTCCTTTCCTTAGATGCTGAAATCCAGAGAGATCAAATCCATATTTACACCTTTTATGTGGCTCAGCATGCTCCCCAGCTAGGACAGATAGGAATTTAACCTAGGAAGTTTTACCTATAATGCTCTTGAATCTTTGAGTTTGAAAAAGATGCACTGCCTCTTGGGGAGAAATTATCCAAACTAATATCAATGAAGTGGATTTATCCTGTCCTGAGGAAATGCAAATAAACTTGGCTGCATCAGCTTTCTGAAACTATGCTTCTAAAGCAAATTAAGAAACCCAATTCAAACTGTTTGAAAGGAATGCTGGCTGACACTTGCAAACAAGTCTTCTATAGAGATAGCTGTAATTCTGCAGCTTATCATTTCAAATGGTCTTAGAGATGAATATTCAGATCCCATATCAATTTTTAATGTAATAGATAGAATCCCAAAAGCTTAAAAACTAGGTTCCACTTCACAACCTGTCATTCTCTCCACCTTCTTTCAGGATACATTAATTTTTTAATAAGTTCTTTTAACTAGCTTCTAAGATACATTTTTAACCACAAGTTCAAAAACGATGCACAACGCCCCTAATTTAATTGATATCTTGTGTAAAGAACCCTTGTTAATTATAAAACTGACTATAATTAAATAAAAATATAGAAGTGATGGAAATACAGGTTCTGAAATTCTCACATTAAAAGTCCTTGAAAAAAAGACAAATCATTTTCTTATGCTCATAGATGAGTACATTTAATATCCTATACCAGTCATGTGGATTATTTTCAAAATTATCCTGAATATTATTAATAGCAAATGTTAAACCACCAAATATCCTGTAATATTGATAAGTACTCTCTGAAGACATGGCTCAGCAATTTCAGTGTATACACTTTGTGAAACAAGAGAACCAGCAGTACTTTCGAGAAAGAACAACAAAATCTTTATTCCCTTCAGCACAATTGGCTCAGAGCAATGAAACAGAAATACTCGTTTTTAAAATATACTTTATATCCCCATTTAAATGCCTAATTAATTCTAATAATTAAATGCAACCAATAACCACTTTCGTTGCAAGATCTCTTTTTTATTTCCATAAACTCAGGAATTTAATGGAAATCATTGTGTCATTATGGCCAGGGTAATAAATGCCTATTGGTCAATAAGCTCTGAACCTTAACAGGCAGTTAACTAATTCAGTTGGAAACAAGACACATAGCTCTAATGGCCTCTAATTTCACTGTAAGGGTCCAGCCTTATGAACTATAGATGGTTCTCATGAGCTCTTCCTATAGCAGCGAACAGCAATTTAAAGGGGAAAAAACATGCGTTTGAAATTCAAGCAAGTGCTTACACTGATTTCATTTGTCAGGGAGAGCACAGATTCCAGAAGAGGTCCTTCCTGAAGAAATATTTAAGCGCAATAAGCAGAGTCAATGCAAACAAAAATAAAACGACTTTGAATTACAAGAGCTCAATTTAGTCTATTTGAAAATCATTCAGCTTTTCTTTTGCTTATTTCAAACAATTTGAATAATTTTTTTAAACTGGACAAAAGTAACAACTGTTAAAACACCTTGCAATAAAAACAAAAAGGGAGGCTTAGAAAGTTGATCTCTTCCTGCTGTCTCACTTATCCGCCCCTGAGAGTGAAGGCCTCTAGATTTCAACATAAATAGATATAATTTAGTATACAGATGTCAGTATACTTGAAATTAAAATAGTCTGGAAACATCAGTATCCACTCAAAACCTGATCCTTTCAGCTGTTTGTCTCACACTGCAACAGCAGAGAAAGCATTTCAAGCAATGAGGTAAAAATGTCCCTTTGCCCTATGATGCTAGCGGGTGACTTCTATATGAAAATGAACTAGGTTGTGTTCATTGTTCTGCCAACATTCGATTCTGACGTGCTCATCTTGTGTCTCTATCCACACTTCTGTAGTAGCTACACCTATTTCCAGGAAAATCTCTTAAGTTGTATATTTGGGCTCCTTATTCCAAATGACATTTAATTTAAAAATCATTTACATGCTAAATTAAAAAATTCGTATACTTATTCATCACTTACTATGTTAATTATGGTGAAAGAAGTTAAATTTCTGTGGCATAATTTTGTAACAAACTTTTGACAAACCTAAAGAAATAAATCACTGTACTTTCTAGCCTCTAGTTCAATCATAATCACATTTCTTGAAAAACATTGAGACTAGGTTAATCTTCCAGATAGTACAGTAATTAAGACAGTAACAATATATGGTAGTGAACTAGAACACTTGACAGGGAGTAAAGAAACCTCTGGCTGGTCCTAGCCTTCTTGTTACTGACCGGCTATGTGAATTTCAATTACTTTCCCTCTCTGGGCCTCAGTTCCATCATTTCTAAAATGAGGGGTTGGGTTAAGTGATTTCTTAAGATTCTTTACAACTGTAACATTCTAAAATTCTATTCTATGAAATGCTATCTTTTTAAATTATTTATAGAGTGGCTAACTGCTGAGGCATCCCAAATTTCTCCTTAATACTTTCACATTCACTATCATTTGGAGCATTATGATTACCATACTTAGTTTCATTTGTATGTCTCCTTTTCAAACATCTTTTTCCTAAAAAGAAAACCTAACATAAGAGTTTTGGATAAGAAATATGCCAAAACCAACCCCACACAAAGCAGAGTAAGCCTTTCCTTTCAACAAAAACACTTGCAATTGGCAAGAAGGGTGTGAGCCAGTCTATTTCTTTCCATGTGTTAATGAACCACCTATTGCCAAATGGAACTCTTTCCTTAATACCAGACCAGCAAACACTATTTTCTGATGATATAAATGACAAAGTACTAATTAGAAGGAACCTAATCTGAAGCCACAATTCTCATTAATTGGAAGTTACTACAGTAATTATTAACAAGTCACATTATCATTAGACCAAAGAAAACGTCAAAATTGATTTATGCATTCAAGAGTCTCTAATAAACAGGGTCTACATTCAAGGTCCTCTACAAAATGACCAGAATGTAGAATATAACATCTTACAGGTTAATGAATGCTCTGAAAATACCACATTTTTTATTGCTCAGATGCCTTTTTCCAGCATTAAATATACCCTGAAATATTGAATTAAACTAGTTGACCAGGAAGAGAAAACATTTTAGTCTCCAAAGAGTACAACATGTAGCATTTTTGAGAAGCCTAAAACAATCCCAATGATGACTAATGCCCTGAGGAGCCTAAGATGCATCTATCTCTAAGGTCAAAAGAGTACTGCCTTTGTCAACTGGCTAATTAAGATGAATTAAAGATAAATGCAAACAAGAATTGTGGGCATCTGGAGACCAATGCATCAAAACAACAGAGGAAAAAAAAAAGCTGCTCAATTAATTGCAAGGTCATAACAACATGGGTAAATTTCATGTTTCTTTTGGAATTTGTCAGACTTCCTGATTCTCTTCTTATGGGACTTTGCAATTTTGAACTAGCTCAGCTTATATCATAAAGACATTTTAATGTTAGCAAATCTTGGTATGTACTTGTACTCTAGACATACTTAAAAATTCTGTAATAAAAAGTAATCTATCTTTGGTTTATAAGAGTTGAAATTGTTTTTGTGTTAAATTACCTAATTGCTGCATACGGTCTGGATTAAAAAACTATGTTCTCAGAACATAATTAACATGTTAATGTGATGGTGAAATAAAAAGGTCAAATTACTTAAAAATTATTTTACAGTCAAGTTTGCAATTTGGACTCAAGTTCTTTATGCTAATATATTTATTGCATTATTAAATAAGACATTTCACAACTAAAAGGTAGAACAAATAAGTTTAAATGTTTCTTTCAAATAAATTTAAACTACATTTATTTTATTTTAAAAATTTATATTATTCTAATTAAAGAATACATGTTCATTCTAGAAAATTTAGGAAAAATATAAAAGCATAACAAAAGTTAAAGTAAACTCATCCTTTAATCCCATCACCCAGAGATCATTACTTTCATTTTAGCTTATATATTGCCGATATATATTCAGACATACATTATTTTACAAAACTTGAAATTTCTCTAACCTTTTCTTTTGGCTTAAAATAGTCACTTGGTTACATAATTTCCATTGATAAAAGTGGACAAAGCAAGATGAAGTTAATTTACATGACACATGATTTTATATATGTATGTGTGCATGATACACACAAAAGTGTGTATAAAATTACATACACATGCATATATATAAAATCTTGTGTTAAGAACTTATCTTTCACACAGATCCAATCAAATTGATATTTCAGAGTTGAAGTTATACCACAATTTTATCAAATAAGTGTATCCATGCAGCATATCTAATTTGTAGAACAAACTATTGGTCATATTATAACTATACAATAGAGACTAGCCAGATAAGAGAAACTAGAATAGCTTAAAGCATAAAGTATTTTTCAAGTAAATGTGAAAAATTAACATACACACACAGACCTAGACTAAAATTTTTATTAGACCCATGAGAGGAAATTCCAAACACCTTTTAATTCACATTGGTCTCTCTACTACAGAACCAGCTATTCTCACAAAAAATGTTAAGCAAAAAGAAACATTTTCACCATGATAACTTCTAGTTGGCGGCAGAAGGGAACATACACATGTACACCTAAGGAAAAATACAATACCTTATGAATAATGTATACAAAATTTATAGATTTACCTAACAGAAGAACTTCCAAAATGTATAATCCACAAAGTTTTTAAAATTTAGAATAAAAAAAAGATACAATAGAGATAAGACAGAAAAACCTTGATGGGAAGATCATGTGTGTGTTTAAAGGTTTCTGATACAAAAGAATAGCAATGTCCTCAGTCTAATTCAAGAATTCCAAAGGATTACTTTTATGGAGCACAGGTAAGTCCTATTGGTGAGATTTGTAGAACATGGCACTGGAGATGAATATAATTTAATTTGGAACATGCGCAAACACCTATAAACACCTATGGGAGCCTGTTCTGTTTGCAGTGACACTTGCACTGAGTTATGTATTCTGCACACCAGTAAAGCTGCTCTACAGCTTTCAAATGCTGATATTAAACTAGCTTCTACCTATTTAAAAAATTATATGAACAGTAAAAACTTGGATTAACCCAGTGTTCTGGTATTTTTAATTTCCTTGGGAGTTTATAGAAACAAAGAAAAAGATTCTTTACTTTAACATTAAATATATGCTATTGTTTATATATGAACATAACCACTTATGTATATATATCCACTATTCCTCTTTAGCTATGTTATAAAATTCAATAGAAACAAATAGTGTCTACTATTTTAAAACAGCCTTCATCATTCTACTAGTCATTTGGCGTCTGGTCTATGCCTGTGAAAGAATGTGCTAACCACACATGTACCAATACCAATCCCGTGATCACTGGTCCAGCAATCTAGTGTGGTGTCTCACAACACAACTCAGAAATTAGACTATATTCAAAACAAGTGCCTTCAAGCTGTGTCTTGAAGAAGAGCCACTGACCAGAGAGCATAATCAAACATACTCCCTACAGCAACATTACCAAGAAAATAACAGTAAATTCAACCATTCTTTCTTTAAAATAATCTCATCTCAACATTTCTTTAGTTTTCCTTCCTAATCCAAAGAATCTGATATCAAGATCTTTCTGACACATGCTTAAGAATTAACACGTGACAAATAATCTTGTTGCTAGTATTGAACTACGATACCACCTGCCAACCCCAAGAATCTGAAAGCATTAAGGAAATTGTAGGAATGACCCTCTAACATAACAAAAGATCTGGAATGTTTAAAGGAAATATAACCGAAAATAATAAATTCATTCTTCTGACTGCTATTATTAGTGATGAGAATTATTACAATTAACAACCACACAGGCACTCCATTTATGTCCCTATCTCAAAGTTATTTTATAATCATCCTAATTCTATAATCTACATGAAATAAGATATAGCCCACCATTGGGATAGGGAAGTTTCCCAAAGGGGTGAGAAAATGAATCTCCCTGACCTCAATAAGGAGGAGGAAGGGAGAGTTTTTCTCTCCTTTCATCTCCACAAGAGCTGGTAAGGCTCTGGCCCCATTTAAAATCAGAGTTTGAATTTTCTTATATGAATAAGAAGAGGAAGGAGAAGAAAGGAGCGTATAACATGCACAGATCTTTACATACGGGACACTTGAATGCTCTCAACCACTCTGAAATATAAGAATTATTAATTCCTTTTTTCCAGTGAGGGAGAGGAGCCTCTGAGAGGCTAACTTGCCCTACATCACACATATTCCTTAAGCAATTGAGTTGGGATTCAAGCTCAGATCTATCTTTCAAAGTCCCTGTTCTTTCCATTGTAGTATGCCACCTCCCTGAAGGAAGCTTTACTCAGCACAGTTTAGTCATAATACGTTTCTGTTCAAAATAAATAACTTTAACCAGCCAGTATTAATATCACAGGAACTGAAATTAAAAAGAAAAACCCACAAAAGCCACAAATATTTGGCACCACAAAGGAATATGTCATACTACAGCCAATAAAGTGCTGGTTAACAGAACTTCCAAAGCTAGACCCCTGAAATAAAAACTCACAGGAAGGAAAAAAAATAACTGCTGCCAAAATGCTAATAATCACCCCCTAAAAATCCTTATACAGTACATGGGACTATTGAATCCTCAAGTCCAGAACCATCTCCTTTCCCAGCCCTCCTGTACTCCTGTTTCCCTCAGCCCCACTCTTCTCAGAGAGCTAAGGACACTAAGTTAGCGGAGGTGCCTGCAATGACCTTTTATGGATCTGCCCGAGCTTGCTCACAGAGCCCAAGGCAAAGCAACTTTGAGAGTTTGGCAAAGAAACTCGTTTTTAGTTGTTTTTATTTTTAAGAGAAAACATCATCACAAAAATACTAATGCTCTGGTTACATAAACAAGAAAAAATTCTTATGAAGCTCATTCTTTTTTTCAAAGACTTTTATTGCATAGAAATCAGAACTTAAAACTCAGAAAGGCATATTATATTGGTTTTTCAAAAACAACAAAGAATCATAAAACTACAGGGCTTGAAGGGATCTTAAATAGTTATTTAGTCCATAATCTTCACTTCAAACAAAATTTTCTAAATATTAAAATAATTGGGGGGCCGGCCCGGTGGTGCAAGCGGTTAAGTGCTCGCGCTCTGCTGCGGGGGCCCAGGGTTCGCCGGTTTGGATCCCAGGCACGCACCGACGCACTGCTTGGCAAGCCATGCTGTGGCGGCGTCCCATATAAAGTGGAGGAAGATGGGCACGGATGTTAGCCCAGGGCCAGTCTTCCTCAGCAAAAAAAGAGGAGGATTGGCAGATGTTAGCACAGAGCTGATCTCCTCACACACACAAAAAATAATAATTGGGAATTCATTCAATGTTAAAAGCTTCTCTTGGAAAAAAGTCAGCATTCACAGGCAAAAAATTATTTCATATAACTAACCTGATTCACTCATTCTGCCTTATAAAACTATAAGTTCTTATTAAATCTTCAGCATAAGATATGATGGTAGGGATGGTTTGTGTGGAAAACAGGAAAACAAACTTAAACATCAGGCACTACCCTGGATGCTTTTCATATAGGATATCTTTAATCTCTACGACGATCTTCTGAAATAGGCACTATTAGCCCATTTTACCGAGCAGAAATTAAGGTTTAGAAGGGTAAATAAATTGCCCAAAGCCATAAGATAATAGGTGGCAGATTTGGAACATGAACTCAGGTCTGTCTAACTCTCCATATGTCAGTTCATAGTCCATCATTCTTTATAACAGATATCGCCAACCTTGTCAAAATGGGGTACCAAAGTTTTACATTGCTTTCATTCTAACGTGTCAGATTGGATTAGAAACAGCAACTTGAGTAGCCGGGGATGAAGACATGAGCTAGCCAACAGTTCTCGTTTGAAACACTGGGTCTACTTTATGCGCATTGGAAACTTCTCAGGAAGGGTGACACCAGCTCCAAACTCTCACCAGAGTCTGAGAACGGAGGATCCAAGCTGGTTGACAATGGGCCACAGAATATCAGGGAAAAATCCAAAAGCTACCACTTGTTAGGGCAGGTGGCTGACAATAGCCCTTGCAAGTGACAAGGAGTGGGACTTGTGGATGTAGCCTCCTTGAGTATCCATGAAAACTGCCAAATAGCCATCCTCGGTACACACTTCATAGATCGCCAATCTCTGTAACATACAAGACTTTTTACTTACAGACAATGCAGATAATTTAGAGAAAGAGGTGCAAGGAGAGAATAGGGTAAAATAAAGATGCCCAATCCATTGTACCAGGAGATGGGGTAGGAGCTGGGGGAGAGCACTGGACAAGCACACTGCATAGCACAGCAGCAAAGAAAGCAATTGAAACCAAAAGAAAAAAAAAATTTTAAGCCAAGAAACAAACAAGCAAAAAAACCAAAAAATATTCAGTGAGGTAATCAGGGTAGAAACAAACTAAAGATTTTAAAGAAAAAGCTCTCAAAAGTCACTGCCCTTTTCTCTACAGTACATGCTCTTTCAGTTCCTTCTACTTACCACTCTTCTCCATTTACAGTGCACTCCGTTCAATCCCATATGTCATCTCTAGAGTTTTGTTAATAGAGTTTCACCACAGGTAGCATGAGAAGCAACACTGTATGTGCATAAAGTACCTAATGCCCCAGATCTTCAAATTCACTCCCAACCCATTTGGGGCAGATGAGGCCCACTGAGAAGGGCAGCAGGGAGAAGAGCACCTATCCCATCTCACACATTTTGAGAGAGGGACTTAAAGCAATGGGGTTTTGACATCTCCCTTCAGAACTATCAGATTGGTATCGACCAATGAAAACCAAGAGCAGGCTTGCCACTCGAGTATGAAGCCACCAGGAAAGAGCCAGGTACATGCCTTTCCACTATTCCAAGTTAGTCAAGAACCTGTACCTTGATTTCTGATGGTCCACCTAGTACTTGAGGGATATGATAGGAGAAGATTCCCTCTCGAGTAAAATTTATAGAAGAAAACAACTATTACTCCCTTATATACTAGGAATAACCGCAGAACTTATAGATGTGGTCTCAGGTTGTCAAAAGAAAATATGAAAGCAATAGATACACCTCCAGCCCTTACCCACATGCACAGTGGCCCTCAAGTCCTCTCACATGCCTCCCATCCTTAAAAAGGGGAATGTAGCTGAGAGGCCAAAGGAAAGAGATAACATTCAGTACTCACTGGGGCTCCCAGAGAGTACCAGGTACAGGCGTACAGGTCTAGCCTAGGAGGCCTCCAGAGGTTATCTGAGCCCAAGATAAAGCCCACAGATTTCCTCAAGTCCTTGGAATTAGCTCTCCCCTGAGAGGAGGTGAGGCTTCCCTAAAGCCTCGTAGAACTAGACTAACTTCTCCATGTTTGAATTAGAACAGGACAGATCTCCACAGGCTGTAGATATACCCAATTGTTTAGGGGCTGACTTCCAAACATGTGGAGCTTCCATCCATGATCGAATGCTACTTAAGAGTTATAGACTACTGCTAACCAATCGATGGCTTCTGATCCCATACTCCCTGCTCAAGTGAACACGGAGAAACGAAATGTCAGGCTCTTTAAACATGCCAAGTGGAAATCAAAGTGAAACGCTGAAGAAGTGACAGCTCAGTGTTTCTCTCTAGTATAAACTCCCTGATGTTCACTCTTAAAAGAACTGTCCCAATCCTTTCCTGTTTGACATTTCCTTCCTAGCTCGAGCTAAAGTGGGCCCTGTGCATAATCACTGATGAACTAAATGCCCACAAGACCACCTCAAGTGACACACACAGTGCCCTGACACAAAAAACAAAATCAATAATCTGCTGCTCTATGTCATGTGGAAATCCCGACTGCTGTCAGCAGACAGGAGGAGGAGGCTTGGAGGTTGCAGTAAAGACAATTAGAGCCCTTGGAAAAGCAGAGCAGAAAGTAATGAAATCTCCCCAAGTTCAGCAGTTACACATGCATACGCATACACACACACACACACACACACACAAAATGAAATGAAATGAAAAGGCCATGTAACCAGAGGTCATATTTTTCCAGCCTGCTAAATTAAAGTGACTGAAAACCTCTGTAATTACATAGAAACAGATGAAATTGTTATCTTAACTAAATTGTAAATGCACTTTAAATGTCATAAGTTTTGATGCAATTTAATATTTTAAATGGACATTGCTCAGTATAGTCGCTGATTTTCTACAAAGCAGATGGGGACATAATCCATGTCCATTACCAAGACTGAACAAACGCCCATCCATCTGCCTGAGCAGTACAAAAGGATACTGCAGAGAAAGTAAAGAGCAGCCCTCTTCGACTGGAGTTATAGAAAAAAGCCCTGGAAAAAAGCCAAGAGGCCCGAGTTCCCATCTCAACTCTACCATTTACTTACTCTGTGACCTTAGGCAAGTCACAACCTCTCTGGGCCTCAGTTTCCTCTTTTGTGAAACAGAGATAAATAATCTCTGACATACCTGTGTCACAAGTTACTATGAAGATAAAACGAGATCAAATAAGCAAAAATGTTCTATAAGCAGTTAGATACAAATGTAAGCAATTATTACAATTTATGCCATTGTGTATTTGGGGCAAAATATGAAAACAAATAATTTCTTACAGTAACCCAGAAAAGATATGAATTAACTTTCCACTAGCAAGTTGATAAAAAAAAAGTAGACAAATGACATGATCCCAGTGGACTACTATTAATCCCCCAGAGTGCCCAACACTTCTAAAACATTAACCCCAAATTATGCAACATTGAAGATGAGAATGGTAACATTATCTTCATGTACAAAACCATCATACCTGTCCAGCATATACCTAGAAGGTTGGAAGAGTGAAAAAATGTACTTCTTTTCACATCTAACTCATTAGCAGATAGTGACATAAGCACTGGAGAGAAACAGATCCATTATCTCTCACTTTTCTTTGTCCCTTCCTACACACACTGTATATAAAATAGCAGCTAAAGAAGGCTATCAGAGCAGTGCCCAAGTGGCAAGTTTAAACATTAACTGCATTCCAGATAAAGTACAATTTTCTCATAGCTATTTCAGCTTACTTTCCTATTATACATTCTATGCATCTAGCAGATTTACTAGCAATTTTAAGGAACTGAATGTACTGTGTGTATAAATTAATGCTATAAGAAAATCTGGATCGTTATTCTTAGTTTCTAGTCTTTTTAAAGTACTAATAGTATTAGTTATCTGTTGATCAAAAAAAAAAAGTCATATTTTTCATGGTTTTATGTGTTTTACTCAAACACTCCAAAAATTTGCTTTGGGGTTAATCACAAGAATGGAAAGTTTTAGCTTTGATGGAATATTTTTTGAGGTCTGGATTAGGTTACACTAGAAGATATTTCACACTTTGAGCTATACAAGACTTCACGGATGGAACTGTATTTCTATAATCAGTCTTTTTGCTAAACATACACTCCACTAGACTGTTAAAGGGGTCCATCACACACACACACACACATATGCGTGTGCACACACACGCTTACGAATCCCTGAGTTAGTGGGAAGCCATCACAACAATGCAGTCAGAAACAAAGAGGGCCGGAGTTAATGCACCGACAGTGGAGAAACAGAATATGATTCAAGAGGTATTTAGGAGACCCTCTTGCTCGAATTTAGATTTTAATGAGCCATTCTACACATACATAGGAAACAGATAATTTTTTACAGTAAATGAAGTTTGAGAATTACTGTTATAATCCTCAAGAAACATTTCTCCAGAGCTGTCAGGAAAGGACAGGCAACACTGCACAAAGCGAGTGTCTCCTGACAACCTGAGTCCTGCAAACAAAAGAGCTCACTCTCTTAACAGATCTCAATTTTATATGTGCAGAGAAAGGGTTGTTTAGTCCACCTAAAAAGAAAAATAATACCAAAACAAAAAGGAGAACATCATGTCTTAATATTGTCTTCCATCGTTTCAGCCTTGGGCTCACTTGATCTGAAGAATTCCATCTATGCTTTGAGAGGTGAAAAGCCTTTGTTAATAATTGAAGACAAAATAATGAAACCCTAGAATGTCAGAGACATAATATAGTTTTGTAGAATTCATCATGGAGCTTTTAAATTCCCAAATACTACATGCTGAATAATTTATTCCTGTGTCAATATGGGGCCAGCAGATGTTCATTCAGAGCCAACATTAACCCTCCTCAAGCTGAAGAGCAGGAAAATAGGCTCTGCCTGAGACAGAAGGAGGCACTTAGTTTAAGTGAGATTATCTTGGTATTTATGAGAAAATTAAAGCAGCTTTAGAAGTCAAGAAAAAACACACTACTTGGGCAGCAATCTTTTATCAAAGTCTGCTTATAAAGATAAGGAGGTGAATTTCAAGAAAAAACACAAATGGTTGATAAAAGGGGAGCTGATAACACTGCTCTCTCCTTTCAGAAGGGTCCCTGGGGGCTTTTCACTGATTCTAAGAATTTCTTTCAGGGACTTATTGATATTTACCTCCCTCTGTGGATCACTAGTTCCTGATGCAGTTTTGAACTCTCTACTGTGTTTTAGTTTCTGGGTATTCTCCCCTCCATGATCCACCCTCTAATTCAGTTTGCTTTAATTAAAATAGGTTATGTAGTTCATTTAAAAAGAGAATAAGGCCAAAGAAAACAAAAATTAAGCAACAATAAAGTTTAAATTTTCACTAATGGTCTATTAAACTTCAAAACTGGAAACCAATGCCTTAGATCTCATTCATTCATTCACTCATTCAACAGCTAGTTACTGAGTACCAACTATGTACAAAGTACTATGTTAGGGCTGCAAAAAGGAGAGATGTCTAATCAAAGATTCTAAAGACTTATAAGACAAGGAAATATACATGTACATGTCTAGATATGTGCAGAGGCTTCCAGTCAATATGGCAAAAATGGTGTACTGGGCTACTGTGGAAAGACACAGTTCCTAATCTGAAAACACAGAATGGGTAGAATATACGAAAATAATTTTAGGCTACATGCCCAAGCTTGAATCCAAGGAAGGGAAATACCCCAAAAGCTAGAAACAAAGAGGAAATAAAGACAGAGTGGTGAGCAGGAGCTGAAGCCAATAAAGCTCCCAGGAAGAGCAAATACTGGAATCAGTCATAGGCTTCAGCCACTGGAGGGACACACTGATGCCACCTCAGCAAGAGCTGCCCAGGCTGCAGGCCTCACGAAGGCTGCCCAGTGGACGTGAACTAACTGAATAAAACCAAGAGTCTGCTCTGCTTTTCCAAGGGCTCTAATTGTGACTCTGCAATTTTTAATTTTTAAAAGAAAGCTTATGAAATAGGGACTGGAAAAACTCCATCAACCACTCAGAGTGGTGACGTAGATGGGAGAATCTGCACCATAAGAGTTAGGCATCATTCAACAGACTAAAGGAAACGTTAAAATAATGTTTAAAATGTTGAAGGAGCTGATGAAAGGAAGAGAAGTAATAAGGTAAAAAAAACAACAAAAAAAGGACAATATGAAAAATGACAAGGCAGATTTGAAAAAGAATCAAATAGAAATTCTAGAAATAAAAAAGTTGGGGGGACCATATTGGCGGGGGGTGGGTAAAGACCTCAATAGGCAGCCTGAACAATACACAGCTAATAATTAGTGACTAGGAAGACTGATCCCAGGAAATCACCCAAACTGCAGGACAGACAAGGAGATAAATATAGGAAAAAGAAGTTGAGACAAGGAAGATAGAATAACATAGTGCAAAATACATCTAACAAGGGTTCCAGATAGAATAGAGAGAAAAATGAGAGAAAGACATAACTGAAGAGTTATAGCTAGAAGAGACCTTATTTTACAAATGAGAAAATCTCAGCCCAGAATCGTCTTCAATCACACAGCTTGTTAGAGACAAAGCTGGCAGAACATAGATCACCAGCTGCCCACTCCTCCATTATCAAACATCCACCCAAAAGGAGAAACTCATTTAAAAGAAAGCACATTAGCCCAAAATTTTCTTTAGCTATCTTACTATTTGAGAATTTAAGTGTGTCTGACATTGTGCTAAAATCCTTGTATGTTATTACATTTAATTTTCAAAATAACCCTATTATTATTTTCATTTTACAGATAAGGAAACTAAGGCTCAAAGAGAAGTAACTTGCCGAAAGTCATACAAGTAGTGAATGGCAGAGCCAGGATTCAAGCAAAGGTGTGTCTGATTCCAAAAGCCATACTCTTAATCACTATATAACAATGCCTCTATATTGATATAGTTTTGAAATAATAAGGCATCCCTAAAAGTTATACATAAAGATCAATTGCATTACATCACAGTCTCACTGTACACTTAAGAGTATCATTTTTAAAAAGTATTATAGATCAATTTAGTTTATTTTGTATTGCCTTATATGTTGGCAACTACAGGAAGCCTTAAGGACTTTATTTTGGGGAGTACTCACAAATTTTTTCAATCTGCCATTTTTAAAATTTAAATGAATGAATGTATTAAAAGCAGATAGAACAAAATCCCATCCTAAAATTCATATGGAATCTCAAGGGACTCGAGTAGCCAAAAAAATCTGGTAAAAGAAGAACAAAGTTGGAGGACTCATACTTCCTGATTTCAAAACTTACTACAAAGCTACAGGAATCAAAACAGTGTTATAATGGCATAAAGACAGACATAGACCAACGGAATAGAACACAGAGCCCAGAAACAAATCTTTGCATATGTGGCCAATTGATTTTCAATCAGGGTGCCAAGACCATTCAATGGGAAAAGGACAGTCTTTTCAACAAATGGTGCTGGGAAAACCGGATATCCACATGCAAAAGAATGAAGTTGGACCCTTACCTTATACCATATACAAAAATTAACTTGAAATGGATCAAAGATCTAAACATAAGACCTAAAAGTATAAAACTCTTAAAAGAAAGCAAAGGGGAAGAGCTTCATGACATTGGATTTGGTAGTGTTTTCGTGGATATGACACCAAAAGCATAGGCAACAAAAGAAAAAAAAATAGACAAACTGGATCTCATCAAAACTAAACACTTTTATGTAACAAAGGACACTACCAAGAGAGTGAAAAGACAACCTACAGAATGGGAGAAAATATTTGCAAATCATATATCTGATAAGGGATTAATATCCAGAATATATATAACCCAGAATATATATAACTCCTATAATCAACAACTAAAAAACAAACAATCCAATATAAAAATAGGCGAAGGAATTGAACGCAGCCGCTGTGGAAAACATTCTGGCAGTCCCTCAAAAGTTAAACATTGAGTTACCATATGATTCAGCAATTCCACTTCCAGGTATATACCCGAAAAAATGAAAAGCAGGGACTCAAAGAGATACTCATATGCCAATGTTCATAGCAGAATTATTCACAATAGCCAACAGGTAGAAATAACCCAGTGTCCACCAACAGATGAATGGATAAACAAAATGTGGTATATACATACAATGGAAGATTATTTAGCCATACAAAGAAATAAAATTCTGACACATGTTACATCATGGCTGAATCTTGAAAACATTATGCTAAATGAAATAAGCCAGACACAAAAAGACAAATATTGTATGATCTCACTTAAATGATATACCCGGAATAGACAAATTCATAAAGACAGAAAGTAGAATAGAGGTTACCAGGGGCCAGCAGAAGGAGGAATGGGGAGTTAGTGTTTAATGAGTACAAAGTTTCCGTCTGGGGTGATGAAAAAGTTCTGGAACTGGAGAGTGGTCATGTTTGCACATTGTCAATGTACTTAATGCCACTGGATTGTACACTTAAAAACGGTGAAAATGATAAATTTTATGATACGTATATTTTACCACAACAAAGACACAAACAGCTAGAATTGGCGTGTGACTCAGAGTATGCCTCTTTCTAATATTATTGATATATACTAACATATCTTAAACATCTTTAAAAACAAAAAATCAATACTACTTTACTATCGCAAATATGAGTATAAATATTTAAAAACATAGCATCCTTAATCTCAAAATAATATGCGGTTGAAGAAAATAATAATTATTGCTAATATTTGTTGAGCACTTAAAATGTGCTACCCATCATTCTCAAATAAACTTCATAACAACACTATGCTATCTATTATTGTTATCCTGACTGTACAGATAAGAAAAGAGAGATCCATAGAGGTTAAAATCTACTTGCCTTTATTTAAATAAACACTATAGAGGAAAATATTTAAAAAAAAATAAATTGGAGATATTTTCTTTACAAAAGTATTTTTCCCCCTTTGAAAAAGGAATTATCACTGAAAGCTTTCCTCCAATGGAAATTTCATCCAACATAATTAAAAATTTTAAATTGATTTTGCACATAATTTTTGTGACTATCTCTATTGCATCAAGAAAGGTATATCCAGACAAGACTTAATTTAAAAAAAAGAGAGAGAGAAATGAAGAAGGAAACTAATATTTGTCAAGCCCCTCTCTAATCATGTGCCAGATACTGTACTAAGCATTTTACATATCTTATCTCATTTAATTCTCTCAACAATCTCTGGGGTAGGGATTATTACTCCTATTTTACTGATAAAGAAACAAAACTATAGTAATCGAAAATACTCCTATTCGCTACTTGCAAATTCTAATAAATATTCTATTCAAGTAGGATCCAATTAATTCCAATTCCCTAGAGAGTCAAAGAATAGTAGTCACTGCCAAAAGCTATCCCAGATACCTGAAGGAGCCAATATGACAGCTGTCCCCAGCATGTTGCGTGGCTGAGTATTCAAAAGCCCAACAGAGCTCACACCCAAACATAGTGTGCAAGGGCAGAAGATCACCCTGCTGTACTACTGAGTCAAGAAAAACGGATTGTGTGGCCTTCTGCTCCAGCATCAACCCACGACAGCTGAAAAGACAGCCAAATATGGATGGCCCTAAGCCACATTAAGGGGGCTCACACTGCCCTCCCCTATTTGGATATGAAGAATAGCATCTAAGGCGCCTTCTGCTGCTTTGGAAAATGAAAACTTTTGAACTTCGGTTCAAGAATGTACAGTGAAAACCATATAATAAATTTTCAGTAAATATTTTGGAAATGAGATTTCACTTTTCCCTCTCGACTAACTTCATCTTACCAACATTTAAATATGCTCAGTTCTCTTCATTTTTCTTTATTTTTTTTTTTCTGAGGAAGATCAGCCCTTAGCTAACATCCGATGCCAATCCTCCTCTTTTTTTTTTTTTGCTGAGGAAGACTGGCCCTGGGCTAACATCCGTGCCCATCTTCCTCTACTTTATATGCGACGCCGCCACAGCTTGGCTTGACAAGCGGTGCATTGGTGCACGCCCCGGATCCGAACCTGCAAAGCTCCACAGCGGAGTGCACGCACTTAACTGCTTGCACCACCGGCCGGCTCCCTCAGTTCTCTTTAAAAAACAAAAAACAAAGAACCCTTCCCTCTATTTTACCTCCCACTCCAGCTACCACTCTGTTCCCTACTCTTCAAGGCCAGTCTTTTGAACAAGTTTGTTTCAATTGCTGTCTACACCCTCACCTTTCACTCACTCCTCCATACGCTCCTCTCTGGCTACTCCCTACTCCACCCCTACCAAACTGCTCTTGCCAAAGTCACTATTACCTCTTTCATGGGGGCCTTGAAGGCACCCAGCGAAATCTCTAGGGCTCTGAAAGGCATAGTTTGAAAATTACTATACTTGGGCCCAGTTACATATTTTGTGGGGCAGCCACAAATTATGGTTATGAGACCAGCGCAAAATGAAATGGGGGCCTCTTGTTTAAAAGCAGGAACAAGAATTTTTTCCTTTTTTTTCTGTGGTCTCTCTCTAAACAAGTTATGGTGTATTTCTAGTTGCTACTTAATACTCTACTCTGTAGGGCATGAAGATGTTCGTGGGACAATGCAGAGTCTCACAGGCACCACCCATGACTTGGTGTATAGGGTACACACCAAATCCCACTCCTCCTGTGCCCATACCCAAGTTCCTGGCAGGGGTGGAAGGTGGCAGCAGTCTCTAGGCAGGGGCGGGGGAGTGGGCAGCTGAGAATTCACCACAGGGAAGTGAGAAGGGCCAAAAGGCTGAATCGTGCCCCCAGCTCCATGCCCCCAGCACATGCTCCACTCTCCCACCTGACTTCACTTACATAAAACAGATCCAAAGATACAATTATTCAGAATTTCAAGACGATGACCACACAGCATTAAATTCCAAGCACAGGACCCCCTTCTGAGCGTGAGATCTCATGTAACTGCACTGGTTGCATACCCACGAAGCTGGTCCTGGCTATGCTACATAATACTCATAATAATACCACCTAACATCTGCGTAAAACATCATAGTCTACAAAATAGTTTTAATTCCAATTTAGTCTCACAATAAACCTATAAATAGAGATTAATAGGTATGCTCATTTTACAGATGAAAAATCTGACTCAGAAGGTAAAATGTGTTGCCTAAAACAGGGAAGACAGGTGTTAAACCCATGCCTCCTGACTCCAAGTCCAGGATTCTTTCCAGTGTAACATGCTTCCTAAGCAAAGGGCAGATGGGAGGGGACTAAAACAGTGACCATTTCTCTACATGAGCCACTGGTTTAATCATTAGGTGGAAATTATTTCTGTCAATTCCAGTCAGATTTTTTAAAACTCAATTGATTTTTTATATTCTAGAATTCAATGGTTTTATATAAACATGTAGTCTAAAAAAAAAAAAGAAAGAAAAAATAACAGGTGTAAAACTCGTTTTTTCCCAGTGTACCACATCCAATATGAACCTTGACTCACCAATCTGGACCCTCCTTCCCCCTCAAACACCAGCAGTTACAAATGATTCCAGAGCCAGCAGGTGAGACCTCTGGAATACAATACACTGACTACAGGAGAGCTGATTCCTTGATTTCATTGGGAGAAAGTTCATCAAAATGCCAGCTAGATAGCAACAGGGATGGTGAGGAAATACTTAGCTAGGAGACACCAAAATCAAGAATGGAGCTATCTTCTTCAACCTGACTCTTCCTTACCCTCATTCCACATACTTTATATAATTTAGCCTTTTCAGACAGTGAAATTGTCGCTAAACTTCCTCATGTTAACATAAAGTATTTTGAGAACTGAACTCTCAACTCATTTGTTTTCTAATTCAGTTACTCAAAATACTCCCCTGAAAGCAAGAAGAGAGCATTTTTTTGGTTGAACTAACATGCATTTGTTACAACCATTCCCAGTGTCAACCCTTCACACTGGCTGATCACCCAGAAAATATCCAAGGAAAAAGCAGTGCAGCTGAATGTTAGATCCAAATAGCCCAATCTCTCAGCTCACTAGAGCAGAATTTCTCTCTAATACACTGGTCACAGGCTATATTACCAGCTCTTTTTATCCTATGTCTAGGTAGAAAAGCTATAATTTAAACTGACAGTATTACTTGTCATGAAGTCTGTGGGTTTACAATTTCTAAATGTCAGTTTGAACTTCTGACTAGTTCCTTAGAGCACTACTGTTTGTTTCTAAATGAGGCAACTTGTCAGCTCTGCATACATAAAAGCAGTTAATCAGCAATTTGCAGTGCAACACAAGAGGAATCAGCTGGTATGCTAATAGTGAGCCCACAAAGCACCTCCAATTAGGAAAGAAAGCTTTGTCCTAAGCCAATAATATCCTCATATATCACAAAATTCATTCTCCTACTCAGTAGATGAAACATTTCATGCCAAAGAACTTATTATTTTGAAGTAATCATCTGCCTCCAGCCTGACGTACCCATGTTCCCACTCGCCTATAATCGAGGGGCTGCAGGCAGTGAGTGAACGAGTCCCGCTATGATTCCTGACCCTCCTTGCTTGTGGCTTCTATTCAGTTCCCAATGGATTCTTATTCTTGACTCCGTCCTTGTTTACTATTCTGCTCTCCCCTTTTCTATGTGGCCTTCACATCTCCTGTCTTCAGCTCTCTAAGTAATATGGAATGGGATCTAACCTGAGAAGTACCCTGGTTCCTCTAACCTTCTAGAAAATTACTGAACTATATAACAAAATCAGTTCCTAAGATAGCAATAATAATATCTCTAATAATCAGATTATTTCATTAAAAAGAACACCCCACTACAACAGTAAAAATACTTTGGTATAATTTTAACTACTAACAGGTTTGAGCCTATGGGCTGGATTCTAGAATATGGATTAGAATGAGTAAAATTAAATAGTTAAGTAAAGAAGTCTAAAAGACTTTAAAAAAAAAAAATCTCTCCCATTATTCCTAGTGGCTATCTTAGATGTCATATCAGGATTTTATCAAGGAAAAAAAAATGGCTTGTATGACTGCAATCATGTACCTCACGCATTTAAACAACAACGTTCATCTGCGATAGCCTCTCAAATCCAATTTTGAATTGATCAAGCAAATTTGGTTTAGTGATTGGGTCAAGGAAAAGAGCTACCCAGCCAGAACCTAATAGTCCATTTTTCCTCATATGAGACATATTTTACTAGAGTTAGAGAATAAATGCATCTGTATACGCTTCAGAGTTTTTCTTAGTGCCTAAGACATCTGGGGGGGGGAATCCTTTTTGGATTCACCTGTAGTGAATGTAACTACTGGTAGTATACGGGCAGATCCCAAGAAACAGAACCTGTCTCATGGTAAGCCAACGTGCTACCTGGCAACTGTCAAGCAGATGCACATTGGTAACCAGAGAAGCTATGTTTATAGATCACCACAGGCTAGCCTACTGGGTGCCATTCAGCACAGAGAAATTCTGAGACACTGGAACGGCCTCTTGTCAATGTCAGACTCTGATGTCTCTTCACGAGACCATTTGGCCCAGAGGTGTGAATCTGCAGGGCCAGGGCAGAGAGCTCTGACTTGCATATGCTCAGGCTGCCCCTATCCCAAGCAATATACAGGATATTATAGAGATACTATACACCTTGAGATCATCTACTTTAAACCCTCTCTCCCCGCCATTTACAGAAAAGAAAACCAAGGCCCAGAAGTCATTTACCTAAGATGACACGGAACTAGCAGAGTCAGGTATTTTTCAGGAACATCTGATCCCTGACCCAAAACATTTACTTCTACTTTTCCTTTTCTTTCTCCTCTTCTCTCTCCCTCCTCCTCCTCCTACTCCTCTTCTCTTCTTCCCTTCCCCCTCCCTCTCTATCCTCATCCTCATCCTCATTGCCACTATCATCATCCCAAAGCAGCCAATATCTTTCTTCAAACAAAATCTTAACCAGAAGTCCAATATATAAAACAGATTAAAAAGGGCCTGCTTAGATGCAAACAGACACGGGAGACCGAGCATATGTTCTAGAATCCTACCTGCTTAACTGAGCCTGAAGCCTCCTCTGGGATCCTGGGCAGAACACTGTGAACAAAGTGCCTGAGATCAGGTGAACTTCTTCCTTGATAGCTTACAATAAAGCTAGTTTCAAACACTAATCAAGGTTGTGTTATTTTTACATAAAATTGATATTTTCTGAAACACTGGTAAAATATACATTGGGATGGCACTGCTTTAAAAAAATGTTATTTTCTTGTGTTTGTTTGTTTGGTTTTTTTCAAAGACTTTTTTTTAGAGCAGTTTCAGTCTCACAGCAACATTGAGAGGAAGGTACCGAGATTTCCCATATACCCCCTGACACACACAGCTTCCACCATTATCAACATCCTCTACCAGAGTGGTACATTTGTTGCAACTGATGAACCTACACATCATTATCACCCAAAGTCCATAGTTTACATTAGGGTTTACTCTTGGTGTTACATATTCTACAGGTTTGGACAAATGTATAATGACATGTATCCACCATTATAATATCATACAGAGTAGTTTCATTGCCCCAAAAATCCTCTGAGCTACACCTATTTTTTTGTTTTAAAACAAAGTCCAACATTCTCAAAGCTAGGTACAAGGGTCTCCTTCTCACTAAGACATCAATATTAAATCTGAAACTCAGAAACATTAATTTTCTTTCAATACCAGCAGCACACATGAACAACTCTGATGTGATAGATTTATTTAGGTGATATTCAAAATTAAGAAATTCAAATCATGAAACGATTGACAGTAATGAAATGTAAGTGTCATTCCTAAGAGCTTAGCTACTAGGAAAAAGGCACATGAACCTAAAAACACAAAAGCAAGCTTTGGGAAACTATTTGTAGCAGAAAACATACATGAGATTACCACATGCAAACACAAGACATCCATCTTATTCCCTTGAGTGACTCTTTTCATTAGTGCTAATGGGCTCAGGGCTTCTGTTTAGAGGCTGTTTCTGCAAATGCTAGAAGAACACAACTCTTGGTTATTTTTGGTGAAGTCCATTCCCATAAACAGGAAAAAAATGAAATCTATGTGTTGATATTAACACATGTACACATGCATATTTGTATGTGTATTACTTGTAACCACTTCTCCTTTTAATTTGAATTTGTCTATTAGAAATCCTGCCAAATATTACTGAGTAATACAATGTGAATAGTACCAAAATTAGATCCCTCTGACATTTCTAATTAAATCACTTGCATCAGGATTAAGAATTTTTAAAAACTGTGTGTAAAAAGGCAGCAGCATTGAATGTCATTCACCACAATTGGCTTAAAAGCAATAACTATGGCAAATATCAATCATATATTTATTAAACACCAATCGATTTGCACATAATTAAGTGCTACATACAATGTAAACTTGAACCCAAAAGGAAAGCATGTACCACAATTCAACAGCTGTTAGTTCAACTTCTTTCTCCTTCCTTTGCGTGTATATATGTTGAAAATACCATTCTCAACATACCTTTCTTGATTACTGTCTTCTGTTATTTTCCTCTGTCATTTACTAACTGCATTTAACTGTATAAAGAAACAATAGCAAATTTCAACCAAGAAGGCTGTGAAGTTAATAAAGAAACCCAGGAACAAATATGCAGTGCTATCTAAAATTTCCTATAGCCCATATCACATTTGGCCCACAAAGGCAAACCAAATCTAAATACAATGTATTTTCTTTTCCACAAGTTTTTCTCTTAAAATATTCGCTTCTAAATTCCTCTCTCTTCTCTCAATCCCCATTCTTTTAACATTTTCTTACTTAGTGAATTCTAGCCACTGGGATACAAAGATGAATTAGTCATGATCCCTATCGCTATCGTCTTAGAAGCTCACAGTGTGTTAGGAAAGACAGATACACAGATAACCACAATAGAAAGTAATAAGTACTCAATAGAGGTCTGTCTAGAGTGCTTTGGTGACACAAAGAAGGGAGCAGTTAACTTAGGCAATGAGAGGTTTCTCAGAGGTAGCATTTGGATGAAATTAACAAAGGAGTTGATGCTTCACTGGGGAAAGGATATCTCAGGCAGAGGGAAGAGCTTGTAGAAAAACACAGAGGCATGAAAGCCAATGACACAGTCAGGGAACTGAGAACAACTGCATGCAGTCAGGGAATCGAGAGCAATTCCACACAGTAAAACAGGAGGAGATGGGAAGAGACCAGTTATGGCAGGAGATGAATAAGGAGAGTTAAACTGGGGCCAGATTATTAAAGGTCTTGTTTATTTTCCAAAGAGTTTGGTCTTTATCTGTTCTCCTTTTGTTTTCACAGTGCTGAACAACACAGCTGAAAAGCAGAAGAGCACAATAAGAAAAATGCATTGTTTTTAGACAAAGGCAGAAAGGCAAGGCAGTGGAGAAAGGATAGCCTTTTCAACAAAGGGTGCTGGAACAACTGAATATCCACATGCCAAAAAAAAAGAGAGAATGTGGATCTATACCTCACACCATATACAAAAATCAACCATAGACTGAAATATAAAATCTAAAACTATAAAACATCTAGAAGAAAACATAGGAGAAAATCTTTGTGATTTTGGAGTAAGCAAAGATTTCTTACATATGCACTGAAAGCACAATCTATGAAATAACAAACTGAAAAAATGGACTTCATCAAAATTAAAAACTGCTGCTCCTCAAAAGACAATTACAAGAATAAAAAGTTAAGCCAGACACTGAAAGAAAATCTTTGCAAAGCATATATCTGATAAAAGACTTATATTCAGGGCAAAAAGAGCTCTCAAAATTCAGCAATAAGAAAACAATCCAATTAAAAAAAATTGGTTGACCAAAGAAGATATATGGAGGGCAAAAAACACATGAAAAGATGTTCAACATCATTAGTCATTAGAGAAATGCAAATTAAAACCATAATGAGATACCACTACACACCTATTAAAATGACTAAAATTAAAAAGACTGACCACACATACCAAGTGTTGTGAAGGATGTGGAGAAACTAGACCTCTCATAAACTGACAATGGGAATGTAAAATGATACAACCATTTTCGAAAACAGTTTGGCAGTTTCTTAAAAAGTGAAACATACCCCTACCATATGATCCAGCCATTCGACTATTAGATATTTATCCATGAGGAAATGAAATATATATCCATACAAAGACTTGTACACAAATTCTTATAGCACCCTTATTTATAATAGCCAAAAACTGGAAACAACCTAAACGTCCATTAACAGATGACTGGATAAATACATTGTGGTATATCCATACAATGGAATACCACCCCACAATAAAAAGGAATGAACTATTGATAAATGCAACAACATGGATAACTCTCAAAATAATTACTTTGGGTGAAAGAAGCCAGAAACAAAAAGTACATAGTGTACTTTTTTATAGTTTTAGATTTTATATTTCAGTCTATGGTTGATTTTTGTATATGGTGTACACTATGTACTTTTTGATTCCATTTATATAAAAATCTACAAAACGCAAACACTCATTTATAGAAAGGATACTGGTTGTTGCCTAGGGAGGGCATTGCTGAGAGGAACTACAAAGGGTACGTACAAGGAAACATTTTTTGGGGGGTGGATATATTCACCATCTTGATTGTGATGATGGTTTCATGGCATATACGTATGTCAAAACTTATCAAATTGCACTTTAAATATGTGCAGTTTACTGTATGTCAATTATATCTCAATAAAGCTGTTTTTTAAAAAGCATATCATTTCATTTCTACCCTGCTTTCATTCTTCTTTGCAAAAGAACTGAATATGTGAGACAGTATAACAAAGGCACTATCTGAGGTTTGCATTTTCAGGTAGTTTTCCATATTTGTGACAAGATTACATATGATAAAGTAGACAGGGATAGAATATGTAAGTTGGTAGAGACCACACTTTTCAGGTACCTCCATAAGAAATCTGATATCCATAAAGTAGCTCATTTTCCTTATTTTGTTTTCCCTTAAACTACCCAAACAATTTATTTGGTTCCTTATTTTTTTCCATGACTGCAAAAGATTAGTGATATACAATAGTTTTATTTTTAAAATTTTTTACTATAATAATGAAAAACTACAAAGAATGCTTCCATCCTGTCATGGTAACAGGACACTGCACTACTACTGTGAAATTACATTTGAATGTGTACACAACAACATGTAAATACTCTGTCTAGTAAGATGAGTGTTTAAACAGAACAGAGCAGGGTGCAGAGGTGCAGAAAGAATGTGCAAAAACATTTAAAAGAGTGAAAAGACTTTACAATTTTCAACAACACCCATTTCAAGAGTTTATAAAAATACACCAAAAAAATAATTACCCTTCAATACTTCAGCTTTTTCATCTATGTGCCCTGAAAAAAATATATGTTCTAAAAAAGATAACTTTTAAACAATATTAGAAGGGAAAGAGATCCAATAGTCTAGAATGAAGTCATGTCCTGGCTAGGGTGCATACACTTGCAATTACTTTCTCAAACTACAGTGGTAAGCCAATGTACTTTAGATCTGAATCAAGGACTTAAAAGGGTGTCGGGCTTTTCAAGGAGTCACTACTTAGACCATCCACTGCTTCTTTCCTGTCCTAAACCACTTTTGCAAAAGAAAAAAAAAAAAACCCCCAAAATAAAAAACACCCAGCTCTTTTCTTAAAAGTTGAGATTTGAAAAGCCAACAGTAGAATAGTATTGTACTCTAAAGCAAGTGATGATTCGGGACTAGAAATGAACCAAGGTGGCACCGGGCAAATGAGCCAATAGGGCAATATATCTGGCCCCATTATCAGGGCCAGGGTATTACATATCAGGGGTATTACTTATCAGGTGAGCTCCCTCTGAGTAGACAGTGCAAGGGAGACTAGCAAGGCTAGAGAACTCTCAGATCTTCAACACAAAAGGGCTTCATTTAAGGGCAGACTGAAGCACTTATTTGTTTGTAAATGTACCAAAAAGCTGTTGGTTTTTGTTGTCATTGTTGTTTTGTTTGTATCTAACACATAACTTTCTCATTCAAGAGATAGGATCTCACAGCACCATATGTAACTCTGATGGGTCACAAATAACACTGGGCTTATAAACCTCTAGAAAGGTAGAAGGTGATGGGGAGATCCAAATTGTATCATGAAGGTACATCAACTACAGACATATTTGAAAAAGGTTATTCTCTGTGTAATCAGTTGTAACAAGTACTATAATTAGATTAGTAACACATCACTCAAAAGAAAATATGGGGTGCTAAAATAGAAAGAATCTTTTCTTCATACAGTCCATGTACATCAAGAACTGGTCATGTTTTAAAAATGAACTGGCAGGTTCTTCAAAGATTCATGCTTAATTTAAAGTATCTCTCATTAGCTTTAAAAGAAAACGTCAACATGACCAACTAGCATGTCTCCTTTTCTTAAGTATAATAAAGATTTATAGAAGTAAACAAAATCTATAGAACAAGTTGATTTTGGCTTTTAGCATTTATATTGAACTCCTTCTTCAAAAGGTATTCACAAAGCATAGTGAAAATTATTATTTGTAAAAAGTTTAAAGGATAGATGCTCAAAGTATACACATAAGATTAACAGGAATATATAGTAAGCATGAGATGAAATCGTAGTTATACTTCATTTTACATTAAGGCTGAATACTATCTGTAAGTCAAAATGTATCCTTTCTGTGCTGATTATTCTGTTTGTCGTCCCTCTCCCCTTACTCATACCCTGCCTTGTCAGCTCTCTCTGTCCACCAGGACAACTCTATGGACAGCTATGGCTCCCCACCCCTATACCACCCTTGCTATCAGTTTTTTTCACAGTAGGTTCATATCTAAGAAGTTAATAATACAACCATTTGTTTCCACAGAAATTTTCTTTCAAGAGTTCAGAAAACAGGAAACCTTCAAGACTGACAAATGATAGATTTAATCAGGTAACTCTGAATTGATCATTCATAGTTGGAAAATTTCTGAGCAGCTGCTACTAAAAACATCTAATTTCCTTTTTTAAAAAATTTAAGATGTAGCACCCATCCCATGATGACACATGTATTTAAGATATTCTGCATTTCAGATACAGAGTAAATATATAGTAATTTCACTACAGGATGTTTTTATTAAACAGTCAAGCACATAATTACAGGATTTTCAGTGTAAAATTACTGCCACTTTGAAACTCCAGCATTTCACTCACCCACATGGCAATGTTTTTTCCTCCCCGAGTCCCAACCATATTCCTTGAACCTTCTTCCAGCTGTTGCTTCTCTCACCTCCCTATTGTTCATAGTTTGTCCTATTTTTCATTTTTTTAAAAAGGGAAGAAGATAAGTATAAGACATTGATATCTGTTTTTCCCAAGATTATGCTCTTTGTTCTATACACAGGGTAGAAATTATAACTGTTGCTAACAAAAAGGCCAGAATGGGGATTCTTGGATGCTGATAGTCAGCTTTTCCTTCTCCTTTTCCTTTCTCCCTCTTGATCAATCTCAGTGACTCCTCACTCTGCCAACATGTCCTAGCTAGCAAACATCTCAAGTAGGAAAAGCCGCAAGATTTGTGCTATAGAGAAGGAAACACTGAAGTCAGGAGAACAGAGCTATAGACCATACTGACTGACCAAATGACCTTGTACAAGCCATTTCCAAACCTAGAAATGCCTCCATCAGTAAAATGTGAGTTAGCTAAGTTCTCCAGAACAAACAGTCTATGTATCTAGCTGAAGTGTGCATTTAGCTGAACCTCTCTTTTGTTCTAATATATATCAAAGGGCTGAGGGGTGAAGAATACCACAAGAGCAGGGTAGAAGAGCACAGAGAGCAAATAAAAGAGAGAGTGTGAGAACACTGGATGAAAGATAACTTTACACTTTGGAAGTACTTTCACATTATTTACTGGATCCTTTCCTTTATTCAAATAACAAATATTTATCAAGCACCTACTAGTGCTAGATGTCCACATGCAGAAAAGATCAAAATACAAGGCAAGTTTTATTTCTATTTTACAAATTAAAAAAAAAACACAAAGAACTTTGGAGTTTGACTTCCATTTTAACTTCTTCAGCTATTTTATGAAGCCCTTCTTTCATATGATACACAAAGGTTTAACTGCTTTTAGGCATCCAATGTTTTGTAAAAGATGAGCAAATCAAGAGGATCCTAAATGCTCAGGGTGCTTTACTTACATAGTAATACTTAGCATCCTAGGTCATTACAGGGCTATTAACAAAATCCTTCTATTAGAGAAGAGAGAATGAAGAAAATTAGAGTCCATAGATTCCAATCATATCTTCAGACACACCACTGTTTAACATCTGCGCTCACTAGATATTTTAATCATGAAAGTGAGGGATGTAGATTTATCAGCTAGAGTAATGTGCTTTGTTAAAAAAAAATAAAGCTTGTTTTATAGGTAATTTCATATGAAGTATATAACCAGTAGCTAAGGAAATAAAGGAGACTACTACCAAATAACTATATATATATATATTTTTTTTTTAAAGATTTTATTTATTTTATTTTTTCCCCCCAAAGCCCCAGTGGGTAGTTGTATGTCGTAGCTGCACATCCTTCTAGTTGCTGTATGTGGGACTCGGCCTCAGGATGAACGGAGAAGTGGTGCCTCGATGCGCACCCGGGATCCGAACCCGGGCCACTAGCATCGCAGCGCGCGCACTTAACCACCAAGCCACAGGGCCGGCCCCCAAATAACTATATTAAGTTTACAGGATGATTTGACCAAAACCAGCTTCTACAAGTGACAGCAATCCTCTGCCTAAATCTAGAAGCAGTATAGATAAAAGAACAAAAATTGGTCAAAATAGCCTCCTTAAAAGAATACAATTATTCTAATACTAGAGAAGGGGGAAAAAATAATCAATTACCATGAATCAGACATGTAATTAACATATAATTAACACTCCCCCCCAAATTCTCTCTGTAAGGATACTATAGTATAGGCAAAAACCATGAAATAAAAGTTGAAAGTGCTTTGTGTTTTGTTTCATTTTTGTTTTTTTCTGAAAGCAAATGTGGAGGAACACAGACATTTTTCAAAATAAAGACTATTTTTCAAAAGAAACAATTGGAAACGTCCATCATTGGAAACATCCTGCCTCTCTTCTTTGCATTAAATTCCATATAAGTTATTTTGAGCTTACTGCTTTGATCAGATTTAGCTGTAAGTAATTATATTTAGTCATAGACATTTGATCTATAAATGGAATCTTCTAAAGGAATTACTATAACTTCCATGAAACTGGCAAATAGCAGCTCCATTTGACGTAATTCTAGAAAAGCTTTATCCTGAAAAGAAAATGCAGTAAATTTACCTACATAGAGGATATTTGCTTTCAAAATTAAAACTTCTGAAGAGTATAGTTACACATCTACATTTTGAAGAAAGAATTATCATTTAACAGTCTCCTACATAAATATGTATTAATTACTCAATAATCATTCTCATTTTGGGGAAGTAAACAGTAAAAGAAAAAATATGTTTTTCTTTTCATAGATATCATGTAAATAATACCTATACATTGAATGCTGGTCACTATGCAAAACAAAGAGTAAGACTCCTCATGATCCATGCCCCGAAAAAATATAAAATCCATTGTTGATGATACAGTATGTAAATCTAGACACAAATAAAATGTTTCACTAGGATCCAACATGGACAGTACAAAGAACAGTTAAACAGGAGTTCTCTAAATCACTGATGTAGTTGTGGCTCTGTCATTTACTAGCTGTTTGGCCTTAACTTTATTGCTTATCTTCTCTGAGTCTCAGGTTCCTCACTGGAAAACAGAGACAAAGATTCAAACATCAAATAAGATAATGTATGTGAATACATTCTGTAAACTATAAAGTGATGTACAAATATTATTAAGTTGTATATTAAAAAGAAAAGACCACTAAAAGGAAACCATAGCCTAGAAAGTTGGAGTTAGCTACGGCCATTTCAGTTTTAGATCTCTGGTGTGAACTTTGTGAACTTTACTACTAGCAAAGCTAATAGCCACCATTTATTAAGTCCTAAGTATGTGGCAGGCATTACTAAAAGGCTTTATATACATTAACATTTAATTCTCCATATGAAGTATGTGGTATTGCCCCATTTTACAAACAAGGCAACTGAGGATTAGGCAGGTAGAATAACTCGGTTAAAGATTAGTAAAAGGAAAGCAAAGATTTCAACCCAATTCTGACTCTACAGACTGTGCTCCTATTCACCATACTGTTCCGACTTTGGGAGAAAAAATGGTTTCAGAGAAAGTTACTATATCTACATTGATTACGGTATTAAGAATGATGTTTTAGGCCTGGTAAAAAACAAACAGAGGAGGAGACAGGAGGGGAGGGGAAAAGAAGGGTAGGGAGAAAAACACTTGCACTAATAGCTCTTGCTTTTTAGTACTTATAATTCAGAGAAAGTGAGTCAGAATAAAAAAGACAGGCTCATGATCCTAGTTCCCCAGACTGGTTCAAGCCATTCTTTCCCCTTTTTGGTGCCAATAACAATAACAACTAACATTTACTGAGCGCTTAGTATGTGCCAGAAACTGTACTAAGTGCTTTATATATATTATCATATTCAATCCTCACAAATCCATAAATATTATCTTCATTTTATAGAGGAGTAAACTAGAGCATAAGGAGAGTAAATAACTTGCTCAAATTCTGCCTCCAGGCAAGATGGAGTAACTGGGACAAGACTTACCTACCTAATTACTTAAACAACTAAAAAACTGTGGGAAAAATATATAAGAAATAACAATTTTCAGACATTGGACAAGAGGCAGCAAAGGACAATGATCCCTGAGAGAAGACAAAGAAAGAGCTAAGCCCTATGATTACCCAAGCCCACTGCATAGAGAGTTTTAGGCTGCAGCTCTGGGAAGGGGAAGCCAAGAAGAGTCCAGCAGTTGCCCTTAGTCGAGAAGACAGAGTGAGGGGCTCAAAGAGGCTATGGTGGGCAGAATACTGGAGAGTGGAGAGCTGCACTGACAGAAAACTGTGGACATCTTCAGAGGGTCCCCCCACTCTCAGTCTTCACCTGAGAACTGATCAGCGCATCAACGTGAGAAAACTATCCAAGGCTGGGGAAAGAACTACCAGAAAGAAGCAGGTGGAACACTCTCCAGAGCTCACATAGGGCCACAAATTGTCTTTTCACCAGCTAGAGTGAAAAAAACCCTCACAATACATAGGACATGAAGTATTCTAAAGGGTGTTGCCTTTAGTGGAGCAAAGTTAGCATACTCTAAAGGCTGCTCTGGTCCCACACAACAAATGTTAAAAGCAAGTCTCAAAAGGACCAAACCATTTCCAAGTAACTTAACGGCAACAAAGCTCCACAACAAAGTTAAAAAATGTTTTGTAAATACCAGAATACCTAGCATCCAACAAAGTAAAATTCACAATGTCTGACATCCAATCAGAAATTATCAGGCAAGGGGCCGGCTCCGTGGCTTGGCGGTTAAGTGCGTGCACTCTGATGCTGGCGGCCCGGGTTCGGATCCCGGGAGCGCCCCGAGGCACCACTTCTCCGTCCAACGCGAGGCCGAGTCCCACGTACAGCAACTAGAAGGATGTGAACCTATGACATACAACTATCTACTGGGGCTTTGGGGGTAAAAAACTGAATAAATAAAATCTTTAAAAAAAAAAAAAAAAAAGAAATTATCAGGCAAGCAAATCAGCAGGAAAATACAACCTATAATGAGGAGAATAATAAATTAATTGAAACCAAACCATAAATGACACAGATTAGTAGGCAAGGACATTAAAAGAGTTATTATAACAATATTCTACGTTCAGGAAAATAGAGAAAAACATGATCATCTTAACGAGAGACCTAGAAGATATTTTTAAAGATTTTTTATTTATTTTATTTTTTGCCCCCAAAGCCCCAGTAGATAGTTGTATGTCATAGCTGCACACCCTTCTAGTTGCTGTATGTGGGACTCGGCCTCAGGATGGACAGAGAAGTGGTGCCTCGATGCGCACCCGGGATCCGAACCCGGGCTGCCAGCATCGTAGCGCGCGCACTTAACCACCAAGCCACAGGGCCGGCCCGAAGATATTTTTAAAAAGACACAAATCAGAGGTCTAGAGATAAAAACATAATGTCTCAGATTTAAAAAAATACAGAGAACAGGATTAACAGCAAATTAGAAACTGAAGAAAAGATTAGTAAATTTGAAGACATACCAGTTGAAACAACTGAAAATTAAACACTGTGTCAACAGAGCATCAGTGAGCTGTGAACAACTTCAAGCAGCCCAATGTATGTGTAATCGGAGTCTCCAAAGGAGAAGAGAGAGAGGAGAGGGCAGAAAAACATGTTTGAGGAAATAAGAACTGAAAAAGTTCCAGGTTTAGTAAAAACTATTATTTTTAAAATAAAAACTACAACAAGGCACATCATGATCAATTTTCTTAAACATTAATAAAGAAAAAAAATCTTAAAACCAGCCAGATAACGATTTTACATAGAAACGAAGCTAAGAATGACAGCAGACTTCTCATTGGAAATAATACATGAGAGACAAGTGGAGCAACATCTTTAAATCTTTGAAAGAAATCTCTACACTTAGTGAAAATATCTTTCAAATATCACAGGAAAAAAAAGACATTTTCAGACTTATAAAAGTTGATATGAAAAACAGTATGGTAGTTCCTCAAAAAATTAAAAATAGAATTACTGTATCATCCACTTCTGAGTATACACCCAAAAGAACTAAAAGCAAGGACTCAAACAGATATTTGTACACCAGTGTTCACAACAGCATTATTCACAATAACCAAAAGGTGGAAGCAACCCCAGTTTCTATGGATAGATGAAAGGATAAACAAAATGTGGTATATACATACAATGGAATATTATTCTGCCTTAAAAAGAAAGGAAACACTGATACATAGATACATGGGTTCATGCTACAACAAAGATGAACCCTGAGGACATTATGCTAAGTGAAATAAACCTGTCACAAAGACAAATATGGTATGATTCCACTTATATGAGTTACCTAGAGCAGGCAAATTCCTAGAGACACAAAGTAGAACGGTGGCTGGCAGGCAATAGGGGAAGGCAGGAATGGGGAGCTGTTGTTTAACAGGTATGGAGTATCAGTTTTGCGAGATAAAAAAATTTATGGAGATTGATTGCACAACAATGTGAATGCACTCAACACTATGGAACTGTACACTTAAAAATAGTTAGGATGGTAAATTTTATGTTATGTGTATTTTACCACAATTAAAAATAAATAAAATAAAAAGATTTTTTTTTTAAGCTGAAAGAATTCATCAGCAACAGATCTGCACTACAAAAAATGTTAAAGGAAAGACTGACAAAGACCAAGAGGGATTAGTCACATATTATAGGTGACTTAAGGAGATATGGCAGTTAAATAAAATGTGGGATCCTGGATTGTATCCTCGAACAAGGACATTAGTGGAAAAACTGGTGAAATTTGTATGGACTGTAATTTAGTTAATAGTATTGTACCTGTGTTAATTTATTAGTTTTGATAATTATACTATGCTTATTCAAAATTTTAACATTAAAGAAAGCTACAGGAAGTATATACAGGAACTCTCTGTTTTATTTTTGCAACTTTTCTGTAACTCTAAAATTACTTCAAAATAAAAAGTTAAAAAAAAAAGAAGAAGAAAGCATGGCTAGCATATCACTTCCAACACAGTTAAAAGTTTCACTGTTAATATAGGTGAATCAAGTCCAGAGTGAGCACATTTTAGGTCTAACTTAGAGGAAAGAGCAGCAATTTTGATTTGTCTGTTTTAAACAGGTGTATACAGGACAATGAGGTCATCAAACACTGCTGGCACAGCATAAAAATCATGGTCTATACATAACAAAATAAAAATGTCTCCTTCCCAAAGCTGTGATACATGTGACAGTAAAACAATCCCAAAACTAACCCAACAAATGTGGGGATCTAGGTACATAAGAAACATAGGAGGAGCTAAGAATAAGGAACATGCTTAAAAGGATTGATTTATGTAATTCTGTATGCTACATGAAATCCAATCACTTATAATCAATCCCTTCTGCAAAAGAGTAATAATTTATTGGTTACAATTCCATAAGAAAGAGCATGTTTTTTCCTTTACTGCTCCTGTCCATGAGATACAGGTATTTAATTCTTGACCTTCTTAACCCACTTCAATCTAGAGAGGTAGTTTTATGGTGTAGAAAAAGCATGAAACTAAAACTAATATGTTTGGATCAGCTACTCTGTGCCAGGTACTACTGTTCTAAATACTTTATACACGGATTGTCTGATAATCCATTTAATCCTCACAACAAGCCTAAGAAGAATGTACTATTATCCCCATTTTTACAGATGAGTGCTTCAGTCCTGGCTTTTCCACTATGCCACTGGGAAAGTTTACATGAATCACAACTTCTCTGGGCCCTCAGAAATCAACACCTGTTAAATGTCACTGCTAGCATTTGTTTCATGCCTGCCTTACCTATCCTACTTTGAATTCCTACAGGGTGGGACAGTATTCATCTTGTTATGGGGATATACATTGTTGAAAGAGACAATGTTAGATGAGAAGACTGAACTAACTGGAAAAATGAACCACTAAAGTTTCTTACAGCTCTACCATCACATTCTCCAAAAAAGAGTATCAGGAAACCCAATGGAAGGAATAGACTAGAAATAAGGAATTTAGTGACTGGTCCCAGCTCCACCACTGATTGGCTATGTGGTCTCAGGCAACTCACAAATTTCTCTCTAAGATTCCAAACCAGTGCAACAGAAGTTATAATATCTGCTCTTGTTGATTCAGCAGATTGTTGTGAGGAATGAATGAGCCTAAGAGATAAAATATGTAAAGCTCCTGGTATAAGAACAGTGCCCAATGATATCAGTTCCCTCCCTTCCAACACAAGGATTCAAGGATGAAGCTGCCTTATTAGTAGATGGTGCCTTCCTGTCTGCTGCAGTTTAGTAACCTGGCATTTTCACTCTGACAATATTTTTTGTGGTATCCTACAAATGTTGGTATAGAGAGTGATTCATCATGTAAACTAAAATCACTGCTTGCAACTAAATGCAAACTGCAAATTACAGGGAGAACAGAGGTTTAAAAATGTACTTAAAAATAATAAAAACTCAAGTGAAGTCACTTAATCCAATATTTCATTGGAAACTGGACCACTTCCAATTCTCTTAAGGGTACCACAGTTTGGTAACCAGATGTTAATACTGTTCTTCTGCCAAAGAAAACTGCAAGATTTAAAGACTATTTTTTTCCTTAAAAAATTATACTCTATTTATATTTCAAAATATATATTTCTCTGATACCTCAATAGATTGGATTAAAAACTAAGCATCCCTTAGATCTCCATGCTATTCTAAGAGGTATTTGACGTGCACTGGCAGGAGGCACTGGAAGAGGAAGTGCCTGTTCCTTATTATTTGGCTAAAGAATAAAATGGACAGCAGTAGATACATAGCCCAACATTCAAATTTACAGCTAAAAAGTAAGCATTGTGGAAGCAGCCCAGATCCAATAGAAGAACTTAATTAGTCTATTGTAACCAGCAACATGAGCCTTATTAAGGGATGAGCACAGTAGTCATGAAGCAACGTGATTGCTGGCACGATCCAAACTATCAAAAAAAATAAAGCAAACCATCATTCAATCCAACCAAATGTCAAATTAAAGTAAATTCTCTGCATTCTCCCTCAAGATACAAATACGAATATACTAATCTACAGTATCATAGTAGCAATTATGACAACCATACCAAGGCATTTTATTACTCTCTATTAGACTTGGCAAGAGCTCTGAACTACTTTCTTCACATCATCTGGTGAGTATTCCCTGAACCACAAAGCTGTTTCTGACATAAATGAGGCACAGCAAATATGATATTCACCTTGTGCCATCTTCAAAGTATAGATAACAGAGTAGATTTGATTCTTTGACAGGCTTATCCATGGACCTGACCTTTGGTAACTGTTCCTAAATTCATCAGCTATCCAACACAAGAAAATGAGCAAATGAACAGGAGAGCTAGAATGCACAACATTAGAACAAACCTAATCACTGTGCAAATACCTTCAACTTAAAATCTTATTTATCAAATGAATATGAGAGCTAACTAGACCAAATTGATATTGAAGTAGCTATAGCAAATGGCTATATTAATATCAGATAAAGTAGACTTCAAAACAAAGAATAGAATCAAAGATAAAGAGGAACATTTCATAATTACAAAAGGGCAAATTCATCAGAAAGATATTATCATCATAAATGTATATGCACCTAATAACAGAACTTCAAAACGCAGGAAGCTAGCTATTCTTTCTGTCACTACTTTGTCTCCCATTTTCCTAAACCCTTTCCACCAAAACTTCTCTAAGCAAGATCACCAGTGACCTCTGTGCTGTCAGATCCATTGATAATTCTCAATCTCATCTTACTTGACCTGTCACTTCTTCATCCTTGAAACATTTTCCTCTTTTGGCCTTAAGGACTCCATTTCAGATCCATTGATAACTCTCAATCTCATCTTACTTGACCTGTCACTTCTTCATCCTTGAAACATTTTCCTCTTTTGGCCTTAAGGACTCCATTCTCTTTCCATTCTTCTAAAGTCTATCATCTTTCCAGTTAGGAAGTGTATTAGACAAGAGATTAGATGCAGAAAGAGCAGTTGTAGTCACTTGTTCACTGGTCATTCCTTCTTGGTTTCCTATCCTGGTTTCTGACCATATCGTCTTTTCTAAATATTCAAGTCCCTAATACTTGGTTTTCAGACTTCTTCTCTATTATGTCTATTGCTTTATTCATGTGCTTTCTTTGATGGAAATGACACTGTTGAGTTTGAGACACTTTCCTCTGCCCACAGTAGAGATGTGCTTATCCCAAATTGTCCACATCCCCTCACCTATCTCCATTTATGGTTTGTGATTTCAGGGTAACTGACCGTAGTTATAACCTACAACTCTCAAATTTATATCTCCACTGAATTCCAAATGTGTACTCATTTAAATCTCCACTTAGATGTCAAATAGGCATCAAAAAAATACTGAACTCTTAATTCCAACTCCCTTCCCCTAAAACCTCCTTCATCTACATTTTCCCCTTTTTTCAATAAATGACAACTCCATTCTACCAGTTGCTCAGGCCAAATAACTTATCTCCATTCTTTCTCTCTTACCCCATATCCAATCCTTCAGCAAATCCAGTTAGTCCTACTTTCCAAAAAATACCCAGAACCCAACCACTTCTCACCACTCGCTCTCTACCACCTTGGTCCAAGCTATCATTTTCTCTTGCCCGCACTACAACAAAAGTCTTCCAATCAGTCTCATGACCTCCTATTAGAGTAAAATCATGGCCTTCAAACCCTACATGATCTGCCCTCCCCCCAACAATCTGTTTGACCTCATCTTCTACCATTATGCCCTTCATTCCCTCCAGTCCAGCCAACTAGTTCTCCTTCCTATTCTGTGAGTACAACAAGCACATTCCCTCCTGTGGGCCTTTACTCTTGATGGTCCCTCTGCCTAGACTACTCTTTTTCTTCCCAGAAGCCACATGGTTTTTTCCCCTGCTTTCTCTAGGTCTCTGCTCATACAGCACTTCTTAAGAAATGCATTTCTATTCTACCCAAGATAATTTATATCCCATCCCAACGTATTTATGTACTGTCTTTCTCTCTCACACTAGAACATAGACTCCATGAAAGCAGGAACTTTGTTTTGTTCAGTGCTGAACCCCCATTGCCTAAATCAGTATCAGGTATATGGTAGATGTGCATTAAATATTTGGTGACCAAATGAAGACATTCTCCCAGTGTGTCTTCAATACCTCCTCTCCTTTATTACCCTCATTCTATTAGTCTAATAGTTCTTTCAACTATAAGAACACTAAGTTCTTTCAAATCTACATCCATAACAGTTCTTCACATGTCTTCATTTCCATTACCACTGCCAGTTCAACTCCCCATCACCTAACTTCTGCAACAGGCTTACCATTGCTCTTTCTGCATCCAGCCTCTTGTTTAATGCACTTCCTAAGCGGAAAGATGACAGACTTTAAAAATTAGACAGGTATAGACTTTCCTTGAGCAGTCATTTACCAGCTATGTGACCTTGAACAAATCATTTGAAATTTTTAGGGTTTCAGTTTGCTCATCTGTAAAATGGAGATAATAAAACCTACTTTTAAAAAAACTTGTAGGGCCAGCCCTGATGGCCTAGTGGTTAAGTTTGATGCACTCCACTTTGGTGGCATGGGTTCAGTTCCCAGGCATGGACCTATACCGCTGGCCGGTGGCCATGTCATGGTGGCAGCCTACATACAAAATAGAGGAACATTTGTCACGGATGTTAGCTCAGGGTGAATCTTTCTCAAGCAAAAAGAGGAGGATTGGCAATGGATGTTAGCTCGGGGTGAATCTTCCACAGCAAAAAAAAAAAATATATAGACTATTTTTTAAAACAGTTTTAGGTTCACAGCAGAATTGAGTAGAAGGTACAAAGAATTCTCACATACTCCCTCCATACACATAATACCTACTTTTCAGGACTATTATGAGGAGTAATTAAAATAAGAATATAAATCACATAATGTTAGTAGCAGTGTACATAGTAGGCACTCTATTATGAGGTTTTTTTCCTTTCCAAGGTCTGATCATGTATTCTCTGGCTCAAAACTTTAACTGGCTTACCACTATATATAGAATAAATCAAATTCTTCAGCTTGGTATCCAAAGACTTCCACAATTTGGCTCCAACCTAGTTTTCCAACTTCATCTTTTGCTAAACACCCCCATCCACTAGCCCCCACGCAAACTTTACTCCACCCACAACTCTACTCAGGATTTCTGATCACATTCAGCATTTTCCTATGTCTATTCTTTGCTCCACATCTGCCAAAAATACTTTTCTCCTCCAGTATGTCTGCCAAAATCTTGCAATCCTTCTAAGCCCAGCTCAAATCTCATTTTTTACAAGAAGACATCCATAGTTTTACCAGTTGGCATTTATCTCTCTTTCTCCTATACTTTCATGTTACTTTATCTATGCCTCTTTTCCTACTCTTTCTTAAAGGATAGGGACCACATCTTATTCAGCAGTTAGCACAGTGCTATACAATACTTGGCATTCAGAAGAACTCTGTTGAATTGAACTTCCTGCCTATACAATCACCAGTTACTCAACACTAGAAAAGAAAGCTAATGATCCATGCCCTAAAATATTTATCTTTGAATGGGTACTGAGTCAGATATAACTATTCTTTCCATACTATGACTCCATAAAGTATTCTACTTTGAGACCTTTTTAAAAAATGCCTCGGAGTGAAAGGGAAGAAGGGAAGAAGTATGAGGGAGAGAGAACACTAAATAGCTAATAGCTATAGACTCTTAAAAATTGTATAACTCCTCAGAAGCATTAAGTTAAATGTTTTTATTTAGCTTCATCCAGAAAGTTAGAGGGTTAGAAAAAGAAACTAAAATCAACGATCCACCTTATCCTAAACCGTCCCCAACCATTCCTTTCTGAAGAGCTCTTCCCCCACATCTAAATTCCTAGAGAAATTACATTTATATTAATCATACGATAATCATATACTGCATTTTGGCATTTCTTGTAGTATTTCCTTGAGCCATTTTTACTCCTTTCATAATTTAACTTTATTTCTCATATTCTGAACTAGATGATCAAATCTATGTAGGCAGAGTTTATACTCTGCACTTTTATAGTCTGTTCTGCTATAACACATGTTCCTATAGCACCACGTAGGTCATGTCAATAGAACATGGAAATCATATTGGTTCATATGTGATTTTTTTCTTAGGCAAGAAGAGCTGGAATAGTAGAAAAGAATTACAACCTTCAGAAGGAAAAGTAAGATGGCTTCAGCTAGGCTGCAACACAGACAAGGCCTTTTGCTCTATTTAAGGAAAATGAAAAGTGAATGCCTGTACACAAAGCTAAGAGAGGCATAATTTCTGCTTCTCATCCCAGGGCAAGTCTTACTTCCTTCTGCGCCCACCTTAATGGCAACCACACTGGCTCAGGGCTCCACTTTCAAACGCATTATCTCACATTTCTGCAAGTCAGCATTTTTTACTCTCTTTTAGTACATTTTTAATATCTACGGCAACTTCCACCCAAGCTAAGCTGCCTGCTTGGGCTGTCCAAGCTATTGTTTTTTTGGTTCCATGATTCAAAGTCACATAGATTTTGAGTAGTCAACACCCAGCCCTATTTTTTTCCATAAGCCCAATTTTTAGTGTACAATTTTGTAGACCATTCATACATCATGTTATACTAAAATGCCTGATTATCCAAAGTTACTAGCACAGTGCCTTGAATATATCACTTAAAGATTATTGCATTTAATTTTGAAAACAACTAAAAACATTTTATTTTGCCATTGTTTCAATGATTTTAAATTTAAATCCAAATTCTGGGATTCCTAAAAACCCTCGACCCCACATAAGGAGTCCTTCCCTGAAGGTTTCTATTCATCACACCAAAATCACTACTTAAACAGCCTCTGCTAATACAAGATTCAACTTACTATTACAAAAAGGTATAATCTGCAACAATATCGGTCTGACTCTCAAACCTCAATAAGCATGTGACCTCTCTGCTTGGTGATACTAAACCTCTGGACAAAATGCATGGAAAAGCCGAGACACAACAGGAACAGTTTTCCTATTCACTCTCACAGCTGCTTGGGCTACTGCCCAATATCTGTAATGAGGGTGGTTATTTGCTTTGTTTCTGTGAAACCTATAGCATGTAGAACACACAGCATTTCAATAGCGCAGCCTTCGGGATATTATATTGTACCTGGTTGCTCATATTTTGTCTCTCTCCTCCTCAGAATAGTCAGAAACACACTGGAGCTGTAACAGTAACTATGACTCCTACTGAACCAGCTTAAATGATCTATGTATTGTCAACAAGATAAATAACCAACATACCATTTTAAGTGAAAGCCTCCATACTTTTTCATTTCAAGTGCTCTAGCAGGGACTTGAGTTTCAATTCAAAAACTTGGAGATCAGAAATACATTATACTATATCCCCTGTCGGGCTTGACGACGCTCCTTTAACCCAATTTAGAGATGTGCACATGTATGTGCATATTTTCATGGACACAGCAAAATAATCTGCAACACACACAAATATCTGCCATACACAATTTCTTTTTTAAAAAAAGAGCAAGTCAATCTTCCTTCCTTCCTTACTCCCTTCCTCTTTCTCTCTTTCTTTCTTCTTGAGGGAGGTGGGTGGGGCGCCAGAAAACAGCAACAATCCCAATATTCGTTGTTACTGTGTATTTATATAAACCCTGTGTAAACAACCCCCATGTCCTTGTAGGGCTATTTCATCCCTGACATATGCTGCTCAACCAAATTATTTACATTACAAAATATCTTCAAACAAAAGCAACATTTTGAAACACTATGCACCCAAGACCTAATCACCATTTGGATAGAACTGTGGCTTATCTTTCATCAAAGCAGGCAAAATCAGGAAAGGCAATGATAAATTTCATATTCCTTAGAATCTGAAAAATATTCACAACTATGGCTAATACAGCCAAATAATAAAGTACCTTCAAGTTATGTTTATAGGCCCTAAATCCTAGAATTCTAAAATATCACCTTGAAGGTACTTTAAAGATCAGATATTCCAACTACCTCATTTTCACACGAGAAAATTAAATCCCACAGTGAAGAAGTGACCGGTCTAAGGTCACAATGCTAGAATTCCAGGTCTGCTGATTCTTGAGTACCATGATGCCTTTTCTCACAGCTTAAAAAAATGATTTAAAAACAGATTTTGAAATAAATTGAAGCATGGCAGAATATCATTGATAGGAAATTTTTGCAGGTTTCTGAAACGTATATGCTAATTTAGCAACTGTATTGAGTTTAGGTAACTCTCTATTTTCTTCCTATAAACTATTCCATATTTGTAACACCAAGGTGACATTCCCCTGCAACTCCAAACAATTTTGGCAGCCTTCTCCCTCTATTGGGATGTGTTCAGAAAATACATGATACATTAAATATTTATTGAAGTAGAACCATAAGGCAAGCAAATTCATTGGGAAAACAACAAATTAATAGTAACGCTTTTTAAGTACTTAAGTATCAGGCACTGTAATAAGTGCTTTACATTTATTATGTAATGCAACCGTTACCAATCCTAGGAGATAGGCATTATTAATATCACTATTTTATAGATGAGGAAACTGAAGCACGGAGATTAAATAATAGCCAAGATCAACTATCAACTAGTAAATTGCAGAGCAAGGATTCCATCCTAGACATTCTAGCTCCATAGCTCTTAACCACTACACTACAGGGCCTCTCTATGAGGAAACCATATATTTGAAAAGAAAATAGATTTTTTTTGATTAGATGAAGGTTGAAAGATTAACTAGACTACTACATTTTACTTCAGAGAATGATAAAATTTCCAAGTTCAAAGAAACCCAGAAATCATTAATCCAAGTCCTTGACTTTAAACACAAAGGAATTAATGCTCAGAGAGGTTAAGTGATTTGTCCAAGGTCACACAGCTGTTTGGTGGCAGAACCTATTTGTCATTACAGTCTAATTGTTCTTCCCATTATTCCTCATTGCTCTCCTCTGCTAATAGACAAGCTAGAGAATTTACTATTTAAAGTAGCAATACTAGGTATCAGATAAATACTCTAAAAGGAAAACCTGACTTTGAGTAAGTAGAATTTCTAAAGAGTAACACATCAAAGAATAAAGTATGTGTGTAATTTGGTGATTACATGTTCCACAAACAGGGAGAGAAGAGATTTCATTAGCTCAAAGAAAGCCAAAGGTTACAATCTTAGAAAATAAGAGATATTTTGCTAGAATTAATTGGCCCTAACTGAACATGGCCCAAAATGACGTCTTGCAGTAAAAGCAGTCTGTCCACTGGCTGGCTGTTCATACTTGGCCACATAGCTCAACTTGTAAAGGCTGTAATTCTGAGTTATCAGTTTGTGGATGCAAGTGTTAAACAAAGCCTACAGCAGCAGCCCAGATCATTTCCTCCTCCCTCCTTTTTTTAATGAAGCCACAAATTCAGTGGAGTCTGGCGATTTAAATTCTAATCATTTTCCCTTTGCCCTTTAACATCAGTGCTCCCAAGGGAACCTTTACTTCCAAGCATTACTATTCTAGGCCCCTGAATCAATAACCCACAGCTCTAAAAGGCAAGAATGCCAAGTAAATGCTGTTCTCTCTCTCCCTCCCATCCCAATTAAAGAAAATGAAATCTATAAGGCTGTGGAAGAGCCTCCAATAGACATACTATAATAATAACAAATACTCAGAACACCTCAAACCAGACTAAACAAAATGCTGCAGCACTCTACTTGCACACAGCAGCCATGCGATAATCCAGCTGACTACATTTAGGAAAAATGCTTCTCAAAAGAGGGCACCTAAAGCTCTGGTTGTCTTTTTGTCCCTGCTCCCCATCCAAACCCACCAGAAGTGCCAAATACTCACCTTGTTCCTTTGTACACAGGATGAGATCTACCAGTCCACGGCTGGGTCTCTGCATTACTGATAGCACTTTGCACAGAGGAGGTTGGCTGTGTGGCAAACCAATCCAATATTAAGAATAAAAATAACTTTAAATTTTAATTCAATGAATATTTATTGACTATCTTTTACATGCCAAACATTTAGCCACACGCTGGGAACAAAGTAAAGAAAAAAAATCCAGTCCCTCATTCCAATAATCTTACTGTCTAGTAAGGCAAAGAGATAAGCAGACAAACAACAATCACTTACAGTTCTATAACCCTAAATAACTTCATAAAAGTGTTATAAAACTTTTGCATCCTTTATAGCTCTCTGATCCTCATAACAGTCCTGAGGTAGGTAAGATAGTTCTTACTATCCCCTCTTAATAGCACAAATTCAGAGTACAGAATTGCTATGAATAAGAGGCAAGAGGAGTAACACACCACAAAGCTAGTGCCAAAGAAAGAGTGTATTTAATGAAACCACAAATACTTTGCACAAAAGTCAGGCAATGAACAGCTCTAAGAACAAAATGGCGCGGAAAGAGTGACCTAGTAAATAGTATACCAACCAAGGATGCTTTTACAGGCGCCAAGACTCTGTAATACTCTAACTGTAACTCTATTGAACTGTTACTGATTTGTTTAGTGCTGTTTGAGATTTTATTCCCTTCAATTACATCACAAAAGCTCTATCAGAAAATGTGCCACAAACATAAAAAGCTGAGAAATATTGACATATTAATTGACATATTAAAAATATAAAGCAAATAAGAGGTGGTATGGAACCATGTTTTCCATCTCTCATTCAGTGCTCTTTCTACTATAAAATATAGCCTCTCAGACTGTACAAACGAAATCCAGGTCACACGAATTTTACTTTGGAAAAGACTCCTTTAACATTCCAGAAGGCTTTCAGTCCAGGATCCCTGCATATATCCCAAGTTTCAGGTAGCCTCCAAATTAATCCCTAGAATCCCATACATCCTCAGAATTTGTCAGCCAGGTCTGAACAACTTAAAGGCACCTAGACCAGAGTGGATGCCCTGAGAGCCCACTTCAGACCCAATCGTCAAGGTGACACCAGTTGCCCCAGGACTAAATGGCTCCAGAAACACAGGTATTGTAAGGTGCAGTATAAATATTCTCAGGCTAGAGCACCTCCCCCGACCCTATTCCAAACCAAAGAGCATCTGGTAAGTGCCTAAAATGGTCATCTAGAGAACTATGGAGCCCAAGTGGTTATAGTGGCCCTACATGTGTGCTCAGGAGAGATGGAGAGAGGTGATGAATGTGCTGTCCCTTCAGTCAGCCTCAGTTTCTATGAGCCTCTCATGGTGTGAACACTTCGCCATGCTGAGGGTGGTTCTAGCATATAAAGCATTACTTTTCCCTAGACGTCACGGCCCATAAATGCAAGCCAAGTATATCTGGGGCTCAACCAAAGAAATGTTGCTTTGTTCCAACACTGGAGGGAAGATTTGCTGTACTGAATTTACTGATCTCTAACATGGAATATTTCAAGGTATTTTTGACTATTCTATTTTTCACTTTAGGTGCTGATTTTAGAACCTACCTCCCAAGTAAGGTGCAGCTTCACAATAATATTTTTCTCAGGGTAACCATGACTACCCTACCACCTGAGTATCTCCAGCCTTTTGCCATTATTCCTTCTTCTAATTTCCGGTTTATTATTTCTATATCTTTCTTCCTACTCCAATTTAGAAAAACAGGACTGCAATAGCTTGTTCAAATATAATGTGATTTTTTTAAGCTTAAATATGGACTAAAGAAACCAAAACGGTTTTGTTTTTTTTTAAATTTCTGACTTTGGTGATTTGGCAATGAAAATTCATTGCATTGCTGATGATCCTAATATATGATGCACTTCAACTCTGCCAGACTTTTTCATTTTCCAGCCAACTGTCTCCTGTCAGCCTTTGTTTGAAATTTCTTAACTCTTGGGGATTTCTGCCAAACTCTTAATACCATGAACTCTGCATTATCTCTGTAAAATTTAAATCCCAGACTGGCTTCCCCAGCCACCCAGCTCATTTCTGAGCTCTTTCCACCAGAATATGTGTATAATCTGAGAATAAAAACTGATTTTATTATCACTCTAAAATATAATTAGGAAGGTAAATTTCTCATAATCACACAAGTTGATAAATTTATCTTAAATACTATCAGTTAAAAGATAAGAAGTTTTTTCATTCTTGATGTTTTGTATAATCAAAGTTACTGTATTTAAGCCTTCAAGGCACTTGGCCCCTTGTCTTACCTCACCTGGACCCACACCAATAGCCATCCTCATCTACAACCAAAAGGAGACTCTACCAAATATTCCTCTTCAAAAGCCAATTTTCAAAACAGCCTTCTATAATAATAATAGAAGCAAGCACATTGTAGAAAATACAGATGAGCAAAACATTTTTAAATAAACATTTCACATTCCCATCATCCAGAGATCAGCACTGTTAATATCTTGATATATATCCTATTAGGTCTTTCTCTTTACCCTATATACACATACTCATACACATGTTTTCATCAAAATAACATTATATTCTACATACTCTTCTGCAACCTGATTTTTAAAGCCTTCACCTTTCCATTTCAAGAAGTTTTCATCTCATCTAATACCCAGACCAAATTCAGATATCCCAGATGGACCCCGGCTGGTTTGTCCAAATTAGCATCAAATCTAGAATCATCATCAACCAGTTTTTACTTGAAGCTATCTCTCTCAAGCCAGGTATGACCTGCCTTCTTCCCTGTGTCAATCTGCATAGCTCAAGTCCTTCTGTTCAATATCTCAAAAAATGCCAGGACTTGTCCCTAAACCCCACTATACGTATAGTCACACATAGTAGTAATAGTAGTAGCAGCAGCAGCAGTAATAATCACCACCTTGCACTTGGAAACATTTCCTTATCATACACATACAAAGCTTAATACAAAGCAAAAACCTTTGAGTTAGTAAGCAGCTCATCCTCAATCTGGAAAAAAATAGAACTTTCAAGTTAGAGGCCATATTATCCAGACTGATTGAGAAGATCTAAATGAATTTGTGACTTAATTCATAAATATTGGCTAAAATATTTAGGATAGCCCAGATGGTAACAGCAGTAGTGCCAACTCCCCAGGCCACTTATTAATATATTTCTAGTATTACTATTTCAGTCTTCTATATTCTAAACAAGCATGTGTACATAAGAAATCCAACAAGATCCGATTTAACTTTTTCAACTCTTAGGCTCCGAAACATTTTAAAAAATACAAATACACATTCATCAAACATTGAAAAAATCAGAAGTTTTATTCTTATTTTAAATTAGTGTTTCAGCTTCTTTAATTCTTGTTTATATTTGAGTTGAGAAAGAAAAGAGGGGTAGTAAAGGCAGGAAAAATGGGGATCAGGGAGGTATGATAAAAAAGATAATACAGAATAGTTTCCAGCCTAAAACAGAAGCAGAAGGTTAGGTTGGTAGAGGGCCAGATAAAAGGGGAAACATAGGGCAAAATTCAAAGGCATATTATAGTCAAAGAACCAATGCGAGAAAAGCAAATATATAATGGATGAATTGGCTGTTACACTAAAGGCATCTCCTTAGATTAGCAGCTGTAACAGGGCTATTGCTCACTAAGTGATTATTCAAGTCATATGGCCAAAATAAAAATACAAAACAAAGCTTTTAAATGTGCCTAAAAGAAATTCAGAGAAGTCAAATTCAGAAATACATTTGTACTCCTTCATTCATTCCCAAGTATTTGTTGAAACCCCCAATGTGGAAAGCACTATGCTGAGCAATGAATATGCATCTGTCACACATCCCTAATGTCAAGATAATTATTATCAAATTAATGTTGTCCTTTATTAGCATATCAATAGGATTTTTAAATCATAAAATGTCCTTAAGACAAAAAGAAGTAGTAGTGGTGGGGGGGAAGGGGGGGAAGGGGGGGAAGAAGGAAGGAAGGGAGAGAAGAATGGAGGGAGGGAAGGAGGAAGAAGAGGAGGAGAGGGGAGGAAGAGGAAGAAGAACCATCACCACCACTACCACCACCACCACTAACATCACTTGACCCAGCTCAAATAATACACTCAATGGCTCCATGAGCTAAAGTCTCCTAATGAAGATTAGGGTCATCCGTTAACCAACGAAACCACTAGACTCATGGCAGAACACAGACATAATCAGTTAATTTACTGATCCATAATGCCAAACCTAAATACCAACTTGTTGGAAAAGATCTGTGCATTTAATTCATAGCTGCTTTGTTTGACACACAGGATTTCTAAATTGACGCTTATCTTAGGGGGAAAAAAAACATCTCCCACCCATCTGCTTACTGGTCAAGTTCCCGTATCCTTAGCCCAAATTTAAAGTCTGATTTCAGTACTAATTACTCTTAAATATGGGCTCGCAAAGAGCACATCTATGTGGAAATGCTGATGTACTAGAGACTGAAACCTTCTGTTTAACCCCTGATATGTTAGAGTAGGAAGAGCAAACACAATACCACCACTTTATATGAGCTTGTCAGAGGAAGTATTGGGATGGTAGGCTTAGGGGAACATCTGTTTCCAGTAGCAGTGGTAGACAGATGAGGGAGAAAAATAAGTTCCTGGTGTCTGCACTGAATAATGCCTAATGTGGTGATAGGAGACACAGGGCTTACAAGCATTGTCATTTTTAAAGCACAGAAAATCAGTTCATTAAAAATCCTGCAGTGGCACATACAAAAATAAGAGCTATTAATACTTTCCTTTACCTGAAATTACCCTGGAATGTTAGTCAGTTAAGTAACTCACTCCATAATTCATTCTGATCATCACACGTTGTTGGTTTGTGATCTTTGATAATGTGTTAAAAGCTCTGCTTTCTGGGCTTCTATGCCTTAGAAGTTTTGTCACTACTTCTTCGTAGGCCTGTCTGTAATTTTTTTCATCTTAAAGCACACAACTGTAGAAATTGTGCAGCACATCTGTGTCAGACAGATCCAGGTTCAAATCCCAGATCATTACTTACTAAATCCATGATCATCAGCAAATTACTGACCCATTCTTAGACTCGGTTTCCTCCCCTGTAAAAAGTCATTCTAAAACCGTCTTGCCATATTGTTAGGATGTGAAGTAGGTAATGATGTCAGCACAGTGCCTAACAGGCAGGAGGCACTCAGTAAATGGTAGCTATTATTACTATTAGGGTTGACAACTTTTCTCCATCTGCGAAACTGGAAAAGAATTTCAAAGTTTTACCTCCATGCTCTTACAACCAAGATTTGAGATGTTCTTTTCATTATAAATCTAATTATTTCTGAGTCACAGACTAGTAAGAGGTCTATACAACTTCTATACAATCTCCCAGTATCCAGAAGGTAATTTAACCTAGGGAAGTAGTTAATCTCAAAGGTTACAGATATTGTGCTTATATATATCTTTTAACTGTACATCAGTCTGTTCATTAAACAAACCAAGAGACATACACAAAAGATTACCAACGCACTCATGCCAAACGTACCAGAAAAAGCACAGAATACAATTATTGCTCTTTGCTATTGGCACTAGATCCCCAACATGACCACTACAAGGCTAACACATGGGAAAACAACTGGCCCAAAACATTCTGTTTTAGCCACAGATCATTTGGTTATGAACAAAGCTGTTACCCACTTATAATATTAGTGTTACTAAGGTCCAAAAGGGCGTGACGTGGCAGTGAATGGGCAGGTGGATTCCACAGTGACAGTTCAACTTATTAAGTGGACAATTGCCCTGATCCCTTGTTAAACATGACGCCAGGTTCTGAAGTCAAAGCTTGGCTAACATTTGTTCTTGTTACCTCCTATTTTAGGCCCTTTATACAGATACTCTCCTGAGTCACCTGTCTCCATGAAGGCCCATTTTGCCCTTCCTCCAGCTACCTTACCCAAGTGCCTCAGAAGAAGCATTAAATCGGGCCTCTACTTCCAACATATCTGGCAGCCAATCAAAGCTGTCTCTTGACTGTAAATAGCATCCTGTATCACAAATGCCACATTTCTTCTGCTTCACCTATAAGATGTAAGAGGCTACAGAAGAGCATTATACAGGTTTTACTTGGCTTGTTACTATCAGAGGTAACCAGCTTTGTGTGGTTCAAAGCAGTGGCAGGTCTCATTTCGTCATGAAAACAATCTCTACAGCCATTCACACCACAGGTCTGAGGAGGTCAGTCAGAACTGGAAAGGCAATAGGGAAGACAGACATATTTTGTTAAGTAAAGAAACACCTGCCCCAAAAGCTTAAGTAACAAGCTTCCATCTTCATGTGACTGGCTTGGCTTTTGATCTCTTTGCTTCTAAAATGACAGGCTCCAGAAGCAAAAGACACACAACCACTAAAAAAAGACAACCTGAATATGAATAAGATGGAAAAAAACTAGAATATATGCATTGTTTTTAAGACATACACACAAAAAGGAAATGATGCTACTGGCAGATGTGGACCAGTGGTCTCCTACACACACTTGTTACCCTCTCCAAGGCACCGACCTACCTGCCAGCCCATCCTGTTCTCTCCTATGCTGCTTCTCACTCACAGCCTGCATCCCAGCACCTAACCTCCAGTTTCCTCCCTCTCTCCAGTCATTTTTTCTGTCACCTCTCTCCTATCCACCCCTGATTTTCTTTTTCACTATCTTCTCAGGCGTCCCTACACGACTCTTTACTAGGACCATTAACAATAGCCTTATCATTAGCTGCCAAAATCTCAATTTTTTTTTTTTTTTTTGAGAATTACCTAGGGAGAGCAGAGCTTTAAGGAAGATGGGGTCTGGGGAAGTGAGGATGATAATGATCACCACCAAGGGTCAGAAAGTATCAGACGGCAGTGGTAGAATTTGTTTTCAGATTCATCCAGGGCTGAGAATGACCAATGACTGATGGAAGCAGGGCTTGATTAAATATTTGACTTTCTAATACCTCCTCAAAGGCATGGCAGTTTTCTTCTGTTTGCCCATTAGTTTACCATGTAATAGTGTGTGTCGTCAAGACAGGACACTTCAGTGATAGCTCTGAATTCTGTAAAATTAACAAAGAATTCTATCTTCTTATAGGGTTTTCCTGAAGAAGGCTTTATATACTTGGTATTCAGTCTGCATGATTTTGTTGATTCTAAGAGGATCATGTGTCAGTTAATTCTCATAAAATTCAGCATGCAAAAGTCTTTTAATAATTTTAACAGTGTTTTTGAGATTTAAAAATAAAAACATTCCAGGGCCAGCCCAGTGGCATAGTGGTTAAGCTCGTGTGCTCCACTTCGGTGGTCCAGGGTTTGTGGGTTCAGATCCCAGGCACAAGCCTACTCACTGCTCATCAAGCCATGCTGTGGTAGCATCCCACATACAAAAAAATAGAGGAAGATTGGCACAGATGTTAGCTCAGAGACAATCTTCCTCACCAATAAATAAATAAGAAGTAAATAAATAAAAATATCCCTATATACCTAAGAATAGGTTCTAAGTCTCTTTTCAAGACTTAGAATATAATCATATAAAATAGATTAGAGCCTATGGTAAAATGTTACTTCCTTCTATTGGACAATCTTTCAACAAACATTACTGAGTAAACCACAACGTGCAAGCCACTGCACTAGGCTCCACGGGAGACAAGAGAGTAGTCAGTCACAGAGCCTGCCTTCAAGGAAAAGCATTTATACAACATGTGTATATAAATAGCTACAGCAGAAAGTAGAAAGTACCATAGGTAGGATATAGATAAAGCACTCTGGGAGTTCAGAGGAGGAGGAGATCAATTTCAGTTGAGGGACTCATGGAAAAGACAGTGATAGTGGATAGTTCAGACAAGAGGCTATTGCACCATGTACTAGCATTTCAATTTCTGTGAACTTCTCTGGTAGCTAATCTCCTGTGTAATTTATAGGTACTGCGTCTGTTGTTAGTATTCCTGTCCCTAACATTTCTCTAGTTACCTCTTCCATTCATTGAAATGAAAATATAAGAAAAAATATAAGGTTTTAAACTCTTAAATTACAAAGAAATTGATAAAGGGACTGGAATACAAGCTAAATTCACTCGCTAGGCCTCATATCCTTCGTATGTGATAGCAATAATCCCATAGCAACTAGAAAACACACTTATCTTATTAACGAGACTGGAATTATTTTAATTAGGTATCTCCACATGTACCAACTGTTAGAAATCAGACTGTTTTGAAACAGTTGTTAATGACTTAACACAGCAAACGTTTTCCTGAATTTCAGGGGTAAATCTATGATTGAGACAGATGGGGAAGAGCTTGGCCCTGCTGTGTAGCAGATGAACAGCCTTGTGGGCCTAGAAACGCATTTTCCACTGGGATCCAGCAAAACAATCCTAGAGAGACCCAGAAAGATAATCAGAAACTTTGGTAACATCTGCTACATTACAAGTTCAAAACCTGGCACTAGTAAACATCTAATTTTGGGAAGAAATGCTTTATCTCAGAAACAAGTCTCTAAAATTCAAAGTCTCATAAGACCTAATGAGAACATGAGGAGCCCAAGGTCTAACCCTAGTCTTCTGGTTAACCTGGGTGAGTCTGCGCTCTACCTCTACTAGACCCTTCCCTCAGACAGGAAACAGGACTCATAATGGAGTTCCATTCTATGCTTCACTTCCTGTTGGAAATGAGGTTGTTTTCAGCTTATTAATTCATGGAAATGCTTTAAACCTTTGAAAATGCTAACAAATTTACAGAAATATTTACAGCATCAGTTTTGGCCCTCTGAGGAGGCACAGGCCCTAGAAATTTTAACCTGTGTTAAAAAGGTATGTAGGTAGCCTGCCTGAAGCAAGATGGAGATGTGTTAAAAAGCAACAACTAAAAAGGAACATATTTTATGTTTTAGCAACTGGATAAGCACTATCCTTCTTGGTACCTCATAGGTGAGTCTCTACCTGCATATTGAGAGCAAATACATCAAAAAATGACACACTAGTGTAAATTCATTTGTTCTAACCTATTTTCTGGCCTAATTAGGAAGAAAAGTAATACAGTTCTCTTCTATTCTGTCTAGTCTTTCCCCAGACCTGGGACAAAGATACTTCTGGAGAAAGTAGGAGGAAGGAAAGCAAACACAGGCACAGTAATCTTAATTTCCAAGGTTTATGGCATTCTGTGCCTGGTATTTCTCCAAGGCTGTGATGAACAAAGGTCTTTCCCAATATGCCTGTCGAGCATGCCCAGGCTCCCTGGGCTCCAAGGTTTCAGAATATGAAAGAATTGTTATATACACACACACACACACACAAGCAGTGTTTTGTACAAGGTTTTGGTGTTTGGACAAGACACAATGTCTTTTGATTCTCTATAAGGCTGAAGTTCAAGGTAGGTGTGTCTTGGTAATCTGCTTAACTGCTTCACTGATTAAATTTTTCAGAGCTCTAATTTTATTTTACAAGAAAAAAAAAAACTCAGAGTCGTTACAAGGTACAATAACATCTTTAGTCTTTTTCCAGTACAATATGTATTGTGATTTGCACATATAATGAATACAAGGATTGAATCACCCTAGTGACAAATTTCTTATCTCCTCTATTTTTCTACTTCTCACACAGCCAATCACTTCTATTGGTGCTTAATGACCAAAGGGCTAGTCTATTGGATCTGGCACAATGCCAAGTACACAACCCAAGGAACTGAACTGAATGCCAAAGAGTCAACATCTTCTCTAAAGAAAGTGAATTGGATAGAGAAGTTAAGGCCACAAGGTGTCAATTAACTCTTAGAATGACAGGTAGAGTTATACCTGGTTCTATTCAACAACAGTATTCCACAAAAGATGTTTGTGAATTCTTAGTAATCTCTTTTATACATTAGTAATCTCTCTTATATTTTGGTTACATTATGGAAGGATTACTGTAAACTCATCTAGTTTCTGTTGTTCCTTTTTTGTAAACACATTTTTATAAGGTAGACTTAATTAATAAGATGCTAGGAAGCAGACTTCGTAAAAGTTGCAAAGGATTAAAAAATAATAATAAAGAAGGTTTCTAAAACATCACTATTGTATGTGGCAAACATACAACTTTCCAGTATCATTTTCCAATGGGTTGTTTTAGTTCCTCAGAAAGAACAAGGAGATTGGATCAGGTATCTTCTAAGGTACTTTCCACCTGGAAGATTCCATGATTCTCAAGGTAACGTTTTATTTCATAATACACACAATCAGCAAACACTTTGAGGAAGAAGTCCCAACTTTTATTTTAAAAGCTCGTGCTTTTCTACACCTGCTCTGCAGTGACCACAGGCCACCAACATGTGTTAGAAATTAACCTGCAATTAAAATGAGCTCTTCAAGTGAATCCTGAACTATCACCTCAAACTCTGAAAGAGAAGGTGAATAAGGAGAGCTGCTTCTCATGTAGAGCAGAAGGTACAGTTACTAGAAGTCATATAAGAACCAGGCAACAGAGTATTTCTTGCATAGAATTTCTTCAGATCATGTTTCATCATTCATTAAACTTGGAGCCGAATCCTTCCTGAGCTACTGCAGGGTAAAGGAATCAGTTCCAAGCTTCCAGCTGCAATTTATGACTCTTATCCTTGCTTCCTTGTCCTCCTTGCAATGTTATACAATATCCGCCTTCAAGATGTGGGAGTTTCACTCCACCCTTCCCCTGCTGTGAAAAATTGGTAATAATCATGGGAAGAAAAATAACAATTGTTAAATGATACGGTTCTAAACTTAAAACTAAAAGAGAGGTCATTCTCATAATCATGTCTATTGTTTACTGACTCCTATATTATTAAAGAGCTGAGAAAAAGTGCATCTTTCAGAATCAAAGAAACCCAGTGCAGAGGTCATCTAATTCAACCTCCTACCTGATGCCTAAATCTCATCAACAGCAGCCCTATGGCACATAGTTGAGAATCTCCAGTAACGGAAAACTCACTACTTCCAGAGGGAGAGCATCATATTTGAGACCATTCTAACTATTTGAAATTTCTCCCTTAAATGAAACAAGCCAAACTATGTTCCTGTCATTTCCACCAACTGGTCCTTGCACTATTTGTTTTTTAATATAATTCATATACCATCAAATTTACCCCTTGCACACCTTTTAAGACAAAGCGGAATATGGCTAATTCCTCTTCCACGTGATAATCCTTCAAATACTTGAGGAAATTATTATATGCCCCTTCCTACTACTAAATATATCCATTTCCCTCTGTCATTCCTCATTTGAAATAGTTTAAAAGCCACTCCTGTCATTCACTATCTTGGCTGTGGTGGCTATTCTGAGCATACACCAGTTTATCTATATTCATCTTAAAGTTACTTATGGTTTACCATAAACATGCTAAATAATGAGTAAAAATAAATTATGGAACTCTAGTGAACATTTCATCGTGAAAAGGAACACAGATAGTATTAATGTGAGAAAGAAGAGGAAATTGTCACTTCTAAGCACAGACCTTAGTAATCAACAGATGATGTCTGAGATTCAGAAAGAATGAAGTCATTCAAAAAGAGACAGTAGCCAAGCAGATCGGGAGGAGCCTAAGAGAGGCTAAAGCAGTATGAGGATAACAAAACTGGAATTTAATGAGATACAATCAAGAAAGTGTTTAAATGAAGAGTTTAGGATACACTTGTGAGGATAAAGAGATAAAATGCCTACAAATAGAGAAAAATATAATTTAGTGAACTAGCAAATAAAGTGAATATATAGGGTACAATTCTTTTTTTTTCAATCTTTTTGAAAGAAAAGAATTCCTTTTTTAATGATGGAAACTTTAACATACAGCTTTTTTCAGTAATAATTCTCACCATGGGCAGAATTAAAATAAAACACAAAGATAACCTGAACGACTATTTCCAAAACAGTAATTTGCATATGCTATGAATAAGCCTTAATTTTTACTCAGTTCCTTTATTTTCAAGTTTGTTTTAAAAAAAAAACAAAAGTGATGGACTAAATACTCTTGCTTTACAAGTAAATTTTTACATATTCTAATAAAAATCTGTTCAGAAGGCATTAGTGTTTTTTTTAACATATTAAGCAAAACTCCAGATCAAATTCTTCTAACAGATTTTAGATAAAAGTATTATATTTTTATGATGATTTGTCACCCTTAAAAATTTCTCTTGAGTCCAGCTGCAGAGTCAATGACAGCCACACTTACAGATCCCAGCTATCTGGAGCCAGGAAGAGTAACTGCAGTTATTCAACTCTAAAGGGAAGGCATTCCCACTCACAGTTCAGCCACGTTTATCATATTTAGTAATCCACAAGCAAGTTTCTCCCAATAGTCCATTCCCAAAACATAGTCTTGGAAAAGAATTTTGGTTCAGGAGATCATTCTTATCCATCCTCAGAACCTCAAAAAGAGGTTCTGCAAAAAACAATGTCCCTCCTGCAAAAGTTCATCAGAAAGCAGTGCTTGTAAGATAGCACCATGTTCCTTGACAACTAAATGAGAACTATAACCTACCAAAAAGGCATAGGATCAAACGATGCCTGCAGGAGAGTACTAGTTTCCCAGCAACAGTTATAATGTCAGTTTAATGGCTTTCACTATTGATGATCTCCGTGGTTGCAAAGGCAGTGAAAGCGGTGCCTTAAAAAATGAATAGTTCCAACCACTGTAGGAACTACAACTACTGCTAGGTAGCAGTATACAAGCAAAAATAAATATAATACCTGAATTGTTTAAGTTTTCCTTAAAAGAGATATGAGAAACAACCAAAACCAAAGTTCTTTGTTGCCAGTCTGAGATCTGGCAGACAGAATCATAACTCACAAGTTTCCAGGATCCTGCTCTCCAAAAGTTCTAGACCGTGCCGGAGTTTCCTAAAATAAAGACCCTACACCCTAATGTTATTTCAAAATAATCAAATATTTTAAAACATTGTAATTTCAAAGTAATAAGAATAGTACAGTTGCATAAAAGTTATGAGAAGAGAATAGTAAGGCAAGTTCTACAAGTAGCTTGACAAGTCACTGACCCTTATACCCTGTTCTAGTAGGAGAGGGAAGGTGGGACTTCATAAGTTCCTCAAATATATGCCTTGATAAAGGACAAAAGATTGCCTTCAGACATCTGAAGATCTGTCAAGTAAAAGATCAATGAAGGCCGTGCCAGATGGTCAGAATCAACATCTTAGTCCAGCTTTGTTACCCCTTGATTAGAACTATGGCAAAGCGCCTCAGGTAGTTAACAGATCTTCCTGCTACCCCTTCTCCACAGCTACTCCTTTCCTTCATCTTCCACCATGTAGCCAGAGAGAGACAGGGACACAAAGAGAGAGAAAAAATGATCATGGTTCTCTGCCGAGTTTGGAAAATGTTCCTTGGATATGCACTGGCTCCTAAACAAAACCAAAACTCCTTATCTTGGCATACAAGGCCTTCACAGTATGACCCAATCTATCTTTCCTGCCTTGCCTCCTTATAATTTCTCACCAAATTTATTAAGATCCTGCCACAGTGATTTTCTCCACCTACCAGATATTCCAGGTGTTTTCACAATTCTGTGCCAGATATACCCTTCCCCCATCCTTCCTCCACCTGACAAAATTTTACTGCTCCTTTAGTGCCAGCTCTGCTCTCAGAGTTAAAGCTTGTTACTCTACAGCTCTTCTGTTCATTTCACAGTTTTAGCATGTCCTGTGTTTTTCTATAATACTTTCTCTTTCTGTATTTAGGAATGGTGATGCTTGGTAACAGAATGGGCAAGGGAAATGGGGCAGGTGGGCTGCAAGTAGACAGGAATATAAAACAGTTGTAGGCAAACTTTCTCAATTTAAAATATTTTATTTAAACCCTTGGTTGTCAGCTTTTTAAAAAATCATCTCACTTGCTGCATTATTTAATCTCTAATGCCTGGGAGCACCTTCAGGTGGGCTTCTACAAAGAATCCAGGCACTAACATGCTTAATGATTCCTTTAAGATCAGACTATTTCCGGGCATGTGATGTATTACTGAAAAACGATGTGAATTGGATTTTATTTTCATGAAATACTGAGAGATAAAAGCTGAAATGCTACCATGAACTCCAGTACTTACACTGTTACCAGAAGCAGCCTGGAAGGCTGCTACAGGGGTTATCAATTTTGGTATAGGAAAACTTACTTTAAATGTATAATGCAGGAGGAATCCCTTAAACTTCAAAATACCTTGTCAAAATTATTTAGAATGCTAAAGAAACAAATCTATGTTTTCAGAAAATTTTAACTAAGATTGAGGGTTCCAAAACAACTGGGTAACTTCACCCCATCATTCCCATGAGCTGTGGTCCATATCACTTATGATGATACTATCAACAGAATAAATGAAAGAGGACTATCTGCTTTGGGGTTGTTCAAAAGCAAAGTACAATGACAGCCAAATGACATAAAACCCAACAGAGAAGTGAAAAGCTATGTTATCTTTAAGCTTTGAAGGGCATATTACAAAAATGAGGAGAAGAATAAACTACTGACTAATTCAAACTCAGAGACAATGCTGTTTAATTCATTACGAAACCTAGACGCATGTCAAAGCTTAGATGAGCTTACATATTCTTATTTTCACTTATTTTTGTCTGTCTGTAAGTCATTAATATGTCACATCATCATTTAATTTTGTGTGCTATGCAGCACATCTGAATGGAGCCTTAATTTCTCTTCCAAATAAAATGAGTACATAAGAGAAAAAAGGCTGTACTCTGGCTTGATCTCCTTTGGTTGGAATTCACACCAGGAAATGACCTTTCAGAAACAAACACCCTGCACAGATGCAGCATAGCTCTCTAGAGAGCAACAGTAAATCTGAAGTTGATCAGACTGTAACTGGGGAGTGCCTGCAGGAAGGAATATTTGAAACATCTGGGATGTTAACTGCAACCCTCTAAAATAATGTAAGGGATGGAGAGTGTGGGGAGAGTCCAATGTGTTATGTTCTTGTCAGACTAAGACGTATCTCAGGATTGAGAAGTTAGTTCTGAGTTGAAAACTGCAGCAGAGTTGGCCTATGGTGGAAAAAACATTCTCACTGGAGACAAACCACCCAGAGGCATGTGCTTTGGAGATGAAGGGACAATGTAGACACTTAGAATGGAACAGGAACAAGTATCTCAAAAGTCAAGGTTGTCTGTCCAAACATTCATATTGGGCAGCTGGGGGTGGGGGGTGGAGGGTGGGGTAGGTGGGGGGCTGGGGGGTGGGGTGGGGGGTGGCATTAGAACTGAAGAGAGAAGGACAGGACAGGGATGTAAGCTAGTCCCTGAGAGAGGAAAAGTGAATATGCAATGATCTAAGCAACGAAAGTAGAGCAAACTTCTGCTAAGTGTCCAATAAATTTACAATCTGTATAGTTCAATTTCCAATTTTGTATAGAAACTTCAAGAAATATCTTCTTTTGAAATAAATGGAGTAATAAGCAATAATCAGTACAATATTTACAACTTTTAAAAAACGTAATCAGGTTGGACAGGTCGATTTACTTTTAATATTTTAATTGCATAATTTGTTGAATTATGGCAAACCAATGATCTAAAACTGTACTCTAGTAAAATATCTGAGACAGGGTCTCAGAGTCTAATTCACAAGCTTAATTAAAATTGGCCTAATATGAGCACTGCCAGATGGATTGAAAAGTGGTTCTGAGATCACAAAGGAAAATGATAAAGGAAAATATGTCAAATGGGAGGACGGTCTGCTGCATGTGCCAGGGTTGGTATTGGGTCTGAGTTTAATTAACACATTCCTTTAAAATGACAAGAGAAAAAATAAGATAATATCAGAAAAATGAAATTCCCTTCAGATAAATAGGAGAAATGTTAAATGAAGAAACAATTATAGAAAAAAGGAGACAATCCTTTAGGGGCATCAGATAAGCAATTATAATTTTATTAGAAAAAATATATAGTACAGATTTAAGGGAAAATATCATTTTATTGAAACAGAATAAAACATATGTTCAAGGTGACTCTAGAGCTATGGTGAAACCTCATTTTGAAATTAATAAAAAGAAGTTTAATACAGATTTATTTACAAAAGACCACAGAGACCAAAAGGTAAATATGATTTGAAACTCCCTTTCACAGTAATCATAATAATGTATTGCTTTACAGTTTCCCAAATGCTTTCACATATATTATCTCTTGAGATCCTCATAACAGAGCTCTGAGACAGGCAACGTTCCTTATCCAATTTTACAGATAAGAAGCCTAAGGATCTGAAGGAGTACATAATGTGCCTATGATCACACAGCTAGGACACAGAAGAAATGCCACCAAACCTCAGTTTGCTGACTATTCCAGTGAAAGGAAAAGGATCACATGATTGGAAAAAAGCTTACGCTACTACAGTTGTAAATCTTCCCTCGGTGCTTGATCAGGCACTTCAACCTTTAAACTGGGCAAAATCCAAATAATGATGCAACTTAGTAAAAGGGCCAAGATAATTTCAAAAAAAATTTTTAAAACACCAAATGCATATATTTTCCAACCTTCAATAAAAAGTTTAAGAATATATATATTTACAAAGGGCATAGAATTTCTGGAAAATTCCTTGAGTAAGGAAAAGGACTTAAAAGCTTTCTTTTAAAGAAGTTCCAACATTTCAACATTAAAATTTGATTTTTCCTAAATATTTCCATATCTATGAAAGAAAACTCTATAAAAATTGCCTGATTTTTTGCAAGTGTACAGAACACTAAAAAACACATTAGAGAAGCCAGTCTCAATAGTTATAAGGAGTATGTTCAATGGTCTTATTCTCCACTTAGGGTTCCATTAATTTCAGTATACTAGATCGCGATGTTCTATGTATTGATTATTTTTCCTTTACCCTATGAAAGATTTCCTCTTAGTAAAAATATTTATTAATTGAAAGGATATTAGAGGAAAATATCATACTGGTACAGTTACAATTTCCTGTAGAATTCTGAACAGTCTCAGCAGGCTCTGCTCTTCCATGTGTCAACCTGAAGTAATGGAAATTATTTGAATATTATGTGGTAATCACATACTGAATACAATTCTCCCCACCTCCGTGCCCCAAAGAACTTTTACTTTGCTGGAGACAAACCAGAGGAAGATTTCCCAGGCTGTAAAACAGAACTTGTTGTTGTTGTTATACTCCTAGAATATTCTTTTCTTTTGTCCATCAATCTTACTGCTTCAATAAAACATGACAAGTTAGGGTGAGCTCCAGCAACGTGGCTTGGCTCAGTTTCATCACTCCAAGGTTTTAAATTACGCTACCAATCCTCATGAGCCATTTGGGAAAGCACAGCACACAACACTGAAACAAAAGGCTGGGTGAGATAGCATGTTACTATCTCAAAGAGAGATACTTTACTCTGCAAAGAGAGCTGGGAACATTTGAACTAAACAGGAAGACTGCAGTGAAGGAAAAGATTTAGAACTCTTATGATAAAACTTCATTACATTCATTCAATCAAAAAAACTCACTGAGCACCTTCTCTATATAAAGAACACATTCATAGAAAATGACACATCCATAGCATAGCCATAATATTAATAACTTTCCATAAAGCAATTTTTCAAAGAAGTTTCTTTTAACATAGTCATTTTTCCCCCAGTTTGGACAAAATTCAGAAACAGACATTTGCTTGCACAATTCCAATGAGAAGTGCCTTATGTTGACATGGACCTTAGGAAAAAGAATGAAATCACTGTATTCTATGTTGGAAAGAAATTCTAAAAAGGCAGACGACATATGGCTGACTTAGATTACTCAGGAATTTACAAGATTTAGATTCTATCTACCTACCAAACACTGTGGTAGACATGTTCACATAGTTTTATTACCAAGGCACATGCACATGCATTTTCATTACATTAGTAAGTTATAATACCCCAAGTCAAGCTTCCTGACAGAAAAATGGCACAACATTTGATTACTAGTCTACATATCAGGCAAAGCTACGGAAACTCTAATAGCTCTGAGCCTAAAACCTCAAGCCCTCTCACTACGTAGATGAGGACAGTTAGTATGAGTCGTGACCCAGGAATTACTGTGGCTTTGAAAATATTAACTATCTCTTACTCTGAATGGTACTACTCTATGGTTTCTCCAAAATACAATCAACTTCTTACAGTACTCCCAACACATAAAATACAGATCTTTTACCTTTTGCCTGACTACAACTAAGAAAACACAGTTTTAAACAGCACACAAGTATTATCTACAATGGAGGCAATCTTTCAAGATTTAAGCAAAGAAGAATTAAGAGGGAAAACCTTGAGAAGACAGTAATTGGGCCATTGGAGTTTCTTCTCACTAATTATCCCAGAGTGGCCATTAGCTATGTAACCAAGGAGGAAAGTGTGTCAGACTTCAGCGAAGCTATGTCTTCAGCATCTTATGGAATGCACCCTAAAGCCACTGTGTAATTAACTGCCAGGAAAATGCTGAGCGAGTAGAATAAAGAAGCTATAACAAATCAAATATATTGCACAGTTCAACCCCCAATGACAGCAGTTGAACTGCTTAGAACTTCAAAATACTCATCAGTATACATTCCCTTTTCAGAATCTCTGGAAAACAGATTTTTGGTTGAGTGAAAAAGCAAAAATATAGGCTACAGAAGAGGCTTAAAATTATAGAAATTTTCAGCAATATGACTTGCTTTATCTAGCTGCCCTTCATAATGTTACAGGAACTTAGCTATCAGTGATGCTCAAAGCATGGGCCACGAGGAACCTGCAGGGCTTTTCCAAAAATCTAAGAGCATTATATACTGTGATCAAACACAGAGAGAAGAGACCCCCCAAAAAAAAGGTGAGTCCCTTAAATGAATTTATTATGGAGTACTCTCCAATACAACCTTAAGAGTTTTTAGTACATTTTTATCTATTCAACAAATATTTATTGAGCACCTATGTGCCTATAGCTAACAATAAACTCCAATTCCACTTGAACATTGAAATTTCAAGGATCAAATAATTAAGCGCAGACTAAAACATGTCCATTTGTTTTGTTTTGATTTGGAAACTTGGGAATGAGAGGAGGAAGGTTGTATTTTTAGTGAGCAATAAAGCTCACGAGGAACATTATCTTCCTAATCTGATGGGACAGAATCAGAGAGAACTTAAAATCACGATCTTGAACCCTATCCAAGATTTACTGAGACAGATTCTCTAGAAGCAGAATCCAGAATCATATAGTTTTTAAGATTCCTAGGCCTAGATTATAATGACCTGCCAGGTTTAGGAATCACCATTCTATTCAATATTTTGTCTCTCTTAAGAACCTAAAAGCTAAATAACCTCTATTAAACATGGAATCATACCTAAGAATTCTGTATAACTATCTAAAGACATAATTTCTCATTGTATTAACATTCTCTCTTTCAAACTCATTACTTGAAAAAAATGAATACCATTATTTTTAAATACTTTCACCCCTCATATCCACTTGTTGAAATTCTACCCATTTTTCATGACAAATTAAAATGTTATTTCTTCCAAGAAGCCTTATCTGATACCTCAACAGGAACTGTTCCCTCCCCTGGGTTCCACAGCACTTTATAATATGTTTCTTATATTCTGTCTTGTATTACATTAGGTTTGCATTGGTCCCCCATCAAGAAGTTAACCTCTTTAATAGATGGAACCTCATCTGCTGAATCTTTGTACCTATTTCAGCATCTAATTCCTTGCTCAAAGTAGATGTTCCACACATATTTGTTTAATTGAACTAAACTTACAAACTGGAAGAGAATTTTAGTCTTTTCTTACTGTCTGAGGGCATTATTAAGAAACACTGTTGATTTAGGACTCTTGCTGAAAACACGATGTTAAACAGCAAATCAACAATCTAAATAAGAAAACAACCACCTTCTAGGCATGGTATGTTGGCATTCTGGTTAAACCAGCGCACTCACTTATGAGCAAATTGACCATGACAAAAGAAACTGTTTATTTCACTTTAAATAAAATTTCATTCTCTAAGCATAACCTTCTTCAGTTTCTCTCTGTTTCACTTCTTACAAGTATTATAAATATCCAGATAGCTTAGAATGCTGTTTTCCTAGTAGCAGCTCTAAAATGAGAGTGCGACTCAATGCATTTTCAATAAAAAGAGCTACAGATGATCATATGAAACAGGAAAATCTCTCAAAATCCATACTACAGGATATAAATTTATAGAAGTAAAGTAACCGAGTTACCAATCTTATCATGAAAGGCTGATTTATTTCATATTAGGCAAAGCTTGATTCTGAAAAGTTACATCTTTGATTCTTTGGCAGCTGCTACTGGTGTTTGTACAGCCCTTGTCATCACTCCAGATGACTGCTGATTGACAGGACTAATAGATCTTGTTTTAATTTTAAAAGAAGACAGATGAAAGCTTTTGGCTGGATGACTAACTGCTCATCTTGGAGTAATAAACATGCCTATGTCTCTTCCTCCATATTAAAAATCTATTTTTAATTCACTATTAACTAATAAGTAGGGTTGCAGTAAAAAAAAAGCATGAGTATAATACAAAAGCTCAAGTGTATCTCTTGGAAAAAATAGTTTCATTTTTTTCAACTTTGATACCAATTAGAAATTACTAAATACAAACACCAGGTGAAAGTTAAGTACTTTCCTAGTGGTTTCTCTTCTCTGCAGCTGCAGTAATTCTCAAAATCACACTTAAAAATAGAGAGAGAGAGAGATTGAGAGAGAGAGCACACACCTTAACTCTTTGACCTTCTGGCTATCTCTTTTTTTCTCCCCAAGCAGCTGAAAGAAATGCAACATTTTAAGCATAATTTTAGCTGAGACACATCTGGGAAAGAAAGTAGCTATCTTCCCTCTTTTTCCTATATTTTAAATTAATCTATATTCAAATGTATAATGCCACATTTTATCCAAAAACTATGTATCCTATTTATGACTGACCTAATAAATTAAAATGGTATAAGTACAGAGAGACCTTACTCTGCTACAGAGTTGCAAACAGCAGAGGCTAGTGCTATTATTGACCAATAACCAAGTGTTCAGGAAAGAGCCACAACATTTCTGGTCTACCTGACAAAGCAATCTATAAAGACACTATATGACCTCAAATTTTTAATCTTTCTACCCTCTTCTTTCCTTTTGTCCTATATCAGCTAACTATAGAAAAGCAGTCTGGAATATCCTCTTCTATTCCATCCTTATATGCACACATCCAAAAGCATGCTTAACAGATACTTTGTCTTTCAAAATTAAACAAATAAAACTTCAACCCTGGAAAACTGATTTGTCTCAATCTAGGAAAATACAACTAAGAGATCTTTAAAAAGAATTGTTTTGATTCCATTTTACATGGTAATTTACTGACTTTTTGAAGAAAATTACAAATAAGCATTTCATCAAAAGAAATAGGAGCCCAAAAAAGCTGTATCATATTTCTCTGATAACCAATGAGGTTGGAATGTTTTTTCCATATATATATTAGCAATAATTATCAATTTATGGCTGATTATCTGCTTAAAGAAGAAATACCATTTACACAAGAACTGATGAAATTATATAACTGTTAGGGCCGGCCCCGTGGCTTGGTGGTTAAGTGAGGGCGCTCCACTGCTGGCGACCCGGGTTCGGATCCCGGGCTCGCACCGACGCGCTGCTTGTCCGGCCATGCTGAGGCCGCGTCCCACGTGCAGCAGCTAGAGGGATGTGCAGCTATGGCACGCAGCTATCTACTGGGGCTTTGGGGGAAAAAATAAATAAATAAAATCTTTAAAAAAAAAAAAAAAGAAATTATATAACTGTTTAAGGCATTTATCAAAATGCCTAAAGTTGCTATTTCAAATCAAGAAGAGCTATAATAAATACCTAGTCAAGAAAAACACACACACACACACTCACACAAAGAGTAAGAAATGTGGTCTAATATAAGCTTTAAACAGATTTGATGGGGATGTTATGGTCTTCAGTTCTATTTCTCTTAAAAAATTCCAGTGATTATTTTTAAGAGGGAAGGAGAGGAGTAAATGAATATAAGCATCCCTAAGTCAGCAAAGCACAAAATGTTATACTTGACACAATAATAGTAATAATGTAATGCTCAAAAACATGAAAAGAAAGCTGTCTTCCTCTCACTTTATACTTGAATGGCCTCCCTGTTAAATGGCTTTGATAAACAGTAAGAGGGTCTATATACAAATGGGCAGATGTATAGATGGGTTTCAGAGGTTAACGGTCAAAAGCCTTTTTGGAACCCCATAACTCAACACCACATACACTGATCCTCGTATCTTTTCACTTGTGATTTAAAACTACATATACCTCTAAATTCTATGTAGTCTGCATCTTTTGCCATTCAATAACATTAAATAAGTTAAATTTTATCAGTTCTTCTATAAGAAGCTTAAAAGCATTTTAAAACTCAGACAGAAAGCCCTTATTTCATAAACACTAAAAGTCTAATTTTTATTTTAAAAATCAATGACGTATTTTTTTAAAATGTACTGTTAACATTATTAACAATTCCTATCAATGGATAATACAAAATACGATTTTCTTATTTCCAGTCACCTACTTCTTCATTCAAAATAGTGAAAGCATAGTTCAGTTTTTTTAATGAAGAAATACAGATCCTACATACCATGTATCTGAGATGAAAAAGATTCCAGAGTAATAGTCAAAAACTTAAAAACTGCTAGAGATCCCTGATATTCCTAAAGATTTCTGGATCATTTTAACTCCCCAAATTTGCAAAAGATACCATAGCATATAGCTTCCCCCAAAAAATTCACTACAATATAACTGAAAATTTTAGGTAACCCTTTTCAGACCCTCGATGGTTCTATAAATGCTGGGAAAGTAATTTTTGATGCCATTAAAATAAATCCTGCCATGCAAATACTCTCAAGTCCATTAAGTTACATCATTACAGTAGCTACGTTAACCTTACCTGTCTGTGCAAAACCAGAGCAACGCTCCTTCCAAGCGCTGATGATGGCCACTGTATAGCACATAGGCCATCAGGATAAAGAGGCGGATGTGGACACTGCATAGCAGGAAGAAGTCAGATTCCACTAGCAGTAATCCAAATGTGATTATATTTATAAAACGGCTAAATATAAGGTTGCTGGGTAGCCAGCTATGCTCACTCGTTAGCTAAGCAACTCACAGGTGGCACAAATTCACAAATCTCTACATCCCTCTTTGTGATCACTAGATCAATTCAGATCTTGAATGTTGTATCTGGAAATGCCAGGTTCTTTGGTATACTTAACTCATGTAAAATAAACCTTACAAAATAACTTGGAAGACTACCTAATAAAATAACTGCACATAAAAAGATGCAATGAAAGGTTGTCCTTGCACTCATACAACAGATGCTGCATTAAACATTAGGAAATACTTTTAAAAACCAGGGAAATCCATTTTCCTGATTATTTATCATATTTTGCTACTATTTACATCAAGGAATATAGGAAATTAGAATCTTAGTAATTACTTGCCCATCACACTTTACACTCCCACAATAAACAAGTTAAGGAAATAAACAAATGTGTTCTACTGTTTCACATCCTCCTGCCTTTGCCCATGGTGACGCCATGCCTGAAACAAACCCTCTATGCCTCCCTCAAGTGCGAGAAACCTTCTCTATTTCCCTCGTGTTCCTTTCTCAGTTCCCGTGATCTGAAGTACATACTTCCATTAGAATACTTAGAACACTGTATTATAATTGAATATTAATATATGCTTCCCAACCATACCCTGGCAGGAATTGTGCCTTTTAAGTTCATTTTGAAGTATTATCCCCTGAATAGTCAGGCCATAGTATAAGTCTGATAACTACCTCCTTTGAATATAGTCTCAGGTAAAAGCATCTCATACCTAAAGGTGTTTGTGTCATAGCCATTTCCAGTAAAGTTCTCTCTCTCCACTTGGCTTTGATATGAGGTCATTACTCACCTCTGGGCTTTGCCATACCAAACTATAATCACATTTAGTCAAACATTTAGATCTTTGCTAATTTCCAGTTAGCCCCTATCCATATGTTCCCCTTTCACAAACCTCCTGGATTACATCAGTAAGGAATGGCTGCTGGCAGCTGTTTGCCGTTCAATTTTGCTACCACTAAAGCATGTGAATATTTCATTGTTTAGGCATTGCAGAGACTCTCAGCAAACATTTACTCTGGGTTCTTGGATTAGAAGAACATTTGTGGTAGGCAAAAGGTAAATAATAAACTACAATGCTACTCAACCAGTGACCTAAAAGCCTTTTGACATCTGACTCTATTGCTTACTAAATCATCGTGCATATAAACAAAGATCCAATCCTTTATTTCTACTACAAATTATATTTCTAAAACATAGTTCTTCAGTTATTTGGTTTATTTAAAATAAGCTAAAGTAAGGCATAATAGCTCAGTGGCTTGCAAACTAACATAAAAAGTATCTGAATATGAATTCATCTGTTACTGACTTACTAAATACAGCTGGATGTGTCACTTAATATAAGCTGTCAGAACTCTGGTTTCCTCCAATATAAGCCTATTATACAGATTTCAACTATAATGGAGCAATATCCATGAATCTTCAGTTCTGTATGTCAGATACAAAAACAAATTCAGTATATTCAAAGGTACTTGCTGAATGCCTTGTTCAGTCCGGCACTGTGCTGGGCACACAAGAGAGGATGAATAAGAGCCATCACTGCTCTTTATGGGTTTAAGATCTGGTGGGAGAAACCAATATAAACAAGCAATAAGCAATGTACAATTAGCTCACTGAAGACAAGGATGGAGTCTTACTCATCAGCCCCCTCCCTGATATGTTGAATGGCTGATATATTGTGTGTAACAAACACATGTTGAACAAATGAACTAATCAATCAATTAATTGATCAAACTACAATAACTGCTCTAAAAAGGGTAAAATAGTGCAGTGAAAGAAGGGATTAATTCCAACTTGGCGGATCTCAAAGAGCCTCATGGAGAGGTGGACTTGTGTAAGGCCTCAAAGAATGAGTTCAATTTGGGCAAGTTGGGATGAGAAGAAAAACTTTGAAGACAGTAAGAGCAACTTCCTCACTAAAACAACAGATCCCAACAGTATCTCCTCAGTCTCATTTTTCCCTGGAGTCCACTCACTTTGACAGTGGCTGCTACCATCTCACTGGGACCAAGAGGTGTATTGCTTTCCTCATCAAAATTCATAGGCATTTGGTAAATATTTGTTCAATGAATGACCGAACCTAGTGGGAGTGGAGGAAAACAATAACAAAATCCTCCTTTGGTTCTCTTCAGTTCAGCTGATGACATTTTCAAAAAGACTTACAATGCTAAGGTTAAAAAAACTAAGCAGAGAAAATTATTAATTAATTAATCAAATTAAAAGTCCGATTTACACAGTCAGTTTTCTAAATCTATCTTCCTATAGTTAGTTGGTTTGCCCCAGGAGTTGTATCAGGCCATTCTAATTCTTAAAGCAGCTACATTCTAACCCCAAAGGGTCTCTACAATTTCCCATTTCTTACTTTCTACTTCCTAAGGCTGCTTTGATGTAAGCGGACCACTTGGTGATGCACCAAGAAAGAACTAATTGGAATATTTTGACAAGATTTAGAGCATGCTCCTCCCAACTCAATTCCTGTTCTTATCTAAGCTATCTGGCAAGAACAGAGTGGACAGACTCAATGGCTTTCCCTGACCTCCCCTTAATCAATTTCAGAAATGGCCTTTTATCCTAGTAGAGGTCCAAAAGAATAATAGCACTCCATCAAAAAAAGTAACCAAACAATTGAACAATTCATACCTTCATTCGAGACTTAAAGACACTCTACTCCAGTTCACACTATCACAGTCAGCATCACATATAGAGATTCCTTTCATACCAGCTCAAACTTAGCTGCCCTTAAAAAGCCAGGAAGGAAAAATGTTTTCCCAATTGTGAAATTCCCCAAAGGAACTATGCCCTCTTATCTAACTTTATATTGTTAAAAATTTTAGTCCTTTAATAATAAAGTGAAACCCTCATAATATTTTTCAGGAAAAACAGTAGGGAAATGTTTTAAGCACTGTAAAAAATTAAATGTGAGAAAAATACTTTGGCACTTAATAATATTTTCATATCTCTGGAGAAATGTTAAATCCAGGAACCTGATAAATGGATTTCACTATGTCACATTTTAATAACATTTTATAACTTCTATAAGTTTTTTTTTACCTTTCTACTGCTACCAATATTTCTCTCTCATATCTCTCTACCTATAGTCTTCTCATTTTCTTGCCTTCTCTTACTTTCTTTCTTCTGTTATTTCCTTCTGATTAATTTCAGCCATAAGAAGAAAAGAATATTTCCATATTGACTATGTATATGAATTCTTATATCTAATCTGAAAACAAAGATATGTTAAGAAAGCAATTCCCAAAACACATATATTTTCATATTATTAAAAAAAAAAGAGGTCATAATATTTGGTTGAATAAAGGTAAAGAAGTCTCTCTTCTCCTCCCCTCTTTTCTTCCTTTTTAAATTGTAGGACTTCTCAGAACCCTCAAAGCCAAATGTATCTCCAAAAGGGAGACAGTGCGTACACCTCTTCCAAATTTATTTAACCATAGAATTTTTTCCTCCTCAGTGACTCTAGTAAAATATACTTTAAGAACTGCTTTCCCAAATTAAAAAAAAATTAATATGGGTACAATGTATTCAAAAGGTCTGTATATTAAAGTATTGGGGAAAAAAGGGCATTATACCATAAGGCAAAAAAAAAGGGGGGGAGAGTATAGATAGCACTCATTTTATTAAGAATCCAACTGTGAAAACTAATCTAATTGAAGGTGAATACGTCGGAAATCCACATTTAGCTTCTAAAAGTATTTAAGAGGAAATCAAGCTATGAAAAACAATATGAAAACATGGAAATAAATGAAATCAGAATGGTTGAGGAATGGTGAACACTTTTTAAATTAGCTTACTTTAGTTACTTTTGAAAATCACTGTAATAAAAATGAAAGGATAAGTGGTGAGAAAGTCTATACTACTGGAATACATGGTAGCTATTAACCTAGACAACTTCTACACATAGTCCAATGCTTAGCTCACATCACCTCTTCCTCCTTCTTTCTCCTGCTTTTCAGTGTTTCCATAGCACCCTGTATGTGGTACCATTGTTATCATACTGTATTGCAATAATTTATTTTCTCATCTGACTTCCTGTCTAGACTGTAAGCTTGTTGAGAATGGGGATCATATTATATCTAAATATGCACCCCCAAGGTCTAATACATCATAAATTATGAGAGTGCTTATAGTTTAAATTAGTTGGTTCTCTCAAATTCAGTAATTACTAACTTACTTAGCAAATATTCACAGGGATAAACTGAACTATCCTAAACTTTGAAATAATGGAGTCACCATTAAGCATTACTCATTTTTCTTCCTCATTATGATATAAAAATAGCCAGCATCTGGTACATAATAGGCCCTCAATAAATGTATACTGAAATAATATTCAATTGATTCACTCAAGTTTGACTACAAGTTTAGGCCTTAGTAGAAGGAGCAGGACACTTCAAAATCAAAGAACAACCCTCAAGTCTTGTGGCTTTTGCATCTCACTAGCTCTGCCTGATCCTACCTAAAAGCTGCTATACTCAAGCATGGCTTCTGATTGCTGTTGAGTGTTGTACCTGGCATCAAGGGAGTCAGAAATGTTAGCACTAGGGCACCAGCCTCAACTCACTGCAGCCAAAAGAAATTCTTGTATAATGTGAAGAAATAGGTGCTAATTGAAAAACTCAGAATTTTTTAAGCTACCCCAGCAAGCTCTGGAAGACTGAAATCCTTTGTTTTTGTAGACAATCATAGCCTAACAATGAGTTACCTTTCTATATTTAGCACCTTCGTCACCTATGTAGACATGTCCATCATTTGTTTTTCAATATTCTTTCCAATTAATTATATTCTAGTGTAAACCCATTCTTCCCACTCCATTTTCTCTCTTTCATAACATGCAAGTTATCTTTCCCAGATGGTATAATACTTAAAAATAAAAAAAAGTAGTCAGAATTTTGTCTTCAAAAAAATGCCCAGAGACACAGCATTCCTTTTAAGCCACAGCAATTACCCACCAGCCTAAAGGCCATCTAAGTTTTAAAATCTTCAGGGAACAGCATGACAGGAGAACGCTCCAAGTATGAGTTAAAGACTATTTTCACCATCCAGGCTATGACTTGTTTGGAAGTTTATTCTCCTAGCACAGATGTACTATTCTTTTAAAATTTGCTTAGGATGGACATATAAGTTCTCTCCAACAAGGGCTCTGGAATATGATTTTTTAAAAGTGAGGATTGCATTTAACAGAAATTCAAACAGAAGCATGAATTAAAGGGGTAATTTCAGATGGAGTGAAAAGCTGTAATGTCCATTCAAAGTAATGAAGGCACACAGCATTAATCTCCTAAAAAGATTCAAATGCTATGAGTAGAGCAATTCTATTTCTTAGTAGGAACAAATTAAGATGATTTCCCTTACAGAAATTGCCATAATTACAAGTAATTATCTTGTACTCTCTAAATTTACCACTATAGCACATCCTGCAAATATCATTTCCTTCAAATACTTTATTTGGAAATATAGGAGAGATTGTTGCTTTGTGATTTGTGCTACAGACCTCAAACTGATTATTTAACAGTACTACATAGTATGTGTAGTAAAGAGATGCCATTCTGAAGTTGGAAGGACTTGGAATTCCAAATTTATGATATTCCTATCATCACGTAACTAATACTACCCAAAGGAGTACAAACAAAACGAAAATGGCAAACATTCAAAGATAAACTTGAGTCAAATGTGGACTTACGCATGAAACAATGAGGAAAATCATTCTGATATGCATAGGGCAATCATGAAAAACATGTAAACAGCTGCTGTAGTATTTATAAAAATCCTTGCAGAGCCAAATAAAATCCCATGATTTGTAATCTACTCAGTTTTTCATTTTCCTTTAATAAGAAAGTGTGAGAAAAACCAGTTACTCACTGAGCATTAGGAGAATAAGCATGTGAAAACCTAATTTCACCATTTTGGGGGCCAATTAACGTCTGGATTTCAGCTGGCATTTGAATCTATTCTCCAGCCAAACTGGGATTCCTTACCATGTTGTAAAAACATGCTCAGAGCTTGCCTTTTCCTACATTATTCTCGTTGCCAGGAACAGCCTCCTCATCTTCGTCTAGTGAAAATCAGCCCACCAAGTCTAGCTGAAATGCCACTCCACCATGCAGACTTTCTTGGTCTACTTGCTATCCCAAAATCCAAACTCTTCCCCTTCTTCCACCAACTCAGCAGTAACTTCTCCTTTTATCCACTCTCTCTGGTGATACTTAACAAATGTCACCTCACAGTTCAGGTATTTGTGCACTTGTCTTATCTTCTTTTCTAGAGAAAATGTATTTTATTCATATTTGCATCTCTAACAGCTTTAGTAAATGTTTAATAATTTGATCATTTAAAACAAATTTGATTCTTAAAATTATCCCCATTTAGAAGCATATCATTGAAACAGGCTCTAAAATGGTTACAGAATCCATTAAGAAATTATATATTTTTTAAATGTTTTTTTTTAATTTTATTTATTTATTTTTTTCCCCCAAAGCCCCAGTAGGTAGTTGTACATCATAGTTGCACATCCTTCTAGTTGCTGTATGTGGGACGCGGCCTCAGCATGGCCGGAGAAACAGTGCGTCAGTGGGCGCCCGGGATCCGAACCCGGGCCACCAGCAGCGGAGCACGCACACTTAACCGCTAAGCCACGGGGCCGGCCCGAAATTATATATATTTTAAACTCTAACAAATATCTGGTTCTACTTAACCAAAAATTGTACATTTCTGTATTAGTGTTTAAAACTTATCCATGGTGAGATTATAACCTGTGTTCCTATTAATCTTTGCTAGCTTATTTGATCAGTATAAATTAATTATACTTGCAATATGTAATTACACATAATCAATAACCTATAATTTAAGATCCTTCCTTTAACTGGTATCTCTTAAAATTAGAATTTTTACATTTAAATTTTAAACAAAAAGACAAATCTACTCACTTTCTTCACATTTTTATCCTATTTTAATCAACTTCTAAATGTCAGCAGTATATTCTATAGATTGATAATAATTTAAAAATTAGCTACAGGAACTTTACATTCTTAATTCAGTGTGATGCAATGCAAAGATATATTATGGATTCACTTTAAAAAATAATGTCAGAGAGTTCTGTTCAAATTAACACAGATAATTTACCCACAGTCATAGTTATTTACTGGAAACACTGGTTCCATAATAGCTCAGTTCTTCTAAATTGTTTGTTTCATGACCACTATAAATGGGATAGCATTTATATGGTTCATTAAAATTTCTTGAGAACCATAGCTATCATTAGAAATAATTAGAGCAGTGACAAGTACATTCCAATATGATTTACTTATCAGTGAGGTCTATTTCATATTTGTATAAACCTACGTAAACTGTTTACTTTTCAAATAAGTTATTCTATCTTTATTGATAGTAGCCATTAATTTTTCTTCCCTTACTCGTGATCCTTTTGTGTCACCTACTCTGACCTAAAGCTCTTCCTCCCTTAAAATTATGAAGTATGTGAAGTTTGTGGTCAATATCCTCTTCTCCACTTCTACTCTCAATTATCTTTTTCTCCTGTCCCCCAAAACAGACCTCTTTATGCTGCTTCTTGGCTACTCAGGGTCCACATCAAAGTGATCTCATCTTCCATCTCAAACCAGGCTTCTCAGTGACTATGGTCCTGATCTTTGATGAATCTCTCCCTACCAGCTACATCAAGAGGTTATAAGAATCCAATTTCTGCATGTCTTGCTAGGTGACAGACCAGCAAAGCTAACAAATAGCAAAGAAATGCTACTATCATATTTACATTTTACCATGGGTTTTTAAAGCACTAGCACAAAGGAAGTTTGAGGAAAATAAGCCACAGAGGAGGTGTCTGAAAGTAAATAAATTTCTTGTGTCTTCAAAATATACCATCTATATAACTGTCTTTTTTTACATACCAGCCCAACCCTAAATTCCCAGCTTCTAGAGAAGAAGTGGAAGCACTACAGCCCAGTGGATATGGCCCTCACCTTAAAGTACCCAGGTGTAGGGCCAGTTTCTGAACAGCTACATGATTCCGAGGGGGCCAGTTTAGCCTACTGGTACTCTGCTTCTTAATCCATAAAATTAAATGGTTCTTAAGGTTCCTTTCATTTCTAAAAATGTTTTAGTCTCAGTATCGTAAATACTTTTCTAGCAAGAGCCTAAGCTAAAATGAAAAGAGTTGTTCAAAATAAATAATATTTGTGTCACTAAAAAAAATAATGTTTTGGTTAATTAATATGTAACTAATATTTAAATGAATCCCACATTCCTTGGTCATTTCTTCTCAAAGGCAATCACATATACTCCCTAGGATATCCAGTCTACCCTTCACATAAACTACTAATACTAGTTCCCTCCACCATAGTTTTTTACTGTATGTATTTGAACAAGTTATTGAAAAAAAAAATGCCAAGCCAGATACACCAAAGCAAAGTTAGAAAAGGGAAAACTACAGTGGAATTTATCAAATCATTCAAAATTTCAGTCCCTGTGACCATGCATCCTCAAAAATCTACCTCTCTCTAATCAATAGCATAATAAATATCTCCTTATCAAAAGGCCACTTATTTAACCACCTCAACTACCTAAAACCAGAAAGTACTGAAAAAAAAAACCAAAAAACTCTAAGCAGTCAAAACACAAAGCCACAGTTCACACTCTAAAGTTCATACACTCCTAAGAGAAACCCTCATTCAGAATCTACTTACTTTAATCTCAGTCACAAGCTAAGGCTCAGTTAGCAGCATGTCTTACCCACCACAGATAGGAAACGAGTATATAAAACAGAATTGCAAGAGGTAGGCACATGACAGCAGCATTGCTTTGCGCAACATGGAAAGAAAGATAAAAACTGTACGAAGAAGGCATAAAATTACTTTAAAAGAAACAAAAGAGCAATCTGGGGTCATTCAATACAGGAACAAATAATTCTACATTCCTTAAAAGCTCCTATAGTATTGCTATATTATAGCAAAGTAGAATAATGCATGTTTGTGATAATAATCCTGAGTAATCACTAGAAGTTTAAATCACACTTAGTACCTTTTGTTTAAGAAGGCCGAAAATGTGTAATATATTTTAGAAAATTTCACATCAAAAAACTGGTTGAAATTTGACAACCGCTAGCAGTTAATGAATTAAGTTTGAGTTAACAGGAAATTCACAAGAGCACCACAGAGAAATTAAATATTAGTCTAGGGATTTTCCATGGAAACCACGGTGACTATGGAATATTAAAATTCATAAATAATCCCCCAAATACATTTTAGTCTTAATGTCAATATTTATTACCACCATTCCTTACCCCTCAAATAGTAATTGAACCATAGTAAATTTCTATTATTGTAGGTAAAAGATGGTCAAACAGCCGCAATTTCACACGGTTCAACCTAATATCTTTACCAAAATTATTAACAATAAAATAAAGTAATTTGCATTTTCCCTTTTCTTCCATTTCATCCCAACTTTCTTGCATTTCTCTTTTCTTTCTCCAGCCCACTGTCTGTTGGAAAAAACTATTAAGTAATAAAGACCCAAAGTCCACCAAAATGATCATGGATCTACCATCACTTACTATGACATTTTCTTTCTACTCCTCAAAAACATAACAATCTTATTTATGCCTAAGAATCTCAACTCCACAAACACAGCTCCAAAAATATCTGACAGGTATGGGCTTAAGCATTACATCTTTTCACAGACACCACAATTTAGCATAATCCTGAAAATGTGTGTGTGCATTCCTTCTACATTCATTTATAAATAATGAAAAATAGGGGCTGGCCCCACGGCTTAAAAGTTCAGGGCACTACGCTTCGGTGCCCCAGGTTTGGTTCTTGGGCATGGACCTACACCACTTGTCAGTGGCCATGCTGTGGTGGCAACCCAAATACAAAATAGAGGAAGACTGGCACAGACGTTAGCTCAGGGCCAATCTTCCTCAGCAAAACAACAACAACAACAACAACAACAACAACAACAAAAATATATCTATAATATGCTTAACAATAAATGGTCAGAGCAATGAAGTAATGATCCAGATGAATATAATGGACATTCAAGGTTTTTAGTTATGTAAAACAAGTTGGCATTCAATTTGTTTTCCCATTCAAAATATTGTATTTTGATTTTCCTTAAGACAAGGAACACCTACATTGGACAAGTCAAAATGAGAAATCATTTATCAATACAAAAAAAAAAACTATTTCTAATCTAATAAGTGTTGTTACGCCAACACAGAATATAACAAAGTTATCCCAGGATGTGCAACAACATTTCCTTGTGGGTTTCTTCCTTCCCTACTCCCCACTATTACCTTTCTAGGTTCAAGTCTATGTATATTGCATGTTTGGGAGAGTATGTATCCAAACACAATGAGTTCCCACAATGACTTCCTGGCTCCCAACTCTACTTTGACCCTATTCAAAATATTAACTGCTCTCTAACTCAGAACTGCCTCAATATCTGTGCTTCCACAAGTCTCAGTCCCCCAACATGATGTAAATCCAAAATACTACCTCCCACAATTAAATAATGCTGGAAATATGAGTGCATTCATGAATGGACATTGGCTTACCAGATATAAGCTAGAGAAATTTCAGTCCTTTAATAGTCGAAACTGAGAGACATCTACTAGCAAAAAGCTTATGTGCAGCTTTGACAATTGCCATCAAGCTTATTTCATGTACCTTTTCCACAAATGATAAGCTTATTACACAGAAGGTGTAAGTCAAAGGATACAATTTTATGTTTTTCCTTAAAATATATGCTAAAAGGACGGCATACTCAAAATAACAAAGAGAGCACTCTAACAGAAAAAACAACTAAGTGGGCTGAAAAAGGAATATAGTTAAAAGGCTCTATCATATGAGAAAACTCCTCTTAGCTACAAAAACCTAAAGGGGGGAACTAACAAGAAAGTTCAGGAGAAAAGCTTCATATAAATCTTAAAAATGTCCGTTAAATGATATAATTTTTACAGCTTTCAATAAAACTACATGGTTTTAGCACATCAATAAAAGGAAAGTCTTAAAGCTGAGAAATACATTATCATTAATGATATAATGAATTCACTGTGGAAGCTAAAACTGACAGAGGCAGCCAGGATTTCAGGTTTTCTCTTACTTCTGCTGTGTCTTCCACAGCATGTCATCACTGTGAATGACTAGCAAAGTGAAGGTGGCTGCTGGTGCCCTTTCTTGAAGTTGGACCAATTAAACTCTGTAGCCTCTCACACTGGCAATGTTTACTGGCTAGCTCCTGAACAGTAAAGGTGCCAAATCCGATTTCCTCATCACTGGCTTCCTTCACTTCTTATCAGGTCTATCAACCATTCCCAGCTTCTCAAATGTTCCCAAAAGTAGTTTTCTATAGATGACCATATCCTACCAATTTTACAAAATCAAAAATATTTAGGGCTGAAGGGAATAAAGATTTACTCTGGCAGTTTACAACCATGGTGTTGCTGCACTGATATTTTGTGATAGCTGTGAGATGTGTTACAAATAACTGTAACTTTTTCCCTCTTTTTTTTCAATTGAGGTGAAGTTAATATAACATAAAATTAATTTTATTAATTTTAAAGTGTACAATTCAGTTGCATTTAGTGCATGCACAATGTTGTGCAACCACCATCTCATAACTGTGACTTTATTTTTAACAGGTGCATAGTTAAGAGTATCCCTTTAATGGCTCACCCTCACTCATAGTCAATATGATGTTCTGAGATGGTGAGAAATGGTTAGAGATAAACTTGCAAGTTAGGCATTTTCAATAACTGGCAAGTCAGAGAATCTTGCCAACTGGTGGAAGATCATTGACCACCTCATTCCATAAATACGTTTTTTCAAACATTCACTCATTCAGTTCCTACTCTGTGCCTATGCCTTCAAATCCTTACACTGGACATACTGACAGTTACAGTAAAGGGCTATGACTGTGGCTCATACAAGTATGGTCAAATGGGGGTGTGGCCAACCGTGTCCAGTAAATATAGGATTCACTAAGGAGGAGAAGATTGAGTTAGTTCTTAAGCTATGACCAGCGACAAAAGGAAAGTGAGTTAAGAAGAGCATGAGGGACTGGCCCAGTGGCGCAAGCGGTTAAGCGCGTGCCCTCCACTGCAGCGGCCCGGGGTTCGCCAGTTCAGATCCCGGGCATGCACCGACGCACTGCTTGGCAAGCCACGCTGTAGCGGCGTCCCACATAAAGTGGAGGAAGATGGGCACGATGTTAGCCCAGGGCCAGTCTTCGTCAGCAAAAAAAGAGGAGGACTGGCAGATGTTAGTACAGGGCTGATCGTCTCACAAAAAAAAAGAACATGAGAAGAAGGCATTCTAGGCAAAAGGAGTAGATGCAAATACATAGAAGCCTGGTGAGCCATGTCCTGCTGGGTTGTAGCGTACAATCATACTAAGAGGAAAAATGTAGTAAGCACATTTTATGTGCCAGGCACTCCTTGTAAGTATTGTATATTATATTCTCAAAGTTACACCAAGAGCTAGGTGCCATTCACATTAAATAGATGAGACATCTGAAGTACAGAGAGGTTAAGTAACTTGGCTACACAACTACAAAGGGGCTGAGCTGGAATTCAAACTCAGGCAGCCTAGCTTCAAAGCCCATCCTCTCCACCACTATACAACCTACACTACATTCTTCTTTTTTCTCCTTCTCTTTAATAAAATTAATCACTTAAGGCAAGATCTTTTATTATGGAAACTATAGTACACCACAACACACTGATGGTGAACAAATGACTGATACAAACAATGAGTGGGCACCACTAAGAACCCCATATGGCTTCTGAACAAATGAGGGTGCAAGTGGCAAACCATATTGAAAGATTAGTAAAGCTTAATGTATTTCTTATTCTTTTAGATTAAAAAATACATAAAAACAGGAATTCTCATATTTTCCCTATAACCCAGTCATTTTCTTGCACACCGCCTAGCTCAAGGTGTGCTTACCCCACGTTGGAGACCTCTACTAAACAACAGAGAAACACGGCAGGGTTTTAAGAAGGTGAATAATGTGAGCGGATATGTATTTTTTTTTTAACAGTTATTCTAGAAGGAATAAGAAGAAAAAAAGAGACCAGAAAAAGAAAAATCATTAGGATGCCACTTGCAATAGATCCAGCAAATGATGACGAGGTGCTAAACTATAACAGTGGGGTATCAGATGTGAGAGATTAAATGACATGCCATGAGAACTGCCGAACCAAAACCTGGGTATCTAGGTTGCACTGATCTGGGAAATATATAGAATGGACTTGCAGAAAGACTTTTATCATGAAACTTCTAAGACTTCTCTTTATGACTACTTTTGTCCACAATGCTTGATTATTTTTAAGTCTAATTTTACACTATCAAACCGTGGCCCAAAATGAATAATATAATAATATCAACTAGCACAGCATTGAGGCAGGTAACTAAGTAATTTAGTATAGCTGTATTAAAATTTGAGACTTAGCTTTCTAATCCAGAAACAAAATATCTAATCACAGAGAAAGTGCAGGGATTTAAAATACACTCTTCTGTATTCCAAAACACAAATTTACAGGATGGAATCTTACAAGTGAGCTTCCAAACAAGCTTTTTAAATGAAGCTCCATCAGAGAAGTCATTTAAGAAGCCAGACTCACATTATATTAATGTGACAAGTATAATAAGATAAATATCTCATATGATTCTCAAATGACATAATTAATGTAGCTTATGTGACATATTCCTATTAATGATCTTTTATTATGTGTGAACAGTAAAATAACATTAGATAAGCAATGAAAAAATCCAATCAGCAGTAGCTTTGCTGAAGGTTTTGACTGCAGTCTTATTTACACAGTGTTATCTGATACTAATCCTTGGATTTTAAAGAGCAGAAATCACTTCAGAATTGTAAACAACCATGTTGCTATGAGATGAGCATTTTAATTACTATCATTTCTGCAAACACAAGATAAAAATAATATGCTGCATAACAGCCTCTTAACGTGAAAACAGGGGAAAGTGTATTTTGCTAGGCCAATGAGGTTACATTAATAAAAGGATCGTGACACTAGATCAGGAGCCTGATCCGCAGAGCCTCGTAGTATGTCTTAACGACGACTGCCATGGAGATTTTGTAGAAAATGTAGCTGTCCCTTCCCTGACATTGTCTACAAAAGACTAGAAGTGAGTGGCAAAATATTCTGGTTTTCTTTAATAATCCACTACAGTCTAATATCTATGAATCAACTGAAATATTGTGAATCCTTTCACATTTAAAGTTCATACCACCTCTTAGAAGAAGTCTAAATAGTTTTACCAAGTAATAGTTCTAATTTACTTTTACATCAAATAAATATTGAGTAACTATATTATCTTTAGCATCATAAAAGAGATGTGAGATATGGTTCCTGAACTCAAGAAGCTTGAAGTGTAATTGAGAAGCAGGATATATACATAAAGAGATAAAGATATATACATTAAGAGATAGAAAAGGTTACTATCAATAAAAGACAATCAGCCTAAAAGGGCATAGATTCTAAATGCTCTAAGAATTCAGAAGTAGACAAAATCACTGTGTTTCTTCAAGAAGAAGGAGAGGGAAGAAGAGGATCATGGTGCTAATATCCAGAGTAAGGGAGAAAAGCTATGGCTAACCTTCATATACGGGGATCATCTCAGCTCTCAGGCTTTATCTTTCTTGGATAAAGAGCCCTGGTCATCAAAATTCCTAAGTACAATGGTGACGAATACATCTCTTAAAGTAAATAAGGCCTGCTCCAATTCTAGCTCTGACCCTGCCATGCTATGTGACTCTGGATAGCTCATTTAACCTCTCTAAACCTGTTTCCTTATCTGTAAAATGCAAATTGTAACACCCACCACCTTACTGGATAAGAAATAAATGAATGCATTTAGAGCAAATAGAGATGCCTAGCTTAGAGCAGGTGCTTAAAAAACGGTAGCTGCTACTTACATGATATTAAATGCCATTCTTACCACAATGCGATCACAGCTGCACAGAATCTTGCTTTTTAGGGTAATTACAGGGCTCTTGGTGAGAGGCCTACTGTGCTCTGGAGGACTGGGTCCTAAGCTCCTCACTGGTCCTGAGGGTGGAACATGATTAATCATGTTCTGCTGGTTTCTTTGTGAAAAGGTAGCAGATTCTAATTGAATACTCCAGAGCCCACATCTTGAATTTTAGTATTTAGTTAAACCCAGCAAGTAAGCAGAGAAAAGAGGAGTAAAGAACATCCCCCCCTCAATCATGTACCCCAGCTGCATGCTCAGAAACAAAGAAACCTAAAACCTATGGTCATTCTCTTATAGTGAGCCCAGAGTTTACACAGGCCAACACTGGTAGGGGCTGATGGGACACCATGATAGCAAGTTACCAACCAATCCCAGTCATGAAGCCCAGCTATAGACAAATGCTGCTTGGGGCAGCATTCTATGGATGATCTTCCTAGCTTTGTTAAAATCACATCAATGCAGTATCACTTTTCATCTGTAGCGTAAGTGGTTTTCATGAAACAGTTTGGCAAAACACATAGCATGTGACTGTACCACCATAAATTTGTTAGCAGACCTAGCCAGAAACCATGGCAATGATCTGATCATGTGAGTATTCTTGCAAGAGTAAGAAGATAAACCTAATCTTTGCAAAGACTTACTGGTGCCCTATTGGAGTTGAATACTGAGTCTCTTCAAGGAAGCTTCCATTTCCAATGTAGAAGAAGCAAGAATTGTTCTCAAGCCACTACCAAATAATCATACAGTATTTGATGGCTCAGCTTATTTTTTAATCTTCTATGAACTCTGCAGAATTATATCTGGACCCTTATAACACGATGATTTGGGATTATGAATGCAGTGAATAAACACAACCTTCTGGTATAGCAATTTAAGCATCACAGAGTGAGTAAATACTGCAGAGTGAATCCTAACACTTGAAACAGAATATTCCAGAGACCAGAAATCCACCTGACTGCCAAGAATAATACTTCCGTGGTTCAAGCAATACCAGTACCCAGAGGGGTTTCCACAGACATAACCACATGAGTTACTGCGTATTGGGTAAAATAGAAAAAACAGACATTTATGAATGTATAGTTTGCAGGCATCTTAAAAGTACTCATAAATATGCGATTTACAAATATAGAAGAAATGGGGGGGGCTTTAGGAATCCATAGTATTGTTTAAATTGCTTAACTATATGGTTTCTTCTATGGGTTTTCCTCATCCTAACTTTGATTTTTATTGGGTGGGGGTGAGATACATGGATCTCAACTAAAACAAATGAAACCAATCTCATTGAAAGAAGCTCTATGATTAGAACTAATATATGAGAGATTCTGACTTCAGGATGAGGTAGAAATGACTCAGTGTCAGAGATCAAAATTGTATCAATTAAATATCAAAGAAAACCTTTCAATTTACCAGGCTATACTGAAGCAGAGTTTGTTAGATTCTCTAGCAATAAAACAAATGCACAATATAGTCTCATGCATTTCACACATGATTTCTATTTCAGCTCTGATGTAAAACACGGTATCACACACCACACCACAAAGAAAGAGTCAGTTTAGCTAGTTCAAGTAAAACATCAAGCAGCTGCTAACAGAGACAGGTCACGGCTGGGGAGGGGCACAGCATATTCCGTTCCCTATGTTTTCCCTCAGAAGAATGTCAATAAAAACCACGGCCAAATTAGGTATTTGAAGGGGGGTGGGGGGAAGGAAGTCCTGCTATGCAGTGAACTACTGGCTTCCCCTAACAGCACCAGTCAGACAAGTTAGAAAAAGGAGCCCTAGCCAAACCTACAGTCACCAACAACTTGAAGAAAGCTGTCTTTCTCCCTGAACCTCCTGGGGTAGCGACCAGTCCCACATTTAGAAACGTTATTTCTGGGACCAATAGCAATTTATTTTGATAGAACCACTGGATTTTTTTTTTCTTGAGTTCTCAACAAAGGAGCCATATTAGGAAATAATCTCGCAAAAAGCAAAGTGCCCCCTCCCCCTCATCCCCACGATCGATGCACACACGCCGTGCACGCTGACACGCACATACACACACCCGTGCACAATGGCCGGCGCGCGCACTCGCGCGGGCCCACGCGGCAGCCCAGGAGCCCCGCGGGCAGAAGGCCCAGCCTGGGCCCTGCCCCAGGCGCTGGGAAAGGAGGCCCCGCAGCCCTGCTGCCCGGGAACCAGCTGCTGGGCGGTTGTGCTGGGGATGCTCGCCCCCCAGCGGGGCCCTGGGGAAGCGGCTGCCAGCGGCTGGCAGCCTTTTAACCCCTTGGGGAAGTAGGTGCTACAACACCCACCTGCGGGGACACTGGAATGTGTTGGGGTGCATCTTCAAATGCCTCCCCGCCCTAGGCGGGGCGCCACCTAGTTCTTGGACCCTGGCAGCTCTTGGCTGGCTCCTGCAAAGTTAATGGTGTCACTGGCCCCAAAGGGCTTCTAAAGCAAATGGGTGTTTCTGAGCTGTCACCCCTGAGAGTCCAGGCATACCAAGAAGGAAAAACTTAAGCGGGCAGTGGACGCAGACCAGACTTGGTAACTCATCCCTAAGGGACTGGTGCAAGTCCCTAAGGGGACAGAGCTGCTTGGACCGGCCGGCCCAGCAAACTATGGAAGGGGTGGAGGGACCCGAGGGCAACCGCCCCCTGTCACCCTCCCCTGGGTCGGGCATCAGGGCCCCGTCCCCACTCCGGGACACTTACCTTCTTCCGGGGCTGCCATTTCATCATATTTGTACAGCCGATACGTGGAACATCAAGATGCTGGCTGGGGGCTGGGGGCAGACGCAGGGCAGCGGCGACTGCAAGTCATGCTGCCTCCCTCCCACCCCCTAATTCTTTCCCATATTCACTGCGAAGGGAAAAAGCCCAAAAGAGTCCAGTCTTTTCGCCTTCAGTTCAATGAAAAGTATCCCCAAACCACGAACACACTTCCCACTGGGCTAGGAAGTCCCAGCAACAACCAGCGTACTCCTGCCAGAGCGGGGCATTTTCCCCTCCAGCCAGCGCCTGCAAAAGGAGCCTGCGGCAGGGGTCTCCACGCCGGCTGCAGAGACCCTCCCTCAGAGAAGAGACTGAGAACACGAGCTGCTGCAGAAACCCAGCAGGGCTCCTGCCATCCAAACGCCTTTTGGCGAATTCTCCTCTTCTCAAAAAAAGATTAGACAAGCAATCAAACCCTCACGCGCAGCCTGGAGCAATTCCCAAAATTCTGGGTGTATTTCTCGTTTGTAAAATTTAGCAAAGAAAATTCCAAAGATCTGTAATCAGAGCTTCTTTACGCTGTTTTCTCTTCCTTCTTGGAACTTGGGGGAAAGGATCTGCCCTTCCCGAAATGTCTACCTTCCCTGAATACTGTAAATAGGAAAACTTGGTTTGTGTGTTTAGATTTTTTTTTTTTTAATTCCCAAGAACCTTAGTGGGGAAAGGCTGGAAGGAAATCCTGCAAGAACCCAACTCCACAGCTCAGTCTGCACTAATGACTTCCTTCCCTTCAGTGCAAGCACAGCCTGCCCAGCTCCAGCCACACAGAGCAAACGGTTTCTGGGTCTTAGTGCCACGACATCTACTCCAAAGCAAAAAGTACATACAGTTTCTGAGGCACCCAACAGCTCCTAAGGAATCAGAGCCAGAAGAGATCTACAAAATCAGGAAACTATCTCAAAAGAGGTACCTAAATTTGTGAGTTATATCGAGAGAAAAAAAGGAAAAGGAAAGGACCCTAGCCAAAAGGATACAAAATCTTTTCTTTATTTTTTTATTGATGTTTTAATGGTTTTTAACATTGTGACATTTTGGGTTGTGCATTTTTGTTTGTCCATCACCATATATATGACTCCCTTCACCCCTTGTGGCCACCCCCCACCCCCCACCCCCACTGCCCCTGGTAACCACAGTACAGTTTTCTCTGTCCATGTGTTGGTTTATATTCCACATATGAGTGAGATCATACAGTGTTTGTCTTTCTCTTTCTGGCTTATTTCACTTAACATAATACGCTCCAGGCCCATCCATGTTGTTGCAAATGGGACGATTTTGTCTTTTTTTATGGCTGAGTAGTATTCCATTGTATATATATACCACATTTTCTTAATCCAATCATCAGTCGAGGGACACCTAGGTTGCTTCCACTTCTTGGCTATGGTGAACAATGCTGCAATGAACATAGGGGTGCATAAGCCTCTTTGGATTGTTGATTTCAGGTTCGTTGGATAGATTCCCAGTAGTGGGATGGCTGGGTCATAGGGCATCTCTATTTTTAATTCTTTGAGGAATCTCCATACCATTTTCCATAGAGGCTGCACCAGTTTGCATTCCGACCAGCTGTGTATGAGGGTAAGGATGCAAAATCTTAATGTGTGATTTGAAGAAAAAAAATTTGAGGTATCTGACAAGATAAAATTTAATCAAGAATAGACTCTGCTTCTCTAAATTTAGTGCTAATTTTATTACCGTAGTAATTGCTATGGAGATTGAGTTTCATTCATCTTCTGTAAAATGATTCCACCCTATTTAAGGAGATATATTTCCAAATACAAAATACTATGGAATTCTACTATTATTTGTCATCAAACATATGTATCAACTCCTATTCTATGAGGCTATTTTGGTAGCTGGGAATATAATGGATAGTGTAAGCTACTAGAATATTAACTAATGTTCATAATAATAGTAACTGATGTAGTGAGTCCAACGTTCCAATAATGTTTAACTTATTACTCTCAGAGTTCTACATGCAGTGGTAGGATTGGGTGATGTGGGTGACTATATGCAGATTGGACACTCACTATATCAGATTATAAATGTCATTAAAATACCCAAAATAGTTAACTGAAATGGTTTACTTTTGAGATCTTTTCTTTTTTCTTTTGTTTTTTTTTGTGAGGAAGATCAGCCCTGAGCTAACATCCATGCTAATCCTCCTCTTTTTGCTGAGGAAGACCTGCTCTGAGCTAACATCTATTGCCAATCCTCCTCCTTTTTTTTTTCCCCCAAAGCCCCAGTAGATAGTTGTATGTCATAGTTGCACATCCTTCTAGTTGCTGTATGTGGGACGTGGCCTCAGCATGGCCGGACAAGCAGTGCGACGGTGCGCGCCCGGGGTCCGCACCCAGGCGGCCAGTAGTGGAGTGAGCGCACTTAACCGCTAAGCCACGGGGCCACCCTTGAGATCTTTTCTAAGCCTAAGAGTCTGAAATTCAATGATGAAAGCATTATCTTTTTAATAATAATATCAACAATTACAGCTGCATGCATAGGTACTATTTCTTAACCCACTACTCTATGCCAGGACCTATGCCTACATTCATTATCTCACAGGATAGATAATGCAAGGAAGATTTTATTGTTCCTTTTTCCAGATGAGGACACTGAGATTCAGAGGGGTCACTTGCTCAACCAAGACCACAACACATAGAAGGTAGTGGGGCTGGAATTCAGACCCACGATGACCTGACTCCAGACCCTATGCCCTTTCCATGATGTGCATCATAGCTACATACCAACCTTACCTCTCATCTCAATAAAACTATTCAGTGCCTATGACTTAAGCACCTATTATTCACCAGCCCCTGTTCCAGGCACTAGAAATATGAGTGAGAGGCTGTCCCTGCTCTTGAAATTACTTACTGCAGGCAGCAGTCACAAATAATACCAATACTCTATATATGTTCTGACATATCCAAATCATTCTGCACAGCTTAAACTGCATATTCTACTAGCATGGAAAGTTCAATAAATTCCAAACCAAATTCATCAATCTACCCCAAAATCAGTTTCTCTTCCCAAATTTCCTTTATCTGCCCACAACACTGTTATTCTTCCAGGATCACAAACTAAAACCTCAACATCATTCCTTATATCTAATCTATCACAGAGTCCTTTCACTTCTTTCTTAGACATGGCTTGCAAATTCCTACTGCTGACATCTGAAGCCAGAGCCTCACAAAACAAACATATATTAAGTACCAACTAGGTGCAAAGCATCATGTAGGATAAAAAAGTATAAGACCAAGTCCCTATGCTGGATGAAGTTACAAAGAAGTTAGGACAGAACAGAAGACCTCTAAGAAGACAACCAGGCATTGCCTCTGTCAGTTAAGCAAAAAATGAATTATGTGGTCAATAGGTGTTCCAAGAGTCAGAAGGAGAAATCATTGTAAACAGGGATGGTCAAGGAAGGTTTCACAAAGGAATGTGAAGTAAAAATTTAGAGGAGATACAATTCATTCTAGAGCCAAAAGCCAAGGTGCTTACTATGGCCAGTAATGCCATTCAGGATCTGGACCCCTCTACCTTTCGGAACTCATTTCTTACCCCTCTCCCACTCCCCTTCTCAGCCCCTGCCATCTTGACCCCCTCACTGTCCCTTGAACATGTCAAGCATACATCTGTTGCACACTCTGCGTGAATCACTCTTCCTCCAGATAGTCTCGTGGCTCCTTCCCTCAGTTCCTTCAGGACTCTGTTAAAATATATTACAAAGGCTGTCTCTCATCATCCCTTCTAAAATAATAGGACCATGACCCACATACTGTTACTTTCTATCTTTCTTACCCTGTTACATTTTACTTCATAGCCCTAATGACATATATTTTATTTGTTTATTTATGTGAGGTCTTTTTCATCCCACAAGAACATAAATTACAAGGAAGCAGGGACTTTGGTCTAATACCAACACCCAGTGAACAGTGCCTGACACAATAAGCAATCAATAAATATTTATTGAATGAAACAATGAAAGAAAAAGAAAAAGGAGAATAGTGTGAGTAAAGGAGGCAAGCATATGTAAGATGTAGTCAAGACACAAAATACTGACCTCCCTAAAATATAACACTTAAGTATGAGAATGTTAGAGGCAGAGACTTTGTCTTGTTCAGCTTTGTAATTCCCAGTGCCCAGAATAGTGCCCGGTACAGCAGAGGTGCTCAATATTTATGGGATAAAAGAATGAATGGCGGGGCAGAAAAAAGAAAAGAATAGTGAATGAGTGAAATTCCATTCCATTCCATTCCAAGTAAAAGATACTTTGGCAAGGTATGTTGGAACCAAATGGTAAGGAACACTGTAAGGCAAAGAAATTTGTACTTTATCCTGTAGAATGCAGGGCATTGAAAGTATTAACAGTAGGCAAAGGACAGGGTTGAAGCAGCATTTTTAAGCAATCTAATATATAACAAAATATTAACTATGTATGAGGCTGTTTTTTATGTCACTTTAGATTTTTTTAAAACTATGTGCATGATTAAAATGCTTATTATGACCATTTGACAGATATCAAAACTGAAATTCAGAGCGGTTAGGTGACCTGGTCAATGCCACACAGCAAGTCAATGGCAAATGGAAGGGCTAGAACCCAGGGCTTATAAACCAATGCCTAAGTGATGGGAGCAGGAACCTACAATTGCTTAGGGGCCCAAGAGAAAAGTTACTCCTTTCTACTCTGCCTCTGACTTGCTATATAACAAAAATTTTCAGAAGGGCAAGGCAGGTGATGTGAATAAGTGAAACAGAGCCAGGTTTAAGACAAAAGGGAATTGTGAGGATTGTAAACCTGGAGCTACATGAATCATGCAAAAGAGGTAGCTGCTACATAACTCTAGTCGATTGACGTCATGCAGGAATATCAGTCCAAAGGTGCCAGATTCTCTAAATTTTCATGAGAAGCTAAAAATTTCCTGATTTTTAACTACTTGCTCAAATATTTAAAGCATCCTAACAGGCCAAACAAAACATGCCTGTAGGTCTAAATTCCATCTGCAAGTCGTAATTTGTAACTGCTGACTTAAACCACTCAAGGCTTCACTTTCCCATATGTAAATTAAGGGACCTACGTGGTTCCTAATCTGTGGGGTGGTTTTCTGAAGGCATTTGTGAATCCATATGCATACCATGCTTGGTCTGTGGACTGAAGAGCAATCTCTCATGCTCAGATGTTGTTGGACTTAATAAAAGACAAAGTTATTTAAATTGCAGGAGAGTGGGTCTGAAAACAGTGGACAGTATCAGGAAAGGAGAGAGAACATATATTCATGTTTCTATAGAAAGACAGAATCAATCTAAAACTTCAAAGTGATACAAGGCTTTAAACTGGTTTTCAATTTTTTAGGTATATCCTTTGGGTCACTTATTTGTATGGCATTTCTTCCCCTGCTGTCTGGTGAGTGTTTCAACTTTCACTTAATAGGTACCACTCAATAGAGGACCATTACCTAGAAACCTTTAAATACAAATACTATCTTAAATCACCTTATATTTTTTCTTTGTGTATTTATTTATTTATTTTGCTTTATCCAAATTGAATCGGTAATTATACCTGAAATATTTATAGAATTACCATTATACCAATACACTTTCTCCATTAGGAATTATTTATATAGAGCTACCAAGCTAACACAATTCGAAATATTGTAATTTAGTTTAGTGTTTCAAAGATCCAATATGAAACAGTGAGAACACAATTTCTCAGATCTGCAGCTATTAAAAGGCATTTTTACAACTCCTTCATTTTTAAGATAGCACTTTGCAAACCACTTCCCTTAAAAGCAGATACTGTAAAACAGTCTATTAAAATAGTATTTTCCTCAATAACTACTTGTCTATTCAAATCTGAACAAAAGCAAGAAAGAGGAAATGAATGGAGAAAACACACCTTTTTTCATTGTTGTGAATTTCTTCAAGATTTCCTAAGGAGTGATATGTCTGACATTGATCACAGGGTAAATGCCTGAAAAAGCTAGCCTCATACTTATTTACATTTATTGTGTTTAGAAGTAGACTATTAAGCTCAATGTGAAGCAGTATTTGGAAAATATATTAATTTTCCTGAAGACTTCTAAATTATTTTCAAGTATCTAAAGAGGTATTAGGAAAGTAAAGGGACAAAGGTAGAAGTATATTTCAGATTAAAAAATTTTGCCTCATTAGTGATATTTCACACCATTGGGTGCTTTCAGAATATCAAGGCCATGTGTTGCTAAAAAATAAAAAAAAAAAAAAAAGAAAACTAAAATAACTTGTTACAGTAAGAATTCTGCCTTGTAGCCAACTTGATGCAGGACTATGCTTCCATTCCTTGGGAGGGAAACTGCTCCACAACCTCCAGAGAGGATCACCTCTAACCTTACCCACCTCACTTCCTTCCACTATCAGGCAGTGTCAGAGAGGCCGAAGGCCAATCCTTTAAATTCAACACACATTGACTGAGTACTCATTATATACAAGGGACTGTACTAGGCACTGTGAGAGGAGACAAAAATCAGATGATTTTTGCCCTTAGGGAGATAGCAGTCTGGTGGAGTTTGAAGGAGAAGACAGGTGCACAACTAATAAAAATATCAATAAAAATAGCAGCTAACACTTACTGATCTTGCTATTCATCTGACTCTTAAGAGCGCAAGCTCTTAACGCAAGCTAAGTGGTAGAAGAATGAAATAACTAATAGCATATTCTCTCATTAAGATTATGGAAACCCTAAAGAGCAATTAATTCTGACTGTGGTAACTGATAAAGATTTTACAGCAGAGGTGGCACAGTATTCTTTCAACAAGCAGAGAAAGGATTTCTGGAGGAGTGTTCCAGATTGAAGGAACAGAGCATGAGCCAAAACATGGAGGTATGACAATGTGGGACACATTAGCAAGTCATCTAAAAGATCTGAAACCTATAACGCAAGGCAAGGTGCAGTGAAGTTAAGGTTAGAGGGCTGTGAATGCTATTATCCTAACACCAATAATAATAACCATCATTTATTGATTATGTGCCAAGCATTAAAATGTTTTATATATTTTTTTATTTCCTTTATTCTTCCTAACACCTTTAAGAAGAGGAACTATTATTATGCCCATTTTACAGAAGAGGAAATTACAGCTAAAGAATTAAGTAAATTCCTGAAGTATCTTGGCTAGAAAGTAGTTGAAAGGAAATTCAAGACTGTTAAGATTCCAAAGCCTTGTTCTTAACTCCCGACTTAGAATACAATGATGAGTGCACGGGATTTTAATCAAGGTATTGGCAAACCTATTTGAGTTTTATGCTAACTCTGGAAGTACTGTGAAAGATAGAAAGAATAGGAGAACAATAAAGACAGGAAGGCCAAATAAGTTTCTGTTGCAATAGATCGATAAGGGATGCAGAAGTCTTGAATTAGGGCAGCAGAAACAGAAAAAGGACCTTGTTGAGAGACATTTCACAAGTAAAACAGGTCCTAAGAACCTGTTACATGAAAGGGACAGAGAGAAGGATTTAAAGACGATTCTAAAATTTTTCATCATCTTTTAGAAAAAAGAGACACCCCACTAACTGAGGTATGGATCACAGAAAGAACAGGTAGATACCGAATTCAGTTTGAGACTTATAGAGTCTGAGGCAGAGATAAAAGATACCCAGGAATGTGGAGTAGGTAGGTGGAGGTATGGTCTGGAGTTAAGGATATATAGCTACAGCTATAAAGAGATTTGGGGGTCATTCACATAATGATATGTATAAAGCTTTTGGTTATTCAAAAAAAAAAAAAAAAAGATTCTTCCAGGGATGGAATTTAGAGCAAGAAGATAAAAGAAAGAGAGGGAGGGAACAGAACTGAATTTTGAGCAATGCTTTACTTTTTTTTTTTTGGTGAGGAAGATTGGCCCTGAGCTAACATCTGTTGCCAATCTTCCTCTTTTTGCTGGAGAAGATTGGCTCTGAGCTAACAACATCCATGCCCATCCTCCTCCATTTTGTATGTGGGAGGCCGCCACAGCACGGCTTGATGAGTGGTGCGCTGGTCTGCGCCCAGGATTTGAACCCGCGAACCCCAGGCCACCGAAGCAGAGCATGCAAACCCAAGCAAGACACCACCGGGCCGGCCCCAATGCTTCTAAATACAACATAATTCACTGCCCAGTTGGGATGGGTGGGAGACTACCCAGTTTCCTGAGGCAGCAATTTTTATTTGGCCAATACTGCCTGGTTCAAACCTTAGATCCACCATATACTAGCTGTGTGACCTTGTGTTACTTCATTTTTCTGTTCCTCAATTTCCAGCTCTGTTAAATGGACATAATAATAGCACCTACCTAAATATGGTTGTTGGGAAGATTAAATTATGTATGTAATTATACACACACATAATATATCCTGTATATAACGCTATCTGCTTAGTATTGTTGTTGTTTTACTGTGCTAACCGTGATTTTTTTTCTCATTCTTCAAAATATCATGGATTTGTGTTGATTATATTTTAAGGGCCACAAACTGCCAGAACCAATGCTCATGCGTTTCAGTGATATAATCATTTTTCTCATGAGACTTCTTCTGTTCATGACAGAGCAACTGGGACCAGGGTTACTCTCCTGAGTTATGTCTCCTGACATAACTAGAAAACTGGATAAAATATGAGGAAAATACTGTTTCAGACAACAGGTAACACAGTACTATGAACCTTGAGAGAAGCAAAACAAATGAGGTTAGCCCTATGATCACCCTGGCTTTCTGCCTGGAGGCACTTTCCGGACCACAGAGCAAGAAGGGCATCCCAAGCAGAGCTTAATGGTCTTGCTAAGTTGGGAAGACAGAGATCAGAGTTTGAGGAGAACAAAGTAGCCAGAACATTTAGGGTAGAGAAATGGAGAAGAAGACCTCTAAGGGCGCTACACAGACAAAGTGCTCCAGATATCAACACAGAGGTCTCCTTGAGTTTTGGCTGAATACAAAGTTGCCCAATATAGGGCAAAACTCCACAAAGCTAGGAAAAAGGAAGCTATAAACTGAACTGCCACAGCTCACCAGGGCTGAAAACTTTCAAGTTCCAACCAGCCAGAGTGGAGGGAACACTTGGGACATTCAGTAGAGACCTCAGAAAAGTCATGTGGCTTTTTTTAAAAATTATTTTATTGGGGTCATATTGGCTTACAATATTGTGTAAATTTCAGGTGTACATCATTATATTTCAGTTTCTGTATAGACTGCATCGTGTTCACCAATAGTGTAGTTTTTATCTCTCACCATACATATGTGCCCCTTTACCCCTTTCGCCCACTCCCAACCCCCTTCTCCCCTGGTAACCACCAATCTGTTCTTCTTATCTATGTGTTTATCTTCTACATATGAGTGAAGCCATACAGTATTTGTCTTTCTCTGTCTGACTTATTTCACTCAGCATAATACCCTCAAGGTCCATCCACGTTGTCACAAATGGCACAATTTTGTTTTTTTTTTAAGGCTGAGTAGTATTCCATCGTCCACATCTTCTTTATCCATTCATCTGTTGATGGGCATTTGGGTTGCTTCCATGTCTTGGCTATTGTAAATAATGCTGTGATGAACATAAGGGTGCATATATCTTTTTGAATTATTGATTTCATGTTCCTTGGATAAATACTCAGTAGTGGAATAACTGGAGCATATGGTATTTCTATTTTTAATTTTTTGAAAAATCTCCATACTGTTTTCCATAGTGGCTGCACCAGTTTGCATCCCCACTAGCAATGTATGAGGGTTCCCTTTTCTCCATATCCTCTCCAACACTTATTTCTTGTCTTGTTAATTATAGCCATTCTGATGGGTGTGAGGTGATATTTCATAGTAGTAGTTTTGATCTGCATTTCCCTAATAATTAGTGATGTTGGCCATCTGTATATCTTCTTTGGAAAAATGTCTGTTCATATCCTCTGCTCCTTTTTTGATTGGTTGTTCATTTTTTTGTTATTGAGTTGTATGAGTTCTTTACATATTTTGGAAATTAACCCCTTCTTGGATATATAATTTGCAAATACTTTCACAAAGGTGATGGGTTGTCTTTTTGTTTTGTTGATGGTTTCCTTTGCCTTGCAGAAGCTTTTCAGTCTGATATAGTCCCATTTGTCTGTTTTCTCTTTTGTTTACTTTGCCTGAGTAGACATGGTATTCAAAAAGACACTGCTAAGACTGATGTGAAAGAGGGTACTGCCTATATTTTCTTCTAGGAGTTTTACGGTTTCGGGTCTTACATTCAAGTCTTTAATCCACTTTGAGTTAATTTTTGTGTATGGTGTAAGATAATGGTCTACTTTCATTCTTTTGCACGTGATTGTCCAGTTTTCTCAACACAATTTATTGAAGGGAATTTCCTTTCTCCATTGTATGTTCTTGGCTCCTTTGTCAAAGATTAGCTATCCATAGATGTGTGGTTTTATTTCTGGGCTTTCAATTCTGTTCTATTATTTGTGTGTCCATTTTTCTGCCAGCACCATGCTGTTTTGATTACTATAGCTTTTTTTAAAATTATTTATTTATTTATTTTCCCCCCAAAGCCCCTGTAGATAGTTGTATGTCATAGCTGCACATCCTTCTAGTTGCTGTATGTGGGACGCGGCCTCAGCATGGCCAGAGAAGCGGTGCGTCGGTGCGCGCCTGGGATCCGAACCCAGGCTGCCAGCAGCGGAGCGCGTGCACTTAACCACTAAGCCACGGGGCCGGCCCTGATTACTATAGCTTTGTAGTGTATTTTGAAGTCAGGGAGTGTGATAACTCCAGCTTTGTTCTTTTGTTCTTGGGATTACTTTGGCAATTCGGGGCCTTTTGTTGTTCCATATAAATTTTAGGATTCTTTGTTCTATTTCCATGAACAATGTCATTGGGATTCTGATTGGGATTGCATTGCATCTGTAGATTGCTCTAGGTAATATGGACACTTTAATTATGTTTATTCTCCCAATCTATGAGCATGGAATATCTTTCCATTTCTTTATGTCTTCTTCAATCTCTTTCAATGTCTTATAGTTTTCAGTGTATAGGTCTGTCACCTCCTCTTAAATCGATTAAAGTGATTAAATTTATTCCTAGGTATTTTATTCTTTTACTTGCGATTGTAAATGGGATTGTATTCTTGATTTCTCTTTCTGCTAGTTCATCATTAGTGTACAGAAATGCAACTGATTTTTGTATGTTGATTTTGTACCCTGCAACTCTACCGTATCGTTGATTGTTTCTAATAGGTTTTTTGTGGATTCTTTAGAGTTTTCCATATATAGAATCATGTCGTCCACAAACAGTGACAGTTTTACTTCTCCCTTTCCTACCTGGATCCCTTTTATTTCTTTTTCTTGCCTAATTGCTCTGTCTAAAAGCAATACTCTGTCTGTATTCCAGTACTATGTTGAATACCAGTGGCGAGAGTGGGCATCCTTGTCTTGTTCCTGTTCTCAGAGGAACAGCTTTCAGTTTTTCATCATCGCATATGATGTTGGCTCTGGGTTTGTCACACATAGCCTTTATTATGTTGAGGTACTTTCCATCTATACCAATTTTATTGAGAGTTTTTATCATAAATGGATGTTGGATCTAGCCAAATGCTTTCTCTGTATCTATTGAGATATTGTGTGATTTTTATTCTTTATTTTGTCAATGTGGTACATCACATTGATTGATTTGTGGATGTTGAACCATCCCTGCATCCCTGGAATAAATCCCACTTGATTGTGGTGTATAATCATTTTAATGTATTGTTGTACTCGATTTGCTAATATTTCGTTGAGGATTTTTGCATCTATGTTCATCAGCAATATTGGACTGTAATTTTCCTCTTTTGTGTTGTCCTTGTCTGGTTTTGGTATCAAGGTAATGTTGGCCTCATAGAACGAGTTAGGGAGCTACCTGTCCTCTTCAATATTTTGCAATAGTTTGAGAAGGATAGGTATTATCCTATCCTTCTTTGAATGTTTAGTAGAATTCACCAGAGATGAACCTGGACTTTTGTTTTTGGGAGGTTTTTGATTACTGTTTCAATCTCTTTACATGTGATTGGTCTATTCATATTCTCTATTTCTTATGATTCAGTTTTGGGAGGTTGAATGAGTCTAAGAATTTATCCATTTCTACTAGGTCATCCAATTTGTTGACATATAGCTTGTCATAGTATTCTTTTATAATCCTTTGTGTTTCTCTGGTATCCATTGTAATTTCTCCTCTTTAATTTCTGATTTTATTTATTTGAGACTTCTTTTTTTCTTAGTGAGTTTGGCTAAGAGTTTGTCAATTTTGTTTATCTTCTCAAAGAACCAGCTCTTAGTTTCATTGATCCTTTCTATTGTGTTTTTAGTCTCTATTTCTTTTATTTATGCTCTGATTTTTATTATTTCCTTCCTTCTACTGACATTGGGTTGTGTTCTTTTTCTAGTTCTTTTAGGTGTAATGTAAGATTGTTTATTTGAGATTTTTCTTGTTTCTTGAGGAGGTCTATATTGCTATAAATTTCCCTCTTAGTGCTGCTTTTGCTGCAACCCATAAGAGTTGGTATGTTATGTTTTCATTTTCACTGGCCTCCGGGTATTTTTTGATTTCTTCTTTGATTACTTCACCGATCCAATGGTTGTTCAGTAACATGTTGTTTAGTCTCCAAATATTTGTGACTTTCCCAGCTTTTTCCTTGTACTTGATTTCTAGTTTCATACCATTATGATCAGAAAAGATGCTTGATATGATTTCAATCTTCTTAAATTTATCGAGGCCTGCTTTGTTTCCCAACATATAGTCTATCTTTGAGAATGTTCCATGTGCACTTGAGAAGAATGTGTATTCTACTGTTTTGGGGGAGAATTTATATACATATACACACACACATACACACACACACACACATATATATCACATTATAGATATATATATGACATATATATCTATTAAGTACATCTGGTCTAGTGTTTCAATTAAGTCCACTGTTTTGTTGTTGATTTTCTGTCTGGATGATCTATCCATTGACATAAGTGGGGTGTTCAAGTCCCCTACTATTATTGTGTTGCTGGCAATTTCTCCCTTTTGGTCTGTTAATAGGTGCTTTATATACTTTGGTGCTCCTGTCTTAGGTGTATATATATATATTAATAAGTGTTATGTCTTCTTGTTGGAATGTCTCTTTTACCATTATATAACGCCTATCTTTGTCTCTTGTTATCTTTTTTATCTTGAAGTCTGTTTTGTCTGATACAAGTATGGCTACACCACTTTCTTTTGCTTGCCATTTGCTTGGAGCATCATCTTTCATCCTTTCACTCTGAGCCTCTGTTTGTCTTTAGAGCCTTCTAAGGAGATGTGTTTCCTGGAGGCAGCATATTGTTGGGTCTTGCTTTTTAATCCATCTAGCCACTCTGTGTCTTTTGATTGGAGAATTCAATCCATTTACATTTAGAGTGATTATTGATATATGAGGACTTAATACTGCCATTTTCTCTTGTTTTCCAGTTGTCCTATATTTCCATTGTTTCTTTTTCCTTGTATTTCTGTCTGCCATTTCAGTTTGGTGGTTTTCTGTGATGTTTCTCTGTATTTTCTCTTTATTTATGCTTTGTGACTCTGCTCTGAATTTTTGTTTTGTGGTTACCATGAGGTTTATATAAAAGATCTCATAGAGGAGATAGTCTTTTTTCTGATAGCCTCTTATCTCCACTAGCCTATGCAGGTTCCATTCCTTTCCTCTTCCCATTCTATGCTTTTGTTATCACAAAGTCTTCTTTTTGGGGTTGTGAGTTTGTAAGGAAATTGTATTGGTTATAGTTATTTTTGATGCTTTCTTTCCCTGTATCTTTTATGTTATAATTAAGTGTTTACTAACCTATTCTGAGATAGGGCTGCAATTTTCTTATTTTGTCTATTTATCTCCTTGCTCAAGGTGTTGTAAACCTTCGCTTTTTAGCTTCAGATAGGAGAGCTCCTTTCAACATTTCTTGGAAGGCAGGTCTAGTGGCGATGAACTCCCTCAGCTTTTGTTTGTCTGGGAAAGCTTTTATTTCTCTGTCATTTCTGAAGGATAATTTCACCGGATAGAGTATTCTCGGCTGATAGTTTTTGTCTTTCAGTATTTTGAATATATCATTCCACTCTCTCCTAGCCTGTAGGGTTTCTGCTGAGAAACCTGCTGAAGGCCTGTAGGTTATTTTCATCTGCCTTGCTGCCCCTAATATTTTTTCTTTTCTTATTTTTATTGAGGTAACACTGGATTATTACATTATATAAATTTCAGGTGTATATCATTATATTTTGATTTCTGTGTAGATTACATCATGTTTACCACCCAAAGACTAAGTGCAAGCCATCACCATATACATGTGCCTAATCATCCCTTTCATCCTCTTCCCTCCCCACTTCCCCTCTGGTAACCACCAATCCAATCTCTGTCTCTATGTGTTTGTTTGTTATTGTTGTTATCTTCTATTTATGAGTGAGATCATACGGTATTTGACTTTTTCCCTTATACTTATTTTGCTTAGCATAATACCCTCAAAGTCCATCTATGTTGTCACAAATGGCCAGATTTCATCCTTTTATATGGCTGAGTAGTATTCCATTGTATATATATACCACTTTTTTATCCATTCGTCCTTGATGGGCACCTAGGTTGCTTCCAAGTCTTGGCTATTGTGAATAATGCTGCAATGAACACAGGGGTGCATGTATCTTTATACATTCATGTTTTCACGTTCTTCGGATAAACACCCAGCAGTGGAATTGCTGGATCGTATAGTAGTTCTATTCTTAATTTTTTGAGGACTCTCCATACTGTTTTCCATAGTGGCTGCACCAGTTTGCACTCCCACCAGCCATGTATGTGAGTTCCCTTTTCTCCACATCCTCTCCAGCACTTGCTATTTCCTGTCTTGGCTATAATATTTTTCCTTTGTCATTGACTTTTGACAGTTTTAATATTATATGCCTTGGAGAAGGTCTTTTTGTACCGAGGTAATTTTAGCTTCATGTACTTGCAAGTCCAGTTCCTTTTCCAGGTTTGGGAAGTTCTCCGCTATTATTTCTTTGAATAAGCTCTCTGCTCCTTCATCCTCTCTTCTCCTGGGATGCCTATAATCCTTATGTTACTTTTCCTAGTTGAGTCAGATATTTCTCAAAGAATTTCTTCATTTTTTAAAAATCTTTTTTTTTTTTTTTTTAAAGATTTTATTTATTCACTTTTTTCCCCCCAAAGCCCCAGCAGACAGTTGCATGTCATAGGTTCACATCCTTCTAGTTGCTGTACGTGGGACTCAGCCTCGCGCTGGACGGAGAAGCGGTGCCCCGGGGCGCGCCCAGGATCCGAACCCGGGCTGCCAGCATCAGAGCGCGCGCACTTAACCGCTAAGCCACGGAGCCGGCCCCATTTTTTAAAAATCTTAGTTCTCTCTTCCACCTGACTCCTTTCTAGGATTCTATCCTCAAGCTCACTAATTCTCTCCTCCATATGGCCTGCTCTATTTTTAATGATTTCTACCTTATTTTTCATCTCATTTATTGTGTTCTTCATCTCCAGAATTTGTTTGTTTTTTTTTTCCAGAGTTTCAATCTCTTTGGTGAAGTACTCCTTCTGTTCATTAATTTTATTCCTGAGCTCACTGAACTGTCTTGCTGAGTTTTCTTGTAACTCCCTGAGTTTCTTTATGACAGCTATTTTGAATTCTCTGTTAGTTAGATTGTAATCTTCTGTGACTTCAAGTTTGGTTTCTGGAGAGCTGTCCTTCTCCTTTTGTTCTGCCATGTTCCTGTAGTTCTTCATGGTGTTTGATGAACTGATCCTCTACCAGTGCATTTGTGGTAGTAACCACCTTTCTTATTTGGGTACGGCTTTGGTTACTTTGATTCTGTGCTGCTTCTGGTTGTATTTGAGAGCCTGCACTTTCCACCCTCTACTGCTTCTGCCAAGGGCATCATCAGTGCTCTCCTTGTGCCACTTGTGCCTCCAGGGTTGCTGGTGCCTTCTCTTTAGTCTCAAGTGTCGCCACCGGGGCCACCAGGCTGCAAGCACTTCTACTGCTTCCAGGGTCACCTGGGTCTTGTGTTCCTCCACTGGCTCTCTGCAGGTTCTCCATGGGCTAGGATGCTGCTGCCCTGTGCACCACCTGTACTGCTGCTCCTGGGTTGTCTGGGGCACTGGTTGCACTGCTGCTGGAGGTGCTGGGTTCATGGGTGTCTCTGTCGCTGCCAGGAGCCTGGCGACCCAGGGAATTGTATGCAGCCCCTGCTGCTGGTGGAGCTGGTGTCAGGGATGCTGCCACTGGGGGCTGGGTCACTGATTCAGCTGTGGTTCCTAAAGCCTCTGGTCACAGGTTCCACCTGCCACTGCTAGGGGGGAGCAGGGGCTAAGCAGGGAGAGGTTTTTGCTGTTGCTCACTATGCAGCCTCTGGTCTCTGGCGCTAGCCAGTGTGTTTTGAAAACTCAGGTTAGAGCGCCACCCCCCCCCCCGCCCCCAGCCATGAAAATCTAAGTTTTCTATACTATCCACACTGTTGGAAAGACCTGGCCACTGCTGGGGAAGGGGGTGTGCACACTGGATCTGCTGGGAGATGGGCAGGGAGTAACCCAATCCACCTTCTCCGTCCCTGCTGGGGCCACTCACGGTAGAGCAGGCTGAGTGTGCTGGGAGATGGGCAGGGAGCAAATCATGCCTGTTTTCTCTCTGGCATGTGGGCCAGTGTGGGGATCCATGCCCTGGATGGCTGCTGCCACAGGAGGGGGGAGGGGGCTGCTCCTCTAGTTCCACTGCCTTCTAGGGGTCCCGTCTACCCACCTTCAGCTGTATAGATGCTTGGATCTCTTATGCATCCTGTTGTGCTGGGTAGGGAATCCTCTGCTGGTCAATGAATATCCAATTGGTTGTAACTTAGAGGGGAGAGACAAAGGGAACAACTCACACTGTCATGATGCTGACATCACTCCTCAAAGTCATGTCTTTATAGAAGGGATAAACGGGCCTAGAGTAAAATATACTCTAAACTCACCCTAACAAAGCTTAAAAACAAAACTCGAAAGAGGCAAACTTAATCTACAAGCAACAACTATCTGCCAGAACAAAGTTCAACACTCTTTGCTGAACAACATACGCTGAAATTTCTCCCAGACTGGTAAATTATATAGCAGCAAAATTATACATGCTCTGTGAGCAAGGCTACCTGGTAGAGAGAAGTAACAAGATTGTAGCCCAAAATATTAGAGTCCATTGATCTGACTTATATGAGAAAATATGTAACACAGTCATAGCATTCTTATGATAGAAGATTAATTGCTTGCTAAAGAGATGACAATGAAAATATTTCCAGGTTAGCACCCATGTACTTTAATAAGTGTCACTGGAAAACGATTGAATGCTGGACTTTCTCATTGAGTCCTAGATCTTGTTGGGTTTATTAACCTTCCTAAAGAAATCTTGAGGGCCGGCGCCGTGGCTTAGCGGTTAAGTGCACGCGCTCTGCTGCTGGCGGCCCGGGTTTGGATCCCGGGCGCGCACTGACGCACCATTTCTCCGGCCATGCTGGGGCCGCGTCCCACATACAGCAGCTGGAGGGATGTGCAGCTATGACATACAACAATCTACTGGGGCTTTGGAGGGAAAAAATAAATAAATAAAATCTTTAAAAAAAAAAAAAGAACTCTTGAGTGTGCAATGCTAGTAATTGTGTGTGTGTGTTTTAATATATAACTTTTACTTAAGAAAGATGTTTGAACTAGAGGCTTACTTACTTGTGTTTTTTTAACCAAAAGAGGCTATGTTTCTCTATCATTAAAAGAAACATAGGAAAAGTGGATCTCTTCCCAATCTCAGGGCAGAAATAGGCTATGAGAAAAGGAAATCAGTAGAGATAAAATATTATTCTTGAGGTCCATTTGAAGCCCCTCTAATCATTTGTTGCCTAACTCTATAATTATAAATTTATAAGCAACAAAATGGATTATATTCACAAAACTGGCACTTTTTAATGGTGGTTCTTCAGCTGCCTGGTATCTAAACTTCCATCCTCTGTTTTGGGGGAATTCCCCGTTACCTGAGTCTTCTCTCATGACAGAAACCAACAACGTTAGATAATTACTTTCCCCTACCTTCTGATAGCTAGCATGAAGAACAATGCCTAGGCTTGGTTCTTTGCCAGAAATTTGAATGTGAAGCAAGTGACACAAAGAATAGTGACAGAGAATTTACTCTGGCAGTAGCCACAGCAACATCCAATAACTATGGTCATCAGTGCCAGTGGAGCTCATTGTGACATCCAGCACCCAGCTCCAACAGTGGTGGCTCCAGCTCTGGCACCTATGGTACAACAGTTGCTGTGCCAGTCTTATTTTATCTCAATTAATGGCATCTCTATTCATCCAGCAGCTCAGACTTTAATTACCTTTGATTCCTCTCCTTTCCTCACCTTCAACATCTAGTCCATTAGCAAGTCCTCAGCTCTCTATCTCAAATTCTAATCCAAATCCTGCCGCTTCTCATCACCTCTACCCCTTCTTCTTTAGTCACAGATGTCATTAATATCAACTAGACTACTACAGTAGCTTCAACTTTGCTTCCTGTGATTCAGTCTCTCCGTGTAGCCAGGATGATCTTTCTATCATGCAAATCAGATCATCCATTTCACCTGTTTAAAACCCATTTAAGGCTTCCCTTTGCACAAAGAATAAAATACAAAGCCTCTACCACGGCCTACAAGGCCCTACATGATCTAGCCTCTACCTTTCACCCTCATCTCTTACCATACTTTCCCTTAACTGTGCTGAGGTCAGACCTGCCTTCTTATGCTTCCTTCATGACCTTGACAGTTACAGTTATGTCTGCCTGGAATTCTCTTCCTCCAGAATAGGTATTTTCTTCTCAATATTCAAATTTCTTTTCAAATAGCAAGGCCTCAGGAAAGCCTCCTGACCAAAATTCACTCCCCTCCCCACATTCACTATATATTCTATTACTTTGCTTTGTTTTCTTCAAACTACATATTACAATTTGAAATTACATTATTTACTTATTTGATCTCTATGTCAACCAACAGACAATAAGTTCTATGCAGTGGTTATCTGTATTGTACACCACTATAAGTCCAGTACTTTCACAGTTCCCAGCACATATCAGGTACTCAAATATTCATTGAATGAATGAGTGAATTTAATGTTGGTCATATAAGATTAAATACGTAGAATTTTCTTTTGCAATAAAATTTTCAGCATGGTATTCATTTATCAAGGGATACTCGTAAATAGATTCGGTTCTGAAAGATACACTCTCCCAAGTAACACAAAAAGGGGCCACTCCCCTTAAATCAGTACTACATCCAGGCCTAAGTCTAAAGATGTTCAGTTGAAAGAAACATAAGTTTCTGAAAAATAAGCAATAATTATTCTGAAAAATAATTATTGTCCAATAATGTTTTTTATTGCAAGAACTCCAGTACTATCACTTTCTATTTTTATTTGTATTAGGGGGAATCTTACATTACCCCAAAATTGGTAGGTAAAATGATCTTTAGATAGTTTAATAAATAAATTGAAAACACTTTGAAATCCTTAGATGAAGTACAAATCACTTGTCAAAAGTACAATCTCATTTGTCAAAACATGAAAATGAAAAAAGGGAAGACAGAAATAACAGGCTCAGAGCTGCCAAACTGACAGGCTGTCTTAAGTGAGATAGTCAAAACATTCATATGCTAATTTTTAAAGTGCTGTCTATCTGGCCATACATATAAAAACATAAGAGGGCTTTTTCTTCCTATTTCAAAAGTATATGAATGGGTCAGACAGTGGACACTCTGATTACCAAATTAAGCAACAGCAATTAAGATCATAAAGAATTTTCTATTTAAGTTCTGAATGCACATGTAAGACAACTACTAACTGACCTGTATGGGAGATAATTCAGAAGATCCAACCTCCACAAAATACTCTTAGTACTTATCAATTATACCATCTAACAAAATTACTGGCAGTTTTCTGCATATAGCACATAGTACAAAGATAACTTTCCATGTTAGCAGCTCAGGTTAACTACATACTGTAAATGGCAAAAATCAAATAGCAAAAAACTACCGAAATAGGGTGAAAGATTTAACTGAAATGTACAAATATTATTTTTATTTTCCTTTTTTTATTTAGCATTGTAAAGGGTTTTCTTGTTCACATTTCTCCCAAGCATTCCTCCCTCTTGCAACACTAATAATTCTAAACGAAAGAACATCTCCTTGAAATGTTTCCCTCATTGGGTTGATGAATTTGCCATCAAATCTACACTTTCATGTATCATCCCACTTCCTAGGATGTGAAATCCAGTCTAGCAATAAAACTGAGGTTTTGCTCAAATTATTTGCTTTGATAGGAATGCTGGTGTTTCCAGACTTGGATTCAGATATTCTGCTGCTAAAAAAGAAAGTGAACACATGTTGAATGATTCCATTTATGTGAAATGTACAGAAGAGGCAAATCCATAGAGACAAAAAGTAAATTAGTGGTTGCCAGGGACTAGGGGATGGGAGAAATGAAGAATGGCTGAAAATGGGTACAGGTTTCTTTTGAGGGAGATAAAAATCTTCTGGAGTTGGATAGTGGTTGCACAACTTTGTGAATACATGAAAAACCACTGAATTGCACACTTTAAAAGGGTGAATTTTATGGTATGTGAATTATATCGCAATAAAGCTGTTATAAAAAAAAATGTGGTCAGCTTTCCCCAATTCACAAAAACATTAAGTTAATATATAATTCTCTCTTCTTAAAACTTTTTCCTCTCATAAATTTTTTAAATCTTTGGCATGAGCTATGACTTATCTTCCAGCACCAGACAACAAAAATAAACAATTAGCAAACTAACGTCAGCATGAAAAGCTGAGAAAACAGATCAACATTTCTAGTTGAATGGGTTAGTTTATTCATGGACATGTGCTGATGATATAAATTTACTGTAAGTATGTACCACAGAATCAATGTCTATAATTATCATTGTCTATAGCGCATTTGAAATTTATAATAAAATGTCAATATTTCATAGCATTCTACTAAGAACATCGTGGCTCTATATGGTGTCTTATTAGACACGTTAGAGCCAATGAAACAGAACAAAGCTTAATAAGGCCAAATAAACATGAAACTAATCTCTATCTTTGTAACAACATATGCTAGCATAACATATCTTATCCATGACTACAAACTCAAAAAAACCAACAACCTGTGCACAAACCTTTTCTCAACACCCTCCCCCCCAAAAAAGTAGGTGAAAAGGTTGTTTCTTATAATCCTCACCAATTTTAGCACCACCACTTTAAAGATAAAATTTGAAAATTCCAATCCTAAAACATAGTGACTATTCTATGTGTCAAAAGCAGTTCCAAGTTCAAAAAAAACCTCCAGGCCGGCCCCATGGCCTAGTGGTTAAATTCGGCACGCCCCACTTCGCTGGCCCAGGTTCAGTTCCCAGGCGCAGACCTACACCACTTGTCAGCGGCCATGCTGTGGTGTGGTGACAACCCACATACAAAATAGAGGAAGACTGGCAACAGATGTTAGCTCAGGGTGACTCTTCCTCAGCAAAAAGAAAACAAACAAAAACCCTCTGCTTCCTAAAGCATAGTCATACCTTAATGACAAGTAACAGTCACAATTTTCGCATCTGAAAATCCAAAACTCACGTTGTCCATCGAAATTTCTAGCTTCTTATAATAGCTATTCTTATGTATGAGTTTTAAATTGTTATAATAATCAAATCAAATAGTATCATACCGTTTTAATGATTGCCTTTTTATTTTATTTTACTTTATTTATTTTTTGTGTGTGAGGAAGATTGGCTCTGGGCTAACATCTGTTGCCAATCATCCTCTTTTTGCTGAGGAAGATCTGCTCTGAGCTAACATCTGTGCCCATCTTCCTCTATTTTGTATGTGAGATGCCGCCACAGCTTGGCTTGATAAGCGGTGTGCATCAGTCCGCACATGTGATTCAAACCTGCGAACCCTGGGCCGCCGAAGTGGAGCACACAAACTTAACCACTAGCCACTGGGACAGCCCCATATTATTGCCTTTTTAAAAGCATGCGTTATTATATTGTAGGATTAATCTCCTTTCATTAGCTTTAGTTTTTCAAAATAATCTTTTGTATTCTAATCTATTCATTCTTCCACATAAATTTCAAATCATGTCAAATTTCAAGAAAAATTTAGTTATTTTTACTGTTTTCATTATATAAAATCATACATAGTTCTTATTTACATTATTCTTAAGTAATTTTTGCTCTGATAAATGTGCCTCTTTTTTCCATTATACTTTCTAACTTAGGTGGAATGCTAAATGGAATATTACTTATTTAATTGAACTCTTATTTTTTCTAGTATCTTAGTCAACCTATTTGGATTTTCTAGGTATAAAAGTTTTACTTCAAAAAGCCTAGAATACAATTCAAAATAATAATAAAATATATCTAAGTGAATAAGAAATCCATGTTTGAGGAGTTCTAGAGATATGAAAATAAATAAAACAAACAAGGTAACAAATTCATCCAAATGGAAATACAAAATCTAAAAAAGTAGATTTTAGTTTGAAAGTAGTATGGACCTCATTTCAAATTTATATCTAAAAACCACTCTGAAATGGGTGAGAAAATTTGAAAAATTCAGATGTACCTAAACTTGTTTTTCAATAACTTTCTTGATAATCTCCACTGAAATAGAGGTTCTAATACAAACCAGGATTTGATAAAGACAGAAATATCAAAAGATATGTTCCTGAATAAAAGGCTTAATCTTCTTTTTAAAGTCAGTTTCTGAAAGGCAGTATTAAGATATTTACCAGAATAATAGTGTATTCTAGTTTTATCAGATCATTAACGTATCACGCATCCCAGTAAAAGATTATTGAACACATATCCAAAGCCCAAAAGGTCTCCTAGCTGTAGGCAGGTGTGTATGTGCATATGTGTGGGTGTGGGTGTGGGTGTGAGTGTGTGTTTTGACAGAGGGGGTAGGAGTGGTAAGTGGTTTGGTTTGGGAGTTTTATATGCCTACTCCAAAGATCCTAATCTTTTTTCTAATCGAGAGCCTAAAGAAGGTGAATAGAATCTGACAGAAACTGCCTTGCTCTCTAACCTTTCTCTCAAAACAGGGTCAAAGTGCCACCTGCTTCCCTCTTCCAAGTCAGGCCCATCCATACTCCAAGACTGGTTCCTGCTTTTTTGGGGAAAGTGTATATTAGCCGTCTCTTTTCTTTCTTGTTACTGCTATTGCTCCGTATTAACAATGCAATTATCTTGCCTTTGTCCTCAGTCTCCTGAGTCCTGATTCCTTGGTGCCCATACCTTATCAAAGTTTTTTATTCCTTGTCTCTGAATACCCAGAAATCTGAACCAATGCCTGGCTCTTGCCCTCAAGAACACCTTGACACTTGACCTACTATCTGGCTCTTATCTTTGGTATGTGTCTATTCTGGATTGTTCTCCGCTCTCAAATACCCAGGCTTGGCTGTAACTATCAGTTCCAAGGCTGTCCTTTTAGAAAATGTTGCTTGTCCTGAGGAGGAAGACTGTGGAGGTGGAAGAATATGTTCATTGAGGAAAAGGGTTAAATACAAAGAAATATACATTTAAAAATGGTTATGATGGTAAATTTTATGTTACATATATTTTACCACAATAAAAAAAAATTGAAAATAAAACAAATAACAGAAGTGAACCTCAGAGTCTATAATAAAAGAATAGATATTTGCTTAGACTCTAAAAGGAGAAGCAACTAGGATTATCAGGATAAAAGCTGAATAAATGAAAGAAGCCAGGTCAGAGTTGAAGTATACTAACGTGAAGGTTTTAGTATTAGGATGTTTGAGTCCAGAGATAAAGTCATAGGCCAAGGCCGATTATGGTGAAATGCTTTTTTGTTTAACTAGTGTTAATTATAAAGTTAAAATATATTGTGGTAAAAATGCAAATAGATAGAAGAGTATAAAATAAAAATTTAAACTCGTCCTCCCCATCACTTCCTGAACTCTTCTATGCATATAGAAACATTTTTCCCAACTTATATGAGATAATATTTTACATATGGATCTACAACTTGCTTTTCCACCCAAAAGAATAGGTAGCACATCTCATGAGCTACCTCCTCTAACTTTAAATGGCTATATTATATTCAAAATACAATAACTTAATTGACCTATCGGTAGGATCTATTTACCTAAGGTCTGCCTCTTCAAGAGTATCTGGCACACTCTCATGCTTGTTCCTCATTGTGGCCTCCTTGTCTATTGTCATTATTTCATTTTCTACAGTAGTTATCTTCCAATTGCCTAAAACTTTGTTAAAAGCAGGATCTCTATAATTTCATCTTTATATCTCCACTACCTGCAATGGTACCTAGTATACAGTAATACTAAATAATTTGTTGAATGAATGAATGATCATTGACTTATCTAAAGATAAATAGCTAATAAGTGGCAGAAATAGCATTAAAATTCTCAATCTAGCTCTCTCTTTCCATTGGACTATATGGTTCTACTGAGTCTATCTTAAAAACTGATAAAGAAAATACCCTGTTACCTATAATACCAAATACAATTTTTCCCTTTGGTTTTTGAGGTCCTCCAAAATCTGGGCCCACCCTCTCTCACCAACCCTATCCTCCCTGACTCTAAAATCAGGTCACCTTAGTCCATAAAAAGTAGTCTCTTCTCTGTCCTTTCCATCAGTTATGCTGACTCCCATCCACGTCATGGCTTAATCTGTTGCCCCATTCTAGAACTCCCTCCCTTTTCATGTCCTGCCACGCTAATCACAGCCATCATTCACCATGCAGCTTGTCTCAAAATCTTCTCTTCTCTAAACTTATGTTATAATTATACTTAGAGTATATAGTTTAGTATTAGTTGTTCTCTGATAGTTCCATATTAGTTAGTATTTCCTCTCCTATCATCTCTTGAAAGTAGAAACTATATTTTAACAATAATATAATAGCTACAATTTATTAAGCAACTGTGATAGGTTGTATTATTTGTTCAAAATAGTCACTGCTCTTCTCTACCTGGCCCATCCAAAAAGAATCCTTCTTTTTGAGATGAGTATACTTCCTGCTCCAGTGATGTCAGGCTTGGAGATACGACGAGCTTTGGCCAACAGAATGTGAGTAGAAGTGGCATATACTGCATCTGAACAGAATTTTAAGAGCTATCACATGGTTCCATCATGCTTCTTTTTCCTCTGCCAAGAGACTGGCATGTCTCAGACAGGGGCTCAGCCCAGTCTGGGTCCTAAAAGAAAAAAGTTGTGGAGCAGGCCTGCAATTGACCTGCAGCCAATGTAAATAAGCAATGAGAGTAAGAACTAAACTTTTGTACTTGCAAGCCACTGAGATTGGGGAATTGTTACCCCAGCATAATATAGCATAAGCTAATACCCCCAAATAATACTCCTCCTGCTGTTGCTTTTCCCCATCCCTACCTTTCCAGTTTATACAATAACAACAACAACAACATCAGAAATTCCAAGAAGTTACCTGGGGAGTCCTATGGCTTTCTCTACCCCTAGCCAAAGTTGGGCTAGGGGCTTCCAAGAAAATTAATCCTTAAGATTGAGAGTACCCATAGTAAGAGAAGACTGACATCTCATTCCCCATTTGGATAATCAGTTAGACCAGCTGTTCTGACATGTTATAACACAGATCAGTGAGCCCCAGCAGGCCCAAGAATTTATATGTCTAACAAATTTCCAGATGATGCTGATGCTCCTGGTCTAGGGGCCACACTTTGAGAACTACTAGGCCAAACAATGAATAGTTGATCTGCCCTGTTAATTTGAGAGAACTAACAGAAAGGGGGCAAAGGCAGAATGGCATAAATTCCCATCATTTGGCATGACAAAGACGCAAAAGTTTCCAAAATTCAGATACCAGAGAAGATGGCTTGGGACATCTTGCTGGTATCCCACCCAAGAGGACTGCCTGGAGGCAAAGGCATTCCAGCAACAAGAGGTTTTAGAGTGTACCACTAGAGGTGGACACAGAGAGAGGTTAGAAGAAACAGAACTGGAACTTAGTCTCTCATATTAAAAAACTGCAATGGAGAAGCTCATAAAGGGTCCTCCAATATATTCATACACGTGCTTCCATAGGAGAACTAGCATTTGGACACCTGCCAATGTTAACCAGAGAAACTGCAACAATCGACAGTGAGTAAGCTACAATTGCATCAGTCAAGTGAGAAACATTTAACCCTTTCCATCTCCTTCCTTCTAATACACCAGAAGAGCTAGCCACCCAGAAGAGATGGGGAAGAAAAGTTTTCCTGATGAAGCCTAGGCCACTGGCTCTGGAGAAAGGGGAAGGGAAGAACTTTAAATTGATGTAATATTGGAGTTTTAAATTAGAACAGAGTGAATTTTTTAATACCCAAAAGCACACAGAAAGTTATGGAATCTGGAATCTGCCCAGAAAGAGAGATTTGGCAGAGCATGGTTGAAGGAAGTGATTGTAGGAAAATAAAGCCATGTCATGTTTGTACCCCCATAAGATTGGTGAGGAAGCCAGATGCTAATTTATCATATCGGCATCTTTGTTTTCCTGATTACATGCATATATTTTGTAATCTCTTGATGATGCTTACTTTTCAATTTTCTTTAGGAAAGGTTTTTCCTATCTATGAAAAAGACTAAATTAGAGCATGATGAGATTCTATTGGTCTTCATTTGCTCACTTCAGAAGGGAAAAAATCCTCAGACTTGTATCTTCTTTAGAACAGAATTTAAAATGAAATACCCTCTTTCTCTCTCAGTATCAGGACTTGTATTTTATCTCTACTTTTTCTACTATCTCTAAGTTTCCCTGCTGTTATCACTTCATTTTCAATATTGGAAGAGATGATACTTACCCAGTGTTGACCCTCCCAGGATGTTTACATCCACCTAACTCAACTACAGCATTCTTCACTGCTTTAATATCCTCTTCCAGAACAGAAGGAAGACTATCACTTGGAAGTCATTTATATCAAGCCAAATTTCACCTCACAAAAGAATCTGAAATGACCTGATATTGTGGTCTTTTATAAACTTCACCCCAGACGCTTTCCATTTTATAAACTCCCCCAAAACTTCAATTTCTTACTGCATTTCTGCACCTCTGTGTCCAATGACCATATATAATAAGCAGAACTATAAAACATCATAGATTTACACTTTCTGGTTACAGACTTAGGTTTATAGACTCTGGTTTTGCTGATTTGGGAGAAAACTATTTTCTTCAGCTGTCTTCCTGAAATACAATTATTAGAGTGAACTCTACATATAGGAAAATTGTAGGAATACAATAGGTTAGACATAGATAATGAGAAGGGAACTGGAAGCTAAATTTTAATTTTTAAAAATATATATCTAAATTCTAGAAATTGTCAATTCTCCAACTTCAAAATAGGCACAAAATAAGTCTTATCTTGGCATGATTATATTAGGGTTAGATTTAGTTCCAGGTACTAGATAACTCAAAATAACAGTGGCTTAACTAAGAGAAGTTTAATTTTCTCTAATATAAACAAAATCCACAGACCAAAGTCCAAGGCTGATATATCATCTCCTCTATCATCAAGGATCCATTCTCCAATCTCGCCTCCCCCCATCTTTAACACATAGCTTTCAACTATAGTCCGAATAGCTACTTAAGCAATAGCAATCATATCCACATTCTAGCCAGTTGGAAGGAGAAAGACAGGAAGAAAAGCACATCCCTCTCTATAATGATATGTTCTAGAAATTTTACTTGACACTTCTGATTACATGCCACTGGCCAGAATTTAGTTTTATGAATAGTACACCCTAACTATGAGATTGGGAAAGGTAGCCTTTATCCTGGGTGGCCAAAGATCCAGTTAATAATTGTAGAGTTTATTGCTACGGAAGAAAAGGAAGTGAATATTGGGAAACAGCAATTTCCACCATAGTGATGATCACATTTCATTGTTTCTGAGCACCAGGATTTAAGCTGTGACCTCAAGCGAGTCAATTTATATTTTCTCACTCAAAATTCTTCCAACTCTTGGCATGAAGAATATCAACTAGAAAAATACAGAGAGTACAAACTTTCAGTTATAATATGAATAAGTTCTTGGGATCTAATGTACAGCATGATGAGTATAGTCAATAATATTGTATTACATACTTGAAAGCTGCTATAAGAGTAGATCTTAAATGTTCTCACAACAAAAAACGGCAATTATGTGACATGATAGAGATGTTTGCTAAAGCTACGGTGGTAATAATTTTGCAATATGTGTCTTACATAATGTTATAAGTCAATCATATCTCAATGAAGCTGGGGGGATAAAAAGAAAGAAAAAAGCCAGAAAATATAGAGTTTTACTGAGAATGCCAAGACATTCTTAACTTAGAGACAGCAGTAAATTTACTAAGGATTTTAGGCAGCATTTGAGCAGTAAAAGGAAATAACACAATGCTGAGTGGACGCTTTCTGTTTCAGCATTCAAAACAATGCTGAGGGATGCTTTCCCCTTGAGATCCTTCCTCCGTGCTGCAGGTATAGACATCAAAAAATTCCACTGTAAAGCATTAATGCTGTGTAAAAGATGGTGTACCAAACAAAAGTAATAAATCTAAAGAAATCATACAGAGTACCAAAAATGTGAAATGTGATTTGGCACTAAGACTAGCAAAGAGCAGCACAGTGAGTGATTAATCCTGCACGGTCACATTTACATCTCTAATTTGCTCATATAAATGCATTAAGCCAGATGGTTTCAGAGACTGGCACTCTGCATATACTCCTGGGTCAGCACCCACATCTTCTGTACTTTATAGGTGCCCAGACTTTGGCAGTACCCACCCCTTAGCCTTCATTAGTTTACTAGCATAACCCCCTTATTCTTATTTTTCCCCACTTCCCATTATCAGAATTCTCACATCCAATATACCTATGCCAACATCTGCTCTAACGTTGCTAATTAATATATTAGGAAGACATGAAGAGGCAGCTATTACTTTAACTTAGAACACATTAGGAAGACAGTTTTGAAAATGGACACTTTTATTCTATTTGTGAAAAATTAGCACCCTCTACCAAAAATGATTATTTTCTGTTTCACCACCTCCACACTCCCAAAATGTAAACTCCATGAGGCAGGGGACTTCCTATCTTGCTCACTTCTGATTTCTTACCACCTAGTATATATCTGGCTCATTGTAGGTGCTCAAAGAATAAAGGAAGAAATCAAACCACAGCTGACTGAACTGAGTTTCAAATGCACAAGTTGAGGCAATGTATGTGGCCTAAGTACAAGGGAGAAGAAACACCTTTGAGATGTCTTCACAGAACCACAACCAAAAGGAGTACTCAATGCAGAGTGGCAAGCTGACCCAATTAGATTGTCTCACTTTCAAATACACAGACAGACAAATAGTAGACGGAATGAGGAGAGCCACTCTGGCTTAGGTTGTTAAACTTTACAAGCAGGCTGGTTTCTCCATAACAACCACTGCATTTCCAGTGTTTGCATCGTGAGTAAAACTCCATTAGGGTGACTTTCAGTGCTATGCACAAATATCCTCACAATAAACTCTCATACAAAAGGTCATAACTGCTTCTTTTCTTTGACCATAAAGACCTATCTAATCACAAGAGGATGGCAAATCTGACCTTAACATGATTTTACACCAGTGATCACTGCTGTTGCATCTAAGAATTTCCATTCTAGTAGGCTGCTCTGATTACCTCATTTGGAATAAAACCTCTAATGCCTTAAGTATTAGAGCTGATGAATCATAATTAATTAATAAACATTTTCAAAGGACAGTAGGTAACAGGTGATCATCAGAATCTCAAAGCTTAAAATGACAAGTGTGTAAATTCCCACTGACACTAACCTAAAAATAATCACCTTGTTCTCCCTCCCCATTCTCCCCCACCCCCATACCCGACAACCCCAGTCTCTTCATCTTGGGCATTCTGCCATCCAATCTCAATTTCTCTCTTCCTTTCCCTTTCTCCTCTTTTCCTCCACACTCATTCCAATCTCTCGTCTTATCTTCTCTTTCTTCCCTTCCCCTCCAAGCTTCCATTAAAAGGAACTCATTCATATTTTAAAATATTTATTGAATAATATAAGAACTGAAAAATAAAACTATAAAAAGATACTGTTTTTACCTATCAGACTGAGCATCTCATTCCAGGGAAAGAGAAAAAGGCAAGAAGCAAGCTCATATTACAGAAGATGAGGCAAAGCCAAATGGGGGTTATCAATATGCAGATTTTATAAGTCTCCAGATGTGAACTGTCAGTCACAATGATTATCACAGCAATTTCACAAAGGCTATATATGAGAAACAAGAGTGCTGCTACAAGCATTCGTTCTAAAAGCACTTGTTTAATGAGTTGAGAAATTTTTGCAAACATATCCAACAATTTTCTTTCTCATGTTTTTCAGACACTTGTGTCTCATGTAACTAAGCTATACATAGATCCTAAGCTTTTATGCCAACTATTGTGCCATAAAACTAAAATTTTACACTTGTGACCTCACCATCAACTTTCTGGCAATAATATCAGGTCACAGACTCTACAGAAAGACTTAGGAATATAAACTCAGTAGGAATCTTGAAATGTTCAGAAAATTAATTAGTATTTGGCATGGTGTTTAAAAAGCCTTTCATTCTGGTTCTGTCAAAAGCAGTCTGGCACATTTCTCCAGCATACTAACAATCTGATGATTGGTAAACCAATGTTTTATTTAGGTCCTTTCTACAGTTCTTCAGCGTTTCATTTGCATACATACATAAGAACCAAGTCAAAAGCTGAGTTTCTAGACAAGGAAAGAGCTTTTCATTCGTGGATTAGCCTACTTTTAATGCTTTTTTATGCTTTTACACTGTTCCTATCAAATGAGACAATGGTGAGAATAGTTAGGGAGGAAAGCAAACCAAGAAAGAGAAAATGAAGTCAAGTGTTCACAGCTGCAAAAACAGAAGTTACCTTGCAAATTTTCTTATTGTATTTTCAAAATCATTAATTTGAAAGAATAATCACTCCTGACTACATGTTGGGTCCCATTTTTTTAAAGAGCTTTACACACCAGAGAGATAGCTTGATCATCCTCATTCTACAAATGGATAAACTGAGGATTATTGAGGTTAAATAAATGGTTTCTCCAAGGTCACACAACCAACAAATTGCAGAGAAGGATGCAAGTTCAGGTCTGATTCCAAAACCCTGTGCCCGTAATCACTATGATACTCTGTTATTCTATTCTTTGTTATATATTGCATTACATCTATAAAATGTACCCAACATAAAAATCTAGCTATCTCAAGACAGGTACTTTTAAAAGAATGAAATGTTTCTTTTACTTTTATTTCTGTCACTTATATGACAGGTGACATACCACAGAAATTTTGTTTGTTCATTATTAATTTTCATAGAAAATCAGTTACAACCTACATTTGAGAGTAACCTTACGCTTACCACTTAGATATTCCCCCCATTTTGAAAGTTGCATGTAATAAAGAAACCATTGCTAATAATTAAACACATGAGAACATAAACAGAAAAGAGAACATGGGTAAATTAAGGGGAAAAAAAGCACTTTGTGATTACAGAATATACACAAAAGGCAATATTTTAGTACGGAAAACACCAAGTCTGGACACTTGGTTATAATTTACAATAATCCAAATTTATCTAGATTCTGATCAGCAAAACGCAGCAAGTCTGCATGTGACAGACAATCATTGTGGAGCCCAACAAAGCTACAGAATGAAACTAAGTGAAAGGATGGGAAGAGGAAACTTGTTCTATGTATTTGGAATAAGGGCGAGCTTTTCTAGCTGCTGGGGTAAAATGAGTGGATTCAAATGTTGAGACAGAATTTGGATTAATTTCTTCATACTGTTCTCCTCCTTCATTCCCTTAGCAAGGAAGATCATGTCAGTCCACAGTGATACTTCTAGCCAATTAAAGGGTGGTTTGGGGCTGCAGTGCTGCCACTGCACCTCCAAGCTGGAAAGATTTCAGCTATAACGGAGGATCCACAATAAGGATCAAGTAAGGAAGAGCAGGTAAAATGAGCTCTGTCATACAGGCAGGCAGTCTCATGGGAAGGAAAGAGCCAAAGAATTAGCATTTCTGAACTTGACAAGTGAATGTCACAGTTACAGTGACTCTGTATGCACCAGCAATCTTATTCTGCTCTGTCCCTCATGTTACATCAGTTTTTAGGAACTATTTCTAAGTGTGCTCCACATCTATCAAGTATTTTCCTGCTTCCATATAAATCAAAAACTTATGTAGAATTTTAGTCTAATCATTGCTTGTTCCCACTCTCCCATTTTGCTCAGATTGCAGAACTAGTAATTGGCAGTTTTATACACAATACTCTACACACAGCAGGCACTCAAAACAAACTGACCACATTCATTATTCAGTAAGCAAGCAAGTATCTTTAAAAATAATTTACTGAGGAAATTCACATAACATAAAATTAACCATTTTAAAGTGAACAATTCAGTGGCATTTAGTACTTGCACAATGTTGTGCAACCACCACCTCTATCTAGTTCCAAAATACAACCACTTGAAAGTACAACACCATACCCATTGAGCAGTTTCTCCCCATCCTCCCTCTCCTTCAGCCCCTGGAAACGATCAACCTGTATTTGTCTCTATGCATTTATCTATTCTGAACATTTTATATAAATGGAATAATATAAAAGGTCACTGTGACCTTTTGCATCTAGCTTTTTGCACTTAGCATAATGTTTTTGAGGTTCATCCATGTTGTAGTATGCATCAGATCTTCATTTTTTTCGTGGCTGAATAATGTTTCATTGAATGAATGTACTACAATTTGTTTATCCATTCATCCACTGATGGACATTTTCACCTACTGACTACTATGAATAGTGCTGCTATGAATGTGTGTGTACATGTATTTATTTGAGTACTTGTTTTCAATCCTTTTGAGTATATACCTAGGAGTGAAATTGCAGTCATAACGGTAATTCTACATTTAACTTTTTGATAAACTGCGAAACTGTTTTCCACAGCCAAGTAAGCATTCCTGAGCACCAACCAAGTACCAGATAAAGTCTCTGCTCTCATGAAGTTTACATTCTAGTAAGAAAGAAAAATAATAAACAAGTTAATCACTGATTATATATGTAAATGTATAACATCAATGTCATGTCAGATGGCAGTAAGTGATATGAAAAAATTAAGCAGAGTAGGGTACAGAGAGTTATGGGAGGGTACTATTTTATATAGAGTGGTCAGGAAAGGCCTCTCTGATAAATAAACAACATGAAAGGAGATCATTAAATACTTTTAGACACCTCAACAGTCAGTGAAACATTATTTTTTATGAAACATTATTTCTTTTTTTTTTTTGCATATACAAATCTGAGTTTTTATTATAAATTAATGGTTGAACAGGTATGATTAAATGTCTTACGTGCACATTTTTTCTCTTTCTTACTTTTTCTGTCAACATATAATATTTAATTAGTTTAATCCATTAAATTTGTTTCTGATGTTGGTGACTACTTCAATAACTTGGAGCAATATTCGACGATTTAAAATGTACAATACATATCTTGAAAACAATTTACACATGTATTGGGCCAATTTCCCAGTGAAAAACCAATCTAGTAACATAATTAAGTCCAAGGATTAATTTATATGTCAAATATGTCAATTTTGCAGAAACCTCCATTCAAATATATTATTTTGGAGGAAAATTTAGTGGAGGTTTTAAGAGAGATGAACACTTTGCAATGCTGTTATGTAAACTAAATCTATAAAGTAGAAATATTAAATGTCTCCCTATAATGGGAATTTGTAAATTCAGCCGTATTTTGCAGTATAAGACGTGAATCATTATTTCTTATATGACATTTTTCCAAAGTACTTTCATCTTTTCGGCTTGATAATGTTCCCTTTGTGACTTTTTTCTGAATGTCAATTCAGACTAGTAACTTTATATAAAGATTCTTACTATTTATTTTGTACAACACGAAATAAAACTCATCTGGTGAATTTTGTTCATCACCAGTATGCCCTGTGGCAACAAACCTACATTTCTGATATGATTACAGTTAGAGGTAATCATCAAATAAAATGTTGTGGAATGTCAGGTCTCTATAATCTCAAATCATCAATTTCTCAAAAGAATGTAACTAGCAAATTATGAATAACTCAGTTAAAGTATTAAACTCCAAATGTGGGGCAAATACACTTGGCTAAGGGTTAGGAACCACAGTTCTACTTCCTGCTCTACCATCTTGGGCAAGTCAGTTACCTTTTCTGGATCTCAATTTTCAGAAAGTGTGGGGGCTGGAGGGAGGAGAGGGGATGCCTAAGGTCCCTTCCAGTCTAAAGTTTAAGAAACACATTTTGAGTAGTACATGTGGAAGCCTCTAAGAGGTAGCTCAAGGAACCCAAACATAGCTGTGATGACATAGTGCCTTGGCTGTCTTTAAGTCAATTTAGTTGAGTGAAAAAATAGCTATCTATAATCCTACTTTAGAGAATAGCCCCAGTTTAAACAGATGAAGTGAGAAATCAGAAGTTTACACTCCAAACCAAGGATCGCCATCTAAATTGCTAAGGAACTCTAAGATCAACATAATATATATTGAAGGGTAGTAATATACAAAAAGAATTATAAGCTCAGCACAGAATATCAGAAAGCTCTCTTTTGAGTTCCTATACATGCCTGGTATAATTAGGCAAAATATACATAATATATATCATATATATGTATATGAATATATAGAGAGAAATAAATATCCAGTATGTTAAGCATCCTTATTCCCATTTTACATGAGAAACTAAGAGAGATAAAGTAAATGTTAAAGATCACACAGATACACATAGTAAAAGTGGGATTCTAACCCACGTAGGACTGAATAAATCCAAGTCCACTACGATAGTGAAAAATCTTAACAATATTACTAAAGATACCATTCTTCACTCAAGTTCTTAACATTTTATTTATATAAATAAACCCAAGACGTAAACAAAACCCAAAATCTTGGCTAAAATCAAATCAACTTTCTTAAGTTTCTTCATCTAAAACTTGTCTATGTTATTTCTTCAATCTAAACTCACAACTATCTTATCAACTATTTAATTGACTTTTCTTTTTTTTCACAAACATATCATTTAGAACAAAATTCTCCATTGCAGAAATATACTAGGTCTTAACATATTTTCAACCTACACTCTCTCCACAGGTGATTTCATTCAGTCCTATCATCTATATGCTTATGACTCTCAAATTATATCTTGAGCCTTAACCTCTCTACTGAGGTGCGGACTCCTATATCCAATTGCCTCCAAAACGTTTGCAGTTAGATGTTTCAGAGCATCTCAACTTTAACAAAGATAAGATACAATTTCATATTTTCCTTGCCATATCTGTTCCTTTTCCAGTCTGCCTATTACAATAAGTAGCACCTCTATCCAACTGATCACTCAAGGCTAAAACTTAGGATTCATCCTTGATTCTTATCTTTCCCTCCTCCCCATATCCATCCTATCACCTAGTCCTACCAGCTCTGCAACCAAAAAATATTTGGAATCTGTCCTTGTCTCTCCTTCTCTGTTGTTCAAGTCATCACCATCACTTTTAAACTACTGCAATAGGACTCACCTCCCAACTGATATCCCTTCCTGACCTATAATTGACAGGTCCTATATGACCTATAATACAGCAGCTACAGTAATCTTTTTAAATCACTGATCAGATGATGGCACTTCCAAGCTTAAAACTCTCCAATGGGTTTTCCACTACACTTAAATAAAATCCAAACGTTTTGCCATATCCTACTACAAAACCCCACAGTCTGGTATCTACCAAACTCCCTGACACCATTTCCTATCATAACTCTTCACTCTCTGCGCTCCAGTGCACTGGTCTTTCTGTACCTCAACTACACTAAGTTCATTTCTGTCTCAGGGTCTTTTTATTTGTTGTTTCCTCTATCAGGAATCTTTGTCCTCAAATCTTTATGTAGCTAAGTCTATCTTGTCATTCAAGTCTCAGTTTAAATGTTACTTCCTCATGAAACCAAATCACTCTCTGCCTCATCAAACACTTTATTTTCTTTAGAGCATTATCACTATCTGGAATGATTTTTCTAGTGTATTTATCACTAGCTTCCTCCCACAAAAATGTAAGTTCTTTGAGAGCAAAAATCTGGTTTGTTTTGTTTATTGTTGTATCCCAAGTACCTAAAAAAATCCCTATTGCATAGCAGACACTTGATAAATATTTATTAAATTAATGAATAAATGGGGGCAGGCAGGTGGCCTAGCGGTAAAGTTCACGCACTCCACTCTGGCGGCCTGGGGTTTGTGGGTTCTGATACTGGGCACAGACCAACGCACTGCTTGTCAAGCCATGCTGTGGCGGCGTCCCATATAAAGTAGAGGAAGATGGGCACGGATGTTAGCCCAGGGCCAATCTTCCTCAGCAAAAAGAGGAAGATTGGCAACGGATGTTAGCTCAGGGCTAGTCTTTCTCACACAAAAAAAGTTAAGCAACACAGGAATCTATGGATATAGTATTTTTTTACAAATCTAAATTATTACTAGAACATCTCCTACCAATTTGAGGACAGAATCTATGTCTAATTCATCTTTCAATCTCCAGAGAACTTCTACAGTACCTTGTATATTGTAGGTGCTCAAAAAATAATGATTAAAATTAATGAAGGAAACTTTGTTCTAAAGTGTTTAAAATATGCTTAATTATATATACTTATATTAATATTTATTAAGCATTTAGTATGTACCAGATCCTACTCTAAATGCTTTATGTATTATCTCATTTGACACTCCTAACAACTCAATGAGGTAAGAAATATCATTATTCACATTTTACAGATGTAGGATCTAAACAAAAAGAGCTTAAGTAACTCGCCCAATGTAACACAACTAGTAAGTAGCAGAGCTGAAATTTGAACCTAGACATTCCTCCTCAAGGCAAGTATCCCTATTAGCTAAACGAATATTCTAAGAAAGAGCTTGCCATTTTACCCATTTGAACTCATGACTTTTCAGAGAATTTGAGGTTCTTCTAAACTTAAGTAAGCGAAAAGTTTATTTAGGTCATAGCTGTGACATAATCCTACTTAATCATTACTTGGTATCAGAACAGGGTAACCTGCTAGAATAGTTTTCTCTGCTATGGGGTCCCGGGCAATGCCAGAAGGATCTTTGAGCAATGGAAGAACTGTACAGCATAAACTTAATTCATAATCACTAGAGGGAGAAATTGAGTTTATAGCTTACTATTAAGTACATGATCCAATATGAAATTTAACAGGGTACTGAAGAAGTGTGAAAAATTTTGAAATGTTTCACTAAACACATACAAAAAAGTAACATGAAATATACTACTTCACAACAGGATTGGTAAATAGTTAATATGAGGTTATATTTTTTTCATAATATATAATTCAACTTTAAAAAGGCTGATAAGTAATAGCCTTTTGTCCTCGGTCTTCAAAAGCTCTGCTATAATCAGCACACATTATCCCCAAAGTTTTATTAAAAACTTTATGATTCCAGCACTTCAGAATGTCAAACTTAGTTGTAAAAACAGGCATACCCCATGGTTTGTCATTTTCAATATTTGGAGCTCCTCCGATCCCTCCATGGAAGCCTTAGAGGTAGACAACCTCAAAAATGTTCCCTATACTCATGCTTTAAGTCTCACTCTATAATTATCCTCTTCCCCTGCTCCAGGTCCTCTACCAAAGATCTCTCCCATGTATACTAACTCATGATAGACTGGGGCCAGAAAGGAAAACCCTCCATAACTCCAACCCCAAAACAACATCAAATGACAAAACTATATAGATTTGCATCAAAATAATTCAATGAAAGTATAAATAAGAGGTGTAAGTAAGCAAAAGGTGAACTGAAAAAAATAGCAGACCAACCTCACAACTATTCTCTGAAATCTGAAGACTATTCTGGGTTATCTCAGAATCTTGAGGGCCAGCCCGGTGGCTTAGCAGTTAAGTGCGCACACTCTGCTACTGGCGGCCCAGGTTCGGATCCTGGGTGCCAACCGACACACCACTTGTCGGGCCACGCTGAGGCGGCGTCCCACATACAGCAACTAGAAGGATGTGCAACTACAACATACAACTATCTACTGGGGCTTTGGGAGAAAAAGGGGAAAAAAAGGAGGAGGATTGGCAATAGATGTTAGCTCAGGGCCTCTTCCTCAGCAAAAAGAGGAGGATTGGCATGGATGTTAGCTCAGGGCTGATCTTCCTCACACATACACAAAAAATCTTCTAGAATCTTCAAACATGATTTATGTGTCTGATCTGTCTCCTCAGCTTGACACTAAGTATACCGAATAGCACAGCATCTGTAAATCTCCCTAATAAAAATATCTGTAAACTGCTCCCCCTAGAATGCTCCTCAAAGTCCAGTATATTTTGACTATCCTGTCAGTTTTCTGCCATGATATTATGACAGGGTTATTTCATTTTAAAGGTTACCATTCCTTCAACTGCCAGATATCAGCTATCACAGAGGCAAATAATGGCATACTATTTCTGTAATCTACATAGAGTCAACATTTTTTTAAAAGGTTGTGAGTATAAAATGATCCAATAATTCTAAAACCTAGTCTGATGAGAAAATTAGAAAAGACTAGCAAATATTAGGAAAAATAAAATCCTTCCATTGTTAAACTGGTCACGACTGACTCAAGCCATTTCATTACATTTCATTTTTAGTTATATGGAAGTCAATATCCCATCTGAAAACGAGAATAATCTACAACAGTGACTTTTATATTGCCTTTATTTACTTTTAGTATAAAAATACAAACTGCTCTCTTAACATGAGGTATTTGCTTAATTCCTAATTAACTTCACTTCCATCCTTTCTTTCCCATATCTTTTCTTATTCTGTCAGCTTTAAATATATTCATGCCAATTCTCCATGTTCTCGCCAGCATGATTAAAATTTTTTTATACAACATTGGTATGGTAGATGATTGATAACAATCTTATTTTTTTCAAACTGATGCCTTGCTGGGTCTGTGGGGTGGGAAAAATGTTAAAAGTCATTTAAAAGCTAGATTTTCTGAAATCCCACTTTTTCAGATGAATATCAAAAGAGAAAGAAAATGAGCATGTAGTCATTGTACCTTTAAAATGAGAAGTCCACACTGTGAAAATAGAGAAAAAATATTTTCAAAGAGACTGAGTAACAAACTGCTCAAGCCATTTCCTGAAAAGAAATTACATTTCTGGGTATAACTGTTAAGATTATAGAAAACAACTCCCTGTTCTTCAAAAACCATTAAAATATGGGCCCCAAATCATAGGTATTTTTTTAAATGCAAAAGTGTTAAGAGCAAAATTATGTTATTAATAAATTTAAGTAATGAGCTGTTGTGCTAGAAGACAATTGTGGTATGATATACACAATACTAACCCATCTTGCCAAAAAGAAGACAAAAAGTTATAAAGACAATATAAAAGAAAATTGATTAAATCACTTTAAAAGGGGTTGATGCCTTTGAAATTTTTTAGTAAGAAATTTTCTTCCTATGGGATATTGTACAAATGTCTTTGTCTTGTCTAAAGTGTACTAAAATTACAAATATACACTCATACTGAGGAAAATTGCTTTTACTCATCAGGTTGAAAGAAACAAGGAAGCCTTGAAAAACAGATATTTCTGGGGAAGAAAAGTAAAGCAGGAAAGTGAAGGTATAATAAAAGGACTATAATCAGAGATATGGGAGGAAGACAAACTGCATTAATTAATTTTCTTTAAGAAATGAGACTAGCTGCATACTGAGATGAATTGTCTCATTTGCCAAGTGTCCCAAGTGGCAAAGTCAAACAAATAACTCTGTAATTCTTCATTAGTATTTCATCAAGTTTAACCATTTGCAAACTGCCAAAAAAGCAGGGGTGGGATGAAATCCCTCAAATCTTAGGAGAATTACAACTAATCAACTTTTTATGTGTATTTTTCAATCTTCCTTCACTGAAATAACCAAGTGCCAAATGGAAATGGTATAAATACAGAGCAAAACCAAATAAGATAAACAGCAGGAAGGGGCTACTCTTCATGGAGGCCACGCTGGACAGAGTGAAGCCCTTCAAATCCCTCAGAACTGGGTTTAAATTCTGATTCTTCCACTTCCTAGGTAAATGACTTTGCCCCATTATTTAATCTCTCAAGTCTCAATTTTCACAAATGTACAAAATGAAGGATACACCAGCACTGTAGGATTGCTGTGAGATTAAAGATGGCTGTGACATTAAATATCATATATATAAAGTACCTGGCTCTTTTCTCAGTAAATGTTAATTCCTCTAATAAATTACACAAGTCAGGCAAATATTTACTTAAATGTTTAAGATTTACTGCTGAACGATCAAAAATTTAAGTGTACTACGTGATCTTCTGAAGGCAAATGACTCTCACTCAACATTTAGTTGAGAAATTTAGTCTTCAATTTTTATGTCCTTTCATCACAGAGGTAAGACTTACGGAAAGATTCGTTGTAAATTTCTTTTTCCTTGCACATAAGCTTTTTCTTCCTCAGCCCCATTAAAAGATAAATTTTTAAATCAAACTCTAGTTTTTATAGCACATGGGGCATTTTTTTCAAAATGAAAATAGCTTTGTCATTTTTTATAATTATAAAAGTAATACATTACCCTTATTTTTAAAAACTGGATATTACAAAATATAAAGAATAAATTTTTAAAAATCACTTGAAATCCTACCACCCAGAGATAACAAGTGGTTAAGATTTTGATATATAAATAAACATACACACACACCTCATCTTAGATTTCTTTCTCTGTATAAATGTATATACAGATTTTAATTAAAACTAGGAGATTAATACCCTTTCAGTAGGTTTTGGATGTCTTTTATTAACTGTACAAAATCATAATCACAACACTAGAATAAAATGAATAAAACTTGCACAATTCCAATATCTTAAATCACGTGTTTTTATTTTTGCTACATCTATTTCTAATGCTTACCCATATGAATATGTAATTGACTTAATTATAATCATGAAAGATACAATTTATATTCTTTCTTTATCCATTGTATGTTTTATGTTGCTGAATGAAAAAAGTAAAATACAACAAATGAGATACTTCGCTATAAGTACTAATATCAAAATATCCTTCCTAATTATGATTTATAAAGCCAATATCTCATTCTTGGAAATGACTAGTTTTAATAACAAACATACCTACCTTTGTTTTTAAGGTTTTTATACTTCGTTGCTGTGGAGATTAAATGAGATAAGACGTGAAAACTCTTGGTAAACTTGCATTATATGAATGCAACATTTTATTATTATCAGTGGAACATAGTACGTTATGAATGAACATTGCAGGTATATATGATGTCTCTCAATGGTTTTAGGAACTACTCTTGGCAAACAAAACAAGCCTCTTCCTCCATCATGCAACTAGATCCAGGACATTCTATAAAAAATATATTTTAATGTATTTCTGAGTTTACAAGTAAGTAAGGGAAAGCCCTAAGGGGGAAAAAGGAACAATGAGCTGAAATAGAGTGGGGGGCATGGAGGAACTAAATCTGGATGAAAGAATCTCCCACCCTGAAATTAAGCCAAGACTCTCAAATGCTGCTCAAGTGGTCTCAAGTCTATAGAATCCTTGGCTTGTGACAGAAATAAATGCAAATCCTCCCTGAAATAAACAATCCCCAATTTAGGCCTTTAGGATTCTCACAGATTACGTTCAAATAAATATGTCCTAATGATTTGTTTTTAAAAATCACTAAACCATTTAAGGAAATAAGCCACCATGAGCAAGAGACAGCAAAAACAATACAACAGACTTAAACTTCCAAGCGTATTGCTTTACCAAAAAGAAAGCTACATTTTATCTCTACATTAAAAGATATTTACACAAGGTCAGAATTCAAAAGCTTTATTTCTGTGTCCTATGATAAAACTATAACTATCAAGGATATGAAGAATGTATTCCTTCAAAATCTCACTCTGAAAACACTTTAAAATAGCCATAAAATTTTTTAAAAATCCATCATCTATATCTTTTTGCTCTTAATTGCCTAAGCAGGAATCAAGGGAAACAGTAGCACATTTTTCTAAGTAACTAAGTCTACCTTCACAAAGAAAGCCTAGGTTACATCACAGCAACACAACCCCCAAAGCCCTGTGGCTTTAAGTAACAAAGTTTTTTTCTTGCTCTCCCTACATATCCATTGCTCTGCTCTTTACACTCCTCACTCAGGGATAAAAGCTGCGAGAGCTTCTACCATATGGAACAAGGCAGGTCACAAGGCAGGTGGAAGAGAACATAGCAAAGGGCAAATTGTGTGCTGATTCCTTGACATTCTCTTTGGTCAGAGCAAGTCACATGACCATGTCCAACTTCAAGTGAGTAGGGAAGTACAGACTATACCATGTGCCCAGAATGAGGACAACCAGAAATATTGATAAACAGCACCAAGGGCCACCACACACACTTAATTTAACTCTTCAAAAGCACCTCCATTAGTAATACAAACAAAGAAATGCTGAACTGAATGCAGTTGAAAGTTTATATAATAATTTCACTGCTAGGCTTTAATGGAGAACTATAAGATGGTGTCAGAGAAGTGCGGGCTTGACAACAGCCTCAGGCATTCATTGTTTCAGGAAACTAGACTTCCTTTATCAACTGAGTAAATGGCGCAGCTATCCAGGGCTCTACTCCTTCAAGCAATTTACCCCACTAACTTAATGTTTCTCTAACCAGAGATGAAAACGGTTGACACACCACAATAGACAAAAGTCAAATAAAAATCACCATTATATACTGCGCACTTAAAAGAAAAGAAATTCCTCTGACACCACTAGCAATGCCTCTTTGCCTAAAACGTAAGTCAATCATATAGTAGTTTAAGCTGTTTTTAGTCAAGAAGGTTTTTTTTAAGACATGGGCAATAAAATCATCAAGCTCTTAAGCTTAGCAATGATCTATGACATTCTCGGCCTTGTCATTTCTTCCTGCCCCCTTGCTTCTCTCTCTCCCATCTCTTTCCATCTCTTCCTCTTCTTATTGAAGGTAAGCGATAAAAGATATTTTTTAAGAGTTTCTCTTAGGGAGAGTACTGCCTTGGTTTAAGAAAATATCCTAATAAGCTTTGAAGAGGGTGAAATCAAGATAGCCAAACTATTGCTTTAAGAAGTTAATGCATGGCTTCTCGTTAAAGATAACAGGTTAAACATAAGTATTTAGTACAAAAAAATTCTCTAAAACTAAAATGAGAGATTTTATTTAAAGTCATAAACCCATAAGGACAAAACACACACACACACACACAAAAACCCCAACCAGGAACAGAATAAAGAGCAACATAATTTTGGAACCTGTAAAGTCAATGAAGTCATAACAGACTAAGCAGATCCAAGAAAGTTAAGCCAACAGTAGAGAAAGCTAGGAAACAATCAATTTACACTGAAGAATCTCCCAAAGGCTCCGGAAGCAACAGCACTGGGTACTTCTAAAAGAAGATGCGGAGATTGGTCAAAAAATAGGAGGATTGATTAAATATCTGTTTAAGAAGCAATTAGCCCCTAGAATATAGACTGTACTTTCTAAATATCACGTCCCCAAAAAGGAACAGAATTTCCTAAAGAAACAGCTGATTCCAGGTCTGAGGCAGAAAATGTAAAAAATGTGCCCAAAACATCTTGTCATTCCAAAAATTAAGATACCTTTCAAAGACCATTAGAGTCACATCAAAAGGACTCAGAAGCCAATCTGAAGAGGCTTCAAGGCCGAGAGATTGATCATTGACAAGGATAATAATGGCAACAGACTGACACACACCAAATCCATTTAAGTCTAAGGGTTCATGATGAGATTAAAAAGAAAAAAAGAAAAAAAAATTCATTGGTCTCCTTTGAGGATGTGAAGGAACCAATTCATTACTGTGAAAACAGGAAAATAAGAGAAAGAAACTGTCATCCTGCCTTTCTATAGGAACCACATCAAAGGTAACCAAATAGCTAATGAGAGGAAGATTGCTTTATAGAAGTTTTCTAGCTAATAAATGCAGATGGAATGAAATTAATTGGAGTACCTTCATTTTGCAACACCAAATTAATTTAAGGATCTAGGCAATGATCATCAGTGGCTGCTAACAACAAAAAAAGAGAAAACAAAACATTAGTGCCTCATGATAGAAGTATGCAATACTTCTGAAGTAGTCTTGCCACCCCATACACACACAAAATTGCAACAGTGAGTCTGACGAAGCGTCTAAATCCAACCATCAGTTTTTGGGAAATAGAAGAGACACCATAACATGTTAAAGATTGCACAAGGATACAATCAGCAAAGTCCAGACTGAAAAACTACATGACAATTGACCCTGTTACTTCAACAAGAATTTGTAAGGTAAAAGAGAAAGTGAGAGAGCTAGAGAGTGAGAGAGAGCAAGGGCATATGCAAGAGAGAAAAAGAGAAAGTGAGAGAGAGAATGAGAGTGAGAGAGAGAGAGAGAGAGAGAGATTAAGAGACTTAAGAGACATAGCCAGCAACATATGGATCTTAATTTAGATCGTGAGTCAAATAAACATGCTATGGGGTGGAAATGGGAACCACTAATGAAACAATGAGGGAAATCTGAACACTGATGAAACTATCTGACAATAATGAGAAATTACTGTTAATTACATTTAGGTGTGACGATGGTGTTGTGGGTATGTTCCTTGTTTTTTAAAAATGTCTTTTTCCTTTAGAGATACAGACTGAAATATTTATTAATGAAATAACGATGTCCAGGACTGCTTCTAAATAACAGATTAAAAAAGACTGGCCATGAGGTAGTAATTGTACATGGATATTGTTCTCTACTTGTATATGCTTGAAATTTTTATCATGAAAAGTTAAAAAAGCAGTTAGACCCCACCACAACCAAGATACCTATTTTCAAACTATCTAATAACTGCTGCCCCTATCCCAGCAGAAGATGGCACAGATTTATCATCTGGAGAGGTTAAAGAATTGGGTCTCTGATGTGAAGGACACCAGGAACAGTTAAGTGTAGGATATTGCATAAAATGGGAATTAATTGAAAGGTTACCTGATGAATGTTAAGCTTCTTCTCTAACTTCCTTCTCCAACTTGACTTCAAGAGCACTGGTAGTCAAAAGAATACACTTTGGGCCAGAAACTGAAATAGTCTTCACTACAGAGACTCACAAGCTCAAGAGAAAAGACCTAAAAAGACTGGCATCAGAAGTTCCTCCCAAGGAAACAGCCCAGCTACTCACCCTGTGGTGACAACCCCAGAAAACCAAGACAAGCAAGTACCTCACTGTTAAATATTAGATAAAGTTCAAAGATCATCTAACATTTGAGAAAAAGCATCCGAATTTGAAAGACAGAGACTTAAAATACAGAGGGAAGGGAGGGAAGGGGAGAGGAGGAAAGAAGAAACTTGGAAGAAAAAGACTGAAGAAGAAAATTTCAAAACAACTATAAAACCCTCTGAGAAATGAGAAAATACTGCATTTATGAAACAAGAATGGGATGCTAGAAAAAAGAGAATAATCAGAGAACAAAGGTCTTAGAAATAAAATTAAAAAAAGATAGAAATGAAAAAACTGAACAGAAGAGTTGGATGATAAAGTTGAAGAAATATTGCAGAAAACAGATTAAGGAACAAGAGAGGTGGAAAATGAGAGAGAAAAAATATTAGAAGATTAGCTAATGAGATTCAATATCTGAATAAAAGTAATTCAAGAAAAAGAGAACAGAAAAAACTATGAAAATGAAATCATTAAAGAAATCATTCACAGAAATCTCCCAGAATTGTAGTACAGAGGTTTTTAGACTGGGAGTTACCCATCAAGGGTCCTGAACAATTGATGAAAACAAATCCTCCCTAGAACACACTGAAGACAAAGAAGATTCTATAAGCTTCCACAGCTAAGAAAGTTTTCATATAAAGGATCAAGATTTTAAACAGCATCAGAATTGTCAACAACAAAAAGAGAAGAGGACAACGGCTGAATCGATTCCTTCAAATTCAGAGGGGAAAATAATTTCCAGCCTAGAATACTATAAGCAGTCAAACTATTCATCTGTTGTAAGACTAAAACAAAGACATTTCCATCAATGCATGCAACAGTTTAACATTTTTCTTCCCATGTTTCATTTCTCACAAAACACCTAGAGAGAGCCAGCCCTGATGGCCTAGTGGTTAAAGTTCGGTGCTCACCACTTTGGTGGCCTGGGTTTGCTTCCTGGTCACGGAACCACACCACCCATCTGTCAGTTGCCATGCTATGGTGGCAGCTCACATAGAAGAACTAGAATGACTTACAACTAGGATACATAACCATGTACTGGGGCTTTGGGGAGAGAGAAAAAAAAACAGAGAATGTGCACTTCCAAAACAAAAGATGGGAAGATGATATGCGATCCAAAAAATAATAATATGGGATCCAAAAAATAATAAATGAAACATAAGAGAGGGATAAAAGGTATCCCTTGGTTAACAGTAAACGATTATCGCAATACAATAGCTGTGGAGCAACTAATCTAAATTAGAGCAGATCAGAAGGCTCAAACAGATTTCTTCAAGAATATAAAATTTTTCAATTGTCTCATGTGTCCAAACATATTAATATAAGTTTTACAAAACTGGGAAGATTTGGAGGATTTAATTCATAATATATACTCATCATCTCCAATTTTCTCTTCCTATCATATCTCAAACCATGCAAAACAGGCTTTCACCCCCACCACCCCTCTGAATCTGCTCTTGTGAAGGCCATTAGTAAGCTCCATGTTGCTGAATCCAACAGTCAATCTTCTATCCTCATATTAACTTGATCTATTACCAAGATGGATCAAAGAAGAAATCAACAAAGCATCAAAAAATATCTTGAAACAAAAGAAAATGGAAACACAACATACCAAAACCTATGGGATGCTGCAAAAGCAGTTCTAAGCGGAAAGTTTAAGTGATAAATGCCTTTATTAAGAAAAAAGAAAGATCTCAAATAAACAACTTTACACCTCAAGGAACTAGAAAAAAAGAACAAACTAAGCCCAAAGTTAGCAGAAGGAAGGAAATAAAGATCAGAGCATCAGAAAAGAAAAGGAATAGAAAAATTTAATGACACTAAGATTCGGTTTTTTGAAAAGATCAACAAAATTGACAAAACTTTAGCTAGACTAGGAAAAAAACAGAGAAGACTCAAATCACTAAAATTGTGATATATGATAATTTAGATATATCTCTGATTATGATATTATAATTATATAATTATATAATATTTAGATATATCAGATATGATATACATGTATATATGTGTATATGTGTGTGTGTATATGTGTATATATATACACAGAGAGAGAAAAAGAGAGAATACAATAGAGAGTGAGATTGCTAGGCCCTAGAAATAGAAGGAAGCACAAATTCATGGCTCCTGTCCTGAAAGAACTTAAAATATAGTTGTGAAGACATCATACATGGATAATAGAAGACTGCGATTCTAAATTAGCCTATTAGGTAAACTCCAACACCACGATTTTTTTAATAACAACTTTATTGAGATATAATTCACACACCATAAAATTCATCCTTTTAAAGTACATAATTCAGTGGTTTTAGTATACTCAGAGTTTAACATCCATTACCGCAATCAATTTTAGAACATTTTCATGTTCTAAATTCTTTTCACCCTAAAAAGAAACTCCATACCCATTAGCAGTAACTCCCCATTTCCACCTCCCCCCAGCTCCAAGAAACCACTAATCTACTTCCTGTGTCTACAGATTTGCCTATCGTGGACATTTCACATAAATGGAATTATAAAATATGTGGTCTGGTTCCTTCACTTAGAATAATGTTTTCAAGGTTCACCTATATTGTACCATGTAACAATACTTCATTCCTTTTTATGGCTGAGTAATATTCCATTGTACGGATATATCACATTTTTTCTATCCATTCATCAGTTGATGGATATTTGGGTTTTTTTCTACTTTTTGGCTATTATGAATAATGCTGCTGTGAACATTCTTGTAAAAGTTTTTGTGTAGACATATTTTCAATTCCTTGGTATATCCCTAGGAGTAGAAGTGCTAGGTCATATGGTAACTCTCTAATGTTTTGAGGAATTGCCAAATTGTTTTCCAAAGTGGCTGTACCATTTTACAATCCCACCAGCAATGTATGAGGGTTCTGGTTTTTCCACATTCTCACAAATACCTGTTATTGTCTGCCTTTTTTGTTTTTCAGCCATCCCACTGGGTCCAACACTGTGATTTTGAAAATATAACATATGTTATCATTTCACAATATATACGTATATCAAATAATCATGTTGTACACCTTAAACTTACACAATGTTATATGTATAAAGCTGTAAAAAAATAAAGTACACATATTGTTGGAACCAGAAAATATATACACATTATATATATATAACTTAGGGACCACATCAAAAAAACATCAAACTAAAAAGCTTCTTCACAGCAAAAGAAACCATTAACAGGGGCCGGCCCCATGGCTTAGCAGTTAAGTGCGCGCGCTCCGCTGCTGGCAGCCCAGGTTCGGATCCCGGGCGCGCACCGATGCACCGCTTCTCCGGCCATGCTGAGGCTGCGTCCCACATACAGCAACTAGAAGGATGTGCAACTATGACATACAACTATCTACTGGGGCTTTGGAGGGGGGAAAAAAAGGAAGAGGATTGGCAATAGATGTTAGCTCAGAGCCAGTCTTCCTCAGCAAAAAGAGGAGGATTAGCATGGATGTTAGCTCAGGGTTGATCTTCCTCACACACAAAAAAATAAATAAATAAAACTGATTAAAAAAAAAAGAAACCATTAACAAAATGAAAAGGCAACCTACTGAATGCGAGAAAATATCTGCAAACCATCTATCTGATGAGGGGTTAATATCCAAAATATATTAAAAAACTCATACAACTCAATAGCAAAAAACGAAACAATCCAATTAAAAAATAGGCAGAGGAACTGAATAGACATTTTCCCAAAGAAGATATACAGATGGCCAACAGGTACATGAAAAGGTGCTCAACATCCCTAATCATCAGGGAAATGCAAATCAAAACCACAATGAGATACCACTTCATACCTGTTAGAATGAATATTATCAAAAAGACAAGAGATAAGTGTTAGTAAGGATGTAGAAAAAGGGAACCTTTGTGCACTGTTGGTGGAAATGTAAATTGATGCAGCTTCTATGGAAACCAGTATGGAGCTTCCTCAAAAATTAAAAATAGAACTACTATATGATCCAGCAACCCCACTTCTAGGTATATATCAAAAAAAAAAAAAAATGAAAACAGGATATTGAAGAGAGATCTGCACTCCCATGTTCACTGTAGCATTATTCACAATAGCTAAGATATGGAAATAACCTAAGTGTCTATCAAGGGATGAATGGGCAAAGAAAATGTGGTGTATATATATGTGATGGAACATTATTCAGCCGTGAGAAATAAGAAAATCCTGCCACTCATGACAACACGGATGAACCCTGAGGGCATTACGCTAAGTGACATAAGCCAGAGAGAGAAAGACAAATACTGCTTGGTATCACTTATATGTGGAATTGAAAAAAAAAAAGGCAAGCTCAAAGAAACAGAGAGTAAAAAAGAAACAGAAGCTAGCGGTTGGGGGAAATAGAGTGAGGCTGGGAAAAGGGTACAAACTTTCAGCTATAAGATGTTTCAAGTCTGAGGATCTAATGTAAAACATAGTGACTATAGTTCATAACACTGTATGCCATAATTGAGATTTGCAAAGATAATAGAACTTAAATGTTCTCACCAAAAGTAAATAAATAAGTATGTGAGGTGATGGATGTGTTAATTAACTAGATGGGGGGAATCCTTTCACAAAGTGTATGTATATCAAATCACCATGATGTACACTTTAAATATCTTACAATTTTAATTGTCAATTATATCTCAATAAGGCTGAAAAAAATAATAATGTAACTTAATTCTAATATTTTTCCAAACAATACAAATAGTAAGTACTGAATAAATATTTTTTTCAATTGATGTGCTAATGTTTAACCCTTTGGAGAGCATGCAAAAGTGAGAGAAGTCTCCAAGAAGGAACCATCACCATCTTAACCTAAAACACTACCATGAACTGTCTGACAGCTGCAGCCTTTGTCTGATATCATCCATTCACACGTTTGCTGTTAGAATTCCACTGTCCGTGTGTTTAAGATCATTTATTTTAATCATTATGTCCATATGGCTTTATTGAGCTTGCTCACAAAATACGAAGTTACGAATTCAGAGGTGATGTCAGATACATGTAATCATCTTTCAAAAATACTTTTCTTACAAAAGGATGCATCGTTACAAAGAGAAAATTATTACAAAACGGTAACAGTGGAAGTAGTAGGTCCAATTTATCCTTAATATCCAGATGAGTTTTATCTTTTCAATAATATATAATCTTGCTAGGACACAGCTAATTACATTAAAGTCTACAATATGCAGAAACCTCAACATTTATAATAGACAATTCCTTATCACAGTAATCCCATAATTGTCATTGGCAGTAACAATTTCTATTTGTTACAACAATCTTCTGCATGATTCCTGATAACTTGAGTTCCATAAAGCTGTACAAACAATAAAATAAAGTTTTAGTTAACAATTTCACAAAATGAGACAGAAGGAAGAGAAACTAGAAACAGATCACTTGAGGCACTGCTCTCTGTGGTTGGAATAAAAAAACATGTCAACTATTCCATTATTCTTTCCTTTGCTTGCAAACATGAAAAATAGGGCACCTTATTTGATAAAATTTCAAAGGCCAGAGGAATATTTCTTAGTGGTGTGAAATTTGAACATTTTGGAAAATATTCCTCAGTGTCTATTTCTAGACCTTTTGCAAAATTCATAAATAAACACTTGTAGAGCATCTACTACATGCCAAGCATTGTGTGAGGCACTGGATATACAAAAAAGAAAGAATAAATATGGTCACTGTTCTAAAGGATTTCACAATCTAGTGGACAAAGGAAATATAAGCATTCTAAAAGCTAACATTTATTGAGCAACTACCATGAGATAGGTACTATATTAAAAGCTGTAGATGGAGTCAAACCCAGGCTGACTCTGGGGCCTGTTATTAATAGTATGAATACATGATATGTAAGGTGTTCCAGGTAAGGAAATCATATGAATCTCAAAGAGTAAAACAACATGGTGTGTGAAGGGAACTGTGAACAGTTCAGTGTGCGTGGAAAAAGAATTTAGAGGCAACGAATAGCAAGAACTGGGGCTGAAAATTTTAGCAGAGGTCAGATCATGAAGGGTCTAGAATGCCATGATGATGAAAAATTAAGGAAGACTTAAATAAATGGAGTATATACCATGCATGGATTGAAAGATCTAGTATTGTTAAGATGTCAGTCCTCACCAAATTTATCTACAGATTCAACGTAGTCTAATCAAAATGCTAGCTAGTGGGCCGGCCTGGTGGCATAATGGTTGAGTTCGCAAGCTCCGCTTCGGCGGCCCGGGGTTCAGGGGTTCAGATCCCGGGCGCGGACCTACACACCAATCATCAAGCCATGCTGTGGCAGAGTGCCACATACAAAATAGAGGAAGACTGGCACAGATGTCAGCTCAGGGACAATCCACCTCAAGCAAAAAAAAAAAAAAAAATGCTAGCTGGTTTTTTGTAGAACCTGACAAACTGATTCTAAAACTTACAGGGAAATGCAAAGGACCTAGAATACCCAAAACAGTTTTGAAAAAGAAGAACAAAGTTGGCAGACTCACACTCCCTAACTTCAAGACTTATCATAAAGAGACAGTAATCAAGACAGTGTGATGCTGGTGTCATGATACATGTATAAATCAAAGGAACAGAATAAAGAATTCAGAAATAGACCCAGTTAATGCATTTTCAACAAAATTACCAAGTTAATTCAATGAGGGAAAAGATAGTTTTTCAATCAATGATACTTTACCAACTGTACATCTGTATGGGAAAAAAATTTATCTCAAAACTTACCTCACACCATACAAAAAAGTTAACTCAAAGGTGATCATAGACAAGATGTAAAAACTAAAACTATAAAACACCTAGGAAAAAATATTCACAATCTTTGAGTACACAAAAATTGCCTGGACATAACATACAAAGTACATATCATAAAAGAAATATGTGACAAATTAGACTTCACCAAAATTTAAAACTTCTTGTTCTTTGAAAGATGGTATTAAGAAAATCAAAAGGCAAGCTACAGAGTAAGAGAAAACATTTTCAATCCATATGCCTGATGAAGGACTTGTATCCAGAATATACATTTTTTAATTTAATAAGAAGAGGGAAAGCCAATTAAAAATTGGGCGAAAAATTCAAACAGATACTTTACAAAAGTAAATATACTAATGACCAATAAGCACAGAAAAAGATGCATAATATTATTAATTCATCAGGGAAATGGAAGTTAAAAACCATAATAAGATACCATTAACATAAAATTTAAAAGAATGGCAATGGGTCAAAGGAGAAATCACAAGGGAAATTAGAAAATATCTTGAGATAAATGAAAATAAAAATACAACATATCAAAAATTATAGGATGTAGTGAAAGCAGTACTAAGAGGGAAGTGTATAGCAATAAACATTTAAATTTAAAAAGAAGAAAGATCTCAAATAAACAACATAACTTTACACCTAAAGAAACTATAAAAAGAACAAACTATACCCAAAGTTAGCAGAAGTAAGGAAATAATAGACTAGAGCAGAAATAAATGAAATAGAGAAAAGAAAAATAATAGAAAATTTCAACAAAACTAAGAGTTGGTTTTTCAAAAAGTTCAACAAAATTGAAAAAACCTTAGATAGACTTAAGAAAAAAAGAGAGAAGACTCAAATAACTAAAATCCGAAGTGAAATAGGAGACATTACAACTGATGCCATAGAAATAAAAGGATTATCAGAGACTATTATGAGCAGTTATATGCCAACAAATTGGATGACTTAGAAGAATGGATCAATTCCTAGAAACATACAACCTACTAAGACTGAATCACAAAATAATTAAAAATCTGAACAGAACTATAACTAGTAAGGAGATTGAATCAGCTAACAAAAGCGTCACTGAAGAATTCTAACAAACATTTAAAGAAAAATTAAAGCAATCCTCCTCAACCTCTTCCAAAAAACTGAAGAGGGGAGGACACTTTCGAACTCATTTTATGAGGCCAGCATTACCCTGATACCAAAGCCAGACAAGATACTACAAGAAAAGAAAACTATAGATCAATTGATGTAAGAACACTCAACAAAATACTAGCAAATTGAATTCAACAGCATGTGAAAGGATTATATACCATGACCAAGTGGGATTTACCCGTAGAATACAAGGATGGTTCAAAATACACAAATCAATCAATGTAGTAAAACACGTTAACAGAATGAAGGACAAAAACCACATGATCATTTCAATTGATGCAAAAAAAGCATGTGGCACAATTCAACACCCTTTCATGATAAAAACACTCAACAAACTAGGAATGGAAGGAAAACACCTCAACATAAAAAAGGCTATATATGGAAAGCCCACAACTAGCGTCATACTCATTGGTGACAAATTGAAAGCTTTCCCTTTAATATCAAGAATAAGGCAAGGTTGCCCACTCTCGCCACTTCTTTTCAACATGGTACTTGAAGTGCCAGCCAGAGCAATAAGGCAAGAAAAAGAAATAAAGACATTCAAATTGGAAAGAAGTAAAATTATCTCTGTTCACAGATGACATATTATATGTAGAAAACTCTAAAGATTCCACATGCAAAAAAATGTTAGAACTAATAAATGAATTCAGCAAAGTTGCAGGATACAAAATCAACACATAAAAATCAATATGTTTGGGCCAGCCCTGGTGGCCGAGTGGTTAAGTTCAGCGTGCTCCACTTCGGTAGTCCAGGTTGGCTTCCCGAGTGCAGACCTATACCACTTGTCTGTCAATGGCCATGCTGTGGTGGCGACTCACATACAAAAAAGAGGAAGATCGGCAATGGATGTTAGCTCAGGAGAATCTTCCTCAGCAAAAATATGTAAATAAATAAATATGTTACTATACACTAACAGTGAACAATTCAAGAAGGAAATTAAGAAAACAATCCCATTTATAATAGCATCAAAAAGAAATCTTAGGGGCTGGCCCCATGGCGTAGTGGTTAAGTTCAGCATGTTCCACTTTGGCGACCTGGGTTCAGATCCCAGGCACAGACCTACACCACTCGTCAGCCATGCTGTGGCAGTGACCCACATATAAAAAAATAGAAGCAGATTGGCACAGATGTTAGCTCAGGGCTAATCTTCCTCAGCAAAAAAAAAAAGAAAAGAACTCTCAGGAGTAAATTTTACCAAGGAGGCAAAAGATCTATACACTGAAAACTATAAAACATTGCTAAAAGAAATTTAAAATGACAGAAATAAATGGAGACATCCCATGTTCATAAATAGGAAGACCTAATATTGTTAAAACGTCCATACTGCCCAAAGCAATCTACAGATTCAACACAATCCCTACCAAAATCCCAATGGCATCTTTTGCAGAAATAGGGAAAAAATCCTAAAATTCCTATGGAATATTAAGAAATCCCTAATTTCCAAAACAATCTTGAAAAAGAACAAAGAAGGCCTCATATTTCCTGATTTCAAAACATATTACAAAGCTACAGTAATTAAAACAGTGAGGTACTAGCACAAAAACAGACATATAGAAGAATGGAACAGAATAGAGAGCCCAGCAATAAACCATCACCTATATGGGCAAATGATCTTTGACAAGCCTGTCAAGACCACCAATGGGGAAAGGACAGTCTCTTCTACAAATGGTGCTGGAAAAACTGGATATCCACATGCAAAAGAATGAAACTGGACACTTACACCACATACAAAAATAACTCAAAATGAATTAAAGACCCAAATCTAGGACCTAAAATTATAAAACTTTGAGAAGAAAACACAGGGGAAAAGGTTCATGACATTAGATTTGGCAATGATTTTTTGGATATGACACCAAAAGCACAGGAAACAAAAGCAAAAATAGACAAATGGAACTATATATATAAATATATATATTTATAAAACTTAAAAACTTCTGCACATTAAAGAGAACAATCAACAGAGTGAAATGGCAATCTACAGAACTGGAGAGAATAACTGCAAATCATATATCTGATAAGGAGTTAAGGTTCACAATATATAAAGAACTCTTACACCTCAAAAACAAAAATAAACAAGTAACCTGATTTAAAACTGGGCAAAGGACCTAAGTAGACATTTCTCTAAAGAAGATATACAAATGGTCAACAAGTATATGAAAAAATGCTCAACACTACTAATCATCAAGGAAATGCAAATCAAAACCACAATGAGATATCACCTCACACCTGTTAGGATGGCCACTATCAAAAAAATAAAAAATAAACAAGTCTTGGCAGAGATGTGGAGAAAATGGAATCCTGTGCTAGTGGGAATATAAAATGGTGTAGCCACTACAGAAAACAGTATGGAGATTCCTTTAAAAGCTAAAAATAGAATTACCATATGATCCAGCAACCCTATTTCTGGATATACCTTCAAAAGAATTGAAAGTGGAATCTTGAAGAGATATTTGCACACCCATGTTCATTGCAGCATTATTCACAATAGCCAAAAGATGGAAGCAGCACAAATGTCCATTGACAGATGAATGGACAGAGAAAATGTGTGATATATATGCAATGGAATATTATTCAGGCATAAAAAAAATGGAAATCCTGCCATCTGCGACAACATGGATGTGGACCTTGAGGGCATTATGCTAAGTGAAATAAATCAGACACACACACATATATACACATATATCTACACACACATATATATACACATGTACATACATGTATACAATGAAATATTATTCAGCTTTAAAAAAGAAGGAAATCCTGTGACATGCTGCAACATGGAAGAACCTTAAAGATATCCTGCAGAGTAAAATAAGCCAGTCACAAAAGGCCAAATACTGTAATGATTCTACCTATATGAGATATTTAGAGTAGTCAAAATCATGGACACAGAAAATAGAATAGTGGTTGCCAGCGCTGGGGGGAGGGGGAAACAGAGAGTTGTTGTTTGGTGGGTATTTACCCAAGAGAAATGAAAGCATATGTCTACACAAAAACCAACGTTCATTGTACATTCATAATAGTCAAAAACTAGACATAGTGCAAATATCCATCAACAAGTAAACGGATAAACTAATCGTGATATATTCATATAATGGAATATTACTCAGTAATAAAAAGGAACAAATTATGTGCAATATATGTGCAATAATATATAAATTTCAAAAACATTATACTGAGTAAAAGAAGATGAATACAAAAGCGTACATGCATTCTGTATGATTCCTTTTAAATGAAATTCAAGAACAATTAAATAATTGTCACTAATCCACAGTGAAAGTAATCAGTGGTTGCTTGGGACCAGGGGTAATGCCAGTGGGATTACTGCAAAGCAGTACAAGGAAACTTTTCGGATGATGGAAATGTTTTATATCTTGATTGAGGTGGTAGTTTCATGGGTGTATGCATTTGTCATAACTAATTAAACTTACGCTTAGAATAGGTATTTTATTGTATGTAAATTATACCTCAATAGAGTTGACTTTTTAAAAAATTAACTATAGGCTATGCCAAAAAAGCAAATCTCAATAAATTTCAAAAGACTCCAGTCATATAAACTATTTCTCTGACAATGATGCAATTAAGCTAGAAAGCAATAACAAAAAGATACCAGAATATGTTTGGAAATTAAGCAATAAACTCCTAAAAAACAGATAAAACAAAATAATTACAAAGGATAGCAGAATATTTTGAAATAAATAATAATTAAAGTACTACATATCAAAGCTTGTGGGATACAACTAAAGCTGGGCTCAGAGGAAAATATATAACCTTAAATGCATATATATGAAAAGAAAAGACTGAAAAATCAATAATCTAAGCAGCCTTCTCAAGAAGCTGAAGAAAAAACCAGGAAATTAAACTCAAAGAAAGTAGAAGGAAAGAAATAATAATGAAAAAATAAAAAAATAATTAAAAATAACTTAATACAGAAAATTCAACAGAGATGATCTACAAAAGCAGAAGTTGATTCTTTGAAAAGACTCATTAAATTTATAAGACTAAAGAAAAAAACATACAGAAGGAAGGCTCAGATAATTAACATTATGAATAAAAAGGGAGGCAATCACTACAGGTCCTACAGACATAGATTCATTATTATAAAAATGTTAATTCTCCCTAAGCTGATGTATTATAGACACAATGCAATCTCAATCCAAAATCCCACATATGTGGTAATGACAAGCTAATTTTAAAATGTATACTGAAATGCAAAGAATAGCCAAATGCAAAGATAACTTGGAAGAAGGAGAGCAAAATACAAGCATTTATTCTGCTGAATACTGAGACATAAAGCTAGAGTAATTAAGATGGTGTAGTTTTAAAGCAAACACAAACAAAAAGACTAATAAAACAATATACAGCATCCAGAAACAGACCCATATTTACATGGACATTGGATTTATGACAATGGTATCACTGCAGAACAGTGGAGAAAGGATGGACTTTTCAATAAATGGTATTGGGTCAATTAATATCCATACTGGGAAAAAAATAAAACTTTACCCCTACCTCTTACCATTCACACAAAAATCAATTCAGGTGAATTGTAGATCTAAATGCAAAAGGTAAAATAATAAAGCTTTTAGAATATAACATAGGAGAATATCTTCATGACCTTGAAGTAGGTAAAGATTTCTTAGGCAAGATACAAGGACTACCATAAGGGAAAAGAATAGTACACCAAACTACATTAAAATTAAGAACTTCTGTTTATCAAAAGACAACATTAGAAAAATGCAAACACAAACCACAGAGTGCAAGAAAATATATGCAATGCATATCTTGACCAAGAATTTGTATCCACATTATATAAAGAGCTTTTCTATAAATTATTTAAAAAAAAGATAAAAAATCAGGAAGAGACGTCAATAGGCACTTCACAAATTAGGATATCCAAATGGACAGTAAACAAAGATGTTCAACTTCCTTAATCATGAAAGAAACATAAATGAAAGTCATAATGAGATATTGCTACACAATCACTAGAATGGCTAAAATTAAACAGACTGAAAATACCAAGCGTCAGCAAAGATGTGAAAAAACTGGAAGTCTCGTAAACTGCTTGCAGGAGTTCAAATTGGTATAACAGCTTGGCATTACCTATAAAATTGAACACACACTAATCCTATGACCCAGTAATTATATTCCCAGGTATATACCCAACAGAAATGTATATACATGTGCATTCAAAGATACACCCAAGAAGGATCATAGCATCATTATTCATAACAACCAAAACCTAGAAACAATCCAAATACCCAACAATAGAAAATTAAATTGTTGAATATACAGCAATAAAAGTGAACAAACTGCTGTTACACGTAACATAAGTCAATCTCACAAACATACTGTAGAGCTAAAAGAGCCAGAACACACAGAAGCCACAAAAGAATGCATATTGTTGGATTCCATATAAAAAAAGGTCAAAATCTATGATGTTAGGTATCAGGATAGTGATTACCTTTAGAGAGGAGTGAGGGGCTAATGATTGGGAGGGAGCAAAAGAAGGTGCTTCCAAGACGCTGGTAATATTCCATTTCTTCAATTTGAGTGGTGGTTATATGGGTATGTTCACTTTTGTACACTCATGATTTTGCACTTTTCTGTGTGTATATTATACATAAACAAAGTGGAGTTTTTTAAAGTTAATGTGGGTCAGAACTAAGGTAGCACCAGTAGGAATGGAGAAGAGAAGACAGCATTTTTTTAAATTGCAGGCTGCTATATCTGATGTAATAAGGAATACAAAATAAATATAAGATCAGGACATTACTTCAAAACACATATAGCTTATATTTCACACTCCTGTGTAGAAAGAAGCTTCACATTTTGAATCTCAGAATGTCTGTACTACAGAGCTGATAAAAGTCAGTTTGAAATATACAATATTTATTCCTATTTCTACTTCTTAACAAGATTTCCTCTAAGAACAACTTTATATAAGTTTGAAGAAATCCTATTTGTTGATCCAGATTTTTGAAAAACAAATTAGAATCTTACCAAGTAGCTCTTTCCCAAGTAAATTTCAAAACTTCATATTTTCATGATAATGCAAATAGATGAGACAAGAGTATTTTCATTATGCTATTCTTTTCGCTTTTTTACATAATCTATGCAATGTTAGAAAATATACTTGTTTAATATCATCACTTACCTACTCACTTTTTTATATCTATTCTCTTTTGATGAAATGAATTTTTTAAATGTCATTAAGTTTTGGGTTTTATAGTGTGTTCTGATGTTTTAAGTTAAAGAGCTGACTGGTACTAAAAGCTTCCTCTAGTAGCTATAAAAGCATTATGTTTTTTCACCAAATCTTTTAAGACTTACATAGTTAATATAGTACTCTCATACATATTTCCCAAATGGAACAGAATAGAAAGAATTACTATTTTTGGTGATGGTCTATAACTACAGCCTTGAAAATCCATCTGATAACAACCAGTTAAAAGATAACCACTGGTTCTATAATGGAGCACCAGTATCTAATATAGCCTAATCCCCATTATCCCTGCATCTGAGAGAGCTGCAGCTTGGAAAATGCTCCTCAACTGATCTCAATATCACTAAATATCACTTACTGACTGGCAACACAGTAGGAATCATGCAGACTCCTTTCTGAAGAAATTATAAAGGAAAATGTAAAGGTAGCACCCAAAAGTCCTTCTAAAGATCTTTCCACAAGATTCTGACAATAAGACTGTCATTGTAGAAATCTTGGATAATGCACATCTTCTCCAATTTTTACAAAAGTTAGAGGAAAGGGATTAATCTTTTAAACCAAGGATAAAAGCAAGCATATACTAGTTTGGGATATATATTATATTAGTAAAAATTGATAACATAATACCACAACACCCATAAAAGTCCACAGCTGGCTTTTGGCAGCATTTTTTTTTTTCTTTTTGCATTTTCTAATTTAGATTGGAGGTTTGTATTCTTTCATACTCCATTACACATTGCCTCATGGATGGTAGGCACTAAACAATTTGCTGAATTTTTCAATAAGGATAAGATTTGGACCCTGACCCCTAACTACCTCACCAGACAACTTTTTCACTCATTCTTTGTGCTTTAAACACACTTGCCTAATTTCAGTTTCTCAATCTAACAACATTCTTTCTACCTCAAGACTACTGCCCGTGCTGCTCCCCCTACCTGGAACACTCCTCCCACCTCCTCCACTTTCTTCAGAATTCAGATGAATTACTTCTCCAGAGAATTCCAGACTAGGTCAGGTCTTCCTGTGGTATGCTCTCATTTTGCATTGTACTCCTTCACGCTATTAATCATAATTGTAATTAAATAATTAATCCTGTGATTATTAGTTTAATATCTGGCTCTCCCTTAGGATATAAGAGCCATGAGTTTTCACAACTTTATCCCTAGTGCCTTTTATAAGCAGACTCAAAGTGAGTATTTGTTGATAAATAACTGAGATCAAACCCTAGCTTTACAACTTACTAATTTGAACAGGTCATTTAATATCATTAAGCTTCAGTTTCCATATCTATGAAATGATGATAATGAAAAAGCTACCTTACTGAGTGTTGGGATTTATGGTGAACTCTCAACCTTAAAATGTTGTATAAAAATGTTAATCTATTATTATTCTCAGCAAGGATGTTTCACATTATATTTTAGCTAATGTTGTCTTTAGCAATATCTTATTAGTATTAGCTAAGGTCTTTAAAAAGTCTTACAGATTATCAAGATGCTAATAAATAATAGAACTATCTGACAAAAATTAATACATAGTCATTAGTTCCAGTCAGTGGCAGCCTGTGACAGATTCCAAGCACTGCTCTAATGATTGCCAGTTTCATAATAATTGTCCACCTCACATGAAAGCCTGGCAGGCCCACTGTAATTCATGCTTCAGAAAGAAGCATTTCCTATGGAGTCAGCCTCACGAACAAATATACCGGTTAAAGTGTGGATCAATAGTGGAAAGATGAGCTTCTTCAATTCACCCACAACTACGCTTGAGTCAATAGACTCATGTAAATCAATAATTTGTTATATTTGCTACATTTACAGACTTTAATCTTTAATATAAACCTGGCAGTAAAACAACATACATTTCTTTTCTTGTGTTCCACAGTAATCTGATCATGAATTTGGTAAAGGAAAAAACCTATTTTCCCTCTCAGCTGTGTAATAAATACAAACCAAATTGTTCATTAACCTCTTTTATGTATCTCTGTCTGAGAACAGTCTTCATGAGAAGACTTAAAAAATTGTATGTAAACAACTAAAAGGTAGATACACAAAGGGTAGTTATCAATCGTATGCAAATTTACACCTTGGGTTATATACTTCTATGTATTTCTATAGTATCTTATACATATATGTGCATATGTATATATACTCACATATACACACACACATATACACATATATATTATACACACACATATATAGGATACTATACATACACACACGTGTATATATATAAACTCCACACTTGTTCTACTGTATTATAATTATGTAGTATTTATATATATCCTTCCTAGAAAGTGAACTCTGAGAAGGTCTGGTCACTGTCTTTTAAATCTGTATCCTCAGCATCTGTGCAGTGTTGCAACATAATAGGCACTCAGTAAATGTTTGCTAAATGGATTTTACAGTTTCTCTCCATCATAATATTTTTCTGACACCTGACTCACACTTGACAACAGTCAACCTCTGGGGTTGTCCATTCCCAGCTCTGAAGGAAGACATGCTCTTAATAAAAAATACTTTCCTGAGGGGCCAGCCCAGTGCTGTAGTGGTTAAGTTTGTGCGCTCCACCACGGCAGCCCAGGGTTCGCATGCTCAGATCCCAGGCGCAGACCTACACACCACTCATCAAGCCATGCTGTGGTGGCGTCCCATACACAAAATAGAGGAAGATAGGCAACGGATGTTGGCTCAGGGCCAATCTTTCCTGATATAATGTCTTTATTTGCCTCAAGAAAATCCTAGTGGGAGAGGGTAGGGTGACGTCTTTATTTGCCTCAAGAAAATCTTAGTGGGAGAGGGTAGGGTGACGTAAAGGTTAAATAAGATTGTCTATGAGCTGATAAATTTGAATTTTTGATATATATAGGCTCATCACTATTCTACTTTTGGATATGTTTAAAAATTTCCATAATAAAATTTTTTAACAGAAAAAAGTAATTTTCCATATGAATTTTATACACTATGCTTCTTTTGTTAATATTTTCACCTGAAAATTTTTCTTCAATACTCATACTCAAGACAACACAATAAGTATTTGTTATTAACCAGCCCTTTTTTCTGATGCAAAGACAGGAAGATATTAGCTCTTGCTTTTTACCCACAGTAGTCATACCCTGATACAGAATGAAAAGAGCCAATGTGAGAGTTAATATGTCAAATGATAGCTTCAGTCATCTCACTATTTAATCTTACCCACTGCTTCCTTGGTTTAAATTTTTGTAGCTGAAATGGAAGGGTATATTGAATTTTTATAGTTCAGAAGGTAGCATTTCCTTTTTAAAACAAAAACTCATTTCTCATTAAAAATGAGATTTCTAAAAACATTTTAATGACATAAGAAAATCTCATGATACGCTATTAAAAATAGTCAAAAAATGTTCATTACAGAGGGTTTCCAAATTTTATAAAAATAAAAATATACATGTCTATAAACACATAAATATGTTCACGTATGTATGTATGAGTACATATAAAGAAAAAATATAAAAGGAAATATATCAAAATGTTAACAGAATTCTGTTATAATATATTTTATTTTATTATTTATATTTACTATATGTTCTAATGTCCTATAATGGGCAAATACTGCTTTTATTTTATATAATTTTAAAATATTGTTTGTTATATGAGGTGCCTTTGTATATAATATAAAAGAGTTTAAGATTTTAAAATGGCATATATTCAAGCTTAAGAAAAATGAAATTGAACTTTTACTAAGGACACTGTGTCTTGCTAATAAAAATTTAAGAATAAAATAACTGGGTACTTCATATTTTTATATCTCCACATAGTCTTCTTTTCTGTCTTATAGGCTATAAATTCCTAATAGGAATCAATTGCTTTATTTATTTCACATATCCATTACTGTACCATTAGAGCATAACGTCTTAAATAACAGTAATGAAAATAATTAAAACATAATTATATCCTTTCTGATATATTGAGTGGAACAATGATAGGAGTACGAATCTCTCAGATAACCCTGCTCTACTGGGAACAAGAGAACAATGTGGCAAGTTAGCTAAATCAATTAATCATTTCCATCTGCTGCAAACCACGCACACTAAAATACTCTCCTAGCTTTACTTTAATGGAGAAAATGGAACTTTCATTTGGTGTTCATATCATATCAAAAGAAAGAACATGCTGAATAAGGCCTTCCGAATAGTCTACTTTGAGAGCCAACAAAAGGCCGGAAGCTGGAGAATTAAGAAGAGAAAACCTTACAGGGAGTATTCGTACTTGGCAGCTACTGGTGATTTGATCAGGCTCAGGACAGAACATTCTTGTTTTACTTCTCTGTATTTTCATAAAAATGATTTTTCCATTCCAACACTTACATATGCCTGTGCACAGCAGTGAGAATAGCATTCACTGACTCTCAATACATATGGTATGCATTCAATGACATCATTCACCACTACATTTGCCAAGTCTAACCTCTCCTATAGACCACCAAAACACAGTTGCACAGTCCCTGTGGGGCTGAGAGAGTAGTTCCAAAGCAACAGGTCGGTCCTGCAGAACGGAGAGGTTATTAATGTTTCATCCCATATATTCCATACCCTCCCTATCCCCTAATAAATAAAAACCTTTGTAATCTTGTAATGTAGTCAGGCTTTATTAACTCTTTCACTGCTGTTTTGCATAGTGAAGTGAATACATACTTGATGACTCATATTGCTACAGTGCTCTGGCAGGTGCTGTTTACTTTTTATGCAAGAGATTATAGAGTGAATTTTTATTATGAAGATAGATGAAAATTACTATGCTAGTTGTAAATCATAATTTGTGTAACTGATAATTTTTAACTAATGATTATGAAATAAAAATCAAAGCAGCTTTTCTATCAAAGAAAAGCTTTCAATAATATTCTGATTTTTCTAATTTAAACATTTCCACTTAAAAGGTTTTAAAATGATTATACAATGGATTCTATGATCTTTCAAGATAGTTAAAAACGTTGATAATTACTTTGAAAGAGGTATTAAAGGCCCTTCTTAATTATTTTTTAAGCCAGTGAAAAAACTGGAGGAAAAAGCAACATTACTCACACAAAATTTTTTTTTCTCATTGGTCTATAATATACAACCAAACATATAAGTATAGGAAAACTAAAGTAAAAAGGTATTGCTGAAAGATTTCAGGTGGGGTCTTGCCTCACAGCATGCTAGTTACTGAGGTAGTTTAGCAAATAGCAGAGCTCTTAGCACAAACTATTCAGTTTTAAGGCAAATATCAAGAAACCTAATCTTTAGGCAATACAACAGAGTAGAGCACTCTTTTGAAAAGCATCAGCATCTCTTGGTTTAGCCCTTCTCACATGAGGCTGGGATACAGCCTAACCACTGTACAATGTATATGCAGTGGGGTCTGAAATTCCATAAATTACAAAAGAAGTCAGGTATTATATAACCAACTTATTACATTTTTTTAAAAAAATGGATAGTAACATATTTCCATTTCCAAGAAAATTTCAGTGAATTCATGATTTGGAAAAGAGATGATTTTATTATCCATATTTTAATGTAAATAGTAAACTAATATGGCAATGCTATGAATTTTCTGAGGCATGAGCATGTCTACTAGACATTGTGATGCTTCTTAAGAATTACATATGCATTTCAAAACCAAAATCCAGGGGCCAGCCCAGTGGCGTAGCGGCTAAGTGCTCGAGCTCCACTTTGGCAGCCCGCGGTTCGCAAGATTGGATCGCGGGCGCACACTGATGCACTGCTTGTCAAGCCATGCTGTGGTGGCGGCCCATAGAAAATAGAGGAAGATGGGCACAGGTATTAGTCCAGGGCTAATCTTCCTCAGCAAAAAGAGGAGGATTGGCATCGGATGTTAGCTCAGGGCTAATCTTCCTCACACACGCACACAAAAAAACAAAGTCTATTTAGAAATATAGGACACAAGAATGGTTCTGAAAAATCAATGATTAAATTGTAAAATATATGCCACACTCCAGGAAAATAGAATAATTTTCATATGTTATCAATAATACTCACTACAACTCACTACTCTAGCAAATAGATAACACTTACTACAACTCATTTTATAGTTGAGGAACTTGAGCTTAGAGACAATAAATATCTTGCCCAGGGTTGCACAGTTAGTAACTAGCAAAGCTAGGTTGTCAAACTGAGTGTTTCTGACTCTAAAGCTTTCCTCTATATCAAACTGACCAAATTTAAAGAGACTTACTATAAAAGTATAAAGCACGGGGCCGGCCCGGTGGCGCAAGTGGTTAAGTGCGCACTCTCCTGCGGCAGCCCAGGGTTCGCTGGTTTGTACCCCCGGGCGCCCACCAACGCACTGCTTGGCAAGCCATGCTGTGGCGGCGTCGCATATAAAGAAGGGCATGGATGTTAGCCCAGGGCCAGTCCTCAGCAAAAAGAGGAGGATTGGCATCAGATGTTAGCTCAGGGCTGATCTCCTCACACACACACACACACACACACACACACACAAAGTATAAAGCACAAGTTCTCTAAGGACTAGTCAGCAGAGAAAATTGGGACTAGAACTATAGTTTTTATAACATGAAAGTAAACAGGATAAAAGCAGAAATCGTCTAGCATTCTTTGACAGCCAAAAGTAAAGATAAATCTATTAACTAAGATCAAAGACATATACTACCTATTTGGTTAAAATATATGTAACTCTAATTACTCCCCAACTCCCAGTATCTACTGGACTCCCTGATATATTCCATTTCTAAAATTCTGTCCAGTGTTTGAGGACAACAGTCCCCTAAAACAAAGAGATTTTACCTGCCTTCCCAAAGGTAAAAATTGATGGGTCCTAAACTGTAAAACAAGTATAAATAAGTGGCTGAAGAGTTCCTTCCAATCAGCTTTTGCCCAATTATAGGCAAAGTAGAGCATCATTAAAGACATGACATACCCAACAAAATTAGCAATCTAAAGAGAAAAAGAAAAATTTCCACAAAGGACAGCCAAGTTCCCACCTTCCCCTCCACCCCAAAAAGGAATACAGACAGAGAACTCTAAGCAGAATCTAGGGGGGATAGAATCATAGCCGGTGAACTTCCAGTTAGGTCCAGTATACAATGGCAAGGCTATCTTTGTAGTAAGGAAACTCCTGTAAGCTGCCAAGCTACAGTATGACTCAACCATCAGACCAAGAATTTCCCTTCCCAATTGCCAGGTTAACCTAGAGTCCCACAAGTCATCCTAATTGCAAAAACTTCGTCAAGTCATTTAAAATTCTTAAATATACTTGTTAAATACTTATTAAAGCAACATTCTGACTATTCCAATTAGGACTGTAGGAAGAAAAAGCTTTCAACTCTTTACTTCCCCAACATTGCTTCAATACTTCATAATATATTAAATGTGAACTCATTCAAAGTGACTATTAAACAATTTTTCTCTTTTCTGAAGTTTTTAGACAGAGGATTCTTGAAACATTTATTAAGCATCTATGACATATCTACTATAAATATTAGATATATTATGCTCATCAATTTTTAGCATAAATCTTCAAATATTCCTATCACTGGCTCTTTCTGGCTTTAGCATGGAAATTTCAGATTCGTGAAAATGAAGACTGCTACAGGGTTTCAGCTGCACAGGTTTCAGTGAACTGAGATGTTAACTGGTTTACGTTAACAAACAACTGTTCTAAGATCACAGATGACAGACTTAAGTTTTTGAGAATTAGTATGTTAACTCAAATAAGTGCAAACACATACACACAAACAAACCAAACTTATAATGAAGTCACATGTCTAGAAGAATTTGTCTATCACTTAGGAAGGAAGTAAAAAGGTCCCTAAACATTCCAGAATGATGTGCTTTACTCGTTAAAGGTTTCTAGGCCCTCATTCAGGGCCTAAAAAATAAAAAAGGTGGAAAAATTGAAGATCGTGCTATAGTCCACAGAAAAGAAGATTCAGTTCTTCTTGTCCTGTGTTAACTAGCTAGCTGTGTGTCTTGGGCAAGGCACTTAATTTCTCTGGACCTCAATTTCATTATCTATAAAATAAAGAAAGGCTACTCCAGCTACTTTTAGCTAAAGTCCTAAAATGGTATTCTTATTTTTTAAGACACCCTTGGGTATCTAGTCTCCTGAGCAATAGCAGATCAAAAATGGTCAATTAGAGAGAGAAGTGGGAGGTATAACAAGAAGCAAACCATTGATAATGGCATAAGTGACAGCTGACAAAGGAGAGGGTGACTGAAATATTTTAACAATCAGACCCAGGAACCTTCACAGTAATCTGGGTCTGTTAAGAATAGAACAAAATAGCTCTTCCATCTGTGAATTATTCAAAGGTCTTCTTTCTCTTCTGGCACTTCAGTTTTGCTTTGGTCATTTTACTGAACTAGAGGATGAAGAACAGAAAAGATAGAAGTAAAATTTATCACTTTCAAGTGTTCACAGCCGAAAAACAGAACTATTTGTGAGCTTATGTTCTACTTAGGACAAATTAAAGAGAAAGAGAAAGTGTATCCTTTGTGTATATCTGTAAGTTACATACCACTTTACAGTTATAACACTTTATAGTAATCTATTAGGCAATAAGACAAATTGATTTACACAAGAACCAGTTTCTAGAGTTCCAAATGGATACAGGTGAAAAAAAAATACTGGATTTGGGGTCATGTGATCTGGGTTTGAGACCTAACTTTACCCAAAAGCAGCAAATGAAAGATAGAAAACAAGTCATAGTTTTTTCAAGCTTAACTCTTAATTGGAAAATTGAAGAAGATAATAATGTTTATCCTCACAAAGTTGAAAGAACCAAATGAACTGAAATCTTTGAAAGTGTTTTGTAATTATATAACAGAGTTTCATAAACTAGTGTCTCCTATACACATCTTACAAATTTCCATCTCCAAGGTTTGGAGTAATTAATATCAAAACTTCACCTTCTTACAGTGAATAACTACGGGTCAACTGCATAGAAATGAGTAAACTATAAAAGTTAGTGTGTTTCTCTGACCAACACTGCTTGACTCACTCATAAACAAAAGCAATGAGATTATCCAGTTAGGTCAAACTACTGATTTCAAGTGAATGGAGTAGTTTGTGGCAGACCAACTCTCCCATCAAAAATATTCCAAAAAATCCAAATAATATATTTTTTTTAGGGGCCAGCCCGGTGGTGCAAGGGGTTAAGTGCACACACTCCGCTGCGGTGGCCCAGGGTTCACCAGTTCGGATCCTAGCACGCACCAACGCACTGCTTGTCAAGCCATGCTGTGCCGGCATCCCACATACAAAATAGAGGAAGATTGGCACAGATACTAGCCCAGAGCCAATCTTCCTCACCAAACAAAACAAAACAAAACAAAACAAAACAAAACAAAACAAAACAAAACTAATGTTTAAAGGCATCAGAGAGAGCGGATAAAGCAACTAGTATTAGAGAAGCCAAGATTCCAGAGAAGAGAAAGTAACAGAGAGGTGAGCAGATATTCTGCTGTCCCTCTTTCCCTGGGGGCATTGCTAATTCTGGGCAAAGGTCAAGAGGCTGAGAATCCACCCAGGCTTTCCTCCAGACAGAAGGTTGCTTCTGGAAAACAGAGAAACAAGCAGAGCTTTTGCTTGTCTCCTGAGGCTAGTAAAACAAAATTAGAAACTTGAGGGGCCAAGATCCCAGAGAGAAAGGAGAGGTAGAGAACTAAGCCTGACACACAGCCAGCTTTCTCCTTAAGACATTTGCCAAATAGTGCAGGACAAGAGGGTAAACAGAAAGCCTTCAAAAAGGAAGAAAAAGTTTTCTGTAGTCTTAGAATGCTGAGGAGACAAGAATTAGAGTTCAGAACCCATCAAGGCAGGAAGCCCTGGCAAACAAACAGAGTTCTCAGTTGAAAATTCTAGAAGGCTAGCCTCAGCTCAGTCTCTGGATTAAAGTGATCAGCCCCACTCTACCTACCTAGGAGAAGAAAGAGAGAACCTCTCCAAGAGAAAACATTATTTGTAGACTCAGCAATTTTTATACATAATGTCTATCTTTCTATCAAAATTTATCAGATATGCCAAGAAAGACAAGGCAGACAACCAAGAGAAAAAACAAACAAGAGAATCACGGGCAATTCAGAAAGTAGAGTTAACAAATAAGAACTTTTATAGTACCATGATTCATATGTTTATGAAAATGGAGAAACAGATGGAAAACACTGAGAAAAAGATTGAGAATTTCAGCAGAGAATTAAAATATACCACAAATATAAAATTGAAGTAATAGAACTGAAAAACAACCACTGAAATTAGGATTCAATAGATGAGTTTAACAGCAGATTATTGATGAACTAAAAAGTAGGCCACCAGAAATAATTAATTGAAGCAGAGCAAGAAAAAAGAAACTAAAAAAAGAATGAAAGACTAATACATGCTATGATATAGATGAGCCTAAAAAACAATCTAAGTGAAAGAAGCCAGCACAACAGACCAGATATTGCATGATTCCATTTATATGAAATGTCCAGAATAGGCAAAGCCATACAGACAGAAAATAGATTAGTAGTTACCAGAGGCTAGGAGGTTGAGCAGGGTAGGGAATATGGGGAGTGACTGCTAATAGGTATAGGATTTCTTTTTGGAATGATAAATAAGTTCTGGAATTAGATAGTGATGGTGCATGCATTACTATGTGAATATACTAAAAGCCACTGAGCCATATACTTTAAAAAGATATAATAGTATGCAAATTATATCTCAATAAAGCTTTTATTGAAAAAAATGGAACAAAACTCAATATGTGACTTACAAGAGACACACTTTAAATATAAAGATACAGGGCCGGCTCCGTGGCTTAGCGGTTGAGTGCGCGCGCTCTGATGCTGGCGGCCCGGGTTCGGATCCCGGGCGCGCCCCAGGGCCCCGCTTCTCCGTCCAACGCGAGGCCGAGTCCCACGTGCAGCAACTAGAAGGATGTGAACCTATGACATACAGCTATCTACTGGGGCTTTGGGGGGAAAAAAATGAATAAATAAAATCTTTAAATATAAAGATACAGAAAGATCAAAAGTACAAGAGTAGAAAAGGATTTAACATGTAAACACAAACCAAAAGAAGGCTGGTATAGCTACGTGAGTATCAGACTTTAATAAAAATAGCATTACTAGAGATAGAGAAATTTCATAGTAGTAATTTTAAAAGTTAATCCAGCAAGAAGATACCACAATACTAAATCTATATACACCCATATGATAAATTGGGTTATTATTCAGCAAATATATATTTCCCTCTATATCTCACTAAAAGTATTCTCCCCCACTCTCTTTAATGTTGGGCTTGGCCATTTTACTAGCATCAGCCAACGGATTGTCAGTGAGCATGACACAAGTAGAGGCCTTAAATGTGTCTGCACAGTTTGGATTGAGTCTCGTGTTCACTGATCTACCTTAAGAAGAGAATATCCCAGATAGCCCAACCCCATTAGCAGGGGCTGCAAAACAACACATGAAGTAGAGCTGAAGTCAACCTGCAGCCTGGAGCAGAACTATTCGGTCAATCCTAGAGCCATGAGCAAAAAATAAATGCTTATTTTTATATGCTACAGAGATCTCTGAGATTGTCTGTTATGCAGCAAAAGCTGACTAAAACAACCCAATAACATATCAAAATATATAATGCAAAAATTGATAAAACTAAAAGGGGAAAGTAGACAAATCCACAATTATTGTGGAAAACTTTACCTCTTTTAATGGCTGACAGACAAAGCAGACAGAAAATCTATAAGAACACAGAGGAATTGAATATCTAGTTAGGTTTATAATAACAAATCAGTATCATATACCCTTGGTTAATAATAAAATCTGAATAACTTGAACAGAAAAGATTGCAGCAGAAGATATTATTTGTCATGTTCTGACAAACAAGGCTAAAACTGAAGTTCAAGTCCTATGTATAGTTGATTTTTAGCTTGAAGTTTAGCTTTAGAAAATGTGCCCTTCAATGCCTCCTTCACAGGTTTGGGATAAAGTCAGGCACAATACTTAGGCATGTAAAATACTAAATATCACCCCATTTCTCTGCTTCTCTTCACAGCTATACTTCCCCTAAAATACTGTCCCCCAACTTGGTTAACCCCCTACTTTCTCAACCCCCCTTCACTCTTCCTCCCATATGAATATAGTGTCTTGCAGCACCATTCTACTGAAACCACTTACCAAAGCCAACAGTACCTCCTTATTGCCAAATGTAACGGCACTTCTCTAAAATCATTTTACTCAACCTCTCACTTGCCTTTGACACATTTGACTGTCACCCTTCACGGAAACGGTAGTCTTTCTCAGCTTCAATGACACTACACTATCCTGCTTTTGCTCCTATTGCACTGGCAGCTTCCTCTCAGTCTCCTTTGCTGGCTCTTCAGCTCAATCTCTAAATGCAGGAGTTCCACAGGGTTCAGTACCAAGCCCTCTTGTCTTACTTAAACTACACCTGATCCACAGTGATCTCACCCTACCCCATGGCTTTAAAATACCATTTATATGCTGATAATTCCTATTCTTTATCTCTGGCCCTGACCTCTTCTCTGAGCTCCAGATTCAAATATCCAACTGCCTATTTGATATCTCCTCTTGAGTCTATTAGAGGTATCTCAAACTTAACATGTCCTAAACAGAATTCTTTATTTCGTCCCTCTCCCTCACTAGTCTGCTCCTCCCCAACAGTTACTAAGGACAGAAACCTCAAAGTCATCTTTGCCTTCTTTCTTTTCCTTACACCACATTTCATTAGCAAGTCCTGTTGATGCTATCCCCAAAATTTATCTCCTATACCTCCACTTCTTTCCATCTTCAATGCTACTACCAAAGTTCAAGATATCACCACATTACACTTAGAGGCTAGAGTAGCCTCATATTTCCCCATTTCCACTTTTGGCCCCCTTACAATCTATTCTCCTCCCAGCTTCCAGAGTGACCTTTTAAAAATGCAAATCAGGTCATGCCACTCCCCTAATTAAACCAATCAAATGGCTTCCTACTGCCCTTAAAATAAAGCTTCTCTATGTTCTGGCTCCTGCCTACCTGCCGAATTTCATCTCCTACCACTGTGCCCCTCAAGCACTACACTGTAACCTGGAGCCCCTCTGTGAGTACAGAGAACACACAGAATTTCTCTTACCTTAAAGCATTTGTGCTCTGGGCTCCTCACAAAGCTAGATGCTTCTTACCTTCCAGGTTTCATGTTAAAAGCCATCTTCTCAGAAATGTCTTTCCTAACTATCCTTTCTAAATTCAGTCTCTCCTGCTATTCTCTAATACTCTGTATTTACCTCTCAGCATTTATCACAATCTATATTATTTTATCTATTGTCTGTCTTCTCAACTAATATATAAATATGAAAATTCTGTAATCACAGATTCTGTTTTTTCACTGCTGTATCACCAGTGCCTAAAAGAATGTCAAAAACAAATCAGGTACAATGTGAAGAGGAGACAATTCAGAAACACTGGGGCCTTCCCACTGTTTGCCAGGAGACCTCATAGTCTGCTTCCTTTCAACTCCATGCTACTGAAAGCCAGGTTATCTGGGTGTTTACTACAACTGACAGAAATTTTTCAGTAAAAAGGGTGTGACTCCATTAAAAAAAATATCTGCACAGCCTGAATCAGCTGCCACCATCACTGGGAAAGGGCTGGCCCGATGCCTGAGGACACTCTTCCAGATAATACTGAGATCACCAACACTCAGCCTGAGCAGTCACAGGAATCCACCCTTCAGGCACCTCAACGAGGCAGAACTTGCCTCGTTGTTCTGCTCTCTCAAGCTCTCAAAGAGAAGTCGGGGGGGGGGGGCGGGGGGCTGACCGGGGGGTGGCTGGCGAGGAGGGAAAGTCAGTATCTGAGAGCCTTCTATGTGCTTGGCACTTTACATATGTTGTCTCATCTAGCCTTGAAATAGCCCGATGAATCAGTTGCATCATTACTCCCATTTTATAAACAAGGATACAGACTCTCAGAAAGATTAGGTGATTTATCCATAGTCACACAGCTAGCACAGAAAATAGCAGAGCCACGGTTCAATGCCAAGTCTATTGTTGAAATGACCATATTCTTTTCAGGAACTTAAAGGAGCTAAGAAAAAGGGTACCCAGCCTGTATACGATCCAAGCAAGACCTGGATGAAGCCTTTGCAAAGGATCTCCTATAACTTTTCAGCAGGCCCTCCATCTAATTTAGGTTTTATCCAAAAGGCAGAAACAACACTCTATAAGACAGTACTCTCCAAACTGATTTGGAAACCTCTTGGCAAACAGGGAGTGATGGAGAAGAAACCCAAACCACAGAAAAAATTATGGTGCATCTTTTCAGTATCAATTTTTCTCACTGGAAAGTAGTCTGAATCATCTGTTATTAAAACAAATACCAATATGTTATGGAATAAGTAAAACGCAAAATTCACATGAATCACTAAGTTTAAAAAAGAACTCACCCAGCCAGCTCTGGCCAAACTTCCCAAGAAGTAGTAATAAACTCTGTCTTTAGGGATACTTTTATAGAAAAATTTAAGAAGCACTTAAGCGATTTATCCTAGGTTAAGTAACAATTTAGATCAAGTGAGAAAAAAAGAACAACTGTTTTTAATTTTTTATTATTTTCTCATCAGAAAAGTAGAGAATTAAAAAGGATGGCTGATAAATATAGCAAATTAGAAATCTAAGGAATAAGATAAAAGTGTAAGTTTTTAAGCCAAAAAAATCACAAAGTATTGGACAAGTTGCCTTTAACTGAAAGCCACAAAACACAAATTACACAGAAGACAATATTAATAATTATTTAACAAGGAATGAGATGATGACCTTGCCCCTCCATTTTTCATTTGTTTCAGTTCCTCACAATTTACCAAAGCCTAAAGTCTATTGAGTCTCAGGAGAAAGAGAATTAACTAGCCAAATATTATTTATATGCCAGTCTCCCTATGCCTTTTGGAAACCACTATCAATAAAAACTTCTAAGCCTGCAAGATACTATGTGGCAGGGAACTATGGAGACTAGTCACAACCTATTATATCAGAACCTAGATTAAGATAAATCAGCCTTTCTAGCTTCATTAGTAAGTCACTTCCCTAAAGGATCTGCTTTAGGAAAATAAAAAGCTAATGATGCCATTATTTAATAGTTTTTTTGTCCTCTCTTATCAATTTATGCAGTCATTGTTGAGCACATGTTTTCATTATTCAAAATGTACCACAACAGTGGCAGCTATGAAAGTGAGGGCTTCAAGCTCAAGAATAGCTGAACTTTGAGAAGGTCAAATACCATATGATTTCCTTCATTAAGTAGTAGATAATAACAACAATAAACAAACACATAGAAAAAAAAAAAAGAATAGCTGAACTTTCATACAAAATTCTTTTCTGTATTAGTGAATTCTCTTCTTTCTTTTGAAAAATATAATTATTTCCCTTAGTCTTCCTCCTCCCCAACAAAAGGTACTCCTTACTAAAAAAGCTTCCTCCGGGGTGGCCTGGTGGCGTAGTGGTTGGGTTTGGCATGTTCTGCTTCAGAGGCCCAAGTTTGCAGGTTCAGATCCTGGACATGGACCTGCACCACTCATCAAACCACGCTGTGGCGGCAACCCACATACAAAATAGAGGAGGGTTGGCACAGATGTTGGCTCAGGGCTGCTCTTCCTCAAGCAAAAAGAGGAAGCTGGCGACAGATGTCAGCTTTAGGGCCAATCTTCCTCACCAACAAAAAAAAAAAAAAGCTTTCCGCTACCACCTGCCACACTGTCTGAAATCCTCTCCACTGAAGTTACTTCTGTGATGGAAGCATGATTTTCAGCAAGATCCTTTAAGAAAGAAAACATATAATTGGTGAGATTTAACCTGTTAAATCAAAGATATCTTTTCAAATATGAGCACTGATTGATCACTTACTATGTGCTAGCACTGAGTTAAACATTACACTCAATTTCACATTTAACCCTCACAAGAAACCTATGCGATAAATGTTATTATTTTAATTTTAAAGAGGTGGAAACTAAGGCTCAGAGAGATTAGAATTTGTTCAGTCACATCTATAAGTACTACAGCAGTGAACTGAAGCCAGATCTGCATGACTCCAGAACCCAAACAGCTAAAATCTGAAAAAGTAGGGACCTAAAGAAATCCAATACAAAATAAGTATGTTTTAATGGTAATAACAATAATAGCAATGGCAATATTAAAGATTTTTATAAAGTGCTTAGCAAATGCCAAGCACAGTACCAAAACCTTTACATTGGTTATCTCATATTTTCCCTCTTTTTCCTCCTTTTTGTTTGCATTCCCTCAGCCTTCTTTTTTTTTTTTTTGTGAGGAAGATCAGTCCTGAGCTAACATCTGACAATCCTCCTCTTTTTTTTTTTTTTGCTGAGGAAGACTGGCCCTGGGATAACATCCATGCACATCTTCCTCCACTTTATATGGGATGCCGCCACAGCATGTCTTGACAAGTGGTGTGTAGGTGCGCGCCTGGGATCCGAACCGGCGAACCCCTGGCCGCTGCAGCGGAGCGTGCACACTTAACCGCTTGCGCCATTCCTCAGCCTTCTTAAAATCTATATGAAGGCAAAATAGTACTTAGCAGGAAAACCTGGAGGAGGAAAAGCATGAAAAAGTAGATTCTCAATAATTCACAATTTTATCAAAATTCACACTTATTAAGAACTATTTTTAATAGAGTCTGTTTGAAATTCCAAAAAGTCATGGAGGGGTGATGAATGAATATGAGTAAGTACTTTACCTTCAAAAAATTAATAGTAGCCAGTATATATATGCAAAATGTTACTCTCACTAGAAATCAAAGAAATGCAAATTGACAAAGAAACCATTCTTCACCTCACAAAAATATAAAGTTTTTTTTTTTAATTATAACTTCCAGCATTGGCAAAGTCATGGTGAAATAAGCACTCTTATATGCTGCTGATGAAAATATAAATTAGTATAACCTTTTTGGTAGGCAATTTGGAATTACATATCATTGGCCACACAAATCATAACTCTTTAACCATGTCATTCTAATTCTGGGAATTTATACTAAGGAATAATCATAGGCAAAGATTCATATAAGTATTATTTTAATGTTGAAAAACTGGAAGCAATCTTCATGTCCCCAAATAGAAAAATAGTTAAATAAATCATAATAAAATTATAATATCTGCATACAATGATATAGTATTTAATTTTTTTCTTTTTCAAAAATTTCTATAGCCATGAAAAAGTGTTCAGGACATATCAGATGGAAAACTGTTTATTAGGCTTATTGCTGGGGGGTTAATTACTTGTAATTTTCCTTTATATTTAACGTATCTTTATGATCTACAAATAAAATGTGCTGATATTAAAAAAATTTTTTAATCTAAAGTTTTGTTTTTATTAGTTATTCTCTAGTATAAATCTTTCAGGTAGAAACTTAACCAAAGAGGTGAAAGATCTGTACACCGAAAACTATAAAACATTTCTGAAAGAAATTGAAGAAGACACAAAGAAATGGAAAGATATTCCGTGCTCTTGGATTGGAAGAATTAACATAGTTAAGATGTCCATACTTCCTAAAGCCATCTATAGATTCAATGCAATCCCTATCAAAGTTCCAACAACATTTTTCACAGAAATAGAACAAAGAATCCTAAAATTTATATGGAACAACAAAAGACTCCGAATAGCTAAAGGAATTCTGAGAAAAAAGAACAAAGCTGGAGGTATCACACTCCCTGATTTCAAAATATACTACAAAGCTATAGTAACCAAAACAGCATGGTACTGGCACAAAAACAGACACACAGATCAATGGAATAGAATCGAAAGCCCAGAAATAAACCCACACATCTATGGACAGCTAATCTTTGACAAAGGAGCCAAGACCATACAATGGGGAAAAGAAAGTCTCTTCAACAAATGGTGTTGGGAAAACTGGATAGCCACACGCAAAAAAATGAAAGTAGACCCTTACTTTACACCATACACAAAAATTAACTCCAAATGGATTAAAGACTTGAATGTAAGACCTGAAACTGTGAAACTTCTAGAAGAAAACATAGGCAGTACGCTCTTCGACATCGGTCTTAGCAACATCTTTTCAAACACCACGTCTGACCGGGCAAGAGAAACAATAGAAAAAATAAACAAATGGGACTACATCAAACTAAAAAGCTTCTGCACAGCAAAGGAAACCATCGACAAAACGAAAAGACAACCTAACAATTGGGAGAAGATCTTTGCAAACCATACTTCTGATAAGGGCTTAATCTCCAAAATATATAAAGAACTCATGCATCTCAACAACAAAAAAACTAACAACCCAATTAAAAAATGGGCAAAAGACCTGAACAGACATTTCTCCAAAGAAGATATACAGATGGCCAACAGACACATGAAAAGATGTTCAAAATCACTAACTATCAGGGAAATGCAAATCAAAACTACAATGAGATATCACCTCACGCCCGTCAGAATGGCTATAATTAACAAGACAGGAAACAACATGTGTTGGAGAGGATGTGGAGAGAAGGGAACTCTCATACACTGCTGGTGGGAGTGCAAACTGATGCAGCCACTATGGAAAACAGTATGGAGATTCCTCAAAAAATCAAGGATAGAACTACCATATGATCCAGCTATTCCACTGTTGGGTATTTATCCAAAGAACTTGAAAACACCAATTTGTAAAGGTACATGCACCCCTGTGTTCATTGCAGCGTTATTCACAATAGCCAAGACTTGGAAGCAACCTAAGTGCCATCAAGGGACGAATGGATAAAGAAGATGTGGTAGGGCTGGCCCCGTGGCTTAGCGGTTAAGTGTATGCGCTCTGCTGCTGGCGGCCCGGGTTCGGATCCCGGGCACGCACCGACACACCGCTTCTCCGGCCATGCTGAGGCCGTGTCCCACATACAGCAACTAGAAGGATGTGCAGCTATGACATACAACTATCTACTGGGGCTTTGGGGGAAAGAGAAATAAATAAATAATAATAAAAGAAAATGCCTTTAAAAAAAAAAAAAAAAAGAAGATGTGGTATATATACACAATGGAATACTACTCAGCCATAAGAAACGATGAAATCCAGCCGCTTGTGGCAACATGGATGGACATTGAGGGTATAATGCAAAGTGAAATAAGTCAGAGGGAGAAGGTCAAATACCATATGATTTCCTTCATTAAGTAGTAGATAATAACAATAAACAAACACATAGGGACAGAGATTGGATTGGTGGTTACCAGAGGGGAAGGGGGGAGGGAGGAGGGTGAAAGGGATAATTCGGTACATGTGTGTGGTGATGGGTTGTAATTAGTATTTTGGTGGTGAACATGATGTAATCTATGCAGAAATAGAAGTATAATGATGTACACCTGAAATTTTTACAATGTTATAAACCAATGTTACTGCAATAAACAAAAAATTAAAAAAATAAATAAAATAAAAAAAAAAAGAGAGAGAAAGAGAGAGTGTGTGTGTATGTGTAAAATTTTTGGAAATCTTCATACTTTTTCAGAGGACATTAACCGTTTATAATCGAATCTATACTATAGATTTTGTGATAGTTTTTTCTTATTTGATAAAAGTAGAATATCAAAGGAAACCATTTTTACTTGAGCTTTGATTTATTTAATAATTATTAAACACTTACTATGTGTTAGGGACTGTATTCGTCTCAGGGATATAAATACAAATAAGATATGGTTCTTTCCCAAATGAAGCATGTGGTCTGGTAGAGGGAAACAGACCTGCAAACAAAGTAAGGCAAAAAAAAAAAAAAAAATTTCTACAGCCATGAAAAAGTGTTCAGGACATATCAGATGGAAAAATGTTTATTAGGCTTATTGCTGGGGGGTTAAATTACTTGTAATTTTCCTTTATATTTAATGTATCTTTATGATCTACAAAAAAAATGTGCTGATATTAAAAAAATCTTTTAATCTAAAGTTTTGTTTTTATTAGTTATTCTCTAGTATAAATCTTTCAGGTAGAAACACATTCACGTCTTTTTTAAATGTATGATTTAAAGGATCACTGGGGAGGGGCCAGCCTCGTGGTACAGTGGTTAAGTTCGCATGCTCTGCTTCGGAAGCCCGGGGTTCTCAGGTTCAGATCCTGGGCGTGGACCTGCACACCACTCATCAAGCCATGCTGTGGCGGCGTCCCACATACAAAATAGAGGAAGATGGGCACAGATGTTAGGTCACGGGCCAATCTTCCTCAAGAAAAACAAAAAAAAAGATCACTGGGGAAAAGGAAAACAATTTAAACAGACAATAGAATGCATTTTTTTCTTTTATAAATAATTTCATTTAAATAGTCATTATCTATGTTTCATGAAGTTTCCAAAAAAAGAAGACATGAATATTACAAATGCAGTCTGTGCAGGTGCCATGAATATAACAAAGAATTCATTCTTGTATCCTGAATATTAATTAAAGCCTTAGGGGAACATGAAAATAAGTCTGAAAACCAACAAAATACATATTTAAGAAGAATTAACTCACCTTTTAAAAACCTAAAAGTATTTTTATTTAATAACTTCATAATATGGTACTTACAAATATTTGTATGGCTTTTTAGATTGAAATAAATCCAATTTAGCAAAGACCTACTGAGAAGCTACTATGCTCCATGTACCATAAGAATTCATCACAAAAATGAGACAGCATACCACTTTTACACTTAAGATACTGGAATTATAATGGACAAGTCAAAACATAATTACAGAACATTTTTTTGACTTCTTATACTAACACTATGAACAAAGTTGTGCTTATTCTTATATCTCTAAGTATGGGACATGCGCTGTTGAGTGGGACACATTTGCACTCCAATATTAGCTCTGCCATATGATCTTAGTAAAATAAGGACCTCTCTGAACTTCAATATCTTGGATCTGAAAAATTACTAGAGATAATAACTACCTAGTATTCAGGTTGAATTAAAGTAACATATCTCATTTGATACATGATAGATGTTCAATATGTGTTAGATATAATTATTCTAATAAATATCTTTCACAGCTTTAAATTTTTCTTTCCATAATAAAAATACAGGTTCCACTTTCAGTAATGGCAGAGTAGCTTATATAGACCCTCCCAAAATAAACATTATAAATGATGAACAAAATATAAAAAACAACTATTTAAAGGAAAATAACAACCAAAATCAGACAGAAGATGGATAGGAGTCAAATCCTTAAAGAAGAGAATTCCAGTTTGGCAAGAACTGTATGTATATGACTTTTTGTCTGAGAATACTCCCAGTCCACACAGCGCAGAATAGCTAGAACTCAAACAGAAAGCCATAGTCTTACTGGCCTAAGGAGTTGGAGGATAAGTTTGTTATTAATTTATTGTCTCTCAGCTCCAAATTCACCCTTCAATACCTGCTCTGCAATAATGGATGGAATTCTCTTTTACAGTCAACATGATATTTCAAGCTTTCTCAGTAGAGTGCACTAGAGGACCATCGAAGGAGGAAGGAGCTCTCCAGATTTCTTCTGGCTGCTGCACAGGGGATCAGTGGTGTTAGTATGAGGACATCTGGTGGCACTCCGCCCCAGCCAAGTGCTAAGAACATGCAGTCCCTTAGCAATTTCACAGCCCCCAGCTCCCCCTGATGATTACCTTTCTGCAGCCCTCTGAGGACAGATACTGCACACTCCAAGCCTCCTGCCCACACTGGCACCTCAACCCCCTCTGCTTGCTCCTTTCCCTGGAGGTTTGTTTTCTATAAACCTCCCAATGCCACATCCCTACCAATGTGGACACCACGTACTCCAGGCCTCCTGTATGGACTGGTGCCCCCACTTCTTCTGCATTCCCAGGAGACTGGTCTTAGGTCTGTCAAACATGCTTCCTTCACTAAGAAAGGGTTATTTGAATAGTTTGAATATGTCTAAAGACACACAAGTCAGTGGCAAAATGGGACTGAATCTTTCCAGATCCAGTTTTCATTCTATATGTTATGCTGATTCATTCCACTTCTGGTACAATACTATAAAACTAGGGAAGACTACTTAAAAGGCAACAAGAAAAGATCATACTATCTTCACAGACTTGTACTCAGAATGAATCTTTGATAGATTTATATGTTATTTACCACACTCTCAAAAGTGTTATGAACTACATTAAAACCAGTGGTGACTTCCACTTCCATCTATGATGGAGTAACAGAAACCACATTTATGCTCTGCCACAACAACTAGAAAACTGAACAAAATATATGAAACAACTGTTCTTAGACTCTGTACAATAGATAGCACAAAACTGTGATGCCTGAGAGAAGGGAAATAAATGAGGTGAGACCTGTGATTACCCCACTTTCTGTCTTCAGAGGATCTTCTGCTCTTAGCAATATTCTGGGCCACAGAGCACAGGCACAGGCCACAGAGGGAAATCCAAAACAAAGCACAGAGGTCTTGCTGAGTAGGAGAGTCAGAGGTCAGAGTTCAGGAAGACTGAGGCAGTTGAAGGTGGCAAGGCAGACTCCCAAAGAGGAGGCAGCTACACAGATCTATAAATAACTGCCTGCTAGAACACAGCCAAACACTTTTCAAAGGAAGACAACAACCAAACACACAACAGGAAAACATTAAAAATGCCCACAATCTAATCAAAAAATGCCAGAAACATGAAAAAGGTGAATGTGAAACATAACAGAAGAAAAATTCATCAATAAACAATACCCCAAAACGAAAGAGATGATGAAATTAGCAGACAAGGAAATTTAAAAAGCTATTGTTGAGGCTGGCCCAGTGGCGTAGTGGTTAAGTTCGCGTGCTCCGCTTCAGTGGCCCAGGATTCACAGGTTTGGATCCCAGCATGGACCTACACTTGACTCATCAACTCATGCTGTGGCAGTGTCCCACATATAAAATAGAGGAAAACTGGCATAGATGTTAGCTCAGGGACAATCCTCCTCAAGCAAAGAGAGGAAGACTGGCAACAGATGTTAGCTCAGGCCAATCTTCCTCACCAAAGAAAAAAAATAAAAATAATAACTAACTAAATAAATAAACAAACAAATAAATAAATAAAAAGCTGTTGTAATTATGTTCAAGTGTTTTTAAAATATATATATATATATATTTTAACAGTATTCTGGAATAGGGAGTTATTGTTTAATGGATACAGAGTTTTAGTTTTGTAAGATTAAAAATGTTCTGGAGATGCACGGTGGTGACAGCTCCATAACAATATGAATGTAATTAATGCCACTGAATGGTACACTTAAAAGTGGTTAAAACATAAAATAAATTTTATGTTATGTATATGTTACCACAGTTAATAAATAAGTTTATTAAAAATAATAAATTAGATATCAGTAAGAAACGGCTATCACAGAAATCCTGAAATATTTGAATTAAAACACTATCTATGGGTCAAGGGATAATAGAAAATATTTTTGAACTGGTTGAAAATAAAAACACAACATATCAAAATTTGTAGAATGCAGCTAAAGCAGTGCTTGGAGGGAAATGTATATCTTCAAATGCTGATAGTAAAGGAGTCAAGCCCAAAGGAAGATGGGCATGGATGTTAGCCCAGGGCTAATCTTCCTCAGCAAAAACAGGAGGATTGGCAACAGATGTTAGCTCAGGGCTAATCTTCCTCACCAGAAAAAAACAAAAAAAAGAAGTCAAGTCCAAAATCAATAATAGAAGAATAAGAGCAAAGTAAACTCAAAGTAAGTAGAAGGAAGGAATAATAAAAATAAGAACAAATATTAATAAAATTTAAAAAGAAAATCAATTAAACCAAAAGCTGTTCTTTGGAAAAAAATGAATAAAAATGATAAAATGCTCATTAAGATAAAAAGAGAGAAGGCATAAATTATTAATATCAGGAATGGCAAAGAGGACACCACTACAAATCTCATAGACATTCAAAGGATAAGAAGAGAATACTATGAACAATTTTATGCCAATAAATCGAACACCTTAAAGGAAATGGATAAATTCCTTGAGAGACAAGATTACCAAAACCGATTCAAGAAGAAATTGAAAATTGGAAGAGCTTTATATCTATTAAAACAACTAAATTTGTAATTTAAAAACCTTCCCATGAAGAAAGCTCCAGGCCCAGACAGATTCACTGGCTAACTCTATTAAATATTTAGGGGCCGGCCCTGTGGCGTAGTGGTTAAGTGCGCATGCTCTGCTGCTGGTGGCCTGGGTTCGGATCCTGGGCCGCACCAATGCACTGCTTGTCAGGCCATGCTGTGGCGGCGTCCCATATAAAGTGGAGGAAGATGGGCACAGATGTTAGCCCAGGGCCAGTCTTCAGCAAAAAGAGGAAGATTGACATGGATGTTAGCTCAGTAATGATCTTCCTCACAAAATAAATAAATAAATATTTAAATAAGAAATATCAATTCTCTATAAACATTTTCAGAAAAGATGGAAGGGAAAAACACTCTCAAACTCCTTTGATAAGGCCAGCATTATACTGGTATTGGAAGCAAACAAAGACATTACAAGAAAACTACAAACCAATATATCTCATGAACAAAGATGAAAAAATTCTGAATAAAATTTTAGCAATTCAAATCCAACAATATCTAAAAAACAATAATACACCATGACCAAGTGAGATTTATTTTCAAATAAATCTTGCATTCCTGGAATATACCCATATGATTGGTTTAACATTTGAAAATGAATCAATATAATACACCACATTCATTTAAAAAAGAAAACCATGTGATCAATTCAATAGATGTAAAAATGCACTTGATAACATTCAAGATCCATTCATGATTTTTTGAAAAACTCTCATCAAACTAGGACTAGAATGGAACTTTTTCAACATGATATAGAGCTTCTATAGGAAAACCTACAGTTAACATGATACTTAAAGGTGAAAGATTACATGCTTCCTCCCTACAGCGAGGATACACATTATTACCACTTCTCTTTAACAATGTACTGGAGATTCTGGTCAATACAATAAGGCAAGAAAAAGCCTAAGGAATCTACAAACAAACAAAAACCTAGTAGACGCAATAAGTGAATTTAGAAAGGTCACAAGATAGAAGGTCAATATATAGAAATCAACTGTATTTCTTATACTAGCAATAGATAACAGGGAATTAAAATTTTTTAAACAATATCATTCACAATGTCATCCAAAAAACATTAAACACTTAAAGATAAATTTAACAAAATATGTGCAAGACCTGTATAAGAAAATTATAAAACATTGTTCAAAGAAATTAACTAAGACCAAAATAAATGAAGGAATCTACCGTATTCATAGATTGAAAGACTCAATATTGTTAAAATGTCAGTTCTACCTATATTAATCTATAGATTCAATGCAATAACAAATAAAAATTCCAATAAACTTTTTGTATAAGGTGATTTTAAATTTTATATGGAAACGCAAAGACCCTAAGCTGGTCAGAACAATTCTGAAAGAGAAGACCAAAGCTGGAGGACTTACACTATCTGCTTTCAAGACTTACTATAAAGCTACAGTAATTAAAATAGTGTGGTATTTGCATAAGGATAGATATATAATAAATCAATGGAAGAGAATAGAGAATCCAGAAATAGACCCTATATATATGGTCAACTGATTTTTGACAAATGTGCCAGAATATCCATGGGGAATAAAATGAATGTCAACCATACTCTGTACCATACACAAAAATTAACCTAGCGTTGATCATAGACTTAAAAGTAAAAGTGAAAACTATGCTACTTCTAGAAGAAAACATAAGAGAAAATCTTCACGACCCTGGGGTGGACAAAGATTTTTCAGATAGTACACAAAAAAACATGTTCCATAAAAGAAAATATTGATAAATTGGATCTTATCAAAATTTAAAAACTTCCCTTCAAAAGATTGTTAAGAAAATGAAAAACTAAAATTAAAGACACAAATAAATGCAAAGATATTCCGTGCTCATGGACTGAAAGAATTAATATTGTTAAAATGTCCATAATACTCAAAGCAATCTACAGATTCAATTCAATACAATCTCTACCAAAATTCCAATGGCATTTTTCACAGCAATAGAACAAACAATCTTAAAATTTTATGGAACCACAAAGGACCCCAAATAGCCAAAGCCATCTTTTTTTTTTTTTTTTAATAATTTTATTTATTTATTTTTTTCCCCCAAAGCACCAGTAGATAGTTGTTCGTCATAGATGCACATCCTTTTAGTTGCTGTACGTGGGACGCAGCATGGCCGGAGAAGCAGTGCGTCGGTGCGCGCCCAGGATCTGAACCTGGGCCGCCAGCAGCAGAGTGCACGCACTTAACCGCTAAGCCACGGGGCTGGCCCAGAGCCATCTTGAGAAAGAAGAACAAAGCTGGAGGCATCACACTTTCTGATTTCAAAGTATATTACAAAGCTATAGTAATCAAAACAGTATGGTACTGGCATAAAAACAGACACATAGATCAATGGAACTGAATAGAGAGCCCAGAAATAAATCCAGTCTTATAAGGTCAATTAATTTACAACAAAGGGACCAAGAATATACAACGGGAAAAGGAAAGTCTCTTCAACAAATAGTGTTGGGAAAACTGGACAGCCACATGCAAAAGAATGAAACTGGATGACTGTTTTACACTATACACAAATATCAACTCAAAACGGATTAAAGACTTGAACACAAGACCTGAAGTCATAAAACTCCTAGAAGAAGACATAGGTGGTAACCTACTTGACATGGGTTTTGGCCAGGATTTTTTAGATTTGACACCAAACATAGAAATAAACAAGTGGGACTATATCAAACTAAAAAGCTTCTGCACAGCAATGGAAAACGAAAAGGCACATCAACAAAATGAAAAGGCAACCTATCGAATGGGAGAAAATATTTGCAAATCATATATCTGATAAGGGGTTAATATCCAAAATATATAAAGAACTCATACAACTCAATAGCAAAAGCCAAATACTTCGATTAAAAAATGGGCAGAGAGGGGCAGCCCCGTGGCTTAGTGGTTAAGTGCGCGCACTCCGCTGCTGGTGGCCCGGGGTTCGGATCCCGGGCGCGGACCGACTCACCGCTTCTCCGGCCATGCTGAGGCTGTGTCCCACATACAGCAACTAGAAGGATATGCAGCTATGACATACAACTATCTACTGGGGCTTTGGGGGAAAAATAAATAAATAAATAAAATTATAAAAAAAAAAAAAAAAAATGGGCAGAGGATCTGAATAGACATTTTTCCAAAGAAGACATACAGATGGTCAACAAGTATATGAAAAGGTGCTCAATATCCCTAATCATGAGGGAAATGTAAATCAAAACCACAATGAGATATCACCTCAACCTGTTAGAATTGCTATTATCAAAAAGACAAGCGATAAGTGTTGGTGAGGATGTGGAAAAAGGGAACCCTTGTGCACTGATGGTGGGAATATAAATTGGTGCAGCCACTATAGACAACAGTATGGAAGCTCCACAAAAAATTAAAAATAGACCTACAATATGATCCAGCCATTCCACTCCTGGGTATTTATCCAAAGGAAATGAAAGCACCAACTCAAAAAAATATATGCACCCCCACATTCACTGCAGAATTGTTTACAAAAGACAACACGTGGAAGCAACCTAAGTATCCATCAATGGATGAATGGATAAAGAAAACATCGTACATTATATATACATATATAGACACACACACACACACACACACACACAGGAATACTATTCAGCCATAAAAAAAGAAGAAAATCTTGCCATTTGCAACAACACAGATGAACCTTGAGGGCATTATGCTAAGTGAAATAAATTCAGACAGAGAAAGACAAACACCGTATGATCTCACTTATATGTTGAATCTAAAAAAAAAAAAAAAGAACTCATAGGTAACAGAGAACAGAGGCAGGGGATGGGAAGTGGGCAAAATGGGTGAAGGTAGTCAAAAGGTACAAACTTTCAGTTATAATATAAATAAGTCATGGGGATATAATATACAGCATGATGACTGTAGTTAATAACAAGGTATTATATATTTGAAAGTTGCTAAGAGAGTAGATCTAAAAAGTTCTCATCACACACAAAAAATTTGTAATTGTGTGGTGATGGATGTTAACTAGACTTATTGTGGTGATCATTTCACAATATATACAAATATCAAGTCATTATGTTGTACTCCTGAAACTAATATAATGTTATATGTCAATTATATCTCAATTAAAAAAATGAAAAAGTCAACTTCAAACCAGGAGTAAATATTCACGACATACATATATTTTTAGAGAGAGAGATATATATATCCAGAAAATATTGAGAATTCTTATTAATCAATAAGAATATAAACAATCCATTAAAAAACACATACAAGCTGAAGAGACACTTCACAAAAGATACACTAATGGTCAGTAAGCACATGAAAAGATGCCCAACATTAGTAATCTGAGTAAAGCAAACTAAAACCACAATGAAATATCACCAAAAACCCATTCAAATAGCTAAAACTAAAAAGAATGATGACAATATCATGTATTGACAAGGATGTCAAGCAACTGAAACTCTACATTGCTGGTGGGAGTGTAAAATGGTACAAACACTTTGCCAAATAATTTGATGGTTTCTTTAAAGTTATACATCAACTTACCATGTGACCAGCAATTCTACATGTAGGTGTTTACCCAAGAGAAATGAAAACTTATGTATACACAAAGACTTGTACTTGAATGTTCACAGAAGTTTTATTCATAACACCAAAAAATATAACTAACCCAAAGGTCCATTAACAAGTGAATGGATAAATAAATTGTAGTATGTCTAGAACACCACAACAGAATACTATTCAGCAATAAAAAAGAATGAATTACTGATATAAGAGCAACATGGATGAATCTCAAAAATATTATGCTGAGCCAGGAAGGCAAACACAAAAGAGTCCATTCTGTATGATTCTATAAGTATGAAACTCTAAGAAAGACAGATCTGATCTATAGTGATAGCGAGCAGGTCAGTGGTTGCCTTGGGTGGAGGCACAGGGATGGACTGACTGGGAAGGGGCACAGGGAATTTTCTGAGGTCATGGAAATGTTCTATATCTTGACTGCACAGTCAAGATAAACATATAAATCTAATTATACAGACATATATTTGTTAGATTTGTTGAAATATATGTTTAAAATGAATGCATTTTATTGTATGTAAATTATACTTCAATAAAGTGATGTCTTAAGACAGATCTCTCTCTGTCTCTCTCTCTCTGGGCACGTGTGCACGTGTGTCCATGTGTTCTACACACACGTGGAACATAGGCAGTTATGCTACAACCTTCTATGGCTGTGCTGTCCAATGATTGGGACTGCCAAATAAGTGTTCCCCCTGCTAAAATGCAGCCAAAGATTCATTTAATCATCAACCATCCTCCTATATACACCAGTTGAATGGACAAAGGTGAAATAGTAAAAGCCTCTACACTTAATTCATTTCAACTAAGTGGTTCTACCATTAATAAATGATGCAAAACTACACTCAAGATTCTCATCTCTCTCTTAGAAAGCATGCAAAACATTTTCTGCCTCTCATGCTAAGTGCCCTGTCTGTTGTCTTCCCACCTCTAGTCTATGAATCTAGCATTCTGAGGCACAACTTTATACTGCAACCAAATCCAAGAAGCTATCATTTTTTATTTAACATCCATGGGCTGTAGTCATGAAAAATTTACTCAAGTGTAATATGGTTGCATTCCTTCCATAGTCAGATTATTATGATATAATGCAATATTCTTAAGGACATTTTAATGCTGAGGCGTGTTAAAGAAAAGTATCATAAAACAATTCTAGAGATATGTATCACTTAACTCTCACTAGCCAAAAAAAATTAAACTGTGCAAAACCAGGGTTTATGCTCTTTCTACCCAATTCTCTATTAAATCCTGGTCTTAGGGAAAGACTGAGAAATTCATTCATAGTAAGCTTAACATAGACCATTCTCTAAAGATATGTGTGTTAACAGTGGGCAAACAGTTAAAATTATTTAATCTTTAGCCAGTGTTTAAGTAAAGACATCTTTAATCATAGTTTAACATTACAATAACTCCATCAAGAATACTATATAGGAAAATTATAGGTCTCTAATCTTTCTACTTCTAATCACCCAACACTGCTGCTCTCTATTGGAACTCTTTCGTCACATAATTCTGATTTACTAGTTTTTTATTATTATCTAAATATTGTCTAACAAAGGACAAAGGCTCTATCAAGTGACATTTGATTTTCTTCCCCCACCTCAGCACCCATGTCCTTGACATCAATTTACAGAGGGAGGGGAGCACAATTTGTGGTCACCCTAAGGGATCCAGCCTAGCCCCAGATCATCTTGGAAGGACAAGGTAGCCCCAAAGCAAAGCTGGGGATTGAACTCTGCTCTGGAGGAGGGCAGAGGCTGGACTCTAGCATAAAGAATTAATAAATTTGGCCTTATACTGGGCTGGCCTGTGGCTTAGTGGTTAAGTGCACGCGCTCCGCTACTGGCGGCCCGGGCTCGGATCCCGGGTGCGCACCCACGCACCGCTTCTCCGGCCATGCTGAGGCCGCGTCCCACATACAGCAACTAGAAGGATGTGCAACTATGACATACAACTATCTACTGGGGCTTTGGGGGAAAAAGAGGAGGATTGGCAATAGACGTTAGCTCAGAGCCGGTCTTCCTCAGCAAAAAGAGGAGGATTAGCACGGATGTTAGCTCAGGGCTGATCTTCCTCACAAATAAATAAATAAATAAATAACTTGTTAAAAAAATTTGGCCTTATGCCGTCAGTTATCAGTCCCCAACCAAAATATCTTCCTAGGAATCCAACCAGAGGCATCTAAAACCAGATTGGGCATCCTAGACCTATTCTACCATGGACCAGCATTCTGGAGGCTCTACCAAATCAGACAGATTTCATAAGTAGGTATCTGTTAAAAGGTGTATTTAGTATTAAATTGCTACTATATCTCAATGTTTAGGCATTTACAGTCTATTTCTACTAGATCAATAAAAATTATTAAGGAGCTAAAATCAATCAACAATGCTTGCACCTGGACAGCTCATATAAACTGTATAATTTTTAAATATACTATATAATCAAAATAAAAATATAATAAAGCTAACCAAGAACTGAGCAGCACAACAGAAAAATAATTCTGGCTTGTAAAAGACAAAGTCTATACGCTGTGAACAATTGTTAGCTTCACTCTGTTAAAAACATAAACACAACCCTCAATTAAGTATTTTTATCCAGATTGCGATTGTTAGGGGTTTTATTTTATGTATCCATGAATTTCATTCCCAGCTATGTTGTTCTATTGCCCACAGAGATTCACAAAATGTTAGGATTAAAAGAGAACTCAAAGATTACTTCACTTGCTTCTCGTAATCTAGTTTCCTCAATAAGGAAAATGAACAAATTTGTTAAAAAATCATATAGCTAATTAACAGGCAAGGGCAGAATGAAAACTCAATTCTTCTCATTACCAGTCCATACTGTACAGTTCTATACAATCACTAAATTCAATACTAATATACTACAAGCACCTACAATAACATTAAACCAATCTGTAACTATCTCCAGCTGAAGCTCTGAGCAAAACTGTAATGCGGATGAAATTTCCCATTGGTTCTTCAAGCCTCTTCTCTGCCCTTTGTCCCTCATCCTGTGATGCTCCCTTACTATTTTTGCTACTTCACCAGCATTCATTGAGCTTACGCTCTTTCTACTCACCTTTCTATTAAATCCTGGTCTTAGGGAAAGATTGAGAAATGCATTCACAGTAAGCTGAGGATGGTCCCTTCTCAAAATATATGTGTTTTATCGGTGGGTAAAGAAATAATCAATTGATTCTGGCATCTCAGGGTGTTAATGAAGTAGGGTATAGAGTGAGCAGAGAGACCTTCCAGCCTGATATCATACCACAATGGTAACCTCTGAATAATAAGGCAAGCCTGGCCTATCCCGCACCATTTAAAGTTACATTTTTTTTTTTTAACATCACCATGAATCATTAGTCAGAATGCTTGCAATCATGCTGGTTTGCTAGCTTTCACACAGGGCAGCTTTACTAATACTAACAGCACCATTTCTTGCTACGTATGCATCTCTCAAAATACCTGAGCAAAGAGCTGAGAGGCAGTGTGCCAGCCAGGCTACCGGAAGATGGATACGGTTAGAAGCATTCAACAGATCAGTTTTGGTGGTGAATGGCAAAACTGCCACTTGGGAATCTAAACTCTTCTGTCTGAACACCACCTACCAATACAACTTTATTACAGCTTAATGTTTTCCGATAAGGCAATTTGTCTCACTGGCCCATAAAACATATTTTCTCATCCCCATAGCAGTCATGATATTCTCCTCACCTATGATGCCTCGCATATTCACATCCAATTCCTACAATCCGTTAGGGCTTGTTCAAGTCACACTTTCTTCAAGAAGACTTCACCTGACTTTGTAACTATAAATTCTGATAATAGCACTCCAAATATCATGTTTGAAAACTGTTTTAGTGTTTCCTCCAGATTCTAATACCTCTAAATTCTAGTTGTTTAGCACATAATTATTGATTATTGTCTATTGTTCAGTCTGATTTTCTGTATATTCATCTTGTTATATCTAAGGACTCTAAGTTTCCAGAGGACAACCATCAAGTCCTTCTCATTCATCTAGTCATTCAACTAACCTTTCGTAAATGACTACTGTTGCTGGGCCCTGTGCTAGGTACCAAGAATACAAAAATAAAAACAAATGGTCCTATTCTCTAAGGATTTAGATTCTACCCTTTTTGTTTTTAAGTCTATCTTAATTCTTTTGTACTTATCAAAGTGCCTAGTATAATGTTAATATATTATAAGTAATCAAATATTTGCCAATTAATTGAACAAGAACATCTTTAAATTTAAAAATACATAACAACTGCATTTTGTAGTTCAGACCCCTTTCCAAAAGAAGAGCTATGTGGTTATATGCTTATTATGGTTAACACATTTGCAAAACAAAAAATTGCTTGATTTGCTAATAGGAAGAGAAAAAGAACTGTAGAGATGACGGTCTTTAACCCTTTTCCTCAATCTAAAGACTAGAGATCACTAATTTTACAAAACACAATTGTAAATGATTTTATCATACCCCAAATCTCTACACTTCCATATTTAAGAAGTCAAAGTTTTGAAGTTACTTTTGCTCACACATAAGATCTGCACTTTAATTTTCCATAATTTTTAGTGCAGTGATGTGTGTGATAAATTCTTAAGATCAATGATAACCATCTTCTCTATAGTTGTTCAGTGAAAAGATATTTTCTAGTGATGAGATATAACAATTTAACAGATAACATTTTCCATTTCCAAAGAGTTAATCCTCACTACATTCCTGAAAAAAGAGGTAAATGGTATTATTGACATTTTGCAGAAGTAGGCAGTAAATTCTTTTACAGAATTTCTTAGGGACAGAGAGCTATAATGTCAGAATTATGACTACAATTCATTTTGAAAATTTAGCCAAAGCAGCTTAAGACCTCATTTCCCTTCAAAAGTATAAAATGTCAGTAAGGTTTATCTACATTAGTATGGTTTCATTATTTCTTATTCAAGCTACAATTCTTTAAAGATAAGACTGTTTTAGTTCATTTCATCAATCACAAGAATTCTATATATCTATTCAAATAACTTGGTGTTCAGGAATCAACTGTAACTGCAATGTATTTTCTCTGTAACCAACACTGTTAATGATTAATTAAGCTTCTATGCCCTGCTTCTATCAGGACTGCACTTTTCTCATTTGTATCACAGCAAAGCTAATATAAAAAATGGCCTCTAACATTATTTTGCTCTATGAAAAACTATAAAAAGAGAAGAATGAAATATTAAAAAGTACTCATGTTTCATAAATTCTATTTTATAGTGTAAGGACATCAATGGAATGGTCTAATGGACTTGCACTGTAGCAAAGCATTTGATGAGTCTTGACAGAATTCTACCTACAATTCCCAGCATTAAAAATTAAAAATAAAAAATAGCAAAAAAATCACAATGGAGCTATTTTAAGTTATTTCAAAGGACAACCTTGGGTATATTCAGCAGTCATTCACTTAAAATAGACTGGATGTTCTACATTTCTATTGGCCAGTTAGATCCATGATCTGCTAATATAGAACACCATAGCTGCCTGAACTGCTGGTGAAATGTGAAGAGATCTGGACACCTATGCTACCTAAGTAGAGGGAAAATGGTAGAACCGTTCACTTTAGCTCACATCTCACATTCTGTCTTTCACCAATGTCAAAACCTGATACAATAATCTTGAAAAATTCCAGTTAAAAAAACAATCTCTGAAGGCTTGACCAGGGCTGGAGGATCCACTTCCAAGGTAGCTCACTTATATGCCTCACAAATTGATGCTAGTTGTTGGCAGGAGGCCTCAGTTCTTCCCCATTTGGGCCTTTCCACGGGCAGCTTGAGTGTTTTCACAATATAGTGGCTGGCTTAACCCAGAGTGAGTGATCCAAGAATGAGCAAGGTGAAAACCACAATGTCTTACATGACCTAGCCTTAGAAGTCACACTCCCTCATTTGCACAATATCCTATTGGTTATAAAGATCAGCACTATTAAGCGTGAGAGGGAACTATGCAAGAATCATTCAGAATCAATCAGAAGGAAAGAACCATTGCAGACCATCTTGGAGGCTGGCTACCAGATACAGTTTTACCTACAATGTGTTTAGGTGTGAATTTATTTTTATTTATTCTGCTTTGTATATACTGTGTTTCCAATATCTATAGATTCAAGTCCCTCAATAATTCTAGAAAATTCTCAACTGTTAACTCTTCAAATATTGTCTTTCCTGCATTTTCTAGTCTCACTTTCTGGGATTCTGATTAGATCTATATCTTATTCTATTTCTTTTACTCTCTCTGTCATATATTCCATTTTTCTGCCTCTGTGCTGCATTCTGTGTGATTTCTTCAAATCTATCTTCCAGTTCATTAATTCTCTCTTGAGCTATATCTAACTTGCTATTTACTCAAGTCATTGAGGCTTTTATTCCAACAACAACATTTTTCACTTCTAGACATTCTATTTGGTTATTTTTCAAATTTTCCTGATAATATTTGTTAATCTCTTGTTGCTTGCTCATTTTTGTGAGTCCATCTCTTATTTCTTTAAATATTTAATGCATAGTTATTTAATATTCTATACCTGATCCTTCCAATATCTGAAGTCCTTGAGGGTCAAAATCTGTTGCCTGTTTTTTCAGCCAACCCCTTAAGAATGACTTGTTTCCTTGTGTGGGTGGTGATCTTTTATTGTGACCTTCATATCTGGTTGATCTTAATCTGAGAGCATCCTAGGGAGCAAATTAAGAATGTTTTCCTTCAGAAAGAATTTGCATTTGCTTCTGCCAGGAACCATGGAGCTCTATCAGCCTCATTTTAGCTCCCTTCTATGGTTCTTGGCTTAAAACTCGAATCTCATATTCAGCTTTCTTACCTTGTCATCAGCCCAAGGCTTAGACTCCCAACTGCTGTGCTGATATGGGCATTTACTTCCAGGGTAACCTTTCATGTGTGCTTATCTTTCACTGTTCCTGTTTTAGTTCACAGTTTTTAGTTTGGATTATTTTGTTGTTATTTTGCTTTGCTTTGCACTTGAGGGGGATTGTAAGATTTCCCTTAATTGCAAGTCCAGCAATGCATTATTCAATGGTTTTCAGTGAAAGGTCTTTAACCTAACTTGTCTATTATTCTTCCAGAATTGAAAGTCCCCAAGTCTTTTTCTTATCCACTCATCATTTACCTGATAAATAATTCCAGAGAAACTATCATGGACTCACTTCAATATTTATTATAAGTAATTCATCATTTAGAGTTCATTTTCATGGTAAGATGTAAACTATCACTAAGAAACCAAAAACCTTGGTGTATTTTAATCATATAGAACCTCATTAATGTGGAGTTCATTAATGTGGCATGTAATGAGGCTAGAGCATGTCAGAAATATTGCAAAGTCTGAATAACAGAATTTCCTGAAGAATTTCAGTTTTCTTATTTCTAAGTGTATAGTGATCCTGAAAAGATTTACTACTTAGATGGCCTGTTCTCCATACCCAATTATCAAGTCTGTTAATTCTGCCTCCTGAATTTGCCTACAACTCTCCATCCCAATTGCCACTGTCCCAGTCTAAGGCACTGTTCATCATTTTTCTTCTGGGTAGATACAATAGCATTCTATTTCCCCACTTCTAGTCTTGCCTCTCTGTAGTCCATCATCCATACTACAATCAAAGTGGTCTTTCTTCAGGACATATTCTTAGTATTTGATATAATGGGTCATTCCCTCCTTTACTTAACTTCTAGGATTATGATGTTCTCTAGTTTTTTCTCTTACCACATCAGCTGCTGCTCCTCAGGCTTCTTTACTGATCTGCCCACCTCTTCCCAAATTCTGAATGTTGAAGTGCCACAGGGCTCAGTCCTCAGACCTTCTTTCTTCTGTATATACACTCTCTAAGGATTTCAACAAGTTTTATCATGGCTTTAATTACCATCTATGTGCTAATGAATCCCAAGTTTATAACTTGAGCATTGACCTCTCCCAGAGGCCAAGATACCTACTTGTCATCTCCACTTAGATATCCAAGGGGAATCTCAAATCTAACATCTAAAACAGAACTCTTGGTTTAATACTACTCCCCTCCAGAAAATACCTATTTCTCCTTCCATCCTTCGCATCTCAGAACTGGCATCAGCATTCACCCAGCTGCATAGGCCAAGGACCTAGGAGTCATCCTCTCTTTCTCTCACAACCCACATTCAAATTCCTCATATCTCTCTGACCTCATCCCTAACTTATCTTCTCACTCATAAACTTCCTGCAGTTCCTCCAACATATGAAGCTCATTCCCACCCAAGTACTTTTCACTATCTCTTTTCTCTTCCTGGGACACTCTTTCCCCAGATCTTCATTTGACTCACTCCCTTACTTCATTCAGATCTCTGCTCAAATGTCCACTCAGAGAGACCTTCTCAGACGACCTCCTCAAGGTGAACTTTCCTGATCACTCTACCTAAAATTGCTACCTCCCCTTCATTTTCTATCTCCTTATCTACTTTGTTTCTTCTATAGCACTTATCACTACCTGAAATGATGCTGTATACTATTTGCCTGTCCGTTTTCTTGCATCAGAAGGCAAATTCCAGGAAGCACGAACTTTGCCATGTTACCTCTGTATCCCAGTACCTAGAACAGCATTTGACATGCAGTAGGTATTTATTAAATATAATGTCATTCCTCTGCTAAAAATCCCTCAATGGTTTCCCATTGGCTTTTAAATAAAGTCCAATCTACTTAACATGAGTTATAAAACCCATTGTGATATGGTTCCTGCCTCATCTGGAACCACTGTCTTCACATACTCTCTCAATGCTGAGCCTGGAACACTCTTCCATATCCTCTACCCCTCAGATCTAGCTAACCTATACTCATTCCTAAGTCTCATCTTAAATATTACTTCAGAGAAGCTTCCCCTGACTCACTCAACTAGGTGAACTATGTTTAATCCCCTTGCCATATGCTCTTATACTATCCTGCCTTTTCTCTATCATGAAGTATTGGCTGAAGTATTGGCTACTGAAGTAATTACTCAGTAGTTGTCTGCCCTGTCAAAACAAGTATTCCTTGAAAGCATGTCTAAATTGTATATCATTATACCTCTAGTATCTAACACAATACTTGGCACATATGGGATACTCAAATAATTATGGAATGTCAGAATTAATCATTAAAATGTATACTCATACAAAAGGGTAAATTAGACACTTAGATCACCTTTAAAATACTTAATGAGCATAGTAATTAAGTACTTTTAGTAAATATTAATAATGAAGCAAAAAAAATTGCAATGGAAAATAGAATCATGTAGTAAATGGGGAAGAGAATAAGAAATATAGCCACCTTCATTTAAGCTAATTAAAAATGGCTTCATAGAAGACATCCATAGGAACGACTACTTTGTATCTATGCTTATGATGCTTTCAACTTCCTCATTATTATCATATTATTGCACTGGAAGAAAGGAGCAGCTGAAAAAAAATGTAGTTTGCAAAGTCCCATCTTCAGGATCACAGAATATCTTTTATATTCTGTATGTAGATTTGGAGCTGAGAAACAATAACTGACCAACCAGCACACAAATCTTAGTGTCAAAGATTACCCAAAAGCCCAAGTCTTGTCTTCTGACACTAAAGTCAATCACCTCATCAGAGGAAGGCTTTGCAAGTGTTTCAAGGAAAGACAACAGAAATCTATAGGAATGTTTTAAAAGAATTCTTTTGCTCAATGACTTTAAATGGGAAATGTATATTTGTCACCCTTTTCTTACTAATGAAAACAGTGTCAATGATGCTGTGACCTTGCTAAAGGGCAGAGCAAATAATATAACATACATGTAAATCAAAAGTCTTGGGGCCGGCCTGGTGGCGTAGTGGTTGCGTTCGTGCGCTCCACTTTGGTGGCCCAGGGTTTGCAGGTTCGGATCCTGTGTGTGGACATATGCACCGCTTATCAAGCCACGCTGTGGCAGGCGTCCCACATACAAAATAGAAGAAGATGGGCATGGATGTTAGCCCAGGGCCAATCCTCCTCAGCAAAAAGAGGAGGATTGGCAAAAGATGTTAGCTCAGGGCTAATCTTCCCCACCAAAAAAAAAAAAGTCTAGAAAATCTCTAGGATTCCTTGATATAAGGCAAGTAATTCCCGTCAAAGTAAATATGGATTGAAATGATTTGCTTTGCTACTATATACCTTTGTGAATCAAGGTGTTTAACAATTCTTATCATCAAAACCAAAGATTGATACAAAGATATACAAGTCACCAATAAGCACATGAAAAAATGTTCAACATCTTTAGTTATTAGCGAAATGCAAATCAAAACCACAATGAGGTACCACTTCGCACTCACTAGAATGGATATAATCAAAAAAATGGAAATAGGTGTTAGTGAGGGTGTGGAGAAATTAGAACCCTCATAAATTGTTAGTAGGAATGTAAAATGGTGCAATCACTGTGGAAAACAGTCTGACATTTCCTCAAAAAGTTAAACATAGAATTACTACATGACCCACTGTGATGTTGTGATATAATAAAAAATACACATTTGGTCTTCATCCCCAGTTCCTGGCACAGAGCTCCTAAAACCCTTGGAATTCCCTGAGTGACAGGAGTAAGAGGAGTATGTTTGTTACATAATAAGCCCCTTTCAACTATACCTGAGTTTATGCTAATGAGGTGGCTCTTAAGAGGATGGGGACTGGTTTCCAGAGGAACCAGCCATGTGATTAGAGGGTTGGAATTTTCAGTCCCACCCCCAACTTCTGGGGAAGGGAGAAGAGCTGAAGATTGAGTTCAATCACCAATGGCCAATGATTTAATCAATCATGTCTACATAATGGAGCCTCCATAGAAAAACTTAACCAAAGGGGTTCAGAGAGCTTTTGGGTTGGTGAACACTTTGAGGTGTTGGGAGGGTGGCATGCCCAGAGAGGGCATGGAAGCTCCACACCCCTTCCCACACTTCTTGCCCTATGTGTCTCTTCCATTTGGCTATTCCTGAATTGTACCCTTTATAATAAATGGGTAATAGTAAGTAAAGCACTTTCCTGAGTTCTGTGAGCCATTCCAGTAAATTATTAAACCCAAGGAGTGGGTTGTGAGAATCCTCAATTTATATTCAGTCAGAAGTACAGGTGACAACCTAGGACTTGCAATTAGTATCTGAAGTGGGGGAGCACTCTTGTGGGACTGATCCCTGAACCTATGGAGTCTACACTAACTCCAGGTAGGCAGGGTCAGAATTTAATTAAACTGTAGGACACCCAGTTGGTGTCCATGAGAGAACTGCTTGGTGTGAAAAACCCATATATCGGATGTCAGAGGCATTGTAAGAGTATGAGTAAAGAAGGAAACAATTGTTTTCTTCTTTTTTGTGTGTGTGTGAGGAGATCAGCCCTATGCCAACATCTGCCAATCCTCCTCTTTTATTGCTGAGGAAGACTGGCCCTGGGCTAACATCCGTGCCCATCTTCCTCCACTTTATATGGGACGCCACCACAGCATGGCTTGCCAAGCAGTGCGTCCGTGCGGGCCTGGGATCCAAGCCAGTGAACCCCGGGCCACGGCAGCGGAGTGTGCGCACTTAACCGCTTGCGCCACCGGGCCAGCCCAACTGTTTTCTCCTTTTACCCAGCAATTCCACACCTAGATGTATACCTAAAAGAAATGAAAACAAAGGCCGGCCCCGTGGCGTAGCGGTCAAGTGCACGTGCTCCTGCTGCTGGTGGCCCGGCTTTGGATCCTGGGCACACATCGATGCACCACTTGTCAGGCCATGCTGTGGCGGCATCCCATATAAAGTGGAGGAAGATAGGCACAGATGTTAGCCCAGGGCCAGTCTTCTTCAGCAAAAAGAAGAGGATTGGCATGGATGTTAGCTCAGGGCTGATCTTCCTCACAAAAAAAAAAAAAAGAAGAAATGAAAACACTACTCAAACAAACACATGTACACACAAGTTTATAGCAGCAGTATTCACAATAGTCAAAGATGGAAATAGCCCAAATGCCCATCAATGGATGAATAAACAAATTATGATATATACATACAATGAAATAGTATTCAGAAATAAAAAGGAATGAAGTGCTAATAAATGTCACAAAGTAGATGAACCTCAAAAACATTGCGTTACGTCTAAGAAGCCACACGAAAAGAGCACATATTGTATGATTCTATCTATATGAAATACCCAGAATAGGTAAATCCTTAGAGACAGAATGCAGATTGGTGATTGACAGGGGCTGAGGAGAGGGACAAATGAGGAGCAAATGCTTAATAGGTGTGGGGTTTCCTCTTGAGGTGATGAAAAAATATTTTGGAACAACTAGATAGAGGTCATGGATGTACAATATTTCAAATATACCGAATCCCACTGAATTATTCCCTTTAAAAAGGTTAATTTTATATAAAGTCAATTTCACCTCCATTTTTTAAGTGTAACATTTTTGAAATAATTTTTTTAAAAACCTAAGGTTGAAATCAAACTAATGTCAAAGAACTTACAAGATGCCACTTCAAAGATTACTCCGCAAGTTTAATGTTCTATTCAGACTTAATTATTTCCCCAATTTTGTTTTACTTCAATTTTTTAAGGAAGTAACCATTAATTTATTAATTTTTACATTAAAATAACATTGACATAATACCTTAGAAACAACGGTTATATTTTTGTATGAGACAGTTTTCTATTCTTTTTCCACCCCGACACTCTGAACATCTGAACAATACTACACAATGCATGAAGAATAGTGGCTCACTCTAGCTGTGATTCTCCAACAGCTAGTCATACCTACCTAACAAGGTATATGAGAATACCTCAAAGCAAATAAGAGGACATGAATAAATCTCAAAATACCCCATATCATTCTGATCTCTCGCCCCATATTCATCTTATCTCGTCCCACCTCTGCTACCAATCTTGAGAACCACTGGTCTACAAATTATTTATACTCCAATACAAAAAACTAAAGTAGCAATAAATGTGTTTATGTACTATTTAGGGGCAAAGGTACAGGAAGAGAAGTGACCAATAGCTTTCATCAGACTCTCAAAGAGGAATATGACCCCCACCAAAGGTGAAGATCTCTGCTATATTCAATGAAGCTCGCTCATATATAGTACAGTACTCTAGGCTGACAACTTAATAATCCACAGCAGAGAACAACTATTACTCACTTCAGCTGGGAAGACAAGAGAAACAATATGCCTGGGTAATATATAGCTATGCTCTATCTCCAGAAAAAGAAAATTAAGAACAATTTTAATCGACCAAAGTTTCCATACAAAATTAAATTGCTCCAAAATGTACCAAAGAAGATACTTTATGATACCTGGAATGACTATTAAAGAATAAATAAGATATGGTGCTTGGAGTAGTTAGTCCTAGATTACTAGAACACTATCAAAAGGGATTCCTTGATTACACATTTTGATACACTCTTAAAACACACTCATATATTCACATAATCCATCTTTCAAAGAACTGGATCTGATCCAAGAGTTCCCACGTGAAAAGCAGCTATAATGGAATCTGCACATCTCAGCCAACTTCTGGAAATGCCATAAGAATATAAAAATAGCTCTTTACTAACTGCTTACTAGTTTCAAATTTTGTTTTGAAATTACATCTCACAAATCATGACTGAGAATGGTTGATTCAGAGTTGGAAAAGTATATTTACTATTAAAGATGTAAAAAATTCAGAAGTGCTGAAATCATTTTAAAAGATGACAAAATTTCTTCTGTTATATTATGAAATGATTAATTAATATAATAGGGATATTTTGGATTTTCCCTTATTGGCAAATTTCTCTCCCTATACTCCATCTGCCATTACAGCTACAGTCAAGGGGGTGTGACAAATACTACTTTGCAAAAGAAAGAGCTATGAAATAAAGGACCTTCCAAACATTAGGAGAAAAGAGAAAGCCCACCCTTTCCACTCCTAATATGTAAACAAAGGAAAAATCAAAAGTAGTGGGAGGCTTTTGTCTAGCTCCCCACATGAAACCCTGAGAGAAGACCATCATGCAAGATGGTTCTGGAGCAATGTGGTCTGGAAGGGGGAACAACAGAGCCTTAGCGGAGAAAGGTAGCAAGAAAATGAGCTTGAGGCAATACTCCTGGCTCCCCATGGCCTACATACAGAGGATCCAGAAGTTTCATAAGCTCTGGAAATATCACTCCCAAAGGACAAAAATACCATCTAAACAGTCAAATCAGTCCAGGACAGGATTAGAGAAGCTACTCACAGCAGATATCAGTGAAGACCAGTGACCAATACACAATTCCAAGATACTCTCTACCACCATCACAAAATCACCTAAGGACTCCCCTTAGGTGGGGGCCTTAAACAGCACTTAAACAGCATCTTGAGGCACAGCAGGGGAAAGAGGAGAGGGGACATCTTAAAGACAGAGCATATACCTGAGAGAAGCTGAATTACCTAATGAAATAGACATTAGCTGGCAAGTTTAAGCTAATACCCTGTCCGTCTCCTTACCTACCACTACATGACTGGGTAGATGCTTGTGAGAAAGACTGGAGCCATTACAAAAAATAAAGAAGCTATATTTTCCTTGAGTATTTGAATGTAGGATGAGAAATTTTCAACCTTGCTACACTAACAATGGTTAGCAACCAGTCCTAATTGAAACCAGTCAGAAGAGATGTCCTCAAGAAGACGAAATTGACTGAACACTCTTTGTGTTTGAAGTGCAGTGAGAGGAGATTTAGAGAATTAGGGGATAATTTGGGAATGAATTAGTGATAAAAACATAGGAAAAAACTAGGGGACGATTATTATCAACTCAAGAGAAAACAAAGTTTTACAAGAAAGGAAAAGTAATCATAGCATACCAAAGGATTCAGCTGTGAATTGCCTTTTCAGAGTAATACTAACATAAATAATCTTAATCTATATAAATTTATGATATAATTATATTGAGAGAATAGGAGTACAGGAAGTGTGCATATGTTCCAGAAAGGGGAAAAAGAGTTAAATCTTCATCTTTTATTTCAGGAAGACAATAGATAATACTTTAAAATTAAGAACTAACAGCAAAAATTAACTTAAAATGGATTAAAGACTTGAATATAAGATCTGAAACCATAAAACTCCTAGAAGAAAACATAGGCAGTATACGCTTTGGTATCTTTTTGAATATCATGTCTCCTCAGGCAAGGGAAACAAAAGAAAAAATAAATAAATGGGACTACATCACACTAAAAAGCTTCTGCACAGCAAAGGAAACCATCAACAAAACAAAAGCACAATCCACCACCTAGGGGAAAATATCTGCAAATCATAGATCTGATAAGAGCTTAATATCCAAAATATATAAAGAACTCATACAATTCAACAACAAAAAAATGAACAACCTGAGCCAGCCCTGATGGCCCAGTGGTTAAAGTTCAGCGTGCTCCACTCCTGCGGCCTGGGTTCGGCTCCCAGGCACGGAACCTCACCACTCGTCAGTCAGCAGCCATGCTGTGGTGACAGCTCACATAGAAGAACTGGAAGGACTTAGAACTAGAATATAAAACTATGTACTGGAACTTTGGGGAGGCAAAAAAACAGAGAGAGGAAGATTGGCAGCAGATGTTAGCTCAGGGTGAATCTTTCCCAGCCAAAAAAAAAGAAGAACCTGATTAAAAAATAGGCAGAGGATATGAACAGAAGTTTTTCCAAAGAAGATATACAGATGGTCAACAGGCACATGAAAAGATGTTCAGCACCACTAATTATTAGGGAAATGCTAATGAAAACTACAATGAGATACCACTTCACATCAGAATGGCTATAATTAACAAGACGAGAAATAACAAGTATTGGAGAGGATGTGGAGAAAAAGGAACCCTCACACACTGCCTGTGGGAATGTAAATTGGTGCAGTCACTGTGAAAAATAGTATGGAGATGTCTCAAAAAATTAAAAATAGAAATAGCATATAATCCAGTTATTCCACTTCTGAATATTTATCCAAAGAACACAAAAACACTAATTTGAAAAGACATATGCACCTCTATGTTCATTACAGCATTATTCACAATAGCCAAGACTTGGAAGCAATCTAAGTGCCCATCAACAGATGAATGGATAAAGAATATATGGTATATACATACAATGGAATACTACTCATCCATAAAAACAGAATAAATCTTGCCATCTGCAACAACATGGATGGACCTTGACGGTATTATGCTAAGCGAAATAAGTCAGACAAAGACAATTACCATATGACTTAACCCATATGTGGAAGATAAACAAATACATAGATACAGAGCACAGACTGTTAGTTACCAGAGGGGGAAGGGGGAAGGGAAATGGAAAAAGGGGTAAAGGGACACATGTACGGTGATGGATGGCAACTAGACTTTTGATGGTGAACATGACGCAGTCTATATAGAAGTCAAAATATAATGATATACACCTGAAAGTTATATAATGTTATAAACCAGTATGACCTCAATTAAAAAAAAATTTTTTTTAAAGAAGTAACAGCAAAAGATATCAACTATACGTCAATTGAAAAATAAATTAATTTTTTTTAAAAAAAGTAGTAGTAACAGCAAAAGTGGTGATGGTTGTACAATACTGTGAATATACTTAATGCCACTGAACTGTACACCTAAAAATGGTTAAAATGGTAGATTTTATGTTATGTATATTTATCACAATAAAAAGGAAAAGAAAAGGTAAAAGCAAAAGCATATGGGAGGTAAATTACAAAACAAACTGCTAAGAGTTGGACTTTTTTTTGCCTCTAAAGAGCAAAGAAGCTAGATGGTTGTGGGAGGGTAAGGAGAGGCAAGGCATTGCAGGGGAGTGTAGGAGTTCCTTGAGTCTTTAAAAGAGTTATATGGGGGCTGGCCCCACGGCATAGTGGTTAAGTTTGGCATGTTCCGCTTCAGCAGCCCAGGTTTGTGGGTTCAGATCCTGGGTGCAGACCTACACACCGCTCATCAGCCATGCTGTGACGGTGACCCACGTACAAAATAGAGGAAGACTGGCACAGATGTTAGCTCAGGGCTGATCTTCCTCAAGCAAAAAAAGAGGAAGATTGGCAACAGATGTTAGCTCAGGGCAAATCTCCCTCACAAAAAAAAAAAAAAAAAAAAGAGTTATACGTACAACTTTGATAAAAATGAAAACTAAACATAAAAAATGAATCAGGAAATTTTAAAGCTGGGATTTTTTTCTGTCTGTATAAATGAGATTTAGACTATTCTTTTAATTTGCTCTTTGATTAAACTACAACATACAAAATGATGATATGCATTAATATTTGAGGAAAGCATTTGTCCTGAATAGGTCTATGCTCACAAAAATATGTTTATGCCTTCTACTCAAAGCAAAGTATCTGAAGCTACAAGCAATTTTGGGCAGTAGCCCAACTAAGAAAAATAAAACTGTGCAGAGTAAATCTTTGGCACCACCTCTTCTACCAGACTCAAATTCCAATACCATAACTGAAGCCCTGGATATCTATTCTAATTGAGAGAAACAATCTGGATAAATGAATTTAACATGAAATTACACAAATTCTCTACTATAGCATCTTAGCAATTTTGATACCATGAATTTAGAATTTATAATAATTCAGAAAAGACATATTCTTTTTAAGAACATGTTTAAGAAATAAGGATTAATTTATAGTGCTTTCAAATAAAGACTCAGCCATAGTATTAGTTAAGTAGTTAAAAATGCATTGCAACTCAACCAACTGGCAAACAATTTAAATTGTGATAACCAAGTATTGGCAAGAATGTGGAACAATAAAACTCTCAAATTTATCCTGCTGGTGGCAGGGTACATTGGAACGAACTTTGAAAAACAATTTTGCATTATGTAGTAAAGGTGATGCTCTGCAACCCAGCAATTTAACTCCAACAGAAACTCTTTCATAAAGAATCGTTCATAGCAACACTCAGAATGTTCACGGCAGCATTGTTCATAATAGCTAAAACCTGGAAAAACAGAAATACTGAAACTATATAAATAAACTGCAGTATGTTTATGCCAATGGAATTCTATAAAGGAGTGAAAATGAACAAGCTATGCCTACATTCATCAAAATGGATGAATATTGGAGCCAGTCTCGTGGCATAGCGGTTAAGTGTGCACGCTCCGCTTCAGTGGCCTGAGGTTTACAGGTTTGGATCCCGGACACGCACAGACGCACCGCTTGTCAAGCCATGCTGTGGCGGTGTCCCATATAAAGTAGAGGAAGAGGGGCATGGACGTTAGCCCAGGGCCAATCTTCCTCAGCAAAAAAAGAGGAGAATTGGCATCAGATGTTAGCTCAGGGCTAATCTTCCTCATAAAAAAATAAAATAAAATAAAAATGGATGAATAAAAACATGACATTGACCTAAAAGATGATTAACTGACCATTGTCTGTTGGGACTTAAAATGTCTTAAGTATTTGCTAAAACAGTAAGGGGTGATGGAAAGAAAAAGATTCCAGAAAACAGAGGAAAAAATATTTGTTTCTTAGTGCCACCAAGAAGATATAGTAGAATAAAAAAGTTCCATGTTTAAACACAGAGCAGCCTTAAAATTACACATAGATTGTGTCTCATAGAAGATAAGTAAAATAAACAAAACTATCCAAGATGTTGAAAATGCTTTCATATTTCTTTCAGGTTCTGGTTGGTATCAACACTCTATAAAAACATTCTAACAGCTGCAATTGCGTATTATTTAAGGAGGACTAAGGTGAGATGTCATCTAATTATTTTTTAATATCAAAGTAGTAAATGTAATTGTGAAAATGAGAAAAGGAGATTGAAATCTATGAAATGGTATACGTTGAATTTCAGGACAACCCGTGACTAGAGAACTAGCGAATCCAAAAAAATCCATTAAATAGTTTTATGTCTGAAAAATTGGAATGCATCTTTTCACAAATTAAAGACAGATTGTAAAGAGAGGGTTAGAGTTGGAAAGTTCCCTGCTCATCAAATTAAAAACAAGAGCTCTATTCATTAAAAAAAAAAAAAATACTTATGTGGTCAAGTCACATTCTTTGTTCTAAAGTTTTTATATGCAACTTGGGGTGAGCATTTTACCTGTGATTCATAAAGAAAAATGACCAGTGTAACAGGGGCTCCTAGAGCACAGGAGTACATTCCAGGTGATGTGTAAGTAGCCATTTAAGATACCATAGGAAAGGAGAAAACACACCCTTAATACCCAGAGGAAAGAGTGTGTTCACATGACCAACAGCTGGACTTGATTAAAAAGAAATACCAAGTTAGGCTCTCTTGGTGGTTCCTCCATAGTTACATGACGACACAAATGAGAAATGCTACATTTCTCACAGCCTGTTGCCTAGTGATCTCAATGCTTGCCCCTTTATCCACCCTCACAATGCAACTACCTCTTCTCCCTTTCTTCCTCTACAGCATTTTAGTATTCTCATTTTACAAAATCATTTTTAAAAGGACATAACAAGAAAATAGAGCAAGTGTATATAAAAAGTCAGTTTCACTTATAATTTGTGATTCATTTTCACTTTCATAAGCATGATAAAATACAAACTGAAGTTTTCTCATCAATAATTAAGTAAAAGTTACAAATGTGTACAAAACTACTTTAAATAGATTAAATTGTGCTGGAACAGTAGAGTTCATGTGTTCTGAGGATTGAAAGTTAAAATGCAGGATACGAAGCAGATGACAAATGTAACACATCTTTCTTCCTTAAAATTAGCTGTGCACTACAGCAGAAGGTTAGTACAGAATGTAGTACTATAGAAACAACACGATTTTATTGAACTGTGAACTAAAGAGTTATGTTAAATACCCACAATTCCTTGTGAAAATCTCTTTGTTTTTCTGCTTGTCAGCATCTGCATTTTACAGCTGCCTCCTTCAGTATGGACCCTGTCTTGTGGAAGTTCGGGAACTTAAAACATTTAATATCCAGGAGCTTAAAAAAAAATCACAGCATTAATAACTTACACAGATGGGAAAAAAACAGTCAGCATTCTTGACTATAAGCTGAACAGAAAATAAATCTCAAGACTGGAGATGACTATTTATAGAATATAAGAATAAAAATATCTCTTTCAGCTCAGCAAAAGCACTTAAATACTTGCAAAATTCCTTTAAGCCAAAAAACATATGGGTTAATATCAGGTCTGAGGTATCATTTATCAAAAGGTTACAATCCCAAGAAATTGTTTCTCAATCATTTATTCTTTTCTCTTAATAACAAAAGTAAACACCATTTTTCTTCTTCTGAGATGACCGCTCAACCTGATGCAAAAAGCAAAATTTCCAGCAGTATTCCATTTCTTTCTCTCACATAATCAATGAGATTCCTTTTATTCCTCATCCATAGTCCAACATAACGACAGAAGTAGTTCCTGCCTCTCCTGACACCACCACCACTTCTGCTGATCTTTCAAAGTATTCCTCATTTCAAGGGAGCTCCAGCTTCTCCCCAGGAAACTTGACTCTGCAGGTTAATAATATGAGCTCTCTAGCATCATCACCTCTGCTTCCCTTGCCCAACCCAGCTGGTATAATGCCAATCTATCTCCCTTTTTTTTAAGTATCTCAAATCTAGATCAGCTCTGTCTGATAAAACTTTATGTGATATATGAGAATATTCTATAACTGAGCTAATACGGTAGCTATTAGTCACATGTGGCTATTGAACACTTGAAATGTGGCTAGTGTGACTGAGGAATTGACTTTTTATATTTTATTTAATTGTAATTAACTTGAATTTAATTTTAAATAGCTACGTATGACTAGTAACCTACCATATTAGCGGAGATCTAGAGCAAGAGTGCTTTTTTTTCCTACCAAAAATGATTTACTTTATCCTACATATGATGGACAGTTACTTAAAGGTTGGATTTACATTTTAGAAAGCTTTGTCTGCTTGCTTTGTGGGAGTATGATTTTAGGGGGTGGGAAGAAAAAGCAAATGCTCAAGGTCTGAAAAGTGCTCACTGAATTTGGCAATTAGGAGATCACTAGTAATCTCAGACAGAGAAGTTACAGTAGAATAGGAGGGTTGTAAACCTCACTTGAAATAGAGACTGCAAATACAGACCATTCTTTCATGAAGTCTGGCTCTGAAGGAAGAAAGCAAGTCAGGAGCAAACGTTATGGAGAACTTATCATGCACTAGAATTGAAAAGAAGGAGCTTCACGTTGATTACTCCATTTAACTTTACTTAATCCTCAAAACAAACATGTAGTAGTAAACCTCATCTCCATTTTATAGAAATTAAGCCTCTGAAAGGCTAAGTGACTTGCCCAGGGACACTCTGGTGGGGCTGGAATTATAAAACTAGGGTCTTTTTCAGGCCAAAATTCATTCTCTTCAAGGTCAATGTAGAACTGACGAGAGAAACGCAGGATTAAGGCAGTAAAGAATCTGTGGAAAGACTCAAGATATAACAGAGTGATAGAGTAATTGATGGCAAAAGGCTCTGGGGAAGATAAGTAGAAATGAAACTCAGAGTCTAGACAAGAGATATTAACCTTGGATGAGAAAAGGAAAATCACTTCCTCTGAGATGGAAAGATAGAAATCAAGTAAGTGTGAATGAATGTATGTTTATAGTACAAGGGGTTTAGGGATGACAGGAAATAGATGAAATTAAAACCTGATAATCTCTATATTCCCTGTAAAGGAGAAGGCAAGACCTTGTGTGAGAAGATGAAAGTAGAAGTTTAAGATGATGGTTTGACCTAGCCACGACGGGAAGAAAGGGAGGAATAGACCTGAGACTAGAAAAGGTACTTCTTTTATCATTAGTACTTGAATAATGATGTTTAGCTAATAATGCTGGGTACAAGACACATTGAAAGCATATATAGAAAGTGCTTAAGTCAGTGTTTTCTTATGAGAGTTCAAAATTCTTTTGCTAACTATATAATTTGCAGTTATATTTTTTCCAGTTTTTTTCACTGTGGTAAAATACATTTAACATAAAATTTACCATAGATATATTTTTTCATAAATAATACAAAGGTATGAAGCATCACCTTTCATTGGGCTTATTACAAATTAGGGGAAAATGAATGTGTTTAATTGATAATTTTACAATTAATAATGCTAAAACCATGCATTTGTACCACAACTTGAATTTTTTTTTTTTATAATTTTTATTTATTTATTTATTTTTCCCCCAAGGCCCCAGTAGACAGTTGCATGTCATAGCTGCACATCCTTCTAGTTGCTGTATGTGGGACGCGGCCTCAGCATGGCCGGAGAAGCAGTGTGTCGGTGCGTGCCCAGGATCCGAACCCAGGCCGCCAGCAGCGGAGCGCGCGCATTTAACCACTAAGCCACAGGGCCGGCCCCACAACTTGAATTTTTTGTAAAGACCTTTCAGATCTATTATCTTGAATTCTGAACTGTAAAAGAATCCTAATTTAAATGAACAAAGCCAAATATTTTTAAAATTTCTAAAGTAGCAGTGATTTTCCCTAAAGTAGAAAAAATATATACTTATAAAAACATGTTACCAGGAGTAAAACATAATTTAAAGTATAAAGCTGTAAACTTCAGTAATGAAGCATTATATTTTCTGTCATTAATAGTAGGACTAATTTATCTTTAAATGTCATTTAAGCTTGGTTATCATAACAACAAAATTTTAAATTTTAAAACATCATAAATAATTCCTGGCTTCCATTTAGGATGTAGAATGCTGGAAACAGAGTTGCTCCCACTCTTATAATAAGAAAAAAGTGGATAATCTAAACAAACATAACTTTTCTAGAAAGCATTAGAGAACTGAGGTTGTAGGATAAACAACTACCCTGAAATCTAAGGAAATACAGATGCCTCCAAGGAGAAACAGGAAGTGAGCACTTGCTTACCTGGAGCAGATACCAGGTGCTATGCACCTGGTAGAAAAAAGTTCAGCTAAAATTTTTAACAAATTGCTAAAAGCCAAGTATGGGCTAGCATGAGAGTGTAGAACCCCTGGGAGCCACAGAACAAGCAGAATTTGTACCCACTCACAGATTCTTCTCTAGAGACCTTACCTGGTGCTGCGGAGAAAGTGTGAGAAACCAGAGAAGGCCTCCCTTGTATGCAGGCCCAGGAGAGGGAAGCAAGAGCTGTTCCAAGGAAAGCCTGAAGCCCCATCTGAATCCTTCTTCCCTACAGAACAAAAGCCATAAACTGACTGAAGCTGGGAGAGGGGATCAGAAAAAAACCTGAACGGGGGAAGAGACAGGAAAATGTTCTAGGTCCAGACCATCTCCTACCTCTACCTCTGATGGAACTTAGATCACAAACACGGAGAAGGCCTCCAAAACAGCAACTGCCTAAGGCTGAGGCTGAACCAGGACAACAGAAAACACTCCCTCCCTGGCCCCCAAATACCAAGTTAGGAGGCACTGAGTAACAAATAGTGGTAGATCTACTGCTGGGGGGAGGCAAGAATGTGGAAAGAGACTCTCTCTGAGGTGCAGGTACAAAAAAAAGCTGAGGGCGGATCAGACTTTGAGAAAAAGTCTCTGGTAAAACAGGCCTCAACCTGAGCACAAGGTAACACTAGATAATTAGAAGCCTGTGGTGGACTGAGGATAACAATAGCAACAACGAAACCCAAACTCAGCTCAGCTTCTAACTAACCTGACACAACTCCTATGAGAAAAGTCAAGCAAAAGAAGAGACAGGACCATTTCCAGGCATAAATACTATTAAATACTATTGACCTCAGTGTCTTCTGTTCTACACAAAATATCTGCTTTCAACCAAAATATATGAGACACACAAAGAAACAAGAAAAGAGAACACACTGACAAGAGACAATGCAACCAACACAATCAGCCCAGATATTAGAACTAACAAATAGGGAATTTAAAATCACTGTGATTAACATGTTAAAGACTAGTGGAAAAGGCCTTTTTAAAAATGACAATAGTTGAAACAGAAAAGGCATGGCTTTATGTCTATCTCCCCAACTTTGTTCTTTCTCTTTGTTTCCCTAGCATCTAGCACAAATACCAGCAGATCTGACATTAGCACAATAGTACAAAAATGACATACCTTCTTGAACTTGAAGACGCTCAAACACCACTAGCAGACAAGGTACTAGGCTAAACTTCATTCTGTCTCAGGGCCATAGAAAAAGCTTCTATTTTGGACGGACTTTCGCACTTTTACTCCTAACTTTACAAATTTACTGGGAATACCTAAACCCAGGGTCTGCATGCTGCCCCTGGGGCTCTTGAAAACCTGTCCATTCATATTATGAAACTGCCTTTTGGTTAGTTATTCTCTTCCAAAGACTAGAATCACTACGTAAATCACTAAACTTAATAGCTGATCTTTTCCCTATGAGTATAAAACCTCATTTCTTTTCTTTTTTTTCTTTGTGAGGAAGATTAGCCCTCAGTTAATATCCATTGCCAATCCTCCTCTTTTTGCTGAGGAAGATTGGCCCTGGGCTAACATCTGTGCCCATCTTCCTCTACTTTACATGGGCTGCTGCCACAGCATGACTTGACAAGCGGTGCATCAGTCCGGGCCCAGGATCCGAACCTGTGAACCCCGGGCCACCGAAGCAGAGCGCGCGAACTTAACTGTTGTGCCACTGGGCCGGCCCCTAAAACCTCATTTCTGAGAAGTCATTCTTCCCCTCCCTTCTCCACTACTCCTTATAGCACAGAAGTTTGAGCAGGAAAACTAGTAAATGACCATAGACAGCAAAAACCTCTGGGTCTGTGGGGCTCTTAGGGGCATAAAACAATAATTATGTGGGTATATAACTTTTAAATAGTTACTTCATTTTTGAATGGTGACACATGCTTATAATATGAAATTCAAGAAGGTACAAAAGAGTATAGAGTCAAAAATAAGTATTCCTTCCATTCCTGTCCTCTAGCCATCCAGTTTCCCTCTCCAAAGGCAACTGCTATTACTAGATTGTTTTGTATCCTTACCGGGGTTTTTGATGAATGTATAAACCTCTCCTTTTCCATACATATATATGTATATATAATCTTTATATATCTACGTCTATCTATGTATATATAGATATATAAATATCTATATATCTATACCTAATGTATATCAGTATAGTTGTTAACAGTTTGGGATTGATAAGGAAAATGGAGGCATTTAAAATATCTTAAGAATAACAGTTTTAATCTGGGAATTAGGGCTTACGTGATTTTTGGAAGAGATGAGGGAGTGAATGTCAGGGAAGTCACCTTGGAAAGTCAGGGAAGCAGATGCTAAAGACCTTCAGGGTTCTCAAAAGCTGATTGGGAAACTGCTGCAATTATCAAGCATCTTTGAGAATGCTTCTGCCGTGTGTCTTGGGCTGCAGCAAGAAAGCAGGTGATTCTCAAACACTTGCCCAAAAGCTCCTGTGAATCTAACACCTGCCGCCAGCCACCTCCGAAGAGTAGTGTGGTTTCTACTCTTTCCAGATCTCACATGAGTTTCCTTCTCTGGCAAAATCTAACCCAGATTGATATAGAGAAGGGGTTTCTGGGAAATATAGAGGCATCTAAGAAGAGTGGACGGCTATGCTAAGTTACCCAGACAATGATCAACAAAAATTTTCACCTGAGAAAACTGCTTTGTCCCAAATGGGACTGTGATTCTTACTTGTATTCTAAGAAAGGGATCTGTGGTTTTTGATAAAAAGTAACAGATTATAGACAACAAAAAAGACACCAAAAAAGGAGAATCAAGGGAGTACAATGTCCTGAAAGCCAATGAAGGAAAAAGTTTCCATAAGAATTAAGCAGTTAATTGTAAACAATATTGTAATGATGATAAAAAGGGAGGAGGAAAAAGAAATCTACTGGGCTTGAAATAGAAGGATAGTCATTAGTGAGATTCAAGAGTAGTTTTGGTGGACTAGCCAGAGCAGAGATGCTAACCAAATGTTTTGGTTAGTTATTCTCTTCCAAAGACTAGAATCACTAAGTAAATGATTTTTTAAGTAACATTTCAAAAATAATTTATGAGATATGTTTATATAATCAATCTCATGCTTTCAGATTCTAGAAAAAACAACTAGGCATCTTTCATTGAGCATCATCCTTAATTTATGTACATTCTATGCTCAAGCCTTCTTAGTTCTCATTTCTCTTTTACCACTTAAGGAAAATAAAGTAGCATTGAGATATTCTGAAATAAGACTCTCCAATTCTTACCTCAAACATTTCGAAGTCCTAAAAGATAACACTACCATTCCCCTTCTTCCAGTTTATCTAAATAATCTTGTTGTACATTCTTAATGACACTTTCCCTGAAAAGGACTGTTGTAAGTAAATCCAGTTTTATGGATTTACTTCCTCTTTTTGCTGAGGAAGATTAGCCCTGAGCTAATATCTGTGCCCATCTTCCTTTATTTTGTATGTGTGATACCACCACAGCATGGCTTCATGAGCAGTGCACAGGTCCATGCCCAGGATCCAAAACCTGTGAACCCCAGGCTGCAGAAGCAGAGCACGCGAATTTAACCACTACACCACCGGGCTGGCCCTATGTTTTAATTGCTAATAAGCTAATCTTCTCTCTTATCCCCAAAGAGAATCATAGCTTTTTCTTTTTTTTTAACCTTATTATAAAATTGAACATTTCAACATTTATTCCCTGAAAGTAGGTGACTAGTCAGAAATATAATTTGGGAATATCAATAAATTGAGGATTTTAATCAGGGATTATGTAAATTACCACAGTTTACTAAACCTTTTAACCTACAATGTACATTCCAGGGAACCTAGCAAAATGAAGCATTAGAATATTTTCCCTAACTTCCAGTACCAAAGCCATTACCAACTGGTAGTATCTCTCTCCCAAAGAATTTAGGGTTTCTATATGGCTTTTTTTTTGTTTGTTTTATTTTTTGTTTTTTTTAATATTTTGTTTATTGTAGTAACATTGGTTTATAACATTGTATAAATTTCAGGTGTACATCATTATACTTCTATTTCTGCATAGATTACATCACGTTCACCACCCAAATACTAACTACAACCCATCACCACACACATGTGCCGAATTATCCCTTTCGCCCTCCTCCCTCCCCCCTTCCCCTCTGGTAACCACCAATCCAATCTCTGTCTCTATGTGTTTGTTTATTGTTGTTATTATCTACTACTTAATGAAGGAAGTCATACGGTATTTGACCTTCTCCCTCTGACTTATTTCACTTTGCATAATACCCTCAATGCCCATCCATGTTGCCACAAGCGGCTGGATTTCATCGTTTCTTATGGCTGAGTAGTATTCCATTGTGTATATATACCACATCTTTTTTATCCATTTGTCCCTTGATGGGCACTTAGGTTGCTTCCAAGTCTTGGCTATTGTGAATAACGCTGCAATGAACACAGGGGTGCACGTATCTTTACGCATTAAAAAGAGAATAGGGGTGTTTTTTTTTTTGAACAATTTTAAATTGTTTAAAATTGGTTTTCTCAATTCTTGTAAACCATAATGGGAGAAAAAATATTCCTTGCTCTTTTCTGTAAATGAGCCCCAAACAACTAAATTAATAATTGTAGTGAGAAGTCTTATCCTAGAGCTTCAAGTATTTTTAAAAGCATTTCCTCATGTTCTGGATGACAGAAAACAAAAAGAATAAAAAAGAACCTATGTAACATAAAGCTGTGTAGTTGTTAGTACAGATGATAGTAATGAAGGTGTAATTATCATAACTGTAGGCAAGCAAAAGTACAATCAAGCTTTAGCCAAAGATTGTATCTCTAGAATTAAACAATAGAAGAACAGTGCGTTATGCTGCTAATCTATTTAAACTACCTGAGTTGACAGTGTGGCCTAAACTACACACGCGCTAACCCTAAAATCAGTATCAGGAAAATACATGTGTAGCTGTAAGGGTAGAGTACCACAGAGGGAATAGGGGTTTCACACCTTCATATCACCATAGAGAGTACAGAATGCCTTTTATACAGAAGTGGTTTAAAAAAAAAAAAAAGTTAATGCAAAACATTAAAATCAAGCCTCAACATCTATTTTGAAATTAGTTAAAATGCTCGTTCTCATCAACTTCATATTATTTCCAAGAAGTAGTAATCAATGAAACAATGTGCCAAACCACCTGCTAAAAATATTATCTGTCAGCTTCCATATCTTTGTCACAGAGGAATAAAACCAGTTTTAAGTGTCCACTGGTACTTTCAGGAACCTCTAAAACCAGTATTCCCAATCAGAATTTCCTAAAATTTCACTGACACAATGCACTGTGTAAAACAACTCCCTCCTCCCCCTCCCCCACATAGCAGAAAACCTTTGTAAATGGCATCTTCCTGTTTCCGCACTAAGTATGTTTACTTAAAATATCTCCAGTCTGCACAAATCCAGCATTCATTTTCAATACTTGTTGAGCACTTACCATGTGTGCCAGGCACCAAAACTGGGCCTGGAACACAGAAGTGAACAAGACAAAGTCCCCACCCTCAGGAAGCTCACAGTCTAGAGAATCAGACCAAACTAACAGTCAGTTATAATACAGTGTGATAAGTCAATACTTAGGATAGGGATAAGGGTAGGGTATTATGGGAGCACACAGAGGGATCCCCAAAAAGAACCTATAAATGCCCAACTACTTCACTGTTAAAAATCTTTAAAATTTCCACACTTTAGAAAACACTGTTACTGGTATGTTAATATAAAAAAGTCCTTAAGGATAAATGGGATGCAGGGGTAAAATATTAATAATAATATTTTTTTGATAGTCATTAACCCTAATTCTGTGAAGACAGTTAACCCTAACTCTCTGAAGTAGGACTTTTTAATTAGATAATGAAACATGAAGTCCTATAAGATCTGGAAAAAAATTGCCAAAAGTTGAGAATCACCGAAGCAGCAAGCTACTGTTAGTATTTTAAGTGTATCCTACCCCTTAGTACTTTAGGGCAGAAACGAAAGTTGAAACTCATTGCCAAAATAAATTTAAAGTAAGATTCAACTTATGAAAATTCCAATCTATTCATAAGTTTTAGAAAAACCCTATAATGTAGCATAGGATAGTATAATATAGTATAAAGTGAGGTACCCCTGTGTATATAACAATCCCTAGATATCATTATATTCCAAGTAGTGAAATAGGATCTTCTCTTTGAGGAGGGAAAAACTCTTAAACGTAAGATAACACAATACTACCGGAAAAGGAAAGTTAAAATATCTGTTGAAACCTTCACTATCTGATCAATAAGAAGGGAAGTCTCTGCATGTTAAATCAAGTCACTAATCACTAGCAGACTTGCATTGCTGTTTAGCTTGCCTAAGCACACAATCTTCTTGGTATACTACTGCCTCCTGGGGGTGATAGTACATTACTACTCTTCTAAGAAAACACTGGCATAAACAGAAAATACAGATATTATTTTCTACTAAAAACAAAATGCAAAAGGCCCATGTCAAATAACAAGCAGGCCTTTCCTAAATAATCTTTAAAAAAAACAAAACAGTGTAATATGTATTCCTATGTGAATAATTGGGAACAAAGTACATAATAAAACTTAATTATAGAAAGAGGTTGTTAATATGATTAAGAACATCAGGGCTTATACAGCATTTTGCGTTTTCAAAGCACTTAGCCAACATTAAACGATTAATTTTCACAATATTCTTGAGGTCAAGATAACCACCATCTTTTTACAGAAAAGTAAATAGCAAGGGTAAGTGAAGTATTAGAAATTCAAGAACTAGTTAGTAACTAATCAGCAAAGTGCCGCAGGACAGTTTAACGTGAAATATGAAGCACTAATACATTAATTCAGAATCTCTAATACTCCATGACCTACCTCTAAGAGAAATTACTGTTTTAACTGTGGCCTCATAGCTTTTTATAGATCCTTCTATTATAAGACTTAACACTTCTGTATTATAGTTATTGAATTGTCAGTCTCTGTGACTAAACTCTGTACCTCCACAGGACTTTGCACAGTGTCTAGCACATAGCAAGACACGACAATGAATCATTCAGTCATTTGTCCAACTATTAAGCATTTACTACAAGTCAGACACTGTTCTGGACATGGGGGATACAGTGGTAAAAAAGAAAGCTAACCTCCCTACTCTCATGGAGTATACATTTTAGGAGGCAAAGGCAGATGACCAAATAACAACAACAACAAAAAACTATCAGGTAGTAACAAGAGCTATAGAGAGAATTAAATTAGGGCAACGTGACTATAGATGGCTAAGTAGTTACATTAGATTAGGCAATGATATTCAAGCTGATATCTGAATGTAAGTATGATCCAACCATAATTACATGGGGAAAAGATAATTCCAGGTGGCAAATGCAAAAGGCCCAAAGTAGGCAAGAAATGCAAATACTCAAGGAACAGGAAAAAAAGACTGTGGTTAGAGTATAGTGGGCCAATAAGTGAGTGAGAGAAGATGAAATCAGAGAGGTAGGCAGGGGCCAGATCAGGGCTTTCTTGGGTCAAGATAAGAATTTTATTCTAAGTGAGATGGGAAGTTATTTAAGCTTCCATAATATGTATTTGCCAATTTGAATTGCTGTATTTGTGTAGTAGGTAGTGCTAAAAGGAAAATTAATACTGAGAAAGGAAAATTACTATGCTACTGGTTAGGCAGCCTTTCTGTTTTAATAAATTACTTTTTAGTGAAAAGTTATTTTATAATTAAATCTTCAGACTAAAGGATAAAACAGCAGTGTCTACTAACATTTTAATAGAAGTTAGAATAATGAGATTTTGACAGTCATTATTGAAAGAAATTGAAGAACTCCTGCATAAAACACTGTACATTATAGATGACTATACTAGGATCTTATGCTAATGACTTATTAATTTTGCAAAGCCTAAGATATCTCCAAATAGTTCATGATGAGCGCAAGACAGACATCTGGAAAGGAGGTTCCTGAGTGAAAGTATGGAAGTGTCATTAAACATAATACATCTCTTCCTCTTACCAGAGAAACCAGAACAAAAAAAGTAACATACATTTAGAAGAGAGGACATTTCTCACCATTTTAACTGAACAAATACAGCAATAGCCTAAAAATTAAAGGCAGGTTTATATAATGGCAACCACCATTCTACTTTGTGTTTCCATGTCACTCACTGTTTCTTAACTGATAATATTACACTGTAACAGTACCCAGCCCCTACAAAGGAAACTATGTATACAAGTTTTTGAGTTGGTATTTTACTTAGTTTGGTTTTGTTTAAACACAATTTCATCCGTTTTCTAAACCAAAATATGGATAGTGGAAAGGGCTAAGAATTGCCTCCAATACGTAGGCAGGAACACATGAGAAGTGACTGAGAACTATATTGTAATACACACTACACTATTTCCAATCCACCATGAATATTAACAAAATTATAGAGAAGCAGGGTTACTGGCAACTATCAGTACGGCAACTACCCAATATGATCTATTATATATAGAAAAATACATAGTACACAGGAAGCATGACTACTGAACTTATAAACACTTAAGTTTGCGAGTAGCCTAATAGACAATAATAAAATATATTATATTTTAAAAGGAACTTCCACATACACAAATTCATTTAGTCAAGTCACGGTCCCTCCAGATGTTTTCTTCGTAAAAAGAGGGATAAAAATGCCTACCATGTTGACCTCACAGAGTTGAAACAAGGAAAAAAATGAAATAATAAATGTAAATGCAATGTAAAAGTTGTAAACACTTCTACATATATATAAATTATCTAAGGATAAATCCAAATAATGTATTACCTATAATCAAGGAATAGTTGACATGGTGCTATGCATACAATTACTATTTACTAAATATTTGTCAAATCATTTTTAGAGTATCCTGAATATGAAGAAGTAGCAAGATTTCCTTCATCCACTTGGTGCATAGAAAATGAACTCTCTTAAATCTGCTAATGGTGAAGACAAAGTTAAAAGATCAAAATATAAATCTACATACTACATATATCAAGAACAAAAGGGGCAGGATCATGGGTGTGGTTATTTGTGATACAGAGCAGCAAATCTTTAGAAAAATATACTAAGTATATATAAGTAACTTTTTCCAAAAGTCATTTCTTTTTGAATCGTGATTTGGTAGATTGAAAAACTATCAGTGAAATGCTTGTTCAATGAAACTTACAAGATGACAAGCAGAGACAAGATTCTATACAGGATAAATTAACACTAAAATCAAAAACAAAACTACTTCTCTGTGACACTATATAGTTACAGAACTATGTGGGATTTACATGAAGAATCTTACATCTCACTCTTTAAAAGGTAAGATGTATTAAATTTGAGAATATAATCAAGAAAGCCATATAAAGTCCTTTATCTCCATCTCTAAATTGTATGATGTAGCCTATAATTGCCTATACAAATCAAATGCAAGAGGATTTTACTATTATGTAGTAGGCAGGCAAGGCATTCTCAAAATCTGAACCTTTGGGGAACAAACTCTTTTTTTTTTTGGTAACAAACCTTTTTTTAATTCCTCCCTCGTTTGAATGGAATGCTTTGTGTATGACTTTATTTGTTAAGCTTCTATAATCAGTTTGGCACAATGGCTCATAAACCTGCACCAAAGTTGATCTGATTCTAATGGGATCCACAAAATCAATCCAAGTAATTCAGTCCACGGAGGGTCCAGATAAGGGGGGGCCTAGTTCCTTTCCAATTAGAAGAAGGCTGTAGATTGAGATTTTAATATGGTTATAAGTACCATGAGGTATAAACATCCTACTTCAATTAAATACTGACCCAAAGATCAAAAGTCATTTGTTAGAACCAGAGTAACAAACTGTCCGTCAGAATATAGCAAGTTGGCAATTATCCAACTAATTTCAATTCTTTCAGTCAATAAGAAAATACAAATCATCAGTTATAATACTTCCATTCTTCCTTTCAACAAATATTTATTGAAGGCCTACAATGTGCCAAGCAGTTAACAGCTTGATCACCCAACATAGCTTACAACAGCCACAGAACCTTCATATAAAAATAATAGTATAATTAAACCATCTTAGCCTTTTAAAAAATAATTTATGTTCAAGGACACATACCCCAATAAATGCATTAATTAAATATAATAAAATTTGATGTGGAATATGTGAAAATAAATGTAGGAAAAAGAACCAGGCAAACACTTATCATTCCTCCCTCTTATAATAACGAGATTGGGTAAATATGCATTGAATATTTATCATTATGCTTGAAAATTTTTAATCTCTTCAAAAAATGCACATATTACCAACTCAACCCCTCAAACTACTGAAAGCCACATAACATAGAATAGTCTTTATAAGTTAAACACAAGAGGGCGCACAAGTCTGGGAAATTCATAAAACCAAAGGCAAGTCACATTTCACTTGACAATTTACAGCTCTTTCCCCCCCCCCCCCCCCCCCCCCCCCGCCAAAGGAAAAAGGACAAGGCTTTATTATAAGTTATGGGGAAGATACAAGGTTCTGGGAGGAAGACGGGGAGAAGGGAATGGTCAACTGTAGGTGGCAGGGAGTGTCCCCGCTGCTCCAGGACTGGAAGGAAACTGGCCAAGTGCCCCTGTCTAGTGTCCTGAGGACACTGACCACTGGAACAGGGGATGAAGGGTCCCAAACAGCAAGGCTGCTCCTGCTGTGCCCTTGCAGAGGCAGGGCTGCTAGCAGGGGAAGTGGGGATGGACACGCCCCTAAAGGCACCTTGCTGGCAGTGGTGCTGGGGCCTCAACTGGAAGCAAGGCATCTCTTCCCGGGCAGGCCTCTGGGGATGTGATTCAAGGAAGGGGCAGAAGTGCCTCCAAACCCAGGGTTCTTCCTAGTGCTGGGTCCCGTGGTCACCATGGGGGAGCTGTGGGAGGGGGGCCCCAGGTGTTCAGGCCCGAGCTGCCCCCATAACAGTGTGTGGTAGTCAAGGCCCCACTCGTCTGTGTTGTAATACTAAGTGCTACAAAGGCAGAGATCAGATCTGAAAGAGCCTTTCTGCTCCCAAAGCCCTTATGTACTACCAGGACCCGCAACCTGAAGGGCACTTGGCTTGTGCTGCCAAATGTTGATTGTTGCTGCCTAATGCTGGGCCCAGCACTGGTCACAGCACTGGGCATGTAGGTGGCAGCTCCAAAGCCAGAGGTGGGGGCTATGCCAGAGGGGAACACAGCTGGGACGGAAGCAAAGGCTGGCCAGGTGATGGTATGGGTGCCCAAGATAGAAGGTGTGGGTAATAAACTCCCAAAATCCCCCCATGTGGTCCTACCCAAGGCTGGCTGGGCTGGAACAGAGGTTGGGGCCCAGGCTGGGGCTGGAGCTGCCAGTGTTCCATCCTGGAAAGAGCTGTGTGAGGTGGTGGCTCCATGCTGCTTCCCATGAGGGGCCCCAGATATGGGCTGGGCAGTGGCTCCAGGTTTCACAGGAAGGCTGAGAGTTGGGGTGGGGCTGCAGAGCCTCAGTGCAGACAGGCTGGCAGTGACTGAGGCCATGCTGTCACTGGGGGTCATCTGAAGGGCCTGGGCAGATGGGAAGGTGCTCCCAACGGAGCCAGGAGGAGACTCCAAAAGGACAGGCTGGGGAGGTGGAGCGGTGTCCATGGGGGTGACCTCAGTGTTAGAAGCTGGCTGGGCAGTCGGGCCTGCAGATGTGCTAGAGGAGGGGCTGAAACTGACAGCAGAAGTGATTGGCAAGCCGGTGGAGGGAGGGGCACTAGGATCAGTGGTGGGAGGGGGTCCTGTGAGGGGGAGACAGAAGGGTCTATGCACATGGGTGTGGGGGACTCCATTCTGGAGGTGCTGGGAACTGCAGGGAAGGCAGAACTGGCATCTGCTGCAGCTGACACTGTGGCCTTGGGTTTCAAATGGCCTCCTCCCCCCTCATTCAGAGGGGCCCCCCAGGTGGACTTCAACATGAAGGGGGGAGGGGAGGTTGCAGCAGCTGCAGGGCCAGACCAGCCAGAAGTTGGGCTTCTGGTTGCAGACTCCATGCCTGGTGCAGGGGAGGGAGCAGGGAGGGAGAGGTTTGGGGGCCTAGGTAACTGGTAGCCCTGCCTGATCCTGGGGAGGAAGCAGGGGTCAGCAAGGTGAACGGGGCTGAGGGCAGTGAGTGCGAAGGGGTGTCTGGAAGGGGCTGTGACAGGGAGATGAGGGGGCCTGGTGAACTGTGCTTCCTCCCAGACAAAGGATGCCCAGAGGTGGCCACTCAGCAGTTTCCAGGATGGCCACTGGGCCCAGGGAGTCTTGGATCTTCCTCTGTTTCTCTGGCTGCGGAGCCATGCTGGGGGCTGGAGGGACAGTTGGTGGAAGACCGGTCCCTGCAGCAGGCACGGGGACAGAACAGGAAGGCTGTGTGGTGCCACAGTGCCAGCTGGCCTCAGTGTCACCCTGCAGTGCACTGTCGATGATCCAGAGTGCTGCTTCCTTCTCGGAGTCTAGGTCTTCCATGGTGACTCGAAAACCCACATCAGGGGGTGATGGCAGCCTCAAGGGGTCCCCTCGCCTGTGTGGCAGCAAGGAATCTTAAGTTTTGGGGGCCCAGAATTGTCAGGTGTGAATAAGTAGTTGCTCTGGGTTTGTGTCTGTCCTGTTGTTGCCTCTGCATCCTTTCCATGGTGGGTCTTCCTCTGGGAAAGCACCAAGGCTGCAGAGGAAGCCCCAGGGCCCTCCTCGATCACTTTCTTGGAGGATCTCTGGGGCAGCCAAGTGTGGCATGTGGCCGGACCCCTCTTCCTCTGCACTGGCAAGAACCCTCTGGTGGAGCTATATGAGCTCATGATGGGATTTCGTTCAGGCAGGAGTTCATTCAGGAGGTCTGGGATTTCTCTTTAGATCTGTTGTCTGAGCCCGTGGTGTGGAGGTTTCTCTGCCGAGGCCCATGCCTGGGCATGAAGGAACAGAGGCCTCCCTGGACACTCAGGGGCCTGAATGCAGATGATGCCCCCCCAGGGGTTGTGAGGGCCCCTTTCCTAATCGTCCTGCCTCTCTACGACTGGGGGGTCTTCCTCTTGCTTGGCCATCTCTTCCCCACTCTCTCCCATCTTCTCCCTGCAAGAGTCTTGGGCATACCTGGGTGTTGTGGGCAGCATCAGGGTGACTCCCTGCTCCTGGACCACACCGAAGACAACTTTGCCCACGGCAGATGCCGAGCTGCAGGACGTCTCAGAGGTGTGACCAGATAGCACGGCCTTCCTCTGATAGCCAGGCCTGCTAGAAGACCCCAGGGTCTTCTGGATCATGGCCCATCGTCTGGAAGTTGCTATGAGAAATCGTGCATGTAAAGTCACTGCATACCGGTAGGATGGCCTGCGAGTGGATGGCAGGGCGTGTACAGCTGGGTGACTCCTGCTGGCCAAGGGAAGTTGGTGGATGTGGTGAGGGGGCTGGAGGTGGCAGAGCCCTCTTGGCAGGTGCTGGCCCCCCAGGGCCCAGGGTCAGGGTGAGGGGCACAGCCTGCCCAGGGAACCGCCCATAACGCACGTGGGTGAGGTCTGTCCCTCTATAGAGAGCTGGGCTCTGAGTTTTCTCCTTCAGGTCCCAACTAGACCAAAGGCGAAGTGGGCACTGTTTGGCCTGTTGCTAGGATGCAGCTTTGGAATGTGTAAGGGAAGAATGGATGTGCATGAAGATTCTGGAGGGAAGGTTGCGTGTGCAGAGGACACATGAGGACCTGGGGCAGGACATACTTAACATATGACCCAACAAATCCACTCCTAGGCAGTAAACCAAGAGAAATCACAACTTATGTTCTCACAAAAACCTGTGTGTGGTGAACGTTTTCACTGCCTTCTTCAAATTTCCTCATATAGGACTATTGAGGTTTTCCAATTTTTCATGAGTGAGTTTGTATGATTTTTAGTTGTCCTGGGAATAACACTGTGTATACGAATTGTTTCACAGTCTAATTAGAAATAACATTTCACCAATGAAATAAAACGTAGAAGGCTTATAGCCATATTGATTCTTTACCTTCCACTTTGTCATAGGTGTCATATGGGTCACCTTTATATGACTTGAACGCCACCCTCAGAGACGGTGGTGTCCTTTTTTCATTCAAAGTCATACATATACTAAAGAATTTAAGGGAAGAAAAATAGGCCCCCATTTGTTCAGAGATGACCACTTCTGTTGTTCTTCCTTTGTTCCTTAAGTTCCCAGCTTCTCTCTTGTGTCATTTCACCTCAGCCTGAAGAAGTTCCTCTCACAGAGTATTTTGTAACCAGTTGTCTGGTGATGAATTCTCCTAGTTTTCTCTCATCTCCATCAGCCTTGGTTTTGGTTTTGGTTTTATTTCACTTTCCATCCTTAAGGATATCTTTCCTCCCTATCATGTCCCGGGTTGATCTTTTCTTTCAGCACTTTAAAGATGTGATTCCATCTCTTCTGCCTCTATGTTTTCTGAGGAGTAATCACAGTCCTTCAAACTGATGTTCTCTTATGTACGACACGTCATTTTCCCTGACTGCTTTCAATATTTTTCTTCATCTTTGCTTTTTTTTTTAATTGTGGTAACATTGGTTTATAACATTGTATAAATTTCAGGTGTACATCAATATACTTCTATTTCTGCATAGGTTATATCATGTTCACCCCCAATGACTAATTACAATCCATCACCGCACACATGTGCCTAATCATCTTTTTCACTGTCCTCCCTCCCCTCATCCCCTCTGGTAACCACTAATCCAATCTCTGTCTCTGTGTGATCGTTTGTTATTGTTTTTATCTTCTACTTATGAGTGAGATGACATGGTATCTGACTTTCTCCCTCTGACTTATTTCACTTAGCATAATACCCTCAAAGTCCATTCATGTTGTCACAGATGGCTGGATTTCATCATTTCTTACGGCTGAGTAGTATTCCATGGTGTATATATATACCACATCTTCTTTAGCCATTCGTCCCTTGATGGGCACCTAAGTTGCTTTCAAGTCTTGGCTATTGTGAATAATGCTGCAATGAACATAGGGGGGAATGTATCTTTACGCATTTGTGTTTTCATATTCTTTGGATAAATACCCAGCAGTGGAATAGCTGGATCTTATGCCAGGTTCTATTCTTAATTGTTTAAGGACTCTCCATACTGTTTTCTGTAGTGGCTGCACCAGTTTGCACTCCCACCAGCAGTGTATGAGAATTCCTTCTCTGCACATCCTCTCCAACACTTGTTTCCTGTCAAGTTAACTATAACCATTCTAATGGGAGGGAGGTGATATCTCATTGTAGTTTTCATTTGCATTTCCCTGATAGTTAATGATGTTGAACATCTTTTCATGTGCCTGTTGGCCTTCTGTATATCTTCTTTGGAGAAATGTCTGTTCAGATCTTTTACCCATTTTTTAATTGGGTTGTTAGTTTTTTTGTTGTTGAGATGTATGAATTCTTTATATATTTTGGATATTAACCCCTTATCAGATATATGGCTTGCAAATATCTTCTCCCAATTGTTAGGTTGTCTTTTCGTTTTGTTGATGGTTTCCTTCGCTGTGCAGAAGCTTTTAAATTTGATGTAGTCCCATTTATTTATTTTTTCTATTGTTTCCCTTGCCTGGTCAGACATGGTACTTGAAAATATGTTGCTAAGACTGATGTCGAAGAGGGTACTGCCTAGGTTTTCTTCTAGAAGTTTCATGGTTTCAGGTCTTACATTCAAGTCTTTAATCCATTTGGAGTTAATTTTTGTGTATGGTGTCAGATAATGGTCTACTTTCATTCTTTTGCATGTGGCTGTCCAGTTTTCCCAGCACCATTTATTGAAGAGACTTTCCTTTCTCCATTGTAGGGTCTTGGCTCCCTTGTCGAAAATTAGCTGTCCATAGATGTGTGGGTTTATTTCTAGGCTCTCGATTCTGTTCCATTGATCTGTGTGTCTATTTTTTGTGCCAGTACCATGCTGTTTTGTTTTTTTTTTTTTTTTTTTTTTTTTTTTTTTTTTTTTTTAAAGATTTTATTTATTTTATTTTTTCCCCCCAAAGCCCCAGTGGATAGTTGTATGTCGTAGCTGCACATCCTTCTAGTTGCTGTATGCGGGACTCGGCCTCAGGATGAACGGAGAAGTGGTGCCTCGATGCGCACCCGGGATCCGAACCCGGGCCGCCAGCATCGCAGCGCGCGCACTTAACCGCCAAGCCACAGGGCCGGCCCATGCTGTTTTGGTTACTATAGCTTTGTAGTATATTTTGAAATCAGAGAGTGTGATACCTCCAGTTTTGTTCTTTTTTCTCAAGATTCCTTTGGCTATTCGGGGTCTTTTGTTGTTCCATATAAATTTTAGGATTCTTTGTTCTATTTCTGTGAAAAACGTTGTTGGAACTTTGATAGGGATTGCGTTGAATCTATAGATTGCTTTAGGAAGTATGGACATTTTAACTATGTTAATTCTTCCAATCCAAGAGCACAGGATATCTTTCCATTTCTTTGTGTCATCTTCAATTTCTTTCAGCAATGTTTTATAGTTTCCAGTGTACAGGTCTTTCACCTCTTTGGTTAAATGTATTCCTAGGTCTTTTATTCTTTTTGTTGCAATTGTAAATGAGATTATATTCTTAATTTCTCTTTCTGCTACTTCATTGTTAGTGTATAGAAACACAACCGATTTTTGTATGTTGATTTTGCATCCTGGAACTTTACCATATTCATTTATTATTTCTAAAAGTTTTTGGTGGATTCTTTAGGGTTTTCTGTATATAAAACCATGTCATCTTCAAATAGTGACAGTTTCACTTCTTCCTTTCCAATTTGGATCCCTTTTATTTCTTTTTCTTGCCTGATTGCTCTGGCTAGGACTTCCAGTACTATGTTAAATAGGAGTAGTGAAAGTGGGCATCCTTCTCTGGTTCCTGTTCTTAGAGGGATGACTTTCAGTTTTTCACCATTGAGGATGATATTAGCTGTGGGTTTGTCATATATGGCCTTTATGATGTTGAGTTACTTTCCTTCTATACCCATTTTATTCAGAGTTTTTATTATAAATGGATGCTGTATCTTGTCAAATGCTTTCTCTGCATCTATTGAGATGATCATGTGATTTTTATTCATTTTGTTAATGTGGTGTATCACATTCATTGATTTGCAGATGTTGAACTACCCCTGTATCTCTGGAATAAATCCCACTTGATCATAGTGTATGATCTTTTTAATGTATTGTTGTATCCAATTTGTTAGTATTTTGTTGAGGATTTTTGAATCAATGTTCATCAGTGATATTGGCCTGTAATTTTCTTTTTCGGTGTTGCCCTTGTCTGGTTTTGGTATCAGGGTAATGTTGGCTTCAGGGAATGAGTTAGGAAGCTTCTCCTCCTCTTCAATTTTTTGGAAGAGTTTGAGAAGGATAGGTATTAAGTCTTCTTTGAATGTTTGGTAGAATTCACCAGGGAAGCCGTCCAGTCCTGGACTTTTATTTTTTGGGAGATTTTTGATTACTGTTTTGATCTCTTTACTGGTGATTGGTTTATTCAAATCCTCTATTTCTTCTTGATTCAGTTTTGGAAGGTTGTATGATTCTAAGTAATTACCCATTTCTTCTAGATTATCCAATTTGTTGGCATATAGCTTTTCATAGTATTCTCTTACAACCTTTTGTATTTTTGAGGTGTCCATTGTAATTTCTCCTCTTTCATGTCTGATTTTATTATTTGAGCCTTCTCTCTTTTTTTCTTGGTAAGTCTAGCTAAAAGTTTGTCAATTTTGTTTATCTTTTCAAAGAACCAGCTCTTGGTTTCATTGATCTTTTCTATTGTTTTTTTAAGTCTCTCTTTCATTTATTTCTGTTCAGATTTTTTTGTGCGTGTGAGGAAGATCAGCCCTGAGCTAACATCTGATGCCAATCCTCCTCTTTTTTTTTTTTCTGAGGAAGACTGGCCCTGAGCTAACATCCGTGCCCGTCTTCCTCTACTTTATATGGGACGCCGCCACAGCATGGCTCGACAAGCAGTGCGTCGGTGCGCGCCCAGGATCAGAACCGGCGAACCCTGGGCCACCGCAGCGGAGCATGCGCACTTAACTGCTTGTGCCACCGGGCCGGCCCCCCATTCAGATTTTTACTATTTCTCTCCTTCTACTGATTTGGGGCTTTGTTTATTCTTCTTTTTCCAGTTCCTTCAGGTGCACTGTTAGATTGTTTATTTGAGATTTTTCTTGTTTGTTGAGGTAGGCCTGTATTGCCATAAACTTCCCTCTTAGAATCGCTTTTGCTATACCCCATAAATTCTGGCATATCATATTTTCATTTGTCTCCAGGTATTTTTTTGATTTCTCCTTTAATTTCTTCTTTGACCCAATCGTTGTTCAGTAGCATTTTGTTTAATCTCTACATATTTGAGGCTTTTCTGATTTTCCTCCTGTAGTTGATTTCTAGTTTCATACTGTTGTGCTCAGAAAAGATGCTTGGTATTATTTCAATCTTCTTAAATTTATCGAGAATTGTTTTGAGGCCTAAAATGTGATCTATCCTGGAGAATGTTCCATGTGCATTTGAAAAGAATGTGTATTCTTCGGTTTTTGGATGGAATGTTCTGTATATATCAACTAAGTCCATCTGGTCTAGTGTGTCATTTAAGGACAATGTTTCCTTATTGATCTTCTGTTTGGATGATCTATCCATTGATGTAAGTGGAGTGTTAAAGTCCCCTACTATATTGTGTTATGGTCTATTTCTCCTTCTATGTCTGTTAATAATTGCTTTATATATTTAGGTGCTCCTATGTTGGGTGCATAGATATTTACAAGCGTTATATCCTCTTGTTGGATTGTTCCTTTGATCATCACATAGTGCCCTTCTTTGTCTCCTGTTACAGTTTTTGTTATAAAGTCTATTTTGTCCAATATAAGTATTGCTATCCCAGCTTTCCTTTCATTGCCATTTGCATGGAGTATCTTTTTCCATCCCTTCACTTTCAGTTTGTGAGTGTCTTTAGGTCTGAAGTGTGTCTCTTGTATGCAGCATATATATAGGTCCTATTTTTTCAATCTAGTCAGACACCATATGCCTTTTGATTGCAGCATTTAGTCCATTGACATTTAAAGTAGCTATTGATAAGTATGTATTTATTGCCATTTTGTTACTTTTTTTCTGGGTGTTTTAATAGTTCTTCTCTGTTCCTTTCTTCTTCTCTTTCTCTCTTCCCTTGTGGTTTGATGGCTTTCTTTAGTATTACGTTTGGGTTCCTTTCTCTTAGTTTTTTGTGTATTTATTATAGGTTTCTGGTTTGTGACTACCATGAGGTTCACATATAATAACGTATGTATACAGCAATCTATATTAAGTTGATGGTCTCCTTAGTTAGACCTCTTTCTTAAAGCTCTACTCTTTTATTCCCCTCCTCTCACATTTTATGATTTTGATATCATATCTAACCCCATTTTTGTATGTTTGTATCTGTTACCCTCTTATCATGGAAACAGATAATTTTTTCCTATTTGTGGTCTTCTCTTTCCCCCTTAAATAAGTTCCTTTAGCATTTCTTGTAGGACTGGTTTCTTGGTGATAAACTCCTTCAATTTTTGCTTGTCTGGGACTCTTTATCTCTCCTTCCATTCTGAATGATAACGTTGCCAGGTAGAGTATTCTTGGCTGTAAGTTTTTTCCTTTTAGCACTTTAAATATATTGTGCCACTCTCTTCTAGCCTATAAGGTTTATGCTGAGAAGACAGCTGATAGCCTTATGGGGTTTCCTTTGTATGTAACTTGTTGCCTTTCTCTTGTAGCTTTTAGGATTCTCTCTTTATCTTTAATTCTGGACATTTTAATTATGGTGTGTCTTGGCATGGACCTCTTTGGGTTTATCTTGTTTGGTGCTCTCTGTGCTTCCTGTACCTGGGTGTCTGTTTCATTCCTTAGGTTAGGAAAGTTTTCAGCTACTATTTCTTCAAATAGATTCTCTGCCCCTTTGTCTCTCTCTTCTCCTTCTGGGACACCTATAATATTGATGTTAGTGCACTTGATGTTGTCCCAGAGGTCCCTTAGACTGTCCTCATTCTTTTTCATTCTTTTGTCTTTTAGCTGTTCAGCTTGGGTGATTTCCTCTAGTCTTTCTTCTAGCTCACTGATCCATTCTTCTGTATCATCTACTCTGGTTTTGAGTCCCTCTAGTGAATTTTTCACTTCCAGTATTGTATTCTTCATTTCTGATTGGTTCTTTTTTATATTTTCCAATTCTTTGTTGACATTCTCACTGAATTCATCCATTCTTCTCCCAAGATCAGTGAGCATCCTTATGACTTGTTGTTTGAGCTCTTTGTCAGGTAGATTGCTCCTATCTATTTCATTTAGTTCTTTTTCTGGGGTTTTGTCCTCTTCCCTTATTTGGAATGTATTCCTTTGCCTCCTCACTTTGCCTCTTTCTCTGTGCTTATATCTATGTATTAGGTAAGTCAGCTACACCTCTACATCTGGAGAGGTGGCCTTATGTAAGAGATGCCTTATGAGGCCTAGCAGCAAGCTTCCCTCTCACCAGTTCCAAATGTTCTAGAAGTGACCCCTCTGTGGGCTACGTGTGTCCTTCTGTTGTGGCAGGCCTGCTCTTGCTGCAGGTGCCCAGGGAGGCTGGGCTGTCCCCCTGGCCGGCTTGTTGAAGTGCTCAGCTGCGTGTGGCTGCTATGGACCCTACAGTCACTTGATCAGGAGTGGGGGGGCCCCAGCAGAGTTGGCTGCAAGGTTGGCACTTTCTTGTTTCAGTTTTTCTCTTAACTGAGTAGCCCCCCAGCATGGCTGATTGTTAGGCTCAGGGGCTTACAACTGCTCTAGGCCTCTGGCCTACAAGGCTCTTGTCAGCTCTCTCAGGATTGCAGCTGAGTGGGGCTGGACCCAGGCACAGGAGCACCCAATTCCTTCAGGCTTTGGAAGGTGGGGCCGATCCCCTATGTGGCTGTTTGAGAAGCACAAGTCTTCTGCAGCTGACAAGCTTCACTGCCCCCAGGGCCACACACCCCATCAACACAGTCCTACCACAGGCATGTGCCACAACCCCCTGAAGCAGACCCAGTCACCCCACTGCAGAAGCCCCACACACTCCACCCACTCCTCATGAATGCCCTGCCCTACAGAGGTGGACCCACTCACCCAGCTGCAGAGGATCCAGGCACCCAGCCTATGCAGGCCCACCAGTTGCCCAAGGGCTTGCTGTTGGGTGGGGCCAGGCCCTAGTGGGGGCTGTCCGCCCTGGCTGAGCTGGATTAAATTGGTGCTCCAGTAGGTGGGGCAGACCCTGGGCTAGCAGGCCAGGGGAAGAACTCCAATGGCGTCTGCCAGTGTCTGTGTCAGCACGCCTGTACTAGGTCACAATAATGGCTGCCACCAATGTCTCAGGCCCTGGAGAGGTCTCATCTCTCACCAAGATGCACCCAGAGCATATCAGGTGAGTCTCTTTTCACCAAAGGACTGTGCACTTTCTTTCCAGTGATTTTAGGTTGCTTTCCAAAATGAGTGAATTTTTGCATGGGCCCTTTAAGAGCCAGCTTTTTTTTCCTTATATCCGAAAGCTTTTCTGGAGGTATTCCTCGTTGTTGTTAGTAGCCAGCAAAGCCAGATGTTATGACACTCATCTCGGTTGTGCTGGGACCAAAAGATGTTTATAGCAGTAACGTTCCCCAGCTCAGGTCCCCCACTCCTCCAGGGAAGGCTGCATACCTTTGGATTGCTCCCGGGTGGCCATGAAGCACTGTGGCTTGTGAAGATGGCTTTTTTTCTCTCCAGAAAGGAATTTCTGCCTCTACCACCTTAGTCAGGACTGTCCCTTGTTACAGGGGTTCTTTTTACTCAATTTTCAGTTCTCTCTCTGGGGTAATTGTTCCAAGAGTAGCTGTGAATTTGTTGTATTCGTGGGAGGTGGTGAATTTAGAGTCCGCCTACGCCACCATCTTGACACCAGCTCCAATTTGCAGCTTTTAATGCATGGTCACATGGATTTATAAAGGATTCTTCATGCATGTACTAGAGGCGAATTGCACTGAAAATATTTCCCTTTCCCAATGTACTTGCCAGAAATCAAATCACTGCTTCTCTGATAACACAAATTCCTTATCCAAACTGACTTTAAACCTAAATTTAGTATTTTATCATTAAGAAAAATTATGACTTTTAATCAAAAGTTTATGCCACCTTGTAATCTAACTTCTCCTTGGAAAACCTACTACTTACAAGCTAGCCAACTCTTAAAATACCTATTTTCGAATATCTTTAAAGCTTATCTGTTAAATGATTAGAATCATAATAAACTTACTTGTAGGAAACAGACCTCCAACTTTTAGAAACTGATGCAAACCTATATCATACTAATATCAGCTATTTAATTCTCAAGCAGTGAATATTCTGTCTATAATATTCTATTCCAAGAGTTGCCAACCAATCCCAAATAGTAGGCTATGATTTCGTTAGTTCACTCCCTAGTGAAATAACAAGCTACCACCTGAGGAGCTTCTGTATGTGAGGCAACCAGACTAAGATTACAGAGCCTATAAGCAGGAGCATAATACAAAATAATTCCAGAGCACATTCTGCCTATCCCAAGATTCACAGCAGAATATAATCTACACACATACACACATAGAATTCTAGGTGTGTAGCTCTATTCAGCTTCACATAGTCCTAATGCTGGCTGTGACACATGAAATTATGCTGAATGCCAAAAGTTTCATAATGTACCTCACTCTTACACAGAAAAGGCACTTGACAGGAGGATCTGGCATGGTAGACACGGGCACAAAAATATTACTTATCCCTTACGTATTATTATGCTACAGAAATAAAAAGAGAGCTGAACTGGCTACTAGGATCAAGAGTCAGACAAAAAATCTAGACTGGTAGCAGTGAGCTTCAGGTTTGGTAGTATAGGCAAAGGCTGACAGCCCAGAACAAAGGATAAGGAATATATTATTTTAGTGATCGAAGGTCAGGGCACAAACCAAGAAAACAGTAACAATTAGGAAACCAACAGTGGTCAAAATCCAGTCAATCAAATAAGTTCCCTGTAATGTGAGCAAGTGGTACAGATCTGATACTGAAGTCTATCTCTAGACTCCTAATATACCTCTTGCCAGGCACTTGCTCCTGGACCAGTGTGTCTATTAAAGATATTATTGGGGCAATCATTGAAATTTGAATAGGGTCTGTGGATTGGATAGCAGTATTGTATCAGTGTTAATGTCTTGATTCTAATTATTGTACTGTTATATATCAGAATTATAAATCAGAGTGTCCTCAATATATACTGAAGGATTTAGGGATGATGAGACATCAGGTCTGCAACTTAATCTCAAATGGTTCAGAAAATAATAATAATGATAATAATAATAATAGGTAAGGAGAGAATTATAAGCTAAATATGTATGGTAAAAATTAACAATTGAGGGATCTAGATGAAGGTTATACAGAAGTCTTTGAACTAAACTCACAACTTTTCTGTATGTTTCACATTATTTCAAAATTAAAAATATATAAGTAAATAAAATATATAGATGCTTTGACAACGGAGTGTAACATATTTAAAAAGAAATATCTAAACTAATAAACGTGAAATTATTTCAAAATGAGAAGTTAAAAAAATAAATGAAATGCTTTGACAATAGAGTATTGTACATGTCAAAAATTATCTGAACTAATAAACACATGAAACAATTCTAACTTCAGTTCTTAAAAGCCTCACTGAACTTCAACTAGCAAGAAAAAATATTCCCTTTAAATTAAATTGGAAGGTACTCCTTTCAGAGAATTCAAATGAAAGTAATAACATAAACATTCTAGGAAGTTACCTAAAGGTAACTTTTAAAATATAATGTAAAAATAATGCTTTTAATAGCCCTCTTCAAGACTGAAACAGTATAATTAACACTTCTGAAATATTAGCCAATCTCCTGTAAGAAAAAAATCACTAAATTTAATTAATGACTAGATTTATTCAATGACTTCCACTGCTGCTCTAGTAACACAAATATAAGAAGAATGTTCCAATTTTCATAGAAGTAATACTTCAATTTCCAAAAAGATTAATTTTAATTTCATATATTGGTAATCTACCAATTTTATCATTTTAAAATATTTTTTGGAAAAACTATTTCTTTGCCATTATTTCTGGAGTTGCTTTCATAACTTATAATCTGAAATGTTTTTTTGAAACTATTGAAAAATACATTTATGAAATGACTGTGGAAACCCCTAGGATAGTCTTCTCTTTTCCTTAACATAACAAATGCTCCCAAACTTATTACAGGAGACAAGACAAACAGAAACCTTTAAAAGTTGAGTGTTCTAATACATTTTAAATACTATCACCCACAAAAGTGTATATTTAAAGTTTAATCAAATGTCAAGTACAAATGACAACAGAACTTGCACTTCATTTAGAACAATGCATTCACATTCCTTAGTGATAAATACATACCATCTGGGAGCTGGAAGTGAAACTTGTTACTTATCATATGTTTATAACTTGGTCATTAGAACATTCTTGAAACGAATTATGACAAACAAACCTGAGAATTTAAATAATTGAGCTCCCATTTCCTGAATTTCCTTTACAGCAAGACTTCCTTTCTTGACAGATTTCCTGGATCATTTCCTAAGGACAAAGCACCCATCTTAAAGTAGTTGGTTCTATCCCACAAAAGCCTGGTTTCCAAGGAGATGTTGTGGACTCTGCATTACCTCAGGCTCACATTTATGAGAAAAATTCCTCTCAGTAAAAAACTGTGATTTTCATCTCAAATCAACAACAGTAAAATAAAAACTAAATGTATAAATAAGTAAACAATGACCAGTGAGTTTAAGAGAGACTCACTTCAACACCAAATAGAAAAAGCTACCAATCAAATAGTGGCAACCAGAAAGCATATTTTTGTTTGGAGTTTTTTCTTGAATAACAAAGAAACAAAGACTACTTTGTGCCTTCTTACATATACCCAAGAAAAGACCAAAACCTTTCAACCACTTTTACCTCATCTCTTATTATAGGTTTTTATCTTCCTCTTAAATAAAAAATCAAAAATATTAAATTGGCATATTCATAATATGTAATATTATATAGCTACTAAAAATAATTAGCTGTATAAATTAACAGAGAAAAATAAATACATTGCAAATCTAACATTTAAAAAGTATCCCTGTTCTTAAAAAAATATGTAGGTATATGTGTGTGCAGAGTTGTGGATATATTGCAATAGATCTCAAAAAATATTCAAATTGGATAAAAACAGTTAACTCTAGGACTGGAATGGGGGGGATGAGAAATGGGATGCGCAGTAGATTGGAGGAATATTTTTATTGTTTGAGATTTTCCCAAAAGTAATTTTGAGTTATTTTTTTAATTAAAAAATTAGATGTGTGTGTGTGCATGTGCAACTTACAGATTAACCCAAAACACCTGAAACATAGCTTCAAATGCATACAAATAACAAGCCTGTCATAAAATCTTGTGTTTAAGACATGTGAAATAATGTCCTATATATTAAAAAAAAAGAAACCACTTATTCTCGAACATAAATTGGTAATAACATTTGTTTTGGTAATGAAATCTGTAACATTAAAAGAAGTAATAGCTGGCTGTGATAGATTTTGCTTATGGTAGAATATAGAGTTTCACTTAAATTTAAGAGAAGAGTCACATTCTTGAATACGAAAAATCCCCTTTCCTGATTATCATTCCAACCACCTACAAAAAGCTTCTGAGTAACTAAATTCTTATTAAAAACAACAATAGGGCCAGCCCCACAGCATAGCAGTTAAGTGCGTGTGCTCCGCTACTGGCGGCCCAGGTTTGGATCCCGGGTGCGCACTGATGCACCGCTTGTCAGGCCATGCTGTGGTGGCGTCCCATATAAAGTGGAGGAAGACAGTCACAGATGTGAGCCCAGGGCCAGTCTTCCTCAGCAAAAAGAGGAGGATTGGCATGGATGTTAGCTCAGGGCTGATCTTCCTCACAAAAGAATAAAATTATTCAAAAGAATTATGTGAGGAAGACAGTCAATTTTATTGTAAATATTTATTGTGAATTTAATATTTGACTCATAACTTTGATTTTAACGTCACGAGGCAGAATGCACAGATGTTAAGAAAATTTGGAGTCAGGTCAATAGTTTCTAAGTCTGATTAGTTCCTTACTCTATGACTCTGGGCAAGTTATTTAAATCTCCCTGAACCTCACCTCACCTATAAAGTAGAGACACCACCACCTATAACAGATGACTGATATGAGGATCAGTGAGAGCCTTTCAGTCATAAAGTTCAGTGAATCTTTACAAAGCATGTCCAAGTCCCTCAACTTCTCTCCATTTCCACCACCACTACTCTAGTCGAAGTCAGCATCATCACTGGTCTGCCTGCTTCTGCTCTCATCCTCCTACTTTCCATTTCCCTCACAGTGGTTTTTTATATTTGACCATAAATAAAATTATAGAAAAGCACTTCCAAAATGGCAGAGTAAGGACCTCCAAATTTCTACTCTTCCATAATAGCAATGAGAACACCAGCAAAACTTGTCAAAATCAACTTTTTAAGAATGCTGGAAATTAATCAACAACTTACAACAACGCAAGAAGTGTTTCTTCAAGACAAACTGCTGAATCTCAAAGAACAGCAAGTTTGTGGGGTTTTACCTTACACTATTTTTATCCCATTTCCCCAGCTCAGTGGTAGACATGAAAACCAGCAGCCTCTCAAGCTGTGGAAAAACAGAAGCTTAGGAGCCAATGGAGGGATCAGCATGGTTTGGAGCTCCCCAAAACACCCCACCCCCAGAAAATTACCACTATTTGACCTGTCTGGCAGCTCCCTAAGAAAGCTCCATTCACAGGACGGCTCACTGCAAACAGCTGTGTCCCCAGGGTATGTGTCAAATAAAATCATAGTCAATTGCTTAACATCACAACAGCCTGAAGCAACAATACAAGTTGGGTAAACAAGAGGCTAAAGAAAAAACTTAAAAGAAAAATCCAGAGAATGAGATGTTCATAGGGGTGCTTTGAAAAACTCCAAAATATTCTTGGGAATAGAGGAATGTGCAGGGATGTGCACATGCCGAAGAAACCCCTCAGAATGCTCTAATCTCTCACCTCTGTCTCAACTTGAGGTTCTATACAAGCAGCAAGTGAAAGCTAAGACAGAGTTGTAAACTGCCAGAGTGTTGAACGTTGCCCCAACACACATAGCGAACTCTTCAACAAAGGCTAGGAGACTTATTGGTTCAAGACATTTCAGGAATCTCTGTCCAATCAATAGCTGACCACTAAGCTAACCAAGCAGACTTCAGTGGCTGCACATAACTAAGAATATAGACTTTAAAAAATTAGTTCAAGAAAGTCACTAACTCACAAAAGGCAACAACAAACAGTAACGAAAAAAACCCTGGGCAGGGGGAGGATGAGGGATCTGATTTTCAAAGTTGCCACATTATATCAAAATGTCCAATTTTCAACAAAAAATGATGAGACACACAAAGAAATAGGTAAGTATGCCCATACACTGCAAAAAAAAGCAGGCAATAGAAATTGTTCCTGAGGAAATCTAGATGTTGGACTTACTAGACCAAGACTTTAAATCAGCTACTATAAACACATTCAAAGTACTAAAGAAAACCATGTCTAAAAAATTAAAGGAAAGTGTGAGCTCAATGCCTCACCAAATAGAGAATATCAATAAAGAAACAGAAATTGTATGATTAAAAGACAATGGCATAAAGCAATAATTATAAAACTATGCTGATGGGCTTATAATGTATAAAGATGTAATTTGTATGACAATAGTAGCACAAAAGAAGGAGAAGGGAATGGAACTATATCAGAGCAAAGTTTTTGTATACTATTGAAATTAAATTGATATAAATTCAAACTATATTATTTTACATTAAAATGTTAGTTATAATCCTTAGGGCAATCATCAAGAAAATATTAAAAAATATATAATAAAAGAAACAACAAGAGAATTTAAATGGTACACTAGAAAATATTTAACATAAAAGAAGGAAGTAATGTAGGAAGAGAACAGAAGACGACATACAGAACACAAACAAAAAGGCAGCTATATCTCCTAACTCATCAGCAGTTACATTAAATACAAACAGATAAGACACTACAATCAAACGACAGCGATTGGCAGAACGGATTAAAAAAAAAAACCATGATGTAACTATATACTGTCTACAAGACACTCACTTTAGTTTCAAAAACAGGTTGAAAGGAAAGGTATCAAAAAAGATATACCATGCAAGCAGTAACCAAAAGAGAGGCAGAGTGGCTATATTAATATCAGACAAAAATAGATTTTGAGACAAAAATTGTTACTAGAGACAAAGAAGGAGTTTGGGAATGATAAAAGGATCAATCTTTCAAGGAAGACATAATAATCATAAAACTATCAGCACCCAAACCACAAAGCCCCTAAAATACATGAAGCAAAAACTGACAGAATTGAAGGGAAAAATAGGAAACTCAACAAAATAGTTGGAGACATCAATACTGAATAGGACCATCCATCATATCAACAAGGAAATAGAAGACTTGAACAATACTATATAACCAGACCTAATGGACATCTATAGAACACCCCACCCAACAACAGCAGAATACACATTTTTCTCAAGGGCACATGGAACATTCTTGAGGACAGATGATATGTTAAGACCATAAAGCAAGCCTCAATAAAGTTAAAAGGACTGATATGATACAAAGTATGTTCTCCAACAATGGAATGAAATTTGAAATCAATAACAGAGGGAAATTTGGAAAGTCACAACTATGTGGAAATTAAACATACTCATAACCTTTAACTAGACTGACAATAAATCAAATATGTCATCGCTCTAGTTAAAATCTTCCAATGACATCCCACCAGTGTTTGAATAAAATATTACCTCCTTACAGTGGTTTAAAAGGCCCGACATTACCTGGCTCCTGTCCACTTCAGCAACCTCATCTCCTACCCTCTTCTTTTCATTCACTTACTCACTGTGCTCCACTGGCCTTTGTGCTAATGTTCTTCAATTAGCCAAGTTCACACTCACTGTTTACTCTGCCTAGAATGCACTTTTCCCAGATCTTCACATTTGGGGTTCTTTCAGGTCTCATCTGAATCCTCTCCTGCCATAAACTCTCCCACAACTATCATTCCCTTTTCTTAGTACTCTCCTTCTCTTTAGTCTGTTTTAAATTGTCTTCAGAGCACATATTACTTTCAAACATTTTCATGTATATTTACCACCTTATTGTCTGCTTCTCCCCACCAGAATGTTAGTTGTAACTCTATTCCACCTTGTCCCTGGCTGAATCGCTAAGGTTTAGAACAGTGCCTAGCACATAGAAATGCTCAATAAATAAATTTACTTCTTGTTGAAGAAATGAACTGAAATTATAAAAAGCACATATACCCAAAAAGTATGTAATGAATGCACACTATTAAGATTATCTATAAAAATGTAGCTTAAAAACATTTTGTGCATTTCTGTTATTAAGCTTCCAGGCTTTTAAATCACTTCGCTTACTTGTAATGACAAGTAAAAGGCAAGTACATTGCAATCTCAGATTCTGGTTTATATCACAGGAAACTAAAATTAAATAGTCTCTTCGACATCATATGGACATATCAGTGTTAAAACTTGCAAGAGAATTCTAAACTCTAAAGATTTCTTAATTGATGGACTCCTTTGTCTAGCGAAGTAGTATAGTATACTGATTGAGCATAAATTCTTTAGAATTAGACAGACATGAGTTCAAGTCCAACTCTTCCAGTTACTAGCTGGATGTCCTGGACAACTTATTTAATCTCTAAGTATAAATGTTCTTTTTTGTAAAGTTGGGATAATAATAATATCTACTTCATAAGATTATTGTGAGTATAAAATTTATATCACAAATAAAAAGATTCAGACAATCCTTTGGTAAATAAGCATTCAATAAGAGCTATTATACTTTGTTTCTATTATAATATAGGTAAACTAAAAGGAAACATGAGGCCAAGATACTTTAAAAAATTTTTTCTTAGCTATAACTCTATCACCAGGTATAATACCTGACAGATAAAGTATAATACTCTGTCATTAAATATTATACCTGATGATAGGATTCTGTCATCAGGTAAAATCAATGAATGAGAATATGGGAAGAGCTTTAAATCCATGCAGAAAGAGGAGGTATTTATGGTGTGCTTTAAAATTAACAGGAAAATCCTATGAAACTTTCCCTATACAGGCATACCTTGTTTCATTGCACTTCACTTTATTGCGCTTTGCAGATATTGCATTTTTTATAAGACCCTCCACTAGCAAAAAGATTATGACTGCTAAAGGCTCACATGATGGTTAGTATTTTTTAGCAGTAAAGCATTTTTTAGTTAAGGTACATATATTGTTTTTCTAGACATAATGCTATTGCACACTTAATAGACTACAGTACAGTGTCAACACAACTTTTATAAACACTGAGAAACCCCAAAATTCGTGTGATTCATTTTATTGCAATATTCACGTTATTGCAGTGGTCTGGAACTGAATCTGCAATATCTTTGAGGTATACTTGCATAGTGTTACACCATATGAAAATCTACCATTCCTTTGGGCTTCTCTTCCTATGGCACCCTTGAAGAACATAACTATTTCTGCAACTCACAATTCACACTAAAATGACAGTAACTACTTCACAACTGACTCATCTGAAAGATGTGATTCAAGAAAATTCCAGAACAAAGAGATAAAGGGTAAGAAGTCAAACTAAAATAGATACAACTCAAAAGGGATATGTTCTAGGAATGAGGGTTCATGAATATGTACCATATTGTGCATATGATCTGACAAAGAATATTGAGGTAAATTACAAGGATCGCCACAAATTCTTTTCTTTCTATATCTGCCCTTGGGTAATCCCCTCCTACAGTGGTTCTGGGCTTAGCCATATGCCTTTCGCTGGAAAATGGGACAACAGCATTGTGGTACAAATGGACTCCAAAAAGGCTTGCGCACTGGTGCTTCCACTCTCTTGCTGTTCTTGGAATTCTACAACTGCCATGTGAAGAGGCCCAGGAAAACCTGCTGGATGATAAGAGATACCTGGCCCGTTCGCTGCTGTTCCCCTGGCCAACAGCACACCAACTGTCAGAAATGTGAGTGAGACTGTCTTAGATAATGCAACCAGCAGTCAAACCTTGAACATATAAGCAAGCCCAGCAGAAATAAGCTGGGTCAGAACAGACCAGATGAGCCACCCAGCTGATGACACAAATCTTGAGCTAAATAAACAGTTGTCATTTTAAGCTACTAAGTTTTGGAGTGATTTGTTACAGAGCAAAAGCTAGCAGATACAAGTACAAATCAACATTACATTCTTTTTTCATTTTTTTTAATCATGGAGAATACCAAAACAATGAAGAAAAGTCAATACGCTAAATTTAAAAAAAAGACAAATCAACTAAATACTGTTACCAGAGAAGACAGTAGCAGAACTATGCTTGCCTATAGTAAATGTCTAATAGATTTTTATTGAATTGAAATAAATGAAATAGAGCATACATATAAAAGAGGAATAGGATGTGATAAGTTATTCAAAAGAGCATATGTGCTATATATGTGATGAAAAATAATTCTTCCCCTTCTCTTTTAATATATATCATTTTTCTGACTGAATCTCTTGAAAGGTGGCTGTGTCAACATTCCCATGGTCAGCTATTTCTTCTATAACTCCCTTTATGTTTGATTTGAATTTTACCTACATATATATATCTTAATGGAATATTTTATCCATTTTGGCATCACACTCTTTAAAAAATGATGAGCAGAAATTAGAAGGATTCAGAAGATTACTGAGATTATTATAAGCAGAAGAAAAATGCTCAAAAAAGAACTGAGTAGTTTGACTAAAAACTACATGTGTATAAATACAGAACAATTACTAACATCATCATGATGATCATCATCATCATTAATAACTATCATATATTAAATAACCTATATATGAAAAACTCTGCGCTAAGTGACTAACATTTTTTTAATCCTCAATACAACGGTTCAAGGCTTGTGATATTAACCCAGTTTACAAATGGGAAAACTAAGGCTTATTGAAGCAATATGTGGGGGGAAAAACATGTAGGTCCAGTTCCAAAGAACCAGCAGTCCTCACTTCACAGGTATATTGTTTCAATACACATGAATTTCAGTTACCACAGTTAAATAACACCAGTTCTCTAACAACACAGTTCAAATTTCAATTACCACAGTACATTAACTGTGAGTAACTGCATAAAGTACAATTCCACTGCTGGCTCTTTAGTCCACAACGGCTATGTAATTAAGAGATGTGCATCATGATTAGGGACCAATCACATCACTCGTTTCAAAGACTGTCAGTGATTGGTCACTGCACATCTGTTATTCAGCTCACATACAAACAGCAAAGAGGTAGTTGTGTTGCCTCCTTATCTCTCAATGATAAACACATGTGCTCATTTTATAAAAATGGATTTTTGAAAGACAGAATTGACCAACAGGGGCTGGCCCAGTGGCATAGCAGTTAAGTTCGCGTGTTCCGCTTCGGCGGCCTGGAGTTCACCAGTTCGGATCCTGGGTGCGGACCTACTCACTACTCATCAAACCATGCTGAGGTGGCATCCCATATAGAAGAGCCACACTCTACAACTATGATACACAACTATGTGCTGGGGCTTTGGGGAGACAAAAGAAAAAGAGGAAGATTGGCAACAGATGTTAGCACAGGGCCAATCTTCCTCAAAAAAAAAAAAAAAGAATTGACCAACACAGATGAGTACAGCAAAGAAATAAAAAGTGATGATCCTGGAGGTAAAAATCAAATCAAACATAAAGGGAGTTATAGAAGAAACAGGTGGCGTGGGAATGTTTACACAGCTACCATTCAAGAAATTCAGGCAAAAGAACTTAGTAAAGATTAACTTAACAACATAAATAGAAAAGTAGTTGTGACAAAAAGCCTGAACATGTTCCAGAGAAAGTGATGCTAGCAAAATTATTGGAATTATAGGAATTCTCAGAGATAATTCACAAAACTAAAAGCACAAAGGTTAAAATGTTGGAATCTGATCCAAATTAGAACAGAGTATGACACTTTGCCAAGGCATAGAAAAGATGCTCACTCTGTACTGTAAGTTATATGATGAGCAGAAGGCAGCAAGCACTGTTCAAATAACTCTAGATAAGCTTTTTTACAGAAAAATAAAATAAATTCTCAATGTTTCTAACATTTTAAATCATAGTGTATTAAATAAATATTAGTTTTATTATTTTTTCCACTCCTTATACATTTATAATCCATAGTAAGAGAGTTTTTAGTGTTTTGACAAAAACTTTTAAAGGCCACAGAACAATCTAAACTGTTACCAAGATCACACTGAAAGATTCTGCAGCTTGCACAGCCATTTCTATGGTACTGTGCCATCATGCAAAGCAAGGACTGCCTGTATATGCTATTTCCCTTATACTTGCTATCTCACTAAACATATGAAAGTTTTAATGTGGGATATTTGAAAGAAATGTTAGATTCCTTCCAGAACTGATTAAAAAGTAAACTAAAACTATTGAGGAATTCAGCTAACAATAAACAAGAACTTCTAAACCATCAAGGTGATAAGTTTATGGTCTGTGACGTCTGCATCCTTAATAGTCTTCAAGAAGAAAATGCACAATTTCATCTCCTAATTTTCTCATTGATTTAGACACTGAGGTTAAAAAAAAAAAAGGTGCCCAGCAATGTCTAGGCTATAAAATAAGTAGAAGACAAACTTTTAAGGAATTTTCAAGCTAGTTTAAAATTCAGATACACCCAAATGACATGTTTATATAACAATATAAAGAATTAATTAAGTGAAATTAACAATACACAATGAATGATATATTCATAGAAGCTCAATGTAGCTTCCAGGGAAAGGTAAGAGTTGAACTGGACCTACTTAGCCCAATAATAGTGGGAGCAAGGGAGAAAACTCCAGGCACAGAGCTTGGCATAAACAAGAAGGAAGAAGAAAAAGCAAAAGACTGGACCAACAAGAAGAGTAAGTTTGTCAGCAGAGTAGCAAGAAATAAAGGGGGAAATGTGACCACTTGTGCAGAGTCTTGAATATCAATCCAAATGGTAACAGGAACAACAGAAAGTTTTTTATGAGAACATTCTAAGAATAAAAAGTTATCACAACAAAATAAGAAAGAAACTATAAGAATCTGGACTGTAATACTGCTGTGGAAATAAACTGTATAAGATATATATGGAATACATTTAAGAAAGAGTACAGAGGAGTTATTGACCAATTTGATACAAAGAATGAAAAAGGAAAAAGAGATAAATATCCTAAATGTATGAGACCTGATAACTGGGAACAATGACCCCAATGAGAGAACTCAAAACATCAAGAAAGCCACGGGTTCAAGGAGGCAAGATGGGTTTATTGGGGATCCACTGACCATGAGGGACCTTGGATCACTGAAAAGACGTCACTTTTGCTTCCAGTAGCGACTGAGTAAGATCCTAGTGGACCCACTCCCACACAGAAAACAACTCTAAAATCTAGACATCATTCAAAAAGAAGCTACCTGAAAGCGCTGGAGAATGAAGAGAAGCAGGCAGATTTTGGAAGAAGAGACCTGTGAAGTGAGCTCCCATTTTCAAGATGCAGAGGTGAGGTGCAATCAGAGTGGTGAGGAGGGTGACAGGAGTGCTGTCTTTCGGGCCTGGGGAATCAGAATACTGAAGCACAAGAAACCACAGCCTTTGGCTGAAGAGGAAGGGGATCCCAGAAGGAAAAGAAACAGAAAAGGGATACTCAAATTCTGTCTACCCACATCTTTGGCTAACACTTGAGTTATACATCTATGGAACAAATTCAAAGCAGTTCAACTAAAGACAAAATATTTGTACTGAAGCTGGAGCTACAACTCAAGAAACAAAGTATGCAGTTCTATTCCAACCAAGAAAATTACCTGCCAAGCAACAACATCAACAACAAGAGAAAAAAAATCATGGGCCAGCCCAGTGGCGTAGCAGTTAAGTTCACACATTCTGCTTCAGCGGCCCGAGTTTCACTGGTTCGGATCCTGGGTACCATCACAACTCATCAAGCCATGCTGAGGTGATGTCCCATACAAAAGAGCTACAACTCCACAACTATGATATACAACTATGTACTGGGGCTTTAGGAAGAAAAAAGAAAAACAGGAAGATTGGCAACAGATGTGAGCACAGGGCGAATGTTTCTCAAAAAAAAAAAAAATCCAGATGTGAGATTCAAGTCATATATTCAGTGTTATTAAAAAAAAAAAGAAAAGAAAAAAGAAAACAACTCAAAAAGTATTCAAATAAACCAATAAATGGCAGGAAAGAGTAAGAAAGGAACAAAAACAGAGAAGACACAGAAATAATAAAATGGTAGAGGCAAAAATCAACAGCATCAATAATTACATTAAATGTTAATGGACATGGGGCTGGCCCCGTGGCTTAGCGGTTAAGTGTGCGCGCTCCGCTACTGGCGGCCCGGGTTCGGATCCCAGGCACGCACCGACACACCGCTTCTCCGGCCATGCTGAGGCCGCGGCCCACATACAGCAACTAGAAGGAGGTGCAACTATGACATACAATTATCTACTGGGGCTTTGAGGGGGGAAAAAAAAAGAGGAGGAGGATTGGCAACAGATGTTAGCCCAGAGCCGGTCTTCCTCAGCAAAAAGAAGGGGATTAGCATAGATGTTAGCTCAGGGCTGATCTTCCTCACAAAAAAAAAAAAAATGTTAATGGACAAATATTCCAATCAAAAGCAGAGACTGACAAAATTGATTTAAAAAGCAAGACCAATTAGATGCAGTCCCAAAGAGATGAATTTTAAATGTAAAGGCCCAGAGAGATAAAAACATATGTACAGAAAAAGATACAGAGCCAAGCCTGGTGGCATAGCGGTTAAGTTTGTGCACTCCACTTTGGCTGCCCGGGGTTCTGAGGTTCGAATCCCAGGCATGAACTGACGCACCACTCATCAAGCCATGCCATGGTGGCATCCCACATAGAAAATAGAGGAAGATTAGCACAGATGTTAGCCCAGAGCCAATCTTGCTCAGCAAAAAGAGGAAGATTGGCAACAGATGTTAGCTCAGGGCCAATCTTCCTCACCAAAAAAAAAAAGATACATAATACAAAAAGTAAGCAGAAGGCGGCTGGAGTGGCCATATTCATATCAGACAAAATAGATTTTAGGACAAAAATTACTACCAAAGATAGAGAGGGACCTTGCATAATGATAAAAGGATCAATTCTTCAAGAAGACCTAACAATAAGAGAAGTGTACGTGCTAATAACAGAACTTGAAAAAACATGAAGCAAAAATTGACAATATTAAAGGGATAAAAAGCCAACTCCAAAATCTTAGTTGGAGATTTTAACTTATTTCAGCAGTTGATGGACTAACTAGACAAAAAAAAGTTAGCAAAGACATAGAAGATATGAACAACACTATCAACCACCTTGATTTAATTGATATCTGTAGAACTACACCTCACAACTGCAGAAGATACATTCTTTTCAAGGGCTCATAGTAGGGTTACCAGGATAAACCATATGCTGGGCCATAGAATAAGCCTCAGTAAATTTAAAAGCATTAATATCATGCCAAGTATGTTCTTTAATCAAAATGGAATAAAGTCAGATATCAACAATAACTTAAAAAAACCCCATATATTAGGAAAGTAAGCAACAAACTTAAAAAAACACATGGATTAAAGAAATACACAGGCCGGCCCCGTGGCTTAGTGGTTAAGTGCGCGCGTTCCGCTACTGGCGGCCCAGGTTCGGATCCCGGGCGCGCACTGACGCACCACTTATCCGGCCATGCTGAGGCCACATCCCACATACAGCAACTAGAAGGATGTGCAACTATGACATACAACCATCTACTGGGGCTTTGGGGGAGAAATAAAAAAAAGAAGGAGGATTGGCAATAGATGTTAGCTCAGAGGTGGTCTTCCTCAGCAAAAAGAGGAGGATTAGCATGGGTGTTAGCTCAGGGCTGATCTTCCTCACAAAAAAAAAAAAAAAAAGAAATACTCACAAAGAAAATTAGAGGGCCGGCCCTGTGGCTTAGCGGTTAAGTGCGCGCGCTCCGCTACTGGCGGCCCGGGTTCGGATCCCGGGCGCGCACCGACACACCGCTTGCCCGGCCATGCTGAGGCTGCGTCCCACATACAGCAACTAGAAGGATGTGCAACTATGACATGCAAGTATCTACTGGGGCTTTGGCAGAAAAAGGGAAAAAAAAAGGAGGAGGATTGGCAATAGATGTTAGCTCACGGCTGATCTTCCTCACACACAAAAAAAAAAAATTAGAAAATTTCTGAACTGAATGTTAATGAAAATATAATATGTCAGAATTTGTGGAATGCAGCAAAAGCAGTGCTAGGAGAGAACATTTTAGCTTTATATGCTTATATTAAAAAAAGAAGAAAGCTTTAAAATCAATTCCATTTGGATGGGAATAGCCTAATTCCCATCTTAAGAAATGAAAAGGAGAGCAAATTAAATGTAAAATAATTAGAATAAAATAATTCCCATCTTAAGAAATGAAAAGGAGAGCAAATTAAATGTAAAATAATTAGAAAGAAGGAAATAATAAAGAGCAGAAATTGATAAAAGAGAAAACATACAACAATATTGAAAATCAATGACACTAATAGCTGATTATCTTGAAAGATCAACAAAATTGATAAACCTCTAGGCAGACTACAGAGACAAAAGAGAGAAGACACAAATTAACAATATCAAGAAAGAAAGAAAGGACATCACTATAGATCTTACAAAAATTAAAAAGATAATAAGGGAATGTTTAACAACTTTATGCCAATAAATTTGCAATCCAGATTAAATGTAAAAATTAATTGAAAGAAACAAAATACCAAAACTAATCAAAGAAGAATTAGAAAAGTTGAATGGTCTTATAGCAATTAAAGAAATCAAATCCACAATTAAAACCTTCCCACAAAGAAAAGTCCAGGTAAAGTGGTGAATCCCACCAAATACTTAAGGAAAAAACAATGCCAATCCCATATAAACTCTTTTAGTAAATACAAAAGAGGGAACACTTCACAACTCATTGTATGAGGCCAGTATCACTCTGATACCAAAACCAGACAAAGATATCATGAGAAAAGAAAACATAGATCAATATCCCTCATAAACATAGATGCAAAAATTCTTAACAAAACTATAGCAAATCATATCCAACAATATATACAAAGGATAATACATAATGACTAAGTGGTATTTCTCCCCTGAATGCAAGGTTGGCTTAACATCCCAAAACAAAATCAATTTAATTTACCACGTTAACAGACTAAATGAGAAAAAAAAATATTATAATTTCAAGAGATGAAGAAAAAAATGAAACAAAATTCAACACACAATCATAATAGGAATTGAAGGGAACATCCTCCACCTGATTAAGGGCATCATCCTCAACAATGAAAAGCTCAATGCCTTGCCACTAAGATCAGGAATGAGTAAAGGAAGTTCACTATGACCATTTCTATTCAAAATTGTACTGGATAGCCTAACCAGTACTGTGAAGCAAGAAAAAGAAATAAAATGCATATGCAAAAGAAAGGAAAAAGAATTGTCATTACTTGCAAGCAACATGATTGTGTACAAAAAAAATCCTAAGGGATCTGCAAAAAACCCTACTGGAACTTAAAAGTGAATTCAACAGGGTCACATGACATAAAGTACAAAAATACATTGTATTTCAATAGACTAGCAATGAAAAATTTTATATTCATTTATAATAGCAACAAAAAACAAAACACCGGGGCAGGCCCAGTGGCACAGTGGTTGGGTTCGCACATTCTGCTTCAGCAGCCCAGGGTTCATGGGTATCGGATCCAGGGCGCGGACCTACTCACTGCTTATCAAGCCATGCTGTGGCAGGCATCCCACATATAAAGTAGAAGAAGATGGGCACGGATTTTAGCCCAGGGCCAATCTTCCTCAGCAAAAAGAGGAGGATTGGCAACAGATGTTAGCTCAGGGCTAATCTCTCTCACACACACAAAAAAACTTAGGAATAAATTTAATAAAAGCTGTGCAAGAACTGAACACTGAAAACTACAAAGAGTTGCAAAAGGAAATAAAAGAAAAACTAAATAAATGAAGAGATATACCATGTTCATGGATTGGAAGACTCAATAACGTTAAGATGGCAATTCTCTCCAAATAGCTCTAAAAATTCAATGCAATTCCACTAATTTCCCAGTAGGCTTTTTGAAGAAATAGATAAGCTGATTCTACAAATTACAGAAAAATGCAAAGACAGAGAATAGCAAAAAAAACCTAAAAAAAGAAGAACAAAGTTGGAAGACTCACAATATCTGATGTCAAGACATACAATAAAGCCATGGTAAACCAGACAGTATGAATAGAGCATAAGGATAGATAGATCAATGGAACAAAATAGAGAGTCCAGTAATAGCTCCATACTTTTATGGTCAAATGGTTTGTGACAAAGGTGCCAAAGATAATTCTTTGGGAAAGAATAGTCTATACAACAAACATTGCTGGAACATGGTTATCTATATGGAAAAAAAATAAATAAACCTTGACCCTTATCTCATCCCATACCCTAAAATTAATTCAAAATTAATCTTAGACCTAAAAGAAAAAACTATAAAAATTCTACAAGAAAACATAAGAAAAACTTTATAATCTTGAGAAAGACAAATATTTCTTAAACAGGACACACATAAAAAATGAACATAGACAACAGCTAAGAGGTAGGTGGAGATAAGGTATCACAATTTAGTAATAGGACTGGGCTTATGCTTTTTGGAGGGCTCTCACAGTGCTTTGTTTATGTCTTTTGCAGCCCGTTTCACACCAAAATCATTCTTGCATTCAGACAAAATAGACGTGAATAAGAGACTCTCTATCCAATCTCTGAAGCCCTTGGATCTTTACATAAAAAATTAACACTTACAGAGAGAGATAAAAATTAGAAAGTATATTTTCCCACATCAAACTAGACAAGGATGACATTTCAGAGAAGGATTCCAGAAAGGCAAAGGATTATAATGAAAAAGTCAGTTTAAAAAGTGAAAATTAGGGGGCCGGCCCCATGGCGTACTGGTTAAGTGTGCCCACTCCGCTGCTGGCGGCCTGGCAGCAGCTGGTGGTTCAGATCCAGGCGCACACTGATACACTGCTTGTCAGGCCATGCTGTGGCGCCATCCCACATAAAGTGGAGGAAGATCGGCAGGGATGTTAGCTCAGGGCCAGTCTTTCTCGCAAAAAGAGGAGCATTGGCACAGATGTTAGCTCAGGGCTGATCTTCCTCACAAAAAAAAAAAGTGAAAATTAAGGAGGAATAATGTCAGCATCATGGCACAGTGAGCTTTCCCCATAGACTCTCCCTCAATAAGATACAACAAAAAAGACATTCAGATACCAACAAAGGACACTCACACAAAACAAAAAACATCTGAGAGAGACCCACACAGCTGTACTTCTGAAGGTGAAGGTGCTGGAACCCCCGGAGGAAGTGGGGAGAGGTAAGGAGAAATCCTCCCCCCCCCATTCAGTCAGCCACTCGGGGTCCTCACGGCTCCCACAGAGAGAGGGGGGAGCTGCGGCCCTCTGCAGGAAAACTGTCACTCTCCAAGTTCTCTCACAGCCTGTGGGAAATTCCCATACGGAGGAGACGGAACTGTTCCTGGGGTGCCGTCAACATCTGAGCACCCCAGGAGAACAGACTTGAGGGAAGAACGAGAAGCCTCCGAGATCGGGCAGGTGAAAGAGAGCCCCTCCCCGCAGGCAAGCCAAGCACTTCAGCACAGCTGGTCAGCCAGAGTGCCCACGGATTGCAGCAGGCTCAGAATACACAGCTCTTGACCCCCACCCAGTGGCAACAGGTGGAAACTGCAACCACATATTTTTAGGATGAGGAAAAACAAGCCAACATCAGCAGGCATGATGTAAAAATATATTAAATCTCCAGACCAGAAGGGAAATGACAAGCACTCAGAAATCAATCCTGAAGGCACAGAAATTTATAATCTAAACAACAGAGAATTCAAAATAGCTATCAGAAAAAAGCTCAATGAATTGTAAGAAAATACAGATAGACAATTCAATGAAATCAGGACTTTCTTCACAGAAGAGACTGAAACCATAAAGAAAAGCCAATCAGAAATGTTAGAGATGAAAAACACAATGGAGGAGATAAAGGATAATCTGAAATCTTTAAAGAACAGAGCTGACAATATAGAGGAAAGAATTAGCATTGAGGACAGGAATGCAGAAATGCTCCACATAGAAGAGGAGAGAGAACTGAGACTAAAAAGAAGTGAAGAAATTCTCCAAGATATATCTGACTCATTTAGGAAATGCAACATAAGGATTGTAGGTATTCCTGAGGGAGAAGAGAGGGAAAAAGGAGCAGAGAGCTTGTTTAAGGAAATAATAGCTGAGAACTTCCCAAATCTGGGGAAGGAGCTGGAAATACCAGTGAATGAAGTCAATAGATCTCCTAAATATATCAACATGAAAAGACCCTCTCCAAGGCATACACTAGTAAAGCTGGCAAAAGTCAATGACAAACAATATTAAGGGCAGCTAGACAAAAAAATAATAATAATAATGTACAAAGGAATTCCCATAAGGCTCTCAGCAGATTTCTCAACAGAAACTTTACAGGCTAGGAGAGACTGGAATGATATATTAAAAATTCTGAAAGAGAAAAACTTTCAGCCAAGAATACTCTATCCAGCAAAAATATCCTTCAGATATGATGGAGAAATAATAACTATCCCAGATAAACAAAATCTAAGGGAGTTCATTGCCATGAGACCCCCCCCCCCACTACAAGAAATGTTCAAGAAGGCCCACATGCCTGGAAAAAAAAGAGAGAAAGGGGATATAAAGCTTTGAGCAAGGAGAAAAATAGGTACACAAAATCAAAAAAATTGCAGCTCTCTATCAGAATAGGTTAGCAAACACTTAATTATAAAAATCAAAGAATAAGGGAAGTAAACACCAAAAATAAGTATAACCTCATCACTTTAAACACACATTCACAACACAAGATGGAATAAGTTGTGACAATAATAACTTAGAAGGGGAAGAGGAAAAGGATCAAATCGACTTAGTCTAAGGAAATAAGAGGTCATCAGATAATGGACTATCTCACCCATGAGATTTTTTTATACAAACCTCATGGTAACCACTAAACAAGTAATTAGAACAGAGTCACATATGATAAACAAATAGAAAACTAAAAGAATCATGATACAGAACTACCAAACTGAATTGGTAGTCTGAAACACATGGGACGAGAAACAAAGGAAATGCAAAAGAACCGGAAAATGAGTGACAAAATAGCAACAGTAAGCCCTCATATATCAATAATCACTCTAAATGTAAATGGATTGCATTCTCCAAACAAAAGACACAGAGTGGTGGAATGGATTAAAAAGCAAGACCCAACAATATGCTGCCTCCAGGAAACACATCTCAGCTCTAAATACAAACACAGGCTCAGAGTGAAAGGATGGAAGACAATACTCCAAGCTAATGGCAAACAAAAGCAGGTGTTGCCATACTTACATCAGGCAAAGTAGACTTCAAGATAAAACAGGTGGGGCTGGCCCCATGGCGTAGTGGTTAAGTCGCGCATGCTCTGCTGCTGGCGGCCCAGGTTCGGATCCCGGGCGCACACCGAGGCACTGCTTGTCGAGCCATGCTGTGGCGGCATCCCATATAAAGTAGAGGAAGATGGGCACAAATGTTAGCCCAGGGCCAGTCTTCCTCAGCAAAAAAAAAAGAGGAGGATTGGCATGGATGTTAGCTCAGGGCTGATCTTACTCACAAAACAAAAAAAAAAAGATAAAACAGGTAATGAGCGACAAAGGGGGCAATACATAATGGTAAAAGGGACACTCCACAAAGAAGACATGTCAATTATAAATATACATGCACCCAACACAGGAGCACCAAAGTACATAAAGCAAATATTAACAAACCTAAAATGAGATATTAACAACAACACAATAATAGTAGGGGATCTTAATGCCCCACTTACATCAATGGATAGATCATCCAGATAAAAAGTCAATAAGGAAATAGTGGATTTAAACAAAAAACTAGATGAGATGGACTTAACAGACATATACAGAGCACTCCATCCAAAACAGCAGACTACAAATTCTTCTCAAGCACACATGGAACATTCTCAAGGATAGACTATATGTTGGGAAACAAGGCAAGACTATAAATTTAAGAAGACTAAAATCATAACAAGCGTCTTTTGTGACCATAATGATATAAAACTAGAAATCAACTACAAGAAAATAACTGGGAAAGTGACAAAGATGTGGAGACCAAACAACATGCTACTGAACAACCAATGGATCACTGATGAAATTAAAGGAGAAATCAAAAAATATCTGGAGACACATGAAAATGAAAATATGCCACACCAACTCATATGGGATGCAGCAAAAGCAGTCCTGAGAGGACAACTCATAGCAATACAGGCCCACCTTAACAAACAAGAAAAATCCCAAATAAGCAACCTTAAACTACACCTAACAGAACTAGAAAAAGAAGAACAAACAAAGCCCAAAGTCAGTAGAAGGAGAGAAGTAATAAAAATTAGAGCAGAAATAAATGAAATTGAAACCAAAAAAAAACGGTAGAAAGGATCAATGAAACAAAGAGTTGGTTCTTTGAGAAGATAAACAAAATTGACAAACCTTTAGCCAGACTCACTAAGAAAAAAAGAGATAAGGTTCAAATAAATAAAATTAGAAATGAAAGTAGAGAAATGACACTGGATACCACAGACATACAAAGGATTATAAGAGAATACTATGAAAAACTATATGCCAACAAATTGGACAATCTACAAGAAATGGATAAATTCTTAGACTCATACAACCTTCCAAAACTGAACCAAGAAGAAACAGAGAATGTGAATCGAGCAATCACAAGTAAAGAGATTGAAACAGTAATCAAAACCCTCCCCCAAAAAAAAAGTCCAGGACAAGATGGCTTCTCCAGAGAATTTTACCAAACATTCAAAGAAGATTTAATACCTATCCTTCTCAAACTATTCCAAAAAGTAGAGGAAGATGGAACACTTCCTAACACATTCTACAAGGCCAACATCACCCTGATACCAAAGCCAGACAAGGACAATACAAAGAAGGAAAATTACAGGCCAATATCATTGATGAACATAGATGCAAAAATCCTCAACAAAATATCGGCAAACCGAATACTGTACTGTGTTAAAAAGATCATACACCATGACCAAGAGGGATTTATACCAGGGGACACAGGGATGGTTGAACATCCGCAAATCAACGAATGTGACACACCACATTAACAAAACGAGGAATAAAAACCACATGATCATCTCAATAGATGCAGCGAAGGCATTTGACAAGATCCAACATCCATTTACGATAAAAACTCTCAACAAAATGGGTATAGAAGGAAAGTGCCTCAACATAATAAAGGCCATATACGACAAAGCCACAGCCAACATCATACTCAATGGGGAAAAACTGGAAGCCATTCCTCTGAGAACACGAACAAGACAAGGGTGCCCACTCTTGCCACTCTTTTTTTTTTTTGTGAGGAGATCAGCCCTGTGCTAACATCTGCCAATCCTCCTCTTTTTTTGCTGAGGAAGACTGGCCCTAGGCTAACATCCGTTCCCACCTTCCTCCACTTTATATGGGACGCCGCCACAGCATGGCTTGCCAAGCAGTGCGTCCGTGCATGCCCGGGATCCGAACCGGCGAACCCCAGGCTGCCACAGTGGAGCGTGCGCACTTAACCGCCTGTGCCACCAGGCCAGCCCTCTAGCCACTCTTATTCAACATAGTACTGGAGGTTTGGGCCAGAGCAATTAGGCAAGAAAAAGGAATAAAGGGAATCCAAATAGGTAATGGAGAAGTGAAGCTCTCACTATTTGCAGATGACATGATTTCATATACAGAAAACCCTAAAGAATCCATTGGAAAACTATTAGAAATAATCAACAACTACAGCAAAGTTGCAGGGTACAAAATCAACCTACAACAATCAGTTGCATTTCTATATGCTAATAACGAACTAACAGAAAGAGAACTCAAAAAGACAGTCCCATTTACAATCTCAACAAAAAGAATAAAATATCTAGGAATAAATTTAACCCAGGAAGTGGAAGACCTACACTATGAAAAGTATAAGACATTATTGAAAGAAATCGATGAAGACATAAAGAAATGGAAAAACATCCTTGCACATGGATTGGAAGAATAAATATAGTTAAAATGTCCATATTACCTAAAGCAATCTACAGATTCAACGCAATCCCAATCAGAATCCCAATGACATTCTTCATGGAAATAGCACAAAAAATACTAAAATACAAATGGGGCAACAAAAGACCCCGAACAGCTAAAGTAATCCTGAGAAAAAAGAACAAAGCTGGAGGCAACACAATCCCTGACTTCAAAATATACTACAAAGCGATAGTAATCAAAACAGCTTGGTACTGGTACAAAAACAGACACACAGATCAATGGAACAGAATTGAAAGTCCAGAAATAAAACCACACATCTACAGGTAGCTAATCTCCAACAAAGGAGCTAAGAACATACAATGGAGAAAGAAAAGTCTCTTCAATAAACGGTGTTGGGAAAACTGGACAGCCACTTGCAAAAGAATGAAAGTGGACCATCTTCTTTCACCATACACAAAAATTAACTCAAAATGGATCAAAGACCTTAAGGTGAGACCTGAAACTATAAAACTCCTGGAAGAAAATATAGGCAGTACACTATTTGACATCAGTCATAAAGGGAGCTTTTCGAATTCCATGTCTACTCAGACAAGGGAAACAAAAGAAAAAATAAACAAGTGGGACTTCATCAGATTAAAGAGCTTCTACAAGGCAAATGAAACGAGGATCAGAAGGAATAGACAACCCACCAGCTGGGAGAAAATATTTGCAAATCATATATCTGACAAGGGCTTAATCTCCATAACATATAAAGAACTCATACAACGGACAACAGAAAAACAACCCGGAGACGGACTGGTGGCACAGCAGTTAAGTTTGCATGCTCCACTTCAGCAGCCCAGGGTTCAAAGGTTCGGATCCTAGGCGCGGACCAATGCACTGCTTGTCAAGCCATGCTGTGTTGGCATCCCATACAAAGTAGAGTAAGATAGGCACAATGTTAGCCCAGGGCCAATCTTGCTCAGCAAAAAGAGGAGGTCTGGCAATGGATGTTAGCTCAGAGCCAGTCTTACACACACACACAAACACACACACACACACACACACACACACACAAAACCTGAGCAAAAAAATGGGCAGAGGATATGAACAGATCTTTCCCAAGGAAAATTACAGATGGCCAATAGGCATAGGAAAAGAGGTTCAACGTCACTACTAATCAGGGAAATGCAAATCAAAACCACACTAAGATATCACCTTATACCCATTAGAATGGCTATAATCACCAAGACAAAAAACAACAAATGCTGGAGAGGTTGTGGAGAATCAAGCACCCTAATTCACTGCTGGTGGGAATGCAAACGGGCGCAGCCTCTATGGAAAACAGGATGGTGATACCTCAAAAAATTAAAAATAGAAATACCTTATGATCCAGTTAGCCCACTACTGGGTATCTACCCAACGAACCTGAAATCAACAATCCAAAGAGGCTTATGCACCCCTATTTTCATCACAGCATTATTCACTATAGCCAAGAAGTAGAAGCAACCCATGTTCCTTGACTGATGATTGGATAAAGAAGATGTGGTATATATATATATATATAAGATGGAATACTACTCAGCCATAAAAAAGACAAAATTGTCCCATTTGCAACACCATGGATGGACCTGAAGGGTATTATATTAAGCGAAACAAGCCAGAGAGAGAAAGACAAACACCGCATGATTTCACTTATATGTGGAAGATAAACTAACACACGGACAGAGAGAACTGTTTGGTGGTTACTGGGGCAAGGGGGTTGGGAGGTGGGCACAAGGGGTGAAGGGAAGCATTTGTATGATGACTGACAAACAATAACAAACAATAATGTATAACTAAAATTTCACAATGTTATAAACTATTAAGACATCAATGAAAAAATAAATAAATTTTTTTGTTGTGTGTGTGAGGAAGATCAGCCCTGAGCTAACATCCATGCTAATCCTCCTCTTTTTGCTGAGGAAGACCGGCTCTGAGTTAACATCTATTGCCAATGCTCCTCCTTTGTTTTTTTGACCCCCAAAGCCCCAGTAGATAGTTGTATGTCATAGTTGCACATCCTTCTAGTTGCTGTATGTGGGACGCAGCTTCAGCATGGCCGGACAAGCGGTGCGTCAGTGTGTGCCCGGGATCCAAACCCAGGCCGCCAGTAGCGGAGCATGCGCACTTAACCGCTAAGCCATGGGGCCGGCCCAATAAAAAATTATTTTAAAAGTCAAAATTGTAAGAAAAAGGAATTGATGAAATTTCACCAGACATATCTTTTTGATAAGAAAGTATTAGTGAACTTTCTTTTACATATGAGTATATTTCTAGTAAAATAAGTATAAAATCAAGTTTTTATAAAATGAAACTTTTTTTAAAATTTTTTTTTTAAAGATTTTATTTATTTATTTATTTTCCCCCCGAAGTCCCAGTAGATAGTTGTATGTCATGGCTGCACATCCTTCTAGTTGCTGTATGTGGGATGCGGCCTCAGCATGGCCGGAGAAGCGGTGCCTCGGTGCACGCCCGGGATCTGAACCCCGGCCGCCAGCAGCGGAGTGCATGCACTTAACCACTAAGCCATGGGGCCGGCCCTAAAATGAAACATTTTTATGCAGTAGTGGAAGTTTTTTTTTTTTTTTTTTGAGGAAGATCAGCCCTGAGCTAACATCCATGCTAATCCTCCTTTTTGCTGAGGAAGACCAACTCTGAGCTAACATCTATTGCCAACCCTCCTCCTTTTTTTTCCCCAAAGCCCCAGGAGATAGTTGTATGTCATAGTTGCACATGCTTCTAGTTGCTGTATGTGGGACGTGGTCTCAGCACGGCCAGAGAAGCAGTGTGTTGGTGTGTGCCCGGGATCTGAACCCGGGCCGCCAGTAGCAGAGCACGCGCACTTAACCGCTAAGCCACGGGGCCGGCCCAAAATGAAATTTTTATGCAGTAGTGGAAATTTCTTTATAAATTAATTTTATTATGAATCATATTGTATAGGAAGACTCTTTCATGATTTCAATAATAAGCCCTAACTTATATTTTATATAATTCTAGATGTTTTTAAGTTAAGTTTGCTTAAAGCCAAATATGGAGCTGAAATCTTAATGTAAATTGTAAATATACAATAAGTTCACCTATCATAAAGGGAAAAAAATCAGAAACTAAAACCTAATAGAAGTTATCCTGAAATGTTGATTTTTCATCTATAATCATAAAAGTGTACCTTATTCAGCCATTTTTTGTACAAAAATCACAAGAGGTTGACAAGAGAAAGTGAAAATGACATATAAAAAGGAAAAAGATAAAAGATTAAAGATGTTCACAACTGTAAGGACACAAGATAAGTGGATCCAAAAAAAGGAAGGAATGGAGATACTTAATTTGAAAATTAAGCTGTTTATATTTATCAGGCTCATTGCATCAACCACAGGCTTTTTTAAAGAAAGGAAAAAGAAAAAGGGAAGACACGCCAAGACTTGCTAGAATAATTTACTAATTTGAATCTTTAATAAAAATGTTACAATCATAGCTATTATATACCAAACACCTACTACATACAAGTAACAAATTATCCCTAACTCTTAAATAACCTTACAAGTAGGTATTATTATCCCATTTATCTTAACCCCAGAGAGGTGAAGAGATTTACCCAAAGCCATACTGTCATTAATAGAAGAGAAGGAATCTGAACCTGGGTCTGTTCTTTAAAACAGTATTGTAACTCCCAAACGGTGTCACAATTTTTTAAAACAGATTTTGTCTAATTTATAATGATTATGGTTATAAAAGAAATCCTTTAGGGAATTGCAGAACACTAAACAATTCAGGAGGCAGCACCAATACTGGAAATTCCACTGAATGAGGCCAAAAACACCCAGAGAGCTCAAGTATAAAGTAATATGATTATGATATATTATTAATAAGATAGACTCTTTTTTAAGTCTCTAGGAAATATACATTAACCTTTGTTAACCCAACAGAAAGCCAAGAATGGGATCAAATGGTTTTGTGGTTCCATAAAAAATATTTCAAATACTTCAATCACATCTTAAGAAATCATTTCTAAAATAAACTGGGGGTTAGGCAGTGAACAGGCACACTGAAAATAAAGCATATACAAAACAAAAATAACAACTCAAGCTTTAAACTATTCAAGAGAATATAGATAATTACAAAGATTAGGAAAAAAAGTGTCTCTGATTAAATACTATTCTGTAAGCAAGCAGTCTAACAGAAAATAAAATCCATTATTTTAAATTGAAAGAAAGAAACACGATGATCATACTCCATCTAAAACATCTGCGGAAAAAAAAAAATGTCCAAAACCTATATAAATAACTAGAATGTATCCTATTAAAAAGCTGAGTGACAAAAAAATTCAAATCTCAAACATACAGGAAAAGAATTAAACTTGGACATGCACAAAAAAGGAAACCATTCACTAGTGTACCAACTCAATGAAGCCATTCTACTTTTTGCCGAAGTATAAACTAATATTAAAATTAATATTTAAATATTAAATATTTAAATATTTAGTACTTCATACTAATAAAAATTAAATATTTAAATAATATTAAAATATTAATATCTGGAGGCCGGCTCGGTGGCGTAGTGGCTAAGGTCACACGCTCCACTTCAGTGGCCCAGGGTTCACGGGTTTGGATCCCCAGCCCGGACCTACTCACCACTTATCAAGCCATGTTGTGGCAGGCATCCCACATATTAAAAAAAAGTAGAGGGAAAAAAAGTAGAGGAAGACGGGCATGGATGTTAGCCCAGGGCCAATCTTCCCCAGAAAAAAGAGGAGGATTGGCAACAGATGTTCACTCAGGGCTAATCTTCCTCACAGAAAAAAAAAAAAATTAAAAACTGCACTGAGACAATAAAATGTTACAGTAAAATAAGAAATCAGCACAAAAGATTCTATGAAAGTAAATGAAATTTCTACCTTTGGCCATTTGGGATTAAGAAGTCGAGCTTTGATTGCATCATCCAGTGCCTTGTCATACTGCTGGATTTTCATATAGGCTGCAGATCTATTGCTGTATAAGATGCAGTTCTGAGGGTCAACAGCCAGGGCTTCATTGTACAGAACAATAGCTGTGTGGAAATCTCCATCATGACAGGCCTGATTACTCTGACGAACTTTCTCCACAAATTCAGCTTTGCTCAGCACTGGTCCATCAGGACTTCTCTGGCCAATAGTCTTAGCACCAAAGAGAGGAATCTACAAACAAAGAAACTTTGTGAGACAAAGTTCAGATACTCCAGAGGGGTTCCCTGTCTGAACTTCAAGAGAATAAGGACATTCTTCATGGTCTGCTTTGTACTCTAGTTAACCTTTGCGCCCTGAAAGACAATAAACTTTCCAAGAAGCAGCCAACATAGTGCCTTGAATACACATGTACATATTTGTATGTGTAGGTTTATATATATACATATAGTTATAAACATACATACTTATATTTACACACGTATATATTTTTTGATTGAGAGAATGAATGAACACAAAAGAGTACTGTACTCAGGCTTGTCCTTGGTAATTTAAAGTGATACTAAGGGAAAGGCCAAAATACAACCTCTACAGACAATATGATCTCAACTATGTTAAGATGGTTGCACTTAGGGGCCGGCCTGGTGGCAGAGTGGTTAAGTTCGCATGTTCCGCTTCGGCGGCCCAGGGTTCACCAGTTGGGATCCAGGTTGCAGACCTACTCACCACTCATCAAGCCATGCTGAGGCGCTGTCCCACACAGAAGAGCTACAACTCTATAACTATGATATACAACTATGTACTGGAGCTTTGGGGAGAAAAAAGAAAAAAGACGAATGGGCCGGCCCTGTGGCTTGGTGGTTAAGTGCGCGCGCTGCGATGCTGGTGGCCCGGGTTCGGATCCCGGGTGCGCATCGAGGCACCACTTCTCCGTCCATCCTGAGGCCGAGTCCCACATACAGCAACTAGAAGGATGTGCAGCTATGACATACAACTATCTACTGGGGCTTTGGGGGGAAAAAATAAAATAAATAAAATCTTTAAAAAAAAAAAAAAAAAAAAAAAAGAAAAAGACGAAGATTGGCAACAGATGTTAGCGCAGGGCCAAGCTTCCTAAAAAAAAAAAAAAAACCAACTGATGGTTGCACTTAAAAAGATAATGAAAGGAACAAGATCAAAATATTAACTATGCTAAATTATCTATGGATATAAGATTATAGATTATTTGTATTTTCTTAAAATTTTCTCTTATCCAACTGTTAGGCAATGAGCATATGTTAAGTTTTCAAATAAAAAAATTAACTTTTAAAAAATAAATTTTAATGTACCAATGAATCTTTTTAGACTGGCAAATTTGCTAACTGTAATTTGGCTACTATCATGGAATTTCAAAGACAAACACCAGGTTTTGGAGATCACTAAAAAGAAAAAAAATCTGCTGTAAATTGTATCTTGGCAATTTAAGGCAGTTTTTGATGTTGAATTTTCCAAATCACTAAGTTCTCTAAGACTTTATAGCACTGACTTTAAAACCAAAGCAAGTGAATGAGGCAAATGCTATTCATTTTTAAAACAGGAAAATTATGAACTGCATTAGAGTCCCAAGGGAAGAAATTTAAGACAGCAGTATCAAGAGAGAAAGTTTGCAATTCTAAGCAGGCTTACCCTAAGTGAAATTAAAACAAAAAGTGTAATTTTCTTCCCCATGTCTTCCTTTAAAACTAAGTCCAGTCCCTCCATTCAAAAGAGGAAGAATCTGATATGTAACACACCAACACGTACAATAGTAATAGACTCCTCACAGAGGTATTTGCATTAAAAAGAATAAATTGCACAGAGAGGAAGAAGAAAGGCAAATCTAATCTCTCACATAGGCAACCACTATTTTTCCTCTGCTTACAGGGATATCATGTCCTAGATTTCCAGGACAATCTGAAACATTAAAATATCCTAGAAGTTTCAAATTTCAGTGTCCAAGTTATATCCCTCAACTTCCTCATACTGGAAGTGGCTAACCAATAATGTATGTTGGTTAGTTTTGGTGTCTTTTTTTTTGTTTTGTTTTAAATTATGATCATGAACCATACTGCTTGAAAGTGAATGGACTATGTAACATTTACCAAACAACCAGGATTTTCCTGAACAGTCTTGATTTTTAATTATTTTACCCACATCATCCAACCAATGTGTAAGACATTGACAATGTATAAGACTGATTTCATTTTAGAAAATACAGTTGTCATGACACTACTCAAGGGCAGTACTAGCCAGCCATAAGTTATAGAAACAAATTCTATACTTCAAAATTCAGGGGTATAAGCAATAATAGCCTTTAAAAGTAAAATGGCTAATTTCACATGTAGCCTGAAAGTGAAAAAGACAAGATCCTACTATTACAGTATTCCCTACTTCTCAGAATAATAATTTTGGTTCAATGCTGACATAGAAAAGAATCAAATTAAGAAGGAAAAAAAAAGGGTCTGCCTATTACCTACATATACAGTAATATAAAGTAACATTTCCCAAAATATGTTCCAAGGAACACCTAGGTCCTCAGGATACTGGGATGAACAAAATTAAATCGGTTTCTTCTTTAGTGGAAGACGTCTCAGATTACATTACAATATTTTACACATTGTGAATCTGAGAGGGGAGATACTATACATTATGAGATCAAAGGACCTTTTTAATGAAGTATCCAGCTGGACAAGAAATGGCTTGAAACACTGATGTAAACTATTAAATAAGCCCTCTGAGAGCAAAGAAAAACACCATGGAAAAGTTGGGGCTAGTGCAGAAAGATTATAAATAGTAGAAGAGAACTCGAACACCATTATCACCATCAAATGTCCACAAATAAGAGAAAAATGCACTTCTGTGTCCACAGAAGCTTCTAATTTGTCAAAATATGCCATGTCTACTCAACTGGTTACAATGTGGTCCTTAGGACACTAAGAAATAGCAATTTTTGTGTATGGTTAAAAAAAGGAATATAATTTCCCTAGTCCTTCTCTATCTTCTCTGCAACTGATAAACTTGGCATGACAGAAAAAAAAAGACTTCTACATGTATTTCTCAGATTATATATATATAGTACTTGGAATAACTGGCCATATTAAATTCAAAGACTAGGGCCGGCTCCGTGGCTTAGCGGTTAAGTGCGCACGCTCTGATGCTGGCGGCCCGGGTTCGGATCCCGGGCACGCCCCAAGGCACCACTTCTCCGTCCAACACGAGGCCGAGTCCCACATACAGCAACTAGAAGGATGTGAACCTGTGACATACAACTATCTACTGGGGCTTTGGGGGGAAAAAAATGAATAAATAAAATCTTTAAAAATAAATAAATAAATAAATAAATTCAAAGACTATTAGAGTGAATAGTACTACTTAAAGAGATAAAGGAAAATAAAATATTGAATTACTCATTAATTAGATTGATTGATATCCTTTCTTCCCTCATATATTTCATATACGTACAATTTATGGATATCAACATATATTAATATTGTTGATATTTTCCTCTGACAAACTCATCTTAAAAGGGTAGAGGGAGTGTCAACAACATATGGACCAAATGGGCTCAGAATATTTGGCCACATACAATTACTAAACATAGTTCCAGCTGTGCTATAGATTTTGATTATTCAAATTACATAGAAAAATACTTATCATCTTTTATACTAAAAAAATTACAGGTGGGGGGCTGGCCTGATGGCGCAGTGGTTAAGTTCATGCACTCCGCCTCGGCAGCCCAGGGTCTGCAGGTTTGGATCCAGGGTGTGGACCTACTCACTGCTTATCAAGCCATGCTGTGGCAGGCATCTCACATATAAGTAAAAGAAGATGGGCATGGATGTTAGCCCAGGGCCGATCTTCCTCAGCAAAAAGAGGAGGATTGGCAACAGATGTTAGCTCAGGGCTAATCTTTCTCACACACAAAAAAAAATTATAGATGAATCAAAGAATTAAATGTTTCAAATAAAATTATAAAATTACTAAAATGAAACAGAAGAATTTTTTATCATGTAAACTGAAGAAGGCCTTTCTAAGTACAACACAAAACCTAAAACCGTAATTTAAAAAACTGATAAATTTGACAACACAAAAATTTTAAATATCTGCATGGAAAAAATAGATTAAAAAAAGCAAAAAGATGAAAAACAAATCAGTAAAAACTATTTACAACACACGATAAAAGGCTAATTTTGGGGCCAGCCCCGGTGGCCTAGTGGTTAAGTTTGGCGTGCTCCGCTGCAGCGGCCTGGGTTCAGTTCCTGGGCATGGATCTACACCACTCATCTGTCAGTGGCCATGCTGTGGTGGTGGCTCACATACAAAACAGAGGAAGACTGGCAACAGATGTTAGCTCAGGGCAAATCTTCCCCAGCAAAAAGAGGAAGATTGGCAGCGGATGTTAGCTCAAGGTGAATCTTCCTCAGCAAAAGAAAAAAGGCTAATTTTCTTACTATTTAAACATCTCCCACAAATCAATAAGAAAAAAATCCAATGGAAAAAATGGACAAAGGATATACACAGATAGATCATGAGAAAGGAAATCCATGTGGCTTTTAGGCACATTTTTTTTTAATGTGTGACTTCAGTTATTTTAAAAGAAAATTAAACCTCAAGATATCATTTTTCACTTCTCATACTAATGGAAAAAAATTATCAGTACACTTTAATGGTAAGGGGATAAAGAAAAAGTTAACTCATACATTGTTGGTACAAGTGTAAACTGATATAATTTCTTTATAAAACAATTTAAGAATATCTATAAAAATGTAAGAAGTACACATCCTTTGAATTCTAGAAAATTTTTCTACTTCTGGTAATTTATCCTACAGATATATTTATCTATGTAAACAAAGTAATATATATAAGGATATTCATAACAGCATCATTTGTATTAGCATGAGGCTAGAAATAACCTAAATGTTACACAATAGGAAAATAGATAGTTTAGTTTTAATAGAGCCATATAATTGATACTATAAACCCAGCCAAAAGAATGAGGCAGATTTTATACACTGATATGGAAAGGTAGAAAAAAAGCAAGATGCAGAACAGAGATGTAGAATATGTTATCTTCCAGGAAAAAGTGGGAAGGAAATAATGCATATATGTACATACATGCTTAAATATATATGGATTAATTAATTATGCCAGCAACAATATATAAACCAGTAGAGTAACTGCCTCAAAAGAGTTGTTTGAGGACTGGAAGGTAGGGGTAGGAGGAAGACCAATTTTTCAATTTTGTACTGTCTATTTTACTATATGCATAAACTGCCTTTTCTCAAAATATGAAAAAAAATCATTCTGAAAACAGAGCATAGCTTACTTTTATATATCAGAGCATCCATACATAGTGGTAGAATCTGTTCACTTTCTAAGGGGTGTCTAGATGAGAAGACAAAAGGGAGCTAAAAACCAGCCTTTGCACCCTGGCCCAGAGCTGCGCAAGGAAGGGGGCTACTACTTTCTAAATCTCAAAAAGTCACTCTCCACTCACCAAGCTATTCTTATGTCTAGAGAATAGGACCTCTTTTGAATTCACACGAAGGCCTCACATGGATAAGCAAAGGCTATATATTAGTTTGTGTATTTTAAAAACAAACAAAACTGATAAGACAAAATTTTCACCAGAGAATTTCACTATATAATAAAGAATTCAATGTACATTTCAAAACTAAATATGTAATATCTGCAATTAAGAACTCTGTGGATGGGTTTATAAGATTTGACACAACAAATGACAGAATTAATGAACTGAAAGAAAAGTCCATAGAAAATACCCAAAATGAAATATACCTAAAAAGAAAAAGAAAAGGGAAAAAAAAGGTAGGTGCATAAGAGACATAAAGAACATGTCCAAGAGGTAATAACACACACATAATTGGAATCCGAGAAGGGAGTAGAAGCGATATTTGAATACTTCATGATCAAGAATTTTCTAAAACTGATGAAAGACATCAACTCACACAACATTGAACCCACTGCTTTAAGGTCATCCAACCCCAAAATATCACAAAGAAAACTACACCTACATACATCATAGCCAAACTGCTAAAAAACAAAAACAAAGTTAAAGCAGACAGAGGGGGGAAAAAAGACACATTACCTTCAAACGAGCTACAAGCTGCGAACTCAAAAGAAATGATCGAAGCTGAAATAGCAGCTAACCTAAAGTTCTATACCCAGAGAAAATATTATTCAAAAATGAAGCTGAAACAGGAATCACCCATCACACATTGCTGGTGGAATTTAAAATGGTGCAGCCACTGTGGAAAAGTTTGGCAGGACCTCAAAAAGTTAAACATAGAGTTAACACATGATCCAGCAATTCTACTCCCAGGCATCTACCCAAATGAATTGAAAATGTATTGGTACACAACAACTTGTACACGAATGCTCATTGCAGCAACCCAAATGTCTATTAACTGATAAGTAAACAAAATGTGGCATAGCCATACAATGGAAACATAAAAAGGAATAAAATACTGATACACATGAAAACATGGATGAACCTTTAAAATATTATGTTAAGTGAAAGAAGCCAGACACAAAAGGCTACATATTGTACGATTCCATTTATATTAAATGTCCACAAAAGGCAAACCCATTGAGACAGAAAGCAAATTAGCGGTTGCCAGCAGCTAGAAGTAGGGGGAAATGGGACACCTAATGAGAACTGGATTTATTTTGAGGGTGATGGAAATATTCTGGAATTAGATAGTGGTGATGGTTGTGAATATATTAAAAACCCCTAAATTGTACACCTTAAAGTGGTGAATTTTATAGTGAGTTAATTATATCTCAATTTTTTAAAACATAAATATTTGTTCAAACAAAAACTGAAGGAATTCATCAACAGTAGCCCTACACTAAAAGAAACACTGAAGGAAAACTATCTTAGAAGTATGGAAATGCAGTAAGGAAGGAATAATACTGGGAAGGGTAAATATATGAATAAATACAAATGAATATCAGCTATACAGAATAATAACTGTAATGTCTTGTGAAGTTTAAGATAGATATGTCACAAAATTCAGGCGGTAATAAATGGAGCTACAGTTCCCTAACAAAGTGTTTCTCAAATATTAATGTACATATAAAGCAACTGAAAATCTTGTTAAAATGCAGGTTCTGATTCAACAGGTTTAGGCTGGGGTCTGAAATTCTGCCTTTCTAACAAGCTCCTAATGATACCAATGTTCCTGGCCTACACACCACACTTTAAGTATCAAGGTTCTAGCAGACTCAGGTAAGTGATGAAAATATTAATTTTATTAGACCATTTAAGTCAAGGATGCATGTCATAATCACTAAGGGAAGCATAAATGAAGAGTAAAAAACTGTATTATTAACAAGTTAATAGCAAAATAATAAAATAAAATTTTTTGGATTAATCCAAAAGAAAGCCAGAAAGTAGGGAAAAAAAGAAACATTAAAACAAGTGGGTAATAAATATAAGAACTAAAACCTCTAGAAGAAAACAGGGCAAAAGCTTTGTGAATTTAGGTTAGGCAAAGATTTCTTAGGTAGAACATAGTAAGATTATCTATTACCTACCAGGCACTCTCATAGGCATTGGAGATAAAATCTGTATATAATGAGTAACAGTACAAGCTGCTTGCCAAAAAAACACAGGCTCCGTCTGTGACTCAGGCAGTTCTTTACCCCTTGTAAAGCTCCGTGCTTTTAGAGGGGAAAAAAATCCTCCTACCAGGCCCCAACTGATCAGACCAGTAACTCCAACAGGGATCCTCCAGATCAAAGAGTGACAAATCAGAAGGTAAAGAAATTGGCCATGGAAATAGGTTGGAATTAGGTATTTAGAGGAAACAAAATAAAGGCAATATGGGCCAGGCTTGTTTGCGGAACAGCAGAGGCCAGTGTAGATGAGGACAGGGTGAAAAGGAAAAGAATATGAGGTCACAGAGGTAACTAGGGCCCAAACTGTTTAGAGCTGCACTATCCAATACAGTAGCCACCAGCCATACGTGGCTATTTAAATTTTTATTTTACTTAATTAAAATTAAATAAAATTAAAGATTCAGTTCCTCAAATGTACTAGCCACACTGCAAGTACTCAATAGCCACACATGGTAGCTAGTGGTTACTAAATTAGACAATGCACATATCGAACATTTCCATCTTCATAGAAAGTTCTATTGGATAGAGCTAGTTTAGAGCTTTGTTGGCTATCATAAAGATACTTTGAGAAACTCATACAAGAGTCTAAGAGTACTAGATACACCATGAGAGGTCATCAGCTCGCAACACTAAAGCAGAGTTGCCATTTATCCTTAAAATAAATTCCCAGTCCTTAGAGCAATTAAGTGAACACTTTCCAAACTCTTCCTTTTGGAAGAGATCTTAAGAGGTGTCCTTGAAAGGTATTCCACTGTCAGGCAATTTGGGGGAAATTAATGTAAATAATTTGGGGGAAATTCCTCACTCACATCTTTGAAAAATTTATTTCTTAAGATGTGAAACCTCTTTTAGGTGATTCTAGAACAAGAGTTGCCAATACTTTCAAATAATTTGGAAAAAAACAGATTTGGCGGGCCGGCCCCGTGGCTTAGCGGTTAAGTGCGCGCGCTCCGCTGCTGGCGGCCCGGGTTCAGATCCCGGGCGCACACCGACGCACCGCTTCTCCGGCCATGCTGAGGCCGCGTCCCACATACAGCAACTAGAATGGATGTGCAACTACGACATACAACTATCTACTGGGGCTTTGGGGGAAAAATAAATAAATAAAATCTTTAAAAAAAAAAAAAAACAGATTTGGTTACTGTAAGCCTTCCTTAGAACCTTTAATATGCTAATGTATATTGTGAGTTTCCAAGAAAGAGAGAGAATATACAGTGGTTCCAAATAAGAATAATTATTGAGCACTTAATATGTGCCTGGCACTATTCTAAGTGCTTTACATATATTAATCCATTTACTCTTCACAAAACCCTATGAAGTAGGTACTGTTATTTTCCCCATTTTTAGATGAAAAAATGACGCACAGAAAGGTTAAATAACCTAAAAAAAAGGAAAGTGTGAAAATAATAAGATAATAAGCAGTGGAGCTGTGATTCAAACCCAGGCAGTCTGGCTCTTGAGTCCATGCTCTTACCTTTCCTCTCAGAATTATTTGAAAATATAATATTTTATTCACGTCTCAGAATACCTATTAAGATCTGGCAGAACTTTGTCCCTAAAAAGTTCAAGAAATGCTAACAGACTATCTAGGCCTGTCTCTTTCTTGCAACCTGAATAAGCCATGCTAGAACTACGTCCAAAATTACTTTTCCCCATTTATTTATTTATTTTTTTGTGAGGAAGACCAGCCCTGAGCTAACATCCATGCCAATCCTCCTCTTTTTGCTGAGGAAGACCAGCCCTGAGCTAACATCTATTGCCAATCTTCCTCCTTTTTTTTTTCCCCCTTTTTCTCCCCAAAGCCCCAGCAGATAGTTGTATGTCATAGTTGCACATCCTTCTAGTTGCTGTATGTGAGACACCGCCTCAGCATGGCCGGACAAGCGGTGCATAGGTGCGCACCCGGGATCCGAACCTGGGCCACCAGTAGCGGAGCTCGAGCACCCAACCGCCAAGCCACAGGGCCGGCCCCCTTTTTTGCTCATTTAAAAACATTCCAGTTGCCAATTTATAGATTTTGTAACCTGTTGAGGTTTTTTTGTTTTGTTTTAAGAAAGTCTAGGTCAGTCAGCCACAAACTGCATTAACTTGTTAATTCCCATAGTTTCATGCCAGTGAATAATAGAATCTAGACCATGAACCATTCAATAAAAACTCTGATTTGGAGATTTACTACACCATATCTGGTTATCCATATGGATATCTGATAACCATAACTTTGTATTTCTACACTGTTCTATTCACTTGAGATGGTTATAAGTAAGTCAATATCATTTTATTAGGTAAACAATCAATTACATTCTTTTAAGGCTAATGTGGAAAATAGTTTGGCTTGTTTACTCAAAACAACAAATATTCAAAATACACAAGGTCAAATTAATTATTAAAATTTCAAATTCGACCAAGTTACAAACACATGCAACTTAAACATTTAACACATGCTTATGAATAATTTATATTATCACATGCCATTAAACTTTAAAAGCATTATTTTTCAGCAATTATTGAAACCGGCTCAAGACAAGGTTGACATAAGGGAAGCCATATTGTAGAAAAGAAAAACTCTCTTGTAACTTTGAATGACCTCTGACAAACTAACCCAGCTGGATATGCACCCTCCAGGAGATCTAACTGCTCTGTCGATTTTACGACCCCTGCTTGTGCATGTACCTCCCAGCTGCGATAAGACTGTAACTGCTTTTTTGAGTTCCTTAGGAATGTGATGACCCCGGAACAGAGAATCTATGCTGATAGCCATCATCAGTGAAAAATGAAAGATCTGGTGTGGCACTCCCAGTCTGTAACACCAGAAGGTCAACATTCCTAATCCCCTCCCCAATACCCCAATGGCCTATATAACTGCTAGATTTCGTACCCCTTTAAGATGGTTCTTTTGGACATGAGTCGGCCATCTTCCCTCTTGCTAGCAAGCTGTAATTAAAAGTCTATTTTCTCCTACCACTTTGCCTCTTGACTATTGGCATGTCTTCCAGCGAGCAGAAGGCCCCACGTTAGGCGGTAACATTATGACAAATAATAGAAATTCCTGAGGCTATTAGTGATCTCTGAACTTACTAGTACTTTGACACTCTTGTTTTATTTTTTTTTTGTGAGGAAGATCAGCCCTGAGCTAACATCCCTGCTAATCCTCCTCTTTTTGCTGAGGAAGACTGGCTCTGGGCTAACATCTATTGCCAATCCTCCTCCATTTTTTTCCCCAAAGCCACAGTAGATAGTTGTATGTCATAGCTGCACATCCTTCTAGTTGCTGCATGGGGGTCGCGGCCTCAGCATGGCTGAAGAAGCAGTGAGTCGGTGCGCGCCTGGGATCCAAACCCGGGCTGCCAGTAGCGGAGCGCGCGCACTTAACCGCTAAACCACGGGGCCGGCCCTGACACTCTTCTTTTTCAATAGGCATTTTGAGAGGTGAACCAGTAAATAAAAACCACTAAAGGACCTGTTCCTCTTAAAATATCTGTTTTTGTAAAGGTGAAATTGCGACTCTCATACAAATATAAAATGAACACACATCTAAGACTTTAACTTAATAATTAATGAGTAAACAAGTAAAATATTACAACCAATTCTGAGGCTAATTCAAAGTACCACACATGTATAGGCAATCAGAAATGGTGAAATAAATTTCTAAATAGATGCAAACCGGCCTTTTCAGGGGAGGAAAATGAAATCAATTGTTCCTCCACCTGGAAAGAATCATTTACATATCTATGGACAAGAATAATTTGCATTGTTATTAATTATCTACAATGTACAGGGCTAAAAAGTAGTTCAAAGACAATGAAAGGTGAAAACTTCACAGAATCAGATAACCCAGAAGGATACACAGCATTCCAGACAACCTAGTTTTCCATTGAAGACACCCAGTAATCTCTTTCCAAGTCCATTTCAACTCTTTCACAATTTTTCCTGACAGTCCCAAAGTGAAGTACATTAGAATCAGGAAAATAAACTATGTTTTATTGAAATAAATGTGATCAAAAGAAGCCTGCCATGAGACAATTAGAAGAGGTGCTACAAATAAATACACTCAATCCAACAGGAACCTAGAAATGCATAATTAATGAAAATATAATTCTCTGTGTATTCAGCATCATTCAGGGGAGAGTGAAACTGATACTGGCTCAAGAAAAGGTGGACATAAGGGAAGCCATATTGTAGAAAAGAAACCCTATTGTAACTTTGAATGACCTCTGACTAACTAACCCAGCTGGATATGCACCCTCCAGGAGATCTAACTGCTCTGTAGATTTTATGACCCCTCTTGTACATGTACCTCCTAGCTGCGATAAGATGATAAGTTTTTTTGAGTTCATTAGTAATGTGATGATGCCTGCCATCATCAATGAAAACTGAGAGACGTGGTGTGTGGGCCGGCCCTGTGGCTTAGCGGTTAAGTGCGTGCGCTCTGCTCCTGGCGGCCTGGGTTCGGATCCCGGGCGCACACCGATGCACCGCTTGTCCGGCCATACTGAGGCCACGTTCCACATATAGCAACTAGAAGGATGTGCAATGGTGACATACAACTATCTACTGGGGCTTTGGGGGAAAAAAAAAAAAGGAGGAGGATTGGCAATAGATGTTAGCTCAGAGCCAGTTTTCCTCAGCAAAAAGAGGAGGATTAGCACAGATGTTAGCTCAGGGCTGATCTTCCTCACACAAAAAAATAAATAAATAAATGAAAGATCTGGTGTGGTGACTCCCAATCTGTAACACCAGAGGGTCAACATTCCTAACCCTCTCCCTTATAACCCACCGGCCTATATAACTGCTGTAAGATTTTGTACCCCCTTAAGATGGTTTTTTCAGACATTAGTTGGCCATCTTCCCTCTTGCTAGCAAGCTGTAATAAAAAGCCCTTTCTCTCCTATCACCTTGCCTCTTGTCTAGTGGCATGTCTTGCAGCAGGCAGATGAACCCCTTTTTGGGCTATAGCAAAACCTAGGTCAAAGTATAGAAGTATAGGGGGGCCAGCCCAATGGCACAGATGTTAAGTGCGCATGCTCCGCTTTGGCAGCCTGGGGTTCACAGGCTTGGATCCCAGGCATACATCAACTCACCACTTGTCAAGCCATGCTATGGCAGCATCCCATATAAAGTAGAGGAAGATGGGCATGGATGTTAGCTCAGGGCCAATCTTCCTCAGCAAAAAGAGGAGGATTGGCATTGGATGTTAGCTCAGGGCTGATCTTCCTCAGCAAAAAGAGGAGGATTGGCATTGGATGTTAGCTCAGGGCTGATCTTCCTCACACACGAAAAAAAGTATAGAAGTATAGGCCTCTGAACTTCACAGTCCCCAGTACTCTTACAAAACCTACATTTTAATCCAGTGGAAGAATCATGGTTGGCAGGAATGATCCTTGATCACCTGACAAGTATTCTGTGAGGTATAAAACAGGATTATAGTCTAAACTCTCCTCTCACCTCCATTTTTTTTTTTTAAAGATTTTTATTTATTTTCCCCCCAAGGCCCCAGTAGATAGTTGTATGTCATAGCTGCACATCCTTCTAGTTGCTGTATGTGGGACGCGGCCTCAGCATGGCCGGAGAAGCGGTGTGTCGGTGCGCGACCGGGATCTGAACCCCGGCCGCCAGCAGCGGAGCGCCCGCACTTAACCGCTAAGCCACGGCGCCAGCCCTCACGTCCATTTTTTTAAAGTTAATTCTTAGAATTTGAAAGCACTTTTAGAAGATCTAGATCAGGGCTTAGGAAACTTCAGCGTGTGAGTCAAATCCAGCCCACTGCCTGTCTTCTGCTATAACGGCAGAGTTTAATAGTTGCAACAGAGACTGTACAACCCACAAAGCCTAAAATATTTACTATCTAAAAATATTTACTGGCCCTTTGTAGAAAAAGTTGGCCAACTTCTCATATAGATCAATCATGGCCAATACTTTCTTGTCTCTTGACCCCTTTTAAGCATCAAAACCTTTTTCTGATCTCTTAACTGTACATTTTAAGACAGCTAATTGAGAAAATACAAATAAACAGCAAAGGCTAGCTACTCTGAATTCAGTATTGCTTTTAAATACATGTATATTTCATGAATCAAAACAGTATCTATACATATTTGAAAAAACAGAAGCATGTAAGTAAACAAGTTATTTTATTTACTTAGTCTACAGATAATTCTTGGTATACATGTAAATTGAAGCATGGAGCGCCCTGGGAGTCCACAAAACAGCAGGAAGCAGTGATCTGGTAGAAGTTTCCTTGCTACAGAGAATAAAAGGTTATGCTGGTTAATCAATTCTGCTAATTGTTATCAGAAATAATGTCTTAATAGCAACTATTCTATTGTTTTTGCCAGATATCTTTCAAAATGTAATAGGTTCAGGGGCCAGCCCGGTGGCGCAAGTGGTTAAGTGCGAGCGCTCTGCTGTGGTGGCCGGGGTGCTGGTTGGGATCCCGGACGCACACCGACGCACCACTTGGCAAGCCATGCTGCGGCGGCGGCCCATACAAAGTGGAGGAAGATGTTAGCCCAGGGCCAGTCTTCCTCAGCAAAAGAGGAGGATTGGCAGATGTCAGCACAGGGCTGATCTTCCTCAAAAAAAAAAAAAAAAGTAATAGGTTCATATTTAAAACCTCAACAATCTTGGTCTATTTATTTAGTTATTGAAGGGAACATTTCATAATAATCTGACCTGGAAAGTTCAAAGGGAAGTTATGTTACACAGGACTAAAAGTCCACTGAAATATTTGTGAGATTTTGTTCTGTAGTTAACGTGGATGTCTGCTTAGAAATTTTTCAGACCAAAATCTTCTTAGCCGGGTTTTATACTGCAGAACTTTGAGATTATCATTTGTTCCAGGGCTGAAACAGACAAATATTTCTTCAGAAAATACTAGTTTTGACCTCAGGTACCCCCTCAACCTGTTCTGTAGGCCAGCAGGATGGTCCTTCAATCAGCTGAGACACCAGGTTAAGCATCTCAATACTGCAAAAAGGAAACTGACAGTGTCTTTACTTTTGTCCATTTGATCCCTATTGTATAAATATGCCCTCAGGATACACCACAGAATACCTACATTCCAAGCCCTCATCAGAAAATACAACTTCCTATTGTTTGTTGTCCAGAAAGTTTTTTTTCTTCATCCTAAACCTGCCTCCCTAAAACTTCCACCCGTTGGTCTGAGTTTGGTGCCCTGTTGTAGGGCAGCAGGTTCTACCTTCAGATATTGTACACAACTTGCATATCTCTTGTATGCTTCTACAGCATTTGTGGCTTAGGACTGTTGTGTGCTGAACTTCTGTCCTCGCAACATTTCCTTTTCACTTGGGAGAAAGAGCAAGGGAGGGGAGAGGAGAATGAATGAGTACATTATAAAGGGGCTGGTCAGATAAGTTAGTCAGGGTGCCTGCTCATTTCTATTTGATAAGCTGTAGCTCTCTCACCACTTCTCCATTTAAAAGCCCAAGTGCCCTCAGTAACTTGTAAGGGCTGAAAAGTAGCAATCTACTAAGTCCTTAATTAAGGATTATGTACACCCAAGCCAGCTTACGCCTTGCCAGAACTGAGACCCTGCTAACGAATGGCCTGGTCAGGAACTGCTCAGGGGCTTCAAAAAAAAAATTATGCCTACTCCTTCCTTTCCCTTCCCTCACTGTGAGGCGTTTTCTTAGCACATCCTTTAAGAAAATAAGTTATCACAAATTTGTCACTTCAACCATTCCCAGTGAACCAGTAAATCTTTAGGTGAGGAGAGGGAAGTGATGTTTTCTCTCTAAATACCTCAAATTCCCTCAGATGTTCATCATATGACCTAGTCACTTTTTAGGATGCTCTCTAGTTAACTAATAAACATGGTTCTTAAAATTGGACTCAAACTCAGAATGGAAGAGAATCAACAGCAGCTTTCTAAGATTACAACACTATGTATTTTCATTAACGAACACTAAGACTGCATTCATTAGCTTTTTAGTGACTGAGTATAGTCAGTTCATGTTCAGCTTAGAGACAACCCAAAACTTTTTCCTGCAAATACTCATATGTACGGTTTGTTCAGTTGTATTTGAACCTAAATGCACAACCTCATTTATAACTGATTAATTTTGCCTTGATTTATCAATATATTCAATTATTGAACATATACTCTGTGCCAGGCATTTACGAAGGACTGGAGATAAAGAAAGAAAATAGGGGCCACCCGCTGGCATAGTGGTTAAGTTCACGCGCTCCGCTTCTGGCGGCCAGGCGTTCGCAGGTTCGGATCCTGAGCACGCACTGACACACCACTTGTCAAGCCATGCCGTGGCAGGCATCCCATATAAAGTAGAGGAAGATGGGTGTTAGCCCAGGGCCAATGTTCCTCAGCAAAAAAAGGAGGATTGGCATTGGATGTTAGCTCAGGGCTGATCTTCCTCACCCACAAAAAAAAAAAAAAAAAGATACATTATGTCTTCTTTGAAATACTCCCCCCAAAAAAAGGTGACAAAGTTCTTAAGCAAACCTAGGTTGGCTACTAGTCCTTATCGCCTCTATCTATATCACTCAAGATTCTGTCAGAAGACAGGAACCATACCTGTTATTTGAACGGATAGAACTTAGTATAAGATGTGTTAACTGAGTATGAAGTTTTTAGGTAAATAGCTGAAGGGGCAAAAACAGAACTCTAAGGAATCATAGAGATAGCAACTGCAGAAGACAGCTACCATGCCCAGGGCTAGGCTAACAAAAGCTTAGAGGAGGGGTCCAAGGAACTTAAACTCAGACTTCTGAGGAAAAGGCACTGCTCAGCTGGTGCTTGTGTCTCTGATTTCTGAGGAGAGGCCTCACAGACCTCTGAAGCGGGGTGCTGGCTAGGTAGTATTAGTGGTGCCCAAAAGAAGCTTGATCAAACTGGTCCTCTAGTGCTGGAAAAACTGCCAACTGGATCCAGCAATTGCTACAGGAAGGTACTGCTGCTACTGAAATAAAGAAGTGTTGTCAAGGTGGCATTCACAGGAACATCAGAGACAAAGGCCACGGGAAGCAAAGAAAGAGCAAGTCCCTCCTCCTCCTCTAGCCCTTTACTGCCCACTATCTGCCACGGAAACAGGGAGCAGCTGGCAATGCAGAAAGGTAGCTTGCAGAGTCCCAGCCCCCAGGATTACACAGCAGAATAAACAAGATAGATGTGGAACTAAGAGAAAATTTAATTGGCAAAATACTTTCTAAGGTCATATAAACTGTCTGTTTAATAATCTACAACTTTAGGGGGCTGGCCTGGTGACGTAGCAGTTTTAAGCTCTTGAGTTCTGCTTCGGGGGCCCAGGGTTCACCAGTTCAGATCCTGGGCATAGACCTATGCACCGCTCATCAAGCCATGCTGAGGCGGCATCCCACACAGAGCAACTAGAAGGATGTACAACTATGACATACAACTATCTACTGGGGCTTTGGGGAGAAAAAAGGAAAAAAGGAGGAAGATTGGCAACAGATGTTAGCTCAGGGCCAATCTTCCTCAAAAAACAAAAAAAAGCTTATCACATAAAAAAATCATCATCATCATCATCTACAACTTTGTGCAGGGGATCAAAATCAATGGCATCAGTCTGTATCCAACACAATCATCACCTGATACTCTGAAGAGTAATAACAACAATGATAGTAACAACAACAATCACACCTAACATTTATTTAGCACTTACTACGTGCCTGGAACTGTTTTAGATAGTATACACGTATTAATTAATTTAATCCTCACAACAACCCTGTGAAGGAGGCAATGGTAGTATTCTTACTTATAAATGGAACAATAAGGTGCAGATCCCACACACCTTATCCTTGACCACTACATATGCTATAGTGCACATATAGTGCTATATACACAACTCTCTCTAAATTTAAGGCAGCCTTTGAAAAGCAACATTTGTTGAACACAACTAGCTTACATGCTTTTTGAAGTTCATATCTGGATTTGTAGCTATATGGAACATCATGTTCTCACACAAGGAGTGATTTTTCAAGACTCTCTGCTGAGAACATCCAATCTGGCAACACACTTCTGGTGCCCTGAGCATTACAGGATAACATGCACAGAAAATTAGGCAACGAAATCATCTTCCACACAGCAAAATAAAAACTAATACGTTAACTATTGTCCCACTCAGAAATCAGAAGGAAGTTAATTCACAGTACATATGTATAATTTATTTTATGAATTATTATTTCTATTGACTGAAGCTCAAAAATATCCTGGAATGAGAATATAAAAGTAAAAAGAGTTCCTGATCCTTAATAGTAAATACATGTTTTACACACAAACTTTGTATAAATGGAAATTTAATAAAAGTATTTTTTACTTTCTTGCAGTATTGTTAAACATAATGATATGTGTTTTTAGTGTCATGATTAAGGATTCAGGATTACAAAAAGTCAATGTTAAAATACTGCTGCATCTGAAGTCACTATGTACAAAAAGTAATAAGTTGCTACACAAGAAAAAGCAAAATTTAAAAAGATTTTTTGAGCCAAATTGATAGAAATTCACTTTGACAACTCCTTCTGTAAAATCAATCAAAAACTATGACAACAGTGGGAAACCAAGCACGTTTGAAAAAATTTTAACTAGTAAAGTAATTCTAACTCTTCCAAACTTCAACTAGAAATAAATTTTTTTTAATTGTTTTTCCCCCAAAGCCCCAGTAGATAGTTGTATGTCATAGCTGCACTTCCTTCTAGTTGCTGTATGTGGGACGCGGCCTCAGCATGGCCGGAGAAGCGGTGTGTCGGTGCACGCCCGGGTTTGAACCCGGGCTGCCAGCAGCGGAGCGCGCGCACTTAACCGCTAAGCCACGGGGCCGGCCCTAGAAATAAATACATACTGTAAAGTAGAAAAGTAATCATATTTGTCTATACTTGCTAACCTGTTTACAACCCTCTCACAAATGATAAAAAGAACTTTAACTTAAAATTCTTCTCTAAATAGCTTTGAGTTCACAAACAGGTCTTAAAACACAGCAGAGTACAAACAACAAAAGACTCCAAATAGCCAAAGCAAACCTGAGAAAAAAGAACAAAGCTGGAGGTATCACACTCCCTGAATTCAAATTACTCTACAAGCTATAGTAATCAAAACAGCATGGTACTGTCAAAAAACAGACACACACATCAATGCAATAGAATCGAGAGCCCAGAAATAAACCTGCACATCTATGGACAGCTAATTTTCGACAAAGGAGCTAAGAGCATACAATGGAGAAAGGAAAGTCTCTTCAATAAATGGTGTTGGGAAAATTTGACAGCCACGTGCAAAAAATGAAAGTAGACCATTATCTTACACCATACACAAAAATTAACTCAAAATCGATTAAAGACTTGAATGTAAGACCTAAAATGATTAAAACTCCTAGAAGAAAACATAGGCAGTACACTCTTTGACGTTGGTCTTAGCAATATCTTTTTGAATATCATGTCTCCTCAGGCAAGGGAAACAAAAGGAAAAATAAACAAATGAGACTACATCAAACTAAAAAGCTTCTGCACAGAAAAGGAAACCATCAACAAAACGAAAAGACAACCTAACAATTAGGAGAAGATATTCGCAAATCATATATCTGATAAGGGGCTAATATCCAAAATATATAAAGAACTCATACAACTCAACAACAAAAAAGTAAACAACTCAATTTAAAAATGGGCAAAAGATCTGAACAGACCTTTTTCCAAAAAAGATATACAGATGGCCAACATGCACGTGAAAAGATATTCAGGGCCGGCCCTGTGGCTTGGTGGCTGAGTGCGCGCGCTGCAGTGCTGGTGGCCCGGGTTCGGATCCTGGGTGCGCATCGAGGCACCACTTCTCCGTCCATCCTGAGGCCGAGTCCCACATACAGCAGCTAGAAGGATGTGCAGCTATGACATACAACTATCTACTGGGGCTTTGGGGGGAAAAATTAAATAAATAAAATCTTTAAAAAAAAAAAAAAAAAAAAAAGAAAAGATATTCAACATCACTAATTATTAGGGAAATGCAAATCAAAACTATAATGAGGGGCTGGCTGGCTGGCGCAGTGGTTAAGTTAGCGTACTCCACTTCAGCAGCCTAGGGTTCGCAGGTTTGGATCTCAGGTGTGCACCTACACACCACTCATCAAGGCATGCTGTGGCAGGCATCCCACATATAAAGTAGAGAAAGATGGGCACAGATGTTAGCCCAGGGCCAATCTTCCTCAACAAAAAGGAGGATTGGCAACAGATGTTAGCTTAGGGCTAATCTTCCTCACACACACACAAAAAAAACTATAATGAGATATCACCTCATGCCCATCAGAATGGCTATTATTAAAACGACAAGAAATAACAAGTGTTGGAGAGGATCTGGAGAAAAGGGAATCTTCATACACTGCTGGTGGGAATGCTCAGCCACTATGAAAAACAGTATGGAGAGTCCTCAAAAAATTAAGAATAGAACTACCATATGATCCAGCTACTCCATGTCTGGGTTATTTATCCAAAGAGCATGAAAACACTAATTCGAAAAGATATCTGCACTCCTATGTTCACTGCAGCATTATTCACAACAGCCAAGACTTGGAAACAACCTAAGAGCCCATCAATGGATGAATGGATAAAGAAAATTATACACACACACACACACACACACACACACACACAGACATATATATATATACACAATGGAATACTACCCAGCCATAAAAAAATAGATCTCAGGGCCAGCCCGGTGGTGTAATGGTTAAGTCTGTGCACTCTGCTTTGGTGGCCCAGAGTTCACAGATTCAGATCCCAGGCACAGACCTACGCACCGCTCATCAAGCCATGCTGTGGCAGCAGCCCACATACAAAACAGAGGAAGATGGGCAGAGATGTTAGCTCACAGCCAATCTCCCTCACCAAAAACAAAGATCTCATCTTGCCATTTGCGACAACATGGATGGACCTCGAGGGTCCAAGACAAGTCAGACAGAGAAAGCCAAATACTGGAGAAAGCCAAATGCCATGTGATTTCACTCATATGTGGAAGATAAAAAACAATGACAAGCACACACATAGATATACAGATTAGATTGGTGGTTATCAGAGGGGAAGGGAGGAGGAGGAAGGGTTAAAGGAGCAAAAGCACACATGCGTACAGTGATGGATGGTAATTAGTCTTTGGGGAGTGAACATGATGTAGTCCACACAAAAAGTGAAATATGATGAACACCTGAAATTTATACAATGTTATAAACCAATGTTACCTCAATAAAAAATAAGCAAGTCAAAAAAGAAAACAGCAGCGTAAAATATCTCCAGATATTCAGCTATTTCAACTCCTTCAAGAATAAGAAATAAGCATGAAAATTAATATTAAGTAAATACCTACATTTTAGCCTCACAGGAAATTCAAATGAAGAATACTCAAATGAAGAACAAATTTCTGGAATACACTTTTTTTCAACAACAAAAAACTTTTTTCAGGAAGCTATAATTATACATTTATTTCACACACCTGGCCTTGGGCTAAAAGTCTCAATCAACAAATGACTTAGAGTATTAATACGCTTTGTCTTTAGTTAACAACTTTTAATTTTCACTATAAAGACTGATTCGCCTTCATCAATAAACAAGTAAGATACAAGCAGTGATTTTTTTTTTTTTAAAGATTTTATTTATCTATTTTTTCCCCCCAAAGCCCCAGTAGATAACTGTATGTCATAGCTGCACATCCTTCTAGTTGCTGTATGTGGGACGCGGCCTCAGCATGGCCGGAGAAGCGGTGCATCACTGCGCGCCTGGGATCCGAACCCAGGCCACCAGTAGCGCAGCGCACACACTTAACCGCTAAGCCACGGGGCCGGCCCTGATTTTGTTTATTTTATAATTCTTTTTATTTCAGAGACACATATGAGAATCATTCCTTGACTATCTTAAAAACTATTGTTTTTATATAGCCTCATTTCATTTAATACTTTCCTTCATTATCTTGTTTAATTCCCTTCATTCACTCAAGAAACATTTATGTCAGGTACTACATTAAATATTAGTTTAATAACAGTTTTGTAACTTTAAATACTTAAAAAATTAAACTGCTTATATTGTAGTTAATTTTATCTTTGATAAAAAGTGACTAGATAATAAAATTCAAGAGTAAACTTAGTATCAAATACTCATCCCTTTGCTCTATCATCATTATACAAACTCAAATTCCAGAATACTGTGTCAACATAACCAGAAACTGCACGATAAAAACTACATTTTGGGGCCGGCCCAGTGGGGTTAAGTTCCCACGCTCCGCTTCAGCGGCCCAGGGTTCGCAGGTGCCGATCCCAGGCGCCGACCTAGGTACCACCAGTCAAGTCATACTGTGGCAGGCATCCCACATACATAGTAGAGGAAGATGGGCATGGATGTTAGCTCAGGACCAATTTTCCTCAGCAAAAAGAAGAAGATTGGCAACAGACATTAGCTCGTGGCTAATCTTCCTCACCAAAAAAAAAAATACATTTTAACAAGATATCCAGGGAACTGCCTGTATTGCTTTCCTGCAATAAGTCTAACATTCAGTAGCAAAAGATAGTTATAACTGATCACTGTTTGCTTAATGATCATTCAAAACAAAGATAGTCTAGGGCAATGGTTAAGAACGTAGACTCCACACCTAGACTGCTAAATTAGAATCCAGGGCAACTTGGCTTCCTAGCTGTGTGATCTTGAGCAAGTTATTTAATAATCTCAATGTACCTCGTTTCCTCATATGTAAAACAAGAATAACAACAGTACCCACCTCATAGGGTAGTTGTGAGGATTAAATGAGTTAATATATATAAAGGACTTATAACAGTGCCTGACACAAAGTAAGCACAATATGTTAGCAATAGCAATCTGAAACCAACAGACCCTCTACTTATGGAAAGAACATTGCTTCCACGTACTCTATAATTTACACGGTTCTTCCAAATATGCCTAATGAAAATTTTTTTTTTTTTTTGTGAGGAAGATCAGCCCTGGGCTAACATCTGCAATCCTCCTCTTTTTTTGCTGAGGAAGACTGGCCCTGGGCTAACATCCATGCCCATCTTCCTCCACTTTATACGGGACGCCGCCACAGCATAGCTTGACAAGCGGTGCGTCGGTGCACGCCCGGGATCTGAACCGGCGAACCCGGGGCAGCCACAGCAGAGCGTGTGCACTTAACCGCTTGCGCCACTGGGCCGGGCCCTGAAAATTTTATTTTTTATAAAATATATTTGGAATTTACAGCCAATTTCCTGAACAATTTTTATAAACAGTTTTAACAATCTTTATGGAGATCAGGAAGCAATGAATTTAAGAGCATTACTTGACAGTGGAGCAACTTTCAAAAATCATGTTTCTGCATAAGCTAAAACCATAAGGATCCAAGACACCACTCAATACGAAAACATTACATACAGAACAAAAGCAACTGTGACTGTGTTTTTCAGTACTCTCTCAGGAAATTGTGCAATCCGCTGTAATATACTTTTCCCAATGATAAGAAACTACACACAAGGCCAAATGTCCAATAAAGATGCCTGAATTCCAAAATCATACTGGTAACATGCAAATTCCTGAGAGGGAAATGAGAATATACCCATATCGTGACCTGTTAACTCCAAAATAAAAGGTACTATCCCAACGTAAGTGCTTGGCCTTATTAAATATGTATTCCTCAACATCAAACTGCACTAACGAAATATCAGGAAACAAAGCTCCTAGTACAGGACAAGTCATAGGAAAAGTCTTATGGAACTGACAGTTTCCTCTGTTCTACAATTTGGCACAGAAATCTCATAAGCACACGAAGGATAACGTTTGCATTAAAAAATGTTGTAACTTACAGACCTGATTATTCTAACAAAGTTCAGACATCTTAACATGTTTACATGACATTTTTTAATTCACAGAAACTTTCTCATCCATCTTAATTTCAGGTGTTCTCTATAGAAATGCATAGTGAATACTGATATAGTGAATACTGACTTTATTTTAGAAAATGTAAAGACAGATTCTACAAATCTTAACTATTTCTCAAAGTATATCCAATTATTGGCAAAATGGTAATAATTATTAAATCAAAGTAATGAGAGAATATAAGGGTTTATTGTTGGATTCAATCTACTTTTCCATATGCTTGAAATTGTTTATACACATACACTCTATTTTAACTATTTTAGCTTTTGGATTTAGCTTGTCACTCCATAAAACAGCCTCAGACGACAGGATCATCTTAGATGATAGGTATAATCTTGCTCATATACGTATTAGTGAAAACAAAAACAGGAGGCGGGCAAATAAAGACTTTAGGAGAATATCTTTAATGACATTTTAAAATATTAGACATTCTTTTTATTTTCTAATTGACTTTCTTTTTTACATCTTTAATGAGCTATATTTCATATACCATAACATTCATCCATTTAAAGTATACAGTTCAGTGATTTTGATTTATTCACAGTTTTGTAACTATTACCACAATTTTAATATTTCCATCACCCCATAAGGAGCCCCATGCCCATTAGGAGTCATTCCCCACTCAGCCTCCCCAAGTCCCTGGCAAACATTAATCCACTCTCTGTCTCTACAGATTTGCCTATGCTGAATATTTCACACACATGGAATCATACAATATGTGATCTTTTGTGACTGGTTTCTTTCACTCAGAATAATGTTTTCAAGGTTTATCAGTGTTGTATCATGTATTAGTACTTCTTCCTTTTTATGGCTGAATAATATTCCATTATACAAATACACCACATTTTGTTTATCCACTCAACAGTTAGTCAATGCGTTTATGGGTTGTTTCCACTTTTTGGCTATTATTAATAATGCTGCTATGAACATGCATGTACAAGTTTTTGTATGGACAAATACTTTCATTTCTCTTGGGTATATACCCCAAGAGTAGAATTACTGGGCCATATGGCAGCTCTATGTTTAGCACTCTGAACAACTGCCAAACTGTTTTCCAAAATGGCTGCACCACTTTACATTCCCACTAGCAATGTATGAGGGCTCCAATTTCTCCACATCCTCACCAATACTTGTTATTGTCTTTTTTACTTCAGCTGTCCTGGTAGGTGTGAAGTGGTATCTCATTGTAGTTTTGACTAATGATGTTGCATACCTTTTCATGTGCTTATTGGCCATTTTTGTATGTAAATATATATATATATTCTCTGAGAAATGTCTATTCAAGTACTTTGTCCATTTTTTAATTGGGTTGTTTGTCTTTCTATCACTGAGTTACAAAGAGTCCTTTACATATTTTCAATACAAGTCCCTTATCACATATATATGATTTGCAAATATTTTCTTCCATTATATGGGATTTCTTTTCACTTTTTTGATGCTGTCATTTGACACACAAAAGTTTTTAATTTTGATGAAGTCCAATTATCTACTTTTTCTGTTGTTACTTTTGATTTCAGTATTATATTTAAGAAATCATTGCCTAACCCGAGGTCACAAAGATTTACTCTTGTGTCTTCTGATAAGGGTTTTACCATTTTTTCTCTTACATTTAGGTCTTTGATTCATTTTGAGTTAATTTTTGTGTATGGTGTGAGACAGGGATCCAAATTCATCCCTTTGCATGTGGATATCCAGTTGTCCAGCACCATCTGTTAAGAAGACCATTCTTTCCCCCATTGAATGGGCTTTGCACCATTGTTGAGAACCAATTGATCATAAACATGAGGGTTTACTTCTGGACTCTCAATTCCATTGGTCTATGTTAGTCTTATGCCAGTATCACACTGTCTCGATTACTGTAGCTTTAGAGTAGATTTTGAAATTGGGAAGTTTGAGTCCTCTAAGTTCGTTCTTCTTTTTCAGGATTGTCTTGGCTATTCTGGGTACCCTGCATTTCCATATGGATTTTAGGATCAGCTTGTTGATTTCTGCAAAAAAGGCAGATGAGATTTTGATAGAGATTGCACTTAATCTGTACATCCTTTGGGGGAGTATTGTCATCTTAACAACGTTAAGTCTTTTGGTCCATGAACATGGGATGTCAAGATTAGACTTATTTTAAAACTACATTCCTGGGGCGGTGGCGTAGCAGTTAAGTTCACACCCTCTGCTTCAGTGGCCCCGGGTTCGCCGGTTCGGATCTTGGGCGCAGACCTATGCACGGCTCATCAAGCCATGCTGAGGTGGCATCCCACATAGATCAACTAGAAGGATGTGCAACTATGACATACAACTATCTACTGGGGCTTTGGGAAGAAAAAAGGAAAAAAGGAGGAATATTGGCAACAGATGTTAGCTCAGGGCCAATCTTCCTTAAAAAAAAAAAAAGTCTACAAAACTACATTCCTTAAACTGCCCAGTCCCACTGCTAAAACAAAATAACCAAGAAAAATACCTTCAGCCCCAAAGAACTGAATCCATTCCAGCTTTACCTGATGCTGCAGGGTTCAATCACAAAAGAAAGAAAAGTGGCCTAGTTACATAGAGATTCTAGTAATATTTTTTAGAATGTTGGTCCTTTAAATCTAATCATTACCCTCTTCTCTCCTCCCGTCTCCACTTGCTTTTACTTTCTGCATATTTTGTGGATTCTTTTCCAATATATCTGTTTCTTTTAATCTATTCTATCATTACTTTCCCCTCCTCATCTTCCTAAACTATTTTTTCTTGTGTCTTAAAAATGAGCACCAATGGCTTTCTATATGCATGATTTGGCAAAATATAAGTATCAAGGTTAATTTGATTTTCTTTTTATGATGACTGACATTAGAGGACAATAATAATCTTAGTAATTTTCATCTTCATCAAAGTGATATTCTTTATGCAATTCTGCAAGTACAAAGACTACTGATAATTTTCCTACCATTTTCCGAACTAAGTCCACGGTAAGTTGAAACACTACTATGGCAATTTTTGAACTTCCACTGTGGCAAACTTAGCCAGTGATAGCATAGAAATGCCAAATATATAATCATGGAATAAGAAACCACATATAATAATATGCCTTCTCTGATTTAACAGTCACAGCTAACGTTTTTTTTATTCTTGCAAAACCACAACACAAAGTCAGGTTTGCTGTGGTACTTAGACCACCTGCTATTTCTTAGCAATCCTGTTCTTTATCCACAAATAGTACCACATCCTCATTACAAATCATCAATTATTTGTCATCTAGAATCTCAACAAATCACATTTCAGATTATTGCAAGTTAAATTTATACTATTAATCATTTAAAATAATGCATGTTCTTCACACTGAACTATCTTCTCCTCGAGGTAACTATAACCATAAGAGGAAAAGGCAGTTTTGGGTAGTGGTCACAGGGAGGGCAACTGGAGCCATACACTGACACCTACTTCCTCCTTTTTCTGTCCTACTCTCTAGTTACTGTTACTGCCTTTTCAATCTCCCAGTACTACTTTGATCTAGTAAAAGGGACTAGTCTCTGAGCACTACTTATAGAATAGAGGGACATTATCACTGCTTTCCCTTTCTCAACAGCAAGAAAATGCTAATGATAAAACAAGCCTTATATTGCAACATTAAGTAGACATTATCAATGATATAATCTAGCCAAAAATATTTATCCATGAAGTCTTTTTCTACAGCTTCCAGTTTATAGGAAATAGAGGAAGAAGATAAATGACACCACATAGAAGCTACCAGACAAATCCAGATAATAGGACATTCTGCAGGACAACTGGTTTGATCTCTTCAAGGAGTCTGTGTCATGAAAAAAGCGACCATGCTAGATTAAAAGAGACTTAAGTGACATTAACTAAGGCATGATCCTGGATTTGATACTGATTTTGACACAACAGATTTAAAAAACATTTTGGGATAGACTGGAAAAAATGTGAATATTGCCTGAGCATTTAATAAGAGGAAAATTAACTTAAATGGAAAGTGGGGGGTGGATTGTTGACTAAAAAAAAGCAGGTTTCAAAACAGTACCTACATATGTTTACCATACAAACCATCAATCCCATTCTTTTGTGTGTGTGGGTGTGTGTGTGTGTGTGTGTGTGTGTGTGTGTGAGGAAAATCAGCCCTGAGCTAACATCCACGCCGATCCTCCTCTTTTTGCTGAGGAAGACCGGCCCTGAGCTAACATCTGTTGCCAGTCCTCCTCCTTTTTTTCCCTTTTTCTTCCCAAGGCCTCAGTAGATAGTTGTATGCCATAGTTGCACATCCTTCTAGTTGCTGTATGTGGGACGCGGCCTCAGCACGGCCGGACAAGTGGTGCGTCAGTGCGCGCACAGGGGATCTGAAGCCCGGCCACCAGTAGCGGAGTGCACGCACTTAACTGCTAAGCCACGGGGCTGGCCCCATCAATCCCATTCTTAAATATATATATATGAAACACACAAAGACTTGTATGTGAATGTTCATAGTAGTTCTATTCACAATCACCAAAAGCTGGTGAATAGATAACGAATTGCAGGACACATAATCGAGTAGTACTCAATTAATAAAAAGAAACAGTCTTCTATTCCGTCTACAGACTGTGGTGGTGATTACACAACTGTATATGTTTGTCAGAACTCATAAAACTACACACTTAAAATTGGTAAATTTTATTGTATTTAAATTATACCTAAATAAAGCTGATTTTAAAAATAATAAAAATTAAAGACATTTTGTGCAGGTTTATCTCATTTTAGTTTAAATACCTACATACATTTGTATGTGTGTACATACTGTTAGATAGAAAGATGCACAGAAAAAGTTCCACAAAGATATGTATTAAGGTATTAATAGTCATAACCACTGTACTGATAATATTAGGGGGGGTATTTTTGCTTGTCTTATATTTTCTAATTTTATATAATGCACATGTGCAGCTTTTCTAATAAAAGGTTTTCTTTTTAGATAAAGATCAACTTTAAAATTTTCTTATAGAAATGTCTGAGTTATCAATCTGTGGGTTTGTAGGTTATAAATTTAATTATAGTTGTGATTTTGGAGGTAAGTTTTTATTGTTAAAATAATACTTACAGTGTAAACAATTATTTTCTTTGGTTCATAGTAAATACACATTAAATGAACATGATATGTTCCATGCATCATATGTGGATTATATTGTGTCTCTGGTTTCTTCCCGTACAAAATAGTGATCTACTTTGGCTATTGAAGAGACACCAAAATAAAAGTACTATTAAGTTCAAACATCAGGCTTTGTCTCTAACAGAGTTTTTAAAAAATAGCAATCATTCAAAAGAAACAAGAATTATAACCATCAAATTTAATGAAAAAATATTGCTTCTGCTTTTAGGAGAAATAAGTAGCGTAAGAACAACACGTTAATAACTATGGGATAAAAACAAACAGCTTTGAGTTACACTTTTATTGTTTTTAATAAACATGGTCAAATATCCCATATAGCAGCCTAGATTTAGCAGGCTTTTACACTACAACTGTGTGGTGTGAGAGACTTTGTCTTTCAATGTTCCTCAAGCACTCACAGGGATTTCTTGGGTCACAGAAAAGAGATGGGGACAGGAAGAGGTTTGAGGTTTTTGTTTGCGGTTATTTCTTTGTGGGTTTTTTTTTTTTTTTTTTTTGTCTGTGGTTTTAGGTTTGTTTGTTTTGGGGTTTGGGGTTTTTTTTAGTTATTTTTGTTTTGGTTTGGTGTTTTAGTTGGCTTTTTGTTTTTCGGCTTGCTTTTAAATGGACTTAATTAACAGAAGAAGATAAACAACAAATATCAAATCCCTACCACATGCAAAGGCATTGTTCTAAATAGCTACCTATATTCTCTTTCATTTAACAATTCTTTGGGATGGATATTGCTGCTCATTAAATATATGAGAACACTGAGATGTATAACAGCTAAGATTTGTCAAAATCCTATAACTAGCAAGTAGCAGAGCCAAAATTTAGAGATATGAACCTAGATCTGCATCCATACTTGAGCTTTCAAAGACCACTCTTCCTCACTACTTTGGGGGGAAGATTTGAAACAGAAAATTGGAACAGACTACCACTAAATGATGAAATTAAAAGATATAGCAAAAACTCAACTGTATTTCTTCTATACACCAGCAATGACCTAGTGATAAACAATGACAATATGAAATAAAATTGTAAAAACAGTTCCGTGTACAACAGCATCAAATAGAATACAATAGTTAGGAATAAATTTTTGAATGAAGTGCAAGATTTGGACCTGAAAACTACAAAACATCGTTTAAAGGACAGATTAAACACAATCCCTAAAAAAATCCCAGCTACTCTTTGGCAGACATTGATAAACTAATCCTAAAATCCATATGTAAGGGACCCAGAAAAGCCAAAACAGTCTTGAAAAAGAACAAAGTTACAGGACTTACACTTAATTTCAAAACCTATTACAGAGCTACGGTAATCAAATAGTGTAGTACTAACATAAAGACAAACATCAGAATAAAATTGATAGTCCAGAAATAAAACCTAACTCATAGTCAGTTGATTTTCAATAAGGGTTCAAAGACCATTCAATGAGATAAGAATAGTCTTTTCAACATATAATGCTGGAAAACTGGATCACCATATGCCAAAGAATGAATTAGAACCACTAACTTTCACTGTACACAAAAATTAACTCAAAATAGATCAACAACCTAAATATAAGGGCTAAAAACTTAAAACTCTTAGAAGAAAGCACAGGGGTAAATCTTCATGACCTTGGACTTGGCAATGGAATCTTAGATATGACACCAAAAGCATGAGCAACAAAAGAAAAAATAGATAAATTGGATCTCATCACAATTAAAACTTATTTTACAATAAAGGACATCATCCAAAAAGCGAAAAAACAACCTACACAATGGGAGAAAATATTTGTAAATCATATATCTGATTAAGGTTTAGGATCAAGAATATTTAAAGAACACCTACAACTCAATAATAAAAAGATAAATAACCCAATTAAAAAATGGACCCCCCAAAAATGGACAAAGGATTTTAACAGACATTTCTCCAAAGAAGATAAACAAATGGCCAATAAGCACAAAAAAATATGCCGAACACCATTAGTCATCAAGGAATGCAAATCAAAATTGCAATAAGACCATTTTATACCTACCAGGATGGCTAAAGTTAAAGACAGAAAATAACAAGTACTGGTGAGGATATGGAGAAACTAGAACCCTCATACATTGCTTGTGGGAATGTAAAAAGATGCAGTGCCTTAGGAAAGTTTGTCAACTCCTCAAAAGATTAAAATAGAGTTACCACATAACCCAGCAATTGGGATATGCCCAAGAGAAATGAAAACATATGTCCACGCTAAAACTTGTAGACAAATGTTCACAGCAGCATTATTCATATTAACCAAAAAGTAGAAAAAATTCACGTCTATCAACGGATGTACGGATAAAGAGAATGTGGTATATCCATTCAATAGAACATTATTTGGTAATAAAAAGGAAAGAAGTACCGATACATGCTACAAACGGATGAAGCTCAAAAACCTATATATTGTAAGATTGCATTATGTGAAACGTCCAGAATAGCTAAATTCATAAGAGACACAAAGTAGGTTAGTTATTACTGGGGGCTGGGAAATAGGCTTACACGAAAGGCTAATGGACACAAGATTTCTTTGTAGGGTGATGAAAATGCTCTAAAAGTAGATAATGGTGATGTTGGGCATATAGTGAATATACTATAAACCATGAAATTGTACACTAAAGAGGTTAATTTTATGGTAGGTGAATTATCTCTCAACAAAGCTGTTATTTTTTAAAAGATACACAAAAAGAGTCATGGGAATGTAATGTACAGCATGGTGACTATAGTTAATAACACTGTATTGTATATTTGAAAGTTGCTAAGAGAATAGTTCTCATCTCAAGAAAAAAATTTGTATGTATGGTGATGGATGCTTGCAATATATATAAATATAAAATCATTATGTTGTACAGCTAAAACTAACGCCAATTATATCTCAATTTAAAGAAAGACATCCACATAAACTACAAAAATGACACACAGAATAAGGCACCTAATTTTTCAATTTTTCCTCTTCAGATGCAATCTCAACTCCTAAAGTGTTGCTTGCCCATACATTCATATTTTATCCAGTGAACAACAAAAAAACACTATTGAAATGAAATCAACTATTGAAATTCAAAACAACGTGAAAAAAAACAGCCCCTGAAATATCAAATAACTTTCAAACAATTCTATTTTAGCATCGACTCTGAACTAAACATAAATCTCAATTTCAAAATGTTACATAAAGACTACAAATACGCAGAGGTTTAAGCAAATTGCCAACTTTTCTGAACAGTAATTCAAATTTGCTTTGATGAAAATGTAAATATTTACCTACCTCAAAAGAACAAAATCCTATAAACCTAGTGTCCCCAAATGATGAAGAGAAAGAAACACGCATTTTTTATGCAGAATTCTGTTTCAGAATTAATTTTAACCTAGCTAGGGTATACAAGAGTTGATGGTTTATACTAAGCAACGCACACCCTGCTTTTGCCTAGAACATACTGAAAACATGGCATTATGAACAGTCACAAAAGTTAAGTCGGGACCTGAGAAAAATCACATTACACAGTAAATCTGAGAGAGAGAATCTCAAAAACTCCTGAAAATGTCTCAAGAAGTCCTATTTTGGAAACTCCCTAAGTCATCTAGCCTTCCTACAAATATTTTCTGACCATCTACCATGTGCCAAGCACAGCGCCTGGTACCAGGACGCCATGGTGAGCTATAAACAGAACACGTCCCTGCTCGCAGGAAGCTTATTCTAAAATAGTGCTTGTCCAATTTGCCTGATCATAACAACTTGGGAGCTCGTTAAAATTCAAAATCTGCTCCTATGCCTTGGAGAGTCTGAGTCCGTGGGCCTGGGGTGAGTTACGACGCCTGTATTTTTTTCAAGCGCTCCAGATTATTCCTATGCCCTGGCTGTTTGGGGAGCCCAATGCTCAAGGCCATCCCATCCCATCCAGCGAGAGCCACACCTCCGAAGTCCATTGCGCTCAGCATCCTTCACCCTGACCGATACCCCACACACACCACGAAGCTGGGGTGGGTCTAAAGCATTCCAAAATCACTGTGCTGAGCCACCGACAGACTTGTTTCCTTCCGGGGACGGACAGCTCACTCCCTGAGATTTCACCTGGGGCTGTCTGCACCTGAGCCTCCGGGGGCTGCGCCGACACCTGTCTCCCAGCGGCTGCGGTCTACCTCTCCGGTGGGCCCCCGGTCGGTGGCAGCCGCCGCCCCGTCGGGGTCGAAGGTAAGGGGGAGGGGCCGCGCGCATTAGGCGCCGACTGTCTACCACACCCCCGCGGAAACTGAGGCGGGCAGGCGTTGGACTGGGTCCCGCCGCCAAGCGGGGCGAGGCGGGGCTCGAACCCAGACGGCGGGGCGGATTCCGCCAGGCGGGCGCTCGTCAGCCGCTGAGGCCCTGCCCGGCTCGCACCGACAGAGTTTCACAAAGAAAGTCTCCCGGCCCGCGCCCCTCACGCACTCACCGGCGCCGGCGCCGGCGGCGACTCGGGCTCCCGCCGCCTACGGCTCCGTGCCGGGGTCGGCCCCGGGGTTGGCTCGAGCGCCGGCGGCGGCGACTGCTCCATCCCGGCGGGGCCCGGGCCGCGTCCGCCTCGAGCTAACGGTCCCGCCAGCTAGGCGCGCGCGCCGACCCCGCGCGCCATGTTCCCGCCGTGCCGCGCGCCGCCGCGGCAACCCACTCCACCCCCCCAAACCGCGCACGCGCGCACTCGCCGCGCCCGCTCCCCGCGCGCCTCCGCGGATTCCCCCCCCCCACCGCGCACGCGCGCCCTGCCTCGCGCCCTTCGGAGCCGGCCGCTGTTCCCGGCGTCGCGCCCACCCCCTCCGCACCGGTGCAGCCTGGCCCCAGCGCTCGCAGTTCAGGGCTCGGCGCCGCCGCCTGCCGCACTGCGGACGACCCCCGGACAGGCCCCTCCGCCCCTTCCTGGCACTGCCCCTTTTGCTTCACCCGCTACGCCGGACTTGGGGCGAGGGTCTGGGCCAGGAGGGAATTACCCAAGAAGTGCCGGGGGAAGCACGCCACTAAAGTGATGAGATCCCCGTCGTGGAGGTGTGCAAGCGCGTGCGCGAGCGTAAGTGCCACAGTGAATGCCCATGTCCCTGGGAGAGCCAGACTCAGTGGAGAACCTGAGTTCAAGTCCCGCATCTGCATTAACCTTTGTGTGATTAAGATCGGGTCTCCAGGGGCCTGTTTCTCCTTAGTCAGGAATATCTGACAACTAAAGCATGTTGGGAGGACTCAATGAAATAATCCAGCTACAGTATCAACACTGCACCTGCTACTTTCCAACTGGTAATCCTGTGATTACTTACTTAAGAGGGTTCTCTTAAGCAGTTTTGTTGAATGGTTAAAAACCAAGGGCAGGGCCGGCCTTGTGGCTTGGTGGTTAAGTGCGCGCGCTGCGATGCTGGTGGCCCGGGTTCGGATCCCGGGTGCGCATCGAGGCACCACGTCTCCGTTCATCCTGAGGCCGAGTCCCACATACAGCAACTAGAAGGATGTGCAGCTACGACACACAACTATCCACTGGGGCTTTGGGGGGAAAAATAAAATAAATAAAATCTTTAAAAAAAAAAAAAAACCCAAGGGCACTTGAGAAGGGAAATCTCGGTTCAAGTCTCACCTCCACCTCTTGCAAACTGGGAAACCTTGACCGAGCCAGGGAGCCTTGATTTCTACATCTGCAAAGGGGAGAGTGGCAGTAGTACCTCACAGGATTGAGGTGAGTTTCCAGATGATGTGTGTACATCCCTGAGCACAATACCTGGCAAGCACCAACCTCTCCAAGCTTCGCTGGGATAATTCCTGCCCTATCCTTCCAAGACTCCTAAAAGTTTAATGAGAGGGTCTCTGCTCCTAAACCCTGTGGTGTAATTAGCTGGGAAGGGTTCATTCAACCTTCTGACTGGAGGTACTGTTACTTCCCGCATCTTCGCTTTCCATTCTCTGCCCCAAACCTCTCTGAAAACCCTAAAGTTGGCAGAAAAACAACAGCAGAGAAATGTTTTCCCTACTAGAAAAAGAGGAGTCTCTAGGGGTCTCTTGGAGTTTGTAAATGGTTGAATTTATTAGTCTGGCCTTTTCCAGATACAAGTGACCAAAAAACCAACTCAACTTGGAGTAAAACAAAAAAGGGAACATATTGAGAAGTCCTGGGGTGGTACCTCACTTCAGGCACAGCTAGATCCAGGTGCTCAAACAATGACCTCAGTCTTCTTTGACTCTCTCAGCACCACTTCCCTCTGTGATGACTTCATTCTTGTGCAGTTCTCTCCAGTGTCCCAGACAGCTCCTGGCTCACATCTGACGGGGAAAGCAGGAGCTGTTTCCCAGTAGTTCCAGCCAAAGTCCCAGGGTTGACTTTCATTGCACCCATTTGGGTCACGTGCCCCTGCCTGAGCCAATCACAGCCAAGACTGGCCAGACCTGGCTATATGGAGCCCCTTTAGGAAGGGGGTGAGGTCAGCCCCTCAAGGACATGGGGTGGGGGTGAGTGGAAGGAAGGATGCCTCTCCCAGGAAAATATGAATGCAATTACCACAAAAGGCATCGTGTGCAGGACTGGCACAAAAAAGAACTGTCCACTGCACCGCCATCAAGGCACGTAGCAGGTCCACATGGAGCAACATGCCTGTCCTTCAGAAGGGGTGTGGCGGTTACTTCAGCCACTGGGAAATGCTCCTCCACCTCGGCTCATCCCACCCACCCCAGGCCTGGCATTTCCCAAATCTTCTTTGTCAAAAGCATCTCAATTATCCACCCATCTTGTGTGCCCCCCAAAAAGATGAAGAGATGATGTTACTTCCCTGCTCAAGAACTTTCTGTGGCTCCCTCTGGCTACTTGTGTGGCCCTCCCACATTTAATGATGGAAGCCAACATTGATGGATCCCTTACCATGTGCCAGGCACTTTATTTTTTTTATTTTATTTTTGTGTGTGTGAGGAAGATCAGCCCTGAGCTAACATCCATGCCAATCCTCCTCTTTTTGCTGAGGAAGAGCAGCCCTGAGCTAACATCTATTGCCAATCCTCCTCCTTTTTTTTCCCTTTTTCTCTCCAAAGCCCCAGTAGATAGTTGTACGTCATAGTTGCACATCCTTCTAGTTGCTGTATGTGGGACGCCGCCTCAGCATGACCGGAGAAGCAGTGCATTGGTGTGCGCCCAGGATCCGAACCCAGGCCGCCTGTAGCGGAGTGCACGCACTTCACGGGGCCAGCCCCGCCAGGCACTTTAAATGGGACTTTCACCATTGAATCCTCACAAACACCCATGAGGTTGGTACTCTTACTGCACCCACTTTACAGATAAGGAAATAAAATCTCAGCAATTTGAAGTAACTTGTCCAAAGCCAAAGTCAGGAAGTGCAGAGAGCTCAGATTAGCACAATATTCCTCCTACCACTAATGTTGCCATCTCAGCTCCATTTGCCCATGTTTCAAAATCCTGTGCCCATCTCCAGCTGGGTGGACAATGGGATGAGCTCTGCCAAGGAAGGGCCTCTCAGGACCCTCTTCAGCTTCCATAGTGGGGGGCAGGCAGACACTTAGCTTTACCATCTCCCCCTCCCGCCATGACTTCATAGGATAGGGAAAAAGATCCCCCCAAAAGAAAACAGGAGTGAGGTTAGGAAGAGAAAGTGGATACTGCGTGGCCCCAAATCAGCAGCTGACGTCCCCCCATTGGTGAGTGTATTAGTTTCCTATGGCTGCTGTAACAAATTTCCACAAATTGGGTGGCTTAAAACAACACAAATTTATTCTTTTATTAAATTCTTATTCTCTTAGGTCAGAAGTCTGAAATCAGTTTCACTTGGCTAAAGTCAAGGTATAAAGGACTGGTTCCTTCAGGAGGCTCTGAGAGGAGAATCCATTTCCTTGCTTTTTTTCAGCTTCTGGTAGCTGCTTATATTCCTTGGCTTGTGGCCGCTTCCTCCATTTTCAAAGCATATCACTCCATCTCTTCTGACTCTGACTCCTCCTGTGTCCCTCTTAAAAGGAACATCGTGATGACATTGGGCCCACCCGGATAAGACAGGATAATCTTCCCATCTCAAGATCCTTAACTTAATCACATCTGCAAAGTCTCTTTTGCCATGTAAAAGAACACATTCATCAGTTCTGAGAATTAGGATGAGGATATCTTTGGGGGCCATTATTCAGCCTACCATGGAAGGTATAATCACAGGGAGCTGATACAAAGTGCTCTGGAAACAGAGAAGGGCTGGCTGACCCTGCCTCAAGAAGGAAAAATGCCCGAAGAAACCACAGCCTTCACATTAAATATTCAAATGAACTAAAACCCATCTAACTTGGCAATCTCAGCCTCATTCTTATAAATATACAAACCACCTAAATCACCATCTATCCCCACCCCCACCCCCACCCCCACCGTCCAAGCCTCAGAATGCTTGCACACTCTTCTAATGGAAATTACCAACCACCACCCCCACTGCCTGGGGCAACGCTGTGTAGCCCTGACCCTGCCCTGGCTAGCTCACCAGTGGCATCTGAAAAATTTACAAGAGAAGCAAAATCAGTGGGTAGAAAGAGACAAAAGGAGCCAGCCATTACAAGTGCCTGGGCTCCCGATGGCTCCCAGGCCCAGCCATCTGTAACCTTGAAACAAATCCTCTTTTCCGTGAAGTACTTTGAATGGGCCTCTGTTCCTTGCCACCACGGTGTCCCAACTTCCACAGATCATGGGACTGTACCCACTCATAATAATTGAACACACTGGCATTCAACATTTAGACATTAATCTCCTGCGAGTTTTGTCAGTGTGAGTCAACATCCCTGAGTCTTATTGAATATGGGACTGAGGAGATGAGGAACATTAGTTTTAGAGTCAGAAAGACCTGGGTTGGGTCCCAGCTCTGCCACTTACTAGCTGTGTGACACTGGACAAGTCACCTTACTCCTTCAGCTTGGATTCCTCACCTATAACATAAGGGTGATTGGAGGACCTAGCCCATAGAATCACTGGGACGACTAGACAGTACCAATCAAGAGAGGGTCTTAGGGCCTCCCTGGTCATTGTTGGGTCAACATGACGTGCCCACGTGCCTTATCTGCATTTCCAAAATCCAAACAGCTCTGAAACCTGAGAGTCATCTATAACTCTTCAGCAGAAAAGACTGACATGAACTGACATGAGGCTACTTGTACTCTTCTCTCACCCTTTTACTGTGAATATTTGCTGCAGAAATATTAAACTATTTGGTTATAGGACTCTGCAGGGTGTTACACATAATACAGTTGATGTGCCACGTCCCCTTCCGAAAATCAGGAAAATTTTGTGTTTTACAACTTATCTGGCCCCATGGTTTCAGGATCTGTATCTTTATGAGGGTGAGGATGAGAAAACTGGCCTGGGGTATATGCACCAAGGTACCTCCTGTCTCATGGGGACTTTGGCAGGCAGCCAGTCTCTACAAACTTCACCCCAACTTTGCTGGGCCTCTTTTCCTGCAACTTTCTAACAGGCCTTTAGAATTTGTATGCAGTTCGCCCAGGCTGAGATCAGGGATACATCCAGAGAAACCTGCCTGCTTACGGCCAAGGTAGAGTGCCAGATGAAATGCACACAACAACTTCAAATACACACACACACAAAAGGCATGCAACTAAAGAGCTGGTCATCAAGCAGAAGCATAAAGTCCAGTTTCCTTTAGGTTTTGAATTGTATATCGATGATTATGGAAAAGGAACTGTTCCCATAATTAAAATACAAACTATAGAAAAAAAATTTAAAGCAAATGGCAGCAGGGTTCAAGAAAGTACATTTCTTTCACGTTCAACCAGTGTTCATGAGACAGCAGTGCACACAGTTGGGCGCTTTGTGGTGTCAGCATCCTCCGCTTCCCCTTCCAGAAGCCGCTTTCGACTTGTGGAAGGCTGGAAATAAAGGAAAAGAGAGAAATGTTCAAAGAAAACCACTGGCTTCTTTAAGATTATCAAAGTTTCCCAATAAGCTTGGAGTAAATTTGGAGCATTTCATGTGAAACTTCTAGTACCAAGAATTACTGGTGTCTTCATTGACATCTGAATCCCCATCACACCTGCCAGGACTCAGACATGCTTATCAAACTGGCATTTCTCTCCCTTATGGCTTCCAGCCATTCAAAGATGTATATTAAAAGTAAGCAGCATTACCAGCCTCCTCTTGGTCGCCTTTTCCCAAATGATGACGTTTAAAGGGACTACAAAACCTCTCACTGGGAGCCCCAAGTCTTGCTCTTCTGTGAGAAGACAATCTTTTTTGTGTCTTTGTTTTCCCATTTATAAAATTGTGAGGGGGCAGTGGGAAGAGGAGTGTTATCATTCACCAACAGAAGACAGGACAAGATGAATAGATATTAACTTATACTTACAAAGAACTTTAGAGGAATAAAATTATAATCAATAAATCATCAACCACTCACCCAAATTTTAAATTTTTCAACAAATTTAAATTTGAGCCTCTAATACAGTTTTCCAATCTTGCCTTGCAGGAGACCTCTTGATTGACAATCCCTAGCTGTACTTCTCTAACGCATTAAACATACTCTTCATTATTAAATCTTCTAAGGGTACTAGAGCAGATCAAGCTGAAACAAAGTATATGCTACATTCATCCTAAAAAAATGTTAAGCAATTGCTGCTAAAGAAACTAATCAAACTCATCATAGTTGCTCATCAGCTCTGTAAACTTAGCCTACATTTAATGACCATCATCCAGAATACCTGGGCTGGGACCTCAGGTAGAGCTGTTGACTTATTTTCTTCAGAAAGCAAATTCTGAAATTTTCTCTTCATGTCCTCATCCTGTGAAGAAATGAAAAACATAAGTAGGCTGTGTCTGAGGGAAAGAAAGCCCCTAGAAAGACAGGGCTAGGATGCTCCTGGAAACAGGGAAGTGGACAAAGAGGTCCAGTCTGTCCACTTAGAGGCATGCCCTTGCTGAAGCTCCAGAAGAGAAAGGTGTTCATTCCTCACCTCTGCCTTCCCAGAGTAGTCTAATCAGCAGTCAGGACTCAGTCAATACTGGCTGAACCAAACCCACATACCTAAGAGCTCTCAGTGAGTCAGGAAGAACCACAGACCTTAGCAGTCAAGACTTTCAGAACCAGCAGCCCAGATCCTGAGGGATGGCAATCTGGAGGCCAGAGGCTGGAGTCAGCTCAGTTTTCTGGGGGCTGACTCCAGGAGGTCCCCTCTCTCCGATAACAGTGAGGCCAGTAACTGGGGCCAGCCTAACCAACCAACCCTAGGAAACCAACCTAGGAAAATTCACCCAGCAAGTGCTATACGAGTTGCCAGAAGGACTTCAAGCCCACAATATCCCAGAGCTTGGGTCTAATGAGAAAGGAAGACAGGTGAACAGGCCATAGAATTACAGATGTTTCTTCCTGCTGGAGAGGGAGGTGGTGGGGAGAAGGGGGCACAGCACATGTACACCCAGCCCAGCTGTGCATGAGGGTAACTCCTACCTCCCTGGACACTCACTTCTGCAGGATTCAAAGATTTGCATCAGGGAGACCTGAGAGGTGACCTGGTGCAGCTCTCCCCACCTTCAGAAAGGTAAAGCATCCATGACTAGGATTGTGGGCTTTGAGGAAGCCAGCTTTGGAAGCCCAGCTCAGCCACTCAAAAGTAACGTGTGCAGGGCCGGCCCTGTGGCTTGGTGGTTGAGTGCGCGCGCTGCGATGCTGGCGGCCCGGGTTCGGATCCCGGGTGCGCATCGAGGCACCACTTCTCCGTTCATCCTGAGGCCGAGTCCCACATACAGCAACTAGAAGGATGTGCAGCTACGACACACAACTATCCACTGGGGCTTTGGGGGGAAAAAATAAAATAAATAAAATCTTTAAAAAAAAAAAAAAAAAAGTAACGTGTGCAGAATATAGACCCAGAGTGGCCTAATTTTAAAGCCCCATTTACTTTCCCACCCAACCCCACTCTTCCCACTAAGCCAAGTGTACTATGTGGGTGGGGGAGAAGACGTAGGAGTGAAGGCCTCCAACATTCAGCAAATTGATGGATATTAAAAAATTACAGTGCTCGAGGATTAATTCACCTGTTCTCTATCTAGTGGAGAGAATCAGCTGCTTCCATCACTCTGTTTCTGCACTCAGTGTAGCTCCCCACTGCCCATTCTGAGAGCGCCAAGTTCATCTGGATTCCACTCCACAATTTCCCTTAGGATCTCACTTCTCGTGCAGTGCCACTCTCAAAGTTTCCTCCTACACCTGCTCACAGCCTCCACCGAAAATCCCCTCCGTGCCTTCCTGCCTATCCACCTCACCCACCTTTCTCATTTACTTGGTGAACAAACATTTCCCAAGCACTCTTAGATGCCAGGCACTGTAATAGGCACAGGGGCCTCCATATCAGAGGGACTCAATCAGTGTTGAAAATGCTGTGCCCTATTGTTACGTGCCGAATTGTGGTCCCCGTCTCCCCCCTCCAAATTCATATGTTGAAGCCCTAACCCCCAGGACTGTGACTATATTTGGAAACAGGGTCCTTAAAGAGGTAACTAAGTTAAAATAAGGCTATTATTAGGGCAGGGCCCTAATCCAATATGACTAGTATCCTCATAAGAAGAGAGGAGACACTAGGGATGTGAGTGCACAGAGAAAAGACCATGTGAGGACACAGGGAGAAGGCAGCCAACCTGCAAGGCAAGGAAGGGGTGTCAGGAAAAGCAAAGTCTGCCGACACCTTGAAATTGGACTTCTAGCCTCCAGAACTGCAAGAAAATAAATTTCTGTTGTTTAAGTCACCCAGTCTGTGGTACTTTATGATGGCAACCCTAGCAAACGAATACACCCATGTTATCCCCAGGTCCCCAGCCTTTAGACAGTCTTCACACTATGTGAACCTGTGGGTACCTGCAGCCCCATGGGCAATGGCCCCATCTCATCCTGGGGATCCACCATACTCTGCACCTACCCCTATTACCACATATATCCCACTGTTCTATACTGACTGTGGTCAGTAGTGGTGGGGTTGGCCCCCACCCAGACTGTCAGAACCCCAAGGCAAGGGCTTATCTTACTCCTCTTTGCATCCACAGTGCCTAACAGTGCTTGACACACAAGCTCGTTAACTGTCCTCTGAAGGAATGAATGCACTAAGAAATGGAACCATGCTGGAACACCCCTTGTGGCAGCTCTTCAATGCAGACAAACAGAACTGACCTCAACCCTATTTAGGCCTGCATTTAAAACAAGTCAATCAGCAATATTATGAAAAAGGAGCTCATTACATACCACAGGCAGCAATGTGTATCTGCAAATAACCTTCCTTTGAGATGTCTACAATCTATTCAAAAATATTAAATTGTAATGTGCCTCGAAGACAAGCAGGAAGGAACCCTCTATTTCAGGAAGTGAAGAAGGGGCCAAAAGTGGATATAAGGCATGCTTCCCAAACTGGAAACTGTTAATGACAAAACAGAGACTGGAACTCACATTCCAAATGCTCAGTCCAGTGCCAGACCCACAAAACCATTTGGTTTCTTCAAAAACACTGAATTTTCCCAAACTAAGAGCTAAACTATCACTAGCAGATGATTTATGTGGGCAATCTGCATCCTTGTCCTCACTCAATGTTCGCTCCACCTTTTGCTGCAAAAACAAAATGTGGACAAAAGAGTATTCAAGTGAGACCTCTGTGGCAGCACTGAACTTCACCTTTTCCTCAGTGTTAATAACAGCTTTCTTTTGAGACAAAAAATACCACAAACACAGGCTATACTTGTTTAAATTCCGGGCAGATGCAAACCCTGTTCCCAGACCTAACTGGCAAGCTCCTCTACCTCCACATCTGGCCCCCGCGAGTTTCCCTACTCGGGCACATGAAAAGAGCCAAGAGGCATGTTTTTATTTTTCATCAAAATTAAATTCCCCCATGCAAAGGCACCCTTTGTTTCCAAATTCCTTTTCTCCAGGGTCCTGCTGTTTCAAATCTGTGTGGTCTATTATGTGCTAAATAATCTGACAGATTTCTTCTGGGGGGACTGCTGTTTCCAGGGCAACATCCCAAACACATATATCTACTTTTTTTTTTCTTTGAAGGATTTGTTGTTCTCAACCTGAGCAAAACCGTTAGAGGTGGAGGGTTGGAAGAGAGAAAAAATGAAGACCGTCTTCCTGGAGTCCCAGAAGCACAGTGCTGAGACTGGATGGCTCAAGGCGCTCCTGGACCAGTAATCCCCCAGAGTAACAGCCTCTAGCTCAAGCTACCTGGTTAAGTCCCCATCCTCACAGGAAAGAAAGACACCAAATGAAAGTTAATGACAAAGGGTATGGCTGTGCCAAATGGAACTGCACATAATTGAAGACCTGACATCTGTCAGAAGAAAACCTGCCTGATACTGTAAGCTAATTCCAAAACCAAAGATTAGCCCAGCAAAGCCACAAAGGACTTCCATCTCTGGCGGCTCCAGTGAGGTCAGCGCATAATCTAACAGCAGCCACAACCCCCAGTAGGGACAGAGAGGTAATGCAGACTTGAAAGGCACAGGTAACAGTCTGCACAAATAGCATGCTCACTCACCACGAACAAGAAGTAGGAGGACCCTTTATACTCAATCACTTGGGCTTGAGAAATAGCTGATTCTCCCCCAGAGAGGCTGTCCTCCTCCCTGCCTTGCTTCCCTGATCTAGGGTTGAAGATGGCTGGAATGCAGCCCATCCTACCTGTTTGGGGTGGGGGGGGGGGTTGAGGGAAGAGTAGGACACAGCTGGGGGTAGAGGTTTGATGCTAAAACAACCTCTCAAAGGAACACAGCCAAACTGCAGACTCAAGAAGCCAAGTGGAACCAGGACAGGCCATAAAGGGAGCTTGTCCATCCAAGAGCCACAAGTCAAGGTGAAAAGGTTGCATCCAAAGACACACCCACACTCACACCCATATACACACATACACACACCCACACACCACACACCTAGAGCTCCATCTAAAACAAATGCATTAAACAGACCCAACAAAGCAAACACTGTGTTTCCATCTTCTTTCTCATCTCTCAGGTACAGTTCAGGGCTGCCCATATGTTTCATGCTAGCAGGCACTGCCCCATACCCACCTGAAGCCATGGGTGCCTTAAAGCTTCTTCTGTCGTAAAACGTGCCTTTGGATCCACTATCAACAACTTCTTGACAAGGTCCAGAGCTAAAGCAATAAGATAAATTGGCAAATCACAGTGAAAAGGATAGATATATTAAATCTGCAAAATTAAAGAATGCCAGAATCATAGGCCAACATCCAGAAAGAAGAGAGAGAGGCTGAGGTCATTGTGAGTCAGCAGGCGTGGTGGGCAGGGCCCCTAATCCTCCTCACTCTCTGTATTCGTCAGAGTGCTCTGAGAACACTAGGAATGACCACAATGCTCCCCATCTCTCCCTGCTCGCACATCACAACCTCTTAGCTCTCTGTTCCCTCTTTCGTTATTGGACTCAAATTCAAAACTAATTAAAGCTGAACTTCCACCCAGTTCTAAGACACTCAGGATGCTGTGCCAACTCTCCCAGAGACCCACAGATTGATGGTGCAAGTTCCTCAGCCAGTGAAAGTCTCCTTGGAACTGCAGGCTTGGCAGAAACAAAGCTTGACAGCCCGCAACAAGTGGAGCTAGCTTGTATGTTGCAACAATATTATTCTTTAGACATTCTGACATTTACACAATCATCTATGTTACATTATTTGACATTTAGTTTTAGCTTGCTACTTTTTCCTTTGAGAATTACAAAGTTGCACTTTTAAATTCTAAAACACGAAGTAAGTAACTACATTTAGCTTTTACATGCTTACTCAAAGGAAATCCTATAACTAACAAGTTACTTATTATTTTACACACTTAAATAGGTGCCAGGCACTTGTGTTATGGTACACTTAACCCTCACAAAAACCCTTTAAATTAGGGGTGTATTGTTATAAAGGAAATGGAGACTCAGAGAGGTTAAGTAACTTGCCTAAGGTCAAAAAGCTAGGAAGTAGCCCACCCAGGACATGAGCCTAGATGGGCCTGGTTCCAGAGCCCACACTCTTAACAGCTTCTTTTGCCTCTCAAATGATACAAAACTAACAACAGAAAATAAGAACGAATTGACAGGAGAAAACATCACACAATTTGAAAAGAACTCCCACCACAGCACACACAACATTTTAGCAAACCACAAATTCTTAATCCTTTCGTATCCATACCCTTCTCTGAGACCTCTGCCCAGACTTCAGGAATGAAGTTGTACTTTCCACTGGTGATCTGATCCTTCAGTGACACTTGAGTCTTATGCTCAGAGAAAGGTGGATACCCACTAAGGCTTAATATTGGTAGAGAGAGAAAGGAAAAGAAATCAAGTGGCATTCTCAGTGGCATTCGGATATATAGATTTCTTTTTCAGCATAATGCAAAATTAGATTTTTCTTTAAATCGATGGTCAAAAAAAGTGACCTAAATTAAACACAAGCTCTCTATACCTGGACATATATCTGATTTCACCTAATTACCTCCACCCAGACTCTGAAGCAATGAAAACTTTTCTTACCAAATAAAAAGAATAACTCCTAAACTCCAGCAGTCCACAGCACGGTTATATCCAGCAGTCCCAAAGGAATTAAGAACCTCAGGAGCCAAGTAGGTGGGGGTACCACATAAAGTTCTCATGAGGGAGGTCTCCCCCAAAATCTTGGACTGCCCAAAATCAGTAATCTAAAATTAAGGACAAAAGGGAATCATTTTTAATGATGTGATAAAATAAAAAAGATTAACAGTCTGCCAGTCCCAAAAGATATGCATGCTAGATCAGTTCCTATCCTATAGTTCATGCCTGCCATTAATCTGAAATCTAAAAATTCTGGGCCGGCCCTGTGGCTTGGTGGTTAAGTGCGCGCGCTGCGATGCTGGTGGCCCGGGTTCGGATCCCGGGTGCGCATCGAGGCACCACTTCTCCGTTCATCCTGAGGCCAAGTCCCACATACAGCAACTAGAAGGATGTGCAGCTACGACATACAACTATCCACTGGGGCTTTGGGGGGAAAAAAAATAAAATAAATAAAATCTTTAAAAAAATAAATAAATAAATAAATAAATAAATGAAATCTAAAAATTCATGTCTTTGTAAGATAGCTTTAAGCTCTGCAAGTTATTTAATTTTACTTAAATTAAAATTCCTGAGCCAAGGAGCCTGAAGGCCCAAGTTTTTCTCCAACTTATCTGTGTTGTCTGTAGTCTTACAAAAGGTTTATACTCCTTATCACAGACACTCTAGGATTCTAACTAGGAATGCATGGTTCTTCTTAGACCCCAGTTTCTCAACCTTGGCTGCACACTGGAATATCTGAGGAGCTTGGAAAAAATACTTAGACTTGAGTGCCACCTTCAGAGAATCTGAAGTGTCGTGGGTTTTTTTAATTAAATTAATTAAACGTTGATTTGATTGAATCAACAGTGATTCTGAAGAGAAGCCAGGCTTGGGAAGCACTGCCTTAGACATAGGGAAGGGGAAGACAGGGGATGTGATTCACTCATCCATTTAGACCCCTCCCTCCCTCCAAACACAGAAGTGGCTAGTACACAGTGGAGGTCAATAAATGCTCATTAGAATCTGGCTTGGAGCAATACCACCTGATCTCTAAAATAATTTAAAAATGATTCTTTTTAAAAAACTAATAATTCTCAACCCTTTTCATGCTCCTACTTTTTACCTGATGAATTAAAACAGTTTCTAAACAGAAATCTACTGGAGTGGCCACACACAGAACATAAATTTCTTACCTTTATAAGACAGTCCTCTTTTTGAGATGAGAGTAGAACATTCTCTGGCTTTAAGTCCCGATGGATAATGCCATTTTCATGAAGGTACTACACACAAAGGGAGGTATGACCCTTAGATTTACGGAGGAGGTACATGAGTAGAGACACACACACACATTACAACTGGGTGAAACTGTAAGCCATGTTACTCTCAATCATATTCTCAAAAATCATAGAAAACTACTGGGTGTAGGGGTTAGTGTTTACAAATTTGTTTTCAAGAAAATCTTTCAAGAATAGAAAAATGAAAAAGGTAACTTATGACAGTAAACCTTTTATTTCACTTTTCAAGATATTAAACATCCCTTCACATTGGCAGGTGTCAATTTCAATAATAAAAATGTAAATAAGTAATATAAAATATTTTGAGACCATATTAAAGAAACCATAAAAATTCCACCAAACTAATATATTTGGTTATTCCATCCTTGAGAATATTTTTAAAGGGAATCTGTAAAATACATATTTGTAAAATATCTGTTTATATACCCAGAGTTCACCTACTCCTCAATGCAAAGACTTGACTTAGTCTTTGAAAACTCTATGGCTGAAATAATTTTATTTATTTATTTTTTATCCCCAAAGCCCCAGTAGATAGTTGTATGTCATAGTTGCACATCCTTCTAGTTGCTGTATGTGGGACGCGGCCTCAGCATGGCCAGACAAGCGGTGCGTTGGTGCGCGCCTGGGATCCGAACCCGGGCCGCCAGTAGCGGAGCGCGAGCACTCAACCGCTAAGCCACAGGGCCAGCCCACTATGGCTGAAATAGAAGGTTGATGTTTGTGTGTCCATCTTTATACATTAAGTCATATTTCTTTAGGAAAAAAAATTCTCAGGTCCACTGATCTGCACTCAATTCATCTTAATATACTTGGTATAATATAAGGGAGGGAATAAACCATTAAGAGAGTAAAGCACTGGTTAGGTGTTTATGGGCTTCAGTTTTCTCTGGAAATCTCTCTGGCCTAGAGGAAAAATTCCTCCAAAACACTTCCACTGGGAAAGGGACCTGGTGAAGCCCCCAGGGAAGGCAAATCCAGGTGGAGCAGCCCCAGGAAAATCTCTCTCCATCCTCACTCAACACAAGAGCTGCTTCCAATCACTGTTTCCTGCATGCAACAGGTTTTCAAGGGAAGAAATCTTGCTGGGCAAGTGCCACAGCCAAATTTGGTTTGAGAAAGAGTGATGTTCCTCGAAGCGGGCAGGGTGCCACCTGCTGTTCCTCCACCCGACACTGTCATGGAATAGAGATGAGAAGGCAGCGGCCGAGCCGTTAACAGGACGCTCCACGTAGGGGAATATCTAGTACTGTGCCATGGGGGAGGGGTCCATCTGTCACAACCACCCCAACTTGCCAGCCTCACCCTCATACCTGCTCCACTCCCACCCTGTGAGGGAAGAGGGGTTTCTTTAAGGATCAGGTGGAAGTAGAGGTCAACGCCCCCCAGAAAGACCTCCAAGCTAAAGAGAGGACATGTGGAACGGTGTGTTTATTTCTTTAACTCCCTTTCTTACTCTCTCTCAAGCTTCACAGCAAGAACTTTCTCATCTGAGTCACAGGGGTGGGACATTTTTGCCAAGAACAGAACACACAACACACCGACTCTCTGCTTCTGGGTTTTCATCCACAGTCCCTTGCTTTCTGCCTAACCAGGGAGTAATTCACCTAAAAGAAAGCAGGTTGTCAGAAGAATTGAGGAATTCTCTTACCTGTACAGCCAGGAGCATCTGGTAAAAATACAGTTTGCATGTAGCTTCTTTCAGGCGTTTATTCCCCACTACCCTGTCAAACAGCTCTCCTCCTTCCATCCTGAAACACACGCAAAGCAGGGGATTCATTCCTAGAGGGAAACTCACTTGGAGGGAAGATAACACAAACAAAACAAACTCATTAAGACAAGAAAGAGTTGCCATTTTTATTCAGTCTTGACTCCCATTTGTAAAGGCAATGAGGTAATAACCCTCATCCACAATGACAATGTCCCTGTTGCAAACTAAGGAACAAGGAAAGACGGAAGGAGTGTGCAGTGAGCACTGGAGACACTTGGGGAGCTTTTAAAAATCTGTTTCAGTAGTAGATCGAAGGCAGGGACCAGGAGTTTCCATTTTATCGTGCACCCCAGGTGATTCTGATACTGTTGCAGAGAAGCCAGCAGAAGGCTACAATCAGACAACTGGGGTCTGAGCCCCAGCTCCACCACTTCTCCGCTGTGGGATTTTAGAAAACTTATGCAACCTCTCTGAGTTTGTCTTTGCTTCTTAAAAAAGCACTTATTGGGCCGGCCCCGTGGCTTGGTGGTTAAGTGCGCGCACTCCGCTTCTGGCGGCCCGGGTTCGGATTCCGGGCGCGCACCGACGTACCGCTTCTCCGGCCATGCTGAGATCGAGTCCCACATACAGCAACTAGAAGGATGTGCAGCTATGACATACAACTATCTACTGGGGCTTTGTGGGGAAAAAATAAAAATAAAAATAAAAAAAGCACTTATCTTGACGGCTGTTGTAAAAATTAAGAGATAACTGATGTAGGTAGAGCACCTGGCACAGTGTAGCTGCTTGACAAGGTGATTCAATTCCTCTATGCTTCAGTTTGCTCTTCTGTAAAGTGGGGCTAAAAACAGTAACCCACCCATAACCTGTAAGTAACCTGGATGACTGTTAAGAAGGTTACATAAGTCAATCCATGTAAAGTGCTTAGAGCAGTACTTGGCTCATATCAAGTGCTTAATTAGTATCAGTTACTGTTATCATATTATTATTATTACTATTATTAAACTGTTTTAACTAGATCCAGTGAGGTGACAATCTCCTATTTAATAGCAACAGATATTCCCTTAAGCACCACAAGGGCTGTCCAGTCTCCCCTGGTGCTATGACTGGGACTATTGTTTGGTATATAATCTTAATGGTCACCTGCATAGCCACTGTTTGCCACTCAGAAGCAAAGCTTTGCCTGTGTGCCACAATAGCCACTCCCAGAAACACTACATATTTATGCAGGAACAGACATCAAGACAGGCCTCTTCCAGGAATGAGACAGAGAATGATTTTGGTCACACCAAATAAGACAGGACTTTACGGCCACAGAAATAAACCAGCAAGTACACCAGCACCTGAAAGATACTCAGGTGTCACCATGCAACCTGGTACTGTGATCCCGAGCAGAAAGGTCCACCCTTACAGGCAAGTGTTTCAGTCTAATAACATCCACCTGTGGTTAAGCACCTATATGTGCCAGGTACTCTGCTGGGGGCTTTTCATTCCTCATATCATCTAATCCTTACAACTCTGTGCATGGGATATCACTATCTTCCCCATTTAAGACTAGGAAAATGAGACTCAGAGGTGAAGTAAACTAACCCACTTACAGTCAGTCAGTTAGTTACAGTCAGTCGGTCACTTACAGAGTGAGATTCAAACCCAGCCCTCAGATCCAGGGCCTGGATCCTCTCAGCCACCTGCCTTTGGAAACACTGGAGGGCTTTTAGAACTGATACTAACCCCACACACACATACATCCGATGAGGGTCCCCAGGATGAGAAATGCATGCCAGCATTAGATTCTTTGGTGGCTTACAGACATTTAAATGGAAACAAATTAAAAAGCTTTTACTTACAATTCCAAAACAATATAATAATCTTCAGCATCAAAAAAGTCTTTAATCTTGATGATACAAGGCTAAAAGAGGGAAAAAAGGAAAAGTAGTGAGAGCTCTCAAGAGGAAAAGCAAAACTCGGGACATTGGCCCAGAGGGTCTGGGAGGCCATGGCAAGTTCAAAGGTGTTCATTTTATCGATTTGTTTTATAATTTACATTTATTATTTTACATGTGTTAAATATTATATAATTTAAAAATATTCAAAGGAGGAAAGGGAGGAGAGTGAGAAGGAGGGAAAAGAAGGAAGAGAAGGCAGGCAGGCAGGAAGACAAGAAAGAAATCCTTGGCTTCTTGCTGCCTAGAGGCTAAAATCTAACTTCTCAGCAGGGATTAGCAAACCCTTCATGACCTAGCCTCATCTCCTGCTCCTGATCCCATGCATCCTCCTCTCCGGACCACAAAACTCCCCACCCACCCCACACTCCCTGTGCTCTTTCCCAGTGTCACACCTTTCCTCAAGCTACCTTCCTGCCTGGTGATCCAGCCCTCTGGGCACACTTGGCCTCAGGCACCCAGCCCCAGCTCAAATGCCTCCCTCAGAATGCATCCACACTCCCTGCAGTGGTTCTAATCTGTGCCACCCTACACTGCATCTTTAGTATCTGCCTTGGCGCCAGGCTGTGAGCTCCAGGAGGGCAGAGAGAGGAAACTAACACCCACCATGGGTCTCCTTTCACCAGGCACTGCATGGGCGGAGTCAAGTGTTATTTCTCTTTCTAGGACCGACACTCAGCATAGCAGCTGGCATGCAGAAGACACTCATATGCTGCCCAGATTAATACCAACAACATCAATAACAGATACACCACCCACTGAGGGTAGATTCTGCCAGCCACATTTTGATCATGGAACATATGGCCAGGGGGGTCAGGCTGACAGCAAACAAATTCCACCGCTCCTTACCTATGATCATAGTATACTTGGCTCTGCATGAACATGTGTTATTGTCACAATCATGAAAACACTGAATATGCACTGTAGTATTATTTAAAAGGATAGAAAGGAAAGAAGAGCTGAAATTCTCATATAACACCACAGGAAAGCAGTATGGAAAACAGTATGGAGAGTCCTCAAAAAATTAAGGATAGAACTACCATACGATCCAGCTATTACACTGCTGGGTATTTATCCAAAGAACGTGAAAACACCAATGCGTAAAGATACATGCACCCCTGTGTTCATTGCAGCATTACTTACAATAGCTGAGACATGGAAGCAACCTAAGTGCCCATCAAGGGACGAATGGATAAAGAAGATGTGGTATTTATACACAATGGAATACTACTCAGCCATAAGAAACGATGAAATCCAGCCATTTGTGACAACATGGATGGACATTGAGGGTATTATGCAAAGTGAAATAAGTCAGAGGGAGAAGGTCAAATACCGTATGATCTCACATTAAGTAGCAGATAATAACAACAAACAAATACATATAGACAGAGATTGAATTGGTGGTTACCAGAGGGGATGGGGGGAGGGAGGAGGGTGAAAGGGATAATTGGGCACATGTGTGTGGTGATGTAATTAGTATTAGAGTGGTGAACATGAGAATATGATGTAATTCATGCAGAAACAGAAGTATAATGATGTACACCTGAAATTTACACAATGTTATAAACCAATGTTACCACAATAAACCAAAAAAAAAAACTTCAGGTATAATTAAACCAAATTTGCCAATTTAGCCTTGTCTTCACAAACATAATCAGTTGATCAAGCCCGTATGAGATATAATATTTAGGAGATTTACTATGTCTTTTGGCCAGAAACTAACTTGGTGGAAATATCACATAATTATTTAGTCATGACATCTTTATACCGCATTGTTCTCTCAAAATTTCAGGGTAAAGCTCTTCCCAGCTAAATGGCAGCTCAACACACACACATTTACACATATACACACACAATTAAGGAACCCAGGTTAATACTAGCTTTATTATATTGAAATGCTTTGCACTCCTCCTATATTTTAAGATAAATGAATTTAAGTATGGGTCATATTTTACAGCAATACTTACATGATTTAGCTTTTTCAAAATTTCTATTTCTGTTTCAACATTGAGAACTGGATCCTTGGATAAATAAAATAACATTAGAGTTTATTAGTAATAATAATAATAGCCAATATTTAGAAAATATTTATACTTAAACTCAGTTGAGTAAAAACTGCCTGAGTTCCAAACCCAGCTCTACTCATACAGAGAAATCAAGGTGTAGAGGTCAATAAATTAAATAACTCACCTAAAATCACTCTGCAAAGTGCTTGGCAAACAGTAAGCATTCAGTAAATGATCAGGCCCTATGCCAAGCTCTTTATTTAAAAGGGTCATCTCACACAAGACTTATAATCCCCAACCGAACTGGGTTCTATAATTATCCCCATTTTACAGATGGAGCAACTGAGACTCAGAGAAAGGAAGCACTTGCTCCAGTTCCCACACCCAGAAATAAATGTGTTTCCACTGTTCTCATGCTTACCTGGTAAGATCTGCCTGTCTCATTAGCTGTGGAATTGTTTATATTCACAAAAATGATACAATAAACAAAAACCATAGACAAGAGCTATTCAATTAAACTGTATAAAGAAAATGTCAAGTCAAATTTCTAATAATAGAGCAGACACAGGTTCCAATTGACTGCAGGCTGACATATTTACTGAGACTCGAAGGAGAGGAAGATTCAGGGAACTGAAGTTGCTCTCCGTTACAATTCCAAAAGGATGACTTGAGTTACTCACCCTCAGGGGCTACACCCTCCAAAGCAAAGAGGATATAGAATTACATATTTATGTAAAATGGACTTCGGCTAAGAAACCCAGATGTTTAATTTTAAAAGCCTGCCTCTTCCTGTAAGCCGTTAAACTCATTACCAAGTCAGGGTGGACTCAGATGATAGAGAGCTCTAAAAGGGTCCAATATGATTTGAAGGATGAAATTAAGAAGGAAAATTTTGCTCCAAGTCATTAAGAATCTGGTAAGCATTTTCTTCCCTCCAAAATGGGAAACAAATCCAGAATCACAAGGGAAAAGATCTATAACAAAGTGAACACTGACAGGAAATTCCTCTTGCCATGTGAGAATGGCATTGTCTTGGGGAAAAAAAATTGATCTTTAAGGAATGTTAAAGTATAATAGCCAGAAACAGCTGGCCACAAAGAAAAACGTGATTACAGGCCATATTTTACATTACTTTGCTGGGTTATGTATTGAAACACCAGTACACTTGGCCATTCCAGTGTAAGTGTGTATTATAGAAAATGTAATAAAATGAATGGCTAGGATATAAAGAGACTGTTAAGATAATTTAATTAAGATTTTAAAAATCTATAAACACTAAGATATTCATTGCCACATTATCGGAAAGAGCAAAGAATTAGAAATTATCTAAACGATCAACCAGAGAAATGGTTGAATAAATTATGATAAACTCAATGAAATAAAGACTCGATCATCAAAAAGGATATATTAGGGAAAAGTTTAAGCATTAATGCTTATGTAGAAAGCAGAATACAGGGGCCGGCCCTGTGGCTTAGCGGTTAAGTGCGCGTACTCCGCTACTGGCGGCCCGGGTTCGGATCCTGGGCGTGCACCGACGCACCGCTTCTCCGGCCATGCTGAGGCCGCGTCCCACATACAGCAACTAGGATGTGCAACTATGACATACAACTATCCACTGGGGCTTTGGGGAGAAAAAGGGGGAAAAAAAAAAAAAGGAGGAGGATTGGCAACAGATGTTAGCTCAGGGCCGGTCTTCCTCAGCAAAAAGAGGAGGATTGGTGTGGATGTTAGCTCAGCGCTGACCTTCCTCACAAAAAAAAAAAAGAAAAGAAAGCAGAATACAAAATTGTATATACAGTATGATTTCAATCATCTAAAAACATGAATTCATATGAACAAAGAAGGAAAAAGAAAACTGAAAACAGCTGTAGGGTTACAGTGGCAGGGATACAACTGGATGTTTTTTTCCTAATTTCCTTTCATTTATTGTAAAAACAATCTTGTAACAACCTGGAAGAACAAAAAAACTTCCTGCTATGTACATTATTATGTACAACCAAATATTTTTGTAACCAAATTGTCTATAAGTAAGCTTCTAGATTAGTTGAATAGACTCAAAATTTTTCAATGTTCTTTGATACAAATTCACATATCTGAGCAGGAACTTCTTCCCGACATTCACCACTCCAAAATTATTTGGGGAAGTTAAGAAGAAGTTGTTAAGAAGAGCTGAGCAGCCACAAACACAAGTACTTACTGCCTCTCTCCCAGAGCCAATAGCAAACTTCCTTTTGCTGATGATCTTTATGGCTACTTTCTTACATGTTTTCCTCTCAAAAGCTAGCTTCACCTCACCACAGGCACCACTACATGGAAAAAGAGAGAAAGTGACTGATTGTCAGAATGTTTTTAATCATGAGACCCACCACTTCTGAGCTGGCCTCAATTATTACAAGTTACAACCCTTCCACTGTCCCTGATTTCAGAGAAGACAGTAAAACCTCACCAATGTAAAATGTCATGGGCATAAGTAAATGTGGACCTTACAACACTGCGTCAGCTCCAAATTCCACTTGTTGAGCTGAGTGATACAGACTTAAGTCTTACTGTCACCCCAGATAGTGAAATTCTCAGAAAGATGATAAGAACAAATAAGAGAGAAATAACTTATCCCAGAGGTCAGAGAAACATCAAATAGAACAGAGTCCTAGTCAAAAATAAGCGTCTGAAACAAGTAACAGTAAACAGTATTTGCAAATGAATTACTTTCATTGATACATTTCTCTTTCTTATTCTCTGTCTTCAAAGGAAGTGCATAAGTAGTTGATGCCATGAATTGCACCCTAAATAAAATCACAATACCTAAGAAATCAAAAGTATTACACAATTAATCTGCTTGCAGCAAGCTCTCAAAGATTTGCAATTAATCGGGATACTATAATGGAGGAGGAATGCTACCCAAGATGCCAACCAGTACAGTTAATCCTACGTAGGCTCTGTTCTCCAAAGTTTGGGTCAGCCCAAAGTAATGGCTACTCGAGTATCAATCACTCATTACCTGCCTGAAGTAGACTTATAACTATTGTGGGTTTTGGGAGTGGGGTGAAGAGTTTGCCAAGACATCTTTTTTATTGTGTATTGCGTATACACATAACATAAAATTTACCATTGTAATCATTTTAAAGTGTACAATTCAGCGGCATTAAGTGCATCCACAACGTTGTGCAACCATCATCTCTATCTAGTTCCAGAACTTTTCATCAGCCCAAATGGAAACCCCATACCTAGTAAGTATTCTCTACATTCTACCCCGCCCCCAGCCCCTGGCAACCACTAATCTGCTTTCTGTCTCTATGGATTTGCCTATTCCAATTATCTTCTATCAATGGAATCATACAATATGTGGCCTTTGTCTCTGGCATCTTTCACTTAGCATGTTTTCAAAGTTCATCCATGCTGTAACACGTATTAGTATTTCATTCCTTTTTATAGCTAAATAATATTCCATTGTATGGCTATATCACATTTTGTTCATTCATTTGTTGATAGACACCTGGGTTGTTTCCACCTTTTGACTATTGTGAATAGAGCTGCAATGAACATTCATGCACAAGTTTTTGTTTGAACACCTGTTTTCTATTTAGGAGAGTATATACCTACAAGGGGAATTGCTGGGTCATATGGTAATTCTATGTTTAACTTTTTGAGAAAACACCAAACTATTTCCCACAGTGGCTGTACCATTTTACATTCCCACCAGCAGTGTATAGCAGTTCCAATTTCTCCACATCCTCACAAACACTTGTCACTTTCTGTTTCTTTATTTTGGCCATCCTAGTGGGTATGTAGTGGTATCTCATTGTGGTTTTGATTTGCATTTCCCTAATGACTAATGATGCTGAGCATCTTCTCATCTGGTTTTTATTTGTGTCTCTTCTTTGGAGAAATGTCTATTTAAATCCTTTGCCCATTTTTATTTATTTATTTTTTTCCCCCAAAGCTCCAGTAGATAGTTGTATGTCATAGCTGCACATCCTTCTAGTTGCTGTATGTGGGACACGGCCTCAGCATGGCCAGAGAAGCGGTGCGTCGGTGCGCGCCGGGATCCAAACCCAGGCCGCCAGCAGTGGAGCACGTGCACTTAACCACTAAGCCACAGGGCTGGCCCTCTTTGCCCATTTTTAAATTGGGTTATCTTTTTGTTGCTGAATTATAAGAGTTCTTCATTCTGGATACTAGACCCTCAACAGACATATGATTTGCAAATATTTTCTCTCATTCTGGTGGTTGTGTTTCACTCTCTTCATAGTGTCTTTTGACACAAAAGTTTTTAAATTTGATGAAGTCTAATTTATCTATTTTTTCTTTTGTTGCTTGTGCTTTTAGTGCCATATTTAAGAAACCATTGCCAAATCTAAGGTCATGAAGAGTTGTCCCTATGTTTTCTTCTTACAGGTGTATAGTTTTACCTGTTACATTTAGGTTTTTTTTTTTATTTTAATTTTTGTATATGGTGTAAGATATTGGTCTATATAACTATTATTTTTTTTTAATCTGCTCAAAACACTTTCCAATTCCCCTTCTGCAGATAACAGTCACCTTTTGCCTGAGAAATCTTCTCGGTGGAGTGTCTATAATAATATAGTACCCACTCCTAGGACCATGAGGTGGACACGTAATCAAAATTGAGCCCGTCAGGGTTTTCCCCGGAATCAAATGCTGATGTTGGGAAAGAAACAATTCTCTCTGCCATGGTTTCTAGAAGAAAGAAAATATGAATGTGGGGCTCCTGGAAGCCATTTTTCTGCCACACAGAGATAGCAATTCTATAGAAGGGCAACAAAGAGTAGCTAAATCCAGAGATGGAGCCAGAGCCCTGGCAACACTACGGGAGCCCTTAGGTCCAGCCACAGACAAAGCCAAAGAGTGCAATAAAGCCCTAAAGGCCTCCTGGTCCAGCCACGCCTGAAGTCAGCTGTGCCGCTGAATTTCCCAGTTACAAGAGCCAGTAAATTTCTTACCTGACTCATTTAAGTTTCTGTCACCTGCTAAAAGTTAAAGGATTTGTGTTGACTCTTCCCTTAGAAAACATAAGAGTCCCATATATTTCTTAAGGGCAGGCACAAATTTGCTGCAAGCTTCCATGTAGCCAATGCAAATATGGAAACACAATGAGTTACTGAATTTCATGTCCATAAACTAAAATATCTCCCATAGATGGTGATAAAGAGTACACTGTGCTTGGGGCCGGCCAGTGGCGCAGCGGTTAAGTGTGCACACTCCGCTTCAGCGGCCCGGGGTTCACAGGTTTGGATCCCGCCTGCGCACCGACACACTGCTCGTCAAGCCATGCTGTGGTGGCGTCCCATATAAAGTAGAGGAAGATGGGCACGGATGTTGGCTCAGGGCCAATCTTCCTCAGCAAAAAAGAGGAGGATTGGCATCGGATGTTAGTTCAGGGCTGATCTTCCTCACCAAAAAAAAAAAAAAAAAAAGAGTACACTGTGCTTGATTCTACATGGCAGGAATGTGGGTAATTCTTTCTTTCTATTATTTTCTACTTTCACATTTCCAAAAATGTCAATAAATAGAAAAGCCTTTAGGGAGGGGGAGGGATAGGAGGGTGAAGGACATTGTGTAACGTGCTAAAGGTGTCCTGAACACCTTCCCTAAGGAAGTGGTTCTCAAAGTATCATCAGGCAACGCCTAAAGGACTCCAAGATCCTTTCAGGATGTCCATAAAGTCAAAACTATTTTCAGAATACTAAGACATTATTTGCCTTTTTCATTCTTATTGTCTCATGAGTGTACAGAGTTTTCCAGAGGCTACATGACATGTGATATCGTGAAAGACTCAATGAAGAAGCAAATATCAGGATCTAGCCATCTTCTAGTAAGCCAGCAGACATCAAAGAGATTTGCAGGGGCCGGCCCCGTGGCATAGTGGTTAAGTGCGCGCGCTCTGCTGCTGGCAGCCTGGGTTCGGATCCCAAGCACTCACCGACACACCGCTTGTCAGGCCATGCTGTGGCAGCGTCCCACATAAAGTAGAGGAAGATGGACACGGATGTTAGCCCAGGGCCAGTCTTCCTCAGCAAAAAGAAGAGGATTGGCATGGATGTTAGCTCAGGGCTGATCTTCCTCACAAAAACAAAAACAAAAACAAAAAAGAGATTTGCAAAAATGTGAAACAATGCTACTCTTCTCACTAATCTTTTTTTTTCTGGTGAGAAAGATTAGCCCTGAGCTAACATCTGTTGCCAATCCTCCTCTTTTTGCTGAGGAAGACTGGCCTCAGGCTAAGATCCATGCCCATCTTCCTTTACTTTATATGTAGGATGCCTGCCACAGCATGGCTTGATAATCGGTGCGTAGGTCCACGCCCAGGATCTGAACCTGTGAACCCCGGGCCACCGAAGCAGAGCACGCAAACTTAACCACTACGCCACCGGGCCAGCCCCTCACTAATCTTTTTTTAAGTAATTATTTTCATTAAAAAATGTTATTTATCGGGGCCAGTCCAGTGGCATAGCAGTTAAGTTTGCATGTTCTGCTTTAGCAGCCCAGGGTTCACTGGTTGAGATCCTGGGCACACACCTACTCACTGCTCATCAAGCCATGCTGAGGCGGTGTTCCATATAGAAGAACTACAACTCTACAACTACGATACACAACTATGTACTGGGGCTTTGGGGAGAAAAAGGAAAAAAGAAGATTGGCAACAGATGTTAGCACAGGGCCAATCTTCCTCAAAAACAAACATGTTATTTATCTTAACATGAGTGAGTTTATTTTTTAATGAATTAATAAGTATTATTAACATGTCTCCATTTTAATTTCTAATAGAGTAAATATCAATAGATTTAAGCCACATGAACAAAAGCTCTTTGGGGTCTTCAGTAATTTTTAAGAGTGTAAGGGGTCCTGAAACCAAAAATTTTCAGAACTTGGCCCTATTCAATGGTCAGTTTCATTTCACTTCCCAAGATGTCACGAATTCTGAAGAGGGCAGAAATGCAGTAAATGTTTCTTTTTGGAAGGTAATGAAAATGTTCTAAAATTGATCGTGGTAAAGATTTCACAACTCTGTGAATACATTAAAAACCACCGAATTGTACATCTTAAATGGGTGAGTTGTATGGTATGTGAATTATATCTCAATAAAACTGCTTTTAGGAAGTTATCATAGATAAAATTTTTAAGGAAAAACCATTCAATTCAATTGATCATTATCAAATAAATGAATAACATACCTATCACAAATAGGTGCCCTACAAATATGTTATGAATAGATAACAAATGTTATAAAAACAGGAATGGAAAACTAACCAATGACAAATGCTTAGAAAAAAATTAAGTGCAATATCCATAAGAAAAAAGAAAATTACCTTCCAAGAGTTTTTGACATGATGTATTCATCTCTTAATTCCTTAGGATAAACTGACTGATCATCTACAGTCAGATCAAAAAATACAAAAACTAAGGAAAAAAAGGCAGAAATAGGTCTCATTAAATCATTCAATAAAAAGAAGATAAATGGTATATGGAATATAAAACAATTGTTTTTAATTACATCTAACATTTAACCCCAAAGGAATTATTTAGCTAGGCTAACACATATCATGAAACCCATGGAAAATGATGATTGTCAAATTTCATTCTTTAATGGAAATACACAGCATCGTTCTCACATAGTACAGGAAATCCATACATAAATGCTAGTCTTATTCCCTGACCTCAGAATATTAATCAATTGCACTATTATAAAATACCCATGCAGATTAGCACAAGCCCAAAAAGCAATTAGTTTGAGTCTAGAAAAAAATATTGTAGGCAAGTAATAAACATCGCAATAAAAATTAGACCATAGGATCATCATTCTTGTATTATCTTCTTTAGCCATTTATACTTTTACATATCTGGTATGTTATAGTGCAAACCATCTTGAACCTACTTGTAAAGTTAAATAAATAGCATTTTCAAAAGAACTTCTCCTTCATTTCTCCATTATTTGGGCTGTATCTCGGAAAAAGAAAAAAAAAACAAAAACACCTACTCATTTAATAATTTAACGATCCATGTGGGCCAAGCCTGCAATCACTTATCAAACATTTCAGTTCTACAAAGTCATCAATGGTAAATTTGCAACCACCTATATCTTAAAAGAGAGTGAAATTTGTTAAGATCCTTGAGTTTCCCAGATTTCAGGTGACAGCTTTTGACCTCCCTGAAGTAACCCAGAGATCCAGTCTCTGGCACAAATCTGAGCCACCTGTGCTTCACTCCAGGCTGGTCCACACAAGGCAGACGCTTGCCTAGTGAATGAGATCTGCTGGCCACCTGGGATACAACTATGCCTGTATGCTTATGTATATTTATGAACCTAGACGTTCCAGTGGCATCCAAGAATGTGGAAATTTGAAGGGCTCTGGAATGTATTTCTCACAAATGTCAGGCCCACTTCAGGGGCTGCAGACACAGTTGCCCACACAAGCTGGAAGGTCATGAACACAAGTAAGGCTGGGTTGAGTCTAAGACAACATGGAGCAGTGGGGACTTGAAGGAGAAAACACATCACGCGTCTGAAGGAGGCAGCCTCTACTCAGCACCTGCAAATCCTGAAGTAATGGGATTATAGGCTCAGTGTAGTCAGATATGCCACCTTTTCAAAGAAATTTGGATTTTCATGTTAAAGAACAAATAATAGCAAATGCCTGATAAAATGTCAGTAGACTGAACGTAGTCTGTAGAATAGCAGTTTGATCTATTTCCATCATGGCCACCTTTAACCCATGTAACACCTTTGTTCAAATTAGAAAAGGTGCCCCTTGGATAGACCAATTAGAAGAAGGTGGCAGGGGCCGGCCCCGTGGCTTAGTGGTTAAGTGCGCGCGCTCCACTACTGGCGGCTCAGGTTTGGATCCCGGGTGCGCACCGACGCACGGCTTCTCCGGCCATGCTGAGGCCGCGTCCCACATACAGCAACTAGAAGGATGTGCAACTATGACATACTACTATCTACTGGGGCTTTGGGGAAAAAAAAGGAGGAGGATTGGCAATAGATGTTAGCTCAGAGCCAGTCTTCCTCAGCAAAAAAAGGAGGATTAGCATGGATGTTAGCTCAGGGCTAATCTTCCTCACAAAAAAAAAAAAGAAGAAGAAGAAGGTGGCACACAGCTTGTCAAGTGGAGGACAGGCCAAAATTTCAGGGCCAGGTGCCCCTTCGACCAGATGTTCTCAAACAGCAAAACCCTATGCAGCTGCCCTGACTATAATTATCAGATAGAAAACAAAATAGTCAGAAACAGGGAATACTAAGTCAATCCTAAAATGCGCTTCAGGATGCCCAGTATAGCCATAGTTCTCAGATGCCAGTCTGAAGTCTGGCTGCATGAGAATCACCTAGGCAGGATTTTTTAGATCCTGGAACTTCTGGATCAGGATCTGTGGGAGAGTACTGGTGGAAATCTATATTTTTAAGATGCTATCTACACATACACACACATACCCTTCCAAGTTATTCAACTCTCAGATAGTTTCGGGAAGTTCTGTGGGTTTTTTTTAATCAAAGAAACAAGAGTATTCTCTTGTCCTAGGATTTAAAATCACTGTGACCTACATTTAATGCTGTTTTTTTTTTATTTTTTCTGCACTGAATTTTTTGCACTGAATGACAATTGTTCATTTTAGATGTGATAGTCATAAAGTTTTGGGAGTGGATGCTTATAAAACAGTACCTGATGATGACAATAAACATCTCCACTTTCACAGAATAACCAGGTGGTATTTAAGTAGGTGGAAGGTCTAAATTGAGATTCTTATAGAAAAACCCATAGCCTATAGCCTACTGCCTAGCATATAACAGGAGTTCAATAAATATGTGCAGAAATGAATGAATGGAAGGAATGAAGAAAGGGAAGAATGAGAAATGGAGGGAGGGAAATGAATTAATGGCCTAAAACAACAACTCACAGATATCTAAGACTGACGTGGTATAAACTGTATCCATCAATGAACTATGAACTCTCTTAAGCAATATGATAATTCAATTGACAGCATATGGCTTTAAATAAAACTAATCAAACCAATTAAACCTTAGAAAACCTGCCTTGATAGAACTTTTTCATAATTAAAAAATGCAACTAGGACTGAGTTGAATCTTGAATGCAAATCTCCTTACTTTACTTACTCAAACCATACTTCTGCAAGGACACATGTCAATTTTCCTTTAATATGGGAGGAAAAAAATTCCAGCAACCATAAGATAATAACATTACCTTTATTACTGCATACTGAAAGTGCGATTTCAGAATTGTTATTCAAAGGAAGGCGTCTCCCTTTCCCTACAAGCTCTCTATTTACAAAGGTTCCATTCCCACTGTGATCTTCGATGTATGCGATGTAAGAGTTTTTAGGACCCATTTCCTAAAACAGAGAACATTTTATTTCAAAGTTGTAACAGTGGGGAGTTATAGTGGGAAGATATCTAAGAGTGATGACTAGATTACCAGCTCTCCCAAATGTATGGATATTTGTCACCTACTCTGAAAATCCGAAAGTGCTTCTTGCTGTAAGTCCGGTATTTATCCGTTTTTTTCAGCAGTGGCTCGTCAAAGCAATATTCACAGCTTTTATCCCTCCCAAACCAGTAGCTGTCATTAACACAGTCTGTAACACAAAAGAGCACTCAAGAAGGTTGAGGAATTTCATGTATGAAACACCTTTAAAAATTGCTCATAAAATCTATTGTAGGAAAATAGCCTAAGAAGGCAATCAAAATTATAGATTAGTTTATCAAGATTTTATAAGATTAAATATGAGGAGAGGAAAAAAAATCAAAATTTTCCAACAAGTGTAATAAATTACGGTTTACACATAACCACGAAATAACAAGCAGTCATTAAATGTTCTCAAACAGTTTTAATGATTTGGAAAAATACTTATGATATAATAACAACTTCCTACTTATTACCCTCCTGAGGCTTCCCATTATACTTAGTACAAAATCTGCACTCCTCCTGATGGCAGGCTAGACGCTCAGGATCTGGCCCCGATCCCTTCCAGCCTCATCTTGTACCCCTCCCCCTGCTCACTACACTCAGCCCACTGGCCTCCTTTCACTGCCCCAAATATGCCAGGCTCAACAGGCCCTGTGGCCTCTGCATTCCTCTTTCACAGCTATTTGAATGGCCATCTTGCCTCTTGTGTCTGGACTCAAATTAACATCTCCCACTCAGTTTTCTATATAAGCAGACTCCCACCTCACCACCCACCTGTTATCATAATGACATCCTGCTTTGTCTCCCTCTAAGTATGGACCATAATTGGAAATTATCTTGATTATTTGTATATTGTCTCCCCGCATTCCCCTGTTAGAACATAAACTCCAGGAGGGCAGCCTTGGGTCTCCTGTTTAAGTGTACAGCTCCAGCACCTAGGACAATGCATACGGTGGGCAAGTAAATATTCAGGGAAAGACAGAGTAGGGAAAATATTAACAACTCATATCACAGACAAAGGACTAGTTTCCCCAATATCTGTCAAGTTCCTACAAATAAAAGACAAGCAATCTAGTAGAAAAGGGGTAAAGGATATGAAGAGACTATTTACAACAGACAGAATACAAACGGCTCAAACATATGAAAGGATGGCCAAGCTAACTCAATATAAGAAATTTTAAAAACCAAAAATACAGTAAGATTCCATGTTATAATGATCAGACTGACAAAAATCAAAAAGTGTCAAGTTACGCCGAGTTGGCAAGAAGTTTGAAGAAGCAGTTACTCTCATACATTGCCAGTAAGAATATATTTATACACCGTCTAAGGAGGATAATTTGCCAAGATCTATCAAAATTATATATGTAACCACTTCACACCCATAAAGATGGCTATAATAAAAAAACAATACGTGTTGGCAAGGATGCAAAGAAATTGGAACCCTCATTCGTTGCTGGTGGGAATGTAAAATGGTACAGCCACTGTTGGAAACAGTTTGTGGTTCCTCAAACAGTTAAACATAGAACCATCTAATGACTCAGCAATTCCACTCCTAGGAATATACCCAAAAGAATGAAAACAGGTACCCAAGCAAATCTTGTACACGAGTGTTCATACCAGCACTATTCACAACAGCCAAATGGTAGAAACAACCCAAATGTCCCTCAATGGATGAATGGCTAAACAAATTGTGGTATTTACATACAATGGAATATTATTTAGCCATAAAAAGGCATAAACACTACAACTCATACATTCTACAGCATGGATGAATCTTGAAAACATGCTAAATGAAAGAAGCCAGATACAAAAGGCCACATGTTGGATGGTATTTATATAAAATATCCAGAATAGTTAAATCCATAGAAATGAAATGCAGATTGGTGGCAGAAGGAGAGGGGAATGGGGAGTAACTGCTTAATAAATATAGGGTTTTATTTTGGTGTAGTGGAAATGTTTTGGAACTAGACAGAGGTAGTGGTTGCACAATGTTGTGAATGTACTAAATGCCACTTAACTGTTCACTTTAAAATGATTAATTTTATGTTATGTGAATTTCACCTCAATTTTTTAAAATTACATATGCACTACCCATTGGTCCAGAAAGGTCAGAATCATATGTATTAAATAAGGACATATGTACAAGGTTATTCACTACAGCATTATCCTTATAGCAAAAGATTATAAACAACTTAAATGTCCCTTACTAAGAGGCTAGTTCAATAAATTTATATATCTGTAAAAAGAGATGAGGGTCTTCATATTCTGATAGAAGGATATCTAAGATACACTGTTAAGTAGAAAAAGCAAGTTGCAAGCAATGTGTTGTGAATTACAATTAGTATATAAAATGAAGGGGAAAAGTACACATAGACACTTAGTTGCTTATATACACATCAAATATCTCTGGAAGACTACAAAAGAAATCAACAACACTAGGAAGTAGTTGGGGGAAGGACAGATGAAGACCTTGCATCTCTTCTGAATTCTGTACCTAATACAAATATAACCTATTCAAAAAATTAAAGTAAATCTATCACTTAAAGTCTGCAGTCTAGTGGGAAGATGAACATAGAAACAACGATGCAGCAAGTAGACTGTCCAGGGGAAACACAGATGCAAGGCTTAGGGAACTCTGCCCACGGCTATCAAGGAGGCTTCATGGAGGAGGTAAGACAGGAGGGATCGATTGAACGGCCCCTTTGGAAGGCAATATGGGAGTATCCATCACAAAGTAAAGCCATGCCTACTCTATGACCCAGCAATTCAACTCAGGCTCTACCCTCGAGACACGTTTGCCCAACTGACCAAGGAGACAACAACAAGGACATTCATTGGAGTCTTGCTTGCAGGAGTAAAAATTGGAAACAAACTAAGCATCTATGAATAGGGGAAGGAATAAGTGAACCATGGTATTTCTACTAGAAACCAGGAGTTTCTGGGACAGTTGGGAAAAAGAAGGGCATGGAAAGTTCAGGACACTAACAAGTGTGGTGGACAGAGAATGCAACGGGCAGCTGCCCATGGAAGGACATGCTCTGACCTTTGCTCATTAGGAGAGGCCTCAGGCAGATGTGTGGAGAGCGAGAGAGAGAGTAAGGTAGGAGGCAAGGGAACCAGAAGCTCTTAGTGAGGCAATTAGGGGTATGAACACAAGAAAAGATGGGCTGCTCCTCCCAGTAGAGAAGAAGGGAGTGCACGTGAGGGGGCGTGGAGGAGAGGAACAGATACATTGGTTTTGGCAAATGAATTGAAAGCTTGGTTAAGTTCTCTTCCTTTGCCAGAGATTCCAGACCTCCTTGAAGTTCAAACTCACTGACCTCCCTCTCAGAGGATCCTATTATCACTGAAAAAATTAAGGCCATCTGAGAAAAATTAACCCATCTCTCCCTTTGATCCCATTCAATCCCAACCTTTGGCCTATTTTCCTCGCCTTTTCTTTAACATTATTTCCTCATTTTACAGATGAGGACTGTGAGGGTCAGAGAAATAACATCACTTGCCGGAGGTCACACAGTTAGTAAGGGACAGAGCTAGGACTTGAAGCCATGTCTATCTGCAGCACCCTCACCGTTCCCCTCAACTGACACTACACTCTCACCCTTATTTTCTTCCCACTCAAGCATTTTTGATCTCTTTCTCTACCAGTCTCTCTTACACTCATTTTAAACAGGAACAAGCCTCTTTTGGGTTCCACAGTCCCCTCTGGTGGCTAATTTTGTTACCTTTCTTACCCCACACTCATTTCTTTCCCAATTACAGGTTAAGAACACAGGTTTAAAGTCCGAAAGTCATAGGTTCTACAGACCAATACCCCTTATGAATATAGATGCAAAAATCCTCAACAAAATACTACTAGCAAACCGAATCCAGCAACATATAAAAAAGATTATACATGACGAAGTGAGAGTTAACCTGGGAAAGCATGGTTGGTTTAACATCTGAAAACTAATTAATGTAACATGCAGTAACAACAGAATATAGGACAAAAACCACAAGATCATCTCAACAGACTAGAAACAGAACAGAATTATGTTTGACAAAATCCAACACCCCCTTCATGATCAAAAAATAAAAACTCAATAAACTAGGAATAGGAGGAAACTTCCTCAACCCAAGAAAGGGCATTTATGAAACACCCACAGCTAACATCATACTTAATCATAAAAGAGTGCAAGTGTTCCCCCTAACATCGGAAGCAAGATAAGGATGTCCACTCTTACCACTTCTATTTATCGTAGTAGAGGTTCTAACCACGGCAATTAGGCTACATACACACATATACACACACACACATAGATACATAGAAGGCATCCATATTGGAAACGAAGAAGCAAATCTATCTCTATTCACAGATGACAAAAATCTTGTATGTAGAAAATCCTAAGGAACCCCCTAAAAACTATTAGACCTAATAAACAAAGTTCAGCAACATTATAAGATACAATATCAATATACAAAAATCACTTATATTTCTATACACTAGCAATGAACAAACCTAATATGAAATTAGGAAGTAATTCCATCTACAATAACACAAAACGAATAAAACTCTTAGGAATAAATTTAACAAAAGAAATGCAAATCTTATATTCTAAAAACTACAAAACAGAGCCAGCCCTGATAGGCTAGTGGTTAAAATTTGGCACGCTCCACTTCATTGGCCCAGGTTTGATTCCCGGCACGGAACCACACCACTCATCTGTCAGTAGCCATGCTGTAGCAGCAGCTCACATAGAAGAACTAGTACTTACAACTAGAATAGACAACTATGTACTGGGGCTTTGGGGAGGGAAAAAAAGAGAGAGGGGAAGATTGGCAACAGATGTTAGCTCAGGAAAAAAAAAAAACTACAAAACATTGTTGAAAAAAATTTTAAAGACCTATACAAATGTTCATGAATGGGAAGACTTAACATTGTTAAGATAGCAAAACTCTGGGCCGGCCCCGTGGCTTAGTGGTTAAGCGCGTGTGCTCCGCTACTGGTGGCTCGGGTTTGGATCCTGGGTGCACACCAATGCACCGCTTCTCTGGCCATGCTGAGGCCACATCCCACATACAGCAACTAGAAGGATGTGCAACTATGACATACAACTATCTACTGGGGCTTTGGGGGAAAAAAAGGAGGAGGACTGGCAATAGATGTTAGCTCAGAGCCATTCTGCCTCAGCAAAAAAAAGAGGATTAGCACGGATGTTAGCTCAGGGCTGATCTTCCTCACAACAACAACAACAAAAAAGATAGCAAAACTCCCGAACTACAAATTTACACAATCCGTATCAAAATCCCAGCTGCCTTCCTGCAGAAATTAACAAATTCAAACTAAAGTTCTTATGAAAATGCAAGGACCCAGAATACCCAAAATAATCTTGAAAATGAAGTACAGAGTTAGCGAACTTACTTACATTCTGCAGTTTCAAAACCTACTACAAAGCTACCAAAATCCAGCGAGTGTGGTACAGCATAAGGATAGACATATAGATCAACGGGAAAGAACTGAGAGACCAGAAACAAACCTTCACGTTTACAGTCAATTGATTTTCTTTTTCTTTTGTTTTTTTTGTGAGGAAGATCAGCTCTGAGCTAACATGCATGCTAATCCTCCTCTTTTTGCTGAGGAAGACCAGCTCTGAGCTAACATCTATTGCCAATCCTCCTCCTTTTTTTTTTTTTTTCCCCCAAAGCCCCAGTAGATAGTTGTATGTCATAGTTGCACATCCTTCTAGTTGCTGTATGTGGGTTGCGGCCTCAGCATGGCCGGAGAAGCCATGCGTCGGTGTGCGCCCGGGATCCAAACCTGGGCCACCAGTAGCGGAGCGCGTGCACTTAACTGCTAAGCCACGGGGCCGGCCCTACAGTCAACTGATTTTCAAAAAGGGTGCCAAAACAATTCATTGTGGAAAGAATACTCTTTTTAACATATGGTTCTAGGACAAGCGGATAACCACATGCAAAATAATAAGAGTTGAAACCCTTACCTCACACCATATACAACAATCAACCAAAGCAGAATCAAAGACTAATTATAGGAGCTGAAACTATAAAACTCTGTGAAGAAAAAATACTGATACAGCTTTGTAACCTTGGGTTAAGCAATGCTTTTTTAGATATGAAACCATAAGCACAGGCAACAAAAGAAAAGATAGAGAAATTGGACATAATTAAACTTTAAAATGTGTGTGTCAAAGAACACCATCAAGAAAGTGAAAAAAACAACTTAAAGAATGGGAGAAAATATTTCTCCAAAGAAAATATAAAAATGACCAATAAGCACACAAAAAGATGTTCAATATCATTAGCCATCAGGCAAATGCAAATCAAAACCACAATGAGATAATACCTCATACCTACTAAGATGATTATAATAAAAAAGACAGATAATAAATGGTAGTGAAATGTGGAGAAATTGCAACTCTCATACATTGCTGGTGGGACTATAAAATGGTGCAACTGCTGTGAAAAAGAGCTTGGTGGTTCCTTATAAAGTTAAACACAGAATTACCATATTATCTAGCAATTCTACTCCTAGGTATATACCCAAAAAATTAAAAACAGGGACTCAAACAGATACTTGTACACAAACATTCAGAACAGCATTATTCACAATAGCCAAAAGGTTGAAAGAACCAAAGTGTCCATCAACGGATGAATGGATAAACAAAATGTGTTATGTACATACGATGGAATATTATTCAGCCATAAAAAGAAATAAAGTTCTGATACATGATGCAACATGAATGAACTCTGAAAACATTATGCTAAGTGAAAGAAGCCAGACACAAAAGGATAAATATTATAATTCCACGTATACGAAATATCCAGAATAGGTAAATTCATAGACACAGACAGTAGGTCAGAAATTACTAGAGGAACTTAATGGGGAAAGGATACCCTCTTCAATAAATGGTGTTGAGAAAACTGGATAACCACATGCAGAAGAATGAAATTGGACCCCTATCTTACACCACTCACACAAATTAACTCAAAATGGATTAACGACTTAAACATAAGAAGTGAAACCATAAAATTCCTAGAAGAAAACATAGGAAGCAAGTTTCTGATATTGGTCTTGGCAACGAGTTTTCAGATATCACACCAAAAGTACAAATAACAAAAGCACAAATTAATAAGTAAGACTACATAAAACTAAAAAGCTGGGCCGGCCCTGTGGCTTGGTGGTTAAGTGCGCGCGCTGCAATGCTGGCGGCCCGGGTTCGGATCCCGGGTGCGCATCGAGGCGCCACTTCTCCGTCCATTCTGAGGCCGAGTCCCACATGCCGCAACTAGAAGGATATGCAGCTATGGCATACAACTATCTGCTGGGGCTTTGGGGGGAAAAAATAAAATAAATAAAATCTTTAAAAAAAAAAAAAAAAAAAACTAAAAAGCTTCTGCACAACAAAAGAAGCAATTGACAAATTGAAAAGGCAACCTATGGAATGGGAGAAAATATTTGCAAATCATATATCTGATAAAGAGTTAATATCCAAAATATATAAAAAACTCATATAATTCAATAGCAAAAAAACAAACAACATGATTAAAAAATAAGCAGAAGATCTGAATAGACATTTTCCAAAGAAGACCAACAGGTACATGAAAAAGTGCTCCACATCACTAATCATCAGGGAAATGCAAATCAAAACCACAATGAGATAACACTTCACACCTGTTAGAATGGCTATCATCAAAAAGACAAGAAATGGCCGGCCCTGTGGCTTGGTGGTTAAGTGCGCGCGCTGCGATGCTGGCGGCCCGGGTTCGGATCCCGGGTGTGCATCAAGGCACCACTTCTCTGTCCATCCTGAGGCCGAGTCCCACATACAGCAACTAGAAGGGTGTGCAGCTATGACATACAACTATCTACTGGGGCTTTGGGGGCAACGAATAAAATAAATAAAATCTTTAAAAAAAAAAAAAAAAAAGACAAGAAATGATAAGTGTTGGCTGGGATGTGGAGAAAAGGGAACCCTTGTGCACCATTGGTGGGAATGTAAAGTACAGCCACTATGAAAAACCATATGAAGATTCCTCAGAAAATTAAAAACAGAACTGCCATATGATCCCACTTCTGGGCATATAGCTAAAGGAAATGAAAATAGGATATGGAAGAGAGAAATATCTGCACTCTCATGTTCACTGCAGCATTATCCACAACAGCCAAGATACGGAAACAACCTAAGCGTCTGTCAACAGATGAATGGATAAAGATGTGGTATATATGTAACGGACTATTATTCAGCCATGAGAATGAAGGAAATCCTGCCATTTGCAATATGGATGAAATTTGAGGGCATTATTCTAACTGAAAGAAGCCAGACAGAGAAAGATAAATACCGTATAACATCACTTATATGTGAAACTATAAAAGCCAGACTCATAGAAACAGAGAGTAGAGCGGTGGTTACCAGGGGCTAGGGATGGAGAAATGGGGAGGTTTTGGTCAAACAATACAAACTTCCAGTTGTAAGATGATTAAGTGCTGGGGATCTAATGTACAGCATGGTCATTATAGTTAATAATACCGTATTATATACTTAAAAGTTGCTAAGAGAGTAGATCTTAAATGTTCTCACCACAAAAAAGAAACGGTAACTATGTGATGTGATGGAGGTGTTAGCTAACACCATGGTGGTAATCATATGGTAATATGTAAGTGTATCAAATCAACACATTGTATGCCTTAAATTTACACAATATGTCAATTATATCTCAATAAAGCCAAGGGGGAAAAAAGGAAAGAAACTACCAGAGGGAAAATTTTGGAAATAGATACTGGTGATGGTTGTACAACATTGTGAATGTACTTAACACCACTGAACTGTATACTTAAATGATTAAAATGGCAAAATTTTATGCTATGTATATTCACCACAATACAAAAAAGATATGGGGCAGGCCCGGTGGTGCAAGTGGTTAAGTGCGTGCACTTCGCTGCAGTGGCCCAGGGTTCGCCAGTTGGGATCCCGGGCATGCACTGATGCACCGCTTGGCAAGCCATGCTGTGGCAGCATCCCATATGAAGTGGAGGAAGATGGGCACGGATGTTAGCCCAGGGCCAGTCTTCCTCAGCAAAAAGAAGAGGATTGGCAGATGTTAGCTCAGGGCTGATCTTCCTCACACACACAAAAAAAGATATGAAAAAAATACTTAGGAATAAATTTTTTAAAGTGCAAGACCTGTACAATGAAAACTACAAAACATCGCTGAAAGAAATTAGAGAAGAATTAAATAAATGGAAAGACATCCCATGTACATAGACTGGAAGACTTAATTATTGTTAAGATGGCAATACTGCCCAAATTGATCTACAGATTCAATGTAATCCCTATCAAAATCCCAGCTGCCTTCTTTGCAGGAAGTGACAAGCTGATCCTAAAATTCATATGGAAATGTAAAGGACCCAAAATAGTTAAAACAATCCTGAAAAAGAAGAACAAATCGGGACTCACTTTGGATTTCAAAACTTACTACAAAGCTACAGTAATCAAGATTTTATGGTACTGACATAAGGATAGACACATAGATCAATGGAACAGAATTGAAAGTCCAGAATTAAACCTTCACATTTATGATCAAATGATCTTTGACAAGGGTGCCAAGAACATTAAATGGTGAAAGAATACTCTCTTCAAGAAATAGTGCTCAGACAACTGGATATTCACATGGAAAAGGATGAATTTGGACCCCTATCTCGTATCATATACAAAAATCAACTCAAAATGGATCAATGTAAGAGCTAAAACTATAAAATTTTAGAAGAAAACATAGGTGTAAATCAATAAGAACAATAATAAAACAGCTTGTTTATTGAGCATCTACTTTATGCTGATCACCTTATCAGCCTCTTTACATGTAATCTCACTTTTAAGGGTGATGCACCCCATTTCACCCTTTCCCACTACTTCTGTTTCCCACTCACCTAAGCCTAAAGCCCTAAGCCTATCTTAAAAATATGGCTTAAACGAGTAAATAGCTTCGAATGTTTACATCTAAATTTAAAGTTGCACATATGAATGTCGCTATATCATCTCCATTTTTTACTGTTTTTTTCAAGTCTTCAAAGTTGGACATGACATAAAAGGGAAAGGTGAGTGACAAGGTACAAAATGGTACATCAGTCATTCATTTCTTTACATTATTATTTTCTATTCCATTAATGTCAAGTTCAAATTTTTTTTAAATGAAGAGATTATTTTAATCAGAGAAGGAGAAAAAATGCTATTTAAAACATGCTGAGGGGCCGGCCCCCTGGCGTAGTGGTTAAGTGCGTGCGCTCCGCTGCTGGCGGCCCAGGTTCGGATCCCAGGCGTGCACCAATGCACCACTTGTCAGGCCATGCTGTGGCGGCGTCCCATATAAAGTGGAGGAAGATGGGCATGGATGTTCGCCTAGGGCCAGTATTCCTCAGCAAAAAAAAAAAAAAAAAAAAAAAAGAGGATTGGGTGGCATGGATGTTAGCTCAGGGCTGATCTTCCTCACACACATACACAAAAAAAACATGCTGAGAGCAATCCCTTACTACTGGAACCAGGTGTCAGAGAGGATGAATGTTTTTAGCTGCAGGGTTGCCTATTTGGAGATAAAAACAAATAATAGGTGGTGATCAAACAGCCTTCTCTATTCTGAAAGTGTAAAACTGATGCTCTGAAGCTGCAGCATACCACAACAGGGGTTCAGTGGTGAAGTTTTTGTGATTAAATGGTAAATATGTGCAAATTTGAGTGAATCTGCATTTTTCTAGGGACACGGTCCACAGCTCTCTTCAGATGCTCAGATGGACAGCACATTGCAGATCCCCAATTAATATTTGTTAAAAGAAAAAATGAAGGGGATCCACAGCAGCTAAGAGCCAACGCACTACCCAAAACTGCGTCCCTGGTTTCACCTTTCGTCACCTTTGAACTCCAGAATCATTCCAGGAGCATCTTGAGCTTTCTGTTGCAACAACTTTCCATTAATTGTTTTTCTGAGCAAAATATTACACTATACAACAAAGGGTCTTACCAAGATTGGAGAATCCATCCTGAAGGGCCCATAATCGAGCCCAAGGGGCAGGGACAGGCTCCTCGGGTTCTTGGTCCTCGGGAATAGAATAGAGTTCCTGAGTAGACACTGTGTCTAAGGAGCTCACTGTCCCCGAGCTGGAGTGAGAGGACTGGCTGGACGTGGGCGCTGTGCTGGTGGAGGAGCTGGACGTGCCCTGGGACTGTGAAGAGGAGCCTTGTGTCTGTGAGGAGAGGCCAGGGGGCTGCGAGAAGCTGCCTTGGGACTGTGAGCAGGCACCACTGCCCTGAGACTGCTGATGCTCCACATCCTTCTTCTGAGACATCACGACCTCAAGGAAAGTGTCCAACAATAAGGTGAGTTTCAAGGAACAAGACTTAAAGTTCAAGAGTGAAGGATGGGCATACTACAATGGCAAAAAAAAAAAAAATCCAGAGCAAGCATGCTCTGCAAAATTTAAAATTCTAACAGTCTAGACCTATAGTTCTTCTGGACTGAGTTATTCATCACATCACTTTCACCGGATCAGTTTTTTGTCTGACTGTCACAAACCACAGGGAAAAGAAACAAAAAATTATTTGAAGGCTATAAATAACTAAAAAGCAATGAAACTGAGTTGGGGAGAGGGAGAGACTTGTAACAGCTTACATTCACCCAATTTTAAAAAATTAGAAATGAAATTTAAAACATAGTCATTAATACAATCAACACTACACTTAAATTTCCTATATGTTTTGGAAAGGGAAAGAAGGGGATGGGTCAGGTGGCCTGGGGTGGAAGATGGGCAACAAGAAACTGTACTCTAACTCCCTGTGACACTCTAGGGGTGGCCATTTACATAAAATGTCACTGATGCCCCTTCTCCCCCAAGCCAGTTCCTGGAGGGTAGGACTCCTGTCCCGTTGTTCATTGTAGATTCCTTGACTCCTACCTAAGAGCAGAGCCACTTAAGGAGGCAGAATACAAAGAAGACTGCTCTAAACAACTCCACCTAGCCCTTTGTGATGCTAAGTAATTACGGGGCTCAACTTATCAACATCCTAACTGGCCTCACAGCATGACAGAATCCTGCAGAAACCATTCTTTGAGTCCCAGGAGACTGTAACACAGGTAGGTTCCCACCCTTGCTTTAGAATTCATTTGATGGACAGTTCAACTCTGATAACAGAATTTAGAGTCAAGTCACCTTCAATCCCTAACTTTAAATCCCTAATCTGATGTAAGGAAAAAAAGGTGCATTTCCTCCAGATCCCCACACTCACACTACTCAAGGAGAACATAGTAAACATTACTCACACTGATTGCATTTACACAGCTTTGCAGATACAAAGGTCCTGATGAGTTTTCCTTAAAGCACACCAGGAAGGTGATGCCAGAGCTGAGTCTGCTACTCCGGGACCTGCTGCTCTACTACCTAAGCCGGCTGTGTCCTTCTGCAGCTTTTCGAGCAAGATTTCTCCGCCCTGAAAACCGGTAGACAGTGTGTCAAATGGTAGCTGCTATCATCGCTTATGATAAATAAGGGTCCACGGGACCGGGACCACGCTGGCCTCAGCCATGAGGAGGATGTATAATGGAGTGGTTAGAGGCAAACAAGTCTGGAGTCAGATGCCTGAGTCAAATCTTTGCATGACCTTTAGGTAGATCACAACCTTTCTGTGCCCATTTCCTTATCTGAAAAAAGTAGATAGATCTGGAGGATTAACTGAAATGATGCATGAAAGCTCCTTCCCCAGTAACGCTTGATAATTGAGAGAAGAGAATTCCAGTCCCAAAGAATCCGACAGCCGGAAAAGCCCTTACAAGTGCAACACAATTTTTTTTTTTCAAATAGAGAAACTCAGTCCCAAGGAGGATTGGTGCTCTCCTACCCGTTCCCCGCCACCCCATCCCACACACTTACTCATGGACATTCGCAGGGCATCCTCCTACATCCTCAGTGTGTTTCCAGTTCCTGCAGCGCCTAGCAGCTAAGAGTGGGTTCTTAATAGGTTATTTTCGAGATTGATCCTAAAGTATGGTAAGAATTACTAACATTTATAGAACTCTCTACAAAGCAACTTCGCTCTGATTTTGAAGAGCACAACTTTATTCCTTATTATCCTGTATGTTCGGGCCAGTTTCAGCTTGCAAGTAACAGGGGAAGTGAACTTCACCTCGAGGTTGATCTACAAAGAAGGAAGAGAGTCGCCACGCATTCCTCTCCCCACCGCCCGACCTCAAAACCCGAACAAAGCGGAAGCTCGGGACATTCAGCTCGCATTAAGACCCTGAGGACGGGATTCGAATCCCCAAACACCCAAGAGAAGTTCCCCACTATGACTCACCGCGTGAGCCCACCTGGAGTCGCACACTCGCAGCAGCCGCAGCCACCCGAGTGGCGCTAAACGAGCAGATACGAACTCCACCCTCAGCCAATCAAAACACCCCTCCGCCGCCGCCGGACCAATGAGGAGCAGCGGATGTGACCGTCCGCGCGGAGCCTAAAGGCTTGCTGGGAGTTGTAGTTTAAAACGCAGAGCGGGACTCAGAATCCAGTTTTCCCCTGGGTGATCCCGCCCCCTCAGCTCCCCAGCCAATCAACATCATTAGTCTAGTCGGCCGCTCTTTCCCCTTTTCCCCCCACGGGTGACCGCGGCGAGATAGGCCGCGAGCCAGATGTGGGGCGGGAGGGCAGGGGCCTTGCTCCGGGTGTGGGGGTGGTGGCCAGCAGGGGTTCTCGGAAGGAGACCGCTGGGCTGCAATGCTGCATCGCTGGCGGGAAGCAACTCCCCCAGGTGTTGGAACTGCGGCGGCCCAGGGGGCCCCATGCGGGGGGACGGGTTCTTCTGTCCGCAGTGCCGCGCGCTGCAGCCACCTGACCCCTCTCGAGACTACTTCAGCCTCATGGACTGGTACGGGAGGCGGTTTCGGGAAACGCGCAAGGGCGAGAGGGATGTCGGGGGCTGGCGTGCGAGAGGGGAGGGCTGATCAGGCTCGGCAGGGAGGAGGAATGGGTTAGATAGGTGGGCGGAGCCCTAGAGAGCAGGGGCTGGGGGTGGGGTCTGGGAAAATGGAGGATGGGATGTGTCCTGAGAGGAAATTGAGGGGCGGGCCTGAGGGAAGGAACTTTGCGGGATAGAGACAAGAGTGGAGGCAGGACTGGAGGGGCGGGGAACGAAGTTAGGGGAAATTGAAGGGTGGAAGCTTCAGTGGAGGGAGACTCGAGGGGCGGGACCTGAGAGAAAGAGAAGTTGGGAGGCGGGGCCTGAGGGAAAGGGTCCTGAGCGGCGCGGGAGAAGGGAGATTTGAGGGATAGGGTCAGAATGATTAAAGTTGGGTTGAGACTTTTAAGAAAGCGGTACTGAGGTGTTATCCAAAATAAGGGAGTAAGAGCACAGAAAACCTAATATTGTAGGCGGAGTCTAAGGGAAAAGTGAGAATTGGAGGGAGAGGGTCTGAGAAAGGAGTGGTTATTTCCCATTTTCTTCTGAAGGTTGAGGAGCTTGGAGAGGTGGTAAAGGTGGGCAGAGCTAAACGTGTGAGAGAGGGCAGGCTCTTGGAATAGAAAGTGAAAGGGATTGGATTAAAATATAAGTGGGAGACAGAGATGAAGGGACCTGGGCTTTGGAAAGATAGGGTGGGATTTGGGAATGCCCCTTCCCCTTAGCTCTGGGATCTGCTCCCGCCAGTCACTGAGCACTTATGATGGGCTGCAATAACACTACCCTTTAAGTTCTTCAAGGTACCAAACTTGTTCCCACCTTTGCATGGTCCCTCTGCATGCATGACTCTTTCCTCTGGTCTTTGGTTACTCCTCATCGTTCGGGTCTCAGCTCAAATGTCATCTCTTTGTCAACCACATCTACCACTCTCTCTGACTCTATTCTCTTTTCCCTCAGCACCTACCACTTTTTGAAATTATCTCTGTCTACATTTTATTGCCTCTTCCCCATGAGAACAGGAACCAGGGCCATAGTATACAAATCTATAAATATTTGATGCATGAATTTCTTCTCCCAATTTCCTTCCAGCAACTGCTCCTTCAGAGTTGACACTGCGAAGCTCCAGCAAAGGTACCAGCAACTGCAGCGTCTTGTCCACCCAGATTTCTTCAGCCAGAGGTCTCAGGTAGCCTATTGGCCACTCCTAATGATACCCAAACACATGTGCACACTGGGTGGGTGGCAGTGGCCTTGTGGTTATGTGATAATCAGAGACAGAGCTGGACAACCCGGTCCACCCTGGGGCACGCTGACCCAGGCCGGCCAGGCCCTGGACCTGCCCTGCACTCACAGCTTTTACCCAACTTTCCAGCAGAATTAGAACCCATCAGCTGAAAATAAAGACAGCTCATCCCACCCCGGTTCTACTCTGACCACTTCTTAGGTGCCTGCACCTCGGTATTTTATGAAACAGTTTGTGAATGTAAAATGGCTGATTTGGTTGGTAATAAGACTTTCTTTATCTCCACTAACAGACTGAAAAGGACTTCTCAGAGAAGCATTCAACCCTGGTGAATGATGCCTATAAGACCCTTCTGGCACCCCTGAGCAGGGGACTATACCTTGTAAGGTGATTTCCCATGTGTGACTGCCTGGTGTCCATTATGCTGTGGGACCGCTGCTCCTCTCTGTTCAGCAGAGGAGTGCTTGAGACCTGAGCTAGTCCAGGGACCAAAGATATTTAGCCTCAAAGACGTTATACAAATATAGTTTTCTCTGAGCATTCTCTGTAAATCTTACTTACCCAATTGCATTTTTTAAAACTATTTTCTATAAATTTCAAGGCTTGGATGGTGATAGCTTTTAGGGAAGAGTAATTTGGGAGTATTTTTGGGGGGAGGTGAGCACCTTAGAATTTTAGGATTTAATAGAATCTTTGCAAATATCTATTTCAACCTCCCAAATGGAGGAGTGACTCCCCTGGGGTCACACAGTTCCAGGTAGCAGAGAGGGATCCCATCCCAGCACTCCTGTCTCAGCCCAAGTTTCCAGCACCCTACCCTCACTTTCATTATTAGGACAGTTCAAGTTTTCCCTGTGAATGGTATTCTGTTCTGAAGGGTGAGTAGGATTTATGACTCTGACCATAGTTTCTTGAACCTTATTATTTATAATAAATACAAATAAGTTATATTTATATCTTACATATATATATGACTTATGTTTTCCCTGCTTTGTGCTCCAATAGCTAAAGCTCCATGGAGTACAGATTCCTGAAGGGACAGATTATGAAATGGACAGGCATTTCCTCATGGAAATAATGGAAATGAATGAGAAACTCACAGAAGCTCAAAGTGAAGCTGCCATGAAAGAGATTGAATCTGTTGTCAGAGGTAAAAGATAAAATACCACCAAATTCATTTTATTGCCATTATGAGTACATGTCTGGAGTTAAGTGAAAAATGAATATAAAGAGTACATATTGGTCATCACAATGATTCAGAGAGTAATTTTGTTCTTGGTTATACTGAAACCAATTTTGTCTGGAAGTTAGACTTGCAACATCCCTAAGTCTCTGGAAGTCTGCCTTAAACCAAGAATATAGTAGTGTTTTGCAGATTGCAATCCTCCTTCCTACCCATGACATTAGGATAACATCATTATCTCTGACAAGAAAAATAGGCTTTAGAAGTTCATGGAAATGCCCAAGGTCACATTACAGAGCAAAGATTGAAACCTTGGTCTTCTGATCCCAGATTGCTTTGCTTTCCACTTTTTTCCATAGTGTTTCAGTCAGGGTTCTCCGGAGAAACAGAACCAATAGTGTATGTGTATGTAGGTATATATATATAGAGAGAGAGACAGAGAGAGAAAGAAAAAGTAATTTATTTTAAGGAATTGGCTTACATGATTATGAGGGCTAGCAAGTCCAGAATATGTAGGGCAGACCAGCAGGCTAGAAACTCAGGCAAGATTTCTATGTTAGTCTTGAGGCAGAATTCCTTCTCCAGGAAACAGTTTTTGCTCTTAATGCCTTCAACTGCTTGGGTGAGGCCCACCCACATGATCAAAGATGATCTCCTTATTTAAAATCAATTGATTGTAAATGTTAATCACATCTACAAAGTACCTTCACAGCAACATCTATACTAGTGTTTGACCAAACAGCTGGGCACCATAGCCTAAATGTTGACACATGAAATTAACCGTGCCATGGAGAAAAGTCCTCAGGGTTCTCACTCCAATAGTACGCACTTTCACGGAAAGTACATATGCACTTTCACAAATATTTATAGCAGGCCTGCCATGGATCAGGCACTAAGGATAAAGCAGTGAACAAGAAAGACATGGTCCATGCCTTTGTGGAGTTTATATATTCCAACTCAGTGTGTCCAAAATGGAATTCATGAGCATTTCCCCTCCCTCCTCAAAAAAATAATCTATGCCTCTTCTGATGTTCGCCTTCTGAGTGAGTGACACTATCCAGCTGCACAAGTCCAAAAGAGTGAGTAGGCATCTTTGACAACTTATTCTCCCTTACCCCCATAGACAGTGCATCACCAAGTCTTGAAAAGCTGACCTTCTAAATGTGTCTCAAATCCATCCATCCATTTTCACTGCCATCACCTGTTCCTTGCTACCATTCTCTCTCACCTGGACACCTGCAGTAACTCCAGACTGGTTTATCTGGACCTTCAATCTAATATATTCCTACACTGTCCCTTGTGTGATCTTTTTGAAACCCAAATCTGATCATATCACCCTTGGCCTTGCTTAAAAACTTTAAGTGGCACCCACTGCTCTCAGGTTAAAGACCAAACTCGTTTTTTTTTTGTGTGTGTGGAGAAGATCAGCCCTGAGCTAACATCCATGCCAATCCTCCTCTTTTTGCAGAGGAAGACTGGCCCTGAGCTAACATGTATTGCCAATCCTCCTCCTTTTTCTCCCCAAAGCCCCAGTAGATAGTTGTATGTCATAGTTGCACATCCTTCTAGTTGCTGTATGTGGGACGCGGCCTCAGCATGGCCGGACAAGCGGTGCATCGCTGTGCACCCAGGATCCAAACCTGGGCCGCCAGTAGCGGAGCACATGCACTTAACCACTAAGCCACGGGGCCAGCCCCAAGACCAAACTCTTTAGCATGGCTTATGAGGCCCTGCATGGTCTGGCCTCTGCTTCCTCCCATTTGCTCTTTCCACTCTAGCCACATGGGCTGCTTCCAGTTCTTCATCTGTACCATGCACCTTCCTGCCCCAAGGCTTTTGTACATGCTGTTGCTTCTGCCTGAAACCCTTTTCTCTATCCCATCTAGTTAGTTCTTCCTCCCATCAGATCTGGGGGAAATCATTGCTTCCTCAGGATCCTCAGAGAACCTCTCTGTCTATACCTTTTGGCATTGGGTACCCGTCTCTTGTAGGACTAATCACAGTTATAACCTTACTGTTCTATGTGAGATCATTTGACCAATATCAGCCTACCCTGTTAGACTAGAAGTTCTGTGGAGGCAGAAATTGCGTCTGCTTGTTGCTTCCCTCATTCTCAGCACATGGAATAGTACTTGGATTATAACAGGATCAGTAAATATTTATCAAATGAGTGAATAAATAACAAACAAAGAAGTTAAAAGCAATAAAGTAGAAGCTGTGGTGGGAGCACTGTCAGCTGGGAATGTTATCAACAGTGTTAGGTCTGGGTATTATTGGTAGAAGAGAGACTCTGGATTTGCAGTCAGAAGTCCCAGTTGCACAGCTTTGAAAGGCAAAGGATCATGAAGCTCTGCTGTGAGGTAGACTTGGGTTCAGTCCCAACACTGCCGCTAACTTTCTGTGTGACCTTGAGCTAGTGACTTCACCCCTCTGAGCTTCAGTTTCCTCATCTGTAAAATGGAGACAATATTAGTACTGGTTGTTGCAAGGATCAAATTAAATGAGATAAAGCATGTAAAACACTTAACACAGTGGCTGGCCCATAGTAAGCGCTCAGCCAATGGTGGAGGTTATTCTAGCCCTATAGTAAACGTCCGACTCCGAGCAGGTCACTAACCCTCACTTAGATTAATTCCTAAATTCCTCCCCACAGGTACCTGCTGAGGCCCAGGTTAAGTGAATGTTCCGGGGCATAGAGCTAGTTAGTTTTGTGGTCAGGACTTCAGAGCCTCCAGACTCCTAGTCCAGTGTTCTTTTGTCTACACCATGTTGCTACCTGAGAAGCGAGTTCCAACCACTGTCTGTCTAGGAGTCTGGAGACTTGAGGTCTGTTCCCACCTCCTCCATTCACCAACCATGTGACCACAAGGACAGTTCCCCAATAGGTGCCATTGCCTACAATGGGGATATAGTGTATCTGAAAGTGCTCTGAAAACAGGTACCATATAAATGATTGATACCATTTATATCTAGAAAATGCCCTCATGGTAAAATTCCTCATTTCCTAATGAGGAAACAACAGAAACAGATAGCTGCTCCTTTACTTCATCTGGCATCTTCTCTCTTAAGGTACAATATGATCTAAATGTTTCATTTCCTGAGAGGCTGTGTAATTTGTAGTGGTTGCCTGAAACACTGTAATGCCCTGCTGATAGGCGAGCCCAGCTTGTTAATTTTCTCCTTGCTGAGATCTGGAGGATTCAGACTGCTTGGTGGAGATAGTCAAGGCATTTCCTTGTCTTTTTTTCTGTTTTTTTTAATGATTCTATAGCCATTTTATGAGCCTTGGTGATTGCCCTTCAGACCTTTCATGGGTAGAAAAACAAGGGGCCAGCCCCATGGCATAGTAGTTCAGTTCGGCATGCTCCACTTTGGTGGCCCAGGTTTGCAGGTTCGGATGCCGGGCGCAGACCTACACCACTCGTCAGCCACGCTGTGGTGGCGACCCACTTACAAAGTAGAGGAGGATTGGCACAGATGTTATCTCAGGGCTAATCTTCCTCAAGCAAAAAAAAAAAAAAAGGAAGATTGGCAACAGATGTCAGCTCAGGGTGAATCTTCCTCAGCAAAAAAAAGCCTTAAAAAAAAGAAAAAGAAAAACAAGAGTGTGACTGGAGTCAGCTGGTGCTGTCCTGAACCGGAGTTGCTGTGCTGGGGCATGTAGAGATAGAGGTTGTGAAGCCGTATCCTTGAATCCAAGCTTCCTGCTGTGTTGTGTTCACACCAGCATGATTACAAAGTGTTGTCTTCATATTATGAGTCGATTTAAGTAGAAAAATTAAGATAATGGTTTTCTCTTTCAGCTAAACAGAAAGAATTGACTGACAATGTGACCAGAGCTTTTGAACGAGGTACTTTATTTCTTGACTTTTTTAAATATGGAAAGAAATTGTAAACACTGAAGTAGAACCATCCATTCAATAAGTATTTATTTTATAGCCATCCTATGATAGGTACATAGGGAGATATGAAACATGTATGAGTCTACATTTCTGCCTTCAGGATTCACAGTCTTACTAGAGAAATTAGCTGTGTGCCAAAAACAGTGATATGCCAGTGAAAGATTAGATGAGAGAAATGCTTCCATTCCTCTTTAGCAAGTCGGAAAAGATAAGGTGAGGGATGGGGGCTGAAGCCAACACAGGCAGATCCTAAGGGCAAGGCTGCAGAGTCAACATTTGGCAAAGCCCAGGAGAAGTCCATGGCAGAGCTGTGCCTGAATTACAAATACGGAATGTTCATCCTTGTCCCTGCTGCTCCTGGCTCTCAGATTGAAGAGACTAGATCTATTTCTAACTATGTTTAAGCAAGAACAACCTTTCTCGCCATCCTTGACTTTTGCCACCCCTTAAATAAGAAAATATTAACCCTTTGGCTTAGGGATCATTTGATTGCAGGAAGCAGAAAGCCACTCATACTAGCCCAGATAAAGGGATGTTATTATAAGCAATCAGGACTCTCTCCCAGAGAAAAACTTGCAATGATTATAGAACAGTGTGATAAGAGCTTTTCAGGGACAGAAGCTAGGAACCTGAAAGCAGTCTGGAACCAAGACTGCAGTCCTAGACCTGTGCCCCTGGCAGTCCACTCCATCCTCCTCTCTTCTCTGTAAACCAGTTCCATCTGCTTCCTTATTAGTGTACAGTGCTCCAAAGTGGCCTCCTCCACTGGATGACTCCTTAGTCTTCCTTGGTCTATCACCTTATAAGAACAAGACCTTTCACCATCTGCCTAGAGTCCCCTAGACCCAACTCTAGATTCCTGGGAGAGAGAATTTGATTGGCCCAGCTTCAGCCAGATGTCCCTTCCAGTCCAGTCACCTAAGGCCGAGGAGATAGGCTTACACAGTGTGCTGCCTACTTTGCAGGGACTGTAGGAGTCAATTCAGAGAAGTAGCCTGTGGGGGGTCTCTAAAAAGATGTGGAGGAATATAAATTAACAGCAGAAAAGACAGGAACCTAGCCTGACATATCTGCCTGAAATCCATGTCCCTAACCCACTGGCTAAGATGGTTTGATTGTGTTCCACCAGGGCCCAGCCCCAGCTCTTGTTATACCTTTGGATACTTTTATTTTTTTAATTATGAAATACAATTTTTCAAGAGAATAAATAAGTACAATTTAAAGAATAATAATAGACCAAACACCCATGTCCCCACCACTCAGCTTAAGAAATATAACATGCAAAGAAGACATCCAATGGCCAATAAGCACATAAAAAGATGCTCTACATCACTAACCATTAGGGAAATGAAAATTGAAACCACAATGAGATATCATCTCACACTTATTAAGAAGAGTGCTATCAAAAAAAAAAAAACCCCAGAAAATAACAAATGTTGGCAAGGATGTGGAGAAGTTGGAACCCTTGTGCACTGTTGTTGGGAATGTAAAATAGTGCAGACACTATGGAAAACAGTATGGCAGTTCCTCAAAAAATTAAAAATAGAATTACCATACAATCCAGCAATTCCACTTCTGGGTATATACCTAAAGAATTGACAGCAGGGACTCCAAGAGATGCACTGTCAAAGATAAAGCCAGATACTAGTTAAAGTGGTAAGGACAGGTTTGAATCAGTAATAAGTATTGCAATGGAGAAGAGTCCATTTTAAAGGGAGAATGAGGGAGTAGGGAGGCAGGGTGAGCAGGGCTCAATAGAGTCAGGGAAGTGAAAAATTACCAAAAGCTGGAAGAAGTGGTTGGTGTGTGAAACCCATCTGGGTTTGCTAATTGTTGCTTATCGAAGTTCGGCTTCAACGCTCCCACAGAGCCTTGGAGACGGGCCCTATTTTCAGGTATTAGCTGGAACACACAGTAAGAAAGAAACATTCTTCTTTCCTTTGAGCAATATAAGTCCATTTCTCATTCGATCGCCTGTTGTTTATTAAGGACTAGCTGAACCATCTGTTGAGATTTGGTAGTAGAGGATATTTGCTGGATGACGTGAGCAATCAGGCATTTAATGAGGAGCATCTATGGAAACAAAAAGAAAAACAAAGGTTAATGGTTGGAGCAGACTATAAACCTCATTTCTGAGTCGAGAGGGCAGCCACTTGAGAAGACATTGAACTCTTAAGCATCTTTAGAGGGTGGCATGAGGACGGCAGTGGCCATCTAATGGATTTCCTGGTTTATAGTTGGAATGTTTGTGGTGATGGCAAAGACATCAGTGTCACGGTCATGGTTCTCTCCCAGAGCAGAGCATGGAAGATGCAGGAGTTCTGGTGGACTTTCTGAGTAGCCCATCTGCCAGCAGTCCCAGGCACAAAGGTTGCCCATACATGATTTGTTGTGGTGATGAGTTCTTTGAAGTTTATATCAAGTTGTCTGGCTTCAGCTTGTGGGACTTTTTCAGGTCCTGGAGGAAAGCGGCAGCTACAAGACAGACAACCTCAGTCCCAATAAGGGTCTGGGCAGTCAAGTTTTAATTCTTAGTGACACCAAGTCAGGAGGGAGGGAGAAAAATTGGAAACATCAATATGGAAAGTTGTAGTCAGGTATTGAAGGAAACTAGAAGAATTGAGGATTTGGTAAGGGCTGATAAAATGTGTAAGCTGGCAGGATCCAGTTCAGTTTATAGGGAGAAATAAAACCTCAAAGACTGAACAGGATTCTAATAACGCACAAAGGTGTTCCACTGAAATAAATAAAATCAATCTTTTTAATCAAAGATAATCAAAGTAAGATTATTCTTGTTTACAAAATCATTTTACTTTCATTAAATTTGGCCTGATTATTTACATAAGTGCAGCCAGAATGATAATCAGCCATACAGGACATTTTACATTTTCTTTATGGAACTTTTTATAAAGAATCTCAAGGGGCCAGCCCAGTGGCGTAGTGGTTAAGTTCATGTGCTCTGCTTCAGTGGCCCAGGGTTCGCAGGTTCAGATCCTGGGCGCGGACCTACACACCACTCATCAAGCCATGCTGTGGCGGCGTCCCACATACAAAATAGAGGAAGATGGGCACAGATGTTAGCTCAGAGCTAATCTTCCTCAGCAAAATGAGGAAGATTGGCAATGGATGTTAGCTCAGGGCTGATCTTCCTCTCCAAAAAAAAAAAAAAGAATCTCAGATTGGACTTTAAAAGCCTCTCAATACTAGGAAGTCAAGCCAAGAATTCTCCATCAGTCTTCATCTGCAGTACCTATAGATTTGGGTGAATTCCCCTCTTCTCAAGGTCTCCAAAATATCCTGTTTCCTGGGCCTGCCAGGAAGTGATCTTCCTTACTCACTGTAAGGCTGGGAACCCTATAAGTCAGGTACCAGACTCGCTTTTTCAAGAGGGTTTTGTAAGCATTAGCTCCATAAAGTCAACCTTAGTTTCTTAAAATTGTCTGGTCATATCTGATTTTATGCATCATTTTCAAATATGACACTCCATTCCAAACTTTGGTAATATAACCAATGTTTTTAATTATGTCCTATTGCAAAGAGGACAGATTCTTACTGAACCTGTACAAATAACTGTTGCCATGAAAATAAGAATACTCAAATATAGTTTCCAAAAATAGTTTTTGAAGGATCAGGAAAAGAGAAAAAGATAAATGTTTTATAAGTAAAAATTACAAAAGTATAATTTACTAGATTGTTATGAGTCATAGATAGCTTAAGAGAAAATGGAAGGGGATTTTCTTATATCTTGAAAATAGAACATTTAAGAGCCAGCAATATTTTGAACAAAAAATATAAAAAATTATAATCATCCTTTATCACTTTACTCAGTCTTATGTAATTAATTTTGTTCTGTTTGATCTTGGGTTAGCAGTTTTATGAACTCACTGGCTTTTTCATTAGTTTTGGAAACTCTGACTTAGTCTGTTGGTTTGATGTCAGTTATTTAAGCAATGCCATCAGAAGCCTGTACCCCAGAGTACCTGACCTTTTTCATAGGTCTCACTGATAGTCCCTTTTTGTTGAACACAAGTACTCTGGCCTCTAGCTGATTGCAAGAACTTTTAGGAAAACATCAGAGTAAAACAACAACTCTGGATAGCAAAAGATTTAAAATGGCCATAGCTAAAGATCTGATGAGAGTTCATTATAAAAATAACACAATTGACAAGGAAATTTGGTTGTTTCTGTGATATCTAACATTTTGAATTAATAACTGGGCTGATAACATTATACCAGGACATATCATGGATGGTGAAGGCATTAACAAATTTCTAGGAACTATATGATTTCTGAAATAATAACATTTTACCCATACAGAAATAACCTAGGGAAGACTAAGTATCTCTTCTTTGACAAAGCTTCCATTATAGTTTAGTATTTCAAATCAACCTAATTACTTTATTTTTTTAAAGAAATTCATTTTATTTATTTATTTTTATTTTTTATTTTTTATTTTTGGTGAGGAAGATCAGTCCTGAGCTAACATCCATGCCAATCCTCTTCTTTTTGATGAGGAAGACCGGCCCTGAGCTAACATCTATTGCCAATCCTCCTCCTTTTTTCCTCTTTTTCTCCCCAAGGCCCCAGTATATAGTTGTATGTCATAGCTGCACATCCTTCTAGTTGCTGTATGTGGGACGCGGCCTCAGCATGGCCGGAGAAGTGGTGCATCTGTGCGTGCCTGGGATCCGAACCCCGGGCCGCCAGCAGCGGAGCGCGTGCACTTAACCACTAAGCCACGGGGCCAGCCCTCTCCTTTTTAATCTTAACAAAAACACATCCTACATTCCTTACATACTTTTCATATAAAAACACATCCTACTTTTCTCCCATACTTTGTATACAAAGTTGTTTTTCTTCACTCTTATTGTTTCTAGTAGTTTTATTCCTATATATATAGATTATAAATTTTAACCATTAGTAACTTTTATTTTACAGAGACAACTAGGAAGTAGAAATTGCAAACTATGATATACCAGTATTCTGTAGCAGATTAGCAAATTTTATGAATATACCATTTCATAATCTCCAGAAGTATATGCTTTTTATAATACAATATTTTTAACGTGTCAAGAAGAAACTGTTTTTTAACAGACCCAAATATCTTTGGCGTCTCTGTACCATATAAAAATATGAAGCCAAAAGAATATAAACTTATACTTAATAATGAAGGTTTCAGTACTTTATCTTATTTAGAAATTATTTAGGGCCGGCCCCGTGGCTTAGCGGTTAAGTGCGTGCGCTCCGATGCAGGCTGCCTGGGTTCGGATCCCGGGCGCGCACAGACGCACTGCTTCTCCGGCCATGCTGGGGCCGCGTCCCACATACAGCAGCTGGAAGAATGTGCAACTATGACATACAACTATCGTCTGGGGCTTTAGGGGAAAAATAAAAAAATAAAAAAAATAAAAAATAAAAAAAATAAAAATAAAAAAGAAATTATTTAGATATTTAATGAATATCTATTATTTAACTTTGCTAACTCTAAGGTTCCAAGTTACCAAAAAGATTTTGGAAATAATTTTTAGACAACATATTATAAAACAATTATTGTTGAAATAACACTTGTCATAATTTAATTTGAATAATATCATATCATATCAATAAAATCAAATTTATCATTTTATAATCTTAAACGTCTGATAAATATTAGTTATTTGACGAGTAAACCCAAGTAGAATAAAAATGTATGCTTACATTATACTTAATGTTGACAACTCTGAAGACATACCTGTTTTATTAAACCAACAATGTCAAACTAGTCTTATTTACCAAAGATTTACCCAAATTACATGAGATTGAAAAACATTTTAGTTGGTTCCTATATTTCTGGAAGTTTTAGGAATATTTAATTTATATAAGCGCTTATTTCTCTCTAAATCAATTAGGATACAACTCCTTTAAGGGATTTTATAAATTAAGTTGGTAATACCATCCAGGGGTAGCTAAATATCATATGTTTATGTATGTATGTGTATATCATATACACATACATACATAAACATACAGATAGATGCAAATACAGATCTTACACTTTTCATTTAAAAATTTTAGCCATAAATCAGACATAAATACAGTAATATAAAACTCACTTCAAGTGGGGTGATGGATGTTAACTAAACTTATTGTGGTAATCATGTCACAATATATACATATATCAAAGCATCGTGTTGTACACCTAAAACTAATACAATGTTATATGTCAATTATATCTCAATAAAACTGGAAAATTTTAATTAATTTTTTAAAAAACTCACCAGTTTATGGGGCCCGCCCAGTGGCGCAAGTGGTTAAGTACGTGCCCTCCGCTGCGGCGGCCCGGGATTCACTGGTTCGGATCCTGGGCGCACACTGACACACTGCTTGTCGAGCCATGCTGTGGTGGCGTCCCATATAAAGTGGAGGAAGATGGGCACAGATGTTAGCCCAGGGCCAGTCTTCCTCAGCAAAAAGAGGAGGATTGGCAGATGTTAGCTCAGGGCCGATCTTCCTCACAAAAAACAAAAACAAACAAACAAAAAAACTCACTAGTTTATATATGAGTGGTTCTCATTTTTACTCTCTTTTATATATTTATCCAAATTGTGTATTTAGCAGTTGGAAGAAGTTAAAGGTTACCTGCTCAATATGAGGGCTAATGCTTTCCACCAATATTTGTGGAAGAGACCTTTAAGATGTTTTATTTTTTTGCCCTGATATATAATCTTATGGGAGGCTGTAGACTAAATGTCTGTTTCCAAGTAGTTTTTTTTTCTTTTTCAGCTTCAGGTGGTTGCTTTTGGGGGTACCTGAGTCCCTTGAGAACCCCCAGTGGGGACAGGGGGCCCAAAGTTCCAGTGACTATAGGGAGCTAAAGGGTGAGAGTGGGAAGAGAAAGGTTTGGCAGGGTGGACAGAGGGGTGGAGGAGGTAGGGGCTTGAAGGGGGACATATCAAAGGATGCAAGGGAGCTGAAAGGAAGGTGGAAGGTGGTAAATGGAGGAAGGAGGAGGGGAGGTGATGGGAAAGAGAGGTTAGAAGAGATAGCTTGGCGAGATTTTAAGTTTCCCAAAGAAGCTATAGGAGTTCCAAATTTTCCTAAGTTATACCACCAAGAAAAGAAGCCAACAGAGTACCATGGTGGCACACAGTCAGCAGGAGTTTGAGAAGGAAGATTTTAGTTGACTGAGTTCCCATGGAAGAAGCAGGATCAAGTAGAACAAAAGCTTCACATGGATCCAGGGAAAAAAAATTTCCAACCCAAGAGTCAATCGCCACTAGAAGCAAGGAGCCAAGAAGAATTCTGGCCTAGGAGGTAGCTTTCCAAAGAAGCCTGGGACTCTAATCTAGCTTCAGAGAGTACACTCAGAATGGTAAGAATCTCAGTCTGTCCTCACTGTATGGACGTATGTCTGGAGAATTGGATCAGGAGTTAGACTCAACACCAGATACCCAAACAAGCAAGCAAACTGGAGATGAGACAGAGGTCTCTATGCATGCTGAAAAGTCTGCTTGTCACGTACCTCCGAGGGCCTGATGGTGTTTCTGATCCAGATCCAAGTCACAGTACCAGATAACTATCAAAGATAAACAAAGCCGGACATTAGTTAAAGTGCTAAGGACAGATTTTAATCAGTAATAACTATTGCAATAGGGAAAAGAGTCCAGCGTGAACTGAACTCAACCTATTTGTGACTGGGCATTTTCAAGGGACAATGAGGAAATAGAGAGGGGGTGCTCAGGGGCTTAGTAGAGTCAGGGAAGTGAAAAATTACAAGTAGGAAGCGGGGCTCCATGTGAAACCAATTTGGGTTTGCTAACTGGTGGTTCTTGAAGTTAGGCTCCTGTCTGCCCACAGACACTGGGAGGCAGGGGGCCTGTCTTCAGGAGGTGACTAGAATAAACAGTAAATTCTTTTGGCAGCCCTGAGTTTTCTCAGGCAGGCATTTTAAGGGGGGCTAGAGTCATCCTAGGGATGTGGCATTGAGCTGTTAGAAACTACGTTTGTGTTTGTTCAGGTCTTTTTAGGTCAAGGCCTAGTCAAGAAGTGGGCTCAGAGGAGCCTGGCTAGCATTTGGTCAAGGAGAGAATTTTTGTAGCACCTGTGTTCAGAATTTTTCACAAGAGCTAATAGGTGGAATCAGCCCAAGTGTCCATCAAAAGTTGAATGGATAAGCAAAATGTGGTATATCCATACAATGGAATATTATTCAGCCTTAAAAAGGAAGGAAATTCTGACACATGCTACAGCATGAATGAATTTTGAGGACATTATGCTAAATGAAATAAGCTACTCACCAAAAGATAAATACTTTATGATTCCACTTATATGAGGAAATAGTAGTCAAATTTGAAGAGTAGTCAAATTCATAGAGACAGAAAGTATAATTGTGGCGGTCAGGGGCTGGAGGGAGAGAGGAATAGGGAGTTATTGTTTCATTGTTTCATTCTTGTTTCATAATAGGTACAGAGTTTCAGTTTTGCAGGATGAAAAGAGTTCTGTGGCTAAATGGTGGTAATGGTAGCATAGCAATGTAAATGTACTTAATGCCACTGAACCCTACACTTAAAAATGGTTACAATAATAAATTTTATGTTATGTGTATTTTACCACAATTAAAATGATTTTTATAAGTTAAATAAATAAAATAAAGAAATAGAACATGACCACTGCCTTCCAAGCCCCAGTAGGCCCTTTGCAATTGCATCCCCCTTCCGTGGTAACCACTCTCCTGAAGTCTGTGTTAATCATTCTCTTGCTTTTCTTGATGGTTTTAACCATATATGAATATAACAGTATATTATTTAGTTTTACATATATCTAAGTCAGGGTTTCTCAACCTGGCACTGCCGACATTTTGGTCCAGATAATTCTTTGTTGTGGGGGGCTGTCCTATATGCTGTAGGATGTTTAGCAGCATCCCTGGCCTCTACCCACTAGATGTCAGTACCACCTCCCCACTTGTGACAACCAGAAATGTCTCCAGATATTGCCAAATATCCCTGTGGGCGCAAACTCACCCCCAGTCGAGAATCATTGGTCCAAGGGCATCATTCTCAGAGACCGTAGGCCCCCTGAGGGCAGCTCTGTACCTCAGCACCTGGCACAGAGGAAGCACCCAGTGCTTCCACGTCCTCTTCAGGGTTAGACCACCATGTACGATAAGGGAAAACTCGTAAAACATCACCCATTTATTACGTGGGGACTGTCCTGAAGAAGGTCAGCTTCTCATGTTTAAAGTCTGAATCCTGTAAACACGCATGCTTCTGCCCCTTTTGGTTAATCCCTTCGTCCCTTTAACAATCCAGATGGTCTCCCTCTCTCGCACACATTTACTGAGTAATTGGCCCTCCAGAGCCCGGAGCTCAGCTTTGATCCAGCTGCCTTGGTCGATAGAGTTGGTTTTGTTCTTGCTTGAAATGAAGCCTGACATTAATGTCTCTGTTTATTTTAGATGATTTTGAAAAAGCCAAGGAAATTTTAACAAAGATGAGATACTTTTCAAATGTAGAAGAAAAGATCAAGTTAAAGAAGATTCCCCTCTAATTGTTGCTAATTTTGAAGTTTTAAAAATAAAGTTCTTGTATATTTCTTTTCTGGCTTCTGCTAATTGAGACTAGATATGCTTTAACTGCTTATATAATCTTAATTAAATCTGTGGCTCAAGCATTAACAGATGACAAAGTTTGTCATGCTGGAAATACAGCCTGGCCAGAGCTTGAATGGTCAGTTCTTTGTGTGATACTTGATACACCATGTACCCCATCTAGGCCAATGGATGAGGAGGTGCGGATGGGGCCAACTTGAGGCCCTAGAGTACGGGTGGGCAAACTTTTTCTGCAAAGGGCCAAGAAGTAAATATTTTAGGCTTTGTGGGCCATACCACTTCTGTTGTAACTACTCAACTCTGCCATTGTAATACTTTATTTACAAAATGGGCAGTGGGCTGGATTTGGCCATGAGTTTGCCAACCTCTGCCCTGGAGCCACGTCTTCTTTCTAAGGCCATGACCTTCACTAATAGATAGTCCTCTTGTTTAGTGAGGCCTTTCAGGGCATTTTGTTTGGTAACCCTGCAAATCTTCCTAAGGGTCTCTTTGGCCTACATTTCAAAATGTAGATAATGTTATCAAGAATTGGTCTAGTATTAAACACAAACCACATTTTCGGCTCCACCTTGGTGGAGTGGAGCCGTTTTAATTTCTCTCTAGACAGTGGACACTCTCCTGTCATGATTTCCATGCTCCTCTTTGGATCTTTGGAAATTCAGTTTAAGTTCTTGATTCATTTCCAGAAAAAAATACTCTTTTTTTTAAGTCTCTGGATCAAGGAAGATTAAAATAGAAAATTGTGATTAAAAAATTCCAAGAAACAACATTCAAACTCTTGGAGAGAATTGCTTGTTTATAGTTGAAAAAAGTCCGAGTTCTGAACCAAGGTTTAAATACTACTCCTAGAGCTTAAAGCTGCAGCTCCTTTGCATCCTGCCTTGTCTTTGTCTTAGAATTTATATCTTGTAAATCCTGATGCAGTTATACTTAGTTAACATTTTAGGATTTATGGATCTTCTAAAGACAAATTAACCACAGCAGCTGTCTGGCTTAATAGTATTTAGGAATATCAGTACAATCTCCAACCCCCTCACAATTTACAGGGAGAATGAGTTACTTGTCTGAAAACACACAAGGAGTCCTTTAAGTAAATAATTAGAATGGAAGCAAATGTCCTAATTAAATTGGGTACTTATGTAAAGGAGGTGAAAGGAGTGTTTGACAAACTTCTGTAGACAATCTTCATTCCTTCTTCAGAACAATAATCAGAACCAAAACAATCTGACCACAAAAAGAAATCAGATAAACATTGCCTCAAAGGACATCTTTGGAGGAACTTCAAAGAAGCTTTCCCTTACCTGTTGCCATCAGCTGGAAAGGCCACTGGGCCACCCCACAAACCATTTCTGACTTGAGGGATAAATAAAAAAGACTTTGTTTCTGAGTCATGGCTTCTGAGTCAGTCAGTGGGATTACTTTTTTTTCCCTCTCTTCCAAATTTTTTTCTTTTGAGTCTAAACTCCAAGTTTAGCTTGACTTCTAAATCCAGGAACCCTTTCAAGTGTTCCCTGACAAAGCCAGATGGGAGGTGTGCTTCTAGACATCTGAAAGGTTAGCAGCTCTATTTGGATTAAAGTTTCTGACCCAGTGAAGCAAATTAAGCTCCCACCTCCCTCCCCACGTAATTCCTAATATAGTGTCAGAACAAATCAGAAGTTTTGACTAATTTGTGATGATTTCTTCTCAGGCTCTGGTCTCAAACAGCCCTGGTGTTATGGACTAGATGTGTCTCCCAAAACTCGTGTGTTGAAGCCCTAACCCCCAGTGTGGCTGTGTTTGGAGATGGTATCTCTGAGGAAGCAATTAAAGTTAAACGAGGTATTAAGGATGGGGCCTTGATCCGATAGGATTAGTGTCCTTATGAGAAAAGACACCAGAGAGCTGCCTCGCTCTCTGTCTCTGTACTTGTGCACTGGGGAAAGACCCTGTGAGAAAGCCAGAGAGAAGGCAGCCACCTATGAGCCAGGAAGCGACTCCTCACCAGAAACTGAAACCAACCATGCTGGCACCTTGGTCTTGGACTTCCCGCCTCCGGATCGTGAGAAAACTAACTTCTGTTGTTTAAGTCAGCCAGTCTGTGGTATTTTATCATCAGCCTGAGCAGACTGATAAGACCTGAGTTTGAATCCCAGCTCTGCCACTTATTTGCTGTGAGTCCACCATTGCGCTAAGCTTCATTTCCTCAACTTTAAAAATGATAATAATAGTAGTACCTATCTCACCTATCTCATTGTGAAGATGAAATGAAATAGATTATCTCTGCAAATTGCTTAGCACAGTACATGGCACATAGTAAGCACTCCAATGTGATTTTTAAAATGATAATGACTTGTATTATTTTTACTTTGGCAACAAAATCAGGCCTTTTACTGGAGAGTAAATGTTATCCTTTCAACAAAGTTTCAAGCACCTACTTTGTGTAAGAGAATACTTGGCCCTGGTCCTGAGAGAGAGACACAGAACAGTTGGATGCTTCCTGTTTATTTGGGGAGATGACTTTTATACCAATAACCAAAACAAAATCAGAGTTTCCATTTGCTGCACAGGTATTATGTGCTAGACACTATGTGCAGTACTTTGCATGATTCCATCAAATTAAATGCCATTCAACTTGTTTTACAGAAGAAACAAGCCCCCAGAAGGTGAGAGAGTCAAGAGCTGGAATTCAAACCCAGGTCTTTCTGCAAAGCCTGCACTCTGAGGGAGGCTGAACCCATCAGATTAAGTGCCAGCCAAGGGGATCAAACAATTAGTCAAGAGGGGCCATTTACCAGGGCCTGCACCATGCCAGGCAGAGGCAGGATTTGATCCGAATCCCTGTTTCCAAAGCCTGTGCGTACAGCTTCACTGGGCATAGGGAGGGATCGCTTCTGGGTGTAGTAACCAGGGAAGAAGGCTTCAGAGAAGAGGGAGAGTAGAATCTAGACAGGCAGAGAGAACCTGTGTCAGGTGTTCCCCAAGACCACCCCCAGGTTCAGTGACTCACTAGGAGAACTCACAAGACTACCCATGGCCATGATTTATTACAGCGAGAGGATCCAAAGCTAACTCAACAAAGGGAAAAGGCGCTTGGGGTGAAGTCTGATGGAAACCAGGCACAAGCTTCCAAGGGTCCTCTCCCAATGGAGACACACAGCACAGGCTTCATTCCCCCAGCAACAAGTTGTGACAACACATGTGAAAATGTTGTCTGCAAGGGAAGCTCGTTAGAGACTCAGTACCCGAAATATTTCTTGGGCACTGATCACATAAGTACTCTTTGCCTAGCATGTGCCAGAATTCCAGGCTCCCAGAAGGAAAATCAGGTATTCAGCATAAACTACATTGTTTCTACAAGCAATGTAGGCACAGTGTGCAATTCTTATCAGTTCTGGGCATAGGGAAACTCTCCCCAAATCCAAATTCCCAGACGCCAGCCAAAGGCCAACTTTGTCAGCAGATCTTTCTAAGGATATGCAATCTCAGGGCTGCTATGTTACTTGTTTCCGCACAGAAGCTAACGAGAGGTCCCATCATAGTGAAGGGATTACAGAACAAAAAGTCTATAACCAGAGAGGAAGGCACCTCCGTTACTAAAGGGCTGTTTCCTGTCTCTGTGGCTGCCACCCGGCAAAGAGAAAGGTGCTGCTCTCTGAGTCAACAAAGCAGTCATGCCACCTAGTGTGTTCAATGGCAAGTGACAAATGGCTGCAACAGACTTGGACCTAAAGCTTTGTTTAACAAAGAATTCCTTTGGTTCTGTCGCTTTTTGTGACATGTTGGATATATCAGAGGTGGCCAGATGAAAAAATAAAGACAGGACACCATCTTTCCTTTGCAGGGTTGCTGTCAGGAGGCAAGAGAGACTCAGAAATGAATCATCAGAGTACAGAAGGGTAAGGCCTCCAGGCAGGAAATACACATGGGTGATGGTGATGGAAATGGATGCTATTGGAGAGGGGTGAGGTCTTTGAGGAAATGGAGAGCATATGCCCCATCTCAAAGCTGGGGAGGAGGGGGAAGATGCCACTCGAGTCTGGTAATTGCTGCCATGGACAGATTCAGACGCTGTGTTGACAATCTCCTGATTTTTTCAAGAGAAGCTAGAATTGGGATTTTAACAGGAAATTTCCCTGGGATTGCCAGGATCCATGGAAGCACCAAGCAAGAAACAGCTAAGTCAGCTGGGGAAAAGGGCAGGGACCAGGATAGGCTTTGCAGATGAGGTGATGTGAGAGCAGTAGGGTAAAAAAAAAAGAGACAGCTCACCTGGTGGACTCAGGAAGGAAGAAGAAGTTAAGTTACAAATTATATTTGTGATACTGCAGATTTCCTGGAGTCAGAACTGCGTTTAACATCTGGGTCTTCCTCTTACTCTCTGTGTGACCTTGAGCAGTTAAGTTCTCTAGGTTTCAGTTTTCTCGTCTGTAAAATGTGGATAACCATAGCACCACTCTCAATAATGTGGAGGTATAGATATGACATCAGGAGTGAAGAGGATATAAAATCATGCACACAAAGTGCTTAGCGCAGAGCCTGGCCCTGCACATGGCAAATATTAATAGGAAGCACAGGGCCAGCCCGGTAGTGCAGCGGTTAAGTGTGCGCACTCCACTTCGGCGGCTGAGGGTTCGCAGGTTCACATCCTGGCTGCTCACCGACACACCGCTTGTTAAGCCATGCTGTGGTGGCGTCCCATATAAAGTACAGGAAGGGCCAAGCTTCCTCAGCAAAAAAGAGGATTGGCATTGGATATTAGCTCAGGGCTAGTCTTGCTTACACACACACACAAAAAAATAAGAAGCATAGAATGAGATGGGAGCAGAGAGGGCAGGCCCCTAACCTCGACCAGGGTTAGGGTGGAATCATGGAAGCTTCCTGGAGGCAGTATCCCATGAGTGAAGTCTTGAAGAATAAGAAAGCATTTGGTGTTTTCAGATAGGTAAGCAGGAGAAATGGCATGCAAGTGAAGAAGAATCTTAGTGCAATGAGTGAGGGTAGGAGTGAGGAAGTGGCAGAGATGATATTGAGAATGAGGCAACTAGATCAGGAGGAGAAAGGGAGAGTGTGTGGGGTCTTCAGTAGAGTTAAGAGGTGATGGTTCCTGAACTAAGGCAGCATTGTGGTAAGGGGAAAAGTGAACAGATTCAAGAGCATTCTAGGAGATGGGACCATTAGGACTTGGCAACATTGGACATGGTGAGGGCTGAGTTCAGGAATCTGAAATTCCTGGTGTGAGCATTCAGGATAGACAGGCCTTGATCCAAGAAGAGGAGCTATAGTTTGGGGTGGGGACTGAGGAGATGCTGAGCTCTGCTTTGGATACGTTGTGTTTGTGTCCTTGGGACTTTCAATAGGTGTTCAATAGGCCACTGGAGGATGGCCTGCAGCTGAGGAAAAATGTCTGGGCAGGAAATAGAGATCTGGTGGTTACTCTTTTTTTTTTTTTTTGTGAGGAAGACCAGCCGTGAGCTAACATCTGCCAATCCTCCTCTTTTTGCTGAGGAAGACTGGCCCTGGGCTAACATCCGTGCCCATCTTCCTCCACTTTATATAGGACGCCGCCATAGCATGGCTTGACAAGCGGTGCATCTGTGCACGCCTGGGATCCAAACCAGCGAACCCCGGGCCGCCGCAGTGGAAAGCGCACACTTAACCGCTTGCGCCACCAGCCTCGCCCCTGGTGGTTAGTCATTTTATAAGCACTTCTCGTTCCCCTTCCCACTGAATCCTCGAATTGGCCCTTTCAGGCAGGAACTATCATCCCCATTTCACAGATGGAGAAGGCTTTGAGTGGCAAAGTAGCTCTTCCAAGCTCACGTAATAATAGTTTGGAGGAAAAATCAAACTCAGGTCCCTAATTTCAGAAAATGTGCTCCTGGTACAGAGTGTCAGTTTGGGAAGATGAAAAAGTTCTGCAGGTGGGTGGCGGTGATGGTTGCACAACAATGTGAATGTGCTTTATGACACTGAACTGTACACTTAAAATCACACTTAAAAATGGTTAAAAAGGTAAATTTTATGTTATGTATATTTTACCACAATAAAAAAAAGAGAGAAGGAAAATGTGGTCCTAACCACCGATTATACTGCCAGTATTGGCTGAGGAGCCTTCATTACTCTCCATGCTGTTTTTGCATATGTTTGCTTTCCTCATTATGATAATATTTTATATTTTGTCTGGCCTCTTGAGCTTCAAATTCTCAGAGAAGTAGAGGAAACCTCACTATAACCCCTGTATATCTGCTACCCACAATAGTTACCAAACCCCCACAGCATATGTTAGAAAAAACAATGGCACACACCAGAAGCAGGCAAGGTGGTTTGTCTTGCAAACTGACCTAAGCCAGCTTGGTCATGCATAGCTATCGCTTCCTTTCGGTAGGTGTCAGAAACCACTGAGAGAGTGTGAGGTGAGCGAGAGTTAGCGACTCTCCCACAACCTTCCTACCAGGTTTGTTTTTTCAAAGTTGCACTGAGATATAATTTATATACCATAAAGTTCACTCGTCTAAAGTGTACAATTCAGTGGTTTGAAGCCTATTTACAGAGCTCTGCAACCATCACCAAGATCTAATTTTAGAATATTTTTGTCACCTCAAAAAGAAATCTTGTACCCATTAGAAATCACTCTCCATCCTCCCTGTCCCCTCCCCACTTCCTACCCTAGGCAGATGCTAATCTGTAGATTTGTCTAGTCTGGACATTTCATATAAATGAAACCATATAATAAATGGTCTTTTGTGACTGGCTTATTTCACTTAGCATAAATGTACACATTTTTGTGTGGACATATATTTTCATTTTTCCTGGGTGTATGCCTAGGAGTAGAATTGCTGGGTCATATGGTACCTCTACGTTTAATCTGTTGAGAACTGCCAAACTGTTTTCCAAAGTGGTTGTACCATTTACACTCTCACTAGCAGTGTATGAATGTTCCAATTTCTCCACATCATGTCAACACTTGTTATTGTCTGTCTTTAATTTTAGCCATCCTAGTCGGTGTAAGGTAGTATCTCATTGTAGTTTTGATTTGCATTTCTGACTAATGATGTTGAGCATATTTTCATGTTATTTACTAGCCATTTGTCAATCTTTTTTGAAGAAATGTCTAGTCACATCCTTTGCCCCTTTTAAAAGTAGGTTGTCTTTTTATTATTGAGTTGTAAGAATTTTAATATATTCTAGATAAAAGTCCCATATTGGATATATGATTTGCAAATATTTTCTTCTATTTTTTGAGTTATCTTTTTACTTTCTTGATGATATCCTTTGAACCACAAAAGTTTTTAATTTTGATGAATCCCAACTTATCAATCTTGTCTTTTATTACTTATATGCTTTTGGTGTCATATCTAAGAAACCATTACCTAACCCAAGGCCACAAATATTTACCCCTGTATTTTCTTCTAAGAGTTTTATATTTTTAGGTCAATAATCCATTTTGAGTTAAATTTTGTATATGGTGTGAGACAGGGGTCCAACCTCATTCTTTTGCATGTGGCTATCCAATTGTCCAACATCATTTGTTGAAGTCTATTCCTTTCCTTCGATGAATCGTCTTAGCACCCTTGTTAAAAATCAATTGATTATGAGTGTGAGGGTATATTTGGAATGCGTAATTCGATTCCCTTGATCTATATGTCTATCCTTATGCCAATACTGCACTGTTTTGAAGTTGGAAAGTGTGTTGAGAAGCTGGAGCAAGTGTACTGAATTCAGAATATGCAGATTATGACCTGCTGAATGAGGAGGCACAAGCCACCCACATTGGGTCGGCAGGTAGCTCCCTCAGTGTCTGAGCTCCCACTTTGGAGAAGTGAAACTCATGGGGTCATTTTGATTGAAGGCACAGTTTCAATACGCCCACACAAAGGAAGTAAAGTCAAAAAATTTATTGCTCACAAATCGCAGAAGTCAGGCCGGGGGTTGCAGGGGGGAACTGCTTGGCACAATGAGCCAGGAGAACGGCTCATTCCCAGGTCACTAGCAAGCAGGAGATAGAGAGCCGCATAGCAACCACCTATTATTTATAAGGGTGTTGGGGCAGAGGTCGCCAACTTTTCTCGGGCTTAACTCCAAGTAGTTATTTAAAAATGTGCCCCAGGAAAAGCAAAGTGGGAACTTATGGCAGGAATCTTAAGTTCAGGTCCTTACCTAAATGTCCAGATTCGGGGTGTGAGCAGAGTTATCATACTGTAGAATGCCTAGGCAGCAACTCAGAAAAACAAAAGTTGTTTTTCTCATCACAGAAAGTTTGAGTCCACTTCGTTCTTCTTTTCAAAGATTGTTTGGCTAATTTTGGGTCCCTGGCTATTCTGACACCAGTGCAATACTGCAGTGTAATTCTGATGCTAACCACCTGCAGTTAGCGTCAGACTCCACAGGTTTGAGGGCACAGGTTTAAGTCCATCAAGATTGCCCTCGTTTCAGGGGCCAGCCCGTGGCTTAGCGGTTAAATGCGTGCGCTCCACTGTTGGCGGCCCAGGTTCAGATCACAGGCGCACACTGACGCACTGCTTGTCAGGCCATGCTGAGGCGGAGATCCACATTAAAGCAACTAGAAGGATGTGCCAACTATGACATACAACCATCTACTGGGGCTTTGGGGAGAAGAAGGGGAAAAAAAAGGAGGATTGGCAATAGATGTTAGCTCAGGGCCGGTCTTCCTCAGCAAAAAGAGGAGGATTGGCATGGATGTTAGCTCAGGGCTGATCTTCCTCACACACACACAAAAAGATTGCCCTTATTTCAGATGCTAACCTCAAATGGGGTCCCCAGGTCATCCATACTTAGACTGGCTATAAATCCAGGAGGTTCCCATGACCCCTCTTACGTTCAACAATTCAGTAGAATGATTCACAGAATTCAAGAAAAAGTTATATTTATGATTACAATTGTATGATAAAGGATACAAATGAAGAGACACATAGTGCAAGACCTGGGAGGGTCCTGAACGCAGACCTTCCATGCCCTCTCCCCATGGAATCAGGGCACATTACCCTCCCAGCACATTGATGTGTTCACCAATTTGGAAGCCACTGAGTTTTGGTGTCCAGAGTTTTTACTGGGGTTTTATTATGTAAATATTATTAACTGAAATGTTTGGCCAAGGAGTTGAATTCAAGCTTCAGCCTCCCTCCCTTCCCTAGAGGCTGGGATAGCTCAAAGCGCTAATCTTTTAATCACATAGTCTTTCTCGTGACCAGCCCCCATCTGGAGTCATCTCATTCATTAGCATCAACTCTGGATTGAAATGACCTAGGAGACTATCTTTTATATCCAGTTGAGGTAAGTAAGGGATGTTAACTTAGGCAAAAATGGATTGTAAATGCCACAAAGAAAACTTAAACCTAATCTATTATATTACATTAGGCAAAAGGGGTTCATTCATTTTTTCTTAGACCATAATGAGGGCAATGGAGATGGAGAAAAATGAGGAGAATCTGGAAGCGTGTCACAAGTAAAGCCCATTGGACTTGCTAACTGATTAAATACGGGGCTGAACAAAAAAGAGACATCAATGATGATGCTTAGGTTTTTGGTTAGAAAGAGAAAAGCATCTTCTGACAGCTGAAACTGGCCTTATACTGTCAGGTAACACTTGGTGTCCTCCTATTAAACAATTTCACAGAATGTCAGTATCAAACAGGGACTAAGATGTGACTTCGATGGATCAAGATAAAAACAAAACCACTTCTGGGCCGGCCCCGTGGCTTAGCGGTTAAGTGCGCGTGCTCCGCTACTGGCAGCCTGGGTTCGGATCCCGGGCGCGCACCAACGCACCGCTTGTCCGGCCATGCTGAGGCCGCATCCCACATACAGCAACTAGAAGGATGTGCAACTATGACATACAACTATCTACTGGGGCTATGGGGAAAAACAAAGGAGGAGGATTGGCAATAGATGTTAGCTCAGAGCCAGTCTTCCTCAGCAAAAAAAAAAAAAAAAAAGAGGAGGATTAGCATGGATGTTAACTCAGGGCTAATCTTCCTCACACACACACACAAAAAAACCACTTCATATTCATGTCTGAAGACAAGACAAAAATGTGAGCATTGTCCAAACCACAAAAATGACCAAACATTCCCCTATCCTGGCTAATAGGAAGGACTATTGCTTCCCTACCAATTATAGGTTTAGCCTCCCTTCATTCCTCCCATCTTCTCGAAAAGATGGACTAAAATAATCATAGAATTATCTCTGCTTCCTGACAGTATTAATTCCAGAGCAAAGTCCTGCTTCCTTCAACCTTCCCCCAAATCACCTAAGACACTCCCAAATCCTATAAGAAGCCTTTTCTAACACCCTCTTACTGGGATACTCCCTCACTGCAAGCAGTCAGTAAATCCATCTTTGTTCAATTATAGGTGTGCTCTTGGTGGTTTTTGGCTGAAGGGCATTGATGTTGGCATAAAGAACTCAAACTGAATGAGGGTATACCCTGAGAAGGGAAAAATGGAGTCGACCATCTTTGCTAGCCCCTCTGACAAGCCTATATCGCTGGATGCCCCAGGTAGAGGCTGGAAGGCTTACCAGTACCTCTCAGAAGCGCTCTGAGGTTTTCACTGATCCTCCATGCTGTTCCCTCTAAGGCATCATCAACTTATATTAAAACATAGAAGGAATTAATAGCTGATCTTTAATGAGTGTGTACTATGTGCCAAGCAGTTTTCTAAAGGCTCTAGATGATTTAATTCATTTACTTCTCCCATCAACTCTATGAAGTAGGTACTGTTATTATCGGGTTTTACTACTGAGAAAAGTGAGGTACGGAGGTTTACATAACTTGCGGAGTGAGTATTCGAACCTGGTCACGTTCTAGGCCCACCAGAGCCGTCCTCAAGCCCCGCGGCTAGGCCGAGGCAGCCATCTTGTTTGTAGTCTGCAAAGACTGCAACTCCCGGCATCCCTCGCGGCAGCAGCTCTCCACACACAACAAATCCCGGCGTGCCCCTGGGTGGCCCGGGGTGGAGGGTTCTAGAAGGCGTGACGTGGGGTCGAGAGCGGGCTCGGAGGCGGGCGCCTCTTGGCAGTCGCTGTGGCCGCAGCTGCTGGGCCTGGGGACGCGGGTGGTCGGGGGCGCGGGCACAGCCTCCTCGTCTCCCCGGCCATGGCCGCGCTCGGCCGGCCCTTCAGCGGCCTCCCCCTGAGCGGCAGCTCGGACTTCCTGCAGCCGCCACCGGCTTTCTCCGGCCGGGCCTTCCCGCCGGGGGCGGACGGCGCCGAGCTGGTCCCGCGGCCGGGACCCCGCGCCGCCCCGAGCAGCGCCGGCGGGAGCGCGGCGCGCGGACGGTGAGGAGCCCGGCGGGCGCGGGGCGGCGGGCGAGCGGGCTCCTTAACCTCCCTCCCCACGACCCTCTCAGCCCCGGTGTACCGGTAAGGAAACTGATCCCCAGAGACGTTAACTGTAAGCCGGCGGAGGGCGCGCAGCCGCCGAGTCGGGCTCGCACCTGGGCCGGCCGGCGCCTGCGGGAAGTGAGGAGACGTGCCCAGGCGCGCCGGCTCGTGCGGGGATCGGAGCCCGGCCGCCCGGAGCCTGGATGTCCCCGCGGCGCGGCCGCTGCTGCTGACAACTTCCAGCGCCGCTCGGACGCTCAGTTTCCTCATCGGCGGAGTGGGACAGCGCTGGGTCCTCCTAGTGGGAGCGCGGGAGTCGAGTGCTTAGCGCAGTGCCTGCCCGAGGACGCTCGCCCGCCGTAGGCGCCCCCACGCTTAGCTCCCTCCACCTGGACCAAAGGAGAAGTTGAGATTCAGCCTCTAGTTGTGTCAGGAGCAGCAGCGTTTACCTGACTGACCTTGTGACTTGTGTATCCGTCTCACTCGGCGAGGACGGGGACAGCTAGTCCGTGTGGGGTGGGCAAGGTTATTGGAGCAAGAAAGAGCGGACGCCGCGAGCGCAAGCCCAGGCCGTTTCTCAGTTGACTGATTTTTGTTTGTTTCAACAGTGTTTCAGGTCGCGGTAGAAAGAAACACAAGCGGGAGGAGGAGGAGGAGGATGAGTAAGTTTCAGGTGCCATTTATTCACTTTATGGTCACTTAATTTAAGCTATTTTGTATTCTCAACTACTTGTTTTAAGTGGGAAGGTGAAACAGGTGTCCCTGAAAGGAGGCGCAAGGAACTGACAACGCGGTTACCTTTTAGGGAAAGTAACTGGGTGGCTGGCAGGTCAGAGGGAAACTTTCCACTCTAGAACCAATTCTGAACGTTTGAATTTTGAGCCGTGTGAGTATTATTACATGCACAAAGTAAAAATTCCAAATGTGCGAAAGGATGCATATTGAGAAGTCTTACACTCGGTGCTCACAGTCCTCCCCAGAGCTCACGCCTGTTGCCCGTTCCCCTTTGGAAGATAACCAGAAAACCTACGAGGTTATGACTGTATATACCTCTGGTTTTTTACATTAGTGGGAAGATACTGTTCACACTGTAACACATTGGTCTTTTCATTTTACTTCCTGTAGCTTGTTGCATGTGGGTACATAGAGTTCTACCTGATTTCCTTTTCAATAGTTGAATGGAATTCTGTTGTAAGGCTAGGCATAGATAATTAACCAGTCTTCTATTGATGGATTTCTAAGTTATTGCTAATGTTTTGCTATTACTAACCATGACCGTTATGCAAGTAGGTGAATGGATTCCTTGATGGGGAATTGCTGGGTCTTTAAAGTGTATGCATTTCAGGGGCCGGCCGGTGGCGCAGCTGTTAAGTGCGCGCGCTCCGCTCCGGCGGCCCGGGTTTCGCAGGCCCGGACCCCGGGCGTGCACTGGCGCACCGCTTGTCAGACCATGATATGGCGGCGTCCCATATAATATAGAGGAAGATGGGCACGGATGTTAGCTCAGGGCTAATCTTCCTCACACACAGAAAAAACAGTGTATGCGTCTTAAATTTTGAACAAGAGTTTTGCCAATTTTTATTTCTTTTAACAGTGGGAATTTCTCTTTCTGCATCTTACCGGAGCTGTATTTTCAAACTTTTTGACTTATTTGATAGGTAAAAAGTTGCATCTCATAGATAGTCTGTGAGAAAGATGAGTAAAAGAATTCCCCGAAGATGATTTCCAAATGACCAGCCAAATGAAAAGATGTTCAATCTCATCAGTCTTTAGGGAAATGTATATTAAAGGTACAATGAGCTACTTACTCTACTACCAGATATTGGAGCGGTCGTGGAACACCAGGAACTCGCACACAGTATGGCTGAGGATGTAAATTGGTACAAGCACTTGGAAAACAGTTTGGCATTATCTAATAATTTGAAGGCACATATACCCTTTTACCCACCAGTTCCCCTCTTGAGTATGTACACACAGACATTGGGAGACACGTACAAGAAAGTTCATAGCATCCTTGCTCGTAATAGCTCAAAACTGGAAACAACCCAGATGTCCCTCAATGGTAAAAGGAATAAAGTAAATTATAGATTCATACAATGGAGTTCTGTTCAGCAAAAAAAAAATGAATTACACCTGTCAACATGGATGTGTCTTATAAACATAATATGAGCAAAAGAAACGTCACAAGAATGTGTGCAGTATAATTCCCTAAATGTAAGGTTCAAAACCAGGCAAAACTAAATATTGTTTAGGGATGCATATCTGCACGTGTGATAATTTTTTTTTTTTGACTAATATCCATAAAAGACAGTGTTTATGTGTAGGGAGGAGGAAATAGAGTATCATTTGGGGATACTGGCAGCAGTCTGTATTTTGAATATTATTTTCATGGATGTTTTGTAATTATTCATTAAATAATGAATAATTCATTGTACTTCTATGAGCGTAAGAGTTTATAGTTTAAAAGAAAGTAGATCAGTGTTTTAATTTGTGTTTTGTAAATTATAGGTGATGTTGAACATCTTTTGATTTAAGCCATTTGTGTTTAATTTTGTGTGAATTGTTCATGTTTCTGCAGGTTTTTTATTGGCTTATTGGTCTTGTCAATCTGTAAGAAATATTTATTAAAGAAATCAGTTTATTATGTGTGTTATAAGTGTCTTCCCAAAATTGGTCATTTGTGTTTTAGCTTTGTGTTTGATTTTTTTTGGACAGCAGAAACTTTGGATTTTCTAACCTTGTTGATACATAGACTAATAAGACAGTAGATTTGAAAGGTGCCTTAGTGTTTTGTTTTGTTGTGTTTTGCTGAGGAAGATTCGCCTTGAGCTAACATCTGTTGCCAATCTTCCTCTTTTTGTATGTGAGCCACCGCCACAGCATGGCCACTGACAGACGGTGGTGTAGGTCTGTGCCCAGGAACTGAACCCAGGCTGCCAAAGTGAAGCGTGCCAAACTTAACCACTAGGCCACCAGGGCTGGCTCTGAAAGTTGCCTTAGTTTAAAAACCACTGGACCAGACAATATGTTCTTTATTGCCTTGGGATTGCTGTGGATACCCAGGGACCTTTTTGCTATTATCTTTTGGGGTTCTCTTTAAGAGGTTATTGAATAAAGAGTTCCAGTGTTAAAAATAAAAAATTTGAAGTGTAAAAACTATTGGCTTAAAAAGTTAACCACCTTTAATTTACAGATGGAGAGATTGAAGCTCTGTGAGGATGAGGGACTTGACATTTGGATGTCTGATGCCCAGAAGTGTGCTTCCCAGCTGCCACTTCCATAGCTCTTATCAGTACTTTATATCACATTTTCTTTGGGACTTAATCATCATTGATCTCTAATTATTTGCAAAATGGACCTACAAGCATGAAATAAGTTAGTCCAAATCATGTTGGAGGTCAGAGATCAGAACCCAGCTCTTACACACAGTTACATTAAATAGTTGAATTGTTAGGTGTGCTAGGAAATTAACTGTTCCCCTCTAGATTTATTTCTGCTCTTTCTTAGCTGGTTTCTTATGTGTATAACTTTCTTCTGCTTTCCAAACATCACATACTTTAAAACTATGCAAGTGTTACAGAAATATTTGATGTATAGCTAGGCATTCTTAATACTTTGAATTAAAGCTAATTATAAACTAAACATATGATTTAATAGTTAATTCCAATCAAAAATCTAGATTCAAGAGAGCATAATTACTTGTCAGATTGCCAGACTTTAATGTTGATTTTCGTAGTCTTAACATGGAATAGAAATTTCTCCTTACAAAACACATGCTGCTTCCTTTGACCCTCAGTGTAGAGAATCAGAACCTATTGTGGCCATTAGTGAATTTTTTTGGTTGCAGAGCTGTGTTCTGGTTTTGCGAGTGCACTTGCTGATGCCCAGGCAATAAAGTACTTTTGGTCTAAATGTTTAAATAAAACAGAGCCAGTTGTCTCACTTGCTTCAGACAGCTTTCAACTAAACTGGGCATGTCATAAGTGTTTGCAGGTACTAGTTCATGGTAAGAGCTTGAACAGTTGAACTTCCCTAAGCAGGATAGAGGTTTTAGTGAGAATGGCATAGAGGTAGGATTCGGGAGCTCTGGGGTCTGGTGCCCAACATGCAGCTCTACTCTATGTGACACTCTGTAGGGGCACTTTAGCTTTTCTAGGTCCTGGTTTCTAAATCTGCACGACAAAGAAATTGTATTTGATGAACTCTAAGGTGTCTATGAAATACAAATTTTTCTAGGAATTGAAGATAGTTTTAGTTGCAAGGTAAGAGAAAAGTGTACCCCATTATTAGTCAGGGACTCATAGAGCCAAATGACAGTGGGACGTTTTGGGAGAGGACCAAGAAATCAGCAATATCATCTGCACCTTGTAGTACTTGGAAGAGACCTGATGAGGCAAATATTTTTTCTGTAAGAGAATATAGGATGCCTGCAGACCACTTGCCTGTATGACCAGTTTAATGGAGCAGCAGCAGTATGACGAAAAATGGCTGGCACTGAATTGCTGCTTTGTGATTTTTTTCTTCCCACTTGACCTATCCAGACTCAAATAAATAGGAATGACTTTAAGTTCCCACACTGAACACTTCTAATCTGAAAAGGCAAAATCTTGTAGATGCAGCCTAATTTGGCAGAGAGCAGTAGAAGAAAACATCTCAAGGAGGCTGTAAAAATGAGAGAAAAGAAAATACATGATTTTCTATCTTGTAATCACACTGTCAAAAATTAGTTTTTTTCAATTTGCCTAAAAATAGGGATGATATGTATTTCATTTACATTAGGATTTTCATTGAATTTTTTTTTTTTTTTTTTTTTCAGTTGTCCAGTAAGAAAGAAAAGGCTTACTGAAGCAGGGCTCTGTGCTGGTCCTAATGACTGGATTCTTTGTGCACATCAGGAAATAGAGGGTCAAGGAGTAAATCCATGCACTAGTGGCCTTTCTGCATCTGGCATGTTAGATGTTATTTGTGAAGAAATGGATCAGACAACTGGAGAACCACAGTGCGAAGTTGCCCGAAGGAGGCTTCGGGAAATTGAGGACAGGTAAATGGGCAGTGTATATAGCTGGCTTGTTGCTGTTCTCATGTAACATCTCTACTCTTCATTGCTAGTCTAATCCGTCATTTGGTGATAACTTCAGTCCTCAGCATCTCAAACTGTGCAGAACAGGGAGCTCAAAATGTACACATTAAATATTAAAGTAGGGCTGGCCCCGTGGCTTAGCGGTTAAGTGCGCGTGCTTTGCTGCTGGCAGCCCGGGTTCAGATCCCGGGCGTGCACCGACGCACTGCTTCTCCGGCCATGCTGAGGCCGCGTCCCACGTACAGCAACTAGAAGGATGTGCATCTATGACGTACAACTGTCTACTGGGGCTTTGGGGGAAAAAATAAAATAAAAAATTTAAAAAAAAATAGCTTTAAAAAAATAAATATTAAAGTAAGCTCTTCTCATAGAACTGTACTAAATATTTTTACTTACTATCTGAATACTAATTTTTGGTTTATGGGAGTTTTCAGGGACACGTTCTTTGAATTTGATTGCATCTAATGTAAAACTTTTGTTAAATGAAATGTTGAATAACTCTTCTGTGTATACTTTTTTCACTCAGGGTATAGCCTCATATTTGATCTTTTTCTGTAGCACCTGTTGCTTTTATCGTTTTTATTTTTTAAATTTTGTCCAATGACTAAACTATATAGTAGCTTGACTAAGTAATTTTTCTGTTTTTGTTGCCTTTATTTAGGATAATTGATGAAGATGAAGAAGTTGAAGCTGACAGAAATATTAACCATCTCCCCAGTCTTGTCCTTTCTGATACCATGAAAACAGGTTTGAAGAGGGAATTTGATGAAGTCTTTACAAAGAAAATGATTGAGTCCATGTAAGCTTTGGTTCCTGGTTTCTGTTTAATTATGATCTTGGAGGGAAAACTCGGTGTCTCTAGACACTGCCTGTCCTATCCTAACCATCTCTTCATCTCCTGATCACCAGCCAAGGGAGAGCGTAGTAGGTTTTGTATTTAGCCCAGGATGGAGACAGACCTTTTCTTAGTTCACTGGAGGTGAGCAAAAGGCTGTGCAAGCAGGCATTTGAAGTACACACTAGTGGCTTCCTTGCCTACTTACCCCTGGATTCATTTGAATTCCTGAAATGCTCTATAGTCTGATATTTGGGAATGGGAGGTTTGGCAAGAAAGAGCCCATTCTCTTATATTCTTGTGATAGGCTACAGGAACCACGTTTTAAAACCTCTTGTTTACCTGGCTTTCTCAGTTATCCCGGAACAACATTGAGACCTAAGAAACAAACAAAAGTCTCCCAGCCATCAAAATAGTTATCACAAAGGCCACAAACCACAGCTCATGTTCTTGTCTCATAATGTATAGCCCTTCAGGCCTTTAGCTCTAAGAGCCATTTTGCTCTTATTTTAGACACAGTTTAATGAGCTCAGTTATCTGCTCTCCTAGGTCATCAGAGTAGAAATACAGAAACAGCAAGTGAAAGCAGAACAAACTAACTCATAGTAGCAAGTAGTGATAGTATAGTGTGAGGACAAGAGAGGAAACTGGAAAGCAAACTTAAGAACCTAAAAAGCAAAGCAGCCCGGGGCCTAACAACATGAGAACTAATGACAGCCCTGTCATTCTTGTGGTCCTTGAGTTTAGATGGTCTCAGGTCATCATTATCCACTGTGTAAAACAGTAGGCAAGTTATAAAGTGCCATTTAGGTGTTGTCTAGAAAAGACTTGAGACTTAATGTGTCAGAGATCTGAAAAATTCTCTTAGGACACCAGTCCCAGTGATGCGCCATTATTGCCGCCAGAGTGGGTTCAGCTGCTGCTTGATGTTAGGTCATGGAATTTTGAACTAGCCCCCTAGCTTGAGCTTATAATTAACTGTCCAGCCCTGAGGGTGGGTAAATAGTTTAGCCAAGAGTAAGCAGGTCACATTGTCCTCCAGCCTAAAATATAACACTTTTCTCCTCTTGGTTGTTTTCCAGAAGCTAGCCTTTGGGAGGTATTCTTCATTGTTTGTGTTTTATTTTGCCTTACTTGCCTTTGGGCTCTAGAAATCATCAGACCATTACCAGATGAGGGACGGCTCCGGGGCAGGCACAGGCATTGGCGACATAATCATTTTGGCTTACTGAAAAAAGTGTTATACTTCATAGCTCTACTAAGCAGAAGACATACCGAGATACTTTTCATGTGTTTGTCCAATGTTTCATTTTCATTTATAATAGTTTACTACAAGATAGTAGTCCACATCTGCTAATATTAACCACAATTTAAAAAAATGTTAAATTAAGGGCCTCTATTTTTCATATTGGATATTTATATTCTAATCACAGTATGAGTACAACTTGTTGGTTTGGTTACAAGTGCATGCAGAACTGTAAGATTCTATGTATTTGAGTGGCCTTTCTAAAGGTTAATTTGGATTATCCAAAATCTCCTTTTGATGCCATCACTTCTTAACTCTAGATATTAGGTAGCAAACATTAGCTTTTCAACATATATCTTTTATTTTCATATCCTAAAATTTTTGATAAAAATATATATTTTATGTCTTAGGAGCCGTCCTTCCATGGAGCTTGTACTCTGGAAACCTCTCCCTGAACTCCTTTCTGATAAGCCAAAGCCGTCATCTAATGCTAAGAACTACACAGGAGAGAGCCAAACTAAGCATGCAGCTGCTGGCACTGCCTTCCCTCAGAGAACTGAACTGTTCTTGGAACCTCAGCAAACAGGGATGCCTGTTTACGATAGTTTGGAGACAGCTGCTTGCACAGAAGAAGAGATGGAACTCTAGAAACCAATTTCTACACTAAAGTTGTCAAATTTTAGAAGGCTTATGTCTTCAGTCGTGAGCCTACTTTTGTATAGTATAGAGACTTGAAAGTTTTATGAAACGGGTGTAATAATATCTCCACCTGTGAATTGGGGTGGGACTCTCATTTTGGGTAGCCATTTCTTGAATTCAGCTTTTTGCCAAGGAAGCTTCTCTCAGAGGAAAAGCAGTTTTGTAAGGGGCCTATTAAAGGAATGTGAGATTACAGTCTGCAAAGGCAAGTATAGAAGCTGTATGTGTAAGGGTGACTTCAGTCATCTGTCATGTTGTCTAAACCATTCAGATACTTGGAGCCTGTTCATACACTTGAGTTGGAAAAGATGCATTAAGGAAGGTTGCTCCTACTATGACTGTACCCTGACTACTGAGTCACAACTTCTTCTGTAGATATGAGCTCTGTTTACGGTGGTGACTATATGGGGAGAAGGAGGGAAGAAAGCAGTAGCTTAATCCTATTGCCAAGAAATTTAACAGAGGCTCTGAAACTTGTATATTACTTGTCAATTCAGTGTAGCTATTTCGATTAAAGAGCCAGTAGCATTGTGGCTCACTTCTTTGCCTCTGAAAATGCAATGAAAATACAAAGAAAAGGGTTTTCCTTTGAGGCTTTTTTGCCTTGTGCTACTGTTGCTCCTTGGCTTCCCTTGCATAATTGATAAGCCCAGTTGTGTTTCAGTAACATTTTTTAATGTTAATTTAGAAAACAATGACTGAGTAATTAACAATATATGGGCAAGTGACATTGAGATTTATTGAAATAGCCAATTTGCCTGGTGCTTCAACTATTGTGCAGTAAGACTAAAAGTAGAGAATAGCTTCTTGCTAGCAGGAAGTCTTCATCTTGAGGACCTACACCAGGCTCAGGGTGTCCTTTGGGGATAACCAGGGTTGAAGTTTTTTATTTCTCAGGAAGAGCTCTTCTGTGTGGCAAGGACTCAGTAGTGCAAAGTAAAATGACAATTCCTTTAGTGCTACAGGATATCCACTATAACTAATGAGTGTAATAGGGTAATACTGTTAAACACTCATTCATCACACAACAGGAGGCCACCTTAGTTCTTTTTGTTTTGTTTTCTGGATTTCTTTCCCCTTTGTAGGAATCGGATACCTTGTGTAGAAAAAAAATATAATGCCAAGTAGAGGTGACTTTTTAGAAACCAGCTCCCAGGCATTTTTGAAACCTGTGCTGAAATCCCTCCCTTTGTTACAGACGGCATAGAAGTCACAAGTCTGTTAATTGGACGGTTGCTTCTCCTGTCTGTTGTTCCTGCTTTCGCTATTTCTGTCTGGATAGTCAGGAAATGATTTAATGTTTAATATTTAAACAAAATATTTAATGTCTACACAGTAAAATTATTCAAACTTCAAACCAGTATTGAAACCAGTTCGAAACCAGCTAATAGTTTCTTAATCTCAGATTTAGAGATGAATGTAAACTGTATTCTGTTGAAATGTGCAAGTGTTTGATTCATGCCGTTTGAAAAACTCCTGCCTTTAGGTTATTGTTTAATGGGACCAACTTGTAAAGTTTGTAGCCTTAAAGAAATCTCCATGCTAAAAAATTTGTTCTGGTACAACTCAAAAACATGAAGTGACTGCCTAGAATTTGGAGTTAGTCCCAGTGTTAGTGTGGAAGGGGAGGTGACAGCTTTCCAAAGAAGGACCCAAACACACTGATTGTCTTCTATAGTAAGTGTGGAGGAGGCCTCTGATCAAAGGTCTCTACGATGAAAAGGAGGAAAGAGGAGCCCCCAAACAAGGCTCTGATACCACTGGTAAACACAGGAGAGTTAATTAAGATTCCGTTCATTAAAATCCAAATTTCTCTGACACGATAATTATTTCTGCAGGAAAATAGATGTCCAGTGCTCCTTTTTGAACTTTACCTTCTTGCATATGTTTGTACAAAACTTGTCTTCATCCTTGTGGTGCTTATTCATCTGAGCCGTCCGTCTCCACGGTCCCCACGCCTCTGCTTTGTTTTCCTTTTGTAGTGTAAGGCTTTTGCTTTCGCCTTAAGGTTTCCCTAGGGAATTAACAGGTCTTTTCATTTTGTACAGCTTTTGCAGCATGGATCAAACATTGGCTTACTGTGCTAATGTGTGAAGAGAAAAAATTATCTAAAGCAGGTGAGCTTTAATGAACAAATGTATATTTTCTCTGAGTTTGAGTAGGGTGTGTGTGGTTTTGTTTTTTTTAATTAATATGAAGAAAGTCCAGTTCTCACAAATATTAATTACTCAAATTAAAAAAATAAAACAGCTGCTACTCATTCTTGAAAAGGTGTGAATATAAAATTTAGAAAAATAACTAGTATGAGGGCTAGAGCTGTGAGAATAATTTTGACCAGCAGTTTCATTAATTATTTTGGATCTGGAACTCGGTTTTGTTTTTCTGATAGTGACAAGAATGGTGCAGTACTAGGGAAGTTTTGGAATATACTGTCAATTTTACTTTAAAATGAGAATCTGGTGTTTCTGTATTTTATTGTTTTCAATAAAACTTGTGTTTTGGACTTTTTGAGATATTTGTGTTCCTGCACTTAAGTAAATGAAATCACCTACCTCTTTGCTTTCTTCTAAATTGTGTTTGAAGCAGCATTCATATCAGTGAAAGGCTTAAATTGATTCTGAAGAGATGATTATGTTGGGTTAAAAATAAGTTTCATAAATGAATTAGCTATTTCCAAAATAGGCAGACTATGTTTTGCCATTCTAAAACCCATAGAGGACCGGCCCTGTGGCTTAGTGGTTAAGTGCATGCGCTCCGCTACTGGCGGCCCGAGTTCGGATCCCGGCCGTGCACCCACGCACCGCTTCTCCGGCCATGCTGAGGCCGTGTCCCACATACAGCAACTAGAAGGATGTGCAGCTGTGACATACAACTGTCTACTGGGGCTTTGGGGAAAAAAAAGGAGGAGGTTTGGCAATAGATGTTAGCTCAGGGCTGATCTTCCTCACAAAAAAATTAAAGAAGCCATAGAATGCTTTCCACTCTACTTAGCAGTTCACTGCTATTGTCAATAGCATTGATTGGCAGTGGTGAATGATTGCCAGTATTCAGATGGTGATGGTGGTTGAGTCTTCAAAAAGGTTCAGATATGGAGTTAGAAATGGTATATAGAGTTCACAGTTCTGTGTTTTTGTTTTTGTTTTGTTTTAACAGATTTGAGACCTTTAAAAATAGGGAATAGGAAAATTCCATGATGTTCTGTTAAAGGATCATTCCTTTCTTAAGAGTTGACAGATCACTGGGTGGCAGTGTTGCCTATGTGTTTACAACCATTGTTTGATAAACGTGGATCCCTGATTTGTGGGCAGGTGGAATTAAGTTTGGGTTGCAATTACAGAAAACTCGGGATATTGTTTTGTTTTTCACCAAAATTTGGAAATCGCAGCTCAAAGCTATCTCGTTTCTCTATTTTACAGGTTTGGAAACTAGAGCCTGAGTAGATAGTGACAATTTAATATCATAATCCAACTCACCAGGTCCAGTGTTCTTCCTCCTTGACCAGTGGTTTTACAATAAAGTGTGGTTCAGGCAATGTAATGTTAAACTTCTTGAGGGTATATAGTTTTGTGTATATCACAGCGTTAGACTACAGCTCTAGGAAGACAAGGATATTGTCTTCCAACAACTGATTAGGGGGTAAACAAGCCAGTCTTCCTGCCCCTTAATGAACTTCAGAAATCACAGGGTAAAGATTTAATTCTTAGAAGATTAGAATTTAACTGATGCCATACAATATTCCTGGAGGAGGCAGCATTACCTTCTGCCTACAGTTCTGTCCCTATTTTGTGTCTGCTTCAGAAGCATACCTAGTAGAGAAGCCAGGAACCACACACATTTTGGTGTTACAAGGCCCAGGGAAATGGTGTGCAGGCATCTGTCATCTGATTGTTTCAATCGCAATTATGGACAACCCTCTGCATTTAATAGAAGTCTTGCTTTGGTTTTGCAGAAAAAGATTTTTATTTCTAACCATTCAATTTAGTGTTTCAATATGAAAATGTCCTTGAATACCAGGTGTTTTCTCAAGGCTGAGCACCGTGTTAAGTAATTGTCACCCATCTGTGCAGGAAATGAAAACCCTGATCATCTACACAGGTTCTGTAGGTCCTGTGTGTTATTCCTGTTAGTACAGCTGCCTCTTTCATGTGATGTCACTGAATGTAAATTACTCTAGCCTCTGTCTCCAGCTGCTTGTTCTGTTATGATGGAGGCTAAAATACATCTGTAATTACATCTGCCTATACAATCCCTAAATAGCTTCTCAGTACTTAAGTTTTCAGTTCTAGAAAATCAGGTGATCAATTTTTAAATCATGGGGACAGCTGGAGGCTGTCCTTACATTTAGGATATGGAAACTCAAGAGCTTAAGCAAGCTTGTATTGCCAAGCACTAGGATTGGGCTCTGGCTTCAGCAACCAAGGATATTAGGCTGTCTTGCCTTCAAGTATGCTTGTGGACTTGCCTCCAGTCACACCAAAGGCATTCCCTGTACTTGGCTGAAACTATAGCCTGCTTTGCCTTGCTGCTTGGGATTCTTCACCTCCTTTTGTCTACTCATTCACTGTGACCTCCCCAGAGGTAGTCTTAAATATCGGCATAGAATGCTGGCATAGGTGAAATAATTTCTATAAATGAGGGAAGTCCTTTAATATCTTTTTAAGAGGATTCCCAAGGGAAAGATGCACCATGAAGGATGAGGTTATCAAGTCTCTAGTTTTGGGATTGTATTAATGTCTCTAGGATTTTTTCTTGAACAGGTTCATTCTTTTCGAAACAAGTTCTAGAGTGTATATAACTCTGTAAGAGATTAAAACCCTTCTGAAGTGGCTTAGGAGGTAATAGTTAACTTTTGAGTGCTTGGGATGGTGCCTGGCATATACTAGGTGCTTATAATGCATCATCTCTTTGAATCCTCTAGCAACCTTTAGAGATATTGACTATTATGCCGCATTATAGATGAGGAAATAAGTGATATTATATGTCCAGGGTTACTCAGCTAACCAGTGGCAGAATTGAACCCAGGGATTTTGAGACTAGAAAATGGTCTTAATCCCTATAATAATGATAAGAGAATTTTGATATATAATTGCACGTCCTTCTCTAACAGTGGTATAGCAAAACAGTTAAGAGTTCTAGCTCTGCCACTTACCATCTGTGACATTGGTTAGGCTGAAGAAAACTGTCTAACTGCTCAAAGAGTAGGTTATATCACTTATGGCAGCCAGGAGTTGAAGCAGGCAGTAATTAAGGGGGAAAAAACTTCAGTCACTTTAAAAAGTGGCATGCTCACTGAAGTTGGATAAATCACTACCACAGCAAACAGTGAAACACCTAGAGTGAACACAGTTAAGACTTAAGGCCCAAGAAGGAAATCAAAGAACAAAGACACTGCATTGCACTTTTTAATTGCACGGGTAGTTTTAAATAAATGGAGAAAGCACCTTCCAAAAGTTACACTAGCAGGGAAAGATTCCATCAAGCATTTACATAGTAAATTTCTATAATTTCATAAAAGATTCTTGATCTTTACTTGAACTGTACATGAGGGAAAAGGAGCCCCCTCAGGTAGGTGTTCTCTCTGCTTGCAGAAGCAAACTAAAGGACCTAAAATTGGAGGCAAGCCTGGGATGCTGAGAAGGGGGAAAAGAAATGATAAAGGGCCATTCATAAATTCCACGTCTAAGATACTTGTCCAATGACCTTTATGTAAGTATTTTAGGGCAAACTATTGCCCTTAAAATAAAGGTACAACCTCAAAAGCTTGAATTCTGGATTATAGTAATATATCTGAGTACCTTGGACTGCTGAATGTCAAAAACCAATACTTGGGGTGACCTAATGAGGTTTAAACAAATACTTGAGAGGAATTCTCTAGGACTATACACCCTCTACTTTGGCTTTTTGAATGAAGCAGACAGGCTTCTCTGCTATCCTCCAGGCAATGTAATAGTCAAGGAAAACGGCAACAGTACTGGATCACTCCTTAGACACTAATCAGCTGGGGAAAGAGTTCACTGGCAAAAGTGTCTTCCCAAGAATGGTCTACACCAAGCAGAGAGGACATGTCGCTGAAGGGGGAAGAGGAGCCCTCATATCTACAGTCACTATAAGCATCCAATAGGCAGGAAGATGGCTTCAGGCCGTGGCTGGATGAAAGCAGATCTGAGATACCCAGCTCTGGAATGAGCTCATCTTCTGCAAGTTCTTCCTTCACTGCGACAGTGCATTCAGGGTGATCCTTCTCTGAGGGGCTGAAGGGTGCTTCCTCAATTTTCACTACCACATTAGCTTGGCTCTCTGTCTCAGAGGGTATCTCTAAGACTAGGGGCTTGGTATATACGTGGTCAAAACGAATCAGTTCATTAATGGCTTCCAGCTTGGCTGATGACGTCCCCAGTGATGGAGAAGGGGAGGCCGGTAAGGAACTGGGTTCTTCTGGGTAGACCTCTGGGAGCTGCTCCAGGCTGGTCGATTCTGGGGAAGGACATCTGAAGAACATGACTGGGTCCAAGTTGAACAGAATGCCCAACAGGATATCAGACTGCAAGAGGCAAAAATTTATTTAAATAGAGTCCAACTATTAGAATGCACCTGAGAGTCTACCTAGAACACTTAGTACTAGGTTCCATAATGAAAATTAATCATTACACTATAGGATAACGCTGCAGGATGACCTCCAGGACCCACCAGACCCATTTGTCTACACTCTGTGTCCTAAATCATCTGGGAATAGGAAGGTAGGTGATGTTCACCTCCAACCCAACCAAAACTAACTTCTCCTGCCCTCATCTGTCTGGTTAGGGATGTTAAGGCATCAAACAGATGGAATTAACTAGCTATACAGCACTTTAGTAAATCCAAATAATCCCTACCTCAGAGTCTGAAGAGTCAACGCCATCAGAATCCATGGGGAGATGTTCTGGAGGGGTGACAACTGGGCCTGCACCTGCTGCAGAGGTGCACGTAGTCTGAGTGCTGCGGACTCAGCAGACCCGGCCACCGGCCTCGTTCCATTCCCCTAGGAGGAAAAGCCAAAGTGAATAAACAGCTCCAACAGCTGAGACCCCAAGGAAATGCTTGCTAGGCAGTTGTGATTCTTGACTTTCAGGAAAGCTAGAAAACTACTCTTGAGAGCTGAAATCTTTCCCTGCCCTTTATTTCCATTTTCTTGAGTCTTCCTCAAGAAGAGAGGAGAAAAGGGAGGTAAGACTAACTTTTCATTGTGATTTTCTGTGCAATGAAACATTTTTCCTCCCCATGCAAAGACTGAAGCAGGACTAATGTTCTTAAGTAACATCTTAACCATATTCTCATTAATAATAATGTTCCTAAGTAATAAAGTTCTATAGTGGATTTAGGCCCAGAATCCTTTTGGATAGTAATTTTTTTTTAAGTTTGTCCTGAACATTACCTTCACAGAGTAGAAGTGCCTTATTGTAATAAGGCCCAGGACCACTTAAGTGTTGGCATTGAATTTACCATAATCCATAGATTAAAACTCATGCATCACCCTTCTATCAGAGAGGCATCGCTATCACAATGAATCCTTTCTCTACTCATTCATAGTCCTGGAAGAACTACTATAATTTTAGTAGCATTCAAAGTCAGATTTAACCAGCTCTCTTATTCTGGTTCTCCTTAATGCTGGCGTGGTAATTCCTGTTGGCTGTTGCCATTTGCTAATATTTGCTCTTAGAGAGCCATGTAACTTATTTTAATTATTAGGACTTAGAACTATTCACTGCACACTTGAAAAATGATTAACTGTCATTAAGGAAAGCCATCATGTCACTTAGAACCAGTTCTCAAATATGGCACCAAATAAAGGAGATGACTTACCTTGGTCTCTGCCTCCTCTTCAGTACCCAGGGCATCCATCCCCAAGCGCTGTCTTAACTCTTGGTTCTCAACTACAAGGCCATGAGTTTTCTCTCGTAAAAGCTGATTTTCTAGCAACAGTTTTTGGTTCTGAAAGAAAGTTCACATGAGGCTATTAAAACATCTAGTTCTTTCACTTAAGAACACACCTGATGACGGCCGGCCCCATGGCTTAGCGGTTAAGTGCGCGCACTCCGGTGCTGGCGGCTCGGGTTCAGATCCCGGGTGCGTACCCACACACCTCATGTCCGGCCATGCTGAGGCCGCATCCCACATACAGCAACTAGAAGGATGTGCAACTATGACATACAACTATCTGCTGGGGCTTTGGGGAGAAAAAGGGAAAAAAAGGAGGAGGACTGGCAATAGATGTTAGCTCAGGGCCGGTCTTCCTCAGCAAAAAGAGGAGGATTGGTGTGGGTGTTAGCTCAGGGCTGATCTTCCTCAAAAAAAATAATAAAATAAAATAAAAAATAAATCCTATCTTGAACTGGCAGGTAATAACAAAAGTGGTAGTGGTGGACCATAAAACCAAAATATGTTTAAAAAAAAAAAAAAGAACAATATAAATAATTCATATGTATTCAAGATGTGTAACTGGCAACAATTTAAGATTAGGTAACAAGTGGACCCTAGAACGGGAAGGGAACCGTTAGTGGACTTTTGGCCAAGCCAGGAAGGGTCTCAAGTTTAAGCACTGATTTCCTATCTGCTTTTACTAATTTCTTAGCACTAACTCAATAGACATTGTTGTAATGTAATTCACCAACTCTGAGATAGATCTGGCACCAAATGCTCGATGGTCAATCACTTCTGCTCTCATCAAGCTTTACCACTTAACCAACTACCTATCTACCCTGACTTAGATTAGTTTAACTTTTAATTACAAGTTGAATTGTATTCTAAAGCTACTGAAACAACTTGGGATGGGCAGCAAATATCAGAACATTCACCACGGAAAGATATACAATGGATAAAAGATAAGAATTTGGCTGTAAGTACTTTTACCTCTTCTTCCAAATCTACCACTTGTTGTTCCAGCTCACTCATTCGAGCTTTTTTTCGGTCTCTGGCAGTCTGAGCTGCTACTCTGTTTTTCAGTTTCCTGAAAAGAGAGGGATATACCACACTGAGTCATCTCAAACCTTATTTATATCTTTATTTAAAAACTTAGCCAGCTGGTGCTTTCATTTTAATTTATAGGATAAGGCAGACTAATGGTAAAATGTACTTCAGGCTCCTCCCCTGGACAAAACAAGACAAAAAAATACAGCCTTCTGTCAATCTAGCTTGAAGACCTGCTTTATTTTCCCTCATATTGCATCATCCACCCCAGCCACAGCATGGGGGCTGGACAAAAACACTACTCATCTTGCATCATAAGAAATTTCCTCCTCCTCTTTCAACTCCCCCCTTGCTTCCTGACTCCAATTCCCTCAAACCGGGTCCAACCTGGACTGATTAAATCTAGTGAAGGCTGCCATCATGCTATGACATAAACCCTCCCTCCCCTAACCCAACTCAAGTAAGGGAGAGACTGATGCCTTTCGCTCTAGTGCTGAGATCCTAGGCAGTCCCCTGTGGCTGGGCCCGTGTCTGCTCGAGGAAGCTCTTAATAAATCACAAGACGCACACGGATCATAAAAGAACTAATATTTACGGAGGACTACGTACTAGGCATTTCTCATTCAATCTCGCCAACGACCTCACGAAGTAGACATCATTTTAAGGACGCAGAGATTGAGTTTGACTAACGAGCCTTACAGAGTCGCAGCCCTTTCAATAGCTGTCATTTCGGCTCCGTGCCCCTCCAAAAAAGTAGGTAAACCAAGAAGTAACTAATCGACTCCATGTCACAGCCCAAGTTACAGAAACTGAACGACGGGTTTGTGGGCATACAGCAAGATGGCCTGGAACCCAGGCGCCCGCATACCCAGCTCTGGTCATCTCTGAGATAGAAGAGAAAAAAATTTAAAAGGCCTGGGCAGCCCTGGACTCCACCCAGCGCGGTGGATCCGATCAGTCCAGGCTTCCTGCCCCGCCCCGCCCCGCGCCACGCTGGCATCGGACCGGCCAGGCCAAGGGTGCCCGAGCATGACCCCAGCTCCCTGTCCCGGTTTCAGATCCGGTCCCAGTCCCTGGCCTCTCGCCCTCCGGGTCGGCGCCCCGACTCTCGCCCACCTCCGCAGCGCCTTCTCCTCGGGGCTCAGGTGCGTGAGGCGCTGTCTCTTGCGCGCCTGGGGCGGCCCCCCGCTCGCCGCCTCCGGGCTGGCGCCTCGCTGGCCCGGCACCATGAGCGGCAGAGCCCGGCCGACCGGGGATCCGGCGGCGGCGGCGGCGGCGGGCTGGCCGGACAGCAGCAGCACTTTGGGGGCCCCGGCGGCCGGGCTCTGCGCGGGTGCCACCACCACCATGGTCCGAGAGCGTCTACGCGAGTGCGCGCCGCCGCCGCCCAGCGGGCCCTCCCCGCGGCACCCAGCCTTTCTACGGTCGTGGCCCTCCGCGATTGGCCAGCGCGACGTGACGCACGGCCGATCTAGGCGTCCATTGGCCCTGCGCACCCAGAGGGGCGGAGCCAGATCGTCCAGCGTGGCGGCGGCTGTCCGCGGCGGGGATACAGGGGCGTTTTCCGCGAGGGCGACCAGTGGGCGTCCCCTGGCGCTGTGCGGGGCGGGGCGGGGCGTGGGAGAGCCGGGAGCGCCCCCCGATTGATGAGCAAGGGTCTGGAGCCAGGCGGAGTTTCCTCAACTCAAGGGTTTCCCCCGCTCGGCTGACGCATTTTCGTCCAGAACGAGAGTTTAATTCCAAACCGAGAGATTTCCAGACTGGGGAGTTTTTACCGAGAGTAACAGATTTTTACCTGTGCCTGACAGCATTTTATCTCCAGCGCCTCCTCGGGCTCCGAGCGGAGCGGAAAGTCGAGAGGGAGCGCGAATCGGGCCTGGGGTTAGAAAGAAGCCTGCGAAGACATTCCGCGAAATAAAATGTTTAGGAAATGAGATCGCGCATTTTAAACTAGGTTTAGCTCATAGAAAGGGCTTAATAAACGACAAATGTTATCTCCAAGTGGTAGGAATACATGTAATTTAATTTCTTTGCATTTTTAAACTTTATAATATAAGCGTACTGTTTTTTTGTTTGTTTTTTAGTGAGGAGAAAAGAAAATTTCACTTGTAAAAACGGAGGTCCCGGGGTTTACCTTCAGACCCCTCGCGCGCGGGAGGTTCGAGGCTCCCGCCCGGCTGTTGCGGCGCAGTGGGGGACCCGGCGCTTGTGAAGGAGGGACCTCCGGACTGCAGCGAGGGAGCAGTTTAGACACGGATATTAAAACGGAGAAAACACCCCACACAGGCATGGTCATTCTCTTGAAGGAAATTACAAAATGTTAAGTTCCCTAGAATTACAAAGCAATACTTTCTTTAATAAGTAGTTACTGCTTCCTCCAGGTTTAGCTCTGTTCTAGGTTCTAGGGATACAAAGATTAGTAAAACTCATAGCTGGTGGTTGGAAGATACGCGAAAAGTGAAAAGATAGCATGGTTTTAGGTAATTCTTTGGTGTTATTAAATCAAATTACCTCTTCAATTATATTTTGGTGGGAAGGGGACACGATGGGAAGAAGGAACTAAAGCAATTCAGTGTCTTGATATACAGGCCCTTTAAAGGGGCACAGTTTCTGTTATCCCCAGGACTGGGTCGTGAGTCTCCTAACATACATTTTCTTGCTCCAAACTGGCAGAGGGAAATCAGTGACTATTTATCTAAACTGAGCTGGCCCAGCTCAGGGTGACCTGAGCACACACTGCTTCTGTGGATTGGAAAAGAGGTGGGGGTGATCAGAGACTTTGCAGGACAAAGAAGCCAGCCTCCTTTTTAACTCGCATCAGCCTTGAGCTGTGTGGGTCCTAATGTACCTCCAGGGGTGGGAGACTCACTCCTGGCCTCTGGGACCTTTTGGGAGAAATCTTTGGAGTGCTTTCTGTTTGAGAACTACGCGTTTATATTAAAGGACCTTGGAAAGCTGTAAGAAGTTCTGAGCAAAGTCATGTAATTGTCATGCAACCTCTTATTTATTAAGTTAACATTTGTGAATGCCAAGAGAATGTCTGGCACTGTGTAAGAAATCCCAGTGAAACTAAAGGAAATTTAAATAATTTAACATAAAAAGAAAATGCATGAGGCCCCTATTAGTCCAGCAGGGTATAAATGAGTAACCATGTGGAGAAGGCACAGTATGCTGGGGCAGAGGAGAAAAGGTCAACGGATTGCATTTTGGTCTTGGTTAATGGAGTAGAAATGGAATTTGAAATTGACTCCCCCAGCCAAAATGTTTGATAAACATTTAAAATCATGCTCAAAAACAGTAATTGGACTCAATGCAGATTGCTATGTATGAAGTCTCGACTGCTCAAGTCAAAACCTTTGAACAGTTTCATATCCTCTCTGTAAAATTAATCTGATAATTCTTGCATCAGGTGCCATTAATATTTTAAAACATTTATTAGACATTTGTGATAAGAGCTATAAATATATGAAATACAATGTTCTTAGTCTTTGTGAAGTGCAGGAAACAGTGATGAGAAGCAATAGATCATTAAGTCTAAATAAATGTCAATGTAAAAAAGCAAAAGAAAACCCAGTAACCACCTGAAACTAAAATTCAAGGACTGCTCTGTCTAATATGATAGCCACTAACCTTGTGTGGCTATTGAACACTTGAAATGTGGCTAGTCTGAATTAAAATGTACTGCAAGCATGAAATACACACTGGGTTTGAAGACAGTATAAAAAAAATAATGTAAAATATTTCATTGATCATTTTTATATTGATTATATGTTGAAAGGGTAGTATGTTTGATATTTTGGTTAAACTTTTTAATTAATTTTTCCTGTTTCTTTTTTTAATTGGCTACCAGAAAATTTTAAATTACACACATGGCTTGCATTATATTTCTATTGGACAGCGCTGGTCTAGATGATTTCGATGTGGGCAATGGCACAGGTAGAGAGAGAAGGAGGGAAATGAGTGCGTGCCAAGGTTCCTGCCTTATTCAGGGAAAAAGTGTGCATAACAATTAATTGTAGACACTGTTAGAATAAATAGGTATGCTAATAGTGATTTTAGAACTAGGGTGCATGTACTGTTAACGGTACACAAAGACTTTCCAAGCCACGTGTGAGTACATGGCTAAATCTCTTTCCCAAGATCCAAATGCCTGAGAACTGTGCCTCTGAAGCAGATTCTTTCTCCCACCTCTTTTTCACAGTCCCCATTCTTGCACTCTGCCGAGGGGAGACCCTCTTCTCACCCACGCTTAATCTTCCCAAGGTGCATTGCCCTGAGGAAAAAACACCTCTGGGCTCCAGACAAATAAACCAGTCTAGTTACTGGTGATGGTGTTGAAAAAGGAAATGACCCTCATCACTGAGTATCCTTTCCAAGTCCATTGGTTCTAATTCTTTGTTTTCAATAAAATTGATGGAAGACAAAATTGAGTTGTCAGCTGAGAGTTCAATACAGTAATTTATTTTTTTTTGTGAGGAAGGTCAGCCCTGAGCTAACATCCGTGCTAATCTTCCTCTTTTTGCTGAGGAAGACCAGCTCTGAGCTAACATCTATTGCCAATCCTCCTCCTTTTTTTTTTTCCCCCAAAGCCCCAGCAGATAGTTGTATGTCATAGCTGCACATCCTTCTAGTTGCTGTATATGGGACACGGCCTCAGCATGGCCAGAGAAGCGGTGCATCGGTGCGCGCCCAGGATCCGAACCCAGGCCGCCAGTAGCGGAGCACGCGCACTTAACTGCTAAGCCATGGGGCCGGCCCATCAATCTAGTAATTTTTGATGATGGATCACTTTGTGACTTGGCTTCTAACTCGAAAGGTGGTCAAACAACTGAAGGACATTGTTATAACAAAGCACCTTCCTTCCTTATCCACTTAGTTATGAACGGTTTTGGGGTACTTACATTTTTTTTAATGAAAAAAAATAAAGGAATAAAATTAATGCCATGTCCTGTCTCATTCTAGCAATTAGTACTATTAATCCATTGATATATGAATCCAAAGATACATTTCCAACATCGTTTTAACCTCTGTTTAATAATTATTTATCAAAACTTGGAATATATATTGTTTTGATAAACTTTATAAAATTTGTGTGATTTTAATTATTATGATAGCTCCATGCAGAATAATTTTTATGGTAAGAAAGTTTTTAAAGATTTTATTTATTTATTTTTTCCCCCCAAAGCCCCAGTAGATAGTTGCATGTCATAGCTGCACATCCTTCTAGTTGCTGTATGTGGGACGCGGCCTCAGCATGGCCGGAGAAGTGGTGCGTCAGTGCGCACCCGGGATCCGAACCCCGGCCGCCAGCAGCGGAGCGCACGCACTTAACCGCTAAGCCACGGGGCCGGCCCAAGAAAGTTTTTAAATACTTAAATGTATATACTTTTTTTGCAAGGTAGCCTATTAGGTAATCAATAATAGACTTTTAAGCATGAAACTATATTACATTGAGATAAAAGTTTGTAGAGAAAGTAAAATGGAAATATAACTTAAAAGAGAAAGAGAAATGAGGTAAATTTTCTGGTTTGTAATAAGAAGCTTGTTGGCACATTTTTTTAACTTTTGATTTTGATATAATTTCAAACTTACAGAAAAGATGCAAGAATAATACAGAGTTCCAGCATGCTCTTCACCCAGACTCCTTCCTCAGACTTCCCAATGAACTTTCTACTGCATTGCCATATCAATCTCTCTCTCTATGTATGTGTGTATGTGTCTATATCATATATATTCACAATTTTTTCTGAACCATTTATGAATAAGTTGCATATATGATGCTCCATTACTCTTAAATACTTCAGTGTGTATTTCCTAAAACCAAGGAATATTCTCGTAACTGTAGTACAACCATCAAAATCAGGAAATTAGCATATATGTAGATACAATATCCCTATCTAATCCCCAAACTCTGTTCAAACTTTGCTGATTGTTCCAATAATGTCCTTTATAGTCCAGAATCCGGACCAAGGTCAAGCATTGCATATGGTGACTATCATGTCTCTTTAGTGTCCTTCAGTTGGGAACACTTTGTCAGTCTTTTCTGACCTTGACATTTTTAAAATGTGCAGGTCTATTACTTTGTAGAATGTCCCTCAGTTTGGATTTATCTGATGTTACCTAGCGATTTATGTGTTTGTGTCAGGAAAACTACAGAAGCGATGCTAGTTTTTCTCAGTGCATATCAGGCGGCACACGATGTTGATTCGTCTCAAACTGGTGATGTTAACTTTTAACAATTGGTTAAGATGGCATCTGCCGAGTTTCTCCACGGTGAAGTTAATAATTAAGTGTGGTACTTATTAATAATAAGTATTTTGAGGTATCTACCTATCTTGTTCCTCATTATACTTTTACCCACCAGTTTTAGGATCCATTGATGATTCTTGCCTAATGATTTCCAAATAGTGATTCCCTAATTCCGTCATTCCTTCTGCATTTATTACTCGGAATTCTGTGGTACGGTAGAACTTCCCCTTCTTACTTATTTATTTATTCATATTGGTATCAACTCATGGAGTCCTGTTTTACTCAATGGGTTAAAAATGTATGACTACATTATTTCTTTTGATTCTCAGACTGTCTCAGACTTGGCCAATGGGAGCCCTGCTCCTTTTTCTTATTGTGATAAAATATACATAACATAATATTTACCATTGTAACCATTTTTAGGTGTACAATTCAGTGACACTAAGTACATTCACATTGTTGTACAACTATCACTACTATCCATCTCCAGAACTTTTTCATCATCCCAAACAGAAACTCTGTACCCATTTAAACAATAATTCTCCATTCCCCCATCCTCCCAGCCCCTAGTTACCTCTATTCTACTTTCTGTCTCTATGGATTTGCCTATTGTAGGTACATCATGTAAGTGGGATCACATAATATGTGTCCTTTTGTGTCTGACTTATTTCACTTAGCACAATGTCTTCAAGGTTATCCATGTTGTAGCATGTGTGGGAGCTTCTTTTTGACATATGTCCTTTCTGACATGTCCCAATCATTCTTTGAGCACTTCCTTATTTTCTGGTACAACAAGATATTCCAGATTCATCTACTCTTTCCCCAGCCCAGCCCTGGAATAAGCCATTTCTCCAAGGAGCTCTGCTCATTTTAGTGGAGAATGATATATAGTACAAAGATCTGGGTGCTAGGTGTGCCCATTGCTATTGGGGTATCATTGCTTCTGGGTCCTCTCAGTGGATAGAAGTAAAATATGTATTCATGTGTATGTGTATACATACCAACATACATAGAAAGATATAGAAATAGATAGATGTATGTATGTCTACAGCTGTTTTTATATCAACCTATGTATATTAAAAACTCATGAGCGCACACCAATAACTCCAATTCCAATCCAACACCTAAGAGTTTAGTCTAACTTCCCTCTTTTCATAATTTTAACTCTGTTCTCTGACAATAGGAAAACAGGTTCCCATTAACCTCAATATACTTACTTATTTTCTAAATTCTCATGTATGCAAATGTATGTGACCAATCTATTAGCAATGACTAGTTGAATCCTCAGTCCCAGAACATGCCAACCCCCATCCCAGCCAGCCATTCTTGGCCAAATCCTCAACTCATATTTAAAAGTGTATGATGGGGCTGGCTCCGTGGCTTGGTAGTTGAGTGCGCATGCTCCGCTGCTGGCGGCCCGGGTTCGGGTCCCAGGCGCGCACCGACGTGCCGCTTCTCCGGCCATGCTGAGGCCGCATCCCACATACAGCAACTGGAGGATGTGCAGCTATGACATACAACTATCTACTGGGGCTTCGGGGGAAAAAAATAAATAAGTAAAGTTAAAAAAAAAAAGTTAAAAAAATAAATAAATATCTACTTAAAAAAATAATAATAAAATAAAAGTGTATGATGATGGATAGCAAATAACTATGGTATTTAGATTCCATTGAACACATTTAAAAGAATGATGCAAAAGTTTTATTTTAAAGTGCCAATACTCCCAGTTGCATTATAAATGACATCTTTTGCAACTATTTAAGCTTGTGATGAGAAATTTTAGATTCAAATTTAAAACGTATGTGGGGTATATAGTTTCGCTAAATTATGGAACGTGAACAAAGAAGCTTTAAGTCCGTTGTAGTAGAAGAATAGAACCAAAATAATCAGAAGAGATAAAGAGAGGACAAGAGTGAGAGGAAGAGTGAGAGAGACAAACAGAGAACAATAAACGGTCATTCCAGAAAATATAAGAAAAGGGGAGGGGACTGGCCCAGTGGCGTAGTGGTTAAGTTCGAGACCTCCGCTTTGGTTCACAGGTTCAGATCCCGGGCACAGACCTACACACTGCTCATCAAGCTATGCTGTGGTGGCATCCCACATACAAAACGGAGGAAGATAGACACAGATGTTAGCTCAAGGCCAATCTTCCTCAGCAAAAAAAAAAAAAAGAAAGAAAGGGGAAAGCACAAGAAACAGAGTAACAAGAAAACATGAAATGACATGGTAGGAATAAGTCCAAATATATAAAAAATCAAAAATAAACAATCATAAGTGGATTATATTCTCTTCATAAAAGATAGAGGCTCTGGTTGAGTGAAAAATCCAATATCCAGCCTTATACTGTTTACAGGGGATACACATAAAACAAAACAGCATTTCCATAAGAATGGAAAATGGCGGGCCGGCCCCGTGGCTTAGCAGTTGGGTGCGCGTGCTCCGTTGCTGGTGGCCCAGGTTCGGATCCCAGGCGCACACCGACGCACCACTTCTCTGGCCATGCTGAGGCCGCGTCCCACATGCAGCAGCTGGAAGGATGTGCAGCTATGGCATACAACCATCTACTAGGGCTTTGGGGGGAAAATAAATAAATAAATAAATAAAATAAAATAAAAAAAGAATGGAAAATGGCTTACCAGGCAAATGTTTACAGAAAGAAAGCATATGTAGCAATGTTAATATCAGACAAAATAAAATGTAAGGCAAAGGCATTAACAAGGACAAAGAAGGGGGTTTCATGTTGATTAAAGGTACAAATTAACCAGTCAGAAATCTTTATAAACATAGTAACATAATTTTGAAATGTAGAAAACAAAAACTGAAAGTTAGTGGTGAAAATGACAGATCCACAAGATCCACTATCACAGCAAGAGACGAATACACCTGTCTCAGAATCAGCAGATGGAGCAGACAAAAAAGATTGAAATAGCACAATTAAGAAGTTTGATCTAATAGAGAACTTTCCTCCCAATCAAGAAAACATACCTTTTTCAAAAAAGAAACATTCACGAAATTTGATTCCATTTTACTCCTGAAGAGTGAGATGAACCATTGTGTTTTAGGTTTAGAAATGGAATTGTTTCCAAGTTTTGGCTTTTGTGAATAAAGCCGCTGTGAGCATTTGTGTAGAAATCTGTGTGTGAAAGAAATTTTTATATTTTCATTTCTCTTGGGTAAACACCTACTGGTGAAATTGTAGGATCATGTGGTAGGCGTATGTTTAACTTTTTTAGAAACTGCCAGTTTTCCAAAGTGGTTTTATCGTTTTACATTCCCACCAACAAGGTACTACCTTCTTACATTACTATTGCAGATTGTCGTGTAACTCTTTCTTTGGTACCCGGCTTTTCATTTGCTTATGTTGTATGTTTTTTCCAGCTGGATTTCAACAATCTCTTTAAAAACAAAAACATGTGTTATACTTCTTTTGTCTTCTGTGTTTAGTATAGTGTTGAGTACATGTTAGACTTTCAGTAAATATTTTTTAAATGATTATTGAACTGTTAGGTTGTCTGCAATATGCTTTAAAAGACCGAACATCTTTTAAATTACCCTGGAAGATTTCTAGATAATACCATTTTCTTGAAAGCAGAATTCAACATAAGGTTGGTCTATCTTGGACTCATTCCAAAAGCCTGGAATATACTCATTTTAAGGCACTTAGGCAATATTTCTAGTTACTACACAGCATCTATTCTACTTTTCTTCCTTATTAAAAAAAATTAATTTTGTTCAGGTGCCCAGCTGAAAACAGTCAGCTTCCAGATTCCCTTGAAGTTATGGATAGCTGTGTAATGCAGTTCAAGCCAAAGTATAAGTGGAAGTGTTAGACAGAGAAGATTCTAGGAAAGTTTGTTAAATGACTCAACTGGGGTGCATTTCACCTTTTGTCTGTTGCCCTCTCTCCCCTAACCTCTTCTTGCCTGGAATGCTGATGAAAGTTCAAAAGGTTGAGAAGGTTCAGCAGCCATCTTGCAAGCATGAGGAAGGAAGCCACATGCTAAGGATGTCAGAAGGGAAAGACAGGAGGGGTCTGGATTCCTGATGGCATCATGGAGTGGCCATTTAGCCCCATTGTAGTTCTAGATTGCCCACTTCCAGATCCCAAGTTATGCGAAAAATATAAATACCATGGTGGCTGAGTTCTTTTTACACACCATACAATACAATCTTCACTTTCACAGGCACTATGCCCACCACATTACCCTAAGTTAGATCTCCCAAACATTGTCTTTATTTTTCTCATGATTGGGCTACTAGCATCACTGAGGAACAAGTATGCTTGAGTAGGGCAACTGGAAGTAGGTGGGTCCCAGGGACATAATTTTTATCAGTGGCACTTACTTCTGATACCAGGAAAAGAGATGAGTCATTTAGCTTTACAGCATCACTATTTTGTGGCCGGGAAAATTGAGGTTCAAAGGGACAATATAATCAGCTTAACGGCTATAGATTACTTTTCTAACTTATCTGTCTGTCCCACACTTCAGTCCTACCATTCTTCTGAAATGTCCTTTTCCCCTGAGTTTGCCCGGAAAACCCCTCTTCATCTGTCTGTTTAAACCACAGTTTCTCAACCTCAGCATTATCAACATTTGGGGCTGGGCAATTCTTTGTTGTGGGGGGCTGTCCTGTGCATTGCAGGATTTTAGTATTATCTCAGGCTTCTACCTTCTAGATGCCAGTAGCACATGACCCTCCCCCACAAGTTATGACAACCAAAATTATCTCCAGACATTGCCAAGTGTCCCCTGGGAGTCAAGATCTCCCCCTTTGAGAACAACTTCTCTAAACTTACGTCAAACATCACCCCACTCTGCACCTGCTTTGTTCCGATGCAGTCCTCCACAGACTTCCAGCAAAACACCGGTGACATTTGAAGTACAAGTTCACCTGTCTGGATCTCTGTATGAGACTGTAAGCACCTTGAAGACAGGGACTGCATCGGACTCATCTTTGTATCCCCCTGTTTCTTCACTAAGTGGATTTAAAAATGGTTCAGGAGAAGAATGGGAATAGAATTCAGGAATTCTGGCTCCCTGATGCTATGATTTTGACACTCACTGGTAAAGACTTCTGTATCCCACGCCTTCGCTTGGCATCGTATTTTACAGACTCCCGTGCTGTAGTCAAGAGGGAGATTCTAGGGCCGGCCCCAAGGCTTGGCCGTTGGGTGCGTGCGCTCTGCTGCTGGCGGCCAGGGTTCGGATCCCGGGCGCGCATTGATGCACCGCTTCTCCAGCCATGCTGAGGCTGCGTCCCACATGCAGCAACTAGAAGGATGTGCAGCTATGACATACAACTATCTACTGGGGCTTTGGGGGAAAAATAAATAAATAAATAAAATTATAAAGCGTGATAGCTTAATCAGAATATTTAAAAAAGAAAAGAGAGATTCTAGCAAGAAAGTACTACATTGCTCATAGTTCTAAACACCAGTGAAAATAGAAAAGGAAAGCACAAATTCTGAGACAACTTTTATATCCTCACAAGGAAAAATGAAAAACTCTTAAATGATACAGGAAAGAATGAAGAACAAAATTGTATACAAATTGTAAATTGTATACGAAAATATACAATATTTTTGTATCCCTAATGGAATCAAAGTTGCATCTTAATCTTGCAGAAAGTGCTATGTACGCCCCTCACTCAGTCCAGTTTCCCCTAATGTTCTCATTTTATACGACGGTGGTACATTTGTCACAACTAAGAAACCAATCTGGGTGCACAGAGCTTCATTACCCTCTAGAAATGGATGAAGGTTGTTTGGTTTGCTACGACGAGTGCTTTTAATTTTATGAATATATTTTTAAAGGAGGACGTTTATGAAACGTTTAAGTAATGGGGAGACACAGAGCATGTGGGCAGGAAATCCTCCCGGTCGTGTTGACGACTGTTTCCTTCAATCCTGCGGCTGCCCACCCCTTTCTGGAGAAGAGTTGCAACACTTCCTGAATTCATTGGTGTGTATTAGGGTTCTAAGAAATTCAATACTCCTTTGGCTTCTGCAAAACCCTGCAGTTCATTTGCCTGGTAAATTAAACAGGGCCTAAAAGGGCACAAAAACAAGAGGAAAAGATACATTTGAAAAGTGCAAAGATACCGGACGTCTCTCCTTTTCACTTGGCATTGACCCAGAGCAGTAAACAGCTCTGCATTTGTTCTTGTCTCTAAAGAAGGTGCGAACTCTCCATCGTTGGTGCCTTTATTACACCAAGGTTCAAAGGCGGCCAGAAAAGCAAGCTTTATCTTACCTGAAAGACATTTAAGCACTGTGGGCCCCCTTCATTAATACTAGAAGAATAAATATCAGTTCACTGGGGTTGATAATATTTAAATAGACTTTTTACTTTGGTGTAATTTTAGATTTACAGAAAAGTTGCAAAGCCAGTAGAGAATTCCCATACGCTCCCCACCCGCCCAGTTCCAGCCACCACTAATGTTTCAGCCTACATTACCAATAGTACATTTGTCAAAACTGAGAACCAACACTGACACATTGCTATTAACTAAACTCTGGACTGTATTTGGATTTCACCAATTTTTCCCTTAATGCCCATTGTCTGTTCCAGGATTCTGCCTTGGTTTTGATTACTTAGCTCTGTAGGGTACATCTATTTTTGCAAAATGTTTCATGACTAATTTCAGTAAATGATGTTTATTTGAAGAGCTGAATTTACTCATTCAACCTTCCCAGACACGGATGTACTCTGAGGCTTTGATTCCAAAATAACAGCAACGGAATCCCTCCCGCTTTGGTGAGATGGCCTTGCCTTTACCTGGCTCATAGGAGACTGGATTTCCTGAGAATGGCCTAGGGACTCTCAATATTAAAAAAAAAAAATCCTCTCTTATTTATAGCTGACTTGTGCATCTGATATTCATGTGGGGAAAGACAGTAGACTCTACCTTTTCTGTTCTCTCATAAACTTTTTTTTTTTTTCCATGAAAACAGCCAGGATTTATGTGGTTCCAAGAGCTAGCTGGGTAAAATATAGTCTCAACTCTGGTTTTGTGACTAAGGATATGAGAAGAGAAAAGCTTCAGAAGCAGAGGAGGAAATAGAATTATATTTGCTTCAGAGAACACTGGGACAGAGACCATCCATCTTCCTTCCACTTCCAGACCCTGTAAGAACAGTCATTACAACCTGGGTGCTGGGGGCCTCGGCTTGTGAACTAGATGGACGGACAGAGGATGGGTTTTCAGCTCTAACACGTACTAGGTAGGTAACCTTGAACAAGTTAACCTTAACCTCTCTGAGCCTCAGTTTCCTTATGAGTAAAATGAGAATTGAATATTGAACAAGATAATGTACTTCACACAGTGTGAGACATAGAGAAAACATGTAATACGTGTTAAGTATTATTGTTACCAACAGCAGTCCACCCTAATGCCAACTGGCATTCCCAAGCTCTTCCTAGTCTACCGTTAATCTCATCTTTTTTTCCATCTTTTGATACTTCGTAGCCAGGAGTTTGACAGGTCCCAGAAGGCTAAGCAGAACAATGGAGAGTCCAAGTCTTTACAATATGCCTAAGTATAAAATGTGATTACCGGTCACAAGCAGGGATGGGGTCTACAAAGCAGGAAAAATGTCATAGCAATGGACACCAGGTGAGTGTTCCCCAATTACCCCCTCCCCCAACCTGAGAACAAAGAATACTTGACCCCTGGGTGGGCTAGACCTGGCCACAGGCTGCCAGTGATCTGCCCTGTCAGTGTGACCTGGGATAACATTCCCAGCAGAGGGCTGCAAACATTTGCTGAGCACACAGACCCGTGACCCACAGCAAGATTCCAGGGGCAGGGCCTGGATTATGCCCTAACCGAGGGTTGGAGGCTTATGGGAGCTGCTCTGCACAGAACAGGTGAGTGAGGCTGTGGAGTCTGGGAAAGAAGTTGAGATGTGCAATTTAAAAATGGGACCCTGCTATTTCATACAGAACACGGTCATCTTCCATTTGAAAATAAGTTGTGTTTTCCAGCATACAGTTCCAGAATTATAGAATTTATTATAGTCCTTAGGACTCACAATGTGTTTCCAAAAATACTTGTTGTCTGTCCCTGCATCGACCTGCAGCCTTTTGGGGAGCTCAGAGGTGGTGGACCAACCGCTGACCTTGAGCTGCCCGATGGGGGTTGGCGCTCGGCTCCGCTGGATGACCTGGAATAAACCAGCAACCTCGTCAAGAACTTCCTTTTTTGTTGTTGCTGTTTGTTTTTACTAGAAAAGGTGGGAATGGGCATGAAAGCAGAGTGCCTGGAACACAAGAAGGAGCTTGTTTCATTTAGTTCCAGGCTCCAGAGCAGAGGCGGCCCCTCCCAGCCTGAGCCACTGCTTCACTTGCGGAGGCTCTGCCTTGGAATCTAAAGGAGGATGATAGCAACAGGAACAAACCCCCGCCCGTGAGCCCTCCCTGCCCACAAACGGCCTCCTGGGCGCGTGGGAACCACGTGTGCAGGTGACCAGAGCACATGCCCACTGACTCTCGGACACCCCCCCAGGGGGCAGCCCTGTACAGAGACAGGTGCAGCTGCTGAAGGAATGAACGCAGATTCTCTGACATCTCAGAGCTACATCCTGGGGAGACGGGATCCTTTAGATTCACCCTCCAGCTGACTCGGTGGCTTTACAGCTTGGAGGGTCTGTGAGTCTGATTTTTTTACCTTCTGTTAACACATAGATGGGTAAAGAAAATAGCTGCCCTGGGTACATCTTTGGATGGGAATAAACATTTCTCAATTAAAGTGTTTCATCAGTGCTTGAAAAATCAAATTTGTTCAGGCTTGCAAGAAATGGCTTGACTTAGTCTAAGTTTGACTTACAAATTTTAGGGGAAAAATTGAAGACAGTGTTTTCTAATCTTGATCAACCAAGTGTCCCACACACCCCCAGGGAGCAGTGTGAGAGGGAGAACAGTTTGCCTTTGTACTGACTTGAGGTTCTCTAAAAATCTCCACCCTTCACCTGTGCTCAACCATTTGCATTCGGTGATTCTTTTTTTTTTAACTTGGTCTGTCCAGGGGCTGGGTGTTCACCTGCAATAAACTGATATTTCCAGCATCATGATTAGAACCACAGCCAGAAAAACCTTGATTTGGGGTCATTCATTCATCCTGAACTCTGTGCTACCTTTATCTTGCTCTTAGGGGAGCAGAATCTAGAAGAGAAGAGAGACACAGAAATCATTTCAATGCAGTAACTGTAACCAGCCCTTAGTGGTGGGACCGAGGAGTAAGGGCCATCAGGGAAGGCCTCATAAAGGAGGGGATGTTTGCAGGGGCCTTGAAGGATGAGTAGGAGTTTGTACAGGACTTAGCTTTTCTTTTCCCCTAGCCCCTTCTCCCTGCTAGAGAAGCTAGATGCCACCTGGCCCCTGAGATAGACTCTCAAGAAAGCAGTAATAGTTCACCTGGGGCTAAAAAAGACCTGAAACTAACACAAAAATGTATATTCAATCTTTAACACCTGCTACAATCTTTAACACAAGCCTAAGTGGATAAAAAGATCCTTCTGGATTTCTGTATACTTATTTTAACTCTCCTGGGACATCCTTTGTCCCTTTCCTACCCTCATCCTCAGCCCCCTTCAAGATTTCCTCAATATTTCTCTTTCAACTAACAACTTTTCTAAAAAAAATAGAGGCAGATGGGCCGGCCCCGTGGCTTGGTGGTTAAGTGAGCGCGCTCCACTGCTGGCGACCCGGGTTCGGATCCCGGGCGCGCACCGACGCGCTGCTTCTCCGGCCATGCTGAGGCCGCGTCCCACATGCAGCAACTAGAAGGATGTGCAGCTATGACATACAACTATCTACTGGGGCTTTGGGGGGAAAAAATAAATAAATAAAATCTTTAAAAAAAAAAAAAAATAGAGGCAGAAATATGAGAAAAAGAGAGACAACCACCCCATCTCCCCTGCCCCCAGCCCCACCTCCACCCCAGCTGCATGCCCTTGTTTGATTTCAAATTCTGCACAATTACTCCCTCCCCCTCTTTCCTGCTCCGGCTCTTTCCCTAAAGCAGCCAGAAGGGACTTCTGGGTGTCTGAGCGTGGGCAGTACCGTCGCTTTCCCCTGGAGTCCCAGGGAGAGGTTATCTCTTGAGGTCAGGAGCTGGGAAGGGAGAGCTGAGGCTGTGCTCCCTGCACCGGTCCCGCCTCCTCACTTTGCATGAGATACCTGACCTTTTCTCTTCATCTTGTTTTTTTCCTGCACCCCACTTGGCTTGGCAACCATAAATCCACACTGTTTCCTCCTTGGCATTTCTCAAATGTATCCCGCTCAAATTAAAAGCTCACAAGCCAGAGGCCCGGTAGACCTTGAAATGTTCCGCCTGCCTTCTGGCGTTGGTGGCTGTGGCGGCTGGCTTGACAGGTCCCACTGGCTCTCCAGGGAGAGTGGGCAGCTGATGAAATCTGAAATCCGGAGGCCCTGAAAGCTCCCTTCTAGTAAGTGTCCTTGTGTGCATATCCTGGTTCAAGAACAGGCACCGCTTTGGAAATTGATCAGGGAGGGAAAATTACTGATTGAGTGGATTTGGTTCCAGCAGCAGGCAGTGGCCTCCCTGAGAAAGAAAGAATCTGCACGTCTGTTTTTACCAATTAAAATCTCCCTTGTTTGTTCACCTTCTATTTCTAAAAGTTCTTGGAACCCTTTTCCAGGAAGAAGACAGGTAATAGCAAATCAGAGTAGCAAAGAATATTAAGCCTTGTTTTTAGTTCTCCTTACTCCAAAGCTCCCTTTATTTTCAAAGAAACAAGCATGAGGGTGTGTGAACTAAGTCAATACGAGGAACAATAGCTAACAAATGAGCAAGGGATGTGTGCCAGGCTCTGTGCAAAAGCACTTGGCATTTGTTCTCTCTTATTCCTGCAAGGTAGGGATTGGCTCCATTTCTCAGAGAAAGAAGATGAGGCTCTGAGAGGTTAAACCCAAGGTGATGCAACTAGTCGGTGGTGGAACTAGTCAGTGGATTCAAACCTAGATCCCTGTGACTTCAGACGGTGCCCAGTTCCCTGGAGGTTGCACAGGCATGGAAAGAACCCAGGCCTGGCCCACTGCTTTTAGGACGAGATGCTTCTGAGGCGACCCCCACATTAAGTGATTTGCATTGTATTCGATAGAAACTGAAAACTCAAGTCAAGGTGTCTGAAACCAGCAAAAGAATGATCCTTTCAGTCTCTGTTCCCATTCCTTGGTTGGGGGTATAGACTAGTGGGGCCTGGGTGGCATTTACTGTGCAAACAACAGATTGGGAGCCAGGCAGAGCCCACACCTAGCTGAGTAAATAGCACCTGGAGGCCCAGGGAGGGTGTGCAAGGTCCCCAGGGAGACAACCAGGAAAATGTGCCCGTGGGCTGAGAGCCAGGAGCCTGGAGCTCTGGTCCTGGTGCTGCCATTATTAATGCTTATACTTCTCTGTTCCTCATCTGGAAGTGGAGGAAATCAACTCCATGACGTCTGAGGTCCAATCTGGCCTCAGGGGGCAGTTTGCCTTGGGCAGTGTGGTTCGGTGGTTAGGCATGCAGAGGGTCAAATCCAGTGGTCTGGGTTCAAGTGTGAGCTTCACCACTTACACACTCTGTGATCCAGGACAAGACCTTAACTTTTCAGAGCCTCTGTTTTCCTATCATTCATCCAAGAATAATAGGATCCACCTCACAGAGGCAAATACTCTAGCTTTGGAAACTTTCTATGCCTTACACACAACTGGTCATTTTGCTTCTAGGATCATTACATCATGCCTTCAGCTAGAAACAGACATTCTAGAAACAGGGAACATTCTAATCAGGCTGCTAACTAGGCTAGCTCTGTCACCTGTGTCAAGACCCTTGACTGCCTTGGGCCTGTGTTTCCTCAATTACCCGATGAAAGGTTTGAACTCAGTGTTCTAGGAGACAGCAGGGTGCCTCTTGGACCATCAGTTTCCTCATCTGCAAAGTTGGCATCGTGACACCTTTTAAGGTAATTGTGAGGATTAAATGGGGTAATGTATAGAAACGGCCTTACACAGTCCCTGATGAGAGGTCCTTCTCTCTAGTTCTCCTCTGAATCTAAAATGCAATGATTTATGATTCCACTTTTACAATCAGTAGCACAGAGACTTTGTTCATTCATTCATTCCAGAATTTTTTATTGTTCACCTACTATGCGCCAAGCATCACACTAGGTGCTAGGTGCTAAGAGTACGGTGGGGGGCCGGCCCTGTGGCTTAGCGGTTAAGTGTGCGCGCTCCGCTGCTGGCGGCCTGGGTTTGGATCCCCGGCGTGCACCGACGCACCGCTTCTCCGGCCATGCTGAGGCCGCGTCCCACATACAGCAACTAGAAGGAAGTGCAGCTATGACATACAACTATCTACTGGGGCCTTGGGGGGAAAAATAAATAAATAAAATCTTTAAAAAAAAAAAAAAGAGTACGGTGGTGAGCAAGAAGATGGTTAGAAAACATCTGAAATTATCCAGAAATCCCCTGCAAAGAAAGACCTAGCAAGAAGACCAATGATAGAATGCGCCTAGAAGTCAGCAATCGTCCCTGTTATGACAATTTCAAATGAATTCTGAGTAGATACTACTTAGCAAGTGGTCACAGTTCTCCCCAGTGGCTGCTATTCTTTTTTTTTTAATTATTTTTGTGTGTGTGTGAGGAAGGTCAGCCCCGAGCTAACATCCATGCTAATCCTCCTCTTTTTGCTGAGGAAGACCTGCTCTGAGCTAACATCTATTGCCAATCCTCCTCCTTTTTTTTCCCCCCAAAGCCCCAGTAGACAGTTGTATGTCATAGTTGCACATCCTTCTAGTTGCTGTGTGTGGGACGTGGCCTCAGCATGGCCGGAGAAGCAGTGAGTCAGTGCGCGCCCGGGATCCGAACCCCAGCCATCAGCAGTGGAGCTCGCGCACTTAACCGCTAAGCCACGGGGCCGGCCCTGCTATTCTTGTATTTAAAACACCTGCTTCGTTTCCAGGATGTTAACATTTACTCTGGTCTTCATGCCGTTTGTGGAAAGAGCCAGCTGTGGGGCTTTTCTGTTTCAACATTGCCACTGAATTGCGCTTTGTTGATCAGAAAATAAACACCACTCAAGCAGATAGCACCAGAGCAGCCTTCAAGGCCGGTGGAGCAGCCTTCTGCTCGAGGTGAAGAGTAGGCTTCATCTTGGTGGGATTAGGACTGCCGTCCCTCTTCGTGGCTTGATCATCCAGCTTAATTTTGTGTTACCTAGTGTTGCTTCTGTCCTCCAGCCTTCCTGTCTTTGGAGCCCTTTTTAGTAATTCCTCTCTACTTGTGGGATTTTACCAGACAGTTAACAACTGATGAACCATACAAAGTAAAGGTTAAACAGAGCAGATGAGTGGTTGCCAGGTGCTGAGGATGAGGAAGAACTGGAGAGTGACTGTTTACTGGGGACCGGGTCTCCTTTGGGGGTGTGAGGAAAATGTTTTGGAATTAGAGAGAGCTGGTGGTTTCACATTGTGAGTGTACTAAATGCCACTCAATTGTATACATTAAAATGATTACTTTTATGTTATGTAAATTTAACCTCAATCAAAAACAAAACAGGCGCTGCCCCATGGTGAAGGAAGTTAAGTGCGTGTGCTCCGCTGCAGCAGCCCAGGGTTCGAAGGTTCGCATCCCGGGTGTGCACCAATGCACCGCTTGTCAAGCCATGCTGTGGCGGTGTCCCATGTAAAGTAGAGGAAGATGGCCATGGATGTTAGCCCAGGGCCAATCTTCCTCAGCAAAAAAAAAAAAAGAAGAAGAAGAAGGATTGGCATCAGATGTTAGCTCAGAGCTAATCTTTCTCAAAAAAAACCAAAAACAAAGCATTATGTTAAGTCAAGAAGCCAGAAAAAAAAAAGAGTATGATCTGTATTAATCTACTTATCTGAAGTTCGAGAATAGGCTAATCTATGGTGATGGAAATCAGAACAGTGGTTGCAGTGGGGGGAGGAAAGGGCATGATGGGAAGGGGCACAAGGGAACTTTCTGCGGTGATGGAAATATGCTACATCTTGTTTTGGGCAATTGTTACAGAGTATATGCAACTGTCAAAAAGGTACTGAATTGGGGGCCAGCCCTGTGGTGTCGTGGTTAAGTTTGGTGTGTTTCACTTCAGCGGCCCGGGTTCGTGGGTTCAGATCCGGGGTGTGGACCTATATCACTCATCAGCCACACTGTGGTGGTGACCCACATATAAAAAGTAGAGGAAGATCGGCACAGATGATAGCTCAGGGCTGATCTTCCTCAAGCAAAAAACAAGGAAGATTGGCAACAGATGTTAGCTCAGGGTTAACCTTTCTCAGCAAACAACAACAGAAAAGTATTGAATTGTACATTAAGATCTGTGCATTCACTGCTAATTATAACTCATTAAATAATTAAAATGGAAAAAATTTTAAATTAAAAAAAAGTAAAAGTGAACATCCTAGAAAAAAGGCAGAGGACCCGGCAATATTTGATTTAACAAGTTTCCCTGGAGTCGGGTCATCCATTTTTCAATGTGTTGCCCTGAAGAACTGTTTTCTGTTACTTCATTGCTTGTTTTAGGAATACAGTTTTCGGAGGGGAGGAGGTTGCATTATTACTCACTTCTGGGCATAATTTCATCTTGGAGCACTTTATGTACTTGGAGCTAAAGGAGCCTGGTCCCAAGCAGGACGATGGGTTTAGCCCTCTCTGGAGAGGGACTTTGAGGAAGCGGTTACCAGCCTTGCTTTGCCGTCAGAGGCACTGGATTTGCGTCCCGCCTCAGCGGTTTGACTCTTGCCTCATTTATCTGCCTCAGCCACTTGGTAGCTGTGTGACTTTGGAAAGTTGCTTAACCTCTCAAGGCATGGCTTCCTCCTGGGGTAAGAGCAGGGATGATAACGGCCCTCCCTAGCAGCACTGCCATGAGGACAGAGTGGGCAGCTGATGCCCGGAGCCCGGCACAGTGAAGGGCATAAATCGTGTGAGTAGGATTGCCAGGGAAATGCAGGACATCCAGTTACATTTGAATTTCAAACAACAAATAATTTTTAGTGTATGATTGTTATGAGCTGAATGTTTGTGTGTCCGCACCCCCCACCCTGCCCCAAATTCATATGTTGAAGCCCTAACCCCCAGTGTGGCTGTACTTGGAGGAAGTAATTAAGGTTAAATGAGGTCAACAGGGTGGTGCCTTGATCCGATCGCATTAGTGTCCTTATAAGAAGAGATGCCAGAGAGCTTGCTCTCTCTTCTCTCCATGCTCTGTAAAGAAAATGAGAAGGCATCTGCCTGCAAGCCAGGAAGAGAGCTCCTGCCAGAAACCGAATTAGCCAGCACCTTGATCTTGGACTCCTAGCCTCCAGAACTGTGAGAAAATAATTTCTGTTGTTTAAGCCACCCCATCTATGGTGTTTTGTTATGGCAGCCCAAGCTGACTAACACAAAGATTACCCCAGATATTGCATTGTTGATCTGAAATTCAAATTTAACCAATCATCCTGTATTTTTCTTTGCTAAATCGGGCAACCCTATGTTTGAAGCATTATAGAAAGTCTTGTCATCATTAAGAGATAAAATGAAATGATATATCTGGTGACAAACAGATTCGAATCCATCAGTTGGTTCTCTAGAAATATCACCTGTGGAGCTGAATTTAGAGTCTGGAGAAATTGAGCCTAAGGGTCTCCAGATTTAGGGACCCCAGGCATGGCAGGTGATGGAGATAAGACTCAGAACCAAGAACAAAGGGATTAATTGAAAGTCTGCACAATCAGTGTTTAGACTTCCAGGTCTCTTTCTCTCTCTTATCTCCAGGAACTTTATCCCCAAACAGGAGACTGGAGGTTCTTCTCTAGAAAAACTGAGTTGTCCCAGATAAATGACCCATATGCTCTGTCATTTTGGGGATCCTCAAATGAAAAAGACAGGGTTTCCCTTGATTATGTTACAGGGAAAACCAAGTGGTTAACAAGCCCCTCACACAAATACAGAACTTTCAGTCAGGGTTCTAGTCCCCCTACTCTTAACTTTGAATTGATGGACAAGGGTCCCCAGACATTTGAAGAAAATCTTCAATATGAAAGATTGAGAGCAAAATGAAAAGATAAAAGGACTCGAGAAAACAGAAGCAAGGCAGAGTGTATGAGAGAACAAAACAACAATAACAATAAACAAATACCCCAACCTAGAGTTATTATCCTCAGAGAGAAAGAGAAAATATTGCATCCGCAAAACCAGAACAGGATGCTGTGAAAAAAAAAAAAAAAAAAGAGCTCTTGGTATTAAGAAGTATGATAGTTGAAATTAAAAAATAAAATAATGGAAAGTTTGTAAGATAGAGACAAAGCCATGTCCTAGGAAGTAGAACAAAAAGACAAAGACATGGGGGCTGGCCCAGTGGCATAGTGGTTAAGTTCCAGTGCTCTACTTCAGCAGCCCAGGGTTTGCAGGTTTGGATCCCAGGCGTGGACCTATATACTGCTCATCAAGCCATGCTATGGCGGCTTCTCACATTCAAAAAATAGAGGAAGATTGGCACAGATGTTAGCTCAGGGACAATTTTCCTCACCAAAAAAAAAAAGAAAAAAGAGATGGACAATAGGAGAGAAAAAAGTAGGGAAAATGGCGGCTCAATCCGGGAGGCCCAACATCCAACTAATAGGAGTTCCAGTTAGAAAGAACAGAGAAAACAAAGAGGAAATTATTGAAGAAACAATACAAAAAAAAAAAAAATTCCCCAGTAGGGGCCCTGAATCTCTATGTTAGGAGGATCTTCTAACTACTCAGCACAGAAAACGAGAAGAACCTCACTAAGGCACTGTTGCATTTACAACACCATGGATAAAGAGAGAATGCTCAATTTCTAGAAAGAAAAACAATCCTATACAATAGATTGGGAATCATAATGGGTAGAATTTCTCAACAACAACATTCAAATCTTGAAGTCATGGGCAATGTCTTCAAATTTTGAGGAAAAATGATTTTCAACTTTGATTTCTCAACCTTACCAAACCCACTACTCAAGTGTCAGGATGGAATAAAGAATTTCTTCAAACATTCAAGGACTCAAAAAATATATCTTGTCAACCCACAGAATGGAAGAAAATTTTTGCAAGTCCTATATCTGATAAGGGATTTGTATTTAGAATATATAAACTATTACAATTCAATAATAAAAAGACAACCCAATTAAAAATGAGTAAAGGATCTGAGTAGACATTTCTCCAAGGAAGATATACAAATGGCTAAAAAGCACATGGAAAGATGCTCAACATCATTAGTCATTAGGAAAACGAAAATAGAAACCACAATTAGCTACCACTTCACACCCGCTAGGGCGTGTGTAATGAAAAAGACAAATAATAACAAGTGCTGATAGGGATGTGGAGAAATGGGGATCAATCCCCCACACACTGCTGATAAGAACGTACAATGGGGCAGCTGCTTTGGAAAACGGTCAGTCAGTTCCTTAAAATGTGAAACATAGGGAGTTACCATATGACTCAGCAATTTTACTCCTAGGTATATAACCAAGAGAAATGAAAACATGTCTACACAAAAACTTGTACACAAATTTTCATAGCAACATTAGTCATAATAGCCAAAAAGTAGAGACAACACAGTGTCCATCAACTGATGAATGAATAAATAAAATGTGGTATATCTATACAATGGAATATTATTTGGCAATAAAAAGAATTGAAAGCAGGGACTTGAGATGTTTGTACACCCATGTTCATAGCAGCATTATTCACAAATAGCCAAAAGATAGAAGCAACCCAAGTGTCCATTGATGAATGAATGGATAAACAAAATGCTGTATAGACATACAATGGAATATTGTTCAGCCTTTAGAAGGAAGGAAATTCTGACACATGGAGAAACCATGCATGAAGAAGTTAAAAAAGTCTTCCCTAGAGCAAAAAACTTGGAGATAAGCTTTGCTAACTGCAGCTGTGCATATTCAGCATAATCAACTGCTGTCTAAAACTAACCAGGCCTTTCTGTCCCTCCTTAGTATATGAGTGAGCTGTCTTCTCCAGGAATTCAAAGTCCAGACGTCAAGATTCAGCCTCACAAGGCCAAATGCAAGCTGAAGATGAAAACTAATCAGAAAAGTCCAGACAGTCAAGGGAAAAGAAATTCAGTCTTTAAGGTCAAACACAGGCTGGTGGGAAGGTGCCAACCAGCACAGCCACATGCTCCCCCTCCCCTACCTAAAACCCCAGATAAAAACCCCTACCTTTTTCCCTTCGAGGAGGTTGATCTGAGTTCTAACTCCCACCTCCTCGTCTGGCTGCCTTTCGATAATAGTAAACCTCTTTCCTTGCCACAAACCTGGTGTTTCAGTTTTTTTCTTTATTGGCCATACTATGCACCAGGTAAACGAACTTGTGTTTGGGTTCGGTAACAATGCTACAACATGGATGAACCTTGAGGACATTATGCTAAGTGAAAGAAGTCAGTTACAAAGGACCACATATTGTGTGATTCCATTTATATGAAATGTCCATAACAGGCAAATCCATAGAGACAGAAAGTAGATTAGTAGTTGCCAAGGGCTGGAGTGGTGGGGGTAGTGAGAGGGGTTGGGGGGTAATGGCTAAACAGTATGGAGTTTCTTTTTGGGGTGATGGTTTCACAACTCTGTGAATATACTAAAAACCATTAAATTTTACACTTTAAATGGGTTAATTATATGGTATGTGAATTATATCTAAATTAAACTGTTAAAAATGTACATTGCATATGTTTAGGAAGCTAAAGGCCAGATGTGCTTCAGGAAAATAAGAAAGTATCCCAAGAAAGAGGAAGGCATGGGATCTAGGAAATAAGAACTCCCACACAGGAGAGGGTGAAGAGAATCTGAGCAGGAAGGTTGTGCCACAGGCTATGAGAGCAAGCAGTCTACACTGCAGCAGGAGGGCTCTAGATAGGAATAAAAAAAGATCCATAGAAGTATTTGGGGGAAAAAAAAAAGCAACAGATACAGAGACAAGTAAGGAAATGAAAACAAGAGGCAGTAATTAAGTGCAGGAAAAATAAAGAGTTATTTAAAAAAAACTTAATCATCATAAACTATGTGTCTCAGCTGTGAATAATAATTACATAATCATAATAATGCACTCCATTAATAAAAATGATGACATAAAATATATTGGAAGAATGAGGGGAAGTAGGGTGGTTGTAAAAAGAGAACTAATTTCTCATCTGGAAGTCAATTAATGAAGTCAAAGATTGATAATCAAGATAGAACAATATAATGTTACTCTTTTAGAAAAACGAAGATAAATACATGATGTAACATGAAGTAACAGCAAAGAAGTTCCCTCAGAAGAGTAAGCCCGAGGAGAGGGGAGGGGTGGTGTAGGCAACCTGGATTTTGTTGCAAGCCTTTTAAATCTGCCTTGACTAAAAATAAAACAAGCTATATGCGCATGTTACTTAAAATATAGTTGAAAAAATGGAAACCTAGAATTAGAATGATCAAATTGGATGCCTACTGAAGTCTTTGCATGCCTATTTCCTATTCAAAAAACCTGGGGTACTTTTAGCGCTCAGAACACCTAGAGGGAGGAGGGAGGAGAGAAATAGGAGAATTGAGGGAGAGTTGTCCCAAGCAGGGGACACTCTTCTCCACCTTCCCAGCTGTATCTAACACCTGGGGCCACCTAGAGGAACCAGGATGCTGGGGCAAGCCTCTTTTCTTGCTGCTGTTTGCCATTTGAGGTCATAGATTCCAAGTACCGTACAGTGGCACCCCCAGGAGCGCTCTTCCCCTTCAAGCCCTGTATCTCTGGGAATCTTTCCAGCACTGCTTCCCAAAATCACTGGCTTGTCTTGCTTGTTCTCAGATGCCCATCTTGGCTTCCTACCTAACTCTTGCCCAACACCTACCTCCCTAAACTTGACACTTGGGACTTTCCATGGTTTTCCTTATCCAGGGCTCAGACTCCAATTTCTCTATACTCCACACCCCACAGCTGCAGGCCACCAATGCCTAGCCCAGTTCCTGGAGCCCTGACCTGGGCAGAACCCAGGATCCACTGGCATGACCAAGAGGGAAAGTCACCCTGAGAGAATTGCCACATCTCTGTAAGTCTCAGGATCCTTACTGGAACTTGGGAAAGATTATTCATATTGTAAAGATTCAAGGTGTACAGTAATTAGAACCATGACTGGCACAAGCTGAGGAAATTATTAGCCAAGGAAACGCTGAAGTAGAATTTCAAGCAACACTAAGAAACAGCAGCAGACAGCTGGCTTCGTGTGTGCGTGGGCAGCAGGAGTCAGTGAAGACTTCTGGAAGTAAGGCTGAGCTGAGGGTTTCAGATTTCAAGAGTTCTTAAGGAAAAGAAAAACCAAATGGCTATGTCCATAACTGGATGGTCTTCTACATCCATTCCCGGGGCCCTGCTGCCTTTTGGCCACACCCAGAGACACAGACATTTGCCACCTTTAAATGTAAAACAGAAGATTACATTCATCCACAATTCCTCTTCCTTGTTCCCTCCCTTCCAGTTCAGACCATCCCCAGTCCCTGGCAGGTCTGAGCTTTCTGGTCAACCCCTCAATTGTGCCTTGCCCTGTGATGTACTCAAGACTTCTTGCTTTACTTTCTCTAGAACCAACTCCCCATGTCTGTACCTTCCTGACACTCCATTTAACAGTTGATGTCAGTATTTCCCTTGGGAAATTCCTACTGACTCTGAGCTTCCTTGATTTCACGATTCTTTTATCAACATCTTTTCATTTCACTATCAAAAAAAAAAAGAAAGAAAAGAAGAGCTTCCAAATATAATGATCATGACTATATTTAACTTTCACAGGCACATTGGCTTGTTTATGTCAAGAGCCACTGCTTGGAGGGCTGGGAATCTTTAAACCACATTAAGAAATTTGACTTGGATCCATTTCTCATGGGAAGCTGGTACTTTACTGATCCCAGACTTTCAAAATTCACAATTCAGTAAGATTATTTTAAAAAGGGGAGTGGGGAGGTGTGCCACGATAGGTCAATTTTGCCAAAGAGGAATATTTGCCAAGTAACAACCATCTATTACCACCCAAAGAAAGTAGGAAGGACGTGATCTCAGAATATAGGATGGTCTTTTAAATTTAATGCACTAAGCCTTTTGAAAAATGCCCTGCTTTGTGCTTATTTTTCTCCTTTCTTTTCTTTCTTTGTGCTTTGGCCAACATAAGCAAACAGGCCGAGGCGCTTGGTGATGACACCGCAAAGAGCTGCAGCGCCATCTAGTGGCCAATTGTCCTCACTGCACCTGCAAGTGATGGCCATTCTATTCCACAGTCCCCAAAACGGTTAACTCATACCAGGGTTTCTGACATGAGGGTCAACCTTTGCCATTTTGTGTTATTTTTGAAATTCATTTTATAAACGTTCCTACAATCTTGGACTTAAAAATATTGTCTTATGGTAAATCTGAAGATTGAGTTTCCAGCCATTGAATCATGATTCTGAGCACTGTTTCCTGAGTCAGGCAGGCCTGGGTTAGAGTTTGCTGTCTGGGTGACTTTGGGCAAGTTATCTAAACTCTCTGACCCTCAGTTTCCTCTTGTCCAATGGAGAGAACAGTGGACAGGATTGTTCTGAAGATAAAGGAAAGTGTGCACATCGTGTATTTGCCACTGTTCCTGACAAGCAAACATTTGCTATTGATTTGTTCAATGCTTATAGAAAGATGGCATAGTCCAGTAAGGAACAGAAACCCACCCAAACAGGCCTAAGTCAATAAGAAGCCCGAGTCGTGTCTCAGAAACCTTTCACTTCTTCTCAATAATGTTTTATAGTGGTTGTCAGTTTTTTGGATTGTTTTGTTTTGTTTTTTTGTCAAGAGATTGTACACAACTTTTTTATATTGATTTCTAGATATTTTAATTGTTTTTTTTTTTCTTGTGAGGAGGACCAGCCCTGAGTTAACATCCAATGCCAATCCTCCTCTTTTTTGCTGAGGAAGACTGGCCCTGGGCTAACATCCGTGCCCATCTTTCTCTACTTTATACGGGACGCCGCCACAGCATGGCTTAACAAGTGGTGCGTTGGTGCACGCCTGGGATCCGAAACGGCGAACCCCGGGCCACCGCAGTGGAGTGCACGCACTTAACCACTTGCGCCACTGGGCCAGCCCCTAGATATTTTAATTTTTGATGCTATTGTTCATGGTGCTTTTTTACATTTAATTTTATAGTTGTTGCTTGTTTTTTTTTTATTTTTTTTTTACCTTGTCTAACAAACTTGCTAAAATAACTTATTGATTCTAATAGTTTATTTTTAGATTCATTTGGGCTTTCTGTGTGCAAAATCATGTTGCTATTAAATAATGGCAGTTTTACTTCTTTCTATCCACACCTTATGCCTTAATTATTGCCTTATTTCATGGCCTAAGGCCTTAAGGCCTTTAGGACCATGGTAAATATTTATGAGGAGAACAGGTGTCTTTGTTTCGTTCCCCATCTCAGAAAGAGAGCTTTAAAATTTACCATTTAGTATATTTGCTAAAGGTTTTTAGTGGGTCAGATTTCATGAGATCTCCTCTGCTTTCTAGACTTTTCAAAACAATGACTTCTACAGATAATAGCTAAGATAATATACTTCCCACTCTTAACAGTGGTTACATCAGGTTGGGGTTGTGGAAGAGATTGTATGACATTATGAGGAACTTTTACTTTCTTTTCTTTTCTTTTTTTTTGCTGAGGAAGATTGACTCTGCGCTAACATCTGTGCCAATCTTCCTCTATTTTGTATGTGGGTCACCACCGCAGCATGGCCGCTGACAAGTGGTATAGGTCTGTGCCTGGGAACCGAACCTGGGCCGCTGAAGCGGAGTGTGCTGAACTTAACCACTAGGCCACTGGACTAGCCCTGGAACTATTACTTTCTAAGATATAACTTACTTTAGCATCTGAATAATTTACAGTGCACATAGATTTCTTTTGTTATCAGAAAGAATAAAGCCAAAGGACAATTTAATTAAGCCAAAGGACAATTTAATTAAACCAGCATAACATAAACATTAAATAATAAAATAGATTATTCTCAGATGAAGCTTTGTGAAGATGTAGCCAAGCACATATTGTTCACTAATACTTCCAGTCATCACATCCTCAGTCTTTGCTTAGAATCTTTCATTCTAAGTCACACTGACTTGCAGCGTACAGCGAGATTTGTCTCTGCGCTGGGTGCTGTTGGTCCCCTGCCCAGGTCCTCTTCATAGGCCAGTGCACCCTCTTCCCAGCTGCTCTGGGTGTTGGCTGCTAAAAGCTCATGGCTCCATCCTTCTTTGGAGGATTCTTTTAGCTAATGGGAGCTGCCCTGCCAGAAGATGCCTTGGCGGTGACACACGCAGCCCTGGTGGCCCATGGCCAATGACTGACTAACAGGGTGGGGCATAAAGCCCAGCTCCCTGGCCTCGAGGCGGGACAAACTCTGCCATGTAATAAACACCCCAGAGCTCCCTGTGGGATCAGGCTGTGGTTAGACCTCTCCTGAAAGCACATATTTGCTTGGCTTCTTCCCTGGCTCTGTCCTGCTTCTCTCGCTCCCTCACAGGTCTCTCCCTAGGGCCCTCCCTCAATAAATCACTAGCACAAGAATCCTCACCTGCCTCCGTCTCTGCTTCTAGGGAACACAACCTAAGCCCCTAAGAGTGGGCTCCCTCTGTCCAGGGCTCCCCTGAGCCATCTGTGACTCAGGGAAGGACACACAGGTAGGCAGCCAGGGAAGAGCTGGGGGGGATGTGGTCGGAGCAGGGGCTCCTGAGGAGGGGTTCCTAGGAGAACGCTAGGAGGAAACACGTCTGAGAGGGAACCTGGCATCTGATGCTAAGTCTGTCCGACTCTAAAGCCTGGATCTATAACTATGACCTTGTACCGCTCTTCTCTCTCTGCCCACAATGTTTCTACAGTTTTAAACCACAGCTTTTCTAAAACCGTAACAGGGATCTTCCTTCATCATTGCAGTTTCTAAGGTGCTGGCTGTGAGGCCAATGTTCGGTGACCAGGAAGGCAGCTGCTCCAACAGGCCTCCAGGGGGTCGGCCGAATTGATCCACTTTGACTCACCCAGACACCAGATGAGCAGGTCAGTGGGGAAGGGATGGTGTTGGGACAACAGATTATTCATATGGAAAAAAATAGAATTGGCTGCCTACGTCACATCAGACCACAAATGAATTTCAGATGCATCAAAGCTCTAAATGTGAAAAATGAAACCTTACAATTTTAGAAGAAATTTAAGGAATATATTTGGAGCATCAGGGTGGAGAAGGATCTTTTAAATAAGATGCAAAAAGTACAAACCATTAAGAAAAAGATTGTTAAGTTTGACTATCAAAATTAAAAGCATCTGTATGACAAATTGCTTTATAAAGTGAAAAGCGACAGGCTTGCTAGTATCAAGTGACTGTTTCTGACCTACTACATGTTGGGAGGGGTACCTCACCCTTCAAGCCATTTCCTCACCCTTGTCCTCATCTATAGTCTGTGACCACCCATAACGGGGTGAGAATATGAGCTAGGCCAGAGCCCCAAGGGCCGGGTTCAAGGACTGGTGGGGCAGATGACTTGGACCCAGCTGAAATTATTTTCACTTTGTTTTTCTACAGAACCTGCTGAAGAGCTGTGTGAAGGAAATACCTGAGATTGAAGATACCCCCCGGCCCTGGTCCTCAGAGGTGCACCTGAAGTCCAGTGCCCTCAGCTTTCCTAGTGGGATGAGGGATGTGCCTCATCAGAGGAGTCTAGAACGCTAGGGGACCATTTTTCCCTTTTTATTGTGGGAGATGGACCACGTCAGCCACTGTGAAGTGAGCCTAATGTCTGAGTTAAATGTTCAAAATTCCTTGCTGTGCCTCAGTTACCAGTCACGTCTGCATGTTATTTCTCACTGCTCTGTTAGGCCTCCTTGAAGTTTCAATGCAGCAGGGCTGGCCAGGGCTACCACAGACTATAAGTGTTTTTATTTATTTATTTATTTATTTTATTTTTTGTGAGGAAGGTTAGCCCTCAGCTAACATCCGATGTGAATTCTCCTCTTTTTGCTGAGGATGATCGGCCCTGGGCTAACATCCGTGCCCATCTTCCTCTACTTTATATGGGACGCCGCCACAGCATGGCCTGACGAGCTGTGCGTCAGTGTGTTGGTGTGCGCCCCGGATCCAAACCTGCGATCCCCGGGCAGCCGAAGCAGAGTGCGCGCACTTAAGATGTGCTACTGGGCGGACCCGGTCTTTTCAAGTTGAACTGAAATTTTCAGTCACAGTAAAAGGAAGCTGTTGAACTCTCTTTAGCCTGCATTTCTCTGAGGTTGTTTGGGGCCTTTAAACCTGCTCATGAAACACCTGAGCAGTCAGCTCAAGCTCTCTGCTTTCCATAGATCCCCTTTTCAAATTTACTAGCCTCCAAGAAAAGAGGGTGAGGTCTTACGGCCAGTGACTACCGTGACAACTTCACAGCATTCTATATATGTTTGTTGCTAACTCTGATACATTTTTTAAAAAAATGTTTAATTTTTTGGAACAGTTTAAGATAGATACACAAAAAAATACTGCAGAGATAGTAGAGAGTTCCCATATACCCCACACCCAACTTCCTCCTTTATTAACAGCTTACATCAGTAGGATACATTTGTTACAATTAATGAACCAATATCGATAGATTATAATTAACTAAAGGCCATACTTTATTCGGATTTCCTTGGTTTTTACCTAATGTCCTTTTTCTGCTCCAGGATCTCATCCAGGATACCACAGTACATTAAGTTGTCCTGTCTCCTTAGGCTCCTCTTGGTTGTGACAATTTCTCAAACTTTCCTTGCTTTGATGATCTTAACAGGTTTTTTTTCCCCCCTGAGAAAGAGTAGCCCTGAGCTAACATCTATGCCAATCTTCCTCTACTTTATATGTGGGTCACCGCCACAGCATGGCTGACGAGTGGTGTAGGTCTGCACCCAGGATCCAAACCCATGAACCTGGGCCACTGAAGTGGAGTGCGCCAAGCTTAACCACTAGGCCACAGGGCCGGCCCCTGACCTTACAGTTTTCTTTCTTTCTTTTTTTTTTGTGAGGAAGACTGGCCCTGAGCTAACATCCATGCTAATCCTCCTCTTTTTGCTGAGGAAGACCAGCTCTGAGCTAACATCTATTTCCAATCCTCCTCCTTCTTTCCCCCAAAGCCCCAGTAGATAGTTGTGTCATAGTTGCACATGCTTCTAGTTGCTGTATGTGGGATGCGGCCTCAGCATGGCCAGACAGGCGGTGCGTCGTCTGTGCGCGCCCAGGATCCAAACCCGGGCCGCCAGTAGCAGAGCGCGCGCACTTAACCGCTAAGCCACGGGGCCGGCCCCCTGACCTTAACAGTTTTTTTTTTTTTTTATAATTTTATTTATTTTTTTCCCCCAAAGCCCCAGTAGATAGCTGTACGTCATAGCTGCACATCCTTCTAGTTGCTGTATGTGGGACGTGGCCTCAGCATGGCCAGAGAAGCGGTGCATCGGTGCGCGCCCAGGATCCGAACCCGGGCCGCCAGCAGCAGAGCGCGCGCACTTAACCGCCAAGCCACAGGGCCGGCCCGACCTTAACAGTTTTGAGGAGTACTGGTCAGGTATATTTTTCCGATGATTAGACCAGAGTTATGAGTTTTTAGGAAGAAGACTACAGAGGTAAAGTCCCATTCTCATCATATCCTATTAAGGATACACACCCCTGACATGACTTGTCACTGTTGCTATTGACCTTGATCACCTGGCTGAGGTTGTCTATGTCAGCTTTCTCCACTATTATGTTTCTCTTTTTCCCTCCTTTTCCATACTGTCTTCTTTGGAAGGGCATCACTATGCACAGCCCACACCTGAGGAGTGAGGAGTTATATTTCACCTTCTTAAGGGCAGAGTAGCTACACAGATTATTTGGAATTATTCTGCATGGGAGATTCATCTCTTCTCCCCTATTTCTTTCTTTATTCAATAACTATTTATATCGGTATTGACTCACTGGTATTTATTTTATGCTTTGGGCTATAATCTAACACTACTACTTTATTTATGTTATTTATTATATTATGATAATTATTTTATCAAATTGTTCCAACTTTGGTCATTGGGAGCTCTGTGACCCTTGGAAACACCTCCATCAAAGTATGTTTGTTGTTGTTGGGCCTTTCCTTACTTTTTGCCACTACAAGATGCTCCGGATTCATCTTGTATATTTCCTGCCCCAGTCCTGGAATCAGCCGTTTCTCCAAGAAGCTCTGGTTCCTTTACTTGGAAAATGATATTAGAAGCCAAGATCTGTACTCTAGCTGTGCCCAATCATGGTACTTTTTATTATTTCAGATCCTGGGGCTACATTTTGGATCTTGAAAAAAAATTTTTTTTTTAAGCACAAACAATTTATTTGTTACTTAAGATGGTCCTCTGTGCCTAATGAAAAAGCTCTTGTAGGCTGCTGCAAAGCCATAGTTGTGTGGCTATATTTTTCAGAAATCAAAAATGAAGTGTATATCAAAAAAACATGTTGTACAGCTGAAACTTACACAATATTCTACGTCGATTACAGTCATCCGTGGGTATCCACAGGGTATTGGTTCCAGGATGCTCCCCACCCCACCAAAAAATGCAGATGCTCAAATGCCTTATATAAAATCATGTAATGTTTGCATATAACCTACACACCTCCTCCCGTATACTTTAAATCATCTCTAGATTACTTATAATACCTAATACAATTAAATGCTATGCAAATAGTTGTTATACTGTATTGTTTAGGGAATAATAACAAGAAAAAAGGTCTGTACATGTTCAGTACAGACACAACCATCATAGGGATTGGTTTAGGTTGGTTGGTTCATTCTGCGGTTGGTTGAATCTGCAGATGCAGAACCCACGGATATGGAGGGCTAATTGTATATCTCAATAAAGCTGGAAAAAATAAATACATTAAAATGTAAAAAAAAAAAAAGGAAGTGAATTTAGGAATTATTCACTGAGGATTTCAATTACTAGGCTTCAGAAGTTGAAAAGCAGCATGGAGGAAGAAAACTGGCTCATGTCAACATCCACCATAACCTCTATCCATCTAAGAAATATTTATCAGGGCCGGCCCCATGGCTTAGTGGTTAAGTGCACGCGCTCTGCTATTGGCAGCCCTGGTTCGGATCCCGGGCGCGCACCGACGCACCACTTGTCCGGCCATGCTGAAGCCATGTCCCACATACAGCAACTAGAGGAATGTGCAACTATGACATACAAATATCTGCTGGGGCTTTGGGGAAGGAAAAAAAAGGAGGAAGATTGGCAATAGATGTTAGCTCAGAGCCGGTCTTCCTCAGCAAAAAGAGGAGGATTAGCACAGATGTTAGCTCAGGGCTGATCTCCCTCACAAAAAAAAAAAAAAGATTTATCAATTTCTTACTCTGGGCTAAGCACCAAAAATCCAAGATGAAAGGCTCAGTGTATCAGTCAGGATGATTTTGTTAACAAGTGACAGAACACTGCTTAAACCAGCTTTAAAAAAGCTAATGATTCACATTAACTAAAAAGTCTAGAGGTGGACTTCAGGTACAAATGGATCCAGGGCCTCGAAAGATATCACCATGGCTCTCCCTTCACTCCATTTTTATTTACTTTCCTTTGTGTATCAGCCTAATTCTTGCCTATTCAGGTAGCTTTTTCCATGTGGTCTGGGAAAATGGGAAACAGCTCCCGTTTACATTATCTTTACAGCTTGTAATCTTAAAGGAAGAGAAGCCCCTGTCCCCCAATTCCCTTATATCGAAGCTCAGGGAAGAGTTTGAATGGCCCTGCTGGGCTCCCACTTCCATTCCTAACCAATCCCTGTGGACATGGGGATGGGCATTCTGATTGGCCAGCCAGGATCACATGCCTGGCAAGGTGGTGGTGGCAGAAGGACAGAGCATTGTGATTGAGAGCGTTACGTGGACCACAGGAGGTGGGAAGGGGTGGGCAGACAGGGGAGAGCATGCCAGACAGGCAGCACCAGCTATAAAAGCTATAGAGCTAGCATCGGCTTTAATACACTCACTCTGCCCCCTGCCCCAGCTTCATTCCCCTGCTGTGTCCTCCCACAGGACTCTGTACACCCCATCTCTGCATCCTTTGTGTTTTATTGTCATCTTCTCCACCAGACCAGAAGCTCTGGTAGGGCAGAGATAGTGTCCATCTCCTTTACCACTGGATCCCCAGTGCCTAGAGAGCTACAAGAACAAATGATGACAAGGATCCTTTGCACATAACCAAAGAGTTAAAAAAAGGGAAGATGAGTCTAGGCAGTTGTCACCAGTATGATCAGGGCCACAATGAGGGCATGGACCAGGTCTATTGTGGGCAAGAAGGAGAGAACTGCAGCACTTCCTGGGCAAGGGTCCCAATCAGGAAAAGTAGAGGGAGATTTCTCTTTCTTTTCTTTTTTTTTCTCCCTGCCCAGTATATGGATCCTTCCTGTTTTTGTGGAGTTCCCTACTAGGTAAGTCTTGGAAGAACCTACTTCCCACCCTAGAAGCCCAAAACACCAACTACCAGCTTGCCCCCACCCCAGGCAGCCAGGCTCAGCCACCCACCACATCTCTGTGAAGCCAGTGAGGCAATACTGCTTTGCCGAGTTGCTTTGATGACTAAATGGGGTAAAAAAGCATGCAGAACAGCCCCAACACATACTTGACCCTCAGTAGTTGTTAGTCCCTCGTCTACCCTGGGCAGTGGGTGGTGGGGGAGAAGAATATAGGACGTTCAGGATATGAGTTTGAACTTCGGACTTGGTTCCTTTTTTTTTTTTTTTTTTTGTGAGGAAGATCAGCCCTGAGCTAACATCCATGCTAATCCTCCTCTTTTGGCTGAGGAAGACTGACTCTGAGCTAACATCTATTGCCAATCCTCCTCCTTTTTTTCTTCCCCAAAGCCCCAGTAGATAGTTGTATGTCATAGTTGCACATCCTTCCAGTTGCTGTATGTGGGAAGCGGCCTCAGCACGGCCGGAGAAGCGGTGCGTCGGTGCGCGCCCGGGATCCGAACCCGGGCCGCCAGTAGCGGAGCGCGCGCACTTGACTGCTAAGCCACGGGGCCAGCCCTGGACTTGGTTCTGCAGGCACTGTGGGGGGAGAATTTTCGCAAGTCCTTTTATCCAGAAATGTAGTGTGTTGTATGGCGGTCATGAAAACGTGCTGCCCTTCTGAACCTACCCTGCAGTCGTGTTCACACCAAGGCCTCCCAGCCAATGAAGGAGCACAGTGGGGCTACTGGTGCAGACCCATTCCTAGGAGACACAGGACGCCTACAACAGGCAACTCTGGCTCAAGAGCTCCCCACTGGCCTCACTGAAACTTTATTGGAACTGCATAAACATCTGAGACTCTTCTTAACCAAATCTCCTTCCTTCTCCTCCCCCTCACAGGTGTGAGATCTGCATCAAGGTCTAAAGGCTTCCCCTTCTTTATCACGTCTCTGGCCCCCTCCCTTTTATCATCCCCAGTGTTTCTCCCATAAATCTCTTGTGCATCTAATCCCATCTTGGTGTCTGTTTCTTAGAAAAGGTGAACTGACACATCTGTATTTTTGGAAGTTTTTGTGGTAGAAGCAGGCAGTCCAGGATGTGGAAATCCTATTAATTTACTCAATTTCACCAGAGACATATAGAGTCACTACCAGCAGGTAAGTGAACTTTTAGAGGCCACGGGACAGATCACAGAGATCTTGCCAATGAGATGTAAACAAAAAGGCTAAAAGGGGCTTTTGGATAAACTATTTTAAAAGGGGCAGATTCAGCTGGCATGTCTTTTGCTCTTTGCCCTTGTCCTTGCCTGGAATGCAGAGAAGATGCTAGAGATGGAGCAGCCATCTTGTGACCATGAGGGGATGAGCCCAAGGCTGACAGCCACACAGTGGGGGTGAGGAATGATAGATGGAGTGGGGGTCTTTTCTGGCATCAAGGAGCCACCCTACAAGCCCTGGGCTGCCCACTTCTGGACTTCTTATTACATGAGAGGAATAAGCCTCCTATTTGCTTAAGCCACTGTAAGCTGGGTTTTCTGTTATATGGAGCCAAACCAACTCCTAACTTAAACAAGGCTTGAGAAAACAAGACGAGGAGCTATAAGTGGTTCAGAGGACTGGAGAAAAGGGAGTATAGAGATGATGAAGCTGGAGATGTGTGCAGGGACCAAATCACTAAGAGCCTTCAAAGACTTGCTTAGGAACTTCAGATTTATTCTGGAGGCTTTTGTTCCTCAAACCCAAGTAATGTATAAATGGACCTTTTTAAAGGAAAAAACTTCCTGACCCTTTCTCCACACAGTATTCACTGAAAGTACTTTTATTGTAATGTAGATGCATAGCACTAGGGATAGAACCCTTACAGAACTCTAGAAACAAATTTACAAATAAAAATTACAATTATCAGGGCCAGCCTCATGGCTTAGTGTTTAAGTTTGGTGCTCTCCACATCGGCAGCCCGGGTTCGCGGATTCAGATCCTGGGCGTGGACCTATGCCACTTGTCGGCGGCCATGCTGTGGCAGCGTCCCACATACAAAATAGAGGAGGATTGGCACAGGTGTTAGCTTAGGGCAAATCTTCCTCAAGCAAAGAGAAGAAGATCGGAACAGATATTAGCTCAGGGCGAATCTTCCTCAGCAAAAACAAAACAAAACAAACACAATCATCAACAATTTAATGTGACAGATCATGTTGTTTTGCTGAAACTAAATTACCACTCAAAACAGACAGATGATGCTGACTGCAATGACCCAGTTCTTTGTGTTTGATCTGCTTATAGGACAGTGGGTCAGGCTGACTCTGTTTTCCCACACTTTTCTCTGTCTGAATATCTACAACACCTGGTCTTAGTAGTGTGCGCTCTTGAGTCAGGCTGCCTGAGGTAGACCCAGGGTTCTACTATTTACTCGCTGTGTGCCTGGGACAAATGACTTCACCTGTCTGAGCCATAGTTTCTCAAGTGTAAAATGGTGTAGTGATGATACCTATCTCATACGGAGAGTGAAATGAAATATTTCACATCAAATGCTTAGCTTGTATTAGGGGTAGTAGAAGTACTAGGAGCAGGAGAGGGAGGAGGATGGGGTGGAAGAAAAGGCGGGTCTCTGAAACCTTCCATTGGACACCATGCTGGGATGTCACCAGCCTTCACTTGATACAAACGTAAATTTTAAGCATTAAGTCCAATTCTCTTCTCTTCTTATTAACCCATGAGAAAGTGCTCTCTTATCTCCATGATGATCACCAACACAAACAGAAACTTGGACATTGTGGTGCTCATTAACTCTGTTCACCAAAATTTCTGCCTCTCTGACTTCTCGACACCTATAGGCCAGTGAGTTGTGAACTGGGCCACAGCATTTAATTGCTGGCCTGAGACCTTTCAGGACTCTATTTCCCTCTGTCACGGCAACCAGAAATATTCAAAACAGGGGCTGCTTTGGTATTATCCTGGCTTTTGGAGGGAGGTGATGTGGAGCAAGGCACCAACCAACATGTAATAGATGTATAGCATGAGATACTAATAAACTTTGATTGTTAGGAGACACTGAGGTTTGGGGGCTGTTTGTTACTGCAGCATAATCTAGCCTCTCTTGTCTAATTACATTATTAAAACAAAATATTAAGATGATCATAAACATAATGAAATTGTGGTTATGTAAGAAAATATCCTTATTCTTAGGAGATGTATTTTGAAGTGTTTAGGAGCAAAATGTTTTCATATCTACAACTTACTTTCAAATGGTTCAGCAAAAGTGAAACAGAAACATAGGGCAAAAGGTTAATAATTTGTAATTCTAAATGAATTCTGTTCTTTCCACTTTTCTGTTTGACATTTAAAAAAAAATTAACATAGAGAACTCAGAGCCCCAAGCATATGTTACTAGCTCCTGGTTTGAGAAGCAGCTCTAGTCAGCGGGGGGCACTAAAGTATTTTCAGTAGAGGAGGGACCGGATCAGATTTTTTGTCTAAAAGATCAGTGTGGCAGCAGGAGGAAAATAACCTGGGCCAGGTTGTGGCTGTGACACTGGGACGAGGAGGAGACAATGGATTTGGAATACCTTCAGGGAGTAGAGTGGACAGGGCTTTGGTGACAGCTTATGAGTGGTCGAGCTAGGGGTCAGTTGCATTCCCCGAAGTCTATTCCTGTGCTGTCCAATACAGTGGCCACCAGCCACGGAAGGCTATTTAAATTTAACTAATTACAATGAAAGAACATTTAAAAATTCAGTTCCTCAGTCACACTTGCCACATTTCAAGTACTCAACGCACCTGGCTACCGGCCATTGTATTGGACAGTGCAAATATAGCACGTTTCCATCATCACAGAAGTTCTATCGGACTGTCCTGGTCTATACCTTTCCCACTTCGTTATATTGCTTATCCTGCCTTCTCTTAAATGACTCAGTCGTGGTTCCTTGTTCTCTAGAAGCTCATATGCAACAAGATAACCAAAGGACTTTAATACAGTGTAGGACTGTTGAGATACATTAGAAAGATGTGGAGAGCTTTCTATGGCAGTTCAGAGGAGGAAGCAAGTATTCCTGGGAGAAAGTAGCATTAATGGAACCTTGCAGATGACAGGAAAGTGGGGAGGGGATTGCGGGGAGGCAGCTGAGCCTGATGGAGCAGAATCTTTCCCTGCTTCCCTGAAAGAAAGATTGAGGATGGCCTCTTGACTCTATCAGTTCTCCCCAAACTGATCTATAGATTCAATATAATCCCCAAATCAAAATCCCAGTAGGCTTTGTGTGTGTGCGCATGTGTGTGTGTAAATTGGCAATCTGATTCTGAAATTTATATGGAAATGCAAAAGACCCAGAATAGCAAAGGTAACATCAGAAAAGAACAAAGCTGGAAGACCTACACTGCCAGACTTTGAGACTTTCTAAAAAGCTACAACAAATTAGACAACGTGGTACTGGTGCAAGGTGGGCAAACAGACCAACAGATAGAACACAGGTCCAGAGACAGACCCTCACATAGATGGTCACCAGATTTATAACAAACGTGACACTGCAGTGCAGTGGGAAAAGATGGTCTTTCCAATAAATGATCTGGGTGCATTTAATTTCTGTATGGAAGAAAATGAACCTTGACTCACACGTCACACTATACACAAATTTAATTAGAGAGAGATCATAGACTTAAATTTGAAACAAATCAAAAATCTAGAAGAAAACATAAGAGAATGTTCCATGACCTTGGAATAGGCAAAGATTTCTTAGGTAGGACACCAAGAACACTAACTATAAAAGAAACGATTGATGAATTCACTGTCATTAAAATCAAGAATTTCCATTCATTAAAAGATAACATTAAGAGAGTGAAAAGGTAAGACACAGAGAGGAAGAAGATATATCTGGCAAAAGTCTCATATCTAGAATATATAAAGAACTCTTACAAATCCATAAGAAATGACAGACAACCCAATTTTTTTATTGTGGTAAAATACATATAACATAAAATTTACCATTGTAAATTTTAAAGTGTACAATTCAGTGACATTAAGTGCATCCACAATATTGTGCAACCATCACCTCTATTTAATTCCAGAACTTTTTCATCACCCCAAATAGAAACTCTGCTCCCATTAAGAAGTCACTCTCTGTTCCCCCTCCCCTCATCCCCTGGGAACCACTAATCTGCTTTCTGTCTCTATGGATTTGTCCATTCTGGATATTTCATATAAATAGAATTTTACAATATGTGGCCTTTTGGGTCTGGCTTCTTTCATTTAGCATAATGTTTTCAAGGTTCATCCATGTTGTACTTCATTCCATTTTATGGCCGAATAATATTCTATTGTATGGATATACCACATTTCATTTATCCATTCATCAGTTGATGGACATTTGGATTGTTTCCACATTTTGACTATTGTTGATACAGTTGCTATGAACATTTGTATACAAGTTTTTGTACAAGTGTGGATGTACATTTTCAGTTCTTTTGGGAATATACCTGGTGTGGAATTGCTGGGTCATATGGTAATTCTATGTTTAACTTATTGAGGAACTGACAAACTGTTTTCCACTGTGGCTACACCATTATACATTCCCACCAGCAGTGTATGAGGGTTCCAATTTCTCTGCATTCTTGCCCATACTTGTTATTTTCCTTTTTTTGTTTTAGTGGCCATCCTAGTGGGTGTGAAGTGGTATCTCACTGTGGTTTTGATTCGAGTTTCCCTGATGACTAACGTTGAACATTTTTTCATGTGCCTGTTGGCCATTTGTATATTTTGTTTGAAGTAACATCTATTCAAGTCCTTTACCCATTTTTTACTTGGGCTGTTTGTCTTTTTGTTGTTGAGTTGTATGAGTTCTTTATATATTCTGGATACTAGACACTTTTATGTGATTTGCACATATTTCCTCCCATTCTGTGGGTAGAAAACCCAATTTTAAAAATGGGCAAAAGACTTGCCCAGACATTTCACAGAAAAGAATATTAAAATGACCAATAAACATTTGAAAAGCGGCTCAACATCTTTTTTTCATGAAAGAAATGTAAATTAAAACCATAAAGGGATACCATGACATAATCACCAGAATAGCTAAAATTGAAAAGACTGACATACAAAGTATTGGTGAGGAACAACTAGAGTTCTCTTATTTTGTTGGTGGGAACACATACTGATACCACCACTTTGAAGAAATATTTGGCGGTAGTTACTGAACCTAAACATATGTATACTTGATGACCCAGCAATTCCACACCTGGGCATATACCCAACAGAAATGAGTGCTATATTTGCCAAAGGACATATTCAAGAACGTTCTTTGCAGCTTTATTCATAATAGCCTCAAACTGGAAACAACCCAAATGTCCACCAACATGCTATAGGATTCCACTATTATGAAGTTCAAAAATAGATGAAATTAATCCGTGCTGATGGAAGTCAGAATAATGGTTACTCTTAGTTGGGTACTGATGGCAGGGGACACAAGGGAACATGCTGGGGTGCTGGAAGTGTTTCATATCTTGATCGGGGTAGATGGAACATGAGTGTGATATATGTAAAAATTCCTCGAGCTATACCCTCCGGTGTCATCAGAGAGGCTTTTCCTCACCACTTTATTGGAAGCATCATATTGCCTCCCACCCTCCTGATGCCATGGCCCTGCCTTATTTCTTTTCATAGTAATTATGCCTACTCAACCTGCTTAGTCAGCTCAGGCTACCATAACACAATACCCTAGACTGGATGGCCTAGACAACAGAGATGAATTTTCTCACAGTTCTGGAGGCTGGGAAGTCCAAGGTCAAGGTTCTGGCTGATTCAGTTTCTGGTGAGGGCTCTCTTCCTGGCTTGCATGCAGCCGCCTTCTCACTGTGTGCTCACATGACCTCTTTGTGCACTTGGGGACAGAGAGAGCAAGTGAGTGCTCTCTGGTGTCTCTTCTTATAAGGATACTAATCCTATCAGATCAAGGTCCCATCCTTATGACCTCATTTAACCTTAATCACTTCCCTATATTCCCTATCTCCAAATACAGTCACACTGGGTCTTAGGGCTTCAACATATGGATTTTGTGGGGACATAAACATTCAGTCCATTACACCAACATACCATGTGTTTGGTTATTGCCTTGTTTGTCATCCATCTCCCCCAATTGGAATCTAGTCTCCCTGAGGGTAGGGATTCTGTTTTGGCTACTTTGGCATCCCCAGTACCAATAGCGGTGCCTGGCACAGAGGAGGAGTTCCATGAGCATTTGTTGAATGAATGAAAGAAGGAGGAAGGGGTGGTGGTCACAGATGCCAAGCCCAGGGGCCGGCACATGGGACTAGCACTATAGATGGTAAGGGCCATCTTCAATGTCATTACCATTTCTTAATCTTCAGGGTACTCAGTATATCACCCAAAGTTTCTGCCTCCAAGTAATTTACATTCTAGGGGCTGGCCCAGTGGCATAGCCGTTAAGTGCGTTTGCTCTGCTTTGGCGTGTTCGCAGGTTCGGATCCTGGACGCGCTTGTCAAGCCACGCTTTGGCGGCGTCACATATAAACTAGAGGAAGATGGGCACGGATGGTAGCCCAGGGCCAATCTTCCTCAGCAAAAAGAGGAGGATTGGCATCGGGTGTTAGCTCAGGGCTGATCTTCCTCAAACACAAAAGAAGAAAGACTTTTTATGTGCATTTTTCTATGTGTTTTATAGCACGTACTATGTTGGGTCATTGCTTCTTTTAAGAAAATTATTTCTTAGTTCATTACTCTGTGGTAATGTCCTGAATACAGGGCTTGAAGTTCAGGTCTTGGTTTGAGTCCTAACTTTACTACTAAGTTGCCGTATGTTCTGGTGATTTCCTTCCTCTCTGTGGACCTTGCCTTCCTCAACTTCCTCACTAATCTGATAGGGTTGGTGTCCTTATAAGAACTTGAAATAAAGGGTTTTGACTGAATTAAGATCTCAGAGGTCAATTATTTGCAGCTGGAAAATGTTACAACTCATCTAGTGTGTTGTTCTTGTTTCTAGCACTAGGGGGCAATATAATCAGAACATTGGATACTTTGTGCTATTGTAGTTTTTGCTATTAGATGCAGAAAGATGATTGCTCTCTGCTTTGGTTCCCCGACCTCTTCCAAAACCGTAAGCACACAAATCAGAGCTATCTACCAAGCTGGTTAGAGACTCAGACTTCCACCAAAGGGAATAAGGCTGAATCACCCGTGAGATCTTGGATCCATCACTTTTCTATCTGTCATGGATCACATATGCGGTTGGAGAGACAGCATGCAGGTAATAAATTGCCTGTGGATGACAAATGGACACCCCAAACGAGAAAAACTGAAGTGTAGACTGAGATTTTGTTTGGAAGAGAAAAGTTTAGTAATACTGTCTTTCTATGATGTCCGGATGAGACTAGCACATGGTGGAAATGTTCACTGAGTCTGTGCACAGAGAGGAAGAGTCAGAGCCTGAGTGCTAGGAGACCTTCAGTGAAGTCCCAGCTTGTCCAATGACACGTTGTGTGACGTTGGAGCCTTTCCCGCCAAGTCCAGACATAGCCTCAGAATCTTTTTCAACACAGCAGCTGGTGAGTGTTGACCCATGGGGGAAACCTTTTTGCTGTCTCTTTGACCTTAGATCTAAAATTCTTCCCAGTGCCAGCCTTCTATGGAAATGGAGTTTTAATAGCAGAAACCTCTCTGTATTGACCAGCTTAAGCTGGTTCTGGGTGGTTTGGAGTCAGTGTTTCAATGACTTTGTACATTAGGTAGAGACAGAAAAGTTTTCTGCTTTACATGATTACAATGCTTAGCAAGGTTTGAAGAACGTGAGGCTTTGGCCCACTGACTTAGCAAAAAGCCTTTACGTGTATGGAGAGGTTGATCAGCACGTTCCAAAGCAATTCAGAGGTAAGAGAGCATGTACTCAACTTTGCCCTTGACCTTGAGAACTTCGCTTGGAATTTTCAGTCTAGGTACAGAATGTGGCTACATTTAGGCACAAAGATCAGGTTCTTCTAAGTAAATTTGGAATTAACTCGAACTTCATTCCTGGAAGATATCCCCATTGTATGATGTAACCACCATCCATTTAAATACGGGTGCAAATAAATGTGTCCTGTTAATATTATTGCTGGACTAGAAGTCAGAAGACCTGGGTTATGTACCTCGCCTCACCCGTTACAAGCTGAGTGACTAAACATCTCAGAACATCAGAACCTCAGTCCCCCAACCTGTAAAATGGGGATATTTATACCTGCTCTACCTATCCCAGGTTATGAGGGTCAAATGAGATCATATACCTGAAAGTACATTGCAAAGGACAATGCATCATACAACTTCAAGAGAACATGATATAGATTTTTGTAGAGACCCTCTGGGGACATATTTATCACCTTGAACTTAGTCAAGGAACTCAAGATTTCTGAGCTTTCGTGCACTGCTGGCAGAAATGTAAATTAGGGCAACTTTCCAGAGGTGTATTTGGGCAACATGACTCAAGAGTCTTAAAAATGTGCATGCCACACACCCACCAGATCAGTTAAGATGAAAAAGGCAGGTGCTGCCCGGTGGCGCAGGCGGTTAAGTGCACGCGCTCTGCTGCGGCGGCCCAGGGTTCGCTGGTTCGGATCCCGGGCGCGCACCAACGCACCGCTTGGCAAGCCATGCTGTGGTGGCATCCTATATAAAGTGGAGGAAGATGGGCACGGATGTGAGCCCAGGGCCAGTCTTTCTCAGAAAAAAAAGAGGAGGATTGGCAGATGTTAGCTCAGGCTGATCTTCCTCACACACAAAAAAAAAAAGATGAGAAAGGCATACAATACCAATTGTTGTTGAGGATGTGGAATGATTGGAACTCTCATAGGCTTCTGGCAGGAGTGATGATTGGGACAACCACTTTGGAAAACTGTTTGACACTATTTACTGGAGTCAACAATATACACACACTCTGTGACCCAACAGTTCCACTCCTAGGTATTCACTCAAAAGAAATGTGTACATATATGCACGAAAAGACATGGACTAGAGTGTTCATAGCAGCACTCTTTGTAATAGCAAACCCTGAAAACTGCCCCAAACCCCATCAACAGGAGAATGGATAAAAAATTGGGGTAGATTCACACTAATGGGATTTTATACAACCATGAGAATGAAGGAACTAAAATCATCTGCCACAATAGAATGAATCCATAAATGTAATGTTGAGTTAAAAGTGTTAACTCAAGGGCCAGCCCCGTGGCTTAGCAGTTAAGTGCGCGCGCTCCGCTACCGGCAGCCCGGGTTGAGATCCTGGGTGCGCACCAACGCACCGCTTGTCCGGCCATGCTGAGGCCATGTCCCACATACAGCAACTAGAAGGATGTGCAGCTATGACATACAACTATCTACTGGGGCTTCGGGAAAAAAAGGAGGAGGATTGGCAATAGATGTTAGCTCATGGGGCCGGCCCGGTGGCGCAAGCGGTTAAGTGCGCGCGCTCCGCTGCGGCGGCCCGGGGTTCGCTGGTTCGGATCCCGGGCGCGCACCGACGCACTGCTTGGCAAGCCATGCTGTGGCGGCGTCCCATATAAAGTGGAGGAAGATGGGCACAGATGTTAGCCCAGGGCTGTCTTCCTCAGCAAAAAAAGAGGAGGATTGGCGGATGTTAGCACAGGGCTGATCTCCTCACAAAAAAAAAAAAAAAAAAAATAGATGTTAGCTCAGAGCCGGTCTTCCTCAGCAAAAAGAGGAGGATTAGCGTGGATGTTAGCTCAGGGCTGATCTTCCTCACACACGCACAAAAAAAGTGTTAACTCAAAAAACTATATGCCATATAATTCCATTTATATTAAGTTGAAAAACAGGCAAAACTCATTTGTGGTTACGAAGGTCAGAATATTGGTTACTCTTAGGGGGAAGGTAGGCGTTGGGAGTAAATATTAAGAGGGCTTCTTTGGGGCAAGATAACATTCTGTTTCTTGATTTAGTAGCTGATTACAGAGATGTGTTCATTTTGTAAAAATTCATCAAGCTGTACACTTGTGATTTTTCCACTTCTCTGTGAGTACGTTAACCTTCAATAAAAAGTTTACTAAATAATGTGCGTGTTCCTGACACAGTTTACTTTTAAGAGTTCATTTTTTTAAATGTATAAATATAATAAATATTGGTGACAGCTAGCTTAGATTCAACAGTGCATCACTTTGCTATAATGTCTTTTTTTAATACAATCACCATGATTTAATACAAATTAGATACATGTTAATCATTAGATACATGATTAAATACAAATTTAATACAAATTAATTTAATACAAATTAGAATTTATTTGGTATATCTTTTTTCCATTCTTTTACTTTTTTGGTGAATTTTATTTTTACTGTGATAAAAATTTATTTATTTATTTATTTTTATTGTGATAAAACACACATAACATAAAATTTACCATTCTAACCATTTTTAAGTGTACAATTCAGTGACATTAAGTACATTCACAATGTTGTGCAACTGTCATCACTACCCATTTCCAGAGATTTTTTTCATCATCCCAGACAGAAAATCTGTACCCATTAAATGATAACTCCCCCAGTCCCTGGTAACCACTATTCTCCTTTCTGTCTCTGTGAATTTGTCTATTCTAGATACTTTATACAAGTGGAATAACATAATATTTGTCCCTTTTGTCTAGCTTATTTCACTCAGCATGATATTTTCAAGTTCATTCATGTTGTAGCATGTATCAGCATTTCATTCCTTTTTAAGGCTGAATAATATTTTCAGCCTTAAATACACCACATTTTTTTTCTTTTTTCTTTTTTTGCAATTTGGTGAGAAAGATTGGCCCTGAGCTAACATCTGTTGCCAATCCTCCTCTTTTTTTGCTTGAGGAAGGTTGGTCCTGAGCTAACACCTGTGCCAGTCTTCCTCTATTTTGTGTGTGGGTCATCACCACAGCATGGCTTGATGAGTGGTGTAGGTCCACACCCCGGAACCAAGCCCGTGATCCCCAGGCCACCGAAGTGGAGCATGCTGGACTTAACCACTATGGCACAAGGCCTGCCCCTATACATCACATTTTGTTTATCCATTCATCTGTTGATAAACATTTGGACATTTGGGTTGTTTCCACCTTTTGGTTATTGTGAATAATGCTGCTATGAATGTTGGTGTTCAAGTCCCTGTTTTCAATTCTTTGGGGTATATATCTAGAAGTGGAATTGCTGGATCATATGGTAATTTCATGTTTAACTTTTTGAGGAACTGCTAAACTGTTTTCCATAGCAGCTGCATCATTTTACATTCCCACCAGCAATGTAGAGTGTTCCAATTTCTCTGCATCCTCACAGATTTTTTTTTTTTAAATCATGGCCATCCTAGTAGGTGTGAAGTAATATCTCACTGTGATTTTTACTTGCTTTTGCCTGATGGCTAATGATGTTGAGAATTGTCTCATGTGCTTGTTGGCTATATTCATATCTTCTTTGGTATCACCTCTTTTTAAAGTATATAATATTTGACATGCCAAAAGATATAAAGGATAATACAATAAACTCTTGTGTTCCCATCTCACAGCTTAAGAAATAAAACATCCCCCAAACTGCAGAATCCCCTCTGCACCGTTTCCATTCACTTCTTCTCCCCCAAGTAAACACTATCCCAAGCTTGATGTTTATTATTGCCATGTATTTCTTTATAAATTTATTATATCAACCTGAATGCCCTAAGAAGAAGTAGTATTGTTTTGCATTATTTGAATGAACTCATACAGCATGTGTTCTTCTTCACTGTTTTATTTAGCATTTATGAATCAATCAACTTGATGCATGGAGCTATAATTCATTCACTTACTCTATGCTATTTCATAGCAAATGTACCACATCTATCCATTCTCTGTTGAAAGATTTTATTTATTTATTTTTCCCCCAAAGCCCCAGTACATAGTTGTCTGTCATAGCTGCACATCCTTCCAGTTGCTGTATGTGGGACGCGGCCTCAGCATGGCTGGAAGCGGTGCCTCGGTGCGCACCCGGGATCCAAACCCGGGCCGCCGGCAGCGGAGCGCGCGCACTTAACCACCAAGCCACGGGGCCGGCCCTATCCATTCTCTGTTGATGGTCGTTTTCTCCTCAATTTTTCGCTTTTACAAACAATGCTCCCTGAACATTTTTGACCCGCCTTGTTGTGTGCATGAGCAAGAGTTTTTGCAGATGTGTGCATGAAGGAGCGTAACTGAGAGGTTGTTGGGGGTACACATCTTCGGTTTACCAGATATTATGAAATTGCTTTCCAAACCCACCGTGCAACTTACACACTCCCAGCGACATGAGTTCCCGTGGCTCCATATCCTTATCAACACTTGGTATTGTCAGACTTTTTGATTTTTGCCAATCTGATGGCTGTGCAATGGATCTCGTGGTTTTAACTTCCTCCTCCCTGTTTATAAGTGAGTTTCTTCATACATTTATTGGTTGTTCAGATTGCCTATTCTGTGGCTATCCTGGTTATGTTTTGCCCACTTTTCTATCAGGTGCTTATCTTTATCCTATTTATTTATAGATGTTCTTTATGTCTTCCCCATACAGATCTTTTGTTGATTACATGTTGCAAAAATCTTCCCATCTGCGGTTCGTGTTTTCCCTTTTTAGTGGTGTCTTTGTTTAACAGAGGATTTAAAGTTGAATTTGTCTCTTTTCCTTTATAGTGTGACTTGTTTAAGAAATGTTTTCCTACTCCAAAGTGAAAACAATCTTTGCCTTTTGAAGTTTTGCTTTTCAAGTTGAGGAATTTAATCTTCTTGGAATGATTTTGGGGTGTGTTGTGATGCAAGGATTCCCTCTGCCATTTTTTCTATTTGGATAACAAGTTGTCTGCTCACCAGATGTTCAATAATCGATGACAATTGACCAGTGTCATTCTTCTACTTGAAACCCTCTGTGGCCCTCCAGGGCCGTGAGGAGAAGCCCCAATCTCCTTGCCTCAGCCTACTAGGTGGTGGACGAACTGCCCCCAAGTCCCCCACCTCACCTCTCACCATCCTCCTGTGCTCCAGCCGCACGGACCAGGCTCTTTATTACCCCAAGCTTTCACTGATTTTATTCTTACTACCTGGCACGTCCATATTCTTCTGGTCTAAATTAATACTCATTGTAGTGGGTTGAATGGTGGCCCCCCAAAAGATATATCCATCCAGAATCTGTAAATGTGATCTTATTTGGTAAAAGCGTCTTTGCAAATGTAATTAAGTTAAGGATCTCAAGATGAGATCACCCTGGATTACCTGGTGGACCCTAAATCCAATGATAAGTGTCCTCATAAGAGAAAGAAGATGAAAAGGCACACAGAGAGCAGGAGAAGGCCATGTGAAGATGGAGACAGAGATAGGAGTGATGCAGCCACAAGCCAAGGAACTCCAGCAGCTACCAGAAGCTGAGACAGTCAAGGAACGATCCTCCCCTAGAGTCTTTGGAGGGAGCATGGTCCTGGTGACACCTTGATTTCAGACTTCTGACCTCCAGAACTGTGACAGGATATAGTTCTGTCGTTGTAAGCCACCAAGTTTGTGGTAATTTGTTATGGCAGCCCTAGGAGACTAATACAGGTGGAAAGCTAGAGTGGGGAGCCAGAGAAGCCGATGGACAGGGAGCCGAGACTGGAGGGCTGAGATGACGAGATGCGGGGCAGGATGAAACCTGTCCAAACCCCCATCCAGGAGGCAAGTACACTACCCCAGGTCTGAGAGTCGGGGAGATAGCCATCATGGAGGGGGTTGAGTGACAGGGCCACACTTGAAGGACCCTTGGCTCTCAGTGTCCTCACTGGAATGAATGAATCCACTCCAGACACCTTAAGATACCTCATCTACAGGGGAGAGAGGTAGGGGGGGACCCCAGGGAGGCTCAATGAACACCAGGCAGTGAGGGGGTGGACACCAGCTACTGCAGTGGGCCGGAGAGAGGCAGACTAATCTCAAAGAGAAGCTAAGAGCTAACCAGAGTATGGCTGAAGGCAGAGTGAGTAAGGCCAAGGGGGCAACAGTGTAGAGGCAAATGCCAGCAGGCTAAAGGACAACTCTGGGACGGGGCAGTGGGAGGGCTCCCTGTGTCTTTGGGCTTCTTTGATCCCCCGGCCGCTTTGGCGGGGACAGAGCCTTGGACACCAATGGGGTCATGTCTGTTTAAACAAAATTAAACACTGGAGGTAAATCATTAACTCACTGAAGAAACAAACAAGAGTGTAGGCCATATCTCCAGCACCAGGACTTGAGAGCCGCACGGAAGTTAAGAAGTCCTGCTTATCAGGAGTGGCTGCCACTCAAGGTTCCTGTAGGCTAGCGCAAGCATTTGCTGAGCACCTTCTACAAGCCGGTCACAGTGCCAGGTGCTGTGGGAAGAGATGCATAAAGACAGTCAGAATCTGCCCTCAGCTCAGAGCTAGGGGACTCAGAGCTCGCAGCCATCATAAGCGTCCACGTGCCAGTCACCCTGCCCTCCACGGCCCATCCAGCATTTCATGTAATCCTCAACCCGACCCTCTGAAGTAGGGCGAGGATTGCCCACATTCCACAGACCAGGAAACCCAAGCCCAGAGAGGGAGAGGACTTGCCCTGGCCACACAGCTCGTCAGTGGTAAAGGAAAACAGAGCTGGCTTTAGCAAAAAGAGGAATGAATTGTTAGGGTTCAGGGCGTGTTTAGGAACCTCAGGATGGTAAGCATACCTGGGCCTCCTAAAAGACAGAGGCCAGGACCAGAAAGTCATCAGGAGGAAAGGCAGCCACTGTCCCCTTCTCTCTCTCTTTCTGGGACTACATAGGCTCCCAACTCTCCTTCTCACTGAGCATTTATTTTATTCTTCCCTCTATTTTGGGGTTAAGAGCAAGGGTGTCAGCATCAGAGCTGGGTCCAGTTCTGGCCTCACCATTTATTACCTCTGCAACCTCAGGGAAGCCACCTTGTCTCTACTTCCCCACCTATAACATGGGGACACTATGGTCCCCATGTAAGGATCAAAGGAGATAACATGCACAAAGCCCTTGGCACAGTGCCTAGCACATTACAGATGCTCAATGAACACAAGTTGCTGTTATCATCTCACGTGATAGGAATCAGCCTTCCTGGCTCTTCTGGCTCCAGCTTCACCTATCAACTTACTAGCACCCCAGTTCGTCTTCCTTTTTTTTTTTGCTGAGGAAGATTGACCCTGAGCTAACATCTGTGCCAGTCTTCCTCTGCTTTATATGTGGGTCGCTGCCACAGCATGGCTGATGAGTGGTGTAGGTCTGCTCTGGGATCCGAACCCACGAACCCAAGCTGCCGAAGAAGAACGTGCCGAACTTAACCACTACGCCACAGGCTGGACCCTCTAGCACCCCAGTTCTGACTTCTTCAGCCAGAGAACCAACTATAGCAAAGAAGAGAGGTGAGTCCTTTTGTTCAAACAGTATCAGGTGAGTGTGGATTAGTTTTAAGAAAAGTGGAGATGAGAAGCTGAGCAGACTAGTCAAAAGGTTTCTATTACAGAAGTTTCAACAGCAGGGTCTTGTGATCAGAAAACTGGTTGGCCAACCTTTCCAGATCCCTCCATCATGAACTCTTTGGGTGTGAGGGGAGGGCAGCCAGGCCAAGGGAATAGCAAGACGAAGGTTTAGAGGTGGCAAAGGGCCTGGTGTGTGTGACCTATAGGCTGTGGGAGGTGCAGAAGAGGCAGGAAGGATGGCTTGAGGCCCAATGGGGAAAAGCCTTGATTGTCAGGACTTTATTTTGGCATAGACTGAAGAGCCACTCATTCATTTAGCAAATATTTATCATGTGCCAACTGTATGTAAGGCATTTTGCCAGAGATTGCCTACCTAAGCAAAAGGCGTAGTCCTTGTCCTCAAGGAGTTAATCGGTCTAGTAGGAAGAAACAGACACACAAATGGATGAATGTTGTGCAACATGACCCAAATTCTAAAAGGGATCTGCTTAAGGTGCCCCAGGAACAGGGGGAGGAGCACCTGTCCACCCAAGGGTTGGGAGCCAGGGACGGAGGAGGCGAGTACCACATCTATTTTTGCTTTTGTGGGTTCTGCCTGCCCAGCATCCACTCCCCCTCTCCTAACGGGAAACAGTCATCAGCCAATCTCAGTCCATGTGGTTGGAAGGGACTGACCTATGTCCCCAGCTCCAGAGAATGGCAGATGAGCCAGATCTAGTCAATCAGCATATTCCACCCCCTTGGCCATAGTGATTGGTTCAATGAGGTTTACGTAAACTCACTCTGGCCAATGAAAGTCAACTCATGATGGGTTGGAGGGCAGAGGAAAGACTCTCTCCTCACTGGGAGTGCTGGCCTCATGAACGACATGAGCCTGGAAGAGAGGGGCTGCAGTGTAGAAACAGAAAAATGACATCACAGAGGAAAACAGTTATGTGAATCATTAATTCTTTTTTCTTTGCTTGAGGCAGTCTGAATCGGATTTCTGTTATCCTAAAAGCAAGGATTGGATGTGGTCAGTCTCTCTCCCATCCCAGACTTCCAATTTGCCATTTTTCAAGCAATTCTGATAACAGTTTCTTCTGTACTTTCCAGGAAAAAAAAAATATGTTTTTGTTTTGCAAAAAAGGGAATATCTAACTATAAATTTCCCCACCTCATGCCTCTGCCTTCCCCTACTTTAGTTATCCCTCATCTTGAATCCTTTGCTTTCTTTTTATACTTTATTTGCATCTATATGTAATGCTAAAAGTTTTATTTTTTCATTTTATTTCTTTTAACTTTATAAAAGAATATCATAATATAATCTTTTGAGAACTTTCTTTATTTTTTCCACTTAATATACTGCTAATATTCATCCATATTGTTGTGAGTCATTGAAGTTCACTCATTTTCACTCTTATATAATATTGCATTGCATGGATATATCATCTATCAGAGTTTATGTCATTCTGTTGATGAGCTATTTCAAAGTTTTTGCTCTTGTAGGTAGTGCTTCTCTTAAAATGTGGTACATGTCATTGTACAATAGCCTGTAGGTTATTTTCAAGGAAGGTCCTAGTTTTCATTTTGGATGGTGGGATCGTGAGTGTCATTATATTATTAAAAGTAACTAAGTAATTAAATAAAAGCAGGCCATACATGGACCAATGATGTGTCTGCTATGACTAATCTAATTCTATATACCTGAAGTTCAGAGAGAAAAATAAATTGGGAAAATACCATGTATGCTCTATGATTTACCCTGTGTTTTGTATGTAGCAGTATGTCTTGGAACTCCTGCTGTATCAGCACATATAGGCCTATTTCATTTTTAACTGTTGCAGAATATTCTGTTAATGGACATATCATAATTTAAATGTTTAAACAGGGCCGGCCCCATGGCTTAGCGGTTAAGCGTGCGCGCTCCGCTACTGGCGGCCCGGGTTCGGATCCCGGGTGCGCACCTATGCACCGCTTCTCCGGCCATGCTGAGGCGGTGTCCCACATACAGCAACTAGAAGGATGTGCAACTATGACACACAACTATCTACTGGGGCTTTGGGGGAAAAAAAAAGGAGGAGGATTAGCAATAGATGTTAGCTCAGAGCCAGTCTTCCTCAGCAAAAAGAGGAGGATTAGCACGGATGTTAGCTCAGGGCTGATCTTCCTCACACACACACAAAAATAATAAAAATAAATGTTTAAACATTTTATCATGGAACATTTTGAACATAAAAAGAGAGAATGTAGGAGTTCCATGTATGCCACACCCAGCTTCAGTAATTGACAACATCTGGCCAATCTTGTTTTATCTCTAACCCCACCCACACTTCCTCCCCCAATGCATTATTTTAAAACAAATCTAGGCTATTGTATCACTTGTCCATAACTCATCCTCTATTGGTGGATGTAGGTTGTTTCCACTCTTTGGCTTCTATGAACAGTGCTAAAATGAAGGTCCCTTGTAAATAAGTCTTTGCATGCAGGTGTAAAAGTATCTGTAGAATAAGTTTACCCTAGTGGGCTTGTTTGATCCAAGGGGCGGATGAATTCTGAATTCTGATAGATTTTGCCCAATTGTCCTCCAAAGGAGTTGCCCAGTTCCCACTCTGCATCATCAATTCTTTGGCATCTTTCAAACCTCATTCTCATTACTGTTTCATTTCAGGTTCCTGTTTCTTGATTTTTCTCATCTTTCTTCTGTCTTAGATGGAAACAGGGGAGATGCCCAGAGCAAGGAAAAAAGTATGAGAGGTGAAAGTAACGTCACTCACACAGCTGTTCTTGGTAAGGGATTGTCATCTCCTTGGAGCCTGGTGGCTATGTCTTCTAAGATCCTCAAGGTTCTAGCTGACCAGGGCAGGAGAAGGTGGCACTGCTGCAAATCAGTGCCTCAAACACACAAACTAATAAAGCAAACTTGTGGGATATCTTTCTTCCACATCACATCTGTGCCCAGTGTTTAATCGTTGCCAGATGCACCTGTGTATACATGAGAAGGTATAGGTGACTGGGAAAGGCTGTGCTGTGTAATTTGTATTGATCTATTAGCTTGCGGGTTCTAGGTCCTGATTGTCTCCTCTGTCAAGCAAACAACAACAACTATATTATATGATCTCTAAGGTGTCTTTCTGCAATCAAGTGCAAAGCCTCTTTGAAGTCTATGTCATATTTGGAGATTACAGTTTTGTTGTCTTCTACGTATAGTGAGTTATTTCTTCTAAGTGTTCTCAAATTGAAATGAGAGGGAACTCTAGTCTGAGTATTTACTGCTTCATTCATTCGTTTATTCATCCATTCACTTAATTAATATACTGAACACTTCTTTATTTTAGATCTTTTGCTTTGGAATTCTTTTTCATTTTTCTTGATTTGCAAAAATTTTGGGGGGATAGTTACTAAAGAACTCAAAATGAAACTATGTTTGACTCAATTGCTTTTAGCAAAATTTGGGTTTCTTGACCTACCTCGATCTCAGCATTTCTTTCATTTTATGGGGTGTGTGTGTGTGTGTGTGTGTGTGTGTCTACTCCCCACTGTCACTGAAGCTGTCACTGAACTAGTCAGCTTTCCTGTTGTATTTGTCAGGAGTCTTTTGTCATAGGGGTAGATGCAGGGGCTTGAAGGATGCAGCAAGTATCTTCTCTCTTCTTGTTTGTCTCATCTCAGCTTGTCTCTGCTTCTCTTTCTTCTCCTACAGCAGCATTTTCTATGTGATTGGGGAAAACAGCCACAGTTTAAATTTACCTAATCCTTACAGTTTGAGATCCCACAGGGGAAGACAAACCGTCTCCCTCCCAGTTTCCAACAGGTCAAATTTCAGGGAAGACTCTGATTGGCCCAGCTTTGGTCACATGCCTACCTCTGAACCAATCATTGTAGCTAGGAGAGTGGAGTACTCTGATTGGCTATTCTGGGTCACATGCCCACATATGTTGGGGAGCTGAACTCTGTGACTGACAGTGCCAGCGAGATGATGTGGGCCAGAAAGTGGGGGTTACCCATAGGAAGGGATGCTGAGTCAACAATTCCTGTCCATTACTACCTCCCTGCAAACTGAGGTTGCTTTCCACCCAGTGTGAATGGAGTGTACATTTCTATAGTCTCACCCAAGCTCCTTCTTCTCTCCTATTAACTCACCTCTGTGCTAAGCCACCCTGTTTCATACAGTTGGACAAAACCAAGTTATTGGCTATTATTTTCTTCTAATGTTTTCTTTCGATCCTTTTTCTTTATCTTCAAATAAAAGTATAAGCAATGCCACCTTTTAAGCAGCCTGTCTTGCCTATCTTTGAAAGCTCTAATGACTGCTCATCTACTATCAGCATTTCTTGGTCAAGTAGACATGTGATTACATTTCCATGTCAATTAAATATTTCATCCTGAAGACAGATGCTTCTTGTGGTCAAGGGTACTGCCCACACACGCAACTGTCTCCTTTATATAGTGCAGTATTTATACTTCTCAGATCTTGGAGTTTCTTCCTCTTCCTCCACCTTAACAGTCTAGAACTGATAGTTTTATGACCAGGTCCAACCAGCTTCTACTTTGTCAAACTTCTCTTCTGTGTCTTTTGGGCCAAAAATGACCTGTTGATGTGTTTATTTGGCCTCATACAGCAATACAAATCTTTAAAATCTATTGTAAGCATTTAAAAACCAGGAGACACTACAAATATATCTGGATTTTTGCTTGTTTTGAACAAATCAGGAGATCTGTGAATCCTAGGCTCACGTCCCCCAGAGCAGCATGTGTGCTAGAGGCCTTCTGGAAAGCCATGTGTTCCCAGGCCGTTACTCCCAAGGGTGTTTCCGCCCGAGGTCTTTTTGCCATTTACCATCTCACTTGCTGGGTTATTTTTGTTTGCATCTGGCCCACCTCACTCAGTCACATTCCCTGCCTGGCCCCTGGAGCATTGTTTGAGTTTGTGACTCCTGGTTGGGTGGCCACTGCAAATCAGGGACAGGTTGAAGCAAGGTTTAAACCACTGATGAATCGGGGCTCAGATTGGCCTTCTGCCTCAAGGCTCAAAGGAGACGTAGATTGATGGTATACTTCAAAGGTGGAAGAGACACTTCTAAGAGTTTTGAAAGAACTGCCGCTACTTGTCTGTATAACATCTATTGTACCTTTCAACAGAATTATATGATGTTTAAATGTAATAAATGAAAGATTCCAGAAATAGATATAAATACCGTGGAAGAATGCTAGCATGCTTTAAATTTGAATCACCTTAAAGAAGCAAGATGAGATTCAAACTCTTAAAATTACTTTGTAAAATAGTTGAAGTGTATTTTATTGTCATCTTTTATAACTTCTCTGTTTCATTTAGTAATAAATGTTTGCAGAAGGAAGGAAGGAGAGAAGAAAGGAAAGAGGGAAAAAAGGAAGGAAATTACTCGAATACAGGGATTGGCTAATCTATTATCTTAAGATTTAGTTTTTATTGTAAATAATTAGAAGAAAAAGTCATAAAAACAGTACAGAAAGATCCTGTGTACCCATTACCTAGATTCCCCCAACGCTAACATCTTCTATAACTATAGGCCAATCCCTTTTTGTATTCCAGTGGCACATAGTAGGTTTTCAATAAAGTTTATTGAATGAATATGTTTGCATATAGAAAATGCATGTTATCATCTGTTGATTTAGCAGGTTAGTCTATTTTATTACCTTTGAATAGGTAATATATGTGCATGGAGTAAATTCAATAGGTACAGAGTATACAGGGAAAAGTATGTCTCCCTCCTTTCCTTGCCTCCCAGTCACCCAGATGCCTCTCCAACCATTTATTCATTTCTTACATCTCCTTGTACACATAGGTACTGTTTGCAAACTTTCATGTATCTGTTGTCTCCTTGCCAACCCCCCTTCCATTGTAGTATACCATATGCACATCTTTTTCACTTAGCAGTATATATTAGAGATCATTCTATGCAAGTTCATAGAGTGCTTCTTCATTCTTTGTAATGGCTATTTAATATGTGTTCCATTATATATTAAATAGATGTACCATAATTTATTTAACTAACCCTGTACTGATGGGCATCTAGGTTGTTTCCTGTCTTTTGCTATTAACAACAACACTGCAGTAAATATCCATGTCTGTTTTTATTTCACATGGATAGTCTCTTTAGGTAGTAAAGCATACATTTATGGATTTGAAATCCCCAAACTTCCCTATTTGATCATATAAATAGAACTTCGATGGCAGAAAATTTCCCGAGGCTTTGTGTGGCTTTTTGGCCTAAGTCAGCGAGATTTGCCAAAGGTCTGGCAGCTTTAACCAATGCTGATGCACCTGTTCTTCATTATTTTCATCTGAGCTGTGTCTGATAAGTAGAGAAAAGAATAAGATAAGTTATACTCAGGATAGCCTACTAGGGTTGTGCCATGAGAGATGATGAACGTGCATTACTTCTCATCACTCTTATCACTTAATCCTGCTCTCTTATCCAGTCCTTGCTCCTGGCCAATGGGTCTTATCTCTTATTTGAAGTTATTTTCTATCTCCTCTTATTGCCTGCCTGATTTTGGTGAAATTTCATTACTCAGTAAATACCTCTATTTCTCAACAGCTTTACATTGCTGAGAGATGAATCATGTTACCTTCGTATTGCTGGCCTGTGTCTTATTAACTATATCTTTCTTTAAGCAGAGTTTTAAAAATTGAAACCGGTTTCTTTTTTGACCCTTGTCTGGGTTTTCATTGCAGTCCCTGAGGGAAGGACTGTTGCTCTTCTCCACATTCAGAATTTATTTTGGTCTCATGAAGCCCAGTGCTCCTAAGCAGCTGTTAGTTAACAAGCTGCCCCAAATGTCTGCAAAATGGGAGGGATACACGACGATGAGCTTATCACTCATTCATTTAGTCATTAATTCATGCAACAAATATTTATTGAGTGCCTACTCTGGGCCAGGCTGCCTTGGCCTTAGTCAGTGAACAAGACAAGTCCCTTGCCATTATAGAGTTTGTTCTCTGGCATGTGTGTATGTGGGGTGTGGAGAAGAGACAAAAATAAATAAGCAAATTATTTAGTATGTTAGAAGGTGATAAATGCCATGGGGGGCGGGCAGGCCAAGGGAGGTTGGGAGTCAGGGACAGGGGGCACATTGCTGGTGTAAATAGAGTAGGCTGAGTAGGTCTTGCTGAGAGTGAGAGATTTGAAATAAGACTTCAAAGAGCAGAGAATATCCTTACACAGCATCCTGTGTGTATGCATGTGGGTGTGTTTGAATGAAAATACCACTAATGACTCTGAATTTTTTCAACAACTGTATTGAGATATAATTGACGTATTATTAAATTCACCCTTAAGTATATAATTCAGTGGTTTTTGGTATATTTACAGAACTGTGCGACCATCACCATTATCTAATTCCGAACATTTTCATCACTCCCCAAAGAAACCCATTAGCAGTCACTATGCATTCCTGCCTCCCCTCAGCCCCTGGCAACCACTAATCTACTTTCTATCTCTGCAGATTTGCCTATTCTAGACATTTCATATAAATGGAATCATACACTATATGGCCCTTTGTGTCTGGCTTCTTTCACTTAGCATAATGTTTTCAAGGTTCATCCTTGAAACATTGTATCAAGTATGTTATAGCATGCGTGGGTACTTCATTCCTTGACAAATAATATTCCATTGTATGGCTATACCATGTGTGTTCATCCATTCATCAGTTGACGGTGACCTTGAATTTTATATACTGCAAAGTGTCATGGATGGGCTGCAATAACTGACCTCCCCCTTAAGGACTGGACTGTGCCACCTAGGGGGAGACTATTGTCAGGACTGATGTTTCCCAGTTCCAATCACCACTGGTTAGGCTTGGTTCTGCGGAAACTAAAAAGGCACCATACTCAGAGCCCTGCTTTCCCAGACACCTCCCTCCGGAGCAAAGCTCTGGGTGGTCCAAGTGTGGCAACGCAGATCTGTGGATTTTTTCAAGTGTATTTTCTATTTCACATTTTGAAAATATTTTTCTACTTTAAAATGTAACCCTGGTGAGTTGTTTACCCAAGATAATTCTCAATGAGTTTTCTTTTCTGTCTTTTTAATATTTTGGGTGTGGTAGCAAGTAGAAGCAGATCACCCTAACCAAATATTTGCGAATGTCTGAACAAAGCCATTCTGCTGAGAGAAGGAAGACTCCACGGAGGAAGTGGGAATGGAATCTGAATTTTGAAGGAAGGTTTGATTCTCAAAGAGGACTAGATGAGGAAGGAAAAGGAATGTTCCAAAGAGGGGCAGGGAATTGGAAGGTTATCTTCTGGGGGACGGGAAACTCTGGGCCCTGGAGCATGTATCTTAGGTACATTAATTTGGCGGCCATCAGTCTGTGCCTAAAGGGTGATGGGTGTTGGAATCCTCGGACCTTCTGCACACCACGAGACTCAAAGTTTCAGAACTTCTCTTGAGGGGGGTGTTTCGAGTTACAGTCTCTGGGGCTGCAGAAAGAGGAACTCCATCAGAATCCTAATGGCTACCCCCCCCAACCTCCTCCACCAGTTGATATTAACTGTGTAAACGACACCGGTGCAAGAACCGGACACGTCCCGGGATGACCGAGCTTCAAACGCCCCCTGACCGCCGGGTGATGCTGGAGGTGGGGGTGAGGTGGAGGGCCGGGTGCGGGCGCCCCGCTCCCGGGAACTGTGGATTGGGGCAGGGGAGTCGGGAAGGACAAGGCCTTAACTCCTGCCCGGGACAGGGAGGCGTGGGGCCTCCAGAGAGGACGCACATCGCCCCGGAGCAGGACACGGTCCTCATTCCCGCCGAACTCAAGCAACCGCGAGGAGAAATGTCTGCCGCCGAGGGCGGAGCAGGAGGGGGCGGGGCGCAGACGAAGGGGCGGAGCGCGAGCGTGGGGGCGGAGCGAGGGTGAGGGGGCGGGGCAGAGACGGCGTGGGGGCGGAGCGAAAACGATGGGGCGGAGCAAGACGGTGGGCGGTGGGCGGGGCGAGGCCAATAGGGTGGAGCGCAGACGGCAGGCGGGGCGGGGCTGGGACGAGGGGGCGTAGCGAGAGCTGGGGGCGTGTCCGCCCATCGGGGCCCGCCCCCCGCCGCAGGCGCGCCCGCCCCGCCCCCCCGCTCCCGCCCCCCCCCCGGCGGCCGCGGCGGTCGAGCGCGGGGAGGGAGGGGAGAGCGGGTCACGACGCTGCCGGGGCGGGGATAACCCCTCACGTGGAGCAGATGAAAGGGCCGCGGCGCGACGGCCGGGGGAGCCGAGCCGAGCCTGCGACCCACAAAGCCGCCGCCGCCGCCGCCGCCGCCGCGATGGGGCTGTGAGGCGTCCGCCTGCGCTCGGTCCTCCGCCGGCCCGCGACTATGCCCGGCCGCGCCCGCCCTCCGCGCCCTCCCGCCGCAGGACCATGAGGCCGCGCTCGGGCGGGCGCCCAGGGGCCCCGGGCTGCCGCCGCCGCCGCCCCCGCCGCCGCCCCCGCGGCCCCCGCCGCCGCAGCCTGCCGCCGCCGCCGCCGCTGCCGCTGCTGCTCGGGCTGCTGCTGGCGGCCGCGGGGCCCGGCGCGGCGCGGGCCAAGGAGACGGCGTTCGTGGAGGTGGTGCTGTTCGAGTCGAGCCCGAGCGGCGACTACACCACCTACACCACTGGCCTCACGGGCCGCTTCTCGCGGGCCGGGGCCACGCTCAGCGCGGAGGGCGAGATCGTGCAGGTAGCTGCCCGCCGCCCGGGCCCCGCGCCGCCACAAGATGGCTCCGGGGGCTGCGCCCGCCGACCCCGCCGCGGGCGGGCGGGCGGGAGGGGCGGCGAGGGGGCCGGCGGCATCCCTCCCCGGAGGGCGGGCGGGCGGGCGGGACGCGGCCTCCAGGGCGCCGCACCGGGGGCGAGCGCACGTGGGGGCTCGGCCTCCTGTGGGTCCGGGCACCCATGTTGGGGCGGCCCCCCTGGGCCGATTGGGCATTTGGGTTTGCCTCAGGTGGAAGTCCCGGGAACTACCTGTTGAATGCCAACTTTGGAAAGAGAAGTGATGAAGGATGGGGTGGCCTGTTTCAGGTCGCAGGCTTTGCTTTCCTTCCATGCATGTTCTTTTGGGGAATAGCCAGGTTTGTCCGAGGGGCTGCACAACATTAGGGTCTTCCCTGGAACCTGCCGCTCGCCTCACCTGGGCGCCTGCCCTCCTGCAGGGCTCTGGACAAGCAGCAGCAGGTAGGGGAGCAGAGGGAGCTGGCCGAGGAGGAATGGGGATTTGTGGGTGCCCTGGAGTAGCCGTGGAAGGCAGCCCTCGCTGCATGCCTCAGATTACAGAGGGTGGGAGGGAGGCTCCTCGGCCAAGGACTTCTGCGGAGGGCCTGGAAATCGGGAGACCGAGTCGCTCACTGACAGGGCCCTCCACCTTGCTCCAGATGAAAGAAGCCTGCATTCCTAAGGAAGCTGGTTAGGGAGAACTTGAAGCTGTGCCCACTCTTTGGAGGAGGGACTCTGAGCTGAAGTCTCTGCAGATGGTGAGCTGGGTAGATGCTTTCCCGCTTCCTTGGCTATGATTTGATAAAATCAACTTGTTAGTAGATGGCCAGCGCACTTATGGAGGTTAATATGCGTGCCCCGGATGGGGGCGATTTGAAATGTTTGGCTTGTCTATGAACCTTTTTGGCGGTGATAGGATGGCTGCAGGGCCTTCTGCACTTTACTCTTGGGAGAGTTATGAATGAAGAGAAGGGGACTGTATGGAATGACTGCCTAGCAGCCTCTTCCTTTTCCCTCCCCTGGTGCAGACTCAAAGCCCTGCGTGGATAGGACAGGAGCTGTGCAGCTTGGCTCCTTGGAGGTGTGTCCTTACAGACCCGGAGGAGGCACCTCTGCTGGGCGACTAATCATCGGCATTGCCTTACAGGGCTCTTATCCCTATCTTAAACTTCTGCAGGGTAAATAGAAGGGGAAACAAATGTTGTTTGAGTCCTGTGACTACATATGTTAGAAGCTTTTGGGCTTTTTTCTTTGATAATGTTATAATTATCTTTAATTTATAAGCTTTAGAGATGATGCTCTGCTGAAGATTCCTATACATTTCAGGCACAGCCTTTGAGATTATTTTGAATCTTAAAGCTTCCTCCTTGTGACTCCTTGTTTCTCTTTGAGGCTTTCAGTGTGCCCTGATGGCTTTAGAAATGTTTGGTTTACAGCCTTCCAAGGGAAAAGATGTTTTAATGCGGCACTTCACTTTTTGAAGGAGACTTTTGAAGTTTGCGATTTTTATCTGCAGTGTTTTAACTTGTACTCTTTTTCCACGATAGTTTGTCTGGCGAGCTATCCATTATGAGTAGTGCTATGCTTTGGAGGTAATCTTGGGTTCGTCATTTAATACAAAATTAGGAGTTTAAACACACCATTTGTAACTGTTTTATCCTTGTGAGTAGAAAGATAATGTGTGAATTTGGCAGAAGGAATCTATTCTCTTTTGAAACTTTTTGAAGTGCTTATCTGACTCTTTTGTAGTCCATTAGCCTGGCCCAAAAGAAAAAAAATGTCAACAATTGCTAAGTAAAGAAAAGTGACTTAAATGGTATTTAATAAGTTTACCTGTTAAGCAATCACTAATAGGTGTCCTTAATTTCCTTATAACTGCAGTAATGTTGGTGAGTTTATCTGAGCTGTCTGCAAAGTCATTTCTTGATGTTCTCACCCTATACCTTTAATAACTTGATCGTGGAGGCTGACTCGCTGAACCTCTGTGTGCATGGAAGGAGCACAGTGTGGCTTTCAGGGCTGTGTGTACAGAGGCTGGCATGCTTTTATTAGTTCTTCGAATACTGCCCAATTGAGGGAACTGGTGTGGCCACTGTCAGCCCTGAAAAAGGTTTTCTAAGGAGAGCTGATGTTTTAGGACTGCCAGGAGGGAATGTAACGTTTTCCATGAGAAATGAGAATGTAGAAGAAACAAATTGGTGTTCTGCTTCAGATAATCACGTTTTCTAAGTGCCCTTGTTGAACTTTCCAAACCTCCTTTTATTTACTATCTTTAAAAAACTCTGCGTGATTTGCTATTTAATATTTTACGGTCTTCAGAGCAGAGTTCATTTTCCTATAATTAAACCTAAAGAGTAGTGCTGTAGCATTGCTTTTGTTATTTCTAGTGGGGTTTCCACTGCTGTTTATGGTTTAGGGGAGAAAAAAACCTGTTTGGGAGTCTCTCCTTTAAGAATTCTAAGATAAGACATTGGTTTGTATCACTGATTTTTTTTCCCCTCCCTATTCTATGCAATGAAAATATGTGTGTATATGTTTATGTAGTAGATAACCATATCATAGTCTGGTTTGCCCAGATATTTCTAATTAGAGTACCTGTTCAGGTCATTTGCATGGGTTAGAGTAGAAGGAGGCCTGGTTAAGAAGTGTGTGTGTGTGTGTGTGTGTGTGTGTGTGTGTGTCAGAGAGAGAGAGATAGTAATTCAAACCTTGGAATTAGTCACCGGGAGTCTTGGATCTCTCCTTGTTCATTTTAGGCTTAAATAACTTTCCCAGGGTCACCAATGCACTCTGTAAGAAGAGAGGGGTTTTTTTGACATCTTCATCTGTGAAAGTTGTGAAAACAATGTGTGGATATGAAATGCTATTAATTACTTTTATTATCTAATTCATTCATGCAGCATTAAAGCCCATTTGCTTGTAAGAGTGTCAGGCATCCAGTGTGAATGCGGGAGTAATTAATTACACTTCTGTAGTTATGAAGTGTGAAACTTTAAAGGGCTCTTAGACATATTGATACATATTTCATTTTTAAACCAATTTGTTGCTATTAATGAGATCATTATCTGAAACTTTCAGACTTGGCTGTGCAACTCACATGGCTAGTAATGTTAAAAAAAGGCCTGATTAAACACTGGCTAGTAGTATGTGGATTGGTTAAACAAACAGAAAATTTGCATCGCTAGAGATGAAAGATTGTTTTAAAGTGGAAATGCATTTTTTTCCCCTTGAAGTCAAATATTTAGAAATGCTTGAGAAATTCATTTGTAGAAGGAATCTGAATGATGGGCTTTGTGTAACTTTAAAATTAGCCTTTCTGGATCCTGGGTTAAGTGTTGAATAGTCTTGAAAGCAGAGGAGAGCTGAGAACATTTAAGAACTAAGCCAGTGCCTTTAGCTATGGGGGTGGGAGGAGAGTTGGGTGGTAGGTTAGAAAGGCTGAGTGAGGTCCTTAAATATCCAATGTTAGCTAAGGGTATCACAGGGAATAATTTTAGGAAACTAATTCCTCTGCCTTGTCTCTCTGTCACTGTTTCTGCAGTTAAGCATTTGATCAAACACTTTCTTTTTATCTCCATTTTAAGTTAACTTAACAGGCCTGCCTCTAAAAATTGACTTGGCCTAATAGAACAATTGTATGCTGACAGCTGACCTGGATTTACACAGAAAAGGATTGCCGACTGTCTTGTCAGAAGGGCCTTCATAGGTTAAAACCAAGTATTTGATTTGGGAGAAAACATTAGAGCTGTATTTTGACCTTATGAATTCTTAGGGGCTCTTATTTTCTATCTTGTTCCCTGAGATCCCATGGGAGTTACTAATACAGTTCTGAATGGAGGTGAAGATGGGGATGGTAAGTGTGGAGTCTGTAGACTAGAGGGAAGGTGGTGATGGCTTCCATTTACCAGAACTTATTGTGTACCGGGCACTTTGCCAAGCATGACACGTGTTTGCTTGTCTCATCCTGCCTTTAACATGGAATTAGCAGCTATTGTTAACCCATTTTACAGATCAGGAAACTGAGGCTGAGAAAGGCGATTTGACATCTCCAACCTCACACACTAGCGAATGATAAAACTTGGATTGAAACCCAGGTCTGTCTGGCCCCTTTGTTCCTATTTTTGCCAAATAAATAGAACTTGGCTGGTTAGGTTTTGACATTAAATCAAGTCTAATTTTTAACAATCTAGTATAGGGATTCTTTTTTTTTTAATAATTTTATTTATTTATTTATCTTTTCCCCCAAAGCCCCAGTAGATAGTTGTATGTCATAGTTGCACATCCTTCTAGTTGCTGTATGTGGGACGCGGCCTCAGCATGGCCAGAGAAGCGGTACGTTGGTGCGCGCCCGGGATCCGAACCCGGGCCGCCAGCAGTGGAGCGTGCGCACTTAACCGCTAAGCCACAGGGCCAGCCCTAGTATAGGGATTCTTAACCTGAGGGTCATAGACTTCCAAAGATGGCCCGTGAACCCCTGAAATTATACATACAATCTTGTGTATGTGCACAGAATTATTTTCCTGAAAAGATATACAGTTTTGCCTTTTGGAGGGTTCTGTGATGTTCTTCCTCCCCTAGAGGGAAAAAGAGAAGCACTAATCTAGTATCCATCATCAAATAGTCCATTGCTAAGAATTTGAGTGGAGTGATATGGGGCTCAGGCTGGCAAGAGTTGTAGAGAAGTCTCCAGGTTTATGTGTCTCCACTGAGCATATTCTTTTTTTTTTTTGAGGAAGATCAGCCCTGAGCCAACATCCATGCCAATCCTCCTCTTTTTTTGCTGAGGAAGACGGGCCCTGAGCTAACATCTATTGCCAATCCTCCTCTTTTTTTTTTCTCTTTTTCTCCCCAAAGCCCCAGTAGATAGTTGCATGTCATAGTTGCACATCCTTCTAGTTGCCGTATGTGGCACGCCGCCTCAGCACGGCCAAACAAGTGGTGCATCGGTGCGCGCCTGGGATCTGAACCTGGGCTGCCAGTAGCAGAGCGCGTGCACTTAACTGCTAAGCCACGGGGCCGGCCCCCGAGCATATTCATTTGATAGATGTTTACCAAAGCCCTGTTCTGTACCGGACGCCATATTGCTGTTGTCTTCTGGAGTTCACAGTCTCTTATAGAAACAGACATGTGTATGGATAAATGATAATCCTTCCCAATTGGATTTCCCCACAGAATTGAGCCCTTAGTCCTTAAGGAATCCATTGTCTATAATGAATTAACTTCTCTCCTGTGCATCTATCTGCTACTAGTTAAATGCATCATCCTTGGGAGAAGTGAGAAAACAGTCACTCAAAGAATTTCTGCATTTATATGGTGAAGAGTAAGGAGGAGATGATCTGAATGCAGGATGTGGGAAAGCAGAGTGTAAATGTGTTCTTTTTCAACACTCATTGGAAAACGAAACGGGGTATTTCTCGATGTTTTAGTGCCTTAAGAACACCTCCTTATACCTTCCCTTGTAGACCTGGGCCCCGTGGGTGCAGGTCTGTTTAGCTCATCCCTGGATCCACCCCTGGGTCCCCAGAGCCTGCCACTTATCAGATGCTCGATATTTAGTGAATGTATGATGGATTTAGAGTGGACATCAGGCAGGCAGTGGGTCTTAATGGGCTTGGATTAATTGATGAGATCAACTTCATTTGGCTTGGCTAGTAAATTCTGGGATTATCTTTCCTTTTTGGTTGTTATTTCCAGAAACTTGCTTGATTAGATGGAAAGAATAGACTTCTCTCTGGTTCTGGTAGACCCACACATTACAATACCAGATTGTATGAAAGTGACCTGCATGTATGTGTGTTCAGGGGCAGGATACCTGGCATTATAAAGTTCTGAAGACGTTCTTTTCTTGATAAAACACTGAGTATTGAGAAAGCCTTAATGTAGACACCTATTATGGGTGGACAGACACATGAAGAATAGTTCGCAGTCCAGCTGTGTCCCTGGGAATAACTGTAAAGGCTCGGTATTCAGAATTCATCATTAACCTGAATATATGCCACGTGAAAACTTGGCTTTTGATGGTGTTCCCTAAGTCTGGAGAATGTGGATTTGCAGTTCATGACAAAAATAACGTTTAAATCAGTCTTGACAGCCAGAAGAACCAGATTCAGCTCTTAATGTGTCAGTTAAGGAGACTGAGGTCCAGAGGGGTGAAGCGCCTTTCCCAGGGCCATGTGGTGAGGCAGAGACGACCTGGGATAACCGTTCAGGTCTCCTGACTTCCAGGCTTGGAGCCTTTCTGTCATCCTTGGCTGCACCTTGGCTGAGTGTACCAGGAAGAGCAGATGCGGAAGTGTGCTTTATGGTGAGGTGTATAATTGGGGAAAGCCGTGCGTTCTTAAATTGTACACTGGGTTTAAGTGGTTGCTTTTCTCCTCTAATTTAGAGTTTGAGTTGCTCACTCTTCCTCTCTGTCAGAGCTTTTAAAAATAGCTACTAATGATTAAGTGCTTCCTGTGTGCTGTGCTCACATTTAACGGTGCTGGTAGATGGCATGCCCCAGATTTTCAGATGAGGAAACCAAGCTCAGAGAGGTGAAGTCATTTGTCAAAGTCGTTGAGCAAGTTGGCAGTAGGGCTGAGATTCAAACCCAGGTCTATCTGATTCTAAGCCATTTCTGTTTTTATAAGAGTGCTTCCACTTGGCACTTTCTTCTGCTTGGGATATGATTATGGGAACTGATGGTGCAATTTAGAGGCGGGTATAAACCCAGACTGATTGACCAAGAAATGAGTCTATAACTTCAGCTGAGAAAATTGTCTACCTTTACAGAGATTTATTTCCTACCTACCTACCTTCCTTCCTTCCTTTCCTTCCTTCTTTCTTCTTTTTTTAATCACAGAAGTCTCTTTCCAACTTGTCTTTTCCACTAAGAGCCAATCTGCCAAGTTTGGGAAGAGGGACCAGTGACTTGAAGTATACAACTGTCACTTGATGGCACTTCCGTTGTTTTTTGGCTATTGGGAAAGTTGGAACAGCCCTAGTGTTCTGGCATTTAAAGGGCTTTCTGGTGTGAAACACATCTCCTTCCTGTGGCTGACTTTTTAGAGCCATTGTGGATTCTGCATGGCTTTCTCCAAAGAGGTCATGTCCCGCGTTCGTCGCCTTTCTTACTTTGCACAGACTGTGCGTTCCCTAACTATTTGATTTAAAAGATTGTGTGAACCTAAAGCTGTGGATTCTCCCTGCTCCTTCCATTCTCCTGGCCATTAAAACTCACTGTGGGTACTGCATCCCTTCAGTCAGCAGACATTCACTGCTGCCTTCTGTCCGCCAGACCCTGTGTGAGGTGAGGCGGCAGGCAAGGACAGAGTAGAGGGCAGACAGCAATGTGAGCCGCAATTCCTTTCTGGCAGGACATATCTATAAGGGTACTGAGGATATACCTGGTCCAGGGTGCTAAGTGTAAGCCTGGGCAACACATTCAGAAGAAACATGTATGTAACGACACAGTACTTGGATTTGAGCCGTCTGGACTTTTCCAGCTCATTTTTACCTACCTTTGAGGTTAAAGCTATAACCCCTTTGTGGAGACGTGCCTTTATACCTGTCAAACAGGATAGGGAGGAGGTAAAGAGCAGAGGTTCTTTGTTCCATTTGTAGCTTGAATGAGATGTTTTAAAATCTGACTTTTAGTGGCTCTGTTGACTCATGATGGTGTGAAGAGAATGAGGTCAGCTGGCCCATTGTGGTTCGAGGGAGAGCATTTTATTTTTATTACCCTTAAGATGTGTTGTAAGACTTGATATTAATCCTCTTCTCTCCCCAGCAGCCGGTGTGATATGGTTGTTGAGAAACTCAGTGTGTAGAGTTGATTCAGTGAAAATAGACTTTGATGATTCTAGAAGTTTGAGGTGAAAATGTGTGTTGGAATGGGCACTTCTGGACTCCCAGTGCTGCATTTTTTTTTCCTGAGGAAGACTGGCCTTGAGCTAACATCTGTGCCCGTCTTCTTTATTTTGTATGTGGGACGTCTGCCATAGCATGGCTTGATGAGTGGTGCATAGGTCCACGCCCAGGATCCGAACCTGTGAACCCTGGGCTGCCAAAGCAGAATGCACCATACTTAACCACTATGCCACCAGGCCGGCCCCCAGTGCTGCATTATTCAAATAAAAGGGATGAACAGGGTGCTCAGATAGGTGTGTGTAAGGTCCCATCCAGTGCTGTAAGAATTTGATTGAAACTTGATTTTCTACTTGAACTTGGGTTAATTTGAGTTTGCTAACTTGTCAGCAGACATTTATTGAGTTCCTATTGTGAATAAAGTCTAGAGAAGAAACAGCTTTTATGCACCCATGGTATAGTTTGTACTTTACAGATGTTATTTCTTGATTCCTCTGTTACAAATTTGGACGGTCACATTAGCCTCACTTTACAGAGGAAACTGGGGCTGAGAGTCTGAGTAAGCTTCTCGAGGCCACAGAGCTGGGATTGAACTTGGGTCACCAGAAGCCGAAGCTCACTGACCCACTTGCCTGAGGACCCAAGTGTATTTTGGTAAGATTTAGGCAAAAATGTTAGAATTGATTCATTTTATATTACCTCTAGTCAGGGCCAAAATCTTCCTTTAAAAAAAATTATCTATATCTTATTTTTTAATTATAAAAATAATGCCTGATTATTGTAGGACACTTGGAAAATACAGAAAAGTATGAGAAAAAGATCAATCCCACTACCTACAGATAACCTGTTAAACCTTTTGTGTTTTGGTATAGCTTTCCTTTCTTTTTTTCCCATGAGCTGGGACAGATTTTAAAGAAAATTGGAAAAAACATTACATAGTGTTTATAGCCCTTCCTTAACTTTGAGTATTTTCCTGTTGCTAAATACTCTGAAACATTTTTACTGTCTGCGTAACATAGTCTCTTTTTCATTATTATAAGTAATGCTGTGAGGAACATCCTTTCTCTATCTCTTGATTATTTTCATAGAATAAAATTCTAGAACTGGGACCACTGGGTCAAGTGGTAGAAACATTTTTAATGCTCCTGATATGTAGTGTCAGTTTGCTCTGCAGAAGAGTGTTCTCTTTACACGCCCCTACCAGGTCGGCATATGTTTCTGTGCACCCCTACTCAGAATGGATAGTATCTGTTTCTTAAACCCCAAAAACAACTTCATAAAAGTGAAAGTCTGTGTATTCCTCTCACTTAGTAAATAGTAAAATACTGGCTTTTTCCCTCTGCCGTGAGGATCTGAGTTATGACTAATGTCTGCATTGAAGGAAGGTACCTGGCATGGCACCTGGGTACCTCCCTCGTAGGTGTATCTGAGCACGATTCAGGAGCAGCAGGCTGCCCTTGTCTTCTTGGCAGGACACAGCAGCTATCCAGGCAGACGGCCGTACTCAGAGGTCTAGAGAGGACCTCACGGAAGGGGCCACTGTGCTGTCGGCACACCCCATGGCAGCAGATTGTGGCCCAGGAGGGTGCTGCTGCATTTGCTTTCTTCTGCCCTGCCTCTTTCCCAGTGAGTAGGCTCTCTGCTTATGAACAGGCTCTGTCCTGAAGGCCATATGAATCTGTCCTCTCATTCAGAGTGACGCTGTCAGTTCATGGTGGGCAGAGACGCAAGTAGAGCCAAGCACCAGACTTTCAGGGGTGCATTTAAGCAGCAGGCCCATGGGCTGAAAACAGCTCCCTTGTGTTTTGTTTGATCCCTGTTAAAAATTTAGAAATTTTACATAAAAATCTGGGGCTGTAGCTCTTCTTGAAAAATTAAAAGATCTGTCAGTGTTGGGTCCACATTCCCACATGGCAACAGCCTGCCCCAGTAGAATAGCAGCTGTCCTCTTCAGATGGAACGCAGGTCCTCCAGTTCACAAGTCCCTCTGCGTCGCAGTGGCTTATTTCACTCACTGTTAATGCTTTTACCGATGGCCGGCCCCTGAAGGCATTGGAATTTGCCATCCTTTCTATCTCTGGAAGTTCTGAAGCGGAAAGCTTTTAAGTTGCGCTTGGTGAGTCTCCTTTCTCTCCTTCCTCAACCATCTGCATGTCAGATGTCCATTAGTGGCTTTGTGACACTTCAGTGGACCCTGTGAGCCTCAAGTTATGCTACTGGGGAAGGCTGAACCGGCCCTGACATGACCAGAGTGTTCTTTTTACTTTGGTATAGGTGCTTCCATTTTCTCTTGGACTTTTTGAAGGCTGAAGTCTTGGAGCCATTTGGCCTGTGCCTTCATTAAGATCTTTCTCCCTTCTCTTTTTTTGTTCCTTGGTTTCTTTTGACTACTAGAGTTATTGTTTGAGCTGGAGGGCACCCTGAAAATGCTGTGCCTCAGCTCTCCTTTTACAGTGAAGGAATGTGAGCAAGGTCCTCGGGCCTTTGGTCACAAGAGGAGCTGGGATTAGAACTCGGGTCTTGGTGCTCGCAGTTGCTGGTCTTTCTAGAATGGCATCCCACATTGATAGTTGAGTTCCAGAAAATCTTCCATGTGCCTAGTGCTTTAGGGTCCCAGTGCCCTTTCACTTGTATTGTCTTGTTTCATCCTCACACGTCTTCCCTGGATTCTGCCCCAGAAGGCCATCTGCTGTTCAAGTTGTCCTGGTTGCCAAGGCTTGTCCCACACTTGACATAGAATGCTTTTCTTTGTTCCTAATTGTATATTTTTACTTAATAGCATTTGACATTGTGTGTTCAACCCCTTTATGCGATTTTTGGAAATATCACTGGGTACCTGGAGACTTGGCATCTTTTCAGAAAGTGCCTTAGTCTTGGAGTAGGTGGTAAGCAGACAGATAATGGCATGTAAAGAATGTTGCAAGCTTGACTTGCAAAGCCATTTCAAAATTTAAATCAAGGTAGCTTGTGGCCAAGTCAAAGGGAAATGGTGTACTCAAGACGATGCTTGATTGGCTTTCCTTGCTGACCTTACTTCTTCATGCCGGATGCTGCCTGAGCTTCTACCTCCTTTACGTTCTCTTTCTTCCCATCAGTTCTTCCCCTCCCCACTGGACTCATGTTGCTAAAGTAACTTCTGACCACGTCACTCCCTTGATCAAAATCTTTCAGAGCCTTCCTGTTGTTTACTACTGAGCTGAGTATAGTCGTGTCGCTTAACGGTGAGGATATGTTCTGAGAAATGTGTTGTTAGGTGATCTCGTCATTGTGTGAACGTTGTAGCGTGTACTTACACAAACCTAGATAGTATAGCCTACTACACACCTAGGCTATATGGTACTAATCTTATGGGACCACCGCCGTCTATGCCGTCTGTCACTGAAACGTCGTTATGCGGCGCATGACTGTACAGAGGTGACCTGGGCTGTCTCTAGCCTCTCTCTTATTGTTGACTCTAGGATGGGGCCGTGGATCCTGTGTGTTCCCACCCTCGTTTCCTGAATGGTCCTGGGCTTTCCTCCCTCTATGCCCTTCATTTCAGATTGCCCTTCTGCGGGAATACATTTCTACGCCTCCGCATTCCCGACCCCCATCTTTGCCCTCTGCTCTTCCTTTCCCATCTCTCAACTCCCTCACCTGCAGTCAATTTCCAGTCCTTCCCATCAAGTATTTCCAAGTCCTACCGGTGCGTTCCTTTGAACCAAAGCACTCCATTTTTCACTTCTTAGCTGGTCTTAAATTCCCTGTTGTAGGTACTCTTTTATTAATGTTTTCTTTTCCCCACAAGATCACAGCTCCCAGTCGATAGGGATTATGTCTTACTCATCCTGCTGTTGCTTGCAGTAAAACTCTTTAACTATTTACTGAATTGGAATTCTGCTACATCGTAATACTTTGGGGTAGGGGAGTGATGGGGATGTTAGTGTGGCCAGAAAAAGACTTGGCTTTTTGAGGGACAGCTTTCTATGATTGTAGAAACAATTCACAAGCAGTTTTCAGACACAGGTGTGTCCTAGGGCTAGTCCAAATAGTTGGGATGGATCAAACTCGCAAAATAATTTTCACCTTGCCTCTGCTCTCCAGGAGGTCTGGAAAAAGGAGGTAGTACGAGGAGATGACACCGTCTAACTCCTCCCAGCCTGACGTGTGACTGCCTAGGTACATTGTTCAAAGCATGCTGGAGAAGAGAACATCTCAGCCTGACTGCAGACTTTTGGGGAGTGTGTTTTATTTAAATATGAATAATATGTTGGTAGCACTTCAAAAACTGGTACTTTGGGGGAACAGCAGAAGTTACATGTAGCTCCAGTGTGACCCCTCAGAAGCAACTGTATGTGGGTCCTTAAATTTGTACCATATTGTTTCCTTGATTTTTTTCTTTTTTGCCCCCGTTTGGCAGTTCTGGCGTGGGCCTTGATCCTGTGCATAAGTCCAGGGTGGGAAGCAGTTTTAAAGGACTACAGTAATATTTCTAAAGAGGCCAGCAGGCTACGTGTGGGAGAAATTTAGATTTCAATTTAATAAACATTTGATTTTCTACTCTTTACGGGGCCCAGCTGTAAACATTTGGGAATTATTAAATTATTGCTTATTTATGTACATGTTGGTATGTTGAGATTTTTTGGTTATTGTTGCTGTTTTTGTGGCGATTATATGGGCGCTGGGACCTTCAGGAGTACTCCAGTCTATCCATGATGTGTTATAGTTCACTTGTACTAGAGGGTTTTCATGGCATGTCCACTCCAGAAATGTCCCAGTGCCCATCAGTAAATGTCACCCTCATCTAGGGAATTCAATGAATAGATAATGTGTAGTTTTGAAGTTTTGGGTTATTAGGTTTAAATCTCTAGAGCACATACAAACTCGCTTGTGGCATTAAATGTGCCATGTGGGTGATTTCAAGTTGCAGTGGCAGTGGTAATTTTTGCATTTCCTGACTCTTGTGTTTAAATTTGCAGTCTCAACATTGCATCACCATAGGTTTTCACATTTAATGAATATTTATGTTGAGCCGAGTTCTATACGAATGCGGTGGTTTCGGACTTGATTATAGCTTGCTCTGAACTGTGGCCAGGAGTGCCCTACAGACAACAGAGTTGGCACATGTCTCAGCATGCCAAGCCCTGGCGGATGTGGTTAGGGACCACGGTGACTGGTGCTCTAGTTACCATGCCAACCTTGTTTTTGGAAGGGGGGGGCTCTAAAACAGCAGTGGGATGGGGGCAGAATAGTTTTGAATATTCCAAGTAAAATTATTCCCTATATGTGCCCCTGCAAGAAGACGTTGTAGAAAACTCTAGAATTCTTCCTGCGTGCTCAGATAACATTAATTTTCTTAATTTACTTTTGCAAGACTGTTTTAATTGTCCTCTTGCAAACCTGTGGAAGTTATATAGGGGGCCTTTCATGTGTGAATGTCTTCCCTACTTGCTGCAGGGTAAATAGGGAATCTTCTCTCTCTTAAGATTACAGACCGCCTCCTCCCACCCCCTGCCAACATCCCTTGCCCTCTGGTAACTCAGACTTGTCATGATTGGGGAAGGGGGTGGGAAAAGAATAGGAGGGAGGATGGATGGGGGACTCTCCTTCCTCCAGCTCCTTATCTTCATTACTCCCTTCTCCCCATCCCAAGAAGGCCTATCTTCTTCCCTCCCTATTCTTGTATATTCAGCAAAGACCATGGTTGCAGGTGCCATCACCCATAAGTAGGATCTCAGGATGCCCGGCTCTCAGGCTTTGGCAGGCAGAGCTGGGATGGGAGGAGGAGGGATGTGTCCCTGGCATCCCACACTGCGACGCTGTTTGCCCTTTTGCACAAATGGTGTCCTTCATGATTAATTCTGTGGTCCTTGGTGCTGTGCAGTGAAATGTCAGGAAGAGAATTGATCAGATCTAGTAAGCCAGTTGGGAGCCCTGAATCGCAGAGCAGGATGGGACTCATGGGCACCATCCACTGTCCTCGCGCCCCTTACAGAAGGAGACCTGAGCCACTGATGGCTGGAACTCGTGCAGGTTCGACTGCTCAGGCAGTCTCGTGTTGTGGAGGGCTTGCCCTCAAGGCGCTTCACTCAAAAAAAGCAAGCTCCCTGGAAACTTACTATTTCAGAAGGGGAAGCTGACCACAAATTTCATCTTTACTTGCTGACTTGGAGTCACCCCTGGAGTCGTCATTAGATTGTATCCTCCTTCAGGGCAGGGCTGGTGTCTCAATTTTTTGACATTTTCCCACTCCAGCACAGAGAGTCCCTTTGTGTGAATTAGGAAAAGCTGCCCCTTCCTCAAGATACCTGACTTCTCCTGCCGTAAATTGGTCATAATGTGGATCTATGACCACAGATGTGAAGGGCGCCTCCTGGAGTTGTGCAGTGCACGGCTGTCTCCCTGTTGGCTGATGTGGCACCTGTCCATAAGTTGTCCCCTCCCCTCCAGTGCTTCTCCCTCAGCTGTTCTATTTTCTGCTTCTGATTTCTGAGTCCACTCCTAGAAAACCAGGGAACCATGTTAGAATTGTGTGTAAAGTTAGGAAACAAGATACCAAGGGGGCATAAGGAGCTTAGTGTGCAGATTCTTGACATCTGCTTTAGCCGTTTTTCTGCTTTGTGTCAGCTCTTCTTAGGAGGTGAGCTGACTAGAGTGGGGTCCTTAAACCTTGAGTACATTGTAATTAAATGGGTAGGCCTTTTGTGGAGCAGAAATGGCACCACTTTTTTATGGGAGAAGATACACATGTATTCCTACTAACAAACTTGTAAGTTAACTTTTGGACCAGAACCTGCTTTGGGTATAAGTCCTCTTTAGTTCTGTGTTATAACAACAACCTTGAGCCAACTGTATTAGAGGAGTTGAGAGGACACTCCTGTGTCATTGGACATTGACATGGCTATTAGGAGCAGTGATTTTCAACTTGTATGTGCAGACACCAAGGTTTGCCAGATTCCTTAAAGTGTATTGTAAATTTTGCATAACCAAGTGGTCCTTGATTTCCTTTGCTGATGGAGAGGCAGCAGAGTGTCAAGTTTGGACCCAGACTGCCTAGGTTTGGATCTCGGCTCTGCCAATTACCTGCTGTAGAAAGGGGACTTTGCCTCTTGGGGTCTCAGTTTCTTCATCCGTAAGATGGAGATAAATCTCTCCTAGATTTGTTGCGAGGATTAAATGAGTTACAGCATACAATTTGTGTTTAGTGATGGTGAGGATGATGATGAAGACTATAACATGACTAGTTTCATGATGCTCTGCATAGGTACCTAACATTTATGTTGTAGTTTCCAAATGGTTGAAAATTTTTGTTATAAAGTAGTTTATCATGGTTAAATAATCCAAAGGTGCTACTTATTGGGAATAGACGTGATCTATCGTAGGTATCATTTTTTTAACACGCTCACTGCCTTACTACTTGCACCTGTGTCCCTTCTCCCCTAGTGTGGGACCCATGGGCTCCCCAGAGTGGTTCTTAAGCTCTGCAAGGGCTCACAGTGTTCATTCCTCCCTGATCCCCAGTTCCCTCTTTCCCCTCTGTTTCCTGGGAGGGGTGCTTTGCTGCAGCTTCATCTGCTCATCCCTATGTTCTACAGCTAGACCATTGTCCAGGCCCTGAGCTCTGTTGTGTGTGCACGCACACACACGTGAACTGCAAGTCCTGTGTACAGGAGACTAGGTTTCTAGGCCAGCCTTCCTGTTGTTCCTGAGGCCACATGGCCTGCATACGGGCATGATCGCTCCGAAGGAAAGCTGGGTGGTTGATTGCTTCTCTGGATCCGGCCAGGGCATGTGGAATGTTGTGATATGCTGAGACTGTGCTCTGGGGGACCTATGGCAAGCACAAGTGACTTCAGTGCTTGGTTTGATCCAGTGTGCGATTTTGCCAAAGCAAATACTTTATTAATCTTAACCCTCCAAATTAGACACATCAACTTTTTCTAAAAATGGGAATGATAGGAGTGCATTGTGGTGTTTTTTTTTTTCACTTTACCCCAACCCTGCTCTGCCCATACTGGGCTGTGCATTCCTCTCCTTGAATGGAGAAGGTGTTTCCATCTCTGTCTGTCTGCCTCCTTCTCTCACATTCCTGAGACTGGGTGATGGAAAGATGCCCCTTCTCCTTCTGAGCAGGTGTGCATATCCTTTCTCCAAGAGGTTCCACTTCTTTCTATTTCAAGGCCAGAGTCTTGCTCCTGAAGGGATCTGCTGTTGTGATGGAACTTTGCTAACTGGGGACTCTCCCTGGTTTCCTTAGGATTCTGATCCATAATGTGTGCAGGGAAATCATTGGGTGACTTCCTGCAGTGAACTGGAGTATGTTTGGGGAGGCTCAGCCATAATTTCTTGTATGGCACGTGAGCAACGAGCGAGGTCAGTAGATGAAGGCTTCCCACTCAACACTCTGAAAGTGTCTTGGGTAAAGGGCATACTCATAGGGTAGGATGAATCTGGTATCAGATAGTGAGCTTGTACTTATCTAGGCCAAACTAGAAAAAAAAGCACCTCTAAATAAGCAAGCAACCTAACCTCATCTCTGCACACAATTTTGTGTTAGCCTCTTCCCTTCTCTTCACTCGGCCTCTGCCTTTAAGTCTGAGGGGGCCTGGTGGGGTTTACCAGCTTTGAAGTCCTAAGGTGCTATTTTAATACTTTTCTCTTACATTGCAGGTTTTGAGACCGATTTAACTAGATTCTGGAGGGAGCTTACTTTATAGCATTCTTAAGAGCTCGGACAATCTTGAAAGAGTTAAACTCTAATTAGCTCATTCCTAAGGTATTTAATGCCCTTATTAAAACTCAACTGCTCGTTCACTTTTTTCTTTAGTGAATCAGATTTCTTGAGGAGCTGAGCCCTTGCTCCTCAGATCACAGGCTCACATGTTGAAGCTGGCAGTGCTAGAGGCTAGTTCCTATCTGTGTGACAGCATTTTTAATTTAACAGGACCGCCTTTGATGTTCCCAAATATTTATAGGCAGCTTTAGATCATTTCAGTGTGTGCTTTCTTTTTCTTTTCTTTTCTTCTCTCTCTTTTTTTTAAACTGGAGCAAAAGTTCTTCCTCATGCAACAGCCTCCCTTTTATCCTGTTAGTTTATTTTTGTTTCCTTTGCAGCTTTGGTGAAGTCTCTTTGGCTGCATTGACACACACAAGGTTGACCCTTCCTTTTGCCTCTTTGGTAAAGGCCACCTCTTTATATCATCCTGCCTGCTTGATATTGCTTAAGGCACTTCCATTCGTCCACTGACTTTCTAGAGACTGAGTTTTTTCCTGATTTGGCTCAGGAATCTGCTCTTTGGCTGACCTAAAAGCTTTCAGATCAGTGTGGAGACCTGGGCAATGCGTGTAGAGGTGTCTCTTTATGAATGACCAGGCTGCGATGTCCTACCCTGCCTGCGCATGTTGACCGGGCCTCAGCGAGTTATGATTTATAATGTAACTTCAGCAGATACTGTCATAGCTGGGCAGGAAATACAGATAGAACTCTCTCCTGATCTTTGCAGACTTGCTCCAATTGGCTTTGCCCAACTTCTTGGCTGAAAATAATAGAGAATCTTAGACTTCAGTCTCAGGGATGGGAAAAACAGAGTTGCATGTAGATTTGTTAAACTGTTAAGGAAAAGGAAGAAGAAACTTTGTACCAATTAAAACAAATGGCAAAACAGAGGACAGTATTTCTCCAGCCTGAACTCTGAGTAAACATTCTGCTTGTGAAACAATCCAAGTTATTGAACTCTCGGCTGCTGTTACTTACCTGGGTCCAGAACATTTCATGGCTGGCTCCACCATTGCTGGCTCTGCCTCCTACTACATGGAAGCCTTTTAGGGCTGAAGGTCACGTAGGTGGTGGGTGAAATGTTTGAATGAATGAATACCATGTTGGACGCTGTCCTTGGGGCTTTATACTAGTTGTCTCCCTTGATCCTCAGGAGGCTTCTGAGCAGTAAGAGGTCCCATCCCTGTGTTTTTAGATAAGGAGACTAAAGTGCAGAGAGGTCTATCACAGCTAGGGAATGGAGGAGCTGGCCTGGAGTTCAGGACTGTGTTTACAGCCTCACCATAAAGTAGTTTGAGGCAGGTAAATCTGATGGTGATCTGCTAATCTCTTATAGCTAAAAAACCTCTTGCAGCTAAAATCTACTGTATGTTGTGTTCTGAGAGTTCACAGCTGACCAGGCTCTTTCCAGGCAAGGGGCACAGAGGTGAAGAGCACGGCCCTAGAGCTGGACAGGCCTGTGTTTGCATCCTGGCTCTGCCACTGCCAGCTCTGTGACCTTAGCGGGTCACCCAACCTCCCTGAACCTCCCTTTTCTCATCTCTAACATGGGACAGTATAGCTTGTACCTCTAAAGGATTGTGAGGATTAAGTGAGATAATATATTTAAAGTATACAGTAAGTGCTTAATACATGTTAGTACCTGTGACTATTGCTACTCTAGAATCATCACCCTTAAGGAGTTCACAGTCCTGTGGGAAAGACAGGTAAACCAGATAAGCCAGCTATTAGGTGGTTGGGTAAACCAGGTAAACTTGCCAGCTATAGCAGAGAGATGTGCTGGTGCTTAGCAGGGGCCCAGGACTGAGCCACTAGCTAGGGTTTTTATTTTCTTTCATTCAGCAGATATGTATTGAGTGCTTGTTCTGTGCCAGGCAGAGCCACTGAGTCACACTGATTCCCAACCTCCCCCCCTCCCCGAAATTTCCTTTTCCCTTGGGGGAATTTGACCTAAAATGTTAATTGCCTCCTGGAGAAAGATATCCTGAAGTCATTTTCTCATAAAACCCCAAGATGCCAAATGGCATAGCCACATTCCATTTGACAGTTTATCTTGTATGGCTTTGTGCTATCCTTCAACTATTATTTTAATCTTATCTAATTTTCCTGGTCTCTTGTACATGAGAACTTTACGGTCCTTGAGAATGACAAGCAACCCTCCGAGGGAGCAGGTGGTGCTCCTTTTGTTCCCCACACTGCCCAGATGGTGTCCGTGCCTTCTCATGGTCTGGTTCCATGGGGATTTGTTGATAAGATTTTGCTTTGATTTGGTTTTCCAACCCAGTGCCATATTCAGATTTGATTACCAGCACTGTGGCTTTTTTCTCTGCAGTTTCATTGTCTCTGTCATTGGCTATCTTGAAACATAAGTCTCACTCTCCACATCCCCCACCCCTTTGCAAGCAGTGCGGATGGTTGTGCGGTAGAACTTTTTAACACATGGTGCATGGTCCAGAGTAGACATCAGCATGCTTTCACTTGTTGAATTGATTGATAATGTATTTAACAAAAATGTTAAATATTTTTAACAAAAAATACAATTGAACAAAAGATGCAATTGAAAGGCAGTTGCTATTGTCTTTATATACTTAACCCAAATAAGCCTTTCTCTAAAATAGTTTAAGGTCATTTCTGTGTCTTTCCTGTTCAGTTAGCAAACTTTCAGTGGGAAGTGGACGTTTTCTAAATACACTTGATTTGAAGCTAAGATGATGTCCTAACTCCTTTTGGACCATGAAAATGTTAATTTTTTTTTTTGATTAATGTTAATGTTAATTTTGATCTGTCTGAAGGTACCACTAGGGTGGGTCATTTATATTTAACTTTGGTACCCATGCTTTCTTTAAATAACATGTCTAACTTCATATTAAAACTAGCTTATATTCAGATGAAAAAACAACTGATTGAAAGGATGGTTCAGAAGAAGGGTAAATGAGAGGGAAGACAGCACGTGATTGAAGTTGGCTGCAGGTCAGCTCCATAGAGTTAATTGAGAATTAAGTGAAGCCCAGATTTCCTTCCGAAGAACTCCTGACAGCCCTCTACGTTTGCTTACCTTCTCTTGGGCATCTTGGTGGCATTCTTTTGTCCATGGTGCACAGTGGCCGTGGATAGGGCAGTAGCACATCTTGAAGTAGTGTTGGGTAGTGTGCAAGTAGCTTTTTTGGAGGGGATAAGTGGGCATCACCAACTGGCAGAATGGGACAGAACAAAGTCCAAGAGGGTTGAATTAGTACCACTGGGGCCTGTACATGGTGATGTTGGCATTTTCTAGTGATACTTATGGAGCATGAATTTGCCCCATGCCATATGGGACGTGTCTGCCCCCTTTCTGGCTGTCAGGACTAGGAACGGGAGCAAAATCTATTCCTCCTCGGGCTGAACTGGATTGCTGGATGCGTGGTCAGTTGGATGCAATTTGTTTTTGCCCGAGAAAGGGAAAGCCTGCCTTGATAATACAGTGATAGGACCTGTCCTTGCAGTTGGGTTTTTTAAATTGCTGATTAGATCTGTGTGGGCGGGGCGCAAAGATGAAGTTAGTGGTGTAGTAGGGACAACTGATTCCCCGGTCAGGACCTAATGTCTCAGTTGGGCGTTTTATGCACACTTGTCTGAAGAAGCTCTTTTGGTTTTGAACCACTTGCCAAAGCTCTGAAGCCCTTCCTGGTCTTCCCTCTTTGTTGCCGCCTACGAGAAACTTGCCCTTGGGAATGGGCGGCAACTAGGAGCCTACAGCCTTGTCCTTGGGGCTTCCTGTTGGGCTTATTACTAACCCTACTGCGGACTCTACCTTTAGACCTGATGGTTTTCACTGTGTCTGTTTTCTCAGAAAATAGTCAAACCAAAATTTTCTGGTATAGAATGATGATGCAAATCAGGCCTATATGCCTATGTTCTTAGAAATGTAGTTCAACGAAAAGAAGAAAGCACCTTCTTTTAGCCCATGTACTTTCCTCGTTTACACAATGAATTTGTTGAAATCTAGTTTGTATCTGGGAGCCTTGGTTTCTCCATTAGACTTTGGATCGGAAAGGTAGTAAGAAAAAAAGCGAAGTTAACGTGGTGTTTTCTCCTCTTGTGGATTTGAGCAGTCCCAATCGCTTTGTCATTGTGGTCTGCGTTGTCGCTGTATTCCTGGAGAGGAGGGTGAAGAAGTCTGCAGTAGGCCTTGGATGTTTAAAGGTGTGTCTGGTGGTGCTTAATGCCCTCTTTCCTGGAGCAGTTTGGATGTGGGGCTTGACATTTTCTGGATGGTGTTTACAGAATCACTGCTGGCCTCCTCCTGAGTGCCTGTGGGCTTATGGGCCAATGGGAAAGACAGAATGTGTCCCTGAGATGGTGACATTACTACACACAGAGGCCGAGTAGCACATGCCTGGGGCTGAGGGAAAGTGCCTAGAAGTACTGAGAATGCCCTGGGGGCCGGCCTCCTGCTGGGTTCCTAAAGAAGGCCCGTGCTCTGATTCAGCCATGCTGGCCCTCGATGCAGGGAAGGCATTCATTGCGGAGACCCAGGGTGGGTTGGCATCCATGGGGCTTTTCCTAGTTTGTGGGGGCAACGAGTAGACCTGGAAGCTGCGCGGCGTGGAATGTGCTCCTGGCAGAGTGAGGCCATGGCTGGGAGACAAGAGACCTGATGTGCTCCCTGGTCTGTCACTTAAGTGAGATCCTAGGGAAGCCAGCCTGCATAAGCCTCAGCCCCCACATCCGTAAACTGGGTCTGGGGGCTGGGTGAGGTTCCTGGAGGGAGGAAGGAAGATCTGTGTGCCTGGGGCCAGGGCAGGAACAGGAAGGGGGAGAATCACCCAAACTGGAGAATCAGGGAGGGAAATCAACTTCAGAGGGTGTGGGGAATGTGTGGGAGGGGCTTTGAATGCTGGGGGAGGGTGTTTGACTTTCATTATAGGGACCAATGGGTCCCACAGCCACATGCAATAGATGATGATGTCCTTGTGCATGGCTGGGTTTTTGATGGCATGACTGCCCCCACCCCATGTTATCCAGCAGCACAGTTTGTCATCACAGCAGCCAGGGGGCTCAGCCGGGGGCTGTGCTTTCCTCTCCTGAGAGCAGCCTGGAATGTAAGGGAGTAAGTGATGTTCTAGTAACAACCTTGAATTCACTTTATTAAAGATAAATAAATTACATGCCAACATTGGCTTTTAACTGTTATTAGTAACAAATTGCTCTCCACCCATACACTCAACCATTCATGACACCTTGGGGAAATATGCTGTTGTGGCCTTTTTTCCTGAGGTTTTTTTTTTTTAATAGATTACTTTTTAAAATTTTTATTTCATTTTTATTTATTTTTGGTGAGGAAGATTAGCCCTGAGCTAACATCTGTTGCCAATCCTCCTCTTTTTGCTGAGGAAGAGTGGCCCTGGGCTAACATCGGTGCCCATCTTCCTCTACTTTATAGGTGGGACGCCTGCCACAGCATGGCTTGATAAGCGGTGCATAAGTCCATGCCTGGGATCCGAACCCGCGAACCCCGGGCCGCCAAAGCGGAGTGCGCGAACTTAACCACTATGCCCCTGTGCTGGTCCCTTTTTCCAAGGGTTTTTTATGTACTACTAGTGCGTAGAAACTTCTGGGGAGCTATTCATCAGCTGTCTTTCAAGTTCTGCCCATAACCCTCAGTTGGGGCTCTGTCTGTTGACAGTCCGGGGTTTCAGAAGAGAGATTTCAAGGTCCGTTAGGATTAGGCAATAGAGTGACAGGCTGGTTTGAACATTTTTCTGGTTATTGACAGGCTTTACTGTGGCTTCTCCCAAATGAATGAGGAATATATTTTTCTAAATCCAGCCATTGAGCCAAATGAGCCACACTGGGATAAACTCTGTTTGTTTACAAATTATGTAAGAGAAGGGCCTGGCCGTTAAATTCTTCTGGGCCAGAATTCCTACCCCTCTTCAAAGTTGTAATCAAACCAAACAAACGCTTTCCACAGGAACTAATTCCCTCCCAAGAAACAGGAGCAGATGCTCCTGGGAGGCCTTCTGAAACTTTGGAGTGTTTCAAGTAGAAATATGTAACCAAGGTGAAGTTGTTCCAGAAACGTTGCTTGCTCTAGCCAGGACCAAAGCACGCGTCAGCTTTTTTATTTAGGGCAAGAGGTGCAGAATGAACTGGGCCAGTCCAGGCGGAATTTTCTCTAGAATGTTTAATTTTCTCTTTTCATCTTCCTCTGCTTCAGCTCCTTGTGACCTTTATTCCTTTCTGCTTAAGTAACCTTTTTTTGGCTTGATCCTTATCTCTTAGCTATGCTGGATTACATCTGGGGATCAAGGAGCCCTCTGAACCAAAGCACTCACTCATTGCTTCTTGTCCCTAGCAAAGATGTCAGGTGCAGAGCAAACACTCTGGGGGATGGAGGCGGAGGCCACCTTGCCTTTGTTGGTGTCCCGGTAAGACAGTTCTTTTTGAGATGGACAAAGACCATCCAGGCTCAGGGACGTGGTTTCCCAGCTCTTGCTGATTTGGGTCTTTACTGGGTGGCTTGATTTATTTTGGCTCAGGAACATTGTGAATTTTTAGGGCCTCAGGCACACCCGTATTAAAATCAGGTACACTTTCTAAAGTCAAATGCAGATTTCTCTGGATTATGCCTCAAGACGAGCTTTTCTCAAGGTGTCTTCTGAACAACACCAGTCCTACAGAATGCTCTGGAAAGGGTTCCATGGTGAACTAACTGTGAGAAAACTGTTTATCCTCATTCATTCTCGGAGATTTAAACTGCACAGTAGTAAATTAATGGCTCTGAGAATTCCTGCTGAAAAGGAATCTAAATGAACTCTATTCAGTCTGGCATTTCCCAGATATACTTGATCACAGAACTGCTTTCTCTACAAGGCCCCAAGGTGCTGGGAGATCTGCTCCAGCTAGCTGATATTAGGTTGATTTAGGGTCTGCGCTTGTCCAGCTGCTGTCCCATTGGATTGTGAGCGTGGAAGACCAAGACTGTGTTAATTTACAACTTCCCACAGGGCCCTGGGATATAGTTATCACAACCAGGGATGGCCTGAATGCCTTTCAGCTGTGTTCGGATCATTTCTTCCATTTTAGCTTAGCAGGTTTGTGGTCTTCTCTGTACTTGGGTGATGGAGTAGGGAGTTGTAGTATAAAAGAAGCAAGAAACAGTGTCTCTCTTTGAGGAATTTAATTGCTACTGGGATGGGAAGATTCACGAAGGAGTTAAACAGAAATACCCTCCAGCAGGTTTGAAATGATACCAAAGCAAGCCCAACACCAGCCCCAGGCAGCCTGTCCTATGGGCGTTTGTGGGGGGTCAGGAAGATGTGCCTTTGTTGTGATTTAGCTGAGTTGTGGGCACCTGGTAAGCTGTGGGGACCGTGAGCAGAGGGAAGATAAGATAGAGGAGTGCCACAGCAGTTGGGAGGTCCTAAATGACTTTTCATTAGGCTTGACCCTGTGTTTAACACATGTACACGTGTAACAGTCTCTTAGACTCCCCACAAGGTTGGCATCTTAGAGTGGGATGAAATGCATGTTAGTTCTGGAAGGAGAACTCTCCCTGGCTGATCTACCGGCCTCCCTCTACTGAGTTAACATCCTGGATTTGGGGGTGGCAGTCCTCCCCAACTCTAATTCTTGGACTGTGAGTTTGCCTGCCTGGTTTTGGGGGCCTGCTGCCTTGGAGGTGTTGGGCTGGGTTGAATGGACATGCATTTTTCAGGTTTGTCTACCTTGGTTGGTGCACAAAAGATTAAATATACTCTTCTGGCCCTAGTTGCCTGTAGGAAGAATGTGACATGAGCAGGGCTGAGATATTCTCTCTGTGAGGTGCTAAGAGGAGACTCTGAGATGAGGAGTTTAAATTCTTCTCCAACTATGTGTCATATTTCATAGTGTTGACTTAGGGCTTTTTTCCGTTTTTTTTTTTTTTAGCTTTTTAAGTTGGGGTTGACCTACCTGATGGATATTGTCAGCAGCTAAGCTCTCTCTAGCCTAGGGTATTCAGCCTTTTACCTCAGTGCCTTTTGATGAGGCCCCAGGCTTTGCTATTGCATTGAGGGTGGGGCTCAGCCTCCCCTCTACCCCTACTACACGCTCACCCGTCCCCCCTAGCCCCCCAGGGGCATCCTCTTTTTGCAGGACGCTGATTGTCAGAAAGTTCTTCCTTACACTGAACCAGACTTCTGCTCCTTGGTTCCGGGTCTGCCTTCTCGAGTGTATTAGTGTCCTAGGTTGCCAGAACAAAGTACCACAGACTGGGTGGTTTAAACCACAGAAATTAATTTTCTCACAGTTTGGAGGATAGAAGTCCGAGATCAAGGTGATGGCAGGGTTGATTTCTTCTGCGGCCTCTCTCTTTGGCTCGTAGTTGGCCGTCTGTCTTCTTCCTGTGTCTTCACATGGTCTTCCCTCTGTAACTGTGTCCAGATTTCTTCTTCTTAAAAGGATACCAGTCTTATTGGATTAGGGCCCATCCTTAGTTTAATCACCTCTTTAAAGACCCTATCTCTAAGTAGTCACACTCTGGGGTCCTAGGGATCAGAACTTCAACATATAGATTTTTGGGAGATGCAATTCAGCTCATAACCTAAAACCACTAAGACATGATGGCCCTTCAGATCTTTGAAGGTGGTTAGCCTCTGGCACCCCTTTCCCACTACCACCAATAAAACCAATAAAATTCGTTTTCTCCTTGGTGAGCACCCCAGTTCTTTCCGTTCTTCATATGAGATGGTTTTGAGGTCCTTGACCATCTTGGAATCTTCTAGATTTGCCAAACTTTCAGTAGCAACTTTAATATATTTGTCTTTAATTTTGCCTGCATAGGTCTGACCATTGACACATACATGTACACACTCCTCACAAGAGCAGTGCTACCGTAAGTCTTCTCACTCAGGCATTTATGTTTAGAGTTAAGTGCTCAGGATCTAAGTTTATTCACTGCTCTCTGCCCTTCCTCAGTTTTAGGAAAGCCAGTGGAGATAGTTATTTCAAAAGAACAAATGAATGTAAAGATGTGTTTATTCTTTTGAAGTGTAATTGCTGTCTGGAGAGCCTAGAAGTAACTCAGTTATTTGAATATAACTCCTTTTAGGTACATACTCTTATGCAAAGCTGTAGTGTAATTAGATTTAAAATTATAAGGTATCTTCTTCACTTTTAGAGATTGTTTTACTTTTTATTGCCCATCTCCTCCACCAGAAATTAAGTGTCAAAAAGGCTTACTTGTTTTGTTCTTTGGTATCTTCAGCACTTAGCAGAGAGAAGTTAAAAAAAAAAAAGTTTGTTGAATGACTAAACAAATCCTCTGAAACATCTTGTGTTTATTTAATCAGGAGCGTCCTGTTGTGTCTCAGAGGCCTAAATGTGGCAGAAATGGCAGCTTCGAGTTGGGGGTTGTTGTAGACACTTCCCTTTTTGCCGTTGAATTGTGGCTCTTTCCACGAAGAGACCCTCAGTGCTGTTCACTTTTCTGCTAAATTGTGGTTTGTAAATCCTGATTGATAGTTTTGACAGACTTTCTGCCTCTACTGTAGTCTCTTCAGATGGAGTGTGACACTCTTGGAGTTCCTTTCTTTGAAGATGCTTTGCACCACCCAGGATTTCCAAATTGTAGCCCTGAGATGCCCAGAGTCCTGGCCCCACACAGCTGTTAGGCCCCCCTCTGTTCTGGAGGCCCAACAACATTAAAAACACCAACTATTTATAGCATACTTTTCAGTGTCAGTAAATTATAGGATGCTCTTGCCAGTGGGATGGGGCAAACACCCACCTGCCTGCCGCTCTACGATTGCACAGAAGCTTGCAGCCAGGTGGCAGGAGCTGAGCCCCACCTGAGTGCTTCCAGCACCTCACCAGGCTCAGGCCTGCTGAGATGCCATGGGGGTTTCTAGTAGGGTCCATGTCCTTTGAGATGGAGTGGTTGGGCATAAAAAAAACAAGACGTCGAGGTATGTGGGCTCTTGAGAGAAGCCCATGCTGATCTACTGCCAGCCCCCCAGGTGGCTGTGTTTTCAGTGGTCTGTACAGGGAGGTTTGTTAAGTTAAATCACTGGTGAACAGGGGAGTGTCCAGTGCAATGTCCATTTAATCTTACCTGAATGGAGCCGTCAAATTCCAACAAAGAACTGAAGATACTGAATCTAAATTTGGGTACGATACAATCTCTGTAGGGTGAAGAATTTTAAGAGTAGGTAAAAGCTCTTCAAAAGGCCTGCTAGGGTCTAGGGTCTTAATTGTCCCTCAGCCATCTCTTGGGAAAGATTTCCTGGCCTGCCATTCAGAGGACGTGGGAAGGGGCAGCCCGCTCCTGAGGGCGCTGTTTAGAAAGGGCTCAGTTGCTAGCATGCTGCTGAGGGTGAGCTCTCCCCTGGCCACTAAGCCCGAAGTAGCTGGACTTCTGGGGGCAGGTTTTGTGTGCTGGCTTTTGGGCCCTTCAGTTCTTTGCGTGGTTCAGGGAGGGAGGGTGGCAAGAAAGAGGGCTGTTCTGTTAGCTGGAGTTTCCATTGAAGTGCTAACTGCTGGATCCTTTGAACCTCCAGCCTGGGAGGGTATTTATAACTAGCTGTTTGCATGCTTAGAGGAACTGAGGCCCTGCCTTTCTGTAGTGGTTTAAGAGCCGTGCCCTTGGTGTGGGCTGAAAGGGCAGGCCTGGCCGAGTATGGGGACTCAGACTCGACTCCCCACGACCTTGTTCGCCTCCCCTCTCCCCCGTGAGGCCAGCCCTTTCAGGGTTAATGTCTCTGCTTTGGAAGCAGCTGGCCAGTTTACACTCCTCCCTGGCCTGTGCAAAAATACTTCCTTTGAAGTGTTGGGAGAAGCGGTGAAAGGTAAAACCTGGTGAAGAATAAAACCTGGAGTGGGGCTTGGCACGCGCTTCTCTTGCAGGGAGTTTGCTGTGAGACTGAGCCCCCAGCCTTCATTGTGACCCACCAGGCTGGTTGGTTCTCCTCACGTATTTCACAGCTTCCAGCCTGGTCGCAGCTGGCTTTCTCTGTGTGTGTGTGTGTATGTGTGTGTGTGTTTAAAGTCTCCAGGAAAGGAGTATTTCTCAACAGGGGAGAGAGTTAGAATGCAGCCGCCAGGCTTGGCGGCAGGAGTCCCTTTGACTGCACTGCTCCCTGGGGCTCCTTCGATGGGGAGGTGTGGGGTGGTGGTGGGGGAGGCTCAAGTGTCTCCACTTGGTCCTACAGCAGCCAGCCCTGCTTCTTGCCCCTGCTGGAGCAGGAAGGCGCCACTGAGCCCATCTCTGATTCAGGTCAGAGCACTGCAGCCCAGAAGACCGCTGGGCTCGAAGTCTGAGTTCTGACATTTGGGATTTGCTGAGACCCAGCACAATGCCCTGACTTCTCTCAACCTTGGTTCCCATTGGTAAAGTAAGGACCAGTTGGAAGTAAAGGGTTGGGGACACCTTGAGAAAGTGCCAGACACTTCTTTAATGTGGGGCCTGCTGCTGAGTAGAAATGGCATTTAGGGAAAAGGGGCCAAAGAGAAGAATGCCAGAGCAGAAATGAGACGGAACAAAGCTTGAATGTCTTCTTAATCCTTGAGTATTTGCAGCCGAGGAGGGGTCGGGCGAGATGGGAGGAGAGGCAGCTGTTATATTCTGGAGAAGAATGCCAACCTGTTTCTCCCCACAGATGGGCCCGCACAAGTTCTTTCTGAACTGAGGTTTGCAGTCCCTTCTTCCCTGGGAAATGCCTGTATCATATGGATTTCTTACGTCTTATTACACTGCTTCCTATCTCTCTTAGACAAGAGGTGAGGGCCACAGATTTAAAATATCATGTGGTAATGTTTATTGCTGACTTGTGCCAGGCATTACGTTAAGCACCCAACATGAATGATCTCATTTTTTCCTCATAATGGCCATATGCTGTTAAATGTCCTTGTCCCCATTTTATAGATGAGGAAACTGAGGCTTGAAGAACTGAAATAACTTACCCAAGGTCTCACTACCTCGTGATAGAAATATGGAAATACAGACCCAGTCAAGCTGATTTTAGACCCTTTACTCTCAATAGGTTTGGTTACAGTAAGTGATGGAGGATAAAATTTTAATTCTGCGCCCCAAACCTGGTCAGAAATGTTATTAGAGAAAGAAGTGGAACATTGAACTCTCTTCATTATGACAGTTATGTGCATCAGTTGACTCTTGCTGATCAGTTATATTTGAATAAACATCAGTGCTTTTTGCCTTTTGGTTTCTGAAGAGGAACTTTTCTAATTCTCTATGTTGTCTTTATAACATAAATGCTTTTTCTTCCTCCTTAGAAAGGAGGGAAGGTGGTTGCAGGGCTCTGTAGCTGGGTTTGTCACAGTTGCCGGTCTTGGTGGTGGGCTCAGTGGGTGGTCTGCGCCTCTAGGAGTCCTTGCCTTAGGCTTTGGTATCTTCCCAGCCTAGGTCCAGATTGGCAGTTCCTTCAAGGGACTGGGGATCCCATCCTTGACCTCGCTCAGCTGCAGGGAGAGAGGGAGCTGGGAGGGCTTGAGTGATTTGCTCCCAGTTGCACATGGGGCCAGGCCAGCAGTCCACTGGCCACGTGCCTCTCCTTTTTACCTGAATTTCAAACCAGAGGGTAGATGAAAGGAATAGAAATGACAGGTCAGAAGAGTAGGAGGGCTCTCATTTGCAAACAGTTTCTTTTGATCTTCACCCTTTGTTTAAAAAAAAAAAAAACACCAAAAAACCCACAACTGCTAGCCTGAGCACATGGTTCACTCTGGTTCATTGAGGGGCAGTCATTTCTCTTTTCGCAAGAAGCCCCCTACCCTCCAATGGTCTGTTTCATTTAGGGCCCCACAACCCCTCTCCCATTCTGCTGCTCGGCTGCCAGATGTCATGCTCCTCTTCACAAATCTTGAAGAGCCTTTTTTACTCTTTATAGGATAGAGTCTAAACTCTGTCTAACCCTAATATTCTAAGGCCCTTGGCACTTTGTTCCCAGTCTGTCTTTCCAATTTGGTATCCTACTGCTGCAGAACCCTGTGCCTCCAGTCAAATGGCTCCTCCAAATAGGCTTTGACCTTCGTTTGCATCTTTGCTCACATTCTACCCATCTTTCAAGGCTGCTGCCTCCAGGAAGCTCTCCTGGACCATTGCAGCACCCAGTTGTCTCTGCTGCCTCTGAACTTGAAACAACCTGGTCTGGTCACTCATTTGACACTTCATAATATTTTATTTTTTGTTGTTTAATTATAGGTGTGTCTGTCTCCTCACTAGATTGTAAGCCTACTGAGGTCAGAGGCATGCCTTCTGAACTGCTTTGTATCCCACCAGCACTAGATAGAGCCTCCATTAGATGCTGTGTAAGGATCTGGGACTGAAATCCTATCATTGTTCTGTTAATAGGAACGAAAGACTTGATAAATGAGTCTCCAAAATAAAATAATTAACAGATTTTTATAGGGTCTATGCTGTGTTAGAATTAATATACTTTTAGATCAAGAGTTCTTGAATGAATCAGGGAGTTTGTACGTATTTTTTGTGTGTATGATTTTACTGGGAAGTGGTCTACTGTGGGAATTTTTGATCTAGACCCCCTCAAGATGAAAGTAACAAGTATGTGCTCTTTTAATCTGCTCTTGTTGCTATTTTGCTCCCCAGTTAGTTCCTCTTTTATTTTTAGGCTTCAGCATTCTTATAACTTCTCCTCCCTCCTAACTCATTTCTTGGATATCTACTTACACTGTTATAATTGTGTTCTTCTCTTAAAAATGTCTCTAATCTTTTTAGCTATTATGATAATATATTTTGTTTCCTTGACCTTTTCCGTAGGTTGTGGTCGATCCCTCGACTCTGAGGGGTTCGCGTAGCTCGATGGTCTCCACTGGAATTTTTAGTTTGATGTCCCAAAGGTGGATCCACCTGTATGGGAAGGATTTATTTTCCCCTTCTCTGCCCCCTCCCAGTCCTTTTCTCTGCCTTCTGGCCTGTGTGTTTGAAATTCTGGCCTTGAACACACCTAACAGTCCTGGAACATGTCTGTTTCCCTGTTAACTCTTTTGTGCCCAATCTGTGCGTCGCTTGTTCAGCTGCATCTGGGAGTGCAATCATGTTTGCATCCCCGTATACCTTTTCCTTCTTGGCATTTTTTCTATTTCTTACCACTTAAGTTTGTAGCAGAAGAGGTGGTGACAACACAGGGTCACCGTTAGTAGTTCTCCGTTTATAAAATGGGACAGACTTGGAGAGGTCAGCCGACTTACCCAAGGCCACAGGGCCAGTAAGGGAGCAAAATTGGCCTTGTGAGGCAGCCCAGGGATGTGCCATGTGCCATGTCCCATGATGGCCCCACATGGCGGCGCTGGGAGCCTGTAGCTCTTCGAGGAAAAGAGTTATCCAACTGCAGCAGCCTGGAGTGCTTACTCCAGTGGCCATTTCTAATCCAGTTTTTGAAAGTAATGGATTTTGAGGGTGGGTTTGGTATTTCCTCCAGGTTCTTCTGTGTTTGTGGGTATTTTTCTGGAGAAATGGACTCTGTAATATTCATCTGTCTCTTAAAGAGGTCTGAGATGCCCAAACAGGTGAAGAGCCCGGGATTGGGGTGGCACTTGATGCCCCTCTCCTTGCAGGCATTGCACTGGAGAAGCTGGCTTGTGGGCCACATGCTGTCCTGGTAGCTCCAGTGACTGCTCTGGGGTCGCAGCAGGAAAGTCAGATGCGAGCTCCCCTCACTCCATCTAGTGTCAAACTGCTTTTTCCTTAAATTAAAAGTCTGTGAGGAGTAACCTTTAAAAATAGCAAAGGGTTAGAGGTTACTTTCTTTTTCAAGTTCTTATTATAGAAAATGTTACATGTATTCACAAGTAGAACGGTGTCGTGTACACAATGTACGTCCACTGTCACTGTCACCCAGAGTTGTCAACTCCTGGCCCCTGTGGTTTCATCTGTACCCTCACCCCTGTGTTCTTTAGAAGCAAAGCCAGCCATATTATTTTCTTCTGCAAATATTTCAGTATCTCTAAAACAAAGATTCTTTTAAAAAAACATAATCCCAATGCTGTTCCCACAAGAGGTTAATGTTAAGTTAGTGATGTCCCCTCCAAAGGGATGGCCCCCCTCCCCCCACTGCGTAAAAGCTATCAAGTGTGTAGTTGGGGCACTTGAATATCCCAGCACTGGCCCCCTGGTCTGGGGGGTCCTGGTCGAGTCTGAACTGGTGGGGTCGCAGCTGGCGCTGGCTGGGCCATCCGAGTGGATGGTGGATCCCAGCGTGGGCGCCGCGATGGTATCTGCTTTGCCCCGGGCGGGAACCGCAAGATCAAAGGGCGCCTCGCGCTCGGGCGCTTCAAAGCCGGCCAGGCAGCCCGGATTGATGCCGAGAAGGAGAGCGCTCTGCTGATGTAATCGTAGCCTGTGAGACAGGTTCTTTTTTTTTTAAGTTTAAACAAAGACACCCCTTGTTTGTTTAGGGAGGTGAAGCGTGTGCCGGGGAGGGCATGCGGCCTCTGGAGGGCTCCACTCTGGGCTGGTGGGCCCGCGGTAGGGCAGGAATGCTGCAGGTGGCTGCAGTTTTCTTAGATGCACTTGTAGAATTTTCCGTAAAAGACAAACTGCTTCTGTTAGGATCAGCTGATTTTTGTCCGTTTCTTAGGGTGGTCGGGTTTGTTCCCAAGTGACACTCCTGAGATTTTGGAAGCAGCGTCCTCTGGTGGGCGAGTCAGGCCTTGGAACACCCCTGTGAACCAGGCGGGGCGACAAACCAGCAAGTAGGCAAGGGGTCTGTGGTCTGCCTTTGGTCCTTCCCACCCCTCGCTCTAGAAAGAAACCTCCTCTGTCCCTTCCCCAGTGGGTGTGAGAGGCTTGCCTGAGGCTGGTGAGCAGGGCAATCCCCTTGTTGGGGGCGGAGGTTCCCAAGAATATGGCTGAATGCCAGGGTCTCCACCACCCTAGCCTGAATATTCTCATAGTCTTTGCAAAAATCACAGACCCATGGGAGATCTTCCCCTGCCTTTTGTAGTTGTTCAGTACACACATCCGTGAAACCCCGTGCCATATACACCTCCATGAGTAAAATCATAGCCGTACTCCACTTTCTTGCTTAGTAAGTTACACAGACAAAGCAGTCCTCCCAGCTGAGCCAGCTTCTTGGATGTGGAGTTCCCTCCCAAGATCTCCCCACATCAGAGCTCAGGATCAGCGGGGCAGGGGTACTCACCAGTCTCAAGTCCACCTCGGCATCTTGCAGCATCCCACCCAAACCCAGTATGTGTAAGTCCAGATTTCTCTTCTCAGACAAGTCTGTTTCTTTTGGGTTCCAGTCTGTTACTCAGGCTAAAAACCTGGTGTCTCTCTAGACTGTCTTTCCTTACCTGACCCCATGATGCCTTTGTCTGTGCACGTTGAATTGTCTGTAAGTTCCTTGAGGGCAAGACTGGGGGGATTTTTTCCTTTTTTTAACTACAAATCAGATTTTCCCCATCTTTTACAGAAGCACTTCCCTCCAACATTTTATTACGAAAAATTTCAGATAGGAAAAGTGAGAGAATTTTACGGTGAACACCCATATACCCATCCATCTGTATTCTACCATTAACATTTATTATACTTGCTGTATCACATATCTGTCCATCTGATGTGCCTTTAATGTTTGAAACCTGAGCACATGTATATCTAGCACGTAGTAGGTGCTCATGTTTTCATGGATGTGACAGTATTTTGAGGTTCCCCTTTTATTCTGTTTCTACCACTTTGAGATCCAGATCTATCTGTCTGTCTCTATCTTTCTCTCTCTAAAGTTGGGAACAGCCTATGGGATCTTGTTTCTTTATTCAGACACTCAAGGGAGAACTCAGGACCACCTGGGGCATGGAGTTGTTTTGGAGACCCCCTTGTGTTTGAATGACTTGCCCCATCACGTTTCCTGAAGCAGAGTCCGTTGCCCTTCCTTCATGTTGTTCCTCCTTTTGCCTTCTGGCCAGGTGACCTTGTGGCTGCAGTGAGCATGGGCCCATTTTGTTCAGAGGCTTGTAGGTTTTTATACAAGGGGGCTACCTTAGAGTGTGAGTTAGCCAGCTGAATGGAACTTCTGGTGGGTTTTAAACAAACTGGTTTAAAAAATCTGTAGGTACAACAATATTGTGTGATTTTTTTTGTTGTTTTTTAAATGAATAAAACGTGTCACGTTTCTTGAAATATCAGTATGAACTTGCGTTTTGGGAGGAAATTTCATTGGAATTGGCAAAGTCCGCTTATCCTCTGACCCTTTCATAGAAAGGCTTTAGCTCTCACTTGCACATCTGCTCAAAGGATCTCAGAAGCCTGCAATATTTTGACTTATTATAGGTAAAATGAATAAGTTTTGCCAAGTTAAGATGAACCACAACTTGTTGCACTTAGGCTGGCTTCCCATGAACTCTTCTTTTTCTTTGCTTTGCTTTGATTTGTATTCCCTCCAAAACAAGTTGACGTGATTGTGTGTGTGTGTGTGAAGTCTTTTAAAGTAGAAGAAGCACTTTCTTTCACTGTTGTAAACAGGAAATGGACAAGATCTACAAGCTTATCTGATTCTTACCTGATTCTTTCCCTTCATAGAATGGGTAAGCTCTTCCTTTCTTGAATGGCAATCATATTTTAGTGCCAACCTGTGGCTTCCCTGCTTAAGGGCCTCGGGCTCAGATAGGTTTCAGTTTTGTGTGTGTGTGTGTGTGTGTGTATTCAGAAGAATGACCTGACTTTGCTGTGGTCTCCTGTGGCCTCCAGGGTGCCAAGAGATCTGTGATGTGAGTTGCGTACTGGACCTGCTGACTACGCCTTTTTTGCTGGTGTCCTACCTATTTTATTTTGCTGTAGCTTAGGAGGCAGCTACACAACCTTTTAATAATGACGCTAAGACCACCATCTCCAGTTTGATTCTGTTTAGAGACCTTATTTTGTGCAGTATAGATCTGTGATCCAGTGACAATTGTGAGTTGTTGGTGGCTCCCTACCCACTATCATGGTCTGTACTTAATTTTTGCCCAACTCTTTCATTTTGAAGTGTTTTTTTTTTCTTTTGGTGAGGAAGATTGGCCCTGAGCTAACATCTGTTGCCAATCTTCCTCTTTTTGCTTGAGGAGGATTGTCCCTGAGCTAACATCTGTGCCAGTCTTCCTCTATTTTGTATACGAGATGCTGCCACAGCATGGCTTGATGAGCAGTGTGTAGGTCCGTGCCTGGGATCCAAATCTGTGAACCCCGGGCTGAAGTGGAACACGCGAACTTCACTACTATGCCACTGGGCCGGCCCCCATTTTGAAGTTTTTAAGCCCATAGAAAAGTTGAATGAATGGTTCAGTGTGTGGCAGAATGTTAACAATTGCTCAATTTGTACTTTAACACATACACTGTGTGTGTGTGTGTGTGTGTGTGTGTGTGTGTGTGTGTATTTCTGTTTTGGCTGACCATTTGAAAGTTGCCAATATCATGACATTTTACCCTCAGTATTCCAGCATACATCTGTCTGCTAAGACTAAGGACATGCTCCTAATCACTGTGCCGTCATCACACCTATGAACTTGATACACTTAATTTCTCTGATTATCTCAGAAATGTCTTTTATAGCTGGCTTTAAGAAACCCAGGATCCATTCAACGTTCTCCTGTAGTATTTAACTTTTAAAGTAGTTATGTTACATGGATGCACAGACACTATAATGCTAATGGGAAGCAAAATAAAAGGAAAGGCTTCTCCCACAATCCTGCTATCACAACAAACCAAACCAATTTTGCTTTTCCATCTCTTCTTATGGTCTTTAAAAATGAAGCTTTGGACAGATTTTTTGGTTCATTTTTATGACCATCCATGAGATAATTGAAGGTATCACGGAAAGTAAAAAAAAAAAAAAGAAAGGAAACTGACCAAAGACTGTTGTGCTGTTTCACTACATAAGCAAAAATTATGGTCTTTGAAAATTCTTGCTGAGAGATTTGGAATTTTGTTAGGAATACCAAGAAGCCAGTGGCCTTTGAGTTATGTTTGAATCAAGAGGGAAGAAATCAATTCTTCCCTTTGTTTGTTCAAAGTTTGACTTTTTTAATGATATAACAGCATCTATAGATCTTGGCACTCCTTTTTCCAAGGTGGTTTTCCCACCTTGGCCCTATTGATATTTGGACCTGGATGGTTCTTTGTGGTGGGTCCTGTCCTGTCCATTGGAGGATGTTGAGCAGCATCCCTGGCCCCCACGCACTAGATGCCAGTAGCAACTCCCCCTCCCCAGTCATAACATCTAGAAATGTCTCTAGACATTGCCAAACGTCCCTTGGTTGAATGGAGAAGGATGACAAAATTGTCCTTAGTTAAGAACCATCAGTCTAGAAGCTCTTTAGGGTTAATTATTATTTTTTTTTTTTAATTTTTTTTGTGAGGGAGATCAGCCCTGAGCTAACATCCATGCCAATCCTCTTTTTTTGCTGAGGAAGGCTGGCCCTGAGCTAACATCCGTGCCCATCTTCCTCTACTTTATGTGGGATGCTGCCACAGCATGGCCTGACAAGCAGTGTATCGGTGTGCGCTGGGGATCCGAACCCTGGACCCCCAGCAGCAGAGCACGCGCACCTAACTGCTAGGTCATGGGGCCGGCCCCTAGGGTTAATTATTGAGTTGATGTTTACTGTGCTACTGATGATTTTCTGGAGGGACATTTCCTGTTATAATGAGAATTCAATTATTTTAAATCCTGTCTCAGTTTGAGAACCTAGAATTTTCTAGATGTCACTCGCTAAGGGATTGAAATCAGTTGGCACATGACAGTTGAGTGTGTGCCTTTTCGTGTTTTCACACCTTGTTATCTGATACTCTTGGTACCTGTAGGTGGTTGGGTAATTGAAAAGGGTCAGTTAAGTTGAGGCACAGAATGATTTAAAAAAGAAGGATAGTTTAAAATGATGTTTTAACTAAGGCCTACGTAAGTGGACATTCATGCCCAGGGTTTTGTGAATGGGCCCGCTGATTTGCGCTCCTTAAAGTCTTATGTTAGGGCCGGCCCTGTGGCTTAGCGGTTAAGTGCGCGCGCTCTGCTACTGGCGGCCTGGGTTCAGATCCCGGGCGCTCACCACTTCTTTGGCCATGCTGAGGCGGCGTCCCACATACAGCAACTAGAAGGATGTGCAACTATGACATACAACTATCTACTGGGGCTTTGGGGAAAAAAAGGAGGAGGATTGACAATAGATGTTAGCTCAGAGCCAGTCTTCCTCAGCAAAAGGAGGAGGATTAGCATGGATGTTAGCTCGGGGCTGATCTTCCTCACCAAAAAAAAAAAAAAGTCTTACGTTAGTTTTATCCTTGAATGTATCACTTAAAATTTATAGTTCTGGGGAGTTTCTTTTAAGCGAGTCAAAAACTTATAGTTATTTGTAAAGCTATCAGGAGCCTTCTAGAATTTCGCTTTTTTTCATCTAGTCTTCAAAAGTTGCACTTAGTTCTCAGCCTTTTTTTTTTAGTTATTTGCCTTCGTTTAATCTTTCTTTCCAAAGTATTTGACTTAGTTTTCTTAGGATAAAACTCTTTTTTTTTTTGCATCGTTTAAGATTTAGTTTAGTTACATACTTACAGCAGGTAGAGTTGGCATAAAAAGATCTAGAAACATGTACAGCTTGGCTGATGGGAGCAGTGGTGTGTGGGGGTCCTAGAGAGTGGTGTCCTGGCCAGGAGTCTGCAGTAGGAGCAGGCATCAGTTAGTGGTTAATTGGGCAGGTCTGTTTATAGCCCCTACTATATTCTGAAGTATGTGGAGAGGCTCCCAGAGAAGGTGGTATCCTTTCTAAGTGTGTGCCCTCCTTAGGAGTCAGAAGATCTGGCTTTAAGCCCCAGTTCTATCACTTTCTCTTTGGATTTGGGGCAAGCCCCTTAGTGGCCCCAAGCCTCTGGTTGCTCTTCTGTCAAGTGAGAATTATAGTAATGCTTGTCTTAATTACCGAGCAGGTCATCCTGCAGGTTACACACCGGTCACGTAACAGGACACATCTTTGTAGGTGTTCCCTGGGACACTGGTATGTTATTTATTTATTTATAATTTTATTTATTTTTTTCCCCCAAAGCCCCAGTAGATAGTTGTATGTCATAGCTGCACATCCTTCTAGTTGCTGTATGTGGGACGCGGCCTCAGCATGGCCGGAGAAGCGGTGCGTTGGTGCGCGCCCGGGATCCGAACCCGGGCTGCCAGCAGCGGAGTGCGGGCACTTAACTGCTAAGCCACGGGGCTGGCCCACACTGGTATGTTATTAATGAGCCATCTATTGCTGAGCCCAAGAATTGATTTGCTCTTCTGAGGATGTGTTGGCTGCATCTTGCTCTTTGATCACAGAGTGCTTGAACCTCACAGTGAGAGCTTTCGGTCAGAACAGGAAACAGAGGAGGCTTGGCTCAGTACAAATTCATACCCATTTCTGTGGAAACAGCTTTGGGCTCCTACCATGCTGATGCTGAAGGCACGTGGCGTGGCTGAATCTTTGTCACTGGCTTCTCAGTGATGAACGCAGAGAGCAGGCCGGGGTGAGGCGGCAGGAGGTGAGAGGACCAGGATCTTGGCTGGAGTGTAAGAGGCAGCCAGGGTTCTCGTCACAGGTCGTTTACCCATGCTTTGATGTGTATGCAAAGTGAGTGACTTGTGAAGACCACACTACCCTGGAGGAAAAGAAGCAGTTGTTTCACAGTGCAACATTTTAGAGTCTTTTGGAAGGTAAGAAATATTTATGCCAGGATGCCACTTTCATTCTTTCATCAGCAGGTTGACCAACGTTGGAGCCGTCTGCCAGAGTCTTGTGCTGTTGAATGGTTAGATCAATCTTGCACTGATGTTCGTACCTCGAAGGACCTTTTGTTGTGTACCGTTGTGAGTTATAGAAACTTGGCCTGCATAAACTGGAGCCGATGCAATTGTTCTTTGTAACCTTCCTTCCCTGCCCCACAAAGGAAGCCAGAATCAGCCCAGTAGATGAAGATGTTACTTTGTGAGTACTTGTGTAACCTGAAGAAGACTGAAATTGTGTAGCACTTAGCATCAGGGAAACCCTGGGATTATTAGGGCAAGTTGTTATTAGTACAGCACAAATTCTGCCCTTAGGCCAGCATTAATCTTTTGACGTGAGAATTGACAAAGGAGAAAACAGTCATGGAGGCTACTCCTTTGTTAGGGAACTCCATCTGTCCCTCTGTGCCAGGCACTATATTAGGCACTAGGGATGCTGCAGTGGAAAAGACAAAAATCCCTGCCCTCGTGGAGCCCCACATTGTACTGGGGAATCTAGGTCCCAGCACATTTTCATCCTAGAATCAGAGGGACTCTTCCTGCCCAGTTCCACTGGGCTAGACATGTAAAGAGAATGTGCAATCAAGGAACAACTAAGCTTGGTCAAATAGCAAAATACGGGTGAGGTTCCTCTGGTCAGAGGAGGCAGAGTGATGGGGACACACTGAGCTCAGTGACACATCACTGTAGACAGCCTGGGAGAACCACGGAAAGGACGGTGCAGGTCGTCAGCCAGGTGTAGGGCCAACTTGGAACAAAGACCGTGGAAGGGACAGGTGTGGTGTGTGGTACCTGTAGCTGAGGCTCAGATGATAATCTTACCCTGCTCAAGCATGGTGAGGACTGTTCAGCCATGCAGACGCTCATTGCTGAGTGCCTAAGTATTTGAAATCAAGGATGCAAGCAAAGAAATAGGGAGTTCTGCATGGGGTAGTAGGGTGTGGAATTGCTGATGTGTATCTTAGCCAGAAGAGGCCTTGTCCCCTCTCCTGGCTTGGTTTCCTCACCTATAAAATGAGGCCTGCATCTCAAAGGTCTCTCCTGGTTTGAATTAAAAAAAAAAAATCTCCACATTGTTGAGTAAGAATGTAACCAGTTGCCTCTTTGATCTTTGATCAATGATCCACATGAGTGGAGGTGACCTGGCTTTTCCTGGTTCCCGTTACCTTTGGAATGAACACAAAATGTCTATTTTGTAGATGACCAGGTCCCTATGGCACATACAGAATCTGGGGTAGTGTGAGAGTATAGTAGCCACACAGCAACACTGAGTCATTGTGTGAGTATACTTATAATCTGTCACCAGGCTTCTCTGCTCTGCCGTAACTCCAGCTGAGAGGCAAGACCAAGCAGAGAAGTGGGCTTCTGCAGCTGGAACCCTGAAAGCCTGTACAGGGCTGACACATATTTCCTTAAATCCTTGTCTTGGGTGTCACTGGCTACGGTGACTCCTTTTAAGAACCCTCATGGGAGAAAGTCACCAAATATCTGTCTGCTCAGCAGGAGCTCTGATGCCTTCTCTTTACCAGCAGTAAATCTTCAGTGCACGTCCTCTCTGAGATACACTGTTCCTTCTCTCCCTTCTTCCCCGTGCCCCCTTCCTCTCCCTCCTTCTACTTTAAAGAAAGAAAGCAAAACTTCTAATTATATGGAAACAAAGATTGCCAAGGTTTATTAGAGTGAAGCGTTGTGGGTGTGTGTGTGTTCCATGTATAATAGTGGCCACATCTTCCAAAGTACATCATCTGACATTTGAGAATATAGACTTCCCTCTCAGGGTAAAGCTGTATTTTAATAGCTTGTGGTTTTTAAAATATCATCTAAACTCGTGAACAAGCGCATTCTTCTCAATTATACCCCAACTCTACCATGATCTTCCCTTTCTTCTCCTTAATTTCTGTAGAAATTATTGGACTCTACTTATAAAAACTAGGGGATTGTACATTATAGTTCAAAAATGAATCAGTTCGAGTCTGTGCAGTATGGTAATTAAAAGGAGTTTTAGGTGTTATTCTGAATTTTTAGAAAGAGCATTCCTGAACCTGAATGAAGCAGTCAGCATTCTGGTGAGCCACAGGCTTATGGAGCAAATGTTGGAGTCTTCTGATGGGCCCCATAACTATTAAGGAGTTAACGTTACCTCTGCCATGTCTAAACATTAACCAGAGGGCTTCCTCTGCTGTTATCTCTTATCAACAATTGCTTGGAACATTCTCTGGCAGTCGAGCTTTGTTTTTCCTCTGAGGAGATGCTAGAACAGGATGAGAATAGACATTAGGCTCAACAAAGGAAGATTCTTGATTATGTCCAAAGAAACACTGGCTTTGTGGGGATGTAGAGTTTGCCTTCTTAACATTTTGTAACCTCCTGTCAACATCCCCCCCCAACACACACACACACCCTCACACACATGCATAGTTACCTGGAGCTGGGGGACAGGGTGTAATAATTATTTTATTGTGTAATGATGAATGGTACCTCTTTTCCTATTTGGGATACTCATTAAAGTTGCTTCATGGGGACAGAGTGATGGTGAGGTGCAATTGAGGCACACAGTTGAGTGCCTTCTGCTTGAGGACCTGAGGTATTAGTGCTCTCCAGGTCACTCATATTTGGGGGGACAAGTAGAGGGGGTGCTGCTCTACTGCAGATGTGTTTATCTGGTTATTGACAAAAGGCTGGGTGACCCAGAAACTTAAACCCGGAGAAGAACAAAAGTACTTTCACACTTACAAATGGGAAGATCTTGGAGGCTCTTGAATAGCTCCTCTGGAGTGCTTTCTTTGCCACCTAGTTTCTTTGGAGCTGTGGCTTCTAATAGCTTCTCAGCCCAGAGGGCCCCATAAAATTTTAGCCTGTTTCTATATAGAGTGCTTTGGAGTGGCCATTTCTCTCTGCCTCTTATTTACTCTCAAATACCCTTTGGAAAAAGAGCCGATGAGGTGCATTGAGACTTGGTATCAAAAGCCATTCATTGATAGCCGTTGCTCGGTTCTCCCGTACTTTTGGCCTTAAATTTTGTAAAAAAAAAAAAAAAAAAAAGAGGTTTAAGGAATTATTCCTATAAGGTAAGAAGACATATACATTAAAATCTAATCAGTAAAAGAGTATATAGATTGAAAAGGAGAAGCCCTCCCACCCTGCTTTTCTTCCTGTAGATGCCACTGTGACCAGCTGGGTGTCAGATTTTTCTTTTCTGTGCATTTATCTATGTACCCTGTTCCTTGACTTGCTGACTCAGGGATTCTCTGAATATAGCAGGGTACACAAGGTACACCATAACCACATCCCATCATGGCTTCCGATTCAGATTGGATGAAACAGCACACACTCCCAGGCATTTGTGGGGGAATGGCGCTTATCTTAAGCCCCAGGGATTCACTTCTTCTCTTCTCTTGTAAGCTTTCAGGCACTGCCCCACTTTCTGGACCTGGCTGTCACGATTCTTGATTCTTCCTATGTTGTTCTCCTAATAGAGCTCTTCTGGGATAGAATGTTTGAATATCTCAATTCCTTCCACCTCAGATACGGACACACAGACCCTGCCTCTGTGCCTGCCCTTTGTCCCTAGAGGTACCCCTGTGAGAGCCCTGGTCACGAGATCTGCTCTGGCCCTGCAGAGGCAGCCCACTTCAGAGTCCCATGTGATAAAGTCCAACGGGTTTTCAGGTTTCCAGTCACTCTGTCCCGACCTTAGCATTGCTCTTTGGTGGCTTTGGTTTTTGGGTGCTCTGCCCATGTCCTCAGTTCATTTCTCTTCATTCTGGGCTCTTCGCTTGAAGTATACTCACCAGGCTCCACTCCTTGAGGTCAAGACTGCTGTTTTTCTACCCATGGAAGCTGGCCTGTCTGCTGTTGAACCCATATGTGAGTGAGGTGCCCACACCAATACATCTGGCCAGCTGCCCTGGGTCAGCCCACTGCCTCCTCCCATCTCCTCCAAGGTTTGTTAGGTTCCAGCCTCCAGTGGCTGCAGAAGTGATTTTCTACAATTCTATCTCTATGGTTTATGATAGAATCCATTTTTCTAAACCTGATATAGAGTTACTTCCACCAGCAACAGTATTCTCTTAGGGTCTCCAAAGAGGCTCCCCCACCTGGATTCCCAACCACCTCACTAACCCAGGGGGTTGGGAGACGGGGGTAGATGATCTTTTTGTCTCAAGCGGTGCTGCTTGTACTTTTGTCCTTCACCACTCGTGTGCACTGAACCCCATGGATGGCCTTTTCCAGTGCCATCCGCAGTGTGAGAGAGTGCAGGGGTGTAGCCAAAAGGCACAGTCCAGGTAATTTAGGAAGCTAGACTCTGTTCTCCTCGGCATAGGTTTCTCTGCATCAGTCAGTCACTCCCAAGTGCCGTCATTGTCATTCACCTTGGCGCCTTTATTGCCAGTCTCCGCTGCTCCCAAACTCATGCAGAGGTCTTCCAGCCACAGGTGCCTGATCAGGGAGAATGGTCTCCTGTCTCTCCACACTCAAGTTTCATTCTCCTATCCTCTGGCTGAAAGGCCTGACCTGACTCAGCCATGACCAGATGAGCTTGTTCCATCTTTCATCTCTGCCTGTACAGCCTGGGTCTTGTGGCTGTCAAGCCCAACCAACATGCCACACCTGTGCGGTCTCCCACCCTGATGATGTACTGTCCCCTAGCCCGGGAGTACATCAGCAGTGGGCCCTGATGCCTTTCAGGTCCAAGTGCCTGGCACCTCTCTTGGGATCCTGAGGCCAGCTCAGCACCTGGGAATGTGGCTCCTCTCCCTGGGCCGTGAAGATGCCCTGAGTTGCTGTGCAGTTGTGAGTGGCTTACCTCTGATTGGTTTAGTCTTGTTTCTCTCCCCCTCCTCCCCTCCTTGGCTTGAGGAGGTAGTAATTTTTAAAGTAACTTTTTAAGGTTAGATTTCTGTGCTTTTCTTGACCATGGCTTTCATAGAGCTCAGCCACCAGACACAAGCAGCCCCTTGAGTGCCTCCAAAAGTAGAGCTGAAATGCGTACTTCACAGGTCTTCTACATGAGGTGCAAGTCCTGCACTTTCCAAGGAGTCTACAGATATACCTGGAGGGGAGGAAGCCAGCTGGGGATTATAAATACTCCTGGACCTCAGATTGGATGGAAGAAGGACATGAGGGCCCGTTCTGAAGCCGGGGCTTGTTATCTAGCATGGCACCTTGTTCATCTGAGCTGCTACTACATACAGGTTTAAGTTTGTTTTTTTTTTTAGTCATGAAGATGAGTCTCTGCCTCTTAAACTGTCATGCCCTCGCTGGTGCTGTTAACATAAAATTGAGACTAGAGACCATAAATCTGAAGATGAAGATGATAAGCTGTTGCCCACAAACTTCTCTTACAATAAAAATTTTTTTAAAAAAGAAAACCCCCCATTCCAGACTTGTTTGTCTGAGATTTGTCTCTGTAGGTACCCCAGAGGCCCCCACGGAAGCTGGCTTGGGGTGGCGGGGAGATGAGGATGGACAGAACAGGTCAGTTTGAGTTGGGACTGGCCTGTGCCTGCCTCTCAGTATATGTAGCGTGTTAAGGCCCGTGTCTGGTCTTAAAATGCTATCCATCCATCAACATACTGACCCCCTTTTCAAGTTTCATTCTATTGTTTTGACTATAAAAGTGACACTTGTTACAAAACCAGTTTCTGTGATCTAGAACAGTGTTCTCAAACTTCTGTGTGCATCAGAAGCATCTGGCCCCGCCTTTAAAGCGTCTGATTCAGTGGCTCTGGGGTGGGGCCTGAGAATTTGCATTTCTGACAAGTTCCCAGATGTTCCTGCTGTTGCTGCTCCTGCTGATCCGGCAGCCACCCTTTGAGACCCGCTGATCTAGAAGGTACAAGAAAATGAGCATCATCTTCAATCTTACTACTCAGAACCATTGTTTACAGTTTAGAGTATGATGAAAATATACTTATATATATATGGACATATTCTTAAAAGCAAAGATAGTTCTGTGCTATACATATTATTGCTTTTTTAAATAACCTTTTTATTTTCAAATAGTTTAGATTTACAGGGAAGTTTCAAAGATAGAACAGGGAGTTCCTGTATACCCTGCGCCCACTTTTTCTTATTGTTAATATCTTACCATTCTTATCGTACATTTGTCACAACTAAGGAACCAACATTGGTACATTAGTATTGACTAAATTCTACACTTTTATTACTTTTAGTGAAAATACATGAATGTGTTTTTATAATAAGATTCAAATACCAAAACTGCATAGTGACAGAAGTGAAGGACCTCTTCACTCCTCCCATCCCACTCCCAGTATATTTCAGAGTATTTTTTTGTATACTTGTCTACACATGTAATTATACACACACACATATCTTGGGACGTGCTTTTTTCATTTAAATACAGTTTTTCTCTATCAGTATATCTAGATTTGCCCCATTGTGTTTTAATGGATAGCACACATTGTTTTGTACCCTTTTAAAATTTAATAATATCTTATCAGTTTCCAGATTCTAAATCTAGTAGATTAAATGTGAGGTCTGGCACACCTCCCTTTTATCTTGCATTGGAGGTTAGAGATTATTTGCCCGCCTTTGTGGATTACTTAGCGTGTTCCAGGCACTGCCAAGCATTTAACATATACTATCTAACACGGTTATCAAAACAACCTTATGAAACAGGTATCATTATTATCCCTATTAACAGATGAGGAAACTGAGGGTCAGGGAGGTTAAGCAAGCAAAACCCTTTGACAACTTTCCAGCCGAAGCAGGCTCTCTGGCGTCTTGGGTGCCATGAGCCACTCAGCTTTGTCTGAACATTGTTTGTACAGCCTTCTTCTTCTTCTTTTTTTTTTTTTTTTGTGAGGAAGATCAGCCCTGAGCTAACATCCATGCTAATCCTCCTCTTTTTGCTGAGGAAGACCGGCTCTGAGCTAACATCTACTGCCAATCCTCCTCCTTTTTTTTTTTCCCCACTGCCCCAGTAGATAGTTGTATGTCGTAGTTGCACATCCTTCTAGGTGCTGTATGTGGGACACGGCCTCAGCATGGCCGGAGAAGCGGTGTGTCGGTGCGCGGCCGGGATCCGAACCTGGGCCGCCAGTAGTGGAGCACGCGCACTTAACCGCTAAGCCACAGGGCCGGCCTCTGTACAGCCTTCTTGTGTGCTGTGCTCAGTGGTGGAATATGAAGGTGAAGGATGTCCTTAAGGAACTCACAGTCTAGTTGGGGAGGGATGCATATACACAAATAATTATAAGTATTACAGTGGGGGTTTTAAGTGACTGGTAGGTTTTTGATGCCTTAAGTAAAATCCACTGGAGGAGGGGATGTGTGCCTAGAAGTGGGGCAGTACAGATGGAGGTATAGCAACAGTCTTGGCAATCAGACTTGAGTTCGAATTCTGAGTGTTACTTTTTAGCTGAGTGACTCCAGGCAAGGCACTTAACCTTTCTGAGTTTTTGTTATGAGTATCTTAAAAGATACTTCTTATGATTGTTGTTAAGATTAAATAAATACATATTAAGAACCAGCTATTGTTATGCTTAATAAATATATTAATTTCTCAGGACTAAATCCTACAGCCCTCCTGGAACCCCGTGTACCTTCGTCTTTGCTTTCTCAGAGCATTCTTGTGACCGGCCTCACTCTTGGCATTTAACCCTCATCCCATGTACGTTTTATTCTGTTCGTACCTTCTCTCTTCTGTGTAACTACAGTCTCTTGAAAGGGCAGAAGCTGTGCCTTTCATTCTTGCATCCCCTGCAGTTTAATGGAAACACGTTAAATATCAGTTGCAGAACCAGATGCTGTAGAAGCGGCTCACATCCTACATGCCAAGATGGGTCGAGCTTAAACATTAGCATTTTTGGAGAGTTTTTTTTCACCTCTTCCAACCATCCTTCCCACTGGGTTTTTTAGACATTAGTCTTTTACACCCAAACTTGAGTTTTTAACGTAGAAAGGTAACTGAACATTTTGTTCAACAAGAGTTTTAGTGAATTATATCTTGATATATGAGTAGTCTGCGTTATGAATTCACTTAATCCTTGGCTCTTTCACTGGGAGGAAAGATTTATGTTGATATTTTCTCCCCACTTAGAAAAGCAGAACAAAATCTCAGCAGGCCTGCATCTTGTGTAGCCAAGACAATTCTGACCAGGCTGCCACAGGTTAGATAAAATGCTGTTGGCTTTTTTCCTTTGCTACTTCTGCTTGGGGTAGGGAGCATTCTGGCAAGGATTCTGGGCCAGTGAAGCTAGAACAATACTGTAAAGAAGTTTGGTTGAAGATGAGGCTAAGTGAGTTAAAGGAAAGACTAGTTTCTTTACTGTATAATGACTTAGAGAAGTTTCTAAGTTTGTCCTAGGGGATTGGTGGTTAAAGCATGTTCCTTGTCAACCTGAACTGTCTAAATAGTAATCTTGAGAAGAAGTAGGGCAATGTTATTTTTTCCTCCTTCCCCTGGAAAATCAGCTGAACTCCACACACTGGTTGGAAAGTAGGCTTGACTCGTCAAGTATGTGAAAATCCACTCTCCTAGACTCAAAGAGCAGGATTCCCATTTCTGAGGGGCAGTAGCAGAGAGCCACACTAGTTTTCTGCTTTTTGTTTTTTTTTTTAGGAGTTTGCTCCCCCTAAGAGAGCCAAGTATTCAGAAAACTTAACCACAGGTTCTTCATCCATTCAGACTTAATCTGGTCATTCAGAGGCCCTTGCCCTCCCCTTTAGAGGCTGCCAGCGCCTGACCTGGGGCCACAGAGGTCTTCCTCTGGGCCTTCGGAAGGCTGGGAGGGCAGGAGCAAGTCTGATTCTTTGAGTAGGGGGTTGGGTTGGGTCTCATAAACTTAATGTCCAGTTGTGAACTGTAAACGAGACCAACCAGCAGGGATTTACTCTCCTCCGTAATTTGCCATTGCAGCCAGAAGCTTCTAAAGGTTTCAGCGAAAAAAATTTATAAAAATGACGAAATATAACAGAAATTTATTTCACTGAGGTTGTTCATTTTATGGACAGTTGTTCCTTTTCAGGCACTTGAATCACTCATGAATTTCTTTTTTTCTTTCTCCCTTTTTCTGCCTTCGATTTTCTAACATGTTTAGAGACAGAAGTAGAAGGCCTTAAGAAGTCTTACTTCTTGGAAATAAGTGCCTACATCTCTCCTTACACTTCTGTTTTCCTCTGACACTGAAAAAACAGGAGTAGAAATAGAGTCCTTAGAAATCCTATCACTATAGAAAGGATTAGCTTGAGGTGATGGTGGTGGTGGTGGCGGCTGAGGAAGAAAATTCTGAGGCCTTTGCACGCTCCTTTGGTGTACTTGTTTGTTTATTAGCTGTGTGGCAAGAAGGTGCCCAGAGTAGTGCAAATTTACATTTATTGATTTGAAGTCAGAGTTTTTTAATTTTTATTTTTTTAATTTCATATTTACTCATTTACTCATGTCCACTTGGCAGAGGACAAGTACAGATAAAGTCTTGGCCTATTGAAAGAGCCATTTAAATTTTATTTGATTTTTGTTTTTAAACACATTTTATATCTGTAAAATGTGGTGAAGACAGATCCATTGATAAAAACAGATTGCATAAGTCTTCCACTTCTGAGTGTTTACTTGGGAAGAACTCACCCGTGCCATTTTAGCTTTGTCCTTTCACATGGGATTTGGTTCTGTGATAGTTTCAGGCCTGAACTCTTTCTGTGTGTATATCTAGCCCTACGAACCTCTCACCTCTTTCAGGAAATCATTTTGAGCAAACCTTACCTTCTTTGATGGTCTGAGCACTTTCTCAACAGAGCTGTGAGATGAAGACACAGAGAGCCGGGGCAAGAGGTGTCCACCTGCCTGGTGCCTGACTTCTGTGAAAACCCACTGGAACCAACAGACAGACTGTTCTTTGGAAGAGAAGAGAGAACCAGCACTTTCATTTGCATCAAGCCATTTGGTAGCAGCCAGAAACCAAGTGAGGAACAAAGACCAAGCTTTTAACCTCTCTTCGTCTTGTCCCTAGACCTTTATGGTTGTCACCCATCAGTGGAAAAAACTGCAGCCTGGAAGTTGGGAGATGTGGCCTCTAGATGATCTGGGAAACCTTGAGCAAGTCTCTTGACGGCCCATGGTCTGTCTTCACAGTGAGGAGGTGGAACTTGATTCTCTAGCGGTCTCTTTCCCCTGAGTCCTGTGTGATTCCATGGGCCAGTGCTATATGAGGGGTTGGAGATCTCAAATGTGAAAGGGACTGTTTGAGACATCCACTTAGGGGCTGTGAAGTCTGTTGACTTGTGTCTTGTGTCTTTCACCTGGAAAAATGAGGGTAGCTTCTACCCAAATTAAGGGGGGCCCTCAGATTCCCGTGTTTAGATTCTGTGGACAAGTGGTAGATCCCCTCTTCTCTGTGGTTGGTGTTGCCTTGTTGGGGAGGGGGCATTTGGGACTAAAGGTTTAGAGATTTTTCTACCAAGAGATGATCACATTTGTCCTGAGATGGTGTGTAAAGCTGGAACTTGCCGTTTTATCACTTATGGCAATGTTTCTCTTTCCATAGCTGTGGGCTTTATCTGGCCATCTCTCAGGTATGCCGAAAGATTTGACTAGCACTTAAAAAGGCAGTTCAGGAAATGCTATTTTCTATATTTCTTCTTTTCTCTGCTTTCCCCGTTGTTGAATAAGACAAAACTGCCAGGTTTTATGTTCCGCTGGGCAGCTGCTGCCGGTCTGATGTTTTTCTCTTCCTTTCCTCCTCCTCCTCCTCCTGTCCTCCTGCCCCCGGAGGCCCCCCCCATTCTTGCTCTACTCTGAGGGGAGCTGTACCTTTGTGGTTCTTCTGCAGCTGCTGGACTTTGATGGGGACATGCTTGCTGCCTCTGCACTTGCTTCCCGTAGCAACCGGTTCTTTGAAGATGACCTCTTGCTGTTTGCCTGTTGTCTCTCATGTTGGATTATAGATGAGAGATTTACCAGGCTGGGGGTAGGGGCCTGCTGTTCACACATTTCCTTTAGGGTTCCCAGCATCCCTCAGCCTGTGTTTTCTCTTTCCAGAATATGAGGTTTTTTTTTGGGGGGGAGCGGAATGTGGAGGGGATATTTGTGCTGAATCAAACAGTTTTAAGTGTGCAGGATTGCCCTAGTTGTGGGATAATTTGGAAATAGATGCTGCAGTGATTCTTTATTGAAGCTATTTGACTTACTTCTCATTTTTATTACGATGTGCTAACACACACTGGAGCGGGGAGGGCACCATTTGTTCCTCTCTGTGCTCCCCAAGTGTTTGTGTGTTGGCACTCAACTTGCTTCCTGATGTAATCTGAGCTCTGGGAATTGCCAAATTACCTAAGTCTCCACACATTTGAGCACTCCTCTTTTCCCCCAAAGCATCCGGGTTTTCTCTTTCTTTAAAGCAGCAGAATCCCATGATGTGTGGCCCCATCCTGCGCAGACTGCTCCTGATGTGCTATATGCAGCTGGTGTGTGGATTTCTCTTCAGCTTAGTGGACTTGTGCTGAACATGGTGGGACAAGGACAGAACAAGGGCGTTGTGGAACAGCAAGGATTCCAAAAGAACCGTGGATTAAAACAAAAACTAGCTATTTTTTTGTTATCCAAGTGGCAAGGGCTAAAATAATGTTAGCACACATTTTAGTAAAAAGGTACAAGAAAATAGATACTTTTATGCACTGCTGGTGGGAGTGTTGTTTGTAGCGGTATATGTATCAAGAGCCTTAAAAATATTCCTACCCTTTGACTCAACAGTTTTTCTTCTAGGAATTTATCCTAAAAAAAATAATCAGAGATGTGTATCAAGATTTTTATGTGAGGATGTTCACTAACATATTATTTATGATAGAAAATTGCCAACAATGAGAATATCTAACAATCGAGGCCTGGCTAAGTGATATTACTTTTGTTCATGTCATAGAGTACTGTGCAGACATTAAAATTATTTGAGAATATTTAATGTCAAGGGAAAATGCTCATAAGAGAAAAAAGAATGTAATGTAATATATAGTCCTAATTTTGTTTATTAAAAAAATTGTGTGGCATATATAGAAAAAAGACTGTAATGGAGTCCCCTCCCCAGTTTTTTCATTGGTAATGAGATTTTGGGGTACTTTAATTTTCTTCATATTCCAAGTCCTTCAGTGATTTTTATATTGCTTTTATAATCTGAGAAAGTTTTTTTTAATTGATTTCTCACCCCCCAAAAAGTACATTGAGAATATTTTCATTTAAAGTGAAGTCTTTTTTAATAGATAAACCAATAAAACACCTCTGTTCTTTGCTTTATTGTCATTGGAATGTGCTTGTGGAGTTTTTGTTGGTTTGTTTTTTATTTATTTTTTGTGAGGAAGATCAGCCCTGAGCTAACATCTGATGCCAATCCTCCTCTTTTTGCTGAGGAAGATTGGCCCTGGGCTAACATCTGTGCTCATCTTCCTCTACTTTATATGGGACGCCGCCACAGCATAGCTTGACACGCAGTGCATCAGTGCGCGCCCAGGATCTGAACCTGTGAACCCCAGGCCGCCCAAGTGGAGCACGCGCACTTAACCACTGTGCCACCGGGCTGGCCCTTGTTTTTTTTTTAAATAAATGCCACTATCATTCTTTATGTGAGAGAAATGGCTTTAAAAAGTTGGAGTTTTGTCCAAAAGGAAGTTATATCTCTTAGCAGGAACTCAATAAAATACCATCTTTTGTAATCATGCAATGATTCCTGACTTCAAAATGACTTACTAGTATGTGGGCAGTGGTCTTTGGGTCAGTTGTTTATAGCAAAGTTCAGGTGGACTGTCCATTTGCTAAAGGTGGATGAATGGCAGTGGGCTTTGGGAGCCCTTCTGTTTGTTGGTGATTGAAATCACTAGTTATGGAGCCTATCTTTATTAGAAAATGCTTGTGATTTGGGAAGAATGAGAACTGTTAGCAGATGATGGTTCTATGAGCAGATTGTCTAGGGGCATTGGAGTGGTGGAAGAGGGTTTTGGGGTCTGAAGGGTGGGTTTCATTTGTGTTTGGCAGTAGCAGGTGATGGCTGCTGAGGGTAGAAAGGTCTCTACTGTCTGTTGAGATGAACTTGACTATGAGATTGGTTGAGTTAGGGGATGAATAGCTATGAAATCATGGGCTGACAAGCCTTTTGCTTCCTCATCCCTCACTGTCACCAATTACTTGGGAAATCCATAAGGCTGGGAAGAAGATAAATATAGCAGTCTTTGCCTGGGAAGGCGTTGAGAGGCCAGTCCAGAATGCTGAAATGTGGGTAAAACTAGCTTCTGTTGGGTTCATCATGTGGGAGGGACTAGTGAAGTTAGGACTGGCTCTCTTGAGAGAGTTCAGTTTTTTAACACTCTCTTGGATTTTGAATTTTTTAAATAGATACATGTGGGAATCCACAGCTGTCTAGATAGAATTTTCTTTCATCTGGTACCCTGTTATCTACCATATATTACTGAATAATATTACATTGGATAGATACCACATTTTATTTATCCATTCATAAATTGATGCACATTTGGGTTGTTTCTGCTCTTTGGTTGTTACGAACAATGCTGCTGTGAGTATTCATGTAGAAGTTTTTGTGTGAACCTGTTTTCATTTCTCTTGGGTATATACCTATATTCAAGGTACATGGAATTATGGTTCACGTTTTGAGGGACTGCCAGACTGTTTTCCAAAGTGACTGCAGCATTTTACATTCTTATCAGGAGTGTATGAAGGCTCCAATTCTCCACATCCTCACCAAAACTTATCATCTGTCTTTTTGATTCTAGCCATCCTGGTAGATGTCAAGTAGTATCTCATTGTGGTTTTGATTTGGGTTTCCCTGATGGCTAATGATGCTAAACATCTTTCCATGTGCTTTTTGGCCATTTGTTTGTCTTCTTTGGAGAAATGTCTACTCAGATCCTTTGTCCATTTAAATTGAGTTATTCATCTTTTTATTATTGAATTGTAAGAGTTCTTATGCTCCAGAAGTATTAAGGCCCACAAAGAGATTTTCTTTATGTGGGTTATATCTGCCAGTATTTGCCTTGTGAGAAATTAAAAGAGAAACTTTAATTTTGAAATTAATTTTAAAATAGTAATAAGCCTATTACATGTTAACTAATATTTTTATGAAAAATGATATTTTGTTTTGGATAATAAAGTGAGAAGAGTGGCCTTGTTTTATATTTTTGTAAATCTCTTTAATATCTGGCTTAACAGAAGGCAGTTGGATTCTCACATGTCTTGTATCCAGTCTGTTGTGATATGCTTTGGCTGAAGTGTCTAAAGAAAATCTGGCCTTACACAGATATACAATTGGAAAAGGGAGGAGTATTTTATTAGCTTCTTAAGATAATTGTGGATATTCTTTGATACTATATCAAAACTTGACAAGAGGTAGTTTCTTAAAGGTGAGTAGTAATGTGGAACCTGGAACCATATTGATGAACTCTTCATACTCTCTTATGTTGAAATCCATTGGTCTCTCTTGCACTTTGAATGGATGTTTTACCAATGAAAGATTTTGTCTTATCATGCATCGGTCATTTAGAAAATACTGATTCACTGAGTCACGCAGCTCCTCCACATGCTGACACATTTCATTATACAATACTAAAAAATCACATTTCTATATCCTCGCCTGTCTTAATAGGAAAGTCTTTAAATATTGGGGTCTTTCAAGCTCTTGGTGGTAGATATAAATTTCCCCAAATTCTAATTTTGCTTGAAAGCTCAAGTTTTATCATTGGCAATGAATATTGTCAATTGTTTTCTTTGAAGTGACAGGCTCACTTCATTCATTTCTGAGAAAATGTCTGCCCTATGCCCATCTTTGTTACCATCCTTTGTCAGTTGTTCTTTTAGGTGAAAATGGTGTTTCATAACTAAGTGGCTAGTTTGGCTTGCAACTTACAATCGCACCAGTACTTTATCTTGAGTCATCCATCGTAGTTTGGTATGCCCCAGAAGTGCTTATGCATACTTCCCATTTTGTCACAAAGCGTATTAAAAAGCATGTACTTAGGAGCTAAGAGCTAATAAAATCTATAGTTTTGACTTGATCAGTATTCTTTGTCAATATTGTTTCAGCATTCCTAAGGAAACTTTTTTAATTGCAAATATGTAATAATCAAGAGTGAAGTTTGGTGCCACTGCCTTTGATGGATGTAACAGTTTCTCCCACCATTGCTTTACACCATCAGTGCAAATATCAGCACAGTGTAAAAGGCAGAATGTCATAGGATTATTACAAAAATAGTTTTGCCCTCACAGCTTCCCTGACAAAGTTTTAAGGATCTCCCCCCACCTACCCAGAGGCTTAGATGGACTTTGAGAACCTCTGGGCTAGATGGCATTTAATGGAAATTGGGATAAAATTGTTTTAAAGGCTCTTGACTCTCTGTTATCTGAGAATGTTAGCCCCAGCTTGCACGATGATAGCAATAATACATATATTTTGTGTATTATGCACCTTGTAGTTGCATCATTCTTTTTAGGCTTCAACAATATTGAAAATCACAAAGTAATCACCATTAAGATTCCTTTGAAAATAAAATCCTTTCTCATTTTCTTTTTCCTTTTCTTTTTTTTCTTCCAAGGAAAGGACCCTCTTTATCACCTGTCTTCCTTGAATGTGATGTTTCCTTTATTTCATGTTTTGGGTTTGAAAAGGCAATGGTCCTTTAGGGCCTTCCTCCATTATGTCTGTTTCTCAGGACTCTCCTTACTCTAAAAACCCTAGACTGGTGTCTAGTTCAAGCCTGGGCCAGTGGCTGGCAATGACGACCAGATCCCTGCCATGTAAATCCTTGCTGAATGGCATGAGACTCAAACTTAGCATTTCATAGAATTGTAAGGTGAGCCCCGTTTCCCAGCCAATTATGACTCGATCTAAAGCCACAGCCAGGCCATTAATGTATTTTGGGCCTTGTCCTCTTTTATATCTTGCCAAACTCTGAAAGTCTACTGTATAGCTACTGGCAACAGGCCTCTCTGCCAAAACAGTCCATGAATGTATCATTTTACACCTCATTTTTCCTTGTTTCTCCCTGTGATGGCACCTTGCCTGTGTTTCCCAGATCTTTCCACCCACTCAAAAAAAATTATTCATTTAACTTATTCCTGCACTGTGATACAGACTTTTGGCTTCTGTAGCTACTTATTGTGAAATAGATGCTAAAGAATGAAAATGCTAATATCTTCTTATAGGTCCTTCCTTCCTCAACCACCAGTGGTTCTCCTAAGGGCTGGCCCTCTTATGGGTTGAATTGTGTGCCCCCTAACCCTGAGTACCTGGGGGTCGGATTGTGACCTTATTTGAAAATAGGGTCTTTACAGAGCTAATCAAGTTAAAATGAGATCTTAGGGTGGGTCCTGATCAAATATGACTGGTGTCCTTATAAAATTGGGGAAACGTGGACACAGACACACATAGGGAGAACGCCATGTGAGGATGGGGGCTATGATAGGAGTGATGATTCTACAAACCAAGGAACCCCAAAGATTGCCAGCATCCACCAGAAGCTAGGGGAGAGGCATGGAACAGGTTCTCCCTCAGCCCTCAGACACCTTGATCTCTAACTAATAGTCTCCTGAACTGTGAGACAGTAAATTTCTGTTGTTTAAGCCACCCAGTTTGTGGTACTTTGTCACGGCAGCCCCAGGAAACTAACATTGGCCTCAAGGCTGACTGCTGTCTCTTATGGCCCTGTGGTTCTGTTATTCACCTTGGACCTTTGTTCTGCAGGTCATACCACAGATGGTCTCCCAGGGTGACTGTGCCCCCACCGTGTAAGGGTCCTGCTCGGAGCAATGCTCCATTAATGCTCACACCAATGAGGAATGCAAGGTTGAGAGAGGTGTCTTCTGGAAGGATGGATAGAGACGGTATCAGACCCAGAGGCAGGCAGCTCCGTGTATCTGCTTCCATCCCTTCTGTCCATTCCTCTTCCCCTGCGTTGATTAGAGATGTTGAAATCTGACTGGCCTCCACTTGCTCCCCTTTCCTGCGGAGCAAGGAGCGTTGAGCCAGCAAGGGTATATTTGGCTTTATTTTCTCCAAGTGCTTTCTCCATGGGACCCTCCTGTGGGTTCCCAGCTGACCGCCTATTTGCACCACACAGCTGGGAGAGGTGGCCAAGAAAAGCGGGCTGCTGGAATGCTCAGGGCCCCGAAACATTACCCTTCGTGGTAGTTTGGTTCTTGCCAGTTTGTCCTTGTAAAACTTTTATGAAGATATTGTTGTACTTGCATTGGAGGTTGAAAATTGCTGTTAACTTTGCTAAGACCCGTGTCCCCCAGGAATGTGGGACGCTAAGGAAATGCCTCTGGCCCTCCCTTCTGGATGGGTGCTCCGCTGCAGCAGCTGCCTGCGCGGAAAGTTGAGCTGGATGGATGGATTAGGGACATCAGCTAGGCCTTTGTTTAAAAATATTTAAAATATGTTTGAACCTCCCTTTATCAACAAAGAACAGTTCCTTTCAGCAGAGAGAAGTTCTTCATTTCTATGTTTTTTTACGATTTTATTTGGTTCTTTTGTATATTCGCAACTTCAGAAAAGTGTTCCCATTCACATTTTGAAAAGTACAAAAGGCGCTGCATAGTTACGTTCTATTTCGCTTAAGGGAAAAGAGCAGTTTACTTCTACTAGGAACATAATGTTTATGAAGATAATCTTCTCTGGCTTGAGTTAATTTTTTCTGGTGCCGAGCTTTGATGATTAAAAAGAAAAAAAGAACATGTTTGAGAATGTGCATATTTAACACTTCTTTGGAATTAGGAGTTAATGGAGGTATATTAGTAATAAGAATAAGCTTTGGAAGTTATGAAGAAATAAAAATAAAAGAGATTCCTATGTCAAGATCTGCTGTTCTCAGAACCGGAAGGAGTATTAACTCACTCCAAGTCCTTGACTATTAGGTATTTTGAGTTAAATGTCAGAAAAAGGTAGCATTTTCCTAAAATAAGATCTGAGTTTTTCCTTGGCTTCTTCCGTGTGGTCACAGTTTTGTGTATCAGGTTTCTGCTTAACTTCAGATCTTCTTTGGGCATTTGCCCAGTGTTATTAGAAACCTGAGATACTTCCCTACATACATGCAGGAAGGGCCAGCATGTTGCACAACTCCAGGGGCCCCATTCATCTTAGAGTACGAGGATTAGACCAGGGTATGAAGGATGCCGGCCAGAGCTGGGCCTTGTGTGGCCCTGCATGCAGATGCTAACAGGAAAGGCGTGGGTGGAGGTCCCTGCTTCTTCAGTCGATTAATACATATTATTTTTAGAAATGAACTCTAGCCATAACTCTTGATATTCTGTGTCCTTAAACCAAATTGTCCATCTTGAGGAGTATTTGGTCAACTGTGGGTTATGGCTTTGCCTTTTAACCACTAGCTCAGCAACAGCTTGACAGGGGTGAGGCCACAGCCTGTGAAAGATCAATCTGGAGAATTATTAGTTGTCTTTTAAGGTTGCTTTAAAATGCCTTGAGGGCCAACCCTGAAGTTTAGGAAAAGAGTGTGCTTGTATTTCTCTGTTTTATACCTTTCTCCTACAAATTTTCGTGTCCTTCTGTTGGTTCTGGAGGCTGCCATCTGAGTGAGGAAGATGAAGGGGGCTTTAGATAAACATTCGAGAATATTTCAAAAGGTTCAGGGCCTTGGATTGAGGTTAGTGATGTGCCACTGATGACCGAAGTTCCACTATATCCTGAAAGGATATTTCTCTCCAGCCAGTCACGTGTCAGTCGTTAATCAGACATTTAACAAATGATACTTACCTCTATTAGGTTGAATTCCATGAACTTGCCATTTTTGTAGGTCAGAAATGGTTGAATATTGGGAATTTCCCATGGCCCTACCCGGAGGTCTCTGGAGAGGCTTCAGAAGGGCAGGGAGCTGGAGACCTGCATGACTTGTGCTGGGCTGGGATTCTCACCTCTGTACTTACTTGTTTGTGACTTGGGCAGGTCACCCACCCTCATCATACTGCAGTTTACTGCTCTGGAAATGAGGATAATGTAGTACCATGTTGTAGGGTTTTTTTTGTGTGTGAGGAAGATCAGCCCTGAGCTAACATCCATGCCAGTCCTCCTCTTTTTGCTGAGGAAGACTGGCTCTGAGCTAACATCTATTGCCAATCCTCCTCCTTTTTTTCGCTTTTTCTCCCCAAAGCCCCAGTAGACAGTTGTATGTCATAGTTGCACATCCTTCTAGTTGCTGTATGTGGGACGCGGCCTCAGCATGGCCGGAGAAGCGGTGTGTGGGTGTGCGCCCGGGATCCGAACCCGGGCCGCCAGTAACGGAGCGTGCACACTTAACTACTAAGCCACGGGGCCGGCCCCTGTAGGGTTGTTTTAAAGATTAAATATGTGCAGTTGTGTAAAGCACCTAGAGCAGGGCCTGGCACACAGCTTACTCTATGCGTTGTTACATTATTTGGTCATTCTTATGACACCTCTGCAATTTCTGCCATATCTGTGTGCCACCTTTTTAGTCATTTATTTCATATTTTTCTTTAAAGTGACTACAATTCTAAAAACTAAAGGAACTTATTTTGTTGATTCTTAGTTGCTTTTCTTTTTTTGTATCTTATCATCTCTGACACTGGAATGTCTTAAAATCCATGGCATGTCCTGGTTTAATTGTTTTCTTGTCCACTAAAAGATGTTATGGTTGATGGCGTCTTAGATTTGATGAAAAATGGTATTTTTTAAAGGAAATTTTATCAAGAATTTGTGCTGGTTATCTTTTCTAGTTCATGCTAAAGTGAATAAATGTCTTTGTTTTAAAAAGCCCGCCTGTGTACCACCCAGAATCCTCTGTGGATTGGCAGTGGCTCATGGCCTGCGTTTTGGGAAACACCAAGTACCATGAATAGTTTTCAGGTCATGTTTTGTGGAGCAGCTTGGAGGCTTCTGCCAGGAGCAAGGAGGCAAAAGGAGTAGCTTTGGAGCCTCTTCACCCAGCACAGCCCTGCTTTTATCTGTCTCACGTATTGGAGTTTCACTTAAGGGTTGGTTTATCGATAGGACTTCCACTACTAAACATGGTTTGAAAACCAACAGTGAGCCATCATTTGCCACACTAGCAGCCTGACAAGGTCCCACAGACTGGGCAGGATGGGGGTGCAAAGGATTCTCTCTGTCGCTAGGGCTGAAAGAGCACATTGGCCAGGGCTCTGTCCACTGCTGGTGCATACTGAGTACCACAGAGAAGGTTAGAGACAGGAATGTCTGGCCTGGCAAACGTTGGCTTCAAGGAGGGCATTTGTGCTTTGCTGGCTGCTTTCTGGGATGGAAGTGGGCTGGTAAAGTGACGTGTGAGGCCTACCCTAACATAGAAGGGATTGGACAGGAATGCGGTACAGAGAAAGGGAGAGGTGATGGGTAGTTCCTACTAAGACCTGTAGATCTTCTGTTAGATGAAAGTGTCTGGTGGCATTTTTTAGGTTTTCCGAGCAGCCTTTAATTTTTGTTTCCTTGATTTTTTTTAGCAGCAGCTTCTTGCATTGGGTGAAACCAGAGCTTCCCGGAAACAGAGAGACCTCCTGACTCTTCTTCCCTTCTCTTTTCCGGGGCTGGTATTTTCTGTGTAACTGAGAGGGCAGCATGGAGAATTTGAGGAAGCTGGTTTTGCCTTTTCTCCAGCAGGAAGCGAGGCTTGTCTACAAAGCAAAAAGTCTGTCTTTCAGTCCTTTAAAGTCACTTGGTCTGACAGGGGCTCTTTCCCCGCTAGCTTCTTGAACCTAGAGCTGAGCAAAAAATTACTTAATTGTCCAAAGTAGTATATGAGGTTAGTGTGGAGGACTTCGTGCATTCCTGCTTTAACTTTATCTGTGAGAGAGCTGAGAACTGAGCGAGGCGTTCCTGCTTCTTGAGACTTCCCTGGGCATCACACTGCATCCTGTAGAGGAGGAGGGGCTTCATCACTTCAGGCCTGGGGTATAAATAGTCCCAGAGGGCTTTGGAATCAGACTGGGTCAGTTCTGTAGGAAAAATAAGGCCTAATTGCCATGACCCCTTTCCACCCCAACATGTTTTTAGCCATAGGGGTCTTAGCAGCCAAAGTAGGGTCCAGGGGCACCAGGAGCCTCGACTGGCTATTTCCCCCTCCCAGCACATCTTGATTTGTTGAGAAGGTACATTTGAATTAGGTCTAGAGAAGGTAATATTGTGTAGAACACAGGGCTTTTTGTTCAAGGCTGTCTGCATTAGGAAGTAGAATTATAGAGCAGTGTAGATTTACATGGAGCATCTTTGGGTTTATTACAACCCCAGGCTTTATGGTTTGGAGCCAGGACAGTGCTTTCCAAATTCTTTCTTCGTCGAGGGGCTTTGCAGTCCTGAGATTTTGCTTTGGTGGCACTGGTTACAAGATAAGATTCACAGTTAGAAAATTCCAAGCTAAGGATTATCATCTGGAGCCATTCCACAGTGGGATCCTTGATCTGACTCTTCACTGTGTCACTCACAGCACCTGTCACAGGGCGTGCTACCCAGATGGTGCTCAGTAAATTTATTGAACAAGTTTATAAACTTACAAGTTGCTTTCAGTTTGGATAATAATGCTCACTCTTTCTGAGACTTTGTCCATTACACTGCATCCCCTGAGATCGTATCATGTTTAGAGGTGGGAAACAGATGTTTGTTGTGCTCACTTTGGGAGTATGGATAACTTTGGGGGTGGGGGAGTCAAAAAGTATGCTTTGAAAAGCAAATGACTCTTCTGTCCACTTATTAATAAGAGCTGAGGTTACAATTCATTGGAATGAGTTTTGTTTTTGCTGAAAAGTAGTAACCAGTTGATCTATCAACAACTATTTGAGTGCCTACTAGGCAAGCAATAAATCAGTGATTGATAGATTTGGAGATGGATAAAACAATTGATTTAACTTTTGTTTCTCTCAAATCCAGAGAGTGATTAAAAAGTCATTTATTTTTCCTATTGGGAAAGGTATATGACGGTGATTAAGAGCAATGATTAGGAGCATGGTGGGGGGAGGGAGGACAGAGTGGCTGGTTTGAACTTGGGTCCAGCTGACTTTATGTTTCTTTGGGTATGTCACTTCCTGAGCCCAGGCTCCTCTTCATGGCACAGGGGCAGTAATCTCTCTTTCCTGCCCACCTCATAGGGAGGAGGTGATGTAACCTGTGTTATGAATTGTAAGGATTGCACACCCTGAAGTGGTTGTCAGTGATGGGGGCGAGAATCTAAGAGTGGCCCTCAGGGGGTGCAGAGGACACCAGGAGCCTCAGGCCTGTGACTGGTTGCATTTGGTTCTCCTACCCTCCTTGGGTACCAATTCACCCACTGTCCTTTGTTAGACGTATTTCCCAGTTTAGCTTCTCTCTGAGCTCAAGAACAACAAGTTACTGTGTTCAAAGCTGAATGAATTGCATCTGGTACATTTTGTCCTTGCATCTTGTGGCAAGGACTAAAAGGTATTCTGGGAGCTTGCCAAAGTGAGCAGTGGCTTCATCACCAGATGAGAACACAGTCACTTAGGAAGGCCAAAGCCCTGGAGAAGAGCACTCTTTCTGGTCCAGAATTTCTCACTGATCCCAAGCGCTTGTGAAAGTGATCTTTTGCTTATTCACTCTCCCATCCTTCCGAAGGGAAGGCTGAGTTGCTTCTGAAGTTTGTTTTGTAACCACTGGGGTGAGAATTCTGGTTTATTGAAAAATTGGAATTCAGAAACAAGCAAATACAGGCTGGTCTTTTTGAAGGAAGAAGGAAGCTCAACTTACAGGAGCTTCTGGCCCCACAGTTCCACGGCTCCCCAGTGGAAAGTGACCCCTTAGCTGTGGAAACCAGGCAGGTGGATGGATGCTTTGCCTTCTGACTGCCATTGTCACACCCCTTAGCTGCTGCCTCCTCTCCCTCTCCTGGAGGAGTAGTGCAGTTCAGCATGGAGATAAATTTCTGGCCTGAGTAGACCTCTTTCAAATAAGATTATGCTCTTCTATGGCTAAGACGTTATTCATTCGCCAAGGTGTATGCTTGCATCTAGAAGTGATAGCATCTTATTACCGTAATAATATTAGAATCATATGGAAGTGCCATTTTTATAAATATAAAATTGGCACATAGTGGCCATTTCATACCGTTCTTCCCACCACTTCTTGAGATTTTTATGATTTCTGTCATATAGTCAATCTCAGATAGAAAATGGGAAGCCTACTTGAGTATGTTCCTTATCTATACTTGACCTGTTTTCTTTGGTCTAGGCAAGTAATTTTCAAAGTGTTCTCAGAGGCTCACCTTCATCAGAATCATCTGGAAAGCATGTTAAAAACCCAAAATCTGTGTCCTAGTTCCAGAGATTCTGATTGGGGTTGTGTGTGTGGCTGGACTGTGCATTTTTTCTTTGTTTACATTTTTTTCCTTGAGCTAAAATTCACATGGAGTGAAATGTACAAATCTTAAGTATACTATGGCATGACTTTTGACAAATGTGACCTCTTGTGTAACCCAACCTTTATCTTTTCTGTCAAGATAAAGGACAATGTGACCATCATCCCAGAAAGTTCTCTTGTGCCCCTTTACAGTCAGTCCCCACTGGACTGCATTTTTAGTGATGCCCAGGGCTTCTTATTAATAGTGGCTGAAGCCAGAGAGCCACTGTTAATTAATGAACAACAGCACAGCTTGGAAGTTTGATCTGGCAGGAAAGGTCGGGGACCAAGGTTGCCATGCTGAATTCAAGGTTCTTGAATTCTGTAGATCTTGGATCCTATTGATAGGGACTATATTTAAAAAGGATATTTTGGCAAATTAGTTAGAAGGAAATTGCAGCGGGTTCACCTTTGGGCCTGCCTTGCTGCTGCCTTCCCAAATCAGGGTATTTTCAGTTCTAGGTGTTGAGCCTACATTGTTGTTCAGAGTTTTAGCTCGTTCAGGCTGCTATAACAAAATACCACAGACTGGTGGCTTATAAACAACAGATATTTATTTCTCACAGTTTTGGAGGCTGGAAGTCTGAGATCAGGGTGTCAGCATGGTCGGGTGCGGGCCCTCTTCTGGGTCGCAGACTTCTTGTTATATCCTTGTGTTGCAGAAGAGGCTAGGGAGTTCTGTGGAGCCTCTTTTATAGGGCATGAATCCCATTCATGACGGGTCCACTCTTGTGACTTAAGCACCTGTCAGAGGCCCCAGCTACTAATACTGTCACCTTTGGTGGTAAGGATTTCAACATATGAATCCTAGGGGAACACAACCATTGAGACCATAGCAGAGCCTTCGCCTGCCAGGCTGTTGCTTGCTCTTATCTTATCCCCCCTTGTAGGGGTCCCTGCAATTCCATGGTTAGGGGTTCCCAGCTGCTTACTTTTCTATGGCTGTTCCCAGTCACTCAAAGTGTGTAAGACTGCACCATCCTTGACTTCTGCCTGGTGACTCACTTGAGTACCTGTCTCCCTTTATGATGTTACTGTTTATTTTTCGTAATGTAAAGGTTTGTCATTTGACACACGTTATTTCATTTGATCCAGAGCTGGTGGTTGACACAGACATACCCTTCACCCCCCATTGGAGAGAGAATGCACATGCGATAGCTGAACTTAAAAGAATCAAAACATGATAGATGGTCAGAGGCAGGAACAGTGATAGTGAGTTGAAGGGTTCTGGAAAGATCACATGGAGGCAATGGCTAGAGCTGGACCATGAAGAATGGGCGGGGCCAGAGAATGGGGCATAAGGACCTGCAAGTGACCTAGGTGAGTTTATGATGACATCTTGCTTTTAAGTAGCATTTGATACTCTTTAGCATTATTTACCTTCCCTTTCCTTTCTAACAACTCTGTGAATTAGATGGGGCAGGTGGTTAAATCCTGTTTATTGTTGAGAAGTTGAGGTGCAGAGAGAAAAAGTGATTTGCCCAAGACTACGCAGTGAAATTAGTGGCAGCCTGCACTTCTGACCCTTGCTATCTTGAATTTCCTGTGTCACCTGACCACCTGCTGGTCTTCAACCCACCCTCCTACCCCAGAACACCTTCATTGCTGGTTTCCTGCAGTGTTTTGTTTTGTTCTGTACTACGTGGTGCTACTAAAACAAAATCTTAAAAAAAAAAATCGTTTCCTCTGTAGCCCATAGCATCAAACACATTTATTTATCTTCTGGAGTCAAGCTGGTCCTGACTTTAATTTGATACTTTTAAGATAACTTGAGGAGGACAGAGTAAGAGTATGTTTGGGCTCTTTTTCTTTCTTGAGATTGTAGAGAAGTATTAGATTTCAGAGTCTAAATTTAACATAGTAGTCACTAGCCAGATGTGGGTACTTAAATTTAAATTACAGTTATGTGCCGCATAACAGCGTTTCGGTCAATGACAGACTGCACATACAATGGTGGCCCTATAGGATTAGTATCATATAGCCTAGATGTATAGTAGGCTATACCATCTAGGGTTGTGTAAGTTCACTCTGTAATGTTCACACCATGACGAAATTGCCTAATAACACATTTCTCAGAAGGTGTCCTCATTGTTAAGTGACGCATGACTGTGGTTATAATGAAGTAAAACTTAAAATTCAATTCCCCAGTTTCATAGCCACATGTGGCTCATGGCTCCTACATTGTCAGTGCAGAAATAGAACATCACCATCATTGCAGAAGGTTCTATTGGACAGCACTGGTCCAAAGGTGCTGTCTCAACTGAGTGACTTCTCCATAACCTCTGTTCCTCCGTAACTTCTAACTTCTCCATAACCTCCGACCTTGCAAGGTGGGCTTGGAGTGCAGAGGAGTGCAATGAAGTTGTCTGTGGTACTGACACATGTCTCAGGCCATGTTCTCTGATTCATCTTCCTAAAAGACACAAGCAGTCATTTGTTTTTTCACGGAGAGGGACAACCTCTGACTTTAGCTGTTGGACTGACTCTTGTACAGGTGCTACTGTGGTTGTGTAGCATGCCACGATAGAAGCAGAACCAGTGTGTTATCATTTGTCCTATAGTTATATGTGGCATGCTACACATGCCCTTAGTGGCACATTCTTACACGGTCGTGTGTGGCTGGATCACCGTATAAGAGTGAAGGTATGTGCCTGTATGTGGGGAGGCACAGTTGGGGAGGACAGCTGCAGCCAGAAGAGCTCCTGTACAAAGGAATGAGCTGCCATGTTGCTGCCTCCGCTCTTAAGAATGTTCTTTGTTGTGGTTGCTGGTCTCTGACTGGAATTTGATGTGTACATTCTTTGAGTTTGCAAGAATAAAACCCTGAATGCAGAGTTACAGGTGAGGGACTGCTCTTAGTTCAGATGCATCGAGGCAAGTCGTTTTATGCACAGTGGTTTATACAGAGAGTATTCTTTTGGAAGGGCGAGGCAAAGAGGGCTCTTGTATGTCTCAGCATGTACACTGCCTTTGACTGGATGGTAAGACATCCCAAGGGCTCTGCTCTAGGTTTTAGTCTTTATTCTACCAAGATTATGGTTTATGAAGCGTAGAGAAGAACCACTTTCATACTAGCTGTCTAGAAAAGGCATTGCCTCTTTTTGGGTTTTCCATGGCCATTATTGGGTTATTGTCTCCTATTGAGTTTTCTATGGCCCAGTTCTGAGCTAGACCTGAATCAGAAAAGGAAAGTTCACTTTTTTCTCCACCAGGCCATCATGTATCTATGAATTAAAAGCCCACCTACATAACTGAGGCTGTTGGTAATGATTGAGTGGTTAGCACTGGGATGCTTGTGACTTTGGGTTGGGTTGTAGAGCTCCATGGTAGAGGTGTAGACTCTCTCTTTAGAATGCTGTTTTTGTTCTTGCCCTGAATTCAGCCATTTCCTTTAAAAAAAAACAAACAATTTAAGAGATTTTCATACAATAAACTAACCATTTAAAGATTCAAAATGCAGAACCTTTCATCACCCCTGAAAGTTTCTTGTCCCTTGACAGTCCATCCCTTCCTCCACCCCAGCCCCAGACAATCACTGATATGCTTTCTGTCACTATAGATAAGTTTACATTTTCTGGAATTCTATATACATGGAAACATGCATTATGTACCGTTTTTGGGGGGAGAGGAGGACATCTGGGTTATTTTATTCAGCATGATGTTTTTGAGGTTCATCCATGTTGTAGCATGCATCAGTGTTTTGTTGCTTTTTCTTGCTGAGTAGTGTTCCATTGTGTGGTTATACCACATTTTATTTATTCATTTACTTGTTGATGGATATTGGATTGTTTCCACTCTTTGGCTTTCATAAATAAATGTGCTGTGGCTGTCTGAGTATAAGATTTGTGTGGACAAATGTTTTCATTTCTCTTGTGTAAATACCTAGGAGTGGAATGGCTGGATTACCTGTTAGGTGTATGTTTTACTTTATAGGAAACTGCTGTGCTCGCTTCGGCAGCACATATACTAAAATTAGAATGATACAGAGAAGATGAGCGTGGCCCCTGTGCAAGGATGACATACAAATTTGTGAAGCGTTCTATATTTTTGAAAGGGGTGATTAGGCATATGTGTATGGTGATGGATTTTAATTAGTCTTTGGGTGGTGAATATGATGTAATCTACACAGAAATCAAAATATGATGTACACCTGAAATTAAAAAAAAAAGAAATGGCCAGACTGTTTTCCAGAGTTGCTGTGCCACTTTGCATTCCCAAAAGCAGTGTATAAGAGTTCCTGTTGGGGCCAGCCCTGTGGTGTAGCGGTTAAGTGCGCACGCTCCGCTACTGGCGGCCTGGGTTTGGATCCCGAGTGTGCACTGACACACCGCTTCTCCGACCGTGCTGAGGCCACGTCCCACATACAGCAACTAAGAAGGATGTGCAACTATGACATACAACTATCTACTGGGGCTTTGGGGAGAAAAAGGGAAAAGAAAGGAGGAGGATTGGCAATAGATGTTAGCACAGGGGCGGTCTTCCTCACACACACACAAAAAAACAGTTCCTGTTGCTCCACATCCTTGCCAACAGTTTGTGTTATCAGTCTTTTAATTTCAGCCATTCTAGTGGGTATGTAGTGGTATCTTGTTGTGGTTTTATTTTTTATTTCTCTGATGAGTCATGATGTCGAGCATCTTTTTATGTTTATTTGGCATTCCTGTCTTTTCTTTGTGAAGTGTCTATTTAAATCTTTTACCCATTTTTAACATGGGTTGTGTTCCTATTATTGAGTTTTAAGAGTTCTTTATATATTCTGGATAATACTCCTCAGTCTTCTTTTGAATCTTTTAGTCATTTGTATATCTTCCTAGTCAAGTAAGAAAGTGTTTTAAAACTGAACTTTTAGTGTTTAAAACTGAACTCACTCTAAAACAAACCTATTCTGCCATTCTTCCTCATCTCGGGTAATAGCAGTTCTATCCTTGGAGTCATTCTTGACTCCTCTCTTTCTCCCCCAACCACGTCCAAGCCATTGACAAATTCTGCTGGCTCTACCTTCAAGATACATTCAGAATCCAACCACTTTCCACCACCTCTGCTTGTACTACCCTGTTCCAACCCACCATCATTTATCCTCTGAATTATTGCAAGAGCCTTCATCTACTCCCAAATTCCTGCCGCTGCCCCTACCCCATCTTTTCTCAAAGGTAGCAGCCGGAGTAATCCTGTTAAAACATAAGTGAGACCATGTTACTACTCTGTTCAGAATCTACCACTGATTTCCCAATGATTTACGAAGGCTTGTAAAATCCTTCGTGGTTTGGCCTGCTGTAACCTCTCTCTCCTTTTCTCCTCCCACTCTCCATCCCCCTTGCTCACTCTGTTCCAGCCACGCTAGCCTCCTTGCTGTTCTTCAGACATGCCAGACCTGCCTCAGGTTTTTTGCACTTGCTGCTGTTCCCTCTGTCTGGAATAATTTTCTTCCCCCAGGCATGACTCACTCCCCTTATCTCCTTTTAGTGTTTGTTTAAATATCACCTTCTGCTCAGTGTATACGTTTAATTTTGAATCACTTCCCTTTACCCCCTGGTTGCAAACACCAAGTATAAAAAGAAAATTAAAGATGTAATTATGCTCAAAAACAAGATAAGCATATCTAGGGGAAAAAATAGAACAGAAATACAAAGCAAAGATGGATGCTGAAGCCACAGTCCTGTTGTGCTGTGAGTCTGAAGTTGGCAGTGGTGCACTGCTCCACACCGGTGGGGCAGTGGGAACTAAAAGTAGCCCATGTGGGGAGGGGACTGGAGCCAGACTTACTGCTTAAAACCAAGGTCTAGGATGGGCTGCTCCAGCTATGAAAGGAGGTTAAAAACATTCAAGACAATTACTGCTCTGGGTGAAACCTAGGGCGGTAGGAAGAAACAGATACAGCCTGGCAGCTCACACTTGGGCCAAGGCCACCTGGAGGCCTGAGGCCTGAAGTTTACAGCATGGCTGCGTCCTGGGGGCCCTGATCTGTCAGTACAAGACCTTTTCTAGGCTTAGGGATCATGGGAGAAGTAACCACTGTGGGAGGAGGGGTGCAGAAAAGACCCCCAATTCCCATCCCACCTCACCCACTCCCACTCAATTAACTCTTACTCCTTGGGTTTGCAAACCAAAATAACAAAGCATCTAAGGAGAACTAACTCTACGAAGATAGCCAACAAAATCAACAATGAGAAATTAATTTGTTCGAGATTAAATGAAAATAGAACGGTCTGACAATGACTGTATAATGCATGTTTAGAAGTATTAGAGATGAGGGCCGGCTCCGTGGCTTAGTGGTTAAGTGCGCGCGTTCTGATGCTGGCGGCCCGGGTTCGGATCCCGGGCGCACCCCGAGGCACCACATCTCCGTCCAACCCGAGGCCGAGTCCCGCGTACAGCAACTAGAAGGATGTGAACCTACGACATACAACTATCTACTGGGGCTTTGGGGGGAAAAAATGAATAAATAAAATCTTAAAAAAAAAAAAAAAGTATTAGAGATGAAAGAGGGAATTACAGCTATAAGAAAGAATAAGAAAATATGAAACACGACTGGCAGAAAGGAAATATTAATAGGTAGATGTGAAAAAGAGTAACATACGAAAGTTGGAAATGAAAGATAGGCCTTGAAATTTAAATCTTAATAAGTGAAACTCCAAACCAGACAAAGATGCGGATAGGATTAGTGAATCAGAAGATATGCTGAAGATTTTACCCAGAATACAGTAGAGGAGGAGTAAAAATATTTTGACAGAGTACGTGGGTGACATGGAGGGCAGACCTAAAGCCTCTCACACAGATCTGCTAGGTGTTCTAGAGGAAGAGAGTAAGGGTGATAGCAGATTCAGCACTATTCAGAGAGATGAAGGCTAAGAATTTTCCAGAAACAATATAAGACATGAGTTTTCAGATAGAAAACACACACAGAGTGCTTTGCTTAACAAGATGAATTAAAATAAATCCACAAGTCCACCCCCAGACATGTTGCAGTGAAATAGTCCAACATAGGGATAAAGCAAAAATCTCCAAAACTACCACAAGAGAGAAGCTAGATGACCTACAAGGAAGTAACAATTTAAGGTAGTCATTTTTTTTTTTTTTTTTTTTTTTACTGTCTGCACTTCTACTTCATCTCAAGCCTTAATCCTAAATACTAAGGCAGTAGGTTATTGCTTACACTCCAGTTGAAAGGTTTGCTCTTAGGCAGCCACAAATTTAGTCTCATTGAATGGGGAGAGGACCTGTGTTTGAGTGGCCACCCTCTGTTACATACTGTATTGGAAGTTCTGCAAGTTGGGGTGTTTCTTCCCGTGTTTTACAGATGAAGAACCTCGAGGCTCAGAGAGGCCAAATGACATGCCCAAGGCCACGGCTGTAAGAGATGAGTTCAGGCTGTGGCCCAGATCCTATGCTCTGTACACCTCTCCTCGGGTGTAAATCAGCTAAGCAGACATCCCGAGTGATCTGGAGTTAGTTCTCCAAGCTTAGGTGTAAGTTAAAGATCTCTTGCTGCAGCTCCTATTGTAGTGGATGATCTTTTTCTCCAGAGTTGTGAGTGGTCTCCTGGCTTCTGGCTATGGGTCAGCTGCATTCTGATGAAGGAGATGGAAAGATAGCTGGTTGTCCTCCTGTACCAACAAACAGACTAATCAAATACGTGATGTATTCCCTGCACCACCTCGCAGTTAAAAAAAAAAAAAGACTTATTTCTTGTATTAACATGTTGCTAGACCAAGTTAGCACATTTATTATTTGCTATTATGTATTACTTTTTTCTTCAGGTTAGGGAAATTGATGCAGATTGGTAGTTTTCTTCCTTTCATGGTAGTTTTCTTCCTTTCAAGGTATCTTTTGGTACAGTGTTGAAATTCAAACATTTCATTTTTTACATCTTCCCCCTTCAGTTAGACAAGGACCTGAGAGCTTTGCAGAGGTAGGAACTAGGCTTTTGCCAGTCAGGGTTTTGGGCAAAAATATCTGCAAGTAGACAGGAGACATATTAGGAAGATCACTGATTTATGGAGTGGGTCGAGTGTGCTCGAGATGGTGGTGCTATGGATGGATTTATTGTGTATAAAGTCGTTAAGTTTATGCTTTCTTAAGAAATCAAGGGATTGAGATGTAAAACAGTAATTTATCAGACACTTGGGCATTTACAAAATAGCCTAAGAAACAGTATTTCCGTCTCTGGAGATTTCCTGCCAGATGTGACCACTATCCTGGGTTTGGTACTTTCATTTCTGTTCCCACATCTATCTTAATTGATCCAGCATTTGGCTGAATGTATTGTGGACATTTGCGTGTTCCTAAATTTGGGCCTTTGGCCTGTGGAGGCAGAGCATCATGAAACTCAGTTTGTCCTTCTCTCTAACTGTGAACGTGGCGTATATACTCTGGCACCCCCTAGACTGGATCACCCATCACTTCTAGAGGCCATTATCTAGATCCCTGCCAGCCCTTCTCTTTGTCTCATTGTTATTTTTTTTTTTTTTTTTTAACCTCAGGCTTAACCAGATGACTAGGAAGATATTAGGACAGGAACCATCCTTAGCACTTCGATTGGGTAAAACATGTTACTTTCTTTTTAGCAGCAAGACAGTGAAGAGAATATGTTTGATGTCTGCTGCGGCAGGGTGGTAAAGAGCCCGGGCTCACAGGCTGCCTGGGGTTAAATCCCAGCTCTACCACTTTCTTGTGTGTGACCTTGAGCAAATCACTAAACTTCTCTGTCTTGGGTTCCTCACCTACAAAACAAGAATACTAGGAATACCTTCCTCAAAGATTGTTAGGATCAAATGAATTAACACTTATAAAGCTAGTAAAACAGTGCCTAGAACACAACAAGCACACAATAAGTGTTAGCAGCTATTATTATTATCACTGATGTTTTAGTGCCAGGCACTGCTTGGGAAGTTTAATGTGTTATCGCGAATCTTCATAACAACCTTATAATGTCAGTATTGGTATCCTTATGTGTGGATGACGAAACTGAGATGGAAAGAATTCTATCTATGCTAGGAGGCCCACCCAGGAGGCATTGATTGGTCTGTGTGGGCCTACGGCTCTGCTTGTTGCTCTGGACCCTGCTGCCCTCTCTTTTAACAGGCCCTAGGAAGCAGCCCTGTCCTCTTGCCCAAAGCTTTGGTACAATCAAAGTGAGAGCTGGGTGCACCCTTTAGTCAAGCACATGACAAGGCAAGCCAAGGCCTGACCAGTTCAGCTGGTAAAGGTACCATGAGCCACTTGTAGATTCAGACAATTTGTTACTTGCATAGACAGCAAAAGGAAGGGTAGACGAAGGTGCTGGCTCCCTATGGTCTTTGTCCCACACACCAAAAAAGTATGACACTAAAACAGAAGGGGCCAGATGACCACAGTGTGAATTGTGGGTTGCCCCGTTGCTGAGGAGTCAATTCTAGCCTACAACTAAACGATTTTACCCTCTGCACCTCTCTTCTGAGAGGTTCAGGCCAGGAAGCCTCATCTTCATCAGAACCCGGGAGATAATGAAACACTGTCTCATGACAGCCTCTCGGGAGACAGGGAGGTGAATGGGACCATGGCCTTGAAGTGCACCTTACGATCCCCCCACTGCCCCAAGTCCTCTCTTGTTCATCGAGGATCATAGGCGTTCAAGCCTTTGCCTGTGTGGCCCATGTGGATACACGCAAGGGTGGCATGGCTGAGCCTTTCCCCTCTCCCCTCTCGCCCACAGGCCCACAGTCTCTTATCCTTTGACCTGAAGCTCTTGGGTCCCCTTTTCTGACTTCTCTCGTGATACACACCAAGGCTAGTGAGCTTTCTAGGAATAAATGTCAAGTTTACTCAACCTTGAAGATAGAGACACACATGGAGTATCTGTTATACACACTCACACAACATGGCCTTACCCTCACTTAGAAACACCATAAATACAGGTTTCTTTGTATGTGAACTGAGAGCCACGTGGTTTGTTTAGTTGGTAGCCTTGAACTTAGACACTACAAAAACCTGTCCATCAGTCTGACACCTAAGAACCGAGTAGTTGAAGACTCCAGGAGCTTGTCCCCTGCACGCCCCCCTAACCTAGTGCCCTAGAATGTTGGGGGGTGGGGGATGGTAACACAAAGCAAAGGATCTCAATAACAAAAAGTCCAGAGGGCCTTTTTAGTCATCCATCTCTGGTATCAAATGCCGGTCACTGTGCTAAATTTTTAAGGTGCCCTTTTGCTAACGAGTGTGGGTTTAGAGAGTGGCTTGAACAAAATCGGCCAGGGCAGACCCAGCCTGGGTTATTACCTCCACTTTTCTTTGAGCAAGAACTTTTATAGGAGATGTAATAAACCATAGGTAGCTTAATGAGGTGAGGAATGGGCAAGAAACTGTCCTAGCTTGTGCTAATAATTCCTGATATATAGTGGCTGTCTCCAAGGAGCCTGAAGCACAGCTCAGACATTATCTCATTAATCCTCCCCAAACCCCCATGGGGTAGGCAGGTGGCAGGCATTCCCCTTACTCTCAAGATCAGAGAGAATGGGGTGCTTATGCGACTTGCTCAAGGTCATACAGGGTGGCAAAGCCCAGCATAAAATTTATTGCTTTAATGTTTGAGCCTGTGGTTTCCTCTCCTCCTTATCCCCCCTCCCCTCCATTAACAAACTAGCAGGAATTTTTTTTTTTTTTTTTTTGGTGAGGAGATCAGCCCTGTGCTAACATCCGCCAATCCTCCTCTTTTCCTGCCGAGGAAGACGGCCCCGGGCCAACATCTGTGCCCATCTTCCTCCACCCTACATGGGACGCCGCCACAGCATGGCGTGCCAAGCAGTGCGTCGGTGCGCGCCCGGGATTCGAACCAGCGAACCCCGGGCCGCCGCAGCGGAGCACGCGCACTTAACCGCTTGCGCCACCGGGCCGGCCCCCCTAGCAGGAATATTTTAATCAGGTGCTTCTCAACAAGTGTCCCTTCCCAAAGTGCTCTGGTTTGGAAACTCACCAGGGCAATTACAGAGAAGCAGGGATGGAATGGGGTGAATCTGTAGCCTGTGGGTGTAGCTAGTGAGTCCTCAAGGAGCTGAAGGTGCCCTACTCCCTCCCGCGGGGTTCTTGCCCGCTCTGGATTTATCACTGCTGTCCTGCTTTCATGCATTCTTTGTGGTGGGTTTCTTGCTTGATTACATGGTCTTGGGGATGTTGAATGGGGCTAGTTCCATGTCCACCCCACTCTCCTTTCACTGATCCTCCTGTTTTCACTCTGTTCATGGCACTGGCTAGAGCTCTTTCCCTCTTAGGCAGTACACTGTAATATACCTCCCCCCCCCCCCCCCGCCTTGGAATCCTAATTTATTAAGTATATTGGCTTCTGCCATCTCATTCAGGTGGTGCAGGTGCCATCCCTCTTTTACAGATGAGGAAACTACCTCGGGGCTGCGTCCTTTTCATCACAACATGCCGCTGAGGGTAATTGGAGTTTTGCCCTACTGTTTTTTTTTTCTTTTCTCTTTTAAATTGCCCTTTATTTGTGTAACTCTTTAATAACAGCTTTATTGAGATATAATTCACATACATACATTCACCTGTATGGAATGTACAATTCAGTGGTTTTTAGTATATTCACAGAGTTGTACACCATCGCCACAATCAATTTTAGAACATTTAAATCATCTCAGAAAGAAACCTTGTACTTTTTAGCTCCTCCTCCCATCCTCCCATTCCTCCACCCTCCAGCCGTAAGCAACCACTAATCTACTTTCTGTCTCTATAGATTTCCCTATTCTGGACTTTCATATGAATAGAGTGATACAAGATGTGGACATTTGTGACTGGCTTCTTTCACTCAGTAATGTTCTCAAGGTTCACTCATGTCGTGGCATGTATCAGTACTCTGTTCCTTTTTATAGCCAAATAATATTCCATTGTATGGGTATACCACATTTTGTTTACCTGTTCACCCATTGATGGACATTTGGGTTATTTCTACCTTTTGGTTATTATGAATAACGTTATTATAACCATGTACAAGTTTTTGTGTGGATGTATGTTTTCATTTCTCTTGGTTATATAGCTAGGAGTGGAATTGCTGGGTCAGATGGTAACTCGATGTTTAATCATTTGAGGAACTACCTGATTGTTTCAAAAGCAGCTGCACCATTCTGTATTCCCACCAGCAGTGTATGAGGGCTCTCATTTCTCCACATCCTAGACAACACTTAGTATTTTCTGTCCTGATTACAGCCATCCTAGTGGGTGTGAGGTGGTGTCTCATTGTGGTTTTGATTTGCGTTTCCTTGATAGCTAGTGACGTTGAGCAGCTTTTCATGTGCTTATTGGCATTTGCATATCTTTTTTGGAGAAATATCTATTCAAATCCTTTGCCCTTTTTTTTTTTTTTTTTTTTTGGTGAGGAAGATCAGCCCTGAGCTAACACTCCATGCCAATCCTCCTCTTTTTGCTGAGGAAGACTGGCCCTGGGCTAACATCGGTGCCTGTCTTCCTCCACTTTATATGGGACACCGCCACAGCATGGCCTGACAAGCAGTGCATCAGTGCGCGCCCAGGATCCGAACCCGGGCTGCCAGCAGTGGAGCGCACACACTGAACCACTACGCCACCAGGCCGGCCCCCATTTGCCCATTTTTTAATTGGATAATTTGTCTTTTTATTGTTGGGTTGTAAGAATTGTGTCTATATTCTAGTCCCTTATCAGGTATGTGATTTGCACATATTTTCTTCCATTCTGTGGGTTGTCTTTTCACTTTCTTGATGGTGTCTTTTGCAGCACAAAAGTTTTTAATTTTGTCGGAAGTACAGTTGATCTGTTTTTTCTTTGGTTGCTTGTGCTTTTGGTGTCATGTCTATTTCCCCACTTCCCACTTGCCAGGCACATGGGCCCACTTTGTATTTAATCCTCAGGAATACACACACAGTGGGCAGAATCAGCACTGCCCTTCAGATGGAGAAACAAAGCTTGGAGGTTACATGACTCTTCCAAGGCCACACAGAAGTTAAGTGGCAGTGTTGGGATCCACCCTGGCCAGTGGCTCAAAGCCCATGTCCAGCATAGTGTGGCACCAGCACAGTTCCCTCATGGTATCGGCGTAGAATGACGGGCTCTGCTCTTATGCTGGACGCTCAAGTGTCTGCTCTTACCACTGTGTTAAGAATGCCCTTCTCGGGGCTGGCCCCGTGGCTTATCGGTTAGGTGATCGCACTCCAATGCTGGCAGCCCGGGTTCGGATCCCAGGCGTGCACCGACGCACCGCTTGTCCAGCCATGCTGAGGCCGCGTCCCACATACAGCAACTAGAAGGATGTGCAACTGTGACATACAACTATCTACTGGGGCTTTGGGGGAAAAATAAATAAATAAAATTAAAAAAAAAAAAGAATGCCCTTCTCAGAACAGTTACTTGGCAAATGTTGGATTATTCCTCCCATTTTACTTTCTGTGTTATTCCAATTAAAGAGACTTTCCAAATAAAAATAAACTTAGAATCTTGATTGAGAGCTAATGAACCTACCTCTCAAAGGCCTTCCTTTCTTTGTATTCAGAAAACTACTCACGATTTCAGTAAGCTGGGCTTATTACATCCATTGGTTCTTTGTAAGAAATTCCTTAAATCTCAAGAGTCATTGTCTTTATTTTATAAAGAACCCCTAACTTGTACTTTTGTAATACTTGGGGATGTATTTTTTCGGGCATATGGTGAAAGGATTTTTAGCTTTGTTTTTGTTTTTGTCCGCCTGTTTTGTGTGTGTTGAAGAAAGAAAACGAAATTATGGTGTAACTGGTAGAGTATTTCTATGCTCAGGTGGTCCTCTTGGACAAGCTGGAAGTGTTAGCATAACCAGAGCTACACTGCTGTCATCATTGATTAGAAAAGTGTTTATTGTTGACACCACCCTGTATGCTGGTTTAAACCTTTCTCTTGTGTTTTTCTCTCGGAGCACTTGCAGGCAGCCTGTGCCTGCCTTGGCAGCTAGCGTACGCGCGTGGTGCCTGGCTCTCCAGCATACACAGAGAGCTTTCTCGAGGGTGCGCTCAGCCCTGCTGGACCAGCTATAGGTGTCGTTTTGTACATAAACTGTTCATGGCACTTTTTATATCATATTATCTTCATCATTGTCGTCTTATGGTTATATAATATCCCATGAATTAATCACTTTTTTTTGCTTGATTATATAGTTGGGTGGGGGGAGGTGCGTTGTTTTCTAAGTTTTCAGGGTTTGGAGAAGGACTGCTTGAACATTTCATCACGTAAAGTTACTTCTTTGTTTTGGATTACTTCCTCAGGATCTATTCTAAAAATGGAATTAGGGGAGAAAGAAAGACATAAGGAGCTTGGTTTGTTGCACATTGCTGGACCGATTACCCTCAAATGGAGCTGATTGCAGTATGGCCAGGTGTGTTCGCATACACCTTACAGCCCTCCCTCAGTGGGGTTTAGCACTGGTTCACTTTGGTGATTTTGCTGTGCATTAATCAGCAACAAGGTTGATGGTTTTTTTTTTTTTTTAAGATTTTATTTATTTATTTTTCCCCCCAAAGCCCCAGTAGATAGTTGTATGTCATAGTTGCACGTCCTTCTACTTGCTGTATATGGGACGCGGCCTCAGCATGGCCGGAGAAGCAGTGCGTGCGCCCGGGATCCGAACCCAGGCCGCCAGCAGCGGAGCGTGTGCACTTAACCGCTAAGCCACGGGGCTGGCCCAGGTTGATAGTTTTTCTGTTCTTACTATAAGCTATTTATATACATCCCTAAACTCTCTGTCATTTCATTCCTTTCTGTTATATCTTTATTTTGTTACAGATCGTATGGAGAAGTTTTAAGAATGCACTGTTCTTTCTCCCCCTTTGTTGCTGCCTATCTTATCAATTGTCCTAAAGGAATTCCCTTAACTTGTGTTGCCTCTCATCTTTTCTTAGAACAACTTATGGATGGCCAAACTGAACATTTTTCTACATTGCTATCCACTTGTTCCAACAGGATTTATTAAATACTTCCTTTATACATCCTTATGTTACTCCTGGTTTGTGTCATATTAAGATCTTATAAAAATTTAAATGTGTTTTTAGAATTTCATTTCCACCTTTTTTTTTCTAGTTTCAGACTGGCATTATGTAGTTTTAATGATTTGTTGGTTTATAGTATTCTTTTTAAATCTGGAAGAATGAGAATTCCACTTTTACCCTTTCCCCTCCAACATATTTCTTCTTGATTTAATACGTCTTTGGTGCATGTAAGCACCTAATCCTTACCTTTTTATAATACGAACAGTCAAGTGTCGTTTATTAAGTTGCCTTGCAATTTGAAGTAAAACTCTGTCAGTGAATTTCTGTGTAGAGATCAATACTTGTCATCTGGTAGCTGTATGAATCATTTGGAGTCACTTTAAGAATGGATTTAGAATTAACTTTTGCTTAATGTTTTCAGATGCTTTTCTATAGTCTGTTGGATACTTAAAGAAAATTTGTCTTATGAAACATCTCCTTACCTATTTGAAATTGAAAATGGAAGTTCTAAATTGAGGTTTGTAAAGTCAGACATGAAATATACACAGTGTCATTTTTAAGTTTCAATATAATTATCTGACAAAATGAAATTCCAGGGGATGGGAGATATACAAGTGAGAAGGTGGATTTGAAATACTTGCTGCTTTCCCCGGGTCCTGATGTAGGTGACTTCTTGGTTGTTCTTTTGATACAGAGGAACCAAATAGGATAGAGCTTGTTCTTGGTTTTTCTCTAAAAAGTGACACCCACTACAGGAGACTCCAGCTTAGTGTTCTGAAAACCAGAGCCCTCAGGGAAGAAATGCTGGTCTAAGCCTCAGGCAATTCCCATTTGGAAGTTTCCAGCAAACAGCAGCAACAGCCAGATCCTTTTCTGTGCCTGGCGCAATTTCCATCCCCATTGCTGTGACAACAGGGGAAAAAACTGTATTCAGGTACTTCTGGATTCTAGATCCAGAAAAAGGTTTAGGCTAGGTTTGTTCAAAATGCAAATAAAGTTGTCTGTTTCTTTGTACATAGAAGAGAAAAAAATAATCCTTATGATTCAGGAGAGAAATGGGTGGGGCCGTCCTTTCCATTCTTTCACATAAATTATATGTCTTGATTCTAGCCACTACACCTTTTAAGAAAAGGTCTGTTGTTTCATGTGAAATTCTGTACCATAGTGGCGCTCTACCCTGGCCGAAAGCGGCAGAAGGACAAAAGGAAGGAAGTTTCCCTTTTAAATCCCCAGCAATTTTTCGCTGAGATAATATTACAGAGTGAAATGTCTCTCCTCGTATTAGTTCCGTGTTTGGCTCCTGTGTAACAGTAACCCACTTAGAAGTAGGCGGCCCTTTTGAAGTTATTTTAAACTTTCAGTGGAGTGTAGAGATATTGTAACCTTGGATAAGAACACCACCAGCCCCAGTTTCAGTTTTGCCCTTTCAGACATGTGGAAAGTGCACCAGCATATCTCAAGGATTTTGTACTGAAAGCTTCTTAAAGAGCTGGTCTTGGTTTCAAAGCTTGGCTTGATGTACCATACTCAAGGGAACATAGTTCTGTTTCTCCAGATATTTAACCTTGTCTGACATAGTCTTTTGGCTTTGAAGTTCCGGTAGATTCTTTGTCCATTAACAAAACAGTGAAACCGTGATAGTCAACCTCTTTGGGCTTTGAAAAATTTGAAGAAGGACCATCTTCATATTTCAGCATAAAACCAGATGTTCGATACCTGCACTGATGGTGGGCAGGTATCTGCATTGCATGTTGTTGCCATTTTGCCCTAGCAGCTCCATGCGAGTGGGATGTTCAGTGCTTCTTCTAGAGACTATAGGATCTGTTTGTGTCTAGGAGAAAACTGGGGCTTCTCAGAAGAATCACCCTGGTTATTGTGTCTACCATCTCTATTACACCCAAACCCACACCATACTCTGGTGCCACCTGGGAGTCATTTTTGGTTGTGGGGTTGGTGAAGGCTGCTGGTTCTTTCTGCACCATGTCTTCCTGGGTCATCCCTGTGCTGTGTTCCCAGCCATCACAGCCCAGGTCCTGGATGGCTCCCAGAGCAGCCGTGCCAGACAGAGTCACCCGCTGAGTGTCCACTGTCCTATGCAGGTTGCCTGGGGGGGTCTCCCTTTGGCCTGATGGAATGCTTCCCTGCAGGACCCATAGAATCTGCTGGAACACCAGGAGGAAGGGAATTCTGTCTGGCAGTGCATATAAAGTTATAATATATATAATCAAAATAATGCATGTATATGTTTATAAAAAGGCAAAGAGTACTTCGTGGCTTATAATAAAAAAGAGCCTTCCTCTGTTCCACCCTTTGCCATCCCTGATTGCTATTCTCAGAGGCAACTATTTTCCATTATTTAGTGGTTTCTTCTGCTATTCACTTCTGTGAATATTTATAAATGTCTCTGAATCGTTTCTAAATAACATGCATAGGGGATGGCCTGCTTCGCTGTGGCGGCCCGGGGTTCGCCGGTTCGGATCCCGGGCGCGCACCGACACACGGCTTGTCAAGCCATGCTGTGGCAGCGTCCCATATAAAGTGGAGGAAGATGGGCACGGATGTTAGCCCAGGGCCAGTCTTCCTCAGCCAAAAGAGGAGGATTTGCAGATGTTAGCTCAGGGCTGATCTTCCTCACATAAACAAACAAACAAATAAATAAATAAATAACATGCATATGTTGCTGCTGCATATTTTCAGTCCATTTAAAAATTTTTTGACTTCCTGTTATGGAAGATGACAATTTTGTTTTCTTAACCTCCTCCCTCCTCTCCTCCCCGACAATACTCACACACTTCCCATCTCTACATTTTTCCAATAAAGTCACGCATCTCGTAACGATGTTTTGGTCAACGATGGACCGCATATGCGATGGTGGTCCCATAAGATTAGTACCATATAGCGTAGGTATGTAGTAGGCTATACCATCTAGCTTTGTGTCAGTACCCTCTGTGATGTTCACACAATGAGGAAATCACCTGACAACACATTTTTCAGAATGCATCCCCGTCGTTAAATGACACATGACTGTATAGTTATATCACAATTGTTTAGATTAGAATTTACATCATTATGGCTGTCTCTCTTCTCAACCAGGCCATGCAGGCCGTATCCTGATTGTGGTTTATAATTCTGGTGTAACTTTTTGTTTTTTTCTGGAGTTAATAATTGTCCCCCTCTCCCCACCACTTTACTTTGCTATATAATTATCACATTTCATTCTTTTGTTCAGAATTATAACACTCGTCTCAGTACTGTCAAACCCACTGGGTAATGACTCAGGTTGTTGTTGGTTGGTTGTTTATTTGTTGTTTGGCTCTCCTGCAGCCCTCATCCTTCTGGTCCCATCTGGACTAGTCCCTGGCAGGCTGATTGCATAGCTGTCATCCTGGGATTTCCCATCGCCATCAATTTCTCTTCTCTGTTGAATTCCCTGTGTCCTGGATCCCATGCCTGCCTCTTCCTTGGCTTATTCCCTTGTTTTGTTGGGGCTGGCGGCAGCTTCTGAGATTAGACATGGGTGGGGGAATTTGAGGTTTTTCTTTTTAGGAGGAGACATCCTCTATTCTTCTCCCTCCACTGCCCGTGTAAAGCGCTGTCATGAGCCTGCCTGAGTGAAGGGCAACAGTGTTGTATTCTCTGCATATAGAAAGCCTTAGCCGCCTCTGCATGCCCAGCTGCTGTGGTTCCACAGCAGGGTCAAGAAGGAACAGCCTTTGCTCCTATGCCATTGCCAGTAAATCTGTTTTGCCCTGGGAATGTTTTTGGTGACTTGGCATTCAACAACTATAAGAGCCGAGCCTTTTAAAGTTCATGCAGTAATTTGATTAAATCCTGACCTATTTGCTGGTCCTTCACTTAGCACAGCAGAGACCCAAGTGGCTTACCAAAAACAAAGCATGAGGCATGGCAGCAGGCCTGCCTCCAGGCCAAAGGCTCTTCAACCAGCAGTCACTTATTGAGCTCCTGTTGGGCACAAGGCTCTGGGTGGGATGAAAGGGGACCTCTGAGTAAGACTGTCCTTCTAGAAGCAGGTGCCCATCTTAGAAGGGAGGCTGAAGGAACTGTGATAAGCACCATACAGAGCATTTGGGAACAAAGAGGTGAAAGCAACTAGCTGTATTGGTGCATTCGAAAAGCTCCATGAAAGGGGTGACATTTAAGCTCGTCTTGAAGGACAGAGTATTCTAGGCAAAGGCATAAAGTGCAAGCAGACACTACAAGTCTAGAGAAAGTGAAGAAGGTGAGGGCTCTCCCATCGATTGAGTGTCTACTGTGTTGCTGTGGTCATGTATTTTATCTTATTTAATCCTTACAGCACCCTGTTGTGGCAGATGCTGTTGTCCCCATTTTACAGATGAGAAAATCGAGATTTATAGAAATCAAGTCATCTGCCCAAGGAGATGTGCCTTATAAGAGGCAGGAGTGAGGTTTAAGCACAGGATTGCATGATTCCAAAGCGCTCAGTCTTTCCATCCCAAAACACGCCTTTGAACAAAATCAGGAGTAAGAGAGCAAGAGCCACACTTCCTAATAATGTCAAACCTCCCAATGAAGCACTAACTGGGCATTTCCTTCAGTTGACTTAAGCAAAGACGTTGAGTGTCCCAAAGTTGTTGTTCTGATAGCACAAGACCAAAGTTATAGCACTGGACTTATTTTCTGTTATATCCTCGCACTTTAACTGTAGCTTCTTAATTATTTGCGTTGTTCTGTGGATCTCTCCCGGGAGTTTTGCTTGTCTTCTTGTTTCAGTCTGTCCTTCCCTTTCTCCAGTGTTCTCTGTGCCATGAGTTTTGTGACGTTCCATTCTAGGTTTCCAATTCTATTTGATTTTTTCTTTATGTTTTTCATTAATAGTTCTTTCTGACGTCCCTGAGTTCTTACACACAAGTCAGCCATTTTTAACCTTCTTAAAAATATTAACCTTCTTAAAAATCAAAAACTTCTTAAATTTCAAACATTTGATCAAGTAAACCCCACTCATCCAAACATTTTGAGAAAATAAACTCAGAAATGCCTATGTTTTAAATGCTTGTGTGCTACATTAAGTTCAAAGTTAACATGCTTGAACATCGTTCACTGATGTATCACTTTCCCTAGACTTGGCACATTTGTTTGTGCAGTATTATGCCTTTGCCTGGAATATTGCATCCTTTGAGACAGGTCAGTTTGTGAATGAATATTTTCATGTTATCGCTACTTGTGCTTCCTTATAAAACATTCTACTGACCTCATAACTTGGAGCGGTTGGGGAAAGAGAACCCCAGGGTGTAAAAGGTTGGAGACCTGGGGTGGCAGGCATTTCCAGAAGCTGATACTGACATCAGGGGTGAGCTGATGGAGACCTGAATCTATTCAGTAGATGGGTCAAGGAGGCTAGTTACGCTTGAAATGTGGCTGAGATTGAATTCACAGGCCCCATAGTTTGGGCACCTGGAGATGTAAACTGGAATAAGGAACTCAGAAGACAAGGAACTTGAGTGGAGATGGTGAGGTAGGTTTTCGATTCTCTGAGATGTGATATTGGTGGCCTTTTTGCCCTCCATGGGAAAATTAACATCCCACACCAACCAACTGCACCTACTGGCACTTTAGAAAAATTCCTTTTGGTTTGTAAGTCTTTGATCTCTGTTTAGAAGTCAACATCCTTGACAGGGCTGACATTTTGAGCTGCTATCAGTCACCCAGTGTCATGGAAGATTTGATAGGGGAGTCTTGGAGGAGAATGGGAGGGCGTGACTACTGAGGAGGGAGATAGGGCCCAGCAGAGTGCAGCCTAGGGCTCTGGGCCTGACAAACCTGAGGGGACTGGTGGATGTGTTTGAGGCTTACATAGTTCAGGTTTTTGCATGCCTGGGGATGTGCTCTTGACATGCCTCTCCTGTGGCCTTGTGTTCTGCTCTTCTACAACATAAGCCTCCAGCCTGGTCAGGCCCACTTCCTCCTCACCGTGGCTGCAAAGGGCCAGGCCTCGGCATCTCCTCTGCTTCTGCTGCTCTGGATTCTCATTCCTGATCCTCTTCCTCCTCTCCCTCTCTCCACATCCTGCCCACCTTCCCAGGCCTCCCCTTCCCCCCAGCTGCCCTTCTGTCTCTTCCCATCATAGCCTTTATTCTTTATGACACGAGTGTTCAGCGTTTGTTGCTATAGGTTTATTCTCGCATGCGTGTATGCATGTCTGAAAAAGTGTGTCCCATGAAACAGTATGATTGTATTAAACGCAAAATGGTCTTATAATCAAAGGGTAGGAAATGCTGGTTTTAGCAAAGGTTAAAAACCTTTTGTTTTTTAAACCTTAGGCCTCTGCAGAGCTTTAATTTACAAATGTAAATCCTGAATCCCTAAGAAGTGTTTCTCAGCATTAGTTACTTGTATAAGAACCTGGTTTTCATCTTGCAGGGCTAGTATTCTGCAGGACACAGTTTCCAGAAGGAGTTCCACACAGTTCCAGAAGGCTTAGGCTCTGGAATGGTGGAAACCACGTCATTCCCTACTGTGGATCCACATGTTAGCTGAAGGCAGTCATTTCTTTTTTTTTTTTAAGATTTTGTTTTTTTATTTTTTTCCCCCAAAGCCCCAGTAGATAGTTGTATGTCATAGCTGCACATCCTTCTAGTTGCTGTATGTGGGACGCGGCCTCAGCATGGCCGGAGAAGCGGTGCGCCAGTGCACGCCCGGATCCGAACCCGGGCTGCCAGCAGCGGAGCGCGCGCACTTAACCGCTAAGCCACGGGGCCGGCCCAAGAAGGCAGTCATTTCTGAGTAAACTCTTGGGACATGTGTTTTTAAACTTGTTTATTGTGGTAAAATTGATATAACATTCACTGTTTAAACCATTTTAAAGTATACAATTCAGAGGCACTTAATACATTCACAGTGTTGTGCATCTGTCACTTCCAGAACATTTTCATCACCCCAAAAGGAAACTCTGTACCCAATAAGCAGTTACTCTCCATTTCGCCCAGCAATCACTAATCTGCTTTCTGTTTCTATGGATTTGCCTATTCTCGATATTTCGTTTCGGTGGAGTCAACAATACGTGGCCTTTTGTGTCTGACTTCCTTCTTCAGTAAGGTTTTGATGTAGATACAAGGTCTTAGACCTGCATAATACCTGTGCTCCCCCAACATAGCTCTTTATCATTGGCCAAACCCTGTACATGTGTAAGTAACAAAAAGCAACTCTCCATCTGGAAACCTCCAAGTCACGTGGCCAGTTTAAAAGTACCATGGAATACTGTAGAAAAGGGTCAGTAGTGTGGTTGCCATTGACATGACTTGACCTGGGATTTCGAGAAGCTGACTTGAGCTGGGCTGGGATCCTTTTCCTGGAGGTCAGAGGTGACTGATTGTGGGCACAATTGGCTTATCACCCTCATTTATCCCCTCTCCAGTCAGAGGTCTGCATTTCAAGCTGCTCATCATTAATGACCATCAAACATCCTAGAGTGGACTGAGTTCTTCAGGGGCAGTGGAGGGAAAGTTGTGCTGTCCACTGCACTGCAGAACCCTCATTGGTCCTTTGGACACACTCTTTGAGCCTGAGGACTCATGCAAAAATTGGATGTCCCAGGGCTTTCTGTCTCATGTGTTGGAATTCCCAGGGGGTGGGTTATCTTTACCGCTATAAAGGTAGCTACTGGCCACCCCTTGTAGCATGCTGTGTTCACCTGCCTCATGGGCTTGTGCAACCCCCTTCCTCGTTGTTCCATTGAATTACCGAGGATCTCTCATCTCTCGGCTGCACCCTTCACTCCTCCACTCATTGATGCTTCTCAAGTCCAGGCACAGCACTGCCAGAAGGTGTGTAACCCATCTGCCTCAAATAACTATTTTCCGTGTGCCTCCCTTCTGCCGAGGAACCTATGGTATTGTCTTGGGGTCCACACTCCTTTCTAGTTTTTGATCTCATCTCTTTCCTTCTCCGTGTAGACTGTGGCCCTCCATACAGATCAGGCTGGTCTCGTTCTTCTTCTCCTTCAAGCCCTTAGCTCCTCCTCCCTAGGCTTGGAATGACTGTCTGCCCTCTCTCCTTTTTTCCCTGACCAGCCTAACTCTTCCTTCAAAGCTCAGCTCAAGGCTTAGCAGTTGTACAAAGCCTGCCCAAACATTCCAGCAACTCTTGCTGCCTGCACTAAACTCATGTTGCCCTCTAATACTACTGAATTGAGAACTGACAGCATTTTTTCCTACAGACTTTATTACTTAGTCTTTTTTCCCCAATCAGATGACCAGCTCTCTGAGGAAAGGAAATTGAAGTTAATCAGGTGGAGTGGGAAGTCACTGGACTGTGAATCTGAGGGCCGGGTCACCTCTGGGTGCGGCTGCTTGCTGGTTGTGTTGTCTTAGAAAAGCTACTTATCTTGAACTTCTGTTCTCATCTGTGAAATGAGTGGGAGATAATAAGGTGGGTGTATTAGTTTCCTATTTGTTGTTATAACAAGCTACTACAACCTTAGTTGCTTACAGCAGCACAGATTTATTCTCTTACAGTTCTGAGGTCAGAAATCAAAAATGGGTTGACACAGCTACATTCCTTCTGGAGGCTCTAGGGAAGATCCGTTTCCTGTCTTTTCCAGCTTCTAGATGCTGGCCGCCTGCATTCCTTGGCTCTTGGCTCCTTTCTCCCTCTTTAAAGCACATCACTCCAACCTCTGCTTCCGTTGTCACATCTCCTGTCTGTTTCCATGATTTCCTTTTTTCCTTATAAGGACCCTTGTGATTACGTTGGGCCCACCCAGGTAATCCAGAATAATCTTCCCATTTCAAACTTAATCACATCTGCCAGGACTCTTGTGCTGTGTGAGGGAACATATTCATTCACCGGTTCTGAGGATTAGGATGTAGGTGTCTTTGGGGGCCGTTATTCTGTCTACCACAGTGGATTCTTAGGTCTCTTGTGTCTCTAACATGCTATGAATCTCAAGATAGATTTCTTCCAGTTATTTAAATAGAGTTTAGCACTGTGCTAGGCTCATGAACTTCTTGATAAGTTATGTTTATCCAGGAGGATTTCCTGTTCTCAGATTGTTATTACAGCTACTAGGGCCTGATATGACTCAATGATGGAACTGTGAGCGCAAACCTTAGGATTCTTCTGTTTTCAGACTTCAACTACTACACGTTTACTAGTGAAAATTTGACGATGCTCCTCTACCTATCTTTGATTTTGTGCTTTGCAAATTTTGAAAAAAACCTCAAAGGATTTCATCTGTTTCCCACTAACCAGGGATAGCCTTTAAACAGCCTGTTAATTGTACTGGTGATTTTGCCATATGTCTAGTGGTCTCTCCATAAATTCCTGAATGTGTTTCCAGGTCTTCTTGCATAAATTGAAGCAGACGTGTTGTTAAGGTCTAGAAGCCAAATAGTCTTGGATACTAACCTTGCTGGTCTCATCTGTAATTGCTACTTAATGTTATGGTATTTTTTTTATAGCAGTTTAGATTGGCATTTACATGGAGTTATGCTATTTTTCTTTCCCTACATCCCATCGGTTGGTGTACACCTTGGGCGACCACTGCTTGCAAAGCCAGTGAAAAAGCATCCATAAAATATATTTATAGTAGCTCTATTGTTTTCTCCCCAGTGTTCAGTTCATTGTGCTGAAATAAGATTCCCCATGGGTTGAAAAACATCCCCCTCCCATATAATTTAGTTTTGAGGTTACTTTTGACTGTTGAGCATGAGGAATGCACAGTGTGTGTCAAGCAGATCTGCAGCCTGCGTATTGAAGTTTTCTTTCCATTTTGTTTCCTAGATGCACCCACTGGGCCTGTGTAATAACAATGATGAAGAGGACTTGTATGAATATGGCTGGGTAGGAGTGGTGAAGCTGGAACAGCCAGAATTGGACCCGAAACCATGCCTCACTGTCCTGGGCAAGGTAAGCACCAGGTCCTCCGAATCGCTCAGATTCCGATTGGTGTTCTCCACTCTCCCATTTCCTCAGTTCTCTAACAGTTGGTTGCGGAGAACAGCCATGCTGGCACAGTGCTCTTGCCTAGCTGAGGTCACGTGGGTTGAGGACTAAGAGGTCTCTTGTAGCAGCCCACCGTGGTGCTTGCTATGATGGAGACTGCCAGCCTCAGAGGCAGCTCCACTTCTGGGCCACTGTGTGGCCAAGGGCAAGTTATTTCCCCTGAAGGAGTCTCAGTTTCTTATCTGAGAAATGGGTTGATAATAGAGATTCACAATACCTTATCTTACACCCTTGAGGCCAAATGCTGCAGAATTCTGAGATTTGAGGGGTTTAGAAAGGTATTGAGGTACACATATTTTACATTAAGTAACCCCCAGGAGATCTGGGGCAATACTCAATAATCAAACATTCATATTTGTATAGCAAACAATATGGATATTCACATTAAGTGGGATAACTGAAATCTAAATAGCCTTGTGTTAGTTCAGGGCAGCTTTGCCTCCAAATGAGTTCAGGTCCATTAAGTTTTTCTGCCAAGTAAGTTATGGAAAAAGTTTTGGGTTTTAGAGCTTTTTTGGTTTTAGAATGGCAGACAGCAATTATGGTCCTGTATTAGAACTTACCTCATAGGATGGTTAGGAGGTGAGATGAGATGCAAACGTCTAGCACAGAATAAGCTCTCAAAAAATGTTTGCTGCCATTGGCTGTTATCTCATTTAGAAGTACTAAAAAAGACTGTGTTTAGCCAAGAGGGTCAGCATTACCTCTGACTGCAGGATAAGATAGAAATAAATTTATTTTGGAAAGCCATCTGTCAATGATCTTAAAATATAACAGGTAACAGCCTGTTTTAAACTGATCGTTTTGTTATAGAGAAAGGTTTTGAGAAAGTTACTAGAATTTTGGTTGGAGGAAACGTGGTATCTGTCTCCTAAGGACAGTGTTATTGCCTGAATATTTTTTATATATTTCAGAAGCTGCTGTTCTAGATACTTTGGGGAGACAGCTGGGGGAAAAGACAGCCCTGGTTCCTGACCTCTTGTGGATTTCTTGGGAGATCCCAGGCCAGAGAAGAGGTGGTTTTGATGCAGAGTGCTAGCGAAGGAGCCTTTCCCAGATTTGAAGATGGCCCAGCAGTGTCTCCTGAAAGACTTTTGGCCCCGGAGACCCTCATGGGTCTAATCTGTTTGTGATTTTTGTGTCCTACTTGTCTTCTGAGTATCTTCCGAGCACTTGTCGAGTTCTCCTGCCCTTGTATAGGGGGAAAAAAAGCCCACAGGAATTATTACCTGTTTGGTTTACAGTTCATGAAGTTGAATGAAGATGTTTTAGGTGGCCCAGGCCCTGATACTTCATCGTTTAAATAGTTGGCTAGAGCTGCTTAATGATGCTAGGAGAGCAGTGACCCCCTTGAGAATATTTTAGTGTTTTCCTAGGAGAAATGCCAGCTACATTCAAAGGTTAGGAACAGTGCTTTCCTTGTAGGTATTATGTTCCTAGTATAATATTTTCTCCTGGACTTAAGCTGCTGCTATGCAGGGCTCAGCAGTTTGGCTTAATTTGTTTTGCCCCAGTCCGGTGGGGCTCTCCCTTTGCATCTGTTGTGTCTATAAATGGGTTCAAACAGGGCTCCCAGGGAGACCCCATTGTTCTCCCATGGTTTACTGGTGTTGAAGTCACTCAGAAAACGCAATTGTTTCCTCTGCCACCTGGAACAACCATATAGTGGTTTTACTTGAAGAGTTTTGTATGGTTTGGCCTGCTGGCCTGTGAGGCCAGGGGAAATAAAAACCCTAGACATATATTGAATCATTAAGTACTTCTTGGGTTTATTCATTCACCAAATATTTATTGAATGCAGGGGCCCAGAAGCTAAGCTTGTGGTTCTAACTGCTTGCAAGCAGCAGCCGCCCCCATGTTTCTGTTTGGAAAGGCTGTGTGGTGGCCAGGCAGTATTTACATGTGGTTAGTTACTGAAATTGGGCTTAACACCTGAATAAAATCATTAGCAAAAATGCTTGGGCCAGACAAATCAAGACAGTTTCGCATTTGTTTAAAACCTTGGTTGGTACAGGAGGTACAATGAGTCAGGTCTGCCTCTCTACCTCCCTCCCTTCCTCCCTCCCTCCTGCCCTTCTTCTTTCTCCCAACATCTCACTTTTTCTCTCTCATCTTCTTCTTAAAGTGTAGCTCTCAGCTTCAGTTTTTTTTTAACTTTGCTAACTGTGTTTTCTTTTTTCTGAGCCCGCAAGGGCAGTGGCAAGAGACTAGGGTAACGAAAAGCAAAGAGATCCTCACCGGCAGCCCAATCTCTTGCAGATAGCGTGGTTTTCTATCATTTCTGTGCTCTTAGTGGCTATGGCGAGAGGGAGGTGGGCAGTGGAGAGGGGCACAAAAGAAAGAAACTACAGGCAAGTCAACGTGGGGGTGGGAGGAGGGACTCCTCCGTATAGATGTTAAGACTTGTTGAAAACCGTAGATGGGAGGGCTCTGTCAGGCGTTTGGAAAAGCCTGTAGGAGAATAGGGGAGGGCCAGACGGAGACCCCTCTCCCTCCCCCCCGCCCCATCATCCACTCTCATTGCCCACCCGCCCACAGAAAATGCCAGGGGGCGAAACGTTGAAATGAGAGAGGAATGTCCTAAATTAAAAAAACGTAAATGCCTCTCCAGGAGTTCAAATAAAGTTTCATTTTAAAAGCAAAAGACATAAACTCATCACCTTGGTTTATTACTGAGTGCTTTTGAACTCCTCAGAAAGGAACGCTATAAACTCATGAGAGAAAAATGATTTATGGTCCCCTCCTTATAATCTTTTTGATTCTGTGGGAGGCAGGGCAGACAAGTAAGATCAGCTAGGGAGGCAGAGTTGGGGTGAGGGTGAGCCCCCGACAGGGACGCGGCAGGCCAGGGCGCCAGGCCAGGCCCTGCCTCACACCAGGCCCGGGGCAAATCTCCTCAGCTTTCTGGGCCTTTCTTTTTTACTTCACGTGAAGAGGTTGTTCTGGGCTCCTTGCTCTTCTAATATTTTGAGCTTCTATATCATATTTAAAATTTCCCCTTGATATTCTAGTTTGGGGAGATTCTAGTTGTAGCATTGAAAGACAGACTCTTGCCTGTGACAGTCTAAGTCCTAGGAAATTAAGAGAGAATAAAATTGACATTTCTGAGCAGCTTGCTGTTGAAAGTAAGTGTCTTAAACCATCCCCCAAGTGCAGGAGTCTGTGTTTATGCCCTAGGCATTTTAACCCTTCAATTCAAAGAGTGTTTATTAAGCATCTTACGAACTGGTAAGAATTTTGAAAATTGACTTAATACCTTTGGTTCCTATGACCCGTCTACCTCATGGAGATTCTCTTGGCAGGGAACACACAAGATGTGCTGGAGTTTTCTAACAAAGCCTGCCTGGCGCAGACTCCATAAATCAAGGCAGAATAAACCTCTGCACCCCTACACCCCACATTGGAGTGGAGTCTTAGAGAGGGTTTTGAAAGACAGGATGGTCAGCAGGCTTGGACTTGGCTCTTTCTGGGACTTAGGAGGACAGTGTGAGGAAGTTAATTAAAACACAAGGCAGGCAGGGAATTTCAGGTCAGAGAGACCTTGCTTTGGCTGAGTGACCTTGGAAAGGTCACTTCAGTGCTTGCGGCCTTGTTCTCCTCATTGGGGCTCATGCTGCCTTTGTCATTGTGGTGGGGGTTCTGCGAGATGTTTGTGGAGCACTTAACACAGAGCCTGGCTCACGGTAAATGGGCGATGAGAGTGTAAAAGCAGCCATCATGTACTGGATGCTCACCAAGTGCTAAGAGCTTTATATGCAGCATCTCCTGTCATTGTCGGACTAACTCTAAGATTGTGTCCAGATTTCCATTTTACGTTGAGGAAATCAAGTCTCAGGGACGTTCTCTACGTAATCTAAGATGAACGGCTCCCAAGTAGCTGAGCTGAGATCTAAGATAAAGACTGTTCTACTATCTCATCAATGTTAATTTCTTCTCCTTGCCTCCTTTTGTCTTCACCAGTTTTTCTAGATAAAAATTGGATGCTCACAGGCTTGCTTAGGACTTGATTCCACTTAACAGAAACCCAGCTCAAGCTATAGTGAGCAGAAAGGAGAATTTGCTCTGAGGATCTTGGGCAGCATCAGGGATCCCATGATGAGAGTGCTGCTGCTCTTCTAGAACAGCTGACTCCAGGGCTCAATGCCAGGAGCCCCTCCCCAGGTCTTCTCTTCTGTGTATCTGCTTTATTCCTCTCTCTCTCTTCACCTACTTGGTGGGAGACACAGCACCCCCAATATCCCTGGGCCTGATACTCTCTTGGTTTCGAGCCTAAAGGATTCCAGAAAAAGGAATCCATCGCAGATCAGGTGCTCGCCTTTAGGCTGGTCAGCTGTGATCTGGGGATGGAAACACATTGGAACGTAGCTTCCTGCCCAGCTACGTGTGGGGAGTGGGAGGAAGATGTGCTGTCCAGAAGAAAGGTGGTGGGGGGCAGTGCTGAGTTACCATCTCCTAAGCAGCCCCCTGCAGTCACCAAGTCAGGTATGCGATCGTAAGCCAGTAGGTGACGCCCTCAGTTTGTCCCGAGTTGTTCAGAGAGCCTCTAGTTGGAAGGGACTTCTCTAGTTCATGTGTACTATGAAGAGTCACATGCTCTTCTTGCCCTGAACTGAGGGCCAGTCCCTGACACAGACAGTCATTGTTGAGAGTGAAGAGAAGGGATTCCACATGGCTGGGGGGCTCGGCAGGTTTTACAAAGAGGGGCTGTATGAGGCAGAGTGAGATGGGGGAAATAATCTCCAGGATCAGGGCAGGAGGAAGGGGAGCAAGAAGTTCTTCAAGGGTCATTGCAAGTAGCTGGGGAAGAAGGAGGTTTTCAGATCAAGGAATTTGGTCTTCATCTCCTAGGAAGCTGGGAGCTACTGAGCATTTCTGATGAAAAGATGAGTGCCATAGGATCCGGCTTTGGGAATATTCATTTGACAGTGTTGTCTAGGCTGGTGGGAGAGGGGAGGATCAGGTTACTCTTTGCTGGTGGGTGTTTCCAGGAACTAAATGGGCCCAGACATCAATTCTTTTAAAGCTTTGGTGAGGCTCAAGTCAATGACAGTGCCGGGGATACCTCATGCATGCCTTTAGATTTCCCTAGTCTCTTCATCTGCCCTTTTTCTGTTTTTACATTTAGGCAAATGTGAAATGTAGAGGCAGCATGGCAACAGCGTGGCAGGGTGGAAAACTGCTCTGCTGTGAGACGGGAGAGCTAGTCTGTAATCCTGGCTCTTCTGATAAGCAGTGAGAAACCCAAGGATGAGGAGTTGATGCAAAATAGAACCCTTACATCCCTTCCACCAACCCATGTTCAGCCCTCTGAGTGTCTTGGTAACTTCTTCGCAGAGAACGAATAAAGACTCTAGTAACCAAAATGACTGGAAGACAGAAAACAAAGCCAGAGGAATTTTATTGTTTCAGAGTGGTTAGGGGAGAGGGAGCATGTAATGGTTAAGACTTGGGTTTAGACATCAATCTAAGCCGAGTTTAAACCCCAGTTCCAACCATTTAATCTGTGTGACCTGGGGCAGTCGCTTAACCCCTTTGCATGTTTCCACCTCCTTAGATGGGAACAGCACCTAAAGGAGATGGTGTATGTCAAGTGTTGGTCATGGCACAGCTGAAAGCACTAAATAAAGTAGCAACTCTTATTGTCCATGCTCTCCTCCCCTCTCTCCCTCCCTCATTATCCTTCAGTTTCTTTTAGCACCCAAAGTGCTGTTACCTAAGTAGTCACATCCATAGAGACAGAAAGGAGAAAGGTGGTTGCCAGGGCTAGGGGAGAGGAGAATGGGGAGTTAGTGTTTAATAGGTACAGAGTTTCAGTGGAGGAAGATGAAAAAGTTCTGGAGATGGATGGTGGTGATGATTGCACAACAATGTGCATGTACTTAATGCTACTGAACTGAACGCTTAAAAATGGTTTTACATGGTAAATTTTATGTTATGTATATTTTGCCACAATAAAGAAGAAGTGGTATTACTTAAATAATTTCACAATATATGGAGTTTGATGACAGGTATTAAAAAAAAAGTAAACATTTTGTTCCTGAAGCGATGGAGTATAGTCCCAATAGGAATGATGACTACTTCTGCTGAGTCCTGGTGGAAAGCAAACCCTTCGTCCCATAAGAGGTGTTACAGACGATCCAGGAGCAGTGAGAACAGAGACGAAATCCTCCTTTGCACGTTAGGCTACCCCCTGGAAAATTTCTTATTTATCTTTTAAAGAACAACTCCCAAAACAGAGAATTTGAGTAAAGCAAAAACTGACTTTTATTTGTATCCTCTTCATGACATAGTGGAAAACAGGAAAATGACACTAATTGCAATCCACAGATGTTTGAATTTCTTCACCAAATATTAACCAGTACCTGATATGTAACATAGTGATAGGCAATAGTTTTGCCAATAGTTTAAAGGAAAAAAAGGACCTGGGAATAAGCTAGAAAAGGGACCATCGCCCCACGATGATGAATGGGTTTTGGCCAAATCTCTCTGAACTGGGGCTTTCTCTTCTGGGTATCGTCTCTCTGGGTTCTCTGGTAAAGGTCAAAGCTGATAAAATCATGGCATAGGTGTTAATCTAGCACAGTGGTTCTCAAAGTGTGGTCAGGGGACCCTTAGGCATCCTCAAGATCCCTCCAGGGGGACCCACAAGATCAGAGCTATTTTCATAATGACACTAAGATGTCGCCTGCCTTTGTCCGTCTCATTCTCTCACAAGTGTATGGTGGATTTTCCAGAGGCATCATTTTGTGTGGTGACTTCATTGCTCTGACAGCTAATGGAATGTGTGCTCACATATTCTATGTTTTAAAGATTTTTCAGTTTTACTTCCTAATATGCTAAATATCAATAGATATAACCCACAGAAACAGAAGTTCTTTAGGGTTCTTAATTTTTGAGAACGTAAAGGAGAGATTTGAGTACACCAGCCTAGCAATATGTCCCCACTGTGAGATCATCTCATAGAGCTTGGCTGAGGGAGAAATCCTGTGATAAAGTTAGTGGAAATGAGCACAAATGAGGAGACAATACAGGAAATAAAGGTGAACATGCTGTCATTAAATTATTCTGTTCTGCAGTATTGGAGCCAAAAGAGTATTGGTTCTGAACTGTTAGTAATTTGAATAAAACCAATGGTTTGCTGTTTTCCACATTTAATAACAAATAACCAAACAATGAATTTGAAGAACCTAGGTAAAAAAGATCTTAATATTTTTGAGGCTTGCATTGGGAAATAACCTTCAGCCTTGACCTTCAGAACAGGGCTTAACTGGATAGGCCTTTACTTGAGGTAGGAACTTGGGTAATGCTGCAGAGTTGTTTAAGAGCCATGTAGGTGTGGAGGGGGAGGGGGACTTATCCTTCAGCGTGCCATTCTCATTTGGGTTTTTGGTCACGGATGTGCATTTCCTGGGATACCTGAGTGCCTTGCTCCTTAGGGCAAGTCCAGCTTAGCACTTCTGAGTATGAAATTTGCTTCTCAAGAGGGTTGGTGGGACTGAAATCCTGGGGTCTGACTTGCTGTGGGAAATGAGAGAAGGCGGCTGACTGTAGCAGGGTCTCAGAGGCTGCTGCTCCACATCACAGGCATTGGCTTCCTCCGGTTAGGGAAGTGAGTGTGGTATTTGCCACATACCTGAGCACAGGACCCTGTGACTATAGCTCATTGCCATGGTATTCCTGGGAGCACCCTGTGCTTGGGACACTTGCCTGTGTCCAACCTTCCCAGGGCATATTATCTGAGTCCTCTTGTTGTAGTGGTTCTCAGCTGGGGGCATTTTGTACCCCTCTTTCCCCCCACTGCAGCCCACGGGACACTTGGCAATATCTGGAGACATTTTTGGTCTTCAGACAAAAATATACAGGAGTGGCTGGGGGCTGCTACTGGCGTCTAGGTCAGGGATGCTGCTGAACATTCTACAATGCACACAGCACGGCCCCATACAACAAAGAATGATCAGGCCCCAAATATCAATAGTGTTGTGGTTGAGAATCCCTGTCTTATGGTGACATTCAAGTTTTCTCTCTCTAAGGCCTTAAATTCCACTTCTTCCTCCTTCACTCCCTCCTCTGACCCACTGCCCTGCAGTACAATGACAGGTTCACGGTAGCCTTTGTGTGGTATGTTCTGCTGAAGTGCGTAATCACTGTTAGAGCACATTCGTGTTTCCATGTGAGGAGTACAAAGAGCCCAGATTTTGAAGCCATATGGCCTGGGTGCAAATGATAATCCTACTCTGGTAGTAGCTGGGTAACTTGGGGCCAGTTAACTTCTCTTTGCCTCCATTTCTCCATATCCCCCTCTGTAAATATAGTTGTGATGATTAAAAAAGTAATGTATGTCAAGTTCTTGGAATGTGTGAATACTCAACAAATATCAATTTCCTCCTTTCTCTAAACATACTCCTACCAAGCAGATGGAAGCCCTTTTTCTAAGGTGAGCTGAGATGGGTTTCTTGTCGGAGAGGAAGTTTGGAAGGCTCTTCAGATTTATTTTAAGGAGCACTTGGGTAAATACCTCCCATATTTGGTTAAAAAGGAAAGCAAGAAAGGAACTTAGTAAAAGAAATCAGATCAGGAGGAAAAGATTGGCATGATATGAATGGAAAAAGGAAAAACTCGGGGAATACCACTTTTCTTCTAAGGTCATGTGTCACAGACTTTTAATTTGATGCTTTTCTTCTACACCTAAATCTTCCAGAAACTTCTTGGTTAAAAGCCTATATTAAGCACAATACCTTTTTTTTTTTTTTTTTGCTAGCTCCCAGACATTTTCAGCTATAAAAGGCTAACCGAAACCATTATTTGAAATCCACTGAGAGGCTTAAGGGAGTTTTGAAGCTAGAGTGAGTGAATAGAACAAATAATGTGTCTGCCAACCTGAGGAGCACAGGCTGCCAGCCACCTCCCCAGACTGGGGGAAGCCTGGCTCCCTACACTCCTTCTGGCCATGCCCCCTTCGATTGAACCAGGTTCTCAGTAGAGCAAGGGCCACAAATGAGGCTGGAAACTAGGAATGATGTGACAGGCCAGTGGAAAAGCCCATCAAAAATGGCTAATGACCTGTTTACTTTTGAGAGGCCCTTTTACAGTATAAAAGAAGTTAGAACCTGACATATTAAGTCATCGTAATATGTATACCAGTCTCGAGTTGGGTGACCTGAGTCTCTCATACCTGGAGACAACCCCCAGTCCCCATCTGCTGTCTGTCCTCAGACAGAGGGGCCTTGCATATGCCTGGCCACGTGCATGAATTATCCTGAGTAAGCCACAGTGGGCTGTCACTCAAGTGAGCTTCTGCCCGTGTTCATGGGCATTTCAGATTTGGGGGGCTGTCCTGACAGTGACTGCGTGTAGTTGGTTTACCATCTACCAAGCCCCTGGAAAACCTGCACATCAGGTTTGACCATTGCACGTTTTAGAGCACTTGAGTTGCACCTGTGCAGGAGAGCACTGCACCTCCAGCCTGGGCAGAGATTCCCAGTGGGTGCAGAAGCAGGAAGAATGGAGACGTGGGTGAGATCCTGTCTGCTAACCTTGGTCACAAGACCATCCCAGACTACAGGCAAATGCAATCTCTTTTCTTTATTCTGCTTTTCCTTTCCAAAAAGCACCATATTTTATTTGATAAAAGGTACCGCTGTGCTTTGGTGATCTTGTTTTCCAAATCGGACATTGGGCTGTGTGTTCTCACTAATGCTTTTTATGCTCTGCTTTAAGTTTGAGGCAGTCTAAACAGTTCCTTTGGGATACTGAAGTACTTTAAATTCTGCATCATTTTTGCTAGTTATAAAAAAAAAATAAGAGTTTCAACACATTCCAGTTCTGAGCACTGCTGGATAAAATAAAATTCCAGTCAGCCTGAAGAACTTGGGCTAGTTCTTGGGCTGTATAAAGGCACTGGCCTTCACTATTACACATTAACCTACTGCTGATAGATTTTCACAAATGTATCAACTCTTAAATGAACCTCAGAGAAAAGAATGTGGAATATGCGAGGAACTTTTGTTACCTTGGCTTGGTTTTTAGAAATCAAATTTTAAAGTGTTTAGCTTCAAAAGCTTTCTTTTTCATCTATTTATAAACATAGTAGATTGGTTTTCTAAAATAAGTTATTTTCTTAGTGTTTTTCCTTTTTTTAATGTTTCTATTGATAGAATCTTAACATTTTTTATAACCCTAATTTTAAAGGTATACCCCAAATTTATAGCGTTAACTTATTTTACTATTTTTGTAACAGAAATTTTCTGGTCTCTGTCTTTTTTTTTTTTTAAGTGTGTAAGCAATATAATAATTTTACCACCATTATTATATTCCTTGTGCCAAGAACTGTGCCTAGCTCATATAGCAGGCACTCAGTAAATATTTGTTGCATGAAACAATTAATTATGGAGAATTTGAAAATAGAAAATAGAATTTAATTCTACTTTGTAACACAAGTACTATCAATTTTGGTTTATTCTCTTCCAGTCTTTTTCCCTGAGCCCGATTTCTAATGTAATTATTATGAAGGTATAAACATCTGTTCTGCCTTTTCAAACTTAATGATATATGCTAGTCATTTTACCAATTTGCTATTATTTTCATAATCTGTAATTTTAATGTCTGCATAACATTGATTTAGTTGACCATTCCTTCAGAGTTCAATAATTAGATTGCTTCTGTTTTATTTTTAATCCTTACAAATAAACCAAACTGAAACCTTTCTGTATATAGGATGGGTTTGTTTTTCTCTTTGAATTATTCCCTTATGGTAGTATTCCAGGAGGAGATTGTAGATCAAAGAATATGAACTTTTTTTTATGACTCTTGATGCAAACAATTACAGATTGCTTTCCAGGAAATTTTCCTCAGTTTACCCTGCCGCTAGTGAAGTAAGTGTGAACCATTTTTCACAGACACAGTGCTAACATTGACCATTATTATTATTACGTTTCTTTTACTAATTTGAAAGGTAAAAATAGTTCTTTATTGTTTTCCTTTGCATTTCTTTATAAACTCCAAGCATTTTTCCATCTGCTAATTAAATTTCATCTCTTGTGAATTGTCTGTTCTGGTCCCTTGCTTGTTTATGGGTGCATCTTACTGTATTTTTTTTTTTTTTTTGTAGTAATGTATTAAATTCTTATCACTTGGAATATTTTTTAACTGACCCTTTTATTTACTTGTTTTTTGTTTGCTTAGCTTTTTCGGCTTGGAGAAGTTCAAAATTTTTAGATAGTCATCATTCCTTCATGATTCCTTCATTCCATCATTCCTTCATGATTTTTTCTATTGCTTCTAAACTTAATTATTTTATTCCCTCCCTTGCAAGCTTAGACTCATTTTTGCCTTTTCTACTTTTTCTTTAATCACTGTTTTTCTTTTAATATATTACATCTTTAAATCACTTAAAATTTATTTTGATATGTAATATCAGGGAATTGCTCAGTAGAGTCTCTCTCTCTCTCAAAGTTCTCCCAATACCTTTTAAGTCCTTCATTTTACATATCTTCCTCCTTTTAAAAAATAATATATTCTGTTCTACTGAATTCTTTAGGATGATCATATCCTGCGATATCTACTGTCAAATAAATTCTATATCCCTTTTTGGGCCAGTACCACACTCTTAGAATTTTTGATGTTTTAAAACATATTTCCAGAGCTAAGTGAAATATACTTGTGAACACATTTAAAAGAATTCATTGTAAATCAACAAAGCAAATGCCTGTTTGTGCTATTCTCTAGACCAGGGAATCCTAATTAATCCTCATCCTCTCCCATCTAGTACATCTATCCCTGCCCCAACTCTCAGCATGGGGAATTGCTTTCAGAATCTGTGTTCATTATCGTAATCACCATATTCAAGTTTCACTCCATTCCAGCATGCACACATAATTTTTATTAGGAAATGTATATTTTGGTTAAAACCAACTACAAAACTTATTTCAACTTTAGGTTGCCCAAGATCATTTCACCACCAAAACTTTTCTACCCATTTCTCTTCTGGAAATATGCTTTTAGATAGTTGGACTCGATACAGAAACAGAACAGAAATGATGGCTCAGATTGTTCCCACATGAAGGCTTATTCATTTTTTTTAAGTGTACAGTGGTTTTTAGTATATTTGTAGAATTGTGCAGTCATCACCACGATGAATTTTAGTGCTTTCCTATTCTTTATATATTATAGATACAAGTCCCTTATCAGATAAATGGACATTTTCATTACATCCTTACCCCTCAGCAGTCATCTCCTCTCCATTCTGGCATTCATATAAATGGAATCATACAGTATGTGGTCCTTTGTATCTGGTTTCTTTTGCTTAGCATGATGTTTTTAAGGTTCATCCATGTTGCAGCATGTATCAGTACTTCATTTCTTTTTATTGCCGAATAATATTCTCTTGTATGTTGTTTATTGCTTGTTTATTTATCAATTGATTGACATTTAGATTGTTTCCACTTTTTGGTTATTAAGAATAATGCTCCTGTGAACATTTGCATATAAGATTTTGTGTGGACATAGGTTTTCATTTCTCTTGGGTAAATAACTAAGAGTGGAATTGCTGGGTCATATGGTAACTCTGTTTAACCTTTTGAGGAACTGCCAGACTGTTTTCCAAAGTGGCCACACATTCTACATTACCATCAGCAGTGTATGATTTCTCCACGTCGTAGCCAACATTTGTTATTATCTGTCTTTACAGCTGTCCTAGTGCGTATAAAGTGGTATCTCATTGTAGTTTTGATTTGCATTTCCCTGATGGCTAATGATGTTGAGCATCTTTGCATGTGCTTATTGAAAGTTTGTATATCTTCTTATCTATTCAGATCCTTTGCTCATTTTTTAATTGGTAATTTATCTTTTTATTATTGAGTTGTAAGTGTTCTTTATATATCCTAGATATACAGCCCTTAACAGATATATGATTTACAAATATTTTATCCCATCCTATGGGTTGTCTTTTCACTTTCTTGATGGCATCCTTTGCAGCACAAAAGTTTTAAATTTTGACAAAGTCCAGTCGATCGATTTTTTTCTTTGGTTGCTTATGTTTGTGGTGTCATATCTAAGAAACCATTGGAAGGCTCATTCTTTCACTGAGACCTGCTAGTTGTCCTTACTGTGGTATTTTACGTGGTCATATACTTAAGGCCCTTCTGAGATTGGTAATAAAGAATTTATTCTTTTTCCCTCCAGAAGTGTAAAGTTAACAGAGAGCCAGGAAGCACTGGTCTCTCTTCATTGCTGGTCCCTCTACTGACCTGCCTTCCCAGATCCCTTGATTTCACCTGCGACATCTGAGCCACAACCGTCTCCACACATTCTATGGCAGGAGGATGGTAGGTCACTAGGCGTGCCAGTGGTCAGGACTCCTTCAGTTCCAGCTCAGTAGTTGAATGGCTGGGTTAAAAATATGGAAAGACAGCAGAACTACTGCCCAGCCTCTTCCTTTTTTTAGTTAATGATGGTTCTAGAAGAGATTGGCCTGCCACTTCCTAGAATCCCAGCAAATGCCCATGAATGTGGATGCTCCTGCTGACCAGCTTTAGGGACCTGATTTCTTATGGGCTTAAGGTTATATTCTGTCAGGTCTAAATAGGGAAGACAACACAATCTATCAAAATAAAGGTAAGAGAGGTACTGTTTTTGAAATGCTACAGCAAGGACATAGGTGAGTGACAGTTGTCAGTACGGCTCCCACCTTTGCTATGTTTTTAGTGCCTTTGAAAAGATAACAGCTCAAAGATCCCCTTTCAGAATATTCAAGATCTGCAAAATGTTTCCAACATAATTTTTCTCTTGAAGGTTTGCCAATGAGCACCAGACTGAAAATAATTCTCTTAACTGATGCCTGGGCCCTTGTTCTCAGAAGGGAACATAGGTGTCTTTTGGGGTGAGGGTCGTTGACTCAGATGCTGTGCTCCTAACAACAGCGCCAACAGGCAGTGCAGGGACCTTCTGTCGAGTTCTACCCATAAACCACAGCCTGTCTGGAAGATCTGACTTCAGGCCACTCAGCCTTGGCAAGCGTGTGCTTCACAAAGCGCCTGGCAGAAACTGGAGCTGATAGACAGGCGCACGTGGCAAGGGAGATGGTCATGCAGTGGCTTCATGCTTGCTAGACCTGAGATTGTTTTCCTAAGTTCTTTTTCATGATGCCAGAATCACCAAGAAAAGAAAAAAAAAGATTTTTGTAGTTATTTCTGGGTCATTTATATCATCTGAAATTCATCTAAAACTCTGCAAATACTGTTTGTTGTTTAAGCACCCCATTTTTCCTGTTATATAGTCTTCAGTCTCTCTGCTGATATTATAGTGCAGTTGGCTTTTATATCATGATTGTGCTAAAAAATAAATAAACAAATGCAGTTGGCTGCCACACAGAATTTTTACTTGGCGTGGAAATGGATTCTTCCTTAAAAGTCAAAATAGAATCAATTTGTTTTGCAAAAGGATTACCTGTAGAATGACTTTCAATTGTCCACACTGCCCTGCAACCCCCCGCCACACCCCCATAAAAGGACAAATGCGGTATACACACACCCATCTCTGAAGAAGCGGTTGTATTATGTAAAGCTGCATCTCATACCAGGCCCCCACCTATTTATCCCTCTGTGCTGTTGTCTTCTTTGCTTAGGTTGGGCTCTCTTCTATGAATAAGAGAAAATAAGAAAATTGCCTGTTTTAGGCAATGCAGGTGTGTTTCAGAGATTTAGAGTTAAGAAGTCAAGTAAATATTTTGGCAGCCCAACAAAGGTAAGAAAGGGAGAACTCACCTAATGGGCTTCTCAAATTACAGGCCTGTCCAAACACTGCCTTCCTCAAGAGACACTGGTCAGGGCTGAAGCCTGCCCTGCTGGGTGGTGGCAGTGAGGCCTGGCTGAGAAGTGGGCTCAATTCTCTTACTGGTCCTGGCCCTGACCCAATAGGACACAGTTGGACTTTGATTCAATCCGACCTGAGAGAACAGATACATCACTAAGTGGGAGATCTTTCCTCCTTAACAGATTCTAATCACATCGCTTCCTCTTCCTTGCTGAAGAAATCCCAGATAGCTTTTTCTCCCCTTTTAAATTGGAACCCTGAAGAAATGGGGCACACTATCTCAGATACCTTTTTCAGTGTAATTTCATCCATCTCGAGGGTTGGGAGGCGGACAGCTATGAAAGAGGACCCGGAAGCAGCATGTCGCAGGGCTGCTAATCTTTTGGGCTCAGGATCTGGGCATCCAAGTGTACCCCTGTCTAGGTGGCTTCTCTGTTGCCCAGTTTAAGAACAGAGACATCCCAGAGGGAGGGAGCTCTGACCTGCTAGTGGCGCGTCTCCGTTCAAGCTGTGCTTTGTGTCTCTTCTAACATAAAAGCTGCCTCTCTTCCTTGCCCTCCCCCAGTGGCTTCCACTGAATCACCTTGGCAGGGCCTCATCCGAGGAGGGCAAGCGGGCGGGCAGGGAGGAGGGAGGAGGGTGGCGGCTGCACTGGCGGCTCCTTTGATCACCTTCCGCCCAGTTCCAGGCCCTGCCGCCAGCAGGCCAGCCAAAGGCTCGGCTCTACTGATCTGATGAGGTGCTGAATAGGACCCGAAGGGCAATGACGGGAGTGAGAAGAAAGCCCCGGGAATGAAAAGGAAACCCCGTGAACCTGCTCAGCTTCATTGGCCAGATTTTCCTACCAGGGAGCCGCTCAGTTCCTGCCAGCCCCCGCTGCCCGCCCCTCACCCCAACCCCTCCTGTCTCCGCTTTTCAGACCGTGTGTGTTTTGTGTGTGAATCACGGCTGCTCTCCCTGGTTCTCAGGCTAGGAACCCACTGCGCCTGTTTCCATGGTCACTGGGAAGCTCTTAGTGCCATGTGCTTCAAAGGGAACCTTTCCCCTCCCTGCACTCTCTGCTGCCTGCCCCAGGCGGCCGCATAATAAGCTGCTCCTCCGAGCCAGGCCTCTGACCCTCGCTTGCTGGGAGGAGAACCTTGCCTTTGCTGAGTGAGGCTGTACAACCTCACAGAAGTACCCCTCAGCAGAGCATGTGGATGTACACACAGAGCAGCTGCATGTAGCTGCACACACTGCGTATGGCATATGAGTCTCACATGCCCCCTTGTAGATTTGGATGAGATGTAGAGATCATAGGTGAGAGAGTGAGTTTGGGAGCCTTTCTGAAATTGAAGAAAAGAGCAAAGCTTAAGCCCCTTATAGGAAAAGAGATTGCCTCCTTTGGGGTGGGAGTGGGGAAGGAAGAGGAGGACTTGGATTGGCAAGGTAGTGGGACCTGGAGGCCATGTGGCACTTTCTCAGCTAGACCTGTGTCTTGTGGCCAGCAGTGAATGGAATCGAGGCAGGTGGCGCTGGCTTCCTGTCCCCCAAGCCAGAGTGGTGAGGATGGTATCTGCTCATTCCTCCAGGGCCACCACGGATGCCTGAGCATTCGCCCACTGAATTTGTTGTTTGTTTTTGCTTGTTTGTTGAATAACGCAAAGGAGTGAAGCCTCTCATATCTGACTGGAGAGGGAGAATTGGTTTAATGATCTTGGAGGGCTGCTACATGATGATGCTGGAATTAAAAGGTGAATCTCCTCTGAAGATCTTATATTTTAGATGCCAAGCCTGCCCCCCTCACGTGGAGCTCAGGATGTTCATTTCTGCCTCGGGCTTACTGAACTAGAGAGTATGTATGGGAAATTGGATGTTTCTCCAGCTGTTAATTTGCTCCCAATCTTTACCTTTTGTAATATTTTGATCATGTCTCCTCTTTTTCCTTTGCTCATTTGCCCCTTCTATGAAAACTATTTTATTCCTTTTTACAAAACCATCTGAAATTGTACTTCTTTTATTTGTATGTCCAGACGACAAGGAAGGGCATCCGAGGATGGCACAATTTCTCTATATTCAAAAATATCATTATCACCGTGTCCCGGTGGACAGAGCATGTGCTCCGAATTGTGTTCTTACTAGTGGGAGTTGAAGACCCTGAACTATTCAGGGTCTGTTGAGGGCACCACAGCCACATGTTTTAGAGCACTGGAGTCTGGAGTTTGCTGATTGCCTGTGTGTGCTCTCCCTGGAAATGATGGCTTCCTCATCCCGTGTTCTGAGATAACTCTCCCAAGATTCTTTATCTAGCTTGACATGCAAAAAATAACAGTGGCGTGATTTACTTTGGCTCTTTAGGTGTCAGGCATGTGTCTTAAAGAGACTGGGAAAGAGGGGTTTGAGGTTCTGATTCACTTGAACCTTTTGGGTTTTATGTCTTTTCTTTCTCCCCAATGTCAAGCCTCTCTAACTTGGACATAGCTCTTCAAGGCTGAATAAATAAGTACCGTTTTCTTTCTTTGTGTTCTGGGGACAGAAATTAATGGGGAGGGGTATGGGATGGCCTGGGCCTCTTTCACATCTGTGCAGGTGGAGACTACATTGGTGATGGCTCTTGACTTGAATTTAGTGATTTCTTCAGAAGAAGGTTATTGGTTTTTCTTCAGTTACACCAAGGACTCTCCTTGTTGGCAGCTTTAACAGAAGGATTAGGGAAGTTGCATGTCTCTCACCACTCAAAATCGATTCTCCAATTCAATTCTGTTGTTTGTCCACATTCTGTGTTTGTGATAATCTAGGTAGCCAATTAATCTGTTTTGTTAACCAAGAAAGTTTATTCAGTTATTGCAGCAGGGTTTGTAATTTAAGGCATGGATGTTTACAGGATGTTCAGTTTACCTGAAGTCTCAGAACTACAGCTATCCAGACACTCCTTTGTGCTGGTTGCCCTGGTCCCTTCATGTTAAGCAAGCAGCTTTGGAGTGTCCACAGTGCTCCCTCCCACCCTTCTAGGCACTACAGGGCCGTCGTGAGGAGAGAATCGAGACGGACTCCTTCAGGTCTTAAACATCACTTTCTCCTGCAAGTCTTTCTAGACCAGTAGTGTGATAACAGAGAAGGGTTCACAGAGGAGATGAAACTCAACTTTCAAGAATGGATGGGTTTGGGTAAGGAAGGGATAGAGGAGGAAATTCCAGAAGTGGTGCCAGCAGGCGCAGAAGTAATGCATGGTGTGTCCTAGGGCCAGTCAGAAAGAGCGACTTGACTTGGCCTCATGGTTTTAGCGGGCAGAAGATCCTCTTGATAGGGAAGGCATTTCCACTGAGTATATCAAGAGGTGTGCAAAAGAGCAGAGTGTGGTGGAGAGGAGGAGGGTGGGTTTCCAGCAGAGGGAACAGGAAGTGTTTAGGCCTAGAAATAGATTGCCAGTTTAGACATTTCTATGATATTGCTGTATATTGCTGTTCTATGGCAATTTAAGTAAAAGAGAGGAATAAAACTTAGTGTATTAGAGACCTTAAAATGTAAAATCAAAGAGAATTTTTACATGAATGAACTAAAGTGGTACTTGGTAGAACTTGCCCAGTCAACATAAAACACAAATATAGCTCTAATTTCCCATCTCTGTGGTGCTAATTCTTTTTACCCTGAATCTCTCTCTCTCTCTCTAAATTGTGGTTCAATATATATAAATAAAAGTTACCATTTTAAGCATTTTTAAGTGACCAATTCTGTGGCATTAAGTGCATTCACATTGTTGTGCAGCCATTACCCCCATCTGTCTCCAGAACTTTTTCATCTTCTCCAACTGAAACCCATTAAACACTAACTCCCCATCCCCGCCCCCCCCCCATGTCCCCGGTAACCACCATTCTACTTTCTGTCTTTATGAATTTGCCTAGTCTAGGTAACTCATATAAGTGGAATCATATAATATTTGTCCTTTTGTATGCTTTTCAGTTACATAATGTCTTTAAGATTCACCCATGTTGTAGCATGTATGAGAATTTCCTTCCTTTTTATGGTTGAATAATATCCCATTGTATGTATATACCATATTTGTTTATGCATTCATCCAAAGATGGACATTTGGGTTCTTTCCACCTTTTAGCTATCATGAATAATGTTACTGTGAACATGGGTATACAAATATCTCTTCAAGACCCTATTTTCAACCCTTTTAGGTACCCAGATATGGAATTGCTGAATCATATGGTAATTTTATGCTTAATCCTTTGAGGAATCCATCACCATACCATTTTTCACAGCAGTTGCACCATTTTACATTCCCACCAGCAGTGTATAAGGGGTTTCTATTTCTCCACATCTAATCAATACTTCTTGTTTTCTGTTTTTTTTTTTTTTTTTAATAATAGCCATCTTAAGGGGTATGAGGTGGTTTCTCATTGTGGTTTTGGATTTGTATTTTCCTAATGATTAATGATGTTGAACATCTTTTCATGTGCTTATTGGCTGTTTGTATATGCGCTTTGGAGAAGGACTGTTCAAATCCTTTGCCCATTTTTTAATGGGGTTGTTTGTTTTTTGTTGTTGTTGAGTTGTAATTCTTTATGTATTCTGGATGGGAATCCCTTATCCAATAAATGATTTGCAAATGTTTTCTCCCATTCTGTGGGTCCCTTTTCACTCTGTTGATGGTATCCTTTGATTAAAACAGAATTTTTTAATCTTGATGAAGTCCAGTTTCTCTATTTTTTTTCTTTCATTGCCTGTGCTATTGGTGTCTCTTCTCTCTCTTTTTTTTTTTTAAAGATTTTATTTATTTATTTATTTATTTTTCCCCCCAAAGCCCCAGTAGATAGTTGTATATGTCATAACTGCACATCCTTCTAGTTGCTGTATGTGGGACATGGCCTCAGCATGGCCAGAGAAGCGGTGCGTCGGTGCGCGCCCGGGGTTCCGAACCTGGGCCGCCCAGCAGCGGAGTGCGCGCACTCAACCGCTAAGCCACGGGGCCGGCCCTCTTCTCTTTTTTGTTTGCTCCTTTTTTGTGTGTGTGTGAGGGAGATCAGCCCTGAGCTAACATCCGTGCTAATCCTCCTTTTTTTCTTCCCCAAGGTCCCAATAGATAGTTGTATGTCATAGTTGCACATCCTTCTAGTTGCTGTATGTGGGACACGGCCTCAGCATGGCCGGAGAAGCGGTGCATCGGTGCGCGCCTGGGGATCCGAACCCGGGCCGCCAGTAGCGGAGCGCGCGCACTTAACCGCTAAGCCACTGGGCCGGCCCTATTTGCTCCTTAATTCATCTTCACCTAACATTTTTTTACACATAGAAGGTTATACAAACATATCTTACTACTCAGTCTTGATTTATAATTTACTGTTGTCCTGAAAATTCCAGAAAGGAAGGGAAATCTTGCTTCCTGGACCAGGCTCTCTGGGACTCCATCTGTTAGAAGATGTGCTGTTGTGGATACAAAGAATGATAAGGAACTGCACAGAAGGTGCCCTAGGCTGGCCGCAGGGTTCCAGCAAGCTGGCTACACTATTCTGTGGTCAACCTCCTGCAAATGGGGAGCTCCTGTCCGCCTCCATGGCCAGCTGCCACCAGCCCCACGGTGTGAATGGCGAGGAAGTGGGGACTGGCAGCTGGCCGGACTCCAGGATGCAGCCTTTGCTGGCAGAGAACCAAGGCAGAGGGGGAAAAACACTCTTGTGTATGAGAGAAATAATGCTAGCTCCAAAACCTATAATTCCCAAGTTTAAAAAAAAAAAGATTTTTCAACCAAACTGTGCTTTTATCTTTGGATTCTGAATGGGAGATTGTTCACACAGCTAAGCTGGCTGCAGAAGCCAGGCCAGTTAAAACAATATGCAGGCAGCTCTCCTCCAAGTAACCAGAAACTGTTGGCTCAAAGGAGCCTGAACTGAGGAACCAACCTGCTGGGAGACGTTTTCCAAGTAACTCCAAGCAACGGCCTGAATGTAAATCCTCCTGCTGGGGAATGGCACTTTGGCAAATGAAGACCCTAATTAGAGATGGAAGGGTTTCTGTTTTGTTTTTCTTTAATCCTTACCCTGGGGCCTTTGCAGGGCCGCCATGTCTCTGCTTGTGTGCAAAGAAATTTCCAGCTTCTCTTTGTAACAAGATCCTCTTTTGGGAAAGAAGCAACAAGCCGACAATGTAGGCCCACCACAGCCGGGGGACCCTGCCACCAGCCTAACCCAAAACAAAGAGCTTGGTCTGGGCCCCAGAGGCTGGGTCACCTGGATTGGCCAGTTGTTTGAAGTTGTTGGCCAAGTTGGATCTCATGCTGCCTGCCCCCCACCCTATGAGACACTCAATGCTTAGACTGCAAGTGAAATTTGTTAAGTCCCAAAGGAGAAGAGAAGTGTGAACAAAATGCAAAGCAGTAAAGGAGAACTGCAGCTCTGACGCTCCAAGGTCAAATTTGAACCAGGTGGCGGGACCCTCTTCTCTCTTCAGACTTCCCCATGATTCTTTGCCTGTTTGATCTAGGCAGTGAAGCAGAAGAGCTGTGCTCTTTTTCAAATTGATCACCTCTTAATTCTCAGAATATCCAGAAGTATTACATGTGTGGGGAATCTGCACATACCAGTTTTGTTTTGTTGTGGGTACATCATCTACTGACCCAGGTATCCTCCAGGTCTTAGAACTGATGATCTCGCTCATTTTAATTTCTCTTTGGTCCTAGAAAGGCAAATGAGCAGGGTCATCTGGGCCCAAAGTATTGGGCTGTCGGTAAATTATAGAACCAATTTTAGCCAGTTCTAGTAACTGAAATGAGGAGGAGTGATGTGCCCTTTCAGCCTTTCAGGGTAGTTATTCTTCTCTGAGGCATCTGTCATCCTTCATATGTGGTGCGTGGGAAGGGCACGTGAGAATTTTGTGTGCCTGAGTATTCTATGCACTATCGAGGACTGTTAACTTGTCATTAAGTTCATGGCTTAATATGAAACGCTTGTGCCTAAATGACTTCAAAAATTTGTGAGGGGAAATGACACATTTTTGAGTCAAATATAGGAGGGATGCTTCACCTGAGACAGCTGCTCCGTGCTGAGCTGGGCTTTGTCCAGACAGAGTTTTTATTAATATTCAAAACTCCGTGAGCCTATTGATATTCTACTTTAAGATCAATACACTGAGTCTCAGAGGAAGAGACGTACTTGCAGCTGCCACACATGGCACTGTCCAGGCCCCAAGTTAACTTCAGACCTGCTCTTTCTAGGCCACCTCAACTCCTCTTTGCACACCATTTCTGTCCTTGGAATTAGAAGTTGAGCCTACCGATGGTCGTTGTTCCACCTCTGCGTATGTAAGAGGACAGACCGTCAGATTCCTAAGCAACAGTCTACCCCGTCATTGGTGAGGAGCCTGGTGCTGCCCAAGAGCCACCCATTCCTGGTTGTCACATGCCAGACGGATGTGTCCGCTGCATTTATTTCCCAGAAGTCCTCAGCTTGCTCATACTGTCTAAAGTTAGGTTTCAGGGAATCCCAAGATGTTTTTTCAGCTCTATATTTGTGGTCAGGCCGCTACAGCTTGTTGGAGAAAAATGGCCTGATCTGTTTGCTGCCTGGCAAAATGATAGAGCAGAGTCCCTTCAGTGCCCGTAACTGTCCCTGTTCCAACTTGTCATTCTTGGTTTACTTGTCAGTGGAGCTTTTAGGAACCACCTAAAGTCATTGTGAAACAGGTAGATCCAGAAATAAAAAGAAAACTGAGTTTTTAGATGCCACATTGATCCTTTTAAAAAGATAAGACAAAAGAAAACCTTACCATTATGTCCTTGATTTATTCTGTTGCTCTTTGGGACGCGTGGTGCTTAAATAGCAGAATGTGGTAGCAACTTGATCCTTGTTGTTATAGAAAATCTTTGCCAAGTTACACTCATAGTTAATTTAAAGCTGTATCAAACTGAAAGGGGGGGATCTGATAATTTGCATGTCAACTTGCACTTGTACCTAATGAATAGCTTGGATCATTGCCTGCTAAACTTGTCATGACAGTGGGTTTGGAAAGGGACTCAGATGTCAAGAACCGAATTCTGTCACAGATTTTTGGATTGCTTATGTGGGCCATGAGCATGACAGTATGGAGGAGACTGAACAATACTGGGTCTGTGGCAGTGCTGCTTTACTATATTAGCATGAGGAACTGGATGCAGTGGGCCTGGGGGCCTGGGTTAGAGTGGGCACCATTCTCTAGCATAAGCAGCCGTGGGCATCACAGAATATTGGTGGTGGTCTTTCCCAGGACAGCCTAGCATTGTTAATAATGTTAAAAATATCTCCATGCTCAGACCGAAACAGTGCGAAAGTCTTAATAGTCTTAATATTGTTCCCTAAATATCTTTCCCCTGTATTTTTCCTTCTACCCTGGTCATTTCCATGTTGCCATAAAGTCACACAGATATCCGGAGTGCTGCTGTGACAACAGTGAGGATCCTAGCCAAAATCTTGCCCCCCTGGAAGAGTTGAGAAATGTCACTCTAATTACCACCGTTGTTTTCTTGCTTTTGGTTCATGCCGCCCCCTTGTTTTTAATTGCCTTTGTTTTTGTTTTTTTGAACAAGGCAATTAATAGTGGTGGCATCTTTGATGTCCTTCAGTCGTCTAATGTCATTTGTTAATGCCCTGCATGCCCACAGTAGTTTCCTTGGTAGCAGTAGCTCCTTGGTCTACTTGAACTGTAAGGCAAGCTTGCGTGATGTGATTCCCGATGTATATGGGATCCCTGAGCCAACGGCAGTTTGGAAGCAGCACTGCACAGAAGCCAGGGTGGGGACAAGAGCTTGCAGACCGTCTTACCACAACTCGCTTGTTTGACAGGAAGCAGAGATGCCCTGAGCTCCCAGCTGTGCTGAAAGGATGCAATGAACTTAACTCTAAGTGACTCCCTTTTGTAACTCAGTGCAGAAGAACAGACTACATCTTTGGAATTCACTTATACATTCATTAAGTACCTCCTACATTCCAGGTCGTGTGCTAGATGCTGCTAATACAGTGGTGACTCAAAAAAACAAGTCCCCTGCCCTTGTGGGGCTCACAGTCAGTAGAGGAGATGCAGAGACAACCAGCAAGTACACACATACACGTAACAGGCTAACTGCAGGTTGTGGTGCACGTCGCGAGACCAATAAATGGGTGAGAGGGTGAGTGGTGAGTCTCTCTGCATAGGCTGCCTTGAGCTGAGAGACCAGAGTTAAGGTTCCCGGAAGAAAAGAGGGAAACATTTCTGCACCCCTCACCACATCAGAGCTTGCCTACCTCTGTGCATCTACCAGCTCTGTCATCTGTTCTTCAGCACATCTGCCATGTGAGATGTGCTCTCTAGTTTCCTGTTATTCCTGTCATTTTCTATTAAATGGCACTTTGCTACCATGTAAGTCCTATCTGTTAAGTAATAAAACGAGGGCACTTAAGTCTTGCAGAAAGTTAACTGCATACTTTGGGTATTGATAAATATTATCTACTTGACTATTTTGTGACAATTGCTTTTAAACCCTCTGAAAGTTATAATATAATATGCTGTGTGATATAAAAGGATCTATACGCAAGATCTTTATTCTAGGAATTGCCTACAACTTAACCATTTGGTGTTTTTTTTAATGCTTAGTTAGCCTAAGAAATCCAAAGTTTAATTGAAATCAGGGTTTGGTGTATTGCTTTGGGTTAATATCCTTCCTTCCAGACTTCTTTCCTTCTCCCAATGGCTTTAAGAAGGGAAGGAAGGAAAGGGAAAAACAAAACTGATTAAAACTAAAACTGGCTTGGCTGATGAGGGTTGAATCGTATACTCCGAACTAAATAATGTTGCAAGAGGTCAGCTGATCATTACTAAATGATGTCTCTGGTACTGGCAAAGGTCGTTGTCACAGTTTATGCAGAGCTTCCCAGTGCATTGACCTCATGTTCTCATGAAAATCCAGAGACCAGACCAACGAAATGTCCTCTCTGCCCATGATAGGTGCCTTTGGGAAGGTGAAGTGGTGTTTGACCACCTAAGGAAGATGCAAGTATGCAGACAGGTTGTAATGAGTTAGAGAACTTTCTCTTTAGAAAAAAGTGAATGGGAAAACAAGGCTTTGCTAGGGCAAGGGTTGGAGCTCTAGCAAATAAAAGGTTATACTAGAACCCACTTCCTTTGTTTGTTCTGCTAAGTCAAGTCTTGCTAACACTGAATAATTATAGGAGGGAAAGCCTAAATGAGGCCATCCTTTCACTTGTTCAATGAAGGTTAATTTAAGGGACTTAAATTTAAGGGTTAATTTAATGAGACTTGAGATAAAGCTTGAATTTAGGGATTTTTTGCAAATTACCTGTTAGAGGTGATGGAAACAGAAGTGCATTTGTTCCTTAATATGTGAGTGACCTCTTAGTATTTGAGTGATTATTGATGTAACCAAGGAGTTTCAAATAAGATGTTTTCATATTCTGATGTAAAGAACTTGCCCCAGGGCCGGCCCCGTGGCTTAGCGGTTAAGTGCACGCGCTCCACTACTGGCGGCCCAGGTTTGGATCCCGGGTTTGGATCCCGGGTGCGCACCAACGCACCGCTTCTCCAGCCATGCTGAGGCCACGTCCCACATACAGCAACTAGAAGGATGTGCAACTATGACATACAACTATCTACTGCGGCTTTGGGGGCGGGGGGGAAAGGAGGAGGATTGGCAATAGATGTTAGCTCAGAGCCGGTCTTCCTCAGCAAAAAGAGGAGGATTAGCATGGATGTTAGCTCAGGGCTGATCCTCCTCACAAAATAAATAAATAAATAAAACTGTTATTAAAAAAAAGAACTTGCCCCATCTGACTGACTATTGGCTTATTTTTTTTTTTTTTAAGATTTTATTTATTTATTTTTTCCCTCCAAAGCCCCAGTAGATTGTTGTATGTCATAGCTGCACATCCTTCTAGTTGCTGTATGTGGGACGTGGCCTCAGCATGGCCGGAGAAGCGGTGCATCCGTGCACGCCGGGGATCCAAACCCGGGCCGCCAGCAGCGGAGCCTGCGCACTTAACCACTAAGCCACGGGGCCGGCCCCTGACTATTGGCTTATGTTGGGGTGAGCTGTGAGCAGAGCTGGGCTGCTGTATCTCAGAGCATTGTGACTTCTGCTGGAGAAACTTCCTTCCCATACAAAACTCCCCATAGCATCCTAGGGGTTGTGCCTAGTAGGGCAGTAAAACCATCTCAACAACACGTTTCCATCCAAGAGACTTGAAATGGGAAAGAAAAGTAACACTTACCTAGAAAGAAAGGTTGTCTGATCTCTATATTCTAGATAAACTGAGACAGTAGCGCTTTGCCCCCACAAATGATCTTTGGGGCAGAGCTGGTAAGTGGCAGAGACAGACTCAGCCCGCTTCTGGAGCCCACTCATTAATTTCCATTCCTGAAGGTGGGATGTGGAGCAGAGATCTGTGGGTTTGCTAAAGGCCAGAGATGTGAGGCATTGGCCACTTGGGATGCACCTGCACAGTGTTTTAAGTGTAAATCACTTGTCAATACTTCAATTGGAAGATTTGGTGTAAAAATCCACATTTCTACCTTCTCTTGAAAAATCAGAAGGTCTGGCAATGCTGGTGCCCCATCCCTTCTGGTAAAGGTAGCCTGAGCTGTGTGGAAGTTGCCCTTGTCAGACAGGTGTGCACTGTCCAGTCTGCCACAGTCTCTACCACAGGCCACAGCAGCATATCTCTTGACATCAGTCTTATACCTGGCCCCTGTGGGCAGTTGAGTCTGTGATCTCCATTGTATGATTTTAAACTGCTGAGTAAATACCATCAAGGTTGTCTGTGGAAGGTTGAGTGAAATGAGTATGAACAGACCAATATTTTCTGACAGTCAAACAATAGATATGAAGGTGGATCCAAGATAGGTTGGATTAGCAGACTTCTTTTATGCGTCTGATTTATGTCAAGCACTGTAAGACCGATGTAGAGTGACCATATAATTTGTCATCCAAGCTGGGACACTTTTGAGAATGGAAGGGGATGCCATCATTATTTATTATGGTGGAAAAGCAAGTATAAACTGGGGCTGTCCTGGGCATGCTAGGGACAGGACATACAGCCATCCTAGGCCTATGGAACATGAAAACAGGAAGCTTATGTTCCATCAATGAGGGTGAGTGAAGTAAAGGTCCATAAGAGGGGCTCACACAGTGGCTACAGTGGTATAGAGATGGTTCTGGAAAAATTGGGCAAAGCTTTGCAGAGAAAGGAGGCTTTTAGGGGGTCCTTGAGTGTGAGAAGGGCTTTGAGAGGTAGAGAAAGATCCAGGAGCACAATTGAGGTAAAAGGAATAACCTAAGCAAGAAAGCATTTGCACATCCTAATTTTCCAGAACTGGGGGAACTGTGTGGCCGGAGCACACAGTGCTTGGAGGCACACAGTGGGAGAGGAGGTAGGCCAGGTAGACTATGTCCAAACTAAGGTGAGTCTTGAACATTAAGGTAAGGACTTGGGATTTGAATCTGAGAAGGACGAGAAGATAACTCTGGACATTATGTACGGGATGAACTGGAAAAAGATTGGAGACAGGAAAACTCCTGCAATACAGGGTAGTAGGGATGCAAATGGAGAGCCTACCTGAGAGTGATCCATCATGGAGGAAGAATTGAGCAAACTGGATGTGGAGAGGGGAAGGGGAAAGGGCTATGAGAGGTGGGGAGGAAGACTAGAGCCTCTGGGCTTGCATGGTGGCATTAATCTGAGACAAGTAATGTAGATTTGAGAGAAACTTAGTAACTGATTTTGGTTGTGTTGAATTAGAGCCCTGGAATTCAAGAATGGGATCAGGGCTGGAGATGGTTAGGAAGGCATTAGGTGGGAGTGTGTGTTCAAACAAAAAATCTGAATGGGCATGTCCAGAAAGAAAGTCTAGACTAGCAAGAGAAAAAGGGCCAGCACAGGACTTCAAGGAAAACTTGGAATAAGGTATGAGGAGAGGGGAAAGCCAATAAAAGGGACTGAGGAAGAGTTAAGGAGAGAGGTATATCAACAGGATATTAGTGTCTGGAAATTTCCAGAGGCAAGCAGTGAGTGAATGGGACCATGTAAGAGTAGGAAGGGAGCCTAAACATGCGAGAAGAGAAGCAGGCTCATGAGCACAAACCAATGTCAACAGGCTTGTGGAGCAGTGCAGAGGACAACCCAGGTGAGGCAGCGTGACTTGGTAGTGCATTCAGTTAGCACAGGTGTATTGGTTGGTTTTTGCTACATAACAAACTACGCTGAAACTCAGTATCTCAAAAACAGCAATTGTTTTCAGTTGCTCATGATTCTGTGGGTCAGCTGAGCAGTTCTTCTAGTCTGGGCCAGCTTGGCTGATCTCGGTGGTCTGCTGGTGGTTCTTTGGGGCCTCACTTGAAACAGTTGTGCCCTCTTAACATGTGGTCTCTTATCATCCAGGAGGCTAGCCCAAGCTCCTTAACGTGTTAGTCTCAGGGTTCCCAGTAGCAAAAGAGGGCAAGCCCAGCGCACAGGCACTTATCAAGCCTTTGCATGCATCATATTTGCTAATGAACCATTGGCCAAAGCAAGTCACATGACCAAGCCCCTTCCTCTAAGGGCTGTAAAAATAAACTCCACCTCTTGATGGGAGGAGCTGCAAAGTATTGTGGCCATTTTTTTCAGTCTACCCTGACAGGTGTGAATTTCTTGTAACACCTGGCAGGAGGAGCTATTTGATTCTTTGGGTCAATTGAACTCTCAACTGAGCCAGAAAGGATTGAAGATCACAATGGAGCAATTTAAATCCTGAAGACCCAACTAATTGTGGAGGAGATTGTTTCAGTTCTGCTCCAAATGAAAGCTAAAGGTAGTGCCAGGGAAAACAATGCCACTTGTATTCATGACATCAGGCTAAAGTGATTACTAAAGACATTGAGATACCCAGTTCCAAACTCAAGCCTGAGTTCCCTCTCTCAAAGCAGCATTGTCTGATTGGCAGCAATCAACACCTCCTAAGTGCCATTATTCACTTAAGACTAGATCAATGAGTAGTAAATCATAGCTGCCATTAATTGGTGCCTACCATGTGCCCAAACTATGCCAAGCACTTTACACCCATGAACTATTTGATCCCCTCAACAACTTTATAAAATCCTCTCACTGTCCCAGTTCTACAGATGAGGAAACTGAGGATCAGCTATGAAGTGACTTGCCCAAGCGCGTCTATTTAGTAAGTGGTAGAACCAGGAATAAAAAAGTCCCTCAGGCCTCTGGGCTTCCCTGACTGTGGGCAGCAGTAGCAATTGCACAGAGACTCACGCACGTGCACACCCTCCCCCCCCAACAATCCTGATCATCCTTCTGTTGATATAAGATTGTCTCGTGCATACTGACCTAGGATCTGCCTCTTTCCCAGAGTCCACACGGGCTCTGATACTGCTAACTTTCTCATTCATCCAGATTCACTGAGAGTGTATTTGTTTTAGAATACTGAGACAGGGCCGGCTCCGTGGCTTAGCGGTTAAGTGCGCGCGCTCTGATGCTGGCGGCCTGGGTTCGGATCCCGGGCGCGCCCCGAGCCACCACTTCTCCGTCCAACGCGAGGCCGAGTCCCACGTACAGCAACTAGAAGGATGTGAACCTATGACATACAACTATCTACTGGGGCTTTGGGGGGAAAAAAATGAATAAATAAAATCTTAAAAAAAAAAAAAAAAAGAATACTGAGACAGTTTTAGATACCAGAAGGAGGTATTATCTTGCTCAGTTTGGATATTTTTAAAACCAGTTTTAGAATTTTCCTATATTAACTAAAATTAACAGCAGTCACATACATGATAGAGTTATTTATGTCATAAAAATTCTGCTTTTAAGCAACAAGAACAATAATGGGAAAAGAATATTTGTGGATTCTCCCCCCACTCCTGTTTTTTTAAAAAAGTTCTTTATTGAAGTATAATAGACATATAATAAACAGCACATATTTAAAGTGTACAACTTGATAAGTTTTGACCTACACACACATACACACACCCACACACACGCCCATGAAATCATCACCACAATCAAGGTAATGAACTTCCCTTCATTCCAAAAAGTTCCCTCGTGCCCCTTTGAATCTCCTCCCTCCCCCTCCTCTCTGCCCTTTGCCAATCCCCAACCATTATCTGCTTTCTCCTACTATAGGTTAGTTTGAATTTTAGAGAGTTTTATATGAATGAAATCATACAATATGTACTCTTTAATCTGGCTGCTTTCACTCAGCACAATTTCTTTGAGATTAATCCATGTTGGTTGTGTGTATCAGTGTTTATTCCTTTTTAAATTTTAAATAAGAAAAGGGAACACTGCTTTTTTTTACTCTAAACTTGGGCAAGGACTATTGAAGTTACCTACAAAATTGTACATTAACCAACTAATGCCAGTGATGAGTTAATCTATAACTTCATCTGTTAGCTGTTAACGTGACCCCCAAACCTAACCTCCTCTTGACTGTCAGACCCTGATCCTGGGCACACTTTCTCTCGAGGCTAAAACTGAAGTAGGGCTGTGGAGCTTTGGGAACCCAGTGTTTCTGAGTCTTGGGTGGTCCCTGCCCATCACTGTACCTTAATGTAGCATATCTTCATGATAGCATGAGTATGGGGCTCTGTATTTGATGGTGTGACCAGCAGAATAGCAGGGGCTGAGTGCTCTGTGAAAAGATCTGGCTTCAGTCAACTCTGCTTTATAAATTTGCATTATGCAAATATCCTAATTCCAGTAGAAGCAAACTCAGTATATGGGGGAAAATTAGGGGACTTCTGTTATTGTTTCAAAAGTACACACTTTAAGATTTACTTTTATATAGTGAACTTGATTGGTACATTTGAAATCATTTTAATTTGCACTTCAAGACTCCATCTCTTTTCTAAGCTAATATCCACCTGTCTGCTATTAAGTCCATTAGACTCAACCTTCTTCCTTTCACAAATCAGTTTTTAAAAGATTTTTTTCCCTAAATGCTTGGCTGCAAATCTTAGTTTAGGAATGTTCTAGTAACGATGGCTTAAAATAATACACAAAATACTTATGTTCTTACTAATAGGTGCTGGTTAAATATATCTTTCAGTTATTTTTGGAAAACTAACATTGGATTCCCCTAAGTTTTGATTTTCCCCAAAAAAGAAAAACTTGGACATGACAAAACTTAAGGAACTATAAAGAAGTGGGGGCAGGGTTGACAGGATGCAGTGGGCTCTGCGTTGAACGCCCTCCGCTGCTGCCAGCATACCCTGACCTCGGGAAGTCGCTGCATCCTTTGCAAATCTAGGACGTGGGACTAGGTGCTCTTTAATCCCATTCCAGGACTGAGAGGCACTTAAAATTGATTCAGATGGACCATAGTCGAGGTCACTGTTGCCTAAGAGGCCTCCTTTGTCCCTCTGCACGAGGACTGCGGTGACTCTCAGGTGGGCCACGCTGGCTCCCGGGGCCAGAAGAAGCAGGCTCAATCCTCTCTTCTGGATTTGGCTCCTTCCAAATGTCCCCCAGCCACCTGGAGGGTACGCAGTTTGACTTGTTTAGCCTCAAAAGGATGCCAGCCAGTCCCCCACGCCTGCCTAATAGATAGGTGCCTCTTGAGCCAACGTTGGCATAGTCCACAATTATCTGCTTGTTTCTGGGGTTACATAGCACTTGTAGTTTTAGCTCTCTCCACTCACCCACAAACCAGACTGCCAAACTCTCGGATCATAAAACAAAGCGTAAGCACCTGGATCGTGACCCAGCTCTTTTCCTGTTCTTCTTTTGAGACTTCCCCAACAGGAAAGGCTCTGGTTAATTGATAGAGATTATCCCTGATTCCCTTAATGTAACCTTTTTACTCTTTCCTTTTCCTGGGATTAAGCTGTTCCTTTGCAAGAAGTCCTTTTCTTAATGACACAGTCATCGACCTATTATTGACCAAAGGAAGTGATCCAGCCCAACTCCACCTTTCTGTGGTTCATAGTCTTTAGTCTCTTTCATTGTAATGACTTTTAAAGTCATTAACTGGTTTTTTCAATTTTCTGCTATTAAAGGTTATCAAACTATACTTTAAAATTAATTAATCTGCCTTCTTGAAACAGTAATTGCCCATATATTTGTTGTTGGATATGAGTGTTCCTTTTGGGTAGATGTTTTAATATTTGCTGAGTGAGGGTTCCGAGGCAGCATGCCTGCACTGTTGAGATGTACCATTTACAGGATGACGAGTTGAGGTCTGCCATAAAGTGGAGACACTGGACCCTGTCAGCAAGCACCTTTCTTCCTCCCCCTTTCTCTCTTTTCCTTCATTCATGGAGTATTTCTTGCTGCGCATGCAGGGTCCCTGGTGTGACTACTGGAGCTCCGTGAGAAAAGGGACTAGATCTTTTTAGGACCGGATCTTTTCAGCATATGATTGTACAATCATGGTAGGTGTTCAATAAATATGTTAAATTAATAAATCCTGGGAAAGACAGTCACTTACAATTAAGCATTTTGCCTAGAAGCACATAGCCATTGGACTGAACCTTGTGTAGGGGTTAGGGAACCCCTTCCAGAGAAAATAAAATCGCAGTAAGCCATAGGGGCTGCTTGGATGTTGTGTACCAAAAGCTAATCTGTTGGTATGCTGACTGCTCCTGAGAGAAAGGCTAGTCAATAAATAGTAGTCAATGTTGATGTGATGGCCTTGTGAGTGGACTATAATGCATAATCACCATGCAACCAAGCATCCCCTTTTGCGAACCTCTTCCCTTTGTGGTACTTGGTGTGTCTGCAAGGTCTGCAGCCTCAGCCAGCGCCTCCTGTGCCTGGCTCCTAGCCAGTCTCCTGTCCTCCTCATTAGGGCAGCTTGGTCTCCATGAAGCCCTTCCTGACCACACCAGGCCATAACACGTCACCCCCATCCAAGCTCATCTCTTCCAGACCTGTTTTGAGCACCTTCAAGATGGTCCCATATGCTTCAGCTCTTGATCCATTGGTTTCCCTTGTTGGTCTAGTTCCATTTCTCGAAGTCAGTAGATTGCAAGCTCTGCACAGGTGAGAACTTTTCCCCCCACGCCCCACACATGTACTACTTTGCAGCCCAGACAGAGGGGCAGGGATGGGACTGTGAACCTATGAGCAGGAAGTACTATTGCTGCAGCCGCAACACCCAAGGGCATCTTTTTCCTCCAGCTCATGTCTGTTCTTGGCCTGAGGAAGGCCAGTTTGGTGCCTGTTCAGCTTTTCTCCTTCCCCTTCCATCATTACCACCTTTGTGATGACTATTGAGTACCAGGACTAGAATGCATTTAGAAAAAATAAGAATGTAGTTTCAATGTGGCCTTCAGCTTGTTGGCTTGTTCTTTGAATTAGACACTAAAATATGGCCTTTCTGGATTTAACTCATATTATGTTTTACAGCCTAACCCATGATCTCGGCTGCTACAGGCAGTATCCCCTCTCCATACCCCCAGTCTCTCTCACTAGAATTGTTCCTAATGGAAAAAGCTGTCATGACTTATTGCAGAGAAGTGGATATTAGTTGGGCAATTGGCATCCAAGTTTTGTGACTTGGTTAACTCAGTTCAGAGTGTGTTTGAGGGCTTAATTCAAGAAAGCATGTGTTTTGTGAAGAAAAAGGGGACTTAAAAGTTGAAAATAGTATCCTTGAGATTCTCCTCTTTCTGAATTTTTATCATCCTGTTATCACAGAAGACTCTTCTGGAACTTGCATTTTATTCCTCTGTCCTGCCAGGGGTAGGGGTAGCGGGTATAGAGGCCCCTGTTCGAGGTCCCGGGACCCCTGTGGAGTAGAAGCCAAAGGCCTGGACCCAGGGAGCCAGAAGGACTTCTGTTGTGAACCCCAAAAGCTCACCCCATATGGGCTAGATAGTTGCTCTTGTGCCCACAGCCCCTCCTCCCAGCATTTGTGCCCGGCAGCATTTGCTACCTGCTGGATTCCAGGTGCGGTGCTAGGAGCTGGTGACCTGAGGATGCCTGTGCCCCTGAGACCTTTGATTGTGAGGGACTTAGGCTTCCGCTTTGGTAGGTATCACTCCCGCAGCCAGACATCACAAGAAGCTCAATTGTTTATTGCCTTGAAGCGCATTTTTCTTTTTAAGGAGGGTTTTCCTTAAGTTTGAGTTAGAATAGCACAAGTGGGTTTCTAGAAACCAAATAGTGGAACTGAGAAAGGAATTTGGCAATTCTGAGAGGGGAGGAACAAGGGTTGATGAATAGGGGTTAAGAAGCACTCGCTGCCACCCTCTCTCCTCTGACCTCCTTAGGGTCTTGGTCTTGTGTTTACCCATTTGGTTGTGCCTAAGAATCAACCCAGGTAGCTTTTAAACATATAGAGGCCAGGTCCACCTCCAGCCCAGCGCCCCTCAGTCTCCAGAGAGGGGTCTGCCTCTGTATTCTTAAAAAGCTCCCCAGGACATTCTGATATGCCACTGGGCTGACACCCACTAACCAGCTTCTGCCTGTTCTGTGCCAAGGCATCATTTCTTGCCCTAAACTGCGATGTTCCTGTGTGTATATGATTGCAGCACAGTCACATCAACTTCCAGAACCCGTCAGAAGGTAGAGTCACTGTGACTCTTGACTGCCTGATGCTCTGTGTGGGAACTTGGCTCCCTTTCCTGGAGAGGAGAGGAATCCTGTATGCAGACAGTCAAGGGAGGGGCCAGGTGCCCAAAGGAGACACACACAGCTTATGTGCTGTGTCCAAAGGAGGGAGATGATGCCTAAGTTCTTACCGGGTGCCAGGCATCTTTTCATCGAGTCGCCCAATGACTGTGAGAATACGTTCTGTTAGTATTATCCCCATTGTACAGGTGAACCAGTGGAGGCAGAGAAAGCTCATCATTATCTGCTCACAGTCACAGAGCTGGTAAGGTGAGCCAGGATTTCAGCCCAAGCAGTGTGAGGTGACAACTCCTCCTCCTGCCCTTCCTCCATAGCGGTGCTAAAAACCATCTAGGTTGGCCTGCCCATTCACCTTCACAATGTATTCTTCCTCAAGGCCACCTTGGTTGGGAGTGTCATCCAACTGATTGCACCCAGATAAGGACCTGGCTGCTGGAGGCCTTGTGACTCTGCCCTTCTCTAGAGAGACAGATTTGGTTCTGTTGCTGTAATAAATGATTTTGGTGTGAAGTTAAGAGATAATGAAACTATATCATTCTTAAATTCTAATACAAAGTCACAGATAAAAGGAGTCAAGACAGTAGGGTACACAGGGGACCATTTTGAAACAACCTAGGTAGATCGTTAAGAAGTATACAGGGTGAAAGTTGTACTGTTTGTGAGCTTGCATTGGCTAAAATGGAGATGGATAGAACCCCTTTGAATAAAATAGCCTCTGACAAAACAGACATGAACTTTCAAGCAGCTAACTCTGTACAAAAGTAGAAATTTCCACCCTACTACCACTCCTTATGTTGACTATATGAGCTGCATGACATTTGTAAAGGGAGTTTTAAAGATGAAGGAGTCCAAATGGGTTAGGATAAGAGCTATCTGGAATTTCCGTGTGGGATTGGGAAATATAATACTTAACATAAGCTATTAATGGAACACTTGGAGTTTCAGCAGTCATGTTTATATATATGCACATCTCCATCATGCTTAGTTTTGGAAACCCCTAGGATAACATGAGTATTTCTCTAGCCTAGGATTGTGAAGAGAGGCTGAGGTCAAATGTCAGCTCTCTACTTGGTGACTGTGTGACGTAACCTCTGAGCCTCCAGCTGTAAAATGAGGATCAACACCACATCACCTGCAGAGCTGCTGTGCAGACTCAGTGCCATTTGAAAGCAGCCTTGCCTGGTGCATAATAGGTACTTTCCCCTCTTGGAGTCTGATGCTTGGGCCAGTACTGTCCCAAGACCAGGCAAGAAAGACCAGGCCTGCTTGTAAAGCTTCTGGCCACCAGGTGAGGAGTCCAAGGGGAACCTCCCTTCTAAACCATTCCCAGGATCCCCAAATTCCCCCAAGGCAACTCTGTGCTGGCTTCTAGGACCTTGCTCTTCTCCAGGACCATTCTCCTGGGGGCAGACTGCCCTAGCAGCACACCCCTCTTCCCAAGGAGGGTAGACAAACATTGGCCTCAAGGCTGAGGTGTCAACTCACATGTGTACAAGCCCCCTCGAAATGCAGGGTGGGCTGGAGTCAGCTTTCTCCACATTGACACATTCTGACGAGGAACTCCAAGGATTTAGAGAAATCTCAGTTGGAATCTAACCTTCCAGTTCTTTTTTTTTTTGTGAGGAAGATCAGCCCTGAGCTAACATCCATGCTAATCCTCCTCTTTTTTTGCTGAGGAAGACCGGCTCTGAGCTAACATCTATTGCCAATCCTCCTCCTTTTTTTTTTTTCCCCCAAAGCCCCAGTAGACAGTTGTATGTCATAGTTGCACATCCTTCTAGTTGCTGTATGTGGGACGTGGCCTCAGCGTGGCCGGAGAAGCCGTGCGTCGGTGCACGCCCGGGATCCAAACCCGGGCCGCCAGTAGCGGAGCGCACGCACTTAACCGCTAAGCCATGGGGCAGGCCCAAACTTTCCAGTTCTTTATGAAGGTGTCTATGTCAAGATAGAAGGGGGAGGATATATTTTATGTAATGATTTGTTAGCTCGTTTCTCAAGCCCCACAAATGTCATGAGCCAGCCTGCTTCGGGCATGCAGAAATTCTTTCATCCAGATTCCCTTCCTCTTAATAAAAAGAAGAAAATCATATAATCAAAATAATCCTGTTTTTTCAATCAGTCTACCACCTGCTTAAGGAATTCTCTAACACTTTCCTTTGCCTCATCATAAGTATTCCCTGAGGTGCTGGTTAGATAGCTTCTGGACCTACACCAGTCCAAGTGAATCAGTAGAGGGGCCCCAGAATGTGCATTGGACAGTCATCCCAGAGACTTCATGCAATTTTGGGCTCAGTGGTTCTCAGTCCTACCTGAATTTTAAAACAGGGAAAATTGTAGAAAAATATTGCTGCTGGGGTTCCATTCCACATAGATGAAATCATCATCTCTAGGGGTGGGGCCCAGGCATGGGTATTTTTTAAATCTTCCCAGTTGCCTCCTCTGGGCCAAGGTTGAGACCCAAGTCTGCCCTGCTTGCTGGCTCCAGCAGCGAGGAGCTCAACCGTCAGCCCTCAAAGAGAGCCTGTCCTCCACCTCTTATGGCAGAAGGGAGACTGTAGGGTCTTCAGACTTAGCAGGCACTGTTGTTCCTTGTTAAGCCTGATTCCACCACCTAATTAACACTTGTTTATATAAAACAAGTGTTAGCTGCCATATGCAGAGAAGGGGTGGTCCTTTTTGAAGTTTCTGGTTGCTGAGTTTATAAGATTTGGCCTGAAGTGGGACTTCTGGAAACTCAACCCAAGATAGCAGCTAACAAGTTCTTCCAAAAGTTTCTCTTCCAGGCACAGACATCTCATGAAACAATCCAGCTGCAGACGTTTTTTCTGTAACATCCCTTCACCCAGCAGTGGCGATGGAAAGGAGGGTGTGGACAGGCTCCCTGGGTTTTTGGTGCTCCTTGTCAGGTGTTGAAACAAAGAGGATCATTGTGTTTCTTGGAACTGGTCTAAATGTCTAGGTTTAAGATTAAGATCTAGGGAAATGCACTTCCGTTTGACACCCAGTATTTTCTGATTGTGAAAAAGGTACCAACCTGTGCAATGGCGCCGTGACATGGCCGCGGACTCCAGCCTCTTCTGTCGGTTCCTTTAATTAGGAGAAATTAAGTGGGGCTGCTACATATTTTGGGAATAAATAACACTATTTAAACTTCGGCAGCCTTAACCACTAACTTAACCGCTGAGTTCTCGCTGCTACATGTCTCCTAAATAGATCAGCATAATCTTAACTAGGACTTAAAATGCATCATCTTCGTTCCGGAGCTCAGAACCAGCAGCCGACGGGAGCCTTTGGAGGCTTAATGACTTTAATTATGGCTAGAAATACCTTCTCCCCTTGGGGAGGGGCGCGGCAGGCCGGGTAGTGTCAGAGAAGGCCGGATGGGAGCCCGCCCCCAAAGGCTGGCCCCACTGGGTGGGGGAAGGGATGGGGAGATCTGGGGAAGCGGAGGGGGAGGGATCCTGGGGAGGGGTACTCTTGAGGGGAGGGACCCTGGGGGGGCGGGCGTGGGGAAGCGGGGTGGGGGGGGTGGGGAGCAGGGAAGAAGCTGGAGGGGTGGAAAGGGAGGAGGGACCCTGCGGGGAGGCGCGGGGCCTCGGAGTTCTGAGCCGTGTTTGTGGCTTCCTCGCTTTGATCTCCTGCCAGGGAAACCTGGAAGGTCAGGCCGGGCTGCAGCCAAGCCCCGGAGCGAGGAGCCGGGCGGAGCGGGCAGGGCTGCGCCACCCACCCTCACCCCCACCCACCCCCGGAAAGTGAGCCTGCCTGGCCGCCCGCCCCACCCCACCCCTCCTTGCCCCTTTATGGTTGTTTCGTGTGTGTTGATCTCCTTTAGGCAGTGGATTAGAGGCTCCAAGTCATGAAAGTAAAGTAGCCAAACGCCCGACAAGTTTGGTTTGGGAAAATCGTGTGTGTTGTATATACTTTAAAAGAAACCAGGTTATTTTCTAAGCTGTGTGCTCCCCCTTCCTCCCCCTCCCGCCAGGCCCCCAGAGCACAGGTGATTCTCCTGGTGTCTGTATGTGTTAGGGTCCTTTCCCTCCCACTTCTGACACCCGCCCCCTTCTTGGCACCAGGATTTTCTCACCGGTTACCCGTGTGCCCTGGTGTGTGACCTCATTTCCTATGGAATGAAAGGTTTCTGTAGGAAAACGGGCCTTGCAAGCCCCTTCGCCTGGCAAGAGTCCCCTGTCATGCAGTGACTCATGCTTCAGGGAACAGCAGCTGACCAGAATGATCAAGAGCCTGGTGCCTGGGTGGTCACTACTAAGTGAAGAACATGGGGGGGGGAGGAAAAAGTGAGGAGGGAGGGTTTAAAATCCACTTGGTGGCCTCCAGAGGGAGGGGCATAAAGGGACCCAGTGAGCTGCTTGGAGGACCAGCCAAGAGGGACTGGGCTTCAGGCGGCAGTGGCAACATAAGCAGGGCTTGTTCCTGGCAATGATGCGCTCGAGGCTCAGGCCATAGTGCCTCTCAAGCCTGTGTTTTGGTCTCTCATTGTCCCAAACGAGGCCATTGAGTGTGGGAGTTTGGACTCTGCCTCGAGTTCACCCAGAAAGCCAAGCTCCAGATCCTCACATCAGATGGGGAGGGATGGCTAGTGTCCATGCACTTTCCTGAGATGGGCCCCTGTTTAGTGCAGGCCATCTTTCTCCACAGGTTTCAGGGTGAACTCCATCAATCTTTTAGGCTGAAGAAAAGCCAAGTGGTACCACCCTAAGTGGTAATGGGAGCAAACTGGGAAAAAATGCATCTCATGCCATCTTTTCTTGTGGATATGCCCAAGGGTAGTCATTTGCTCGGCTTTCTTCGTGAGAGTTCTAAAGGGGGCTTGCATTCTTCCCAAGAGTGGAAGGAACAAACACTGTCGGTGCACAGGCTTGTCTTCTAAGAGCTTTGACATCAGAGATGTGCTTGCACAGAGGCCTGATAAAGATCCACAACAAGGCAGAGCCACTGTTAGTGGCTGGGGTCGAGGTTGACCAGAGACAATAATGCCTGCCTGAGAACTAACCACCAATAAAAGCCCATCAGCAAATGCTACAGCAGAAGATGTGCATGTGGTTAATGAGAAACCAAATCCTGAAAATCTGAAGTTCAGAGTTGAGTTCCAAGAACTGGTAGAGAATGGACCTTTCTCAATTTAAGAGTCCAAGGAAACGGGAGGAGATCAGGTGGTCAGGAGTGAGCTACATACAGGCTGTGCTTGGAGTAGCACGTCCCAGGGTGTTTAATGCTAACCCCAAGGGGAAAAGCTGATCCTTTTTAGGTTAATCAACAAACATTTCTTGGCCATCTACCCTGTACCAGGCCCTTTGCTGGATTCTGGGAATTCAGCAGGAAAGAATTCTGACATGTTGGCTGTCCTCTAGTGAGGGAGGCACTTTAAGTAAACAGTTACAGTGTGATGTCATAAGAACTGCAGTGGTGGAGCAGAGTCAGGCCACTGGCGATAACAGCGCGGAGGGAATAACACCTAAACCGAATAAGAGTTAGAATAGAAGAGGTAAAGGCCAGCCGGCGTTGGGGAGGTCGTGTATTCCTCAGCAGGAAGGACACAGGTGGTCAGCCCAGTTAGACTTGGGGGCTGGAGTGTTGAGTTTGCAATAAGCGGTGGGGCAGTCACATCTTATCCTAAGAGCAGCACAGAGTCATTCAAGGAGAGCAGTGCAGGTCAGATCTGTGATTTAGAGAGATCCCTCTGCTGCCAGGTGGGGACTGCGCTGGCGGGCAGGTAGGGAAACCCCCAAGGAAGAATGTTGTTGTGACTCATGTGAGAAGTCTGGTGTCCTGACGTGGTGGCAGCACTGGGGATGAAAAACCAATGGATGGATTTGGAAGATGGAATCAGCAAAACTTGGTAAGCAGTTGAGTGTAGGGGTGAGGGCAAAGGGCTGTAGTTTAGCTTAGCTCTTGGCGGGGTATGGGAAGCACCTCCCTGAGGAAGGAGCCCAGGTTGTAAGCACTGGATGAAGGGTAGGTCCATGGCAAGACCCCACGCACCCCTATCAGCGTGAGCAAGAAATGACCACGGGTGTCTGGTACAGTGTGCTCTGCTCTCAGATAGCCACAGAAGGAACTTGAGGACCCAAGCTGAAGCAGAATGCTGATGCCAAGTCATGAGAACCAAGTCCTGGGACTCTGGTGCCATTTTGGATTCTTTGCAATCGTGGTTTCTGCCACCATGGGTCACACTGCTATATAAATGTGTCAGAGGAGAGCCGCACGTGAACACTCTTGGGTAAGAAGAGAAGAGACCTCAGCGCCCTCATCTTGCTCCTTGCTCAGCAAGATCTCTTCCCCCAGGACAGCAGCAAGTATGCAATGACAGACACTTCTAGAAGGTCTTGGCTTGTATCTTTCTTGAGGTGCCTGGCACACAGTTGCCCCTCTGAAGTAGTTGTCAAATTGAACCATGTAATCGAACGTTTTCATACCAATAACCGTCTTATTTAAATTGTGGTTTGTATATTCTTTAGTAATTGTTTTCCAGATCAAAATGTAGATCTCTGGCACGTCCCTCAGCCTTCCATCTGTGAGTTAGAGCAAGGGAGTGATTAGAGATGATACTCCTCTCACCTTAGCATACCATACACCACTGATCATTGGGTCCCAAAATGTCTCCGATGCAAGGGAGAGTGTTGACATGAGTTGCTGCAAAAAAGATTCTGGTCCAGAAAAATTGGAGATCCCGGGTAGGTAAGAGCCTCTAGCACACTAATGTGCTCCGTAAATGTCAGGGGTAACCCTAGAATATGCAGCATTTCTCAAAGGACACCGACCAAGAAAATCTACCATCCCCTGGGGGCCGGCCCCGTGGCTTAGCGGTTAAGTGTGCGTGCTCCACTGCTGGTGGCCCGGGTTCAGATCCAGGGCGCACACCGACGCACCGCTTCTCTGGCCATGCTGAGGCCGCGTCCCACATGCAGCAACTAGAAGGATGTGCAACTGTGACATACAACTATCTACTGGGGCTTTGGGGGAAAAATAAATAAATAAATAAAATTATAAAAAAAGAAAAAAAAATCTACCATCCCCTGATTGGTAGAAGCTGCTATAGAGGCATGAGATACGTGATCCTATGTTCATAATTTCTTACCCATTTGCCTTTGGAACCAGATGCTCAGACTATTCCTCATTACTCCCCTGGGCTCTTCAGAGAGGTGTGTACCAGCATTGCTGGCAGAAGGCATGCTCTGTGAGGACGGGGGTCTGTCACCATACTGCTCACCTCTGTAAGGTATCTTCAGGGCCTAGCACACGTAGTAACTGGTTAATTACCACTGTTGAACAAATAAATTAATAAATGGCACTACAAATAGAATTAAACTCTGTTCCCGCCTACTATGTTAATTTGTCGAGTATGGAGCACACCCAGGGCAATCTACTTTACAGGGCACACGGACTCAGTATCTACCTCCCGGGTCCATTAGACCCCAAGGGCAGGTTAGTCTAGCACCGCATGGCATTTCCATGTAAGATGTCTATGCCCTTCAACTCAGCAGGACCATTTGTAGCTATTTTAAGGATAGATGCCACCAGAATGTGAGTACAAGAATATAAATACAGCACTGTTTATAATAGAGAATATGCAGAAATCCCCTAAATGCCTGTCAGAGGGACAGTCTTTAGCTCTGGTACAACCATATAATCGAATAGTATGTGTAGCTGCTAAGAAGAACGAACACTTTTCTACATCAATACATATTATTGAGTTAAGGGGGGAAATAGAGTACAGAACCGTATATACATCCAATTTATTTTTAAGTATATTTTGATATGTAAGTGTATACATATGCATTTTATTCCTCCTCATATATGGGTTAAAAAAACATGGAAGGATATACCACGCTATAATGTTATAAAGCTGGGATATAGGGGATTAATAGGGGAGTAGCGTTTTGCTTTCAATTTCTAAATTATTTTAAAACTTTCACATCAAGCACGTATTACTTTTGTAAATAGCAAAAACACTAAAGATGGTCATATTTGGAGGGAAAGTGCATCATCGAAAGTGGTAAGCGGCAGAGGAGAAATCTTTAGAGATATTAAAGCTCAGAGAGGGATAAGAGCCGCTTTGGGCTAAAGAGAAGCACTTCTCAGTCTTATAGGAAGGGTTGTAATGAACTTGACCTTGAAGAATCAGGATAGGTATGATCAACTCATTATAGTTCACTCTGGAATGTCTTCCTGCATGTGAAGTATCATGCCGAGAGTTACTCTCAACTCACTTCCTTCTCCTAGCCAGCTCACCAACAAGCCACTGTACCCAGAAGTTAAATCTGTTAACAAATTTGTCTTGTCTTGTCTGTGCCATCCTATCTTGTCATTACTGCAGATAAATTGAGTTGAGTGGCTTTATAAGGAGGGGCATTAAAATCCTATGTGGATTGTATTAAGATTCTTAATAATCTTCATATTCTTTGGCCCTGGGCCTCCATCCTAAGGAAGTTGGAAATGTAAGCCAAGATTATTCAACGTAGCATTAATGATGATGATAAAAAAACTGGAGGGGTTGGCCCGGTGGCATAGTGATTAAGTTCGCGCACTCCACTTTGTCGGCCCAGGGTTTGCGGGTTCAGATCCCAGGCACAGACCTACGCACGGCTTATCAAGCCATGCTGTAGTAGGTGTCCCACAAATAAAGTAGAGGAAAATGGGCATGGATGCTAGCCCAGGGCCAATCTTCCTCAGCAAAAAGAGGAGGATTGGCAACAGATGTTAGCTTTGGTAATTTTCCTCACAAAAAAACAACAGAAAACTGGAATAGCCCAATATCAAAAATACAGGAGTGAGGAGAGTATATGAAGGGATATATCACAGCCTTATAGATATTTACAAAGAATTTTTAATGACTTATTGGAAGCTTATGATAAGTGCAAAAAAATCCAGGTACAAAATTGTATTCAATAGAGGCCAAAAAAAGTCTACTTGGAGCCCCCGTATTCCTGTAAGAGGTTGAAGACACATGTCTTCACATCAGCACTAACAATCCAGCTTCCTGGATTGTTTCGGACAAAGATTTTTAGTTATCCTTTGGGTTATTTCCAATCAAGGTTGTATTCTGTCAGGGTTTTCCTGCAATAAAGATTAGACACTGGGGACATCACATCCAGTACTTGACAAAGAAAGGGATAAACACCAGGTGAAAAATGGAGGCTGTGCCCAGAAGCTCCAGGGAGTAGGTATGGGGTGGGACCTACCCCCAACCAAGGCTGTGTGTAACTTCGCACAGCAGGGAGAGTGCCAGATCCATTCCCGATTGGAATTTCTGAATTTAATTGAAACTAAAGCAGACTCTAGGCTCTAAGTTTTCGCACCGGTAGTGTGGTAGTGGGACTGTTCTCATCAGAATGCCCCATTCCAATCCAGAAATTTGAGACTCAAACGTGTCAATAGAAGCACTTCCTTGGTAAACCACATCTATGTTAAGGGAGCAATAACCCCAGAGCATGGTCCCAGGCAGGCTTTCTTTCATGTAGAATAAACGTTTATTGATTGGCCATAGGAGTCTTGCATTGCAATAAATGCCAACCACAGTAGGACCCTGTCTTCTACGGCTTGAAATTTTGTACTTTGCAAAATGTACATGTGTGGGTGTTTGCACTTTTGATGCTTGTCTGAGTGGCTGTGGACATTGTTTAGCCTCGGGTCTTGCAGCCCTGGAAAGGTAAATAAAGACCACCACAGCCTTTCATTCCACATTCTGCTGCTGGGCTTCTGGTCACCTGCTGGCTGGTTTTGACCTGCTGTGGCCTGATGGAAGCAGCAAAGGTGATAAAGGATGTGAAAATACCTGTGAGGGTGGGGTCGAGGGGAAGGGCATGCAGAGGTCAGTAAGGCGAGGCCTTTGGGAGGCCTTACCAAGACTTCCCACCTGTTTGCTGCTGCTCACAGCCTTCTCATGCTCTTCCTTCTGCTCTGGTCTGTACACAGGTCAAGGGTAACTGCCCTTTCCAACTGGAGCCCAGTTTACCAGTGACCTTCCTCTAGCAACATCCACCCGTTTGCATCTTTCCCATCCTTTCTTTGAAACAGCCTCATCTTGAGAGTTTTGGATGTTTAGGGTGTGACTTTATAAAGATAGGGTTTCTGGCAATCACAAGACTAGTAATCTCCCAACTATGTTCTGGATTTCCTTTTTTTGTTTGTTTGTTTGTTTTCGTGAGGAAGATCGGCCCTGAGCTAACATCTGCCAATCCTCTTCTTTTTGCTGAGGAAGACTGGCCCTAGGCTAACATCCATGCCCATCTTCCTCCACTTTATACGGGATGCCGCCACAGCATGGCTTAACAAGCGGTGCATCAGTGCGCGCCCAGGATCCAAACCGGCGAACCCCAGGCCGCCGGCAGCGGAGTGTGCGCACTTAACCGCTTGCGCCACCGGCCGGCCCCTAGATTTGTTTTGAAATAATATTCTGGCCCAAGCTTGACTAGGTAAAATGATGAATGGTCTAAGATAGGAAGATTGGTTCATGGATATGCCTCACCAGTTTTTAAACTGAAAATGTGGGGTGAGGGGGAAAGTGTGACCAAGTAGTATTCTGTGTTTTTTAATTTGCTTTGGGAATAGTGTAATAAATGTGTCATTTTCTAAATATGGATTATTCACGGCCTATTTTAAAAATGAGCCAGCTCCTGACAGGCGAGTTCCCAACAAGACCTTGGGTAGCCTCCCCTCCTGTCCAGTCCTGATATGTGCAGGAAATAGAACCTTATTTTAATAGCTTACATTAAACATAATTTTTAAAGTTAGTCAACTGTGAGAATTATCATTTTCTCAAAATATTTGTACTTGGATCCTGTGCATTAGCCTGCTTGTGTCTGAAGTCAAGAAATAAATAGGATTTAAGCACCTTATTCTTGACCTGCTTTTTTCACTATAGAAACCAGGAGACGGATCAGTCCTCCTAGGTTTTGTTAAAAATGTCTTTTAAGAAGTGCTTGTCACAGGGGTTGATCTCCATAATATATAAAGAACTCACACAACTGAACAACAAAAAAACAAACAACCCGATCAAAAAATGGGCAGAGGAAATGAATAGACACTTCTCCAAAGAAGATATACAGATGGCCAATAGGCACATGAAAAGATGTTCAACATCACTAAACATCAGGGAAATGCAGATCAAGACAACACTAAGATACCACCTCCCGCCCGTTAGAATGGCTATAATCACCAAGACAAAAAACAAGTGTTGGAGAGGATGTGGAGAAACAGGAACCCTCATACACAGCTGGTGGGAATGCAAACTGGTGCAGCCTCTATGGAAAATGGTATGGAGAGTCCTCAAAAAATTAAAAATAGAGATGCCCTATGACCCAGCCATCCCACTACTGGGAATCTATCCAACGAACCTGAAATCAACAATCCAAAGAGGCTTATGCACCCCTATGTTCATTGCAGCATTATTCACCATAGCCAAGAAGTGGAAGCAACCTAAGTGTCCCTCAACTGACGATTGGATTAAGAAAATGTGGTATATATATACAATGGAATACTACTCAGCCATAAAAAAAAGACAAAATCATCCCATTTGCAACAACATGGATGGGCCTGGAGGGTATTATGTTAAGTGAAGTAAGCCAGAAAGAGAAACACAAACATTGTATGATCTCACTCATATGTGGAATATAAACCAACACATGGACAGAGAAAACGGTATTGTGGTTACCAGGCGCAATGGGGGTGGGGGGTGGGCACAAGGGGTGAAGGGAGTCATATATGTGGTGATGGACAAACGAAAATGTACAACCCAAAATTTCACAATGTTAAAAACTATTAAAACATCAATAAAAAAATAAAAATAAATAAAAATAAAATAATTTAAAAAAAAACAAAAGAAGTGCTTGTCACAAATGGGTCATGCCTCACCTCCAAATCCTTGAGACTTCCACGTTCTTGTGCAGGAGGGAAGCCTGAGAGCGAGCAGGCCACATGTCTGAAGGTATCACACACCCCAGATCCCGGGCCGGTAGACTCTTCAGGTGCAACAGCATCAAGACGGATCTAAGCGCACATTCCCCTCGGGTGCTGTTTGATGTACCTGATTGTGGAGTGAAAGCCAAATAAAGGAACGAGAGGTCCTGTTTATTGCCTTGTTTTCGGTGCTGTTCCCCAGGGCCCTTCTACATCTAGGGAAGGAATTTGTGAAGAAGACTGGGATACCACCTGAGCAGAAGACACAAGCACCTGCTTACTGTTAACTCAGGGGCCCAGGAGCTATTGGCCGCAGGCAAAGAAGTCTATGCCTCCGAAGAGCTTTATGGAGGAGAGTGATGTCACCTGGCCCAGAACTTTCTCACTGTGCCATCATGTCCTGCCTTGCTGGAGGTGTGCAATAGGGCCATTGCAGCTTTCTACATTGCTCTGGACAGTCCCCACTCAGTTGAGTGGCCAAGACTGGGAACTAGAAGGGACCCTAGTCATAATGACATAGGCTCCCTCCTCCTTTTACAGGTGGGGAAACTGAGCCTGAGGCTGAAAGAGATTCAGTGACTTGCCGCCCACCGTTAGCAGCTTGTCAGTGGCAGGGCCAGGAATAGCTCTGAAGAGTCACTTCTTTCTTTTTTTTTTTTTTTTTCCGTGAGGAAGACTAGCCCTGAGCTAACATCCGTTGCCAATCCTCCTCCTTTTGCTCAGGAAGATCGGCCCTGGGCTAACATCCGTACCCGTTCTTCCTCCATTTTTTTTCATATGGGACGCTGCCACAGCATGGCTTGACAAGTGGTGCATTGGTGCGCGCCTGGGATTCAAACCTGCGAACCCTGGGCCGCCGCAGCTGAGCGCGAGCACTTAATCGCTACACCACTGGGCTGACCCCACCAAGAGTCACTTCTGACTGCAGGATGCTGGTAATGAAATGGGGTGGGATGGACAAGCAGCAGAGGAGACTTTAAATACGCTGAATCTCAGTTCACCGAGAGAGAGACTCCAGCAGAACAAGAACAGCTTCTGCAGCAAAGCACCCAGAGTGCCCGAGCTTGTGCAGTTGCAGAGGACTTGGCAATATCTCTGAGGATTTCTCTGTCCTGCTTGTTTAGTACAAAGTATAGGGAATTGTCTTGTTCTAAAAGCTGTGGGATAAGACTGCCCTCTAGTGGGCTGGTGGAGCCATTGGTCCAGCCACATTCTCATCTGCTTAAGTTCAGTGTTGCTTTCTTATGCAGCATCCCTGTAGAGTGATTATTCCTATCGAAGGAATTCAGATTTTATTCTTTCTCAAGCACTCTGGCCTGTAGAGATTTCCTGACCTCTGAGCACTAGCCATCATTTGCCCATTTATAGGAGGTTTTGGTTTTTGTTTTGTTTTGTTTTTCCCCACGTTGAGGTGTCTTATTCCCTAACAAGATTCGGGTTTCTAAAAGCAAGGGTGATGTCTTATGTCTTGTTCTTCCACAGCTTCTTCCCTGTTATCTACCTAGCTGGACATGAAATCAGAAGGTTCATTGGGATAGAAAGGAATCCTTTCTCCTCCAAAAGAATCCCACCACTTCTCATTCGTTCCTAAAACATTTTAATCTCATCTCTCTGATCAATAGTTTCCCAAGTGGTTGAATGATCAGAATCCCTCAGGAAACTTTCAGAACTCAGTTTCCTGGGCCTTACTCCAGCCCTGCTGAGTCAGTCTCTGTGATCTGAGCCAGGAGATCTGCTTCATAAACTTCCGAAGTGGTTTTTGATGTGCAGCCAGGTTTGGCAGCCAACTGCTCTAAATCTAAATCCACATTTACAATTATTTCTTGTAGCTTTTCCCTACGGCAGCATCTCCAGAAGTCTTCAGCGTATGTCAGTTATTAAAATGGACCATTTTGAGACTCCTTTGGAAATATTCAGGATGCTAGTCTAACTACAGTACCGGGTGACATGGGAAGAGAGAAGGACCATGAGAGAAGGACTGAAAGCATTTGCTTTGGTTGCCAGCGCCTCTGTGACAAAGCAGAAAATACTGAACCAATACCTTTATGCTGAACGGGCAGGTTGTTGATTTGTCGGCAGTTTTGTCGTCGTCGTCGTCGTTGTTTTGTGAGGAAGATTGTCGCTGAGCTAACATCTATGCTAATCTCCCTCTATTTTGTATGTGGGATGCCACCACAGCATGGCTTGACGAGCAGTGTGTACGTCCGCATCCAGGATGCGAACCTCGGGCCGGGAGAGCGGAACACACAAACTTAACCACTATGCCACCAGGCTGGCACCAGATTTGTTGTTTGTTAAGGTTTAGGCTGGATAGGGAGACAAAGGTTAATTTAGTACCCAATTATCTATTTTCACCTATTCTAACTCATCTGGTTCTCAGATAACTGTACAAGGTAGGTGGCATTGCCCCTTTTTTACAGATGGGAAAGTTGAGGCTTACGAAAGTTGGTAACTTGCCCAAAGTCACATAAGTTGGGAACTGTCAGATTCTGCATTCGAATACAGGTCTGATTTCCAAGGCCAGCTTTGGAAAGGTAAGAGGACCAGAGTGCCAACCTGCTCTTTTTCACTCTGCCAGGCCAAGCGAGCAGTGCAGCGGGGAGCCACTGCAGTCATCTTTGATGTGTCTGAAAACCCAGAAGCTATCGACCAGGTAAGCCCCTCGGGCCCTGCCAACGCTGCAGGCTCCCTGAGAGAAGCACTTCCTTTAGTTAGCTTGGCTTGTCACAGTCGTGTCACCCTCATCTCAGGGCCTTGGCATGTGTCTGCTGACATTAGATAGCCATGTTTGGACATCATACTCCAAGGCAAGTGTATTGAGAGGGGTTAAGAGCCAGGAAGTTGGGGGTTGGGGGGCATTTTCAAAGACCCTTCTGGGCCTTCAGCCTGCCTAGTCTACCCTAAAACGAGCATCATCCTCAGCCTTGCCCTTCGGGAGCTCCAAGGCTATAATGCCGGAGGAGCTTGAGGATTCCCAAATGGGTATTCAGTATTCTTTTCCTCCAGACTTTCTTTCTCTTCCCTGCTTCTTAAAGTAAGTGTATCTTCTGACCAGGACCGTCTCTTCTTCCTTAGCTAAACCAGGGCTCAGAAGACCCGCTCAAGAGGCCAGTGGTGTATGTGAAGGGCGCAGATGCCATCAAGCTGATGAACATCGTCAACAAGCAGAAAGTGGCTCGAGCAAGGATTCAGCACCGCCCTCCTCGAGTGAGCCTCCGCCCTGGCCGGCCACGCCCGGCACCTTCTCTGCTTGATTCCCTTTAGGCTTTGGGCTTTTATTCCTGTCTTCTTTCTGTCTAACATACTGATGCACCCCAGGTTCCTGAAGGTTTAGATCAGATACAAGGCTGGAGGCCAGGGAAAAATTTTACCTGTGTTCCTTTAGAGAGGATTTAAGAAGTCCTTCCAGAAATACAGTCATGCGTCACTTAATGACGGGGATACGTTCTGAGAAACGCGTTGTTAGTTGATTTCCTCATTGTGTGAACATCATAGGTTGTACTTACACAAACGTAGGTGGTACAGTGTACTACCCACCTAGGCCATATGGCACTAACCTTATGGGACCACCATTGAATGTGCAGTCTATCTTTGACCGAAACGTCAGTATATGGCACGTGACTGTAGATGATCTGTGCTGAGATGTCTCTGGTCTCTTCCACCCACCATTTGCTCTTGGTAACCTCTTGTCCTTCTTTCTCTTCTGCCCCATCTCCCTCTGAAGATGAGACAGAAGAGAGGAGGATTGAAAGGACAGAATACCCAGCACTCGGCTTCCCATGTCTCCCTCCTTCCATTTCACCTAGACTAAAGAAAAGGCCTGTACTTCCTTCTTCTCATGGGGTTAATTGTGTTATTGAAACCCCCTAACTTATATTTGAGTCTGGAAAAGTTAGCTTTCAACTGGGATTGAAGTTCATGACTTCCAGGTGGTTAATGAATAGCATTGAGGCTTCTCCTAAGTGTGTTGAAGGGACACTGCTGGCCATTAACTCTTGTCTGGCATCTTCTACCCAAACCTCAGGCTGAAGATGCTAGGAACCTGGTACAGGTGCCCCATATATGGTTTATTTCCTCCTCACAAATATTGGAATATTCACATATAGGATGATTCTTTTGCATACACAAAATATCTAGATACCTGCAACATTGAATTAGCAAAACTCTATTCCTATTGGCTAAATGCATGTCCTAGATGAGGTAGCCTCAAGGTTTTAGGAGGCAGTGTGCTGTGAGGAAAAGGTAAGAACTAAAACCAGAGGGAGTTTTCAGAACTGACTTGCTGGCTTCTTTTTAAAGGAAAAAAGAGCGCTTTGGTAAATATGACTCATTGTAGTGGAAGCTGATATTTGTGGAAGCAGCATACAATTTTCTGAGTTGTTGTAAACCATTAATTACATGGTTAGTAATCACTGTTCCCTCAAAACATGACACTCACTCCTTTGTCCCATAAATGTGATATTTGTGTTTATTTGGAAGGGCCTCTCCTACCGGTTACAGCGAACTTTACGCTATTCCACGGGGAGCTTGGCTTTATGAACAGTTCTCTTGGCTACTAGGAGGCCTGGCTGAGACCATTGCAGGCCTGCCCCTGGCCACACTGCAGGGTACTACCTGGGCCTGGAGAGCACACTGTGTGTGTGTTAGCAGAACCCCAGGTATTTCCTGCAAATGAGGGGAAATGCACCCCAGTTGCCCCATCCTTATCCTGACCAGGGCCGACACGGCCCATGTGCCGATCCCCAGGCTGAAGAGGGCTGTGACTCATTGTGTCTGTGTTCTGCTCCAGCAACCCACTGAGTACTTTGACATGGGGATTTTCCTGGCTTTCTTCGTCGTGGTCTCCTTGGTCTGCCTCATCCTCCTTGTCAAAATCAAGTTGAAGCAGCGACGCAGTCAGGTAATTTCTCTTTGCAGCCCGTGAACCATGACCCCCACTCCCCTGTTGCTAGCAAAAACCAGGGGTGGGGCCTGAGCTCTGCAGCCTGTTCTCAGCGGCCTGGAAACAGCAAAGATGGAGAAAACAAGAGCAAAGCTTATAGCGCTGCGTCTTATCTGTTCCAAAAGGGCCAGTCCTACAAAGGCCGAGCACTGGGGTTGTTTCCAGCAAGGAGTTTTTCCAAAGAAATGTTTAATGTTAATGTGAAGCCCTGGAGCCTCGCGCCTCAAATATGATCTGGGGACCATCAGCATCACCTGAGAGCTTGGCAGAAATGCAGAATCTCAGCGCCCCGCCCAGATCTGCTGAATCTGAATCTGCCTCTACCAAGCTCTCCAGGCGATTCTCAAGCTCTCCAGGCTAATGCCCCAGCTGGCACATCACAGTGTGCTTGATGGAAGGAAGGATTTGAGGGTGGAGGGTGATGAGAGGATAAGCAGGAATCTAGACTATCAAATGTGTAGTGGTGTGACATATCGCGCGAGAGATGGTGGACCTTGGCAGGCAATCTCTCGAGGAGAATCGCTGAGTTCTCACAAGGGTTGAGTGACCCCCACCAACAGGACAGTGGCTGGTGTTGACTGAGCTCGTGCCATATGCCAAGTGCTGAGCACTTATGCTCATTGTCCCATTTGCCCTCAGAACTTTCCTCAGTGTAAAGAGGAGGAACACTTGCCATAGAGCAGGTTAATAACTCAGGGTCTTGCAGAGTTATCCAAGTAATTGAAGTAGGCCTCTGCTGGTACTGCCACTTGGGAAAAGCCTGAGTTGATGTCGAGGACACTCGGAAGTCTGGAAGATCTGTGCTGTGGCAGTCGGAGTTTTTAGTGATTTCTCAAAAGTCTGTTCTGGCCTGATACAGACTAGCAGTTGCCTGTCCCAGTGCATCGAGTGCCATGGCCCTGGGGTGACTCCTGCTGTTAATACACCCCGGACCCTAACACGGACCACATTCTGCCATGCAGAATTCCATGAATAGGCTGGCTGTGCAGGCTCTGGAGAAGATGGAAACCAGAAAGTTCAACTCCAAGAGCAAGGGACGCCGAGAGGGGAGCTGTGGGGCCCTGGACACGCTCAGCAGCAGCTCCACGTCCGACTGTGCCATCTGCCTCGAGAAGTACATCGATGGAGAGGTAATGGCGGCAGAGACAGGGCCTGTCCCAGGTGGGGACGAGGTGGATAGGTTAGCAAAGGCACACAGGACCTAGAAGGATAGGGCCCCACGGCCTTTTCCCACAGCTTTGCAGGAGCAGAAGGGCTTAAATGCCTAGGTCTCAAGGGGATGGCCTGAGACATTCTAACTGCTATTTCCCCTTGGAAAGCAGTAGCCACATTACAGAGACACTTTCTCCAGACGACCCAGCTGAACACAATTGATTTCACAAGTTGATCAGAAATATATGGTAGGGCCAGAAAATGTCTGGTTTTAAGAACATTCACACATGTTGACTTAATTTTCGAATTACTCTTCTGAAAACTCTGAGACTTGACTTGATACAAACCTCCTCTACAAAGCTGTGTGGAATGTTTGGTGTTTTTACTTATAAAGAGACAAGGGATGTGATGTATCCTTTGTTCTACCTTTTTATTCTGAAAATTTCAAACTTTCAGAAAAGTTGCAAGAATCATACAATGAATGATGTATCATTCGCCTAGAATGGTTGTTAACATTTTGTCACGTTTGCTGATCTCTTTCTAGACAGAGGCATACATACACTCACATTTTGGGGACTGGGAGGGGGCAAACCCCTTGAGTATTAGTTGCAGACATTTGATGCCCCTCTGATGAAAGTGTTCTACTGCTGTGTAGGCTGTTGGATGAAAAATGAGTTTTTGCAGAGGCCTTTGGATTAATAGAGTCATGCATGGTCTCTAGGTGCAGACTGCCTGGGTTCTAATCCTGGCTCAGGCGAGTTCTAGCTTTGTGATCTTGGGCAAGTGACTTCGTTCTCTATGCCTATGCTTGTGACACAGGCCCGAGAATGACCTGCACTCCAGGTGATCATAAAGGTGACGTGAGAAAATACAGGTAGAACTCTTGCCACAGTCAGGCACAGCGTTAGGGATTAGTTTGGATGTTATTGTGTTAAGCTGGTCAGAGAATGGAAAAACAAAGTAAAATTAGCAAATTTGGAGGATGCCTGGGCTCAGGAACTCCAGAGGTGGTTCTGCCTCAGAAAACCCCATCTCCTCCTCTCCACATGGGCTGCTTTGTTATAAGCCATGTGTCCCCAGGTGAGAGTTCAGGATCTAGCAAAGGAGAGGACAGGAGAGCTTTGCCTCTTTGCTGCCCCACCCATCAATCACGAGTCTCGGGTATCTTCCTTTCTGCTGGTCCCCACTTGGGGTACCTGGAGGCGGCCACCATCCCAGAGACGCAGAAGGTCTTGGGGTGTACCTAGCCCTCTCCCCATCCCCAGGCGGCCCACCTGCACTAGCACATGGCTCCAGTCTTCCCTTGTGTGTGGCATGAACGTGAGTGCCCTCCTCCAGCGACAAGAAAGGAGCCTGCCTCTGTGTACCTTCTCCCTTACCACTGAGGGCCATGGTTGGGGCTGGCTGATGGGCCATTTCCTTCTCCCTGGAAGCCACGCATGGGCCCTGACTCCAGGGAATTGAGTCCACCTGTATGTAGCTAGAGATGGGGCGGAGGAAGGGAAGGAGCCTCTGGGCCCTGGCATGGTGAACAGGGCTCCTCGGTCCACGCTGGGCTCTGCAGGAAGAAGCATGTGTGGGGCTAATGCAAAACTGCCCTCCACCTGTGCCCTCCCTTCAGGCTGTGTGTCCTCTCTTCCTTCCAGGAGCTGCGGGTGATCCCCTGTACTCACCGCTTTCACAGGAAGTGTGTGGACCCGTGGCTGCTGCAGCACCACACCTGCCCCCACTGTCGGCACAACATCATAGGTAACTGTCACCTGCCTCCATCATTGCTGAAGAGTCACTGTTCCCACCCAGTGCCTAGCAAGAGTGTGGCACATGCTACAGGCTGGTGAGCGAGCAAAACCACCAAGCATTGCCATCTGGACTTGGAGGCATGGCAGCCTTGGGTTCTAGAGGTCACCAGGCCTCCAGACCCTTAGGAGAGCCTGGCGTGAAGAAGTGCCCTGAGTTGGAGTTTTGGCTTTCACATGAACCAGCTGCCTGACGTTGGGCAAGGCATCTGGCCTCTCCAGGCGTTAGGCCCACAATCTCTTTAGTGGGAATGACAATAATGATGCTTGCCTGTGCCTACTCCCACGGGGCTGTTCCTGCGCCACAAGAGATGATGAATGTGAGGTAGCAGGCTTGTTGTGCTACTCCTGTGTCACTGTGGTGTTGGGTAAGGGAGCTGGAACACAGGGTGCCCTCCAGGCAGCTCTTTTTCTAAGAGGGAAACGCCTTCATCTTCCTATCCCTGTTGCTCAAACTCCTGTGAGTAGGCGGGAGATGGGCCCTTACAGGAGTGACCACCTTTCAAATGGAAAAGCGGGTCAGCCTCTGGCAGCGTGGCTGAGTTTGGTGACACCTTAGAATGGGCACCTTGGCATGTCACCAAGCCTGCTGCCTCAGTCTTTGCCCTAATCTGTCCCTCTAGCCTCTGGGCCCAGTGTGCTCAGCGTTGCTGACTTGGCTTCTTCCACCTCTCCCCAGAACAAAAGGGAAACCCAAGCGCCGTGTGCGTGGAGACCGGCAACCTCGCGCGCAGCCGGCAGCAGAGGGTGATCTTGCCGGTCCACTACCCCGGCCACGTGCACAGGACCAACGCCATCCCAGCCTACCCTACAAGGACAAGCATGGACTCCCACGGGAACCCCGTCACGCTGCTGACTGTGGACCGGCACGGGGAGCAGAGCCTCTATTCGCCACAGACCCCCACCTACATCCGCGGCTACCCACCCCTCCACCTGGACCACACCCTGGCCCCTCACCGCTGCGGCCTGGAGCACCGGGCCTACTCACCAGCCCACCCCTTCCGCAGGCCCAAGTTCAGCAGCCGCAGCTTCTCCAAGGCAGCTTGCTTCTCCCAGTATGAGACCATGTACCAACACTACTACTTCCAGGGCCTCAGCTACCCCGAGCAGGAGGGTCAGGCCCCGCCCAGCCTCGCTCCCAGGGGCCCGTCCCGTGCCTTTCCCCCGAGTGGCAGTGGCAGCCTGCTCTTCCCCACTGTGGTGCACGTGGCCCCACCCGCCCACCTGGAGAGCGGCAGCACATCCAGTTTTAGCTGCTACCACGGCCACCGCTCGGTGTGCAGTGGCTACCTGGCCGACTGCCCGGGCAGTGACAGCAGCAGCAGCAGCAGCAGCTCTGGCCAGTGCCACTGCTCCTCCAGCGACTCCGTGGTGGACTGCACTGAGGTCAGCAACCAAGGCGTGTACGGGAGCTGCTCCACCTTCCGCAGCTCCCTCAGCAGCGACTATGACCCCTTCATCTACCGCAGCCGGAGCCCCTGTCGCACCAGTGAGGTGGGGGGCTCGGGCAGCTCTGGCCAGGGGCCTGTTGTGCACCTCGAGGGCTCCCTGCCACCTGAGGAGCTCGTGGCAGCCCACAGTCCAGGTGCTGGGCGGGGAGAGCCTTGGCCTGGCCCTGCCTCTCCCTCGGGGGACCAGCTGTCCACCTGCAGCCTGGAGATGAACTACAGCAGCAACTCCTCCCTGGAGCACAGGGGGCCCACTAGCTCTACCTCAGAAGTGGGGCTCGAGGCTTCTCCTGGGGCCGCCCCAGACCTCAGGAGGACCTGGAAGGGGGGCCCTGAGGGGCCATTGTGTGCCTGCTGCTGCGAGCCCCAGCCCTCCGCACTGGAGCCCAGCATAGGAGCAGCTGAGGGCAGCACCTTGTTCCTGGGCCCCCCACTCTGTGAGGGCTGTGGCCCCACAGGTGGGGAGTCACAGCCAGGAAGCTCCCTGTACGGCCTTCACCCAGACCATTTGCCCAGAACAGATGGGGTGAAATATGAGGGCCTGCCCTGCTGCTTCTATGAAGAGAAGCAGGTGGCCCACGGTGGCGGAGGCGGCGGCGGCTGCTACACTGAGGACTGCTCGGTGAGCGTGCAGTACACGCTCTCCCAGGAGGCCCTGCCCAGCTGCCACCCAGGGGCCCGGGACCTGAGCCAGCGCATCCCCATCATTCCAGAGGATGTGGACTGTGAGTTGGGCCTGTCCTCGGACTGCCATGGGACCCATGGCCTCGGCCCTTGGGGTGGGACGCTGGGCCCAGACGCCCTGCGGCCCCACAGGGGCCTGGGAGCAGCCCAGGAAGAAGAGCGGGTTCTGTGCTGCCAGGCCAGGGCACTGCTGCCCCCTGGCTGCCCCCTAGAGGAGGCAGGGGCCACCAGGGCCAGCTTTCCCATTGGCCCCCAGGACACTCAGGAGTCCAACGCCACAGCCACTGAGGCTGCAGGTGAGAGCAGGAGATGACAGCAGGCCAGAGTCGGGTTCCTCTTCTCTCTCTCTGGTGGTTTTCTAAGTGACTTCCTTTGTGCCCCTGACTTGAAACACCATCTGCGCCTGATGATTTCCCAGTGTTATTCCCCAACCCAGCCTTCTCTGAGTTCCAGACCCATTAGGCCCTCTGCTTCCATGATCTCTCCCCCCAGATGCTGCGTAAGCATCCCAACATCACGTCCACAGCAGCACTTTTGAATTCCTCCCTCTGTGCCCCACCTTCTCCAACACTCCCCACCCAGCTGCTCAGGCCAAAAGCCCAGACACCATCCCTGGGCCCACCCTGTCCCTCACTCTCCAGTGTCCTGGGCTTCTCAACCTGTCTGTGAGGACCACATGTGCATGTTTTCCCCGTCCAGAAAACTGAACTCCCAGAAACACAAAACTTAGCAAAAGACATGCAGAATCCAGGTCCAGAATTCATTATTAGATTCAGCAGACATTGCCAAATTGCTATAAAATTTCCAAACATTTCGTCTCAGTAATTAAACAGTGTGCAGTCCAGCACGTTTGAGTAGCACTGTGACAAATTTCACCTCCAGAGCATATCCCACATTTATCTACTGCGCATCCCCACCTGCTGTCCCCTCAGTCAGGCCCGTTTCCTCTCTCCAGGGGGAAGACAGTAGCCTTCTGGTCTCTCGCTAGTCTTGCCTTCTGTTCTGCATGGGAGCTAGGGTGGTCTTTTTTCAAACTTAGGTCTATGTCTTTACACTAGAAAACCCTTCAGTGACTTGCCATTGCCTTTAGGATTTCAAAACTGTCAACTCGTCACGCAGTTCCATGTGGTCTGGCGCTGCCTGCCCCTCTGACTGTCTCCTGCTTTGCTCTCCTCATTGCTCGCTGCTCCTTGCTCTGTGGCCTCCATCCTGTTCCTCCAACATGCAAAGTTCATTCCAGCCTCCAGACCTCTCTGCTGCTTCTCTCCTCCAGATCTCAGCTTCAGGGACGCCCTCCAGCCCCCTCTGAGGTTACTCTCACACTGTCTGTTTACTTCCCTGTTTATCACAATCTGAAATTACTTTGTTTTGGGGTCTGTAAGCTCTGTGAGAGGAGTCTTCTCCCCTGCTCTTCCCAGTGCCTGATGTACATCTTTTGTACATTGTGTTTTCATGCTACCTAAGGGCTTCCAGAAGGCTCTGCACATCCAGATGAGGGAGGCCAGCTCTCCAGGAGGCATGTGTGCTCTTAGCACAGGATGAGGAGCTCTTAGAAAAGGAGCTCTGCTTCAGCCCTTTACCATATACACAGTCTGTCCAGTATCGTGAGCTGTCCCTTCCTGAGCCTGCCACACGCTGGGGACAGGCACCCCAGTCCCTTACCTGCTCCCTGTGCATACACCCGAAGCCTGCGGTGCTGGCTCCCTCTCCTGATGATTGTTCTCTCTCTCCCAGGACAGAGATCCCGCCCAGCAGACGGTGGTGGCAGCACGGGTGCCTGAGCCCAGAAGGAACTCTGATGTGGAAATGGGAACTGTACGGAGACTCCAAACTCTGACTTCCTTCAGAAAAAAAAAATTTTTTTTAGCTTTGACAAACACACAAAAGTGGTAATAAAGAGAGCCCTCCTTCTCAACCCAAAATGTGAGCCACCTGTGGCAAACCCTCCCCCCACAATTAACAAACCAACAGACAAAATTCTCTGAGTCTTTTGCCTCTTTTGATAACATGTTATTCTTCTGTTTTGTAAAGTGTGTGTGCTTGGGGTTCCGAGGTGTGTGGGATTGAATTCTCTGCTTTGTTTTTAAGATATTATATGTAAATGTAAAAAGTTATTTAAATATATATTTTAAAGAACTCTAACCGCCAACTTTTGCTGAAAAAAAAATCACTGCTGCATTAATTAAACCACATCATGTGTAGATACTGTTGTCTCCCCGGAGGGAGCTCAGGCCTTTGAAAAGCTCAGGGCTACACCTGCCTTAGAAAATGAACCAGAAACTTGAAGTAAAGCTAGTTGATATGGGTACAAACTCTGAGGAACAATGCAATGCTGCCTCTTTCTTTCTCGTGGCAAATCCCAGTGTACAAACTTTCAGGTTTTCTCAGAAGCCATGCCTCTCCAGCCCACACCTTTAGGCAGCTGATGGAAACAGCTAGGAATAGTGGGGAAGGTCTGCAGCACTGGGGAGCCGGGATAAGCCATTGCTACATAAGCCCCAGGGTGACAGGGACGGTTCTGCCCAGTGTCCTCAGTCTGTCCCCTCGGGTCATCGTTCTAAGTAAAAGGACAGAGTTCACAATCCTGATCTTGGGCTTCCTGCCACTGGCTGCAGAAATGCTTCGACGGGGTGTGTGGGGACAAACACCCAGGAAGAAGGTCGTTTTGCGGCCTTGGTGTCGGATAGGGCTGGGAGAGAGTGCTCTCTAACCCGGAGAAGGGACGGAGGGCGCGCTGGAGCGTGCCTGTGCGCATGCGTCTGTGTGGGCGCAGCCACGCCCCTCGGCTGCTGAGCCCTTGGGCTGCCTTCCTGGGGGCGCGAGGCAGGGCCCCCGCCGGGTCTGCACCGAGCTCCGCTTGAAGGATACGTTTCCCATCCCGTTTCCCTAGCGAAGCACCGCTTCAGGGTTATTCAGCCCACTGCCTCATGGCTGAAAGTGCTCATCTCGCCTGCAAATGTCTACTATCCTTTCTACCTAATGCACTATTATGTATTGATTCTCCATGAGACAGAGAAAGAGACTATCAGATAGTTTAGACCCAAAGGGTAGGTTTTTGTATATTTTTCCAGCCTTTTGTTGTTGTCGTTTTTTAAGAGGGAGGGAGAGTTAAAAACCCAAACCATTTTTTTTCTTTTAAAGATATTTCCATTTTAAAAGGGAGAATCTAAAGCTATTTCAGATCAGGGATTTTCATCCTTTTCGTCCAATGTATTTCTTGTTCTAAAAAAAATTTTTTTTAGAGGAAACTAATGACATTAGCTTTATGTTCACTGACTCTTCTGATCACTTTTATTTATTCATTTATTCAGCAAATATTAGTTGTCATCTGAAATGCTTATTAGCGGAATAGGAAACTTTAGACCTGGCCCCCTATAGGTGAGGAAATGGAGACCACCCTGGGTTGCCAGGCAACTGTGATGACTCCTCTCCAGTAAGGCTCAGCGAAGTCAGCCCAGGGTCCAGACCAGAACCTTTTGAATGAGAATCTCACTGTATCAGAATCGCTTTTTCTTAAAAACCCCAGCCTATGATGAGGAAATTTACCTACCTACTTCTAGCCAGGATTTGATAGAAAGAAATTCTAGTATCAAATGATTGAGCCATTTGCCATTTAGGAACTCACTGTGGTAAGATTTGTCCTCCAGTCTCTGAGGTGCAGTACCCCCCTCCCAGGGGCTATGCCTAGCACACCTGTTGGCGAGGGTGTGAGAAGAGCCTAAGCTGTTGACATGTGATCTGGGCTCCCTTTATTTCTCCGGCCAGGAGGAGCAGCTGCTGAGGACAACAGCTTGCATTACATGGTTTTAGGGAAGGGGTGGGGAGTATGGCTTCTAACATGAATTGCAAAAAGCAGCTTCTCATTTTTGAGATTTTTTTGTTTGTTTGTGGTTTTGTTTTTTTGTTTTTAATGCCTTTGAATGCGTATGATCTTCCCTGTCTGAAACCATACCCCCAAAGTGGCTTTCTTTAGCCCTGGCTGGAAAACCACTCCTCAGGCGCCTTAAGCAATAAATAGATGAGTAGAGAATGTGACTTCAACTGAGCTTATTAAATGTGTCTAATTTTCATTTGAAAGAGCAATAAGTACAGATGGCAAAAGAAGCACATTTAATTTTTGTAGTTTACAGGGTGGTAGAAACAGAAAAATGGAACTTTAAATATCAGCCATTATCTTAAATTTGTGTTGGCTCACCAGACAGGTCACCAGAATACAGTAGCCAATGGTATTATTGCCTCACCATTCAAATCAAAAGAAATGTCTTCTTTGAAGTTGTAAAACTCCAATAATGATGACAAGTAGCTTTTTCGTTGGCCTCTCCATAGCGTGTGGGGGTTAAATCGCCGTGGAAACTGGGAGCATAGCATTTTCCATTGAGAACCACCCCCCAGGCTGGAGTGTGACTGTTGGGCGTGGTCCCGTGGCCCAGCCCTGGGTGTAGGACAGCCATGTAAACTGAAGAGTGCTAGAAACGGTTTGGGAGTTGGGGAGTTCTGATCAACAAGGTACCTCTTTGTAGCAGACGCAGCCCCAGTATGCTCGCTTTAGGTCTCTCAGTCTCTTCGCCTCTCCTTTGAACCCACGCCATTTTATGAGGCGCCATCTGCTGTGCCACCGCTCAGGCCCTCCCTAACGTGCTGCTAGTTTCTACTCAAAAGTTCATGCAGGACTAATGCTTTTAGAATGAGGTCTAAAAAATAATTACTAATCAAGAGTATTATTTTTTAAACAGAACTGCCTTTTTCTATTCTTTATGTAAACTCTATTGTGTTGGTCTAACAAGGCACTATTTTAAAATGTTTTTTAAAAACTTTCTCCCATAGCACTTAAAAGATATTTTGTAAAGACTTTGCTGTAAAGATTTTGTAATAAAATGGTCTAAGGGCTCCTTCTCCAACATTACCATTTTTAAAAAATGTTTTAAAGGCTAGAAAACAACTTATGTATATTCTGTATATGTATAGCAGCACATTTCATTTATGGAAATATGTTCTCAGAATATTTATTTACTAATATATTTATCTTAAGCCATGTCTTATGTTGAGAGTGTGACATTGTTGGAATAATCATTGAAAATGACTAACATGCGGCCCTGTAAATACATGATAATTGCACACAGATTTTACATATTTGCCGACCAAAAATGATTTAAAACAAGTTATAGTCTTCTATGGTTTTGTAACAAATTGTACAAATGACTGTAAAAAAAATACAATTTTATCAAGTACGTGTTACATGTTGTCATTGCTCTATTTGGTAAAGGTCTACGGTTTCCACAAAGGAGAGGTTTGCCTGAAGCAATACCCTTAACTTCAAGTCGCTCGTGGAAGTGTCTATAAATTCCTCTCCTGTTAACACAGAGTTCAGGTTATTGAGGATTTGGGTGGTGTCAGGGGGAGTATCTGACAGCGAGTGTGTGGGATTATGTCCTTGAGGTGGTGGTAGTTTTTCTGCTCAGCCCTGTGTGGAGGGAGTGAGGGAAATAGTCGATCCTAGCAGTCCACTTTCTAAAAATAGGGAATATAGGCTATATATAAACTGTCGACTTCATCTACCAGGCCTTTTCCTACCTGGAAGACTGAGAGACCCTCAAGCCCCTGTTAAGGGAAAGGGGCTTGTAGGAAAAAAGCCCCCAGCATCTAGCCCTCGAAATTACCTAATCATGAGAGTGGAGGGGGGCCCTCAGTCTGAAATGAATCTCGCACCCATTTGCCTTGTTTCCCGGGGAGGGTAGTTACTAATTTGTAAAGCACTCAGATTACATGGAAGGTGCAAAGTGGTGTTTATTTTTCAGACATCTAGCAGAGAATATCCCGATCCTGTGAGCTCCTGTTCCTATTTCTCCGTCTTGAACTTGGGCCATTTCTTGGGCACAGGCTCCTCGTGGACCTCCAGCCGCTTCCTGCCTGGTCGCAGGTCCTTCTGAGTGCCTTCGGGGGTGGCAGCCTTGCTGCACAGAGCTTCCCAGAGCTTTTGTTTGATGGCCTTGCCCAGCTCCAAGCTGTACCTCTTGGGGGTCCCTGAAGGATTCCACAGCATCGGCTCAACCACGGTGTGGTACAGAGCCCGGTAACCCTCTGTGGGGAGGCCGTGGATGGTTAGCGTGTCCTCTGACGACTGTCTCTTTCTGGTTTCAGGAAGCAACGCTCGGCCCTTCCAGGCTGTTGTCCCAATGTCCCGGGGTAGCACTTGGGTGGCAGCCACATGTTCAGCATATCTGCTCTCAAGATCTTGGCAGACTGTTACTTTTTTCTCCTTTGAACTTTCTTTACTCTAGCCAGGAAGAAAGCAGAGAAGTCAAAGCTAAAACTTGAGAAGGGAGCTCAGAATAATTATCTGGGATTTGTGTCCCAGAGTCTTGGTTACAGCCACAACCAACATTTGTCTAGCGTGTTCTAGTTTACTGAATTCCTTCATGTATACCGCTGCATGCGTTCCCCATAACCCTGTAAGGTCAGCAGGAGACAGCTTTAAAGGCAAGGAAATTGGAATTGGTCTGCCCAAGGCCACACAGCTGGAAGGTTAATAACCGCAGTTGTCATCTATTGAATGCCACGCAAGATCCTAATCATTTACTCTGTGCCAGGCTCTGTTCAAAAGCCCTTTGCATGTCTTAACTCATTTAATCCTCATGAAACCCTATGAGGGAAAGGCTGTTAGCCCCCATTTTATAGATGACAAAAACCAAGGCAGAAAGAGGCTAAGCCCACAGTTGTCCTCAAATTATCGTCAGAGTTGGTATTTGAACCCTGACAGCCTAGCTACGGGGTGCATTCTGAGCTCTGCTGGCCACCATGGAGTGATGGAGCTGGACTTGGATCAGGCCTCTGGATGCCAGGTTCTCCATGGGGAAGTTCATAGCCAGATCTGTGGCTCACCTCTGTTGTTCGAGTGTGTGTGCCTGGGTGCACTACCCGTATCCTGGCCTTGCCCACTCTTATTTCCCTTCACTTCAAGTTCCTTTTGTCTATGAAACCCACTTCATCCTCCTAGAAAACTAGGCAGACTGTAGATAGGTAGTGACCCCAGATCTGGTACACTCTCCACTATATCTTGCTGCCTTCCTCACCCTCGTTCTAACCTCCCCGCCATCCCCCACACCATCCCCCACATCACCCCCACACAACCCTGTGTTTAACTTTAAGATTTCCTTCGCTTCACATAGCATTAACTGTTCTCTAGCTTACATTTCCCTCTCCCCACTCCATCACATTTTCTCACCCCCAGCCATCATCTACCTCATTGATGCCTCCTGCAGGCCCCCTGCACCTAGGTGAGCCTGGCCCCTGCCCCACTGGCCGCTTGCTCTTGGAACTAATGGAGTTTCTTATCCTGCCCCGCTGGGTGGCTTTCATTGCTGAATTGTCCTTGGGCTTTAATCTCTTCGAGGGTTTTGCTTCTCCAAACTTGCGTGGTACCGGGCAGCATTTATCCTTCAGTTGTCGTCGCCGGAGCACCAGCTTAACCAGGGAGAATGAACTGGCAGTTAACGGGTTCTTTACAACTTCCCAGGAAGAGGTGGTACCTGGTTGTGGGGCACTGATTTTCTGCTTTGCACACGTTCTGGCCATCCAGATGTTGGTGAGAGCTGGCGAGTCCACATAGCAGTCCTGAAGCCTGGTGTTCAGTAAGATAGATTGTCGGAGTCCATAGGTGGGGATGCTGGGGTCTCGTCTCACATGGATCGAATGCTAGAATTACAAGTGGGAAAAAAGGGAATAAAAATGATCAGTTCTCAAGCAGAGACTAGAAGGTCTACTTTGGAGGCAAAGTGTTAGCATCTTTTTATAGACCATTCCTCCAACACAGCTCTTAGAAATCATTCTATACATCCTCTCTCCTGCTTATCAAAGCCTCTTGTACCAAGTAGGGAAGTGACAGTAACTTCACAAAGTCATGGTGATATTCAGGGTCTGAAAGAACACAGCATGCTTGGGCTGGAAGTGGACAGTCAGGCGGCATTTACAAGGACTCCAAGACAATTCCTGTCTTCTGGAAAGCTAAGGGACCACACGGCAGGAAAGGAATGGGAGACAGGATCACTCCAAGATTCCCAAAGGAGCTGTAGTCACTCCTCAGTCATATTGCAACACAGAAATGACAGCAGGTAAACTTCTGCCAAACCCTGAATACACTTTCTAACCAGACTGCCATGAGCCAAGAAAGCTGCTAAACAGGGAAATATAGTCTGGGGTCCATAAAGGCAAAAGCACAACGTAAATGATGCTGGTCTCCATTTCCTGGGACTAGCCATGAACAAGAAAAACAATTTGGATAGATTAGAATCACATACGTAAAAGACACCTGGCTTTTTAAGCAATGTCATCTATAAAAAATAAAATCACCTTACCATATTTCGGTTGCGTTAAATTTTATTTTAGCTAGCTTAGTAGGGGGAAGAAATATGTATTTTCTTTTCTCTTTTTCTCCCTTTTTGTTTTGTTTTGTTTTGTTTTAATATTTCTAGTCACTTGTCTTTCTCTGCCTCAGTCGTGTATGGGCAAATTGCAGTTTGCTTAGATTTTGGCTCACATGATGGCAGTTTTGAACCATTATCTCTAGTATTTGTGATGTCACTTTGGTTTGTGATGTGGGTGTGGGTGGGTGTTACATCATCAGATTTTATAGTTAAATTATGTTGGAAGAAGTTCTATTTTGTTGTGCTTACAGCCTGAGGAATTTCTGAAGTCCTCATTTCCCCCAAAATGGCTTGGGTGAAATTTTTTTTTTTTTTTTGTGAGGAGATCAGCCCTGTGCTAACATCTGCCAATCCTCCTCTTCTTTTGCTGAGGAAGACTGGCCCTGGGCTAACACCCGTGCCCATCTTCCTCCACTTTATATGGGATGCCGCCACAGCATGGTTTGCCAAGCAGTGCTTCGGTGCGCACCCAGGATCCGAACTGGCGATCCCCAGGCTGCCGCAGCGGAGTACACGCACTTAACTGCTTGCGCCACCGGGCCGGCCCCTAGCTTGGGTGAATTTTGAAGGTCCTAAGGTTCTTAAGAAGCATGCTTCGCACATAACATAGTCAAATATGCAGACCAGATTTGTGGATACAGGTAGTGAGATGCATCCTTACATGTGCAAAAGTGCCCTTCTCCACGCACATAAAGAAGGTACTGTTCAATTCTCAGAATGGCTGCCAAGGTTAGGGACCAGAAATGAAACCACACGTTCCTGCAGCCCTGGGCACCTCTCCCTGCGTGTCTCTCCCCGGGAGACTACATGGTTTCTGGAATGTGGTTTTATTTTACATCCCATGGCAAATGCAGTAATTAGAGCTGTTAGCAGTGTCAAGGGCTTGAAACGAGAACAAAGAGGCCTCTTCCTGGGAACTCTTGGGCAATGCCTAGCTCCTTATCAGGTGCTTGTCCTGTTGGTGGTTTTCATTTTTCATATGCAAAATGCCAAAGGAGGCTCCCTCCCAAGGGGGAGGAGAGTGAAATGATGGAAAAACAGAGTATGATTCTGGCAAGCGTTCCTGGAATCGCATGTGTTGCCTGTCTGATTTTTCAAGTGTTGTCCCTGGAGTGAATCAAAGTCTGCAGGCAGACTGCACCGCAGGCCGCGGTGGAACCACCTCCAGGCCGACAGCATCTGGACCCACAGACGCTTGGGAGGACAATAGGGCCCATTCAGTGGCGAGCCCTGGCCTCACCTCCCGAGAGGTGGGTCAGTTTTAGAGCAGGGCGTTGGAAAGGGTTTGGGAAAGGTTTGCAGATGTCTGTTGACTGGGCAGGCAAGCATCCTTTCAAAGCCGGTGAGTCGTGGAGAGGTGGCACCAGGCTGTTGGGCTACTGCCTGTCTTTACTCTGCATAAAGCGACGGAAGGGAACTGATAGGCAAGAAAGGCATCCTAGAAGTAGCTCTTCTGTGTCTCTTCTCTCCTTCCCGACCTTGGCTTTCCCGTACCTTCTCTTTCCAGGCACTCATCTGTTGTATTTACTTTCCTAGGCCTTTTACTCAATGACCAAGTGACACTGCTCTGGCTCTGAGGAGCACTCTGAATCTCCTTCTAGCACAGAGCTGTTCACGTGGACGGCATACTCTTCAAATTCAATCAGATTCTGCCTTCTGTCCCTTCAGTGTAACTCACTTCAATTGACTGTGCCTCAACAGGAAACCCTTACTTTTCTTAGAACTAACCCAGGGTAATCTGGCCTGTGCTATTTCTCCTATGTCAGTAAAATCTGTATTTATTGAATACTTACTGTAGGTCAGGCACTGTTCTAGGCACTTCACAAGCATCATCGCATGAAAGGCCACCAACAGTCTTATGAGTTTGGGTCCTGTCACCATCCCTACTTTACAGATGAAGAAACTGACCCAGAAGTTGCTCAAGAACCATGCCCCAGGACCCAGAGCTACTAACCAACTAAGGCTGGATTCAACCAAGGTCTACACCACCCTTGCTCTTAACCACTCATATCACTTGATGCTTTGCCTCTCATCTGGTCAGCCCATCCACATATCACCCCTGGGCCCAGTTCATGTCCTATCATTGTCATGAGGCTGTCTCTGGGCTCAGGATTTGGTCTGCCTGAGCTGACATCTCAGATCCTTCTCTCAATGAGCAAGTGAATTCACATCTCTGAACCTTATTTCCTCATCTGTGGAATGGGGATAGTAATAGTGCCTAACCCAGGATTACTGTGAGGATGACATGGGACTATATATGAAGCACTTGGTGCGGTTCCTGGCACAGAGTAAGCATTCAATAAATAATGTTCTTATTAAAGTTATTAATATTGTGGCACATTTGCCCATCTGACCCTTTCTGGAGCCCCTGTTGCTCATGGTCTGAGTGACATAACCCAACACTTGATATGAACTTCATCTCAGGTTTTTCATGTGCATCCATCTGATTTATGAGGCAAGCAAGAGTCTCTTGAAGTGGGGAATGATTTTGATCTGACTTGGGTAGCATGACATCTCTTTTCCCATGATGCATCTTCACTAAATATTTGTCAGATTCATCAACCTCACAGAAGTGCTGTATTTACAGGAGCTACATTTCCCCCTGGTTGTGGGAGATGTCCAGAATATCCCACACTTTGTTAGACAGAAAAGGAAGTGGGTATCTGAGGATATGCTAAGGAGAGTGACTAGTCTTTAACAGAGATTGTTAAACAACCTTCCATTGAAGGTTGTTCAGTATTATAAAGTCAGGATGGAAAGACTCTATTTGGTCCACAGTCCTGAAACCATGGCAAGAGATTCCATCGTTGGTGCCAACACTTGATCCAGAGAACTTGGGGTTGAGGCAGTAGGACTTCCATGTTGCTGAAAGGCCTGTTCCTCAGTTTGATTCTCCAATGAATCTTTTTATTCTGCTGAGCTCAGTCTAAATAACCTTTATTTTTCCACCCATCATTTGGAGCTGTGCTTCCTGACATATCCAAACCACCACTTCTATTTGGAAACACATCTGCCCTCCTTTGATGCTTAGCCAAGCTCTCCTCACTGTATTTTTAGCTCCTATAATCTTCCTTCTTTCTTTTTTCCTTTCTACTACCTTTCTTCTCTAATTTCTTTTAGCTCCTATTCTCTTTCTGGAGGATCAGCTAATAAAGAGGAAATTGAGCCAATTTATATTAATTCTCATTTTCCCCCTTTATGCTCCACCCCCCAAATTCTAGTGGAATTTAGTTGTTTTTAATTTCCTCAGAAAATGTTTTTATTTTAACACCCAAGCAGTAAACTTCCACACCCATATGGGAATATATTTGAGGTTTTTGATGTAGAAGATTTAGGAAAGAAGAGAAAAACTTTGGATGAGAGAATTTGAAAAGATTCCTGAACCATGATGCAAACTCTGAGGACCAGTGATTTAGACCACATGTGTGGAAGACACACCTATCATGGGCCAAGTATGTGAAATAAGGGTGCCCTGCCTACCCTGCGATCCTTCTCACCTGACTCTGAGTTCTCAGATGTGGCCACCTAGATGTCCCACAGACACCTCTAACTCATGATATTCCAGACCAAATTCTTTCTCTCCCTTCACTCCCATCAGAACAAGTAAACTACTACTTCTCGCGAATTTTCCATCACTAGTTGCCTGACCTAGAAACCTGGGAGACAGGATCAGAAACGGTACCGTGCTGAGCCGAGCCTGAGGCTAAAGGAAAATCAGGATTAGAGATCTTATTTTTATTTAAAATTTTGATATTTTGTTCATCATGGATTTTTCTGGCATTCATTTAGATTTTTTAAAACATTGCATTGAACTACTATTTATTAAATATATTTTATATATATATATTTTGTGTGAGGAAGATCAGCCCTGAGCTAACATCCACACCAATCCTCCTCTTTTTGCTGAGGAAGACTGGCCCTGGGCTAACATCTGTACCCATCTTCCTCCACTTTATATGGGATGCCGCCACAGCATGGCCTGACAAGCGGTGCATCGGTGCGCACCCGGGATCTGAACCCGGGCCGCCAGCAGCGGAGCGCCCGCACTTAACCGCGACGCCACGGGGCCGGCCCCTTTAATATATTTTTAAATTTATTAAAGAATATTTATTTATCTTGATTACTGAGTTTTGTAGACCCCTTAAATTTTGTGCCTGAAGTCAGTGCCTCACTAGCCTCTTCCTGGTCCCAGCCCTGGACACTCAGTAAGCATTTGTTGCCAGAACCCCGTGAGGACAAGGAGGCAATTCACCATGGTGGTTAAGAGTGTAGGCCTGGAGTCCCATTGCCTGAGTTCAAAGCCCAGCTCCACCACTTTGTAACTTTTGGGCAAGTCACTTAACCTCTCTGGAGGAGGGAAGTGGTAAGGGTACCTCTCTCCCAGGGCTACTGGGAGCATTATGTGAATTGTGAAGGCTAACAGTGCACACTGCCTAGAGCTTAGTAAAGTCTTCAATAAATGTTTGCTATTGTTGTTATTATAATCAGGGTCCTCTTCCAGTGCTCTCTCCCCAACGTAACTGCCCTTTGAGCAGAAATCATCCCAACTAGAGTTTCAAAGATACTAAGATGACTCAAACTCCACCAGCTGAGATCTCGCAGCTTCTTGGCAAATCTCGCTGCCTTTGGAGGAGTCAAACGGCCTGACTGCAGAGCACAAGCAGGTTAACAGACAGACAGACACCTTCTTGGAGGCCCAGGGGCTGCGGTCAATGTCCTTACTCTTTCCACTCACACCTGCTAAATGACCAAGGCATGTGAAGCATTGAAATGAATATCTCAGGCTGCTCCTTGCCAGGAGCCAGGACCACATAACTGAGAAAAAGACCTTGAGCCATTAAGTGCCCTGACCTAGACCTGCTCGGCTGTATTTTTAGCCTCTATGCACTGTTTCCATCACCTGTGCTGGACTTGAAGCTGGAAAAGAGGGGAGGGAGGCCTGGGGAAGACTAGAGGGATGTTTCTCATAGCAGCCAATGGGGGCAGGGGCTTGCATACTATTTCTGAGTTCTGTTGTACAAACCAGTTTCACGTGCGTGCAATCTGTGTAGTGGCACAGGTCTCCGCGCTTAGAAGGGCCCCATGCTTGGTTTAACGCTCTGTTGTCACCATCTTGAAATTCTTAACAATTTTGAACAAGGGGTCCACATTTTCATTTCTCACTGGGCCCTGCAAATTACATATCCTGTCCTGGTTGTACACAGGCAGAGAGAGCTAAATGAAGGAAGGGAGCTGGTAACCACCCAGCGGGGGTGCCCTCCTCCAGTGGGGCAGGACAGGCCAAAGCTACTTTCAAGAGGCATGGATCCCCAGACTTGTCCAAATAAACCTTATTTTTAACCTCCTGTCTGCCCCTTCCTATTTCCTCCTCTGACACCCGGATGAGATGCAAAAGAACCTTGTCAGCTATAGAGAGCTGTGGCCTGCTTTGCTAAAACCTTTCCCCAGCATCCTATTTAAAACAGTCCTCAGATCATTCTCTGTTAACAACATCATTTTCTTGTTTTTGCAGTACTTTTTGCTTTCTGAAATTCACATTTTTTTCATGTTGATTGACTAGCCCCATTAGAATGTAAGTTGTAGGAGGAAGAGACTGGCTTATCTTGTTGGTGGCTGTGTCCTCTCAGCTCCTGGCATGTTCCTCACTGAATATTTGTTGGATGGAGGAAGGGTCACCTTGTTGAGTGCTTACTTTGTGCTGATGGTTTCACCTGCATCTGCTCATTTCATTCTCCTTGAAGGAGCTTAAATTAGAGGTGAAGAGTTCCCAGGTCATGCCAGGAGGAGATGGTTTTGGAGGTAGGGAAAGGCTCAAAATGGTGCCGAAGAGAGAGGGTGAGCAAAAGTGGGAGGCACCGTGTGGGATGTGGAGAGTGTGTCCCCACGGACCGGGCTGGCTGGGCGGGGGTGTCCCCCTACTCCAGTAAGGAGCCCAGAGGATTATTGAACTCGGGAATGACACAGCGCAAACAATGACTGAACACGATGGTTCTTGCCGTGGCGCTGAGTCGTGTGGGTGGAGACCGACGGAGATTGAGAGGCCTGGTGGGAGGTAGCTGCTGTTTTAGGGCCTAGCCCTGGGAGCAGCTGGGGCTGGGGGTTTGGGGGAGGCGGACCCTAGGAGTGCGCGAGGGGGCAGTTCCGCGGTGGCGAGAGGGGGCGCAGGGGCCAGTGTACCTAAGGCGGGCCCCGGAGCCCGCGGGGACAGGACCGCCCCAGCCCAGTTCTGGGCGCGACGAGTCGGCACACGAGGGTAGACGCTTCCGCCGCCGCGCGGGGCGCAGGCCCGCACTTGCAAGCTCGGGACTAGGGACTTGAAGGCGCCCGGCGCGCCGCCCGGACCTGCCCCGCGGGGCGTCACCGCGGCGCTTTAGGCGGGAACCGAAGGAAAACCTCCTCTGCCTGGGGGAGTGCGGGGGAGGAGGGAGGCCCAAGACAGACCCCGAGCGCAGCCAAGGGAAGACCTGGGGCGGGGGTGGGCAAAGGGTCCGCCAAGCCGGGGCTGAGGTTTAGGCAAGCTCAGAGTCCCAGTGTCCCAGTCTGTAAGGAAGCATCATTGCCCCATCCACTTCTGGACTTTCTCTGTGGAGCTTCACTTGCTTCTATCTCATCTAATCCTGGGAAGGCCTTTTATTCCCATTTTGCAGATGACTGAGGCTCAGACAGAGCAGGAAGCTTGCCCCCGTTGACAAAGGATGTGTAATAGGATTCAGAACCAGGGCTCAGTAGGCTGCCTCCTTGGCTGCAAGAATTGGGATGGTGAAAGGAACTCAACATTTTCGAAGTTCCTACTCTACGTGTGTAAAAGTTTCCATGCATTGCCTCATTTAGTACAACCGCTTTGGGAGTAGTTGATATAACGCCCCCATTTAACAGATAAGGAAATTGAAGTAAGAGAGCTATTTTTCCTTTAAATCTGCCCAAGGTTTTATAGGTGACCGAGTGGGATATGAACCCGGACAGGCTGAATCCAGGGTACTCGTTTTTAAACCGCTACGATGAGCCAAGCAGGGAAAAGTGGTTTGCAAACTGCTGTTCTGATTATTACCGCTGCGGTTGAGCCCCTGGGTCACGACCTGAGCGCAGGTGGAGCAGGGGTCACTGGGCTCCCGGCCCGGTCCGGTGGGCCAAACCTCGGGGTGGGGACTCGGAGGCGGGGCCCAGACCCCGCCCCTCACCTGCTGGCCCCGCCCCTCTATCGGACCAATAAAGCTCTCCGCGGGGGGCGGGCCCAGGTGAGGAGGGGGTGGGGGCGGGGCCTGGCACGTGAGTGGCAGGCGCGGCGCGCGGGCGGGGCGAGCGGGCGTGCGCAGTGGGCTCCGCTTCTCGGGCCTGGCGGCGGAGCCGGGCGGGCCCCGGGCGGCCGGGGCGGTGGCGGCTCTGGGGAGGGCGGGCCGGGGCGGGGCGGCCGGGCGGCCGGGGCGGGGCCACGCTCGAGCCCCGCGTCCCGCTCCCATGGCCGCCCCCGGCTCCCGGCGCTGCCCCCTCTCCCCCGGGCCGCGCCCCGGGGTCCCGCACTGACGGCCCATGGCGCCGCCCGCTGCCCGCCTCGCCCTGCTCTCCGCCGCCGCGCTCACGCTGGCGGTCCGGCCCGCACCCAGCCCCGGCCTCGGCCCCGGACCCGGTGAGTGAACGACCCCCGGCGCCCGCCCCGCGCGGAGCCCTCCCGGGGGGCCCAACCCCCTCGCCCCTACCTTCCGGGACCGCTTCTCCAAGCCCCTCAGCGACGGCCCTCAGGCCGGGACGCGCCCTCCGCTTCAGTCCCTCCCCGGAGCCCCCCGCCGAGCTCCTCAGCGACGCCCCCAGGCTGGGACGTCCCCTGTCTCAGGACCGGGGACCTCCTGCTCAAGTCCCCCGGGCCGGGACGCCCCCTCTGTCCCAGTGCCTCCTGGGATCTCCTCCCTAAATCCGCGACGCACCTCGGGCCGGGCCGCTCCCCCGCCCGCCCCAAGCCCCTCGGCGACACCCCCAGGCCAGGATCCCCTCCGCGAGCCTCACAACGACGCCCCCGCGCCCCCCAGCCCTGCCTCCCCTCCCACCGACACCGGCGGCCCCCCGCGCCCCCCCTGCGGGAGCGGGCGCCCGGCCCCTCTGCCCCGTCCCCGCTGCGCCCGCTGGCCCCACACTGATTTCTGCCCCTCGAGGAGTCGAGTTGACTTTCGCGCCCTGCAAGAGGCAGGTCTGGTCCCGGGACGCCCCCTCCCGACCCCCCGGGGCCGCTTTGAACTTCCCTGTGACTCAGGTGCCGCCCCAGCTTGGAGAGAGGAAGAAAGGAAGGAGCGACGGGAGACTTCTCCCCTGCAGAGCTTAGGGTGCTTATCCTGAAGGTGCAGTGCAGAGCCCCGCTTCCAGGATAGCCCCACACTTTAAACGGGGTCACCTGCTCCCCAGGCCAAGGCCAAAGCCAAGGCCAGGTCCTCCCGAGGTGGGGCCTTGGACCAGGATGGAAGCTGGGACTTTGCTTAGCTTCCCCACACACCCTTCCTTGCCGCAGAACTCTTTCCAAGTTGAAGAGCAGGCAGGAGGGCGTTGTCTGGCCCAGTTACGTTCCTCAGCAGGTTGTTTGGGTGTTGGGAATCGGGCATTAGTGAAAGAGACGGCAAGAGTTCATTACTGATTTGCCCGGAGTCGGAAAACCGGCCTCTGGTCTCTCCACCTAAAGTCACAGCCTGTGATGTTAGACAGACAGGATTTTGCTGCTGAAAGAAAACCCAGAGTTGCTTTGTTTACTTACCAACTTGGATTAGTGAAAAAGATAGGACTTGGTGTTGTCACTTACTGTGTGACCTTGGGTTGTGCCTTCAGCTCCCTGAGCTTCAGTTTCCTCATCTGTAAAGGAAGAATAATGATAACTCCCTTTCAGGGTGTTGTGAAGATTAAACGATATACTGCAGGTACCACCTCCGGGTATAGAAGGCAGTCAATAAACATATTTATTTATTTATTTATTGTGAGGAAGATCAGCCCTGAGCTAACTGCCAATCCTCCTCTTTTTTTTGCTTGTTTTTCTCGCTGAGGAAGACTGGCCCTGGGCTAACATCCATGCCCATCTTCCTCCACTTTATATGGGACGCCGCTGCAGCATGGCTTGACAAGCGGTGCGTTGGTGCGCCCGGGATCCGAACCCGGGAACCCGGGGCCGCTGCAGCGGAGCTCTTGCACTTAACCACTTGCGCCACTGGGCTGGCCCCTAAACATATTTTAATACTTTTTATAGTGCTTCACAGTTCACCACGTGCTAGACACCTCATTTGCCCTCCAAACGCTGTGAGCTTCCAGTCTGATTAATCCTTGTAAAAAAGGCAAAGCTTGGCTTTAGATGGGTAGAGGGGGGCTCTCCAAGTACTGTAAGCCTTAGGCTCAGGACATGGTTTCTGAGTGATCGGCAGCCTTCTAGGGGGTTTCTACGAAAACTTCTACAGAAGTTTGATCACTTCTACTGTTTGTGGTTATGTGAGGAATGAAGGAGGGACTTTCTGAGAGCCAGTATATGTCAACATAACTGTAACCTAGTAACCCCTCAGTTCCACTTTGCCATTTGTGTGGTCAGGATTTAATGTCCTCTACGGAGCTCTAGAGAGGTATGGGTGGAAATAGACCGCTTCCCCTTCTGGAAACGGCAGAGGAGCAGCTCTGAAACGTGTTAAGTGAGCCAACTCTGTGCTACGCTTGTTAGAAGGTGGCATCCTCTCCCTCAGGCACCTTTGCTTTGCTGGAAAGGGTCAAATGCAGCAGCTCTTAGGTAGTTTAAACCTCAGACCTTGGTGTGCTTTTATTTGGGATTTTGAGCTAGGGACAAATAAATAATCATCGTGAAATGATTTATGATAAGTGGTCCAAGTTCCCAATTCACTGAGACTCAAGAGCTCTTTTCCTACCGTCCTGGTACATCAATGCTTTTGTGACTTTTCCTCTTTAGTTCCAGAAGCAGTTTTAGGGAGATACCACATAGTCTTCAGCATCACATCCTGTCTAGAGCCTACCCACTAGTTTTTAAAATACTTTCCAATAAAAAACACGTTTTACACTGAGGATATGCCAAACTTGCCATTTTATATTTTTGATACTGTAATTTTCTCTAAAATTTTGTGGATGGAAAAAATTATTTCAGTACTTATATTCTGCACAATTTTGTAATATTTAAATTACTGGTGGTTTGCATTTTTGAATGCTGACTTTATAAAAACAGTTAGCTCATTCCCCATCAATGCTACTTCTAATTACAATGTGTAGCCAACCCCAAATGATCTCCTTTCTCCTCTTCATTCTTTCTTTGAGATTCTCTTCCTTCCTTCGCAACTGATAAGGAAGAAGATAGAAGTTAATGGTGGAATCTAGACTCCCTTTTCAAGGAGGAAGGCAGCCAGGGTCATGGGGCTCATGGGCTGTCTGAAGTGGGCTCCCATCTGGAATTTACTGACCTGCAGTGGAGAGCGGAGAGGTAGGAAGAGCACAGAAGGCTGGATGGACTTGGGCTATTTGAGTTTTCCGCCTAAGGCAAACTACCTGCTTGGGTGTTTCACTACATTTGGGGGCTCTCAGATATGCATCAACAGAGCTTCTCAACTCAGGTTACATTTGCTGTGAACAGCCTTTTATAGTTGATGTTCATTCTCCTCTAACTCCTCATCTAGAATTCATCCCATTAGCCAATAGTAGGTCTTGCCATAAAACCTATGAGTTCAGTTAACAGTGAGAGCTTCATCCTGTACAGAGCCCTGTCCCTCTTGAGGACTTCATTAATGTTAGTAGAATTACCTGTATGCAACATAGGGGCTGAGAGGAGTGAAGTGAACCTACATGCATACCAGTTACTTTTATGCTTTGAGTATTTTAAGAAACACAAAACTGTCAACACTGACCTGGTATCAAATGACTCTGATCTTTTTCTGAAAATTTGTTTTGGCCACTAGACAAAGCCATTTAAATGTTTGAGGTAGGCAATGAGACCTTTTGTAAATCTTAAAGCAAAAAGAAGTTCCATTTAGGCTCACTACTAATAAATAGCAAGTTGGTACCCTTAATATAGATATTATCAATACAGTCACTTATGATTTAGCATAGTTGGGTCAACAGCAATAAATGACGAAGATAAAATATATTGCTTTATATGGCTTCACAATATACAGATTAGGGATTTTTGATGATGAACAAAATACTATCTTTAGTTTAGAATCTTTGAGCCTGTAATGCCATCTGAGGCTCTAGATCAGGTATTGGCAAACATTTTTTGTAAAGGGCCAGACAGTAAATAATTTGGGCTTTGTGGGCCATGTACTGTCTCTGTTGCAATTACTCAACTCTTTGACTTTGTAGGGGAAAAGAAGCCATAGACAAAATGTTAATAAATGGGCGTGGCTGTGTTCCAATAAAACTTTATGGACACTGAAATTTGAATTTCATGTAATTTTTTTTGTGTGTGTGTGAGGAAGATCAGCCCTGAGCTAACATCCGTGCTAATCCTCCTCTTTTTGCTGAGGAAGACCGGCTCTGAGCTAACATCTATTGCCAATCCTCCTCCTTTTGTTCCCCAAAGCCCCAGTAGATAGTTGTATGTCATAGTTGCACATCCTTCTAGTTGCTGTATGTGGGACGTGGCCTCAGCATGGCCGGAGAAGCGGTGCGTCAGTGCGCACCTGGGATCCGAAGCCTGGGCCGCCAGTAGCGGAGCGCGCGCACTTAACCGCTAAGCCACAGGGCCGGCCCCATGTAATTTTTATACGTCACAAATATTCTTTTGATCATTTTGAACCATTTAAAGTTTTAGAAACCGTTCTTAGCTCATGGGCTGGTTAAAAACAGGCAGCGAGTCAGATTTAGCCTGCAGGCTGTACTTTGCCAGGTCCTGCTCTAGGTCCATATGTATTGATTTTTTCCAGTGTTCGCTGGTTTGGAAAGGTGACAAGGAGACTTGATTTTAGTGAATGAATGAACATTTTACCTTTTACTATTAACTAACTTTAAGAGACATATGGGAGAAATGGTTGAAATGGTAAATTTTGTGTTATGTATATTTTATCATAAATTTTTTAAAATATAAAAATATGGGGAGAAGTTCATGCACATACATTTGGATCTTTAATAAGACTTTAAAAAGAAATTCAGTATGGTTCAGTGTGCGCTACATAAAGAAAGTGCCTGCCTTGGAACTGGCCCGTGGTTTGTTCAACCACACAGATGTTGCTGGGAACGAACCGTTGAGAGATCTGTTTCTCAGAGGAGAGCCCAGGCAGCAGGTGGCACCAGCCCTGAGACATAGAAAAACAGCCAGGGGAAAAAAAAAAGCAAAGAAACTTCGATCACTTTCCTAAGCAGTTGAATTGTATTTCCATGGTTCCATCATCGTTTTTAAAGCGGCCTTTAAAAAACAACAATCTGCTTAGCATGGCTGATTATTTTGTTTTAATTAAAACATTTTTGAAAAAACAAAATGGAACATTCAAACATAGCAAGTCGATTGTGTTTGTACTGTGGAACAGTTAATGCAAAACACTTGAGAGAGGCCGGAAGTTTGGATCTGTAGCTTTTGCCTGAGTTTTTGCCCCCTGAATAAGAACAAGAGAGGAGGAAGTGAACATGTCCCTTAAAAGACTACCTATGCAGGTTTTGAGGTAAGATCTCCTCAAGCCCCCTGATGCCACTTGGCAGGTTGGTTTCTGGCTGGCTCACCGTGCAGCCTCTGAATGGGTAAGAACAATGACTGACGCTCCTTCCATATTCAGTTTGACCTTGAGAATCCGACTGGAACCGGAAAGTATTAGCCTAGGAATGGCAGCCTGAAGTCACTCTATTTTTTTTTCCCCTCTCTCTGTTGTCTTCAGTGTCTTCCTCTCAAGATGGCAGTGTTTCTTCCCCAGACCTCATCTCTGAGACATTATCCTGGATTTGGACTGAACAGGGAAAGGAAAGAGGCCGTTGTAGAAATGGCAGAAGGGTATCCATACTCCTCAAAAGTAGCCAGTCTACAGAAACTTGCCTTCTCCTCCCTAAGGAAATTTCTCCCTCCCCACGCCCCCACTTTTAATCCTCTTTCTAGGTAAACACCTCCCTAGCCTGGACTTGCACTGATTTGAAGAGGAATGAAGTTGGGTGCTAGGAAGCACCTCGCAGACAAAAGATTTTAGGTCACCTCGCATGCAAAGTCGCCTCTCTCCTTCAGTTAGAACAGGACCCTCTTGGGGCTGCCCCTCTGCTGGGCCCAGCTTCTATTTCTCTTGGCACCAATTTAATCCCTGGCAAGTCACCAAAGCATTAAACTTTTATTGTTCAATTTACCACAAGGGCGGGGCCTTGCTTCTAGTCGGCTGAGGAGGCTGCAGCTGCTTCCAAACCCAAGTGTCACACCGCATTAGCAACTTCAGACTTTGAGGGCTGGATTTCTTTCAGTTTGGTTAGATTCTTGGTTAGAACCAGAACAGTATACTCATACTCAAAGTTTGAAAGCTAGGAAATAGTAAAATCAGCATAGGCAACTTTTAAAGATGATTCAAAATGGTTGCAGCATCAGCATATAGAACTACCTCTACATGGTTTCTCTATACCTTCCAAACAGATACATTAAATGGTTGTCCGTGTTCCTTGGTGTCCTAAAGTTGGATCAAAACATGGCAACCAAGTAGTTCTTTTCTAGAATAGTAGGGATTGTTAACCAATGTCATCACAGTATTTAAATTACTTGCTGCTGTTCAATCTCTAAAAATTCATCTTCAAAGAAAATTATTGGGCTGGTAAAAATATTTTTAATAATGACCACAGAAGCCATATTTGTTTTTCTTTGATGTTCTTCCGAAGACTCTTCTGGTTTTAATCAGATTGTTCCCACATAAAATACAGTGGAAATCTACGATAATAAAATCCCTATTCCTATGTCTATGGGGAAATAAACAGGATGGGGACTGTCCTTTTAAGGGGCTTTCCCCTTCCCCTTCCCCAGACTCAAAGCCTCTATTACTGGTGGGTGTTTTGGCATCAGTTAAGGGCCTTCAATCCTTCCCTCCCTCCATGTTTTGCTCTTTCATTAAAGTGTTTCTGTTGTCTAATTATATCCTTTCAATCAAATTAGAGACTGCAGCATCTGGTGAGGGCCGTAACTGCTGCCATCTGCACCTCGTATATACAGGCCTTTTCAGCTGAGAATCACTCAACTTCCAAATGGCAGGAAGAGATTTGGAAAAAGTTTAGTTGGAAGGGAGGTTAACTTAAAAGAAACTTCTTCAAAGGCTGGGTACGACGCCCTGCTTGCTGTGATGTGTGCACTGCCATGCAGAGCTTCATTGGCTTGGCTTGCCAAAGATTCTTCTCTAGTGCTTCTGGCAGATGAAGGGTTTCTGATTGTCTTAGCTGAAATGACTAGGCCTTCTCAACCTTGTTAGGGGCTTGCAGGAGCCCAGGGCGAGCTGAAAATTTCTCTGTTGAGAAGAATCTTTTGTTATATAATCACTAGTTAATGGATATGACACTTTCTGGTTATTTGACATTTCTTCTAATTCAGTGGTTTCAACTGGAGGAGATTTTGCCCCCAGGGGACATTTAGCAATACCTGGATACATTTTGTGTGTGTGTGTGTGTGTGTGTGAGGAAGATCAGCCCTGAGCTAACATCCGTGCTAATCCTCCTCTTTTTGCTGAGGACGACTGGCTCTGAGCTAACATCTATTGCCAATCCTCCTCCTTTTTTTTTTCCGCCCCAAAGCCCCAGTAGATAGTTGTATGTCATAGTTGCACATGCTTCTAGTTGCTGTATGTGGGACGCGGCCTCAGCACGGCCGGAGAAGCGGTGTGTCGGTGTGCGCCTGGGATCCGAACCCAGGCCGCCAGTAGCGGAGCGCGCACACTTAACTGCTAAGCCACCGGGCGGGCCCCTGGATACGTTTTTGATGGTCACAACTTGGGGTAGGGTAGAGTATGCTACTGGCATCTGTCGAGTAGAGGCCAGGGAGGCTGCTAAACATCCTAGAATGCACAGGACAGCCCCACAACAAAGAATTATCTGGCCCGAAATGTGCTGAGGATGAAAAACTCTGTCCTAATTGTATTCTTTTGTCCCTCCCTTCACTGTGGCCTGGGAGTAGGCAACTCTGATCAGCATCTTTTTTCACTCTTAATAAAGTAGACACTTTATTATCCATATCTAAGCTCCTTAAGCATTTCTGTGAACAGTGTTTCAGAAACCTTAATGGAGCGAGGAAGCCTGTGATTCACTGTATGTTTCTACTATCTCTAGACTAAGATTGCCAAATTAAACACAGGACACTCAGTTAAATTTGAATTTCAGATAAACAGTAATTTTTTTGTATAAGTCTGTCTCATGCAATATTTGGGAATACTTATCTTAAAAAATTATTCTTTGTGTATCTGAGATTCAAATTTAACTGGGCATCCTGTATTTTCATGTGCTAAATCTGCCAGTCCTACTCTAGATCCATGAGACATTACATGAAACTTTAAACCTTTGACTATCAAATCAATCTGTTGCCACTGTCTGCCTTTATTGCTCTGGGTGGCTAGAGATGACGGCACTGCTTGTTCCTGTTAATAAGTCTGTGCTACACTGAGTCTTTCCTTCTGCCCAAATCTGTCTCCCTGGCCAGAACTTCTGAAACTTGTCTCTTGAGTCATATTTTTATCTTGGGACCAACTAACAAGTGCTTATCAAATGCCTACTGTATGCCCAGCATCTCTGACTAGGACTCATCCCTGTGCCAGTTCATAGAAGACTACAACTTTGTTACTTCAGGTTTTACTTTAAAGATGTGCTCTAGGGATACGCTGTCTACTTGGCAGTCAGCTCCCCACTCAAGAACTCTTGTATTATTTGGCCATCCTATATCAACCAAGGGAAGCTAAATAGCCCAGAGCCTGGCTTCCATGGAACATTGGCTGCCCTCCAGGACTCCATTATTGGGGAACTTTCTTGCCATCTGAAATTAAAAATAGGGCACAGGCAATACTCATGAAACTTGTCCAGAAGCTTATTATATCAGTTTATTTTGTCTCCTGTTAGACTGATTGAAAGCTTCAGACAGTGTGAAATAGGGTTGCTTAAGAGATGGTGAGTCAAAGTGTAGATTTGAGCCAGGTATCTGCTGCTTAAAGCAGACTCAGAATATAAAGATGTAGATTCATGACAAAGGGGGTTGATTATTCTCTATTACAAATGGCTTCACCACAGATTTCCTTTAAATAGCAGATTCCCCTGGTTTAAATAGCAAGTATTTGATTTTCAAATACTTTATTTACATAAACTTTCCTGGAACGTCTCACAGCTCATTGCTAGGTAAGTCATGATTGCTAGCTTAGAGGCATAAATTGGTGAGGAAGCCCAGGGCACTCTGAATATGTCTGTAAGGGTTTTTTCCCCCCTTGCTCCCCATACACCTGCTTCCCTCATTCAACTAACATTTGCCAGGCACATCCTGTGTGGTCTGTAGTTGCTGAAGATATGAAGACGAGTGAGATGCTCAAGAAACTCACGGACTAGTGGAAGCAGGGCCGGGTGCTTCTCGAGCAGTTACAGTTCAAGGTGAGCAAGTCTTACAAGAGCTGTGGTAGCAGGCACTGTGGGACTTATTTTAGAGCCCATTGGTTCTATATGCGTATAGTGCTGTCTGTTCTAGACCCTGAGCTTTCAAATAGTGCTCCATCTTTTGTCTTGTTTTTTTGTTTCCTTTAGAGTTGACTTATAATGCACTGAGTTATTGTCCATCAGGGAACTGGACTTTGAGCTTTAAAACATCTTATGCTTCCTGTTTCCTTATGTGAAAACTATTTCTAGTGTGAACTTTTTTTTCAAGATTGAAGTAGATCCGTTTGTACTGAAATATTTTACTGAGAGAGATATCATCACCAAAGTGTGATAGAATATGTTCTGGTGGTATTGGCAGTAAAATCCATGGTTAATTAATGAGATTAATTAATTAGAGTTCTGCTGAGCCAGTGATTTCTAACTAATGAGTGGGTCCATTCTTTAACTGAGGCTTGGCCTGATCTCTCTATCTATGTTATAGAGCTGGATTCTTTCTCAAAAACGATCTTTTGGTCTTCAGTTTGATGGTTGTATGTGTTTATAATATCCCAAATGATAAATAAATTCAATAAATTCCTACTGCACATTCATGGTGACTATTCCTGGCAAAACCATGTGTACTTCACAGTGACAACCATAGCATGTTTTCCAGTGGGTCCTGCCTGGATGGGAGTAGAACATATTCAAGATGAGAGCCAGGTGGGAAGAGTGGTACCCAACCAGCACTGCATTCTAGGCCTTCTCTGCCTCAAGAATTACTATTTTTCAAAATTTTTTATAACAAATAATAAAGACTCCTCTCTGAAGTGTTTTCATGGATCTTCTGAATTTTAACCTCTGGCCTATGTTTACTATAGGTTCAGTTTTTCTTGGAATAGTCTTTTAAGTAGTTAAATATTTCATCTATTAATAGGGATGAATAAACTGGAGATTCAAATAGAAAACCCCAAGTACCCTTCCAAAGGTATAACTTCTTTTGTTAAAATAGCTCTGAGAAGCATGGCCTTTTCTTCTGTTACTGTTTTTAAGGACACTGTTTCCTTGAATGAAAAGGAAGATCTAAAAGATATATATATATTTTTTTTAATGATGTTGGGTTTTATTTTGTTTTGTTTTCTTTTTTTTTTTGTTTGAGGAAGATCAGCCCTGAGCTAACATCCATGCCAATCTTCCTCTTTTTGCTGAGGAAGACCGGCTCTGAGCTAACATCTGTTGCCAATCCTCCTCCTTTTTTTCCCCAAAGCCCCAGCAGATAGTTGTATGTCATAGCTGCACATCCTTCTAGTTGCTGTATGTGGGACACGGCCTCAGCATGGCCGGAGAAGTGGTGTGTCGGTGCGCACCTGGGATCCGAACCCGGACCGCCAGCAGCGGAGCATGTGCGCTTAACCGCTAAGCCACGGGGCCGGCCCTAAATGATATTTTAAAGAGAAAACTACTGATAAAAAATTATAGTGATTATTTTTGTGGTGATTATACTTTGGGCAAAAGTACAGCTTGTTCTGTGGTCATTTGAACTATTAATACGGAGTCCAGGAACATGATACGTGAATGTCTATCTTGATTTTAGATGACTGAATTTATGGCTGGTTAAGTTTGTTTATAGTTCTTGAAAAGAAGCTAAGATAGATTAATTGTAAAGCAACATGTTGGTAACTATTTTCAACATGTCCTTTAAAAAAATTTTATTATGGGAAATTTAGAACACATGCAGGATAGAAGAGTATAAGGAAATTGCCTGTATCCATCTCCCAGCTTCCACGATTATTAACCATGGCCAATATTATTTCATTTATTACTCAATTTTATTTCATTCATTTGTGCCCCCTTCCTTCTCCCAACTAGATTATTTTGTAACAAATCTCAGATATCATATCTCATCTGTAACTATTTCAGTTTGTATCTCTAAATGATAACCCTTTTCAAGAACATAGTAACGGTACCATTACCATGATCACACCTAGAAAAATTAACAATAGTTCTTTAATATCATCGAATATCTAGTCAGTGATCAGTGTTTAAATTTCCCTGATTGTCTCATTAGTGTGTTTTACAGTTCAAATCAGGATCTAAGCAAGGTACGTTTAGGTGATGTGACTCTTAGGTCTCTATTAATCTATAGGTTTCCCCTCTATTTCTTTTTTCCTTACAGTTAATTGTTGAAGATGTAGTTTGTTCTAAGCAAAAACAGTGCTTAAGTGCCTCTTCAGAGGGAGCGCCTGCATAGGAGGTGAGGTATTTTTTTATGGTAGAATTCTCACTTCCATTAGAGAAACATGTAGAATTAGAGAATTTTAAGCCTGGAAGAGATTTTTAGCCATCAGTTCTTTCCAGTCACATCATCCCAGACTTTTGAACCTCAGTTCTATTTTGTTAGAATCCTGAAATTAGAGTTTAGATTGAAGGGACATTGAGACCATCTGGCTCGAATCCCCTCATCTCACAGGTGAAGAAACGGAGGCGCAAAGTGTCCAGGTGATTTGAGCAAGCCATACAGTGTCAGCTACTTATCTGGTGTCATTTCCTTTTTATTTCAGGGATTCTCAATATGTACTATGTGTGTAGAAGATCCAACCCCCTCCATACTACCCTCTTTCTAATCTAGACCTGATAACCTTCCTCCATGTAATCATGGGAATCACTTTTCTTGGGGAGCCATTATTAAAGACTGGAGAGTGACTTCTCATAGCCTCAGCTGTGTTGGGGTGGGGAAAAAGTTGGGAACCGCTGCCTTCCCAGGGCCGTGGGCCTCTTTACTACAGGGTCCTACGCAACTGAAGTAAGCATTCATGTAGTGCTTTTGAGTGTCTGAGGGCAAAGGCAATTTTGCCCAGGAGCATAGGCTTTGCTGATGTACCTATGAGTTCCAGATGTGTTGTGCAAACATTTGACAACGCCGTTGTGTTGCCCTCTAAATATTAAAAGGAGCTTTTTCCGCCTAAGCCCTGTATTTCTATAATCTACCCAACTACCAAATTTTATAGACATCTTTAAAAGAACAGAAGATATTCCCATTGGAAAATGTTTTCTGCCATCTTATTTTAATTGAATGTAATGTTTATTGATTCATGTTGATTCCAAACTAGGCTAAAACCAGCCAGATTCTTCCAACATAGGATCAATAGAGATGCTGAGTGGTTCTATGTAGAACAGAGACTTAACTTTGATGGATTAAAACAGTGCCTCTCACACACATCACATGTAGAGATCCAACTAGTAATTCTACTGAAAACTAGGAATATTCTAGACTCAATATGAGAAAAGTATTCTGTTTCTCAATAGTGTGGTTTCAGACAAATTGTGTGATTTGGAATAACCTAGTTATAGAGCTTCATTGAGAACATACTCTTCTACTTTATTATATCTTAATAGAATGTCTTTTTTTTTTTTTTTTTTTAAAGATTTTATTTATTTATTTTTCCCCCAAAGCCCCAGTACATAGTTGTGTGTCATAGCTGCACATCCTTCTAGTTGCTGTATGTGGGACGCGGCCTCAGCATGGCTGGAGGAGTGGTGCCTCGGTGCGCACCCGGGATCCGAACCCGGGCCGCCGGCAGCGGAGCGCACGCACTTAACCGCTAAGCCACGGGGCCGGCCCTAGAATGTCTTTTTTAACTGCTGCTTTCCTACCACTGTCTCATATATGTCAAGTTTTAATTATTTGAAAAGAACACCTTGTGGGGCCGGCGTGGTGGCGTAGTGGTTAAGTTCGTGTGCTCCACTTCAGCGGCGTGGGGTTCACGGGTTTGGATCTCGGGCACAGACCTATGCGCTGCTTATCAAGCCATGCTGTGGCAGGTGTCCCACATATAAGGTACAGGAAGATGGGCACGGATGTTAGCCCAGGACCAATCTTCCTCAGCAAAAAGAGGAGGATTGGCAACAGATATTAGCTCAGGGCTAGTCTTCCTCACCAAAAAAAAAAAAGAAAAGAACACCTCGTTATAATTTTAAACATGAACTTGAAAAATGCAGTACATATACAAGCTGGCAGAGTTAAATTGCTTGGGACTCTATTAACTTGGCATTTTCCTCACTTATAATAAGTACGAATATTGAATTATGTGATTCTAGTAACATGTATAAACAAAGATGTTTCATCACATTTACAGTTGAAATTTTGATTAAGAAAAACCTGTTTGCTCCATTATTCCTTTTTTTCTTACCTCTTGTTTATTGAATGCTAGGATTCAACGTAAGGTTCAAACCATATATATTTTTTCTATCCTGATGGTATCCTGATAACTGTAAACAGAATTGTAGTACGATGACGTGCCTGTCACTCATGTTATATTGCCTTTTATCACTAAGTATTTTTATGGACCAGAATAAACTATGTGATCATGATGGTTATAGTACTTTAAAATTTCTAATAAAGTTTATTTTAAAAACTTTATAATTACATAATAATAATTTATTGGGTACCTACTGTTTGCTAGGTATTTTACTTGCACATTCTCCAATTCTTCTAATTACGCTGAGCTATAGATAATCTAATCTCCCATTTTACAAGTAAAGAAACTGAGGCTCAAAAAAGTTAGCTGAGTACCTGTAGCTTGTAAACCATGAAGCTGGGGTCTGACTCCAGCCCTTAATATGCTCTTTCCATCCTGTACCACATTGTTGCTAGAAGTTTTCCACGTAGAAAAGTGTTTGATTTGATTTAAACTATTTCATAGCCCTTGAAATTAAATACTCAATCCTATAAAGTTCTGTGTGTGTGTGTGTGTGTGTATTCTGTAGATATCAGTTATTCAGCAGGTCCTTAACTTAGAGTTAATGGATCTTGGGCTGCATAGAACGGCTTCAGGGGCTCCATGAACACTTCTGGAATTGTAAAGTGTTGTGTGTATGATATTTGTCTGGGGAGTGGGTCCCTTTCTTTCAACCGATTCTCCAAGAGGTCTGTGTGTGTACCTAAAATGATTAGGACTCCTGATCTACTCACCCCCCCTCATTTCAGAGCTAAAGAAACTTGAGTTGCCAAAAGGATGTGCTGTGTGCAAAGGCAGCAGACACCGGCCAAATCAGAGCCAGAGCAGAGCAGGGCTTTCGCTGGTCAGTGTTCTTCCCTGACCGTGAGCACATTTCCCGTCCTGACAGAAAGGTGATGCTAACCTCTGCAGTCAGACAGCCATGTTAGTGAGAGTCCAGGCTTCTTCCCTGCTCTATACGTTCTCCCTTTACGAGGTGCAAGCTGCAACTCTCCATTCCAGTGTGTGCAATTAATAAACTGTTAAATGATTGCCCATTAAATCATTAGGTAGACTGACTTTGAGAATTATAATGTGGAAAATATATTTGGAAATATCTCTAAGTCTTCTACAGGTCATGCCTCTAAATTAATTGAAATCTTCAAATAATGTTACATACAGCATGTGATCATGTGAGATCCTATGGATTTTGAGGTATAAATATCAAAGTTTAAAATATATATGCTATTATGTCCATCAGTCTTTTCTTTATACTCAACTCTTCTAAATTCCAAGCATAATGAACAATAATAGTTTTATGAGAGAAAACTCCAGCTAGCTTTTATTCGCCACGAAGGAGTATTGAGCTTTCACCCAAATGTAGTCTTTGCCCTCAGATCTTACTACTATGAGAATGACCTCCAGGCCTTCATATAGTAGCAGGTCCTACAGAAAACGGTCTGCACAAAACCATTTGCTCGAGATTCTCAGCTGAGGATTTGTATACCTAATATGATTCTACTTATCTCAAGGGAATTTCAATAAAATTAGCATCTCTAACTTTTAAAATAAATGCCATATGCCATACTTTGGAGGATTTTGGTTATGGGGAAAGGATAAGGAATTACTAACTTAGAAAGGTAGAATTAATCCCCTGAGTGCTTCGATGCCAGCTTTGAAAATTTCCATCAAGGAAGTTTCCTGCTGTATTACTAAGTTTCTATCAGGCTTATGTTTAACTTAAGGGCTGTTTTCATTCAATCCCCAAAACAAAAGATTTGGAGTTTTCCAATGGAGAGGTAGAGTCAGAGATGAATTCTGTGAAATAATTGGGATCTAGCTAGAGAAGACAGGGAGGAAATAAAGTTTCCTCAGTTTTCGCAGTTTATTACTCCTTCCTTCTTGAAACGTCGTCTCCCAGGCTTCCAAGACCCATACACTGTCTTAGCTTTTCTCCTTTCTTCCAGGCTGCATTTTCTCAGTCATCCTTGCCAGGCCCTCCTCCTTCCAAGCCTGAAATGTTGAAGGGCCCCAGGGCTCAGCCCCAGATGTCTTCTTTCTCCACACGCGGTAATCCTGTTCTCTTTACACATAAATACGATTACTGCCACATTTCTAGCTCCAGCCTCAGCCTCTTTCGTCAACTCCAGGCTCATCTAGCCATCTACTTACTCTATATCTCTATCCAGTTTTCTGAAAAGTGTCTCAAACTTAACCCATCCAAAACAAAACCCTTGATTCCACCCCAAGACACTCTGCCCCTCTTGGATCCTCCCCATTGTCATAAGTGGCATCACCACTCACCCAGTTGCTCAGGCCCAAATCCTTGATATTGTACCTGACTCTTCTTTCACTCAGACCCTGTATTCAACCCCCCAGCAAATACTTTTGGCTCTACCTTCAAAATACATCCAGAATCCGGCCGCTTCTCACCACCCTTCAGCTACCAGCCTGGTCCAGGCCCTACTTCTTTCTAGCCCGTCCTTTTTCAGTAACCACCTAACTGGTCTTGCTGCTGAGTTCTTGCCTCTCTCCAGTTCTTCCTCCACCCAGCTAGACAGTTCTATTAAAAGATAAGTCAGATCATGTCATTGCTCTGCTCAGAGCCCTTCAGTGCTTCCCCTCACACTTAGAACAAAAGCCAAAATCTAGTTTATATGACACTCAAGACCTTACATGTCTTGGCCTTGCCTCGTCTTCCTCTTCATTTCCCACCCACCCTTCCCTGCACACTCGCCCTGCTCCAGGCAGGTCAGAGGAGCTGCCTTACAGTTACCCAAACCTGCCAAGCACATTGCTGCTTGCAGGGGGTTTGCATTGCTGTGCCCTCTGCGGGCAATGCTCTTCCCATGTCATTTATGTGGTTTGCTTCCTCCTTTCATCCTCATCTCTGCTCACATGTCTCCTCTTCTCCAGGCCTTTCCTGACCCACCTTATCTAAAAGAGAACCTCCACCATTCACTCTCCATCCCCGTACTCCATTTTTCTTTTTAGCGCTTCTCACTATCTGATGTTAATTTTGATTGGTTTATTATGAGCAGGTCTCTCCTGTTAGCATGTAAGCTCCGTGAGTACAGAGTATTCACCACTATAGCTCTACTGCTGTGAACAGTGCCAGACACTTAGTAAGTATTGAATAAATATTTGTTGAATGAATTAATGAATAATATCCTAGACATTAGATCTTTTGCCTTTGTTCCTTCTTTCACTGAATGCATGAATATACAGCTAGCCATGTGATATTTTATTTTTTATTGGGTTAAGCCACTCCTTGCTTATTTAGCCAAAGCTTATGTCAGTTTCATAACAGTAGAAAATAAGGGAGGCAGGGTCCTCATTACCTAGTACACACCCTAGTACTCTGTTGACATTAAGATGCACACATAACTTTAATCCAGAAGAAGTGTGTTTTTCTTGCTCTTTTCTACAACTGACATGCACTGGGCAAGTCTGTTCAAAAAATAATCATAAAATCTAGTACACTGCCTCAGTTTCCCTAGTGTATCTGAGAACAAGATTGGGTCTGGGAGAAACAGACTAAAGCAAATAAGCCTACACTTTCCCATTCCCTCTCTCAGATGCCACCTCATCCTATTCATGAGAACTGACACAGTGTGGATGGCTGCCACATTCTTTTGTATTACAAATCCAGTCATCTGAGCCTCTGGGGACACGACCACACCGCCCTGTCTGTTGCTGAGGCTTTCCGTTGCTTAGCCTGTGTTTCTGGCTCCTGGGCCACTCCTCAACCACTTTTGATAGGAGAAAAAGATGTATTAACACATAGCAATTAAAATTCTAGCAGTTGGCAAAGATTGGCTTGATGTTCTTAGAATCATCTAGTGTGGTGGTTTCTTTTTTTTTTTTTTTTTAAAGATTTTATTTATTTATTTTTTCCCCCCAAAACCCCAGTAGATAGTTGTATGTCATAGCTGTACATCCTTCTAGTTGCTGTATGTGGGACACGGCCTCAGCATGGCCAGAGAAGCGGTGCGTCGGTGCGCGCCCAGGATCCGAACCTGGGCCACCAGCAGCAGAGGGCGTGCACTTAACCGCTAAGCCACGGGACCGGCCCAGTGTGGTGGTTTCTAAACCTAATTACTTAACAGAATCACCTGGGCAACTTTTTGGAAATACAGGTTCCCAGGTCCCATTCTGACCCTGGGGTTGGGATAGGGCTCTGGTATGGCACACACGCACACAGTCTCTCTCTCTCTCCCTCCCTCTTTCTCTCTTTCTAGCAGATTATATATATTCCTAGTGATAATAAGTGCTATGAAGCAAACAAATGAAGGGCAGAAAAATAAGAGTGGAGATTGTGGGGAAGGGTTTTCTGAGGAGGTAGCATTTGGTCTGTGATGGGAAGTTTTAGGAGAAAAGCACTTCGGGCAGGAAATAGTGTGGTGTGTTTACAGAATTAAAAGCAGACCAGTGTGACTGGAGCACAGCAAGTGACTAGGGGAAGAGCTCCGAGTGCGGTGGGAGAGAGGGCCTGGGACCACATCACAGAGGCTTTGCAGACAAGGATGAAGGGTTTGGGTTTTGTTCCCAGTGCTCACATTTTCCTGAGAACTTTGAGGCCTGTGTGGAGAATGGATTGCAGGAGCACAGCAGTGGAAGCTGTGAGACCTGAGCAAGGCTGTACTGTGATAGTGAATGGGACTCAAGTGGTGGCATCCAAGATGGAGAGGAGAGGGTGGTTTCAAGGTGTATATTTTAAGAAAGTCAACAAGACTTGCTGATGAGTGGGATGTGGAGTGGGAGAGAGGATAGCGAAAGAAGGATGATGCTGAAGGGGTTCTATTAGAGACAATATGGGGTATGGTTGAGTGCCCCAGTTCCCTCATCTGTAAAATGGGAGTATTAAGGGACTTTCCGACTGGATAGCTGGTGAGTTATTTGTAAAGCACTTAGAGCAGAGCTTGGCACACAGTAAAACACTATGTAAGCATTAGTGGTGATGTGGATGATGGTGATTCGTCCAAGGTTGCACGGCTGGTCAGCAGCAGGTCTAGGATGAGAAGCCAGAGGTTAGCCTCTTGGGTCAGCGTATTTTATGCTACACTGAGATGCCTCCTCAATTATCTTTGAACTTTTTTATTTATGCAGACTCTTGGTAGAGAATTTGGTCGTTATGGTACATGATGAGTATCACTTATTGTAACATATGAATGTTGCACCAAACACGATGAATTGCTAGGGTGTTCTGTGCAGCCTGGAATTCCAGGTTATTTCAGCTGTCCATAAAACCGTGCTATTCCAGACAAAACACAGGGCCCAGAATAGTGGTACGAAGTGGGTACAGGAAGAGAGATGGTCTGTGGATAGATTTTAAATATTAAAAGAAATATCTTCCAGAATATAGATGTACTCATGTTGTGCACATGCTTAGGCTGGAGTAGGCACATGCACTGCAACAGGAGATGGTGTTAAGAGTCCTTCAGACCGGAAGTCATAGGTCAGTGCATGCCAGGAGAGGGAAAGAAATAAAGCTCAGAATGTTAGTGTAACTCCCCTGGATTGTCAGGCTCCTAGTGATGTGTCTTAAAGAAGTGTTTGAAGTGCTTCTATCTGTCAGTTTCAACTAAGTTAATTTTTAAAAATTGCTCTTTGTACTGTGCCTTTCTCATGAACTTCTGTAAATTTAATGCATGCAATATGTGGGGGGAAATCCTATCAGCCTCAGTTCCCATCCCCCCAAAGTCTGAGAAGCAGATTTTAGAAGCACATTGTTGCACCTGCAAGGATTTTGTCATTTTATTAAATGGACCTGAGACCATGTTCATCGTATCTTGTAGAAAGGAATTTCAGAAAGAGGGGAGAGAAAATGCCAACTCAGCCCCTCCTCCCTCCTATTGACTGTTTTGTTGCACCTCTGTCTCAAACAGCCTGGGGAGGACTGTTCTTCATTACCAGGGAATGTGAGTCATTCCCAGGCTTGTGTGATTGGGATTCCAAAGCATTGCTATATCTGATGGTCTTATTAAATCCAAGTGTCAGTGCAGCCTTTCAGACTGTAGGGGAGAGCTCAGTTACAGCTGGTGACCTGGTTCTAGTTACCACACAGAGACACTGGCGAGAGCAGTGACCCCCTCTGAGCACCCAGAATTCCTCATGGATGGCTGTTGCCAACTGTTCCCAGATTTGAGGGTTTCCTGGTTCACTTCATGAGCTTCAATACATTTCAGCTCCCTGTTTATAGATATCTATTTGGGATCTATATACTTTCGGGGAAAGTGTGTCTGTAGACAAGCTGAAGGCAAGATGAGCCTAGCATTTGGAGGGTACCTTGTTTCAGATTTACTCAGCCCTACCAGTGTTAACTTTGCTGTGTCCAGGATCTAGCAAGACACTATCCATTTCCAGCTTGATCCAAACAAAACAAAACATCAACCAGAGAGGGAGGAGACTATAGATGTTGCCAGAAAATTAGTTTGCTCTGTCTTTTCTTTCTCCTAGAATGTTTCACAGCCAATGGTGCCGATTATAGGGGAACGCAGAACTGGACGGCACTACAAGGCGGGAAGCCATGTCTGTTCTGGAACGAGACTTTCCAGCATCCATACAACACTCTGAAATACCCCAACGGGGAGGGGGGCCTGGGCGAGCATAACTATTGCAGGTAAGATGGGACCACACAGTACTTAGAAAAAAAATCTCTGATCTCTTCTTCCAAGCCCTTCCAACCTTGCTCACAACTAGGGAGAACTTCTTTGTATCCTTTTGGCCAACTCAGAAGGCCTGTCTTGATATTATTTTAAAAATCTCTCCCACACCTTGTGCGCGAGCGCGCGCGCACACACACACACACACACACACACACACAGACATCCACATACAATCTACTACTCTTTTCAACTTGAGTGGCTTTGATACAAATTTCTGGTTTTCAGAACTCTGCTTTCCTGTCTGATCACTTACATGTCTCTCTGGGAGGGTTTTCTTAGTTGACCCTACTACCAGTGGACAATACACAGCTTCTTAAGCTGCTGTGAATCTAGTGGTCAAGCAGAGCACCATCTGTGGCCCAAATCTCCCTTTGCTTCTGAGCAAAGGAAGCTGCCCTGCATTATCCCACTTCCTGCCAGCCCAGGATAACCTTGCTCTGAGAGCAGCTGTAGCCATCAGATTTGTGCTGTTTCCTTCCTTTCAATAGACCAAGGTGTGTCTTTGCTCTTCACCTCCTGTCTGACTCTAGCAGGGGCGCTTAACCTGAGATCCATGGTGCTTCAAATGTGTACGTGCGATTTTCTGGGGAGATGATCTATGGTTTGATCAGATTCTCAACGTTATCTGTGATCCAAACCAAGTTAAGAATCACTAGGTTGGGGCTGGCCCAGTGGCGTAGCGGTTAAGTTTGCACCTTCCGCTTCAGCAGCCCTGGGTTCGCCGGTTTGGATCCTCGGCGTGGGCCTACTCACCACTCATCAAGCCATGCTGAGGCAGCGTCCCACACAGAAGAGCTACAACTCTACAACTATGATACACAACTATGTATTGGGGCTTTGGGGAGAAAAAAGAAAAAGAGGAAGATTGGCAACAGATGTTAGCACAGGGCCAATCTTCCTTAAAAAAAGAATCACTGGGTCTGTAGGGACCAGAGCAAAGATTCTAAGCACTTTTGGTTATAGCTACATTTTAGCTATTTATACCCAAGATCTTGGTAACGTGACTCATGATTCAGCAATGTGTTGAATTTAGTTATTATTAGGACAGGTGCAAAGGCAGCCTCTTGAGCCCCTGGGACAGGGAAAAAGGATTGCTGAGCTACATTTTGAGCTACACACTGTGTCCCGTGTTCTACCAGTATGTTGAAATCTCAACCATGGCACTGTTGACCCAACTGAGCCAACATATTTATACCTGCATTGCGTGGGCCACACTGTTTACCTTCTGCCCTCCCTACATACCTTTGCTAACACTCTAGGACCCATGTGGTTGTTTTGAAGTCACCAGGCCTGTAGTCCATGTCATCTTTATCCCTGTGCCTTTAGCTCTTTCCTTCACCTCTGTCCTAATTTGTGCCAACTGGCCATTCCCCCATAGTTGCTGTTGCATTGTTTTTTAGTTTGTTTATTATTATAAAAATATTAAAAGCTTTCCAAAAAGATTCTCAAACCCTACAGATATGTATTGTTTAAATAAAGTCCCCCATTTTACCTCTTTCCCCCCAAATCCTCCCCACCAAGCCCCACTTCCCAGAGGTAACAATTTGTATATTTTTTACTTCACATTTTGCTACCTTTTGTATTTTATTGTTCAAGTTACATGCTCATTAAGTAATTCTTTTACATTTTATTTTCAAAGTTATACATGTTCATTAACATTTTTTTTTGCATAACTAAAAAAATTAACCCTACTCCATTTCTGGTTTATTTCTTTCCTCTAAGTTTTTCTAATCATAGAATAGTTGGGTTGGTTTGGGAAGAGAAACCAGCATCTGTTTTTTCTTTTTACATTGTTACTTATCTTCTTGCTCTAAAGTGTCTTTTGGTAGTAGGCTATTGGTTTATCTATTATTCTGTTGTCAAGCAAGTCTTCTCAGAAGGGCTCTAGTTTTTAAGTCTGACTTTAAGTAAATTTTAAATTTCCAAGGAGGTTTAATTTATGTGAAAAAATTCTTTCCTTATAGATTAGCACCCAGTTCTACCCATAGCCTCCTAGAAATGCACCAGGAAATATCCATTGAGAGAGCAGTGAGAGCCAGGTATAACCACCTTCCTCCTTAGCCCTGGCTGGCTGCAGCTGTCTCTTTTGATTTGAAGGAATGTGCCAGACCTGAACTACCAGTTTATACTTCGAAAAAGAGAGGCTGAAATTGTTGATTATTATCACATCAGAGAGTCCGGGCCTTTTGTTTTAGCACTGCAACAAAGTCAAAGATGAATTTACTTGTTCTTTATTAAGCTATTCTGATGCTTTTCAGAGTGGTTTTGACATAGTTAATAAACAGTTGTTTTCTAAGGTCTTTACCAAATACTACATCAAAGCCGAACACTGAATAGAGGGAGGAAGATGACAGTGAAATATTGTTTAAAGCAGGGCTTTGTGCAAGAAACCTACTTTGATTTCTCAGCTGACATCTGACACTATGTTTGTCTTGTGCCATGTTTCCAGACCCATCACAGTTGCAGTGTCTGAGAGATGGCGAGTGATGGGAACGCACTTCTCCGGGCTCGACGTATCTGGATTAGAGGGGAAGGCAGAGAGACTGGGAAGAGCAGAGTTGGCGCTGGCACCTGCCTTTGGGCACAAAAAATAAAAGGACCCTTTGTGTTTCAGGGCGGCTTATCTTCTGGGCCACACAATAGGCTTATCCCTCTCAGGCCTGATAGGGGTTACTCCAAACCTCCCGCTGCAGGGTCTTTATACCCATTTCCGGCCTAACCGGAGTGTCAGGTTTCCAGTGTTCTGAGTCTAAATAAAGGGAGCTTGGACAGCAGTGAAGAGAGGCGAGGCTTTTCTGTGTGTCCAGTAGCCCCTGCCATTTTTTGGTCTATTCCAGCAGTGTTGCCCATTATTGTCATGGCATCTCTGAATTCAGAAGATCTTAAAGGGGGGCCTGGCCTGGTGGCATAGTGATTAAGTTCGCACCCTTTGCTTCAGTGACCCGGGGTTCACAGGTTTGGATCCCAGGCGCAGACCTATGCACTGCTTATCAAGCCATGCTGTGGCAGGCGTCCCACATATAAAGTAGAGGAAGATGGGCACGGATGTTAGCCCAGGGCCAGTCTCGCTCTGCCAAAAGAGGAGGATTGGCAACGGATGTTAGCTCAGGGCTAATCTTCCTCACCAAAAGAAAAAAAAAATCTTAAAGGGCGTTTATTCCAAGCCACTCATTTAGAAATGTAAATTAATCTTTTAAAAATATTATTGCTGTATCAGAAGTTGGTACCAGGATTACAGGATTGTATGTTCTAACTGAAACTCTTTGGCATAGTTTTCTTCAAAATTCTCTGAGAAGTTAGTATTTTGAGGTAGAAATAAGACCCATTTCAAGCAGATGTGAGTTGATCAGCCTGATCCTGATGAAGGCTTGTCAGTGGAGTCCATGCTATGTGAATTTTATTTTATTGTTTAAAAATTACACAACCTGTTCATTGTAGAGGAAATAAGAAAATAGAATCCAAAAAAGAAAAAAAAATTAAAATTACCGATAGTCCCATCATCCAGAGATAAATACTTTCAAGGATTTGGTGTGTATCCTTCTCTATATACATATTTTCAAATAATGAGATTATGTCATCCATCGTGTTTTACAACTGCCTTTTTAAAAAACCTAACAAGACATTGTGAATGTCTTTCCGTATTAATATATGTGTCTCTACATCACATTTTTACTAGCTGCCCGGCATTCCCTACACGGGTATAACATATTTATTTAACCAAGGCTTAATTGTTGGGTATTTGTTGTTTCTAACTTCTAAATATTATAAAAATGCTGTGGTGAACATCTTTGTAAGTTATTCAGCTTTATTCTAAGATTTCCTTAGAATAAAGTACTAAAGGAGAAATTGCCGAGTAAAGGGAGTTTGTATATATTTAGGGCCTTTGACTCTAATTACTAAATTGCCATCCTGACCGTTTGCATCTGTTCACATTCTTATCTGCATGTGCTCTCTCAGCTGTGGAAATCTCCATTGTTCACACTTAAGGTGCCAGTGCTGTTTGGCATGATTTGTTCAGTGGTCAGTTGTCCTGGTGATACTGTAGTTAATTTGTATAAACATATATCAACTTTGCTCCCTCCCCCACCCACTGCCCCCCAAGTCTGAAGTATATGTTGGAGTGGATAGATGTGTTCTTGTAGTATTACCGTTTTTTTTTCTTCTTCATAAGAGGTAGCATTGAGATACATACCAATTATTAGAAATAACACAGGCCGGCCCCGTGGCTTGGCGGTTAAGTGCGTGCGCTCCGCTGCTGGCGGCCCGGGTTCGGATCCCGGGTGCGCGCCGACGCACCGCTTCTCCGGCCATGCTGGGGCCGAGTCCCACATACAGCAACTAGAAGGATGTGCAGCTATGACATACAACTATCTACTGGGGCTTTGGGGGGAAAATAAATAAATAAAATCTTAAAAAAAAAAAAAAAAAAAGAAATAACACAGAAGCTGAAGTGTTACTTTTTGGGAAAAATGAAAAGCAATGAGCCAGCTAACTTAAAACGACGGAAATGTTACTGGTTGTGTCCTTTTCCCTAACAGAAACCCAGATGGAGATGTGAGCCCCTGGTGCTACGTGGCAGAGCATGAGGACGGTGTCTACTGGAAGTACTGCGAGATACCTGCTTGCCAGAGTAAGACTCTAATGCACCATCTGAAGGTTTCAGGACAGGGAACACTTGAGTGCAGAGGTGGAGGCTACTGCCAGATGGCAGTTAGTTCAGGCAGGTGGATTTTATGAAGCAGGTGAAAGGAGAGGCCATCCTGGGCTGAGGATTTTCACTTCTCTTGTTGAAGGCTTTTCAGAAATGTGAATGTCCAGTTCCCTCAGGACCCCATTCCCTTGATGGATAAGCCCAACCAGAATTTCTGCTTCTTAATTTCCTCTTGCTGATTCTTTCATGGATAGAGATGGCAACAGCTTAGTAGTAGGCCAGAAAAAAAAAGTACTGTGCACTTTTGGGAATGAATTTTTTTTTCTTTATTGTGCAATTTTTCTTGTACATTATTGTTTGTCAGTCACCATGTAAATGCATCCCTTCACCCCTTGTGCCCACCGTCCACCCCCCTTGCCCCTGGTAACCACCAAACAGTTCTATCTGTCCGTGTGTTGGTTTATCTTCCACTTATGAGTGAAATTGTGCGGTGTTTGTCTTTCTCTTTCTGGCTTATTTTGCTTAACATAATACCCTCCAGGTCCATCCATGTTGTTGCAAATGGGACGATTTTGTCTTTTTTATGGCTGAGTAGTATTCCTGTGTATATATATCTATGTACGTGTATATAGATAGATAGATATACACACCACATCTTTATCCACTCGTCAGTTGAGGGACACTTGGGTTGCTTCCATGTCTTGGCTATAGTGAATAATGCTGCAATGAACATAGGGGTGCATAAGGCTCTGTGGATTGTTGATTTCAGGTTCGTTGGGTAGATACTCAGTAGTGGGATAACTAGATCATAAGGTATTTCTTTTTTTTTTTTTTTTTGTGCGGAGGATCAGCCCTGAGCTAACATCCATGCTAATCCTCCTCTTTTTGCTGAGGGACACTGGCCCTGGGCTAACATCCGTGCCCATCTTCCTCTACTTTATGTGGGACGCTGCCACAGCATGGCCTGACAAGCAGTGTGTCAGTGCGTGCCCGGGATCCGAACCCGGGCCGCCAGCAGCGAAGCGCACGCACTTAACTGCTACACCACGGGGCCGGCCCCCTCTATTTTTAATTTTTTGAGGAATCTCTGTACTGTTTTCCTTAGAGGCTGCACCAGTTTGCATTCCCACCAGCTGTGTATGAGGGTTCCTGTTTCTCCACAGCCTCTCCAGCATTTGTTGCTTTTTGTTTTGATGATTATAGCCATTCTAATGGGTATAAGGTGATATCTTATTGTAGTTTTGATTTGCGTTTCCCTGATGATTAGTGATGTTGAACATCTTTTCATGTGCCTATTGGACATCTGTATATCTTCTTTGGAGAAGTATGTGTTCATTTCCTTTGCCCATTTTTTGATCAGGTTGTTTGATTTTTGTTGTTCAGTTTGTGAGTTCTTTATGTATTATAGAGATTAATCCCTTGTCAGATATATGGTTTGCAAATATTTTTTCCCAGCTGGTGGGTTGTCTATTCATTTTGATCCAGGAATGAATTTTTTTAAATGAATAAAGAACTCCTTTGCAGACAGTGAAACTAGGTTATGATACTTGTATTATTTGGATTTGACATGCTATGTCCCCTAAAAAGTGATATTCAGTAAATACCTAATTAGATACCTTCCAAAGCCATCGTGATAGTCCTTTTCCTCACATTAGTATAAAGATGTTCTATTGTTTTTATGATAACTCACAACTTGTTCTTCTCTCTTACCAAAAAACCCAGTTTCTTCAGCCTTTTATTACAAGGCCTGTTTTCTGTTTCCTTCATTCATTTCTATATTTAATATTTATTATATGCAAGGTACAAGGCAGAAAGATACCCTGACCTTCAGGAGATATGTGGTGTGGCAGAGAATCTGAGGAAGATACTTTAAAACAAAGTAGAAAATATTGTGGGAAGATTTAAAGTACAGAAACCAAAACTAAACATGGTACTGTGTAGGAATTTATTAATACAGTGTTTATAATATCCTTTTAATTATGCCAGAGGAGCAGGGTTTCTCAGTTCCTAGAGCTGAAGAAAAGGACAGCTCATTCATAATAATTCTACCTGAGTTATTTTTTCCTTATTATTTAAACCTATTCCTTGCCCTGCCACCTCTCTCACTCCTCAGGTCAGGAGGCTGTGTAGGCAGAGTGACATGGATGTTCACGTGGGACCTGGGACCCTCTCAGTCATGCCCACTCAACAGTCTAAATTCTGATGCCTCAAGGGGGAAGGGCAGTCCTTGAACCGGTGCTGCAGGTCCAGTGCTCACCTTTCATAAGTTAACTTTCCAAATGTTGCCTCTGCCTGGCAGTTAGGCCCTGCTTCACTATCCTCCAACCTGAGTGTGCCTTCATCCATCTCAAAATTGAGAAAACAGTAAAGACCAGAAGAATGGGCTTTTACTCAGTCTGCTTAATCAAATTTTTAAAATGAAAAACATCTCATTTGGCTCTAGTTATGTAAAGAAGAAAGGGGCAGGGGGAGAGGAAAGCAGATTTTCCTCGGTCCATTTGTTTTACACAAAGATAGTCTTTTAGCCAGCCTATGTCATTCTCTCAGGAATGGCGAACACAGGGGATTTCAATCTGGGCGCTTTTATTTGGAAAGATAATCCTCAACTTGCATTTATAAAATATAATTTGGGCCAATGGGAGCTGGCTCATGTGGTCATTGAAACTAAGTTCCAGAAGAGAGAATTATAGCAAAATGGTACAAATCATCTAGTACCCCTCTAATTTGTAATATTTGCTGGAATGTGCCTCACTGTTCCAAAAAGGAAAATTAAGTATCATTTCCTTTTCTTATGGCCCTTTGGTAACTCTCTCAAAGCTTCTAAAGCTGCCCTTGAAATGGTCTGGGTAGAGAGATTTACAGAAATTGGTAATGAGAACTGGGGAATACCTAGTTTGGGAGGGTAGAGGGAGTGTCTGGCTTTGGTTCTTTGAAAAACTCTTCCATTTATCCTGTGGGCACCAGGGTTCCCCGTCAAGCCGAGCCTCAGACCTTGAGTCTGGCAGAACATTGTGCTTCTAGTGTGTCTGATTAACATAGTTGAGAAAAACTCCTGTGCTATTTGCAGCAAGGGACCTTGGTAATTGCCTGGTGGACTCAATTGAGATACAGCCTGCCTATTTTAGGCCAGTTTTGCCCTATTTCTGGATGTGGAGTCATAATTTTCATGAATAATACTAACCCTCTGTGTGAAGCCCGCTATTCATTATTAGCATTGAACTTGTCGTACAGAAAAAGGCCTATGACATGATCAGATTCCTGGAAAGTTCATATCTGAATATAACAGACCCAGCAGGAGCCAGGGGGAATGAATGTTTAGGGACAAAGCAGAATGTGGTTGAATGGTGGGCCATTGTGTGGAGACCGGAATCTCTGCCCCTCAGCGCGTTACGTAGAGAGCTAAAACAAGCAGGGAGGCAGAGATGAAGTATGATTCAAAAAGGGAGCAAAGAGAAATTTGAACTGTGCTCTTGACCTATAGAGCATGGATCAGAACTTACTGTTAAAAGGAGAACAACTCTGAGGTAATTGGATTTCCTCTTCAAACCACGTCCGCCAGTATGTTTCTCGGAAACCCCAAGTTCTTATTGCAGAAAGAAGTAGTACAGATTTTTAAAAGCAAATTCCAACGCCATCAAGTTTACCATCCGTCTAGATCCCACCCTCTAAATCTATAAATCCTGTTGGTTTGGCTATTGAGGGGGAAATCATTTGGCTTAACATCTGTCCTTTGTGTATCTCTCTTTTGTTAAATGATCATCCTCATTCTAATTCTTCTGTATTTCATTGCTTTTGAGGGATGTGCTTGTATGGATTTCAGCATGGCTTTTGCTTTGCTCTATTTTACCTACAGGTTCTTTATAAAAGTTTTGTATCATTTTTTGAAAGTAAATAATCTAGTTGTAGGTGGGGAGAGGAACCAGCAAATGGCATTTAAAGGCAAATATAATTTTCTTCACATAGCTGATTTGGGCCTAAGGCCACAGGCGTGAAGAAATTTAGCTTGTCATCTCTGAGAGCTATCTTTTGTTTGCTATAAAACATTCACCTGGGGCCGGCCCCGTGGCTTAGCGGTTAAGTACTCGGCTCCGCTACTGGTGGCCCGGGTTCGGATCCCGGGCGCGCACCGACGCACCGCTTCTCCAGCCATGCTGAGGCCATGTCCCACATACAGCAACTAGAAGGATGTGCAGCTATGACATACAACTATCTACTGGGGCTTTGGAGAAAAAAAAGGAGGAGGATTGGCAATAGATGTTACCTCAGAGCTGGTCTTCCTCAGCAAAAAGAGGAGGATTAGCATGGATGTTAGCTCAGGGCTAATCTTCCTCACAAAAATAAATAAATAAAATAAAATAAAACATTCACCTGATTTCTTTTTTTTTTTTTTTTTTTTAATTTATTTATTTTTCCCCCAAAGCCCCAGTAGACAGTTGTATGTCATAGCTGCACATCCTTCTAGTTGCTGTATGTGGGACATGGCCTCAGCATGGCCGGAGAAGCAGTGTGTCGGTGCGCGCCCGGGATCCGAACCCGGGCCGCCAGCAGCGGAGCGCCCTCACTTAACCGCTAAGCCACGGGGCCAGCCCCAACATTCACCTGATTTCTACAAACCCAACTACAAAAATTCATCTTTAAAATAGTTAGGGAAATTTGAATACAGACTGAGTATTAGACTATACTAAGGAATCACTGTTAATTTTATTAGGCACAATAATGGCATGGTGGTTATATATGTATATTTTAAGTCCTTTTATTTATTTTTTTATTTTTTTATTTTTTAAAGATTTTATTTATTTTATTTTTCCCCCAAAGCCCCAGTGGATAGTTGTATGTCGTAGCTGCACATCCTTCTAGTTGCTGTATGCGGGACTCGGCCTCAGGATGAACGGAGAAGTGGTGCCTTGATGCGCACCCGGGATCCGAACCCGGGCCACCAGCATCGCAGCGCGCGCACTTAACCACCAAGCCACAGGGCCGGCCCTAAGTCCTTTTAAATTAAAGATACATACTGAAATATTTGTGGTTGAAATTATATTATATCTGGGATTTGTTTTAAAATAGTCTAGCCTCCCAAAGAGTGAGTGGGTGGGAGTGCAGGACATAAATGAAACAAGAATGGTTAAAAAAAAAAGTGAATATTTGTTGATACCAGGTGATGGGCTCCTTATTCTTTCCTACTTTTGTGTATGTTTGAAAGTCTCTATTATAAAAAATAAATTTTATAATATTTTAAAATTTAAATATTAAAAAATGAATACATAAATACAACAGTCAAAGTGTCTGGATTCAAATGTGTGACATGATTAACCGAAATTGTAATACTTTTACACATAGCTTACAGGTATCTGAGTTAGTTATTAAAGTTATTAGGGCCGGCCCCATGGTTTAGCGGTTAAGTGCACGCGCTCCGCTACTGGCGGCCCGGGTTCGGATCCCGGGCGCGCACCGACGCACTGCTTCTCCCACCATGCTGAGGCGGTGTCCCACATGCAGCAACTAGAAGGATGTGCAACTGGGGCATGCAGCTATCTACTGGGGCTTTGGGGAAACAAAAGGAAAAAAAAGGAGGAGGATTGGCAACGGATGTTGGCTCGGAGCCGGTCTTCCTCAGCAAAAAGAGGAGGATTGGCATGGATGTTGGCTCAGGGCTGATCTTCCTCACAAAAAAACATAAAATAAATAAAATAAAGTTATTAAAGTTTTAGTTATTAAACTTGTTAAAACTATTAGTTATTATTTAAAGTTATTAAAACTATTAGTTATTAAAGTTAGTTAGTTATTTAAAACTATTAAATTTTAAAACCACAAAGACTTTAGAAGTTATTAGCTGTGACAAATGACATTGTTTAAGCTCTGGCCATATACCAGACCTTGTACAAAGTGGAGGATACAAGAATTGCGTGGTGTGCAGCCTGTGGGGAGCCCCTAGTTTAGGACCAAAGACAGACACATAAACAGATAAGCATATGCAAGATTCCCTGTAAGTGAGATGCGCAAAAGATTGGGAGCACCAAAGAGGGGCATCTGCCCTGGCATGGTGTGAGGCAGGAGCTATTGTTTGTTAAAGAGGGCTTCTGGAAGAAGTGGGATCTTAGTGCAAAGCTTCTCCAACTTTAAGGTGCATATAGTCACCAGGGATCTTATTCATTCAGTCTGTCTGGGACAGCCCTGAGACTCTGCATTTCTGGCAAGCCCCTGGGATGCCAGAGCTGCAGAACCACACTTTAAGTAGCCAGGTTCTAGATGTTAGGCTTGGGTGAAGTAGGGAGGATGTTGGAGGCAGAGGGAACAGTTTGCACACACACACACACACACACACACGAATTCCCAAGCAAAGTCAGTGTTGCTGAGACATAAATTTTAAGAAGGAAGGTCAGAAGATGAGGTCTGAGAAGAATGAGATGGGGCCAGATAATGGAAGATCTTGTGGTCTGGGGACAGAGCTTGACTCGACCCAGGAAGATGGTGATAAGGCTGAGGAGAGTGCAAAGTGTCAGAGGGAGACATTTCTCTATAGCTTTTTAAGCCCCCTTTTTAGGGATTTGGGGTGAGGTTGCTCCCTCTTAAGCTGTGAGAAGTTCTCTAGTGATTGATTGTAGCGTTCACACAGACCAGCCCTAAGAGGATGCCAGTGATAGCACCTCTGCAATATGGGACCTTCAGTTGATCTCAGCCAGCTCAAGTTCCTTTTAATTAAATGACACCCTGACTTTGTCAAAATAGATTTGTTGTTCCTTACAAAAATACAGCCCCAAAAAACAGGATTCGAAAGCTTCCAATTGCGATCCCTAATAAGAGTTTTTAAAGCTATGTTCAGAGTGGGAGTCAAAGCCAAGAGCACTTTGGCAGTGGTGGTCAAGGCAGTCTCTCAATTACAGAAAATGTTTTGTTTCTGTCAGCACTTTCTGCATTTTAATGTTAGTGCTGATTTTTAGTATGTTTTAGCTTTTATTTCAGCTATTATTGAGTACCTACTATGTACAAAGCACTTATACAGTCACGTGTCACAGAAGGAGATTTCAGTCAACAACGGACCACATATATGACGGTGGTCCCATAAGATTTGTACCATACAGCCTACGTGTGTAGTAGGCTATACCATCTACGTTTGTGTCAGGACACTCTATGATATTCGCACGAGGAGGTCGCCTAACGCATATCCCCGTTGTTAAGTGATGCGTGATTGTATTCACTTTATCTTATTTAACTTTTTCAACACTCCTATGAAACAGGTAGTATGTCCACTTCCCCCACCCCGCATTGTTCAGATGAGAAAATGAGGGTAGAATACTTAAGTGATTTGATGAGGATTACACTCTGAGCCAGATAGGATTTGAACCTAGGACTCCTAATGGCAAGACCAGTGCCCTTTCCTTTCAGTACTTGAGAACAGCCCCATTTCCTTTATTTGCTTGAAAACGGGGGCCCTGGGATGGATCCAGTCTACTGTTGAGGTCATTCTTGAGAATTTTGTTTGTGGATTGTTTGGGAATTAGAGTTTGAAATTCTGATAGTATGCTGAGTTATTAAGATTGCCTTTTTGACATTGAGGAAACCAAAGGATTAACTCAGTGGCGACAGAGGGTCTGCAGTTCAAGCTGTTAGCTCTAAGTCATTTTCCTTTCTTCTTTGGGTTTGGGAAATCCCAAGCCCCAGGAGTAAAGCAGGCTGCGATGGTATCCAGGAAGGATTTGTTGCACAGCAGAGCCTCTCTGTAGAATGTTGGGCCATTTCTGCGGGTGTTCCCAGCCCAGCTGTTCTCAGCTGGGAAGGGGCTCCCCAGAGTTGGACCCTTTGCATGAGATGCTGCATCAGCCGCCTTGTCCAGGCCTCAGGGTCTCTCCCAACACCTTGTCTTCATTGCATGGGCTGAAGTTCATCTTAAAAAAGACACATCTCTGTGCATCATTAACACTTTACAGTTAAAAGGAACCTCAAACTTTAGCCGATAGCCAAAGCAATATTGAAATGAAGGTTAATAATATGAATTATGCAAACTAATTTTTTTACCTCTGTCTTTCCATTACAATACTTAACATTTTTATTTATTTGAACCCTTTTAGACTGCCCAAATTAGCATTGTCAGAACCCTGTTTTATATTGTTTATTCTTGCTCTCTCAACTAGACTAAGCTGTTCAAAGATATGAGCAAGGGAGCTCTGGAATTTCTGTGAAGGAGAGACTTAAGGTGGGAAGGGGGACTCAAGGATTTCTCTTAAAGCTGTATTTGCATAGCAGGCGCCCTCATTTGACTTGGATTGTATGTTTATTTATGGAGGGATGCTGATGGAATTTATGGGATCTTTACCCCCTCAAGCCTCTTCCTTGGCAGCTACTGAAAAAAGCCATATATTTTAACAATCTTCTGCAACATCTAGCACAGTGGAGGCCATAACAGGTGCTCACTGAATATTTTTGATGATGTGATGTCACGTCTCTTCCAGTAAGAGAGACAACACAAGCTAGTGGAAAGAATGTGGACTTCAGAGTCACACTGGCTTAGGTTTGAATCATTACTCACTTAATAGCTTACGGCAGAGTGACTCTCCCCTGAGCCTTCATTTCCTCATCTGTGCCTTCCAGGGTTATTTTGAAGATTAAATGAGTAAACTACACACAACCCTAAGGCTAGGACCTAGCACATGGTAGGCATGACAGTTCCAGCAGGTATTGTGGTGGCCTGTGCTTTCCCCAAGGAATGGACTACCATTGGCATCTTCCTGTCATCTAATTCCCAAATAGGTTCTTCCTAACCTGTGTTTTATTTGTGATTCCTTTTTTTTTTAAGATTTTATTTTATTTATTTATTTATTTTTTTGTGAGGAAGACCAGCCCTGAGCTAACATCTGCCAATCCCCCTCTTTTTGCTGAGGAAGACTGGCCCTGGATTAACATCCGTGCCCATCTTCCTCCACTTTATGTGGGAGGCCGCCACAGCATGGCTCGACCAGCGGTGCGTCGGTGCGCGTCCGGGATCGGAACCGGCAAACCCCAGGCTGCCGCAGCGAAATGCGCGCACTTAACCGCTTGTGCCACCGGACCGGCCCCCTAAAGATTTTATTTATTTATTTTTTCCCCCCCAAAGCCCCAGCAGATAGCTGTATGTCATAGCTGCACATCCCTCCAGCTGCTGTATGTGGGACGCGGCCGTAGCATGGCCGGAGAAGCGGTGCATCGGTGCGCGCCCGGGATCCGAACCCCGGCCGCCAGCAGCGGAGCGCGCGCTCCCAACCGCTAAGCCACGGGGCTGGCCCTTGTCATTCCTTTTTTATCTGATTGGCCATGGGGCTCAGTAGCCTGCCTAAGCTGCTGTGGTGGCCATTCCCCTGGGGCCTGGTGTGGCACTGCACTCGGGGAACATAAGAGGCCCCGCATTACAATGCAGTTTACAGTTTCATATCTGGCATATGCTCGATTGTTCCTTGTTTTTGGCAGTGGATATTATTTAATTTCCCATAAAAAAATACAGACTTTCTGAACCAAATGGACGTTTTCCTCAGTGACAGCTATATACTGTATTTCCAAAATGTTCTAAAGCACTGTTGGGTAAAGCATACTAATAACTTAAGAAGGGAAAATCATTCAGATCAATAAGGATGATTTTACTGAAAATCTTTCCACTAGCACTTGCCTGTGAGGAATATACAAAAATGTGAGAAATAGTCCCTATCCTCAATCTGATGATATAATTAGGAATCTGCGTTATAAACATAGGAGAAAATTGGAGAGCTGCCCACCACTTATATAAATAAGATTGAATTATGAGGTAGAGTGCTGTGAGTATTTGAAGATGAGAGGGCTCAGTAAAGGTTGTGGAGGTTGGAGGCATCATTACAGAGAAAGGTGGATGGGGCTGGATGGGTCAGGGAACAGCCTGACAGACTTGAGGAAGGGTACGGGATTGGTATGTGTGTAGGTTGGGAACCAAGCTGCCTGAGTAGAGGAGTAGACAGAGAGGAACCAGGTCAGACCTTGAAAGCCAGAGTTGAGTAGATGGGAACTGACATGCTGAAAGCCCTAGTTTAGGAAGATCAGCCCAGTGTCCGTTTACAGGATGGATCGGAAGAAGGAAGTGTGGGGAGGAGAGGATGGGTGTAGATTTCTAAATCCAGGGGATAAGGGCCTGGGCTATGATGACAGCAGTGAGATAAGACAGGAAGGGTTAAATCCAAGATGCGTTTAGAAAGAAGATAGAACTTGATGACAAGTGGAGTACATAAGGGATGAAACAGCAGGAAGAGTGAAAGATGACTCTGTGGTTCTGTGCCTGGGATATTTGTGGTGTCGCTGAAAAAAAAGTCTAAGTCAACAAACTGAGCGCTTCTTCCCAGAGACACAGCTCTATCATTCCTCTTGAACTTGGACTGACCTTTTGTCAAGTAAGGTGTTTCAGTTGTCTGTTACTGCATAACAAGCCACCCCAAACCCTAGTAGCTTAAAACAACAACAGCTGATCATTTCTCCTGATTCTGTGGGTTGGCTGAGTTTCAGCTGGGCAGTTCTGCTACTCTCATCTAGGCTCAGTCAGGTGGCTGCATTTACCTGGGGGCTCTGCTGGGGCTAGGACATCCTAGATGGCTTCCTTCCTCTACCTGGGTGACCTCTCTTTCCAGCAGCATATTCAGATCTCTTATATGGTGGCTGGCTTCCAAGAGAGAGGGAGCAGAAGCTGCCAGTCCCCTTAAGGCATGAACTCAGAAGTCCACCACATTCTATTGATCAAAGCAAGTTGCAAAGCCAACCCAGATTCAAGAGGAAATTAATTCCAACTCCTAAAGTGGGGTGCAACACACATGTACAGGGAAGGGAAAAATTATTAGAGTCTCCTTTGAAAACTGTCTACCACATTAAATCACCAGAAATTAAGTTTCAGAGAAGGAACTCCCACCAGAAGAGAACTACCACTGTGATACGTCAGGGCTGTATGGGGGTCAGTACTGTTAGGAACTCTTACTACCTTCTCCTAAATGTAAAACTTCATAGGGGAAGAAAAAGCTGTGTTTACTTATTTATTTGGGTGAGTTGATATAGACTCAGACATGAGTAGGGCTGCTTGAAGAATCAGAGTGACTGAAAAGGAAAGTTGATGTTTAGAATAAAGTTATAGAGGCAGGGTGGGGCCATATTGTGATAGCACTTGGACCAAGATGGCAGCTGTCAGACTTGGAATGGAAGTTGCAGATGGACAAGATGGGGTAAAGTGTGCTAGTGGTCACGGGCTGCGAGTGTGGAATAATCCACACTTAACCCATTGATGCTCTGAAGGAAGTATTCTAAATGATTGGTCCTCTCATAAGACACCAGTGGCATCATCTCCTGTGTACTTAGTCCTTGTTCCCACAAAGGGGAGAAATCAGCTACTGAGGCACCAACGTGGAGTCCCTGGGCCAGAAGATAGTCTCTACCATGCAAAGTTAAATGACATTTAAAATAAACAGAGTTGCCGCATCGTTTCTGAAGAAGCAGATTTTACTTATAAGAAAAAGTAAGGGGGCCGGCCGGGTGGCATAGTGATTAAGTTGCTGCATTCCGCTTTGGTGGCCCGGACTTCACCGGTTCAGATCTTGGGTGCAGACCTACTCACTGCTCCTCAAGCCATGCTGAGGCAGCGTCCCACATAGAAGAGCTACAGTTCTATAACTATGATATACAACTATGTACTGGGGCTTTGGGGGGAAAAAAGAAAAAAAAACAAAAAGAGGAAGATTGGCAATAGATATTAGCACAGGGCCAATCTTCCTCAGGAAAAAAAAGAAAGTAGAAGGAGTTCTGGAGAGCCAGGGAAGAGTTTTCTAAAACACAGGACGAGAACTTTGCTTCTAGTTTCTTAAAAAAATATCCCAGATCTGGTCAGAGCACTGGAATAGAAAACACAGTAACAGTCAGGACTACTTCTTATGCAAATTACCATCTGAAGATTTGTGTTCAAATTGAGCTTTTACCATAATCAACCAGCTCTCTGTCTATGTCAGGAATTGTTTTATTGCCAGGAATAGAACTCACTCAAGCTAACTTGAGCAGAAGGGATTTGTTGGAAAGACATTGAAAGTATATATCACAGAACCCAAACTCTGTGTCCCAAGAACCGGGAAAGGAAGTATCCACTCTTGCCATCTCTCTCTGAGGCCACGTGGTCTCTCATCTCTGCCTCTCTCTCGGCATGGTGTCCGTTCTTTTTCCTCTTTGTGGACCAGCAGAATCAGCTCACTCATCAACTCATGTGGCCCAGATATGGCTACTTGCCTTAACCCCTACTTGACAGAACCCTACAAGTCCAGTGCCTGCAATTCACAAACTGGAATCCCAATTCCAGCTTCCTGGGAGAGAGAATCTGGTGGCCCCAGTGGGAGTCAGCTGTGGCCAGAGGATGGGGTCCTTCGGCTTTTCCCCAAGCAGCAGCAGTTATGGGAGCAGATCCTCTGAGAAGGTGCCGTGGGCAATAGTTGGTTCTCAGAAAAGAGCTGTCAGCCGTAGAGGCACCCATGGAGATGTGTGTAGCACCTTCACATTGAGGCCACAGTTATATCCAAATGTAACAAGTGTTTAGTAACCCTACCTAGTTGCTTCCCAACAGTTCCTTGTGACAGTAAAAGAACAATAGTTCCTGGGTTAATCCGAACAGAAGACCATCTCCCCTCAGCTGCCTCTAAAACTTTTCTGTGTCAAGAACTCTGAAGACGGGCCGGCTCCGTGGCTTAGCGGTTAAGTACGCGCGCTCTGATGCGGGCGGCCCGGGTTCGGATCCCGGGCGCGCCCCGAGGCACCACTTCTCCGTCCAACGCGAGGCCGAGTCCCACGTATAGCAACTAGAAGGATGTGAACCTATGACATGCAACTATCTACTGGGGCTTTGGGGGGAAAAAAATGAATAAATAAAATCTTTAAAAAAAAAAAAAAAAAAGAACTCTGAAGAGAATGTTTGTAATTAACTGTCATGAGTTTTAAAGCATCAACTATGATAAACAAGGGGTCCATTTGTATTTTAAGATGATTTTTTTAAAAATTGAAAGTGATGGAGCCTCTTTGGTAACAGGAAAAATGCATGACCAAGCCACAGGACTTTAAAGTGGTCTTGAAAGTAAAAAGGAATTTGAGAACAAATATCCTTTTTCAAATGGACTTTTCCTCCCTGCTTCTGGGAAGAGCTGAGGGTGGGACATGGTCTGGAAATCCACTCAGTTGACCAATAATGCTTTTGTAGACTACATGACGTGTCTTCTCCGGCGAGACTTGGAGCCACACTTTCCAGTGCGAGTCAGAGGGCAGTGGCACCCCTCAGAGGCTGGCCACTGTCTCAGAGGCTGGCCTCGTGTTGCACAGAGTATTGAGGGACTAGGGTGTTTGAGAATTCAGTCTCTAATCTCAGGGAGTCATTTTCATTTGGCTCCCCAGACTGACCCTACGAGGAAAGGGGGCCTGGGACAGCAAGAAGAAAACCATGGCGTGAGAATCTGCAACCCTGGAGCTAACTCTGCTCTCCACTTCCATCGTGTGTCCCCATGCAAGGCCCTTAATCTTGCGAAACTGTGTTTTCTTCTCTGTCACATGGGAATAACATCATCTGTCCTGCCTTCCTGAAAGGGCTGTGAGTTTCATGTCAGATGCTTACGTGAAAGTGCACCATACACTCTCCAGATGTAAGAGATTAATATTTTAATATTTGGACTCAAACCCAGTTTTCTGAGGTGGCTGCCTTTGATTTGGTCTTTTAATTCGATGCTATTTTACTTTTCTATTACTAAGCCAGTTGTTCTTGTTTGTGTGGTGAATGATGAAAGTCTTATTATATATAATGATAATAAACACTATTTATTCAGCACATACCATCTTGCCAGGCCTTGTGGTGTTTACTTTATTTACCTCATTTTAATTCTCAGAAGAACTCTTTGAGGCCCCTATTTTTCCTCATTCTACTGTTGATGAAACCGAGCTTAGAAAGGCTATGGTGAATGGGCCACAATTCACCCTCGGGTCAGTCTGACTCCAAAGCCCACGTTTGTGATTGCTGCAAAACGCTGGCTGCTTCTGGACAGATGATAGTAGCACCAGTGCCCTTCAGAATATTGCCGAGTACTGGGAAGTAAGTATGCAAAAACAACTCCTGAGCTACAATACGGATGGCAGAAAGTAGGGAGCATAAAGCCCTTCCCTCTTTTAGAAACGATTTATTCTTATTTTTCACATAATTCTAATAAGCTCGGTAATTTTGTTCTAAGCCTAAGACGTAGCATATTAAGAAGAGAGTGAGCAAAGACTGCTGGTGCTGACAGTAGCAAGAAGTAGATGCTCTCTAAGACTCCTTGCAGTTCTAACGTTCTGAGGGTTCAGCAGCCTCGGCAGTAACCAAGGAGACAGATTAACTGTTTTGTTTATTTATTTTTTTTGTGAGGAAGATCAGCCCTGAGCTAACATCCATGCCAATCCTCCTCTTTTTGCTGAGGAGACTGGCCCTGGGCTAATATCTGTGCCCATCTTCCTCCACTTTATATGGGACGCCGCCACAGCATAGCCTGACAAGCGGTGCATCAGTGCAAGCCCGGGATCCGAACCCGGGCCGCCAGCAGCGGAGTGCACACACTTAACCGCTACGCCAGGGGTCCAGCCCCCAGGTTAGTTGTTACAGTCAGACACAAGAATATAGAAAAGCACAACAGTCTGGGGCCATTTGGTAAAGTACATTTGATGACCTCAAGCCACCAAGAAAAATTTAAAGTAGGTTAAACTAATTAAATTTTTTTGAAGAAATAACTAATGCATTTTATTTTATTTTATTTATTTATTTTTTGTGAGGAAGATCAGCCCTGAGCTAACATCTGTGCGAATCCTCCTCTTTTTGCCGAGGAAGACTGGCTCTGAGCTAACATCTATTGCCAATCCTCTTCCTTTTTTTTTTTCCCCAAAGCCCCAATAGATAGTTGTCTGTCATAGCTGCACATCCTTCTAGTTGCTGTATGTGGGACGCGGCCTCAGCGTGGCCGGAGAAGCGGTGCGTTGGTGCGCGCCGGGGTGCCAGTAGCGGAGCGCACGCACTTAACTGCTAAGCCACGGGGCTGGCCCTGACTAATGCATTTTAGAAAAGTTTCATCCAAAATGATAAAGATAAAATTTTAAGTTTTAAGGTTAACCTATATGGAAAACTCAGTTATCTAGAATGGTATTTCTAGATAGCCATAGAGTAGGTGAGCAGGCAGGAGTAAAACCAGTCCTTACTAGCTTTAAGTGGATGTTGTGATGCAGATCAGCTCTGCTCTCTTCATTCACTGCTGCCTAAGAAGTGCCTTTACCTGCTCACTCCATGGTTTCAGCTGGGGACACGGAAGGTGCTTGTTGATTCAGCACACAGTTTTAGAGCATCTGCTGTGTAACTGGGACCGTGCCAGGCCCTGGGAATACAGTGGTGTGTGGAAGGTACAGTGTCACCCTTAAATTGTTCATGGTTAATCGGGGAGAGAGACACGTAAACAAGTGTTTAGAATCAAACTCAGCATAGGCTGCTGTAGAATTACACAGCAGGAGCATATAACCTTATTTGTGAGGGAGGGGATGATGGGACGGCCATGGGGCTTTCTAGGGGGAATGATGCTCAGGCTGCAATCTTATGCAGGGAAGAGTATTCCAAGCAGAAGGAATAGCGTGTGTAAAAGTCCAGAGGCCAAAGAGTAATGTGTAATTGTGAAATTTGCAAATACACTACAATCTGATTTGGCCTTTATATAGAATGTGAGCCAAGGCATAGAGAGAGGGGTCATGCTGGCAGGGGAGAGAAGGGGAGCAGCACAGATCAGGCAGGGTCTTGTGTACCATGTGAGAAAATTTGGACTTTATCCTGAGGGACAACCAGCGAGCTTTGATGGTTTTAGGCAAGGCCCCTGCGTACCTCTCTAGCTCCTGCTGCTTTTCTCTCTCTCTGTCACTGGTTATGCTCATTTCTTTTTCTTCCTGCAAAGGCCAAGGTCATTCTTGCCTTAGGCCTTTGCACTTGCTATTCCTTCTGCCTGGAGTGTACTGGTTGCAGTGTACTAACTAGATTAGAGTAGGGTGAGCCTAGAAACAGGAAGATGGAATAGGAGGCCAATCCAGTGGTCTTAGTGAGGGGAGATGATGGCCTGAACTGGGGAAGTGGCAGCTTGGATAGAGAGACGTGGACAGATGTCTGCAATATTTTAGGAGTTAGAATTGACACTGTCTGGCAAGTGATTGACTTGGGCAGCAGGGTTGATACTTCAGGCCACTGACGTTCAAATGGTTGGAGCAACAGCATGGTGTGTTCTGATGTCCGGTGATCTACCCCATGGTGTGTTTTGGGACCTCACTGCCCCACTGGAATGTGAGCTGCCTGGATTTGCTCACTGAATTGTGAATAGAGCTTATAGGTTCCAGCAGCATTAATGCAACCCCTGGCCTTGTTTATGTCTAATCTTAACTTTTATGTTATGTGCCTTGGGCTCTCTATAAACTAATACATAATAACATGCTTACTTGTGAGCATAATGGAATAAATGAGACAAAAATCACAGTAAATGACCAAGATGATCATGATCAAGTAGTTCTTATTAAAAACCATTAAATGTATGGCTCAGGTTTCCATATGCAAGGTCCCTTTAACAAACTCGGCTTATGTGGTATCCCCACCCCTCTACCACCACCCCCCCACCCCTGCCAGAGTGCTTAACTCACTGCATTTGTTTAAACTCGAAAACCCAGACATTCCCAAGGCAGACTTCCACTGAACACTGGACTCCTACTGCCTAGAGCTTTTATGTTTACATTTGCTGCTATAGAGATTTGGTTTGTTTCCGAAAGATGCATTTTAACATTTGTGTGGTGAGCCATGTTTGTTATATTTGAACCATGTGTGACGCAAGGGAGAAGGGTAACCACTTGGCTTAGAGGGGAAAGTGTGACTGTTTGGGTTAGCAGAGGTACTTCCTGCCAATTTAAAATGAGCTGGTTAGATGTGGATGGTGGCAGAAATTAAAAAGTGTGTGTGTATACATACATACATACACATGTGTATATTTTTATATGCCAAAAGACTAATGTGGATATAAAGCTTATCTGGACCATGCTGTTTTCCAGTCTTGAAGGAAAAATGCTTTCTAAGAGTCTATGTGACTCACTTTGGAAGTGGATAATGTATAACTCTTAACAGACCTAGAAGTGCTCCTAGGACCAGGCCCCATTCATGTCTTGTTATATCTTCAATTATATAAACTATGAGCAGCCAAACAGAGAAAGTAGGAAAAGAACTTCACCTGATAGCAAAATGATTCATAAATTAATAACACAGATGGAAAACTAAGGTCTAGAGAGGTTGATTTGTCCACAGCCCACAATAAATTCATTTCTTCATTCAATAAACATATATTTAGTATCTATTATATAGGTGTATTAGTCATCTATTGTTGTGTAACAAATTACCCTAAAACTTAGTGATTTAAAACAACACACATTTAGGGCCGGCCCTGTGGCGTAGTGGTTAAGTGCGCATGCTTTGCTGCTGGTGGCCCAGGTTCGGATCCCAGGCGCACACCGACACACCGCTTGTCAAGCCATGCTGTGGCGGCGTCCCATATAAAGTGGAGGAAGATGGGCACGGATGTTAGCTCAGGGCCAGTCTTCCTCAGCAAAAAGAGGAGGATTGGCATGGATGTTAGCTCAGGGCTGATCTTCATTCATTCATTCATTCATTCATACATACATACATACATACATACATAGTAAGTAAATACATACATACATACATACATCACACATTTATTGTCTCATGCTTTCAGTAGGTCAGAAAATCTGGACATGGCTTCACTGGGTTCTCTGCTTCAGGGTATCTCATGAGGCTGCAGTCAAGGTGCCTGCCAGGGCTGGAGTCTCATCTGAAGGCTCTACTGGGGAAGGATCTACTTCAAGCCCACATAGTTTTGGTAGGATTTAGTCTTTGCAGAAACTGAAAGTCTTGGTGTCTTGCTGGCTGTTGGCAGAAGGCCACCCTCATTTGCTTGCTACATGGCCTTTGTGACAGGGCATATTGCTTCATCAAAGTATATAAGCCAAGAAGGCAATAGAGAGAGTCTACTAGCAAGACAGAATTAGTCTCTTCTAACCTAATCACAGAAGTAGCATCCCATCAACTTTGCTACATTCTGTTGGTCAAAATCTAGTCCAGCCCACGCTCAAGGGAGGGGATTACACAAGAGTGTGAATACCAGGTGGTGAGGATCATTGAGGGCCATCTTTGAAAGCTGTCTCCCACAGTTGGTGCATAAATTCAGATTTCCTTATTCTCAGATACAGCTTTTTCTGCTAGACCAAACCATCTGATTGTGTGGTTATGAAACACTAATATGTTCATTGTGGTAAGCTGAATAATGGCCTCACAAAGATGTCTGTGTTGTAATCCCTGGAATCTTTGAATATGTTACGTTACATGGTATAAGGGACTTTGCAAATGTGATTAAATTAAGGATTTTGAAATGAAGAGATTATCCTGAATTATCCAGGTAGGCCCAATGTAATCACAGAGGTTTGTATAACAGAGAGGCAGGAGGATCAGCGTCAGAGAAGGTGATGTGATGATGGAAGCAGAGGGAGGGAAAGAAATCTGATGACGGAAGCAGAGGCTGAAATGGTGCAGCCACAAGCAGAGGAATAGGGGCAGCTCCTAGGAGATGGAAAAGGCAAGGAACAGATTCTTCCCTTGAGCGTCCAGAAGGAACACAGCTCTGCTGACACCTTGATTTTAGTCTTGGAAGACTCATTTAGTACTTCAGACCTCCTGAACTATAAGATAATGAATTTATACTGTTTTAAGCCACTAGATTTGTGGTAATTTATTTCAGCAGCAATAGGAAACTAATAACATTCACCAAGGGACCTTGGAGAGCTTTTTAAGGAGCAAGAGGAAGGACAAGGGATAGGATGATGGGCTTCTAAGGGCTGTTCCTGCCCTCCAGTGACTCTGAAACATAATTTACGTATTGTAGCTTCTCTATTTTTGGGAAATTGTTCCTAGTTCTCTTCAATACTAAATTCTATCAATATCGAACAGGTAAAATATTTCTTAGGGTTAGTTAAATGTGGACCTGGGCCTCACATACTCTTCAAAATAAAACAAAAACATAGCATTTAGCTGAGGACGCTAAGGCTTCCATTTTTAAAGCTTATTGCTTGTTATTTATTTGTACCTTAGGAGTGGAAATATTGGCTGAGATGAAAGTACCTGGCACAAATTGCTTTTCCTTTTTGGTGTTTCACAGCCAGGTGTTGTGAAATTCTTTTGTTTTTCTTTTTTCTCCAGTGCCTGGAAACCTTGGCTGCTACAAGGATCATGGAAACCCACCTCCTCTAACTGGCGCCAGTAAAACGTCTAACAAACTTACCATACAAACCTGCATCAGTTTTTGTCGGAGTCAGAGGTTCAAGGTAATAGTTCTGTGGCTGTATATCTGCAGAAAAAGATAAAGATGTACATGCATTCTGCTGAGATAACTTAAAAATATATATACATTTTTTTTAAAACAACCTGTAAAGCCATTCAACTCTACTTGTCTGCCAAGGAGAAGTTGGAAGAAGAGTGGGGCTTGGGATTCAGGAGCATGAGGCAGCAATCTTGTCTAAAGACCAGGAGAAAAGGAGAGGAAAATCCCCAATATCTGCATCCCTATTTGACCTCTGACAGAGTTATGTATTTCCTTGTTCCCTTGTATGTTATGAGCAGGGACATCTCTGACTCCACAGAGGATCTGGGAATAAGCCAAGGTAGTGGTTACTTCCTTGATACATCAAGGGACCCTAGCCTGGACACTAGTCCAAAATATTTACTTTTCTTCCTCTTCATTCCTCTATCTGAAGTACATTCCTTGGCCATTAAGGTTCAGTAATACTATTGTTTGTTATATCAAAAAAAGAAAATTCCTTCCTTCCTTCCTTCCTTCCTTCCTTCCTCCCTTCCTTCCTCCCTCCCTGTCAAAAAGTCATTAATCAGGCCCAAGCAAGGAGAGTAGGCTGGCAGGGTTCAGGGCCTGTGAGAGGCAGGTGGCTTAGCAAGGCGGTTGGCCCAGCATGGTCAAGTGATTGGTTGCTTGCAAAGGGATTGAGCATATAAGTAAATATATTGAGGATAATGGGAGCCAGATTTTTCACTTTGGAGAAGGGAGCTAGGGAAAACTGGAATGAAGCCTATAGTGTTAGACAGTGGTTGAAGTTATTAGTATAGTGCAACCTTGGTTTCTGAACACTGTTCTCCATTAAGAAGAACTGGGGCTCTTTGGAGAAAATTGCTGATTCTAGAGCTGGTTCTGAGAATATGCTAGATGATCCTGAAATTATAAGAAAGTAAGGAGTGATAGGCCCTTGTCAAAAGTACATAGGAACCAGCTTAAAGAGTCTCCACTGGCCAAATCTGACATAGTTGGTGCTTCAAAACAAATAATGACAGTAATAAATACACTCCACTGAATTAAATAAGAATCCTCAAATCCATGCTGATATAAATAAATAAATGAGAAGAAAAGCATTTCCATATAGGAGCATGCCAACTAATAAATGTATAAGAAATGATGGAATTAGAAAATTCACCATTTGGCAACTATCATAGTAATAATTGATTTAAAGAACATATATCAAGGCATGCAAATATCCCATGTCCTCATCTACTGGTAAATGGGTAAAAGTTGCATGAGGAACAGGATATTTATATAGTCTCAAAGATCTCCCCACAAAATACTATAAAGGGAAAACAAGTAATTCTCCGGTGGAGAAAATTGGCATGTACTACCTAACCTGTCAAGAGCATAACATCACTTTGGTGATATTTCTGCCAAAAATGCATAATATGAATCTAATAATGGGGAAATGTAGACAAACCTGAAACGAGGGACGTTCTACAAAATGACTGGCCTTTATTCTTCAAAAATGTTAAGGTCACAGGGGTCAAGGAAGGACCAATGAAGTATTCCGGATTAAAGGAGACTGAAGAGACCTGACAACTAAGTACATCTGTGATCCTAGATTGGATCCTTTTCTACAAAGGATGTGATTCAGGCAGTTGCCAACTTGAATGGGGGTCTCTAGGTGAAAGGGATAGGGGCAGTTCTTTGTATTGTTCTTGTACTTTTTCTGTTCTGGATTTGAAATTACTTCAAAATAAAAATATAGCAAAAGCATTTGAGAAAATACAGCACCTATCAATGATAAAAGTCATTAGCAAACTAGGAATAGAAGGGAACTACCTCAACCTGATTAAGAGCACCTACGAAAAACCCTAAAGCTAACATCATATTCAATGGCAAAAGGTTGAGTGCTTTCTACCTAAGATCAGGAACAATGATGCCTACTCTCACCTCTTCTATTCAACATTGCACTGGAGGTCCTTGCAAGTGAAATAAGGGAAAAAAAAGAAAAGGCATGTAGGTTGGAAAGGAAGAAGTAAAATTTTCTTTATTTATGGACAACGTGATCATATATATAGACAATTCTAAGGAGTCTATAAATTAGCTTCTAGAACTAATAAGTGAATTTAGTGAAGTTGCAGGTTATAAGGTCATATACAAAAATCAGTTGCATTTCCATATACTAGCAGTGAACAATTAGAAAATAAAAATTTTAAATTCCGTTTATAGTAGCATGAATAATGATAAATTTAACAAAAGATATTAAAGACTACATAACATTGCAAGGGAAAATTAAAGACCTAAATAAATGGAGATAGAGACATTGTTCATGGATTGGAAGACTCAATATTGTTAAAATGTCAATTCTCCCTAAATTGATCTATAGATTCAATGCAATCCCAATCAAAATCATAGCATATTTTTTGAAAAAAATTGACAAGCTGACCCGAGAATTTATATGGAAAGGCAAAGAACCTGGAATAACCAAAATAATTTTGAAAAAGATCAACTTTGGAGTACTTACCCTGCCTGATATCAAGACTTTCTATAAAGCTATAATAATCAAGAGAGTGGTATGTCACATAGATCAGGAGTTAGCAAACAATGGCATGTGGGCCAAATCCTACCACCCACCTGTTTTTGTAAATAAAGTTTTATTGAAACATAGCCACACTCCTTCATTTACATATTGTCTATGGCTGCTTTCATGTTATAACAGCAAAGTTCATTACTTGAGAAGAGACTGTGTGGTCCACAAAGCTGAAAACATTTATTATCTGACCTGTTATAGAAAAAGTTTTCCAACCTCTGCTGTAGATCAACGGAATCAAATAGAGAGTCCAGAAATAGACTTGTACTTATACGAACAATTGATTTTCAACAAAGATGCCAAGGTAATTCAGTGGAACAAAGGATAGTCTTTCAACAAATGGTTCTGGAGAAAAACTGGAGCTCTTTATGAAAAAAAAACAATGAACCTCTATCCTTACATCACACCATAGACAAAAATTAACTTTAAATTTTGCTGCTGAAGAAGGAGCTATGGTACTGGCATAAAGATGGACATATAGAGCAATGGAATAGGATTTAGAGTCTAGAAATAAACCCACACATTTACTTAAGGTCAGTCGATTTTTCATAGGGGTGCCATATTATTCAATGGGGAAAGAATAGTCTTTTCAACAAATGGTGCTGGGACAATTGGATAACCACAGGCAAAAGAATGAATTTGGCCCCCCTGCCTTACACCATATATAAAAATTAATTAAAAGTGGATCAAAGACCTAAATGTAACAGGTAAAACTATAAAACTCTTAGACAGAAGCATAGGTATAAATATGCATGACCTTGGATTAGGCAATGATTTTTTAGTTATGATACCAAAAGCACAAGCAATCAAACTAAAAATGGGTGATTTGGAGTTCACCAAAATTTAAAACTTTTGTATGTCAAGGACACTATTAAGAAATTGAAATAACAACTCACAGAATGAAAGAAAATATTTGCAAATCACGTATCTGAATAAGGATCTAACGTCCAGAATATATAAAGAACTTTAACAACTCAACAATAAAAAGACAAATGACCCAATTGAAAAACTGGCAAAGGATTTGAATAGACATTTCCCCATAGAAGATATATATAAATGGCAATAGCACACAAAAAGGTGCTCAATATCATTAGTCTTTAGGGAAATGCAAATCAAAACCATAATGAGATACCACTTCACACAATAAATAACCTAGGGTGGCCGTAGTTTTTTTAAAAACTACCAAGAAAAAAAAAGACAAAAACAAATGTTGGTGAGGATGTGGAGAAATTGGAACCCTCATACATTGCTCTTGGAAATGTAAAATGGTGCAGCTGCTGTGGAAAACAGTTTGGCAGTTCATCAAAACTTTAATCATAGAATTACCTTATGACCCAGCAATTCCACTCCTAGGTACCCAAGACAGTTGAAAACATATGTTCACATAAAACTTGTACATGAATGTTCATAGCAGTGTTATTCATATTAGCCAAAAAGTGGCAACAATATAAATGTCCATCACCTGGTGAATAGATAAACAAAATGTTGTGTATACATACAATGGAATAGTACTCAGACAATAAAAAGAAATTAGGTACTGATGCATGCTACAATATAGATGAACCTTGAAAACATTATGCTGAGTGAAAGAAACCAGACACAAAAGGCCACATGTTGTATGATTCCATTTATATTAAGTGTCCAGAATATTCACATCCTTAGAGTCAGTAGGTTAGTGGTTGCCGGGAGGTGGGAGGAATTAGGACTACTGCTAATTGGTACAGAGTTTCTTTTCTGGGTGATGGAAGTGTTCTGGAATTAGTGGTGATAGTTGTACAACATAGTGAATATACTAACAATCACTGAAACTACACTTTAAAATGGTAAATTTTATGTTATATAAATTACATATCAATTAAAAAAAGCTTAAAACTATTAAACTTCTAAAAAAATACAGCAAATCTTATGACATTGGATTAGACAAGGATTTCTTAAACAGGACACAAAAAAACACAAACCATAAAAGAAAAAGTTGGTAAATTGGACTTAATCAGTATTAAAATCTTATCTTGAAAAACCAGAGTTAAGAAAATAAAAAGACAAGCCACAAACTGGGAGAAAGTAGTTCCCAAATATATATTTGATAAAGGACTTCTATACAGAATATATAAAGAACTCTTACAACTCGATAATGAGGCAACTCAATTTAAAAATGGGCAAAAGATTTGAATAGACATTTCACCAAAGAAGATACATGGATGGCCAAAAGACACATGAAAAGATGTTCAACATCACTAGTTATCAGGGAAATACAAATTAAAACCACAATGAATTACCACTACACATCCCCTAGCATGATGAAATTAAAAAATACAGAAAATGCTAAAAATTGTTAAGAATGTGGAGCAACTGGAACTCTCATAGACTGCTAGTAGGAATGTAAAATGGTGCAGCTTCTTAGAAGAAAGCTCTTGAGGGTTCTTATAAAGGTAAATATACACCTGTCTTTCAACTCAGTAATACCACACCTGGGTATTTACCGAAGAGAATAAAAACCTATGTTCACACAAAGACTTACATGAATGTTCATAGCAGCATTATTCACAATAGCCCCAAACTGTAAATAAGCCAAATGTCCATTACCTGATGAACAGAAAAATAGATTGTGGTATATCCGTACTGTGAAATACTACTCAGCAATAAAAAGAAAAGATATAGTGAGACATACTGATACAAACAACAACACAAATGAATCGCCAAAACATTATGCTAACTGAAAGAAGTTAAACACAAAAGTAGATGCTGAATCCAAAGTGGATCTTAGATCTAACAGTAAAATGTAAAACTATAAAACTTTTAGAAGAAAACAGAGGAGAAAATCTTTATGACCTGAGTTTAGGCAAAAAGGTCTTAGGCATGACACCAAAAGTATGATCCATAAGAGAAAAAATTGGTAAATTTTAATTTGGACTTCACCAAAATTAAAAACTTTTTCTCTACGAAAGACATTTTTAAGAGAATGAAAAGACAAGCTACAGCCCGGGAGAAAAATCACGTCTGCAACAAAGGACTTTGTATCCAGAACGTGTTAAAAAAAAAAAAAAAAAAAAAACTCTGAAAACTAAATAGTAAAAAAAAAAAAAAAAACCCAATTGAAAAATGGGCAGGGGCTAGCCCAGTGGTGCAGTGGTTAAGTTTGCGCATTCCACTTCAGCGGCCCAGGGTTCACCGGTTCAGGTCCTGGGTGCAAACCTACTCACCACTCATCAAGCCACGCTGAGGCAGCATCCCACATAGAACTAGAAGGACCTATAACTAGGATATACACCTACGTACTGGGGCTTTAGGGAGAGAAAAGAAAAAGAGGAAGATTGGCAGCAGATGTTAGCTCAGGGCCAATCTGCCTCAAAAAAATTTAACAAAAGGATAATTGTTTAAAAAAAAATGGGCAAAAGACTTGAACAGATACTTCACCAAAGAGGATATACAGATGTCAAATAAGCACATGAAAAGGCATTTAATATCATTGGCCATTAGGGTAATGCAAATTAAACCCACAATGAGATACTACTACGTTAGCCTATTAGAATGGCTGAAATAAAATATACTGATAATAACAAGTGTTGCAAGGATATGGAGCAACTGAGACTTATACATTGTTGTTGCAAATGTAAAATGGTACAGTCACTCTGGAAAACAGTTTGGCAATTTCTTATCAAGTGAAACATAAATTTACCATATAATCCAGCAGTCCCATTCCTAGATATTTGCCCTAGAGAAATGAAAACTTATATTCACACAAAAATCTGTACAGAAATGTTTATAGCAGCTGTATTCATAATCATGAAATCTTGAAACAACCCAGTGGATTAACAACTGTGATACATCCGTACAATGGACTACCACTCAGCAATAAAAAGGAGCAAACAATTGATACCCACACCAGTTCAGATGACCCTCAAAGACATTAATGCTGAGTGAAAGAAGCCAGTCTCAAAAGGTTACATACTATATGATTCCACTTATATGATGTCTTAGTCTGTTCTGGCTGCTATAGCAAAATTCCATAGACTGGGTGGCTTAACACACATTCATTTCGCACAGTTCTGGAGGCTGAGAATTCCAAGATCAAGGTGTTTGCAGATTTGGTGTCTGGTGAGGGCTTATTTCCTGATTCATAGACAGACGTCTTCTTGCTGTGTTCCATGCAGTGGAAAGGGGGAGGGGAGCACTCTGGGGTCTCTTTCATAAAGGCACTTCCCATTCATGAGGGCTCCACGCTCATGACCCATTCACCTCCCGAAAGCCCCACCTCCAAATACTATCACGTTGGGAATTAGCTTCCAAAATATGAATTTGCAAGGGACATAGACATTCAGTCTATACCATATGACACTCTTGAAAGACAAAACTTTGGTAATGGAAAGCTAATTGGTGGTTGCCAGGGGTTATAGGAGGGAGAACTATAGAGCGATAGCACAAGGACGGTTGTTGGGGTGATGCACTTGTTCTATATCCTGCCTGTAGTGGTGGTTGCACAAATCTATACGTGGGTTAAAGTTCATAGAGCTATACACCATATAAATAGTTTAACTGTATGGTAATAGAAAAAATAAAATAAAAAATTTAAATGGGGCCTATAATGAGTTTGCTGGGAGGATTAGCTATACAGCACTTACTACCTGGCACATAGTAAACATTCAATAAAATGTTTAGCTGTTGTTATTACTAATATTTCAAGTTAATGAGGTCCCCCCCTACTTTAAACTTACTTAAATACATAGAAATGCAAACATTAAAAAGGGATGGCTCACTGAAGGGGAAACACGGTGGTGGTGCATAGTTACTGGTCAGTGTGTGATGAAGTGTGTGAGAGTGGGACAAGGGAGAGGTCCCAGGGCAAGGTGGGTTGGGAAGATGAGGCTGGTTGCTTGCTGGGGATCGACCCTGCCAGGCTCCTTCAGGTCACCTGACACCCCTGACTGACGCTCACCAAGTGCTGCTTCCTGTTGCGCAGTTTGCCGGAATGGAGTCAGGCTATGCTTGCTTCTGTGGAAACAATCCTGACTACTGGAAGTACGAGGAGGCAGCCAGTACCGAATGCAACAGCGTCTGCTTTGGGGATCACACCCAGCCCTGTGGTGGTGATGGCAGGATCATCCTCTTTGACAGTGAGTATGCCCCGTGCTCATCACTGCCCAAGGCACAGGAACCCTTGGGTCAGGGAAACAAGCCCGCCCACCCTCTCTCCCCTCCATTTATTCATTCATTCACCTGGCAATACTAATTAAGCATCTACTGCAGGCCGGGCCCTGACCAGACCCTGGGGATACAGCACTGAACAAGGAGACTCGGCCTCTGCCCTCTAGAAGGGAGGACAGATAAGTAATTAGTTATAGTTGTGCCATGTGCTTTGAAGAGACGTGGCCTATTGTGGGATGCTTAGACAACCTAGAAAAGGTAACCTTTCCAATTTAATATAGGCACTGATATAACTGTTCAGTATCAGCTTTAAGATCCTCTTGTATTAATGTATTTTCCAAGCCCTTATAGTGTTTTCTTAGGCATTTGGGATTTATATCTTATTGTGATGCAACTGAGAAGACGAGCATAAGTTTTGAGTTGTCTTTCCAGGCCTGGTACTGAATGTGCCCTGACTCCCCTCCTCTCTGACCTGCCGTACTTGTGAGATGCTGGCTAGGGGCAGAGTGTTCTGAATGGGGTATGGATCCAGGGCTTTGACCTCTCCAACACCTTGTTCTAACCTCTAGGCCACCTGATCCCTTATTGTAATCCACTGATATCCACTCAGTGGTGTGAGATTTTGTGAGAGCCATAGTATCAATACAGTGCCAGATTTTAAGATGATAGAAAGGAGATACTCACAATGAGAAGGACAGAAAGAAAGGCTTGAGATTACCAAAATACACTATAGAGTCTGTAGCATCTTTTTTAGTCATTAAGCTAGAGTAGATACACTCTTGACATTTCAACTAGGCAGAGTAGCTCAGTTTTAAGCAAAAATCACATATGGTGTATTAGTTTCCTAGGGCTGCCAAAACAAATTATCACAAACTGGATGGCTTAAAACAAAAGAAATTTATTCTCTCATAGTTTGGGAGGCTAGAAGTCCAAAATCACAGTGTCATAGGGCGATGCTCCCTCTGAAGCCTCCAGGGAAAAATTCTTTGCCTCTTCCAGCTTCTGGTCATTGCTGGCAGTTGGCATTCCTTGGCTCGTAGCTGCATCACTTCCATCTCTTCCTCCTTCTTCACGTGGCTGTCTTCCCTCTGTGTGTGTCTGTGCCTCTGTGTCTCTCCGTATCTCCTTTTGAGGACACTAGTCATTGGATTTAGGGCCCATCCTAATCTGGTAAGGCCTCATTTAACTTGATTACATCTGTAAAGATCCTATTTCCTAATAAGGTCACATTCACAGATACCAGGCATTAGGACTTGAACATTATCTTTTTGGAGGACACAATTCAACCACTACATATGGTCACTGTACGTCCCAGCCCAAGTTTATAACTGAGCCTTTCATAGGTTATAGCTTAGACATTGTCTAAAGTATGTGTGTTTGAGGAGGAGGACATGGGAAGGATTGGCAAGCAGAACTCATGTGGTTAATTGTTGGTCTTTTTAGTTAAATGTGCCAATTGGAGACTGCCGCTGGCTTCCTATGCATCTTGTTATGTCAGACAAATGCTTAGTTTTAGTACCTCTGTTAAAGCTAAAGATTGAACATTGGCTAATGTTTAAGGAAGAATAGTTGGCAAATAATATGCACTACACATCTATTTAACTTTTCATTTCCAGAGTTCATTATTATAAAATCCTCTGCCTTGACACCTTAACCCAGGAGAATATGTTTGCTGAGCTTACAAATTGACTGGTATACTCTTAAGTGAAAAAAGAGAGGAAGTAAACATTTATTGAGTACCTAGTTTGTATTAAGGCTTTATATGAATTATCACATTAGGTCCTCCCAGCAGCCATCTGATGAAGGCGTTATTATTATCACTCTCATTTTACAGAAGTGTGTCCTAGGGGACTAGGTAGTAAACAGAAGCAGGATGTGTAGGTTTGCTACCTGTTTTTCTACTTTAAACAGAATATACATAGCGTTAATTTTTTAAAATGGAAAATAAGTGTTGGTGAGGATATGAAGAAACTGGAACCCTCATCATTACTGGTGGAAATGTTCAATGGTGCCGCTGCTTTGGAAAACAGTCTGGCAGTCCCTCAAAACATGAAACAATTACCTTATGACCCAGTAATTCCACTGCTAAGTATATACCTGAGAGAACTGAAAACATATGTTTACACAAAGACTTGTACACGAATGTTCATAGCTTGAATGTTCATAGCAGCATTATTCATAATAGCGAAAAAGTGGCAACAACCCCAATGTCCAACAACTGATGCATGGTTCAACAAAATGTGGTATACCCATACAAGGGAATATTATTTAGCCACAAAAAGAAATGAAATGCTGATACATGCTACAACATGATGAACCTTGAAAACGTTATGCTCAGTTAAAGAAATCAGACACATCAGGCCATGTATTTTATTATTCCATTTATAGGAAATGTCCAGAATAGGCAAATCTATACAGACATAAAACAGATTAATGGTTGCCAAGGGCTGGGGAGAGGGAAGGAATGGGAAGTGACTGCTTAATGGATATGGATTTTCTTTTTTGGGTAATGAAAATTTCCTGGAATTAGATAATAGTGTTGGTTGCACAACATTGTGAATATACTAATACCACTGAATTGTACCCATTAAAATGGTGAATTTTGTGTCAATAAAAAAGAGAATATAGTTTTTATATGATAATATTTCATTTAGCACATTTTTATTGGGTATCTGCTATGTGGCAGATATAATTATGTTTTATTTAGTACAGTGCCTCTACTGGAGGTATCAAATGGAAATAATTTGGTTTAAAGTCAGTCAAGTACCAAGTATCATCTTTGGTAGTAGAAACATATCTAGGAGATAGTACTGGGCCTGATACAAAGATGCATTAAAACAAATTAATTATAATAAAAATAATTGCTGTCTATTGAGTGCTTGCTGTGTGCCAAACTTGATGCTGGGTGCTTTTGTTTATTTTATGTTATTTAATCCTTGCAACAGCCCTGTTGATAAGAAAACTGTGGATCAAAAGATAAAATAATTTGTCCAAGCTAATGAGTGCCAAAGCCAGGATTCAAACCCAGGTTTGTCACGTTTTTTATTCTATTTTCAGCAGCAGAATCCCTTTTATTAACAATAATAAAATAGATCGTAATAACAGATCCAGTTTAATGCTTTAAAAGTATGTGAACCAGGTTTGCCCAGTTGTTCTGATTATTTTCAAACAGGCCCCTTCTGCAGGTCTCCAGAAGCTGCCCTCTTAGGTTTCCATTCACTCAAGGACTAAGAAGGTTGGCATTCTGGGAGGCTGCATGCTCTAGTCTCCAGAGGCGCTGATGTATGTTGACTGGCAGGGGCCCCAGACAGTAACCAACTCTAATAACTCCCACCCCTCTGCAAAGAAAGGTACAAAATGCAGCACTGCAGAAATAACCCCTAAAGTTTCATCTACTAGAGAGTAAAATAGTTTAAATAGCTCGAGGACTGCTTCATAGAAATCCTTATGATCCATTGGATAAGGCTGAGCATTTTGGAGATGGTGACTACAGACTGTCCTATAATTTGAGAAGGCAAAGAAGTCTCTCTAAAGAGCTTGGAGAAGTTAGGTGGTAAGAAAGGGACCAGATTACAGTCTCTGTGTCCCAGAACATCAGGCTCTGCTACCAGTGTGGCTCGAACCTGAGTCTCAATCAGAATATCAGTGAGGTCCTCTTGTTCTTCACTCATTACAGAAGAGCATTCTAGGCTCCTCTGCTCTAGAGGCACTTAGGCTGCATTTGCACCTCTGGAGAGAGACTACAGAGGCAACTGGCGGAAGCTGTCTGCTCAGTTATCATTGCCACATCAAGTCATTTGTCAGAGGCTCAATGGCTGATTTTCCAGCAAGCTCTCAGGAGCTTAGGGAGGTTGCTAAAGTACGCTGCATACTTTGTGTAAATGCTGCACTGATGGAGGCTTCAGAGCATCTGCTACCCTTGGAATTTAATTTATTAAATTAACAGAACCAAATAGAGGATCAGGCAGGCTGAGTCAATAGTGGGTTACGGGGACTGCCCAGGCGGCCTCTTGGGCCTCCCTCAGCTTCTAGGCAGTGAAAGGAGAAGTGAGTCATATGGATTGTGCCTTGCTTTGTAACATTAGTTGAACACTTACATTTACAGGGCACTGCGCCATTCACTTTCCATGCATTCTCTCCCTTAATTCTCATAATACTGTGAAGCAAGTATTACTATCCTTATTTGCCTGAGGAGAAAACTGAGGCTCATAAAATTCAGTTACTTGCCTGAGGTCCCACAGATAGAGGTCCTGCCCTCGTTGAACTTATATTTTAGTGGGAAGGGAAGAGATTAATGGTGAAAAATATTGAGGGCCTAAGGACAAGTAGGATCTGACCACTGGGACTGCATTAGTAATTGTGTTTCATAGGCTCCAAGATGTCATCACTTGTGAGATGCAACATTATTTTACATACCACTGAGAAAAAAAATGCTTCCAATTAAACAATGATATGGATTGATTGAAAGACACATCCCAGGTTTAAAGATTAAAATGTGTCCCTTAGAATTGATGAAATATAGTAATAGTCTTCTACTTTCTGGGGTGCCAGTTCAGTGGAGTCTGATTTATGGCTGGGACCCATTTGGTTAAGGTTTGATTCCCGGGACATCTCCATTATCGTTCATGTCTAGAAGCAGAGCACTCAGCTGCATCTGGGGGAAGCTAGTGGTTCCAGCTGATGCCTGAAGCTTATTCCTGAAGAAACTGACTGAGCTAATATTGAGGTGGACTGGAGGCTTGGAAAGGTGTTAAGTCACAGAAGGCAGAGGACACTGGCTTTTTGCCACAGGAGGTTTTGCCCAGGTGTATTCCACGCCCTCCACCTGCCCGAGTTGTGTGTGTCAGGCTGATCTCCCCTTCAAAAAATAAGATCTTAAATATATTCCTAAGTTTCAAGTTTCCTATTGAATTGTCACTGAATTTTACGAATCCATCATAGATGTCATGTGTTTGCTCTCAAAACTGCTGAATTGGATGTGCTGTCTGCATGGCACAAATCTGGGAATTGAAAGTTCTAAGTTTAAGGTCTGCCCTTGCTGTTGAAATATCAGTTTAACCTGGATCCTTTATTCTTTACAAATAATAATAATAGTGTAGCTAACACTTACTGAGCTTGTACCATGTGCCAGATCCTATACTAATCACATTACATATATCAACTCATTTTAATTCTTATAAAACCCCAAGAGGGAGAAACTGTTATTATTTTCATTTTATAGATGAGAAAGCTGATGTATACAGAGGTTTAGTATATTGCTCAAATTCGTAGTTAGTACATGGTAAAGTTGGGAGTAGAACCTAGGAAGTCTTTCTCTAAAGTTTCCATTTTTTTTAAATTTAGGTTTATCGAGGTATAATTTATATACAGTAAAAATCACCCTTTTAGTTGTACAATTCGATAAGATTTAACAAATGTATACCAGTCAAGATATAGAACATTTTCATCACCTCAAAAAGTTCTCTTGTGCCCATTTTTGGTCAGTTCTCTCCCCCAGCCCTCAGCAACCACTGAGCTGTATTCCGTCTGTACGGTTTTGTCTTTTGAAGACTGTCATATAAATGAAGTCATGCAGTATTTAACCATTTGTGTCTAGCTTCCTTCATTTAGAATAATGCTTTTGAGATCCACCTATGTTGTTTCAGTAGTTCCTTGTATTGCTCAGAAGTCTGCCTTTGTACAAAGGTATCACAATTTGTCATCTGTTCACCAGTTGATAAACCTTGGTCTGTCTATGATAAAGGTGCTACAAAGCTGCTATAAACATACATGTGCAGGTGTTTGTGTGGACATGTGTTTTCATTGCTCTTGGGTAAATACCTAGGAGTCCCAGGATCTCTGGGTCATATGCTAAGTGTATATTTAGCATTATAAGACACTGCCAACTGTTTTCCAAAGTGGCTATACCATTTTGCATTCTGACCGACAACATGTGAGACTTCCAGCTGCTCTGCATCCTCTCCTGCACTTTTGTATTGTCTGTTTTTTTAACAGTTAGCCATTCTAGCAGGCATATAGTGGTAACTCACTGTGGTTTTAATTTGCATTTCCATGAACATCTTGTCATGTTCTTATTTGCCATCTGGTATCATATTCTTTTGGCCTAAAGAAGTTCCTTTAGCATTTTATCTAATGCAGGTCTGCTGTCAATGGCTTCTCTCAGCTTTTGTTTGAGAAATCTTTATTTCACCTTCATTTTTAAAAAATATTTTTGCTAGACATTGAATTCTATGCTGACAGTTTTTTTTCTTTCAGTACTTCAAAAATGTTGCTCCTTTGTCTTGTGGCTTGCATAGTTTCTAGTGATGTCTGCTGAATCTTTGTTACCCTGTATGTAATCTTTTTCCCTTCTTCTGCCTGTTTTCAGAATTTTATCTTTTGGGGCCAGCCTGGTGGCATAGCAGTTAAGTTCACGCGTTCCACTTTGGTGGCCTGGGGTTTCAGGTTTGAATCCTGGGTGTGGACCTACTCACTTCTCATCAAGCAGTGCTGAGGCGGCGTCCCACACAGAAGAGCTACAACTCTACAGCTATGATACACAACTATGTACTGGGGCTTTGGGGAGAAAAAAGAAAAAAAGATTGGCAACAGATGTTAGCTTAGGGCCAGTCTTCCTTAAAAAAAGAAGAATTTTATCATTTGACTGTAATGTGTCTGGGTGTGTTTTCTTTGTTTTTGTTTTTTAATTTATTTGCTTGGAGTTTGCTGAGATTCTTAGATTACCTTTCATTGACTTTGGAGCATTCTTAGCCATTATCTCTTCAAATGTTTCTTCTGCCCCGTTCTCTATTTCTTCTCTTTCTGGGACAGCAATTATGTATTGTTAGACCGTTTGATATTGTCCCCCAGCTATTGGATGCTCTATTCTTCTTTTTTCACTTATTTTTTTCTCTTTTTTGTTTTGGATAATTTCTATTGACCTATCTTCAAATGTATTGATTCTTTCCTCAGCTGTGTGTAGTCTGTTTATAAGCTCATCAAAGGAATTCTTCATCTTTGATACTGTTTATTTCTGTCATTTCCATTTGACTCTTTTTTATAGTTTCCGTATCTCTGCTGAAATTTCCAATCTGTTCAAGCATGTTGTCCATCTTTTCCACTAGGTACTTTACTGTATTAATCACGTAGTCTCTGTTGGATAATTCTAACATCTGGGTCATTACTGAGTCTGGCTCTGTGGATTGTTTTCTCTCTCCTTTTTTTAAATTGAGATATAATTGACATATAATAGTGTATTAGTTTTAGATGTACAACATAATGACTTGATATATGTATATATTGTGAAATGATTACCAGGTGCTTTATCTCTTGACAAAGTTTTTTTCTTTCTTGCTTACCTTCTTGCTTTTATGTGTGTGTTGTAATATTTTATTGCAAGTCCTACACTATGTGTGGAAGAACAGTAGAGGCTGAGGGAAATAGTATTTATACCTGGAAATAGGCAGGCCACTTCACGTGGGGATTGAGACATTCCGTCAATAATTGAGCTAGGTTTGGGTTTCCTCATTTCTATCATGACCCTCGGTGCACGTCAGGCTTCAGACTCCTCCAGCGATGGGCTACTTACCTTGTACTTAGTGTGGAGCCCGGGATGCCAGTAGGTTTTTTCCAGTGTTCTTGTTCCACCTTCAGCTTTGAGCAGTTCCTACATGCCTGTGGCACAGAGGGGTTCTTTCTCCTCCCTCAACGGTAGATTGCTGTTGCTTGTTGCTTGGTACTGTGCTCATAGTGAGGTCAAGTGTGTGTGTAGGGGGATGGTTCTTGGTTCTCCCGCACCATCCTCAGTCCTAGGACATGTCACTGGGCCTCAGGGGTGGGGCCTTTTCTGCATCCCTGCACGCCTCACCTCTCCCTGGCAGCCAAGCATTGCCTTTTGTATCTGTGGTGGCTCTCTGGAAGGAGAGAGTTCCTGCCCCTCCCTTAGGGGTAGCAGACCTCTGCTTTGCATTGGTGCCAGATCCTGGGGTTCAAGGCAACCATGGGCTCATGGCCTTTGCCTCTGCTCTTCCCTCAGAAGCAGTGGATCTGTGGCAGGAATGAGTGTTTCCTACTCCCTCCCCAGGGTCAAACAGGTTTTGCTTCTACCCTGCTCTGGGAGCAAGAGGGTTTCCTGCCCCTCCCCCAGCAGCTTAAGTCTTTTGCTTCCTTTGAGAGGAGGGTCTGGGAAGCAGGCAGGGTTTCACACCTGTCCCCCAGCAGCAGCTGATCGCCTTCTGTTACATCAGTGCCACCAAGGGGGACTCTGGTCTCCTGCCCTACCCCAGTCGTTCTCGTGGGCATTGGGTGGAGGCCTGCACAGAACTGCTTGCAAGAGATTGCAGACTCCTATTGTGTCTGGGCGCCTGGTTGTCGTAGTGAGAGGCTAGCCACACCACCCCCCAGCCTTCTAGCTGCTTTCTTCTTACTTGCTTTTATGGTGGCCACCTCTTCCTCTCAAGCTCTGTCAAAGATGAAACACTTTGTGTGGCCTGACTCTCCTTGGATGGGGCGTCTTACTTTTTAGAATTAAATTCCTTATGTTGTCTTGATCCCTCAGCTTTCTGATGGGTTAAAGAAAAGTTTTCAGCTTTTTCTTGTTGTTCAGATGGAAGCACCATTCTGTTATTGCTTTCTACATCCTAAAGGGAAATGGAACTCTCCCAAAGCCTGCTTTTTAATCCCAGCCCTACACTCCCTCTTAAGGACTTTCATTTCCAGGATCCTGTTTACACTTCACCACATAAGATATGGTGAAGTGGGCCCGGCCCTGTGGCCAAGTGGTTAAAGTTCCACGTGCTCCACTTTGGCAGTGGCCTGGGTTCACGGGTTTGGATCCTGAACGTGGACCTACTCCACTCACCAGCCAGGCTGTGGTGGTGTCCCACATACAAAAAAATAGAGGAAGATTGGCACAAATGTTAGCTCAGGGCTAATCTTCCTCAAGCAAAGAAAAAAAGGAGGATTGGCAATGGATGTGAGCTCAGGGTGAATCTTCCTCAGCAAAAAAAATAAAAATAAAAAATAAAGATACAGTGAAGTGATTGTATCCCCTTCCCAGAGCCTGCCAATCAAAAACAGGAATCCAGAGAAATCAAATGTGCTTAGTACAGAGTGATCAGCCTCTAGTGAGTTTCCTCTGTGCAGAAAATAATTTCTTGTGCCACAGTTTCCTTGAAAAATCAGTGTGGACCTTATGTGAGCTTTGCACCCCTCAGGTATCGGAGATGCCCGCACAGCTGTAAAGCCCCTCTCTTTTTACGACTTTACCTCATTGAGTGCCTCCCCTTCAAGGAGGTGCCAGTGTTCTCATGTTTTTTATCTCATTTGTTCTCACACATTCACGTGATACAGGAGCAGGTGGTGTCTCTCCATCCTCAAAACTGAGGGAAGGGAGAGGCCTGGAAATGAAGAGCAGCCCCTGGATCATATGGCCCAGCTGGTGCCAAACCCAGACTCTCTGACTCCAGCCTGGCCCCCACCCAGGCCACACCCCTGTGCCGTGTGCTAATTCTAAGGTCTCCTGGGCAAAAAAAATAAAGCCTCCACAGTCATTTGTTCAGGCTTTAAGAGATTCATTTTGTGATTTGATCCTGAAACATAAGACGGTTGGTTTTGTAGACAAAAAACAATATCCCAAACTGGATGACATTAGTTAGGAAGAGTTTTGTTTGTAACAAGTTGGAAAGTGAGCCCTGTGGCTGAGCCCCAGGCTGAGGGCCGGTGTCCTTTTGTCTTCCACAGCTCTCGTTGGCGCCTGCGGTGGGAATTACTCAGCCATGACTTCAGTGGTCTATTCCCCTGACTTTCCTGACACCTACGCCACAGGAAGGGTCTGCTACTGGACCATTCGGGTTCCAGGAGCCTCCCACATCCATTTCCACTTCACCTTATTTGACATCAGGGATTCCGCTGACATGGTGGAGCTGCTGGACGGCTACACCCACCGTGTCCTAGTCCGTTTCAATGGAAGGAGCCGCCCACCTTCGTCCTTTAACGTCTCTCTGGATTTTGTCATTTTGTATTTCTTCTCTGATCGCATCAATCAGGCCCAGGGATTTGCTGTCTTATACCAAGGTAAGACTTCGTGGCCTCCTGGAGGCCCTCAGGGCCTGTGCAGCCCGGCTCCTCCTGCCCGCTGTTGTGCCCTGCGGACCTGGGGCTTCTTGCCTGGAGGGCTGTGAGTCAGGAGCTGCTGGCTCAACTTGAGGATTTTTCCACTTCCTATTTCATAACTTGTATATGTTTCATGATGTAGAAAAGAGATGAAACCTATCAATTTTGCTATTATAGTAGTTCTAACGACAGTTTTCATGGTAGGGTTAAAAGAACAACTAAAAGAAAGAGCTGAGATTGGGAGAGTCAGAAGGCTTTAAAGAGGTCATTTGGTCCATCTTCCTGCCTCTAAACATCCCAGCCAATCCCAAAAGACTGGTTTACCATCTTTCGTCAAACCCTTCTAAGGTGGAGCTGCACTCTCTACTGCTCTAATGTGAACACATGTATTCCAGGCACGTATATTTGCCAGCACACAAGAAACAGCAGATGTCTAAGACCTAGTCTTTGTCCTGGATGTCAAGGGCCTCGAGAACAGTTCAGTCAGTTTGTGCTGCAGGAAGTCAGAGGGAGGAGGCCTTCCCGAAGGTGGGACAGTCTTGAAGAACAGATAAGATCTGGGTCCATAGATAGGAAGGAAGACGGCCTCCTGAGCAGAGGGAGCCGTAGCTGCAAAGGCACAAGGGTAGGAAAACGATAAAGCATGCTCGGGTGTCTGTGAAGGGACCAGTCAAATAATTACAATGATTAGAAGCTGACAGCTCCTTCCTTCTGCCTCCTTCAGGGCCAGAGCCTGACAGGTTCTGCTTTGGGGCCAGTGGGGCAATGGAGAGAATTGCACCCAAATTGAATCAAAGAAAAGGGCCTTTCTACATAACCAGGGCCGCCTCCTCGTGGCTCTTCGTTGTCTCCACCAGCTTTCCGCCAGTTCATTCTTTTTTGATCTTCCAGCCATCAAGGAAGAACCGCCACAGGAGAGGCCCACTGCCAACCAGACACTGGCCGAGGTGATCACGGAGCAGGCCAACCTCAGTGTCAGCGCTGCACGGTCCTCCAAAGTCCTCTACGTCATCACCACCAGCCCCAGCCACCTGCCCCAGACCGTCCCAGGTAGCAGTTCCCAGACGCCATCAAAGGGGATGGGAGCCACAGAGCTTGAAGGCAGCACTCTTGGGAGTTACAGAAACAGAGCGCTCTTGGGTGTTTCTCATTCTGAGGCAGGTTGTGGGTATTGGCTCTGTGACTCTGTCCTGGCCTTTGAGGGACATTTTCTCATTAGCTTGCTCCCTTAGTCCTTAGGAAAAAGTGCTCACTTCCACAGATCCAACATGTGTGCCTTTTGTACGTGTGATTAGTCAGCTAACCCAGTGTTTTCTCACTCAGAGTATCTTTCTAGAGTGCCAAGTTGTGGCTCCCTATTGGCAATTGCAAGAGCTCTCTTTATTCATTTCTTCAAAAGAGATGTAAGTGCTTTAAAGGTGCCAGGCACTGGACTATACAGTGAACCAAACAAAATCCCTGCCCTCCTGTAGCTTATAAATGGGAGGAGAAAGACAAGAAGCAAAATAGATTCAGATAGTGATAAGAGCTGTGAAGAAAAGTCATGCAGGAGAGGGGTAGAGATTGGGTGATGGGCTTGTGGTTTAAGCTGCCTCACTTGGTTGGGTACAGACTTCCATTCTCTCTTTTCTGCCAAGGAAGTTGAGGCCTGTATGAACTGGTAGAGCTGCAGCGTACCATTAGCAATTACCCAACCTAGCAGTTTTCAGACTGCTCCCTGGGTCCCCTGCAGGACCCACTGTAGAAGGTCAGCGGGAAGGGCCCCTCCAGTGCTTGCTCTGCGTCATTTGTCTGTGTATGCAAATAGGATTTCACAGGTCCCACGTCTCATTCCTCAGATGAGGACACTGAGGCCCAGAGAGGTTATGTAACTCATCTGTGGTTGCACAGTGGATCCAGTGGTAGAGATAATGTATACCACCCCTTTCGACTCTGAGTCGAGCGCACTTTGAACCACACCGCCTGCCTGTCTCCAAGAGGGAGCTCTAGAGCAAGACAAGGTGCGCACAGGCGTGGGCCCCATGCCGCCCCGGTTCTCAGCTGCTCCTGCCGCTGCCCCCACCTGCAGGGAGCTCCTCAGCCAGACCTGCATCTCTGAGCTGCCAGTGTTCACTTGGGGCTTCCAACAGACCTCCTTCTGAAAACTGAGCTCAAATAGGTCCGATAAACCTTGTCTTTTGCACTTGCAGGATGGACAGTGTATGGCCTGGCAACTCTCCTCATCCTCACAGTCACAGCCATTGTAGCAAAGATACTTCTGCATGTCACGTTCAAGTGAGTATGAGAGAGCCGCCTGGTTCCAGGAGGGGGAGGGTCAGAACTCTTTTTCTGCTCTACTTCATTTGTCTGGGTACAATTGTAATATCAGAACGCGATTCCAAAGCCCTTAGTCCTGCAACATGAGCCAGGAGACATTCCTCATTCTCTGTAGAGTGAAATGTACAACTGGACAAATCTCAGTAAGGTTTGAGGGCTTGTGTTTGCTCCATGTCCAGAGGATACAATTTCAAGGAGGATTGAAACAGTCTGGGCATAAAAGGCAACAATTTCCATTATTTAGCTTGTGTTGGCCCCTTAAAGAGATCTTTATGCAAGAGCAAAGATTCCTAGGATAATACCATTGCCTATTTCTTGATGCCTTCTAGAAATTGGGAAACATTCTTAAGAAGAGAATTCTAACACTTTGTTAACAGTTGCTTAATAGTTATTTTAAGACAATTATTTAAGAAGCTTATATGGGCCGGCCCCGTGGCTTGGTGGTTAAGTGAGCGCGCTCCACTGCTGGCGACCCGGGTTCGGATCCCGGGCTCGCACCGACGCGCTGCTTCTCTGGCCATGCTGAGGCCGCGTCCCACATGCAGCAGCTAGAGGGATGTGCAGCTATGACACACAACTATCTACTGGGGCTTTGGGGGGGGAAAAATAAATAAATAAAATCTTTAAAAAAAAAAAAAAAGAAGCTTATAGAAGTTTCATCCTTCAATTCTAAGCAATTTGGAAAAAAATATTTCCTTCCTTTATTTGGCTGCTCAGGTTTAACAGTTCCACCTTCCAGGAAAGGGCAGTTGTTCATGCTGCTGATGTCTGTGTACTTACAGAGGGGAGTTCTATTTAATTTTTTCTAGATCCTTAGTGTCTTTCCTGTGGTTCCCAGTCCAGGCTCGCTCCATTTCTTTTTTTCCCCCTAGTTTTATTGAGATATAATTGGCATACAGGCTTTCTCCATTTCAAGGCCTTCCTGAACATTGGTGTCCAGTGAAAGCCACCTTTTTCCTGTACTTCTCACTTGCCGTCTGCCATAGACTTTTTTATGCATTAAATGCCGGCTCCTCCATTGCCCTGTGAAGGCTGCTCTTGGCCATGTTGGGACCAACCATAGGCCTCTCCACCTTGCACTTTACATTTTTCAGTGGAAACAATGTCCTTGTGATTGTTTACTGAGCCCACTTACATGCCTTCTATATATATATATATATATATTTTTTTTTTTTTTTTTTAAGTCACAATTCACATGTTTCTGGGGAAGCCTCTCAGGGACAGTCCTGTCTGTGTGTCCCCTACAGCAGCAGGAGAGCAGGAGGCTTTCTGTAGGGCCTAGCACCTCACAGCACACTGAGGCCCTAAAGTATATGTCTGACTCCCATCTGACGTTGGAGTCTCTGCAACTTCCCTGCCAGGCAGCCGCAGGGGCTGCCCCGGGACAGGGACAGGCGTTGGCAGTCAGGCAGGACTCATTTCAAGCAGAGCGGTTTTGTCTTTATCCTGTTTTAGCTAGGTGGGCTTCCAGATAAATGACATTTGAAGAAATTTCTATTTTAAAAAAAACAAGAATTTGAAAATTCATAGTCTCTTGGGCTAGCCCTTTCCAGATTTGAATAATTCTGCCAGTTAGAAAGTTCTTTGTTATACTGAGCTGGAATTTGTCCCACTGCACTCCCGTCCCACAGGACACATTCCATCCGCACAATAGTCTTTCAGATCTCTAAAGGCACCTGTTAGGTCTTTCCCGAGGCCTCACCTCACTGAATGTCCTATTTCATAGATACAGGTATCTCGTGAGATGCTAGCTCGTTTTGGAAGCTTTGTTCTACGTGAAAGATTAAGTTATTTTTGTTTGACAGATCCCATCGCGTTCCTGCTTCAGGGGACCTTAGGGATTGTCGTCAACCTGGGACATCGGGGGAAATCTGGAGCATTTTTTATGAGCCTTCTACTTCGATTTCCATCTTTAAGAAGAAGCTCAAGGGTCAGAGTCAACAAGATGACTGTAGTCCTCTTGTGAGTGACTAAAACCTCCCCCCGTGGCCAGGACACGAGGTCCCTCAGAGCTCAAGGCCGCTGGGGACCACCTCTCATGTGGTTTCCTCTGACCAACTCTCCCCTGCCTCTCCCTCGACCTCTTCAGGGGCGCCCTCCTATGGACTGGGAAGGGGCGCTCTGCTGCAGGGACAGGCACAGCCTGGATTCGTCCTGCTTTATTGGCTGCACTTAGGAGAGAGACTCAGGGTCCCAGGGTCCAGGCCCTCCTGTGTCTCTCTCTCTGATTTAGGAATGGGGGTGTCAGGACGGTGGGGCTGAGACAACAGAGATGGTTGTGTCTGAAACTGGGTTCAGGTACATTCTAGATGACATCAGGTGGTGGGTAGGTATAGTATACGTTGAGTCTTGCTTGCTTCTCCTCCATTTTGTCCACACAGAGATCACTTTCTTCTGGTCTTCATGGCTTGGAACAGGGCCAGACAGAACTCTGAGGTTCACTTGAGAGTTGGCCTGGTTCTGTACTCCTGGGCATTAGCACCCCCAAAGCCCTAAAGAGGGCCTATTCTCTATGCTGACACTGAGGCTTCGCTCTCTGGGTGCTAGATGAGGATGGGCCTCCTCCAACCTGGGAAGGCCTGAGAATTGGGTCTGGTGACCCCCATTCATGTCAAACCTGACACCTTCCACATACAGGCTTCTTTCCATAGCACGATGACCAGCAGAGCAAGCTTGAGGAGTGATTGTATAAAACATCCATTCATTTATTCACGCAACAGACTTCACTAAAAACTCTTATAGGTGCTCAGTAACTCCTTGTTGGATTAGATGTGTCTGGCCTTGCCCCCGAGCAGCTCGTGGTCCTGTGGAGGCTGAGCCAGGCCCGTCTGTCCGTCATTCTCTAAGTTGACTCTCAGTTCAGAACAAGGAGTATAAATATTGTGGTTTAGCATTCAGGCAGCATTATGTGAGCCAGCAGTCCCGCCTTAGGTGTCCTTCATTTTAAAAGAAGATGAAAAACACCCCACGGCCTGTGCCCTCTGCAGCCCTCTCTGCCCTTCTTATGGGGACAGAATGGGGTTTGGAATGGCTCAGTGGGGAAGGAGGGGGCTCTTGTCCCTGGGCCCACACCACCCTGTGCCTCAGACGGAGGTGAATTGCAGAGATGGCATGAGGAGTGAGAGGGAGAGTTTGGGAACTGGAGACCCTCTGAGGATGGGCCTCCTAAGACTGCGAGCTGCAACTGCAGTGGCCACCGGTTGTGAGCCAGTGCCATCTCCAATTTAGAAGTCCCCACCATCCAAATGCAGGCTTTGTTAACAGCAGCTGAGAAAGCAGCCTGTGCCTCTGAAGGCCGGGCCTAAGCCTTTGTCAGAACATGACTCTCCCAAAGGCACTCAGGCCTTGGGCCTTGTTGTGCCTCTGGACTAACAGGTTTCCTCTTAGAGCACTTTGCCTACCTCCCCAGTCCCTAAGTCACTGCCTGCTGCCGCTCTTCCTGGGTTCTGCCACACTGGCAACCTGTCTGCGCCTGGCCACTCCCAGAAAGATGGAGGGCCATGTGGGGCCAGCTGGGAGGTGTCTGCAGGGAGAAGTGACACTCAGCAACCAGGAGAGATGCTAGGAGCTGGCAGGCAGAGGGGCATTCAGAGGAGGGGAATGGGGCAAGGGTGCTGCCCCAGGCGCTGTGTGAGGCCTGCGGCAGACATGGAACTGCTCAGTGCTATCTTCATGCTTTGATCTGGAAGGGGTGATTACCCTCGAGCAGCTGTCTGCAGGCCCCTGGGTCTGGAGACAGAAGCCTGTCCCATACAAAGACCACTGGAAATACACTGACATGTGCAGTCTCCCCTCCAAGCTATTCTTGGCTTTTGTGGAATCTCCTCTCAAATACAAGTGTCAGGTGTGTGCAGTCACAAAGGGCCCTATGCTCTGAATAGATCCTTTCACAGCACACAGGGAATGTGGAATTCAGCAAAGAGTTCGCCCAGCCGAGGGGCAGTTGTTCGGCTGCCTAGGGCTTACTCTGATTGCTGCCCTTTGGGGCAGCCCATGGGCCCACCCACCCATCCTGCCCACCTCACACCTCGGGTCATGGAGAACAAGCCCCAAGCCAGTGTGTTGTCTGAGCCTGTCACTGGAGCAGCCCTTTCTCAGAGATCCTAGAAGTGCTGGTCATGCCCCAGTGCTCTCCTTCCGGCTGGCCCTGGCACAGCCCAGTGCCACCAGGATCAACTTACTGTCCAGGGAGCAGCGGTGGGAAACCCAAACCAGCTCAGGACAGTGTGGGGGGAGATGGCCATAAATTGTCCTTTTCCATAAAAGCCTTGGCCACATTTTGGCCACGGCCTTGGTTGGAACCTGTCAGCAACACGGCACAGAGGGTCCCCTGTGGCTAAATAAATTGTCCCAGAAGAGGCGAGGTGTGCTTCTAGGAGCACTGAAGGAGGAAGCACTTGATCTTTTAACAAACCACTTTAGAAGAGAGAAAGTGGGGGTTGGAAGTTATTGGAAAGGGTGATCCTGAGAAAAGAACCTTACAGATCACAAAGCAGAAAATTATGAAAGAGGAAGGGGAGGGGCTTTGGGGACCACCATAGATGTTGGCTCTGAAAGCATCCTGCCCAAAGCATCTGCCCTGAGGTGACAGAGCAGAGGAGGCTGCAAGCAGGCACCTCAGGGCCTTTGTGCCCTCCTCATCCCTTCACTCTGGTTCCTAGGCCCCGCCTTCTCCGTGTGTGTCCCAGTGGGAGGGAGGGCCCTCAGGCAGCTGATCTTGTTGCCTCCCGTGGTGAATGTGCTTCAGCCAGCTGTGAACTGGTCTCTTAGCCATGTTTCACAGTGTCCTTGTCCCCTCTAGAAGGCACGTGGTGCCCTGTGTTCTTCCTCGAGTGTCCAGTTGCTTGCAGAGCAGAGAAAGAGGAGGAATGAGCCCCAGGTACCTTCCCCCACTTCCCCATGTCAGAACAGGGTTGAGGCCTCTCTCTGAGTGTAAGCGAGGTAACCCGCTTGTTGTAACTTCTGAAGTGTGGGCTCTGGCTCAAGACTCCCATTGGCCAGAAACCCACCAAGATCAAAGCACTAGCAAATACAGCTGTCCTGGCCCTCAGGCCAAACCCATGAGGTGTGTCTGGGCACAGCCCCACCCACACGCCCCATTGTCAGCCTTGGGCCCCATTGTCAGCCCAAGGTGGGAGTCTGACCTAGCTCAGGATCCGGCCAGGCTGTCCTGACACCAGCGGGGTATGCAGGCTGTCACCAAGCCCCCGTGTGTCCTGGGCACTTAATCTTCATGAGCACTTATAAGTGGACAGCCTCCGAGATCCCGTCTCCTTGCCTAGTGAGGCCACCCCAGGTCTCCCACTGAGCTGGGCCAGCTTCCCTCTCCAGAGCCCAGTCAACTGGCACCTCTTGGGTTTCGAAACTCCTGCTTGGTGTTTGATGTCGGCTTTTGTTACTACCTTGGGAATTTTTAACCTTTTGATTGTTTCCTCTGGTGTCTTTGTTTACCTTCCTCACTATTCTACCTCCTGGCCAGGTCTCTCAGCTTAGCTGCCCTGGCGTGGGGTGTTTTTCAAACCTTCCAGCCACAGCTGCCTCCTCTCGGGCTGGCTGGCTCAGGGGTGACAGGGCCTCGCCCTCTGCCTGCAGACCCCGGAGGGCCCATCTCACAGGCTTCTGTCTTGCCGAGTAGAACATACTCAGTGAGGCAGAAGTGGAGTGTGGAGGAAAGTCTGAGGTAAATCTACTGCTTCAGAAAGGATGTGTCTTCAGGAGCACATGGCAGGGGGCTGCCGTCGTCGCGGGGTTCACGCAGCATCAAGACCTGCCCACATCCAGACTCACCTTCCTGCGGGGATCTTGACTTTGGATGACAAGGCTTTATTTGTAAATATGCTTTTAATATGCAACTTTGAGAATAAAATAGAAACATCATGTATTTTAAAATATAAGATGAAGTGTGACGCACTGTATACAATTTAATATATATTTTTAGGATTTTGTTATTTAAGAAAATGGAATGTAATGGTACTTAACTTTTACAAAAGAGAGAAAAATGTTATTTTTACCGTCTGGAGAAAATAAATATTCTCATTGTTGTAGAAATAGCGATGGGCCCTAGCTTGTCGTTTTTACAGCAGTGCTCCCAGCGCCCCGTGACGAAGGTGTCGCGTGCTGGGAGACTGTGCACGCTTCTTAATTCTGTGCAAATGCCAGGCCTCGCCGTTTGCTCAGATTTTCCTGTTCGTGTCTCCAGATTTCCTCAGGTCTTGTCATGGCTTTGACCCACAGTTGATCTTCAGCCAGTAAGATCTGGAGGAGCTGGAATTCCAGATCAACCCACCACAGGGGAGAGACAGGGGTGGGTCATGGGGAAGCACACAGGGCTTTGCGCTCAGAAAGACCTAGGAGGGAGGGGAGGATTTAAGTAAGAGCAAGCTGGCCACACCCATAGTCCTGGGGCACGTGCTTGAAGGCCTGGGCTCACACCCCAGCCCCACCATTTACCACATGACCTTGGACGAATGACCCAGCTCTGTGTGCCTACTTTCTCATCTGTCAGATGGGGTGATTACAGTACCTGCCTCATAGAGTTGTGATGAATTATTACCTGTGGTATGTTTTCAATAAATGGTAGCTGTTCCTTGTTATTCTAGAATAGAGGTGAGGGGTTAAGAACAAAGAAGTGTCTAGGATAATGGCCAAGTATTCTGACTTGAGTGTTGAGGGGACAGTGGGGCCATTCTTTGAGATCAAGAACATAAATGGTGCCAGGTGTGAGAGAAGACATGCTGAGTTCTGTTTGAGCCAAGTCAAATGAGTTCCCCATGGGACACTGAGTAGGCAGCCTGAGACACACAGAGGGTCAGGCCTGGGGAGCACAGTCCATGGACATGTGGGCATGGACGACATCCTGGGGTGAGTCTGGGGCCACCCCAGAAGGCTGCTAAGGACAGTGTCTCAGGACACACTTAGGTGGATGAGGAGGATCCTGGGCAGGACCGGAGTGGCGGCTGGGGGGGTCAGGAGAGGAGCCAGCCCCAGAAGCCAAAGAACCTACAAGCCAAGTTTCTAACCTGGCTGGTTCAGGCACACACACGCTGCTGGTTCTGTGAGCCCCAATTCCAAATTCTCAGGAGGCGATTTGCCAGGTGAGGTGTCTCTGCTCTAGCCAGTTATGGCGAGGAGAAAAGGGAGCACAGACCAGTCCGACAAAAGGACATTACCACCGCTTTAGACACAGACATGTTTCTCAGAGTGGTGCCTGGATCACTTGCCTTGGAATTCCTGGTCTCCTTGTTCAAAATGCAGTTTCCTGGGCCCCACCCCAGACCTGCCAAATCAGAATCCCTGGGAAGCTTCCTGAGTGATGCTGATGCTCACTGACAACCATTTTAATTTGTTTGAGAAGTTTGGTTGGTAGTCACCTCTCTTCTGAAACAAATTGTCCACACATAGACAGTTGTAAAGGAAGGCTGCTTCCTTCAGTGTCAGCAGTGTATGTATTCAACTGCAAAGACTATATCACTCCAGGGATTCATCCCAGGACAGAAAGAGGTGGGGGGAGAAAGGTGTGCAGCACAGAAGTTATCCCAGATACTTCTCCAGAAGGCACGTTACCTTGACATGGGGTTTGAGCCCCTTTCTTTCCCACTGTCCTCTCCCTTGCTAACTTCGGCCTGCACCCACAGCAGCCAGCCCAAACACTGCTGTGGCTGTTGCAATATGATGGCACCTTCAAGGCCAGCTTCGCTTGAGTGTTTATCTTCTCTGAGCTTTCCTTCTCTGAAGGAAAATATTTTTAATGGCCAGTGGAAAACAAATGGGATGGCCTCGCTGGTGAATTTCTTAGAGACAGATTAGCCTGCAACAGAAAAATAAATAAATGCAGCTAGAATGTGCAACTGTCCTGCCTAAGGCAGGACCAAGAAGAGCCCCCCAAACCCATCTGAGTGGCCTTTGGGGACCGCTGACTTTGACCTCATCTCTTTGTTCTCCCAAACCTGAGAGATGGGACATTGAAAAACCCGCCCACCTGGGAGCCAGCACCAGCGCGGCATCAGCCTCATCCTTTGTCAGGCAATGGAAAGCCCTTCTTCCTGTGGAGACAAAAAGGGCTGGACAAGAGCGACCTTGTCTCCAAGCTCGGAAGTCACATGATCATCTCCTCTCCTCACTGGGCTGTGTGCGCCTGAAACTGCAGACAGTCTCTGGGACTCAGAGAACTGGGAAGCTTTTGTTCCTCTGTGGCGGGGTCAGGTCCCCATGGGGGATTGTTTTTGCTTGGCTGAAAGGGACGCTTTGGGGATAGAATATTTCAACCTCAAGAAGCAGCAACATTTGCTTGTAGCTGGAAGTCTTCATTTCTGGTCTCCAGCTGTTGTCTGGAGCCACCAGGCCCCTGCTGAATGGGACTACACCCAGCAACTGGGGGCAGGCAGCACCAGGCTGGGCTGGCTGTGGACCAGCCTGTGTCCAGGAGGCCTGTCTCCAGGACATCCCAGCGGCAGTGACACCCTCGGCCCTGCCGGTGGTAGTCACTGGGCTCTGGAATGAACCTGCTAGCTGTGGCTGACTGGCTGGGGAACTGGGCTCCACAGAGAGGCATTTTAGGGGGAAAGTAGATCCAAGCTTGAGGTCCAGAGTGACTCCTCAGGGGAAAAACAGAAAGGTCTGAAACAGCCAAGCCTTTTTGCAACAGAGAAGTTTCAGATTTCACTTATTTCACTCTTAGGAACATTTACCATTGTTCCTGCTCAAATAAAGCCACTGCTCATGTGAATGTGTTTAATGAACTTGCCTTCGTTACTAGTACCAAAGATAAAAGTGGATCGGGAGCATTCAAGGGGTAGTCAAACCTCATATTGAGCCAAATATCGAGCAGCTTTTTATGGGTCTGGGGTGAGCTGAGGAAAGCTTCTGAAGGTGCAAGGATAATAATAAAATAGCTACCATTTCTGCAGTACCTATGTGTGCCAGACTGTGCCAAGCACTTGACAGACATTATTGAATCCATCCTGCGACAACCCAGCCTGGGAACCAAGGCTTGGGGACGGGGCCCAGCCAGTGGAGGGCAGGGCCAGGATTCAGCCCATGTCTGCTGGCTCCAAAGCCAGGGCTCCTGCTCCTGCTGCACTGCAGGCCTCTCCCACCTGGGCAGGGGAGTGGGCTCTGAGGGGCGCCCTTTGGCCCCCGAATATCTCACCATCACAGGCGATGTCTCCAGACAGCCCAGGGAAAGACCAATTCAACTTGCCTGGGGCAGGGAAGGCTCAACCTACACTTCTTGACCTCTTTGAAAACACAGACCCCTCTGAGAATCAGATGAATGTTATCAAGCCCCTCCCCTCAAAAACCTCACCTGCAAAACTGCGTAGGAATTCTGGAGATTCAGAGATCCCTTGAAACCCTCCCATGGACCTCACGTTTGGAATCTCTCCATTAAGCCATAGGCAAGGTTACCTGAAAGTTAAAATTAAGCTGAAAAAGGACAGCAACAAGAGTAATAATAATAATAGTAACCATGGATACACTTTCCTGATCACTTATTAAGTGTCAAGCAACTTTTTCTGCAAAGGGTTAAATAGTAACTATTTTAGGCTTTTCAGGCCACATGGTCTCAGGTCTCTGTCACAACTACTCAACTCTGTCCACACTGGTTGGAGGAGGCATCTGCTTGCCAGAAACACGGCCCATCCACTGGGACCCTCAAGGACCCCATCACTGCACATTCTGGAGCCACCCGGGCGATCTGGGGGAGGAGACTGATGAGGGTGGGGGGGCACCGAGGCCCATGCACACGCAGCCACAGACAACATGTAAACAAATGGCAGCTTGTATTCCAATAAAACTCAACTTATGGACAGTGAAACTTGAATTTTATATAACATTCACATGTCACCAAATATTACTCTTCTCTTAATTTTTTCCCCAACAATTAAAAAGTGTAAAAGCCATTCTCAGCTCATGGGCCATAAAAAAACAGGCGGCAAGCCCACAGGCCGTTGTTTGCCACCCCCTGCACTTTGCCAACGACTTTGACACATCTTATTTAACGCTCACAACAACTGTGTGGATTAGGCATTGTTATTATCAGATTATTGTCAGATGAGGACACTGAGGCCCAGAGAGGTTAAATAACTCATTTACGAAGCTCCGGAGTGAGGACTTGAGCCCACCCCCAAGCCTGTTGGCTTTCCTGAGAGACAAGATGGGCGAGTTTAAATTGTGGAGAAAGGGAAGGAAAAGGTGCTGGAGGAGCAGAAAGGGGGCCCCTAAGGTGCGGCAACGCTCGGCGGGGGGAGTGTAAGGGAGGCCGAGAGAGGCTCCTTCCTCCCCTGTCTCTGCTTGAATGGTCTGCACTGCAGGGGAGGGCGACTGGCTTCCTGAGCTGTTCCTCCAGGGACGGAGGCCCCAGATCCAGGACAGCTGGTGGCCTTCACATTGTTTTGCGTCTCCCAGGTTCTCTTAATTATAACCAATTTGCCACCCTCAGCAATTCCTTGTTCTCCTTTGCTAATACCCATGAGTTGGAACTACCCGCCAGACTCCCAGCCAAATGCTCAGCTAAAATCACTTCCCTTTCCCATGTAGGGAGCCCCAGTCTCCTAGAAACTTGCCTTTATTCTCAGTCCTGAGAGGCGGGCAAGGCCGGTCCTTTTGCAAGCTGCCTTGCTTGGCTGGGATTTGCCATCCAGATCTCTTAGCAAAAGGGGAGACGGAATCTGCTTAACTTTCTCAGACTCCTCGCCTTCCCGGCTGACCGTCGGGCTCAAGGAGACTGACTGCAACAGGCAACCTTTCTTCTGTGATGCTCTTTACCATGTCTCCATTCCCACCTTAGTTATTTGCAACTTGGGCCCAAGGCTCTGAAACTCTCTACTCCAGAAACACACTCTGGGCCATACCTGTGTATGATTTGGGGTAACAGAGGCTGGAAGCTGGGGCTGAGGAAGGTGACAGCACGAGGGGCTGGAGGAAGACATGGGCTTGATGTCACACCTGTGTAGGCAACCTGGGCCAAGTGACCTGGCTTCACTTTGGAAGCCTTGACGCAGCATCAGAGGAGCATTAAGAGTATGAGCTCCAGCCTCATGGGAACCTGGGTTCAATTTGGGCTCTGCTCTATTCTCAGATCTCAGGCAGAAAGGGTTACCTTTCTAACCTCAGTTCACTCATCTATAAAATAGACAAAACACTAGTTTCTCATAGGGTTGTTGTGAAGATTAAATAAAATAATAAAGATAAAGTGTTCAGCCCTGTCAACAGCATTTTAATGACTTTTATCAGTAAACTAAGGGTGGTAATACTTCTAACAGCAGAGGTCTGGAGAAGATTCAACGTGTCAAGGGCCTGGCCCATAGTTCTGACTCTGTAAATGGGAGCTGAATCACATGGTTCTCAAACCAGACCTCAGGAGACCACCAAGAGCTCGGGCGACCTTGGGTGCACCCTGCCTTTGTGATTGAGAACCCCAATTATCAAACTCCAAGCATGCAATGAAGTAAGGGCAGTTCTCTCCTTAGTAAATAATTTCCGACTCAGTTCCTTTATACAGTTAGTTTCCTCCAATACCTTCAGTATGTGGCCCTATTTTATAAAAGTATCTACTGGCCTTCACCTTCTCGGGGACATATCTATTGGGTGAAAATACCCTTGTCTGCTGGCTTCCTGCCTGCAGTGGATTTCTTTATCTGTTACTTTGGGTCAGGAACAAATACAGAACTTGAACGTCCTCATATTTCCCTCCTGGCCCCAGGTGGGCAAACAGGCAGCCTAAGATCCAGGCCTAGCTCCTCGCAGACGGAAGGCGCCGAAGAGCTGCGCGCCAGCGGGGCTGCCCCTCCGCACAGCCCCAGACCCTGCCTCCGCGCCCTGGCCTTCCCTGCAGGAGCCATCCCTGCGCAGCCTTGCTCACCAGCGCCGCCCAGTGGTGAGATCGGAGAGCTGCGGGGGAAGGTCGACTGAGCAGCCAGCTCCACGCAACCCTCCGGGCCCTAAACCTAATCTGTTACTCAGGACTCTCACTCTCACTGTGTCGCTAGAAGCTCTCCGATTTGCTAACTGTCTGCTGGAAGGTGAGTCCTCTGGGCCTTGACCCCACGGGACCCAACAACAGGAAGATCTTTATTTAGGAGCATCCTTTTTTCTGCTTATAAAAGGAACTCATTTCATCAGCCGGGAGTGAAGCTGCCCCACGCCACCCGGAATCACCCGCAGAGACACCTGCTGGTGCAGGGGGCCTCCCAAAGGCTTCTCCCTGGGGCCAGCAGAACACTCAGCCCCCAAGCCAAAAGGTCCTTCTCTTCGTTAACTACAAAATAAGCATCGCCAGGCCCCCTGGGCTACTTGCAGAACAAATGTTTATGCCTTTGGAAAGAGAAAAAAGAAAGACTCTTGCAAGTTCTCCCCAAGCAGATGGGCGCCAGGTCAGTAATTAACCCTCAGCAATCGGGGTGTCTGATCTTCAGCCAACTGGTCTGCAGCAGGTTGTGGGTGGCTGATGTGGGCTTCTGCTATAACTTTGTGTTTGAGGGGCCTTTGAAGCCTTGGAATACTCTGGAAGGGATGCTGGCTACATCTTTAAAACTGTGAATTAGGCACTAGGGACCCCCAGAAAGCCCCCCAACGCCACAGCACCTGCTCCAGGTGAAGGGTTGGGAGCAGCCACAGCATTCAAACCACTCGGGGCAGGACCTTCAGTGACGGGTGTGCACACACAGCCGTTGGGAGCAAGGCCCGCCACAGGGCTAACATTTGCTAAAGAGCAGGTCGTTAGTCGTATCAATGGCGAACATTCATTAAATGCCTAAGGACTAGGCTCCCTGCTAAACTCCACACACTATTTCATTTGCTCCTCCCAACAACCCCATGGGTTGGGTGTGGTTATATTCACGTTTTACGGATGAGGAAATGGAGTCTCAGAGAAATAGAGTCTGCTGCTGACGTCATTTAATCTCGGGTGGGTAGATTCTCCTCTTCATACAGAATATGTCCCTTGCCCGATGTCATCGAGCTGGTGAGTGGTGGCAACGCTGGGACTGAAACCCAGGGCTTTACCACTTTAAAGACACATCCGCCCATCCCTGTCCACTTGTGTTTGCAAACACAGATGACGGTTACCACCTTTCAGGCTTCCAGAAGCCGTGCCAAACTTGAAGGAGCTGACTTGTGGGAGCTCAGTGCAAAGATTACGGTCAGGTCTCCGCTTGGGTGTAGCCAGAGGGAGTGAGAGGGGCAGCTGTCAGCTCCCCCAGGTCCAGAATCCCATCATGAGAGGCTTGGGGATCTGAAAGGATCAGCCTCCTCCATCTTTTCAATGAGGAAACTGAGTCCCAGAGAGCAGAATTCATCCCACCCTAATTTTGCCTCCACAGTCAGTGTCCTTTCCATGACTGCATGGAACATCCTAAAAAAAAAAAAAAATGAAGCTGGTGGCAAGAACTGGATTAGGAAAATGGGGAGAAAGCTGATCCTCCTGGAGTGTTCCCTCTGCCCTTGGTCTGGGAGGAGGGCATCATGCAGTTTCTAAGCGTGTTTCTTGGGGCTGGCCCTGTGGTGTAGTGGTTAAGTTCACGTGCTCTGCTTTGGTGGCCCGAAGTTCAGAGGTTTGAATCCCAGGTGCGGACCTATGCACTGTTCATCAAGCCATGCTGTGGCTGCACCCACATACAAAATGGAAGGCGATGGGCACAGATGTTAGCTCAGGGCTAATCTTCTTCAGCAAAAAAAAAGAGGAAAATTGGCAATGGATGTTAGCTCAGAGCCAAACTTCCTCACCAAAAAAGAGCTTTTCTTGCTTATGCAAAGTTAACCACGGATTGCTTCCATCTTGTGGCTTCAAGGCACCCTGTGTCACTAACAGGCAGGTGAGGGAACCAAGTGTGGGCAGAGGGTCTTCAGGAGATGTTAGAGGCGAGGCCTAGGAGTCATGTACTTCACTTCCTCCCACATCCCATTGGCCATAACAGGTCACATGGGCTCACCTCGATGCAAGGGCCTCTGGGAAATGTCTTCTTGTGGATGAGGAGGTGTGGGAAATGAAATTGGTGAATCCATGGCATTGTCTCTGCCACACTATTCAAAAGGTCATAGTCACGTCAGGACCTGAAAGACCTCAAGATTGGAGGGAAGGCCAGTGTGCATGTTGCTCAGCACATGGGAGGAGCAAGAGGGTGAGGCTGTAAAATTAGGCTGTCCCAGTGTGAGAAACAGCAGTGAAAAGGTGGAAGTGGGGAGGGTGCTGATTTGCAATCAAGATCCACGTGGCTCAAGTCCCTGACATCAATCCAGCCACAGCAGGAGAAGGACTAGATGGTGCCAGAGCAGGAGGCAGAATCTTCCCGATGAATGTCCAGGGAAATCCAATAGCCCTAAAGATGTCAAAGGGAAGCCACGCCAGCCAGGAGTCCTGGCCGGCTCTCCAGAAAAGAAGAGGATGCAAGAGGGAGCTGGGAAATGAAAATAAAGAACAGAGGAGAGAAGCAAACACAGGGCACTGGGGAGTTCTAAGACAACAGGGACTGGTGGCTGGAAAAGTCTCTGGTGCCAGCAGTGCCCGCTTCATGCATGTGCTACCTCTGCAGTCACACAGGGCCCCGTGTTCAGAAGGGCCTCATGCTTGGTTCTGCTGTCCTCATCCTGAAATTCTTAATTTTCAAAGCAGGGGGCCCACATTTTCATTTTGCATTGGGCCCCACAAATGATGTAGCCAGCCCTGAGTCCAGCGATATCAGCATTTTTTCCGGATGCCCTCGCCTCCAGGGTGCTGCTGACGGGGGCTATTTTCCAGCCTGATGGGACAGCAAAGCAACAGGAAATGGATCTGGAGGAAGATGGGTGACGGTGGTCAGCTCAGGAGTGACTGGCTCCTTAATGTTCTCAGATATAAACATTGAGGAGGGACAGGGCTCAGATTCCACTTGCTAGGGAGCAAGATTGGGAGGAAACAGGTACTTACTGGTGAGAGATTTTTCAAAAACAGAGAATGATGAGCTCTGAAAGGGGGTGATGTTGAGGATGGCAGATGAGTAGATGAAGTCCAGGAGGCCAAACAGGAAAATGAGGGCATTGGATTAGAGTGAGAGGGAGGGGGATTGAACAAGGAGACAATGAGTTCCTCCTAACCTTAGGAGTCTCTACTTTCATATACAAAGAGACATTTAAGGAGGCCTGTACACTTTTTTTTTAAACAGTCCTGATGTTGGAGGCATTACAAAAGTGGGAAATAGATGAACTAGTCCAAAACGGTAATGGCTGTGGACAGTGGTGTGGGAGACCCTCTTCAAGTCAAAGAGGGATTCAGACACAGCTGGCAAACTGTTGGGACCAGCCCTCCGTTGCCTTGGCTAGAACAGGCCACAGCCTAAGGAAAGAAGGAAGCTGGTACCACGAGCTCGATCTAGTTACAAAGCATGATTCCAAAGAAGAGGAGCAATTAGTAATAGCGCCTTGCTCTCATTTGTTGAGCACGTACGGTGCCAGGCACTGTGCTATATACATGTATTAGTTATCCTCTGCCATGTAACAAATTACCACAAAATTTAGCAGCTTAAAACAATGAACATGTATTATCTACAGTTTCTCTGGGTCAGGATTCGGGAGCAGTTTACCTGAGTGGTTTGGGTTTAGGGCCTCCCACAAGGTTATAGTCAAGGTGTCAGGTGGACTGGAGCTGAAGGATCCATGTCCAAGATGGTGCACTCATGTAGCCGGCAAGTTGGCACTGGCTGTCGACAGGAGGCATCAGTTCCTTGCCACTTGAACTTCTCCATGGAGCTGCTTGAGCATCCTCAAGACACGGTGGCTGACTACCCTTGGAGCAAGTGATGCAAAAGCAAGGAAGATGGAAGCTGCAATGTCTTTTATGGTGTAGCCTCAGAAATCACACTCGGTCATTTCTGCAATATCCTGTTGGTACAGAGGTCTGCCCTATTCAGTGTGGGAGGCAACTACACGAGAGCATGAATACCAGCAGGTGGGGATCAATGATGGCCATCTTGGACACTGGCTACCACAGCATGCTACTTGCATTTTTTCATTTAATCATCACAACAGAGTTGGTAATAATGTTTTCCCTTACTAGTGGAGGAAACTCTGCTCAATATCAAACAACAATAAGTAGTAGAGCTGGGATTTGTACCCAGCTGTCCCTTGGATATGTCTGAGCTCTGTGGCGAGCAGGGGTGATGTAAGGAAGGATGGACATAAATGTTCACAAAACCCTGTTAGACACTGGACTCCAAGCAGCAAGATGTTGTGTTTCTCTCCTTTGCGGAGTCCCAACGGGGAGAGGCATCTTCTCCCCAGCTGTCCCACATGCTGCGGGGAGTTTTGGCCCTAGGAGGGCACCAGTGAGTAGCAGGTAGAGAAAAGTACTGCCTCTCTCCAACCCCCCCTCACTTCTCCTGAGGAGGAGGGGCTGCTACTCAGAATGAGATTCTAGAACAGGGACTGAATCAAATTTACTATGGTCAGGGTCACTGTTAAAAGATCCTTAACACATGCACACACACATACCACATAGACATGTACACCACACACATGCCTACTCTGTCCTATGCACATGCACACCTCACAAGTGTGCGTGACACAGAACATGCACACACACAGGTGCATGTGCATGTACACCACACATGCGTGTGCACACACACACACGCATACATACACCATATACTTTCCTCTTAGGCTTTCTGCCTCTGAGTGACCAGGTGATTTATTTTTTCCACAAAAACTTATTGAGCACCTGCTGTATACCTGCATGGTGCTTGGTGCGAGGGATACAGTGGCCTGAGAAATAGACGTGGTCTCTCCTAGCTAATGGAATAAGACAAGAAAAGGAAATAAAAGGTGTATATATTGGGAAGGAAGAAATAAAAACTATCTTCACTTGCAGACGACATGATTATCTATGTAGAAAAATCCAAAAGAAATGACAAAAAACAAAACAAAACAACAAAAACCAAAAAACTCCTGGAACTAGTAGGCAATTATAGCAAGCTTCCAGGATACAAGATTAATGCACAAAAGTCAATCATTTTCCTATATACCAGCAATGAACAAGTGAATTTGAAATTAAAAACACAATACCATTTACATTCACATCCCAAAATGAAATACTAATTATAAATCTAATGAAATATGTAAAAGATCTGTATGTGGAAAACTGCAAAATTCTGATGAACAAAATTAAAGAACTAAATAAACAGAGAGATATTCCACATTCCTAGATAAGAAGACTCAATATTGTCAAGATGTCAGTTCTTCCCAACTTGATCTATAGATTCAGTGCAATCCCAATCAAAATCCCAGCAAGTTATTTTGTGAATATTGACAAACTAATTCTAAAGTTTATATGGGGAGGCAAAAGACCTAGAATAGCCAACTCAATACTGAAGGAGAAGAACAAAGTCAGAGGACTGACACCACTCGACTTCAAGACTTACTATAAAGCTACAGTAAACAAGACAGCGTGGTATTGGTATTGGTAAAATAATAAACAATTAGATCAATGGAACAGAATAGAGAGCCCAGAAAGAGACGCACATAAATACAGAGATACCACTACACACCTATTAGAATGACCAAAATCTGAAACACTGACAACACCAAATGCTGGCGAGGATGTGCAGCAACAGGAACGCTCATTCATTGCTGGTGAGAATGCAAAATGGTACAACCACGTTGGAAGACAGTTTGGTGGTTTCTTACAAAACTAAACATACTCTTACTATGTGATCCAGCAATTGTGCTCCTTGGAATTTACCCAAAGGAGCTGACAACTTATGTCCAAACAAAAACCTGCACACACAAGTTTATAGCAGGTTTATTCATAACCGCCAAAACTTGGAAGCAACCAAGATGTTCTTCAGTAGGTGAACGGATAAATAAACTGTGGTCCATCTAGACAATGGAATATCATTCAGCACTAAAAAGAAATGAGCTATCAAGCCATGAAAAGACGTGGAGTAAATTTAAATGCATATTACTAAATGAAAGAAGCCAGTCTGAAAAGGCTACATACCGTATGATTCCAACTCTATGACATTCTGGAAAAGGTAAAACTAGGGAGAGAGCAAAAAGATCAGTGGTTGCCTGGAGTTGGGGGAAAGGGAGGGATGAGTAGGTGGAGCACAGAGGATTTTTAGGATAGTGAAAATAGTCGGTATGATACTACGATGGTGGATAAATGTCATTATACGCTTGCGCAAACCCACAGAATGTACAACGCCAAGAGTAAATCTTAATGTAAACTATGGACTTTGGGTGATAATGATGTGTCAATGTAAGTTCATCAATTATAACAAGTGTACCACTCTGGTGGGGGACATTGATGAGGCTTTGCATGTGGAGGGGGGCAGGGAGTGTATGGGACAGCTCTGTACCTTCCATTCAATTTTGCTGTAAACCTAAAACTGCTCTAAAAAAAAAAAAAATAGACATGGTCTCTGCTCGTATGAAGCCTGGGGTCATACGCTCTGAGTGGGGCTGGCCTGCCGGGGGTCCCTTCTCCTCCCCTCGCATCAGCTGCAGCTCACTCCCCCGCTCCATTCAGCATTTGGTGCAGGCATTGGGAAGGCCCCCAGACATGGAACCTGAGCCTTGGCCTCTGGCCCACTTTACCAGAGGTCCACAGTATGGAATCCATCATTAGCCTAGTTAATGATAACGTGTATTTTAGAACCTGCCAAAGTTATAGAGGCCCATCCTCTCTTGACTCTTTGAGTCAATATGAGATAGAACTTTCCAGAAATCAGGAAACAAAGATCAAAGTTTTGCTGTTCTTTCCTTCCTTGCCCAAGACCGTGCTAAGCAGCTTTTAGATATGACTCGTTCTGCTTCCTGCCTTCTGCTGGCAGTGGGATTTCTTTATCCAGGCAGTGCAGGCCTCGGCAGTGATGTAACTCACCACGGCTGAGCTCTGTGGGCACAACTGGTGGCGACTTCAAAGGACGAGGGGATGTCTTCATTACCCCTTCTCAGATAGGAATGGTGGGCTCAGCACTGCCAGTCTGACTCACTTGAGGCAGGTCACAACTTTCCTGCCTCATCTGGGACCCCTGGAGGTGAGTCCTGCTTTGCTCTCTCATAGAAACAGCGCGCAGCAAGCCACAAATGCCACAGCAGAAGGAAGGACTTCCCGTAGGATCTATTCAGCTCTGGTTGCAATATGTTTTATCATCTGGAAGGGCACATAAAGCCTTGTGTGGTTTGCTCAGGATCAATGGTCACAGTCGTTTAATCCCAAAGGCAGACTTGTCACCCAGTGACGTCAAAGGGCCCGCACCCACCGTGGGCTTTTCTGAGAGTGTCCCAGACCAAGTCGCACATTGATTTCCTGTTTGTCAATGTCCTCGTGCATTTATCTCACTGGAGGACCTCACGGGCAGCAGGATTTGGGCATTCCTGGAGCTCCCAGCTGGACACCAGCCCTGAGAACCACAGTCCCATGATGACTTCAAGCATAGGTCTTTGGCACCAGTGGGTGGGCACAGGCACCCAGCGGAAGACAAGGATGGTGGGCGATGCCAGATGGAGCATGAACCTGGTGGATGGGCCCATGCATGCATGTGAGAGAGCCTCGGGACCTTCAGACAACTCGTTGAGACTTTGAGGGAGGCTGGCCACCCCATCTGTACTCCAGGCCTACCTAGGGTACCTCTGGCCACAGATGCCTTCCTAGATGCCAGGGCCAAGTAACTGAAAGTCACAATCCAGAAAGTCTGCTCATAGACTGTCAGAGTGGAGGTCACCCTTTGTCCCAGTGCAGGAACCCCCTGTGGCATCCTGGGCAGGTGGCCCTCTACCTCTGCTGCATCTTCCTGGAGCAGGAAGCTCATGTCTCTAGAGGCAGCTGCTCCTGCACTCGACAGGCGTGACTCTTGTCTATCCAGCCCTCGGACTCTGTTGTCCCAGCAATGTGGGCCTTGTCCTGACCATTCTCTCAATCTTATCCACTGCCCTTTATCCTTCTGCCACCGCCCGAGGTCAGGCCATAACCATCCCTTGCTGGGTGACAGCAGCAGTGTCCTCAACGGTCTCCCTGCCCCTGTTCTTCCCCCTCCCGTCCATTCTCCATCCTCCCATAGGCAGGCGCTTTTTGAACCCAGGGCTAACTAGCTCCTTCCTGCCTAAACCCTTCCATGGCTCCCCAGCAGTCCCAGAATAACAGGGCTTCCAGGGCTTTCCATGATCTGACCTCAACTGACCTCTCCAACCTCATTAATAATAATAATAATAATATGTTGATGATGATGATGATTACCAACACTTACATAGCACCTACCAAGCTCCAGGCACTGTATAAATGCCCCAGTGCATTAACCCACTTCAACAGCTACGAGGACAGGGGTCTCCCCCATCCCCACCTTCCAAGCTTCAATCCTTGTACAGCCCACGCTCTTTCTCGCTCTCTTCCCTCAGCCCTGAACACGCCTCCATTTCCTTTTTGCCAGGGAAGGCCCATGCCTCCCTCAGTGCCCAGTAAGGCTGTCCTGTCTTCTGAGAAGCTTTTGGGGATTCCCCTAAGTCTCAGGAAGATGCTGTACCAGCTCCTCTCCATTTGCTTCCACGTGTCTCTGCTTTGCTCTGTGTCACATGGAGCCTAACTCAACAGGAAGCCGGATGAGGGTGATCAGAGGTGGGAGGAGAGGGGTGGCCATGTGGGCAGTGGCTGAGCCCCCCTGGTGGTGACAGGTCCTGTGGGGCGGTCCCTGCTCCATGGCTCCAACTCTACCTTGGCTCCTGTGACGCCCCTCCCCTTCAGGCCTGGGGACCCTGAGTTCCTGAGCGCCTGTCCCTCCCTGTTGGGTCCCCAGGACCAGCTATATAATCTGCAGGGTGCAGCATGAAATAAAAATGAGGGGCCTCTTATTCAAAAATTATGAAGAATTTCAAGACAGCAGAGCATTAAACCAAGCACAGGGCCCTTCTGAGCACGGGGCCCTGTGTGACTGTGCAGGTCACACACCTGTGACACCCATTCTGTGGGTCCCTTCACCCTGCCACACCTCAGTAAGAGCCTCGCATTAAATCCTAGGCAGTTACCTCTTTTGAGAGTCTGGCCCTGACTGTCAACATGTGTCCTGTCTACGCTACCACGGTCTCCTGGCTCGTCGTCACGTGCAAATCCTTTCTCGGTTGGCTGTGGGGTGACCTCCCATGGACAAGCCTTGGCCCCTGGAGCTCTCATTCACTTGTTCTCGCGCGTTTCCTGAGCCCCTCTCTGCGCCAGGCCTGGGATGGGGTTGGGGTCCCAGCAGAGATGAGCCCAGGCATGACTGCAAGGCAGAGTGGAGGTCTCCATCCCAGCCCAGAAAGTCAGAGCAGGCTCCTTGAAGGAACTGGTGTCCAAGGATGAGTAGGAATTATCCCGGGGCAGGGGAGGGGAAAGGCAGCTGGGGACCGAATGTGCCAAGGTCCCCAGGCTGGAGATGGAGGCAAGTTTGAGGAGCCAAACAATGCTCATCCAGCTGCAGCTTGTGGTGCAAGAGAGGGGGCTGGAGGCCTCCGCAGGGGCAGGGCACACTGGCTGGCAGAAACTCCCAGGCCGAGCTGGACATTTGCTCCAAGAGCAAAGGGGAGCTACCATGACGGTTAGGCTGGGAGGTGGTGTGGTCAGATTTGCACTGCACATATTCAGAGGGGTGTGGTCGGGAATGCACTGGGAGGGACAAGGCTGAAGGCTGATGGGGGACCAACTGGGAAGTTGTTCAGCCATTGAGATAGGAGGTGATGGGGTCTTGGACCCGGGTGGTGTTGGGTGGAGAAGGGCTCAGTTGGAGAGGCATTTTGGAAGGAATATTGAGGAGACTTGCGATGGATTGGCTGGAGAGGCAGGTGGTATGTAAAGGAGAACAAGTTTGTGGGCAGCTGGGTGGGGGCTGGCTTGAATAGGGCGGGTGAGGAGGACACGGTGGGGGCATGGGTTTGGGATTCAGCTTACAAGTTTGGGAACATCTTGAGTCATGGGGCCTGCAACACAGAGGCCGAGGCGGGATTTGCACTCAGACCTGTCTGCTGCAGAGCCCAGCTCTTCCCGCCACCATCCACACTGCCATCAGACAGCAGGTGCGCTGACCCAGTGTGGGGACATGCCCTGCGCTCCCCTCGTGCTGTGATCTGACCTGGCTTCCCTCGATGTCAAATATGGGAGACTGCTGGAGGCGGCCCGGTGGCACAGCGGTTAAGTGCGTGCGCTCCGCTGCAGCGGCCTGGGGTTTGCAGGTTCGGATCCCGGGCGTGCACTGATGCACTGCTTGTCAAGCCATGCTTTGGCAGCGTCCCATATAAAATAGAGGAAGATGGGCACGATGTTGGCCCAGGGCCAGTCTTCCTCAGCAAAAAGAGGAGGATTGGCGTGGATGTTAGCTCAGGGCTGATCTTCCTCACACACACAAAAAATATCTATGTCCAGGTCTACAGACTGGATGAGGGTACAGCTGGGCTGTCTGCCTCAATGGATGAGAAGGGCTTGCGTGTGTGTGCGTGTGTGTGTATGTGTGTGACAAGGGGATCGGGGGTGATATATTAATTTGCTTCGGCGGTCATAACAAAATACTGTAGACTGGGTGGCTTAAACAACAGAAATTTATTTTTTTACAGTTCTGGAGGCTGGAAGTCCAAGATAAAGGCACTGGCAGGTTTGGTTTCTCCTGAGGCCTCTTTCCTTGGCTTGAAGATGGCTGCCCCTTTGCTGCCTCTTCACCTGGCTGTCCCCATGTGCATGCGCACCCCTGGTATCTCTCTCTGTGCCCAAATTTCCTCTTCTCATAAGGACTCCAGTCATATTGGATTAGGGCCCACCCTAATGGCCTCGTTCTAACTTAATCTCCTCTTTAAAGGCGTTATCTCCAAATATGGTTCCTTTTGGAGGTACTGAGGGTTAGGACATATGAATTTGGTGGGGAGGGCACAATTCAGCCCATAACAGCTGATAAGAGCTTAGTCCTGCTGAGCCAAGGGGCTGCAGGCAGCAGGGAGGAACATGAAGGAGACAGAACTGGGTGTGAGAACAGGACCCACGATCAGAGAAGCAGAGTGAGGCTCAGGGTGGGCTACCTGCCACAGATACCTTTCTGGGAAATAGAGCAGGCAGGACCCAAACATACAATGCCTGTACCCCATCTGAATGGGCACAGAATCCAGTGTGAGTCTCTCTGTGCCCAGAGCTTCATTGGTAGGCCTGGGGGCTTCAAGAGAGTGGAAACTGGAACTTGGGCACAAGCCAAGCTCAGGGGACCTCTGAGAGGGGTCAGCCATAGAGGTAGCCATGGGGGCCAGCCTAGGGCCAAGACCACACCAAACTTGCATCTGCCTCCTGGACCTCTTCTGGCCAGAGGCCCTGGACAGACCATCCCCGCACAGCCTCAGCCTTCACTATGGCTGAGAAATATCCCTGCAGCTTCCACAACAACCCTGACCTTCTCTTCACTGCCTGGATAGGCCCAGGGTTTCTCTACAATCTTTTCAACCTAATTGACATTTATATGACTCCTAACCAAATAACAGCAGAATGCACATTCTTTTCAAGTGTACATGGGACATTTACCAAGATAGACCATATTCTGGGCTATAAAACAAACCTCAATGAATGTAAAAGGATTGAAGTGAGCTTCCACCTTAAGAAATTTAAAAAAGAAGAAGATTAGTGAGACTCAAAGTAAGTAGAAGAGAGGCACAAAAATCAGAGTGAAAATCAAATAAATGGAAAAAAGAAAAACAATTGAGAACATCACTGAAACCAAAGCTGGTTCTCTGAGAAGATCAACAAAATTGATTAACCTCTAGCCAGATTGACCGGTAGAAAAAGAAAGAAGACACATGACAGAGGTGACATCACTATAGATTATACAGATATTTAAAGGACACAAAGGGAATATTTTGAACAACTTTACGCCAATAAAATTGCCAGCTTAGATGAAATGAACATATTCCTGAAAGATATGATTTACCAAAGCTCATTCAAGAACCAAGAGATAACCTGAATATCTCTCTATCTATTAAAGACTTTGAATTTGTAGTAAAAAATTTTTCTACAAACAAAACTTCAGGCCTAAATGGCTTCCACACATCTAAGGAAGAAATAATACCAATTCTATACAAGCTTCCATAAAGTCGAACGGGAAGGAATATTTCCCAATTCATTCTATGAGGTCGTTATTTCACTGATACCAAAACTGGACAACAGTATTATAAGAATAGAAACCACAATATCACTCATGAACACAGAAACAAAAATTCTTTTTTTTTTTTTTTGTGAGGAAGATCAGCCCTGAGCTAACATCCATGCCAATCCTCCTCTTTTTGCTGAGGAAGACTGGCCCTGGGCTAACATCTCTGCCTGTCTTCCTCCACTTTATATGGGATGCCGCCACAGCATGGCCTGATAAGCAGTGCATTGGTGTGCATCCAGGATCTGAACCCAGGCCACCAGCAGTGGAGCGCATGCACTTAACTGCTACGCCATGGGGCTGGCCCCCAAAACAAAAATTCTTAACAAAATTTTGGCAAATTGAATCCAATAATGTATAATAAATTATCTCAGTTTTTGTTTATCTCGGAATGTCTTTATTTCACTTTCAGTTTTGAAAGATAGTTTTTGCTGGATAAAAGATTCTTGGTTGACTTATTCTTCCTTTCAGCACTTTGCCTTCTAGTCCCCATTGTTTCTGATGAGAAGTCAGCTGTTAGTCTTATAGAGGGTCTCTTGTATATGATGACTCATTTTTCTCTTGCTGCTTTCAAGAATTTCTCTTTGTCTTTGGATTTCTTTACTACCATGTATTTGGGTGTGGATCTCTTTGCATTTTTCCTACTTGGAGTCCATTAAGCTTCTTGGATATGTAGATTAATATTTTCATCAAATGTGGGGAGTCTTCAGCCATTAGTTCTTTAAGTAGTTTTCTTCTCCTTTCTCTCTCTCTTCTCCTCTGGTGCTCCCATTATGCATGTGTTGGTGCACTTAATGGTGTCTCACATTTCTCTATGGCTCTGTTCATTTTTCTGCATTCTTTTCTCTCTCTATTCTTCAGATTGCATAATCTCTATCAGTCTATCCTTAAGCTTGCTGATTCTTTACAAGCTCAGGTGGGTGGGAGAGGGAGAGAATGGGCCATAGTTCAAATGCTACTGACTCTTGCTGTTCTGAGATTTAGTAGATTTTCTTGAATACATGTGTCTTTGTTTGCTGTATGCACTTAGGACAATTTCCAGACACTTTAAATGGTTGTTTTTTTCAAATAATTTTTATCAATTTTAGTGGTTTGGGGAGAGGGACCAGACACCATTATTCTAGAAGCTGTCTCTGAATATATAATATATAAATATATATATTTGAATATATATAATGAATATAAAATTGAATATATAAAAAAATATAGGGGCCGGCCCAGTGGCCCAAGCAGTTAAGTGCGCACTCAGCCTGGGGTTTGTCAGTTCAGATCCCGGGCGCGCACCGATGCACCACTTGCTAAGCCATGCTGTGGCAGTGTCCCATATAAAGTAGTGGAAGATGGGCATGGATGTCAACCCAGGGCCAGTCTTCCTCAGCAAAAAAGAGGAGGACTGGCATTGGATGTTAGCTCAGGGCTAGTCTTCCTCACAAAAAAACAATAAATAAATAAATAAATATATATATATATATATAATATACAAAAAGAGTAATACATCACAACCAAATGGGGTTTCTCTGAAGAATGCAAAGTTGCTTTAACAGTGGAAAATCAATCAGTGTGATTTACCATATAAACATACTTAAAAATAAAAACTATAAGATCATCTCAATAAATGCAGATAAAAACTTTAAGCAAATCAGGAATAGAAGGGAACTTCCTTACATCTACCACCCCAGAAAAGAACCCTACAGCTAACGCCATCTTTATGGGGAAAGGCTGAGAGCTTTCCCCTCAAGATCATGAATAAGACAGGCCAGTTTACTCTCACCACTTCTATTCAGCATTGTACTGGAGGTTCTAGCCAATATTATCAGGCAAGAAAAAGAAATAAAAGGCATCCGTATTTGAGAGAAAGAAGAAAAACTGCCTTTATCTGCAAATAGCATGTACATCTATGTTAAAAATCTGATGGAATTTACAAAAAAGCAACTAGAACTAATAAGTGAGTATAATAAGGATGCAAGATACAAGATCAATGTACAAAAATCAATAGTATTACTAGCAAAAAATAATTGGAAGTTAAAATTTTTAAAAATACTATTTACATAAAAATTTAAAAAGCATAAAAATACGAAATACTTAGGGATAAATATAACAGAAAATGTAGATTGTTGCAAGAAATTTAAAAAGTCTAAAAAGGGGCCAGTCTGGTGGCATAGTGGTTAAGTTCGCATGCTCTGCTTCAGCAGCCCAGGGTTCGTGGGTTAGGATTCCAGGCGCAGACCTACATACCACTCATCAAGCCATGTTGTGGTGGCGTCCCATATACAAAATAGAGGAATATTGGCACAGATGTTAGCTCAGGGCCAATCTTCCTCAGCAAAATAAAAATAAAAAGTCTAAATAAGTGGAGAGGTATACCATGTTCATGGATTGAAAGACTCAAAATTGTCTAGATGTCAGTTCTTCCTAAATCAATCTATAGATGCAACATAATCCTAGTCAAAATCCCAGCAGGCTTTTTTGTAGAAATTGACAAGCTGATTCTAAAATTTGTATGGAAATGCAAAGGACTTAGAATAGTCAAAACAACTTTAAAAAAGAAGAAGAAAGTTGGAGGACGTACATACCTGACTTCAAGACTTATTATAAAACTACAGCAATTAAGACAGTATGACATTGGTGTAAAAATAGACAAGTAGTTTAATGGAATGGAACAAAGAGTCAAGAATTAGACTCATATATGTCTATGGTCAATTGATTTTCAACAAAGGTGCAAAGGCAATTTGGTAGAGAAAGGATAGTATTTTCAACAAATGATGCTGAAACAATTATAGTGGGTTGAATGGTGGCCCCACCCCCAAAATATGTCCACATCCTAATTCCTGGAACTCATGAATATTACCTTATTTGGAAAAATGGTCTTTGCAGATGTAATTAAGTTAAGGATCTTGAATGAGAAGATCACCCTGGATTGTCTGTGTGGGTCCTAAATCCGATGACAAGTATTTTTATAAGAGACACAGAGGAGAGACATACAAGGAGGAGGTGGTGTGAAGTTAGAGGCAGAGAGGGGAGTGGTGTGAGGACAAGCCAAGGAATGCCGGGCAGCCACCAGAAGCTAGAAGATACGAGGAATGGATTTTCTCACAGAGCCACCAGAGGGAGCATGGCCCTGTCAACACCCAGATTTCAGACTTCCAGCCTCCAGAACCGTGAGAGAATAAATTTCTGTTGTTTTAAGCCACCAAGTATGTGGTAACTTGTTATGGCATCCTCAGGCAATTAATACAGATATCCACATGTGAAAAAAAAGGAATTTTGATCCACAGCTTGCACTATATACAAAAATTAACTCAAAAATAGATCATAAACCTAAATATAAAATCTAAAACTATAAAACTTCTAGAAGAAGAGGTAGGGAAAAAAAATCTTTGCAACCTTGGGTTAGGCAAAGATTTCCTAGATATGACACCAAAAGCACAATCCACAAATCAAATATCAATAAATTGGACTTCACCAAAATGAAGAACATCTTCTCTTTGAAAGACAATGTTAAGGGAATGAAAAGATGAGTCACAGATTGACAGAAAGTATTTGTAAATCACATATCTGATAAAAGACTTGTATCCAGAATATATAAAGAACTCTCAAAACTCACAATGTGAAAACAAACAACTCAATTTAAAAAGGGGGGGCAAACAATTTGCACAGATACTTTACCAAAAAACATGTATGGATGGCAAATAAACACATGAAAAGAAGCTCAACATCATTACTCATTGGGGAAATGCAAATTCAAACCACAGTGAGACCACTGCATACCTCTTACAATGGCTAAAATTAATGATGGCAATACTAAGTGTTGGTGAGGATGAGGAGAAACTCTAGCTCTCGTAGTCTGTCTTACAACCACTTTGGAAAATAGTTTGGCAATTTCTTTAAAAGTCCACAAACACCTACCCTATGACCCAGCAATTCCACTGCTAGGTCTCTACCCAAGAGAAATGAAAATGCATTTCCAGGGCTGGCCCGGTAGGGTAGCAGTTAAGTGCGCGCGCTTGGCTGTGGCTGCCCTGGGTTCGCAGGTTCGGATCCCGGGCGTGCACCGACACACCACTTGTCAGGCCATGCTGTGGCGGCGTCCCATATAAAGTGGAGGAAGATGGGCACAGATGTTAGCCCAGGGCCAGTCTTCGTCAGCAAAAAGAGGAAGATTGGCACCAGATGTTAGCTCAGGGCTGATCTTCCTCACCAAAAAAAAAAAGAAAGAAATGTATGTCCACACAAAAACTTGTATGCAAATGTTCACAGCAGCTTTATTCATAGTGGCCCCAAAGTGAAAGCCATAGCATCGACTGGATCCACACCATCAACAGCTGAATGGATAAACAAGCTGTGGAACAGACGTAGCAAGGAAAGGGAATGAACTATTTTTTTTTTTAAACCTTCTGCTGATTCTTCAAACTCGAGTACAAATGGCAACTTCTCTTTTTTTTGTTTCCCCAAAGCCCCAGTAGACAGTTGTGTGTCATAGCTGCACATCCTTCTAGTTGCTGCATGTGGGACGCGGCCTCAGCATGGCCGGAGAAGCGGTGCGTCGGTGCATGACCGGGATCCAAACCCGGGCCGCCAGTAGCGGAGCGCGTGCACTTAACCGCTAGGCCACGGGGCCGGCCTGGGAATGAACTATTGATGCACACAGCAATGAATGAGTCTCAGAATAATTATGTAGAGTGGAAGAAGCCAGACCAAAAAACAGTGCAGACCATGTGATTTATAGAAAACTCTAGAAAACGCAAAGTCATCTATAGTGACAGAAAGCAGGTCAGTGGTTGCCTGGGGATCAGGGAAGGGGCAAGAGGGAGGGATTACGAAGGGCACAAGGAAACTCTGGTGGGGGGATGCATTCATCATCTTGATTGTGGAGATGGTTTCCCGGGTGTAGACATAGGTCAAATCTGACCAAATTGTACACTCTAAGTGCGTACAGTTTATTGCAGTCAATTATACCTCATCAAAATTGTTTAAAATAACTAATGTCATAGGACAATATAACATAAATTTTTAAAGTAAGCTGCTGTGCTGGGAGTTGGAGGCCTTTTCTCTTGTCTTAAAAGGGGGGTCAGGAGGCAAAGCCAGGTCATCTGACCCAGAACCTGTGCCCTTAACTGTCGCCTGCCTCCCAATTTGCACCGAGGATGGTCCATTTTGGGACCTAAATGGAGCTCAGAGTCCCCTGGGCATAGCACAGAGCCCAGAGCACACGAGCCCATTTGAAGCATTTATGATGCTTCACCTTCGTCTGACTACTACAATGATGATCATGATTTTTCTTTTCTTGCCTCCATGCCTCAGTGACTATCAGCTTCTTGAGAATAGCCCCTTGCTCCTATAACCGCATATTCCTACCTCAGGGCCTTTGCACAGGGTGTTTCCTCGCCCAGTGACACCATCCTGTTCACTCTTCACCAGTTAATTCCCCTCGTCCTTCAGCTTTCGGCTTACAAAGGTTTTCTTTGAGATGGACCCACCCACTCCAAGCTCTGACATCTAAATTACGTCCCTGTTATTCTCTTTCATATGCCCTGATTCCTTCTTGAACATAATTTCCTTATTATGTAGATAATATTTCCTTATTATGTAGATAATTACAGTTATCTGACCGTGGTCTGTCTTCGAGGCTGGTCACGCCTGCTCCTGCATTGCCAACAACGAACGTGACCTTGAACATGAACTTGGGCTCCGAGTGGGCGCTCAGCAAATGTGTGTGGGACGAGCGATGACATGCCCCGTACAGCGCCCGGTATGTTTGGGCCACAGAGCCAGCATTGAATCTCCTAGGCGTTCAAGTCTGCCACGTTCCACCCAGCAAGAAAAATTCAGAGCTGACATTAATTCAGGCCCCACATACATGATTCTCTCTGAGTAAGACATCAAGACAATCCCGCCCTTTGTCGGAACTGTGGGAGTCTGACTTCCGCATCGAGAGAAGCCAGTCTAAAATCAGTCGCTTTTTGAAACCATCAGTTTAAGAAATTAAGGATTCTGTCAGCGTGCCCTGAATTTCTGGGCCCAGCAATTAATTCCTTCTAGATTAAAGGATTGTTGTGTTTCTGATACATTATTATGCGGAGTGGGCTTGCTGTGAATTTTAAAACTTTAACCAGAATCCTCATTAACTGGAATCTTTTATCTGTGTGCAACTTCTAGAAGAGGCCAGTGGCTAGAAAGTGAGCTGATGCATCCAAAAAAAAACATTCCAGAGGGCATCCTAATGCGCATTCAGTCCAGGCAGCTGTCCCCTCTCCAGGCCATTTACCCATAATGCGCCAGGCTCAGGCTGGACCTTGTACGTCACCCCACCGAGTCCTTGCCCGCCCCAGCAGGTGGCCACAGTTATTATCTCCAGTTTATAGGTGAGGAGACTGCAGCTGGTGGAGGGAGGTGAAGAGCCCTGCTCAGGCCAATGGGTGGCCCAAGTCTATCTGACCTCCTGGCCCCATGCTTGACCCCACCTTCCTCTGCACCCCTTCCCTCTGGATGACAACAAAGATCGCTGTGCAGAAGACCCCAGGCCTTTTCAGTCCACCATCCATCCAAGACCCATTCCGGGGTGTGGGGACCAGTGTCCAGGCCACTTATGTGCTGGGAGCAAGGCTCCCTGGGCCCTGGGAGTAGGAGGTCAGAGGGAGCAATGACCCAGGGAACAAGGATGCGGTCCTCTGGGAGCACCCACTAGGACCCTGGCCCAGGGAGGCTGGCCCCCACCCTCCATCATGAGCAGGCTCTGTCCCCGCTGCAGCGTGGGTCCCCCTCCTGCGATATGTCTGGGAACCTCAGGGTTCTCTCAGGCAGGGGCCAGCCTGGCTGCACTTAGGTAGAACCTGAACTCAGACGCAACCCTGGAGGGGAGATTTCTGGGACCCCTGCCAGATGCTGGCTGAGGCACTCCCAGATTAGCCCAGTCCCCCCAGCGTTTTAGCCGCGCCCCCTTTTTAGTTCACACATAGTGTTTGCGCACACAGCCATTTCCTCACCCCACCCCACCCCTGGGCAGGTGGGGAACCAGCGACCCCCAGCCCAGTCTGGTGCCTGGAACCCAAGGATCTCCTTCTAGAAACTTTAGAAACTCAAAAGGAATGAGTCAGGAGCTCCAGCATCCCTAAGAAAATTCCCCCTTCCTTCTCCCACACAAGAGGTAGGGAGGCAGGCGGCCCCAAGAGCAGATCCTGTCGCAGGGCTTTTTCCTCTAGGCCCATGGCGCCGGCTTGTCCCTCAGCCACATTGGCAGGGAGGCTGCTCAGCACTTCTGCCCAAGGTGGCGGGACTTCCCGCAGCATAGAGCAACTAATGATATTTTTCTCATTAAAAAAAAAAATCGAAAGGAAATTCTGACACATGCTACAACACGTGTTGGATGGATTTTGAGGACATTATGCTAAGTGAAATTAGCCTGTCACGAAAGACCAAATATTATATGATTCCACTTATACAAGAGGTATCTAGAGTAGTCACATCCATGGACAGAAAGTAGAAAGGTGGTTGCCAGGGGCCGAGGGGAGGAGGGGATGGGTGTTTAATGGGTACAGAGTTTCAGTTTGGGAGATGAAAAGAGTTCTGGAGACTGATAGGGGTGACTGTTGCACAACAATGTGAATGTACTTAATGCCACTGAACTGTATATTTAAAAATGGTTAAAATGATAAATTTTATATTATATATATTTTACCACAATTTTTTAAAAAGATTAAAAAAAATCTAAAGTTTCCCTTCATGAAGCATCCTGCTCTTTGCATTATGCCACTGAATCCTGGCAGCAACATTTGGAGGTAAATTCTACTATTGTCCTCATTTTATAGGCGAGAAAACCAAGACAAGGGAGGTGACATGAGCAGCCTGTGGTCACCCAGCAAGTAAGCGGCAAGGCGTGCTGTCTCCCCACCCGCGGCCCTGGCCACAAAGAGAGCTGCCCCTCCCTGACCACTTTCCACAGTTCTGCTCAGATTCCCCTGCCAGGGGACAGCAAACGGGATCCAGATGGCGGTTCCCCCACTGACTGGGATGGGGCCGAACTTGAAACCCCTTTGCCAGGGTTTACCAAATGCATCCCAGACTTCTGGAAGTGTCTGCCCTCCTGCTGGGGTAGTGGGGGCCAGAGAGGCAGCCAAGCCTGGCCACAGGCCTGGACAGTGACTGTTGGGGGCGGGGGGTTGGCACCAGCCCCCAGGTATTCCCACAGGCCCTGGATACTGCCCAGTTTCCTCAGACGGTGAGACCCATCTTATTCCCGCCAGTATGAGTGTCCTGGGGCTGCCATAACCGAGTACCACAAACCGAGTGACTTAAACAACAGAAATTTGGTGTCTCACAGTTCAGGAGGCCAGAAGTCTGAAATCAAGGTGTCAGCAGCATTGGTTCCTTCTGAGGGCCGAGAGAGAGGATCTGTTCCATTGCTTTCTCCCAGCTTTTCGTGGCCGCAGGCATCTCTTGGCTTATAGAAGGGCTCCTCCCTGTGTCTTCACATCATCTTCCCGCTATGCATGTCTGTCTCTGTGTCCAAATTTCCCATTTTATAGGGACACAGTCATATTGGATTAGGGCCCACCCTTATGACCTCATCTCAACTTGATCTTCTGCAAAGACTCTATTTCTAGATAAGGCCACATCCACAGGTACCAAGGGTCAGGACTTCAACGTCCTCTGTGGGGACACAATTCAATCCTACTCTGTTCCACGATGCAGTTACTCCTCTCAGCTGCCCAGGAGCCAGTGGAGAAGGTTCTGACGGTCGAGGACATTTGTAAAGTGAAATGCTATTTCACACGCTCTCTAAGGTTTTATGGATTTATAACCATCACTATCCTGTAGCAAATGCTTGCTGTGTGCCAGGCACGAGGCATCCGTGCTCCTCAAGCCTTAGCTGCAGGGCGGCTGTTATCATCCCGTTATACAGGTGAGCAACACAGCTCTCAGTTGGAGGAATGAGACTCAAAATATTGCAGTTAGAGTAAAAAGTATTCGGGCGGAAGAAGAGGTATGTGTGGGGAGGTTATTTCTACCTCCCCCAAATCTCTAGGGCTGCCCCCCAAAATTACCACAATCTTGGTGGCTTAACACAGCAGAAATTTATTCTCTCACAGTTCTGGAGGCCGGAGGTCAGAAGTCAAGGCGTCAGCAGGGCTGCGCTCCCTCCAAAGGCTCTAGGGGAGGATACTTCCTTGCCTGTTGCAGCTTCTGGTGGCCCAGGCGTTCCTTGGCTTGTGGCTGCGTCACCCCAGCTTCTGCCTGTGTCTTCACCTTCACCTTCTCCTCTTCTCTGTCTGTCCTCTGGGTGTCATTTATAAGGACATTTGTCATTGGATTTAGGGCCCACTCAGGTAATCTAGGGTGATATCATCTCAGGCTCCTTAATTTAATTACATCTGCAAAGACCTTTTGTCCAAAAAAGGACACATTCTCAGGTTCCAGCACCTGGACATATCTTTTGAGCGTCACCACTCAACCCATCAGTATAGTCCCAGACACCATCCTCCAAGCTGGGCTACTGCAACCACTCCTGCCTCCCAGCCTCTGGCCCTTGCAGCCAGAGGGATCTTTCAAAAGCAGAGACCAGACCCAAGACCCTCTCCATTAAGTCTCATGGTGACTCCCAGGGCCTCAGGAAGCAGCTCAGACGCGGCCCCCAAAGCTCCCAGGGCCCGGCCCTGCTGACCACTCAGGCTGCGCATCTCTCTCCGGCTCCCCGCCCCCAATCCTCTTCTTACACGTTGACCTGCCCTTGGTTCCTGCAGGGGGCCAAGCCTGTTCCTGCCTTCAGGCCTCCCCCACGCTGTTACTGCTGTTCCCTCTACCTGGGACTCTTCCCCTGGGCTTCTCCTGGGTGACTTTTGCACATCCACCAAGTCTCAGTTTAGATAGCCCCACCCCGCCCCCGACAACCCTGCGGAGTCAGGGGCCTCCTCTGAGCTCCCACAGCCCCAGGGCTCTGACCGTCATGGGTTATGGCAGTGGGTTATAACGTGGGTTCACCTGTCCTCGCTCTCTGGACTGGGAGCTCAGCCAGGGCAGGGCCCACGTTACCCACATCCGTCTTGCTCACCACAGAATGGCCGCCACCCGCTGCAGGGCACAGTTGGTGTCCTGTGACGTTTCGGGGTGGGCAGGAAGGTCAGACATCACTGAATCTTTCTCTCCACCTCCCACCCCTGCCCAGCTTCCTTCCTCAGAGTCTTGAGGAACACTTTTTTCTTTCCTTTAAAATCTCAAGTTCTGTTTGAACTTTTCCGTTTGTGTGTTTTATACATAATAGCTTTATTGAGATATAATTTACATACCATACAATTCATCCACTTAAAGTGTACAATCGATGGTTTTTAGGATATTCAGAGTTGTGCAACTGTCACCACAATCAACTTTAGAACATTTTCATCATCACAAAAAGAAATCCTATACACATTAGCAGTCACTTCCCATTTCCCTCCAACTGTGCCTCCTCCCCAGCCCTAGGCACACTTGTCTGCTTTCTGTCTCTATAGATTTCCCTATTCTGGACATTTCATAATGAAATCATACAATATGTGGCCTTTTGTGACTGGTTTCTTTCACTAAGCATGATGTTTTTGAGGTTCATCCACATTGTAGCATGTATCAGTACTTTATTCCTTTTTATTGCCTGAATAATATTCCATTATATGGATATACCACTGTTGATCCCTTCTTCAGTTGATGGACATTTGGGTGTTTCCACTTTTTGGCTATTATGAATAATGCTGCTATGAATATTTGTGTGCAAGTTTTTTGTGTGGACATATGTTTTCATTTCTCTTGCATATACACTTAGGAGTGGTGAATGTGTTTTTTAAACGAAAAATAACTTACATTTTAAGTTACAAACATGATCCATTAGAGATCACTAATGGCAAAGTAGAAACAAGAAAATATAGACACAACCATAATCCCCACAAAGATATCTGGGGTCCAGCCTTGCAGACGTCCCTTTGCTCACAGTTACATATATGGAGCATGAATGGACGGCCATGTATGTGGACACTGTGACAACTCCCGACCCTTGCAGAAGACAGCCTGTGTCTGGCTTCCTTTGATCCCTCATGTGACTATCAATAAAGACCCATTCAGTGCAGATTGAAAATGAAACCAGCTTTGACTTCACAGGACACACGGCTAAGAGTAAGACAAAAAAGGAGGATTTTCAGCTGCCTGGAAGCAGGGCAAAGATTTCCAAGGCGCTAGAACCTCTCTGTCTTTGGCAAAAAAAAAAAAAAAGCGAGGCAAAAACCCCAAACAAACACCTGGGGAATCGTTATATCAAGGTGGATGGATTACAAGTGATTTATTTTCTTAAAAAAAATTTAATGATATTATATTATTATAATGTTTTAACCCTAAAAAGATTCTAAGAAGGCTTTGAGGGATTAGGGATGAAAAAGAATGATTTTACAAAACTCAGCAATTCCTCAGAAGAGTGCAGCCAAAAAGGCTTTCTTGCTCCTTTATAGTTTCTTCCAAGAACCGGTTCGCTGAGGCAGCGGCCGAGCGAGCAGACAGCCGCAGACCTGAGGGGAGCTGTGACTATCTCGACTCCCAAGGGGACAGCTGCTTGTGAGCATGTAGGAAAAAACAGGTAAGAGAGGCATTAAAGGTTCCTCTCTTTAAAACTATTGTGGAAAACAATGGAAATTCTTAACCATTCATGACTAGTAAGAAAGGCTGTACTTTCGTGTTTGCTTTCTTAAATATCTTGCTGCATAAGGATCTGTTCCCAAACTATATGGTCTTTATTACAGAATAACAAAAAATCATTCTTAGAAGCATCCCTTCTGAAACAGTGATTAGTAATTCTAATATTTATGCTCAGGTGTTTTAAAAAGAGTCTCACTTATTCTAAAAAGTACCATTGGGGGCTGGCCTGGTGGCATAGTGGTTAAGTTCGCACTCTCCCCTTCGGCGGCCTAGGGTTCCCAGGTTCAGATCCCAGGTGCGGACGTATGCACCGCTTATCAAGCCGTGCTATGGCAGCGTCCCACATATAAAGTACAGGAAAATGGGCATGGATGTTAGCCCAGGGCCAATCTCTCTGAGTAAAAAGAGGAGGATTGGCAACAGATCTTACCTCAGGGCTAATCTTCCTCACACACACACACAAAAAAAAGTACCGTTGAATAGAAACACATCCTTGTCTGCTCAGAAGCACGGTCTAGAGATGGCCGGATCCCTGGCACAGAAGCTGCACTTTCTACTCCTTCACCAAGGGCAGACATTGCTAAGTGCACTCTTTTCCACCAATCTAAAAACTGTCTTTGTATCCCTGTCTATTCTTCTCAAAAGGCAACCTCTAGGAGTGGATCAGAGGGGGCCAAAAAAAAAAAAAATATCTCATTTCTGTGCAGGTGCAAACCCAAGACGCCACCTAGTGGCAGAGCTTCCTAATTGCAGGCAGAGTTCCTAGAAAGAGGACGGGTTCCCTGAACTAGCTTTGCAAAGCCAGACAAATCCACAGTAAACGACTGATTCAGTCTAGTCTTGTGTAAATACAATAGCTCTCCTAGAGAAGAGCTGAATTTCAACACGGGTTTTCCTTGCTTTAGCCCAAGAGCTTGGCCAATAGTAGCATTTCAGGGCAACAATTAGTAGCAGCAAAGGGCCTTTGGGAACCCCCAGATACTGCCCCAATACTCTCTTTGCCAAAGACTGACCCTTCTGTCTGACCCAGGCCTGACTTCTCCAGTCTGCCCAGATTTCTCATTCCGCAAACTACAGGTAACATGCTTTGGATTCAACATGGGTACTTTTTCCTGAGCACAGGGCAAGGAGTTTATTTAAAGGCTCCTCACAGCAACCTACCCTGAAACAAGTGCAGCCATCCCCATTTTCCAGGGGAGAACACTGAGGCTCAGACAGGGGAAGAAACTTGGCCAAGGCCACACAGTGAGGAAGACATAGGCAGGATTGAATCCTCCTGGCCAAGCAGTGCCTACAGAGCCCACAACATTAGCTGCACGTTGAGCCCCCTCCTGACAAGGCGCCGCCCTTCTTGCTGGAGGAGTCCAGGCAGGTCAGCTGTGCTCCTGGGAACATCCCACCGGGGCTGGGCACAAGCAGCCCAGTGGGGCCAACAGGCCCGTCAGGAGGGAGACGGGCACAGTGCAGGATCGCAGGGCTGATTCTCGACCTGGACTATCCTGGCCACCTGCTCCAGGGTTCTGCAGCCAGACTTTTGAGTCCCACTCTGCTATTATTAACCTCCTTTCCCAGGCAAAATACCTCTGCATGGGCGGCTGTGATAATGCGTGCAGTCTGCAGTCGCAGATAAAGGCTCAGGGCTGACCCGGTAGGAAGCGGGTCACTGCTGGCCCCCACGCCCCTCTCCACTCTCCTGTCCTCCTTTGGTCTCTCTGTTCTCTCAGCATCTCTGTTTCTGCTTGTGTGACTCTACTCTGAGCTGCTCTCTCTCCATCTCAGGCTCGAGCGCCTCTGTGCTGACATTAGGGCTCAATCTCTCTCTGTCTCTGTGTTTCTCTCTCTGTCTCTGACATTCGCTCTCTCTTATCATCCATCTCTCTGTCTCTGCCTCTTGTTATCTCTGTCTTTGACATTCAGCCTCTCTGTCTCTCTTTCTCTCCCTGTCTCTCTCTCACTCTCCTCGTCTCTGTCTCTGTCTTCCCTCCCCCTGTCTTCCTCTTCCTCCCTCCCTGGGATCTGGGAGGACACAGCCAACTTCAGCTTCTTGTGGCTGCAGCCTGCAGACACGGGGACAGCCCTGGCTGACTGCCAGCCCGCCCCATGGGGCAGGTCCTTCCCTCAGGCCAGGGCCCCCATCTCCTCTACCACCTCCCGGAACAGCCTCCACGCAGGCGTGTCGTGAGCAACCAGGAGCGCTGTGCCAGACCTGCCGAGGACAGAGGCACAGCGTCCTCCCTGGGAGAACAGGGAGGGGGTCGCTTCTCAGGGGACAGCTGGTTCAGAGGTACAGCTCCTGATCCAGCCCAGGCACTAGGGGATCCTCTGCCTGCCTGGAGGTGGAAACCTGTCGAAACCGCACCCCAGCACCCAGGGGCCCTCCCAGGCTGCAGGCAATAGCTACCAGAGCTGGATCTGTAAGAGCTGCCATTTTACATGTGCACACACGCACGTGTTTAATTCTTAGGGCAAAAGGTGACTCTCGTATGCATACTTTTTGGTATTAATTTTTTCAAACCATGCAAAAGGATTCACGATGAAAACTAACACCCTCAATCCCCCAGTTCCCCTTCCCAAAGGCAGCCCGTTACCAGTTTCCTGAGAATTCTTTTAGAGACAGTGAGCGCGTGATTCAAGTACTTATGGGTATATATTCCTGTAATTTCCTCAAAATGGTAGCATCCTTTACACACGGCTGCACTTACCTTTTTCATTTAACAACTGACTTGGAGATCGTTTCATAATAAATCACTTAGAGCTATCTCGTCTTTATACATATAAAATTCACATACCACAAAATTCATCCCTTAACGTGTACATTTCAGTGGTTTTTTTAGTATATTGAGTTGTACAACCACACCACTATCTAATCCTAGAACATCTTCATCATCCTAAAAAGAAATCCTGTACCCATTAGCAGTCATTCTCCATCCCTTCCCCCGAGCCCCTGGCAACCACTCATCTACTCTCTGTGTCAATGGATACCCCTATTTTGGACATTTCATATAAACACAACATGTGGCCTCTTGTGTCTGGCTTCTTTCGCTCAGCATCATGTTTTCAAGGTTCATCCATGCTGTAGCATGTGTCAGTACTTTGTTCCTTTTAATGGCTGACTAATATTCCACTGTATGGATATACCGCATTTGTTTATTCTCTCATTTTTTTTAATGGCAATATAGCATTCCACTGATGCATGTACCTTAATTTACCAGTCTCCTGCAATGGGCATTTATGTTGTTTCCATCTTTTGCTACTACAAATAGTGCTGCAGTTAATTTCCTGGTATTCTTTCCAAATATACATGTGAGAAACATCCTCGGTATGGAATTGTTAAGTCAGAGGAGTATATATTTTACATTTCATTATATATTACCAACTGTACTCCAAAGAGGGCATATGTGAAGTGACATTTTCCCCACACCCTTCCTTGCCAACCCATTTTATCAAAAATTTTAAGTCCTTACCATCAGTTTTGGAAAGTGCTGTCTCATTGTGGTTTTCATCTACATTGCTTTTCTTTTGAGTCAGGTTAAATGTGTTTTCATTCCAAGTTGTCTTCATACTTTTGTCCATTTCTCTATTGGTTCATTGATTGATGTCATTAATTTGTAAGAGCTCTTTATATATGGAGGAAATTAGCCTTTTTATCTGATTGATATGTTGCAAATTTTTCCACAGTTAAATCATATTACTTTTTTTCTGTGCAGAAATTTTTATGTACCCAAATGTATCTTTTGTGCATTCTGGGGTATGTATCTTTCCTAAAACTCTTATAAAGATTACAAAAATCTTTGCCTATTTATGATACATCAGAGCAACGAGACAAATAAACAGATGGCTCCAGCACAGAATGCTGTGAGTGAGGAAGCCCACTGGACACGTGACTCAGTCTTGGGTGTGTGGGGCACCTTCCTAGAGGCAGGGAAGGGTGATGTCTGAGCTGAGACAGAAGGGTGAGTGACGGGACAGGATGGGAAAGCTCTGCGGCCAGCTGGAGAGCACAAGGTGGGCTGGGAACTGAGAGACATTTGGTGTCCAGGGCCTGGGGCAGAGGGAGGCTGAGCAGGGCAGGCCATGTTCAGTTCTCAACCAGAGGGCAGCAGGGAGACTGAAGGCTTCCCTCACAGAGTTACTTGGCTCCATGTGCCTTTGGGAAGATCCTAAAGCACTGGGAGGGTCAGAGAGGAGGTGAGAGGCCACCGAGGAGACTAAGGCCACATCCCACAAAGTGGGGATGCTGGATGGAACAGAGCCGAGGAGGGGGCAGATGGAGAGAGGATCCAGGCTTAGCCCCGCAGGGCTGGACCAGAGGGCGGGGCAGGGAGAGCCTGGAGTCCAGGTGCTCGAGGAGCACACATCCCCCATATGGCTGTCCATCCACTTAAGACTCCCCAGGCCAAGCCCCAGGCTAGGAATCCATTTCTCCTGGGCCCAGTGGCTCTGTCTGCCTAAGACGGCTGCCCAAGCATGATTTATACCAGCTCTAGACAGCCTAGAGCCCATCGGCCAGCCAGTGCCTGGCATGGGGGAAAGATGGAGGAAGGACTGGCTCCCCACCCTTGGGGATGTGGGGGTTGGGGTCTGAAGGCCAGAGCCTGTAGGGTACAGAGGGATGGATGAGGCCTGGGGCACCCTGGACCTGCCCCCTCTGCCTGGCTCCCACAGGAGCCAATGACCTGGGGTCCTCTTCCCAAAGCGCCCTTCTCTCTGTGTCTATCTGTCTGTCTGCTTGTCTGTCTCTTTTTCTGTCTCTCTGTCTCTCCTTGTCTTTCCATCTGTCTCTTTCTATATCTCTCTGGCTCACTTTGTCTCCCTCTGTCTCTGGCTTGCTGGCTCTCTTTGTCTCTCTGAGTATCTCTCTGTATCTCTCTGTCTCTCTCTGATTCTTTTCTCTCCTCTTCCTCTCATTCTCCTCTTACCCCTCAGAATCACTTCCTTGAAGGTGGAAACCATTCATCTTGGGGGTGTCAGGTGGGGCGGGCCAACGTGCTCGTGGCCCAACAGGTGCCACCAGGACCTGGCAGGGCTGGTGGGCAGCTCCAGGGTCTCAGCTCTGAGTGGCTCCTCTTGCCTGCCCTTCATGCCTGCCAGATCCATCTAACCAAAGGGACTTAGGGCTGCCACTCCAGATGTGTCCCGCAGGAGGTGGGCTTCACCTCATTGGGGCTGGGAGATGAACACCTTCCCACACAGAAGGTCCTCTCACCTGGCAGACCTTGTTCCTAGACCCTTGGTCAGCAAGCATCCCCCTTACTAGCCTAGAAGTTCCACTACCAATGATTTAGGGCTTAAATGAGGAAGAAATCCTGCTAACTGCCCCCCAACATTTAACAACATTCAACACATCAGTCATTAACACTCTAGTATGAACAAACCAATAGCTCCTTCCTCTATCCCCCAGCTGGGTGGATGCTGCCTAAGGAGACCTCATTAGTCCATTTTTGCAGGAGGAGAGGTGTGGAAAGAGATGCAGAGTAAGGGACCTCAGAGAAGGCAGGTGGGGCAGAGGTGAGGAGCAGAAAGGAGGGGATTTGGGGGAAGGTACCAGAGGAAGGGAAGTGGGACAAACATTAAGGAGAAGGCCTCTCATTTGTGCATTCCTCACAGTCAACAAAGCACAGTCACAGGAAAGTCCCCAAGTCTCTCATCACCCCTGTTTTCCAGATGGGGAGACTGAGGCCCAGAGAGAAGGAACTTGCTCCAGATCACACAGAACATCCAGGTCTCTTAACTCCAAATACAGGCACCCTGTGCTGCCATGCTTGCTCGTGCCCCGCCTGTCACTCTGCTGTCCTCCCTCCCCCCCAAGGTGCAGCCTCTCCGCCTGGGGATTCCTGAGGAGGGCAGGAAGGCCCCCTCGGAGCCCTAAATTATGATTTTCCGACAGCTTCCTTCCTCCCATCGCTCCCTTCCAGCCCGTCCCAGCTCCGTGAGGAAGGAATGAGCTGGGTGAGAAGGGCAGCTCCACGGAGCATAAATAACTTGGCCAGGCAGCTGCAGGCTCTCCGGGTCCCCCAGGGCCCCGCCCTGGCCCAGTGGGGTGCCCCCTACTCTGGGACTAGGGACAACAGGGCCAGGCCTCCAGATCAAAGGCGCAGAAAGCGGGCATTGTTCCCCAACCTGGAAGCGCAGGGAAGGCCCGGCCCTCCAGCCCTACCCTTTGTCTGGGCAGAGGCTTTGAAGGCCACTGGGGTTTACACGGCCCCTTCTTCTCCATGACATCCAGGCACTGCCATCAGGCCTGGGCCCCTGGGGGCTGCTGCCACAGGCTCTGGGCCCACTTGTCTCCCTCGGGCTGCTTCCTCACCTATAGGATGGGCACGATATGGGTACAGATGAGATGGGGTGCCCGGGCAACAGGACTGATATCATGGGCACCCCCGAGCCAGGGAGGCTGTCCTGAGGGACACAGGCAGAGGAGGGGGGCCCTTAGCGAGGCCCCGGTGGGAGTTCACAGGGAAGGGAGGCTTCGACCCAGGTCGTTTGCTGGAGAACAGCATTTCCTGTTTGGACTAGCCCCGGGGGACGTGTCAGTGACTCCATACCAGAAGGGCTGTATTTCCCAAACCCCACAGCCTGCTCCGGGAGGGGTGTGTGTGTATGTGTCTGAGTCCGTGTCCCTGTGTGGTCCACACGTGTGTGTGTCCATGTGTCGTCTCTCGCCTCATCAGCTCCCAGATGGGAGTCCAAATCTGAGCTGAGTTCTCTTTTTCCCCAAAGAAGCCCCGCCGCACGGCTCAGCCAGAGGGCGGCAGTGTGGCCTGGTGGGTGAGTGCACAGGCCGGCACCCATCACTCACCAGCCTGGACCTGGGGCGAGCCCCCCACCCGGGGGGAATGAGGCGGCCTCCCCGGTGACAGAGAGAGGGGCAGGAGACAATGCAGGCAAAATGCTTAGCACAGCGCCTGGCACACGGTCAGCGCTCGGGAACGGAAGCTGCTGTCGTTACTGGCGGTTGTGGTCTGGTCTTGGCAACGAGACCACTAGGCCCCCAGGGAAGAGGCCCCGCCCACAGGGACAGGCCTGAGACCTCGAGGGAGCAGGCCCCTCTCCCCCCGTCTCAGCAAACACTGAAACCTCAAATGACCAAGACCCAGGCCCCTGCGGCATTTCCTGCCCTTCCAGCTCAGGGAGGAGAGAGGACCAGAAAACAGGCTGACAGCCACCAGGAAAGTGCACCCTGAAAAGGGGCTTCGGGCTGTGCCCCAGGACCACCATGCAGAGACCCAAAGCTCTCACACTTGCCCAGAAGCATGAACTCTTAAGCCAGAGGGATCTTAAAAAGGTCCTGTGGTTTGTTTTTTCAGGCAAGGAAATATGGCTGAGAGAGAGGAGGTGACTGGTCCCAGGTCACACAGCTCCCAGTGGTTGCTCTGGAATTGACACTTAGGCCTATGGGGCACTGAGCCTGTGCGGTAACCACCAGGCTGCACCTCCACAGGGTGTGGCTGTAGTTATAAATCAATTCCCTGGACCAGGGGATCCCAACCTCAGCAAGGACAGGGCCTCCTCTGAGGTCAATATGTGGATAACAGCTTTTACTGAGAGTGTCCCTCGCTGGGTAAATCCACAGCCGCCTGAAGCTCCCATGAATTTGGTGGCCTTGGTAAAGGAATGTGTATGCCATTAATCACAGGTGCATCTCGACATGTTGCAAACAGACCTGGTAGTGCCTCATTCTGAGACATCCATCCCAGGTGTCCCCGACACCTCGTGGGCCTTCCAAGGCACTCCCCAGGACATAAGCCACTGCCCAGCACTTCTTCCTAAAGAGCTGCATGCCCTTCAGTGTCACCTTTGGGGAGATGGTTTTTGACCCCAGCCACTTGACTTAGGCTGCAGATGGACCTGGGCCTCTCAGGAGATGGCCCCTTGGGAGTGACAAATCATCCACGGTTATGGAGTCACTGATCTAGTCGTGTCACAAACAAAGGCTAACCAGAAAGGCACAAAGCTGAGTTTCTTGGGGGTCAGACAGATAGCACACAGTAGGCGCCCAAAATCACACATGGAAGGGAGGGAGGCAGCTCCCCAAGCGGGCAAAGTTGGTGCCATGATGATGTCATTGGAGGAAGTGGGGAGTCCTTGGGCGACCACATGAACCAGCGGCCAGCGGGTGCCAGGGCATTACCGTGACATGTCAATCCCGCCCCGCCCCCATAAGGAATGTGCAACTGTTGCCCTTACAAAGAGAAACTGAGGCTGGAGAGGGGCAGAACTTGGCCAAGCTAACTTGGGCAGAGGTGGCAGAGGCAGAGTTTGAACCCAGCTCTCACTGCCCCCTCGGGGGACAGGGGATACCTCCCTCTATATCAGCACACTCTCCCCTGTCCTGACTCAGGCCCGGCCCTGGTGAGTCAGGAGAGGCAGTCCCCAGGAATCAGAGGGAGAGGCTGGCAGATCCTTCCTGCTGGAGTGTTGCTAGCAGAGATCTTGGATCTGGACAAGCCACGGCAGGATCCCATGGGACAGATCCCTGGTGCACCACCAAGCTGGGCAGGGGGCTCCCTAGCCCAGGACTGCCTGCTGCACCTCAATCCAGGCCAAAGGGGTGGTTAGAGACCGTCCTAGAGCTTTAGAGGGTTCCGGGTCCCCTCTAATGAGAGCTGTGGTCTCTCCCCATAAACACACACTCCTGTCACAGACACACATCACACACATGCACGCAGGCATCACACATGACACATACCCATCAACTTGCACACACATGCATCGCACACACCCATTGTGTGCACACACTTGCATACACCTTTGCAGGACTCACAGCCCTCTCCGCAGAAGCTCATCCATGTACCCCTGATGAAGAAACTCCACTCCAAGCCAATCCTTACCTTGTTACAGATGGGGAAACCGAGGCCCAGACCAACATGCTGTCTGCACTCTTCCGTAACCGTGCTTAAGAGCTTACCCCTTCTGAAGTCAGGAGATCTGGGTTCAAATCCTGGCTCTTCCAACCACTGATGGAGCGCTTTAGGTAGATGACATCTCCTCTCTGTGCCTCGCTTTCTCCATCTGTAAAATGGCAATAAGATTGGACACTGACCTTATGGGGTCAGCCCAGGTCTTCTCCCCCCAGGGAGACAAGTGCCTGGGCCTCAGTCTTCTTCTCTGTAAAACGGGATAATTGTGCCCACCTCGCCCAAAGTGGTTTGAATATTAAACCAAGACAGGATGTGAATCGGAGTTGAAGTGCCCTGCACACAGTGGCGCTCACTGCTCAGGAAGCCTTTGTTGCATGGATGCACAGATCTCGCGTGCCCAGGGAACGGGATCCCTGAGAGGGGATGAGGCCCCCTGCATCATTAGCTCAGACGTGGCGGGTTTGGGTGCTCGCTGCGTCTGAAACCGTGCCCCCGGCCTCAGTTCCTCGGTCTGCAACACGTGGGAGGGCACCTCGCCCCCAAAAGGGCCACGCGGCGCAGGACGCCAGGTTCAGGTGGGCACCTGACAGGCCTCCTGGAGGGGGCGCCCGGCCCCCCGGGGCTCCTTCCGGGTTGGCAGCGGCGGCGCAGGGGGCGGGGGGCCGCCGAGGGGCCGGGCGAGGCCGGGAACGCGCGCCCCCGCCCCGCGCCCGCCTCCCGCGCGCCCTCCCGCCGCTGCGCCGGGAACCGGGATCCGCGCGTCCGGGGCGGCTGGCGGCGCGGGCGGGCGGGGACGGCAGGCTGGGGGCGGCGACGGCAAGGGGCCGCGCGCGGAGGGCGCCGGGCGCAGCATGGGCGGCCCGCGGGCCTGGGCGCTGCTCTGCCTCGCGCTCCTGCTCCCCGGAGGCAGCGCCGCGTGGAGCGTCGGGGGAGCCCAGTTCTCCGGGCGCAGGTAAGGGCTGCCCCGCACCACCACCTCTGTGTCCTGCCCGCCCCGGGTTGGGAGCCGGGACTCCAGGCACCCCCAGCCTCCGTGCAAGCCCGGGATTGGGAAGGGAACCCAGTCCTCCAGCGCAGTGCCAGCCCGGGTGGGGGCAGGGACCCTGGCCGCCCCGCTATCTGGCAGAGGCTCTTGGCAGTGCAGGGGGTCCCCTACACCAGGTGTCTGGAGACGGCAGCCCCCGACAGCCTCCTCCACCCCCGACCACTTCACCTCCAGAGCCCGAGAGGAGGAGGAAGGGGCACAACGAGGGAGAAACCCCCCAGGACTTCCGTCGCCCTAGTCCAAGGGCGCCCCTCCCTGCACATGGGAAAAGCCCAGGACACCCCCTAGCCGTCGCTCCAGGGACCCCTCTCCCTTTGCCCTGCTCCTGGCTTTTTTTAGTACCCGGGCTATTTATTTCCCTCCGAGGAAGACTGGGGTGGAGTTTCTCTGCCCGTGGGTCAGTGTCAGCCCCCAGGGACCTGGCATTTTGGACAGATATGGCAAGGGATTCTCGTCTTCCTGCCGCTCTCTCAGGAGCTGGGAACAGTCTCTCTTCTGCTGTTTATGGAGCATCTTCTAGTACCTGTGAGGGGGCCTTTTATGTGCAGTGTCATCATTAATCCTTCAAAGACTGAATGAGGTAGGGGGCACTGTCCCCATTTAGCAGATGAGCAAACTGAGGCCCCAGAGAATTAACATAATCTTCTAGGTTCATGGGCCGTTAATAAAAGAGCTAGGATTTGAATCTGTGTCTTTCTGGCCTTGATGACAGTGTTTGAACCTGCCCCGGCCACTGTCCTGGCTGCAGCCCCTGCGCCTGCTGGGGTCCACTCTCCAGGGCCAGCCACTGTTGTCTGAGGCAGACAATACGGAGTAGCCAGGCCTTTTCATCCCATTCAAAGGCCTGCCTGACCCCCACCCCCTACGGCCTCAATTCTTTACTTCTTTTCAGAAATGCCCCTTTCCCAGTGGTCAGGGGCCAGCATGCCCCCGCTGGGCTAGCAAGAGCAGGTGACGTGGGCAGCACTGGAGGGCAGAGGTGGCCGAGGCATCAGAGGCCAGAAGAGCAGTTGTCTGAGACAGGGACGGGCGGGTGGCAGATGTCACAGCCATCATCTACTGTATGCTCACCACAGCTGACCTGGGCTGAGCATTTTACCTGCATCCATCACCTCCAGAATCTTCCCGATTGCCATGGGAGGCATGCATTTTTAGGGCCCCCATTTCATAGAAGGGAAACTGAGGCTCAGAGAAGGGATATGACCTGCATAGGTCATGGATGTGAGCCCCCAGGGTCCCGGGTTCTAAGATGACCGAGACTCTGAACTCAGAATTCCCAGTGTCAGGCTCAGATTGATGGTTGAGAGGGCTTAAGGTCCGGGCTGCCCTCCAGCCAATCCACGGCAGCGTCCCCCAGCCTGGGCTGCTCACCACCGGGGCTTCCTGGGTGGGAGCAGGATGGTGGCTATGGGCCGGTATCTGGTGGTCACTGAGGATTGTCACCCCATCTGTTCACAGAAGGCTCACAGTGGCCTGAGCATCACAAAAGCCCTATGGGCAGTGCTGTTGCTCCCATTTTATAGATCAGAAGACTGAGACCTAGAGAGGAAAAGTGGCACCTCGGTCCAGGCCAGCCAGTTTCCTGTGTTCTTTTCACCCCCGCAGAGGTGGTCAGCTTGTGGGTCTGGGAGAGGTTTGCATGTCTTGGTTAGGACCAGACCCTGGCCCTCTGGCTCTGGCTCTGTCACCACTTGATGTGCGACCTCAAGCAGGTCACTTCACAGCCCTGGGTCTCAGTTTCCTCGCTGTTTCCCTCTTTCTTCCCCTTGTCCCCTGCTCACAGGCCTGCTCTGAGGGTGGATGGCGTCCCATGGGAAGGACCAGCGTGGGGCCTGACATTCAGTTGTTCCTGTATCACCAACATTAGGTGGAGGAAGGGACCCCTAGCTGGAGGAATCTGTGGTCCTCAGCTACCTCCCCTTGTGGCCCCGTCCCCGTGGCATCACTGGAGACAGCATGGGGATGTCACACCCCATCAGCTCTCCCTCCACCCCCAGCCCGGCGCCCCAGGTGCCCTTTGGCAGCTGAGGGACCAGTGGCAGAAAAGAGGCTTTGTGCCTGGGGAGGGGGAGGCCTGGGAAGGCATCCAAGGGGCCGCCCCCAGCCCGAGGAATGTGGCGAGACTTTGAGACCCCTGGAACCAGGGTGCCCGGGGGCTGTGCAGAGCAGCCTTGGCTCGCCCCTGCCCCTGTCCACCCCCCAGTCCCTGCTGGGGCTGCTTCCTGCCGCTCTGAGGTCCCTTCCAGCCTGAACCTCTTTTTCCTTTAACGACCCGTCTCAGCACTGTGGCTGTAGAGTTGAAGCCATCACTGGGGTCCTGGCCCAGGCCCCTTCCCCCTGCAAGACTGGCTTCCTCTGGGCAAATCCTAGGATCAGTGGAGAGCGGAGAATTCTCTTCCCCAGCCCCTCTCTCGGGAGCTCAAATCCCAGCTCTACACCCGTGTGGGTGACCTGGGCAGGTGATTTCTCTCAGAGCTTCAGTTTCCCCCTCTGTAAAATGCAGAGCCTGACAATTCCTATCCTGCAGTTGAGGGGAGGACCTCGTGTGTGGAAGCCCCTGGACCACAGCTGTGGGGTGAGGGGCCCGTGCCACAGTCCAGGAACGAGAATTACCGACAGCTGTTGGCACTGTGCTAAGTGGGTTGCTGAAACCTCCACCGCCGGAAGAGATTCTGCTGTCCCCATTTGCAGATGGACAAAGTGAGGCCCAGATAGGGTCAGGCCTTGTCCAAGGTCGCCGAGTTAGGAAGCAGCAGAGCTAGGACTGGAACTCGGCCCCCAGAGTGGGGTTCTGGCCTAGTCACCCCCCCACCGCCGTATGTCTCTTTTCTTTCCTCCCCTCTCCTTTCCATAACGGCCCTTGGCCCACAGCCCGCTTGGCTGCCTCCTGCAATTAGCCCTATCACTGTTCCGGCTGGCAGCCCTGGGCCCTGCAGAGACAAAGTCCCCTGGGCCCCTTGTGGCAGGGAGTGGAGGGCAGGTGGGGGGCCCTAGTGTGGGGGGCCGGTGCCAGGCGGAGCTGGTCTGGCCTGTTTTCTCTCCTTCCGCCGGCCTCTGGGGGCCCAGGAGCTGCTGAGTGGGCAGAAGGGGCAGACCCAGGAGGGAAGTGCTGCTCCTCCCAGCCCCTGCCCTAGGCCGGTCCTGCAGGAGGTGGCTCAGCTACACCGGGCTTCTTGGGCAGCTTATCGCAGACCACAAGCTGGGAAAGGAAGCCCCCAGGGGCAGCAGGGTGGAGGCGGTCCTTCCAAGTACTGCGCCCATGTCTGGAAACCTGGGTCTTGGCTCCTCTGCCCAGGGCCGCTGTCTCTTCTCAGTCATTCAGTCATTCAGCAAACCTCCCCGAGCACCCTTGGGCTGAGCCTCTTGGCTTGGTCCCTGCCAATACCGTCCCCCAGCATCTGTTGGGAGGGAAAAGCTATGGGCTGTTATGAGGGGTTGAGGGGGCCCCCTGGAGGTGCCCGACCCCTCCTGGGGCCTCAGGACTGAGACCTAAAGGATGAGTTGGAGTTTGCTGGAGTGGGGGAAGGGGCTTTCCAGGCAGAGAGAATCTCGTATGCAAAGATCTGAGGTGGGGGAGAACAGGGCGCGTGGGAGGGAGGGCAGGAAGGTCGAAGGGGGGCAGCGTGAGTGTTGCTGTGCAGGACAGGGGAGCAGCATTCAGGACAGGGCAGTCAGGGCTCGCAGGGCGATGGGGAGCCGGCGTGGGCTGCAGACTCCAGGCCAGCAGTGGCAACTTTAGGTCTGTGCTTTAGAAAGAGCTCCTGCTGCCCCTGGAAAGTGGACAGAGAGGTTAGAAGGTGGCAGGACCAGGCCAGGACCCTGCAGAGGAGTTCGGGCTTATCCTGGGGGCAGGGGCGCTGGGGTCTTCAAGGCCAGGGAGGGGCAGGGCATGGTTATTGGTGACCCCCCCACATGGAAGGGGTGAGGGACTGACCTTGAACCCTACCTGGCCTGAGTGTCCCCTCCTGTCTAGCCGGCCATCAGCTCTGTGTCTCCAAAGCAGAGGATTCAGGCAAACTCCAGCACGTGGGAAATAAACCAGGGGGCCAGGCAGTGACCCACGTGGGGGAGATTTTAATTCAGGAAGGAGAAGAAAATCATCCCTAGCTCCGCCCTGGTAAAAAGAGGGACAGCTCGGGCAATTGTGGGCAGTCACAGGCCCACCTCCCCAAGCCCAGGTCAGGGGCTGGGCATGTGGGGGTGTGCACACATGTGTGTGTAAGGGCGCATGGCGCTGTGTCTGCAGGTGTGGACCTGAGTGCAGAGAGGACGGCATTTCTGTGGCTTCATGTCCTGCCGGATTTGCCTTAGTCTGATTGTGCTTGAGTGTGTGTGTGTGTGTGTGCGCTTATGTGGGTCTGTGTGTGTGCACATGGGCACAGGTGTGTCCAGGAGTTGTATGCACATATGAGTGTGTCCATGTGCGTGTGTGCTCACTGTGTGTGCGTATTGATGTGTGTGCGTGCATTTGCGTGTGTGTGTTGTGTGTGCATCTGTACACTGGCGTGGAGCCTTCCTTCCGTGCCCAGGGGCCCCCTCCTGTGTCTGGACAGCTCTGACTATCCCCTACTCAGATTGTTCCCTTGCTCCTTCCTTCCCTCTCAGAGCCCCTGGGCAGCCTAGGGGATGTCACACAGGCTGCAGGGACACCCCCAAGCCACCCTGAAATTGTACCCCAAGTTTTATGTATTTTTCTGGGGAGGAGGCACAACTCACATCAGTTTCCCAAAAGGGCTTATGTCCCCCTCAAACAAAACCCTGACAGGTTCAAAACCACAGCTCTAGGGACCCAGACGCTCTAAAGGGTGGGGGCCTTTTTGAAATGTATCTTTTTAAACATAAAATCCTCACCTGCTCATTAGTAGAAGCATTTCCAGCCTAAGATTAAGGCTGCAGGCTCTGGGGTCAGATGGACCTGAATTCCAATCGTGACTGTGTTGCTTATCTTGGGTGCCCAGGGCATGTCCCAGACCCAAGAGCCTCAGTCTTCCCATCTGTAAAGTGGCTCATAATCTGGGTGTAGAGGGCCCTGGGCGCAGCTCCTGGCAGGCAGCAAGCATGGTAACCGGTGGTTGCTGTTAGCGCAGGAGACAGAGGGGATGGAAAACACATCCCTGCCCCCAGAGGTGGTAATTTGATGTGATCATGTGGTTTTCCCTAACTTTATGCACACATAGCTATATATGTGCATCCGTGTATAAATAGTCTTTTGGCTTTCTCTTCCTTTCTTATTTTAATAGAAATGCAGTCATTCTCTATCGGTCTGCACGTGGTTTTTTCTCTGTCACCAGGCCCAGAGGTCTACACGTGGAGACCTTGGGCTCTGCCACAGTGTCTGGTTCTCTGCATCTAGTGGTCTCATTTAGGCTGTTCCCAGTTTTTTGCTGTTCCCAATGGTGCTGTAATAAGCACCTATCATCTCTGCCGTGGGGTGGCTGGCCAAGGGCTCTCTTGAGCTCCTGCCATGTCATTGGGCCAAACGTAGCCATCCCTTCTCCTGGCTTTCCTACCTCCATGCCTTTGGCAAGGCTGTCTCCTCCTTCTGGACTGATTCTGTGAAGGGACTTCCCCAGGGTCCCACAGCGAGTTAGTCCACTGGTCCTGGCCAAGGACATTCTCCTTCTGGGGTGGGGGCGGGGCGGCAGCTGGGGGGCCTGGACTTCGGAGGTGGCAGGCACCTCTGTGATGGCTGGGACATTCCAGGTGCTCAGCAGCCCTCAGCCCTGCACAGGGTCACGATTTTTTTGCCAGAGCTGGGAAAGGAGGGCCGTTTCAGGTGACCTGTCTCAGCCCAAGCCCCCCACCCCACCAGACGTGCCTTTGTGGCCTCAAGCCCAGGGTCAGCAGGTTCCCAGGCTGGGGCCTTCACAGAGCCATGGACCGTGGCTCAGGAGATGGGGAGGAGACGGGAGCTGAGGCCTCTGGGATGGAGTCAGGGGCCAGGCAGCGCCATCCACATTCCTGGGTTTAAATCTAGCTCCACCACGCACCAGCTCTTGTGACATGAGCAGTTGTCTTCCCCTCTCTGAGCCTCAGTTTACACCTCTATAAAATGGTGGGGGAGGTGCCTTCCTGGCTCACCGTGAGAAGATGCATACAGTAGGTGCTCAATATATGCAACGCAATATGATTATTAGTTGGCATCTGGAGAAGTCAGTCCTCTACCCTTGAGACATTGATTGTGCATCCCGGCCGTCACACAGAGGGGACACAAGGACAAGTGAGACAGGGCCTCTCCTTCGCATGCCAGGGGAGGGAGGGGGCAGACATGAGTCACCAGCTTAATTCAACATGACAGGTATACACAGTGGTGCGGATCCAGGGCAGGAACCATCAGTTCTGCTCAGGTTGGGGTGGGGGTGGAAAGGGACAAGGGGAGAGGTGCCGAGCGGAGAGTTGGAGGGCGGGTGCTCCGGGCAGCGGGCCCAGTGTGAGCAAAGGCCTGGAGGTGAGGGATCCAGGTGTGGGCGCGGGAGACCCCGAGTGCTGAGGGTGGGGGTAGGCAAGGCAGGGACACGGCCAGGTTTCCGTTTATCTCTAGGGAGAGATGGAGGGGCCACTGCTGTTGTCCAGATGGAAGGCGGGAGGCAGTGGTGACCTGGACAGGTCAGGGTTGGAGAGAAGAGATGTTGAGGAGGGGAGTCCCCCATTGGAGATGCCATGCTTCCATCTCGCCCCCCGCGGCTCATTCCCCAAGACCTCCCGAGAGTGCACGGTCCCCCCCTCTAGGGCTGTGGAATTCGCTCCTCAGCCACAGCAGCACAGAGACTCCCACTGGGGCCCAAAGGACTCTGAGAGCTCAGGGGACTCTCTGCCTGGAGACTCGGGGCTCCTGGAGAGAAGGCGGGCCTCCTCACCTGTCCTCCTGGGGTCCTGGGCAGGGGGCTGCGCCTTGCACCTGAGCTTCCTCACTTTGGATCTGTTTCAGGAACTGGTGCTCATACGTGGTGACCCGCACCATCTCATGCCACGTGCAGAATGGCACCTACCTTCAGCGGGTGCTGCAGAATTGCCCCTGGCCCATGAGCTGCCCGGGGAACAGGTGAGTGAGACCAGGGTGGAGAAGGAGCGATGGTGTTGCAGGGGGAGGTGCACAGTGGGCAGAGGCCTAGCAGTGGGACTGCATCGGGAGTGCGGGGGAAGGCGAGGCCCCCAGGGGTGGGTGGGGCAAAGGGAGCATTGGCCCTCTGCCCAGTCTCAGCACCTCCCCTTGTGCTCTTGGGGCACCCTGGAGGGCTTCCCGGGGGAGGGATTCTACCATTCACCCACATGCCTTCACTCAGTGAGTTTCACTGCTGGGGACAGGCCAGCTCAGCGTGCAGAGGCTTCCTGTCCAGCTGATACCCAGATACCCCCGGCTGGGGGGTTGGGAAGGAGTGGAAGGGCTGAATCCCAGAATGCAGGAGGAGAGAGGCTCCAAAGGGGCCTGGAGGGGGCAGAGGACCCTGGAGGCTCTGGGTTTGTCCCCACGGACAGTGGGAGAGGCGACGGAAGACCCTGTCTGAGCTTGGCCCCCTGGGCACTCTTGCAGCTACAGAACCGTGGTGAGACCCACATACAAGGTGATGTACAAGACAGTGACCGCCCGCGAGTGGAGGTGCTGCCCGGGGCACTCGGGGCCGAGCTGCGAGGAAGGTAGGACTGCCCCGAGGTGCAGGCCAGGTGTCTCCCCTGGGTGCGCGGGAGGGAGCGGTGAACTGTTGCTGAGTTGGTAGATGCCGTGCGCACTGGGGTCCGCTGCGTAGAGGTGCTGGTGAGGTGCAGCTCAGACCCAGTTGGTGCCTGCTGTCCCCTGGGCGTTGACTGCCTGCTTCTTGGGGGCCTCTCAGGACCCCTGGAGGAATTTCATACCTGCTGTGTAGCTCATGTCTTAAGTCACACCATCCCAAGCCTTTCCTCCAACCTTGGAGAAAACCCCTCAGGATATTGATGTGGTAGGTAACAGATAGGTCAGGGGGTTGTCAAGGTCGGGGTGATTATACCCGTCCTGCAGGTGAGGAAACTGAGGCTCAAGAAGGCGATGGGCACATAGCTCCTAAGAGGCAGTTAGGATTCGAACCCCAGTCTACCTGGCTCCCCCCAGGGTCTCAGAGATGGGAGGACTCCCCTGGACGCTGCGTGTGTGGAGCATGTCCCAGGCAGAGGGACCCTTCTCACCCTACCCGCCTTCCCTGTGTGCACTGTGGGTGGCGCAGGGCCGAGCACCGAGCAGGGGCGCAGAGCAGGCAGCTCGGCCTCCCTGGAGCCTGGCCACACAGTTACTCAGAGAGCCCTGTCCTCTCGGGCACCTGCCTCTGCTGAGCGTTCCAGGCCACTCCCATCCTCACTGGCTGGCTAAACCTAGTGAGAGGAAGGTTTTTGGACACCAAGGGCTGTGTTCCCAAGAATGGCCCTAAAGAGGATGGCCTGGCCTAGGACCAGCGTGAGAACCAGGCCTGTCGGCGCCTCAATGGAAAGAGATGTTCAGGGCCCCCGAGGCAGTATGTTCTGAACATCAGCCACAGGACGCATTCTGAATCCAGAAACATGAACGTGTGAAACACAGCCTCCAAATCGAGGGAACGCGATGCTAACGGAAGTCGCCCCTCCTAGGGGCTTCTCGAGAGATTTACACATTTCACCTCCCTGGCACCCCACAACAGCCCCGGTTCGCAGAGGGGGCAACAGAGGCCCAGAGTGGTGGCCATGTGCCCTGAGTTACACGGGATGGGGGGCAGAGCTCACCACAAAATGAGGCAAGGAGGGGCCTGGCGAGTGTTGATGTGGGGTGGAGGAGTCCCCATTGGAGCCGGGGAGGAGCGAGACACCCAGAGGGAGAAGAGAGCCACCCCGACACCTAACAGGGGTCCTGTACAGAGAGGCAGGCTTAAAGGCTGGTGTGGGAGGCTGGGGGGCAGGGGGCAGACATGAAGAGGAACCAGGAGCAGCACCCTCCCCTCCCTGCTGGGAAGAAAAGGGGAAGGTGAAAGGGCCCCAGGGGCAGGAGGAGAGCCCGCCAGGAGGAGCTGCTGCCAAGGAGGCCGCAGAGGAGCTGATAGTGGGAAGGGGTGAATCCCAGGGTGTGGGGGCTGCCTAGGCCTGGTAAGCCTGAGCCCAGGCAGGACCTGCCCAGACAAAGGCCACTCTGTCCCTGGCTCCCCTCCCAAGGGCAGACCTTCCTGGGTCTATGGGGCGGTCATAGAGTGGGTGAGGGGGGAGGACAGGTGGGGGCAGCGCCCATGCCCTTGAGTCCAGCAGCTGGAGGCCATGTGTCCAGGAGCCAGGATAAGGGCTGGGGGCTCTGCCAATGGTGAGGCAGGGATGCAAGTCGGGGGCTGGGCCAGGCCAACCCTGACGTTTGCCATCTCCCTCTGCGGGGCCTTCAGGTCCCAACCTGAGGACGGGGGTATCCAGGGCTTCATGGGCCAGGCCAGCCTTGCCACACACCAGCTGCATGGCCTTGGGCCAGGGACTCCCAGTGCGTTGTGCAAGTCATTGTGCAAGGGCACCGGACTAGGGGGTGGGGAGGCTGCAATTCAGGTGGCGCTCGACTCACGCCCACCAGAGGGAGGGGCATCTTCTCTAAAGGGCACCGCGCTGCTGTGTGCACCTGCAGCAGCCTGGGGCGCCCCCGCACTGAGCCTCAGTGTCCGCATCTATGAAGTGGGCGGGATAATAGAGTCTGCCTCCCAGGATGTTGCAAGGATGGAATGAAGCAGGAAAGACCTTGCAGGTGATGTGGCCACCCATGGTGGGCACTGCGTGATGACCCGTGGGACGGAGGGGCCTCTCCCCACCCACAGGGTCGGAGCTGAGAAAAGGGATGCCCAGGCCTGGATATTCTGGAAACCTGCTGTATTGGGCCCTGGGAATAAGAGCTGGGGAAGCATGGGGACATTGCTGGCCCATCCCGGGCCCTGCCCTTCCTCTGACAGCCGGATTTAGGTCAGGCTCCCCCAGCTGTTTCCCCTGCCAGTGACCGCCCTCGTGGTCTGCCCAGTGCTGTGACATGACCCTGGGGCCGTAGAGCTGCGTCACCAGGGGCGACAGGGCCCAGAGTAGCTGGGGTGAGCTGAAGGAGGAGAGGCAACACCCATCATCCCAGCATCCAGCCCTGGATCCGGCTCTGCTGTGTGACCTGGGACAAGTCACTTCACCTCTCTGAACCTCCTCTCTATCTGGAAGCCACCTGGGACTGAAAAGTGCTCACCTCATAACTTATCATGAGGACTAGAGACTCACGCCTGTACATAGTAGATGCTCAATAAATGTCCTGCTCTCCCTTTCAGCCCCCTGTGCTGGGGATTCTGTGTTGGCTCTTGGGGACCACCCTGCCTTCCACCTCTGAGACCCTACTTCTCAATCAGCTGCTCCGCAAACAGGCCTCCAGTCTCCAGGCTTGACGTTCGTGAGGCCGGCAGACTTCATGGCTCTTAGACCTGGTTTTCCCATCTGTAGAATGGGAATGTTCACTGAGATGATGAGTGAGGATGGTCTCCTTGCTGTTCGTGACAACCTTTGAGGAAGGGGCTAGAATGGGCCCCATTTTACAGATGGGAAACTGAGGCTCAGAGAGGGAAAGAGGCTGGCCTGGGCTCACTCAATGCCTGAGAGCCAGGACTGGGACCTGCCTGACCAAGCTTCTGTCGGTGCCTCCATGCCTTGGGACATGGGCCCTGAGCAGCCTGGGCTGGTGGGTTCTGCTGAGAGCTGAGCTGCTGTGGCCACCATGTCACCCTGCCTCTGGGGCTCCCTGCAGACAGATCTCTCGCCTGTCAGCCCCACTGTCCAGATGATGAAAGTGAGGCTCAGAGAGGGTGTGGGTCTCACATAAGGTCACACAGCAAGTAAGCATCATGGTTGAGATTCTCCCCAGGGCTCTGGCCTGAGGTCTGCGGTGTCCCCCTGCCTCAGACCCTCCTGTGGTAATGATGAGAGGAAGGAAAGCTGCCACTGTCCTCTGTCCGTGCCAGGTACTGTGACTTGTACTCACCTGTGTCATGCGATCTTGTCATGGTACAGAAGGTCCAGATGTGGAAACTGAGGCTGGAAGAGGATCTTGCTCGGGATCACAGCCAAATTCAAAGCCCATCCGTCTGGCCCGGAGCCGGGATCTTTCCTCTGCAGCCATGCTGGCTGAGGACTTCCAGGGGGAGCGAGTTCAGACAGTGGGGGCACATTGAGGCTGGCAGAAGCCATTCTCAGCCCCAGCCCCTCCCAGATGGAAAGATAGAGGAGCTGGGGGATCTCTCGCCGCCTTCTTCTCACGGGCCCCCTAGAGCCAGGCTGCCTCTGTTTCCCCCTCACTGTCCCGACTGTTCTCAACGCATGTCTCTTCCCCATCTGTAGATCCCCACAGCCCTTCTCTTCCGTGATGGGGAACCAGCAAGGGAAGAAGTTTGCCCAAGGTCACACAGCAAAACAGCTTAAGAGCAGACTCAAGGTTCCAGCCCAGGCCCTTCCTGGGCCCTTGGCCTCTCCTGCATCCAGGGCTGGGCGCTTCCTGCACACATCTTTCTCCCTCTAACCACATGCCAGTTTTCAGTGCCAAGCCTGTGCTTTACTTTGCAGATTCAGAGTCCTTTGGGCAGTGGCTGTCCCCTCTGCCTGCGACTTTCTTGGTGCCCCCATCTGGCTACGGTGGCCCCCACCCTGTTATCACTACTCCCGTCTCTCCAGTGCCTGGCACGGACCTGGTGTAAAGTGGGTGCACAGGAAACGAATGGGAACCTCATCTCACCCAAAGGGGGGGCCAGGCTGGACACAGACAAGGCTTCCCAGAGGCCTGCCAGAGGATTCCTGGAGCTCCCGGCTGGCCACAGCCCTGACCTCAATCCCGGCTCAGGCCAACAGCAGCAAATATTTACATTTGCAAAGTAAATTCCCAGGAGGAGCCCTGGGCTGGGGCCGGGGAGGCTGCACCCCTGTGGCTTGTGGTCACGGGACCCAGCAGACCTGGGAGGTGGCCTGTGAACGAGGAAGCCCCTCTCCTGGCACCTCTCCTTGGAGAGAAAGTCAGAAGGGGAGCCCAAGGACACCCCCTAATTTCTCACACCCCCATTTCCAGCTGAGGGCAGGATTTGAATCCCAGCCACCCCCCTCCACCGCCTGTGTGGACAGGCAGCCTCTCCTCTCTGGCCCTCAGTGTTCTCATGAGGATCTGAGGAGAAGGGGCACGGAGGCTTCTTGGCTCACCCCCAGCAGCAGGCGGAGGGAAAGGAAGCTGCTTATGGGGCCCAGGGCTGGAAACTGCAGATGGTACTGGCCTTTCGTGCAGGTCAAGACAGGGAGTGATGAGAGCTTCAAGGGGGCGGCTTTGGTGAGTTCCCTAGTCTGCCCGGGAAGGCTTCCTGGAGAAAGTGACATGGGAGCAGCAGCTGTGGGGTTGGGGGTGGGGAGGCAGTGTGTGGGTGGGTGTGTGGGTGTGTGTGTAGGGCTGGCGGGGACCTCCCAGGTGGTGGGAAGTGGCCCACAGTCAGGATCCCAGAGTAGAGCTGGGTTTGTGGTCCTAGGATGAGCGTGGATCTCCCTGGAGGGCGAGGTTGGGGCTGGGGAGGGGCCCTTCAGGACAGACCACCAGGCCCGGTGAAGGGGCTCTCAGCTCCCTGGGGCCTGCCCCAGTGGCCCTGGCCCAACACCAGTGGGGGGGACAAAACCTGTGGCTTTTTGCCTACTGGAATTTTGTGTGGTATGGGTCCATTGTAGAACCTGGTTTGTCCCTTAAACTATTTCTGTTTTTCAGAATTTGGGGGATTTGGGGGGATAATTTTTGTACATCCTGAATCCAGAGCCAACCTTTTCTGGGTTTTTTGACAGTTTTGTTATTTCTTTTTTTTTTTTTTTTTTTTTATTTTAATTTTAATTTTTTTATTTATTTTATTTTTTTTCCCCCCAAAGCCCCAGTGGATAGTTGTATGTCGTAGCTGCACATCCTTCTAGTTGCTGTATGTGGGACTCGGCCTCAGGATGAACGGAGAAGCGGTGCCTCGATGCGCACCCGGGATCCGAACCCGGGCCGCCAGCATCGCAGCGCACGCACTTAACCACCAAGCCACAGGGCCGGCCTTGTTATTTCTTTAAACTCTTTTTTGTAATGTTATCTTGCAATTACTTTGAGCCAGTTACGTCTGCGCTGCTGGTCAGGCCACGTTTTCATTAGTTTTTCTAGTTTCTCGCTGGCTCCCCGGTGAAATGTCCGAAAGCAAATCGGTTTAAAAAGAATTTCCAACAACAAGTTCACAGATTAATAACTCAGGGACACCCTAGTGTGACAGTAGAAGATTTATGCGCATTTTCAAGACAGTTGTGTCTACCGTCTGCAGGTTTTTTGCCTTTATTTTGCCTTTCATTTTGTTTGCCTACTGTAAATTCACTTTCAGCCAGTGATTCACGCATTCCCCAACAAAAGGTTTATTGAGGCTGCTGAGGCCCTACTGCGCGCCGGGCACTTTTGCAGACCATATGCAAAACAGATGAGGTCCTTGCTCTGGTGGGGCTTGTGGCCCAGCCAGGGGGACGGACGATTGACAGGAAACTGGGAAAGCGGCACAGAAAATGACATGTTAGAGGGTGGAAAGTGCCATAGAAAAAAAGAAAATGATAGCGGGGGGGGGGTGCGGGGGGGTGGTAGATGCTCTGCCAAAGCTTCATCCCAGAGGAAACCGAAACTTCCACGGGGTTGGAAGGATGGCCGCTTCCTTTGGGTGACTTCCTGAAAAAGATGATAAAATGGCCTTTTCCATCTTCACCTGGGAGCAAAGAGGATGAGGAGGGCTTGGAGAGGCCATTCTTCTCAGGAGCCAACAGGAGGGGCCCTCCCTGCCTCTGCCTGGTGGGGCTTGAGGCCCAACTTGAGGTTCCAGGGTGCCCAGGAGAGAGGAGGTCAGGCCCTGCGTTCAAATCCAGGCTCCGGCCTTCAGGTGGACGACAAAGGATCAATCACTTCACCTCTCTGCCTCGTTTTCCTCCAAGGGGAAATATTCATATTCACTCGTCCATTTATCTGAGCACGGGGGACAGAGGAGTGGTGATACTGAGTTGCTCTGTGCCTCGGTTTCTTCATCTGTAAAGTGGAGATGATACTAGCACCCACTCTCAGGGTTTTGTGAGGATAATGAGTTAAGACTGTATATGTCAAGTGCTTAGAATGTGCCGGGCCCAGAGTAAGTGCTAAACGAGTGTTTAGGGTCATTATTATTACCTACCTTGTAGGATAGAGCTGGGCTATGTAAAGTGCTTAGCACTGGGCATGGCTCACAGTGGCGTCCCCCCGCCCACAGAGCCCCCAACCCCTGCCCCAGTCCTGGGCTGCCAACCCACCTTTCTCCGCCCTGGGTGAGATTTACCCCCTGTGCCGGGGCAAGTCACAGGCGCCCAGGGAGGGTGTGCCGGGGATGCAGGCCCAGCCCAGTGAAGGCCCCGTGGTGGGACCTGGAGCAGGGTCTGGCAGCTTCCCCGCTGGGGGCGGGCCAGAGGGACCCGTCTGGTTTGAGTTCCTGGCGCCTCTCACTCCCTGCATCAACCCGCAGCCTGGCTTGGAGCTGCCAGGCCTGCGCCTTATTTGGGTCTTGTCTCCCCCCGAGACGACACTTCGTGGCCTTAAAAGGCAGGCCTGGGGGGGTGGGGGGAGCAGAGCCACTGCTGGCTCCAGCTGCGGCCCCCTGTCCTTGGCTTGTCCAGCCCATCCCTCCAGCTGTGGAGAAAACCAGGCTCCCAAAGCCAGACCAGCCAGGGCGGCCTGCTCCTCGTGGGGGTGGCGGCAGGGGTGGGCTCCTGGAATGGGTCCCCCTTGCGCCCCAAGGCAGCCAGACTCCCTCTGGTTTTCATTTAAAACCAGGGCTGGATCCACTTCAGTGTCTTCTTACCAAGTGGGGCAGGGAGAGGGTGGACAGTGATGTTGCAGCTGCTGTTTATTGAGTGCCTACTGTGTGCCAGGCCCTGTGTGTGCACAGTGGGCGCTTTGCACACGTAACCATCCTCAAGCTTCACACCAGCCTGGAAGGTGTAGAGGCCTTATGATCCCATTTTACAGATGGGAAAATAGGCAGGTCCAGAGAGGACAAATCACACAGGTCAGCAAGTGGCAGGGCTGGGACGCGACCTCGAATCTGTTAGCTCTAAGCTCTTAACCCATACAGCTCGCTGGGGTCATTGGGGAAGCCCCCAGCCTCACTCAGAGCCCCGACCCGTTGCCAGCCCCTCTCCCCACCCCCATCAAGTTGGCAGTCTTGTTCCAGCTCAGCCCAGTTCATGCCGTGTGACCCAGGTAAGCTCCCCCACCTCTCTGGGCCTCTGTCTCCCTCTGCACTGGGGCTGCAGTGGCAGATGAGGGGGTCTGACAAAACGGGTGGCGCAGGCCACAGGGCTCTCACCCCACTGTCCCTCAGTTGCAGGCTCCTCTGGCTTCGTGGAGCCTGGGTGGTCGGGAAACACCCTGCGGCGGATGGCGCTACGGCCCACAGCCTTCTCAGGTGGGTCCTGGGGCAGCTGCTTGGGGTCCCCCTGGGCTAGGGGAGGTGTGGAGAGGGCACAGGCAATGCAGTGATTGTCTAAAAGCCAGCCGGGTCCAGCAGTAGAGGGTCAGGGATAGTGCCCCGCCCTTGCCCCCCGCACAGGCTAGAAAGGAAACTGTGAGGGGGAGAGGATGGGCCCCAGAGGGAAGTCTGACCTGAGCCCAGGAACCCTGAGACCCATGACCCACAGACGCAGGTCCAAGCCCCTAGTTTCCTCTTTTTATTTAAATTACACTTTTCTGAGCGTCTGCAATGTGCAAGGCATCTCGCCAGGTGTTTTCCATCATCAACTTGTTTAAACCTCACCGCTGTTCCCCACCCCCCAGAAGGCATCATTGTCCCCATTTTAAAGAGGAGGAAACTGAGGGTCAGAGAGGAGACATGCCCTCCTGAGGCCGCACAGCCAGGAAAGGGCAGCTCTGGGACTCGACCCCAGGCTCTGTGCTTGTCAAGCACTCACCCCACCCTTGCTCTGAGCTCAGCGTCCTCAGGTATGAACAGGGATGACACTGGTCCTAACACACAGCATTGTGGTGAAGACTGGAAAGATGAGCTTGTAAAGCGCTCGGCCCCAGGGTGCCTGGCAGCCGGGACGTTCTGTAATCACAGGATCTGTTATGAATGACTTAGGGGTATCACGGGGAGGCTTCCGGACGGTGGTTCTGGAGGGACGGTCAGAGGGTGACACCTCTGAGGCCAGCCCAGTCCAGACTGTGGTGTGTTGGTCTCCAAAGCCAGAAAGCCCAGGCCAGCCCCGCCCAGGTGGGAAGCAACAGGATTTCCTGCCCTGGCTTCCCGGAAAGGAGTCATTTTGGATGCTGAGGCTGCCCAAGTCGGGTCCTTGGTCCTGCTGTGGGAGAAACGGTCCACTCTGCAGGCTCCGGAGCCAAAGGAAACCCGCAGGGCATGGCCCACCCTGGACAGGCTGTGACCCTGTACCCCTTCCTTGAGCTGGGCTGTCTCATGGGTTGGGGTCATCAAGTGTCTCTCCCTCCACCCATCCTGCCCCCAGAGGCCCAGGGGCTCCACGGGAAACCTGGACCCCTGGCCCTAGCCCCAGCCTCCTCCCTCTCTGCAGGTTGCCTCAACTGCAGCAAAGTGTTGGAGCTGACGGAGCGGCTGAAGGTGCTGGAGGCCAAGGTGGGTGAGCAGCTGCCCCCTTGCCCCCCACCTCCCCAACCCCTCCCTGCAACCCCCGCCCAGCCCACTCAGCGTTCCCACACTGCAGCTCTGAGCTGAGCTTCGACACCCACGGGCAGGCGGCTTCCCTGCCTCCTGTTGGTTCCCACCCAGCTTTCTCGGCCCTGCCTCCAGTGCCCTTCCCCGGGAGCCCTGCTCACCGTCAGCCAGCCCGGCCTGCTTCTCCTCCAGGAGGCCCGTGAAGCTCCCCTTGTGCACCCCCATCCCCGTCCCAGCCAGATATTCATAGGCACCCCCCAGAGCTCATAGTTGGGTCCCCTCTGTGCCCTGTCACCTTCATCCTTTGTCCTCCTTCCCATAACATCATCTTCCCGGTTTCAAAAGCAAAACATCTATTGCACATCTCAAATTATTTCAAGATAAAAGGTTTTTAACCATTAAAAAGTAAGACATTCTAAATGTAGAAACAGGAAAAATTCAGAACCATGAAAAACCTACCGAAAAACCACTTGTGACAGCTGCCTGTGCCCCAGAGAGAGCGACCATCCACATTTGAGCGTCTTCTCATCCAGATTTTCTAAACACACGTAGAGGCATATGCACTTGATCTGCATATGCTTTCCTCCATCATTCCCTCCTCTGGGAACTTATCTCAAGGAGATTATCTGTGAAGATGTTTACCAAAGTGTTTACTCTTAAGAGGGAAATTTGAGAACCAGACAGCAGAAGGGGCGGTTGCACTTAGGGAACATGGCTCTGTGGAATAGTAGACAGCCGTTAACAACATCTCCATCTTCTAACGAGAAAAGATGCCCCTGGTGTAGCCAGTGGAAGAGCGAAGCTTCTGAGCAGCGTGTGCTGGAACACCAGTTGTGAGGCCTGGGAGCCCCAGGAACCCCCCATTGCTCCCCAAACTTCCTCCCAGGAGAAGCTGGCATGAGGGGCAGTCAGATCTGGGGTGTGGTTCTCAGTTCTGGGTCTGTCCAAGAGTGTCAGCTTTTCTCTGGACAGGCCCACGTGGTCCCCTGCCCTGGTTAGTGGGCATTCCGGCTTCTCTCTCATCCTCAGTCAGTGGCTCAGGGGGCCTTTCAGAGTCTCCCCAACACTGGGTCCAAAAGTGGTTTTGTATATACCTCATGTCCTCTTATGTCATGTCAGACTCTCCCAAACATCCCTCCAAATTTAGTAAAAATCCTTCCAGCCTGTGGTGCTTTAACAGACCAAGAGAAGTTTCGTATTATTTATGTAGGTAAGCATAGGAAAAAACCACATGGCCCAGCAAACACGGCGACAGTCACAGAATTCAACTTGGGTGGCAGTGATGGTGTGTAATGACTCTTCTACATTGAATGGGATGAATTATGCAGTTTGAAAACCACAGTCACTTCTGATGGAGTTCTGGGCCCATGAGCCCACATCTCTACTCTAGGCTGGGTTCTGCTGGCTACACGGGCCTCCTGCTTCCCACACCAGGGCCCCTCGCTGACCTGTCCCTGGTGAGACCCTGGTACCTACCCCGTCCCTATCTTCCTCTTCCTCCACAGGTGGCAGTGCTGACTGTGACCGAGCAGGCAATGTCCCCGACTCGAGCTGCCCCTGAGGACCCCGCCCCGCTCTGGGGCTCTCCAGCTGCCCAGGGCAGCCCCGGGGATGGAGGCCTCCGAGGTGAGTGGGGCAGTGGGGACCACACCCCCATGTGGGAATGAGTCAGGAGAGCGAGAGTCCAGTCCCCACTCTGCCGCTGACTCCCTGCCTGACCCCCTGTGGGCCGCTGTTTCCAGCTCTCCAATGGGCCTGAGGCGATGGTCTCCAGGGGCCCAGGGGCCCTGAGCACTGGCGTCCTGGGAGGCCCAGCAGCTCCTGCCCCTGCCCCCTGGTGGAGCTAGGGGCAGGGACTCTGAATGACACTGACCCTTGCCTACCCGCCCCCCATCCCCAGGGCTACCTGGAGCCAGAGAAAACACGAGGGCCCCGCTGCTCCCTCGAGATGGTAGGTGCTGGCTAGCGGGGTGGACCAGGGTCCGGGTGAGAGCAAGGTGGGAGCTGCTAAGCTGATGAGCTTTCTCCTCCAGGTGGAGTTGGTACCCGGGGGCTTCCTGGACCCACTGGCCCCAAGGGAGACACCGGCAGCCGTGGCCCGATGGGGATGAGAGGCCCGCCAGGTGAGTGCCCACAGTACTGCTCCCCCAGCTCCCATGGCCAGCCCCCCAGGTGGACCCTGATGTGGCCAGAGGTGGCCTGGGCTCCGTCCACCACTTGTCTCTCAGCTCACCATCCCTCCACTCATGCCTGGGCTCCCTAAAACCTTCTTCTGAATCACTCAGCGCCTGCTCCCTGGGTACCCACTCCCAGCAGGCTCTGAGCTGGGCACTGGGGTGGGGTCAGACCAGTCCTTACCCTCCTGGAGCTCCCAGACTCGGGGTGTGGGGGAGTAGGCAGAGGAGAAACAGCAGTGCCCCCCACCATGTGACCAGGCTTCTTTGGGGGACATTGCAGGTATGGGAGCCCCAAGGAAGGAAGCCCAGACGCAGCCTGGATGGGGTGGGGGCCGGGGAGGGCTTCCCAGTGGGAGTGACATCTTAGGTGAGGCCTAAAGGATGACCTGAAGTGGACACCAGGCAGAGCAAAGGGAGGACTGAGAGGGAACAGCTCATGCAAAAGCCTGGAAGGGAGAGAAGAGAACATTCTGGAAATCAGTGTTTGCTAAGCACCTACTGTGTACCAAGTGTCTGTTAAAAGCCCCTGGGGAGGGCTGTGTTCATCACCCTAATAGACGACCAGGGAGGTCAGAGCCAGGACCTGCCCAGGCTTGTGGCCTCCAGCCCTCTCATACCCGCTGCCCCAGGCTACCTTGTCCTGTCCCCTCGCAGCCACCCTGGGCCTCCCTGCCTCCTGCACACCCACCAACACCCCTGGTTCCATTGCAGGTCCGCAGGGCCCCCCAGGGAGCCCTGGCCAGGCTGGAGCCATGGGCACCCCTGGAGAGAGGGGACCTCCGGGCCCACCAGGGCCTCCAGGCCCCCCTGGCCCCCCAGCCCCTGTTGGACCACCCCACGCCCGGATCTCCCAGCATGGTGAGTCCCCCAGGGTCACGGCAGGTTGAGGTGGGGTGGGGTGAGGCTGGCATAACCATTACCACAATGCTACTGCCGTCTACCAGACACCTTCTGTATACCAGGCGTGCCCTTGGTCAGCCACGTGTCACTCAGTCCTCCGGCAGGTGCTGTTGTCCTCCTCTGTTCACAGATGGGGAATACTGAGGGCCAGAGAAGGGCAGTCACGCTGGGCCATGGGGGACTGACTTCAAACCCGGAGCCTTGCTCAGAACCACCCAGCATCAGGCCCTCCTCCAGCCGTGGAGCTGGCCAGGATCCAGCCTTCAGAGCGCTGGGAGCTCAAGGCCTGGCAGCAGGAAGTGAGCCCTGAGCTCCCAAGGCCACGGCCCTGGACCTGAGCTCAGAGAGGCCCCGGCCCCCTCCACCCAGCTGGGCCCTGGTGTGCATCCTTCACCTCCTCCCCAGCCTGACCTACACGTGTGCTGCCAGTGGTCAGAGCTTGGAGTGCCAGATTCAACCCTGTCTGTGCCATATCTTTGGTGCATGACCAGGTGCCATTCATTCATTCTCCCATTCATTCCAGCTCACCATTCATTCTCTCTCTCCAAGCCTGCTGCCTCATCTGTATGATGGGGATAGTGACAGTGCTGGCCTCCCAGAGCTCTGTGACACCCAACCACAGAAGCCTGGCACAGAGTAGGTGGTCAATAAATGGGATCTTTTATTATTATTCCCATTCGACATGTGACAGTACAGGATCAGCAGAGTGGAGAGTCTTGTCTTGCTGGATGTCACCAGCTAGACTGTGGCAGGGTTAGAACCCAGGTCTCCTTGCCTCCTGGTCCTGCGTGGCCAACACTGTCCCCTCTCCCCATCCTTGGAGCAGGTGCCCATTGGCCCCAGTAACACTGTAGGCTGTCCCACAGGGCAGTCAAAGCTGGCTTGGCAGAGGTGGCAGGTGAAGACTAACCACCCCACTCTGCCCAGCCCTGCCCAGCCCAGCCCAGCCCTGCTCACTTACTGTCTTTCCTACCCCAGGGGACCCATTTCTGTCTAACACCTTCACTGAGACCAGCAGCCACTGGCCCCAGGGACTAGTTGGACCCCCAGGCCCCCCAGGGCCCATGGGTAAGTTGAGTCCAGGTCTAGGGTAAGGAGTGGGGTTGAGGAATGCCAGAGGGACTAGGGCTGTGGCTATCAGGAGGGAGCTGATGGTGGGCTTCCTGGCATTGTACTCTGTTTCGGTCCTGAGGACATCCTGTCTCATTCCAGGTCCCCCTGGACCTCCTGGTCCCATGGGCATCCCTGGGAGTCCTGGACATATGGTGAGTATTTCTGCAAGTACTCCCACTCCTCTGTCCGTCCACCCACCTATACATCATCCATCCATCCTTTTATTCATTTATTGAGGCATTTATGGAGCACTTAATATGCAAACTCCTTTCCGTACATTTTCTCATTCAATTTATGTAACAAGAAGCAAGTATTGTTATCACCTAAGGCTCAGAAAGGTGGAGATTCTTGCCCTAAGGCTGTGGCCAGCACATGGCAACTTCCAGATCAGGGTGGGGACTGTCTGACTCCAGGGCCATAACTCTGGGGCCATAACCCCAAGCTGTGTGAACTGCCCGCTGTGTGCTCAGCATTGGGCCCAGGCAAAGCTGGGGCTCCCTCCCCGAGCCCTCTGCCCCGCCCCAGTCCCTGCCCACTCCATCATGCCCCAGTACAAGGCTGAGGTCCTGTCTTGTTGCTCAGGGACCCCCAGGCCCCACTGGACCCAGAGGAACCTCTGGCCACCCAGGAGAGAAAGGCGAAAGAGTGAGTACTGAGGCGGCCTCGGGTGGAGGTGGGGAGTCCTGGGGCCCAGGGTCAGACCCCCGACAGCTGACTCCATTCCTCTCCTCCCTCTCACACAGGGACTGCGGGGGGAACCTGGCCCCCAAGGCTCCACGGGGCAGCGGGTGAGTGATGCTGCCCAGCCTGCAGCACCCCCTCCAGGATCCCACAGGCACAGACCCCTGCTCTGGCTCCAACCCCCGGGGGCCAGAACTGCTGACCCTCCCTCCTGTCCAGGGCATGCTCCGCCTCTATTTCCCTGTCTCCCGTCTTGTCGGCCTCTTAGAATCAGGCCATCTCTGTCTCCCTCACTCTGGCTCTTTGTCTCTGTATCTGTTTCTCTCTCTTTCCCTCTGTGTCTCTCTCTGACTCTCTGTATTTCATTCTTTCACCCTCCATCTCTCCAACTATGATTGTATATTTGTCTATTTCTCCCTTTAGTTTGGTCAATTTTTGCTTCATGTATTTTGAAGCTTCGTTTTTAGGTGCATACACATTCAGTATTTTAATGTCTTCTTGGTCCTTTTATCTTTATGAAATTAATACCTTTCTCTCTGGTAATATGCCTTGTTTTGAATTCTACTTTGATACTAAAATAGCCACACCAGCTTTGTAATGCTTAGGGTTTGCGTGGTATATCTTTTTCAATCCTTTTACTTACAACCTGTGTCTTTCTATTTAAAGTGCATCTCTGGCAAACCACATATACTTGCTTTTTTTTAAACAGTCTGACTGTTGAGTTCATTTACATTTAATGATATGTATAATTATTGATATGGTTCACTTTAAGTCAACCATCTTGTTATTTGTGTTCTATTTACCCCAACCTCTTTGTTTCTTTTTTCCCCTTTTCCTGCCTTCTTTTGGATTGAGTACTATTTGCAATTCTGCTTTATTGCCTCATATGACTTTTTAGCTATACTTCTTTGTGTTATTTTTCCATGGTTACTCTAAAGATAACGATATGCATCCTCGGCTTATCACAGTCTACTTGAATTAATGTTATACCAATTCATGCATAAGTAGGAATGTTACAACTGTATAATTCACCCCCTTCTCTCCTTGAGCCATTGCTGTCATATGTTTTACTCCTGCATTTGTTGTAAACCCCTCAAAACATTGTTGTTATTATTGCTTTACACACTCAGTTGACTTTTAAAGAAGTTAAGAAAACAAAGAAAAATAGTCGTTTACATCTACTGATGTATTTATCATTTCTAATACTCTTTATACCTTCCTTAGCTCCAGATTTCCATCTGGGATCATTTCTCTTCAGCCTAAAGAATGTCCTTTAGCCTTTCTTGTAGTGTAGGTCTGCTGGCAACAAATCCTTGCTGTATCTGTTTATCTAAAACTGGCTTTATTTTACCTTAATTTTTGAAACATATTTTCACTGGATATAAAATGATAGGCTGGCAGTTTTCTCTTCTTTTAGCACTTTAAAGATGTTGTTCCATGGTCTTCTGGCTTATGTAGACATTTGCAATTTCTCATGAGAAATTGGCTATCTTCCTTATTGTTGTTCCCTTGGATATAATATGTGTATTTTCTTTGGCTTTTAAGATTTTCTCTTTACCCTTGGTTTTCAACAGATTGGTTGTGATGTGGTTGAGTTGATTTTCTTTGTGTTTATCCTGCTTTGTGTTCGCTGAGATTCCTGGATCTGTTGGATTGCTGGGGTTTTTTGTTTTTGTTTTTGTTTTTGTTGGTTGTTTCGTTTAATTAATAAAATTCATTTTTTGGAGCAATTTTGAGTTCACAGCAAAATTGAGTGGAAAGTACAGAGAGCTCCCTGTCCCCACACATGCACAGCCTCTCGCACTATTAACATCTCACACCACAGTGGTACATTTGCTACAATTGATGAACCCACGTTGACATGTTATCACCCAAAGTCCATAGTTTACATTAGAGTCTACTCTTGGCATTGTACATTCTGTGGGTGTTGACAAGTGAATAATGACATGTATCCATCATCATAGTATCATACAGGATAGTCTCACTGCCCTAAAAATCCTCTGTGCCCTGGCTGTTCATCCATCCCTCACCTTTAAGCCTTGGCAACCACTAATCTTTTTACTCTCTCCATAGTTTTTCTTTTTCCAGAATGTCATATAGTTGGAATCACACAGTATGTAGGCTTCTCAAATTGGCTTCTTTCACTTAGTAATATGCATTTAAGTTTCCTCCATGCCTTTTCATGGCTTGATAGCTCATTTCTTTTTAGCTCTGAATAATATTCCATTGTAGGTACCACAATTTATTTATCCATTCACCAACTGAAAGACATCTTGGTTGCTTCCGAGTTTTGGCAATTATGAATAAAGCTGCTATAAACATCCATGTGTAAGTTTTAGTGTGGAAGTAAGTTTTCAGTTCATTTGGGTAAATACCAATGAGTGTGATTGCTGGATCATATGGTAAGACTATGTTTAGTGTTGTAAGAAACCACCAAACTGTCTTCCAAAGTGATATATTATTTTGCCTTCTCACCAGCGACGAATGAGAGTTCCTGTTGCTCCACATCCTCATCAGCATCTGTTGCTGTCAGTGTTTTTAATTTTGGCTATTCTGATAGATATGTAGTGGTATCTTGTTTTAATTTCCAATTCCCTAATGACATATGATGTTGAACATCTCTTTTTTTTTTTTTGAGGAAGATTCACCCTGAGCTAACATCTGTGCCAATCTTTCTCTATTTTGTGTGGGTTGCTACCACAACGTGGCTGACGAGTGGTGTAGGTCTGCACCTGGTATCCAAATCCACGAACCCAGGCCACTGAAGTGGAGTGCGCTGAACTTAACCACTACGCCGTGGGGCCAGCCCCTTGAACATCTTTTTATATGCTTACCTGCCATCTGTATCTCTTCTTTGGTGAAGTATCTGTTCAGGTCCTTTGCCCTTTTTTCCCCCTAGCTTTATTGAGATATAATTGACAAATTGTAATTTGTTTAAAGTGTACAACATGGTGAGTTGTTATACATATACATTGTGAAAGGATTCCCACAATCAAGTTAATTAATATCTCCATCACCTCACATACTTACTTTGTGTGTGTGTGTGTATGCGTGTGATGAGAACACTTAAGATTCTACTTTCTTAGCAAATTTCAATTATACAATACAGTATTATCAACTATAGTCACCATTATATATTCAATCCTCAGACTTAGTCATCTTTTTTTTTTTTCCCTCAAAGCCCCAGTAGATAGTTGTATGTCATATTTGCACATCCTTCTAGTTGCTGTTATGTGGGACACGGCCTCAGCATGGCCAGAGAAGCGGTACGTCGGTGCACGCCCGGGATCCGAACCTGGGCCGCCAGCAGCAGAGCGTGCACTTAACCGCTAAGCCATGGGGCCAGCCCCAGACTTAGTCATCTTATAAGTGAAAATTTGTTCCCTTTCACCAACCTTTCCCCACCCCTGTATCTCCTGGCAACCACCATTCTACTCTCTGTTTCTATGAATTCAACTTTTTTTTTTAGATTCCACGTATAAGTGATACCATGCAGTATTTGTCTTTATTTATTTTCTTGATCCATTCATCCATTAACGGACACTTGGGTTGTTTCCATTCTTGGCTGTTGTAAATAATGCTGCAATGAACATGGGAGTACAGATATCTCTTCAAGATAGTGATTTCTTTTCCTTTGGATATATACCCAGAAGTGGGATTGCTGGATCATATAGTAGTTCTATTTTTAATTTTTTGAGGAACTTCCATACTGTTTCCCATAGTGACTGTACTAATTTACATTCCCACTGACAGTGCACAAGGGTTCTCTTTTCTCCACATCGTTACCAGCATTTGTTATCTCTTGTCTTTTTGTTAACAGACATCCTAACAGGTGTGAGGTGATTTCTCATTGTGGCTTTGATTTGCACTTCCTGATGATTGGTGATGTTGAGCATCTCTTCATATACCTATTGGCCATTTGTATGTCTTCTTTGGAAAAATATCTATTCAGGTCTTTTGCCCATTTTTTAATTGGGTTATTGTTTTTTTGCTATTGAGTTGTGTGAGTTCCTTATATATTTTGGATAGTAACCCTTTATTGGATATGTGGCTTGCAAATGTTTTCTCCCATTCCATAGGTTGCCTTTCCTTGCCTTCCCTTCCCTTCCTTTCCCTCCCCTCCCCTCCCCTCCCCTCCCCTCCCCTCCCCTCCCCTTCCCTTTCCTTCCCTTTCTTCTTTGAGGAAAATTAGCCCTGAGCTAACATCTGTTGCCAATTCTCCTCTTTTTGCTGAGGAAGATTGGCCCTGGGCTAACATCCATGCCCATCTTCCTCTACTTTATATGAGATGCTGCCACAGCATGGCTTGATAAGCCGTGTGTCAGTCCACGCCCAGGATCCGAACCCATGAACCCTAGGCCACTGAAGCGGAGCACGCGAACTTAACCGCTACTCCGCTAGGCTGGCCTGGTTGCCTTTTCATTTTGTTGATGGTTTCCTTTGCTGTGCAAAAGCTTTTTTTTTTTAGAATTTCTTTTTTTCTTTTTCTTTCTTTTCTTTAGCCTTGAGCTAACATCCGTGCCAATCCTCCTCTTTTTACTGAGGAAGACCGGCCCTGAGCTAACATCTATTGCCAATCCTCCTCCATTTTTTCCCTTTTTCTCCCCAAAGCCCCAGTAGATAGTTGTATGTCATAGTTGCACAGCCTGCTAGTTGCTGTATGTGGGACGCAGCCTCAGCATGGCCGGACTAGCGGTGCATTGGTGCGCGTCCAGGATCCGAACCCGGGCTGCCAGTAGCAGAGCGTGTGCACTTAACCGCTAAGCCACGGGGCTGGCCCACAAAAGCTTTTTTTATTGGGTTGTTTATTTTCTTATTGTTGAGTTTTAAAAGTTCTTTGTATATTTTGGATAATAGTTATTTATCATATGTGTCTTTGCAAATATCTTCTCCCAGTCTGTGGCTTGTCTTCTCATTCTTTTGACATTGTCTTTTGCAGAGCAGAAGTTTTTACTTTTTGCGAAGTCCAGCTTATCAACGATTTCTTTCATGGATCATACCTTTGGTGTTGTATCTAAAAAAAGGCATTGCCGTAAAAAAGATCATCTAGGTTTTCTCCTTATGTTATCTTTTATAACATAAGGAGAGTTTTATAGTTTTGCATTTTACATTTAGGTCTGTTACCCATTTTGTGTTAATTTTTGTGAAGGCTGTAAGGTCTGTGTCCGGATTCATCTTTTTGCATGTAGGTGTCTAGTTGTTCCAGCACCATTTGTGGAGAAGACTGTCTTTGCTCCATTGTATTGCTTTTGCTCATTTGTCAAAGATCAGTTGACTGTATTTATGTGGGCCTATATCTGGGCTCTCTATTCTGTTCCATTGATCTGTCTGTTCTTTTGCCAATACTGCACAGTCGTAATTAGTGTAGCTTTATAGTAAGTCTTGTAGTTGAGTAGTGTCAGTCCTCTGACTTTGTTGTTCTTTGATATTGGGTTGGCTATTCTGGTTCTTTTGCCTCTCCATATAAACTTTACAATTAGTTTGTCAATATCTGCAAAATAACTTGCTGGGTTTTTGATTGGGATTGCATTGAATCTATAGATCAAATTGGGAAAAACTGACATCTTGACAATATTGAGTCTTCCTACCCATGAACTTGGAATATCTCTCCATTTGTTTGGTTCTTCTTTGATCTCCTTCATCAGAGTTTTATATAGATGTTATACGTATTTTGTTAGATTTATACCTAAGTATTTCATTTTTGGGGGTGCTAATGTAAATGGCAATGTGTTTTAATTTCAAGTTCCACTTGTTCGTTGATGGTATATAGGAAAGTGATCGACTTTTATCCTTCAACCTTGCTATAATTACTTATTAGTTCCAAGAGTTTCTTTGTTGATTCTTTCCGATTTTCTACATAGAATATCATGTCATCTGCAAAGAAAGACAGTTTTATTTCTTCCTTCCCCATCTGTATACTTTTTGTTTCCTTTTCTTGTCTTATTGCATTAGCTAGGACTTCCAGTATAATGTTGAAAAGCATTGGTGAGAGGGGACATGCATATTTTGTTCCTGATTTTAACAGGAAAGGTTTGAATTTCTCACCATTAAGTAAGATGTTAGAAGTATGCTTTTTGTAGGTGTTCTTTATCAAGTTAAGGAAGTTCCCCTCTAGTCCTAGTTTGCTGAGTTTTTATCATGAATGGGTGTTGGATTTTGTCAAATGCTTTTTCTGCATCTATTAATATGATCATGTGGGGCCGGCCTGGTGGTGCAAGCGGTTAAGTGTGTGCACTCTGCTGTAGCCACCTGGGGTTCGCCGGTTCGGATCCCAGGCGCGCACCAACACACCACTTGGCAAGCCATGCTGTGGCGGCATCCCATGTAAAGTGGAGGAAGATGGGCATGGATGTTAGCCCAGGGCCAGTCTTCCTCAGCCAAAAAAAAAAAAAGAGGAGAATTGGCAGATGTTAGCACAGGGCTGATCTCCTCACAAAAAAAAAAAAAAAATGATCATGTGATTTTTCTTCTTTAGCCCGTTGATGTGTCAAATTACATTAATTGATTTTCAAATGTTGAACCAGACTTGCATACCTGCAATAAATCTCAATTGGTCACGGTGTATAACTCTTTTTATACATTGCTGGATTCTATTTGCTAATACTTTGTTGAAGATTTTTGCATCTATGTTCATGAGAAATATTAGTCTTTAGTTTTCTTTTCTTGTAATGTCTTTGTCTAGTATTGGTATTAGGGTAAAATTGGCCTCATAGAATGAATTAGGAAGTATATCTCTCTGCTTCTATCCTGTGAAAGAGATTGTAGAGAATTGGTGTAATTTTTTCCCTAAATGTCTGGTAGAATTCAGCAGTTCTGGACCTGGTGCTCTCTGTTTTGAGAGATTATTAATTATTGATCCAATTTCTTTAATAGGTATAGGCCTATTCAGATTGTCTATTTCTTCTTGTGTGAGTTTTGGCAGATTGTGTCTTTCAAGGAATTGGTGCATTTCATCTACATTATCAAATTTGTGGGCAGAGTTTTCATAATATTCCTTTATTGTCCTTTTAATGTCCAAGGGATCTGTAGTGATGGTCCCTCATTCATTTCTGATATTAGTAATTTGTGTATTTTCTCTTTTTTTCTTAATTTTCATGGGTATGGGCTTATCAATTTTCTTGATATTTTCAAAGAACTGGCTTTTGGTTTTGTTGATTTTCTCTTGGATTTCCTATTTTCAGTTTCATTGATTTCTGCTCTGATTTTCATTATTTCTTTTCTTTTGCTTTCTTCGGATTTAATTTGCTCTTCTTTTTCTACTTTCCTAAGGTGGAAAATTAGATTATTGATTTTAGATTTTCTTCCTTTCTAATATTAACATTCAGTGCTATAAATTTCTCTCTAAGCATTGCTTTTACTGCATCCCACAAATTTTGATAAGTTGTATTTTTATTTTCATTTAGTTTGAACTGTTTTTAAATTTCTCTTGAGAGTTTTTCTTTGACCCATGTGTTATTTAGAAGTGTGTTGTTTAATCTCCAAGTATTTGGGGATTTTCCAGTTATCTTTCTGTTATTGATTTCTAGTTTAATTCTATTGTGATCTGAGAACATACACTATATGATTTCTATTCTTTTGAATTTGTTGAGGTATATTGAAGGCCCACAATTTGGTCTATCTTGGTGAATGTTCCATGTAAGCTTGAGAAGAATATGTAATCTGCTGTTGTTGGATGAAGTGATCTATAGATGTCAATTATATCTAGTTGATTGATGGTACTGTTGAGTTCAACTAGGTCCTTACTGATTTTCTGCCCGCTGGACCTGTCCATTTTTTTTTTTAAAGATTTTATTTATTTATTTTTTCCCCCCAAAGCCACAGTAGATAGTTGTATGTCATAGTTGCACATCCTTCTAGTTGCTGTATGTGGGACGCGGCCTCAGCATGGCCGGAGAAGCGGTGCGTCGGTGTGCGCCCAGGGTTCCGAACCCGGGCCGCCAGCAGCGGAGCGCGCACACTTAACCACTAAGCCACGGGGCCGGCCCTGGACCTGTCCATTTCTGACAGAGGATGTTAAAGTCTCCAACTGTAATAGTGGATTCATCTGTTTCTCCTTGCAGTTCTATCAACTTTGGCCTTATGTATTTTGATGCTCTGTTGTTAGGCACATACAGGTTAAGGATTGTTATGCCTTCATGGAGTATTGATCCCTTTATCATTATGTATTGTCCTTCTTTATCCCTGATAACTTTCTTTGCTCTGAAGTCTGCTCTGTCTGAAATTAATATAGCTACTTCCACTTTCTTTTGTTGAGTATTAGCATGGTATATCTTTTTCCATCCATTTGCTTTTAGTCTATATGTGTCTTTATATTTAAAGTGGGTTTCTTGTACACAACATGTAGTTGGGTCTTGGTTTTTTATCCACTCTGACAATCCTGTCTTTTAATTGATGTATTTAGACCATTGATATTTAAAGTGATTATTGATATAGTTAGACTAATATCTACCATATTTATTACAGTTTTCTATTTGTTGCCCTTGTTCTTTTTTTTTTTTTTCCCTTGTTCCTCTTTTTGTCTTCCACACTTTTTCTGCCTTTTGTGGTTTTAATTGATCATTTCATATGATTCCATTTTCTCTCCTTTCTTAACATATCAATTATACTTCCTTTTTTACTTTTTTAAGTGATTTCCCTAGAGTTTGCAATATACATCTGCAAATAATCCAAGTCTACTTTCAAATAACACTATACTGCTTCATGGTGCAGGTACCTTACAATAACAAAATATTCCCAATTCTTCCCTTCCATTCTTTGTATCATTGCATCTCTCTCTCTCTGTATGCATGTGTATATATATATATATATTTATTTATTTATTTATATACATAATCAAATACATTATTTTCAATAAATTGTTATCTGTTAGATCAATTAAGAATAAGGAAAATAAACGTTTTTATTTTACCTTCACTTATGCCTTCTCTGGTGCTCTTCCTTTCTTTATGTAGATGCAAGTTTCTGACCTATATCATTCCCTTCTCTCTGAAGAACTTCTTTTAACATTTCTTGCAAGGCAGGTCTACTGGCAACAAATTCCCTCAACTTTCCTTTGTCTGAGAAAGTCTTTCTTTCTCCTTCACTTTTGAAGGATACTTTCACAGGGTACAGAATTCTAGGTTGGTGGTTTTATTTTCTCAATACTTAAAATATTTCACTCCACTCTCTTGCTTGAATGGTTTATGAGGAGGAGTTGGATGTGATTCTTATCTTTGCTCTTATAGGTAAGATTTTTTTTCCTCTGGCTTCTTTAAGATTCTTCTTTACCTTTGATTTTCTGAAGTTTGAATATGATATGCCTAGGTGTAAGGTTTTGGGGGGTTTTTTTTGCATTTATCTTGCTTGGTGTTCTCTGAGCTGTCTGGATCTGTGGTTTGGTGTCTGACATTAATTTGGGGAAAATTCTCAGTCATTATTGCTTCAAATATTGTTTCTGTTCCTTTCTCTCTTTCCTCTCATTCTGATCTACCCATTACATGTATGTTATACTTTTTGTAGTTGTCCCACAGTTCTTAGATATTCTGTTATGCTTTTTTCAGTCTTTTTTGTCTTTTCTTTTTAGTTTTGGAAGTTTCTATTGTCATAGTCTCAAGCTCAGAGATTCTTTCCTCAGCTATGTCCAGTCTACTAATGAACCCTGGAAAGGCATTCTTCATTCTGTTACACTTTTTTTGATCTCTAGCATTTCTTTCTTTCTTTGAAATATACATGCAAAATATTTTTTAACCTGGAAACTCTAAATAATAATATTAAACCATATGCGTATGTGTCCAACACCAAGCTTAAGAAACAGAACCTTATCAGTACCTTTGAAGGCCCCCATGTGCCCCTCCCCGTCACTTCCTCCTTGAAAGGTATCTTTAAGGGAATATGAAATCTTGGCCAGGAAACTGAAGGACTTGTGACTGCAGGTAGTGTTTTCATTGTTTTTTCCTGCTCTGGGTAGAACTTCAAGGAGGGGATGATCTGGTAAATGAATGGCTGAAATCCTGTTGGGTTTGTGTTTCTGGACCACGACTCCTGATACCAGAAAGAAGGGCCTTTGCTATGGTTGGAGTATTTCCTAAGAGGCCTGGGAAGAATGTGATTGCTCTGAGCTGATTGACCGTATGAAGAGGACCTTCAACTGAATTCTAGCATTTCTTTTTAATTCTTTCTTAGAGTTTCCATCTCTCTGCTTACATTATCCATCTATTCTTCCATGTTGTCTATTTTTTCCATTAAAGCCCTTAGCATATTTTTGTGTGTGTTATGAGGAAGATCAGCTCTGAGCTAACATCCATGCCAATCCTCCTCTTTTTGCTGAAGAAGACCGGCCCTGGGCTAACATCTGTGCCTATCTTCCTCCACTTTATGTTGGACACTGCCACAGCATGGCCTGACAAGCGGTGCATCGGTGCGCGCCCGGGATCCGAACCTGGGCCGCCAGCAGTGGAGCGCGCACGCACTTAAACACTGCGCCACAGGGCTGGCCCCCCTTAGCTTATTAATAATCGTTTTTTTTAATTCTTTATCTGATAATTCCAACATTCATGCCATATCTGACTCTGGTTCTGATATTTGTTCAGTCTCTTAAAACTGTTTTTTTGGGGGCTGGCCCAGTGACATAGTGGTTAAATTTGCATGCTCCGCTTCGGCAGCTGGGGTTCGTGGGTTCAGATCCCGGGTGTGGACCTACACACCGCTCATCAAGCCATGCTGTGGTGGCATCCCACATACAAAATAGAGGAAGACTAGCACAGATGTTAGCTCAGGGACAATCTTCCTCAAGCAAAAAGAGGAAGATTGGCAACAGATGTTAGCTCAGGGCTAATCTTCCTCACCAAAAAAAAAGAACCTATTTTTTGCCTTTTAGTATGCCTTGTAATTTTTTGTTGAAAGGTAGACATGATGGCCTGGGTGAAAGGGAGTGCAGTAAATAGGCCTGTAGTAATGTAGTGGTGAGCTGTGGGGAGAGAGGAAGCATTCTACAGTCCTATGATTAGGTCTCTGTCTTTGGTGAGCCTGTGCCCCTGGACTCTGAACTTCACCACTGTTTCTCAGTTTTCTTTTATTCTGTTTTCCCCCTTAAGTGGGACAGGATGGCTAGAGGGGGCTGGAGTTGGGATATTTTCCTTCCCCCATGTGGAAAGCTAGAGCTGCCTAGAGTTGGGTATTTCCCTACCCCAGGTTGATTAGGCTCTGATAAGACTCCAGCAGGTTAGACTCTGGCAAAATAGTTTCTCCTGATGGCAGGCCTTGTTAAGAACAGAATGATCTGGCATATTTCAAGATGGTTCCTTTCCCCCTCCCCCTGCCAAAAGCACACGGGGATTTTTCTCCAACACTGAGGACCTGATAGAGCTCCTGGAGGTAAAACGCACAAAAGTGTGGAAGCCTGCCAAAGACTGGGTTCCCCTGGAATTTTTAATTCTCAGAGGTGTCCACACTGCAATTCATCGATTATGTTTAGGTTTTCCTACCCTGGCATTGGTTCTCAGGGAGGTCTCTGCTCCAGTAAATTGTAATCTGCCTGTCTGTCTCTACAATTTTGGGGGCAGTGGTTTGCCCTGTGACCTCACTTCTTTGATGGCTCTAAGAAGAGTTGTTCATTTTTCAGTTTGTTCAGCTTTTTACTTGTTGTTAGGACAGAATGGCAACTTCCTAGCTCTTTATGTGCTGGACCAGAAACCAGAAATCTGTCTTTTTTTTTTTTTAAATCAAATTTGGAAAATATTTGGTTGATATTTCTTGAAAAAATTTTTTTCTGTTCCTATGCTCTCTTCTTTCCTTCTGGAACTCCAATTACACTTAATACTATATATTATCTCCCATGAGTCATTGAGGCTCTGTTAATTTTTTTTTTTGCTGAGGAAGATTCGCCCTGAGCTAACATCTGTGCCAGTCTTCCTCTATTTTGTATGTGGGTTGCTGCCACAGCATGGCTGCTGACAAGTGGTGTAGGGCCGTGCCCAGGAACTGAACCTGGGCTGCCAAAGCAGAGCACGCCAAACCTAACCATTAGGCCATGGGGCCATCCCTGAGGCTCTGTTAATTTTTTAAAAAATCTTTCTTCTCTGTGCTCCAGTTTGAATTATTGCATTGACCTGTCTTCAAGTTATTTGATTCTTTCTTCTGTTATGGTCAATCTTCAGTTAATTCCAGCTAATGAATTTTCTTTTAAATAATGAAATCTATTTATTATTTGAAAAAAAACAACATGAAAAATTGAGTGTCTCATTGCTCTCCACCCTTCTCCTCCAGTGTTTTTTCATATACTCCTCTTTTTTCCCCAAATAAAGAAAATTGTTTATTATCAAAGCAACTGAAAGCTATTTTCACATTTGTTTTTAGTTATAAAATGTAAAGCATATAACAACATATATGAGGGCCGGCCCCATGGCTTAGCGGTTAAGTGCGCGCGCTCCGCTACTGGCGGCCCGAGTTCAGATCCCGGGCGCGCACCGATGCACCGCTTCTCCAGCCATGCTGAGGCCGCGTCCCACATACAGCAACTAGAAGGATGTGCAGCTATGACATACAACTATCTACTGGGGCTTTGGGGGAAAAAAATAAATAAATAAACAACATATATGAGTATTCTTTTTTTTTTTACTTTTTTAATTTTATTGAGGTCATATTAGCTTTTATCATTGTGTAAATTTCAGGTGTACATTATTATACATAGTATATATATAGTATTATATATAGTATAGTATATTATATATAGTATAGCAATCTGTATAGATTGCATCGTGTTCATCACCAATAGTCTCGTTTTTATCCGTCACCATACACATGTTCCCCTTTACCCCTTTTGCCCTCCACCCACCCCACTTCTCCTCTGGTAACCACCAATCTGTTCTCCATATCTATGTGTTTGTTTGTTTATCTTCCACATATGAAATCATACCATATTTGTCTTTCTCTGTCTGACTTATTTCACTTAGCATAATACCCTCAAGGTCCATCCATGTTGTTGCATAATGGCACGATTTTGTCTTTCCATGGCTGAGTAGTATTCCATTGTATATATATACACCACATCTTCTTTATCCATTCGTCCATCGATGGGCACTTGGGTTGCTTCCACATCTTGGCTATTGTGAATAATGCTGCAATGAACATACAGGTGCATGAATCTTTTTGAATTGTTGATTTCATATTCTTTGGATAAATACTCAGTAGTGAAATAGCTGGATCATATGGTATTTCTATTTTTAGTTTTTTGAGACATCTCCATACCGTTTTCCATCGTGGCTGCACCAGTTTGCACTCCCACCAGCAGTGTATGAGGGTTCCCTTTTCTCCACATCCTCTCCAACACTGGTTATTTCTTGTCTTGTTAATTGTAGTCATTCTGACCAGTGTCAGGTGATATCTCATTGTAGTTTTGATTTGCATTTCCTTAATAATTAGTGATGTTGAACATCTTTTCATGTGCCTGTTGGCCATCTGTATATCTTTTTTGGAAAATATCTGTTCATATCCTCTGCCCATTTTTTGATTGGATTGTTCATTTTTTTTGAGTTGAGTTATGAGTTCTTTATATATTTTGGAAATTAATTGCTTGTTGGATATATGATTTGCAAATATTTTTCTCCCAGTTGGTAGGTTGTCTTTTTGTTTTGTTGATGGTTTCCTTTGCTTTGAAGAAGCTTTTTAATCTGATGTAGTCCCATTTGTTTATTTTTTCTTTTGTTTTTCTTGCCTGAGTAGACATGGTATTCAAAAAGATACTGCTAAGATCAATGTCACAGAATGTACTGTCTATATTTTCTTCTAAGAGTTTTATGGTTTCAGGTCTTACATTCAAATCTTTAATCCATTTTGAGTTAATTTTTGTGTATAGTGTAAGATAATGGTCTACTTTCATTTTTTTGCATGTGGCTGTCCAGTTTTCCAACCCCACTTATTGAAGAGACTTTCCTTTCTCCATTGTATGTTGTTAGCTCCTTTGTCAAAGATTAGCTGTCCATAGATGTGTGGTTTTATTTCTGGGCTCTCAGTTCTGTTCCATTGATCTGTGTGTCTGTTTTGTGCTAGTACCATGCTGTTTTGATTACTATAGTTTTGTAGTATAATTTGAATTCAGGGAGTATGATACCTCCAACTTTGTTCTTTTTTCTCAGGATTATTTTGGCTATTTGGGGTCTTTTGTTGTTCCATATAAATTTTGTTCTCTTCTGTTCTATTTCTATGAAGAATGTCATGGGATTCTGATTGGGATTGCACTGAATCTGTAGATTGCTTTAGGTAGTATGGACATTTTGACTATGTTTATTTTTCCAATCCATGACCATGGAATATCTTTCCATTTCTTTATGTTTTTTTTTTTTATTTCTTTCAATATTGTTTTATAGTTTTCAGAGAATAGGTCTTTCACCTCCTTGGTTAAATTTATTCCTAGGTATTTTATTCTTTTTGTTGCAATTGTAAATGGGATTGTATTCTTGACTTCTCTTGCTGCTGATTTGTTATTAGTGTATAGAAATGCAACCGATTTTTGTATGTTGATTTTATATCCTCCAGCTTTTTACTATATTTGTTGATTATTTCTAATAGTTTTTTGGTGGATTCTTTAGGGTTTTCTATGTATAGAATCATGTCATCTGCAAACAGTGAGAATTTCACTTCTTCCTTTCCAGTTTGGATCCTTTTTATTTCTTTTTCTTGCCCAATTGCTCTGGCTAAAACTTCCAGTACTATGTTGAATAAGAGTGGGCATCCTTGTCTTGTTCCTGTTCTCAGAGGAATGGCTTTCAGTTTTTCACTGTTGAGTGTGATGTGGGTTCGTCATATATGGCCTTTATTATGCTGAGGTGCTTTCCTTCTATACCCATTTTGTTTAGAGTTGTCATCAAAATTGGGTGTTGGACAGCTAATGAATTTTTTATTTCAAGTATTATCATTTTCATTTCCAGGATTTCCATTTGATTCTTTTTTACGGTTTTCACATCTCTCCTGAAATTCCCCATCTCATTATCCATTATATCAATTCCACTATATTCTTTAACATATTTATCATAGATATTTTGAACTCCAGGTCTGCTAATTCCAACATCTATGTTGGCTATGGATCTGTTTCTAGTGACTGATTTTTCTCTTGAGTATTGGTCAAATTTTCCTGTTTCTTCACATGTCTAATAATTTTTTATTGCATACTGGACAACATAGATAATATAGTAAAGAGAATCTGGATTCTGTTATTTTTGGTGTTGATTTTTGGTCTAGGGTGTGGATCAGACTCAGCTTTGTGACTTTAGGATGGGCAGTTCACAGACCATTCAAGAATTAGAGGGGTGTACTTATGCAGACTTCACTCCCCTACTGTGGTTCCCTGCTTTCCATTATTTCCCCTCCATTTCCTCCTTTGGCAGTCTCAACTCCAAAGCCTCTGACTCCTCAGGCCAATAAGACTACAGCTTTCTGCTTGCGCTGTTTGCCAGGCTGAGGGGGCTGGAGTGTGCCATCAGAGGAAAAGCCATAAATATGTGGATTTTACCCAATGCAGTTCCATTCTTTAAAATGTCCTCCAGTTTCTGGCTGCTTTTTATCTCTTTCTATTGCCTTCAAACAGTTGTATTTTGCATTTTGTCTAGTGTTAGTCCAATACAAGCTACTCTGTCTCTCTCAATCTCTCAGCCTCTCTCAATATATGTGTGTGTGTCTCTCTTTTTCTTTCCCTCCTTCCCTCCCTCCCTCTCTCCTTCCCTCTCTCATTGCTTCTACCTCTATCTCTCCTTGCAGGGAGAACCTGGCCCCAAAGGAGACCCTGGTGAGAAGAGCCACTGGGTAAGCTCCAGCCCAGCACTGACCTCCCATTGCCCCCTCCTACCCTGGGCACTCAGGAGATTATTTTGGAGTGGGAGCACCCCAACCAAATCCCCATTGCCACCTGGTCTCCCAGGGAGGAGCCTTGACAGATCTCAGCCCTAGCCCCCTCCCCTATCCTGTCCCTCCCCACTGGGCAGGGCCAGCCTTGTCAGCAGACCCCTCGCTCTCTGTCTCTGTCTTCGTCCCTGTCTCCGCCTTCCCTCTGTGGCCTTTTCGGGCCAGGGTGACCCTGCCTGTTCCTCCTGGGTGGTTTGGGCTGACCCAGTCCAGACTGCATCCCCTGCTTCCATAGCCCCCTCCCAGCAAGGGCTTTGGCTTCTGCTCCCCTGTCTGCAGAAGAAAGGGAAGCATGAGCACAATATCCACACAGAAGAATGGGACAGCATGCCTCAGGAAAGCCAGGAAGCAGAGGAAGGAAGGCATAGAAACACTGAGGTAGACAAGAGGCCCTTGGTAAAAGGAACAAGGGTCCTAGACACCACCATACACATAGGAAATCCATGAAGTATGGGAAGGGAGGCCTAGAAACCATCATGTACACGTTGTACATGGTAAATGAGGTCAGGGGACCTAGATAGACTCCACTATACCCAAAAGACCTGTCATTAACATGACATTCTAGACATCATCACATACATGGGAGACCCAGGAGGAATGGGAAGAAAGGCCTAGAAACTGTGATACACACAAGAGCACCATGGAAAATGAGATGAGGGGATCTAGATACCACTATACACAAGGGAAGCCCGTGAAGAATGGGAGGGGAGGCCTAGAAACTGACACATATACAGGAGACACAGAGTGAATGGGAAACGGGACCTGGAAACCACATGTGGAGTTCTAGAAACCTTACAGTCATTGGAGATAGTTGCAGCAAATGAATTTCGGGGCCTAGAAATCCGCCGACCCGAGAGACACATAGGAGGAAGACCAAAAGCCCCACAATGCAGGGACCTGGAAACCATCACTGACATAGGCGACATTTGGAAAGTGGATGGGGTGGGGGGCAGACACTCCTACAGGAGAGACAACTGGGAAGCTCTTTTGGAGGCTAGTATCGTGCCCCATACCCCGCCCGGCTCTCTGGTGCAGTCTGGCTGGGACGCCCTACTTCCTAGCAGGCACTAGTTAGTGAAGACATGGGAAGCACCCAGCGCCTGCCCTGCCCTCTCTGCTCCTGATTGTGGGGTCAGTGATGGATACAGCCGTGGGAGCCCCCCACCCTGCACGAGCCCTCCCCTATGTCTTTCCGTGACTTCTGGGGCCCTGCTACCTCTCTGGCAAGCCTCTCCCAGCCTCCACTCCCCTCCACTACCCCCAGTGGCTCCAGAGTTTCTTAAACATGCTGCCAGAATGGGCATGAGCTGGGCTCATGAGCATGAGCAGGTCAGGGAGACCTGTGTAAGCCCAGCCCTCTGCTACCCCTAGGCCTCTTCACTGGCCTCTTCCAGAGGCCCTTAGTCTGGGAACATAGTTTTCACCGAGCCCAGGAGAGGTGGGAGAGGAGAGGTGAAGTCTGAAGTAGGCTGGGCAACCCCATCCCTGCATGGGGATCCCGGCAGGAGAATAGATGCCTGAACTATCCCAGACCAGGCCTCAAATTCAGGACCACATGTGAGAGGGGCCCCCCAAGAGGTAGCAGGGCCCCTGCCCATCCACCTGCCTCCCCCTCATCCACCTGCACTTCTGCCCCTGCTTGCCGCCTGCCTGGGAGGGGACCTGCTGGGCTGGGGGTGCATGAGGCTTTGGGGGCTGGGGGATCAGCTCTGTTGGGGGCAGATGAGGATGAGGTCCAGCGTGGGGAAGGGCCCTGAGGGCTCCTATACATACTCCACCTACCAACCCCCACGTGATGAAGCTGTAGGTGCCACTGGCCCTGCCGGGGCTCAGCAGTGACACCCAGTGGTCATAGGGAGGCACTACAGGCACTGCCTGCATGTGTTTGAGCTGAGCCAGCCCATTCAGAAAGAGCTCATACCCCTTACACAGACAGGAAAAACTGAGGCTCAATTCCACAGAGCGAGTTGTTGGCAGAGCTGGAACTGAAGCCCAGGCTTTTCAGCTTCCAGGATCAGGGGAACCAGCTAACATTCCCCAAGCATCTCCTCCATGGTGCCAGGCCCCTGGCTGGGCACTGTGGACATAGATGTGATTTGGGCACAGTCCCCACCCTCAGAGTGGTCACAGTGGGGTGGGGGGAAACAGACCAGTAACCAGCAGCGACAGGCCAGAGGGAGCTCAGCTGTGATAAGGGAGGATTTAGCATCCTCCTGGAGGAAGAGACCCAGGCTGAGGCCCAAAAGGTGCATTAACCAGGCAAAGGGTGTTCAGGCAGAGGAGAGGGAACATCATATGCAAAGGCCCTGAAGAGTGAGCCTGGGGTGTTCGAGGAGCTGTAAGTACTTGGAGTGGCAGAATGTGACAGGCAAGGGGTGAGACAGAGGTCAAAGAGGCTTTCAGGACTTAGGAGGCCATATTGAGGAGTTTGAACTTTGGTCAGATTTTTGTTTGTGAAAAATTCCTCTGATTTCTATGTGGAGAATGGATGGGAGAAGGTGGCAACATGGGAGATGCAGAAAGAGAGAGATTAGGTGGGAGGCTGTGGTGGTCATCCTGGCAAGAGACTGTGGGGGCCAGAACCGGGAAGGGGGACAGCGAGGATGGAGAGCTGTCAGCAGAGCTGAGACACTTGAGTGCTAGTTTGGCTGTGAGTGGGTGCGAGAAGTTCAGGGAGACTTTTACAATAGTATAAGAGAGCTGGGAGAAGGAGGCGCACTGACGTGTGTCCATGGAAAATGGGAGATGTCTCTGTTATAGCTGAATGGAGGTGTCCAGCAGGCCCTAGATCAGGCCAGGCCAGGAGGGGACTGGGGCGTCATCAGCACAAACACAGACCACCCATCTAGAAAGAGATCCAAATAGCAGAACTTCTTTTTTTTTACATTTTTTTCTCCAGATTTTTATTTTGAAAATTTTTAAACATGTAGAAAAGTTGGTATAATGAACATCCTTCTCCCCTTCCTCTAGACTGACCAATTATTAGTTTTGCCACATTTACTCTATCTTTCTCTCTCTAAATATTTACAGACCTTTTTTTCCCTAATCCATTTGAAAGTAAGTTGCAAACCTCATCTGCATCTCCCCTAATACATCAGCGTATATCTTGAAAAAATATGGACATTCTCCCAAAGAGCCACAATACCACTATCACACCTAAGAAAGCTGATGTTGATTTAGTGAAATGATTCCATTTAATATATAACATATATAAATTTTACCAGTTGTCTCCAAAATGCCTTTTATAGTGGGTTTTTGTTTTTGTTTTTGTTTTTTTTCTGCTGAGGAAGATGCAACACGAGCTACATCTGTTGCAAATCTTCCTCTATTTTGTATGTGGGTTGCCGCCACAGCATGGCTGAGGAGTGGTGTAGGTTTGCGCCCAGGAACTGAACCTGGGCTACCAAGGTGGAGTGCGTCAAACTTAACCACTAGGCCACTGGGCTGGCCCCTGGTTTTTTGTTTTTTTTTTTTTAATCCAAGATCTAATCAAGATTCATGCATTGCATTTGGTTGTCACATCTCTAGTCTCTTTTAATCTAGAACAGGCCCCCTGCCCTTTTCTTCTCTTGACTTTGTCTTCTTGTGAATGTCCCACTGTCTAGATTTGTCTGATTGTTGCCACATGATGAGATGCAGATGAAATACTCTAGGCAGGAGCACTGGCGGGGGATGTGGAGCCCTCTTACCGTGTCTCATCAGGAGCCTCATGATGTCAGCTTCTCCCACAGTCCATGCCGGGAGTGGCTTAATGTAATTTTTGAAGGTCATCCATTTTTAGATCCTGCTCCTGTAATATTTGAAGAGGGATTCCTTTGGTGCGCAGCCCGTGGTGACCTTGTGACCCCTAGCCTTCAGTGGCCTGTTGGTGGCCTGAGGGTAGCCCAATCCATGTGAAGTGGACAGGACAGCTAGATGGTAACAGACTGTCCGAGCAAGGCCACAGCAGGCTTACAGACATGTTGGGGGCCTCTCGGTTGTTAGATGTTTTTTTTGGAACAGCCACCTTAAAGGGTTGGATTATAATTGTACCAAGATGCATATTATACATCATCCCTTCATTTAATCTGTACTAAGTAAGGGACACTGAAAGGGACTCTCAGATACATCAGGGCTGGAATAGGTCTGTTTGCTGTCCTGGTGCTCTGTTGGAATTAAGATATCTACATTCCGGAAATAGCTTTAGTCTGGACAGGAAAGAGGAAGGAATAAGGGAGTGTGGAGTTTTTGCAAGACTGTGGGCCCAATGCTGGGGAAGGAAAGGACAGACAGACTGGGAGGAAGTGAAGGTGAGGGCCGGCCAGTGGTCTCTGGCAAGGAGCCCTGGGCAGCAGCTGGCACACTTGGGAGTGGTGAGCCCCACAGCAGGGAGGCCTGGGGGGTGCTTTGTGGGTCCGCTGCCACATCCCTGGGCCTGAGCGCTAGAGATGCAGTTGAGAAGAGAGGGCGTGGCTGAGGGCCGCACTCCAGGGCGTGCAGAATATGGACCCGGAATAGTCAAAGCCCAGGGAGGCATGAGCCCAAAGTGAGAAGGGCTGGGGAGGGGGCACCCGGGCGTGAGTCTCGGCTCTTCCTTCATTTTAAGCCCAGCTTCCCAACAAGGATGCCACTCAAACATTTTCTAATTTTACTCGTATGTATTCCTTTTGGCGTGAATGGAAATGATATTGGTAAGTAGCCTGATCCCACTGAAGGAGTTAATTAGGGTGAGACTAATGTAGTATTTAAGGCAAAAAGTGAGTTGATTCAAAGAGTATTAAGTAAACAAGAGTACAGGTGGCCCAGGGATGTGGCAGGAATCACAGTGGTGACATGAGAACAATTGGTTTCAGGCAACAGAGATGGGGGTCGGGGCTCTGTGGCAACCTCCGTGGCAGGTTCCGTGGCAGGCTCTGAGACAGCAGCGCTGCCCCTGCAGATTGGCATCCCCGCGCCCCCTGCGCAGCAGGATTCGCAGGGGTGTGGGGAGAGAGCAGCCAGCTGGGATCCATCAGGACTTACTGAAGGGGCTGCTTCCGCCTGCCTTTTCCCCGTCCTGTCCTCTCCTGTTCTTGTCCTGGCTGTCTGTGGCCCCTGGGCTGTGGCAGATGGTGTGGGGCTGCAGGTGCATGTCCAGGGTGGGGCATGGGCCACCAACAGGCTTTGCAGGGCCCCCTCCCCTGCCCCCTTCACGGCTGCATCTGTCTCTTTCCTCCGCAGGGGGAGGGGTTGCACCAACTACGCGAGGCTTTGAAGATTTTAGCTGAGAGGGTTTTAATCTTGGAAACAATGATTGGGCTCTATGGTGAGTAGAGACAGACAGACGGACAGACAGCCCGGCCCCCGCCCGCCAGCCTTCCCCAGGCCCTCCAGGGTGGAGCTGCCTGGGCCCAGACATGAGGCTGGAGAAGGTACCTGTCCCAGGCAGTGGGGACCTGGGAGGCCAAGACCACCCATCCCTCAGTGACTGGTCCCTACTCCACAGATGAAGGGGGACCGAGAAACCCCGGCCCCACCCCTGTGATCAGACTTGCGCCTCCGGGCATTGTGGGAAATGTGGTTTCCAGGCCTGCCGAGGAACCAGAGGTGACAGATTTCATGCTTGGAAGAAATTATTGGCAATGGAGCCAAACTCCAGAGCAGCAGGGAATTGTGGGTTACAGAGCCAGACTGCCACAGTGCAGGGGATCGTGGGTAATAAAGTCAGAGCCCAGGCCCACAGGAGGATTATGGGTAATGGATCCAGATTCCACTCAGGCTTCAGCTCTAGAGAAATCATGGGTAACAGAGCCAGTCTCCAGGCCCACAACAATAGGTCATGGAGTGGGGGACTGTGAGTGACAGAGCCAGGCTCAGGCCCCAGGGAACTCTGGGTAATACCCCACCCACCAGTTCTGACCTCTCCTCCCCCCTAAGTCCCCAGAGGCTCTCACAGGGCAGGCACTCCTGGCCCCAGGTGTCCCCCTTACAGTTTCATTTCCCATTCTGGGCCTCCTAACTTGCCCTGCGGGTCCCTTTAGTGGCCTGAGAGAGCCAGATCCTCACCCCAGGCCTTCACCTACCAATTCTCCACATCTGGTCACTTGAGGAACCAGGCAAGCCCTGTCCCCATGTAGAAGGGGAGCCCGAGGTCTTGACAGAGACCCACACCCAGGCTCCTGCCCTGAAGCTGGCTGGTGCCTGGCCCCTCCACCCACCCTCGGCTCCCGGGCCCAGCCCTCGGAGGCCGGACTCGCACCGTCTGCTCTTCTCGATCTCCCATCAGGCTCCTAGCTTACAGAGCTTCCTGCAGCAGCAGGCTCAGCTGGAGCTCCTGGCCAGACGGGTCACCTTGCTGGAAGCCATCATCTGGCCAGGTAACGGCAGGGTGGGCAGGCAGGGGCAGCCCCTTCCAGGAAGGGCCTGGGAAGGGCCTGGGGACACAGAAGGCGCCTCCCAATGCTGGACCCAGGCCAGCAGACACTCGTTCTTCAGTCCTTCCATCAACCAGCAGACAGTGCTTGGCATAGAGAAGGCTCTGGTAACTAGTTCTTGAGTGAATGAGCACGTGCTGTGTGCCAGGCACCTTGCTGGCAGAGGCTTCAACATATTAGACCGACATAGTCCTGCTCTCCTGGAGCTTAGGGTACAGGGAGGAGGGGAGCCCTGGAACTGGCCGTTAAACCCAGGGTGAGGAATACCACAGCAGAGTGAGTATAGGCAGCCAGGAGAACACAGAAGTGCCTCTGACCCAGGCTGGGGGGTGAGGAAGGGCAACTCAGGGAGGGCTTCCTGGAGGAGGTGTCGTCTAAGTGGAGACCTGAAGGGCAAGGATCGGGGTGAGTGAGCAGGCAGAGGAAAAGCATGGGCAAAAGCCAAGACACCAGAGAGAGCCTAGAAGGATTGTTCCATGAGTTTGCTGAGGGGTGAGAGCTGAGGCCAGAGGATTTGGCAGGGCCCAGTTTGAGAAGGTTCTTGAAGGCAGACTGGGGAGGCACAGGAGGAGGTTAGACACCAAGTGGGCAGTATCCATCCCTGTGCCTGTGTCCTCAAGGTGGGGCCAAGGAGGACTCCCCATTAAACTGGAGCCTGAGGCTGGCCCTGGAGAGCGGCAGGGATTGGCTGCCCTTGGGGTTGAGCCCCATCCCTCACTGACCTGCTAAGAGGCTTCACCAGCAGCCCTTCTCCCACTTCCAGCCTCCGCATCTCACAGCCCAATCCTAGTGCCTCAGTGCACACAGGCCTCATACATCAGGTCCAACCTGATGGGGACACGGAGGCCCCATCCAGGAAGGAGGACCAAGGTTAGAGTCAAGCCTCCTTCATTCAGCAAAATGATAGGGAGCACCTACTGAGTGCCAGGTCTGGGTGGGCACTGGGGCCCCAGAGAGCAGATCCCAAGGGTACCTGCCTTGGAGAGCTGCCCATCGAGTGGCAGGGAATCCTCTGTATCTGTAGAGATGAAGCCCATGGGGTACAGGAGCCCCAAGGATGTGGGTGCGGAGCTGGGAGGTTCAGAAGCCTTCCTGGAAGAGGGAACACTTGCACTGGGTCATGGAAGATCCTTACGAGTGTGCCAGAAGGAAGGAAGGGCAACCCTAACAGACAGTCCTGCATGGGCAAAGGCCTGGAGGTTGGAAGGGGGCTGTGTGTGTGTGTATGTGTGTGGTCTGCCTCCAAAGCTTCTCCCACCACGCCACCTGGCTTCTCTAACTTCCAGAAACATCAGTGACCATCTCCCAGACCTCCTTCCCTCTCACAGAGGAGAGACCAAGGACCAACTCCCAGGCTCTCAGCACCTTTTCAGGTGTCCTCCACCTCCTCTCAGGAGGATTGGGGCAGGAGCCAGAAGGAACACATTCAGGGCCCTGTGGCCTTGGATCTGTACCCTGCCCCGCTTCAGCCAACTGCCTCCGCAGCCCAGGAAGGAAGTGCTGGTCACCAGGGAAGGCCCACGCCCTCTCTCTCAGGTGGCCATGAACCTGGGAGAGTGGTCCCAAGAGCCTGCTTGGGGTGTGGGCCTGGAATGAAGATGCAGAGAAGATGGAAGCCTCCCATTGGCCCATAGTACACAGCAGGTGCTAACTAAAGCCCCAGATGGGGCTCATGTTTAGGTTATAATCAATAATGATAATAGTAACAGCTGTCACACATCTGGCCCACCCAGGGTGGGGGATTTACACTGATCACCTCTGGTCTTTTCAACAAGCTTGCTAGGTGGGCACCCATTTTACAGATGAAGAAACAGGTTCAGAGGGCTTACATACATGACTCCCTCAGGGTCAGAGGGATAGTGGCAGTAAGGCCAGGGGTCCACCCCAGGTCTGTCCTCTACAGCGCTGGCTCTTTTGGGTCCATCAACAAAGGTTCACTGACACTCTGCTTGGCCAGGCCCTGAATGGGGCCCGGGGAAAACCAAGGGTCCCGAATTTGGTCATGTCAGAACGGCGTCTCATGACCGACTCCCAGAGACCAGACTTGCAGGAGCCCTGGGTCAAAAGCACACCAGCCCAGTGACCATAGTAATCAGCACTCACTCTGAAAACCATGTTCCACTCCTGGTCTCCTTAAACACCGCAAGGCTGTGGCAACAGCAGTTCCAGGTGAGTCTCAGAGGTTCTGTGACTAGCCCAAGGCCACATAACTGGGACACGGGGTGCTGGGACTTGGTCCTAGCTGATGTTGGAGCCCAAGCTCTGTGCCACCCTCCTCCTATGCTCCCTGAGTTAGGGCATGAAATGTCCCTTGACTGTGACCGCACATGCCTGTCTGTCCCAGGGACCCCAAATCTCAGCCCAGAGGTGCATGGAGGCTGGGGCACACAGGGGCAGGGAGCTGGACAGTGATAATTATGAGGGTACAGCCCACTCCCCTGGCAGTGCCCTCAGTGGGAAGCCGGTACTTCCAAGTCCAAGTGTCTGTCCTGTGAACAGGGCTTTGGAGGCTCAGCCAAGTCCTCCATCCTGGGGCGTTCCTCCCTGAGCATCCCTCTCCCCCTGGAAAAGCAGCCCACCCTTCTCACCTGCCTGACCTGCTCATTTAACTGTGAGAGGGACTGAGGTGATAGTCACAGAAGGCTTTCCAGAGGAGGGAGGTCCTGCTCTGAGTTTTGAAGGATGTGTAGGAGTTTTCCAGGTGGCCAGAATGCCAATTATTCAGTTTAACTCTTGAGGGTCAGCTTATTTCCAGGTTGGGGCATATCTCACCATAGCCAAATTAACAATGACTTAATAATTATTGGAGTTGGCTGGAACCTCAGAGTACATCTGGCACTGTCCCCTGGTTTTAGAGATGAGGCAACTGAGGCCCTGAAAGAAGTTTGACTTGCCCAAAGCCGCACAGTAGGTCAGTGGCAGAGCCTGGCCTGCCTAAACCCTTCCCCACTACAGGTGGCCTGACCTGAGGAGAGAGGAAGAGTGAGTCTGTTCCCTGGCCTTAGTTTACCCAGCTATGAAATGGGGATGATTGAGGGCATACCTTCACCCTAAAATGTGGAAAAGAAAAAAAGAGCTGTACTTTTTATGGAGCATTCATTATGTGCTGAGCATTTCAGAAGCATGGTCGTTCATTATCCCCACTTGACAGAAAATCAAACAGAGGCCCTGAGTGCTCTCATTGGGTTGGGGGCTAATAACTCCTGGGGGAGACACTAACCAGCTTGCAGACCCCCTTCTTTCCCACAGCTCTGCCTCCGGACGCCAGGGCAAAGTGCCCCTGGCAGAGTGCCCGTCTCCCCACCCCCCAGAGGGCCAAGGGGAGGTGGGTGCCTCACACAGACCTCACTAACCCGGCCTCTCTCCTTCCCTCCAGCAGAACCAGAGGGGTCGGGGGCAGGCCCTGCCGGCCTGGGCACCCCCACCCTCCTGCGGGGCAAGAGGGGAGGACACGTGGCCAGCTACCGGATCGTGGCCCCCAGGAGCCGCAACGAGAGAGGCTGAGGGCAGTGGCAGCCCCTCGGGGTGGGCCAGGCCAGGCTTCCCTTCCCAGGCAGGACTTGGCCAGCTGTCTCCTGAGACCACCCATCCATATTTATTAATGTCCTCAGGGTCCCTTCTGCCACCTAGCCCTTTGGGGTAGGCAGGTCTGTCTTGGCACCCCATGCATATCTGCCTCGGATGAGGCTGAGCAGGGACTGGGGCCTGAGAGGGAGGGGCTGCCCAAGTGAGAGGTGAGACCTTGCTCAGGGCTCTGGGCCTCAGTTTCCCTCTGTGAAGTGGGGTGATGCAGGCCTGCAGGGAGGGGAGTGGCAGGTTCGAGGCTTGTCTTCTCATCAGCCCCCTGGGCATCCAGGCCCCCAGGCACTGAGGGAGTCAGGAGTTGGGGCTCTGCTTGGCCCTCAGCACATGCAGGGATGAGGGAGGGCAGGCTTGTCACCCCCTCCTCCCCAGCCACACCTCGAGCAGCCCACCTGCGCCCCTCCTCTCCTTTTTTTGGTGCTGGGTGCCCAACCCTGAAGTCAAGCTACCTAATCTGACATGATATTCAGGGCTCCTTGCCTCAGTTCTGTCCCCTGAGCCCCCAGCCCCTCCCATGTCCCTGGTGGGGGGTGGAGGCATGGAGAGGGAGGGGCCACCTACTCCAACAAACCTTTGTTATGGACACCAGGAGGTAGATGTGTACCGGCCAATAAAGGCCCCCAGCCTGATTCCCCACCCGTCTGGTCTCAGTGTGTGCTTAGCTGGGGGGCAGCCAGGCAGGGCCAGGAGCCTCTTCCCTCTTCTCCGTGGCCTTCACTGCCCACTGCAAAGCAGGGCTGTGAGGCTACGGCTCATAGTGGGCCACGGCTCCCCTGGCCATCACCTGGGCAGCTGGGGCCTGGCGGTAGGTGAGCAGAGCAGAGGCTCAGGCCATCCCCACCCCCTGGCCAGGTGTCCAGCAATGGCTGCAGCTTCTGAGAGGCCAGGGGAGCAAGGAGCTGCCAGACCTCTGGGAAGCTTCTAGACTGGATGACCCACAGCTTTCCCTCTCTTGAACCTCAGTTTCCTCACCTGTAAAATGAGACTGATAACGTGGCCTTCAGGTTTCCAAGTCTGTTTCTGGCCCCTGGTTTAGTCTCTGTGGCCTTTCCACTCTGGCCCTGGCCTGGGTACAGTCCCTAGGGTGACCAGAGCATAGGCTGTTCCAGGATGTGCAGCTCCCTGCACCACCCCACCAAGTCCAGCTTCCTAAGCCCCCTCTACCTTACCCCTCCCCCCAGCCCATCAGCAAAACACTCCCAGGCCCCGCCCTCTGCCCTCTTGGCTCTGTCTACACCAGCCATCCCTGGGAAGGGGCAAGAATTGAGGGGACCAGGAGGGAGGAACTGCTGCTGCAAAGTTAAGGAAGCTTTTCCCCCCACCACCACCCACTGCTTCCTGCCCACGGGGCCCCGAAGTCACACAGCCACCAGCCACCAACTGATTCGGCCCCTGTCCAGCGGGGACACTGGGGGCCATGGGCAGTGAAGGGAAGCTATTCCTGGTGAATCAGGAATAGGCTGAGACCTGAGGATGGGCAGAAATTAGCTGGGAAATGAGCAGTGAAGAATGCTCCAGCCCAGCAAAAGCCCTGAGGTGGAAGACACAGCTTCCTCGAGGAGGCCGCACGTCTCTGGACCTCCGGGAGCTGCTCTGCTGCAACTGGCTGTTCGTCCACCGCTCAGTCATTCATTCATTCATCCCCCTAATGCCAACACAGAAGAGTCAGACAAGACTGCGGCCCCCAAGGAGGTCCAGGTTGAAAAGTGAACTGGTTTTTATTCTAAACAGTACGAGGGTGGGGAGCTGGAGGGGTCTCTCCTGCCCCCGGGGGTGCCCCTACGTCCCACTCTGACTCGGAGCACACAGGGCAGGGGCTGGGGCTACCTACCCACAGGCCAGGCCTCTAATCACCTGAGGGCCTGCCTGTGCTAGGGGGGCCCAGGGCCCTCGGGGTGGGCAGGCCTGCCCCTCCCCTCAGTCACCAGGGCCTCGGCGCCCACCTGCCCCCCGACCAGCAGTGACACGGCACCCTCCACGCGGCCTGTGGCTGCCAGTGCCACCACTGCCTGCTCTGTGGGGAAGCCCATGCGCTCCAGCTGCTGCAGCCTGTGGGATGGCAGGGGCAGGGAGGGAGTGTCAGGGCCACTTCCAGCCCCCACACCAGGGGACCCCACCCCTGCCCACCCTGCCTTACCGCAGAGAGGAAACGGAGGACTTGGCCAGCCATAGTGGGCTCTCAGGACCCTGGGCTGGCCCCTCAAGGAGCGAGGCCTGGATCCCCTCCTGTAACATCTGCTCATCCAGGGCCGCCCACAGCGGGGTCCCTGGGGGGAAGCTGGGCCCAGCCCAGGCCTGGCCCACCTCTGAGGAGCCTTCCCAGGTTGGCTGCACAGGCCCCAGGCCTGGCGGGAGTGTGGCTGAGCCTTCACTGCGGAACCAGAGGCTAGAGGAGGCCATGTAAGGAGGTCCGGGGCTGGGAGGCCTGGAGGAGCAGAAGCAGAAGAGGGCCTGACTGCCAGCCACTGCCACAGCTTCCACCACCAGGGCTGGTGTCCTTGGCATCACCCTCACCTCACTCCAGCAGGATGGGTGACAGGCAGCTCAGCCAGGCTGCCTGTCGGGGGAAGAAGCCTGAGTGGCCAGCACCCCGCCAGGGCCCGGCACAAGACGCCCTCCTGCAGCGCCTGCAGCCGCCGCTCAGAGAGCTCCAGCCACCGGAAAGCCCCAGCTGCATCTGTCTGCCCAGGGTAGGGCACTGGTCAAGGAAAACCAAAAGCAGCCAGGGGTGAGCCCACACTGCATGCCAGGCCCTGTGCCAGGTGTGTGATGGACATTCCCTCCTGTTTCCTCACTACGGCCGTGCAAGGGATGTGTCGTGACCCTAGTCCACAGTGGAGGCTCAGAAAGGAAAAGGGACCTGCCCGAAGCTACTCTGCCTGTAAGAGGTGGGGCCAGATATGCCTCACCCCAAAAGCTGTCTCATCCCGTTTCAGCCACCCCCTGCCCCGTTCTGTTCCCAGAGCCCTGTGGCGTGCTGAGGTCTGTGACTTGAGGCCAACTCTTGGGCCCAGTGACATATCCCCTATTGCCCTCAGCCAGGGAAAGATGCTGCCCATGCTCCAGGATTCAACCAGGCCTGGGCAGCCGGCATCCCCAGTCTTAAATGCCTACAGGGAGTCAGCCTGTGCCCACTGTTCTCTCCAACTGCAATGTTTTCCTTGTCAGGCACTAAGTATCTTTGGAGCAAGAGCCTGTGTTGAACACACCTGCACCACCAGCCAGAGGCGGCTCCCCCGTTCAGTGCCCAGACAGCCCCAGGCTCACTCTCACCCCTGGCCTTTGACCTTTCTGTGCCCTCTGCCTGGCCCACTCTCTCCTTTTCCACTTCTCTTCACCTGAACTCCTCATCCTGCACATCTCAGTGTAGATGCTGCCTCCACTGCGGAAGTCCAGGTTAGGTGCTTCTTTGGGCCACTTCGGCACCTCCACCCGGCCACGAGCCCCCAGTCCCCAGCCCAGAGCCTGGCTAGAGGAGGACTCGGAGATGCTCCCAGAATGTGTGTGCACAGGTTCCCAGCATTGTTGGGGCTACCTCCTTGTGCCACTTCCTTTCCAGGCACCCTGGGGGCCCAGCCACAGAACCCACATGTCCGCATGGGCCCTCGGCCCAGGCAAAAGATACAGGCCAGGCCAGCAAGGAGGCCGCAGAAGAGCTGTAGGAAGGGTGGCTCGGAGCTGAGCAGCGGCGTCAGGGCAAGCAGCAGCCATGGCAGCAGCCACGGTGGCAGTGCCCCATGGGGCCGTCTAGGGTGACAACCCTGCCCCGCCAGCATAGCCAAGTGGACAGGCATGTATCCGCAGCCACCGGCTGCACTGGACACCCCGAGGCCTGCCAGCAGCACGGCCATTAGCCCGGTGGCCAGGGCGAGCAGGGCAGAGGCATGCAGGAACCGCAGTGTGCCCATGTGGCACTCCTGCTGCCAGCCCAGTGTAGGCAGGAGCAGCAGGCTCAGGAGCAGGCCGGGTAGGGCCGTGTGGCCCAGGGCATGGGTCAGCAGCCGGTGCACTGGGGGAGAGAAGGGGTTTATGTGCCAGGTTAGTGGCCCTAACCCCTAAGGCTGTCCCAGGTGTTCCAGGTTGGAAATTACGCTGCCAGGGCCACCTGCTAAGCCAGCCTCCCCTCTCCAGGAGTCAAAGTCTGCCCATTGCCAGCACTTTAATCACGCATGCAGGGGACCAGGACCAAGGACCTTCAAACACTGTGACTGCTCCCCTGCTGTATTAAACAGAACAAGCCGGACCCACCACTCAGTCTTCTCAAAAGCAACCAACTGTGCATGAGTCACTTAACCTCTGTGAGCATTAGCTGGGTTCCTCAAATGTAAATGGAAGCTGCTGTTATTACTGGGAAACAGGCACTCAGCTGGGGTCACTCCTCGAACCCCCAGCACCTCCTCCCCACTCTCATGCTTAGCTGAAAGCCTTAGTTCTTATTTCCAGCAAAGGTCATCAAAAAGGGAAGTCATCTGAAAAGAATTCCTACTCACAGGCTCCCACCCCTCTGCTGGCCCCTCTGCTTTCCCTTCTTGGCTGTGAATGAGCTGGGCATGCTCCCGTCCAAGGCTGACCTTCCCCAGGGCACACTACTCCTGCCAACTGGTCTCAGGCCCTACAGCAAGTCTCCTGCCTCCTCCAAGGCCCATGTGGCCAGCCCTCACCTTGCCAAGGGTCCAGCAGCAGCTCTGGGGCTAGGGCAAGGCTGGGGCCAGCCCCCATCAGCCACAAGCTGCTCATGAGCAGCATCAGGACCGAGGAGGCGAGAGGCAGCGCTGGTGACAGTAGGCCATGGGGGCCTCTGGCAGGCATAGCTGGGCTGAAGGTGGTCAAGGGTGGTCTTCGGGGTGTGTGCTAGAGGTAAAGGAAAACAATAACAGTTATTTCTGCAGCTTTTCTTTGATTTCCTTTCAACCACCCTACCAGCGGCTCCATTTTACAGAAGTAGAAACTAAGGCTGGAGAGGCAGGCCCAGCAACTTGGCCATGGAGGAGCTCGGATCCTAACCACGTTCCTAGCCATTTTGCCATCCCATCTGCCTATGTGTGAAGACGGGGAGGGGCCAGGCCAAAAGGGCCCTGAGCCCTGATGGGCCCTGAGCCCTGATGCGCCCTAAGGAGGAGTCTGGGGTGGGAGGCACAGGGCCAGGGAAGTTTAACGGGGGCCCTGGACTCCCAAAAAGAGGGGTGGAGCCCCCCATGGCAAACTCAGGGCCATCTCCAGCTTTCCTCTGCTTCCCTCTTCCCTCTGGTTGTGGACCAGCCACCTTCCTCCCTCCTCCCCTCCACCGGGCTCAGCCTTAGGGCTCCAGATGGCCTCAGCTGCACTTAAGGGAGGAGGTGAGGCCAGCCAATGGGCAGGCAGATTAGGGAGGAGGCGGGGCAGACTGGGTGGAGGAGGGGCAACAGGAGTCCCTCACCCTGAGCGCATACAAAATGACACCGGACTGACACATCCCCTTCGTGAGTCCTGAGCACAGCCCCTCCAGCCCTAGCCCCTCTTCTCACAGGAAGGTTTTAGTATCCACTCCACTTTTTCCTGCTGTGCATCCCTGGGCAAGTTTTCCAGCCTCTGAGCCTCTCCTTCCTCATCTGTAAAATGGGGATTAAGAAAATCCTTTCCTTATAGGATGAGAAAAAGGAATGGGATAATGCAGGGCGGGGCCCACAGACCCTGCTCAATGAACTGCAGCCATCCACCTAATTGTGGGAGGCAGATATAGCCAGCAGCTGGCCCACCAAGAGGAGGCCTCAACATAGAGGCAACTGCTCCTGCCTAGCTGTTTCAAGCTCTGGCCCTCAAACATGCCAATTCCCTGCCCACAAGGCAAAGGTTTTTCTTCCTTGTTCTCTTCCCTCACATCTAGCCTGTCCTCCAGGCCCTGCTGGAACCCCCCTCACCCCTGGCCAGGCCTGCCTCAGGACTCCCACGGAGCTGATTTCATAGGGCAGGAAGCAAAATCCCACAGAGACCCAAAGGCTACCTCACCTGCTCCCTTGCTTAAGGGCATCCTCAGCATCAAAACCCACCTGCCAGTTTCCTGCAGGAAAAATGCAGAAAGCTCCTCTGCCTGCAATGTCCTTCCCTCCATCTCGCCAATAGGCAAACTCCTATTCACGCTTTGAAGCCCAGCTCAAATGTCCCCTTCCCCTCCTCTGGCCCCCCACATCATGGATCTTAGCCTATCTAATGAGCACAGCTTGGCCTTTCTCCTTAGACAGGTGGTCTGAGCTGGGGAAAAGGGGTGCTCTTACTCATCCCCCAGTTCCCCAGGGTGCTCCCAGCACATAGCTGGTGCTCTATATGTGTTGACTGAAATAAAGCCACTAGCTTTGCTCCAGGTCCCACTGAGGGGTTTGGGTGAGCTCTGCACTTCACTGGGCCTGGGAACCTGCCTGGGGAGACTGGGTTGAGTCCAGGAAGGCAGACAGGTGCCAGCCTCGTCCGGAGCCATGGCACCCACTGCCAGCCTCCTTTTGCACCCTCACAACCATCCCTCCCTGGGTACCTCAGCAAGAGTTAAGGACTTGCCCATAGACTAACAGAACTGGGACTTGAATCCTCCGGGCCTCAGTCTCTTCATCTATAAAATGGGGCTGTGCACCATCAGGCCCTGCCTACCTTACTGAGAAGCCAGGAGGACAGAATGGGAAGATAAAGACGGGGAAGAGTCTTCCGGGTGATGAAGAGAATGGGGGTCCCAAGGTGTAGGTCAGACTCAGCTTTGTGACTTTAGGAAAAGTACCCAAATTCCCTGGACCTCAGTTTCCCCTTCTGTAAAAACAAGAGTTTTGGATGGGGGATATTAAAGGGCCTTCTCAACCTCGACCGTTACCGGGGAGGGGGGGCGGCTCTCGGGCCCGGCACCACATTCGGGGCCTCCCATCCAGCCCACCGGCCTCAGCCCCCTCCCCCGCCGGCCTGGGCCACGTGTCGGAGTTACTCACTGCGGAGCGCGCCCCCCGCCCCCGGAAGCCCGGGGGGGGCTCCCGCCTGGGAGTCGGGACTCTAACTTCCCGCCACGGCGCGAGCGCCCCGAGCCCATTTTGTTCGCACTCGGGCGCGTGACCTCTGCCGACCGGCCGGCGCACCACCCCCTCCGCCGCCGCCCGCCGATTAGTCAGCAGTTGTTCTAGGCCCGGGTCCCTTCCCCCAGCCCTCCCGCCGGCCTCCGTTTCCCTCCAAGGCAGACTCTTCAGAGACGGTCCCTAGAGCCAGCGGACGTAACCATTCCATACGACTTAGCCTCGTGCGGAGAATCACTCCGGCTTGATACCAAGACACGCTCACCGGCCGCTCCGGCCCCTTTGGTGCTATTTTGGCCCGCGCGTCACGTCCGGCGCTCTTTAGAGAGGAATAGCGCAAGAGTTGCGGGCGGGAAGGACCAGAAAGCGTGGTTCATCCCTTCTTCCCCCACCCCCGTGGCCTGGCCCCATGGTAGCGCCCGAGGTTGCGGGTTTCGCGCCTGCGCAGTGCGGCGCCTAAAGGGAAAGCGAGAGGGAGACGGACGTTGAGAGAACGAGAAGGAAGGAGAGAAAATGGCGTCCACGGGTGAGTGTGGTGGAGCTGCGGTCGCGCCGGCGACGGCTGGGTCGCCCAAATCGGGGGCCGCTCGTCTCCGGGGGTGGCCGGGGCAACTAAGTGGACTTGCTGAGAAGCGTGTGAGGTACCCGCCGCGGCCCGACGAGCTCGAGGGCCTGCGTTCCCCTCCCCTCCCCCCACCGAGCAGGCCGGTTCTGGAACCTTCTGGCGCCCCCGGCGCGCGGGGGGCTCGCGGTGGTCTCTATTGTGTGGCGGCCGTCGGGTCCCGCGCTCCGGGCTGCCCGCCACGTGGGCGGGGCCTGCGGCCTCCCGGGCCCCGCGTGGGGGGAGAGGCTCGGCCAAGCCTGGAGCCTGGCGCCCCGAAACCGGAGGCGGGGGGCCAACGGCGGCTCTGGGGCTGCCACTCTGACCCTCCCTACCCCCATTTCCAGGGAGGCGGCTCGAGCTGGAAGGCGAGTCTGCCTCAGTGAGAAGCACGAGTGGGGGGAAGCATATCAACAGAAAAGGCATCGCGGGTCCGTGGGCCGAGGGGCGCCGACCGATGAGCGGGAGCCCCGTCATTCTGATGGCCGGGTCGGCTGGGGCGTACGGTGCCGCCGAGCTGCCCCTTCGGCGGGTTCTAGCCCCGAGCCGAACTTTTCTGCCCGCATGGGCTTTAGAGGGAATGTGCTCCCCCTTTAGAGCTTCCCCATCGGCTGCCCCCTGGGCTTCTCCGTTTTTATAATTATTAATCCCACCTCTTCCCTCCCCCGAAAGTAATTAAGTAGCCTCCTAGGATCATTTTTCAGTAGACGCTGAGGGAGATCTGTTGTATAAGGTCAGCCCGAATCGCGAGGCCAGAAATCCCTCCCAAAAGAAATTTCTGGTGTCTTTGACCTAGGAGAAACAAAAGGCCCGAGTCGGCGTTTGAGTTGTGCTCGAGCAATCGTCTCGCACGTTTATTCTCGTATGTTAAGCCGACAGGCTTGTTTATTTCGTGGACTGATAGAAAAGAGGGAAAGGAGGCACACAGTGGGCTTGGAAAGAAAGCTCGGGGTGGGAGCTCGGACGTGATGTCTAGGGTGGTTCTTGCTGCACAGAGCGTTTGAGAGTGTAGCCTCCACATCACCTGCGGTTTGTTCTAGGGCTAAGCTGTGGTTATTGGTAGGATGGGGCATTATTGCCTCCGGGGGAGTTCTTAGACGGCCTAATTCCAGGCCCTAGAGGCAGTGGGAGAAGACGAGATAAGACAGGAGAAGCTCTGGGTCCTTCACAGTTTTAATTCGAAAAGGTTCAAGACTCCAGGAACTTAGGGACAGTTTAAGAACTCTTCCCGAACTGTGTGGTCAGTAAACAGGCAAGTAAATGCTGACTGTTAGTGCCAGGGTACAGAGTGCCCCTAGAAGAGAGGACTCTGGAATACCACAGTCCAATACACATCCTGGTGGGAAGTGGTTTCCATAGAGGCCTTTCCACCTTCCTCTTCCCTGCAGTGTTTGAATTATGTAAGGGGGAGTCAGAATGTGTATGTTGAAATTTTTGTGTGGCTGGACGTGCCAATTTTTTGGTCTATTTTGCTCAAACTCTTTACTGGTAACCACCAGGTACTGTGTTAGAATTACTGTTGTGGTTTATGTAGACACCCAGCAGTAGGCCTGGCTGGGGAACCTTTGGCGAGTCCCGCAATTTATCTGGACTTTGGTTTCCTTTCCTTTGAAATGGAGGAGTTAGGCTAGATGTTTTAAGAGCTTTTTAAGCCCTTAATTTCTGTCTTTACAGCAAAGCATTTGGGCTCCCACAAACTTCCCCCATACTGACTTTAGCTTATTATGTGGTATGAAGCTCTAAATCTGTGCAGTTTGCATACTGACTGCCCTAAAGTATCTAAAAGCCACTACCTTGGATAATGCTCCATGTTTTTCCTACTTATGTATATCATATATAGAGAAGTACCTAAAGTGTATGTCTGGTTTAACAGAGAATTACAGTGCAAACTCCCAAGTAACCACCTTTCAGACCCGGAAATAGGACACTGCCAGCACTCTAGAGGCCCCCCTGGATCACAGCCCCTCTCTCCTCAACCTGGCCTGTTATTTTTAGTGAAATCTTCAGCTGCAAGTTTGGAGGTTAAAAGCAAAACATAACTGATGGCTAAATAATCTGACCAGTGTGTAACTGGAACGTTTTTAAGGCGGTATAATAGTGTTTATGTGCAGTAGGTTGATAATATAAGTTCTCATGAAACAAATTTGCTACCTCACTTAGCCGAACAATGTGGGGCTAAATCTGCTGGTTTCACACGCACATCGGAGATCATTCGCTGTTCCACATCAGCTTTGCCAACTTTATGTTTTACATAACTATTCTTGTGTAAAAGTCCTCTTGCAAACATTGAACTTACATGTCAGTGATTTAGAATCATTTCTCACATAGAAACCTCAGCAAAATGTAGGTTGAAATATTTGATTTTTGATGCTTCACTGTTGTGTTTGTGAATACCACATGGAAGAAGTGATTTGCATTTACTTTTTATATGCCACAGAGAGCATAACTTGTAGTGCTATTGAAAATGCCTTAAGTTTTAACCTTAAAATGTCTTAGGGTCATCTTGGAAAAATCAGTTTGTTCATTATACATAGCCTTTGGGCATTTGATTTGATCATGTTAATGATTCAGGGTTCTGAGTTAAAGATGTGTACAGAGGAAGGAAAGTAGTCAAGTGAGGTGTAGAGAGGTAGAAAGATGAGCCAACTTGAAAAGATGGATTCAGGAAAATGCTCTGAGGCCAGGTGGACTGTGAGGCAGGATGGAGTTGAGGTAGAAACTCCACCATGAAGAGCTGAGATGTCAACTGTTGCTTTCAGATGAGGGACTACTTTCTGGTTGGAAAAGAAAGGAGACTTTTGTTCAGCCCTATTGGCAGTACTGTTTTCTAACATAGAATAAGATATGTATTGCTTGTGGAGAGCAAAGAATTAGGTAGAATTTTTTAAAATAATTATTTTAACTCCTTTAAATGTAAGCTTAATTCAGTAGTGCTGTGAAAACTTCCTAACCATTTTATTTTCTGTCTGTTTTCACTACTCTTAGACACCTCACCGGACCACAGTTTTTAGTCCCTTTCTGTGCATGTTGTAAATTTCATATGAAAAGGAAAATTATAGGAAGGTATACTTAGAGAAGAGAGGGAAAGAAAATTTGTGATTTTTTTTTTTTTTAAGTTGAAATCACTTTGAGTTTTAAGAAGATGGTGTTACCTAAAACCAGTTTATTCCCAAAAAGATTAAATGCTTTCTCCTCTGCGGATTATCACAATTCTACGTTAACTCTGCTTCACTGGGATTTATAATGTGTCTAGCTTCTGAGTTGTGCAGATGTAGCCCTGATATGGTCAGCAAACTCTTTAAAACACTGGGTTGAGATGCCTGTCCTCATGTTTTCTGCCCTTCCATCTCACAGTCCTGTTAGGGAATTATAGTTGGTCTAACTTGCTAAAGTGAAGGAGTGATAGAAAAATTAGTTTTTAAGGAGGTGTAGCTACCAGTCTGATGTAACCAGTCTGATGTTCGACTTTGTAATATTAATATTGTTGCATGCCTCCTTTTTATATGAGGGTAAAACTTCTGATCCTGTTGGTTGTTGTTCTTTGTTAGTCTCAGGGTGATGATCATGTATTTGAAATGACAGCCTGTGGTTAAGGGGGGTTGTGGTCATGGGAACATGCAAAGTATCTCTGCCAAATCAGCTGATCTTGACCTCATTAGCTGGCACTATATTCAAACTTTCTGAGTTTAACTGGCTTAGACTTATTTTTTAGTTTGGTGTTGAGAGATGAGAGGTACTCAGTTCAACCTTTGTTGGCCTGTAGGTCCCCCTCTAAATGGTTTAAAGAATTCATCTTCCTGTCATCTGAATTCCTTCCCCCTTTTTTCCCTTGTCCTTGTCTCTGCTGACTTCACACTATTTTCTCTCCTTCTCTAGATTACAGTACCTATAGCCAAGCTGCAGCCCAGCAGGGGTAAGTCAGTCTTTTATTTACAACAGTGTTTTGGATGTGATTGATTAATGTTTTTAGAGTACGGAGCTTCCTATGGTTGTAGAGGATTTAGTAATGGAATCTGAATATTCTATATTCATTTCTTGCATTTAATTTCTCTTACAGCTACAGTGCTTACACCGCCCAGCCCACTCAAGGATATGCACAGACCACCCAGGTAATCTTTAAAATAATTATATGTGGCTGCATCCCCAAGTAAAATACTTCTCTCAGCCATTAAAACAATAGCTAGCATAGATCTTTTTCAAAAATTAGGTAATAGAAATGTGTGATGTGCTTGTAATCATAAAATACCCAGACATTTAGAACTTTCACAGTGGGAGTGCCATTGTAAATGAGACCATCCCCAAACTAGGAATTACTCGCTCCCCATACCTTTCTAGTGTCATTTCTCAAGTTAGGTGCTCTGCTCCTTGCTTGGTTCTTCTACATATTTTATTATGTTTAAATTTATTTAAGTTAATCATACAGCAATTCTGCAAAGGAAAGTGATATTATGACATTTTGCAGATGAAAAAGTTGTAGTGCACAGATATTACGTCATTTGCCAGTGGTCGCACAGTAAGTGGTGGGGTTATCTCTTATGGCTGCCCTAGCTATGGAGCTTCTGAGATCTTTTCAGTATAAGAATCTTTGTTTAAAAGCCTAAGCCAACAGATTCTAGAAATTATCCTCCTGGTGTTCTCCAGATCACCTCACATTCTGGCATGGTCCATGACATAAAATGGACAGTAACAGCTCTGCTGTGGAAACATTCTAAGATGGGCAGAATGTGATGTCTCTGGCAGATCTTACATAACTGGTCATTCAAATCTAGAATATGATCTTGCTAATATCTGAAAGAACACCTCATTCCTTGCCAAGTTTTAAGTATTACTGATGTCCAAGTTCAAAAGACAGTGCTTGAGGTGTGCTAACCTTAGGAGACGTGCAGTGTCTAGGTCATTTTCTTTAAAGTGGTGTAGTAGTTTTCAGATCTTTGTGTCATGCTGAAAATCTGGTTTTCAAAATTGTCTGACAGATTTTAGCCCCGTTTTCGTTTTTTTCTCTGTTTTGTCTTACTAACATTTGTTTCTAGTTGCTAAAACTGTGCTACACTGAGTGCTGGCAGTTATACACCTGTTGCCTTATTGCTCCTCCCTTGAGAGTGTCTTGTTAATATCTTGTATAGTTAACTGAGATTTTGCCTAGTTATCTCAGCAACTTTTTTGTGGTTAAGTTTACAAAAATATGAGTGAATTAGATAAGAGGAAAAAAGCATTCATGGTATTGTGATCACTTGTCTCTTTTTAAAAATCTTTTTACTAGAAAGCAGTTTTTTGATTTTGGTTCTCCAATTTAGAAACTTAGAAGTCAGTCCATTTTATTGCTAAAGTATAAGGTTCATATATGAAGTTCTTGCATCAATTTTCTTCGAGCAGGCGTATGGGCAACAAAGTTATGGAACCTATGGACAGCCCACTGATGTCAGCTATACCCAGGCTCAGACCACTGCGACCTATGGGCAGACCGCCTATGCAACTTCTTATGGACAGCCTCCCACTGGTAAGGCCTGCCTTGAAAACACTTGGGTCACGTCAGCTAGGGTGTTTACTAAGAAGCTTGTTGCTTGTGCTCTCAGGTGTATATTCTGGTCCATACCTTGGCATCTTGGGTGTATTCTTCAGATGAGCTGTTTCTTTTTTTCCTTTCCCTTGTGTTCTCCGTGAGGAATCTCTAATAGAATTTGGGTGGGATCAATTCCAAGGGAGAAAAGAACTTTTCCTTTTAACTATTTTATACAGTGTATTGAATAATCTCACGACAAAATGAAGAATATGTAAAAGATTGTGCTAATGCTAAAACTGGGTAAGAATGAGCCTTCTTTAACTGAGCTGCTTAAAAATCAAACTGGTTTTCGCATCTGTTTGCTTCATCTGATAGTGTACCCTCTACTTTTTGTTTTGTGCTTTCCACAGTAGAAGGGACCAGTACAGGTTTGACTATCCTGCTCATTCTTGCATGGGAAATGCTTTCCATCTTGTCTAACCCTGTAATGTTAACCCTTTAGGTGTTTTCATTTGTTTAACCCTCAGACTTTCTAACATCACACACAAGGTGCTAATGGAAAACTGCTTCAGGTGCCATTTGCAGATCCATGTCCTTTTCTTCATGTGATTTTGGGAAAAGTTTTGCTTTATTTTATTTTGACTTTATTTTGTGTCAAGCTGTAATAATAGTTGTTCACCTTCCCAAAGGTATTTCAGATGACTACTCCCCAGCTGATTTCCCCCTATTCCCTGAAGGATAGGTTGCATGATTAGATTATTTAGAGGAGCAGACTGCCACCCTGCATGTATTATGTTTGTCTGTTGGTTGGTTTCCCGTCCAGACACATTTTATTTTCTGTTTAAGTGTTAACGAATTATTTTAATCCATAGTATGTCTTATGTAAATATATATTCCAGGGAGCTAAAAAATAAACTATTCTAAGAATTAGAATAAATTGTATCCTAATACTGGGATTGACAGTACAGTATGTGAAAATTTTACAATAATTTTTTTATGTTTAGTGCTGTGTGACGTTGCAGGATCCCTGCCTTCTCCCCACCCACCCACTCCCATCTTTATTATTATTATTATTATAAAAGAATATCTAATACAGAAGTCTTAGAGATGTAAAAACTCTTATTTTCAAACTATCTTCAGTTCTGCAAGAGGCTTTAGTGGGGGGAAATCTATCTATAATTTATCTTTTTGAGTGACAATGTCCTGGATTTAATGAGAAGTACTTCCTAATCTGTCTATCAAATGCATATCTTGAATAGGATGGGAAATATTTAAACTTTCTGTTGGTGTTAGTTGCAACTGTAGGAAAAGCTAGAACTAAAACTATGGAGTTTAAATTTTTAGCACAGCATTTTGAAATTGTGAGATGAACTTTTCGTATTCAAGCTATTTTGTTTTTTACTGAGATATAATTGACATATAACATTATATTAGTGTACAGCATGATGATTTGATATTTGTATATATTGTGAAATGATCACCAGTTAACATCCATCATCACATATAGTTAGGTTTTTTTTTTTTATTGTGATGGGAACTTTTAAGATCTCTCAGCAGCTTTGAGATATACAATACAGTATTATTAACTATAGTCACCATGCTGTATGATATATCCCCATGATTTGTTTGTTTTATAACTGGAAGTTTGTATCTTTTGACCACCTTTGCCCATTTTTTAAAGCAAGTATCATTTGAAAATAAATACAGCTTAGATCTAGCCTTTTGAGTCTCTAGATTATTTTATAGGGACATGATAACATCATTTGTAGGAAACACAGTGGTCTTCTAGATTCTCTAGAGCCACGTTACTTGAATTGTTCGTTGATTGAAAAACGTCCCATCATTGGGCCGGCCCCATGGCTTTGCGGTTGAGTGCATGCGCTACGCTGCTGGCAGCCCGGATTCGGATCCCGGGCACGCACTGACACACTGCTTCTCCGGCAGTGCTGGGGCCGTGTCCCACGTGCAGCGGCTGGAAGGATGTGCAGCTATGGCCTACAGCTGTCTGCTGGGGCTTTGGGGGAAAAATAAACAAACAAATAAAAAAAAAATTTAAAAAAAAATCCCATCGTGACTATGGGCATGGAAAGTGTAGGACATTCTAATACAGAAACTAGTAACTTTGATGAGCAAGAGATTGCGCTTAATAAGGAAATCTTGGTATAGACTTTATAGTTTAAGGAGGACCCTTCATATCTCCCTTAATTCTCCCATCATCCTTTGGAGTGTGGGAACCAAAATTAAACCCTGATGAGCAAACTGAGGCTGAACCAAACTAAGTTGTAACAGACCCTAACAGGTAGAGGTAGCAAGTGGGTTCAAGCACACTTAGTACTTTTTTCCTTGCCTCATGCTGCCTTTACATATAAAAGTCATTGGAGGGCCGGCCCTGTGGCTTAGCGGTTAAGTGCGTGCTCTCTGATGCTGGCGGCCCGTGTTCGGATCCCGGGCGCACACCGACGCACCGCTTCTCCGGCCACGCTGAGGCTGCGTCCCACATACGGCAACTAGAAGGCTGTGCAACTATGACATACAACTATCTACTGGGGCTTTGGGGGGAAAATAAATAAATAAATCTTTAAAAAAAATAAAAAAAATAAAAGTCATTGGATCGTTATTGGAAGGGATGTATAAAAAGACACTTCCTTTTTCTAGAACTTTTTAATTAGGCTTCATGAGAAAGGGGCTATATAAATCTCAATTCATTAATTGGAATAGAAATCTTTAATTTTTACTGTTGAGGTTGAACAAAAATTTTGGTGGGTTTGTGTAATGTTTCCTAATACGTTTTTCCTTAAAGTCGTCAGCACATAGTAGATGGTTGTCTTTTTGCTGTTGGTCTTTTTTATTGTCATTGAATTATTTTGCTCTGTTAATTTTTGTCATTTTGCTTGGCTGCTTGTATGGGTACTACAGATTAATTAAAAGATTATTAATTAACCCAGTGTTTATTACTGTAATCTTTAGCACTACGAGGCTCTAACTGTTGCTGCATAGTTTTATGACATGAGTTATTGCCCTGATGATCAGTTTTAGTTTTTGTTGTTGTTGTTTAATTCCTCTTCTTGTAAATCTTATAGATGGCCTGTCATCATGTAGGGAAAAACAAAATCTGTGTAGTAGTGTAGTAATAGGGTAGGTGGAATTAGATTCCAGTTAAATGTAAATAAATGAATGCTTTATATGGTTGACATTAGGGCTCTGCAAAGAACTTTTAAATTAAATAAACAGTTCAGATGAACAACATGCCAACTCAAAAAACTTCCATTGCTTGAGGTTCCCTGTTTTGTGAAATATGCTTTCATATACATTTCAGTCCAACAGTTTTGAGAAGGAAATTACTGTCTTTGTGTATAATTAATTTCAGAATTTCCCTAAAATATCTGGGATGGAGAAGAAAATATTATACTCTGTGCTACAAAGGGTGACACTTTAGATTGTACAAAGGGAAGTTAGTATTTGTTTTTGGCTAGGAAGTTTGTGTGTATAGTGAGGACACTTTATTCTAACTGAAGTTTAAAACCCTAAATCTTAACTAAAATGAACAGTCTTAATTCAAGAATTGTTTTAAGTACTGAAGCTCTTTTTTACTTTAGTGAGATTGTGATTTTTCTTTGATAGATATAAATGCAGAGTGGACCCAACTTTTTATTGCATGGCATACTTGTGCCCATTGACCATGAGGAGGAGTAGGAGGGAGGAGAAGCCAGCACCTGGAAAGGTTATAACACCTCTCACAGGAAAGGGCCTCAAGTTAGGAGCTGCAGATTTTTGGGTTTTTGTCACGCTCCAACCCCAAGTTCCAGGTGAAAGGGCGTGGATCCTGCCTGGTCTGGCAGAGGCAGGAACTAGGGAGAGAACCTGTCTTGGTCTGGTGCACACCTGTGAGAGCAGGTCTCTTTGTGACATTTGGTTAGGGAAATAGCAAGGGGGCTTCTAGGGGCAACCATCAATACTGGTGAGCAGGAAGAAGACCCTTTTGTTTGTGATGGGTAAATACGAGAGGGATGAAGGTGGGTAATTTGATGACCAGCCTAGAATCTCAGAGTTTTATTATGTGAAAACCATTTGCCTTTTAAAGGTTTATTTTGGGAGTATTAAGTTTAATTTAATTTACCAAAAAAATTAAATAAGAGAACCTTTGGTTATACTTAAGCAAATATAATTTGCAGTGTATCTTTATTACTCTGCCATTTCAAATCTTAGTGCAGGTAGCAAGCATTTTTTTTTAGTTGTTTGTTACCTGAAACAAAATTTGCAGTTCTTAGCATATTCAGTCAATTGTTAACATCTCCCACTGAAAATTAAACAATGTTCTCTGGAATTTCCAGTTTCCTTAATCATGAACTGCCCATGGTGCAGTACTTGGGACTGAAAGCAAGTAATTCCAAATTATAGCTATAATGCTAAAACTAGTACCTGGATCATTATTTTGTAGCTCTTTTAAGATGCTGTGTCATTTGCCTTTTACTTCCCTTTTGGGGACATTTTATTCCTGCTTGAGAGTTTTTTTGAGTACTTCAGTAATGAGTTGAGAAACCTGTTAGGAAGGCCTGCTAGCAAAACTGGTGTAGAATTAGCAAAAGCAGACTTGTCTCCTGTTTAAATCTTGAGGGGTGGGGCAGAAGGAACCCTGTTTTCTATACCAATACTTTTCCTCTGTCCCCTCCTTTCTGTTAGGTGTGGTTTTAGAGCAAAAGAGACATTGCTTTGCTGAAAACTGGATACTTTCAGAGAACCTAGGCTTTAAATATTGGATTGTTGCTATTCTACCTGAAGGGAAGACACTTAAAGGAGTTAAATATCATGATGGTTGCAAATAGGTGGTTTACAAATTGTTCTGTTAATGAGTGTCTAGGTGGATCTCTGAGGAGCCAGAAATCTGATGTAGCTCTGCTTTGTTCTAGGTTATACTACTCCAACTGCCCCCCAGGCATACAGTCAGCCTGTCCAGGGGTACGGCACTGGTGCTTATGATACCACCACTGCTACGGTGACTACCACCCAGGCCTCCTATGCAGCTCAGTCTGCATATGGCACTCAGCCTGCTTATCCAGCCTATGGGCAGCAGCCGGCAGCCACCGCACCTGCAAGGTAAGGCCACACTCTCTACTCCTAAGTCTATAGAGCACCAGCCTCAGGTTTTCAGAAAAGAAAGCAACTGTGCATACTTCGAGAATCCGTGACTTAGTTCTCTTTTAATGGCTACTCTCACCTTCTTTTAGGTGTTGACTGTGTTCTTAATAATCATTACGGTAGGGGCCGGCCCCATGGCATAGCGGGTAAGTGCACGTGCTTCGCTGCTGGCGGCCCACGTTTGGATTTCAGGCGCGCGCTGATGCACTGCTTGTCAGGCCATGCTGTGGTGGCGTCCCATATAAAGTGGAGGAAGATGGGCACAGGTGTTAGCTCAGGGCTGATCTTCCTCATGCACACACACGAAAATAATAATAATCATTACAGTAATGTGCTAGAGCACACCGCAAACACATTATTCTCCATTTAGTAGAGAAATGGTGCCATCCAGGGGCCAAAATGAGAAACGTTACTGAAGTGTTGTCTAGTTTCAAAAGAGTGACCTTTTAGGGTAGGAGGAGGCTGTTGTATTTATCTAAACCCAGAAGAAAATTGAGAGTGAGGTTTCCCTCACAGCAGAACTGATAGACTGGTACTTTTTTTTTTTTTTTAAAGATTTTATTTATTTATTTTTTCCCCCAAAGCCCCAGCAGATAGTTGTATGTCATAGCTGCACATCCTTCTAGTTGCTGTATGTGGGACGCGGCCTCAGCATGGCCGGAGAAGCGGTGCGTCGGTGCACGCCCGGGATCCGAACCCGGGCCGCCAGCAGCGGAGCGCGTGCACGTAACCGCTAAGCCACCGGGCCGGCCCATAGACTGGTACTTTTGATGCTTTTACCTGTGGTGTTATTGCCCCTGTAAATGGGTGTCAGCTTTCTCTTTGGGAAAAACATGGTAGTTCACAGTGCAGGGGTGGGGGGTAGCATCATGTGATTCAGAAATAGTCATATGATCCAATTGTCAATAAAGGATATATCTGTATCCAGAAGTCAAGCATTGGTGTCTCAGCTTAAGGAGTTGACATGATTTTTCTCTGTATTATGTAGGGGCTTGGTAATATAAATATCACAGGCAAGTATAAGTTCATAACTGTGTACCTTGCTATGCCGTGACTATTCAGGTGAAGTTCATACTCCATAACTGATTAGCAGGTAAACAGTATTGATTATTACTTAACAGAAGATTTCAGGTCTTTGCTTTAGGCAGTGCACTTAGATGGTTTCTGCATACAGTCTTGAAGGAACATTGAATTCTTTTTTTTTTTTTTTAATTTTTATTTATTTATTTTTTTTCCCCCAAAGCCCCAGTAGATAGTTGTATGTCATAGTTGCACATGCTTCTAGTTGCTGCATGTGGGACGCAGCCTCAGCATGGCCGGAGAAGCGGTGCGTCGGTGCGCGCCCAGGATCCGAACCCGGGCCGCCAGCAGTGGAGTGCGCGCACTTAACCGCTAAGCCGCGGGGCCGGCCCAGATTTCTGATTTGAAAGGAGACTTTCTGGGGAATAAACGAGATCAACTTATAACCTAGACTTTTTTTCTGCTTGAGAAGTGAGAAATTAGCTCTGGCAGACACTCGTGAAATTACTTCTAAAATGCATAGTGAGTAATCAGAGCTACTTGGTAGTTTACATCTGCTAGACAGCCTGTGCAGTAGTTAGGTTAAACTGATTCCTATAGGGCCCCATTTCAGTTGACCTGAGCATTTCAGAGTGTTATCAAGTGTTTGAAGCCCCATATGATGCTTCATTGCAATAGTATATCCAAGCCATAGCTGGGGGGAGGGGGTTCTGTATTAACTGGGTTTTTATAAATCATCCTTTTTGGTTCCTATTCTCTTAATTTTCAATCCTTACCACTTTAAAACAGCTGTCTCTCATGATCAGTGACAGCTGCTTCTTTTTCCGCTGGAAAGAGGGGTTTGTGACCCATTTCAGCTTTTTGGAGAAACTAGTATAGTACTTCCACATCCTCTCTGGTCTGCCTCCTGATTCTTGGGGCGTTGCTTAAAATAGCTCAAGCTCATTTTGCTACAACCTTGTTGCAAACTGTTAGGGCTAAGAGTAATAGAAACACCTGTGTTTTTTCCCTTGCAATTGGGATTGTTACCACTTAACAAGGATATTTCCTAGTTCATCTGAGCATGAGAGGGGTGTGTGTCTCCCTGCCCTACTCTGATATTTCCATAATGGAGACTTTGAGGCAAGGTTAGATTAATTTATGGCAGTCCACGTTAGGAAATGTTTTCTCAGGTCTGTTCTTAGTAAATGAGAAACATAAACCCACAGATAGTCCAAACTTATAAATGCCATGGACTTAGATAAATGTTATGCTAACCCAAAACTTGCATTATTGTTAAAGTTTCTTATTTGTATTCAAACAGTCCTTTTTAAGAAAAAGCATTTCTCCGTAACAAACCACCTCTCCTCCCGGATCACTTAAACTGGCAACGCAGACTACGGTGACTGCCTTTTATAGCTGTTTATTATATGGAATGAATGGAGCATGTTGGTGTCTCTTCTGTGGATGTGATTAATTGTCCTCATTCCTTAGTGTTCTTTTCCAGCAGATACAGTTGGACTGACATGTAGTTCACTTTACACTTGTATTTATTTCTAAGCTCAATCCTAACATTGCGTATTGCTCATAGATTGTAGGGTTCTTACCCAAGAGTTTTGTGATTGAGAAAAAACATCTCACTTTTTTATTTCTACTTTTAGACCGCAGGATGGTAACAAACCCGCTGAGACTAGTCAACCTCAATCTAGCACAGGTGGTTACAACCAGCCCAGCCTAGGATATGGACAGAGTAACTACAGTTATCCCCAGGTGCCTGGGAGCTACCCCATGCAGCCAGTCACGGCGCCACCATCCTATCCTCCTACCAGGTCAGTGTCTTCATTCTGTCGCCAGTGAGCTAGTAGGATAACAAAACAGTGTTTTTCAGGCTGTTGACCAGCCTCCTTCTGCTTCCTCAAGTGAGATACATTATCTGACTCTCCCAGTGATAAGCCTGACCACATATTGTTACATAGACCTCAGTCCTAGGTTCCCATAGCAGTACCTGGCAGCCGATAACTCTCTTCTCTAAATACAAACAAAAACATTTTTACTACTCTAGGTTCTTTTAATTTTGCTCTTTTAGTTAATTCAGGTGAATGAGAAATAGACATATATGAAAGCAGGTAAACAGAACCGTAGAAGCCACCTTCTCTGATGCATTTGGGATGGGTAAAGTGCAGGACATTATAAAAACAGAAACTTCCTTAATCATTTTGTATTTAACTTAACCCGGAGATCCATTTATGCACTAGTCTTTTAATGGTTGGGCCAAGGCCTTTTCTTTTGACTACAGGTTTATTTGTTCTGCATTCTCGATGTCTTATGTTAACCCCACAGCAGCTACAGTGTCCAGTTTTGATTTCTTTAAAGTAGAGGAAGAACTGCAAGTTGTCTCACTCACCTTTAATTTGAAGCAAGTTTTCAAATGAATTGTCTGAATTGTGTCCTAAAGTGCTTAGTTTTGCCAGAAGTAACAATTCCTCTTTTGCACTTACTTCATTGGTTTACACATTAAAGTACAACAAACGTGAACAGGTTTAGGAGCAAATACAGCTAACTGGGTAAGTGTCTCTGTACAGCTTGGAGCAACAGGGGTCAGGGCTTACAGCAGTTTTTCCACAGAGCTCACCCATACCTGTTATGCCGAGAGCAGTTAATCTGACAAGGTGGTTAGGTACATTTGGTGAAGAGAGGCTTTTGAATCCATACCACTGTGGTGAGGGAGGCTTAGTTTAATTGTACTTTAAAATATATTGTCTTTTTTGTTTTTCATTATCACGGTTCATCTAGAGTTTAATACCAGTTCTTTTAAGCTTTATTTTTATGTAAGAATGTATCTTTGGTTAGTTTCCCTGCCATGTAGTTAACATACTGAAAGATGAATATCAGTCTAATATTCATCTTTCATACAGTGCCTTGATTCTGAAGTTTCCTTATCTATCTTCTCTTTATTGATGTCCAGATTTCATTAATCAGACATTTCTGAAAGTTTGAAACTATAGCAAAGCAGTTTGAAACTTAGACAAATCTTCAAGAGAAAATTGCCATTTTTATGTGGACACACACCCCAAGGCCTTGTACCTTCAGAAAAGTCATCCCTCAAGGGAATTGTTGGAGGCAGGCTTAGACTGAATGCCTCACTTTAGTCTGCCTCCTTTTTCTCAATGTCTTTTTCACTGGGTCAGCCTTCCCTGAGTGCACATGTGCATATTCTTCCTTTAATACAAGCAGCACCTAAACTCCCAAATCTGCCTTGAATGTAGTTGAAAAGAACTGTTGTTTAATGGTGGTGGGGGCAAAAGGGGAGACTCTCTAGGGGTTGTTTTTAATTATCCTCTCCCTCCCATTGAAAGCTTTATTGTTCTAAATACAAAAATATTTGCTTATTTTAAATTCAAACCGTTGATATGTAGAAAGTAAGGGCATTTTTAAGGGTGTCTGTGTCACATGCTATGAATGTCTCTTCTGTGTAGAGAGCTTAAAGAAATAAGCCTCTCTTTCCTAAAAAGCTCTTTTTTTTTTCTTTCAGCTATTCCTCTACACAGCCGACTAGTTATGATCAGAGCAGTTACTCTCAGCAGAACACCTATGGGCAGCCGAGCAGCTATGGACAGCAGAGTAGCTATGGTCAACAAAGCAGCTATGGGCAGCAGCCGCCCACTAGTTACCCCCCCCAAACTGGATCCTACAGCCAGGCTCCAAGTCAATATAGTCAACAGAGCAGCAGCTACGGGCAGCAGAGTGAGTTGCTAAGAGAGAAAACCAAATAAGAATGATTATGTTTGGCGTTTCTGAACATGGGGAAATGATCTTTACCGTTGTTTACTTTTAGACTCCAGGATGCATCTTTAGGGCGTAACATCCTGGCTAACAGCTTGGATGTCCCAGTAAAGACTTCAGTGCTTTTCTACCATTTAATTGTTAATTAATATGCCTTGCAAAAGAAAGAGAAAAGAGAATTTGTAACTGACCAGAGAAAATGTTCTAGACTGCCAGCCCTGCTCTCTTTGGGGAGGTCATATGCAGTGAGGAAAGCCAGCATTCCTTATGGCCTGCCCACCCCAACTCATTAAGCGAGAGTGAGCAGGTAGCTATTGAAGACTACTGCAGTTTCAATAGTCAAGGAAATGCTATGTTTTGTTTTTGTTTTCTGTTTATATTCATTAAGAAAAATAAAATCCTCCTCACAGAGTAGAGTTTTGGTTATGTGGAGAAGTAACCAAAACTCAAAGCTGTCTTCACAATTTAATCTCTGCCTGGATTGTTGTTTTTTTTTTTAATTCCATCCATGGGCATGTCTCGTTACAACTATGAAATGAGTAGTGCTGCTTGATGGAGCCCACCTCTTAGCAACATGCTAAAACCCTAAGACACCTGGCTCTACTTTTGTTTTTTGAGTGTAGTTTAAAGAAGCAGCTTTTGGAGACTTTCGTCTTAGTATACAGAACCCTGTAAACTGTTGGCCAGAGGGTTCTTTTTTATTTGGGAGTGGTTTATTGTAGGTTTATTATAAGCTTAGTTCAGCCTTTCTGAACCAGCATTTTTTTTTTTTGTGAACTTATAAGAGCCTTCTGATTAGGGGTGCTTTGTCAGGTGTAAAGAAGATGGTGCCTTGATTAGTGCCTTGCAATTGAGAATTCTGTGATTCCAGGAGAAAGTACAAACAGGCAGTGATGTAAATGCTGGTCCTTGGCTTACAGATGTGACTCTTTCCTCAGGTTCATTCCGACAGGACCACCCCAGTAGCATGGGTGTTTATGGGCAGGAGTCTGGAGGATTTTCCGGACCAGGAGAGAACCGGAGCATGAGTGGCCCTGATAACCGGGGCAGGGGAAGAGGGGGATTTGATCGTGGAGGCATGAGCAGAGGTGGGCGGGGAGGAGGACGCGGTGGAATGGGGTAAGAGCAAACCTTTTTCTCCTTTTACCTAATTTTGTTTCATCCATAGGATTTTCAATGGAAAGAAGGGACTGAAAGACATAAGAAATTTATTTCTACATTTCCATGGACAATCTGTTGAGCCCAAGCCATCCTCTAAAACATGGAAATGTCATCTTTGTGGCATATATTAAGTGGCAGTTTGTTTTTTTTCCCTGCCAATCTACTTGGTTGGGTTGGGGAGAACAAAGAATGGTTTTGAAACTAGAGCTTTCAGTTCCCTTCATGGTGTCCAGAGGTCAAAAGCCTCTGTGGGTAATAGACTTGGGATGGAACACACACAACCCTTCTAACAATCCTAGGTTTTTAACTAATTGCCTCTGAATGGTTGTCTTGAAATACCTGGTGTATATACTGCAGGAAAGGAATGCAGCTGTTTTCCACAATGTTTGTCCCCAACTTCTGTCTGTACTCGGAACTGTCGAACATAATGATGAAGATCTTGGTCCCATAACCCTTGAACATGGCCTCAGGTGCATCTGGTACACATAAAAATCCAATAGTTTTTTGCAGAGTAATGTATATAATTATAGGATCACTCCCCATTGGAGATTTTGAAAAGTCTAAATCGGTTTGACCATTTTGATTGATGGCACAATCTGGTTTAGAAAACTGTTTAGATCGATAACATAACCCTGCTACCTGTGCCTGCCCTTCCCCTCCCTTCTCCCATCCCCTCTTCCCTTTCTGGTGTCTGTACTTTGATGAAGGTGAGGTATAATGTTGGTGGTTAACAAATCCAGAAGGCTCAGTTCTGTGTGTGTTCTGTCCCTATATCAACTAGTAAAAAAGTTATGCAGAATGTTATATATTAAGCATAAATTGGGTTTGGTACCACTGTTGATTCAAGGAAAAATTGAATAGGATTTCTTTTTTATAGAAGTGGACTTCAAAATTAAATAGATAAAAAGTTGACCTTTAATTTTTATATTAACGAATCTGTTTACTATTGAAAGATATTGATTGAAAATACTGTTTTGCATATTCTGCATAACTTAAAAAAGCCTTTGGTGAAATCTTTATTGGAAGAAACAGTCATTTTACAACATGCAAAAATTTATGAATAATTTGATATAAAGTAAAACCAGTCTTCTGATTTGGAGAATGTCATTCCATTATAAAGGTTTCACTTCTTTATGGATGTTTTAAAATAGACATAGACACTTGAAATTACTATCATCACGTCTCCAATCACCTAGAATTCTTAGTATTTTTCAATTGCAAAACCAATTTCAAGTTTATTCATTTTAATACTCCAGAAATAATAATTCTACTAATTTTGCTAGACTTGGCTAGTAGAGGCATCCCCTCTTTCTGGAGAAGAAGTCTCTCCTGGAGCCATAGAAAAACTCATGGCTTTCCCCATAGGTTTTTCAACAGACTGTGAAGCAGTCGGTTGGATCCTCTGGGGACAGGACAGGGGCATTCCTCCCTCTCCTCTTTTTTATTGTGGTGTGGTGATGGTTTTCAGTGTCTTTTGCAGGTAAGGCACTCAATGTTGTTAACATGCCCTTTTTTCATTGCCTCAATATTTTGATATTTTCATTGGCTGTTAAACGTGGAAACTTTTTAACATGCTTTGTCGCATTTATATGCTACAGGTTACAAAGTGAGAGCCTTGTATACACTTCAATACTTAAAAAGTACCCGTACTCAGTACTCAGCCGGCAGCATAATGAAAAGTGGGACTAGACACGGTGTCCATATGGAGAGGAAAAATATACATAGAATATTTTTAACAAAATGTATTCATTGTATAAATGGAATCCTTCTGTAACTTTGGTAACTGCATACTTGTTGTTTGGTAATCAACCAGAGGAGGTATAATACTCTAGAATTGTGTAACATTAAAGTGTAAACTTTTGTGTTTAAAGAGAGAGAACATTTTATGGTGTGTACTTTTAAAAAGGAAACAAAGCTGCATGCAACAGCTTGAAATTGTATATTCAGGTATTAAAGGTGCAATACTGGTTATTAAAAGCTCAGGGCCTCCCACTAAGGAGCTGCCTTTATTTAATTTTAAAGGAAAAAAAAACCCAATTCATATTCCCTCCCCCTTTAAAATATATAAGGCAGTCATTTTACACTGCCATCATCATTATTCTCAACTAATGTGTCTATAAAGTTGCACCCCCAGTCCGTTGAGCCTTGGTATTTGTTGTAAATTCTCCTTTCACAGCGATTGTTAAATCCATTAGTGCCCTGAAATGTATGGCTTTATGCTGAAGATTGGCTGGATGCGTCCTCTGGTGTGTGTTGTGGGCATTTAATGTGGTTGTCTCCTGCTTTATTGTACTGTGACTTGTTAGGAAGCCCAGGGCCTCAGTTGGCTCTCCCCTGGGAGAGGTTGAGGGTGCACCTTTATGAACATGGAAAGGGTCATCACAGCAGTTGCCCCAGCTCGCTCCCCCTCTCTACACCAAGCTCTCCCTACTTTTCAGCTGATGGGGTGGGTGTTTGGGAATCTATTTCTTTTCCCCCTAATTTGCCAAGTATTGCACTATTAATACCAGCCCCCGAAACGAAAGGAACCAACCACACTGGTGTTTACAATCAGACAAGCAAGGTTGTATATAAAGGAAATTTGAGCAAGCTGCCCTGAAGAAAGGCATAGTGACAAGATGAGAGAGATGCATTGTTTGGAGATGTGTTTAGCCAGTGCCCTTCTTCCCCACGAGCCCCCCCAAGGCTCAGAGCGGTACTGGCTTTTAAAGGGAAAGGCCTTCATTTCTTCGTTTATCCCCCCAGCAGCGCTGGAGAGCGAGGTGGCTTCAATAAGCCTGGTGGTAAGTTTTTGAGTATTACCATGGATAGTGTTTAAAAAAAATACAGTCAGTTTTTAGAAAACTATAATTTTTTATTAGTTTCATAAGTGGTTTAAAAATGATCTATACAAAAGAGACTAATGGGTACTGCCGGCATTGTCTTAGGGGTAATAAGGTTAACCTATGGTTACAAAACAAAGGGTAACTTGAAGTATTGAGCAACTGCTTCTGTAATATGGGGGAGAATACATTTTTAAAATTTGGTTTATTTGGAGGAAAATTTTTGACTTAAATTTAACACTAATTTGGCACATAACCATTGAGAGTGTATTTGGTTAATGGTTTAAAAGCAAACCAGCAAAGAAAAAAACCCTAGCAAACCTTTCACAAATGTTAAAGGGGCACTGCTCCATTTTAGCAGTGCGGGTCATTTTGAATTTAATGAAGCCCCATCAAATGGTGGTGTAGTAGATAGTTATGTGTGTTTGTAAGGTTTGTAGCTTGCAAGGCGTGCACTAATAATATTTTATATGATCTTTCCTGGTTGGCAGGACCTATGGATGAAGGACCAGATCTTGATCTAGGTAATTTTGAATTCTTGAGTTTTATATTGTGCTTTATAAACGAATAGCACAGAAGTAAGTACATGCTAAAGTTCAAGAGCTTGATAGATCAGTGTGATATTCTTGCTGTCAGGGGCAGTTTGAGCTTCCTTTATCATAAGCGTCTACTCATAATAGCCTTAAGCAAAGTAAACCAGAGGTTCCGTGGCATTCTTGTGAGTTTAGTTGGTAGTTCTCTTAGGTCTATGATGAATACCAGTAGGCAGTAGTGACCAGATGGTTAATGAGCCCCTATAGATACATGACAGTAACTCCCTTCTGTCTTTTCTCTGCAAGGCCCACCTGTAGATCCAGATGAAGACTCTGACAACAGTGCAATTTATGTGCAAGGATTAAATGACAATGTGACTCTAGATGATCTGGCAGATTTCTTTAAGCAGTGTGGAGTTGTTAAGGTAAGTAAAAGCGTAACCATTTGATCTGACAGATCTTCCAACCGCAGAACATTTTAAAGAGACCGAATTGACGTTGAGAGTTGTTTCCAAAGTTGTCTGACTTTTCTCTCTGGACATACTGTGGTTTACTCCTTAAAAATACCCCCCCAAAAAACAGTCTTTTTTTTTTTTATAGAAAAGAAATACTAAACATGGTTTAAGCATATTTGATAACTCAGCGTCATTTTTTAAATAATTATCAGTTAATTGTAAGAACACATATAGACACTACTTTTGTGAAATATAGAATATATCATTTTTAAAATGAATGTTTAGGGCCGGCCCCGTGGCTTAGCGGTTAAGTGCATGCGCTCCGTCCGCTGCTGGCGGTCCGGGTTCGGATCCCGGGCGCGCACCACTTCTCCGGCTGTGCTGGGGCCGCGTCCCACATACAGCAACTGGAAGGATGTGCAGCTATGACATACAACTATCTACTGGGGCTTTGGGGGGAAAAAATAAATAAATAAAATCATAAATAAATAAATAAATAAAATAAAATGAATGTTTATGTATCCACTTCTCAGCATAAGAAGTAGAGCTTTATGAGTACCTTTGAAGTACCTGGCATATTTCTTCCCTTCCCAGTTTTATCCCTTCTTCACTCCCATCCTGATTTTTTTTGTGGTGGTGGTGGTGAGGAAGATCAGCCCCGAGCTAACATCTGATGCCAGTCCTCTTTTTGCTGAGGAAGATTGGCCCTGGGCTAACATCCTTACCCATCTTCCTCTAGTTATATGGGACGCCGCCACGGCATGGCTTGACAAGCATGCATCGGTTGGTGTGTGCCTGGTGTTCAAACCTGTGAACCCCAGGCTGCTGAAGGGGAGTGCGCGTACTTAACCACTATGCCACAGGACCGGCCCCCCCATCCTGAATTTTATCATTCCTTTTCTTCTGTTTATAGATGTGCCCTCAGTAATGTTTGTTTCACATACTTTTGAAGAATGTTTACTAAACACTACTATAAGGCAGCTCTATTCTGGGAATATACCAGGAACAAACAGATAAGAACCCTTGGAGTTTATATATAGTGGGGAACATACAGTAAAAAGGAATACATTATGTTACATGATGGTAAATGTTATACTGTTGTAACCACAAGAAGGGCAGAGGTAAAATGAGGAATGCAACCATACAGCTCAGAGCGGGGAGGGTATTTCAGAATAGTGAGGGGGAATTGCAAGGCAGAGATCCTGGGGCAGGAGCTTGCCTGGCAAGCTCAAAGAAGCTGGTGTGACTAGAAAGTTTTGGTCTGAGCTACTAGAGTGGTGGTGGAGTTGTTAGTTAGATGAGGAAGACTAAGAGAAATTGGGATTTTGAGATGTGGAGGAGGGGTTTCTAGGTCAGAAGCTCAAATGTTTGGGAATCCTGTATTTCATTTATAAACACATCACAAGTTATTTATACATTCTCTTACTAGACAGTTGGGTTGTTCCTAGGTTTTTAGTATGTAAACCAGGCTGCAGTGAACGTTCTTGTACATGTCTCCTGGTGGATGGTGCAGTAGTTTCTAGTGTGTACGTATACAGTTGATTCTTGTTACTCACGGTAGTTAAGTTCTGTGAAGTCAGTACACATACTGAATTAGTGAATGCTTAACCACTGCTCATAGGGGAGGTATGTACACACATATATATACACACACACACACATATTTCACATAGACTATAATCATAAATTCTGAAAACAGCTCATCCTGGTAGATTTTATTTTACAAAGAAAACAAGGTTCAGAAGTGTTAAGTGACTTCCCTGAGTTGGTATTCAAATTCATCCAGCTGGCCCCAGAGCCAGTACTTCTTGCACTGTACTGCCCTGTCCCATACCATTTCCATTCTCTGATCTTCTCTAGCAAGAGCTGGAACAAGAGGGCAGAACATCATCGTGTTCTCCCTCAGCTGGGAACATGTCCATCAAGCAACTTAAATTTTGTTGCTGCTCTGTGCATGTCTGCAAATAACACAGAGTGCTACAAGTATTGGAGTTACAGATAAATATTAGTGAGTAGGCAAATTTGCAAATATTGAATCCATGAATAATGAGGATCAGCTGTACCCAGGTGTAGACTTGCTAGTTCTTAAGGTGTATGTGCATGTTTCACTTGACAAGATAACAGTATGGCTACCCAACTTAGACTCCACCAGCACTCCTGGGATCACATTCACCACATCCTCACCACTACTGGGAATCACCTGACTTTTTAACTTTTGCTAATCTGGTAGAAGAAAATGGAAATGTGGTTTTAATTTGCTTTTTTCTCATTGCTAGTAATGTTGTTCTAATTGCATACCATCGTCTGAAATGTCTGTGTCTTGTACTCATTTTTCATTGAGTCATTTGTCATTTGATGATTTACTCGTAGTTCTTTATGTTGTCTGAATGCTGATCCTTGTCTGTTGCAAATATATTCTTCCAGTTTGTGGCTCACTTTTTTACTCATTTTCTTTTGATGAATAGAAGTTCTTAATTTTAAGGTAGTTGAATTGTTCATTATCAGTCTTTTCCTTACTGGTTTGTGTCTTCATTTTTTTCTATTTGCAAGACCTTTTGTTCCAGCCACATTTATTGAAAGCTCCATCCTTTCCCTACTGGTATATAATGCTATATCTGTCACATAGAAAGTTCCACACATACCTGGATCTATTTCTTGGCTATCTTGTATACTTTTGGTTAATTTGTATGATCCTGTGCTAACAGCACAGTTAATTGCTGTATCTTTATGCTAAGTCTTGATATCCAGTAAGGCCAATTCTTGTTTTGTTGTTTTTCTTCAGGAATATTTTGTTATTTAATCCTCGGTCTTCTAAATACATTTGAGAATCAGTTTATGTAGTTCCTTAAAAATTGATTGTTTGCTGAATAAGACAATTTGAGGAGAATTGGCATTTTTATAATACCGAGTAGTCTTTTTTTTTTTTTTTCCCTGTGAGGAAGATCAGCCCTGAGCTAACATCCATGCTAATCCTCCTCTTTTTGCTGAGGAAGACTGGCTCTGAGCTCTATTGCCACTCCTCCTCCTTTTTTTTTCCCCCCAAAGCCCCAGTAGATAGTTGTACATCATAGTTGCACATCCTTCTAGTTGCTGTATGTGGGATGCGGCCTCAGCATGGCCAGAGAAGCGGTGCATCGGTGCGCACCTGGGATCCGAACCCGGGCCGCCAGCAGCAGAGCGCGCGCACTTAACCGCTAAGCCACAGGGCCGGCCCTGAGTAGTCTCTTTTTTCACCCCACGAACATTGTGGATCTCCGTTTTTTTAGGTCTTTAGTAAAGACCACCTCCTTAAAGATCTTGCAAATCTTCATTAGTTATATTTTTAGATTTGTTTTATTTTTTAGTTGCTATGGTTAATGGTCTTATTAAAATGACATTTTCTGATTGTTGCAGCTGGATAGAAATAGTTGATTTTGGTAGATCTTAAATTCTGGTAGATCTTAAATTCTGGGAGATCTCTATTTGTGATGTATATGGTATGTTATGTGTGGGGTTTTTTCCTAGTTGTGGTGTTTACTATCAAAATTTTGTAAAGTAAAGGAGATTTTGGAAATACATATCCCATTGGGGCCAGCCCACTGGGATATTAGTGGTTAAGTTCACGCGCTCTGCTTTGGCAGCCCAGGGTTTGCAGGTTCGGATCCTGGATGCGGACCTATGCACCGCTCATCAAGCCATGCTGTGTCAGGCACCCACCCCACATATAAAGTAGAAGAAGATGGGCGTGGCTGTGAGCCCGGGGCCAGTCTTCCTCAGCAAAAAGAGTAGGATTGGCAACAGATGTTAGCTCAGGCCTAATCTTCCTGACCAAAAAAAAACAACATATCGAATCATTCATACCACTATTTTGCAATATTTGTTTTCAGTCTTTATGTATATGTTCTTTATAAAAACCATAGGTATCAGGCTATATATATTACAACCTCCACCTTTAAGAAAAAAGCCATAGGGCCGACCCCATGGCTTAGCAGTTAAGTGCGCACGCTCTGCTACTGGAGGCCCGGGTTTGGATCCTGGGCATGCACCGACGCAGGGCTTCTCTGGCCATGCTGAGGCCGCGTCCCACATACAGCACTAGAAGGATGTGCAGCTATGACATACAACTATCTACTGGGGCTTTGGGGGAAAAAAAGGAGGAGGATTGACAATGGATGTTAGCTAAGAGCTGGTCTTCCTCAGCAAAAAGAGGAGGATTAGCATGGATGTTAGCTCAGGGCTGATCTTCCTCACAAAAAAAAAAAAAAAAGAAAACCATATAAATAGACACTATCAAGTATCACTAGAGACATAAACAAATATGTATAGATTAGACTTTGATCAGATGCACATTTAATGCAAAAACACACATGAAGTCATATTGTGCGTTTTGGCTCCTGAATTCAAGCCAACTGCATCTGGTGTTCAGCTGAAAAACTCATGATCTGTTCTAGCTCTGGAGGGAAAACTGGCTGTGTTGGAGTTAATCAAGAATCTTCTTAGCATACTCACAGCCCTGTGTACTGTACTTGATGATTTAAGGGTCATTTTTACTGTATGTGAGATATGTCTTATGTGATGACGTCAAAGCCTGAGTGCCTCCTAAGAGGTGGCTGCTCTCACTGGGTCCCTGTTAGTGTGGGCATAGAAAATGTTGGGGCAGGTGCGAGGACACCAGGAGAAGATGGCTAGGGAAGGAATGGGACCCATTCTGTTCACTTACACACTTGGGAGGTTTGGGCCTCTTTTGGTTTTTGTGATAAAACATACCTAAGAGGAAAAAATCATTTAAGTATATATTTGTTGTAGCAGTTTAGGAAGTAAGTCACCCATAATTCCACTACTCAGAGATAAACTAACATCTTACTGAATGTGTGTCTGAAAAATTACTCCTTTTGACAGTTCAAGGGACTTCTTTGAATTTCACATGGACTTTTTCCTTCCAAACTAGTATGTTCTGGTCACAGCCTAACTATGCTTTTATGCCTAGATGAACAAGAGAACTGGACAACCCATGATCCATATCTACTTGGACAAGGAAACAGGAAAGCCTAAAGGCGATGCTACAGTGTCCTATGAAGACCCACCAACTGCCAAGGCAGCCGTGGAGTGGTTTGATGGTAGGAGCCCTAGATCGACAAGGGTGTGCTCACTGGCATTCTGTACTCTGCCTGCTCTGGGGCACACGGAGGGTCTGGAAGCAAATGTTGCATGTGTCAACTCGCCAGTAAAGATGGGGTCTTGCTACTGTATTTAACTCTGTTAGAATACCATTCTTGAAGTGGCTCTAGGGGCAAGGGATAGATATATTCTCCCTCTGCAGGACTATAGGGCATGGCAGGAAGGAGGAACTTGAGAGCCATAGGAGCAAGGAGACCCTCTGTCTGCTCCTGGAAGAGGACTGCATGGCTGGCAGGGAGCTGCTTGCCTGGCTCCCGTCGGCCATGTGACACGCCAGTCACTGACCCTGGATTAGCAGATCCCTCCTTTTCAGTCATTACTATTACAAATCCACTTTACTTAAAGTGGTAAATGGTTCTCTAAGCGCAGATACCAGAGGGTACAGAAAGCCCCACAGACATGTGAGCCGGTGTACATTTGAGTTTATATATATATATATATATATATATATATATATATATATGGCCTCGACACTGATGCTGGTGAAGGCCTTTTCTAGCCTTGCTGGTGAAGCTCTTAGAGAAGATTGTGGGTGGGGCACACTTGCTGCAGCGGGGATGGTTGAGTTGATAACATGGAGTTGGTGAAAAAGGAGTAGTGTAGCCTTGCCCTGTCCCTCAAGGAGGGAAGAGTTGGAGGTTGGGAGTAATTGGTGTTCTGTTATCTCGTTCTAGGGAGAGATTTTCAAGGGAGCAAACTTAAAGTGTCTCTTGCTCGGAAGAAGCCTCCAATGAACAGCATGCGAGGTGGCATGCCTCCCCGTGAGGGCAGAGGGATGCCGCCACCACTCCGTGGAGGTATTTACTGAACACTTTCTCTGAGCTACTTCTTAGATGCTTTGAAGGCTTTTTAGTACACTTGTCTGAGAAATGATTTCTCGAGTAAAGACAAGCCCATCAGAAATACATAAAGATGTGTATAATCAATACTGGACTATTGAATGCTGACAGTAAAAGTTTGTGGGAGTAAAAGGAAGAAGAGAACATGGGTTGATTGGTCAGGGAGGCTGGAATCCCCGTGGAACCACTCTGCCTGGGTGTCAGCCCTGGGGCTGCCATTTATTTATTCTGCTTTGGTTTCTTATCTGTATGAAAATGCCTGCCCTCAGACAGTTGTTGTGGGAACGAACTGAAGGAAGGTACGTGGAAAGCACAGAGTTAGGCCCTGGGACCTGTGGAAAAGTATGGGGCAGGTGATGGGTCAGTGACAACTGTGATTTTAGTGATATATATTTCCCTGTAGCGAATCTGGTGCTATAAAGAGATTTTTTTTTTTTCTTATTGTAGGTCCAGGCGGCCCAGGAGGTCCTGGAGGTCCCATGGGTCGCATGGGAGGCCGTGGAGGAGACAGAGGAGGCTTCCCCCCAAGAGGGCCCCGGGGTTCCCGAGGGAACCCATCCGGAGGAGGAAACGTCCAGCACCGAGCTGGAGACTGGCAGTGCCCCAATCCGTATGTACTTCTCTTGGCAAATTGATACCTTACATGTCACCCCATTCCCACTCGGGAGAGGAGGACTGCTGGATTCTCTTTGTCTAGAGGAGCATAATGATGACCCTCATTGCTCTGTTGTGGGGTAGGTGGCCTAATCAGTCCTTCAGCAGTTGCTTCAGAGCCTTCTGAAGAAGGGCATGGTTCCACTGGACTCCTAGGGTCCACAAGTACATGGTTGTACAGACATTTTGCTGGATCAGACGCTGGTCCTATGAGTGCATTGCTGCCTGAGGCTGTGGCTCTCAAGCCATTTTCTGTAGACAGATTCTCTTAATGGTTTGAGCCAGGACCCAGTGTTTGTGGTGGTGGAGTGCAGTGTGTGCCTGCTCATGTCGCCTTTGCTTATTCAAGTTCCTTAGTTCAATTGGTGATTTCTGTTGTGATATAATTTTACGCAGGGGGTGTGGAAACCAGAACTTCGCCTGGAGAACGGAATGCAACCAGTGTAAGGCCCCAAAGCCTGAAGGCTTCCTCCCGCCACCCTTTCCACCCCCAGGTAGGTACAGGTTTTGTGAGCATTCCCTCAGCTTCTTGGTACTAAACCTCTGTTGTTAACTTGATGGGCTTGGTAAACTCTAGCTGCCCACTGCTAAGAACCAGATCAGTGGTTTCAGTAAGTGCAGCCCTAGCACTGGGGCTCTTTTCATTATATTTCTGTCAGCTGTTCTAAATGGTAACCCAGATGTTGGCATCAAGGAAACAGTTTGCTTTGTTTCTGCTCTGGGAGAAGGCAGCAGATCCTGAGCAGCCTCTGCATCCACCCCTTCTTTTTTTCTTGCCACTGATCTGTTCTCTCCCATCTTTTCCCTTACCTTAGGTGGTGACCGTGGCAGAGGTGGCCCTGGTGGCATGCGGGGAGGAAGAGGTGGTCTCATGGACCGCGGTGGTCCCGGTGGAATGTTCAGAGGTGGCCGTGGTGGAGACAGAGGTGGCTTCCGTGGTGGCCGGGGCATGGACCGAGGTGGCTTTGGTGGAGGAAGACGAGGTGGCCCCGGGGGGCCCCCTGGCCCTTTGATGGAACAGATGGGAGGAAGAAGAGGCGGGCGTGGAGGACCTGGCAAAATGGATAAGTATGTGAGGGTGAAAACCAGCTGCGGGCTCCAGGGCGCCATCGAGGGGGCAGCCCCTGCCCATCTTTGCCTGGGTCGAGTCCCGCCCTGTTACGAGGAGGCAGGAGGCTCAGCCCAGGCCTCAGGGCTGTGGAAGGGCTTCCTTCCCTTTACCCCATCGCCCGTTTCTCCCTTTTGCCTTGCAGAGGCGAGCACCGTCAGGAACGCAGAGACCGGCCCTACTAGACGCAGAGACCCCGCAGAGCTGCATTGACTACCAGATTTATTTTTTAAACCAGAAAATGTTTTAAATTTATAATTCCATATTTATAATGTTGGCCACAACATTATGATTATTCCTTGTCTGTACTTTAGTATTTTTCACCATTTGTGAAGAAACATTAAAGCAAGTTAAATGGTAGTGTGCCGAGTTTTTTTTTCCTTCATTTAAAGATGGTTGTTTAACTAAGACTTAACAATGGGAATCCCTTGTGAGCATGCTCAGTATCGTTGTGGAGAACCAAGAGGGCCTCTAACTGTAACAATGTTCATGGTTGTGATTTTTTTTTTTTTTTAAATAAAATTCCAAATGTTTATAAACAGTCATCCTTCTCAGCCTCTGTTCCGCAGTCGCTGCATGTCTGCCTGGAGCATGCCCCAGATAAAGGCTTGTTCAAGTGTCGAGAGGGGAAATCTGAAACGGTAGTGATGTGAAAACAAAGCGGGAATGCCCAGCGTTGGTCACGGAGCTGCCAGCAAGGAAAAGGGGATTGGAGTGTCACTTTGACCCTGAGCCATGTCTCGAGACGTGGGGACGTCATAGCCCAGGTCTGTTCAATTTGCAGCAAGGAGGGATGTGTGGGGAGGATCTGTCACCATGGCTTATTGCCCTCTGAAGCCCCTTCAGTTCATGCCAGCCTCTGAATGCCACTCTCCAGCGGCAGTGCAGTTTGGTGGGCGTTTGGAGTCAGGTTCCACACGCGTCAGAACAAAGGTCAGCCTCAGTGACAGCTGAAAGGGGAACCATTTTTATTTTCACTTCCTACTCAGTGATATTGAAGCTTCCTTATTTATTTTTTTTATTTTTTGTGAGGAAGATCAGCCCTGAGCTAACATCCATGCTAATCCTCCTCTTTTGCTGAGGAAGACCAGCTCTGAGCTAACATCTATTGCCAATCCTCCTCCTGTTTTTTCCCCAAAGCCCCAGTAGATAGTTGTATGACAGTTGCACATCCTTCCAGTTGCTGTATGTGGGACGCGGCCTCAGCATAGCTGGAGAAGCGGTGCGTGGGTGCGCACCTGGGATCCGAACCCGGGCCACCAGTAGCAGAGCACACACACTTAACCGCTAAGCCACGGGGCTGGCCCCTGAAGCTTCCTTGATGTTACAGGGTCAGTGTTCTAAAATTTGATAAACAGCCTAATACTAAAATGGAGGCTACTGTTAAGATCTCCCTGGTTGCCTTGTGCAAGGTCAGATGGGCACGTTCCTAAAATTGTTGGGAAGAAAATGAGAAGGGCCACAGACCCTTCACCTGTTGGCCTTTTTGGTCAGTCTTATGTTTATGCAAGTCCAAGAAGAGACAAGTGTTTGTTTTAGATCCAGGCCAGTAGATTTAAGTCTTTTTTTTTTGATGAGGAAGATTGGCCCTGAGCTAATGTCTGTTGCCAATCTCCTCCTCTTTGCTTGAGGAAGACTGTTGCTGAGCTAACAGCTGTGCCAGTCCTCCTCTACTTTGTATGTGAGACACCACCACAGCAGAGCTTGATGAGCGGTGTGTAGGTCCACACCCTGGATCCAAACCTGCGAACTTAACCACTGTGCCACTGGGCCTGCCCCAAGATTTAAGTCTTGATGCCTTCCCATGCAGGGGTGACAGCAGTCATTCAAAGATGCCTGCCTGGGGAAAGGGGTTTTCCAAGTAAGCACTGTAAACTCAGTCCAAGAATAAAGAAGTTCATCACCAGACGGTCAAGAAACAAACTCGGGCCTCAACACATCACCCCAGTCAAAAAACACCGGCTAGGGCCGGCTCCGTGGCTTAGCGGTTAAGGGCGTGTGCTCTGATGCTGGCGGCCCGGGTTCGGATCCCAGGCACGCCCCAAGGCACCACTTCTCCGTCCAACGCGAGGCCGAGTCCCACGTACAGCAACTAGAAGGATGTGAACCTATGACATACAACTATCTACTGGGGCTTTGGGGGGAAAAAAAATGAATAAATAAAATCTTTAAAAAAAAAAAAAAAAAAAAAACACCGGCTAGTGTCCAAAGGTTCCAGGAGAAATTGTCACCTTTAGCCAAGGGAAGGCGTGAGAAAATTTGGAAGAAATTACTTCCCTTCCATCCCCTGCCCGGTGGCAGCAGGGCCCTGGGAAGCATCTGAGGACCTGGTGCATCCCTCACGGCTCACGGTGGCCCTGCCGGCACAGGGTTTGCATCACTGGCCTGTCTCTGCCGGTGGACGGGGAGGGGTCCTCAGCGCTCACTGCACCCCTCCTGCACGTATGTTTAACATACATCTCTGTGGTCCCAGGTTCCTTTTTTTTCTGTGTTGCCAGGTCGTTTCCTGTGTGAATATACGTTGCTCTCCCCGCTTTGGGAAACCCTCCCTTACCCCTTCATTATTCTCCTCCAGCCACCAGACCATTTTTCTGTTTCCTTTGTTTCCATGTCCTCTCCCTTTCAAGAACCCACTTCCAATCAGTCTTGCCTCCATGTTGCCAAATCAATGGTGGTTCCTTCTCAGTTCTCCGATCTCCTTTGCTGCCCCCTCCTCTAAATGTAGGAGAGCCCTCAGGCTGGTGTTAGAGCTCCTCTAACCCCCTCCCCGCCTGGCTGATCTCCCACCCTCCATACTGCTGACATCGCCCCCCTTCTCCCAAGTGCCAGCTCCTCCTGGGTGTCTGATGGGCTTAAAGCAGGGCTGGATCCTGTCCCACTCCTCCCTGCACCCCATCTCAGCAAACGGAACCTTGGAGTCCTCGATTCCTTGTTCTCTCGTACTCGCCCCAGCCCAACCATCATGCCTGCGCCTCCCCCTCCACCACGGCTCAGGCCACCTGGCTGCTTCTGGGGCTCCCTGCTTCCCTCGGTACCCCCCCCCCCATAGCCCTTTCCCCACAGAAGCCAGAGTGACTTCTTGACACTGTTAAGTCGATTCTCTAAACCCTTTAGGGGCTCCCACCACGCTTGCCATGACCACAAGGCCCTAGGAGATCTGGCCCCCATGGGCCCCTGTGACCTCAGCTGCCCTGCTCTGCCTTGCTCAATGCAGTCCAGCCACACGGGCCAGTGCTGTTCCTCCAAAGGGCCAAGGACGCGCCCTCCTCAGCCTTGGCGGGTGTCAGAAGTGTCAGAGCCAGTGTTCACACCCCTGAGGCCCAGACTTAACCACGACATCACTGGGCTCCTGTATGGTGCCAAGCACTGCTCCGACATGTTTAATTCCTACTAACCCTTCGAGGTGGACAGTATACCCTGTTCCTCAGATGAGGAGTGGGGCTCGCCATTGTGCGGCCGAGGTGAGAGTTGAGGGCCCTCTCCCTCCCTCCCATGCTCTCACCCTCTTGCCTCCCCACACATCTTATTTCTGAAAGGCTGGGGAGCTTACAGATCAGCCACCTCCCAGGCCCGCAGCTGGTGCTAAGGGACAACAAGTGGCCCTTCCTGGAAGCTGCTGCACAGACAACCATCGCATGTGACAGGCATTGCCTGTCTCCTGCCTGGAGCTGGAGGCTGCCCCAGGAGAAGCCCCATGTCTCTGCCTAGAGAGGGGTTTGTCAGCAGCGCTCAATAGTCCTGCAAGAGGCATTCAGGTCCTGGGGGCCTAGGCCTAGGATGGAGGCATTTATGTCAGGCCGACCAATTTCTCTCAGCCAAAAGAAACGTCTGGACTGCAATGACCTCAGATGCCCTCGGGCAGCCCAGCCCAGTCTCGAAGGGCTGCACAAGGCTGGTCAGTGGGGAGGAGGAGGAGGTGGAGGATGGGCAGGGGCAGAGGGGAGCAGGAGAGGTGGGAGGGACAAGTCAGAGAAAAAGTCTTGCTTCGGTCCCACACCCTGCTCCAAACTCTCCAAGAGCTCCTGGTCAGTCACACTTAGAATCAAAATGTCCAACTGAGCCTCGTGGTCCCACTAGGCCACACTCAGCCGGCCTGGGCAAGGGCTGTGGGGTCCATGGGGAGACTGATCTCTGCCCCACACGTGGACAAAGGCCCACAGCGAGTGGCTCACCTGCTCCACAGGAAGGAACGTGGGGCTCCAGGGCTGCCGCGGCTGTGGGGCCAAGGACATTGGCCAAGGCCAATGCAACTGGGAGCCAATCTCCCAGACACCGGGCCCAACAGCTGGCTCTCGAGCTGCCCCAGCCTGCCCCCCTGACAGAGCTGCTGGGTACAGGGCAGTGAGCACAGTGTGATGGGGGCAGGTTGGAAAGCAGGCCCTCGGGCTGTCTGATTCTGCTTCTCTCATGGAGGGCAGAGGAGGCAGCTCAGGGAAGCTTGGGGTCACTTGTCCACAGGCAGGGCAGGAGCAGTCATCCTGGTTGGACCCACATCTGGACAGAGCAGCCTAAAGCCCCCTGCGGGTCACTCACTCCTCCTAGGCTGTGCTCACAGGCTCTGTCTAGCCTAGAGAGCTTTGAGTGGACCCAACCAGCACCAGAGCTGCCCAGTGCCAGGGCCGGGTCCTGCCAGTGAGGGCTTCACTTGAACACTCCACGGCCATCATCCGACCTCCAGCTGCAACCAAGGCCGGGCAGGCTGCTCCCTGGCACCCAGCAGTGGGGGCATGAAATCCGGCCATGTGCCCACTGGCCAAGGGCAAGACCAAGCCTGCAGTGGAGCCACAGCATTCTGTACACCAAGGTGGCCTCCAGGGCCTGCGGGGATGGGCTCAGGACAACCATAGCCAAACCTCTTGTCCCTCCAGCAGTTTATGTGGCTTCCCTAGGTCCTGCAAGGAACAGGAGAGGTTACCACACAACAGACAGGGTCAAAGCCAGGGGTGTGGCCACACCAGTTGGCACCACATCTGCCACATGTCCTAGAACCACAATGGTAGAGTCTATGGTCAGCGTGGGCCTCTGTGATGGCAGGCCACAGCTCAGGGGACTGGAGGTAGGGAGAAGCAAGTCCTCCTCTGGTTCCCTCCTCCTCAGAGGAGTAGTGGACACACATCCCAGCTACACTGAGCTGAGTAATGCTATCATTTTTCACAAGTCTATGACGTGACTACTACTATTGCCCCATTTTACAGATGGTGCAACTGAGGCTCGGGGGCTTAACCATCTCGCCCAATGACCAACAGCAGGGTTCAGTCTGGGTGCAGTCCGACCTCTCCTATGTCCAGAACAGGAGTCAAATTCCAGCACGGCTGCTGACCCCACACATTCCTTGCCCATTCTGGGCCTCAGTTTCCCCAAATTATAAAATGAGAACACATAAAAGCTTCATACCTCATAGGATTATTTTGAGGATTAAATTACTTAGTATCCACACTCTGATCTTTCCCCCGACCCATCTCCAGCAGTCCTTTCCTCCTCAGATATTGGCAGTACCAAACCTGCAAGTCCTTCTTGACTCTGTCCTCACATTTACACCTAAGTCACCAGCACATCCTATCAAACAGCCAGAATCCATCCCCCTCTCACCATCCCCATTGGCACCACCTGGCTTCCTCTGGGGCTCCTGCCCTGCCCACCACAGAGCCACAGGGAACCTGTTAAGACCTAAGTCAGGCCACACCCCTCCCCTGCTCTAAATCCCTCCATGGCTCCCACGTCCTTCAAAAGAGGCATGGCCCACAAAGCCCTACTTGATCTGCCCCCAATCTATCCTCATCCCTCCCTAGATCTCCCTCCACTCCAGCCTCACGGGCCTCCTCACTCTTTCTTGAACACACCATGCACCTGCCCACCTGCCGAACATGCCCTGGCTGCTCCCTCTGCCTGAAACACCCACCTGATATCACACGGCTGCCTCCCTCACCTCCTTTCCCAACCACGGATTTTCAATTGCAGGCCCATCCCACCCCAACTCCTGCTGCCTCTCACCTGGCTCCATCCGTCCGTTCTCCCCAGCACCTCATCCCTGTTTCAGCCCAGGGGCCGCCTCCCTGCTAGACTGGCAGCCCTGAGCTGGCTCTGTTTCATTCTCTGCTTTTTGCTCTTGGTTTCCAGCGCCAAGAGACTCAGCACACAGTAGGTGCCACATAACTGTCAGCCATTATTATGACTGGTTACAGGCCTTCCTCACTCCGCGGTGGGGGGAGGGGGCTGGAGGAGAGGGCAGAGCAGGACCTGCACCACCTGGGTGTCCAGGGCATTGGGGGGAGCACCCCCCTTTTGAAAGGTCATGAGGATTCAGTAAGACGAGGAGGTCTAGCATACAGTAGGTACTCGACAAATGCCCCTGGTCCTTGAATGAGGGTATTTTCATAACAGTTACGTTCAAACTCATCAGCTGCTCTCCTGACTGAGCCCTAGTTTGGCCATAAAAGTGTCCCTCCTAGGGGTGACTCACCATTTCCTTCAGGTCAAGGGCACAGAGCAGGCCTGGCCACAGTAGGAGCTTTATTAAAGCTCTGAACATTGGCTACTGTTGGTGGTGCTTCTCCCCAGTCTGGCCTCCTCTGGCCAGCAAGGCTGTCACCCAGCCAGTCCTGGCGTCCCCGACGGGCCAGCAGCAGCAGCAGGGGGCAGGATTTCCCGCTGATCCCGGCCAGGTCCCTCCTCTCTAGTTTGAAAAGAAACCAGCCGGGGGTTAACCCTCCAGAGCCAGGCCGCCCCAGGCTGCCTCTCATCCCTCTGGTTCTTCTCCCCTTTATTCTGTGCCCAGCCGGGCAGCCAGAGGAGGTCAGGGACCGGCCTCTCCCCTGCCCGCAGGGTAGGGGAAGCGGCGTCAGATATGCGGGCCTTAGCCACCTGCCTACCCCTCTGAGCCTCAGTGTCCTCATCCGAGAAACGGGTTCCCCTAACTCATGAGTTAAAAATGAGTATTCAGTGAGCAGTCGGACACGGAGTGGGAAAACGGGGGCCATCCTCCCCCTCTCGGAGGCTGGCCCTGCGGGTAGGAAGCTGGTCATCCGAGGGTGGGCGGCCTCATTTATCTGACCTAGAGAGGTTTACTCCGGCCGGAGGTGACTTTGCAGCCTCCGGCCCCTATCGCTTCCTGAGTTGGTCTTGGGAATGGGCCGTGCGGCCCCCCCAGGGAGGCCACTATTGGGGCAGGGGGTGCAATTAAAAGCTCCCAAACCTCTCCCCAAGAGAACAAGGAGGGTGGGAGGGATCGTGGGAACTAGCTTGGGTGGGATGGCCGTCCTGGCTGGTAGGGTCGCCTGGCTCCGGGCCCGCCCCAGTCGGGAGACTGCAGCTCCTCCCCCAGCCCGCCCTGCCAGCCCGGGAACGGCGCGGCCCCTTTAAGAGCGCGGCCCCGCCCGCCCCCTCCAGGCCGGATCCGAATTCCAGGGAGGCGGGGCGGAGACGGCGGGCGCGGAGGCCGCGGCGCGGACCGGGATCCGCGGTGGCTCGGGCGGCGGCCCCGGCCCGGCTCCGGCCCCAACCGGGGCGATGCTCCCCGAGGCCGCGGGATGAGCCAGGTGAGCGTGGGGACCCCTAGCACCCCCTGCCCAGCGCGCACTGATGGGTCCTGGCGGCTGCGGCCTCTATTCCTCGGGCTGTGTGACCTTGGACGGCCCCGCTCCCTCTCTGGGCTGAAGACGGAGGACAGCAGGGGCTGGCGGAGGCCGTTCTGAGTCCCGGCCTGGGGATCTAGGGAGGCTCGGAGGAGGAGGCGGGGCCTGGGCCCCGCCAGCGGGCTGCCGGATCACGGATCAGCAACGCGGCCCGGCTCCGGCACCCACTGCTCTGCGACCTTGAGTGAGCTCTCAGCCTCTCTGCGCCTCAGTTTCCTCATCTGTAAAATGGAGATAATATCACTGCGCGCTCCGCCCTGGCCACGGTCATTACGGTTACGGTTACTATTACTGCTATGCCGTTGTTACAATGACACAGTCCTTAGGTTAGGGGGGTGCTGAGGGAGGACCCGGGACCTTCCCGGGGGAGGGAAGAGGTGGGATCCGCAGCAGCCCTGAGCAATGGAACTAACCCCTCCCTGAGGTCGGGACCTGGGTTCCTCTCCTGTCACCTGTGAGCCCACGGCTGTAGGCGTCATCTTCTAGAGCTCAGCTCTTCAACTACAGGGCATCTACACAGGGCAATGAAGATGGGGGCCTCCCTGCCTGGGAGGGAGGACTCAGCCAAGTCCCCCAATATCCCCCCAAAAGAGCCAAACAGCAAACGCTTATGGACACTAAGTCATTTATAAAAATTATCCCATTAGGTCCTATGAGGAAGTTAATATTGTACCCATTTCGCAGACGAGGAAACTGAGGTACAGAGAAGTTTCTCATAGCCAGCACTCAAACCCAGGCATTTGGCCTGAGATGACAGGTGGGTGCAGGTGGCCAACGGCTTAGTCTGTACGGCGCGCTTGCGGGGCCTTCACACCAGTCTGACCTGTGTCCCTGCCCACAGTGACTCGGCTGGCCCGGGCATGGCGGACCCAGTGGCGGGCATCGCGGGCTCTGCAGCCAAGAGTGTGCGGCCGTTCCGTTCAAGTGAGGCCTACGTGGAGGCCATGAAGGAGGACCTGGCCGAGTGGCTCAACGCCCTGTACGGCCTGGGTCTGCCCAGTGGCGGCGATGGCTTCCTGATGGGGCTAGCCACAGGCACCACCCTGTGCCGACATGCCAACGCTGTCACGGAGGCCGCCCGCGCTTTGGCAGCTGTCCGCCCGGCCCGTGGTGTGGCCTTCCAGGCGCAGAGCGTGGCGCCCGGCTCCTTCATGGCCCGCGACAACGTGGCCACCTTCATCGGCTGGTGCCGCACGGAGCTGGGTGTGCCCGAAGTGCTCATGTTTGAGACTGAGGACCTGGTGCTGCGAAAGAACGAGAAGAGTGTGGTGCTGTGCCTGCTGGAGGTGGCGCGGCGCGGGGCCCGCCTTGGCCTGCTCGCGCCTCGCCTCGTGCAGTTCGAACAGGAGATCGAGCGGGAGCTGCGCGCTGCACCCCCAGCCCCCAACGCCCCCACTGCTGAGGACCCCGCCGAAACCAGCACTGCACCGGGGGCTCCCACCCGCGGGCCTCGCATGACACCCAGCGACCTGCGCAACCTCGACGAGCTGGTGAGTTCTCCAACGGGTGCGCGCGCCTGGCGGCCCCTGCTTACACACACCCAGTGCTGTGTGCCAGGGACCAAACACAGAGCCGGTGCCCGCAACCGGTCCCTGAACCTGGGTATCTGCAGGCTAGCCTGCCCCATGGAAAGGGTTGCATATGTTGAGCACCAAGTGTATACCTGGCCCCAAGGAGATGAGCAGGCCCAGATAAGGAAGAGGCCCAGCTGGGCCTGGGATAAAATCGGGGCTTCCACTGAATTATCTCGCGCCTGCCTTTGTGTGCTAACGTGCGCCAGATAAGTGCTGTGTATGCCTTCATGGGGGGGGGGGGGCGCATGATTGGAGCCCCTCTTGTATGCCCTCCCTGCACTAGAGCGCTAGACAGTTGCATCCACAACATCACGGAGCTTGAGGCTGAGTGGGTGCCTGAGACTCTTGGCCCTGGGCAAGGTGCCTGGTACACAGTAGGAACTCAGTGAATGCCTAGGGAAGCTCTGCAGGCCCCTCCCGCTCCCCAGGGCCCTCATCACTTATCTGGGAAGCCAAGCCCAGAGATGCTGCTGCTGGGAGCTGCAGGATTAGTTCTGCTCTACGCATAGGAGGTGCCAGACCATGCCCCCAGCTCCCTCCTCCTCCCAGGACCTAGGTGTCCCTGACACTCCCGCAGCCAGGCCAAGAGTTCCCTTCTTATCAGGAGGTTAGGATTATAATGTGCCCATCCTGGAGGGAGGGAGCTGCATGGCCGTGGGCAGAGGCTGCCACCCCACCCCTGCCCCAGGCCAGGGTCACCCGAGGCTCCACCTGCACATTTCCTCTGGTTCTGCTGTGAGCGAGGAGGTGGGCAGGGCCGCCCACATAGCCAGCCTGGCAGCTTCCAGCCGGGGCCGGGGGTGGGGGCGTGTGGGTAGACGTGTGCTCGCCGGGCGGTGGCCTGTGTGTGCGTGTTGGTGTGTGCGTGTGCCCCGTGTCTGTGGCACCCCCGCCTCAGTGTGGTGTGGGCCCCAGCACTCATGTCCATGACCTGCCTCCTCCCAGGACCTGGCCTCCCTGTGGCCTTCATGTCTGTGAAGTGGGTGACAGGCTCCAGGGCTCCCCCAGGCTGAGGGGCTGCGGGATGTGCCTCGTTGGGGTCCCAGGCCCTGGCCTGACCACAGCCCCACCATCTTCTCCTGGTCAGTTTCCTGACCCCTGATAGCCAGAGAGAAAGGAGAGCTGGTAAAAGTCAAGTGTAGAGGCTGCACCCACGTCTGGGGCAACACAGTCCATGCCCCCGTTCCCCAGAAGGACCTACTTCCTCCTGATCCTGGAGCCGCTGACATCAGGCCCCAGAAGGAGGGACGTGACCCCTGACCTCCGGCCTCTCCGCTCTGGCCTCAGGTGAGGGAGATCTTAGGCTGCTGCACCTGTCCAGACCAGTTTCCCATGATCAAGGTCTCGGAGGGGAAGTACCGCGTGGGAGATTCCAGCTTGCTCATCTTTGTGCGGGTAAGAGGGAGGGGCTGCTCCTGCCCAGGGAGTGGGCTGCCACCCCAGGGGACAGGCCGTGACCTGCCCACGCCGGCTCCCACAGGTGCTGAGGAGCCACGTGATGGTGCGCGTGGGCGGCGGCTGGGACACGCTGGAGCACTACCTGGACAAGCACGACCCCTGCCGCTGCTCCTCCTCGGGTCAGTGCCCACGGTGAGGGCGGGAGGCTCATCTCTGTGGCTCCCCCCTCACACGCCCCCATCCTCTCTCCCCACAGCCCACCGCCCACCCCAGCCGAGGGCCTGCACCTTCTCCCCCCAGAGGGTGTCACCCACGCCCAGCTCCCGCGCTGGGAGCCCAGCCCCTGGGGGTGAGCGCCGAGGCTCCCGGCCCGATGTGACACCCATTAGTTTACGCAGCTCAAAGGAGGGGCTCGAGACACCGCTCAGGTGAGAGGCGGGAGGACATGGGGGTGAGGGGTCCAGAGGGTGGGGGTGAGGAGTGTCCGCCCTGGCCTGGATGACAAAGGCGCCTGTGCTCCAGAGTGACTCACACCCTGGGAAAAGTTCCCGTGGGTGGGGGCAGGCCTGGCTTCCCATCTCCATGGCAACCCAACCAAACGAACAACACAGCTGGGGCGGGCCCTGGGGGCTGGGTGGCGGCCAGTCCAACCCTGCTTCCCTCTGGCCTGTCCAGGAAACAGGAGGCCTGGGGAGGGGCCACTTAGGGCCCGCGAGGCCTTACTTCTTCCGCTGCCTTGGGGTGGGGGGGAGGCTGGCCGCAAGAAGCTGCTGCAGTCTCTTACTTCTCTTTGGAAGTTCCCAGGACAGACAGAAGCCCTTGACAGCCCCCACCAACACCCCACCAGTACCACAGGTGTCTTCCCGGCCCCTCACCAACCACAGATCTGCTGGGTCGTTCCTCCCCCTGCTCTGTCTGCACAACAGTCCTCTCTCCATGGTGCCCCATCCCTCTCTCTTGTTCCCCTGCCCTAGGGCCCGGGACCAGCTGCCCCCCCATCCCCGCTCCCGCCGCCACTCCGGGGACAGCGACTCCTCCGCCTCCTCAGCCCAGAGTGGCCCCCTTGGTGCCCGCAGTGACGACTCAGGCACTGGCCCCCGGAGGGAGCGGCCCAGCCGGCGGCTGACCACAGGCACCCCAGCCTCCCCGAGACGGCCCCCCGCCCCGCGCAGCCAGTCCCGAGACCGGCTGGATCGGGGGCGGCCCCATGGGGCCTCAGGAGGCAGGGGAGCCCAGCTGTCGGCGCCCAGCCCTGCCCGGCGGGCCCGGAGCCAGAGCCGTGAGGAGCAGGCTGTGCTGCTCGTGCGTAGGGACCGAGATGGGCAGCACTCGTGGGTGCCACGGGGCAGAGGCAGCCCCCAGACTCCCCGTGCCCGCAGCCCTGCAGCCCCCCGGCCTCCCCGGGTCTCCAGCCCCAGTCCAGAGTTGGGCAGCACGCCGGCCAGTGTCTTCCGCACACCCCTGCAGCTTGACCCGCAGCAGGAGCAGCAGCTGTTCCGGCGCCTGGAAGAGGAGTTCCTGGCCAATGCCCAAGCCCTGCAGGCTGCTACTGGCGGGACCCCCACCGGACCGGCCCCTGACCCGGCTCGGGCCCCAGACCCTCCAGCTCCTGACTCGGCCTACTGTTCCTCCAGCTCCTCCTCTTCGTCCCTCAGCGTCCTGGCTGGCAAGTGTGGCCAACCTGGGGACTCTGGCCGGATGGCCAATGGGCTGCCCGGGCCCCGAGGCCCAGCCCTGTCCAGCTCTTCTGATGAAGGCAGCCCCTGCCCTGGTGTAGGGGGCCCGCCAGATGCACCTGGGAGCCCCCTGGCTGGCCTGGAACCCCTGAGGACCTGGGCTCGGGGCCGGATGGATACACAGCCAGACCGAAAACCCTCACGCATTCCCACGCCACGGGGCCCCCGCCGCCCATCTGGACCCACAGAGTCCAGGGCCTGGCATGCCCTGCACTCAGTCAGCCCAAGGGCTGAGCCGGATTCCTGGATGTGATGGACCAGCCCAGCTGTCCCCAGGTCCCCATTCTTTCTCCTTTTCCTTTGTGGCCTTAACCCCTCAGCATCAGGGAGCCCCCCCTGCCTCTCGGGTACCAGACCTCATGGGACCAGACCCCTTGGGACCACATGGCACAATGGGACCTCTGTTGTACATTCCGGTTGGGGGATGAGCATTGCTATTTAATGACTAATATTATTGAATGCCTTAGAGGAGGCTGGGCCAGCCCAGTGAGGACCCCTCCTGAGGTCCTGTGGCCCTGCAGAGCCTGACAGTAAAGTATTGTTTCAGCCACTTGTGTCTGCTTCTTGGGGACTCAGCCTTGGGGCCATCACATCCTTCTGGGGCCCTCACTACAAGTTGGGTTCTGGAGTTAACTGACAGGGCGCAACGCCTGGCAGCTCTGACCTCCAGGTTTAAGACTATCCGGCCCAGCCCAGAAACGCCAGGTGCACGTGAATTGTTTCCTCCTTTATTACCACCTGAGAGGTGTGACTTAAGAGTTTGTCCAGTGAAACTCCAGGAGCGTCTGCGAGTTTCCAATCAGATTCATAGTCAAGTCCCTTCCATCCAATGGGATCATGGCGCAATGAGGTCCCAGAAAGGACTGATCTTGTCCAATGGGGCCTGGGGCCTGGCTGGGTCCAATGAGGCTCAAAGAGAGGCCTGTTGCCCAGGAGACTGGGTGGGAGCTTTCCTCATCCAATCAGGGGGGAGACTGTCCTCTCCAATCCGAGAGAGTTGGGCAATCTCGTCCAATCCGGGTCCCTAGTTGTCCCAGGCAAGTGAGGGCCCCTCCGCCATTGGCGGCGGCGTCCAATTCGGTCACATGAGGCTGCAGCGCGCCGGATGCAGCGCCCCCTGCAGGCGCAAGGCCGGGTGCGCAGGGCGCGCGCGCACCAGAGCGCAGCGCAGCAGCTCGCGGAAGAGACGCAGCACGTGCCAATTGTACTTGGCGGAGCACTCGAGGTAGCCGCAGCGCCAGCCTCTGCGCACCAGGGCGGCCAGCGCGCGCCGAGGCCCGAAGCGCAGCCGCTGCCGGTCCCGCTTGTTGCCTACCACGAGGATGGGCGCCTCCGGTGCGCCCGCCGGCCTGGGGGCCAGATGGGCATCAGGGCCGCGGTGCCGGGACCCCACGACCGTTGAATCCCCCCAGTGGGTACAGACACTCAGGAGCATCCCCTCCTGCGGCCAGAGACCCCTAGCAAACACCAGACCCGTGTGTCCCAAAGACCGGATACAGCTGGAGACCTTCCCATGGGCAAAGGCCTGGCCCGGCAGGCCTGAGAGCCGGCCCACGACGGTGGAAGAGCCCGCCCACTCCCCGCGGGCAAAGACCCGGACTGACCGGCAAATGCTCACCCCCTTCCCCACACACAGCTCCGGCCGCGCCCCCACCTGGTCTCCGCGATTCGCTGCCGCAGCGCCTTCACGTAGTCGAAACTGTCCGGGCTGCAGATGTCGTAGACGAGCACGAAGGCGTCCGTGTCCTGCAAGCTCCAGTCCTTAGGATCCGGCCACTCCTGGGGGCGGGAGGCCGGGGTTTGCCGGAGCCCCCTTCCCACTCTCCCGCTCCTGACCTTCTGCAGGGGCCTTGACGCTGAACTCCATCCTCAGGCCTCGGCCGTCCGCATCCCCGTCTGTGCGCCCTCTCCCCCAAGTTCCCTGGGCCCTACTGCCCTCGTGGGCGTCTGGGCAAAAATTTACAAGCGGTGCCTGAAGCCGGTCAGCCACCAGCCCTCCTTAACTCCCGGTCTCCTCTCCGCCCACCCCCTATCTTCCACCTCCTCCTCCTCCTCCTCCCAGCTTTCCACAGCTCAGCTCGGGTCAGGCCCCTCCCCTCCCTAGACGCCCTCGCTGGTTATTACTGCCTTAAGATTATTCCGAAGCACCCGGCCCGTGTTCCCCCAGCTCTCAGGGACCACTGATTGTTGGCAGCTGTACATGCTGTTCTTTCCACCAGGAAGGCTTCTGCTGCTGCTTTTAGTCAAAACTTCTCTCATCCTTCCAGGTTCAGCCCAAATGCCACTCCCTCCAGGAAGCCCTGCTGAATCCTGCCTGCTCTTTCCTCTTCACCTCTTGGAGGCATCTAGCTCCAAGGATTCAAAGTCTGTTCTGGACTTTGCACAAATGACTAAACGAGTCTTTGCTCCAGGTCACAGGAATGAAGGAGAAGAGAATGACCCCCCTAGAAAGTACACCCCTGTGTCTGGCCCTAGACTCTCCCACTGCGGCTCTGCCCAAGGCCCCGGGCACACAAGGCTCGCTCTCAGGAGGCGCCACCAGGCTCCGCCTCGCCCTGATCCAGACTCACCAGCGGAGGCAGGCAAATAGAGAGGCACTTACGCCAGGGAGAAAAAGCCTCTTTGCAAAATCGTCGGGCTTCGGGCCTGGTCTTGGGAGCCTCCAGGCCGGCGAGAAGGGGTGAGACACACATAGCCCAGGACACACATTCACCCTTCAATGCATGAACACAGTCGGGCACCCCGGGGCCGTCCACGCCGACACACACGTGTGCACCGAGCACCCACACACACACACACACACGCTGTCACACGCCCCGGCCCGCCCCTGGAGCCGCTACCTCTAGACCCCCGGGGCTCAAACCCGGGCCAGCGCCGTCGCCGTCGCCGTCGCGGATGCTCAGGTCGTAGACGGCGCCGTCGAGCAGCACCGCGGGCCGGTAGAGGCGCGGCCCGTCCGTGGGCCGGTGGCGCTCGGGGTAGTCACCGAACAGGAACTGGCGGATGATGGCCGTCTTGCCTACGCCCGGGGCGCCCAGCACGGCCACCCGCAGGCTGCCCCCCATGGCCCGCGCGCGCTGCCGCGCCCCGCGTTGGGAAGCCTCATGGGCCGGCGCCGCGCCGTGCGCCACGCGCGCCCTGCCCTGTGCGCCCCAGCCCCGCCTCACTCCTCATCGGCCCCCGGAGCACCCGGGGTCCGGAGAGGCCAGGTCAGAGGACGGAGCTGGCGGCGGGAGGGCAGACAGACAGCCGAGCAGGCGACGGCGGACGCACGAGCGGCTCCGGCGGGTGCCGAAGCTCTGGACAGAACAGACCCGCGCGCGGCGCGCAGACACCGCCTCCGCCCCGCAGCGCGATGGAGGCGCCACCGGCAGCGCGGAGCACCGAGGTCCGACCTGGCCGTGCGGGTCCCGCAGCGGAGCGGGGCGCGGGGGGCGGCGCTGCCTCTCGGCGCCTCCGTCCCTCCGTCCTTCTCTCGCCCCAGCGCCCGGAGTCGCCGCCCCAGCCGGCGGCGCGAGCGAGAGAGCGCAGCCTCGGGGAGGCAGCGATGAGGTAACCGCCCGCCCACCGCCCCCACCTCCCCCTACCCGCCCAGGACGCCCCTCCCGGGAAGGGTCGCAAGAAGGTGAGTGGGGCGCAGGGAGCCCGGGGAGGGACCCAGCCCCCTCGGCGAACCGTGCTCCTCTCACCCGCTCCAAAATAGAAGTCCCTTCCCGCCCACGTCCGCGTCCGCTCCGCCAAACACCGCTCCCCCGAGCTGGCTCCAGACAAACCCCGGCCCGCCCGCCGGAGTCAGGCCGCCCGGGGTCGGGTCCAGCCCCGGCTGTGTGACCTTGGGCGAGTCGCCGCACTGCGCTGGCGCTCTGCTCCGCATCCATCAAAGGCAGACACCGTTTCTTGAGAACCTACTACATGCCGGGCTTTTCACTAAGCTAGTACCTACGTGAGCGTGATCCTTGAATCCACAGGCTCAACCTGGTGTCTCCATTTGAGAGAGAGCACTGAGGCCGGAGAGGGGACTCTTCAAGGTTGAGGGGAAGTGGATGGCCCCTGACCCGCAGCCTTGCGGTCGCCTCTGAGGAGCCCTCCCACCTTCCTGCTGCCCACAGGGGTAGATGGCCAGCACTAAACAATATGTCAAACGGCCGTCACTGAGGGAGGGCCAGAGAGAGGGTGCTGAGCACAGCACACACGGGGGCACAGCAGCTCAGCCCCAAATCCTTGTCCCAACGAGGCTGAAAGATCTAAAAATTGGTCGACACCACTTTCATCACTGCTAAAGCTGAGTTTTCTGCCTGGGTCTCCACCTGTAGCTTCTTCAAGGCTGGAATCCCCCCTCCCTGGGGCTGGTGAGGAGCTCTTTCCCCATCAGAGCCTGGGAAGTCTGGCTATGTCTAGCCCCCCATCCTGCTTCTACTTGCTTCCTCCTTGCAGAGGGGGCTCCCACATCTCTGACCAGATGCCCAGCCACTGGGGGAAATGCCCAGACATCTCTATGTTTCTGCACTGACCAAGGGTTTCACTTATCTGTTTTTTCAACAAATATTCCCAATTTTACTGCTTGCCAGGATGCTGAGATGGATTAAAAAAAGAAAGACAGAAAAAAGTCCTGCCTTACGAGAGAAGGTTCTAGAACACATGGGATCTAGGAACTGTAAGAGCAGAGACAAAGTGCCCACCCCAGCCTGGAGGAAGTGGAAGAGGGAGGAGGAGCTAAACCTGGAGTGGAGGGGGTGCATCCTCCAGGGAGCAGGTGATGGCAGCCGGAGGGTGTTTCTCCAAACCAGTGAGTGTGTTGTCATCCTCTCACACTGGATCAGGGACCTGGCTCTGCTTTCACTCTTCGCCTCAGCCACTAGGGAGCTCAGAGCCAGACTGGTGGCTACCTCTGGCAGGTGTTCCATGTCTTCAAGCCCAGTGTGTGGGGACCCCTGACTTCATCTTCCTTTTCAGCCATGATATTTTCCTTCACCAGAGTTCCCCTCTTCAGGCTTTTGGGTTTTGTGAGCTACCTCAATTCCTTTGGGGAACAAGACAGGGAGTAAATAAACTAAGCCCCCCTTCCCTTTTGGCACTCAGCAGGGTGTGGGGCTGACGTCAGGATGGTCTTCCTTTTTTTTTTTTTAAAGATTTTATTTATTCATTTTTTTCCCCCCCAAAGCCCCAGTAGATAGTTGTATGTCATAGGTTCACATCCTTCTAGTTGCTGTACGTGGGACTCGGCCTCGGGTTGGACGGAGAAGTGGTGCCCTGGGGCGTGCCCGGGATCCGAACCCGGGCCGCCAGCATCAGAGCGCGCGCACTTAACCGCTAAGCCACGGAGCCGGCCCAAGGATGGTCTTCCTTAAGGCTCTCGATGGGGCCCCCTTCCCTGGCTGGAGCACCTTCTTTCCTTGCTCCTGCCCACCCTTGGGAGTCAGTTCTGGGTGTCCTTCCTATGGAAAACCTCCTTGCTTCACTCGCTGACAGAGTGCCTCCTTGGCTTCTTCAGGAACCATAAACAGGGCTGTGTGTGTGTGTGTGTGGGTGTCTCTGAGCCCCAGTGTGGTTTCTCAGTGTGTGGTTTTGGAATGATGGAGGACACTGTGGACAGGGGATGTCCTAAAGCTCCCACGATGTCCTGCAAACTCCACAGGGCTGACACAGTCCCCAGGAGACTCTTGGATCAGCATCACTGGCAGCAGTTCCCGTTTATCAAGGACCTGTGATGTGCGGAGCCCTGAGCCGTGGTTGCGTGCTCACTGAGGTGCAGAGGGATGTCATGATTTGCCCAAAATTGTCCAGCAGGAAAATGGCAGCACGGGGACTGGCACCCAGGATCTTGGGCCACCGAGCCTGACTTTCTGAGAAGCCCAACTTCATCTGGGCCCAGCAGCCAGAGGGGCTTCAGGAGGAGGTGAGCTGGAGCCTGTGGCCCTGTGGGGAGGGACTTTGAGGAAGCCCCCCTGTCGCCCATGGGGGCTGAGCTTAGCTGTGACAGGAGTGGGCAGCTGTGGTGCCAGGCTTCCCAAAGATGAGCAAGCCAGAGAACTTGGGCTGCCTGTCTGCGTGGGATGTGAATTTCGAAGTTTCTCTCATTGGTTCCCTCCCTCCTTCCCCAAGGAGAGGCGGCCAGGCTGCTATCTGCTGCACCACGGCTCCCATGCTCCTCACATGCTCCCATCCAGTGCTCGAGGGAGCACCCACCAGCATCCGCACATCTGCTCCCTCAGCACATGGGACCTGGTGCTGGGCACACGGTCTGCCCTCTGTGGCTTGTGAGGGAGACAGACATGCAACCAGGCACAGACAGATGGAGACAGGAGCGCTGGGCTGGTTCAGGCCTGTGGGCTGAGGGGACCCGGGGGAGGCACCAGCCTGGCTGAGGGTAGGGGCTCAGGAAGGGCCTGATGACACACGTAAGCTGAACCCTGAAGAATTAAGCAACAGTAAGTGGGGTGGCCTGGTGGCGGTTGAGAGGGCCTGGACAGGGGCAGTCGTTGGGTGGAGAATTCTGTGTCCCCTAGATCATTGCCCTAGTCCCCCATAGCTGGACGTCCCCCCCACCGCCTGCCCTTTGCCACACAGCTTCTTCCCAACTGCCCGGATTTCAGCCCTTCCCTGGGATCGAGCACCCTGGATTGCATCCAACTCCCAGGGGTATTTGCTCTGGACTCCTCTGGCCTGGCCATCTGGGCCACTCTGCTGACCATTCATCATGATCTGTCTTGCCTGTTGATCACGGCTCCACACCACTTGTCCCAGCAGTAACTTACCTCCCCAAACCCTGAAAGGGGGTAACCCCTACCTCTCAGATGCCTGGTGCCTAGTGGGTCCCGGGTCATCATCATAATGCTGCCCATTGATTGTAGCTGGTCAGCTTTCTGAAGGCCAGCGGGGTCTTACAGCCATCAGAACACAAGGAAGCAGCACAGGGTAGAGCTTCCAGGCCCCCAAAGTGAGACCTCTTGGGTTTGAAAACTCCTCTCGGGGATGTGTTATCGGTGCAAGTAACTTAAGCTCGCTGAGCCTCAGTTTCCTTCTCTGTAAAGGGGATGATAATGGTCTTGACTTCATAGAGTTGACATGGGATGAAATGAGATGATACAAAGAGAAAAACAAGAAAATTTAGTAAGGCTGGAGGGGGGACAAAATTTGTACGCATGAAACAACTTCATTTTATTTATTTAATTTTTTAACTATTTAATTTTATTAATTAATTAATTTATTTTTTGTGAGGAGGATCAGCCCTGAGCTAACATTCGATGCCAATCCTCCTCTTTTTGCTGAGGAAGACTGGCCCTGAGCTAACATCCGTGGCCATCTTCCTCTACTTTATATGGGACGCCACCACAGCATGGCTTGATGAGCGGTGTGTCGGTGCGCGCCCGGGATCCGAACCTGTTAACCCCAGGCCGCTGAAGCAGAGTGTGTGCGCTTAACTGCTACGCCACCGGGCAGGCCCCAACTTCATTTTTATATGCAAATAGCTACTAGTTACAAAACATAATGGAGGGGTAGGCGTGTCTACATGGGTACGTATGCACACAGATATTTCCTGGTTCTGTCTGCTGAGAGGGCCCAGAAGTGCCACCCCAGGAGCAACAAGCACACCCAGCCCCCAGATCTTGGTCTCTAAGACCACTCTCCAGGAAAAGGAACCCAGCTCCTTGGAGAAATGGCTGATGCCAGGGTTGGAGCAGGACAAATACAAGATGAGCCTGGAGCATCTCGTAATATCAGAAAGTAAGGAAGTGCTCAAAAGAAACAAAAGGATGGTGGCATGTCAAAGGGACACAGAGCCTGCCTGGAAGAGCTCCAAATGGCCAAAGTGGGAACAATTTAAGCAACAAAATAAATATTGTACATTTGGATTAAGCCCAAATTATAAAATAGATATCCATGAGTCCAAACTGATATGATTGGATTAATAAATAAATGTGGGAGAAGAAACAGATTTTCCTTCCAGAAGAGTTCCAAATAATTTATGCAGCTTCTCCCTGCCCCCACGCTCTCTCTGAGTGTAGGCTGCACTTAGTGACTTGCTTCTAAGGAACAGAGAACAGAAAGGGGGAGAAGGTAACTTCGCAGTGCAGGAAGCTGCAGCCATGACCTTGGGCAAGTGATCCAGGCCAGTGTGACAGTGATAAGTCACGCTGATAGTGTGTACCCCTGATAGGACGTGACGAGAAGGGCACCTCTCTGGTCTTCTTCCTAAAAACCCATAACCCCAGTCTAACCGAGCGAAAAACATCAGACAAACCCAAATTGAAGGCTAGTCTACAAAATACCTGACCTGTACTCCTTGAAATTGTTAAGGTCAGGAAAAACAAAGAAAAGCTGAGAAACTGTCACAGACCAGAGGAGACTCAGGAGACATGACAACCACACGGAATGTAGGATCCTGGAACAGAACAAGGACATGAGTGGGCAAACTAGTGGAATCTCAATAAAGTCTGGAGTTTAGTTTAAAAATTATATATTATATAATTTGTTATTTATTTTATACTATAAATATAATTGCTATATATTAGATTACATATTAACAAATATATATTTACATCACAAATATATGTAGAAAAGAATGGAAAAGAGCCCATTTACCAAAGAAACTAAAAAATACTCATGAATCTATGTAAGAATAAATGTGCATGCAAGAACTTTTAAATGAAGAAAACTTAAAATATTGCAGAGATATAAAAAAAGCATGAACCAGTGGAAAGGCATCTACTCCTGTATTTGGATATAAAGATTAATATTATTACTGACATCAATATCAGGATGTCAATTCTCCATAAATTAATATAAACACTTGATGTGATCCAAATAAAAATAATACCATCAGGTTTTTTTGTTTTTTTTTTTGTGAGGGAGATCAGCCCTGAGCTAACATCCACGCCAGTCCTCCTCTTTTTGCTGAGAAAGATTAGCCCTGGGCTAACGTCTGTGCCCATCTTCCTCCCCTTTATATGGGACGCCGCCACAGCATGGCCTGACAAGTGGTGCATCGGTGCGCGCCCGGGATCCGAACCCGGGCCACCAGCAGCAGAGCGTGTGCACTTAATCACTACGCCATGGGGCCGGCCCCCCATCAGTTTTTTTTAAAGACAAACTAGTTCTAAAGTTCAAATGGGGCAAAGAGGATGATTAAGAGGATAGTATAAATATGAAAATATAAAGGTACAATACTTTTTTAAAAATGCAGTGGCCAATGAATAGACAAATTCTCTGGTACAGAACAGAGTCCAGAAGAGCACTCATATATATGTGGGAATTTAGTGTATGCTACAAATGACATTTCAAATCTGTGGGGAAAACATGAATTATTCAGTAAATGGTATGGAGACAACTGGGTAACCATCTGGGAAAAGAGGAAGTTGGATCCTACCTCGTTGCTAACATGAAGCCCAGATGGAACATGATCCAAATGCAAAAACTAAGATCAGACAAGTACAAGAACGAAAGAAGAGATTAAAAGAAGACTACATAAAAGCCGATTTCAGCATGGAAAAGTAAAAAGCAATAACAAAATGGGGAGAAATAATGACAAATCAGTAAGAAAAGGACCAATGACCATATAGAACAGTGGGCAAAAGCTATGAAGACAGCTCACAGAAAAGAATGTACAAATGGCTCAAAAACACATGATCAGAGGCATGCTTAAACATGGTAAGATACCATTTTTTTTAACTGTGAGATAATAGATTTTTTTCTTTATTGTGAAATTTTTGTTGTACATTATTGTTTGTCAGTCACTATATAAATGCGTCCCTTCACCCCTTGTGCCCAACCCCCAACCCCCTCGCCCCTGGTAACCACCTAACAGTTCTTTCTGTCCGTGTGTTAGTTTGCCTTCCTCTTATGAGTGGAATCATGCAGTGTTTGTCTTTCTCTTTTTGGCTTATTTCGGTTAACATGATATCTTCCAGGTCTTTCCGTGTTGTTACAAATGGGATGATTTTGTCTTTTTTTATGGCTGAGTAGTATTCCATTGTATATATATATCACATCTTCTTTATCCACTCATCAGTCGAGGTACACTTGGGTTGCTTCCATGTCTTGGCTATAGTGAATAATGCTGCAATGAACATGGGGGTGCATATGCCTCTTTGGATTGTTGTTTTCAGGTTCGTTGGGTAGATACCCAGTAGTGGGATAGCTGGGTCATACGGTATTTCTATTTTTAATTTTTTGAGGAATCTCCATAGTGTTTTCCATGGAGGCTGTGCCAGTTTGCATTTCCACCAGCAAGGAAGTAGGGTTCCCGTTTCTCCACAACCTCTCCAACATTTGTTATTTTTTGTCTTGGTGATTATAGCCGTTCTAACGGGTGTAAGGTGATATCTTAGTGTAGTTTTGATTTGCATTTCTCTGAAGATTAGTGATGTTGAGCATCTTTTCATGTGCCTATTGGCCATCTGTATATCTTCTTTGGAGAAGTGTCTGTTCATTTCCTCTGCCCATTTTTTGATCGGGTTGTTTGTTTTTTTGTTGTTCAGTTGTGTAAGTTATTTATATATTATGGAGATTAACCCCTTGTCGGATATATGGTTTGCAAATATTTTCTCCCAGCTGATGGGTTGTCTATTCATTTCTTTTTTTTTTTTTTGTGAGGAAGATCAGCCCTGAGCTAACATCCATACCAATCCTCCTCTTTTTGCTGAGGAAGAATGGCCCTGAGCTAACATCTATTGCCAATCCTCCTCCTTTTTCTCCCCAAAGCCCCAGTAGATAGTTGTATGCCATAGTTGCACATCCTTCTAGTTGCTGTATGTGAGATGCCACCTCAGCATGGCCAGAGAAGCGGTGCGTCGGTGTGCGCCCGGGATCTGAACCCGGGCTGCCAGTAGCGGAGCACGGGCACTTAACTGCTAAGCCACGGGGCCGGCCCCGTGGTGGGTTGTCTATTCATTTTGATCCTGGTTTCATTTGCCTTGTAAAACCTCTTTAATCTGATGAAGTCCCACTTGTTTATTTTTACTTTTGTTTGCCTTGTCCGAGTAGACATGGAATTTGAAAAGATCCCTCTAAGACCAGTGTCAAAGAGTGTACTGCCTATATTCTCTTCTAGGAGTTTTATAGCTTCAGCTCTCACCTTTAGGTCTTTGATCCATTTTGAGTTAATTTTTGTGTATGGGGAAAGAAGATGGTCCACTTTCATTCTTTTGCAAGTGGCTGTCCAGTTTTCCCAACACCATTTATTGAAGAGACTTTCCTTTCTCCATTGTATGTTCTTAGCTCCTTTGTTGGAGATTAGCTACCTGTAGATGTGTGGTTTTATTTCTGGGCTTTCAATTCTGTTCCATGGATCTGTGTGTCTGTTTTTGTACCAGTACCACACTGTTTTGATTACTATCGCTTTGTAGTGTATTTTGAAGTCAGGGATTGTGATGCCTCCAGCTTTGTTCTTTTTTCTCAGGATTACTTTAGCTATTCAGGGTCTTTTGTTGCCCCATTTGAATGTTAGTATTCTTTGTTCTATTTCCATGAAGAATGTCATTGGGATTCTGATTGGGATTGCATTGAATCTGTAGATTGCTTTAGGTAGTATGGACATTTTCACTATGTTTATTCTTCCAATTCAAGTGCATGGAATATTTTTCCATTTCTTTATGTCATCATTGATTTCACTCAATAATGTCTTAAAGTTTTCATTGTATAGGTCTTTCACCTTCCTGGTTAAATTTATTCATAGATATTTTATTTTTTTTGTTGCAATTGTAAATGGGATTGTCTTCTTGAGTTCTCTTTCTGTTACTTTATTATTGGCATACAGAAATGCAACTGATTTCTGTAAGTTGATAGGTAAGATACCATTTTTCACCCATCAATTTGGCACACGTCAAGAACACTGAGTTTGTGAGGGTGCGGGGAACAGGCGTCTCATGGGTGGTGGGAGTGTGAATTGGAGAATTTTTAGCAGCAAAATTACAAATGTGCTATACCTGCCTTCGACCCAACAATTGTGGTCTCAAGCGTTTGTTGATGTATGAGAGTGAATATTCTTTGCAGTATCATGTACTGGCAACACCATAGACACAGCTCAATGGCCATCACGAGGGCACTGGTGCCGCCATTCAATGGAAAAGCACACGGCTGTTATAAGAAGGCATGAGGACGTCTCTATAATGGACTGATAATGGCAAGTCCCCAAGATGTAAGTATAGTGCAGAACGGGGTGTATTTCATGCTGCCATTTATAAAAAGGGAAAAAACCATGTTAGACATCGTTGAGTCTCTTTGGAAAGTAACACTGATTCCTGTGGGGAGAGGCAGGAGAGGAGGGAGGAGGATTTTTCACTTCTGTCTTTTTTTGCCTTTTGGATTTTGAACCATGTGAATGCGTTACCTTTTCACAACAAGAAATAAAATGTAAAACGCTTATACTCTCTGGTCTAGCGATTCTGGGGCTCGATCCTACAGCTACATTTGTGCCCATGAGCAAGGATGGATGTAGGAAGATAGTCACGGCACTGTTGCCGGGACTCGAAGCGGATGGAAACGGCCTGAATGTCGTCAGCAGGTGCCAGCTATGGCGGCCCATCGCACGAGTTCTGAGGCGAGTCTGTTTGTACTGATGGGTAAGAAAAGCAGAGTGCTAGTAGTGTCAAGAGCGTGCTGCCATTTGTTTAGTAAATACTTCCATGAATTTGCTTGTTTACTTGCATGGAATATTCTGGAAGAAAACCAAATCTAGCAATGAAGTTTGCTTCTAGGGAAGAAGAATAAGAACTGGGAAAGGGTGTGGGGGAGAACTTTATCCTTTGTGTGGCTGATCTTACCATGGTCTGCAATCATTCTCTCCATAAAAACAAAAGACAAAGCAAACCACTAGTTGAAGATAACAAATGTAAAATGAGGTCACGCCGCAGGTCTTAGCACAGTGGCTGGCACACAGGGAACCCGTCGGGCCCCTCCAGAAATAACGAGTTGCTGTTGTTGAATTCCCCAACTGCCTGGGAAAGCCCTGATGCTGGAGAACCTTCTTCAGGACGCCAAGGCCCCCGAGAGGCGTCAGGCCCACTCTCAGGAGCAGGAGCGCCACGTGAGAGGGGAGGAGGCCTGTGATGGGCCCTCATGAAGTGACGGCGGGACAAGGAAGTAGAGGGGCACAGGATGTCCCCTAAAGTGCTTCTCCTAAAGGCCTGGGCCTCAGTGGCGCCCTGGGGGCTTGTTTTCCTGAGAGAGTGAGGAGGTGAGGCCCAGGCTCGGGGACCTGGGGGTGAGAAGGCTCTCTCTGCCTCAGCCTCTCCCTGTGCATAGTAAGACTGCTGGCTACTGTCATGCCGGGCGCTGTGTGGGTGGGAGAGGGGCAAAATCATGGTAAGGTCCCTCCTACATCGCCTGAGGCCGGAGCTCGGCTTGAGTTAGGAGGGCGAACCCAGGATGTACGATGACAGTCCAAGGCCCTCTGTCCTACCAGGCCAGCCTTTCTCATCAGCCTTCCGTCCTCACCCAGGTGCTTGGTCCTGGGCCTAAAGTTACCCTCATCGCCCCACTGTGGACAACTATCCTACACTTCAACTCTTCAGCACTCAATGGTGGAGGGGTGAAAAGCAAGTTCTGGGAGGCACTGGATGGCTGAGCCGGCAGGTGGTGGGGGACCTGGCAGCACACTCACAGGGTGTTCGGGTGCGAGCTGGGCCCTCGGGGGGGCCAGGGGCAGCAGGTGACATGGCAGGCCAGGGTGAGAGAGTCTCTCTTACCAAGGGCTCAAACCCCTCTAGTCCACAGCCAGAGGGGACTCTGCTGCGTTTGTGCAGGGACCCCCAAGCCCGGGGACTTTCAGGTGAGGTGAGAAGTGGAGTTGTACAATCCAGGGCCTTGGTTGGCTCTAGATGCCGTGGTCCCCAGGGAAGCATGGCAATACCCCAGGGGTTAGAGGTGGGCCAGTGGAGGGCCAGGTGCCCCTGCCGATGCCCAGCAAGAGGAACAAGCCCTCTTCTTTCAGCCCCAGGCAGCTGGGAAGGCAGCAGTGTGTCAGAGGTGGGCGGGGTGCAGGGCGAGGCTGGGGCACCCAGGCTGCCCCTCCCACAGAAGCAGGCTGAAGGCCCACTGGCCAGAAGGCACCGAGAACCCACTGGCAGCTCTGCCACCAGAGCCCTGCCCAGGGTCTGGCTGCCCTCCCCTGGGAGCCAGACCAGTGCCAGGACTGGGGCCACATGGGGTGTCCTCGTTGGCAGCTGGGGCGGGCGCCAGCCACAGATGCAGGGTGGGGAAGAGCCTGCCCACACAAGCCTGGTCCTCAGCCCGCCTGCCCGCTCCCTCTCCCACAGCTGCCCCCAGTCAGAGGACCTCCTTGCCACTCTGGGGAACCTCCCCAAAGGCAGAGAGCTGAGGAAAACCAAAACGGAATGTCACCCTCCCGGCCAACATCAAAGGCGAGACGGCGTCGGCTGGGGTGGAGTTGGGATCAAGGGCGGGAGAGGTGCCAGGAAGACCAGCAGGCCTCAGAAGCCAGTCTTTAAAGACAGGGTAGAGAGAAGGGCGCTGTCCTCAGACCAGTAGGGGAGGGGCCCGGTACACATCTCGACCCTTTGACCCAGGACCCCACCCAGAAGAGCCTCAGGACCTGACACACTGGCCAGGGACACGCTTGATGTCATCATTTTTATTCACTTTCTCTTTTTGAAAATAAGTAAACATACAATATATATATAGATTCTCTATTTATATATATTAGATGTAGTTACTGCAGGGCTCAGAAAACCATCGTCAGCCACTCGAAGGCAGTTTTCAGTTCTGGTGGAGGGGGGAAAAAATTGCCCATGATTGCCAAAAGCAGAATCTTTCTTTATTATTAAACAGCAGTAACAGGAAAACCTAATGCTCTGTCAGACACAACTGAAACTTGGGAGGCCAGGAGGAGGGTAGCAGACACTGAGGAGAAACCCCAAAGAAACCCCAGACTGGAAGCACGCTGCTCACCAGCGTGCACCATCCCTCAGCCCTGTCTCTGCTCCAGGAGCCCAGGGGACACCAAGGAATGTATTATAGGCAGTGACTGTTCTCAGGGGCAAGGGGGAGTGCAAATGCCAAGGGAGTAGGAGCCCGGGCAGATGCTCTAGGAGGCTGTGGCCTGACTGGCATGACCACAGGGCCCCAGCCTGGGCGGATGTGGGGGTGGGGGTAGGGGCAGTGTGTGTGTGTGCAGGCCCCAGACCCTGACAGAGCAGCTCTCCTAGTACCCAGGGGACCCTCCATGCACACCAGGACAGCCTGGCAGGGCCCATCCCACATGAGTGGGTGGTGGGGAGGGCCTCTAACACAAACCCAAGAGAGACTGAGGGGCAGGGGGCTGCCCGGGCTGGGAGCCTGAGGAGGGAACCGTGCACTCGCCCTCAGGCACCGGGACAAGGAAGAGAACCCTGTTCAGCTTCTGCGGCCACTCTGGCTCTGTCTCCTTTGGTCCCCTCCTCACCTGACCCTAAATGTCAGCAGCAATGGAAGAAGGGAGTCCCCGAGCATGGGAGTACACTGAGATTTTACTCCAGGAGGGGTGCTGCCTTGCCCCGAGGACCCAGGCAGGCCCTGGAGTCAGGACCAGGGGGCCCCGTGGGTGGCCAGAGGCCTTGCCAGGCCCCTCCCAGAAGGAGGAGCTGCCACCTCCCAGGGGCTCCTCGGCAGGGCTGGCAGAAGGCTGGGGCAGGCGCTGGAAGGGCCTCAGTTCTTGAGGATGGTCTCGTAGGCCTGGTACACGTGCTGGGACACCTCTGGCGCTCGACACTTCAGGGACAGCTGCAGGGGCAGAGAGGGTCAGGGAAAGAGAGCGCTCATTCCTGGGGCTCCTCTTTGGGGCTGTCATTTACCAGGCTGGGAAGGAACACACGGGGAGGGAGAAGAGGGTGGGAACCAGATGGAGGAGCGTGGCGTGCTCACGTGGCCTGGGGGCAGTGGCGCGGCTGGAGCAGATGTGTGGTAAAGCAGAGGGGGTGGCCACTGTAGCCAGCAGGGTGTGGACAAATATACTTGCAGCCCACACACCTGCTGTCAGCCCAGCCACATGGCCCTACTGGCAAGCAGCGTGAATCATGAGCTGGAGACTGTCAGGGTGTGCCCGCCCCCCCCAGTGGAGGGCTGGGGTCCTCCGGACCCAAGCCTGATAGGAAACCCTGCGAAGGCTGGGAGGGAGATCTCTGCTCAGGGAGACAGTGGGGCGGCTGGGGGTTCTTCCTGGTTTCCTGCACTTTGCCTCAGCTCTAACTGTGGTATGAGCCTGGAGAGCACAGGCAGAGGAGACAAGTGCCACCACCCCTTCTGCCGAAATCTCTGCTTCTGAATGCTGCAATTAGGAAGGGGGAGAGGCAAATAGAGGTCTGGAAGTCAGCAGTGGTGGCCCCCCTGGGCCCCCAGTCTCCTCTGAAGGGCTCTGTCCATGCCGTGTGAGTTGGGAAGTGGGGGTACCGGCTCCTCAATCAGGGCCACCCAGTTGGGAAGCATCAAGGTGTCAGCAGAGGGCAGCCTGTCGTCCTGCCCGCAGCCTGCATGCATGTCTGCCTGGCTTTGGGGAGCCGCAGGGTGAGGCGAGGCCAGGATAGCCAGGGGTGCACTGGAGCCAGGCCAGGAGATGGGGTGTGCGAAGTATGGCTGGGGAGGATGGAGGGGAAAGAGGAAGAGAAATGCAATCTGCTAACCTCCAAGTCCTGCACCACAGGCACCAGCAGGGAAGGTGGACATGCAGCAACCGAACACAGGGAGACGGAAATTACCACCACCGAAGCCATGGCCGCAACCCCCACCCAACCATAGTGCCAGCACCGCCCGTCGGGCCCGGGAGCAGTGTCTGGAGGGCCATGCCTGCCAGAGACTTGGGTGCAGAGGCAGAAGCAAAGCCTGGGGCTCTCCGGGGGCCTGGGAGAGCAGCACGACCTCCAGGACAACCACGCTCCACGGAAGCCCTGTCTTGACTGGAGTCCAACTCAAAGGCCGAGAAGGATAAGCTGCTAGGAATCACCGTCCTCCCAGGCAGGCACTCGGGCAGGGAGGAGCACCAGGGCCTGGGCCCAGCCGGCCACTTCCAGTCAGGCAGGCCTCCAGCCAACTGTGCCACCTCACAGGGCCCGATTTTACAGAACCTTCTAGTCCAACTCACTGTTCTGAGACTCAATTTGGTGTCTTATCCAGGTAAATTAACGGATTGAGTTGGAAGCTTTCTAAGGTCCCTTCCAGGAACAGAATTCTGATGCTCATTCACGCCAGCCTAGAAGGGACCCCAGCCTAGCTGGGCTGGAGTGTCCCCCATCAGAGCAGACCCCTGGCCTGGGGTGGGTGGGGTAGCAGAGGCTGCCCAGGACAGGGAGGTAGGGGTCCTAGGGCTGGTAGTGCAGGAGCTGGCGCCCTCACCGTGAAGCTGGGGTTGCCGGGCTGAATGCGCAGCTCCGCCAGCACCCAGATGCCGTTGGTCAGCTTCAGGGACTGGTAGAGCATGTCCTGGCCCTCCACGTTCCTCTTGGCGACCGTGAAGATGTTGCTGCTCTGCAGCCTGCTGCTCACGGCCTCTGGGGATCAGACGGCCATAGAAGGTCCCCCAGTCAGCAATGGGGAGGGCCTGGCGTACAGGCGAGGGCAGTGTGGACTGGGGGGAGGGGCTCAGGAGTCCTACCTGCATTGAGGGGGCATTCTCTGATCTGGAACTGGGCTTCATTCTCATTGGGAATGTCCTTCCACGTGGCCAGGAACATCTGCCGGTCTGGAGGTGGGGTGGGGTAGGAGACGGGACCCTGATAAACCTGTGGCCCTGCTCAACAACACTCAGCAGGAAATGGGTCTGGTGGGGGGGGTGCCAGCTTGAAGCTGAGGACAGGCACTAGCTCCACCACAGCCCCTCCTGGTTCCCTGAGTAGACTTGCAGCACCGTGAAGGTGGCCACCCGTGCCGTCCCTGCCTCCGGGCCTTAGCTCTTTCCTCCCCAGCACCCACACACGCCCTCCTCCTGCTCTGGGCCAGAGCAGCATGCTCATTAGTCATAGCCAGCGTTACAGGGCTTCTCTGGTGACCGAGAGATGATGTGGGCAAAGTGCACCACACAGCACCAGGCCGGGAGTGAGCCCTCCGGGCGCTGGGATGACAGTCTTCTCAGGGGTTCCATCCAGGGCACGGGAGATGGGCATCAGGTGTAAGCATGGCCTGGGGTCCCTGCCTCGGGGAGCCCATAGGATGAGTCTAGAGGCTGCGGGCAAGGCTGAGGGGTGAAGCAGGAGAACCTGAGTGAGACAGCTCCTACATGGCACAGCCCCGAGAGCTGGCCAGACAAGACCCTGCGGGCCCCAATGGAGGTGTGCCCCTTGCTCCAGGTTCTGCAGAGGAGCCAGCGACTCATGGACTCCAATGTGGGGCAAGCCAATCATCCGTTCCAGAGACCCCAGGGGCACCCTCATAACTCACCCATCTTCCCGTCCTCCACAAAGAGGATGTGCAGTGGGTACAAGGTGCTGAAGTAGAAGACATCAATGTTGTTCTTCACGGCCACCTAGAAACAAAGGGGTCCCCAGTCAGTCCCTGATGCTTGATACCACCTGAGGCCCCAGGAAGGGCCTGTTCCCTATGCTCCCCACCTGAGCAGGTTCTCTCACATGCCTTCTGTGGTACCCATGCCCCTCTGTCCGCCCTGATCAGGCCTCCCCTGCCACGTCTGTGACCAAGAGCACAACTGCACAGACACAACCCTTTGCCAACACAGGCCAGGCCCCAGACCTCTCCCTCAGGCCCCTCCCCTGGGGCTGGCAGGCGGGTAAGGACTGGGGTGCTTGGCCCTGCCCGGAACACACCTGGAGGTTGTTCAGAGGCTCCATCTTCATGACTGAGCCCACTGTGTTGAGAGGCAGGGAGATCTCCACAGTCTGGTTAGGGCTGAGCGGTGCATGGACCTGGAGGGGGGCGGCGGGGGCCAGCCCAAAGCTGGGGAGAGAGAAGCCCCCGCGGGGATGGCAGGGGAAACAGGTGCTGACATGGCACAGGTGGGCTCCTCGGGCTCCAGAGCTGGGGCAGCAGTTGGCAAAAAGCCTCTCCAGCAAGCCAGCCCCACCGCAGGCCCATGCCAGAAGGACTAGCTCTTAACTAGCCCCCACCCAATGGCCATGTGGACAGGAGGAAAAGTCCTGGGCCAGCTGCAGGCCCAGCCTGTCTCTGCTCCTCTTTTTCCTCTGGGCTAGGCACTGGGCAGGCCCAGGAAGCATGGCCTTGCCCTGTCCTGCTCTCAAGGACTCCATCCAGGGGCCTATAAACTTCTTTTAACTTGAGAACTCGGTGACTGCCCAAGTTACTACTGCCAATCACCATCTCCTGGGAGGGACCTGACCATCACAAGCATGTGGGCAAATCAGGAGGATCCCCACATGCGTGTGAGACACCCCAGCCCCAGGCTCAGGGAAGATAAGTCCCCACAGTAATGACGGAGACTATGAACCGAGTGCTCACTGTGCCCGGGCTGGGTATTTGATATTATACTAACTCCTATCCTCATAAAAACAGCGACAGGGATACAGTCTCCCATCTTCCAGGACACAGAGACTCAGGGAAGGCAGGACCATGCCCAGACCCTTCGGGGTGAGAGTCACTGCTGAGATCCAGAGCTTGAGCTGCTTGACTCCAGCCTGTGCTCTGCCCACGATGGCAATCAGGCCTGCCTGGGACACAGCGGGAGGCAACATGGGGAACCCCAGGCCCTTGTGGTGGCCTAGCCCTTGGGATTTCCTGGGAGCTCCACCACTGCCTGCTGTGCAAGTGCCTTGCCCTCTCTGAGCTCAGGTGTCATTACCTAAAAGGAGGATAATGGTATTGACCTCCCTGGGCTGTCAGGTGGATCAAGTGAGACAATACTCCTAAAGCACATGGCACAGGCCTGGGACCCAAGAAGTTTTCAACACACACTAAGTTTGTTATGAACAATCATCAGGACCATCTCTTGGTGCCTGGAGTGTTTCTGTGGCCTCTAGGGTCATCTGAGAGTAAGCAGCAGAGCTTCCGCCACCTTTCCCGGTCTGACAGAGGGCTGGGACCCACTGGCCAGCAGGCTCTCCCTGAGGAAGCAGCCCCTTCAGTCAACTTCTTAGAGGCTCAGTTTGCTCATCACTAAAGCCGCTCAGGAAGAAGAATCATCAGGAGGGGCTGCCTAGGTTCCTCAGAGAGCCCTGGCCCGGCTGGCCTGGTCCAGGAAGACCCTGATGGTGCTAGATAGGAATCTTCCCCACTCACCCCCAGTGCAGGGGAGCTGGTGGGGGTGAGGAGCCTGGAGTGGCCACCACTCACAGAGGCCCTGCCTGATGGTTTAATCCTTGCCACATGGGGGAGGCTGGCAGGCAGGTCCACTCCTCATTGGCCTTCTTCGAGCTGGGCGCTGAGATGGGAGCAACTCAGGCCTGAAGAGGAGGTTCTAAGCTCCTGTTATGTGGGGTGCTTGCCAAAGGCAGGCTCATAGGCTGGAGCTGTGGATTTTTGTCAGTAAAACACCACTTTGGGCAGTGGAGAAAGGCAAAAATAAGGGGAGATGCCCCAACCCCTCTGCCTGGTAGTTTGGAGTCCACATAAGAGGTCACTGGGGGGAAAATCACTGCCTTAGAGAGTTTTGGCCTGAGGTGTGGTTGTGAGAAATATCCACCTTCACCAGAAAAGAGGCAGCGGGCCCCTGGCAGCCCTCAGCCCCTGCCTGCAGTCACCAGTGCGGGCTCTCAGCAGGCCGGCCTCGAGGAGCTCACCTGTTGCGGTTGAACTGGATGGCGAAGTCGGTCATGACCTGCAGGGCCTTGTTGGTCAGCTGCAGGTCCATGGAAATGGAGCCCACATGGCGGGTGAAGGTGCCTGAGATCTCCAACCCCTTGGCCTTCATGGCCGGGAGCCAGACCTGCAGGGAAGACGGTGGGGAGGGGGCTGGTGTTTTCTACTTCCCAAAAACTCAACAGCTTTCGCTCTCTCTCTCATTCTCTCCTGAGGGGATCTCCCAGACTGACCACACCTGCCTTTACCACCAGGGGATGACCATGTGTATCTCAGGGTGAGAGCAATAATCCTGCAAAGCCCACCACCATGTGTGGCTGCATACTGGAACAGCCTGGGGTAGGGAGGCATTTGCTGTACCAAGGGCTGACCTGAGTCTTCAGAGGTCAAAGAAGGAACATTCAGGAAGTACGGTGAGGAAGGTAAGCCAGCCCTGCCAGCCTCCTGATGAGCCAAGAAGAGTCGAGAGGCCAGTGGCACCCTGGGCCTTGGCCAGAGCCTGAGGCCTCCCTGGCTGTCACAGCCTGTCCTCTCTCGCAGAAGGCAGGGCTGGCCTTTAATTGTAGAAACTGGTCACAGAAAAGACAGTACCTAAGAGGACCCCTTGCCTGGCAGGCTTTCTGCTGCTTCCTTGGCTGCCCATCATTTGAATCTCAGCTCAAGAACTGCCCCCTCCAGGAAGCCCGCCCCCAGGCTCCTTCTCTATGTTCCTGGACAATGACGTTTTAGCTGATATACGTGTGCCTACGTGTTTGTCTCCTCTGTGCCCAGCCAGCTCTTTAAGGGCAAGACTCTGCCTTTTTGTCTTCACATCCTTGGCTCGGAGCTTGGGGTGGAACTGGTATTCAGGGAGTGTTTGCTGAGTGAACAGCTTGAACTAGAGCCCTGCCCATGAAGGACATACTCGGGCAGCATCCTGTGGACATGCAAATGCCTCTCAGGCCGTTGTCGTCACTCAGACAGCTCATAGGCCCCCTGAGGTCAAAAGGCTCAGGCCCTGCTCCCTCAAGGCGCACTGTGTCAGTGAACGTCTCCCCGTCTCTCAAGGTGCCAACACCAGGAGCCACAGAGCCATCGGGGCACCAGCCCTGAGCCCACCCTGACCCCCACGCCCCAGTCATGCAGCCCAGGTCCTGTCAACACCACCTCCTCCATCTGCCAGCAGGCCCTCCTCTTCTCTCCTCTCCATAGGCACCACCTGCATCTGAGCTGCCACCAGAGTTCCCCAGCTAAGATGGCAGCTGCCCACGTGGCTGCCCCAACTCCTCCTCCCCAATTTCCACAGCCGCTAAAGTCATCTTTTAAAATGCAGATGTAGGGCCGGCCCCGTGGCTTAGCGGTTAAGTGCACGCGCTCTGCTAGCGGCGGCCCGGGTTCGGATCCCGGGCGCGCACCGACGCACCGCTTCTCCCGCCATGCTGAGGCGGCGTCCCACATACAGCAACTAGAAGGATGTGCAGCCATGACATACGACTATCTACTGGGGCTTTGGGAGAAAAAAAAGGGAGGAGGATTGGCAATAGATGTTAGCTCAGAGCTGATCTTCCTCAGCAAAAAAAAACGGGAGGATTAGCATGGATGTTAGCTCAGGGCTGATCTTCCTAAAAAATAAAATAAAATAAAATGCAGACCTAATCATGGCACCCTTAAAAAACCCTCCAATCTTGCAAGGGCTTCCACTGCCCGGGGCCTCCACAGCCTGGTGCCCGCCCCTCCTGGGCTCGGACTGCACCTGTTCCTCCGGCCCTCACACTCGCTGTTCCCTCTCCTTGGAACATGCTTCCGCAGGCCCCTGCCCCCGAGTAGTTGCTAACCCTGATCATCCTTTGCTTCCCCTGGACAAACTTGTGAGGGCAGACTGGCATGGCTTTAGTTCTCAGCTGTGACTTGGCATGCAGACAGCACTCGGAGGGCGCCTGCCCGGTGACTTCCCTGAGCCCTGCCCCTCCATCAGGCCTTCTCTCATGCATTCTTGCAGGACTGCCTCTTTCTGTCACCATGCCTGACTGCTGAGGGAGGGGACCTTGTCTCTCTTGGTCACTGTGGCTTCATGGAATCAAGCACAGAACTAACCCTCAACATTTACTGGAGGAACCAATGGACTGTCAGCCCCCCTGGTCCAAATGCTTGAGGAACTCCAAATTCTTGTACACAGAGAGCCTCATCCCCCATGCCCAGGAAGGTTGGACAATGTATTTACCCCACAGGCAGGGCAGGGAAATGCACGAGTGACAAAAATTCTAGGTAGTCACAGCACTGTTAGGAAAGTGTAGATGACATAACTACTGCTTCTGAAGGGAGAGCATACCCACAACCCGGAACCTCCTGTGACTAAGGTAGTGGGGAAAGTCCTGCCCATGTTGCAAGGACTCCTCCTCCAGGCAGCCTGCCCAGATTCCTCCTGACCTGGTGATCCCTCACCTCTCATTTCTAGCACTCGCTGTTGGTACATTCATCTGGCCCTCCACTATGACAAAGCAGCAATAACATCTGTTAAAATGAACACACAAGCAGAGGGCCAGCTCCAGGCTTTATATTTCTGGCAGCTCTGCAGTGCCTGGTAAGGGCTGGCACCCACAGGGTTGCAGGAGTCTTTGCTGCTCTTCTGTCACTCGGTCCTGCCTTATGCCTGTCATATTGGGCTTTTAATGTGTATGAGTTGGCCTCATGCATCAGCATAGCCGATCTATGTAATAATTAGTCAACTAAACATTTTTTTACATCATACCACGTATCTGAGTGTGTGTTCTCTTCAGTCCTACTGATTCTGACAACCCATGACATTAAGGCAGGCACAGAGGAGGTTCTCGACTACTTTGGGATATGATCAGGTAGGAGTTGGGAACAGAAACTTTGGTGCCATCGCCTTACATTCAGTTTCAGACTCTGTCATTTATCAGCTATGTGACCTTAGGCAACAGCACTCAGATTTCTCAACCACAAAATGGGAGGAACAGCACCACAAGGCTGTTGGAGGATTTAGTGGGACGGAGGCTGAGCCACGCTCATGCAGTCCCTGGCACGGCAGTGTGCAGCTGCTAGCACTAAACTTGCTGTCTGTTGTGGGCCCCTTGGGTCTACAGCTCCCTAGTCATGACAGATGTCACTGTGCCCCTGAAGCCCAGCTACATCCTGCTCTGGGGAAGGGGCCATGGGAGAGAGAGAGGGGCTCTGGCTGGGAACAAAGTGGCAGACATGGTGTCCGACCTGAGAGTTGTGAGGGAAATTCAGCCAGGTCCATCCCCTCTGATAGCTTCCTTGATGCTGAGAGCACAGCCCACACCGTGCTCTCCTTACAGCCAGACCCACGTGTCTTGCAGGCACCCGACTCTGCTCTCCATCCACTGCCCCGCCCTCATCTCAGCAAATGGCACCTCCCCTCACCCCATTGCTGGAGCCAGAATCCACCCCTCCCTCCCCGTCAGCCCCCACATCCTGCCTTTCCTATCTCCCAGGGAGCTCTTCAGTCCAGCCTCTTGCCTCCACCCCGACAGGTGCGTTCCTTGTCCAGGCTGCCATCAGCACGCATCAACTCCTGCCAGTCTCCTCACCGGGCTCCTTGCTTCTGCTCTTTTCCTTCCAGTCCGTCCTCCACACTGTAGCCAGAGCCACCTCCCTCAAGTGCAAATCCATTTAATCTCTGTTTAAAACTTTCCAACAGCTCCCACTGCGCCAAGATCAGGAGCAACCCCTCACAGCCTGGTGCTGCTGACCTCACCAGCTTCCTCCCTCCCTAATTTCTAGTCTAGCCAGGAGTCTTGGGGGGTGCTGCTCACAGGTAGCACAGTGGCATTTATGGGGCATCTTCAGGTGGCACAATGCAGGGGAGGCATTACATTTAGTGGGCCAGGGTCAGGGATGTCGGACATGCTGCCAGGGGGGCAACAGTCCACACAATGAGGAACCGTCCTGCATCCCTCGAGTACGTTCTGCATAGTTTCAACATACCCTGAAACTGCCAGGAACTTAACTACGGTGAAAATCAAGGGAAGCCTGTTCTTTGTTTCGTTGGAACTTTACTGAAAGTCGGTCACCATTTCAGAAACAAACAGCACCACTGGCCACTCTACCTATAGCACCCAAGCTACAAACACTATCTGTAGCTGTGGCTGTCATGGTGACTCTGCACTGCTGCCAACACCTGACAACCTCAGCAGGTCTTCTGAGGCAGGCGTGCCCAAGCCTTCACAATATTGAGAAAGAGATATATATATATATATTTTTTTTTTGGTGAGGAAGATTGGCTCTGAGCTAACACCTGTGCCAATCTTCCTGTATTTTGTATGTGGGACACTGCCACAGCATGGCTTGAGGAGCAGTGTGTAGGTCCGCACCCGGGATCTGAACCCACAAACCCCAGGCCACTGAAGTGGAACGTGCGAACTTAATCACTACGCCACCAGGCTGGCCCCTGAAATACATAATTTTATTCTATTCCTTTTATGTCTCCTTTTTGCAGCATGAGCATCTTACTGATTGATTTTGAAATTACATGTGTAGGTAGGTTGCACAGTCCACAAATCTCACTTAAAGATAGGAAAAGATGGGCATTATAAGATGTCTATTATCAATAAGGGGCACTGGGTCGGGCAGCACTGAGAACCACTGCTCCAACTAGATGGGAATTCTGCCAGCTCCCTGGAAGGTGCAGCCTCTCCCTCACCTCCAGGCCTTTCTACAGGCTGTCACCTCCAGCTGGAGAGCTCTATCCACTTTTGCCTGGCTAATTCTGACTTGATCTGAAGGCGTGAGCTGCTCTCACGGCCCCCAGCTGCCCTCGGCATCACACTGGCAAACTGCTGTTCCTGGAGCCTTTCTATGCTGGCCTGAGCTGATTCCACGGAACTGGCCATTTAAGGAGCCCACATGTCAGTCTCTAACTTCTTTCTGCTCCTGCCATGAGAGGAGGCGTGCTACTTACTGCTTTGGGGGCCACATATGATCCTGACAGGGTGCCTACACCACTGGTCAGGTCAAAGAGGTCACTCAGGCCACTGCCCATGGGTGCTCCTAGGTTGGCTGGTACTGCTGCTGCTGGGGGTGCCACAAAGTTGGGGCCCCCGATCTGGAAAGGAAGAGAAAGGGGTCAGAGGCAGGCATCAGAGGCAGGGACATCAAGGGCTCGGGATGAGTAGAGCCACCTCTCTCTTTAGGAAACAGGGGGCGGGGCAGGAGGGGTACTGCAGGGCTGTCGTCACATCAACTCTAAGTTGCAGAAACAAGACAGAGAGGTGGTTGGAGAAGAGAGGCAGTACCCTCCTGTGCCCAACAGCCTCAAGCCTTAGGGGTGACCTCTGGGAAAGGGCTGGGGACACTCGCAAAGTAATACGCAGCCCATGAATAAAAGGGGTACCCGAGACACACTGCTGTGAGGGGGCTGTGCTAAGCAGAGGGAAACACGTCCTCCAGGATGCCAGAGAGGAGCCGTGGGGACTGAGAGGGCCAGCAATCTTCAGGATGACAAGGCAACTTAGTCATAGGGTGGTGAGGACAGGGCGAGAAAATCATGGATATGGGGGCCCACTGGCAGCTGGACACCAGGAGGTCAAAGCAGAGGCTGCCAGGACACTGGACAGAAGGCCATGGCTCAGCAGGGAGGGACTGCTTTGACACCATCTGACCCTTGGGATGCTGGACCAATGCTCTCAGGAGGAGCAGGGACGAAGGCTTGGTGACACAAGGGTTGAACCATACCCCTTCAGGCTCATCCCCCATCTCCAAGCAGAAGCAGGCAGAGTGAAGAGAACAGGCAGCCACATGCACAGAGAAAAGCCAGGAAAGAAGACACAGAGAAAGACAAGACAGAGAGGAAAAGAAGGAAAACATTAGTCACTGCTGCTCCATCCAAGATGAGTCTCATGTGAGGATGTGCCAGTCCTAGGAGGGGCCCAGACCGTCTCTATGAAGGGCACTACCCCACGGCCTCACTCCCCGACCCACATCCTGTGCCACGGCCCTTTCTACCTTTTCCTGTGCCAAAGCCTTGGGGACCTGAGCCAGGCACGGCCAAGTGACAGGGCTCTGCTGCCCCCTTCACCTGGCTCTACCAGCTGCCTAAAGAAGTCCCAGGGAGATGCCTAGGCCAGTCTTACCACCCTCTTTCTACAGGGGAGAAGAGACTGTCCCTGAACTCTCGTGGGCGTGTCTCAGGCCTGCTGGGCTGTAGCCCCAGCTGGCACACGGCATGGGGGTAAGTGGACACAGGTGTGGCTCCTCCAGTCTTACAGGGCCAAGGCGCTTGCAGGGCCAGACTTGGGGGAAGGGGCTAGGACCAGCCTTACATTGCCCCAGGTCTCTTGGGGCTTGGTGGCCTGGCAAGGGGCTAACTCCTGTGCCTGCCACTTAGCAACTATGCACTCTGGGAGGGAAGGTCATCTGACCTCTTTGAGCCTCAGTTTTCTCATCTATAAGTAGGAAGCTACCCGATCACCTTTGCAGGCAGGCACCTTTGCACCTAAGGCCTTTGGCTGGTGCCTGGCACAGAGAGGGCATTCAGTGTCATCCAGAGGGGACCCCAAGACATACCAGGCTGTCGAGGCCACCGCCAAGAAGGTCCACAGCTCCCATTTGCACCGAGGAGGTGGCCAGGGGTGGGCCGCTCACTGGGGGGCCGAGGTCCAGGTTGAGGAGGTCGCCCAGCAGGTCACCCTGGGTGGGGATGACATCCGGCTGCTCATTGGAGGCGGCTCCGGCAGGGGCCGTCTCAGGGCTCTCCACGCTCTCATTCCTGTGAGGACACAGGAGGGAGGTCAGCCGGGTAGGGGGTCCGGCTGTCTCAGGGAGGTCAGAGTCCCCAGTCTCCAGGATCCCCACCCAGAACAGGCGCCTGGGTCTCTTCACTGTCCCAGAAGGAGCTGTCTAAATGCCCCCTCTTCCTCCCCCTTCCCATGCCTGATCCATTTTTTCAGCTCTCCAAGAGATCCAGCTTCGTGGGGATGAGTGAAGGGAGGGGCCGTCTGTATTTCCACCACTCAGCCTACTCTAAAGAGAAGACTGGATGCTGGTCCCCAGAGGACTGGGCAACCAGGCCAAATCAACCACCTGGGAGCGGCAGAGGAGGAAGGTGAGAAGAATGAGGCTCTGGAATCAGACAGAATCGGGTCTGAGCCCAGTTCTGCTGGCTGTAGAATGCTGCACCAGGCACTCAAGCTCTCTATGCCTATCGCCCTCGTCTGTTAATGGGGCCATCTCTCAGAGCTGTTGTAAGCATCAAATGAGGTCACCTAGTCCACACCTGGTGTGTAGTAAGCATTCAATAAAAGCTTACTAGAATGGTAATTTTCCTCAGACTTGGGCTTTGTCAGAGGATACCACACTGGGCCTGAGTGTCTGTGCTCCTGAACTGAGGAACCAGGTGGGGAGGCTCAGCCCGGCGACTGGCCTACTTCACTCACGAGGCGGTGCGGGGCGGCAGGCTCTTGTGCACCACGCCTCGGCCCCCCTCCACAAAGGTGCTGGGCGGCTTGTGGTAGACGGAGGCCAGCGTGCCGATGTAGCAGATGAGCTCATCCAGCAGCGTGGGCTCGATGAGGTCCGTCTCTTCAGAGATGAGTGGCTTCTCGGCCAACACCACCTCCTTGGCAGCCACTGGGTCCGTGGAGAGCAGGCGCCAGTAGATGTAGCCGCGGTCCCGTAGGTCTGGGTTATCTGAGTCCTTGGGGAGGTGACGAGAAGCCCATGAAACTCAGAGCAGGGCAACCGGGTGAGGAGAAAAGAAGGGCCCCTCCAGCAACCCCATGATGCAGGCGTGATCACAGGGCCAGGTGATGACAGCAATCCTGAGTGTTCCCGTGAGCCTGTCCCTAAACCACGTAAACGGATATGGCCCAGTCCCCTGGTTTTCCACTCTACCCTGGCCTCAAGCAGGCTCCAGGCCCCTCCACGGTCTGCCCTCCCTGCCCTCACACAAACCTTCCGGCTCTCCTGGACTTCCCTCAGACCTCCCTCTCCTCTCTCGATTATGGTCTGTCTCAACTTCACCACCTGATCCCACTCCATCTTGATTTATTTGTGACTGAGCTCCCTGAGCAGGGATGATGGATTACTCTGGGGCCAAACCACCAACGGTGCCAGTCTCAGGGGCAGGACCTTGGAACAAAGGCTAGCTCCTTGGACCGAAGCACCCCCTGTGGAGCGAGAGCTGTGCTGGGCACAGCGCTGAGGCTGCGGCACCCACCTGAGTGGCCAAACTGAGGACCTGCTGCACCAGCTCCTGGGTCTCTGTTGGCTTCTTCAGAAAGAGTTTCACGATGGCTGTCAGCAGCTGCAGCTGGACCTGCAGGAAGTCAGAGAGGAGATGAAGAAGTATGGGCTTCATGTAAGGATAGCAGGAAACCAAATCAGGGCATTGAAGAGAGAAAAGTGTGTTCAAAAGCCCTGGAAGCTGAGAACAGCTCTCGTAGGTTTGGGGCTGGCCACGGAACACAGACTAAGGCCAGCAGGGGGTGTTGGCAGTGCTGAGTAGCCTAGACCTTGGCATTACTGCTCAGGAGGGAGGTGGCCACTGTACTGCTTGGCAAACCCAGGCAGGCTGGGGGCTGCTGCCCAGCCCCAGAAACCTGTCAGGGCTCTGGCCTCACAGTGCCTTAAGGAGCTCTCAACTTAAAAAGGCAACACGTATGGCTGGTATGCTTCTTAACAGGAACACCTGTCAACAAGCAGAAATGGTGCCAGGGAGGCCCAGGGGACTGGGCCAGCCTGTCGTCGAGGAACTGTGCTTCTACTAGAGGGCAGGAACCATTCTTGCCCAGCCCTCTATCAGCCCCCACCTCTTAGCCAGCTGCTGCCCTCACCCCTCACTCTGCCTCTGCAGCCTCCTGCACCCCTCCTCATCAGTGCCATCCCACAGTACTGGAAATGCTTTCCAGCCACCAGGCTATCCTGGAGAGTGCCCTTTGAGGGCAGGGATCGTGTCTGTCCTTGTCGTAGCCCTGGTTACTGATCAATCTAGTTTCCAGTGCATAGCAGGCACCTAAGAAAAACTTGCTGACTGAAAAAACATCTCTGAAAGAACAGTTCTCTGCACATAGCTCTTCCTTAGCCACATCTCATTTTTGCCAGCCCTGGGACCAGAGGGCAGCCTGAAGCTCCTGAGCCAGGGCTGTACCAGAGACAGGCCTGTGGCAGGAGGGCGGGAATGGGGCTGGCAGGAGGGCACTTATGGAAACAAATGGCTTAATGGTACACAGGTGGGCTGACAGGGGGAGGCAGAATGGAGGGGATTCAGTCTGTTTCTGAGATTAAGAGATCCAAAGTCCTTGCAATTTGGTTATACATAGGCCAATGGCAGAAGAGCAGTGGGCTGGCTGTTTCCAAGGCAGAAGGCAGCCCAGACCTGGCCCCAGCTCCTGGATGGGTAGTCTAGAGAAAGCAATTTACCCTCAGCTGGTGAGGGAGACCTGTGGCCTACGTCAGGGAGTTCTTGTGAGCTTTGAAAACAGCAATTTATGGCAGCTTACTTGGAGCCAGAGTTAGATCACACCTCATTTGCACTCTGGTTCTATCACCTCCCAGCTGGTGACCCTGGACAAGTCATTTAACTTCTGAGTCTGGGCCAGCCCCGTGGCTTGGCGGTTAAGTGCGTGCGTTCCGCTGCCCGCGGCCCGGGTTTGGATCCCGGGCGCGCACCGACGCACCGCTTCTCTGGCCATGCTGGGGCCGCGTCCCACATACAGCAGCTAGAGGGATGTGCAGCTGTGACATGCGGCTATCTACTGGGGCTTTGGGGGGAAAAATAAATAAATAAATAAAAAATCTTTAACTTCTGAGTCTGTTTCCTCATCTATAAAATGGGTATAACACCTCACCAGGTTAATGGGAAGAGTCACTAAGCAACAAACGTAAAGAACCTAGTGTGTATTCTGCTCAATACACAACAGCTGTCGTATCGTCATCAATATCATCATGGCCACCACACAGGGACTCTTTACCAGGTTCTCCCTAACCCAGGTCAGCTGGCTGCCTGGAATCATTCATCACTGTCAGATCTACTGTGCTGCCTGGGAGCAGGGTTCTGGCTCAGTTTCCTACCCAGCTCCTCCTACCGCCCCCTCCCCCTATATGCCCTGTTAGCCAGCATGTTCAAGGCAGCCCTCCTGCAATGATGCCAATGCCCCTGCCATCCAGACAGGGCCCAGAAGCAGGCTGGGCTGACAGACCACCTTGGCAAAGTCTTTCTGAGCTCCCTGTCCACGGGTGGAGAGGCCTAGGAGCCTAGGACAAGGGGGCTCAAAGAGACAATCTAAAATAAGTTCCCCAACTGCAAAGCACGAAATATTCTTATAAAAGCTCTGAACTGTGCTGTGAACCCAGGAGGCAAAGGAAGCAGGCCACTTAATTAAAACACCACCATGACCCAGCTACTGTTTGCTGAGCACTGGAGTGGGCAGTTGGACACATCATCCAATAAGCTTTGCAGGAACCCTGTGCTGGAGACAAGGAAACGGGCTTAGCAAATTTAATGCACTCAACAGCCCCACAACAGGGGAGGAGCCTGGACTGGAAAGCCCTGCTCCATGTCCTCACACCAGGCTCCTACTCAGCTTTCCCTTGTCTGACTTCTCTAATCTCGGCTCTTGAGCAGGTTTAGCCGAGGAGGAAGAGGCTGCAAAAGATTTACTCTAATATGTGGGCAGAAACACCCCCCACAGGACATCCTCTGCAGTAATCTGGGCGGGACTTGACTGCAGGGGCATAAACCAGGCTGGGCTTTGCTCCTCAGAGACAAGAAAGAGGGAGAAGCTGGTGTGATGAGAGTGAAGGCAGCATCAAGGCAGGCTGGCGGCTGGACCTGGCAGGTGGCAGTGGGAGTGAGTGACAGCGGGAGTTATACTACTATTTTGTGATGGACATCTGTTGTTTTTGTCCACCCAGCATCTATTCTCTCTTCTGCTAACAGAAACGCTGGCTTTCCTTCAGAGAATCGCCATTCTCTCTGCCCCATTCAATCCATGGAGACCAGGATGGGCGTCTGACAGACCTGGCCAGTTGGAATCACAGTGACTGGCTCAGGATAACGCCAATAAGCCTGGACTGGTGCTGGCACTACTGAGGGGGAGGTAGTTACGGGAGTCACTAAGCTGTAAGGACGTAGCCTGGAACCACTAACCCCTCGTAAGCCCCATTTGTGGGAGCCTGCTGAAGGGAGAAGCCACCCCAGAGAGGCAGAGACAGCTCAGATGCCACCATCTGAGCACCCTCACCCAGGGTGCTGGAAGGGAGCATGCTCCTTAGATTTGCCAGCTACAGGAACCAGCTGGTCCCCTTTTTCGCCTGGACAAGTTTGCTTTAAACCAATTCTGACTAACATCAATACTGCTACTAATGAGAGCTTATTATGGGCTGGGCACGTCTTAAGGACATTATACAAAGTATCCCATTAACCTTCACAGCAACAGGCTCAGGGCAAGTCTTATGACCCTCATTTTGTAAATGAGGAAACTGACGCTCAGAGAGGTAAAGGATTAGCATAAAGCCACCGAGCCAGGAAGGGGCAGAAGAGCGGTTTGGACTTTGAGGTCTCTGATTCCAAGGCCCATGCTCTGACTCACTGGGTTACACTGCCCCAGCTGGGTAGCTAAGATTTCTGTGCTTACAAACAGATGTTTTAAAGGCCCCTGTGCATGAGCAGAGAGTTCTCAGTTCACAGAAAAGGGATACAAACAAAAAGATGCTCAACCGCACTCAGAACGGAAATGCAAACAAAACTATACCAAGGTACCCCTTGTTACGGATCAGATTGGCAAAAGTAAAGTCTGAGGATGCACTAGGTTCGTAAGGAGGTAAAGAGAGGGCTATCTCACCTCTCAGACAGAAGTGTAAACCAGAACAGTCTCTACACTGAGGGAAATCTGGCAATAGCTACCCAAATCTCCAATGCACAGGCCCTTTTACCAAGCATTCTGCTTCTAAGAATTTCTCCCCCAGCTATACTTGCAGGTGTGCCATACACAGGTTATTCATAGCAGTATTGATTGAAAGAGTTCCAGAAGACTGACACCTACGTACCCATCAGGGGAGGCTGGTTAAATAAACATGGTCCCTCTGTATGAAGGACTCCTATGCAGCCGTAAAAGGTTCTCATAAATTAATAACAGCATGGCCTTCAGATATATTTTTAAAGGAAAAAGGCATGGGACTGAACAATTTGAATTTGTATAGTGTGCTACCAGTTGTATTAAAAAATAAATCAGAGGGAAATACATATATAGTTGATCTTCATTATTCACAGAGTACATATTTGAAATTTGCCTACTTGCTAAAATTTACTTGTAACCCTGAAATCAATGCTCATGGAGCTTTCATGGTCATTCACAGACATGTGGAGCAGTGAGAAATTTGAGTTGCCTGATGTACACAATCCCAGCTGGGGTCAAATGAGGTGACGCCCTGCCTTTTTGTTTCAGCTCTCGTACTGTAAACAAGTGTCGTCTTCACAGTCTACTTAGTGCCACGTCTTTCACATTTTGGTGCTTTTTGTTGGTGATTTTGCTGTTTAAAATGGCCCCCAAGTGCAGTGCTGAAGTGATGTTTAGTGTTTCAAAGCACAAGAAGGCTGTGATGTATCTTATGGAGAAAAGACATGTGTTAGATAAGCTTCGTTTAGGCATGAGTGCTGTTGGCCATGAGTTCGATGTTAGTTAATCAACAATGTATATTAGATAAGGTGTCTTTAAACAGAGACACACATAAAACAACATTCTTATTGACCAGTTGATTAAAATGTTGTGACCAGAGGCTCACAGGAACCCAACTCTGTATTTCTCTTACCAGCAATGGTTCAGTACTCACTAATTCAGTGTTGGTGGTGACTTTTTTTTTGGTGAAGATGGCCCTGAGCTAACATCTGTGCCCATCTTCCTCTATTTTATATGTGGGACGCCTCCACAGCATGGCTTGATGAGGGGTGTAGGTCTGGGCCTGGGATCTGAACCCGCAAACCTGGGCCACCGAAGTGGAGTGAGCTGAACTTAACTACTATGGCACCGGGCCGGGGGCCCCTGTGGTGACTTTATAGAACATAAGTACCATGAATAATGAGAATTGACTGTATGTGTGTACGTTTACATGTATGGACAGGTGTGTGTATACCTGCTGCTGTACCGGTATTCCTAAACTCTCTCTGGAAGTCTCCTCCAGAAACCAACAAATAACACTTGGTGTTCTCTGGGAGAAGAGGAGGTAGCTAGGAAAGTGGTGGGAAAGGCAATTTTCACTATATATCCTTTTCTATCTTTTCAATTTTGAACCAAGTCAATACATCACCTATCCAAAGATAAATATGAAATGAAAACAAAACCAGAAACTTTTGCCTGCCTTCAATGCACACCATCACAGACTGTCCTCACACGTCCCACTTAGGTACTGCAGTGTGGAAGGAAAAGGGGCTACACCTGTCACCTATACATCACATATCTATCTGTCCAAACTGTCAATGCAATATTAGGAGGGGCGGGGCCCTGAGGCCTGCTGCTGAGGGAGAGTTTCAGGGCAGGATGGACTGCAGTGGTGCCCAGCTGCCAGTCATGACCCACAACCTGTCCTGAGTCGGCTCGCCCGACAGCTCACCTGGGTGCTCTCGTCATGGAAGCCCTCAAGGAAGCTCTCCAGCAGCTCGTCCGCATTGTCTATCCGCTCGGCATACTCGCCCACGATCCAGATCATGGCAGCCCGGGCCTCGGGCTCATCCAGGGAGTCTAGGTTCTCGCACAGTGTGGCGATCACGCTCTCGTACCTGGAGACCAGGGCACAGCCAGCACATGAGCACTGAAGGAGCCCAGGGGAGGCTCAGCAGGGGCCAAAAGAGACAGGCAGCTGCTAGCAAGACCCGGAGACAGTGGTGAGTAATGGGATTTGAGTTTTTTTTTTTTAAAGATTTTTTTTATTTATTTATTTTTTCCCCCCAAAGCCCCAGTAGATAGTTGTATGTCATAGCTGCACATCCTTCTAGTTGCTGTATGTGGGACGCGGCCTCAGCATGGCCAGAGAAGCGGTGCGTCGGTGCACGCCCGGGATCCGAACCTGGGCCGCCAGCAGCGGAGCACGCGCACTTAACTGCTAAGCCACGGGGCCGGCCCGGGAATTTGAGTTTTACCTGTTACATTTTAGTTCTTATTTTGGTCTGGGGAGCAGAGGCGGGGTAGCTCAGAGAAATAATAAGGGGTTTCTTTTGAGAATGCTGTTTGTGGCAGAGAAGGAAGGAAGAGAGGAGATGCTCCTCCTTGCTCTTCCTCCCACCATCCCTCTCCACAGCAGAGCCACATCCCCTCACTGGCAGGGCTAGGTACGTACTTATTGGGGTACTTGCGGAAGATGTCCTTGATCACCACGATGGCTTCCTGGACCACGTAGTTGACCTTGGTCTGGATGAGATCGAGCAGCGTGCTCACACAGCGCTCTGCAGATTGCTGTGTGGGAAGAAGAGAGTGTGGGCCAGGCCCCTGCACCCATTTCCAATAGAACCCCGGTCAAGAGCTCAGTCACTCCTTGCCCACCTTCCTTGTCACAGTGCGAGAACAGGAGAACACTCTCCCCAGACAACAGGTGGGAGAAGGAGTACAAAATGATGGCCTGGGCTGGCAGGGACGCAGGGAGACAGAATTAGATTGAGTAGGAGGCCAGAGGCAGAACTTCTGAGAGTGGGGAGGGTCGTTGGATCTCCTCCAGGCCAAGCCCAGAGGGTAGAGTCACTATGCTCCAGCCTGACCCCACCTTACTTCTACTTGTTTCATAAAATGGGCTCCTGTGACCAAAAACAACTTAGAAAGTCCCTGCTTGGACCAGCTCCTCCCCCACGCCACCCCGACCCTTATTCCAACACGCTGTGCTAATGCCCTTGCAGGAGAGATTTCTCAGGATGCCAACACAGGTGCCAAGGGAAAATGCCTCGGGGGGGTGGTGCTGGGCTGACTAGCTGTCCCAGGATCCCCTAGCCACCAGCAGATCCATTTAGGGAGAATCAGCTTGGCCGTCAAGGAACATTTGCATAGGCAGAGAATGGGAGGGATGAAATGCCAGGACACAGGAGTCTGGATGGCTCTTGGGAGCTTGGAGAAAGGGGCACATGGACAGCCGAATCATGATTCTTGCCAAATGTTCAACAGGCAGAGAGCCCCTGCCCCATAGCTCCATGTAGTGAAAGCTAAGTCTATCAGGGCCACCACCAGACTGGGGCTGCACCATCCTCTTAGCTAATGCTGCAGGAGAACCCATGATTATGACAGGTTAATTCATCTGCAGCAGCTCAAAGGCCTAAAGGAGATGACAGCGTGAGAAAGAGCCCAACCAATCTGCAACATGGGTGCCTTGGGGGCTCTGATGGTGACTCTCAGGCCTTCCTGGACCATAAGCAGCTGGCAGATTCTGCTAGAATCAGACTGGTTTCCTGGTTTCAGCTTCCTTCCCCTCCCCTGACCAAGAACAGAGTCCCAGAGCCTCACCTCCACCTTGATGGCACAGCGCCCAATGGCTCGCACTGCCTTCCGTACAAAGTCCACATCCACCTCTGTCGCATACTCTTTCAGCTCTGCCAAGACCTGTGGCCCAAACAGAGAAGATGGGGTGGGAGGGATCTGGCAGGGCAACTCTTGGAGCACCCCTGGGCAGTGGATATGCACAGACCCCTAGAAGGATGGGATTCTGCCTCCTGCTCCAGGTGGAGGCCCAGGGGGGAGAGAGAGCCGTCAGGTGCCCTAAGAGGAAAGCAGGGAAGGACTAGTTGGCAGAGCTGGACAACCCTTGTTTAGGTTGATCTAGCTAACACATCCACATAACTAACACTTTTCAATGAATGGATGATAGTAATAACAAGGAGAACAAATTCTTTAATCACAAAAATATCAGCTAACATTTGTTGAGTGCTGGCTCACAGAGCCCTGTGCTAAGCACTCTTCACGAAATAAACTGTTAATGGTGAGGCTGGGCAGCCTGCCCAGAGACCACAGCTCACTGGTGGTGATGCCATCCAACACCAACGCCCGTGTCCCCGGCCACCGCCCTCTGCTGACCTGGGCAATATTGGCCTGGGAGGCCAGGCGGATCATGATGTCCAGCTTCTCCAGCTTCACGTAGATGGGGTCATTGTACTTCACGAAGAAGACCTTCATCTCGTGCTTCAGGATCTCAGGCCTGGTGGCAGGGCAGGATTAACCAAAGAGCAAAAAAGCAAGGCATAGGCCTTGTGAGAAAACTCCCTCCGTGTTTGCTGGGACATTTCTGGGGTCTGAGGTGCAGCCTGCCCTCCATGAAGACAGTCCCCACCACAGCTGCATACTCCCGGGCAGAGGGCCGCTGACAGGCCTGAGCAAAGTTCTGATGGGCCGCTGCGTGTCCAACCACATCCCAGGAAGGGAAGAGGGAACAGGAGCAAGAAACAGCCCACATTTGAGAGGCAGCAGGCACTAGGGGATGGACTTGGGAATAGACAGACTTGGTTCCAATCCCAGCTTGTGACCTCAGGCCTGCCTCCTCACCCATGAAACAGGAATGACACTGTGCAGGAAAGCGCTACCACTGCAGGCTTGGGTCTCTAGTCTTAGAAAGGCCTGGTGTCTAGGAACTCGACTTCCGGGAGTGTTCTCACCGCTCTCTCAATGATAAAGGTGTTTAATTGTGCCTAGACTGTTTGTACAAACAATATGATTTATGCTGAACACCTGCTTTCCTTCTAGGAGTCTGGAAATTTGGTAGGTGCTAGGCAGAGGGAGCCTACACGACCAGGCCCCAATAAAAACCTAGGGTTCTGAGTCTCTAGGCTTCCCCGGGCAGAAGCATTACACACATGTTGCTGCGTTTTATTGCTGGGGGAGGAGTGTGCTCTGTGTGACCTTCCCTCCAATGGGAGGAAGGGAGTATAAGGAAGCCTGCACATGGATTCCTCCAGACTCCACCTGTATCTTTCTCCCTTATGGTCCAGCTGTGTACCCTTACTATGTTGATAATAAATCTTAGCCATGAGAACTACTATATGCTGACTCCCATGAGTCCTTCATGGGTGGTCCTGGGGATCCTGACACAGATACCTATATAACAGGGTTGTTGTGAGAGTTAGCTGCAAAAACATCTAGCGTGGGCCATGCCTGCCTCAGAGAAGGCACTCGTTAAGCAGGAGCTGTCACCAGCTAAGCACTTTCATATGTGTTATTCCGTCTCCCTCAACTGGCACCATCCACCTCATTTTTCTTAGATGAAGAAACCTGAGAGGTGGAGAGGCTCGCACTAGGTCACACATCTAGTGCTAATAAGGGCGGGAGCAAGATGAGAGTCACCACCCCCAAGTCCTACTCCGATGCCCTTTCCAGAACAGAAAGGAGGAGGGAAAAGGAATGAGGACAACTGGTGAAGGGGGGAGAAGACAGCAGAGAGAAACGAGGGACCCTATCAGGGCAATACTCAGTGCTGCTGTGTGAGCTGCGGGAGGTCTTGGCAAAGCAAGGAGCCTTTGTCATGCCCAGTGGGGGAGGCAGGATCCCAAGCTGGGCAGCAGGAAGACATGATTTCTGCAACCAGGACTTGGGAAAAGCTGCCCAACCACACGTTGGGACTGGGCCAGCTGGTACCTCAGCAACACGGCCAACTTCTTAAAGAGATTTGCCATGTTAAATATAGCACAGGGAGCCCTTCCCACTGATCGGGATCCACAGGTCACTCACTATACTTTACTAAACCCCACGCGGCAACTGCGAATCCTAGGCTCGTCCCTTTGTTTAGGTACTCAGAAAGCTTTCCCATCTTTACCTCCCAAACCTTCACAAATGGCTCGATTCCACTGATATCTCTGGGCCCCCAAGAGTGTCCTAAGAACTACACTGATGTTACAAAGACAAGGAGCGTTTGCTGTCTTCCAACTTCTAAGAGAGAACGTCTACAAGAGGCCCTTGTTCTCCGCGTGGCCCTGCTCCCAGCAATGAGGTGGCTGTAATACGCTGATGCTTGCCAGTTAGTTGCTGAGTGAGCCATCTGACCAAAACGGCTGGGAGCAGAACTCCTGAGTCCAGCCCCAGTCCACAGAGCTGCAGGCCCGTTTGCTGGATCGTTCCAGAGAACCCCCCTTTCTCCGGGTCCCTCGAACAAGCACTGCTCAATTGTTTTTCAGCCCCACCCATCCCAGTACCAGATCCTTCCCTGAGGATCCGTGGCTTACCGCCACAGTCATTCCTAAGAGGTGGGTGGCCATGGGCTGCACAGCACCCTGAGCAACTCTGACATACCTCTTTCCCTGCCCCGAGGCTGATGCAAAGTCCACAGTGTCTTGACCACCTTGGGGTCCTCCAACCTCGGGGAATTTGACTAGAATACGGACTCTGTCCCCAGCAAAAATGCACATAGACACACAAAATCTCACATCCTGTTTCAGGAAGGCTCTGTGGACTGTGGAACTATCATGCTAGCCTGTATCCAGCCTGCTACCTGCTTAGGCTAAGCCAGGGTCTCTCAACCTCAGCACTACTGACATTTTGGACGGAATAGTTATCTGGGGTGGGGGGAGGCTGTCCTGTGCATTGTAGGACGTTGAGGAGCATCCCCAGCCTCTACCCACTAGATGCCAGTAGCACCCTCCAGGTGTGACAAGCAAAAATGTCTCCAGACATTGCCAAATGTCCCCTGGAGGACTAAGTTGTCCCTGGCTGAGAACCTCTGGGTTAAGCTATTCTTTGAGATTTCCTGCATGGTGACAGGTCAGTTCCCCTTCAGAGCCCCTATTCTCAGCAGCAGACCCCCCAGGAGCACACACTGCACGTAGGTGGCAGTCCCAGTACCTTTTCTGCACAATGAGGTTAATGTTGCGCAGGGCCACGTACTGCAGCTCAGGCTCCGCGGACAGCAGTGTGACCAGGGGTGGGGCCAGCTTCTTGAGCAGTGTGCCGTAGTAGTCCAGGTCCTTGGACAACATCTCCATGAACTTCATCAGCACCTTCACAGCAGACAGCACCACAGCAGAGTTGGCATGGGAGAGCCTGGGGGTGACCCGCTCACAGATGCTGGGGTCCATTCCAAGGGGGCAAATAGGAGAGACAGACAAGGGGAAATACCCTGTTTTTAGTTATCAAGATAGCATGTCTTTTGTAGGCAGAAGATTTAGATCCTTGTTCTGTTGCCTGCTAACTGACCCCAAGCAGGTTAAAACCACTGAGCCTCAGTTTCCTTATCTAGAACATGGAGGTGATGACACGGACTTCACACGGTTGCTGGGGGCTTAAAGGAGATAATGCAGGGAAAGCATGGAGCACAGTGCCTGGCATGTAGTAAATACTCTATAAATGCCAACTCCCTCCCTCCCCTCGCTGCGAGGGCATGCAAAAGGGGCAGGATATCATCACCTGTGCTGGTTAGGACTAAGAGTCACGAGACTCCCAGCTGGGTGACCTGCATGATTTCCTCCACCTGTCTAAGCTGGAGTTCCTTACCTGTAAAATGGGGACAATGATGGGACTGCCTTCACAGATGTGCTTTATGGATTATCTAAGGAGTGGGAAGCACCCAGCAGAGCGCAGGCACTCAGTAAGAAGTCATCAAATGGTGGTTCTGAGGTTATCCACCTCCTTTACTCAGCCCAAGGTGACCAGGTCCCTGTCAGCTCCCAGGTCAGGTCCTGGCTGCTATATGCGCCCACGACGAGCAGTGAGCTGACTGAAGCAAAACTACTGACAGCGTGGCTCTGGCCTCGCTTGAGATGTGTCTGAGGATGGTCTGTGGAGCAAGGCCCCGGGAAGGAGCCCACTAGAGGCCTGAGGCCCAGCTCACGGTTGGAGCCCCCAAGAAGCAGCTTCGGCTGGGCTGGCAAGCGAGGGGCAGCCTGCTCACCTCTGGGCCTCTCGGTCATCCTTGGGTGTATAGTTGGCCAGGCAGTCCAGGATGAAGATCTGGCCCCACTCGGTGCACTCATTCAGGGCTGTCAGCAGCTTGTTAATGGACTGCGGGTTCAGGTCAAGCAGGTTGCTACTGGGGTGAGACTCAGCAATCTCTGAGAGGGCAGCCACTGCATTTGCCACCACCTAGTTGAGAGAGTGGAAGGGGCAGAGCCTGGGGGCACTGGTTACAGGCCAGGGGGCAGTGAGGCTAATGATGCTGGTCAGTCAGAGGTTGAATATCCTGAAAGGAATATGACCTGATGGGCAGGGTCTGGAGCATTGAGACCCACTCCAAGCATTCACTCTACTGACTCCTCTGTAAACGAACTAAACTAAGTGTACCCGCCACTGAAGAAAAACAGGCAAAACAAAAGAAACAAAAGAAAGATCTAGCTCCAAGTGCCTGGCAACAGAAAGCATTCCCAGCTACCTAACACACAGCCCCTGTCTACCAGCTACAACAGATCACTTCAGAGGTTGTCAACTGTGCTTCTCAGAGCTAGAAGATTCCTACAGGGCCCCTCAGGGCTGCTGGGAACAGATGGGGGCTGGAGTACAGAAAGGCTTGCCATGTGAAGCTCCTGGCCCTCAACCCATTTCCACCAGAGCAGCTGTTTTTATGTGTGTTCTGCACTGTGTTCAACTTTTCCCTGTGACATACAGTGCTCCAATGGCCAATGTACTGGCCACTCCACACCTGGGTGTGATCAGTGTTTCTGTAGGAAGTAGAGTGGGATGGCTGGGCAGAGGAGTTTCTGCATTTCACTTTACACAGGACCGGATGACCTGTCCTCCAAACTGCTGCCACTGCCGTGTGTGAGGAGACTAGTTTCCAACCCAGACAAATCCTGGTGCTCTGTCCTCCAGGCTATGCTACTTCAAGAGTGACCCTCTACAACCCTGCAAAGATGTGGGACAAGAGAAAAGCACCTCACATTCAGAGCTCACTGATAGTCTTGGTAAGAAGACAGTGACAATGACAGTGACTGGAAGGGGAAGGGGGGCACTAGACTTGGTTGCAGGCCCACTGTGTGCCAGGCCGTGCCAGACACATTACCTTCACAGATTAAGCCCACAGCACTCCTCCCAGCCACGTAGAGTTAGCTCCACCCTACTGATGAAGAAAAGAGGGCTCTGGAAGGTTAAGCAGCTTACCCGTGGTCGCACAGCTCATTAGGGAGGGCACAGAGAAGAGAATCCAGGTCCCACTCACTCTAAAGATGGTGCTCAAAACACTGCAGGCCCAAGAACAAGTAGTCCACCCAGCAAGGCTCTGAATTCCAAGAACTAGGGACTGCTCGGTACAGGGTCAAGCCAAGGTCTTCCCAAGAGACTGCCCAAGTGACCCAAGAGGTGGCAGAGGTGATACAGCAGGTGGCAGTGGCTTACCATGGGGTTAGAGTCAGAGATGAGGTCTTTAAGGGTGTCCAGGAAGCCCTGGTCCTCCACCAGCTGGGCGTTGATATCGTGGAGCTTGGCCACGCACACGGCTGCTGTTTTGCGCACATATGGGTCCTCGTCCTTCAGGCACTTCCGGAGTGGCTCGCACAGGTACTCTGTGATCTTGTCAACGCGGATGCAGCCCATGGTCCGCACAGCCAGGGCCCGGATCAGGGGGTTGGGGTCCTCACAGTCCTGAGAGGAACCAGCCATAGGCCGGGGGCAGGGGCAGGCTGAGCAACATTAAACAGCTGCTGTGGGATCTCCCACCAACTGCGGCCAACAGCACCAAAAGTAAGTGCCATGTACAGGCACCTAGCATTTGCCAGATACTTGCTGGGGCTTTGCACTGTCGCCTCTGATCCTCACAGCAGACATACAATACTGTTCCCGTTTTATAGGTGAGGGAACTGAGGCTCTCAAGGTTGAGAGCTCTCCCAGCCACAGAGCAGAACTACGATTCAAACTCACAACCATCCAGCACCAAAACCCTCAGTCTTTCCACTGAGCCACAAAAACCCTCACTTGCCTATACCTGAACATCGACTGGGCTAGGGGAGCTAAGGTTCACACAGAGCTGACAATTCAAGTCCCTGCTTGCTCCTCAACCTGAAGGACAGAAAACGCAGAGAGAAGCAAAGTCTAGAAGGAGAACACCGAAGCTCTCAGACGCTCGCTGAATCCTGACCTGGCAAATGATGCAGGGCAATGGCTCATCCCCAGGGCAGGCGGGGATCAACAGGCCTTGGGCGACCTCACATGGAATGAGTTAGCAGGGTCTGTAGCATCTGATTTTCTGGAGAGAGTGGGAGCCCTCTGCTGGAGGAAGAGGCCCTCAGGCTGGAAGTCTGAGGGCCTGGGAAGGAGCCTCAGTGTTTCTACCCAGGGCCATAGTGCCCCATCCCAGCAGACTGAGGAGAGATAGAGCAGTGAGCACCCATACCCCTCCTCTCACCAAGCTCCCACTCACCTTCACAAAGGTGTTGACGGCCATGATGGCCATGTCAGGCTGACTCTTGGCATAGTTCATCAAGTATAGGTACACCAGCTTCTTCAGCTCCAGGTTGTCTGTCTGCATACAGTTCACCACGTCGGGGAAGAGGGCACTGGAAGATCACAATGGCGTCAGTGTGGGGAAGGCTGAAGAAAACAAGAGGAAGACTTTCAGGCAGCTAATGGAGGAAGTTGAAAAGGCGGGGACAGTGGGTAGGAGGAATGGAGAAAGATAACAGCACTTCCTAGTAAAAAGGAGGGCATCAGTATGCTTTGTTACCATGAACACTTACTGGTAGAAATGGAATCCCAAAGGATGATTTTAAAAGCAAAAAAAGTCCTCTATTCTTTTCAGAGGGTTCAAACATGAGCTCTAAAGCCCATCAGACCTGGTTCAAACCCAGCTCTGCCTCTTGCTGGCTGTATGAGGCTGGGAAAATGCCTCTATCCACTAAGTCTCAGTTTCCTCATTTTCAAGAAAGGGCAACAAAACCCCACTTCACACGGCCCTTGTGATAATTAAAGGAGACAGCATACTTAACGTATCTGGTCCTTGACATCTGGGAGATGTTAATAAATGAAAATGATTGTTTTTCTTCCCCTGATACTTAACATGGATCCTTACATTGGGCTGCTGGTGCCAGAGGGGTGTAGGGAAGCAGGGATGGGTCGTCCTGCTTTCACCACAAGGGCCAGCTCAAGCACGCACTAAGAACCAGCCCAGCATGTACAGAGCGTGTGCTATACGCCAGGCCTGGCGATAAGGGCTTCACATACTTGATCTCATTTAACAGCCCCGAGAAGCCAGGGGATTATCCTCATTTTACGGAGGATAATACTGAGGCTCATAAATGTCAAATAACTGGTATACTGCATAGAACCAGTCCTGACATGGTACCCCAAAGTCCCAAAGTCACACGCCCCTTGAGATGTGAAATATGGTGAGAGACCAATTTTCTGTCTCTGGAACCATCACCTCCCCTCTCAATTTTCATGCTTTTACGGGCAAGGACACTGCAACACGAGACTTAAGAGGTCAAAGTGAATTTCCTGAGCCCCAGCAGGCAGGAGTTCAGCCAGTGCTGGAAGTGACGCATCGCCTTGGAAGGTGACAACCAGGAAGGAGGAGGGGAGAGGAGGAACAGCTGATGAGCCGAGTTGCTCTTTTGGGCTCGCCACATCAGCACAACAAACTCGTTTGAGACAGAACAACAACGATGCTTCCTCTGTGAGGAGGTGACAGGGGTGTTCTAGTTGAAGGAGAGCGGCTTTGTCCTGGAAGGAATCTGACTTGGAAGGAGGCCCAGTTTCCAGCAGACGCCTGATCCCTTTGCCGCTCTGTCTTTAAGAGGTCCCTCTGCAGAACTATTTCTCCTGTGGTGCTGTCAGGAGGTCCTTTGCTGATGGGGGCAATGGGATAGGGTAATCCACAGAGAAGTCTAGAGCAGTGGGAGACTGCCAAGGGACCTGGATGGGGAGCTGCTCCATGCTAGCACCCAGGCCTATGAAGCACGGGGCTGGGCACCATGAGGGCACAGAGGAGAGGAAATGGGCGAAAGCACCCTGGATTTGGATTTCAGAAGGGCTGGGCGTGAGTCCTAGCTCTGCCGTTAACCATGTGACTGTTGAGAAATCACTGTACTCCTTCTTTATCTTGTTTCTTTGGCAGTAAAAATATCATTAACTATAATTTAGGAATTGTAAGGAACTACTAGGGAAACATTTGAAAGTGTTCTGAAGACTCTCAAACACTGTGCAAGTGTTAGTTGTCATAAAATCCAGTCCCTGCCCTTGAGGACTTTACAGTGTGGTGGGTGGGTAAACACAAGTACACATAAGAAGAGGACAGTCTTGGGCCCAGTGGCGTAGTGGTTAAGTTCGTGTGCTCTGCTTCGGCGGCCCGGGATTCACAGATTCAGATCCTGGGCGCAGACATGTGCACTGCTCATCAAGCCATGCTGTGGCGGCGTCCCATATACAAAATGGAGGAAGATGGGCCCAGATGTTAGCTCAGTGTTAATCTTCCTCAGCAAAAAGAGGAGGATTGGCAATGGATGTTAGCTCAGAGCCAGTCTTCCTCACACACACACACACACACACACACACACAAAAAGAGGACAGTCTAGAATTAGGGCCAGGTGACAGGAACACAGAGCAAACGCTGCAGGTTCAGGGCAAATGGCCAAAGTGATGAGGGAAAGCAGCGGGGAGACCTTGAATGGGTTTTAAAAACAGAAAAACGTGGGGCCAGCCTGGTGGTGTAGTGTTTACGTTAGCGCACTCACTTCGGTGGCCCAGGGTTCGCAGGTTCAGATCCTGGGGGTGGACCTACACACCACTTATCAAGCATGCTGTGGCAGGCATCCCACATATAAAGTAGAGGAAGATGGGTATGGATGTTAGCTCAGCGCCAATCTTCCTCAAGCAAAAACAGGAGGATTGGCAACAGAACTCAGGGCCAATCTTCCTCACTAAAAAAAAAAAAAAAAAAAAGGGGAAAACGAGCTGTGTAAATGGAAAAGGGGAAAGGGACAGTCCAGGCAGGGGAAAAGCAGGAGCAAAGGTGTGGCAGCAATTCTACACATGATCTGCTCTGGCAATCAGATGCAAACCAGAGGTTACAAACTGGTGACAAATTTGACAGATCCAATCTGCAGGTGTGTTTTACTTGGACAATGTTAATTTGCAATGTTTATTTGCTTGTTTAATAACATCTGGCAATCTAAAATAGGCAGATTTAAAATGAAAAATCCAGATTTCCTGTTCTTTTTAAAAACCAGAAGACTTGGCCACACCGGGTCCATTTTTTCCAGCTGGCAGCTACCCTCTGGAGCTTCTTACAGGGTTCCTGCCACATCCACTTCATTGCCTGGTGCCTTTTCAACCTAGTTCACTTCACTCACTCCATTACTACCCGACTCCATCAGCATCTGAGCTCGTGACCCCTCTGCAAACAAAACCTTCTGTTTGGAAAGGTTTGTGAAGGCAGCTATAGGAGGGGAGACATGGGTCCCTAGAGACACCCTAAAGGAGAAATCTGAACTGGACCCAAGCTCTAAAGCCTCCCTCCAGCTGCCACCCAGCCCACTCCTGCACACCTGACATCTTTGCCCACGGTCATCGACGCAATCACTTTCTTCACTGCCTCCTTCTTCTTTTCCTTCTTGTCACTGTTGAGCTCTGCCTTCAGCTCGAAGATCTCCCCTAAAAAAGGAAGCACGCATAAGCAATCCATTCCCGCCCTGCCAGGGGGCGATTCCCAGTGCCCAACTTCCAAAAGGATGGAAGAGAAGCAGGTAAGACACTGTGCTGGAGCTGAGGGCAGCGTTAGGCCCTGGCCCTGGGTGGACCACTGTTAGGAGAAGAGCTGTCGAGACGGAAGCTTGGAGGATACGCTGGACTGAGGAGAGGAACCATGGAAGCTCCGAAGGTCTGAGAGACCAAAAGCATAAAGGCAGGTCCTGCTTAGTCAGATGGGTAAAAACACACAGAAGAAAGCAAAGTTCTCCTCAGCCACGCTCACCCAAAGCCTCAAGGTAGTGTGTGACGGGAATCTGGGTCTTAAGGTTTGAAGGGAGAGGGTAGGATTTGCTCCATTCTCACACACACAGGCTTTTCCTGTTTTCCTAGGACCTCCAGTTAAAACAGCTCGCTCAGGGTTTCACTTCCCGAGCCACAAGTGGTTGCTCAGCTCTGAAAATGGGAATTCAGCTGCCCCACGAGGGCTCTAGCACGTAATAAACTGTTCTTAAGAACTTGATGATCTGGAAAAAACAAACAAGGAAGTAGGGTTGTTCAAGGCCCTGGCATGGAGAGGTAGTCAGGACCGTGATAAGCCCAATAACAGGTTACAGAGGGCAGACTCTGGAGTCAGACAGGCCTCCTGCCCTCAGAACAGCAGCAGCCAGCAGTTCCTGAGCACTTCCCTAAGCCAGGTGCCACATTAACTTCTTCCCACGCCTCTCATTTCATTCTCACAACAACTCTGCATTTCTGCCCATTTTACAGACGAGCAAATGGAGGCTATAAGAGGTTTAGTAACTTGCCCAAGAACACACAGGTAGGAGGAGGTAGGGCCAAGATTCAAAGCCAGGTCTGCCAGCTCCACAGCTCATATGCTCAGGCTGACTGAGGACATCCCTCTCTTCTCTGAACATATTTCCTTGTCTGTACTCTCTACCTTGATTGGAGCATTGAATTCTCTCATTTAACACTCAGATGTAAAATGTTTATCTCAGCGCCTGGCACTCAGTGGTCTGCATTAAAGGTGGCCACTATTAATAGTAACTTGCCATGTGACCTTTGTCTTGGATCCCTCTTTTGTAGAAGGAGAGTCCTGGGCTTCCCTCTCAAGTTACTTGGGGTGGGGGAGAAGCAGAGACTATCATGTGGGGGGAAGTGCTGAGGAAGTTCAAGATTGGGAGAAAAGAAAACTAGCAAGCTTTTATCATGACTAAACAATGTGGTATTCACCAAAGAACTTGAGATGAGAGACAGCAAACAAGGTTAATTAAGAACAATCCACACAGCAGAGCCCAGGGCAAGGCCACACTGAGGATATTGCTCAACGGAGCCAGGAGGAATCTGCAGACTTTGCAGTTCAAATTCATGGCTCTGTTGTGCTGAAGGAACACAAGCCCTTCTCCTCCAAGAGACTGAGGTGGCCGGGTCTCCCTCCTGTGGGATCCAACAGACCGTGATGACTTTGACCTGCTCCCTGCTGCAGGGCTGCCCCTGCTTTGCTCAAAGCGTTTGGCCAGATGCAGTACAACTGGCCGTCAATTGATGGATCTAGGCCTGAGTCACCTTGGCCCCAAGAAGGCTGGTGAGGGGATCTGCCTGCTTCTGAAATGTCTCCTTCCTGTAATGGGCCCCAAATCCCATCAATCACCACACCTACCTTCTCAGTCTCATACAAGGCATCTGATCCTCTCCATCCCCGTGCCATCCCCCCAACGCCCCTGGCTCAGGCACCATCATCTCTCATCAGAGCCGTGGTACTGGTCTCCCTGCCTACCTCCCCCCACAGCCCAGCTTCAACCTCTTCAATCCTTTATTAGAACCTGCCTTGGACCTTCCCTTGCTTAAAACCATCACTGACGCCAGATTTGGAACCAGGCATCCCTCTATAGACATTCTCCTCAAAAGTACACCCACAAAAAACCCCACCACTGACATCCCGATACACTTAGCACTAAGTTCACCCCCTCTGCCTGGCTCACCAGGCCCTGCACAACTGATTCCTGCACACCTCTCCAACCTTCCATCACACTCTTCAGTAAGTTGTGCCCAACTGCTTTCCTTTCCCTGAAGGTGCCATGGGCAGAGCACTTGCTGCCCTCCCCTCCCCTCCCCCACAGCCCCCTTTAGCTAGCTAGCTCCACCCAGGGTCCTCCCACAGCCTGCTGCACTTCCCTTATCACAGCACCCACCGCCCTTTAGTGTGATTACTACTTAATAGCCTGTCTTCTCTGCTCAACTGCAAGCAAAGCCAGGTGAGAGACTCTGTTTGTCTCCTCCACTGCACATGGAAGGTGCTCAATAAAAACTGGCTGGACCAATAAGTGAGATGGCTGATGAGGGGCAGACTGCAGGTCCTGGCTCAGATGACCCAACAACAGACTCTTCTCATCTGGTCAGCAAGCATGTGTCAATCTCACTTGGAAGGAAGGAGGGAGGAAGGAAGGGCCAGTCAGAAAGATGCTTACAGGGGTAAAGCACATTTGTCAGCCACTACAACAACCTCCATTTCCCGAAAAGCAGAAACAACCACAATACTCAACAATATAAGACTAGCTTAGCAAATTTCAGTGCAGCAACTCAACAGACTAACCCTGAGTCGTTAGAACTATGGGGAAATGTTTATGATAATGTCAAATGAAAAACAGGATATAAACTCTGACTTCAATCACATAAAATATGGGCCCATGGATAAGGACCAGACACACACACACTTATCACTGTGGGGCTGCTGATAAGATTGTATGCTTTCTTTCCTCTAAGAAAAAACATCATATTTAACAAGTTTAAGCCATGGAGAACAAAAGAGGGTTTTTGCTTTAGTTGGAGCTAATGCTCTTCCCTTCTTGAGTTCTAAAAGAAGTGGTCAATTTCTTACATCATCAACAATTCAATTTTCTGGATCCACAAGGTTAAAGATGCTCTGGGTAATTCCCACCACTCACTTCTAGGCCTCCACCCCCACCCTACTCCCCACCCTTGAAAGGAGCAAGCAGAAGGGTCAGGCAGGGGAAAGAGTAGGACAAGACCCCACAGTGAAATATACAGTACCTTTCTTGGTCGTGGTGAAATATTTTGAGTCAGTCATTTTGGTCTCTTATCTGTGGCCAGACTCTGCAAGATAGAAGAGAGGGGTGACTTTCCATTGTGTTCCATTTCATTTTCAGTTACGGAGCACAGGAGGAGGGAAGGATCCAGCATACAAGTGGCATAGGAAGATAGCTTCTTATCTCTTTACTGGGCAAATGAACTATTAGATAATGGCTGATCAGATTTTGGAAGGGAATTCTGAGGGATTGATCAAATTTTTGAATGTGCATATCCTTTGACCCAGCAATTCTGCTTCTAGGAAGCTCCCCCACAGAAATATCTGCACAACAATATAAGGGTTTTACTGCAGCACTGTCCATAACAATGCATTATTGGAAATAACCTAGCCCATCATAAGAGAATGGCTAAATACTCTGGAAGAGTCCACAGATTAAAAAGCACTCAACAATCACAGTCTCAGATGCCCCTTCATGGTGCTCACTCTGCCCAGCACTGTTCTAGGTGCTTCACATCCCTTCACTCACTAAACCCTCATCACAGCCTCGCGGAGGTACTATCATTACCCCAATACGGTCAAATGAGCTTGGAAAATGCCAAGTTTGAAAAGCTGGGGAAGTTTCTTCTCTCCCCAACGTTTCAGAGCTTCTCTAATGGTGATGTGCACTATTCATCTCTAAAGAAGGCTAGAATCTACACATTGCACACTCTATAGCATTCTCCAAATCTAACTGGCCAGTTTTCTCAGAGCATCTCTGAGGACATCTCCCAGTGCAATACTCACACTGTGAAGTGCTATTCTAAGGCAATAGGACAAAGAAAGTACCAGGGCCCCCTCATTCATTCAATAAACATATACTGAGCACCTGCTATGTAACCTCAATAGTTCCCCTTGGTCAACAGATGAAAGATAAAAGAAGCTACACAGGAGCCAAGTATCCTAGACACATGGCAGAGGCTCCTGGGGTTGTTCTAACATATATTAAGAAGCTATCCCTTCACCGATCCCCTATTACAGCCAGGAGCTTTATACATATTATCTCTTTAATCCTACCAATAAGGTAACTGTTTTTAACCCCATTTTACAGCTGAGGAAACTGAGGCTCAGGGATGTTAAGTAAATTGCAGAAGGTCACATGGCTTGTAAATAAGTGGACTGGGAGACCATCTCAGGTCTATCTGAGCTTAGCACCTGTGCTCTATCAATGAAGGAATTCTGCTTCCCCCATCTGAGAGGGAAGATGGAGCCCTGACAGTGGCTAAGGACTCAGTCCAAAAAACCAGGAGACTTTCAGTGCCACCTTCTAGTCCTTCCTGTTGTTTTAATGGTACAGAAAACCAAACAACCCGAAAAACAGACATGTGAATGGAGGAAATTCACTCACTTTGTTCCTTCTGTTGCCTCTATGGAAGAGACTCAAACATGTAACCCATCAACATCTTCTTTCAACTCATTACTACGGGGGGACGAGATGAAGGTTACCGGTGGGATGGATGTGAGAGATCAAGGATCATTTCAAAAGTCTCTGGAAACAAAGCTGACATAGCTCCTCTCCAGCTCAACTGTATTTTTCCAGGCTAAGCTTGTATTTATGACAGGATGGCATTGGGGCTGTTCTCCAACTGAGACACCCATAGATTTTGTTTCAGTAATCAATGGGAAACAATATGTACTGTCCCAGGACTGCCTTAAATCCTTTGTGGATCCTGTTAGAATAAAGGAATAAAGGCTTCGCTGACATAACAGTTATACAGAAAAAGACACAATTCTACTTTGCTTTGCAAGGTTGAAAAGGGATGATGGAACTTTCCTGTGGGAGCTGTGGGAAAGCACACAAGAGACTGCTGTGTCTGAGGATGCCAGACCCACCATGGAGACTCTAACTAGCAGGTCCTGGCAGCAGGAGTCAGGGCTGTGGACAGATACACAAAGGGAGAACCCACGTCGGCCTGCTCCACAGCTCCATCCATCCTTCCCCTTCATAGCCAATTAACACGTGGCCAGTGTTCAATTGATACTTGTTGAAAGAAATGAAAAGGGAGCCCTGAAAATCCCAGGAGCCTCAGCCTGCTCTCTGACAGCTCTGTTATGTAACTATTTGGCATTCGTTCCCTACAGGAGTTTACTTACATTAAAAATAATTTTCTTTTGAGTACATATAAAGCCATTTTCTTAGAGAAACCTCACAAACCTAGAGGTTCTTTCTGGAGTGCTGAGAATGAGCAGGTAAATGAGATAATGGGATGTCTGTCACACAATAAAGGGCTGCATGGCTTCAGAAGCCACAGGCGTGAGCAAAACCGGCAGAGGTATCCAAAACAGGTTTCCCTGTTTCTCAAGACTAAGTTTAGTCTAAGAAGAGGGGTCAATGAAGGCAAATGGGGCTAAAAATCACAGGCCAAAACAATCACAGAAAGTAACATATAAACCCCTTCACCATTAAATCTAGAAGGAAATCAACGTGAACAAAGTAAAAACTACCTTAGATGTCTAACTTCAGCGCTGCCCAGAAATTCTTCCTTCTCCAGTAGAGGAGGCTGTCAGAGACTTTCCCCTTATCTGCAGGCACAGCACAACATCTGGGGGCCCTCAATTCCCAGAACACAACTTGCTGGCGACAGATCTGTGCTGTATGCCAGGTGGAGGAAAGGGTGGGAAAGCTTCTCTTTCGGGGGATTAAAAAAAGCAACAGAGCTGCAGGGTCAGTAGTTAGATCACCACAGCCACTGACACCCCTACCGCAACGAGCTTTTGATGACACTCTTCCTTTCACAGGTGCTAAGCAACTACTCACAAACTTACACTGCCACCCAGGGCGCTGGCACTGGCTGCCTCTTTTCTCTGCAGCGTCTATTTTGCATATCCCTCTGCAGAGGGCCCAACGGGACTGAGGATGCTGAAATCGTATCCCTCTGAAGTTGTTTCATATACAGGAAATTAAAAGAGAAGGAAGGGGAGGTGGGGAGAAGTGAAAATGCTTTTGCAAAGTCACCCCAGAGCACAGATCTAAAAAACCTCACTTCACGGTGAAAGATCAACTGCACCTTGTTCATCTACTGAGGGAGGCTATCTCCTTGTGTCCTTTCTCTGTAGTTGCCGCTTAGATGTCAGCACAAGAGAGATTTTTCATTCTCTCTGCAGGAACGGAAAAAGCTCAGACTTGTAGATGCCACAGGAAAGACGGGTGCTTTCCCTGGCACTGCTCAGCTGTCCCCATACACTGTATCCCTACTAATGGAGGCCAAAGGGGCTAAGATTTTGATGAATCTGATCGTGTACATGAGCCATCTTTGGAAGCAGGGAGCCAATTTAGGCAAGGAAAAACTTAGGGTTTGGATTCCATCTTTGGAAGTGGCAGGGTGCATTAAAAAAAGCAGTAATTGGAAGGAATTTTTGGTTTGGAAACTGCTCTGGCCAGTGTGATGAGTCACTCTTGCTAAGGAGACAGCATTCTGGGCTGGGATACCCCTTAATTTCAGTATCTATAGGCCAAGGAATGCCTCAAGGGGATGGCACAGTCCAAATTAAAAGAGGGGCACACCTGGAAGGACTGGTTTTGTCTTTGAGGAGCCACTGCTGCTGTCCCTACCTTAAGTCTACCTTCCCACACCCATCCTCAGAAGATGACTTTGATGCCACAATCCTAGGACCAGTTCCTGTTAATCTCACTTTTTTTTTTTTTTAATTCTATTGACATGCCTGTTTCCCCCTGCCACTAGGCTTAAAGAAAAGGGACTGAGTAATAAAGCCTGAAATAGAGTAGTTTTCTAGAATTATAAAGAAGTCCTTGGTGAGAATCACTGACATACTGGCCAGGGACAAAGATGTAATGTAATCTAAGAATGGAAAAATGAAGTCCTAGGAAGAAAAGGGAAGGGGAAAAAACTCATAAAAATATTCCCAGCTGACTTTAGATTTTAGCCACTGGAGTTAGGGTTACATTTAAGGGAAAAAAAAAAAAAGACTTCAACACTTTTCAAATCTTTGAGTCTTCACATATCTAAATGTAATTTTATAAACAAGAGAAAGAATACCTTTGTGTTTTGAGCTCATAAAATGAATTTAAATCTGCAAGAAATACATTAAGAAAATGAGTATTGAGTATATTTCAACTTTTCTCCAAGGTCTCAAAATTGCTAATAATAACAATAATAATTTTTAAAGGAAAGAGTACTGAACTGAGGTTACAGTTTACTTCATCTCTGTAATTCAACTTCGCCTCTTGAAAATGGGGATCTCACCACCTGCTGCTCTACTTACTTTACATATTTCTTCTGACAGAGAATAACGTGAGAATGAAAGCACGTTGATGAGTATAAACATCAACACCGTAAATATGAAATTCTAGAATAAGTAGAAGAGGATGCTTCTAGGTGGGAAGGACTGACAGAAGGGGGCACGAAAGAACACTAGGGTTGAAAGAAATGATCTGTGTCTTCTTTATCACGTGTGTGAGGGAGAGTGGCCCTGAGCTAACATCTGTGCCAATCTTCCTCTTTTTGCTTAAAGAAGAGTGGCCCTGAGCTAACATTTATGCCAATCTTTCCTCTATTTTGCATGTTGTCACTGCTACAGGATGGCTCGATGAGTGGTGTAGGTCCACACTCGGGATCCAAACCTGTGAACCTGGGCTGCCAAAGCGAAGTGCGCCAAACTCAACCACTACACCACCAGGCTGGCCCATCTTGATCCAAACTGTACACTGGCCACACTGTACACTTGAGAGCTGAGCATTTCACTTGGTGTAAACTATACAAACATTAATTTTTTTTAATAACAAAATAAAACCCAATGCTGCAGAAGAAAAATAAAACACTGCATACTCCAGAAGAAATAAAGCCTTTCTGAGTATGACATAAAATCAAGAAGACTTAAAAGATCTATGAATTAAATTATACAAAAATCAAGTTTTGGGGCCGGCCTGGTGGCGCAGTGGTTAAGTGCGCGCGCTTTGCTTTGGCGACCCGGAGTTCACAGGTTCGGATCCCAGGCGTGCACCGATGCACCACTTGTCAAGCCATGCTGTGGCGGCGTCCCATATAAAGTAGAGGAAGATGGGCACGGACGTTAGCCCATGGCCAATCTTCCTCAGCAAAAAGAGGAGGATTGGCATCGGATGTTAGCTCAGGACTGATCTTCCTCACAAAAAAAAAATAAAAATCAAGTTTTCCTGCATGGCCAAGAACATAATAAAAAAACAAAAGACATACGATAAACACACATAAAAATATTTGCGTCCCATTGCAGACAAAAGCCTCTTTTCCTTAATATATGAAAAGTGACTACAAACAGGAGAATGGCAAAGGATGTGGCCTATTCACAGAAAACGAAGTACAGTGGTTTAAGCTTGCTTATAATAAGAGAAATGGAAACTGAAATTACAATGAAATACCATCCATCAGCTACTGGATTGGTAAAGACCCAAAAGTCTGATAACATTCCATGTTGGTGCTGATGTGGGGAAATAGATCCCCTCATATGATGCTAGTGAGAGTCTAAATTGCTACAACCTCTACAGCAATTTGGCAACAGCTACCAAAATTACAAAGGTATTTACCCTTTGACCTAGCAATTCTGCCTCTAGGAATTTATTCTATATGTACAAAACTATGTATACACAGTTATTCATGTAGCATCCTTTGCAATAGCAAAATACTGTAAACACCTTAAATATTCTTCTATGGAGGACTGGTTTAAAAAACCATGGCACGGCTTATAGACATACGGAATACTATGCAACTATAAAAAAGAACGAGGCAGTTCTAAATGTGCTTGTATGCAAAGCTTTCCAAGATATTAGTGAAAAAGGCAACAAGCAAAAGTATATGTAGTATACTACCATTTCTATTAAAAAGAAAAATATGAATATTAATAAAACATAAATATCCATGTTTGCAAATGCATTGGCTATCCTTGAAAGGGTAAACAAGAAAAGTCAACAGTGATGTGCTCCAGAAAGGAAGCTGGATTACCAAGGGATGGGGTGAGAGACTGATTTTCCATCCTTCACCTTTTTGTATCTCAGGAATTTTATATCCTGTGCATGTATCACCTCTTTAAATATAATGCAGTTTAGAAAACAACGGTGCATCTATCCAAAACACTGTTCCCACTCCTGGGCGCATCCTTCAGTCTCGGCTCCAACACCGCTGCCCCAGAGGAGCATTCTCTGGACCCAGGGAGGCAGAGGCCTCCCCACATTTGACTCAATCATATCGTGGACTTCTCCACAGCCCTCCTCAAGACTCTAATTTGTGATCTGCCCTGTTTAATGCTGTCAACCCAGTGACTGGCACTATGCCCGGCACATTCCAGGAGCTCACCAAATGTTTGCTGGCAAAACAAATGAAAAGACAGGTTCCCAGAGAAGCTAAAAACCAAGGGCTCATAACAGATCAAGACAAGAGGACTCCCTGATGAGTGCCAGACAGTGACGACTGGCAAACCAGGAAGATAAGGCTTTGCAGTTAACTTTCAACAAATATGGCAAGGCTGATCCAATGCCAAGATGGCTGCCAAGAAATCTAGCCTTGCTACCAACAGCTGTGTGACCCTGGGCAAATCCCCCCATCTCTTGGCCTTACTTTCTCCAATTGTCAAACAAGAGAATTCAACCAGATCAATGGCTTTTCAAGTCCCTCCTTGCTTTTAAACTGTTTAAAGCAAGAGTGGAACTGCTCTGGTTGAAGTAAGGGGTAGGGGGCCTAGAGCCTGGCTCACTCTACTATGCCCACCTCTCCCCCTCCTCATCAGGAGCCCTTCAGACAACCCATAGTTCCATGGAACAAACTATTAAATGACAGATAAAGCCCCTCCCACATCTCATGTTCTACGATTCTCTGCTAGATGAGAAACCCATTTCCTCACCAATGAGTATTCTTCCTGGGTTATCAAACAAGAGGAAATGGAGCATGATCATTCTCAGAGCATGACAGAAGATGTTTCCAGGGGGACAAAAGAGAAAATAAATTCAGAATGCAGCCAAGGCCAGCAAACCTTATTATGTCTTCAGTAGGAAGGAAAACAGTAACAAGCCAAGCAATTCCCCAAATGGCCAGCCAATGGCCAGGGAAAGGACTTTTCTAGTCTCAGGGCAATGATTCATGTCAGAGCAGCCCATGCTCTGCAATTGGATGAGAAGCTTTAAGTCAGCAGCACTAACATAGCTCACTGCACACCATTGGCACTCAACGAATTAACCAGTCAGACAACCAGTGTTGTGAGATCAGCTAGATAAGCGGCTTTAGGAAAGGAAAAGGGGAAAGAGACATTTGAGGTCTGATCCAGCTGCCAAGACCCATCTCTGAATTCGAGCATAGTCGGGCAGGGCAAACTGATCCCTGAAAGTCTGTGTTGGTGACTTTCAACTTCAGTGCTGAAGCTGTCACTGTTAAACCCTTGCCTGATGAACAGCTTTCAGAAACCTGCTCCAAGGCACATGCCAGCTCAAGGACAGTCAAGACTAAGCTAGGAAGAGTGAATAAAAGAGGCTAGGGTGGTGTCACTGTTTCTTCTTCATTTGGAACAGAAAAGCCAAACTTTGATCATCCCACACGTTTTGTGGTTTCAGTTCCTTCTCAAGGGCAGAGATTGATTTATTTCACAAACATTCCCCTACTCTGTGCTGTGGATTATGTCCCTGATCCCATGATTTAGAGTTTAATAGAGACAATGATTCTACTCAAGACCCAGTAATTCTACTCACCATTCCTCACCTGTCTGACAGTCTCCTTTTAAAAAGGAAAAGGTCCTCACAGGTAAGTACTAAACAGACAGGGAAACAGGTAAAGCCAAATCGAAGATTAAAGTGAGTCAGCAGTAGAGAAACCAGATTTCTCTGTTTCTCAGTTTCTCTCTGAGACAACATGGTCACCAAACAAGCAAACCACACACAGGCTCTTTCAAGTCAGCTCAATAACTATGAGAAAATAAGCTGTGTTCTTTGGGCTTGGCATGAAATTCGGAATGAAGGTGGCAGTGGTAATATGATGGCAAATAGATGTGCACTATGGGCCAGGCACTAAAGAGCTTCAAACTTAATCCCCACAGTCATCTGTAAAGAAGGGACTGATAACATCACAAGTTGGCAGATGAGGAAACGGGAGCCCCGAGAGGTCAAGGCATTTGTCTGGAGTCACACGGCTAGAAAACGGTAGTGCTGACACTCTATCCCTGCCCCATAATGAAGTCGCACATGTCCCACTCTGTCCAGCGAGGCAACTCCTCCTCTCTGAATGAAGGAGAAATACACACTCTCTAGGCTAAAGGGTACGTGAAATATGTTGCCACACATCCCTCGAATGTTGAATTACAGGTTATTTTAGGGCCACCCAATTCATTCCTGGACAACAGGAATGTCAAGTTTGGTAACGTGCCTAGCAAACGCCTGCCTGGAGGAGTTCGCCGAGTTACTGGCCTCCTGGGATTTGGACAAAAATTGATTAGTCAAAGTCAATCTCCTGAGACCCACTAGCAAAGCCTCAAAGTGAAAAGGAACTAAAGGCAGGCAAATGGCACATGCAAATGTTCTGATATCAGCACCAAGTCTCTAGAACTGAATTCTAGAATCATGTGCCAGTTCTCAACTAATCTACAAGCAGTAATGTGTGGAAAGATCTGCTGCCGAGAAAAAGACAAGTTCCTCTGGAATGGAAAAAAAAATGTAACAGGGGCTTCTTCTGAACAATCCTTAAATTAATCAAGATGAGAAGAAAGAGGCCAAAGCTACAAAACAAAGCTCCTTGTGATCTCAGTTTTCCCATCTATATAATGGGAACACTTTCCGAAAACCTATCAAGTTTTGTGGCCATCCATTCAGCACGTATAACAGTGTGAAGCATCGTTGGCTCCAAGCCTGGGACTGTGCCGCACACGGGAGCAAGCACAGAATAGACAAAGGACAGTCTTTTCCCACAGGGCGCTTACAGATTCAGAGGCCAGGTAAAGGACTTCAGGTGAACAGCAGAGTGATCATGCCCTGCAGGTAACTGACACCAAAGCTCAGAGGAGGAGAGTTCTGAGATAGGTGGAGCATCAAAGGAAGCCCTCTTAGATGAAGAGGGGCTTGGCTGGACATGAAAAGGTGCATCAGATTTGGAAAGGGAGGGGCAAGGGTGACATGGAGAAGAATCACAACAACCAGCATAACAGGGAGTGAACTGAGAATAACTAAACCACCACCAACACTGGCTGGGGCTCAGGCTCTGTGCTCAGTAATTTATAGCCCCCGTCTCATTTAATTCTCAAGGTAACCTATTTAAAAGTGAGGAATTAGAGACACTGAGAGAAGAATAACTTATCCAAAGCCAAAACAAGCATGCGTGTTCAGGAGTTTGTGAGACCCCCTGCCTGGCTGAAGGCAAGGACTTGGAAGGGAAAGGAGCTGATGAGGTTAGGCAAGGAAGGATGAGACTCAAAGATGGCCTTGGACGCCAGGGTGCTGGACCCTGCTGCAGAAGATGCAGTGATCCTATCATATGACAAATCTCATGCTGACAAGCACTTGACACTGCTGATCACTCCCTCCTCCTCGAAACACTTTCTTCCCCTGATTCCAGAATGCCATGCTCTCTGCTCTCCCGCCTACCCCACTGATTCAGTCTCCTTTGTTTGTTCCTCCTCCTCTCCCTCTCCTTCAACACTTGAAATGCCCCAGGGCTCAGGACTGGTACCTCTTCCTTTCTCCACACGACACTATCTTGCTTCATCCAGTGTCACAGCTTCAAGTATCATCTACATATATCCAAACTGCCTAACTGTCATCGCCACTTGAATGTCCATATGGCAACAGGCAGCTCAAACTTAACAAGATAAAAACTGACCTCTTGCTTCCCCCTGGCCCCCAACTGTCTCCTCCCGCAGTCTTCATTATCTAGTTACTGCCAACACCATCTTTAACAGGTTCTCAGGCCAAAAACCTCAGTTACCTTGACAACACACACTCTCTCAATATCTCACATCTAATCTATCAGCAAATCCTATTGGGTCTACCGAATCTAGAAACACAAAGTGACTTTTCACCAGCTCCATCACTACCACCTGGCCCCAGGCCAACAACCCCTCCCATTGAGATTGCTACCAAAGCTGCTTCCACACTGCTCTTGGCAACCCGTCTCAGCAACAGCCAGAATGATCCTATTACAGTCTAGGTCAGACACCAGCACCCCTCTGCTCGAAATCCTCCAAGGGTTCCCCATCTCACTCCGAGTAAAACCCAAAGTCCCTACCATGGCCTCATAGCCTACAAGGCCCCGTATGAGATGCACACCCCCTTCTGTCTCCCTCACCCACACCCCCTCCCCACCATTACCTCTTTGAACTCTTCTCCCACTGTTCTCCCCACCACTCCCTCAGCTCCAGCCATACGGGCCTCTTTGCTGATCCCTGAACACAACAGGCATGTTTCCACGTCAGGGCCTTCCCATGTGCCGTTCACTTTGCCAGGAAGGCTCCTGCCCCAGATAGCCTCATGGCTCAGTCCCGTACCTCTTTTATGTCTCAGCTGAAACGTCACCTTCTCTCTGAGGCCTCCTCTGACCACTTTATTTAAAATTGTGCACATCCCCAACCAATCCCCTCCACTTCCTGTCCCTCTTTCCTCCTTTTGTTTTTTCTTCAAAAGGAAAAACAACATAGTATCAAATGTATATTATTTTTTTCTCTCTCTATAATGTGAATTGTATGAGGAGAGATTTTGTTCGTACTGTATTCCTAGCTCCTAGATGGTACCTGGCAAACAGCAGGTGCTCAATAAATGTTTGAATGGCTAGTACTCAACTCTCCTGTCAGGGACATTTCATGTTTTGTAAGCCAACCTCAGCTGGAGTGCAGCTTCCCAATGTTCCACTCCCAGGGTTTGCCAGGATCAGAGCTACATCTGTTCCGGCCGTCAAGCTTTTTGAACAAAATCGGAATTGAAAACACCCGACCCCCTAGCCCATCTTACAGCCTATAAATGGAAGGCAAGTAAATAAATGATAAGAGAGAGAAGAAAGGCAAAGGGAAGACTATCAGGTGGCAACATCTCCAATGGAGGAAATGTTCAGGCCACTTCCTTCAGTGAGGCCAGACCACCATCCCCTGCTCCCAGGCATCAGCTCAGGGACCAGAACTGCGAAAGGCAGGGGTACAAATGCTGGGGGTGGGCTGAGGAGGGAGCTCTGACACAGGCTATGATGTGAGCACGGCTAGGCCCTTCCCTCTGCCTATAACCCTCAAGGCCCCCAGGCCGCCCTCTGTTTTCCTCTAATTGTGAAGCTCTTCACTGCCTTTGTACTTGCTGATCCTTCTCCCTGGATTATCCTCACCAGCTTCTATAGTGGCTGCTCCAATTTATCCTTCAAATCTCAGCTTAGATGACATCACTTCAAAGATACCTTCCCTGCACGCACTATCTCAAGTAGGTATTTTCTGTCCCTAACCCCTAGAATTCTTACTCATATACTTACTCATATATTCCCACACGCCAGAAACAGATCCACATGCTGGGGATGCAGGAGTGAATGAAACAGACAAAAATGCTTCCCTTTATGGAGCTCACATCCTAATGAGGCACAGAGACCATAAGCAAGATCAATAAGTAAAATATATAGTATCTCAGATAGTGATAAATGCTGTGGAGAAAAAGAGAGCAGGGAAGGACGACACAGAGCAGGGCGGAGGGTTTTGGGAGGTTGAAATTTAACCAGGGTGGCCACAGAAGGCCTCCTTGAGCAGGTGACAGGTGACATTGTCTGGGGAAGAGCCTTCTAGGCGTAAGAAACAGTGAAAAGGTGAGAGTGTGCCTGGCCTGTTTGAGGAACAGCAGAGAGGTGAAGTGGCTTGAGCTGAGTGAGCAGCGAGAGGACAGTGGGTTGTGAGGTCAGAGGAGAATGGAAGGGGCCTGACAGATCAAGGTAAGGACTCTGACTTTCCCTCTGAGCAAGCTGGGGGCCACTGACGCAGGAGTCCTGAGATCTGACTTACATTTTAACAGGCTCTGGCTGCGATGCTTGCTTCTCTCATAGCTTATCAGTTTTTCTTATCATTACATTTGTTTTCTATTTCTTCGTCTCTCTCTCCCATTAGAATGTAGTAGGCAACCCAAGGGCAGAAACTATGTCTGGCTCGTTTACCTATCATCACTCAGCCCAGTGGCAGGCACAAAACAGGGCTGAATAAAGACTGAATGAATGAATGCTGGACTTAGGAAGTCTCTGTCCTCAGCGTCTCAACATCCAGCCACCCACCCCTTAGAGATCAGAGAATGAAGACCACAGAAGTAGACTCAACAGCTGGCTAAAATGAAATTTTGACATTTCACTCTCAATATGCTTAAGACCCTAAAAACAATTAGGGTGTAGTAAAAAGTATGTGCCACTCAAGTCTATTCCTCTAGAGAGCTCAGCTGTAAGGAAAGTTTTCAGTGCTAAACGTGAACACTGAAGGGTTGGTTTTAAAAGTTTTGAGATCTGACTTCCAAATCTACCATCTTCCCGCTCAGGATCCACAGAGATGGTAACCTGGGTGATCAGTGACTAATGCATCCCGCTGATGATCAACTTGGGGCATTATGGAGTCAATCTTAACTAGAAGAGGCCTCCTAGCTTCAGGGAGACCCTCTTGATGGAGGTCAGAAGTCAGGCCCAAGCTGAAAGACCCAAAAAGCATGAGACTTAGGCATCTGGACCCACAGCCAAGCCTCTCCTGAACTCCATTAAATAACAGGAGACAATCTAAGAACAAAGGGTTGGGAAAGGAAAGGTGGCCACAGAGGCTCTCCTGGAGTCTATACAACTAACAGGCACAACCATACGACAACTGTAAAATGAGAATTACACATTATATACCTGACTGGTTTGTGAGGCTAAAACAAGTCAATACATACAAAGCCCTTAGCACTGCCCAGACCACCAAGTGCTTGATAAACGTTAGCCACTGTTACTACTACACAGGGAGAGTGGTTACCACCAGCACCTCCCTGCTGCTTCCCAACCCCCAGATCTCTGGAGGCCCTGAGGCACTCTGGTGGCTGGCTGGGTGGCAGCAACAACAGTTCAAGAGTAGTTAATCCCACCACTGGTTAGATTTCTCCCTACCCCCCTGTGGTGACATGAGGATGCGCAGGAGATCACCTGGAAAGTGCTTTGAATTCCTCAGGAGTCAAGGATCCCTGACAATTCAATGCAATATTCATTCATTCATTCACTGAGCATTTACTGAGCACCTACTATGTGCCAGACATTTCACCAGGTGCTGGAGACACAGACAGTTATGACAAGCCCTCTCCAAGGATTAAGAACCGTTTGTTTACTTAGAAGACAGCCAAGTAAACAGACAATGATAACCCATTATGATCAGTGCCACAGGACATCAAGGAGGGGCATCTAGCTCAGGCCTGCAAGGTGGAGGGGATGATCGGATGGGAGGCACCAAGTAGTGGTCCAGCAAAGAAGGGTGTGGGGGGGTGTGTATGTGACACGAAATGGTGTTCAGGCAGTGAGAACAGCACAAAGCAAAGACACAGAGGCATAACGAGTTAGGACTTTGTAGAAAAGCAGCTGAGTTTGCTTGGAGCTTGGGAGGAGGTAGAAGTGTGGAGCAGGAGAGATAAGGCTTCCGGAAGAGCCAGGCAGGGGTCAGAGCCCAAAAGGCCTTGAATGCCATGCTAAGGAATGTGAGTTTTAGCTTGAGGGCAACGAGGAGCCACTGATGGATATTCAAGCAGAACTTTTTTTTTAAGGATTCTCCAACTGCTCAAGTGGTATTTTCTCTCTGGAGTTATATGTTTCTCTCCGTGTGAAGAGAAAAAGAACACAAAAACCATTTCTGGGCTGTAATAATTTATAAGTAACCTATCTTAGACAAAAAGACTTGTGCAGAAAAAGAAACATCTTCAAGTTATAGATGTTCCCTCAGCTTTCAGAAATACACCAAAGTGCAAAACCCATACCCAAGCCATGTTTGCTCAGTGTCAGCACATCAGGCTTTGGTGCCAGGCATGCGGGTTTTCTGGGAAGTGAGCAGTCAAGATACGCAACAGTTTCAGAGGATGACTAGAAAAAGATGAAAGTCCAAGCCGAAAGCCAGCAGGACCAATGGACTGAACTTGTTCTGACAAACTTTTAGGAAGTGAAACGAGAAGGGTGGGAGAAGTCCTGTGTACACAAAGGTCTCTGTCTGCGGAAGGAAGTAACACCCCACAAACCAGGGTAGACAGCCTTCCTCAGACATAGACCCTCAGCAGGCATCAACTGCCTACGATCAAGGCTCCCACCGCAACATTAACAGGCTCTGCACAAACTTCCTCATCTAACCCCCACACGCACCAGTGTTGGGAGGAGAGGGGGAAGGTGGTGATCATTATTTTAGAGCTGAAGTAGAGGCCCAGTCTAAGTAAGTTGTCTGGGTCCCACTATCACGAAGCTGCTGAGCTGGGATCAGAACCCAGGGCTGAGCGAGGGGGAGAAAGGGAATCTTTTGCGTGTACCTCTGAGCTCTTCAGGTTGCTCAGGGAGAAGCCTCTGCTCAACCCACACTCAACAGATAATCTCTACACAACTTCTGAGGGATCTGATTCTTTGAAACTAGTGAAGCTGCTCTTCACGTCAGTTTTTAAGAGGTCGGAGGAGCCTGGTGGGCTCAACTCAGGACAGGGAGCCAGATGCTCTGAGCTCTGCTCACGTTCCTACCATTTGTGACAAGTAGCTTCATCTCAAATCCTCCCTTGGAAGGATGGGGATAAGGTGACAATATTAAGGTTCTGTGAATTCAATGGAACTAGGAGAACAGATCATAGAGTTAAAAAAAAAAAGGCACTACAGTAATATTTACATCACAGCTTTCTTCAGAAGCACGTGGAAACCTTCACGAGTTCATTAAGGCTTACAACACCCAAGAGTGGGTAGGAAGGCAGCAGGTCTCCCTTGTGCTGCTCTCAGGGAAACTGAGGCAGAACTGGAGCTAGTGAATGTCTGCAAAGGAATAAGGCTCAGACTCACAGAACCTAGCCCTCCGGCCATCAAACCACCTCACCACCTCCCAGGCAAGATGTGCTTTCCCTAGCCAAGAAGCCATGGGGCCTGCACTTTTCTCAGAGAGACACAGACCCTTCCCTTGAGAACGTCCTTCAAGAACCTAGGGCTACAAGAGCCCCTAGAGGTCATGTGGTTCTTCTCTTCAATCCAAAAGGAATGCAGCTCAACTACTCTCAAGAGAGGTTCTAGATACTCTCAAACTAGCTTCATGGATAGCCTGCTTTGTGTCTCACAGTTCCCAATAGTCAGGAAAAACTTCCACGCTTGCCCTGAAACGTAATCACTTACACCAACAGCCTGCAGGATTGTTTCATCCTAAAGAAAGTGAGTCAAATACCCCTTATGAAGACTAGACGAGAAGCAATAAGCCTACATCTTTACATAGATGCAAATACACATAATGGCTAAAGATATTATATAGCCCCTTCATCCCAACCTTGCTCCAGCCTCTCTGCTGTCTCTGCACTTTGCTGGTCTCTGCAAGCCGGGGTAGAAACCCTGGTTCTTGTCTATACTACCTGATTGACCTTATACGTGTGATTTAACCTCCCTGTGCCACAGTTTCCCCGTGGATAAAATGGGGATAACAACCGTAGCTACCTCACAAGGGCTGCTGTGAAGTTTAAACGTGGCACTGTACTAAAGCGCTTAGCACAGCGCCTGGTACACAGTAGGAGCTCAACACGCAGCAGCTGGCATTTTCGTCGGTGTTTTTAGCATTATTACAGGTGTCCCCAGCTAACTCGTCCGTGGGGCGCCAACGGACAGACCAAGCCCCAGCGTGCCCCGGAGCAGGCGGCGTAGGGCTGTTTCTTGCAGTTTTTTTTCCTTTTCGAACCGTGGCAGAGAGATAAGGCCGGAACGAAGAGGCCCCAGGGGATAAGTGTGAAGGGGAAAACCGGGACCGAAGAGGAGCTTCCCCTGCGGCCAGGGGCGGGCTCCGCGGGGCCTAAGTCTAGCCGTCTCTCCGGGAGGGCGCCCCAGGTGGGGCTGCGGACCTGGGGCGGCTGGGCTGCGGGCAGCGGCCAAGCGGGTGCGAATGAATGAACCCGCAGTCCTTCCGCCTCGTCGGGGCCCGGGAAGCCTCTCTCGCCCCTCCAGCCCCACGTCCTCTCCGTGACCTCTGACCCCGCAACGCCCTCACCTCAGACCCCCGCCTCCCCGCCCCACTTCTCCTCCAGCCTCGTCGAACTCCCCGCCTCCTCACCCGCAGGTCCGCACGGCTCCCGGCGCCACAGCGCGGCGCGGCTCGGCAGGAAAATGTCCGCGGCCTCCTCCCCCTGCTCTCCCGGTGCGCCCGTGCGGCCGGCCGCTCGAGCCCCGCGGCTGTCACCTGCCGGGCGGAAGTGAGCTGCCCGCGCGCGGGCACTTCCGGTGGACGCACGGCCTGGGGGCGGGGTCAAGGGTGCGACCCGGGCGGGGGGGTGGTGCCCGCGGGGCGGGGCCGACCGGATTAACCTCTCGCCGGCCGCGGCGCTGCTCCGCCGCTGTCTCCCGCAGCGTGGTTAGGCAAATTAGCCCCCTCACCGCTAAGTAATTTCGCGTGATGGAGATGGAAAAGGTCGTGGAGACTCTGAGGTCCATCTCCCTTCTGTTATAGACGGGAAAACTGAGGCTCTGAGAGGGGCAGGATTTTGCTCAAGATCACTTACCGTATGAATGGAAGAGTCAAAACTAGAGCTGTAAATCTAGTCTAGCGCTCCCTGCCCTTCAGTGCAGCCCTTTGGGTATTCCACGCTAGAGGTGAAAACATCGCACTCTCCAAGAACTTCACAATATCCCATTTCTCCTTTTGCTGGGTCTGCCACGACTTCAAGTGCAATAGCCATCTCACTCCCGGCTCTGGTACTATTAACTTTCTTCTCCTTCTAGATAATTTTTGATCATCCCCCGTAAAACATTATTTTATTGCTACTCTTTAAAAATGTTTTACTAGGAAAATAATATTTGCATTGTAGAGGAATGGCAATATACTAGCAAGCAAAAAGAAGATAAAAAATCATCTGCAATCCCACCGCCCCGAGACAATCATTTTTAATATTTTGGTGAATATCCTTCAGGACTTGACATATCATTCAGTATTTTTAACTCACTAAGATGTTGGTAAAGCTTTCCCAAAACAATAAATACATTTCTGTTTGGTGCTTTCCAATACCTGCATGGTATTCCACTGTATGGATGGTATCACTGTTCTCAAAAACAATCCCTACAGTTGTACACTTAGGTTGCTACCAATCTTATAATATTATAAAACTTATTAATAAATAAGCTTGCAAAGCCAAGTCTGTATGTCCTGTCTAATCTCGATATTATTGTTTTAATATTCAATGTAGTTTTTATATGTTTAACCTGCCTCAAATCCTTTTTATAAAAGGTTTTATTTTTAAATCATTATAGACTTACAGGAAATTGCAAAAATAATACATAGGGTGCCTTCACCCAGTTTCCTTCAATAGTGACATTTTATATACTAGTAGTACAACATCAAAACCAGGAAATCGGCATTGGTATAATACCATTAACTAAATTTACAGACCTTATTCCATTTTTAAATCCTTTTCTGAAGTAGGCAGAAAACAAATAGAGTGATTTTGTATGCATGCGTCATGTTCCACATGCTATGCACAGCTGTCTGGAGGAACCACCTTTCCCTAATGATCAATGTTGGCAAATGCCATCAGCCTCAATGAAAAACAAGATTTCACTGGGAATGTAACATGGAAAGAGAAGGATTATCTAACAAAACAAACCAGCAAACCTAAAGGTACCAAGCTGGAGAGCTTATGTGAAAGTGGCAAGTTGGTGGTAAAAGCAGTCAGAGCTTTAAGAGTTCCAAGGAGACAGAAGTCACAGCATCAGTTTGCTCAAGAAGGATGTTCTGGGGAAGGTGGCATTTGTGCTAGGCCTTGCCCAGTGAGGACAGAGTTGCAGAGGCTGAGATGGAAAGAAAGGGCAAACCAGAGAGGTCAGTGCAGAGACAGGAAGGCAAGGGAGCCAGACGTCTGGGTCCTTCAGAAAGCATTTCCCAAGCCCCTGCTCTGAACCAGACCCTGGGCTGGGTGTTGGATAGTCACACAGGTGAGGCAAAGGCCCTGCCCTTGCTGAACCATCAGTTTGTCCAGGGAGGGTGACAGAGCAGCAGGCACAAATGTGGTTGGTGCTGTGATAGGGGAGGTATTGGGGACTATGGGAGTCCAGAGCAGGCACTGAAGCTCCCCCTGGGGTTGGAGGGAGCAGGGGAGGTGTGGACAAGTGGGGGGCATTTAATATGAAATTGCAGAACAGCAATGGATGTTTATGGAGCACCTGTAGTGTGCTAGGTGGTGCACAGGGGGTCTCATTTGCTCCTCACATCAGCCCCATTTTATTTGGGGAGTGGAGGGGAGCTGCAACTCCAAGAGCTGAAGTCAAACAATGTCCGAGTGGCAAAGCTGATGGTCTGGTCCCAGAGCCACAGCATACGTGCTCTCATAAGTCCCACTCATTCACCTAAAATATGTCTGTGCCTCTTACCTGAGCCAGCCATATTGGAGATACAACAGTGAACAAGATGTGGCACAACCTCTCCTTGGGAGAGGAACAATTAAAGGGGCAATTATAACACAGCCCAGAAGGACCAGGGATGTGCAGGAGACTTGGGCACCAAACTCATCCTGGGAAAGTCAGGGATGGCTTCCTGGAGGAGGTGACATCCAGCAGGAACTGTGAAGGATGATATTACTACTACTAATAGTTACCATGAAGAGTCACTGTGCTAGGCTCTTCCCCATATTAACTCACTGAACTCTCTCAACAATTTGGGGTTCTGTGACTGTCCCCAAGTAAAGATGAGAAAACTTAGGCCAGTGGGCAGAGCTGATTTTCCTCACTTCCCTGTAGGCCTTGGCCTCCTCTCTCACAGCTCAGCCTGGCAGAAGAGCTAAAAATATAATACTAATAAGAAGAGGCACAACTCAATGCCAAAGGCTGAATAATTACAGCTTGCAGAGGTGGGAGATGGAAGCAGGGAAGGGGGGCTTTCAGGGGGCTTCCCTCTCTACCCCCATCTCCAACCCAGCTGGCCACACTGCCTGAGTCACACTCACTGTCCAACACTGTCTAGAAAAGTCCCACCTGGGGCATGTGTGGCCTGCCTCAGACCTCTGAGCCCCTGGCCCAGGAGGAGCTCTTTGCTCCAGGATGGAGCAGAGCCAGTGATGGCCAAGTCCACTTGGAGAGAGAACAGACTTGTCCCAACAGATATACCATTACTAACAGTAATGTCACCTCCTGATTGGAGGAGGAAGTTTTTAAACTTTTCTCCAAGTCCTATTCATTTTCTACCCTGCCCTATTGAGCTGGCTGATGACGGACAGGCCTGTCCACCTCTTTGGGCCTCAGTTTCTCCTTCCTGAGAACTCTGTACCCAACATGTGCCAAGCACCATTGTATGCCCTTGACACCCATCACTTCATTTAACCCTCACTATTCCCAAGAGGTGGGCACTATGGAACTCCCACTTTACAGATGAGCACACTGAGGCCCTGAGAAGCTAAGGAACTTTTCCAACTTCAGGAGGCAACAATGGACCAAGCTGAGAGGCAAGGCCAGAGCTGAAGACTGCAGGGCCCATGCTTTCCCCCTCATCCCACCCTTACCTGCCTCATGACGTTTAATCCAATCAGAGGAAGGTTGGGAGTTCTTGTGGTGTCAAGAAATGACCGGGGACCTGCTGACACACAGAATCTCAGAGCATGTCTTTCCCACCCTCCATCCAAACGGGTGCCTAATAAATACACGTTGAACAAATTAAGTGGTTTTTTCCATCTATGCCCACTAGAGGGCGCACTGGTGACATTAACTGCCCCTGACCTTTCGGTGTAAGTGTTGCACAGGCAGCCGATAGCATGCCTTTCTCCGTCCCAACCTTCTTTCTAGATTCTTCTTCTTATCGCTATTACTCTACTTCAATTTATGTTTGCTTTCTGTTTTTGTTTGTTTTTTTTGTTTTTGTTTTTTTTTTTTAAAGATTTTTTTTATTTATTTATTTTTTCCCCCCAAAGCCCCAGTAGATAGTTGTATGTCATAGCTGCACATCCTTCTAGTTGCTGTATGTGGGACTCGGCCTCAGGATGGACGGAGAAGTGGTGCCTCGGTGCGTGCCCGGGATCCGAACCCGGGCCACCAGCATCGGAGTGCGTGCACTTAACCACCAAGCCACGGGGCTGGCCCTGCTTTCTGTTTTTGTTGTTTTTATCTTACAAACTTCTAAAAGTTGCCTCAGATCCTTTCCGGAAGGAGGCAGGAGTGATTTTGTCTGTACCCTCACTAACAACACCAGCCCCAGACCTGCTGAGGGTGGGCAGCTCCATATCCTTCCCGTTCAGGTGGGACCTGGCACAGACTCCAGGGCAGAGGGGCCTAGAGGCTGCCAGGGACCTCTCCTCTGCCTCCATTCTTTCCTGCTGCAAATGCTCTCATTACACCATCCCTGGTCTTCCCAGGAGCAAAATTCTGTTCACTCCCCTGTGGCCCCAGTTCTGCCATAGGCTGCCTCTTGAAGGGCTCTGCTCTCCCTTCTCAGGTTCCCCTGAGAGGGCTGAACCGCCCTCCACTGGTGCAATCAAAAAGGCCCAAGCTCTGAACCACACCCAGGTTCAAATCTTCAGCTGGACCCCACTTTCCAGCTGATTGGGCCTCCATGCAAAGTTGCTAAAGAGATTAAATTGTAGAATTTATGTATAGTGCCTGGCAACCTATAAACCCTCCTTCAATGGGAGCTTTAAAAATTATTCAAAGGCATAAATTGAGGCACAAAGAAAATGTCAATAAACTCCAATACAGTAGAATTGGAGTTCATACATCAGTCTTTGATCACAATCTAAAAAGCTAGAAACCAATAATAAAATCAGAAAATGGACTCTACACCTGGCAAATAAAACACTCTTTAAATTTAGTTATTTTAGTTATTTAACTATTAGTTAAATAGTTTAACTTTAGTTATTTAGTTTACCTTTTTAGTTTATCTAAATATTTAGTTCAACTATTTAGTTAGCAGTTTAACTTTAGGTATTTAACTCCTGAAACTTCTGGGTAAGGGAGTGAATTCAACATGTGTATGTAACTCCACACCTTTCTGAAATCCCACTAAAACAAAAGTAAGGGAATTTTAGAATTTTTTTTATTGAGGTCATAATAGTTAAAACATTGTGAAATTTCAGTTGTACATTATCATTTGTTAGTCACCATATAAATGCGCCCCTTTACCCCTTATGCCTACCTCCACCCCCTTCCCCTCTGGTAACCACTAATCTGTTCTCTTTGTCCATGTATTAGTTTATCTTCGACAAATGAGTAAAATCATATGGTGTGTGTCTTTCTCTGACTGGCTTATTTCATTTAACATCATACCCTCAAGGCCCATCCACGTCGTTGTGATTGGGATGATTTTTGTCTGTTTTTATGGCTGAGTAGTATTCCATTGTACACATATACCACATCTTCCTTAACCAGTCATCAGTCAATGGGTTCCTGGGTTGCTTCCACTTCTTAGCTATAGTGAATAATGCTGCAATGAACATAGGGGTACATACGTCTCTTTGAATTGTTGATTTCAAGTTCTTTGGATAAATACCCAGTAGTGGGATAGCTGGGTCATGTGGTATTTCTACTTTTAATTTTTTGAGAAATCTCCATACTGTTTTCCAAAGTGGCTGTACCAGTTTGCATTCCCAGCAGCAGTGTATGAGGGTTCCCTTTTCTCCACATCCTCTCCAACACTTGTTATTTCTAGTCTTGGTGATTATAGCCATTCCAATGGGTGTAAGGTGGTATCTCGATGTAGTTTTGATTTGCATTTCCCTGATGATTAGTGATGTTGAACATCTTTTCATATGCCTATTGGCCATCTGTATATCTTCTTTGGGAAAATGTCTGTTCATATCCTCTGCCCATTTTTTGATAGGGGTGTTTGTTTTTTTGTTGTTGAGTTGTGTGAGTTCTTTATATATTTTGGAGATTAACCCCTTGTCAGATATATGATTTGCAAATATTTTCTCCCAGTTGGTGGGTTGTCTTTTTGTTTTGTTCCTGGTTTCCTTTGTCTTGCAGAAGCTCTTTAGTCTGATGAAGTTCTACTTGTTTATTTTTTCTTTGGTTTCCCTTGCTCAAGTAGGCATGGTATTTGAAAAGATCCTTCTAAGACCGACGTCAAAGAGTGTATTCCCTATATTTTTTTCTAGGAGTTTTATGGTTTCAGGTCTTACCTTCAAGTCTTTGAACCATTTTGAGTTAATTTTTGTGTATGGCGAAAGATAATGGCGTACTTTCATTCTTTTGCATGTGGCTGTTCATTTTCTGGAATTTTAATGAAATATATGTAACATAAAATTTACCATTTTAACCATTTTAAGTGTACGCTTCAGTGGCATTAAGTACATTCACATTGTTGTGCAATCATTACTACCATCCATCTCCAGAACTCTTTTCATCTTCCAAAAATGAAACTCTAAACCCTTTTTTTTTCTTTTTTTTTTTTTAAGATTTTATTTATTTTATTTTTTCCCCCCAAAGCCCCAGTGGATAGTTGTGCAGCGTGTGTCGTAGCTGCACATCCTTCTAGTTGCTGTATGTGGGACTCGGCCTCAGGATGAACGGAGAAGTGGTGCCTCGATGCGCACCCGGGATCCGAACCCGGGCCGCCAGCATCGCAGCGCGCGCACTTAACCACCAAGCCACAGGGCCGGCCCTCTAAACCCTTTGAATACTAACTTTCCATTTCCCCCTCCCCTGAGCCCCTGGAAACCACCATTCTTTCTGTCTCTGTGGATTTGACTATTCTAGGTACCTCATATAAGTGGAATCATATAATATTTGTCCTTTTGTGTCTGGCTTATTTCACTTAGCTTAATGTCTTCAATGGCAATGGTTGAATAATATTCCATTGTATGGATATACCACATTTTATTTATCCATTCATCCATCGATGGACACTTGGGTTGCTTCCACCTTTTGACTATTGTGAATAATGCTGTACAAACATTGGTGTACAAATATCTGTTCAAGTCCCTGCTTTCTTTTTTTTTTTTTAATTTTATTTATTTATTTTTTTCCCCCAAAGCCCCAGTAGATAGTTGTATGTCACAGCTGCACATCCTTCTAGTTGCTGTATGTGGGACGCGGCCTCAGCATGGCCAGAGAAGCAGTGCGTCGGTGCACGCCTGGGATCCGAACCCGGGCCGCCAGCAGCGGAGCGCGCGCACCCAACCGCTAAGCCACGGGGCCAGCCCTCAAGTCCCTGCTTTCAATTCTTTAGGTTATACACCAAGAAATGGAATTGTTGGATCATATGGTAATTTGATGTTTAAGTTCTTGAAGAACCACCATACTGTTTTCCACAGCAGCTGCACCCTTTTGCAGTCCCACCAGCAGTGCACAAGGGTTCCAGTTTCTTCACGTCCTCATCAACACTTATTTTCTGTTTTTTGGACTTTTTTAATAATAGCCATACTAATGCATGTGAAGTGATATCTCACTGTGACTAAAGTGATTTTTTAAAGGTATAAATCCACAAGAGCAAGGAGAACAAGAAAGGAGACAATAGTGACAACACTGGAAGCAGGAAAGCAAATGGATAAAAGGTTACCAACTTAGCTGAATCCTAAGCCACAAGGAGGGAAGCCAAGAGGCAACCCAGTTATACTGCAGAACCCCGAAGATTCAGGAACTGGTGGCACCAGAAACTTCTGGAAGTAGGGGTTAAGAATGGACTAAAATTTGAAAGATTGATAGAAAGTCTGAAAAAGAGTTAGACACCCCCAGATCCTTCCCCAGTTTTGACCGTCGGCCATATGTCCACTCCTTCCTCCAGCAGAAGACTGAGGTTTACTCTCAGAAAGCAGTAAGACAAAGGGCCACGGAACACCCCCCGGTGGAGGGGGTAATCATAGTAAAAACAGGGAGGAAACAGGGATCCCGGCAGAGAGGACCACAGTGGACAAGCCACCCCGTCAGAGCTGTCACTCAGCTGTCAGTGCATCCCGTAAGGCTGAGGAAGCAGCCAAGGATCACCAGGCATTTGAGGAACGTGGAAGTCAGAGGCCAAGATGACAAACAGATAAAACAACATGGATACAATTGAGACTAGCTACTGCATACACATAGACTGTGCGGGAAGGAAACACAAGAAACTGATCACATTGATGCCTGTGGGGAAGCGACCTGGGCGGCTGAAGGACAGGGGTGGAAAGGAGATTTTCACTGTCCTTTTTTTTTTGGTGAGGAAGATTAGACCTGAGCTAACATCTGTGCCCATCCTCCTCCATCCTATACGTGGGACGCCGCCACAGCATGGCTTGAGGAGTGGTACGTATGTCTGCGCCTGGGATCCAAACCTGGGAACCCTGGGCTGCCAAAGCTGAGCACACGAACTTAACCACTACACCACTGAGCCGGCCCCTCACTGTACTTCTTTTTGAATCTGCAAAATTATTTTAAACTTTTCATTTTGAAATAATTTTAGACGTACAGAGAAGTTACAAAAATAGCAGAGAGAGTTCCCATTTGCCATTCACCCAGGTTCCTCTAATGTTAACGTCTTATCTAACCACAGTACAGTGATCAAAACCAGGAATCAAAATGGTTGATACAATACTGTTGATTAAACTACAGACTTTATTCAGATTTCACCAGTTTTCCCACTAATGTCTCTTTTCTGTGTCAGGATCCAATCCAGGATCCCACATTACATTTTGTCATCATGTCCCTTTAGACTCCTCTGGTCTGTGACAGTTTCTCTGTCTTTCCTTTGATTTATCAACTTTAAGCATTATGCATTTTTGGCAATACCACAAAAGTGATGTGCCCTTCTCGGTGCATCATATCAGGGGACACATGATACGTGATTTTGATGTATCTTGTTACTGGTGATGTCAACCAAGGTCATTTGCTCGAGATTATGTATGCAATGTTTCTCCACTGTCAAGTTACTATTTTTCCTTTGTAATTAATGAATATCTTGTGGGGAAATACTTTGAGACTATGCAAAATCCTTTTTCATATCACATTTTTTCCACTAATTTTAGCCTCCCTCTATGGTTCTTGCCTGCAACAATTATTACTATGGTGTTTGCCTAATGATGATTTTTCTTTTTTTTTTTTTTTTATAATTTTATTTATTTATTTTTCCCCCAAAGCCCCAGTAGATAGTTGTATGTCATAGTTGCACATCCTTCTAGTTGCTGTATGTGGGACGCGGCCTCAGCATGGCCAGAGAAGCGGTGCGTCAGTGCGCGCCTGGGATCCAAACCCGGGCCGCCAGCATCGGAGTGCGCGCACTTAACTGCTAAGCTACGGGGCCGGCCCTAATGATGATTTTTCTATTCTCTCATTCTTGCCACATTTATTAATCGGAATTCTGCTGTAAGGAAGAGCTGCCCTTTCTTCCTCATTAATGTATTCTATTATTTATTTATATCCATATTCAATTAGTTATTTATTTAAATGCAATGATTTATTATCTGTATGAACTCATGAACGTTTTATTCCGAGTTATACTCCAATTCTATCGTCATTTACTTTGTTGATCATTGTTTCCAGCTTTGGTCCTTGGGAATTCCTTCAGGGTGGCTCCTTTCAACAAGCCCTCATCACTTTTTTTCATTTCTTCCTTACTTTCTTGGTTACTCAAGATGTTTCCAGGCTCTTCTTGTAGTTTCTCTGCTCCAGCACTGGAATCAACCACTTTTCTAAATAAATTACCTCTGGGATCATGATTTTATTAAGTGCAGATTACATTTATGAATTATGCTTTCTTCAGGTTAATATTAACTAGGTTACCTGGACACACCATCCTGGGTATGTTCTGTGCATTATCTTTAATCCTCATGTTACCTCTGCAGGCTGGGTACTATTATTATCCCTGTTTACAGATGGAGAAACTGAGGCTCAAGGCTCAGTTTGTAAATGGCCTTGTAGATGGAGAGTTTCAGCCCAGGTCTGTGGGCCCCGAAGGCTGGGGCTCTTTTCTCTGATGGATAATGGGAGATAGGGAGGGCAGGGGGACGTGAATGAACTAGAAGAGCTAGTTCACGATGGATGCCTCAGAAGCCGTGGTGGATCTCTAACGTGTCCATTTGGCTAGACTGAACGATACTTTTCAGAATTTCCTTCCCTAGGCCGGCCACAAGAGAGGTTCTTGTGCAAGATTTGGAGGGCAGAAGTGAGGCAGCTGCCCTTTCTGTAGCTCACACAAGCTGGAGCAGATTGGCTGGCTCATTTTGTCGGTGTGAGGCAGGGGCAGGCCTGCCACTGCCCCAGCTGCCCAGAGATGGGCCCTCAGCTTCCACTCCTAGGCTGGGTATGTGTGTTTAGCTCTGCAAGGAAGGGCCCTGGCGTCTCCCAGACCTCCATGCACACCACCAAGGTTGGCAGCAGCAAGTACTGACCTGGGTTTCAGTGTGTCTGCATGGGCTTCAGCTCGTGCCTGTGGATTCCAGAATGTTCTCACCCTCCCCCACATTACATCCCTCTGTCCTTCCCAGCAGCCTGCCCTGTGGCTTCAAGCTCCAGCGTCAGACTCAAGGACTACAGCCTTCCAGAGATTGCTTACGCAGCTCCCACAATCGCCTAAATTCAGACGCCTGTGACAACCTCTTAGTCTCTATGGCCTGGAGTTTCCGCTTGAACCCTGACTGAATCAGGGGAGACATTGGTTCAGAGCAGATGGGAACTTAGAGCTCAGGGCCTCAAAGGCCGTTAGCATCGGGTCCTCCTGCTCCAAGTCCAGCTTTCCTAACTGCCCTGTGGCTATCAGCGGCTGGAGGAGGACGGACTTTTCCCAAGCTGGGGCCGACAACAAAAAGCTGCAGTCACCTGCTGACTCATGGGCCAAACAGAACAAAAAGAACCCAGAATCCTACATAAACATCAGATCCTCTGTATCATAGGGGCTACTTTGTTGAGTAGGCATCCCAGCACTGGGGCACCTCAGGGACAAAATCTGGTGAAGGGACTCTGCCGGTGGGTATTAACCGCCCACCAGGATGGGGTTACGTGCCCCCCAGGAGCAGGGTTTGGGCCTCGGCTTCCAGGTTGGGACCCCGCTCCAGAACTCAGTTGGGTAAAGAGGCGCACATGAGCTGGGGTCCCCGCTGGGGCTGAGCTGGACTTCCTGACACCCAGACTCTGCAGCTCGGGCCCTGGATGGCCACCAGGGGGCTCTGAGGCCATGTCCAGGAAGGCAGTGATGTCCCTACAGGTGTCAGAGGGTGCTGGGAGGTAGGAAGAATCCAGGGTAGAGGCGTGGGGGTCTCCAAAGTTGAGCAGGGCAAATTCTCTGTGCAAGGCAGCCAGCTGCCCCTGGAGGGACTCTTGGTGCTGTGGCTCCATCTGCTCCACCGTGGGCCGCTGGGAGTATGAAGCTGGGTCAGTGCTACCTGGAACCCCCACCGGGGCTACGCTCATGGGAAGGCCTGAGGCTGTCATCACACGGGTGGGGAGGCTGGAGGTGGCAGGTCTCAGCCTCACGAGGATTTCTGTTACTCCTTCACTGCTTAGCAACTGTGTGATCCACTGATCCCTGCTCAGGCCTCAGTTTCCCCATCTTTACAATGAAGAGGCTGGACTGGATGATCATTCAGGTGGCTTCCGGCCTACCAGTAACAATGGTGATGATAGTGGCAATGATGATGGTGGTGCCATTTGCCAAGAACTCATCATGTGCCAGACTCCACACAAAAATCATTTAATTGGACTGTTTCCCTTAATCTGCATGATAACCCCATGGGGTAGGCCCAGTTGTCATTCCCATTTCATAGGTGAGGACATAGAGGCTCATACAGCTGGAAAGGAGCTGAGCTGGGAGGGAGATAGTACAGCTGGGAAGAGCCCAGCCCAGAATCACACGGACCTTGGCTTGGACCCAGGTTCTGCTGTTTCTAGCTGTGTGACCCTGAGCAAGTCACTTGCCCTCTCTGTGCCTCTGTCTCCTCTGATGCCCATTCCACAGGACTGCCACGAGAACCAAAGGAGGTAGAGCCCAATGCCTGGCACCCAGGGAGCACACTGTGGATATCAATCGTTGTTCCAGACTAATGCATCATTATCTGTGGCTGGGACTTGAACCACACTCCGTTTGATCCCACAGTCCTGGCTCTCCATCCTCTGGGTAAATCCCTGCTGAAGCAGGAGGTGAAATGCTGCCTGGGTTGAGGACTCCAATTTCATGACAGGCTCAGGTCGCCTGCTACAGGAGCCAGGTCACTGCAGCTGCACTCAGGCCTGCCAGGTGCCCAGAAAGCTGCCTGCCCAGCTCCCCAGCCAGGCCAGGCTGTCCCGGGGGCTGCACAGGCGTTCTCGCCTCCCCTGGCCAGCAGCTTCTGCCACCGCATCCCGGCAGGCCCATAGCCAGCCTCTGCCCCCAGGAGCTTCCCATTTGCTCCTCACCAAACTCTCTGAGCCCCCTCTGCAAGGCCCAGCTAATACCTCACTTCTCCACCAGGTCCTGGGAGAGCCCTACGACCAGACCCCCAACAGCAGCCCCATCCTTGGGGGTCTCCAGAGCTGCTGTCCTCCCGGAGCTCCCCACAGGACTGAGCTGTTGCCATAGGAGCAACTGCCCTCCATGTTTGCTATTCTAGAATCAGCCGTGGCTGTCCTATTCTTTACCCTTGCCCACAGGAGGATGACACACGCCCTGTGCCAGTGCTTCCCCCACATGATCTCCCTGGAGCCACTCAGCTGGTAGGTGACAGACGCAGGATTGAACACAGGACTCTTTGGTCCCAAGTCCATGCTCTTAACTAGCCTTCTAACTCTCCTTGCTCTGTCCTCCAGGGAACACCTCCCATATTCCCTGACCTCCTTTGAGGACGGGCCTGATCCAGCCGGTGCTGGCCTGTTCTGCTCTGACTCTCCATCAGATCCAGAACTGGAACCAATTCACTTTAGCACTGTCTCATTCACATGTTACTTGTTGGATGAATGAATGAATGAGCCAGCTGGTTGTGTCTGTTCCAGATGGTGGGAGGGTCAGAGGACCCAGGGAATGATGGGGTGCCTCAGTGTCCTCTCCTTAAAACAAATTAGGGAGATTTAATTCATTTTTTCATTCTTTTTGATAAATATTTGTGGCTCTGTGCCAGGCCCTGTGCCAGACCTGCCCTCCTGGGAACATGCCGCATCAACAGACAGTCCCTGCCTGCGAGGTCAAAGCAGGGGGGCAGGGGAGAGGGCCTGGAGAGGGGGCAGGGAGGGCTCCCTGAAGAAGACATGTCTGAGTAGGGCCTTGATATCAGGCCCAGGTTAGAGCATCATACAGACCAAGGTTTCAGTCAGTAGCTGTGTGACCTTGGACAAGTCATTTTACTTCTCCAGGCCTCAGTTTACTCATCTGTAAAAATGAGAGCTACCTGAAACGTGCTATTATTGCTGTGAGGTTGCTATGAGATAATGAACATGAACTAAGTGGTGATTCTTTTTTTTTTTTTTTTTGGTGGGGAAGATTAGCCCTGAGCTAACATCTGTCACCAATCCTCCTCGTTTTGCTGAGGAAGATTGGCCCTGGGCTAACATCCGTGCCCATCTTCCTCTACTTTATACGTGGGATGCCTGCCACAGCATGGCTTGATAAGCGATGTGTAGGTCTGTGCCCGGGATCCGAACCCATGAACCCCGGGCTGCCAAAGTGGAGCGTGCAAACTTAACTACTATGCCACAAGGCCGGCCCCCTGGTGATTCTTATTCTGTAAGCTCCCAGACCCTCAGACACACAAAGGGCCCAGTCAAGGTCAGGTGCACAGTAGGTGCTCAGGAAAGTGATCCAACTAGTGCACCCACTGCCCCAACTAGCACCCACTGCCCCAGGCTGGCCCTGTTTTGAGCTTCCACAATTGATAGTACCACTACCGTCAATACTGTTAAAGCTAACAACCCTATCAACACCAAGGAGTGGGTGAGTGGGCCCATCTCTGAGGAATCTCCATATTCTTACACTCTAAGTCCGAATGTACCCACAACCCCTGAGATGCAGGAGAGGAGCCCCTGGCAGCCCCCGGGAAGTTCCAGGGGCCTTGAGCGTCCACACCATTTGGCCAGCCTTCCTCTCGAACCTTTGCTGATGTGGTAGCACCTCAGCTCCTCAGCCATGCATTCACCGACCTGGACAACGTCGGCGTGTGCCGGCGAGACAGTGAGGCCACAGCCCCCATGACCCCAAGGCCATGTGGCTGGACCCGAGACCACCTGGAATAGCACTGAGTTTTGGGGGCAAAAGGACCTGGGCTATGAATGGATAAACAAAATGTATGTTTGTATACTTATACAAATGGATGAAGCACTAACACATGCTACAACATGGCTGAACCTTGAAAACATTAGGCGAAGTGAAAGAAGCCAGACATAAAAGGCCATGTAGTGTATGATCCCATTTATATGAAAGGTCCCGAGTAGGCAAATCCATAGAGACAGAAAGGAGATTAGTGGTTGCTCAGGGGCTGGGAAGGAGAGCATGGAGAGCGACTCCTCATGGGTATGGAGTTTATTTTGGGGGTGAAAAAAATGTTCTGGAATTAGGTGATGGATGCACAACCTTGGGAATATACTAAAAGCCACCGAATTTTACACTTTAAAATGGTGAATGTTATGATATGCGAATGATAGCTCAATTTTTAAAAAGCGAAAGAGGACCTGGGTTGCAGTGCTGGCTCTAGCCGTGTGGCCTTGGGTGTTTTTTAACCTGCTGGTGCCTCTTTTCCATCCACTGTAAAACGAGAACAATAATGTCTCTTTTTGGAAGTTGCTGGGCGGATGTACCGTGTGAACGAATGTGGAGCACTTGGCACAGTGGCTCTCCTAAGGTGGGTCCCCAGTAGTGGATGTGGCCATTACCCCTACCCAGTAGGGGTAATGAAGCACCAGGATGACATCCACCTTGGTTCCAGCCAAGCCATGGCTGGAGGGCCAGAAAGAGGACACTTTCCTGGGCTGCTCACTGTACAGCAGGATATTGGAAGCCAGATGAGCTGGCCTGGTTGTGTGATTTGGGGCAAGTCACTTGCCTTCCCTGAGCCTCTGTTTCCTCATCTGCACAATGGGGATGACAATAGTGCCCTCTCCACCTGCCGAGCTGGAAGAAGTGGACAAAAACCCAAGTGTGAAAATGCCAAGGGATGCACAGATGTCTACGCTGGAAACAGCTGTGGTCATGACTGTGAACTCTGAGAGGGAAAACTGGCTCCTGGCTGCGCTGGCTGGTCTGTTTGTTGAGCCCACTCTCTCTCACAGATGCTCACCTGCTCCTTCAACTGCCCAATCTCGGTCTCCCTGTCCTCCACCCACAGGCGCTGGTTCTGCTGGCAGAGCTCTAGCCCATTGGGGGCCAGGGGGCCTGGCGAGGGGGACGGTATGTGGGGCTGCAGCCCAGGGGACACATCATGGATGTGCCAGAGGCCTGGAGAGCAGGGCAGGGGCCACCTCCCAGGACTCCCCAGGGCGACAGAGTGACCTGAACTCGGGCCATGGTGGGAATACCCATGGCTCCACTTCCTTGTTGGGTGTCTAAGGTAAGAAGGCACTTACCAGCCGAGCCTCCGTTTCACTAGATAATGGAACCCCTTGTAACCTCCCAGGGGCTGCCCTTTGGAAGATATCGTTTCAGTGTCCCCCCAAATTGGCCTCCTTCACTTGCCTGATCCTTCACCCAGTAACCCCCAAGCTGGCTGATCCCCTTGCCCTCACCTGGCTCACCTGCCTGGATACCAAAGAGATGCTGTTCTCAAAGGGGACAAGACGTCTGTGTCTGGTGGATGCCATCAAGGGGTGGGGCTGGCGGTGTCCCTGGTCTCCTGGGTCCCCACCACCCAGCTTCTGCTAAAGCTGCTGTCCTTTGCACACAGGGTAGCCCCCTGGGAGTGGAGGGGCTGCTGCCTGCGTACCTCCTCTGCAGAGTGCATGACAGAGCAGCGGGCACACAGCCAGGGCTCACGAGAGTGTTGATGAATGAATGAATGAATGAATGGAGTGAATGAATGAATAATGATGCAGGGCTGGGTTTGGCCTTTGGATTTTGGGGACTCAGGGGCATTCAATGGAACTGGGAACCCCGGATTTGAGTCCTGACTCTGTGTGCCACCACTCAGCAGCCATGGAACCTCAGGCAAGGTTCTCAACCTCCTCAACCCTCAGTTTCCTCTTCTGTAAACAGGTGAGAGTAACAGTCCCTACCTCCTGGAACCAACGTAGGGACAGCATGGAGAGAAGCGAGCACAGCCTGGTACTAGTATGATTACCCATACCAGTCAATGCCCACCTTCCTGAGCCACATGGGCACCACAACCTGGGTGCTAGCGGTGGGTTTGGAGGTGCAGGGGGGATACTCAGCTGCTCTCGAGGGTGCCAGCATGAAACCTTGTGGTGAGGCATCTGTTGGCCCAGCTCGGTCAGGAACAAGGGCAGGGAGCCAAAGGTGTGAGCCCCCTAGTCAGTTCTGTGGCCCAGCCCTGTCTGCACCCCACCCAGGGTGGCACCCAGGTGCCGGCAGCTGCCTCCTCACCACCCTCCCATCCCCAGCTTCCCCGGATCCAGCCTCTAGGCAGAGGCAGCTTTCAAATACTGCATCTGACCCTGGTCGGCCCTGCCTAGGCCCTTCTTGGAACCTTCCCTGGTACAGTTCTCCACCTGGCATGATGCCCCATGCCCTCTGCAGCCTCTCTCCTCTCCTCCCTCACCCTCCAGCTCTGAGCTGCAGCCGTATGGACCTCCTGGTAACTCCTCATGTCGTTCTACCTGTGCTGCTCACTCTGTCCTTTGCCCCACCTGCTCAGCTGCACCTCTGCCAGGAAATTTTTGCTGCCCCTCCACTGGGCTCCTCCACCACCCTGAGCATTCGTCCACCTAGAATGGCCCTTCCCGTCCTCTGCAATGACAGCATTTGTGGTTCTGAATCATAGCCACCACTTACTGAGGCTTAGTATATGCCCAGAACTGAGCTGTGCTCTTTACAAACATCATCTCCTTTAATTCTCACATCAACCTTACAAAGTAGGTACCATTACTTTCCCCATTTTACAGAGGGGAAACTGAGGCTCCGAGAGGGGACAGGACTCACCCAAGGTCACACAGCTGGCAAGAGGCAGAACCTGGCTGCCTGGTTCCAAAACCCACACCCTTACCTGTCACTTGGTACAGACTCTGCTCATTCTGAACTCGTTGCGGGGCACAGACTACAGCTTTCTTGACTGTGGGTGCCACCCCCTGCCCCAGCCTGAGAAGTGTTTGTTGAATGAATCTGTGAATGAACACACAGAAGAAGGCAAGCTCCAAGAGGGCATTGGCTGTGTTGTTCTCTTCCTGTGAATCGTGAATGTCCAACAAGGGCCAGGCACAGCGGGTGCCCATTAGACGTCTCCTGAACGGATCAAAGAACAGTGTGCGGGCTCAGCAAGGTGGAAGGGTTCCTGGGACATCCAGATGGAATGGCCAACCTGAAACTGCCCAGAGGTCAGGCCTAAGGAGCAGGAAAGTGACAGGTGGGTGCGGGAGAGAAGGTGAGATATACATCTTCTGGTGGGGGTGGTGGTGGTGGTGGTAAGGTTGGATAGGGGACAGGAGAACAAGAGAGAAGAGGAAGGGGCTGAGGCTACAACCCTGGGAGCTGAGGAGGCCGGAGGTAGGGAAGGCAGGGTCACAGAGGAAGCTCAGATAGGAGGGGGTCGCTATCACAGAAGACGCCCCTCCCCCAGCCTCAGCCACCGCCCAGAGTCCTGAGGCTCCTCCCCCAGGGCTCAGCCAGTGGACACCCGGCTGGGTGGGGCCATCAGACCCTCTCTCCCAGGAATTGGTCTGGACACACACACCCTGCACCCTCGGAGCTGCAGGACTGAGGCCTGATGGCAGCCAAGGGCACCTCTCAACCACAGGACGCAGATGTCCTAGCGGGAAAACCAGAGCTGGCTGTGACAGAGGAGAAGCAGCTGAGCAGGGGCAACAAGAGGCCTGGGGAGGCAAGGCCACTGACTCCAGCGGCTTGAGTGGGTCTGTTTCCCCCAGGCCTGTCCTCAGGTAGTCCCCAAGGGCATCCACCCTGACCCTCAAGTCGGGGCTGGGCTCCGTTAGACGTGCTCGTGGGACTGTCTTCTCAGCATAAGTGTGTGTGTGAATGTCCGTCACCCTCAGACCAGGAACTGTCTGAGTGCAGGCGCGATGGCTGTCCAATTCTCCACGCTCACCAGCACCTTGCAGAGGGGCTGGACCTTGCTAGAGAATGAAGGCTTAGATACTGCGGGAGAGAACGCAAGAAGGCCTCAGCAGCTCACCAGGAACATACCTCGGGGGTCTGCCCAGCAAGGCTGTCGCTGCCCCGGGTCTCCAGGCTGAGGCTGGGGGACCCAGAGGCTAGGGCAGTCTGGGTCAGCCTGGGTCCAACATCTGTGTGAATGGTGCTTACATCCAGCAGAGAGGCTGAGATTGAAACACAGCACAGGAAGCGGAAGCTGTGGCCCAAAACAATGACAACAGTGACAATGGTGCCCCCCATATACCGTGCTCTTCCAAGTGACAGGCACCGCGATAAATGTGCAAGTTCAATCATCTCATGTTTAACCTCACAACTGCTCTGCAGGGTCAATATTATCAACACATTTTACACGTGAGAAAATTGCAGCTCAGAGAGGTTGAGTAACCAATCCACGTCACACAGCGAGGAAATGACTGAGCTGGGACTCAAATCCAGGCTCTGACTCCAGACACCACGTACATAACACATCTTTTGGTTTCTGGAACAATCCCGAAGGTCCCTAGGCTGTGTCCTCGCAAGTGCAGTAGACTTGGCTGCGAGAGTTCTGGGGGTGAAACCATCACTGTGTGACCTTGGACTGGTTAACTCAGTTCTCTGAGCCTCAGTTTCCTCATCTGTCAAGTGGGGGGAGCTGCACCCACCTCATAAAGTTGCCAGAGGAAGAAATGAGGTGATGAAGGGCAAACTGCTTGGCCTAGAGCCTGGCACACAGTAAATGCTCAATAAAGGTCGGCCGAAGCAGAAAGCTGAGGCAGAACTCACCCAGGAAGCTTCTGCAGCCGCTGCACTCCCCAGCTGTCCATTATAACTGCCCTGTAGACTGAACACCACACCAGGCGCCTGGCATTCACTCAGTCTTCACACACGGCCCAGGGTGAGGGAGCACTATGATGATCTCTACCATGTAGATGAGGAAACAGACTCGGAAAGAGCCTTGGGCGCTGAGCTCTGTGGGGGCAGGGGTGCTCCTAACTGTCCCACCAGTGCCCAGCACAGGGCCTGGTCCATAAGGGGTGCTAGGTCAGCAAGGGGTGGAGCAGGGAAGCGAACCCTTATCTCTCAGGCTCTTTTCAAAGCCTGCCTTTTAATGGCCACCCTGAGCTGTGTGCGCCTGTCCCTCCCCCCGTCACAGCATGCTCCTTAGCGTAGGTTGGAAGCTCCAGATCTGGTGACCAGCAGGGCTAAATAAACAAAGACTGGTGGGCTGAAAGAAGAGATGACTTGATTAAGGAGCAGCTTACGAGGGTCCGGGTTTGCTGAGAGGCCTGGGCCCCTGCCGTGGCCCTCCGCCCCCGGCTGTTTCACCAAGAGTGAGCAGGCCTTGTTGCCCTCCAGCCTAAAACATAGTACTTTCTGCTCTTGGTAGTATTCCAGAAGCCCTCTTGGGCCAATCTTATTCCAAGAGCAGCCTGCACTCATCCACAATTGTGAGCCTTTGTCTAGATTGTATACCCAGCCTAGAAGGCCTTCCTGCGGCCCCCTACCCCACCCCACCCCCACCAGCCCGTGACCCTCCTCATCCTGGAAGCCTGCCCTGCTTTGAGGCCAAGAATGCCATGGAAGGAGCTTCTGCTCAGCCCAAGGCTGGGTCTGAGGAAGGTGGTGTGTGGGAGGGGCACCCACGGGCAGGAGGCCTGTGGTATCCCAGACTCAGTGGGGCTTTATTGGGCCCAACATGTAGGGCACTAAGCTGGGCTGTTTGCCTATCATTTCAGAAATACAAATTTGAAAAAAAAATTTTTCCCTTTAACTACAAAAGTGACGTGTGTTTGTGGTAAAAAAATTCAAATAGAACAAAAACTCCTCTACCCTCACCTTGCACAAGTCATTCCTGTGCCAGGGTGCCACCCCTCCCCAGGAGGGCAGAGGAGAGCACTCATGGCTGAGGACAGGGGCTCAGGCACTGGGGACACCAGGCTCAAACCTGCACGGTGCCACTGCTGACCGCATTGGTCTTGGCAGGTTCCCTGCTGAGCCACTGTCAAGTGGGGGAACGCAGGACCCCCACGCAGGGTTGTTGGGCAGGTCGAAGACCTCAGTGTGTGCACACACGGTGCTTGGCACAGGGCCCATGTAGCAGACGCGCTCCATGGATGGTGGTGGTCGTTATTGGTGACATCAGACCCTCCCACGGCAGCTGGAAAAGTCCTGAGCAGTCCAAGCTCCATAAAGCCTGCTGGCTGCACTGACAATGCTCATAGCGCAGTAACAAGAGCCCGGCCAGCGCCCTCCCCAGGGTCTGGGTCCCAGCACCAGCTGTGTGCGTGGCGGGGGATTCTGATCCCGGCAGTGCCCTCTGACCCCTGCCCCTCACCACGCTCATGCTCCAGGCCTGCCCCTTGGAGGGCTCTTCCAAGCCTGGAGGAGCCAGGCCTGACCAGAAGCTGGTCCATTACAGGCACTGCAGGCAGCAGAGTCCCCAAGTGCTGTACCAGGCTTCTTCTCTGTAACCTCCCAGAGCTCCTGGTGGCCGTAAATCTTCTCCTGGCAGGGACTGCAGAGGCTCTGCCTGGTAGCTCGGGCAGGGCTGATTCCCTCACCCTCCTCCTGGCTCTGCAGGGCGCAGCTCCTCTCCGGGGCCAGGGTAGGATGCTCAGGGCCAGGAGACTGCGGCATTCTCACCCTCAGCCATCAAGGCCATCCCGAGGGGCTGGGCTCCCCACTCACCTCGCCCGTACCTTCTCCACCTCACTTTCTCCATCTGAAAAACAGTGGGCTTGGGTCTGACTCTTTCTTAAGATTTTGATGACAGTCATAATCGTTATCCCTAAAAAATGCTCACACACATAACACACTCTTTTGCACAAAACTTTAGCAGCCACTTCCCCTACCTGATTTGCCCCAAATCTGCCTGGTTAGGAACCTCTTCATTTCAGGAGTTACTGTTATTTGCAAAAAGCAAGTTGCAAATCAGAATGTACAGCATAATCTTTTTAAAACATAAACATTAACATTTACTTGTAAATATTCAGAAAAATCTTGGGGAATATATATAATAAATGGTTCAAGAGCTTTTCAGGGCCTTCTACTGCGTACTCAGACATTTTTGTAATTGAATATTTTTTAACAAGTGTGTGCTACTTTTAGGAATATTTTTTTCTCATTTAAAATATGCTCCTATAATATCACCAACAATCTCCAATTCTCCAGACCAATTCTCTGCTCTTCTGTTGAGCAGAACGGTAATGAGGACTCAGGCTTCTGAAGTCTGATCGACAATGGATCAACAGGATTAAGACCATGAGTTGACATTTACAACTGGATTCCTATGGGCAAGGTAATTAACCTATCTAGGCCTCAGTTTACCCTCCAAAATGGGGTTAGTGGTGATTCCTACACCTCAAAGCGTTTCTTACTTTGGTAAGAAGAAAAAAATAATTTTTCTTTTTTTTAAAGAAAAGACACTTGAATGAGGCAGGCTCTCAAGGACCCTGCCTGGGTCCCCAGTGGAGGTGCTAGGTCTTGGAACTGCTTTCACTGGCCCTGGTCAACTTCTTCCCAGCCTTTGGGTCTCAAGCTGGACCCCCGGAAGGTCCCCACAGGGCCAGGAGCCCAGAGGACAAATGTGGCTAATGGAATCTGGCCTGGACTCTGTGCCTGGCACCAGTTCAGCAATGGGGATATAAAAAACCCAGACATCACCTCATCGCTGTTTCATCAAAAAAGGAGACTCTCTCCCGGCACATCCCTGCAGAGGACAAATTCCTGATGGCTGTGTGGCCTGGGAAGGAGCAGGAAGAGCAGAGGAGGGAATCCGGGGAGTTCTCCCCGTCTTGGGGGTCAGAGGGCAGCCCAGGTCATCATGGCAGCCCTGGGACTGGCCCCTTGGTAACCATGACAACCCCACTCCCAGGTACTGTGTGGGCACCTGAGAAGCATAAGCCCCTCCACCCCTCCCCACACCCTGCGACGGAGGTACTGGCATCCTCTTCTAGTGAGAGGTGAAGCGGCTTGTCCCAGGTCACTGAGCCACAGCCAGTCCGACTGATTCCAGGGCCATTGCTTTCAGCTTCCAGACAGCCAAGAGGCCCACACAGCTCCCCTCAGCCTCCATGTGGGACCCTGGGCAGGTCTGAGACTCCTCCAGGGTGTTTCAATATCTCCCTCAGGGATTTTCAGAGGAAAACTCCAGGCCACGACCTCCTCCTGCAGGATAGCTCTGTCATGAGTTTACATCTTGGGCTTTCCTGGAAGATGTGGTCTGAACACAGGGCCTGACAGCCTCAGAAAGAAAACTAAAATAAAAAACAAAAAACAAACAAAATGCCCACAGGACCAGTCTCCAAGAGCTACGACAGGAAGGTTCCCACAGTCCCGGATACCTAATGTGCTCTTTCTAGGAGCCAATCCTGCCCCACCTGCTCCCCCGGCTCTGCCTGCTCAGTCCACTCCACTCAGGGTCCTCACGGCTTCTCCTCCTCTGATCCCTGCTCTGGAGGACCTGGGGTCCCCTCACGCCTCGCCAAGCGCTAGTCAGGTCACTGCGGACACTGTAGGCTTCTCGGGACTCCTCAGTCCTCAAGGCCAGTGCCACAGCACGACTAGGCAGAGGTAGACCTCACCATCCCCCAACTCCCATCTTCCTTTCCTTTCCCCAGTCTTAAGGGTCACTGCCAGGACAGTGGGCCCAAGGGTGTTTCAGAAAAAGCTATATATCCAGATTTTTATGCTAAATCACCCAGTTGTTAAATGTTGACAACTCTACTGGTCATTTGATGTGTGATCTCACACCCATTCCCTGCCCTTCCCCTGCTCTGCTTGTCATCCGTGGGGCTGACCCCTGTGAACTACATTTCCCAAGCTCCTTTGCCAACTGGCCCTGGTTAGGTTCAGCCAATGGGAGGCACTGAAGGGAGACTGATGGGTGGGACAAGGCCAGGGTATTTCTCTGCCTCTCTGTGCAGTGGAAGTTCCAGTGTCCTCCTCCAGACAACTCACCCACCAAGGTTCCAAGTCATGAGTTTGGGTAACCAGCCCCCTACCGCCTTTTTTTGTGTGTGTGTGAGGAAGATCGGCCCTGAGCTAACATCTGCCAATCCTCCTCTTTTTTTGCTGAGAAAGACTAGCCCTGGGCTAACATCCATGCCCATCTTCCTCCATTTTATATGGGACACCGCCACAGCATGGCTTGACAAGCGGTGCATCGGTGCGCGCCCGGGATCCAAACCGGCGAACCCCAGGCTGCCGCAGCGGAGCGCGCACACTTAACCACTTGCGCCACCGGGCCGGCCCCTACTGCCTTTTGTTTGGCCTTTCAAAATTGCCCCTATTGACCCTCCCACGAAAGTGGGCTCCATTTTTCTGACTGATATGGCAACTAATTCAAATCCTCTTTTTTCCCCACATTTTTTTTATTGTGGTAAACTATATATAACATAAAATTTACCATTGTAACCATTTTTAAGTGTACAGTTCAGTGGCATTAATTACATTCACAATGTTGTGCAACCATGACCACTATCTATTTCCAAATGAAATCCTTCTAATACCCTCAGGGGACTGAACCAAGCTGGTCTGCAGGCCACATTAGCCTGAGCTGCCTGCTTGTGACCTTCTCTTTGCAGGTGGCAAATACTCTCTCACGTGTTCCCCTGCCTGAGCATCCCAAATCCCATGGAGTTAATGGGAGAGGGAAGATGACCCCCATTTTCCAGAGGAGGAAACTGGGGCTCAGGCAGGCCAAGGCTGCTGACCAAGACACCTGATTCCCAGCCCTGTGCCCTGTCTTGTCACCACCCAGCTTCGTGTTAGCCTCCCTCCCCCACTCTCTGAACCCGTGCACACACTCCCTGCCGCCTTGCCCCCCACTGGGGGTACACCCCAGCTCTTGGGCTCCCCCACAGAGTGTCACCCCGGGGAATGGGGTGGGGGTGGGGGTCTTTGGGGTCTACATACAGAACTGGGCACCAAATAAGAGTAATAATAATAATAACAACAACAACAATACCACCTAATGTTTATTCACACTCAATCCCTTCTGCACGTGGGAAGGAAGGAAGGGTTCTGAGGGTCTTGCGTCCCTCCTTTTCAGGGGTCAGACAGAAGCTTGGAAAAGCTCAGAGCAGAGGCCTCTATAACTAAAACAACCCAACTACCACTTATCCAGGGCCAACTACACTCCCCAAGCAGCTGCAGGTACTTCGTCTCCTGATCTTCCTTAGGGAGGCAGCTCACCCGGTTCCACAGCAGGAAGGGGTGGCGCGGAGACTCAAAATCAAGTCTGCTCAGCCCCAAAGACCATGGCCGCCCGCCCTGCACCGACATGCCCCTATGCTCACTCCGGCCTCCCTGCCTTCGCGTGGGCTCCTCCCCCTCATTGGGCTCCACGAGGGATATAAAATGGGTCTCACGGTGCGCTGACGGGTCCCCCACGGCCTGCCGCAGCCCTTCCCCATCGCCCGCAGGGCCCTGGACTGGTGCCCAGGCTTTGCTGCAGCCCAGGGCGTAGAGCCAGGCAGGCGGCTCAGCCAACTGCTGGGGAGGCACAACGGCAGCGGGGAGGGGGACTGGGGCGGGGGCACGGAGGCCTTTGGTGGCCCCACATCTCTGCCAGGGCATGGTGGGCACTCTCTGTCAAGCCCTGAGCCTCCATGGGTGACAGGGCATCTCACAGGCCTGGGTTTACACCTGGCTCTGAGTAACACACACCCGGGTTTGTCTGTGAACACACAAATCTGCACTGAAGGACGCTTGAGAATCACTCTGGTTGCCTCGAGGGTAGGAGCCAGGTGGCTGGGGACAGAGGAGGGGGAGGGAGACTTTTCACCATCTACTCTTCAGGCCTTTGGACTTTTGAACCATTACTAAGTAATTTAAATATTTAAAATCCTGGATTGGTAAATCATTGCTGTGTGATCTTGAGCAAGTCACTTAACCTCTCTGAGCCTCTATTTCCCCAGCTATAAAATAAGGTTAATTATAGCACTTACTTCAAAGGGCAAGTGTGAGGCATAAATGAAAGCATGCATGCAAAGTGCTTAGCATGGTGCCTGACACACTGTAAGAACCCCTAAAATGGGATTGCTACTACTATTATTATTATCATTGGCCATTTGCCTGACAGACCCCAGGCAAAGGCTACTGCCACAGTCCTCTGTCTCCTTCCAGGATCTCATCCTCGAGATGGAAGCCATTCCAGCAAATGCCAGCTCTGTTACCACTGGCTCTGTGACTTGGGTGGATCATGTCACCTCTCTGTGCCTTGGTTTCTTCCTCTGAAACAGAGACACTAGAACTTGCCCACTGTCCATGAGATTATTAACAAGACTGAGTCATTCAACATTTCCCAGTGATCTCTGTACCACATATGGCGCCTGGCACAGGGGGTGCCACGGTGAGGGCGAGGGGCTCACATTCTGGTGGAGAGGCAGATACATGAACAGATGCTTACAAGAGAGAGAAGTGGTGGATGGGGGAAATGGAGCTAAGAGAAGCCAGCAGAGGAGCCTAACCCAGCCTGGGGTGGGGAGGGCACCAAGGGAGCCTTCCTGGAGGAGGTGTTGCCACAGCTGCACATTGAAGGATAACCAGGGGTTGGTCAGTCAGAGGAGAAAGGGGGTCAGAAAAGGCACTGCAGGCAGGGAAAGCAGTAAGAGCAAAGGCTGGAGGTGTAAGACCCAATTGGTTGTTCCAGAACAAGCAGGAAGGAGGCTTGGCGCTGAGGGCAGTGGGAAGCTGTGGAAGGCTTTTGTCATGGATCTTGGAAGACTGCCTGGTTTCAGACCCCAGCTCTACCACTCATCAGCTGTGTGACCTTGGGCAAGTTACTTAACGTCTCTGTACCAAATGAGGCAAACAGTGCTTACTTCATACTGTTGTTGTGAGGATAAAAGTGAGTTAATTCACGTAAGGTGCTGAGAAGAGGGGCTGGCACACATCCCTGTTCTGCTGTCCTCTGCAGGCCCAGGCGTGCAGCAGCCTTCAAGGCGAAGATGCTGACTAAATATTTGCTGAGTGGATGAACAAATGAGGAAACTGGCCGCCAAGCTCTGGGACAGTCCCACGCCCCCCTGTGCAAGCCCCAGAGTCGGGGCCTGCTCTGGCCTCCCCACTTCCTGCTCACCACTGAGCTGGGGTCACACAGATTACCTGGCGGCACAGTGATGTCCCTCCCTCCCTCCCCACCTGGGGACCACCTTGGCCACAAAATGCCCACCGCCAGTCCATCCCCCATCTCTGACACTGTCTGCAGGGGCCTGGACTCGAGAGCCCCAGCTTCAGGGAGCTGGGCATCGAAGGGGAAGGCGACCCTTGTTTATTGTCAGCTGCTAGTGCTGTGTCCGGCACAGGGATTCACCTCCAATAACTCAGGTCTGACTCTCTTGATTTTATGGGGAGGTGAGGACCAGCCCAGGGAGGAGAGGGGAGTCCTGCCCAAGGCCCCGGGGCTCCAAAGCTGGGCTCTTCCACCACCACATCACCCACCCTGTCCTAGCTCTCTCCTGCTCGCCTGGCTTCATTGCCAGGACCCCTGTTCAGATATGCGGGAGACTCAGTTCCAAGGTAGAAGATTCAGGGTCAGGGGGAGGTGAAGGGAAATCAGAAGCATGGATGTCAGTGATGACACCTTCAAGATCATTCACTGTACAAATGGGGAAACTGAGGCCCAGAGAGGTTCCAAAAGCCACTCCAGGCCGCCCAGCCCATCCAGAGCAGGGCCGGAATGGGACTCTGTCCTTCCTTTCAATGCACATCCTGCCCTGTTATCTCAGGTGCCCAGGGAAGCCCGGCAGGCTGTGGCCTGAGCCAACCTGACTGTCTCCAAGTGGGAACCAGAGTAAAATGGGCAAGAGGCGTGGTTTGCAAGCAGTTTTGCTGGAGAGAGCTCAGAGGGAGCAGAAAGCAGGCACTGCGGCTGCAGGTCTGGAGTGGGGACTAGCGCCCAGCAGAGAAAACGCAACTCCCATCCATGCCCTCTGCCCACCACAGCAGCCCCGCTAGGGCTCTGCAGAAGGAGGAATGTGGGAGGAGATGCTGAGTCGGGCTGAGCCTGCTCCAGCTCCAGCCGCAGTGAGAGCAGAATGGCCAGAAAGGCCCACTGGGGGGTGGCCTGGTGACCTTACCCTGCAGCTGAGTAGGAGTGGGCAGGAGGGGGGCTTTAGCTCCCTGCCGGGTCAGGCCTGCAGGTCCAGGCAGTTGTGCCTTTACTGGCTGGGCCTGGAGAAAGGGGACAGGAAGGGGACCTGGGGCTGCCCAGAGAAGAAGCTTCTTCAGGCCCTGGGGCTGGGTCTGAAAGGGGCAGTGCCTGGAGGGGGCATCCAGGCCCTGCCCTGGGGGAGGTGATGGTCTGGGGCGGGGACAGGGGAGATGCAGCCCTGACACAATTCACTGTGTGACAAGACAGCTGAGGTGACAAAAGGCACTTGGTGGATGATCATGATATTAATGATAGTAATAATGACAATAATGGTTCCCGTGTATTCAGTGTAGACACCAGGCCAGTCATTGTGAGCCCCAGTGCAGCCCTACGAGGGAGGCACTATTTTCCCCCACTTTACAGAGGAGGTAACTGAGGCCCAGAATGACAAGACGGCCCACATAGCTGGCTTGCTCCATCCTAGCCCAGAGACGCCTGTGCGCCCCTCCTCCAGGGCTCTGCGCTCAGGCGGTAGGGCTCTGTCTGTCGCTGTCCCTGCCTTATCCCCTGCCCAGTGCCTTAAACACAGCCTGCACTCAGTGCACAAAATGAGTGGAGGCATGAAGCCAGCCCCACTGCAGGCAGAGAGGGAACACCCACTCCATGTAAGCGGACACACATCTGACCTTGCCTCTGTATCTGGCAAAACCCATGTCTGATCTGAGCAACTCAGGGTCCCAAGAAGTGGTCAAGGCCTGGAAAATCACCTCCATTTCACAGATGAGAAAACTGAGGCTCAGGGAGACTTGCTTGGGGCCCCTAGTGAGCCAGTAGTAGGCCAGGCGCCTTCCCGGTCTCCTGGAGCCTATTAGCTCTTTCTAGGGCAAGGCTGGACTTGCTGCCAGGAATAAATGGTGCCAGTGATGGCTAACATTTAGGGAGCGTTTATGACGTGCCAGGCACGTGGCATCTCATCTAATCCTCTCAACCACCTTTTGTTTTGGGAACAGCTTTATTGAGATATAATTCACATACCAGGCAATTTAACCATTTAAAGTATATAATCCAATGGTGTTTAGTGGATTCAGACTGTGCAACCATCACAATTTTGGAACATTTTCATCCCCCTAAAAAGAAACACCATACTCTTTAACTATCATCCTTCACTCCCCTCAGTCCCTCAGCTCTAGGGAACCACTAACCTTCTTTTTTCTCTGCATATTTGCCTATTCTGGATATTTCATATAAATGGTGTCATATAACATCCAACAACTTTTGAAGGGGTGTTATCATTACCCCCATTTCCAGATGAAAGTAACTGAGGCTTGGACAGGTAGAAACCTTACTGAGGGCCCTCAATGGAGCAATGATGGGCAGGATTGAAACCGAGGCCTGCCTGACCCCAGAGGTCCTGCTCTGTCATTAACTCTACCAGTGAGTGAGCCCTGGAGCTAACTCCCTCACTCCTCCCCTCCCTTCTATCTGAACCCAGGGCCCTGCCCCTAAATTCCTCCATCACACCCAGGTTTCTGCCAGGGAAACCCCAGGCCCAAAGACCCCACCCAGTTCTCTCACGACCCCGCTTTCAATCCGTCAGGCCTCAGCCATGCCGCCTCCTTTGGGAAGCTTTCCCTGATTGTTCACCTTTCTTGGTGCTTCCACTACCTGTGTGCATCTGCCTATAGACCAGGCAGCCTGGCTCCCTCTCTGTGTGGGTGGGAAACTGAGACCCTGGGGAGGTGTCTGGGGTCACCCAGTGAGACCAGGCAGAGTGGGGACCAGGGCTGGATCCCTGACTCTCACACCAACGCTCTTCCCCCAGCCTATTTCAAATAGGAAGCCATCATCTCCTCCACTCTCACCCCATTCTGAAAGTGGTGTCATCAGAGCCATGGGAAAGAGGGGGAAACTGAGGCTCGACGAGGCTAGTGACCTGCCCAAGGCCACAGGCACTGAGCCAGGACTCATCTGCTGACTCCCCAACTTGCCCCCCATCACACGCCGAGTCAGGAGCCCCCATCTGTGGCTCCCACAGCCGCTGGACTTGCCCGTTTATCAGCCCTTATAAAACTGGCTCCTTACATGTTGGTGTTGAGGAGAGCTGGGATCCAAGTCTTCTTCACGGCTGTATTCCCAGGTTAGGCCCGGGCCTGGAACAGGTCTCAAGAAATGTTTCTTTTTTGTTTGTTTGGTTGGGTTTTTAATTTTTTTTTTTACTTTATTGCGGTCACATTCATTTATAACATTGTGTAAATTTCAGGTGTACATCATTTTACTTCTATTTCTGCATAGATTACATCATGTTCACCACCCAAATACTAATTACAATCCATCACCAGGAAATGTTTGTTGAATGGATGATGAAAGGAAGGAAGGGAGGACTGAGGTTTGAGGGGTGGGGGCGGGTGGTGCAACCATCTCTCCAGAATCACAGATGCCATTCACTAGCATCACAGGGTCTTACCCCAGTTCTTCCGACTCCTAAATCTAGAACTCTTTTGACACTTTGGGGTCTTAGGCCTCTTGGAGAATCACCCACACGATCCTGCACACCGTTTTGAAGGCGCCTGGCACCCTGTAGGTCACTCACAGGCCCCCAGGAGTAGAGTCTCTGTACTGCAGGTTGAAAAGCCGGTACCATGCCACACAGCCCTGTCCTGGGGACACAACAGATGCAACTGCACTTCATAAAAGCCTGAAGCACAGCATGCACTTCAGGTGTCTCGTCTCAAACCACACACCTGCACCGAGCCGGAAGCCCTGGCACACAATGCGGCAGTCCTGACACCGTTCATCCGCTTCCTCCTCCATCCGGCCTCACACGGCCGTTGCCCTCCCCCAGGGGCTGCTGCCAGCCAGGGACGTGCTGGAATGCTTGTTAATGCTACTTCAGCCGCCATCAGGCCTGGCAGCCTGTGTCAGCAGCCTCAGGATGCAGGGGCTGCCTGCATCCCACATCTGGGTCCCCCAGTGACTCAGCAGGACACTGCTTCTCCTCCTTTGCCCCTAACACCATCTTGGTCCCAGGAGGCAGAGGGTGGGCAGAGTCCAAGGCTCAGGAACTCTCCCAGTGCCCAGCACGATGCTGCAGACACAATCGATAACGACTGAGGGTTTTCTAGGCTGGAAATGGTGTTAGGCTTTTGCATATGTTTTTCCCCCAAATCGCAAACGAAGCTGGTACTATCAGCACCCCATTTTACAGATGTAGTAACTGGGGCCCAGAAAGGCGAGGTCGCTTGCCCCACTGGGAAGCGAGAGTGCTGGCATTCAGCCTCGGGCTGGTCTGATCTCAGGGGTGGGCCCTCAACCAATAGGAGAATGAGCCCCCAAGTAGTCACTGGGGGTGGCTGCTCCCCCTCACTCGTGTAGGGTGTCTGTCCTTGGAAGCCGAGCACCAGGAACATCCTGAGTGAAGTGGCAGATTCACATTCACGAGAAATTCCCAGGGGATGCGCAGTTTGCCGAGCCTTGGCTTGTTTCATCATCTGCAGTCATAAAATATTAAAGCCGGAAGATGCCCTGGCGATTGGGATTGTCTAGTCTCCACATTTCATGAAGGGGGAAACTGAGGCCTAGAGATGCAGGCACTTAGCCAAGGTGTTCCCAAGTCACAGGTAATTAGAAACAAACCCAGGAATCTGGACGTTACGTTGATGCTCCATAAAATCAAAGAATATGGGCTCAGGAAACAACGTCTAGGGCCTTCCAGCCGAAGCCTCACATTTTCAGAAGGGGAAATTGAGAGAAGAGTGGGAACTTCCTAAGAGTGATATATAGGCAGGCAGAGTGCACCACTGATGAACTCAAAAGTTCCAATTTTTTACTAGCGTGTGACCTGCTCAGGTGTGACCTGAGACATATGAGGTGACCTCTCCGAGGCTCATCTGTGAAATGGAAGTAACAAAACCTAGAGTATAGGGTCACTGTTAGGAGTATAAATGACGCTGGCCCTTAGGCCAGCACCCAACACATATTAAGTGCTCTATTTATGGTATTTATTATTAACACGGGTAGGCCCTTGTCATTTTTCCCCTCCGCCATTCTGCCTTCCAGGTCAAAGGTTTCTTAGCACCGCATAGTGGGTAACACTGTGGCCCACGCTCCAGCCACTTGTTAGCTGGGTGACCTTGCAGTGGTTACTACTCTGTGACTCTGGGTCTCAAGTGCCTCTTCAACAAACTGAGGACGGAAAGAACAGTACCTACCAGACAGGGCTGTGGTGAGGTGGAAATAATGCTTCATGCAAAGCCAGGCACACAGTAAATGCTCAATAAATCTGAGCTACCATTGCTACTTGTTATTTTCATGGCCGCGTCTCATGTCTGTCACATCCCAGGCTGCAGGGCGCCTGGTCCACCAGGAAGAGGCTGGTCCCCAACCTCCAGTCTCAGGAGTGCTAATGCAGCAAAGGAAGAAGATCCCAGAGCTCTGAGTGTCCACACGGGCTCGCCTGACCCCGCTCTGGTTTCTCAGTGCCTGCCTGGGAACGCGAATTCTGAAAATGCTGGAGGAAATTCTGATTTTTGCAGTTGTGGAAGTGTCCCGGAAGGCCCCCATTTTACAAGTGCAGAAACTGAGGTCTGGGGAGGGGGAGGATGCTGCCCACAGACGCACCGGCTGGGACACAGGCCCAGGGCCTGACGCACCGGTGTCGCCGCTTGTGGCACGGTCCCCCAGGAAAGATCCTCTTCCCCAGGAGCCCCTTCCGGAGCCCCTCCTCCTCCGTTCGGGGCCGTGCGTCCGGTCCTCCCGGATACCCTGCGGCGTTGGTCCGGGGGTTACTCACGACGAAGGAAGCGACGGCAGCCAAGGCCGCCACCACCTTTCCGCGGCCCCCGGGGATGCCTCTGACCCGACGCCGTAGCGACCAAGGCTGCCGGGAAGCCAGGTCCGGGCTGAAGGCGGCGCGCCCAGCTTCTCCGACCCCAGGCTTTCGGAGGAGCGCTCGACAATCTTCGGAGGCCGGAGGGAGTGTTCGGGCGTTTCCGGCGCTGAGGGGCGGGGCCGACTGTGACGCAGGCGTGCCCGCCGCCGCCTGCAGAGGGCGCTGTTGCCAGCACGATTCTGTCAAGCGGGAGAGCCAGCCTAGTCTTCCGAGGCGCAGAAATAGGTTCTGTAGTTCTGGAGCCTCGGTTTTTTCCTCTGGAAAATGGACTTGATGACAAGTCTTGTGAGGCTCCAGTGGGACCCGGATAAGTTTGTGAAAAGAATTAGAAGACACATTGATAACTATGCAAGTTACTTGACTCGCCTCAGTTTGTTCATCTCTAAATACAGATGACTGTACCTTCCTTCCCTGTGTATATTGTGAGAATTGCAAACTGTGGGAAAAATATATATACAGGGACTGGCACCTTGTAAGCACCCTGTAAAAGGCAATGGGCAAAGCACCCCGCCAAGCCAGGAAATAACGTCCAAGTCTTGGTTCCTGCCCTTAAGGTGCTCCAGCTGCAGAACCAGAAGCAAGGCAGCTATGAGCTGCAGTGAAAGCCCTGGCCGGGAGTCAGACCTGCCACTGACCACTTGGGCCTCAGTTTCCTCATCTGTACAATTGATGGCCTCTATGGCCCTCTAGCCCAGCTTCCTTGGACTCTGGCTTGTGAAGCAGTCCAAGGTGGCTTGTAATTAGATGTATAAGGTGGAGTAGAGTCTACAGGAAGTCACCACCAATTGCCTTTTATTCATTTAATAAACTTCACTGAGCCCATACTCTGGTCCCAGGTCCTAGGGAAGCAACATTGAATGAGAGATGGCTCTCGCCCTTGTGGAGCTCAAGTCCAGTTAGGAGACAAATAAACTGCCCTTTAGAATACACTGTTAGGGCTAGAACGAGGGAAAGGCAGGGGACTGTGGGAGCCCAAAGGAAGCACCCATCAAAACCTTGGGGGTTAGAGAAAGCTCCCTGAAGGAGGCGGTAACACGGAATAGCTGAAGGATAAAGAGGAATTATGTGAACGGTGGCGGGGGGAGTGAATACCTGCTTGGGGGAAAGGATTTCAGACAAGAAGCTTGGGGTATGAGCGAATATGGCAGAATCAAGAGTTTCATGGAGGTGGGCCTGGAAGGTAGAAGAGATTTGAGAAGAGAGGGATGTGGGCAGGGGAGGACATACCAGCTCTCTCTGTCCATTCTGTCCAGCCCTGCCCCCTCCAAAGCCACCACCAGGGAACATTCTGGAGTTCTTCTGTCTGTGTCTCAAGTGTTTATGTCCCCACCATTTGTTCACCCACTGCACACATCACTGCACCCAGGAGCTGATGGTCTAGGAAGGACCAGAAGGCACAGGCACTGGGGACTCCAGCACATGTCATCACCTAGGTCCCAGGACATGCAGTCTGGTAACGAGCAGGGCACAAGGCACCAGGGAGGAGAGGACATGGAGGAGGAGGAAGGCTCGGACTGGAGAGATGAAGCAGGAAGGCATTGCCGGGAGAGGTCCAGCTGTGAGCAAAGTCAGGAAGGTGGGACAGGGTGGAGTTCTAGATTTGGATCCTGGTTCTGTGCTTGGCAAGTGATTTAACCTCTCCAGGCCTCAGTTTTCTCACCAAAGCTGCTTAGAGTGGATGCAACACCTAAATGAGACGATGTATGTAAAAGACTTAATAACAAGAGCTCAGTCAGTGAATTTGGAAGGTTGGTTGAGAACAGATCCAGAGGCAGTTCTGCTCCAGGGACACTGGCTCAGAATGCACATCCCTAGGAGCCTCCACTAGAGATTCTGACTCTGAGGATGTGGGTGGGCCCAGGAATTGTGACCAACACTCAGAAAGAATTATTAAAAAATTTTAATGACAAGCACTTTATTTCCACTAACTCCCCCTAAGATAGACACTAACTCTTGCAAAGCCCTCAAGGTCAGCTCTGTCCCTCCTTCGTCCACCACTAACCTCCCCAGAAGCCAGAAGGCAGTTCAGGCGCCCAGCAGGGCTTTTACCGGTGGGTGTGACCGAATCCCTGGTCCACGTCCGCTCTGGGCTCCTGCAGTCTTCCTTCTGTCCGTGGCAGGCGCCTGGCTCAGGGCCCAGGAAGAGGTTTCAGAAACTTTCCCGGCATGTCTCCCCCCTGCTGGTGTTTGCTGCTTTTGGGTGGTGCAGGCTGCTGCCATGCCCTGCGTATCCTCACCCATCCTGACTGCAGAGGGACAGGCCAGGGAGTGGCTGTCCCCAAGCAAGGCAGGCTTCATGTCCACCAAGGCTGGGGCTGTACCCACTTGCAGGGGCCTCTGTTAAAGCCTAGTAATGCCTCATTTACCTGCCACCATTGACCATCAAGAATGAACTTTTAGGGCCGGCCCCGTGGCTTGGTGGTTAAGTGCGCGCGCTCCGATGCTGGTGGCCCGGGTTCGGATCCCGGGCGCGCACCGAGGCACCACTTCTCCGTCCATCCTGAGGCCGAGTCCCACATACAGCAACTAGAAGGATGTGCAGCTATGACATACAACTATCTACTGGGGCTTTGGGGGGAAAAAATAAATAAAATCTTTAAAAAAAAAAAAAAAAAAAAAAAAAGAATGAACTTTTATCCAATTGACAGTTCTCCCCTCAAGCCCCAACACCCCCACTTCAACTCATCAGCATAGAATCTTTCTAACATGTACTATGGGCTGCCTTCTCCTCCTGATTAAAGAGATGAAGTGTCACTGAAATCTCTTTTCCTGAGAGCCGTTGTGGATCCTGGGAAGTGCAGGAGGCCTAGGTGTGAGCCACAGCCCCTCCACCACCTTGCTCTGCAGGTCACTTTCTTTCTCTGACCCAGATGTCCTACTCTGTATTGGAGGATGACCCTACAGACCTAGCAGAGTTGTTGCAGACACCATGTATGTAAGCAGCCAGCACTCAGCAGGCAGGTGCTCACCACAAGAGGTTGCCAAAATTGTTTTCTTGATGACTCAAGATCTATACTGTGACTCTCAGTCATGGTTCCGTGACTGCTTTCTACTTATCTGTCTCCTCAGGCCAGGTTGTCCAGAAGCTGAGTTGGCTGTCATTTCAACTTACTGCCTGGGAAGCCTCTTCCCCCAACACAATGCCAGTTCTCAACCCCCTTTGCTTCCACCAAGGTGCCAGAAGGAACCCCCAGAGCTCATGCCAGCTGTGATGGAACCAGGAAAGTGCTGGGTCCAGTTCTAAAGCAGTGGTCCTGCGGGAACCCAGCTGGGCTGTCCTGTGAACGTGAGAGGTGGTAGCACAATCTTGTAGTTGAGTATACCTGCTGCAGAGCCCATCAGACCTGGGTTCGAAGTGGTTCCAGCTCCACCACTTGCTAGCTGTGTAACCTGGGGCAAGTTACCCAACCTCTCTGGGCCTCCATTTCCAAACCATGAAATGGGGATAGTAACTATCTACTTCATAGGGTTGGGGGATGAGAGAGGCCAGGCATAAAAGCAGACGCACCTTTTCCCCTCCTTAGATGAGAGCCTTCATTCCTATTGCTGCTTAGCCTCTTGCTCTAGGTAACAAGAGTATGACAGCCCTAGAGCACGTGTAACTCAGCAAACCTCACCCAGCTGTTAGAACTGGTCCCTTAGCAAAGACCAATGAACCATCTCACTCCCAGTCTCAGGAACCCAAGAATCATTCATCCATAATTGCCCACAAAGGGAACTGCAGTGGGGGAGATGGGGCGGTCTGTAAATCCGCCCACCAGCTCCTGATCTTTGCAGCAGAATTCAGCCTCACACCCCGTGCCGTCCCAGGGCGGCAGACCGGTGGGCAGGCAGGCAGGCCTGCTGCAGGCTTTCATCGCTTTGGGCCAGTCCCCTGGTGGTTAAGACTGTGGGTGGACACTAGGAGGGGGAGGTTTATGCAAAACTGCACGTAGTTCACTTTGTGCGGTCTGCTTCATAAAGGGAGTAGGGGGAGGGAGGCTGCCTCCTCTTTACTATAAATCAAGCTATGCAGAAATAGGACACCTCTACGGAAGGGGAGGAGGAAGAGGGGAGGCAGGCAAAAAGGGATAAGGAGGACAGAGAAATTAGGGGGAAAGAGGAAGGAGGGATGTAACAGAGGGAGAAGGCACAGAGAGGGGAAAGAGAAAGAAGTGGAGAAAGGAGGGGGCAAGGCAGGGAGAGACAGAGAATGTGGGGCACTAAAGGGGAAGAGAGGCAAGGAGAAAGAGAAAGGCTCAGTGCTTCATAGATATATAAAAATAATTGCTGAACTCAAGAAGGAAAAGGTAATACTAGGAGTGAGGGGAGTTTGCAGGCAATGGAGTGAGCAGGGCTTGAGCCCCAGCAAAGCTGACCACAGCTCAGGCTGAGAGACTCCAAGCCTGAGGGCAGGGCCGCACTTTCAAGCCCACCTTTCGCAGACACCCTGCAGGGGCCTCCCTCTAAGGGCTCAGCGGGCCGGGAACTGTCCGGATGCCTGGTGCTGAAATGTCCGGGTGATTACCAGCCTCGCAGGCAGGGCTGCTCAGCCATTGGACAACTACTTGTTAAGCACCTACACTATGCCAGCCATTGTTCCATGAGCTGGAGAAACAGCAGTGAATAAAACAGACAAAAATCCCTGCCCTCATGAAGCTTACATTCTATGGGCGGAGACAAGATAGTAGAATTTCCCATGTTAGAAACGTCACGTTCTATGGAGAAAAATAAAGCAGGAAGAGAATGAGGAGTTTAGCAAATGTACCCCCAAACAGTGGCCACCTGCTGTTCCCCAGAGAGGTGACACAGTGGTGCAGGATGCCCAGGCTGGCAGTGAGCCCCCACATAAACGATGTGCTGACACTGGGTCACAGGTCGCAGGGACTCTCAGCTGGGCGACCTGTCAGAGGCCAGACCCCAACCCCAGCCAGCTACCTGTTCCTTCTCTGGGGACCTCTCATTCCTCCGCCCTCAGGTCATCCGGGCCCCTTTACTGTGCCAGAGAAATGGGTTTCCACCCCGTGTGTCCAGCACCAGCTTAGGCCTGGATGATTTGAGACACTGGGCTCACCTCTGATGGATCACTGGTTCAACTCAGGCAACCCACCTCCTCACTCTGGCCTCAGTTTACTCATCTATAAAATAGGGACAATGATCCCTGCCTTGTGAACCAGGTTTGAGGACCTACCAAGGAGAAAGTGGTGGCTGAGTTCTCTCTGCTGTACACATGGGGGAGGATTCACCCTCACTAGGGTCTCATTATTCAGAGTCCCCAGTGCTCACCACAAGGTCTAATCCTGTGGATGCTGAATGAATACAGTGAGTGACAGCAATGCTTAGCCGATGTTCACAGAGAGCTGTACTGCTTTATCCTTCACACTGCAGCTCTGTTCCTAAACAGCACTAACCTTGGGGTCCACAGGAGCCCACATGACAGCCCAGGGAGAACAGAGGCTGGAGCCCAATTCTGAGTGGGTCCTTCAGTGTGGGCCACCGTGGGAGACACTTGAGGGTAAGAAGGGCCTGTGGTCAAACAAGTTTGGGGAACTCAGCACACTTGACTCACCTCTGGGAGAGTCCCAACGCTCATCACCAAGTCCAGGCTCTGAGAGCCCTGTTTAACTCCATTAGCCATGAAACTCTTCTTTTCCTCTCCTTTTTGGAGGACACATTATCATCCTCAAGAAGGTGCTTTGGGAAATGATGGACTGGTATTTGGGAAGGACTTGGGGATCCTTGTCTCGGGGAGACAATTTTAGAGGCTTATAGGGTTCTGTAACCTCAGTGCCTTGTGTGTGCCTATCACACAGCAGGTGTTCAGTAAACATGAGATGGATGGACGAATGAATGAATATGGTGGACGAATGAATGAATATGGTGTTTTACTCACTTCCAAATGGTAAGAATTGAGGGGAGGAAGATGAAAGTGATTTGAGACCCAAGGACTTGGGGCAGAATCATTTTTAGTTCCCTCTAGACCACAAGTTTGGCTGGAGAACTGATGGAACTTAGTCATCCATACGTTCATTCACCCAATAAAAACACAGAGTGGTAAGAGCGATGCAGCGAATTAGCACTGGGGACCATGGAGGGGTTAATTAACTAAATGTGGGGGTAAAGGAGGCCTGGGATAGCTTCCTAGAGGTGATCTTGAAGGGCCCTTTGGGGAACTGAACTCAGGGCTCCCACCCTCACGTCATTTTTTCCAGCCACAGGAATCATGCTTAGGACTTCTTGCTTGGAATCCACAGGCAGCTTCTTGCTTGGAATCTACAACCACAGATCCCACAGTTGTGGCCCCCTGGCCTTGACAGGCTTGGCCCCCTCCCCTATATCTCCCTGCCCATCCCACCACTCTCCCTTGCTGTCAGCTGCTTGCCAGCCTTCCCACACCCAGAGGATGTATCCGCATTATGCAGATGACTGAACAGACCCAAAGGAACAAGGCTCTAATGGCAAAATTCCAAGCAGAATGACAAGGAAATGGGGAGCCATGTGAGAGCATGGGGGCCCTGCTCAAGCCCCCCAAGTACCACTCTCAGAAGCCTCAGACCAGACACTCACCTCCATCCTCCCAGCACCAACTGCAAACCAGCCCTTCCATCCCCTGCAAACTGGAGCATGACTGGATCTTTAAATGGGAGAAAAATGCTTCATCATGTTCTGCTTCTCCATGCAAAACCAGAAACTCCCTTCCCCCTCCTGCCTCCTCCCAGCGCACTCTCCTTCCAGTAAAACGTGGTTAAAGGGACAGCACCATCACTCCCCATCTCTGAGGGTCTGCTTAGAACCAGGGGTCTGGGAATGAGGTGGAAGGCAAAGAGAAAAGAAAGACCTGGCAGAAGTCTTTCCTGGGGGGTCTGTCTTTCCCCATCCTGGGGATCCCACAGGAAAACCAGTGTAAACTGGAAATGTAGTGGGGGTTGAGATAACTTCCTGGGGGAGGCTCAGATCTGGGGTGGGGGAGTCTACACTGACTCCCCAGAGGGACTCAAGGGTCTTTTCTGGCATCTGGCATCTGTGGGGGATCCTTTCAGCTCCCAATAGAGGAGCAGGACAGTCCAATTGTATAGAGGGGAGAACTTCACAGAAAATAGGGGACTGGACCCCTAACAGAAGGTCGAAGGACTGGGTCCCTGGCTCCTGGTGTGACCCTGCCTGATCATTCACCCACCCCTCCTTAGGTCCCCAACTGCACAGCACAGGGGTCAGGCAAGGGGGAAATGGCATACCTCCCTCCCCTCCCCCCAAGGTAAAGGCAGGCGTTAACCCTTTTCTCCCCAACAAGGAGCAGGCCCTGTCCCTGGAGCCGAAGCACCAACAGCAGCGCTGCCCCACTCCAAAGGCATTTGACATGAGCCAAACCCAAGAAAAAGCCAAATAACACCAGCAGTTGCAGGGCCCCCCATATCCCAGGGACCCCTTTTTCTACCTAATCCCCAATTAGGGCTTATGGGGGTGAGGGACTCTGGTACTTCAAAAGCACTCCATCATTTCCCTGGGGGAGAGAAGAGATGCCTATCCTGGTACCCACTTGTCTGTTGTGAGGGTGGGGGAGAGATGACAAGTTGAAGCTAAGGAGATGGGGAGGAGAGAGTGAGAAAGATGGACTTCCTAGTTGTGGGAAAACAGTTGTCACAACCACGGGCACTACGCAGGTTCCTCTCCCTCAGTTCAGCCAGAGAACCCCCAAAGCAGAAGCTGCTGGGGAGATGGGGTCTTGAGTTGCATCCTGTCCCAGGGCAAGGCCTCCTTTCTGTACAGATGGGAAAACCGAGGGTGGGGGTACACAACTTGTCCAAGGTCATTTGACCAGCAAACTGTTGAGCTGACCTCAGTGTACAGACCCTGGCCTGAGTGACTTCTAGCACACCTGTCACTTACCCCCACCCCACAGAGGGGCCAGCTCTCCCAACTTCATGCCCAGTCCCCCGCAGCACCCCAGTCTGGGTTCTCTGACCCTCACACATAGCCCAGGTTCCTCCTGCCTATTCAGGGGACCCTCTACTCCCTTCACTGAGGGTCCTCCTTGCTGGGGCAGCTGCAGGATCTCTCGCCTCCTCTCCTGCGGAGACCACTGTGCCGCCATCCGGGCTTCCCTCTCTCCATCCTCTGCCGTGTCTCCATACCCCCAATTCAGGGTTGCCTTGCTCCCCTCCCCAACTCCACGTCCCCCTCCCCTGTTCTGGAGCCGGCTGCAGAGTTTCTTAAGCCCTCTCCTGGTGGCGCCTCTAGCTATTAGGGGAAAAGTGTACCTCTACTCAAGGGTCTTCTATCTCTACCCTCTGTAGCATCCACCATGCCTCCATTCAGGATTACCTTGCTCCCTCCCCTATTCCGGGGGCCAGGGGCAGACACTCTGTACCCCCTATCCTGAGGGTCTAACTATTAGGAAAATCTTGTGCTCCCCTCTCATTCAGGGGTCCCTCATCCTACTGACTAGAGTCTCCCATCGCTCCATCCCGAAGGCACCCTATCCCTATTCCCATCAGGTCTCCTCGTCTTCTTCCCATTTTGAGCCCCTTCTCTTATCCTGAACACAGTAGCAGGGTCTTCCCACACGCACGGGGCGGGGGGGTCCCCGCTGGTCCACTCCGGGAGTCCTCTACGCTCTGACCCGACCTCGGGGGGCTTCTCTGACGCGGCACCGATTCCCCTTCACTCCTTGGTCCCCCTGCCCCGCCCCTCTCACTGCGGCGAAGCCGACCGGCCCGGGGCCGAGGGGGAGGAGGCGGAGAGGGCGGGGCCCTCCTCCCCCGCTGCCCCCCCCGCAACTGCCGAGGGGCTGGACCCGGCCGGGCTGCTATAAAAAGGCCGGCATCCCGGTGCTGCCGCAGTGCCACCCGCCCCGTCCCGGCCTCGAGCTCTCTCTCCGCCGGCGGCCGCACCTGCTCCGGCCATGATGAGCTTCAGCGGCGCGGACGCGCTGCTGGGCGCCCCGTTCGCGCCGCTTCATGGAGGCGGCAGCCTGCACTACGCGCTGTCCCGCAAGGGCGGCGCGGGCGGAATGCGCTCCGCTGCCGGCTCGTCTAGCGGCTTCCACTCGTGGGCGCGGACATCTGTGAGCTCCGTGACCGCCTCACCCGCACGCTTCCGCGGCGCCGGAGCCTCAAGCACCGACTCTCTAGACACGCTGAGCAACGGACCGGAGGGCTGCGTGGTGGTGGCCCGCAGCGAGAAGGAGCAGCTGCAGGCGCTGAACGACCGCTTCGCCGGCTACATCGACAAGGTGCGGCAGCTCGAAGCTCACAACCGCAGCCTGGAGGGCGAGGCGGCGGCGCTGCGCCAGCAGCAGGCAGGCCGCTCCGCCATGGGCGAGCTGTACGAGCGCGAGGTGCGCGAGATGCGCGGCGCCGTGCTGCGCCTGGGCGCGGCGCGCGGCCAGCTGCGCCTGGAGCAGGAGCACCTGCTGGAGGACATCGCGCACGTGCGCCAGCGCCTAGACGACGAGGCCCGGCAGCGCGAAGAGGCTGAGGCGGCGGCGCGCGCACTCGCGCGCTTTGCGCAGGAGGCCGAAGCGGCGCGCGTCGAGCTGCAGAAGAAGGCGCAAGCGCTGCAGGAGGAGTGCGGCTACCTGCGGCGTCACCACCAGGAGGAGGTGGGCGAGCTGCTCGGCCAGATCCAGGGCTCCAGCGCCGCGCAGGCGCAGGCGCAGGCCGAAGCGCGCGACGCCCTCAAGTGCGACGTGACGTCGGCACTGCGCGAGATCCGCGCGCAGCTCGAAGGCCACGCGGTGCAGAGCACGCTGCAGTCCGAGGAGTGGTTCCGAGGTAGGCGCGTGGGAGTGGGGAGGAGGGGGCGCCCCCTGCTGGTCGGGCAGCGAGGGGCAGAGTGGCGTAAGGGGAGGGGACGGTGGTGGACTCTGCGCGGAGGTGGCAGGACTGGAGAGAGCCCTGCTCAGCTTCCTCCTGCAGTGTGCAGACCCCTTAGTTAGATAACGGTTTCCCTCTGGGTCTGTTGTGGGACACCCCGTGCCTCCTCGCAACTCTGGGTTCCCCTTTGGTTCCCCTCCTGTAGAGTCCTTATATCTGTCCTTCAGCTCTGGGTCCCCTCTGCTCCCCCTCCCAAGGTTAGGAAACCCCACTCTGAGGCCCCTCTCTATCAGGTTCCCTCTACAGCACCAAAGCAGTGCCGGCTTCTGGTCCCAGGCGCTTGGGGATTCTTTGTCCTTCAAAGTAACTTGCCTTCCCTGCCCAAGGTTGCTCATCCTCCTTTCCTGCACGCTGGAGGGGACCTCAGTCTCCTCCCCACTACATTGGGGAGGGGTGAGGCATTCTCACATCCTTTCTCCCCAGGGGGGACCATCACCACAACCAGTCGGTGCCTGAGGTTGCCCTTTAATGTCCCCTCTCCCCTTCAGAGAATCTGGCAGCCTCCCAAGTTCGCCCCCTCCCCCAACTCCCTGCCGCCCTGAGTCAGCTAGATTGCAGCTGCAGCAGTTCTGAAGCTGTGCCCAGCGCCTGCAGGGTGATCTTGACCAACATTTGCCCTCTCTGGTTTTTCTTTCTTTTTGGGTTGAAGGTGTGGGGGTCGACCAGTTGGGCTTCTTACTCTGGGGAGCTCCATGATCCTTCCCGAAACTGTGTATAAAACTTTTGCATTGTTCTTGGGAGCGGGTGTAGAGGCTTCAACGATTTTCAAACGGGCCTGTGATCCACAATGGATAAGAATCCTCACCCACCTGGATGGTTTCTAAGTCTCTGCCGGCACTAGCAGGGAAAGCCAGGAAAGCTGGGATTTGGCTTCATGGCTTTTCCTGTTCCTTTTCCTCCCCTCTGCAGTGGTAGAAGCGTCCCCTCCCCCATCTCTGCAGCAAGGCTCTCTGCTCTCTTGGGCTTTGCCCTTCATACAGGCAGACCATCCCAGGACTCCTGGCCCACCCAGCTAGCTTCCCTTCTTCTTTTCCCACTCCCAATCGCCAGGTCCTGGGTGTCACTATCTTGGGATTCAGGACGTTCACTTTCAGGAGATGTAGACTAGTCTCCAGACCTCCTCTGGCCCCAGAAGGTGTTCTGGGAACCAGCAGCTCCTTGCTCACAGGGGCCAGGGTGTGGCTGCCATTGACGCAGGGGCTCCTGTGCTAGTGAATGCACAGCCAAGTGGAGGAAGGGACAGAGGAACTGGCACGCAGGCCCCAGGCTCTGCAGTGACCTTGGGCTCTGCACAGCAGAAACCTGCAAGGAAGGGGCTGTGGCTACATGGTGGCTCACAAGGCCCTCAGGCCTCCAAAGGTCACCAGTTCATTAACTTGTTCAGCCACAAGCTCAGAGTTCAGCCCTGTGGGCCAGGTTTCACATCTGAACGCCTAGCACTGCCAGCCCTTGCTGGGGAGCTGAACCAGGTGTTAAGACCAGAAATGGGGGCTTCCTCTGCCCTGCAAGTTTCTGGATTCTGAGATGGGAGAGACAGAGTCTGATCTTTGGAGCCAGTAGACATTGGATTTGAACCTCAGCTCTGCTGCTCACTAGCTGAGTGGCGTTGGGCAGTAGTCATTTGCCTATCACAAAGGATAGGGTGAGTTAAGCATCCAAGATGGTACCCAGCACCCAGTAGGTCCTCAGTCCATGTGTATCACTAGATACTCTAGAACCCAAATCCGGGTATGTCTAACCCTGTGCCCTGCCATCTTCTCCCCCAGTGAGGCTGGACCGACTGTCCGAGGCAGCCAAGGTGAACACAGACGCCATGCGCACAGCACAGGAGGAGATAACTGAGTACCGGCGCCAGCTGCAGGCCAGGACCACAGAGCTAGAGGCACTCAAAGGCACCAAGGACTCGCTAGAGAGGCAGCGCTCTGAGTTGGAGGACCGTCATCAGGCTGACATCGCATCCTACCAGGTGGGCAGGGCTGAGACAGAGAGCCAGGTTGCCCCACCTGGTTGAGTGACCCTGGACAAGACACTGCCCCTCTCCCAGCAGGGTTGCGGTGGCTAAGACCATGGGCCTTGGAGTCAGACATACCAGGGGTACCAGTATGTCTTTCTAGCTGTGTGACCCCAGGAAAATTATCTGTCTCTCTGAATCTGAATTCTTTCAATGCAATGAAAAAAAAAAAGAATGCCTGCTGTGCAGAGCTGTGAAGGTTAAAGAGATAGACAGACTTTTCATGAGATGAGTGTGAACATGCTTAGCGGGGTCTTGATCACAGTGGGCATTCGGTAAATAATAAGCAGCGTCTGTGAGTTAGCCTGGGGAAAGCCTTGGCAGAGTCTCTGCATTAAAGACAACTGGCAAACGAAAATATCACTTTTGAAGAACTTATTATGCAAGTAATATGTAGTGATTGTAGAAGAATTAGGAAATGGAGGAAGAAAAAAAGAGGCAATAAAAATCAGCCTTAATGGTTCTCTTTAAGCAGTGGCTAAGTGGGCCTGGGGACGGGGAGAAGCTTCAACCCGTATTTACTGTGTGCATCTGTGTGTTGTTTCAGTCATCAACAGCAGGTGCTTCCCACGCCCTTCCTATGTGGCATGCACTTTGGAGCATTAGGGAAACAATAGGGAGCCAAAACAGACAAGGCTCTGGTCCCACTGAACATTTTCTTAGCTTAAGAGATCTGTAAAAATTCACCCATCATCCCACTGAACAGTGATAACCATTGTTGGCATCTGGTGTGTTTCGTTCCAGACCATTCTCCAGGCTAAGGTTATATACACAGCAGGATTTTTGCTCTGGGTGGTTTCCATGTCCAATGGATGAGGCCCCTGCAGCTTCGACAGGGCAGGTGTTGGCCCCAGAGAGCCCGGTTGGACGGGACTGCTTTGGGTTAGCATAGCCCCCCTCAACTTCTCCGATGCTGAGGGCCAGGCACTGGCTGGCACATGATGTGTATGTGACCTCTCCTCCCCAGGAAGCTATCCAGCAGCTGGACGCCGAGCTGAGGAACACCAAGTGGGAGATGGCAGCCCAGCTCCGAGAGTACCAGGACCTGCTTAATGTCAAGATGGCCCTGGATATTGAGATTGCCGCTTACAGGTGAGGTGGGCCGCGGGGCCTTCAGGGTGGTGGGGAACCCTTGTGAGCCCTCCTTCTTTATGAGGAACTAAGCCTTGGGTTTCAAGCCCCCAGTGAGGCAGCCTGCCTGTCTTAGAGACAAAAAAAATTTTTTTTATTGAGGTAAAATGCATATGACATAAAATTTACCATTTAACCATTTTTAAGTATACAGTTCAGTGGCATTAAATATATTTACATTGTTGTGCAACCATTGCCACCATCTATCTCCAAGACTTTTTTCATCATCCCAAAGTGAAACTCAGCTCGTTAAACAGTAACTTCCCACTCCCCCTTCCCCCATTTTCCCGGCCCTGGCAACCACCTACTTTCTGAGAGACAAAAATTTTGAGTAGCTTATTTTCATTCTGATAATGACTTGGAGGGTTCAAGCTCCTCACATCCTCCCCAATCCAGCCAACCAGGGGCCTGCTTTGGAGGGAAGGGAGGTACTTGAGCTTTCAGGGGCCCTTCCAATTCTCTCTCTCAGAGTTTCTTAGCTCTCTGAGCATTTGTTTCCTGGGGAAATAGACTGGGGGTTATAACACTACCCATGTCATGGGGTTGTTGGGAGGAGGAGCTAATCCTGTTCAGGAGCTAATCCAGGTAACAAAGGTACCACTGGGCTGCCACAGAGAAAGCCCTCGAGAAATAGTAGCCATGAGAAAGCCATGAGACCTCCCAGCATAGCCATTTCCTGCTAAGGAGCAAGGCTGACTCCCTGAGGACCTCTCCCAGTTGCTGGCTGGTGACCCTTCACTTTCTACCTCTTTGCTCTAGTCTGTAATCTTGCTACTCAAAGCTCGTCCACGAACCTGCACACTCAGCATCATCCACAAGCTTATCAGAAAGGCAGATTCTCAGGCTGTATCCCAGACCTACTGAATCAGAATCTGCATTTTAATCAGATCCCTGGGTGATTTGTATGCCATTAAATTTGCAAAGCACTGGTCTATAGGGGTCACCCCTACACTTACTCTGAGGCAGGAACTGCCAGGTCCTTTTTATTCGTTATCTCATTGAAACAACCCTCTGATGTAGAGATTCTTAGGACCTGTTTTTACCAATGAGGAAACTGAAGCTTAAAGAGTTGGACTGGCTTGGCTAAGGTCACACATCTAGTGAGTGGCAGAGAGTAGAAACTGCTGCTGTCACCCTACTCCTAAAACTCAAAGGATGAGAATATAAGGTTGCAGGAGACCCTTGAAATTCAAATGGGAACATTGTAAGACCTCTTGAACCCAAATTTATAAATGTGGAATTGGTTGCTGAGGCTCTCACCTTTCTCTTGAATAGCGTGTTAGTTGAGGGACAATAAATGTAATTTTTGTTAATGTAGGCACTCTCTCGAGGACCATTTTTCAGGAAAAAAAAAAAAGTTGTTTTATTTCGTAAGTTGCAGCCTTAGCTGCATTAAACAAGAGCAGTGACGTTGGGGTGCAGATTCTGGGTGGTCCCTGGAATGGTTTACTAAGTGACTTTCTCCAGTTTCAAAGTGCCCACCATTCACATTCCTTCTTTTGCTAAAGTCTGTATCATTGGAGGCCATGGACCTTCAGAGTAACTCAAGAAGACCCCTAGATCATCAGTCTGCTTTGGGTTAATAGTAACGTATTCCATTATCCATTCTGCAGAAAACTCCTGGAGGGCGAGGAGTGTCGCATTGGCTTTGGCCCGAGTCCTTTCGCCCTTCCAGAAGGACTCCCCAAAATCCCCTCCATGCCCACTCACATAAAGGTCAAAAGTGAAGAGAAGATCAAGGTAGTAGAAAAGTCAGAGAAGGAAACTGTGATATTGGAGGAACAGACAGAGGAGATCCAAGTGACTGAAGAAGTGACTGAAGAAGAGGTGAAAGAGGCCAAAGAGGAAGAAGCGGGAGAAGAAGAAGCAAAGTCTCCCCCAGCAGAAGAGGCTGCATCTCCAGAGAAGGAAGAGGCCAAGTCCCCAGAAAAGGCTAAGTCCCCCGTGAAAGAAGAAGCAAAATCGCCAGCTGAGGCCAAGTCCCCCGAGAAGGAAGAAGCCAAGTCTCCAGCTGAAGTGAAGTCCCCAGAGAAGGCCAAGTCCCCAGTGAAGGAAGAAGCCAAGTCCCCTGAGAAGGCCAAGTCCCCAGTGAAGGAAGAAGCAAAATCACCAACTGAGGTAAAATCTCCTGAGAAGGCAAAGTCCCCAGCAGAAGTTAAGTCCCCCGAGAAGGCCAAGTCCCCAGTGAAGGAAGAGGCCAAGTCTCCAGAGAAGGCCAAGTCCCCCGAGAAGGCCAAGTCCCCTGAGAAGGCCAAGTCCCCCGAGAAGGCCAAGTCCCCAGTGAAGGAAGAGGCCAAGTCCCCTGAGAAGGCCAAGTCCCCCGAGAAGGCCAAGTCCCCAGTGAAGGAAGAGGCCAAGTCCCCAGAAAAGGCCAAGTCCCCAGTGAAAGAAGAGGCCAAGTCCCCTGAGAAGGCCAAGTCCCCCGAGAAGGCCAAGTCCCCAGTGAAGGAAGAGGCTAAGTCCCCTGAAAAGGCCAAGTCCCCCGAGAAGGCCAAGTCCCCGGTGAAGGAAGAGGCCAAGTCCCCCGAGAAGGCCAAGTCCCCAGTGAAGGAGGAGGCCAAGTCCCCTGAGAAGGCCAAGTCCCCAGTGAAGGAAGAGGCCAAGTCCCCTGAGAAGGCCAAGTCCCCCGAGAAGGCCAAGTCCCCGGTGAAGGAAGAGGCCAAATCCCCTGAGAAGGCCAAGTCCCCAGTGAAGGAAGAGGCCAAGTCCCCAGAGAAGGCCAAGTCCCCTGAGAAGGCCAAGTCCCCAGTGAAAGAAGAGGCCAAGTCCCCTGAGAAGGCCAAGTCCCCCGAGAAGGCCAAGTCCCCAGTGAAGGAGGAGGCCAAATCCCCTGAGAAGGCCAAGTCCCCTGAGAAGGCCAAGTCTCCCACGAAGGAAGAAGCAAAGTCCCCTGAGAAGGCCAAAAGCCCTGTCAAAGAGGAGGTCAAGTCCCCAGAGAAGGTCAAATCTCCTGTGAAGGAGGAGGCAAAGGCTCCAGAGAAGGAGGTCCCAAAGAAGGAAGAGGCAAAGTCCCCCAAGAAGGAGGAAGAGAAACCCCAGGAGGTGAAAGTCAAAGAGCCCCCAAAGAAGGTAGAGGAAGAGAAAGCTCCAGCCACACCAAAAACTGAGGAGAAGAAGGATAGCAAGAAAGATGAGGTGCCCAAGAAGGAGGCTCCAAAGCCTGAGGTCCAGGAGAAGAAGGAACCTGCTGTGGAGAAGCCCAAAGAATCCAAAGCTGAAGCCAAGAAGGAAGAGGCTGGAGACAAAAAAGCAGTGACCCCAGAGAAGGAGGCTCCTGCCAAGGTGAAGGAAGAGGCCAAACCCAAAGAGAAGAGTGATGTGGCCAAGAAGGAGCCGGAAAAGCCAAAGAAGGAAGAGACGCCAGCAGCATCTGAGAAAAAAGATGCCAAGGAGAAGGCCACAGAGGCCAAGAAGCCTGAGGAGAAGCCCAAAACGGAGGCCCAAGCCAAGGAAGAGCCCAGCAAAGCCAAGACGGAAAAGGCTGAGAAATCCTCCAGCACAGAGCAGAAAGAAAGCAAGCCTCCAGAGAAGGCCACAGAGGAGAAGGCTTCCAAGGGGGAGAAGTAAGGCAGGGAGAAAGAAACATCCAGAGCAGCCAAAGAAACGTAGGAGGGTCTGGGAGCTCAAGGGTCGGTATAACAAATTTTCATGTTTTCTCTCTTTCCTTTATGTAAGAAGAAACTCTACTTAGATGACGGGGCCCTCTTTCACCAAACAGGAATTTTTGTTAGCAATATATTAGCAAGAGGGCACCCCCAATCCCCGACCCCACATCCAAACCCTCCCCAGGCGATGGACAATTATGTTATGATAGCTTATGTAGCTGAATGTGATATATGCCAAATGCCATATGTAAACACTTGACTATAAAAACTGCCCCCCTCCTTTCCAAATAAGTGCATTTACTTCCTGTATGTGCAACTGACAGGTGACTGCAATAATGAATGAGCAGTTAGAAACACATTATGCTTGAGATGTCTTAACCTATTCCTGAATGCCTTCTGTTTTCCAAAGGAGTGGTCGAGCCCTAGCCCAGAGCTCTCTATCCTGGCAGAGCTGGAGCAGGTGGGGCTGGGCATGGCCACTGAATCATGCCAGGGCGCACTTTTCCACTGGAGTCCACTTTCAATTGCTTCTCTGCAATAAAACCAAGTGCTTATAAAATGAAAATGTTGCTGTGTTATTTATTCTCTTTCCCTGGGCAGGCTGGGGGACAGGGCTAGGGGAGATCTAGATGTCACACTCAAGACTGCACAGGACAGAGCGGGCATCAGAGGTCTCGTGCAGGTCTGGGACAGTTACATGGCTTCTCACCTGGGCAAACTGTGCTGAGCAATATGCTAGGTGCTTTATTTTTATGCTGCTATAGACAGGGGCCCTGGTTTCTCAGCATGGTGCATGGGCCACCTACATCAGCATCATCTGGGAGCCTTATAAAAATGCAGACTCCTTGATTCCACCCTAGACCATTGAATGGTTATCTGTCTGAGGGGTAGGCCTGGGAAAGTGCATGCTTCACCAACTCCCAATTGATTCTAATGCACACTGAAGTCTGGGAAGAGATGTGGTCCTAAGGAAATTGAACGATCTTATTTATAGAGCTCTGCATATGTCCTCTTGTAAGGAGGGACGAGCCTTCTGAATGAGGGGCCATAGGTAGCTAATTCACCTGTAGTGAAGACTATAGTCACGACTATTGGGAACAATTTATCAATAGTCACTTAATTGGACACCAATATGCTTTGGATATGATGTTGAAAGCTGTGGTGCACTTGTGGGTTTATGTGGGGTCTTGACTATAAAATTCTTGTGCGGTTCCCAACTTTAGGCCGGTAATGATGCCTTGTGTTTTCCTAGCACCTCTCCTGGGAATTGCTTCTTTCCCTGTCCCAATCAGATGGTTCTCAGAGCCACCATATTTTCTAATTGCTTTGTACCGGTGGTCACTGGTGATTGGTCCAAGGATTGCCACCTGACCCCAAGTGAGCCAATGAGAGCCCTTTTCCGGGATTTTAAACTTGAGACCAGTGAGAGTGGCTGGCAGTCTACTGGTTGTGGAAGGTGGGAGGATGTGGGAATCAGTAGCTATGGGCTGCCATATTTCCACCCTTGTGGAAAAGCTAGTCTGTGAGAAAGGGTGTGATAGGTGGACAGAGACAAGATACCCAGAGAGTCATGGTAGATATCAGGTCCCGATTCTGATGTTCTTTTCCATGGCTTGTTGGCCATTCTTTGAGCCAATAAAGTCCTCTTTTTGCCAAATCTCATTTGGGACATGGCTCTGTCTTTGGAACCAGAAGAGTTCTGAATAATATAGTGACCGAAGAGGGTGGTTGCTTTGCTAGAAACCAAATAATCTCTCAGGGAATGAGTAAGTGGCCCCTCAAAGTTCTGCCCAAGGTCAACTTCTCAGCCCAGGGTCCACATCTCACCCTCAGCAACCATTTTCATCTCTCACTGGTCTGAATTTTTTAAAGAAAGTGCCAAGACAGTGCAGGGTGGTCACATTTAAACCAAGGGGTCTTTAAATGCCATTTTAGAAATGGTTTTGATTGAGTCTTCAAGTTGTCAAACATGTCCAAGGACTCTGTGAAAACCTAAGCATTAGTTTTCTGAGCATCTCTGTCTTAGGGAAATCAGAGAGACCTCCACAGACGCTGGCACATAGCTACAGTATCTAAATATCAAGCGGGGATTTGGGACCTAGGGAATCCTTATGTGTCTTACCTGAAAAGAAGTCACAGTTGGCTGAGTTCCCCAAATTGCTTACAATGATAACAACTACCATTTGTTGAGATAACCGTGTTTTTGCATAAATTCTTTCCAATACACATGGGAATTCTCAAGGTAGCTATTCTGATGCCTATTTGATAATGGTGAGAAAACGTCAGGTGAGTTGCCCAGAGTCGTACAGCTAGTAAGTAGTAGAGCCAAAACGTAAACCTAGAACTTAACTCCAGAGTCCATATGTTTTCTGTAGTACCATGCCACAGAAGCCTGAGCAAGTTGCTTTGGTGTTTCATTGGTTTAATTTTGGTCATCAGAGGACTGCTATGTAGGGTGACAATTGTCCCAATTTGCCTGAGATGGAGGTGTTTCCCAGAACAGGGATTTCAGTGCTAAAACTAGGAAAGTCCTGAGCAAATGAGGATGAATTGCTCTCCCTAGTGTTTGGGAAGCCACTTTAGTACATTTCAGAATATGGCAGATGATGTAATCTATTGGCTTAAACACTTTATGGACTGCATTGTGTAATCCCCCCAAATTCACATATTGCAGTCCTAACACCCAACGTTTCTGTATTTAGAGATAGAGTCTTTAGGGAAGTAATTAAGGTTAAATGAGGTCATAAGGGTGGGGCCCTAATCCAATAGGATGGGTGCCCTTATATAAGAGAAAGAGACACCAGAGATCTCTCTCTCTGCATGCAGAGAGAAGAGGCCATGTGAGGACACAGAAGGCAGCCATCTACAAGCCAAGAGGAGTGGCCTCACCAGAAACCAACCTTGATGGCACCTTGATTTTGGACTGGTAGCCTCCAGAATTGTGAGAAAATAAATTTCTATTGTTTAAGCCACCCAGTCTGTGGTATTTTGTCATGGCAGCTCTAGCAGACTAACACAAATACATAAAGGAATTCAGTGGCTGGCCTAACTGAAACACTCAAGGATGGTGCAAGTTTAGGCCCAGCTAGATTCATGGGCTGAAATGAAGTCCCTGGGACTTGATCATGTCTTGTGTCTCAGCTCTGTTTTCTCAGCATTGGCTTCTGTGATAGGCAGCCTCTAAAATGGCTCTCAATGTTCCCCACTTCCTGGTATTCATGCTTTTTTATAATTTCCTCCCCTTGAATGTAAACGTGACCTTGTGACTTACTTCTAATGACTTGAATATGGCAAAAAGATGGGATGTCATTTCTGAGAGTAGGTTATAAAAAGATTCTGGCTTCTGTTTTCCTTGTCCTCTCTTGCTCTCTCACTTGCTCATTCTGATGGAAGCCAGTTGCCATGTTGTGAGCTGCTCTAAAGAGAAGCCCACATAGAAGGAACTGAAGGAGGCCTCTGGCCAACAGCCAGTGAAGAACTGGGGCCCTCAGGCCAACAAGAAACTGAATCCTGCTTACAAGCACATAAGTGAGCATGGAAGCAGATTCTCCCCGCTGAGCCTTCAGATGAGACTGCAGCCCCAAACAATACCCTGATTGCAGCCTTGTGAGAAACCTTAAGGAAGAAGCACCCAGCTAAACTGTGCCTAGATAATAGATGTTTGTTGTTTGAAGCCACTAAGTTTTGTTTGTTATTTTAAGCCACTAATATATCTTCTCTCTAAGGAAGGCCTTCTTTTCATGGAGATCCTAAGCAGTGATGGGCTTTCACCCTTCCAGGTACAAATCAGGGAGAGAGAGATTCTATCCCTATCAGTTCAGCCAAAGTCTGAAAATTGAGTCTCATTAGATGATTGCGTCACGTGCCCTATCCCGAAATTAATGTAACGTACTAATTGGACCTGCTGGGTCACATGATAAGCTAGATCCAGGGGTGGAGTCAGCCCATCTGACTTACATAGACTAGACCTGACATTTCAGAACCCAGGGATATAGAGGATTCTAAAATCTTCCAGAGAGAAAAATACAGGATGGCCCTGAACTTCTCAGCAGCAACGATGGAAAATGCCTAGAGTTCTATACTGACAAATTAAGTGTGAAGGTAGAAAAAGGGCAATTTAAAGCATACAAAGTCTCAAAATATTACTTCCCATAAATTATTTCTCTGAAAATTTAGAGGACCTGCTCCAACAAAAGAAGAGCATACACCAAGAAATAAAATATCTAGGAATACAAAAAACAGGGACCACGACAAAAACGAGATGAGAAAGAAATCCCCAAAGTGATGACAGAGGAGTTGAAGGACAATAGCTGTGCAGCCTCTATGCAGATTGGAGTGGATCTGGGAGGAGAGAGGGAATTCCAAGAAAAAAATTAAACTGATAAAATATTTGACATGATCCACCATGTATAAAATTGAATTGAAAGCCTTTTACTGAACTATTGGAGAATGTGAGAAGATTAAGTCAATTTCAAAGAAAATAAAACAAATAATAAAATAACTCCAAGACAAAAAATTATATATGAGAGGAAGTATAATTATGGTACACTAATCAATTCAGCAGGTAACAATATTTACATAAAAATAACAAAAGTGATTAATCTGGATTACACCAAAAAGTAAGAAAAATATATGGGAAAGATAGGGAAAGGGACAACGGAGCGTGCAATTGATCAAAAACACTCATCTCTCATACTAGTCTGGAGAAAATGCTTAAAATTGATAAATCAAAGGAAAGACTGAGAAACTATCACAAACTAGAGGAGACTGAGGAGACATGATGACTCAGCACAATGTGGTATTCCGGACTGGATTCTGGAACATTGTGGAAAAACCAGTGAACGCCAAATCAAGTCTGTAATTCAGTTAATACAGTCATGCTCCACTTAACATTTCAGTTAATGACTGACTGCATATATGACGGTGGTCCCATAAGATTAGTACCATATAACCTAGGTATGTAGTAGGCTATACCATCTAGGTTTGTGTATACACACTCTATAATGTTCACACAATGATGAAATCACCTAACGACGCATTTCTCAGAATGTACCCTCATCGTTAAGCGACATATGACGGTAGTAATGTACCAACATTAGTCTCTTAGTTTTGACAAATGGACCATGATCATGTAAGATGTTAGCATTAGAGGGAGCTGAGTGAGGGTATTCAGGAACTCGCTATACCATCTTTGTAACTTTTCAGTAAATTTAAAATTACTAAAAATAAAAAGTTAAAAAGAACTGATACATCAAGAGATCCCATATGATGAAACATGGAGGTAAGTATCAGAACCTAGGATGTAGAGTTGAAGATAAGAGTAGATGGGGGTCGGGGAGAGGAGGCAAAGGCCCCTGTGCATTATTATAAGCAGATCATCACCAGTCAAAGCAAACAGGGACCGAAACAGCACCTAGTCCAATCTCTTCATTACACAGATGAGGAAACTGAGGCCAGAGAGGCAGGAGCCTGCCTGAGGCCAAACAGCCAGTTGGTAGCAGAAGCCATACTTTACTATTTGTTCTATAGAGAAAATATGAATTACATGGATATTAATTTTTTTAAGAATCTAATTTTTTAAAAATTGCCCTCAGTGACCCTTACACAGAAAACCTACCTACATTTACTCAGTTTTGAAATCACAGGGAAGACATGAAAGATGTTAGAGCTACAAGGGCTCTTATGAATCACTGACTCAGCAAATGTCCACAGAAGACAAGAAGGGACTTGTCCAGACTAGAATCCAGGTCATCAGCTTTGGCACCACCATAGTCACCACTTACTGAGCGCTTCCAAGGACTGGGCCCTGGGCTACACATTTTATGTCTACGGTCTAACAACAGCCCAATGAAGTGAGCACTATTGAATGTGCATTTCTCAGTTGAGGAAACTGAGGCTCAGAGAAGTGGAGCTTGCCCAAAGTCCCATAGCCAGGAAGAGGTGGAGCCTGGATTTAAATTTGAGCCCGTCTGACCACAGAGCCCAGGCTCTTCCTTACTCCGCCATTCAGCCTTTGTCCTCTCCCGGGATATATTACATGGCCATCCCCAAACCAGATGCTCAAGGTATTTGGAAGTCAAAAGCCCTAGCCCTCCTTGATGACATCATTCTCATGGTGACCCCGACTGGCACAGGCAGGGCAGAAGGATCTGACCCAGCTGCCCCTCCTCTTTTTCCCTAAGTGGACATACTCCTAAAGCTGTAGGCAGGATTAGCTGGCCAGATACCAACCAGGACTGACTTTAACCATCTGCCAAACAAAATCATCCTCCCTCTGGGACAATAACAAATCTTAGGAAAAACCAATAGAGTCAATTTGCTAAGGAATTGCTTGTCAGACGTCAGAGGCCTGGAGGACACAGACTATATGTGGGAAGGGGCTAACTGCTTTAGGATGTGCCCTTCCTGAAGCTAGGTGTTGGCTCAGCAGATACAGCTGGGTTGATGAAAAACATCCTTCATTTTTCCCCCAGGGGGATTGTTTCAGACAGGATGGGTTAGGTTCTGTCTGTAATAATCAACAACTACATCTTAGTGGCTTAACACAAAGAAAGTGTCTTTCTCACTCACGTGAGAAATTCCAGCAACATTTCATTGGCCAAACAATTCACACTGTTATATCTAACATCAGAGGGGTTGGGCAGAATGGTCCTACCAAGTGCCTGAAGGGAGGAGAGTGAGGACTCTTTTAGGGAGCAGCACTGATAACTCCATAGCAATGTTCCAGAGAATTCTCTGACCAGAGAATTCTGCAGCTCCTGAGGGGATGCTCTGGAGTTTTCCATATTCATCAGTATTATTTCTGTTGCAAGTGGTCAAAACAGAATCAAACTAGTTAAACAAAATACTTACTACTGCTAGTGATAATTAATAATATTAGCTTTTTAAAATACTTACATAAAAATATTAAAATATTAGCTATATTTAATAATTAATAATAATAATATTAGCTTACATAACCAAGGAGTTGAAGAGAGTTGACTTGCTTCAGATATAGCCAGATCCAGGGGAATTTTCAAATTTTCAAATGAAAATTCCCCAAGGTACTGTCACTCATTTCTCCATATCTCAGCTGTTTTTTTGTGTGTAGGCTTCATTCTTGGGCAGGACCTCTCCATGTGGTCTCCAGAAGCTTCAGGCTTACATCCCACCAGTTTAATAAACTCAGGGGGAAATAAGAACTCTTGTTCATCATTCCAGGAGAGGTCCAGGAGTTGGTTCTCATTGGGCTGGTAAGGTCACATGCTCCTCCTTGAGCCAATCCCTGTGGCTGGGCACCCACAGGACACTGAGGTGCTAGGCAGTAGTCACATGCCCGTGCCTGGAGCTGGGGGAATAGTGAGGCCCTTCAAACTGAAATTGAGAGTTTGGAAGGCACGGTTCCCACAGGAAATTAGAGGTACTGTTACCAGAAGAAAAAGGAGTGGATGCTGGGCAGCAACAATGATCAAGTCCACAGTTTCTTGAGTGCATGGAGCAGAAGATCCAAAGGAGCAATAATACCCAGTGTTAGTGGGTGTGCAGAGAAACCTGAATTTTCTGGAACCAATGTTTGAAATAAAAATTGACAAAACCTTCCTGGAAGGCAAACTAAAGAGATATATCAGGGCCGGCCCTGTGGCTTGGTGGTTAAGTGCGCGCGCTGCGATGCTGGCGGCCCGGGTTCGGATCCCGGGTGCGCATCGAGGCACCACTTCTCTGTCCATCCTGAGGCCGAGTCCCACATACAGCAACTAGAAGGGTGTGCAGCTGTGACATACAACTATCTACTGGGGCTTTGGGGGCAAAAAATAAATAAAATCTTTAAAAAAAATTAAAAAAAAAAAAAAATTAAAAAAAAAAAAAAAAAGAGATATATCAAAAGCCTCAAAAGCTTAGATACTCTAACCAAAATATGCCACTTTCAGGAATGTATCCTAAATAATCAGGTCTGTACAGAAATATTCAAATACAAAATATATTCATTTTAGTTTTCTTTATATTTTGGAAAAGTGAAAAATACTCTGAATATACAATAATAGGAGATTGGCTAAATAAATTAAATTACATCTATATTAGTAAACATGTTGCAGCAAAAAAGAAAACTAGCTTTTAATTTTAAAAGTAATTTATATTAATTAGACCTAACAGACATCTATAGAACACGCCACGCAACAACAGGAGAATATACGTTCTTCTCAAGTGTACATGGAACATTCTCCAAGATAGACCATTTGCTAGGCCATAAAACAAGCTTCAATAAATTTAACAGGATGTTAAAATCAGACAAAGGATGTTCTCTAATCACAAGAGAGTGAAATTAGAAATGAATAACAGAAAGAAATTTGGAAAAGTCACAAATATGTGGAAATTAAATAACACACTCCTAAATAACCAAAGGGTCAAAGAAGAAACCACAGGGGAAATTAGAAAATACTTTGAGATGAATGAAAATGAAGACTTATGGGATGCAGCTAAAGCAATGCTTAGAGGAAGATTTACAGCTGTAAATGCCTACATTTAAAAAGAAGGATCTCAAGTCAATAACCTAACTTTCCATCTTAAGACAGTGGAGAAAGAAGAGCAAACTAAACCCAAAGCAGAATTAGAGTGGAAATTGATGAAATACAGAACAGAAAAAATAAGAGAAAAATCAATGAAACTAAAAGTTGGTTCTTTGAAAGATCAACCAAATTGACAAAACTTAGACTGATGAAGAAAAAAAGAGAAAAGACTCAAATTACTAAAATCAGGAATGAGAGAGGGGACTTGAATACTGACCTTACAGAAATAAAAAGGATTATAAAGGAATACTGTGAACAACTGCATGCCTACTAATTAGATAATTTAGATTAAATAGACAAATTCCTAAGAAGACACAAACTACTGAAACTGACTCAAGAAGAAATAGAAAATCTGAATAGACCTACCACAAATAGAGATTAAATTAGTAATTTAAAAACTACCCACAAAAAAAAGTTCAGGCCCAGATGGCTTCATTGGTGAATTCTACCAAACATTTAGAGAAGAATTAACACCAATCTTTCTCAAACTTCCAAAAAATAGAAGAGGAAGGAACACTTCCTAACTCACTCTCAGGGCCCTGTATTACCCTAATGCCAACACCAGACAAAGAACCACAACAAAACTACAGACTAATATCCCTCATGAATATAGATGCAAAAATCCTCAACAAAATACAAGGCAAATCCAACCCAACAGCATATTAAAAAGATTATACACCATGATCAAGTGGGATTTATCCCAGAAATGCAGCAATGGTTCAACATAAGAAAATCAATCTATGTAATACACCACCTTAACAGAATGAAGGAAAAAACCCACATGGTCATTTCAATAGATGCAGAGAAAGCAACTGACAAAATCCAACACCCTTTCCTGATAAAAACACTCAGAAAACTAGGAATAGAAGGGAATTTCCTCAACATGATACAGAGTGTTTGTTAAAAACCCACAGCTAACATCATACTCAATTGTGAAAAACTGAAAACTTTCCCCCCAAGATCAGAAATGAGACAAAGTGCCTGCTCTCACCACTGCTATTCAACATAGTACTGGCGGTTCTAGCCAGCATTTAGGCAAGAAAAAGAAATAAAATGCATCCAAATTGGAATGGAAGAAGTAAACCCATCTTGATTTGCAGGTGACATGATCTTGTATATAGAATATCCCAAAGAATCCACAAAAATTTTAAAAAACTACTAGAGCTAATAAATGAATTCAACGAAGCTTCAGGGTACAAGATCAACACACAAAGGACAGTTGAGCTTCTATTCACCAACAATGAACAATCTGAAACGGAAATTAAGAAAACAATTCCATTTATAATAGCATCAAAAAGAATAAAATACCTAGGAATAAATTTAACCAAGGAGGCAAAAGACATACTTTGAAAACTGTAAAATATTATTGAAGGAAATTAAAAAAGACTGAGATATATTGCAAGACATCCCGTGTTCATGGATTGGAAGACTTAATTTTGTTAAGATGACAATACAACCCAAGGTGATTTACAGATTCAATGCAATCCCTATCAAAACTTCAGTGGTCTTTTTCACAGAAATGGAAAATTTATATGGAATTGCAAGGGCCTCAAATCACCAAAACAATAACGAAAAAGAAGAACAAAGTTAGAGGAATCACACTTCCTTATTGAAAACTTACCAGCTACACTAATCAAAACAGTGTGGTACTGGCATAAGGATAGGCATAGACCAATGGAATAGAATTGGGAATTCAAAAATAGACCCATAAATCTACGGTTAATTTTCAACAAGGGTTCCAAGACCATTCAATGGGGAAGAATAGTCTCTTCAACAAATGGTGCTGAGACAACTAGATATCCACACACATAAAATGAAGCTGGATCTCTACTTCACACCATATAGAAAAATTAACTCAAAATGGATCAACAACCTAAATATAAGAACTAAAACTCTTAGAAAAAAATATAGGGTTAAATCCCCGTGACCTTGGATTTGACAATGGAGTCTTAGATGCACCCAAAGCACAAGCAACAAAAGAAAAATCAATAAATTCGACTTCACGAAAATTAAAAACTTTTGTGCATCAAAAGATGTCGTCAATAAAATGAAAATACAGCCTATAAAATGGGAGAAGATATTTGCAAACCAGATATCTGATAAGGGTCAGGTATCCAGAATATTTAAAAAACTCTTAAAACTCAAGAACAAAAAGACAAACAGCCCAATTTAAAAATGGGCAAAGGACTTGAATAGACATTTCTCCAAAGAAGATACACAAATAGCCAACAAGCACATGAAAAGATGTTCGACATCATTAGTCATTAGGGAAACGCTATTCAAAACCACAATGAGGGGGCTGGCCCAGTGGCGCAAGCGGTTAAGTGCGCGCATTCCGCTGCAGCGGCCTGAGGTTCGCCGGTTCGGATCCCGGGCGTGCACCGACACACTGCTCGGCAAGCCATGCTGTGGCAGCGTCCCATATAAAGTGGAGGAAGATGGGACGGATGTTAGCCCAGGGCCAGTCTTCCTCAGCAAAAAATAAAAGAGGAAGATTGGCAGATGTTAGCACAGGGCTGATCTCCTCACAAGGAAAAAAAAACCACAATGAGGAACCACTTCATACCCACTAGGATGGCTATAATAATAATTTAAAAAATGGAAGATAACAAGTATTGGTGAGGATGTGGAAAAATTAGAACACTTATACATTGCTGATAGGAATGTAAAATGGTGTAGCCACTACGGAAAACAGTTTGATGGTTCCTCAAAAAGCTAACCATAGAACTACCATATGTGGCCGGCCCCATGGCTTAGCAGTTAAGTGCGTGCACTCTGCTACTGGCGGCCCGGGTTCGGATCCTGGGCGCGCACCAACGCACCGCTTCTCCGGCCATGCTGAGGCCGCGTCCCACATACAGCAACTAGAAGGATGTGCAACTATGACATACAACTATCTACTGGGGCTTTGGGGGAAAAAAGAGGAGGATGAGCAATAGATGTTAGCTCAGAGCTGGTCTTCCTCAGCAAAAAGAGGAGGATTAGCACGGATGTTAGCTCAGGGCTGATCTTCCTCACAAAAAAAAAAGAACTATCGTATGACACAGCAATTCCACTCCTAGCTATATACTCAGAAGAATTGAAAACCGGTACTCAAACAAATACAAACACACACATTCCTAGCAGAACTATTCACAACAGCCAAAAGGTAGAAACAGCCCAAATGCCCACCAATGGATGAATGGATAAACAATTTGTGGTACATACATACAATGGAATGTTATTCAGCCATGAAAAGGATTGAAGTATTGACACATACTACAACCTGGATGAATCTAGACATTATGCTAAGTGAAAGCAGCCAGACACAAGGGATCTCATATTGTATGATTCCATCGGTATGAAACATCCAGAATAGGTGAATCCACAGAGACAGAAAGCAGGGTCTGGGGATAGGGAGAAATGGGGATTTCTCCTCACTTTATCCCCATGATGGCCTATTGGGTACAGGGTTTCCTCTTCGGGTGACGAGAATGTTTTTGAATAGGTAGAAGGTGGTTGCACAACCTGGTGAATGTACTAAATGCCACTGAATGGTTCACTTTAAAAAGGTTAATTTCATGTTATGTGAGTTTCACCTCAACAGATTATTTTCTAAAAATTTTTTATTGTGGTAAAATATACATAACATAAAATTCACTATTAGTGACATTTAGTACATTCACAATGTTGTGCAACCATTACCACTACTGAGTTCCAGAACTTTTTCATTATTCCAAAAGGATACCGCTTACCCATTAAGCAGTCTTTTCCACCCCCCCTTCCCCCAGCCTCTGGAAACCACTAATCTGCTTTCTGTGTCTATGGATTTATTATTCTGGACATTTCATATAAATGGAGTCATACGATCCGCGAGCTTTTGTGTCTGGCTTCTTTCTGGGAATAGTCTATCCTGCATGTTGTAATACCAAGATGATGGAGATACGGGGAGAGAGGTGTTTTTGTTGCTGCTATAGTTTTTGCTAAAGCCTGGAGATTCTTTAACCGTCATATATAAATGTCAGCCTTACGTAGTGCATTAATGACTATAAAAATAATGTTCTGCCTTTCATGCTATCCCAAATCTGAGTTTACTCATTAAACGATTTACCTTAATCTTCTCCTAACAGATTACAGCTTCATGTATTAATTCAGTCAAGAAATATTTATTGATCTCCTATTGTGGGCCAACCTTGTACAAGGCCCTGGGGATGCAGAGGGGAGCAAAACAGAAGTGTGTTCTGCCTTTTCTGGAGGCTGCAGTCTAACAGGAAAACAAATATTGAAGAGTAAAACACAAATGGTTACATAATGAAACTTGTTACATGTTCCATTCTAGTGGGTCTCTGTTGGCTTTTGCCTCTTAGCTTCCATTCTCTCTTTTTTTGATAAAAAGAGAAACCACACTTCCCCACTCTCAGGCCATCTAGTAGGGTGAATAATGGTCCCCTGAAGACATCTATGTCCTTATCCCTGGAATCTCTGAATGTTACCATATATGGCATAAGAGACTTTGCAGATGTGGTTAAGTCAAGGATTTTGAGATGGGGAGACTATCCTGGATTATCTCGATGGGGCCAACATCATCACAAGGCTCCTTATTAGAGGGAGCAGGAGTCAGAGTCAGAGGAGAAAGTGATGTGTGATGATGGAAGCAGAGATTGGAGTGATACACGTTGAAGATGGAGGAAGAGACCACAAGCCAAGGAAAGCAAGAGGCTAGCTCTAGAAGCTGGGAAAAGCAAGGAAAGAGATTCTCTCCCAGAGCCCCCAGAAGGGACCAGCCCTGCCAAAACCTTGACATTAGCCCAATGAATTCTGGCCTCCAGAATAGTAAGAGAATATATATATATATTTTTTTTTTTTGTGAGGAAGATCAGTCCTGAGCTAACATCTATTGCCAATCCTCCTCCTTTTTTCCCCTTTGTCTCCCCAAAGCCCCAGTAGATAGTTGTATGTCATAGCTGCACATCCTTCTAGTTGCTGTATGTGGGACGCCGCCTCAGCATGGCCAGACAAGCGGTGCGTCGGTGCGCACCTGGGATCCGAATCCAGGCCGCCAGTAGCGGAGCACACGCACTTAACTGCTAAGCCATGGGGCCAGCCCCCATAAGAGAATAAATTTGTGTTGTTTTAAGCCACCAAGTTTGTGGTAATTTGTTACAGCAGCCATAGAAATCTAATATAGGCTATATGGTTTGGGTGACCCCATGTACCAAGGACCAGAGATGTACACGTGTTCCAGATATTGCTCATCATATGCTGTCCTCCTGGCCTCCGTGATTAGCTCAGAGTTCCATGTGATGCAAGTCTATCCAATGAGAACCAATTCCAATACTATTTTAGGAGCTATTGGTGCAGAGAAGCTCTGCCGAAGTCCACCCTGAGAATGAGCAACAGCAGAGAAGGAAGCACCTTGGAATTATTGCTAGTATTTGAGTCCTGATGATACTATTTGAACAGCTGATCTGAGCTGTAGCTGAAGACATCCTCTGCTGGACTTCTTAGTTACCTGGGTCAATAAATTCTCTTTTTTGCATTAAAAAACCTCCAAACTATATCGAAATGCATTTTTTTAGTTATTGTATCAGCAAAACTCCGGAAGTTTGATAACATAATATTTTGGTGAGGCTCTGGAGAAACTAGTACTCTCATATGTTGCTGGTGGGAACATAGGTATGACCCTCATGGAGGAGAATTTGGATGTATCCTTCAAAATTATGAATATAGGGCTGGCCCCCTGGCTTAGCGGTTAAGTGCGCGCGCTCCGCTGCTGGCGGCCCGGGTTCGGATCCCAGGCGTGCACTGACGCACTGCTTCTCCGGCCATGCTGAGGCCGTGTCCCACATACAGCAACTAGAAGGATGTGCAGCTATGACATACAACTATCTACTGGGGCTTTGGGGGAAAAATAAATAAATAAATAAAATTATTTTTAAAAATTATGAATATATATATCCTCTAGTCTGGTACTTCTGCTTTTTTTTGTGTGTGTGAGGAAGATCAGCCCTGAGCTAACATCCATGCTAATCCTCCTCTTTTTTTGCTGAGGAAGACCGGCTCTGAGCTAACATCTATTGCCAATCCTCCTCCTTTTTTTTTTTTCCTCAAAGCCCCAGTAGTTGTATGTCATAGTTGCACATCCTTCCAGTTGCGGTACATGGGACGCGGCCTCAGCATGGCCAGAGAAGCCGTTCGTCAGTGTGTGCCCAGGATCCGAACCCGGGCCGCCAGCAGTGGAGCGTGCACACTTAACTGCTAAGCCATGGGGCCAGCCCACGCTTTTGAAAATTTAACTTACAGATGTATTTAGCATATGTATGAAATGACCCTGTGCAGAGATTATTCACTAAAGCAAAGATTGGTAACCAAATATCCATTAGTAAGACTAATTAAATAAATTTTGGTACATCCATTCAACGGACTACTATGCAGCTGTAAAAAAGAATGGGGAAGCTCTTCATATGTCTGATCTGATATGGAAAGATGTCCAAGATATGAAAAAAATCAAAATGCAGAACAATGTATATAGTATGATATTTGTGTGCAAAAATGGAAAAATAATTTGTGTTTGCTTAAAGAATTTGAAAGGATACAAAAGAAATTAAGCAACTTGGTTGCCTATTTGTGAGGGAGATGGGAACTAGGCAGGTGGGGAATAAGATTAGCCTTTCACTGTACTTTTACTTTTTATGCTTTCTGGTTTTTGAAACTTCTGAATGTATTACTTATTCTAAAAATTAAATTAAAAAAACAATTTGTACACTATGATCTAATTTTAGTAAGAAAACAAATAAATATATACGAAATCGAACAATATAAAACACCCAGCCCATAAGTGGTTATTCTGGATATAGTAGGAAATACATATTGTACTGGTCCTGTGGGATTTGATCCTATGGAATAAGAAAAGGAATAGTATAATTTCAAGGTGTCTGCCAGCTCTCTGCGTGGCCAGGGCAGGTGCCCCATTAGGCATTTTAAGCCAGTTGCTCACTAAAACTACCACATATTTTCACTCAAGCTGCTGTTACATCCCAGCACATGGGTGAGAGGTTGGCTTTTAGGTCCTTCATGTAGGACTTTACAGTTCAACTTGTTAGACTGGGTCTATCTTTGAAATATTTTGGGACTCCCTGCCATCTATCCATCCATTCCACAAATGTACTCTGAGGGTCCTTCTCCACCAGCCCCAGTGGAGAGGGCTGGGGTTTCCTTTCCCACCTTAGGTCATCTGCGGAGGTGGTGAGAGAGCCACGTTAGAACAGGGTGTGGCTCAAGAGCCCAGGAAATTGCGGTGACCCTCTGGCGGGGACCAGGATACAGGCCCACAGACAGCAGGGAACAGATGTGTGGCTAACAGGCTGCAGTTGGCCTAGTGTGAGTGATGGGTAATGAGAGCCTCGCTTCAGCCAAGAGCAGAGCCCAGCTTAGCCACTGACCGGTGGATGTGCTGCTGGCAAGGAGGGATGGGGCCAGAGAGAGCTGGGCGTCCAGAGCCTGGGAGCCCTCCAGCAGAGGAATGGGCATCAGGCAGGTAAGGCCCTCCTTATTCAAGAGGTCCCTTCTGCAGGCTGAAACCTGGAGGGCAGGGACAAGAATCTCTCCCCTTTGCTGAGCAGTGCTAGGTGTTGGGCACAGTGCCGAGAGCTGATAATTAATCCCACAACCACCCTGTGAGGAAGGTGTGATTGTTACCCTCAGTGGCAGATGAGGACCTCCAAGGCTTAGAGTGAGTCAAGCAACCTGCCCAGGGTCACATAGCTGCTCAGGGGTGGAACAAGGACCCAGATGGGTCAGGCTGACACTAAGCTGTAACTCTTGACCACTAGAGTGCTCTTGGTGTACTTGTGTTGCTGAAAGGAAGAAATGGCCCAGTGAGAGTGCCAGCCTGAGCTACATTGAGCCTGAAGCCACTCTTGTGAAAAGGAAAGTCTTGGGGGCAGACAGACCTGGCTGGGCTTGCACTCTGGGTGGGCAGCTCAAGAACCCCACGAGCACGGACAAGTCATTTAACCCTCTGAGCCTGTTTCCTCATCTGTAAAAATTGAGGCAATGTGTACCCTTGGCACCTGTCATAGTTAAATTGGTCAGTGATTGTAAAATTATGATTAGCACAGGGCCTGACCCAAGACAGATGCTTAACAGCTGTTCTCAACAGAGAGGATGCTGAACACCAGGGAAAGGACAGAGTTGGGGCTACACAGACAGGGAGAAAGTTCCTTTGGAAGTCTGGCAGCTCTGCCCCTTTCCATGGATAGGGCTTTTAGCTTTGTTTCCCCAGAGTGATCAGCAGGAACACTCTTAAAATAAAAAGGGTCTTTTGGATTTATTTGTAGAGAAAACAGGAGAGGACAAGCTGGGAAGAAAATAAAGGAGAGACCAGAAGGAACACAGAAATCAAGAATATGGATGGTAGCTTTAAAAAGGCAAGGAACCTGGGCTGAGTCCCAGGTGTGGGAGGATGATAGAAAGGGGCTGCAGTCTGGATGTGCCCCAGGGAAGGCCAAGGCCCATTTCAGCTGAGGAAGAAGCCTCAAGCTCCTCCCAAGCCAGGCCCCTTCCTCCTCATCTGCACAGTTAAGTGGCTCAAAGTGGCTGGATTGTCCTGGGCTTCTCACAAGTTTTAAAAACCTTCTCCTTAAGGCCAAAGGATTTTTTTTTTCAACCTGCTCCCATGAAGAGGGAAAATCTCTTCTGGAAGGTGACAGGCTCTGACATTCCCTGCCTAGGAAGCAGGGCCTCCTCCCAGCCCTCACAAGCTGTCTTTGCAACCTTGTCCCAGCTGTCGGAGACAAGCTTTTGTGCTGAGTCAGTTTGGCTGCCTTCCAGCCAAGAACAGAGTGGAGGCTGCAATGCAGGGGCCATTAAAGGAACTATTTTTAGGCCCCATTTCAATCTTATTCAGCACAGGCGGTGAGATGCAAGGCCTGAAGGTGGCCAGACAAAGGGGATGCCGGCTGGAAAAGAGTCCTAGGCAAGTAGGTCAGGGAAAAGACAAGATCTCACTACGTGGAGAGAATGCAGCGCTCAGAGGCTCTCGCTGCTGCCCAAGGTGCAGAAGGCAGAAGAGTGGGAGCTGCTCACCGACAAGCGGGCTCTCCTGCATTATTTGAGGAGTCACCAAGAAAAATGATGGGAAGCAAGTACAGCCACTTCCAAAACAAGACTATGGCAAGGTGCACCTGGGGAGCTTGCTAAAAATACACTTCCTTGGCCCATCTTAGTTCAACTGAGTCCGAAAATTAGGGTGGGGTGTAGAAACCCGCGTTTCTAATCTGCTCCCAGGATGGGTGACCCTCACATACGGTGAAGTTTGAGGACTGCTGGCCTGGAGAGTATCTACCTCTGGAATTCAAAGGAATGAAGTAGGCTGAGGGGAAGGAGAGGCAGACGTAGTGGTTATTTAACAGCCACCAGAGATGCCATTCTCCTTTCCTTCCTGGGCTCAGGCTTCCATTTGTAAAATGAAGGGTCCTGGCAGGGCCAGGAGTCTCCTAGTTCTTCCTCTAAAAACCCTGGTTACTGGCCTGCTCAGTGATCAGCTGAGGACAGGAGCAAACAGGTTTTATACCAGAGGTCCATGTTATCCAACGATAATCAGGAAAAGCCCACTTAGAGTGAAAACACATACACTGGGGACCAAACTTCAAAGTATGTTGTGGCAGAAAATACCTGTTCAATTGGGACTATCATGAAAAGTAAAATTTATGTATATTGAAAGTTGCTAGAGAGTAGAGCTTAAAAGTTCTTACCTCCTCATCCCAAAAAAGTATCTATGTGAGGTGATGGATGTGTTGACTAACCTTATTGCAGTAACCATTTCGCAATATATAGCATATCAAATCATCGTGCTGTACGCCTTAAACTTACACAATGTTATATGTCAATTATACTCAATAAAGCTGGAAAAATAAAATTGATTTCATCTGGTAGTTAGCAAACTAGATTATCCTTGCAACTATGTAATAATTCTCACCTATTTTTACATCTTTATATCTTATTTCTTAAAATGAATAATGAATTGAGTACTGTTTTTTTTGGGGGGATGGGGTATAATTTTTCTGACAAAACTGTCCAAGAACACTTTATGCCATCCTCCACTTCATTTGATTTTTGCAGAAAGGAGGTAATTTTGCAAACATTTTGCAAAACACTTTTAGAAGGTACTACCTATTTCCCCAGGACTTCTCTTAATTCTTTGAGAGTCAAACCACTATCTTTTGAGGCACCTATCATGTCATCACTATGAAGATTCTCCTCTACCTGGTCTCATGGCCAGAGCCTCACTGGACGGTAGCTCTGCATGTGATTCTCCATCACTCTCATCGACTTTATGAAATCCTGCAAGATGTATAACTATTCTTTGTGATGTATTTGTCTTCTATTTGTGTTGCACTGTCAGACATTTATAACATCCAATGATCAGAGAGAATTTGGCCATCAGAGACACTGATGCCAAGGACTAGTGAAGAGTGAGGGGAAGGGAAGGAAGGACTTTTGCTTTTTGTGCTATGCTGACTTTGGCTTCCTCTGCCACCTCCTAACAGCAGGAACTTAGGATAATCAATACCAAGATAAGGAGGACTTCCCAAAGCAGAAAAAAGTCAGGTGAGTGGGACAAGAGGGCAGCATCTCTCCGCAGAATCAGGTCTTTTGCACTCTGCTTTTCTCAGCCACCTAGAGAAAGCCCATCCACAAATACTGTTTCACACTGTACCATGACTGCCACCTGCCCTTCCAGACTGCAAAGCCACCCCCCTCCTCCCCAAGGAGCCACAAGACAAAGGACACTTGGTCAGGTGGCACTTTAATAGGCCAGAAATAAAACACCTGTCTTTGGAGAATATCACGAGCCACAAGTGGGCCAGAGCAGACAGCAGAGACGCAGCACTTGGGGCCTGGGGGAAACAACAGGCTGAGCGGGAGGTCAGCGATGGCTGAAGAATCCTTGAGGATGATTATATTTAAACGGCTTCATCCTGCTGGGACCCCTAAAGAAACAGGAGAAGGGAGATCAGTTAATACCACGCCCTTTGGGCTGATAAATAAATTACAATTCATCCACACAAGGGAATACTATGTGGCTGTTAAGGGAAAAAAAAAGGAATCTGTGAGAAAAGCAGACTGCAGAACAATATGTAAGGTGCGATATTTGTAAAAAATTTATTGCTTGCAAATGCATGAACACAAATCTGGAAGGGCCCTCACTGACAATGGGCACTTCTGGAGACGGGACTTGGGCACCCTCATTTTTATACAACTGTGTGTATATGTTTAACAACAAACATGTTTTATTTCCATTAAAAAAAATAAAGAAAAAAATTTTAAATCTTCTTTTGTAGGGAGACTCCCATGCAGGTAGGAGTCTGGGAGTAAAAAGAATCTGCACTAAGTGCCTGCCAAAAGCAGTGTGCTTTACAGTTCCACCTCTTAGATGCTATTTCTATCACTTTAGAGAGTTTACAGACGAAGAAACAGGCTCAGGGAGGTAAACCGTCTGCCCAACATTATACGGTCAGCAAGTGGCAGAGCCCAAATTCAAAACCAGGTCTGACGCCAAAGCCTGTTGGCCACAGGCAGGCTGACAATCATGGCCAAAGCCTTGACCCCATGAAGCTTAGGTGCTTCAGCTGTAATCCTGGGCCCCCGGGTAAAACTTCACACAGGGTCCTCTCCCACACAACTCCATAGAGAATGATGTCCAGCTAAAGGGCCTCTTTCATTCATCTGCCTATGAATGACATTCAATGGTAACCAGGTGACATGTGCATCTTGGTCTGAGGAAGGGAAGGTGAGAGGGAGTGTGTGTGTGTCAGGGACTGCAGAGATGAGGAGAGAAAGGTTTTTATTCCAACACCACTGCAACTACTTACTTAAGACTTACTCTGCCTGCACTGTACCTGACCCTTTACCTGCTCCATCTGGTTTAATTTCATCCTCCCAACACCACCTGAGGTGGATGCTCTTTTACGGATGAGGAATCTGAAGCTCAGAGGGGCTAAGTATAGACCCTTATTACACAGGTAGGAGCTACAATTTGAACATAGGTCTTTCTGGCCCCAAAGCCTTTGCTGGTAACTGTAATGTCATAAACCTCCCAACACTAGAAGGGTGCAGAGTCATCCGGGCAAGTCATACAGCTGATGGAGAACTCACAGCCTGAAGACACTCAGCCACTGGCAGAGCCAGACCTTGGGTCTCTCGCTGCCCAGGCCAGCACTTTGAAGCCCAGCCCCCTGGCCTGATCCCAGTGGTTAGCTGGACTCCAGGCCAAGAACCTCATATCTCACATCTCACAGTCATGGAGTTAATTGGATCTGAGTAGCCAACGGAGCACCTTCACAGAATGCCCTGACGGAGGAGCTCAGCTTAGGTGACATACAAAGCACTTCAGGAAATGGGTCCTTCGGGAACCATTAGATAGCAGAAAATAAACACTGGCTGTGTGAGAGCTCCCACCCTTGAAATGTGCTACAGCAGGCTGGGAGGGAGGGAAGAGCTGAGGTCTCACACAGACCCACTAGGGAGGGCAAGTCCTACAAGGCACCAACATCTAGCTGCCAGCTCTGCCTCCCAGCAGCCACTCAGGGTCTGGAGCTGGTTATTATCAGACAGCACGATGAACCAGGCCAGGTGGAGGTGCCAGAAGGAGGTGGGAAGATGCTGGGACAGCTTCCAGGACCTGGACTGGCTGTCTGAGAAGAGGGTGAGGGGCAGGTAAGGCATCTTTTAGACTGATAGAGAACAGGGGGATATCCTGATTAGAAACAGATTATAGCCCTTCTCCTTTCCTAGACACCATGCCTCCCCAACCCCTTGCCCAAAAGGGAAGGGATACCTGAGCAGAGTGGACTCGGGAGTTTTGAAACTGATTCTTTAAGCAAGAACATGAGTTAAGGGATGAAAGGGAAAGAAAGGACCCAACACCAAAGTGAAAGTAAAAGTAGCTAGAAGTGCCGTGTAGCTAGAAGTGCCGTGAGCGCAGACACGCTAAATACCAAGCCATCAGGACTTCTGGCATTTCCTGAGGCCCTGTCTGTGCCAGGAAACATTCTGGAAGCTTTACATAGATTATCTCTAATTCATCATGAGCTAGAAGGTAATACTACCACTTCAGCCTTTAGGAAACAGGCTCAGCCGAGCTGAAGTGCCTCTTCCAAGCTCACATGGCTGGTAACAGCAAAGTAGAGACCTGTAGTTTGTGTTTTACTTCAGAGCTGGTTCAGCTGCAATTCTCACAGATGTGTGAGTACCCTAGGAAGAGGAGAGCAAACTCTGGAGACTGGTGGGGATACAAAGAGTTTAAAAAGCTTATTTGGACAGGAAGAAGCAAACTCTATTGTTTTCCACAGAGAGTACAGAAAGTAAAGCTCAGCCAAACCCTCTTAGCTCACGGTCCAGTGTCACTCACTCAGCGGGTGGCCCATCTTCAGGGGGTGTTCGTGAAGAACAACCGGACCAGGCTGGTAGGAAGCAGGCTGCCAAGAAAGTTTCAGAAAGGAGGGAGCAAGCTCTCTCCAGGAAATACGGCCGCAGGATTTTAATTTCCACTGTGAACAGGCCAGTGTACCTGGGAATGCACGTGCCCTCTATGCCAGGCTCTGATCTCTGCCCTAAGTCCCTGTGAGAGGTAGGGCTGGAGGTCCCCAGACCCCCGGTGCTCCTGCCCCTCCCCTCACCTGAAAAGCCGCAGGCACATCTTCTCCTGGGGAAACTCCTTGGGCCCCTCCACGCTGTCATCGTGGCTCTCGGTCTCCAGGTAGACGTCCAGCAGCACGCACAGGCGCTGCAGCTGGTTGGTCAAGAGCTGATGGCTGGGCTGGGGGCCACACAGCTCCTTGTAGCACACGTTGACCTCGCTCTCCATGGCCTATGGGGTGGGAAAGCCAGAAACTCAGCACTACCTTCAGACCAGCCAGGCCTGAGGGCTCCACAAGAAGTGTGGCTGGTGCCTCTGCAGGAGCTGGGCCACACCAGATTAAGCTCAACTGGCCTGTCCTGAGGCTCCCTCTCCTCAAGACAATAGGGTCTTCCTGACTCTGATCCATAACTTTCCCTGCCTCATGCCCACAGCCAAGAAGACTGAGGTGTGTAGAGAAGGAATCTCAAGATAAGATCCAAGTCAGAAGGTATTAGAGTTAAAAACATGCTCCACAGCCATAAGGCTGCTACGAAATCAAATCAACAAGCATAACAATCATTAACAGCTGCAATGATCTCACACATCATCTCCCTCCAGCAATCCTGTGTTCTGAGTTTATTCCCATTTCCACAGAAGCCCAAGATAACAACCTTTCAAGGCAGGTATTTATATTATGTGTTTTATACATGGGGTAAAACCTGTGGACCCCACACTAGGTAAGTGGTTGAGATGGGTCCAGGCTCTTTCCTCTACTATACCATCCAGCCTCCAGGAAATTCTATAAATCCTGGCAGGCCCCTATGTCACAGGAACTATGCCAGTGCCCAAGCCCTCAGGTTCCACCACCACCCACCTCCCCAAGGAGGCTCTCCCTGCTCCTCTCGTCACCCCAGCAGGGCCTTACCCGAATATTGTCATCATTGCTGTTGGTTTTCTCCCCTTTCCAGTTGAGACAGAGCTGGAAAATGGGCGGGATGGAGGAGTAGCCAGGATTCAGCACCACAGCGGCCTGGAGTTTGGCTGGGAAGGGAGGGGAGAGGAGGAAAATTCAGTTCTGAGACCTGGCTTGCCAGCCCTGGCACCCTCCCCACTGGACCCCTGAGGCTAGCTCAGGTGTCTTACAATAACCCAAGGCCTGCAGAGCACATTCTGATACTGACTGACTTTTACTTTTGTTCTAGAACCTCTGAAGTAGAATTGCCAGTTGCAGAATCTGAGGTCCTGTGACTCTGGTCCCTCCGAGGACACAGGTATGTACACCCCCAGCGTCTGGTCCACATTAGGTTTGCCCAAGAGTTCTATTTGCTCCTTTGATGGAAGTTTGTTTTAAATGGCATTTATTTGCCAGTGAGTTAAGGATTTTCCATGTGAAGTCTTACTATCTGTTTTTTCTTTTCAACAATACTGTGTATAAGCCGTTAAATCAGCCAAATATATTTTCTCTATCCTGTTCCTTTTATTGTTATATATTTTGCTATGTGACACTTTTTAATAGCCAACATTTATTGAGTACTTACTGTATTCCAAATACTGTGCTAAACCCTTTGTGCACATTTTATTTCATCCTAACAATGATTCTGTGAGATGGGTACCATGATTATCACTTTCATTTTACATATAAAGAAACTGATAGAAACTTCCCTAAGATCAAACAGTTGCAAAGCAGGAGGGTCGAATTTAACCAGAACTGCCTGATGTCAAAGCTGTGTTCATACTCATTAAATGCAATATCTGTATTTTTGAACATATTCATTTTTTCTCCGGTGATAGCCTTTGCCTTTTTCAACAGGATGACATTTATCCTCTCCGCCAATGGACTAAGTATGCCATTCCTTTTCCATTATTCATGGAGGGGGAGAAACTCTGATTCCTCCAGTCATTCAAGTAACAGAGGACAAGAGAGTGCAGGTTACGACAATTCTTTTTTTTTTTTTTTTTTTATGAGGAAGATCAGCCCTGAGCTAACACCCAATGCCAGTCCTCCTCTTTCTGCTGAGGAAGACTGGCCCTGGGCTAACATCTGTGCCCATCTTCCTCTACTTTATATGGGACGCCGCCACAGCATGGCTTGACAAGCGGTACGTTGGTGGGTGCCCGGGATCCGAACCTGCGAACCCTGGGGCCACTGAAGTAAGTGCGCGTGAACTTAACTGCTACGTCACCGGGCTGGCCCCACGACAATTCTTCCCTGACAGTCACAACAACACTTATTAAAAAGTGATTCCTGGGCCGGCCTGGTGGCTTAGTGGTTAATTGCACGCACTCCGCTACTGGCGGCCCAGGTTTGGATCCCAGGTGCGCACCGACGCACCACTTATCTGGCCATGCTGAGGCCGTGTCCCACAAACAGCAACTAGAAGGATGTGCAGCTATGACGTACAACTATCTACTGGGGCTTTGGGGAAAAAAAAAGGAGGAGGATTGGCAATAGATGTTAGCTCAGAGCCAGCCTTCCTCAGCAAAAAGAGGAGGATTAGCATGGATGTTAGCTCAGGGCTGATCTTCCTCACGAAAAAAAAAAAAAAAAGTGATTCCTTTTGCCACTGTTGTGTTGTTTCTGTCATAACAGTCTGCATGAAATTCTGGATTTATCTCTGTTCACCAATTTTCTGTTTTGTTTTGTTTCGGTGAGGAAGATTCACCCCGAGCTAACATCTGTTGCCAATCTTCCTCTTTGTTTTTTTTTGTTTGAGGAAGATTAGCCCTAAGCTAACATCTGTGCCCATCTTCCTCTGTTTTGTATGTGAGTCACTGCCACAGCATGGCTTGATGAGTGGTGTAGGTCCACGCCTGGGATCCGCACCCGCGAACCTGGGGTGCCAAAGCGGAGCAAACTGGACCTAACCACTACAGCACAGGGCCAGCCCCCCAATTTTCTGTTTTTAATCCATACTATGTTTCCAAACTGACTGAAAACTTAAAAGTTTTCAAACTGATCTGTTATAAAATGATTTAATGATTATATATATTTGGAATTGTTGCTCACTTATTCACCTAAATTTCACTCAGTTTTTCAAATTCTACAATGCATCCAATGGAAATTTTAATTATCACATTCATCCTGCATATGAAGCTAGAATACTTATCTTTCCAAGCTTTTATCTCCTCAATCAGGAAGCAGAAGTGGTGTCTTCCCACCTTTGGGGCTTTATAAATTTCCTGGACTGCATATTTTGTGCCCTTTCAGAATAGTACTCTATGTTGCTTATGGATGAGGTAAAAGTATTTTTAAAAAGGGGAGAGGGAGCCTTGATGGCCTAGTGGTTAAAGTTCGGCGCTCTCACCACTTCGGCGGCCCGGGTTCGCTTCCCAGTCGTGGAACCATACCACCCGTCTGTCAGTAGCCATGCTGTGGCAGTGGCTCACATAGAAGAACTAGAAGGACTTACAACTAGACTATATAACCATGTACTGGGGCCTTGGGGAGGAAAAAAATGTAAAGGAAGAGGATGGGAAGCAAATGCATAAATTCCAAATAGTAGTCACCAATCATGAGGGAGAGAATAAAGTGGGATCAGGGGGCTCAACTGTACCCGAAATATTTAATTTCTTCAGAATATTTTTAAAAAGACACAAATGAAGAGAGAAGGGAAAAAATCGAGGTACAGAAACTCTAACATCAAAGAGTGGAACCTTTCCTTACATTTCTCAGAGTCTTAGAACTACAGCAACTCCCTTGGCACCAAGCCCCCAGGGTCAGATCCTGCGGGCAGTGCCAGGCCTGCCGAGGTTGAGGCCAGACAACAGCACCTGGGAGGCTCCAGCAGGAAGCCCTAGAGAGTCAGATGCTGGGAGAGCTGTGAGGAATCACAGCTTTTCATGCCTCCAAAGTGAGTGCAGGAACTGCAGAGAGGGAGGAAGGTCCTGTAACCCTGCACTTTACAAGCTGAGAGTGACACGTCAGCCCTTCTGTGAAGAGGGGGTAGAACAGGTGTCTGATTCCAGAGAGCAGTAAAGCAAGGGGGCTAAGAGCTCAGGCCCAGAGGTCAGACTGCATTTATAACTAAGCCTTGGGCAGGCCCCATGGCTCAGTGGTTAAGTGCGCGTGCTCCGCTACTGGTGGCCCGGGTTCGGATCCCGTGCGCACATCGACGCACCGCTTCTCCAACCATGCTAAGGCCGCGTCCCACATACAGCAACTAGAAGGATGTGCAACTATGACATACAACTATCTCCTGGGTCTTTGGGGGGAAAAAGAAAAAGGAGAAGGATTCGCAATAGACAGCTCAGAGCCGGTCTTCCTCAGCAAAAAGAGGAGGACTAGCATGGATGTTAGCTCAGGGCTGATCTTCCTCACAAAATAAATAAATAAATAAGCCTTAATTTCCTCACCTATGAAATGGGAATATTACCACCCTCAGGACTGTCATGAGGATTAAATGGGATAAAGCACATGTGTGACTGTATCGCAGAACAAGTCCTCGCTGGACAGTGGCTCTCACAATCATCGGCAGATTCCAGGATCTTTCACTTCCTTTGGGCAACTCCCAGGAATGTTTTATTCTTAGTGCCTCCCCTTGCCTAGAACCACTGTGATCAGCAGAGCAATTACCTGTGCCCCTTTCCACGAGAGCCATGTAGTAGAGGTTGGTGTCCCCAGCCAGTCCTGCCTCCACAATGTCTTTGGTGAAATGCAGCTCCTAGAAGTCATCATAGACAAGGAGTGAATTGCTGGCTCCTCTAGTCAAATCCCTTGCCCTTCTGGTGGAGGGGCAGGAGCTGAAAGGTGACGTGGGCCTGTGGTCCCCAGGACAGTGAGGGTGACCTGTCACTCCTCCACCTACCATGTAATCCTCATGGGGAATCGTCACCCACTTCACCAGGCGAGAGACAACCTTTGCAGGAAAAAGGTACTGACAATCGCTGGTAACTGGTACAATGCCATGTTCTAAAAGAGAGCAACACAGGTGGTATCACAGGTAGAAATCAGGTGCCACAGCTGGGTAACTAGCGTCCTCTGGAGGGCTCAGGTGGCCCTGCCAGCTGTCCAGGTACACCTGGCACTCAGTAGGTGCCCAGGTCAACAGGTGCCAGGAATGCAGGCACACCAACCTGACCTTCACCCAGCGCTATGTGCTTGCGGCCAGACGCAGCACCAGCATTCACGGTGCTTTATCCTCAACACAAATGATGGCCAGCAAAACAAAACCCCCCGGCAGTGACAGTGTCTCTGCAGCAGTGACTGTTAATTAGATCAAATAGCCGAAAGGGCTGTGTTTTCATAGCTGACCTTGATGGATGAAAGTACTGAAGTGTTCTCTGTGTCAATTCCTCTAAGGGAGTGGAACTAGAGAACTGCTCCAGGGTAAATTCCCACTGGCATTTCAAAGCAAATATGCCAACCCAGGAAATGCTGTCCAGGGTGACAATCATCCAACCTTGGGACAAAACAAATTCAGCAATGCTGACGGAGAGCAAGCCCAACGGACAAGCAATGCTGCCTGGAGAGATCAGGGTCCACGTGGAGCACAAGAACTGGCCCAGAGGGGTGGGGTCTCCAGATGGGTCCTGGAAACCTGATACCTTTCCTGACAGTGAATCTTTTAGATCAGAAAGATCTTAACCCTCACTACTCTGCAAATGCCTCGTCGTGGTAAGCCCCTGACAAGCATTTACCGAATAATAAACAAAAAGAAGCCCCCATAAGGCCACCACCTTGGTCAACGGCTCATCAGAATCACCTGGGAACATGAGCAAAACACAGCGGCTCAGCCTCCCCCTGGAGGATGTCAGCTCAGTATGTTTCAGGGGAGGGATGAGAGGGTGGATTCCCGGACAGCTGTATTCAAATAAGCTGAATGTAAGCTCCAGAAAGCATGAATTGGGCTTCTATTTAAATACGTGCAGAATGTACACAAAAGTCTGACATGCACTAACCTAGGTTGAGCTGCTCCTGCTAATCCACTAACTATGCCACCCAGAAGGCTGTGGGCCTCCTCTGAGCTGGCACAGCCCTGATGGACTGAGAGGAGCTCAGATGTCTGCTTGGATGGGCCTGCAGTTCTCTCCAGTGGCCCTGCCAACATCTCTGCTCAACAAGAGCCAGGAATCCAGCCTTCTTTGATTTGTCATCAGGATTCAAGAAATCTGAGTGACAGGCTACATCATTTTTGTCCCTGTGAAGTTGGAGTGGCTCTTAAGCCACAATCCTAACACCAGCTTACCCAGGGATGCAAACTGTTTGTGGAGGGCCAGGCGAGACTGCACCCTGGTCTTCAGCAGTTTCATGGTGGTCTCCATGTGGCTGGCGCTCAGCGAGTGGTCAGCAATCACCGTGTGCTGTGGATGACAGCAAGCAGCACAACTGAGTCCTCCCCGTCCCTTCCTCCAGGCACCGCCTCTCTCCTCGGACCTGCCTGCCTAGGGCAGCCAGGATCACCCACATCTGGAGGTGGGCACCTTATGGGAATGGCAGGGTTTACCTAATGTGCCAGGCCAGATGCTGAGTCCCAGCAGGAACAATACAAGCTGCTGGGTTCTCAAGAGGCTGTGGCCAGCCCCTGAGAAAAAGGAAGGCTTCTGCTAAGGTGCCAAATCCCCTGGGGTTCTGCTTTCACCTCGTTTTTGGCATCTTCGTACACAAGACCGAGGGGTAGCAGAGCCTGCACCCGTATTGCACCCAGAGCAAGGACTCAAGTTACTCTGACCTAAAGGGCTACCAGGCTCAGGGAGAAGGCAAAAGGTACCTAAACACTTATAGGCCTTGGACATTTTAGTGTCCTGAGTGGAGAGAGGACAGATCATAGCCTTGAGGGAAAGCATTCTGCTGGTTTAAAGCCCTCAAAAGCCATTAGAAGCCTTTCTGGAGTCTGTATGGAAGGAGAGGAAGGAGAGCTCCTCAGCCAAGGAGACTGGATCAGTGTACACACCTGGGGCTGCTCTTTGGGGAAGTGGAGGCCACCCAGCTTCTGTACCCACAAATAGGGGTGACCTAGGTCAAGTACATAATCTCTCAAAGTCAAGATGCTGTAAAAAAGAACACAGAATAAAATGATTTTATAAGTCCTTTCTGTGGTGGTCCCAGGATACAGTCCTCCCCTCAACCCCCCGCAAAGAGGCAGATCCTGCAGGTTCAGCCATGCTCACAGCCAGGCTGCCAGCAGAGCCTCTTAACTTTATCAGTTCCCTACCGTGAACTTCACCTCTCCCATGTTCACTTTTCTCTTTTTCCCCTGACAGCCTTCAGCTCATAAGCTAATCTCAACAAAAAGGCAGTGCACTTGATCTCTTCACGGGTCTACCAATTTATAAAATATTAAAAAAGTTTTTAATCCTCAAAGAATTAAAATATTAAACATTTTCATTGCATCATGAGTTCTTATTACGTTCCCCAAGTTTTGATCCTTCTATCCTGTCCCACCCTTCCATGACCTCCATTTGCCTCCTAAGCAGGAAAGGGTGCATGTTCCCTTCTCTTGACACAGCATTCCCTCCTGCCCCGTGGTGCCCCCAACCCTGGCCTCTGACAGGCATCTGGCCCTAACATGTCTCCAGCGTTGGGCCTGAGCCACCAGAAACTAGAAGCAGACATGCTGGGAGCGGAGGAAACAAGCTGACTCACCCAACTTTGTCAAACTGATACTGATTGGCTGGATTTGGAGTTTTCTTTCCATGATCCCCAGGATACAAACAGCTCAGGACTGAGTCAGGAGACAGCAAGTCACTGAAAAAGGGAGAAGACTGCAGTGAGAATGCTGGCCAACACCTTACCTTGAGGCAAACCTGGGCATTTGGGGACGGTAACGCCACCTATCACTGATGATCAATGCCACCATTTATTGAATGCTTCCTGTGGGCCAGAATCTTTATACGCTTGAGGTCATCAGATCCTCACAACTCTATGAGGTAGGGAGTATTATCATTTCCACTTTACAGAGAAGAAACTCATGGCTTTGAAAGATATGGCTTGTCCAAGATCACAGTGCCAGTAAGTGCTGGAGCCATGATTTGCACTGTCTGATCAAAGACTAGTACTATTTTTTTTTTTTTTTTTTTTTGGTGAGGAAGATTTGCCCTGAGCTAACATCTGTGCCAATCTCTCTCTTTTTTTAGCTTGAGGAAGATTAGCCCTGAGCTAACATCTATGCCAGTCATCCTCTATTTTGTATGTGGGTCACCGCCTCAGCATGGCTGATGAGTGGTGTAGGTCTGAGCCCGGATCTGAACCCATGAACCCTGGCCCGCCGAAGCGGAGCACACCGAACTTCACCGCTGCGCCATGGAGCTGGCCCAAAGACTAGTACTCTTCACCACCGAATTTAAAAAAAAAAAACAAAAACCTATCTCTTCAAGAGTTATTTGGTGACCAAGGGCTTACCTCAGGGGAGCAAAGCCATGTGATAGTGGAAATAGAAATAATCATAATTTTCATAGGAGCATAACAGATTCCTTTCTAGCCCAGAAAGAACAAGTGTGCAGCTTTGGTGCTGTGTCTAACTCGCTTTAACCAAATCTCATGCTACTCACAGAAAAAGGTCCCCTTTATAGTCCCAGAAAAAGACATTATCACATGCACTGGAGACAAGGTGACCCAGGGCTGTAAGCAGAGGGAGACAGCGACACCACTGCCATCCATCTGGAATGGTCAGGGCACAGCCTGTAATTAAACTCGACAAGCAGAGAAGAGCTGGGGGGCAGGGAGGAGGATAACGGAGCAATCTGATCACAAAGGTCAAGGCCCATTCTTTCCCTCAACCAGCAGGGGGTTCTCCTTCATCTTTCCAGGGATAGCAGCAGGAGCAACTCAGGCAGAATGGGCTGATCCTGGGGCCTGAACCCCGGAACACCTGCAGGAACTTAACACTGGGGCAGTAGCAGCTTCTGGCTCTTCTGTGTTCTCTCTCTCTCCCAGAGCCTCTCTGCCCCTCAAGGTTCCCTTTCACTGCCTCACATGGAAAACTGGCTAGAAAATAAATAAGAATTGTCAGTATTTTGGCCAATATTTAGTGACTGTTACTAATTGAATCAATCAACCAAAATAAAACAGAACAGCTAAAACTGTACACGATAAGTAAGGGTTTCTAATTGACAAAATTTGATGGAAGAATCAAATCTTGACAAAAATTCCATCTGTAATATGTGGCTCAGGACAACTAAATTTGGTAAAAACAGTAGACATAAATGGGGAGGCTATATATGGTCAGAAAAATATAACACCAAAACAAAAAACTATTCAATTAGTCAAATCTTTGTTATCAAATTTTAACGGAAAAGAAGGGATTAAAAAAACCTTGGTAAAATAAAAATGGAAAATGATTAAAAATAATTTAACGGCTTAATGAAAAACTGATTAATGAATTAAAATACCCTAATGGAGATCATTCTGGAAAATAATTCCTTGAGGAAAACTCAGCAAGGCTGGTATAATTCTGATTAAAATGTTTATATTAAAAACATGAATTCCCTCATGAATTAACAGATCCTGACAACAGTCAACACTAACATCACAAAAATAGAGACAGCCTGTGCCTCCTGATGGAAGCACTCAACATCTATGACGCAGTCCTGCCCCCTCATCCCCTCTAAGAAAATAAAAATGGAATCTGATCAAGCCTCTAAATCTAACTACAATTTACCTGAAATATAGGGGGAGGGAGTAACCCATTAAATTGTACTACAGGGATGCAATCATCAAAATCCAGACAAGGGGAAACCTACAGAGCAAACAATCCACTTTCCTCAACAAATAAAAAGATGGCAGGAACATTCAGATGAAAAGATGCTTGAGGGGCCAGCGCGGTGGCATAGTGATTAAGTTTGCACACTCTGCTTCGGCGGCCCAGGGTTTGCAGGTTCGGATCTCAGGCACGGACCTACGCACCGTTAATCAAGCCATGCTGTGGCAGGCGTTCCACATATAAAGTAGAGGAAGATGGGCACAGATGTTAGCCCAGGGCCAATCTTCCTCAGCAAAAAGAGGAGGATTGGTAACAGATGTTAGCTCAGGGCTAGTCTTCCTCACCAGAAAAAAAAAAAGATGCTTGAGAGAAGCTTCACCCAACTGCAACAACATACGGACCTCACAGACCAGATTCAAAACTCAAACTGTAAAAACAAAACAACTAATAAAAAACACTTACGAGAAAATCAGGGAAATTTGAACTCCGACTGGATATTGGATGATATTAAGGAATTAATGTGATACTGTGACTATACTGAGAAAAGAAAAACAAAACACTATCCCTATGTTTCAGTAGATAAATAAATAAAACCATACAACAGGCTGGTAACTCCAGCGGCCAAAGCAGCCTGTACCTGAGCAAAGGCCTCTGGGCTGGGAGCCTGGAGCTCTAGGCCCAGGGCTTCCATAACTGGTCACATGCGCCCTGGACCTCAGTTTCTCCATCTGTAATATTGGAGGATGAGCTAGACAACATCCGAAGGCCCATAAAGATCTAATCTCGGTTTCAGGGTAGTGTTTCCTTTAGTGCCTCCTCCCTCTTTGGGGGTCAGGGCCCACCCGGCAGTGACAGTAGTACAGTATAGTGGTACACAGGCCTCAGTTGCCCCACTTTGTAGATCGCCTGTGAGAGTTAAACCAGTTGATGATGATAAACACAGCTGTCATTTACCAGTGCTTCACCTATGCTAAGCACTTGACCTGACTCTTCACAAGCACCCTGGAAGGGGACGTTAAAATTAACAACCGCAGAGTGAGGAAACAGACTCGGAGGCCAGGAAGTTTGGCTAAAGATGCACACACAACTATGAGTGGCAGATCTGGGACTCACTGGAGCTCTGACTGTGACTATAACCAGCCTGCAGTACTGCCCCCATCATTGCATGTGCAGAGCTTAATGAGGAGCTGGAGTTAAGCGTGCACTGAAGCCAGCCTGCAGCCCTGTTATTATCAGGCAGGGCATCTGAGAGGTGAGCAAGCAGAACACTCGTGACAAGACATTCCACAATGGCCAGGGCTCTCATGGGGCCCTGGAGCTGCTCACTGGACCGAGAGCTCTGGCTGAGCAATGTAACTGGACGCTCTAAAGAAGCAAGCCCTGGGCTCCCTCTGCTGGGGTCAGGTGGGAACAGAGTCAATTTCATCCAGAGTACCCTTAGGTGGTCAAACAACCCTCTCAAGCACAGAGACCAAGGCTGCAGCCTGAATGGGGCATGGACTGTAAGTGCAGGGTAGAAAATCCTGGGACACCTCACCATCAGACAGCCATGGGAAGAGTCTCACTCAGCTGGCACCAGAACTGTGCCTCCTTCAGTGGCCTTTCTAGAGCCGACATGAAGACTCAGTGGGACCAGGTAGGGGCAGTAGCAAGAGTGCCAGGCCAGGGCAGTGCTCTTGTAAGGGAAGCTATTTCACCCTAGGCCCTCTCAGTCCTCTTCCCGTCTTCCCACTCCTGGCTGTGGAACAAGACTGCCATGGTTGGGCACTTCCTGGGGGTGCTTGACTTGTGTGATCATCATTGTGCCTCAGCTTGCCCTCTTCAAAACTCCCACAGGGACCCAGCCTAGTTCTGCTCCCACTGCCCAGGCAAGGACAACCTGGGATTGAGCTGAGCTGTGAAACGAAAATCCCAGCACCTTGAGACAGACAGAGAAGAGCACGGTCTAAATTTGTCAACCTGATAATGACTGCCAAATCTCATTTTCACATGCACACTCTTTCCACTTGTTGTAAAAAGCTGGGGCTCTGCCCTGCCTACTCAATTTGCTATATACTTATAGTCACTTTTATCACCTGCTATATAGTAAGAAAACTTCACCAATTAAAGCCAGTGAGTGCTTTTTAAATACCAGTGATGTGCCAGGACCTCTAGGCCATGTGGACAGGACAACAGAAGTCAATGCAGCCATGAACCTCCTCAGAGCCTCAGAGGCAAGGGAGGAACCGAGAGCAGCCCAGCACCGAGGCTCTCATCACACCCCTCCCACGCCCCACTCTCCGCTGCTCCTGCCCAATACCCTGCACTGATGGGGGTGATCAGCTCCGTGGCGGTTGTCACTTTGGCTTTGACCGTCATGATGTTGAGGTTCATGAGGTAGTAGAAAGTCAGGTGAAGCACACTGTCATCTGGAGGAAAAGAAGAGATTATTTATGAGTTAAACATGAGAGCAGAGTCAATCGTGTTATAAAAAGGAAAGTCAACGAGGCTTTTAAGATCTTTTACTATAAAAATAAAAACTCAGGGCTGGCCCCATTGGCATAGTGGTTAAGTCCAGCATGCTCTGCTTCAGTGCCCCAGTTCGTGGGTTCGGATCCTGGGCGCGGACTTACATCACTTGTCAAGCCATGCTGTGGCGGCAATCCACATACAAGATAGAGGAAGGCTGACACAGATGTAGCTCAGGGCTAACCTTCCTCAAGCAAAAAAGGAGGACAATCGGCAACAGATTCCTCACAAAAAAAAAAACTCATTGGCAATTTAATGTTGATATAATAAAAAAAGCAGAGTGTCTGTGAATTCTTTGCTACGCCTTCCTCCAAGAGGTGGAGCTTCATTTCCCTCCCCTTTAGTACAGGCTGGACTTTGAGACACTGCTTCTAACAAATCCAATATGGAAAGGGAGCAACCAAGTGATCACCAAGTGGATCCAGGTTAATAGCGCCAGTAATAACACACAGTGATACCACAAACTCCTGATATGTTGTGACGATGAACACCACGTCTATGGTATTCCTCCCCAAAATACATAACCTTAGTGTAATCACAATAAAATACCAGACAAACCCAAATTGAGAGTCTTTTTACTTGTCTTCAAAGGCGTCAAGATCATGAAAGACAAGCAAAGACTGAGGAACTGTCACTGCCTAGAGGAGAGTAAGGGACATGATGACTAAAGGCACTATGAGATCCCTGAACCGAAAAAGGACATTAGTGGAAAAACCAGGGAAATCTGAATAAATTCTGTAGTTTAGTTAATAGTACTGTACCAATAAAATTAACATAGGTTTTGATAATTGTACTGTGGTTAAGTAAGATGTTGACATTAGGGGAAGCTGGGTGAAGAGCACATGAGAACTCTCTATATTATCACTGCAACTTTTCTGAGTCTAAAATTATCTCAAAATAAAATCTTTTTAAAGAAAGGCAAAGAGAGGACCGGTGTGTAGAGTATGTTTCCATTTATGTAAAAAATAAAAGGTGAAGGGGATATACACTTGCATAAAAGCTTCTAAATGCACAGAATACTTCTAGAAAATATGTAAGAAACCTGTCACAATAGTTGTCCTTGGAGGTAAGACCCAGGACCAGAGTCTGGGAGTCCAGGTGGGAGGGAAACTTACATTTGACTATTAACTCTTATACTGCTGGAATGCTTTTCATGTGCTCCTTTATCCACACAAAACCAGTTTCAAAACATACACTCTCCGCAGAATACAAAGTTCTACTTATATTTATTAAATTAAGCACGTTGGTCATATTACTCAAAATCTGCACAGGCTTGCAACTTGTTCTGTGTATCTGACCTGTCAAATTCAGGAATCGGTGTAGTTTTATCAAGCATCCCTTATGTGTCTAGTTTCGTTGCTAGGGTGTCATAGTTATGACTTAGGAAAAAGAAAAATCAAATAAACTCCATACAAAGCAATGAGGAAAAACAGAAATATGAAACCAGAATCTTTTCTTGGGCAAACAGGCCTCTGGCGTGCTGGGCCCTGTGCACCTGCAGGTGACCGAATCTTAGGTACTATGAGATCCCCCAGACCACAGGAGCCAGACCTTTGCACTTCAGGTCCAGCATGACGGACAGTGGGTGCCTCTTCAGCATCTCCTTGCGCTTGTCATCCAACTGAACTCCCAGTGTGGGTCGCCGGCGTTTCTGGACAAAGGAAAGAACAGAGAGGATGTGTACGTGTTGTATGAATCTCCCCTTGCTCTCTCCCTACCGGCCAGGGCCTCAGCACTGCTGCCTGGGACCTGCTGCTTCAGCTAGCAGGCTGCCTGGCTCCCAGTAGCCCTTCTTTCAAACCTCTTTCTTCAGCTTCTAGGGAAGACAGCACCTGCCAAGTAGCAGGCCCCAGCGAAGCTGCTTGGCACGCCCAAGAGAGGAAATGGCTCTCACCGTGGTCTGCTCCTCCTCAGCATCTGAGTCGCTCTCGTCATCTGCAGCCACAGAGAGAAGGCAGCTAGAGGTGAGGGGGCTCCCAAAGCTCCCTAAAGCACCTCATGGGGCATAAAGGGGCCCAGACTCTGTGTCGTTTGCAAATGGGTTTCTTTAGAATAAATGATTTGCTGCTTCTTATTCAGTATAGAAAACATGGTGATCCAAGGAAAAAAGAAAAGAGGAATGACCTATAATCCCACCACCCCTGTTTTTTAAAGTACTTTTTAATGTCATCCTATGGACCACAAGCCCCTTCACTGGTAGTGGTGGTGGTAGCAATAACAGTAATATAAATAACAACAAATATAATAGCACTCATGTAATTTGAGGGGTTGCTATGTGCTGAGGATGATGCTTAAGGGCTTTGCATGCATGACCACATTTAATCTACATAATAATTCTACATGAGCTATTACTGTCCTGTTTTGACAGCTGAGTAAACTGAGGCTCAGAAATGTTAAAGAGCTTCCCCAGGATCAGTGAGCTGGTGAGCAGCAGGGCTGAAATCCAAAGGCAGCGCTTTTCCCTGCCTACCCCTGAGCATTAAGACATTCAAGTCAAGCTCCCTGCTATACAGAACTAGTACTGCTCATTTCCAAAGGACCAGCACGGCCCTTGGGTGGTAACGCGGTGGCCCTGGAACCAGCTATGGGAGTCGTGGGGAGGATCCCAACCACATTACCTTGGGAGTCCTCGGGAGGCTTAAACAGAGCCTTGGCTTCATCCACACTGCCTTCGATCGCCACGGACAACGTCTTATCTGGGAGAAAGAAAAAGCTTCGTATGACAGCCGCTGAGGGAAGGAGCTAAGGTACACAATCTGGCCAGCTCTGGGACTGCGTTTCTTCTGCTTTTGTCACAGCTCCTTACTGACTAGAGGTGGGAGGGCAAAAGCCCTTTCTCCAGATGCAGAGGAACAAGGTAGGAAACTTAAGTTTTTTTTCCATCATTTACTGAGAACAAAGAACCCAAAATGCAGATTCTTAGACAAGCATCATCTGAGACCATGGTGAACGCCTCTCTTTTCAGGCTTACACCAAGGCACAGAAATCTCAATCTAGGGCCTAAAGCCACATGGTACCCTTCTGCCAATTGTCTTAAAGGTTCTCATCCAGAAGCCCATAACTGTCCACATCCCAGAAACAATGGCTCTCACCTGACTAAGTGCTTATTATTCTCTATTCTGCACCACACCAAGCACCTGGCTGGCACCATTACATTTAACTGGGAGGTAGGAGGACAGCAGGTAGGAATTTGGACCCTGCAGTCCAGTCCTAGGCCTGAGTGCCTGCCCCACCAATTCCCAAACACGTGGCCTGGAAAGTTACATTACTGCTCTGAGCCCCAGTTTCCACATTTATGAACTCAGGACTTGACAAATAGCAGCTGCCCAGTCGGGTGGCGAGGACTGAATGAGCTGATGCTTCTAACTTTAATTGTAAAATTATTTTTAAAAAATTAATTTTTAATCTTGACAACAACCCTAAAGGAGCAATACTACTATTATAGCCATTTACAGATGAGAAAATTAAGGCTCAGAGAAGTTAGATACAATAGCCAGGAAGTAGATAAGCTAGGATTCAAGACCAGGTCTATTCAACTTGACCTTAGCATCTCAAGCATGAAGTTAAGCATCCTGTTCCAGACACCAGGCCTGACACCTCCGAGTGACGTCTGGGCCCACCTTTGTGGAACTCCACGGGTCCAGTGCTGGGAGGTCAGACAGGCCACAACCCCTCCTGCTCCATTCAAAAGGGTATACAGATTACAGACAGTCACAGGAGCCTGAAACGGTTTGCCCAACTGCACTAAGCAGGGATGGCAAACTTCCCCGAAGGGGCAGGCCACTGAGACAATACTCCCAGGTGGCTGACTACTACTCTCTCTCTGACAACACTGCATGAACCGTCACCCCTCACCCCAAATAAGCTGGTTGCCCCCATCAATGACTGGCAAATGCCAAACTGTTCTTTTGAGTAGTTTAATCCTGAAATTCTTCAGTAAAATGGGAATGGAAACACAAAAGAAAATTACTCACCCTGTCTAGGGGGCTGGGAGGATTTCATATGAGCTGATGATGGAAACAGGCAGGAGAACAAACGGTAGGGAGAGGTCCAGAAGGACCAAGAAGACACAAGAAGAGAGACGGTAATGTGTCGGTGCTCATGGCTGGGAGGAGAAGCATGCACTGCTGCAAGATATGACTGATGCGGTGGGCTGGGAAGGGGGGGAAGTTTAGGCACTGGGTGAAAGCTGCAGTAGGGCAAGAGGTAGAGTCTCCAAAAACTTCCCAAAGCCCTAGTGGAATAAAAGGCTGCCCTTAAGCTTAATGAGGACATATCCTCTCGGTCATTCACCAAAATGGCATGCAGCCTGTTTGGGGCATGGTGAAAGCCTGGGAGAGCTGGCCGGGACCTGTCTTCACCAAGCCCTCTCTCTGAAGCAAAGCAAGAGGCGCCAATCCACCTGCCAAGCGTGCCTTGATGGGGTGAGTGCCTGGGAGCCTAGACAGGCTGCCTAGGCACTGTACCCAACAGCCAACCAGCCAGGCTCATCAGAGATGCAAAGCCATCCATTCTGAAATGCCCATCAGGTTAGTCCAGCCTCAGGCCAGCTGGTCAGAGCAGCCATGCTGGGTGGTGCAGAGGGGAGGCAGCGTGTGTCACCTGAGGGCTTGTGAGCAGGGCCAGGGAGCTTTCCTCAGCAGGCAATGCTTCCAAATGACTCAATTGGCCACAGCTGCTGCTCCCACAGCCCCTCCTCCTCCCCCAGCTCCCGCACTCACCACAGGCCTGCCCATATGCAGTGGCCTGGACAAACAGGACATAGAGGGGAGGTGGCAGGTGTCTGGCTGTCTCATATTGCTTGTGAGCCTGGTCGAACGGCATGAACAGGTACTCTTGCACTGGGAGCGAAGCCTGCATGCAACAAAAGAAGAATTTTTGTTTTCCCTTTTCAGGCAGTCCCCATACGAACATGTGGCTGCTCAGTTACTGTATACAGTTTTTTATTTATGAAAGTGATATGTGGTAAGCTAACAGAACTACTAGGTGGATAAAAGGTCAATATAAAAAATCAATTATATTTCTTTATATAAGCAATGGTAAGAAAATGAAATTAAAAAAAGATACTGTTTCCAACAGCATCAAGAAAACATCAAATATCTAAGAATAAATAAATGGAAGCCGTTGTGTAAGCGTCTACACAAAGACCTGAGAAATGAAAGATCTAAATGAAGGAAGATATATGCCATGTCAATGACCTGGAAGACACAATACCATCCAGATGTCAATTCTTCCCAAAGCGACCTACGGATTCAATGTAATCCCAGCAGGTGAAAACAGACTAGCAGATTCTAAAATTTATATGTAAATGCAAAGGGCCAAGAACGACCAAGACAATCCTGAAAAATTAAACTGGAGAACTTACACTACTGAGCATCAAGGCTTCTGATAAAACTACACTAAATAAGAGTGTGATACTGGTGCGTGGACAAATAGGTCACAGACAAACCTACACATACACAGATATTTGATTAATATTTGATTAATGCAGGGGGCCAGCCCGGTGGCATAGTGGTTAGGTTCGCGCACTCCATTTCAGCGGCCCAGCGTTCGTGGGTTTGGATCCCAGGCATGGACCTACACACTGCTCATCAAGCTATGCTGTGGCAGCATCCCAGACACAAAATAGAGGAAGACTGGCACAGATGTTAGCTAGAGACAATCTTCCTCAAGCAAAAAGAGGAAGACTGGCAATAGATGCTAGCTCAGGGCCAATCTTCCTTACCAAAAAAAAAAAAGAGTGCACCACAGAACAATGGAGAAAGAATGGTCTTTTCAATAGATGAGTCAGTTGAATACCTACATAGAAAAAAAATGAATCTGACCCTTACCTCACACCATATAGAAAATTCACTTCCAGAAAGACTACAATCTAAATGTGAAAGGTAAATAAGAGAGCTTCTATAAGAAAACAAGAGAGGGCCAGCCCCGTGGCTTAGCGGTTAAGTGCACACGCTCCTCTACTGGCGGCCCAGGTTTGGGCCCCGGGCGCGCACCAATGCACTGCTTCTCCGGCCATGCTGAGGCCGCGTCCCACATACAGCAACTAGAAGGATGTGCAGCTATGACATACAACTATCTACTGGGGCTTTGGGGGAAAAATAAATAAATAACAATTAAAAAAAAAAAAAAGAAAACAAGAGAATATCTCCATGACCCTGGGACAGAGAAAGATTTCATTTTTTTGCATCTCTAAGGCTTTTTTATTTTATTAATTTTTTAAAAAATTTTTTATTGCTGTAACATTAATAACATTGTATAAATTTCAGGTGTACATCATTATACTTCTATTTCTGCATAGATTACATCATGTTCACCACCCAAATACTAATTACAATCCATCACCACACACACGTGCCTAATCATCCCTTTCGCCCTCCTTCCTCCCCTCCTCCCCTTTCGTAACCACCAATCCAATCTCTGTCTCTATGTGTTTGTTTGTTATAGTTTTTATCCTCTACTTATGAGTGGGATATACAGTATTTGACTTTCTCCCTCTGACTTATTTCCCTTAGCATGATACCCTCAAGGTCCATCCTTGTTGTCAAAAATGGCTGGATTTCATCGTTTCTTATGGCTGAGTAGTATTCCATTGAGTATATATAGAAAGATTTGTTATTTTTTTGTGTGTGTGAGAAGGACCAGCCCTGAGCTAACATCCAAGCCAATCCTCCTTTTTTTGCTGAGGAAGACTGGCCCTGGGCCAACATCCGTGCCCATCTTCCTCTACTTTATATGGGACGCCACCACAGTATGGCCTAACAAGCAGTGCGTCGGTGCGTGCCCAGGATCCGAACCAGCAAACCTCAGGCCGCTGCAGCGGAGCATGTGCACCTAACTGCTTGTGCCACCGGGCTGGCCCCAGAAAGGTTTCTTAAACAGGACACAAAAGCACTAACCATAATGGAAAATACTGATAATTAGATCACATTCAAATTAAGAATAGCTGCCCATTAAAAGACATGATTACGTGGGGGCTGGCCTGGTGGTGCAAGCGGTTAAGTGCACGCGCACCACTTCAGCAGCCTGGGGTTCACGGGTTCGGATCCCGGGCACGCACCGATGCACCGCTTGTCACACCATGCTGTGGCAGCATGGCAGCATCCCATATAAAGTAGAGGAAGATGGGCACAGATGTTAGCCCAGGGCCAATCTTCCTCAGCAAAAAGAGGAGGATTGGCATGGATGTTAGCTCAGGGCCAATCTTCCTCACAAAATAAATAAATAAATAATATTATAGATCTTCTCTTTGTCCAGTTATTCTATCAGTGCTATCATGTTCCATATTTCTATCATAGCTGTAAGGCTGTAAATACAAGAATTTATTTAACCTGAACCCTATTTAGAAACATTTAGAGTTTCCAGTTAAAAGGAAAAACTAAGTATAACCCAAACTTTCAGTGTCTGTTTTCTTTTTGTCCTATTATGAAGTGCTACTGAGGATATTTCTGTTAACAATTCTAATTATATGCCTCGAATTAAAGGAAGAAAATGTAGATCTTGCCAAATCCTAGAAAAGGAAATTTATAATTTCTCTAGGGTCCTTTTGCAAAGTTTCTCCATATTAACCATTTACCCTGCTTCATAAAACTATAAGGATTTAGACCAAATCTGGCTTCACAAAGCAAACAAAAATCAGGTCACCTATATAGAAAGACATTACATTTTACAGGTAAAGTGGAGACTTTTCCTCCAAAGGTATCTAATGGTTTTCAAATACCAGTAAAGTTCTTTTCAGAGGGAGTAGATCTGCTGAACATCTGCCCCTAAAGAGCAGTCAGGGGGATCTAACAGATATCCACAGAAGCAGACTTAGATGCCTGGAGACTGCGGGGCTGGTGGAGACCATGCAGTGGGTAAGCTAAACTTAAGAGTTTGCAAAAATGTTTTACCTGGAAGAGGCTCTGGATGAAAAGAAAACACCCCAGGTAAATGTGTGTATATGTTCCTGCGCCCATCCGGCCAGCAGTTCTTCCAGCCAGGACACAATCTTATCATATCAGCTGGGCAGGAGTGCAGACAGGACCATCCTTGCACTGTGCTCTAACAGTGATTAGCGTAAGAGACCTGACAAACCCATAAGGTAATGTGGCTGCTGGCGCCTCACGTCAGCAAGGTCTCACTGAGTGGTGAAGGCAAAGCAAAAGGACGAGGAAGGAAGGGGATGTGGGGGAAGACCCTCACCTGCATGATGCTGTTGAGGCGCGGCTGGAGGCTGCTCAGGTACTCCTTCTTCACCTCGATCTCCTTGAGGATCTTCTCCTTGTTGGACAGGCACTCTCGGTACTTCTCTGCCAGCCTGTTGGAGGTGGGGGGACAGAGCACTGTCACTCAATGCTCTCCAGGGACACCCTGACACGCCTGTTCGCTGTCAGACTCTACCTAACGACCACAGTCACGATTAACTGCTAATGTTTGCCTAGCACTTACTATGTGCCAGGCACTCTGGAGAACTCTTTACAAATATTATCATATTTAATCCTTATGAAAACCCTGGACGATAGGAACTTTTCTTATCCCCAAAGGAAACAAAGCCTCAGGGAGGTAGATAACTTGCCCAAGGTCATCCAGCTAAGAGCAAGCACAGAGCAGGGCTCTGAATCCATGCCTGTCTGGCTCCAGAGACTTTGCCTGTGACCACTAGGGAATGTCCCAGGGTCACCTCCTGCTCCATTTCTTGCCTCAGAGGCTAGACCCAGAACTTTCACAAATATATGGACCTAGCAGCTACAGGACCCAAACGAGGTCCATAGATTGGCCTGAATGGGGCAGGGTAAGGATGGATTCCTGACCAGTGCCACAGGATGCAACACTCATGGCTTAGCCTGTGCCTGGGGCAAGCAGTGTACTGGACAGGGGAGTGATGGGCCAGCCCCATCTACTAAAAAACCGACACCAATTCCGTAAGAACCAGACTCAGTGCTTATTAAATTCCTAACATGGACCAAAGGCACAGAATACAATGTAATAGAAAAAGGCAAGGGATTAAACTCAGCAGCTTCTCTGATGGAAAACAGAGCAGATGTATCAACCAAAAGCCCTAGAATTCACATACAAATATCAAAGGGAAAAAAGTCACCATAATGGAAAGGATACAACCATGAACAGTCCAGTATGAAAAAAAAATACACCATATTCTTAGAAAGACCTAGATTAAATTACATAGTATAGACATTCTGTTTATAGTTAATGAATAAAAGCTCTTTATTCGTAGAGAAATGTTTTATACATAAAGGTGTGACTTGAAGCATTATTTATGACAGCAAAAAATGGGAACAAACTAGAAGTCCAATCCAATAGGGGGACGACTACGTGAATTACAATTTGTCTCTACACTGGAATGCTGTACAACTTTCTACAATAATGTCTGAAAGTTTTATAATACCACAAGGATATGCTCATAAGCAGGTGGAAAAGGTAAAAAAAAAAAAAACCACATTTATGGTACAAAAGGTATTTAGGTCTCAGGCATTAAAATTTTTAAGGTGTGCAACTATGACATACAACTATCTACTGGGGCTTTGGGGAGAAAAAAATGAGGAGGATTGGCAATAGGTGTTAGCTCAGAGCCAGTCTTCCTCAGCAAAAAGAGGAGGATTGGCATGGATGTTAGCTCAGGGCTGATCTTCCTCACAAAAAAAATAAAATAAATAAAATTTTTAAGGAAAGGTTAGTCTAACATTCTGTTAACAGCCTTAAGCAATTCTGACCCACCCATGAGGCGGCTGACCAAGTTTGAACTATCAAATGTGAATGAACCACAAAAGCGGACTTGGTCTTATTCTGCTGGTTCCACAGTGCTTTGCTATCCGATCCTGGGTCATGATACCACTGTCCCCCGTGGTTAAAAGTCCATGTCTGCACAGGTCAACAAGGTCAGGAAGGAGGAAATGCTACCGTTTCCGTTGCTCCAGCTCCCAGTCCAGACGTGCAAGGGTTTGCTGGTGGGGGTCTCCCATGGTGATTTCAGCCTTGCTGATCTCTGGAGGAGCCTCCTTATAAAACTCCTCTAAACTGACCAGATCAATTTCTTCATGCTTTGACCTACAGGCAAAAATTAGATGTCAAGCTGCCATTCACAGGAATCCAAACTGTGGCTGAAGCAGGCCCATAGGTCCCCCCGCTGTATGCCCACTCAGCCCTGTCTACAACTACTCAGGAATCTGGAATCCAGTCATCTCAGCAAATGCCCATTAGTAGATGTTTCAGTTTGAAGAGAGGTAGTTGGTGACATGCCACTCTAAGATCCTTAACCATGCTGTCCAACTTTTTAATCCATGAATTAGCTAAAAATCTGGAGGGGATGCTTATCAAATTTACAGACACTCCAAGAAGAGCAAGAGAGCTGAGAGCTTAAAGAATCAAAAACACTATGGTTTATGCCTAGATTGTCAGGCTGAAGCCAAGAAATGCCGTTTAACAGGAATAAACTTAAGAGTCTGCACTTAAGTTCAAAACATTAACTGCATAAGCATAGGATGGGGAAGATCCAGCATGGCACGACCAGATGTGAAAAAGTTCTAGGGGCTTTAATGGCTGCATGTATAGCGACACGTGTATAAAAGAAAACAAATCCAACACTCTTTGCTGCATTAACATAGTAGTGCTCAGGTTGTGGACAGATGATGGTAATAATCACAGCAGTTGCATTATTCACAATAACCAAAACATGGAAACAACCTAAGTGCCCATCAATGGATGAATGGATAAAAAAGATCTGGCATATACATACAATGGAATACTACTCAGCCGTAAAAAAAAAAAGACGAAATCACGCCATTTGTGACAATGTGGATGGACCTCGAGAGTATTATGCTAAGCAAAATAAGTTAGCTAAGCAAAAAAAGACAAATACCATATGATTTCACTCATATGTGGAAGATAAAAAACAAACACATAGCTAGAGAGAGCAGACTGGTGGTTACCAGAGGGGAACAGGTTAGGGGAGGGCAAAAGGGGCAAAGGGGAACATCTGTACAGTGACGGAGGGAAACTAAACTTTTGGTGGTGAACATGATGTACTGTATACAGAAGTTGAAATATAATGATGTACATCTGAAATTTAAACGTTATAAATCAATGTGACTTCAATTAAAAAAAATAACAACAGCTGCCACGGATTAAGCACCCACTGTATGCCATCCTCACCTCACTTAATTCTCACAGTAACTCTGTAAGATAGGGATTTTTATCTGCATTTTTCAAATAAGATGGAGGCTTCCAAAGGTAAGCAGCTTGCCCAAGGTCACAAACCTCTGAGTGGCAGAGCTGGGATTTGAACCGAGTGTGTCTGATTTCAGGGCCCATGCTCCTTCCAAGTGGCCACCTGCCTCCCCACAGGCCCGAGTTCCGCTGTATTCTGGGTTTGTCTACTTTCATCTGAGCCCAGGTTATAGGTGGGGCATCACACTCTTTTGTTTTCATACGTTTTTTTATTTGTAAATAGTTTAAGACTCACGAGAAGTTTCAAAAATAGTACTGAGAGTGTATTTTCTCTGTGTACCCTTCCCCTGGGTTCCCCAATGATAATATCTTATCTAAGCAGAGTACACTGTCAAAACCAGGAAATTGTCAACAGTACAATACCATTAACTCAGGTTCAGATGATGCAGATTTTCTATTAGTATTTAAGTACTATTATGCGATGAATTTGTGGAGCAGATAAAGATGCTTCTCAAAAATCAGCATCATCATTATTAAAAAGACACCAGAGGCCAGCCCCATGGCATAGCGGTTAAGTGCGCACGCTCCACTGCTGGTGGCCGGGGTTCGGATCCCGGGCACGAACCGATGCACCACTTGTCAGGCCATTCTGTGGCAGTGTCCCATATAAAGTGGAGGAAGATGGGCACGGATGTTAGCCCAGGGCCAGTCTTCCTCAGCAAAAAGAGGAGGATTGGCATGGATGTTAGCTCAGAGTTGATCTTCCCCACAAAAAACAAAAAAGACACCAGACCCAATGTCTAACGTAGACACATCATCCCAAGTTTATTACAAAGAAAACCTGCTTCCTTTCAGTGTGCACAAATAGGTCTGATCAAGCAAAAAACACGTTCCTTCTTTTCCTGTCTACTCCTTCCTTATCTCTCAGCTTGGTTTTGCCAAGAGCCATCACAGTTTAAGAAGGACACTCTCACAGTATAGTTTGTTCATCTGAAGGCAGCTAAGCACCAAGAAGTTCAGGTTCCAAAGAATAAAATCCATTTGCAAAAATGAATTGCAAGAACTTTAGAGAGGAAATATGAGCCAAAAGGTTAAAAAGGATGTGATGTGGAAGTGAGTTTCTCCCATACAAGGTGCCCAGAGATCAAATTGGTAATGCAAAGGCTCCTGCTGGGGAGAGAGAACTGCTTTTCACCACGTTCAGAGCTCAGAACTCAAAAGGGCTAGGCAGGCTCCTGAGGTTCTTTGTGCAGCCTGAAACTACTGCTTCCAATTTGCCCACGCAAAGTGCTCTATTCACCCTTCTCCCAGATCCTGCAGTCTCCAAACTCATCTCACCTCCTTTTAAAGGGACTGGCTCACACTGAGCTATGTAGGAAAAAGCAGTTACCAACAGACTATCTGTGCCAAAGCCCTGTCCTCCAAAACTCACTTAAACTCCAGACATTTGGTGATTTCCTTCTGCAGGTGCATCACCTCATACAACAGGTTTTGGAGCTGCAGGTGATAGGCATCTACTTTCTGCTTGGCCTGAAAAGACAAGGTCAGAGGTGAGCAGGGCAAGTCAGGGTGGGATAGGGCAGGGCAGAACAGCAGCAAACTCAGAGAAGGGGACGGGGAGGAGAAAGGGTTAAACCTCTCAACTCCTACCTCGTGGGTTTGATCTCTCCCTTTCTTCAACCTGATGTGGGCTAATCGGTTAAGCTTCTTCAGAGTCATGAAATGCACACAGCTCTGGATCTTCCGATCTTCAATCTCAACTGCCTGTGAGCAAAGAAAACTGGTTTAGACCTCGACGACAGGTGCTGGCTCAGTTTCTGTCAGCACCCCCTGCTGACCTACCCTTCCCCAGGGCCAGAAACAGACACTGGAGGGTAGCTCAGAACCATAAGAAACGTCAGAGGGAGGGCCGGCCCAGTGGCATAGCGCTTAGATGCGCGCGCTCCACTGCTGGCGGTCTGGGTTCGGATCCTGAGCGCCCACCCATGCACCGCTTGTCAGGCCATGCTGTGGCGGCATCCCACATAAAGTGGAGGAAGACGGGCACAGATGTTAGCTCAGGGCTAGTCTCCTTCAGCAAAAAGAGGAGGACTGGCATGGATGTTAGCTCAGGGCTGATCTTCCTAACAAAACAAAAAAAAAAACAAAAAGAAATGTCAGAAGGAAATGGAAGAAAGACTGCATAAAGGAAGTGCTTAAGGTTCCTAGGCAAAAAAGCAATTTCTGCTTGGACCAAAGTAAAAGGAATTGAAGATGGAGCAAGTACCGCCAATGCACAATTAATATCTGTCCCTTAATGTCGCACACCGAGATCCTACCAATAGCAACATCTTGCCACACAATTTGACCTCTAAAAATAACATTATAGGGGCCGGCCCAGTGTCCTAGCGGTTAAGTGCTCATGCTCTGCTTCGGCGCCTGAGGGTTCGCAGGTTCGGATCCCGGGCGCACACCGACATACTGCTTGTCAAGCCGTGCTGTGGCGGCGTCCCACGTAAAGTAGAGGAAGATGGGCATGGATGTTAGCCCAGGGCTGATCTTTCTCAACAAAAAGAGGAGGATTAGCATCGGATGTTAGCTCAGGGCTGATCTTCCTCACAAAAAGAAAATTAAAAAAAAATAAAAATAAAAGTAACATTACAGAATAATTTAAATGAAAATTACAGAATTATAGCTGTAAAGCTTGGCTATAATAAAATAGATAGGATGTAATAATTGTAACAATATTGGCCAGGCTAAGCCCAAATAAGTGAGACTCCTGGAAAAATATGGACTGTTTTGTTTCGAACTTATGCATCTAGTTTTCAGTCACACTGTTTAGTTTCTCTGCCCTAAGGCCTGGTTTATTCATTTAATATTAATGATAATTTCATTTCTAGTCTCTATGATTTACTTGGATATATCTATCCTTATAACAGCAAAGGAACTTACAAGTACCATCATTTCTCAATACCCAGCAAAATGCCTAGCACTTAGTAACAGGTGGATGAATTATCAAATTACAGTTATGGAAAAACCAATTATCCTGTACTTTCATTACTATAATTTGTGATTGAGTGGTGGTGAGACCTTCCAATAAATTAATAGGCAGGTCTCTGGAGCCCCTAGGCTCCAACCACCTGATCACAGCTAAGACAGGAGACTAAAATCAGGAAGAGCTCTGGTAGGTGCAAAACAGCTCCATCCATGCAGAGCCACCAGCTTCATGTCTGCCCAGCCCCACTGCTTACCACGTCCTTGCCTCCCCTGCTCTTCAGGTCCTGGATCTCGGCCATAAGCCTCTGCAGCTCCTGGCAGGTGTACTTGTACAGCTCGTAGTCTCTGCCAGGGTCCCGCAGGTCCACCTCAGCCTCCTCACTGTAGTATTTACCTTCCTGTGGAGGCAAGGATAGAGGCCTTGGGTAAGGGTAAAAGTCTCCCTGTTCAGACCAGGGACACTAGCTGAAATTGGTAACAATGAAGCCTCAGATCAGGTCTCTAAAGGATCATGGTCCTCAAATCAAATGTTTTTCTTCTTTTCAAAATGGAAAAGAATTGGTCTTTTCCTCTTTCTGTTTATAAAGTAATGCATACTTGGTGTCAGAGGAACATAGTGAGGAGCATCAAAAACAAAATGAAAAATTGCCTGTACTCTCACTTCCCAGCTTGAAATAACTCCATTGTTAATACTATGGATAAATACAAATTTTATTTTTAAACAAAATGGGATCATACCGTCCATGCTATTTAGTATAATTTCCCATCCCAATAAATACAGATCTCCATCAAAATGGCTGCATGGGGGCTGGTCCCCTGGTGTAGAGGTTAAGTGCGCACGCTCCGCTGCTGGCAGCCCGGGGTTCGGATCCCAGGCATGCACCGACGCACTGCTTGTCAGGCCATGTTGTGGTGGCGTCCCATATGAAGTGGAGGAAGATGGGCACAGATGTTAGCCCCGAGCCAGTCTTCCTCAGCAAAGAGAGGACGATTGGCATGGATGTTAGCTCAGGGCTGATCTTCCTCACAAAAATAAACAAATAAATAAATTTTTTTTAAAAAAATGGCTGCATGACAGTCTACTACAGAGATGAACCAGAACTGATTTAACCAAATTCATACTGATGGGTGTTTAAATGGTCAAGTCAAGATTTAGCAGAGACTAAAATATCATAATTGACCTCCCAGCCTTTGGAGTAAACAGAACACATCTCTTTGAGAGAGAGTGAGCTATAGTTAATGATACCGTATTGCATACATGAAAGTCACTAAGAAAGTGGATCTTAAAAATTCTCATCACAAGCCAGCCCTGATGGTCTAGTGGTTCAAGTTCAGTGCTCTCACCACTTTGGCAGCCCAGGTTCATTTCCTGCTTTTGGAACCACACCACCTGTCTGTCAGTTGCCATGCTGTGGCAGCGGCTCACATAGAAGAACAAGAGGGACTTACAACTAGGATATACAACCATGCACTGGGGATTTGGGGAGAAAAAAAAATTTCATCACAAGAAAAAAAAATTCTGTAACTATGTATGGTGATGGATGGTAACTGTGGTGATCATTTCACAATATATACAAACATCAAATCATTGTGTTGCACACCTGATACTAATATAACGTTATACATCAATTATACCTCAATTAAAAAAAGAGAAAGAGAGTCAGAATCAATGCCCCAAAAGGATAAGGTTCTTCATTAATCTTGATTTCCTAAATCTGGCGAAAGCATCACTTTCTATCTAAATTTAAGATGGTATGTTTCTCTATTCCAGTTTAAAAAACAAAAAACAGGGGCCGGCCCTGTGGCCTAGTGGTTAAGTTTGGCGCGCTCCACTTCGGCAGCCTGGGTTTGGTTCCCGAGCACGGACTTACACCACTCATCAGTGGCCATGCTGTGGTGGTGACCCACATACAAAACAGAGGAAGACTGGCACAGATGTTAGCTTAGGGTGAATGTTCCTCAGCAAAAAAAACAAAAAAACAAAAAATATAACCAATCAAATAATCAAAAGTTAAGTCATAAATTAGCTTGACAGATTCAAGGACAGAGAAACAGCAAAAGGAGAAGAACCTGCTGACCACGTGAGCTCTCAGGCCACAAAAGAGGTTCTGCGGGCATGTGGTTCTGAGAGTGTCTCTGCAGCAGACCAGGGATGCCACATCGCCAAAGCTCCAGCAGCATGCAGCAGATGGACTGCCGTCTTCTGACCATCAGGAAAACTGGAGACACACCATACTAAAATGCATTCTCTGTTCATGCACTAATCATGTCTAATATGGGCTTGTTGGTTCTTGGGATGCCCAAGCTAAACCTGACGTGGATACTCAAATTGTGCAGAGCCAAGAGAATTCCAGGCTTGACTTGGTCAAGCAGAGGCCATGTGGGAGATTGTTCCTATGACCCTCAGGTGCTGCAAACCCACAGCCAGGTGTTTAGCCACGAGCTGCAATTTCTCAGCAGCATGGCGGCCCTGGCTGATCTCACCTGCTCAGTGTCAGAACGATTACGCTTCCCTTCAGCTGGAGCTCCATCACTTCGGATCACTTTGGGTTTCCGTTTTTTGCTTGATTCTGAAGACATGGTTGTTTGATGAGGTCAGGAGGAAACAGTAGAGACCTGTTAAGAGAAGAATGTTTTTGAGATTTTCCAGAGTTGGAACCGATTTTCCTGGAGTCAGAATACTTAAGTTTAACTAGCAGTTCTGGCTACTTACACGCTTGGTAACTCAAGAAAAGTCACTCAACCCTCCAAAGCCTCAGTTTAATCCTCTGTAAAAAGGGGAATCATCCCTCGGCCTGTCCAAAACGAATTCATCTTCTTCACCTCCATCTCCTTTAAAGGTACCACCCCCACTCCACTGGCCAAACTCCTCAGCCTGGCATATAAGCCCATTCCCAATACTCCGGATTGATAACTGTGTGCTAGACCTTGATCTAAGCACTTTATGAGTATGTTCTCATTTGATCCTTATAACGAACCTTTCAGATAAGAGCAAGTCCATTTTACAGATGACAACACAGAGGCTGAGAAAGGTGAATGAATTGCCCACGGTCTCATAATTAATATGCTAAAGTTTGGGTCCATCTGATGCCACACCAGTGCTCTTGACAGCTACATTATTGTGCCTCCTAGTCTTGCCACCACCTCATCTGGTGATGCCATCAACTCCCTGGTTAACCCTAAACTTTAAAATAACGAAGCCTACATTTCATGGGGCTCTATGGTCACAAAGCATTCTCCCTCTGCTACCTCTCCTGGTTGTCACCACAGCCCCCGGTGGGCAGTACTATCCCCCTTACCCCTAACACCTCCTGAGAGAGCCAACAGCTCACTGCAGTAGAGTCAGAGGAGCCCTGAGTTGGAGTCTCCACTCTACTATTTTGTGACTACAAGTCCTGGGACAAGTCACTTCACTTTCCTCTGGGTCTGTTTCCTCACAGATCAAATGAGAACAGCAGTCCCTACCTCAGGGGTTGTTGTGGACAGAAACACAGGCAGCACTCCACTGGGGAAGGTGATGAAGATGATCTGGCCTCAGATGGCACATGGGTGATCTTAATGTTGAACACCTAAGGAGAAAGGTAATCCCTTTTCAATTCTTGTTAGAAACTTCTGATTGCTTCAAGAACATTTCATTTTCCTAGTCTGTCTTTAACATCTATGAACTCCAACCTTCCTCTGTTAACAAAAGGACCGTCTCAGAGCCTTAGACAATGAAACCTAGCCAGAATCATTAACAAAGATCTGTTTTCATATTAAATACATTAATTTTTATCATTATTTTCTGCATATGACAAGAAGTCTTCCATTTATGGTAGAGACTTAAAATTTTTTTTAAAGTACATTTAAAAAATTAAAAAAAGTGACTGGATTAAAAACCTTTAGTAAACAGTCATACACGGTCATTTTGCAAAACCCACAAAGGTGGCACCGGAAAGGCGTTTAAGTGTGGGAAATCCCGACTCTGACAACACAGTAAAGAGTGCCTGGCACATATACGCGCACAATAAGTGTGAGCTATCACCACCACCGCCACCACCGTCATCATCTCGAGGCTACAACGTGGGGCCTGACGATGCTGCAGCTGACATTTTCTACATGAGCAGACAGCGCGCGGCGCCGAGGGGGCGGGGACCCGCGGGAGTGAGAACCTAGAACCCGGGTCGAACTCCAGCCCGGGGACGCCCTCCGAGCTGTCCGCACCTCAGTCCCCGAGCGACCAGCCCCGCCTCCCGGCCTCGCCGCCCGTCCCCGCCAACCACGTCCCCTCCTCACCGACCGGCGCCCCGAACCCGCCCGGGAAACCGAGCCACTTCCGGCGAAGAGAAAGACTGCAGCCCGCGCACCATAGAGAAGCGGAAGGAAGGAGCGGCCGGCCGGAAGCGAGGCGTGGAGGCCGGAAGTGAAGCGGGAAGGCCCCAGACGGCAGCAGTTGCGGGGTGCAGGCAGCGGCTGGGCGGGGTGGGAGCAAGGTAGGCGGTGTCACCTGGGTTGTCAGGGTGGGAAACTGAGGCTGCGAGGTCAAAGACTCTTATGTGCGTCATTCACTCTTTCCCCAGCGCCTAAAGCAATGCCCAGCAACTAGTAGATGCTCTGCCAAGTAGTTGTTGAATGAATTTGTGTTATGCCCAAAATAACACAAGAGCATGGTAGTGCCGAAATTTGAACTCCTGTGGGTTTGCCTCCGTAACGTGGATTTTTTCCCCCCAGAGGAAGAGTCGCCCTGAGCTAACACCTGTTGCCAATCTTCCTCTCTTTTTTCAACTGACAGATGAGTGGTGTGGTTCCATGCCCAGGAACCAGCCCTGGCCGCCAAGGTGGAACATATGGAACTTCAACCATTAGGCCATCGGGGCTGGCATACAACTGGGATTCTTAACCACTGTCATATTCACCCTAACATCCCACACTAGTGAGGGCAGCAAGTTGGGGAGGGCATTAATCCCATCTTACACTTGGTTTTCCCACAGAAGTATCAATAATTTCCCCTATTTTAGGCCCGATTTGCCAAGGGCAGTCACAACTCTAATGCAGCATTTGACACCCTCAAGTGTTTTCTACCCCTGGGATGAACTGTACAGACAGGTGTCAGGACTTTTGGTGTAAATCCTACTTATCTAGAGGGAGAAACACTGATGTCCTGAATCTGTGGTTAAACAGGGCAGTTCCCTCTGCCATGGGAGGAGGCTGAAGCCTCCCGAAGAGTAGCTCAGGGAACACAATACCCTCCAGGGGGGTAGATCAGCCAGGAACCGGGAAGCTGGCCACCTCTGCTCAGCTCTGCTCCAGGCAACTGCCAAAGTTCCTTGCAGATGAAGAAAAGACACTGTGGTTTATAGTAAATATTTAATTGGTTCCATCAGCAACTCCAACACAAGTTTTTCCAACAAGGAGGCAGAAATCAAGCTACCCAGAGGTTCATGAGGTGTAGGGGTCACTGAGGAGGCCCCCAAAGTCACTGACCCCACTCCACACACCCAGTGGCCCAGTAGAATGAGGAGACTGTGAAGAGGGGAAAAAGGAATGCAGAGTGCGGGAAATACAAGCCCTGGCTTGTACCTTGCCTGCAGGAGGGAAGACAGGAGGGCAGAAGACTCTCCCTGCACTGAAGGGCTAGAACTACACATTCAAAGTTCTCAACCTCATTATGTAGGGAGAACAGATGAGCCTCTCTCCAACTGTCCTGTATTGGGAACCTCTCCCCAAGTAGTCTTCTGTCACCTCTGTTCTATCTTCCCAACTCTGTATTCCACATTCTGCAGTTCAAACTCAAGTTCTGAATTGTAAGTTCTACCTTCTGGGTTCCCATTCCATTCTGTTTCCTGCCCCCAAATCCTTCCTGGTTCCCATCCTTTTTCCTAGCCTTTCTGGGTGGAATAATTGGACCTCCTGCTGACTTTGCTAACTTGAGAGTTTTCCCCTTTGCTTCTTGAAGCTGTTCCAGGCTTTTTCCCATCAGGAAGGACTTGGCTCAGACTGTTCAGCAAGTGGGTGCCCCAGTGGAGACCAGGGAATTCCTGAATGCTTGGCCTGGTCTGACCTCCTCCCTTCCCACTCCACCTCTAACCACTGGACACACAACCTTTTGTGCAACTAAAGCTAAGATGAGGACTTCCTGGTGATAATTAGGGACTGGTGGCCTTGAGGAATCTTAGGGGGAAATGTCAGGAGACATAAAAGGTGGCTGTTCTTCATTCAGAGAAATTAAAAACTGCTTCCAGCACTGGGGAAGGGGGGGCGGGGAAGGTGGCAATGGTCTTGGCAGAGCTGCAGGTCCTCAGAACCCTGTCATCCAGCTCCCCCTTGTATGAGCTGAGCACTACCCCCACAAGTCCTCTCAGATCCAAGAGAAAACCAAGACAGCAGGACTGGGAGCTCTTCTGTCCATGGCTTCCCTCAGGGAGAAGGGGAAGGAGGTGGAGGCAGCCACAACATCACTGGAGAGGCGAGATCTTCAAAGGGATCATGATCCGAGACTCCATGTGTCGCACTAGGGGGACTGCGGAGAGAGAGGCAGAGGTCACGGAGAGGGCTGAGGCGAGCCAACCCCCAAAACTGGCCTTTGAAGAGGGAGGATGCCGGGGATGCTGACAGAGGAAGAGCCCCACTGCCCTCCTGGAAGGGCCCATGGAGTGCGCCAGGTTTCCCAAATTGTGGGATAAGAGGGGACTTAGGTGGTGATGAGATGAACATTGTTTTTATTTTCAGAATTATATTTATTTTCCTGTGTATGTGAAAAAACAACTAGCATAATAAAAAGTGATTTCACAGATGTTATTGCTTAGGACAAGGCTAGGTGAAGAATAAAGTACAGGGATTTAAAGAAAAGTATCAAGAAAATAATTGTAGCAGTAGTGATGACCTCAAGTAGCTGAGGTTTGAAAAACACTGCCTCATTTTACAGATGGGGAGGCTGCCGCCCAGAGGGGGTCAGCTCAAGGTCACCCAGGAGGTCAGACTCCTCCTGCTCAGAGCTGTTCAAACTTGACCGTGCATACATATTACTTTCAATTCTTGTTCAAGTGCAGATTCTGTCTGATTCAGCAGGTGGGGGGAAGGGATTAAGATGTGGCATTTCTAACAAGCTTCCAAGGTATGCTGAGACTGTCATTCAGGACCACACTTTGAAGAGCGAGGCTCCGGTTAACTCCTTCAGGAGTCGCATTCTCCCCCACACCAGCTGGTAAGTGTGGAAGCTTAACTGGCAGCTCCTCGAGGGCAGGGACAGGTTCCTGTTCACTCTGAGCCCACGCTCCGGCCACCGCCCACCACAGTCCCTGGCACACAGTGAGGGCTCAATCAACACCTACTGACTCCAGGTGGTTCTCAGGGATCCCAGCAAAGTGGGAAACACTATGAGCAAAAAACTTGCTCAAAAAAATCTGCTGTGTGCTTCCTCTGTGCCAGAGTCTGGGAGAAGCGCTTTTCATAAATTAGTTTCTGGAATCCTCCCTCTAGCCCTCTGAAGGAGGCACTATCACCATTGCCATCTCACTGATGAGGAAACAGCCTCAGTGAGGTGAAGAATGATGCCTGAGGTTACAGTGTGCACTCAGCTACTCCACTTCTCTGAGGCAGGGTCTACCTGGCTATGTTATCATCCCCTAGAGCACTCAGCCATAAGACTCATGTGGAATGTGCCACCAGGATGGAAACTCACTAATTAATTGTCTTAAAAGTGAGTTCCCCATCACTGGAGGTAATCAAGTGAAGCTAGATCTCCTTGCAGAGGGGATTCCATCCTCAGATAGGGCTCCTAGCAGATGACCTCCAAGGGCCTGGCTGACCACGCCCCCTCCGCCCCAAGGAGGCACTCACCTGTGTAGTAGACATTTTCGTCCCAGCCCCTCTTCCTCCAGGCAGCGTTTCGAGTCTCCTCTCGAGACTGCAGGTCTTTATAGGCTGTGAGAAAGGCACTGGATCATTCCTTGGGCACAGAGGATTTCATCCTGTGCTCAGCACAGAGCCCTCCTCCCACTGCCCCAAACCCTGCCCTGCTGTCTCTTCCCCACTGATGCCTCAGACTGTTAGCAAACACTGTCTGCTTTGACAATCTCATCCAATCAGTACATTTGTTGACAACTCCCAAATTCATATTTCCAGCCCAGAACTCTCCCTCGGGCTCCAGATTCGTATATCCAGTGCCCACCTGACATCCACACTTGGATGTGTCAGCGTCTCAAATGTAACACTTCCGAGGACCAAAATTACACTCCTGACCCCTCTAATGTACTCCTGTAGGGTCTCAGTAAGTGACACACAGCTGCTCAAGCAGGAGTCTAGGAGTTCTGGAGTCCTCTTCTCCCTCCCTCGCCCCACAGACAACTCACCCCTAAGTCCCATTGGTTCTACCTCCAGACTAACGAATCAGTGGACTTCTCACCATCCTCACTGCCACCATCTTAGGCCATGCCACCATCCTCTCCTGCCTGAACTAGTATAACCATCTCCTGATGCCCCACTTCCTCTCTCGCTCTACAAAGCACTCTCGGCAAAGCACATGGCAGCCAGAAGAATCACATTAGAACAGAAATCAGGTCATTGCATGCTGCTTAAAATGCTGCAGCAGCTTCCCATTGCCTTTAGAATAAATCCCAACTCATCCCCACTGCCTGCAAGGCCCAGCCTGATCTGGCTTGTCCCCGTCTCCTCACACTCTTCCCCACACTCATATCGGCCTCCTTTGCACACCTCAAAATGCCAAAGGCCTTTCCCCACCACAGGGCCTTTGCACATGTTGTTCCCTCTACTCAGAATACCCTTCCCTAGCAATTCACAGCTGGCTCCTTCTCATCCTTTAGCTGAGCTGACATTTCACCTCCTCAAAGAGGCCTTCTTTGTCTATCCAAGCCAGTGCAGGTTCCCATGTTTTTCTTCATCATTTCTCCATCTTTATTATTTTTAATAATCTGAAATTATCTTTTTGTTAGTTTTTGTCTGAGGTGGTGTCTCCCTCTGCTAGAGTGTAAACTCCACAAGGACACTAATGTATTTGCATTGTCTATGCAGAGTGACAACAGAGAAAGGGGACTAGCATGGGCTCCTGGATGGTGCCCAGCCTACCCCAGAGATGGTGCACGACGTAGAGCTCTCCTATCTGTGAGAAGAAGCCGCCCACTGCCTCCTGGTTCTCCTGCCGGTACTTGATGGCCCGAGCCCTGGGGATGACAGAAGAGTATGGGGCAGAGGCCAGGGCTGGTGCAAAGGGCCCTCTGAGGTGTCCTCAGGCTGACTTCTCGGCCACACCTCAAGGGAGGAGCCTGAGATATGGCCCCTGGCTCTCAGAGATGATCAGGGGATGGGGTGACAGAGGTGCAGCTGCTGGCTGGGTGTTCTACCAGGGGAGGCCTCACAATCCTCTAGAAGATCCTCACCTCCTGGCTGGATTCTTTTCTGCATCCATGAGGGGCAGAGGATGCCGGGTTCCTTGCCATATGTCCCTGGGAAAGGTGGCCCACCAGGGGCCTTGGCGGGGCAGGTGGGCAGGGTCCCCCCAACCCCCGATACTGCCACTCACCAGTTGTTCCCCCACTCGATCATGGTTCCTGGCTGAAAGAGAATTAGAGGAGAGGATGGGAATGAGCCCCCACCTCTGATTTCAAGTCTCATGCTGGGCAGAGATGGGAAACTGCCATGCCTCCCCAGCTTCAGGGGCCACCTGGCCTCATTCAGGGGCCCTGACTCACACCTGGGTGTGCTTGTGTGCACACGTGCGTACACACCTCTGTTCTGAGCCTAGAGGGAGGGAGGGGCAAGAAGCCCCAGTCTAGGTGCTAGGGCACAGGGCCTGCCCACCTCAAGGTACCTGTTAAACAGCACTGCAACATGGAAGGTGGGAGGCAGGCAGGGATCTGGAGGGAGGGAGGGCAGCACCTTGAGCTTGTATGTCCTCAGCTCATAGATGTTGGGGCCTGTTCTGGGCTGTGGCTCATTCCAGAAGCTGAACTCAAGGAGCAACTGGTTTCTCCTGGACAGCAGCATCTGGCTCCGCTCCTTTCGGAACTCCAGGTACTCCTGCAGGTATGACAGTTTGGGCATGGCAGCCAGGAAGCGCCCCTCACCCCAGCAGTGTGCCCCATGGGGTGGTGGAGGCAGCCCCCAGCACAGGGCTGAGCCGGAACCATTATCCAGAGAGGTGTGCCGAGTGGATGCCAACATACCTTGTTGTTTTTTAGCTTGTTCATGCAGTCCATGAGGGCTGGGTAGCCGCCTGAGAATCGCCACAGGTGCACTGTTGGGGAGCAGGGGGAGTGGAAGGTGCAGGTCAGGGAGCCGCTGGGACCCTGCCCTGCTTACCCCAAGGCTGCTTGAGTGTGTATGTAAGCAGGGGCAGTCTCCAGCCTGGTCCCCTGTAGCACCAGGACTCTCTGAGTTCCCTTTGCCTTGGTGGGGAGCAGCACTGGGCAGGGGAAGACCCCAGACACGAGCCCAGGAGACCTAGGCTTGCACTCCAGCTCTGCCAGGTGGTCTTTGACCCCTCTAGGCCTCAATGTCCTCATCTTGAAAATGGAAATAATGCTCCCACCCAAACTTCCTTAAACAGCACCAAGAAGATCAGATGTGTCCTTGTACCCTAGGAGCAGTGGCATGCATAAAGCTGACCCCAGGCCTATGACGGACAGGCTGGACAAAAGGAGTGTGTAGGTCTGATGGGCTGAGATGGAATATTCCAAGACAGTCAATTAAAAAAAGAAACCAAGCAACAGAACAGCATGTACGGTATGCTACCACATGTGTTTAGGGGCAGAGAGACATATCCAGAGATGCTGGTCTATGCACCATCTCTTGGTGGAGACCCAGGAGATTGTGAGAGGAGATGCCCTTCAGGCAGAGAACTGAGGTCTGAGGATTGCACTGAAAACTCTTTGTACTGTTTGAATTTTTTATCATAACCTCTGTACTGGGTTAAATAGTGTCCCCCCATGCCTCCAAGTTCATGCCTACCCAGAACCTCAGAATGTGACCTTATTTGGAGACAGGGTCTTTATAGATGTAATCAAGCTAAGATGAGGTCATATTGGCTGGGTCCTAAATCCAATGACTAGTGTCCTTATAAGAGGGAGATCTGGACACAGACACAGAGAGAGGAGAACATCATGTGAAGACAGAGACACACAGGGAGAATGCTAGCTGTGTGACAGCAGAAGTGAAGATTGGAGCAATGCACCTACAAGCCAAGGAATACCAAGGATTTCTGACAACCACCAGAAGCTGGAAATGGCAAGAAAAGATTCTCCCCTGGAGCCTTTGGAGGGACATGGCCCGGTGACACTTTGATTTCAGACCTCTGGGCTCCAGAACTTGAAAGAATAGGTTTTTGTTGTTTTCAGCCACCCAGTTTGTGGTACTTTGTTATGGTGGCCCTAGGAAACGAATACACCTTCCAATAATAAAGAAGTCTAGTTACTATGGAAGAGAAAAAGGAAAGTCTTGCCATCCTTGGGAGCATGGCTGGGCCCAGGGGAGAAAGGTCCTGAGAGGCTCAATGGGGCAGGCCAGAGCTGAGAGCCGTCAGCTGAGCAGCAGTTTGGAAGCTCAGACTCTGTTACTTCCCGTCCTCAGTCTGTCCTTCGCCTGCTTTTTGACTCCATCTCTGCCTTGATTTTCCCATCTGCAAAATGCTCTGACCCTGTGGTTCAAAGGCCTCTTTCCCAAGGGAAACAGAAAAAGTACTATATGGTTGCAAGTCTACCAAGACCAGGAATACTGGCCAGGTAGAGGGATTAAACCAGTACTGGAGGCCCAACAGAGAAGAGTTACGGGCAGGGCATCCTAGGTTCACGAGAAGAAAGAACTTTCTCACAAGGATATGATAGTGGTCCCTCTAGAAGGTGGACCAGCGGTTCCTAAATTCATTAAATTCATTCAAGTGTACATTCCTGAGCCCTACTCCTAGGGGATGGCTCTGAGGGTCTGCTCCCCACCTGATTCAACCTGCAGGACAACACTTCAAGATACACAAAATGTAGGACATGCTTTAAAAATTTAGGATCCATTCCTCAAAGTTCATTTCCCAACTAGCAAACACTTAGGGGAATCCAAGGAGTATGGCTGGAACTGAGTAAGTTGGGCTTAAAATGGGAAAACTGTAGGGGCTGGAACAGAGGACAGTTTGCTTTTTTCTTACCTGCCTGTCGATGTGTCAATGTCTGTTACTGAAACAGAATAAATGATTAAGGGAATCTACCTATTTGCAGGTCACAGACTTTTTTTAAAGACACATACAATTATCAGGGCTGCTGAAGGATGAGATAGGTTGGCTTACAAGGGAGTGAGCTCCCCATTGCTGGGAGTGTTCAAGGGAAGCTTCGAGGACCCTCGATGAGGACTGCTCCAGAGGAGCTCCTTGTGCTGTGCAGTTTAAACAGCACTGTCCAAAAGGACTTTCTACTACGATGGAAATGTTCTATAGCTGTGCTGTCCAAGATGGTAGCCAGGAGCCATATGTTTCTATCAGTAGGCACTTGAAATGTGGCTAGTGTGACTGAGGAGATGAATTTTTCATTTCATTTAATTTTACTTAGTTTAAATTGAAATAGCTCTATGTGGTTAGTGGCTGCCCTCCTGGACAGCACAAGTGTAAAGGTCAAGGCCCCTTGGAGTTGCTGAGACGCTGTGGGTCAACCAAATTCATGTGTGGGTCCTAGCAGCTGGTGCCAACGGGAGTGGGTATGTTGGGGTGCGATAGCATATGCTGTGGGGACCCCTGGGAAGCTATAAGGAGCCAACTTAGACAAGAGCCCCTGTTTATTCCACAAATATGTGCTGTATACTGGGGATTCAGTGGTGAAGAAAGACAGGCAGGGGCCCTGCCCTCCCAGAACTTGCCACCTATTTGGGGAGACAGACAAGTACACTCCAGGGGCGCATGATCAGGGCTGTGAAGAGACAAGTCCTGGGGGCTGGGGAGCCAGGGGAGCTACCCGGCCCAGCTTGGGTGGAGGAGATCAGGGGAGGCCTCCAGGAGGAGGTGATGTCTATGCCAAAATAAAAGATGAGTAGAGGTGTGAGCCAGGTAAAGCAGGCACAGGAGAAAGAATGCTTCAGGTAGAGGAAACAGCATGAACAATAGTCTGGAACTAGAGGGCGAAACTCTCGATGTAAAGAACTGAAAAAAGTCCTGGATGGGACAGCAGAGTAAGCAAGGAAGATATGGTGAGATAAGGCCAGAGGCTGGGCAGGGAAGGACTCACAGAGCCTCATGGGCCACGCTGAGGGCAGAGGGGAGCCACCACAGATGTTTGAGCAGGGAAGTGAGCCGATGAGGACTGCATTTAGAAAGACCCCTCTGGGGGGCCGGCCCTGTGACTTAGCGGTTAAGTGCGCGCACTCCGCTACTGGTGGCCCAGGTTTGGATCCCAGGCGCGCACCGACGCACCGCTTGTCTGGCCATGCTGAGGCCACGTCCCACATACAGCAACTGGAAGGATGTGCAACTATGACATACAACTATCTACTGGGGCTTTGGGGAAAAAAAGGAAGACCCCTCTGGGTGCTGCTGTGGGGAGGGAGTGGAGGGCAGCCAGGGGTGAGAGGTGCCGGAGGCCTGGGCTGGGCGCCAGTGGCACTGGGGGGAGGGGCCCTCACCTGCCTGATCCTGCTCCCCATACCACGTGTTCCAGTTGCCCACGAGCGAGCAGGGGTAGTCCTCATCCAGGTGCAGCTTGGGCAGCACAGCCTCTCTGTGGGAGAGGCACAGAGATGGGAGAGGGCTCATACCAGCCACCAGGGCCCCTGAGATAAGAGATCCAACTCAGGCCCTCAGTCTCCCATCTTTAAGACGCAGAGGCTGGACAAGACATCCTTAGGACTTCCAGCTCTGAAATCTACATCCTTTGGATTTCTGCAAGGAGAAGGGGGCTGGAACAGAGTGCCCCACCCAAGCAGGGGCTGGGATGGGCGGATGAAGGAAGATGCTCACGTCAGGCTGTTGTAGGCATCCAGACACTCAGGCTTCACATTGTGAACTGCAATAGAGAACAGAGAGCAGGAGGTGAAGCAGAGGGTGTGTGTGTCTGCAGGGAGCTGGGGTTGGGGGAGCCCCATAGGGCCAGGGCTCTCAGGACATCTCCCAGCTGGAGCTTTACAGGCCCCCAGAGGCCCCAGGGGCGGGCAGGCTGGCCAGCTCAGCAGCCACTCACACTGAATCTTGTAGAGGTTGCTGGTCTCCTTCTTGGACAGCAGGGTGGAGTGAGCATCCTTCCGGGGATCCACCTTGTGCACAAAGAGGGAGCGGAACCAGCTGCCTTCATTATCCTTGGAATAGAAGCTGCAGGACAGAGGAGTTCAAGGGGACATGCCAGGGTGGGGGAAGCCCCAGCTCTTCTATCGGCTCAGGTGCCCTGCTCCCCTAGGCTGGTGACCCACATTTCTGGGAACGGGGCCATGGAATCCTATGGCGGCTCCAGAACGTGACATGTCATTGGAGCCAGCTGAGCAGCTCTGGTCCTTTCTACAGAGATCCTGGCTGTCCAGTTTGCTTCTTGAAGCTTTGCAGGGCCTCAGGAGGCCTAGAGAGGCAGCCCCACCTCCTATCTCTCTCTCCAGCCTCCCTGCCTCCACTTCACCCCCTTCCAAAGGGTCCTCCACTTGGGCCACACAATTGCAGCCCCTCACCAAGAGGTAAAGCGAGCCCAAAACCACCTTGCTGAATGTCCAAAGCCCTTGACAGCTCAACCTATACTGTCAGCCTCCCCTCCTGTGTTCCCTCAAACCTGTGTAACCTGCTTCCAGATATGCTCCTCCCTGAACACACCAGGCTCTTTCACTCTGTGCCTTCTTTGCAATTTCTGTCCCCTCTGACAAGAAGGCTGCACTCACTGTCCTCCCCAGTGCTCCCACTACACTTAGCCTCTGCCCCTTTCAGCCCCCACAAATGGAGAGCCAAAGACAAATAAGCTTCGTCCTCAAAGAGGTCACAGTCCGCTGGAAGAAATGGGCCCTGGAACACATTACAGCCAGAGGTCTCTGGGAGAGCCCAGGTGAGCGAGCCTGAACTCGGCCTCTGGCAGTCTGGGCAAGCTCTCCAGAGGAAGAGGTGATCTGGCCAGTCTCCAAATCTCCAGGGCTGATTTGGCAGATAAAGGCAGAGAGAGTGGGTAAAAGGCATTGGAAGGCAAGTTTCATTCATTCCTCCAGCCCACACTTAATTGACAAATATCTGCCCTGTGCAGGGTGCTATGAGAATGAATGAATGATGTGCCTTGTTCAGAGCAGGGGGACTTGCCACCAGGTCCTGCCAGACCACAACTGCACTTCCCGTACAAGGTCCCAGCAGGGGTGGGGCTTATTTTTAGGCTGCCAGAGGCTGTAAATCTTGCTCAACAGCAGTGGATCAGCTTGCAGCCAGGCCTGAAAAGCAAGCCTTCCACTGGATGGTTTCTAGCCAGGGAGCCTGGCACTGGGGGGCCTGTCAGCAGCTCCTCTCCTTTTTTGAGCCTTTTCTGTGGCTAGAATAAATGTCTTGCAAATCAAAGTATTACTTTTCTCCAAAATATGGAGCAGCCACTGGGACTGATGAAATAAAAAAAGCATCTTCAAGTGGTGACACATTTGTATGAGCACAGAGAAAGATGAGTATGGATCTGTCCTAGACTGTTAATACTGCTTACCTGGGAGAGGGAGATGGTTCAGTTTTGCTTTATTCATTATAATTTTTTGTAAAGCTAAAAAAATTATTTTATTTTATTTATTTATTTTTTTTTAAAGATTTTATTTATTCATTTTTTTCCCCCCAAAGCCCCAGTAGATAGTTGTATGTCATAGGTTCACATCCTTCTAGTTGCTGTACGTGGGACTCGGCCTTGCGTTGGATGGAGAAGTGGTGCCTCGGGGCGCGCCCGGGATCCGAACCCGGGCTGCCAGCATCAGAGCGCGCGCACTTAACCGCTAAGCCACGGAGCCGGCCCTAAAAAAATTATTTTAAGTGTTTCTGAATTCATAAGCTTTCTGTCATTGTGCATGTATGTGCTTCATTAACAAGAAACAGAAGGACAATTATCATTATATGGGTGGTGTGGTCTGTGAAACTTTTGGACCAGAGTAAGGGAGCCTCGCTATAGACACCATTTGCTGAGGACATCCTCTGTGCCAGGAATCTGTGATCAACTTGTCCATAGCATGATCCCGCTGAATCTATATAATGATGTTATAGTGTTGGTGTTATACTGTTAGTGTCCCCATTTTCTAGACAAAAAAAAAAAATAGAAGATCAGGGAGTTTAAGGAACCTGCCCAGGGCCGGCCCGGTGGCGCAAGCGGTTAAGTGCGCGCGCTCCGCTGCGGCGGCCCGGGGTTCGCTGGTTCGGATCCCGGGCGCGCACCGACGCACTGCTTGGCGGGCCATGCTGTGGCGGCGTCCCATATAAAGTGGAGGAAGATGGGCACAGATGTTAGCTCAGGGCCGTCTTCCTCAGCAAAAAAAAAAAAAAGAGGAGGATTGGCGGATGTTAGCACAGGGCTGATCTCCTCACAAAAAAAAAAAAAAGGAACCTGCCCAAGGTCATACGGCAAATCAGGGGCAGAGCTGAGGCAAGAACCAACCCAGAGCTCTTTCCTCTAAAGCCAGCTCCCACCTTGGGTCGGGCACTGACCTAGGCAGCATCATGCAGATACTGTGAAGAACCAGGTGTTTTCAACAAAGCCAGTGGCAGAGGGACCTGACCTTCAGTTTGAATGCAGAGGGCTGCTTTCCCTGGATGGGTGGTGGCAGGGAGGAGAGCAGTTCCTACTATTTGTCAACCAAGACCTTTGCTCCAGAATTGGGCTTCAGGTAATTTATTAACATCAGTACTGACCAAGATGAACAGCCAAGCGCCCAGCCTTGGAGAGACAGCCTGGGGGCAGGAGTGACGGGGGTCCAGGAGCTCTGATGGGCTCCAGTCTCTCCCCACCACTCTCTAATCTTTCCTGCCTGTGGGCCTCAGTTTCCCCATGTGTCAAATAAGCAGGGTGGAGCAGCCTATCTCTAAAGAACTTTTCTGTGGGTAAAACCCAAGACAGGACATGTCCAAGATCCCAGGGTAGGTGCTGAACTTGAAGCCAGCATCTGTAGGCTCACATTTTCAAGAGTTCCAATTTCACTTTCTCAGTGAAATCGCAACATTCTCCTACTCTTGAATTCACCAACCCCTCCCACCCTGCTCTCTATTTTTCAGTAGCTCCTTCTAACACACTATATCATTTTTGGCTTATTATGTGCCTTATTTATTGTCTCAAAAGCAGCCCCACGAGGACAGGGATCTTGTCTATCCCCTGTATCCCTGCTGGATCCCCAGTGCCTGGAACAGTGCTGGGCACATGGCACACGCTCAGTCTGCGTTCAGGAAATGAATGAAGGATTGATGGGGGAGCTAAGGCAGAGCTGCATGAAAATGATGAAAGCTAGAAGGTAAGAAAGGACAGAGAGGGTGGACCTTGGCTCAGAGCGTGGACTCGGGGCTCAGAGGCCCTTTCCATCCCCACCACCACCAGCAGAATTAGTGCTTAAGAGCACAGGTTCTGGACAAATCCGGGTTCTAATCCCAGGCCAGAAGATCTAATCTTCATCTCTCTGAGCCTCATTTTCTTCATCTGTAAAATAGGAGCAACAGGATGGGCCTTTCAGAGAAAAGGCCTGACATGGCAGTGCAGCTAATATCACTGTTCCTACTTCCTAACTGATTTCCTGGCTCCTACTCTTTCCCCACTTTTCCTAATCTGCCCATCAATCTTTGTAAAGTGCCATTTTTGTGATGCTATTCCTCTGCTTAGAAGTCTTCTATGGCTCCCCACTGCCTACAAAACAAAGGCTGGATGTCTCCATCGGGAATTCGAGCTCTCATCTACTTGGCCAAGCTTTCCAGAGTCAATTCCCTTTTAAATTTGGTGACCGCAGAGCCAGGACTCCCTATCCCTGTGGTTCTCAAACCTACAGCATTAGCATCACCTGACAACTTGTTAAAAATTCTCAGGCCCCATCCCAGACCTACTGCACAGAAACTCTGGGGGTGGGCCTAGCAATCTGGGCTTTAACAAGCCCACCAGGGAATTCTGATGCATGCTCAAGTTTGAGAATCACTGCTCTAGAGCAGTTCCAATTTCCTTTTTTTTTTTTTCGTGTTATCTCAGTAAATCATCCCAGAAATGCCAAAGATTCTGGTATCTCAACTATATGCCTCTTAGGCCTAGAAAAACACAATACAGCTTTGTGCAATCTGTGGGAAGCGTCTGCCGCAGCTAGACCAGTTCAGCCCCTTCCACAAAAACACTTCTCATATTTCCCCTCAGCCCTTTCAGCATTTTCCTATGAATATGTCTTGTCTCCCTAGCCACACCGGAAGCCACTAGCTAATGTCTTTCCATCCCCCAGGGTACCTAGTGCTTTTGGCATGGGAGTTGCTCAATAAATATTTGTCCCAGCTGAGAACTTTTCTGTAGATGACACATTGGTGCTCTCAATAGAGATCAACAGTCTGATGCCTCCCCACATGAAACTGCTCCAGAATGTTCTAGATTCATAAGCTAGGAAGCTCGGCTCTATGCACATTCTGAAACACTCTCCTGTTTTGAGTTGGCTGGCTTTAGAAAGGGGCCACATTTCTGCTTATTGTTCCATAAGTTCCACTAGAAGAATTAAAGTTCTGTGAACAACCAGATTACTGGTGCGGCAGTAACAGTAACTGCTGTTTATTGAGCACTTACTATGTGCTAAGAGCTAATCCTCACAATATGTTTTTGAGAAAAATGAGGCTCAGAGATGTTCCATGCCTTATTCACGGACGGTTAATCAACAGCCAAGAGGATTCCAATCCAGGTTCATCTGATTTCAAAGCCCATGCTCTTTCCCCAATCCAGCAGCCCGTAAACCTCAGAGGCCAGAAGGACTGCTGCTGGCCCCTCTGGTGACTCCAGAGAGACGTGGAACAGACTGAGGGTCAGCAGGAGAGGATGTTCCTGGGTATCCAGGGTGGGACCAGGGCGTAAGTAACTGTGAAGTAGTCCTTGAGGGGCTTGATAAGTATTAATCCAAATGGCTTCACAGCAATCCTGCAAAAACCCCCAGCAGGGATCACCATCCCCACTTTACAGAGAAGGAAACTGAGGTTCACAGAAGTCCAGTGACTCATCCAAGGTTACAAAGCCAGTAAGGAGCAGCAGGCTGTCTCTAAGTCCCATGCTCCTTCTGTGGCCTCCGGATATGTGCCACACAAATGGTTCTACCACTGATTCTGTAACCCTGGGAAAGTGAGGTCCCACCCCCAGCCTGGATTTCATCTGGAAAACAAGGGGCTCGTAGAAGATGACCTTCCAAAGGCCTTTTCAGCCCTGATATTTGAGGGAGTCATGCAGAAATTGCTGGAGACGTAGGCTTGGGCAAGGGGCAACATCTGTTTTGTGTTCACTGCGGGCTAGACACCTCACATACATGGCCTCTTTAATCCTTAACAATCCTATAAGATACATCCTATTTTATCACCCCCACTTTACAAATGAGGAATCTGAGACTTCAAGAGGCCAAATGACTCACCAAGGTCAGCCCACTAAGAAAGACTGAGTTAGATTTGCTGGTGCCAGGCAAACTCCAGGCTCTTTCCAAGATATCAGCTTTCTCTCGAAGTATTGGGCAGCTGGGGAAGGGGCGCATGCCCAGCTCCTCTTTCCCAGCTGCCCAAAAGCGCCACTGCGCAGCACTCTAACACCTCACGGCAAGGTCTAACAGAACTCTGCAGCTTCACACCTGGTCTGCTGGGTAGGCGGGACCCCCTTGCCTTTCCACAGGTTGTGGGGGACAGGTGTCCTCACTTCTTTGGCAAATGTTCTTGAGCATACACTGTCCTGAGCCCTGTGCCAGGGGCTGAGATGACAGGGCTGGCCAGGTGGTGTAGCGGTTAAGTTTGCACACAGCGCTTCCATGGCCAGGGTTCGCCTGTTCGCATCCTGGGTGCAGACCTTCGCACCGCTCATCAAGCCATGCTGAGGAGGCATCCCACATAGAGCAACTAGAAGGATGCACAACTATGACATACAACTATCTACTGGGGCATTGGGGGTAGGGGGGAAGGAGAAAGATTGGCAACAGATGTTAGCTCAGGGCCAATCTTCCTCAAAAAGAAAAAAAAAGAGATGACGGTCTAGTGTGGGGGGACAGGCAAGGGAGTGTGTACAAGGTGATAGGTGCGGAGATGAAGCACAGTGCTCTGGAGGCGGATGAGGGAGGGGCCTCCCAGGGCCAGTCAGGGAGGCTAAGCCCTGCCCCAGCCCAGAGCAGGGCCCAAACAAAAGCCCAGGCTGAGCGCATGGTCCAGCCAGCCCCCTCTCCCAAGAGGCCACCAGTTGTGGTGCAAAGAGCACAGGGTGTCAGGAGACCTGGGTCCAGACCTAGTGCTGCCACACGACAGCAGGGAGAGTGACCTTGGGCAACTCCCATCCCTTCTCAGGCCTCCTTTGTCCCACCGGTACTGTTCAGGGCTGGGGGGCAAAGGGTCTGTGCAGCCACGGCCCTTGGAGACCCCCCAGTGCCCCCCGTATCTCTTCCCCCAAAACTTCCCGAGGGAGGAGCTGCCTCTCCTAGAAGCCCCCAGTGGGTGCTAGCTATCTCACAACCACCGCAAAGGCCTGGGGGAGGGGCCCCTCCTACTGCCCTCTGCCCGCTCCCAATCTCCAGGGCCCAGGATCTGCCCCTCCCACTGACCCCATCTTTCATTCTGCGCCCAGAGCCAGCTACCCACTAGGGCAAAGACCCTGCGAATACCTTTCCCATCTCCTCAATTCTTTGCCCAGAGCTCTTCCCCAGGCCTAGATCTCACCCCCGCCAGTAACCCAGAGATTCCAAGCCTGAGTCTCTGCCCATCCCCCAGGCCCATCCCCTGGCCCCTGCCCCTGCACCCCCGCTCGCGCAGCCCCTGCCCGGCCCGTCTCTCACCGCGCTGCAACTACAGCCGCAACCTTCCCGGCGCCGGGCCCCGGGCCCCCCAGCAGCCGCCGCGCCGCCGCAGAGATGCTGCACAGCCGCGGAGCCATGTTGGAGCCGTGCAGGTTGGAGGAAGGCCCCGCCCCCGAACCCGGCGGCGGAGGCGGGGCGGGAGTAAGCCCCGCCCCCACCGGCTTGCCCGCCTCTGTCTGCACGCAGTCGTGTGGGCGTTGCCGCCGTGAGTCCCCAAATTCTGCAGATGCTGGGCGAAGTTGGGGTGCTTGTCTTCTGAGCCCTTGCTGCTGTGCACTGACTTGCTCTGTGACCTTGAGCAAGCCTTTTGCCCACTCTGGGCCTCAGTGTCCACTTCGGTAAAATGGGAGTATCGAACAATGACACCAGGGCTTCTTAACTGGGCATTCAAGGATGCGCAGCAGAGGGTTAGAAAACCCCCTGAAATCGTGCGTTTTTCTGGGGAGGAGGGGTACACAGGCAGTGTTTATCTCATTATCAAAGGAACAAACTCCTTAACAATTTAAGACAGGTGGACAAGGCTCCGGGCTGCAGGGACGCTTTCCCTCCGCGTCATGTCCTTTTCTCTTTCGATCTCTGCCTGGGCCTTCTGAGGCCGCCCCCCTCCTCCCGCTCTGCCCAGCTCTTTCGCCTGCCCTCTAAACTAATCCCTTCTCAGTGCACAATCTCCTAGGTCAGAGACCCTACTTAGTAGGGGCAGAGAGTCTGCAGACTCCACAGCGGGGCACAGAGGCCTAATCGCTTCCAGAAGGACGTGGAAATGTACATGAACGACCCCGAAAAGGATGTCCACTCGCTGACCTGTGGTTTCCTCCTGGCACGCTTGGGGTGGGGGAGTGGAGGGCAGGCTTTAATTTTGAGATTCCTCCAGCAAATATTGAGTCAGCCTGGCTACTCTTAGCCTGTGCTAAGCTCTGAAACACCAAAAGTGGGCAGAACAACAAGGCCCCAGCCCTCTTGGGACTTAAGACCTGGCAGGGGAGACAAAATGAAATCTGCACTGACTTTGAGCCCCTCCAGGGCAGATGCCTTAGGCCTCTCTCTCCTCACCTCTCCTACCTGACACTTTAAATATTTACTGAATAAGCGAAAAATAGACACAAAAATATTTTTGCCAACTGCAGTAGAAGCTATGAAGAAGTATGGGGAGCTATGAGGACTTATAATGGAGGGAGAAGAGAAAAGGAGATCCTGTATAGACTTTGAGGGTCAGTACTGACGTCTATAAGGAAGTAAGGCTTGAACTATGATTTTTTTCTTGTTTTTTCTAAAGTTGCTATGAACATGTATTATTTGTATGATTTATTTAAAAAGGAAACTGTATATCATCACGATAAATGGAAAACCTGAACCGATTGTCATAAACAGGCAGAGCCATCAAAATAAATGCAATGAAAACAGCAATGTGGCAGCTGCCTTGCAGCTCAGGCAGAGGGCTGTGAGCCTGAGACCTGCTCTCTGTGTTAACAAAGAAGAGCACAGAGGGGCTGGCCCTGTGGCGTAGCGGTTAAGTTCGTGCACTCTGCTTTGGAGGCCCGGGGTTCACAGGGTCGGATCCCGGGCACGGACCAACCCACCGCCTGTCTAAGCCATGCTATGATGGTGTCCCATATAAAGTAGAGGAAGATGGGCACAGATGTTAGCCCAGGGCCAATCTTCCTCAGCAAAAAGAGGAGGATTAGCAACAGATGTTAGCTCAGGGCTAATCTTCCTTACAAAAAAAAAAAAAAAAAGGGAGAGCACAGAGAGGGTTTAGAGACACAGCTGGGCCCAGCGGCTCCCTGGGGTTGTCAGAGGGACCAAAAGGGAGCCAGCCCTTCATTCTGGAAATCAGTGTGATTGAAGGGTTCCCAGTGACAGCCACTCAGGAAAAGCCCAGATAGGCAGACGGAAGTACAGCAAATAAGATGTCACTGGTGTCATGTGGCGGCGCTGCCCTTCCCTTAGGAATTGACTGTAGCAGGCGTGGAGAGGTGGAAGTGACCACCTCCATCGGGCCTCACAAGAGGACTAACCTTGGACCTAAGCTTTAAAGGATAAGTAGAGAGAGTTTGCTTTCAGAAGGGAGCAGGGCAAGGAGAACCTTAGGCAGAGGAAGCGATGTGTGCACAGTATGTGAATGGGCTGCCAGGAAGAAATGGGTTTGAATTGTTCAGCACAATTGAATATAATCAGAGGGTGGAGATTACGTGGAGGCAGCGTCTCACTCAGTACAAAGAATACTTTTCTAACAATGGAGTGGGCAGCCTTGGTGACCTGTCACTCAATTATGACAATAGAGGCTGCATAGAAACTCATTGGCCATATGGTAGAGGGTATTTGGCAATGAAGCCACTGAAAGCCAGGACTCTTGGACAGGGAGGGGCTGGACTTCCTGGTCTAGGGTGAGAATCCTTACCAAGTTCTAGGTGTTTGTAGCCACCTCGGCTGGGAAGGAGGGAGGCCTGACTTGTAGCCTCCTCACACTGATCTAGGCATTTCCAAGAGCGTTTTCCCATCTCCCTCCAGTCAAATGGGGCAGGAAGATCAAACTAGATGGCTCTAGAAGCATGAACCCACTGCTGACTGGGAGAGATGGAAGATGGGTCTCTGTCCCCATGCCATAGCCACAGTGTGGCAGCTCACTGGAAGTGCAGCTTCGAGACCCCCATCCCAGCCAGCCAGGGTGACCAACTCATTCCACTTTACCCCAGACTTTCCCAGTTTTGGTACTGAAAGTCTCCCGTCCCAGGAAATCCCTCTGTCCTGGGGAAACTGAGGTGTTTGGTCATCCTAATTGTAACCCTATTTCTCTCCCCAGGATACATACCCACTCCATCCCAGAATCTTTTCCTTGTTTAACTAACGCCATTTACCCTGCTTGAAGGAGTGGGGCAGGGGGGCTGTCTTTGTGGCACTCAGCGATATGCAACGCCAGTTAACTGAGCGCTTGGTATGAATGGGTCCCTGCTCCATGGACTGTGCATTCTGGGCAGCAGACCAGATAGATGTTGGACAACATTCCACAAATAAGGAATTAGACCATTTCCAATTACTGTGGAATAAATTGCCCCCAAATTTAGCAGCTTGAAACAATAAACATTTATTATCTCACACTGTTCCAAATGGGTCGGGAATTGAGGAGTAAGTGGTTAGCTGGGCTGGTTCTGGCTCCAGGTCTCCCACAGTGTTGCAGTCAGGATGTCAGCTTGAGCTGTGGTCTTCTGAAGGCTTGACTGGGGCTGTGGGATCTGCTTCCAAGGTGGGTTGCTCACACGCCTGGCAAGTTAGTGCTGGTTCTTAGCTGGGGGCCTCAGCTTCCTTGCCGCATGGGCTTCTCCAGATGCTGCTTGAGTGTATGCACTACATGGCAGCCGGCTTCCCTCGGGGTGAATGATCCAAGAGAGAGTAAGGTGGAACCTTCAAGGACTTTTATGACCTGGCTTTGGAAGTCACACTCTGTCATTTCTGCATGTCCCATTGGTTACACATGTCAGCCCTGCTGAGTGTAGGAGGGGGCTTTATAAGGGTGTGAATACCAACACACGAGAGTCATGGGGGCCATTTTGGAGGCTGGCAACCACAATTAGGTTTTGCACTAGGCCCAACTTAATTATTGGGATTGGACTCCGCTCTTCAAGCCATCTTCTATGAGCAGGACTCCCCAGCATCATTGTCTTTTGTCCTAGGGTCTCTCCCTCCCCTTCCTCTCTGAGGTCCCTTCCCACCCACCAAGAGTCTGTGACATCTCTTTCTCCTGAACCTGTCCACTTCTCCCCTCTCTGCAGGGAGCTGACCCATCTCTTCTCCTCCCCCCTTCCTTTCCCAATGCTGCCTTCATAGAATCCACCTTCATAACTTGTTGCCAAGGCTTGCTGCCCAATCTGTGAAATGAAATGAGAGGAACCAGGGACAAAGACAGATGGGCAGAGCCAAGCAGAGACGAGCAGGCAGGTTCGTAAGCGTAAAATATGGACAAACCTGCCATCATCTATTCTCTAGGACAAATAGATCATCACCAAATGGGCTGCAGAAGAGCAAAGAGACAAATTACCCAGCTGTGGCTGTGTCACCCGCTCCTTATTGATGGGCTTTTGTGCACGGGTCCAAGTGCTGTCTGAGAATTTCATCCCCCAGCTCCTATGGGACCCCAAACAGGAGCAACAGGGATAAGGAAGCTTTTATGTCTCAGCCGGGGCATGAGCCACACTGCCAAGTCCCAGCCTTTCTGCAATATGCATCATATGCAGACATGAATTATGTGACTTTGACACAGTGCCACGTGAAAACATTAACGAAGTGTCACTTCATGTATAAATTGGAAATCATACAAATGCCAGAAAAAGAAAACAATTTAACTCATTAGGTATTAATTTCAAAGCTGTAGGGGAGCCGGCCCCGTGGCATAGCAGTTAAGTGCATGCACTCCGCTGCTGGTGGCCAGGGTTCAGATCCCGGGTGCGCACCGACGCACTGCTTCTCAGGCCATGCTGTGGCGGCGTCCCACATAAAGTGGAGGAAGATCGGCACGGATGTTAGCTCAGGGCCAGTCTTCCTCAGCAAAAAGAGGAGGATTGGCGTGGATGTTAGCTCAGGGCTGATCTTCCTCACCAAAAAAAAAAAAAAAAAAAAAAAGCTGTAGGGATGGAATGAATTATAAACTGTTTATGCTACTGCCACAAGGCGGCGCCACTGTAGCCGGGAAATGACCACATTCTGCATCATTATTGAGCAAATCACACTGTTGTTAGCATGCTTTGGACTCTAGCAAAGGCTTTTCGTGACTATAGAGCTGTTCTTTTGCCATTCATTGTCATTATAAACCACTTAGAAAAGCTATGACAACATCATTCAAGGATTCACGAAGTAGAGATGCTAGTGCTGAAAAACACGCCCCCAAATCAATATCTTTGGAGTGGTTATTGGACGTGATGAAACACCACGAAGAAGACCAGCCACCTCCGTGACAGGTGGTCCTGTTAATATAGGACAGGGCCTGCAGGCAGAGATAATGCTGCAAAGATACAAAGCAAAAGCAAAAGCAAAAATAGGGTAAGGTGGTTGTAGATTTATGAGCTGTGTGAGCGCATTTCCTTGCCCACTTTACATTCATTCCTATGGAGAAAAAAGGATCTTGGAATACAAAGTTTTGAATCATGTGAAGTTTACAGAAGGCATCCTTCCTGAAAAATGTAACTTCCCTGGACCTCCCAGCTATCTTGGCATAAATATGGCTCTTGGAGCCTGCTCCTGGAAGGGGAGTGTTGTGGGTTGACTTGTGTCCTGTGAAATAATAGACAATATATATTTAGTCTCTGTCCCTGGTTCCTGGCACGGAGCTCCTAAAACCCTTGTAATTTCCTAAGTGATAAAAGCACCAGGAACACTTTTTGTTCAAATATTTGGTTGTTGACCCTGGTTTCTGACACAAACCTCCTAAATACCTTGGAATTTCCTGGGTGATAGGAACATCTTTTGTTCTAATAAGGTAATGCTTGGTGGGCTCCTGGATGAGGGCTGGTCACAGGAAAGAACAAACCATCAATAAAAGCTTGGAACTTTTAGCCCTAACTCCCATCCTCCTGGAAGGGGAGAAGGACTAGAAATTGAGTTAATGATCAATCATACCTACGTCGTGAAGCCTCCATAAAAATCCCAAAAGTGTGGGGTTCAGAGAGCTGCCAGGTTGGTGAACACATCGTGTGCTTGGAAAGTGGTGCACCCTAACTCCACGGGGACAGAAACTCCTGCTCACCGGACCCTTCCAGACTTCACCCTCTGTGTCTCTTCATCTGGCTGTTCATCTGTATCCTTTATTATATAATAAACCAGTAAACCCAAGTGTTTCCCTGAGTTCTGTGAGTCATTCTAGCAAATTATCAAATCCAGGGAAGAGGTCATGGGAACCTCAATTTATAGCCAGTCAGTCAGAAGTACAGATGACAATCTGGACTTGTGATTGGTTGGGGGGGACAGTCTCATGAGACTGAGCCCTTAACCTGTGGGGTCTGCACTAACTCTAGTTAGTGTTGGAATTGAATTGAGTTGTAGAACACCCAGCTGGTGTTGCAGAGAATTGCTTGGTGTGGAAAACCCATTTATTTGGTGTCAGAAGAATTGTAAATGTGAGAGTAAAGGAGAAACACACAAGTGTTTTTCCCATATGTGTCCCCTAAAAAAGAGATATTGAAGTCCTAACCCCAGTACCTCGGAACCTGACCTTATTTGGAAATAGAGTCTTTTTTTTTTTCTTAAAGATTTTCTTTTTTTTTTATAATTTTATTTATTTATTTTTCCCCCAAAGCCCCAATAGATAGTTGTATGTCATAGTTGCACATCCTTCTAGTTGCTGTATGTGGGACACGGTCTCAGCATGGCCGGAGAAGTGGTGCGTCGGTGCGCGCCAGGGATCCGAACCCAGGCCGCCAGCAGCGGAGCGCACGCACTTAACCACTAAGCCACGGGCCGGCCCTGGAAATAGGGTCTTTACAGAGGTCATCACGTTAAAATGAGGTCATTAGGGTGGGTCCTAATCCAGTATGACTGGTGTCCTTATGAAAAAGGGAAATCTGGACACAACAACAGATGTGTGCAGAGGGAAGACGATGTGAAGAGACACAGGAGAACGCCGTGTGAAGGTTGGCGTGATGCTGCACAAGCCAACGAATATCTGGGGACACCAGAAGCTGGAAGATGCCAAAGATCCTCCCCTACAGGTTTCAGAGGGAGCACGGCCCTGCTGACACCTGGATCCAGGACTTCTGGCCTCCAGAACTGTGGGACAATACATTTCTGTTGTTCCCAGCCAGCCAGTCTGTGTTATTTTGTTATAGAAGGCTTTGGAAACTAATACAGAATGTCAGCTCAAGACCCAGAAGTATCTACCACAGTAAGGAACACAGAAACAGCAGCAAATTGCAAATTAGGCATAAGCGTGAATTTTAGGCCATAAAATAGTCATTTTTCAGTGTTTACTGTAGACAAGGCCCCTTGCTATCAGCAACACGCTATCCTTGGAAGATCATGGGCCCAGAGCTAGATCCGGACTCTATCTCTATTAGGCTACGTGTTCTTTGGCCATTGGGCACCTCAGTTTTCTAAACTGTCAAATGGGCATAATAACCTAGTTAATCATGAGAATTAAATGAGAATGCACGTGTATGAAGATGAGCACTTGGTAAAAGGTCAATAAATGTGTGCTGTTAAGCGTTGCTATTTACAATCCCATTTCCTATTCTCCCCATTTTATTTTATTTATTTATTTTTTTTGTGAGGAAGATCAGCCCTGTGCTAACATCTGCCAATCCTCCTCTTTTTTAGCTGAGGAAGACTGGCCCTGGGCTAACATCCATGCCCATCTTCCTCCACTTTATATGGGACGCTGCCACAGCATGGCTTGCCAAGTGGTGCGTCAGTGCGCGCCCGGGATCCGAACCAGCGAACCCCGGGCCGCCACAGCGGAGTGCGCGCACTTAGCTGCTTGCACCACCGGGCCGGCCCCTATTCTCCCCATTTTAAATGATGATGAAATGGAGGCCCAGAGATGATATAAACCTTTTTGAGGTCACACAGCACCTTGGACATAGAGGGTGCTCAATAAATATTAATTCCTATTTAAGAGGAGTTCTTAAACATGTCACATCATTTATTATTATGCACATTTTTACAGATGAGGTAACTGAGACTCAGAGAAGCTAAATTGTCCAAGGTCACAGAGAAGTAGAAATTCCAACTCAGGTTTGCTTGCCTCCAATACCACAAGCGACATCCTAGGCAAGTTCAAAGATCTTCAATTCCAGGACTGAATGGAGCAGGATGAATACTAGCAATTGGTGGTCTAGGCTCTTTCCCACTGTTATTTCAGACAGGAGTTGTTGCCTGCAGCCTGCTGTCATTCGGGCTCTGTGCCTCAGGATAGGGCTTTGGAACATGTCCTGGCCATGGCCTCAGAAATCTTAGGTCCCAGCTCACCTGGGCCAGGTGATGATTAATGACTCAAGTCACCTCCCGAGCCTCAGGCTGCAGACAGGCCAGAGCCTCTTAGTTTGTTTGGTTTCTATCTCCACCGCACTCCAACAGGAATGTGGTGCAGCTTACAAAAATACATCTAGAACATCAGTCCAGTCATGAGAAAACAAGACAAGCCCGAGTTGAGAGAAATTCAACAGATACTTGGCCGATACTCTTTTTAAAAGTGTCAAGGTCATTAAAAAAAAAAAAAAAAGACTGAGAAACTATTACAGACTGCAGGAGACTAAAGAGAAATAACCAAAGGCTTTGTGGGATCCTGGATAGGATCTTGGAACAGAAAAGGGCAGTAGCAGAAAAACTGGTGACATTTAAATAGGATCTTTACTTTAGATAATAGTAGTGTATCAATGTTAATTTCTTGATTCTGATAATTGTACTGTGATTAAGTAGGTATGCTAACATTAGGGGAAGCTGAGTGAGGATATAGAGAATACTATTTTTGCAAACTTTAAGTCTAATATTAGTTCTAAAAAAAAGTTTAAAAATTATATATATGTAAAAAACACTTGTTATATAAAGTATTGACCTAAGAAAAATAAATAAACAAAAAAACCTGTAAGTAAGGGATCCATAACTTCATAAAAGGAAATACAGCTAGTGCAACAAATAAACAGTAAGTGGGTGGGGAAATAATGCAAAGTGAGGCATAAGGGCAGGAAAAATAAGATGAAGCCAAAGATAAGGCAAGGCCAGTTACAATTGTCAGAGGCTGACTTCAAATTTGGCTCTGAGCTTCCTAACAGCAAACTCCAAGAAAGAAACACGATTGGTAACATGGTTCTGTGTAAGAGAGAAAAAAAATTACACCCATACATGGGATCCTATGCAGCTCTTCAAAAATTATATTATGGAATACTTAATGATATGGGAAAATATTCATAATATATTAATGAATGAGAAAATAGCAAATCACAAAAAAGTATGTACTATATGAAAGTAGTGGGCCAGTGGATTATGCAAGCTAAAATTTGTTTTTCCTTCTGCTTGTATCAGTTTTCTATTACCGTGTAACAAGTTATGACAAATTTAGTGGTAATTACATTTATTATCTCACAGTGTCACGGGTCTGGAATCTGGGCATAGTTTAGCATGATCTTCTGCTCAGGGTTTCACAAGGCTGTAATTAAGGTGTCAGCCATATCACAGTTCTTATCTGGAACTCAGGATTCTCCTCCTAGCTCATTCAGGTTGTTGGCAGAATTCGGCTGCTTGTGGTTGTAGGACTGAAGTCCCTCTGCTTGCTAGCTGCCAGATGGGGACCACTCTCCATTCCCAGAGGCCACCCAGAGTTCCTTCCAATGTGGCCCCATAGGCATTTCACAACGTGGATATTTGTTTTCTTCCAAGCCAGCAGGAATGCATCTCTCTGACTCTCTCCATCATGCTGGACCTCTAGACCCCCTTTTAAGAGTTCGCCTGATTAGGTCAGCCCCACCCAAAATAATCTCCCTTTTAATGAACTGAACTGATTAGGGATTACTTCTGCAAAAATCCCTTTTGCCGTATAAAGTAACATAATCACAGGAATAATATCCCATCATATCCGTAGGTCTTGCCCATGCTCAAGGAGGAGTATTATACAAGGCTGTGGGTCATTGGGATACATTTTAGAATTATGCCTACCACACCGCTTATCTGCCGTTTTTTGTTTCCTTTTTATAATGCATATGGATTACTTGTAAAAGAAGGAAAAACACAATAAAAGTTATTAAAAAAATAAAAAGCAAATCAGCCTCTCATGAGAAATACAAGTACTGGGGCATAAGAGTTGTTTTTCTCATGGGTCTTCATAGAAAGGATGCTGTGTGAACCTTTGTCAGCTAAATCTCTACTGTAAAGACAGAGTTCCTCAGGGCTGTTTCTTATAACACCCTCAGTGCGGGACACTGTCTTTGTGCTAATGTGCAGTAAAAGTAATTCTGCAAGTGGCCAAAAACGACGGAGTCCAGTTTTTGGCAGAGGGGTCATAATCTAGAACTAACATGTAGCATTGAGGATAAATTGATTTAATCTGGGGGATGAGCTGATTTATTCTGGGGTTCATAGATGTGCTTGGATGAGTTTTTCCATGAATCTCCTAAAACAATATGCAAAATTCTGTGCATGTGTGCATTCGTTTGAGGAAAGGGTCCACTGGTTTCATTGGATTCTCAATAGATTGTTTTTGACTCAAAAAAAAGGAACTATTGCTCTACAGCAGGATTTCTTTATCTTGGCACTATTGACACTTGGGGTGGGATACTTCTTTGTTGTGCGGGGTTGTCCTATGCATTGTAGGATGTTTAACAGCATCCTTAGCCTTTTTTTTTTTTTTTTTTTTGTGAGGAGATCAGCCCTGTGCTAACATCTGCCAATCCTCCTCATTTTTCGCTGAGGAAGACTGGCCCTGGGCTAACATCCGTGCCCATCTTCCTCCACTTTTTTCTATATGGGACGCCGCCACAGCATGGCTTGCCAAGCAGTGCATCGGTGCACGCCCGGGATCTGAGCCGGCGAACCCCGGGCCATGGCAGCAGAGCGTGTGCACCCAACCGCTTGCGCCACTGGGCCGGCCCCAACAGCATCCTTAGCCTTTAGCCATAGAGGACAGGCGCACCATCTAGTTGTGACAACCAGAAAAAAAATCTCCAGACATTGCCAAATGTCCCTGGAGGGAAGGGACCTCACTTTGAGAACCACTGATCTTCTGGAAGAATGGAGGAATGACATGTAAGTCAGGTAAGATCTGGATTAAAACAGTCCTGAATGCAGATTGCAGTTCTACCAATTACGATTTTCAGTAAATTACTTAATTTCAGCTTTATCCAAGTTCCTCATATATAAACTAGGAATATAATACAATACGTACCAAATAGGATCTTGATAAAGATCAAAAGAAATAAAGCATGCAAAACCCTTTGCAGAATACCTTAGATGGTAAGCACTTAATAAATGGTAGCTATTAATATTGTTTCCATAGTTGAGACCATAGTATTTCCTCACATTCTTCACTTATTCGTTCAATAGATATTTATTTTAACTGGTGTCTGTGTGTCAGGTCTTTCGTAACGAGCTCTATCTGAATTATTCCTTCTCAAACCCTTATCTGGTAGGTACTATTATCATCTCTGTTTATTCTTTGTGAATGGCACTTTTAATGCCAGCATAATATTCCATCACATCTATTTTAATTCTGGCCCTGGCTTCCCTTCTGAGATCCAGACCCATATGGACATCCAGGTCTGGATGTCCCCCCAGGAACATTCAATTTGGCATGTTTAGCCAATCAGCACGGTGCCTAGCACCTAGTAAGCTCTCCATAAAAGCGAGCTATTACTGGCCATCAATATCATTTTTAGCAGCTGCTGTGTGATCCACCTCCTCTTCCTACTCCTCAGTGGGTTCCCAGAGCCTCTTATTTTCTGTCAGCAGCCTTGGCCCTGGGTTAAAACCCTGATTTTTTGTCCCTGTAGGGAGACTATAGGAGAATCCAATTCTCCCTCCTGCAAGTAAGAACTGAAGCGATGAAAATGAAGACACTCCCACACCAAGCCCATATTGCCCTGAACAATCTTTTGGTGGGGAGAATTTGCTAGCAGTAGACAGACATAATGTTCCACCACAGCAGCCCTGCTGAGCGTGCCAGCAAGTGACTCCTGGGGCCTGGCTGGTGCTTCCTGGTGCTGTAGGCGCCCATGGGGAAGAGCCAGACTTATACTATTAGCATAGTTATAGCAAGTGTCTGCTGAGTGCTCCAGAACTGTAGTTCATATTTCTCCGGGCAGCAACAGGAGCAATTTGGAAGCCACAACCAGGGAAGCAGGGCAGTGCAGTGGTAATACCCAGTGGGATCGCCCTGGGTCCCAGCTTGGCCTCTCATTATCTGGGTGACCGGGAGCAAGTGGCTCTGTCATGCTGAGCCTCTGTTTCTTCAGCTGTAGGGTGGGGACGATGCTAATGAGGGTTAACACTCATGGAGCCCTTACCGTTCAGTTAAAACTCATGAAATTGTCTTTATTCAATTATCTTAAAATAGAATTTATTTTTTAAGTACATAAAGTTATAATCCCCCATCATACACACACGTTATAACCTTTGATGACATTTAAAAAAAATAAATGCACGTTAATGGTTCGAAAATGGAAACCACAGAGAACAAAATAAAAAATGCTTCCCTTTTTCGGCCGTTTTTGATCTACAAAAACAGCAATTTCATAGGATTCAACCTAGTATGCGCCAGCCACCGTTCTAAAGCTTTATATATATTAACTCACTTAAATTTCTCAACAACTCCATGAAGTAGGTACAATTTTCACCCCCCACCCCTTTGGTAATATTTCTCCTAAAGAGAGGCAGAAGGATCTGGAGGAGACTGCTGGCAACCTAAGCGGCCTCCACAACTGACTCAAAAGTTTTTGAGAAACATAGAGGTCAATAAATGTAATTAATTAAATGCCAAACAGGATTAGCCTCCGGGTGTCCGAAACACGACGTCCTGGGGCGCCACACACGGCGCGTACTCGGTCCATAGGGGCCAACTCCCACGCCCCTGGACCAGTCTCTACGCGGTTTCCCGGGAAAGGCGCGCCGGGCTCCGCCGCCTCAACCAGCCTTGCTAGAGTAGGCGTACCCCTACGAACAAAAGCGTTCGGAGTGACTGCCGCTATAGCCACTCAACGCCGAGCCCAGGCCTCCGCCGCCGGTCAGAGCGGAACTTTCAATTGGTGGAGTCGTTCTGAAGAAGGCTGGACGGAGCAGGGAAAGTCCCGCCTTCCTCAGAGTTCTCAGCCAACCGTGGCGTCTGGGCGGAGGCCGCCTGGTAGGGTGCGCTGTGTGTAGCGATCTGGGGGGCCTGAGGGCGGGGCGGGGAGCAGGCCCGGGGCTGCGGGGAGGGGACGCTTCCCGCGGGTGCGCGGAGTGAGGACGGTGACAGCCACGCGCGCACGTGCGCGCCCGGCTGCGGCGCGGCCCCGAGACCTCCGTCGGCCGCTGAGAGGCGCCCGGAGTCTGGGCCGCCGCTGTCTAGGGGCTGATACACGGGCGTCCCCAGCGTCCTCGGCCCGAGTCCCGGAGCGCCGGGCCGTACCCGCCCCGTCGGTCCGCGCTCGCGTTCCCTGCCCGCGGCCGTCAGGGCCCGCCTCCCAAGTCCCCTCTCCGTTCCCGGGGCAGGGTCCTCGCGGTCCATGCTGGCCGCTGGGGGCCCGCGCCACCCAGACAGCTCCCGGGCCGGCCGGCCGGCCACCATGGTGGCTCTGAGGCCTGTGCGGCTCCTCCAGGGGGGCTAACAGGCCCAGAGCGCAGGCTTCGGGGCACGAGGGTCCCGGGCCTGAGCCCCGCGCCATGGCCGGGGCCATCGCTTCCCGCATGAGCTTCAGCTCACTCAAGAGGAAGCAGCCCAAGACGTTCACCGTGCGGATCGTTACCATGGACGCCGAGATGGAGTTCAATTGCGAGGTAACCGGCCGGCAGCCCCGACGGGCTGCGGAGAGGGGTAGCCCAGAATCCCCTCGCCGGGCCCCACCAACCCGGGCGCCCTTGCCGCGGTGACAGTCGAGGTGGAAGCTTGAGGGATTCTGCTTATATCATCTCTGGGTATAGGTAGAGACTGCTAGAACCAGAAGGAACCATCTAGGCCCAAATCCTCAAGTTAAAGATAATTGCTGCTTTTTTCAATTTTGGGTTTGGAAGCACTTCTTGAAGGTTTTCATTCATTGTTACTGCAAGAGACTGGAAGCATCCGTGGTAGCGAATTCTAGTTTTCAGTGGCAGGTTCAGCTCCAGCTCTATAGAGTTTTTACTTCATTAGATAATATTATGTACCCCTGGTATTAAACGTTGCATGTCGTTTTATTGGAAAGTCTGTACTTGTTTCTCTTTTCCAAAACTTAAATTTTCTGGAAAAAAACTGTTTGAGGAATGAGATGGTGTCTTAAACTTTCCATACAGTTTCTATCATGATGATAAGTTATCATATATTGAATACTTTCTAAGTGCCAGGCATTCATACATTTAATTCTCACAGCAACCCAATGAGGTAGGTACCCCAAACCATATATCTAGTAAATGGTGAGGTAAGGTTTTGAATCAAGCTCTTAGCCAATACAGTACTGCCTCTCAAGTAGTTTAGGTCCTTGCTACTCAAAGGGTGGTCTATGGATTGGCATTGGCAGCAGTGACCTAGGTGAGGGGTTGGCAAACTTTTCCTGTAAAGGGCCACATAGTAATTATTTTCAGCTTTTTGGGCTGTAGGGTATCGGTTGCAACTACTCACCTCTTCAGCTCTACCATGTAGCACAAAAGCAGCCTTAGACAGGGTCAGCTTCCATCAGGACAGCGTGAGGAGCTCCACTGAGCTGGTCCCCTGTAAAACTGGTAAAAATTATTTGAAAAAACAATAATTTAAACCCTCTGGAAATGGTCCTAAGGGCAAACATCAAGTGAAGAAACATCTTTTCAAGAAAATCTGTCAAGGGGCCAGCCTGGTGGCACAGCGGTTAAGTGCTCACGCTCTGCTGCAGTGGCCTGGGGTCTGTAGGTTCGGATCCCAGGCGTGCACCGACGCACCGCTTGTCAAGCCATGCTGTGACGGCATCCGATATAAAGTAGAGGAAGATGGGCACGGATGTTAGCCCAGGGCCAGTCTTCCTCGGCAAGAAGAGGAAGATTGGCATCAGATGTTAGCTCAGGGCTGATCTTCCTCACAAAAAAAAGAAAAAAAAGAAAATCTATCAAAATTTGGTAAGAAAGGTGAGAGTTTGTGGTCTTTGAACCAAGACTGCTACCACCCTCCCTGCTCCCAGCTCAGCAAGGTAGAAATTCCACTCTAGACTGCTGTAACCCAGAACACAGGGCTCCCTCTACTCCTGGCTCCCAGTCAGATGGCTTTCTTCCCAGGAGGAGCAGGACTTCAGAGCTTCTCATCTTGCCCAAGGCTACTTGTTGCTGAGGCTAAGTCCTGGGTGTGTGAAGTTGAAAGATGGAACTTGCTTCTTCCACCCAGCTCCTACTTATGGAATGGGGGCTGTACCCTGGTGGCACACTGAGAATACTGGACCCCAGTTGTTCTTGTCCCTAACCTCAGTTTGTGAGATGGTAGTTCCAGCCAGGAGAGGCAAACTGGAAAGACTTCAGTTTAGTGTGTCCCCCATCCCCCCTTCCTCCAAGGGCTCAGAGATTTTGCCTGGAGGGAGAAGCAGGCTTTAAAACCCTTGGTTTCTAATCTCTTCCCAAAGGTAGTGACTTCATTTGCAACAAAGCAGAGACGTTTATGCTTAAGGGTACTCTCAGGAACAGTGGAGGTTTTGGTGAAAGACAATTGGGAGGACATTTGTAGATCTAATGAAGATAACAGCCTAGACTGTAGGCTAAGTAGTTTGCAGGAGAGAATCAGGGAATAAGACAACTGGGAAGAGCCCTCTTGGCGTCAGAACAAATATCAAACACTAATTTCAGAAACTGTTTCCTCAAAAAGCCACCTTTTGATTGGATTACTTTGTAGAGCAAATTACACCCTGAGCATTGTTGAAAATAATAGAACAATATACCACAGTGAGTGGAGTTTAACAGCTGGGCATGATCAGGGAAGGAGAGGAACAGACCCCTGCTAAAACCACTGTCATCCAGGGTGACTGTGGGCATACCCAGAGATGCACCTCCCTGAGGAGCAACAACATAGGCCTTAACACTGTATGAGGGAAATTGATTTCACTAAAACAGTCTCGCCAGTCACTAAACAAATAAACAGGCAAATAATAATAATAAGCCCTGGAGCGGGGGGGCAGTCCTCAGAGTTGCTATAATATGTTATCTAAAATGTCTAGTTTCCAATGAAAAATTATGAGGCATGCAAAGGAACAGGGAAGTATGATCCGTACGGTGGAAAAATCTAGCAACAGAAATTGCTTGTGAGAGCTACTAGATGTCAGATTTAACAAAAAAATTTCAAAGTATACATTATAAATATGTTCACAGAACTAAAGGAAAGCATGATTAAAGAAGTAAAGGAATGTATAAAGATATTTTTTGCATCAAATAGAGAATATCAATAAAGAGATGGGAATTATAAAAAAGAGCCAAATTAAAATTCTGGAGTTGGAAAGTACAATGACTGAAATAAAAGATTCACTAGAGGGGTTCAAGTAGATTTGAACTGGCAGAAGAAAGAATCAGTGTACTTTAAGATAGATTGATAGAGATTATGCAAGCCAAAGAGTAGAGAGAAAAAAGAATGGAGAAAAATGTACAAAGCCTCAGAGAAATGTGAGAGATCATTGTTACCAACATATGTGTGATGGGAATACCAGAAGGAAAGGAGAGAGAACAAATATTCAAAAAGATAATGGCTGAAACTTCCTAAATTTATTGAAAAACAATAACCTATACATTCAGGAAGCTGGGTGAACTCCAAGGAGGATAAACACAAAGAGATTCGCAGACACGTCATATTAAAAATGCTGAAAGTCAGAGACAAGGGGGAAATCTTGAAAGCAGCAAGAGAAAAATGAGTTGGCACTTACAAGTGAACCCCAATAAGATTAACAGTTGACTTCTCAGCAGAAACTGTAGAGGCCAGAGGCAGTGGGATAACATTTTCAAAATGCTCAAAGAGAAAACTTGTCAACTAAGAAACTTTTATCCAGTACAGCTGGCTGTAGATGAAAAGGACATTTCAAAAATGAAGGTAAAATAAAGACTTTCCCAGATAAACAAAAACAGATTTTTTGCTTAAAGATCTACCTTACAAGAAATACTAAATGAAATTCTTCAGGCTGAAAGCAAGTGAACTCAGATAGTAATTCAAATCCACATGAAAAAAAACAGCGTTGGTAAAGGTGATTATATAATTATAAAAGATAGTATAAATGCGTATAATTTAATTATACGCAATCAGTATAAATTAACTGATTTTGTGTGTGTGTGTGTGAGGAAGATCAGCCCTGAGCTAACATCCATACCAATCCTCCTCTTTTTGCTGAGGAAGATTGACCTTGGGCTAACATCTGTGCCCATCTTCCTCTGCTTTATATGGGATGCCGCCACAGCACGGCCTGACAAGCGGTGCCTTAGTGCATGCCCGGGATCCGACCCCGGGCCACCAGCAGCGGAGTGCATGCATTTAGCCGCTACATCATGGGGTCGGCCCCTCTCTTAACTGATTTAAAAAGTGATACTGTTGGGCCTATAACGTATAGAAATGTAATATATATGTAATATACTTGCCAATAATAGTGCAAAGGAGGTGGGTGGGAGCAAAGCTATAATGGGCTAAGGAAATGACTATAGATGGTAAAGTAATAACCATAACAACGTATTGTTGGGTTTGTAACCTTAATAGATGTAATATATATAACAGTGATACTACAAAAAAGAGGGAAAGAGGGGGGCCAACCCGGTGGTGTAGTGGTTAAGTTTGTGTGCTCCGCTTCAGCGTCCTGGGGTTCACGGGTCCGGATCCTGGGCGTGGACAGACATGTTGCTTGTCAAGCCATGCTGTGGCGGGGTCCCATATAAGGTAGAGGAAGAGGGGCACGATGTTAGCCTGCTGCCAGTCTTCCTCAGCAAGAAGAGGAGGATTGGCAACAGATGTTAGCTCAGGGCTAGTCTTCCTCACAAAAAAAAAAAAAAAAAAGAGGGAAAGAGAGTAGGGCTCTATAGGAGTAACATTTCTATATATCATTGGAATTAAGCTAGCATAAATCTGAAACTGATTCTAATAAGTCAGGATTATATGGTAAACCCTAGAGTAACCACTTAAAAAGAAAATCTTAAATACATAGTAGAAAAATATCATTAAAGAAGTTCACATGCTTTATTAGAAAATATTCACTTAATGCAAAAGCAAGTAGTAAATGAGGAATAGAGAAACAAAAAAAGACATAAGACACATAGCAAACAAAAAGTAAAATGGCAGTTGTACACCAAATAATTAGATAAATTAAATGAAATAGACAAACTCCTAGAAAGACGCTAACTACTAAAATTGACTCGAGAAGAAAGAGGCAATCTGAATAGACCTATAACAAGTGAAGAGAGTAAATTAATAATAAAAATACTACCCACAATGAAAAGCCCAGGCTCTACCCAGTAGAGGTCCAGAGAGCTTCACCACTGAGTTCTACCAAATATTTCAAGAGCAATTAATACCAATTCTTCACAAACTCTTCCAAAAGAATAGAAGAGGAGGGACCACTTTCTAATTCATTTTATGAGGCCAACATTACCTTGATACCAAAACCAGACAAGAAAACTAGAAACCAATATATCTTATGAATATGGAAGCAAAAGTCCATAACAAAAATACTAGCAAACTGAATCCAGCAACATATAAAAGGAATTATATACCATAATTAAGTGGGATTTATTCCAGGAATGCAAGGTTGGTTTAACATCTGAAAATCAATTAATGTATCATACCAATAGAATAAAAAACAAAAATCCACGGTCATCTCAATTGATGCAGAAAAAGCACTTGACAAAATCCAACATCATTTTATTTATTTATTTATTTATTTATTTTTTGGTGAGGAAGACCAGCCCTCAGCTAACATCCATGCCAATCCTTCTCTTTTTGCTGAGGAAGACTGGCCCTGGGCTAACATCCGTGCCCATCTTCCTCTACTTTATATGGGACGTGGCCTCAGCATGGCTGGAGAAGTGGTGCGTCAGTGCGCTCCCGGGATCCGAACCCAGGCCGCCAGTAGCAGAGTGCGCGCACTTAACCGCTAAGCCACGGGGCCTGCCCTCCAACATCATTTTATATTGAAAACACTCAACAAAAATAGGAATTAAAGGGGACTTCCTCAACCCGATAAAGAGCATGTGTGGAGGCTGGCTCTGTGGTCTTGTGGTTGGGTTCGGCGCGCTCCACTTCGGCACCCTGGGTTCACTGGTTCAGATCCTGGGCGCAGACCTACATCACTTGTTGGCTATGCTGTGGCAGCGACCCACATGCAAAATAGAGGAAGATTGGCATAGATGTTAGCTCAGTGCTAATCTTCCTCAGCAAAAAAAAGAAAAAAAGAGCATCTGTGAAAAACCCATAGCTAATATCCTACCTAATGGTGAAAGACTGGATGCTTCCTCCGTAAGATCGGGAACAAGACAAGGATGTCTACTCTTGCCACTTCTATTCAACATTGTACTGGAGGTTGTAGCCAGGATAATTAGGCAAGAGAATAAAATAAAGTCATACGTATTGGGAAGAAGAAGTAGAATTATCTCTATTCGCGGATAATGTGGTATTATATACAGACTCTGAAGGATTCCCTGAAAATTTATTAGAACTAATAAGCAAGTTCAGCAAGGTTACAGAATACAAGATTAATATACAAAAATTAACTAATTCTATATCTGTGCAATGAACAATATGAAAATGAAATTAAGAAAATTCTATTTACAATAGCATCAAAAAGTATAAAATACTTGGGAATAAATTTGGCAAAAGAAGTGCAAAACTTATACTCTGAAAATTATAAAACATTTTTGAAAGAAGTTAAAGATGATCTAAATAAATGGAAAAACATTCCTTGCTCATGGATCATAAGACTTAACATTGTTAAGATGGCAGTATTCCCCAAGTTGATCTATACATTCAACACAATCCCTATCAGAATTCCAATTTACTTTGTAGAAACTGACGAACTGATTCTAAAATTCATATGGAATTGCAAGAGACCCAAGAAACAATCTTGAAAAAGAACAAAGTAGGAAGATGCACACTTCCTGATTTCAATGCTTACTGCAAAACAATCATAATCAAGATAGTGTGGTACTGGTATAAAGATAGACATATAGATCAATGGAATAGAATTGAGAGTCTAGAAATAAACCCATACTTCTTTGGTTAACTGATTTATGACAAGGGTGCCAAGACCATTCTTTGGGAGAATGAATAATCTTTTTACCAATTGGTGCTGAGACAACTGGATAAGCCACATGCAAAAGAATGAAGTTGAATCCTTCCTTCACACCACATACAAAAATTAACTCAAAATGGATCAAAGACCTAAATGTAAGAACTAAAACTATAATACTGTTAGAAGAAAACATAGGAATAAATCTTCATGACTTTGGATTTGGCATAGGATTCTTACATATGACACCAAAAGCATGAGCAACAAAAGAAAAAAATAGATAAACTAACCTCATCAAGATAAAAAACTTTTGTGGTTTGAAGGACACCAAAAAGGTGATAAGAAAAAATATTAGTAAATCACTTATCTGATAAGGATCTTATATCTAAAATATATAAAGAACTCCTATAGCTCAGTAATAAACAGGCAAATAACTCAATTAAAAAATGGACAAAGGATCTGAATAGACATTTCTCCAAGGAAGATATAGAAATGGCCAATAAGTACATGAAAAGATGCTCAACATCAGTAGTCATCAGGGAAATACAAATCAAAATTACAATGAAATGCCACTTCACCACAATGGGAGCCAACCACTAGGATGACTAGAATAAAAAAGGCATATAATACCAAGTGTTGGCGAGAATGTGGAGAAATTGGAATCCTCATACACTGCTAATAGTAATGTAAAATGGATGGGCCGGTCCCGTGGCTTAGAGGTTGAGTGCGCGCACTCCGCTGCTGGCGGCCCGGGTTCGGATCCCGGGCGCGCACCGTCGCACCGCTTCTCCCGCCATGCTGAGGGTGCGTCCCACATACAGCAGCTAGAAGGATTTGCAGCTGTGACATACAGCTATCTACTGGGGCTTTGGGGGGAAAAATAAATAAATAAATAAATATTTAATAAAAAAAAAAAAAAGTAATGTAAAATGGTGTAGCCACTTTGGAAAACAGTCTGGCAGTTCCTCAAATAGTAAACATAGTGTTACCATATGACCCAGCAATTTGACTCATAGGTATTTACTCAAGAGAAGTGAAAATATAGGTCTACAGAGAAACTTGTACATGAATGTTTATAGCAGCATTATTCGTAATAGCCAAAAGGTGGAAACAACCCAGATGTCCATCAGCTGATGAGTAGGTAAACAAAATGTGGTATGGGCCGGCCCCGTGGCTTGGTGGTTAAGTGCGCGCGCTGCGATGCTGGTGGCCTGGGTTCGGATCCCGGGTGCGCATCGAGGCACCGCTTCTCCGTTCATCCTGAGGCCGAGTCCCACATAAAGCAACTAGAAGGATGTGCAGCTACGACATACAACTATCCACTGGGGCTTTGGGGGGAAAAAATAAAATAAATAAAATCTTAAAAAAAAAAAAAATGTGGTATGTCAGTACAATGGGATATTGTCTGGCAATAAAAAGGAATGAAGTACCAATACATGCTACAACATGCATGAAACTTGAGAACATTATGATAAGTGAAAGTAGCCAGTCACAAAAGACCACATATGATTCCATTCATATGCAAGTCTAGACTAGGGATATCGATAGAGATAGAAAGTAGATTTGTGGTTGCTTAGGGCTGGGAAAAGGGGGTGCGGGGATAGGGGCATGACAGCTAAAGGGTACAAGGTTTCTTTTTGAGGTGGTGAAAATGTTCTAAAATTGACTATGATGGGGCGGGCCCAGTGGCGTAGTGGTTGAGTTTGCGTACTCCGTTTTGGTGGCCTGGGGTTCACAGGTTCAGATCCTGGGCGCTGACCTACGTACTGCTCATCAAGCCATGCTGTGGTGGTGTCCCACGTACAAAATGCAGGAAAGTGGGCACAGATGTGAGCTCAAGACCAATCTTCCTCACCAAAAAAAAAAAAAAAAATTGTGATGTTGATTGCACAACTCTGTCAATATGCAAAAAACCATTGATATACACTTTAAATAGGTGAATTTTAAAATATGTGAATTATATCTCAATAAGGCTGTTTTTAAAAAAGCAGCCTTTGTTCAAATTAAAAATAATAGACACGACTTTGTTTCAATAAAACTTTATTTATGGACATTGAAATTTGGATTTCATATAATTTTCACAAGTGGTGAAATGTTATTAAAATTTTTTTTCAATGATTTAAAAATGTAAAAATCATTCTTAGCTCTCAAACTGCACAAAAACAAACAGTGGGTTGGTTTTGTCTTATGGCCCATATTTTGCTGACCCCTGATCTAAGTTACTATTTGATAAATGTTGTGAGGGACTGAGACTGACCGATAGGGAAAGGAATTTTGTATGATATTTCTTCAGCCATAATTTTGCCGTGAAAAATTTCTTGTTTTTTCTTCTTTAAACAGACCCCAAAGAGGATGGACAGTATTATCAGCAATAGCAGGATTTCTCAACCTTGGCACTATTGACATTTTGGCTGGATAATTCTTCGTGGTGGGGGACTGTCCTGTGCATTTTAGGATGTTTAGCAGCATCTCTGGCCTCTACCCACTACCCCACCCCAGTTGTGACAACCAAAAATGTCTTCAGACATTGTCAAGTGTCCCTGGGGGGAAATCACCCTCCCCTCCCCTTTCCTCCCTCACCCCACGACCACATAGAGAACCACTGATCTACAGAAAGGGATAATAGTAGCCATATTCAGAGAGGCAGAGTGTTATAGTGTAGAGTCTCTCAAACTTTACAAATAAACGACCTGAGGATCTTAGTAAAATGCAGATTCTCATTCTGTAGTTCTGCGGTAGGACTGAGAAATCTGCATTTCTAACAAGCGCTCAAGTGATGCCAGTGCTACTGGTCCAGGGACCACATTGAGTAGTAAAGCAGTAGTAGAAAGTGCATAGGGTTTGAAGTAAGACAGACCTGAGCTTGAATTCCAGCTAAACTACTTAAAGCTTGGATAAGATACTTATGCTCTCTGGACCTCAGTTTCCACATCAGTAAAATGGAACTAATATTACTGACCCTACAAGGTTGTTATAAGAATTCATGGAATGCGTAGTGCTGGGCAGAAAGGAAGGGACTAATTGGCCTAAAGTAGGAGCCTTGGGTCAACATGGGCACTGCCCTGTTGTGATTTGTCAAGCCATTGCATCTCATTGAACCTCAAATTTCCAGTAAAATACGTGTTTGTAAACGATGTTCAAATATTCTGTCGAAAGTAATGCTAGTTGGATTTAAGATCTCTGAGAAGCTGTTCGTCTTACTCTCTTGCCCTATTTTTATATTGTACGTTAATTGAGGAAGGTGCTAATGCAAGGAGATGGCAGATGCATTTTGAAAAAAAGAAGAGAAATGGTACTTGAGGAATTCTTGGCTTTATTGAGGTCAAATGTAGGTGGCTTTCTAGGAAGGACTCAATTTCAGCACCAGTGGTAGTTAACATATGAATCATATTACCTTATGCTAATAAGTTCAGACTTTTTTGCTGCAGAGATAGGGAAAAAAATCTTTCTTGCGCTATTTGCTGCATTGCACAATTGGCTTGATGCTTTGGAGGATTTTTCCACTTGAAAGGTTTGATATTTGTCATTTTGAGAAAGTGGGTGCTGAAAGTAATTTGCCAGGAGGCTAAATGGTTATTTCTTATCTAGGTTGGAATTTTGCTCTGATAATTCAGTCTATCAGTAAGAAGAGCCAAATTTGAAAAATTTTCTCAAAATTGAGTTGTGAAAGATTCTAATACCATCTCATATTGAAAACAAAGCCACTTTCTCCTGTAGGTTAGCATCCTAGATGTTTTCACATACCCAAGTGGGATTATGATTGGATTAAATACCAGTGTTACAGATCATTCCAACATACAAGTGGACATGAAGTCGTCCATCACAGAAGAAGCTCTCGAAAGGGGAAAACAGAAAGAACAACGCTGGTATTTTCAGTAAGATGTGAAATCCTAGACACTTCAAGATTTAGGCAAATGATTCCCTTCTAGGATGTAAACTCCAGAAGGGCAGTGGTGGTGATTTCATTGCTTGGTTGTGTATAGTAATAGTATTCTATATGAGGGCACTGAGAAACTTTTCTTCTTATTTCAGAAGAAAGACTGTTTCTGCCTTATCACTGGGCTCTCCCATGGGGTTTAAGCAGTGCTCGTGGGTGGCATGGGTGCCGCAGATCTGGGACATGGACAATCAAGGGTGAGTGATGAAAGCAGTCATGCTGGTGAAGAAGGAAGCAGGGCATATACTGACCAGTGCTGCCGTCCCCTGGACTCCATGTCTGCTCTTTTGTGGGAGGAGGGGCTAGGGAATAGCAGTTATTGTGTGCCGGGTACCATGCTGAATGCTTTAATCACACTATCTCATTTGACACTCACAATGGAGACTCGTTTGTTTATTTATTCAGCAGATAGTTTCTGAACTATCTGGCAGTGAACACGACTTAGCAGTTATCAAGACCTATTTAGGATGTATGCTGTCTTTGGCTTCATTTTCAGAGGGGGAAATGGAGGCTTGGGCAGGGTAAATAGGCTTCTTAAAGTCCCAGTGGAGCCATTGTCTATTCCAAAAGAGAAAGAGAAGGACAGGGGCAGGTAGGTAATGGGAGAATAGATGGGCACACCATCTAACTCAGTAATGATCAGTGAGGCCAACAGTTGCTTCTTTGAACCTCACAAGGAGGCTTTCAAGTAAGTCGAGTAGGTATTAGCCCAGGCTCCAGTTTTTTGTGTGTGTGTGAGGAAGATTAGCCCTGAGCTAACATCCATGCCAATCCTCCTCTTTTTGCTGAGGAAGATTGGCCCTGGGCTAACATCCGTGCCCATCTTCCTCTACTTTATCTGGGACACCGCCACAGCATGGCTTGACAAGTGGTGCGTCGGTCCGCGCCTGGGATCCAAACCTGCGAACCCTCGGGCCGTCAAAGCAAAGCGTGCACACTTAACCGCTGCGCCACTGGGCCGGCCCCAGGCTCCAGTTTTCTGGTTGGGGCTGTTGAGGCAGCACAGCCTAGAGGTTACAAGCATGGTCTCAGGAGCCTGATCCCTGGTTCTGCCCCTAACCCGCTGAGTGACCTTAGACAAGTTCCTTAACCCTCTCACATGCCTCTGTTTCCTCATCTGTAAGGTGGGGATTGTAATAATTCTTCCTGCACAGGGTTGTTACAGGGATTAAAATTGAGTTATTATTTCTATTGGTAAAATACTTAGGGTAGCACCTGGCACAAGGTAAGTTCCATGTAAGGGTTATCATGTAAAAGGAAAGAAATGCAGGGCCTCATCATCTGGCTCCATTTCCCAGCCTCCTGCACTTCCTCACCTACCCTCTTTGCTGTGGGCCTATTGTCGTTGTTGCTCTTTCTTGAAAGTGCCAAGCTCTTTTCACACTGCTGCCTTTGTGTAGGCTGTTCCCTTTGTCTGCAATGCTTTTCTCACTTGTCTCCTGGCGTAGGCGTTCTCCTTCTTCTAGGCTCTGCTCAAGTGTTTCCCTCCTCTTTGTGCCCAAGACCACCACATAGCTACTAAATCATGGGGCCGAGATTTGAACACAGGTCATCTGTCTGCCAGTCCAGCCCTCTTTCTACTATACTATGCTACCTGAATAGGAAGCTCCGAGTAGAAAAAGGAGAGAAAAAGTTAGAAACCTGGAGAGAACTTAAGTATTTGGTAAACAGGAAAAAGAAAGTAGAATTGAGATCTTTCAAAGAACTTCCTAACTCAACAACTGTTTGTCTATGGCATTATTTTATTTATTGCATTTGGTGTAAGATACTATTTCAGAACCATTTTGTGGACTTGTCAGTGGGCCTCAATTTTTGGCTGGTGAATGATGTGACTGACAGCCCCTGCCACATTACCTCGATGTCTAATTTGTCTTTTTGAATCAAATGGACATTTTCCATAAGTGAATCCTTTTCACTTGCCATGATCTACTTGGAATTCCTTGCCTTTGACCTAAAGTGAAACTTATTTTGTAACAGTTAAGTATTTTCTAGTTGCATATTTAACATGCTGTATGGTCAGAATATTCCCTGTATTCAACCTGGTGTCTTCTCGTAATATTTGGTGTGTCCACACAGATAGTAATTGGTTGACCTCTCTATTCTGAGACCCTTTCATGAATCTTGGAAAGTTAATTATCTGACTTTGTTAAAGTCCACCCCCCTCTCCATCCCCCACATCCCCTGCAGTTCACTTTTGGAGCAGCCGGTATTTAAGGCATTGGACACACAGAAAGATATTAAGAGGGAAAAGTCCTAGCTTTCCAAGGTGGTCATGATCTAGTTAGAGAAACAGGACACACATGAAAAGATAACACAAAGGGGTATATATATATCAAATGAGGGTGTGTTACTGTTGAGAGAGAAAGAGGAATCACTGTGCAGTGGGGTGAATGGGGCACCCCTGCCCCAATGCCTGCCCCTGGCTGTGAAGGCAGGTTTGTGTCCACAAATGCAGGGAAAGAACATTCCTGTCGGGCTGGCCCCGTGGCTTAGCAGTTAAGTGCGCGTGCTCTGCTACTGGCTGCCCGGGTTCGGATCCCGGGCGCACACCAACGCACCGCTTCTCTGGCCATGCTGAGGCGGCGTCCCACATACAGCAACTAGAAGGATGTGCAACTGTGACATACAACTATCTGCTGGGGCTTTGGAGAAAAAAAAAACGAGGAGGATTGGCAATAGATGTTAGCTCAGAGCTGGTCTTCCTCAGCAAAAAGAGGAGGATTAGCATGGATGTTAGCTCAGGGCTGATCTTCCTCACAAAAAAAAAGAACATTCCTGTCAATGGATCGGTGGATGTGGCTCGAGCAAAGGCAGTGGATGGGGATCCTGTGGTTTGAAGAGGGAGAGGGGAGAGATGTGTTTGAATTGGTAGGTTCAGGCCAGATGTTGGAGGCCCTTGAAGGCCAGATTAAGAAGCTTGTATTCATCAGATGCAATGGGGAGCTTTGAGGTTTTTACCAGGAGAGTGATTTAAAGTGGTTGGCATGCAGAATGATTTGGACTGTTTGGGAGTGGGGATGGGGAGAGATTGGAAACAAGGAGCCCAATTAGAAGACAGCCGCTTTGGGCCAGGTGTTACACTGAAACCTGAACTAGCCAGGGGCTGGGACAGAACTAGACAGGTATAAGGGTCTAGTGAATCCAAAGGCCTGGGCACTAGGAGGACGACGCCAGAGATCAGGGTCTTCTGTGATCAAGAATGAGCAGAAGACCTCCTAGGCCAAAGATTCAGGAGGTACCAAGGTCCAGAGCCAGTCCTCAGGCCCCGAGGCCAGCCAAGCAGGAGGCAGTTCTTGGGTCAAGCCTGGCCAGAGTTGGGCTCAGGAGGTCAGTACACTTTCCTGTGTCTGGTCCTGGTGCACAGTCAGAGTGTTACTTGTGTAAAACCATTGAGAACCCTGAACTGGTGTTTGAACACCTGGCTTCTAGGCTGAGCTCCTCTGTGTGACACTGGGCACATCTGTTCTTTCCCCCAGGCCTCAGTTCTCCATCTGAAAAATGAGAGGGAAGAACTTGATTTCAAAGGCCCTCAGCTTTTTTTTTGGTGAGAAAGATTGGCCCTGAGCTAACATCTGTTTCCAACCTTCCTCTTTTTGCTTGAGGAAGATTGTCCCTGAGCTAACAGCTGTGCCAGTCTTCCTCTATTTTGTATGTGGGACGCTGCCACAGCACAGCTTGATGAGTGGTGTGTAGGTCCACGCCCGGGATCCGAACCTGCGAACCCTGGGCCGCTGAAACGGAGTGTGTGAGCTTAACCACTATGCCACCTGGCCGGTCCCGGCCCTCAGCTTTAACATCCCATTTTAGGTGATCTGGGCAGAAGAAGCTCATTGCACAACTCTCTCCTTCATATTTCCTTCTTAGGTGGGAAGTCCTCTCAGAATTTGAGCATGTAGATGTGAGAGAAATCTTGTAGAGGACGGGAAGAATACTGCTTAGGGAACAAGAGCTGGCGTCCTGATAGCAGGGCTTGGTTGGCCTGGGTAAAGCCCTGCCACTGCCACCTGCTCCCCTTGGACTTACCTCTCTAAACTTCAGTTGCCACATCTGTAAAATGAGGAGAATAATAGTATTTTTCTTAGAGGATTGTTTCAAGGCATGAATGAGATGGACCTTTACAGGCACTTAGCCCAGGGCCTGACCATAGTAAGCACTTGGTAAATATTAGCTTCTTATGTTATCATGAGTTGGGAGTGTGGGAACAAAGAGGAAGAGGCTCATGCTAGAGGCACTGTGAAATTTTCTCCTTTAATCATCTCCTTCATTTTCTTTGAACCTTCTTTGGGTTATCCATGCCTTTGTAATTGTAGACCCCGTAGACTATAATTAGTTTAAACATAATGAGCTTTACCTTACCTCTTATTCCTGTTTAGGGATCTTTTTTTTTTTTTAATAATTTTATTTATTTATTTATTTTTCCCCCAAAGTCCCAGTAGATAGTTGTATATCCTTCTAGTTGCTGTATGTGGGACACGGCCTCAGCATGGCCAGACAAGCGGTGCGTTGGTGGGCGCCCGGGATCCGAACCCCGGCCGCCAGCAGCGGAGCGCGCGCACTTAACCACCAAGCCACGGGGTCAGCCCGGGATCTTCTTTTTTGTAAAGTGCTATATAATTGATCTCTATTTAGCTTAATGTCCACTGTGATAACAGGATTCTTTTCTGATTTCTTTCATAGTTGATTATTCTCCATTCTTTTCTCTCTAATGTGTCGTTTTGAAATGTTTCTCTTTTCTTTGTTTTGAATGACTTGAGTTATTCGTGCTAGGTTTGCATTCTTGTCCCAGAACATTTTTGGTGCTTGTTTTTTTTTATTTCAGAAGTTAAAGCGTTTGAGGTCTTAAAAATCCAGAATTGAATTTTCTCAGAACTGCTAATCTTTTTAGCCAGCTAGTGATGAGGCTTCTCTGGTTTGTTACAGGATGATGTGTTCCATCCTCCTGTCTGTGCTTTGTCTGATTTAGATTCTAAATCCACGTTTTAGTATATTTTTAGCACGTAAAAATTTATTACCAAACTAGTGCTGACTTTGGGGAAAAAAATCTTTAATCAAATCTTCAGTGACCAGTGCCGGGACTGAAGGTGCTGGTCCCAGTTCAGGAATCGCTCAGCACCACTAGGTGGGGTCAGAGCACATCGTTTCTAAAGGCGTCGTCAGGCCTTTTCCTCTTCCAACTCTCACTACCGTCCTTTTTGCTTCTTGCCGCATTTGGACCTAGCTTTGGAAAATTCACAGAAACTTTCGTTAGTGAGTTATGTTACTTATGGCTTTCCCCTCCACCTTGCCAGTTTTAGCCTCCAATTTTTAGTAGTTTTGATCATTTGATTTTCAGATAAAACTGAAGCCCAGAGAAATTACTAAACTTATCTGAACTGATCTATGGTTTTTTTTTTTTTTTTTTGTGAGGAGATCAGCCCTGTGCTAACATCCACCAATCCTCCTCTTTTTTTTTTTGCTGAGGAAGACGGCCCTGGGCTAACATCCGTGCCCATCTTCCTCCACTTTATATGGGACGCCGCCACAGCATGGCTCGCCAAGCAGTGCGTCGGTGTGCGCCCGGGATCCGAACCAGCGAACCCCGGGCCGCCGCAGCGGAGCGCGCGCACCCAACCGCCTGCGCCACCGGGCCGGCCCCCTGATCTGTGGTTTTAAATCCACCAACAGTATATTTATCTAGCATCCTACTCATATTGATTTGAGATGAAATCAGTCTCATAAATTTGTTAAAGTCTTCAACCCACAGTAGTTCTCATCCATCTGCAGATATTTTTACCAGTCCTACCCACGCATACTGTACCTTCCAATGTGTTCAAGTCAGTGTCCTTATCATTGATGACCGTGAAACTTAATCAAAAGATTGAGCTAGAAAGAGAATGTTTAAAATTTCTTTCTGGGCTAGGGTCTGGGTTCTACGTGAGCTGGTTTGCATGAGTGGATTATGTTTGAGTTTTGTTGTGCTGGGAGCTTTTTTGAAGGAATGCACTTTTAAATACAAATTACAATTTTTGCAATGTCCAGGGCATGATGAATTACTCGGTTTGGTGATACTTAGTCATGGATTGTTATTTCATAGTCTGCTAGTTTTACCTCACATTTAGACATGTGAAATTTATAATTTTATTTATTTATTTATTTTTTCCCCCAAAGCCCCAGTAGATAGTTGTATGTCATAGCTGCACATCCTTCTAGTTGCTGTATGTGGGACTCGGCCTCAGGATGGACGAAGAAGTGGTGCCTCAATGCGCACCCGGGATCCGAACCCGGGCCACCAGCATTGCAGCGCGCGCACTTAACCACCAAGCCACAGGGCCGGCCCTAGACATGTGAAATTTAGCTTTGTATCTATCTGCACTGAATTTACTATTGTTTCCCATTTGTAGCTCTCTGCAGAATTTTTATTCTCAGTATTTCAAACATTTGTCATCATTGATAATTGCTGAATATCAATAGCGTGCTAGGTGCTAAAAAGCTTCTATTTTTCAGCAGCATTGTAATTACCATTTTTTGTTACATTAGAGAGTTCATTGTCATACAGTCCCCTCTTGATTATTAGAAGTAAGGAACACGATAGCAATAGCAGAACCTGAGTAAAGGAAAAGAATGTAGAAAGCACACATAAATGAAATGTTAAGTGTCATTTACACCCCTGAAAATGATTTTAAGATGTGGAATGGGATGTTAAAGGATTAAAAGAAAATTATTATAGCAATGAAAAAAGTCCTACATGGTTTATGCAAAACTGTCTCAAGCTCTAGGCTCAGAGGGTGTTAAACGTGAAAGACCACTTGACGGTTGTGGCAGCTGAGACCCAGAGAGGTTAAGTGACTTTGCCAACACAGCGGGTTTGGGTGTTTTATAGCTATTTGACAAGGCCATGATTGCTCTCATGTTGTGAGCCAAATTCCAAAGACAGCGATTGTCTTCTTTACTTTTGTGGGATTGTATTGCTTTTGTAGCACCACACTGTATTGTTTCTTTTTGCTTTGTCATCTGTCAGCCGACTTTGAAGCGCCTCGTCTTTTTTTCGGAGCATCATAAAATCTGGGCATTGCAAGAGGCATAAGAGATTGACAGGCGAAGAAACTGAGGCCCAGTTGAGCTGTGTGGCTCACCCGAGGTTTTGGCTTGTGTGTGGTAGAGGGGGGTAGTTTAGGACACAGGTCCCCTCTCTGGGTTCACTGCTGCTGCCGTGACCTCTCTCCACTTCAGCGGGAAACGTGCCAGAAGCTCCACACATAAGGAATGTATTCCCCTAAAAACCTGTAATTCATTTTGTTTTGAAAGACTTATTGGAGTTTAAAAACCTCCATTTTGTGGCTTCCCAAGGTGCTATGATTTGTTTCTTACTAGACTCTTTTGTTCTGTGGAAATTTTTCTTGGTTGATTCTTTGAGATTTAGATTTCCTTGCCAAGGTATTTTTAGAGAGAGGAAATCACTATGTGTCACCGAAGGGGGAAAACATATACCTTAAGGCCCAATTATGCAATTAGAATTTTAATAAGGAGTGTAATAAATTCTTGCTTCATTGCAATCACTACTTAGAAGACTGTTCTACTCGGAAGCCTCATCTAGTTATCATCATCATTATCATCAACATCATCAGCCAACCACAAGCGTTCATGGAGTGGCCACAGATTGTGCAGCACTGCTTGGGTTCTGGGAGAATTAAAGGGTGTGTGTGTGTGTGTGTGTGTGTGTGTGTGTGTGTGTGTGTGTGTGTAGTAGCCCTTGGCTTCAAGGAGTTTGTGATCTGCAGAACTGGAGGACAGACAGGAATCTTGGGGAAAGACAGACACCTCATTTTTCCGTGTATATAAAGTACATACTGACTCATGTACCTGGTATTGTATGGGGGAGGGGACAGCGGTGAGATAAAGGAATGGATCTTAGGAAGGTCTGGTTATGGATAAATGGAAGCACATAGGTTTGCTGAGTTGGGAGGGTGCAGGCTGGATTGTAACAAGGAGGGCAGTTGGTTGAAGGAGAGAGGAAGTAATTGGTGGAGGGCCTTGAAACCAATAATTTAAATAGATTCGGCATACTAACAGACGACTGGAAGACTGGGAGAGAAAAATTACTTGCTGTGTTTGATAATGGCAGAAACTGACAGGGCAAGAAATTAAAGTTGGAATTTTTTTGCAAAGAAGAGGTTTCAGGTTTCTGAGATTTTCCCCATAGTTAGATAAGGGATGTAGGGGTCGTGATTGGTAGGGTAGAGAAATGAATCTCTTTTTTTGCTAAAATCCTGTTTCTATTTGGAGGATCCCCTTTTCCCTCATGTTGAGAAATAATGGCCGAGTAGGAGTGGTGCATCCTTTAACTGCAACCGGAAATGGCACGATAGTTTTGCAGTTTAAGTTCATGAGACACAAGAACCTGCTTCTGTGGTATGGTGATACCACACCCTGTATCGGGGAGTGTCGGTTTTACACTGGCATTATTGCACTTTTTTATTTTTATTTTTTTTATTTTTTATTTTTTTAAAGATTTTATTTATTTATTTTTTCCCCCAAAGCCCCAGTAGATAGTCGTATGTCATAGCTGCACATCCCTCTAGTTGCTGTATGCGGGACTCAGCCTCAGGATGGACGGAGAAGTGGTGCCTCGGTCCGCGCCCGGGATCCGAACCCGGGCCGCCAGCATCGGAGTGCGCGCACTTAACCACCAAGCCACGGGGCCAGCCCTATTGCACTTTTTTATCATCTCTGATTAACCAGAATAGATTTTAATAGAACTCATTATTCACTTCACAGAAAAATCATTTTTATAACTCTTTCCATTGTGTTTATCTTGTAAATTGAAGTATTTGGTGTCTGTTGTTTCAAAATGGACAAATAAAAGTTGTACATCTGGTTTGGATCTGGTCCATTAGCATCTTAAATTCTCCAGTCTTCTATGAATCGGTTCTTGCAGGCCAGCCGTGACTGCAAAAGTCAGTTAGGGATAAATGTTGAAGGGGAAATCACAGTCGCCCTTGGTTTTCCATTTCTGAGATAACGGTAAGCACGTGTCCTGAGCCTGGGGAGGCGCACTTCCTTCTGGTGCTCTCTCTGTAAGGGAGCTGACCTTTTGACAATTCTTACGGCAAATGCTAGGGCAGCTTGTGAGCTAATTAGAAGAAGCCCTGATAAGCAAATGCTGGGTTCGTTGGTTGTCTTTCATTTTCTGTGGAGAGGCAGCCAGTCAAATAGCATTCCTTGCGTGGCTGATAATCTTGTCACCCAGACCTCAGTGAAACAGAATGCTGCTTCTCCGGTAGCTTTTTCCAGGTTTGAGTCTTCTCTGTAAAGCCGACTTTTCTCTGTGTGTTCTGATTCTTAGGCATTTCACATATGGCAGCCAAATTCGGTTCTCTTCCTTGAGGAAAGTTGTCTTTTTCTTAGCTGTGGTCTTTTCTCCTCATGTGGCTGGTTTCTTACTCACCCTACATGGTTGTATCAGCAAGTGAGAGAGATTCGATTGTCGATGGCTGCGTGGCCCAAAGAAAGCAGTGGGAGAAATGCACTGTGAAGACGGAAAGCGAAAAACAATCATAGTTTTAAGGTTATGAGCCTAAACTTGGCCAGTTGTAAGATGACTGTTGTGGACGTTATTCATAACACTTCCCTGGTTAATAGACCCCAATCAGCCCTGTAGGTTATTGGTGCCAGTGCCTCCCACCCAGAAAAGTGCTGCATTCCAGCTACGTTCCTGCTGTGGAGGGTAAGTGCTTAGTGCTATTTACTTAAAACATTCTAGGTTGATAAATTACAATTACTTCACTCTGGGTAAAGCTCATAAATTCAGCCCCTACAAAAAATAACAAGCTGACAGCACTTAGTCCTGTTTATAAAGTTCATACACATCTATCTTTGATACAGGCACAAGTGTATATCTGTGAAATAGCACTGCAGCCTGTAAAGTAATGGGAGAGCACAGCCACAAAGCAAGAAGCATCTTCCTTCCAGACTCACTGTCATTAGCCCCTTGCTTGAAGGGCATCTTGAGGACGAGGCCTGCGGAGCAGGTGCTTACTCACTGTGGAGTCCAGATTTGTGCTCCTTTCTCTCTTTCTTCCCTCTCAAATCACCTTTCGCATTTCCTCCACCTTTTTCTGTCTGCAAAATGAGCCTCTGCATCTTAGCCTCCCTCTCCTCCACTAGGCTGAGATGAGGCAAGGAGCTGTACTGGTGTCGGTGGAGCAGTTTGAACACTCGGGCCAAGTGGAAGGAGATGGGTTTAAATGAATGTTGAATCAGAACCAGGAGCTGTTCTGTTTTTGGCAGTCTATTCAGGAAAAATTACAAACCCTAACAAAAAGGTCTTTAAGTAATATAAGTGCAAAGCCTGAAAGGCTTGTGTGTGATCAGGTGTCAGAAAAGGAAATATTTTAATAAAAAAAATAAACATGAGACTCATCTCACTGGTTGTGGCTTCTTAGAGACCTGGCAGGTATTGTTATGGGATGCATGACTGCTCAGAACCAGTGCCTGAGCAACCTGGTTCCTACCCAACTGTGGAGAGTCCGAACTGTCGCACGCATGGGGCTGAAGCTGCATATTCAGTGCTGCATTGAACATTCAGTACTGCAGATAGCATAATTATGCTGCTTGTCAGATCCTAGAAAAGTGCAAAGAACATTCCTTCGCTTTGCAACAGCTTGGACCCAAGCGGCAGACATGCTGTTCCCTCTGGCTGGCATGACCTTCCTTTCTTCAGCCCCTTCACCAGAGAGAGCAACCACCGGCTGGCTTTCGAGACGTAGCTCAGGCAGCGTCTCCTCAGTGAAGCCCCTCACCCCCCAGACCTCAGGCCCGAGTCATATTCCCAAAGCACTCTGTTCTGTTAGCATTTGCCAGGTTGCGTTTTCGTTATCCATTTACCTGTCTTCCCTGTCAGACATGAATAGGGACAGTCTCTTGTCCTGAATTCATCATTTATCTCTTGTGCCAGGCACAATGACTAGAACGTAGTGGGTGCTCAATAAATGTTTTTCAAATGAGTGATAGCGTGGTTAGCTCGATGAGAATTAATGGTGCCCTTTCTGATCTGTCATCCATCATCCATGAAGTGAGACAGGACTGGAGGCTTTAAACAGGGCCACTTAAGAATATAAGGAGAAGAGACAGGGTTAGAATGAATAATAACTACGCTTTATTGAGTATTTACTGTGGGCCAAGCACTGTCTTAAGCTTTTTAAATATATTAATGCACTTAATCCTTGGATGAGTCTGCTAAGACAGGTTCTGTTTATTATCCCCATTGAGAAGCACAAGGAAGTTCAATAACTTGCCCAAGGTCACACAGTGACAGCACTGAGACTCTTACCTATGTTAGATAACCATTGCCTATCTATGCCTTTTAGACTGGTTCCTGGAAAGAATTATGCCCTAATGTCCTGAGGCATCCATCTTTGGGAAAAAGGAGAAAACAGTTACTCAGATAACTTTCTGTGTTCTGTGCTTCACATGAGAGAGGTAGAGATGGACAGTTGACAAAGAATTGGTTTTAGATTCTAGTTTTGGTCCTTTTGGAAGCATAGCAGTATTCTCCAGTCTATTTGCCAGTTAAACTGAACTACTATACTTTCATTTCCTACAAGGACCATCTAAGCTTTTTTGCCTCTAGACCTTTGCGTATGCCTCTGTCTGGAACATACTTCCCTGCTCACTCCTCCTTCCCCAAGCCTAGTCTTCGCTTGGCTCCCCTTCCCCACCTGGAGAGTCAGCGTAGATGCCATTTCCCACCCCTCCAAGATAGAGAGTCCATTCCTGTGGGTCCCTACAGCCCCTGGGTGTCGCCCTGTTGTGGTACTCACAAGTGTTGTAGTGCTGACAGTCACACCTGGAGTTGATTTTTACGTGTGGGATGAGGGAGGTGATTGTCTGTTCCTGATTCATGCCCTAGACCTGCTCTGTGAGAGCAGAGACTGTCTCTTTTTTCCCCCATTTATCCCCTGCACCTCGGGTGGTGCTTGGGCACAATGTCTGTTCATCACATTTGTTGAAGGATGAATGGGGGTTAATTTTGCTGTAAGTTTTAGAGCCTTGGGTTTTTGAAGGCGTCAGGTCATCCGTTGGATGGCCATTGTTTGCCGTGTCTTGTGTGTATATCCTTGGCTGGGCACTGTGGGGAACAGAGAGGTGACTGATGTTGCTCTTCTTCTGAAGTGCCTACAATCTATGGAGATGTTCAGATGACTTCACAGCATCAGCACAGTGCGGTGGATCGCTGATGAAACTATAAAGATGAGCATGGTCACGAACCCACGAGTCAGCCAGCACCAGGGAAGCCCCATTCACATCCCAAGACCTCCCTTCACAGGGTGTCCTGAGAACCACCTGGAGCAACTGTGACCAATGGTTCTTTTCTGTAAAGAAGTAAAAAGCCAACTTAGGAGGACTAAGCAAGCCTCATACATTTGGGGAAGGGCATGTTGAAAAGTACAACCTCGCTCTTCCTCCCTAGTGCGCTGGAGAGGATAGCCGGGTTGGCACCGACGTGCACCAGTTTTTCATCGGAAAAGAAAAGGAGGCGGAGAAGCAGCAATGAACGTGGATCACGAGGTTAACCTCTTAGTGGAGGAAATTCATCGTCTGGGTTCAAAAAATGCTGATGGGAAGTTAAGTGTGAAATTTGGGGTCCTCTTCCAAGACGACAAATGTGCCAACCTCTTTGAAGCATTGGTAGGAACTCTCAAAGCTGCAAAACGAAGGAAGATTGTCACATACCCAGGAGAGCTACTTCTGCAAGGTGTTCATGATGATGTTGACATTATATTGCTGCAAGATTAATGTGGTTTGCATATCTTTGTTTATTGTTATTTTTTGTTGCTGGTAAACTGGAATATTAAGTCAAAGGGCAAACATATGAACATACTTTATGTATTTTTATAGAACTTTGTAAACAAAAGGAGACTCATTTCAGAAGTCTGTCCTTTTTTATATCTTGAAAGAGAATTTATGTATGACACTGTAAAATAAATATAACCTATCATTTTTCTCAGGAATCTGGTTGGAAAATATAGGCACTGAGGCTTTTTTTAGTGTGGGTGCAAGAGTGCTTGTTTCATAAATCATTCTTAGACAATTTCTACACATACTTGACATTCTGTGAAAGCAAGAAGTAAACTGAAGACCAGCTCCCACAAGGAACGTTATAACATTTACGTAATAAAAACATGTAACTGTCTTAAAAAAAAAAAAAAAAAAAAAGAAAAGTACAACCTCATGTAGGTAAACAACATGTTGGAGGTTAAGATTTAACCAAAAAGAAAAACTTCTTAATTACTTAAAGGTAGAACATTTTCTTTTATAAATAGAGCTAAGACTTTAAGTCATATGTATGGAGGTCATCTCTACCTGGTTTCCTCAGGCACCTTAACTTATCCTGTCTAAAGCTTAATTGCTCATCTATTCCCCTGAAACTTGCTACTTCTCCTGTATTCCATATCTATTTTAGTGGAACCACCTGGTGCTCAAGCCAGAGATGCGAGCAGCCCTCTTGATTCTTTCTCCTTCAGTCCCCACCGGCATTCAGGCACCAGTTCTGTGACTCTGCCTCTTTTCCATTTCTCAGGCTTTCTCTCCCTCCCACTGCCTTCATGAAGGCAGGAGTTCGCCTCCTTTCTGTCCTTCTTGATTTCCTCCAACCCATTCTCCATCCTTTTGTCAGGTAACATTCCAGAATGCAGATCTGATCCCATCACTCCTCTGCCAAGAGTCTTCAAAGACTCCACGGCGAGCCACCTGGCCTGCATCACACCCCATTCCCACCAGGCCCCCTCCTGAGTTCAGGCTGTCTGTTTCAGCTCTACCAGATGACTTGCAGTTCACTGTAGATATCATGATTTTCTTTTTTTTTTAGACTTATTTCCTTCTCTCCTTCATCTAACTCTCACTTGTTCTCTAAAGCCCTTTCCGACCTGGGTCCTTGCTTGAGTCTCCTGTGGGGACCGTGCTGCCACCATTTTGTGTCCTCAGTGTATAACATTGCTTGGCATGTAGGATATGCTCTGTAACACTTGTTGAAAGAATAAAAGAGAGGTAGCAGAGGCTTTAATTCACATTGAGCTGTGAAGGAGCAATATCTGGCTCTTCCAAGAATGATTTTGTTTCAGGGTGGGAGAACAGTGTTATGACACCCGTTACTTGTGGAAAAGGTGGCTGGGGAGTGCTGGTGGAGAGCAAGCTGAAAGGAATCCCACAGAGCAGGAAAAGAGGCGCTTGAGGAACTGGGTGGGGGGATGCCTACCTTAGATCACCATGAAAAAGGCCACTGTGGGCTTTAGCAGGCTGCCAAAGAATCTGTGACTGAGTTTCCTTATTTGTACAGAAAGGGGATGGGTCTACAGTAGGTAAATTACTCAGGCTCATTTCCAGCTCTGACACTACGATTCTTAGAGTCAAAGTTAAAAATCTAAGTAGGGCATTCTGAATCGGTGTGAGAATTTTTCCCCCTCCTCACTTTATTGCAAGCTCCATGAGAACAAAGACATTGTCTCTTTGCATTCAATAAATATAATTTTGCATTTTAAAAACAAAGAAGTGGAAAGGAATGTAGGAAAATTGCACTGATACAATATTATGTTTGAGAATTTAAACTCCCAAATCAGGAAATTCACTCATCATTCGCTTCGCAGCTTTCGTTTACATGCACTGCACATCCCACTCGCAGACAGCCCCTTGATGCCAAAGCCCGGCCCGGCCATGGCCGTGAGTTATGGCAGATTGGGAATCGTTACCTTGATCTCCTTGGCCCTTGGGTGTTTAACTTCTCCAAGTTAATGTCTGTTCTTTAGTGTTACATTACCTTGTAGCAAGGTAGTCATTTATAATTTATATACTATGTACTGCCTTAAAATAGAGACAAGAGGATAATCAGCATCCTGAAGCTTCTAGTTTTCCAAAACAACTTTTCTTTAGTGAAGTCTGCCTGTAGGAATTAAAACCTGCTGTGAATTAAAAAACCCTTTGTCCTATTGTCAGACTGGGAAATGGGAGTGCCAACAAGCATTATTAAGTCTTTTTTTTTTTTTTTGTGAGGAAGATCAGCCCTGAGCTAACATCCATGCTAATCCTCCTCTTTTTGCTGAGGAAGACCGGCTCTGAGCTAACATCTATTGCCAGTCCTCCTCCTTTTTTTTCCCCAAAGCCCCAGTAGATAGTTGTATGTCATAGCTGCGCATCCTTCTAGTTGCTGTATGTGGGATGCGGCCTCAGCATGGCCGGAGAAGCGGTGCGCCAGTGCGCGCCCGGGATCCGAACCCAGGCCGCCAGCAGCGGAGCGCGCGCACTTAACCGCTAAGCCACAGGGCCGGCCCTATTAAGTCTTAAAAAAAGGGAAGGAGATCATCTTTTAAAATAAAACTTTTCGGGGCCGGCCCGGTGGTGCAAGTGGTTAAGTGCACGCACTCTGCTGCGGCGGCCCAGGGTTCACTGGTTCGGATCCCGGCCACGCACCGACGTACTGCTTGGCAAGACATGCTGTGGCGGCGTCCCATACAAAGTGGAGAAAGATGGGCATGGATGTTAGCTCAGGGCCAGTCTTCCTCAGCAAAAAGAGGAGGATTGGCAGATGTTAGCTCAGGGCTGATCTTCTTCACAAAAAAAAGAAAAAAAGTAAATAAAACTTGTCATTTTATTTTATTCTACTTAAAGTAATTTATAAAGACCTCAACCTTTGTAGTGTTCCAGGGGCCGCACTAAAGTCACAGAGAGGGGACAGGGCAGAGGTAGAAGAACATATAGGAGAAGAGGCCGTGGTGAAGGACAAAGCCGATCCATATCCCAACCACTTGTCTGCTGCGGCTTTGGTGTCCTTCCATCTAGGTTGCTACTTTGCAATTTGACTTCGACTGTAAACACAGAGAAGGGATGGGCTTTGCTGTTGAACACCTCATAGAGAACACACTGTTCATTCACATATTTTAAAAATAGAAGGCCTACTTGAAAAATCCCCTGTAGAATCAGGTTTTAGCAAAAGCCAATCAGATATTAGAGGTCTAACTTATTTTTTTCCTGCTAGCTTTTATAACAAGTGTCTGAACCCTAAATTTTTTACCATTCCCTTTCATTATGCGTCTTCAGTGTGCCAGGACATTGGGTGGAGATTTCTAATGAGGGCAGGAGAAGGATGGATGCTTCTGCAGTCTAGTGGTCTTGCTGTTCCAGTCTCGGGCGACCTTGTCTTTGAATCCCAAGATTATTCTTATTATGACCACCATCTCTGTGATGTGTCTTATGTGTTCATTAACTGTACCCAGGTGTACATTTGAATGTCCACCTGATACTTAGGGCCATTGGATTTGGGGGGCGAGCACCAGCTAAGAGGTAGTATGGGAACATCCTGGGTGATTTAACTTGAAAACCACAAGGTGGCAACATTTACTAAGCTGGTGGGCATTTTCTTCCACTATTAAGATGTTGAACTTGCTTTTCCAGCTACAAGATTGAATAGGTGAAGAAAGGGCTTAGCAGCCCTTGCTTCAGGTCCTTTTGGAAGTGAGGCTATAGGATAAGCACATTGCAGTGTATTGGTGTCTATTCGTCCCCTGGGTTTAGATACCTAGAGTTTGAAATTGCTCCATGTGACTGTGGGTGCGTCGCCGCCCCTTTGGCCTCAGTTGCTCATCGTGATAGGAGAGACCTGTAATTGGATTGACTGGTCTCTAATTGTTCTTTTTCTTCATGATTTATGACTTTGGTTCCAATTTCCTCCCCTATATTGCTTTTTAAAAAAACTTCTAGTAAACCCAGTCTTTAAATTTAAAAAAACACTAGCCTTTTATCAAAGGGCAGAGTCATGATTTAAAAAAAAAGTCAACGACAAAATCTCAAGGAAATTAATGTCCCTAGAAGCTAGCCATGTCCCTGGGTTAACTCAAGAAGCTAGACTCTCCTAAATGAGAGTGCTTATTTACTAGCTTTCCTAAATTAGCTTTGGGGATATTAAGATCTGTAAGGAACTGTCCAAGGGAGGTATTGTGTGTGCTTTGCAGTGATTAAGCCGCCATTAAGCTCTAATTGGTATTTTCCCACTCATGATTTTGTGTAGGAAGCTTTAAAATTATTTAGGAATTCTGTGCTCGTCAGCTGTCTTAGTGTCATCCCCACATTTTGGAATCTGGGAGAAGGGAGCCCAGAGAAAAGGTTTTTGTGTGAGTGGATTATGACTTTTGCTCACAATGTCCTTCCCTGTTGGTTTGTTATATTGCAGATGAAGTGGAAAGGGAAGGACCTATTTGATTTGGTGTGCCGGACCCTGGGGCTTCGGGAAACCTGGTTCTTTGGACTGCAGTACACAATCAAGGACACCGTGGCCTGGCTCAAAATGGACAAGAAGGTTGGGCTGGAACTGGATGAAACCAGTGGGGCTGATGTGTACTCTGGTTTGTCCCTGAGCACATGCCTAGCTTATTTCCTCATCGTGAGGCATTACGGGTACATCGTAGAGAATGGGGCAAGTCCTGAAGTAAGTCATGCAGAAAGTGGGTCCTGGAGATGCCACAGGCTTTCTGCCCCTCACAGGCTCTCCTAGGCAGGCAGATCCAACCAGAATTAAACAGCTGCCATCCCTGGCTTCTTCACTCATTGTCACCAGGCTGATTGCTTCTGGCTTTATGCTGTTCAGTCTATTGAACCACTAGTCAGGCTTTATGAATAAAAATTACTATTATATTATCTTTTTTTTTCGATTTATGTCTTTGAAAGATTTTCTTGGGGCTCATGTTCTTTAGGGAATTTTTTTAAAGTCTTTTTGAGAAATACCATGGCCCAACTCAATTTAATCATTAATGATCTAAGGAATAAAGAGTGCCCTGGTCCCTATGGTGAAGAAAGAATGTCCATTTTGTCCTCAAGATTTTCTGGGGCTTCTGAGCATGGTAGACAAGTCTGGGATCCCAACAGTTCTAATGTAGCTTAGAAATGGATATTGCCTAGGGGAACTGCCCTCTGCGTGGGTTCATATGTGCACACAGGGCACACTTACCTGTTTACCTGCTACCTAACCACGAAGAAAGTGGAGAGCAGGGCCATATGCTTTTGTCAGTGACTCCTAAAAGACCCCAGAATCTCAAAGTAAGTCAATATCTAATTCTTATCCCAAATGGTACCCCCTGCAGTTACCTACCTGATTTTATTTTCTACTACAGGGCGTGATAAGCAGTGAAAGCCCCCTATCTTTTACCAGTTTGACTCTAAACTCAAGTGTTCAAAGTATGTTTACATATGTGCACAGTAATCTGAATCTTCATGTTGGAATCCCCGCTGGTTATAAATTTCATATGTTAATTCCCAATGATTGTGAACATCAAAGTGCCACGGTGTGCCAATGTTAGCCAGATTGTCTTAGATCAGGTTTATTTTGAATCTCTTGGGCACTGCCACCTGGAATTTGGGCAGGAGAATAGAGAGTTATCTATCAAAGACAGCAAAACTTTCTGTGTCTTTTTGTGATTCTCAGCAAAGTAAATTTTAAATCGTACCTGAGTGTTGGCCAAATGGATAGTAGATTGGGGGCATCAGGAGCCATGGAACCTGCTGCTCAAAGGAAATATATTATGACACATGTTAATGGAGGCTTGTAGCCTGTCACATGGCATGTTTATGTCCTGAAATGAAATTCATTCTGGAGAGCAGATGGTTCAAGCTTTTTAGTGGGTGGATGAAATTGTTAGAAGATTAAAGGCAGTGTGGTTTACTGACTGTGCTCAAGTATTTTGTGGGGCATCTCTAGAGGTTCCTTGAAACAAAGGGTTGCCACGATGGACATGTTTCACTTCTGTTGCTCAGTTAATGTTTAGATGATTTCACAAAGATCCCAGTTCATCATCTCTAAGCTCCATGCTAATGTGGATCTAAATGTTGGGAGTCAGCGGCAAGAAAAAAGAATAAAGGAAGATTCCACTACTTCAGAAAATTAAAAAACCTTCAGCCTACCCTCAAGGGTAGTGCCCAAGACCTTTGAGTTATAAATTTCTAGTTTTTAACTATCTCTGTGGCCTTGAGAACAGTTGTTCCTTAATAATCTTAGCTCCATCAGCCCTCGGGGATATTGATTAATTGGGTTCAGAAACGCCATGTGAAGTGAATGTTACCTCTTGTTATGGATGGCTTTGTGAAAGCTTCAAACTGAAGAATTACAAATTTTGGGAAATGGGATGAATTTAGAGGGGAAAAATATTTATATCCTCCCTGCAAAAGGTTCTTTGATGGTGGCATGGGAGGAAGAGGTGCCAATAGAGTTGTTTGTCTTTTGCTTTGCAATTCTGCAGGTGCTGGATCATGATGTTTCAAAGGAAGAGCCGGTCACCTTTCACTTCCTGGCCAAATTTTATCCTGAGAATGCCGAGGAGGAGCTGGTTCAAGAGATCACACAACATTTATTCTTCTTGCAGGTACAGCCGTCCATGCTACCCCTAACTCTGAGAGGTCTCACCCGGGCACGGCTGCAGAGGCAGCCTGGAGGAAGCCCTCGGAGTTGACCACAAGTGCCTTCACATTGCGAAAATGTTTCACCTCTGGAAAGTCAGTCCCTTTGGTTCTGTAATGGAAAAACTTCAGAATAGAACTATACTTGAGGGATGAGAATTGGTGTCAGATGAAGTTGCACAAATGTGATGGTGCAAGAATGGATACAAGTAGCAGCCTAACTTGAAACCTCTTTGAAGGTGGATCCTGTTTTCTTCTCACTAACTTAAAAGTAGTCAGTAATTGTAAAGGAAGTCTAAAGAGAGAATCTTATAAAGAGTAGTTCTTCCAGAAATTCAAAATCTGTTCTCTAAGGCAGGACTTCAGAACTCCGGTGACACTTGGTTAATTCCATGCATGTGGAACTTCACACATCATGCTTCTTTGTCTGTAATTGTCTTGTTTCTCCCTTACTCCCTCGTTAGATTGTAAGCCCCTTAAAGGCAAGGCTCATTGAGTGCACAGTAGGCATTCCATAAGTAATTGCTCAACCGAATTGAAGAAATTAGGCGATCCACAATTATAGGTTCAAAGACAGCTAGTTGACCGTCTGGGGGCACAATGAAGGGGGGGTTAGTGTGAGGATGAAAACCCTGTCGGTTTTGCCTGTGTTCTTAGTGCCTGAGCAGAGCACTTCCCCAGTTTCATAGTTAGTGACAGTGATTGGCGCTGGAGCTGCTTGTGTGACTCAAGGTGCCCACTGTCAGTAGCAGAAGAGATTGCAGCAGGGGCGTTAATGACATGATTCCCCAGAAGTAGACATATAGTCTGTCACGTAGTCCTCCTATGATTAGTTTGAGCCTCAGATTATTGTGTTCAGTAAATATTAAGGCAAATGTAATAAAGCCCCCCAAATAATTTCTTTTACAAAGAAAGTTTACAAAAAATGTGTGTGGGTGTGTGTGTATATACACACACGTGCATACATACATATACATACATATATACATATTCTTACACCCCTAACATTTTCTGGTCAAAGGGAATCCCTTTCAGTTTTTCTGTAGTGTGACTTTTTTTTTCTTTGAAAAGAAACTAAGTGATTAGGAAGTTGCGCTGCTTCAAATGAAACCATTTGATTTCCCAGGCCCCAGAATGTCCTAGCATTATAGAGATGGGTTTCTTGTAAGTACCTGGAAGCAGTGCCCATCCCTCATAAGACTTTGGCTTAATTTTCCCTCATACTGAAATATTGGAGCGTTTTCGTGGCTGAGCAGTGCAAAATTTACTACTTGTATGAATCTGGTGACTGTTGACATCTGTGAAAAGAGAGTTGGCTTTCCTGCTATGTTTACTTCAGTGAGCCCCCACTTCACAAGGCTCTCTTGCCTCTATGTCTGAAACGTCACACCCCGCACCGTTCTAAGAAATTAAATGCAATGACATGTTAATTCAACATTATGGCTTAAGAATTATATTTCCTGGACCTCACGTGTACTTAAAAGTTTAATCGATCAAACTTTATTGCTTCCTTTTCCCTTAGAGCAAGCATATTGAAAGTAATGGTTTTTTTCTACAGTCATAACTCAGTGGCCTTGCTGACTTGTTATCTTGTGTTAAGACTTGAAAGTAGACTGCATTTCCTCAAGTGCTGCATGTACTCAGCAGGGGCCAAGGCTGCAATCACCACCAGAGTTGCTCCTGACACTTCTCGAGTTCACAGCTCTGTTCTGTCACAGTCCAGATGTCAGTCTCTGGTTTAACCATGAAGATTGTTTTTCCTCTTCAGCATCTGATCATGAACAGAAGAGATAAGGGTTTTTTATGCACAGTCATCTTACCAGGAACTTCCCAGTGACTGAACTCCCAACCTGTCTGCAGCAGTAAAAAAAATTGTACCCTGTGTCAGAAAATGATTAACAGGCTGGTTTGGCAGCCCTCATTAGAATACCCTGCAGCCATCTGCTGTGACCAGCCTGCACAGCTCACTTCCACGCACACGGTGTCATGTCTCCCTTGTTGCCCCTTTCAGGTAAAGAAGCAGATTCTAGATGAGAAGATCTACTGCCCTCCCGAGGCTTCTGTGCTCCTGGCTTCCTATGCCGTCCAGGCCAAGGTAGGCTCAAAGAAGAAAAATGCATTCTTCCTGGGCATTAAATACATGTCACGGGATTGCTCCAGTCGTCTGTTTCTTTGAATTTTCTAGGCTGCAGAGAGATTTTCACCAGAAAGTGAGATGTTGTGGGACTTGTGGACTGGCGGAACCACTATCACTGTCCCAGATTCTGTATAATCTTGTGTGAGAGAGTGTGTGTGTGTGTGTATACAAATGATAAGTGTACAGCTTGATGAATTTTCTGTGTAATCTCGTTGTGCACATGTGGTTAATACATTCACTGGACCAACCTCTTTTCTTATTAATCAGGAAAAATGAACTTATGGTCTTCAGTTTTGGCGAGACATGGCCTTTAGGTCAGAAAGGCCCAGTCCTCATTCCAAACTCATCTTCTGAGGACCAGCAGGCCCTTGTGTGGGGACCACGCCACACCCTAGAGAATACTCCGCTTCATTCATCCCTGATGAGTGTGCTAGCAGTGCTGACGGCTGGGCACTGCAGGCTCTTTTGTCCACTGAGCCCACTTGAGCTGTCTGGTGAGCTGAAAGTCATTCACAGGGAAATCACTGCGGATTGGCAGTGGTGGAGAGGGAGACCACTGGTCTTGTGTTTTTGTCTTCTGTGTTCTTACAAGACCAACTACAGAGACGGCCCAGGGTGCTTCATGTCCCTCAGAGATCCCACTTCGATCACATACCGCCTTCTCTTGGTCCCTCTGCTTCCTCCCTTTCACTGCAGCATAAGAAGATGTCCTCAGAATTGAGACATCTTCATTACTTTAGTTATTTTTCATAATCTTTCCAGTTATTATTTTCCTTTTTAATTAAAGGTGTCCATAAAGCCATTTCCCTGTAGTGTTATAAAAATTAATAAGATACTCCCACTTTTTTTGGTAGCTTAATACATGTTCAGATCAAAGCCAGGAAGTAATTGGCCTGTCGTTTGGAGAGAAAAAAAAAGTCCATTCATGCTGATCAGACTAACAGAAGCACCAGAATCAATTTAATCATTTGATGACTCGTCTAATATTTGCTCAGTATACACCAGGCCTGGGGAGGGGGTTGTTGACTCTGTCACAGATACAGACACTAAAGTGAGTATCCGCTGTCAGCAGTTTGCCCAAGGTCATCCGGACAGTCTTGGGTAAAGCTAAGGGCAGAATTCATGGCTTTAGGATTGAATTTTGTGCCTCCCCTTTTCCACTGCCCAGAAAAATGAGTAATTGAAAAAACAGAAAATGGGCCTTGATTCAGCTAAAGCATATGCTTCCTTTTATGCTTTGATTAAGAATATTAATAACAGGAAAAACGTGTCCTTTCAGTCAGTATCGCCCTGACAGTGATGAAGCAGTCGTTGTCACTTTCATTAAATCCGAGCCCTTCCTGGCCCAGAACCGAGTTGCTTTTTAGCAGCTTTCTCCCCAGCTGAGAGGAGACCCAGGCTCTCAAGGACACTACCTCTCTTTGAAGGGCTTCAGTCTCAAAGGCTACATTTTCTTTGCATGGATTTTGCGCCACAAATTCAAAGGCCACTTGTGGAAAAAAATAACTTTTCAGGGAACAAGCAGATGTTTGCTTAAACGGATTTCACTGTAGGAAAGCCCTACTAATTTGGACCCTACTAATTTAGAGATGAAAGTGATTCACAGACAGCATATGTGGTTCATATGGAGGAGGATGTTCTAACTGTTTTTTCCGGTGTAAATTTTCAGGATCTTACAAATAAAGGTAATCTATGGCTTCAAGTCTGCATTTGGGAAACTAAGGATTATTAGAACATGTTTCTAGTTTCTAGGTTAATATTAAAAGGATATCTCTGATTACAATATTAATAAGATCTTACATGCCTGTAGTTTTTTACTGTTTTACAAAGCTCATGTATGATCATTTTGTGCAATACTCGGTGTAGTCTGTTCCGTAAGCCAAGGCTTGAGAGTATATGCCTGTTTTGCAGATGAAGAATTTAAGGCTCAGAAAGGATTGGTAATTTGTCTATGGTCACAATACTCTATGTTAATTCTTTTGTGGAATTTTGTAGCTACCTCTTGATGGACGGGACTTGAAGCAGAACGGAACTGGAGAGCAGAGTGGGAATGAGAACCTAGGGTCTGGTTGCCTAACCCAGCACTTTGCTCTTGCCCCTCGCTGTCCAGCGGGTGAGGGAGGTCTGTGGGTAGCACGCACGGCCTCTTACTAAATTCCAGATTCATTTAATGAATGAATGGCCATGTTAATCAGACTTTTCAGTAAATCATACTGGTTCCTTCCATCATATTCAGTTTGTTTTCTTCCACAACCTTTCTGAAACAGAAAGGAACTTTAGAAGTGTGGAGGGGAAAGCGAATTGAGCTCATTAACACATGGAATGTAATTATGCACAAATGTATTCATTACAGGATTTCAGCTGTTTGAATGATACAGACACAGTTAATTCCAAAGCATAAAGAAACAATTACCCTCGAAGTATAAATACAAATATTAATCACATGGTTCAGTTAACAAGAACCATATTTCTTGGTTGGAGTTTAAGTAATGTTTGAATCAAAAGTATGGGCTGGGGTTTTTTTGTCCAGTCACATGACATGCCAAACCATCTTGCAATATTTTAAGCCACCTGTTGGATTTTATATTGACAATTTGGTGTTTGAAATGTGTTCTTATTAAAAATGACTTAGGGGGGCCGGCCCCGTGGCTTAGCGGTTAAGTGCCCGCGCTCCACTACTGGTGGCTCGGATTCCGATCCTGGGCGTGCACTGACGCACCGCTTCTCCGGCCACGCTGAGGCGGCATCCCACATACAGCAACTAGGAGGATGTGCAACTATGACATACAACTATCTACTGGGGCTTTGGGGAAAAAAAGGAGGAGGATTGGCAATAGATGTTAGCTCAGGGCTGGTCTTCCTCAGCAAAAACAGGAAGATTGGCATGGATGTTAGCTCAGGACTGATCTTCCTCACAAAAAAAAAAAAAAAAGACTTTGGGAGAGAATGGCTTGTAATTTACCAATCTTGCTGTGCTGGCCAGCAAACTTGTAGTGTTCAGAGAGAGAAAAGAATAGTGGGAGAGAGAGGCTTAGTGCTTCTTAGTACTGTTTGATGCAAATTAGGGACAGAGTGTCAAAAGGCAATTTAGTTAAGAAGTTGGATATATGTACCGCAGAGGTAGAGAGTGGCAAAAGTTGAGGCTGAAGAGGTCTGCAGAGGACCAGATCATAAAGGATCTTAACTTTATGCAGAGCCAGTGAAGGGTTTGTATTTTAGACAGATCCTTTTGTGGCTGTGTGAAGGACAGATTGGAGTAAGATGAGTTTGGAAACAGGGAGACCTATTAGAAGGCTGTGATGGTCATCCTGGTGAGAGACTATGAGGTTCATGCCTCAGGCAGTGGTCAGTTAGATGGGAAGACACTGACTTAAAAATATCCAGGAGGCTAAAGTTGATATAAATGGTGCTATACTCTGCATATGCCCCCCCCCTTTGGGTTATCCTTTTACAAATTGATATTTTTTCTCAGTCAACATCAATTTTGAGATGTATCATGTTGTATGTGTAGATGTAGCTCATTGATTCTAACTGCTGTATGGTAGCTATTGATGAATAAACCTAATTTATCTATCCCCCTTCTGAGAGAGAGATAGGTTTAGTTTCTACTTTTTCCTTATTATAAACTGAGCTTTACTGAAAATCCATTTATATGATTCCTTGTGTACATGTGCAAAAAGCTTTTTCCCCTTAAGGTAGATTTCTAGAAGTAGAATTGCAGATATATCCCTGAATATAAAGAACTCTTAAGTTTATAAGAAAAAGACAGGAGAAAAATGGTGCACAGGGTACTAACAACAAGCACTTTATAGAAGAGAAAACAAGAATGGTCAGTAAATACAAAAAGATGCTCAATCTCACTAGTAATCAAGAAAAAGAAAAGTTATAGCAAGAATAAGGTAACATTTCAAACCCACAAGATTGACAGGGATTAGTGAATCGGATGGGAGCACTGTTTGAGCTCATTTACTTGCTGGAAGGGACTGTGAGTTGGCATAACCTCTGGGGAGTGATGGGTGTGGTAGGGGCCAGTCAGGTAAGGAGACACAATCCCTGAGTCCCTGAAATTCCACTTCTGGGTGGCTACTCCAGAGGAACCCCTGCACAACACGCCCTTTTCACTTGAAACTGTCAGATAGACGCACCTCATCTTTTTAAACTACTGAACAATATTTCATAGAAAGGAGGGATTGTGGTTATTTAAATACCTCTTTATTGGTAGATATTCAGGTTTGTTTTTCTTTCTGTTATTTTTCTAGAATTTAAATGGATGCAGTGAACATCCTTGAATATGCCTGTTTGGGCATATGTGAACAGTATTTCTCTATGATAGATACCAAGAAATGGCATAAATGGATTGAAGGATAAGAACATTTAAAATTTAAATAATGCTAAGTGAAAGAAGCCAGACACAAAAGACCGCATATTGTGTGATTCCATTTATGTGGAATGTCCGGAATAGGCAAATCCATAGACACAGAAAGTAGATTTAGTGGTTGCTAGGGGATGGATGGAGGAGGAAATTAGGAGTTACTGCTAATGTGTATGGGATTTCTTTTTGGAGTGATGAAAGTATTCTGGAATTGGGTAGTGGTATACTAAAGTATACTTAGTATACTGAGTATACTAAAAACCACTGAAGTATATGTTTATTTATTTATTTATTTTTAAATTTTGTTTATTTATTTAGTGTGTGTGTGTGAGGAAGATCAGCCCTCAACTAATATCCGTGCCAATCCTCCTCTTTTTTGCTGAGGAAGACTGGCCCTGAGCTAATATCCGTGCCCATCTTCCTCCACTTTATATGGGACGCCGCCACAGCATGGCCTGACAAGCGGTGTGTCCGTGGGCGCCCGGGATCCAAACCTGGGGTGCCAGCAGTGGAGCGCACACACTTAACCGCTACGCCACAGAGCCAGCCCCCTGAGATATATGTTTAAAGTGGTGAATTTTATGTATGTAAATTTTATCTAAATAAAAAAATTAAATAGATATGACCAAATTGCCCTCCAAAAGTGTCATCCTAATTTAACTTCTAAGAATAGTGTATGAGAATACCTGTTTTTCCACATCTTCGTCAACAGTGGATGCTATCAGTCTTTTAAATTTTTGCTAATCTGACAGAAAAATAGATTTTTAAAAGTTTTCATTTCCTTGATTACCATTGGGGCTGAGCATCTTTTCTTAGATTTACTAGCCATTTGGATTTCTTTGCTCTGGGAATCAGGTGTTTACAACTTGCTCATTTTTCTACTATATTGTTATCTTTTTCTAATTAATTTATAGGAGCTTTGAATATTATGAATATTAACCTTTTATCTATTTTTTACATGTCAGACTTGTCAATCTTTTTCTTTTTTTTTTTTTTTGGGTGTGTGTGAGGAAGGTCAGCCCTGAGCTAACATCCATGCTAATCCTCCTCTTTTTGCTGAGGAAGACCGGCTCTGAGCTAACATCTATTGCCAATCCTCCTCGTTTTTTTTTTCCCCAAAGCCCCAGTAGATAGTTGTATGTCATAGTTGCACATCCTTCTAGTTGCTGTATGTGGGACGCGGCCTCAGCATGGCCGGAGAAGCGGTGCGTTGGTGCGTGCCCGGGATCCAAACCCGGGCCGCCAGTAGCGGAGCGCGCGCACTTAACCGCTAAGCCACGGGGCCGGCCCCTGTCAATTTTTTTCTTTTTATATTTTGAGTGACTTTTAGAATAGCTTCACCCACCTTTATTATACACATGTTCTGCTATATTTTGTTATGCTATTTTTATGGATTTTCATTCACAGGTTTAAGTCTTTAATCCATCTGGAATTTAGTGACTGGTATGTGGTAGGGATCTAACTATTTATTCTATATATGTATTGATCAAATATTAATGTTTTGTGAAATCCAGTTCAGAGCATTTGGTCTAATTTTCCATATGTATAGGCAGAGGAAAGTATTTAATATCCAGAAGGAGCCTCTGTTTAACCTAAGAATTGACTCCAAGAGTTTTCTAAGTGGTGAACTTCCTCCTTGAATTTAAATTCAATTAGTTTATATCAGGGGTGGATCCAGGTTTTGTGGGGCCTGAAGTTTATATAACTTAGGGGGTTCTTTTTAATGCAAGAATACCAAATTATGAATATAAATTAAGTACTGGCCCATGCAGGTGCAGAGACCTGAAACCCAGGCTTCATTAGCTTCACAGTAGATCCACTCCCTGGTTATATTATGAGAATGCATCTGTACATAAAAGGACGCGAACAGCCGTCTCCATTTATGGAGTGGTCTGACTTGCTCGTATATTCACCAACTGCCACAACTGAAGGATTTTCTTCATCTTTTCTTTTTTAAAGAGACATTTAAGTGCAGACATATACATCAAGGTGGCTTTTATGTTGTAAGTGGAGTTAGTCCAGTGGAGAAGTGCTTTCAGCAGGGTCTTTGCTGCCTCTGCATTGCTCAGATGTAACATATTTGATCAGTGGAGTAGCTGGGAGCTCAGTGTGATAATGTGGATCGTTAATTTTGCAAGCTTTTGGAACCTGAATTTACAACTTCAACTTTGCATATCTGCCTACCTTTGCGTTAGTTTGGTCAGCACTGTAGAAAGGTTTGCAAATGCAACTAACAGGGCTTTCTTTAGCAGCCTACCCCTTCAAAAATCAGAGAGGCAAACAGTGACAAGTGTCATTATAAATAACGCAGAGGGTAACAATAATACTTGACATTCACTATGAGCCAGGCTTTATGCAAAATGCTTACCTGGATTGTCTCACTCCACACTCATCACCCGCTATGAGGCAGGCACTATTGTGACCCTTGCTTTCCAAATGAGGAAGCTGAGGTTTAGAGAGAGGGTGCCTTACTCAAGGCTTCCGGGGATATTCCAGAGCCCCCCACTCCTTTCAAAATCCTCTAAGACCAATGCTCTGATTTGACAAATCAGAAAACAGACTGAGAGAGGTGACACGACCTGCGTTTTTATCTTTTGACATCAGGTTGTATTGAGTGCTCTGTGTCAAGCATAGTTTTTTAAATTTTATGGGTATTATTTAATTTAATCTCCACAAGAGTCCTATAAGATGAATACTGTTATTATCCCCATTTTACAGCTGAGAAAACTGAGACAAAAATTTTCAGGGTTGTAGCTAATAAGTGAAAGAGCTGGGACTGAACCTTAAGTAGCTGGCCTCCAGAGCCAGGCTTCTCCCTATGCTCTGCAGCTGCCTCCGAGAGAGCACCGGCAAAGCTCAGACCAGTTGCTGCCTTATTGCATCCCCTGGCCTTTCAGAGATCAGGAGAAACCAGCTCCTTCAAGTTAGACAGGGTTACAAAAACTGTGGCATATTTTAAATGTTTAAATTTGACTAATTCCTTTAACGCTCAAAAAACAGTACAATATAATTCTGCTATCCACAAGATAATTATGAGATTCATAAAAAATATCAATTCATGAGGCATGGTGGTATGGGAATAAGACATGATGTCAAGTTTATGATGAACATCTCCTTTCGGTCCCATGAGTGTCTGTTGGAAAACACACCAGAAATCTAACTTGAGGCTTTTTGGAAATGAGAGAGTGGGCCATGTCCTGACCCGATTTGGTGGTACATAGAGCCAGTAGCCTTGTGCATGACCGTTCTTTTGTTTTTTCAATGTTAGTAGCTAAAAGGATAAATGTTTATAGAAGATTATACCAAAATACTGAGCTTTGATCAAAAGAAAAGCCCCTGGATTCTAATTGACAAGAGATAGGCTTTGATTTTATGTTCTATATGTTTTATGGTTAGTTTCTTTTAAAAAATTCCATCATTTTTGATTATTTCCTGGTCAGATGTAAGTTTTCTAGGAAAGAAAGGGATATTTTTTCTTAAATCATAAAATAAATTTCCAAATTGTTGTCCCTGAATGAACGCATTAAAATGCAGGGCCCATTTCTGGTCCCATTGGTGACTTGCTCTGTGGCTTTAGGAAAATCAGTTAACCTTTTACTCGTTTCCTTGTCTGTACAATAGGAATGACAATGTTGGCATCCGATTTTTCCAAAGCATTTTTCAGAGCCTTGAATGAAAGGTATTAAAAATATTATCTGCATTATTCCCAGCTCCCACCTAGCAGTTAGCTCCAATTACCAGCCACTTAGAAGCATTTGTAGGTAGGACTCTTATCACACGTTGCTAATCACAACTTTCACAGATGTGTGTGTTGTTTCATTTCAAAAGCTAATGTTTTGGTAGTGACTGCTTTCTTTGAGAGTTAGAAAACTCAGCCACATTTCTATATAAATGTCAAAGTCTTATTAGCGCATCACCCATCCATCACTTAGGAGATTATGCAGCTCTGTTCATAGATGTAATCAGCTTTGTATTTTCATTCAAGGATAACAAACTAGCAAGGTTGAAATCTTGACTTGTCATCAGAATTGAATTGCTCCCCAGAGCTGGGAGGGAATGAGACTGAGTCAAGCCGGTTCAGAAATGGCAGTTTTCTTGAGAATCTCAATCGCTTGCTCTCCCCTTCTTCTCCTTTCAGTATGGGGACTATGACCCCTCTGTTCACAAGCGGGGATTTTTGGCCCAAGAGGAATTGCTTCCAAAAAGGGTAAGAAACCAAATTCCCTGTTTGGGAAGACATAGCAGATATGTAGTCTACAAGAAAACTAATTGAAGGACTTGCAGGAATATTGGAAATATATGGCAAGAACATTTTTACAAATATTTTGTAATCAATCTTGAGTAAAGAGTGTGGAATCTCTGTTAAGAATATTAAAACGCAAAAGTTCGTGGAATTAGTTTGGGGTTGCCAGGACTAGCATGGCCTGTAAATGATTGTTTCTTTAAAGATGGGTGAGCTGCAGTGATTCCCAGGGAGGAGTTTGGAGCAGCGTGTGTTCAGCCGGGGGAACTGAGCTGTTGGCAGCTGTGAGGGGTGGATAGTGATGGGTTGGGGGTGGGCATTGTAGTTTTTAATCCTTGGTGTTGTTCATCTTGTTCATTAGCCGCAGAAGCAGGCCCTCCCTCCCTTTTGCTGCTTCCGATTTTATAGCTGCACTCATCTGTCATGTGTAATAAAGGCTTGCTCCTCACCTTTCCCTGACTTGACCTGCTCATTTGACAGCTTCTGTGCAGCGAAGGCAGCAGCGTGCACAGCCTGGCCCGGCTGCCCCGCCCAGGATTAGTGAGCACTGCTCCTGACTGAGCTCTTCCTCTGGGTCTCACAGCCCAGGAAAAAGGGGCCCCTGCCAGGCGAGGGGCACACCTGGGCCTAAGTAATGGTGCAGCTTTCCGAGTTGAGACTCAAATTGAATGATGTTTGTTTACATGTCCACCTTTGCATGTGACTGGCTCCCTGTATGTGGCTTTTTAAAAATAGCTTTGCTGTTTTGTAAAAATGATGCATAATTATAAAAATGGCAAACGATACCAAAACTGTCTTTGTGTAGGGGTTTTTTATTTTGCTCTACTTTTTGGTAGGTAATAAATCTGTATCAAATGACTCCAGAAATGTGGGAGGAGAGAATTACAGCCTGGTACGCAGAGCACCGAGGCCGAGCCAGGTGAGGCTGCTTCGTTATTGGTTTATGTTTCTTCATGAGCTTTTTTTAAAAAACAGAACTGTAAACTAGGACGTGCTTGTTGAACAAGATGCAGTACTGACGTATAAAAAAGAAAAGGGGGGAGCTGGGAGTAATGCTGGTCTTCAATTTTGTGTGTGTCCTTTTTCTAGTGCATGTGGTATAAAGTGGGCATGATAGTTACTGCCTGTCAGGATGTGCAGACCTACTGCATTCACTGGTAATTTAGTTTCATTTTAAGAGTTCTGTTGTGTGGCAGTCCCATAGCTTTTGCTCCATTCCTCTGTTGATGGCATTTGGAGTAGCTACAGGTTTTTCACTTTTACAAAATGTTCTGCAGTGTGCAATCTTATATCGTTATATAATTGCATGAGTAGTTCTGAGGGTAGATTCTTTAGAAGAGTTGCTAAGTGAAAGGATGTGAGCATTTTGCATTTTGACAGGTGCCACCAAGTTGCCCTCCAAAAAGGTTGTACCTATTTACATACCCATCTGCAGTGTATGAGAGTATCTTTCCCGCCCTTTTCTCCCCAACACTTGTATTTATCAATCTAATTTTTGTAATCTAAAAGGTGAAAATTTGTATTAAATATTAATTAGCATTTCCTGGATCATTTTAGGAATTGATCATCTTTTCATTAGCCTTTAAACTTTTTTTCTCTTCTTTAAATCAACTTCGTCAGGGGCCGCCCCGGTGGCACAAGCGGTTGGGTGCGTGCTCCGCTGTGGCGGCCCAGGGTTCGCCAGTTCGGATCCCGGGCACACACCAACGCACCGCTTGGCAAGCCATGCCGTGGTGGTGTCCCATATAAAGTGGAGGAAGATGGGCATTGATGTTAGCCCACGGCCAGTCTTCCTCAGCAAAAATAAGAGGAGGATTGGCAGATGTTAGCACAGGGCTGATCTTCCTCACAAAAAAAAAAAAAAAATCAACTTCGTCACATGCTTTTTTTTTCAATTTTTAAAAAAGTATAACATATATACCGAAAAATGGACAAGTTATAAGTATACTGCTGGATAAATTATCACAAAGTGAAAGCACCATGTAACACCAGGTGACAAAACACCGCATGACCCCCACACTCCCCCTTCTTGCTCCCCAAAGGTAACCACTCTCCTGATTTCTAACTCCATAGATTAGCGTTGCCTGTCTTAAACTTTATATAAAAGCAATGAGACAGTTTCTGTATTTTGTGTCTCACTTCCTTTACTCAGCATCATATTGTGAGATTTGGGTTTGTGGTGTGTAGTGGTAGTTTTTCCATTTTCATTGCTATGGAGAATTCCACCATATTAATAACCACAGATTATTTATGTATTCTACTATTGATGGACATTTTGATTGTCGGGTCATCTCGTGGTTTTTACTCTTAAAAATAATGTCAAGCAGGGGCCGGCCCGGTGGCGCACGCTCTGCTGCAGCGGCCCGGGGATCGCCTGGTCGGATCCTGGGCGCACACTGACGCACTGCTTGTGAAGCCATGCTGTGGCGGCATCCCATATGAAGTAGAGGAAGATGGGCATGGATGTTAGCCCAGGGCTGGTCTTCCTCAGCAAAAAGAGGAGGATTGGCAGATGTTAGCTCAGGGCCGATCTTCGTCACCAAAAAAAAAAACAACAACAAAAAATGTCAAACAATTTTCCAGAGTAATTGTACCAATTTATAACAGCTTGTGTATGATTTCCAGTTGCTCCACCCGCTTGCCAGCACTTGGCATTCTTTCAGGTTAAATTTTTTAGATCCATTTGAGAGCATTTTGAGATCCAAGAGAGGGAAGAAGGCAAGGTCATAGGGAAACTTGAGTTAAAATATTTCCATACTATACCTATTCAGGAGTTTTCTGCAAGTCATTGCTGCTTCAAGAGCTTACTTTAAATTTGACTCATAACTTAGAAGTAGGTGACCTGGCTTTGGTTTTACAGCCCAGATAGCTCTTGCCCTAACCTCCAGCAACACCTGAAGAAATAACATCAGGCAGCTAGCTCTCCGATAGCTTGCAGAGAGAGTTGTTTCGTTACCAAAACCTTCTAGGTGAAGGAAGTACACGTTTATAAAGCGACAACTTAAATAAAATTTGAACATCAAAATCCATTTGAGAAAAGATGACATACCACTTGCTTTTCTTGAATTACTTGAGACGGGTGTCACCATTTACCAAGGACAAAGCATGAAATTGAAGCTAAGAGACACTGTAATGAATCTGTTCTCTTGTTTTTTATGGGGATGGGAAATTCTGCTTGACCTCGGTGTGTTTAATAGACTCGGGGTTGGGAAGAGCTTTGCTGGTATCTACTCTGGCTTGCGTCTTCTGGCAGGTTCGAACGTTCAGCTTGGCCTGTGCCTGCGCTCCAGTGACAGTGTCTTTCATTCTTCTCACAGGGATGAAGCTGAAATGGAATATTTGAAGATAGCTCAAGACCTGGAGATGTACGGTGTGAACTACTTTGCAATCCGGGTATGTTAAACCCTCTCCAAGTTCCCTGTGTATCAACAGCCTGAATCAGGAGCAGAATACTAAAATGGGTTACTTCTTCATTCCGGGGTGGTAGGCTCTTTAACAGTTCAGTGGTAAAGAAGAGAAGAGAAAGGGGAGAGGGTCTTATAGCCTCATTTTCTATTTTTGGACTTCAATTAGATCCTAGGTAATTGTGTATCAGTTGAGCCTCGGGGGACTTGGGTCTGGTCCTGTGCTCAGCAGAGACCTGTTTGAATGCTCTGAGAGTAATGTTTGATTATTTCTGGCTCTCTGAGATCTCAGCCCACAGGGAGCACCTGTAAATACTTTCTTGCCCCAGGGCACAAGGAGAGTAAAACTGCTTTTATAGATTACTGATTTGTTTGGGTGGGGACTCTTGTTCTCGATAGCAGGCTAATTGCTTTTCTATTCAGACCATTAATAGTCCACTGTCCTCTGGGAACCGGCTGCTTCTGCACCAGACAGGCGCTTATTTTGGTCTGGCCTTTCCAGCGTCTTTCACCCAAGGGTCTGCTGCTGGATGTAGTGCAGGGGTAGCTCCTTCCAAAGGAATTCACATGATTAACGTATTTCATTGCTGGTTCCAGACTGTGGATAAGTAGATGTTAAAAGAACCATCCACAGTGGTCCACCTTTATTATCATAATTATGATTTTCTTTCCTTTTGGGGGTTCCTATAAATTTTGTATTGAATTTGGGTAAATTGAAACATTTTAAATATTCTAGGATAGCTTTATATTTATTTGTTTTCTAAATACAGATTTTTTAATGGATTACTTTGCATAAAATAAGGCACACTGACAAGTTATGTTATGTCCTGTAGTAAACAAGTGCCTAGAAGATTTTCTATAATAATGCAGATGGTTATTTTCTAAAGTTTTATTAATTTGTATTTGCTAATTGTTTGGTTTCTTTAAGGTCAGACATTTAACACATTTCTGTGGTTTTGTGAACACAACTGTTCTTGCCCCACATGCCACCTCCTAGATTCTAGAAAAGTAGTGTTCTACAATCCTCGAAAGACAGTTTATTAGGAAATATTTCTAGAGTAGTCAGACTAAAATCTACTATTTTGTGTGTGTGTTTCTTATATTGCACAATGAATATTTTAGTGTCTTTGTGTTAAAGTTCCTGAAATATCACCATTAACTAAGGAAGATATGTGCTTAAAACAGTTTGGAAGGGGCTGCTTGAGTCCCCACCTCTCTCTGTTTATTCTCTAGAAGTGTTGGAGTCATAATGATAGGAGGCAGAGTGTGGACCCCCCTACCTTTTTTTTTAACTGGAAATGTTGAAATTTGTGATGGGAATGTGATGTTTCTACATTATTTATTTATGAGCAGGAGAATTTGGGGTGAAGATAGAATCTGGTGTGGACGTATATAGTGGTTAAGTAATGCATGATTTTGTTCGATATGAGGCGTGAAGGCAGCTGTGAAAACTAGATGGCGATTGGGTGACCAAATGCCTAATAAAAAAATGAGATTAAAAAAATGTCAAGTCTTAGAATGAAAAAAACCTGGGATCCTTGTGTCCCAATGATGGTGGGTTAGAGGTGGCAGCACGTGTAGTTGACAAGGACAGGGATAGGAAGACAATAACATCCTCAAAGGAGGATGAAGGGAAATCACTTGGGTCATACTTCTTTTTAAAATTTAAACTAGATAGTCAGAAACGTAATGAAATATCTCGTTTTCCAAAATGTACTATAGGTTTTAAAAGTACAAAGCCTCATTTGTGTTAATGCGGTAGTATTAAGAGCTTTGCAGATGAACAGAGGAATCTCTCTCATGGTTTGATAATAGCACCTGACTTCGGAGTGTTAGAAGGAATAAAAAGATTTATCTCAGAGCGCTCACTTCTCCATCTGACGCCTGCTGTTAGATTGGTACTTCTCATCACAGTCCGACCACCGTCTCCGTTTGCAGATCTGTTTTCCTGCCCTTGAGTCTTGGTTCAATTTCCTTGTTGTCAACACGGGGTCAGATGCTGCAGGTCCTCGTGCGGGGAGCTTCCTCCCACTGTCATACAAGGGCCAGACCCCAGTGCAGGCGGATGGGCCTGCAGCGCAAGGATGTGGCCTCCAGGTCCACAGCTGGGTCAGTGACATGGGGCCCCTGGCGCTCTGTCCTCTTGCTGCTTTGACTGCTGACCAGGACCGCTGTCAGAACCACAGCACACGTACGGTTAATTGGTTAAATTCTTAAACAGCTCTATTGAGGTATAATTTATATACAATTTATTTTGATTTTTTTTTCTTAATTTATTATAAAAAGTTTCAAACATACAGGAAGATTGAAAGAATTTTACAGCGAATACCCATATATACCCACTGCCTAGATTCTACAGTTAACATTTTACTATACTTGCTTTATCACATTGAGACTACATTTTAACATAAAATAAGACCACCTGATCCCAGCACTTAGAGGTTTCTTTCTGGCAGTCCAACAGCCTTTGCTTTTAACATAAGAAACGTTTAATCCTACGGGTTTTTATTCTACATCCATGAAAACCTGGTTACTTAATTAGAGATAACAGTGCCTAGATTGCTGCTGCATTAGCCATCAAGCCAGTGACAGAAGCCTTCAGGGATCCCTCTACGGGACACATGAGTCGCAAGAATAGTACGGTTGTGCCCCTGCCTGCCCCACTTCAGGAAGCTGGAGGCCCCCTGGGTTACAAGACAGCTGTGACTTCTGTTGGGACCTGTTGAAACTTGTCATATGTAACGGTGTGTGCCAGGTTCTTTGGGAAGCTGGATCAAATCCCAAACCTCAGCTGGAGCTGACAGAGGCTGTTCTTTATCGGATCTACAGAATAAAAAGGGCACAGAACTGCTGCTTGGAGTGGATGCTCTGGGGCTTCACATCTATGACCCTGAGAACAGGCTGACCCCCAAGATCTCCTTCCCGTGGAATGAAATCCGAAACATCTCATACAGTGACAAGGAGGTAGGACATGTCTGTACTGCAGATGCACCAGTGGTCCAGCAGAAGGACTTTCCCCATCTCTCCTTGCTGGAGCAATCCCCAGCCAGACTTCTCCTTGTTATCAATGAAATCCTTTAATTCTCAGGCTTTGGATTTTTTGGTTGTTGGTTTTTATAGTATTTACAGAACAGTATGGGCATCCTATTTTCAAATAGCCTCACTAAACCCCCCTGCTGACTAACAAGAGGCTGGGAAGTTCAACTTGTCAGTACTAAACCCCAAGGAAGTGTAAACAAACCAGAAAGTAACATTTTCTTATTGCTTGGCTTTCTATTTCTGTTGAGAAATTTTCTTTGTATTTTAAGTGTGGTATATGTTAAACCCTCTCCCTCTGTCCAGTGCTTGATACGTGTGATGGGGATATATATATATATATATATCCATATATATGTGTGTGTGTGTGTGTCTCAGCAATGATATAAGGGTATCAGGCTAACCTGCTTACAAGAATTTGAGAATAAAGTTTGAATAATTTAGGGTGAACACTGTACTAGAATTCAGATATTTCTATACAGGATGGTGACCTTTCCCAAATGCTGTAACCCTGTATTCATTCATTCATTCATTCATTCATTCATTCTTTGTTAATTGTAAAGGAATTGTTGAGCATCTGCTTTGTGTTAGGTTTCGTAGGGGAAATAAAGATTTAGAAAATCCAGTCTCAGCCCTCAAGGAAGTTGGAGTCAGGTAACACTTCAGCTGCTGTAATGCATAACTGCAGTGGAAGGGACTGATGGTGAGGAGGATGGTGATATAGTGCTTTTCCACTTACAAGCACTTTCACCGCTTATGATTCGGTCTTCACAAAAACACTGCTGTAAGAGGAGGGGCCCTGTTTTGGTTGTCTCTGTGTCACATCAGAAGACGGAGATGCAGAGGGATCAAGTGACCTGTGATCAGTGAGGGGAATAGCAGGGGCTGAGCTCCAGGTTCCCTGAAGCCACATTCCTGCTTTTCTGAGGGGCGCAGAGGATGAGCCCTGAGAGCACAGGGTACCGGGGAGAGAGAGCAGGCCTGGACGGTCCTCAGCGATGCGCTGGTGCCTGCACAGCCGGGACGCCGAGTGTGGAGTGGCAGGGACAGCTCATGTTGTTGTCTGCAGAGCCCCCACCCCTGAGCAGATTTCCTGTTTTCTCTTTCCTCGTAGCAACTCAAGGAAAGGAACACCAGGCCCCTGGTTTCCAACACGTGGTTGAGATCTACTCTGCCATGCTTGATGAGACAGATTGAGTTTCTTAATTCAAAACATTCTGGCTTTCAAATTTTTGTAAGGAGCCCAGGAGATGAGGATTAGGTATTTCTTTTTTAAAGTACTTCGGTTGAGGGCCGACCCGGTGGCTTGGCTGTTAAGTGCGCGCGCACCGCTGCTGGCGGCCCGGGTTTGGATCCTGGGCGCGCACCAACGCACCGCTTGTCCGGCCATCCTGAGGCCACATCCCACATGCAGCAACTGGAAGGATGTGCAGCTATGACATAGAACTATCTACTGGGGCTTTGGGGGGAAAAAATAAAATTAAATTAAATTAAATAAAAAAAAATACTTCCATTGAAAGCTCCACATGACTTAAAGCAGTAGGTGTGCCACGGTACAGCAGTTTTTCATCCCTAATTTCATAAAGTCTGTTTACTGCACATCCACATATTTGTGTGCTAAAGGTTCCCAAAACACTCGTTATTCACAGAACCCAAGGATTAAAGTCTCCCCTAGACACAATAAACTCTCATATACCCTCTCCTGTGGCAAGGCGCCATCATGTTGCATCATGTCAATAACTCACGCTGTAAGAGGGCCCCAAGCTGACTTGACATAATAGGAAGTTGTCTTGGTAGTTATGCATGACAGCCGTGCTGTCAAAACAGAAATGTTGGTTTATTTTAAGTGATCCATTGATTCTTTGTGTGTGTGCCCTGGCATGGCGCAGAGCCTGTGGTTTCCCCACTACTTGTGGTTTCCCACTGACAGCTCTGGGGTTTGACAGCAAGGCCAAAAATAAGATCACGAAATTCACAAATAGCGGCCTACACAAGAACAGTACTGCTTCTAAGTTAACTTGACCAAAAGCTAAACAAAGGATCATTTTCTGTCCTTGGTGTGCTAACTCCTTGTTGGGCAATATAACATGTGAAAGAAATATCCAAGAATATAACTTCCCAAACATTTATCTGCTTAGCAGGTCTTTCTTGGGAATGGATATCCCTTTTTATTTTGTAATCATTATTTATTTATTTATTTTTTCTCCCCAAAGCCCCAGTACATAGTTGTGTATCATAGTTGTAGAGTTGTAGCTCTTCTGTGTGGGACGCCGCCTCAGCACGGCTTGATGAGTGTTGCGTAGGTCTGTGCCCAGGATCCGAACCGGCGAACCCTGGGCCTCCAGAGCGGAATGTGCGAACTTAACCACTGCACCACTGGGCCAGCCCTGGATATCCCTTCTTAAAGTGCATCTTTGCAGTCTAGGATCTGCTGGTCTCCTCAGGAATGGTTGGGAACATCAGTTGCCATTTGTTCTTAATATGCTTCCCTGCCTAGTGGTCTGGCCCTGGTTCTCCTACTAAGCTACCACCCCATCCTTACCATTCGCTTTCTCTTCCCTTTGATTTCAGGAACTATGTTTTCCTCTTCTGCTCTAGTTTGTTCTTCTTTACACTTTACTTTCTTCCTTCTATTAACAGCTTTCATCAAATAATCCCCATGTTCAGAAATCTGGAGTGATGACTCCCTGTATGCTGTCACATCAAATCTAAACCCTTCTGACTGTCCACCCCCAGCCACCCTTGCCTTCCTCCAAGTCTAAACTCATGATATCGTCTTAGTCATCAAAGAGCTAAACAAACCCGCACACAGACACTCAGTGCTCATTTCCCCGTCTCTGCCTTATTTCTATTTCTCTCCCTGTCCAGAATGCCCCTCCATCCTACCTTTTAGCTTCTCTGTCATATTCTTTGTCTAATACCAGCTGAAGTCCCCTCCTACTACAAGACCTGCTTTGAACACCCAGGACATGAGTGATTTGTGCCACCAATGGAGTGCTACTATATGATATAATTCTTGAGTGATTGACTGTTGTTAGTCTAGTTCCAGCTGGGTTGTGAGCTTCCTGAAGGCAGGGCTGTGCCTTAGACACTACAATGTTGGCATCAAGGTTGGGCCTGTCAAGGGTTCTTGTTTCAGGTTTCCAAGCCTAAGGTGGTGCTGAGAGTACACCTTCCAGGATCCTGAACTTCCACAGCCCCAGACGTGGCACACACAGACACTTATAATTCACCATGGTTTAGTGCCTGGGCACCAGGAAGGCAGGACAAGACTGTGCCTTGTGCTGGATCTCTGCCAGCGTGGTTGCTGCTTTTGTGGAATCTCCCAGTTGGTGGTAACGTTCTAGGCTGTCAGACTGAAACTGTTCTGCTTCCTTCTTTCAGTTTACTATTAAACCATTGGATAAGAAAATTGATGTCTTCAAATTTAATTCCTCAAAGCTTCGTGTTAATAAGCTGGTAAGTTGAGACCCTGATTTTTATTACTGATAACTGTACTTCTTTTGAGAAGTTGAATGCCCTTTCTGAAAGAGTATGAGAATGACATCTTGTGAGATGACAGCTCACTTGGTACGCACTTTTCCAATAGGCCTTGAAAGACTCTTCTCTTGACTTAACCTAAAGAGTCAAACCTAAATTTTGTGATGAGGAATTGTTAAAAATTGTTTTTATTGGAGTACTTCATATATATAAAAGGATAAGTATGATTATGTATAAGGTATAAAGAATGACAAAAATAAATAGCTATGTGCCCACTACCCAGCTTTAAGAAATAGCACGCTTCCAATACTGTTGAAACCCCTCATGTAGGCACCCTGCTCTCTCCCCTCACACCTCCCTGAGGGGGATCATTATTCTATGCTGCATATTTATTATCCTCTTGCTTTTCATCAGAACTTGATTTCATATATGGCAAAAAAAATATGCTATAAAGTTTTGTATGTTTTTGAAATTTATGTATAAGTGCTGTCAACTGTATTCTTTCATTACTTGCCTTTTTCACACATTATTTTTTGAGATCTATGTTGATTCTTAAAGATATGATCCCTTCATTTTCACTGCTGTATAGTATTCCATTGTATGGATATATATGTGTGTGTGTGTATTTTTTCATTCTCCTATTAATGGACATAAGTGCTTTCCACTTCTGTGCCATTTTATTTTATTTTATTTTTAATTTTATTTATTTATTTCCCCCCAAAGCCCCAGCAGATAGTTGTAGGTCATAGCTGCACATCCTTCTAGTTGCTGTATGTGGGACGCGGCCTCAGCATGGCAGGAGAAGCAGTGCGTCGGTGCGCGCCCGGGATCGAACCCGGGCTGCCTGCAGTGGAGCGTGCGCACTTACCCGCTAAGCCACGGGGCCGGCCCATTTTGTGCCATTTTAAAAAGGCTGTTACGAACATTCTCGTATCTGCCTCCTGGTTCATGGGCAATAGTTTCTCTAGAGTTTAGAGAATATATACACACAGCCCTGCAAGTGCAGGGCTATAGTATATGTCCAAATTCAGGATGATGCCACATCATTTTCCAAAGAAAGTGAATTAATTTACAGATCCAACAGTAGGGGAGTGAGACTTCCTTTTGCTTTATATCCTCCACAATTGTATTATCAGCTTTTTAAATTTTTTGCCAATCTTGTGCATATAAAGTGGTATCTCAGTGTCATATTAAATTTGCATCTTTATATTTACTAATGAGGTTGAACACCTTTTTGTATGTTTATTGGCAAGTCTTGTTGTCTCTTCTGTCAAATACTTATTTTATGTCTTTTAGCTATTTTTCTCTTGGGTTGGTTGTTTTCTGTATTGGTGATATCTTCTCCCAGTTTGTGGCTTATTTTTCCTCTTTTTTATAATGTTTTGACAAACAAAAAATTTTTAATTTCAATGTTGACAAATGTATATATCTTTTCCTTAATCATTGGTGGTTTTTGTGTCTTGCCATCTTTCCTTATCCTATATCATAAAGATATTCTATATTCTCTTCTAAAAGTTTCAAGGGCTTGATCTTCACATTTAAGTCTTTCATCCTTCTGGAATTGATTTGTGCATATGGTATAAGGGAGGGATATGCTTTATTTTTTCCACATGAATAACCTCTTGACCCAGCCCAACCTATTGAATGAACTTTCCTCTCCTCCCTGCTCTGCAGAGCCACCTCCTGACTTAGGAGAGGGAGGTGCATCTGGAAGACATGCTGAAGTTTCATCAATTTCTCTCTTCGCTTGTGTTTTTTGCTGCTTGGCACATCAGAGACTCCCTCATTTTGCCTGTCTCCAGAGCCGAGAGCACTCGAGGCCATTGGCGGGGCTTTGGGGTTTCCCTCCATGCTTTCCTCTTCAGATTTCCTGTTGCCCACAAGAGCCCTCAGACCAAAATGCTGTAGTGCTGGTCAGCTGATAGGCAGTGAAGTAAATTTGTGAGCTTAACACCTCTTGCCTCTGTGACCACAGATTCTCCAGCTATGTATCGGGAACCATGACCTTTTTATGAGGAGAAGGAAGGCTGATTCTTTGGAAGTTCAGCAGATGAAAGCCCAGGCCAGGGAGGAGAAGGCTAGAAAGCAGGTGAGCAAGATGTGTTGGAACTTCTGTTGTTAGCAGTCTGTGGGCTTTGGCCTGGGAGGGGAGGTAGGGAGTGGTCATGGGCTGACAGGAGTCATTTGGCCATGGATATGCCTGCTCTTATTTTATCCCTGTTGCGTCTTTATTGGCTGATGCCCAGCTGGCGAGGTGTCAGCTCTGGAAATGAGGAGTAAACTCTAAGGCCATATCTAAAAGCAGCATGTCTAGTTATTTCTCCACTTAAGTGAAGTAAGTCAAGTGTGATGAATGCAGGTTTGGGAAGAGATAGCCAAGCATGCGTGTATCCATCCATCCATCCATCCACCTCTCGTCCATCTAGCTGGCTTTCTCTCTTTTTGCCTTCCCGTCTCCTTTGCCCGGCCTTCTCCTTTTCTAATTAGATGGTGATGGAATGCATGGCGGCATTTCAGTGCTCGCTGCTGGAATGCTAATTAGACTCCGGCCGCACTTCCTGCTGCAGGTCAGCCCAAGCCACACGTCGCCCGCAGCGGGAGGGGCGGGGAGCGCGTATCAGCAGACTAGACGGTCTGCATCATTGTTTTCTACTCACAGACCTTTTCGACTCACCGAAATCCACACAACTAATCTGAGCCTCGCTGCTGAGAATATCAGTTGTGGTTTTGGATGAACCACTAGAGAGAATGGCAGCAACTGCAGTCTGCTGCCCTCAGGACTCGCAGGCCCAGAGGTGTAATAATTAGACTGTGTGCAGCTCTCTGATTTGGGTACTCCGAGACTTAGAATGAAACGTGCAGTTTGATCCAGTATGCTTTCAGCTCTCCATCTCTTTGCTTTCCGAGACGGTGGGCCATAGATGTGCTCTTTGGATGATTTGGGGGTGATGGAACGGATTATGTTGGACAGAGAAATGGTCCTGAGCCAGCATGGGGTCATAATGGCAACTTAAAAGAAGAGCCCTCTTTGACTTCTTTTCAGGAGAGCAAAGCTTAGAAGTGAGAGATCCGAAAACAGCAAGGAGCGTGTAGGCCTTTGGGCTGTGGCAGACAGTAGCATGAGCACAGCCCAGAACTGCACTGCCTGTAGAACAGCAGAGGCCATCCCGAGCATCTGCAGACCGCAGGTCAGGGGCTCTGTTGGGCCTGTGGTGCAGACCCTGATCTTAGAGCCAGATGCCACACTTGGTATGTGACGTTAGTGAATGGCTTACCTTCCAGAGCTCAGTTTTTTCATCTGTCAAGTGGAGCTAATCATACCTCTTCTCTGTCTCAGATCAAAGGACACGTTGTACCCGAAAGTCTCTGTAAGCTTAAACCACTTGGCAGACGGGAGGTCCGTTTTACTTGGGGTGGAGGTCTCAGGGAAAGTGCAATGCTGGGAACAGAAGGGAATTGCCTGCACTTTTTTCAAGCAGAGAATAATGGAGCTATAGTAATCCACCTAATGGAAATCTTAATATGATGGAAATTAGAGAACAAATTGGCTAAGCTTTTCATTGACCTGCAAGAGGAAAATTGAAGAAGAATTTACGCTATTTTATTGCTTCTCTTTGCATTATTCCTTCGAGTCTCAATGCATTTGTTTTTGGCTTAGTATTTAGAAAAAGCAACAGTCATAGAAACCTTTTGTTTGGGAGAAGATTGAAGCAAGAAATAAGTAATTAAATGTGCTTTAATTATTTAAGGAAGAAAGTAGTGCAGTGGACACTTCTGGCTTCTGCTTTCTGAACTCAGTTAGTACCCTCGGATCACAGAGAATAGCACTTGTCCTGTGCTTGTGTCCCTTATTAAGCTCAGCATGTGGTCCAATTAATACAGTGATCCAGAAGGCAAGAGAGGTGGTGGCTGCTTTCTACTGGTGCCTTAAGGACGGTGGGCTGTGTTCCCTGCCTGGCTCCCTCTTGTTGCAGGCCTGGCTCAGGAGTTGCCTCCGTGTGAGGCTGTGAGAGTCTGTGCTGTGGCTGCTGCAGCTTCCCCCTGCAAAACACAATGTGTGAACTACTGATGCGTCACACAGAATGATTCCATCTTCTCTGTGGGTCAGAGGCAAGAAGGGAGCTATTGTTGATGAAATGAGAGATGTGGGAGGGGTCCATGTGGATTAGAAATGGCAAGGTGGCTCATCCACCCAGATGAGAAAGCTCTGTGTTTCTGGGGCTCCATCTCAGGGAGAAGGAACCTGCATTGTGTCCTGTCAGCCACAGGGCAGAGTCACGTGAGGTCTCCCAACAAAAAGGCGTATTGGCAAGGTAGCCGTTTCAGCACAGTGTGTGAGAATGCCTCCTTCAATCCAGTAGAGACTGGGCTTGGTTTTTTGTTGTTTGTTCATTCACCACTAGCTGTTTTTTCAGGGAGCACAGCTTTCAACTCTACAGCTGGTTTAGGACAGAGGGTGGTGGCGACAAGAATGACACTGGCTACTTAAAGTAAAGAGAAACAAGGGTCTCCAAAGGGGAGCGTTCTTGGATCCCTGTGGCACCAGAGGCCCTGAGCCCTGGGACTGACTGCTCTCGTTCCCCCGCAGATGGAGCGGCAGCGCCTCGCTCGAGAGAAGCAGATGAGGGAGGAGGCTGAACGCACAAGGGACGAGTTGGAGAGGAGGCTGCTGCAGATGAAGGAAGAAGCAACAATGGCCAACGAAGCACTGGTGATTTTTGAGGGGTCTGCGTCTCAGGAAGCTACACGGGGACTTCCTCAGTTTTCTGGAGTTAGGCCTCCTGAGGACCACGAATTAGCAACATTTGCTTTGACACTTTATATCGGCTTAAAAAAAAATCAGTGCCTTTTCTTCCCCCTGTGTTGGCAGAAGCAGATTTGGGTTGAGTTCTTGTGCAGCCAGAATCCACTTTCACCGTGGCTGCCTCTAAAGCAGGGCTCCTCAACCTCGGCACGACAGACACCGGGGTCAGATCATCCTTTGTGGGAGGAGCTGTCCTGTGCATTGAAGGATGTTTAGCAGTGTCCCTGGCCTCTGCCCACTAGACACCAGTAGCACCACCTCACCCCCCAGTTTGTGACAATAAAAAAGGTCTCCAGACATTGTTCTATGTCCCCCAGGGGGCAAACTCTCCTCTGGTTTTGAACCGCTGATTTAAAGGGAAAGAAGAACGGTTAAGTTGGTTTTCTCCCTCATAAAGCATAAGCCTCAGCTCAGGTGGGTATGTAAAAAAGGTGCTTTCTTGTTGCTTCCCATGAATGGAACCTGAAGGGCCCTTCTGAAAAGTTGAGGGGTGTGGCTTGTCATCTGTTGCCAGAGTGTCATCTGAGGGGACACTCAGTGGCAGGGCCCCCAAGGAGCCCAAGACTCTGTTTCTTGCTGACCTGAGTGTCTGAGGCCAGATCTGGGCGGGGTAACAGGCACGTGATCCCCGTTCCAGCTGACAGCACTCTTCTCCCCAGATGCGGTCTGAGGAGACGGCTGACCTGTTGGCAGAAAAAGCCCAAATCACTGAGGAGGAGGCAAAACTCCTGGCACAGAAGGCCGCAGAGGCCGAACAGGAAATGCAGCGCATCAAGGCCACAGCCATTCGCACGGAGGAAGAGAAGCGCCTGATGGAGCAGAAGGTGCTAGAGGCCGAGGTGCTGGCACTGAAGATGGCCGAGGAGTCAGAGAGGAGGTCAGAAATGGGGGGAAGGTAGGGGTCCTGGGCACTGGGGCCAGGGCAAGGGGCCGCTTGGTCCTAACCCTGCCCTGAGGCAGAGCTTGACTGCAGCTGTCCTCAGGCTGCTTCTCCATCTTCTGGGGCAAGGGAGAGGCTCCTTTGACAGGTTGGTGGGGACTGGTGCTTAATCTGGTTTGGCGGCTGGAGCCTGCAGAAGGACACAGGAACACAGTTCTCTTGTCGAGTGGACCTCTGGTCACGCGTGTGCCTTTGTGATAAGCCCCTGTCCCTCTGATGGCTGTGTTTGTAGGAAAACCTTCAAGCATGTCCACAGGCTGCTTTTAGCTGAGGAGATGTAAGAAGGCTCTTCTTACATTTAAAATATGTGGTTCTTTTCCCTTTTTGTTTAGGGGCCCTGTGGGAAGACAGCAGCTATTTACCTTTAAAGTAGAAACTAGGCACCCTCTTCCCTGCAGCCCTTCCTTGGTGCTGAGGCTCCTGAGGCAGATGGGAGGGGAGGGCTAGGATTCTCTCTATGGCCAGGAGGCCCCAGCTCACGACCAGGTTGAAGGATGGACCTGTAGTCTGTACTTTTTAAAGACTACTCTAGGCTCTGGATTGTTCTGGTCCTGCGGCCTTCAGATAAACACTGGCACATTCCCCACAGCATTTGGCTCTGTTTAAATGAACAATACCTGGGAATGTTGTCCTTGCTTGGAAGTTCTGATTTCATGTAAATGTCCCCCTTGCCCTCCACCATCCTTGTTTGCTTGGTCTGGTGCCATCCTCAGGGTTAACCCGGGTCCCTCCTCTCTAGGTACGTAAGGGAGAAGAGGGGTCTCTTTCTTCCACCTGTCATCTTCAGTGGAGCTGACAGCTACTCCTTTCCTTGCAGGGCCAAGGAGGCAGATCAGCTGAAGCAGGACCTGCAGGAAGCCCGCGAGGCCGAGCGAAGAGCCAAGCAAAAGCTCCTGGAAATCACCACCAAGCCCACATACCCGGTGAGCCTGGGTAGGGGCCACCAGCCTGCAGCTGCTCAAGACCTGATAACCTTCCCTTTCCTCCCAGCCCTTCGGTTCACCTGGCGGTGCCTTCAGGGTGACTCTTCAAGCAGACACATGGTGCAATGAGTGATGCAGAGAGCCTGCAGTTAGGGACTGGGTAGAACACCTGGTCTGCCATTTGGCCTTGGGCTAGTTAGTCACCTCTCTGATTTCAGAGGGAACAGGCAACAGGGCCTTTTCCAGCTCTGAAATGTTTTTGTTATTCTAAGTAAGTAATAGAGTCCCAAGTTATCCTCAAGAGAATTTGCTCTCTAGCGTCTCAAGGCCAAGCTGAATGTAATCTTCAACTACTGGTATATACCATATGCCATCATTGTAGTTCTGGGCAGGGACAGCCTGTGTACTCAGAGTGAACTACTGCCGTGCATGAACCAGCTTCCAACCTCAATTTTGGGACAAGGAGGCCAACTTCGATTAAATAGGGTCACAGGGGCCGGCCCCGTGGCTTAGCGGTTAAGTGCGCGCGCTCTGCTGCTGGCGGCCCGGGTTCGGACCCCGGGCGCGCACCGACGCACCGCTTCTCCCGCCACGCTGAGGCCACATCCCACATACAGCAACTAGCAGGATGTGCAGCTATGACATACAACTATCTACTGGGGCTTTGGGGAAAAAAGGAGGAGGATTGGCAATAGATGTTAGCTCAGAGCCCATCTTCCTCAGCAAAAAGAGGAGGATTAGCATGGATGTTAGCTCAGGGCTGATCTTCCTCACACAAAAAAATAAATAAATAAAAATAAATAAATAGGGTCACAAAATGAATAGAGAAGCCTCTTCTCTTCCTTTCCTCTGTGCGTTCAGTTCAGCAGACATTTTTGCATACCTGTTCTGTTCTATATAATACCAGGCAGATGCAGAGCCTTTGTATCGACAGGTGTACAGATGCCTAGAGGAGACCTTAGCTCAGCCTTGAGGGGCAGGAGAGGCTCAGGATGGTGCCTGAGCTGACTCTTGAAGGGAGACTAGGAACTAGCCAGGTGGGAAAGCGATGATAGGGTACAGGGTATTCTAGGCAAGTGCACCAATGTGCACTCAGCACAAATGCACGCACGGCACGTTCACACACACAACACAGACATGCACACAGTAAAGAGGCACCCAGGGCACAGAGGCATAAGCTCAGGGTTTGAGATGGAGGGAAATGTGAGCAGTTTGCTATTGTCATCTGTTCTGGTTATCTATTACCGTGTGACAAGCCACCCCAAGCCAGCCAGGCAGCTCAAAACAACCATTTGTTATTCTCTCTCATGGCTTGGTGGGTTGATTGGGCTGATGGTCCTTCCTCAGGATCTTTGAGGCTGTTGCAGGCAGATGGCAGCTGGACTGGAATCATCCGAGGGCTCATTTGGGCTGGACACCCAAGATGTGTGTGTTTTGAAAACATACATTGCAGCAAACTTTATACATTGTTCTAACAATAAATCAATCCTGGAGGAGATCATCCATATCAGCTTTTTAATCATATTCCGTTGTATGGGTGGATCATAATTCATCTAACCAGTCCCCTGTGGATGGGTGTTTAGTCTGTTTTCTTTTGCAGTTATGAACAAAACGGCTCTGAACATCTCTGAACACAAATCTTTGCATGTCCATGTGGATATAGTAGAGTAAATTCTCACAGATAGAGCTGTATGGTCAGATTTTCCATTCTGATGGTCTCCACAGAGGTCATACCAGTGCCTGCTCTCAGGTAGTGCAGCACCTGGCACTCACCTTTCCGGACATTTTTATGATGTATAACATACATACAGAGAAGTGTCCAAATTGTAACTATACAGCGTGATGAATTTTCACAGACTTAACACACCCATGTACCCAGCACTCAGATCAGAAAACAGAATGTTGTAGTACCCCAGAAGCCCCCTCTCAGCACCACCTTTGATACCCACACAGGCAGTCTGCCTCAGGCTTGTTATTGTCTCAAGTGCATGCTCTGAGCCTCTGCTCTTTCCCAGACACTGTCCTAGACTCAGTAAAGGATCCAAGGATGAAATAGAAGCAGATCCTGCCCTCAGGAAACTTGCTAACAGTAGAAAGATGAAGACACAGCCAAAAAGGATTCTTTTACGGGGTGGCATTAGAGAAGTGCCATTGCAGAACCGGAAACACAGTGTTAATGCACAGCAAAGAAAAGAGTTGCCGTCTGGCCAAGACGGATCCAGAAAGGTTTTGGTGCGGAATCGTAGTATTTGAGAAGCACCTTGGAAGAGAGATGGAGGATAGGGAGGAGGCATGGTTTAAGCAAAGGGACAGAGATGGGACAGCAGAGTGATCCAAGGGGTAACAAATGATACATTGACGATTTTGTGGGGCAAATGGAGGAAGAAGCTGGAGGAGTAGTTTGGGGCCATATTTTAGATGACTTTGTTCTGGGATGAGAAAGTCCTCAAAACAAATCTAATTGCTTCACCCTCTGCTTCAGGCCACACTCTGGCTTGATCTTCTGAATCCAAGCCCCTCAGCATTCAGGGGAGCTCTTTATGGTCCAGTCCAGTCTCCCACCTGCCTCTCCACACTGACACTGCAGGCACTCGGCATTCTCGCCGAGCACCCTCTGCGCTGCCCAGTGCCAGCCTCTTGCCTGGCAAGCCTTCTCCTCTGGCATGTCCTCGGATGTCACCAGAAGCAGCATCTCTTCTAGCATACCTTTTCCAGCTTTCTCGGCCTCTGTTCACTCCCTGGCTACAGTGTTTACCTGTTTAATTGTGATGATCTGCAAATGCATCTGTTTACTGAAAAAGACTTTCAGCTGCTCAGAGCCAGGGACCCAGTCTTGTTCTCTGCCTCTCCAGCTCCTACCTAGCATGGGGCCCGGGTATTTCCTCGTGAAGAAGTGAGTGGGTGTTGTGTTTAGTTTGGCTGAGCGTGAAGAACAGTTAGAGGCTTGAAGGGAGAGGAATGATTTGCCTGGATTTGGGATCTTTGGGGCTGATCACCTGGCAGCAGCGAGTATAGAAAGATTAAAGAGAGGAGACACAGGGGTGACAGTTGTGACGGGAGCCCATGGTGGTACTGGGAGACAGGGCTCACACTATGCCTATTGCCTTTGCGTCTGTTGGAAGGTCAGTGCTAACACAGCAGTGCCCCTCTGTTCTTGTAGAATCAGAACCTCCTAATCGATTTCTCGTTCATAGCCCATGAACCCACTTCCAGCGCCGTTGCCTCCTGACATACCAAGCTTCAACCTCATTGGTGACAGCCTGTCTTTCGACTTCAAAGATACTGACATGAAGCGGCTTTCCATGGAGATAGAGAAAGAAAAGTACGTAGCCTCCTTCATCCTCCCCTGTGCCCTGCTTGGGCAGGCGGTGAACTAGAGTGAGTCTATCTTATCTGGGGAAAGTGGAGGGTTGCCGCAGCAGCCTGTCGCTAGCTCCTGCAAAGGTTTGCTCTGTTCTCACCCACTGGAGGAAGAATTTCCTAATCAGAAATGAAGGACAACAGACCAGCTTTCAATCTTCCAGGACAAAAATGATGCTTGATTGGTGACCTGGAGTTTATAGTGGCGCAAAAACCTCACCTAAAGTATAAGACTGATTGTCAGGGGTCCTCGAGTCAGCCAGACTGCTGTTCACATGGTAATAGAGCATGTGATAATGTTCTAAGCTGGTAATAGAACATGTTTCCTAGTTGTGTTCTCTGGCGGCTGAGGTCTGTGGTGGTTCCTGTGTCTAGAATGAAGGTGGAGGAGAAGAAACTCAGGCTCGAGGCTGAGGAAAGCAAACAGCCAGGGCAACAGCCGAGCTGAGCCAGCCCCGCTGCATGTAGTAGCACTGAGCTGAGCCCAGCACGCCCTGTTCACAGCAGCTTTTGCTGAGCTGTCTTCTTCCTTCGTTTTGTGGTCACTGGAAGTGGATCCGTGATGAAAAGGCATCCCACTGCAGAGGACGTTTAACCGAGGTCCCCTAATTCAGAGCCATAGGGAAATCGACCAGCTGTGCTGTGGCTTGCCAGAGGAGAATCACAGTAGCTGGCATGTACTGAGTGCCTCGGCACCAGGGTTTTTCAGCTTTTGTCTCATTTCATTCCCACCAGCTAACATCAGACTGACATGAAAGGTAGGTTTTAGTGTTTCCATTTATAAATGAAAACCCAGATTTAGAGCATTTAAGGAACTCACCCAGCATCCCACAGCTGATGAGGGACAGACCTGAGCGGGGGTTCAGCCTCTCGCCTTGCTGACTCTATAGCCTGTGTGCTTTCACCTTGTTTAGCACCCTGGGATAACCCTCTCGGGGAAGTGTCTTCTTAGAGCCCAGCGTGGGCAACCATGAGTCGAGCTGTGTGTCTCTTTGGGCTCGCATACTGAGGGTATAGATAAGTAGCCAGTGAGCCAGAGTCGCTGTCCGTCATATCTGCTGTCTGAGTTCCCCTTCCAGCCTTTTACCACTGTCCAGGCATAGTAAGTGTTATGTGGCTGTGATCAGGGTGAGGCCACACTCTATTCTGTGTCCTGCTTTTTTATAGTTTGTATTTTCTTACTTATGACCCATACACATGTAGCCATGGAAATTACTATAGAATGTTCCTTGGCATTTGTGTTGCATGGTTTGCCTGGCCAAGCCCTTGTAGTTGGACGCTTTGAGGGTGGTCTCCAGCTCTTCACCATCATAGATACAGTGTATCTACTTGCAGGTGGTACTGGGGGTCTTTTTCTTCCTGGTGTTGGCAGGGTGAGCTTCTGTCATCTTTAGGAGATGATGTCCCAAAACAAGTAGAGGTGTGGCCACGGCCTATCAGAAGAGGTCACTTGAATGGAGGTAATTCTTCGAGAAGGATTGAGACAAGGAGATTGTTTTGGATGCCAGGAAGCTTGTTTCATGTGTTGTTTTTTGTATAGAACTACGAGCTGTCTGTTACAACTGGTATTTGTAGAGCACTTTATGAGGGTTTACAGAGGGCTTTCCTACATAGCCCTGTGATCATTATCCCTATTTTATGGATGAAGAAACAGATTTAGTCAGAGCAGTTAAGTGACTGGCCCAAGCTGCAGGACCCATGAGCGGCAGAGTCAAGACGCGTACCCCTGGCTTCAGAGCCTGGGTCCCACACTGAGCAGCTTGTGGGTCTGGAGCATCTCAGTTCTGATATGTCTCACTATTGGCCCAAGCCGTGTATCCTCTTGCCAACAGAGTGGAGTATATGGAGAAGAGCAAGCACCTGCAGGAGCAGCTCAATGAACTCAAGACTGAGATCGAGGCCTTGAAACTCAAAGAGAGGGAGACGGCCTTGGATATTCTGCACAACGAGAACTCTGACCGGGGCGGCACCAGCAGCAAGCACAATACCATTAAAAAGGTACTAAGTCTCTTATCTTTTGCTGATCAGGACAGTCATTAATGAAATGTGACGTTGGCATCTGGTTTCCTCGGTAGCCGAATCATTAGACTATTGTCATTTTTTATGTGTACTTAGTTGAGGAAATTTTTTGACTCCTGCCAGCAAGGGAATTTAATCTGCCAGTGACTATGAACCCATTGGCTTGATGGAAGGGGAGCTTGTGTTAAAAGCTCTGATGAAATGAATCACTGTTACAGGACGGGTTTTGATCCATCATTTAGCAGTAAAGCAGTTCTGTCTTTTAGGCCAAGGGGAGTTATGCCCAGGGAGCTGCCTTACTTAATGAGAAAGCAAAATGAAAAGGAGGCTGTCGAGAATGGACTCTCCCTCTAGCCTCTTTGTGTTTTTAAGTGGCAAGGACCATATAATTCTGTTCTTGATTTAGAAACCAAATTCTGAATTTTTAACTTTTTCATACTTAAAAGGAAGTATCTAGAAGAACATTAATGTTTTAAAAGATGACTTCATTTATGTTGCTAACAGTTCACATCTCTCTCCACTTATATTTTGAGGTTTCAGCATTTTAGAGGAAGTTAAATTCTGTACTAAATATCAGCCCCAGAGTATTCTTCTGTTATGTTGGGCAAAGCAGAAAGGTCCTCTGTTGCCAGTTGATGTCTGCTCCAAACTGATAGCCCCGGATCAGGTTAACACCTGTAAAATCGGTGTCATTAAGATAAGATGGTTCATTGAGTTTAAATAATGATCATTTAGGTATGTTTAATTTTTACTCTTTACCTTAGTCTTTAAAATGGTCTCCCAGTTTAAGGAATATCTGTTGTCAGTGGTTAAGCTGTATCTGAAAACTCTCAGGGATCGGTGTCCACCTGCCATCATTGATGGGACAGTTGGGAGCCCCGAATTCTCTCTCTTGACTCCAGTTTGTCTTGGCACCGGGTAGAGAATTCCTTTTAATAGCATAACCTAGAAGGAAAGATCTTTCCGCATTCCGCATTCTTCTTTGCTCTGGCTTCTGTACTTTACTGAGTTTCCCTTCCAAAACCAAATTATTAAACAGTTAGCGAAGGGGGAGCTGAAGTGAGGCCTCAGCCAGTGAGCAGAGAGGAAGATGGTGACGGGGCCAGTGAGCCAGTCAGCCCTGGGAGGAGCTGCCTCGGCCCCGCCCCCCCGGCCCCCACTGACTCGTGGGCACTGAGAGCAGCTTCATCTCTGCCCCTGCTGCAGGGAGCTGGGCCCTCAGCCACAGGCACCTGGAGTGCTGAAAGCTGGAAAGACCCGTTTCCAAGCCATAAAAACAAACAAATGAAGTCACTTGTCACAATTTCAGGCCTGTCTGAGCGTTTTGCAAATGGCACACGTGGCATTGTTGATATCACAGGGTATGTTTTTGTTTTTCTTCATTTTATTTTGCTGGTTTAGCCTCAAGCCCAAGGCAGAAGACCTATCTGCATTTGAGCCCTCAAAGTAGGTTATTCCCAGGTACTCTGTATGTGGTGATGGTACTGCCCTCTGTGATACTAACCCATGCATGAGCTTGCCTGTCTCTGTCCCTGGGCCATGCCAAGCCTTCCTGAGGGCAGGTGGCACCTGGGTACTGGCCGCAGCATGCTTTGAGTCTGAGAGCAGGCGTCTACCGTGTGGGGCCAGACCAGCCTCCAGGGGTCTGGCAGGCTGCCTCATTCTGAAGAGCATGTACACGGGGCTGTAGGACTGGTCATCCTTCACATCTCATGTCATTGTTGGGCTGGGGAAGGTCATGGCTTCTTGTCCAGTCAGGTTTGTCTAAAAGTCCTTTGTCTTGGTGGTATACTCCTTAGGTGAATAACCCTAGCATGGAAACAGGGTAAATTTGGGTGTTTTTAAGACTGATGTCTTTAACTCAAGATCAATACCTTTCATGTGGTGGTAGCCTCTGAAGACCCATGGGCATACCTGGCAGCTTCTAAGGGGCTGCCCGTGCTCGCTCATTTTCCTTTACAGTCTCCCCCTTCTGTACACATCCATTTTCTTCTCAAGTAAAGCAAATAAATAGCACAGGGGTCCGATTTGTAGTCAGTCTCAGTGGACCGTCTGTCTGTCAGCTTCAGCTGATGTCTCTGCTTCAGCTCCTGCACAGCCTGGGGCAGAGCTGTGGTTGGAGTGAACTCACGTTGGGACGGTGCAGTCGCGGGCACCCAGGAGATGGGCAGTCAGTGGTTGTTGAGTGAATTAATTGAATGATTGCTGTTTTCCTTCTGCAACAGCTCATTATTCTCCCAACATGCCTAGGCAGTGGAGTCTATTATGCCCAATAATAACATAACATCCTGCCTCTGCTCTTCGCCTAATCCCCAGTAGTACCCAAGCCAGTGAGGCCACCAACACTCGACAGTCACAGAGGACGTGTCCTTTGGAGTCCTTGCCATGGTTTCTGCTACTAGAATAAATAAGCTCATTGGAGGCTTTCTATCAAAAAGTGAGATCTGGCTTGAGATAGATCATATTTGTGCTTGTTATCCAAGCAAGAGAGGTTAGCTATTAAAGTCCCAGAAGGATCTCGTTATAAGATGGATTTGAGCTGTCAGTGGTTCTAAGAACCCATGGCATGAACCCCAATTTGTGCATGACACTTTTGTTTAGCAGACTCCTATTTCTTCAGCTTCCAGACCACACGTGGGTATTGAACATCCCAACACTGAGCTGTGCATGCTCTGAGCAGGGCAGTTATGGCCAGCATCAGAATGAGCAGGCCTGGTGGATCATCTGCTCAAGCAGTGACCCAGTGGCACCCAGAGGACCCCGGGATGGATCTACTTTAGTTTCCTGGACTTTGTGGCTAGCACAGGGGCAAGCAGAAAATCCCTTGTTTCAGCCTGCGCTGTCAGATATTCCCTACCTGTGACTGTACTGTTCCACCTTGATGTGATTTCATCTCTCTTCTTTCTGTAATGAGTCTGAAATTTAAATTCTTCAGGGGCCTGATTTTGACCGTCAGTTCTCACTGAGCTGTTATTATAGGCAAATGAGATTTGATTTGTAGTCAAATTTGTCCTGTTCCTAGAACATATACAGAAGCCTTTCTTTTTAGTGTCTTGATGTGAACTTGTTTTCAAAGCAGGCTGCCAGGCTCCAGTTAATCAAGAATTCTGATTAATCAAGGGTTAATAAAAGCATGGACTTGGCTTTTAATCGACTAGAGTCACCGCAGCCTCACTCCATTAAATAGTGGTAGTTTTTGCTACATGTGAAGTTTGATGCACTTACTATTTTCTAGCCTCTGGTGGTCCTTGTGGCCAGTGACCAGGACTGGCCACCAGCCACCTGCCTGTGCTGGGGTGGCTCTGGGGTTGTGCCTGCTGCAGTCTGGGCCAGAGTCAGCCTACCTGAAGAGAAACCCCTGCAGGCTTAGGAAGTGTGGGCACCTGGCTTCCATCTAGAAAGTCAGGAGGAGAGATGCAAAGGCTGGTGGTGAACTGGAGAGTTTCCAGTGTCCTGAAAGCTCATTAATCTTGGTTCAAACCAGCCTGCATTGATTTTTGTTTTGTTTTTAATGTCTTTTGATCATAGATTTCTTCAAGGAAAGAATGATTCTCCTACCTATCGTGACCCTGGCGTATTCCTCCTCCTTGCTTTCAGTAGTCTGCCCCCGGAGAGGTCTCAGTGTCTGACCAGACTGAGCCGTACCCTCGGGGGCTGAGTGACACTTAAGCTAATGCCAAGGGTTTACCCTGGGGTTTCCAGGGGTTACCATGTTCCCTTGGGAATGCCGAGAGGCAGTCCAGTCCAGTTAACTGAGGTTACCGCTGCCCTGCCACTTACTCTCTCTCTAATTCTTACTTTCTCTTAAGGCTCAGTGTCCTCACCTGTAAAAGGTGAATAAAAATACTCCTTACTCCCCAGGACTGCTATAAGGATTCAATGGGTTAATGCCCAGGAAACGCTTGGTTCACCGTGAGAGCTCAGCAAGGGCTTAAAAATATAGAGAGAAACAAATCTGCCTGTGAGCCTGTGGCGAGGGACGCACCACATTTATGTACACAATTTGTGATAAGCATATCCACTAATCGTGTTAATTTCCTTGTGTTTAGAGGTAAAAACTTTAAAAAGGCCAGAATTAACTTCACTGTTTCCTTCTACTATCTGATTTGGGTTTGCAAGGGTATATTTTCCTCCTCCTGCTAATCTTAACTCCCCACATTTTGTTTTTTTCCCCAATCGATAATCAGTGCAACTGGTTTGGCATTTGCATCTGAATCAGAGCGGCACTAGCGATCAAAAGATCAAACGCTGCCCTAGGGAACCTGGATTCATTTCATTCTCAGGGGGAGCGACAGCGAAGTGTGTTCCTGGCATCTGAGTCTTTTGAGTGAGAGAGAGAGGTCTGACAGTGGGGCTGGGGTGAGGAGGGCCTGCGTGTCTTGGGCTCAGGCTTCTTGCCTTCAGAGCCACTGTGCTGGTGAGGTGAGCGGTGGCCTGGTGTGGCTTAGCTGTGCAGCACTCTGGAGGTGAACGTGGGGTCCTGGAGCATGCGCCCTTCAGGGTCTTGCTTTCATCCCCTCCCAAGGGACAGATTTCACTCCCAAACCTGAGCTGGTCTGAGTGCCAGCTAACTTGTCATCTGTGTGCCTGTGGTCTCCGAGGGAGCACGGGATTTCAAAGGAAATCGACAGATGAGAATCATGGAGGTCGTAGAGCTTAGAAAGCTTGTTTTATTAGTAAATGGTTTGAACCATCAAGGTCCAGCTGTGGTTTCCGCTGATGGAGGAACAGGAATGAGGAGCCTTGACGTTTATCTGAAGCTCTAGCCACCTGTCTTGGATCAGGAAGACATAAAAGTCCAATGTCATCTTCAGTTTGCACGGACTTCCCTTGGAGATGCAGGGCTGTCGAAATGAAGTAGAACACTTAAAACACCTGGGCAAGTGATAGATCACAGGGTGAGATTGAATATGTGCGGAAGGCGGCTCCTGCAATTAAAGCAAACGGCCAGAGTGTGCCTGGTGCCCTCTGGTCTGCACTGCCTGCCTGAAGAGGGCTGCTGCACAGTTCATGCTGCGTGTGTGGCTACTGTGTTCAGCCCTCCCATGACCCCGGTTACGGGTCCCGTGTGGCTCTGCCTGCTTTGAAAACTGGGCGTTGTTTGTTGGAGCATCCTCTGCCCTGACATAAAAGGCAGTGCACTGGCTCCCTGGCTCCAGAACCTTCTCTTTGTTGTGTTGGAACTTGGCAGAGGTGGGAGAGAGGAGAGGAAAGGGGAATGGGAGTGGGCTGGGGAGCAAGGATTAGCAAGGAGCAGCACGGGCACCAGATGTGGACATAGAGCACACAAAAGAGAAGCTCTTCCCAGGCTCTGGGAGCACAGGGAAGGCATCGGGAGGCATGGCTGGTCTCAGGGAGCGCTTCTCCTGGGTGTGACGCCTGGGCTCCTCCCTGAGGCCACTCCTACCTTACTCAAACTATGTGTCCAGGTGCCTCTTAACTGTTGAGAGCTTACCATTTTCTTCTTTTTCATAGCTCTCTAGACAGAAGATTCTACTAGCCTCTTTTCCAAAAGACCACACCCCAGTCCCTCTTTGTCCCTCTTTTCGATTGGGAGACCTCACCCGGTGAGGCAGTTGCCCTTTGGGAGGCGCTGAGGAGCCTACAAAACCTGCCTGCCCTCCTAGGATATTTTACGACCATTTGGAAGTGCCTGAGGACATTCCTGGGCCTTGTTGGATGCAGTAAAACATCCCATTTGATCCCTCAGCGCTGAAGATGTGTGTCAGTGCAGCTCTCCCCCCAGCACCTGATTCGTTCCTGCAACAGTGGGAGGGAAGAGCCGAGATGCAAACTCATTCTGCGGGCGGGAGGTCCTGCTCTTATGATCCTCGCCATGATTTCCCTGCTGATATTGGTAGTTTGAAAACGCCATCAGTACATCTGCACCTTCTTCCTAAGGTGCCACTCCGAGTGCTCTGCAGCTGTCAGTTAGCCTCCACCTGCTCAGTGAGGTGAATCAGGCCAGTTAGTCCATTTTCCAGGTGGAGGAACGGAGTAGCAAAGGGCCCTGCCAGCATCACACAGGCAGCTCGAGACACGGGCAGACATCAGTTTCCAGGCATCTTTCTGCTGTTTTGGGTCCCTAAAGAATTAATATGCAAGGGGCGGCCCCGTGGCTTAGTGGTTAAGTGCGTGCGCTCCGCTGCTGGCGGCCCGGGTTTGGATCCCGGCCGTGCACCGACGCTCCGCTTCTCTGGCCATGCTGAGGCCGCGTCCCACATACAGCAACTAGAAGGATGTGCAGCTGTGACATACAACTATCTACTGGGGCTTTGGGGGAAAAAATAAATAAATAAAATTTAAAAAAAAAGAATTAATATGCAAAAGGGACCCTCTGGGTTTTCCCTGGCAGATTTCTCTGTAGAGCAGATAAAGTAGCTAATATGAAACCGGATTTGTTAATTGGGATGGACTTGGCCTTTCATCGCACCTCTGTTTAGGGATAAATATGTGGACAGCTCTCTCCCTGTGCACATCACCAGGTGGCATTTGGGTGCAAGCTGTCGCTAGCAAGACGGCGAGACGCCTCATCTGGCTATCCCCCTTCTCTGGCCCTGCCCCCTCGGCTCTGGTTTGGAAGGGGGGATGTTTATCACACTCCAAACCAAAGATTCTGGGGGAATTTGCTGCTGCTGGATTTGGCTGGCACCTTTCTGCTCCAGAGTCGGCTTTCTGGCTTTCTCCCGGTGGATCCCAGCGCCAGAGAATCTGCATGTCCTTTTGTATCTGCCCCCTCCCCCGCTCCTTCATTTCAATATGTAGTGGCGGGGAGGAAGTATAACATGATTTTAGGGCTTGCATTTCAATTCCACTGCATTTTTATGGGACAAGCAGAGTCTCAGTGCCTGGAGTTATTAGGTTAGTATCTAAAATGGGTTCGGTGTTATGGGTCTTATTGTTTAAGATGAATTAGATGGCCCCCTCCCACCTTCCTTTCTTCTCCCTCGGGATGAGTGGATTGAGGCGAGGCCCCCTGAGACTAGTCGGAGGAATCCTGGCTCTCTGATTAGTTTCGTTCGCTCAGCTTAATTGTAGAGCTTCCTTTCTCTCGCCATTGATAGCCGAAGTAGCTCTGTGTCCTGCCCACCCCCACACCACCCCATTTGCTTCAGGAACAAGATTATCACAATGCGGCCTTGTGAATCAATTTTCTCTATGTGCTGATGAAAGTGTAATTCATTCTTAATCAAGCAGCCTTGCTGCTGCAGGCTCTGTGCCAGAATACATTTAGTTACCCTCCCATCACTTTGGGAAACGATCCCCCCAAAAGGACTTTTAGAGGAGAGCAGGAAGGAGCGAGTTTTGGCAGCCGCCTCATGCTGTGTTTTCCCAGCAGGGGGTACTCCTGGGGATGATGCTGGAGGACCCTTGCAGCTGGAAACCTTCCAGCGCAGGGCAGGCCCGGAGGGATTGGGGGCCCCATGCTTGCACAGGTACCTCCCAGGAGTGCTGTCTCTAGACCTGGAGCCAAGGAGTGGGCAGGTGCCAGATCCTTGTGTCTCAGTGGGCTACGTGAAGTGCTCACCCCGTGAGCAGCAGCCAGTTAAGTCTGCATATTGCATGCACACTTGGGTTAGGGAGCACCTGCTGGATACAGCTTCTTCCTAGGGTTGAGAGGAGCCAGCCTCCTGTCTTTTTCGGGAGACAGATGTGTCTCCCAAATCTGAACTAGCTCAGATTGGGTGGATGTGTCCGTTTGGTCACACCACACACAGGTTGGGTGGCATGAGGATGTCTATCTCTGCCAAGTGGCTCCCTCTCCTGCCCTTTCACAGCCTGGTGGCTGTCACAAACAACTGGCAGTTTGATGGAGAAATGGGCAGCAGGAGAGGTGGCTCTGCCAGGCCTGCATCTGTTGATGCTGGGCAGGAAGAAGGGGCCAGGCCCAACAGGTGGATCAGAACCCCCATAAGATAAAAACCAAGCCATATAGTTCCGCAGCAGAGAAAGAGAAGGAAGTTTGTTTCCTCAGAATGGAGTTGGATTAGTGACAGACTTGAACAGCCGGTTCAGTCAAGAGAGAACTTAATTCCTCCTGAATTATTCACACGGCTGATTTTAATCAGATGTGAACAGACAGCTGGAAGAGAGAAGCGGGTCAGCCCAGTGCCTGATGAGCAAACTTTGTGTTCTTTTAGTCATCCTAGGGAACTGGCACGAGCACTGGGGGTGGAGGCTTTGCACAGGGCCCATGGGGTTTATCGCGTCCTGCAGGAGCCGGCACGACAGCTAGGACTCCGTGGTTGGCCCTGGTCTGGATTCAGTGTGAATTTTGGACAGTGCATGGCAGATGTAGTCACCAGTCACATTGGGGCAGAACTCTGCCCACTTGTCCTCAGAAGGATTCAGAGAAGGTGGAGCAGATTCGGCAGGTCCCAGAATGATGCAGCCGTTGTCGGCGAAGCCCTGCTTGTCTACCGCGTCCTAAGGCTTTTCTGCTTCACCACTTACTGAAATTCAGAGGAGACCTCTTCCTGGACAACCTTGGAGATACGCCATGGCAGTATGTTTGTAGAGCCCACACCCCCTGCACTTGGGGAGTTCTCTCCCTCCAGGAGGTACTGCCCCCACCCCCCAGCAGGTCAGGCTGAGGGGCGCAGAGGGAGATTGCTGGATCACCAAAGGGAATGCAGGGTGGTGGGTGGGACTCACGAGACTGGCTTCAGTTCTCACAGTGTGACATCGCAGGAGGGAGGGCCTTAGCCGGGTCATCTCTGTGGGCCCTTTGCTGTGCAGTGCAGAGAGAGCCAGGCCGGTCACTGAGCAAGAAGACAGACCAAACACTGACCTGGGCTTGTACACTTAGGCTGTGGGAGGGTGGTGGGGAAACCAGGACACATGTTAGCTGATTTTCATGAGTATATAAAGAAGACCCACAGAGGCAGTTTACTTTATGAAGGGCCAGCTTTGTGCCATTTCGCCTTCTCTATTATGACTACCTCCCGCCTGTAGCTGTACCGTAAATGTGACAGTCAGTGAACTTTCTAGACTCAGCAGGTGGTAAAGGATCCCACAGGTGAGGGGAGCCTGCCCAGTGGGTGTGTGAGGCCGAGCAGAGGCCAGAGCACAACTGGCAGATGCTGTCAGCAGTGCCCCGAGGGGAGGATCCCCTGACCTCTCTTTAGGAAACCTCCCTGCTCCTGAGCTTCTGAGTCCCCTCCTGGAGGGAAGACGCCCAAGGCTTCCCTTTGCAGACCCTCCTCTCACTGCCTGCCTCCCCTGCCTGCTCTCCAGCACGAGCACAGGGAGCGCTGGCTAGCTCAGGAGGAGGACATTTTGATGTCTAAGATAAAGGGCGCTGCTGAGGTGGATGCGGGCAGAGGCTGTGGTGGTGACTGGAAGGGTTCCAGCTGCCGCCAGTCAGCTCGTGCAGCAATTTCCTCTGACAACAGGATTCCTAATGGAATTGGAACCGCCAGAAATGTACAGTATGGGTAAAAGGTGGGGGCGGTGGCAGCCAGGTCTGCCTGCAGGGCCCTGGCCGAAGGCTCCCAGTGCTCTTGGCCATGTTGGCCACCTCCGGTGGGTCTGCCTGTCCCTCTAACAGCCTAGTGCCTTTTATTATTGTTATTATTTTTTTGGTGAGGAAGATTGGCCCTGAGCTAACATCTGTGCCAGTCTTCCTTTACTTTGTATATGGGACGCTACCACACCATGGCGTGATGAGCGGTGTGTAGGTTTGCCCCGGGGATCCGAACCCCTGAACCCCGGGCTGCCGAAGCTCAGAGCAAACTCAACCGCTGAGCCACCTCAACCACTGTGCCACCAGGCCAACCCCCAGCCTAGTCCATTTTAGAAGACATGGTACTCTCTCCTCTTGTCGAGGCTGTGGTGCTTTCCTCCTTCTGCATGGCCAGAGTATTTGACTTCGCTCCACACCTTTCCTTGGGCTGACGTACAACTTCTGCTCTTGCAAGATAAGAGGTCAGGCTGAGCTGCTGCCGTGCAGCGTGGGGTAGGGGTCTGGGAAGCATCCTGCCCACCTGACGAGGGCTTTGCATCCCAATGAGCACATGCTCAAGTAACTGAAATCTGGCGCTGCCAGAGCTGCCAAAACCCTCCCCTGGCACCTCGAGGGGACAGCCAGCACACGGCTTGGGTAGAGGATCCAGGAATTCTTGGAGCCAACGTTGTACAAATGGGCAGGAGGCTCTTGGAGGCCCCCTCAGCCCAGGCTTTCTGCCTGGGGAAGTGGCCAGGCCTCTTGGGGGCATCTGCTCACCCTGCCTCAGAGGCCGTGAAGGCCAGCGCAGCACGTGACCCTTCCTTCGCCTACACCCCCTTCTGGCCTGCACTCTGTCCTGCTCCCCGACTGGAAGGAGAGGAGCCAGAGCTGGGGGAAGGGGATGACGCGGGATGCTGCTATTAGTAATAGCAGCTGTTGAGTTCTCATCACGTGCCCGGCACAGTGCTGAGTGCTTCACAGTGTTTCCCAGTTACGCTGCACATCACCCTGTGAGGAAGGGGCCACCACCACCCCTACTTCATGGTGGGGAACTGAGGCCAGAGTGAGTAAGTGACCTGCCCAGGACCACCCAGCTGGTCAGAGGCCCAGAGAGGCTTCAGGGCAGGCGGTCTGGCTGTGCCTGTGTGTGACTCAGTGCTTGGAAGGGCTATGGGCAGGGCCCTGTCCCCTGCAGGTCACCTGTCCCCTGAGGAGCCCGCCTGAGGTCTGCTCTGGGAGTGTGGGAGAAACCTGACCGGAGACATCGGGTTTCACACCCTCTGATTTAAACTCTCCCTTAAGAGGATTTTTGTTCCAGTGCTTCTCTTTCTTCTTTATTTCCCAGTCATCGTCCTGGTTCCCGTTATCACAGAGCACGTAACTCCTGGCCCTTCTCCTCTGATTGCATTTAGGGAGAAGCCCATCCAAACTCTGCTCCCTTCTAGAGGGAGTTCCATTTCAGTGAAGAAATGAAAGCTCTCTCCGTTCACATTAGAGTGGGGCTTTCCAAAGGGCTTCTGAAAGTGGTTCTACTGAAGAAAACAGCTCAGATGCCTCCCTGCATTCAGCTTGTTAGTCGGGAACTTCAAGGCCAAAAGATTTGGCAGGATTTAAAGAGCCGGCTCTCAAGCTGTCTCATTTTGAGCACACTGATGCCGGCTGTCTTTGATCCTGAAGTGGTCGGTTTGCAGTCTTCCTCCCCCGCCCTTTGGAGAGCCGTGGATGGTACAGAGGACTTTTTGGCTTCAGAGACTGCCAGAGGTTGAGGGAGTGGGCCAGAGCATCTAGCCTGCCCCCATGGTCTAACTCCAGAGGAAAGAGGCTCAGAGAGGTCAAGGGTGTCCACTGAGGCCACACAGCAAACTGGTGACAGAGCAGAATTAGTGCCCAGGCCTTCTCAGCCCCGTGTGGAGCTTTTTCCTTTCCCACGAATCTCACCATTTTGTTATCATTTTAGCCTATAGCTTATTCACTCAACGTTGTTTGAGCTCTTACTAGGTGCAAAGCACTAAGCTAAGTGGTTTGGGGGATATGAAGATGAACAGTATGTCCCCCGTGTCTCCCTTCCCTGAAAACGCTCCTTTGCAAAGTCCCAGAGCTGCATGTGGAACATACGGTCTCGTCCATGTGGTTGATTTCAGAAGTAGCGCAGGGAGCGGGGCACTGGAGGGTGCCTGTGCCAGATGCTTCTGTCTGTTGATCTCCTGGGAAATGGCCCACAGAGTCGGGGAATTGGGGTTCAGCAGTCCAGGAGGTCACAAACTCTAGTGCCTTCTCTGCCATGCCAAGAGCTTGATCCCTGATCCTCCCTCTCCGTCCCACGTCTTCCCAGCCCTGTGCTTCTCAGGGCACCGTTCTCCCCGGGAAGGCCTTCCAGTTTCTGGACAGAGTACTGCCCCGTGTGCACTGTCCTCCCTGCCCGAACCAGCCCCACCTAGAAAGCCTGTTGCCTCCCAGCTCATGGATGGAAGTCCCCTCTCAGCTGCCATGGGCAAGTCTGCTTTGAGGCCACCTGGGGAACCAGGAGTGGGAGGGACAAGCTCTTTCTCATCTGACACAGGCCTGCCTTGCCTGAGGCCGTGTCACCTTGCCTCAGTGGCATCCCCAGGGCATGAGGACTGAGTTGCTTGCGCTGGCAGGCTGGTCCTCTGAGCCCTGGAGGGGATGCGCACCCCAGGCTGGCACCAACGCAGACAGCATACCACAGAGGCGTCTTAGACTCTTGTAGCTGGGAATGTGAGAACTGTTAAAATGTCTGGGGATCTCCTGCCTTCTGTGAAAAGGTGACATTGATGACATCTTCTTGCTGACATGCTTCTGCCCACTGGCCATCCCTCCTGGCATGTCCTCATTTGTCACCTCCTAATTTGAGTTCTTGGGCAAATCTGGGAACTTATTTGGGATTTCCCACCAGCTTCTTGAACATCTATTTGAACTGTCTTCCCTTTCACTCCAAACCACCTTTGAGGTTGGTCCGCAAGGCAGGAGGGCATCCTGTTGTGACAGACAGAAATCTAGTCCTTCTTTCAACCTCTTCTCTGCTTCCTTGCAGCTCACCTTGCAGAGCGCCAAGTCCCGAGTGGCCTTCTTTGAAGAGCTCTAGCAGGTGACCCAGCCACCCAGGATCTGCCACTTCTGCTGCTCCCAGCACCAGCAGGATGGGTCAGACACCGTGGGAGCCATCCGTAGGTGGGCTGGCTGGGAGCTTCCCTGGGAGCTCTGGAACTTTCCGTAGCTGAGTGGAGAGCCCAACCCCCTTCATGTGCAATTGCCTTGAACTATGACCCTGCAGAGATTTCTCTGCTGGGGTTCTAGTTCTCCTGACCTGAGTCTTTACATTTTTTAAGAAGTATTTGTCTTTCCTTGTCTAATGTGGGATCCCATACTTCCTTCGTCAAAGGAACCCTGGGGTATGTGTCTTACTGTCCAGCCCTGACCCCCCCAGCCCAGGCTGGGAAGTGGTTGTAGGGATGAAGTGCATAGGCCCCCTGGAGACCAGGAGCCTGGTGCCACCACCCTCATCCCCCAGGGCTCCAGAACATTCATCTCCTCCTCTGGTGAGGAACTGGCATGCAGAGAAGCATGGCCTGCCCGAGCCCAGGCCCAGAGTGGCCAGCCTGCCTGCTGCATATCATCGGAGAGCCTGCCCACGGCTCATGACAAGACAAGTGACGGGTCTTCGGCCCAGGCACCCCCGAGGCAGCACTCTTGCTGCCAGCTGGTAGGAATGGGGAAGGCAGCTCTGACTGGGGGAAGACTAGGCAGAAGCTGTGATGAAGGGCTGGCTGCCAGCAGAAGGGCTGGGAGGCCAGTACAGCCGTGTAGGAATCTGCTCCATACAGAACACTAGCTGCCCTCCTCCTGCCGCCCCAGACTAGGGTCCGGGTGGCAGGCGGGACCCACGTGTTTCTCCCACCCCCTTTTAGCCTTAGCCTCCCCTGCCTCTGGCGGGCTGGGACTCCCTAGTCATGCTGTAGTTGGCACCTGGTAGCCCGGCCATGACTGGGGGCTCCGTAGGGCTCTGAGGCCCCACAGGTACTTCTCTCTGGCCTGAACACCGAGCTCCACTGGCCCCAGCCTGCGCTGCTGATCTGAATCACCTTTCCTGCTGGCCACGTGCCAGCAAGACCCTCCTAACCCTTTATTGTACCTGGGCCTCCTTTTGCTGTTGCCCTCATCCACCAGAGGGCCCTTTATTTTGTATCCCCTTGTGGGCTTTGTGGGGTCCCTTCATGCCCTCCCCCTCCGAGCTAGTTGCAGGTGTCACAGTTGCCGCTCTGCACCGGCTGGCACATGACTCCCCACCATGCTGGGCAGCAGCAGGTCACAGACCACCCACGGCTCACACTCGCTCCTTGGTTTGGGGCCACTGTCTTGTCCTTTCTTTTCTCCATGGCTGGTGGTGCTGCTGTGACCTACTGGGCTACTCAGATCCTTCCAGTGGGGCTGTTAGGCAGGGCAAGTGATAAGTCTTAACCCATGAAAAGATGCCTATTACGTGAAGACGTGTGAGGGCCTGGGGTCTCCTGAGAGCAGAGGTGTCTCTGGTGATCCTGTGTGGCTCTGAAAGGCTCACAGAGATGCTGCCTTTTTCCATGGTCAGGCTGACCCAACAAACAGTGCCCCAGGCTTGCCATCACCTTCTTAGGCCACCTTGCCCCACAGAAGCCAACCCTCTGTGTCACCCCAGCCCCTTAGGACATGTAGGGTGGGACTCCACATCTGGACACTAAGCGTGGATGGCTGTGACTGAGAGTTCCCTTGTGTCTCCCTGTTCCTCAAAGGCCTCTTCCCCTGAGCTGTGGTCTCAGTGTGATGGGTGGGGAGCAGTCCTTAGGTGTTATAATGTGAGGTCTGGCTCTGGTGTTGAGGCTCTGTCTCCTCGGGCTCACCACCCATCCCTGAATTTCCACGACGAGTTCCATTCCTCCCAACCTGTAACAGTGACTGTGGGCACAGGAGCATGGTGGTGGTTTATAAAAACATTGTTGGGCTTTGTTTTTTTATTATTTAATTGCTGTGGGTATGTCTGCAGTCTGAGAAATGCCAAGCCGTGTGGCCACAAGGGAGCCAGCTGGCGTCTGAGCCATGGCAAGAGCACCCTTAGGCCTGGGGAGCAGACTCGAGAGGGCCGGCAGAACCTCACTCAGCCAGCATCACTCCAGCGCTCCTTAGAGGCAAGAGCTGGCGGGTACCTCCCAAAGTCGGATAGGTGGAGAGGATGGTGGCCCTTAGAAAGGTCCTGAGCCCCACTGGAAGGAGAAAGAAGGAAAGAAGAGCTTGGTTTTCAGAGGCTTGTTCCTGTGGCTGAGATGACTGTGTTCTTTTCAAGTGAACATTTTTAGGGCATGGGAGCTTATCAAGTACGGAAGCCTCTGAACTCCATTGAAAGCAGGGCCCTGGCCGTGATTATTTCATTACATGCGTGTCTGACGGTTCTTGGGCAGAAGCACCATGCTAGTGACACTCCATGAGGCTGCGCCATTGGCCTTTAGCTGTTCCAACACAACCTCGTTCATCCTGATCGAGGCCCCACCTCGGCCCCAGCAGCGCTCTGACCTGTACTATCTGCTCAATTATTCATGTACCCACCAGGCCCTGCTAGACAACACCCTGTGGCATTATAGGACACTTCTTGAGTGACTGTGTTTTGTAATCTCGGGGACAGGTTTCTCTCCCTCCCTCTCTTTTCTTTTTCAAATCACAACAGCAAGTCCAGAGGCTGACAACCAGCGACGGTGACTAAGTGTTGCTGCTGACAGGGCTGGGGCCTCGCAGCCCCTGGAGGGGGCAGGCCGAGCCCCTCCTGGGCTTCCAGCGAAGCACCATCTGTTTTCAAAGATGTCAAACCGCACTTCTTCTCTGGGGCCCAAGTCCTGTCTCCTGTCAGGGCTGGACCATGGAAGGCTATTTTCTATTCTGGGGGATTGTTGTAATTTAAGTGATTGTTTTAATAAAAATTTTAAGCTGTAAAATGTTTGTCTTGGGCTTCCACAGTTTGCTTGTTGCTCAGGCCATTGAGGTAGTAAGACGGGCGGGGTGGTGCGGCCACCTCTTGTGGGTTCTGTGAGGAAATGGAGTCTCTGCCCTCCTTGACTGCCCCAGACTTCAACTCTAACCCCCTGTCTTTGGTAGTAAAAGGATCACCTTTTCTGGGCTGATGATAGCACCCCTTACTATGCCCTCACCTAGGAACTCCCTTCCCTCTTCCTGGGGGGCACACGGGGTCATGGAAAGGACCCTGACCAGGTCCAGGTGCCTCTGTTTCCTCTTCACACCCTCTGACCTGAAAACTAGGGCGCCGGACTGGGCAATCCCTCCAGGCGTTTTTGCCTCATTCTGAGCTGGAGGGTGCGGGGGCCACTGGGGCCCCCGGCACTGTCTGCAGGACAAATGAGGTACAGCTGTTGTCACAGGGCCACACAACATTCGCTCTTAAAGTCGGGAACAACCGCTGCAGAGCTTATGGGTTTTGATTTTGTTTCTATGTTTTTAATCGATAAAAGTCCTTTATTAAAACCAAAACTATTACTATAGGCCAACTCTACCCCACATCACGCCGCCTAAAACATCAGAGATTCAGGTGGCACAATGTGTCATCAGGACTTCTGAGGGACCACAGTGCTGCCTGCCACGTGTCAGAATACATTTCAGATCTCCATTCTATAAGCCAATAAGGAACATAACGCAAAATAAAATACTGTCAAAATACACAAAATTCTCCAAAAGAGTTTGAGTTAACTATAACTAGTTTTTTATATATTTTGGAAAGATATGTTTGAAGTGGTAAATTAGAAAATTGTAAAATTTGTAAACAATATTTTGTTAGTATTAAATTCATAGAATTAGTAACTAGACTAATTTTTATTAGGTAAATAAAATATGAAACTGCTTCATTTCTTAAATGTAGATTGTGTTATTTTCTTTTTTTTTTAATTTTTTTTTTATAATTTTATTTATCTATTTTTCCCCCAAAGCCCCAGTAGATAGTTGTATGTCATAGTTGCACATCCTTCTAGTTGCTGTATGTGGGACGCAGCCTCAGCATGGCCGGAGAAGCGGTGCGTCGGTGCGTACCCGGGATCCGAACCCGGGCCTCCAGCAGCGGAGTGCGCACACTTAACCGCTAAGCCACGGGGCCGGCCCAAGATTGTGTTATTTTCAGTGATTGGAAATCGTTTGATTTTCTACGTAGTGTGAGCCAGAGAAAGTACTTCATAAATACTGGTCATTTGAAGCTGTCCAGACAATATTTTTACCTGACTTTTTCTTTTTAAAGCCAACCCCCAACCCCCAAAAGATAGTAATATGCTCATGTGGATCCCAAGGCCTCCATTCAGTGGGATTAGAATTAATGATACTGCCTGGTATTTGGGGATCAGATGAGTTCTCCTCTGCTTTCTTTTAAGTTTGTTTTGACCGTGCTGGAAACTCAGAGCTGCTGGCCAGACCTGAGCACTTCATTGTGGCGTTTGCAGCCTGGTCCCATGGGATCCCTGAGTAGCTCCTTCTGGCCTCTGCTAGCACTTCGTCCTTTGCCTGTGGCCCTCGCCTGAGAGCTGAGTGCCTGGCAGCTGTTCCCAGGGCTGCCCACCCCAGAAGCCTTCGCTTTGGAGGAGCGGATGGGGAGCCACCCTCGTATAATGCCAAGTTGGCAGCAGGACTCCAAGGGGAAAGGTATTGGTTAGAAGATTGCTGCAACCATGTCTAATCCAATTTCTTGCACGTCTAGGGAAGAGAAGTCAAGCCATCCGCGTATTCTGTCTCCTCAGACAGCCCAGGCAGCCAAGATGCCTCTCCCCTCCCGGCCACGGCGGGGCTCCCTGGCAGCCTGTCATTACTGCATTACGGCAGGATGCTGCGGCCAAGGTCCCAGCTCCGCTAGGGAGTCCGGAGCTCGCTCACACGGACACAGCTCGGCCCGCTCTTCAGCACCGTGAGGACCCGAGCTGACTCAGAGAGGAACCCCCACTGTTCCTCTGCCGATTACCACTTGATGCCCATTTCTCACTGGGGTGGTAGCCCCAAAATAGCACCTGGTGTGTTGCTTCTGAGCTGAGGAAATCAAGACCTCTCCCGAAGTGCTCCACAGTTGGAGCAGCGAGAGCCCGCCTTGCCCTCCGCTAAGCTGCACTTGCTCTGGGCCACCTGGCTCCCCTTCCCTGCAGGGCCAGACGCTTTGCTTCCTGAAATCTGTTTCCCCCTCTGTAAAGAGGGTTGACAGTAATGCCTCTGAGTACCTCTGGAATGTTGTCAGGATAACGTGAAGAATAGATGCAAAAAGTACTCAGATTTCTAAGAAAAAAGGGGTGAGAATTTGCAGCGTTATTTACAAGTAATAGAAGAAGCCCTCGCGAAGATACATGAAATCTTTTCTTTGCACTCAGCCATGGGGTGGCTGAGGAAACCACATAGGTGAGGGGCACAGGGCCCTTCCCGACTTGGAGCTCAGAAAGTCCTCGGTTCATATCCCTGCTCAGCCACTTGCCAGCTGTGTGATCCTCAGCAAGTGACCTAAGCTTTGGGCACTGCGATTTCTTCATCTAAAAGAGGAGTTTTGGGCCGGCCCCGTGGCTTAGCGGTTAAGTGCGCGCGCTCCGCTGCTGGCGGCCCGGGTTCGGATCCCGGGCATGCACCGACGCACCACTTCTCCGGCCATGCTGAGGCCGTGTCCCACATACAGAAACTAGAAGGATGTGTAGCTATGACATACAACTATCTACTGGGGCTTTGGGGGAAAAAATAAATAAATAAAATCTTAAAAGAGGAGTTTTATAAGGTTTTGTGGGGATTAATAATGCCCAAAAGCTCTCAGCACAGTGCTGCTCAGGGAGGGTGGCTCTCTGGATGCTTCCTTTGGGGAAGGGGCATGTGGCGGGGGAGGGGGCAGAAGGAAGCAGAGAAAAGAGCAGTGGTGACCCAGAGGAAGCCCTGGCTCAGAGGGCCCAAGCCCGCCAGCGGCCCGCCCCCCGTGGGCCCCATCACCTCCACCTGCACCAGTTGCTTAATGAACCTGCATCTGGCCTGTTTGTCCTTGCTGTGTTTGCCCAGTGCCAGCTGCAAAGCCCAGGAGATGATAGATAACCCAGGCTGGGCCTGCCTGGAAAGGATGTTCTGGTTTTGTCACATTAATACCCGCCGCATGGGTCAATAATTTACCGGAGGCTCAGGGTGGGAGAGGGTCTGGGTGGGCAGCACTGGGCTCTCCACTTGCAGCTCTTCCCTGAGCCCGTGGGTACCTGGGCTGTAAAAACCCAATGACAGACACCAGGGAGGCACGGCGATGACCTGATTTTCTCTTATCAGGCACAAGGAGGAAGTCCCCGTGGAGTCTTGCCCATTTCCAATATAAATAATGTAATTCCCCCGCCTGCCTGCTCCGGGAAGAAGGGGCAGCCTTTGATCTAAAGGAATTAAGTCAGTAAACAAAAGCGAAGTCTGAGGAGGTGTCTTTGCGGGCACCTGCTGTGCCGTTTACCCTGAGCGAGGAGTTAAATTCAGACCCGTGAAGTGGACCGATGGGGACAGCCTCACTCCCGCCCACATTCCCCCTGGATTTCCCTGAAGTCTGCCTTTATCCCCAGCTGAACCCCGAGCCACCTTCCTGGGGCCCCCGGCACATACCTGCCACAGCCCAGTCCACGCGTGGTGTCCCCCCTGGTCCCCAGCAATGGCCCAGCTTGGGCCCTGAGTAATTTTCAGTGGAGGACAATTCTGAGGGAAATAGGTGCAAAATCTGAGCGGTTTGGAATTGGCAGCTTGGCCCGGGGGCCCTGGGATGAAGAAGGGCTCCCCCCATGGGAGGAAGGGGCCATGGCTGGCAGACGCGACTGTCTGTCCCACAGAGGGCCACTGAGGTGTCCAGCCTGTACTCAGGAGAGCGGGCCTTGGGTTCTGGTTCCTCCAGCTCCCTGCTTCCAGCTAAGTGGGCTTGAGGAAGTCCCTTCCACTCTGGGCTTCTGTGTCCTCCGCTGCAGAAGGTTGGGTTTGGACCAGAGGAACTCTGAGGCCACTTCCAGTTCCAACAGTCTTGGAATGTCATGTTTCTAAAGGAATTCCTCAGGCTGGTCTCCCCACGCCCTGTCAAAACAGTTTCACTCTCCAGGAAGCCGAAAGAGGAGTGAGTGGCCCAGGAACCCACGGGGACAGCCATGGCCCGAGCTGGACTGACCCAGGCGCCCTGATGGACAGCCAGCCTCACCCCATCCCTTCTCCTAGCCCCACGCTCCTCTGGCACAAATTGGGGAGGGCCAGTTGTGCCAGCCCCCGAGTTAACATGAAGGCACCAGGGCAGGGGGCTGGTGTGGCCACTCGGCTTCACGGCCGCCTCCTGAGCAGCTCCCGTCAGCCCAGGTAGAGGATGGGGTGGCAGGAGGTGCACGTCAGCCAGGCCTGCCGTGACAGTTGTTCTGCCCTAAAGCCCCGGGGGACCTCCCTTTGCCCACGCCCGCATCCCTCCCCCAGCCTTCCGCCCCCAGCGAGTTCCTGAGGCAGAATCTATTAAGTCCTTCATATTAGCCAGCAAAGGGGGAAACAACCCTCTTTCTTCTTAACTGGAGTGAATTTGCATTAACACCTGGGGAGTTCTGTTTGCCTTGAGAAAGCACATTGCTATTCTGAGCTGCACACGCTGTGGAGTTCATCGCAGTATCCTATTTTTTTTTTTTATTAATACGGCTTTTCTCTCCTCCTCCTCTTTTCCCATGAAAGGGGGAGAGCGGCTGGGGATACCAGGGCTCCCCCGCCTCAGGAAGGTCCCCGGAAACACTGAGAAGGGGAAGCAAGGAGCAGCTCCCAGATGGAGCGAGTGTCTTCCCCTCATGAGGCTGACTTGGGAGCTGCCACCAGGCTCCAGGGGCAGCCCCCACCCCAACCCAAACCCCCACCCCCCATTTGCCAAGCTCCGCTGTGGCCAGTCCATGCCGGGGCGTAGGGTGGAGGGGCCCCAGCAGCCACAGTGTGGAAGTCACGGCGTTACCGGTGGGCCTGACTCTGGCTGCTGTGTCTCTGCTCCGAGGGCCCTGCTCCCTACCCTCCAGAGGCAGGACTGGCTCAGCGCCCCCGCGTGTCCTGTCAGGCAGTAGTTCATCGATGCAACTTAGGGTGGTCGTACCCAGGAAACGTTGGGTCTGGGACAGGTATGGGTTGGGCAGATCTTGGTTTTCTGGTCTCAGCCTTAGAGACCGAGATTCTAGAAGCAGAGAAAAGGGAGGAGGGTCCAGGAAGGAACAGTGAGCAGTAACACAACTGCCCTCCGCCCCTCTTGCCTTCTAGTCTTGCAGCAGGCCCAGCTCCTCCCCTGAGTCCAGACCTGGAATGCACATGAGCCTCTTCTCCCTCCTTCTGGCTCCATGGGCCAGGAAGGTGAGGTGGGCCAAGAGTCCAAGATAAGCAGTCGAAAAATGACACCTCTCCCCCAGGCTACCACCCCCTCCTGCCTCCTGGAGATCCCAAGAGGTGGGGAAAGGGAGGAAGATACAGGACAGGCAGAGGGGCCAGGCCCCATCTGCTCTGGGGTGGGGAGCCAGGCAGAGAAAAGGTCCCACGAGGACTGTGGGTGGCACAGCAGATCTGGAGTCAGGGGGCCATCCCCAATGCTGCTCAGAGGAGAGCCTTGGCCTCTTGAGCCTCACATTCCTCTCCTGCCCGACGGAGTCAGTTCCTGGGGACCACAGGGTTGTGATGGAGGTTGAATGGGATCACGATACCAGGTTCTGAGCTGGTGCCTGCTGCAGCGAGTTTATTAGACCAGGCCTGCCGCTGTGTGGTTATAGCTGTTTACTATTCGCTTGTTCCGACTCATATCAGAGGAGACAGCTCAGGGCAGCAGGGGCCATCATGGACCAGGAGGGGCTCTCCTACAGTGCTCTCTTGCATTCATGTGCTCTGGGCAGCTGTGCCCCTCTCTGGACCACCCTGAGCTTCCCCTTCGTGAAGAGAGGGGCAGGATGTGGCTGTTGGGGGAACCCTCCCAGCACTCAGGCTCAGGCCCTTGTGAGTTGACAGCAGGAAAGGGGCTGGTGGTTGCAAGTGTCCCCAAGTAGGTGACAGCTACAGCTGGCTGGGCACAGCCCCTTGGGACTTGGAGGCGAGTCTGGGGGGTCTAGGAGTCCTGGGCTGGCATCAGCATTCCATGGGCATCCCAGAGCCCTCTGGTAGCCTGCCTGTCCCTGCCTGAGACTGGGTCCATGCCAGGTGCCACGGCTGTTCTCTCCAGTGACATTTACCAGCTGGAAAGTGGCCACCGAGACGTGAAATCAGTGCTGTCCTGAGGCTAGGCCACTTCATTAGAGCCGGCTCTGCTCCACTGGGTAAGTCAGCACAGGCCAAGCACAGCCCCCTCCCGAGCCCCCCAGCCCGTCCTGGCCTGTCCAGCCCCACTGCCTGGCTTGGGAGAGCAGGCCCCAACCCCCTACCCCAGCACTGACCCTGTCTACCTGGGGTCAGAGCCACAATGTCCCCTGAGCGCCTACTCTGGCCAGGCACTGAGGAGGATGAAAATAATGACGACAGCCATCTGTGTTGGCCTTGGCACACATGGTCTGTCTCCTTAATCCTCAGCAGTCCCAGGAGGGCCACATTCACCACTCTACACACCAGGCCCCAGCTCATGGCAGCCGCTCCCACTTAGGTCCTTCTCTGGTGACGTCGTGAGACCCCACGAGAGCCCTGTGCAGTCACCATCGCTCCCACGTGAGAGGGGAGGAGACTGAGGCTCAGAGACGCCAAGTGACTTCTCAGAGCTGGGGTTTGAACCCCATGCTACCCCTCTGCCTGGGCTCATTCTGCTCCTCAGCCTCAGAGGACAGTCCCTCCCTCCGACCCAACAGAAGGGGTGGGACAAAAATGCTCCCTTTATATTACCTAGGTGTAGCCATCTGCCCTCTGAGGGGGCTCAGCATTGGGTTCAAGCCTGGGGACATGACAGGTGTAGGAGGGCGGTCCAGGGGGAGGGTCGGATTCTGGGAGGGGAAGTCCCTCACCCCCACAGCAGAGGAGGAATGGGGATACAGGGCTGGGCTTGGTGCTGCCGGGGTGCATGTGCTGGTTCATTCACGAGCCCCCTATGCGGCAGCTCCTCACCGAGCCTGTCCCCGGCCAGGCGGTGTGGCCCTGGTTGGATGGAGAGAGCACAAGTCCTGGGTGCAGATGTGGGTTCTGCCTCCTCCCAGCTGGGGCACCCCAAGCAAGTCACCCCTTTGAGCTCCAGTTTTCAAAGCTGGAAAATGGGTCACTGATGTCTACGTTGGAAGAGTAAATGAGACAATGCTCTTAAAGTGCTCAGCTCTGCTCCTGGCACCGCACGCCCCATAACTGCCCAGGATCCCGCACCGCCAGAAGGGATGATATCCCATCACATTCTCATTTATCTACATGTTGATGCAACACCCAGCCTGGATCCACCTGTAACTTCCGGAGTGCCTGGGGCAAGCAGGTGGCCGAGACCTTCTTGTCTGATTCCTCTGTGCGCAGCACGAGGCCTGGCACAGAGTGAATGAATGAGTCTGTTTCCCCATCTGTAGAATGAGCATCTTAATGCCCAAGGATCTTGCCCCACTTCCTAGGCTGTTGCGCAATTCAGGTGAAATGATGGCTCAGAAAGCGTTTGTTTTTATAATTAAAATGTTGAGGAGAACGAGGAGGGAGGTGGTGACTTCCCAGCAAACCAGCGTGGGGGCTAGGAGAGTCGGTGCATGATGTCCCCCTGGCCTGCTGGTCGAGTCAGCTGAGCTGTAATCACTGGGGGGCCTGGTCATCACTCAGCTGCCCCCTCCCCCAGCCCCTCGGGCCCGGAGGAGCATCCGTCACCGTCTCCTTCCCCCTTGACGGCCCAGACAATTAGCCAGTCCTGCCTGAATCTGCCCGGCCCTGTCTCTTGAAGCCACCCCTGCCTCCTCCTCTGTCAACCCCGGGCTGGGCTGGTGCCGAGGCAGCAAATTCTCTCCTCTTCTGGGTGAGGGGGCACTGCTGTGTCCCCACTCTACAGATGAGGCCATTGGCTCCCCAAGGCCAGAGACTCACCCAGGGTCACACAGTGAGTCCCAGAGCTGCCACTCAAATGCCAGTTGGTCTGGCCCCAGAGTCCCCACTTTTAACTTCTGCTGCCTTCCTCCAGGCCTCAGTTTCCCCCATGCACTAGAGAGCTGCAGACTTCCTGAAGGTTCCAGCCCTGAGGAGCCCCGCAGAGGGGCTGCCGCCTGCTCACCCCATCCCAGCGTCCCAGGGACAGCATGATGGATGAGGATCCCACAGGGGGCAGGTGTGACACGCCTACACACCCGCAGACTGACCATTGGGTGATGGATCTTTTCCTCCTCTCCCCTCCCCAGGGGCTCGGCTCCATCTGGTCAGGCGCAGTGCCAGACTGATGGATGGGCCACCCACCCGGCCACCCTCATGGCGGCCGCCACCTGCATCCTCGCTGCTGGGCTCCGGGGTCAGGAGGACAGCTCTGCAGCCCCTCATTTAGTCATTCAACAAACATATTTATCAAGGGCCTACTATGTGTTGGAGCACAGAACAAGCAAGACAGGCTAGGAAACCAGCTGTCGCCCTCCAGCATGACAAATGTGGTCACGAGCAAGTAGAGGGTGGCTGTGAGAGCCGGAGGAGACCTCTGACCAGACCCAGGGACCAGGACGATGGATCTGATGAAGGCAGAGGGAGCAGCTTGTACAAAGCCCTGGAAGTGAGAAAGGGCAAGGCGTGTTCATGCAGCTGCAACAAGTTCAGGATGACCGAGGCATGGAGACGGGCTGTGGGCAGAGGGCCAGTGCAGGCCACGGAGTAGGGGATGGCGGCCTGCCGAGGGTCTGCAGAAATTGAGGAGCAGAAGAGAGGACCCTGGTGAGGTGGGACTGGAAGAGGCAGCAAAGGGGAGGGATGTGAACGACTCTGGAAGCAATAGTGGTTAGCACCAGGAGCCGGGGTGGGGAGTGACAACATTAGCCGCACCTTATAGATGAGGCGACCGAGCCCAGAAGATGGGGAAGGACTTGCCCAAGCTCACGCTTGGAGAAGCAGAGCTGGGCTGGAGGCAAGGTTGTGTGGGAGCCAGTGGCCCCTGGAACCCCGGCATCCAGGCCTCGTCCCCAGCCTCAGCCTGAACAGGGGCGGGAGTCCAAGGACGCCTCCCACCAGCACCACCTCATTCAGGGAGGTAGCTGTCCTCCTCGTGCTGCCACGGACGGGAGCTAGGTAAGAAATATCACATCATTAAAATGACAAATCCCTTCTCTAACTGAACTGGAAGGCCTGACTCCCTGCCTCGGGTCCCTTCAGCCCCCCTTTCCCTGGCCCCAGGCTCATCTCCCTTCCCAGACCCACAGGAAAGCATGGCCCAGACCAGCGCCTCGTCCCTGAGATGACCTTGGGTCTCCAGCCCTCCAGCAGGGACCCGGGGGCTGGGGGTGCTCCATTCTACAGGTGATGAACCAGAAGCTCGGAGAGGGGACGAGACCCTCCTGTGGGGCTCCCTGCCCTGCAAGGGTCCTGGCCACCAGCCCCTGAGTTAGCAGCAGGGGACTGCCCCAAGTGACCCTAAAGGCCTGTCCAACCCTGGGATTCCATGTCCATGCCCTGTCCCTACTCAGAAGGACAAGTCCAGAGCCAGACTCATGTTCCAGAATACTGCCCGTGATCTGCTGCAGAGACTTTCTTCAGGGTCAATCTCGTCTCCCACCTTGGGGGGACATCTTCTTGTCTAAGCCCCACCTTGTGAGAAAGTCAGGGCAGGGGTCTTTCTCCTGAATTTACAGCCAGGAACCCCGACGGCCTTACGCAGGCTGCTGCCCTCCTTTTCTGCATCTGACAACAGGAGGCCGATCCTGTTCCTTTTGACTGAAGCTCTGGCCAAGTTTATGCCGGGCCTGGTGGGTGTTGATGGGGCAGGTGTCTCTCCCCACACCCACCCGTACCTGTCCACATCTCATCCACACCTGCATGGATGGAGAGGCACACATGTGCAAAGTGCACACACAGAAGTGTGCAATGCATGCCCCCGCGCACCTGCTCCAACTGAGCACCTGCTCTGCCCTGGCCCTGGGTTTTGGGGGCCCAGGTGTTCAGACCCCTGCATATGCATATCCATCCTGACACACACGTGTGCACACACCAGGCAGCAGATGCACAAGTCTGTGCTGACATGCCCACGTGCACCCATGCACACCCACGCCCCCTCCCCCATCCACCAGATCCATCCTGTACATCTGTGTCACATGCCCTCAGCCAGTGGGAGCCCCACGTGGGATCCGGGCTCCTCTGGAGAGCAGGGCAGGTGAGTAGATGCCAGGAGACGCCGCCCGGCCCTGCAGGCAGCCCCACTTCCCAGAATGCCCCCCCATTCCACATGCCTCCTCCAGCCCAGCCAGCAAGGACAAGCCGGCCGGCCGCCCAGTGTCCTGATCTCCTTGGACGCAGACAGAGCCCACGGAGGCGTCTGGCGCATCCTGACTCGGCCGCAGCAATTGCACCGGCCCCCCTGCCCCTTTCCCTGTGCCCAGTGCTGTCCTGCCTGTCCTTCCCCACTGCAGGGCAGCTGCGCCAGCCCCCCACTCATGAGGCCATAGTGGGGAGGGGACTTTTTTTGGGAATCACTATGAGGGGTCACCCAAGCCCTCCCACCTGACCTTGGGTGGGTCCTTCCTCTCTCAAGACCTCAGTTTTCCCATCCAGAAAATGGGAGGGAGGTGGAACTAGAAATTTGCCAAGGTCCTGTCCATCTCTGGCTGTGCGATTCTCCCCAAGGCCAGGAGGGGAATGGTCCGGGAGGGGTTAGGTGGGGAAATTCAGGGAGGAGGAAGCAGGGTTTTAGGGACAGCCCCTCCCCAGCCCAGCACCAGGCCTAACAGTGTTGGGGGTTGGGTGTCAGAGCACCCTGAGTCTGGGGCTGTGTGTGTGCGCATCCTCTCAGTTGATCCTCCCTGCTGCCTCCCAGTGGGTGCCTCATTACCATTTTACCGATGAGGAAACTGAGGACCGGAGAGATGCCATGAGGAGCCAAGAGCCCCCCAGCTCCCTGAACTTCCCTGCACTAAGGGCCATAGAGTGGGAGCCATGCCCAGGACATCTCTGGTACTCCCCGTCCTGCCCTCGGTCAGAGAGGGTGGCTTCTGGGAATGGCTGTCTCCAGAGCCAGGCACCTCCCCCTCCCCGCTCCCTGCTCCTGGCTCTGAGCCCACCCCTCAGCACTGCCCATCCATCTGCTGTCGCTTCCTGGCAGGGCCAGTGGGCCATACATCACCTGATGAAGCCCGAGGCAGCCGGCCCAGGCGGGTGGGCAGGGCGCTGCTGAGAGCTCTGGACCCTGATGCTCGGCTGGGGTACCACTCACCTCGGTGCCAATGATGGAATTTCAGGCACTGTCTCCAGCCTTGAATGGGGAGCTGGGGCCAGCAGAGGAGGGGTCTCCTTGGAGTCTCAAAGCCCACCCTGGAGGTAGCCACTTCTTGTGGGGGGAGCATGAAGGAGGCAGCTGGAGACCATGAGGTGACCTGGCTGAGGGGAGTGTAGGTCAGGCTGATGACCGCGCAGGTGGAGGGCACCGAGGTGGAGCATTTCGCAGAAGGACAGAGATTTTTATCTCCTCGCCCCCTCAACCTGCTGAGTAATTTGCTGATGTAGGTCGCTGGGGCACTGTCTTCTGACTGAGCTACTGCTGGAGGGTGTGACCCAGGCTCACAGCCAGGGGTGGCTACCACCCCCACCCCACGTCAGCCTCCTGCCCACCTCTACCCACACCTCCCACACCCTGCCCTCATCTCCCAGGGCTGTCTCTGTAGGGAGCCTCCAGTTCTCCATTCATTCATTCATCCAACTATGTATGAACATCTGCTGAATGTCACAACACTAGGGATGCAGCAGAGAACAAAATCCAACACCAGGCAAGAAAGGAAAGTCCACAGGGTGTTATGTTGTGGTAACTGCAATCCAGGACAATAAAGCAGGGCAGTGGGAGAACAGGCATCATTTATATTTTTGTGTTTTTTGATTTTTTAAGCTAGGGTAGCCAGGGAGGGCCCTTTGGTAAGGTGGCTTTTGAGTAAAGGCCTCAAGGAGTGAGCAAGGAAGATGTCTAGGGGGAGAGCATTCCTAGCAGACAGCACAGCAAGTGCAAAGGCCCTGAGGCCAGGAGCAGGCAGGGGCCAGGTGAGGCAGCTGGAGCAGGTGAGCAAGGGGAGGAGGTGAGGGCAGAGAGGTGAGCAGGGAGGTATTCCAGGCCCCTTGGTGACTTGGCTCTCCCTTGGAATAAGGTTATGCCATTGGAAGGCTGGGAGAGGACCAAGCCTCAGTTTAGGAGAGTGACCAGTGGAAGGTTAGGGGACCAATGGGAGGGGCATGAGACAGACGGCTCTGTCCACGGTCTGTCCTCCCTTCCTCCCTCCCTCCCTTTTCTTTTTTCTTTCTTTCTTTCCTTCATTAATTAATCCATCAAATATTTACTGAGTGCCAGGCATAGTTCTAGCCTTTTGTGAATTAAATCCAAAGGACACTCCGCCCTGCCTCTCCCAACAAGGCGCCTTACAATGTGTGCCCCGCGTGCCTGGGGTGGGGGCTGGGCCCCCCTCAGCCCCTCTCCATGCTCCATGCCTGTGTGCCTCCTCACAAAGATACAAAGTGGCAGCTGTGTGTGCACGGAAAACTCACCAAGTGTTGGTGTTCAGGGCTGGTGAGCCTCCCACGCACGTATGAGACCAGCGTGGAGCACACACAAGGATGTCTCCTCCCCTCTCTGGGCCTCAGTTTCCTCATCTGAGAAATGAGCAGGGTGAGAGGACCAAGGACCCCTTCCTATTCTAAAATGAGGACACTTTGTGGTTCCTCAGAGTCCCGGGGGCTAGAAGTCAAGGGCTCGGGGCTGTGCTTCCACTTGTGCAGGCAGGGACATCGGTGCGTATAGTGAGCCCACAGGCGAGGCTGCACAGAGCCGTGTGAGCCTGTGTGAGCACAGTGGACATGCGTGTGAGTACACAGGGAGGGGCTGGGCTTGTGGGAGCCCTTCTACCCCGTTCTATGGGGAACTGGGCTCTGAGCTTTGGGGTCCCTTTGTGTAGTGCTCTCCAAGGCCTCGTCCTCCCAACACGATGGGACCCCAGGTCTGGGAGGGCTGCATATAAATCCCTGGCTGGAGCCCCCCTCCCTCTGCTGCCCCAGGAGCCCTGCTTGGAAGGAGCAGCAGAAGAGCAGGAGGTCCTAGTGGTGACCTGGCCCCAGGCTGGAAAGGGGCCCTGCCTGCTACTCCCTGCCCCTGGCCCCACATGGCCCCCCAGTTCACCCCGGCCCCCTACAGCTCTTCTAATTACACAGCCATAAAGCACAAATCTCTAACGATCCAATTAGTAACGGCATTACTGCTCTGTCCAGGATTAAAATTACCAATTAAACTGCTGTCGATTTTATCATCACTTAGGCTAGACATGACCCGGGCACTGTGGGCCACAGGGGCCCATTAGCGGGCCCTTGGGCAGGGGGCCGGCTGGGGCCGGGGCTGCAGGCCTAGCTCAGCCCTGGAGAATAGTGACTCACAAGGAAATCCCTCCACCCACCACCCCTGGCTTCCTGGTGCACCAGCCCCGTCCCCCAACATCGGGGACTCCGAAGGATCACAGCCCAGTTCCTTATAGAACCGGTGGCAGCCGGGGGAGGGAGGCTGTCACAAGACCAGCCCCTCCCTAAGCAGCGCCTCCAGTCTGGGCCTCCTGCACATTCCCCTCATTAAAACTCACCTGTTCCATGGCCCAGTCTCTCATGCCAGGCTAATCTGCTCAGCTGAGCCCTGGGACGAGAGGCCATGGCCGCTCATCTGAAAGCCTGGCCCCCACTTCTCCTGCCCCGATCTCTCTGCCACCACAGCGCCCTCTGACCACAGGCTCAAGGTGCCATCTTTACACAATGTCCCACTGTGTGTATGAGGGGGGCACCACTCTGATGAGCTGCTCACAGGTCAGCACTGTCCGTCTCCAGGTGACATGCAGGTGCCCCCTTTGGGGACCCTCAGTGCCTCACCTCAAAACAGAGGAGATCTTGGAGCACAAAGCCAGAGACCAGTGAATGGCCAAGTTCTGGCCCTGCCGCTGGGGGTTGAGCTCCCCATCCCTGGAGGTGTGCAAACACAGGCTGCACCCAGGCTACATGATGGCAGATGGAGGCAGCAGCTCACGCATGGGGAAGGCTAAGTATTGGGCTAGATGACTGAATCCAGGTAAATAATTTGGTTCTCCTGAGACACAATTTGAGACGTCAGGGTCTGAGAACCCTTTGGGGGAGCCAGAGGGTTCAGTCCCCGGATCTTCATCCTTTGCCCTGGAGGAGCTTCCACAAAACGAGAGGGGCAGGGGCAGGGGCAGGGGAGCGGGTGGCAGAAGGGGTCTGGGCAGCTGGAGACAGAGAGGCAGGCACCAACCGGAAAACTCAGTCCAAGGGGTGTGCTAAAGGTTGCTGATCTGTGGCATCGCGAGGACCCCTCTGCGACACCACGGGAACAGTAATGGTGAATGTGCTCTGCCCTGGACCCTGGGCTCAGTGCCTGCTGTCCTTCCTCTTTCCATGCTCACCCTGAGAAACAGGTGCCCTTATCCCCAGGTGAGGCACCAAGACTCTGAGGTCCAACAACTCGCCCAAAGTCACACAGTTTCTCTCTCAGGTCTGACCCCAGAGGACATGCTCGTGCCCCCTGGAGTGGGCAGGGTGTGCCAGATGAGGCCGCAGAGCCCACCTCAAGGGTCTGCACATTTCAGCACCTGTGTAGCTCCTAGTTCAAATGGAAGTTTACTCACAAGGTCTTTATGTCACACAGGGAGATGCAGAGAGGAGGGGGCAAGCCCCTGGGGACTGCAGGGTCCCAGCCTCACCCTGCTCCAGAGGTGACAAGATCCTGTAAGGAGAGGCAACATCCCCCGACTCCCCACCCTAGGCTGATGCCTGGGTGGCCGGAGATGGGGCCTCTTCAGGGGAAGCAGCCTCCCTGGGGAGGTCGGTCAAGCATCTCGTCAGAGGCAACAGACTGAGGCAGGGAGCTGGGAGCCCAGAGCAATTAGGAGCTGCCTCGTGCCTTGTCTCCTGCCAGCTGCCACAGCTGTCACTCAGGAAGTGGGCCTGGAGCAGGGGCTGGGCCCGAGGTACGCATGATCCTCCTCTCAGCCAGCAGCCTGGCCAGATCCTGGGGGAGACCAGGGCCCAGAGGGGACCAAGGATAGAGATCTCTATCATTTCTTGGGTGGGACATGCCTAAGTTCCTCTTGTCCCTTCCCAAACTCTGTTTCCCCCACCAGGCCTTCTTCCCATGGAGCAGTGGTTCTAAGCCTGGCTGCACCATGGAAGCTCCTGGGGGAATTTTAAAATATGCCCTTGCCCAGGTCCCCGCCCAGCCCAGTGGGGGCAGACTCTCTGGGGTAGGGAGGCTGGGTGAGAGCCTGTGTCTGTCTCTTCCGGGCTAGATTTTTGCACTTATTGACATCAAACGCTGCCCTGAGCACTAAAAACTTCTCTGCTCCTTCTGGCCATGCCTCCCTCTGCCTTCTAGATCATTCCTGGGCTCAGGGGAGTCCAGGGGCTGGAGAGGGAACTCGAAAGGTCCAGCCTCTCAGCAACATGTCCCAGCACTGTGTGTGCCAAGGACAGAGGCACTAGGCACTGTCACCTTTGTCATCTCATCAGATCTCAGCAACGCTCGTTGTGTGGCATCAACCCCATTTTACAAGGGAGGAAACTGAGGCAGGACCGTTGCCACACTCAGGGCACAGAACGAGTAACAGCAGTCAGGCTTCATTCCGGCCACACTGGACTTCGGGTCCAGTGCTCCTTTTCCATCACCAAGTTGCTTCTCAAGGAGCCACAAATTCAAGGACCTGTCTCCTTTGCCCCATTTCCCCCTCAGGGACTCTGTCTCCTGCTCTGTCCTGTCTGCCCCTGTCACCTACGGGATGTGGACACCTGAGAGCTCAGAGCGGGTGCCCAGGGCAGGGTGGGATCAGAGCAGACAGGGGCCTCTGGGTTCCGGCCCACACCTCTCCTGGCTGGGTCTGCCTCTGCAAGTCTATAAATTCCATTATTCATCAAGTGACTGGGTGAGTTTGCCCAGACAATGAATATTTTATTCACCTCCAGACACTGTCCCCAGCGGGTTCTTGGAACAATATTGTTCCCTAGCCGAGGAGCAGAGGCCAGAGCCTCTGCCCTCCCTGAACACCCCCTCCCCACCAGCACCTCCCTGCCTCCCCCAACAGGACCCCCAGCTTGGGCAGGGCTGCGGTCAGTGGTCCTGGAATGACCTTGAGCTTGGCACTTGCCTTCCCTCCACTTTGATATCCTCCTCTGGACAATGGGTTCATTTATTGCCTCGTCAGGCTCTCCGGGGTCACTCTGCAAGTTCGCTCTATGCGACTGGGCCCTGGGCTTTGCTGGGAGCTCTCCCCGGTGCTGAACGATGGTGGTGAGAGGACGCAGGGCTCGGAGGGGTGGTCTCTGGCCAGGGAGAGCCGGGAGCAGGCTGGTTTTGAGAAGGGAGGGCTCCAGTCTCCAGCAGGGAGGCATCCAGCCTCTGGACAGGGTGGTCCCCACTTCTCTCCCCTTGCTTTCCTGCCCTTTGATGAATTCTCCCAGAGTCACAGGTGGGTCACCTCTCCTGGTGTCTCCAGCACATTGAGCCAAGGACTAGTGGGCGAAGCCCGTGGAGACCTCTCTCAGGAGGGCCCCACGAGTCTCCCAGTGGCACCCCAGGGAGTGCAGTGTGGTGGCAGCAGCACCTTCCCAGATGGGGGAGCGACAGACATAATTCACACCTTGCGATCATGCCATCTGCTCCCCTGTGACGTGCAGAGGAGAGGATGGGGCTGCAGTGCCGAAGGGTGGGTGGGCTGGTGGGCGTTTGTTTGTCCATTCATTCATTCATTCATTCGCTCATTCATCCATTTGGCAGATGTTCATCCAGCCCCTGCCACCTTCCCAAGCCCAATCCAGTCCAGTGACAGGCTTTGGATCTGGGGGATGCAGACCCAGACCCTGCCCTCCAGAGCTGAGGGTGGTCCTTTCACACCTCTGAGTTTTTGCCCACCCTGGCTTCTCCTCCTTGAGTTCCCTGGACTCGTAGTAAGAGCCACCAGGCTCCGTGCACTGAGCACTTCAAGCACAGGATCTAAGCATTCACTCTGGGGGCTGGATGTACTCCTATTTAATAGGTGAGTGAGCCGAGGCTCAGAGAGGCGCGCGCGACACCCAAAGGCACACAGACAGCTCTGGGTTCTCCACGCAGAACTCTTACTGCTCATGGCACTGCCTCCCCCTCCCCAAGTCAGTGACTTTTCAAGCCCTGCCGACATGTCCTTCCTCTGTAAACGTGCCCCCACCCACTGCCCTTTGGCAGTGAGCCAGCCGCGCAGCCTCAGCCATGTTGCCCAGCCCTCTGGTGTTTGCTCTGTGAGCCCCAGGTGGGAGCAGCTCCCCCCATCCTCTGACTCCCGGCCTGGCTTGCTCGCAGGACCCAGGGGCTGCCCAGTGACCCGGGGTCCACAGCAGTGGAGAGCCAAGGAGGTCGATGATGGTACTCAGAGGAGCACTCCTCTGAGCCTGGAAGGGTAGGGAGAGATCAGCATGGTCCAGGGCCTGGGCACTGGAGCCCCTGCCTCTACTTCCCCCCAGCTCCTGCCTTGGGCTCGAACCCCAGTCCTGCCTCATATGGCTGTATGACCCAACCTGGTCCCTTCAGCTCCCCGGGCAGGGGTGCCCTCGACCCTGGATGGTGGCAAGGCCAAACCACCTTCAGAGGTTCGGGGTCTCCATGCAGGTCAAATGCACAGCCAAGTGTAGCCCAGGTACCCACCGGCAGATAGAGAAGAGGGAGCAGGTGCAGCAGGTAGCATATAGAAGCCCCCTGGGCCCACAGCCAGCTCCGTGGGCCGTGGCTTTGCATCAGGGGAGAGGACAGGGCCTGGCCTGAGTCACCAGGGGACTGGGGTGTCAGGGATGGCCCAAGCAGTGAGGGGCACCACAACCTTGGGGCTATAATCCCCAGGGGTCCTGTCCCTTTGGCCTGGTGGGAGCCTGCCCCAAGGAGCCTGGCCACAAGGTAGAAGGCCTGACCCCTTGGTCACAGACAAAGGCCGAGGTCTGGAGGGAGGCCCGTGTCTGCACAGACATCCACACTCTCCCTAGTGAGTGAGCTAGGTAGGCCCACCCACTTGATCTTTACTTCATTTACTCAGAGACTGTTTCTGCCCCATCCTTTGAAAATTCTCCACCTGGGCAGCAAAACCGGGAGCCGCAGGGGACGCAGCAGGAGCTGCCCCTCTGTCAGGCAAGTGCCAGCATGCTCTGCCACAGCCTCTCGGGAAGTCACCAGGAGCTGGGTCTCCCACTGGCCCCTCAGCAGGCTCCAGCCCACCCTCCCTTGGCGCAGGGGTCCTGATTTAGAACCGGCTGGCCTGAGCTGGCGCAGCCCGGCCGCTCAGTAAACACCAAAGGAGTAAACTGTTGCGGCTTATGTCTCAATCAATACGTAGCAGCTATAATTATTATTAATTCATATTCCTCAGGGGGGATTTTCATGCTAATAGGAAACTCTCAAGAGGCACAGGGAGGCAGGCACTGCCAGGCACCTCTCATATGTCATTCACATCACTTCATCCTCATCACTGCCTGGGAGGTGGCATTGCTACCCCACTTCCTCGGGGAAACCGAGGATCCAGCAGGTTCAGGGAGGTGACTGAGGTCCCATGGCAGTAGGAGGTGGTGGACGTAGGAGCCCCAGGTCCACCTGGCCCTGAGTTCTGGGTTCTTCCCTCCCCACTCCTCTCTCTACCAGAAGACCTGAGGGAGCTCAAAGCACTCAGTTCCAATGGTGCATCGTCAGGCCAGGGCACAGGTGGATGAGGAGGGCTTCGGGGTGGGGTTTCCTGGGGCCTCTCACATTCCCAGGTCCTAATGGGCACCCGGCTGGCCCATAGAGGCTGGGGTGACAGACAGACAAACCGCTGGAGTCCTTCCTGGCTCCTCTGAAGGATGTGGACACTGCTGGGAATCCTCTCCAGAACTGTGCCCCAGAAGTGCTGGGGCCCAGGAGTGGCCAGGGCTGGCATCTCTCCCTGAGCCCCCTCTGGCTAGGCCCCAAGGTAGGATTGTGATTAATCAGTGACAAAAGCAGAAGCAAGCAGAAAAACGTAATCAACTTGGGAAGGGCAGGACCAGGCAGGGCTGTGGCAATCAGCTTTCCCGCTGGGGCCAACCGCTGATTGGACTAAAGGGGGCAGGGAGGTGGTTCCAAAGGGGCCTCCAGGGGCAAGGCCCACAGCTGGGGCATGGAGAGGCCAGAGGGTCAACTGTGCCCCCATAAATATGCATGCACATCTGTGCTCACAGGCTCACTCCACTCCCAGCCCAAGGGCCTGCACACCACCCACCACCTGCTCACAGGCTCCTGCCCTCCCTTCCCCGGCCAGCTCACAACCTTAGCACACACAGGTGTCTACGCACTCCCAACACACGTCCATCTGCATGTGGACTCGAAAACACCAGTACACATCCTCATGGACAACAGACGTGTACACACATGCTGCTCCCACGAACACCTGCCCCTCACCCTGACTCACACACGTGCCCTGGGGCCTGGGAGAGCCCTGCACACACATTAGGTCTAACCTGCAGCCATGGAAACTGACAGGCTCTCACACCAGTCCTTGCAGGCACCCAGCCACCTCTCTGTCCCTCTGCCCTGGGGGTCATGAGACAGACCCTGGCTCCCCTTCTGCAGGCTGAGTGGTGGGAGCTTGGGAAGGAGCCATGACTGGGGCTCCACCGGCCGGGGCAAGGTCAGCTGTGAAGTCTCCATCACAGGGCAGGAGCCTGCCCTGTCTCCAGCTCCCGCCTGCCGCCTCTACCCTATGACCTTGATCAACGCCCTTCTCTCTCAGCCTCAGTTTCCCCACCTTGGAGCTTTCCTGGCACCAACACTGTGTGATTCTCCTCGAGGACCCAGGCGCCTGGGGCCGACCTCACCTCGCAGCAAGGTCTTAGGTCCTCAGTTCCTTGCTCTCTGTTCCGGGGCGGGGGACGGGGAGGGCCAAGGGGCAGGAAGGAGGGGGAGGGCCAAGGGGCAGGAAGGAGGGGCCCCACCCCCACCCCATCCCACCCCGCCTTGGTCCTGGTGGCTGCGGACTTGGGGCAGGGGGCGGGTGATCCTCCGCAGGCGGAAGAGGGAATCCGGGGCGAAGGGGAGAAGGAGCTCCCGGCGGGCTTGGGCGGCCGCGCAGGGGCCAGGGGCGGGAGGGGGGGGGGGGGTGGGGGGAGCGCGGAGGGGGCGGGCGAGCGGCGGGCGGGGGAGGGGGGAGCGCAGTCAGCGCGGCACAGAACGAGCGAGCGAGCGAGCGAGCTGGAGAGGCGGCGGGAGCCGGAGCGGCGGGCCGGGCGGCCGCGCCGGCGAGCGGACGAGCGGGCGGCGGGCAGCGCGGAGCGCGGAGCGCGCGGGGCAGCGAGGAGCGGGCACGGCGGGCGCAGCGCGCGGCGGCCGGAGCAGAGAGGCCCCAGCGGCGCCCCCTCCGCCTCCCCTGCGGGACCCCGACCGGGAGCCCGACGAGGGAGGGAGCGGCATGGACCGGCCGCCCCGGGCGCGGGGGCGCTAGGCCCCCGGAGGGGCGTCCCTCGCCTTGCCGCCGCCGGGCTGCCCTCCGCAGCCGCGCGCCCCACCTGCTCCAGCCGCCCCCGGGGCCGCCGCCGGCCCATGAGCCCTGACCTCAAAGTTTGCGGCGGGCGGGCGGGCGCGGAGCCTCCAAGATGCCGTTCCACCCGGTGACGGCGGCGTTGATGTACCGGGGCATCTACACTGTGCCCAACCTGCTGTCGGAGCAGCGCCCCGTGGACATCCCTGAAGACGAGCTGGAGGGTGAGTGCCCCACCGGGACCCCAGCCTGCCGGCCCTCCTACCTGTGCGCCCAGGTGAAGCGCGAGCTAGGGGCGCAGGCGGCGGGGTGCTGTCCGCAGGTGCCGGCTGCCAGGTGGGTGCTCCAGCGAGCAGCTGCGCGGGGAGGCAGGACCTGCTCGTACCCCTGGGCGCCGCGGTAGGGGTCGCCAAGGCAGAGGGGCGGCCCAGCCCCTGCCCGCGTGGTCCCTCGCGCTGCGGAAACTTGCCGGGCCCCGCAGCAGGGTCACGGGGCCGCGCAGTCCGCGGTGACGGTGCGGCAACGCGGCGGGTTGGGGTGGGGGTCCGAGCTGGGCCCCCCGCGCCGGCCGGGCCGGAGCACCCGCATCCTGATCCCCTCCGCGGCGCCTGCCCGCGGCTCTGCGCTCGCATTGACATTCCGCTCGTGTCGCTTTTAAAATCCAATCTGCTCCGAGAGCCGGAGAAGGGGAGAGGGCGACGGCCCTGCTCTTGCCGGCTGCCGGGCTGCCCCTAGCCCCTCCTGCGGCCGTAGCACCTTACCCACAGCCCTGCGGGGACCCCCAGCCCGGAGCGCTGGGAAGGCGGCCCGGGAGGTGGTGGCGACAACAAGTGGCCAGATTGGGCGGCTTGATCACGATAACCAAGCCTGGAAGGGAAAGACAGAGAGGCTGGGACCCAAATCTGTGCCCCCCGGAGTCCCTCCGCCTCTCGGCTTGAATGGGGACCTTAGGCAGTGGGCTAGGCGAGGTGAGAGCGGAGGGCAGGGGCTGGGGTCCCTGGAGGGAGGAATCTGGGGAGCAGTGAGAACCCTGGGGCCTGCGAGCAATTTCCCTACTGGGCTGGGGGCAGGTGCTCAGGTCTCCCCTCCCCCCAAACCTCCTGTGGCCCCATATGGAGTAGAGTGGGGGGCTCTGGGCTGGTGGGAGTCTTGGCACCTTGGGATCTGCTTGTCTGCTGTTGAGGGAGGGGCAGAGATGGCCCAGAGGCTGGGCCTCTCTTCCAGTATCTTGGGTCCAGGGGTCTCTGAGATCTGGGGCTCATCACCGCCTGGGGGGTGGGGTGGGGCGGGTGCAGCTGAGACACCAGCGCAGTCAGGGATGATGGTGTGAGCACAAGGGAAGACAAGGAGAAAGGTCTTCCCTCATCCCCAAGCCCTGGAGGTGGCAGATCTTGGAGGAGTCCAGCTGGGTCAGGGGGATGATCAAGAGGGAGAAGGCAGCTCCCCCCCCACCCCCACTGCACCATAGACTGTGAGCCACTGCTCCTCACCAAGTCCCGCTGAGAGGCCCCAGAGGCTGGGAGAGCCGTGGAGACGGGGTCTGGTGTCTGATGCGGGCAGGACAGATGGATCCGTGCCTTCGCTGGGTCTCTGGCCTTCAACCCCAAATCCCAAGTCCCTGCCCTGTCTGGGCCGAAGCCCAGGAACCACAGCCTTGTCCAAGGCCTGGGGAAAGGAGTGGGTACCATGAGGGGAGAGAGGGCAGGGGATGGGGCATAGGTCGTCTCTTCCCCACCGTTGTCTCCTCCTGCTCTGAGTCACCCCAGACCTCCTGCCCGTGTTCCCCTCCATGGGCCCTCGTCCATCCCTTCCTCCTGGCCACTTGGGTAGGGGTCAACAGTGTCCCCCCACACCCCAGGCAGCTTCCACCTCATTCCTTCCCCTTGCTCCCAGCACCCCACCATGACTGCAGCAGCCCTGCTATGGGCCTCACTTGGTCCCTCCTTTCTCCATCTCCTAGCCCTGGAGTGCAGACCCCAAGGAGGAGAAGAAGCTGAGAGGAGGCTGGGATGCAGGGGTGAGCGGGGCACAGGGCGGGCAGTGCAGGGGCAAGGAGGCCGCAGGCTTCCCTTGGGCCGCCTGGCAGACAAGCTGGCAAGAGCCCAGCAGCGTTAGTCACCAGCCACACCAAACGCACTCCATGCTTTTTTCCGTCCCCTTCTCATGGGCCCTGAGGAGCAGAGGGGCCTGGCACAGGGGGCATCTGAAGGGCAGGGCCCTTCCTGGGGCGGGCAGGAGGGGATCATGGAGCAAGCAGATGCCTGGCTGGCCCAGCCCATCTCTCGGCCCACAGGCAGCTACAGATGAGGGCAAGAAGTCCTCCATGACTGAGTCTCTTCTTGGCTGTAGGCAGCCCAAAAGCCCTCCTCCTAGGAAACCGAGTCTCTGCAGGCGCTGGTGGTCCTTGAGTGCCAGGGCTGGGTGGATAGGGTGACCATCCCTGGCACAGATTCCCCCTCCTCCCCTTCCACCTCCCCAGTGCCCCATTAGCACTCCTGCCCCAGGGCAGTCTGGGTAAGACCCAGGTCTTTTGCTAGGAGGACGCCCACTGGTGGGGGCCGCATGTGCAGAGAAGAGGGAGCCCGGCAGCTTGGGATGAAATGCTGTAGACAGTACATGCCTGCCGCAGAAATCCAGGGGGTGGTTAGTCCAAGGGGGAGGAGGACCAGGAAGGGAGATGGAGAGCATGGGGCAGCGGTGGGTTTGAGTCTCTGCACCCTCAACTTGTGGAGTGACCTTGGGCAATCACTTGCCTTGGTTTCTCCATCTGTCAGAGGGGGTTGGCATTGCCCCTCCCCAAGGCTGCTGGTGACAAAGGATGTGATGGAAGTGCTCAGCACAGGGCCTGGCATGCAGTGGGGGTTCGGGGACCTGGACACAGCAGCAGGGGAGGCCAGACATGGGGGCCCTGCAGGGGTAAGAGCCTGCCGTGTGGAGGAATCGGTGAAGGTCCACGAGGCAGGGACGCAGGGTGCGCAGGAGACTGGGCTAGAAAGGCAGGCTGGGGGATGGGCTGGGTGGACGGGGCCTTGAAGGTCTGGCAGAGGCACCTGGGGACCTGGGCCTGGGGAGCCATGGATGGCAGTTGGTAGGGTAGATGTGGCTGGGCAGAGCTGGCCTGGGCCCACCTGCCCACCGTGAGGCGGAGGTGCGGGCTCTCCCAGATTCTCCCTGTACCCACTCCCTGACTACACACACAGCAGAGACCCCCAGGGCCTGCAGGAACACTGAGGCTGGCCCCAGTGGCATCAGCGGACTTGAGCACCTGAGGGTGGGAATGGGGGCAGCCATAAGCCCTGGCCCAGCTCTGGCCAGAGAGAGGAGGAAGGAGACAGACAGACAAGCAGACAGCCACCAGAGCAGGGTTCTGGGGTTGGCACTTGGCCTGCTCAGTTGGACAGTGGAGCCTGCATTGAGAGTGGCCAAATGGGGGCATCCAGAGTGTGGGGGGCAGAGGAGTCCCCTTTCTTGTCCCTCTTCCTTGCAAGCCACCTCTGTGCAGGCCAGAAACTCAGGAAGGCCACAGTGGCGGGGTGTGGGGCCAGTGCTGCTGAGAGCAGCAGTCTCTGCAAAGGACAGACACTGCCCCCTCGCTGAGTGACCTCCAGCCCGGCCACCCCTCTCTGGATTCCGGCTCCTTGACAGAGTGCTGGCATCCCTTGGGGCCTGTTGGGGACTCAGGCCCCTCACCGCATGCCAGTGAGGGGTTTGTGGGTGTCAGGCTGGAGGTGGCAGGTGGGGGACCGTGTCAGTCTGGAAACCTGGAGGCCCTGCCAGCTCTTTGCCGGGCAAGGTGTCCCCTTGCCAACATGGAGCATGGCAGGCTTCTCCCAGCCTCATGGGGCAGGAACAGAGTGAGGCTTTCGAGAAAACACGCCCTGTTGGGATGTGTGGATGGCAGTGGCAGGGAAATCATGACACCCACCCAACTCAGGGAGCCCACAGGAGAGTCCAGGCCTCAGCCATGGGACAAGAGTCATGTTCCCATTTCACAGATGAGGCACTTGAGGCTCAGAGAGGAAGTGCCTTGCCCAGGTCACTGAGCAGCAGAGCCAGACTCCAAGCCCAGGCCCCCAGGTCCCGGCACCAGCCAACAGGAAGGCCGGCCTGGGGCTCCGAGCTCGCCTAGTCCTCCCTCTCCTTCCGGCTCTGCTGTCTGGGACGTTCTGATTTACAGTGTGCTGTTCTGAGCTAGCCTGGCCTGGCCGAGCACTTATACACTTGAGTGTCTTATTCCATCATCCCCGCAGCCCCATTGTACAGGTGAGCAGACACCAGCTCAATGTCACCCAGCCAGGATGTAGAGAGCTGGGGTTTGAACCTGAGTCTGTGTGACTTACAGCTGACTCTCTGGGGAGAAGGTGGTCCCCGAACTTGGCCTTGGGAGTCAGCTGGGCCTGGGGCAGGGCTCCCGGCATGAGCGAAGGCAGAGCAAGACTGAGGTGTGAGCTGTGTGTGCTGGGAGGGGTGGCCAAAGGAACACATGGACGCGGAGGTGGCAGTCTCTGGATTTATCTAGTGCTCTTGGGAGGTTAGTCTGGCCTGAGAAATGGCTATGGGGTCCATGGGCTGCCTCCAGGCCTGTCACCTGCCCACATACCCCACAATTCACCTGCCCTCCACTGACTCCTGCCTAGCATAGTGCGTTTCCTCAGGGCTTCCTGAAGGGGGTCAGGGGCTCCACCTGAAGCAGCCCTGGGCTCTGGGAGCCACACCTGGCCCCTGCCAGGTGGGAGGGACAGCCTGGACCCCAGCTCATTGCAGGGGATGGGGCCAGCACTCACTGCGGCCCCACTGTGGGTCCAGGGTTTTGCCCTCCCACCTTGAGATCTCCCAAATGGGCCTCTACAGAAGAGGAAACTGAGGGCCCAGATAGCTGGGGTGCCTGACCCTGGGGTCCCCCTTCCCCAAACCAGCCCTTGACCTGGGGATCTAAGGATGGTTCTCCCACCCCTGCCCTCAGCTTGATCCCCCTCTTTGGTGGTGGCCCATAGGAGGGTGGGGGTGGGGTCCCTGGGGGCTGAACAGGGGAACGGGCAGCATCCTCAGCCCCCCTCATGCTTCTTGCCTGGTTGGGGATGGAAAACAAATGTTTTGCCTTTACTAGGATTGTTTATAAACTAAGAGTAAATGGGCTCAGAGCGATGGCCTCCCCCCAAGTGGTGCCTGACCTTCTGCTCAGCTCCTTTCTCTGTGTGCTCCAGATGGGGGGTTCCCCAAATCAGTCATTCATTCATTTAACCATTTATTCAGCAAATGTTTATGTTTGAATGACAGGCACTGTTCCAGGTAACAGGACGCAGCCGTGAGCAACACCGACCTGGTCCCTGCTCTCATGGTACCCGTAGTTCACACTCCGGTGTGGTCAGTGCAAGGATGGAGGAAGAGCGGGGTCTGGGGGAGCCCAGTGGAGGGCCAGAGTCAGCCCAGGGGCGGAGAGGGCACCAGGGAGGTGATGCCGTCCGTGCTGGGAACTGAGGATGCATCCGAGCTCACCGTGGTCAAGGGAAGAGCATTCCGGGTGAAGGAGCCACATGTTCAAAGGCCCGGAGGTGGAGCAACCTGGTGCTCACCAGCACGAAAGGGCCCCTAGGGCTGGAGTTCAGAACACCTGAGGTGGGCAGAGCCTCTGGCTGGGTCGGGAGGCAACAGCGCCAGCCAGAAACCCGAGAGTGTGTGTGTGTGGAAGGCGGGGCACAGGGTGTGCCTGGTTGCACGTCAGTGCCTTCATCTCTACCCAGAGACTCCCAGGCACTGGAATCCCCTCAGCAGCCTCCATAACTGCCAGGCCTCTGCTCACACACCTCTGGGGATGGGGAGCTCACTGCCTCCTCAGTGACCCAGGAAATCTCTAGGTGGAGTTCCCAGAGTCCAGGGTTTACAGATTTCCCATCCCAGCTGCTCTTCTGTCCGAGGGGCCGCTGGCTAGGAGACCAAATTCTCAGGCCCTGGCTGGGATAGGTAGGGGGAGGCCTAGAGTCAGAGGGTCTGGGCGCCCAGGCAACGCAGCTGCGGCCCACTGTCTCTGTCTTGACCTGCATGCCAGCCGGTCTAACTTCCAGGCCTTGGGTGCAGACACCAGGTGGCAAGAGCCTGATGAAGTTTGGGGGCCTCAGCCCAGCGGGATCAGGGAATGACCCCACAGCGCAGGATCCCACAGTCAGTCTCAGGGGTTCACAGACCCCTCAGGCCAGGCCCAGGGCCAGCCTAACTCCTGTCCCTACCAGAAACAGCCCTGACCCCACATTGACCTTGGGCTGGCTACCTTGCCTCTCCACGCCTCAGTTTCCAGATCTGCAGTGTGGAGCATCTCATCTGTCTCTGCTTCTAAACACACACACACACACGCACACACACACACACACTCCCCTCAGCCTGCCAAAGACCCACCCAGGGGAACAGCTTAGGCAAAGGCCAGGAGGCTGGTGGGTGAACTGAACAAGGGGATCCCAGGGAGCTGGAGCAGAGAGGGTGTGAGTGGACGGAAATTCCCTCCCCCCTCAAAGGAAAATGCTCTTGAGGGTTCTTCTTGGGCCAAGTAACAAGTAACGGAGAGCAGGCAGAGAAACAGAAGTAGAGCAAAGGTGAGCAGGGAGAGGTTAGGACCCCTCGACAGTTCCTGGACTCCTTGGTGAAACCTCTGCCGTCTCCACATCATTACTGCCCATTTTACTATGGCTAAGACTGAGGCTGGCGCAAGGTGACTTGTTGTTCGTTCCCTGGCTCCCACCCAGTGCTTTGCTCCCCACCCCCGGGTCACCCGGGTCTTCAGGCCTCAGTCTCCTCCTCTGTACAAGGGGGGACAACCCCCACATCTCAGGCAGCCTGGGCTTTCTAGGGCCCCTCCATCCAGCCTCTGTCTTCCCCCAAACCTTGGGCTCCCGGAGGCAGTCTGTGCCTAGCTCTCAGCCCATCAGCCTGGAGTCACGACTGCCTCATGTGGCTGCCATTAATGAGTGCTGGCCAGTTAATGAGCTGAGCTGAGCTGAGCCCAGGGGAGGAAGTGTGAGATGGGGATGAGGGGGCGAGGGGATGGAAGGAGTGAAAAGTGGGCAGGGAAGCCTTTGGCAGCTCACGGAGGCTACCAGCTGCCTGGCCCTGGCATCCTCCCCTGCACAGTGGGACCCATGGTACCCACCACACGAGGTCGTTATGAGCTCGAGCACGCTGGGAGAGGCTGTGGGAGCCTGGCACGCTGAGGCCGAGACCCCGGGGACGGTCTGCCACTGCTGCAGGCCTGGGCACACCTTTGCTGCCCTGCTCGGCTGGCCCTGCAGGCTGCGCTCTGTGGTGGCATCTTGGGCCACCCGCCAGCTGTCTTCTCCACGCTGCGCTCAGACTGCGGGTTCCAGGATCCTGGGGGTCTGGGAAATGGGGTGTCGGGGAAAGGAGTGAGTCCTAACTTGCTCTGCTTCCCCCACAGAGATCCGTGAGGCCTTCAAAGTCTTTGACCGTGACGGCAATGGCTTCATCTCCAAGCAGGAGCTAGGCACTGCCATGCGCTCCCTGGGCTACATGCCCAACGAGGTGGAGCTGGAGGTTATCATCCAGCGGCTGGACATGGATGGTGAGCACCACTCCTGCCTCAGTGTCCTCACCCCTCACCTGGGGGACCAGGGCTGGGGCCTGAGCCACTGAGGCTGAGCTCACCCTGGGCATCTCCCTCCCCCCACTTCCACCCACCTCCGAGCCCATGACAGTTTGCAGCAGGATCTGGCCCCATTTCTCAGCCAGGAGAATCGAGGCCAGAGAGAATGTGACAGCTCCAGCCACATCCAAGGGTCGGAGGGTCTGCCCCGTCACCCTGTGTTCCAAGAAAATTTTCAAGTACAGAAAAGTAGAAAGGATATACTAAATAACCCAGTTTCCACCACCCAAAATAAAACCATTAATTTTGTTGTATTGGCCCCATGGCATTTTATTAAGGAAAAACTTGTAAGAGCTAGTGATGCCCAGTGCCCTCCTCTTGTGCCCCCTTGGCCTCCTCTCCACCCATAGAGCAGGTGGTGGCCTGGGTGGGCTGCCTCCCATCCCGAGCCTCGTATGCTCTCCGTGTGGTGGGGAGGACGTCGGCCCCCAGGTCCCCACCACTGCCAGGAAGCCATGACAGGCTCTGAGTGAAATGTGAGGGTCTCCATGTGTGCCCCCTCAGGGCCCACCCACTACACTCCACCTCCACCTCGTCAGATGGGGCCTCGTCACACTTGGTGGCTTCAGCGTCAGCCTAGAGCTTGGCACGTGTTAGGTGGCCCTGAAATTGACTCGAGGCTCTGAGAATCTGAGGGGACCTGCCGAGGCCCTACAGTGGCCCAAGGTGCCCGGTTGCAGCCCCACTTGCTGATTGGAACTGGGCCCACTCTAGGTGATGGCCAAGTGGACTTCGAGGAGTTTGTGACCCTCCTGGGACCCAAGCTTTCCACCTCGGGGATCCCAGAGAAGTTCCACGGCACTGACTTTGACACTGTCTTCTGGAAGGTATGCCCTGGCTGGTTGGAACTCAGGGCTGTGCACACCGTGAAGGGCTGCACTGGGGTCAGTGAATGGCTGGGCCCACACTTTAAAGGGGAGATGACCACTCCAGGCTTCTGTCCACTGGATGTCTTGTCTCCCAGAGGGGCATGGGCTCCCTGGGGGAGGCTGGTGTTGGTCAAGGACTCAGGGAATGGAGGATCTGGAGGCCGGTCGCTGGGCTTATGTGGCTGCCTGTGCTGGGTGGGGACTGTGGTGGTGGTGGTGGTGGCCAGAGCACCGTGTCTCCCCCCACCCAAGTGTGACATGCAGAAGCTGACCGTGGACGAGCTGAAGCGGCTGCTCTACGACACCTTCTGCGAGCACCTGTCCATGAAGGACATTGAGAACATCATCATGACGGAGGAGGAGAGCCACCTGGGCACGGCAGAGGAGTGCCCCGTGGACGTGGAGAGTGAGTGATGACCCTGGGAACCACGGGCGGGCCAGCTGCTTGAGCAGGGGAGGAACCCGGGGTTTGCAGAGGGGGCTGGGGGCCTCCTTGCCTGCCCCAAGCCTCGTGCCCCTTTGTGCCCCATGGGACGAGCCATGTGCGCAAGTGCAGGCGGCTCCTGATTCCATCGCTTTGCTGTCCCCTTGTGTCTCTTCGGCACTCCCTGGTGGTGGCTGCAGCCTGCTCCAACCAGCAGATCCGCCAGACGTGCGTGCGCAAGAGTCTCATCTGCGCCTTCGCCATCGCCTTCATCATCAGCGTCATGCTCATCGCAGCCAACCAGGTGCTGCGCAGCGGCATGAAATAGGCACCTGCTGTCCGCGCGTGGTGCACGGGGCTGCTCCACACCCCCCGCCGCCTGCAGTTCTCTCCTTCAGCCAGGCCCCCTGGCCACCACCACGGGTACTTCAGGGCCTAGATGTCTGGTGACCCCACCCCACCCGCCCCACAGGCCTTGCATGGAGCTGTGGCCAGGCTGTGGAGGGCCTGGTGGTGGCTCTGAGGACGGCCCCCAGCCCACCTGCAGCCTGCCCGTGCGCCACCCTGGCCTGTATGTAGCACTAGCTCTTCCCGCTGTCCAGGGGCTCCTGGGGAGTCAAGGAGGAACCGGTACAGGGCCAAGCACTGCTGCGGTCCCTGAGACAGGAGGGGGCAGGGCCCTGTGCCCAGGCCACACAGTCGACTCGACCCTGGTCCCTGAGGTTTGCCCAGGGCCATGGGCTGGGGGGGGGGGGGGCAGGCGATGTGAGGCTGGGGTCTCCTGGGCCCTACTCCCTGGCATGGCCTGAGGAGGCGTTTTGCTGAGTCCCTTCCTCTGACCCTCCTTCAAACCCAGCCTTCCTCCACGCACCCACTGGGGCCAGAGAATCAGCCCATTTCACAGGAGAGGAGCCTGAGGCTCAGAGGGCCCCCAGATTTGGCCTCAGTTCCCCCATCAACAGGGATTTTCAGCAAGGGCAGAAGCTCATGGAGGATGGGGCATCTGAGGTGGCTCTGTAGCCACCTCACCCTCTGGGGCCCCCCACCAGAGGCCTAGTGACCTGAGGGCCACATTGCCCGCCGCCACCCCAGCACAGAATCTAGAACTGGAGTGCAGTTGAGGAAGGAGGCAGAGCTGGGACCTGGAGGCTCCAAATCACCTGAGCAGCCTGTGTGATCTCCTGGCCGGCAAGGGGGCTCCTCCAGGGCAGAAGCCTTGGGAGGGCCCCTGGGCCAAGGGGCTGGCGCAGCCCAGCGCTGTCAGTGCCAGGAAGCTCAGCCAGGCCACTGTCTGCAGCCCAGGGCCTGTCCTCCTGGGTCGCCCACTTCTCTACACCATCCAGATCGGAGACCCAGCTTGCGTCCCTGCCCCAGTTGTACCGTCTCACACGCGGGCACCGGCTCAGCATGGGCAGACGTGGGGCTGGGGTGGCAGACCGCGTCCTCAAGCTCCCCTCCACAGATATGGAGCTACATCTCACCTGGGTGACGGTCACAGCCTCACTAGCCACCTGCTGCCCGGCTGTGCTGGGCCTCTGCCGGCCCCCAAGGGAGAAGGGCAGCAAGCACGGGTCACCCTGCAGAGGACCTCAACTTGCTCCAGCCTTGCCCATCTCCGACCAGGGGCCAGAGCACGGGGCTGAGGGCCCCGGGCAAGAGGGAAGTGCAGCCACACCACTGTGCTGACAGACTTTCTTTATAAACATCCAGAAGGAAGTTTTCTCACCCATCTTCTCAAGATGTCCCATGAGGGAGGGAGGGGGAGCTGCCTGGCACAGAGCCAGGACCAGGGCTGCACCTGCTGGGGGACTCCTGGGCCTCAGCAAGGCCAGACCAGGTGGATAGTTTTAGAGGCTCCATGGGGTGCAGCAGGAAGGGGGCTCGGCCTCCCCAGTAGGGGCCCTTATCTTTATTGTGATTGACTCGAGAGCTGACCAGATGTAGACAAGGGGCTCAACCCCACTGGACGCTGGGCTGCAGGGGCCATCCCCCGGGTGGGGGTGCCCGCAGGGATGGAGGCAGCTCCTGGACTGGTGGCCAGCCCACAGGGTACTGGAAGATGGTGGCTCTGATGGGTTCAGCCCTAGAAAGAAGGGAAAGGTAGAGAGTGAGAGTGGGGCACGGCCCAGGCCCATGCTGCAGCACCACCCCCGGCTTACCCTCCCCACCACCCCGGCTGTGGGGAGGGTCAGCTGCCTGCAAGACCTTTCTGGAAGGCAGAGCCTCAAAAACATGCAGACCCTTTGAGCCAGCAACCTCACCTCTAGGAACCGAGTCCAAGGAAATAGCAGGATTGTGGGCAGAGATTGAGCTATGAGAAATGGCAATAACCTAAGAGTCCACCTGTGGGGGATCAAATAAATATATATGCACGTCCACAGCAGAGAATGCTATGCAGCCTGTGTAAAAATTAAGGCAGACTTATATGTACTGATGAGGAAAAGTGTCATGATGTACTGTGTAAGGAGAAAAAGCAGCTTATAAAATAATGTATATAGCATGATACTATTTTTGTTTAAAGATATATAACATATATAAATGCATAAAAAAAACCTGGAAGACAGCAAAATGTTAACAGTGGTTCTATCTGAGTGCAATTATGGGTGATTTTTTTACTTCTTTCTACTTTTCAAGAAAAGTTTTACAAGCACGCAAGCCTTTGAAATCAGAAAAAAATATTGTCAAAACATTTTTTTTAAAAGCCTCATTTCTCATGCTACTCACTGTCCTTCCCCTTAAGGTCCACGGCCTCTGGAGCCACCTCCTGGGAGCTCAGGGCCTGTAGGGAGCACCCACCCTGAGTGCCTAGCCTGGGGCTGCCCTGTCCTAAGGGAGCCGACTGAGGCCCGGGGAGGCACAGAGGCAGCCTTTCCCCACCAACTGCTCCACATCCCAATCCTTCTAGACTTGACCCCCACTCAGGCTGCCGCTCCAGGGCTGCACTGCCTCCTCAGGCTACAGAGCATTTTGAACTCGCCTGGAAGCTCGTGTCTCCCCTCTGGGAGAGACCAGGGGGTAGAGGTGGGATCCATCTGTCCCCCCGGGGCTGGGCCTGGCGCAGGGAGGCCACCCTGTGAATGTCTGCTGAAGACAAACAGCAATGCTGAGCGCTCTTACTGACCAGGCACTACTCTGGGCCGGACACCATGGCCTAGAGAAACCTCAAGAATCCTTGTGCAAAGCCCATTTTACAGATGAGGCAACCGAGGTGCCCGGAGTCAGTCACGTGCCAGGTGACACAGTCTGGGGATGGGTGATGGGGGACTGGAATGCACCCTGTACTCCAGACATTGGCCCCCCCGCTTCAGCCCCAGGAGCACCCCACCCCACTCCACCCCCAGGCTCAGCTCTCAGTGAAGGTGACACCCTGTCAGCTCCTGGAGGGCTCAGGGCCCCAGTGGCCAGCCCTCTGCAGAAAGGGAAAGTCCTGGGCCTTCTGTGAGAGGTTTGGAGAGGCCTCAGGCCTCCAAGGTAGAGGCTGGGGGCTGCAGTCAGGAGCCCGGGGACCCACCCAGCCTGCGCCTCTCGGGGCCTGACCCGCTGTACAGAGCCGACCTGAAGACCAGGCAGGCTGAGGCACAACCTCAGGGGCCTCGTGCTGTGTGAGGCCAGGGAAATCCCCTGCTCAGCTGCTGGCTGCCTCCTGGAAAGCACAGAAAGTGGCTCTCAGCATGATTTATGACCCTGGGGAGATTTCATAAACTCTGCCAGCCACAGAGAAAGGTGGGAGTGGGGGTGCTCCACAGTTGCTGGAAGGGAGAGCCCCAGCTGCCAGCCAAGCCTGAGCTCCCTACAGGGCCAGGGTGAATGCAAGTCTCCCCCACAGAGGGTGTGCTCCTGGGGAGCCCCTTCCCATGAGCCTCAAACCCTTCCTCTAGAAGATGGGGCAGATTCCTGGGCATCTGGGGCCCAGTGGCCCTGCATGCCCTGAGGCCTCCCACCAGGAGGAGGGCATCCCCACGTGTGCTCTCAGACACTGGCACATTCCCTGGGCCCCAGAGCCCTCAGAGCATACCCCTCGAGCTTCGCACAGAGCAGACGGGACACTGAGGGGCACGTGTGGCAGGGCTCTGCTCATGGCTCCTCTCATGGCCTGTTTGCCCCGGGAACAAGGACAGGAGCAGCTCTCGTTTCTCCCCGGCCATGGTCCTGATCAGAAGGAAAGCCTTAGGGAGGCACCTGGGCTGGACAGGGGCACTGGCTCAGCGAGGGGTGCAAAGGGGGAGATTAAGAGGGATAAAGTCACAATCTGAAGAGCCAACAATGGAGAGCAGGGACAAGCACTGTCCTCGCCAGGGGATTAGTCTGCGTGTCTGAGGTCGGCCTCTCCCTCCCCGCTGGCTGCTCTTGGCAGATGCCTCAGGGTCAGTCTGCTGAGGGGGATGGCACGATGTGCCAGGCTGGGGCCCCACAGAGCCTCCATTTCCTCTTTTACAGGATGGCTGGCCGGCTCACTTTGAGGGCTCTGTGGGGCCTATGGGGTCAGAGCCCTCAGGTGTGGGTAGCCCCAGGTGGACCAGGCAACCATGTGCGCTCTGCGTCCTGGGGGAAGGGAGAGGAGCCACCAGACTGGTCCCCACAGTGGGCCCATGACACTACCACCTAGAGAATAGTCCTCCAGGCTTGGGACCCTGCTCCCCCAAACGCTCTCTCATGCAGTCAACATGTGGGCCAGCGCCAGGCCCAAATGACAACAATATGAGCTCAAGGCCGTGAGGGGGAGGCTGGCGGGGTGGGGGGGGCGGCGGATGCTGGAAGGGGAGATGTCTTAGTTAAAGCTTGAAGGATGAGTCTGACTTTGCCAGGCAAAGAGGTGGGGAGGCAGTTCCAGGCGGAGGAAAGAGCATTCCCAAGGTGCCCCCAAATCAGAAACGCCCACCACATCCAAGAAGCCGCCAAGCATCCAGCAGGACTGACACAGAAGCCAGATGCGAGAGGTGAGAAGGTGACCCCCAGGGGCTGTGGAGGCGGCAGGGAAGTTCCCCTGGCCCTGTGAGCTGGGCTGCAGAGTCTGGGCTCCCCCGAGGTGGAGGAAGCCTAAGAGGGTTTAAGTAGAGGCCCGGCGGGGAGTGTTTTACAAGCTGGTTGGGGCTGTTGTGTGGAGGACGATGAACTGGAGGAGCAGAGGGGAGGTGGGAGACCAGAAAGGGCTGCCGTGGCCATCTAAGAGAGCGGGGAGGTTGAAGGGCACAGAGGGCACTGTTTCTGCAAGGCTGCCTCGGGGGTGGGAGACTCAGGGAACAGAGCGAGGCAGCCCGGGGTTCGAATCCACCTCCCCTCACTCTGCAGGGTGGGGGCCCCGGATGCAGGGGCGGAGCCCACAGCGCACAGACCGCAGGATACAGGCGTCATTTTTCAGGAGCCCAGCCTGCAGGGAGCGGGCTGAGGAAGACCTAGGCAGCCACGGCAAAAGCAATAAATGTTCACCTCCCTTCCAACAACCCCTTTTTCTCAAGGCTGGACAGGCCTGCTCTGCTCAGAGAGTAATTCATTTTGGCTCCGAGCCCTCAGCAGACAGGTGGACGGGAGGGTGGGCACAGAGAGCATGTGGTTACGTGAAAGCAGGCCCCCTGGGGGGTGGCCAGAGGGAGAGGGGCCTGGGGGACAGGTACAGATCCCCTAGAGCCTCGGGTGGTCCCCAGTTGCAGGTTCTCTTCCAGAAACAGCAGGGAGGAGAGTGGCCAGGGGAGCACAGGAGTGAGCGCAGAGTACAGCCGGGACCGCAGCGGCTGCTCCAAGGAGCAGGGCAGCGCGGAGCTCTCTGGGTGCTTCCACCCGGCCCTAGTGCTCTGACGCACGGGCTGAAGAAGCCTGGGGTGCTGGACACGGATCCCTGGGCGATGCCAGGCCCAAGGGGGGGCACCCACATGACCAAAATCACAACCACTTTAGACAGGATGAGGTGGAAGGGACGTCACACTCCAACATTTCAGTCATGTCTGTACTACAAATTTTCAAGGTAGGGGGGCAAAAACTGGGCACAGATATAAAACAAAGGTAAAAAACAAAGTTAATTTTAAAATGTCTTAATGATCTCTCTTCATTGGGGCACAGAGAAGGCAAGACGCTTGGCCTCCACTTCCTGATAGAGCCGTGAAGGAAGTCCTCACCCCAAAGACCATCTGACCAGGTTCCCTAGGCCCAGGCCAAGCTGCTGGCCCATAAGGCCACACCACAGAGATAATCGGGTCTGAAGCCCCATTGCACGATGGGGAAAACAAGGTGGCCCAGGGTGGGGCAACTTGTACAAAGTCATAGGCAGCTCACAAGCACATTCTGTAGCCTCTTCCTCCCTTCTCTCTCCTTCAGTACCTGGGGGAAGAGCCCAGGGACCCTGGCTGAAAGAGGAGGACCTGGGAGGGCACACAGCACACACCTCAGGGCCCCTGACACAGGGTGCTCACCATACAAGAGATGAAGGGCGCCTGGTCCGCCTCTGAGCATCCTGAATGCTGGGCCCAGGCAGCAGCCCCCTTTTCAGGGAGGCAGTGGGACAGTGACAAAGAGCCTGTCACCCCTGTGCAATCCCAATTCTGCCTCTTCCTAGCCGTGTGCCCTGGGGCAAGTCACACCCTCCTGTGAGCCCCCGATTCCCCCACTGCAGGGTCAGGTCAACATGCCTATCTGGCAGGGCCCTAGAGGGGGCTCAGTAACCATAGTCAGGCCCCTCCCTCTGGCAATGGACTTGGTGATAGGGAGTCAACTCGGCTTGGTCTCCCCTTGAGCCGGCAAAGGCTCCAATAAGGGAGGAGCCACCAATGGAGGGGGTCAGGGCCCCGGAAAAGGCACTTTTAAATGCATACCCCTCAGCCTTTGGTGAGGACCTGGGCACCCAAGAGCCCCTCATGTGGCTCCTCCCTCAGGGAGCTCTGGGTAGCAAAGCAGGTCCGTGTCTGGTGCCTGGGCCTGGGCAGTTCATGGAGACTGCTCAGCTTCAGGTCAGGGCAGGCCGGCTGGGGTCTTTGCTCCCAGAGGGCACAGGAGGAGGGGACCCATGGAGCCTGTACCTGCTGCTTGGGGCTGAGCTCAGCCGCTTGGCTCTCTTCTCCAGCCAGTCCTCCAGATGGCCCTCAGGGATCTCAGCAATGTCTAGTGGCCACTCCCTGGCCCGCCTCTCCTCTGTGGGGATAGGGAGACAGAGACCAGTGAGGGGCACGCTCACTCCTGCCTGAACCCCACCCGCCCACAAGGCAGCAGCAACCTTCCTGAGGGGTGCAGGCAGGGAGACTGGGAGCAGAGCCTCAGGCCTGACCCCATCATGCTGCCACCTCCCCAGGCCCGCCCCTCTGGACCTCACTCTGCTTCCCCATTAAGTGGAGACAAAAGAGTGGCTGACTCCCAAGCTTTCTGGAGCCGGACACAGGATAATGCACATAGAGAGCCTGGCCCTCGGGAAAGGTCCAAATCTGGGGTACAGGGAGGCCGCGTGGGCTGCAGAACGAGGCAGAGCAGGGTTTGAATCTTGGCTCTGCCACTTGCCAGTTCTCTGATCCTAGAGAAGGAGCCTCAGCTTTCCTGATTTTTCTTTTCCTAAAATGTCCTACAAAAACCTTTGCTGATTGAATTAAAACTGAGCAATGGATGGAGTTCAAACAAGCCACATGTGAGAGTGTGATGGGGTCAGAGTCTCTGGAGGGCCTGGGGCCAGAGGAAAACAATCCAACTCATGGAGCAACGCATACTCCGGGCCAGGCCCTGGGCTAGCATTACACACGTGTCATCTCACTTCATTTCACGAGCGGTCACGTTTGACAGGTCAGGGTGCTCCTCCAAGAGGCTGAGCCATGTGCTAAGGTCACAGGGGCTGTGGCTGAGCCAGGACTGTAGGAGCTGCCAGCTGGGGGCGCGCCTCTGCTCCCAGCCCCCTCGGGCCTCTCCCATCCCTGCCTCACCAGGTGTCTCTAGCTCCCACTGGCCTGTGCTCTCCCCACCACCGGCCAACCGTCCCCTAGAGCCCACGGCCAAGGAAGAGGGAGAGATATGGCCACTGCCAGGACTCGCTGGATAGGCCCATGGGCCTTGCTTCCGCCCTGGGAAAGCTCCTGGAAACCCTGTGTTTGTGCCATGGCTGCGGCCACACGGCCATCAGCATCCTGGGGCAGGGCATTGCCTGCAGGGTCTCACTGGCCAGAGGGGAGTGAGGCCCAGGGGGGACGAGGGCAAAGGCCAGGCTGCCCCAGACACCTGCTGGCTGGCCCAACGCTACCCGGATGAGGGAAGAGTGAGTGGCAGCACCCTGGGAGACCGGAGTTGGCCTCTAACTTGCTGGGGGCTCCGATGAGGCCCTTCTGCCTGAGTGCTGGCCTCAGTTTCTCCAACTGTTCAATGAGGGGCTACATGCGAAGATCGATAAAGACTAAGTGGGAACTTCCTCATTCTCTAATTGGAGAAGTGAGAAGTGTATTTCCCAACGGCAGACATGCTAGTTTCCAGGGGAAGCTGAACTTGCTCCTCCCTGGAATCACCAGGCCTGAGAATCCTGAGGGCAGCTAAGGCGATCTCTGCATCCCCGCGTCCCCAGAGCATAGCAGGGGATCCGCCAGGAGCTGAGTAGGGGCTCCATGTTGTTGCCTGACTGAGGGAAGGAGGGCCCGCAGGCATATATGAATGAATGCCAGGCTAGCAGCAGGGCCCTGGGGTGGGGTGCACCCTTAGGGCTCCTGGGCAGGAAGTCCTGCATGTCACTTTAAACCCAGCAGGGGACATGGCCAGGAGCTTGCTCTGGCACTCATGCCTGGGGTGGTTAGGAAGCAGTTCCTGACACCCGCCCTATCACCTCAGGCAGTCCTCAGCCTACCCCACACAGCAGCCACAAAACGGGGAGGTGGGGAGGCACAGGGCAGCTTCCCCAGCCCCAGATCCTGCACCCTCCAGCAGCCCGCACCCGCCCCCACCCAGGGTCTCCACGGAAACACACCCTCCACCTGGATGCTCAGCTCCTGCAGGTCTCGCTCCGACATGTGGGAAAATCTGCAGTTGGAGCCAAAGTCACACTGGCCTGCAACAAGAAAAGAGTTACTTGCTGCTCCCAAGGACCCCCACCGTATGTTGAGGGGCACCCTGATGAGGGGTGGTTGGAGTTTTAGGGGCAGGGCTGTAGGCCTAAAGAGTAGCCACCCCACCTCTAAAGAAAAACTAGGACTCTCTCTGGCCCTGCCCACAGGAGCAGCCAGAACCACCTGTCTGGTCCATGCTCACGACCCTTCCCTGGCTAGGGATCAAACCCCACTGACGTCTTTCGTGATTGGGTTGCACAAGCCTCTGCAGGTTTGTCTCTTGTTACCAACCCCTGGCCCCCAGCCCCTGTTCCCCAGCCTCAGTGAACCACGGGTGGGTCCCTGAAAGGGTCATGCTTCCTCTCTCCACTCCAGGCCATTGCACATGCTATGCCCTCCGCCAGGTGCCCTGCCCACCCCTCTGGCTTGCATGAGCAGCTGGACTGCTCTCCAGAAAGGCTTTTAATGGCAGCTTTGTCAAGGAGGTACCCAAGTCTTTCCAAATCCCAACCGAGGAGACCAAAATGCACCACAAAATAACAGGAGACTGGAGGTGTCCTAAGCCAGCAAAACGTACCAGTGGCCTGTTCACATCAAGGTGAAGTCTGTGGGGAAGCCCATGATCTGCAGGCCTGGTGCCCATTCTAGAGGCAGCTCTGTCTCCTGAGGGGAGCATGGCTGTTCACCCAGCTTCCGTAGGTCAATAGCAGTACCTCTCCCCAGTGTTAAGCTCCCTTACACACCATGTTAATCATCCTGGTTTTCCTCTTTGCCTTGGCTGCTAGGAAGCTCAGGGCCAAACCCTTAGAGAACATACAAGACCTCAAGGCAAGTATAGAGGATACTAATCATTCTACTGGCTTTGTCTCATTTTTCCTATCCTTATTTTCATTTATCTTTGGTTCCTTCACTTACTGAGGTTTTTCTCTCTTAGAACTGTATGCATCTTTATTAGCTGGGTATTGAGCAGTCAAATCAACACCTAGCATCTTTGTTTCTAATTCTGAGCCTCCTCAGCATTGTCAGAGCTATTATGGTCTCCAGCCCTGCCTGCTGGGAGGCAGGGCACAGCGGAGGTCAGGCTCCCAGGCTAACTCAAGCAGCCAGTCTATTACACCCAACAGTGACTCCCGGATTTACCTGCAATCTCCCAGCACTTGCTTGTTCTGGGTGAGCCAATAAAATCACATTCCAGGTCTGAAGAGCTTAGGACCAGGCCCTGGAAGTCCTAAGCCACAATCCCTGGGAAGGCCCCGATGGACCAGTCAGCTGATGCACCAAGGCCATAAAGGGGGCTTAGGATGGTGGCTGGGGCTGGGGGAGAGGCTCTGCAGAGGCCCACGCAGGCCAGACTGGGCATGCTGGTCCCTGGGGGTACTGGAGCTGAGCAGAGCCCTTTACCTGTCAGTAGAAACTTCCTGCAGGGCCGCTTGTTCTGCTCATCCAGCAAGATGGCAGCTGCATCTGCGAGGTGAGAGGGGCTGGGTTCAGACTTCAGCTGCACACAGGCACTTCTGATCACCAAGGTCAGTTGTGAGGAAAGGAAAGAGTTTCCCATCCATGGAGGAGTGTAAGCAGGGGACAACCACAGGTGGGGATGCTGGGCGGAGGGATCCCAGCTTCAGGTGACCTCAACCCTGCCACCTGACCCAGACCCAGACCCAGCCAAGGGCAAGACCAGGTTTTAGGTCAGAGGCTTTTGACTTTGCACAATGGAATCACCTTGCAAGTTAAAAAAAATTCCTGGTACCATGAGACCTCTCTGTGCTGTCTTTGCAACGTCTTGTAAACCTACAATTATTTCAAAATAAAAAGCTAAAAAGCCCACCAGTAAACCCGAGGGCCCAGGCATGGCTCCACAGCCAAGGCCGCAATCCACAGCCCTCCGTTCCCCTCCTTACACCAGCTCCAGGCTCTCAGAGCCAGACCAGCCGCCAGCCTCAACAAGACGTCGCGACACTCATTCTGGATACGATCCTTAACCCTGGTTTCCTCTGATTTTTCCTACTTTTATTTTCACCATATATTTACGGTTTACATTTTGTATGCTTCTTGGTAGGCAAAAAATCAATCAGTTAAAATCTGTAAGTGAGTAAGACGTGTGAGGAAGGTGCCCTGACTTAGCCCTTGAAGTTGCCCTGGAGGAGAGGCGAGGCCAGGCCTGGGCTGAGCACCTTCCCATTTTGTTCCTCCAACACTTTTCCTAGAGGCCGCTGCGGTAAAGGACAGACCGTGGACTTCTGAGTCCAGGTACACATGACTATAGGCAAGCTGCTTAATCTCTCCGAGTCTCAGTTTCCCCATATGTAAAATGGGAGGAAAACTCTCACCTGGTAGGGCTGCTGTGAAAATTTCATAAGATAACGGATGGAGAGCACTTGGCAGAGGGGGCTGGTGGTTCCTCCTCTGGCCAGTGGCACGTGAGAATCGCTGGGAAGGTGGGATTGGGAGCGGCCTTGGCATCATGTTCCCCACGTGAGGCTAACGTGCAGCCAGGACTGAGAACCTCGGTAGTGGATGCTCAACAAATGGGAGTGGTTCTTATTTCATTTCCTCCTCACAAACCCACTGACAATGCCAACATCCCCATTTTGCAGAGGGGAAAACTGAGGTTCAGACAGGGGAAGTGATCTGCCCAAGGGCACACAGTAAGAAGCAGCTCTGCCAGGTTTGAAGCCTGGAGTGTGAATCTAAAGCCTCTGCCCTTTCCCCTGTGGTTGCTGATCTCCTGGTGGCTGGGTGAGTAGCCAACTCTGATGGGGGCTCCTCCCCTCCCCAGGGCAGGGCAGCTGGGGGCTGGGGTGGGGTGGGCTGCTTGGGTCAGGAGTTGGTTACCAGAGGACTCACTCCAGGGGTGACCAGGCGGAGCGGGGGTGGAGCCTCCAGGGTGGGGAGGGGGCCATCTGTCAGCACTGGGCTTGTCAGACTCAGCCCACCCAGCTCCTGACACAGCCCTTCCCAGGGGTGGAGGGCTGGGGAGGGCATGTGGACATTGCCTAGGGTCCCCTTGGGGGTAGGACAGCTGAGGCTGGCAGGGGGCCTGAGCCCAAGTCCTAGACAAGGGGCCCTGGTGGGGACTCAGTGTGGGAGAGGAGTTCCAGGCTGCCCAGCATCCGGTGGGTGGTTCTCAACCCCAGCCACATGGCAGACTCACGGGGCAGCTTTTAAAATACATGGATGCCCGAGCCCACCCTTCTCAGCTTCTGCTTTAATTCATCTGAGGGAGAGAGCAGGGGAATTGCTAAAAGCTCCTCAGTGACTCTGAAGGGCACCCAGGGTTGAGAACCCCCGGCCCAGGCCCTGCACAAAGAAGCCCATGCTCCTCCGCCCAGAGTTCAAGGCTCCTCGTGATCTGACCCCATTGGTCCTTCTCGCTTCATCTCCCAAAATGAACAGCTGCCCCGGTGCCCTGTGTTTGTTTGCTCATTCATTTAGACGTTCATCTAACAAACATTTACTGAGCACGTCCTGGGTGCCAGGCACCACGCCAGGATGAGGATTTAGTGGAGAACAAGTCAGACCCAGTTCTTCCTTCCACTCCAACAGGCACACTAAGCCACGTGGATATAAACGTGTAAACAGCTAGTGTGCAGCCAAATGACCTGACCTGGCCCGGAGGTCGGGGAGGGCACTCCCGAGGACCTGCTGCCTGAGCTGAGTTCTGAGATGGGAGGACCAGGCCGGGGGCAGGGAGGACAGCAGGACGAGCATGCCCACCAAGGGGACAGTACTTGCAGTGGCCAGCATAGCCAGAGCTCAGAGGGAGAGGTTGGCAGGGCATGGAGGCCTGGGCAGGACAGGGGTTCCACCTGGAACACATTGTTGTAACTGGGCATGAGGCCGCTTAGGAGAGGGGCCCTGCTTTATTCCCCTGTGAGTCTTCAGAGCCTATCTGGGAGCCAAGGACATGCTCAGTGGCGCTGAGTGTTGTCTGAATGAATGAGCCCATGAGATGAAGGGCCTGAGGCCAATCCTTTTGTGGATCCGTAGGCACGTTCCTACTTAGTGAACCCTCACGTGCCATACAGTCATCATGAGAATACTGAGCCCGTCACCCCCACCTAGGAGGTGGGTACTGTTGTTATGGCTGTTTTACACACAACGAAATTAGGGTCACACTGTTAGTGAGTGACACCTTGGGACTGACACCCAGGCAGCCTAGCTCCAGGGCCTGTGCCGGTCCCAGCCATGGCAGATGGATGGTCAACCATTCCTAGGGCTAAGGGACTTGTCCAAGGCCATGAAGCTGGGAGCAGAGCGGGTGTCGAGTCCTAGCCCAGGCTGGGTACCACGTGCCTCCCCACAGCCTGCGCTGTGCGGCTACTCAGGTAAGCTGGAGCCTGGGGAAGCCTCTTGAGGAAGTGGCAAAAGCTTGTACGCCAGCTTGAGGACCCCTGGTGAGTAAGCCACCACTCTGGATTTCAAAGTCACCACCTGTAAGTGGGGACCCCCCAGCCCACCCAGCCTCCCTCGCAGAGCTGTTTCAAGGACTGAATGTGGCTGGGGATGTGAGAGGATGCTAGGAATGCAGGATCCCCGGGAAGGGGCTCATGGCGCCCACTGTTTCATCTCTTCTGTAAGTAACACAACAGCCGCTGCCGATCAGCCCTGGACCCGAGGACTCCGCTGTTCTCAGCTGAGAACCTGGGACCAGGAGCAAACACCAAGCTGATCTTGAGGCCCAGCTCCATGCCAGATCACAGCACCCCACTGGATTGGGGGGATGGGAGCCTCTGCCTGACACCGGGGTCAGAGGCCTCCCAGGCACCTAGGAGACCCCTCTGCCCCTACTCCTGGCCCCTCACAACCACAGCCAGGCCTGGCCTGCTGGCCGCCCCCCCTCACCCAAGCCTCTGAGCCTGAGCTTCCTCATCTGAAATGGGGAGAGTCTAGGAGAGCTTTGACAATACCATGCCTGGGCCCCAAACCTGCCTCTGGGGATGGGGTCAGGGGACGAGCACTTTTTATTTCAAGGTCTCCAGGTGATCCTAACTCGAAGGGTTGAGATCCACTGCCTTAGAGAAATACTGAGAAAAGCGAATGACAAACCATGGAAGGCACCTGGCATGCAGCAGGCACTCAATAAAGCTCACTCCCTTCTTGTGAATTCTGAATCTCAGAGCAGGGAATGAACTCTGTCCCCTTCTCCTTCCTTCCCAGCTGCTGGGACTCCGTTCCTTCCTTCCGCTCTGGGCCCTGTCTCAGAGTCCTGCTCCCCAGCTTGTGGAGCGTTGGCCCCGCCCGGTTCATTCCAGGAGCTCCGGGCCCACCCCCGCCCCACACCAAGCTCCCTCTTAGCTCTGGCTCCTGGCTGGCCACCGCGGCAGGTCGCTATTCTTTAGCACACATGCCTAATGACAGCAGCAGCACCTTCCCTACAGTGAGTGCCTCCCGGGTGCCAGGCCCTGCGCTGGGGCTTACAGCCTTAGCTCACTCTCGGTCCAGCCGCACCTGCTCTGAGAAGCCTTTCCCAGAAGAGCCCTCCCTCGGGCAGCCCCGGTTATTCATTCATCCAGCCAGTCATTTCAACAGCCATTTACCGCACCCCACTGCTCACGCAGCAGTCAGTCATCACTGCCAAGTGTGGCTCTGGTCACACTGGCCGCTGCCTAAAGCCCTTCAATCACTGCCCTCTGCCCTCAGGTCAACCCACCCCCTTACTGTGATCCTCCTGCACCATCCGGCCCCTGCCCTATCGCCAGCTTCAGCCCCCACCATCCTCCTCCTCTCCCGCTGCGTCCAGCCACACCCTCTCTTCTGCTCCGAGGGCACCTGGGGCATTGCTCATGTGCCTGCTCTGGCATGGCCCCTGCCCAAAATGGTGTGGCTGGCTTTTCCCTACCTTTCAGCTTTGGCTCAAACATCACCTCCTCACAGAGGCCTTCTTCCTGGCCACAGTGTCCCCAGAGCAGGCAGGCGGAGCTCTGGGGCAAGATTGCCGGGGAAAGGAACTCACGTTCCAGCCTGCCCCTGCGAGGGCCCGTCTGCCCGTAGGGGCCGGTGGCCCAGGCCTCGTCTCTTTTGCTCCTCAAAATGCCCAGAGCAGGACTGCCACTGGCCCACGGTGTTTCATTGTCTGATGATAAGGAAAGTCAGAGAGCAGGGCTCCGTCAGCCTGGCTGCCACCCACCTCGGAACATGTCGTACCAGACCTTCTTGGCCTTGAGGTGCTGCAGCCCATTCAGGTGCTTCTTGCGGTTGTGGAGGTTGTCCTGGAAGGAGCGGTCGCAGTAGTCGCAGAAGTAACGCTTCCCCATGGCCACCTGCGCCAGGGGCTGCTGCTGCCTGGGAAGCCACACAGCACTCGGTCAGAGCACAGAGGAAACGCCTCACACCAAGGCCCAGGGCACGCCAGCCCACTGAGCACTCCAAGGGCCAGGCCTGCGCGGGGTAAGGAAGGCTCTGCACACATGCGCCACCTCATTTAAACCCCACGACAGCCCGTGAGGAACTATGCGGGCAATGATTATGGCCTGAGAGGCCTCATGCCAGACTGGGCTTTTAACAATTCTGGTGCCCAGCTTCTACCCCAGGCCAGAGAAAGCAGAACGTCAGTGGGTGAGACCCGGTATCAGTGGTTTTTAAAGCTCCCCAGGGAATTCTCATATGTAGCCAGGCTGGAGAACCACCACTTCACGCCCTCTGGCTGCCCCCAGCCCCCACCCAACTTCTGACCTCCTCTCTCCTGTTCTCTCCAATCCAGCCACACAGACCTCCTCTCTGTTCCTCACATACGCCAGGCACACGCCCATCTCACCTCCCAGCCTGTCCCTGCTGTTCCCTCTGCCTCGATGCTCTCCCCCATACCTGACACGCTTGCGTACTCAGCTCCTTCAGTCTTTGCTCAAATACTTCTCAGTAATCTCCCATGACTGCTTCATTTAAAATTGCAGAACCCTCCACCCTCCACTTAGCTTTCCCCACTCCCTGCTTCACTTTTATCACTCTTGAAGTAATAAGTTACTTGTTCTGTTTATTATCTTTTCCCCTCAACAGGAATATAAATCCACGCGGGCTGGGATATTTTTGTTTCATTTATTGCTGAAGCCCCAACACTCAAAGTAATGTATGGTACAGAGTAGGCAACCAAATATTTGTTGAATAAATGAATTAATTCCTATTTTCCTTATGGGACAACTGAGGTTCAGAGAGAGGGAGTGATTTGCCCAAGGTCACACACACTGGTAAACAGAAGGCAAACTCAGGCCCCCTAAAACCCTACTGCCAGGTGCCCCTTCTTCCACAGCCAGCTCAATGCTTAGAGAAGCCAGCGGACTCAGGCAGAAATGCAAATGGCTTGCCAAGGAGATTAGCTAAACTCTAAGGTGGCAGGTCCCCAACCAATCACAGAGGGAAACAAGAATGTTTCAGGGTCTTAAGACCCTTAAGTCATAGTGATCACAGCTGTCACTCCTGACAGGAGTGCAGATCCAGGAGATCTGCAGCCCAAGGTAAGTGGCGATTCTGTGACTCTCATGGCCAGTCCTTGGTCCCCTAGTTTGGTGCACAAGACCAGAGGAGGAATGGGTCCACTTGAGGCCATCGAGTAGGATCTGCAAAGGCTGAGCCCAGACCAGCCCCTCACCCTTCAGGTCCTATGCTCTGACCCTTCACTTCACAGAGCAGGTTCCTGAGGCCCAGAGGACAAAGGGCAGTGACTTCCCCAAGGTCACGAGGTAGCAGCCCAGGCCATCAGCGAAAGCCCCAGACTCCCAGGATCTGGCAAAGGTAAAGCTGGCCTTCACTCACAGGGCAACAGGGCAGACAGATGGGAAATGCATCTTGGGAAGAAGAGACTGGGGAGAGGCGCAGAGACAAACAAGCCCCTGGACAGTGCAGGCAGCCACCGGGTCGATGGAGAAAGCCGCTCCTGCGGCAGACGGGGATGGCGGCCATTCAGTCAAGGGCTGTAATGGGAGCAGGAACAGACAGTCACTCAAAATGAAAACGTATAAAACCTCTCTTCTCTCATTACTGCTGAGAAACCGCATCCAGACACATGGACTTGATATATTAAATTTGGCAGCTCTAATACACCCCGTCTTGCCAATAAACTTATAGGAATTGGATTGAAACGGTAAGAGATGAACATGTAACGGCCGAGTGCTTAACCAAGCCATTCACGAAGCTTGAAGCTCTGAGAAGCTGCTGCATCTGGAAAGTAATGAAGAGGGGAGGGGCAGAGGGAGGGGTGTCCCTTGGGAAGACTGAGATGGAACAGTAGCTCTGCAGCACACTCAGCTGGACAAAACCACACAGGGCCCGAGCAGCTGGCTGTGTGACCTTGGGCAAGTCACTTTCCCCCTCTAGGTCTCTACCTTCACTGTAGGAACACGAGGCGGTGGGTCTGACAGGTTGCCTGATTGCTTGGGGAGTGGTACGCAGAAGTTTGCTAATCCAAATAAATTTTTTTTTTTTTGTGAGGAAGATCAGCCCTGAGCTAACATCCATGCTAATCATCCTCTTTTTGCTGAGGAAGACGGGCTCTGAGCTAACATCTATTGCCAATCCTCCTCCTTTTTTCCCCTTTTTCTCCCCAAAGCCCCAGTAGATAGTTGTATGTCATAGTTGCACATCCTTCTAGTTGCTGTATGTGGGACGCGGCCTCAGCATGGCCAGAGAAGCGGTGAGTCGGTACACGCCCGGGATCCGAACCCCGGGCCGCCAGTAGCGGAGTGTGCGCACTTAACCGCTAAACCACGGGGCCGGCCCCAAATAAATTATTAATAATAGAGTAATAGCAATACAAACGACACTAATAACATCCAGCATTGAGCAAGCACTTAACAAATGTTACCTATTATCTGATTTATTAAGCACCTATCATGTGGTGGCACTGGGCTAAAAGCTTTATACGCATCATCTCATTTAATTCTCAGGACAACCTGTGAGGTGGGGCCCAGTACACCTTTTCAGATGAGGGCACTGAGGCTCCGATAAGTGAAGTGACTTAGCCAAGGTCAGGCTGCTAGAGAGCAGCCAAGCCAGGCTTCGAATCCAGGCAAGATGGCTCTAGAACCCACACTCCCAATAACTCGTGAAAGTCTCCTGCCAACAAATCATACTGACATGGCTCCTTCGAACCTGAGAAATATGTATTATAATCCCATTTATGAACGAGGAAACCAAGGCTCACAGAGGTGCTGTGAGGTCCCCAGGTCACACATCCAGGAAGGGCAGAGCAGGTCTCAGGGCACCTCCCACCAGCCCACCAGGAAATCAAGAACACTCGCCTCTCCTCCCGCCTGCTCAGCAACACCCTGACCCAAATGACAAGCCCCTCGGGGCTGGGATGCGCACGTGCGCGTGTGTGTGCATGTGTGTGTGTGTGTCTGTTTTCCTCTCTGTGGCGTGCACACACACACTGTGGGGGCAAACCAGCCTCAGCTGAGGGCCACAGCAGCCATACTACCCACCATACCTTCCTCTGCCCACCCTGGCCACCCCCCCGTCTGGCACAGGGGAAGTGCTCAGCCATCCGGGATGGGTCAATGGACCCCACGTTCTAGTCCCAGCTCTCCCAGGTGAGGCTGTGGCTCCGTCACTTGCCCTCTCTGGGCCTCAGTTTCCCCCTGTGTGAAGTGGGCAGCAGGTAGCTAGACCAGGTGATCTCTAAGGGCCCCTCCAGACCATCCAGTGCTAAATCCAGGTGCCACTGCTTTCTAACTCTGTGATCTTGGGCAAATAACTTCTGGCCTCAGTTTCCTCCCGTGAGAACTGGGATAATAACAGTGCCCATGTCAGGGTTGCTGTGAGACTCAGATCATCCACACACACACTTAGCACAGAGCCTGGCCCACAGGAGGCCCTCAGGAAACGCTGGCCGTCATCACCATCATTATTTTTTTTTTTTAAAGATTTTATTTATTTTATTTTTCCCCCCAAAGCCCCAGTGGATAGTTGTATGTCGTAGCTGCACATCCTTCTAGTTGCTGTATGCGGGACTCGGCCTCAGGATGAACGGAGAAGTGGTGCCTCGATGCGCACCCGGGATCCGAACCCGGGCCACCAGCATCGCAGCGCGCGCACTTAACCACCAAGCCACAGGGCCGGCCATCACCATCATTATTATTGGCCTTTGAAGAGCCTGTATTTCAGAAAACACAGGCTCAGAATAAGGAAGAGGATGCCGGTGCCCAAGTGACCTCTGGGGTCAGCTGGTCTGTATTAGAGATGAGGAAAGTGAGGCCAGGAGAGGGGAAGTGAGCTGCCCGAAGTACACGGCACAAGGCAGAGGTGGGGCCGGAACCTCAGCCCTCACGGCAGGGCCCAGACCCCTGCCCTGCAGAGCCCCCACTGCCCGGGGATGGTGTCAGGGCAGCAGACCAGCTCCAGGGGAGCCGGCACTTCCCTCCTCCTTCACAGGCCTGTCCCCATGGAGGCAGAGGCCCTGTTCCCGGGCAGGAGCAGACCTTCAGCAAGGTGACCTCACCCAGGCGTCACCCAGGTGTGAACTTCTAGGGCTCCTGACCCAACTGCCTCCCGCTCCAGCGCCTTAGCGCATGTTAGGAAAAGGAGCGGCTGCAGAATCCTCTGGACAAATACAGCAGGCGAGCCAGACACACAACTTGGCAAGCGGAGCATATTCCACTCCGACTCACCCTCAGCCAGGCGTCCTTGCACAAGGGACACCCTGCACCACTGCACTTGGCAGCCCTGAGTGGGAGGTCAGGGAAGGGGGGTGGGGACAGCCAGACGTCTCTGACACCAGCATGGCGTGCTGACTAAGCCGGCCCTCTCTGCCGTGATTCATCCTCATCCTCTGAGGCTGGCGTGCTCGGCAGCGTGAGCGAGGCCCTGTCCGAAACACAGAATGATCAGGCCCCACTCCCTCCCTGGGAACACAGGTGGTGCCACCCACTTACTCCCAGGGACCAGGTCCACGCAGCCAACAGCATCTGCTGTCTCCCTGGAGCTTAGCCAGGTGACAGGGCGGCTCCTTGTGGCCAAGGGGCAGCAGGCAAGGCTAGTGGGACAGCCCTCTGCGGCCACACGGGTATGGGTTCGAATCCCAGCTCTGCCACTTACCAGCTGGGTGACCTCTGGAAACTTATTTCATGTCCCTGAGTCTGTACTTTGCTATGAAACAGCGACCCCCACCTCTGCTGTGGATTTACCACGGTAGTAGTATATAAAGATGCCTAGCGTATAGTTAGTGCTCAAAGAATGGAGGCTGTTACTGTTGTTACCATATCATCCAGGCTGCTCACTCCCTCACCCACCCGGCGAGCACACCTTGACCACCTGATTTAAAATGGCAGCCAAACTCGTAGCCGCAGACACTTCCACCTCCCTTACAACCTGCTCTGTTTTCCACAGCTTGTCTCACCTTCTCACACACTGTCATGATTGACTGTCCTGTGAGCCTGCCTCCCCACTAGAATACAGGCTCCACGAGGGCGGAGTGCTGTCTGCTGCACCCCAGTACCCACAACAGGGGCTCGCACACGTAACTGCCTCCTGCCCTCCGTTCACCGATAGCTACTCCCAGGCCCTCTTCTTGAGCTTGAATCTGGGGATGAGGATGAGGATGGGCAGAGAAGAGAGACACATAATGCCCTAAAGGCAGGTCTCCTGCCACCACCACCCTCCCCGCAGGACTTAAACCACACCTGGCCATCCCACGGCCCCTGACTTCAGTCCTCTGGGCTCAAGGAAAAGATTACCAACGAGTTGAGACACTGTGGGTGGAGGAGGGGAGAAAAGAGAATGGGGGTGGCAGGGGTGAGGGAAGACAGCTTCAGATTCAACTCCTGCATGCTGGGCACCTGGCTTTCATTCTCTTGTTTAATCCTCAGAGACCCTCTGAGTAGACAGCAAGGTGTCCGTTTCACAGATGAGGAAACAGGCTCAGAAATACTCCTAAATACTCAAAGCCACGGCCAGGAGACACACTGGTGATGATAACTTCTCATCAGCATGAGGGCTGCCTGTGGGCCGGTGGCACTGAGGACCCCCATGCACCCTCTCGGGGAGCCCTCACCAGGACGCTGTGAAGCCACGTGCCCGAGACCCCGCAACCAAGGCACACCAGAGCCAGCATTCACACTGGGGTCAGGCTGACCCCAGAACCCTTTCTCTCCCCACCCCACTACTCCGCTGTGAGGCTGTCATGGGGCAGACATTTGTGCTTCATCGATATTCTTGGTTCCTTTCATTGTGTGCATCTCAGGCACAAAGCTGGCTTTGGGACAGGGCTAAAATAAGCCAGCAGCTTGGCTGTGGCCAGGGGCTGGGATGTGCACTGTAATTATCCAGGATTTGTGCTCGCCACATGCTGCCCTCAAGCTCACCTGTCATTTCTTCTAATTATGGCACTGCCAGACCCTAGGTAAACAGCAAACTGCAGCCAGAGGACGCTTTATTGCATGCCCACCAGGAGCACGGCAATGTCCCAGTGCCTCATACGCCTGCAGTCTGGAATCTGTGGCATCAGAAGTGCCCTGTGGGGGTGGCCCGCAGACTGCCTGCTCAGGACCCAGCTCCAGCAGAAGTGCCAAGAAGATCCAGATGCCTCCCCTGATAGGAGCCAACATGTTAGGGGTCTCCCCCAGATGCCTGGTGTTTTGTAGCAACCACCCAGCTTTCTCATCCTGACCTCGTTCATATGGTCCACCCCTTGGGGTGAGGCGCATCATATACAGGCCCAGCAGTACAAGGGAGTGGGGGCCCCCGTACACAGCAGTTTCTAACTCGGCAGGTCTAGGAGAGGGCCAGGACCTAAGGAGGCTCTGATGCAGAGTCCACAGACCACACTCGGAGAAATGCTGGTCTAAGGTGGCAGATGACGGACTGAAGAACAGAGAAGGCGAGAGCTCGCCCCAAGTCACACAGACCGCCCAATCCAATACTGACTCTAATCATTCAACCCAGGTCTGAATCCCATCCCTGCCAATTTCAGACTGTGAAACTCTCAGCAAACCCTCTGAGCCTCATCTGGAAGACAAGGGTAATAGTATCATTTCATAAGATTACCATGAGGATTAAATCGTGCATGCCAGGTGCTCAGCACAGTGCCTGGCACGCCAGTGGTGCTCAATACACATTTGTGGATGTGGCGGCCAGCCTCCGCGGCCCCCAGCGATCCCACCTCCTGGTGTTCGCACCTTGTGTTGTTCCCTCCCAAGCTGTATCAGTACTGGTCCATGTGACTAAGACAATAGAGCAGAGGTGACAGCATGTCACTTAATAAAAGACACTGTGGCTTCCATCCTGGTGTCTCCCTTCCTCTAATCACTTGCTCCAGGGGAAGCCGGCTGCCATATTGTTAGCAGCCCTGTGGGGAGGCCCACGTAGCAAGGAACTGAGGCCTCCTGCTAACAGCCATGCCCCTTGGGAGCAGACCCTCCAGCCCCAGTCAAGCCTTCAGACGAGTGCAGCCCTGGCTGACAGCTTGACTGCAACCTCATGGGAGACTCTGAGACAGTACCACCCAGCTAAGCCACTCCCACATTCCCAACCTTCAGAAACTATATGAGATGATGTTTGTGGTATTAAGTCACTAAGTTTTGGGGTAATTTATTATACAGCAGTAGCTAACTAATACAGTGGAATAAAGGAAAAACTAAATCACTTCACAGTCTGTGATGGCCACAGGTACAAAGTGCCCCATATCCCAAAACACTCCTGAGTCAAGTCAAAAGGGACCCTCTCCCCCACTCACACATGCAAACCCTAAAGTTCCACAGGTCCCTTTACAGTCATTCATTCATTCAGCAGCCAAACATTTGCTGAGTACTTCCTCTCTGCCAGACTGGGGTTCATACCTCATGACACAGAGTCCCTGATATCACAAGAAGGTGCACTGCGTGTTTGCTGGGGGTGGCTGACAGATGCGTCCCCAGTAACAGTACAAGGTATCAACCTCTGTGCTGGGGACACCAAGGAGGGGGACCCGCATCCAACAGGGAATTTCTCCAAGGATGATTTCAAAGATCTCAGTACCAAGGTCGTCACTGCCATATATCTCATTCTGAAAGTCCAACAGTAAGAACAGCTGACAGTTATCCATTGCTCACCACATGCCAGGCAGGCTGCTCAGGGTCCCGTGTGGGGTGGGAGTCGGGGTTCAATGACATGATGCACAAAGCCTGTTATCCTCATCTTACCCTAAAAAAACTGTGGGCAGAGGGAGCCCACAGCTGGCAAAGAGCAAGTGTAGGGCATGAGCCACATCTGCACACTGGAGTAACACGCAGCCATTAAAAATCAAGTCAAGGGCCAGCCCCAGTGACCTAGTGGCTAAGTTCGGTGTGCTCTGCTTCGGTGGCCCGGGTTCAGATCCCTGGCGTGGACCTACACCACTCATCTATTAGTGGTCATGCTGTGGCAGAGGCTCACATACAAAAAGGAAAAAAGATTAAGGTTGGCAATGGATGTTAGCTCAGGGTGAACTTTCCTCAACAACAACAAAAAAATCAAGTCAAAGGAAACGATTCCCTCACGTGGATAAATGTTCACTCCATATTGCTAAATGCAAAATGGCTCGTGATCACAACAGCACGTACAATATGATACCAGTTTTTTAAGGAGAAAGAACCTCCCTCCCAACACACACACACAAACACTAGAGCAGACATAATATTTACTGTCGTTATGTCTGGATAATAGGAGTATATGTGGGATTTTTTTTTCCATTTTGTGTTTTTCTATGTTTCTCTGTTTCTACATTTAGCATATGTTGTTTTTAAATTTTCCAAAAAAATTCCCTTCAAAGGAGTAGAAGATTTGTCAGGAAGGAATAAAGTCCTATTCCTTCTCCCTTAGGAGCTGCTGTGGATGGTTCCAGTGATCTGGTTCACCTGGATGAACCAGCTAGGGGTGGTGGTGAACAAGATCCAGAGTAGACATTACTCTCAGTCCCTGGCTGAAGGCCAACAGGGTGCGCCCTGATTCCAAGCAGACCTGGCCAAAGGAAGGTTGGCTGAACCCGAATCTGGGCTCCAGGGAGCTGCAGGCTGGAGACACAGTTTCTCATCAGATAGTTGCAGGTCCCAGGAGGCCAGAGTTTCCAAAGAGGAAAGGTAAAAATAGTCTGCAGGAGGCTCCTGAACCAGATTCCCGGACTCAGAATTGCCTCTGCCTCCCCCGTCTTCTGCCCCTAGTCTGGGTTCCAAATACCATCTGACCCTCTGTCACCACTGTCACTGCTGCCCAAGTCAGGTCTCACCCCCTCGCACCTGAACCAGCCTCCTCAGTTCACCGTGGTCAGCATCAAATCAACCCTCTTAAAACAACTCCTGTTCAAACTTTTCCATGGATCCTGGTGGGGAGCTTACTAAAAATGAAGTCTCGTGGGTCAGATCTCCAGGAATTCAGAGTCAGCAGATCTGGAGGGGGGCCCAGAAATTTGCATTTTAACCATTGAGTCTAGTACCCGCTAAAAAACAAAGCCTGGGGGAAGGAGCTTCTCCTGCCCACTGATCTCTCCACTCTCTGCATCCCAGAGGCAGCCTCTGCTGGGGACAGTCCCTCTGGGTAGACACAGCCCCCAGATTCGTATCCCAGTCAGAAATCGGTCTGATTGTGAATAACCTCAGCTCACTGAAATGTTAACCCTAACTTGATTGGAATGCTAAGCACAATTCAATAGAGTGGATAAAACTGTTGCTTAGTGGCTAAGTGTCCTGTCACACTCCAGGAAAGTTTTTTTTTATTTTTATTTTTATAATTTTATTTATTTTTTTCCCCCCAAAGCCCCAGTAGATAGTTGTATGTCATAGCTGCACATCCTTCTAGTTGCTGTATGTGGGACGCGGCCTCAGCATGGCCAGAGAAGCGGTGCGTCGGTGCGCGCCCGGGTTCCGAACCCGGGCGGCCAGCAAGCAGAGCGCGCGCACTTAACCGCTAAGCCACGGGGCCCGCCCTCCAGGAAAGTTTAGAATTGAACATAGAGGTAGTAGAATAAATCAAACTCATTGTATTAATGTTCTTGTCCTAAGTTTAGTAATAATCAGTGTGTACTTGGTATTTGAAAGTATCTGTAACATTGAAAAGAATTTGATATGTTGAATATATAACAGAAAAGCATTGTGATTTCAAGTTAAAATCTATAGTTACGTAATTGATAAAATATATGTCAGTAATTGATACTAGATTTGTGATTTTAAGTCGAGAGGTTAGCAATGGTTGGAAACCCTGGCTGCATATTAGAATCACCCGGGGTGCTGTAAAAGCTACTAAGGGTGCCCCCCATATCCTAATTCCATGTCAGAGATGGAGCCTGTATTTTTTTTTTTCAGCTCCCCAGACTGTGAACAGCTGACATAAGAGAATTTGACTACGACTGTTAAAAGTACTGAACCGTTGGGCCAGCCCTGATGGCCTCGCAGTTAAAGTTAGGCAGCCTCCGCTTTGGCACCCTGGGTTCAGTTCCCGAGCATGGAATCACACCACTCACCTGTCAGTAGCCATGCTGTGGCCACGGCTTACATAGAAGAACTACAAGGACCTATAACTAGAATATACAACTATGTACTGGGGCTTTGGAGAGGGGAAAAAAAAAGTATTGAACTGTTTACAAGAACTTGAAATTCATTATGTTTATAAGTTTAATTTATTAGATTTTCTAGCAACTTTAAGTATTCTGGGGAAATTATGCTTGTTAGGTTATGTATCTTAAGTACTTAAAAAGAAAATCACATATATTAAATTTATAAGTGGAGTCAAATGTGTAAGGGAATGTAATTAAGCTGGTAATAGGGTTGAATGTTTAAAGAACTTTAGTTTGTTCAACTTGAGTTCAAACATTAATCAAGAGAAAAGTTACAATTATTTTTCTTTTTTTTCTAGATTTATGTATAGAATAATTTCTAAGTTGAAATCGGTGGCTTAAAGAAAATTAGGTTTTTAACAATTGTTGCTCCAAAATGAGAACTAAAAAACCAAAAAACACCCCAAATAAAACAAGCCACACCTTCACTCCCTGTGGTCTTCCCTACCCATCCCACCTAAAATAATTCCTCCCTCCTCAGAACTTCCCATCAGCCAGATTTGCTGTTGGTCCCATGGGCTAGTGGTTAAGTTTGGTGCATTCCACTTCAGCGGCCCGGGTTTGGTTCCCAGGCACAGATCTACAACACTCATTGGCAGCCATGCTGTGGCAGTGATCCCCATACAAACTAGAGGAAGACTGGCAACAGATGTTAGCTCAGGGCAAATCTTCCTCACAAAAAAAAACAAAAAAAAAAGATTCCCAGCAACTTCATAACTTTCTGCCCCAAGGGGCTACCAGGATGCTTTGCAAATAGAAAATAACCCCAGAAGGGATAACTCATCATGGAGGTAGAGCATCACATTTTTCCTCCCAGACCCCTAATCAGGCATTACTGTTGCTTTGAGGAGTCAGAGGCAGATCCAGGCCTTTAATCCAGTTCCTGGTTTTCAATGCCACACCTATGCTGATAGCTTTTATCTCTGGCTCAGACCTCTCCTCTGGACTCCAGATCCAAATCTCCATTTGCCTCAGACATCTCCACTTGATGTCTAAGGGACAGGGCCAAACAGAACTTAAGATCATCCCCATCGACCTTAAGTTGTTGAGGTCAAAACTTAGATGGCCAAACAGAACTTAAGATCATCCCCATTGACCTTAAGTTGTTGAGGTCAAAACTTAGATGTCGGGCCGGCTCTGTGGCTTAGCGGTTAAGTGCGCGCGCTCTGATGCTGGCGGCCCGGGTTCGGATCCCGGGAGCACCCGGAGGCACCACTTCTCCGTCCAACGCGAGGCCGAGTCCCGCGTACAGCAACTAGAAGGATGTGAACCTATGACATACAACTATCTACTGGGGCTTTGGGGGGAAAAAGCTGAATAAATAAAATCTTTAAAAAAAAAAAAAAAAGATGTCATCCTCGACTCCTCTTCCCTGCACACTCTACATGCATCTGTCAGCTTGTTCTGTTTGTCCTACCTCCCAAAATACATCCCAAATCTGATCACTACTCTAATCCACACCCTAAATTACCACCCAGCCTCAAATGACCCACCACAATAATTTCCCCTCTTCAGTCGTTTCTCCAGAGAGCAGCCAGAATGATGACATTAACATGTAAATTAGATCATGTCATATCCCTGCTTAAAACCCTTCAGTGGTTTCCTAGTGCAATTAGAAAAAAATAAGACTCCTTACCCCGGGTTACAAGGCCAGATATGAGCTGACCCAAGCCCACCTCTTCACAGCCCACTTCTTTCCCTCAGACACCTCAAGACTGCAGCAGCCTCAAGGCCTTAGCACCAACGCTTTCCTATTTGACCCGCTAGTATTCATTCAGGTCTCTGGTTAAGTGTCCCCCTGGGCACCCTAGCTAAAACAGCACCATCACCACCCCCCAACCAACCTGTCTTCTGCTCTTCAAAGCATTACTTGTTTGAGGTTACTGCACCTCCCCATCCACCCACACACTACAATGAACACTCCTTGAGAGCAGAGACTTGTCTACCGGTGAGCGCATGAACCAGAGGAGGCGCTCAGAAAACATTTGTTGCCCGGCCCTTGTTCTTTCTATTCCCAAGTCTCCCGCCTTCCAGGCCAGGGTTCTCCGCAGCGAAGCCCAGGGGTGAGGGGAACAGGAAGCACGAGCAGAAAAGCTCCTTCCCCTGAGGCCTGGCTAAGGGGTTCAGCACCCAGGACCCGACTTTTGTCACAGTCTCCAACTCCAGGCCTGGATTTGGGGCTGAAAAAGAAGACAGGCGGAGAGACGAGCCGGGAACTCAGGACCCCAGGTCCCCCGGCTCCTCTGTCCACTCTCCATCCCGTTAAACGGTGAGGCCTGCCGGGAGGCGCGCAGACTCAAAGAAAGAGCCCAAGTCCTCCCGGTGTGGGAGTGAGGAAGAGCAAGGACTGGCCCCTCCACGTCCCGCCAAAGAAGGAGGTACTGTACCTGGCTCTGCTGGGCCCGACAGTTCTGAGCTCCTCCTCCTGCGCCCTCGCGTCGCGCACTGCTTGCTGGGAATCGTAGTCCTTCCTTGGGTATCAGTCCACCCTTCCCAGAAACCTTTGGGAATAAAAGCTGAGACAGCACGGAGGAGGGGGACGAAGCGCGAGGGCTTCTGGGTGTTGTAGTTCAAAATATTCAATCAGCGAGAAATGATTCAAGATAAAAATTGGGTAATAAATCTTACCAAATTATTTAGGCTGCCCTGATATGAATCTATGAGACTTTTCTACTGCGCAAGCCATCAGTTTCCTCCGTCCTTCAAAACGACCAGCACTGAGATTCAGAAGAACTACAAATCCCATAAAGTGCTGCACGTCGAGGGCCTTTAGAGAGCATGGTCGGCCGCGGCGCAGGCGCGGTGGCGCGAGTTCGGCAGTGGAAAAACATGGCGGCCCCGACGCTTACTGCGAGGTTGTATTCCCTGCTGTTTCGCAAGACCTCCACCTTCGCCCTGACCATCGCCGTGGGCGCCGTGTTCTTCGAGCGCGCCTTCGATCAAGGCGCGGACGCGATCTACGAACACATGAACCAGGGGGTGAGAGCCTTGGTCATCCCTGACCTTGGGCCCGCCTGAGGGGTGACAGTGGGAGTGGAGGCGGGGCGGAACTCAGTCTACCTTTGCGAGGAGGAGGGTAAAGCCTGGGCATCTTCTGTCTGTGGACTACCGTCTGACCTCTCTGCCCGGTGTGAATGCTAAAACATTAAGCAAGGTCAATAGATCCCACTTTGCGGGGGTTGTAAGTATAGCTGTCTCCCGCTCCACATACCCACTTGTCTATTTGCGTAAGCGAAAACTAAAGCGTAGTGAGGGCAAAGGGCTTCTTAGGACCACACCACCAGGAAGTCAGTGGCAAGTCAGGGCTGGAGCCTGGACCCCCTGTCTCTTCTGAGGGTTTCAAGGGCAGATTTGAGCGGGCGACGATCGTGAAAAGGACATCTCCTTAAACACCATGGTTGGCCTTTTCAGATAGCGCTTTTCGGTTTCCAAGACTTCCAGTGCAGGCAGCGTGGTATTGATAATGGTTAAGAATGAGGGCGAGGATATGAAATCAGAGAGCCCTGGATGGGAATACTGGGCTTTGTCACCTTATAACTGTGGCATCAAGTCGAGCGAGTTTCTTAACCTCTCTGAGCTTCACTTTTATCTGTGAAATAGAGATAATAATAATAATAACTACCTCCGGGAATTATAGTGAGGATTATATGAGATACAGGCAAGGTGCCAGAGTACCTGGTAGGTGGTACCACTCGAAAAATAACATTTGTTGCATTCTTCTGGAGAAAGTGGAAGCATAAGATAGGGAATGATAACACTCATTAGGCTCATTGTGTGCCAGCACTGTGCTAGATGCTGTGCATGCTTTATATCATTAAATTGTGACTCATACTGGGGAAGATCCTGTATAGATAGCCCTGTTCCACCATTCACTGGTGTTTTTAATTTGAAGCTGTCCGACTCTAGAGCTGTTTTACTTTACAGACAGGCTCTGTCCACTAATGGTGTACTACCTGTGGCAGGGCAACTTTCTGCCTCTGTGAAACTGCTGCCACTGTTCCATTTCCTGCAAGGGATTCCGTTGGCCATTCCCACTGTTTGGGAGTGGCATCTAAGTACCTGTCATAACCCACCCATTTTCTGTGTGTCTCTACCTCAATTTTCTGTAAAAATAAGATCATCCCTTCCCACTTAATTCATGTGGTAATTGAGAGATCAAAGCATTTTACAAGTGTTAGGAATGTGCGTTAAGCCTAGTGTTGCTTCCAGTTTGCCTACGACTACTGTCAGGACGTGGTACATGTTTCTCTCAAGCTTGGCTTAGAGTCCAGGGCAGTGGGAGTAGTTGTAAAATGTGAGAGGAGAGACTAAGTTTGTGGCTCTTGTCTTCAAAATGCAGAAGCTGTGGAAACACATCAAGCACAAGTATGAGAACAAGGAATAGTTCCTCGGAGGTCCCCATCCAGGCCAGAAGGACCAGGTCCACCCGCCAAGTGTTGGCCCAGAGCCAGGGCCTCAGCTTGAAGATGATGCTCACGTTACTCTCTATGGACCACCTTTAGATGTTGGCAAGAGATGACTTCAGCTGACACACTCTTTAACTTCTGCTATGTTTGAAGTATGTTTAGTCAGAGTCATCAGCAAATAAATGTAAATTCTCCTTGATACCTGCCTCTGTATTGGGTGCTTTGTTCACTGTACCTGATCTTCACTTGTCAGTTATTTGAGACCACTCCAGAGTCCTCTGAAAACATCTGAAGGGCAGATTCCATTGTTTTAGGTTTCCCATTAACTTGCAAAGAATTCTGGTTTTCAAAACATGAGCTAGAGGGCCGGCCCCATGGCTTAGCGGTTAAGTGCGTGCGCTCCGCTGCTGGCGGCCCGGGTTCGGATCCTGGGCGCGCACTGACGCACTGCTTCTCCGACCATGCTGAGGCCGCGTCCCACATGCAGCAACTAGAAGGATGTGCAGCTATGACATACAACTATCTACTGGGGCTTAGGGGGGAAAAAACAAATAAATAAATCTTTAAAAAACATGAGCTAGAGTTGGAGATGTTACCTTCAACTTTGGCTTCTAAACTGATAATTCCATTCTTAAATCACACAGAAGGAGCTAACTGGCTTGGCCATGGGGAAGCACTGTGGCCTCAGCTGGGGAAAGAACCCTGGCCTGAGGATCTTGGACCACCCCATGCACCAGAGTCTAGTCTCCATTCTACCTTTAACTTGCTGAGTGTCTTTGGGTAAGCTGCCATACCTCTCTGGGCCACAGCTCATCTTCTGATTATGATTAAGTTGGACCAGAACTCTGAGCCTCTTGCTAGAGTTCTGCTCTCTAATGGGTTTGGTTTATCATGGTGCTTGCTTGGTGGGTTTGAATATCCTCACTCTACCAGTTCTAGCTGTGTGAACCAAGGGTGAGGCACCTGACCTTGCTGAGCTTTGGTTTCCTGGTCTGTAAAAATAGATGGACTTTCTGTGTGGGGTTTTTGTGGGTATTAAAGGAGTTGTTAAATGCAGGTAACACAGTCACAGATCCAGGCACGTTGTAAATGGCACATGGAGGTAACTCTTGGCAGAGAGACGGGGGGATGCTTAAGCACCCAAAGAACCAGAAAATTTTGCCAGAAGGCTGTGGAGCAGTAGGAATGTGAGGAAGAGGGGTTCAAAGAACATATTCTGGTTATTCATTCAACAGACGTATGGGTGGCCACTATGTGAGGCACTGTGCTGGGTGCTGGGCATGTGGTGGTAAACATAACATGGGGCTTGAACTCCTATGGGAGACGCTGTAAATGCAATCATACATACACGTGAGAGACTGGGCTAAGGGTTCTGAGGAAGTAGTGCAAGGAGAGAAATAACCAAGGGTGAGAGAGTAGTCAAGGGAAGCCTCAGAAGAGGTAACTGGTGATAAAGGTGAGCCACTTAAGTTGGGCATTGGAGGCAAAGCAGAGGAAATAGCAGGTTTGAAGTACAAAGTCGGGGAAGCACTTGCTGTGTTTGAGGAGCTAAAAGGCCCAGGAAACTGAGGGGCCTTGAAGGTGGGAAGTAAATGAGACCAGGTCATTTGGGACCTGGTGAGTCACAGTAAATAATTTGAATTTTACCAAATTATAATGAGTAGCTACTGAAAAATTCTTAAGCAAGGGAGCAACAAGCTCTGTCTTGTTATAAAAACATCATTTTGGGGGCCAGCCCCATGGCCTAGTGGTTAAATTCAGCACACTCTGCTTTGGCAGCCCAGGTTCAGTTCCCAGGTGTGGACCTATGTCACTCATCAGCAGCCATGCTGTGGTGGCGACCCACATACAAAATAGAGGAAGATTGGCACAGATAGCTCAGAAAACATTTTGGCAGCTCTGGAGTGATGAGATTAGAGGCAGGCAGGAGTAGAAACAGAGAATAGCTTAAAGGCTGATGTCGCTCTCCTTATTAGAGCTGATGGCTGTAAGGGACCTTGGAAAATGTGCCACATGGCTAGGAGTGGCAGAGGAGAGCAGTGGGAAGTGCTGAGCAGGTATAGAGCGGCTCCATTTTGTAAGTGGCCTGGGAAGATAGGTGACACCCATCTGCCGTATTTCACCTAGAGCCTGGCGTGATTCAGCCAGAGCTGGATCATCCACTAACAACTGATGGGGAAAAAGTCAGGACAGGAAACCTGTGCAGAGGAAGGAGAGACCCTGGGAATTGCCCAGTGTGTCCTACCTGAGGCATATCTTTATGAAGACTAAGTCAAGGCCTAGAGAAATTATGACCTGCCAAAAGCAGTACAGCTCTAGGGGTCAAATCAACACCTGAACCGAAGTAGAGACTATTCTAAGACTTGAAAGAATGATTTCAGCATCAAACAGAGGATAACCCTGGGGTTGAAGATTGGCACTGACATTACACTTTTCCCAACAATTTCAGGTCAATGTGCTGGTAAAAAATAAAGCAGGGAACATTCTCACAGTTATTCTATGTTATTCTACAGTCCCTGATGATGAGTTCAGGGCAGCAGGGTCGGAATGGGCTTAGTTGATCATCTGCCTCGGGTGGCGCACATTCTGACTCAGCCCAACCAGCAAGCAAGCGTATCCATAAGCCAGTCTATAGTTAAGATGCCCCATTATTTGTCATCAACCTTTCTGGACTATTGTGGTTGTGTGTGTGTGTGTGTGTGTGTGTGTGTTTCCTTTCAATAAGAGCTGAAGGTTAAAATAATAATAAACCCTGTTTTACCTATTCTATGGGGTTAAATTTTGGGGGGTTTGTCCCCCCCAAAATTCGTGTCCACCTGGAACCTCACAATATGACCTTATTTGGAAATACGGTCTTTGCAGATGTAATAAGTTAAGATGAGATTATACTGGATTGAGGTGGGTCCTGAATCCAATAACTGGTGTCCTGTTAAGAAGGCCATATGAAGACAGAGACAGAGATTGAAGTTATGCTGTCACAGGTCAAAGAATGCCAAAGATTGCCAGCAACCACTAGAAGCAAGGAAAAACACAAGGAAGGATTCTTTTCTAAAGGCTTCAGAGAGAGTGTGGCCCTACTGAAACCTTGATTTTAGAGTTCTAGCCTCCAGCACTTTGAGAGAATAGATTTCTGTTGTTTTCAGCCACTCAATTTGTGGTAATCTGTTATGGCAGCCCTAGCAAACTAATTGGCCAAGCTAAAGAATGATATTACCTAATCTTGTTGAGGATAGGAACAAATGGCACTCATCTGCTATTGGCAAGAGTGTGTGAAGTGCATCTTCAAGCACCATGTCCCTGGAGGATGTTTTGTACATATGTATTAAGACCCTTAATGTGCATGCCTTTGACTCAATAAATCCCGCTTCTGGCAAATTTTCCTGAAAAAATGCACATGTCCACAAGAGATGTTCATCACAGTGTTTATAATAGGGGGGAAATGAAAACAAGTAAAATATCCAAAATAGGGATTACTATTGAGGTGAAGTATTATTCAGTCATTTAATATCATGTGTTTTATTAAAAAATTGTTTTATTGAAGTCATATTGGCTTATGACATTGTGTAAATTTCAGGTGTACATTATTATATGTCAGTTTCTGTATAGACTGCATCTTGTTCAGCACCAATAGTCTAGTTTTTATCTGTCACCATACATATGTGTCCCTTTACCCCTTTTGCCCTCCCCAACCCCCTAAAATCATGTTTTAAGTGGGAGAAAATATCCAACAAATATGGCAAGGTACCAACCTCACTAATCTATGAAGCAGTCTTCCAAATCAAAAAGAAAAGGATGAATAACTCAATAGAAGCTAGGGCAAATGACATGAATAGGCAATTAAGACAAGAAATACAAATGGCCACAAATGTGAAAAGATGCCAGTCTCACTAATAAAGAAACAAAATAAAATGCCATTTTTTGCACATCAGATCAACAAAGATGAAAAAGATTAGCAACACCAGTTTTTTGGTGAAGGAGCAGGTACTACCCATGGCATTAGAACAATGGTTTTGGAGGGCACTTTGGCAATATCTATTTTAAATGTTCATTCCTTTTTTTAAATTGTATTATAATACACGTAACATAAAATTTACCATCTTATGTTAGCTCAGAGCCGGTCTTCCTCAGCAAAAAGAGGATTAGCACGGATCTTAGCTCAGGGCTGATCTTCCTCACAAAAATAAATAAATAAATAAAATTTACCATCTTAACCATTTTTTTTTCTTAAGAATTCTTTTTTTTTTAAAGATTTTATTTTATTTCATTTATTTTTCCCCCCAAAGCCCCAGTAGATAGTTGTATGTCATAGCTGCACATCCTTCTAGTTGCTGTACGTGGGACGTGGCCTCAGCATGGCCGGAGGAGAAGCGGTGCATCAGTGCGCGCCTGGAATCTGAACCCGGGCCGCCAGCGGCAGAGCGCGTGCACTTAACCGCTAAGCCACGGGCCCAGCCCTATTTTTGATTTTTTGCGGAACCTCCATACTGCTTTCCACAGTGGCTGTACCATTTTACACTCCCACCAACAGTGCACAAGGGTTCCAATTTCTCCACACCCTCATCAACACTTGGTATTCTCTGTTTTTTTCACAGTAGCCATCCTAATGCATGTGAAGTGCTATGTCATTGTAGTTTTGATTTGCATTTCCCTAATGATTAGTGATGTGGAGCATGTTTTCATGTGCTTATGGGCCATTTGTATATCTTCTTTGGAGAAATGTCAAGTCCTTTGGCCATTTTTGAATTGAGTTGTTGTTTCGTTGTTGAGTTTTAGGAGTTCTCTATATATTCTGGATGTTAATCTTTTACCAGATATATGACTTGCAAATATTTTCTCCCATTCTGTGCGTTGCCTTTTCACTCTGTGGGTAATGTCTTTTGATGCACAAAATTTTCATGAAGTCCAATTTGTCTGTTTATTCTTAAATGTTCAGTCTTTTTGACCCTGACATTCCACTTCCAGAAATATATCTCCAGAATCACATGTGCACATGCACACACACAGAAAGTCACTGGAGCATTGTTTGGAATTAAAAGAAGATGAAGAAGAAAAATGTCCTTCAATAGGGGAGTGGTTAACTAAAAAGGTAGATTAATACCATAGGAATCTATGTAGACATTAAAAAGATGGAGGTGCGTAGTGGTAAAGAAAGATAAAGCAAAAACAAAAATTAAGCTGCAGAATGTTATGTTTAGTTGTTTAATCTCATTTTTGTAAATACATACACATCGATATGTGTACAGACAAAATACTGAGGAACGGGCACTAATCTTTTCCTGGTGGTTATCTCCCAGGGGTGGAATTTCAAAGAACTTTCACTTTGTGCAACAGATATTGACTTTTTTTTCATACAACAAGCAGATATTGATATTCTAATAAAAAAGATTTTATAAAAAAGAAACCAATTAAGTAAAAAACGGTTAAGGTGAATGCTTAACCATAAAAGAATCAAAATATAAAGCAAAGTAAGAAAAGCAGATCACAAATTCACATAAAGCATGATATATTTTTTATGTGTAAACATGTATAAGAAAAAAAATTGGAAATACACCAAATTGTTAACAGTGGTTCATTTTGGGTGAGTCATTTTCTTTTCTGTTGTATTTTTCTCTGATGTCTAAGTTTTCTGCATCAAGCATGTATTATTTTCATGATGGAGGAGTATAAATAAATTAAAAGGGGGGGCCAGCCCTGTGGCCTAGTGTTAAGTTCGGTGCGCTCTGCTTTGGTGGCCTGGGTTCAGTTCCCAGGTGTGGACCTACACCACTCCTCAGTAGCTGTGCTGTGACAGCAACCCACATACAAAATAGAGGAAGATGGGCATAGATGTTAGCTCAGGGTGAATCTTCCTCAGTAAAAAAAAAAAATAATTAATTAATTAAAAGGGGGCACCCAGAGACAGTGTGAACACAGAGAGATGCAAAATGTGAACCCCCAGCCCTAGCTCCAGGCCTGGAACCCGGCTGCTTGGCAGCCCAGGGCTCCCCTTCCTGAGATCTGGTGAAGACTTGTCCTTGAACAGCACTGCCAAATGAGAGCTGGGCCTCCCTGGAGCTCCCTGGGCGGGTCGGCCTTGCACGTGGGGGAAGCAAGGATTAGCACTCTCCTCACACTAGCGCAGAGAAGCTGTTTATTACTGGAAAAAAGTTCTCCTGTCTCCCAAGCTCAGCCTGAGGTGTTTCCTGAAGTCAAGAGCTGGGATAGTCTTTACAGTTAAAACCCCAAGGACTCCCTCCCTGCTCCCCTCCCACAGGTGTCAGGAAAAGCTAAATGCTTGGGCATCTCATAAAGCAAGTTCCAGAAGGTCTCTGAGATCCTCTTCTGAGAAGTTGGCATGTGGTGTAGCAAACAGGACCTCTCTATTGCCTAAGAGTATCTGAGCTGATGTCCTGTTCACCTAGTTTCTCTCTCATGTTCAAAAATATCTCTCCAAACTGGTAGAAACTTCATTCATTCATTCGTTCAGTCAGTCATGCAACCAATACATCTTTACTGAGTGCCTATTCTTCCTGGCACTGATCTGGACCTGGGCATATAGTGGAGAACAAGAAAGATCCCTACCCTCTTGCAGCTTACATTCTAGTAGGGGAGACGTATAAACAAGAATTTCAGCTCCCATTAACAACTATGAAGAAAATAAAACTGAGTAACATGTAGGGAGTGACTTGGGTTTGAAGAGCAACATTAGATGCTCAGGTAGGTAATCAGGGAAGTCTTCTCCACAGAGACGACATTTGAGCTGAGGTTTGAATGGAAATCTCAGTCAGGTAAAGATCAAGAGTAAGAGCATTCCAGGAAACGAGAACAGCACATGCAAAGGCCCCGAGGTGGGCATGAGCTTGGTTTATTCGTTGAACTGAAGTAAGTGAGGGAGTGATAGAGAGGGTCAGATACTGTGTGGTCTTGTAGGCCATGCTAAAATAGTTTGGATTTCATTCTAAGAAGAAAGTGAAGCCCTTGGAGGGTTTCTGATTAGTAGCTTACATTTATCAACTACTTACTATGAGCCAGGCATTGTATTAAGTTCTTTGCAGTTTACATGTCACTTAATTTGAATAATAATCCAAAAGTTATATTATTACTCCCATTGAATAGCTCTAGTGAAGTGTAAAGAGCACTGGTTTTAGAATAGACAGTCCTGGGTTAGAATTCAAGTCCCATCACTCACTGGCTGTGTGAGTTTAGGCAAGTTACCTACCCTCTCTGAGCCAGTTGCCTCATCTGTAAAATACCCACCATGATAATGCACAATGGGCAGCTCTGATTCTTGTTATTTATGGAGATGTTGTCATCTTGGAGGGGTGTCAAGAAGAGTAGGGATTACTGAACAGTACATCCTCACCCAGCTGACTACTCAATTAACCCAGCCAGGGGCTACCCTAGAAGCCTCTGGCCCTCCAGGGCTACCTGCCAAGGCACAAAACTTTTCAGCTCTGGGTAGAGTCCAAATTGTCCTGGCAGTTCAAAGAAGGAAGAGAGGCTCAGCCCTTAGAACATTCTAGGCTTGTCCTTAGCAGAACACAAGCATGCTGCCTATCACAGTCTGGGTTCCCCAGGAAGCAGACTCTGGGCGGGGGGTTGGTGTGCAGGAGGTTTATTTCTCAGGCCTATTTCATTCCTGCATCCACTCCCTAGGCTGTGCAAGAACAGTTTTGCAAAACAAAAATAACTAGATATGCTTTTACTTATTAAACTTGCGAAGATTTTTTAAAATTATAATACTTGGCATGAGCAAAGATATGGGAAATGACCATTCTCAACTCCCGCTGGTGGGAAGGCCAATTCGACAACCAAAAAACGTGACCTAGCATTTCTATTTCTAAGAATTTGTCCTGAGAAAATAATCACGGATGTGTGGACATTAGCATGAGGTTGTGCTTTGTAGTTTAATGGCAAAGAATGAGAAACAACCTAAACGTAGGACTACAGGGAACTGGTTGACTAAAGCATGGCACCACAGAATACTATTAAGCCACTAAGATGTGGATGAGAAATGGAAAAATGTTCACAATGTCTTATTAACTAAAAAAATGTGATAACAGCATGTGTAGTACGATCCCATTTTTATAGAAAACCAATGTATATTTTCCTTTTTCTAAAATAATGCTGGAAGGGGCCGGCCCCGTGGCTTAGCGGTTAAGCGCGCGCGCTCCGCTGCTGGCAGCCCGGGTTCGGATCCCGGGCGCGCACCGACACACCGCTTGTCTGGCCATGCTGAGGCCACGTCCCACATACAGCAACTAGAAGGATGTGCAGCTATGACATACAACTATCTACTGGGGCTTTGGGGGAAAAAAATAGAATAAATAAATAAATAAAATAATGCTGGAAGGATAGAACTGAAATCCTAACGGCGATTATTTCTGGATGGTGGGATTATCAGTGGTTTTTCTTTTTCTTTGCTTATTTGTATGAACCACACAGAGCATGTTACTGCTTTTGTAATAAGGGGGGAAAGCAATGTAAGTTATTAAAAAGAAATAGATTCCATCCCGTAACTCAGCCAGCCCTTCCAATAAGAAGGAACCAGGACTGTCCTACAAATGAGTTTGAAGTCTTCCGGGGCAAGGACAGAAATCAATGAATTTAAAATATCTGAGTGTGGGCCGGCCCTGTGGCTTGGTGGTTAAGTGCGCGCGCTGCGATGCTGGTGGCCCGGGTTCGGATCCCGGGTGCGCATCGAGGCACCACTTCTCCGTTCATCCTGAGGCCGAGTCCCGCATACAGCAACTAGAAGGATGTGCAGCTACGACATACAACTATCCACTGGGGCTTTGGGGGGAAAAAATAAAATAAATAAAATCTTTAAAAAAAAAAAATAAATAAAATATCTGAGTGATGCGCAAAGTTGGAGGGCATACAAATTCCTTGGACAAGATGGAGGTTATGGCAGCTGCTTGAGTGTTGGCGAAAGAGGGACACTCCGTACCAGGGGCAGGCACCGGCCCATGTAGATCACACACAAGCACACACGAAAATAGCTGCCTTTGCTGGGCCTCTGGGCCATGTGCCATTAACACATCCTGTGTCACTGGATCCTCAATCCCAGGGGGCCACTGCCCTCCATCCCATTTTACAGGTGGAAAATGAGGTTCAGTGAGGTTAAGTGTCTTGCCCAGGGTAACACAGCTAGTGGGAGTACAGTGGAGGTTCAAGTATAGGAGAGTTGACTCCAGAGGCTACGCTCATTTCACTGTTCCATGCCATGTAAAAATCATTTTTCTCTTTTCACTGGGGCCTGGCCTGATATGCTTGGATTTATACACAGACTGAATGCCAAGGGCAGACTCCAGCCGGCATCAAGGACGGCATCAAGGCAATGATGGAATGTGGAGAAAGTGTTGGCTGGGAGCTGCCCAGATGACAGTCAGTGAGTACAGGGCCTTCCTGCTGCTCTTGGCCTATCTTCCCTTCAAAACTCCCACACAGAACCTTCCTTGACTGCTCTGGACCCCTTCTCTCCGCTGCACTCTAGTAAGCCTGCCAGATCAACTCCCCTGCTCCAACACCTTCAACGGCTCCCCACTAACTGCAAGATCAAGTTCAATTTCCTTAGCCTGACATTTAAGATCCAGGCTACCTCAATCTTACTTCACAAACTTTCCGAATAGGGTCCTTGCTGTGGGTCTCTTTGCTCTCCCATCTCGTGCCTAGGCATGGATTGTGGACACAGCATATGCCTGAGTTGGAAATCTAGCTCTGCTCCTCTCCAGCCGGGGGACCTTGGGTGGGTTGCTCCCCTTCCGTGAGCCTCAGTTTCCTCAAGTGAAAAATGGGATAATAATAATACGGCACGGGGTGGTTGGGAAAATACCTGAGGTAATGCTTGTGATGCGCTTAGCACAGGCCTATTAGGGCGGTTTTGTTATGTTGATCTAGCGAGTGAATTAACGGGGGCTCCCTGCTCAGTCTTCAGGGACCAGCACCTAATTATCATATTCGATCCACAAAATGCAGGCTGAGAGCTTTGGGGATGACTGTACAGCTGAATCATCCAAGCGCCCCTCCTCCCATCCCAGCTGCTTTAAAACCATGTTCCCGATGTCCTTTCCATCCCTCTGAGACCCGATCACTTTCTTGTGTTCCCCTTTGTGTCCCTTGACAATCTTGTTTTCGGTGTCTCTAACACCGTTTTAAACCCTGCAGCCTCGTGTCTTCCTCTGGCAGCCCTTATCTCTTCCCCACACATTTCACCATGTAACGGAGTCCTCTCTGCTTCCGACGGTCTTCCTCCCTTCCTGATGCCTGAGCAGACTTCTGTCTCCCTCCTGTACAGGCCTCCAACACAGAGGCCACTTCCCGCCCTGGGGCTGCAATTCCGTGTGACGCTTTATCTCCTCAGCTCACTTAGCTTTCCTAATGAAACACCTCCTTCAAACTGGGCCCTCCAAGGGACATCCCTTCCTTCCACTGGCAGAGAGCAGAGACTATGGGAAAATGGAGATTTGGAAAATGTGTCCTGTCCAGATTCATACTCTCCTCTCCTTTCCCTTGTCCCTCTGTCAATGGAATGACTTGATTATAGGTTGTATCTACGGAAGTATGCTGTTCAGAATAAAGGAGGTGATAGGCCCTCTCTTCCATGCTGAGCCAACCTCATGTAGAGTATTGTGGCTTCTGGTTCAAGTGCCAAGCTATAGGGAGGCAGGAAAGCCAATGAGCATGGACTTTGGAGGATGGCAAACCTGGGTTTGAATCTTGACCGCCACTTAGCCACCACTGAACCTCTAAATGCCGCTTATAATCATGCCTCTCACCTGTCTTTGTTTCAAGGATTCAGTGAGATAATTTCCAGTCCAACAAGGCTGAGCAGGGCCCCTCCTCTGGGATCCCAGGGCACCCATCGCACACTTACCAGGCTGGACTGTGCCTGTCTTTTCTGTCAGGCTCCTGTGAGTCCAGGCCATCCTGAGCCCAGAGGCTTCTGGGAGGCCTGCCCTGGAGGAGACAGGGTAGCTGTGCTGAGGGGGTGAGAGGTGGGGTACACAGAAAGCCGGCTAGAGCAATGGCAGGAGGCACCCGCCACCCCTCTCCTGGGTCCCTGTGAGCAGAGCCCTACGAGTTCACCAGCCTGCCTCACAGTGGGCCGGGGCTGCACACGCCTCATCCAGTCATCCTGCCAACATCTCCAGTTTACAGCAAGACAATTGTGGCTCAGAGAGGTGAGGCCACGTTGCTCAGCGTCACAGAGCCAGGGAGGGGCTGAGGCCAGCTGGGTTCTGACCCCAGAGCCTAGCCCCTGCTCTGAATGGCAAAAGTGAAACAGACCACAGGCCATTCAGAGGACCCTGATGCCTGGGTCTGGGCCAGCTATCACCTGTTACTCTGAATTAATACTCTGGAGGAGGAACCCATGCCTTTCTGTGCCGACCCCTCCTGAGCGGGGCAGACTGGTTTTTCAGGTGTGACAGGCCACATGCATCCCCTCTGGCAGGTCACCGGGCTGCCCCTCATCTGCTGCCCCTCTCCTGTGACAGAGGCCGGCTGGAGCTGGGGGCTGGGCTCTGCACACGGGATCTGTCATGTGCCACCTGTGAACCTGCCAGAGAAATGGGGGCAGCAGCCTCACCCTCTTCTAAACAGACTCCCGTCCAAAGGGGTCTCAGGGCGACAGTTCCCAGGCTTCCCTAGAGAGGGGGCGTGCAGGGAGGCTGTTTCGTGACAGAACTTGCCCATGGAGGCAACAACCTTGGAGTTCAAGCCATCCCCTGATTCTGTCCTTCCAGTGAGAACTCTCAGGAAAGGAGGCCGGCCCAGTGGCGCAGCGGTTAACTGCACGCACTCCGCTTTGGTGGCCCAGGGTTCACAGGCTCGGATCCCAGGCGTGCACCGACGCACTACCTGTCAAGCCATGCTGTGGCAGCATCCCATATAAAGTAGAGGAAGATGGGCACGATGTTAGCCCAGGGCCAGTCTTCCTCGGCAAAAAGAGGATTGGCATGGATGTTAGCTCAGGGCTAATCTTCCCCACAAAAAAGAAAAAAAAAAAGAATGCTCAGGAAAAATCTCGATAGGGGCAGATCTAAAACTGTTCGTGGCCCTGGGACCCCAGAATTCCACGCTTGGAAACGTGCCTCCTGGAAATAATTGGTGATTTGTGCAAAATAGTTTCTGGCAGGGTGATTAAAAGAGGGGAGAGGTGGAAACTGCCCCAAATGCAGAGCAGGCTGGGCTGCCCATGAGTTTTCTCGTCTCCCATTTAAACAGGGTCCACTGCTTTCTCCCCAGTCGTGATCTCATCGGACCCTCACAATTACCCACGCCCAGGAGGCAAGAGGGCTAGAAGAATGATCATCCCCACTTCTCACATGAACAAACCGAGGCTCAGAGAGGCCAAGTGACTGACCCACGTCACACAGCTTATTGAAGTTTAGGGCCCAGACTCCAGCCTCCTGACTCTTAATCCAGTGCTCTTTTCACCAGGCCACCTTTGTGAACAAGTTAACAATTAAAAGGACAGGCACAGGAGGCCTGGGAATGCGCACATGAAAGAACGAGAAGTGGATCAGACCGTGACATGGGAGATAGGGTGGGGGCCTGCGTGTGACCTCTGCAAATAGAATTCCTGAACGTACAGGAAGGATTGGTCCTCGTCCCACCGGGAACCCCTTTCCTCCCAGGCTCTGCTGTGAAAACCGCTCTAAGGAGGAGAAAACCATCATTACCGCTGGGGATGGCAGAGCCCTTAAGGGACCTGCCAGAGTGCTGAGGGTGGGCTCATGCAGCCAGAAAAAGCATATTCAACGTCATAATTTCATATTTGGAAAAGCAGAATTAAGTACCTGTTGTTTTCGTAATTCAGACCTCAGCAAATACAGCTCAACACAACCTCCATGGCTGGGAGAGACCCACAGAAGCCCGTGAATTCTTAAGTAGGGAAACCTCCCCACACCTAGGGGAGGAGCCGGTATCTGAAACCCCAGGGCCTGAGACTGGGGCAGGTTGGGATCTAAACAGGCTGAGAAACTCTGGACTAAACTCCCGTTAAGGCTCTCCTGGTTCTGCCAGTCTGTGTAAAATTCTCTTGATGATTATCAATTGTTGTAAGAGAATTTCCAGTATGATGTGAAGTCAGAATTTCATGTTCGTTTTAAGACGTCCATACCCCTGACTACACACACACACAGGACTGGAGATAGTAACCTTGAGACTGAATGTTTTACCTTGGTTCAGGCTGTAGAACTGCAACAACAGCCTCTGGCCACAGTCAAGGTCCCTCCCTCGTGCCCCAGCGCCCAGAGAGCTAGATAAGACCTGATGCAAGGCTGCCCCTCGCTCTATGGGCTGATCTGGGGAGCCCCACTTGGGCCCTGGCCTCGCCCCTCCCCTCACTAGCGACTGCCTTGCCCCAGGTGGGTCCTCTGGAGCCTCCCTGGCTTCTTCTAGGCATCCCATAAACATGTTCTGGGTTCTAACACTGCCTCCTCGCCTCTGAGCCCCCCTACCTCCTCTTTGATGCCAAGTTCCTTTCAAGACAGGCCCACTCTCCTGTCTTCTCTTCGTCATCTTCCATTCTTCCCACTGGCTGCCTCCCCACCGCTTCCTGGCAAAGCTGTGGCAGAGCCCCTGTGAGCCCACTGCCTTAGCCTGCTTGACCTCTCGGCTGGTACCTGACACCGCGACTCCCACCCTCTGATTCTGGAAAGTGTCTTTATTCTCAGCCTCTTTCTGTTGAACTGGCCTACTCATTTGTTCATTCATTTTTTTATTAGGATTTAGCACAACTGTTACTAATCATTTTCCAAAATGTCTTAACATCTGGATCCCCCTTGGACTGTGAACTCCACGAGGGCGGGGTAGGGTCTTTCTCACACATACCTGGTACAGTGCCTGGCACTGGATCTTGGGTAAACGTGTGCTGAGTGGACGCACTTGTCCTCTCCTCCCTTGGCCCTCCCAGCTGGCCTGACTGTCCACGCCCCAAGCCCTGAGGGCTGGCAGCAAACATCTGGACAACTGTCTAGGCCACGGGCTGGCCTGGCTCACTCCCTCCCCTCCACCCCTCTTCCACATTCACCCTGGACCCTTTAACTTTCCCAGCCTCTTGGGCCCCTCCCAGGCCTCAGTGCTCCCCAGGCTCTGCTGTCCCCATCTCAGCTGAGTATGCTCTACTCCCAGCCTTTTCTATGCCTCCCCTGGAGCGAGACCGGACACAACCATGAAGAATTATTCAGTGGGCTTAATGGCAGTCTGGACACACAGAGGAAAGGACAAATGAATTTGAAAACAGAAAGTGAAAAAAATGGAACAGAGCATCTGAGATCTCCGGAACAATACCAAATGGTCCAACATACATGTAATTGGAGTCCCATCAGCCTGGCCTGATGAAATGGGATGCCCCACCCTCTTGTTCTACAGCTATTTTACTTGTATTTTCTTCTTTCTTTGTAAGAACAGGAGTAACAAGGATGTGGGTGTAGGGGAAAGGAGGAATGGTAGGTGGTTTTGGGGTTAAGAGTATGGGCTTTAGGAGACAACCCTGGGATTGAATCCCCTATTGGTCAGTTGCTAAATGTGTGACCTTGGGCAGGTCACCTATCCTCTCTGTACCTCAGTTTTCTCATCTGTACCTACCTTGTGAGGATTATACAAGATAATGCAAGAAAAGAGCCCAGCAGAAACTCTGGCCATGGTAAGTGCTTTTATTATCATTTCATATCATCATGGTCTCACCATCATTTTCACTTATGCATGTTCCCTTCCAGATTTAGTCTGAATGTAAAATTTTTTTTAACATTTTCACAATCATGGTACATTATCATCATATACTCTGCTTTCAAATTTATTCTTTTTTAAAAAACAATTATTCTTTTGAATATTTAGTTTCCTATGTTGCTAGCAAGTTTTCATTGACATCATTTAAAGGGGGTGCTCCACAAAACCCCCTTGCATTTTTGGTGGGTTTACTTTTGTTTTTTGTCGTTGTCGTTTCTCTCTCTGTATTATTTAACCCAAGCTCCTGGTGTGGCAGGGAGAGGCAGGTCTTGCCAATCATTTACTCTTCCAGACTGCACCTGGCTGTCTAACGGGGCCACTCAGAAAGGATCTGCCTCCAGGCTCTGCCACTAAATTGCCACAGGCTTTGGGCAAGTTACTTGCTCTCCCTGGGGCCCCGGATCCCCATTTATAAACAAGGACAGGCTCTGCCCCACCCACCTCACAGAGGCACAGAAGCACCGTTCAGACAAACACGGCCGCCATCATTGCCACTCATGGACTAGAAACAAAGACACTCAAGTCTTAAGTCCTCTCGGAGGCACAGGTCTTAAAGCTTCGTGGGAAATGCCTGTGATAGTCATGTTCTCTGCCAGGGTACAGAGAAGGCACTTAGAAAATTCCTGCTTAGGAACAGCAGTGGGGGTGGTGGGGCCCAGTGACCAAGTGGGCAGGGTTCAAGGCCCCCACCCCACTTCAAACACTTCTGCCATTGCCCATCTTAAACCAGAGGATTTAATTGGTACCAAGTGGAAAGCCATTCATCTGGTCCAGTGTACCCATTTTACCTATGGAAAAACTGAGGCCCCAAGAGGGGAAGGAGTGTGCCCACCAGCACCATTCTGGATGACCCTTGAGCTGTTTTCAACGCATCCCCAAAAGGGTGCCCTCAAGATGTGAAATGAGAAAATACATAGTTCCTCAAGGGAGACCAAGTGTGACCTGGCACTACATTCTGGAAAACTTGAAAAATCACCTCTGTCTTCTCAAATCCTTTAAACCGAGATGCTCATGTGAGGCCTGACCAGCACTCTGGGTGGTCAGGAGGTGCAGATGACAAAGTGAAGGTGAGAGGGGCCATGGGAACAGCAACAGGTAAGGCAGGTAAAGCCCGGGAGCTCCCCCATATCACCCTGCTTCACTCCAGGGCCAAGAGCTGAGCCTGAGGAGCTCAGTGAAAGAGAAAAGAAACAGCCAGTTACTGAGATGGGTCCTTGGCAAATGCCTCCGGGAGGAAACAGAGTCTTCCTGCTGCCTGTCAGGATGGCTGACCCCAGGGCTGATCTCAGCTAATTCGGCAGCGGGAGGGGAGGACACCACCCTCATATCTGCTCTGCATCTCAAACGCACCAAGAGAACTGGCGCGACACAGAGGAATTGCTATTGATTTTCACTTGTGCGGGCTGACCTAGCAAAACTAATTCATCAAGAGCCTGTCTGCCTTGCTGCTTCAGACGCTCATCCTAACCACGTGCAAATAAATTGCACTAGCATCTGAGGTGATTTGTCAAGGTCCAGCTGGGCAGGGCCCCTGGCGTCCACTGATGGACTCCAGGCCAGGCCAGCAAACTCTCCACTGCTGATCTGCCACTGATTAGCTACATTCTGGGGGGAATCCCCCAGGAATTCCTCAATTCCTAGCATCCCAGGAATTGGGATGCCTGGCAGCTGCTGCCATGCTAGGAGCCGACTGGCCTTGCCTGGGCGGGGGCTCGGAAGAACTAGGCCCAAGTCCCACATGCTTCAACAGGGCTTGGCAGTGACACCCTCACTTGTTTCTTCCAGTCTCCGACCCTTCAATTTTTGTGGATTTAATAGAGTGAAAGCACAAACAGGAGGCACTGAGTTCTGGTCCTGGCTCTGCTGCTGGCCAAGTGGCCTCGGGCCAGCTATGAGATGGAGATGACACCACCTACAGGGGTCTAGGACCCTATAAAAGCCAGGGGTCAGACTGAGTGTCCAACTCCTGTTCTCCCACCTCCCAGCTGTGGCCTGGGCAGGCAAGCTCAGCTCTCAGCGCCTCACCTTCCTCATCTGTATTATGGGGCTGAAAATAGTACCTACCTCCTAGGATGGAAGTTGTAGGGACTGAATGAGAAATGGAAAGGACCGCAGGGCCTCACATTCTGAGCCCTTTCTTCCAGAGGCAGGGACCAGAGGCTCAGAGAAGGGAGTGATGTTCTCAGGGCCACACAGCAAGGCAGAGTCACATCAGGAGGCATTAAAACGAGAAGCAAGCATGAAAAGTCGATGAAAAGAGCACGGTCATCATCCTGCCCTCTTCCTCTCCAGGTAGTGGCTGTCACTGAAGAATAGGACACAGGGAGAGTGGGTCACGGGCACATCACGGATCATTGCTTCAAAGGGTCAAAAACTTTATTCGCAGGCCTTTTTCTGTTTTATGTTTTTGAATATACAGGTTTCCTGCCGTCCAGGGAAAAAGGGAAGTGGTGTCTTGCTGCATGAGGTTTGGGGGGCTTGCCTTGGGGCTCTCCGTCCCTGTCCCTTTCGCCTGCTTGCTGGCCCCCTGGGTTCCTCCGCTGTGGGATAAGGCACTGTGTGTTCTACAAGAAGGTGCTCGCGGCTGGCTGGTGCATGACGAGGCGGCCTTCTTAGGGGCTGCAAAGCTGAGGCTGTTGAGGGGTGGAGTGGAACTTAGGGCCCCGGAAGGAGGCCAGTTGGTGAGGAGGCCCCAGGCTATGGTGACAGAGCCCAGCGGGTTTGGCCCCACTGCCTCCCGGCTGGCCCTAGCGCAGCAGCTTCAGGACGGAATCATGCCTTTGCTTCTTTTGCGGTCGGCCATGGTTCTCCGGTTGTGGTTGGCTCGTGTCGCCTTGTTGGCTTCCTTCTTCCTGCGTTCCTGGGTTGTCTCACGGCTCTGCCCATGGCCCCGGGGGCTGCCGGCCACTGCCGTGGAGCTTTCATGCCGGTACCTGAGGGAGGAACAACCCACCCCCAGAAGAACTCATCAGCCGGAAGAGGCTCTGATGGGAAGAGCCCACGGCCTTCCTCGGAGGTCCCTGGGAAAGGACACGGCTTGGGTCAGGTCACCCATGTCCCAAACTTCCGGTGGGAGGACAAATGGAGCCTGGCAGGGGCTGGATGATGCGGCTCTGGCCAGCCCTGTGCCTGGTGATTTCTATTCTCTGAGCCTTGCCTCCAGATGGGCCCTAGCTAAGCTGTGGGGGAGGACTGGCTAGTGAGCTGACCACCACTATCAACAAGGGGAGAAGGAAGAGGGCTTGGGGATGGTCCCCTCCCTTCTCCATCCAGGGCCACGTGCTACCGATGAGATAATACTCTTGTTCTACACCCCAGGGCCTTGCTTGGGGGTCTCCAAAGACCAAGTGCACCCACAGACATGACCTAGGACCTTTTCAGACCGTTTCAATTGCTGCGTTTGCCCAGAGCTCTGTGCTCTGGGGGCTGGGATGGATGAGAAGTCAGAATTGCTCTGCTCCCTGCTCAACAACCTTCTGTGGCTCCCCATTGCCTTCAGAATGAGATCCAAATGCCTTCCCTCCTTGGTGAGCCCCCTGCACCCAGTGGGCAGTGCTGTGGGAGTCCCAGGGCCAGGATGGGGGACTGGGCTTCCACCCCTGGCTTGGCCTTTAGTGGCAGGGGGACCTCAGGCAGGTACTGGGCCCCTCTGGACTATTTCCTCCTGGGAAGATAAGGGGGATGAAATAGAGGAGTCTCTGGTTACTCGTTCCCAGCTCCGCTCCAAAGAACCCTCTCCCTGACCACGCCTGCGCTTTCTTGCCTTTGTGTCCTCACATGACAAACTCCTTTGTACCTTTTCCACCCTTAAGGGCCCAGCTCAAGTGCCCCTGTCCCTACCATGCCTCTCTTAGCCATAAAGGATGTGTGCCTGTCTGTTTGGGCTCTCCCACATTTTACACTCTGCCTGACACAAGCTAGCTCTGGACGCGTCGGGCTCCAGTGTCTATCAAGTAATGGTTACAAGTGTGGTTACAAGAGCTGGGCCATTTGGGCTCAATCTTTGCTCCACGACTTACTAGCTGTGTGACCTTTGGCAGGTTACTTAACGTCTCTGGGACTCAGTTTCCTCATCTGTAATACGAGGATAAGGATAATAGTAGCTACTTCATAGGGCTGTTGTAAGAGCTAAATTAATACACGTAAAGCACTTAGGGTTTATGTGTGGGCTTCCTGGGTGGTTGGCTGGGCCTTCCCCAGATGGGCTCCCTCCCACCAGAAAAAGCTCCTTAAATGCTCACCCCTTCCTGGCGAGGAAGGCCATGCGCCTGGCTTCTGCTTTCTCCCGCAGCACCGCAGGGTCCTGCACAAAATGGTCGGGCTGTGGAGGGGAGGAGAGAAGAGAAGCATGAGCCGCCCCACTTCCCTAAGCTGTGGTGAGGCTATACCTGACTGAATCTCGTTGATGCCTCCACGCCAGGAGTGGGGGGAAGCCACAGTGCGGCAGGGCGACACCACAGAATGGAGCCGGGCTTGCTATGGTCTAAGGTTTCCACTAGAAGCCTCCCTCCTGTGTCCCTCCCAGTTTCGTGAGGGGGAGGCAGCTGAAGGGACTGAGGCACGGTGGGGCGGGTGGCCACAGCTCGAGCATGATGATGACAAATGGGAGCACTGGGGGGAAAGCCGGAATGGCCACCACGAGAGACCACACCGGGCCTTGAAAGCCAAGAAAGCCGCCCCTGGAAGCGGACTCGTCCTCACGCTGGTGCCACTAGCAATGTACTGTGGGAGGGTCCATTCCTGAAGACCATTTCCTGAGCCCAGAGTGAAAAGCAACTGGACTAGCAGGGGGAAAAGCTGTGACCTAAGGACCACAGACAGGCTGTGGTGGCCTGTGCTGTTTAAAAAAACGAAAAGGAAACAAAACAAGGGGAATTAGTAACCTTTGAAAACTGGAGGATTTTACATAGAAACTGGGGCTGACCCCTTTCCTGGAAGAAGGGATATCCCTGGAAGCTCCGGGTAGCTTGTGCTAAGGGGCCCCTCAGGCAGGGCTGTGTGCTGCCCACCACCAGGCACTGTCTCCATCAGCCCACGACACTCACGCTGGTGGCCTGGCCCCGGACACATGTAAATTTGTCACTCTGGTGGGAGGGCATGAGGGGACCCAGGGGTTCCAGCTGCCGCCCCATTCAACCCAAGCAGCACTGCTTTTATCTGTTTTATATGAGGTTCCAGTGAAGATTTCATTTGAGGAAAAAGTTTAGCTGCTAAAAAACAGAATTTTCAAACCCACCAGCCCAGAATGACCTCCAAGGGCCCTTGGGCTCTAATGCCTCTCTGATTTTAAGAATTGCCATCCTGGGCACAGTGGCTGACAGCTGCCCTTCTCCTGGGCCCCAGGCTTCTGGGCCTGATGAATCCAGCAGCTCAGAGGCCCAGTCTCTAATCCGTCCCCATTGGGCAGTGGAGGCTAGTTCTCAGACAACAGCTCTCCAAGCAGACATCCTGGGGTCTAAGGGACCCCTCTTCTCCCGGGCAATAATGCTGGGGCTGCCTCAAGGACAGATGGAGGGAAGAGAGGGCGCAGTGCTCTTGATTCATCCTTCAGAACTGTACCCTCCCCTTCATCTGCCACCTGCCAAGGAGGTACCTTGGGGGCCTCGTTCTCAGCGTCCTCCTCCTCCTCCTCGTCCTTCTCCTCCTGTCCTTCTCTGGGCACTTTGGTTCTCAGTACCTGAGGGACGGTGAAGGGCCTGAGGGTTCAGAGAGAAAGTGAGATCAAACACTGGATTAAACCTGGAGAGAGAGCCTCGGGGAGGAGGGAATGGGGCTGAGTGAGAGGGGCCCGCCAGGACACGCAGGGCTCAGGAGGCCGGGAAAAACCAACGTGCTTTTGCTAGCCCCTAGACTCCTTGAGGGTACCAGGGTCTGACATGTGGGCTTAGGGGGAATGTGGGGGGCTCTCCAGTCCTCTCTGGTCACGGCAGCTCTGCTTTATCTACATTGGGGAATCTCTATAAGGTTCCACTGGGAAAAGTTTTTGGCAATTAAGAAAAAAAATGTAAAGCTACTGCATGAAACCAAATAAATGCTGCCTCATTCAGAGTAGCTTGGACCAACTGGCCAAGGGGGTGGCTGGGGATGGAGGGAGCACTGGACTAGGAGTAAGGAGGCTTGGGTTTGGGCCCTGGCCACTGACTTGCTCACGTGAACAGGGCCTTGGCTTCCCCAACTGTATTAACAAGAGGCTACGGGAGAGCCCATGGGCCAGAGAGCTGCTCTGCCTCCAGAATTCCACCCTCTGCCCACCCTACCGCCTCACCTGCGGCTGATGAGCTCATCATCTGAGTCGGCATCGTTGGCGCCCACCTGGTTGCCATCATAGGTGTCATCGTACTCATCCTCATAGTCATCCCCTTGGTAGGGCACGCCCTCACCTGGCTGCAGCGGCACCTGCAACGGCAGAGGTGTGGGCCAGAGGGGCCCAGGGGCTGGCCAGCCTCCCCCACTCAGCCTGGGCCCCGTGGCCTTGGGACGCCGCCTACCTCCTCCACCACCACGCTGTACTGCTCGTAGCGCTGCCGCTGTGCCACCACCGCCCGCTTGTCGTTCAGCAGGCTCCGCGTGTTCTCCTCCTTCCTGGCATCAAGAGGGAACAGGGAGGAGAGAGGAGGGAAACCATCAGGATTTGAAGGCTGCAGGGTGTGAGGGTCCGGAGAGACCTTGGGCTCACTTCTCCACCCCGCAGGCCGGCACAAACTGAGACACTGATCTCAAGCATTGGGGGGCACATTTTACACTGGGGGGTGTGGGAGGGTGGGCCTCTCACCGCTGCTGGTGCCCAGGTGACTGGGTCCAGCCACTCTGGAAGGCCTCCCAGGAGCAGCTGTTAGAATGTCAAATGTGCTCCCCCTTCAGCCAGGAAATACCCCTTCAAGGCGTCCACCCTAGAGAAACGCTGGCCGTGTGCACAAAGATGCCTGATCAGGGACTGTCTTTTCAGCATTGCTTGTAACAGTGAAAAATCGAAAGCAACTAATGTCCATCACGAGTGAAATGGCCAAAGGACCTGTGCCACATCTGTATTACAGAATGCTGGGCGGCAGTTCTCAAGAATGACAGTGATCTATTTGTGCTGACGGAGAAAGAATTCTAAGACTTATTCCAGAGGGAAAAAGCAAGCTATGGAAAAATAGACAGTACAATCCCATCTGTATAAAAAGCAGAAGACAAACCAGACCAACTCTCTGTTCCTATAGGCATACAGATATCTATGTATGTAAATGCACAGAGACAGGGTCAGGCAGCCCCCTACCAAATGACAACGGTTACTCCTAGGAGGGGCCTGGGGTTACTTAAGTCTTTTAAAACAAACAAAAATTTAAGAAAGAGCAAGGCCACATGTGGCTTTCTTACTGAGCTCAGGGGAGCCCTAGGGGGCCTCTGGGAGTGAGGAGTGAGGAGGGGTCCTGGCATCTTCCTCTCACCCCGCTTCACCACACTAGCCTTCTATCTGTTCTGCAGTTCAATCTTCCACGTCAGATTGCATTGGCAGGAAAAGTCTAGAAGTTCAACTCCTGTCCAATTGCAGGTGAGGAAACTCGAGTGCAGTGGAAGGAAGGGGAGGGACATGCATGGGACCACAGTGAGCTGCAGCACAGCCGTGGTGGGGACTCAGGCCTCTTACTTGTGGCTTTGCAACTCTGTAGAAAAACCTGGCTTGTCAGACACATAGACAGGCCGGTGGAATGTAGTTTCTAGCCCTGCAGGGGAAAATCAATATGAGATGCCAGGCAAGAAAATCCAGCTTAGCTGTGAAATCAGGTCTCTGGAATGCATCAAGGGGAGGACAAAAAAAGAGAAGAGGCACAAAGCCCTACACAGCTTCCATAAAAATCTTCTCTTAACTGGCTTTTGGTACAGGGAGGGGCAGGCGCCTGAGTCTGTCGGGCTGTCTGCCTGAGAGCAGGTCAGCACTGCAGCCCCCAGTGTGGTGGGCTAGGATTTGGCTTCCTTCAACAGTTTTATTAAAGGCCTACTATGTGCCAGGCAGGGTACTAAGGCTGAGTTGGGGAGACATTCTGAAAAGAGTAAGATATGGATCTCCTCTCATGGAACTCAGTCTAGGGGGCGTGACAGACAGGCAAATGGCAGCCAACGTGAAATGTGCTAAACGGAGGCAAGCACGCCCTGGAAACACAGAGGAAGGAGATGTGAACTCTGTGCAGGGGGTCTAGCTGAGGGTCAGAAGAAGGGATAATGGAGGCTCTATGGTGGTGGGGGCGTTGATTTGGACAGGGAAAAATCTTGGTCTACAGGAATCTTTCACATCTCACCAGGAAAGGGGCCTGTGACTGTGGCCTTGGCCCTCACCTGGCCTCCTTTACCAAGTTGGGGGCTGGAAAGAGGCAGACAGGAAATGAAAGGGGCCCAAGCTTTTCCAGGTGGTTGGTGCCACTGGTAGGAGTACATTCATTCATTCAACACACATTTCCTGAGGGCCTGCTAGGTGCCAAGACCCGTGCTGGGCCAGGGGACCAAGGATGAATGAGAGGTGTCACTGTTTTTTTCTGCCACCTCTCACGGCTCCTGGTCCACCCTGTCCCCAGTTCTGGGCAGCAGGGCTGTTCTTTTGCACTGTGTGGCCTCTGGTTAAGTGGCTCCCTGGCAGGGCCAGACAGAGAAGCCTGGCAAACTCTGGCCACCACAGGTGGGCCCTGGGAGAGGACAAAGGTAGAGACAGTGGAGCCTGGTGCTCTGGGAACCCTGTCCAGGGAGGTGTGGCTTTGGCCCCATGACCTCATTTGGAGGCAGGAAGGAAAAGAAAATCAGGGGCAAAACTAGCAGGGAAAAGATCCATCTGAGGGACAGAACTTCAGTCAAGTCTGGAAACACAGGTAGCAGTGGCTTTGGAGACTGTCTTCAGAGCAGGCTGCTTCCTTGGCCTCCTACAAGATGCGAGTGAGCCCAGAGAACACGCAGGCTCTCCTCAAGCTCGGCTACCTTTCCCCTCCTCACTTCCTCCGGCCTATCCTTCAAGGCTCAACTCAAACTGGCCCTTGGGGGGTGACATCCACCTTTGAATTTCTGAAGGGCCTGCAGAGGCAATAAACCCTTCCTTTTCTAGGTGAGGAATCAGAGGATCCAGAGAGGCAGAGCAACCTTCCCAACGTCACACAGCTACCAGCAGATCCAGGGCCAGAACACAGGTCTCCTGATTCAAGTCTGCTCAGCTACTTCCTGAGCTGTGTGACCACAGGGCAAGACCCTTATCCTTGCCAAGTCTTGGTTCTGCCTCCAGGGATGACGTAAGGATGAAATAAGATGATGAGGAGAAGTCGACCTGGCACCTGCTGGGCTCAACAAAGTGAATCCTATTTCTTTTACTGCAGGACTTGTCAGAGACTTTAATGTGCTAATGTGCTCTGTGACTCTCCAAGAGGCAGACAGAGTGCACAGACATTTTTGGCGATAGAACCTTTTTTGAGGGAGAACACTTATTATCTTCCAGGGCACCACTGTTCAGTGCAAAGCAGTTAGGGGACCCCACCTCATATGCACTGCCTCCTTCATTTAGCTATGTTATACAGTAGTCCCCCCTTATCTGTGGTTTCCCTTTCTGTGGTTTCAGGTACCCACGGCCAACCATAGTCGGAAAATATTAAATGGAAAATTACAGAAATAAACAATTCGTAAATTTTAAATTGCACACCATTCTGAGTAACGTGATGAGATCTCTCGCCTTCCTGCTCTGTCCTGCCCTGGACGTGAATCATCACTTTGGCCAGCGTATCCATGCTGTATACGCTACCTGCTCCTTAGTCACTGAGTAGCCGTCTCGGTTATCAGATCCACTGTCACGGTATCTCAGTGCTTGTGTTCAAGTCACCCTTATTTTACTTCATAATGGCCCCAAAGCGCAAGAATAGTGATGCTGGCAATTCAGATATGCCAGAGAGAAGCTGGGGAGAACTTCCTTTAATTGAAAAGGTGAAAGTTCTTGACTTAATAAGGAAAGAAAAAAAATCGTATGCTGAGGTTGCTAAGATCTATGATAACTTTTATTACAGTATATTGTTATAATTGCCCTATTTTATTATTAGTTGTTGTTGTTAATCTCTTACTGTGCCTAATTTATAAATTAAACTTTATCATAGGTATGTACGTACAGGAATAACCATAGTATATATAGGGTTTGGTACTATCCGTGTTTCAGGCATCCACTGGGGGTCTTGGGAGATATCCCCCGTGGATGGGGGGAGGAATGACCATACCTGTAGCACATGTGCATGGCGTCTACCCAACAGCCACCCTCCACCTCACCTCCACTCCTAACAAACCCTCATTTTGTTCAGGTCTTTCCACCCTCCCCCTTCACCTGGAGCCCTGGACCTCGGCCCTGTGACCCAGTTCCCCCATTGAGATGTGAGGGGAATCTGGAGACTTCTGGGAAAGGTCTCCCGGTCTCTAAGAGATCTACAAGAAGACCTGCTCCAGACTTCCTCCAGGTGCTGTCAGTTTTGGAGGTCATAGCTGAAACAGCTGCAGCTGCCCAGTGGCCTCGAGGGAACCAATTCCGAGAGAAGGAAAAGATGCATCCTTGATGGTGAGGCTGCACCACGGGTTAACCAAGCCTAGACTGCGCTGCCTTGCCATTCCTTGTCATGCAAGGGAACAGATTTCCTTATTACTTGAGTCACTGAGTGCATCCTATCTGATTTTTTTTCCCCCCAAAGCCCCAGTAGATAGTTGTATGTCATAGCTGCACATCCTTCTAGTTGCTGTACGTGGGACGCGGCCTCAGCATGGCCAGAGAAGCGGTGCGTCGGTGCGCGCCCGGGATCCGAACCTGGGCCGCCAGCAGCGGAGCACGCCCACTTAACCGCCAAGCCACAGGGCGGCCCATCCTATCTGATTTAACAACACACACATTTCAACTCAAGTGTGATCTGCCTTGTGCTGAGGCCCCTGTATGGTCCATCCCAATCTCTTGCTGCTTGTTTAACAGTCTAAGTCTTTCCCAGGGTCTCTGCACCATTTGAGGCCGAGGCCTGGGTGCCCTGCTCACCTCGTCTCCCTGGTATCTAGCACAGGATCTGGCGCTAGTAAATCGCTTAATAAATATTTGCTGAATGAATAATAAATGATGAACACATGAACGGAGGCTTTGCCTCTTTGCAATCCCCAGCCCCGGGGCTACCTAGCACAAAGAGTTCAGTAAACATTTGCCACCCTGTCTCTCTGCCTGGCAGCCTGGAGCGCCCTATGAGCAGGGGCACAGCCCTCCTTGTCTGCCCCTCTCCCTACAGCAGGAGCTGCAGAGGATCATTCTGGCCTGGAAGAGCGGCCACTCATACAGGATAACATCTCCGGCCTGGGATCTGAGGATGTTGCAATGCGTGTGACTAAGCAGTTTGTAATTGCTTCCTGTCCAGCCAGCCAGATGGCTTTATAGCCGCCCTGCGCGCACTCCCCAAGCCCTCGGCCAGCCAAGCTTCCAGAACTGGACAGCCCTGGGGGGTGGAAGAGCACAGGGCCTTCACTGAAGCAGCAGCTTGCACTTCTGCCATTGGGGCTCCTATCACAAGAATGGGGAGGTCCCCTCCCTTCTCTGAACCTCACCGTCTCCATCTATATGATGGGGGAAAGGGCAGGCTGTACTGGTCCAGCAGTTCCCAAATTTCTGGATTCCATGAACCAACATCATTCAGGAGAACTCTGGGGGACTAGCATAGTGTTGTCAACGTCTTATTTTGCCATTCTCTATGTCGTACTTTCTACCATCGCTGCTGACTCTTGGCCCCTCCAACGGGTCTCCACTAAAAACCCAGGGGATCTTTCCAAAACATAAAATGTGTTGGCTCATGGGACCCTCGCCATGCTCCCCACGGCCTTGGGGCCACTGTCCCTGATGTCTACTCTGCTTGGAAAGCTTCTCCTCCCCCGCTTCACAGAACTGACCCTTCCCCATCCTTCCACTCTTAGTCCCATGTCATTTTCTCAGAGAAGACTTTCTGCCTGGATCAAAGCCCCTACCAGAGGCTTGGAAGTCTGTGCACCTCTACCTTGTAGTACCTGTTATATTTGCAGTTTTACCTTGCTTGTTTGATGAATTGATTAGTACAAACTCCACATGGGCAGAGGCCGTATCTGTTTCACTCCCCACTACATCCCCAACACCTAATATATCCAGGGCCTAGAATGCCATAAGCACCCAGTAAATATTTCTTGAATGAATGAATAAATTATGAATGGACTTTTCCATGTCAAAAAAGTAGGAAGGACATAAAGTAAAAATAAGTAGAAAGGCCTTAAGATGGAATACGTTCACTCTCTGAAAAGCTCACTCAGTAGAGGGCCTTAATTTTCTCATTTTGTCATAGAATGGACAAAATCAGTTCAAGGAGCAGCTTCAGGGAAGTTCTGCTCAGCTCTCCCATCCAGAGATTCGATGGTGGACACATTCAAAGATGTAAGAAGAAGAGAAGAAGGGGACAGTTTTGGCCCCTCTGGCCTCTTGCTGTCAACGACGAGGATTTACTAAAAACCACTCAGTGCAGAGTCAGAGCCTAAAGCATAATTATTAGAGAACCTGTCCCCGCCTGCTGGAGCACACAGGTCCCGGGCTGCCAAGGGAGCCTTGAGCTGAAACTCGGGCCAGATCCATAAAGACAGAGCCCTTAGTTTCTCTCTGCACTTTTTTTTTTAATAATTTTTATTTATTTATTTTTTTTCCCCCAAAGCCCCAGTAGATAGTTGTATGTCATAGTTGCATAGCCTTCTAGTTGCTGTATGTGGGACACGGCCTCAGCATGGCCGGAGAAGCGGTGCGTTGGTGCGCGCCCGGGATCCGAACCCGGGGCGCCAGTAGTGGAGTGCGCGCACTTAACCGCTAAGCCATGGGGCCGGCCCTCTCTCTGCACTTTTGAGTTGAGGTCCCTGGAACCCCGCGGCCCACTGTACTCACCTCCTGCCCTTGTGCACCCGGCTCAGGTCTACTGTGTCCCTGCTGAACACGTCAAACTCATCGTTCTGGAAGACGTTGTGACGAGACGTCAGCAGGGGCGTGGGGTCTGGCTTCAGCTGTCTGGGGGGCGGTATAGAAATCAATTTAAGGGGGCCTTGCCAGCTGATGCCTACCTGCACCCCACTTCCTCCTACCATGTTATATCCATCAGATTCTCCATTTCTCTTCAACAGCCACACTTGGACACAATCTAAAACCTGCCCTACCTGGCCCTCGCCTGGGTAGGTAGCCACATCTCAAATGAAGCTCCCCCTCGGTCCCGCGTGCTATTCACACAGGTTTTCTTTCTGTTTCTTTTTTTTTTTTTTTTTAAAGATTTTATTTATTTTATTTTTCCCCCCAAAGCCCCAGTGGATAGTTGTGTGTCGTAGCTGCACATCCTTCTAGTTGCTGTATGTGGGACTCGGCCTCAGGATGAACGGAGAAGTGGTGCCTCGATGCGCACCCGGGATCCGAACCCGGGCCACCAGCATCGCAGTGCGCGCACTTAACCACCAAGCCACAGGGCCGGCCCTCTTTCTGTTTCTTAAAAGCTCCCTCCCTCATTTAATGTTCACAACAGCCCTGAGATAGGTGGTCATAGGTCACTCACCTCTTTGTGCCTCAGTGCCCTCACCTGTAAAATGGGCACAGAGAGGCTGAGGAACGTGTCCAAAGGCATAGCTAACTTGATTCATTCATTCAGTAAACATCATTTGTTCATGGAAGAAACACCCAATCATGTACTCGTTCCTGCTGCCCCACGGGGCCTGCAGGGAAGCTGTGGGCCAAACTCAGAAAGGGCAGGTACAAAGGAAGTGAGAAGCTTTGACTGTCCTCCCCCAGGAATCCACTAGGAAGGTGGAAAGACAGGGGCTGACCAGCAACTCTGGAGCTCTGAAGGGCTCAGTAACTCCTTCGTCACATCCTGTGTCTCTAATCGGTCTGTCCACAAGGTGACGCAAGGATGTCCAGCTGGGCACACACTCTGCCCTGCAGGGGGCATGTAAGAACCTCCTGCGGGAACTAAGGTTTTTATGTTTCCCCAAAGAGGACATTAGTTTACATGGTTGGGAAACACTGCTGTGGGGGAGAGAGAGCAACTGAGTCCTGAGACACGAGGGCAAGAAGAGTGGGAGGCGAAGGAGCTAAGGGCCCCCGACAAGGGCCTCCAGAGTGCCTCCTGCCAGGGCCCTGAGCAGGCTGGATGCCATGAGCCTCCTCCCACCTGTCTAGGCTGCGGTCCAGCTGGCTGAGAGCGGGGGCCAGCCGCTCCTCCAGGATGTTGTTGATCACCTGCTCCGGGTCGTAGCTGTAGTGCTCCAGGCAGGCCAGGATGAAGCCCTCGCCAAGGTCAGGCAGCAGGTCCTTCACTTGGGAGATGAGTGAGTCTAGCTCCACACCACCTATGGGGGTGCCCAGAGCAGCGGCTGCCCCCATGCACTGTGGGAAGAGCCAGAGTGAAGGAGGGGAAGGTTAGGCCAGGCCAGTGATAGGGCGACAGGCCCCAAAGAGCACTGGACTCAAAGTCAGGGGACCTGATTTGAGACCCAGCCCTGCCCCTCCTGGCCGTGGGACCTTAGCCAAGTGATTCAAGTCTCTCTGAGCCTCCATTTCCTTCCCTGTGGAAGAGGGAGCTCTATAACTGACTGGCTGAGTGACTTTGGGCAAGGTGCTTCCCCTTTCTGAACTTCAGTTTCCTCCCTATAAAATGGGCATAGTATCCCCCACCTCGTGAAGTTGTTTCAAATGGTTCAAAGAGATGATGCACACAAAGCACCAAGCACAGTGCCTGGCGCAGCCTGGGCTCTTCTTAAATGGTCCTCTCACAAACTGATCACTGATGTTGGAGGGAACAGCAACCACCAGACCTGGACCATATGGAGATGCTCCCTTTTAATTATATTCTTTTCAACAAGGGGTTTCAGCTCATATATTGCTCGATGTGGCTCAATTTTGTTAGGCTTTTCATTTAAGGAAATTCATAAATCAAAACAACAACCATAAGAACCCTCCTTGTCTCAGATAAGAAGCCAAACGGGGAAGAGAGTGGGAAAAGGCTGAGGGGGCTGTCATTCTTCAAGACCCTGCGAGAGTCAGGGGGCCTGGGGTCTGACAGCAAGAAGAGCAGCATCTGTTAACGGAGCATGGAGGGCCAGGCAGGCTCAGAGTGCTTCACACAGCAGCTCTGGAAATCCCAACAACCGTATGGAGGCGGGGACAGCAACTATCCTCAACTTACAGATGAGGAACCAAGGCTTGATGTGAGTGATGTGCCTAAGGCCACATAGCTGGTGAGTGACAGAACCAGGATACACCCCTGAGCTGCCCGACCCCGGAGACTGTGTGGTCATAATCTTTATGTCATGCTGACTCCCAACACACAGGGAAGAGTCCTAGGTTCAGTGGCCAATCAGTATAGCCACAACTTTTCCAGAGAGTTCTGGAAAAGCCTGGAGAGAAAACACTAGATCAGAGGTTTCCAAACTTGCTCAGTGGAGCCCTGCAGTCCCATGGAGGGGCTTCCAGGAAGGCCAGGTGGTGATATCAGGCATTGCTCCCAGCTGCAACCAAAGCAGCTCCACCAGCATGTTTAGGGGAGAGCCCCAAGAAGGGGTTCACGTGGAAAAAGCTCCATCATTTTCTTTTTTTTTTCTTTTTTTGCTGAGGAAGATTGGCCCTGAGCTAACATCTGTGCCAATCCTCCTCTATTTTGTATGTGGGTCACCGCCACAGCATGGCTGACGAGTGGGGTAGGTCGACACCGGGGCACTGAACTTGCGAACCTAGGCCACTGAAGCAGAGCGTGCTGAACTTAACCACTAGGCCACAGGGCCAGCCCTCCATCGCTTCATTTTATAGAAGGGAAACTGAGGCTTTGATAGCTTCAGTGACTTGCTGTCTCTTCACACCCGGCCCAGCGTGCCCTCAGCTTGGGACTCTCTAAAGGCAGCATGGAGCTGACCAGCAGCTCAAGGTCATCAATTCCAAACGAAACCTTTTTGTCCGACAGCAGAAACAAAGAAAGGAGGTTTCCTGCTGGCTCAACCTCTCAGAAGGGGCCAGCAGGGGCAGGGGAAGCAGGGGGAAAGCGCTGCTCCAGACACACCTCCTCTTCCTCTGAGTTCTCTGGATGTGATGATGTTCCACCAACTGGTTCCACCGTCACCATGACCCCGTTAAGATCCTCAGCCACAGGTGGGTCTTTAGCATCTGCGGCTTTCCTTCGGTCCACCCCTTCCCAGGCACTCTCGACTGCCTGGAGGATGTAGGCAGTCCGCGTCTCATCCCTGTGAGGACGTGTTAAGGGGTCTCTCCCTCCGAGGCCACAGCCCTCTCTGCCTCCTCAGCTCTGAGGCAGCGTAGTTTCTCAGTTTCTCCCCAGGTCTGACCATATGACTTCTGCCAGGGGCTGTCTGGGTGGCACCCAGTGGGCCATGGGCACCTGGGCTGCAGAGAGAAACAGGTCAGACCATGGCCTCACTGGCCTTGAAACCCAGTACCTGCCACTCAGCAGAAAGCAGCTTTGGGTAAAGACAGGACAAGAGGCTGGCATCAGAGTCCTGGGACATGGTGTCTGGATAAGTCAGTTGCAACTCCTCTGTACTGACCACTGGGAGGGCCCGATGGGGGCACTGACACAAGGCTTGCCATTCAACCAGCTGAGGGCTTTCTGCAAAGGCTGGGGGCCCACAGGGTACCCCTGAGGCAGGACTGAGCAACCCACCCCAGCACCAAAATGGCCCACAGGCTTGTTCCTCCTTGTCCCTCCTCCCTCTCTACCACCCTGGGCATTGCCAAGCCAGACATCTGGGAGTCGCCCTAGCCTCCCTCACTCCACTTCTAGTCCAAACCCCCATCGGCCACACCTGGATGCCAGCAACAGTGTCCTCAGCAGCCCCTGGGCCTCACGGAGACCCCAGGCCAGTCCATTCTCTTTCCTGTGACAGATGGAGCTTTTCCAAAGTATAAAACTGACCCTGTCACCCCCTGCGTCATTCTCTTCCATGGCTCCCCAAGTGCTTACAGGACAGAGCCCAAACTTCTTAGTGAGGGTCATCCCAGGGCCATGACGGTCTGCTCATCCCCAGCTCATCTGACACGCCCTAAAGCCCCTCCCACTAGACCCCTTTCTCTCAGATCTCCTCAGACGGGCCTGCTCTGTCCTCTGTCCATTGGGAACACTTAGCTCGGGGCTTTGGCCATCTCCTGTTCCTTCTGCTGTTCTCAGCTTGGACTTCACTTCCATGTGACACCCCCACCCCAAGCTCCACTGGGTTAGGTGCCTCCCCTGGTTACCACACCCTCTAAATATCTCCCATATGACACTATCTAACTGCCTATTTACTTGTCTGTCTCCTGTCCTACAGTGAGGTCTGTGCGGGTGGGGCTGAGTCCATCTTGGTCATGCAGGCCCAGACACTCAGTAAACACCTAGAGAAAGCAAGACTGTCCCTCCCACCCCTGCCCGAGGATCAGAGCATTCATCTCCTCCAGAAACAGGGGCTGGGGCCTTGGCGGACCTCTAGGGAAAGCTGGCTGACCTGTGTGTTCTGGGGCTAAACCTTCCTCTGCTCCTCTGTGCCCTAGCAGCCCATCTCTGACCTGGTCAGGCCAAGCCCCGTCCCAGTGGCTATGGTAAAAGGATACAAAACAGATGAGGCCTGCTGCAGCAAGCTGACATCATCGGCCACAGGGAAGAGTGCGTCGTAGTCCCGGAGGAACCTGTTGGGCAGAGAACAGCCAGGAAGGACAGGGCTGGGGCCACAGAGGCACTGCTCTGCTGCCGGCCACTCCCCGCGTCTGCTGCCCAACCACAAATGCCAGAAGCTTAGTCCATATGGCAGGGGCTCTGGTATGTAAGGCCTGAAGGGGACTGGTGGGAGTGCCACGGGCCTGACCCACTCCTGGTCCTAGCCAGCCACACACTCACCTCCTCTCCTGCAGCAAGGAACTGAAGATCTGTAGGAACTCTTCGACGAAGCCCTGAATATTGTCACAGCTGGAGGAGAACACCAGGGAAGATGAGATCACTCAATGCAGATGATCTGCAGCTCCCCTCCACACCCACCCCACCCCTCTGCAGGGCCTCTGGCCAGCTGGAGGAAAGAGGCATTTTTCTCAGTTTCCCATCTCTGCTCAGCAACCAGGGAGCAAGGGAGAGGGCAGATGCAGTGAAGGACACACCCCGGCAGAGCTTTCACAGGGGCTCTTCCACCTGGGCAGCAGCTCCCAAGGGCTTACCTGCTTTCTAGGACGGGGAGAAGGCAGATCTGGTTCATGAGGATATGAAAAATCTCCAGTAGCTTCTTCCTGGAATGGGAGAGCCTCTGCCACAGGTCACCTAGCAGCCTTTGAAGGCCAGAAAGAAAAAAGAAATAGATGTTTCAAAGACAATGAAAAGGCACTGAGGGGGCTTATTCCCCACAGTTGCAGGTGCCCCCCAACACCTGTCCCCCGGGGCTGACGGCCTCAGAGTTCACTGCTGACTGCAGCTGGCAAAAGGCTATAGGCCCTGAGTGGCCAGCTGGTTCCAGGGCTGCTTCTCAGTTTAAACAGTGGGTCAGGAACCAACATGTAGGTTAATAGGAGCTTGGAGCAACAGCTGAGGGGGAAAGGCTCAGACGCAGGGGCCAGGAGGCTGCTAGGTAAGGACACATGAGCTGGAAACTGCAAGGTCCTTGGTCCCACCCCCTCGTCTTAGAGATGAGGATGCTGAAGACTGGGGAGGGCAGGGCCCGTGCTCGGGCCTCTCTCTCCCACAACACTCTTAGTTTTGTCCCCGCCTCACTTGCTGTCTTCAAGCCTCCTCTTCTTAATTGCAGACTCCAGTTCGGTAATTGCTATTTCGTAAAAGGAAGCTAGTCTGTGAAGGCACACGTGGATAAAAGGCTGGATTAGTTCATTAATACCACACTTCATTAGAAAATCAAACAAACCCAAAGGAGCAGGAAAGGCCCATTTCTTGCTCCCAAATTGTCACCACAAGAATTTCCTCCCAGGACCACGCTGGCTCTTCCCCAGGCTCACCCAGATTCCCCAGATTGACCCGCGGTGGCTGGTCCCAGGAAGAGCTTCATGGGAAGTGACCTGTAGCTATGTCCCCCATTCAGATGGGAAACCAAGGCCCAGATAGGCTCATTCTAACAAAGCAATGAGGGCCACTCAGGACTCACTGAGGTTTGAGAAATGGACAGAGGGTCACTCTTTTTTCTTGCTCGAAAACTGCCAGCAGGTCCCTACCTCCTATGACGTCAAAACAATTAACTCCTCTCTCTGGTACATGCATACAGCATAACCAACCTTACTTCTCACCTTGGCAACCTCACACCCACCCCTTCCCAACTCAAATTCAAAGTCTCCATCCCACCCATACAGCTCTCCCTGTCCTCCCATGGATCAGCACTCCCACAGCTTCCCACGCAGGCTTCCTCTTAGGCTAATGCCCACAGCAACTGTCCTCCTGCTCCCCGTACCGTTCCAGGCCCACCTCCACTCTGGGTGCTTCCTGATCAGGCTCACCCATGTGGTTATTCCTCTCCAGAACCAGATGCACAGCACTCAGAATACGTTATCCTTACAACTTTAAATGCAGCTGCCTCTCTTCTGTGGTGTAATTCTTCCTCTGAACATCTTAAGCTTCCCAAAGCCAGACATGTAGTTTATGTGCCTAGGACAGTGCTGAATTTGTAGCAGGTACTCTGTAAACACTTGTCTGTCGATTGGCGGCTTCTGGCAACTTCTATGCTAGTGTTGTGCCATACATAGCAGAGGGTAACTAGGCCAAAAGACGCAAGCCTTGCTAGGCCCACAGCAAGGCACCCAGAAGAGGACAGAGAGGGCAGTTCAGCCCAAACAGATTCAAGTGTTGCCAGGATACATTGCTGGAGGGAGAGTAAATTGGAACAACTCCTTTGGAGGGTGATTTGGCAAGATCTATGAAAATTTAAAATGTACATACCATCTGTTCCTGCACTTCTACTTCTAGGAATTTATTCCTCAGGTATACTTGCAAAGGTGCAAAATGATGTGTGTGCAAAGCTACTCTTTGCAGCATTTTTCTATAATAGCAAACAACTGAAAAAAATCTAAAAGTTCATCTATGGGGCCTGGTATTCTGTACAGTACAATAGAATGCTATCCAGCCATACCAGAGATTGAGGATGTTTTATGCACTGATAGACATTAAATTTTAAAATAAAATGCAGGAGGCTGGCCAGATGGCGCAAGCAATATAATATGCGTGCGCTCCGCTGCGGGGGCCCGGGGTTCACCGGTTCGGGTCCCGGGCGCGCACCGACGCACTGCTTGTCGAGCCATGCTGTGGCGGCGTCCCATATAAAGTAGAGGAAGATGAGCATGGATGTTAGCCCAGGGCCAGTCTTCCTCAGCAAAAAGAGGAGGATTTGCAGATGTTAGCTCAGGGCCGATCTTCCTCACAAAAAAACCCAAATAAATAAATAAATAAAATGCAAACAGTAATACAGAACTCATAACGTGCCAGCACTAAATTTAAAAGGGAGGGGCAATACATATTGCACATATTTGCTTGTATATGCATATGTATATGCATATCTGTGGAAAATTCCACAAAAAAACTAATGACAATGGTTGTGTGTGAGAACTGGGGAAGGGGTTGAGGGAGACTTTTCACTATATATTTCATACTTTTTGAGTTTTGAACCATGTGAACATATTATTCATTCACAAAATTAAAGGACAGAGACAGACTCAGACATACTTGAGTATAGTTGAGAGGAAGGAGGAGAAGGTTGTTATGAAAGGGATTAGCTAAAAAGTTGTCTGGTGACTGTAAACCCTTGCAGAGAGTTCTGGGGACTGAGGTTGCTGCATTTGCTCAGTGGGTGTTTCTGGCCTCCAGCACAGTTTGAACAGGCTGGGCCAGCCCCAGGCTGTTCGTGGGTCAAAGGCAGTATTACTTGCCAAAGGCAGTGTCACTTGCAGTCAATAGTATTTTCCTTTCTTCCTCTTCACCCCGAGATAGGTGGAGTCACCACCCTGCCTCCACTGTCCCTTGCAAGAAAGTCAGTTCTTCCAAAATTACCCCTCTATCTCCAAAGGCCCTTTCAAAAGCAATCTGTGCTACATTTGGGAACATGATTTAGGAAAATGGGAAAATGCTGATGATAAGTGAAAATAAGCAAGGCACAAAAGTCTAAGAAGAGCATGATCCCTCATGGTGATTTTAATTGCCTACCTTTTGAGATTTTCCAAATTTCCTACAAGCATTTGCCACATTTACCATGAGAAAAGTTACCTTTTTAAAAAAGTGGACAACTACAGTCCCATCCTAACCTCTTTCTTCCGGGGAAAGTGTCGTTTTATTCTAACATTCTCTGGGAGGCTGTTCAATCCTAATGTCTGATTTTCAAGGGCTGAGGAGATCCAGGAGGGGTCAGAGCACCAGCTGCCATCTCTGGCACATGTCAGTGCTAGATAAATGTTTTGTTCAATGGGCGAGTAAATGACTGAATGGGTGGACGGCTGGGTGGATGGAGTTGGGCAGCTCCCAGAAGCTCCTGAGAATGGTGGGGAAAGATGCCTGGCAAGAACAGCCAGAGGCCACTGAGAACAGGCCAGCCCCTGCTCTTGCCAGGCAACATGGTTACCAGTCCATGCCCGTGCACCCCTTTCTCACTGTACAAGGAACAGATGCTCATGATGCTAAGTGGGCAAAGAGGGTCTCCCTCCCTGCCCTATATCCTCCTCTACATCTTTCTTCGGCCCAGCAGGATCCTTCTATGACTTCTTTGGAATAAAAGCCTCCAGTGCCTTCCTACCATCTACAGAATAAAGGCTCCACTCTCTGCCAGTGCATTTAAGGCTCCTCACAGTCTGACTTCTACCAACTTCCCCGGATCCATCTCTTGTTACCTGCTCCTTTCCTGCTGCCCTGGTCTCCCTACCCACTGCCTCATGTCACACTCCACTCCCTGGCTCTCCCTGGAACACACTCTGGGCCTTCACAGGCTTCACTCTGCTTGCCTGGAATGCATTTCACTTTCTCTGTCTGGAAGATTCCTGTTTGTTCCTCAATACCTCACTTAAGGGTCACCATGAAACCTCTTATTTCACCAGACAGAATTTTGCCTCCCCTCTCTGTGTTCCCAGAGTGCTTCATAATATGGCCACAAAAAAAAGCTGGCCCCACATGTGAGCACATCTGCTTCTTTCCTTGTGTGTGCACTCCCCTGGATTAGATGCTAAAGACCTAAGACCACCTCTTGTCTATTACTCCCTTATAGGAGCTTTGAAACAAAATAGAACTGAATTGAAACTGCCCTATTCTTGGTTGTTGGTTTTTTCCCCCCCTACCCTGCTCTTAGCCAAAAATGGGAGTGCTTTTAAAATGCAGGCTCCACACCAGGAGGAGCCTCATCTGTCTTCTTCACTGCTGTATCCCCAGACTGGAAGAGGTCTGGCACCTTATAAGCACCCAGTAAACGTTTGTTGAATGACGATGTGAATTCGAACCTCTACTTCAACAGCCAGAACTACTGCTGTACCTGTAACAGAAGTCGTGTTTCTGGAAGGTTTGGCAAGCCAAAGGGAAGATTTCCAGAAAGGCCCAGAGCGTCGTGCAGGTATCACAAAGGTAGAGAATGATGTCCTTTAATTCCTGTTGCCAAAAGAAAACACTGCGTTATTCTCTTCCACCCCCGTACACAGCTCTGTGGAGGGTCTGAGACAAAGTTGACAAAGCTGGGGGTCCCCAATAGGCAGATGCCTCATAGTGGGAACAGAACACTGGAGGCGCTGGGCAAAGCCTGGCTGGTCCATCTCGAGGACCACAATCTGGGCAACTCAACCTCCCCAAGCCTCAGGTCTTGCTACTGTAGCTCCAACAGGCGCACATCCCATGATCCCTAGGGTTACTTCTACCTCTATGATAACACGATTCTCTCTTCTAAGCTGAAGGAGAACCCACCCTTGACTCTGAAGACAACGCCTATGATCCTGCCCAGAAAGTACATCCCAGTGAGGACAAGAATACCAAGCCTACACTTTTCTTACAATTTGAAGAGGGTATACAGAACACAATGTGCTTTCTCATGCACTTTCCTGATTGTCATGACAACTCTAAAAAGTAGGCTGGGCAGCTGTTAGGGTCTCCATTTTATGGATAAGGAAACTGGGGTTCAGGGGCGGTCAAATGACTTGCTCCCACAGCTCTTGGCATGCTCTTTTCTGAAACACTTGTTTAATGCCTGTTTTCCTACAGGATCTCAAGCTCTAGGAGAACAGCTCACAGCTCCCTCGTTCCTGCTCTCTCTAGTACTTAGCACAAGGCCTGACATGTGTCCAAGCTCCTTAAATATTTACCTTCTGTCTGTCATCCCCATTAGACTCCAAGGTCCATGAGAGCGGGCGCCGTGTCTGCTTTTGCTAACTGCTTTACCCCCAAGGCCCAGCACAGGGCCTGGCACATGCTGGGGGCCCCTACAAATTTGCTGAATGAATGAATGGCTCAACGAATAACACATTAAGGAATGTGTCGAGCTGAACTAAGTGAAGACTAAATCTCTGTCCTCTGAATTCTAGTTCCCTGTTCTTTCTACTACACCATAAATGAAGCTCCCAGAGAAAAATGAAAACCTGCTGAAATGCTCTGAACCTGTGTGATGGGAATAGCTGCTTACGGAGTTGGGGAAAGGAGCCGTGAGCAGGGGAAGAAGCTGCTGGGTCCTCTATTAGCCAGGAAGAGACTGGGCTGAAGGGCAACCTCACCAGAAGAGGCATGTCGCTGGGAGTCAGTCGGCCCCTCTCCTCGAGCTTCTGGGGTGTGGCACTGGCCCCATCCCCTTGCAAACCACAGTGCTGGAGGATATTGCTGAAGACCTGTGAAACACAAGAGGCGATGCTCCCACATACTGTCAAACCAGTAGCTAGGACCCCTGCCCTGCAGCCAGGACGGGTGATCTGCAAACTGCCATGGAACCTTGAGAATAAATGCCAGTGTTCCAGGGATACCAACCGAGACAATGACCTTCTCAGAGAACAGTCAGAGTGGAAACTAAGTAAAATGGGGATGATGGGGGCATCCTTCTTACAGGATTGTGGTGAGGATTAAAAAAACAAAATGTATGTAAAGCCCCCAGAATCCTGCCGATATTTCCTGACTGGATGGGCTGGGCAAGTGTATGGTAATGAATATTTTAGACATTCAGCAACATATATGTTTTTGGATCCCCTGGAGATGGCGGTTTATGGGAACTATATTGAAATAAAAGACAAATCACGGGACTGGCCCCGTGGCATAGCAGTTAAGTGCACACGCTCCACTGCTGGCGGCCCAGGTTCGGATCCTGGGCATGCACTGACACACGGCTTGTCAGGCCATGCTGTGGCGGCGTCCCACATAGAGTGGAGGAAGATGGGCACGGATGTTAGCTCAGGGCCAGTCTTCCTCAGCAAAAAGAGGAGGATTGGCATGGATGTTAGCTCAGGGCTGATCTTCCTCAAAAAAAAAACAAAAGACAAATCACCAGTGAAGGGAAAACAGAGCTCACTGTAAAATCATGTATTTAACGGATGGCGCCATCTTTAAGTATACTAGCATGTAAAATTCTAGAAATTACTGTGAAGACTGGATATCTCTGGGTGGTGGGATTATGGAGGAATATTAATCTCCCTCTTTCTGTTTTTTTTATATTTTCCAAATTTTCTACTGTGAGCATTATTATTTTGTAAAATGATTTTATAAAATTTGAAAGCTCTTATTTGAGAAACACAGGTCTCTTAGAGGGTATCCCAATACGGCTGATGGCAGACAACACAAAATTCACGCCAAGCTCTTTTTGTATGAGCATTGGGCAGCCCTTAGATTTCAGTCCTGTTCAAGAAGAGAAAAGAATTCGAAGGGGTATGGTGAGGGGGTAGGACACAGAGACAGTGTGGAAATGGGGCTAGAGAGGGGTGGGGGAATAAACATCTCTCCGGAGGAACCCCATCAGGTTGGGGCAGGGGTCTGCCTCCCAAGCTCACCCTCCCCTGGGCAAGGCTGAGAGCTGGTACCTGAAGGATGGTGGGCATGGTTTCATCCAGGTCATTATAGTAATTTGGCTGCTGGAGAAAGATGTTTCCTGAAAAGAGAAGAGAAAGGTAGGAATTGGGAAAAGAGGGTGGGGGTGGAGAGGACACATTACAAATGGTTGCCAGCATGTTCTGTGACCTTTCTCCCCTTTCCTAAGCCTGTCTGCACCAGAGCAGTCCTGGCCCCAGGCCCTGCTGGCAGGGAGCTTTGGCTCAGCCCAGAAACTTCCCCAGGGTTGGGGAGGGACCTTGCTCAGTTAGATTTAACCTTTTAAACACCTTGGCCTAGCGAATTACATAAAAGACCTGCCCTAGTCAAACCAGCTCGCCCTGACATCCCCAGGGAGTGATCACACATGGGCACCGTGCCTTGTATGAGAGCATTAGCTTTGGAAGTAGGAGTTAGTCATCCAGGAAAATTAGGAGATATGATCTCTTTGCTCAAGAAACTTGAATACTACAATCCAGGATTCTTGCCAGGCCACACCTCCAATCATGTGAGGAGACTCTAGGGAGAAATTTCTCTGGAAATTCTCTTACCCTCTGCATTTGAATATGCTAGCCATACTAACCCAGCCTATTCCAAGGTGAGAGGCCTGAGAGAGACCTGGAGAAAGATTTGCCACACATTTGAGGTTGTTCCTATAAAATGAAGCTTCTCTCCAAGTGTTTACTATCCTCCAAGTGCTGCTGCCGTGAGCGCGTAGGTCAGAGCATATGGTAACCGGAACAGAAACCAAGTGTTCCGGTGGCTGCCCAAATGGCGAGGGATGGAGGGAGAATCACAGCTAGCTGGGGGACAGACGATGAGAAATGCCAACACCCTTAAGAAGATGCCAGGGTTCTTCATCCCACTATATTCCCAGCATCTAAGACTAGCTGGTTGTCAGGATGTTCTGAATTCTTGGTGTCCTCTGTCTTTGGGCCAGTCTGTCCTTGGTTTCCTTAATGAAAACCCTGCAGCCCTCGCCCCATCCTGGAGGATTTGAAAATGAATGAGATCAAAGGCCAGATGGGGCTGGGTGAGTAAGCAAGTCACTAGGTGGCTGGACTGTCCATAAACACTTTCTTGGATGACACTTCGTTCCTTGATTCTAGAAAGCTGAGCACCTCCCACCTCCAGGTGGGTCCTGATCCCTCAACCTGTAAAGGTACTCCCTGACCATCTGTGCCCACCGCCCACTCCTGACAGGCAGGCGGTGACAGAGCTGTCTCCCCACCAACCTCTGCTCTTTCTCTTAAAACTCTCCTATAGCTATCCTCAAGGTCAAGTCCGAACTCCTGACCATGGCACAAAGGGCCCTGTGAGATCTGGCCCCTGCTGGCATCTCGGGCCACCCTCTCCCTATTTCTGGCATTGCATTCCTCCCCTGCACCATTCTCAATCTCAGAGAACAAGCCCTGTTCCCTTCCTCTGTGACCTCCCAGAGCTAAGTCCACCATAAGGCAAGTGTTACCTCCTCCAGGCAGCGCCTCCTGTACCCCGGCATCAGAAGCAGGTCTCCCCTTATAAGTCCCAGGGCCACACCATGCTCCCCACCAGACGCCAACCACCTGGCGGGGGGAAGGCACTCTTATCATCCTTCCAATGCTTAAGTCTAAGTAACAGGGATGTTTTACAGGCATCGGAATAGATTACATTTCACAATCTACCCTTGGGATCTTCTGAGTCCCTTTCCTCTCCTTTATCTGATTCCAATGACAGTGAAGATCTGACTTTTGCTCTCTTTTTTTAAAGATTTTATTTATTTATTTTTTCCCCCCAAAGCCCCAGTAGATAGTTGTATGTCATAGCTGCACATCCTTCTAGTTGCTGTATGTGGGACACGGCCTCAGCATGTCCGGAGAAGCGGTGCATCGGTGCACGCCCGGGATCCAAACCCGGGCCGCCAGCAGGGGAGCGCGCGCACTTAACTGCTAAGCCATGGGGCCGGCCCTGACTTTTGCTCTCTTAAACAAATAATTAAAAGGTAAGGGACAGCAAAGGCATCCTTTGAAATGTCCCTTCTCAGACTAAAGCAGTTCAGAAGGCCAGAGTGAATGAAAGGTATTGCCAACAGATCCATGTAGTCCTCGATAGCGTCAAGGCCCAATGTACTCCTGCTTTGGTAAAGCAGCTCCCAGAGTCTAACCGAAAGGCCCTGCTTTCAAAATTTGCTGATTCACAATACCAGCCTTGAAGTTAAAAAAAAAAGTGTGGTGGGGGCAAGGTAAGGACTGGGCTTCTGCTCAAAGGACAATCGGCCAGTTTCCTTGCTCCCTCCTTCTCTCCCTTGTCAATCCTCTTATGGCTGATCTGCTTTGCTCAAGAGTTTCTTTGGTAGAGAAAGTGGAGGCTGCCCCTTGCTGTGCCTCCTGCTCAAGAGTTGGAAAGTCCCTTTCTCCACACCACCCCAACACACACAGACCCCCCAATATCCTCCCCAACACACCCTCCCCCAACACACACACACAATGAAGGAGCTCCTAACGCCTGGTCCTGCCCTCTTTTTCTGTTAACCATCCTCTAAGAGCCAAAGAAAGGGCTCTCCTTAATAAGCTAGTTGAGGGTTCTCAATCTGGGAATGAGAACATTCTAAAACACTTTAAAATCTATAAGGGGGTATGTTTTTCTGGAGACAAGCTTTCATCTGATCCTCAAAGGAGTCAGTGACCCAAAAGATTCAGAACCCCAGCAGCAGGCAGAGCTTTCTCACTCCACCTTCGCCCGTCTGGAAGTGTGTCTTCTCCCCCTGGATCCTCACAGCCATCTTACACCCAAGAGATCTAATGCTGACCTTGCCTCCACTCACAGCCCAATCCCTCCACCTCCTGAAGGCCCTTTTTCTACAACCGACACCAGTTTTCCTTAGAATCGTTAAGACTTCTCCCTCCAGCTGACTTCACTAAGCCCTGCTTTATTCTGCTTCCCGAATGTCCTTTTCTATCCTGGCAGCCCAACCAGGCTTTCATCTTCAAACCCACACTGAAACACTAGCTTCCTACATGGCCTCCTGCCTCCACCCTCCCCATCCGAGTGTTGCCAGATTAACCTTGTTACCAGATGGCTCCTTGCCCCGCTCCAAGCTCCTAGAGGCTCCCACAGCCTCATCACCATAAGAGCTCCTACTTACCAAGTGCCCGTAATGTGCCAGGCACTGTGCTGGGCACCAGTTCATATTCAACCCCACAACTATCCTATAAGGCAGGTATATCATTAGTCTCCCCATTCTTCAGAAGAGAAAACTGAGGCTCAGAGCGGCTAATTGACTTGGTCAAAGTGACATAGCCAGGAACAGAGCTGGGTGTGAATCGGGCAGTTCAACTGTAAAGCCTACCTTCTTAGCCACCAAGCCATACCGCTCCCCAAGTGCTGAAGCCTGGTATGGAGCCCTCCCCGATCTGGCCCCAGCTTCCCCTTCCTGTCTCTTGCTGCTGCCCTCCTGGAATGCTCTGTCTAACCAAACTGGCCTACTAATTGTTTCTCTAGCTAATCATGTCTGTTTTTGCTCACTCACCCCATCCTCTCAGTCTACAGTAAAATTACTAAGAATCTTTCCCTGGGACAATAAAAGAAATTAACCGATGATCAGGTAGTAATTAGATCTGAATGAGAAACCAGAGGTTGTTCCAATGAAAAGGCTGGATGTGAAATTTCATACACATTATGCTTGAATATGTTTTTAAAAAATACACAGAGGAAAGAAGGAAGTAATCACCAAATGATTGTCTCTGGGAGCAAGAATTTGGTTAACTGCTTTCCTGCATTTTTATACTTTATATTCTTCCAAAATTTTCTCAATTAACATATATTACCTTTATTATTAGGAAATTTAAAAAAAAGGAAAGAAGGAAGGAAATCATTTCAAGAGATAACCCAGCTTTGTAACTGGGCGGTTGGAAGACTGTGTCATATAATCTCAGGGTGAGAAGGCTGGTAGGGGTGTTCATGGTGAGCCCCACTCTGTGCAGGATGCCATGAGCTGCAATTCAAAGATGACTCCACTGGGGTGTTGTTCCCTCTGTAGCATCCCAACAAAGCTTCCGTCTCTGAATGAACCTTCCAGCACTGACAGGACCCTACTGCTGACACCTGTTCCTTTCACAACCCAAAAGAGTCCTCTCTGAACTCTGCCCCCATCTGTTCTCAGCAACAACACAAATCATGACATGTTTGAGGCAGCCCCATCATCCCTGAAGCAGGGAGTGGCAAAGAGCAAGAGCTTGAGACTCAGGCCTACGTCGACATAAGTCCCAGCTTCGCCACTTATTAGTAATGGCCTCTAGGCAAGCCCCTCACCTTTTAACCTCAGTTTCCTTATCTGTAAATGGGGATGATGACAGCATTTATGTCACAGGGCTGCTGTGAGGATCAACTGAGATAACATATGAGGAATGCTCAGCAGAGTGCCGGGTCCCCAGCAAGCACTCAAATAAAGGTTAGCTCTCATTGCTGTTCTTACTCTCGTCCCCGAAGCAAACTTCCCCACGCCTTCAACTGTTTGACACATGGCCTAATACTAAGACTCCAAGATCCTTGAAGAACCCTGTGTTACACACTTTTGCCTCCACTCCCCCATCACCACCTAGTCACTTCTTTCAGAGTTGACACACATATATCTGTTAAGTCATTTCCAAGCACCACCTGCCGCTGCCACTCTGAATCCCCCTGTGCTCATCTAGGCATCTGCCTTTGGAACCTCTAGCTCGGTACGTGGGGGCTGTCTCTGCGCATCCCTCAGGCCCCATGCTCTACGCACCTATCATCTTCTGCAGCAGTGGTGAGTTGCCTTTTCCAAAGAGAACGCAGAGATCCAGGATCTTTGGGATGTCAAACAGGAAGTTATTGTAGAGGATTTCTCCAAAGGCAGAGGGGGAAATGAAGTGATCCTAAGGAACAGTGCAGAGAGAAAGGATGACTTTCCAAAAGCACATGCACTGTAAAGTAAAAGCAAACTCACAAGAAACAACCTTCAGGTCCATCAACAAGGGATTGGCTAATAAATGAAGGTCTGTCCCCACTGTGGACATGTCTGAGCCTCATGCACTGACCCAGAGCAAAATCCATTCTTCATTTTAATGTAAAAACAAGCAAAAGCACACTATAAAATAGTCAGTTGGGGATTCATCCTAAAATATTTATTGGTAAATTACCATGATGTCTGGCATTGCTCTAAAATACTCCAAAAAAGAAAAAAAAAAAAGAGAAAACTCAGGAAGAGAGAGAAAACAAGATCAGCAAAATGTTGATAATTATTGAAGCTAAGTGATGGGTATATCGGATTCATTATACTTTTGTGTATATTTGAAAAATTCCATACTAAAAAAGTAAAAAACAAAAAAGCAAGATCCTGTATTTTAAATACACACACACAATTGAAAGGAAAAGAAATTCCCTGAAGGAACATTGCCTTAACAGTGGTTATTTTGGGGGGAGGGTATTTTGTGGGTGACTTTTACTATCTATAAAATATTTCTATAATGTTTGAATTGCTTAGAGACAGCATTATTATACTTAAAATCAGGAATAAGAAACAGTAAAGGTTTTAAAAAGCACATACAAGTTCCTTTAAAAAATCAGAATCACTGTTTTCACCCTCTGACGCACGAGAAAAGACAGTCATGCGTCAAATGGCAAAGGGGCCCTCGGCTCCCATTGATGAAAACACTGGGTGTAATGCAGACCGACCTGGTGAATTAGAGAATAAGGAGGTGACACAGATTTCTTCCCCAACGGTGGGAATAGAGGCAGAGGGAGACAAAGAGGAAACTCGATACTTCCAGAGCCTTCCTTCCCAGGGGCAGAGAGTCTGGCACAGAGGTATTGGGTGTCGGGTGGTGACCTGTCACGGGATCAGGGGCTTACTTTGGATTCCTTGTGAGTGGACATGCGGAGGAAGGTGAGAAAAACACTTCGATGGAGGCGCTTCTGCATGTCAACAACCTCAGGGGCCGGGGCCACCCACTCGTCAAACTTTCGGGGGACATAGCGCAGGTAGGAGTCCAGGCACTTCTGCAGGGTCTCATCAAAGATAACCTAAGCCAGGCGACACAGGAGAGCGAGAATTTGTCACTGAGGCCGAAGGGCTTGTGGGTGGACTGTGCAGGGGCTCACGGCCCATCAGCCCTGGCCTATGGCAAACACTCCAACCCCAAGGGACCAAGGAGGTATGAATGAACCGAGAGCTAAACACAAGTTTCTAAAAATGACACGTTGGAAGGCGTTGTGTAAACATCATTAAGACTGTGATACAATACAGAGCAATCCAAACCACAATTTGCTGTTAAGGATCCAGTGTAAGAAGTAGAGAAAAAAGCATCTCCTAGGGGAAGAAAAACAACAACAGCAACCAACCAACGGCATGTCATGTGCTTTGTCTTAGCGTTAATTTTGATAGAATGTTACCTGGCACCAGAATTTATCGTGAGGCAAGGCCAGGAGCCAGTCGAGGTCATTGGCTACGAAGGTGGCGCGTTCCAGGTACTCCTCCACTAGGGCGGGAATGTTGTCTTTAGGGGGCGGTTTGTATAACACAAAATACCGGTCTGCCTTCTGCTCGGGGTGCTACGGATCCAAAAACCACGTGTTAACGTGGCAGAGGTTAGTCAGCAAGGGCCCATTTGCCAACCCACAGCAATGACAACACTTGGTTCTTCCAACCGGTGACCCTCCAAGGAGCTTCTGAGCATAAAGAACCAAGTGTCTCTAACAAAGGGGGCTTGGTTGCATCTAGGGAACACCAGGTGGGCGTTAAAAACCATGTTTTTTGGAGAATATTTAATGACACGGGGAAAGGTTAAGGAAAGAAATAGCAGAATATAAACCTCTCTATTTAATATAACCAGTTTTTGGATTTTTAAAAAAAGTATATATATTTAATACATTCATATCCTGGTACAGGTTAAAAAAAAGTGGGGTGAAGACAACACCACAAAGCTAATAGTTGTTATCTCTGGTGGGGGGATTATGACTTGAACATATTTTCCAATTTTTAAAAAATGAGCATGTATTTACTTTTTAAATTATTTTTAAATTATACAAGTGAGAAATGAGCATCTTTTCTTCCAAAACCTTTCAATACTACAGAGAAGGTAGTACCCTACAGAGAAGGTAGTACCACACTCCCAAGTACCCGTGTCCTCCCAGAGGTAACCACTCACCATCTGGTGAGTGTCCTCGCAGACCTTTTCTAGGCATTTATGTTAAAATATACCCATACAAGGTATCTGTTTAGATCTGTTTTCATCTTTCTTACACAAATACTATCATACTGTACATATCATTGTGCTGTATCCTTTTCATAATCAGAATAAAACCGCAGTAATTTTTTTTTAAAGAAAAGTGCTAATCAAGTCATTGCAGGTCTCGGCTGAAATCACAAGTTCTCTCTTCCAACCCTTACCTTGCTATGAACAAACCTTACTTTGTTCACCATAAAGAAGAGACGATGAGCTCAGTTTTCTCCTCTGACTACATAAGGGCTGCTTTCTCCAGGGGAAATGGTAATAGGAGGAAGGCCGGGCAATGTCTCAGCTGTTATCAACCACAATCCACCCACTTCCAGGTCTGTCAGTCCAGGTGGAATAGGAAAATCATGACTGATGGGTCAGTCTCCTCGAGAACCACTTATGCCTCCCTCCTGCCTCACGCAAGTTTTCAAACTGTGGAGTCTTTGAGTCCCACAAGGAGTCCTCGGCGGCCACCTATCGGGTGAGTCTTCAGGATCCCTCCCATTTAAATCAGAATTTACACAGTGAGGTTCCAGGTACAAATCTTCTGAAAAAGCAATCCTGCTAACTGAAACAAGCTCAAAACTACTCTCCAGGAGCTAAATTCATCTTGATTTCCAAGCTCCCCACCCTCCTCTCTCTGTTGACACCTCACCTCTTAGGTCACTTCTTAAGCCAGGCTATTCACCGCTCCCCACTACCTCAACAGACACCACCTCTCCCCCCGAGATTCTACCTTCCTTGCAATCTTACAAACATGTACTGGCACTCCGCTGTGCCTGGTGTGGTGGGGCACATGAAGAAAGCTTCTGTGTGCTCACAGAGCCCATGCTCCACAGGGGAAGATGCACATCTCAGCCATTAAGTGAGCACAAAACAGAAAACGTCACAGCTCAAACCTGGGAGAGGGACCGTGGGAAGGCAAAAGGTGATTAACTGCACCTAGAAGACAAGGGATGGCTTCCCAGAGCAGGCAGCATCCAAGCTGGGCCTTGGAGAATGAGAAGGATTTCTGGATGGAAAAAACAGTATTTTTATGGAGGCATACAACTGTGCCATAAAACAAAAGGCACAGATTGCACTGGGCGGTAGGAGATGGATTTGGAGAGAGAATGCTGGAATGATGATAATAAAAGCCACCACTCAGTGAGGACCCGCCCTGTGCTGGCTGCCAAGAAGGCATGTTCCTATTTCTTTTTTATCTACAACTATTTAAAAGGGAGATAGTATTCTCCCCATTTTACAGAGAAGGAAACAAAGACTCAGTAAGGTTCAGGAACTTTACCAAGGTCACAGGGCTAAGGAGGCAACTGAGGCAAGATTTGAACCAAAGCTTACACTGCAGAACTACTAAATGACCTATGGTACCCATGTGCCATCCTGGTCTCACTGCTTGTCCTTCTCACCCCAGCTCTGACCTCACCTTCTCCAGGAAGTCTCCCCAACTCCCACCCCTGACTGGGTTAGGGGTTCACCTGGGCTCCCCCAGCACCTGCACTCTGTGATTCCCCAACCACAGCTCCTGTTGAACTGCATCAAAAGGGCTTTCAGATCAGTGGTTGCTGCGGATGGGGAGAGAATAAGAAATGGATTATAGAGAGGCACAAGGAAATTTTGGGGAATGGTAGAAATGTTTATTATCTTTATTATGGTTTCAGTTTTGTGGGTGTATACAGACGTCAAAACCAATCAAACTGTGTAATTTAAATATGTGCAGTTTATTGTCCTTCAATGATACGCCAATAAAGTTATATAAAAAGGGAGGGCTTGCCTTCTCTGTCTCCCCCACTAGCCTGCAGGTCTCTAGAGGCTGTCTGAGCCTTGCTCACCACAGCATTCCCAGTCTCTAGAACAGTGCCTGGCATCAAACAGACTGTCCATATACATTTGCTGGCTGGACAAAGGAATGAATGGAAGGAATTAAGGACCAGATCCTGCCAAGGTCTCTGAAAGACCTTGGATGCCAAGCTCAAGAGTGGGGACTTTATTCTGTAGGTAATGGGAGCCACGGAAGATTTCAGAGCAGGGAGGTGAATGCCCCAGCTGTACCTTCCACTCTTCAAGCCTAGCTTAGGTCCCACTTGCTCTGTGAAGCTTTCTGAACATTCTCTGCCCATCAAACTTCTGTTTATCTTGATAAGAAACCATTATGCACTGTTCTCCAAATGCTCCATTTATATGAGTCTTGTCTTCCTCAAGAGCTCATTTATCCATTCTGGTCCAAGATTTTATTTCTTTTAGATCTTCCATAGCACCAAGTATGTGCTGTGCACACAGTAGCTACTCAGTAAACATTAGCTCCACCTATCGCTCTGCTAAGGCAGTGTGGTGGCTGTCCCTTGGCTAGAGATCTTCTTGTCCCAAGCTGGGACTAAAGAGACAAATATACAGTGCATACAACTCTCAGGACAATCTTTCAGGAGCTTCCGGTGGCTGCAGGGTAATGCTCTTCAGCATGGCCAACAAGACTGCTCCTTGATCAGGAAGCTGTCTCCCTCAGCTCGTCCCTCTTCCCACCTTACCTCCCACTCAATGCTTCTGTCGCTGTCACTATTGTCATCACTATCATTACTGAGTACTTATTATCTTCTAGGCACAGTGCTAATTCACAGACGTCTCATTTAATCCTCATGACTACCCCACAAAGCTGTTCTTTTATTACTCTTTTTGGATCCTGAGGCTTAGAGAGGTTAAGTAACTTGCCCAAAGTCACTGGGCCAAGTTTGTGCGAGATTTAACACAAAGCTTGTGCTCCTTAACTCTGCGATACTGCTTCTACCCCAAGTGACTGGAGGTTGGTATAGGAGACAGGCTCACTCACGACTCCAGGCCAGCATACTCGGATCCTCCTGCCAGGTCCACCCTTCCATTGCTCTGCCTGGCTCGTGCTTATTCTCCCTTCAATATCCAGTTCAGGATCCCCCTCCTTCGGAAGTCTTCCCTGACTGGGAGCCCCCTCCTACCACCCCCAAGACCTCCCTGTCCCCATACACCCCTTCGGTCTAGATCAGTGGCCTGGTTCTGTGCTCACATAGTAGCCTGGACTACCTTCTATCACAACCCTGATCACATTGTAGAAAAGCTACTGGTCTGCTTTTCTCTCAAAACATGGGCACCTCAAGGGCAGGAACCATGTCTTTTCTCTTTGTAGTTCCCGCACCTGGCACAAGGTCTGGCTGAGGTCCTTGACTCATTTACCAAATGTTTCCTGAGAGCCCACTATGTGTCTGGCACTGGGAAACCAGAGTGAAGGGATAGGACCAGGTCGCTGCTCTCACAGAGGCCACCATCTAGCAACCCAGGTGTTCAGTACAAGGGGAAGGACAGAGGTGGAAAATCAGACTTGATCTCTCAAGGAGCCAGTCTCCACCGGTGCTGTCCAACAGAACTTTCTGCAATAATGGAACTGCTCTGGCAGTTACACCTGCGCTGGCCAATACGCAAGGCACTCACCACATGGGGCTGTTTTAAATTAACTTAAACTAAATTAAAAATCCAGTTAGTTCCAGTCAAATTATCGACATTTCAAATACTCAACCTCTACATGTGGCAAATGACTACCATACTGGACAGAACAGTTTTAGATTTCCTGATAAATATTCTCCTTACATAAAAATGTTATGTAATGAGAGGCTTTATAGCAGAAAGGTTAAGGGTATAGGCTCTAGGGTCAGCCTAGCTGGGTTCCCTTCCTGCCTCCAATAATTTCCTAGTTTTGTGACCTTGAATTCTTGGTTTCCTCATCTATAAAATGGGGATAATTAAAATACCACCTCATAGGACTGTGGTGTGGTTTAAATGAGATAATCCAGGTGGGGTTTAGAAAGGTTTGGCCCACAGCGAGTGCTCTATAAATGTTAAGTGCTATTATTAGAGAGCAGTTAGGAAGCAACAGGAAGCCATCCAGAAAGCAGGAAATAAAACACCAAGCTCTTGTTTCCCACGACTTTACTCAAGCCCCCAGAAAATACTTCCTCCCACCTTGTTCGAGTAAGCTCATATTCTTGGGAAAACCGCAAGTGGGTATGGGGACTCCAGTCCCCACGTCTGTCTCCTTCTTCAGCAGCCTGGCACCTCTCCACGGCTCTAATCTCTCTCCACAGCTGGTAATCGGCATGCTCACAGCCTCCTTATTTTTCAGTCTCACAAGCCCTGCTGAGTTTGTATGTGGCACTTCTTAGCCCACTGAGATAAAAGATGGCCCGACCTCTGAAGTCAGTGTTCCCTCCAAAGTGTGGATAGCAGCTGAGATAGCTCTGAAAAAGGCCTACCTGAAACCTGAACACCTCCTGCAGGGTCAAATCCCCAAGCCCAGCTTTGGCCTGGATCCATTTCTAGGCCAGCTTAGGCTGAGTCAGAGCTGCCATCAGACTCTGATTCAAAATGAAATGCTTTGAGGGAAGGTGAGGGGTGGTGACATGGAAAATACCACTCAAATTCAAGCTGCTGCTTGGAAAGGAAACTTCTACACTGGGCCTGGAAGGACCTAGTAGTGTCCCAGCTACAGAATTACTGACCATGGCCCTTAGGTTATTCTTGGAACAGATAAAGAAGGAATTTACTTTTTGCTTCTGAAATTGCAAGAATGATAATATCAGGCTGAACGGCCTCAAGGCACCGGCTCACCAGCGCTGGTGAAGTCCTCAGCTTTCCTGTCTTCAGGTCCTTATGGGTGATCTGGAGTTGGTCCAGGGGCAGAGCTGGCATTGTGCTGCGTGACTCTCCTGAAAGGAATACAGGTGGGAAGAAGAGAGCAGATACATAGGCTCCTGGGGGCAGGAGCCTGCTCTGGGGCTGATCCCAAAGCCAGGAGACAAGCTTCAGCCTCCGGCCTCAGGGGGCTCCTGATGTGGGCCTCAAATCTAGACTGAAGTGACTTTTCTGCCTAAGGCAGGCGTTCTCAACTGAGGAGGAAAACACTCCCCAGGTGATTCCTGATATATCCCTATCCCCTTTGAGAATTACTGGCTAAAAGTATCTAGATTATTTTTATTATGGCTCCAGCTCCACGCCCTCCTTAGCCTGTGAGCTCTGTGAAGCCAGTGCCCAGGCTCTCCTTCTCTTGTTCTTTTTCCCATGACCAGCACAGGCCTGGTACAGAGGCGGCCTCATCAATGTTTGATGAACGAGTAAACATGAGAATACTCTTCTTATAACCCTAACCAGATTTTAAATCTTTTGAGCGTTGGAGCCATGGGCCTTTCCTCACTTGTAAAGGGTGTTCAGATTTTACAGCTTCTCTAGGCTTCAGGGAACAGGGACATGGATGAACAGAAGGACCAGGGAAGATAACAGAATTCATAGAAAACTGCCATTGCAAGCTCCTTTCTACAGAGGCCCCAACCGGCCTCAGAGTCAGTGAATGGCACACCCCACATCTCCTGTCTTCTCGTCTGATGTTCTTTTCACAATACCACTTGGCCTGACCCTCAGGAGGGACATGCAGATTGGCTGATTCATGGAGCAGAAGTGAATTAGGCCCTTTAAAAAACATGTCATGAAAGGCCAGCACAGTCTTAATGAAAATATGGAGACATATCAAGTCTGATATGAGAAAATCATCACTTCTTGAACCCTCACAGATGAGTTGAGGGGCATGGTCACCCATGAGTTACATGGGTTATATATGTATATATGAGTGTCTGTATCTCAGCTATCAGGCCCGGCCTTGGTATTATGAAGACTGATAAGGCAGGGTCTCTGCCCTGGGGGAGTTTATGGTCCAATAATAATAATGACAATGGCAGCAGGAGCAACATGCTTATCAGGCACTGGCGCTCTTCTAAGTGATTTCATAGCATGAACTCACTTTACACGTTAACTCACTTTACATGTATTAATGCTCATAACAACTCTAAGGCTGGTTCTATTATGACTTCATTTTACCAATGAGAAAATAGAGGCTCAGAGAAGATAAGAAACTTGCCCAGTGTCTCACAGTTAGTAGTTGGTGAGGGGGCTGGTTCTTATCCATTTGCTGCACTGAGTCTAGTGCAGTTGAGCTTGTGCAGCATGTGGCTGCCAGGAAAGCATTTCTAGAGGAGAGCCTTAAGGATCAGGAGAGCCCGAGTTGAGTCTTGATAGTGGAGAATGGCCAGGAAAGAGGCATGCTCCAGACAGAGGAAAGAGCAGGAGCAAAGGGAAGGAGGTGGGAAGCAACTTGGTACACAAGGAACCACGGTTCATGAGCTGTTTTAAAGACTGTGAAGATATCCATCTGAGAGGGATGTAAAGAGAGAGGACCTGTTTGTCTAGTTCTCAAGGCCTGTTCCAGCTCTAGGATCTCAGTGGATCAGACACATGGTCCCTACACACGAGGTGGCCTGAAAAAAATCACAAGGCAAAGTAACAAAAGGGGCTTGGGATGAGTTTTTTGCCTTTCAGCTTTGCAAAACGTGGTTAATATCCTCTGTTGCATGTACATTATTTCTAATCAACTTATTATCTTACTAGCCTCTTACAACAACCCAGTTAAGGATGACAAGGATTATTATGCTCAGATATCCAAAGAGGAGCCGTGATTTGCTCAAGGCAAATACATTAGTAGCCAAGTTGAAACTGAAGCCCAGCTCTTCTGCCTTGGCACCTGGGTCTCTTACACTGAACATGCTAAAAATACTTCTTTCCTAACCCCCCAGAGATGCTGGGAGGGCAGCTAGAAACATCAGTGGTCTGCTCACCAGTGCCGAAGTCTAAATGACTCATAGGCCCAGTTCTTTCTATGCTCACCTTCCAAAGATGGTAGTGGGAGTGGCCAGTGTGGGGACCTAGGGCGGGGAAAGAGCCATAAGGAGAAGGCAGCTCTCCACGCTTTAAATTCTAGGCCACAGAGTCCAGGCCTAGACAGGTAGAGACAGCACTTGCTTTCAGAAGAAAGCCACTCCTACAAGCCAGTGGCTGGAAGGGCAGCTTAGACTCAAGCTGGTGTGGTGGTTGAAAGAGAACCTTATAGTTCTGCAGCCTGGGTTCAAATCTTGGCTCCACCTTTTCCTACCCATGTTGAGACCTTGAGACAGTTCCTTAACCTCTCTAAGCCTTGATTTCCTCATCTATAAAATGGGGATGATGATAGTACATAATCTCTCGGGGTTGATGTGAGAAGTAATCAATGCTAAGTGTTCAACACATTACTTGGCACATAATAAGCACTCAATAAAGTTTATTTGTTATTATTCAAGTCCCAATCACAGACAGAGCACTTTGGGTTTCCTCATTTACTTGGTAAACACAGACTGAATACATTCTGGGCCCTGGGCTTGTAAATGACTATCATTTGGTGTGGTTAGAGCTATAACAGGAGATTTCCAAAACAAGCACAGCAGAGAAAGGGAGGATGTCACAGAGAAGGTGACCTATAACCTGGTTGTTGAAGGACAGAAGGAAAAGATGGGAAAGAAGGGCACTCCAAGCAAAGAGCAAGCATGAGCTAAGGCTCAGAGCCTGTGACTTTGAAGGAAGAGGGAGACATCTGGTAATGTTGAAAGTCAGGAAGGAGATGAAAGAAGTGAGGAGACAAGAGGATGGACAGGAAAGATGGGGCCAGTTCTTCAATGCTATGCTAAAGATTTTGGCCTTTCATCTGAAAGCTGTGAGGAAGCATTTAAGGAGAGGAGAGACATGATCAGAAAGAGAAGACAATGACCTCAGGGCAGGAGAGACCTTCTATGAACCACTGAAGAGCAAAGACTGTGTTAATCATCTCATTCATCCACTCAAAGATTTTTGAGCACCTACTATGTGTCAGGCACTGAAGCCCAGAGAATACTAAGGTGGGCAAATAACAGACCTGGTCCTGCCCTTCATAGAGCTTACAGTCTTTATGGGAAAGACAGATACGGATCAAATAGCCATACAAACAAGTAAAACTCAATACCATAATGTATGCTATGTAGGTAAGGCCCAAGGGCTATGACAGCATTTACCAGAGAGAACTGAGTTGAAGGAAGGAAGATGTCAAGGAAGTTTTCAGTTTTCTTCTAAATTGTGGGTAGAAATTAACTGGGCAAAGACTAGACTCTAAGTTGCAAAAAGATAAGGACAATGATTATGACGATGCCTGCACCCACCACTGCAGCCCCAGTGCCAAGTAGGGCAGCAGAAGCCAAAAGTTAGGAAAGGGCTTCCTTCAGAAGAGGAGTTCCGTGCAAGTACCAACTACCATAAGGCCTGAGAGCATCCCTAGGGCTACTGCTGCCTCAGTTTCCCTGACTGTCATCACCCTTCTGGTCTCAACTCAGTATTACTCTCCTCAGAGACCTTCCCAGACCGCCCCATCTACAGTATTCACTTCCCGGTTACTATCATATCTTTAATTATCTTGTGCACTTATTTGTCGTTGACTGTCTGTCTCCTCCCACTAGACTGTACGCTCCATGAGCGCAGGAGCCTTGCCTGTCTTGCTCTGTTTGTATCCCCAGTGCCTAGGGCGCTGCCTGGTACGTAGGAGACGCTGAACATATATTTATGGAAGGAATGAATGAACTCTGAGAAAACTGAAGCCAGGGGTGGGGGTACGGGGTCCGTGACTCGTGGCTGGGGCTGAGCCTCGGACCCCGAAACTCCCGGCTCCCGCGGCCTGGCCTCGGGGGCGACTCACGGTCCCTCGGGCAGCGTAAGGCTCGGCCCTGCAGTTGAGGCGGGGAGCCCGAGGTCCCCTGAAGCACGGCCGCGGCTCCTCCCAGGCCCGGTGCCCTGCATCCGGCAGGGCCCAGCCACACACTCACCTCGGCGGCTCCACTACCGGCGCTAAGCCGCCACCGCTGCAGTCCACGGTGACAGCTCCCAGAGCGCCGGCACTTCCGGGGTCAAACGGCGATTCCGCAGGCGCAGACAGGAAGCCTCGGCCCGGCCCCGCCCCCAGCGCCAACTGCCGCCGGGAAGCAGGGCCCAGGGCCACGCCCCCACCCTTAAGACTCCGCCCCCACAAGAAACGGGCCTGGCTGTAACCACGCCCCCTGTCCCTCTCTATCTCTTTCCTGCTTTAGGCGAGAAGATGCACGGTGGGCCGAGGGCGGGTAGTGGTTCCACCTCTTGGAAAATCCAAGTATAATACCTGGCTTCTCAGAATCCCAGGCTTCCATCTGCTTCCTTTCTCTGTCATCGTTTTACAAATTTAATCCAGACAAGTAGTTCTAACAAGTCAAAAGTGTAAACATAATGCTGAGTGAAAGAAAGCAGAGGAAGTAGTACAGACTGCAATTTTGTTTATAGGAAGTTCTGGAACAGGCAAAACTAATGACTGATGGTGGGGTTAGGATGGTGGTTACCTCTGGGACTGGTGAATGGGAGGGGCCACAGTGAGGATGGGTACATTCCCAGTCTTCATCTTGGAGTAGCTACATACACGTGTTCACTTTAGAAAAGTCATCAAATTGTGCACCTATGAGTTGTGCATTTTTCTGTATGTATGCAATATAAAAAAGTTTTTTAAAAAATGAAGAAGGCTGGGCCGGCCCCATGGCTTAGCAGTTAAGTGCGGGCGCTCTGCTGCTGGTGGCCCAGGTTGGGATACTGGGCGCGCACCGCTTGTCTGGCCATGTTGAGGCCGCGTCCCACATACAGCAACTAGAAGGATGTGCAACTATGACATACAACTATCTACTGGGGCTTCGGGGAAAAAACACAGGAGGAGGATTGGCAATAGATGTTAGCTCAGAGCTGGTCTTCCTCAGCAAAAAGAGGAGGATTAGCACGGATGTTAGCTCAGGGCTGATCTTCTTCACACACACACACACACACACACACACACACAAAATGAAGAAGGCTATGTATAGCTATCTTAAGAGCAGACTTTAATTTTTCCACAGAATGTCTCAGGTGGTGTAGGATTAGTGTTCCCAAGCCTGGCTATGCAGCAGAATCATCATAGAAAGCTAGTTAAAAATACATGTCCCTGGCTTCATCAGTGCCTAGCACACAGTGAGGATTAAAAAACCACAACCATCATTATCATGAAGGTGTTATGGAAGCCCCTATTGGAGCACACAATCCAGCCCTGGGAGTCATGAAATATTATCCAGCACCCTCCTAGTGCCAGGCCCTGCTGTCTGCATTAGGGCTACAAGGAATAACAAGCACAGTGCCTGTCCTCAAGTAGCTTACAAGGTAGGAGGAAGCAAGAAAACCAACAGCTATGAGGGAATGTGATCAATGCAGGATGCTAAGGAAGTGGGGAAGATGGGCTCTGAACCAGAAATGGGTTGAGAGGGACTGGGTACTGTATTAGTTATATATTGCTGCCTAACAAATTACCACAGACTTTGCAGCTTGTAACACCACACATTTATTATATCACATTTTCTGTGAATCAGGGATCTGGGCATGGCTTACCTGGCTTCTCTGCATCAGGGTCTCCCACAAGGCTGCAAGCAAGGTGTCAGCCAGGGCTGGAGTCTCATCTGAAGTCTCAACTGAAGAAGGATCTGCTTCCAAACTCATGTGGCTGTTAGCCAAATTCAGCAGGATTGAATTGGCTTTTGGACTGAGGGCCTCAGTTCCAAGCTGGATTTTGGCCAGAGGCTGCTCTCAGTTCCCTGTTGCATGGGCTTCTCCAATGTGGCAGCCTGCTTCATCAAAGCATGCAAGATAAGAAGGTGATAGCGAGAGTCGTCTAATAAGACAGAAGTCACAATCTCATGTATCCTAATCATGAAAGTGGCATTATCTCATCTTTGCCATATTCTTTTTGTTAGAAGCAAGTTACAGGTCCTGCCCACACTCGTGGAGAGGGGAGATTACACAAGGGCATGAATCTCAGGAGGTGGGAATCATTGGGGGACATCTGAGTGTCTGCTTGCTGCAGATACTTAGAGGACACACATGAACCCAAGGTCTGCAATAGAGGAAATAGGGGTGCAGAGGAATAAAGCCCAATCATTATAGTAATGACTACATTTCTCAGGCCTTTACTCCATTCTAGGTACTGGACTAACTGTTTTAAATATATTATCTCCTTGACTCTTTATAAGAATTGTAAGAGGTAGAAGCTATTATTATCCCATTTTATAGAGAGGTTTAGAGACTAGACCAGGGTCACAGAGCTTGTATGTAGATGGAGTGGGAATTTGAACCCAGCTCTGTCTGGCTCTAGAGCTTGCCCTGATAACCTACATACCAAGGGCCTGCCCAAGCTCCATGAAGCAAGTTTGGGAGTCTCAAGTCCAGGAAGAATGCTCTGGCCAAATGCTGCAAGCTGTCTCCAAATGGTGGGTGCTTCCCTTTATTGCTGTCATTTTTCAAGGACATCTGATCATCCACTGATATGGAAGGGACAGAAAAAATGCCAGAAACTCCATCTTTTTTAACTCTGGCATCACACACGTTGGGCACATAGGAAATATAATCTGTGTCTTGGTGATTGGTTGGAAGAAAATCATGTGTAGCAGCCTTTGGTACAGAGAAAATTAAAATAGGGTTTCTGGGGCCAGCCCTGGCGGCCTAGTGGTTAAGTTCGGCACACTCCACTTTGGCAGCATGGGTTTGATTCCTGGGCATGGACCTATACCACTTGTCTGTTAGTGGCCATGCTGTGGCAGCGGCTCACATACAAAAAGAGGAAGATTGGCAGCGGATGTTAGCTCAGAGCAAATCTTCCTCAGCAAAAAAATAATACATAAAATAAAATAAAATAAGATTTCTGGCAAAATGTATGACTTGGTTTCACCTTTCCCCATTGACATTAATATCACTGAGGTTTTGGAGCTAAATAATATGACTGTAAAAAGACAAAAACATCCAATAAGACACCTAACTTCTGGGGCCGGACCTGTGGGTTAAGTGCGCGCAGTCTGCTGCTGGCGGCCCGGGTTCAGATCCCAGGCGCGCACTGACTCACTCCTTGTCAGGCCATGCTGTGGTGGCGTCCCACATAAAGTGGAGGAAGATGGGCACAGATGTTAGCCCAGGGCCAGCCTTCCTCAGCGAAAAGAGGAGGATTGGCATGGATGTTAGCTCAGGGCTGATCTTCCTCACAAAAAAAAAAAAAGACACCTAACTTCTCCAAACATGTCTCAGTTCCCTCATCCATTAAAAGAGGTCATTAATACCTACTTCATCATCATTAGGAGGCTTAATGAGATAATATAGAAAAAGCCACGCTCATAGTAGCTGCTCAAGAAATTTTGGTGGAGGGAGAGAAGGAAGGAAGGAAGGAAGGAAGGAAAAAGGTAAAGAGGGAAGGAGGGAGGGAAGAAGGGAAGAACTCCCTCTCAGTTAAAGTGTTAACCCTTATAGTTCTTTCATCTTTGTTTTCTTTCCTTTGCCTGAAGAGATTAATGAGGAATGTGAGCTTCCAAAGGAGTCATCCTTGTCTGAGCTAACATATGTCCAACTAGAATAAATGAAAAAGCCACTTTTACAGGCGAAGTCTTAAACCATACATTAGTCATACACAAGTATGGAGGAATTTGGGGGCCTCTATTCTCCAGATTAGAAGAAAAACAACAACAACTAGCTTACTTTAAGAGCAAATATTTGAGTTGGCAAAGGAGGCAGGTGCCTGTGGTGCTTATAACCAGTCAAGTCTAGGGATAACTAGGGACAAAATCTCTCAGTATTTGGAGCTAGAAAGTCAGCATGGAAATATCTGGCCCAGATGCTCTGAGTCACCTAAAATGAATCAGTATTACCCTTGTGCTTCAATCCTCCAGCAAGTGTGTGTTTATGAAGCACCCATTGTTGGAGTTAGCTGTTGTGTGGCCCGCCCAGGGTTCATTTTCTCTGTTTTCCCACTAACAGTAACTTGATTACTCCTCAGAGCACCATCCTTCCCACTTCAGTCCACATGAAGCAGTGGGACTGACTCCTTACCCAGAGTAGAGGGGTATGCAGTTGTATTAGTTATCTACTGCTGTGCAACAAATCACCCCAAAACTCAGTGGCTTAAAACAGTAGTAATCATTTATTATCATACATGGTTTCTGTGGGCTGGGAATTCCAAAGTGGCTTAGCTGGGTGCTTCTGGCTCAGTCTCTAATAAAGATGCAATCAGATGTCAGCTGGTACTGCACTCATCTGAAGGTTTGATCAGAGTTGAAGAATCCACTTCCAAAGTGGCTCTCTCATATGGCTGGCAAGTTGGTACTTGCCAAGTTGGTAAGAGGCCTCAGTTCCTCTCCACAGGGCTGCTTGAATATCCCCACAATGTGGCCCCTGGCTTCTTCAAAGGGAGCAATCCAGGAGATCAAAGCAGAAGCAACAATGCCTCTATGACCTAGCTTTGGAAGTCACACACCATCACTTCAGGCATATTTTTATTTGTCACATAGGCTAGACTTGTTTTAATGTGGAAGGGGACTATCAGAAGGCAAGATCATTGGGGGCCATCTTGGACGCTGGCTACCACATCAATCTGAGATGAGCCTGGCCAATTGGCATATTCCAAACCCTCAGCCACAGTGATTGGCTCAAGAATAGATACATGATCCAAACTTATCCAATGATACCTAATTCTGGGATCTTTACTGGAGTCAAAGTGAAAGAACAGCTCTCTTTCTGATGAGATTTCTGGCAGTAACAAAGAACTAAGCCTGGAGCTTCCAGAGGCCGCTACCTGGAACTTAAGAATGAAGCCAAGACAAAGGAAAGCAGAGCTGAGAAAAGAAATGAAGAGTATGGGCCGGCCCCGTGGCTTAGCGGTTAAGTGTGCGCGCTCCGCTGCTGGCGGCCCGGGTTCGGATCCCGGGTGCGCACAGACGCACCACTTCTCTGGCCATGCTGGGGCCGCATCCCACATACAGCAACTAGAAGGATGTGCAACTATGACATACAACTCTCTACTGGGGCTTTGGGGGAAAAAATAAATAAATAAAATTAAAAAAAAAAAAAAGAAATGAAGAGTAGGGGGAGAATGAAAGAGGTTGATGATATCATTTGATCCCTGGATCCAGATACCCCTGGACTTTTCTCATTTCTGTTTTGCCTTAGCTGTTTTGAGTTGGGATTCTGTCCTAACACAACTTCTAGATACCAAGTCCTTCTCATGTCTAGTTGACCAGCCCTTTCTAAAGATTAGGACTGGCACTGACTGGAACAGGAGGGATGAGGTTGCTAACTGTTCAAACTCATGACCAGAAGGAGTTGCTGACACTACAAGTCACTACATAGAAATGGGGGCTTGTCAATTTGTGGATCAACCAGTTATACCTTGGGTATCCACCAGTTAGTATTCTTTAACTAGACCAAGGGTTTTCAGGAGAGGTACACGGTGAAGAAGTGGGAAATGGTTTGGTAGTGGAGTCTGAAGACCTGTGTATTAGTCCCAGTTATACCCCCTACTCACTGTAGGGAAGCTTGGACAAGTTGCTCAGCTTTTTCTGAGCCTCCATTTCCTTATCTACAGAATGGGAATGGTAATACTTGTTCAACCTGCTATGTCCACTCAGCAAACATTTATTGAGGATCTACTATGTGCCAGGTACTGTCAATAAGACAACAAAAGACTCAATTCCAGCCTTCAAGGTTTTCACAGTTCTGTCAGAAATATGAATAAAACATGAATTACAACATGGTTTGAGATGTGGTGTGACAGATGTACACATGGGTGTTTTGAGATCATTCAGGAAAAAGCATCTCAGATGGTGGGATCTGCATGGCTTTTCTGAGGTGATGCTATTTAACCTGACTTTTCAGGAAATGTAGGTTGGAAGAGCATAACAGGCAAAGAGCACAACCTGGGCAAAGGCCTAGAGGTGTAAAAGAGGGTGGACCATACAGAAAATTGCATGTAGATGTGTATAGCTTGAATCTCGGGGTTTGAGGGTGTCTTGAGGAGAGGCCGGATTATGAAGGGCTTTGTGGACCATGCTAAGGAGTTTGGACTTCCTCCTGCTGATGGTGGGGAAGGTCCTGGAAGCTTTGAATAGAACCGAGGAATTTCAGAAAGCTATTTTAGGAAGACAATGCTACTAGCCATGGGAGTGGAGAGGATGAATATAATTTTATTTATTTATTTATTTTCCCCCCAAAGCCCCAGTAGATAGTTGTATGTCATAGTTGCACATCCTTCTAGTTGCTGTATGTGGGACGTGGCCTCAGCATGGCTGGAGAAGTGGTGCGTCAGTGCGCACCCGGGATCCGAACCCGGGCTGCCAGCATCAGCGTGCAAGCACTTAACCGCTAAGCCACGGGGCTGGCCCAGAGAGGATGAATAGTAACAAGAACAGAGGTAGGCCCGTATCGCAGTTAACTTTTTTTTTTTTTTTGAGGAAGATTAGCCTTGAGCTAACATCTATTGTCAATCTTCCTCCTTTTTTCCTTTTTTTTCTTCTCCCCAAAGCCCCAGTAGATGGTTGTATGTCATAGTTGTGCATCCTTCTAGTTGCTGTATGTGGGACGCCACCTCAGCATGGCTTTATGAGTGGCGCATAGGTCTGTGCCCAGGATCCGAACCGGTGAACCCTGAGCCGCCAAAGTGGAGTACGTGAATTTAACCGCTATGCCACAGGGCCGGCCCCCACAGTTAACTATTGCCGTAAAACAAATTACCCCAAAACTTAGTAGCTTACAAAGATATATTACTTCTCATGTTTCTGTGAATTGAGTAGTCTCACTTCTTCTGCTCCATGTGGTGTCAGCTAGGGTTATCATTTGGTTACATTCAATTGGGTGTTCAGCTGAGGCTGGAACATCCCAGACAGCTTCACTCAGATGTCTGGCTTCTTAGCTGGAGTGGCTGGAATAGCTGGTGGCTGGTTGGGCCTCTCTCAGCACATAGTCTCTCATCCTTCAGTAGTCTAGTCCAGTGCTTCTCAAGCAAGGGTGATTTTCTCCCTCAGGGGACACATGGCAGTGTCTGGAGACACTTTTGGTGTCACAACTGGAACATCTAGTGGGTAGAGGCATCCCCGGATGCTGCTAAACATCCTACAGTGCACCAGATAGCCCACTACCACAGAGAATTATCTGGCCCCAAATATCAATAGTGCTGAGGTTGAGAAACCTTGGTCTTAGCCCAAGTTTCTTTAATTGGTGGCTGGGCCCCAAGAAGATAAAAGTGGAAGCTGCCAGATCTTTTGAGGCCTAGGCTCTAGAAATCATACATCACTTCCTTCACATTCTGTTGGTCAAAGCAAGTTGCAAGGCCATCTCTGATTCAAAGGGAGAGGAATTAGCAGCCCTCCTCACCCAACCATGGGCAACCACTGATCTCCTTTCTGTCTCTGTAGATTTTGGTAGCCATTTTTACAGTCAACCACAGCAAGGGAAACTACGCAATGAGAGAGATTCATGTGAGAGAGAAAAGTGATTTGAACTCAGGCAGTGGCAGAGTATCCTCATGAGAAGATGAAATAATGGCAGTGAAATCTCTTTGCGAAGTGTTACATAAATATAGTAATTTCATAATCCACACTGTCCTCAGCCAGGAACTGCTGTCCCCAGCAGCTTTCTGTTAAGCTGGGCTTTCTCTCAATAGGTCTTCTCTCTTGTCTGTCCAATCCCCCTGCCCTCTGTTGAGTTCATCAAAGCTTCTGCTGACTCAGAAGAATCTAGAGAATGATCAGGGCAGTGAAAGTCTCAAATCATCCCCCAGGGCCCCTAATAACAAAACATCTGCTTGTCATTCTCTCCTACCCCTCTGGGTTTTACTGAGAAAACAGCCTTAAATGATGATAATGATAAACAACTTAAAAACTAAGCCTCCTGGCTTCCAAAAAGGGAGGCTTAATTTGAAGGCAGCTAATTATGCACTCATAATAATTTAAAAATAGTGATTGTCTTGCCTTTTGTCACTGGTCTGTGAACAATAGTTGGAAAAATGGAAAAAAAACTCCAAGTTAACACATTTTAGAAAGCAGAGGGCAGAGAATTCCCAAGTCAAAGAAAGAATCTTATCAAATGTGTAATTCAAACCTCTCATTTCACAGATGAGGAAACTGAGGCCTAGAGAGGGGATAGGACTTGCCCAGTGTTGCCCAGGAGCCAGTGGGGGGCAGAATGGGCACTGGGACTGAAGTCTCTATGCTGGCTCCAGTCTAAAGCCTCACCCAGGGAGATGAAAGGGTAGCTCTGTCTGCCCCATGCAGCCCGGAGACTCTGCACTCAGACCACCCATCAAAGTGGCAATTGGCACATCCGGGCCTCTCTGTAATCATCAGTGTGGGACGATGGAGCCACAGAACCAGGAGGTAGAAATAATTCCTCAAGGGCTGGGACATGGTTTATTTATTTATTATTTTTTTTTATTTATTTTTTTTTTTTTAAAGATTTTATTTATTTAATTTTTTTCCCCCCAAAGCCCCAGTAGATAGTTGTATGTCATAGCTGCACATCCTTCTAGTTGCTGCATGTGGGACTCGGCCCCAGGATGGACGGAGAAGTGGTGCCTCGATGCGCACCCGGGATCCGAACCCGGGCCACCAGCATTGCAGTGCGCACACTTAACCACCAAGCCACAGGGCCGGCCCTGGGACATGGTTTAAAGTGCAGAGGGTTTGGGGCAGGGAGATCTTTGCTTCACTTCAAGATTAAACGTTTTTTATTTGGTAGTATCTTGTAGTTTTCATGCAGGATCTGAGAGGAAGGGCTTTCAAAAAATACCTCCAGCTACTCTGGTGATGGGAATGTTTGGTACTTGATGTTTTTAACCATTAAACCTGCGGTTTCAATGCAATGGAATATTGCCAGCTCTTTAGCTTTCCTTGGGAGAGCATGAAAAGAAGTTACTGGAAGATATGCCTTGATCATCATGAAAAGAGGGGAACCCTAGCCTTGTATTCCTGGGCCACGCAGTCCCCAGAGGACTACAGAATGTAGCGCTCTGACCTTCTAATTTCTTAAGTGCCCTTGCCGTTGAGTCAATTTCAACTCCCAACAATCCTGGGTACAGCAGAGTGGAACCCTGCCCAGTCTTCTTGCACCATCCTCTCTCCTCCTGATGCTATAGTAGACAATGCTCTGCTGCTATTTATAAGGTCTTCATGGGCAACTTGTTTGGAAGTGGATGGGTGGGTCCTTCCTCCTAGTCTTAGTCTGGAAGCTCCACTGAAACCTCTCCACCATGGGATACCCTGCTGGTATTTGAAATCCTGGCAACATAGCTTTCAGCATCATAGCAACATGCAGTGGCCACAGTATGACAACTGATAGATGGGTGGTGTGGTTCCCTGACCGGGAAGCGAACCCAGGCTGCAGCAGTGAGAGCACTGAATCTTAACCACTAGACCACGAGGACTGGCTTCTTAGCTTGTACTTGGCACCTAATAGGGTGCAATAAATATTTGCTGAGTGAATGACTGAATCAAAGCGCCAAGATAATCTAGACCAACTCTTCCAATTTCAAGTAAAGAAAATGTGGCCCAGAGATGGGCAATGACTTGCCCAGGGTCACACAGGCAGATATGTAATAGGTCCCTGATGATTTTTCACTTCCTTAAAGTGGGCCCAGGGACAGGGTATTTTCACAGAAGAGCAAGTCTGAGGGACTGAGCTGTTTTCCGTGCCCTGAACAATTATAGTCTCTCTCCTTAAGAGAAGACTCCCTACAAGGCAGGAATTCTAAAGACAGGTCCATGAAGGGGCTCCTGGGATCTATGCATCCCCTGAATTGTAAGCAGATGTATTGGGGAAAATGTTTCAGTGGCGAGGCTACAAGGCATTCATTCAATCCTTAAAGGAACAAGATCCCCAAAATGCTAAGAACCACTCATACCAGCTCTCTGTGAAGCCTTTTCTTCCCTTCTAGCTAGAAAAGCCTCTCCACAGCCCAAGAATCTCTGGTGGCAGAAATATGGCTTAGTGTGAGGCTAGGGGGCCAGCAGTGGTCAGGGCTAAGTGGCTAACACATGGGATCAGAGAGAAACACATTTTCAGCTTCAGTTGGTTGGGGACATGAGGGAAAGCTTTCTGGAATAGGTATCTATTAAGCTGGGCTGTAATGAACTGTGAAAATTCCAGAGGCTGAAAGTGATGTGGGGAGGGGGATAGGGTCTCAAATTTCCTTCTGGCAGCTCCAATGTCCTCATCAACCCCCTGTGCCCAAAAGGAGGGCTTGTTTAAACTGTCCAGTATTGGAGTCATTTTGGTCCAGACACCAGCCTGGCTGGAGAGTCTCTTTTTCCCTCTCCCTTTAGAAGGCAGCATGGGCTGTTTTTGTGAAGACAACCATTGCCAGCAGCCCTTTGTCCCTTCTGTTGAATTATTCATCCTGCAAGATGAATTATTAATTTCCAATTTTGTACAGCAAATGCCAGGCAAACAGGTAGAAATGGAGTTGGGACCCTGGGCATGGAGCCACAGACCTCCCAAGGTCTCCTGAAACACAGGCCATCAGGGCCAAGAAATTATGCAGGAATCTGCAAGGGACTCACCCTGGATGCACTTGACTGAGGGTGTAGTTGGCACAAGATCATGGTGCCCCTGAAGTGACTGGGCTCCATTCTCCTCCGGCTTTCAGGCCCCTTGCTTTCCTGCGTCTTAGCTGTGGCACTCCTGATTGGCTCTGGTGCTGGGCTGTATTTTGCATGTCCAGAGTGGGCTCATCAGTATTCAGCAGAGTGACTTGGGTTTGATTCTAAGCCTAGAATCCAAGTGGCCCTGGGTTAGTCAAGCAGGGTTTCTCAACCTCAGCACTATTGACATTTTGGCCCAGATAATTCTGTGCATTGTAGGATGTTGAGCAGAATTCCTGGCCTCTACCCACTAGATGCCAGTATCACACCTCCCCCTCCCCGGAGTAGTGGCAAACAAAAATGTCTCTAGACATTGTCAAGTGTCCCTTGGGGGGCATAACTGCTCCCACTTGACAGCCAATGGGTTAGTGCTTTCACTTCTTTGAGTCTTTTTTTTTTCTCATCTGTTAAGTGGAGATCAGAGTAGTGTTTACTGGGGTGAGATGATGATCAAATGAGATCATAGATGTCAAGTCTCAGCTTGTTCAGAGTGTCTCCACCCTGGGACTTTTCTGTTCTATGAACTGATGGCTCTCTTTTAGGCTTAAGTCTAGGTCTTGGTTAGGATTGTGTTCAGCTGCAGGTAACAGAACATCCACCTTAAACTGACTTGAACAGTGAAGGGGAGGGATTGGTTCACATAACTGAAGACCCAGAAGTAGGTTGAGCTTCAGGTTTGGTTGATTCAACAACTCACCCGTGTCCTCATCCTCAGGGACTAGTTCTCCATGTCTTTTTGCTCTGCCATATACAGTGAGAGCTTCTACTCAGACTGGTTCACTTTAGGGTCCTAGGATGACCTCCAGCTGCAATCAGCACCGTGGGCCTCCTTATTTACTTCAGTGTCAGAAAGAACACATCTGTTCCTGCATTCCAAGCCAGAGTCCTGAGAATCATCCTGGCTGGGCCACTTAGGTCACAAGCCCACTCTGAATTTAGCATCTACATCCAGTGAAATAGGTGTGCTGGTTGGTTTAAGCCCATTAAGTCCCACTCCTGGAACTAGGGATGGAATCATCTTCCCCAGTATATGGCTATCTAGGAATCCAAATGAAGATCTAAGCACTGATAGGATTCAGTGATGCTTCCAGAACCAATCATTCTAGTGGAGAGGAGGAACAGACCATGTTGATTGGCTGGACCTGGGACTTGACCAATGCTTGGAGTTGAAGGCATAAGGAGGTGGGGAGGTCAGCCTCACCCAACCACAGGGAGTAAAAATGGGGGAGGCTTGGTTTCCCAATCCCAAAATAGGGGCGCTGCTACAGAAAAGGGCAGAAATGGATGCTGGGCAGGCCAGAATGAAAGATGTCCATTGTATGAGGTCAAGAGAGGGCCGTAGCAGGAGCGGGGCCCGTGTTAGTATATCTGTAGAGTAGATCAGACATCTCTGGGGACCATTTTAGGTACTCTTCGGTTCACCTTTTATTCCAGCCAGTGATAGGTGCTCTCAGGTGCAACTTGACAATGCCTCACCTCTCTCACTTTATGCCATCAAGGGTGGGGTAACTGTCAGGCTCAGTACTCATCATGTGTAAGTACTGAGGGACTTACTTAATACTCCATGAAGCAACCCTTGACCAATGGGAATGGGAGCTGATGGCTAAATACTTCCCCCTTTATTCCCCAGAGTGGATGCTTCCAAGATATATTTCCTAAGGCATCTCAGAAGATCCCCAGAGACTGAGCCACTGGTCACCCATAACAGGGCCACTCATGGCCCATCTTGTCCTGGCTCTTGCTCCTTGCTTGTCCTTCATGCCTGCTCCCTGGGGCACTTCCTAAACAAACTAGCCACACAAAAGCCTTTATCTCAGACTCTACTTTTGGGGGAACCCAGGATAAGTCAAAGATTTTAGCTAGTCTGAGATTTAGATATAAGTCTTTATACTTTTTAGACAGTATCTGAAAATAAACGAAAGTAAGTTTTGTGCCATTAAATTGGCTTCCTGCCTGTTGATTAGGGGCCATGCGCAGAGGACACTGCACTCAACTGCTGAAAGTCAAGACTCTTGAAACCCACAGAGTCCCAGGCCTTTCCTGGCAGGAGGCAGTGGCCTGCCAGCTGCTGTGCCCTGGGTGGGCAGACAGGCAGCAGGAGCGTCCCAAGATGAATTGCTGCCAGGAGAAGCTGTCAGGGTCTGACTGCCGGCCTTGAGAATTTTATCAAGATGTCACCAGCCAAACCGGGAAAGCTGCCCTGCCACCAGCTGAGCCCCTGTGATTCTGACTGACGTGTCAGGACAGTGACATGTCCCCAACTCCACTTGGGCATTAAGTGTTCACTTAGGGTGGCCTGCTGGTGATGAGGCACAAACTAGCCTTTGCAAAGATAGTGGGAGAGGCCTGGAGAATGGGCTGTCTCTCCCATTGGCTACAGACATATATCACAATACGTCTCTGCTTCTTGTGCCCCTGGGTTCAGTTTCCTCTACCAATGCCCACTGACAATCGCTGACCCTGTTTGGGGATGAATGTCTCATTTTCTGAACCCTCTGGCCCCTGCCCATACACCTACTGTGCCTCCTGGTAGGGCCCTTGGCCACCTCTCCTGGGCTCAAGCCTTGCTCCTTGCTGCTGATGAGGCCAGCAGGCCCAATACTTCTTGCCTTTTGACAATCCTCTAGCTCCCCAACAGAAAACCACAGCAGTGCCAGCAGGGCATGAAGGCAGCCTAGTTTATACACATTTGGTACTATCTCCGTCTGTGGTCAGGCATACCAGGAGAGTTTGGGACAGGATTGTGTGGTTATTAATTAGCCCCGATCTTGCTATGTCACTCCTCGGCTTCATATTTTTCAGTGTCTCCTTACGGCAGTTCAAGGGCTTGTGTGGGGCATTCAAGCCTCTTCAATCTCTTCTCATCTTGTCCCACAACCTCCCACCATTGAGCCTACTGTAGTTCCATGACCATTCCACACTCCCTCTAGTTCCCATGTCTAGGCCACAGCTGGTGCCACTGCACAGGATGTACTTCCACTCCTGTTCCCCTATTACTTGGATTACTTTGAATCATTTTTCAGGTCTCTGCTGAGTGCCACCTCCTCCAGGAAGCCTTCTTGCCCTTCCCAAAATAGTGAGCTTGCTCTTGTAAACTCCCAAGTTACTTAGAATAAACCTGAGTACATTGCCTGGTACCCGTCTGTTTATGTGCTTGTCCCCTACAGCAGGCGATAAATTCCTAGACATTCAGGTACCATTCCTAATTCATCCATCGTTCCCTCAGGGCCAAGCACTGTGCCTGGCATAGAGAAGGTGTTCAGTAAGTATTTGTTGAATAAATATTAGGAGACTTCAAAGTGTCTAATAATTTGAGTTGAGAGTTTATTCAGAGGAAATGAAATCTCAGGTTTTATATAACATTTAAAAGTAGAGGGGCCGGCCCGGTGGTGTAGCAGTTAAGTACGCGTGCTCTGCGGCTGGCGGCCCAGGTTCGGATCCCGGGCGTGCACCCATGCACTGCTTGTCAGGCCATGCTGTGGTGGCGTCCCATATAAAGTGGAGGAAGATGGGCATGGATGTTAGCCCAGGGCCAGTCTTTCTCAGCAAAAAGAGGAGGATTGGCATGGATGTTAGTTCAGAGCTGATCTTCCTCACACAAAAAAATAAAAATAAAAGTAGAAAAATAATTCATGTATTAATATGGGGTATTAATGATTTTATCAAGTTATCTTAATATATCAAACATATGTTTGTATAGACAAATATTTTAAAACTCATATAGCCAGAAATTTTTAAAAATACTGTTAGGGCCGGCCCCGTGGCTTAGCGGTTAAGTGCGCGTGCTCCGCTGCTGGCGGCCCGGGTTTGGATCCCGGGCGCGCACCGACGCACCACTTCTCTGGCCATGCTGAGGCCGTGTCCCACATACAGAAACTAGAAGGATATGCAGCTATGATATACAACTATCTACTGGGGCTTTGGGGGAAAAAAAATAAATAAAAATAAAAATAAATAAAAATAAAAATACTGTTAAAAACAGAAAGAAAATAAATATAAAACAACTTAACAACATAAGCATTGTGTATTTTCCTCCAGTTTCTGCCTTTGGGCTTTCCCCAGTTACAGTGTGTGTTATTTCTAACCTTTCACTTAGCATTGCAGCATCAATATTTTTTCATCTTGGAATTTCTGCCTTTGGAGCTGAAAGAAACTTTAGAAATGGTCTCATCCATCTGCTTCATTTTCAGAGAGAGGAACTGAGGCCCAGAGTGGTGACTGGCTCAAACTCACCCAACTAAATGACAACTCTAGTTTCTAAACTTCCTGACAGTGATGTCATCCTCCTGCCCCACAGCCTTTGAGATTTACTTAGACACTTTCTCCAGTTTTGGATCTAAACAGGAAAACACTTTGAAATGAGGATTCTGAAGCACAGATGGATCATAATTGGACTTGCACACAATCGCTTTTTAGAGCTTAACAATGATTAATAAAATTTTGTACTTCCACTGGAACTCTCACACATTGATGGTGGGAGGGTAAATTAAATTGGTATAACCACTTTGGAAAACCTTTTGGGAGTATCTCCCAAAAGCTGTACATCCACCTACCCTATGACAGGAAATTCCTCTCCTACATATGCTATCAGAAATGAACGCTTAGATCCACCAAGCAAGGTGCACAAGAAAGTTCATAGCAGCCTTATTCATAGTAGCCAAAAATTGAAACAACCCAAATGTCCATCCACAGTAGAATGAAGAAATAATTGTGGTATATTCATACAGTAAAATACTACACCATAATAAGAAACAGTGAATCTCTATTACATGTCTAATTATGGATGAATCTCATGAACTTAATGTTAAGTGAAAGAAGCCAGATATAAAGGGAATATACTGTATGATTCTATTTACATGATTTCAAAACAGGACAAATTAATATATGTTGACAAAAAAGTGGTGATGTGGGGAGCGGGGTTGACTTATAGGGTGCATGAGGGAGCCTTGGAGGCTGATAACATTCTATACCTTGGTAGAGGTCTTGGTTACATAGGTGTTTACATGCAGAAAATTTCATCAGGCTCTACACTTAAGATTTATGTACTTTATGTGTGAAATACAAGTTTAAAAATATATTATATCCCCCAAACTGGTGCAATCTGAGTAAAGTCTGTAGTCCTGTTAATTTCCTGGTTTTGAAAGCGCACTGTAGTTATATGAGGTGTTACCATTGGGGAAGTTGGGTGATGGGTACAAAGAACCTCTCTGTACTATTTTCGCAACTTCTTGTGAGACTATAATTATTTCAAAATACGAAGTTAAAAAAAATCTTATGCTCCCTACTCTTCATTACAAAATCAGACGGTTTAAACACATTACTTTTTAAATCACACTCCTCTTTACTTGCAGACAAATTTATGGATCGAATAAATTTATTTTCTTTTCTTAGTGGTTTTAGGCTCTCCCTCCCTTCCTTCCTTCCTTCTTTTCCTTCCTTCTCTTGAGTATCATTGAATCTGGCCTGTTGCTCCTTTCTGTCCCCCTTAGGATCACCCCACCTCAGTGAATGCCTGCTCTGAAAGGGCATCTCCACAAGATCTTACTAATCACACCTTGGTAAATCCAAGAGCTGGGAAGCCTAGAATTCTTCATTTTACTCTCCTCCCTGCTCCAACTCCTGGTGACCTATGGCCAGGCCTCTAATTTGTAAGTCTGGGTTTACCTGTTTGGAAAATGGGTTGAATAATAGGTGCCTCCCTCACCAGGGTGTTGAACTTTAATTACTGTTTGCAACATTGCTTAAGATGTCGAGATGAAAGGCAGTTTTAAAAGTCCATGTTATTGACATTAGTAATAAAGCTGAGGAATTTGTTTGTGAGTTTGCAAAGTTGTCATAACTGAGAAAAGGGGAAAAAAAGGTTGATTTTATGTGGAAAACCTTGCCCAAGAAACAGCCACAGATCCTGGTTGGTATAAATAGCAAGGACACGTTGTACCTCAAAGGACTTTGCAAATTTCACATTCTTCCACGACCCTGAAAAGATAGAACCCACACTTTCAAATTTGAAAACAAGAAGTTACCTGGGCTTATAAGGCAGGAAATTCAGGGGCCAATTTTTGGCTGAGACCATTCTTGGTCCTCTTCACAACTTACAAGAAAAACCCAGTGAAAGCACAGAGTTCTTTATTTTTACTGTCAACACTTTGCTTTTTCTTTTGGCATTCTGATCACATTTCTACTAATATAGCAGCTAAAAATGACTTTCAGAAAACTACCATTTTTGTGAGCACTTTATAAGGGAAGGTTAGGCTAAAATAAAAGGCTAAAACTCAGCCCATGCCCTCAGAGCATTTACCATCAAGCCAGAAGATAAATAGGAGCAAGTGGCCTATATTTAGAATTTATTTCATGGTGCCTTGTTATTAATAATAACTGCCCCCTTTGGAGTGTCCAAAGCCCTTTGAAATGCGTTACTTCATTTGATCCATGGATAATGCTGGAATTACAAGCTCTGATTTGAGGATGACGAAGCTTAGACAGAAGTGACTTTCCTAAGGCCACACAGCCTGCAAGTGATGGTGATGGGACTTAAACTTAGTCTTGGGAATTGGAATGGTCTAGAGGAATCTAGTGGAAGGATCTAGTGTTCTTTCCACTGTACTGCCATGCCAGGTAGCTACTGAGAGAGCCCTGGCCTTTTGGCCCAGGTTCAAGGCAAGCCTAAACCAAAGACGGTTGCAACATGGCATCTAATCAGAGACGAAGAGTAGAGTAGAGGTTAAGGATGTGGGTCTTGGACTCAGAGGCCCTGGTTTTGTTCCTGGCTCTTAATCACTATGTGACTGGGGCAAATGACTTGACTTTGCTGAACCTCAGTTTCCGCATCTATCAAATGGAGATATAGTAACAGTGTATCCTTCTTCACTAGGTTCTGTTAAAAGAGATAATCTACAGAGAGCACTTAGCCCAGTGCCTGACATACATAGGCTTTGCTAAAGGTCATCAGGTGAGATCATAGTAGGCAGATGAATGGTAAATGCACCTTCACCCCTGAAAGGAAACATCTCGGGCCAAGAACTCAAAGGAATTAAAAAAAAAAAACACTTTGATTTTGAGATAATTATAGATTTACATGCAGCTTTAAGAAATAATACCAACAGAGATCCCCTATGCCCTTCCTCCATTTTACCCCAGTAGTAACATCTTGTATCAGGATAGAGCAATAGCACAACCAGGAAACTGACATTGCTACAATCCACCCACCTTATTTGGATTTCACCAGTTTCACATGCACTCATTTGTGTGTATGTGTGTGTGTAGTTCTATGCAATTTTATCCCATATGTGTAGATTTGTTTGACCACCACCACAGTCAAGATACAGAGTAGCGGGGCTGGCCTGGTGGCATAGCGGTTAAGTTCACGTGCTCTGCTTTGCAGGCGCAGGGTTCACAGGCCCAAATCCCGGGCGCAGACCTACACACCGCTCATCAAGCCGTGCTGTGGCGGCGTCCCATATAAAGTAGAGGAAGATGGGCACGGATGTTAGCCCAGGGCCAATATTCCTTAGCAAAAAAGAGGATTGGCAATAGACGTTAGCTCATGGCACATCTTCCCCCAAAAAACATACAGAGTACTTCCATTTCAAGGATCCCTTGTGTAACCCCTTTATAATCATAGCCTCTCCCTTCCTCCTTACTTCCTTAACCCCTGGTAACCACTAATCTATTCTCCATTTCTATAATTTTGTTGTGTCAAGAATGATATATACATATATAGAATCATATTGTATGTAGCCTCTTGAGGTTGGCTTTTTTCACTCAGTGTAATTCCCTTGAGATCCCATGAAGTTGTTGCAGGTGTCAACAATTCCTTCCTTTTTATTGCTGAGTAGTATTCCATGGTATGGATGTTCCACAGTTTGTTTTACATTGACCCACTGAAGGACATTTGGTTTGTTTCCAGTTTGGGGCTATTATGAATAAAGTGGCTGTAAACAATCTGTAAAGTTTTTTGTGTGAATATAAGTTTTCATTTCTTTGTAATAAATGCCCAAATGTGCAATTGCTGAGTATTGGTAAGTGTACGTTTAGTTTTGTAAGAAACTTCCATACTTTTTTCAGAGTGACTCTGACATTTTATATTCCCACCAGCAATGTATAAGTGATCCAGTTTCTCTGCATCCTCACCAGCATTTGGTATTATCACTATTTTTTATTTTAGCCATTCTGATAGGTTTGTAGTTATATCTCACTGTGGTTTCAACTTGCATTTCCCTAATGACTAATGATGCTGAACATCTTTTCATGGGCTTATTTGCCCTCTGTATACTCTCTTCAGTGAAATGTCTGTTCATGTCTTCAGCCCATTTTGTAATTGGATGGTTTGATTTTTACTGTTGAGCTTTGGGAGTTCTTTGTCAGATATGCAGTTTACAAATATTTTCTCCCAGTCTGTAGCATGTCTTTTCATCTTCACAGGATCTCTCACAAAGCATAAGTTTTTAGTTTTCACGTGGTCCAACTGATCAACTTTTCCTTTCAGGGATTATGCTTTTGGTGTCAAGTCTAAAAACTCTTGCCCAGCCCTAGATCTCAAAGATTTTCTCCTATTTTTTTTTCCTAAAAGTTTTATGTTTTACATTTGTCCTTGATCCATTTTGAATTAATTTTTGCATATGGTGGGTGGTTTAGGTCAGTGTTCATTTTCTTGTCTATGGATATCTAATTGCTCCAGCATCAGTTGTTAAAAGGCTATTTTTCCTCTATTGAATTGCTTTTACATCTTTCCCAAAAATAAATTGGTTGTATTTGTGTGGGTCTATTTCTGGGCCAAGAACCCAAAGGAATTTTGACTCAAATATTGAACTTGGGTGAACAAAACACAAGAAATCAATCCAGACAAAGACTGAATGAAGACTAACTTGTGAAGCATTTATTAAACAACCTAATGCTCTACGTAATGAAGTGTGAAACTGTGAGAAATTGACTTGTAAGTACCTGATCATTCAAACATAGACTGAGGGAAGTGTTCCAAAGCAGCAGGGTGTATTGAAACAGGCACTGACTTTGGGGCCAGGGAGACTTGCAATGAGACTGTGATTCCATCATTTATCACCTGAGAGACATCGGGCAGGTAAGTGAGTTAATTATCCTTACCTTCTCCATTTTTCAACGGAGGTCATATTACCTGCTTCACAGGATTCGTTTATGGACCAATGAGATGGGGGCCTGCCAAATGGCTAACAATGAACTTGGTCCATAGTAGCTATAGCAGGGAAAAATCTAAGGGATAGTTTGGGGGTTTTACCCCATATTCTCTATCAACCCCCTCCTAAGCATCCAAAAGAAACATCGACTCTAAGTAAAAAGTGTGAATGCTATGCAAATGTGCCTTACAAATGCAGCTTTGAGATGTTTCCCAGTCTCTTCCTTCAACCAAGCTACTGCTCTTAAACCCTTCTCTTATAGAAATTGCAGAGATGCTACAGGTCCACAATATAGGTTGGGCATCTTTTCTCCTGAGCATTGGAACTTGGTGAGTTTGTCCTTAGGACTGCCATTCAAGGGTCCCCATTTCAACTTCATCTGGCCACTGACTCATCCTGCAAAATTTCATGTTTTTCTTTCTCTGGACATCAGCTTTTCTCTAGAAAGGGGAAGGAACTTGGTGCCCCCCTCCTAAGGTGGCTTAGGAGGACCAACAAATAACAAAATGCAGAATACCTAGCAGATTTCCTTACACTTTACAAGTGTTAAGCAATTTTGAGCAAGGGTCAGTAAACTAGGCTCAGGGCCAAATCCTGCCCCCACTCCCTACTCCCCAGCCTGTTTTTATATGGCCTGGGAACTAAGAATGGTTTTTACCATTTTTAAAGGGTAAAGGAAAGGAAAGAAGGAAGGAAGGAAAAAAGAAAGAGAATAGGCCACAGAGACGTATGTGGCTTGCAAAGCCTAAAATATTTACTATCTGGCCCCTTATAGAAAAACTTTGCGAACTCTCTTGTAGAGGATAAAACTGTAGGACCCTGAGCAAATGACCCAGCTTCTCTGAGCTTCATTGGTGGAAAGCAAAGACTCATTTCCAGCTACATCTCTGATGCCCTGTTTTCTGCCTTTAGAGCCGCATTTCCCACAGAGGCATTCGTTGGCAATCCTCCATACCATTGGGCTGGGGGTAGAGGATGTTAAGGCTTTATTTTTTCTCTCTGGTTGGATATAATCCTATAATTTCCCAGAAAGATGGAGGCCTTCAGATCACACTGGCTGTCCTTTCATGCCATGTATGCCCTGATGAAGGAGGATGGAGTGGGTCAGGTTCTAGAAGACGCAACCTTAAAAAGTCAAGAATGTAGGACTCAGGGAGATAGATGGAATATGTCCAATAAAAGGATTTGTCAACATCCAGAGACTTGTTGGAACAGAGTTGATTATTTCCTAGAGGTGCTGATGAAGGAATTCGTAATATTAAAAGAATGCAACCATTATGGAATCCAGCCTACACTCTATGATTAACACAGCATTAAATCATAGAATTTCAGCAAGATTCTAGTCTTAGAATTGTAAGCTTGCCTCACAGAAAGATGCCCAAATAAACCAATACTTGCTCCAATTGGTTGGTTCAGTGATAGGTTGGCTCTCTTTTGCCTCCATGTCTTTGCACGCGCTGTTCCTGCCCCCTGAGTCACCCTTTCTCTTGACTTTTGCCCAATTAATTCCTACCTTTCCTTCTGTCTTGGCATCAATGTTACCTAGACCCCTGTACGTGTTGGGTAGGTTCCCTATATAACTGCTGCCGTAAATCCTGTATCTTCTCCATCAGAGCACTTACCTGGCCTTCTATTAACTTGATCTTGCTAACCAGCCTGCAGATCCCAGGAAGTCAGAGACTGGTTTTGTCTTATTCATAGTTGCATCTGCAGAGCTTGGCATGATGCTAGACGAAGGAGGTACTCAGCAAACATTTGCAACAAAGAGATTGAGTGAATGTGTATACTTCTTGGTTCTGACACATTGGGCAAACTGAGGCAGCTTGGCAGACTTTGTAAAGGTGTAGCAGGGCTGGGAATGGAAGAGAGATCCTCTGACACTAGGTGTGGGACCCTATTTCATACCCCTTGACCACTGCTTAACTTAATTCCTCCCCAGAAGAACTTCTATGGCCTTATTCTAGTCTTTCTTGTCATCACTGCAGAGGTTAAGACTGTTTCAGAGAATTATTTTGTAACAAATGGGATCTTGGGGTAGAGGAAAATTTATCTAACTCTCAGGGGTAGGAGAAATGTGTGCCTTTGGATCTTAGATTTAAATGAGCCAGCAAATCCCTGCTAATTCTCTTCCCTTGCTGCGTCCCGTCTGCTTCACATGCAGCAAAGGAGAAAGCCAGCCTGTGTCACCCATGATTTATGCCCTGCTGTTTGCTCTTTACCTCTAGAACATTAAACACCCTGAGCAGAGGGGGAAGAAGAGGTAATCTCAGGATGCCTGGCTGCCAGACAGGTGTTGGAGGTGGGCTCTCTGCTCTGCTGGGAAATGGGAGGAGGTTGAAATGTGAAAAAAAGAAAAAGAAAAAGAAAAAGATCCATGGGGCTTCCACATAAAAGGAACAAGAGAGTCTCTGTTTGCTTCAACCTCTGCAAAAACCATTGGCCTCTGAGCTGAGAGACCTGGGTGCTTGATTTACTTGTTTAGTGAGTGCCTTTGGGCAAGACTTTCCTCTCTCTGGGTCTCAGTTTCCCCAGCTGTCAAAGGAGGGTCTGGATGGCTTGAGCTTCCCACAGTCTCAGGGATCTGGAGCTAGTTGGTGCAGCAGCCTCTCACGGAGAGTGGAGAGTAGTGCAGTGGACTCCAGTTCACTGGCTCTGGGCCAGTGGCTCTGGGCAAGCTCCTTACCTCTCAGAGCCTTATCTGCATGGTGGGGTTAATCACCTGGACCTCCCTCATTGGGTTGCTGGGAACTAAATCTCCAGTGGTATTGGCACAGAGCCAGCACTTAATAAGTGTCAGCTATATTGCAGCCCTTGTTCCTGAGGTGGTCCCCAATGGTGGCCTTGGTGTCCCTCTATCTGAGTTACCTGCTTGAGGCTTGCCCGGTGGGGGCAGGGTGTCCCTGTGAGCATTTGGAAACTAGGCAGAAGCAAGGAGGAGCTATTTTCAGTGGATTCTGGTTCTATTTGTGGCTGTGATTTGGCCCAGGTTGCAGGGAAGCCTTGGACAGAGCAAGCTGGGTGCTGAGACAGGTGTGTTGTCTTACATCGGAGAGGGTAGAGAGAGAAGAGGGAGGAGACAGGGAGGGGAAATGAAGAGAAGGAGGGAAGGTTCCCTTCCTCTCCTATGGTCCCCCCTCCAATCCCTTTATATCCTCTTCTTGCCAATTTCATCTCCTCTGCCTTCCCTGGGGGAATTCGGAGGGGGCAACTGACCTTTCAAAGGTCACCTTAGTTAGTAACACTAAGCAATCCATCAATCTGGGTAACACGGTGTTCCCAACCAACAGCATTGATTTTCTCAAACTGAAGTGGGATTTGTATCCCCAGTGGAATTGCGGGGTATTTGTTAAGGCATGAGTGGTGTCTAAACCGCCAAACACCTAAGTCATTTATCAAAGTGTAGAGGAAGCACTTTTATCTCCCCACTGGACCCTGGGGCAGTACCTGTCAACACCCTCCCTCCCCACCATGTGACCAAGCAAGTTGCTTAACTTCCTAACCTCTCTATGCCTCAGTTTCCTCATTTATGAAACTGAGGGAGGGGGATGCCAGGGAGACATATTTAGAGCTCTTAAGCCCTTTCCAGCTGCCATTCTGTGATCCTCTGATGCAATAATCAAACGAGGTGAGGCTGGATCCTTTAATCAGAGGATGGTTGGTAGGACTGGGAGGCTCCAGAGAGAGGATGACATCCTACCCTGTCATTTTCTGGATGAGAAAACTGAGGCCCTGAAGGTGGGGTCAGGTCAGACAGTGACTCAGTGGCTCAGCTGGATCAGGAATCCAGGCCTCCTACCTCCTATTGCAGCAGGCCTTCTCTGACACTGGACTCCCAGGTACCTCTCCCTAGGAGGAGGATGGGAAGCACATCTACTGACCACTACTGTGCATGTCGTATATCCTTTAACCCCAACACGATTCCATTTTCCAGATGAAGTCATTCACATAGTAAGGTATGGTGGCAGGTCTGCCTAATTCAAAAACTCAATCACGGGGCCAGCCCAGTGGCGCAGCGGTTAAGTTCGTGAGTTCCGCTTCAGCAGACCCATTTGCCGGGTCGCATCCTGGGCACGGACCTACTCACCACTCACCAAGCCATAGAGGAGTGGCATCCCACATAGAAGAACTAGAAGGGCCTACAATTAGGATATACAACTACGTACTGGGGGCTTTGGGGAGAAAAAAGAAAAAAAAGAGGAAGATTGGCAACAGATGTTAGCTCAGGGCCACTCTTCCTCACAAAAAAAAAACAACAAAAAAACAACTCAATCACTATTTGAGTGTTTCCCAAAGTCCAGTCATTTGAGTACTATCCTCGTGAATTTTTGACAAATTCAGCTTTATACTAATATTTACTTCATATTTTTCTTTAAATCAATTCATCATTTTATATAAATAAATTTAGCTTCATCCTAAGCAAAGATATCTGTGATATTGAATTTGGTTTGTTATATTCTCCCAAATATATACTAAACATAACTATTTTTTTTTAAAGATTTTATTTATTTATTTTTCCCCCCCAAAGCCCCAGTAGATAGTTGTATGTCATAGCTGCACATCCTTCTAGTTGCTGTATGTGGGACGCGGCCTCAGCATGGCCGGAGAAGCCGTGCATCCGTGCGCGCCTGGGATCCGAACCCTGGGCCGCCAGCAGCGGAGCGCACGCACTTAACCGCTAAGCCATGGGGCCGGCCCTAAACATAACTATTTAAATTAAAAAATCCACGTGCTGAGTAAAAATGCCTTTGTGGTTGAGAAACTTCAATGAAGACTTTATGCCACTGGTTCTCAAACTTGTTGGTTTCTTTAAAATTATTGAGGACCCTAAAGAGCTTTTATTTATGTAGCTTGTATCAATTGATACTTACCTTGTTAGGAATTAAAACTGACAAAATATTATAAATTATTTAATTTATAAAAATAACATGATTTTAAAAATAGTATTGTAAACCCATGACATGTTAACATAAATAAGATACTTTTATAAAATTTAACTATATTTTCCAAAACAAAAAACTTTAGTGAGAAGAATGGCATTGTTTACACATTTGCAGGTCTCATTAAAGTTTGACTTAGAAGAATTCTGTATTCAGTCTGTGGCAATATGTTTCAGTTGAAATACATGAAGACAATCCAGCCTCACAGAATTCAGATAATTGTGGATAATTTTTTTGATACTACACTAAAACTTGACAAGTGGTAGCTTCTTAAAGTTTAGTTGCATAAATTAATATGAATGAATATTTTTGTACTCAGTTACACTAAAATCTATTGGTTTTTCTTGCACTTTGAATGGACTTTTTATTCATGCATGATTTGGTAACATCATGCATTGGTCATTTGGAAAATATTTGTTCACTGGGTTACGCAGCTCTTCCAAATGTTGGCACATTTCATTATACAATATCAAAAATTCACTTTTATTAATATTACTACCCACATAAGCAGAAAAGACATTAGGGTTTGGGAAGCTGTCAAGTTCATGGTGGGATATTCAAGTTTTCCAAAATTCTAGTTAAGCTTGAATTTTATCATAGGCAACAAATACTATCAGCTGTTTTACTTGATGTGACAAACTCACTTCATACATTTTTGAGAAAATGTCTCCCAAATACCCAAGTCTGAATGATTGTAGTTTGTGTGTTGACCATTCTTTCAAGTAAAGTAAAAATAGTTTTTTTAATCTTTTTTCTCCTAAAAAACGAGGTTAGTTCAGTTTGCAACTCAAACAATCGCACAAGCGTTTTTCCTTGAGATAATCATCCTACTTCTGTGCATAGCAAAAGTGCTTTATGTGTGGGGAGTAACTGATTAATAGCTATGGAGTTTTGTTTTAGTGTGATGAAAGCATTTTGGAACTGGATAGAGGTGATGATTGCACAATATTGTGAATGTACTAAATACCACTGAATCGGTCACTTTAAAATGGTTAATTGCATGTTATGTGAACTTTACCTCAATAAAAAAGTGAAAAAAAAAGTGCTTTATGCGTAATTTCCATTTCATTACAGAGAATATTAAAAAGACTTGTATTCAAAGGTCTGGAGTTAATACAATTAGGAGTTTTTTGCTGCTTTGTCAAGGACATTCTTAAGTGAAACTGGCATTTTGTTTATTACCAGTGCATGTTAGTGAAGAATACAACGGATACTAGTACAGATGGTACCACCGCCTTGATTTGCACCAGCAATTTTACCACCACTGCTTTTACATCATCAGTGCAAATATCAACATGGTAAAAAAAGGTAAATAATTTCTCAGTACTATTATTAAAATGGTTTTGATCCATATAGGTCTCTGAAAGAGTCACAGGGTTCCCCAGGGACCCGTGGACCACACTTTGAGGACCAACGCTCTATGTTGAATTGGAGTTGAGCTGACCCACCCCAGGAATAGGGATGCAGTGTGGTACCTGGAAAATCCCTGGAGATGTTGAATCATGTAACCATGGGTCCAATTCTAGTTTCTATCTTATTCTGGGCAAGTGGTTCCTCAAATTCTGAGAGCCCCAATTACTCCTGTCTGCTAGCTGAGTTGGGAGGTCAAGGAGATGCTGAAGGGTTATGAAAATTTGGGGATAATCCACACAAAGCACTCAATGAAGAGGAAGTGACTTTTATCATTAAGCAGTAGGACCCCGTGTTGGGAAGGCTGCATTTTTGGGGCTTGAGGGACTCCTGCCTTCCGGGGGCCCTGTGTGACCTTGGGAAGCTGCCAACAATCAAACTTCCCATCTGTCTTAAGCTACTTCAAAGAGTCCTAGAGCAGCTGGAAGAACATTTGCAGCTTTGAAGACAGCGGTGGGGAAGGAGGCTGAAAGGGTAGCAGAAGGAGGGGAGGAAGGTCAGGCAGGTAGAGGGGGCCCCTAACATGAGAAATAGAGCAGGGAGAAGCCCTCACTGAGCCTGGATCACTTTGTCTTCAGCCAAAGCCCACAAAATATCCTGTCCAATGATTTGGCTTTTCTTGGGTACAGAAACTTTTCAAACTCATTACCTTAAAGAACTCTTACACATCTCCGTGAGGGTGAGCACAGTAGTGATTAGGACCTCACAGGGCAGATGAGAAAACTGAGGCATAGAAAAGGGAAATAAGGAATAAGTTTGTGGAGGCACCAAGATTCAAATTTACGTCTTTAGACTCCAACCAGCTTTCTTTCCATTGCTTCTTCTTAGCCCCTTCTCCTTGAAGTGAGTTTTCAGGGCCAAACAGCAGTTTTCTCTTTCCTATTTAGAGACAATTTACTAAGGTCGGCTTTAAAGGTAAGCAGGTGGGCAGCAGTAGGGAGGAGGGTAGTATGAAGTTTAAAAGCATGCTCTGGGAATCAGATCGTCTGGGTTCAAATCCTGACCTTTACACCTCCTCATGTGCAAAATGGGGGAGAATAACAATACCTGCTCATAGGGTTGTTAAGATTACATTAGATATACATGTAAAGCTCACATAGCATCACCTCATCTTGAGGTTCAATCCATGTTAGCTATTATGAGAACGAGGAGGTACAAACAGTGATTTTAATGGCCACAGAGAAATTCCTCTCACGCCCTATATACTAGTTGAGCATTCAGTTTAAAATTCTTTAGCCCAGGTTAAAAGGCAAATACGATGATAATCTGTCTAAAAAAAGTCAAAGTGATATGCCAACGATCGGCTGTCTCCCTGCTGTTTTCTGGGGAGCTGTGGGAGTCGCTGAGCGGATGCCAACAGCCTATTGGCTGAATCTTTGCCCCGAGCCACCTCATTGGGAGATAGCCAGCCTATGGCCGGGCTGTCCTGGAGTCAGATGCTAGTTTCAATCCAATCAGAGGCCACCCGACTGTGGAACCCATCCTTCCGGTTTTGCCTGAGCAGAGGCTTGAGTAGCAGGACGAGCACTCAGAGGGGGTGGAAGTTGGTGGGACCCTTATTTTATCAGACAATAGGAGAAACAGGTGGGAAAACCTGTTTTTTGTTTGTTTGTCATTCATCTATTCTATGTACTTACAGTTTCCACTGTCATTGCATAAATGCTATAATCGCATAACACAAAGGGGAAACCAGGACAACGAAATACAAATACAGGTGCAAAGTTGAGGCAGGAGGGAAAACCACGGTTAATATGCGGACCTGAAGGGTCAACAGTAGGGCACCTTTGAACTTCAAATTTAGCCCTGGGCTTTCTGGAAGCCTGGGTGAAAAGATGTACAATCAGCTACATAACACTAATTATCAGAAAGGAAGCGCATCTGTTTCTATGGGCGTAAAGCAAAGCGTTTCCTAACTTTGAAGTCTAATGTAATTTCTTTGGATTTTATTTCAGGCGATGATGCCATGAAGTGGGCAGTACAGCCTAGTGGGTGAGAGCAGTTTTTGTTGTCATTTGGGTTTGGGTTTGAATTTTGCTTTAGTGCAGCTTATTCTGGGCTGCAGTTTCTTTATCTGTAAAATGGAGGTAACAATATCTACCTATTAAAGCAACGAAGATTCAATTAGACAAGTTGTATAAATAAATATTAACTATTAATCAAGAAATTTGACTGCCCACTACCTGTCATGCACAGTTCTAGGTGCTGGAGATAAAGCAATGAACATACAAGATCCTTATCTTCAAGTAGTTTTTACATTAGAATGAGATAGAAAGGCAATAAACATGAAAAATGGATAAATAATTGCAGAGAGTGCTGTGGAAAAAATACAACAAATGCAAGGATATTTCTCATTTGGCTGGTTATCTCAGCCATTTTCCAGAACAATCAAGGGTATAATATTAAAATGCAACTCCGAGGAGGTGAATCTGTTAAGGCCTAAGGTAATTCAGTCCTAGTATGAAGAATTCTTCTGCAGGCTTTTGTGGATGGGTTACAATGTTTGTTTGAAAACTCACTTCTTCCAGCTGAGCTTTAGTTGAAGCAGTTTGAAATTATATTGAGTAGAACCTTGAGCACACTATACTTACATGCATTATATTAAATTAGTTTTATCCTCACTATAACTACAGGTGAAAGATACTTCTGTTGTTCTATTTTATTGGTTAAGTAGAGTGAGGCGTTGTCTTGTCCAAGCCTATAGAGCTAGGAGAAGATGCCTCCCCAGAATCTGTAGGACCACCTTTGGTTTCCTTTTTCGTCCATTTCCCACCTGTTTCTCCCTCCTTCTCCAGCTGGGCTTCACCGCCAGCCTCTCCCCTGCCGCGGGCACTCAGCTGGTTTGCAGCCCCGCCCACCTCCTGGGGCGTGGCCGGCGGCCCGGGCCCCGGACCCGCCCCCTCCCCGCCCGCGCCGGCCCGCCCTCTTTTCCCCGACCGCGGGCTCAGGGCCCGAGCGTGCGCGCGCAACCCCGCTCGCGGCCCGGCTCCGCGTCGGGAGCGCGCTCTGTGTGGCTGCTGCCGCCATGTTGTTGTGGTTGTGAGAAGGCGGCGGCAGCGGCGGAGGAGCAGCCGGACCAGACGCTCCAGCGGTCCAGGCGCTGCCCCCCCGCCGGCCCTGGCTGGGAGCCTCGTGGGGTGGCGGAGGAGGCCGTGCCGTGGGGGGCCTCGCTATGTCCTGCCGCCCGGTAAGAAGGCCCCCCCCGCCCCGTCTCCGGGGGTGAGGAGGAGCTGGAGGAGGGGCCGGCTTCGGCCCCGGCGCGGCGGCTGTCACCCTCTGAGGAGGCGGCGGCCCGAGGGGGGCTGGGGACGGCGTGCGTGGCCCGGGGAGGGGTGTCCTGGGCGCGGCCGCCGCCGCCAGGGGGAGGCGCGGGGAGTGGGAGCGTAGCGGCCCGGCTCCTTGGCGCGGGAGAGGCGGGGTCCTGGGCCCGGGCCCGGGCGGCCTTCCCGGACCTGGGGGGGACGGGCCCATGGGCTAGGGGTATGAGCCGCTACCTCCGGGGCGTCCGGGAAATGCCTGCTGACCCCTGGAAGGTGAGTGTGCGCCCCTCGCCCCCGACCGGCTCTGTGGGAGTCCACCGTGGCCTGAGGCCGGAGGCCCGCGGAGCCCCCGGGGCGAGCGGTGCGGGCCCGGGACTTGTGGGAAGGAGGAGTGGCCGCCTGCCTGGGCAGCAGGGTAGCCTCCTGACCTGGTTAGTAGTGGGGTGGAAGGATAGTTGGGAGGCGGTTGAGAGAGCTCAGGAAACACTGGTCAAACAGCTCCACAAAAGATCCCAGGGTTATTTCTTAGGTGGAAATCGTGCTGCTTGATGGATTGCATTGTGCTGCTGCGGACCCCCTAAGAGCGTGTTGGTTGTACTTTGGGCTGGAAAACTTACTTCAAAAGGATGGGTTAAATTTTAGGGCCACTTTAAGAAACTCCTTTAAGGTCTGATAATCTCACCTGTGAGTTTTGCACATGAGCTACTGTTTGGTATTGATGTTCAGGTGTCTTCTCCAGGCCGAGGCCTAAATTCTTGACTGTTTTAGTATGTTGACATCCACTTTATCTGACAGTATCCTTTTTTTTTTTTTTTACAACAGAAAAAAAAAGTGCGCATATTCTTCTAGTTGAGGTTCAACTTAGTTTCTCATATGTGGACGGTGACGCCATTGGAGGAATGAAATGTGTTGAATTTCAAGAGATGATTTTTTATGTAAAATGTTTGTGATTTGTACATGGAGAGGTGATGGGGACCTTCCCCTTTCATATTCAAGGCTGTTGTTTTTGCTTAGAGACCAAGAAAGGTGTGTTGGTGGCATGTAGAAAGTCTTGCCCTCTAGGGCTTGTGACTTGGGTGGGTAAAAGAGCTTACAGAATGACAGTATTTTGAGTAAACCCAGAACTGTATGTGATATTAAACTGAATTTGGAGGGTTCTAGACTTTTAGATTGGCTACCTGTGCAGGCCTCTTTCAGCTCTAATTACCTCCCTCATTTTCAGGTCACCCAGAGCAGTTCAAGTGATCAGCACAGTGGTGCTGCCCCACTAGTAGTTAGTTAATGGCAAGCCATAGGAGAACCCAAGTTTCTCAGCTTGTAAGCCAGGTTCTTTAGTTCACTGGTTACCTAGTTGGATACCTGTCATCAGAAATAGTGTGGACTGTCTGAAATGCTGATTCTTGGGCCTCACGCCGGACGTGGTGAATTAAAATCTCTAAGGGTGAGGCCTGGGAAGCCATCCTTACAAATATCCCTGAATGATTCTGGTCAGCCAGGTTTGTGAACTTCTGCTTTAGGTCACCTTTGGTATTCCAAAAGATTCCCATTAATGATGACTTCTGAGAGTGCTTTTAATTGTTTATAGGTCTTTAAGAATCTGAGAGGTAGGGAAGAAGGGGAAGCCTGAGAAACTTAAAACTGAGAATTGAGCATCTCTTAAAATATAATGGATTTATGTAGGGGAAACAGATTTGTTGCCAAAAGTTATTTGTGCAAGTCTTCAGGAACACACTTGATAAAATTAGATGCTGCTTGACTGGAGGTATATCCAGAGATATATTGAAGAATCCAGAGGAAAAAAACAGAGAGGCCCTGGAGGCAGTAAGTCTACTTCTAGGTCACAGAGGGGTCCACCTAAGGTGCTTTCCAACTTCCCAACATCATGGTTGCTTCTAAATCATCTGACTCAGGTTTCTAGTAAAGTGAGGGTAGGGTGGGTGAGTTAGCAGCCATTTGAGACAAGGGTTGTGACCCAGGAAGGTTTACTGTGGATTGTGAAAAGTTCTTGAAATTTGCCCCAGGCCATGAGGAGTGGTCAAGTCAGTTTTTATTTCTGTTGTAGTTCTGGTTAACACCTTCTGTGGTAGAGTGGAATGCTGAGTTACCAAAGGAGTATTCATATTGCAGAGAGGGTGTGGCGAAGTTTGTTATAAGTCTGGAAGAGTTGGCAGAAAATGTTGTTATAGTTGTGTAGGGTAGTGAAGGAGTTTGGTAAATATCCTGTCAAACTGTGAGTAGTATTTTTAGAGACGTGCACCCAGTTGTCCACTACAGGAGCCAGAGGCCGTGTCTGTTTTGTTCCTTGGTGTCTCCAGTACCTAGCATAGTTCTCAGCATATACTGTGCCCTCAGATATTTTTTTTTTTTAATAATTTTATTTATTTATTTTTTCCCCCAAAGCCCCAGTAGATAGTTGTATGCCATAGCTGCACATCCTTCTATGTGGGCCTCAGCATGGCTGGAGAAGCGGTGCGTCTTTGTGCGCCCGGGATCCGAACCCGGGCCGCCAGCAGCGGAGCGCGCGCACTTAACCGCTAAGCCACGGGGCCTGCCCAGATATTTGTTGGGTAAATGAATAGCATTGAGATGGGGAAAAGAACAGTTATGGTGGTTGATAACATTAGTTATTAAAAGCTACTTGATTTCTTGCATTGGATTAAGAGCCGGTTTTTAGCCCACGTGGTTGGGAACTTTGAGATTCCTTCAAGAGATTCTGTTTTCTAAAAACTGTCTTTGTACACTCTCCCATCACCTAGTTTTTGGGTCTTAAATGTGTCTTAATTTTTTCAGATGTTAGTGACTATTTTATTTTATTTTATTTTGTGAGGAAGATCAGCCCTGAGCTAACTTCCATGCCAATCCTCTTCTTTTTGCTGAGGAAGACTGGCCCTGGGCTAACAGCTGTGCCTGTCTTCCTCCACTTTATATGGGACGCCACCACAGCATAGCCTGACAAGCGCTGCCTCGGTGTGCACCCGGGATCCGAGCCCAGGCCGCCAGCAGCAGAGCGTGCGCACTTAACCGCTGTGCCACGGGGACGGCCCCAGATGTTAGTGACTTTTTTTAGGAACACATTTTATTAGACGTAGAGGTGTTTAGAATAATGGGAAGCTGTAGATTGGCAGACATTCTCTGTCATTAATTGACTGTGTGTCTGCTGTTGGAAATGTCACTTCTCTGGGCCTCAGTTTTCTCATCTATACAGTTAAAGCCCTATCCTTGTTGATCTCAAGCAGTTTCTCCAGCCTGATTCTGCAAATCTTTTTTTTTTTTTTAAAGATTTTATTTATTTATTTATTTTCCCCCCAAAGCCCCAGTAGATAGTTGTATGTCATAGCTGCACATCCTTCTAGTTGCTGTATGTGGGACGCGGCCTCAGCATGGCCGGAGAAGCGGTGCGTCGGTGCGGGTCCAGGATTCGGGCCCGGGATCCGAACCCGGGTCGCCAGCAGTGGAGAGCACTCACTTAACCGCTAAGCCACGGGGCCAGCCCAGCAAATCTTTAATAATTTGTAATTATGTTACTTGGTGTTTATCTCATATAGGTAGATGAACCTTTTTTGTTTTTGTTTGTTTGTGGGGAAGATCAGCCTTGAGCTAACATCCATGCTAATCCTCCTCTTTTTGCTGAGGAAGACCGGCCCTGAGCTAACATTTATTGCCAATCCTCCTCCTTTTTTTTTGTTCCCCAGAGCCCCAGTAGCTAGTTGTATGTCATAGTTGCACATCCTTCTAGTTGCTGTATGTGGGATGCGGCCTCAGCATGGCCGGAGAAGCGGTGCGTCTGTGCACGCGCGGGATCCGAACCCGGGCTGCCAGTAGCGGAGCGCGCGCACTTAACCGCTAAGCCACGAGGCCGGCCCAATGATGAACCTTTTTTTTTTTTTTTTTTTTTAAAGATTTTATTTATTCATTTTTTCCCCCCAAAGCTCCAGTAGATAGTTGCATGTCATAGGTTCACATCCTTCTAGTTGCTGTACGTGGGACTCGGCCTCGCGTTGGACGGAGAAGTGGTGCCTCGGGGCGCTCCCGGGATCCGAACCCGGGCCGCCAGCATCAGAGCTCACGCACTTAACCGCTAAGCCACGGAGCCGGCCCTGAACCTTTTTAATTAAGAAAAAAAGAACATTCTGTCTTGCCTTCTGCTTTTAGCTTATGGGTGTTAGACGTTGTCCAAAAGTGCTCTGGAAATTGAGTGCATGTTGCAAGTATTATGCAGAAACAACATGCTTATGCTGTTGTAATTAGTGTTGAAAGCAAAACGGTAGGGAACTTCATAATTTAGTGTGAAGCCACAAGATTAAGAATGGTTTGGGGGGAGTTTGTGCAATTTATGTGGCCAGTTGTTTCGTACAGACCACCGAATTCTGTAATTTTCTATGGTGAATTTATACGTAATTTTGTAATCGGTGAAACGTTGACTTAAGACAAAGTATGAGGTCAAATCCATATTGGATTGAATTAGGATTCCCAATAATTTTAGAGGATACCAAAATTGTTAACGTTTGTTGCTATTTTTTTTTTTTTTAAAGATTTTTATTTATTTTATTTTTTCCCCCCAAAGCCCCAGTGGATAGTTGTATGTCGCAGCTGCACATCCTTCTAGTTGCTGTATGTGGGACTCGGCCTCAGGATGAACGGAGAAGCGGTGCCTCGATGCGCACCCGGGATCCGAACCCGGGCCACCAGCATCGCAGCGCACGCACTTAACCACCAAGCCACAGGGCCGGCCCTGTTGCTATTTTTAATCTTAATTTTATGATACCAATATTAATATTATGCTTTCATCTTCACTTTTGTATATAGAAACTTAACATACCTTTAAAGTTCATATTTGTATCAGATGTTCCAAATAAAAATTGTAGCATGAGAGTGGGTAGACCAGTAAGTCTTGGGTTCAAGCCTGGATTGTGCTCCTCATTAGCTGTCTTGTTTCTGGCAAGCCACTTGACTCCTCTGAGCTTCAACTCCCTCATTAGTAAAAGGAAGAAGAGCAACTTCTCTGTCTCACAGTCTGTCAGGAAGGATCAAATGGAATGGTGTATATGAAAAGCAATCTAAAAATGTAAGAGGATGATGATAGAATGCTATTGTATTAGAATCCTATTTTATTTTCTTGGAAGAGTTGGTTTGTGGAGCAATGGTAAACCTGGTATGTGTGGTCAAGTGTAGAATTTACTAATGTCACTGATACGGCAACAGAGAAGATTTCTGCTTCTGTATTCTGCTTGGAGAAACCTTTCAGCACTTGAATCCTGTTTGCCAACAGGAATAGTCATAGCATTGCAAGAACTTCAGAGAGGTCTGGGATGTCTCACATCTGTGCCAAGGTTTGTACTTGGAATAGACTTGCTAGATTTCTCCCATTTTGTTGTGTTGGAGTGGTGATGGAAGGTGGTAGGGTCAAGGAGTTTAGCATTTTCTGTGTAAAGTTTTAGGGCTATGTTTTTTCTTTCTTTTTTTTTTTGTGAGGAAGATCAGCCCTGAGCTAACAGCCATGCTAATCCTCCTCTTTTTGCTGAGGAAGACCGGCTCTGAGCTAACATCTATTGCCAATCCTCCTCCTTTTTTTCCCCCAAAGCCCCAGTAGATAGTTGTATGTCATAGTCGCACATGCTTCTAGTTGCTGTATGTGGGACACAGCCTCAGCATGGCTGGAGAAGCGGTGCGTCGGTGTGCACCCGGGATCCAAACCCGGGCCACCAGCAGCGGAGTGCACACACTTAACTGCTAAGCCACGGGGCCGGCCCTAGGGCTATGTTTTGTAAATGGTAGGTGGCAATGTCATGGGGTAATGAAATCAATGTAGTGATTTAAAAAAGCATTAAAAAAGAAATAGAAAATATCAGCATATTGCAAAAGGTAAAAGTAGGTATTGATTTGGAGAACTTTTTTTTTTTGTTTATATGTGAGTTGCAAGGTAAAATGTATTTTTTCTTGAGTTGTGGTAGAACTTTGAAGCAGTTGCTTAGGGACATGGTACCTGGGCTTTGCAGTTAGGATGACTATCTATAAGATACTCAGACAGAAAGCAAATGAAGAACTACAAGGGAGTTGTGAAGTTGGGTTAAATTAAAGCTATCCTGTAAACGGTGAAAAACCTCGTAGTTCTAAGTTGTTTAATGAACAAAGTTAAGACATAAATTTATGCTAATGTTCTTAAGCACTCTTTTCCCTTAAATGGACTACTTGGTAACTACAGACGTATTGTCTTGGTGCTGACTACTACGAAGCATAATCTTGGAGATGTCCAGACTTGGATCCATATGTGCCTATTTGTGTCTTCATGCAATATTTAGAATGAATTTTTTATTTTTATTTTTTTTTTTGTGAGGAGATCAGCCCTGCGCTAACATCCGCAAATCCTCCTCTTTTTTTGCTGAGGAAGACTGGCCCTGGGCTAACATCCGTGCCCATCTTCCTCCACTTTATATGGGACGCCGCCCCAGCATGGCTTGCCAAGCAGTGCGTTGGTGCGCGCCCGGGATCCGAACCGGTAAACCCCGGGCTGCCGCATCGGAGTGCACGCACTTAACAGCTTGCACCACTGGGCCGGCCCCTAGAATGATTTTATCATGAGAGAAGTAGCTGGCTTTCCTGATTTCATTTCTCTGGGTTCTAAATTTAATTTCTTTAGTAGCTGATGCTTTTGTAATTTAGTAGCAGAAGAGAAATATAAATTCGTTTAGTTCTCTGATTTATTTATAGGTTGATAATCTGGCAACATGTAAGGAATTATAAGTATATTGATAAATCCTAATATATTTAGGAAGAATTGGTATAAAGACAAGATGACTAACTTGAAATAGGGTAGTTCTTATTTTTTTGTTCCATGCCTATCATTTTTCTATAAGATAAAACTAATCTGTAATTGTTAAGTATTTAGACTGATTCCACAAACCACATGGGGCAAAATAGAGTGTTTTTATTATAAGGAGTTTTTGGAAGTGCTACAGGGCAATAATAAAGAATTTTAACTTAATCTCATTTTTAATTTCAAAATGAAATTTTTTTTTTTTTTGGTGAGGAAGATCAGCCCTGAGCTAACATCCATGCTAATCCTCCTCTTTTTGCTGAGGAAGACTAGCTCTGAGCTAACATCTATTGCCAATCCTCCTCCTTTTTTTTCCCCAAAGCCCCAGTATATAGTTGTGTGTCATAGTTGCACATCCTTCTAGTTGCTGTGTGTGGGACGCGGCCTCAGCATGGCCGGGGACACCGTGCGTCGGTGTGCACCCGGGATCCGAACTCGGGCCGCCAGTAGCGGAGCGCGTGCACTTAACCGCTAAGCCACGGGGCCGGCCCACAAAATGAAATTATTTCTGATTATTCAACCTACAGTACATATTGTGGGACCTGTAATCCCACTTAGATGTAATATTTAGTATTTTTCTTTTTTTCTTATACATTATTTACTGAAGTACTTAAAAAAGAACAACTTTCCATGTCAAATTGATGTTCCCTTAATGGGTATTTAGTGTTCTGTGATATTTATGCATCATAGTTTGTAGCAATTCCCTGTTAATGGACATTTCCAATTTTTCTCTTAGTGCTGTGATGAACTCGTTTGGACTTTTTTATTCAATTGTGCTATTATTTTCTTTTTAGGCTAAATTCCTAAAAGTGGACTTATCTGGTATGTGTGTTTTAAATTTGAATATACTCAAGGTACCCTATAGATGGGATGTCTGTTTTAAAGTCTCACCAACAGATATTAGTGTCCAATTCCACACGTTCTTGCTAGCGATGTATGATTCTTCAGCTTGTTGGCGGGAGTTTAAAATAGTTTGGAAGTAGTTTTCCTTTTGTATTTTTCAACATCAGGTCTTAGCCTCTACAGGTGAACTCTGGAAGCGGCAGGTAAAAACAAAAGTGCGGTGACGGGAGTACTTTAGACCAGTGGTTTCTAAACTTTTTGATTGCTTATCCCAACAGTGAAAAAATTTTGAGCATTAATCCTCAATCCTTTGCTATTTATTTAGTTTACAGACAATTTGTATAGTAACTTATTGTGTACCTTATAAACAAAAAAAAAAATTCAAAGAATAAAAAAACCCCAGAACTAACAAAGATGAGAATTAAAGTTCAGATATCTTTCTCTTTATCCCTTTACAAGTGGAGTATTTTGGGTGCTCCTTGAGGTATTTTATACTATGCATTAGACTCTTAAGATTTAATAGATGATTGTTTTGGGGGCATTTCCAATAGCTCTGCAGATGGTCCAACCTAGTTGGAGTATGATAGTCTTTAAAGTGTCCCATGCTGTTGAGAGTCATATCTGCAATAAGGGCAAACATATAAGCCTTGCTCATAAAGCATCAATTTGATATCTTTTACCATTGTTGAGGTGGCTGAGTTTGAAAACGCAAATCATAGGATAGGAAACAGTCTAATTAATTAGTCTACTTCTCTTAGATATGAAGAACTGATGTTGTGTCTGTTTTAAAAAGTCTATGCTTGGGAGCTGGCCCCATGGCGTAGCGGTTAAGTGGGCGCGCTCCGATGCTGGCGGCCCGGGTTCGGATCCCAGGCGCTCACCGACGCACCACTTGTCAGGCCATACTGTGGCGGCGTCCCATGTAAAGTGGAGGAAGATGGGCATGGATGTTAGCCCAGGGCCAGTCTTCCTCAGCAAAAGGAGGAGGATTGGCATGGATGTTAGCTCAGGGCTGATGTTCCTCACACACACACAAAAAGTCCGTGCTTAATGGAAAGCAGTTTGTTTCTAACAGATCCCTATTTTCTAAGAGCTTAGGTCTTAAAGATTGAGTGAGGGATGAATAATTGCTACTTGCTTTCCTTTGCTTGCAAAGTACCGCAATTAACCTGTCACTCTAACTCTATTTGGAAGAGCCTGAGCCTGTAACTTAAAAAAATTGCTTTCTTGGGCTGAAACTTTCCATGATGAATCTTAGATTAAAAGGTAACTTTTTTCTTAAGTTTGAATAAGTTGCTTTTGATTTGCCCCCCCACTCCACCCCATGTTATGAAATCAGGAAATCGTGCATTTTGCACTAGAAAAATGAGTCTCCTTTTCTCCTCCCATCATGGGGAACTTACTTTCAGTTATTTCATATGGGTCATTGTCAGAGAAAGATAATATTGAAGTCTTAGAGATAGTGAAAAGAGCAACTCAAGTGATTATTTTTTGCCACTTAAAAGAAATGAGATAATCTGTATTGAAGATGATTGCTATATATAGTGCTTTGGAAAAAAAGGCCAGGTATCCCTGTTGACCTTAGGTAGCATGATTTATAAGGTGCTTTCACATACATCTTCTTAGATCCTCATAAAGATTGGAGAGCATCATTTTATCAGGGATGTTGTGACTCCTTTGAGGCCACATGCCTTGTGTTTGACATCATATTTAAAGAGGTAGACTGTAAGTTGTGCAGAAGTAGGTGCTGATGGCTGTTCTCCCTCACTCCCCGGCACTTAATATACTGCCTGCCAAAGAGTAAGCTATCAATATTTATGGAGTAACTGTTTAAACTTTTACATATTTATTTACACATGTAAATATGTTATAGCGTTGTAAAAGCAACGCTTAACCATTTTCTGTAGTTAGATTATTCCTTCATCTGATGTGCACAGAAAATGTTTTTGTGGGAGAGGTCATTAATTTTACATCAGCCTTTCAGGTATCCTTTTACCTTCTCTTTTTTTTTTTTAGATTTCTTCTAACTTTTATTTATTTATTTTATTTTTAAAAAATTTTTGTTTATTGCAGTAACATTGCTTTATAACTTTTACCTTCTCTTAACCACTATGCCACGGGGCTGGCCCCAACTTTTACCTTCTCTTAAGGATAGTTTAATGGTGACAAAAAAATTAGTCTTGATGTAATTCCTTTTAGTGTGTCATCTTCCTAGTGGCAAGACTGTATATAGATGTGTATTATTTATTTATATACTGGGCTGCTATTTAAAAAGGAAACATACTCAAATTCGTTAGTCTTTGGGTATATAATGGTTCTTGAAATGTGAGCTCCATGGTTTGCCAGGAGTGAATGAAAAGGAGCAAGTATGATTTCTCTCACTTGTCTTATTCTCTCCAGTTCCCTGTGCTCATGGTTTTGGCTTACTCGGAAAACACTGAAGAAAATTAGTCTTCCCTGGAACTAGTATGTTATTTCCCCTTTGTTCTGCTGTATTTAAAATCCTCTTTAGTAAGTGAATACACTTTTATACATATGAGAGACCCTGGAAAGACAGGAATGGAAATATTAATAGTGATTAATTTCTGGCTGGTGGGATAGTGTGACTGTTTTCTGCCTCATACTCTTCTGTAGTTTCTCAATTTTCTATAATGAACATGTGTTACTCTTATAATTAGGAAAAACTGCCATTTTCAAGTGCATTTTAATGTCTTTATTTTTCATTGGGTGTCTTATGAAGGTTTTAGTCGTAGTCCCCTGTGAGAAAGTGGATAGTTAATTAGTTCCAGTTCCTAAGCAGAGTGGCAGCTGTAGGAAATGATATGGAGGAATGGGACAGGCAAGCTGATTTGAACTTTCTCATTGTAAACTCTGCTACGACTGAGGCAGTCTGGGCTTTGATCAAAGTAAACACAAGAGGACTTCCATCTAATTTTTTTCTTCCTATTGAGCTGATTGAGAACTGTGAATGAGGCCTTAAAAAGAAAAATCACATTCTGTGAACTCTAAACACAGGACTCAACCCGAATTCCCAATTCTCCTGCTGACTTGCCATGTGAACTTGGGCAGGTTCTGAGCCTTGTGTGGGTTTGTGTTTTAAACATCAAGTGGAATTATAGCAACTCAGATGTGATATGCATTTTGTACATGTAATTTGAACTGGAAGATATTTAGGTAACTTTTATTATGACAGTATAGTCTCACTGAGTTTTGGTGTTAATATACAGCTGGGAGTTGAGCCACTATAAGTTTATATACTCCTTTGGTGATATTTTAGGAAGATCTGTGTAATATATCCTTTAGAGTTTAAATGTTTAGATAGAGCCTGTCAGCTTTTGCTGTTAGTTTACTGCACATTATAGTTCCTTAAATGTTTGTGTAAATAGATGATATATCATTCAGAATGTTAGATTTCTGGGGTAAGACATTTGTAATTATCTACCCTTACTTTATTCTTTTTTTTTTTTTTTTTTTTAAAGATTTTATTTATTTATTTTTTTCCCCCCAAAGCCCCAGTAGATAGTTGTATGTCACAGCTGCACATCCTTCTAGTTGCTGTATGTGGGACGCGGCCTAAGCATAGCCGGAGAAGTGGCGTGTCGGTGCGCGCCCGGGATCCGAACCCGGGCCGCCAGCAGCAGAGCGCGAGCACTTAACCGCTAAGCCACGGGGCCGGCCCGTTACTTTATTCTTTTAAAGAATAAAATTAAAGTTGAAGAGCAATCAAGGTAGTCATGGTATGTACTAGTATAAGTTTATGGGGGTTTTTTAGTTAGTAATTTTGTAGTAAAAAATAACAGGCTTGTCAAAAAAAAATACGCTATAGAAGTCTGCAAAGCCCATCCTCTGTTCCCAGATTCCACAACCCTGGCTTTCTTTTTTTAAAAGTAAAATTTAAATATTTCAAAAATTTAGAAAAATATGGAGAATATTTTAACAAACACCGTGTACCTAATTTAATAGATGTTGATTTAGATTTAACAGATGTTGACATCTTGTCAGATTTGCCTCAAAGGTGTGTTTATATTTGTTTTTAAAAATTAAAGTATCGGGGCCAGCCCTGTGGCGTAGTGGTTAAGTGTGCACGCTCCGCTGCTGACAGCCCGAGTTTGGATCCCCGGCGCGCACTGATGCACTGCTTGTGAGGCCATGCTGTGGCGGCGTCCCATATAAAGTACAGGAAGATGGGCACAGATGTTAGCCCAGGGTCAGTCTTTCTCAGCAAAAAGGGGAAGACTGGCATGGATGTTAGCTCAGGGCTGATCTTCCTCATAAAAAAAAAAAAAAATTTAAAGTGTTATACAGTTGGAGTCCTTTTTGTATTCCTCTTAGATCTTGTTTCCATTTTCGGAGGTTAATTTACCTTTCTTAGCCTGTGCTCTTATATTCTTCCTACAAACGTCTGTATGTATTTACCATGTAGTATTATTCTATTTCAAATATATAGGGTACCTTAGTATATATACGCTGCAATTTGAAAAGCTTGAAATATAGCTGTGATATATGTATATTTACTTCATTTATTTTAATAAGTATATAGTATTCAATTGTATGAATAGAACACAATTTTAGTCTCCTATTGATAGTTGTTTTCAATTAATATATAGATTTAAAAATTTTTGATAGGCTCAAACTATACATGCTGATCTACAATTTGATTTTTTTCTCCCAATAACGCTAGTGTATTACAGACATTTTACCCTATCACAAAATGTAGATTTACCTCATTTTTAAGGATTATGTAGGTTTTTTATTAAATTTTTTATAAACACACTACAATTATTTATCAAGTCTCTTACTGATGGACATCTAGGGATTTCTTTTTTCACATTTTTTTTCTTATCACAAAAAGTGCTGTCTGTGATGGATATTTTTGCACTTTATACTTTTTTTTTTAATTGATTATTTTTTTTTTTATTTTTTTTTTTTGTTGAGGAAGATCAGCCCTGAGCTAACATCCATGCTAATCCTCCTCTTTTTGCTGAGGAAGACCGGCTCTGAGCTAACATCGATTGCCAATCCTCCTCCTTTTTTTTTTCCCCCAAAGCCCCAGTAGATAGTTGTATGTCATAGTTGCATATCCTTCTAGTTGCTGTATGTGGGACGCGGCCTCAGCATGGCTGGAGAAGCGGTGTGTTGGTGCGCGCCCGGGATCCGAACCCGGGCTGCCAGTAGCGGAGCGCGTGCACTTAACTGCTAAGCCACGGGGCCGGCCCTATTGATGTTTTAATAGTTTATAACATTGTGAAATTTTTTGGTTGTACGTTTTTGTTTGTCCATCACCATATACATGTCTCCCTTCACCCCTTGTGCCCACCCCCTACCCCCATTGCCCCTGGTAACCACCAAACAGTTTTCTCTGTCCATGTGTTGGTTTATATTGCACATATGAGTGAGATCATACGGTGTTTGTCTTTCTCTTTCTGGCTTATTTCACTGAACATAATACCCTCCAGGCCCATCCATGTTGTTGCAAATGGGACGATTTTGTCTTTTTTTATGGCTGAGTAGTGTAGTATTCCATTGTCTATATATACCACATCTTCTTGATCCAATCATCAATTGAGGAACACTTGGGTTGCTTCCAATTCTTGGCTCTAGTGAATAATGCTGCAGTGAACATAAGGGTGCATAAGCCTGTTTGGATTGTTGATTTCAGGTTCGTTGGATAGATTCCCAGTAGTGGGATAGCTGGATTGTAGGGTATTTCTTTTTTTTTTTTTTTGTGAGGAAGATCAGCCCTGAGCTAACATCCATGCTAATCCTCCTCTTTTTGCTGAAGAAGACTGGCCCTGAGCTAACATCTATTGCCAGTCCTCCTCCTTTTTTCTCCCAAAGCCCCAGTAGATAGTTGTATGTCATAGTTGCACATCCTTCTAGTTGCTGTATGTGGGACGCAGCCTCAGCATGGCCAGAGAAGCGGTGCGTCGGTGTGCGTCTGGGATCCGAACCCGGGCCACCAGTAGTGGAGCGTGCGCACTTAACTGCTAAGCCACGGGGCCGGCCCATAGGATATTTCTTTTTTTTTTTTTTTTTTTTTAAAGATTTTATTTATATGGGGCCGGCCCCGTGGCTTAGCGGTTGGGTGCGTGCTCTCCGCTGCCGGCGGCCCGGGTTCGGATCCCGGGTGCGCACCGAGGCACCGCTCCTCCGGCCATGCTGGGGCCGCGTCCCACGTGCAGCAGCTGGAAGGATGTGCAGCTATGGCAGACAACTATGTACTGGGGCTTTGGGGGAAAAATAAATAAATAAAATCTTTAAAAAAAAAAAAATAAAAATAAAGATTTTATTTATTTTATTTTTCCCCCCAAAGCCCCAGTAGATAGTTGTATGTCATAGCTGCACATCCTTCTAGTTGCTGCATGTGGGACTCGGCCTCAGGATGGACGGAGAAGTGGTGCCTCAATGCGCACCCGGGATCCGAACCCGGGCCACCAGCATTGCAGCGCGCGCACTTAACCACCAAGCCACAGGGCCGGCCCAGGATATTTCTATTTTTAATTTTTTGAGGAATCTCCATACCGTTTTCCATAGAGGCTTACACTTTATACTTTTGAAGAACTGTAAGATTATTTCTACAGAAACAGTGCTGCAGAATAAATTCTTGGGGAATAGAATTACATGCAATAAGTATTGTTGCTTTTGTTTTAAAGCTAAACCAATATGTATATTTGTAACTTTCTTATTCTTGGTCTGTTCACTTAGGTCTGTTCAAAATGGGTGCTACATAAGAGATGCTGAGATGGATACCATTTAATATAAAACAACTAATACATTAAAATTGCACAGTAGAGACTAGGAGGAGTCCCAGCTTTATATAGGTAAGACACACAAAACTGTGTTTGGGGAGTAGTTTTAGTTTTGCTAGCACAGAATAGAGGAGAGATGATTCCAAGATAAGTTTGTAAAGTGTGTTTGCTACAAAATGTCAAAATCAATCATTAAAGTATTTGAATTTTCTTTTACTCTCTGTACTGAGACTTTTTAGGCTTTTGAGATCAAAGGCAGTTTTGGGGAAGATGTATCTGGTGGCAGTGTGCATAATTGGGAGAAGACAAAGATTGGAAAGCAGTGAAGAATCTGTACTGTACTCAGAATTAGGTAATAAAGACCTGAATTAAAGTGGTGGCAAGGTGGTAATTCAGGTGGCTAGATTAAGGTAGAAGATTGTTAGTTGACACCCTAAAGGAAATATACAAACATTTCTGAACTGATTAAATGGGAGGTAAGTGACAGAGATTCAAAGTCGATGGGGGCCGGCCTGGGTGGTGTAGTGGTTAAGTTCGCATGCTCTGCTTTGGCAGCCCGGGGTTCCCATGTTCGAATCCTGGGTGTGGACAGACGCACCGCTCATCAAGCCATGCTGTGGAGGCATCCCATATACAAAATAGAGGAAGATGGCACAGATGTTAGCTCAGGGCCAATCTTCCTCAGCAAAATAAAGAGGAAGATTGGCAGTGGATGTTAGCTCATGGCCAGGTTCCACACACACACACACACACACACACACACGCACACACAAGTTGATGGGTTTTGGACCTCGGAGAATAGTGATGGTACAAAAATATGGAATTGGGAGGAGGAGCTAGTTTTGGAAAAGGACTAAAATGAAACCCTTCACACATTTAATATTGAGGCCAGGGGATATACAAGTAAAAATGTCCTGCAGGGGCTTGGAGATAGAGAATTTGAAGTAGGAAGAAAGGTATGCCTTATCTGGATGAGATCTTGAATCTAGTAGAGCTGAAGATTGAGGATTACATTTAGAGGGGTGGGAGAAGAAGATAGAATTAAAAAAAAAAACACCTTAAAATTAGGCTCATGAGGGGGCCGGCCCCGTGGCTTAGTGGTTAAGTGCGTGCGCTCAGCTACTGGTGGCCCGGGTTCAGATCCTGGGCGCGCACCGACGCACCGCTTGTTGGGCCATGCTGAGGCAGCGTTCCACATACAGCAACTAGCAGGGTGTGCAACTATGACATACAACTATCTGCTGGGGCTTTGGGGAGAAAAAGGGGAAAAAAAAGAGGGAGGAGGATTGGCAATAGATGTTAGCTCAGGGCCAGTCTCCCTCAGCAAAAAGAGGAGGATTGGCATGGATGTTAGCTCAGGGCTGATCTTCCTCACAAAAAAAAAAAAATTAGGCTAATGAGGCAATCAAGCATAGTGGGGGCTAAGGAGAAGATTTCCAAACAAGTGATAATTAAATTTGAGTGAGATGAAGAAAAATGAGGACTAAGGAAATAATCGGATTTGGTGATCTGTACTAGTCACTGGTCATGATTTTCTTATATTAATTTTAGCATGGTAAGGGTCTAGGAGTGAGTGGGTGATGAGAGAGCATATATAGAACCAGTGCTGTTCAGTACAACTTCCTCTGATAATTCCTTCTGACATTTGATATCTGTGCTGTCCAGTGCATGTTGAGTATTTGAAGTTTGACTGGTTCAGCCAAGGAACTAAATTTTAAAATTTTATTTAATTTTAATTAATTTAAATTTAAATAACCACAGGTGACTAGTGGCTACCATGTTGGACAGCACAGATTATGGACTCTTAAAATGAAACAGTGATGTAGATTAGCAGTAGGAGGACATCTCAACATAAAATAGAAGCATTTAGTTATTTAAAAATTTTGTTGGGGCCGGCCCTGTGGCTTAGCGGTTAAGTGCGTGTGCTCCGCTACTGGCGGCCCGGGTTTGGATCCTGGATGCGCACCGACGCACCGCTTCTCCGGCCATGCTGAGGCTGTGTCCCACATACAGCAACTAGAAGGGTATGCAACTATGACATACAACTATCTACTGGGGCTTTGGGGCAAAAAAAAAGGAGGAGGATTGGCAATAGATGTTAGCTCAGAGCTGGTCTTCCTCAGCATAAAAGAGGAGGATTAGCACGGATGTTAGCTCAGGGCTGATCTTCCTCACCAAAAAAAAAAAAAAAAAAAATTGCAACACTATCAAAATGGTGTTGGAATTATATATTCTGGTGCAAACCAAATTTTTACATTTTTATTTTTTGTATTCAATGTTGGCTATAATTAATTGATATCTCTTCTATATAAGCAGAATTAAAGAATGTAATTTAAGAGACGTATGGTCTGGGCCGGCTGGTGGCACAGCGGTTAAGTGCATGCTCTCTGCTTTTGTGGCCTGAGGGTTCGCAGGCCTGGATCCTGGGTGCGCCCTGACACACCACTTGTCAAGCCATGCTGTGGTGGAGTCCCATATAAAATAGAGGAAGAGGGGCACAGATGTTAGCCCAGGGCCGGTCTTCCTTGGCAGAAAAAGGAGGATTGGTATGGATGTTAGCTCAGGGCTGATCTTCCTCACAAAAAAAAAAAGGAGAGGGCCGGCCCCGTGGCTTAGCGGTTAAGTGCGTGTGCTCCGCTGCTGGCGGCCCGGGTTCGGATCCCGGGCGCGCACTGACGCACCGCTTCTCTGGCCATGCTGAGCCGCGTCCTACATACAGCAACTAGAAGGATGTGCAGCTATGACATACAACTATCTACTGGAGCTTTGGGGGGAAATAAATAAATAAAATTAAAAAAAAAAGAAAAAAAAGGAGAAATATGGTCTGAAATCTCTTTTTTTAAAAATTTTATTTATTTATTTATTTTCCCCAAAGCCCCAGTAGATAGTTGTACGTCATAGCTGCACATCCTTCTAGTTGCTGTACGTGGGACGCGGCCCTGGGGCTGGAGAAGCGGTGTGTTGGTGTGCACCCGGGATCCGAACCTGGGCCGCCAGCAGCAGAGCGCGCGCACTTAACTACTAAGCCACGGGGCTGGCCCTGAAATCTCTTTATGACTTCCCTACCCTTTGTTTTTCTGTCTTGCCTTTTAAAAAAAAATTACAATTCAATTTTAAAAAAAATTTATTTATTTATTTAGTGTGCGTGTGTGTGTGTGTGTGTGTGTGTGAGAGTGAGAGAGAGAGAGAGAGAGAAAGAGAGAGAGAGGAAGATTAGCCCTGAGCTGACATCCATGCCAATCCTCCTCTTTTTGCTGAGGAAGACTGGCCCTGAGCTAACATCCGTGCCCATCTTGCTCCATTTTATACGGGACGCCGCCACAGCATGGACTGACAAGCGGTGTGTCGGTGCATGCCCGGGATCTGAACCCCGGCCTCTAGCAGTGGAGCATGCGCACTTAACTGCTACGCCACAGGGCTGGCCCCTACAATTCAATTTTTATTGATGAAAGAATAATATAAAATTTATTGAGGCGTTTCGAGTCTCTATTTTCTCCAACTAAAAGTAACTGAAATTTCTATCTTAGAAATCTCATTGAGGACAGGGGGAATAACAGCTGTACTTGACTTTAAATAACTCAATATCGGAGATATTTTATTGCTTGAGGAATGGTTTGCTTTGAGAATGATTTATGGTTTAAAATTGGGTATTTGATAATATTGAGGGAACCTTTCTTACCACCTGGCTTATCTAAATGCATTTTGTTTGCAAGAAGAAAAATTAAAGTGTACATGAAAGAACCCATTCTCAAGACAACGTACTGTGTGATTTCATTTCTATACAGTTTAAAAAACAGACAAAACTAATAGATGGTGGGGCCGGCCCAGTGGCATAGCGGTTAAGTTCACAGATTCAGATCCCAGGCGCGGACCAACGCACCGCTTGTCAAGCCATGCTGTGGTGGCGTTCCATATAGAGTAGAGGAAGATGGGCGTGGCTGTTAGCCCAGGGCCAGTCTTCCTCAGCAAAAAGAGGAGGATTGGCAATGGGTGTTAGCTCAGAGCCAGTCTTCTTCACACAAAAAAACGACTAATAGATGGTAATGGAAGTCAGACTAATGGTTATCTTTGGCAGTGAGCACAAGGGAGACTAGGGCTGCTGGTAATGTTCTATATCTTGATCTGGGTGGTGATTTCATGGTTGTCTTCAGTTTATGAGCATCATTGAGTTGTATACTTATGATATGTGCACCTTTTTGTATGTATATTATACCTCAGTTTTAAAACTTTTACCCCCCTCAAAATTTTAATGAACATAGCTGAATTTGTCTTCCTTTTGTTGATATGTGAATACAGTTAATATGAAACATTTTACCTTTTAAAATTATGATATAAAGCAAACATACAGAAGACTGCATAAAACAAATGTATAGCTTAATGAATTCTTTTTTTTTGTGAGGAAGATCAGCCCTGAGCTAACATCCATGTTAATCCTCCTCTTTTTGCTGAGGAAGACTGGCTCTGAGCTAACATCTGTTGCCAATCATCCTCCTTCTCACCCCGCCCCGCAAAGTCCCAGTAGATAGTTGTATGTCATAGTTGCACATCCTTCTAGTTGCTGTATGTGGGACGCGGCCTCAGCATGGCCAGAGAAGTGGTGTGTTGGTGCACGCCCGGGATCCGAACCCGGGCAGCCAGTAGCGGAGCACGCACATTTAACTGCTAAGCCACGGGGCCAGCCCTGAATTTTTAAAATGAATAAATTGGAGGGCTTTTTTGAGTGTGTCATACCTGTGTCTAACAGAAGGGAAGGAGTTGGTGGAGGGCTAAAATTTTTGGACAGAACAAAGTTTTGAGGAATCTCAGAATACCCAGATCCTTGTTTTGGCTCTACCTTCACCTTACTGTCTCTTTGGGCAAGTCATTTAACTTACTTGGGCCTCAGATTTTTCTATCCAGCAGGGATGATAATAATACTTAACCTTCTTTGCAAGGTGACTCAGTGCAATTCAGGTAAAATTATAGGAACAAAGAATAGTATTACTAGATAGGCCTTGAGGCCACTGAATTTAGGTCTCTTACCTTACAGAGCAGAATTGTGATATACAACTTAAAATGGTTTGTTCAAGGACACATAGCTGGTGATTATTAACATCGTTCATTTATATTAGCTTAAAACTTTCTGAGGCTTACTTAAGTATGCCAGGCACTATTCTAAGTGATTTACATGTATTAACTTATTTAATTGAAAAGGATTATTCCCAGAGGTAGGTATATTACAAAAATTTTACTGATGAGGAAATTGAGGCAAAATGAGGTTAAATAACTTTCCCAGGTAGTTGAGTTCTTGAGCCTGAGCTCTTAATCATTTTGCTATACTGCCTAGTTAAGTGAAAGCTTTTAAAGGTTTTAGGCAAATGTTAAGATCTTATAATAATCTCTTGGAGGTTTTTGAAGTAAAATTTGGTTTTTTGAACTCGAATTAGGAGAGGAACCTCATTTGTTGTGACCATCATGATTCTGGAAAAGATTGATGTTTATTTATGCTTGGGTTTTATTCCCTCCTTCACAAAGCTCATTTTCTTCTAAAACTACTAGGATGTAAACACTAGGTAGTTTTTATGAAAATATATTTTTTAATCATAAGGAAATGTATGGCTACTTTATAAATATTGTTTAGATTTCTAGGCAAAATGTTAGTGGAAGGGAGTTTTCAAACTTGGAGGCAGATCTAATAAGGTTTAGTGTTCCTGCTTTGGTTATTTAAGCAGCATCTAGTCCCTATTTTCAGAGCAGTAATTAAGATTCTATCACATCTTTGGTTTAAAAAAAATTTTAAACTAAGGTATAATTTACATACAGTAAAACTCACCCCCCCCCTTTTTTTTTGTGGTGAGGAAGATTAGCCCTGAGCTAACATTCAAGCCAATCCTCCTCTTTTTGCTGAGGAAGACCAGCCCTGAGCTAACATCTATTGCCAATCCTCCTCCTTCTCCCCCCCCCCCTTTTTCTCCTCAAAGCCCCAGTAGATAGTTGTATGTCATAGTTGCACATCCTTCTAGTTGCTGTATGTGGGACGCCGCCTCAGCATGGCTGGACAAGTGGTGTGTTGGTGCGCACCCGGGATCCGAACCCAGGCTGCCAATAGTGGAGCAGGTGCACTTAACCGCTAAGCCACGGGCTGGCCCCAAAACTCACCCTTTTTGAGTACAGTCCTGCAAGTGTTGGAAACACACATGATTACCACTATGATCAAGATACAGGATAGTTCCATTACCTCGAAAAATTTCCTCCTGGCCCTTTGTAGTCAGTACCTTCCTCCACCCCCAGTCTTGGGCAACTATTGATCTGCTTTGTCACTTTAATTTTGTCTTTTCCACAATTCCATAGAAATGCAGTATGTAGCCTTTTGAGACTGGCTTCTTTTATTTAAAGTAATGCACTTTGAGACATTCATATTTTATGTATCAGTAATTAGTTTTTATTGCTGAGTAGTAATAAAGGTTGCCTTAATAAAAGAAATACAACTTTCTTTTGTTCCTCGAAGTGGCAGAATGGTTATGTAATTGAACATGTTTAGCACTACAAGGTTCCCTTTTCCTTTTCTCCCTTCCCCCAAAATGGCTGAAAGTACTAATGTTGGTAAGCCAGAGTTTCATGTGAACAAGACATGAAACTTATATTTTGTGCTTTATGGTTGATTAGCTACTGGAATTAAATTATCCTTTTTGTTCGTAGGTAGTGAACTTTTTCTAGCAATATGAGGCCAAGAGAAAGAGATGGGACCTTTTTACCTTGGAAAAGAGATTGCAGGCAATTTTTGCAATTTAATATTTTGAGTTCCAATTTTGACCCTGCAGAGGACTACAGAGACCATAGGTGGTTTGACATTTTGGAGAGTAGTATGTGTGTTTGTATTTCTTTTGCTTAGTCTAGAATCTTAGCTTAAACCCTTCAGATTTAAATGTATCCTATGATTGAGGTGCTTAGTGTACAGAGCATTTTTCAGCATGTACATTTCTTCTGAGTTAAAATATTCAGAAAACTGAATATTCTGTTTAGAACCAAGAGATATTACACTTCAAGTATGTTCATTCGGTAAGTGGATATCTCATGTGTAGGCTATCATGTTTTTAGCTATTTTCCATGGAAATATCTGGAAATGCCCAGTCTTGACAGTAATGGGGATTGCAAATTAGCAGTTAGTCTTTTGTTTGTGGTTGATAGATGGACAAGACTTAGGCTGTTTACTTTTCCTGAGACTACAGTGTTGGTGATCGAAGTCTAGAATTCCAGGATAGGGTCGCCAAAATTAAAACCATGGGAATATGGAGGTAGCAACCATGGCACCAGTTTTACAAATAAAATTTTTATTAGTTGTATTAGTTGCACACTTAACTTTCACTGCTCCTTTGTAAAGTGGGCAGGGCAGGCTATATTATTACTCTCACTGTATAGGTGAATAAATTGTGTTTCATAGCTGTCAGGACTTGTCTGAGGTTGCACTGCTAGTGAATAGCTGAACTAGAACTTGAACCCAGATCTTCTGACATCAAGTTGGATGCTCTTTCCACTGTTGGAGTTTAGTATGCTGAATAAGAGCTCAGGCTTGGGTTTGAATCGTGGCTCCACCACTAGTATCTCCCTGTGATCTTAGGCAAATTCCTTAACTTCTCTGTGCCTCAGATGTCTCAGTTTTAAAATGGGAATAACAATACTTACTTCTTGGGGCTTTTGTGAGGATTCAGCAAGTGCTTATAACAGGAGCTGGCCAATGGTAAGCACTCCATATATGCTAGTTGCAGTTGTTACTACAGTGATAACAACAACTCAACAACAACACTGCCTCTTTCCACAGGGATCAATGTTAGAATTAAAAGAAGGTAAATAAATGCAAGAATATTCAAAGATGATGGATTTAGAGCCCAGGAGAATAAGTAGCAAGGGGAGTTGATTTTGCCAGAAAGATGGAGAGTGTCGGGGTTGTGTGTGTGTCTGTCTTGCTTTTAAACGTGGAAGCAGTTGGACATCTAAGTACAAATATGTTAGGCGTTTGGAGCTTTAGGACAGGGCTGAGAAGGAGGACCAATGCTGGAGGTAAACTTTTTAATTAGCATCACAAGTGATTTATGGGAAATTTACTTTGTACTTTTGTACCAAGATTTAAACACCACCAAGTTGTTGCCCTCTGTTACATATGGTTCTTAGAACCATTTGTTATATAAGCAGTAAGAAGCTTATCATGCATTTTCCATTTTTAGTGGTTACGCAGAGAATAATACAGAAACTCAGCACGTATCCTAGTATAAATAACAGGGAAATCCATCTCTTTTTAAAGTTTCACAGATTTGTGAATACTTCTTGAGCTCTTTTACCATGTGTATAACTCTTAAAGGCTAGGGAGTTCTGAAGTGTAATTTAGAGGATCAAGACATTTGGTGCTTGGGTCCTTGTGTGTGGATAAGGTATTTTCTTGGTATAAGATAATGTTCTTTTAAGCGTTCTAAATTAAATGCAAGTTGTTTGAAGTTACTTGTTAGGGAATATCTTGCTTTTAATACAATAGCTGCTATATAGAATTATATGTTTTATATGTTCTTGGTTTTTTTAAAATTTGCAATTATTATTGTATACTTAAACCTTTTCCCCTTTGGATATTAAAGAGACTTTTATGGGTTTTTGGTGCATGTTTTAAATTTATACACTAAAACTTGTTTAAGCATATTTAAATTACGGTAAGTTTCTTAAACATGTAAGTCTGTGTATATTAACTTTTTCTCAAAGTCATTATGTATCGTTTTACTGACAAACCTGAAACAAACTCTCAGCATCTCAAAGTCCAGATTCATCCTGAACATTTGCTCTTACGTCAGTTTTTAAAGTTTATAGAAAGAACTTTGGTGTCTTCTAAAGTCAACAATACCATACATGAATATTTATCTTACTTTGTATACCCTGAAAGCATTATTACTGTCCATTTTATTCAGAGCTAGGAGCTTTCCCATTCCTGCTCTATGGAACTACTTCAGTTGCACTACATACAGCCCTTCTCCCATTCCCAACAGTGTTCTACCTTCTGAAAACTAAAAATTACAACATTTTTTATTAGTGAGTTCCTCTAAAAAGGTACAATAGAATAGATTTTTCCCTTCAGGGATATTTGATGGACCTTCAGAGAATTCTTGGTATCTCAAGCTTTTATTAATTTCTAAATTCTTCAGCTCATTTACCTGATACAGAAAAGATCACTTTTCCTTCCTCAAGGACATAAAAACTTTTAAATGTACCCATTTGCATAAAATCTACTTAAACAAAATTATCAGGAGATTTCAAGGACACTTTTGGATGCTTGCACATAAGAGAATCTTTTAACACGATATTATGCAAACTGCCTTGTATTATTCATCCCTTCTCTTACTAAAACATGTGAGTGGCTTGCTTGGATATGTATCTGTGTCCTTTCTTTGATAAACACTTTGAGGGAGTCTTTTGAAATGCAGTATTTTGGCCACGATTTCAACTTTACAGAAATATGGTTTCATGATAAACTCAATAAAAAGCACATTGGCAGCAGTCCACAAGCTGACTCACCAAGGAGTAATGATAGACACTTTGAAGGGAATGGCCTATCCCAGGGTCCTATTTCAAAGCTTCATGCTATGATTACATCAGTGAAAGGCAGCCAAGAAATCAAGATGAGATCTTGCTTTTACCTCCTGGGAATAATGTTAGGAAGGACTTCCATAGTAGGATGCAAGTAAGATTTTTTCCTAATAATCTTGTAAAACTTGGGGATGGGAAACAAGGTGAAGATTCAGAATCGTGGTGACGTTTGTGGGGCTTCAGTGCCATTTCCTTTTTGGGCCTGGATGAGAATAGCCTTATAGTGACTAAAGGTTGACTCAGGAAGCTCAATGCTGTATCACTTTTCAAGAGCTCAGGGAATATACTTAGCTCAGTAGTAAGCACAAGTATCATGTTCATGTCAGACACTGTAGCTACTGTTTCCTACTTGAACAGACCAGAAGAAACCAAAGCAAGACCAGAATCAGTTCAGTTTTGAGGAACAGACCCTTTGCCTACTAGCGTTGCACATTTTAGGAGTAAAAATATCATGAAGGTGGACTTGCTTCAGAACTGTGAAATCAGTACTAACTCTGATTGTTTTTGTGGATTAGAGTGATTGCAGCTCCATTTCTAAATCCGTTTTCATAGTCTTAAGTTTTTCTAGATGGCAAATTAATCTTCTGTAATCAACCAAAGATCACTTTATTGTTGACTCCGTGTAGAAATAGCAGTATGTCCGTTTCATCTTGTTGAAGGTTGTCTCAGAGATAAGAAAACACTTGAATAATCTGAAAATGTTTTTCAGAGATAAAGCTAAATGAATATGCCACGATGATAGATCGACCCATTTTTTTTTTTTTTTTTTAAAGATTTTATTTATTTATTTTTTCCCCCCAAAGCCCCAGTAGATAGTTGTGTGTCATAGCTGCACATCCTTCTAGTTGCTGTATGTGGGACGCGGCCTCAGCATGGCCGGAGAAGCAGCGCGTCGGTGCGCGCCTGGGATCCGAACCCGGGTCGCCAGCAGTGGAGCGCGCTCACTTAACCACCAAGCCACGGGGCCGGCCCGATCGACCCATTTTTGATTATTTTAGTACTTTCTATTTCTTCATAAAAATTACTGAACTTAATAGTCCTTCCCTATCAGATATTGTGGAAGATTGCTTTCAGCTATTTGCTGTATTCTTTCAAGCATAATATTTAGGAATGAAAAATTAGTTTTCAAGGTACTGTCATTTAATATGAGCTTTCTCCAGAATGTGCCTCTCAAAAGTTAAAAGTGCTTTTCTTTGTTTAGGAAATGTGTTACTTTGTGATATTTTCATGTAATTTGAGCATATAGTTATTTTTTTCCCCTAGTGATTTGGGCCTGATGTTATTGCACCGAATGAAAAAAATCTTAGTTTCTCTTTGTATTTCTTTTCTGCCCTTTTGAAATGGAGTACTTTGGCCCTTCTGTTTTTGAATTGGCCTTATGTATGCCAGTCTTACTTAATTTCTCATATGGTTTAAACTTGCATCTGTAAATTATTTATTAGCTAGCTTTACGACTTAGGCAAGTTACTTTATCTTGCCTTAGTTTCTCCCTTTGTAAAATGGGGTAGTACCTTGTAGAGTTGTTTTAAGATTGAATGACGAATAAATGGTGAAGCATTTAGAAGAGTGCTCTATGTGTGTTGGCTATTACAATTATCATAAGCAAAGACTGACTTCTCCCCTATAGTATTTACAGCTCTTGATTTTGGTAATTTTTTCATAGACCGAATCGAACAGAGCTTTGTATTAAGGAATAATAAACACCACCTTGTTTGTAATTCTTTATCATAAATTTAACTATAAGTTTGCTGCTTGTTAAAATAAAATGATACTTGATTTTTTCTCAAATTGAGCTTGAAAGATAAGAAATTAGTAGAAAGTGAGCCTTTTTCTATGTTTTAAAGGTTCCCAGACACTACTAAATGTAGGTCATTGTTGGAATTGATTCTGAGTGTACATGCAGTTATGTAGACCAAAAACAGCTTGCATGGGACTGGAATTACTGGAAAGAAAACTGTAGTTGGTAGCAAACTTCGTCAGTTAAACTGAGTGATGGATCAGCAAAGAATTTGGGGTTGCTGGGTTTTATTTATAACACTCAATTGTTTTGAAATGATTAGCCTTGAAACAAAGTAATTGAAAACTTAGATATGCTAGGAGATTTCAAATTCCTTTCCACTTAAAAATGAAAAGAAAGCATTTCTCTGGAGAGATTTAGCTCCCTGAGTGCTATATGAATCTTAGCCATTGCTGTGCTGATTATATGATCACCAGCAGTAGGAGTCTCATATTATACTGTAGTTTCAGATTTGTGCCATCACCGACTGGATTTTTAAAATGAGTTGCTCTGTTTTTTGCTAAACTATCATATATATTATAAGCCCATTAAATTGACCTTTCCCTTTTTTCCCTGTGATAAGACTTCTCTGTAATTTTAGGTCAGTGGTTCAGTTCCAGGGGTTAGATTTCCAACATTTTGGATTATATCTGGAGGATTATTGCTAATTCCTAGGTTGTGTCTTTAAACAAGATTTTTTTGAGCATTAGGGACTCCTCCAACACAATTATATTAGTAAAAGGAATTGAGTATTCACTGAATTTTTGTTTTTGAGATCTTTTCATTCAATTCATGGAATCAGAATAACTTATAGATAGTGGCAAGTCATTGCTTTTAGTTTATTCAGCAAGATTTCTCATTCCTCATTTTCTGGTGATTTAAGGGCTATAGCAGACCTGGCCAATTTTGTACCTATCCCACTTGTAGTACTGATTGGGATTTGACACAGCGGGCCAGTAGGCATTCTTCGCTGGTATTGCAGGAGCAAGCTGTTAGTTTTTTTCTGGGCCTGTGAAGCTGAGACTGCCTCTAGGAGGAGGCAGGAGGTCTGTCTAGAGTGGGAGAGAATGAGGCCAAATGAGAAAAGAGGAGCATGAGATAAAGAGAGGGATCCAGTGGCATGGAGCCTTTGAGGCCCTCCTGCCTGAAGTTCTTTCTTGCTTTGTTTCTGTGCACCACATCAGTATCCTTCTGTGAGCCAGTCAGTTCTGGTTTTAAGTTAGCTTGGGTTTCTTTGACTACAATTGAGAGTTCTGACTAGTGTATCTAATGTTAGTCTAATACTGTTTCTACAGTGACTTTCTAAGTATTTAAAGATGGTTTGGACTTGAATCTCAGGGTATGCATTTAGTATACATAGGTAAACTCAGTTCATACGTGAATTCATATGCAGTGTCAGTGGAGTGAAATGATGAAGTATCTTCCATTTTCAATGGTCTTTGCTTAGAGGGAAAAAGTGTTTATGATGGGTATAGAATGGATCAGTATTCTTTTCCAACCATTTATAGCTTTACAGTTGGAAGTTTCCTTCAAAGAGATTATCACTATAATAAGTAGAAGAGCAAAGATAAAGTCAGATTGTAATCATAATTTCACTGATGAGGCATAAATATCCTCTTTATTGTTTTCTCACAAAGCAGCTGTGCTAACCATAGAAAAGGGGCAGAAAGAGGGAGGAGGAAAACTGAGTGAAAAGTAGGACAAGAGGAAGTGAAGAGGTGAGATGTGTATACTAAGCATTAGTGGACTACTAGTAATTGCTGTAGGTTCCATGGATTGCTTGATTCTGGATTAGATGTTAACTCCTGAGGAATGAATTGTTGATAGTGGTGTAGAAAAGTCTTAATTTGTTTTCTTTAGGCTGAGGTTAAGGTTGATGTGGTTAATAAGGCATTAAGAGCAGCTTTCTTGGGCCGGCCCCGTGCCTTAGCGGTTAAGTGCGCGAGCTCCGCTGCTGGTGGCCCAGGTTCGGATCCCGGGCGCGCACCGACGCACCACTTCTCCGGCCATGCTGAGGCCGCGTCCCACATGCAGCAACTAGAAGGATGTGCAACCATGACATATCACTATCTACTGGGGCTTTGGGGGAAAAATAAATAAATAAAATTTAAAAAAGAACAGCTTTCTTGTCTTGCTTTTTAATAAGCTGTTGGCATTATGTTGTCTTGCAAAATCTGGTTCTTTTTCTTTTTTTTTTTTGTGAGGAAGATCAGCCCTGAGCTAACATCCATGCTAATCCTCCTCTTTTTGCTGAGGAAGACCGGCTCTGAGCTAACATCTATTGCCAATCCTCCTCCTTTTTTTCCCCCAAAGCCCCAGTAGATAGTTGTATGTCATAGTTGCACATCCTTCTAGTTGCTGTATGTGGGACGCGGCCTCAGCATGGCCAGAGAAGCAGTGCGTCGGTGCACGGCCAGGATCCAAACCCGGGCCGCCAGTAGCGGAACGTGCGCACTTAACCGCTAAGCCACTGGCCTGGCCGTGGTTCTTTTGTTACTTGACCCTAATTGCTTGTGTGACGCATTAGATGAGAATGAAAGGTGAGCACTCAAAACTTTCAGAAATGTTGTTTTTGGAAGCCTTTGATTAATGGGATTAATGTGTAGGAGCTGCAGTGAACATGAACAACTTTAAAATATTCCAGTCCCAAAATAAGTTTGACCATTGGCAAGAGTGTGGTAAGCCAAGTATTTGAAATGTCTATGCTACACTATCCAACTTCTAGCTTAATCTGTTTTAGCTGGCTTACCCTGTGTAAGGTGAAACTTCCTTTGAGGCTTCACTCTGTGTTAAATGCAGTTTATGGAGCTCTGTTGAAAGGTTCTTAGTTATGCAGGTCCTCGTGGTCATACCTAAAGCATACATTCTGAGTTTAGATTTAGAGTAAAATGGTTTGTATCCCAAAACATGGTTCCACCAGTGTACTAATGGTATGATTTTGGGCAAATCACTAACTTCTTAGAGCCCTACTCTAAGATTTAGGAAAAATACTTGCGTTACTGAGAGCACATGTGTATACCTCTGACTTCTTGGCTGCCAAATGGGGAAAAAAATCAGCTTTATTGAGGTATAATTTGCAAAAAATAAAATTTCACCCATTTTTAACTGTATAGTTTAAATTTTTAGATGTGTAAAGTTATATAACCACCCCTATTTCTCCCCCCCCCCTTTTTTTTATTGCTGAGGAAGAGTCACCCTGAGCTAATATCTGTTGCCAGTCTTCCTGTTTTTTGCTTGAGGAGGATTCGCCCTGAGCTAACATCTGTGCAAATCTCCCTCTGTTTTGTATGTGGGTCGCTGCCACAGCATGGCTGCTGACAAGTGGTGTGGGTCCACGCTCTGGAACCAAACCCGGGACTGCCAAAGTGGAGTGTGCCGAACTTAACCACTAGGCCACAGGGCCAGCCCCTAACCATCCCTATTTCTGTCACCCCAGAAAGTCACTCTCCTTCCCCTATCCCTGCCTCTGGCAGTTACTGATTGCTTTCTGTAACTATAGTTTTGCCTTTTCTCTAGAATTTCATATAAATGGAATCATACAATAAGTACTATTTTGTGTCTGACCTCTTTCACTTAGCATAATGCTTGAGATTCATCCCTGTTGTTAAAAGTAGTAGTAGCTTGTTTTAATTGCTAAGTAGTATTCCATTATATGGTTATTCCACAATTTCTTTATTCACTAGTTGATGGATATTTGGGTTTCTAGTTTTTTGCTCTTACGAATAAAGCTCCTATGAACATGTGCATATAGGTCTTTGTATGGGCATGTATTTTCATTTCTCTTGGTTAAATACCTAGGAGTGGAAATTGTAGGGTTGTATAGTAAATATATGCTATAACTTTATAAAAAACTGTCCGACTGTTTTCCAAAGTGGTTATACTATTTTTCCTTCTCACCAGCAATGTATGAGAATTCCAGATGCTCCACATCCTTGTTAACACTTGGTTTTGTCAGTCTTTATTAAATTGAGTCCTTCCTGTGAGTCCGTACAGATAGATATATTATCGTGGTTTTATTTTGTAATTTCCAGTTGATTAATGATCATCTTATGTGCTTATTTGCCATTCATTTATCTTCTTTGCTGAAGTGTCCTTTCAGATCTTTTGCCCATAAAAAAATTAGATTGTTTTTTGTTAAGTTGCAAGAGTTCTTTACATATTCTGGACGTGAGTCCTTTATCACAGGTTTTCAAAGCACATGTTTTGCAAATACGTTCTCATAGTTGGTGGTTTGCCTTTTCATTTTCTTTTTTTTTATAATTTTATTTATTTATTTTCCCCCCAAAGCCCCAGTAGATAGTTGTATGTCATAGCTGCACATCCTTCTAGTTGCTGTATGTGGGACGCGGCCTCAGCATGGCTGGACAAGCGGTGCGTTGGTGCACGCCCGGGATCCGAACCCGCGCCGCCGGTCGTGGAGCACGCGCACTTAACTGCTAAGCCACGGGGCCGGCCCATCCTTTTCATTTTCTTAACAGTGTCTTTCAAAGATTGAAAAAATTTTTATGAAGTCCAAGTTAATGATTTATTTTTTCTTATATGGTTAATGCTCTTTATATTCTATCTAAGGAATCTTCTCTAAACCTAAGGTCACTAATATTTTCTTCTGGAAGTTTTATAGTTTTATGTTTTACATTTAGGTCTGTGAAACACTTCAAGTTAAAGTCTGTTTAATGAATGAGGTAAGGGTTGAGTTCATCTTTTGGTATATAGATATACAGTTGTTTACATGTATATATTGTATATAGATGTACAGTTTTCCTCTAAGCAAAGCTTTAGCTGCATCCCACAAATTGACATATTATGTACTACCATTCAGTTAGAAATATTTTCTAGTTTCTCTTTTTGGCTGTGGATTATTTAGAAGTGTGTTGTTCAGCTAACAAATATTTGGGGTTGTTTTAGATATCTTATTGTTACTGATTTCTAATTTAATACCATTGTGATCAGAGAACATACTCTGTAGGATTTCACTCTTTTGAATTTGAGATTTGTTTTGTGGTGAGGCATCATGGTGAATATTCTGTGTGTCCTTGAAAAGAATGTATATCCTGCAGATATCAATTATTGGTTGATAGTATTATTAGAGTTGTTTATATACTTAGATATTTTTTGTCTACTTGTTCTATCAGTTATTGAAAGAGAAGTGCTAAAATCTCAAAGTACAATTGTGGATTCAGTTCTGTCAGTTTTTGCCTCATATGTTTTGAAGTTCTATTTTTAGGTGCATACATATTTTAGGATTGTTACATCTTCTCAGTAAAGTCACCCTTTTATTGTAATGACTTGTCCCACTTTAACTTGGTAATATTTGCTGCCCCCAAGGCCACTTTGTCTGATGTGAATATAGCTCTTGAAGCTTTCTTGTCGCTAGTAGTTGCATGGTGTATCTTTTCCATCCTTTTACTTTCAGCCTATCTGTGTCTTTGTAGTCAGTGTGTTTCTTGTAGTTAGCACAGTTAGATTGATTTTTTAATTTAGTCTGACAATCCCTGCCTTTTAATGGGTATCTTTAAAAAGGCCCATTAACATTTAAAGTAAGTATTGATATGGTTAGGTTTAAGTCTACCATCTTGCTATTTGTTTTCTATTGTGGGGATCCACTTGGACCTCCAGAATTCATATAAGATTATTTTTAACTAAAGCCATTTGACATTCAACAGATGTAGAAAGAAGCATTCTTGGAGCTTTCCTTATCTCTAAAGCAAAACCTTTTGGAAGTGAGGCTCCCACGAATCCCCTCTCCAGGGAAATTTCATGGCCATAAAGAAAAAAAATGGATAAGACCACTCACACCTGCATAAACACATATTGTCACAAACTTTTTTATCTCCTGTTTATTCCCCCTGAAACCCATTTGTTCTTCCCACAGAAGCCTCAATTCTTCCCTCCCATGAAATTAGGTATATAAACCCCCATCTTTAGCTGTTTAGAGAGCCACTTCTTTTTTGCAGTTCCATATGCATATAAGTAACACCCCCCCCTTAATCTGTCAGTTGCAGTTTAATTTGCAGCCCTCCAATATCAAACCTGTTTTTCCTCCTCAACACTAGTCATCCCATCTATTCTTAATTCTTAGTTTTCCTGCTGTTTTTCGGGTTAAGTATTTTGTAATATTTTATCTCCTACATTAGTATTAACTGTACTTGTTGTTTTCCCTAGCTGCACTAGGGTTTACAGTAAGCACCTTTATCGTATCATAGTCTACCTTCAAATATTATACCACTTGATATATAAGAGCCCTATGATAGTATACCTCCATTTTCCCCTCCTCCTGTTTTTTGTATTGTTGTCATATATTTTACTTCTAGATATGTTATAAAACCCATAATTCATTTTTGTTATATTTGCTTTATATAGTCAACTGTCTTTTTAAAGAGGGAAAGATATTTTATGTTTATCCAAATTCTTCAAGGCTTGTTTTTATTTAAAGCTTTGTTAGGGTGAGCCAAGACAGGAGCTTTTGCCCTATGGCTAATTTAGCTCTGCTTATAAGGTCTCAACTGAATGCCCTCGGAGTGTTCGGTAAGATCTTTTCACTCCTGTTGGTCAGAACCAGACGTCTGTGTAAACTCTGGTAGTTGTTATGTTTATAGGTCCCAGATAGGTGCTAGTTACCCAATGGCTCTTCTTTGCCCACTCTCATGGGATCTCACCCTGTGCGTGTATAGCTTAGTTTAGTAAAGACACAAGTGATACCGAACCTCTTAATCTCCAATTTGTCTGCCCCGTGCGCAGTAAGCCAGTCACTGAGACACCTTGGAGATGGAGAAAGGTTTATTCCAATTGGCTGAAAGGAGAAGGTGGGAGGATAGGTTTTCTCAAATCCACCTTAACAAAAGAAGAAAGCAGGGGGTCTTTATAGAGCTGAGGGGCTTGGGAGGAGGAGTTTCAGAGAAACAAAGGGGAAGTTTCCTTCAGATAAGCCCTTTGATTGAAAGATTTGAAAGCAGGGGGTCTTTATAGAGCTGAGGGGCTTGGGAGGAGGAGTTTCAGAGAAACAAAGGGGAAGTTCACTCCAGATAAGCCCTTTGGCAATCAGATTTACTGGGGCTGTGGGCTGATTATCTGGTGGTGGTATTTTCCTTGAAGGCATTCTTTTTCTTCTGCAAAACCAGCTCATAAATCCTTATGGCCCTTGAGTCACCCCTCAGGTTAAACAAGAAAACAGCAAATTAACAAGATTAACTTCTTTTCTTCTGTGTTGGGAACAAGGTCAAAGAGTAAACATGTTCTTATTGAATATTTACAGTAACCCTCAGGTCCCAGCTTCACACGGATGCCCCAGAAATTACAGCTGCCTCAACTTTCTGAAATTCATATTTGAGTTTCTGATTGGGTTTCTGCTCTGCTTGGATTCTTCCTTTTTGGCCAGGGTGTGGAAAGTGCTTCAAGGCAAAAAGTTTAGGCAGTTATAGGTCTCAGGTAATTTGTTTCCCTTCTCTCAGTAATCGAGATTCTGTGCTATTGTCCAACATCCAAGAACTGTTGTTTCATGTATTTTGTCCAGTGTTCTACTTGGTTATGGTGGGAGGGCTAGTCCCAAACTAATTACTTCATCATGGCCAGACTGATCTTTTAGAAATGCAAGATTCTGCGTGGTAAAAGCTATTATAGCCTTTGAATAAAGTAATGTATTGCATTTTGCAGGCAACCTTTTGCAGGAGCTGTCCTGGTTTAGCCAATATCCATGTTCTAATTATTCATTACAGGATTTTAAGTAAATTAAGAAATATTTAACCTTTATAATAGGATTGTAAACCGTACCCTGGATCTACTACTTTACCAGTTGTTCCCTAATGCCTACAATTGATAGCTGGAACTGTTTCACTGGCCACTGTAACTGCAGTAGTTTGAGCTTTAAGATACAGTGTCACTAATTAATTATGGATTATTCTGTTCTTGTCCTATAATATCCCAACACCTTTAGTAAAGGATTTTGTGTTGGCTTCCACCAGCTGGTATTCATTAGAATATAGAAATAATTAAGAGGACTAGCCTCTTAAAAACTCGCTTTAACGGTAAAAGAGGAAAGGTGATTCTTTTTTTTTTTTTTAAGGTTTTTATTTATTTATTTTTTCCCCCCAAAGCCCCGGTAGATAGTTGTATGTCATAGTTGCACATCCTTCTAGTTGCTGTATGTGGGACTCGGCCGCAGCATGGCCAGAGAAGCGGTGCCTCGGTGCGCGCCCGGCATCCGAACCCGGGCTGCCAGCAGCGGAGTGCGCGCACTTAACCGCTAAGCCACTGGGCCGGCCCCAGGAAAGGTGATTCTAAGTGACTTTTTTCATATGAAGGAGGCACTAAATTCTCATATTTATTGCTTAAAAAAAAAATTGTGTGGCCAAAGATATCTCATATAGTTGGGTCATTGTTTACGACTGCAGATTTCAGTTTCGTTTTCTTAGTAATATTGTTCTGTTCTCCACTCCTCATCATCCAAGAAAAGACCCTTTATATAAGATTTTAAAAACTGTACTGATGGGGCGGGCCTGGGGGCGCAGTGGTTAAGTGCTCGCACTCCGCTTCCGCAGCCCAGGGTTCGCAGGTTTGGATCCTAGGCACGCACCGACGCACCGCTTGTCATGCCGTGTTGTGGTGGCATCCCATATAAAGTAGAGGAAGATGGGTACAGATGTTAGCCCAGGGCTAATCTTCCTCAGCAAAAAGAGGAGGACTGGCATTGGATGTTAGCTCAGGGCTGATCTTCCTCACAAAAACAAAACAAAACAAAAACAAAAGCAAAAAAACTGTACTGAAATTTGCATTAAAAGTTGCAACATATACCTAGTAGGCTTTATTATCAAATGTGTAATTTTCACCTACCAAATTGGACCACCTTTGTTCACCAGAACCTTTATTTCACTGGAATAAGTCTCTGTGCCAAATTTGGCACCACTTAGGGAATAGTGCTAATATTTAAAGATTTTATTTATTCAGTTTTTTCCCCCCAAAGCCCCAGTAGATAGTTGTATGTCGTAGGTTCACATCCTTCTAGTTGCTGTACGTGGGACTCGGCCTCGCGTTGGACGGAGAAGTGGTGCCTCAGGGCGTCCCGGGATCCGAACCCGGGCCGCCAGCATCAGAGCGCGTGCACTTAACTGCTAAGCCACGGGGCCGGCCCAGTGCTAATATTTAAATATTGACAAAAGATGTCAAATAATTTCCCCTCATTTTATTGTCATCATTACTACTAGGTAAACAATAGAAGGTTAAAAAATATAGTGCATTTATTTAATACCTGTTCCTTGCTTTCCTTTTATAGCTTTTATGTCTTGGTAAAATGTCATTTTATGGGTAAATTGACATATTGTGTCCATGATATATATGGATAAGTAAGATCTTTGTGTAGCTTGAAGATCTTATGAGTAAGCAGTATTTGCTAATGATTAAATGGCATTTGAATAACCGGCAAGGGATCATTTGATACAGGGAAATTGCTTATTTATCTTGAAATTGTAAAACACTTCTTTCTGTCTGAAATCATTACATGTGTTATGTTGTTAATGCAGAGAGTTTAAGTGTTTAATTTAGAGGAGATTAGTAACTACCTGTTTTTTTTTTTTTTTTTTTTGGTGAGGAAGATTGTCCCTGAACTAACATCTGTGCCAGTCTTCCTCTTTTTGTAGGTGGGATGCTGCCACAGCATGGCTTGATGAGTGGTGTGTAGGTCCACGCCTGGGATCTGAACTGGTGAACCCGGGACCACCAAAGCGGAGCATGCCACCTTAACCACTATACCACTGGGTCGGCCCTGTAACTGCCAGTTTTATCTGGCATTAGATGAACCTGGAGGGGAAGTGTTGGGAGCATGATCTGTACTTGTGCTGTTTAGAACTTTTTTTAGAGATATGTGTATAGTTCTGTTTTACACACTAATCTTCCAATGTATGCCAGAATAAGGTTTACTTCTTGATATACTGAAAAATAAGCCCATGATATTAAGCAAACATCTATAAATTGATCATATAATATAAAATAACTTCCATGTATTCTACTTAATTTTGAACTTGAAAGTTCTCCACTTTGATAGCAGGTAGGAGAGCTCTCTAAAGCATTTCCGCTGCCTTGGAACATCTTCCTTTTTCATATCTTTGCCTATTTCCTTTATAGGATTTGGCTTAGGTTTCTTAATACAATAAATATTTACCAAGTGCCACCTATTTACTAGGCACTGTTATGCCCTAGGCCTTGTGGATGCAGTGGTGAACAAGCTTACATGGTCTCTGACCTCATTCAGTTTGTAGCCTACTAAGGAAAAAGAAGAGGCATAGGAGTTGGGGAATTACTCATGTATATAAGTTACTTTTTTGAATCAAGAGGGTAAGATATAGGGCCGGCCCCGTGGCTTAGCAGTTAAGTGCGTGCGCTCCGCTACTGGCGGCCCGGGTTCGGATCCCGGGCGCGCACCGACGCACCGCTTCTCTGGCCATGCTGAGGCCGCGTCCCACGTACAGCAACTACAAGGATGTGCAGCTATGGCATACAACTATCTACTGGGGCTTTGGGGGGAAAAATAAATAAATAAAATCTTTAAAAAAAAGAGGGTAAGATATGCCGAATAATAGTCTTCTCTTTTCTTTTGGTACACTGGGTGTTTTACCAGAATCTGTCTGGAAGTTCTCAATCAACTGTTAATTTAAAGGGAATATATCATGTCATTTGTTAAGAGTAAAGGGAATTTTCACTAAAATGTCTTAGTTGTGGATTCTAAAAGGTGGCAGTACACAATATTATTTGCCTTTAAGAATACAAAGAAAGGATTTTCTGTCTGTCTAGTCAGTTGAATTGTCTTACTTTCCCCACAAGAAACATTTTAGTATCAGGCTAAAATCTAAAATTATAGCTCTTAATGTTTTGGGGAAAAATGTCATATGACTACATAGTTTTGCTAGCAGTCACTGGGTCATTAATTAAGTTTCCTCATTTTATGCTTCCTGTTCTTTTTCCTTTTTTCTGGGGGAAAAAAAGTTTTCTCTAGGCTCCACCTCTTCAGTCTTTAGTGTGGCACATTTTTATTCTTTACACCAAAAGTGTACATACTTAAAAGTAAGTGACATTCTGTCTTGCCATGGATTTCTCACTGACACATTTGGCCAAGTGGTTTAAACTGTCCAATTTTATATACATTGAAAGCAAAAAGCTAGCCAAGAAAGGAGAAAGGAAAGTTTTCTCATCAAGAGGTTAATAAAATTATTGTCATAAAACAGTGATATATGCTCAATAAGACATTTGGCTCTTGAAATTTGTTAAGTATTTCTGGACTATTAATTTATATTCACCTTTGGGCATGTTTCCAGTCCTGGTTTTAATCTGTAGGAAATATTTTTCTAGGTTAATCTCAACCCAGTATAATTATGTTTACAATGTATTTCAGATCAGACTTCATTAGAATACTAGTTGATGACTTTATATGTGCATTTTATTTTACCTGTGCTTTTATTATTCTTAAGATTTAGATAATTTGCTTTAAAAAATTTAATGAGATAACTCAGACACTCAGTTATTCCTTATTAGCTAAAAAAAATTATTGGTTCACTGCATATTGTGCTAATTAAGTGACTCATTTATGCTAGTTAAACCATCTATAATAGGCTAGAGAAAGAACATTTTGTTGGAGTCTTACTTTGTAAAATTAAGCCCATTGGGAAATTCATGGTTAAGAGTAAGACTTTAGGAATACAAGATGCTTAAGCTGAAGTCTGGGGGCTTGTATGGACTTGAAGTAACAGTAGGTATGGGACTTGAGGAAACAATATCTTGCTAAATTTGTGTGTGTGTTCAGTTTTGGTACCTACTGGTATTTAGAATATTTGAATGTTATATTAATTTGGATATTTATATTTTGCATCTGCATAACAAAAGGGAAATGGTTGATAGTTAAACTTTTTGAATGGTAGGAAAAGAATCTTTTTATTTTATTTATTATTTTATTTTATTTTTTGCTGGGGAAGATTAGCCCTGATCTAACATCTGTTGCCAGGCTTCCTCTTTTTTTTTTGGTTTGAGAAAGATTAGCCTTGAACTAACATCTCTGCCAGTCTTCCTCCACTTTATATGTGGGTCGCCGCCACAGCATGGCTGATGAGTGATGAGTGGTGTAGGTCTGCACCCGGGATCCAAACCTGTGAACCGGGCTGCTGAAGCAGAGTGTGCCAGACTTAACCACTATGCCACAGGGTGGCCCCTAAACGTGAGCTTTTTTTTTTCCTTTTTATTGGCTGAGGAAGATTTGCTCTGAGCTAATATCCGTTGTCAGTCATCTTCTATTTTGTATATGGGTCCCTGCCACAGCATGGCCACCGACACGTGATGTGGTCTGCACCCGGCAACCGAATCCAGGCCGCCGAAGTGGAGTGCACTGAACTTAACCACTAGACCATGGGGCTGGCCCAGGAAAAGAATCTTAGAGGCAAAGGAAATCATGTCAAGACCAGTGTTGTACACCTATTGTGGTTAAAACGTTTTTTTTTTAACCTTATGTATAAATCTCTAGAAATTATTCAAGCTTTGATATAAAGTATAGATATAAATCAAATAAATCATATTTGGCTTAAAGATTGATACTGACCAAATGCAAAAAGCAAACCTTGTGAGTTTTGCTGCTTCTAATTTTTCTTTTGCCTTTTTGATATTCTTCTTTGGAGATGTGTGAGTGGCTAGTTTTTTCAGATTTTACTAAATTTTGTTTAATGATTTAAAAAAAGCTTACAGGTCCGGCCCTGTAGCTTAGTGGTTAAGTGCACGAGCTCCGCTGCTGGCAGCCCGGGTTTGGAACCCTGGACGCGCACCAACGTACTGCCTCTCTGGCCATGCTGAGGCCACATCCCACATACAGCAACTAGAAGGATGTGCAACTATGACATACAACTATCTACTGGGGCTTTGGGGGGAAAAAAAATAAATAAAATTAAAAAAATTCTCTGGTGTGTCCATTTAAAAAAATAAATAAATAAATAAATAAAGCTTACAAATTTAGTATGTCAGAGTTATAACATAGACTCCACAGGGTTTTGTGTGTTTTTTTTTGGGGGGGGTATTGTCCTCTTTTAATGATACAATATCTTAATGAACATCCCATTAATATTTTGGGGAATTTCTTTTGGGGGAACTTAGGATTTTTTATTTTATTTTTTGATGCATCGTTCATTTATTTTCTGAAATTCTGGGGCCGGCTGGGTGGCATAGTGGTTAAGTTCATGTGGTCTGCTTTGGCAGCCCAGGGTTCATGGGTTCAAATCCTGGGCATGGACCTACACACTGCTCATCAAGCCATGCTGTGGTGGCATCCCACATACAAAATAGAGGAATATTGGCACAGATGTTAGCTCAGGGCCACTCTTCCTCAAGCAAAAAAAAAAAAAAGTGAAATTCTTATTTCACTTTACTACTTTTGCTTTATGTATATATTCACATATATGTAATTTTATGGTGGTAAAATATACATAACATGAAATTTACCATTTTAACCATTTTTAAGTGTACAGTTCTGTGGCATTAAGTACATTCACATTGTTGTGCAACTGTCACCACCATCGATCTCCAGAATTTTTTTTCATTTTCCCCAACTTAAATTCTGTACTTGTTAAACACTAACTCCCAGTTCATCCCTTTCCCTAGCCCCTAGCAACCACCATTCTACTTTCTATCTCCTTGAATTTGACTACTCTAATTACCTCATATAAGTGGAATCATACAATATTTGTTCTTTTGTGACTGGCTTATTTCACTTAGCACAACGCCATTGGTTCATCCATGTTGTAGCATGTGTGAGAATTTCCTTCCTTTTTAAGACTGAATAGTACTTCATTGTACATATATACCAAATTTTGTTTATCCACTCATCTATGGACACTTGGGTTGCTTCCACCTTTTGGCAATTGTGAATAATGCTGCTATGAGCATGGGTGTACCAATACCTGTTCAAGTCCCTGCTTTCAGTTCTTTTGGATGTATACCCAGAAGTGGAATTGCTGGATCATATGGTAATTTTATGTTTAATTTTTTGAGGGACCTCCATACTGTTTTCCACAGTGGCTGCATTGTTTTACATTCCCACCAGCAATGCACAAGTGTTCCAATTTCTCCACACCCTAGCCAACACTTTATTATTTTTATTTTTTTAACAATAGCCATCTTAACAGTGTGAAGTAGTACCTCACTGTGGATTTGATTTGCATTTTCCTAATAACTAGTGAGGTTGAACGTCTTTTCTTGTGCTTACTGGCCCTTTTTATGTCTTCTTTGGAATAATGTCTAAGTCTGTATTAGCCTGCTCAGGGTGCCATATAACAAAATACTACAGGCTGGGTGGCTTAAACAACAGAAATTTACATTTTCAGGGAAAGTCCAAGATCAAGGTTCTAGCAGTTTATTTTTTGGTGAGGACTCTCATCCTTGCGTGAAGAAGGCCACTTTGTCCTCACATGGCCTTTCCTCTGAGCAAGAGTAGAGAGAGCTTTCTGGTGTCTCTTTTTATAAGGATCAGAGCCCTGCCTTTATGACGTCATTTACCCTTAGTTACTTCTGTAAAGTCCCTTTCTCCAAGTACAGTCGCTTTGGGGATTAGGCTTCAACATTTGAATTTTGAGGCAATGCAAACATTCAGTCCATAACAAAGTCTTTTGCCCATTTTTGAATTTTTTTTTTTAAAGATTTATTTATTTTTTTCCCCCCAAAGCCCCAGTAGATAGTTGTATGTCATAGCTGCACATCCTTCTAGTTGCTGTACGTGGGACGCGGCCTCAGCATGGCGGGAGAAGCTGTGCGCGCTTGGGATCCGAACCCAAGCCTCCAGCAGCGGAGTGTGCACACTTAACCGCTAAGCCACAGGGCCGGCCCTGAATTTTTTTTTGTTGAATTGTAGAAGTTTTTTAAAAAAAAATTCTAGATACTAATTCCTTATCAGATATTGTGATTTGCAAATATTTTCTCCCATTCTGTGGCTTGCCTTTGTTGATAGTGTCGTTTGTGCAAAAGATTTTCGTTTTGATCAAGTACAGTTTGTTAATTTTTTTGTTTCGTGACCTGTGCCTTTGGTGTTATATCCAAGAAGTCATTGCCAAATGAAATGTCATGAAGCTTTCCCCCATGTGTTCTTCTAAGATTTTTATAGTTTTAGCTCTTTGATCCATTTGAGTTAAATTTTGTATGTGGTATAAGATAAGGGTCCAGCTTCATTCTTTTGCATGTTCATATCCAGTTTGCCCAGAATCATTTGTTGAAAAGACTATCTTTTTCCCATTGAATGGTCTTGATACCTTTGTAGAAAACTGTTTGCCCATATATGCAAGGTTTTATTTCTGGGCTCTCTTCTAGTCCCTTGGTCTTTATGCTAGTACCACACTGTTTTGATTATTGTAGCTTTGTAGTAAATTTTTTTTTTGTGTGAGGAAGATTCGCCCTGAGCTAACATCCATTGCCAATCCTCCTCTTTTTGCTGAGGAACATTGGCCCTGGGCTAACATCCGTGCCCATCTTCCTCTACTTTATATGGGACGCTGCCACAGCACAGCTTGACAAGCGGTGTGCCAGTCCGCGCCCGGGATCCAGACCTGTGAACCCCAGGCTGCTTAAGCAGAGTGCGCAAACTTAACCACTATGCCACTGGGCTGGCCCCTGTAGTAAATTTTGAAATCAGGAAGTGTGAGTTCTCCAACGTTGTTTATCTTTTTCAATACTGTTTTGGCTGTTCAGGGTCCTTTGAAATTCCATGTGAATTTTAGGGTGAATTAAAAAAAAATTTTTTTTTTATTGAGTTATCATTGCTTTATTTATTTTAATTTTTTTAAACCTTTTTTTTTTTTTTTTTTGGTGAGGAAGATTAGCCCTCAGCTAACATCTGTTGCCATTCCTTCTCTTTTTGCTGAGGAAGATTGGCCTTGAGCTAACATCTGTGCCCCTCTTCCTCTATTTTATATCTGGGACGCCTGCCACAGCATGGCCTGATAAGCAGTGCCTAGGTCCACAGCCGAAATCCGAACCTGCGAAGCAGAGCACGCAAACTTAACCACTACACCACCGGGCTGGCCCCAGCTTTATAACATTATGTAAATTTCAAGTATACATCATTATATTTCAATTTCTGTGTAGATTACATCATGTTCACCACCTCAAGAGTAATTGCCACCACACACGTGTGCCTAACCACCCCTTTAGGGTGAATTTTCGTACTTCTGAAAAAACATCCTTGGAATTTTGTTAGAGATTGAATTGAATTTGTAGATCGCTTTGGGTAGTATTGATATCTTCACAATATTAAGCATTCCAATCCATGAACACATGATATCTTTCGTTTGTTTTATGTTGTCTTTAATTTCTTTTAGCAATGTTTTTGTAGTTTTCAGCACACAAGTCTTTTGCTTCCTTGGTTAATTTTATTCCTAATTATTTTATTGTTTTTGATGCTATTGTAAATAGAATTGTTTTCTTAATTACCTTTTTGGGTTGTTCATTGTTAGTGTATTTTATTTTTTTCTTGGACCAAGAATAGCAATTGCTAGCTTTTCTAGTTTGTAACTAACTTAGTTATCCATACTGACGTTTGTAATTGATTTAGTAGTCTTAAGTAACAGCTTTTAAAATGTTTGGGATGAAATAATTTGGAAAGCATTTTTCCCTTAATTTTTTTGATGCTAGCGGTAATTTGTGTGTCCTATGTTCTGTCTGGATATTGGGATAGTAGCTTGGGAGTGACCTAAGAGTTGGAGATAAATTGATTAAAAATTAAGAGTAATTGTAGTGAATAATTGCAGATATAACTTAAAGGGTTAAATACTGAGATTGTTAATTTTATATGTTAACTTGACGGGGCCCAGGGGTTCCCAGATTAAACATTTTTTCTGGGCCGGCCCTGTGGCTTGGTGGTTAAGTGCACGCGCTGCGATGCTGGCGGCCCGGGTTCGGATCCCGGGTGCGCATCGAGGCACCACTTCTCCGTCCATCCTGGGGCCGAGTCCCACATGCAGCAACTAGGAGGATGTGCAGCTACGACACACAACTATCCACTGGGGCTTTGGGGGGAAAAATAAAATAAATAAAATCTTTAAAAAAAAACAAAAAAAAACAAAAAAAAACATTTTTTCTGTGTGTATCTGTGAGGGTGTTTCTGGATGAGGTCAGCATTTGAATAGATGGAATTAGTAGCCTAGATTGCTTTCCCCAATGTGGGTGGGCATTGTCCAATCCTTTGAGGGCCTGAATAGAACAAAAAGGCAGAGGAAGAAGGAATTCACCTCATTTTGCTTCCTGCCTGCGTGCTCAGCTGGGACATTGGTCTCCGGCCCTTGGACTGGGATTTATACCATCAGCTCCTCTGGTTCTCAGGCCTTTGGACTTGGACTGAAATTATACCACTGGCTTTCTTGGGTCTCCAGCTTTCAGATGGCAGATCATGAGACTTCTCATCCTCCATAATCCTGTGAGCCAATTCCTCATATTAAATCTCTTCATATATATCCTGTTGGTTCTGTTTCTCTGGAGAACTCTGACTAGTACAAATTCCATTTTTTAAAATAAGGAACCGAGGAGTAGGAGTATAAACATATTACTTTCCTTTTTATTTGCTTTTCTTTTTTTTTAAAAAAAAATGACAGCTTTGTTTAGCTGTAATTCACGTACCATAAAATTCACAATTTTAAAGTGTACAATTTTGTGGATTTTAGTATATTCATGGAGTTGTGCAGTAATCACCACTCGTTTCAGAATATTTTCATCACCCCCAAAAGATACCCCATATGTTTTAGCAGTTACTCCCCTTTCCCACCTCTCCTCAGTCTCTAGCAACCACTAGTTGACTTTCTTTTTCTATGGATTTGCTTATTCTGAATATTTTGTATAAATGGAATCATATATTATGTGGTCTTTTGTGTCCAACTTCTTTCACTTAGCATAATGTTTTTAGGATTCATCCATGTTGTAGCATGTATCAGTACGTCATTCCTTTTTATGCCTGAATAATATTCTGTTGTATGGATTATACCACATTCATGCATCAATGGACATTGAGTTGTTTGCACTTTTTCACTATTATGAATACTGCTATTATGAACATTTATGTATAGGTTTTTGTGTGGACACATATTTTCAGTGAAATTGCTGAGTCATATGTTTAACTTTTTGAAGAACTGCCAGACTGCAACATTGACTGTACTATTTCACATTCCCACCAGTAGTATATTAGGGTTCAAATTTATCCACATCCTTAACGGCACTTATTATTGTCTTTTTGATTTCTAGCAATCCTTAGTGGGTTTGAAGTGGTGTATCATTGGTTTTGATTTCCATTTCCCTAATGACTAATGATGTTGAGCATGTTTTCATGGGCTTATTGGCCATTTGTAGATTTTCTTTGGCAAAATGTCTATTCAGATCCTTTGCCCACTTTTTAATTTATTATTTTTAGAATTATTGTTAAGTTGTATTGTTCTTTATGTATTCTGGATATAAGTCTTTTATCAGATATATAATTTGGAAAAATTTTCTCCCATTCCATGAATTGTCTTTTCCCTTTCTTGATGATATCCTCTGAAGCACAAGTATGCTTAATTTTGATGAAATCCCATTTGTCTGTTTTTTTCTTTGGTCACTTAGGATTTTGTTTTTTTTCCTAAGAAGCTACTGCATAATCCAAAGTTGTGAAGGTTTACGCCTAAGTTTTCTTGTAAAAGTTTTAGAGTTTTAGCTCATACATTTAGTCTGTGACCCATTTTGAGTGAATTTTTGTGTGTGTGTGTGTGTGTGTGAGGAAGATTGTATATAGGATGCCGCCACAGCATGGCTTGAAGAGCGGTGTGTAGGTCTGCACCCGGGATCTGAACTCTGGGCCACCAAAGTGGAGTGTGCAAACTTAACTGCTACGCCACTGGGCCGGCCCCCACATTGTCTTGATTTCTGTAGCTTTGCAGTAAGTTTTGAAGTTGAGAAGTGTGAGTCCTTCAACTTTATTCTTTTTCAAGATTGTTTTGGTTATTCTGGGTCCCTTGCGTTTCCTGGTGAATGTTAGGATTAGCTTGTTAATATATGCAAAAACGTCAGCTGATATTTTTATAGGGATTGCATTGAATTTGTAGATCAGTTTGTGGGTGCGTTGCCACCTTAACAAATTAAATCTTTTTTTTGGTGGGAAAAGAGTTGCTCTGAGCTAACATCTGTTGCCAATTTTCCTCTCCCTTTTTTTTTTTTCTCCTCCTCAAAGCCCCAGTACATAGTTGTATATTCTAGTTGTGAGTCTTTCTAGTTCTTCTGTGTGAGCTGCTGCCACAGCATAGCTACTGACAGATGAGTGGTGTGGTTCCAAGCCTGGGAACTGAACCCCGGGCCGCTGAAGTGGAGCGCACTGAGCTTGAACTGCTAGGCCACCAGGGCTGGCTCAACAAATTAAATCTTTTGATCCACGAACGTGGGATTTCTTTCCATTTGTTTGTCTTCTTTAATGTCTTTCAGCAATGTTTTGTAGCTTTGAAGTTTTTTGCTTTAATTCTTGATTCTTCATTTTCTTTTCTAGATTTTGAAGTGTATTAGAGAGTAATGTTATTCTTCCTTAGCGGTAATAGTTTATTAGAAGAGAAGATTTGAGTGTTGATGAGTTTCCAGAGCAGTATGCAATATGGTACATGCACTAGGCACAGCAATGCTTGTGTGAAGTGATAGTGCTATTTCTCCGGTGAGGCTCTTTAAGGGAGGGAAACATACTACATCAATTTCTTGTTTCTATCAGTGCCTTCCAAAATAAAATTTCAATACACAAGTAGGTGAATAAATTCTCTTTGTAAAATATTAAAACATTAAAGATATGGCTAAAATTCCTTTAACCATCATGTTCAATCCTGCTCTTTCCTCAGTTTCTCTACAGGTAATCACTATAATTAGTTTTGTTTCTTCCAGGCTTTTTTACTCATGCCTTTGTGTATATATGTACCCCTAAGTAATATATGACATTCTTTTTTTCTTCTTAATATACTTACATTTCTCTCTACATTTTACATTTTTCCTTAGCAATATGTCTTAGAGATGTTTACTTAAATATTATATAGCATTCTGTAATATCATAATTTACTTATTTAGGTATTCTTCTATTGATGAATATTTAGGTTGTTTCCAGTATTTTGTCCTTACTGCTTGTTGTAGTGAAGATACGTTTTTATATATCTCTCAATGCATATGTGTGACTATTTCTCTGAAGTATATTAAGAGAAACAGAGTTGCTGGATCATATGGTATGCATAGCTATAGTTTTAATATATTGCCAAAACGCTCTTTAAAGTAGCTGTAACAATTTTACTTCTACCAAAAGTGTATGCAAGTAGTCATTTTCCACAGGCTTTCCAGTATTTGAAATTAAACAATATATTACTTTTTGCCAATCTTATGGATGGACGTTATCTTCATTGTTTTAGTTTATATTTTTCTGATTATTTATGAGGTTGAGCATATTTTTATATGTATTTGAATATTTGCATTTATTCTATGATTTCCCATTATCATTTGTGTACTTTTTTCAGTTGTTTTTTTTGTCTCATAGATTATAGGAGGTTTTGAAAAGACTATGAGCAATTCCTTTTAGATTATTGTTAGATAGCTTTAGGAAGGTGTACATTTGTCACTGTCTATTTAGTCAGACTTGCTATTTTTAAAGGTATCTCTAAGCTTAAAGGGAAGGTCTGTATTTTGAGTGAAATGCTTATAGCATTGGGCACGTGGTTGAGGAGTGGGAGTGGAGTGTGGAGAATAGAGCAGGTGAGGGCCAAGTGACTTGGGGAGGCACCTAGGTTGGCTTCCATACAAACAGCCTTTTCTTTTTTATAGTTAAGTCAATTTCAGTGAATTTTTTTTCTTAGCATTTGATGTCCCAATCATTTTTCAAAGCCTAAATTGTATTTATTTTGAAGTCAACTTTATTAAGGTATAATTTGCATACAACAGAATTCACCAGATGTATACACTTATAAAATCACTGCTCCATTCAAGATGTAGAATTACTGCAAAAAAGTTTCCTAATGCCATTTTGCAGTCACTAATACCTCTAGCCCCAGCAAACCACTGATTGAATCTCTCTGTCGCTATAGATTAGTTTTCCCTGTTACAGAATTTAATAAAAAGGGTCATTCCCAGATCTTTTATGTGGACTTCTGAGCTTATGATTGTATTCAGTTTGTTATTAAGAAAGTGAACTTTGGGCTGGCCCCGTGGCTTAGCGGTTAAGTGCGCACGCTCCACTACTGGCGGCCTGGGTTCGGATCCTGGGCGCGCACCGAGGCACTGCTTCTCCAGCCGTGCTGAGGCCGCATCCCACATACAGCAACTAGAAGGATGTGCAACTATGACATACAACTATCTACTGGGGCTTTGGGGAAAAAAAAGGAGGAGGATTGGCAATAGATGTTAGCTCAGAGCCGGTCTTCCTCAGCACAAAAAAAGGAGGATTAGCATGGATGTTAGCTCAGGGCTGATCTTCCTCACAAAAAAAAAAAAGTGAACTTAAAATGATTAACTTTTAAGGGTTGTTGGCTAAAAAATCTTCAGTTTCCTTAGAGTTGAGAGTGGTTTCTGAATGGTGACTTGGCAACTTTACTTCACTAGTTAGAAAAAAATTTTGTTTTAAATTCTGCAGTGGAAATACTGACACAACACAACAAGGTTAACAGTACTTGAATCTCTGAAATGAGATATAGCCCTGTGGAAGGAAGATAGCAGTAGCTGATCCACCCCTATCCATTTCCATACTTGCCTCTTAAATGTTAGTTTCATGGTACTGTTTACAATTACATACATTGATTTTGGTTTATATTGTCCTATACGTGCAGACATTGTTTTCCAATAAAGGACAACATCCAAAGTGATACACTGTTTAGTTTTTGCCAAAGCTATAGTTTTAAAAAATGATTTTCTGTTCCCATAGTCCCCTCAAAAGGGGAAAAACACTTCTCCATGTTTTTTGTTTGTTTTCTCAAGCAGACTAAAACTACGACAGTTGAGGGGAGTGTGTCTAACCTGTTTTCTAGCAGTTTTGTAAGACAGTTAATGTTACAGATTCATCAACATTTCATGTTATTTGGTGGGAACTCCTGACAGCTAGCTCTTCTTTCTTCCTTGCATATGCCTTGTTCTCAGTGCATACCTTCTACTCAAAGTTCTGCAATGGTTATTCTTTTAAAAGAATATCTGTCTCAGAGGTATACTCACGTTAGCCAAAATTACAGTGACTGGTTATAAATCTGAGTGCCAGTGTAATGTATGTCAGTCTGTTGCGTTGTAGGTTTTGGATTTGAACTGAGAACTTCTCTGTTCTCTGAAAGCACTTCTTGTTTTTTTAATTTTTAAAGAAAATTGAGATCTAATATGCATATAATAAAGTGTGGTAACCTTAAATTAAGGCTTGTTAACTGTTTACATATGTATAAACCTGTTAACTTCACCCCATGAAGATAGAACCTTTACAGCTCGCCTCCCGCCCTTTCCTAGTCAGTCATACACTAAAGAGATAATCACTATTTTGACTTCTGTCATTATAGTGCCTTTATTTCTAATTTCATATTAAAAGTTCTTTTTAAAACATTTCTTTTTTTGGTTATAAATTTAATAGAGCAGGTTAATACCTAACCTATTAGTAAAGTTATAATCAGATTGCTTGGAAGCATGGAAGTGAGCAAGGTGAATTATGATTCAGATGATTAGTAACATCATTCTATGGTAGTCTTCTGCAGCCTTCCTCATGGTCAGAATGTATTTTACTTGGGACTGGAGTGCAACCTTTTTTTTCATTTGAATTTTTTTTTTATCGTAAGGAAAATATAGAATAATAAAGTAATATAATGAATGTTCATCTACCTACAGACTAATTTAACAATATTAATCTTCTGTCGTAGTTGTGTCAGATTTTAAAAAAAATAATTTTTTGCTTTGATTTAATTTCAAATTTAGTAAGAGTTATAGAAATAATACGAGGAACTTACCAATGCCCTTCACCAGCTGTTTACATTTTGCTTCATATGCTTTATCATTCTCTCTCCATTTTTTTCCCGAACCGTTTGAGAGTAAGTTTTAGAGGCACTGTGCCCATTTGCCTCTAAGTACTTTGGAGTTTATTTCCTAAGAATAAGGTAAGGACGTTTTCTTATCTAACCACAGAGCAATCCTTTATGGGTTTTTATAGTTTAATTTTGAGGATAATGTAAGTTCTTGGATATACCTCACAATAAGCAAAATATCTCACGTATGACCTCAGATTCCTATATCATCAGAATTTTTAGTATGTTTCTAAGCTTTTTAACTAAATGGGAATGTAGCTTGTTTTACTATTGGTCAAGACATTTTGAAATTTGAGAATTAAAATGCATCTTGCTGACTTTTGCCTGTATTTCATTGGGTTGTTGTCACCAGGTATACTGTATTCCAGTATCTTCACATCATTTTTGAACTGAGAGGTACTAATGAGACTTTAATCTGTCAATATCCTTTGCACATTGATACTATGATGTATCGAGATGATACTATAAACCCAACAGAACATTTTTAGTTGTCCCTTATTACTACCTTCTACAGAGATGATGTACTTGTGCTTGTCCAAGCCGCATTTCCTCTCCTACCTGTTCTCCCTATAATGGTACACATTTTTAGAGCAGTTGATTTATGGATAAAGACAATTATATTATGTATAATATCTATGAAAGTGAGTAAATTTGCTTGTGAAAATTAAACATGGAACACTAAAGGTCTTAGAACACATCTAACCGAATGAGCAACTATCCATAGTGGAGTACTTGAATAATGTAGTGGTTTTCCTCATGCCTTGTTGGGTATTCTGGAGCCCAATTTTTCTCTTATACATGGAATTTCTGGCGTTTTCTCTGTTATATTGCATTTTAGTGTAAAATTTATAATATAATCTCTTTTCCTTAGTATCTATGTTTCAGTCCTTTATTATACATTGTCATATTTGTACAATTGGAAGAGATCTTATTGTTTTAGGGGAAAACTGCATTCAGGTGATATGTCACATCATGGTGTGGTGTCCATTCTATCTTGGTATTTTAGAATCTAGAAATGTACTAGCTCTTTGACCTTGGGCAAATTACTTAATTCTTGGGAGACTTGGAGTCCTCACTGTGAGAAGGGGATAAGTAGTACCTACCTCAGCAGAAGATTAAATGAGATAATGTATGAAAAGTATATAGCTCAGTGATTGGCACATAGTTCAGTAAATACTAGCTTTTAATTTTATTTATTTATCTTTTCCCCCCCAAAGCCCCAGTAGATAGTTGTATGTCATAGCTGCACGTCCTTCTAGTTGCTGTATGTGGGACGCGGCCTCAGCATGGCCGGTGAAGTGGTGCGTCGGTGCACGCCCGGGATCCGAACCCGGGCTGCCAGCAGCGGAGCACGCACGCTTAACTACGAAGCGATGGGGCTGGCCCAATACTAGCTTTTAAATATGAAGATAATGATATTTACTGTCATGTATTCTTAATGATGGGAGCGTTCTGAGAAATGCCTTTTTGTTAGGCGATTTGGTCATTGTGTGAACCCCATAGAGTGTACTTACACAAACCTAGATGCTATATAGCCTGCTACACATCGAGGCTATATGGTACTTATCTTATGGGACCAGTGTTGTTGACTGAAATGTCGTTATGCGGAGCATGACTGTATTCAGAGTTTGGTTTTGTTTAACAAAATAATATTTAAATATCCCTTTAGACTAGTTTTACTAAGCCTATGTTGTTTTATTATAGTATTCAAACAGAGCTCTGTATGCAGTATTTTAACTGTAGTTCCCTGTGGGCCCAGTAATGGATACTTCTATAATAAAGACCTTTAAGAGCTTTCTTACGTATATTGGTTTATTCTCTAGTAATCCCATGAGGTTGTTTGGTCAGGGGAGATAATTATATTTCTTTTGAGAGCTCAAGAAACAAATACCTGAGTGAGTGTAAGGTGTCACTAGTTATTGATACATAGCAAGGCATTACTAAGTGCTAGGTATACTTCTAATTGCTTCTTTGTATTAGATCACTTAATCCTTACAATAACACTATGAGACATTGTTGCCATCAGAGGCATGTGAATGAAAAGTGACCTGCTCAAGATTACAGAATTAATAAATGCCTGAATTAGCTTTTGAGGCAAGATCAGGCTGACTCTAAAGCTGTGCAAGAATGCCTAAAAACTAACACTGTTTAAAATGCCAGTGTAAATTTTTAATTCTTAAACATTAATATTCCTCTTGCAGGCTTTTTTAAAACAGCAAAAACTGAAGTGATACTGCAGAATAAAAGGGGAAATCATATTCCTCCACTCTGCCACAAGCTGTGGGAACAGAATAAAGGAAGAAAAGCAGGAAATCTAGTTTTAAATCCTGACCTTTGCAAAAGAATTTGCTTTTCTGATTAGGTTTACCGTCTGGTTAAATAATCTCTTCTCCCCCTGTACCCTTTCCAGAGAAAAGTTTAGAAGTCGGAGACAAAACCACTATCGTTTTGAAATCCTTTAGATGGGTTTGCATCTCTTCCTATTCTATAGTCTGCAGTTCTAATTTGGACCAAGATTAGATTTAGGAAGAGTAAGAGATTCCTTAACTTCTCCAGTTTTGTTGCAGTACTTACGCTAACCCCATAATAAATTTTTTTTGAAAAGTCAGATTATTTGGGTATGCTTGGGAACTTTTAGGTAGTTGTAGTCTCATTAATATACTGATCACATAGACCAAATTGTCTTATCCGGTCAGCTTTTTGCTTCCTTGCCCTTATATTTGCTCTGTTGTGCTGGTGCCCATAACAACACAGACTTACAGCCCAGTAATGCAGGGCAAGTAGGCTTCCTTCCTACCCTGGAGCTTTTTCCTGTACTAGATGCCAGCTCTGAGGATGGTAAGCCTGGGAGTTTTAATGGAAAACCTGATTTCCTGACTTTCTCCCATTAGATTAGATTGTCTCAGTGCTGAAAGAGAGAGGCTTTAAGAAAGTGGGTAGAAAACAATGCTCAGCTTGAGGATGTTTAATAAATCTTCAGCTTTAGAGTGAATGGATTTCTTGCTTTTTTAACATCTCAGAAAATGTCACTGGCTTTTTACTATTTAATAGTAATAATCTGTAGTAGAACATTATTTAGTGGCACCAAGTTTTCAATTTAGTAGTCATTTATTTGCCTTGGTAAATTCTCTGTATTTTCCCATGTAACCCCAAACTTGCTTTTCTTCACAGTTTTCTGAGTTAATTTCTTTGAATAGGATATAAAATTGTAATGTTAAAAAATATGGTACCCCTCATCCTTTGCATTTGAGTTTTAAGATGCTTATGTTTTTGATATTACTAACCTCACTAAAAGGCATCATGATGAATTTGATCTGATTTTTGCATTTAAAGGCTTGTATTTTACCCCGTTTCCAGAATCTTCTCTCAAGCACCCACTGCTACTGCTGACAAAACTAAGATACTTCTTGATAATGGATTAAGCTTCATTATTGTATACCATCTTATTTTCTATATTGTCTTTCTAGTCCTACTAGCGTTTTTTTTTTTTTTTTTTGTGAGGAGATCAGCCCTGTGCTAACATCTGCCAATCCTCCTCTTTTTTTGCTGAGGAAGACTGGCCCTGGGCTAACATCCGTGCCCATCTTCCTCCACTTTATATGGGATGCTGCCACAGCATGGCTTGCCAAGCAGTGCGTTGGTGCGCGCCTGGGATCTGAACTGGTGAACCCCGGGCTGCTGCAGCGCAGCACGCGCACTTAACCGCTTGCGCCACCGGGCAGGCCCCCTACTAGTGTTTTAGCTTTACTGTATTTTGTCTTCTAACTCATTCAGATTTGGCAGTTTTAATATGCTTATCAGCAGGGCTGAATCTTTTTTTCTCAAGAGAATACTGACACTTTAAATAGCTGTAAAAATTAGTTGAGTGTCAAGTCGTCCTCTTCTGGAAACTCCTCCTTACCATGCACTGTTTACTTTTGATCACAGCAGTCTTGAGGCTTAGTAGCTGCTTGTTCTCTCCTTTTTTTGTGCTTGTTCATTTTTTCTTTGATAAAACTTTGAAGATTTGTTTTTATAAAATACTAGTTTTTAGAATATAAAATTTGGTGAATAATAACACTACATATAATTTTTGGGTCTCAATGAAGTAAACATCAAAATGCATTTCATAAATGTGTGTAGAAGGATCTAAAATCATTGAATGATGGAATAAGCTTCCAAAAGCGTGGATTTTTAGTTGATTATGCTTCAAGAGGTGCAGACTCTTCTGAAATCTGAGTCTCATTTGTAACTGTATATGACTTCTGGTCATACTAAGGAGAAAAAAAATTTGTGTTGATTTGTGAGCCCAGAGATAAATTCTTCTTGGTCATTAGAGTAATGGTGTGTGTAAATTCTTTTCCTGTTTTTCCATAGAATCTTTGCTTAGGACCAGCCATATAATTTGCAGGATCCCTTTTTCAAAAATTATTGAGAGTTTCAAAATGGCTGCAGCAGAGTATTAAACCAAGCGTGGAGCCCTATGTGACTGCGTAGGTTGCACACCCATGAAGCTGGCCCTGTCCTGGTTAGTGTGCTCAGTTCTTCAACAGATGATTTAGAAAAACTGTGTACATTTTCTAATTTTGATGCATGGTTGTATATTTTCATTTGAAGAAAACATATCCATACTAGAATTTAAAATATTCTTAAACTGTTTTACATTAGTTTTATTTTCTACCTTAAGATCTGGTTACGGAGAGTCACAGTTCAAATTGTTTTTATTATAGGTTTAAATAAAATAAAAAACACAAAACTATGGATCTGAAAGATGGGAAGGGGACTTTATTGGAGCCAATAGTTTGTTTTATTTTATTAAGACATTGAGGTCTTGTAGATAAAGACTTTTGAAACGGATAATCCTGAGTTGTGACTTTGTCATGTGCTCATTACCTCACTCTTCAGATAACCTCATAAACCTTTTCCGGCATGCTAATTGAGGTTAGCTAAAACTACTTTAAGCACAAGTCTGTGCCGGTTTTCCCAGTGAGCTTAATTGAGCATTAATTTCTGAAGATACAAATTTTTAATGAAACTGCTTAAGGTTTTCAAGGTAGACATTATTCTGGGATGACTTTATGTGTATGGAGACACAAAAGGATAACAATTGATGTGGTTCCAAGAGCGACTCTAACTAGTTAATAATAAGAATATTACTGTACTTTGAACAGGTGAGAAATTTGATGGGAGCTGAAACTAGAACTCTCCTTTTTCTTCCAAGTAGGAAATTAGAACCTTCTCTGAAGTCCAGCATTTCTTCTTCTTTTTAAAAAAATTATTGCTTGTCCCGAACAGTCTAGCAAGTGCTTAAACAGCAATTTCTGTGACAAAAGGTGCTAGATAACTGACTAAAGCCGTTATATAACACATGCCCTTGATTATGTCATGAACTTGATCTCCTTGGAGGCTAGTTAACTTTGTGGAAATTTCGGCACCTTAGAAGAACCTCAGACTTGACCTTAAACACTCGCCACCTGTAAATGCTTGTCCTTTGGTTATGGGGCAGACCAGGAGTTCGTATGTATTCCCTGAGAAAGAGTGAGATTTGAAACAGAGTCTCATGACTTTGGGAGAGTGGTGCATATGATCTGGTTGTACAACCTTTTCTAGAGACACTATACTACTACTTTTGGATGAGGATTAGAGCCTCTGCTTTAGGATACTATTTTAGGATTTTTTACAGGTTAAAATAGAATTTATATAGTTAAATGCACAGGTGGAAGTGTGCAGTTTGAGTTTCATTAAATGTTTACAGCTGTGTAGCCACTGCCTCAATCCTGATATAGAATTTATACATCACATTTGAAAGTTCCCTCATGCTCCTTCTGGTTATTTCCCCTTTTCCTTCCACCCAAACTACTGTTCTGGTTTCTATCACTATAGATTAGTTTTGTCTATTTTTGAACTTCATTTAAATGGAATCACATAGTATTTATTCTTCTGTAAATTGCTGTTTTGAGTCACCATAATGCTTTTGAGATTCATTCCTCCACGTTGTTGCGAATATCAGTAGTTCATTCATTTTTTTATTGTTGAGTAGTATTCTATTATAGAGATATAGCACAATTTGTTTATCTGATCACCTGTTACTGCGCATTTTCAGTTTTTTCCGGTTCAGGGCTATTAGTATAAAGTTGCAGTGAACGTTTGTGTCCAAGCCTTTTTGTAATCATGTGTTTGTACTTCTCTTGGGTTAATACCGAGGAGTGGAATTGCTGGGTTCTAGGTTAGATATATGTTTAACTTCATAAGCAGCTGCCAAACTGTTCTCCAAAGTGCTAATGCCAGTTTACACTTCCATGAGCCATGAGTTCTGGCTTCTCAGCATCCTCCACAGCAGTTGCTCTCGTCAGTCTAATTTAGTTACTCCAGTGGATGTGAAATGGTATCTCACTGTGGTGTTTTCACTTGCATTTCCCTGATTGATGGTGATGCACATCTTTTAATGTGCTTATTTACCGTTTATATGTCTGTTGTGAGGTTTCTATTAAAATCTTTGCCCGATAAAATTTTTTCTTTCTGTTACTGTTTTCTGTTTGTTCTTCATATATTTTGGACACGAATCCTTTATCAGATATATGTTTTTGTGAATATTTCTCCTACTCCATGATTTTCCTTTTTGTTTTCTTAATGGTCTCTTTGATGAGCAGAGGTTTTAACAATTTTTAAAGAAATCCTTTATTGTAGGAAAAGATAAACAACAAAATTTACCATTTTAACCATTTTTTTATGGAGGTTATGTTGGTTTATAACATTATATAAATTTCAGTTATACATCGTATTTCGATTTCTGTAGATTACATCATGTTTACCACCCAAAGACTAATTACCATTTATCACCATACACATGTGTGAATCACCCTTTTTGCTCTCCTCCCTCCCCCCTACCCCTCTGGTAACCACCAGTCCCGTCTCTGTCTCTATGTGTGTGTGTGGTGTTGTTTTTATCTTCTGTTTATGAGTGAGATCACACAGTATTTGACTTTCTTCCTCTGACTTATTTCGCTTAGCATAATACCTTCAAGGTCCATCCATGTTGTTGCAAATGGCAAGATTTCATCTTTTTTTAGGCTGAGTAGTATTCCATTGTGTATATGTACCACATCTTTTTTTAAATGTTTTTTTTGAGGAAGATTGGCCCTATGCTAACATCTGTTGCCGTTCTTCCTCTTTTTCTTCTTTCTCCCCAAAGCCCCAGTACATAGTTGTCGATCATAGTTGTAGAGTTGTAGTTCTTCTATGTGGGTCACTGCCTCAGCATGGCTTGATGAGCGGTGAGTAGGTCCGTGCCCAGGATCTGAACTGGGGAACCCTGGGCCGCCGAAGCAGAACTCGTGAACTTAACTGCTGTGCCACCAGGCTGGCCCTGTGCCGAATCTTCTTTATCCATTTGTCCCTTGGTGGGCACCTAGGTTGCTTCCAAGTCTTGGCTATTGTGAATAATGCTACAGTGAACATAGTGGTGCATATATATCTCTTTATGCATTCGTCTTTTCATGTTCTTTGGATAAATACCCAGCAGTGGAATAGCTGGATCGTATGGTAGTTCTATTCTTAATTTTTTGAGGAATCTTCATACTGTTTTCCATAGGGGCTGCACGAGTTTGCACTCCCACCAGCAGTGTATGAGAGTTCCCTTTTCTCCAAATCTTCTCCAACACTTGTTATTTCTTATCTTGTTAATTATAGCCATTCTGACAAGTGTGAGATGATATCTCATTGTAATTTTGATTTGCATTTCCCTAATAATTTAGTGATGTTGAACATGTTAATCATTTTTAAGTGTACAACTCAGTTGCATCAAGTACATTCACCATGTTGTGTAATAACCACTGCTATTTCCAGAACTTTTTCATCATCCCAAACAGAATCTCTGTACCCTTTAAATAATAACAAAGCAGAGATTTTTTTGTTTTTGAGGATTGGCCCTGAGCTAACATCTGTTGCCAATCTTCCTCCTTTTTTCTCCCTAAAGCCCCAGTAGATAGTTGTATGTCATAGTTGTACATCTTTGTAGTTGCTCCACATGGGATGCCGCCTCAGCATGGCTTGATGAGCAGTGTATAGGTCTGTGCCCAGGATCCGAACTGGCGAATGCCAGGCTGCTGAAGTGGAGTGGGCGAACTAACTGCTACGCCACTGGGCTGGCCCCCGAGATTTTTTAATATAATACTTTTGGCATCAAAATTCTTACGTAAAACCAGTCAATATTGTGCCTTTTGAATGCCTTTAATTTTTGAATAAATTGACCCTCCCTTGACAACTTGAGCTACGTGATGCGTGTAGTTTTCTTGTGTACATTTGCCATTCTTTTGGTATCATAATATTTTTATCCCCTCCACCCTTATCTTCCCCAAGAACTTGTCATTCTTTCAGGTAAGAACTTAACCTTTACTTCTTTCTGACTTGCATGTTAATTTTGCAATATTTTATTCTAGACCAAGTATCCTCACTTGAAGTTATGTTTTTGATGATGATAGGGGAAAAAGTCAGACTTTGGATTTACTGTCTTTTCTCCCTTACTCCTCAAGAGGACAGGAAGTGGATAGGGAGATACTGAGTTACATGAGGATGGTATTTTTGGTCTTCCAAACAGATGGTTATTCTCAGGACATCTATAGCTTCTGGCATGCAGAGGCAGCATGACTTTTGGAAACTAGGCACCATTATTTTCCTTATTTCTGTGATCCTTTTAAGTTTTGCAAGCTGCTTGGCTCTCTTGCCTTTAATGTTGATTTGCTTATTTATCCATTCCCAACCGAGTAAAACCCTGTTCTCTTTTACCAGAATTGGTTGAAGTCCCTTGAATATCCTTCTCATGCTCCAAAAGTTACACTATCACAAATTTGTTATCATTCTCATACATTTCTTTCTCTCAAGTTGTCTTTTTTTGAACACTTTTTTGTGTATGATCCACAGTTGAAGTGCATGGGACAGAAATAAATGTACAGCGTAATGAATGATTGTAAAGTGAACACTCATGTCATCACTAATCAGGTCAAGAAATAGGATATCACCAGCACCCCCAGAAGGCTACCCTGGCCTCTGTTCCTTCTTACACATATCCCTCTCCCTCCCTCTTAGAAATAACTACCCTTCTGGCCTTTATGGTAATCACTGTCTGGCTTTTATTTGTATTGTCGCCTGTGTATGCATCTGTAAACGATACTTTAGTTTTGCCTGTTTTTGAATGGAATTATAACTGTACATATTTTCCATCCTGCTTTGTTTGCACATTCCTGTGTGTTGTGTGTTGATCTGGTTCTTTTTTATTGCTGTTATATTGCACAAACATACTACAAATTATCTATTTTATTGTTGCTGGATATTTGGGATATTTCCAGGTGTGGACTACTATGAACAATGCTGCTATGAATATTCTTATACATTTCTTGTGCAATATCTGTATTCTAGGATGTATACCTAGGAGCACAATTGCCAGGGCACAGATATGTATATCTTCAACTTGAATGCCATGTCGATTTCCAAAGTGGTTTATCAATTCACATTCCTGTTAGGAGTGAATGAGAGTTCCTGTTGCTTCACATCCTCAACAACACTTGATACTGTGTCAGTGTTTTCAATTTTTGACAACCTGAGAGGTGTGTAGTAATATCTTGTGGTATGGTTCTAATTTAAATTTCCCTGATTATTGGGTTTGAGCATCATTGCCTATGATTATTGGCCGTTTGGATTTCTTCTGCACTTGTGTATTCAAGTCTTTTATCCAAAGTTGATATAATATTAGAAAATCAATATAATTATTAATAAATAAAAGGAGCACAATCCTATGAATATCTGAAAGGATTTGAAAAGAGTTTGGTAAAATTCAACATCCTTTTATGCCTCTTTCAGTCTTTTATAAACTGCATTTTGTGTTTAAGTTTCTCTAAGCACTGCCTTAGCTGCTTCCTGTATTTTGATATGTGGCATTTATCTTACTTAGTTCCAAGTACTTTAAAATTTCCATCTTTGATCCATGGCTTATTTAGAAGTGTCTTGCTTAATTTCCAAATATTTGTGGACTTTCTAGATATCTTTTTGTTATTAAATTGCACTACGGTCAGGGTATAGAGTGTATTTTAAATCCTTTGAAATTTATGAGACTTGTCTTAGGGCTCAGTATATGGTTAGTTTTGGTGAATCTTCCATGGACCCTTAAAAAGAATTATTCTGCAGCCACTGGGTGTGGGATTTTACATATATCCGTTAGATGAAATTTGTTAATCATATTGTTCAAATCTCTTTTTTTTTTTGGTGAGGGATATTGGCTGTAAGGTAACATCCGTTGCCAATCTTCCTCTTTTTGCTGAGGAAGATTGGCCCTGAGCTAATGTCTGTGCCCATCTTCCTCTATTTTGTATATGGGATGCTGCCACAGCATGGCTTGATGAGTGGTGCGTAGGTCTGTGCCCAGGACCGAACTTGTGAACCCCGGGCTGCTGAAGCGGAGCCTGCGAATTTAACCACTAGGCCACTGGACTGGCCCCTGAATCTCTTTTTTTAAAACCTGTTTTATTCTGGGGGAGATGTCCTGCTTGTTATATTCAATTATTGATAGAAATATGTTACATTGTGGATTTGTCTGTCTTTTTGATCCTTGGCTTTATACATTTTGAAGTCATGTTATTAGGTTTATAGAAATCTAGAATCATTATGTTTTCCTAATAATTTGACTCTTTTATTATTATGAAAGCTTCTTTTTTATTTCTAGTAATGCTTCTTGCCTTAAAGTCTACTTTTTCTCGTAAGAGTATAGCCAAACCAGTTTTTCTCTGTTAGTTTTTGCATGATATCTTTCTTCACTGTCTGTTTTTCAAATTTTGCTTCCTTAAATTTTCAGTAATATATTTCTAACAGTATGTAGTTGGATTTTTAAAAAATGTGGAGGCTGATGGGAGGTACAGCTCAGTATCTCTTCAATTTCAGCAAATACCCTTAGGGCAGAAGCTGGCTCAAGTATTGGATTCATCTCTCTGAATTTCAGTCTCCTTTCATATTTCAGGGAATTTGATTTTGATGATAGCTCACTGCCTAAAAGAACAGTGAGCTTTGCTTTTAAGAGAATTTTAAATATTTTATTCAGCTTTTTAAGTTGTCTTCAGCAGGACTGATTTGAATTACTTGGTGTTGCTGAAAGTGTTTTAATCTTTATTTGGGTTTTCTGCTTATTTTGTGATAAGATTTTGTGTGTTTGAATTCCTTCCAGCTAAAAATTGGGCTTTGATTACATAGGTAGACTTTGAAGAGTTGTCTTGGGTTATAGAATAGACTGAGGTCAGGGTTGCAATGTGAATTGATGTATTAGAGGTCAAGGTATAACTATAAGTTATTATGTGAAATTTGTCCATCAAATGCATTTTTGTGACTTGACCTCATCCTGGGATGAAAGCTGCTTTAACTTATCTAATGTACTCCCATGAGTTTTATAGTGAACTGAAAGAAGGCTTGATCCTTCTGTTGCTAGATTGAGAAGCATTAGATAAAGAATGGAAGCCAGAGAAATATGCAGCAGTGCTGGAATAAAAATAGAGGATGAAGGATCTGGACAAACTCTGAACCCACTTGAAACTGCCGTTTCATTCCAGTGATAATCTGAAATATTTTATAATAATATATTTTAAAAATGTTAGCTCTGTTGAGGGTTGCATGAAAATGCATGGTGAAATTAGAATTCTAAAGGAACATGGAGTGGCTCTTGGATCTGCCCATTGGGTTGCAAAAAGGAATAATTTAAAAAATAGTTTTTCAAAACATCAGGGTTAAAAAATTTAGAAAGTAGTTCTGTAGTAACTGATTTGAATGCATGGGAAAGATTAAAACCAGAGATGTATTATATAAACTAGGAGCTAACATAATTTGCATTGGGAGGGAGACATGATTAACCTAAATTTGTGCATAGGCACCATGGTTTGAAGATCACTTGATTCTTCCTTTAATAGACATTGTCCCCAAGAGCCCTTTTCCTCTTGATTGACTGATATAGGCACAGATGGAAGTTGCAGACCTCAATTGCTTAACATTAAATATATCCAGATTATTGAGTTCTATCTCTGCCTTTCTGTTTTTTTCTAAGTAAACATTTATTCTATGTATTTTTCTCCTCTCATTTCATCTTTAGGCCTCCAGGAACTTACACGGTTTAGTAGACTGAATAGTCCAGATACTCTCTAGGGGAGGTTTAATTCAGTTGCATGTTAATGACTGTCCTCACAGATTTCCATTTAAGTTTTTAAAAACTTCAGACTCTTCTATTTTACCCTAGAAACTTTAGGCAGTCTCATCAGATCTGAGTTGCATTGGGGAAAAAGGCACTTTAAATATTATTTAAACATATTCAAATAATATTGAATAGATTATTGATAAACAGTGCTACATGAAAGTAAACATTTGTCTAGGGAAAATATATGCAGAGCCAAAAGGGAAGTAATCTGGGAAAAAATTTGCACTTCATATTACAGAGTAGGGCTAAATACCTGTGTGTATGTGTATATGTATATTTATGTGTGTCTGTGTATATATACACATATACATATATGTTATCTAAGATTAATAAGGCAAATCCAACTTTTTTGTATGGACAAAGAATCTGGACACACAGGATGAAAATGAATATGGATACTCTGGGGAAACAAGATGGTAGATTGTTTTCTTTAGATGGTAGTTAAGTGACATTCATTGAGGAGCAAATTCATTGTTAGGACTTTTAGCTAGTGCAACCAAGGCAGAATACTTGATTAGTAGTAAAACTGTTGAATGTTATCCAGCTGATTACTTATTTTTCTGATAAAACTTTATTTGCAGCAGATCTGTACAAACTCTTTATCATAGAACATAAAAATTAGCTGTAATTGCCATTTTCAATTGGTGTATTTCTGATGTAAGCTTTTCTCATTTTTGGAAATGTTTACTTTTATTTTTGTTAAGTAGATTTTTATTTTTATTTCAGTCATCAGTTACAATGAATGGATTATGAATTGTGCTCATTGCTGAAATCGTTGCTGTCTTTGACTTATAATAAAAGCAAGTTTCTCCATAAATCACAGTAAATACAAGATTCATGTTAGTTTATTTCTGGAAATGAATTCCGTATTATTTAAGAAAATATTTGACTTCTTTTAGTATTCATAAAATAGAATGTTTTACTTATTTTTCTTCTTTGAAGCTGTAATTTTTGAGTATATAAGTTTTAGATTACTTAGAAATTGTCCAATTTCTAACGTTAGTGTGAAAGAAAAAATATAGTTTTTATCATGCTGTGAAAAATTAATTCAAATGAGTATTTTTGTCAAGAAATCTATAAAACTTTTAAAACTAAATTTTGTCTAAGTATGCAATATCTAATAATATCCCAATTTTTACAATGTTATAAACCAATGTTACTGCAATAAACAAAAAATTAAAAAAAAAAAAAAAGAATATCCTGTGTTCAGTTGATTCAGGAAATACTGAATGGAATGATTTGTATTTGAGTTACAGTAATGCCCTAATTCTGTCTCTTTGGTTGTTTAAAAACCCTGAAATACATTTTTCAATTATGATTTTATGAAGGAAATCAAGTTGAATGTGTGAATCATCTGATTCTGTTATTAAGGACTCTTGGTTGCTGGTGTCAGAAACTGAATTAGGGCTTAAGAAAATAAACAGGGAAGCTGTGGCTTTATTGGCAGCATACTGGAGCAGCTCACATAATTGAAGAACTGTGGCAGGCAGCTTGGGGACCTTGAGGACTGGAAGTAGGGGTACAGTGTCTCAAATAACTCTAGCTTTGCATCTCTCTGGGCATTGGTGTGATTCTCTCAGGCTTCTCTTGGCTCATGGCTGCACAATTCCAAGTTTCTTCTTCCTCGTAGTGTCTCAGTAATATTTTCCATGGTGACCTTAGGCCAAAAGAAATAGCTAACAGTTCCATTTATTAAGTGGTTAGGGCCAAACAACTTAAGTATTTATTTCCTAACAACTTAGCTATTTGAAAAATTGATACATATAATTTAAAAGAAAACATTTTAATTTCAATATGTGTGCCTGTTGGATACTGCACAAATTCTCAAACCTTGGAATCAGATCAGCCATTCCACCTCTATTTCTTGTTCCACATTTTTTTTTTTTAATTTTATTTATAAATTTTTATTTATTTATTTATTTATTTATTTATTTATTTATTTATTTATTTATTTATTTATTTATTTTCCCCCAAAGCCCCAGTAAATAGTTGTATGTCGTAGTTGCACAGCCTTCTAGTTGCTGTATGTGGGACGTGGCCTCAGCTGTATGTGGGACGTGGCCTCAGCATGGCCGGAGAAGCGGTGCGTCGGTGCACGCCCAGGATCCGAATCTGGGCCGCCAGCAGCGGTGCGCGTGCACTTAACCGCTAAGCCATGGGGCCGGCCATCTTGTTCCACATTGATTGTTACATGATACTTGCTTTTTATCATAGCAACTGCTGAAACTCCTGCTTCTTAAAGAAATGGAATGTTTTGTGAGCTAATGTTGAAATTATGAAGGACCTCAGATAGTTGTTTTTGTGGTCCACTAGATGTCAATTATTGCCGAGTTTCCCTTAAAAACGTAAACAGTCCTGTAGTGCCCTTATGAATTTACTGTGGTACCCCCAAGGTGCCTCAGCACGCTGCTAGGGAATCACGATTCTAGTAGAAAAGAAGGATTCTGATTGGTGCCCCCTTGGATCATGTGGTTGGGGGAATAGGCTATGATTTGGTCAACCTGAGTTGCTCAGCACCCACTCCTTTGCTTAGAAGGGCATAATATTCCATTGTATGGATATATCAGTTTACCTATTTCTAGCTGTTTAAAAATTATAAAAGGGGCATAAATTAATGTCTTGTAAATCTGTGACTGTTTCTATAGCACAGATTCTGTTGAGTCTTGCCCAACATTTAAACTCGGGAAGAGTTTATATATGGATTTGAAAGCATTATATTTGTACTTTTAAAATTACCTGATTAATTGAGGATCAGACTTAAACCTAAGAGCTAAAACTATAAAACTCTTGGAAGAAAACACAGGTAAAAGTTTCATGACGTTGCATTTGGCAATGATATCTTGGATATGACATCAAAAGCACAGGTGACAAAAGAAAAAAATAGATAAATTGAACTTTATTAAAAGTAAAAACTTTTGTGCATCAAATACACTTCAAGAGAGTGAAAAGGCAACCCATATTGTTTGTAAACAATTTGAAAATATTTGTAAATCATATATCCAATTAATAGGATTAATATCCAGAATATATAAAGAACCATGTACAACTCAACACCAAAAAACAACCCAACTGAAAAATGGGTAAAGGACTTGAATAGACATTTCCTCCAAGAAGTTATACAAATGCCAGTAAGTACATGAAAAGATGCTCAGCATTGCTAGTCATTAGGGAGATGCAAATCAAAACCACTAAAGATATGACTTCACACACGTTAAGATGGCTATTATCAAACAAGTAGGAAAGTGTTGACGAGGGTATGGAGAAATTACAACCCTCGTGCATTGCTAGTGGGAATGTAAAATGGTGCAGCTGCTGTATGGAAAACAATGTGGTGGTTCCTCAAAAAATTAAACGTAGAATTACCACATGATCCTGCAGTTCCACTCCTAGGTATCTAGCAAAAGAAGTGAAATCAGGGACTAACACATATCTGTACACCACAGTTCAAAAGTAGCACTCTTCACAGTAGCCAAAAGGTAGAAACAATCTAAATGTCTATCAGTGAATGAATAAACAAAATGTGGTGCATACATACCAATAGTATTATTCTGCCTTAAAAAAGAAGTTTGGTATGATGAAAAAGTTCTGGTAATGGGTAGTGGTAGTCATTGCTCAACAACGTGAATGTACTTAAGGCCAAAAAATTGTACGCTTAAAATGGTTAAAATTGTAAATATTCTGTGTATTTTACCACAGTAAGAAAAAACAAAGAACATACACTTTAAATATGTGCAGTTTGTTATACTTCAATTATACCTTAATAAAGTTAAAAATCACCTTGGGGTAATTGATAATTATAAATAATTTGTGAAGACTGTAAAGATGATGAAATAATAAACTGCGTAGTATTGAAAGACAGTTTGTCTTACAAAGTAATCTTATGACGAGGACAGGTCTGTGGAAGAGAGGCAAGCAGTGGATATATTTTAACTTTAGGAAAGCTTTTAATTATTTCTGGTGGCATTTTCATAAAGGATGAAAATATGTCTTATTGCTAAATGGTGCAAACAAAATTTGAGGATCATATTCATTGTTACTGGTGGTTTGCTGTCAGATGAGAGAGAGAAATAGTTTTATGAAGGGGTTAGGATTGGGCTCTCTATAATGTTCTTAACAGTGATATAGGTGATGAAATGGGGAGTATGCTCATTAAGTTCACAGATGACTTGTCAGCCCCTTGGAGGATAGAATTAGAGTTTAGAATTATCTTGACAAGTGAGAAGAGGTTGTAAAGAATAAAGATTTTTAGAAACACATGTCAGGCCGGCCCGGTGGCATAGCGGTTAAGTACGTGCGCTCTGCTGTGGCGGTCCAGTGTTCCGATCCTGGGCGCGCACCGACGCACTGCTTGTCAAGCCATGCTGTGGCAGCGTCCCATATAAAAAAAAAAAAATGGAGGAAGATGGGCACGGATGTTAGCTCAAGGCTAATCTTCCTCACAAAAAAAAAAAATGAAGAAAAACAAGTGTCAAATAGTATACTTGAGATAATGGATAATAAAACACTGATGAAAATCTCCAGTTTTGTGGGAGAATGAAACTGAATGAAGCCTGTATTCTTTGAAAAATATGGTAAGATGTAGTATATAAGAAATATATTCTCAATATGCAAGGGCTTCTTGCTTGTATTCTCTTTATGAGCAGTATAGTTAGCATCAAATTTCTACTATATTACCAACTTATTTTATTTAGTGGAGAGGCAGTATCGTATAGATGTTTACAGTGTAAACTGTGGAGCCACAATGCCTGGGTTTCAATTCTGTGTTCTCCACTTAGCTGGTATAACCTTGGGAAGGTTACTTCTCTGTATATCTGTTTTTTCAACTGTAAATGGAAACAAGAATGGTCGCTACCTTATAGAATCACTGTGGGGTTGAGTTAATACATATAATACTTTTAAAACAGTGCCTGGCATACCAGGGAAGTGCTCAATAAAAATTAACTGCTAATAAAATAAGCTTAACAGCTGGTCACAGTTGGCTCATTATCACGAGGTTATGCTTGTATTGATTGGGAGTGTCTTCTCTCCCTGTTCTTGCTGTCACTTTTTAAAAATTTTATTTATTTTTTTTGGTGAGGAGACCAGCCCTGTTGCTAACATCTGCCAATCCTCCTCTTTTTCTGCTGAGGAAGACTGGCCCTGGGCTAACATCCGTGCCCATCTTCCTCCACTTTATATGGGACGCCGCCACAGCATGGCTTGCCAAGCAGTGCGTCGGTGTGTGCCCGGGATCCGAACCGGTAAACCGTGGGCTGCCGCAGCGGAGCGTGTGCACTTAACCGCTTGCGCCACCGGGCTGGCCTCCTAAAAATTTTATTTTTTAAAAATAAATTGGCCTGGGCCGGCCCTGTGGCTTGGTGGTTAAGTGCGCGCGCTGCGATGCTGGTGGCCCGGGTTCGGATCCCGGGTGCGCATCGAGGCACCACTTCTCTGTCCATCCTGAGGCCGAGTCCCACATACAGCAACTAGAAGGGTGTGCAGCTGTGACATACAACTATCTACTGGGGCTTTGGGGGCAAAAAATAAAATAAAATCTTTAAAAAAAAAAAAATAAATAAATAAATTGGCCTTGTTCTTTCTGGGTAGCATGCCAAATATTATTACCGTACTTTCTGATGCTGTAGAGTCAGCTAGCTATTCATGTGGATAAAGTACCATTCTTTGCCAGTTATCAGAAAGCATTAAATGTATATGATTGAAAAATTATCTTTGCTTCAAGTTGGAAGAAACTACTTTATAGCCTCACTTACTTGTGAACTTACCTGCTTTCCTTTGTCAATTCTCGAAAGATTGAGAAAAGGACAGAGAAAGAATCCAGTTTTTGGGGTAGAAGCAAAATTATTACACAAAGAATGGAATGTACAAAGGATGCTTCAGGAATGGCTTGATTATAAGGACTCCTACTTTATATGACGGATGACCTCAAAGAGATCAAGGAGGATTAAGAGCACCTCCCTCTTGCTGTCACTTTTCATTCCATATCCTTGTTTTGAAGCAGTATTTTTATCTTTACAAAAACCACACTTGTTTTATACGAAAGTGGCATTATATTAATACCAGTTCAAGACTGATATTACAGCTGTTACGAAGTTCCTATTTGCTTCAAGAAGTTTTTACATGTTAGTGAAATGATGGTTTACAGTTAATTACCATCAATATGTTATCCTATTTTTAGCTTAATGCTGGACTGTGATAGTAGAAAGCACTCCAATTTTCCCGTCATTGTAATGAGAATTATCACATAGTTATTTTTAATTGCTTATGAGAAAAATTTTTATGATCTATCCCAAGACTCGTAGGAGAGAGAAATATTATTTCGTTGATTAATCAAAACACTTTGATTAGCTCTTGAGGGAACTTGTAGCCTCTGTGTTTGAGAGAGTGAGGGAGAAGAAGAAGAGAGAGTTGGGGGAGGGAGAGAGGAAGACTGATAAAAGAGAGTAAATGCTAATTCATGTGTACTTGCAAAAATGCAGTAAAAGTTCAGTGGCTTGGAATACTAGAAGAGCTTGGGGGATCTGGTTGGTAGAGGAAAGGCCGGTCTGGGTGTAGGAAATAATATAAACAATGGCAAGGAATTTGGGATGAACATAGAATGTCCCAGAGGGGAAGAGTAAGATCCTCATTTGGGAGAGACCTTGTCGTTTAGAGAGAAGGTCCTCGTTTTGGGGAGACCTTGTTGTTGAGAGGGATGCACTAGATTTTGACAAGTACATACAGTGGTAGTACCCTGAGAGTTAACTGAGAATGTGTGGAGAATAATGGTTAACATGTTGCTTGGCTCATTCAGTTAAGTGATTTCTTCTTACTTAGCCTCAGATGTCTATTACTAAAATTTTTGCTTCAGCAAAATCACTTACTACTTTTTTTATTTTGGACTTTGAAAGTTTATAATGAATAATGGAAACTTATTAATCTTTCAGTCCTGAGGGTTTATTCTATATGAAGAAAGGCAGGTAGAAATGTTGCATTCATGGTAAGAACTAGAATATAGAGGTTTTAAGTGGACATGGGTGTGCTTGAAGCATTCAGTGAGTATGTAATAGAAGGCCCTGGTTAATTTCTTGTACTTACTTAAATTATATTTATATTTTATTCAAAAAGTAGTTATCAAGTGTGTTTCTTATCCTTGTCAGAATTAGTATTCATTGATCATTGATTTGAAGACACTAATGCAATAAGTGTCTATGTTGTAATGTTATCTCCCTTTTACAGATGAGGAAACAGAGTGAACTTCCCAAAGTGATACAAGTAAGTTTGGAACCAAAATTCATATCCCAAACAGTCTGATTCCAGAACCTGTGCTCATACCTAGTATTGTATTGTATTGTAATGCCCCTCGTTAATGGATAGTATAAGGCCCTTGGGTTCAGATGTTGAGTAGGAAAATGACGTATCTAGGAAATCATAATCTGTCTATTAGGACAGATAGAAATGTAAATAATTATAATGACATGTATTAAGTGTTATAAAATAGAGGTGTACTGAAAGTGCACAGTGAACTCTGCAGGGAAGCTTTCACAGTGAAAGTAATGTTTTCAAGCCAGGAATTGAAGGATACGTAGGATTTATCCAGATGAATAAAGCGGTATGAGTAAATCAGACAAAGGTAATAGCAGTGACAAAAAGCTCATGCGTGAAAAATTTAAAAGCAGCCTCAAGTTGTTCATTCTGGGTATGAATGTCATAGGGCAAATTTTTTTTGAGCAGGGATGTTTTACTGAAACTTCTGTTGATGGGTTGGGATATGCCAGGTGATGTTAAAAGAGGAATTGACCAGAATCAGTTCTGTTGTAAGTTTAGTTGTCACTGGTTAATTTGTTTCTTAGGTAACTGAAGTCTAACTAAATTTAATTCAAATGTCTGAGAATCAGTTTGCTAGACCAAATGATGGTGACACTGGTGGCATGGAATGGAAAGAAGAATATTGAGCATTTCAATGAAAGCAGTGGGAATTGGTGTCAGATTTTTTTTGTTGGAAATAAAGTCACATGATTTCTAGCCTTGAAGACCAAGGCTGACCGATATTCCCAATGCAGTATTAAGAAAAGTGGGGAGAGGGGAGGGAGGCTGAGGATGGAATCTGTTAGGATATGTAGAGTTGGAGGTGCTACAATGACCGTCCAGAGGAAACCTGGTACTCTTTTGTACTGTGCTAGCAGTAGCAGTTACTGTTGGAGAAGATGCAGGAGCTCTCTGATGGTAGCAGAAACATTGAGAGAGGCTTATCATTTGTGTGGGGAAAGGACTGGATACTGTTGCATGTGGCCCTGGTCAGGCCTGCTTCAGACATTTAATGGATTGGAAAAATAGGTTTTATGAAGAAAAATGAAAGAATATAAAGCAGCCTGAGGAAAGACAGTTATGTAGCAGTTTCTACATATAAAGGGTTTGTATTAGCATATCACCCAAACCTCTCACTAATATATTACCTACATGATTTTTTGCAGTATCTGTATACCAAATGGGAATGCATCTTAAAATCAATGGTACGTTATAGTTGAATTGGCAAGTTTTTTTCTTTCTTAATGGTGTGTAAATTTAATGGTTTGCCTTGAATTTGATGGCGTCTCAGAGTCAATAAACTGCAGAATGTTTTTTCCAATGCTCATTGGCATAAACACGTAGTTTTTGTTTTTTAGAAGTATTTGTGTGTGTTCCATTCAGGTCATCTCAAGTATCACCAATGATTTATATACCACACCATGGAAACACTGGTAATTGAAAAATTAACTATGCTGTAGAATATAGGATTTAGGTTAGATGTGGAGGATGTAAATCAATAGAAAAGAAAAAGTGTAAGCTCTTTCCAAGATCTTTATATTTCTTTGCATTTTAGTATATATAAGTGTCCTGAATAAAAACAGAAGTGGTACAGAATGTGCTGTCCAGTCATGAGGCGTGATGGTTACTAGAGAGCTTGTATAAAATGCATTATTCCTTCTGCCTCTTTCAGACATTAGTTCCTTTGACAAACTGTTTTCATGTCGGAAAGTGCGAGAAACATATGAGTGGCTCAGATTGACCTTGGAGGTGTGATATTAATCTAAGTAGTTAGGTTCACATGCTTATTGGAAACTGAATTCCAATTACTTGTCTGTGTGGATTGTTTTTTTTTGTACTGAATTGAATAGTACTTAAGTTTGTGATGTATGAACAATATACTTAGAATACTTCATAATGTGTGTAGAATAGGTTTATATTAGGCTGTATGTATGTTTGAGAAGTTTTTCATCTTGTTAGAGAATATTTTACCGATATTTTAGTATGTTTAGTATGAATATAAGTCATTTAGTACACTTTTTTAAAAAGCCCCCCCCCTTCTGATTAATGGGTTAAACAAAATGATAGCTTAAGAATTTCTAAATTTGAGGTTTGGTTTTTGTCTTCAGTGTGAACCGATGACTTGAGTTTTTGAGTTACTAATTTAAGAGCAGTTATTTAAAAACAAAAAAGGAGAGAGGCCGGCCCGGTGGCACAAGCGGTTAAGTGCACGTGCTCTGCTGTGGTGGCCCGGGGTTCGCCGGTTCGGATCCCGGGCGCGCACCGACGCACTGCTTGGTGAGCCATGCTGTGGCGGCTTCCCATATAAAGTGGAGGAAGATGGGCATGGATGTTAGCCCAGGGCCAGTCTTCCTCAGCAAAAACAGGAGGATTGGCAGATGTTAGCTCAGGGCTGATCTCCTCAGAAAAAACGACGACGACAACAACAACAAATAAATAAAAAAAAAAAACAAAAAAGGAGAAATCTCTTTTACTTAATAGCTTATTTCTTATTAGCCCTTATTTAACTTAGTACTTTTGCCTTCCTATTTCTTAAGTAAACCATGTTCAAGAATTCTACTTTTTGACTTGAGCTGAAAAAGTTCCTTTTCTTCTTGTATATATTTGGATGGCAGTCACATATTTCCCTCTGTTTACATGAGATAAATATTACTAGTTTAAAAGGATGGGTCTTTTTCTGGGGGTCTGTTGAGTTGTATGGTCTTAAAAGGGTTCTTACAAAGATGGTGTTCTGGTCAAGACAATGTCTCGTCTTTTGACTATTTAATAATTAAGGAGAACTGCTTCGAAAGAGAAGATATTTGAGCTCACCATTTTAAACAGAGCCCACGTTGTAGTGTGTGGTTATGGGAGGTTATTGGAGGTTTTATTGGCTTGTTTTAAAAAATATGAGTAGCCCCCTACCTAATTGCCAGAATATAATTTTAACTAGGCCAGTAGAAGAGTGAATTGTTTTCACTGCACATAGCCTTTACTATTTGAATTTTGTCTCTCTTCTCTCAAATCTAACTATTGGCTAGCTGGAGTTGGACAGTTTTATTTTTCTATTTTTATTTTTTGGTGAGGAAGATTAGCCCTGAGCTAACATCTATTGCCAGTATTCCTCTTTTTGCTGAGGAAGATTGCCTCTGAGCTAACATCTGTGCCCATCTTCCTCCATTTTGTATGTGGGACGCCGCCAGAGCATGGCTTGATGAGCGGTGCCTTGGTCTATGCCCAGGATTTGAACCTGTGAACCCAGACCGCCAAAGTGGAGTGCATGAACTTAACCACTACACCACCGGGCCGGCCCTGGAGTTGGACAGTTTTTTTTTTTTTTTTAATAAGTGGGACAGTTTTAAATTGTGATGACAGCAGTTACAAATTCAAATCTGTTTCTTCTCTTCATTGTTAAGATGTATGTTTAAAGGATAGATTTGCATTGTCATTCAGCTTTCTGGTCCTTATCCATTTTCATGCCTGTTACTTTGCATAAAACTGAGTGGAAGGAACCAGAAAGTTAAAGAGTCTATTTACAATGTTAGCTCAGAGCCGGTCTTCCTCAGCAAAAAGAGGAGGATTAGCATGGATGTTAGCTCAGGGCTGATCTTCCTTAAAAAAAAAAAAAAAAAAAGAGTCTATTTACAGATGGGGAGAGGAACATTAACATTCCTAATATAATATTAATATACTAATAAGAAATATGCAGATTAGCTACGTTTGGGTTACTGATAGCTATTTTTTGAGTGTAATTTACTTCCAAATTCTTCCTAGAATTGTTGCTGAACATCTCAAGTACCTAGGCAAAATAGGAAAATCATGCTCATTTATACAAGGGCATTCTTGAGTTCCTATGGTAAGCTTGTTACCGAACCAGGTTTGTTTTGCCCGCCGCAGGATTATGCCAGTCACCTAGGTGGTGAGTTTGCAGAGGGAAAGGATTTAATCACAAGGCAGCCAAGAGAGGAGTAGGGAGAACCAATCTCAGATCTACCTCCCTGAAAAATGGAGCTTAGGGATATTTATGGGATAAGCACGAGGGGTGGTCTGAAGCGGGAATAGATGATTGGAGGGTGAGGTAATGGATGATGTGCACAAGCGTAGTCAAGCTTCATGGCTCTTCGTAGGATGCATGTTCACAAAATGGCAGTGTTACCTTGTTCTGAGGGTGGAGTTTTCATCTCTTTGATGTGGAAGAGTCGCTTGTCTGTCTTCCCGAGCAGGTCCATTTGATGAGTTTGTGGGTCTCAACTGGCCAGCACTGGAGAAGGAGTTGACTCTCAGTTCCTGAAAAACTTAAGTGCCCCACCTGTTACCATGGTGACCCAAGCATCAGAGATGTTATCTATAGGATGGGCTTTAGTAATACATTATCTACCTACTTTTGCTAACAGACAAGTGAGTATAGTTAAAGCTCGTTGGCCCCTGGTTTCAAGCTGACCTTCAAATTAAGTTGTCTTTCCAGAAAAGAAACCTCTTATGCAGCTGTGAGCGGGGGAGGGTTGGTGGTAAAAAGGGTAGTCGGGAGATTCTGATTTTGTTCCTTTAGGGCGGGATTTCAAAATGACATTAGTGTGTTGAATTTTGCCTAATTTTTTAGTTGCCTTTTTAAAAAAATTACATTTTCGGTTTTTGCTACCTATCTCATTGATTAGTTTTCTTTTTCTGTTGAGTACATAAAGAAATAGGAGCTTACAATTTAAACCTTACTAAAAGAACTTTTTCAGAACTTACTGTAAAACTGCTCATCTTCATAGGGTTTGGTCATTTAGGTGTTTCCTCCAAGAAAATGCAGTTAAAATTTGATTTGAACAGTAGGAGGCAGGGACAGAGTCTGTAATCTCGTGTTGAGATAATCTGTGATATGTTAAGAGGGGCAGAAGTCATTATGAGATTATAATTAGGAAAATTTAGGTTTCCATGAAGAGGTGTGAATTTCTTGAGTAGGAATGTTTCTTTTCTTTTTTTAAAAAAATAGAACATTTGACGTATACATTGCCAGTGAGAACTCTGATTTGGAGAAAGGTAGGGGAGAAAAGAGAGGTCCAGGGGGCAACAAAGTTAGTTCTTTCCACTTCATCAGAGGTTAACTGAGAGTAAGAACTAGCAGGACATTAATGAGTGTGCAGGAATTTGCCTTCTGTTAATTTCCCAAAGGTAGACTTTGGAACTAGTCAAAGAAACAAAAGTCAAGAAACATTTTTCCGATACTAGAGCTAGTCTTTCTTATCTTTCTGTTATAAATATTGAACTACCTCAGGCACTTACATAAATGATCTTGCTTGGCTTTTAATTTAATTAATTCCTAGTGATTTGAATGTCAGGATTTTCTATCATCTTTTCTTAACAACTGAGACTTAAGTATTTCTTTTGTTTTCTGTTAAATTATAAGGGTTTTTTTCTTTCTTAGGAGATAGGGAACATTTCCTCATTTAAGATGGGGAGCCTAAATGCTGCCTTATAAAATTAGATTTTAAATTCTTTTTTTTTTTTTTTTGTGAGGAAGATCAGCCCTGAGCTAACATCCATGCCAATCCTCTTCTTTTTGCTGAGGAAGATTGGCTGTGAGCTAACATCTATTGCCAATTCTCCTCCTTTTTTTCCCTTTTTTTCTCCCCAAAGCCCCAGTAGATAGTTGTATGTCATAGTTGCACATCCTTCTAGTTGCTGTATGTGGGATGCGGCCTCAGCATGGCCAGCGAAGCGGTGCGTCGGTGTGCACCTGGGATCCGAAGCCGGCCACCAGTAGCGGAGCACTCACACTTAACTGCTAAGCCACGCTGGCCCCAGATTTTAAATTCTTAACTTCAGTAATAAAATGATGCCTACTTTCTGAATTCTCATGGAGGACATGGAGTTAGAAAATAATATTACAAATTACTCATAGAAATTCCTTACAATCCTATTAATGGTGTAACATATCTGAGTTAGTAGTATGAAGTGAATGTGTTGTGTATGGAAGTGATTATAAAGAGCAAATCAGAACATAAAAAAAACCTTTACATTCTTTCTTAAAATTGTTTAATTTTTACCCTTTTTAGCAGATTGTACGTGATCTTTGGTTTTAATCTTTTCTGGTCACCACCAGAAAATGTCTTCACCAAGACATCATGTATGATTTATTCTTTCCCCTTCTTCCTACTCCTTATATAAGGATTAAGTTTAAAAGGAAAATACTTGTAAAATAAGTGATTTTTTAAGTTATTTTATTGAGGTCATAATAGTTTGCAACATTGTGAAATTTCAGTTGTACATTATTATTTGTCAGCCACCATATATATGTGACCCTTTATCCCTTATGCCTACCCCCAACCCCTTTCCTTTCTGGTAATCACTAATCTGTTCTTTGTCCATGTGTTTGTTTATTTTCCACATATGAGTGAAATCATGTGGTATTTGTCTCTCTCTTCTGGCTTATTTTGCTGAACATAATACCTCAAGGTCCATCCATGTTGTTGCAAATGGGAGGATTTTGTCTTTTTTTTTTTTTTTGGCTGAGTAGTATTCCATTGTATATATATATACCACCTCTTCTTTATCCATTCATCAGTTGATGGGCACTTGGGTTGCTTCTACGTCTTGGCTATTGTGAATAATGCTGCAATGAACACAGGAGTGCATAAGTCTCTTTGAATTGTTGATTTCAAGTTCTTTGGATAAATACACAGTAGTGGGATAGCTGGGTCGTATGGTATTTCTATTTTTAATTTTTTGGGAAATCTCCATGCTGTTTTCCATAGTGGCTGCACCAGTTTGCATTCCCATCAGCACTGTATGAGGGTTCCCTTTTCTCCACATCCTCTCCAACATTTGTTATTTTTTGTCTTGGTAGTTATAGCCATTCTGACACGTGTAAGGTGATATCTCATTGTAGTTTTGATTTGCATTTCCCAAATGATTAGTGATGTTGAACATCTTTTCATGTGTCTGTTGCTCATCTGTATATTCTTTGGAAAAATGTCTGTTCTTATCCTCTGCCCATTTTTGATTAGGTTTGTTTTTTTGTTGTTGTTGAGTTGTCTGAGTTCTTCATATATTTTGGAGATTAACCCCTTGTTGGTGATGGGGAGGAAGACTATCCTCTACCCACTCGGGGTCCTTTCTGGCTGGGCTACAAATTAAATTGACGTGAGACTGAATAGCAGGAGAAAAGCAAACAAAGCTTTATAACACGTATACATGGGAGAGACCCGGAAAAACTGGGTAACTCGAGAAAATGGTGGAGGTTCTCCTCTTAAATAGTATCTTCAGCTAAACACAAAGGAGGATGTTGGAGGTTGGGGGAGTCCGTTATGGGAGATTACCAGGAAAGCACAGTAAACAAGAGTAAGGTTATTATGCAGATTTAAGGGCTCACCTTCCACATTGATAAGTTTCTAGAGATGAGGTCATCTCCCCTTCTTCCTGGTACAGAAAGGGAGATACCTTTACAAATGGAGATTTCCCTTACAAATGTAAATGTTTGGTAAACAGAACTTTGATAAGAATTGGCTTAATAAGGACCATCTCAGTCTGTCGATACCGAGTTGTCTATGGTGATGGCCTGTCCTGGGGACAGGCCTCTTATCTTAAATTCTTTTAGGTAGTTTGGGGGAAAGTCAAAGTGTCTTTCAGAAAACAATCAAGGTAAAGAGACATATTTTGAGGTGGCCAATTTTGATCTCCCACATAGGATATATGATTTACAAATATTTTCTCTCAGTCGGTGGGTTGTCTTTTCATTTTGTTCTGGTCTCCTTTGTCTTGCGGAAGCTCTTTAGTCTGATGTAGTCTCATTTGTTTATTTTTTCTTTTGTTTCCCTTGTCTGAGTAGACATGGTATTTGAAAAGATGCTTCTAAGACTCGTGTCAAAGAGTATACTGCCTATATTTTCTTCTAGGAGTTTTATGGTTTCATGTCTTACCTTCAAGTGTTTAATCCATAAAATAAGTGATTTTAAAAGGTACAAATCAAATTTGCTAAAGTTGGTTTGATCACGGTTAATCTTTGCTGGGAAACTTGGTCAGGGCTTTCTTTTGCCTACTTGAGATGTGAAAAGCAATAAGGTAAATCTAAAGGGCAAGCAAATTTTAATATCTAAAAATGCTAGAGCACTTCTCACATTTTTGGGTCCACATTTAGAAGAGCAGCTGTCAGTATTTCAGCCACTTAAATGAGGAGAAATGATCTTAAGTATTGATCACTGACTGACTGAAATTCTGTTTATTGCAGAGCCTCCTTTGAGGAGTGTATTCAGAACTTCTCCCACACTTAAAAAAAAAATCTCTCCCCCCTACCCCTATATGTGTATATAAAGAATGAACCACACTCTATACCGCTAATGTAGTCACAGAATTATACAAGATTCATCTTTGGTCGTTATGTATTGAAACAGTTTTTACTTGTTGTAGTGACCATTAAGTTTTGCTGGTTCGAGAGACTTATTACCAGTGAAACACTCTTTGATACAGAAATATAATTATAACATGGAGTTCAGCTGATGGGTTTTGACAACTTGCTGGATTTTTGTTTTTCAAGGAGAAGATGGTTGTTTTTTGCTTAGGAAATGATAATATTTTAGCTGCTTATCTGTGCCCTGCAGCTGGCAGAGGAATGCCATATACTGATCATGAATTTGCATCTGGATCCCTGAAAACTCACAGACTTCACTTAGTGTTTCCATAAGAGGTAGAAAAGACTCATAGCGTTTTTTTGTTGTGTGGGTTTTTTTTAATCATCTTGTTTGGAGATCTCACTGAGCCAGCACACTGACTCAGTTTTATATTTACTGTTTCTTTTATCTTTTTCAAAGCATGGTCCTAGTAAGTAAAGGGAAGAAGTCACACTGTGAGGGCATTCACTGTGAGAATATTATAGTTGACACTAGAATTGCAGCTCCATAAGGGTAGGAACTTTGTTTTGTTCGCTGTTGCATACCCAGTGTCTGAAATAGTGCCTGTCACCCCAAAATATTTGTCGAATAAATGAACCTCCATCACAATGAACTCATCGTGATAGGTGAGTGCAGCCATGCTTTTTGAACTGCATCTTTGTTTCTATTTTCATTTATAGTTGACTTCAGCAGCAAAGGTTTTAGAGAACCTGAGGTTTGGGCTCCTGTTCAGGGACTAAGACCAAGCCACAGTAGTTTTACTCAGTTCATAAATGCTTGGGTTTTGTTTAATGCTGGTGATTAAATCATCTCCCCACCATGGAATAATCCTACCCAACATGCCCCAGAATCCTATTCGGAAAGGTCATATTGTCCATAAGATATCTGAAAAGTTATTAGGCATAAATGAGAAAACACTAAGAAGTCGAAAAACTCACCCAAAGTAGTGGGAGTTATAAAGCCACTTCTTAAAACTGAACGTTTCTGAATTATTTTATATTGCCCCCACACACAAGTTTTGCTGTGAATCTGTTTCTTAATATGCAATGCAGGAAAAGCCATTTCTTTCACACACAGTGAAAATAAAGATGCCTTTAAAATTATTCAGTGTTTCCTTTGTAAAGTTTTGAACTCTTAATTATCCTGCATTTGAAAGTGTCACAGGACTATGTAAAAAACATCCTCTTCTTCTTTTTGACGTTAAAATGTACCTAGCCAAAAAAGTGCTGCTTTAGGCATTCCCCCCACCGCCAATTTTAGAAGACCTGGCCTGAGTCTCTTAGTTTTTCCTCATGAATTTGGTTCAATCTGATTAGTTTTTGTAGTTTGGATTCTTTTATTATATAAATGGTCCAGATTGGTGTGCCTCTTTGCCCTTGTTGAAGCTTATGTGGTAGGTGGCATACAGATAATCACATAAACTGTTCCATGTAGGTGTCCATTTCTTTTCCTTCTTTCTCTCTCTCTCTTTTTTTTTTTTGGTGAGGAAGATTAACCCTGAGCTAACATCCGATGCCAATCCTCCTCTTTTTGCTGAGGAAGATTGGCCCTGGGCTAAGATCTGCGCCCATCTTCCGCTACTTTACGTGGGACGCCGCCACAGCATGGCTTGACAAGAGGTGCGGGCCTGGGATCCAAACCTGCAAACCCCTGGGCCGCCAAAGTGGAGCGTGCACGCTTAACCGCTGCACCACCAGGCTGGCCCCGAGGTGTCCATTTCTTATCGGCTTTCTCATGGCCTCCATGCCCTTCGTTTTGGTCATCACCTCATTATCTTCCAGAAAGGGACTTTGTGTTGTGTTAGGTTTCTCTCTCCAATGCAGCTGCACAGTGATATCCAATATTATAGTATTTAATATTTAAGTATATTGATTTTTACTCTTTTTAGAGTTTTCTCTTATAATAGATAAATTCCTATCTGAAGTATAATATGTGATTGTAAAAACATTACCTCTTATTTCAGGTAACTTCAGAAAGATTCTTTTTTTTTTTTTTTTTTTACACTCCCCTTGGAGATGGAACTTCGGGTGACCATAGTTAACCCCTGCCCCACCCCACTGCCCTGGCTGGCTGTCCATTAGTGCTTAATGTATTTAAGAATCCCTTGTAATTAGATACTTTAAATAATTGCTTAGATTTAACATAACCACTTTACAGTCTACCTCTTCAAATATATGAATGTTCAAAGTCACCCAAACTTAACTGCTTTTACTGTCTGAGGTATGCATGACTGGTATCATGGCATACCTGCTGGTATCATGGGAAGGTAGCTTGTGGCACCAGAGAGCTTCTTTCAGACTCACCTCTACATCATCTTTATTTGGCAGATGGTCCTAAGAGGCATGGGCATTCTTTTAATTTTGTTGGCAGTGTTTCACAGTGACATACGTGTTGCCTACCAAGTAGATGTTTGTGTTTTTTGGGAAGAAGAGTCTTGGCCAGCATTGAAGCAGACCTGCCTGAACCTTTTTGTTGAATCTGCCTGTTGTTTGGTACATCTCTTGGAACTTTACACCTGTGAAAACTTTACACAAACACTTCTGTATTAATGGACTTCTCATATCTTTGACAGAATAAATTATCAAATTTCTAAAACATGTTAGATTATTCTTATATTATATTTAGTGATTTCCTTGAATTGAATCTAGCGCCATCAATTCATTCTTACCCCTAGACTTGACCTGTCTCTTGGATTTAATTCCATCCCTCCCCCTGCCCCCCCCCAGTTATTTGCTGGGCGTACATCATCTACTTGGGAGGCCACATTTAAGGCCAGCATATCGTAGCTGGTGTTGCTTCCTTGGAAGCTACCTTTCATTTTTTAACAATATCATCCTTTTTCTACACCACAGGCCTTATAATTTTGCAGTTATCTTTCACAACTTGCTCTGCTTCTTTTTTCCCATTCCTAATCAATTACCAGGCTCAGGCGATTAATGCTTTCACACACTTTGGTCACTTTGGTGTCTTCCTCTGCATTTTCACTATCGTTGAGATATGGGGCCCTTAGCAATTCATATCTGAACTACTAGTCCAAGAACATCCTAAGTGACTTTTCCCCTCCAAACCATCCTACTTGCTGCTTTCTACTGTTGAGTACCACCACTTTCGTGTTATTATTCCCCTGCTCATAAAGCTTTTGGTTGTGTCCTGCCTTTCTAGTCTTATCTTCTTGAACACTCTCTTGATATTCTGACCTATTCTCTATTTCTCAGAAATGTCTTGCTTTCTTCGTACTTTGGTATCAACAGCCATCCTCTCTTGAATTACTCTCGTTCCTCTTTCTCTTTATTTAAATCCCACCCAATCTTTAAGAACCTGTTTGAGGGCCGGCCCCGTGGCTTAGCGGTTAAGTGCGCGTGCTCCGCTGCTGGCGGCCCGGGTTCGGATCCCGGGTGCACACCGACGTACCACTTCTCCGGCCATGCTGAGGCCGCGTCCCACATACAGCAACTAGAAGGATGTGCAACTATGACATACAGCTATCTATTGGGGCTTTGGAGGAAAAATAAATAAAATTATTAAAAAAAAAAAAAAGAACTGTTTGAAATTCTAGATCTCCCGTGAAGCTTCCCTGGGCTGTCCCTCCTCTGAATTCTGAGCACATGCATGTCATTGGACAGTTAACCTTGTAGTACATACTCTGACACTTCTTGAGTTACAGTGAGCTGTCTCATCATTTTTACGTGTAATACTTTTTAAGTGGAATGTTCCTTCACATATACTATTTCATCTGGTTCTTTTTTTTGTTTGTGTAACAGATAAGGACAAAGAGACTCAGCATCTGTTGTTTTTAACAAATGTTTCTTTATCATCCTAAAGTAAAATTCATAGATAATATAATGTACCTACAGACATAATTTAAAAAAATCCATTAATAACTTTATTATAGTATAAAGGAAAAAAATTATAATATGTATTTGAGTATTCAGATACTCAGCAAAAATTATACTCTAGCAAGAAAAGGTATATTACATATTTACAGCCTTCTCAACTTTCTTGCTGTGCTGTTTGTACCTTTTGAAACAGCTTTAACAAGACCAATCTTGATACTTAATATGGTTTGTATCTGAAATTGCAAATTATGAATAGCTTTATTTCCCTTCCCATATAGTGTGTGGTTAATATGGCCTGAGTTACAAAATTTAAATTAAAAGTTACTGGGAGACAAAAATGCTACTTGTAAAATGGTTAAAACACTTTATTATTGAGTGTTTAGCCTCCCTTTTATGGTTCTTATTCAGTTAAAAAAATGTTTCTGGAGGTTAGATGAATAATGTGCTATGTTGACTGACTCCTTAATTTTAGGATTTTGATATTTTTTACAGTCTTGTTCATGTATGTGACTTCATGTCTTGTAAACAGTCAGTCTAGAAGGATGAGTTGTTTGCAAATACTGAGAGAAATCCTTACAAAGGAATCAGGTCTGTTAGGTCTTTTATCTCTGTAAACGTCAGATTGTTACCTAGTTGTGACAAGAATTCTTTGTGTTTAGACTGTAGTCCCTCCTCCCCACCTCCCCACTGTGCCCTGGTTTTTTTTTCCCCTACACATAAAAGATCCCTTGGTAGACGCCAGTTATGTTTATAAAACACTTTAAACTACCAAGTCTAAGCCTAGATCTCCTATGATATTTTTAGTTTTTTAAAGTACTTGTTCCTGTAGTGGCAAAGGTTTACCTGAGAAGCCATCAGAAATGATGCTTGATTGATTGAGAAAAACCCTAAAATAGGAGTATCTGTAGGTTCCTGGAAAGTTCTGTCTGTATAGTTTTGCAATTTCCAAAGATGTGCTGAGGCCTCACTGGGCACATTTTGTGCAATTAAACATTCTAAAATCTGTGGTTGACTAAATAGTCCATAATGTAACAATTTAAAAAATAATGTATTGTCATGGCATTCTGTCTTCTTGAGAAGAGTCTTGTGGGGAGATCGAAGTGGCTTAACTTGATTCTTAGGATATTTGTCATTGTAAAACTACTGGTTTTTCTTTTGCAGATGTTCTTGTGAAACCTTCTAGTAGAAAAAGTTCTTGGGACAAACTTCATTTGGTAAGTTTGTTTTTTTCCCCCTACAACTCTCTCTGTACTGTTTTGAGGCAACGAAAACTAATTTACTTTCAATTTAATTTAAATTAAAGATTAATTTTTAGGGTCTGTTTGTGTACATAATTATTTAGATGAGCTCTTGTATGTTAACTTTAATGTTAAATCTCTAAATATGGTGTTTTTTTTCACTGGGACTCAAGCCAGGTTACTTTTTCCATACATAATTGTGCCATAATATAATATACTGTGCCTGGAAACTTGTGTTTAAGTTGAGATTAAAAATGAGTTGTCGCCATAATTTTTTGTTTAAAATGGACAGCCCTTAGCAATGTGGAGTTCTTTTAAATTGAAGCTTTATTCTTGTTTAGAGTTTTCTTGAATTATTATATATCTATCTGAAAATCAAAGCCTCATTACTAGCTGTTTAACTAGAAAACAAGTTCTAAAAAATTTGTTAGTCCTTTCCTTAGTGTGGATATTAATCCCTGCCCTGTCCTTCTTTTCATAGACCTGTGTTTATCTGTTTCTACCTAAGTCTTTATTATTGCCTCATGTTTCTGCCATCTTTTTAATTTAGGAAATTACAATCTAATTTTATTGAAAAGAGAACTTGTTGTTTTTAAGTTTCTAGATCCAAATCATTCCCTTGGTCCAAAACCTGTAGCTTGACATTGCCTTCAGAATAAGGATCAAGCTCTCCTTAGCATGGCTTTTTAGGCTTTCCACAAGTGGGCTTTAAACACATCTCCTGCAACTAGTCACCTGTTTTTCCCATACACTTAGAGCACCTTTTGCTGTGGCCTACTTACTATCCCTCAAATACTCTCCACTGTGCTTTTTTTTGTCTCATTCTTTGCTTGTGCTACTCCTATTCCCCCTTTGTCTTAGTAGCTCAGAATCTGGTTGGTTCAATCAACCATTAAAAGCCTGAGTGTTCCAAAAAGCCTTCCTTGAGTGCTGAGATCAGAATCCATTTCTCTGTGTTTTGCATCCTCATGGAATAATATTTCTACATTGCTAATCACACTCTGCCTTATTAGTCATTTGTTTGTTGCCCCCACAGGATTGTGAACACCTTGAAGGCAAGAACTATCCTCATATTTGAATTTTCAGTTCACACAAACATTCCCTGAATCCTGGGATACCAGTGTCTTCTCAGTATAATTTCGTTTTAATTAGGATTTTTGTTTTTGTTCTTTTTGGTAAGAATAAGGGAGAATAGATTCTGTGGTTCTAATAGAGGTTAGTTATCATAATCTTGTTGATTCAGGGTTTTTTTCCTTCTGTATATAGTGAAGGATTTATATTATATATACAGTCTGTGTCCTTGTAGTCCAACTTGCTCTGCATCTTGCTTGGTTGAGTTATTGTTTGCAAGTGTAAGTTTTAGTTATTGAGTAAAGAATTGAGTAATTTCTCCTTAACAGATGCCTGAAAGATGAGGTACCATATTCAGTAGGAAGATTAAATTATATTTTACTTTTGTAAAGATTTCTCAGAAGTCACATCCATGGAGTGGTACTGATGATGGAGGCCAGAGAAGCCTGCAGATCCCAGCTGTCAAATTTTCATACATATATTAAGAAAAGAGAAATCATTTGACTGTAATACTTGGAATAAGAATCTTATCCTTCATTTGGCCCAGTGGGTCACATATTAGACCTTTAGAGAAGGAAATGTAATGCCGGCGTATTACTTGGCTCTGCAGTGTTTAATTTTTAGATTGTCATAATAATGTAAATGTTTATTGATTTTTAACTTTATTATTAACTTTAGATAAGGCATCTAAGACTTAGATTCTGTTTGCAAAACAGAATGAAGAATTGTTACATTCTTATCTGAAGAAACATAGTCTAGGTTTAGAGGGAAAGATGTGAGATTATTAAATTAATTTTTAAGCCAGGAAACATATCATTTGATTTAATATAATATGGGTCCCAGATTGAAAGAGACTAAAGAGGTACAACAGCTAGATCCAATATGTGATCCTAGACTGGATCCTTTATGGAGGGAAAAAATCACTGTAAAGGATATAGCTAGGTCAGTTGACCAAATTGGAATATAGAAGGTAGATTAAAATACTATATCAACGTTAAATTTCCTGAATTTGTAAACTAGTGCTGTGATTATTTAAGAGGTTATTTATTTATTTATTTTTAAAGATTTTATTTATTTATTTTTTCCCCCAAAGCCCCAGTAGATAGTTGTCTGTTATAGCTGCACATCCTTCTAGTTGCTGTATGTGGGACGCCGCCTCAGCACGGCCGGAGAAGCGGTGCATTGGTGCGCGCCCAGGATCCGAACCCGGGCCGCTAGCAGCAGAGCATGCGCACTTAACCACTAAGCCACGGGGCCGGCCCTAAGAGGTTATTTTTGTTCTTAGGAAGTATATACTGAAGTAGTAAGGGGTAAAGAGGCATGGCATATACAACCCTCTTTTAATGGTTCAGAAAAAAATAAGTAACCGTATGTGCGTACGCATGCGTGCATGTATTTGTGTGTGTATATATATACATATATAGTAAATTTATTTATTTTTATTTTTAAAATTTTTTTGGTGAGGAAGATTGTACCTGAGCTGACATCTGTGCCAGTCTTCCTCTATTTTGTATATGGGATGGCACTACAGCATGGCTTGATGAGCGGTGCGTAGGTCCGCATCTGGGATCTGAACCTGCGAACCCTGGGCTGCTGAAGTGGAGTGCCCTAACCTAACCACTATGCAACCAGGCTGGCCCCTAGTAAATTTATTTTTGAGAATCAAGGCTGCAGAAATAGTGACTCATGCAGAGATATGGGCAAAGATGGTTACTGTGGCTTTTTTGATTGTAATAGAAAAATGGAAATAACCTAAGTGTCTCAGCAATTGGTGAATGGTTGTTATGGTATATTGGAATATAATGGAATACTGAATTGCCATCTGAAAGTATGTACTGACACAGGAAGGATTTGATGCATTAATTGAAGAAAAAATTTGCAGAACAATGAATATAGTATGACCCTCCCCTCTCATTTTTTTTTTGGGGGGGGGTAGATTATGTGTGTCTTTGTATGTGCATAAAAAAGTGTCCTGGACAGAATTATAAAATAGTTAACAGTGGTTGTACTTAAGTGTAGGTGAAGTGAAGGGCAACAAAAAGTAAGAAGGGAACTTCTACTTACTTACTTAACTTTAAAAAAAAAATATGTTGAGATATAATTCATATACTATATATTTGATCCATTTAAAGTATATAATTCAGTAGCTCAGTATAGTCACAGTGTTGTGCAACCATCATTGCAGTCAATTTCTGAACATTTTGTCACTTCATAAAGAAACTCCATACCCTTTAACTATCCACCCCCCATTACCTTCCATCCCCCCCAGCCCTAAGCAACCACCATTCCACTTTCTATCTCTGTAGATTTCCCTGTTCTGGACATTTCATATAAATGGAATCATATAAAATGTGGTCTTTTGTGACTGGCTTCTTTTACTTAGCATAGTGTCTTCAAGGTTCATCCATATTGGAGCAAATATCAGTACTTCATTCCTTTTAATGGCTGAATAATATTCTCTTTTTGGATATACCACATTTTGTTTATCCATTCATTTGTCATTGGACATTTGGTGTTTCCACCTTTTGACTGTTTTGAATAGTGCTTTTATAAACATGTATGTACAAGTTTTTGTGTGGATATATATGTTTGTCTCTCTTGGGTAGATACCTAGGAGTAGATTTGCCGGTTAGGTGGTAACTCTGTGTTTAATCATTTGAGGAACTGCCAGGCTGTTTCCAAGGAGGCTGTACCAATTTATATTCCTACCAGCAGTATATGAGGATACTTGTTTACTTTTTACACCTGTATTTTAAAATTTCTTACAAGGAGCATGCATTATTGTTATAACTAAAAAATTAAGAAGTGTTAAACTACTTCTGTTAGACTAACAGTAATGACTCAATTTCTTCCTTTAGTAGTGATAGTATAAATACTGCTCTGGGACCCAAGTTTTGCAAGTCAGTTGCTGAATGTTTCTTAAGGATTTGTCATATTTGCTCTTTGTAGTTTTATAAGGACCTTCAGCAACTACTTGATTCATACTGGCTGTAGAGTTATCCGTGATCATTGTTTTTTTTTTATGAATTTGGAATTCCTATAGAAAGTTTATCTTTCCTCAGATGCTTAAAGTAGCATCTCTTACTTTGAACTATTTTTATCTGTTTTCTTATGTCCCCTCCTGGACCGTAAATTCTTTAATCTCTGTTAGCCCCAGCATCTAGGCCTTTACGTATTACTGTCAATTATATTCCAAAATACCTTTCACATCTTTCAGCTTTTATTCTATCTCTGCTGCCTCTAATCTAAATCAAGCCACCATCTTCCTTCCTATAATTGTCTCCTGATTCTCTCTTTATTCTTTTTGTTCTCCAATCCATTCACCACACAGTAACCAGAATGATCTTAAAATCAAATCCTGTCATTCTGCTGTTTAAAACCTGTCAATGGCTTCCTGTCGCACTGGGAATATTATCTATACTCCTTAATGTTTACATAATCTTTCTCTTGTACATTTCTTCACCTTCAAGTTGGGCCACTCTGTTTTCTGACTCAGTACATTTTGGCTATACTGGTTTTCTCCTTTTAATCCTTCAAAAATGCTGAGATCTTTTTCATGTGAGGAACACATGCTGTTCCTGTACCATAAACTTGCCGTTCAGAGAGCTTTTCTGACCACCTTATCTAAAGTAGGACTCCCATACCCCAGCCCCCCAGTCTCTGTCTCAGCATCCTGTTTGTTTTCTTCATCACGTTTAGCACAATTTGTAATTATTATTGTTTCCATCTTCTACACTGGAATATGAGCTCCTTAGTGCAGGAACCAGCATAGTGTCATACTGTGTGATACATGCTAGGTTTTCAGGTAGTTGTTGACTGACTTACTGAAGTGCAGCACGCCGTTTTACAGAGTCTTTATTTGGTGTAGAAATGGAAAGCATCATTTCTTGGTAATGACTATGTTTAAATTGAGACTTTTAATCCTAAGTGGCAAATCTTTGTCTTGGTTTTTTTGTACTCATTAAAAAAATGGACTTGACTGGGAAGATAGCTAATGTGGATATGTCTGCTGATCGAGAGTTTACTTTGTAAGTGAAATTTGATTTCTAGTTCAGTGTCACTGCAGGTGAGTACATTTCAGTTGGGACAGCTAATTCTGTGACGCCTGTGAGAGTTTTTCTTTAAATTTCACTAAAAGACACAATGTGTATTGGTATGCTCACTGTATGAGCACTGGTTTTCTGACAGCTAAAACTTTGACTCTTTAAATTTGTTGTTCAGTAACTGGGGGTTTTGAGGTAGAATTCCCATTGTTAAGAAAAACTTAAAATCTGAAATGTATAAAAGTAGACAAAATAGTTTAATAAATCTCCATTTACTTATCTCATTGGGCTTCAAAAGTTATCAACTCATGGCCCTTCCTGTTTTATAGACACACCTACTTATTCTATCTACTCCTTGATAAATCACTTCATCTGTACATATTTCAATTGTATATCTAAAAGATAAACTCTTTTTTAAAAAACCATAACCACAATAACATTGTCAATTATACAGAAAATTCATAATTCCTTAATATCATCAAATATTTAGTATGTGGTCAGATTTCCCTAAATGTCTCAACTTATTTTTATACTTTGAATCAGGGATCCAAATAAGGTCCATATTTTGCAGTTGGTTGACATATTATTTAAGTCTCTTTTAATCTATAGGTTTACCTTCCATCTCTCTCTTTTGTGTTGCAGGTTACTTAAAAAATTTGTGTTATTTGCCTGTAGTTTTCTAGTGTATAGACTAGATGATTATTTGCATCCTATATTTCATTAGCTGTTGTAAAGTGGTGATACCTATTTCTATCTTTCCTTCTTCATGTATTAGGTGGAATACTTCCCTTAGCAATTACCTGTACAGAGGTTCAGTTTGTATAGGAAAAGCAGGATAAATACTAATTCTTTCCCCTTATTTACCAGTTTTCAAAAAGAAGAGGTTGGTTATATAGCATCCTCCAGTGGTGACCAATAAGAGAGAGAGAGAATCATTATGAACCCATATTTAAATATATTGAAACTCAATCCATTGCACTTACTATTTTTGCTGAGATTATTCCATTTTTGGCTAGTGAGTCTGTTCAAGTCGGCCCCTAAGTCCTTTTGACATACCTTCAGTAGTTTTTGATAGTTTCCTTGCTTTCCAATTTAATAATATGTTCCAAAATCAAATTACACATTTTCTGTTCTAGACCTGGAATTGGCTGTTATTTCTCAGGAGGCCTGTCCTTTTGAGGTTGGAATTAGTCTTTAGAGACCATAGTCGAGATGCTTAGAATATTAATTGCTGCTGGATTGGTCCCATAAATTTTTTACAGTAAGTATTTAATGAAGAGTTTGATTATATTCATACTCTTCACTTACTTTTTTTATTGAGCTATAATTCATACCACATAAAACTCACCCTTTTAAAAGTATACAGTTCAAGAGTTTTTAGTATGTATATAATGGTGGTAAATACCACCATTATCTAATTCCAGAACATTTCTATTACCCCACAAGGGTACCCTGTATCCATGAGCAGTCATTCCTTGTTCCTTCCTCAACCTAACCCCTGACAACCACTAAGCATTTCTGTCTCTATGGATTTACCTATTCTGGACATTTCATATAAGTGGAATTGTACAATATATGGTCTTTTGGGCCTAGCTTCTTTTATTTAGTATGTTTTCAGAGTTCATCCATGTTATGTCATGTATCAGTATTTCAGTCCTTTTTATTGCTGAGTAATATTCCATTGTGTGGATAAACCACATTTTGTTTATTCATTCATCAGTTGATGACATTTGGATTGTTTCTGCTTTTTGGTTGTTATGAATAATGCTGCTGTGAATGTTTGTGTACGAGTTTTTGTGTGGACATATGTTTTCAGTTCTCTTGGGTGTGTACCTGGGAGTGGAATTGATGGCTCATGTGGTGACTCTATGTTGTTTTTTTTTTTTTTAAGGAATTGCCAAACTGTTTTCCACAGAGGTTGCACCATTTTACATTCCCACCAGCAATGTATGAGGGTTTCAGATTCTCCACATTCCACCTACATTTTTTTTTTTATTGTGAAATTTTTGTTGTACATTATTGTTTATCAGTCACCATCTAAGTACATCCCTCCACCCCCCACCCCCATAGCCCCTGGTAACCACCAAACAGTTCTATCCGTGCGTGTGTTGGTTTATCTTCCACATATGAGTGAAATCATGCCCTGTTTATCTTTCTGTTTCTGGCTTATTTCACTTAACATAATACCCTCCAGGTCCATCCATGTTGTTGCAAATGGGACGATTTTGTCTTTCTTTATGGCTGAGTAGTATTCCATGGTATATATATACCACATCTTCTTTATCCATTCATCAGTTGAGGGACACTTGGGTTGCTTCCCTGTCTTGGCTCTAGTGAATAATGCTGCGATGAACATAGGGGTGCATAAGCCTCTTTGGATTGTTGATTTCAGGTTTGTTGGGTAGATAACCCACTAGTGGGATAGCTGGATCATAAGGTATTTCTATTTTTAATTTTTTGAGGAATCTCCGTACTGTTTTCCACAGAGGCTGCACCAGTTTGCATTCCCACCAGCAGTGGATTAGGGTTCCCATTTCTCCACAGCCTCTCCAGCATTTGTTGCTTTTTGTCTTGGTGATGATAGCCATTCTAACGGGTGTAAGGTGATATCTTAGTGTGTTTTTTTTTTATTTATTTTTCCCCTAAAGCCCCAAGCGATAGTTGTAAGTCATAGTTGCACATTCTTCTAGTTGCTGTATGTGGGACGCGGCCTCAGCATGGCCGGAGAAGCAGTGCGTCTGTGCGCGCCCGGGATCCGAACCCGGGCAGCCTGCATCGGAGCGCACGCACTTCACCGCTAAGCCATGGGGCCGGCCCTTTAGTGTGGTTTTGATTTGCATTTCCCTGATGACTAGTGATGTTGAGCATCTTTTCATGTGCCTATTGGCCGACTGTATATCTTCTTTGGAGAAGTGTCTGTACATTTCCTCTGCCCATTTTTTGATTGGTTTGTTTTTTTGTTATTCAGTTATGTGTGTTCTTTATATATTATGGAGATTAATCCTTTGTCAGATATATGGTTTGCAAGTATTTTTTCCCAGCTGGTGGGTTCCCTATTCATTTTGATCCTGGTTTCATTTGCCTTGTAGAAGCTCTTTAATCTGATGAAGTCCCACTTGTTTATTTTTTCTTTTGTTTCCCTTGTCTGAGTAGACATGGAATTCCAGAAGATCCCTTTATGGCTGATGGTGAGTAGTGTACTACCTATATTTTCCTCCAGGAGTTTTATATTTTCAGGTTTCACCTTCAGGTCTTTGATCCATTTTGAGTTAATTTTTGTGTATGGCGAAAGAAGATGGTCTACTTTCGTTCTTCTGGAAGTGGCTGCCCAGTTTTCCCAACACCATTTATTGAAGAGACTTTCCTTTCTCCACTGTATGTCCTTAGCTCCTTTGTCAAAGATTAGCTGCCCGTAGATATGAGGTTTTATTTCTGGACTTTCAATTCTGTTCCATTGATCTGTGTGTCTGTTTTTGTACCAGTACCATGCTGTTTTAATTACTATCACTTTGTAGTATGTTTTGAAGTCAGGGATTGTGATGCCTCCAGCCTTGTTCTTCTTTTTCAGGATTGCTTTAGCTATATGGGGTCTTTTGTTGCCCCATATGAATGTTAGTATTCTTTGTTCTGTTGCTGTGAAGAATGTCTTTGGGATTCTGATTGGGATTGCATTGAATCTGTGGATTGCTTTAGGTAGTACGGACATTTTAACAATGTTTATTCTTCCAATCCAAGTGCGTGGAATATTTTTCCATTTCTTTATGTCATCATTGATTTCACTCAATAATGTCTTATAGTTTTCATTGTATAGGTCTTGCACTTCCTTGGTTAAATTTACTCCTAGATATTTTATTCTTTTTGTTGCAGTTGTAAATGGGATTGTCTTCTTGAGTTCTCTTTCTGTTAGTTTGTTGTTGGTATAGAGAAATGCCACTGATTTCTGTAAGTTGATTTTGTACCCTGCCACTTGGCTGTAGTTGTTGATTATTTCTAATAGTTTTCCAATGGATTCTTGAGGGTTTTCTATATATAAGATCATGTCATCTGCAAACAGCGAGAGTTTCACTTCTTCGTTGCCTATTTGGATTCCTTTTATTCCTTTTTCTTGCCTAATTGCTCTGGCCAGAACCTCCAGTACAGTGTTGAATAAGAGTGGCGCGAGTGGGCACCCTTGTCTTGTCCCTGTTTTCAGAGGGATGGCTTTCAGTTTTTCCCCATTGAGTATGATGTTGGCTATGGGTTTGTCATATATTGCCTTTATTATGTTAAGGTACTTTCCTTCTATACCCATTTTGTTGAGAGATTTATCATAAATGGATGTTGGATCTTGTCAAAAGCCTTCTCTGGTCAAAAGCCTTCTCTGCATCTATTGAGATGATCATATGGTTTTTATTCCTCGTTTTGTTAATGTGGTGTATCACGTTGATTGATTTGCGGATGTTGAACCATCCCTGCGTCCCTGGTATAAATCCCACTTGATCATGGTGTATGATCTTTTTAATGTATTGCTGTATTTGGTTTGCCAATATTTTATTGAGGATTTTTGCATCTATGTTCATCAGGGATATTGGTTTGTAGTTTTCCTTCTTAGTGTTGTCTTTGCCTGGCTTTGGTATCAGGGTGATGTTGGCCTCATAGAATGTGTTGGGAAGTGTTCCATCTTCCTCTATTTTTTGGAATAGTTTGAGAAGGATAGGTATTAAGTCTTCTTTGAATGTTTGGTAAAATTCTCCAGAGAAGCCATCTGGTCCTGGACTTTTATTTTTGGGGAGGTTTTTGATTACTGTTTCAATCTCTTTACTTGTAATTGGTCTATTCAGGTTGTCTATTTCTTCTTGATTCAGTTTTGGGAGGTTGTATGAGTCTAGGAATTTATCCATTTCTTCCAGATTGTCCAATTTGTTGGAATATAGTTTTTCATAGTATTCTCTATAATCTTTTGTATTTCTGTGGTATCTGTTGTAATTTCTCCTTTTTCATTTCTAATTTTATTTATTTGAGCCTTCTCTCTTTTTTTCTTGGTGAGTCTGGCTTAGGGTTTGTCAATTTTGTTTATCTTCTCAAAGAACCAGCTCTTTGTTTCATTGATCCTTTTTACTGTTTTTTTAATTTCAATTTCATTTATTTCTGCTCTGATTTTTATTATTTCCCTCCTTCTGCTGACTTTAGGCTTAGTTTGTTCGTCTTTTTCTAATTCTGTGAGGCGTAGTTTGAGGTTGCTCATTTGGGCTTTTTCTTGTTTGTTAAGGTGGGCCTATATGCTATGAGTTTCCCTCTCAGAACTGCTTTTGCTGCATCCCCTGTGAGTTGGTACAGTGTATTTTCATTTTCATTTGTCTCCAGATATGCTTTGATTTCTCCTTTAATTTCATCAATGATCCATTGGTGGTTTAGTAGCATGTTGTTGAGTCTCCACAGCTTTGTCACTTTCCTGGTTTTTCCCTTGTAATTGATTTCTAACTTCATGGCATTATGGTTGGAAAAGATGCTTGTTATGATTTCAATCTTTTTAAATTTATTTAAGCATGCCTTGTTTCCCAACATATGATTATGCTTGAGAATGTTCCATGCGCGCTTGAGAAGAATGTGTAATCTGCTGTGTTTGGATGGAGTGCTCTGTATATGTCTATTAAGTCCATCTCATCTAGTTTTTCATTTAGGTCCATTGTTTCCTTATTTATTTTCTGTCTGGGTGATCTGTCCATTGATGAGAGTGGGATGTTAAGATCCCCTACTATTATTGTGTTGTTGTTAATATCTCCTTTTAGGTTTGTTAATAGTTGCTTTATGTACTTTGGTGCTCCTGTATTGGGTGCATATATATTTAAAAGTGATATGTCTTGTTGGTGGAGTGTCCCTTTTATCATTATATAATGCCCTTCTTTGTCTCTCATTATCTGTTTTATCTTGAAGTCAACTTGGTCTGATGTAAGTATGGCAACACCTGCTTACTTTTGTTTGCCATTAGCTTGGAATATTGTCTTCCATCCTTTCACTCTGAGCCTGTGTTTGTCTTTAGAGCTGAGATGTGTTTCCTGGAGGCAGCATATTGTTGGGTCTTGTTTTTTAATCCATCCCACTGCTCTCTGTCTTTTGATTGGAGAGTTCAGTCCATTTACATTTAGGGTAATTATTGATAAATGGGGGCTGCTTGTTGTTATTTTATCATTCTTTTTCCAGTTCTTTTGCATTTCTTTTGTTTCTCGTCCCATGTGTTTTGGGCTACCAGTGCAGTTTGGTAGTTTTGTATGGGGGTTCTCTTAGTTTTCTCTTTCTTTATCGTGTGTGATTCTGTTCTGATTATTTGGTTAGTGGTTACCATGAGGTTTGTATAAAAAAATCTCATGGATGTGATAGTCCATTTTTTGATGGCCTCTTATTCCCTTAGACTAAGTCGATTCGACCCCTTTCCTCTTCCTCTTCTGTGTTGTTGTTGTCACATCTTATTCCTTCTTGTGTTGTGAGTTCGTGTTTAACATGATGAGGTTATATTTATGCTTGGTGCTTACCTTCCCTTGATCTTTGGTTTTATAATTAAGTGTTTGCTAATCTGTTTTGATAGAGGACTGCAATTTTTCTGGTTTTGATGACCTATCTTCCTCCACGTTCAAAACTTTGAATCCCCTTTCTCTTTTTTTCCTCAGGTATGGGGGCCTTCTTGAGCACTGCTTGTAGTGGCTGTCTTGTGGCAATGAACTCCCTTAGCTTTTGTTTATCTGGGATAGTTATTATTTCTCCATCATATCTGAAAAATATTTTTGCTGGATAGAGTATTCTTGGCTGAAAGTTTTTGTCCTTTAGAATTTTGAATATATCATTCCACTCTCTCCTAGCCTGTAAAGTTTCTGTCGAGAAATCGGCTGAGAGCCTGATAGGAAATCCTTTGTATGTTGTTATTTTTTTGTCTAGCTGCCCTTAATATTTTTTCTTTGTCGTTGACTTTTGCCAGCTTTACTACTATATGCCTTGGAGAGGGTCTTTTTGTGTTGATATATGTAGGAGATCTATCGATTTCATTCACTGGTATTTCCAGCTCCTTCCCCAGGTTTGGGAATTTCTCAGATATTATTTCTTTGAACAAGTTCTCTGTTCCTTTTTCCCTCTCTTGTGCCTCTGGAATACCTATAATCCTTATGTTGGATTTCCTAATTGAGTGGGATATTTCTCGGAGGGTTTCTTCATTTCTTTTTAGTCTTAGTTCTCTTTCCTCCTCCATCTGGAGCATTTCTGCATTGCTGTCCTCAGTATTGCTAATTCTTTCCTTCATAATGTCAGCTCTGGTGCTTAAGGCTTCCAGATTTGTCTTTATCTCCTCTACTGTGTTTTTCATCTCTGAGATTTCTGATTTTTTTTTTTTTTTATAGTTTCAATCTCTTCTGTGAAGAAACTCCTGATTTCACTGAATTGTCTGTCTGTGTTTTCTTGTATTTCATTAAGCTTTTTTATGTTGGCTATTTTGAATTCTCTGTTGTTAAGGTTATACATTTCTGTGCTTTCCGGGTTGACTTCTGGGTGCTTGTCATTTTCCTTTTGGTCTGGAGATTTAATATATTTTTGCATGGTGCCTGTTGGTGTTGGCTTACCTTTCCTCTTGAAAATATATGTTCACAGTTTCCTCTTGCTTCTGCTGGGTGGGGGTCAAGGGCTGTGTATTCTGGCCCACCACAATGCATGGGCACTCTTGTCGGCGCCTGGTTGATCTGCAATGTGGCTGAGTGGAGGCTGCTGGGGGGAAAGGTGGAAACAGCTGGAGCTGGAACGCAGCTAGGCTGAAGCAGCTGGGGCTCGGGTGCAGGTGGGTTGAAGCAGCTGCAGCTGAAGTGCCGCTGGGCCAAAGAAGCTGGAACTGGAGTGCGCCGGGCCGAAGAAGGAAAAGCTGGAGTGCACTGGGCCGAAGAAGGAGGAGCTGGAGCGCCACTGGGCTGAAGAAGCTGGAACTGGAGTGCGCGGAGCCAAAGAAGGGAGAGCTGGAGCGCCGCTGGGCCAAAGAAGCTGGAACTGGAGTGTGCTGGGCCCAAGAAGGAGGAGCTGGAGCGCTGGTGGGCCAAAGAAGCCGGAACTGGAGTGCGCTGGGCCAAAGAAGCTGGAACTGGAGTACACTGGGCCAAAGAAGCTGGAACTGGAGTGCGCTGGGCCAAAGAAGGAGGAACTGGAGTGCCGCTGGGCCAAAGAAGCTGGAACTGGAGTGCGGTGGGCTGAAGTTGCTGGCGCCAAGTCAGCTGGAGCCTGCGCACAGGCCAAGGCGAAGCAGCTGGAGCTGGGGGGTCGGGGGGGGGTGGTCAAGCCGAAGGAGCTGGGGCCGGGGCACGTTCCAGCCGAAAGAGCTGGGGCCGTGGCACGGTGGAGCCGGGGAAGCTGGGGCCATGGCTTGGTCCAGCTGGAGCAGCTGGGGCTGTGGCGTGTTGGGGACTAAGCTGCCGCTGCCTCTGGTGCGGGGGTGCAGGCTCGCCCCACTGCTGGTCGGGCTGGGCGCCTGGGGGCTGCTGCGTCTGGGGATGGGGCTGAGCTGAAGCGTTGCTGTGCTGAAGCACCAGTTGGGCGGGCTAGGTGGGGGAGGGGCGCTTTCTTTCACCTCCCTGATCTCAGAGGTTTCTCACCTCGTTGTCGCTCTCTGCTCTCCTGAGGGGCTAGCTTATTGAAACTACCCTTGCAACAGTTCCTCTCCCTCCATAGTGGGATCCCCTCGGGCTGTGAGGGGTCTTAGAGAGCATCAGTTTTCACGTGGCTAGCTGCCCCTTCCCCTCCTCTGAGAGCCGCATGGTCTCAGTCTCTGGGTCTGCAGTCCTTGGGGAAGGAAGGGAGCTCAGCTCCTCTTACCTCCTTCCACTTACTCTGGAGATTCCAGCACCTCAGTCCTCAGGTGTACAGCTGCCTGGGTGCCTCAGACGTCCCCTGTGTTGTGTGAATAGCTTCTGTTGGAATATGAATGTCCTTTTTGTTGTGTCTTAGAGGGGGAGAGTTCAGTGGGGGAAGCTCACTCTGCCATGATGCTGATGTCCTTTTTTTTTTTTTCTTTTGTGAGGAAGATTAGCCCTGAGCTAACATCTGATGCCAGTCTTCCTCTTTTTGCTGAGGAAGATTGGCCCTGGGTTAACATCCGTGCCCATCTTCCTTTATGTTATATGGGACCGCAGCCACAGCATGGCTTGACAAATGGTGTGGTGGTGTGCACCTGGGATGCGAACCCGAAAACCCCGGGCCGCCGAAGTGGAGCATGCGCACATAACTGCTGTGCCACTGGGCTGGCCCTTCCACCTACATTTTTGACATTAATATCTTCATCACTGGAGTTGCATTTTGTTTTTTTTTTTTTTGTGAGGAAGATCAGCCCTGAGCTAACATCCATGCTAATCCTCCTCTTTTTGCTGAGGAAGACCGGCTCTGAGCTAACATCTATTGCCAGTCCTCCTCCTTTTTTTCTCCAAAGCCCCAGTAGATAGTTGCATGTCATAGTTGCACATCCTTCTAGTTGCTGCATGTGGGACGCAGCCTCAGCATGGCCGGAGAAGCGTGCGTCGGTGCGCGCCCGGGATCTGAACCCGGGCCGCCAGTAGCGGAGCGTGTGCACCTAACCGCTAAGCCACGGGGCCGGCCCTGGAGTTGCATTTTGAATTATTTGTTTTGCAAAATGTATCAAATTCATTACTTCTGTTTAAATTGTTTAAGATATAGCAGTTTGCGTATGTAATACTGTCATTAGAAATTTAATTCTAACCCCCAAAATCCCTTTTGCACAACATTAGGACAGTTTTTTTTTTAATTCATCCAGCAGGTATTTCTTTTTTTTTTTGGTGAGGAAGATTAGCCCTGAGCTAACATCTGTTGCCAATCCTCCTCTTTTTGCTGAGGAAGAGTGGCCCTGGGCTAACATCTGTGCCCATCTTCCTCTACTTTATATGTGGGATGCCTGCCACAGCATGGCTTGATAAGTGGTACATAGGTCTGCAGCTGGGATCCAAACCCATGAACCCTGGGCCACCGAAGCGGAGCACGTGAACTTAACCACTATGCCACTGGGCCAGCCCAGCAGGTATTTCTTTTTAAAGTGATCTTTAAAACATTTCTTCTAATAATAAATTTATACTCCCAGAAATAATTTCTTTGCCTTCCCTCCTCTTCTTTTTAATTAATTCCAGCAGGTGGCCTCTACATACTGTTGCCACCCCATCTAAAACAGCAGTTCTTTGTTACTTCCCATCCCCAAACCTTGCTTTATTTTCTTTGTAACACTTACCCACTACCTGACCCACTACCTGACATAAACATATCTATTTATTTATTTCTTGTGGGGAAGACAGCTCCATGAATAAAGTTAAGCTCCATGAATTTTTTTGTAAACAGTTGTCTCCCCTAAATCTAGAACAGTGCCTGGAATCTAGTTGGTATTGAATAAATACTTATTGAAATGAATGAATAAGTGAGATAATTTTATGCTAATTTGTGTTCTTGAGCTAGGTAAATCACAAAGGTTTGTTTTGGGTTTGAAGAATAGTAAGAATGATAACTCTGACTTGGTTTGTTACTGCACCATTTGGTTCTTCCTCATCCTTCCAGCATCTAGACAATGTTCCCCATCCTGCACCTTCACAGAGTGGGGAAATCCATTTTTCTTATGATTTTCCCTCATCAGTAAATGGGAAATCCTTGCTTCCAGTTGCTGAAGCCAAAAAGTTTGACTTCTCTCTCTCTCTCTCTCTTATCTAATTCATGAGTTCAAATCGTGTGGGTGATAATTTCAAAATATATCCAGAATCCAGCAGTATTCCACTATTTCCATCACTACTATCTTGTAGTGATTATTGCCTTCTAACTGGTCTTCCTGCTTCTTCCTGTGCTTCTCAGCCCCTGAACAGTCTAGTCTATTCCCACCCAACAGCTAGAGCCATCCTTTAAGTCACCTCATGCTACTCCTCTGCTCACTACGCAAGGCTCCACATGTTCTGGGCCCTGTTACTCCTTTGATGTCCTCTGTTCCCTCACTTAGACTGCTCTTAAAGAGTTTACTTTGAGTATTGAATCCCATACTCCCTAAAATATCCTATATTCATGGAAGTTTAGCATACCAGACATCCTGGCTTTGCATGAAACTAATCTATTTTTTAAAAAAGCAACTTGTTAAACATGATAGTGCTGTTACTAGCCTATCTTTGAGTTTCTAGTTGAGTATTCCTCCCCCACCCCTTTTATTGTTTTTAAAAACCAGGTAAAGATATTAGCACAGTGTATGTGAGTTGTCAGATGATCATAGAATATTAGGGAAATAAGGCAATTTTTTCATATTTTGCTTATTACTAAGCCAGTTTGGTTCCCACAGATAGGGAGAACCATTTTGAATTTACAGGTAACTACAAAAACATCCCGTAGTATTACAAGAATATTGTTTTTTGCATTTGCAGGTTGGTTTTAATTATTATTGCTTTATTATTTTCATAACATTTTTTATATTACTGTCAACCTTAGGAACATGAGCCTTTGCTACTTTTTTGCCCAAATAGGTTAGGACTAGGAAGATTTTCACAAAGCCATTATGGAGTTTGGATTTGACTAATTGGAATTGTCTGGGTGATAATCAACTTCTTTTGGCTGACTCTGCTCATGTGTTTAAGTCCCTGTATGTGCAGTTCCTTTAATTAGGGTATGGCCAAGTAGGGGGAAAATTGCCAATTTTGTCCTTTTTTTTTTTCTTTTTAAAGATCCAGGCATAAAGGAAAGAAAAGTCTTGCCAGACTGAAGAAGGAGCGGGGATCTCTCCTCCTAATCTGGGCCTCCTGTCATGGTAAGTGCAAGGAAATAACAAGAAAATTGGAATTGACTCTATCTTGACAATTAAGTGAACACTGATAAGTCCATTGTTGCCCATTTTCTTTTTGTAAGAAATAATTTTACTTTTACTTTCCCAGAACTCTCTTCCTATCTCCTTTCTTATATTGTTTACTTAGTAATAATTACAGAGTATTCTAGTGTGTTAGAGCAGTTTCATTTTTATTAACTTTAATCCTGTGAGTTAGATATTGTTTCTTATTTTCAGTCAGATATTAAATGGAGCCAAGACTCAAACCCACAGTTCTTGGACTCGAGGTTTCTTATTCCTTTTCTAGGATGCAAGATGTAGTAAAACTTTTTGTGTGTTTGTGTGTGTTTGTTTGTGTATGTGGGAGAATTATGATATGGTTATATACATATCCTTTGTGAATTTACCTTTCTGGATAGAAGCAATTCCCTACCTTCCCTATTCTGTCTCTTTAAGGCAGTATTTTTATCTCAAAGACAGTGAAGAAGCTCTGCACACCCCTGCCTACATCCTTGACTAAAAAGAGCATATAATGAACATTTCAGTGACTTGTGGGCCATTTAGGGCCTAGTCCAGGCAGAGAAGATGGAGCAATGAGCCAACCACATTTCTGTCAATCCTGAGAATATGTAAACGGTGCTTCAAGGCTTAAAAAAGAAATAGTCCTCTGTAATATTGTCCTGCTCCTACCTTGTGATGTTTCCTAGATCCAACCTCTGTTTCATGCTGGCACACAAAGAAGGAATTGAAAAGGCCATGTTAATTTCAAGCTTCATTAGGGACATGGGTGGAAAATGCTTTTCAAAATTAAAAACAAACTAAAACAAAAGAGAAAAACTAGTTGTGCAGAAATGTCATATTAAAAGGAGGAGAAGGGTAACTGCTTTCATCCTAAAGCCGGCCCAATTTTTTCTTAGTTTGTGGGCTTAACAGCTTTCTGCTGTATCCTGTACCTAAACACTGATGAACTTTTAATATATTATGTCTCTGCACTGTATTTTATTTTGTTGCTTTTCCCCACAGAGTTTTTAGTGATTGAAAAAGTATTTGCCTAATATTTATATGGTATGTATGACAATGCTAATGAATAGCAAATGATGGGCTTATGAAAGCAGCTCTGTTCTGTACTGAGGGGTTGTCCTTCATTGTATACCACATAGCTAACAACAATGTGGTCCTCATCCTGGTGCTGCTGGGATCTCTGGTGCCCTGTTGACAGTCTTCCTGGTGTGCTCTGGAGATGATTCTGTGTGCAGTAATTGGGGAGCAGTATAGCCATGTGTCTTTTTTTTTTTTTTTTCATCATAAAGCAGCATTATAACAAGTTTTTACAAATACTCATTTACAAGTCTACCACCAAAACCCATGGTTGTATTCCTTTCTAAGTAGTCCATGTCCATGTGTATATTTTATTATGTATTTTATGTATATATTTATATGAACTTAAAACATAATTAAATTTCTGTTTTGCTTATATCACTGAAGGAATTAAACATTTTCCCACATTGACTCATTGGATTCCTAATGTTCATTTTACTAGCTGTATAACATTTCATAAGTTGTTGAACCATTGATTTAACTAGTATTAATTAATATATTCTGTTTTTAGCGTTTAGGATATATGTCCTTAATCCTACTATTTTGTAGATAATTCAAGAGCATTGAATTTTTTTTTCTTTTCCTTTTTCTTTTCTCTTCTCTTCTCTTTTCTTTCTTTTCTGTCCTCCCTCCCCTCCCCTCCCTCCCCTCCCCTCCCTCCCTTTTCCTTCCTTCCTTTCCCTCCTTCCTTTTCTTTTTCGGTCTGTCTGTCGTTCACTTCTGTACTAATTTGAATAATATCCTCTTTGTTACACTCCTAAAGGTTCTTAAATGAGATTGAAATCTGTCTTTTTTGGGAGGTTATGCATTAGGAAAATATGTTTTCATGTTTTATTATGTAAAATCTCAAGCCTATACAAAGAATAGTATGATGAAACCTGATATATGCGTCAGTCAGCTGTAATAATCCTCAATTCATATCCACACTTTTTCTTCTTTCTCCTTCACCTCCCACCTCTTTGGATTATTTTGAAAGAAATCCCAAGCATTTTATCAAGGGAAATTGTATTTTTGATGGCCTTCAATACCAGTCTTAAGAATAGTGACTGGAATTGCCAATGGGACTGATAATTACTTTTACTTTTACATTTTGCCAAGTGTTCCCACACACATTTCACTCTTAGGAGTAGGTAGTGTTCCAGGATAAAAAACTATATATGAATTTAGTTAATGGACATTTTGACAGGTCAGCAGTCTCTGCTCCTTGTGTTCTTTAAGTATTTATCTCTAATGTTGACTTCCCCTCTGAGGTATAGGCTTATTCTCTTACCTGCATAGTCTAGCCAGTAGCAGAAACTAGCCTGGAACTGTGGTGACTGATGCCTTTTCAAGATTTTTTAGGTGACCCCACTGACCTTATGGAGCTGGTGGAGACTAAGAGGTGCCAGATTCCACAATGTCTGGTCTTCCTCAACAATACCAGGAAATCGACCATGTGGAATACATTCTCTCTAATACCTATAAATTACTGCTTATAGCCTAGGAGAAATTTGTTTCCAAGCCTCTTATCAGGCCAACACTTGCCAGTTTGTTTCTTCTTTCCCTTTTGTTTCCTTCCAGCTCCTTACTCTGTCAGCCATCTCAAGTTTGGCCTTCTTTTTTACCTATGAAACTCAGAAACTGTAATAAATTAGGCAGTTAATTCAACGTATGTTTAGCCAGAGCCAGGTAATTTTTTTTTTTTTTTTTTTTGCCAAGGAAGATTCACCCTGAACTACCATCTGTTGCCAATCTTCCCCTGTTTTGCTGAGGAAGATTCGCCTTGAGCTAACATCTGTGGCGGGTCTTCTTCTATTTTGTATGTGGGCCACTGCCACATGGCCACTGAGGAGTGGTGTAGGTCCGTAACTGGGAGCCGAATCTGGGCTGCTGAAGTGGAGTGTGCCGAGCTTAACCGCTAGGCCACTGGGGCTGGCCCTAAGTAATGTTTTTTGTGTTTTTTTTTCTTTTGTGAGGAAGATCAGCCTCTGAGCTAACTTCTAATGCCAGTCCTCCTCTTTTTTTGCTGAGGAAGATTGGCCGAGGGCTAACATCCGTGCCCATCTTGCTCTACTTTATATGGGACGCATGGCTTGAGAAGCGGTGCATCGGTGTGCGCCCAGAATCTGAACCTGCAAACCCCAGGCCGCTGAAGCGGAGCGTGTGCACTTAACCACTATGCCACTGGGCCAGACCCCTAAATAATGTTTTTTGAATCACCATTCTTCTAGTAAGTCAATGATTAGTTTGTCCTAATGTTAATTAAGTCCTTGGGGATTAAGGTGCATAATTTTTAAAAGCTTTTTCCCATATTTCATAGCATTTCCTACCTATCTCCTATTGGCTTCTGAGAAGAATCTTCCTAAATTCGAGATTGCTCATATCTTTTCTCTTTAGTTCTCTCTAAGTGTAAATACTCAGTTTTCTTTAAGAGCTACCTCTTAAGAATGGAAATAGAATTGGTTATAAAGAAAAAAGAGCTAGGGGGCCAGCCCAGTGGCATAGTAGTTAGGTTTGCATGCTCTGCTCGGCCGGCCTTAGGTTCCCAGGTTTGGATCCTGGGCGTGGACCTACACACTGCTCATCAAGCATGCTGTGGCGGCGTCCCACATACAAAATAGAGGAAGATGGGCACAGCTGTTAGCTCAGGGCCAATCTTCCTCACCAAAAGAAAAAACAAAAGGTGATACTTATAGAAAAAGGAGTTCCTTTCACATATGACTATGTCCCTTATTATTCCTTCACCCAATCATTGGTCTCAAAGGAAATGAATGGAAAGGGATAAAATGGAATAGATTGACATACAACTCTTCATCTTACAAGTTATTTATTTTTTTTATTTTTATTTTTTTTGCTGAGGAAGACCGGCTCTGAGCTAACATCTATTGCCAATCCTCCTCCTTTTTTTTCCCCCAAAGCCCTAGTAGATAGCTGCATGTCACGGTTGCACATCCCTCCAGTTGCTGTATGTGGGATGCGGCCTCAGCACGGCTAGAGAAGCGGCGCGTCGACGCGCGCCCGGGATCCGAACCCGGGCCGCCAGTAGCGGAGTGCTCACACTTAACTGCCAAGCCACGGGGCCGGCCCCCTTCCAAGTTATTTTGGTGTTTATAGGAGTAGAGCCATTTTACAAACCTTTGTACACCCTAGGTAATTGTAGTTTTGCAGGCTTCAAGCCACATCATATCAACCTTACTAATAAATACATCAACTTCATTAAACTTTATTTCTTTTTGCTGTAAGAAACAACAGATTTTTATACTACTTTTGCTTTTGAAATTATTTGATTATCAGCCATAATTTCTTGACAATCATGGTGAATACCTAGTAGTCCTGGAGAAGTGACACTATTAACATATGATTTGTTTTCACATATAACAAAAGTCTCTAATTAATGACTGAAGTTTTATAATTTTTTGTAGCATTTCATGAACCATTTACAAAGTGGTCATTTTTAGTATTTGAAGCCACTGATTTCTTTCTACATTTTTAAATATCAAACATTTTTAGATATCAAACTATAGTTTTAAATATCAGACTTTTAAAAAGGCCCTTAAAAAGCTTGTGCCTCAAGCAAAAATGGCCCCTTAGAGGGGATGGAATGGACCCTATCAGCGTGTAACAAAGATGCTGGTTTTATGGGTGGTAGGTAGATGGGTGAGCGATTATTATTCAAATCTCTGTATGGCTCTTCCTGTCATAGATTAGCACTAGGAGAATGGTTTTAGAGAAGGCCTGACTTCAAATGAAACAGCTGCAATCAGTATTTAGTATTGGAGTATAGTAGAGTGCTGGTTTTCAAACTTTTGATTTCAAGACCTCTTTTTACATTCTTAACTTGTTGAGGACCCCAAAGAGTTTTTGTTTATGTGGGGCGTGTTTATCTGTATTTACTTAATTAGAAATTAAAGTTGAGAAATCTTTAAAATTTTCATAAATTCATTTAAAAATAACAATAACAAACCAATTAAATGTTAACATTTTTGATGAAAATAAACTTTTTCATCATTCAAAAATAATTAGTATAAAGAGGGGCATTATTTTACGTTTTTACAAATCTCTGACGTTTGGCTTAATAGAGGATAGCTGTATTCTCATATCTACTGCATTCAGTTTGTTACAGTATGTTGTTTGAAATATATGAAGTAAATCCAGTCTCAGGTAGATATGTAGTTAGAAAAGGGAAGAGTATTTTAGTAGTTTTTCTAGATAATTGTGTGTATTCTTCTGTTATACTACACTGAAACAAGTAATAATTCTTTAAAGGTTAGTTGCAATGTGCAATCTGAAACCTTATCAGTAAACTTTTTCTATTACATTAAAATCATCGGTATATCTTGCACTTTAAATGGATCTTTTTATCCATGCATGATTTTGTAACATCATACATTAGTCATTTTGAAAATAATGGTTCATTGAGTAATTCAGATCTTCCAAATGTAGACATATTTCACTATATGATTTCTTTTTCAAGTCACATATGGTAGTATCACCACTGATGTCATCAGAAGAGTCTTAAGTATTGGGAAGCTGTGAAGTTCATGGCGGCAGAAGACAGGTTTTCCAAAATTCTAATTTTTGCATAAAAGCTTTATCAATGGCAACTAGTAATGTCATTTGGAGAAAAGATCTGCCAAATGTGTAAGTCTGAATTACCATAGTTTGTCAGTTCTTTCAATAAAAATAGTACTTAATGAAAAAATGTGGCTAATTCAGCTTGTAACTGAAACAGGTGCACAAGTGCTTTATCTTGAGACAAGTGTAATACTTCAGTAAGCAGCATAAGTATTTCATGTGTATTTCCTATATAAAAGACTTAAGGGTCAAGAATTAATAAAATTTATCATTTTTCCCCTGATTTATCAAGGATAGTCTAAGTGAAATTGGTGCCACCACCTTAATTGTACTAAGGTGCCAAGTAGTTTTACCCACCAGTTCTTTTTGCACTGTTAGTACAAATATCAATACAGTGAAAGAGGCAAATAATGTCTTAGTATAATTGTGAAAGGTGTTTTTGACCTCATAGAGTCCCTGAAAGGGTCTCAGAATCTGCAGACCTCACTTTAAGAACCATATTAGTAGAGTATTATGGTTTTATGATTTAAGATTGCTATTGGGTAAAACCTTAAGTGTTATTTATAGGTAGGATTTTTTTTCTCTCTTTAAGGAGATTTAAAGAATTGTTGGAATTGTGCTAAATAGCATATGCAGAAAGGTCCACTAACTAGTGGTTATAATTCTTAGTGCTGTCAGTTGAACATGATATGGCTTTTGCTCTCATAAAATTTGATGTGTAAACAGATTCTATCATAATTTACAGTCCCCAGACTTTCCAATAGATTGCTTTTCTCTCCTGTCTTCATATACTTTAAAAATTAATAATGTAAAAACCTACTTTTTTATGCAAATGATAATTAGTTGAATGCCATTTAGATTAGAATTTATTGCATCTTTTTTTGAAATTGCTGTAATAGAAATAAATCTATTTTGTAACATAAGGCAGATTAAACTAGGGATGGTGGTTCACACGTTTTCAGTTTGAGAAATTCAGTTCTTAAGCTTACATTTTTTCACATTTTTTAAAAAACCTTTCTATTAAGGAAATTTCACATATAACCAAAGTAGACACAATGGTATAGTGAACTCCCACTTACCCAGTTTCATCAGTTATCCCTCATGGACAATCCTGTTTCATTTATGCCCCACTCGCTTCCTCCTTACCTTTCCCCCTCCAATTATTTTGAAGCATATTTCATACATGATATCATTTCATTCTTAAATAATTCAGAATGTATTTTTCAAAAATAAGAATTTAAGATTATAACTTAAAGAGAAAAAAACCTGTTAGTTGGTTTCTCTTACAAATCATGTACTAATAACTTATTAGTGCTTAATAGAAATGTTCTTAACCTCTTTAACATATATAGATATATATTTTGCATCAGTGTGTTCTCTGACTAGAGGCAGTTAATATATTGGATGGAACACTTTTGGGGACGAATAGTTTTTCCTTGAGCTTTCTGCATGTTCACCTTGATTACTGGACTCTGATTGTGATTATGCTACTAGACGTGGCAGAAAAACCAAATATGGATGAGTAGGAGCTTTGAAATTATTTAAAGGTGTTGGGTTTTTCCAGGATGCGGAGACTCGGCACAGTCTTGAGTGCATCCAGGCCAATCAGATTTTTCCCAGGAAGCAGCTGATCCGGGAGGATGAGAATCTTCAGGTAATTACAGGCCACTTTTGATAATAAAATAAGTATTTGGTATCATACAAACAGTGTAGCAGAGCTAATGGATTGAAGTAATGCACTATTATATCTTTTCCTAAACCATAAACATAGTAGAAATGCAAGCTGGAAAACATCTTTCCTTTTAGAAAGACTTATTTCCTGAGAATTCACTGTTTGAGATGATGATCTCTGTGTCATTCCTTCAGTAGTCTAGAATTTGAATAACTAGGTATATTTGAATCATGTGTGTATAAACCCATCCTCTTTAGGTTTCTTACCCATTTATGTATAGTGTGTTTTAAGTTTGAGTGACAGAGGATTTATCATCCATTCACCTGACCCATGTTTGAAGACTTTGCTTTGCTGCTTCAGAACTCTGAAGGGTTTCTTCTTCCATTTTGAAGGTTCCTTTCCTTGAACTTCATGGAGAAAGCACAGAGTATGTGGGCCGTGCTGAGGATGCCATCATTGCCCTTTCTAATTACAGACTTCACATCAAGTTCAAGGAGTCGCTTGTTAATGTAAGTGATTACCAACTGTTCTCCCACTAAAGTAGATGGAGAAAGGAAGTCAAAAAACTTGTTAATGTTCTCAGAGACGGGAGTGTTATATAGGGTTGAGTGTGAAAACATGTACTCTGCTTTTCTCTGACTTAATTTAGCACTCGGGACACTAGGTTAGCAAGCAACTCTTATGCTTGATTTAAAATGATACATATAGTTATCAGCTGAGGTGTCCATTATTTAGTAACACTAAATGATTTGAGCTAGATAATGCTGCATCAAGTTTTATAAGGGTGCAAAGGCTGTATAGGCTTTTATTCCTCGATCTTTAGTAGTTACCAACTTCCTCAGTTGAGATAATTCCCTGGACCCTAATGTCAAATGATGAGATGTACTTTGAGCTCAACGTTCATATAGGATGAACTTTCTCTAATGGCTCCTTAGCGGTATAAGTATAGATGTTAAGTACAGTGTTTATTTGCATAATGGACTATATATTACTGAAGAGAAGGAAGTCTATCAATTCTCAAGAGTGCATTTGCCCTTTTCAGTTATGAGGGTACTCTCAGTGAACTGGTTCTTCCAGTGCACTGCCATCGTTGATAGTTTTCAGTTAATGTGCCTTTCACCACAAAGGCCTGAAAGTTCATGTACTTCCACCAAATGAATGCCTTCTTCCTTCTTCACTTGCCAGTATTGTGGCTGTCTGCACTTTGGTTCTAGCACAGAGAAGTGTCTTATGACATCTTACAAAAGCTCAGGACTATACTTTCCTTCAGATTGTGTGTTTTGGGGTTCATTTTGGGATTCTTTGAAATCTGTCACTTAAGTTCATTTTATTCAGCAGTCCAAATTATTCAGCAGTCCAAAAGTTACCCAACTCCTTCGTCACATTCTTTCCTTTGTCAAAAGACTCAAATGGCTGCCATTTTCTTTGTAGTTGGCATTTATTATTTATGTAGTATTTATTATTCTTTATAGTTAAGCATTTATGTGCAAGAGCCATTGTGGCTTGAATTCCTTCTGGCCTCTAGATTTGGACTATAATCATAGCTTTTATGTTAGTTTTCTGTCGATCAGCTAAAAATACGTACCAGATTTATCAAGGAAAGACACATGCTGTGCTTTCACACCATAGCACTGCGTTCAGAAGGATCCATTTGGAATTGGGTGGTTGTGATAGGAGGGGACAGGATAGAAATGCCTATAAAATCCCAGCAACCAGAAATTCCCCACTGGCTGCTGTGGAAGTAATGACAATAATAATTAATAGAATTGACCAGTTTAATTTTGTTTTTAAATTGTGTTTAAATGGCTGGAATCAATGAAATTGTAATTAAATTGCATGTGGGGATGATATAATTTAATATCATTGCATTTTTCCATACAGTCCTGTATTTCTCAGTTTATTGGTTTATGGCCAAGTATTTCAGAGACTGTTTTCACATCTATTTGGGAATAAGCTCTGTTGGAGAGAGAACATGGATTTGATTATGTCATTCACCAGCCTAAGGCCCTTCAGTGGTTCTTTACTACTTCTAAGATGAAATTACTTAGCACTATGCCAGGCTAAGTGGTGTGATCCTTGGTCCCTGCCAGCGTTTCTGTCTGTTTCCCTCTTTTCCCCCTTTTCCTCTTTGTATTAGTAAAACCATCCTCCTTGGACTATTCAGCCATACCTCACATCTCTCAGTTCTCTCTCTTCTCTTCTACTCAGAGAACTTCTCCATCTGTCAAAACTCAGTTCAGGTGATAACTCTTTCCATGAAGCCATTCTTAGTCCCAGTTTCCTTCCTGACAGTTTATTACACTCTCCTCTGGCTTCTTCTATACCTTGAACACACCTTTACAACATTTAACAGTTACAGTAGTCCTCCCTTATGCATGGTTTTGCTTTCAGTGGTTTCGGTTACCTGCGGTCAACCTCAGTCTGAAAATATTAAATGGAAAATTCCAGAAATAAACAATCCATAAGTTTTAAATTGCACGCTGTTCTAACTAGCGTGCTGAAATCTTGTACCATTCTGCTCCGGAATGTGAATCATCCCTTTGTCTAGTGTATCCATGCTGTGTACACTACCTGCCCATTAGTCACTTAGTAGCCATCTCTGTTATCAGATCGACTGTCATGATATCACAGTGCTTGTGTTCAAGTCACCCTTATTTTACTTAATAATGGCCCCAAAGTGCATGAGTTGTGATGGTGGCAGTTTGGATTTGCCAAAGAGAAGCCGTAAAGTGCTTCCTTTAAGTGAAAAGGTAAATGTTCTCGACTTAATAAGGAAAGAAAAAAATCATAAGCTGAGGTTGTTAAGATCTATAGTAAGAACTAATCTTCTACTTGTGAAATTGTGAAGAAGGAAAAAAGTTTGTGCTAGTTTTGCTGTTGTACCTCAAATATGTATGTAAAGGAAAAAACAAAGGGTTTGGTACTGTTTGTGGTTTCAAGCATCCACTGGTGGTCTTGGAATGTATCCCCCACTGATAAGGTGGGACTACTGTATATTGTAATTTTTCTTATTCATTTTTGTATCTTCAGAATCCAACATGTCTCCTGGTACCATGGTATTCAGTAAATAATAAGTGAATTGAAGTTAATATGGGTTTGAAATGGATATTAGACCATTTTAAATGCTGTTTTGGGTTTAAAGCTCACTTGAAAACAACTTATTTCTATGTGAATAGGTCTGTGTCATCATTGTCTCTAACACTAGCTGTATGAGTAGGTTGTTTACTGGAATTGTTGGTCCCCTGTTGTGACTGAGATACAGTGCTGAAGAAAAGTTACCACCCTCCTTACTTTTGACCCATTTCCTTACCTAAAAGTGTTTCCTCAGCATTATAACCCTCTAAGTCATAGAGCCTGCATGTCACTTAAAAAGCCCAAGATAATGGCTTTGCACAGAAAAATGATTGTGCCGAAGTATTTTGGCATTGCAATGACTTTAAACATTTCAGATTGAGAGAGACTAGGACTGCTCCATACAAATAAGTTAATTGCATCACAGTTAGTCCTAAGGTTCCTAAAACCTGTGGTCACTCCGGGAGACAATGGCTCTTCCTGCGCTAGGCCCTGGATGGAGACCAGAAAGTTGGTGGTGTTGCCCTTCCCTCTCTCCCTCCCTCCTTTTCTCCCTCAGCAGATAAATATTTCAATAAAATAACGGGGGGGAGAGACCCCCCCCCTTAAAGGTTATTATATCTAAATCAAACACATTTCAACCCTCAAAACCCAAATGTGCCAGTATATATTGTGGTATGCCCCAGTTTGCATCATTTTGTATGCTTTTAAATCAACACATTTAGCACTTTAGAAAATGATTTACCATCAAGTTTTAAATAGCTACCCGATATCATATGTTCTCTTTTAATTTCACAGCACATTGAGTAAAATTTGTCTGTAGATTTAGATACCATAAACATCGTTACTTTAATTCACACACATTCACAGGATATCAAGTTTCCAATTCCTAGGGTAAAGAACTTCTGTAGTAGAGTTCATTTGTAGTATTTAAGGAATGAATTGCTCCCATTTCTGCTTTTCTCAAATTACATTTTTACACATGTACAGATATATTTCTTTGATGCTCACCTTATTTATGAACAAGTAAGTGTTCAAGTTGAATTCATGAAGATTTAAAACAGTTTTTGTTGTGTAATTCAATAGACCTCCTCTCAGTCTACTGCTTCTGAGATCCCAGTAAGTAGCATGAGAATCCTAGGCAGTTGTTGCACCTGTGCTTGGAACAATTTGGTTTTGAATGTCAGACGCTCACCTTGCAAATCAGCGAAGTGTGTCCTCTCTGCATGAGTCCCTTCCCTCTCACTAGGCAAAGTTCTGGTGGTACCCTACAATGAGAACAATTTGTGGGGTGAGGATAAAGCCCACAGTTTATACGTAAGCAGATGGAATTGTGACCTTCAAAAAATGTAAACTGAATTTCAGCCAGAAATAATTTGTAAAATCCACATTAGTATTTAAAAGGATATTAAAACTTTCATTTCCAGGCTGGTCTATTAATGCTTCTTAGGAAAAAGGTAGAAGTGTAGCAGCTGGAAGCACCTTAGCATTTTTTCACATTTTTCCATTGTCTAACTGTAGTACAGCAAAAATCTTTATTCCTCAAGCATCAGAAGGAGGTTATTGTTAACACTGTATGCCCTCTGGCTTTAGCATTCGTACAGCAGTAGAGGCCTCGGAAACCCATGCTGGAAGAGTAGCTTGTAAATATCAAAGGTGATCAATAAAGAGTTTAGGTCTTTAACATGTGGTGGTCTTCTTCTCACTGGTTTTTAAATAAGATTTAGTGCCCAGATATTCCACAGTTTATTATAGATTTTAGGTTTAGACTCATTACTTGTTTTATTTTGACTCTGTTGCTGCCATTTTTACTTCAAATGTGTATACAAGATTAGTACTTCCCATTCAGTATGTAAAAAGAGCATTTGTTTTTAAAAGGTAGAAATTACCCCACTTTTAAATTCTGGTGCTTAAAAATAATGCACATATGCATGCACGCGCATGTGCCTGCGCGCGCATACACACGCTACCAGAGTGAATTAAGGTAAATATAGTAGGGTTTGATAACATAAAATTCCCTCTGGAATGAAACAGTGCTGTGGATATTTAATACTTGTGCATGTTTATTAAATGTTTTAACTGCTGCTCTTCTGCTTTTTTGGATTGATTCTCTTATGAGTTTTGGTGTCCATGCTATAACTTTCGGCTTTTTGAGGAATTGATTAACAGCACTGAATGTGTTTGATGCATTGTTTTGAGCATGAGTTTGGTGGAATTTATAAGAGGAAAAGCACTGTAAAGGGAGATGGAATTACCTGGTAGGTAGAAGTTAGAGGAGAAAGGAGCAAAAAGAAAATGTGTTGCTACAAAACTTTGAATGAGTGAGCTAGAGAGGATTTGAATGTGACTTGAGATTTCTTAACTACTCCTCCATGGATATAGAGTTGCCTCTAAGGAATCATGGTTTAAATTCTGTTTTCTTTTTGAAGGTCCCTGGTGGAGAGGCTACTTAATTGTGAAAGCAAAACTAAAGTAGAGCTCATACAAAAGGGAAGGGCAATCTTAGAGGAAGAAAAAAAGGCACACTGTATATAATGCAAGGAGCCTGGGCTAGAGGACAGACATGGATTCTCGACCTGACTCTGCCACTAGCTTATAATGTAGTGGCTTAACCTTCCTGGGCTATAAAATGGTCTGGCTCTTGAATCTATAATTCTTTGCTTATGAGTTTGAATATTGGGTATGTGTAGTTACACAAATGGTAAGAGATCCTCTTTATATGTGAGGAACTTTGAGAAACCCCAAGCAGTGAGTGGACCTTAAAAGAAACTTCGTATGCTTTGGTGGGATGTATGAAGAGGAAAAGAAGGCCAGTTCTGAGTTCTGCCTTTTTAAGGCAGAAGGAGGCAGTCTGTGGAGGGAACATTGAAGAGGAACATTGGAGTAGAAAGGAGAAGAAAAAAGAGAGATGTTCATTTGATATAAAATCAAGTATTTCTCTTTTATACGTCCATGTTCTTGCTGCATATTAAACTTCCCTGCATGTGACAGTCTGCATGAGTATTAAAATCTGCTGTTTTCCATATCTGTGACATGAGAACACATGGTTGTTTCTGGTGACTTGCTAGTATCTGCATACTAGCAACCAACATTGTTATCCTTCTTCCTTAAATTTGCAATGTTAAAATACATTAAAATTTGTATATCGAATGCATTTTAGGTAGCAGATATTTTGCATGCTCTGAGGTGTTTCTTTCTTATTCTGGAAGTCTGGGCACAGGCCCTCGGGCTCTGGTCCATTAGTAGGGATGTAAAACTTATCTGTTCTTTGTAGCAAAGTAGCACAGGCTGGTCCACTCCCTCGAGCAGCTGCTAATATCATTACAGTCATGCGACACATATGGACATTTTGGTCAGTGATGGACTGCACGTACGACAGTGGTCTCATAAGATTAGTACCATATAGCCTAGGTGTGTAGTAGGCTATACCATCCAGGTTTGTGTAAGTATACTCTGATGTTCACACAATGTTGAAATCACCTAACGATGTGTTTTTCAGACCGTATCCTTGTCGTTAAGTGACACATGACTGTAGTCGGTTTTCAAGTTTTATAGCTGTAAGGAGAGGCGATCCAAGGGGATCTGGGATGTAGGTGACTGCTGAGAGAGCAGCTTCTCTATAAGGGTTTGTAAAGCTCACTCTCACTCCACCCCAGGCTCTTCTCATTTTCTGTGCCTGGGACTTCCTAAGTTGTGACCATCTGAGGTTCAGAAAGCAGAGGCTGACGGCATATAAGAAAGTTGGAAGCTCGTCCAAGGAAGTCAGGAAGCAGGCAAAATTTTAGTTGGTAAAATTTTAGAAAATTGAGATTAGAACTCAGGCCTTTTAATTGCCAGTCTGGCAGTCACTTGTTTTGGGGGGGTGGGGTTTGGGGGGAGGGAGAAGGGAAAGAAGGGTACATAAAAAAAGAAAAAACAGTATGAGAGTCTGTTACAGGACACCCAAAGGACTGGCCACAAATCAGTGTCATCTTCTAATCTCTATCTTCTTAATCTCCTATTTCTCCTTTACAGTTTATCCTTACTGATATATTGTTGTTGTTGTTGTTTTTTTTTCCTTCTTAGATGTACAGGTCTTGAAAGAATTTTTAGCCGCATCAGCTGCAGTTTCTCACAGCACCTTGGGGTTAAGGACTTAAACAAAAACAGAGGGCCAAAGCTCCTTTTTTCTCAGAACACAGGCAAGATTTCTTAGTCTTTCTCTTACTCCCAGTCCTATTACAAGTCTAAGGGAATTTTGTAGATTATAGACTTAGAACTAAGCAAGAAGTCTCTAGTCCTCAGGTAGAAACTCCCAGCCATTATCTGAGTAATATTTTGCTTTCTTCTCTTTTTTAATCCCTGCCCCAGTTTCTGTTTCTTTGTCCCAGACATCTAGCACTGGGCTTCTTTTTGATCCCCACATCCTTGTTCTGAGAGTTCTCTGCTTACTCTGGCAACTGCATAGTGTGGCAGGGTTTGCAGAAGTCTGTTTCTGAAACTGCCTTGGCTAACACGAGGGCCACCCTGTGCAAGGCAGCACTCTCTTGCTTCTGTCTGTGTTGGAGGAGACTGCCTCCCTCTTCTCATGCTAAACATGCATTGTTGGAATGCTACTTGCAACTCCCAGAGCCACATTTTGGCTGGGCATGATACGGTATAAGAGACAGTGGTCTACCCCTTTTCCAAGGAGTGAGAATATCCACTCATTTTACCAGGCTCTCTTTAGATGTTTTGGAAATTGTTTTAGGAAGACAGGGGTTGAGTCAGGATGAGTTGAGGGGCAGGGGGAGGATTCTCATGTCCACTTGAGGATTTATCACCCTGTTCAGATGCTTTCCCTCCTGTCTGCCTTCTCTGATCCATCTCCGCTATTGTACTTACTCCCGTGTTCAGTAGAGTCTGCTGACCAGATTGGCAGGGACAAGACTGTTCCAGCTTGCTCATGCCCCAAGTCCCACTTGGCAAACAGGGCTCCTCAACTGGTCTTTTGAAGCAAATTAGACCTAGCTAGTTTTAGGACCTTTGACCACTGTGTGGCCTGTTCCCTCCTCCTCGATACCTGTGGGTTTATTCTACTGAGCAAAGACCCTGTCCCGTCTTCTTTTCTGTGTAACCTGCAGGCAGTTTAGACCTCCAGTCTTTTTCAGGATACTCCTTTGCTGACACAAAGCTGCAAGCTCACTTTGTCATTTGGGGCAAATGACAAGTATAGTCCCACTAGGACCTCGATCTGCAGTTCTTTTCTGTAAACAAGACAGAATTACCATTCTGGTTCCTTTCAGCTTCTGTGTCATTGCAAATCAGAGCTAGCTGTAGTGTCTAAAGTAGTACTGTGAGAGATGAGCTTGTGAGTTTGATGTCTGAGAGATGACATATTTCCCTGTTCTTTCAGAGGTGGTGCCTCCTCTTTGTTGTCTTCATGCTATGACATGACTTGAGGCCACTGATTTAGAGATAGAGAAAGGGAAACCCTAATTCACTCAATAGTAATCACTTGAATTCTATTGATCCGGATGAATTGACAGTTCTCCTTGCTTCTTTCCCCTGTAGAGCTTTCTAATCACTCTTGTTGGACACTTGACGAACTGCAGGGTCAATGCCTTTTTGACTAAGGGGACTTCATCTTTTTTAATTGCAGGTTCCATTACAGCTTATAGAAAGTGTTGAATGCCGAGATATATTTCAGCTTCATTTGACTTGTAAAGACTGCAAAGTTATCAGGTATGTGGCATGTTATGCTGTTGTTTAGTGTGGAAAATATTTTTTAAAGACTGGATCCATGATTTGATAACAGAAAAACAGCTTCTGAGGGTCAGCCTTGTTAGGAATATTTTCTGAGTAGTTAGTGCCTGAAATATTTTATCTTTAAGGGTACTTTGCTATTTAAAAGCTGTTTTTTTAGTCGGAGATAATTTCGAATTTACAAAAAAGTATAAAAATAAAAATAGTACAAAGAACACTGGTATTAACATTTTACCTCATTTGCTTTATCATTTGCAGGGGACTCTGTGTGTGTGTGTGTGTGTGTGTGTGTGTGTGTGTGAGAGAGAGAGAGAGAGAGAGAGAGAGAGAGAGAGAGAGAGATTCTTTTTCTGAACCATTTGAAAGTAAGTTACATAATCACGGCTCTTCACCCTGAAATACTTCAGTGTGCTTTCCTAAGAATAGGGATTTTTTTTTTACATAACCACAGTATCATTATCAACTTGACAATTTTACACTCCTAATACTTTTATCCAAAGCTGTTATTCGTGTGCTAATTTTGTCAGTTGACCTAATAATGCCCTTTATAGCATTCCCCCACCCCCACCTTGTTCAGAACAGCATCCAGTCAAGGTCAGATATTACATTTAGTTGCCTTGATTCTATAGCTTCTTTAATCCGGAATATTCTTCACCATCTTTCTTTGTCTTTTGTGACATTCACATTTTGAAAAATACAATCTTTTATTTTAGTAGAATGTTTCTCATTTTGTGTCTGTCCAGTGTTTCCTCATGATTAAACTGAGGTTGTGCAGTCTCAGCTGGAATACTGTATTTATGAGGTTATGTCCTTTTCAGGGTATTGTATTACGTCTGGAGGCAAACAGCGTCCATCTGTCTCTATTGATGTTAATTTTTATCACTCTTGTCCAGGTGTCACCTGCTTTCTGAATAATTTCTATGTTTTCTCCCTTGCAACTAATAAAGTCTCTGGGAGGCCCTTTAAGACAGTGAAAACCTGCTTTTCATCAAATTGCTCCATAGGTTTAGCATCCATTAATGGTTTTTATCTGATCTAATCTTTACTGCAATGATTGCAAAATTATGCCTGAAATGTGTTTTTAAATTTAGTAGCTCTATAAGTTTTAAATTCCCGAAGTTTTTACTTTATCTCTTTAACTGTTCTGGAGTGCCAATAAACATTGTGTGTTGGCATGTTGATGAGCCACTGATTGAGACAAGGAGAGGTTTAAGTGACCTCCTTGGTTTTAAGGTAAATATTTAAATTCCTTTTTAGCCATTGAGATTTGGCTTGCTTTTGATAGATACTGCCTACAATTCACAGTTGAAAAAGCTTGCTTACTAATTATTCAATTTTAAACACTGCCTGCATTTGAAAAGGTAAAGTATTTTTTGCATTATTTTAACTTTATATATACTGGAACTTGCGATTGATAATAGAATTGTTTTGTTCTGTACATGGTCACAGCTGAAAGTTTCAATGTAATATATCTTATTTTGTATCTAAAATTGCTGATTTGTTCTAATTGCTTAATAGACAGATTTTGAAATTATTCCTTAACTGGTCAAAAGTAGTGCTGTAATTTATTTTTAAGCTCAGCCTAATGTGTTATAAAAAAACAAAAAGAACTTCTCTAAACATATTTCTTGACAACCATAAAGCTTTGATGGAAGAAGTAGAATGAAACCCCATTCATGGAAGAGAATGACTGCTATTTTACTTGAATAATTGTCATTAATCTCAGAAGAGATTTCACTAGTCTAAAAAATAAGTTTTCCACATGTTCAGCTTTCTTCCTTTTGACATTTTTGCACCATTGACCAAAATTTGTCAAACCTGTTTTTATTACAAATGTGTGAATGACCACCTTTAATGCTTTTTGACTGTAGTTGTCACTTTACCCTGAGTAGGCACTCTTGAAATGGTGGCTTCTCTTAGGTTTAATTGTCAGCTGTCTTCTGATTACATCGTACTTGTTTGGCTTTACAAAGGTGTCAGTTCTCAACCTTTGAGCAGTGTCAAGAGTGGCTTAAGAGACTGAACAATGCAATTCGACCACCTGCTAAAATAGAAGATCTCTTCTCATTTGCATACCACGCTTGGTGCATGGAGGTCTACGCCAGTGAAAAAGAACAACATGGAGACCTGTGCAGACCAGGTAGGCATTTCTAAAATGTACAAATGGTGGCTTTATTGAACTACCACTTGAGGTACCCTTAGCATGAAATGAGACTCCTAAGCATTCATGTATTCAATCAATATATATATTTTATGGAGCACCTAGCATGTGTCCATCATTCTTCTAAGCTCAATAGAACATGTTTTCTGCCTTTCAGGGGAAGGGAAGGACACTAGATTTGGCATCACAATCTACTGGGCCTAAAAATAACTATAGTAAGGTTTGATGGGTTTTATGGGGAGCCGTGAGTGTTGTATACACTCTTGGGAAGACTTCACATTAGAAGTGGCTTTTGAGTAGGCTTTGAAGGTTGAATGAGGGTTCATTGATTAGAGAATGGGGAAAAGAACTTTAGACCGAGCAAGTAGCATGAACAAAGGTATAGAGGTGTGAGGTTAGGCCACAGAATAGTGGAGTACAAAATGGCCTTTCACTATATTTGAATTTTCAAGTCATAGATTACCTGAAGTCACCCTTTTCATCCCATAGATGATGAAACAGAGGTCTAGAGAGGCCAGGTGACTTCCCTCAGGACAAATAGAGAAGCTGAGCCCGTACGGGAATCCAAGCTTTTTGACTCCTCATGAGATCTTTGTCCTGCTCACTATCTTTCTCCCTCAGAAATGGCTTTGACCAAGTTCATGTTATTTCCCTGCATGTAGTTGTCTGTAAACTTTATGCTGCCATAAATAGAACTTTGCTGGTCCAACACTGAATCTTTAGTGTGTCCAATTTGGAAGCAAAGTCTTGAATTCCTAAGCATTGAAAAGTTGTGAGCTTCATTCCAATACAGTTTACTCTTGGGACTTTTTTCTTTAAACTTCAATTTTTAGTACTGAATCTTTAATCTTAATAGTTCAGCCCTGGGTCATTCTAAACATTTGAGGCTAATCTAGCTATTCTTGTATCACTTTGTTCCCCGGTTCTTTCACTGGTTGAAGCTTCTGGTTCATATTCTTGTTTAACTAAAATATAACAAACATAAGCATCATCTTATTTTTAAAGATGCTTTGATATGTACTATTGTTTGACCCTCATGACCTCGTCAAACAGGATGTCTGGTATCTCGGTTTTGGGAGCCAAAGAAATGGAGACTCAGTGGTAAAGCCTGTTGCCAAGTCCCACTGCTAGGCAGTGACAGATCTAGGACTTAAATCCAGTTCTCAGCTATTGAGAGCTGACTGTGGGATGGCTGTGGATACTGAGATGAAAAACAGAGGTATCTGCCCTTGTGGAGCCTCAGTGAAAGCCTTAGGAATCCAAGCTTCCCATGAGCCTCGTCAGGCTAGTGGAACCCAAAGTCACCCATGAGAGACCACATCAACCTTGGAAGTTTATGAGAATGTGCTTAAACTCTCTCACTTCACTCCCTTATCCATTGCATCTCTTCTTCCTTCTTTATTGAGATGCCATTTTTTTTTAATTTTATTTTTTTGTTTATGGCTCTTTTCAAGGTGTTTTTTTTTTTTTTTGTGAGGAAGATCAGCGCTGAGCTAACAATCATGCCAATCCTCCTCTTTTGGCTGAGGAAGACTGGCTCTGGGCTAACATCCATGCTCATCTTCCTCCCCTTTATATGGGATGCTGCCACAGCATGGCTTGACAAGCAGTGCATTGGTGCGCGCCTGGGATCTGAACCCGGGCCACCAGCGGCGGAGCGTGCGCACTTAACTGCTAACGCCACGGGGCCGGCCCCTCAAGTTTTTTTTTTAAGGTAAAGTTTACATACAATGAAATGCACAAATCTTATGTGTACATTTGCTTAGTTTTTAACCATTACATCTTAATTATTAAATTTTTAGTCTCTACCATCTCCTGGGATAATGAAGTTAATGAATCTAGCTTGCTGCATTATGTTATATGGAACTTTGATTTAAGACTCTTAACTCCAAAAGGCATTTCCTAGTTTTGAGTTGCCAGTTTTTAGTCAACAAGGCTTGCTTTCTCCTAGCTTATTCTCTCCCAACCACAGAGTGAAAATTCCTCATCTTTTTAGATGATTCTTTATTCTCTTGAAAATTTCAGTTTTTTTTTTTTTTTTGGATTTGAGCCAACTTTTAGGATATTCTTAAGTTGTGCCAGGTCAGAACTTCAGTCTTGTCTTTTAGTTGTGGATGACTTTGTCCTGAGCTGGGATGACTTTGGTCCTCAGGCCCTTTCTTTCCTGATACCTGGTATTCTTTGACCACCAGGACATAGAGATGTCCACAGTGTCCTCTGTCTTTTTATGGGTTTGTGATGGATGGAAGCATTTGGGGGAGTAAAGTACTGATTTAGAAACTAGAAAACGTGAATTCAAACCCATACTCTACCAGTTAATTAAAAAAATAATAGTGGGCAAGCCATTTATCCTCTTTATAGTTTCCTTTGTTCCTTTAGCTGGGGCATTCTTGTTCTTTCTGCCCAAGCTGATCGGGGTTTCCTGAAGATGAAGTCTGTTAAGACTGGAGAGTTCAATTCAGGAAATGTTTGAATGCCTACCATGTGCCATGCTTGTGAAAACATTTTGGAAACTATGAATATGCAAGGTGATGCCATTGTAACTGATTGGTTGGAATGCATGAATGGAACTGCATGAATAAAGGTTATATTTTATTTCTTCCCAATATATACAGTCCACACTGAAATTAACCTGCTACCACTCACATGGAATCTTATTGTACTTCAGTGACTTGGTTAGAGTGTGTGTGTATGTATGGCTTTTTCCTTTCATATATTTTCACTGTGAAGTACAGGGGAAAAACTTGCTCTTAAAAAATACCATGGTGGCATTTTTAAAGCCAGTCAACCTGGTCCTTCTGTCTCCACCCAATATTGTTGAGTATTGGTGGTGGCTACAGTATTACTCACCAAATATGAGCATACCAGACAACCACATTCTTATAAGTCATCTTTAGGGTGAGATAGCACTTGAGATATTTCAAAGTGATACCTTTGTATAATATCCCCCTACATATGAGATCACAAGCATAGACTCTAAAGGGTAGAAGTTAGTTTAGTCTTTCAACAGTTAATAAAGTGTTTTTTGGATTCTTCTCTGCCTAGCCTATTAAGAGTAGACTGTGTCAAAGAGGAGGGAAATGGGAAAATTAGATCATTACCTTGTATTCATATAAATCTTAGTTTCTAACTGTTCTAACTGTTCCAGCCATACTGGGGCCACAGCTCTGGGTCTTAATCTGCTTTGGGAGAAGTCTCAACATTGCCATTGGAGTTCATCTGTAAAACTTGCAAAAACCTTTGCAAAACTCTTGACTTTGCTTTTAGCCCCATTTCAAACTCTAAAAGAAATGGACTAAAAGCTTAAAGCTTCTTTCCCATGTGTTCAACTTCCTTCTGCTCATTGTAGTTGCCTTCTTGGTGATCGTTCTATACTTAAGCATTAATTTGGAGTCCTGACAGATGACTGGGCAATTCAGTAGCATCAGGCCCACCTCTTTGACCTCTCTTGTGTGAAATGCCCATTAAGCACATCTTGTTTAACCATGAACAGCATATGACTTTGGGTCTTGTACTGTTGTGCAGCTGCCTGTTTAGTATAAAGTAAAAGCCCTTGCCACTGGAGTCTGTCCTCTGACTTTGAATGCAGTTCCGTAAGTGTACATCTCGATGACTGTACTGGGACCTTTGTTCATAGAAAAGAATGATTTCTCCCTCCATACTCGAAAATCTGCAAGGGCTAGTTCTCGCCTTCTGTGACTCTGGTACTGTTCTTCTTCACATACTGGGTAAGGGCCTGGCTCTTTTATTCCAGGTCTTTAAGCTGGGTGTAATTGTGGGCTTGAATACTCAGAATCGCCCAGGGAGCTAGGCTTTTTTGGGGAAAAATTTTTTAGACTGCCAGTTGACATTGTGACTATGATAGAGAAACTCATTTCTTTAAAAAAGTTTTTATTCCCACTAAAATAAGAATTGCTGGACTGTTTGTAGTGCAAGAAATACTAAATGTTAAAATGCGATAAATCCTCATTTGGGGATAGGGGCGGCAGACAGGAACGGTTGAAATGGAAATATAAAGCCAAACAAAAAACTTAGGACCTTAATATTTAAAATAAAATTGAGGGCCGGCCCTGTGGCTTGGTGGTTAAGTGCGCGCGCTGCGATGCTGGTGGCCCAGGTTCGGATCCCGGGTGCGCATCGAGGCACCACTTCTCCATTCATCCTGAGGCCGAGTCCCACATACAGCAACTAGAAGGATGTGCAGCTACGACACACAACTATCCACTGGGGCTTTGGGGCGAAAAATAAAATAAAATCTTTAAAAAAAAAAAATAAATAAAATAAAATAAAATTGAGATATTACAGCATATCTAATGTTGAATCAATGAAGACAGAATTCTGAGAGGGAAATTCTTAAGGGAAATTCAGCAATAGATGTGCTTGGCATTCACTTTTCTGGCTGAATAAACGTTAAGTGAACTTCTAACACAATTTGGCAAAAGCCAGTTGAATTACTCACGTATGTAAGGTCTGTTGCTAGATTTTTTTCAAGCAGTGGTTTTCAAACTATAGGTTGTGATCCATGAAATCAAAGTTTTAAGAAATAAAGTATGAAGTGAAACAGGATAGACAATATCAAAATGTCTTACACTTATAGTAAAGATAGGTATTGTTTTGTGAAATCTTTTTTTAAAAATAAACATTTGTATTGTGATGTAAAACAATTCTTATTGTGGGTTGTGATGGTCAGTTTCAAAGTTTATGAAGTCACTGTCTTAGAGGATACAAAGATAATTAAAACTTACTCCTTGTTCTCAAGGAACTTGAAATAAGATTTTCTATGCTTGCTGCTCAGTATGTATTTCTTTGTAGCTCAGAATTTCATGCTCTGGATGGTGGTTCTAAGCCCTTCTTTGGGCAGTGGTTCTATGTAGTAAATTGCCAGTGGTGGTGGTGATTATTTTTAAATTATAGGATCCTTTTAGGGCATCTGTGTGTTTAAGATAGAGGTACGAATGTAAAGGACCATTAATTAAAGTACTTTTACCTTTTGCAAAAGACTTGGAGCTGTATCCCAGGGTGGGGAAAATCTCATTAATTAATGAACTTAAGCAGTAGTTTTACAGCTTTTAGATTGGGATTATAAGTGAAAGACTCCCCTGTCTAGTATTCTTGATGGTCACTATTCCTTGCAATTTGTAAACAGATGGAGCCCCAGTTCAGATAGCTTTTTTCCTATTTGGAAGCCTACATCGCTTCTGAAACTTTTCCAAAATAGGCTAGGTTCAGCTGATTATTTCTTTCTGCATCTCTGAACCTCATCTTTTTATAGCTCTCCTTCAGGAAGCCTATAATACTTAGTTTAAGTTCAAGAAAAGCAGTTTAAATGGGAAGCAGTTTTATAGAATTGTCCTTCATTCAAGTAATTGCTGTTTCCTATTCTGAAGCTCCTTTCCCAAGGAGAGCAAAGCTTTATACTTTGATCACCAAAGCAGTCTGTTTTGTGCTTTTGTTTGTTTTTGTAGTTTCTCCCAGCCCCCACCAGCATTTATTTTGTAACCTGTAACACTATATATTAGAGGTACTGCATAATGGTTTTTTGTTTGTTTGTTTATAAAATTACTGCCCTAGGACTCTGTGTGTTTTCAAGAAAGAAAGTTATTTCAGGTTTAATGTCTTTATGTTAGGAACCTAAGGAAGAGGAAGCCAAATTCACTGGGGCAAATGTAGGCAGATTATATACTTGTTTGGGTGGATGTTCTTACAGATGCTAAGCACTTTACTTAATAGTATGGTGTTTCCTAAGATTCCTGGGTACTTGCTGTTATCGTTCCATGATCTCTTATCTGCAATTATGTAATTTGTAAGGCTTTGGAAATTGAAAGATTTTTCTTATTTTATTTGGTGGCTTGACCTGATCTGAGCTGACATGAAGCTATTTGTTGCTTTATTTATCCCATTTAGTTTGAATTATCCCATGCATTTCACTGTAGAAATATTAATAGTTGGTTAAGTAGGCCCTGATGAGAGTGTTAACCTAATATTTTAATATATATACTATCTTAAAATCTAGAAAACTCTCAAGTTCTGAAATCTGGCCCAAACAGTTTCTGATGAGGAGTTGTAGATCTATGTTACTGTTCTTGGTGAACTTGTTGATTTTATTTCCTTTGTATACTGTCAGTCTGAGTGTGGAAATGGGAAAGTAGCCAGTATAGTGATAAGAACATGGGTTTTGGGACCAGACAGACCTCCATAATCTCTCTCAGTCTCAGTTTTGTCCTCTGTAAAATGAGCTCAAGGATACTACCCTCAGAGTTGATAGCAGTGATTAGAAAATATAGTTCTTGATTAAAATTAATTTCCTCATTCCTTTTTATAGTCTTATCCTGACAGGGAATTTTTAACTAAAACTAAATATGTTATTTATATAATACTTGCCCTTCTTTTTTTTTTCTTTTAATAACTGAGCAGGGTAGCTATGCTTTTATTCCACCTGTTTTGCAAAATGGTATTCATTTCTTTCTTTCTGCTGTCTGTCTTTGGCCCCTAGGGGAGCATGTAACGTCAAGGTTTAAAAACGAAGTGGAGCGGATGGGTTTTGATATGAACAATGCCTGGAGGATTTCCAACATCAATGAGAAGTACAAGTGAGTAGTATAGGTCCCTGTGGACGGTGTTTCACAGCCAGTGCCTTTGCAGAAACCCCAATTCTCATGTGACAAGAACATCTGAACTTAGACTTTTTCTTTCAAATCGAGTTTTATTTATTAAATGTAAATGCATGATCTTTAGGGTACTTCAGAGCCATATGTTCCCATTGCTATCACTTGAGTGGAAAAGTGGTCCTTACTTAATAGGATCCTAGAACCTTCCTTTTTACTCCTTCCAGACCTCTATTCTTCCTGGCACATGCATGTCTGGATAATATTGTTTTTACCTGTAGGCAGGCACTTTCTGTTATTCTCATCGCTACTTGACATCACATTAGAGATAGAATCAGTGATCTTATAAGCAATGATAAAACACTTGGGAGCTAACTTTTATGATGTGATTTTACTCCACATCCTATGAAATAGGCATAAATATTCCATTCTTCAATATATGATGTAAAACGAACTTCACAGCTATGATCATTTAACCATTAAATATTAATGTAACCATTATTAAATTTATTTCCCATTACCTGTTTCCTTAAGAGATCTAAGTACTTTGGTGGGGGAGGGCAGTTAGCCACTGTGATTTTGGTGATCTAAGTTTCTATAAAACAAAACAAAATTGTCCAGGAGATTTAAATTAATATATCCTTCTCCTCTTAAGTTCCCTGCAGCAGTTGGAGACATTAATCATTCTGTTGTCCTTTGAGCTGCCTCAATTATGATAGCCGTTTTCCTGGTCTATTTGTGGGTAGCCATCAGAGCATTTCATTTTTCACTGGAAAAACTACAGCTAATTATTGTACATAGCTCTTAACATGGACCTTGGCCAAGGAGTTAGGAACCTGGAGTGTTGTGAAGACTTGGGAGCTACAGACCTGTCATACCTTTGCTTGTTCTCATTGACAAGTCAAAGCAGAGAAAGAAGATGGAGACTGGAGGAGGGGGCCTCAGAGGCTGCCACAGGCTTTGCTCATGTGTAATCCACCTTTCCTGTACTGGAAACTGCTTATCTACAAGTGAGCAAGCTAGTACTTGCTGAAGGGCTGACTACTAGGTAGTGTAATACTTATAGGACAAGGAATATAATGATCAGAAAATTGGGTATAGTCAAAAAACTGAATTAAGCTAAGCTTGTTGAAAAAACGTTTGGGTTCAAAAGGCATTGGTTTTTATTTATTTATTTTTTTTTTGAGGAAGATTGACCCTGAGCTAACATCTGTTGCCAGTCTTCCTCTCTTTTTTTTTTCTTTTTTCTCCCCAAAGCCCCAGTTCACAGTTGTATATCATGGTTGTTGAGTTGTAGCCCTTCTATATAGGACGCTGCCTCAGCATGGCTTGATGAGCCGTGAGTAGGTCTGCGCCCAGGATCCGAACTGGCGAACCCTGGGCCACTGAAGTGGAATGCATGAACTTAACTGCTACACCACTGGGCGGTCCCTGCCATTGGTTTTTAAAATCTCTATTTAATATGGGTTTTAAAAATCAGCTTAGTGTCTTTGAGTCCACTATTTCCACCTCAAAACCAGTCTTCAGGACATTGAAAAGTTCTTCCTACTACAAAGGAAGAATGAGAGCCAAATTTACTTTTAGGTTTAAAACAAGATAAAAGGAGCAAGACTCATGGTTAGAGTATTAACTGTGATCACTGTGTCCCAGGTTATTTTTAGGAGTTTGTGAGTAGGTGATAGGAAGTTTATAGAGCTACTCTTGGTTATAGACATTCTCCTGTTCAGTGGCTTTTAAATTCCTGATACTTAATCTTCTGGAAATTGAGAACAGGAGAGAGAGATTTAGTGCAGAATGATCAAAACCCCCAATTCCTAAGCCACTCTGTATTTTTCTGCCTTTTCTCCTAATGCATAGGATAGGCTAGGGCAGGGCCGCCGCGGTGGTGGTGGAGGAGGAGGAAGAGTTTGTATATTTTAGGATTTGGGTTAAAAGTCTTATTGCCTTCACTATTGAAAAGGAATATTGTGTTACCCATAGAGAGACATTGTCCTGTAAGTAAAAAACCTATCATAAATACTGCTTTCTGGGGCACCAGCTTGACTAGCATGCAACTACCAGCATCTTCCCTAATGAAAACAGAGCTTTTTTCCCCGGAATGTAGTTTGTTCTGAAGTATATTTTATAGAAATTATGATTAATAGTTTATTCACATTACTAACTTGGCTCAATGGGGCTGTGATTATACATGCAAATGGCTGACCTGTGGTACTGTTTCTTCATATCCATGGCTGCACCTGTTCCCAATAATTAGGACACCCTGTTTGGTTCACATCAAAGAATATGTTGATAATTGTGTGAGGTCTCTGGAAACTTGAAATCGTGGGCTCTCACCTGTTTCCCTTTGACAAAAGCCTGAAAGACTGAAGGTCTGGTAGAGATGACACAGACTTTCACTTCTGTAGTTGGACTGGGCAGTTGTGTAGTTAGAAATGACCTGTATTTGTTATAACAGAGAGACAGAGAGTTACGATGGAGTAACTGCCTCTCAACTCCCCTTTTTTTCATTGATGGTTAAAATTGTCGGATTCCCCAAAGGCAGCATTGAGTGGAACAATCCAAGATAGTATCACATGATATATACATAAGTAAACACTTGAGGCAGCCCATTCTGCTGAGCAGACCAAGACTCAAGTAATGTTCCTCATTGCCTTTTAACTGGCTCTGGGGTAGCTTGATCAACCTCTTTATGCTAGCTCACCTAGTGTCTCTCCCTCCCCTCCCTCCCTCCCCTCCCTCTCCCCCCCCCACCTCGTCTTCACCCTCTCCCTCTTTCTCACCTTCCCTGTTAGGCTGTGTGGTAGTTATCCACAGGAGCTCATAGTGCCTGCCTGGATCACTGATAAAGAACTAGAAAGTGTAGCAAGCTTCAGATCCTGGAAGCGCATCCCTGCCGTTGTCTACAGGTAAGTAAGCCTGGCCAGGCCCAGCTTGGTCTGGTGCTACTGCCCCCTGCATGTGGTCATGTAGTCTGCCGCCTCTGCTGCTGCTCATTTGGGAAGGGAGGGAAGGGTTCAGGGAACTTTCTAGGCAATTCCGTGCTTCCTTGTTGCTAAAGCTGCTCTTCTAGTCACACACACCAGTACTTACTGCATCCAGAACACTAGCTGATGGTTCAGTTGGTCCTGAAATTTTAAGATCTGTCTGACATTCTGTGGGAAGATAATGTGCTGACTGCATTTAGCTTCAGGTGTTGGCCTTTGGATTGAGAGAGATGAGTCCTAGAAAGTGAGAATTGGGAGTATGGAGTTGAATCATTTGTGATTGTCTTTGTGGTTGAAATTTCAACACATGGAAGAGCTCTGCTTTGAGAGGAATGCTTTAGAGAAGACAGGTCTTAGCTGGATAGAAGATCTCAGAGATCAAAGGCAGAAGAGCCAAAGGAGGCAAGTTCTAGAAGGGGATGGTGGCGTGGTGATGAGCACAGGTTTTGGTGTTCAGGTCTTTTCTCTGACACTCCTTGCTGTGGCGCCTTGAGGAAGTTCCCTAATTGACCTCAGCCTGTTCCTAATTAGTAAAATGGAAATGATGTTCTTTGCAGATATGCTGTGACATCTGAATGTGAATCTATAAACACTGGGCTCCTCTAAGAAATATCTGGAATAGGTTGTATTCCTGAGGGCTGCTTTTATAATTCAGTGAATGGCTCAGTTCTCACAGAATCATATTAAATTTTTTAAAAAATTATATTGAGGTCATAATAGTTTATAACATTGTGAAATTTCAGTTGTATATTATTATTTGTCGGTCACCATATAAATGTGCCCTTTTACCCCCCTGCCTACCCCCCACCCTCTTTCCCTCTGGTAACCACTAATCTGTTCTCTGTCCGTGTGTTAGTTTATCTTTCACATGTGAGTGAAATCATACGGTGTTTGTCTTTCTCTATCTGGCTTATTTTGCTTAACGTAATACCCTCAAGGTCCATCCATGTTGTTGTGAATGGGATGATTTTTGTCTTTTTTTATGGCTGACTAGTATTCCATTGTGTATGTCTGTGTGCGCGAACGTACATATGTATATACACCACATCTTCTTTATCCGATCATCAGTTGATGGGCACTTGGGTTGCTTCTGCTTCTTGGCTATTGTGAATAATGCTGCAATGAACATAGGCGTGCATAAGTCTCTGAATTGTTGATTTCAAGTTCTTTGGATAAATACACAGTATTGGGATAGCTGGGTTGTATGGTATTTCTATTTTTAAATTGAGGAATCTCCATGCTGTTTTCCATAGTGGCTGCATCAGTTTGCATTCCCACCAGCAGTGTATGAGGGTTCCCTTTTCTCCACATCCTCTCCAACGTTTGTTATTTTTTTGTCTTGGTGATGATAGCCATTCTAATGGGTGTAAGGTGAATATCTTAAGTGTAGTTTTGATTTGCATTTCCCTAATAATTAGTGATGTTGAACATCTTTTCATTGCCTATTGGCCATCTGCATATCTTCTTTGGAAAAATGTCTGTTCATATCCTCTGCCCCTTTTTTGATCGCGTTCTTTGTTTTTTTGTTGTTGAGTTGTGTGAGGTCTTTATGTATTTTGGAGATTAACCCCTTGTTGAATATGTGATCTGCAGATATTTTCTCCCAGTTGGTGAGTCGTCTTTTCGTTTTGTTCCTGGTTTCCTTTGTCTTGCAGAAGCTCTTGAGTCTGATGAAGTCCTATTTGTTTATTTTTTGTTTCCCTTGCCCAAGTAGACATGGTACTCGAAAAGATCCTTCTAAGACCAGTGTCAAAGAGTGTGCTTCCTATATTTTCCTCTAGGAGTTTTATGGTTTCAGGTCTTACCTTCAAGTCTTGGATCCATTTTGAGTTAATTTTTGTGTGTAGTGAAGGATAGTAGTCTACTTTCATTCTTTTGCATGTGGCTGTCCAGTTTTCCCAACACCATTTATTGAAGGGACTCCTTTCTCCATTATATGTTCTTAGCTCCTTTGTCGAAGATTAGCTGTCCACAAATGTGTGGTTTTGTTTCTATGCTGAATCATGTTAAATTTTTAAGAAGTCGTTCCTTCTTATTTTGGAACTGTTTCAGATGTCACCTCCTTGTAATATTCACATTCTCCATTTCATTTTCTCCAGTTTGCACGCTTTTTGGACTCTCTGTGATTTTGGACCAAACCAGTGGAGCTTAGAAACTCGTTCATGCCAGGAGGCATTCTATTGAAATATTGAGATTATAGGAAGGGATTTATCTCCTTGTAGAATTCCCACTGAGATAACTGGCTTATTCAGTTAGTCCACTGAAGGCAAATTCTGATGGCCTCCCTGAATAGAGAGAGATGGGAAACTATTTGCTTCTGGCCCAGTGGAACCCATTAAGTTTTCAACCTCAATTTTCATCACTGTTGTTTTCAGACACCCCTAAAAAAGTAGGTCACCAAATTTACCTATCACTCAAATGATAAGGATGACACAGGAATTAGAGAGCAGTTAAAGCTGAAAGAATTTATGAGTCTTATCAGTGATCAGACCAGCTCAAATAGGGAAAGCAGCCAGCTGCTACTCTGTAGCCAACAGCTGTGTTAGATCAGCAGCCCTGGCATTTGTGGGGTCTGCTGACTTTGAGCACAAGGGGAAAGGACTCTCATTTTCTAAGTAAGGGGCTTTAGGTGAATTCTCCCTGTAGAGAAGCCTAAAAGTGCAGGTTGAAGAAAAACTTCTTAGAATAAACATGGGAAACCTGTTTTCCCTTTTAAAATTTATTCTAGAGGGCATGAGCCATCGGTTTTTTCCCAACCCTTTCTAGAGACCATGGAGTATATATAAATGAAAAAAAAATTTTTTTGAGTCAAATTTTTTTGAGTCAAATTTTCTTAGAAAACTTATCTTTTTCAGTTTGGGCTATATCTTGGAATAATGAATTCCATAATTAAGACAGCACAGTGGGAGATAATATTCCCTAGTATTAACTCTTACCGAAAATTTTTATTTGCAGTTTCTCAGAGAAAATCTGGTCTCAAAAGATTATCAATGAAAGTTCTTGGTGTAGTTCACATAAAATCAGACAGGCTTCCAGGAACTGGCCTCTGTTACAGAACATGTGTCTTGTATCTCTGAGCTCCAAACTGGGTTGTTATATTATTTGGGAGCTTTGTAAGGGATATGTTGAAGAATGTTTTGGAATACTCTACCACTTTCTGCTTTTTCAGCCCAGGTGTCAGGATACTTATGAATCCAAAATATGTTTACTGAATTTAGTTGTCTGTAGACTGCAGTAATGATTCCTGGGGTTACTAGCAGCAGTTACTTGACAGCACCATGCCGAACCAGCGCCTGATTAGTGCTTTCTCCTACTGTGATGAGAGAGTGCTAATTGGATTTATTATTGAGGACAGAGATTGCTCTAACACAGCAAGATGGTGCGAAGGCTGCCCATCTGTAGTACAGTTCACAGCTCCCCCCTCTGTGCGTTGAATGATTGTTAGAAACTTCGAGTCATTTAGGGAGCTTGCCTAATATTAACCTAGGGATAGTTTGAACAGTTATATGTTTTTATATAAAATTGAAGCATTCATTATTTAGTTGGGGATTCGTCCATTGTACATCTTAATTTTTATCCTTTTCCTGGTTCTGTTTGTTAAAATGATAAGTACGCTCTTTAGTGATTTTTATCTGTAGTGTTTTAATTCTCTTTGATGCAGTCTGAAGCATTTTAGACGACTGCAGAAAACTTAACTGCTTATTGCAACAGCTCGCTTGTGATCTAGCGATTATAATGCCATGGCCCTTCAATCGCAAGACCTAGGCTGAAGAGTGCCATCTTCTGTTCCTCTTGGGCACTACTGGGAAGCATTGCAGAGGAGGAGGATCCTCAGGAAATGCCCTGCCAACCTCTTCTGTAAAGGTTTGGCGTCAATCAGCTCAGTGGTTACCCAGCACCTATTATTATATGCTAGTGGGCATTTTAAGAATCAGTAAGGTTTTATTTCCAGTTTGGTTCCATTCAGCAGGTGAACCAATTGAGTGTGTTAGCAATACACAAATACTTTCCGTTAATTGTCTCTTCCAATGAGGGAGGATTTAAAAACTACAAGAAAATTGGTGGTTCCAGTGGAGTTTGATTATTGCCAAAGTTAATTTATGGCTTGTGAGCTTTAGGATTAAAAACAAAAATCTTTCTCACATTGTTCTTTGAAGAAGACAAATAGATTCAATAGTATATTTTGTTTAAATTCATCTATGCCCTACATATGTGTTTTGTGTGTATGCATGTATGTGTTCAGAAACAGTTTTAATGGGAGGTAAGAAATTGACGATTCCCTCTGGGATATAGAATTGGGGGACATATAAGTTTTTTGCTTACTGGCTTTTTATTCTGCTAATTTATTTTTACAGTGAACTGATTACTTTTATAACTTTTAAAAAATAGCTTTATTGAGATGTCACAATATAATTCACCCTTTTAACGTGTACAGTTCAGTGATTTTTTTTAATGTATTCACATACCTGTGCAATCATCACCTCAGTCAATTTTAGTACATTTTCACCACCCCGAGATAAACCCAAAACCCATTAGTAGTTCCTTCCCATTCCCTCCCCAAGCCCTCTAGCCCTGGGTTACTAGTAATCTCCTTTTTTTTTTTCCAGATTTGCCTGTTCCAGACACTTCATATAAAGGGACTCATACAATATGTGGCCTTTTGTGACTGGCTTCTTTGACTTAGCATATCATACTCAGGGTTCATCCATGTTGTAGCATGTATTAGAACTTTATTCCTTTTGATTGCCAAATAATATTACTTTTATAACTTTTTAGTTGCTAAAATTGCCTAACTAAAATTCCTAATTAGGAAAAGACTGGGTTTTAACAGCATCTTAAAGTAGACTGAGTATGATTTCTGATCTTATTTCTTGAAAAAGGATCTATCAGAATATGGCTTGTTGAGGTTTATGCTGTTCCTTTCCTTGTAAGAGCTTAAGGAAGGGTTTCTGGCTCATTAAGCTATCTCCCTATAATAAGAGCAGTTTGTGACTCATGAAATCTCAGGAGATTTTATAAAGCAGTCCATTGTGGGCCAGGTAAGTGTTTCAGTCCCAAAGGTGTGATCTTATTTTGAAAAGAATCTCCAAGTCAGCCATGAGTGCACTGGGCCCTCAGAAGTCAGTGAGGAAACAAATTTTTCTGTTTCAGCATGTATTATGCCAGGATATTCAGGTGCAGTATTAAAAAGGCGAGATTAATGCTTCATTATTGAGTAGCAGAATTAGTGTAGTATTTGTAGATTATTTTTTCCTGATTTTCCAAAAATAAATTTAAAGATTCAAACATTTACTTGATGAATATTAATTTTTCTCTAAGTACACATTTTTCCTTGTGTTTATCCCTAAAATGGTATGATAAATGAGAAAGATCCAGATAGGTTTTGTTATTATTCTTATTGCTATATAGCAACCCATCTTTGAAGCTAACCCACCACTTACCTGTAGTCAGGTTGTTCGTTAAGGCATTTAAAATCCACTGCCTCACTTTTTGTATGAGCACAGAGTATCTGAATGGGGCCACTGGGTTGGGTACGGTTGTTTGGGTTGGGTACAGTTGTTGTGTCTTGTTCCACACACAGGCACCAGAGCAATGGAGCTGTCATTGCCCGCTGTGGACAGCCGGAGGTCAGCTGGTGGGGGTGGCGAAATGCCGATGATGAGCACCTGGTGCAGTCAGTAGCTAAAGCTTGTGCCTCTGACTCCCGATCAAGTGGCAGCAAGTTGTCAACTAGGAACAGTTCTCGAGACTTTACCAATGCGGGAGACCTTTCTGATGTGGACTTTGGTAAGGTGCTCCCTGGACCCATCACAGCAATTTTTATAGCATCTGAGAACCTTTCCTTGAAATGGCCTTTTCCTTGTAAGACAGAATTCGTTTCATGGCAGAGAGAGAGCAAAGCTTCAGTTGATGGAATTGTTCAAGGAATCATGGGTCTTGACAAAGAACCAGGAGACCCTTTGTTTCAAACTTGGTTTAAGAGAACTAGAGTGTTTGTTGTCTTTCTTGCCGTCATGACAAGAATGGAGTATATATGTGATAGGGGACCTTCAGTGTCTCTAGACCATGGGAGAAAACACCAGGCTTCATTAAAGGACTACAGATGTAGAAATGAGGTATAGGAGATTGTAGGCAAAATAGAAGAGAACAAGAGAGAAGTCCTAGGTATCAAAGGTTCTGGTTAGGTGGATTTCACTTCATTGAATTTTTTTGTTACTATATAATATGTGCCTGTGGTTCTTATTTTGCACAGTTCTGGGAGAGACAGGTTCATTTAGTTTTTCCTCCCCACTTCTGATGTCCCTAGATTCTTCTCTGTCAAATGCCTCGGGAGCAGACAGTTTAGCCATCCAACCGCAGAAGCTTTTGATCTTGGATGCACGCTCCTATGCAGCAGCTGTCGCAAACCGAGCCAAAGGGGGAGGCTGTGAATGCCCAGGTAAGGTGTACAGTGCTTTTTCCCCCCGGCGCTCTGTCCTTGTGAGTCCAGCCCATGCCCAAGGGGGTCTTAGTTCTCAATTTCCAATGAATGGCAAGCCATGTTCCTCAGCCTATCTTGAGAGAGCTGGAGCTCTTTGGAGTCTTAACACTGTATGTTCTTTTCAAGGGAGAAATGGAGGAGGAGGTGCAGTGAAACCAAATAATCTTCCTTCCCTGTGCCAACCTTTAGGTGATAAGGGAAGTAAATCCTCTCCCATAATAAGGCCTGTTCATGTTTGGAAGCTTCTTCTTTAGTGGCTCAATTTCTCAGCCTTCTAAAAGCTTTTTGTTGTCTTTAACAGTGGGTATGCTCATCACTGGCTTCACAGAAAACTCCTCACATGGCTTCTACTTAGAAAACCTGGGGTGGAAATTGAAGCAGTAAATACAAAACTCTAGCGAAGCGCCTCTGTTCTGACCTATAACACCCCTACTGTTTGAATGCTTGCTTTCTCCAAGGAGGGACCGTTTCGGTGCCAGTTGTGTGCTGATGGAGCACCAAGCTCCTTATTCAGATGTGATCTAAACTGCAAATTAAAAGCAGTTGTACCAAGGTGAAATTTGAATGTGTGAGATGCATTGTTCTAATAGGCTCTTTTCAAAGAGATTCCAGAGCTACAAGTTAGATGAGGCCCAAGAAGTAAACCTGGGGTAAAATGAAAGTATTTAGACCTTTTTTAAAAAAAATAACAGCTTCTGTTTTGTCAGTATCTTCTTCACAAATCTATCCTTCCTTTTCGCAAAGACAGCTAAAATTAAAGCACTGTTTTCCTCTCCTAATAAAGGACTGGGCTAATAGGCCTCAAAACGTTGCAGTTTCATTAGTCAGCAGCTGCAGTGGGTTTGTTTTTTAGCCAGTTTGCTTCTTTTAAATTTGGCCATATGGGCTTTAAATTCAACATATTTGTGTTCTCTTTATTGTTATTCTTGCCAGAGTATTACCCAAACTGTGAAGTTGTATTTATGGGGATGGCAAATATTCATTCAATTCGGAGGAGTTTTCAGTCTCTGCGGTTGCTCTGCACACAGATGCCAGATCCGGGAAAGTAAGACCTTGACCTTTACCTTAATTTTGCATTACTTTTTTTTAAAAAATGTGTTTGGAGGTGTCTTTTCTTCTATTTCTTTGTAAACTTCAGTTTTACTTTCAGTCTCTGTGGGGTATTCTCCTTCCTGTGTTAGGAGCATGGCAGCACAGAGGAGGAGCTGGGAGAAAAATCTAGCCCTTTGCCAGGTTTAAAAAAGTGCAGCACAGAACAAGTCTCAGCCCTCAGAACGGAAGCATTGCCTTCTTGTTTTTCCTGGGACCTCTTCCTTCTCTTGTACATTGTTTTTGGCCCAAGGTAATAATTCTTTGGTTTTTGACATCTTATGGTGACGCTTAACCTGCCATGAAGAGTCAAAATTTATTCATCTTTTTCTAAAAAGGGTTAAACTTTCTTTCAACTTGCCATTAGGTCAGTTCCTTCTGCATTTGCTTCTGATTTCTAAACTACCCTCTCTTATTTACTAAGAACATTACCGTGATTTTTATTGTTTATTAAAAATGAATTGCTGGCATTTGCAGTGAGGAAGGTAAAATAACATTCCCCCATCTCCCCAAGGGAGCTGTTTGAATACAAGATAAATTAGGAGGAATGCTCTGTAAAACAAATATGGACAGATAAATATTTAAAAGCCCCTGTTTTACTATTTAAGGAAGCCAGAAATGATGCCAGAGAAGACAGAATTTTCTCTTTTCTGGTGTTTGTGCTGGAGCCCATAGCTGTTTCCCCGAGTTTTGTTCAGTAGATCTCATGATCACATCAATTTTTGCAGCATTTTTTTTTTAAGATTTTATTTATTTTTATTTTTTGCCCCCAAAGCCCCAGTAGATAGTTGTATGTCATAGCTGCACACCCTTCTAGTTGCTGTATGTGGGACTCGGCCTCAGGATGGACAGAGAAGTGGTGCCTCGATGCGCACCCGGGATCCGAACCCGGGCCGCCAGCATCGCAGCGCGCGCACTTAACCACCAAGCCACAGGGCCGGCCCAGCATTCTTTATTTGACTTTATTAAATCAAATGGCTGCCTGAACCACTTGGACTAACTCCTGGTAGCAAATGATTCAATTCATCACAGTTGCAATCAATCCAGAGGGTGAAGCTATTGTCCTTGGGGAAAAGCCTGACTGAAGAAATAAGATTGCTGCTCTGCTTTAGGGATTAGCAGCTTGCATCTGCTACATATTTCTAGAAGCCCACTAGTCACACTGTCTTCCTTAAAGGTGGGGCACAGAAAGCCTGGGTGAGGACTCAGGAGATCTGCCACTGACTGTGTGATTTTGGCCAAGTGGCTTAATTACTGTGGGCATTAGTTTTCCTGTCTGTAAAATGAAAGGGATAGAATCAACACTACCTATCTCTGTCATCTTCCATATATTAAAATTTTTTCTTAAAATGCTGTTTTTTAAACTCAAAGTCAAAAGGATGTAATTAGCTCTTGCCTGGTCCAAATGAATGTCTAGGGGATTTTATTAAGGAAGAAGGTAATGCTTTGTGTGTATTTGGCAGCAAATCATAATGCAGTACTGGAGCCTCCCCTGTGGATAAAAAGAAGTTATGGCAGTGGTGGGACCAGCTATAAGCAAGCCTCTGGACACTTTATTGCTGCTGTGGAGGGCTAGGGCATGGTATGTTTCTACTACAGTTTAAGAATAGGAAGTGTGGAGTCTCTCAGCACCTGCTTGGTTGGCAGATTTTGGAGTGCAGCTTCTCTGTTAGGCATGGACAACATCAGTTGGTGTGTAAGAATAGCTTAGTCAGGTTCAAGGGAACCTTATATTGGTTCTTGTTTACCATTTCTCCAGGGGCCAGGAGATAATTTAGTATTGGCTCTCCTAAGCCTTATCTTGTAGTTTCTTTTAAGACTGTGTGAGGAATGAGAATAAACAATTGATCCACCATCAAAAAATGTTTCTCAGGTACCTATTAGGAGATAGAAAGTCTTCAGATTGAATTTTTACCCATGATTTAAATAGTAGGAAGCATCACTGTATGCTAGACACTGCACTGGGGGTACAGCTGTGCCTGAGGAACTGTGTCTGCCCTTTGAGGATCCAGAGTCTGGTTGGTAGAGCAAGCTAATCCATGTGAAACCAATGTTTATGCACTACATTCTATTGTTTGTTTGCCTGGAAAGACTCCTTCCTTAGACTAATCCAAAAATTCATACTCAATCCCCAAGATTTAATAGGCCTTTATAGCCTAGTCTTAGCCAAAGCCTTCTCAGAGCCCCTGACAGAGGTATGTATTCCCTCCTCTCACTCAGTGTTTGAAGGGCTAGACTGTGGTCTTAACTACTAATGTGATCGCATTTTGGAGAAATCAGAGCTTTTTTGGTGGGGGTGGGGAGTGGAATTCATGACAGGGCACAAGAAACAAAATGTCAACACAGTTGAAAAACAAGTATGATCAGCTTGTGATTACTCCCAAGGGGCAGTTTTTAGGGTCTGATGCTTCCTGAAGGCCTTTGGAAAAAAGGTTCTTCTAGATCCCTGCTGAATCCAGTCTGTGTTAAGCCCAGTAATAACTGTGTAGCCATTGGTGTACTAATTTGTGTGAGTCTAAATCATTAGTTTGGGCCCATCCAGTTTTAGTCAGGAGACATTCAAGACTTGAGCAGTGATAGGTGTTAGGGTGTGGGTAGCAGAAGATGTTGTCTGCACTGTTCTTGAATGTGGCATCAAGCTTACATCTTGTTATAGACTTTTTTTTTTTTGAGAACTTGTTGGGCAGAGTTGCTGATAATTAAATATAAATATCTTCTGTTTTACTTCTCAGAAGTGGCTGCATTTCCTTCAGGAGAAGATTACAGAAAGAACTACTTAGACAGTAGCCCCCCCTTATCTAGTTTGACTTTCTGTGGTTTCAGTTACCCATGGTCAACTGCAGTCTAAAAATATTAAATGGAGAAGTCCAGAAATAATAAGTTTTAAATTGTGCACTGTACTGAGTAGCATGATGAAATCTCACGCTGTCTCTCCCTGGGCTTGAATTATCCCTTTGTCTAGCATATCCATGCTGTATATGCTACTTGTCTGTTAGTCCCTTAGCTGTCTCGGTTATCAGATTGCCTGTCATGGTATTGCAGTGCTGATGTTCAGGTTACCCTTGTTTTACTTAATAATGGACCCAACATGCAAGAGTAATGATGCTGGCAACTGGGATATGCCAAAGAGAAGTCATAAAGTGCTTCCTGTAAGTGAAAAGGTGAAAGTTCTCAACTTAACTAAGGAACGAAAAAATATTGTATGCGGAGGTTGCTAAGATCTATGGTAACTTTTATTATAGTATATTGTTATAATTGTTCTGTTTTTAGTTATTGTTGTTAATCTCTTACTGTGCCTAATTTATAAATTAAACTTTATCATAGATATGTATATATAGGAAAAACCATTGTATATATAAGGGTTTGGTACTATCCGTGGTTTCAGGCATCCACTGGGGGTCTTGGGATGTAACCTCCATGGATAAGGGGGAACTACTATATTGGGTATATACCTACCATGGACTGAAAAATATTAAGTATTCTCTCTGGGAAATTAGTTATAAGATTTTTGGAACAAAAGGTGGTCCTGTTAATTACTGTCCTATTTCTGAGGCTCTCCTCTATTGCATAGTAGGGCTTGGGTCTCATCCTTGTACGTGCTTTATAAAGATACAGAAATTTTCTGTTTGTTTTGGCAGTGTTTATTTGGAGGGAAAAATCTTTGGGAATTGCTTTTTAATTTGACAGGTATTTGGCATGATGCAGTAAATCATAAAAATCAGCATTTCTTTATCCCCTTCTGTTTTTTTTTTTTTAGTTGGCTCTCAGCTCTTGAAAGCACAAAATGGCTCCATCACCTCTCTGTGCTTCTGAAGTCGGCACTTCTGGTAGTGCACGCCGTGGATCGTGATCAGCGACCGGTGCTAGCACACTGCTCAGATGGCTGGGACCGAACCCCCCAGATTGTGGCATTGGCTAAGCTCCTACTGGACCCTTATTACCGAACCATAGAGGTGGGTATACTTCAGGATGAGTTGGGGAAACCTCAGAGGGTTTTTTGATCTATTTTGATCAAGGTGGTTAGGTCTAATGAAAGTGAAATTTCTTTGTTTTTAAATCATTGGTCCTTTACCTTGAACTAAATTGTGGTGGTGCCTACCACAGTTCTTGTGCCTCTTAAAATGGGGCAGATTGTGGATAACAAGGTATTGAGAATACAGACATGTTTTCCTTTGTGGTCTATCTACTTGGAAAAGTTTTGGCTGCCTTAGGAAAATGGGGCTTCTATAGAAGGATCTTGCCATGCTTATTATGGTAATGGGTTTAGATATCACCACAGAGTGTTCTTTGGAGAAAGAACCCTACTCTGAAATAACCACCTGTTGGGTTAAAGATGTAAGAATGAAAGAGGCTAAAAATATAGACTCAAGAAAGGCTTAGATAAACGCTTAGTTAGTATCCTTTTGATGATTATGGAATGGAGCTGAGGGAATTGGGAAATTGCCCTAAGCATGTGTCTCATCAGGGATGGAGTCTTTGGCTGTAGGGCTGGGTTGGGGCTCCTGTTGGGTTTAGTGGGAGGCTGTTATAAAGGGATCGTTGCCATTGACACCAGGCTCAGGACTGGTGTCACAGTTTGGACAGACAAGCACAAATGGTCTCTCCTGGGTGCTTCCCTGCAGGGTTTCCAGGTTCTCGTGGAGATGGAGTGGCTGGATTTTGGCCACAAGTTTGCTGACCGGTGTGGTCATGGGGAGAACTCGGATGATCTGAACGAGCGTTGCCCAGTGTTTCTGCAGTGGCTTGACTGTGTTCATCAGCTTCAGAGGCAATTTCCTTGCTCTTTTGAGTTCAATGAAGCATTCCTTGTGAGTTTGGGCTTGTGATTCTTCATTTTGGGGACCTTCTAAATTAATGCGGTTATCACCACAAATGTTAGTGGGCCAGTTTTCACATGAAACTGTGCATCCTTTTTAGAATTGAATAGGGGAGCCATTCTTTCTCTCATTTTTTTAATTAAAAAACAACAATCATAAACAAGTGTTTATTCAGTGAATCCAGGTGTACTAGATTTGCATAATTTGAGTTGTTTTAAACTTAGCTTTTAAAATAAATAATAGAAGCCTCAAAAAAGCAGTTAGAAATAGAAACAATAGAATGTCCCCTGCTCTCTCCAGTCCATTTACCAAACCCCCTACATCTGTCCCACTTTCTCTACCCCCTCTCCTTTGATGGAGGATGCACTATCCTTACCCTCTTCCAGCCCCTCCCTCCACTTGTGCACCACCTCCTACCCCTCTCTCCTGCTCAGCTGCATGGCTGCAGCATTTCTCTTCTCTGCCTTTTGCATCAGCATATTTCCCTCTCTACCAGATCATTGCCATCAGCATACGAACATGGTATGGTGCCTCCCATCTCATCAAAACCCTTTCTCAGTCCTGCATCCTCCTCTACCTATTATCTCATTTCTTCACAGCAGAGCTCCTCAAGTCTTCTACATTTACTATCTCAAATTCCTCTCTTTCCACTCTCTTGAACCTACTCCAGTGGGGTGTTTACCCCACCACTTTACCAGAGCTGCTCTTGTTAAAGTGACCAGTGACCTTCATGTTGCTAATCCAGTGATCAGCTCTCAGTCTTTATCTTTTTTTTATTGAGCTATAATTGACATAACATTATGTTAGTTTCAGCTGTACAACATAATGATTGGAAATTTGTATATATTGCAAAATGATCACCACAATAAGTCTAGTTAACATCCATCACAATACATAGTTAGAAAATTTTTTGTGTGTGATAAGAACTTTTAAGATCTGCTCTCTTAGCAACTTTCAAATATGCAATACAGTATTATTAACTATAGTCACCATGCTGTACATTACATCCCCACGACATATTTATTTTATAACTGGAAGTTTTTACCTTTTGACTGTCTTCATCTTCTTTGATGCATCATTAATATTTGGTAAGTTGAATCACTCCTTTCTTGAAACGCTTTCTTCAGTTGACTTCCAGCACACACTGTTAGTTCTCTTCTACCTCACCACCTGGTCCTCTCTCCTTTGCTGGTTCCTCCTTACCTCCCCAGTTCTGGATGTTGGAGTGTCCCAGGGCTCAGCCTCCAGGCTGTTCTTGATGTACACTTCTCTCTGGGGACTGCATCTAGTCCAGTGGCTTTAATTGCTATCTGTGATTCCCACGTTTATACATCTTCAGCTCAGACCTCTCCACTTAACTCCAGACTTACCTATTCAAGTGTGACTACTCAGTATCTCCACTTGGATGTCTTAATGATATTTCAGACTTACCATGTTCAAAACTTAGTTCTTGATTTCCACATCTCCCCACTCCAAAACCTGATCTTCCAGAAGTCTTCCAACTCAACAAATGGCAACTCAATCCTTTCATTTATTTAGGGCAAAAACTTTTATGTCATCCTCAACTCTCCTCTTTCTTTTATACTCCACATTCAATCTGTCATCAGATTCTGCAGCTCTGCTTTCAGAATGTATCTAAAACCTGATTACTTATTGCTACCTCTACTGTTCTCACACTGGTCCAAGCCACCATCGTCTGCTGCTGCAGTTCCAGAGAGTCAACCTTCTAAAACATAATACAGACCATGTCATTCCTCTGCTCAGAAATCTTCAATGACTTTCCATTTCACAAGAGTAAAAATCAAAGTCTTTAAAATGTCAGGCAGGGCTCTCCTATAGGTTACCTGTCTAGCCTCATTTCCTACCATTCTTCTCCTTATGCAGTGTCCTTTAGCTCACCTCAAGACCATTGTGCTTGCTCTCACCTCTGCCTGGAGCATCACCCCTTCCCCCTATACCCACATGACCTGTTCTTTTGCTTCCATCCCGTCTCTGAGGGTGATGCCTTGCCACAATGCCCTGCATGTGCCCTCTCCCTCTTACCCTGCCTTATTGTTGTCCAGAGCACTGGTCACCCCTTCCCTACAACTAGAAAGAGCTCCAGCAGGGCAAGAGGGCTGTCTGATTATTGTTGCATATCTAGCACCCATAGAAATGTCTGGGGTGTGTGAGGTGCTCAATAACGATTTGTTGAATGAAAAACTGTTTAGAAGTGTGCTCTCAGTTCAGACTTGGGTTGCACACTGCCTGCTTTAGTACCCAGTTTTTATGCTCTGTCACTCTTGAGGGTGGTTGTTAACTTAGGACCTCAGAGACTGTTTGCCAGGGAGGCCAAGAGAAGTGGGGGTTCCAACGATTTATCTTAGCTCTTTTGACTCAGGTGTGATGGTGGTTGGGGTTGGCACTCTGGAATTGGTGTGTGAGAAGGCGGCTGTTGCGTGGCTTACTTGGTTCCCCCGTCTTTACTGAGTGCGATCTGAAGTGCTCTCATGGATGTTGTGGAAGGGTGGCTTAGGTGGGCTGACCTTCCCCCTGAGAATGCATACCCTATTGCTTGATTTTGCCTCGTTGGACTCCCATAGGTGAAACTGGTGCAACATACCTATTCCTGCCTCTTTGGAACATTCCTGTGCAACAACGCCAAGGAGAGAGGGGAAAAGCATACTCAGGAACGAACATGTTCTGTGTGGTCACTGCTTCGAGCCGGCAACAAGGCTTTCAAAAACCTACTCTATTCCTCTCAGTCAGAAGCCGTATGTATCCTTCAACCTTTCTTCCCTGATCAGAAGAAGGAATTTGGGAGTGGGGACATATGGGAGCCTTTTTGAGTAGTGACTGTTTTCTCAAAGGTATTTTTGTTGTCTCTGGGTGGGTTGGTTCCTTTTTTTCTCTACTGCTGTCTTGAGAAAGGCCTGTGTCCTGGTGATGCTCTGGCTTGTTTCTGACCACTCTTTGTTCAGGGTGGTTTGATTTAATACACATCTCTACTTTGCCTCTCTAGACACGAATCTTTTCTGGCACCTCCACCAGAGCTTACTTACTCCTAGTGTGTTCTGTCTAATGAGTGGAAGAGGCACTTAAGTTGTTCCCTGGATGACCCTGATAGCTCAGAAGGAGCTGCCATCAGGCCCCCAGCACCCTTCCAGTGTCGACAAGCAGTGATATCCACTGCAGCTTCTATCTCAGAGAGCAGAAAACTGTGTGACGTTAGCATGTGTGTCTGTGTGATTCTCTGCTCACATGGAGAACTGGCAGGTCCTTTAAGACTTTGTTCCTCAAAGGAACGCCTTCCGTTAAGCAGAGAAAAGTAGGCACTTGCATCTGTGTGTAATGTGCCTTTTGTCAGAATGCATCTTAAATTCTAAAGAAGTCAAAGGGAGGCTAATCAGAGGTTATATTGCTTCGCTGGACTATTAATATACCTTTCACACATTTAAGTAGTCAAAGGAAAGATTTAAGCTAACTGCTTCTCTCTCTCCTTCACTGTGCCTGCTGGGGAAGTAACAATACAGGAAGAAAATTCCTTCCTTTTCACGTGATTAATTTAAATTATCCCATAAAACAGGTTTGACAGTGTCTTCTGAAGCCAAGCTTTTCTATCAGGGAACAGACAAGCACCATCTAACAGAATGACTCACTTGCTTATGCAGTAAATGCAACAAATTAAGCTGAGGAAAGCCAGTCATTCAATAAAGGTGACCTAAGAAATAATTGGTGAGAAATGGATTTTTAAAAAATCCTTTAGATTTTCATGCCCAGAAGAGTCTTCACAGGTGAAAAATGTTGCCTCCCCAAAATCTCTAGTCCTTTATAGGCCCTCTTGGGAGATAGACCTGCATCCACTGATGCTAACTCCCTTTGGAGATTGTGCAAGACCTGCTGGGTGTTCCAGCTTGGTGCTTGTTCTTGACCCATTTCTAGACAGTTCTAAAAGACTCGTTGGGACTTGTTTAAACCTGTGTCCACTGCTCTCTCCTCAGGTGCTGTACCCTGTGTGCCACGTGCGCAATCTAATGCTGTGGAGTGCGGTGTACCTGCCCTGCCCTTCCCCGTCCACCCCTGTGGATGACAGCTGTGCACCATACCCAGCCTCTGGCACCAGCCCTGATGATCCGCCCCTGAACCGGTGAGCCCAGGGTTGATGCTAAGTCCTCAAGTCCTGTGTGGGTTATTCTTGTGTTGGGACACGCCCAAGGATGGTCAGAGATATGACATTGTCTGGCTCCCTACATCTTTCTTAGGTCTAAAGTTTTCTCAGGGAAGGTATAAGGGTTCTGGGCTACGAGGCCATAAGAGCCTCATTTTCTGAAGGGTGTTGGGCATTGTCGCTATATCGCTCTGCTGAATGCACCAAGCAGTTTCTCAGTGATGGAGCAAATCCTCTGGGTTCCTTGTGACCCTCTGGCTTGAATATCAGCCACTACTCTCTGCTCCTCCCTCCCTGCCATGATTTGTCTTCTTGGGCTTGAAAGGCAGATGCTGTTAGATGATAGACAGTTTGGCTTTAAACTTGTGAATTAGTTTTATTGAATATAGACTGATAAATAATAAATTAATTAAAAATATTGTAATAGTAGAAAATAAACAATGCTACTTTCCTTTGCCACTAGTTGAGAAACACAGCAGTATCATGAACATCTTTTAAAATAGCATTTGCTGTTAGCTTATTGGTATGTATCGGGCATGGGGTAGGCGTGGTGTGAGGGGAAATTTGTGGACTAGAAGAAGGACTCCTTCTGGAGATTTGCCTTTCCAGCAGTCTGAGCCTCACTTCAGAGATGCCATAGCTCCTTGAATAGTGATAAAGGACCCATTTATGAAACAACTGCCTGTTAAAACCTATTGTCTCCTACTTCCCTCTGAACAGCCTCAGATTCTCATTTCCCCCAAACTCCTTTTTTTAGGCTACCAAAGACTAGATCATTTGACAATCTGACCACAGCCTGCGACAACACAGTGCCTCTAGCCAGCCGGCGCAGCAGCGACCCAAGCCTTAACGAGAAGTGGCAGGAGCACCGGCGCTCACTAGAACTGAGCAGCCTGGCTGGTTCTGGAGAGGAGCCTCTTGATCCTGACAGCCTGGGGAAGCCAACCAAAGTGTTGGGCGGTGCTGAGCTCTCGGTTGCAGCTGGAGTGGCCGAGGGGCAGATGGAGAACATTTTGCAAGAGGCCACCAAAGAGGAGAGTGGGGTAGAGGAGCCTGCCCACGGGGGGAGCATCGAGATGCAGGAGGTCAAAGAGGAGGTGCTCTTAGAAAAGGAGAGCAGAGGGAAGACCCGTGAGGGCTCGGCCATTGTACTTCATCAAAACCCAGAACTGGATGCTGCTGCTCTGAGGAGCCATCCAGGCACCAGCCTTTCTCGGTTCTCGCAGGGTATTCCTGAGCAGCAGGGTGGGCACAGTGTTCTTCCCACTTCTCTCCAGGAGCCCCCCAGGGGAGAGGATGTCCAGGAGGTCCTTGTAGAACAGCCTCAAATAGGAGCTATCGCAGAGGACAGGGAGGAAGCACTTCTTCCAATCCCAGTAGATGCACAAGTTGGCTATGGTACCTCACAGTCAAGTTCTCTGCTTCCCTCCCAAGGCCCATTTGAGGCCAGAGGACCAAACGTGGACAGCTCCATGGACATGTTAATGGAAGATAAAGTGAAGTCAGAAAGTGGCCATCTTAGACCTTGCCTGGTAAACAGTGGCAGGTTCAGTGGCAAGGACATGCTTCCTCAAGCCTTGGAGCCCAGGCCTTTGGAGAGGAGCCTGGCAGAGAGGCCCCATGTGGGATCTCTGGTGCATAGGACTTCCCCTGGCAGCACCCACAGCCCAGTGCGTTCTCCTTGTGCCTTGCCTTTAGCTGAATGTAAAGAGGGGCTTGTATGCAATGGTGCCCCAGAGACTGAAAATAAGGCCTCAGAGCAGCCCCCAGGGCTTAGCACCCTCCAGAAGTATCCCACCCCTAATGGGCACTGTGCCAATGGGGAGGCTGGTAGGAGCAAAGACTCACTGAGCCGTCAGCTGTCTGTCACAAGCTGCAGCTCTGCCCACTTACAGTCAAGGAACATGCACCACAAGTGGCTGCACAGCCATTCAGGGAGGCCGTCTGCAACTGGCAGCCCTGACCAGCCTTCCCGCAGCCACCTGGATGATGATGGCATGCCTGTGTACACGGACACTATCCAACAGCGCCTGCGTCAGATTGAGTCAGGTCACCAGCAGGAAGTGGAGACCTTGAAGAAACAAGTCCAGGAGCTAAGGAGTCGCCTGGAGAGCCAGTACCTGACCAGCTCCCTACGCTTTAATGGGGACTTTGGGGATGAAGTAGTGAGTACACCATGGTGCCTCCATAGCTGCCCAAGGCTGGGTGCCCTTTGTGCCTGGCGCATGGTGATTGGTACAGATTTCTGAAAGAACTGGAAAGGCCCAGAGTAGCCCTGTTGAGAGAGGCTGGAGAAAGGCATGTGAATGGCAGTCTGCCTCTTTCTCTTCTCTGCCTTGCTTACTTTCCACACGTGTCCTATTTAGGCAGTTAGAACAAGGAAGAGAGTTAGCACTCACTACGTGGTTGGTCAAATCTCTTTGGCGAGAGGAACCATATATCTTAAGAATGGCTTGAACTCCTGGGCTGAATGACATTTGTAGGGCAATGTCGAATTGTAGGGCCTGTCCTACCCCAGTAGCTAGTAAACTGTTAGTCTCCCCAAACATGGGCTGTAGCTGTGAAGGTTTAGTTGTTTTTTAACAGATACTGTACCCACCCTGTGGCAGGTGATGGCAGTAGAAACGAGGAGAAGGGATTGGTTTCTAGCACTGTTGAGGAGTTAGCACTGATGGGGCCTGGTGACTGGAAGTGCAGGTACCTGAGGGGAGATTTTCAAGGAGTCGTTCTCACTGGGTCCGTCTGACTCGATGTGTTCAAGTACAACTGTGAGCCTGGCTCTGAAGCAGTCAGCGTACATTAAAGGCGGGCTCATCCAATGACTTTGAATTCAAACTGACTTCTCGATTTTTCTTTCATACTAATGATGGTTTCTCATTTTCCCAAAGAGTCCTTTAGGGAAAGGAGGACATGCCCAAAGCACTCAGTTTGAACACACAGATGTAAATGGCAGGGTTGGATTGACAGGCTCTCTGGAGCAGCTAACACTCAGTGCCCACTCCATTCTGGTCTCTTCTGCCCCACTCACTTTCTGGAACCCAGAGCCTGTCTTTCCACTCCAGAGTCACTACACACAGCCTTAGACCTGTGTATCTCTCTTCCAGCTGAACTCAGCCCTATCTTTGCATCTGCTCAACCCACTTCTTGATGGCTGATGCACCTACAGATTTGGCAGCCCTAATACCCAGGCCCACCCAGAGTCCCAAAGCGTTCTTTACCAAGCCCTTTCCTCTTCTGGGAGGAGACTAGGTTCATTCTCTTCAGCTGTGTTTGTTTGCCAACAGACTTCAATCCCCGACTCGGAAAGCAATCTGGATCAGAACTGTTTGTCTCGCTGCAGCACAGAGATTTTCTCTGAAGCCAGCTGGGAGCAGGTGGATAAACAGGACACAGAGGTACAGGCTCAGCCCCTGTTCTGAGTGCCATCCATGCAACTCTTTTGTGGTTCTTCTCCACTCCCATCCTTTCCCCATGCCCCTGGCCAACGAATGACCTCATAGCACACTTAGCCTTGAGCCTCTGTGAATCTCAGCGCCTGTGAAACCCCATCAACTGTAGAATTTCTGAGCCTAGGAGACTCAGCAAGCTGGTCCTCTCTCCTCTTTGCCTCTATGAACTGGAGCCTTACCAGCTCTCATAGCGACCCAGGGAGCTTCTGCCTGCCACTTTATCTCAGGGGAGTTTCGAGTCCCCTCCAGGGAAACGATTTGGACGCCTTTCTTGTACTGCTGACATCAGACCTGCTAGGCTGGTGCCACCAGAGCCAGTGTGGTCATTATGACTCTTGGCTGCCCCCCCGCACGGCTCTGCTGGCTCCAGCTGGATGGCCCATCTCCTGTCACTAACCTGGCCCCATATGTTTTACAGATGACCCGTTGGCTCCCTGACCACCTGGCTGCTCACTGCTATGCGTGCGACAGCGCCTTCTGGCTTGCCAGCAGGAAGCACCACTGCAGGTGCCATTGGGGTGTGTGGTGGGGTGGGCAGGGATGTGGAGGCTGAGATTGGCCCTTGGAGCCTGCAGATGGAGAGATACAGGCCTTGGGCTGGCACTGTTCTGGCTGAGGCAGACCCTGGGTTTACAGGACCCTGACTCATCTCTTGTGCCTCTGAAATTGGTGTTTGCAGAACTGCATTTGGTGTCTTTCTTCCAATTCAGAGTGATCATGACTAAATTTTGAAATGTGCAAATGATGTCCATTTTTGTTTATTTTGCTTCTTGGATTGGTGGAGCAACAGCCACCACCAAACCACCATTTCTTATTCCTAGAATAAAATTTCTTCCCATTCAACATGCTGCTATGAGCAAAAATAGTTTTCCTGCTGTGGGCAGGGAACTGCATTTTCCTACTTCTTACCCTGCTCCCTGACCCCAAATTTGTTTTCCTTGTGCCACTGGTGAGCAGACATAGCTGGGGGGCCTAGTAGGGACAGCTGAGGACATAGTCTTCAATCCTTAAGTCTTCTGACTTCTTTCTTCCTTCTCAGTTGGTGTACTGAGTTGCTAGGGGTGCTTTGCCCCAGCTGGGGTGGTGACTGTCTGGAGGATGTTCTTTGTTCTTGCGATAGGAAGTTTATCTGAATCATTACACAGCTCGTCCACACAAGTGAACCCAGATTGAAAATGAAACCACCTCTTTGTCTAGTAATGATGCTTCTAGGACTGTGTATCTCCCCACTCTGCACCCCAAGCCCAAATGTCTTGGTTTGGCTTCTCCTCTGAGCTCTTTCTCCCCTCCTTGCAGGGACACTGACCGTGTTGATCAAACGTGGTGAGCATTTGCAACAACCTGTCTGTGATGTCTGCACATCTACAATAACTTCTCCACACTAACACTGCCATTTCCTCTTCTCTGCACTCATTGGGATGAAGCCTGGGGCTGAGAGCGCAGGCAGGCAGGTGGGCTTGCGGGGAAATCAAAGCAGCTGACTAAGGAGACCATTAGGGCGGAGTCAGGCTGCAGCCATGTACTCCCCTCCTGACCTCACAGGTCAGGTGAGCCATCTTGCTTGTGATGAGAAGCATTGCTTCAGCAGGGGCTGGTCTTGTGGAGTAGCCAGTTGGGTTTTTAGAGCTATTTCTCTTGGGTCAATCATGCCAGAATGATGCTAGTGACTTCCAAATCAAACAGCATCACTGCTCCTATTTTTTTAAAAGAGACCAGGACTGAATAGAGGTGGTCTTTCCAGAGAACTGTTTTAGCATGAAGACTTTAAGGGAAGACTCCACTTAGGGTCTGTCAGGATCCCCTGAGAGAAGTCAGATAGAAAAGCTTAACTGATCAAATTCATGTCAGGCTTTGGAGCTGAACTCTAGAAGGTATGTTAAGTCAATGTAAACATTCAGAAATAGCTTTAGGTAATTCTTCTGTGTAATCACAGGTTCTTGCTGATTCATACTTTTCAGAAACAGAGTTGGGAGGTACTTAACTGCATTCTAGTAGATGAAGTTTTGTGTGTTTTAGTTCTCTGTCCTTCCATTGCCCTGTGTCTAGCCTTTTCCTTTTAGGCTATTCTTTTGTCCCCAAAGGGTATTCAGCATTCTCTCCTCCATGCCTAAGTGGTCCTTAATCCAGCAGTGGCTTTGCTGCAGTCTGAGGAGCATAAATGAAAAGGTAGTGAGTGGTGCTGGCTAAGAAGGAGGATTTCCCTTTAGCTGCTTTCCCCAAGTCTTTGGCGGGCTGTGTCAGGCTCCCTATAGTCTGTTTTTGGGCACACTGGGATTGATTTGTACTTTAGGGCCTGGCAAACTGGGGTTATAAGGTGAGCAGAAACTCATCCTCTGCCAGTTCCCTGTCCTGTTAGCTGTGAAGGGCATCTCTTTGGGTGTGCAGACCTGTGCTACACAGACACACCAGAGCTGGGCTTTCAAGTGGAGAAGGAGAGGGGGCCCTCAGGCCTGGGTGCAGTCAGGCCTTCAGATAGAGCTCTGATAGTCCCTGAAAATGCTGGGGGCAGGGGAGTGAGCCATAATTGACTGACACCTATCTAATAAGGGAGTGTGTGTGCACGTGTGTTTATCTGTCCTCTTGTCCTTTCACCCTGAGCATGTGTCACTGGTTGCTTGTCTCCTGGCTTTGCATGCTGGCAGCAGAGCAGTCCTAGATGGCAGCAGTCTGTTCTCCACATTGCTGCCTCTGAGCCTCTGGGGGAGTGGCCCTTTGGGCAAGGCTCCTCACTCCCCAGCGAGGCTGGATAGTTTCTCTCATCTGAGGGGCTCAGAGGCAGTTCCACTGGACTCGGGCCTCTCTGTGATGACAAGCTACAGAGAGCATTGCCCAGGTGGATGTGGCCACTGGGTTTTCCTGGGCCAGGACTTACTCATTGAGCTAGCAGCTGCTTCTGCCCAGGCCCCATTTGTTCTCATGGATCTCTCTTGAGCAGCATCCTTCTGTACACTTGGTAACCTTGAGCCATAGTGGTGAGGCAGCCAAGTGTCCTTGGCCCTAAAGTGCAAGTGGCGCGTGACTATGCTAGGTGGGGATCCCCTCCCTCCCTGCCTGGCTTGTTTCTGGGCTAGACAAATGAAAGTGTTTGATCTTAGAGGAGTCTCCAGCACATCCAAATTACATACAGTGAAGTTCTGTCTTCTGAAGTTGGTTTCCCCACTCCATACTTGTTCCAAAACTAACATTGTTTTGTTTCTTCTCATCCCAAGGAATTGTGGCAATGTATTCTGCTCCAGTTGTTGTAACCAGAAGGTTCCAGTTCCCAGCCAGCAGCTCTTTGAACCGAGTCGAGTGTGCAAGACTTGCTATAGCAGCCTGCATCCCACAAGCTCCAGCATTGACCTTGAACTGGATAAGCCCATTGCTGCCACTTCAAACTGAAGCTCAGTGACCTGGGGTGGGCAGAGGCCAAGCTGTTGTTCCTCTGACAGGCCCAGACAGCCCTGGCAGACTGAGAGGCCCGTGCACTTTGGAATGGGGGCATGGAACCACCTATGCAGAGTGACAGAAATTTGGGATGTACCACTGGATTGTAGATTGATTTTTCTTTCCTGGTTTTTTCTCCCTTTTCCATCCTCCCTCTGCCTCCAAAAAAGAAAAGAGTCCCTTGGTTGTCTTAATTTTTTTTTTTTTTTTTTGGATGGAAGACCAGAGGTTGCCAGGCCCCTTGTAACTATTGAGCTGCCTGCTGTCAGGTGATGCTGAAGGCTGGCTTGGTTCCTCAGGATGGGAGGGGGCCGGTCAGAGTCAGGAGTGGAGGCCTGAGATAGTGAGCAGGGAAGAAACCCAGTGCTAATGTTTGTGACCATTCCTCGTGCCAGCGCCACATCAGAGCTTGTTGGGAAAAGCCTTTGCTACTGAGGAGGCTGGAAGCATCTTCCCTAAGAGAACTGACCCAGGTGCCCTCTCTTTCCTGAGAGGCCAGGCCAGTCCCATCTTACAAACAGATAAATGGGATTGGTATTGGAGGGAGGGACACACGGACTCCCTCTGGAGAAGAAAGGTGTATGCTCCTCTGAGGCAAGTGAGAGGGGCTGGGAATGGGTGGCCAGCATGTTCTCCCCTGTGGGATTCTGTTTTTAACTTGACCCAGATTGTCTAGGGCTCCCTTCACTGTCATGGGTCTGCCAGGCTGTGTAGTGCTTCCCACTCTCAGGCATAAGAGTGCAGACTGGCTGGAGTGCAGTGTCCCGCTGCTGTGGCCAAGGCCAAGGCCAAAGCTTGCCCTGAGGCCAGGCACACTTGGAAGCCCCTTCTGAGGCCTGGTCCCCCAAACAATCTCTCTTCCTCAGCCAGCACAGGGAAATCCAGACTCAGGGTTCCAAAACTTCCCCATTCCCAAACCAAACAAATCATGGATCTCCCTCTTAAGGGGTAGAATCAGCCTTTTCGAGTGCAAGCCTCTGGAAAAGGGAGCACATCCCATACAATCAGCCTTCCTCCTCCTTCCCTTCTTGGGGCAGCGGGAGGGGTCCAGCAATCCCCCTGCCCTGCTCCTGTACTGCTGGCCAGCAGTGAGGGGCCACTTGGTGACTCTGCAGGGTTCCTTAGAGAAGTGACACAGCCCGTAGGAGATTCGGGGCACCTTTCCTCAGTAAGCTTTGATGTGGTCCCTAAAGAGCCTTAAATCAAGAATATTTGTGGTGGAGGTGGGTATAGGGAAGGGTGGAAAGGAGTTTAGGTTTGTGCTTTGTAATCTTGGCATCCATGTTTTGTGCCTGCCCTCCCTCTCGGGGGAAGGGCCATGCTTGGCTCTGCTAAAAGCTGCTAACTGGTACAGAGCGGATTGTGGTGAGCAGTGGGGGTGAGGCCAGGGAACTCTTCTGACCCTTTGGAAGCAGTTCCCTGGCCAAGGGCAAGCTGTGTCTCAGGAAGGTAGCTCCTGTGTGTGCCTGGGCATGGTTAAGACGTGGCCCAGAAGCCTTCCCCGGAGCTTTAGGTCCAGGCAAAGCCAAGAGCATCTGAGCACGTCTCCCGACTTCCCAGTGGCAGCAGGTTGCTCGGAGTTTGAATTTAGTGAAACAGGGTGTAGTTCTTCTCCACACTCTGTGTGGTCTGGCCGTGCAGGTAGGGAGAAGTCAGTGTAATTGAAGATTGTGCAGTTCCTAGTGACAGGTGCCAAGAGGTTATGATACGGGTTTCTGGGGTCTGATGTACAGTGTGAATAAATGCTTGCAGCTCTTAGCCCTTTTTTGATCAATGAAGCACTTTTTTATTAATATTTTTCTTTGTATGTAAAGGAGGAACCGTAACTCTCCGTAGCTGTACATATAACCCTTTTCTCCTAAAGAGGAGTCAGTCAGTGCTCCTATATTTTTCATTTTTTGTCAAAGCAAGAAGTAAATACTTTAGATCTGTTAAATATATAAATAAAGTGAATAAAGTTTAGTGTTTCGCATGGTAGCATTTGCTAACATGTTCTAATTCTTTTCCCTGTGGTTTATCCCTTCTCCATCCCTTTTCCCTCTTACACAGAAGCAATTTGAGGTGCTGCTGGGAAACTGAACTTTGGCAAAGGAAAACTACAGATTTCTTTTCAACTCTGGACCTTGGCAAGGAGCCGCACCATGATGCCCAAGCACTGAAACACATTTCCTTGATGGTTTTGCCCCTAACATCTCCACAGCTAAAAAGGCAAAGCAATCAGGCATCTTCACAATGAATGGTTCTTCCCTAGCTGAAGAACTGAGCATCAAGAGTAATTAAAAGTATTTCTGGCCTCCAGGCTCCTTTTTCTGCTGCTTCTCTGATTTTAGGGCAGCAAGTGCTCTGGCCCCTTAACCTCACCCCACCTAGGGAGCGTCAGCTGTGCCTGTAGCAGTGGTTAAGCACAGAGCCCTGCCTGTGTTGGAGAGTGAAAGGAGATGTTGGGGGCAGTGATGGCTAGAAAGTGCTTCTGCCTGTTGTTCTTGGATAAGAGAATATGGGTGGGCAGAGAGAGATCTTGGGGGCAGAAACTGAATTGGACATGATAACTAGAGGTCTCCCTCCTCCCTCCATTCGGAGGGAGGAACCTCTGCTCCTTAGATCTGCAACCAGCTGAGCAAAGCCATAGCTTCTAGTCACTTGGTTAGTTCTTGCTCTTCACAGAGGTGGATTTTCTTTCCCCTGCATCACTGTTGGCCATCCTCTCCATCCCACAGGTCTGTGGGGGAGATATGTTACACAGTTGCTCTCTAGGGAAGGTTGGTGTTGAGTGGCACCCAGCCCTGGGGTCGCCAGCCCAACATCCCTGTGGTGAGTTGGCTGGGCCCCAAAGAGTGACCTGCTCAGAGCTCCTCTGAGGGTTTAACTCTTTGGGTTAGGCTTTTCACTTTTGGATGTACTCTGTGACTAAAGTACACAAGCACTTAAAAATAGCTCAGCTGGTTCCAGTCTGAAAGCTGCGAGTGCCATCCAGCAGGTGTTTCAGAATTAGCCTGTCTTTTGGGAGGAGAAGGTGCCACTTCAGTTGCCTTCAGTCCATCATAGAGCCCAATCTGTGTTCAGACCAGTTTGTAAAAAACCTGAGTGTGTGTCATAGCCAACGTGTGTCTACAGAGCTCCTGTTGTTCCTGAGGACTAATGGTTTAGCCCTCAGCGAGTTAAAATGCTAGGAGAACCTAGCAAGGCTGTTGGGGGCCATGGAGCTGCTGGAGGCAGGAAGATGAAGAGCCAGGATGCTAGTGAGGCCTGCACAGTGTGGGTTGAAGGCAGAGAATTCCGTGGAAGATGGCTGTACATGGAGAAAAGCAGTTCTCTAAGGACAAGGCCAGCTTTCTTCAGGCGATCACGTGGAGGAATTCGGTCTGGAGTAGCGGGGTACTAACAGTGACCTCGAACTGCCAGGATGTCCTCCTCATCCCTGAACTTGCCTATCCTGGCACTCTCTATTTCCCTTCATTCTATACTTTGGCTTCCTTAATCCCAGTCCAAAAAATGATAGGGCTGCCTGCATCCAGTGGGATTTTCTAGTAAAAATGTACAGAAAATTTTTTCTTTAGTAATTTTGCTAATATGCTCACTGTTCATTTCTATGTTAGCAAAGGATATTGTAAGAATTAAAAAGGTACTATGGCAGATTTAAAGGAGAATGAACAAAATGGTGCTAGAGGATCTGTTAAACGATTTCCTGCTATTAAAAAATATCAAAATGGGAATTGAAGGTACATCCTAGGATAAGATGACAGGCTGTTGTCCTTGAGGTAACTTATATACTTGGCTGCTGAACACGAGGCTAGGAGATCCCATGCCTGTTGAAGTTGTTAACTCTAGCCCTGACCTCTACTGATCTTTTAAGAATGAGGGCTGATTTCAAGGGTCTGTTGCAGGATTTCATTTAGCTGGTGCCTGTTCAAGTGACTTGTCCCCAGGGCTGCAGCTGCACCCACCCAATTGCATTAGCTGAGGATAGGGCTAACAGCAGAGTTAAAAATGGGCCCTGGGCTGTGGAGCAACATGGCTGACCCTCCATTTGGAGTTTTGGATAACATGGCCGGAGTCCCAGCTGTTTAATTTCTAGTTAGATCTTCTAAGAATCTGTTCTAAGTTGAGATTACTAACAAGACATCTCAAGGGCAGGGCTAGAATGTGTGAGAGGCTTCGAGTAGGAGCAGGAATCGGAGGCAACCCTCCTAAGCCTCTGACTCTTAAACACGAGTCCTGCTGTCCCCAGCACATAACCACACTGACACTTTGTTCTTCTCCCCTGTGTGTAAAGTTCATCTGCTGCACATTCTGTGCAGATACCAGCTGCCTCCCCGGCCAAACAGGCCTCTTTTAGGCTAGGAAGTTGTTCAGAGCATGAGAGGAAGGGGAAGGGGCACCCTCTGAAATGGGAATAACAAAGCTTTTAAATGCTGCTATTATATTTCATTTACCACTTATGGTCTTTTCTATCATGTCCGAGTTCTTACTCAACTTTTCTTACATTGCTCATAGCAGATACATTTCAATTGTATTTTCAGTGAAATCTGTTTTACGTTGGCATTTAAAATTGACCTTTAACTGCATCCTGATTGGTTTATAAGACTTTTTAAAAAAATGCAAACGTAACCCACAAGGCTTGGAAACTGTTTAAGAAATATACTGTGTGTGTGTTGCTGCTGACAGTGTTTGCCTATTAGAACAGCATTGATTGTGCTGTAGCCTCAGTGACCATGTAAACAAAATAAATGTGTCACTTTCACCCACAAACAGTTGTTCAGCCCTGGATTTGGGTTGCCACAGTGGTTCTCTGGTCAGTGCAAGGGATAAATCAGCTCAGCCCCTTAGTCAGTGCAGGAGAGAGGGAGGGGCGTGGCCAGGAGGGGGTAGCGGGGCTCAGCATTTGCGTTTCAGAGCCTGTGGATGTGAAACCTAGCATTCAGGGCTGGGAGGCACCTTAGATCATCCAGTTCTGTGGTTTTCATGCTGTTCTTTGGGGCCGTTATGGAGAGGGAGCCCCCGGCCCATGCAGTGGTAGGCATCCAAGTAAGATCTGATTTGAAGAAAGGTTTTGATGCTTAAAATAAAAGTCTGAAAATCATTGATTTAATCAAACCTCCTGGTTTTTTGAGGAAACTGAGGCTCAGGGAGCAGCAAAGACTCATCCCAGGTTACCAAAGAATTAACAGCAAAATTTGAATAAGAAACATTCTTTCCTGACCCCTCCCCCTCAATGCTCTTGGCCTTCCAGAAGACGGACTTAGATAAATAGCTATTTTAACCTGGTTCTCTTTGAGTTAGCCAAGCCGGAAATCTTGGAGAAGAGCTTAGTAGTTGCTACCAAAAGGCTTAAACTATGAGCCCTCCTCTCCCTCCTAACCAAAATCAAAACGTTTTGATACTATAAGGCAGTGTTGTTTTGTGTTTAACCTTTCAAATACATAAAAACATATGTTATTAGCATGAATCGTCTAAGTTCAAGTCATAACTGTCTTAAATCAGTGGGGCGAGAGCATTTTTGACTAATGCAGATGGGATAGTTATGAACCGTCTCAGCATCCAATTTATCTCTGAATTTGTTTTGTTTGTATGGTATGGAGGAAAGTCCTGATTGTACACAGATAAGTGGTTGCAAATGGTAATGTCACAGCTCGCCTGCAATCGGGTTACTGACAAAACTGAAGTAGAGGCTTGAAAAAAAGGATTAATAGAGGAATATCCAATACTTGTTTTCAGTGTTGGAAGAAACACCCAAAGGTTATAATAAGCACTAAAATTAACCTATGGTGAGAACCACGAGTATGGAGTTAACGGCGATCACAGCACCAGCCTAGCACCCTCTCGGTCAGCGACCCCTGAGAAGCCCACACAAGCACAGCTATGGAGGCCTTACTGGGAGGTCTCAGGCAGCCTAAGCTCATGTGTGTTTTACAGCTTACTGTATATATTAATGATTTTTAATATTTAAGATGACATTTGAAGCGAGTATTTAAAGAGAACCGCTGAAGCACTGCCACAAGTCAGTTTCAAAACCACCAATTTGGTGGAAAGAACCTGTGTTTCTGAGACCACAGACCTGAGCTGGAATCCCAGCCCTGCAGCACCAGCTGAGCTGTCTGTGGGCAGGGGAGGAACTGTGCATTTCCTCATCTAGAGCAGGGCACTTGCCATTAAGAGAGGTTGAAGGTGGGTGCTTCGTAAATGCTCCTCTTCCTGCTGTCCATGAGATAAAATGGTATTTCTGTCTGTCTCTGGCTGCTGGCCGACATTCTGAATGATCAGAGCCAGATGGCGCTTCCGTTCCACCATGTATTAAAACTAGAAGACAACTGACTCTGCCCTGGGTCTTCCACCCTACAGAGGTAAAATTCTGACAGTAAAGCATTCTGATCTGAGTTTTACAATAAATTGCAAATGTATCACTACTCAAAGAGTTTAAAGTTCATATAGGTATTTTTTTTTTCTTTCTGTGAGGAAGATCGGCCCTGAGCTAACATCTGCCAGTCCTCCTCTTTTTGCTGAGGAAGACTGGCCCTGGGCTAACATCCGTGCCCATCTTCCTCCACTTTATATGGGATGCCGCCACAGCATGGCTTGCCAAGCGGTGTGTCGGTGCGCGCCCGGGATCCGAACCGGCAAACCCCGGGCCACCGCAGCGGAGCGCGCGCACTTAACTGCTTGCGCCACTGGGCCGGCCCCCATATAGGTATTTTTATTAGAGTTAATTTTTTTAACAGATGCAGGTCTGCAGGTGCACTGATGCTTTAAAATTGTGTAAAAGCAATGGGAAGGAGGCCGAGACAGACATTGTTGGGTTTGAGGAGGTGTCTAAGAATTCCCGAGTCCTGTGGAGACTGATGTGGCCTCACTTTGCTTAACAGCTGATAAGTTTTAGGTTCCTGACTAAAGACTGAGCCTTAAGATGTAGACTAGCTCTCCAGGCTGAGGGGCAGGGGTGGCAGAGCCAGGTGGGCCTTACCTCCGTGTAGCGCAGATATGTCTGACGCAGAGAGCTGGGACCAGGTTGTGTGCTCTGTCTCGCAAGAGAGCCCCTGTGAAGATTCCAGGGCCCAAGGCTGGAGAGGGAAGTGAAGACCTGGCATTAAGCTCATCCTTCCTGCCATCTCCAAGACCAAAGGAGCCCAAGGTGGCTGAATGTATTTAAGGCTTTGTCATCCGAGTTAAAACAGATGTGAGTTAGTTGTAAATGGTTCTCCTACTAGATGTTGCCACTTGGAAGATCAATCCCTAGAACTGGAGGTTCTTTCAAGATACACAGAAGGTGCTGGTACCAGCTGGCAGACACTGTTTACTGGGCAGCTGCCACTTTTGAAGACCCAGTCAGCCCTTGAGACACAACCTGTGTACCCTGGCACCTCAGAAGTAGTATGATTCTGTTCTTCCATTTGATAAACCAGCCAACTTGTGCCTCAGACTCCTACTGCCCACCTGTTCTCAGGTGTCCCCAAGGACTGTCTGTCATTCCAGCCCCTGCCCCAAACATTCCTTCTCAAAGCACTCCACAATGTGGCAACCTTGATAAACCTCCTGCTGGCTCTTCGGCATCTGCAGTTGCCCTTGGGGGCTTTGCTGGACAGTCCTTTCCCTGCTCCCGAAGTATTGGTGTTCCTGAGGTTCAATTCTCTGCCCTCCTTCCACATATGCTTTCTTAGAGATTTATAAATCAAGGTATTTAAAATGGACACATTTTATTAATCACAGTTGCATATGAGTCTACGCCAGGGATGCAGCAAAGGCTCCTTCCCCAAGGGCTTGGGGAAACTTCTAGAACATCAGCTGTTCCCACCTGAGCCAGTCTGCGAGGCCCTGCCTCCTGTGCACAACCCCTCCACTCAGCTCCCACGCAGCTCTGTGGCATTAACTCAGGGACTATTTCTCATGGGCCTGAGGACTCTTGTTAGTCGAAAGGAGGGCTGAACCGAAAGGCCTGCAGCACCTGGCCTTGCTTTTTGTCCTCTACATGGAGGATATAAAGCGCCAAGATATCAGTGGTTCCTTCCCAAGCAGTCAGCACCTGGGAGCAGGGCTGAACATTGGTGACAATTGACCCTCCTTTCCTCCTCCCACAAGTAGGAAGTTAACAACCTTTTTCCAGATTGCAATTGAATTCCTCCCAAAACCCCCACCCACCTTCCCCGGGACTGGGAAAAGTGCCAGCATTCAGTCTGTTTATGAAGCTCAGGTTGTAGGCACACTGAACCACATCAGGCAGGAATGAACCAGAGCACCTAAAGCCACTGCCCATGGCTCCTGTGTGCTCCCCGACAAGGAGGGGAGAGGGGCGGCAGCAGGGGATCACCCTTGCCACTCTTGTGTCTCCACGTAGCCCTACCCTCCAAAGCCCTCCAGGTTTGTGGGATCACTGCAAATGCCTGAAAAGCCCAGATTGGGCTGAGGATGAGAGACTGAGTGTCTGAGGTCACCCCTCATTGCTGGGGACCTTAACTGAGGTTCAGCCATGGGTCTTTGCCTCTAACAGCTCTGGATACACTGGGTGACTCGTTCATTTAACAAGTAATTGAGGGCTGTGTGGTCTCTGCAGGTTTCATTGGTGACTCAGACCAATGCCATCACTGTCCCATGAGATGACATGGCATTTCTGACCGTCTCTGGCACTGTTTGCCCTCAAGAGTGTGCCGTCTGTTAGGGAAGATTTTGCAGATAAATAAATTAAAAGGCTCTCATTATCCAAAAAGAACTGGGACCTGAAAAAGCCTCTTAGAGTCAACCCACTTAAAATGGAGACCCAAGTTTCATATAGTAAACAGTGAAAAAGGTTTGACCAGAACTTTATCTTGCTAAATGAAATTACTACAAGTATCCGTTAACAAAATGTAATTGTACCTATGGGCTAATTCTTAGAACAAAAAGAATAGTTTATGTATATTTCTCTCCTAAAATTACATGATTGCACAATAGGACATCATTTCATGTTTGATTTCCACAGGGTCATTTTTGCAAATTAGTCAAGGGCTTCCTCTATTTTCCTGAGGGCCTCTCTAAATCCTTTAGACCTTTGATATTCAAATCATCCCCCATGAAGCACCTAATTGGTTATATGCAGCTATTCTCTTCATTTGTTAATGGATCTGACTCTCAGATCCTCATTTGCCAATGACTGCTCTCATTTGAGCAGTTTCCCAACAATACTTTCATGACTATGAAATTCTACATATTTTGCAAAACTTAAATTGTACTTTGGCACCTATTTTGTTGTATTTTCAATGTCAGAAGTTTACAACAAATCACAATCTTAAGAGATGGAGTAAGAGATGGGAGAGATGAGCTGTGATGGATGGAGGGTGTTGAGCAGGGAGAAGATGTCTAAGTGGAAAGTAATTTTATAAGTGGTCATTTGGAGAATACTTTTCATGTCTGATGACTTGAGCTTTCCTCCACAACCTAGTGGCTACAGCAACTTGGACACTGACTAGTTCAATATGGCTCAGAGGAAGAAGAAAACCCATCAACATGTCTGACCAGAGAGCCTGCCCTTGAGGGACAGCAACTGATGGTGATATTGGGTCAACATGAGCCAAGGCAGGAGGGCAGGTTCGGGGACTGAGCCGGAGTGCACAGGTTAGTGAATGAGGGAAGGCAGGAAATATTTGTGAAAAGGCCCAAAAAGTCTATTTCAGGACAAACACTGGTCTCAATTCTATAACTATTTGAGGTTGCTGCACAAGATGATAATAGTTAAGATTTATTATGGTCCAGGTACTATTTAAGTACTTCCCATGAGTTAACACATGTAATTCTATCAACCTGGGGAGGTCAGTACTATTATATCCTCATTTGAAAATAAGGCGACTGAGCCAGCATTGTTCTTAAGCCCCTTGCCCAAGGTCACACAGCAAGTAAGCAGCAGAGCCATGGTTTGAGTCAAGGTCCTCTGCCTCCAGAGGCCACACTCCCAACCACTGCCATCAGTCTCTCCCGAGTCAGGGCCAGGTGGGAGTGGGTGCTGGAAGGCAAGGGAAGATGAAGTGGGAGGGACAGTAAGAGGCTATGTGCAGGACAAAAGGAAGGCCTACACCAGGGGAGAGAAGGGTTCAGGAGCAATTCCAAAGGACCTCTTAAAGTACTAGTACTATGACATTGGATTTACATAAGACTATTTATTTCCAAAATCCAGAACTGTATTAAGTTATGTTGCAAGAAGCAATTAGCTATTAAGTTTCTTAGGAGGAGCTCCCGCACTCAACTATAAAGTTTCCATGTCTAGCACAGGGACAAATCTGCATTTAGGATCAATTGGCAGCAGACACCGACTCCATCAGGGGTCGAGACAACTCTTGCCCTGAGGAAGCTAGAGCTCAGTGTCTGCCTTGGCAAGTGCCTAATGTGTGCACAGCTCTGGGCCTCCCTGACCCAGGGATTGTGGGATCTGTGTTCTTGCCCCCCTAATCTCTTACTTAGGGTGTGGCCTTGACCACCCTACTCTGCTTTAATAATTTTTTTTTTCCCCCCAAAGCCCCAGTAGATAGTTGTATGTCATAGCTGCACATCCTTCTAGTTGCTGTATGTGGGACACGGCCTCAGCATGGCCGGAGAAGTGGTGCGTCGGTGCGCGCCCGGGATCGAACCCAGGCCGCCAGCAGCGGAGCGCGCGCACTTAGCTGCTAAGCCACGGGGCCAGCCCCTCACCCTACTCTGCTTTAATCTCCTATCTTCGGGGATGTTTGTCCAGTCAACCCAGGAGGCTGTTGAGGATCCATGAAGAAATAGGGCATGTTTGCAGTGCGAGGGGTGGGATCCTGCCAAAGCTCTCACGTGAATGTCTGCTCGGACCCTGATCCCTCATACCTTACCTGCCTTCCAGTGTAGCCCAAAGTTGGAGGAGGCAGGAATCTTGCTTGTTTTCCATGCAGCCTGCCCTGCTGCAAGGCAACCGCACTTCTCTTACCTGTACCTGCCAAACTAGAGAGAGGAGGGAAATATGTCAGGTCTTTCAGGGGGTGGTAGAGACTCCCAGCCATCTCTAGCCAGGACAGTCCCCAGCGTGAAAAACTTCAGATTCAGCCACTATGGTTGGAGTATTGCCAGGGACAGGTTTTCTGGCTAGGGTAAGGAGCTCTGCCTTGGGCTACTGGGAATCTCCAAGAGATGAGCCCCACAGGGCAGCCTCGCTTCAGTGCAGGTGAGGGCTGGGCAAGCAGTCAGTAGTGCTGGCCCCTTCCTTTCAGGGCTCTGGCCACCTAATGTTCATTCTGGCCAGCATCTGGATGTGCAGTGGGTGACCCCTGAACTTCCCAAACACAAACCTCTTGATGTGTGCCTATCCTGGGAAAGGAGAGGCACCAGAGGTGACTTCCTGGCTAGTTTGTGGTGTTTCCTCTGTCCTTCTAAGGCAGTATTTTGCTGTAAGCTGCCTCCCTTGGCTTTCTCTCTGTGCACACAGAGCTGGCCCTGCACCCCATGGGGAGCAGAGAAGTGGGGTCAGGCAGCAGGTCCAGAAGGAGGAGGAGTCGAGCCCATGCCTGGTAAACCTCCTGACCATGGCCTTAGGAAGGCAAAACACGTGCCCTCAGAGGGGAAGTGCACCCTTCTAGTCTCAGAGTCAGGGCCAACTTCAAAGGAACCCTCTGGTGCCCTTGCCTCCATGGCACCCTCAGCCCTGCTCTGCACTTTCCCGTAGCCCTCCCTGATGTGAGAGTCCCTCCTCCATCCCCCATGCCCAGAGCTACTTCTGCTTCTTCCCCTCCCTTCCCTTCCACTCCAAACTCTGACTCACACTAAGGCATGGAAAATACATAAGCCAGAAACAGCACAAATGTCCATCAACAGGACAAGGGATAAATAATTTGTGAAACATTCATCCACAGACTATAACATAGCAACAAATGAATCAACTAGTTACATACAACCACGTGGATGAATCTCACAAACTACTGAATGGAAAAAAGAACAAAATTATGTGCTATATGATTCCATTCTTCAAAAGTTCAAAACCAGGTAAAACAAAACTTATTTCCGGAAGCAAAGACATGGTAACTACAAAAGCCAGGGCCCTGGTTATCTCTAGGGTGATAGAGCGAGCAGGTTGGGGAGGATATGTGGGCTTCTGGAGTGCTGAAGATGCTCCAGGTCTTGATCAGAGTGGTGGGTTTCATGGATGCTCACCTTATAATTCATCAGTTTCTACAGATATGTTTTATGTACTTTTCTACCCGTACGTTATCTCATAAAGTTAAAAAAAAGAAACTAGCCCCCCCCACCACCACCTTGGGCTTCTCAGGGCACCAGCCCCTGTGCACGCCTCTCATGCAGTTGGCCTCAGTGGGGAACATGCAGGAGAAAGGAGTTGGCACAAGCTCTCAGGTGGCCCTGGGTCAACGAACCAGGGAGTTCCACCTTCGTTCCTTCTCCTGGGGTGTCCTCCCGTCCCTAGTGCTGTCACATCCTTGCCCTAGCCCCACTGTTTCTCAGGGAAGTTCAGCTCTGTTAATCTGGAGCACCCGGTTTCCTGGCTGCTGTGAGGCTTGCCCTGAGTGGGCCTTTGCTGACCCAGGTCTGTTTCTTATGGAAGGGTCTGTGATGATGAATCAGCCCCAGCGCCCTGGGTTTAACCTGAATCTGATGGAATACTCTTGATCTCCATTGTTTGTTTATGTCATGTGGTCATCTGCCCACTCACTCACAGGGGAGAACATTACAAGGACCTCATGCCCGGGTATCTTGATCATATATGAGGATACTAGTCAAATAAAATACGAGTTCCTACTCCTCATTAGGCAGAGAAAGCCGGGATCCTTGTCCTCGTGGAGAGGACCGTCAGGAGAAGACAGATAAGTGTGATGAATGCTGCAGAGCAGTCTGGTGGTCTATCGGAACCTGCACTGAGTCTGTGCAAGTTGAGAGGGGTCTCTAAGGAAGCAGTGTTTAAACTAAGGCTTGAAGGGTGAGAGGGAAAGATAGGGAAGGTACTAATTCATTGAGCACGTACTATGTGCTAAGCCACTTGTGTCATTTCATTTAGTCCTCACAACAACCCTTTAAGATATGTATTAGTATCCTCATTTTACAGATAAGGAAACTGAGTCTCAGAAAGGCCAAGAGCCCTACCCAAGGTCACCAGCTAACATGTGGCAGAATGAGGACTTAAACTCTAGTCTGTATGATTCAAAAGCCAGTCAGTGAGGAGGCTGTTGTCATAGTCGTGGCCAGAAATGCTGATGGTGTCAGTGGAGATGCAGGCTAAAGAGGGACACTGAAAGGAGAATTGATGGGACTTAGTGAGTGGTGTTGAGGTAAAAAAAGGAGGAGGAATTGGTCAAAGACAACTCCTGGTTTCTGCTTTGATCAACTGGACGGACAGTGATCCACCCAGTTGGATCATTTACCAAGATGGACAAAAGGGAGGCACAAGATTAGAGGGAAAAAATCATTCATCTAAATTTGATATATTCTACTTCAGATTAAAAAAACTTGTTGATTAAATGAAAACAAAACACGGATAATTCCATAACTAGAAACTCCTCTTCACGCCTCCTCCATTGCAGCATTCTCTACACCCATTCATCACCCCTTCCTTCCAATATCCTAAAGTACCCCGATTCCTTTCTGATCCTTGAGCCCTCTAATACCCAAACCCCCGGTAGATGAGGACCAGGAGGACCACCAGGAGGACCACCAAGAGAACGCTGTCCTTGGTCACACCATCTATGCCCTCAGAAGTGGCCCTCTGGCCACCTCGTGCTTTCTCCAGGTCTCTGCTGACCCTCCCCTCTCTGCAGAAGCTCTGCCAGGGGAGGAGCTGCTCTGCTCATATGCCTAAGCTCCTCGGGGTGGAGTCCCCCTTGTCCTCCTAGTACTCAGACCATTCTGTGCGTGAGCAGCCTCTGCAGTCGCACAAGGCCCCGTGCTCAGAAGGGCCCTGCCCTTAGTTTAATGCTCCTCTGTTGCCGTCTTGAAATTCCTACTATATTTAACAAGGGGCCCCAATTTTCATTTTGTACTAGGTCCTGCAAATTATGTAGCTGGTCCTGTATGTATGTCTGCATCGTAATGATGCAAGGCAGTGAGTGGCAGCCTTTCCCATCTGTGGGAATGAACCTCATTTCCAACTAGGAAGACTCACTGCTTTAAATCAGAGGGAGATAAAACAAAAAAAGAGCTCACTTTCTTTGTTTCTATGAAATACACAGTTTTATGTTTCTTCCTGGGTGATAACTTAGAAGGGAAACTAGGGAATAGAATACAGAAATAATAAAGTATGGGCCATTAACTGTGGTTAATTGTTTCTTTACAGCTCAGAGTGGAGGCACATCCCAGTTGCTTTGGCACTCACAATTACAGGTACAGAGGCAAGTCTGCTTCATACAACCTAGGGTCCCTCAGGAGGTGGCGGGAGAAGCAACTGAGTAATTCCAACCTGGCTTCCAAAACCGAAACTGACACCCAAGCCTCATCTCCAGTTAGAGCATGTTCTTTCCCAAGCCTGGTCACCAAGCGATTCGGGACCCCTTACCTGAGCTCCCCTCAGCTCTGCAGGTGTGCAGGTGGTCTAGTGTGTGGTCCTGGCATCCCGCTGTAGCAGGCTTTGAGGTGTGACTCACACTGTGCCCCAAGGAGTTGGTCTCATCTGCCACTCAGGCTCCAAACAGCAGCAAATCCTTGCTCACTTCAGTAAATACCTGTTAAAAAAAAATTGAACCAAAAAATGTTGTTTAGATTTTTTGCTAAAAAAGATGCAGAAATGCTCCACTGCCTATTGTCATAGCCCTTAGCATCCTAATGAGCTAACGGATGAAGCACTATGACCTCCGAGTGGAAAGCCCTCCGGTGTTATTGACTTACAGTAGGAATATCAAAGACTCAGTAAGCACACACAGAAAATATAATCCACCCCAAAATTCCTTGTTCTCAGAGACATAGCCAATATCAATCCAAAGTGACTGTTGAAGGCTTTTTAGAACGTACTAGGTCATCCCATTTATTCTTCACTGAGCTGATCATATAACTGCTGTCCTGCTCTGGAAGCTTGGCTGACTTCCCTCGATTTACAAAATACAACTCAAATTCCTTAGTCTGGCATCTGCAGGCTTCCGATTCTGCCATCACCTGGCCTTTCCACCTCCATCTCCTCGGAGCCTGCATCCCAGCCACACTAGGTTATTCTCTACCCCATGGACTGTCTCCCCTTTATTCTTGTCTATTTCCTCCCCCTTAACTTTCCATTTCTATTTGTTGAGTGTCTGTCGTTGCTAGGTGTAGGGGATACAAAAGGAGGAAAACAGGCCCAGTCCGTAGCCTTGGGGGCTTTCAGTCTAGTGAATCCATGAATTACGCAAACCTTCATGGCAAACTGTGAGAAGAGCTGTGAAGAGAAGGAACAAGCACCCACATCAGGGGTTTGGTCTAGTCTGGGCATCAGAAAAGGTTTCCTTGAGGAGTATGATTTCTGTGGAAAGAAATATGTGGTAACTAGGCACCAACTAGGGGATGGGAGGCTGTGAGGAGGGCACACTCCAGGCCAGGCCAGCAAGGGCAGGGGCCCCAGAAGCAAGGCCATTTGGAGGGGAGCACTGAAAGGCCAGGGAGGCTGGAGTGCAGAGGGCAAGAGGAGATGTGAGCTCAGGTCAGACAAGCTGAGTCTGAGCTTAAAGAGTGTGGTTTTCATCCCTAGAGCCAGGAGAAGCCTTCGAAGGATTTTCAGTAGGGAGTAATATCAGAACTGTGTTTTTAAGAAGAGCGTCCTGGAAGAGGTACAGGGCACTTGCAGGGGGATCAGGTACAAGGCCATCATGCTCATGGTGAGAAGGAAGGAGCAGTGCAATAAAGAAAAGTGTTTGGGCTTCAGAGAGGGGAGAAGCCAGATCTCTGTCCTGCACAATGGGAAGGACAACAGTGTCATTTCCCGAGGGTTTCCGTATCCTGGAGAAGTCTGGTGGTTCTTTCTAAAGAAGGCTCTCTGAATGTCACGCTCAGAGGGATGTCTGGGCTAGAGGTGGACACGTGATAGTCGAGGCAGAGCGATGGAACTGAAGCAGTGGATGGGAAGGAGCTTGCCCAGTGAGAGAGAATAGGAGGTCAAGGACTAAGCTAAAGGCCAAGGAGAAGAAACGGAGCTGGCAAAGGGGCCAAGAAGGAAAAGAAAAAGGAAAACGAAGAGAAGATGGTGCCAAAAGAACAGGGAAGAGAATATTTCAGGAAGCACCAACCCTGAAGGACAAATAGAAGCAACCCACCTCATGATGACAAGGGGAAAAGAATGGCAGAAAGAGAGAAGAGGAAGGTCAAGGTTCAGAAGGGAGAACATGGTGAGAGTTCTGGGAGCTGGAGCTGAGGATGCAGGTGGAGCTGGCAGGCAGCTGGGGGAGAGGTGGGAGAGGAGGCCTGGAAGCCAGTGGAGCTGGATCAAGAGGGGCCTCAGTAAGGAGTTTGGACTCGATTGGGCCAGCCGAGCGTTGTTAAAGATTTGGTTTGTTTTTTCAATTAGAAACAAAATGCATGCTCCTTGTTAATAAGACAACCAACCTCCACCAAAACAAACTCTCCAGCAACAGAGAAATGTATATATTCACAAGTGAAAGTTCCCTCTGCCAAATCCCATTCCTCAGCTAGCTCTTTGGTGTTATCATTCCAGACCTTTTTTGCCACTCACAAACATCTTTAGTTTTGTGAAAACATATACTTGCAACTTCCTTTATTCAATCAGCAGTAATCTTGGGCTTCCTTCTGGGTGGATACATGCAGATGGGCCCCACTGGTTGGAACGGCTGTATAGTACTCCACAGCCTAGACATACCTGGGTTAGCTACCTATTGCTGTGTAACAAACTGGCACAAACTTAACTGCTTAAAATGACACAAATTTGTTATCTCACAGTTTCCATGGGTCAGGAGTCTGGCACAGAGCAGCTGGGTCCTCTGCTCAGGGTCTCCCATGGCTGACATGTAGGCCAGGGCTGCTCTATCATCTGAGACTTGGGGTCCTCTTCTAAGCTGTTGGCAGAATTCACTTCCTTGCAGCTTTAGGATGGAAGTCTCTGTTTCCTTGCTGGCTGTCAGCCGGGGGGCCACTCTCAGCTCCTAGAGGTTTCCTACATTCCTTATTATGTGGTCGCTTTCATTTTCAAAGCCAGTAACAAAGGATCTTCCTGTAGTTGATTTCTAGTTTGACACTGTTTGGGTTAGACAATATGCTTGGTATTACTTCAATCTTCTTAAATTTATTGAGACTTGTTTTGTAGCCTAATATGTGATCTATTCTGGAGAATGTTCCATGTGCATTCAAAAAGAATGTGTAGTCTACGGTTTTTGGATGGAATGTTCTGTATATAACTACTAAGTCCATCTGGTCTAATGTATCATTTAAGGCCAGTGTTTCCTTATTGATCTTCTATTTGGATGATCTATCCATTGGTATAAGTGGAGTGTTAAAGTCCCCTACTACTATTGTTACTGTCTATTTCCCCCTTTTTAAAAAATAACTAGTTAACAGGTTTTGTTTTTGTTTTTGTTTTTTGGTGAGGAAGATTGGCCCTGAGCTAATATCTGTTGCCAATGTTCCTCTTTTTGCTTGAGGAAGATTGTCCCTAAGCTAACATCTATGCCGTTCTTCCTCCATTTTGAATGTGGGACGCCACCACAGCATGGCCTGATGAGTCGTGCATAGGTCAACACCTGGGATCTGAACCCCTGAACCCCAGGACACTGAAGTGGAGCATGTGAACTTAACCACTATGCCATGGGGCTGGCCCCTCTATTTCTCCTTTTATGTCAGTTAATAATTGCTTCATATATTTAGGTGCTCGTATGTCGGGTGCATAGATATTTACAGGTGTTATATCCTCTTGTTGGATTGTTCCCTTTATCATTATGTAGTGCCTTTCTTTGTCTTTTGTTACAGTTGTTTTAAAGTCTACTTTGTCTGCTGTAACTATTGCTACCCCAGCTTTCTTTTTATGGCCGTTTGCATGGAGTATCTTTTTCCATCCCTTCACTTTCAGTTTGTGAGTGTCTTTATGTCTGAAGTGTGTTTTTTATGCAGCATATATATGCGTCTTGTTTTTTTATCCAATCAGCCACCCTATGTCTCTTTGTGTGTGTGTGTGTGAGGAAGATTAGCCTTGAGCTAACATCTGTTGCCAATCCTCTTTTTGCTGAGGAAGCTTGGCCCTCAGCTAACATCCGTGCCCATCTTCCTCTACTTTATATGTGGGACGCCTGCCACAGCATGGCTTGATAAGCAGTGTGTAGGTCCATGCCCGGGATCCGAACCTGTGGACCCTAGGCCGCCAAAGCAGAGCACTGGAACCCAACCACTACACCACCAGACCGGCCCCCACCCTATGTCTTTTTATTGGAGCATTTAGTCCACTGACATTTAAAGTAGCTATTGATAAATATGTACTTATTACCATTTTGTTACTTTTTTTCTAGGTGTTTTAGTAGTTCTTCTCTGTTCCTTTCTTCTTCTCTTGCTCTCTTCCCTTGTGGTTTGATAGCTTTCTTTAGTATTATGTTTGGGTTCCTTTCTCTTAATTTTTTTTATATTATAGGTTTCTGGTTTGTGATTACCATGAGGTTCATATATAATAACCTATGTATATAGCAATCTATATTAAGTTGATGGTCTCTTAAGTTTGACCTCTTGCTAAAAGCTCTACTCTTTTACTCCCCTCCTCCCACATTTTATGTTTTTGATATCATATTTAACCTCTTGTTTATGTATGTGTATCCATTACCCTCTTATCATGGAAATAGATAATTTTAGTACTTTGTCTTTTGACCTCCATATTAGCTTCATAGGTGGTTGATCTGCTACCTTTACTGTATATTTGCCTTTACCAGTAATTTTATTGTTTTTCTTTTTTTTTGATAATTTTCTTATTCCTATTTGTGGTTTTTTTCTTTTTTTTTTTGTGAGGAAGATCAGCCCTGAGCTAACATCCATGCTAATCCTCCTCTTTTTTCTGAGGAAGACCAGCTCTGAGCTAACATCTATTGCCAATCCTCCTCCTTTTTTTTCCCCTAAAACCCCAGTAGATAGTTGTATGTCATAGTTGCACATCCTTCTAGTTGCTGTATGTGGGACGCAGCCTCAGCATGGCCGGAGAAGCGGTGCGTCGGTGCACGCCTGGGATCTGTACCCGGGCCGCCAGTAGCGGAGCGTGCGCACTTAACTGCTAAGCCACGGGGCCGGCCCCTGTGGTTTTTTCTTTTCCACTTAAGTCCCTTTAGCATTTCTTTTAAGGTTGGTTTCTTGGTGATGAACTCCTTTAGTTTTTGCTTGTCTGGGACTCTTTATCTCTCCTTCCATTCTGAACGATAACCTTGCCAGGTAGAGTATTCTTGGCTGTAGGTTTTTTCCTTTCAGCACTTTAAATATATTGTACCACTCCCTTGTAGCCTGTAAGGTTTATGCTGAGAAGACAGCTGATAGCCTTATGGGGTTTCCTTTGTATGTCACTTGTTGCCTTTCTCTTGCAGCTTTTAGGATTCTCTCTTTATCTTTAATTCTTGACATTTTAATTATAATGTGTCTTGGTGTGGGCCTCTTTGGGTTTGTCTTGTGTGGTGCTTGCTGTACTTCCTGTACCTGGATGTCTGTTTCCTTCCTTAGGTTAGGAAAGTTTTCAGCTTTTATTTCTTCAAATAGATTCTCTGCCCCTTTGTCTCTCTCTTCTCCTTCTGGGACAACTATGACACAGATGTTAGTGCACTTGATGTTGTCCCAGAGGTCCCTTAGACTGTCCTCATTCTTTTTAATTCTTTTTTCCTTTATCTGTTCAGCTTGGGTGATTTCCTCTAGTCTTTTGTCCAGTTCACTGATCCATTCTTCTGTATCATCTACTCTGCCATTGAGTCCCTCTAGTGAATTTTTCATTTCCATTATTGTATTCTTCACTTCTGATTGGTTCTTTTTTATATTTTCCAATTCTTTGTTGAAGTTCTCACTGAATTCATCTATTCTTCTCCCACGATCAGTGAGCAGCCTTATGACTATTAGTTTGTACTCTTTATCGGGTAGATTGTTTATCTCTGTTTCTTTTAGTTCTTTTTCTGAGGATTTGTTTTGCTCCCTTATTTGGAACATATTCCTTTGTATCCTCATTTTGCCTCTTTCTCTGTGCTTGTATCAGGTAGATCAGCTATATCTCCCAATCTTGGAGAGGTGGCCTTAAGTAAGAGATGTCTTATGAGGGCCAGAAGTGTGCTTCCCATTTGTCACCAGTTCCAAATGTTCCAGGACTGTCCTCTGTGTGGGCTACATGTGTCCTTCTGTTGTGGCAGGATTGTTCTTGCTGCAGGTGCATGAGGAGGCTAGGCTGTCCCTGGCCTGCTGATTGTAATGCTCAGCTGTGTGCAGCTGCTATGGTCCCTTCAGTCACCTTATTGGGCATGGGGAGCCCCAGCACAGTTGGCTGCAAGGTATAATAGCACATTCCTGCTGCTGTTAAGTGAGTTGGCCCCCAGCCTGGCTGGTTGCTAGGCTCAGGGGCTTACAATTGGTCTAGGCCTCCGGCCTGCAAGTCTGTTGTCAGCTCTCTCAGGAGTGCTGCTGGGTCGGGCTGGCCCCAGGTGTGGCCGCACACAATTGTTTCAGGCATTGGAAGGTGGGGCCGATCACCTATGTAGCTGTTTGAGAAGCACAAGTCTCCTGCAGCTGACAAGCCCCACCACCCACAGGGCTACACACCTGGTCAATGTAGTCCTGCCCTGTGCACATGCCTCGACCCACTGAAGTAGACCCACTTGCCCTGCTGCAGAGGCCCCACACATTCCACCAATGCAGGCCTGCCCCTTGCACATGCCCTGCTCCTTGTGCACGCCCTGCCCCCCCCCAGAGGTGGAGTCACTCACCCTGCTGTAGAGGTCCCACACCCCCTCCATATGTGGGCCCACAAGTTGCCCGAGGGGTGCTGGTAGGTGGGGCCAGTCCCTAGGGCAGGCTGCCTGCTGTGGCTGAGGTAGATTAAATCAGTGCTTTAGTGGGTGGGGCAGACCCTGGACTAACAGGCCAGGGGAAGAACTCCAATGGCATCTGCCAGTGTCTATGTCAGCACACCTGTACTAGGTCACAATAATGGCTGCAGCCAATGTCTCAGTTCCTGGGAGGGTTGTCCCAGCCTTGGGAGGTCTCGCTTCTTGCTGAGATGTGCCCAGAGCCTATCAAGTGACTCTCTTTTCACCCAAGGACTGTGTACTTTTCTCCCTGGTGATTTTAGGTTGCTTTCTGAAATGGGTGAATTTGTGCATGGCCCCTTTAAAAGCAGGCTTTTCTTTCCCTATGTCCCATAGCTCTTCTGGGGGTATTCCTCATTGTTGTTAATAGCCAGCAAAGCCAGATATTATGACACTTGTTTCAGTTGTGGTGAGTCCAAAAGCTGCTTATTGTGGCAAAGCTCTCCCACTCAGATACCCTCCTCCTCCAGGGAACACTTCGTACCCTAAGATTGCTCCTGCCAGTGAAGTGCTGCGGCTACAATGTGGCTTTTTTCTCTCCAGATAGGAATTTCTGCCTCTTCCACCTCAGTCAGCACTGTCCCTTGTTGTGGGGGTTCTTTTTATCTAGTTTTAAGTTCTCTCTCAGGGGTAATTGTTTCAAGAGTAGTTGTAAATTTGTTGTGTCTGTGGGAGAAGGTGAGTTCTTAGTCCTCCTATGCCACCATCTTCCGAGCAATCCCCTAACCTCTCTTTCTTAAGGTCACCTGTGCCATCTAACAACCTACTCATGGGAATGAAATCCAGCGTATTCACAACTTTCACCACACCCAAGGGTAGGGTCACTGGGGAGTCATCTTAATTCTGCCTACCACAATACCATACAATCATCTTCCAATAGATGGGCCGGTAAATTGTTTCCCACTTTTTGCTTTCTGCAAATAGCTACAATTAATATTCTTTTGCATATATTCTGTATGCTTTGTAAATATTTTTGTTAGGTGATAAAAAAAGTGACATTTCTGGGTTGAACAATAATCACACTTTAAGTTTTTAAAATGTTCAAAGATTTTTATAAAGGAAATAAGTCTCTGGGGCTTAATGTGCAGCAGTCTTTTTTAAAATAAACTTTTAATTTGGAATAATTTCCTACAGCCTCATTTTTTTATATGTGCTTTCTCATATGATTTTTAAAAATAACATTTTATTTTAAAAACAATTTTAGATTTACAGAAAAATTGAGCAAATGATACAGAGATTTCCCATGTGCTCTGCACCAGATTTCCCCTATTATTAACATCGTACATTAGTATGGTAATATATTTTAACTAAAGTCCAAAGTTTACTCATATTTCCTTAGTTTTTAGCTAATGTTCTTTTTCTGACCCAGGATCCCATCTAGGTTATCACCTTACATTTAGTCATCATGTCTCTTTAGGCTCTTCTTATTTCTTAGACTTTCCTTATTTTTGATGACTTTGATAGGTTTGAGGTACTGGTCAGGTATTTCATAGAATGCCCCACAATTAGGATTTGTCTGATGTTTTCTCATGCTAAGACTAGGGCCACACGTTTTTAGAAGGAAGACCACAGACATAAAGTGCCATTGTCATCCCACCCTATCAAGGGTACATACTATCAACATAACACTGATGTTGACCTTTATCATGTGGCTGAGGTAGTGTTTGTCAGGTTTCTCCACTGTACAGTTACTCTTTTCCTCCCTTTCTGTACGTCCAACTTTGGAAGGAAGTCACTGTGTGCAGTCCATACCTACAGTGCGGGAAGTTATGCTCTACCTCATTGAGAGCAAAGTATCTCTCATAAATTATGTGGAGTTCCTCTGCACAGGAGATTTGTCTCTCCTCCCTATTTATTTATTTATACAATCATTGATTAATATCACTATGGACTCATGGATATTCACTTTATACTTTGCATTATAATCCTTTAGGGCTGACATAAGGTTTATTTGCATGCTTGGGTACTATTAGGCTTTTACACTGATAGATGATAATATTTCTAAATGTAGCCTTCTCTACAGTCTCTTTAACATTCTCTGGTGCAGTATAAACTTTTTTAATCCTGATAGCAAATTTAATTCCCTACTTTATTTTTGTTGCTCAAATTGTTCCAGCTTTGGCCATTGGGAGCTTTTTCAGTTGGCTCCTGGGCCTTTGACATTTTGTGTTATTTTTGTCTTTGTTTTTTTGCAGCATTTCCTTACTTTCCTCTTACAAGATGCTCCAGGCTCATCTCGTATATCTCCTGCCTCGGTCCTAGAATTAGCCATTTCTCCAAGGAGCCCTGGTGCCTTTTAAAGAATAGTATTAGAAATCAAGATCTAGGCATTAGATGTGCTCATTGTACTGGGGTATCATTGCTTTTCAGCCCTCAGCAGAACTAGGAAATATACGTGTGTATACTAACCCATGTATATACACATACGTATAAATATTTCTATATGTAACTATCTCTACTGTCTCTTTTAATATTCCCTTGGTGTAGTATAAAATCTTCTAATTCTGTCAGCAAATTTAGTTCCCTTAATCATTATAGTTTTTTCTGAGACCAACACGTACATTATCATCCCTCAGTGTGAAAGCCTAGCAGCATCCAAACATGCATATAACCCTTATGTTGGCCCTAGAGGTCTGCTATGTTTGTGGAAGAAGAGAGTTTCCTGTTTCACGGGACCCTTGTATTTCTTCCCCTTTCTATGCTGAGAGAGAGTCACTTAGCTTAATAAGTCATAAAAGCATGTAATGGGGAATATAGGAACCATCAAGAGAAAGTTTTCTTGGTCTGGTACGTGCTCCACTTTGAAGAACCTAGAGCCCAGGACTGTTCCTACAGTCCATAGTGGAACCAGGAACCCAGGTCAGGGATGAAGTGACAGTGGGGCAGGGGTGGGCAGAGAAAGAGGAGGGCAACAGGAAGAAAAATTTTATCCAAGAATCTTCTAAGAGTGACTCTAGAGAGAGACCAAAAGGTAACCAAATGGAAAAGTAAAGAAACAGTTTACCACCACCTGGGATCCATAACTGCTGGAGATTGGCTCTAAGTAGGCTTAGAGCCTAGAAAGAAAGTTTTCTTTCTGGTGATGGACAGCTCCTTCCAGATGCCAAAAGGGCAACATGGTAGGGTTACAAATCCATACTGCAATATGTAGGATAACAAGCCTCCAACTGGGTCTAAAAGTAGAACTTTGACATAAAACAACAATTTCTTCAGTCTTCAGGTTTTTTATCTGGGTTTCTTTCAGATACTTTCAGCTCTTATGTTCATCCTCTAGAAGAGACAAAGCCAATCCATTCACTGCCAGTATAAAGAATTCCATAAAGGTCATCAAAGACAAACTGTGCTGGTTTGGGAATAAATCAACAGAAGAAGAACCCCTCTTTCACGACTATGTGCTATAACCTGGCAGTACTCTAACCACTTTAGTAATCTTTTTTTCTTTTAATGACCTTTAATTTTTTTCTTGCTACAGAAACAATGTATATCATCATTTTTAAAATTCAGCAGATATCAATAAGCAAAAAGAACAAAATAAAAATCATCCAAAATTTCAAGATCCGGAAACAGCCATTATTTAACTCTTAGAACAGTCTTTTTTTCCTCTTATGGACATATACATAAATATAATTCATAAAAATAGGATCATGTTTTATATAATGTTTTGTGTAAAACCTGCTCTTTTACATCTAACACTATACTGTAAATATCTATGCTCACTTGGACTTGCCCTTCTATGACAGGAAGCTGGATCTAAAAATGGAAGGTGCATGGACTGAATCCCCACTTTTAATAGGCATTGCCAAACCATCCTCCAAAAGGTTGTGCTGGATTACTTTCCCACCAATAATGTTTGAGTATGCATATTTCCCGACACTAACATCAGGTGGTGTTTTTTAAATCTCTGCCAGCTGGAGAGAAGCAAAGATGGCAATCTCATTGGTGTTTTAACCTAGATTTGTTTTTATTACTTGCACCTTACCCCCTTCTGAGACCACTATTTCCTCTACACTTAGTTTTAGCTTCTTCCATATATTGAACTGACTCTGTTTGCAGAAAAATTTCAACTACTTTTAGCTCATCCTTTGATAGATCTAACTATTTAAGTGTTGTGTATATATACATGGCATATTGGTCTATAATTGTCTTGTTCTGTAATGTCTTTGTCACGTCTTAATATTCAGGTAATATTGGCCTCATAAAATGAGTTCAGAAGTGTTACCTTCTTCTCTGTTCTCTGATAAAGTTTGTGCAACATTAGTGTTACTTCTTCCTCAAATTTTTGCTAGAAATCATCAGTGTTAACTCCTTTTTATTTCTGATATTTGTGTTCTGTAATTGATGTTTCCTTCCTTTTTTCCTTCCTTGGTCCATCAAGCTACAGCTTACCAATTTTGTTGATCTTTTTACCAAGAACCAACTTTTGGCTTTGGTAATTTTCTCTCTGGTTTGTCTGCTTTCTCCATATTAATTTCTGTTCTTTATTTTCTTCTTTCTGCTTATCTTGGGTTTACTTCTTTTTTAGTTTCTTAGGTCATTGATGTTAAAACTTTCGCCTTTTTTTGTGTGTGTGTGAGGAAGATTAGCCCTGAGCTAACATCTGTTGCCAATCCTCCTCTTTTTGCTGAGGAAGATTGGCCCTGGGCTAATATCTGTGCCCATCTTCCTCTACTTTATATGGGACGCCACCACAGCATGGCTTGACAAGCGGCGTGTTGCCGTGGGCCCGGGATCCGAACCTGCGAACCCTGGATGGCTGCAGTGGAGCGTGCGCACGTAACCGCTGCGCCACTGGGCTGGCCCCCTTTCGCCTTTTTAATGTATTTATTTATTTCCCAGATTTATTGAGAGATATTTGACATATAACATTGTGTAGGTTTAAGGTGTACACCATGTTGATTTGATACACTTATATATTGTGAAATGATCAGCACAGTAATGTTAGCTACCACCTCCATTACCTCACATAATTACCATTTTTTTGTGTGTGATGAGAACATTTAATATCTACTCTTACCAACTTTTAAGTTTATAATACAGTATTGTTAATTATAATTGCCATGTTGAATATTAGATCCCCAAAACTTACTCATCTTATAACTGAAAGTTTGTACCCTTTGACCAACATCTCCCCAGTTCCCCCACCCTCCTGTCCCTGGCAAACACCATTCTACTCTCTGTTTCTATGAGTTGGGCTTTTTTAGATTCCACATATAAGTGATATCATACAGTATTTGTCTTTCTGTCTGACTTATTTCACTTTGCATAATGCCCTTAAAGGTCCATCATGTTGTCGCAAATGGCAGGATTTCCGTCTTTCTCATGGTTGAATAATATTCCATTACATGTATACCACATCTTTATCCATTCATCTGCTTATGGACACTGGGTTGTTTCCATATTTTGGCTATTGTGAGTAATGCTGCAATTAACATGGGAGTTCAGATATCTCTTCGAGATCCTGACTTCATTTCCTTTGGATATATACCCAGAAGTGGGATCATAAGGTAGTTCTATTTTTAATTTTTAGAGGAACCTCCATACTGTTTTCCACTGTGGTTGAACCAATTTACATTCCCACCAACAGGGCACAAGGGTTCCCTTTTCTCCACAGCCTTGCCAACAGTTGATATCTCTTATCTTTTTGATGATAGCCATTCTAAACAGGTATGAAGTGATATCTCACTGTGGTTTTGATTTTAATTTCCCTGATGATTAGTAATGTTGAGCATCTTTTCATGTACCTGTTGGCCATTTGGATGTCTCTGTGAAAATTAATAAAGGGAAATCTCACTTAAATTGGAGTCAGGAGGCCAGAAGGGGGAGCCCTCATGCACTACTACTCCAGTCAATTATAGGAAAGATTGTCAATTACAGACCTCAACATAAAGAAGTCCTCAACAGGAAGACATGTACATTGTATCCCCAACAAGAAATCCCCAGCAACTCAGCCAATGAGAAATCATCAACACCCTGATCTCTCGCTTTCCATCAATGGACTTTTGTTCAAAACAACTCCTCCTTTTTCTCTATAAAATAACATTCCTCTCCTTTGCCTGCTGGACTTGCCTATGGCTTTTGCTATAGCTGGCCTGTCCCAAATTGCAATTCCTTTGCTATTCCCGAATAAACCCATTTTGCTAGTAAAATAACTAGCTGGTTTATTTTTATTTTTTTAATTTAACTTTTTTGTGAGGAGGAATAGCCCTGAGCTAACATTTGATGCCAATCCTCCCCCTTTTTTCTTGAGGAAGATTGGCCCTGGGCTAACATCTGTGCCCATCCTCCTCTACTTTATATGGGGTGCCGCCACAGCATGGCTTAGCAAGTGGTGTGTCAGTGCGCGCCCGGGATCTGAACCTGTGAACCCCAGGCCACCACAGCAGAGGGCGCGCACTTAATTGCTGCGCCACCGGGCCGGCCCCTGGCTGTTTTATTTTTAGGTTGACATCTTCTTTGGAAAATACCTAGTCAGATCCTCTGCTCATTTTTATTTGGACTGTTTTCTTGCTATTGAGTTGTATGAGTTCTTTATATATTTTGGAAATTAACCTCTTATCGGGTATATGATTTGCAAATATTTTCTCCCAGTTGCTGAGTTGTCTTTTCATTTTGTTCCTGGTTTCCTTTGCTGTGCAGAAGCTCTTTAGTCTGACGTAGCCCCATTTGTTTATTTTTTCTTTTGTTTCCTTTGTCTGAGTAGACATGGTATTCGAAAACATACTGCTAAGACTGATGTCAAAGAGCATATTACCTATGTTTTCTTCTGAGTTTTATGGTTTCAGGTCTTATGTTCAAGTCTTTAATCCATTTTGAGTTAATTTTTGTGTATGGTGTAAGATAATGGCCTACTTTCATTCTTTTGCTTGTGGCTGTCCAGTTTTCCCAACACCATTTATTGAAGAGACTTTCCTTTCTCCATTGTATGTTCTTGGCTCCTTTGTCGAAGATTAGCTGTCCATAGATGTGTGGTTTTATTTCTGGGCTTTCAATTCTGTTCCATTGATCTGTGTGTCTGTTTTTTCTGCCAGTACCATGCTTTTTTGATTACTATAGCTTTGTAGTGTATTTTGAATTCAGGGAGTAAGATACCTCCAACTTTGTTCTTTTTTCTCAGGATTCCTTTCGCTATTTGGGGTCTTTTGTTGTTCCATATAAATTTTAGGATTTTTTGTTCTATTTTTATGAAGGATATCATTGGGATTCTGATTGGGATTGTATTGAATCTGCAGATTGCTTTAGGTAATATGGACATTTTAACTATGTTTATTCTTCCAATCCACGAGCAAAGAATATCTTTCCATTTCTTTATAGCTTCTTTGATTTCTTTCAATGTCTTACAGTTTTCAGTGCATAGGTCTTTTGCCTCCTTGGTGAAATTTATTCCTTAATTTTTATTCTTTTTGTTGCAATCTTAAATGGGATTATATTCTTGATTTCTCTTTCTGCCAGTTCGTTATTATCGTATAGAAATGCAACTGTTTTTTGTGTGTTGATTTTGTACCTTGCAACTTCACTGTATTAGTTAATTATTTCTAATAGTTTTTTGGTCGATTCTTTAGGGTTTTCTATTTATAAAATCATGTCATCTGCAAATAGTGACAGTTTTATTTCTTCCTTTCCAATTTGGATCCCTTTTATTCTTTTTCTTGCCTAATTTCTCTGGCTAAAGCTTCCAGTTCTATGTTGAATAAGAGTGGGCACCCTTGTCTTGTTCCTGTTCTCAGAGGAATATCTTTCAGTTTTTCACCATTAAGTATGATGTTGGCTGTGGGTTTGTCATTTATGGCCTTTATAATGGTGAGGTACTTTTATTCTATACTCATTTCATTGAGACTTTTTTAAATCATATATGGATGCTGTATCTTGTCACATGCTTTCTTTGCATCTATTGAGATGATCAGGTGATTTTTATTCTTCATTTTGTTAATGTGGTGTATCACATTGATTGATTTGCAGATTTTGAACCATCCCTGCACCCCTGGAATAAATCCCACTTGACTGTGGTGTATGATCCTTTTAATGTATTGTTGTATTTGATTTGCTAACATTTTGTTGAGGATTTTTACATCTATGTTCATCAGCGATATTGGCTGTAATTTTTCTTTTTTGTGTTGTCGTTGTCTGCTTTTGGTATCAGGGTAACGTTGGGCTCATTAAATGAGTTAGGAAGCATCCCGTCCTCTTCAATGTTTTGGAAGAGTTTGAGAATGATAGTTATTAAATCTTCTTTGAACGTTTGGTAGAATTCACCAGAAAAGCCATCTGGTCCTGGACTTTTGTTTTTTGGGAGGTTTTTGATTACTGTTTCAATCTCTTTACTTGTGATTAGTCTATTCTGATTCTCTATTTCTTCTTAATTCAGTTTTGGGAGATTGTATGATTCTAAGAATTTATCCATTTCTTCTAGGTTATCCAGTCTGTTGGCATATAGCTTTTCAGAGTATTCTCGTATAATCCTTTGTATTTCTGTGATGCCCATTGTAATTTCTCCTCTTTCTGATTTTATTTGAGTCTTCTCTCTTTTTTCCTTAATGAGTCTCGCTATGAGTTTGTCAATTTTGTTTGTCTTTTCAAAGAACCAGCTCTTAGTTTCATTGATCCTTTCTATTATTTTTTTAGTCTCTATTTCGTTTATTTCTGCTCTGATTTTTATTATTTCCTTCCTTCTACTAACTTTGGGCTTTGTCTGTTTTTCCTTTTATAGTTCTTTTAGGTATAGTGCTAGATTGTTTATTTGATATTTTTCTTGTTTCTTGAGGTAGCCCTGTGTTGCTATAAACTTCCCTCTTAGTACCACTTTTGCTGCATCCCATACGTTTTGGTATGTTGTGTTTTCATTTGTCCCCAGGTATTTTTTGATTTCTCCTTTGATTTCTTCACTGATATGATAGTTGTTCAGTAGCATGTTGTTTAGTCTCCACATATTTGTGAGTTTTCCAGCTTTTTTCTTGTAGTTGATTTCTAGTTTCATACCATTGTGATCGGAAAAGATGCCTGATATGATTTCAATCTTCTTAAATTTATTGAGGCTTGCTTTGGTTCCCAATGTATGGTCTATCTTTGAGAATGTTCCATGTGCACTTGAGAAGAATGTGTATTCTGCTCTTTTTAGATGGAATGTTATATATGTGTGTGTGTGTGTGTGTGTGTGTGTGTGTGTATGTATGTATGAAGTCCATCCAATCTAGTGTTTCATTTAAGGCCACTGTTTCTTTGTTGACTTTCTGTCTGGATGATCTAGCCATTGACATAAGTGGGGTGTTAAAGTCCCCTACTATTATTGTGTTCTGTCAATTTCTCCCCTTAGGTCTGTTAATAGTTGCTTTATACACTTTGATGCTCCTGTGTTAGGTGCATATCTATTAATAAGTGTTACGAATTCTTGGTGGAATGTCCCTTTTATCATTATATAATGTCCATCTTTGTCTCTTGTTATCTTTTTTGTCTTGAAGTCTATTTTGTTTGATATGAGTATGGCTACACCCACTTTCTTTTGGTTGCCATTTGCTTGGAGTATCATCTTCCATCCCTTCACTCTGAGCCTATGTTTGTCTTTAGAGCTCAGATGTGTTTCCTGGAGGCAGCATATTGTTGGGCCTTGTTTTTTAATCCATTCAGTCACTCTGTATCTGTATTTTATTTTATTATTATTTTTTGGGGGGGGGGAGGAAGATCGGCCCTGAGCTAACATCCGATGCCAATCCTCCTCTTTTTGCTGAGGAAGATTGGCTCTGGGCTAACATCTGTGCCCATCTTCCTCTACTTTATATGGAACGCTGCCACAGCATGGCTTGACAAGCAGTGTGTTGGTGCACGCCTGGGATCCGAACCCACGAACCCCGGACTGGGCTGCCGAAGCAGAGTGCGTGCACTTAACTGCTGTGCCACCGGGCCTGCTCCCACTCTGTGTCTTTTGATTGGTGAATTCAATCCATTTACATTGAGTGATCATTGATATATGAGGGCTTAATATTGCCATTTTATCTTTTGTTTCTGGTTGTTCTATACTTCTATTGTTTCTTTTCCCTTGTATTTCTATCTGCCATTTCAGTTTGGTGGTTCTCTGTGATGTTTTTCTCTATTTTCTCTTTATTTATGATTTGTGTCTCTGCTCTGATTTTTTGTTTTGTGGTTACCATGAGGTTCGTATAAAAGATCTCCCAGGTGAGATAGTCCTTTTTCTGATCACTTCTTATCTCCATTAGCCTATGCAGGCTCTGTCCTTTTCCTCTTCCCCTTCTATATTTTTGTTGTCACAAGTTATTCTTCGTGTTGTGAGTTTGTGACCAAACTGAAGTGGTTATAGTTATTTTTGATGCTTTCTTTCCCTTTATCCTTTATGTTATAATTGTTTACTAATTATTCTGACATGGAGTTGCAATTTTCTGATTCTGTCTGTCTATTTATCACCTTGCTCGAGGTTTTGTAAACCTTTGCCTTTTTGTTTCAGGTAGGAGGGCTCCTTTCAACATTTCTTGTAAGGCAAGTCTAATGGCAGTGAACTCCCTCAGCTTTTGTTTGTCTGGGAAAGCTTTTATTTCTCTATCATATCTGAAAGATAATTTTGCTGGATAGAGTATTCTTGGCTGATAGTTTTTGTCTTTCAGTATTTTGAATGTATCATTCCACTCTCTCCTAGCCTGTAGGGTTTCTGCTGAGAAATCCACTGAAAACCTGATGGGGGTTCCTCTGTAGGGTATTTTCTGCTCTCTGGCTTCCTTTAATATTCTTTTTGTTGTTGGCTTTTGATAGTGACAATGCCTCGGACAAGGTCTTTTTGCATTGAGATAATTAAGAGTTCTTTTACCTTCATGTACTTGCATATCCAGTTCTTTCCCCAGGCTTGCAAAGCTCTCAGCTATTATTCATTTGAGTAAGCTCTCTGCTCCTTTCCCCCTCTCTTCTCCTTCTGGGATATCTACTATTCTTATGTTACTTTTCCTAATTGAGCTGGATATTTCTCATAGAATTTCCTCATTTTTTTCAAATCTTAGTTCTCTCTCTCCCTCCACCTGAATCATTTCTAGATTTCTATCTTTGAGCTCACTAATTCTCTCTTCCATATGGCTGCTGTATTTTTAATGCTTTCTACATTATTTTTAATCTCATTAATTGTGTTCTTCGTCTCCAGAATTTGTTTTTTTTTCGAGTTTCAATCTCTTTGGTGAAATACTCCTTCTGTTCATTAATTTTATTCCTGGGGCCGGCCCTGTGGCTTGGTGGTTAAGTGCGCGCGCTGCGATGCTGGCGGCCCGGGTTCGGATCCCGGGTGCGCATCAAGGCACCACTTCTCCGTTCATCCTGAGGCCGAGTCCCACGTGCAGCAACTAGAAGGATGTGCAGCTACGACACACAACTGTCCACTGGGGCTTTGGGGGGAAAAGATAAAATAAATAAAATCTTTAAAAAAAAAAAAAAAAAAAAAAAATTTTATTCCTGAGCTCATTGAACTGTCTTTCTGAGTTTTCTTGTAACTCATTAAGTTTCTTCATGACAGCTATTTTGAATTTCTGTCAGTTAGATTATATTCTTCTGTGACTTCAAGTTTGGTTTCTGGAGAGTTGTCATTCTCTTTCTGTTCTGTTGTGTTACTGTAGTTCTTCATGGTACTTGATAAATTTATCCTCTGCCAGTGCATGCATTTGTAGTGGTAACCACCTTTCTTATTTGGGTAAGGCTTGGGTTACTTTGGTTCTGAGCTGCTTCTGGTTGTATTTGAGAGCCTGCATTTTCCACCCTCCACTGCCTCTACTAGAGGCATTGTCAGTGCCTCCTTGTGCTGCTTGTACCTCTGAAGTTGCTGGTGCCTTGCTGCTTATGATGTCACTGCAGTCTAAAGAGACTATTCTTTTCCTTTTGATTATTCTTGGCTCCCTTGTCAAATATTAATTGGCTGTTAGTGAGGGTTTAAATCTGGGCTCTTGATTCTGTTCCATTGGTCTATGTGTCTGTTTTTATGCCAATACCATACTATTTTGATTACTGTAGCTTTGTAGTATAGTTTGAAATCAGGAACTGTGATGCCCCCAGCTTTGTTCTTTATTAGGATTGCTTTGGCTATTCAGTGTCTTTTGTGGCTCCATACAAATTTTAGGACTGTTTCTTCTATTTCAGTGAAAAATGCCATTGGAATTTTGATAGGGATTGCATTGAATCTAGAGATAGTTTTGGGTAGTATTGACATTTAAACAACATTAATTCTTCCAATCCATGAACACAGGATAGCTTTTGATTTATTTTTGTCTTCTTCAATTTCTTTCATCAAAGTCTTACAGTTTTCAGTGTACAGATTTTTCACCTCCTTGGTTAAATTTATTCCTAAGTTTTTTTTTTTTTTTTGATGGTATTGTGAATGGAATTGTTTTCTTTATTTCTTTTTCAGATGTTTTCTTCTTAGTGTATAGAAATGCAACTGATTTCTGTGTGTTGATTTTGTATCCTACAACTTTGCTGAATTCATTGATTAGTTCTAACAGTTTTTTTGGTGGAGTCTTTAGAATTTTCTATATATAAAATCATATCATCTGCAAACAAAGACTTTTTTTTTATTCTTCCTTTCAGATTTGGAAGGCTTTATTTCTTTTTCTTGCCTGACTGCCTGGCTAGGACTTCTAGTACTATGGTGAATAGGAATGGTGAGAGTGGGCACCCTTGTCTTGTTCCTGATCTTAGGAGAAAAGCTTTCAACATTTCACCATTGAGTATGATGTTAGCTGTGAGCTTGTCATATATAGCCTTTATTATGTTGAGGTATATTCCTTCTATACCCAATCTGTTGAAGGTTTTTATCATGAAAGATGTTGTATTTTGTCAAATGCTTTTTCTACATTTATTGAGATGATCGTACGATTTTTATCTTTCATTCTATTAATCTGGGTTTATCACATTTATTGATTTGTGTATGTTGAACTCTCTTTGCTTCCCAGGGATAAATCCCACTTGATCATGGTAGCTGATCCTTTTAATCCTTTAATGCTGTTGAATTTTTGTGAGTATTTTGTTGACAATTTTTGCATCTATATTCATCAGGGATATTAGCCATTAGTTTTCTTATCTTATAGTGTCCTTATCTTATCTGGCTTTGGTACCAGGGTAATTCTGGTCTCATAAAATGTACATGTTCCCTCCTCTTCAATTTTCTGGAAGAATTTGAGAAAGATTGGTGTTATTCTTCTTTAAATGTGTGGTAGAATTCACCAGTGAAACCATCTGGGCCTGGGCTTTTCTTTGTTGGGAGTTTTTTTAATTACTGATTCAACCTCCTTACTCATTAATGGTCTGTTCAGATTTTCTATTTTTTCATGATTCAGTGTTGGCAGGTTGTAAGTTTCTAAGAATTTGTCCATTTCTTTTAGGTTATCCAATTAATGTATAACTGTTCATAGTAGTCTCTTATGATCCTTTGTATTTCTGTGGTATCAACTGTAATGCTTCCTCTTTGAGTTCTGATTTTATTTTTCTTCTCTTATTTTCTTTGTTAGTCTAGCTAAAGATTTGTTAATTTTGTTTATCTGTTTTTAAAAAAAAACCCAGCCCTCAGTTTTGTTTTGATCTTTTCTATTGTTTTTCTGGTCTCTATTTCATTTATTTCTGATCTTTATTATTTCCTTCCTTCTGCTGATTTTAGGCTTAGTTTGTTCTTCTTTTTCTAGTTCCTTGAGGTGTAAAGTTAGGTTGTTTGAGATCTTTCTCTTTTGCTAAAGTAGATGTTTATTGCTGTAAACATCCCTCTTAGAACTGCTTTTGCTACATCTCATAGGTTTGGTATGTTGTGTTTCCATTTTCATCTGTTTCAAGATATTTTTTATTTCCCTTCTGATTTTTTTTTTTTTTGGCCCATTGGTTGTTCAGAAGCATGTTGTTTAATTTCCACATATTTGTGAATTTTCCAGTTTTCCTCCTATTATTGATTTCTGATTTCATACCACTGTGGTTAGAAGAGATACTTGGTATGATTTCAATCTTCTTAAATTTGGTAAGACTTGTTTTGTGACCTATCATATGATCTATCCTGGAGAATGTTCCAATATGCACTTGAGAAGAATGTGTATTCTGCTGCTGTTGGATAGAATGTTTTGTATATGTCTATTAGGTCATTTAGCTTAAAGTATAGTTCACGTCCAACGTTTCCTTGTTGATTTTCTGTCTTTATGATCTATCCATTGTTGAAAGTGGGGTATTGAAGTCTCCTACTATTATTGTTTTGTTGTCTATTTCTCTGTTCAGATCTGTTAGTATTTGCTTAATCTATTTAGGTGTTCCACTGTTGGGTGCATATATATTTATGATTGTTACATCTTCTTGATCAATTGATCCTTTTTTATTATATACTGACCTTCTTTGTCTCTTGTTACTGTTTTGGGCTTAAAGTCTATTTTGTCTAGTAAGAACAGTCACCCCTTCTCTCTTTAGGTTTCCACTTGCATGGAATATCTTTTCCCATCCCCTCACTTTGAGCATATGTGCATCCTTAAAGCTGAAGTGACTCTCTTGTAGGCAGCATACAGTTGGGTCTTGCTTTTTTAATTCATCCAGCCATTCTCTGCCTTTTCATTAGGGAATTTAATCTATTTACATTTAGAGTAATTATCAGTAGATAAGGACTTCCTAATGCCATATTATTGTTTTCTGGCTATTTTGTAGTTTCCTTGTTCCTTTCTTCCTCCCTTGCTGCCTTCTTTTGTGAATTGATGATTTTCTGTAGTGGTATGCTTTGATTCCTTGCTATTTATCTTTTGTTTACTGTAGGTTTTTGCTTTGTGAGGCTTACATAAAATATCTTTTTTTTTTTTGTGAGGAAGATCAGCCCTGAGCTAACATTCATGCCAATCCTCCTCTTTTTGGTGAGGAAGACTGGCCGTGAGCTAACATCCATGCTAATCTTCCTCTACCTCATGTGGGATGCCACCACAGCATGGCCTGACAAGCAGTGCATTGGTGTGTGCCCGGGATCCGATCCCTGGCCACCAGCAGTGGAGCACGCACGCTTAACTGCTATGCCACAGGGCCAGCCCCTACATAAAACATCTTATATATATAATAGTCTACTTTACACTGATAACAACTTAACTTCAATCTCATACAAAAACTCTACCCTTTTACTCCCCTCACTTCTGTATTTTTGGTGTCACAGGTTACCTCTATTCATATTGTCTGTTCATTAAAAAATTACTGTAGCTATAGTTATTTTTAATATTCTTGTCCTTTAATCTTTATACTAGAGTTAAGCAGTTAACACATCATTTAACAGTATTATAGTATTCTGAATTGACTATATACTTATCTTCACCAGTGTGTTGTACATTTTCATATGTTTAATGTTACTATTTAGTGTTCTTTCATTTAACCTTTAAGAACTCCTTTCAGGGCCAGCCCCGTGGCTTAGCGGTTAAGTGCGCGTGCTCCGCTGCTGGCGGCCCGGGTTCGGATCCCGGGCGTGCACCGACGCACCGCTTCTCCAGCCATGCTGATGCTGTGTCCCACATACAGCAACTAGAAGGATGTGCAGCTATGACATACAACTATCTACTGGGGCTTTGGGGGAAAAAAATAAATAAATAAATAAAAATTATAAAAAAAAAAAAAGAACTTTCAGCAGTTCCTATAATGCAGATCTACTGGTGATGAATGCCCTCAGCTTTTGTTTGTCTAGTAAAGTCTTCAACTCTCCTTCATTTCTGAAGGATAACTTTGCAGGATAGAGTGTTCTTGGTTGGCAGTTTTTTTTTCTTTCAGCACTTTGAATAGATCATCCCATTCTCTCCTGGGCTGTAAGGTTTCTGCTGAGAAATCCACGGATAGCTTTATGAGGGTTCCTTTGTAAGTTACAAGCTTCTTTTTTCTTGCTGCTTTTAAGATTCTGTCTTTGATTTTTGACAATTTTATTATAGTGTGTCTTGGAGAAGATCTTTTTAAGTTGATTTTGTTTGGTGATTATGAGCTTCATGAACTTATAGATATCCAGATTTCCCTCCAGATTTGGGAAGTTCTCAGCTATTATTTCTGTAAATAAGCTTTATGTCTCCTTCTCCCTCTCTTCTCCTTCTGGAAATCCAATAATTTGCAAATTGGTTCTTTTGATGGTATCCCATGGATCATGTAGGCTTTCTTAACTTTTTCATTCTTTTTTTCTTTGTCCTGCTCTGACTAGATAATTTCAGAGTTCCTGTCTTTTATTTCACAGATTCTTTCTTGTGCTTGATCCATTCCATTAGTGATGCTCTCTATTGCATTTTTAATTTCATTCATTGTATTATTCAGCTTCAGAATTTCTGTTTAGTTCTTTTTTGTGATTTCTATTTCTTTGTTAAACTTCTTTTGTTCATATATTGTTTTCCTAATTTTGTTGAATTATCTTTCTGTGTTTTCTTTTAGCTCATTGAGGTTCTTTAAAATAGCAATTCTGAATTCCTTATTGGGCAAATCACAGATCTCCATGTCTTTGGGGTCCTTTACTAGAAGATTATTGTGATTCATTGGTGGTGTTCTGTTTCCTTGATTTTTCATCTTCCTTGAAGTTTTCTGTTGCTGTCTTTGCATGTGAAGTAGAAGTCACCTCCTCTAGTCTTTACTAACTGCCTTTGAGAGTGAAATACCTTCTGTCAGCTCTGCTAGTGATTCTGAGGTTTTCTCAGACCTATGGATACACCTGCTCCATGCTTCTTGCTCCCTCATGTGGCAAAATTCTTAAGCTTATATGCCTTCTCTCGATCCTGCAAATCACCAAGCTGAGTGCTGACAGCCTCCCTTTTGTTTTACCAAAGGTGGTGCAAAATCTCAAGTTTGTAGTCTCTCCCTCGTATGCAGAATTGGACTGGCTTTCTGCACATGCTCACTAGCCATCTGCCAAAGCTCGCTTTGCTACTGCCATCAGGAGCACGTACAGGGAGCCAGCCACAGTGTGGGGGTATGTGTGGGCAAGGCATGCTGAGTGCTAGGGGTGCCTGTGGGCCAGGTGGGGCATCCACAGGCAAGGCAGACCCTGTGACTAGTGGGCAGGCTTCTTCATGGAGTGCATGATGCACTTAGTAGAATTTGCATCCCTTTAATGCATTCTAAGAGCCCAACCTGCCACTCTTCCAGCCTCTTCCTGACCCCCAGTAATGCAACTTACAATTCAGTTCTCTGGACGGGATGAGAGAGAAATGAGCCTCTTTGGCAGTATCCCACATAGCTGGGGAAGCTGGATGCTCACTCACACTCGCACTTTCCCCTGTGAAAGAAATCAGGGGCGAAGAAGAGCTTTCTTGGCCCTGAGCTGTGCTGCCTTGGGGGAAGAATGATGCTGGTAAAGTCAAGCTGTTCCTCTTTCCCTCTCCAATGTGTCCAAATTTGTATTTTTTTGTTCCAGTTGTGTGCTGGAACTTCTCCTCTAGAAACCTGGACTTCCACAAAGGCTCTCTCATCGTGGGTGATTGTCTAAGACATTGTTCTCCAGGACCTCCCGGACTGTGGCCAAGAGGCGCTAGAGCTGGTTCACAGGCCACTGCAGGGTTCACAACTGAGACTGAGGTCTGTATGCCTATTACCTGACACATGGGTGGGTGAGACTCCTCCCAGGACCCTTGGTGTATGGTGCTGGATCCCAGAGCTCCCACAAAGGCACTTTTGTCCATGGATGGATACTGAATTATTGTTGGAGGGAGGGATACAAAATCAAGGGACATCTTATTCCTCCATGATGCTGACATCACTCCTGTGTTTAGTAATTTATTTTACCTCATTTGATATTGATATATGATATGATCTATGTGACTCATCATTGCCTAGAGACTAATCGGTTTCTCCTGGCTCTTTGCCCTTCCCAGCTCTGCTCAGGCACACCATTGCCCTGTAACTCCAACTTATTCCATCTTACAGCTTCTTATAGCTGGCTTACAGCATACTGGATTGATCTGGGGTTCTCATGAGTGAGCCAGGCTACCTCTCTAGTTATGCTCTCTAAAGTGGCTGCTGTTTCTGAACCAAGAGCTCTACAATGAACAAATATTGCATGTACTGTTGTTCTGTAAATTAAATTCCATATAACTGCACATGCCCATGACAGCCTGTCCTTTAGCAAGGCTTGTATGCTAATATTATAGTCTTCCTGTTTTCTAGCTGGAGAGCCCTCACTATTCACTGATCCATTAATTCTTGGTGTGCCAACTTGTGTTTCAGCTGTGCCAAAATAAAAGAGCAGAATATCCTCTAAACAAAAAGAATTAGCTCCTTCTCTTGGGTCTAAGCCCTAAGAGATTTCCCTGCTCACTAATGAGGTTAAGGGTATTTTCCTATGTTTATTGCTCATTGTGAATTTTTAATTTTTACCTTCGTCCATTTTTATTGGGTTGTCTTTTTCTTATTGGTTTATAAAAAACCAGATGAGATACTGGAGTTACTAACCCTTTATTACATATAATGTAATCCCAGGCTGTCATATATTTAAACTTTATTTTTTTTAATGGTATCTTCATCAGTTACTAAGCCATTGTCTCTCAGCCTCAAATCCATCCTTCTACATTCTGCTCTGCAATGCTGGGGCTGAAACACTGCAAAAGTACAGTTCTCCTTAGCCAGCTGGCTTCCTGTTAGGTCCCACCAATAGCGGGGCACTAGAGAGAGACTAGAAGACAGGAGGAGGGAGAAGAAAGTTGTTCCTTCCGTTTTGTTTGCAGTTCCTGTCAGTGTCACACCAGGATTGGCCCCTTATTATGAAGGCAGCGTTTTGTTCCAGTTTCCAGGCTCTTGTAGCACTCCCAGAATAAGCCTCATTGCATCCCTTGGAGTTACCAGCCAGGTAGTACCCTGTGATAGGCAGAATAATGGCCCTCCAAAGATATCCACATCCTAATCCCTGGAACCTATTGAATATGTTATCTTACATTGCAAAAGGGAATTTGCAGATGTGATTAAGTCAAGGACCTTGAGATGGAAGATTATCCTGGATAATCTGGATGAGTGGGTCCAGTGTAATCACAAGGGTCCTTAAAAGTGGAAAAGGGAGACAGAAAGGTCAGCATCAGAGTGATATGTGAAGGACTCAACAAAAAGGAGCCATAAGCCAATGTGGGCATCCTCGAGAAGCAGGAAAAGGCAAGGAAATGGATTCTTCCCAAGAGCCCCCAGAAAGGAACATGGCCCTGCTGGCTCCTTGATTTTTAGCTCAGTGAGATCTGTGTCAAGCTTCTAACCTATACAACTGTGAGATAATAAATTTGTTTCAAGCCACTAAATTTGTGGTCATTTGTTACAGTATAGAAAATGAATATATACTCCATTGTCAGAGGTCTGGGTTCCAGCTGTTGTTGGGACTCTCTTCCAAGCTTCTAGGTTCCCATAAGCCCCAAGTCTTCCCTTGTTTCCCTAGCCCTAGGGGTGGTAGCTGTTTCCTGCAGGTACTATTTCCACAATACCTCAGGGTTTCCCTTCTGCCTTTTGAGTCCTCTATAACTGTTTAATCAACCCCCTGGATTGAGTTCTTCCTGTTAAAATAATTAGTGTGGTAACTGTTTTCCTGACAGATCCAATATCTGCTACAAAGAAGCTTTGCTACATTTATTATAGTCACATCTCTCAGTATTTTCCCCCTTAATGGTTTTTTGTGTGTGTGTGTGTGTAGAAGATCAGCCCTGTGCTAACATCTGCCAATCCTCCTCATTTTTTGCTGAGGAAGACTGGCCCTGGGCTAAAATCCGCGCCCATCTTCCTCCACTTTATATGGGATGCCGCCACAGCATGGCTTGCCAAGCGGTATGTTGGTGCGCGCCCGGGATCCGAACCGGCAAACCCCGGGCCGCCACAGCGGAGCGCGAGCAGTTAACCGCTTGCGCCACTGGGCCAGCCACCCACTTAATGGTTTTTTAGTTTTATGATTTGCAGAAGAATTCCTCCATCACAAGCTTTTTTTAAATTTCCATTTTTTCCAATTGTATATAGTTATAGTTATATATTTTACATTTAGTTTTTAATCCATCTGGAATTTTCCTTTGTACTTAGTAGAAATTAGGATTTAATGCAAACATCTTCCCCAAATGGCTAGCTAATTTTCCAACATCATCTAGTTCACACTTTCCCCACTGATGTGAAAGCTTTCCTTGTCATACACTGAATTGCCATATATATGTGGCTCTGTTTTTGGACTATCTTTTCTGTTCCATTGATTTGTTTGTTTATTCTTGACCTATAATTTCTGTGGAGGAAGATGGGCACGGATGTTAGCCCAGGGCCAGTCTTCCTCAGCAAAAAATTTCCATAGCTTTATACAACTTCTTGATGTCTAAAAGGGTAGGTCTTCCCACACCTCCATTATCCTCTCCCAGAATTTCCTTCTTCTTGTGTTTTTATTCTTCTAGATGAACTTTAGAATTCACTTGTCAAGTCCTAAGTTTAAAATAAAATGGACTTCTGGTTGGAATTGCATTCAGTTTATAGTTTAAGGAAGAAGTGATAACTTTACAATATAAAGTCTTACTATCCACAAATATATTTCAGTAAACATTAAAAAGTTGATTATAATTTTATTTTAAAATGTATTCTTAGATATTTTACAGTTTTTGGTGCTATTGTGAATGAGATTTTCCCCATTACATTTTGTAACTGGTTGTTGCTAATACATAGGAAAGCTATATTTCCTTTATGTCTAGACCCTTGCTAAATCTTACTAGTTCTAAGAGTTGTTTTTGCTCTGTTCCCTTGGATTTCTATTTAGATAATCATCACCTGCAAATATTATGGTCTTCCCAATATTCAGAACTCATTTATTTTTCTTATCTCTAGATCCTAGAATCTAGAAAATATTAAAGAATAGCAGTAGCAAGCATCTTTATCTCATTATTGACTTAAAAGTCCCTCTATTGTTTTCTGTAAGGAGATTTTCTAATGCTTTATGAAAAATACTTTTTACCAAATTATGAAATTTCTTTCTATTCCTAGGATGCTAGTTTAAAAAAAAAACAAAAACAACTGACGATGGCTGTTGAGGTGCCTAAAGAGAGGAGTGTTCCCCAGGGGCACTGACTTCTGGTCTGGTTTTGCCATTAAGTAGCTGGCTTTGGGGATGAGACACCCCCTGCTGGGCCTCAGTTTTCTCATCTACTGTGTGCCAGGCACCATTATCTCACAAAACAAAGTGGGTGTTGATATTTCTCATCACTGAAGGGCTTTAGGTAGAAGAATGCAATGATCACATTTGTGTTTCAGAAAGATCACTCAGGCTGCAGTAAGAAAAATGGTTGGCTCTTTCTTTTCATCCATGTTTGTCAAAAATCCTACCAATCTTTCAAGGCCTAGTTCAAATTCTCCGTTTTCCACAAGTCCCCTCTCCATCACGCCCAACCTCTTAGTGGGAATTCTCCTCTACCTGGTTCTCCCCATAAAACAGAGAACTACTTAGACTGTAAACCCCTTGAAATTGGGAATCATGTTTTTCATCCCCATATGCTCCACAGGCATAGGTCTACACAGGCACTTAATAAATGTTCACAGAACTATCCATGCACTAAAAACCATTTTAGTGGGACAAAGAAGGAATAAGTGAACCACTCAATACTTGTTTGGGACACAAGCCTTCTTTTGATATGGAGTTTATCCACAAGCCTCAAGATGTATATGATTAAGCACCGCAGGAGGTACTTTCATCGGCTCTGAAAGGTTCTGACTTGCCTGGACTGCTGACGTTGAATGAGATTGTCTGAGACACAGGCTCTGAGGCCAGCCTGGTTTATTGTCACAGGGTTTTAATAATATCCTACAATTCTGAAGCCTGAGAGCTTCCTTTTCACCTTGCACAATACACTGAGAGCTTTGCCTTCACTGGACTATCAATATATGGGGATGAGTGATAGTGACCTGCTTTTTCTCTTCTTTTGAAAGTTTTGCCCACTAAATGCATTTTTCCTTAGATCCATGCAATTCAGTATTATGGAAATAAAAAGCTTGTATTGAATGCCTGTTCTGCAGCTTGAAGATCAGTTCTGTTTCATAATTTAAAATAACTTACAGAGGGCCGGCCTTGTGGCTTGGTGGTTAAGTGCGCGCGCTGCAATGCTGGTGGCCCGGGTTCGGATCCCGGGTGCGCATCGAGGCACCACTTCTCCGTCCATCCTGAGGCCGAGTCCCACATACAGCAACTAGAAGGATGTGCAGCTATGACATACAACTATCTACTGGGGCTTTGGGGGGAAAAAATAAAATAAATAAAATCTTAAAAAAAAAAAAATAAAAATAAAAAAAAATAAAATAAAATAACTTACAGAAACAAAAGTCATATACACAAAATATCTATTATCATCTAAAGAAAGATTGGAAATTTTCTGTGACTTCTATAGAGTCTGTAACCAAGAACAATGGGCCTAAGTAATCCAGAGATTTCCCAAATAATTTAAAAAAGAATTTCACTAGGTACTAGTTAAAAATTATTCTGAAAACAGGTAGCTGCCTCTAGAAGTGTGGTGGGTCATGGATTGACTAAAAAGGGCCATGAGAGAACTCTGCCGTGACAGTCATATTTTACAATTCAATATGGGATACATGTGAACATGTTTGTCAAAATTCACCAAATGGGGCACTTACGATTTGTCTACTTCACTGTATACAACTTTTTTTTTTATGAACAGTAGCCCTTGTCTTCTACAGACAGAGCTCATTATCCTGACTTGACTAATTTTTTTAAAGATAATTTTTTTAGAGCACTTTTAGGTTCACAGCAAAATTGAAAGGAAAGTAGAGATATTTCCTGTGTACCTCCTGCCCCAACACGTGCACAGCCTCTCCTATTATCAACATCACTCACTAGAATGGTACATTTGTTATAACTGATGAACCTACATTGACACATCATAATCACCCAATGTCTATGGTTTACATTAGGATTCACTCTTGGTTTTGTACATTCTTTGGGTCCAGACAAATGCATAATGACATGTATTCACCATTACAGTGTCATACAGAATATTTTCACTGCCCTAAAATCCTCTGTTCTCTGCCTATTCACATCCCCCTCCCCCACCACCTGCCTCTCTGGCAACCACTGATCTTTTTACTGTCTTCATAGTTGTGCCTTTTTCAGAAAGCCATATAGTTGGAATCATACAAAGTATGTAGCTTTTTTAGAGTGGCTTCTTTCACTTAGTAATATACATTTAAGTTTCCTCTATGTCTTTTCATGGCTTCAATAGCTCATTTCTTTTTTTTTTTTATTGCTGAGGAAGATTTGCCCTGAGCTAATGTCTGTTGCCAATCTTCCTCTTTTTGCTTGAGGAAGATTCACCCTGAGCTAACATCTGTTGCCAATCTTCCTCTATTTTGTATGTGGGTCACTGCCACAGCATGGCCGCTGATAAGTGGTATGGGTCCACCCCTAGGAACTGAACCAGGGCCGCCGAAGCAGAGCGTGCCAAACTTAACCACTAGGCCACAGGGCCGGCCCCTCATATTTTTTAGTGTTGAATAATATTCTATTGTCTGGATGTACTATAGTTCATTTATCTATTTACCTACTGAAGGGCATCTTGGTTGTTTCCAAGTTTGGCAGTTATGAATAAAGCTACTTACAAACATCCTTGTGCAGGTTTTTGTGTAGACATAAGTTCTCAAGTCCTTCAGAATTGTACATGAATTTTACCTTTAAAAAAACCTTGTAAACAAATATTAAACTCTAGTTAAATATATGTATACTGCAGTGTTAAAAGATGAAGTGTACTTATGTCTGTAACTTAGTTTGAAATGCATCAAAAAATAAGGTGATTTATGGGTGGATAGACAGATAGGTAGGTAGGTAGATACATGTGATAAAAGGAAAAGGTAAATTATAAAATCTAGATGGTGAGTATATGGGTGTTTACCACACAATTCTTTCAACTTTCTTGTATGTTTTAAACTTTTCATAATAAAATGTTTGGGGGGCCGGCCCCGTGGGGTAGTGGTTAAGTTTGGCATGCTCTGCTTCGGTGGCCCGGGTTCATGGACTCGGATCCCAGGCGCAGACCTACATCACTTGTCAGCCATGCTGTGGCGGTGACCCACATACAAAATAGAGGAAGACTGGCACAGATGTTAGCTCACAGCGAGTATTCCTCGACAAAAAGAAAAAAAAAGTTTGAAAACATTATTCTGAAACATGTCCCACTCTCTCACATTAGATGCATTTCAGAAAGTCAACCAGTACTTTGTTTAGTCGTCCGGCTTTCCAAAGCAGCCCTAAACTATAACTATAAAGACACACTAAGAAAGCAAGGGAGTACCAAGTCAAGGTCCTTAAGGCAGCCCTGGCTGTGGAAAGGACAGTGATGTGAACTGATGTGAAACAGCTGAGGTTACTCAGTCACTGCCCAAGGTGCTTCCCATACAGTCCCAGGGGTGACCTGTTAGTTGAAAGATGAAACAAAGACTAATTCTAGCAGCAAATTATGATCCCAACTATGCTAAGAAGGTGAAGAGCGATCAAGGTCACCTTGAAATGGAGCTCAGCCCCTGCCATGCTCACGTGTCCTCCTGCTTTCATCTACCTGCCTGCTGGGATGTGGCCTCCACCACAGACAGCCAGGGCTAAGAGGAAAAGATGTCCTCATCTCCAAAGCAACAACAATTGAACCTAGAAAATGTAGGGGAGGCAGGGGTAGAACTGTGGAAATGAGAAAGATACTAGGGAAGCTGTATAATAAATATTACTATATTTATAGTAATATTTATAGTAATAGTAATATACTATTACTATAATAAATAGTAGCTAACACGAACCCCATTCTAAACGTGGGTATTTTATTTCTCTTATAGCAACATGCTAAAGAGGCAGCATAGGTGTGGGGCAGAGCAGGGGTTCCCAACGTGTAGTGATGGGGCACGCTAGGGGCTCTGAAACTCTTTTAGAGGATCATGAGGTCAAAACTATTTTTATAAGCTGTTATTTTTCTTTTCACTTGCTTTCTCTTACAAGTGTACAGCAGTTTTCAAAGGCTAAATGATGTGAAATTTTAACAAATTAAATGCATAAACAGGTTTGAGAATCCAGCTGTGTTTTTCAAGTCAGACATTAAAAAAATTTGCCAAGAGGTAAAACAATACCACTCCTCTAATTTTTTGTTTTAGAAAATATAGTTATTTTTGTAAAGATAGTAAATGCTAATGTGTAATGAGTTTATTGTTATTTTTAAATAAATTAATAAATATTTTAAAATTTCTCCATTTCAATTTTTAATATGGTAAAATTTGATAGATATAACTCACAGACTCTTTGGGAATTCTCAGTAATTTTTTTTATTTAAAAATTTTTTACTGAGGTATAACTTACATACAGTAAAGCTCACAAATCTTAAACATATAGCTCAATTAATTTTTACATACAGCATGTAATCTCCACCTTCAAGATATAGGCCATTTCCATTACCCTGGAAGGACTCCTTGTGCCACATTCGATCAATACCCAACCTACCAGAGGTAACCATTATTCTGACTTCTATCATCATAGAGTAGTTTTTCTTGCACTTGAACTTCATATGAATGGAGTTATATAGTATGTATTCTTTTGTGTCTGGCCGTTTTCTCTCAGCAGAGTGTTTCTGAGATTCATCCATGTTGTTTTGTGCATTAGTAGTGTGTTCATTCTTATTATTGTTGGCAGTATTCCATTGTATGACTATATCACATATTGTTTCATTTTCCTGTTGACAGATATTTGGATTTTATCCAATTTTTGGTTATTATGGATAAAGCTGCTAAGAACATTCTTGTACAAGTCTTTTGGTAGACATATGAACTTGAGCATATGCCTGGATGTGGAATTGCTGCATCCCACAGTAGGTCTATGTTTGGCTTTATAAGAAACTGCCAAATAATAATGTATGAGACTTCCAGTTACTCCACATCCTCAGCAACACTTGATAATGACAGTTTAAATTTTTTTTAGCCATTCTGCTGAATGTGTCATTGTGGTTTTAATTTGTATTTCTTTGATATTATTCTCAGTACCTTTTAATGTTTACTGGCCATTTGAATATCCTCTTTCATGAAATGCTTATTCAAGTCCTTTGCTCATTTTAAAACTTAATGTCTTTTGCTCATTGATTTGTAGGAGTTCTTTGTATATTCTGTATATGAGTTCTTTATCAGTCTATGGCTTGCTTATTTACTTTCTTAATGATGTCTTTTGATGATCAGATGTTCTTAACTTTAAGTTCAATTTATCAAATTTTCTTTTTTGGTTTAGTGCATTTTGTGATCTAAGAAATCTTTACCTACCCTAATATCAGGAAAATACTCTCCAATGCTTTTTTTTTTTTGTGAGGAAGATCAGCCCTGAGCTAACATCCATGCCAATCCTCCTCTTTTTGCTGAGGAAGACTGGCTCTGAGCTAAGATCTATTGCCAATCCTCCTCCTTTTTTTCCCCCAAAGCCCCAGTAGATAGTTGTATGTCATAGTTGCACATCCTTCTAGTTGCTGCATGTGGGACGCAGCCTCAGCATGGCCGGAGAAGCGGTGCGTTGGTGCACGCCCGGATCCAAACCCGGGCCGCCAGTAGCGGAGCGCGAGCACTAAACCGCTAAGCCACGGGGCCGGCCCTCTCCAACGCTTTTATGTGGAAGTTTGTTTTAGCTTTTGAATTTAGTTCTATTATATACCTGAGAAACAAATTTTTGTGTATAGTTTGAATTAAGGGTCAGGTTTCATTCTTCTCCATACACATCCAGTTGTTCTAACATCATTCCCCTATGTACAGTGGCACCTTTGATGGAAATCAAGAGAGCATACATCTGTGGGTTTATGGACTCTTTATTCTGTTCCAGGGGTATACTTGTGTATCCCTTGCTCCAAAAGTACTGTTACTTACTTTATAGCTTTATAGTAAATCTTGAAATATGCTGGTTAAGTCCTCCAACTTTGTTTGAGAATCAGTAATTTTTTTTTTAATTTAAAAAGTTTTTTTCTTCATCAAGATTACTTGGCTAGTCTAGGTCCTTTGTATGTCCATATACATTTTGGCTCAGTCATTTTTCAGAATATAAAGGGGTCCTGAGATCAAAAAGTTTGAAAGCTGCTGATTTAAAGCATGGGCTCAAAAGCCAGAAGCCCAGGATCAAATCTCAGTTTTGCCATTTACTAGCTGTGGGATGTTGGCAAATAATTTAATTTTTCCATGTTTCTGTTTCCTCATCTGTAAATTGGGACAATAATAGTACCTATAACATAGGATTGTACTCATCTAATATTAAGCATTATATGAACGTTTTTGCATCTGTTAAAATAAATAAGGCAGACATATCTATTCTTAAAGAATATGAAATCAAAGGAAAACAAAGCCTAAAGAATCAGAAGGAAACATGTAACCTTTTGATAATCTCAGGGTACTTAGTGAGAATCCAGTTGTATCAGCTTCATTTAAAAATAAACAGAAATATACAAAATATACAAACATATGAAATAGGCAAAATCTATTATATTTCTCTATAGCAGTAATGAGTAATTAAAAATTGAAATAAAAAGAATTTACAGCAGTATCAACAAACACGAAATAGAGATTAATTTAACAAAATATGCATAAGACCTGTACACTAAAAACTTACAAAACACTGAAAAATTACAAAACATTGCTGAGAGAAATTAATGGAGACCTAAATATGTGAAGATATATTTCATGTTCACAGATTAGAAGACTCAATATTATTAAATGCTAGTTCTTCCCAGCTGATTTAGAGATTCAATGCAAACCCAATCAAAATCTCAGCAGGCAATTTTGTAGAAATTGACAAGTTGATTCTAAAATTAATATGGAAAACCAAAGAGCCCAGAATAGCCAAAACAATTTGAAAAAGAATGATGAAGTTGGAAGGCCTACTGTACCTAATTTCAAGACTTACTATAAAACTGTGGTAATCAAGATCAGAGAAAGCACAAAGACAGACATATAAACCAAAGGAACTGGACAGAGCGGCACACATATGTAGGATCAATTACTTTCTACAAAGGTGCCAACATAATTCAATGCAGAAAATGAAAGTCTTTTATAAAAATGGTGCTAGAACAATAGGATATCCATAAGCAGAAGTTGAACCTCAACCTATAACTTGCATCATAAACAAAAATTAACTGAATGTGGCTCACTGACCAAAATGTAAGTGCTAAAACTAGAATGTCTAGAAGAAAATAAGAAGAAAGATTTCTGACCCTGGGTTAGGAAAAGTCTTCTTAGGAGACAAAAACACTAACCATTAAAAAAAATGATAAATTGAATTTCTTAAAAATTAGAAACTGTCAAAAGACTGTTTCAGGAAAATGAAAAGACAATCCACAGACTAGGAAACAATAGTTGCAAAACACATTTAGAATAAAGGATTTGTATCCAGAACACATAAAGAACTCTTAAAATTCCATAATAAGAAGATAAACAGCCCAATTAAAAATGGATAAAAGATTTGGACATATATGTCACCAAAGAAGATATAAAAATGGCAAATAAGCATAAGAAAAGATGCCCAGAATTATTAGGCATTTGGTAAATATAAATTAAAATCACAATGAATTACCACTACAAGCCTAGTAAATGGCTAAAATTAGAAAAGATTGACAACACTAAGTGGTGGTGAGGATGAGTAACAACTGGAAATCTCATACTTTGCTGGTGGAAATGCAAAACAGCAAAGTCATTTGGAAAAACATTAGGCAATTTCTTATAAACATACTCTTCTCATATGACACAGCAATCCTGCTTTTAGGTATTTACCTTAGAAATAAAAATATGTCCACACAAACACCTGAATCTGTATGTTTATAGCAGCTTAATTCGTAATAGCTTCAAACTGGATTAACCTTAAGTAGACATCTTCAAAAGGATACAAGTTGCTTTCTTCAATAAAGACTAATGTCAATAAGAACTCCAAGGACACAGTGACATTGTTACCTGGAATGTTTCATACAAGTAGGTTCTTACAATCCTTTTACATTCCTCAAGTTAGAAATCTTTTTCATTTCTCATCTGTGACTGCTTTAAAACGTTACTTTCTCAAAGACTCCTGGATCACACTTAACCCTTTCACTTTGAGCAGATGGACCCTGAGAAAGAGAAAGAAAACCTTTATGCTCTCTCTTGCCTGCTCCCTAACATCTATTTTTTGTTTGTTTGTTAGTGCCATCAAGTCAATTCTGACTCCTAGCAACTCTGTATACAGCAGAGCAGAAACCTACCCAGTCTTCTTGCACCATCCTCTCATCTTTCAGTGCTGTATCAGACAATGCTCTGCTACTATTAATAGGGTTTTCATGGCCAATTTTTTCAGAAGTGGATGGCCATGTCCTTCTTCCTCATCTGTCTTAGTCTGGAAGCTCCACTGAAACCTGTCCACCATGGATGACCCTGCTGGTATTTGAAATACCAGTGGAATAGCTTTCAGCATCACAGCAACATGCAGCTGCCACAGTATGACAACTGATAGATGGGTGGTGTGGTTCCCTGACTGGGAAACAAACCTGGGTCATGGCGATGAGAGCACCAAACCTTAAACACTAGACCACCAGGGCTGGCTCTAACATCTATAGTGTATCTATACATCCTTAGCACCTTCACTCCTGTCTCAGAGGATAAAGGACCCCTCCTTGTTTCCAAGGCAGGTGTAACTGGTCCAATTCCCTCTTCCTTCCTCTAGGACTTTATGCCATGAGTCACTCCCCACACTATGCTATCTGCAGTCACTCATTTGCCACAAGATTCTTCCCAGTTTGCAAATATGGGCATGTCTCCTCTTACACAATCATGTTTGCATTTTTTGAAAAATTTTACTTGGTTATGGAGAAGAAAATGATTAAACCATATTTAGAAAGAAAACCAGTAGTAGCACACAGTTTAAATCAGAAAGAGGAAGACCTGAGCTAGAGTAGTGCCCACGAGAATGAAATGAGGCAACAGTATAAGAAAAATTACATAATTAAAACTGATAGATCTTGGCAAGCGATTGAATGTGGAATAAAGGGAAAGGGAAGAATAAAAGAGAATGGTTTTCAACCAGAGACTACCATAGCCACACATAACAAAGAACACAGATTTTACAGAATTAGTTCAGGAAAGTCATTAAACAAGCAAATAGCAACAACAAGTCCTGGAGAGAAGGGATTTCCAGAGGTACACATTATATTATTTAAAATGTACAGTTTTCAACAAAAATTACAAGACATGCCAAAAAAACCAAGAAAGTATGACACACACACACACACACACACAAAAGCAGTCAAAAGAAACTGTCCCTGAGGAAGCTCAGACGTATGCTTACTAGACAAAGACTTTAAATCAGCTCCTAAGAACTAAAGAATTAAAAAGACTAAAGGAAACCATATTCAAAGAACTAAAGAAAATTGTGGACTAAAGAACTAAAGAGAAGTATAAGAATGATGTCTTACCAAATTGAGACTATCAATGAAGAGACAGAAATTATTAAAAAAGAACCAAATAGACATTCTGGAGTTTAAAAGTAAAATTGCTGAAATGAGAAATTCACTATTGGGTTCAACAGCAGATTTGAGCTGATGGAAGAAAGAATCAGTGAACACGAAAACAGGTCACTTGAGGTTATTCAGTCTGACCACCAACAAAAATAAACAGAGCCTCAGAGTCCTGTGGCACACTTTCAAGTGTACCAATATATGCACAATGGGAGTCCCGAAAGGAGAGAAGAAAGAGAAAAAAGAATATTCAAAGAAATAATGGCTGAAAACTTCCCAAATTTAATGAAAATCATTAATCTACACATCCAAGAAGCTCAACAAACTCCAAATAGGATAAAATCAAAGAGATCTACACTTAGACACTTCATAATCAAACTACTGATAGTCAAAGACAAAAAGAGAATCTTGAAAGCAACAAGAGAAGCAATTCATCACATACAAGGGATCCTCAATAAGATTAACAGATGATTTCTAATCAGAAACCATGTGGACCAGAAGGCAGTGGGCATATTCAAGGTGCTGAAAGAAAACTATTAATCTAGAATTGTATATCTAGAAGAACTATCTTTCAAAAACAATGGAGAAATTAAGACATTTTCAGATAAAACCTGAGAGAATTGGTCACTAGCAGACCTGCTCTACAAGAAATACTAAAGGAAATCCTTTAGGCTGAAATGAAAGTACACTAGATAGTAACTTGAATTCATATGAAGAAATAAGAACACTTTGGTAAAGTAACTACATAAATAAATATAAAGACAACATAAATGTATTTTTTGTAACTTCTTTCTCCCATCTGATTTAAATGACAAACGCATAAAGCAATAATTAAAAAGCTGTGTTGAGGGCTTATAACATATAAAGATGTACATATATGATAATAATAGCATAAAGAGAGGAGGAAGAAATGGAGCTACATAGGAGCAAAGTTTTTATATATTATTGAAATAAAGTTATATTAATCTGAACTAGATTGCTATAAATTGTTAATTATAATCCCCAGAAAACCACCAAGAAAATAACTTAAAAAATATAGTCAAAGAAATGATAAGAGACTTAAAATATTACTAGAAAATGTCTACTAAAGAAGACAGTAATGGAAGAATCGAAGAATAAAAAGATATAAGACATATAGAAAACAAATAGCAAAAGGGTAGACATAAATCTTACCTTGTCAGTAATTACATGTAAATGCAAAGAGATTAAACACTCCAATCAAAAGACAGAGATTGGCCTTTTGAATGGATAAAAATAACATGGCCCAACTATATTCTGTCTATAAAAGATAGAATATAACTTTAGAATCAAAGTCACAAATAGATTGAAGGTAAAAGGATGGGAAAAGATAGACCATGGAAACAATAATCAAAAAGGAGCTAGAGTGGCTATACTTATATCAGACTAAACAGACGTTAAGGCAAAAATTGTTACTAGAGACAAAGAATGACATTTAATAACGATAAAAAGGTAAATTCATTAAGAATATATACAATTATAAACATATATCTACCTAACAACAGAGCCTCAAAATACATGTAGCAAAAAATGATGGAAATGAAGGAAGAAATAAACCAGTCAACAGTAACAGTTGGAGACATCAGTACCTCACTTTGAATAATGTATAGAACAATTAGAAGATCAACAAGGAAATAGAATACTTGAGCACACTAGGGACAAACTAGAACTGAGAGACATCTACTGAACACTCCACTCAAAACAGCAGAGTGTACATTCTTCTCAAGTGCACATGGAACATTCTCCAGAATAGACCATATGTTAGCTCATAACACAGTGTCAATAAATTTAAAAGGACTGAAATCATACAAAGTATGATCTCTGACCACAATGGAATTAAATAAGAAATAACAGAAGAAAATATGGGAAATTCACAAATGTGTGGAAATCACCCAGCACACTCCAAAATAACCAATAGGTCAAAGAAGAAATCACAAAGGCAATTAGGAAATACTCTGAGATGAATGAAAACATGAACACAATGTACCAAAATTTGTGTGATGCAGCTAAAACTCAGAGGGAAATTTATAGCTGTAAATGCTATATTAAAATGAAGGAACTCAAATCAATTACCTAAGTTTACACCTCAAGAAACTAGAAAAAGAAGTGCAAACCAAACCTAAAGCAAGCAGAAGGAAGGAAATAATACAAATTAGAACGGAAATAAATGAAATAGAGAACAGAAAAGCAATAGAAAAATCAATGAAATCAAAAGTTGGTTCTTAGAAAATTGACAATCCATTACCTGGAAAGATCAAGAAAAAAGAGAGAAGATTCAAATTACCAAAATCAGGAATGAAAGTGGGACATTATTACCAACATTACAGAAATAAAAAGAATTAAAAGGGAATTTTATGAACAAATACATGCCAAAAAATTAGATAACCTAGATGAAATGGACAAATTCCTACAAAGACATAAACTACTGAAATGGACTCAAGAAGAAAAAGAAAATCTGAATAGGCCTATAACAAGCACAAAGATTGAATTAGTAATTAAAAAAAAAAAAAAAAAAACCTTCCTACAAAGAAAAGCCCAGAACCAGATGGCTTCACTGGTGAATTCTACCAAACATATAAAGAAGAATTCACAAACTCTTCCAACAAAATAAAAGGGGAGAAAACAATTCCCAACTCATTCTATGAGGCCAGTATTACACTGATACCAAAACCAGATTTTAAAAAAATCACAAGAAACTACAGATCAATACTCCTTATAAATATAGATGCAAAAATCCTCAAAACAAACTAGCAAACTGAATCCAGAAACATATAAAAAGGATTATGCACCATGACCAAGTGGAATTTATCCCAGAATTGCAAGGTTGGTTCAGTATGTGAAAATCAATCAATTTAACAGATCAGATTAAAAGAACAGAGGTCAAAACCCACATGATCATCTCAATATATGTAGAAAAAGCATTTGACAAAATCTAACACCATTTCATGATATAAACACTCAACAAACTAGGAATAGAAAGAAATTTCATTAACCTGATAAAGGGCATCTATGAAAAAACCCAGTGAACATCATACTTGATGGTGAAAGACTGGATGCTTTCCCCTAAGATCAGGAACCAGACAAAGATGTTCCCCCTGCCAGTTCTATTCAACATTGTACGGGAGGTTCTAGCCAGGCAATTAGGCAAGAAAAAGAAATAAAAGCTACCCAGATTAGAACGGAAGAAGTAAAATTATCTCTATTTGCAGATGACATAATCTTGTATATAGAAAATTCACCAAAAAATCTATGAGAATTAATAAACCAGTTAAGCAAGGTTGCAGGATACATGATCAAAACATAAAAACTAATTATATTTCTATAAACTTTAGCAATGAACAATCTGAAAATGAAATTAAGAAAACAATTCCATTTCTATTAACATCGTTATGGACAGAATTATGTCCCCCAAAACTCATATATCGAAGCCCTAACCCCCAATGTGACTGTGTTTGCAGATAGGGCCTTTAAGGAAGTAATTAAGGTTAAATGAGGTCATAAAGGTGAGGCTCTAATCTGACAGTACTAGTGTATTTACAAGAAGAAACACCAGAGATCTCTCTCTCTCCACCTATGCACAGAGGAAAGACCATGTGAAGACACGCAGCCAAGAAGAGAGGCCACCAGAAACCAACCCTGCCAGCAGCTTGATCTTGGACTTTCAGTCTCCAGAATTGTGAAAAAATAAATTTCTGTTGTTTAAGCCCCCCCGTTTTTCTGTAATGGCAGCCCAAGCAAACTAATATAAGCTTTAAAAAGGATAAAAATCTTAGGAATAAATTTAACCAAAGAAGTGCAAGACTTGTACACTGAAAACTACAAACATCATTGAAAGAAATTAAAGAGGATATAAATAAATGGAAAGATATTCATGTGGATTAATAATTTTAATATTATTAAGATGGCAATACTCCCCTAATTGATCTACAGATTCAATGCAATTCCTATCAAAATCCCAGTTGCCTCTTTGGAGGAACTGACAAGCTGATCCTAAAATTCATATGGAAATGCAAAGAACCCAGAATAGCTAAAACAGTCCTGAAAAAGAACGAAGTTGGAAGACTCACACTTCTCTGAATTCAAAACTTACTACAAGGCTATAGTAATCAGGGTAACGTGGTAGTGGCAAGAGGGCAGATATATATATGTCAATGGAATAGAAATATGAGTACAGAAAGAAACCCTCGCAATTATGGTCAACTGATTTTTGACAAAGGTGACAAAACAATTCGATGGGGAAAGAATAGTCTTTTCAACAAATTGTGCTTGGATAATTGGATATTCACATGCAAAAGAATGCAACTGGATCACTACCTCACAGTATATGTGAAAATTAACTTAAAATGGACTGAAGACCTAAATGTAAGTATAGAATTCTTAGTAAAAAACAGGCATAAATCTTTGTGACTTTGGATTGGTGATAGTTTCTTAGATATGACACCAAAAGCATAAGCAACAAAAGAAAAAATTGGATTCCATCAAAATTAAAACCTTTTGTGCTTTGAAGGACACCATCAAGGAAGTGAAGACAACCCACAGAATGGGAGAAAATATTTGAAAATCATATGTCTTCTCAAGGACTTGTATCCAGAATATATAAAGAACACTTACAACTCTAAAATAAAAAGACAAATAATCAAACTTAAAAATGGGCATAGGATTAGAATAGACATTTCTCCAAAGAAGATGTACAAATGGCCTCCAAGCACATGAAAAAATGCTCCTCTTCTTTAGTCATTAGGAAAATAAAAATGAAGACCACAATGAGATATCATTTCACACCCACCAGAATAGCTATTTAAAAAAAGGAGGGGGGTGGTGGTGGTGGTGGAAAGGACAAGGCAAGGATGTGGAGAAATCAGAATCCTCATACACTGCTGGTGGGAATATAAAATGGTGCAGCTACTTTAGAAACAGTTTGGCAGTTCCTCAAAAAGTTAAACACAGAGTTACCATATAATCCAGCAGTTCCACTCCTAGATATATACCCAAGAGAAATGAAAACATATATCCACACAAAAACTTGTACATAAATGTTCATAGCAGGATTATTCTTAATAGTCAAAAGGTGGAAACAACCCAAATGTCCATCAACTGATGAATAGGTAAACAAAATGTGGTATATCCAATGGAATATTATTCAGCCATAAAAAGGAATGAAGTTCTGACACGTTACAACATGCATGAATATCATACTTTAACTTATTATACTAAAGGAAAGAAACCAGACACAAAAGGCTATATATTGTATGATTTCATATATATGAAATATCCAGAATAGTCAAATCCATAGAGACTGAAAGTAGATTAATGGTTGACAGGGGCTAGTGGAGGGAGAAATGGGGAGCGACCGCTAATGAGCATGGAGTTTCTTTTTGGGGTGATGAAAATGCTCTGGAATTAGTGGTGATGGTTGCACAACTTTATGAATATACTAAAAACCACTGATTTGTACATTTTAAAGTGGTGAATTTTATGTATATGTAAATGTAAGGTACATTTTAAAAAGAGAATAGTTTTCTATATGTACACTATACTTGAACAAAAACACACAAAAAGATAATGGTTTCAAGTTAGGATAAATGGAAAAATAATACAATCAACAGAAACAGGAAATTTGCAATGCATCATTTCAAAGATCAACCCCATTATGCATAATTTGAACATCCCACTTAATTGCCTGGATAATATTTGAGATTCTTACAACAACATACATGCATTCATTTGACATGTGTTTATCGAGCATGTCCTGTGTTTAGGTACTCTTCAACAAATAAAGGGGGGGGATGGCCACAGGTTATTAATGAGGTCATACTTTAAATTCTCCCAATGCCTCTTACTACAGTAAATCTTTCTGTGCTGTGCACTGGTGTGACCAAGGTTAACATAGCGCCTGGCACATTTGAGAATATGGCTTTCACAGAAATCAGGCTTTCTAGGATAGTTTTCTTAGGTGTAAGTTAGCAAATCTCTAAATGATGCCGTCTTGCAGTTCTTTCTCCCTTCCATTTTTAAAGCTATGTAGGTAATTTTCTTGTGATGTCTTACTCACTTTCCAGTTGTTTAACCTTTCTCTTGGCAGGAAGGAATTGATTTTTGTTTGTTTGTTTAATGAGGAGAGATGTTAGAAAAGCCTGCCTCAGCTATCTTGTATTATTGTATTCAGTTCATGCTAAGATCATAAGTATTCTGAATCTTAAATTAGAGACCTTTTCAATCAGAGGTCATTAGTACTTATGGATTTAATTTATCATTAGGTTACTATAAACTAAGGGAAGAAAAAAAGCCCCTCTTGGGACTGAGGCTGCACTATGGTCTCAAAGGAGTTCTAAACCATTTTTTGGCAACTGTCATTTTCCAAGCATCAAAATACGTAGAAAGTAAAGAGCCTCAAAATATGGGCTGTCAGTAGTGTGGTAAATTTTGAACATCACCTCATCTCAGATCTCTGTGCAGATGTACCAAGCAGCAATCATGGAAAGCCAGTTTAAAATCTATTTCACTTGAAACCTTTCCTATTAAATGATTAACATTAAGAGGAATAACATCATTTTACATGTCAGCAAACTTCACAGTCAGCAGAAAACAGAACCAAGCAGCCATATAGAATATTTCTATAATGTTTGAGAATTCAATACCTTCCTTGACATCATTTCTTAGTCAGGGCACTCAAGCAGGCAGCAGCCTGTCACCAACAGCCCCTGTCTTTTCCTGTTCAATTCATTAAACCCTAGGCTTTCCCCAGAAACACATAACCCACATGGAGATTCTGCTGCCAGTCAGCAAAGATCAATTTAAAGGATGCATAAATTGATATACAACTCTGAGTGGGCATAAAGGCTATAGTAAATTGCCACCTACATATGGAATTATATTTTGTAGGTTGACAGTGTATGGGCAGAAGCAGCAGGAGCTTATGTTTAGACCTCATACTTGCGACTTATTTCATAATGACTGGCCTCTCTTTGGCTGCCAAAGAATGGATCAAGCTCAGAAGCTACAGCCAAGCTGGCAATCCTTTATCTTTGCCTTTGTCTCTAAAAAATAAGTTAGGCAATATAGCCAGTTTACACACATAGGCTTGATTCAAAACTTCAGTTCTCTCACTCACTTTGCCTCACTTTTCTTCCCAGTGATACTTAAAATTCTAGGACTCAAGAGTCACATTCATAAACACGTTTATAAACACCACTGGCCAAAAAAAAAATCATAGGCTACTGCATGCCCCAGTGGAGACCAGGATAAAATGACACCCCAATGCAGAAATGAGAGGTCTTGATATAAAGTGGCTGGCGCTCTCATCTTAACCATGAGTAAGGCACTTGGGATTACAAGGCAACATTTAGCTTTCAGAATCATGTTGCCGCCAGGAGTGGGAAGACAGGATTTACGCCTCCTTTTCTTTCCTCATTCTAAAGTGGTGGGCAAAATGTCTGCTTTTATTGGTTTGAAGTAGTCTAACCATTGCCAAAGAATGAGCAAAGGAAATTATATATACATGTTCTCCTCCTAAAATGCCAACTCCTTTGTGAAGCTGTCTTGATTCCCTATTCAGAATGCATAGCTTCCTTCTCTACACTCCATCATATAATTTATACCTCCACTAATATTTGCAAACTATTTTCTATGTGAGTAATGTGTTTACGGGGCTTCCTCTCTTACTAAACTGTAAATTTCCACAGCTCGAGGACCAAGTCATTATCTCTCTGGTCCCTGCAATGCCCAGCAGAGTGCTTTATAAACGGTAGGTGCAAAAAAAAAAAAAAAAAAAGCTTGATGAATGAATAAGTATGGTGGTGTCAGCTTTTTGGTGACTGGAAATTATGATGATTTTAAGAGTTCTAATAAAAGTTGAAAGCAAATAGGATAGAGAAAGCACCCTTCCTACTTAGTTTCTCCCTCCACCCCAATCTCTTTTCTATTTGGTAACATGATTGTGTACACTGAGGAGGGAGACACAACTAGAGGGGAATACATTTTATATTCAATATGTCTACTTTGATAACCCTTAAGTAAACCATCTTTCAGAGAAGATTTCCAAGGTTAAACTGAGCTCGATGGGAAACAAACATTTCAATCCATCAGACAAAAGGTATCTCTACTTCCTTGATGCAGCATGCTGTCAGATGCCTCAGAAAAAACTCCAAAATTCTAAAAGCTGAGATCATGACTCCACAGATGCTACTAACCAGGTGCTGCCTATATAAAAGGATCAATAAGAGGAAAGAAGGAACCCTGAATTTCTTTGAATTGACAAGGAAAAATGGTCTTTAGTTCTCAAAAAATAAGTCTAACTAGAGACTGATTAATGAGGAGTGACAACTGTTTCAAGTACACAGAACAAAATGAAACGTGTCTAAAGAGAGAAAGGTCAATTTTGGGCAATGAAAGTCATTTCAAATAAGATGTTCCCCTCTCTATTTTCATCTGATTCACATGTTATTTTACTACTAGATACAGGGTTTGGCAAAACTTTAACAACTGGTAATTTGGAAATTTCTAAACAATAATCAATTTCTACCACAACGTACATTTTTTTCCTTCCAAAACCAACACGATACTTGCTTTGTCAGGGACAATTTCCAATTTCTTATCACTGAAAAGTACAAAAGAAGCTGGGAAATTGTTTGAATATCATGTAACACTTTTGAATTCATTAGGCCATTATCCCTAGGGCTGGATTTTATCAAAAGATGAAGAGTACAAGCTCAAAAGCTTTTAGTTGACAAGAAGCAAGGCTTTGGCTTGGGATTTTTGTGTTTGAGTTGTAAGACAGGTTCACACAAAAGTAATCAGAAACTAGACTGGCTGGAGATGGGAAAGAGCCGTGAAATGAGAGATGTGAGACCATAGGTTGTACTTGTGACTCAGTCTCTTAAACGAGCTTGGGGACCTTGAGCAAACTTCTTAAACTCGAATTGTAAAGTAAGAGACTAGGCTTTGATGGTTTCTAAAGACATCTGTTGCACTTTCAATTTTTAATTGTCTAATATTGTTCCTTAAGTCATTGATTAGTTCATTCAACTATCTATTTGAACACCTCCAATGGGCAGGTATTATAAAGGACAGTTTCCGCCCTCAAGGAATTGATATAAGTCAGTGGGAAAAGTGAAGGCTTTCCCCGCAGCTCCTAGAACAGGTGCTCATTAATCCATTCAAGTTCTACACAAAGGTCACAAGGAAACCAGCAGAGAATGAGGATGGAAAGGAGTAGGAGAAACTCCATAGAAGCTCTTAGCAGAAAGACAGGGTAATTTATTGTTCCAGTCCACCAATATTTATTGAGTGATCACTGTGTGCCAGGCACTGCACAGGGCACTGGGGATCCTGGGGTGACCCTGACAGACCAGGCATCTAATGAAGCTTACTTACATTCTAGTTGGTGGAGAAAGAAAAACAAATTAACAGATAAATTAAATCCAGATTGTGATCCATTCTAGCAAGGAAACACAGTAATAGTGAGAGAGAATAACTGTGTTTGTGCAGGGGATGGGGTTGGGTGGACTGCCATTAGCACAGGGCAGAGGGGGAGAGGCTCTTTGGAGATGGCGGTAGTTGACTGAGCTGAGACCTGAGGGCAGGTGAGGATGAGGACAGACAGCATAGAGGGGCTAGGGGTCCAGCCAGAACCAAGCAGGTAAATGCGGAGGCTGGAAAGAGCTGGAGCAGAGAGATCATCTGCCTGGTTGGAGCTTACGGAGCAGTAACTTCTGGAAAGTATGCGATTAAAGCAGTAGCTCTCCACTAAGGGTGATTTTGCCCCCCAGGGGACATTTGACAATGTCTGGAGACATTTTAGGTTGCACGATTTAGGGGGGAGGGTACTACTGTTGAGGCGGAGAAAACCTGCACTAAAGGAATATTACGCCCCAACTTTCGGTTTTAGTCGTTACGTTACAAACTCACGTTTTACCAATCTTTTTTCCTTTACTGCAGAAACAAAGTAAAAACGGGTTTCACGTGGCCCACTGCTTCATCCACTCTCTTAGGAAATCCCCCGGCAGAGGTTCAAGGGACTCCACGAACCCTCGAGAAGCTCCACAGGGTACTAAATAAGTACCTGAGCACGTGGGAAAGGATCTGAGGAGACCCGCACCCAACTGTCACCGGGGTTACTTCTGCGGCAAGACCCGAGATTGGGGGCAGTGTAAGAGGAGAACATAGCCGTGTTATTTGCATAATTACAAATTAATGTTAAAAATAATGCAAAGTCGGGTCCATACAGAGAAAAAGTGGAGATGCCCTCAAGGATTGAAACCTCTGCCCTCTGGACCTCTCCATTGCCCTTCCGCGTTGACTCGGGTCCCTCCAGGCTCCAGCCTCGTCTCCCCTACACCGCCCCGCGCTCGCCTCAGGCCCCTCTGGGGCCCCGCAGTCCCGGGCCTTGGCCTGCATTAATCCTAAAGTCCTTCGGGCTCTAACCCAGGCCCCTCCCGGCCCACGAGGCCTCCCGCCGCCGCCTCACCTCGGCCGGCAGGTGCCTCCTCAGGAAGCCCCGCGGCAGGCTGTCCTCGACGTACTGGCTGCGCAGGCGGGGCGCCCCGAGCGGAAGACCCCGTCAGGGTCCTTGTAGCCCTGCTCCTCTCGGTCCCTCACGGCGCCGCGAGCTCGGCGCAGGTCCCTCAGTCCCGGCAGCGCGGGGCAAGCCCTCGGAAGGGCGGGAAAAGCGGCAAGTCAGACGCGGAGAGGGGGTAGAGTGAGAACACGGGCTTGGCGGGGCGCAGAGGCCGGGCGCTGAGGGGGCGGGGCCCGCCAGGGGTCTATTAGCCGCGGCTCGCCCCTTTTTTGCATATTCATAAAGCGGAGAGAGGACAGGCGCCCGCACAAGCCGTGGAGAGGTAATGAATTATTCATGAGAAGCGTCTCGCCCCGCCCCATCCAGGAAGGCTTCGTTGATTATTCATGAGCCCGAGAAAAGGCCGTTGAGTCCCTCTCTGAGGGAAGAGTCGACCGGCTGAGGTGAGGGCTGTCCCGGCGCGAGGTCTCGGGAGAAAGAGCGCGCTTGAGCGTTGTTAGTTCTCTAGTATTATGTGAATTTTTTCTTTTCTTTTCTTTTTACTTGAGGCTTTAAGTTTCATTTGAAAGTATTTCGCTGAGGCCCGAAGTACCCTGAGAAGCGGGTAGGCCAGGGCTGAGGAGACGACGGGAAGCTTCTAGGTAACATTTTCCCCACAACGCTTGACAATGAAAATTTTCACCGATACCAGGGAAAAAAAAGTGGAGAGAATTGTACTGGGAAGACCCGCATTCCCACTATCTAGGCAGCTTTTAAGTTCCGATTTTGATGGAAAGGAAGGAATCAGTTTTGATGAGGAAGCAGCAGCGGTCATGAGCCGCCAGGCAGTTGGTCAGCCGACAGCGTTGGTCTGTGTATTGCAGGGCGTCGGGCGTGGAGCGAAATTTCGGGGGTGTCTCTTAGCTAGGTCGGGTTCCCTCCAGCCATTCAAGTGTTCTTCCAGAATCAATGCCTGGCGCGGACCGAGAGGTCAGAGAGGTCGTGGTGAGTCCCCACGGAATGACCTCAGCTCCTCTTTCACCTCATCCAGGATTTGCCACTTAATCTCTGTGGACTTGAGTTCCCCAAACAGTACCGGGAAGAGAGTGTCTGGAAACTCAGGGTTAGCCAATCACCAAAATGTGTGTTCAGATGTGCAGAGTGTGGGACGGATAGTGCAGTACATAGGGTTCTTGGCTGGCGAAAAGGAAGAAAATGTACGGTTCTTGCCCCTAAAGGAGTTTTTAATCTAATTAGGACGATAATCTAATTTCTGCCCCATTGGACCATAAATCTCTTGAGATGGGAACAGTATTTTACATTTTCGTAATCCTGCACGAGGCCTGGCACTTTGTAGTCACCCAGTAAATGTTGAATGATTGAATAATTGAAGTAGCCTGAAGAAGATAGTAAAAAACCGAAAGAGCATGAACAAATACCCAGTTATTATAGTGGAAACCGTTTACTCTGAGTGAGCACGGAGTAGGGGAATTATCAGGGTCAAAAGGGATTTGTCAAAATGGTGAATAATAACTCATGGAAGCAAACTCTGTGAAACCTCTGAGTAACTGGGTGACCTTTGGCACACTAAGTCCCCTTGCTGGACTTCACTTTCCTTTTTTTATGGTTTACTATTTTACATTTAAAGTCACGATCCATTTTGAATCAATATTTGTATACAGTGTGAGATATAGGTTGAGGTTCTTTTTTTTTTCCCTGTGGATGTCCTATTGTTCCAGCACCATTTGTTGAAAAGACTATCCTTCCTCCACTGAATTGACTTTCCTTTTCTTTAAAATGAAGGGATTGGATTTGTTATAGAGGATGTCTCCTCTCCTTTCCAACTCTGAATCTGTTGAGCCCATTTATGTTGACATGCACTCCCTTTGAGTAAAGCCATCCTTCATATCATTCACGTGTAAGGAAGGTCATCTAGCTGCATTTCAGAATCCAGCTATTGGATATTGTTCACTTGATAGAAACAGGATTTTCTTATTTAAAAAAATGTTTTTGAAAGATTGGGAGAGATGGGTGGAGAGAGTTAGGAAATCAGCTATCATTGTCTTTGGACAGATGCAATAAAACTTTGGTTTTTGCTTCACTCAGAATGGAAAAAAAAGAAAAGGTGGCTTTGCCCTTAATAAACTAAACAACAACTGGTTAATCTTTATCTGAATCTTGGATTCACACATAAAAAGGTAAAATAGTAAGTAGATGTGCCATTATTTTAAATAGGGCAGTTGAGGTGTGTATCAAGAGGTAAGCTCAGAGTGAATCTTTATCTGTAAAAACATAGAAATCTTGCCTCTTTCTCAAGATCATAATCCTTGTCACAGAGTGGACATATCAAGCATAAGAGTGAATTATTGATGCCCTATGAAGATTCAGATGTTTGTGGATCCAATATGCAAACAAATGTATGTGAAAGGCATTTGAAAGAGTTTTGTTCTTAAAATCCATAGTTATGAAATCTCTCCTAGGTTTTTAGATAATGAGTCAGATCAAGGTGAGAAAAAAACATCAGAGCTATTCTCCAAGAGCACATGATCTGTAGAGTCATACCTCTTGGGGCTGTCAGTTTGTGAGCTTTCAAAATTAAGCAAGGTTTGTACTTGAATATGAGACCTCCACAAAACACCTGCTCAAAGGGAAAACAACAGTAGCAACAGAATAGTTAGAGGTTGAAAGGAGCCTGGCTATTTAAAAAAATTATTTAGATCTTTTTTGCCTTCCTAAAGCAAGCTCCTTCTAGAACTCCAGAAAGAGACACTACCATGTTTAGAAATAAGCAAGCAAGCCCAACAACTAGGAAGGCACTGGTAGTGCATTATTTTAGATGGAATGAAAACGAAGGGGAATTTCATTTTGGGGAGTCATTGTAGGAAAACTCTTAAATTGTGAGTCAAATTTCTTTAGTTTTAGTCTCAGTTCTGCTACTAAGTGGCTAATTGACCCTAGGTAAGTCAGTTGACTTCTCTGGACCTTAATTTCCTTATGTAGAAAATTAGATGTTTGGACTAGATGGTGTTTAAAGTTCCTTCTACTCTAAAATTCTGTAATTCTAGACCCTTAATTCTTCCTTGTTCCTATAGTGCTTCTCCATTGACTTAGCAAATATTTATTGAGTACCTACTTTGTTCCAATGCTGTGATGGTGCTGAGGATTCAAGAATGAGCTAACGCAGACACAAAAGTCCACATATTATATGATTTCATTTATATGAATAAATAGGCAGAATAGGCAAATCCATAGAGATGAAAAATAGATTAGTGGTTGCAAGTGGGAGGGGAGAATGGGGAGTGACTGCTAATGGGCACTGGGTTTCTTTTTTCCAGTAACAAAAGTGTTCTGGAATTAGATAGTAGTGATGGTTGCAAAACATTGTGAATATACTAAAACCTACTGAATTGTACTTCGAAAAAAAACTTAAAAAAATAATGAACTAGACAGACACAACTTTGCCCTCATGTTAGCACACAGAGTGGAGTGGATACATAAAGGCAACCATGATACAGTATATATTTCAGTGGGCACACAACCCAGACTTGGTGGTGGTGATGAATCAGGAAATAGTTCCTGTAGAAAATTGTACGTGTTTAGGAGATGAGTAGGAATTAGGAATGAAGGAGGATGTTTCAGGCAGAAGGAATGTTGCAAAAGTCTGAAAGCTAGAGAGAATATGGTCTTTTAAGGTAATTAAAGTAGATAAGAATAGCTGATGCATAAAAGTGTAAGGGAAAATCGTTAGAGATATGGCTAAGTAGGCATGAGCTAGATCTTGAAACCATGATAAGGAGTTTGGATTTTATCCTGAGAGCAGCAAGGAGCCATTTAAGGATTTCAGTCTAGGAAGTTACATAATCAAGTTCGTAATTTAGAAAGAAAACTCGGGCTGTAACACAAAGAACGGACTGGAGAAGGCAAGACCAGTGACAGGCAGACTGGTGGTTGTAGCAGTCCAGGCAAAAGATCAGGTTGATCTGATCTAAAGCAGAGAGGACAACAACGTGGGAAAAGTGAAGAGTGGTCACTTTTGAGAAATATTAAGGAGACTGGATGTCAGAATGAGAGAGGGAACAGGGTTGAGTCACAGTTTCTAGGCTTGAGCAACTAGGTATTTGATGATGTTCACTGAGCTAAGGAACAGAAATAGGTTTCAGAGGAAAAGAATTCACATTTGAATGTGTTGGGAACATCGAAGTGGAACTGTTTCAGACAGAGGTCTAGATCTGTAACTCCCCAGAGAGATCTGGGCTGAGGACCTACGTATAAGAATCATTAGAATAGAAACAGTAATTGAAGCAGCGGGAGTGTATTTGTTCATCTAGGGAGTGTGTTTAGAAGTGGAAAAAAGAGCCTCTAGGACAGAACCCTGAAGAACACCAAAAGCTAAGAAATGGGCAACGAAAAAAATCTGAAGAGGGCAATGAGAAGGAGCAACTGGGAGGCTGGAGGAAAACCAGGAATTCAAACATGGATATAAGATTTTTTAAAGCAAACATTCTTTGTTATATATAATGAAATGTGTGTCAGACCATGCTCCAAGTGCCTTAAAATAATGACTCATTTAGTCCTTACAACAGCCCTATGAAGTAGGGGATACTATTACTATCCCCATTTTACTGATGGGGAAACTGAGGCACACAACCTGCCCAAGATCATATGGCGAGTGAATTGCAGTCTGAGATTTGATCCTACACAATTTGGCTCCAAAAGAGTTCATGTGCTTAACCATCGTGCTATGTTACTTCACAAGATAAACACATGCCCAGATAAACACTGTAAGAGCCCTGAAAAGTTGGATTTATTGTCTTTATGTTATAAAAAGAAAACTGAGGCCCAGATTGATTAAGTAGTTTGACCAATTCATGTAGCTGCTAGGTAGTTGAGCAGAATTTGAACCCAGGTTCCTTAACTCCAAAGCCTCTTTGTACTAGATTATACTGCTGGTTATTTTTCTCTGTATACATACATATATGTGTATACAATTTAATTTTACTTATTCTATAAATGCTAATTCCTCAGGTATCTCCTAAATGCTAATAATGACTACCTTTGAATCCTTTTTTTAAAAGCAAGTGCCCTAGATGTCTCAGAGTTTTCAGTGATAACATCAATTTAATCCAGGTTATCCACACGTTCCAAAAATATGGATGTAGTAACACATTATGTTCTGATTGGCTGATGCTGTTTTCAGCGCTTGATTCTCTAAAAATGCCGTCAGAATGTCTTATGATCATGGAGAAATAAAAAAACTCCACCAATATAGAAAGCTATTTAAAAATCATTATTTCTCTTATTTATTGTCTCTAAGACTAATAACTACCCCAGTAGGGGGTAGTTTACCATGGTTTAAATGGGCCATAACTAGAGCTTAAACTCCTGTACTTATTTTTCCCATTTTATTTCTTGCAATTGTAAGAGAGGCAATTGATGTGTTGAGTCAGATTTGAAGGTTATACTCAGAAATGAAGGTTACACTCTGAAGTCTATTAGGTGGTTTTCAGTCTCATATAAAATGTTGTAAAAGAGTGTCACCTAGTGCTACTCTGAAGAAGTAATTTGAGAGAAATTAAATATTACCTGTTTATAATCTCTATCACCACCTTGTGGCAGTATCTTCACATAATTCTCTTTTATTTGCAAAATCTTGCAGAATCTTGCATTAATCTATACACAGAAACAGCTCACAGGCTATCCTGCGTGTTCCAGAACGGAATTTCTTTAAATGGGTTATTTTACAAATATTTTGTTCAGAACTCCATAAAACCTGAAAAGAAGCCCCAATTTAAGTTAAATTAAGGCCTTCCAAAAGGAAAAGGGAAATTTGCTTCTTTTTTTATGTTAGTGAAACAATGGAAGTAAAAACTGTTTTAGACATTAACTTTTCTGTTGTGGTAATATATACATAATGTAAAATTTACCATTTTAACCTCTTTTAAGTGTACAATTCAGCCGCACTAAGCATATTCACAGTGTTGTGCAACCATCACCACTATCTATTTCTAGAAGTTTTTAAATCATCCTGAACAGAAACTCTGTACCCATTGAACTCCCCATTTCTTCCACCTTCTACCCCTTGGTAATCTCTATTCTGCTTTCTGACTCTATGAATTTGACTACGCTAGGTACCTCTACCTCATAAGCGGAATTGTGCAATATTTGTCCCTTTGTGTCTGGCTTATTTCACTTAGTATAATGTTTTCAAAGTTCATCCATGTGGTAGCATATATCAGAATTTCGTTTCTTTTTAAAGCTTAATAATATTCCGTTGTATATACCACATGTTTTTTTAATCCACTCAACTATTGATGGACAATTGGGTTGTTTCCACTTCTTAGCTATTGTAAATAATACTTCTATAAACATCAGTGTACAAGTATCTGTTTGAATCCCTGCTTTCAATTCTTTTGGGGATATACCTAGAAGTGGAATTGCTGGATAATATGGTAATTCTGTTTAACCTTTTGAAGAACTGCTGTACTGTTTTTGACAGTGGCTGCACCATTTTACATTCCCACCAATAGTGCAGAAGGGTTCCAGTTTCTCCACAGTCTCACCAACACTTGTTACTTTCATTTTTTGGAATAGCCATCCTAATGGATGTGAAGTGTAAACATTAACTTTTGAGTTGAATTTGCAAATCAATTACACATGATGTTAATTCAAGAAATGTTTTTGAGCCTGTGCTGTATACAGAGCACTGTTACACCCTAAGAGAATAACAAGGGTGAGTAAGGGGCCGGCCCGGTGGCCTAAGCGGTTAAGTGCGCACGCTCGGCTGTGGTCGCCTGGGGTTCGCCGGCCTGGATCCCTGGCGCGCACAACGCATCACTTGTCAAGCCATGCTGTGGCGGCGTCCCATATAAAGTAGAGGAAGATGGGCATGGATGTTAGCCCAGGGCCAGTCTTCCTCACCAAAAAAAAAAAAAAAAAAACAAGGATGAGTAAAATATATTGTTGAGTCTGTAGGTGATTTACAATTTATTTTTGTCCTCCAAGTGTATTTGGGAACAAATAAATTAACTTAAATTTTCATTGAGTGGTTGGAAAAACTAATACAGAGACTTTATGCCAAATTTATAGAAAATTGGTAGTGGAGATAAAAATATTTATTAAACTATTTTTCCAAAGAATATGGTCAAATGCTAATTATATAGTTCTTCATTGGAAAATTCACAATAAAGATTATGTTAAGGCAAGGTCTCTAATTTTTTTTTTTTCATGTTAGACTTGTTGAAAGAATCCTGATACATTCCTATAATGGCCACTGCTCAGCTCTCTCACTCCATCAGAATTCATAAGGCATCTAAGGTATTTATTAAGAATTAAAGAAAATCGATGACTATTTAATGAGCTAGTTCACAATCACGACTTTAATATTTGGTGTTTTTTTTAAACAGCAGTTTTATCAGTTAATTGGTATATAATATTCTGGCAGAGTATGTCTGCATTTTAACTGACTAATGGACTGAGGTTGTTCAGAAAATTAGAATAGATTCCTACAAAGTAACTTACTGGGTGCTTGTTTCATGTTTATATATTTAGATTTTCTAGAGTAAAAGAAATCAGAAGCAAAAAAGATGTTTAAAGAGATTGGTTCTTTGTTAGACATTCACTTCCTGAAGCAGTTGGGAAACTTCTGATGCACACTATGATGTAATTATAAGAACTGAAGGAAAGAGCCCTGGGGAAATGTGGATGCTGGGACCCTGGGGGAGCATGCTAGGGCCAGGCAACCTTGCTGTGTTCACCTGGGCAAGTTTATCTTGTCCCACGACATTCATTAATTGAGAGCTCAATGTTATATAACATATTTGTAATATTGTGTTATTCTCTGAGAGAATTAAAAAAAAAAAAAGGATCTTTATCTTCCAGAAGTTAATAATCTGGTTAGGGAAATAAGATTTATAGGAGTTAAGTCAATATACAAAGCAGTATATGCATTATATATATATATATATATACACATATATATTATATATATATAATATATATATATATAAAAAAGAATAAGGCAATACAAATTGTAGGAATTTAGCAATTTTTGTATATGCTAGGATGGTCTGTATATTCCTCATGAAGGAGATGGGACTTAAGGTGGGCCTTGAATAATGAAAAGGATTTGGATAGAGGAGAGAGAAGAGAATTCTATGAGGAAAACCTAGCATATGCCTTGGCTTGGAATAAGAAGTGAGCATGGCATGTTTCAGAGAATAACAAAGAACCCATCCTAACTGGAGTGGCGTGTCATCATGTTGGACAGAAGTAGGAAATAAAATTGAATAGGAACTTTGGGGACAAATTAATATGGATCTTAAAAGCTATGCTAAAGAATTTATGCTTTATTTTGCAATCAATGGAAAGTCAGCGGGTGTGATCAGGAGAGTAAATAAATAATTGTTTTAGGAATATTAAGCTATAGCAGAAGTAGGAAGATTGAAGTTGAAGGAGAATTAGGGCAGAGAGAAAGCAGTCATCTTTCTGGCTCAAATTCAATGTACTCACCAAGTGGACTTCTGATCTCATTTGGTTTCCTAAGTGTGCTTCCTTCCTAGGGGGAAAATGCTGAGCTGGGTATATGAATTGCAAACAGCTTGGCAGTTGTTTTTCTCACTGTAAATTAAGAAATTGACCTTTTGATATAAACAGATCTTTGTATTTTAGACTGCATGAGCTACCTCTCCCAGTAAATTTTAAGTAACTGTATGATTTTGCTATTTAATACTTAAAACAACAATAATAATAACTATAGAAGCTAACATTTATTCAGCACTTACCATGTGCCAGGCGCTGCGCCGAGAGCATTATATTATTATTTCAATAAAATCTTGCAATAAGGAGGAAACTGAAGCTCAGAGAAGTAAAGTAACTTGCCTAAGGTCATGCAATTTGACAGCTAAGCTGTCAAACATCACTTAATGTCATAAGCACACTATCTTATTAAAATATTTTATAATAGTATTTTCTTTTTTTTAAATTAATTAATTAATTAAATTTTCCCCCAAAGCCCCAGTAGATAGTTATATGTCATAGCTGCACATCCTTCTAGTTGCTGTATGTGGGACGCCGCCTCAGCATGGCCAGAGAAGCGGTGCGTGGGTGCGCGCCCGGGATCCGAACCCGGGCCGCCAGCAGCGGAGCGTGCGCACTTAACCGCTAAGCCACGGGGCCGGCCCTATAATAGTATTTTCTATTATCAAGCCATAGTATTTTCATGTATAAGACATTTATAAAAACACCAGTGATAACCCTTGAAGTGTTAGACCAGCTGAGCTGAGAAAAAAAATCCCTGGAGTATAGAGAAGTAACATAACTCTAGAGGCCTTTTCCAAACATTGATCTTCATTACTACAAATGGCCTTTTAGATTCTACATTTAAAGTAAGTGTCTTTATACTTCAAGGTTATTTAATTTTACAAATGGTTATTACTCTAGTATTGCCTCTAAGTTTTGGCATGTTTTCAATAAGTTACTATATATGCATGCCGTGCCAGCTATTACCCAATTACTCAAAAGAACCTCAATTTCTCAGGATCTATGGGTACAAAAAGGAATTTTCTGTAAAATTTTACACACACACATCCCCCCACATACATACCAGCACATCATACATGCAGGGGTAATAGTGTTATTATATACCTTTTTAACAACTGCATATAATATGGCTCAAAAAAAGGATGAACTGATAATTCATGTCCACCATATAGTGTACCAAAGAAGAGGCAAGCTTATATAGCAAAGTCATATCTAGAATGTCCAAAAAAACATTCTAGAACCGGATCTATAGATAGAAAAGCTTTTTGGGAGTTCTTTTTCATTTAAAGACATATTTGTGGGTAGTACCCGCCTCTAAGTAACAGAATTATTAAAACTTCAACAGTTGAAACTGTATAGTATAGTAAAAAGACCCCTGAATTTGAATAAATAAGAGACTTGCCATCCTGACTTTTAATGGAATAGATAAGTTTCACCTGCATTTGTACTTCATATAAGTGAAATCATAGAGGAGTACGCATTTGTATCTGATTTCTTTTATTTATTTATTTTTTTGTTGATATAACACTATGTAGATTTCAGGTGTACATCATTATATTTTGACTTCTGTGTAGACTACATCATGTTTACCACCAAAAGTCTAGTTTCCTGTATCTGTTTTTTTTGCTTAACGTTATGTGTGAGAGTCATTTATATTGTTAAGTATAGTTGTGGGTGATTCGTTCTCATTGCTATATAATATTCCATTGTGGGAAGATACTACAATTTGTTTATCTATTCTCATTGATGGGCATTTGGGTAGTTTTCAGTTTGGGGGTATTATGAATAATGCTGTTATGAACATTCTGATACATGTCTTTTGGTGAGCATTTGTATGCATATCTGTCAGGTGTATACCTACGAGTGGAATATGGGTCATAGGATATGTGCATATTTAGTGTTAGTAGATACCACTACATAATTTTCCAAAGAGGTTGTACCCCTATACACTCCTACAAGCAATGTTTAAAAGTTTTAATTTATCCATATCCTTGTCAACATTTGGTATTTTCTGACTTTTTAAATTTTAGCCATTTTGGTGGGTGTGTAGTATTATATCATAGATTTTAATGTGTATTTCCCTATGAAGTTTGAGCACTTTTTCATTTGTTTATTGGCCATTTGGATATCTTCTTTTGTGAAGCCTCTGTTCAAGTCTTTTGCCCATTTTTATTTTCAGTTGTCTATCTTTTTCTTAATGAATTTTAAGAGTTCTTTATACATTTTGGATATGAGTCCTTTGTACTGAGACATGTACTAAGAATATCTTCTCCCAGTCTTGAGTTGCCTCTTTCCTCTTAATAGTGTATTAATGAACAGAAGTTCTTAAGTTTAATATAGTCTAATTCACCAATATTTGGAAAATATTTAAAAATTATAATGTATTGACACGACACCAGCTGGAGTTCACGAGACATTTTGTTCTTAAAGAAGACAGCCAAAAGAAGTTTTGTAGACTAATTAATTGTGATAAAAATGATCAAATTTTTATTTTTACATTAATACATATAATAAACATTGAATGATATGACAACATATGTTGAAGTGATAGCTAAAGATATAAAACAAACTATCAGCAAATATTCTGTATGCAAGATGACTGTTAGTTGTTAGACATTTCTTACATACTGATGTAAAATTCATGCATCTGTCACTCTCTTATGACATTCCTAATATGGCACACCATTTCTTAAGGCAGATTATCCAGTCATTTAAGAACAACTGTATAGGGCTGGCCCTGCGGCTTAGCAGTTAAGTGCGCGCGCTCCGCCGCTGGCGGCCAGGGTTCGGATCCCGGGCATGTACCCACGCACCGCTTCTCCGGCCATGCTGAGACCACGTCCCACATACAGCAACTAGAAGGATGTGCAACTATGACATACAACTATCTACTGGGGCTTTGGGGGAAAAATAAATAAATAAATAAAATTATTAAAAAAAAAAAAAGAACAACTGTATAAATCCTTTAGTATGTCATACACACACACACACACACACACGTGTAAACTTTAGAAGGAAACTATTGTTAGCAATAATACTTTTTGTAGAACATCATATGACATCTTAAAGAATTTTAGTATTCTGCAGAACTCTAGCTTAAGCAAAGCACAAAGGTGTGGAAATACATGGTAGTAGAATAGTAGATGAACAGTAGTTCCACATGGCTAGAGAGTAGCGTGCGTAGGAAAGGATAAGGGAGTAGTGGCAGGGAGGAGGGAGTGGGAGATGAGGAAGGAGAGCTAGGCAAGGCTAAGATTTTGACAGTTCTCAAATGCCCCACTAAGGTACTTTAGAATACCATCCTGTATGAGCACTGGGAGTGTCATGAGAAGATCTGTATTCTTTAGAGGTAATAATGGTAGCAATAAGAAGGACAGATTGAATGACAGGAACTGTTGGCGGGGAAATTGGGGGCTACTGCAGTAATAAAGGGGAGAAGTGAGTATGTCCTAAGTCAAGGAAGTGGCAGTGAGAAGGGAAAAGAGAAAATAGATTTAAGAACTCTTTTAGAAAGAAGTAATAGGATTTAGTGATTGGATATGGGGTATGAAGGAAAGAGAGAAGCCAAAGATGACTCTACTTCTAGCCTGGATGATTGGAGTGGATGCTGATTCATTTGTCTGAGAATGGAACTTGGGATGAGGTTTCAGTCAGGGGTGATAGAGATAAACTGAGTTTGAGGGGTTTACAAAGTGGTCTAGGTTCGGATGTTCAGAAAACAGAAATATAGAAATGTAACTCAGAACAGAAATAAGGACTTGAAGTCTTCTCTCTATAGGCTATAGCTGAAGCAGTGAGACAAGATGAGATTACCAAAGAAGAGAGAGCTATGAAAAGAGAAAAGGACTTAAGACAGAATCCTGGGATGGGACCACCACTTAAAGGGCAGATAAACTGGAAAAAATAAAAGAGATTGACATAGATATGGAAAGATAGGTGAAAAACCAAAAGAAAATAATGTTATGGCAGCTAAGAGAGAAGAGGGAGAGTGTGGGCACAGTATCAAACACAGCAGAGAAGATACATAGTATGAAGACAGAAGAGGTCAATGATAGGATGTACTTGGTGACTTGGGGGAGAAACGTATGAAAGGGAGGAGGTAAAAGACAGATTGCAGTGGATTCTGAGGACTGTGTGAAAGGGAAGGAGATTACATAATCATAGTAAAAGTCTAGTTTTGCCTCAAATCCATGGATCATTGTGAAATAAATCATATGAATAGTTTTGAATTACTTGGGTAACTGTCTCTGCCTTTCTGCTCTGCCTTGCGTGTGGAGATCTAATTTAATGCAATATTCAAAGCCTTGTTTCCTTTTGATTACCTATAAAGGTATCAGATTTGAAGTCTTGAAAAATCTTTCCATCATATCTGTGGCAATGCTGTGATGGGCTGAATATATTAAAGAATATCAATCTTTTCATCTTTGTTTTATTCCAGGAAACAGTTTTCCCATCACAAATCACTAATGAGCATGAATCATTGATAATGGTGAAGAAACTTTTTGCTACTTCTATCTCATGTATAACGTATCTAAGGGGCCTGTTTCCAGAGAGCTCTTATGGAGAACGCCATTTGGATGGTAAAATTTAACTAAGTGGTTACTTTGGCTGTTGTAGCCCTTTTCTCTATTTGGCAGGAGTAAACCTTTAATTTCTCACAGAGTATGCTAATTCCAAGTCATGGGCCCCTTCTTCAAGATCAATTTGCTAATTCATTTTCCATTTTAATTTCACTATGTTTACTGGTTTTACTTATAGGAACCATTAGTTCCTGGCTAGATACCAAATGACAGACTGAGGAGAAAAGTAATCTGTATGGACAAGCCTAGTAATTCTAAACTATACCTATAAAAGCAGCAGCCAGATCAAAATCTATTTTGGTTGCTGTAGATTTGCACTATTTTGTGCCTCAACTGAATTTGTTCTTTGACGTATACTTTGGCGTTGAGGAAGTATAGTGGAGCCAGGTGAAAAACTCTTCTGCCTGTTAGCACGTATAAATATGCTGGAAAAAATGCATACTCATGCCAAACCCATTTGTTGATTAACATGGATATTTAGACAATTATTATTCTAACCAGCTCCATTCTTTTCTCAGTTACCAGGTCTTCTACTTTCCTTCCTTTTGTTTCTTGTATCCTTAAGCATATGATCTCATTTCCTTATATTACAAGCTGTTTCTGGCTCCTTTCTCTCTTGTATTGAAAAAAATGTACCTATGACTCTTCAATTTTTCAAAATCTTATTATTTGTTTAAAAAGCTGAATTGTGATAATAATTTAGAAAATCTTGCTGATTTGTCACTAAAATGGGAACTATCATTTGGAAAATAAATATAGAGAGCTACCAGTTTCCTTGTAAGATGTTATTTTTCAAAAGCTAATTTTAATTTAAATTTCTCACATCCGTATTTAATGATACCTTGGCCTCATTCCAACTTAATTTTCTTAAACAACATTTGATTCTCTACACAAGCATCAATGAAATGCATGTGTACGGTAAACACAAAAGCATGATATTTGTAATCATGACAACCTCATTTGTACATATTTGAGAATAATCCATGGAAAATATGTTCATCCTTTTTTTTTTCATTGAGAAAGAGAGAAATATCAGAGAAGTGACTTGAGATTGTAGTGTATGTTTTAAACTGGTTAAAGGAGGTGGTCTCAATACTGCTTTATAATTACTTGGAACTCAATGGGAGCAAAGAAGTGACACATTGATTTTGTATCCAACTCAGTTGTGCTATATTGTAGAAGGGGAGACTGCTAAACTATAATCAAAATCGGAATTAAGACAATTATCAACATAGGATTTATTTTTTTTTTAAAGATTTTTATTTTATTTATTTTTTCCCCCCAAAGCCCCAGCAGATAGTCGCATGTCACAGCCGCACACCCTTCCAGCTGCTGCATGTGGGACGCGGCCCCAGCATGGCCAGAGAAGCGGTGCTTCGGTGCGCGCCCGGGACCCGAACCCCGGCCACCAGCAGCAGAGCGCGCGCACTCAACCGCCAAGCCACGGGGCCGGCCCAACATAGGATTTATTTTTAAAATAAATATTTAGAGATTCAGAATGTTTTTATAAGCTATAAAACTAAGTTATGTAAATAAAAAAGTTTAAGTTATGTAAATAAAATACCCTTATTTAGCATGGACAATTTTAGTACAGCAGTCTTTTAGTAGATGAAAATAGACTGTGTTTCTATTTTTGTAGACCTCAGTTTAAAAATCCTCCGAGAAGACAAAAAATGTCCTGGGTCACTGCATATTATCAAATGGTAAGTAACTGAAAGTCCACAAAAGTTGAACAACATTATTTTTATCATGGCTGAAATTACCTATAAGCCTTTATTTGGTAAGATCATTTCCTTAAAAACATTTCCTTCTTTCTGTCTTCTTTTTTCTTTTTTTACAATTTCTTAGAAATTTGTAACAATCATTCAATGTTATTTACGATACTGAGTTTTGTTTTTAAAGAAAAGAGATTTGTATAAAGAAAGAAAAATATCAATCAAAATTTAATTACTCATATGCATGTCAGTATCCTAAACATTATGGGAACCAAAAATAAAAATAAGATGTGGTTCCCTACCTCAAAATTGCTTACCTATTACTTATAAAGTTCTATAAATATATTAGAAGATACTGGGAGTTTTAAAAAAATGATTAAATGGGAAAGGTAAATGAATATCAATTTAATTTACTTCAAAGCAAAAAAAGGTAAATCAATTCTATACTTGGAATTTTTTTTGGCTTTGCATTTGGTCCAAATTGACATCAAACATTTATTTCTTGACAGGATTCAAGGTTGTTTTGATGCTTTGGAAAAGAGATACGTAAGAATGTTTTTAAATTTACACCAGGATCAAATACTCATCTTTTATCCCTTTTTAAAAGTTCAGCCTTTATTTTGTTGTGTTTTAACAGTGTACCGGTGCCTAGATTCGCATTCATGAACCAGTTTCTTTTTATTTTACGTCTTTGTTGTCCCATTGATGTCTCATTTACATCAGTTAGAAATGAAACTCTCATTTTTCTCTTTTACATACTCATATCTTTTTGACCACAGAATTTCCTCTGAAGTCACTGGAAGAGATCCACAGGATGTGAGACAGAGGAGACAAGAATCTGGCACTTAGCACATTGAAAATGTTCAAAATAGTGGCGATTCAATTCGCAGATATGAGAGGAAAAAATGGACTTGAATAATGGGTTTTTATTCTATATTAGTTATTTTGTTAACAAAGTTTCTGCATGTATGTAACCTGTTCCCTCAAAATAGCTAGTTTTGTAGCTTGAATTTTTAAAAAAATGCAGCTTGAATTTTAAATGCATCAGATCTTTCTTGCTGCCCAAGACAGCTATGAAGGGTGTAAAAATTAGAGGCTCTAGTCAAGTTGAAGAGACAAGATGTATATGAATGAACTTTCTACCACTGCTTCCATACCTTTTCTCCCTCTGTGTCTTCTTTTTACTTCTCAATTCCTATTCCTTTAAGAAATCTTGAGGTGAATAAGCCTTACATTGGATTATTTAGTTGCACTCATACATTTCCTTTTTCATTGAACAGTTATTACTTATGGTTTATTTAACACTGACTTGGGGGACTGAGAGATACAATAATAAAATAGATATGGGATTGTGCACACAAAGAGCTTATAGACTATGGCAGAAGATAAATGATATTCATATGCATGGATGATGATCAGCTGCTACACACCGGCCCAGCTGTACCTGTTGTTAAGATATTGAAATACTCTGTATCTGGCGGGAAATAGCTGCTTCTCTGAGGCCCCAAGTGACCCCCACAATGTCCCCCCCCCACTCCACCAGTGTCTCTTTTGGGATCCCCCCAGATGGCTCCACAATCTAGTGACTAAAGGGTTAACACCTGGCAGGGGCAGGGGAGCTTCCAGGAACCCAGCTCCAGGGATAAGTTTGCATCCTTTCTGATTGGTCAGTACCTGTGCCATATTAGGCTGTTAAATATTGATTTTTTTCATATCATATTTTGACTATCACCTCTATCACTAGTATAAATAACCATAATACTCATTAGGAAGTGATGGATGCTAAAGGAAAGATAACTGATCATGTGCAATGGAAGTATGGAAAAGGAGAGGTTATATCCATTGAGGGGCGTGAGGGAAATCTTTGGGAGAAAATGACTTCTGGACAGCTTGAGAACATACTGAACAGTGCTCATTCATTCTCCTTCATCCATTCGTTTGGCAACTTCCTGAGTGTCCATCATTAAGGGGCAGTACAATATAGTTAAGAGCTCCAGTTTTGGAATCAGGCAGTCTGAAGTGAATCCCAGTTCTACCACTTAATACCTGTGTGGCCTTGGGCAAGTAACCTACCTCTTGGTACCTTAGTTTCTTTACATACAAAACGGGGATAATAATAGAACCTACTTCTTAAGGTTGAGAATTAAATGAGTTAGTAATCTAAAACAGTGGTTTTCAAATATTCGCTTGCATCAGAATCACCTGGAGGACTTGTTAAAATACACATTACCAGGCTCCACCCCAGAATTTCTGATGTAAGAATTTACATTTCAGATAAATTCCAGGTAATGCTGAGACTGCTGGTCTAGGGACCATGCTTTGAGAACCACTGATCTAAAATGTTTAGAACAATGCCTGGCACATAAAAGCACTATGTAAGTGTTAACTCTTTCTCTCTCTCTCTTCCCCTCCATCCCTCCTCCCTCACTCCCTCTTTCCTTCTTTCCCTCTTCCCCTCCCTTCCTTCTTTCCTTTCTTGCCTATTTAGTCTGTGCCAGACATTGTGCCTAGGTACTGGATGGAGTAAAAATGAGAGAAACATGTGATTCCTCTACTCAAGGAGGTCCCAGTCTAGTAGAGAGAGTCACTTCTTAAGTTATTACAATATTACGTGTACTAAAATAACAGGGTAATGTAAAAAGAATATCTACCTAGTTTGATGGATTTATTTTACTTAAATGACTACCTGTATAACTGAATCAATCGAATTTACTGTTTTGGGAGATTAAAAGACAACACCTTAGATGGGTGACTTAGACTCTTAAGTAAACAATATTTATATTGTTTTTCAGTTGTTAGGATCTTATAACTTTTCCCAGGGTGCTGTCATTGCTAGTAGGAAATAGTTAATATTTTAAAAATAGTTTGTGTGCTGGGCCGGCTCCGTGGCTTAGCGGTTAAGTGCGCGCGCTCTGATGCTGGCGGCCTGGGTTCGGATCCCGGGCGCGCCCCGAGGCACCACTTCTCCGTCCAACGCGAGACCGAGTCCCACGTACAGCAACTAGAAGGATGTGAACCTATGACATACAACTATCTACCGGGGCTTTGGGGGGAAAAAAATGAATAAATAAAATCTTTAAAAAAAAAAAAAAAAAATAGTTTGTGTAAAGTCCAGTTAGAGTATTTAGAGATCTTGGAAGATGTTCTCCTATTGAAGATGATGATTATTTCTAGTTGTGAAATTTTGGGTGATCTTTAGTTTTCTTTGTACTTTATGTTATGCTTGAATTCTTTAAAATAAGCATGTATGTGTATTTTTATATAGTTATTGTAAAAAAGAAACTATATTGTATATAGCCTCCTAATTTGTCTCCTTATTCTCATTCTCAATCCCCTATATTCCAACCCATTGTCCACACTATTCTTTCAGAAACCTGAGTCTGATCATCTCCTTCTTTTGCCTAAAAATCTTCCACGACTTCTTTTTTTTGATGAAGATTGGCCCTGCACTAACATCTGTTGCCAATCTTCCTCTTTTTCTTTTTTCTCCCCAAAGCACCTGTACATAGTTGTGTATCATAGTTGTAGAGTTGTAGCTCTTCTGTGTGGGACACCACCTCAGCCTGGCTTGATGAGCAGTGAGTAGGTCCAGGCCCAGGATCTGAACTGGTGAACCCCGGGCCACCAAAGTGGAGCACAGGAATTGAACCGCTATGCCACTGGGCCGGCCCCTTCCATGACTTTTAAAGTAAAGTTCAGGATCCATCACATGATCTGCAAGGCCTATACGATCTAGTTCCTGTCTGCATTTCCAAGGCATCACCCTCACCATTGCTCACCCTGTTCAAACCACAGAAGGATTCTATAACATGCCAAGTGCCTTTTCTTTGTACGTGTTGTTCCCTTTTGCCTGGAAAATTCTCTTTCCTACCCAAAACACTTTTACTGGCTAACTCCAATTTATCCTTCAGGTCTCAGCCTAAACATTTACTTCCTCAGGGAGGTCTTCCCTGATACCTCCCCCTCCCCCAGCCTAGATTGTCCATCTATGTAGTATTCTCAAGAACTCTGTGTTGGTTCTTCATAGCAATTAACACAATTAACACCTATCTGTGTGATTTTTTTGTTTAATGTTCTCTCCCCTGCTGTTCTGAGATCAGTAGCCATGTCTATTTTTGAATGAATGAATGGATGAACTGTTAATTAGAAAATTAACATAAATTAGAGTTTCACTATGTAGTCTTAAAATGAATTGTATGCAGTAACCAAAATAGCCACACAGTGTCGCTAAAGTTTTAGTCCTTTGGGTGAAATAGGTGAATAATTTGGTATGAAATTATAGTCCTGAAATTTTCTCATTTGTATTCTAGTTTTTAAAAATTTATCATAGGATTTATTATATCTCTATCTCTATATCTAAATATTCAATTACTCTTTCAAGCAGAGAGAATATGTTTATAGTAATGTATATGTAGGGAGGGTAAGAGTTTTATAGGCTTATTTATATCAGACTGTAAATTTTTTACTTTAGTTTCAAAAACACAATTTTTTAAGATACTTGTGGCATATTTAATTTTTAGTAATAATAAATTATTTTATATATCTTTTGCCTCCCAAACTAGAATATAACTTATAGAGAATAAGGATAGTTTTCTTCTTCTTTTGTATCCCTTTCCTCCCCAGCAGAACTCTAGGTATGTAATAGACACTCACTTGAATGAATGAATAATTAGTATTACTTTTTCTGATATTCTGAATAATATTTTTTTCTACCCAAATCTTTGGAACCTCTCCAAAATCATATTTTAGTTAGTCTTTATTGAAAATAACAATAATATAGGTGCAAGTATATAATAACAATAGTTTTCTTTTCTCTTGAAGCTACACATGGCAGTGCTTACAGTAAGTACACATTAAAGACCAAGCTCTTGTCTCTACTTCATTGTCTTTTGGCAAGTGGAACGTTAAAACAGTACTCTCCCCTCCCCTGAATTTTTTATCTGTCCTATGACATTTTGGAATTAAAAAAATAGAATCTACCAGAAGTTGTAATAAAAGATCACAAACTGTATATTTCTTTGGTATATTATTATACATTGGAAAATATATAGGTTATACTATCTGCTTCATCTATTGGCTATCAAGATTTTCTTTTTTGAGTTACTCTACAGTCTCGAAGTTTTTTGTTTTTGAAGTTTTGTATATACTTCTGGGTATAACATTTACCATGTTATATATATATAACTACATTTACCATGTAGTTAATAATAGAAAGAAAATGAGAAGATACCATTGAGAGTCTTAGATGTATGATTTATTTAAAAATTTTTAAACAATAACAAATTATTTAGAATTTATTTGTAGCTCAGTCACAGTAATCATAAAAATGTGGTTATCAATTTCCTTATAGTCAGTGTTCACAGAATACTCTAGACTCTATGTTCACAAAATAAGAGCCTATTCTATCTCTAGGATATGTGTATGTATATCTCAATACTCAATAGAGCACAAATTGAGCTCTTCACATAGAATATGTATTCTGTGAGGAGTAATTTAGTAAATTTCAGAAATTAAATGCTGTTTATTTTTCCTTAAACAGCTTTACACAAATCCCAAGGAACCTGAGGTAAGAACACACAAAGAGATGAGCAGTATATATATAATATTATAGTTAAATATGTTTACCTGGGTTGAGGCTATAGGTTATGTTACTAGACTACCATAACAACAAAGTAACTTGTAGTGAGCTCTTTCAATGTGTTTTATTATAAACTTCACCAATTCTTTATTATGAGATTTTTAAAACTTGGGGTGTTGAAAAAAAACATTGAGTAGAACTGAGCCTATTCCCTAACATATTAACATTAAGAATCTCTGCTTATATAAAAACCGCATTTTAAAATTTATTTTAACTGATTCTGAACCCTTTCTGTTTGTGGCCTTTTGGAAGATATGGCATAATTCTAAACTTTTTTTTTTTTTTTTTTGCCAACTAAATTCTCTCCTTTTTGACCTTTTCATAGATTTTCAGAGCTTTAACTCTTTACTTCTCCCTCTAAATTTCTTCCCTCTGCTGATTGAATCCTACTTATCCTTAAAGTCAACTTATGACTAAATCTTTCATGAAAGCTTTTACGCCTATTCTGCTTACAGTGATTTCTTCCTTTTCTAAATTCCTTTTCCAGCTAGACCCCACAATTTAACACCCTCAATTGATTCATATAGATTACTTTATCTCCCCAACCAGACTGTATTCTTGAGGACAAGCGTCTTGTTTTCTATCTCCCAGAGTGAATATCATAGTCCTGGACACATAACAGTTGCTTGTGCTACTTTGAATGGCAGCTGTGGCTGTGGCACTGAGTGGAGGGAGAGGCCTTCCCTTCTTTCTTCTCATTCTATTCTCTTTATTTTCCTCCTAGCTTTCTTTTCTCTTCCCTTTCCTTTTTCCTTGCTTTCAATTTTCATTCTCTAAGCCTATGGATTTAGCCTAACTGGTGATGTTCAAGACTAAATTAAGCATTTTTAGTCTTTAATATCCTTTCTTGACAAGATTATAAATGGCTGTTTGAGCAAGGCAGAAGAAAACTGGTGCGTACAAGTGGGTAACAATTCCTTAGTGCCCAAACTACCTCTTTTTAATATTTATCTCTTGTTTAGTTTCAAAGTGCTTTTTTTCCGGTAGGTTTGAGGGGAAGTTTCCCAAACTAAAACTTCCTGATAAATTGTTAATAAATTGGTCATTTCCTTAGTGCAATAAATTCTGTTTTCTTATGCATGCAAAACTAATCTGAAACCAGTGGTTTTGAGGTAGTGAAATGCTGAGCAAATTGGGCTTAACTACAGAAAAATCTTATCGAGTGGGGAGAAAACTGTTGAATGAGCTTTGACACAGGCAATATATACAATAATGAAGTTAGGAAACAAAAGCTTATTACATGAAGTTCTGAGCTATCATTTACAACCCAGAAAAAAATATTTTGATCGCTTACAGATAACAATCCCTATAGCAGTGATCCCTATACTCTGTGTGTTCATAGCAGACTTTTGAATACTAGAAGTTTTGGTGGCATGGTTGAGGGTATTAAAAGACTCAAAAGAACACCAAATAAGTTAGCAATAATTGCAGTGTAACTATGGTATAGCAGTGTTCATAGTGCCTAAAAGTATCCATGGGGTTACACTGTTTTATGGTTGCTATTTAGCATCAAGTCATTGATACAACTGTTTACCTCCCTGATCTCATTCTCTCATATACTCACAAAAAACAACATTCTCACATAAACACAGTCGTTCTTTGGCATTTATCAGATATCGTGCCATACTTCTTGACTCATATCCATAAAAGTGTTTCCTCCCCTAAACAAAACTGCACAAATAACAATAATAATATTTACCTTAAGCAAAAATATATTTTACATGTGGATTAAAATTTGCAGCACTCTTGTGAAGAATCTGTCATGGTACAGCAGTTGAGAACCTGTCTTAAATCAAATAAATGTGTATACTCAGTCCGGAGGCCAACAGAATTTTGAGCATTACACAAAGTTGTGGTGCTTCTGCACTTGAAGTTTTATTCTGGTTGCTCCATCTCATGAAAGAGATAAACTGACAAAGGTAACTAAAGTAGTGACAAGGGATAGTGTAGCTTTTCTACAGACACACACCACAAAATATGTGAAGGATATTAATAAGATGTGTAAGCCAAAATGTAAATATATTACAGAAAAGTTTACGCAACTTAACCCATGATAGATCCATAAAGAATTACTATATATGAACATTGGGAGGACACAAATCTTACTGTTTCACCATCTATTCTTTTGTGCCTATTGGAAAATACCTACTTTTAATAGACTGCTTCAGGAACTGAACCGTAGATGGTCCCTGTTTCTAGCCGCAATATGCTTTTAGAGACTTTGTTTAAAAAAAAAAATCCTTGTAGGATGAAAGTGTAATTGAGCGTGAACTCTATTCTGGCTGAATATTTATTCATTTAGCAAATATTAATTGGGTTCCCTTTATGTGCCTAAAAACACAGGAGTTAACGGGATAGTCAAGGTTGCTGCTCTCTGGGAGCCTCCATTCTTTTGAAGGAGGATAAACAGTAAACAAGTAAACAAACGTTAGCAAAACAGTATCATATAGTCATAATGCTGTTAAGAAAATAAAAGAAGGTGGGATGCTGGAGAGTGCTGAGATGGAGAATGGAGGAAGAGAGATTGGAGGGCAGTCCATGGAAGGCCTCCCTGAGGGGCCACTGTTTGAGCTGAGACTGAGTGGCCAGAGGAGTCAGCCTATGCAGGTCTGTGAGAGGCAATGGCATGTGACTGGCAGAAGAACACGGTAGTTAACATTGCAGGTGCTGGAGTCAAATCCCAGCTCTACCACTTGCTAGCTTCACCTATAATGAGCATAATACATACCGCAGAGTGTTGGTTACATAAGAATGAATAGATGTAGAGCATTTAGGGCAGTGCCTGAATATTATCATTATTATCATCAACTGGAGTTATCATGTTCCAGAGTATAGTTGTGCAAAGGCCCTAAGGCAGGAAGGCATTTTGTATATTCACTGACAGAGGGTGCCCTGAGACTGGAGCTTAGTGAGTGGGAGGAAAAGAGCCATTGAGATAAGGTCAGAGAGGTAGGTAGGGGACAGATGAGTAAGGCCTTGTGGACCCAGATAAATTTTATATTTTATTCTAAGGGCAGTGGAAACCATTGGGGAGTTTTAAGCAAAGGAGTGACATGGTCTGATTTGTATTTTTAAAAGCTGTTTTTGACTATAGAACAGAGAACGAATTATAAGAGGAGTAGTGGAAGCAAGCAGATCAGACAGAGAGAGATAGTGGTGGCTTGGATAGGGTGGTAGCAATGAAGATGAAGAGAATCAGATAGACTTGGGATATGCTTGGGAGATAGACCTGAAAAGTCTTGCCAATGGATTGAAATGTGGAGGGAGAAGGAAAGGCTGTATATGTTGCTGTCGCTTTGGTCTATGTGGATATATTCAGTATGATTAATAGAAACTATTGATGAGCAGTTTAAAGGCTCATATTTATTAGGCAACACATATGTCTAAAAAGCAGGAGAATGTTTTATGAGGTGTTAAGAAGATGCTAGTGCCTGCTATAAATATGCCTTCCTTGATCAATCAGAGTCAGATTGAAGTTATTAAGGATTAGCATCTTCTGTAATACAATTACAAACATAACTCTTTTATTAGCTGCCTCAGGGACCAAATAATAAAGTGTTAATAAAATTATCAACTACTAAAGGATCTACTCTTGATACAAATTAAAAAATAAAACATAGCTCAGAGCATCAAAAAGCTAGAGTTGGTTGAGAAACATGGGCAGGCAGGAAGAATAGGCGTTGTTTGCTTGACAGGGCAATTTCACCCAACATGAGCAAAGAGAGGAGGCTGTGTGTCTTGCCTGTCTGGAGTGAACCTGCTGCTGTAGGCACCTCTAGTCTCACGTACCTCTCTTACTGTACTCACAAGGCAGCCTTCTGAACTTGGTTTGATTTCTCAAGTAGACTTTCTTGCTAGAAAAATATTTTTCTGTTTTAAAATTAACTCCATTACAAATCAATTTTCTTGAAGTTTAAGCAGCATGAACCAATTTCCCCAGGACCTGATCACCTGTGATTAATGGGCTACCAAATCTTAGAACAGAGAAAAGTAACAAGAACACTGAGACTTTTTCTGATCAAACATCCTCGTTCCCACATTGTCAAGGAACAAATACTGAAATAGATGAATGAAGGGTGTTTTTTGTGTTCTGACTTAAACTCATACCCTTTGCCTGTCTTGAGCATCTCTCCAGCTCTGTGAACAAACTGCAATGTATCTGGGCCAAACGTTTGCTTCAACTACTAGATAATCATTTTATTTCAAATGTAGTATATCTCTCATGAGGAAATTTGTTGTTATTTCTAGCAGTGAGGAGAGCAGATAGCAGAAGTATCTAGTTTTTAGTGCAGGATCAAAAAAACAAGACCTAATATCATAGATCCTGGTTTCTTTTCTAATTTTTCCAGTTTTCTTGTTGCCATTCAAGTCTTCCCTGAATTACTACAGTAACCTCTTAATTGCTTTCATGGTTTCCGCTTCTTCCCCTCTGTACTCTTTTTTTTTTTTTTTTTTGGTGAGGAAGATTGGCCCTGAGCTAACACCTGTGCCCATCTTCCTCTATTTTGTACATGGGACGCTGCCACAGCAAGGCTTGATGAGCGGTGCCTCGGTCCTGTGAACCCCGGGCCGCTGAAGGGGAGCTCGAGAACTTAACCACTATGCCACCAGGCCGGCCCTGCCTCTGTACTCTTAAAATAGCCAGGGTGATCTTAAAAAATGCAAATCACTCCCATGCTTAAACCGTTTAATGGACTTCTGGTTTACTTAGAATAAAGTCCAAACCCCTTACCCTGGCCAATGAGGCCCCACAAACTCCTCTACAACCTCATCTCCTATACTCTCCCCCTTGTTCATTCATCACCAGCCACTTGGCCTCCTCTCTGATCTTGGAAGAGGCTTCCTTTCCTACTTTAGAGCCTTTGCATTGCTGTTCTCTCTGCCTGGGGCGCCCCACCCTCCCCCAGATCTGCACATGACTGATTCCTCCTGTCACTGAGGCTCAGCTCAAAGATCACCTCTTCCGCGAGGCCTTCCTGGGCCCTTCCAAACCAAATCAGCACCTCTCCGCTTCTGTACTCTCTGTCACAGCATCTGCTTCATATTGTTCACAGCACTCACTACTATCTGAAATTATCTTATTTTATTTGTTTACTTATTTATTAACTATGTCTTCCACCAGGCTATATATTCCAGAAAAATAGGGACCTTTTCTGTCATGTTCACCACTGTAACTCCAGTGCCTGACACAAAGTAGACATTCAATAAATATCTGTTACATGAATGAGTAGTTTCTCAACTGCTTCCACTGTCATTTACCTGTGCTGGGTCAGATACTTGACTCTGTGCCTTAGTTTCTCTAGCTTTAAAATGGTCACAATAGAATTTGCCATCTAACTCATTTTAAGCATGGAGGAGAAAAACTATCATCTTTATATCTTGAAATATTACTCCTGGATAATGTAATGCTGTGAAACAAACAGGTGTATAGGAAGTATAGTAGCTATACAATGAAAATATTCCTTACCTATTATCAGGTAAGATTCCAGATTTTTCTTTGAAGTAATTTCTTTCTTCATTCCCTTTGATGTTTCTAGAAAGTGACTGAGATATACCAGTTCAAATTCAAATACACAAAAGAAGGAGCCACTATGGATTTTGACAGGTAGAATCTAATTGTTTAATGAACATGAGAAATACATAGGATTGAGGTAAACATAAGCCTCTTTGAGTCCAGACATAGTCTGTATACTTCCACTGTAACTTCCCCAACAATCCTACAAAAAGCCACTATTGTAAAAAGGGACTGTAATAATTGTTTAAATTTCTGAAATCCATGGATGAAGCTGGTGATAATAGAGGCTTCCTTTGCTTCTCTCCCTCTTCTCTTCATAGGTGATGTTAGTAGAGTCTAAAGGGGTTAAGTTTAGTGGCTGAGTTCCAATTCCTAAGGCAGAAAGATTAGCTTGGAACGCCAGCTCTGACTATTACTGGTTATATAGCTTGGGACAGATTACTCAACCTCCCTAAATATTAGTATTCTTATCTGCACAGTGGAGTTAATAATAACCACTTCATGTGGTTGCTGTGATTATTAATTTATAATGCATACATAAAGCTTTGCTTATGACTGGCATATAATAGACACTTCGTAGATGGTACCTAGTAGTGGTGGTGGTGATGGTAGTGGTCCTTGGAGGCAGTGGTGGTTGGTGGGCAGCACAGCAGTAGAAATTATATTAGTGAGGCTGTCTTCATGGGTTGATTGAAGAACTCCATAAGGCTCTATCTAGCCACTAACCCAAAGGTTCTCAATTCCTATGCCAAGATGTTGATCCTCTGTGCCCTCAAAATAGCCAGACCGGACCTGGGGTAGATGAAACCCCTGAACTATTTGCCTATAGACACAAATGTTCTCATCTGCTTACCCCAGTATGCCATACAAATATAATTTTCTATGTGTCCCTGTATGGAAAAGTCTGGAAAGCACTGCATTTTCCTATCAAGTCTAAAATTCCAAGTTTTAGATATACTAATGGGTTAAATAGCAAAGACAAGGATATTTGCTTCAGAAGGTCCTTAGTGCAGATGGAGATGTTTCATTGAGGAGAAACATTTATTCCCCTCCCAGTAGCCTTTGGATTCAGATAGAGGTAAGTATTGCTGATGAGATGGAATAGAAGTGGAGGGGGCAGATGGTGGTGCAAAGCCCTGGGTGGTAGAGAGCTCCATGTCAGGGAGATGAGTTTCCCTAAAAGGAATGACTGAAGAGAAACCTGGCCTAATTCTCAATTTTCTCTACTATTAGCTCTATCTCATCATTTCCTGCAAGTTTGAGGATTTCTCTCCAAGGTTCACTTCCTTAATTATCCTCTCATTTGTAAAACTTACAGACAGCACTAGGATGTGAAAAGGAAGTAAGTTCTAGGAATGCGAATTAAAATAATCTCATTAGCTAACATTTGTACAGCACTGTATAGATTGTACAGCCCTTTTTACGTATATTCTCTCACATAAAACAGTTGCCTTTTACTCTCTAAAATTCAAATATAAGTACTACTGACAACCAGATGAATCTCTTTTGCTATGAAGGCATATATGCCAGGAAGTGAGCAGTAAAACAGAAATGGTCAAATATTTCAGCTACTAAGGAGGAAAGAAGGTAATGCATATTACTAATCTCCTAGATACCAAAGGTAGGCATTTGTTCAAATGATCGTTCATATGAAATTACCTTATCATCTCTTCCATAATAAAGATAATTTCCCTTTTAAAAGAATGTAAGGGAGTCTTGAATGTGATTTTACGTGAATATAATTTTGTGAATATGAAGTATACTGAAGGATCCCATGAGCTACATGGCTATAGCCCTTCACTCTGGTTACCTATTTCAAATTGGTTAAATTCTGGTAGACAAAAGTTTAAGTTGTTCAAAATTTAAAGATCAAATGTATATTTGCTTAATAATGTTTGTTTTATGAATTCATACTGCCTTTAGTAGTTCAATTACTTAAGATTATTTTTCGGTATTGATGCTTACTACGTGAAAGTCATTGTGCAAATATATTGCGGTCATAGTCCTTCCTGGAAACTATTCAAATATGAGACTAATTGTGGAAGAAAGTTTTGGAGAGAAATAAAAGATATTTAGAGTTGGAAGGTAGTTTAGTCCAACTTGTTTATTCATTCATTCATTCAACAAACGTTTATTGAGTACTTAACTGTTGCTGGGCACCAAACTTAGTACTGTGGAGATGAAAGATATAGATACTCATAGTCTAGAAGGGGACATACAAACACTTATAAACAGGGGTAAGGTGTAGGGATTATCAGGGAAGACTGCTTTGAAGAGGCGACACATAAGCTAGGTATTAAAGAATAAATTTGGGAGAGTCAGGAAGAAAAGTGGGAAAAGCACAATACAAGCAAAGTGAACAGAATATGCAAATACACACTGGCGAGAAGAAACTGAGTAGTAGTTGCAGATGAAGGTGGAGATGAAGGCATGGCTGGTCGTGAAAGGCATTGTTGACACACCATTCTTGAATTTGATTGAAAGGTGATGGATATAATAGAAAAATCTTAAGCAAGAGAGTGACATGACCGGATTTTCCTATTAGGAATGTTATTTCAGCAGTGATATGGAGAATGTTTTGCAATGTGGACAAGAAGAAAAACAGGAAGAATAGATAGCTATTGTTGTAATCCATGTAAGAGTGGGGAGGGGATGCCTCTGAGAGATAACCAGATGATAGAAAGGCCCAGAGCTGATGATTGATTTTATACTTGGAGAGGTGTAGATATGTGTGCAAGCTTATCTCACAAATGAGCTAACTGACCTAGAGTGTCTAAATGACTTGACCAAGGTCATTCAACTAGTTAGCAGCAGAGCCAATATTAGATGTCAAGTCTCCTAATTCCAAATCAGTTGTTCTCCCTATTATGGCATGTGGTTATTTGTAAATCAAAAATTTTAAAAATCAGGTCATATTTAAAGTGACTTAAGAGAACTTGCTACTTAAGAAATCTTTTGTATATACACTGCAAAAAGTACAATCACTCCTTTAATTTACATTCTAAAAATAGTCTCAAGTGTCCTGATGTTTAGTTTATATTTGTTTGATCATACAGTAAAAAGTTCTTTTTGAAATAGATTTTCAGTATTGTGTGTGATTGATAAGTATGCTGTTTTTCTATGTGATTATAGTAGTAGTACAAGCTTCGAAAGTGGAACAAACAGTGAAGATATTAAGAAAGCCAGTGTTCTACTGATCCGTAAATTGTATATACTGATGCAGAACCTTGGACCCCTTCCTAATGATGTTATACTTACTATGAAACTCCACTACTATAATGCAGGTAGGTGGAGACCTCTAGTCAAATTCCTTCTTAAGTCTTGAAGTAATATTTTATATAAATAGAAGGATTTTGCAAGCATCTGGAAGAGATGTCTGTTGCTACACATGAAAGATTATTCTGACTTGTTCTGTTGAAACTCACAGTTTTCTTCCCTTTTCATTTTGCAGTGACCCCACATGATTACCAACCCCCCGGTTTTAAAGAAGGGGTAAACTCACACTTCCTGCTGTTCGAGGGAGAGCCCATAAACCTGCAAGTGGGATTGGTCTCCACTGGCTTTCATAGCATGAAAGTAAAAGTCACAACCGAGGCCACCAGAGTGTCTGATTTGGAGAACAATCTCTTTCAGGAGAATGGCACTACCGAGATTGCGCATCAGGGTCTAGACTGTGACGAGGAAGAAGAAGAATGCAACGATCACGTAAGGCAAAGCTTTAGCGATCCTCCATTGCTTCAGTTAAATACATTTGACATTTTTCAGTTCCTACACAGGTCGTATCACAGTAACAGGGTCCAATAAAGTGTGCCAAGTATAAAAACTGAAACAAAACTATGCCCTGACCTCAAGGAGTCTTTATTCTAAAAAAGTACTGTCTTCAAGACTTTGTTAGATGAAATTGTCCATGACTAGGGGAAGAAAAAGACTTTCCAATATACTTCTTTAGTAAAAGGTACCCATGAATTTAGAAAATTTGGGATTTTCTTTCTTTCATTTATAATTAATGTATTTTTAGGGTTTAAAAAATATTCTAGGTGTTTATTCATACTCACTGGAAGTATAAATAAGTTCTTAATTACTGAGGCAATTGGGTGGAAGGGGGTTGAGGGAGAAAAAAGTTATGGATAAACTCAAGTCAGAATGAAAACAAAATGATAGCCAACTCTCGGTTATGTGAAAAGAGACAAGCTTTGGGTCTAGGTCCCTGAGGAAAGCCATGGGGCTGGGGTTGGAGCCACTGGAGCCAAACAGGCAGGGCTCTGAGCCTGTTACCTTCCTACTCTCTCCAGTAGAGACCTGGAGTTGAGTACTTTCTCAGGCCCCACTGTACCCTAGGTAAATCTACACCCTGTTGTCTAGATAATAGAGTTTACTGTATGCCAACACTGTATTAAAAGGGTTCTGAGTTAGACATAAAGAATTTTCAGACTGCTTAGTGGGAAGAGATGCTTTAAAATCTTTTCAGGAGCTATTTTAAGGTTAGGATGCTAACTTATTTGCTTGAGATAGTTTGAGTCCTACTTAAAGATAAATGACTGCAGTTGGTAACTTTTAAATTCTTTAAAACTGTTAAATTCTTTAACTCTGTGTTATGTTTCATACACTGAAAAGAAGTCTTACTTCAATTAATGTAAATAATACAACCAAACAAACAATGTGATTTTTTTTTTTTATTTTTAGTAAGTATTTTCACAATGTCACAAATGATAATGGCTTTAGATTTTGATGCAACTTTCTTCTGATTCTACTCAAGGAAGATATAGCTAACATAGATTGGTTTTAAAAAGATAAAGGTTAAGAAAAGAGTGAGCATGTTTGAACTGGATTTTTATCTTTTAAAATTAAGAATTTCTTTCTCTTTTACCAACTACAATGAAAGCAGGACAACTTGAGAATGAATAATTCAATTGATAGATTAAATAAGACATGTGATAACACTTTCCAAGCATACATTTAGTAGGAATGATGTATGCAAATATCGGAACTTTGTGGTAAACTCAGTCAATTCAAGTTCCTCTCTCAGCCAGCCAATCATATAAGAGAATTTAGTAAGTCTAGTGAAGTGCTTACTGACATTTTCCCGGTAGGAATTCCGTTGTTTTCCTTCGTGGAATACACACACACACACACACATTCATACACGTATATACATATATAGAACCCTTTATTGCTTTTAAAAATTATTATATTTTGAAATATATCATGCATATAGCAGAGTATATAGAAATAGTATGAAAAGTTTAAAGAATAATGAGAACATCCATATACCCTCCGTTCAGGCTAAGAAGTAGAACATTGTCACTACCTTTGAAGCCACCACGTGCCCCTTCTTCATTGCATCCCCTCCTCCTCCAAAGGTAACCACTCTCCTAACTTCTATGATAACCCTTCCCTTACTCTTCTTTATAGTTTTACCATTTATGAGTATATCCACTTGTTTAAAAATTTTATATAAATGTAATCATACTCTAGGTATTCTTCTATGATTTGCTTCTTTTGCTTGACTATCAAAAATGAGATTTATCCATTTGTGTGTGGTTGTTCATTAATTTTCACTGCTCTAGATTATTGTACTCTTGACAGACATTCTTTCTTTTTAATTATTATAAACATTCGCGTACACACCTCTTAGTACATATATGCAAGAGTGTTTCTAGGGAATATACCAAAGAGTCCTAGGGCTTGCACATTTTCAACTTTATTAAGTAATGCAAAACTGTTTTCCAAAGTGGTTGTACCAATTTATATTTCACCAATAGTGGAGAAAAGTACCCTACATTCTTACCAACATTTAGTATTATCTGAGTTTATGTTTTCTGCCTATCTGCTGGCTGTGAAATGGTAATACCTCACGATTTTGATTTGCATTTCCCTGATTATTAGTGAATTTGAGCATCTTTTTATGTGTATTGGCCATTCTGGTTTTCTTATATATAAAGTAACCTTTGAAGTCTTTCATGCATTTTCTATTGGATTATTTATCTTTTCCTCATTGATTTAAAAAGTATGTTTTACATAATAATTCTTTTTCATTTGTTTTTGTTGCAATATATTTTTTTAGGTTGTGGCTTGTCTTCAGTTTCTTTAAGATGTCTTGTGATAAAGAAAAGTTCTTAATTTTAATGTAGTCAAATATTTTCCTCTAATATGTGATTTTGGATATTCTTAAGAAAACTTTCTTTACCTGAGGTCATTTATAATACTCTCCTATATTTTATTCTAAAAGTTTAAAGGTTTTACTTTTTACATTTAGGTTTTATTCCACTTGGAGTTTATTTTTATTTGTGGTGTGAGGTAGACAAGACCCCTTTAACAAATTTTTTAATCCAAGTATAATATACATACAGAAAAATACACACATTGCATTGATACGACTCAATAAATATTCACAAACTGAACACCAGGGCTGAGACAAGAGTGAGGCAAGCAAGGTGAGAGTGAGTGCCTCTTTAAGTTTTTCTCCCTAGGTATCTTGTTTGCCTCACCCTTGTCCCAGCCCTATTGAGTAAACATGTGAAATCAGCACCCAGATCAAGAAACAAAATACTACCAGCTTCCAGAAAACACAGTCTTACTTTGCAGTCACTGTTCTACTCAACAAGAATATCTCTATCCTGACTTCTATTAGCATGGATTCGTTTCTCTTGTTTATTTTATAGAAGCAGAATTGTAAAGTATGAACCGTTTTTCCACTCAACATTATGTTGTGATATTTATCCATATTCTTGCTTGTTGTTCTAGACCATTCTCACTATTTATCAATCTAGTGTTGATGGGCATTTGGGTGATTTCCTATTTTTGACTGTTATGTATAGTACTGCTCTGAACATTCTGAACATGTTTTTTTAGTGAAATATGTATAAATTTCTAGTGGGAATAGAATTGCTAGGAGTAGAACTGCTGGGTCAGATGGTATGTGTATGTTTAGCTTTAATAGATACTACAAAATAATTTCCAAAGTGATTGTGCCAATTTACACTCCCATCAGCAATGTATGAAAGTTGTGGTTACTCCACATCCTCACCAACCTTTGGCATTTTCCATCTTTTTCATTTTAGCCATTCTGGTGGGTGTGTAGTGGTATGTCATTGTGGTTTTAATTTGCATTTCCCTGATGACTAATGAAGATGAGCACCTTTTCATATATTTATTGGCCATATTGGATATCCTCTTTTGTGAAGTGTCTTTTCAGTCATTTGTCATTTTTTTCTATTGGGTTCTATTGGGTTATCTTTCGTTCTTATTGGTTTGTACTTCTGCATGTATATTCTACATATAAGTCCTTTGTCAGATACATATACTGTATTGTGAATATCTCTTCAACTTTGTGAGTTGCCTTTTACTCTCTCAAAGGTGTGTTGTGATGAACAGAATATCATATTAATTTTAATATAGTCCGATTTATCAATCTTTTCAGCTATATTTGGCAGCTTTTATTAAAAATTTTTTATCTGCTATAAAGTTTACAGAGATGTGCTTAGCTCTATGTTTCTCTAAAAAGGAGAAATAACGACAGAAACAGAAGAGAGTTTTAAAGTTATAAAAGACCTCCATGAATAACTTCATACCAAAAAATATAAATACTTGACTTTTCTCTCCCCCACCTTCACGTATTCATATATTTTGGCATGAAGTTATTCATGGAGGTGTCTTATAATTTTAAAAATCTCTTCTGCTCGTATAGTTATTTCCATGTTTTAATATCTGGTGCTGTGTTTTTGGTGCCCCATTTGTTTTTCTTAATTATATTGGCCAAAAATCAGTATTTTTTATTACTCTTTTCAAAGTCATCTTTTTTGTTTGTTTGTTTTATTTTTTGTTCATGTTTTGCTTTTATCTTTGTCTTCTTTTGTTTCTCCGGTTTGGTTTTGTCTCCCTGACTCCAAATTTACCTTTCCATCAAGATATAGACATATATCCTACACGTACCTCAAATTCAACATCTCCAAATGGAATTTCAACTTCTGAGCAAACGTGCTCTTCCTCCTCCCAGGTTCCTTATCTTGGTGTTGCACCATCACTTTACCAAACAGCCTGACCAGGAATGTGTTCAACTTGTGTGTTCTTCTCACTTCTCATATCCTTTTGGTTACCATTTCTGTCTGTTTTGCCTTTAAAATATTTCTCAAGTCTGGCCCTATTGCCATTGTGCTGATTCAGCCCATCATCGTTGTTCTTTGTGAATGACAGCTGAGTCTCCTGAGCCTCCCTGATGTAAGCATTGCCTCTCTAATCTGTCTTCCAGAGTGGCAGAGAGTAAAGGTAATAAAACTATGATGATCATTTTCAAATATTTCAAGTTAATTTATTTTGTGTAATGTTGAAGGTCAGAATGAGAGCCAGTAAATGAAAATTACAGTGTGAGGGGAAAGAGGTTGATTTTGGCTCAATAGAAGGAAAAACTTTCTCTTAAAAAATTTTAAAGCAATATTACAATGACATTAAAGTAATTTAAAAAGCAACGCAAATCTTCACAACTGTCCTACAATCCTATCAATACTGTTTTTATTTTTTTATGTTCTATCCCCTCCAGTCTTTTTCCACAGATATATATATAATTGTATATGGTTTTAATTGTGGTGTATATATAAATTTGTTTTACCTTTATACTTAACATAAATTTTATAAATGTGTCCCACCTTAATCTTCATATTTTTAATTTAAATGACCTTTTGTTTCATTTAGGTACATACTCTACCATTTCCCTACTTTTAAACATTTAGGTTAATTCCTGATTTTGCTATTATAAATAGTGTTGTAATAAATACCTTTGTATGTATGATAGAATTTTTCCTTATTTTCTAAGAATATAGTATCAGATGTGAAATTTACAGAGCCTGAAAATTTGTATAGCTCTCCAATGAGTATTACCAAATCATTTTCCAGAAGCTACTAGCTTCAACTCCTCAGCATGGATTTTCTAACAATGACAACTACTTAATAAATCTGGCTGTCTGGAGAAGGGTGAATTCCTTGTCACCAGCTGTGTTCAAGTGTAGGTATATACTGTGTTCAAGATAGAGTAGAGATGGGGCCGGCCCCATGGCTTAGCGGTTAAGTGCGCAGGCTCCGCTGCTGGCGGCCCGGGTTCGGATCCCGGGCGTGCACGGACGCACCGCTTCTCCGGCCATGCTGAGGCCGCGTCCCACATACAGGAACTAGAAGGATGTGCAGCTATGACATACAACAATCTACTGGGGCTTTGGAGGGAAAAAATAAATAAATAAAATCTTTAAAAAAAAAAAAAAGATAGAGTAGAGATGATTGTCTCTAGGGTGTTACAAGAGAAAATCATGATTTAGAGGGAAGGTTGAACTAGGTTGACCTCTGAGACCTCTTCCAAGCTAAGATTCTCTGGGATATTTTTTGAATTCTTATTAAGAGTATAATGCCCTGCTAAGCACTGTGAGGAAAACAAAGACATATAAAATATAGTTTCCACCTTTAGAGAACTCTGGCTGAAGAGACTATATCTACATAATCTAATGAGAAATAATACTGGAGAGTACATGAATGAGAGAAATAATATTAACTAACAATATTGAACATTGTTCTCAGGGCTGTACATGTATTATCACATTTAATCTTCCCAGCTATTTTATGAGGTAGATTCTATTATTATCCTGATTTTACAAATGAGGAAACTGAGATTTAGAGAAATTAGCCCAAGGCTACATATGCAGTGATTAAGTAGCAGGGCCAGAATTCAAATCAAGGCTGTTGGACTCCAAAGCCTATGCTCTTAGGATACAGAAATAAGGATAAATTGGCACTGTGTGGGAAGGTTTCATTGAGTTGGTGATTTTAAGGTTGAATCATATTTTGATTGGCAGAGATTAAGGAGGAGGACATTCCAGGCAAGTTGGAAAGTACAGTATGGTAACATCAGAACTTCTGTCTCTGTGATTGGGAATTCCAATACTGTACTTTCCATATCTTTCCCTGTATCCTACATGACTTTGTTGAAATCTCTACTTTTGGTAACCTCTAGCTCAAAGATTTTTAAAAACATTTTTAAATCATAAAATTTTTCTGTTAAAATAGGAAGTTTACAAAATCTTGATCAAACAGCTTATACTGCTTTTTCACCAGTGATTCATAGTAAAGAAGTGATTTAACATCATCGTCTTGTTATGAGACTATTGTGAGATTGAAAAAAAATTCAATACAATTTTATTTTTCAGGTTATTCTTTATCTTGGTCACAGAAAGACAAATATAAAAAAATTTCTACCAGTACTTGAAATTATTCAATATCTGTGCCATTTATTTTCTGGTGTGATCCTTAAGATCTGAGGAACAATGCAAAAGTGAGATTGTAATTTGGCAATGGATTCAGAAATGATAAAAGCACACAAACTTGAAATTTAAAAATTCTTAAATTATAAGAACTCTTAAAATCTAACTCCACTTGGAAAATAGGACATGGAACCCAAGTAAGAGACCAAGGAATCCCAGCACAAAATAGGGTTATGTAGAACTGTCTGAAAAAAACCCTATCCTAAATGTGTCCTTATCATTTTATCTGCCTCTGCAACACCTTCGGGATGGGTCTTCATTCCTAATGGGGTAGTTTGGGCTTAAGACCTAGCTAGTAAGGCCAGACAAACACAATGGCACCTCACAGTACTCTGGGGAATTGGGCCATTTTCTCTGTTTGAGTCAACTGGGCAAATAGCAGTAAACATATACACTAGAGAGAGACTTCTGGACAGACTTCTTTAAAGAACTCACCTCTATGGTGACAATCAACACATGTTCTGGAATTGGATGTGGAATCTTATTTAAATTTTATGTTAAGTTTAAATGCTGAGAGAAAAGTACTTCTTTCTAATAGAGATAATTAACCTAGGCCCCTTAAAAGACTAGTAATTACTGACACATATAGACAGGTATAAAAAGATGGAGAGCTAATGTTGCCCAGGTCTACTTTGGAGACCGATACCTAGGTCTACTTTTAAGCCACTACAGTTCTTTGGGAATTCATATTTTTATCAAATTTTTAGGTAGGGGTTCATATGCTGTAATTTTCTAATTTTCTGAGATCCTTATGAGTCTTTGTACCTCCATGTTAGAAAGAGTTGCTAGATACTCTATATAGATTTTTTCTAGTCCTTTCCTTTGTACCTAGGAATCTTGATCCAGAATGGTATATTTTTCTCATCTGTAACATTAATTTAACTGAAGCATAAATAATTCATACAAATGATGTTTTTTGAGGGTGAGTTAAAGGCAGAGAAGATTGTTTTTTTATAAGGGTCACAAGCATTTCTAAAGAACCAATTCAATAGTTTATCATTTGGTTTAGTTACAATGAACAGTTGGCTTTTTAAGCATATGTCCAAACATTTATGCTACATATTCTACTATTTTCCAAGTGTGGTAAAAAATTGGTTTGCATTTTGCATGGATTTCAGTGTCTCATTTCAATTTAATAATAATATTTTGAGGTAGTGTTTTCCTAAAATTTTGATGAATTCCACAAAAGAATACATATATAACAATATATGGCTTACCTGGATGCATTTTTTTTTTTATGTGTGAAGTCCATTTCTCACTCTTTTGTGCTAACACATTTGATTAAATTGCAAGTGATTTGTTTTTGAGAAATTAGAATGTAAATTACATTGGTGCCAAAGTAAATGGTACCATTTAAGTGTGGACTATAAAGATATTTTCTGAATTCTTTACAATTGCTTTGTATTCCAGCCAGTGGATTAAAACAAGAGCCTTTTCAGTCAAAACCTATTTTCTCCCACCAAACTCAGAACTGAAGTTTTGCATATTTGAGGTATAGTCTGATGATTTTCATAGCATCACATCTCATGAAGCATGTATGTCTTGTTTGATACAATGTAGTATTGGCAAGAATATCTTAGATTCTTGGAAGTAGAGTTGATTATTGAAAACGTTGGAGGAGGCACATTATCTACAGAAAATATTCAGACTTAAAAACCGCACATCATTCTCTCTTTATCATGGGGCTATCATTTTTTTTCAGAAAGTTTCTTTTTCTCAAATAGGAAATTTTTTTCAATTAATTTTTCTGTTTTGCACTACAGAATGTAATTGTTATCCTTTGTTAATCATGAAAAGAGGAATGAAAGTTGGTTGCCTTTCCCATCAGTCTTTAAGTCATTTCTTTTTTTATATGAATCATTCTATAACATATCAGAGAATTATTTCCTTCCTATTGTGAGTGTGAAGAGCCACACCGGTGATCTGTGTATGTTTCACTTACATAAAGAAAAAAAGAGTATATTGATATGTATTACAGCAGAAGAAAAGTTGAGCATAGTGACTAATCTTAGGTAGGAACATTTTGGATGTTACTGTTAAATCCTAGCATTAAAAGAAATAAGTTTTGTTAAAAAAAAAGAAAAAAAGGAGTAAGACTGAGAATGTCCTGTTTCATTAAAAAAAAAAAAGATGCATGTAATAGTCTGAAATAATACAATGTTATCATTATATTAAAACCAGTGTAATATTAGGTTCTATTTAAATTTGGATTTTTTTCAAAATGAAGACTTGGTTGAGATTTAGTCACTTGCACATTGGAAAAAATATAATGATAATGTTACTTAATTATCTAGAGTTATATTCAGTGGACCAGTTTTTCTAATACTTGTTATATGTGCTTCTTGTTTTCCATTTGAAGCTTAATTATCTATTGGTAAACAGATGAGATTATGGTTTGTAACAGATCTAGGCATTGTAGGGAGAGTAATTCTTTTAGCATTTATATTAGAATCTCAAAATTGAGATCTAAGACTTTAGAAGACTAGTCCTTCAGATAGATAGTGGTAAAGAAGAGCTAGAAACAAAAGTATATATATCCTTTATGCAGCCACCACCTCAAATTTGCTTCTTCCTGCGTGACGGAGAGGCCCTTCTGCTTTGATAACCAAATTCAGAACAAACAGAAATGTCATAGCTAATGGCACTATTTTGATATTGAAATGTCTACACAAAGCTCATTGTTAAGAAAGTTTAAAATAATATTCTAAAATATTCTAATCAACTATAAGTTATAAACATTTATTCAGTCAACAAATTTTTATTGAAGTCTATCATGCTTGAGTCTCTGTACAAAGGCGGTGTACACCAAGATAAATGGGCCAAATCCCTGATTCAAAATTGCTTAGGAGAAATGAAACATAAATAGCTTTATATAAATCATAATAACAATAACACCATTTATTAAGTGCCTACAAAGTGCTTTATATACATATCTTCAGTTAATCCCCACAACAACTTTGCATAACATTTTATGGCTGAAGAAATAGAAGTTCATAGACATTAAGTGGCATGTCCAACATTGGCTAACTAGAAAGCATCAGAATCAGTATTTGAACCCAGGTCTCTCTGGCTCCAAAGCTCATACTCAATTGATTAAACCTTCCATTCATTCATGTACAATGTGAAACAACGTGAAAAATCCCACAAGAGAGCAAAAACCCTATAGAATGATCAAATTCCACTTTTAGTCATGAAGGAATAATGTAATAGACCTACTCTCCTGCTATAAACAAGTAGGAAACTGGGCAAAATATATGAAGCCACAGTTTTCAGACGTTAGACAACAGGAATTGCAGAACTGTGATCCCCGAGAGAAGAAAAACAAAATGAGCCTTAGAATCCCCCTGACTCTCTCTCAGGAGGTACTTTCTGGACCACCATCACAGGGAGGGGGAACCCAAGCAGAACATCGCAGTGTTGCTGGGTTGAAGAAACAGAGATTGGCGTTTGAGGAAGCTGAGGCAGTTGGAAACAGAGTGTCAGAAGGGAGAGACCTATTGAGAGAAAGAGCTCCAGAAATCAGCATAGGGGGTCCCCTGAGTCTTTGGTTGAATATTCAGCTTCTCAGGTGTGGGTTGAAATTCCACAATGTCGGACAAAGAAAACTGTTGGGAAATCCTAGAGCTCTAGAGCTCTCATGGGACTGGGAGATGTTTGCATAATGACCAGTTACGTGGAAAGACCTTGTTGAACACTCGGGACATTCAGTAGCAACTCCAGAAGGGTTACACCTTAGCATTAGGGCTAAACCAACCATTTAGTGAAGGCTGCCAAACTTAACTTTAACAACTTAAAAACAAGCCTTGAAAGGATCAAGCTTATCTGCCTGCCAAAACCAAATTCAACACTTTTTTTTATCGATGTCATAACAGTTTATAACATTGTGAAATTTTAGTTGTACATTATTGTTTGTCAGTCACCATACAAATGCATCCCTTCACCCCTTGTGCTCACCCCCAACTGTCTTCCCCCTGGTAACCACCAAACAGTTCTCTCTGTCCGTGTGTTAGTTTATCTTCCACACATGAGTGAAATCATGTAGTGTTTCTCTTTCTCTGTCTGGCTTATTTCGCTTTACATAATACCTTCAAGGTTCATCCATGTTGTTGCAAATGGGACGATTTTCTCTTTTTATATGATTGAGTAGTATTCCATTGTGTGTATATATATATATATATATATATATATATATATATATATATATATACACCACATCTTCTTTATCCAATCATCAGTCAAGGGACACTTGGGTTGCTTCCATGTCTTGGCTATAGTGAATAATGCTGCAATGAACATAGGGGAGCATAAGCCTCTTTGGATTGTTGATTTCAGGTTCTTTGGCTAGATACCCAGTAGTGGGATAGCTGGATCATAAGGCATTTTTATTTTTAATTTTTTGAGGAATCTCCATACTGTTTCCATAGAGGCTGCACCAGTTTGCATTCCCACCAGCAGTGAATGAGGGTTCCCTTTTCTCCACAACCTCTCCAACATTTGTTATTTTTTGTCTCAGTGATTATAGCCATTCTAACGGGCGTAAGATGATATCTTAGTGTAGTTTTGATTTGCATTTCCCTGATGATTAGTGATGTTGAACATCTTTTCATGTGCCTATTGGCCATCTGTATTTCTTCCTTGGAAAAATGTCTGTTCATAACCTCTGCCCATTTTTTGATCAGGTTCTTTGTTTTTTTTTTGTTGAGTTGTGTGAGTGTTTTATATATTATGGAGATTAACCCCTTGTCGGATATATGATTTGCAAATATCAAAATTCAACACTTTTTAGAGGAAGACAACAAAATCTAAAAACTCAACTACATAAAATTCTTATTGTATAGAATCCAGTAAAAATTTATTGACATAGAAAGCAGCAGGAAAATTGACCCGTAACGAAAGCAAACCAGTCAGTAGAAGCAGACTCAGAAATATCAGCAATGATAAAATTAGCAGATAAGGACTTTAAAACAGCTATTATACCAAGTGCAATAATAACCTATGTTTACACAAACACATGTGTACAAATGTTTATAGTGGCTTTATTTGTAATCTCTAAGAACTGGAAACAACCCAAAAATTCCTTAATGTGGGAATAAACTTAAAATAAAAAGGAACGAACTACTGATACATGCAACAACGTGGATCAATTGCAAATGCATTATGCTAAGAGAAAGAAGCCAGAATCGAAAGACTACAAGGCCGGCCCTGTGGCTTAGCGGTTAAGTGCTCGCGCTCCGCTACTGGCGGCCCGGGTTCGGATCCCGGGCACACACTGACACACTGCTTCTCCGGCTATGCTGTGGCCGCGTCCCACATATAGCAACTAGAAGGATGTGCAACTATGACGTACAACTATCTACTGGGGCTCTGGGGGAAAGAAAAAAAGGAGGAGGATTGGCAATAGATGTTAGCTCAGAGCCGGTCTTCCTCAGCAAAAAGAGGAGGATTGGCATGGATGTTAGCTCAGGGCTGGTCATCCTCACAAAAAAAAAAAAAAAGAGAGAGAAAAAAGCCTACATACAACATTTTTTCTTTCTTTAACAGCGTTATTGAGATGTAATTCGTATACCATACAATTCGCCCATTTAAAGTGTACAATTCAGTGGTCTTTAGTATAGTCACAGAGTTGTGCAACCATCACCACAGACAATCTTAGAACATTTTCATCACCTCAAAAAGAAACCCCATACCCTTTAGCTATCACCTCCCAATTTCCCTTTTCCCCCAAGTCCTAAGAAACCATTAATCTATCTTCTGCCTCTATAGATTTGCCTATTCTGAAATTTCATACAAATGGAGACATACATTATGTTGTCTTTTGTGCCTGGCTTCTTTCACTTAGCATTATGTTTTCAAGATTCATCCATGTTATAGCATGTATCAGTACTTCCTTCCTTTTTATGGCTGAATAATATTCCATTATATGGATGTACAGTCATGCACCACATAATGATGTTTCAGTCAACAATGGACTGCATATATGACAGTGGTCCCAAAATATTAGTACCATATAGCATAGATGTGTAGTAGGCTATGCCCATAGGTTTGTGTAAGTATGCTCTATGATGTTTGCACAACAGTGAAATTGCCTAACGATGCATTTCTCAGAACATGTCCCTGTCATTAAGCCACGCATGACTGTACCACGTGTTGTTTATCCATTCATCGGTAATAGATATTTGAGTTATTTCCATCTTTTGGCTGTTATGAATAATGCTACTATAAACATTTGTGTACAAGTTCTTTTTGAACACCAATGTTCAATTCTGTCAGGTATATACCTAGGAATGGCATTGCTGGGTCATGTGGTAAGTCTATGTTTAATCATTTGAAGAACTCCAAAACTGTCTTTTAAAGCGGCTGCACCATTCTACATTCCCACCAGCAGTATATGAGACTTCCAGTTTTCTCCACATTTTTACCAACACTTGTTATCATTTCACTTTTTTTTTTGGTGAGGAAGATTCCCTCTGAGCTAACATCTGTTGCCAATCTTGCTCTATTTTGTAGGTGGGTCACTGCCACAGCATGGCTGACGAGCGGTGTAGGTCCATGCCCGGGATCCAAATCCACAAACCTGGGCTGCTGAAGCAGAGCACAATAGACTTAACCACTATGCCACGGGGCTGGCCCCGATCATTTCACTTTTTTATTCTAGCCATCCTAATGGGGTATGAAGTAAGTGGTATCTCATTGTGGGTTTTTTTTTTTTTTTTTTGGTGAGGAAGGTTAGCCCTGAGCTAACATCTGTTGCCAATCCTCCTCTTTTTGTTGAGGAAGATTGGCCCTGGGCTAACATTTGTGCCCATCTTCCTCTACTTTATATGTGGGATGCCTGCTACAGCATAGCTCGATAAGTGGTGTGTAGGTCTGCACCCAGGATCCGAAACTGCAAACCCCAGCCTGCCAAAGCAGAGCACACTAACTTACCCACCAAGCCACAGGGCTGGCCCCCTCGTTGTGGTTTTGATTTACATTTCTCTAATGTGATGTCAAGCGTGTTTTCATGTGCTTATTGTCCATTTATATATCTTCCTTGGAGAAATGTTTATTCAGATCTTTTGCCCATTTTAAAATTAGGTTGTTTTGTCTTTGTATTGTTGAGGTGTAAGAATTCTTTATATTTTCTGGGTACAATCCCTTATCAGATATATTATTTGCAAATATTTTCTCCCATTCTATGGGTTGTCTTTTCACTTTCTTAATGGTGTCCTTCGAAGCACAAATGGTTTTTAATTTTGATCAAGTCCAAATTATCCATTTTTTTCTTTTGTTGCTTATACTTTTTTGGAGGGTGTCATATCTAAGAATGCTTTGCCAAATCTGAGTCATTAAGATTTACCCCTTTCTTTTTTTCTAGGAATTTTATAGTTTTAGCTCTAACATTTAGATCTTTGATCCATTTTGAGTTAATTATTGCACAGGCATACCTCGGAGATATTGCGGGTTTGGTTCCAGACCACTGCAATAAAGCTTATATTGCAATAAAGTGAGTCACACAAATTTCTTGGTTTCTTACTGCACATAAAAGCTATGTTTAGGGGCCGGCCAGGTGGCTTAGCGGTTAAGTGTGCGTGCTCCACTGCAGCGGCCTGGGGTTCGCAGGTTTGGATACCGGGTGCACACTGACGCACTGCTTGTCAAGCCGTGCTGTGGCGGCGTCCCATATAAAGTAGAGGAAGATGGGCACGGATGTTAGCCCAGGGCCAATCTTCCTCAGCAAAAAGAGGAAGATTGGCATCGGTTGTTAGCTCAGGGCTAATCTTCCTCAAAAAAAAAAAAAAAAGAAAGTTATGTTTACACTATAGTGTAGTCTATTAAGTGTGCAATAGCATTATGGCTAAAAAAATGTACATAACTAAAAAATACTTTATTGCTGAAAAATGCTAACCATCATCATCGCTGGTGGAGGGTCTTGTAAAAAACACAATATCTGCAAAGTGCAATCAAGTGAAGCTCAATAAAACGAGATATGTCTGTATGGTGAGGTAAGGACTGGCATCATTCTTTTTCCTGTGGATATCTGGTTGTCTCAACACCATTTGTTCAAAGACTATTCTTTCTCCCTGAAATGGTCCTAGTGCTCTTGTCAAAAATCAGTTGACTATAGACAGATGGTTTTATTTCTGGACTCTCAATTCTATTCTATTAGTCTATATTTCTATCCTTATGCCAGTACCACACTGTCTTGATTACTGTTGTTTTGTAGTAAATTCTGAAATCAGGTATGAGTCCTCCTTCTTTGTTCTTTTTCAGGATTGTTTTGGCTACTCTGAGTCTTTTGCAATTCCATATAAATTTTAGAATCAGTTTGTCAATTTCTACAGGAAGTCAGCTGGGATTTGTATAGGAATTATATTGAATTTGTAGATCATTTCAGGGATTATTAATATCTTAACAATATTAAGCCTTTTGATCTATGAACAGGGGGCATTTTTCCATTTATTTAGATTTTCTTTAATTTCTTTCAGCAATGTTTTATAGTTTTCAGAGTATAAGTTTTGCACTTGTTTTGTTACATTTATTCCTAAGTATTTTATTCTTTTGTTGCTACTGTGAATGAAATTGTTTTTTTATTTCATTTTTGAATTGTTCACTGCAAGTGTGTAGAAATGCAATTGAATTTTGTATATTGATTTTGTATCCTGCAAGCTTGCTGTGATGGTTCATTTTATGTGTAAAGGGTGTTTTTTGATGAGATTAATGTTTAAATAGGTGAACTTTGAGTAAAGCAGATTGCCCTCCATAATGTGTCAGCCTCATCTCGTCAGCTGAAGGCCTGAATAGAAGAAAAAGACCAGCCTCCTTAAGCAAGAGGGAATTCTCCAGCAGATTGCCTTCAGACTTCATCTGTATTTTAGGCTCTCCTGGGTCTGTCGGCTGCTGGCCTTCCGACTGAAACTGCTTCATCAGTTCTCCTGAGTTTTAAGACTGGCTCTGAGCTAACATCCATTGCCACACGACAGATTTTGGGCTAGCTAAACTCCATAATCACGTGAGCCAATTCCTTATAAGTCTCTCTCTCTCTCTCTCTCTATATATATACACATCCTATTTGTTCTGTTTTTCTGGAGGACCCGGCTAATACACTTGCTGAACTTGTTCTAATAGCTTTTTAGTGTATTCCTTAGGATTTTCTATACACAAGATCATGTCATCTGCAAATAGATACACTTTTACTTCTTTGTTTCTTATCTTTATCCCTTTTATTTCTTTTTCTTGTCTAATTGCCCTGGCTAAAACTTACGTTACAATGTTGAATAGAAGTGGTGAGAGTGGACATCCTTGTATTGTTCCTGATCTTGGGGGGAAAGCATCCAGTCTTTCACCATTAGGTATGTTATTGACTATAGTTTCTTTGTAGATGCCCTTTATCGTGTTGAATAAGTTCTCTTCTACTCCTAGTTTCCCAAGTGTTTTTTTGTTTGTTTATCATGAAAGGCTGTTGGATTTTGTCACATGCTTTTTCTGCATCTATTGAGATGATCATGTGATTTTTGTTTTTTATTCTTTTGATATGATATATTACATTAATTGATTATCAGATATTTAACCAAACTTACATTTCTGGGATAAATCCCACTTGGTCATAGGGTATATATTTTTCATGTTGCTGGATTTGGTTTGCTAATATTTTGTTGAGGATTTTTATTCCCATATGCATAAGAGATATTAATCTGTGGTTTTCTTATGATGTCTCTGTCTGGTTTTGGTATCAAGGTAACACTGGCCTCATAAAATGAGTTGGAAGTCTTCACTCCTCTTCTACTTTTTGGAAGAGTTTGTGAAGAGTTGGTATTAATTCTTCTTTAAATGTTTGGTAGAATTTAGTGGTGAAGCTATCTGGGGCTGGGATCTTCTTTATGGGTATGTTTTTAAATTAATTCAATCTCTTCACTTGTTATAGATCTACTCAGATTTTCTATTTCTTCTTGAGTCAGTTTTGGTAGTTTGTGTTTTCTAGGAATTTTCTGTTTCATCTATGTTATCTAATTTATTGATATATAACTGCTCATAGTATTCCTTTATAATACTTCTCATATTTCTGTAAAGTCAGTAGTAATGTTTCCTCTTTTTTTTCTGATTATAGTAAGTTGAGTCTTCTCTCTTGTTTTCTTGGTCAATCTGGCTAAAAGTTTGTCAATTCTGTTGATCTTTCAAAGAACCAGCTTATGGATTCATCAATTTTCTTTATTGTTTTTGTATTCTCCATTTCATAAATTTCCAATATAATCTTTATTATTTCCTTTCTTCTGCTTGTTTTAGATTTAGTTTGCACTTCTTTTTTCCAATGTCTTAAGGTAGAAGGTTAGCTTATTTGAGATCTTTCTTCTTTCTTAATATAGGCATTTACACCTATAAATTTCCCTCTAAACACTTCTTTAACAGCGTTATGTTATTTTGGTTATGTTGTGTCTTCATTTTTATTCATCTCAAAGTACTTTCTGATTTCTCTTTTGATTTCTTCTTTGACCCATTGGTTATTTAAGAGTGTGTTGTTTAATTTCCACATATCTGTGGTTTCCCTCAATTTTATTCTGTTCTTGATTTCTAATTTTATTCCATTGTGGTCAGAGAACATACTTTTTATAGTTTTTATCCTTTTACATTTATTAAGGTTTGTTTTATGCTTTAACATGTAGTCTGTGCTGGAGAATGTACCATGTGCTCTCGAGAAGGATGTATATTCTGCTGTTATTGGATATAGTGTTCTATAGGTGTCTGTTAGGTCTAGTTGGCTTATACTCTTGTTCACGTCTTTTATTTCCTTGTTAATCTTCTGCCTAGTTGTCCTGTTCATTACTGAAATTGGGGTATTGAAGTCTCCAACTGTTATTGTTGAATTGCCTGTTTCTCCCTTCATTTCTGTCAGTTTTTGCTTCATATATTTTTCTATTTTATTATTGGGTGTACATATGTATATATGTTTATAATCATTTTATCTGCTTTATGGATTGATGCATTTATCATCATAAGATGTCCCTTATCATCTCCAGTAAAAATCTTTGCCTTTTGATTGTTTAATCTGTTCACATTGATGTTATTATTGATATAGTTGGTTTTATGACTGCCATTTTACTTGTCGTTTTCCATGTGTTTCATGTCTTTTTTTGTTCCTTTATTCCTCCTGCTTTCTTTTGCACTGAGTAAATATTTTTAGTGAAGCATTTAAATTTCTTTAATGATTTTTTTCACTATGTATATATTTTATTGGATACTCTATGGCTTATCATATACGTCTTAACTCATTAGAATCAGCTTCAGATTTATGCTAGTTTAATTCCAGGGAGATGTAGCAATGTTACTCCCATATAGCTCTATTCCCTTTCCCCCTTTTTGTGGTATTATCGTTATACATCTGATGTCTATTAGTGTTACAAACCCAATAATATATTGTTATAATTATTACTTTACCATCTGTAGTCATTTCCTTAGCCCAATACAGCTTGCTCTCACTTACCTCTTTTGTGCTGTTATTGGCAAATATATTATATTTCCCTGTGTTATAAATTGAACAATACATTATATAATATTATTTTATACAATTGCTTTTTATTTTCATTTATTTATTTATTTATTTTTTGTGTGAAAGACCAGCCCTGTGCTAACATCTGCCAATCCTCCTCTTTTTTTGCCAAGGAAGACTGGCCCTGGGCTAACATCCGTGCCCATCTTCCTCCACTTTATATGGGATGCCGCCACAGCATGGCTTAGCAAGCGGTGCGTCAGTGCGCACCCGGGATCCAAATGTGTGAACCCCGGGCCACCGCAGCGGAGTGTGCGCACTTAACCGCTTTCGCCACCGGGCCGGCCCCTATACAATTGCTTTTTAAATCAGTTAGAGAAGAAAGGAGAAAAAATATTGATATTGCCTTTTATAATGACATAGTTACCAATACCAGTGCTCTTTGTTTTTTCATGTCAATTTGAATTATCCTCTGGGGTCACTTGCTTTCAACCTGAAGCATTTTCTTTAGTACTTCTTGTAAGACAGGTCTGCTAGCAACAAATTCTCTCAATTTTTGTTATTTGGGAATGTTTGTATTTTATCTTTTTCTTTCTTTCTTTTTTTTTGTGAGGAAGACTGGCTCTGAGCTAACATCCATTGCCAGTCCTCCTCTTTTTGCTGAGGAAGATTAGCCCTGAGCTAAAATCCGTACCCATCTTCCTCCGCTTTGTATGTGGGATACCGCCACAGCATGGCTTGATGAGCGGTGTGTAGGTCCACGCCCAGGATCCAAACCTGCGAACCCTGGGCTGCTGAAGTGCAGTGTGTGAATTTAACCGCTACACCACTGGGCCAGCCCCCTTATCTGTGTTTTTTAAAGATAGCTTTGCTTAATATAGAATTCTTGATTGACAGTTTTTCTTTGAGCGCTTTGAAAATGTTATTCTACTGCCTAACTGGCCTCCATTGTTTCTGCTGAGAAGTCAGCTGTTAGCCTTATTGGGGTTCCCTTGTAAATGATGAGTCATTTTCTCTTGCTGCTTTTAAGATTTTCACCTTGTCTTTGGCTTTCAGCATTTTTACTTCGATGTGTCTGTTTATGGATCTCTGCACTTATCTTACTTGAAGTTTGTTGAGCTTCCTGAATGTGTAGATTAGTGTTTTTCAATAAATTTGGGATGGTTTCAGTCATTATTTCTTTAAACATTTCTTTGTCACTCTTCTCTCTTTCTGGTATCCCATTATGTGTATGTTGGTGCACTTGATGGTAGCCTACATTTCTCTCAGGTGCTTGTCATTTTTCTTCATTCTCTTTTCTCTGTTTTTTTCTTTTTTGGATTGCATAATCTCTATCAATCTCTCTCAAGTTTGCTAAGTCTTTCTTCTGCTGATTCAAATCTACTACTGAACCTCTATAGTGAATTTTTCATTTCAGTTACTGTATTTTTCAATTCCAGGATTTCCCTTTGGTACTTTTTATAATTTCTGTCTCTTTATCAATGTTCTCTATTGGATGTGGCACTGTCGTCATACCTTCATTTATTTCTTCAATTGTGGTTTCCTTTAATTCTTTGATCATATTTATAATGGATATTTTGAAGTGTTTGTTATGTTTGATATCTGATTGCTCTCACAGGCATTATCTGTTATCTGCTTTTTTTCTGGTGTATGGGTCATACTTTCCTGTTTTTTTGCACATCCCATAATTTTTTGTTGAAAACTTGACATTTTAGATAATATATTATAGAAACTCTGGTTCTGGTTCTTCCATCACCCCCTGGGACTTATTGTTATTATTTCTTTGTTTAGTGACTGTTTAGTTTTGGCATCTTCCCTGTAGTATTAAGCCTCTGATGTTGTTACTCAAATAGTACAGGCTTGAGTATGCTCACAGTCACCCTGGGATGATGATGGTTTTATCAGGGCTTTCTTTGACTGTCTCTTTCCCTGACCACACTCAGCTGTTAACTCAACTCATTGCTGGTGATTGCTGTATTGTTTTCAACAGTGCTCCAGGCATACATTGCTTTAGAGACTAGTCCAATCAAATTCGGGCTCCTTTGAAGGGATAGTTTCTGAGGTCAGTGTTTGAGATTTGTTCTGATCTCTGGAGGGCTCCTCCTAGCTGTCTTTTTACCTGATTCTCTCCTGAAAACTAGCCAGCCTACAGTTTAGCCTATATCTCCAATGAATCTGTCTATATCCTCAATTGCCTTTCAACACACCGCCAATATATTTGAGAGTACCCTTAGCCCTAAACTTATCCATGCTTTGTTGCAAATAAAGTCACTCTACTTTAGAAGAGATTAGGAGCTATCTGTTTTATGTCCTGCTTCTACTCCCTGGTAAAATCTCTGGGTCACAGCTCTGGAGCTGGGGGTGGGGACAATGGCATGCATCTCTCTGAGTGACACTCCTACTTTAGGAGCTGCGTGCTAGGTAGAGGAGGGGCATTAGACTCAGGTCTCAGCTTGTCCCTGCCAGCATGGAACCAGTTTTACCATTCAGGACAAGAGTGATTAAGGGCCTGTCATTCTCAGCAGTGCTGCACTCAAAGTAGAACCTCTGTCTTACCAGTGGGGACTGGGTAGAAGAAGGGAGCCCCCAACTCTTGGCTCTACTGATACAGAATTTAGCCTCAGCAATATGTAGCTAGGACCAGGGTGAGAAATGCTGATGTCCTGCTCCTCTCGTAAAGGTAGCCTCTGAGTGAGAAATAGAGGGAGAGGGAACTGTGTGTTCTTCGCTGCACCAGTCTGGAGTAGAGTGGAGTGGAATGGAGTCTCACTGAGCTGGGAGGGTGAATGGAGTGGTTTTGGTTCAAATACCACAGACTTTTGTTGTTCTTACCAAATTTTAGTAAATTTTCTTGAATAGAGATTTCTTCATTTGTTCTATGCCCTTAGGACAATTCCAGAGACTTTAATTTTTTTGAATAGTTTTCATCAGTTTTCCTGGGGATCAGATCTGCAGAGCTCCTCATACTAACATGCTGGAAATTGATCTCTTATAAACATTCTTGTAAAGGCAAAACTGTAAGGAAAGAAAATAGATCAGTAGGTTCTGGAACTGGGTGTGAGGTTTGACTACAAAGGGGCATGGTGGAGTTTTAGGGAGTGATGGAACTGTTTTATATTGTTATTGTATATATGTTTGTCAAAATTCATAGGACTATATACCTAAAACGATGATTTTTATTGTATGTAAGTTATACATACAATACAATAAAACAAATGGAAAAAAGCTATGATAAATATACTCAAGAGGGGATTTAAAGAACATGAACATAATGAGGAGAAAAATGAAAAGTATTAAAAGTGGGGGCAAATAGACTGTACAGCTTAAAAGTACTATATCTGAAATTTTAAAATATCACTAGATGGGTTTAACAGCAGATTAGAAGCTACAAAAGAATAGATCAGTGAACTTGAAGATAGAGCAATAGAAAATGTCCAAACTGAAGCATAGAGAGAGAAAATAAACAACCCTGAAAAACAAAACAAAAAGAATAGCACCTCAGTGACTTGTGGGACAACATCAAGCAGTCTAATCTATGTGTAATTATAATCACAGAAATTGTGTGAGGGTTGAAATTATAATGCCTGTAAATTTTAAAAATTTGTTGAGAATTATAAACACACTTTCATCAGAAATAATGCAAGCCAGAAGACAATGGAGTAACATGGTTAAAGTGCTTGAAAAACAAAAACTTTCAACCTTGAATTCTATACCCAGAAAAAATATCCTTTAAAATGAAAGTGAAAGAAAGACATTTTAGGCAAACAAAAGCTGAAAGAATTTGTTGTTAATAGACCTGAACTATAAGAAATATAAAAGAAAAAGAAAAATTTCAAGTTGAAGGAAAATGATACGAGATGGATTCTTGGATCTACACAAATATGTGGTTAAATTAAAAGAGCTTGCATCTTGTTTTTAAATTTCTTTAAAGAAAATTTATGGAGCCAGGCAGCACAGGACACGTGCTCGCATGCGTCCCCATTTAGTCAGGTTCTAGTTCAGTCATCCCCACTGCAGAAGTGCAGCCGAATGGGCCAAGGTGCCGCATCTGTGGCAAGAAAGGCAAGGTTCAGTCTTTAAAAAATACAACATAAAAATGGCTTCAAAACATTGAGGGTATAATGCAAAGTGAAATAAGTCAGAGGGAGAAGGTCAAATACCGTATGATTTCCTTCATTAAGTAGTAGATAATAACAACAATAAACAAACACATAGGGACAGAGATTGGATTGGTGGTTACCAGAGGGGAAGGGGGGAGGGAGGAGGGTGAAAGGGATAATTCGGTACATGTGTGTGGTGATGGGTTGTAATTAGTATTTTGGTGGTGAACATGATGTAGTCCATGCAGAAATAGAAGTACAATGATGTACACCTGAAATTTTCACAATGTTATAAACCAATGTTACTGCAATAAACAAAAAATTAAAAAAAAAAAAAAAAATGGCTTCAAAAAGAGCTCTGGTCATCCTGGCTAAAGGAGCAGAGGAGACGGAGATGGTCATCCCTGTAGATATCATGAGATGAGCTGGAATTAAGGTCAAGATTGGGGGTCTGGCTGGAAAAGACCCAGTACAATGTAGCCGAGATGTTATCATCTGTCCTGATACCAGTCTGGAAGATGCAAAAAAAAGAGGGACCTTATTTTTTAATGTGGTGGTTCTGCCAGGAGATAATCTGGGTGCACATAATTTATTTGAGTCTGCTGCTGTGAAAGAGATACTTAAGGAACAAGAAACTAGGGAGGGCCTTATAGCCCCTATCTGTATAGGTCCTACAGCTCTGTTGGCTCATGAAATAGGTTTTGGAAGCAAATTTGCAACACATCCACTTGCTAAAGACAAAAAGGTGACTGGAAGTCATTACAGCTACTCCAAGAATTGTGTAGAAAAGGATGGCCTGATCCTTACAATCTGAGGTCCTGGAATCAGCTTTGAGTTTACTCTTGCTATTATTGAGGTGCTGAGCAGAAAGGAGATGACTGGTCAACTGAAGGCTCCACTTGTCTTAAAGATTAGAGCAGAAATATTTGATAATGAGTTCAAGAAATATGCCAATTTTTTTTTTTTTTGTGAGGAAGATCAGCCCTGACCTAACATCTATGCCAATCCTCCTCCCTGTGCTGAGGAAGACCGGCTCCGAGCCAACATCTACCGCCAATCCTCCTCCTTTTTTTTTCCCCCAAAGCCCCAGTAGATAGTTGTATGTCATAGTTGCACATCCTGCCAGCTGCTGCATGTGGGACGCGGCCCCAGCATGGCTGGAGAAGCAGTGCGTCGATGTGCGCCCGGGATCTGAACCCCGGGCTGCCAGCAGTGGAGCGTGCACACCCAACCACTAAGCCACAGGGCCGGCCTGAAATATGCCAATTTTAATCCATTTTCACTGTGTTCACTTTAAAACAAAAATGGGTGGTTAGTGTGTGGAGAAGCCATCAGCACTGCCCTCATGAAGTATAGTTGTGAAATGATAACTACACAAAGATTCCTCAACCTACAGTCGTGTCCCCACATTTCTGAACCTTGATTGCAGAATAAACAGGGAATTTAGCAAAAAAAAAAAAAGAAAAGAAAATTTACTGTTTAAAATGATAATAATGACAATATGTAGAAGCAAAATATATGACAACAATAGCACAAAGGACAAGAGGCAGGAAATGGGAGTATGTTGTTATAAGATTGTGTATGAAGTGGCATAATATTATTTGCAGGTAAATTCTGTAAGTCAAATATGCATTTTATAAGCCCTTAAAGCAATCATTAAAAAGTCGTATAATAAGTCAGTAGACAAGATAAAATGGAATATTAGAAAAATATTGAATCCAAAAAAAGGCAGGAAAAAAGGAATTAAGAACAGAGGGGACAAATAGGAACAGATAGAAAGATGGTAGACTTATAGATAATCTAATTAAAATCATATAGATAATTCAATTAAAAGTAAGAGGTATAAACACTTCAATTAAAAGGCAGAGACTGTCAAATGAATAAACATATGCTATTTACAAAAAACAGGTTTTAAATATAAAGAGCCAGATAAGTTAAAAGTAAAATGATGGAAAGAGATATACCACACAAAGACTACTTGTAAGAAAGCTGGAATGACAATATTAATATCAGACAAAGCAGACTTTAGGATAAGGAATATTACCAGAGATAAAGAGGGTTATTAAAAAATAATAAAGGTGTCCATTTTAAATTTATATTCAGTTAATAACAGAGCTTCAAAATACGTGAATCAAAACCTGACAGAACTAGAGGAGAAATCAACAAATCAACAATTATAGTTGAAGATTTCAGCACTCCTCTCTCAATCATAGAACAAATAGATAGAAAATCAGTAAGGATATAGAAGACTTAATCAATTTGATCACAATCAATTTGACCTCATTAGCCTTATAAAACACTCCATTCAATAACTACAGAATGCATATTCTTTTCAAGTGTTTGTAGAACATTCACCAAGTTAGACCATTATGCTGGGTCATAAAACAAGTTTCAATAAGTTTAAAAGGATTGTAATCATGCAGAGTATTTCTGTGATCAGAGTGGAATTATATTAGAAATGAATAACTGTGATATCTAGAAACTATACACAAATTTGCAAAATATTGACAATATCAATAAAATTGGTAACTCTAGCCAGACTGGTTAAGAAATAAAGAGAGGGGACACAAATCACTAATATCAGGCATCAGAGATAGGATATTGCTACAAATCCCATAGACATTAAAAACAAAATAAAAGAATATTGTGAAAACTGTATTCTGATAAATTTAACAACTTAGATGAAATAGACACATTCCTGGAAAGACATAAATCACCAAACTGACACATGGAGAAATAGATAAACTTAATAATCCTATATTGTTTAAAGGAAGTGAATTCATAATTAAAAGACTTCACACAAAGGAAATTCCAGACTAGATGGCTTCACTGGTGAATTCTATCAAACAGTTAAGGAAGAAATAATGCTAATCTTAAAGAAATTCTTCAAGAATACAGAGGAAAAGTCTTCACAACTCATTTTATGGGGCCAGCATTATCCTGTTACTAAAACCAGACAAAGACATTACAAGAAAAGAAAACTCCGGACCAACCAATGTCCCTCATGACTGTAGATGCAAATGTCCTTAACAAAATACTAGCAAATCGAGTCCAGCAATATACGGAAAGGATAGTGCATCATGACTAAATGGGGTTTACACCAGAAATGCAAGGTTGGTTTAAGATTTAAAAATCAGTGTAACTCACCATCTTAACAGAATAAAGGAGAAAAACCACCTGATCACCTCTATAGATGCAGAAAAAGTATTTGACAAAATTCAACATCCCTTTGTAATTTTTAAAAAAGAAACTTTTGGAAAACAAGGAGTAGAAGGGAACTTCGTCGGGCCGGCCCCGTGGCTTAGCGGTTAGGTGCGCGTGCTCCGCTGCTGGTGGCCTGGGTTTAGATCCCGGGCGCGCACCGACACACCGCTTCTCCGGCCACGCTGAGGCCGCGTCCCACATACAGCAACTAGAAGGATGTGCAGCTATGACATACAATTATCTACTGGGGCTTTGGGGGAAAAAAAATAAATAAAATTATAAAAAAAAAAAAAAAAGAAGAGAACTTCCTCAACTTTATAAAAGACATCTACAAAGAACCTAAAGGTAGCATCATACTTAACGGTGAAAGACTAAACACTCTGCACCTAAGATAGGGAATAAGACAGGATATTAACTCTTACACTTCTATTCAATGTTGTACTAGAAGTCCTAGTCAGCGAATTAAGGTAAAAATAAGAAATAAAAGGCATACAGATTGGAAAGGAAGAAGTAAAACGGAGTTTCTTTGAAAATGATGTGATTGTGTACATAGACGATCTTAAGAAATCTGCAAGAAAGACACTACCAGAACTAATGCATGAATTTTACAAGGTCACACAGAGTCAATACAGAAAAACCTAATGTATTTCTCTATACTGCCAATGAACAATTGGAGAATTAGATTTAAAAATACCATTTACAGTAGCATAAAAATTCATAAAATACTTAGAGCTAAATTTATGATGTATGCAATGACCTATACAATAAAAACTATAAAAATTACTGAGAGAAATTAAATAAAATCTAAATAAATGCAGAGATTTACTGCATTCATGGATTGGAAGACTTGATTAAGATGTCACTTCTCCCCAAGTTGATCTGTACATTCAATGCAATCCCAGTCAAAACTCCAGAGGCCTCTTTTGTAGAAATTGATAAGCTGGCTCTAAAATTTAAGTGGAAATGCAAAGGGCCTAAAAAAGCTATAAAACTTTTGAAAAAGAACAAAGTTGGAGAACTTACTCTATCAGATATCAAGACTGTAAAAGTACAGTAAACAAGATAGGGTGACATTGTGGTAAAGATAGACATATAAGTCAATGGAACAGAATGCAGAGTTCAGAAGTATACCCATATATATATATAACCTATTGATTTTTTTAAAAGGTAGAAGATAGCCTTTTTGACAAATGGTACTGAAACAATTGGATACCCATGTGGGAAAAATCAACCTTAATCCTTACCTCACATCACACACAAGATTAACTCAAAATAGAGTAAGGACCTAAATGTAAGAGCTAAAACTATAAAACTTCTAGAAGGAAACAAAATTTTCAGCAAAGATTTCTTAGGCAGTTCCCTAAAAGCACTACCCATAAGAAAAGATATTGATAAATTGGACTTCATTCCCTAAAATCACTAACCATAAAAGACAAGATATTGATAAATTGGACTTCATCAAAATTAAAAACTTTTCTTCCAAAGACATTGTTAAGAAAATGAAAAAGCAAGCCAAAGACTGGGAGAAAATATTCTTGGTACATACATCTGACAAAGAACTTGTATTCAGAATATATAATTTTAATGTATACAGATTATTTACAACTCAATAATAAGAAGACAACCCCATTTTAAAACATGTTCAGGAATTTGAACAGACACTTCACAAAAAATATGTACCAATGGCCAAATATACATATGAAAAGATGCTCAATGTCATTAGTCATCAGGGAAATGCAAATTAAAACCAAAATGAGATACTAGTACACATTCACAAGAATGACTAAAATGAAAATTATTGATGCTACCAAGTGTTGTCAATGATGTAAAGCTTTTGAAATTTTCATACTTTGCTAGTGGGTATGTAAAATCGTACAACCACTTTGGAAAACATTTTGTCAATTTCCTATAAACATACACATACTATATGGTGCAGCAGTTTTACTCCTAAGTATTTACCCAAGAGAAATGAAAACATATAATCACAAAAAGACTTATACACAAATGTTCATAGCAGCTTTATTCATAATAGCTCCATACTGGATGTAACCTAAAGTGCCTGTCAACAGGTGACGGGATAAGCAACTTGTGGTGTCTTTGTACAAGGAATTATTACTAGCAATAAACAAGAACAAACAGCTAATGCATGCAAAACTGTGAATGAATTTTTAAAAGTCAGACAAGAGTACATACTGTATAATTTAGTTGTTGTGAAATGCTAGAAGCAAAACTAATCTGTAATGATAGAAAACAAATTGGTGTTTGCCTAGGGGTGGGTTGGGTGGGGATTTAGTGCAAAGAGGCATAAGGAAACTTTTTGTGGCGATGAAATGTCCTCTATCTTGATTGTAGTGGTGGTTACAAGGATATATATATTTATCAAAGCTCATAGAAATATACCCTTAAAATAGATGCAGTAGTACATACAATAGTATGTAAATTTTGCCTCATTGCAGTTAAAGTTTAAAAAGCAGTGATCCACAGTGCTAATCATTAAAGCCCTGTTGATAATTGTCCTAAATTGGAAACACCCTAAATGTCCCTCAATGAAGGATTGGTTCAATTTTGTTATACCAATAAAATGAAGCCCTATCTAGCCATTAAGAACATATTAGAGAAATAAAATTATTGATCTGGAGAAAATATTTGTACTTTTTTAGTAAATGAAGGTAAAATAAACAAGCCACCTAATAGCCTCCCAATATATAATATGGTTTGGGTTATATCAGTAATTTGTGCTTATATTATTATAACTATATAATTCTATACAGAGCTGAGTTATATAGTAAGCCATGATTCCTTTTCCTTTCTTGCATAAGTTTTTGTTTTCCCTACAGTTAACAATTGTTCTTCATTTGCTTAGTTTTCTCTATACTTATTCCTAATTCAGCTCCAAACTTTCTGCTGATTATCTAAACCTGCACTGTCCAAAATGGTAGCCACTAACCACACGTGGCTATTAAAGTTTAAATTAATTTTAATTAAAATAAGTGATAAGTTCAGTTCCTCAGTCACACTAGCCATATTTCAGGTGCTCTGGATAGTGACTACTCTATTGGACAGTGCAGCTATAGAACATTTTCATCATCACAGAAAGATCTAATGGACAGTGCTGGTCTAAATTTCCTGTCCGATATTCATAAACAACTATTTCATCCTCACTGAGAAATTACTCCTGGAGCTTTTCCACTTTGACCAAATCTGGATGATTGCTTTCTCTGCCAGGTGCCTGACTCTCATCCTGAAATCTCCCTTCACCAATTTCCGGGGAATTCTTTGCCGCTCCTATGTTAGATCTCCTGTTTCCTATTCTTGGTTTGCACCCTCTTTTTGGTGGAGTACATCCTTTGGTAACTTCCTTAGAGAGAGTTGATGGGAGGTAAGTTTTTGAGATCTTACATGCCCTAAAAATATCATTATTCTACCCTTACGTTTGATTGAGAGTTTGACTGGAAATAAAAATCTAGGAGGACAATTATTTTTTACGATAATTTTGAGGCATTATTCCTTTGTCTTCTAGCTTCCAGTGTTGCTATTAAGAATTTCCAAGCCATTTTGATTCTGAGTTTTTGTATATTATCTGTTTTTTCCTGTCTGGAAGCTTTTTTCCTCAGGTTTCTGAAATTTCATCGTGTTGTGCCTTGATGTAGGTCTATTTTCATTCATTATTTGCACTTGTCATTCAGTGGCCCATATGAATCTGGTAATTCAGGTATTGCTTCAGTTCTGGGAAATTTTCTTGAATTATTTCCTTGATGAAAATTATGTCCCCTCAAATTTCTCTGTCCTTTCTTTCTGGATCTCCTAATATTTAGAGAGTAGACCTCCTGTACAGGTACTCTATTTTAAAAAATCTTTTCTCTCCAATTTTCCTTGTCTTTGTGCTTTTGTTCTGCTCTTGTGAATAACTCTTCAACATAATTCTACTCTTCTATTGAGTTTTCATTTGTGCAATTGTATTTTCATTTCCAAGAGCCTTTTGTTGTTGTTCTCTGAACGTTCCTTGCTATGGCATCCTATTCTTGTTCATGATTACAGAATTGTCTTTTATCTCAAAGGGTATTAATTACCTCTAGATAGATTTCTTCTCTCTGTATATCTGTGTTTGTTCCCTCTGTTTGCTGTTTCCTCCTCTACACCTGTCTACTTCTCTTACCTCTCTCTCCTCAGAAGTTCGAAGATGGCTGGTAGTCCTTGGTTGTCTGCTCATATTTAAGCGTGACGGGACTAGAAAGCTCTGAGCTTGTGGATGATTGTGATTGTGGGCTTTATTGTAGAATGATCTGGTCAGGCCTTTGGGGGAATTCTCAATATCTGTATTTTTAAATCTTTCTTCTTGGTCAGTTTCTTCAGAGTCTAGGTTGGCCACCAGTGTTTTAGGAGCTAACTAGAGACAGAGGGCTGAGGGTCTTCACATTCTGTATGCATAGTTTCACTTAATTCCTCAGTTCTGGTACCATAACTCTGCCTCAACTGCGCTTTGTATCCCACTATCCAAAGACCTCTATCACCTGCTCCAGAGAATAAACTTCTGATTTTATGCTCAGATGAGTGAAGGGCAACTGTTTGGTTCTGCAAAGTTGGGGAAGGGATCTGAGGATTCCAAGTGCTTTATAAATGTCTTTCAGTTTTGTCTTATTTTATCTCCTCTACCCACCCTCTTTATCCCCTCTTCTAAAAATACCTGAGGCTGGAAATTCCTTAGAATGATGTACATTTGGATGGTCCTTGGTTTGCTCCACTGCTAGTTTAAGTTTCTTGGGTCTCTACCTTACTTACCTGTCATCCATATGCTTTCTAGCTCCCAAAATTTTACTGCTGTTGTCTTTTCTCTTATTTTTTTCTGTCCTTTTGAGTTTCTGCTCTTTAAACAAATCTCTTTACTGTCATTCTAGTAGGGTTTGAGGAGGAAGCTAAATAAATGTGTGTGTCAATCTACCCATCTTTACCCAGAAATCAGTAAATATATTTCTAAAAAAATAAATATGTCAAGAATTAGTTTATAGGAAAAGCAATGCATTTTTTTCTTTAAGAATTTTGGTCTGAAGAATAAAAATAATATTACTTGATTCGTACAGGATTTATGAGAATTGTTAAAGCATTGCTTAATAATTTTAACATGAAAAACACTTCATAATACTATCAAAATACGACAATATTATATTTAAAGAATTTAAGCCTAAATCGTCCAGGAGAGAATATTAGCTCGTAGTCTCCCATTTGGAAATAAACACTTCAGCTGGGTAGAGGGCCACTAAATATAATAATGACATTATCTAAAAATATTTGCATGTTTTTATCTCTCCTCATACTGTATCTTTTCAGAGCTTGCCAGAATATCTGTAGTCTCAATTTAGGACAAAAATATTGGTAAAACGTAGTTTGAAAGTTGACAAAGATACTTTCCTATTAATTTGTAAGAACATACAGAGAGATCAAATTCCTCCACTTGGTTTTGGATGCTTTGTGTCATAATCCTGACTTTGTTCAAAAGCAAGACTTTGAAATTCTCAGAGTAGAAGGAGAGGAGGAAAATTTGAGTTGGTCTAAACGTTAGGTAGAAAAAGCTGTCATGTGATCCTGATTACTCCTCTAGTTACTGTGCTGCTTCCTTCCTTTCTTTACCAAATTTCTTACAAGATGCTTTCTGTTTACCACATCCCTCCTCACTGCTCTTTGACTTGGAAAGCTGCCTTCTTCACTCATCTTCACGTTCTTAACTAGTCTCTTCAAAATAAACAATGCCTTTTAAATTAATAGATCTTACAGTCTTTACTCCTTTTTTCATTCTTCTTGACCTACTTTATGATGTTTACTATATACTCTCTTTTAAATGTTCCTTTTTATTTCTATGATACTATATTGTTCTCATTGTCCTTCTATCTGTCTGACCTGTCATCCATTTTTCTCTGTCACTTTTGTTTCTCCTCCCACCTCTAATTGTAGACAAACCTCAACATCTCCAAGGTCTCTGACCGTATACTCTTCAAGCTCTATGTACTTTCTTTTGGAGGATTCATCCATTCTCAGGGCTTTAAGCATCACATGTATGCTGTTGACTCCCCAACTCTTATCTTGAGCCTTGACTTTGCCCCAGAGCTCTAGTTCTATGTCTTTTACCTTCTATTGGGCATTTCCACTTTGATGTCCCACTGTCATGTCAAATCTAGCATGCTCATCATTTTATTCACCAGTGCCCTCCCCCTTCCATACCCAGAACAACTTTCCCTACCCAATTTCCCTGCCTCTCAGCATCACCTTATCCTCTCAATGTCTTAAATTCAGAATCTTGAAATCATTCTCCTTATTTAGTCAGGTGTCAAAATTCCCTCAAGCCTTCCCTTTCCAGTCTGTTCTTACTGCCAAAACTTGAGTCCAGGCCTTTATCCTTTTGCATTTGAATTGACTGCCACAGCCTCCAGGCTCTCCCACAGCCTCCTGCTCTATCCCAAATACCGCTGCCAGTCTAATCTTCTTTATTTCATCATATCACTTCCCTAATCAAAATATCTCATGACTCCTATTTCCCACTACATCAAGTCTAAACACCTCTACCTGGCTTTCAGGCTGCTTATGATCTGGCTCCACATTACCTGTCTTATTTCCCACTATTACCCAACATGTTCCCCTTCCTTGAGTTAGGTCAGTCTCCTCACTGTCACAAGAACAAGCCAAGTTCATTTCTGCCTCAATATCTTAACAAATATACTTTCTTTTGCCTGGAATGCCTTTCTTCTTTCCATTGATCCAAATCATATCCATCTTGCAAGAGAATGTCTATGCTTGCTGTGTTCACTTCCCTGCTTTCTGTTCTCTTTAACCCACTTTAATCAGGTGTTCATCTCACCACTCCACTGTCCAATACATGATTCGTATTATTTTCCTATCATTAGTCACTTCCTCAGTCTTTCCCGTCTCAGTAAATGACACCATCATTTACCCACTTGCTCTAACTAAAACCCTAGGAGCCATCCTTGATTCCTCTCCCTCATAACCTACATCCAGTACATCAGCAAGTCCAGTTAGCTGTCCTTTCAAAATACATTTCGAACCTGACCACTTCTCACTATCTTATTGCTACCCCTCTGGCCCAAGTAAACAGTACCCCTGCAGTGGTCTCCCTGCTTTCACTTTTGCTCTTGCATAGTTTATTTGACACAAAGCATCCAGAATCATCTTTTAAAGATATGAATCTACTCGTGTCACTTCACTTTTCACGGCCTGCAAGGCCATACCTGATCTACTCTAGCCCAAGGCTCTGACCTTAGCTCCTGCCAATTTCTCCTCGCTCCTTCATCTCCAGCTGCTTTGACCTTCTTTCTGTTTCTAAAACAAGCCAAGCTTATTGACACCTCACTCACACGTGGACACATTTCAAAATAATCACTAGAAAAGTTTGAACAGAATAAATGTCTTTAGTTTCTACAGTATTTGCCAGTAAAATATATATTATATCAAGGGGAAAAAACAGAAAATTTACAATCTCTTTTTCTAAAATAATATTTTGTATAAATTTATGTTTATTTTGAGACACTCTCTAACTTATAGAAAAGCTGTAAGTACAACAAAAACAATGTTTTTTCTGAACCAGTTGCTTCATCACTCCTGAATACTATAGTATGCAATTCCTAGAAGCATGGACATTCTCCTACACAATCACAATACAACCAAGAAAACTAGGAAATTAACTTTGACACGTTACTATCAACTAACCCTCAGACTCCATTCAAGTTTTGCCAGTTGTGCCAATAATGTCCATTAAAGCAAAAGGATTCAGGTTAGATCACGTGTTGCATTTAGTTGTTAAATTTCTTTAGCCTCCTTTGGCTTGGAACAGTTCCTCAGTATTGCCTTGACTTTCATGACCTTGACATGTTTTTACAGAATGGGCCAGTTATGTTATAGAATGTCCTTCAATTTGGGTTTGTCTGAAGTTTCCTCATGATTAGATTTCAGGGTATGCATTTTTTTCAAGAATGCCACAGAAGTGGTGTCGAGTACTCATTGCTTCCTGTCAAGTGACACATGATTTTGATCTGTCCCAGTACTGATGATGTTTATTTTGGTCACTTGATTAAGGTAGTTTCTGTCAGACTTCTCTACTATAAAGTTATTCTCTTCCTTTGTAATTAATAAGTAGTTTGTAGGGAAGTAATTTGAAACTATGTAAATTATCCTGTTTCTCCTCAAACCTCCCATTTATTCATTATTTATTTATATCAATATAGACTCATGAGTGCTTATTTTATCCATTACTATCATTATTTATTTTGATGCTCTCATTGTCTCAGATTTTGCCAGTGGTAACCCCTTCAGGTTGGCTTCTGTGTTCTTTGACATGTCCCCTTACTTCTTGGAGTATTTTCTTACATTCTGGCACAATAAGCTGTTCCAGGCTCATCTTGTACTTTCCTCGTCCCAGTACCGGAATCAGCCATTTCTCCAAGAACCCCTGGTTTTTAATGGTTCCTTTTAGCAGCCAAGATGTGGGCTTTCTCAGTGGACAGATCTAGAGAACATATGTCTGAATATATGCACACACACACATACACACATATTCATCTATATTTATGTCTCTATATGGAAATCCATGAGTTCACACCTATACCGTCAATTCCATCCAGAGGTCATTCTAGTTTTCTCACTTTCCATATTTGTAATTTCTTTCTCTATCACTGAGAAACCTGGCTCCCATTATACTTAACATATTTACTTATTTTATCAGTCCCCTCAAATGTAACCAAATTCCCATCCTTGCCACCTTCCATACACACATATGATACCCATCTCACTCCTCTAGGGCTCTGACTCTCTTGCCTTGGATCTTTTCCCCACATAGATGTGATGCCCTCCTCACCCTGCTGGGGCTCTGACACCCCACTATGGATCACCCATACTTGTGAGGCCCTCTTCACTCCATTCAGGCTCTGACTCCTCACGCCAGGCCTGTCCTCCACATGGATGCCCTCCTCATTCTGCTCAGACTCTGACACCCCCCCGTGCAGACGCCTAACTTGCTCTGCCACACATAACACTGGTGTTAGGACTGAACTGTTCATCAAGGGATGGGAAGAGAGAGAAGGGCTAAGGTCAATATTTTATTTAGAAAATGCTTTCTAGTTAGTGTAGATTTGACTACAAGTTGAGATGGCTGTAACATTTCTGTTCCCTTTCCCCTAAAAAAGCATATATTATCAATATCAATCAATCTGAAATAGCATAGCAATCAGTGAACAAGAAACCAAATCATTTCTCAAAGAACACTCAATCTAGATCAATGTAAAAACAAGACATCCAAATACAAAAGAAAGATTCCCTCACATTTTTTCCATCTTTTGTTCAAATGTTTTGGTATTAGGACACAGTTTCAGATCACTATTAAGCACTAATGCTTATGATAAGTTCATTAACCTTACATTTTGAAGAGGTGGTTTCTGATGCCTGAGGCCCTTGAATCAAAATTAATTTTATCTTTTAAAACTGAGAAATGCAAATATTTTGTCACAATAACATTACTGTCATTCAGTTATACCACAAGACTTTGCAAGGCAACGTCTATACTGAATTGATTATCCTTTGAAACTTTAGAACTAAAACCTCTGCAAGATTGCCCTTGATAACCGTTTCACGGAGATGAAGCTCTGACGAGGAGTCAGGATGTTGCCATCAAACAGACTACAACCCCTGGAGACTACAACTTTCTCAGGACAAAAATACCCAAGTTTGTGTCCAAATCCTTTAAAGATATAAACTAACCATTCCAAGAAGTAGCTTTCTCATTCCTACACTTACTCCAAATTTTCTTTGTCTGAGAAAGGCAAATTTAGCCTTTCTTCTAAATCAAGATATGATATGACTGCACTTTTGTTTAATTCTAAGCCAAAACATTCCCAAACTCCCACTGCATTCCTGGGAAGCCCTAAATGCTGTTAAAGTGCTCTCTTGGCCATGTCTCATTCCTTTAGGGAGTCAAGCATCTCCATCTATATCCTCTCAGAGACCATGAAAATAGAACAGGGACTCCATGACTGCTCCGACCAGGTGGGTTAGATTAGCTTTACAGTCCACTTACAAGGAAGCTAACAAGGCTCCTCTGTGGGTGTTTGAGCACACTTTACAAAACTGCTGATGACCTCATGAACCAAAGAAAGCAGTTCTCACATTGTGGACTAAGCCTAAATATTAATGCTACTTTATATTTATGTAGTGACTTTTTTCCACGGAGCTCCGACCTCTTTACAGACATTATGTCATTAATCCTCAAAGCATCGCTGTTTGGTATATGGCAAATATTATCCCCCTCCCTTTTTTTTTACTGTGATGGAAACTTGCAAGTCAGTGATGAAACCCAGCCCCCTGGTTCTCAGTCTGTGCGCTATACCATGAAAAAAAAAAACAGATGAATACTTTTTCAAGCTTATTCATCGCTTCGTGGGTGGGATTTGAAAGGATGTCTCAGTTTGTGTGCATTTCAATTTTCAGTGTCTCTAGCTTCTATGCTCCTCTTTTCTTTCTTCATTTTAAGTTAAGCATTTTCAAGCATATGTAGTTCATCTTCCACTGTTGCATTTACAGGAACACTAGATTGTAGCTGAAATTTGAAGTGAAAGACTTTGTTATTGAATATGTAATCTCACTTATCACTCAGAGATCCCTTATACTTCTCATACCCCAAGATAAGTTAGATTTTTTTTTTTAATCCCCATGCCAGCTCAGGGCACATTTCATTTATAGCAACCACAAATTCATCAAAATCGGGTAATGTTCAACTAGATATAACCAGTTGTTACTGAGTGATTGACATGTACCACATATTGTGCAAACATTTTCAAATACATGGTCTTATTTTACATATGTAATATTCCATGAAAACCTGTTAGATGAATGTGCATGGAAACACTCTCTTAGAGCAGGGCAAGAAAAAAAAGGCACTAATAGAAATATGGCCTCAGCTGCTATATCACAAAAAAAAAAGAGCTCAATTAACTCTAATTCCCTTAGTGGAAATCCCCGGTGTAAATATTTCCACAAAAAGGGAAAATGTGGGTAAATTCAAAAAACCACCAGGAATTAGCTCAATACCCACAAAGCAAAAAAAAAAAAAAAAAAAACTTAAAAAAGATTGGTTACTGCATACTGAACAATTAATGCAAAGCATAGAGAAGAGAACAAAACATAGCCATATCTAATGATGACAAATGTTTCTAGATTTCACTTAAACACTTCCTAATCAGGAATATCAGAACCAGGAATTGTGAACTACAATGGTATAACTTTAAACACTCACAAAAATCAGTTTCACATCTCATTTTTTAATTCCTTTATATGACCCACTGTCATGTTGTTTTCCGAATCGGTGGATATCTGTACATTGCTGAATTAGATAATGTCAGTGAAAAGAGAGATACTGGGGAAAAATGAGAAAAACTCCTCTAAAACAAGGAGAAACTTTCAACTTTTAACCATTAAATTCTGAAAGCCTCAGAGTAAAAATGTGCCAGATGCCCTGAAACAATAATACTACTCCACTCTGCTTTCTGGCCCAGCCTGATTTGAAATAGCCCTACATTTCTAAATAAATAGTGTTTAATTTGAAACTGAGCAGCCCTACCCCATCATGGAAAATCTTTATAGGTTGGAAAATATGTACAGTATGTCATACTTTAGATATATAATCTAGCCATATTCTGTAGCATAGCTATGCTGCAGTTTATACTCAACAACTGTGAGTTTTTAAGAAAATATATTCATAACATTCTAAATGTTTGTTTTTTTCTTGTAATAGGAAATAGCAGCCAAGGGGAGTACCCTGTATCCCAAGTAAAAATTTAGCGATGGGGAAACTTAGAAAGTGGTAGTCAAAAAACTGATGTTTGCCCTAGCAGGGTTGCCGTGCATGGTTGTGTTGATTGTGCATTGTACAATTTCCAGGGATACCTAAAAACACAGACAACAAGGTGAATGGTGACCCTTGGAGGTGAGCAATGCCTGACAGTCCTGATCTTAACTAACAAAGCTTTTGAAAATGCTCATGTTTTTTCTCTTCAGTTTTTCACAACTGAAGATCAGCTGTGAACTGCCGTAGGCCTTTTATTATTGTTCCTTATGTTTTTTTGTGTGTGCAAAGTTCTTAGTTTTTCCTCTCCATATTGGTTCCAAAAGACTTCTCTACTGACTGAGCTTCAGCACATTGGTCTGGCTTTCTCCCAGCTCTAGGTTTTCATGAGTCAGGAAAAACGTGTGCAGTTTGAGAAGAAGCTGGTCAGATGTGCTCTACCAGCCCTGGGCTAATGTATGAAGTCTCTCCCCCCATTCTCCTTCTTCCCCTACATTTCTACAGCATACTGCTTTTACCTTTATTTAGCTGTTACTGCAGCTTACCAATGTTGGATGTTGGTTAGAGTTCACTGTTTACACATCTGTGTCCCTCACTACCTTGAAACACTCTGCTGCCCCTCCTTGCCATCCTGCTGCTCTCATCACCACCACAGCACTTAGTGTGGTACCTTGAATCTCTGCTTTCCTGACCCTCCTCTTTTACCCTTCCACTCTTTGGTTCTCCTTCATTTCCATTAGTCAGGAGGAAAACATGTATTCTCTAGATGGGAGGATAACTGGAGGCAATGGAAGAAAGTCCACCTTCGTGCTGTATGAGACTAGGAGTGGCCCTGCAGATGGGTCTGTTACTTGGTCACAGCCCTCCACTTCCTCATTTACTCTTACTGTGGCCAGGCCTGGTCCAGCTTTAGTAAAACAATTTGAAGAGAATAATATTGGGAATTTTATAGCAGTTTAAATTTTTTAGTGGTGCAGCTGATTTCAGAATGAAAACAGGACGGTTTCTGGAAGAACAGTACAAGAAACTGGTAACAGAGGTTGCCTTCTAGGGAGGGAGTTAGGTGGCTCTGGGATGGCAGGGAGACTCTCACTGTATACCTTTATTTTACCTTTTGAATTTCATACTATGTGACTGTATTAGCTATTGAAATAGATAAATAAAACAACGAAAAAGGAAGCAGGCAATTAAATGACTAGACTTGAACTAAATTGATGCCATAGAAAATTCTGTTAATTATAGGAAAGGATTCCAATATATTTAAAAATAAAAGTAGATCAGTAAGAGAGGTATGATTATTTTCCTTTTGAATTAGAAATTTTGAAAATGTTTCACTGTTTCCTGGAAAAGTAAAATAAAAATTAAGTTTAGGTGTCTGCCCCTCATATAAAACTTATTTTCACTCTAAACACCCAACTACTTCTCTTTAGGATTTTCTTTTTCTTTTTTTCTTCAAGTGAACTTAGGGCCAATTTAAAGTGAAAATCTGACTTAGTGAATGTGTCTTTGCCACTTTGTCTCCACCTTGTATGGAAGAACTATTCAGGGGGTGCCAGAGTTGCTAAGTGTTGTCTGCTTTGCCCTCTCCTTCCTGCCAGGGAGAGTAGGCAGTTATGACCCAAGGTTTGAATATCACATTGATAGAGATCTTCTATCTCAGACAGTCTCCATATCAGAGTGGTCTTTTCTGTATATTTTATGGGACCGATCTCTATAGTCATTTCTGTACTTACAGTTATACTATGTTCCTTTCAACACCTGCTGAAGCACTTTATAGAGACCTAGATTCAAACAAATGACCTACATAGCAACTATGAGAAGCAGGGTATCACATTTCCAATTCTGTATCTATTATCTGCTCATCTCTTTTTTGAAGAATCAGCAAACCTGTGTCAAGTTTAGTACATCTAATAACACCATCATGTCATTGCCTATAGGTTTCCTCCTGCATGCCACAAACCAAGAAACAACTTTTTCATTTTTATAGTTTCTTCAAGTATGTGCTGAGTGTGTTTATATGTATTTTATATGTCTTCCCTTAGCTACCACAGAGTTCATTACTTACATTCATTGCTTACTCAGGCATTTGAAAGTAGGAAAGTAACTGACAGTTTTCTATTGAAAAGTATCTAATAATATTTTAGAATATCTTATAATTGTAAGGTAAGCAAAATAAACTTTAAGGTTTTCAAATTCTTCTATTACCTTTCTAGCTCACAAATAAAAATGGTTTCATAATAAAACTTTTGTCACATTGAAAAAATTGGAAAATGGAAATAAGGGGAAACAAAGAAATGAAGTAATAAATATGTTGATTATAAACATATCAAGTAATAAAAGACATAATTTTAACAGAATTAATAAGAAAATTAACATGGAACTTCATATTTTTAATATAACTTTAATTATACAAGTTACACGTGACTACATTCTCACAGATAATTAAAAAACTACCAATAAGGATATTCCATATCTTTGACTTTGTATTGAAAACACACACACACACACACACACACACACACACACAAGATGTAGCGTGCACTATGGTAGCCACTAGCTACATGTGGCCAATTCGAGTTGCGATGTGCTATAAGTGTAAATTATACACTGAATTGTGAAGACATAGTATGAAAAAAAATAATGTATCATATCTCAATAATTTTTATATTGATTACATATTGAAATATTTTCGGTATATTGGATTAAATAAAAATAATTATTAAAATTTAACTTCATCTGGGGCTGGCCCCGTGGCTCAGCGGTTAAGTGCACGGGCTCCACTGCTGGCGGCCCGGGTTTGGATCCCAGGCGCGCACCAATGCATCGCTTGTCCGGCCGTGCTGAGGCGGTGTCCCACATACAGCAACTAGAAGGATGTGCAGCTATAACATACAACTATCTACTGTGGCTTTGGGGAAAAAGAAGAAGGAGGATTGGCAATAGATGTTAGCTCAGAGCTGGTCTTCCTCAGCAAAAAGAGGAGGATTAGCACGGATGTTAGCTCAGGGCTGATCTTCCTCACACACATACACACACACACACACACACACAAAAATTGAACTTCATCTGTTTCTTTTTTAAAATATATTTACTAGAAAATTTAAAGTTATATATATGGCTTATAATTGTGTCTTGCATTCTATTTCTATAGGACTGCACTATATATATGCATAGATATATATGGATATATAGTGTGTATATATATACATACACATACATATATTTAATTTGTGGACATTTTAAAAGAATAAATGGGATAATATTGTCTTTTTCTGAAACTTGCTTTTTTTACTTAACATATGTCTTGGAGATTTTTGCTTGTTAATATATTTAGATTAACCTCATTCTTTTTAACTACTGCATAGTATTCCTTAGTAGTCAAGTGCTCTAGTTTGTTTCAACTTTCTGCTGTTACTGGAACATTCAAGTTGTTTTCACTTTTCCTTAGGAAGAGTGCTTCAGGGAATGTTCTTGAACTAACTCTGTGTGCATATGGAAGCATTTCTCTAGAGTAGAGGCCTGGGGGTTCGAGGATATGTGCATTTGAAGTTTTTGTAGATCCTCCAGATTGTCCTGTTCAAAGACTATACCACCGTAGGAAATGTGTTTTCCTTCACAGTTTCTTCTTCTTCTTCTTCTTTTTTTTTTTATCATGTGCCACTTTTGTTTTCATTTTTTTATCCTGGTAAAATATATATCTAACATAAAATTTATCATTTTAATTAACTGTTTTTAAGTGTACAGTTCAGTAGCATTAAATATATTCATATTGTTGTGCAACCATCACCACCATCCATCTCCAGAACTTTTTCTATTTTTGCAAAATGAAACTCCATACCCATTAAACAGTAACTCCCTATATAAACTCCCCTTCTCTCTCCCTAGCCCCTGGAAACCACCATTCTACTTTCTGTCTCCACGAATTTGACTGCTCTAGGTACCTCATATAAGTGGAATCATACAGTATTTGTCCTTAATGACTGGCTTATTTGACTTAGCATAATGTCCTCAAGCTTTATCCATATTGTAGCATATATCAAAATTTCCTTCCTTTTTAAGACTAAATAATATTCCATTGTATGTAAATACCACATTTTGTCTATCCATTCATATACCGATGAACATTTGGGTTGCTTTCACGGTTTGGCTATTGTGAATTATGCTGCTGTTAACATGTTAACATGGATGTACAAATATCTGTTCAAGTTCCTGCTTTCAGTTCTTTTGGGTAAATACCTAGAAGTGGAATTGCTGGATCATATAGTAATTCTATTTTTAGTTTTATGAGGAACTGCCATACTGTTTTCCATAGCATTGCATCATTTTACATTCCCACCAGCAATGCACAAGGGTTCCAGTTTCTCCACATCATCCCCACTACTTTTCTTTTCTTTTTAATAATAGCCATCTTAATGGGTGTGAAGTGATATCTCATTGTGGTTTTGATTTGCATTTCCCTAATTGTTAGTAATGTTGAGAATCTTTTCATTTGCTTATTGGTCATTTGTATATCTTCTTTGGAGAAATGCCTATTCAAGTCCTTTGCCCAGTTTTTAGTCAGGTTGTTTTTGTTGTTGTTGAATTGTAGTTCTTTATATATTGTGGATATTAATCTCTTATCAGTATATGCTTTGCAAATATATTCTCTTATTCCATGGGTTGTCTCTCTTGTTAATATTTTGATGCATGAAAGTTTTTAATTTTTATGAAGTCCAATTTATCTATTTTTTCTTTTGTTGCCTGTGTTTTGGTGTCATATCCAAGAAATCCTTGCCAAATCCCATGTCATGAAGCTTGCCCTCTATGTTTTCTTCTAAGAGTTCTATACTTTTAGCTCTTATGATTAGGTCTTTGATCCATTTTGAGTTAATTTTTGTGTGTAGTATAAGGATCCAACTTCATTCTTTTGCATGTGGGTATCCAGTTTTCTCAACACCATTTGTTGAAAAGATTTTCCTTTCCCCATTGAATGCTCTTGACACCCTTGTTGAAAATCATTTGACAATATAAGTGAGGGTTTATTTCTGAGCTCTCTATTCTAGTCCATTGGTCTATTTGTCTGTCTTTAGGCCAGTACTGCATGTTTTGATTACTGTAGCTTTGTAGTAAGTTTCTTTTTTTAATTATTTATTTTTTTTCCACCAAAGCCCCAGTAGATAGTTGTATGTCATAGCTGCACATCCTTCTAGTTGCTGTATGTGGGACGCGGCCTCAGCATGGCCGGAGAAACGGTGCCTCAGTGCGCACCTGGGATCCTAACCCGGGCCGCCAGCAGCAGAGCACATGCACTTAACCGCTAAGCCATGGGGCCGGCCCTGTGTAGTAAGTTTTGAAATCAGGAAGTGTGAGACTTCCAACTTTGTTCTTTTTCAAGATTGTTTTGGCATTTCACAGCCCCTTGAGGTTCCATATGAATTTTAGAATGGATTTTTCTATTTCTGCAAAAAATGTCATTAGGATTTTGACAGAGATTGTATTGACTCTATATTGTTTTGGGTAGTATTGACATCTTGACAATGTTAAGTCTTCCAATTTGGGAACATGAGATGTCTTTCCATGGTTTTATCATTTTATATCTTGCTTAAGGAGGTCTTCCCGATGTTAAAGTTATAAACAAATTTTTCTATATTTTCTTACAAGTTTGTAGTTTTGCTTTTTACATTTGGCTTCTTAAGCTAGTTGGGACTTCTTTTTCTGGTGCGAGAACATTTTCCCATTGTGTTGGTATCACTTGAATCATCTACTGTTTCCCTGCTAATTTGAATGCCACTTTTATCATAAATTAAAAACCTATAGATACATAGGTTTGTTTTTAGACCACTATTCTCTTTCACTGATCCACATGTCTACTTCTATATTACTACTATCATGTTTTAATTACTCTAACTTTATATTATGTTTTCCTGTCTGGAAGGGCAACTCTTTTCACCTCATAGTTCTTCTTTTTCAGTATTTTTAAGATTTTCCTGTACATTTTCTCGTCTAGGTGGTTATTAGAATCAGCTTAATAAGTTCCAACAGACATATTATTGGAATATTGATTGGCGTCGCACTGACTTGATAAAATAATCTTGGGAAAATTGACATTTTTACAATAATAAGTCTTTGCATTTTAAGGAATAATTATTTCTAGTTTCTGTATTCCTGTTATCACCACGGTCCCTAGGAAACTTTCTGTTTACTTGGATTATACCCACATTGCCTCTGTGAAGAAGTTCTGTCCAGTAGAACTTTCTGTGATGATAAAAATGTTCTATATTTGTGATGTCTAATGTGTGGCTATTGAACATTTGAATTGAACACTCACATATGGCTACTGAACACTTGAAATGTGGCTAATGCTACTGAGGAACTGAATTTTCAATTTTATTTAATTTTGATTAATTTAAGTATAAATAGTCACATGTGGCTAATGGCTACCATAATACAGTGAAGCTTTAGAATATGTGAATAACTGTGTAATTGAACACTTTTGTAGGTAGTAGAGGTGGGTAGCAAAAGAATCATTGATATCTACTGTGTGAAAGACTGTAATGCATTGCAGAGAGCCTAAAGAGCATAATAGTAATACAAATGATTCCTAAAGAACTTAAAACCTAGTCTCAGATAAAGGACAAATTGTGTACAAATATTTATGCTATCAGAAAAACATAATTACAAAAATGTGCTGTGGGGATTTGCTCAAGAAAGAAAATTCATATCAGATTAAAGGAACAGGAAAGGCTTTGAGGATGAAGTACTTTTAAAGATTGACCTTGAAGAAATTATTCAAAATTTTAAGAGAGAGTAAGTAATAGAACACTTTTATTTTCTGAAATGTGAAGGAAATAGAGAAGAAGGAAAAGAATGAGATGTGTTTGGGGATTGTAACTGTTATTAGTTTCCTAGGACTGCTGTAACAAATTGCCACAAATTTAGGGGCTTAAAACATCGGAAATGTATTCTCTCACTAGAGGGCAGAAGTACGAAATCAGTGTCACTGGGCTGAAATCAAGGTGTAGGGAGAGCCATATTCCCTCTGGAGGCTCTAGGCGAGATTCTGTTCTTTGCCTCTTCCAGCTTCTGGTGGCTGCTGGCATTCCTTGGCTTGTGGCCACTTTACTCTAGTCTCTGCCTCAGTGGTCACATTGTCTTTTTCTCTTCTGTATGTGTTCAAATTTCCCTCTGCTTCCCTCTTCTAAGGATACATGTGAGTAAGTGTAGGGTCTACTTGGATAATGCAGGGTAATCTCTCCATCTCAAGATCCTTAATCACATCTGCAAAGAACTCCCCCTCTTTTTTTGCCATATAAAGTAACAGTCACAGGTTCCAGGGATTAGGATGTGGACATCTTTTGGGGCCTGTTTTTCAGCTTACCACAGGGATCCAGTTTGCCTGGAGTAGGGATACCTGTAGCAGTAGGAAAAATGACAGCCATCAGTCACTGAATGACTTGCACGTGTGAGATGTACCAGGTACCCTATCTGTGCTATTCCATTTACTCATTACAAGATCTCTGTGTAGGCATTAGGAGGTGAGAGAGGAATCTGAGGTAACCATGTTTTCCACCTTTGATGACTGGGAAATAGTGATTAACAGAAATTAAAAGTCATGAGGAAAAAATGGTTACAAAGGAAAAACAATGAACTCAGCTTTGGCTGTTTAGTTTGAGGTCCCAGTAAGCTATGCCCAAAAAGGGTCAACCCCAGATAAAAGCCTATGAACCCTACATAGAGTTCTGATTGCCTCGCCTACAATTTCCTATCTTTGTTTTCCTCTTTGGGTTGAAGAAGCAAATTATGAGGAATACTAAATTTGAAATCAGGAGAGCTGAGTTCAAGACTGCCACTTACTAAATGTGTGAACTGGACAAGTCATTTCACTTCTCTGTGCTTCAGTTTCCACATCTGTAAAAGAGGAATAAAACCCCCTTCCTGGCCCTCACACAATTATTGTGAGGAATAAATGAGATAACACTTGTGATGTGCTTAGCACAGTATGTGGTCTGTTGTAAGCATTGAAATGTTTGTAAAAAGAAGAGCAAAATTTTTAATGTCAAACTAAAGTATTTTAATTTGAAGGTATATCTTAATGTGAAGATATTTCTTAAAGCTATGTGGATACTAAGCAATAGTTAACATTAGTTTTAGAAGTCATTGGCTCCCTTTCGCATTGTCCATACTTTCACCACGTAAGTGTCTTAAGCACCACCCAAGACCAATTCCCTCCCTTTCTAAGAAGATGACCTGAACTCTACTTCATAGAAATAATTAAGGCTGTCAAATGTGAATCATTCAGCTTCCTGCCCCCATATTTAAAGATGTACCTCTATCTATAACCACTTTTACCTCCTTCTTTCCAGACCTCAAGTAACATCCCATCTTTTGTCCAAAGTGAATATTTCTTTCTCTATGTGCTCTTGATGCAATTTCCTCCATCCTGAGCTCCGGTCACATAGTCAATGCCCTGGTGGATATCTTCATTTGGCTAGCTCACCTCCAATTCAGATTCTTGAAAATGGAGTCAGTTATTTCTCCATGCATCCTCCCCACATGTTCCCACCGCCCAGGCCCTCAGCTTCCTCTATTTCCCATATTGGTCAGTGGCATTACCAGAAACTTGGGTGATTTTTACTCCTTTCTTTCCTTTGCCATCCCATTGCCTATTGCAGTTAATGATGACATTGTGTTAGGGTTCTGGTTCAGGCATTCATTCTCTCTCTCCTCAGCCCTCTGCCCTATTAGTCCTCTCCTCTCTAACCTCACTGCTGCTCTTGTTCTTTCTCGAATCGTTTTTCTTCTGAGGTAGCCTCATTGCTTCTTGTCTCACTCCTTTCCAGTCCAGCCCTCACACTGCTGCCACAGGGATCTTTCTAAACAAATCTGTTCTTAGAACCCTTTGGTGGCACTCCATTACAGTACAAAGTCCAAACTTGGGAGAATGACACTGTCTGACCCAGGCCACCACCCAGTGCCTTTCCTATTAGTCCCACTGAACTATTCTCAATTCTCCAGAGGTACTCTGCTTTATATCCCTGTACCTCTGCTCTTTTTATTTAGAATGTTCTCTCTGCAACCTCAATTCCTAATGCTATTTGCCTGGTGAATGTCTGCTCATCTTGCACTACTTAGTTTAAGCTTCACATCCCCTTTGAAGCCTTGCCAGGCCTCCCCAGGAAGAGCTGATAAGATCTTTTTGGAACCCCTGCTGTACCCTAGACATGACTCTATCATTTCATCTGTAACCAGTTTGTTTCCTCTACTAGGCCCTCTTTGAGGCCATTGAGTGTGTCTTGATCAGCTTTTTATCTTTAGTGCTTAGCACAATGTCTGGCACAGAGAAGGTGCTCTAAAACATTTGTTGAATAAATGAATTAATTATAGAACTTTTAAGGCCATATGATGCCTTAGAGAATATGCAGGAAGAGAGAATTAATATAATAACTTTTGGAGATTAATGGAAATATTTGGTTATGACTCTAAGGAGAATATATATTTACCTCCTAAATAGAAATAGCCATGGTCTGGAACCCTGGTCAGAAACTACAGAAAATCAAGAAAGTAAATGAATGGCCAAACTCTTCATAAATTCCAGTAAAACGTGAGGCACTTCCCAACATATCAGAGAGCTCATAGCTCCACTGGTGTTGGAGGTAAGTGTTCTCTTTAAGTATTTGGTTTCTTATTGCTCATTCATCACAATGTTAACATGAGCTACATTTATGCTAATAGCATTTATTTTTTAATCGCTGTTGATCTACCTTTCATTGTGCAGAAAAGATAAATGATAAAAGAGAGGAATCAAAACTAAGATCATTACTATAACTTACTTATACAGGCACAGACCCTCTGTGAACCATAAAATTCCTTGATCTGAGAACTTCCAAATCCAAAAATTCCATACTTAACACTTGATTATAAATCTGTATTGGTAGGGACTAGTTTTCTAAAGAGAAAACATTTTGCCAGATCTGACCTGACAAATAATTTTGAAGTAAGCAAAATTCACTGCACTCTTACCTCAGGCATATAAAATACGCACAATATTTCCTGGTTGTCTGGGGCTACCCCCTCCCCTTGATTCCCCACACAGATCTACCTCCTAAAGCAAAGTGAGTACTGTGCCCTGAACTGCTTTTTCTGTATCAGACTTATTTGTCTTCTTTGGAAAGCCTCTGAGGGCCTGCTTGCAGTGGGCTGCCACTTGGAGACCATTTGATAAGTTAATTTACACTAATGTCATACTGAATAATAATTCTGGAGGAATTTACATTTGTGTGTGTGTGTGTGTGTGTGTGAGAGAGAGAGGAAGATCAGCCCTGAGCTAACATCCAATGCCAATCCTCCTCTTTTTACCGAGGCAGATTGGCTCTGGGCTAACATCTGTGCCTATCTTCCTCTACTTTATATGGGACGCCGCCACAGCATGGCTTGACAAGCGGTGCATTGGTGCGCACCTGGGATCCGAACCTGTGAACCCCGGGCCGCTGTAGCGAGTGCTTGCACTTAACCGCTATGTCACCGGGCCGGCTCCCAGGAATTTACATTTTTAACAGAAGGGTGTTGGATACATAATGCCTAACCCTAAGAACCAATCTAATAAAGGGACATTTCTTGCTGTCCCACATACCTTCCATGTCTTTTCATGATTCAGTGTCTTTAGACATGCTGAATCTTCTGCCTCGAATGACCTCTTCCACCACCACCACCCCTACCACCATCTCCAGTTGGGTGAACTCCTACTCATTCTTTAAGACCTGGCGCAACGTTCCTCTCCTGCTAAGAAGCCTTCTCTAAATTCCCCAGGCAGAGGTGGTCACTCCCTCTTGACTTTTATTAAACTTTGTATACTTGCTGTCTCAATTTTTTTTTTTTAATGTACTCTGCAACTGACTTCAAGGTGATTTCTTCCCCCACCAATCCAACGCACCTAGTAACCTCCATGTGGCTAAATCAAGTGGTTCAGTCCTCATCTTCCTTGACCTCTCAGCAACACCTGACTCTATTGACCACGGCCATCACCCCCCCCCCCCCTCTTCTTAATATTCTTAAAATATATTACTTAAAATTCCCTCTTCTTTTCTCTCTCTTTCTCAATCTCCTTTGTTGGCTCATCTTTCACCTAATCTCTAAAATGTTGGAGTTCCTTAAGGCTATGTCCTGGCCCCTTTCCCTTCTCACGCTCTGATCGCTCAATAAGCAAACTCTTCCACACCCATGGCATTAATTAACCTCCACATGCTGATGACTCTCAAGTTTATATCTCCAACCAGACCTCTCTCCTGAGCTCCAGACTTCCATATACAGCTGCCTGTTCAATATGTCCACTTGGGGTTTTCGCAGGTTCTCAGCAGGTTCAAAACTCCAATTGTTCTCTACCTGAGAGAATAGTACCTTCATCCATGAAGTTAGCTAAACCAGAAACTGGGAGTTATTATTGACCTACCTACCTCTCCTTTATCATCATATCCAATTGCCCATCCTTCTGACTCCACCTTCTAAATATTTCTCTCACTGTTAACTTCTCTCCGTCCGCACTGCCACTCAAGTTATCACCTGACTGCTGCAATAGCGTGACTCATCACCCTGCATCCACTTGATGCCTCCAATACATTTCTACACTGCAGGCAGAGTGCTCTTTGAAGAATCATTCATTTATTCATGAAAAAATATTTATTGAGACCCTACTGTGTGCAAGTTGCAACCAGGACAAACATGTTCCTGATCTCCTGGAACTCCATTAAGCGCATGTGATTGGGGGCCCTAACTTAATTGGAATAGGAGTAGGGAATATTTCTTTGAGGAAATAATTTTTCATCTGAGGTCTGAAGAATGAGTAGGAATTAACTAGATCAAGAGAGGATTGGTGGAGGGGAAAAAGCATTTTAGGCAGAAGGAATATCGTGTGCAAAGGTCCAGAATCAGGAAGAAGCAAGGTATGGGAAAACTGAGAGGGCAGAGAGTGAGAGTAAAGTAGAGGAGATGAGGCTGGTGCTGCTGGGCACAGACGGGGCTTGTGGGGTACTGATTGTATTGGGAGGCACTCAGGGGGTCTAGGAGCCTCCTCAAATGGCCTGCCACAGTGGATGAGTGTGTGAGTGGAAGTGTGAGCATTTTTCTGAGGAGAGAGTGCATAGCTTTCATAGCTTTCAGGGTCTTACAGCTAATCTGTGACCCTTCTCCCTCCCTAGAAATGTAAAGAACCACTGATGGTGCATGCAAAGCCAAGGCAGAGACTGTGGACTTTTTCCTAAAAGCAGTGAGACGCCATTGGATATTATTAAGCCAAAAAGTAACATGGCCAGATTATAAGATCTACAGGGCAGGATTCTTATCTCCTTTGTTCATTAATGTGTCCCAAGCACCTAGAACAGTACCATGCATAGAGCTGCCACTCAATAAATAATTGCTGAATGAATGAATGTCTATTGTGGCTGTTGAATGAATGTCCATTGTATTGCATTATATTGTAATCATGTGCTTAATACCTCTCCCTTACAAAACTCAATCCTTGAAAACGACTGTGTCTTATTCATCTTTATATTACTAGAGATACGGTACTAGTGCCCAGAGCAGTGCCTGGCTTAAAATCAATTTCAAAATGTATTCATTCATTCAGCCAATAATTTAAGAGCACCTAACAGATGCCAGGAACTGGGAATACAAAGATGACTATGATATTGTCACTAACCTCAAGCAGTTTATACTCTAGATGAGAAGACTTGTAAGTAGGCCTGATAATACAATGTAGTAAATGCTACAAAAGGTGTAAGAATGGAACACAGCCCTAGGGATGTTAGAGAAGGCCAGTATGCAGAGGAAACTCCAGGGCTGACCCTGGGCCTGGTGATGAAGGGAGGAGCAGAGCATGGGAGTGGGCATTGAAGGCAAAGTCCAGAGGGGAGCAAGCAGGGTCCATTTGGAGACTTGCAAGCGGCTAAGTAAGTCTGAGGCAAGATGAAGCTGCAGAGATGGGCCAGGGCCATAAAGAGCCTGGCCTTTATCCTGAGGACAATGGGAAGTCATTAATGGATAGATGATGAATCAGAAGAGTGATGTGGTCAGATTTACACATAAGACTACTTACGCTCCAGAGTGGAGAATAGATTGGAGAAGCAGTAATAGTGGGAGTTCGAGACCCAGTAATTGGGAGAGATGATGTTGGCCTGGGCTAAAGTAGAGACAATGGCATTAGAGAAAAGTGGATGGATTTGAGAGATATTAAGGAAGTAAAGATCAGCAGAAATGAATGATTAGTTAGATGTTAGGGTGAGAATGATGGAGTAGCCATGGATGACTCCCAGGTTTTTAACTTGAACACCTCCAGGGGGATCACAGAGAGTGAGAACAAAGATTGAGAGCAGCCTTAGAGAGGCAGATGATAAATTCTAATTCTGGACACATTTCATTTTGAGATTTTTTGGACATCCATGTGGAAACTTTTAGTAGGTGGTTGATTACACACATGGAATTGGAGTTCAAAAGGAAGATCTAGGCTGAATACATCAATGTGGAGGTCTTTGCTTATAAATGGTTACTGATTTCTAGGAGTGGATGAGATCACTCAGAGGGAGTGTGGAGAATAAGGAGAAAAGATGGCCAAAGACAGAACTCTGGGAGAACATTCAAGTAACAATTTTTTTTTTAATGAACAAATAAATAAATTAATGATAAATGGAGTAGTTTAGAAGAAGGGACCCCTTCCAGTGCTGTTCAGATACTGCTACCAAGTCAGCTAGCTATCCTATCTGTGCTTAAGGCAAAACCTGCTCTTTGGCTTCTCAAATGGAGAATATGTTACCACACCAAAAATGGGAAGGGGGGAAATATCATCCAGAAGAAAGCATATCTTCCGGGCTTTTTTCAGACATATATGTAGATACTCTACTCCTGAGGCTCTGTTGGTAAGTGGATCATAGTAGCCTCTTGTTAGGCTGTATTCAAGAAACATTTTAAAAACTATCTGTTTAAAATATAATAAGACATGCATTCGAAATCATTTGATGATCATTCGATGTTGCTCAAATCATCCAGATAATTGTCTAGCCTGCCTGATTGCTGGCCCTTTGCTTGCCTGGTTGGCTTTAGCATCAAATATGCAAACTCAGCCAGTTGGAATACACCTGAAAAATGTTTCTCAAATGTTCCTTTGTATGGGTAAATTTGTTGGTTTATATAGTTCATATAGATTATTCATCTATGTTAGGAATTGTCCCCTAACTGATCATTTGAACCCACTAGTTTTCTATAAACCATTGAGAGTTCCCAGGCCTCACTGGTTTCCTTCAGATTGTATACATTATTAAAGATGTTTTGATTAACTTACTATAATAAAATTACAGTTCTAACTTGTAAGAAGACTCTGATTTACTTGAGCAAAGAAGAAAAAGAGAACAAAACTATTAAACCATCAGGCCAACTTGTCATTTGAGGATTTGTACATCCCTTTTCTCTTCTTCTCAATGTATCCAGACTTGATAGAAGTGAGGATAAGTTTGTCTGAATGGAAAGCATGCCCAAGCAACATTTCTAGAAAAGCTGGATTTTACCAAGTACTTTTTCTTACAGCCATAATTTAACAAATTCATCTCCTAGATAAAGAAGTTGGTTTTTGTGCTTTGGGTTTTTATGTTGCTGTTTCCTTTCCTTTAGAGCAGACCATTTCAAACTTTTACATATCTAAGCAAACCAGTTATTTGATGAACAGCTCCATTTATTTTCTCACAGTTTTACTGTTCTGTATAGTTAGTTTCTTAGTTTAAGCCAAAGGGAATTTATGGTTTCTGAGATCAGGAATTCACCTGGTTTCTAAAACTAAAAAAAATTAGTGATTACATTAACCATTTGCAGATCCAGTCTTTGGTTTGAAATGGTAATTAAATGCTTTATTGACTTTCCCACTGTTTTCAAGTAATATCATATCAATAATAATAGATTATTGATATGATATTATCTAATAATAGATAATAGCTAATAATCTGTATCTATAACAAAATATAAAAGGATAATGTTGGAACCTCTACTAGATATTCTGACAAGTCTTGCTTAAACATATATATCTTAGTCCATTTTCCTACCAAAGAAAGAACAGAGGACATAGAAAAACCTTTCCTCCCATCTAGTGGCTGGAAAATATAAAAATGTCCTCTATGTGTTTCTTGGAATTCCAAGCATTAGGGATTGTCTGAAAGATTATAATACATCTAGTTGTTCACTCACTTAAGCAAAAAGAAGTTCTAAAATCTTTGCCAAAGCTGAGCCTAATGGAGAAATACATCTATATGATGATTCACTAATCAACTTCCCTTTAATCAATAAAATCTACTTCTCTTCAAGCAGAAAGAAGGACCATGGTCCTTCCTAATTCATTAATTTGAACCCATGATGGAAAAGATAAGGCTATATGTTTCTGCTAATTCAAATTGGGACTTAAATTCTATTTGCCTCTAAAGCCATTAGTGCCTAGATCTCTCCTGACCCCTAATTGCTCCTTGTTGGCCCCACACCTTGATAACTCTTCCCTCAAAAGTTGGATGTGCTAAATTCACTAAAGAGAGCCAAAAAAATGTCCCTGAAACTGGCTGCCCTCAGAGGACATCAGCTCCTGAAACTTGGAATACCAGCCTCTGATACTGGCAGCAGGGCCTCTGTGCAGGGCCAAACCGCCCATAGGAAAGCAGGTTTGGATCCGTTATACAGCTGGTGGGATTAACGCTTGGCCTACGTGTCTTGTATATGCCTTGTGCAGATGTCAAAATCCCTGCTGAATTGTGCCTCTCTCTGGTGATTCTCACAGATTCAAAGAATGAATTTTGTGTGCAGTCAGCAAAGTTCTGAGAGCTCCAGGAAGAAGAGGAAGGTCAGCGAACCAGTGAAAGTCTTCATCCCTGACAGAAAATGAAAGTTAGATCCCTTCATTACATTTATGCTAAAATAATTTTATTTTGCAACAAACATGCATGAAGCGTCTTAGTAGGAAAGTAAGTTTCTATCACCAAAACCTTTTACTAAATTTGTTGCTCAACTTTTTTAGTCAATTTACTAAGTGCTAAATTACCCAGTAGGACTTGTGTTCACTTTGCCACAAAGAAAAAATGTCACCAGGGCTGCCTTGGGATAGCATTACTTCAAGGCTGAATTAGAGATGAGACATCCTTTATATTTGTAAAAGAACCACAGTAGCTATTTTGAAAAGAAATAAGCTGTTGTTCTCAAAGGAGAGAGGGTTTTCTTTGCATAATTAAACTCCCCAGGTATTTAGACTACTGTGAAATGTTTTAACTTGTTGTAACCTGTGTACTGGAATCCCTCTATAGCTTTATTGGAATTCCCACAGAATTGCATAGGATGTGTGTGGTGGTGCTTATCCAGGTGTGATTTTTGTGTTAACTTCAATCACAAGGTTGATCAGCTAAGTGTTAGACCAAAACGTACTCTCCCTGTCAAGTTCCTCACATCTGGCCCTAGGCCCTGTTCATGTTGGCCAACCCGAGACTAGGAAATAGGCTGCAGTGCAGGAGCCTGGCACCTGTCTTAAGGCCCATGTTGAATGCTTCCCACCAAGCATTTCAGTTTATCAGTCTGTAACCTGAAGATGATGTTACTAGTCCCCTCCTTATTCTGGAAGAATTCTGATAGCTTTAATGATTAGTATCGAATGAATAGTAAATGACTAAAGTGTTATTTTTGTCATTTATATAACATGGAATTTAATAATTTAACTTAAACGTATAGAACCAATATGTTAAATGTTAAGTGTGTATGCTTTCTGGTTAAATAAACCAAAATGCAAGGTATTTTTTTTGCTCGTCTTTTCTTCTTCACTTAGATCAGTGTTTCTGCAAGTGTAGTAAGAACATCACACCTGGAGTGCTTGTTAAAATACATATTTCTGGGCCAGCCTCATTTCTATTAAATCAAAATCTCAAAGGTGGGGCCCTGTGGAAAGCTCCCTGGATTCTAATGCACACAAAAGATTGAGAACCCGGACCTCTGACCCAGACTAAGAAGAGAATCTCTGGAGCCAGACATGCACTTAAGTCAGCAGAAGGCTGTGTGTTACTGTAACAGAGAGGAAAATCTGAGGGAGCTTGCCTGTCCAGCACCACCCTTTGCCAGAATCTCATCCATTTCTGACTGCACATAGGCAGCCTACAAACTGGGGTCTTGAACTGGGCTGTAGCACCAGGGCCTGCCAGGGAGGAGCATTTTCTCTTCTTCCAGCATGTTAAGTATACTCACATAAGCTTGCTCTGCCACTGAAAGGGGAAGGAGGGGAAAAGTATTGGGTTTATTATATCCTTGATAGAATTGTAGCCTGAGTCACCACAATTTCTTTTAAGAGAATCATATAAAGAGATTAGCTGTCTAGTAGAGGGATTAGGTTTATTTTTTGTCTCTCTAGAGGGTAGATCTAAGACCAAATTGGTGAAAGCTACAGGAGGTCAATTTGGCTCAGGATAAGGAGGAACTTTCTAATTCCAGGCTGTCAAAATTTTGAAATGGGCTGCCTTGTAAGGTAGCGAGCGTACCTTCACTACCAGTGTCAGAACACAAAGGAGCTTTACAAAGACTCTAGGAGTCTTTGACTCTCAAAGCAAACTGATTCCGTGGAGTAATTAGTCACTCTGGATTTCAGAAGGAACCATTTTGTTTAAAAGAGAAATTTAGCTCTCAATCTATATTTACAATTTTCATAAACTTAGCATAAGGTTGCAGCTCCTCTAAGTCAAAGTCTAGAATCTGAGTCTGTCTAGAAATTTTCTATAGTGATTTTATTGTCTCAGTTAACACCCCTGTCCCCCAATGGAACAGTCTTTTATCGATGCAAATAGGTGGAATGTGTATGTCTGATGCAGTGTGTGTATGAAGCAGCAGAGAGAAGTTGCTGGGCTTATGCCCTTGGCTGGGCACACTGGGAAGGAGATCTGTTATCAAGAGGATCTGAGAACAATGAAAATGTGAACTAGCTGATTTTACACAGCAGAGCTCATATATGCAACCAGCCATCAAGATTGGAGGGTATTCAATTCTATTTACTGAATGATTCATTAGGAGGAAAAAAATCCTTTCTCTAGTCTATTCATTTCTGTCCTTAATAGTAATAGAATGAGTAAACACAAGTTCATCAAGGAGCTGGAACTTCAGTGAAAAGAATGAGAAATTGGCCCCGAGCTGGGGAGCCTGAGCTGTGCCACAGTAGCCATTCCCTGACCCTGACTGTGCTTATTCATCGGTGTGACTACAAAGATCAGATGAAGATAGCTTGGAAACTGGGACACTGTTAAATTAAAAATCATGCAGGGGAAATTTGACTTCAGCTGTTGGGGGTTTTTCTGTCTTTACAGAAAGTTGGCCTAGCTGGAGAGAGATGGGTTAGGCTCTTGATTGCCTCCAGCCTTTGAAGCCAGGCAATGAAACCGCACCTTCATTTCCCCTCTCACAGGTCCCTCTGGTGTCTGGGTTCTTTCATTCTCCAGCTCACCCCTGCCAGGAAGAGGCTGGAAATGTTCATCAGTGTCAAAGTTGCACTCATACAAGTTCAAAGTTGTGGATGTGTTTTTAAAATAACAGTAACCATTAGAGCCAGTTTTCAATACCTTTAAAATTGTCAATTTATGGTTTCAAACCCAACAGTATTGGATCTTTAGAGATTTCCACAGATTCTTATAGTAAAAATAATTCTCAGTTATAATTATCATCATTCAGAAGGAGGACTCAGATGAAAAAATGAGACTTAAAACACTGTGCTTGTAAGAGTTAAGGCAAGATCCTCCCACTGTATGATTCTAGATTCTAGAGAAGTGAGAAAATGCCTTTGTTTGTCCCAAATGCATCCTCTTTAGAAGTTATTAGTTTATATTGAAAAAAAAGTAATATCTTAAGTGTGATTATGTGTTTGTGTAATGAGGCCCTGGCTGAGACTTGCTATACAGTTTTCAGTTTCTGTAGAGGATGAGGGCACCATTGAGGGCCTCAATTAATGGGCCCTTTGGTTATGCAATGGTAAAGCCAAGACCCTATCCAGAAATGGAGAGACTTGAGGTGCTAATCTGCTCATATAACTTCCCCTTGAGTGCACTGCATCTCTGCAAATAGAGTGTTACCTCCTGGAAGTGTCATAGTTGTTGAGACTGACTCTTGTAGGAGGTGGTGGGCTCACAAGGACTGCTAGCAGACTGTGTGGGGGCGGTGGTAAAATGATCCCTACAGCCTGGCCGGAAGTTGCAAGTGAGATTTGCTCAATAGGGGACCCTGGGAAAAAGTCTCATTAAACATTTTAGTCTGGTCTTTAACTGTGCCGTGAGGCTCAGCAGTGCAAGAATTTCCGCGTGGCAGGAATGGAGAGGCAGGCTGATTGAGACAGCCAAAAACATCTAAGACAGACTGGTGGAGCATGGAACATTCCTTTGGGACTCAAATACTTAGGGGCAGAAACCTGGTAGAAGAGTGGACTTTGCAGGGTTATTATTTGGCTATTGCAGGACTCCCAAGGGCTGGAGAAGTCTGGGGTATCTAGGTTCCATTTGGATAATTACTATTCGGCTCTAGGGTAAGAGGACCAAGTTAGGTTTTCATTTTCCTTTTAGCGAGGTGAGTAAGAAAAGCCTAGGCTGCTGGCTTCAAAACCTGACTGCCATTTTCTAGATGAGTCAGGAATTCTCTAGCCCTCGGTTTACTCCATCTGTAACCTGGATAATCACGGTATCTACCTAGTATCACTGTGGTGAGGATTAAGTGAGGCAGTTTAGACAAACTGCCCAGCACGCATATAGTCAGTGCCCAACAGATGTTCATCATTACTGCTATTTTTTAACTCTTGACATATCTTCTTCCTTACTCTCAGGAGCTCAGGATCCCTGAGCTGCTTTTTGCCTACCCAAAGAGCCTGCATCAACACCCTCTCCAAGCCTGGGCCAGCACTTGGACCATGCTTCTGATTGCCTCTGTTCTGAGTACCCTCCCCACTCTTTTCCCCAAATCGAAACTCCCTTTCCCTCCAGTTTGATGGAAGGGAAGCATCAGATTAAGCTTAATGTGCTTCCCTCCCACATTTGCATTTTAAAACAGAAGCTTGTTAATAAGAAAAATGAATCTCACCTAGGGAAGGTGATATGAGAAGAGATTGAATAAACAGGGAAAAAGAACTTCCAAGGAGAACTTTGTAGCTGTCTTCAAATATATGTGGGGCTGTCATGAATTGCAGGGAACCACAGACACAATTTGTGTTGTTCCAAAGAGCAGAACACAGACCCAGTGGGAAGAAGTTGTAGGGAGGCAGATTCAGATTCAACATATTGAAGAATTTCTCTCCCATGCTCTAGCAAAGTATGGCACATGGAAGGTAATCAACATTTGAATGTTTTTGTTAGCAATTCGAGTTGTCAGCTGGTGACTGCTTCTGGCCGTAATGAGTTCCCTGTCACTAGAGGTGTTCAAGTCGAGTTGTCCAGGATGTTGTCCCTTTGGATAAGAATTGAATCAAATGAACACTGAGGTCCCTTCCAGCTGTAAAATTCTATAACACTTCTATTAATGGTAGAATTTTAACAGAAATATTTTGGAGCAAAGGAACATTCTATAAGTCCTTTTCCCAAAAGGCAGTAGAGTGAAGTGGTTAAAACTGAAGGTTCTGGAGTTAAACATTGTCTGGGTTCAAACGTGGTCATCCTACTTACTAGCTGTGTGACTCTGGGTAAGTTCTCTCTCTGTACTTCGGTTTCCTCATCTGTAAAATGGAGGCCATAATAGTGTCTTCCTCAGAGTTGTTGTGAGAACTAAATGAGTTAGCTCAGGTAAAGCCCTTAGAAGAATGCCTGACACATAGAAAGTTAATGCTCAATACATGTTAGTTATGAGATATTATCTGATACCCTTGCCTTTCTACAGCTTTTTACGTCTTTTCATAATGTGGAAGAAGGTCCTTTGTAGCATAATTGACCCTGACCTTGCTTTTTCCTAAATCATATGCCAGCCATGGCCATTGTAATTAACCAGTGCACTTTCTATCTCCTGTAAGCAAGCTTTAAAGCCAAACAAGCAGACAGGGCCTGTGACGCACAGTTTATGAAGGATCCTGCTGATGAAACACAATCATGGCTGTGGACCCTTTAACCCTGCTGTATGCCTGGCAAGCGGTAGATGCCCAGTAAATGTTGTTGAATGAACAGATGAATTTGGCAGGGTTCTTATTATTTCCTACATTTTATTTATTTATTTTTGATTAGGTAATACATTCACATGATTTACAATTCAAAAGGAACAAAAGGCTATATAGTGAAAAACATCCCTCCCACACTGTCCCCAGCTACCCAGGTCCCCTCCCCATAGGTAACTGCCAGAGCCACCTTCTCATATATCTTTCCAGAGCTATTTTAGGCATAAATTAGTAAACATACTAGTATATGCACATTCGTTTCTTTCCCTCCTTTTTAAACAAATGGCAACATATTCTGGTCTAGGCGTGTTTATTGACATGGCCCCAGAAGTGGGGGTGAGCATGGACACGCTAAGGAGGAATTAGAGAAGAAAGAGCTCAGAGACAGAAAATCGACCAGGGGACTTCTGCATTAATCCAGATGTAAAGTGGTTAGGGCCTGGACTGCTATATTAAGGGAGGGTAATCAGGGAAATTGTTTGAATGATTTTTTTTAAGCTTACACCAGGGTAACCGCCACCACAACCAGGATACAGAGCATTTCTGTCACCCCCGGAAGTTCCCTCATGTCCCTTTGTAGCCAGTGCCCCTACCCGGGCCCACACACCCACTCCTCTTTGTCAGAGTTTTTCGGCTTCTGTGTTTCAGGCCTACGTGACATGGTGGGACCTCCACTCTGCAGAGCTAATCATAGCATCAGTCAACATCAAGGGTGCTTACTCTGGGCCAGGCCCTTTACCAAGCACCAACATGTGCTCATTCATCTAATCCTCTCCACAACCAAAGGAGGCAGGTACTGCTGTTATCTCAATTTCAGATGAGATATCTAAGATACAGAGACGTTAAATCACTTACCCAAGCTTACACAGCTAGTAAATAGCAGAGCCAGAATTTTGAACAAAGCTACCTGCTTCCAGAGACTATATGTGAAAATAATCAAGAAAATATTCAAACACCAACAGAAAGACTTCATTACTATTTAACACAATCAAGGGAGGAAAAAAACATCCCAGTAGGTTAATATATAACGGGTTTGTCCACCAGTCCTCAAGTGTGCTTTAAATGGCTGGGAGCCTTGCTTCACAGGTGTTAGTCAGTCAAGCAGGCAGAGTTTCATTCCCTCGCCTTCAACGTGCACACCAGCCACCCTCCTTTCTTCTAAGAAATTATAACATTTAGAACTATCTCTTTATGTTACAGAACTGGTGTGGTCAGGGCATTACTGAGAATGACAACTATCTCTGCCTATCTATGGGTCCCAGAATACACATGTCATTCTGAAACCACAAGGAATGTGGTTAAGTCCCCTGGTCACATTTCTCAACAAAGATTTATCTGTTCCACTGTTGCCTCCAAAGAGCTTTTCTCCTGGACTAAGATGTTAATTCATAGTGATGTCTGCTAATGGGGCTTCCCTAAAGAGGAGCCTATTAAGGGAATTAATTACATTGCAGGTTCAGAAACTTCCCAGCATAATGAAATGGCTCCCCAGCTGTAATGGTATGAGAAAGAAACCACTGAACTAAATCATAATGGAGACAAATTCCTATCAAGTGAGAGGCAAGTTTGCTAAGGTAAAACTGCAGACCCTAGGAGAAACAGGATAATGGAAATGTGAATGATGAAACCAATTTTCACTCACTGATGGGGTTTTATTAAACATAGATCATATTTTTCCAAACATTTCAAATTCTTTATTACCACCTCTTATTTGAGGCCTATATTTGCCACTTATTAATATTGCCAATTAACCTTAAAATGCAATTTCAATGTGTTTTTTAAATAAGAAAATAGTTATGTCCAGTCAACATAGAATTAAAGAAAAAGGATTTAGGATGCATTAGGCGGCATTCAAATTCGAAAGAAGGTGGTAGAATTATCTTTTCTGGAAGTCTAGATCGGTTTCAACGCAGTGCTGCCCAAAGCCAAGGGGTAGACTCCTCTGTATGACCCGTTTTCACATTGTCCAAATCTCCAGAAATGACAATAGCAGAAGAAAAAGATAATGGCAGAAGATTAACTGTAGTGCTAGGGATTGTGCTAGTTACTGGTAAACCACCAATTCTTCGGTTTCTAGATAGGTTGTAGATGGTGGTGCAGGGTAGTGTAAAGCGGAGAATTTACTAGAGATTTATCAAAGCCTGGATTTTAATCTTAATCCTGGTTCTCCCTTTATTTCTGGAAGAGTCACTTATCTCCTCTCTTCCCCTGTTTCATTAGCTGCAAAATGTGGATGGTGACCCACCTAGGGTTGTTAACCACCAGGAGGTAGAAGTGGTGGGTGATGACAGACAGTCTACTCTAGATCTGGCATGGGGCCTGGAGTCCCTCTGCCTGGGCTCTGGGATCACTTGCAGGAAGGATGGAGAGCCCATTCATCAGTGGTTCCAGAGAGAGCCTGACCCCCAGGAGCCAGGGGGGACCAGACCAGTTCTCTGGCCCCTCTTCCAGACATTGAGATTATAGTTGAGCAAAAGCAAGATTCATCTGAACCTAGTCTATGGTTAACAGAAACATGGGCTTCAGTCAGAATGAACTCAGCCTTAAGGATGGGACCCAGGGGAAAGTTGTTTTTTTAATTAATCAAACTTATTTACAATTACAGTATACATAGAACAATCATTTGCATGCTATAAACTCTTAAGAGATTATGGTGATGATATATTATGTAAAGTGACTGTGAAAAGTTACAGAGGTTGCAAGATGATAAAATATTTTTCATTATCTTGCTATTGCTTGGATTTTAAGTGTTTCTTAGAATGGACAAGCTACATAAAATCTAACCTAGTTCTAGCTAAAAGTCTAACAGTTCTGATGGAAACTGTTAAACCAATTCTGTAACCAAAAAGATAAACAGCTTAAAACTGCCAGGTATCAGTATTATTGTAATATTCCCTTTATCAAAAACCTATAACTGAAATTTATAGGTAAGAATTTACAGTAAGCAGCAAGTACTTGGAAACTTGTCAGTTAAGGTTTCTCATTATAGAAGAACTTCTGCTGTAAGCTTTTTAACCCTCTAAAGTCAGAAAATTAAAAAAAAAAAACTTTCACAATTAGTTTCTAAGGAAATTATATAAAGGTCATGATACTAAGAGAAAAGCTTTAGACTGTCATTTCCAATAGGACATAGCCTCCTAAAGAGAAAACAACCTGTTTTTTTGAGGGGGAGGGGTATATATAAATAACAATCAAAATCTATTTTCTCAATATATTTCTAAAGAAGATAGTTTACTAAATCACTTTAAAGTAACTTCATTTCCTGCTGCTCCTCCAACCTCCTCAAAATTGAGAATACAACAAATATTTGCATAGGTTTATTATTCACATTTAATCATGAATAATTCACTTTGTACAGACAGCTGGGTAAACAAGAGATTTGGAGTTTCCTTTTTCTAAAATATTTTTCCCTTGGCTGAAAGGAAACAGCATCAGTGTGGTTTTAAATGATTTTCAGTGCCATCTTGTTCTCCATCCCCCAGGCAGGAGGCATAACCTACCCCCCCCCCCGCCCACCCCCCCACCCCCCCACCCTCTCCCACTTTTGTTCCTTTTTTCTTTTCAGTTTATTTCTTTCTGTCAGTTCTTGGGCTACACCTCACCAACTCATTTTTTATTACAAAATTGAGCTCATTCATTCAGTTCTTTCGTCTGCAAGACAACATAAAGTATATATTTATGGATTTGCTTTTGTGTAGATACTCTCAATGTTGGGCAAAGATCCTTCCGAAGTCATATGCTTCGTCATTATATCCTTCATCTTCTCCTATCAGTCATTAACAATTTCACAATTATTTGACTATCTACCACAAAGCCGGTTCTCATTTCCCTCTGCTCCTCCCAGGCCTACGTGAGGAAGTGAAGCACGTATCACCGAACACAGGTTTACACAGGGCATTTCAACCCGGGCAAGGGGGCATAATTTACCAAAGGGCAAGGATCCTTCCAGTCCTGTGAACGTCATGAATCAAATCATGATAACACAACTTGTGGTTTAAGAGGGAATTAGGCTTGCCGTAATTCAGCTATGACCAAATGGCCTGCAGGGGGGTGTGGGGGGGTGGTGGGTCAGAGTATACCCTTGAGAAATCCCTGGTCTTTGTCATGACCTGGCAAGTAACTAAGAATTTTAGCCACCCATCGAATGTCTTGCATCCACCCTCACTATATTAGCTGAGGACAAACATAGGCTTTGGGTTGCATGTATCCTCTCTTTAGCAACACGTAACATAAAATATGAATGCCATAGAAATATGGCCAGTAGCATTCTAGAGAAAATTAATTATAATTTGACCAAATTAAAAATTGTTTTCTTCATTTAGCAAACGCTAGATAGTGCTAGACATTTTCTAAGGACTTAATACATATTAACTCTTTAATTCTCATAACAACCCTATAAGATAGGTACAATCCTTATCCCCATCTTAGAGATGAGGAAAATGAGGCACCCAGAAATTAAGTAATTTGCTTACTATCACCACAGGAAGTGGTAGAGCCAGGATTCGAACTGGGCAATCTGGCTCTAAAGTCTGTGCTTTTTAACACCATGCTTTACCATCAGTATAATACCCGCTAACGGTAGAACATTTGGAAAAATAAGGAAAGTATAAAGAAAAAAAAATACCTATAGTCCTACCACTCGTTTTGGTGTATTTCCCTTGTGTGTGTGTGTACACAAAAGCATTTAATTTAGTGGACTCTCTCTCTTTTTTTTTTTTCAGTTAGCTATACCTTGTGAACATTCTCCCATAGAAAGATATTAATTTGATTAAACATTCAAACAATTGTCTTAGTCTAGTTTGTCAATAGCAGCCCAGCCAAGTCTGTAAACACTTATGATTGGTGGGGTGGGGTGTGGGCCTGCTGATTTAATTGATGCCTTATTTTCCTGAGCTCATAGAGCTTCCCTGAAAATGGACTCAGCATGTTTTCTTTTAAGCGACCTGAAAAAGTGTTGTAGCCTAGAAACATAGCGTGACTTTTCCCTTCAAAGCATGTCATGTTACGTCCACTTCATATTGTTCAGTTTCTTAGGGGCGGGGCAGAGGGGGTGAGTCTTGGTGCAAATCAAAATGTAGGCTAGTCAACAGGAAACCTGAAGTCCTTGATACAGCACAGTGGCCTCTAATCATATGCTGGCATGGTTGCTTTCTTTTCTTTGATAGGTGTTGCAAAAATAATAATTATAAGTGTTCGGAAAAAAACCAGTTACCTGGTAAACAAAATTGTTATATGCCAAGACATTAAAGAGCAGTTTCTGAAGCCAAGACAGTAGTGGTCATTGCTACGCCCGGTGACAGCTTTTGGCCAAGTCACATGCCATCCTGTCAACAGCCAGAGAGGTAAATAGCACAGATATGTGCTAACCTAACCTCAAAATCTCTTGGGAGCACAAGGAACTTGACTTGAAAACTCTCTTTTTTCCTCCTTGTTAACTGAATTTCTAGCTCTAATTAAAGAGGCAGAAACAGAAAACAATATTCAAAAGGGAAAGTCAAAGAATGACCGCCACCTCTGAAAAAAACACGTTAAGTCATCGAGTCATTTGAAACACAGCTGCATCAATCCTCACTCTTTCCTCGAGCTGTTTTACCCATTTGCACGTGAGGAAGTGGAGAGGGGGGCCAAGGGCCAACCTTCTTAAAGGGCCCTCTCGGGAATGCCTTTCTCATGCACATAAATATCCACAAGAAACTCAACTCCTGGAGTTTGCATGCAACTGAGCTGCTCTTTCAAGCTTCCTGTCCAATGTTTTAACTTGAGTTGTGCTACCAGAAAATCAGGTGTATCTCAATTGCTAAGTCAAACTTGGCTTTTTTTGGAAACCAGAATTCTTGAGCCCCTAAATCCACCTCCTCTTTTTTTTTCCCTTTAAATTACCTTTTGTCTACAGTCGCTGGTCCTAGGTCCCCTTGGAGCTGCTGCTGGCAGGAGCTGTTTGAAATTTAAGATGCAATACCAGGCAGCCAAATGGATAACATGAAGTTTTTCTTTGATCCTAAAACTAAAGTCAAATCTGTTTTCTCTTTCTTCCTGTTGCAAGTGTTTTGAAAACTAGTTCTACTTCTTTCTGAGTCTTCTAGTCCTGGGAGAATGACAAGGCACTGGGACAGGGAACTAATCAGGTCATCCAACCAATAGCTTGTTATCTGTTGAGAGTCACCACTTCTCTCAGATTCCATAGAGACTCCTTCCAGGGAGGGGTTGAAGATTCAAGGAGAAGTGAGTGGCGAGGACCAGACTAACAACCTGTCTCCAGAGAGGACTTGAGTAAATAATAACTACCACTCAGGACAATGTAGAATCCTTTACGTAGGATCTACAAAATGCTTCTAATGTATATCACTTCGTTGAAGTTTCACAATTGCCTCAAGAGGTGGGTAGTGACCAGTGTCCACAGCCCAGAGAGGTGTAATGGCTTCCCCGAATCACATAGTGTATGCAGGACCTGGGTCTGAGTGCTGTGACACACGAACCGTGGCCTTGCTCTCCCCTCGCTCTTAGAACCCCTCTTCCACACCTTGTCCAGCTCTAATGTAGCGCCACATAGTGTCAAAGGCTATCTTTCTCCAAGGCTTACTGATCAGTTAAATGATTCTGTTAAATAGTCAACGTTTTGGTCCTGGTGTCCCTCTACCTTGTCCTGAATGCTCCTCTCCTAAGAGTCCTGCTGCCTGCTGTCCCCCTACCACTCATTCTCCCAGGACTCCCTGAGGCACACCACACCCAGGCCTGCCCTCCTGGATAACCTCTTGTGCCTTGAACCTAGACCTTTTCTCCCACAATTAAACTCACTTACCCTGTGTCTCATTTCTCTGAGTCCTACTAGGGGGCCAATTTGTGCTAAGAGACTTAGAGCTGGCAATGACATAATAGTCTAATACCCCAAACCCCTCGGGACCACTTATTAGCTATGTGAGCTTGGGCAAGCAATTCAGCCCCCCCGAGCTTCCCTGTGCAATGGAGATAATAATTCTTTACAAATGAGGATCAAGTGAAATCATTCGGAATGTTATATATATCACCTGAATTCCTTCTCTTCCCCCTAAACCCTTCTTTATCTCCTAAAGCAAATTTCAAGCCACCATCCTCTCTTGCCCAGATTATTGCAGTGGCCTTCTGACCAATCTCTCTGCCTCCAGATCCGGTCCCCACCACATATTCTCCACCCTAGCCGAAGAGATCTTTCCAGAGTACAAGTATGATCAGATTTATCCCCTACCTAAAACCTCCAGTAGCTCCCCAGGGCCTCAGAGTCAAGTCCAGACTCCCTGATGTGGCCCATGAGCTCTGAATGCTCTGGTCCTTGCTCACGTCACAGGCGTCCCCAAGGCTCAGTGCCGCATGTGGGCCACATATGGGCCACGTTTTCCTTTACCTCCAGGGCACTGAGCAGGCTGTTTTCTCTTCTACAACAGTCTCTCTCCCAGTGGCTTTTCTAATTTCTATTCATTCTTTTCATTCTATTCATTCATTAGTTCAGCGTCATTTTCTCCAGGAAGTCTTCCTGAGTCGGGTCAGATGCCTTCCTCCGTTGCCCTCCCCTGTCCTCCTTCCCATCCCAGCACCGAGAACACACTGTAACTGCTGGCTGCCCACCCCTTGCTTGCTGGTAGCTCTCTGGGGGCCTGAACCACACAGATCCTTAGCCCCACTCCTGACTCAGGGCAAGCAAGAAAGGAATGAAGGAATATTCCTGGCACCTTTCCTGAAACACATAAAGTGCTCAATTATTTAAGTATGTTATTCTTACTTGAAAATATTTGCGTTTCAAAATCCCCACCCTCTTCTTTGCATCTCAAAATCCCCTCAGCCTTCAATGTCTTATTCCAAATAAAAGAGTAACTTTGGAATATTAAGTCTGGCTGATGAATATGGTATTTTTTAATTCCAAAGGGGAACTCATAATAATAATAATAAAATAATAATAATAATATCATAAGATAATTCACATTAATACTTCTATGGCATATTCATACAAATATCTCAATTTATTCTTAAAATACTCCTATGAACTGGATTGGACTCATACTTTACAGGGTATATTAGTTATAACTCTACAATTGCAAGTGGCAGAAACCATGCTGGGTTAGCTTAAGCAAAAAAAAAAAAAAAAAAGGAAGAGGATGAGAATCTGTTATAACTGTGCAGGGATGTCTCATGGAACCCAAGGCGTGTAGTCAATTGTTGGAAAGGGACTGGAGCTAGAAGCTGCCAAGGCTTTAGAAAGCCAGGGTTTCATGTTTCTGCTTCTTCCCACACATACAACTCATTCTTCTCTCTCTTCATAATGGCTCTTTCTGATACCCAGTCCCTTGGCCAAAGATGGCTGCCCATGGCTCCAAGGCCAACAGTCACAGGCCCAGGCACAGGAGGAGGCTGACAGGCTGCCCGTTGGACCAGGCACAGGTCCTCAGGGGAGATGGTCTGATGGCCCAGCTGAGTCAGATGGGGGTGCAACTGCAGTGACTGGGCAGGGGTGGGAATCGCACTGCACAGGGGCCCATTCCCCTGACCCTGCGGCCATGAGGAGTGGGGCTGGGCTCTTCCCAAAGAGAGGGGTCCCCTACAAAGAGGTTAAGGGACTTGTCTGCGAGCAACCGAGGCCCAAGTGGAGCCATGATGAGCTGGTAGGAGTCAGACACCAGATTTGCCCTCAAGTCTACAATCATGTTTTACAATCAAGAATCAGAAATATTGAGATTAGGCAGAGTTATGACATATGGACCAAAATATATATTCTACAGTGCACATGTAGAACTAAATGTACACACCAAATGCTCATTTACAGAGATGGCTGATCGGCAGCTGGGCAGGAGGGACAGCCAAAGCTCTATGGAAACACTTGCCAGAGCTTACAATGAAATTAAAACAACCTTATGTTAAATCTCAAACAAGAGAATTCAAAACCAATTAAGTTTATACAACAATCATGTTTAAAACTCAATGATAATTTCAAAAGTACATTTAGTAATTTTGAATTACTAAATGTAATTTTGTAGTAATTTTGTATTACTAAAATACATTTAGTAATTTTGAAATTCATTTAATTTCAGTAGAAGTGGTTTTTAGTATTGATCCTACTGGTTTTAAATTTGCTTTTAAGACCTCTATGGACTCTTAGAGGCAAAAGAGACAAAGCACATAGGGGCGGGGACCCGAGTCCCCTTCGCTCTGGGCCTCACACCCCAGGTGTCCACCTGAGAGTCCCCACTGTCCCTCTACGAAACCCTGGCATTCTTCTGAGCAAGAGTGCAGCCCAGTTCAAAAAGTCTATGGTCTAGCCCTGATGGAAGAATGAGGCCCAGAGCAGTAGTTCTCAAACTTGAATATGCAAAACACCTGAGGAGCTTTTTAGAAATGCAGATTCTCGGGCTCCCTTCCCAGAGATGGATCCAAGGAGTCTGCCATCCCCCCAGGTAGCCCAGCTGGTTCTGATGTAGTGGTTCCTCCAACCCACTTTGTTGAGAACCATCAGTCCAAGGTCACTAGCTGAAGAGCCAGAACTAAGACTGAGGTTTCCCGATGTCTAGTTCAATGCTTTTCCCACCATACTTCACTGCCTCTCCAACTCCCCAATTGTTAAAATACAAACTTCACTATTATAAAAAACCAGAATCAATCAACAATGAACGGATAAACAAAATGTGGTATATCCATACAACAGAATATTATTCAGCCTTAAAAAGGAAGGAAATTCTGACATATGCTACAACATGGACAAATCTTGAGGACATTATGCTAAGTCAAATAAGCCAGTCATAAAAAGACAAATACTGTATGATTCCGCTTATACGAGGTACTTAGAATGGTCAAAATCATGGAGACAGAAAGTAGAATGGTAATTATTAGGGGCTGTGGGAGGGAGGAATGGGAGTTAGTGTTTAATGGGTACAAAGTTTCAGTTGGGGAAAATGAAAAAGTTCTGGAGGTGGATGATGGTGATGGTTGTATAACAACGTGAATGTACTTATTGCCACAGAACTGTATCCTTAAAAATGATTAAAATAGTAAAATGTTATGTTATATATATTTTACCACAATAAGAAAAAAAAATCAAATTTTTCTTTGCACTTCACGCAGATTTCATTTACCATTCTGTAGATGGGAAGGCACATTTACAAATCAGCTGGCTTCTGGGTGTGGGATCTGGACATTAAGTTCAACCAGCTGCTTGAACTGTATGCCTTTGACCAGCCCAGAAAGGTTCTTTCTTGCGGCCACTCCCATGGTGCTGCCTTTCGATGCCGCTATAAAGTTCCACGTTGCTCTGTTCACGTCTCAGCCTAATACCTGCTAAGGGGGTAACAGAGGCAACCTCACTCCAGTAAGGCTTGAGGCGCTCGTGTCATGGAGGCTCACCCCAGAGGAAAGAAGAGCATAAGGAAATGAGGGAAGGAAAAGTGGAAGCTGGAAAGAAACTCTGGAAATGGTGAAAGAGGCCCCGAGCTCAGATGAAGTAAAAGCCAGGGAAAGTGTTAAGACCGAAAACTTCAATGTGGCCCTTTTGTGAGAACAGCTGCAGCATGGCAAGTTCCTACAAATACGGATGGACATGTTTGAAGATAGTGAAGCACTGAATGGAAATAACTGGAAAATCGGCTTCCTCCTAATCTCTGAATGTCCTGTCACAGAAAAATCATAAGAGCAAAGCTAAGAGCAGGCTGAGAAGCCACCTGGTGTAAGTTCTTGGTGATAGCTGGAAACTCAAATTCCATTCCTAGTGGATAAAAGGGGCATGAATTGCCGTGAGCAAGAGAGAGTGAAGAAAGAGCGCACAAGAAATGAGCGAGCTTTCGAGACTGACATTGTGATGAGTTTTCTCCCCGGGCTCTGAGAAGTTTATCTGGTGGTCGTAAGTTCATGGCATTGGGCAATTTTCCAAACATTTGGGGAAGTTACTCATGAAGAAGAAGCCAGCTCCAGACAGCTCATTGGGAAATGTGGAGAGTCAGTGCCTGGGTGGTTTTCATACTAATCCAGGATTTATCAAAGCTCAGAAAGCAAGCAGCAGAGAGGGGTTTTATAATGAGACGTTTTTATGATGAGAGTCATCGGCATTTCGATAGAAAGGAAAGTTTCTTTCTGGTCTGAGGGAGGTGGCAGGTCCCGGGAAGCTGGGAAGAGGGGGGGCTCCTTTTGTGAGAGCTGTGGCAGGTCCAAGGGATCTAGCAGTGGCAGATTCATTCCTTTCTGAGCCCCCTCCCCTCCAGGGTACAAAGTTTTCAATTGCAGTTGGGAGGAATTGGACTCAATGATCTAACTTTCTTTTTGTTTTTTTGCTGGGAAAGATTCGCCCTGAGCTAACATCTGTTGCCAATCTTCCTCTTTTTTTTTCCTCCCCAAAGCCCCAGTGCATAGTTGTATATTCTAGTTGTAAGTCCTTCTAGTTCTTCTATGTGAACCACTGCCACAGCATGGCAACTGACAGACAGCTGGTATGGTTCCGCGACTGGGAAGCAAACCCGGGCCACCAAAGCAGTGAGCACCGAACTTTAACCACCTGGCCATCAGGGCTGGCTCTAGAACTAACTTATTCCTCTCAAATATGGTAGGTTGTGGCATCAGCATCTCAGTCAGATTCTGATGCCACTTGAGGGAAGGTAAATGCAGGTGGACTGCATTTATAACATTGACTTATTCTTCCAAAGTTATATGGAAATTAAATCATTTTAAATCTACAAAGGTAAAGAAGCCCTACTTGAAATCTTTTGTAAATCTAAATATGCTTCTGAAAGGTGAGTAAACCTTCTGAAAATATTTTGCTTGTAGCTCTGAATTTTGATTTGTCTCCTCGGCCACTGGATCATTCAGGATGTTGTCAATGTTGTAGTTTAGATTAATCATCTTTCACTACCCATCTTGAGTTCCCAGAATGTTATATCAAACAGATTGGTTTCCCTTAGTGTGAAAAATCTAATAATTCTACAGGTTCCTTGAGACTTGATAATACTTTACCAAATTTTTCTTTTACCAAAAAAAAAAATTTTTTTTAAATTTCCAGTCACACTGGAAGACCACATCATTGGCCCTTGAACACAGCTTAGGCTGAAGTTTTAATGAAGAGCTAGTCTCTGGGCATAAGTGGATGCTGATTTTCAGTGGTCAACTCAATCCACACACCTTGTTGGGACAGGGTTCCGTGCAAGGCACAGGATGGGCATCAGGAGAGGAAGGCCTGTGCCATTCAGAAAGTCTGCCCGAGTGGCAGCGCCACGCCCTGAGGAAGGATAGGGTTAACAAATACCACAGGGACCCAGAGCATAGAGAGGCCTGGAGTGGTGAGGGACAGCTTCACAAAGGGGGTGACTTTTGAGCTAGATCTTGAGGGGAGCTCAGAATCTGGATATTCAGAGTTGGGTAGGAAGAGCATTTCCTCCCAGGAGGAACAGAGGAGGGACTGCTCAGAGGTGTGAGGATGGAGGGATGTGTGGAAACAGAAAATAGACTGATGTGGCAGGGTTTCCAGAAAGGAGAGGAAGGTAGATCCTGGAAAAGTTTCAGGAGAAATTATGAATTAAAGATTTGTAAACACTTATGAGAGAACAATAATTGTTACGAGTCACTAAGCATGGATTCACTAAGAACTAGTCATTTCCTGTTTTTTGTAAGGTTGCTAGACTGGTAAACTAGAGGATGTTGTCAAAGGGATTCTTGTGATTGGCTGGAAATTTCTATGGTCCTGAACAGGAGTGGAATGGAAGGCCCTGAATTCTACGTGCATCGCATTTCAGCAGGGCATCTGACAGAGCTAGGCTCAGTGAGATTCTTGTCAAGAGCATGGTTTGTCTGAGTAAACGTTTGTCCCAGAGAGAGCTGTTGATGGATTGACGGTAGGATGGAGGGCGGGCTCTAGGACTGACAGGGGCTCCACGTTTGGCCCGTTTCTTTTTTCCATCTTCATCGATGTTTGCCAGTGACATAAGGAAACACACAGGATGCCTCTAACAGCGTTTCAGATAAGATGAAACTGGAAGGGAAAAATAAATGTATCAGTTGATATATCAAAAGACATCTCTTTGGCCTAGAATGATGGACAAAACAAGCAGCTGAAATATTAGGTATAAATGTAAACTACTGTATCCGGGGTCAAAAAATTGACTTCTCAAGAAGCAGGAGAAATATTTCTCAGCAATAGTTGAGGTGAAAAGAGACCTTTTAGTCTACCACAATATGACTGTATTTAGTAAACATACAGTGTCTTATATTCTTTAATTCAACAAATCCTTAGTTAGCCCTCCATATGTGTCAGGCACTGGGTTGGTCAGTGAACACACTGGAGAACACAATGGGCAGAGTCCCTGCCCTCGTGCAGCCTGGGGTTTACTAGGGGAAAGACACAAACACAAAAAATCACTACAACTTGCGACAGGAGCCTGGAGGGACACAAATGAAGGTTGGAAAGAGAGTGAGGAGGGACCCACTTTTCCTGGGGTGGTCAGGGTGGGCCTCTCTGATAAAGTGGCGTTCAAGCTGAGGCCATGTGAAGGGAAGGACAGGGAGGGAGGCAGAACATTCCAGGCAGGATAGAGAGTGCATTGGCCCTGAGTGTAGAAGAAACTGTGTTCCTGGAAAGACCAATGAGGCTTGTCCATATCTGTGGCCGCCAACATCCATTGTCCCACTCTTCCTTAGTGATGGGCTGCCTGTCTGTGCTACGTTTCCCAAGCTCCCTTGCAGCTGACTATGGCCATGGGACTGAGTTCTCTCTAGTGGAATGCTGACCAATGGTCTGTGTTGGGAGCTGGGGTCCTTAAGAGGCGGGCACACCCCTTCCTTGTGCTTTTTCTTTTCTTGCTGGCTGCATGTGGGACTTGGCAACAACCCGTCTTGGGCCAGAACACCTCATGGAATAGCAGAGCCTGGAAGGAGCTAGAGTCTCTGAATGTCTGCAGAGAGCAGGGCCACTCAATAACCTGGATCACTCAACTCGGACAGTTACCTGAGAGAGAAAAAACATTCTATATTCTTTAAGCCACTGAATTATTGTCACATCTCTTACCTAACCTAACTATTATAAAAACAAAGGAGAAACTAGCTCCACCAGCCAGTTGACATTTAGAACATTGCATTTAGTTCAAAGGGTCACATTTTTTTTTGGTGAGGAAGACTAGCCCTAAGCTAACATCTGTTGCCAATGTTCTTCTTTTTGCTGAGGAATATTTGGCCCTGAGCTAACATCTGTGCCCCTCTTCCTCTATTTTATATATGGGACACTGCCACAGCATGGCTTGATGTGCAGTGCACAGGTCCGTGCCTGGGATCCGAACATACAAACCCCAGGCTGCTGAAGCAGAGTGCGTGAACTTAACCACTATGCCACTGGGCTGGCCCCAAAGGGTCACTTTTTTTTTTTTTAAGAGACATTGACCATTTGAAGCAAGTCCAGGGAAAGGTAAGGACAATGACATTTAGGAATTGGAAAACCAAGTCAATGAAAATCTGTTAAAGACACTGCAGTTATTTAGTCTGGAAAAGAGATTTCTCTGGGGTGGCATGATGGCTGTCTTCAGACACTGAGGAAGAGGAATGACACTGAATTGGAGTAGCTCCTAGAGGACCTATGAGTGGCTGGGATTTATGATGATGCAGATTCTGATTCAACATAGGGGAGAAGTTTCTAACGATTAGGGATCATTTGAAAAAGGCCAGATTGCTTTGAGTATCAGAGGCTTCTCTCCTCCGTTAAGTCCAAGCAGCAACTGGCTGCCCACTTGCGAGGAGAGGTTTACAGGGGCGATTCTGGCATCATTGTGGAGATTCCAGTGAATTCCAGGATTTTAGGAAGGAGAGGTGATAAATAATGCAGGTTGAAGCCAGGTCATAATGGGAATTGAATGTCAGTTTGGACTGAATCCTGGAGGCAAGAGGAATCTCAAAGGTTTCTGAGCAGAGTAGTAACATGATAAAAAACACTGCTTTGGCTAACATAGAGGGGAGAAATCCTGATTTTCACAGCCCACATCGGTCATTTGATGCTTGCATTCCCTGAACCAGTAGCTAGCTATTGAAGGAAAGCCAAGAGTAAAGAATATTGATTTTCATTATTTTATTCTTGAGATAATACAAAAAATATTTTGGGGCTAGCATTTTTTTTTTAAACTTATCTTCCAAGATGAATGATCCTTTTAGTCTGAGGAACCCAAAGTACTTTATACCCTCATCTCATTCAGGCTTGTCACGTATCTGAAGTGCTATGTCAGGGGCAAAACTGTCAAACCTCCTCTCTCAGATAAGGAGAAGGACTCACAAAGAGGGCCAGTGAACTGTTCAAGGTCACGGTGAGTCAGTGGCAGGGCAGGCTCCTTGACTGAGGTCTCCCACACTGCCCCAAGCCCATGCTAAGGGTGCCCTCAACTAGGAATGTCTCCCACGTACCAGAAAAACCAACCTGAACCAACAGTCTTTCCAGAGTTGGAAATTACCAGAGACATTTCAAGTTCAACAAATTTCATTTTGCAGCTGAGGAAAGTGGGGCTCAGGGAGGTCACACAGGCAAAGGCCTAGCTATGACTTGAACACAGGATTCCTTGTACTAGATCTTACCATCCCGCCTACTGGTAAAATGGTAGGCCCAGGAAAATCCCCCACACAGTTACCTGGAATCAACTGGGCCATGACCATGGTCTCCACTGTCTGGAAATACAAAGGCTTATATTGGCTTTGGCTGCCAAAGAGAGGAAATATTCTACCAGCCTTGAAAACTCAGAGCTGAGGGGGGTGGGGAGAATTGTGTGAGGCTTGTACTGCAAAGTCAAAAGGGAAAACATGTGTTTCACATTTGTCCTGGGATGGGAAAGAAAAACTTTTCCTTTCACTTAATCTCGGTTTAAACAAACAGAGAGACTGCCCTTTCTGTAAACTCACCAAACGTCAAATATTGTTCACTAGCGTGGCATCGGCTTACTAAGCCACTACAGAGCCACTTTCCTCGCGTAATCCCCTCAATTAGAAGGCACTTCAGCTTGAAGAGGGGCGACTAAAATAATACACATTTCCTCTGATGAGTTGGCCAAGAGTCAGCTGATGGAGTCAGGTTTCCAAATCTATAACCTCTGATTTCAGCCAGAGACCCGAGGCAATACGGCTTCAGGCATGACTCAGGATTTTGGGAGTGAAAGCAAGCACGTCAAGTGATGTAAGAAAATTCCCCCATTCCCCCATCCCACTGGCGTCCTCCTCTCTGGGGAATTCAATCTGAGAGCATTGTGGGGGGAGGGGTTGCCGGTAGCTGGGTGCTTAGTTGCACGGCACACCTTCTGTCACCATTGCAGGGGCCAGCTTCAGCGCCTGACAAAGGAAGTACTCAGTTACAATTACTTTCCTGTTGGCCTGCGAGCTCGGATAATTGCTTTGCGATGTGTGTGTGAGAACCTCATAAAGTAAACCAAGAAACACAAGAGCCAGGTCTGGGCAAAGGGGAAGTGTCAAGTGGGGGAGGCGAGTGATGCAAGCCTACCTTTGAAGTCACTCTGTTTGTGAAAAGTCTGCTGTGCTCTCTCTTAAGGAAACTCGGCTGGAATGAGGTTTCTGTGCATGTGGGGTTTAGGGCTATTGTTTTTGGCTCCGATTTTCACCTCAAGCCCTAGCTAGAACATGTATAAACCCCATAACAACAGCCTGACATGAAATTGCTCACCCTTGCAGTTGCATCAGGGGACTTTTACTCAGGCGGATTTTGAATGCCTCATTGTTGAATAGGGCAGGAAGTTTACTCTCAATGTAAATGAGGAATCTTTATTTTTTTTCTCCTTACCTCCTTGGAAGATTTCAGAGGCCTGCCTTGTCATCCCTAGACTAGCTCCTTCCATGAGAACAGCTGTGGCCCAACAGTGCTGCCCAGGTTCCTTCTCAGAGTGGGGGTTTTCTTAGGACCAGGGTTTTAGGCAGGGTTTTCCCTGGAGGTAATACTGGGTGATGGGCTAAGGGTCACCCAGGGACAGGGAAGGGTTGGAGCTTCTGAAAAGGGTTGGATTTTTTCGTTTCAGTTTTTTCAATTCCGATCTGGATCGAGGTTTGTTTCTTACACACAGAGAGAGGGAAGCCCCATCCCCAAACCTTATGATGTTTTTTTCTTGGGCTACATCACCTGGTGACCAGCTCATTGGGAACAGGGGGCTAGGACTCTGAAGTCAGAATGTGTCTGACTAACCAGCATCAGCAAGAAGATGCCTAATTCAGAACCATGACCCTACCCTCCATGGGAGCAAATCCCTGAGAAGGATAGAAACTTCTAGAAAAAGCCTTGTAGGCTCCCCCATCTCACAAGATACTCTGTAGGCAAACTCTTAAAAAAAGGCACAAGAAGAAACTTCTCAACTTTTTGCTGATGCCCCCAGCCAAGAGACTGGCAGAGAGAGACCCTCAAAGAAAGAAGGGGTTCATAACATTACTTTTAGTGAGAGGAAACCAGATAAGAATGATGAAGAGTTGAATGACAGGGATACTGACTTTGTAGGATGAGAAAGCCCTAGTTTGTTTGGTTCTGTATCTCCAGAATCTTTTTTTCCTATACATCCAAAAAGAAATCAATAATGGGTTAAAGAAAAAAGAAAATAGTTAAGCACTTGTGCATAAGCCCTAGAGATTAGCCTAAGGCTGAAATACCATCACAATTGTCTTCTGCACACGGCTTCATCAACACATCCACAAGAGTCATGATGACACCGGACAGCATCTAGACTAAAGATTTTTTTTGTTTAAAATGGCAGTATTGACCACAGTTTTTACATGAGTGTAGGTATGTACATATGTGTGTGTGTTTTCATTTGCACCAGGTCAGGTACAATTCAGCAAGAAGGGGCAACCTCACTCCTGGCCCGAGCTCTATTTTTTCTGCTTTCACATTAGAGTCACCAGCAGAGCGTTAGCCACAAGACACAAATGCCTGCGTGCCTGGTGTCTCCCCCAGAGATTCTGATTTAATTGGGCTGCTAGGATCTGGGCACAGATTTTTTTTTACATTTTATTGAGGTTATAATAGTTTATAACATTGTGAAATTTCAGTTGTACATTATTATTTGTCAGTCACCGTATAAATTGGGCACAGATTTTTTTTTAAAGCTCCGCAGGTCACTATAATGTGTATCCGGGGTCACCACCCACTGAACTAGGCCAGCCCTCTAACCCAGCCTCCCTCCACTGGCCCACAAGATCAGCCATAACTTGCCAGCATCTTGCACAACATCCCTCTTACTGGGGCACTGGCGCTTCTCTCCTCTGCCTGGTCCTAACCCTGGCTTCAGACCCCAGGCTTCAGCATCTGGGATCTGGCGTTCCTTGTGGAACGCCAAAAATTTTTTGTCACGGTGGCAAAAAAAGTTCTCCCCAAAATGCCCTCAAGTATAATTTAACATTCTAAGTCACTCTTTCACACTCAATAAAAATGCCTGTATTTGTAATGCATCCGGTCATTCTTATGTGATGAGGTGAGCAACACCAAGCTGTGTTAAGTGGCACTTGACCGTCTGGCTGCAACCTTCCTCTGGCTGGTCCGTGTCCCAGCTTCCTAAGGGGCTGGTGCAAACCCATCCTGTGCAAGGCACAGGTTTACATGTCGTAAACCTCAGGGCCCGGGGCCTGGCACAGAGCTTGGCATGTCATACATGCTCACGGCAAACTTCTGATGAAACTGAGCATATTAAGTCTGCAAATTCAGGGTGCTTCCCCAACCTCATTTGGTTCTCAAAATTCAAATGACTGGATTGAAAAAAAGAAAAGACTGGTGATTACAAAACCCCCTCTCAGAGAACGCAGTAAGTAGCAGAATTAGCCTAGGAAATGCAGTAGCTATTGGCAGATATGCATCCTGGGGGAGGGGAGGGAAGCATTTTATGTCATTGCAGAAGTACGACTGGGGGTTTCCTTTTCCACCAAGAAAGCAACTTAGCTAATGGAGTTATAAACTCCACGTTGTAGATCATAAATGGTAGACAGTTTAATCTGTATAAGTGCCCAACTGCCCCAAATTCTTGATATTGCCATTTTGTCGTCTTTGAGCCCCATCTTGCCCATCGCCTCTCACTTTGAGCTCATTTCTGGAAAGGGGTAATAGACATTGAAGCAGCATCTGTTGGTTTATGGTACTATTTTGTATCATGCTTGTGAGTATTTTTAATTAATAATATGTTGAGCCAGCCCTGATGGCCTAGTGGTCAAAGTTCAGTGCGCTCCGCTTTGGCTGCCAGGGTTTGGTTCCCAGGCAAGGAACCACATCACTTGTCTGTCAGTAGCCATGCTGTGGTGGTGGCTCACATAGAAGAACTAAAGAACTTACAACTATACACAACTATATATTGGGGTTTTTGGGGGGAAAAAGAAGAAAAAAGGAGGAAGAATGGCAACAGATATTAGTGTAGGGTGAATCTGCCCCTGCAAAAAAAAAAAAAAGGAAGTGATGTCTAAGACTGTTTTAAAAAATAATAATAATAATATGTTCTAATGTCTGGTAGGACAGGCCTCTCCCAACCCCACCTCACTCCTCTTTTCCAGAATTGTCTTTGCCATTTTCACTCATTCATTAAATATGGATTTGTTTATTTAAAAGAAAAAAAATCAATGAATCCTCTGGGAATGTGATTGGAATCATAATGAACCACCAAATTAATTTGGGGCTAAAGAAATTTTCTAAATTGAATTTTCCCATTTATTAACACCTATTTTATTTAAATCTCTTTTAAAATTTCCCAATAAAATTGTGTAGTGTTCTTTAGCAGGTTTACTTCGAAGTGGTTTCTGGTGTCAGGTGCTACTGTGAATGGAACAGGGTGATCAGGATTCTCAGTAGCTTCCTGGCACACAAGAATGCTTTGACCTTGGTGTGTTTATCTTGTGTCCAGTCATTTTTCTGAATCTTTTTATCATTAATTCCAGTAGTTTTTAGCCAGTCCTTTTAAGTTTTTTAAGGATACAACTACAGGGTTACAAAGAATGATGTTTTGTATTGACGTACAAGTCAAGGGGGATAGTGGTCCAGCGTATTAGTGTCCTGGGGCTGCCATAACAAAGTACCACAGACTGGGTGGCTTAAAACAACAGAAATGTATTCTCTCAGAGTTCTGAAGGCCAGAAGTCTGAAATCAAGGTGTCAGTAGGGTTGATTTCTTCTGGAGGCTCTGAGGGAGAATCTGTTCCAGGCCTCTCTCTTAGCTTCCAGCAGTTGCCAGCGATCATTGGGAATCCTTGGCTTGTAGCTGTAGCACCCCAATCTCTACCTCTGTTTTCACACAGACTTCTTCCCCACGAGTGTGTCTGTATATCTCCAAATCTCCCTGTTTGTAAGGATATCAGTCACTGGATTTAGGGCCCACCCTAATACAATATGGCCTCATCTTAACTTGATTACATCTGCAAAGACCCTATTTCCAGGGCCGGCCCGGTGGCATAGTGGTTGGGTTCATGTGCTCTGCTCTGGCAGCCTGGGGTTCGCCAGTTTGGATCCCAGGCATGGACCTACATACCACTCATCAAGCTGTGCTGTGGAGGCGTCCCACATACAAAATAGAGGAAGATGGGCACGGATGTTAGCTCAGGGCCAATCTTCCTCAGCAAAAAGAGGAAGATTGGCAACGGATGTTAGCTCATGGCCAAGCTTCCTCACAAAAAGAAAAAAAAATGAGGAAGATTGGCAGCAGATGTTAGCTCAGGGCCAATCTTCCTTACCCAAAAAAAAAAAAAAGACCCTATTTCCGAACGAGGTCATATTCATAGGTACCAGGGGTTAGGACTTCAACATATCTTTTGGGGGGCACAATCCTACAACATCCAGTGTGCTTGTCTCTGACCAGGCTATATCTAGAATTGGGTCCAGCTCATGAACCATATTTAAAGATGCCCATTGAAAAAATTGCTCATCTCTGTGTGATATGAAGCATGGTTATGGGAACTACATTCAGCTTGGATCCTGGAGGCATTTAGAGGAATATAATGTCTGCCTTCACTTAGTTACAGGGCTTTCGCAGTACACCTAATCCGTGTTGTTCCAGAGGTGGCATTCAAAGGGAAGCAAATTTTGGCTCAAAATAATTTGACTCAAAGATCCAAGGGATTTTTGGATTAAGGCCGTCTACCAAGGGCCGTCTATCTGCAGTAGCAGCAAGTTACCTCATCCTTCACCCATCTGACAAATACATACTGAGGCCTATTAAGTGCCAGGCAGTAGGCACTGAGCCAGATACTGGGGCAGTGACAGGTTCCAGACACATACAGCCCTTGCCCTCAGGAGGCTTACAGTCTAGTGGCCCCAAAAGAGTCCAGACAGGCTGAGTGGGCATGATGTTCAGAGAAGTTATGGAGGAGACTATGGAGAGGGTGTGGCCCGATGACCACTGCGTCCCTTCAGAGCTAAGGCACTATGGTCTTTATGATCCCTGAAAGCTGAGATGTAAAGGGAAGCAGGGGTTTCAGGTGGGATGTGGGGGTGGAATGAATTTAAGAAAAAAAATAAGAAAGGGTTTTAAAGAACACAGAGGGGCTTTCCCTGGCAGGACACGTGCAGAAAAGCAGGCTCCCTCGCACCCTCATGCATGTCCACCCGCAGAGGAGAACTCATCTGCGGAAGGCTGAGGCTCCACTCTCCTGCTTCCCATTACAGCGTTCTCAGCCCTACCCCGCCCACCCTGAGGAACAGATGCTCAACAAACAGCCCAGACCCTCCGACGCTGCTGGAGCCACCTCAGGGGGGAAACCAAATCCCTCTCCCCAATCTCAGCAGACAAAACGGCCCGGGCCCTAGGTGTTTCCCCTTCTGCCCGCGACACCCAGCCAGGGAAAGCAAAGCGAGGAGCTCTAAATCAAGGGTTTTCAGCAGAACCAGGCCCGGGGGTGGAAGGGAGAGGCCTCCGCTCTCAGCGGCTGCTCCTCCTTAATGAGCCAAAACAAAGCTGGTGCCAGGGAAGTTAAGCTGCCCTGAGATAGGGGGAGCCACACCCTGAGGTGGAGAGGGAGTGTGGGCCCAGGGCACCGTTGGGCCCAGGCAGTTGGGTCTGCCAAGTCCACACACGGCCCTGGTAAGCCTTTGTCCACAAAGCCTGGGGGAGCAGGTCTGGTCCTCCAGGAAAAGAAACCCCCTCTTTGCTTGAATGCTGCCCTTTGACCATGTGAGAAGATAAATACATTTTTTAAAAAGATCTGTCGTCGGTGCTGGGAAATGCTTGGTATTCAACACCAAGGAGGTCTAGCAAAACCAAGAATCCATCTGGTCAAGATCACAGTGTTCCTCGCCCCCACCGACCATCTGTTATCCGCTTCCAATGCATGTGAACACACACGCACACATCCTCACACGTGTATGCACATGCACGAATATATGCACATGTGTGCACACACTAGTGTGCATGCATTCACCCTGTGTTTCACCCTTCCACACACATCCTCATATGTGTACGCATGCATGCACGTGCACGCACACACATGCACATATACACCCATGTTCATGCATTCACCCTAGGCCTCACCCTTCCACACACACATCCTCACACATGTACGCATATGCATATACATGAGTGTGCACACATCCACCCTCACGTGTGCATCCTCATACAAACACGTGTGCACACACATCCTTACACAAAGCACACATGTCCTCACACATACGTGCACCCTCAAACATCCTCACACACAAACACACACTGTGCATCCATACAAAAACACGCACCCTCAATCTTCTTGAATGTACACGCACACATGCACATGCACTCTCATGCACAGACACATCCTTACACAAACATACACCCTCACACATGGATGCACACTCATCCTTGCACACACACACCCCTTCTTTGCTGATGCTTCTCCAGCAGCTGATTTGACTCTCTCCTCTGTGATGAGGCAAGGCCAATGACCTCTTAACTGGGCCAGATTTCAGTCTGAAGCTCATGGCCTGGGACCCAGGTTGGCAGACAACTGATAGCAAAGGCCCAGAGCCTGGGTCATGCACAGGCCACACAGGCGTGCCCCTCCCATCCGTCTGTCATGGGAAGAGCCAGGGCTTCGAAGTTGGGCCAATATGGTCCTCTCAGTAGCTCGGTGACCTTGGACAAGTCATATAGCCTCTCTGAGTCTTAGTTTTTCATCTAAAAAACGGGGGGGCTAATATCATCTCCTTAGTGGGGTTTGGAAGATCGAGTTGACCTCACAGTGGCCACGCATAGTAGGTGTTCAGGAGAGAGCTTGTTCCATTTTGCTGCCCTGTGTCACCAGAACTCCCCAAGCCACTATTTCCCAGGGACTCTGGCATATGTGGCACAGAACTAATGAAATCCAACTGCAAAATACTAAAGGCAGTTCATGTTGTTGCTGGTAAAAGGAGCATTTTATAAGGTATCCAGCGGGCCCTGCCCTCCCTTTGTCAAGTCCAGCTGGCCAAAATGTCTCCGGGGATCTTCTGAGAAAGGGACTGTGGTTGGGCGATTTCGAAGGTGATGAGAAAGATGTCGTTTTTCATCTATAAATCTATGATGGCCAGTGGGGGGAAAAGCAGAGGAAAGAGAAGCTACAGGAAAGGAGAGCTAAAGAAACAGAACCTGAAAGAACTCCACAGGCTGCTGCCTGAAACATCTGGAAATACGCTAATAGGCAAGAAGGAAAAGAGCCTGGTGCCAAGCCATCTCTTGGCACCAGCTCTGAGAGCCGCCTGAGGGAGCTGGAGCAGACACTGTGGGATTTTTCCCTGAGTTATTGCAGCCTCCTGAGGCTGGCCTGGTGTGGCGGCTGAAACATGGAAACATGGTCTGAACTCTCTTCCCACCAACCACCACAGGCCTTGGTTTCTCACTCTGTAAGCAAGCAGTTCAGTGAGGATGAGCAAGCCCATATTTCTGGGGAAAAAAGTAAAAATATAACATTGTGAGTGCCAGACACTGTGCTGAGTTCTGTGCATGCATCATCTCTTAATTCTTACAACAACCCTGGAGGTGGCGATTAGTATGCCCATTTTACAGGTAGGATAACTGCTCAGAGAGGGTATGCGCCTTGCCTAAGGTCACAGGGCTAGCAAAAGGACAAAGTGAGGATTTGAGCCCAGAGCTCACTTGTCTCCTAACCCCGTGCTCTCCCACCGAAGAGGAACAAGTGTTAACCCATCTGGCTCTCCCCCACACTCAGGAGCCAGAACCCCCTGGGACCGAACTGCCGGAAACGGATGACCTCAGCCAGCCTCCTGGTTTCACAGCTGACCGGGAAAGTGAAGAAGGCCAGCGACTAGCCCAAGGTCACGTCTCCCCCTGCATCCCATCCTCATTCCCAGACTTCATTCTGTCCCACAGCCCCTGGACAGAGCTGGGGAAAAACCTTCTGAGACACCCCCGGGGAAGACAGCTGGAAGGTGGGGCCGAGCCCCAGGCTCTAGTGACGCAGTGATGAGGTGGTGACGACAGGGCTGTATTTCCCCCTTTTGTGAAATGCTCTGGCATCCAACAAGTCTTAGGGGGAGGTAAGAGGAATTTGGCAGGGATCCGCTCATAAGCCATCTGGAGGCCTGCGTGAGGACCAGAAAAGCCACTGCCTGTCCAGTGTGGGCTCATTCCCTGAGTGCCGTCACCGCTCTCTGTGCACGGGATGCTCGGCCGAGATGGGGGAGCTCCAGAGTGGGGGTGGCTCTGCCCAGAATCCCAAAGCAGGGCAGGGACATTCCTGCCATGCCATTTTGCAGCCTTTGGACTGTGGGACTGAGTGAGGGCCCATTACACACTCACCTGCCCCGCCAGAAGAGAGTCGCACATCATTGCATCAAAAGGGTGTCATTGTAGCACAAGTCACCATTGTTAAGCAACTCCTGTGTGCCAGGATTGTGCTCAGTATCTGACCCACGCTCTCTTGCTTCATCCTCACCGCTATGCTGTGGAGTCAGAACCATTATCCACCCCTGTTTCCACTCCAGGACCCTGAGGCCCAGAGAGGACTGAAGAGGTTACAAAAGTGATAAGGATGGAGCCAGAACTCAGATCCAGGCACCTGACGTCCCTGCGCAGGCTCCCACCCACGACACTGTGATGCACCTGTCGCCACTTCCTGGCACCTCAAGTGACACCTGAGTATCAATCAAGCAGAAACGGCCTGAATAGTGGCCATCCCCCTCCTCTCCACCCTGTTTTCCCCTCTGACTTGGGGCCCTCGACAGGCAGAGCTCCAGGAGATTCCACCCGTCCCTTGCGTTGGCCTCGCTCACCCACAGATGAGTCAGCTGGAATTTTTGGACGTCCCGGGCTCACGGCTGTGGTACCAGGAGCTGTCAGGAGGCAGGAATGCGTGGAATGCCGCTCCCTGCGCTCCCGCCTCCCCACCCCCTTGCCCCTGCCCCCAGGGCCGAATCCACAGAGCGGTTTGGAAGGTGAATGACACAATGTTTGTCAAGGGTTTGGGATGACAGGTGCATGCGACGATGAGGACAAAGCCTGATTCTTTTCTGGGGCTGCCGGCACAGTTTCGCATCCCTCCCATGCACGTCCGCGTCCCGGCCCGGGTGCGCCATGCCCCGGGCTCCCGTGAAGGGCAAGAAACCGCTGGTTGGGAAGCAAGAAGAAAAAAACGTCCCGGGCTTTTAAATGACGGAACGTTCAACCTCTTTGCCCAACTCTGACTTGGCCTTGCCACTCCGCCATCCTGAAAACACGACTTTGATTTTGTCACTTGCGTGCTCGAACGCCTCTGTGCCTAGCACACGGACTTATCCAGCACCTTCTCTGTGCCGGGCTCTGTCCGAGCACTGGGTAGAGAGTGGTGAATAAGGATGCGTTGGTATCTCCCTCTTGGAGTTTTCCTTCTGGGTGAGAGAGGGGGTGTCAGATAACAAACAAGTGAATCTGTAATCGCAGAATCTCATCCAGGTGAGGAAGGAAACCAACAAGGTCTAGGATGGAAATGGGGGGGGTTACTTTAAAACAAAGCCCAACCCTCAGAGCTGTGTGCCTAAAATCTATCACCTGCCTCACTGCCTTAGCTCATGTCAGTTCCCTTCTGGGATCCCCTTTCCTCCCACCTTTCCAGGGCCCAGCGTGGGCTACTGCTCCGCTGCTCTGCCCTGTGGATGCTGGACCACCTTCTCATCTCTCTCCCTGGCCCGGGAGCCCCTTAGGGCCAGGAAGTGTGGTTATCTCACACACCAGCACTGTGTGGGAATTCCCTTCGAAACACATGCCTCAGAACCTTTCATTTTGGTGCCAGACGCTGGGGAGACACACTTCCTCAGGGAATGGGCATCCCCAGACTCCGCTGACTGTGGAAGGTCGGGAGGACGTGGGGGTCCGAGCAAAGAAACCATATTAGGAAACACTCGGTGCCTCGGGCCAGCCTGGAGCCCTGTGGATTCAGAAGGTCCATGTCACACACATGACGTTTAGGAAGGAGGAAGGGCTGGGTAAAAACTGTCTGATCAGCCCCTCTTCCGGAAGTTCGGGCCCACAGATTTGCCTTGATTACCTATCGAAATGTGCAAATGCCAGAATTCACCCAAGGCCTTGCTGACGCAGGGCATTGGAGGGAGAGAAACCGCGGGGCTGATTATCTTGGCTTTATCCGCCACATCTGTTTTAGCTCAGCATCTCTGCTCTTCATCTTTAAAGAGATGGCTGCAGAGTTACAGAATCTGAGAGCTAGGAAGGGCCTGAAAAGACCTCACATCTCACCTCCTCCCTTTGTAGATAAGGGCCGTGTCACCGGACAGGCTGTGACTCACCCACGGCCACACGGCTAGTGGGAGGCCCAGCTGGGACAGCCCCGTGGCTCTTGCCTCCCAGGCCGGAGCTTTTCCCGGTTTTCCAAACTGCCTCTCAGATCTCGCCAAGTCATTTCCACATTCGCCTCCGTTTGCCCTCGTCAGTAAGAGAAGCTGGCCATGGCCCTTTCTCACTGCCTTCCCACCACCTCACAAAAGAGGAAAGAGACTCCATTGCAGAACCAAGCAGGGGTAGTTTTTCTCATCATCCGTTGTCTTGTACTCTCCATGCCAGGCTCTCCTCCAGGGGTGCAGCTCTCTGCCCTCACGTGGTGTCATGAAAGAATGTCGCTCACCCTCCTGTCAACCCTGAGAACAAGAGGCCATTTCTCAGCGGGTGAACCAGGCCACCATGAGTGTCAAGGTGTCAGAGGGACCCAACTTGTCCCTTACCCAGCCACACAATCCTTGGCCAAGGCCTCCCGTTGGGGAGCAGGTGTTCCCCAAGGCATCCCAACCCCATTTCCTGAGCCTCTCTGCTGGGACTGTCACCTCCACCCAGGCTGACTCAAGAGTCTCTCTGGAAGGTGCTTCTTATCTATTCTGGAAGGGATGGATTATTAATCCCACTCCCATTCCGTTTTTTTTAACAGATGTAGAAATTGAGACTCAGGGAGGTTGAGTTACCTGCCTGTGGTCACCCAGCTAATGAGTGGCAGAGTCAGAATTTGAACTCAGGTCTCACTCCAAAGCCCATCTCTTCCCACGACGCCTCTCCATGCACCTCAAGGGAGCTGGAGGCGTCTCAAGATGCCCCTGCATGCATGCTCAGAAATAGTACCCCCTCCCCGGCCTGCCAAGTGCCTGAAATCCCCCCACTGGAGTCATCTCCTGGTGACACCAGCCTTGGGCTGCCAGGGGCTTCTTTCTAATGGGAAAGGCCAGGCATGGGTAGGAGGATATACAAGAACCCCTCAGCAAAGGGTTGATTATGGCAGGACCGACCTGAGTCTGACAGCAAGGCCCAGCCAGGAGGGCTTGGGAGGGCTTGGGAGGGCTTGGGGATGACAGGAAGAAAGGAGGAAGAGAGGGAAACTGGCCCTGGAGAGAGAACGCTGACCAGCGGGGCCCAGAGGTTGGGGGGTGCAGGGCACGACGGCAGCACCAGTGGGGAGAGGGGAGCCTCCCTCAGAACCCCGCAGGGCTAGCTCCAGGGCAGGGACTGGTTTTGGGGTGGAAGGGCCCAGCGTGACTGGCAGGCATTAGTCAGCCGTGGAGGTTTATGAAAGGAGGGATTGTCTGGAGTCTCCTTACTCACCGGGCCCATTGGGTCGTCCCCAGAGCCCGGGAGCAGGGCCGGTATCTGAAGGGGACTGGGAACTCCGAGCTGCTCGCTGCCCAGGTTGAATGGCTGGGGCATTGGGGGCTGAGCGCGGGGGCCCTGCCCAGCCTCACAACCTGTGAGTCACAGCCCTCGGCTGGCAGGCTGAGTGTCTTCATTGTCCACCGGGCCGTGGGGACAGCAGGGCCGGAGCCCTGACGGGAGACCTGACACCCTCCTCTTATGATAGAGGAAACCCAGGGATGATTCACAGGGTGCTTTCCCCAGTTATCACCCTGCTGACCTGCTGACCCCCATCCGAATTCACAGAGTTGAAGTCACTCCCCCCACATGCACCCACTTGGTCCTTCGTCAGTCATTCATACAACCATTCTTTTTGTTGGTTTTTTTAAATCTGTATTTTTTTTCCAATTGCAAATTAATCTATTGAATATTATTCAGCCTTAAAAAGGAATAACATTCTGACCCAGGCTACAACATGGATGAACCTTGAAGACACTATGCTAAATGAAATAAGCCAGTCCCAAAGGGACAAATGCTGTATGAGTTCACTTACATGAAGTCCCTAGAACAGTCGAGATCATAGGGACAGAAAGTAGAATAGAGATTGCCCAGGGCTGGAGGGAGGAGGTGTGGGGAGTTAGTGTTTAATGGTGCAGAGTTTGAGTTAGAGAAGATGAAAAAGTTCTAGAGATAGATGGTAGTAATGGTTGCACGACAATGTGAGTGTACTTAATGCCACTGAACTGTACACTTAAACATGGTTAAAATGGTAAATTTTATAGTATGTATATTTTATCACAATAAAGAAACACAAACCGAAAAAGTAATCTATTGTTCAAATAATATTTAAGTAAAAGATAATTGGTAGATGTCCCATCCTCTATTATTAACAGTTTGGAATAATTTCAACCTTTTGATGTTCTTCTACAATCGTGTATGTGCTTGTAACAAAAGTCAGCCTCGAGGTGGGAAGGGAATGCGGTGCTCAGCGCCAGCCACGTTCCTGGTCTCTCTCTGTCTTTGGAGGACAGTGTCACATCTGCCTCTCACTCACAGACCCCAGATGCCAGCTCAGGGCCAGGCGGTGAGGTCGCGGTGTTGACAATAACCACCATCCAGTGAGAGACAGCAGTGTCTGGCTCAGTGCTAAGCCCTCACGAGTGTGAATTCACTTCATCCTTAGACCAGCATGGTGAGGAAGGTGTATTTTATGCCCACCTCAAAGCCCATTCCATAAACGAAGACTCAGAGGCTTCAACAAGGAAGGAGGTGCCCAGATCACATCTCTAGAGGGACGCAGGGAGGGAGGTACTTCTCCACTGAACTGTTAAGTTGTACTGCGGACTTTCAGAGATGCCCCGGCTGCCACCTGCCTACCCCCCCCCACCCCCTTAAGCAGAACAATCATTTCTAGGGAACTTGCTCGCTTTGTAGGAATCCCTACATTTCTGGCTCCTGGGATCTTGTTCACTGCTTGGTCCTCCTCGAGCCCCAGAACACAGTAGGTGTTCAACAAATATTTGCAGAGAGAATAGTTTCTTGTTCATGTCGCTATTTGATCTTCCCCCCACAACCCTGTGAGGGAGCAAATTAGGAAATATGATTGCTGCCGGTGTTAGTCATCTGGCTAGCGGGAGAGATGGAGCGACTTCCTCCTGGTCTCCCAGCCGCTGAGCTGGAGCCCCGGGCTTCTGGCTCCCTTCCCAGGCCTTTCCAACCCTGTGAAAACCTGGGCCCCTGCTGTTACAGGACGAAGATATTAATTGGAAGGAGGAATCCTTTGAGTCATTACCAGCAATAATAATAATAATTACAGTCATGCTCATTGTAATCTCTAATTCATATAAGCCTCATACCAATAGCAATGAGGCACTGTTATTGTCTCAGTTTTTTTTTTTTTTAAAGATTTTATTTATTTATTTTTTCCCCCCAAAGCCCCAGTAGATAGTTGTGTGTCATAGCTGCACATCCTTCTAGCTGCTGCATGTGGGACGCGGCCTCAGCATGGCCGGAGAAGCAGCGCGTCGGTGCGCGCCCGGGATCCGAACCCGGGTCGCCAGCAGTGGAGCGCGCGCACTTAACCACCAAGCCACGGGGCCGGCCCCTGTTATTGTCTCAGTTTTACAGTCAGGCCCAGAGAGTTTCAGCACTTCCTCAGCATCACACAGCTAAGAAGCGGCAGAGCTGGGATTCAGACTCCATCTGGCTCCAGACCCCATAAACCACAAGCTGCTAACATTTTAGGACCAATTAGCATCCTCAGCTGGACCCAACAGGCTCACAGCACAGCTGGGCTGAGCCTTGGTGAGGGATGGGACTGGATGAAATGTCCACGCATTCCCTCCTTCATTCATTCTGTCAGCCAGCGAGCCTTCCCGGAGCTCCACCTGTGTGCTCGGCCAAGTGTCTGGCCCTAGGACATGGCCCGAACAGGACAGGGCCCTCCCTGCCCCATGGAGCCACTGGCCTGGCAGCAGAGGCGGATGTCATAATTATGTGGTTAATTGTTTCATTCGAGCAAAGATGAGTGCCACCGAGGAGGTTAGGGCTCTGCCAGCCTCTTATGGGCAGGGACCAGGGCTGGGAGCTGGGGAGGCTGCCCCGGGGGGCTGACATCTCAGTTCAAAGCTGAAGGGTGGGTCAGGGTCAGGTGAGCGGAGTGGGAGAGCATTCCAAGCAGAGGGCACAGCTGGGCAGCAGCTTGGCTCTGACCAGAATGGAAAGATGGCAGGTGTGGCTGGAGTTGGCATGGGAGGAGGAAAGGAGATGGGTGGGGGGTGCCAGGGACGTGGGCTGGGGCCGACCTGCCCAGCACCTGAGTCCTCCCATTCGGAACCAGGGCTACTGTAATCGTCCTTACTTTTGCTCTTATCCTTAGAGAGCAAGGGGGAAAGGAAGCGTTAAAAATTCCCTTCTCCCCCGGCCGGCTGGGTGTGGATGGGTCCTCCAATAAGCATTCACTCCACCACGAGTGCATATATGCAGCTGTTTGCACGTGACAACATGCTCACTGTCCTGTTTGACCCTCACAGCCACCTGGAAGGAGGAAAGGAGAGCAGGTGTCAGGCCCCCTACGGGAAGGGAAACTGAGGCAGGAGGAGGTGGCGAGCCTCCCCAGCGCCCCGCCTCCAGCACGCAGTCTGACGTCCAGGCCTTCCTTTCACGGTGGCCTTTTCTCCTCTATAAGATGCACTTAACAGCACCTGAGTCCCTGGGTTGCCAGGGGGTTACGTGACATAATCCAGGTAAAGAGCTGAGCAGTGAAGGCCCAAGGTCACTGTTGAGGAAACAGTGGCTGCCATCGTTATCATCATAACCATAATCATTACTCTTAAGGTTCCTGCACTCGGCTTCTTCCTGAGCCCCTGCTCTCCTGTGTGCTGGCCTGCCTGCCAGGTGCTGGGAGGCAGGGAGGTGCAGGATGTGTCCCCTGCTCCTAAGGAACTGACGGTCCAGCCAGGGAGACAGTTAATTAGCCACCTGGGGCAGCCAGCGAAGCACCTGAGAAGGAGCCGGGCTCAGAGCAGGTGTGGCTGGGGAAGCCCAGAGGAGATGGAATTTGAGCTGCGCTGTGACAGCAGCTTGGACCTCAGAAATGGGAGAGTGGGCGAGGACTCCAGGGACACCCCAGAGGGTTAGTGGTGGGTGTCCTCAGGGCTGGAGTGGACAAGAGGTGAGGCTGGTGAGTTAGTGAAGGTCACACTCGAAGGGCCTTGAACTGCAACTCCACGTCGCACGTGAGTGCATGTGCATGGAGCATCAGGTGTGAGACCCACTGCCTGGACCACCATGGGCAACACGGCAGTGACAGACACGAGGCTCATCATTCGATGAAGCGTTCCGCCAAGTGGAGCAGATCCTTCTCGACAACAGCATTTATTTGGGATTCTTTTCTAATTATACAAGTAGATTATGTGCAATGGAGAAAAGATGGGACGCAAACACACACACACAGCGGGAGAAAAATGTGAGTCGTTTGTGGCTCAGCACCCGGATAGCCCTGCTGCACCCATCAGAGGGCGTACTTCCTATCCTTTTATTCCCTGCAGGGGCCAAGTCCAGTGCTGTGAGAAGGAAGCACAGGGAGGTTACAGGCCAGAGGAGGTCTGGGACAGCCTGGGGAGAGGGCGAGATTCGGACCCGCCCTGACAGGAGGGGCAGGGTTTGGAAAGATCACCCAGTGCCGTGAAGGGGGGCTGCCAGAAATGGGGGCGGGTTACTGGGGCCTGAACCCGCTGAGCTCCAGTGTGGCCACTTCCTCACAAGAACACAAGGGGAAGGAGCTTAAGGAGCCAGGGCAATACCTGCCGGTGAAGGAAGGAAGGAAGGATGGAAGGGGACCTTCCGTCCGTCTGTCCCCTCCTGCAGCGGCTTTATCGGGGCCCTGCAGATCTTGACAATCACACTGCCCATCTGAAGCCGGGGTTCTGGGAGCAGGGGCTGCCGCCCTCGAGGAGATAAGGGAGCCCTGGTCATGCGGCTCTGACTGTTGGTGACAAGCAGAAGCCACAGCAGGGCCGATGGCCGGCTGGAAGGGAGGCCACATCAGCTCTGACCACCTCCCCAGGAAAACAGCAGTAAGAATGATATTTAAACCCCTCCCATGTGTACCGTGCCTTTTGGTTCACAAAGCACTTTTCTCCCATTCTCAGTGTGAAAGGCACCAGTCCTCAGGCACCACTTGCTGGCTCTGTGACTGTGGGCAGGTGACTTCACCTCTCTGAGCCTCAGTTTCCTCATCTGTCCCATGAAAGCAGTAACACCGTCTCTCCCTGTCCGAGCTCAGCGTCCAACCAGCCTGTTGCTGCCTTCCTCCTGGCCCTGTTCCCTCTCCAGTGGTCACCACCTTCCTACCGCGCACCAGACACCGGGTCTTTGCCAGGCTGGGAGTTGAGTCAGACCTCGGTCCACCAACGTGCTGCTGGAGTGGATGGGCCCAGACAGCCAGAGGATTCTTGTCCTGACTCCCATCCCGCAGCCAGCATGTGCCAGGCCCGTCCACGGCTGGACGAGAGCGAGGGAGGGGAGGAGGGGAGCCCCCGGTGGGAAGGCTCCAATTTTGCCAGCGAAGGCTTTTGTGCTCCGGAATGCCAGGCCAGTGCAGTCTGCTCTGCCAATGAGGAGACTGGCCTCCAACAATAATGTTTTTCCCTGGGTTTTCCAGAAGGCATCAGCTGCTTTCTAATTCAAACCATCAGGAGGAGGCTTACATGTGCTGAGTCGCAAAACGCCCGTAGAAAGAAAACTGCTCCTTGTGCCAGACCAGAGCTGGCCTGCACGGGGCTCCGGCCAAGGGGCCCCTGAATGGGAGGCTGTGAGCACCTCCCTGGGCCCCCTCGAGTCCTGCCCAGGCCCTCGGCTGGCGCCCTCCCCAGGCCGCACTTGCCATTGCTCGCTCCACCCACACCCACGAGGGCCCACAGTGTGCCAGCAACTGTGCAAAGCTTTTGGAGTGATCATTGTAGATGTTATTGTAATTCACATTCATTGAGCATATGTTGTACGCCAACAACTATGCTAAACACTTTATATTCACATTCATTTAGCCATATACTATTATTCCATTCCACAGAAGAGAATGATGAGGCTCAGCAGGGTGGAAAGACCCAACAGAAGTGAAGAGTTGGGCTTCCAGCTCCGGGTATGTCTCCAGGGCTCCATCCCCAGGCCTTGCTGCCTGGCAACTGGAGATGTAAGGCTCACCACTTCACACCTACCAGGATGGCTGGAATCAAAAAGTCAAGTAATAACAAGTGTCGGAGAGGACGTGGAGACATCAGAACCCTCATACACTGCTGGTAGGAATGTCAAATGGTGCAGCCACTTTGGAAAACAGTCAGCCATTCCTCAAACAATTAATCATAGAATTACTGTCTGCCCCAGCAATGCCACTCCTGGGTGTCTACCCAAGAGATGAAAACACACATCCACACAGAAACTTGTACACGAATGTTCATAGCAGGATTATTCATAACAGCCAAAAGGTGGAAACAACCCAAAGGGATAAACAGAAGTGGTCTATCCCAGCGGTGGAATATTATTCAGCCATTAAAAAAAGAATGAAGTCTGATACATACTACAGCGTGGATGAACCTTGAAAACGTTATTCTAAGTGAAAGAAGCCAGTCACAAAAGTCCACAGATTATATGATCCCACTCATATGAAATGTCTAGAACAGGGATATCCACAGAAACAGAAAGGAGGTCAGTGCTCAGGGTTGAGGGTGGCTGATAGCCAAAGGGTATGGAGTTTCTTTTTTTTTTTTCCTCCCCAATGCCCCGGTAAATAGTTGTATATTCTAGTTGTAAGTCCTTCTTGTTCTTCTATGTGAGCCACCACAGCATGGCTACTGACAGATTGGTGGTGTGGTTCCGTGATTGGGAACCAAATCCGGGCTGCTGAAGTGGAGAGTGCCAAACTTTAACCACTAGGCCATCAGGGCTGGCTCTGGGGTTTCTTTTAGAGGTGATGAAAATGTTCTAAAATTGGCTGTGGTGATGGTTGCACGTATCTGTGAATACACTAAAAATCATTTAAACGGGTTAATTGTACGGCACATGAATTCTATCTCAATAAAGCTGTTTAAAAAGAAAAGATTGAAGGTGCAGACTTTAAGGAACTCACAAGTGAGTTAGGGCAGAGAAGCAAACAATTCCATTCAGGACACCGGCAATCCTAGGCCGGGTGAGGGGAGGGGGGACTGCCTGGTGGGCAGGGCTGGCTGAGGACAGTCACTGGGGTCCTAGTGTGAAAGTTACAACTTTTCCACATGAGACCATGTGAGTCTACAGCTGTGGGAAGAGAGAGGAACATCTCTCAGCCTGAGAAGCTGGGGCAAAGAGAGAGGCAATCCAGGGAGGCTTCCTGGAGTAGGCGATACTGGGCTGAGTCCTGAAGAATGAGTTGGGCAAGAAAGTGACGGGCAGAAAAAGAAATCACAGGTGGAGGGGCCGGAGGCACACTCAGGGAATGTCCTCAGGGGCTGCGTGGGAGTAGGGGAGAGGCTGAGAGAGTTCCTGTCTGGCACAATAGGAAGGACAGGGGACTCCCATCTGCCCCTACCTGGCTGTGTTCCCTCCAGGAAGCCCCTGCCCCTCTCTGGGCCTGGATTCCCACAAAACCCCTCCCATCTCTGAAGCTGTGAGTCTGAGGCTGCGACAGGAGTGAAGAGGGCAAACTGCTGACAGATAGGGAGGCAGGAGGAGAGGGGGTGTCGGGTGTCAGGGCCTGGAAACAGAGGGACGAGGCCTCTCAGACATGAGCTTCCCAGCCTGGGGGAGCCAGCTGATGACTTGCTGCCCATCCGCCACGTCCCCCCGCCCAGACCTCCCCAGGAAACATGGGTGCCTGAGGAGAAATCGAAACAGAAACACAGGTGTCTCTCCCGGGGCAGATTCCAAGAAAGAAAAGAAAGTGGCTTCTAGAGGAGAGAACCTGCAAGCTTTGAAGGGAGGAAGGAAACCCAAGCCACGAGAGGAAGCGGATGAGGAGGGGGATGTGAGAGAGAATCAGGTGCCCTGGGTGTGGGCCCACGGCCCACGCACACGTTGCCCACGGCCACCCTGCCAGTCGTGTTCGGGTGAACCCGACTACTGGCAGCTTCGAAGGGGCCAAAAAAGCATGTATGGAGAAGGAGCAGGCCCTGGTTCCCCTCTTCTCAGCCCCTGACACATGCCCCTTCCTCCCTGCCGTGGCCTCCCTCAGCCACCACGGTCCCAAATTTGGAGCCAGAGGATCTGAGTTCAGCTTTTGGTCCTGCTGTGTCTTAATTGTGGTCTCGGGCCCTCAATTTGCTCATCTGTAGAATGGGGTGACCACTGCTGCTCTGCTTCTGCTCCCAGTGAATTAGGAGGAGGGGACAGTCACATCTGTGAAAATAGTCAACGATGCAGATCTAGGGGAAGGATGAATCGTGGGCATGAGGAAATTAACCTCTTATATGTTCTTGCCATGTTTTCATCTTTCCAAAGCCTCTTCCCGTCTGTGACCTCCTCTGAGCTTCACAGCACCGAGCAAGGCCAGGGTGTCCTTCTACCCACTTGACAGGAGACAAGACTGAAGCTCAGAGAAGCTGCGTGACTGAGAGCATGGTGCAGCAGGCAGGAGCACATGGGGGACCTGGGGCTCCTCGGGCCTGGACCTCACCACCGGCCAGCCCTGCTCTCCGTGGCCCTGTTGGTTCCTGAGCGGGGATGGTGACGTCTTTGGGCTTTTCATACAGGCAGGGGACCGGGTCAAACTTCCTGGGTCACATGGAGGGCATTCGGCTTGAGAGGATTCGCAAACACGTCCTCAAGAGTCACAAACGTGTCCTCAAATATTTGAAGGCCTCTCACGCAGACGCTGAGTTAGGCTGGCTCCAGGAGCGGAACTGGGACAAAGGCTTGGAGGTTCTAGGAATGTGGAGAAGGGGCTTCAGCGCACTGTGAAAGGGAGCATTGTGGATGCTCTGAGCTCACAGGTGGAGCAGGCTGCCTGAAGGGGAGTGAGCGCCCTGTCATGGGGGTGCTCAGGTGCAGGCCTGACAATCAGTTAGCGGAGACAGCTCATAGGCGAGTGGCTTCTGAGAGAGGCAAGCCTAGAATCGGGCTTCTCAGCTTCAACACGATGGACATTCTTTGGGGCAGGGGCTGACCTTTGCACCTGTGGGGTTTTCAGCAACATCTCTGGTCTCCGCTCACTAATGCCAGCAGCACCGCCCTCCCCAACCCTTGTGACAAGCAAAAATGTCTGCAGACACTGCCAAGAGTCCCCTGGGGCAAAATCACACCCGCTCCTCTTTGAGAACCTCTGGCTTAGATGACCTTTAAGATACCCTGATGGGCCAGCCTGTGGCTTAGAGGTTAGGTGCACGCGCTCTGCTGCTGGCGGCCCGGGTTCAGATCCCGGGCGCGCACCGATGCACCGCTTCTCCGGCCATGCTGAGGCCGCGTCCCACACACAGCAACTAGAAGAATGTGGAGCTGTGACACACAACTATCTACTGGGGCTTTGGGGGAATAAATAAATAAGTAAAATTAAAAAAAAAAAAAAGATACCCTGAGATCCTATGATTCTGCCATTCTAGACCATTCTAGACAAGGAACCACAAGAATCACTGTCATTTTTAGAGTCCCTTCTGGCCTGCATGATGCTGAGAGTCTTGTATGCATCATCTCATTTAATATCGTGATCTGCTTTGGTCAGTCTGTCTTCTACACCATTCTCCCCCACGCCTCTGCCTGGCCCACTCCAATTCCTCCTTCTGTCCCACATTAAGTGTCACTCCCTCTGGAGTCCCTCCCTGCCCTGTCTGGGTCGTGTCCCCCCCCTCCTTTTTTTTTTTGGTGAGGAAGATTGGCCCTGAGCTAACATCTGTTGCCAATCTTCCTCTACTTTGTATGTGAGACGTGGCCACAGCATGGCTTGACAAGTGGTCGCGCCCAGGATCCGAACCCACAAACCCCACGTCGATGAAGCGGAGCACATGAACTTAACCACTATGCCACTGGGCCAGCCCCACTCCCTTTTTAATTATATTCCAGCACCTCTTTTCTCCCCTAAATAGCACAGCATCTGAGTGCCTCCATGTCCGTCTTCTCGCTGGACGTCAGGCTGCTGGAGGGCCACCCGGGTCTTGCTCACCCCTGGGTCCCACACAGTGGGGACCCCACACATATGCACTGAGGGAGCAAGGTGGAGATGTCCGCTCAGCACAACACCAACCCTGCCGTCAGCGGGGCTGCCTGAGTCTGCAGCCTGAGCTGCCCGCCGCCCCGTGTGTGCTGCCCGCAGAGCCCTGAACGCCCCCTCGGGAAGCCACCCGCTGCCCGGCTGCCCCCCGGTTCCTCCTGAGCACAGGCCCCTGACCCAGACGCCAGCCGGTGTCCAGACAGCGGGCTCCACAGGAAAGATGAGAGGCGGGCCTTGTGGGCAGGACCCTCCCCTGCAGGAGGAGATGACCTGGATAGGGACAGTGACCACAGACTTGTTCAGCAAACCCTGGGTCCCCGAGCGGGTCCCTTTCTTCCAAGCTGGAGGGAGGTGACTTTGGGATAAATGAGGGAAGACCAGTCAAGTCCCGGCCGGGGCATGGTCAGGGCAGAGGGCCCTCCTGTTAACCAGGTGTCCAGATTCAGGGGGAGTCGTGGCGAGGATGGCGGGAAGCCCCCCCGCCCTTCCTGGGCTTCCAGCGCGCAGTCAGCCGGGTCACCTCTGCCAAGTCGCTCCAACCCTCAGGGCCCCAGAGGTTTCTTTTGTGAAATGAGGAAGATTTGAACTACATTGGTGGTTTCTGAGCTTCTGTGGGTGTTTTTATTTTGTTTTTAGCAAAAGAAGCCCCCCCCCTTAAAGGAAACTCTCATGTCATATCCCAACATTTAAAACCGTGCGCTCTCCTTCTTGGGGTGCCCCATTCCGCACCCCACCCCAAAAGAGCCCTGGGTCACTCCCCGCCCCATACGGCCCCCCAGGGCCCAGTTTGAAACCAACGAGGTTTCTTTAAGGCCTGTCTAGCTCCGCGGTCTGCAGCTCTATAACTAACCCACCAAATGGTGAAATGCGATTGGACATAAAAGGGGGGCGGTATGTGGTGACTCGAAGGCCCCTCAGGGTCTTGCAGGCCCGGGGATAGCTGTGACTTGAACATGCTGAGATGGAAAATTCCTGTCATCCGAGTATTCTGTTTACTTCTGTGGGTCCCTGGATAAACAGGAATTCACAGTACCCAGCAAAGATAAACTTATGGAACTCATTAGCCCAGAAAGGGTTATAGGCCAAGGACATAAGCACACCCGCAGGCCCTGCTGTGTTTGGATGACGGAGCCCAGCGTGGAGACACCCAGGCCTGGCCCAGCCTGACAGCAGCGGCCATCGCCCTGAGAGAGCAGCCGTCACGAGGCTGTGACTGAATGCCGCACAAGCACTCTCTCATCCCTTTGAGATTTGCCGTCCATTCTTTTCCCTTTTTGACTGATGAAGATACTGACGTTCAGAGAGGTAGAGTCACAGGCAGGTGGCTGAAGCCAGAGTTCTCAGCTCCGCTCTCAGGCGCCTCCCATACATTCACCAGGTGGCGGTGAACAACCCCAGCTTGGTCTCCTAACCTGGAAACTGGGGGTGTGGGACTGGAGTGGGCCTTCCCATCAACACACGCAGGTTGAGTGATCGCTCTGGGCTGAGGATGGAGATAGATGCTGATAATAGAGACATAAATAAAAACCTGGCCCTTGTTCATCAGAGGGACAAGGGACCAATGGTTAACTCTACCAGGTAGCTGGTGGGTGAGTGTTTGGAGAAGGTTTCATCAAGAAGGGGATGTCTGAGCTCACTTGGAGGCTGAGTGGTCAAGTGGCAAATGAAGGCAGTGGGGAACAGCATTTCCCCTAGAGGGAACAGCCTATGCTAAGGCGCAGAGGCATGTGGGAGGATCTTGAAGGATTCCTCCAGCTCTAACGACTTTGGTGGGTCATTAAGTGATGATGAGGGAGGAAGAGCAGATGTCCTAGGATCAATATCTCAGAGAAAGAATAAGGGTACTCCTTCTAGAGTCAGATTCTCATTCTTCAGGGACCCTGGGGCTGCCCATGGGGAACATGTCTTATAATTGGGAGAATCTCTGAGTCAGTTCTTGTTGGAGCTAGGAGAGCCCTTTAGGGATTGTACTAGTTTCCTGTGGCTGTCATAACAAATTACCACAAACTGGGTGACTTAAAACAATAGACATTTATTTGCTCACATTTCTGGAGGCCAGAAGTCTGAAACGAAGGTGTTGGCAGGGCCACACTCCCTCTGAAGACTCCAGGGGAGAATGCTTCCGTGCCTCTTCCAGGTGGCTTCCAGAAGGCAGCTCTAGGCAATCCTTAGCTTATGGCTGCGTCACTCCAGTCTCCGCCTCTGTCTTCACGTGGCCTTCTCCTCTGTGTGTCTCAGATCTCTCTCTGCCTTTCTCTTATAAGGACACTTGCCATTGGATTTAGGACCCACTTGGATAATCAGGGATGACCTCATCTAGACTTGACTTAATTACATCTACAAAGACCCTTTTTCCAGATGAGGTCACATTGACATGTTCTGGAATGTGGATATATTTGTGGGGGGGCCACCATTCAACCCACTACAGGGGTCAACCATTCCACAGCCTCGTTTTGAGGTTGGGGACATTGAGGCTCAGCCAGGAAAAGACGCTTGCCCGCAGCTTGCCAGTCAGTGACAGAGCTGGCACAGGACTTTGGTACTGATGCCACCATTGTCATCATAGCATAACACATATCACTTAGCACAGGCCAGACATTGTTCTATGTTGTGCACCCATCAACTCAGAGTGGCCGCATTCTAGAGAAGAGGAGAGAGGCACAGAGAGGTCTAGGAACTTGCCCAAGGCCACACAGCTAGTCTGGGGGCCCACACTCTAACCTGGGACCCCAAGTGTCTCCTGATACATTTGTGAGTGCCGGCCATGGAATGGGCCTCCGGGCGGCTCTGAGGCTTTGAGGGAATAGAACAGGGGTCTTGGGATGAGCTGGGGTGATAGACACATACAAGATCATTTCCTGGAATGTGAGGGAGACACCAGCTGGGGGTGCGGGGAGAATTCTTACAGGAGAACAGGCCCACGTTAGGAGGCTCCCTAAGGATGAATGAAATCATCCAGAGGAAAAAGAATGGGAAGGGTGTTCTAGGCATGGGGACCGGATGCACAGAAGCAGGGAAGCAGGAATGAGCGTGGTGATCCTGGGGACCGCAAGCAGGTTGGTTTTGGTGGAGCATAAAACAGGACGCAATAGGGAATGAGGCTGAGGGGCGGGCAGAGTACAGGCTGAGGCTTTGGACTTGATCCTGGGGGTCCTGGGGAGCCACCGAGGGTTTCAAGCAGGAGCTACATTGGTTGATTTGTGATTTAGAGAAATTACCAGGGGCCCAGCTTGACTCAGGCCCTGGGCCAGGCCTCATGTGGCTGGGAGTGGATGGGGCATCTCCTGAGGGGGCCGTGTGCCTGCACCTGGAGTTCAGCTCCTGTCCCTGGCTTGGCAGGTGTGAGATGAAGCCGAGGTTTAGGGCAGGAGGACCTATACCCAGCTGCCCCCCCTCCCTCTCCCCTTCTGCTCGAGAAGCCCAGGTCATGCTACAATCTGCAGTGAGAAAGGTCTGCAGACAGAGTTCAGCCCTGCACCAGCTTTCGTGTGGGGTAAGCCTCTGAGAAAGATGCCCAATGGGACATTAAAAGATGTGGGCAGATCAACGTTTCCCGGACCGTGTCCACGGAATGTGGTCCTGGAAGATCCCTGGACACAGTGCATGCTCCACCCCCACTTGACTGTCCTAAAGGCTCTGAGAAGTCCCGCAATGAAGACATCTTTTTAATTTTATTTAAACCAGTGTTTCCCAAACTTTTTTGATGCAAAATCCTTTTATTCTCTGAACACCAATGAGCTTCCCTTGAGAAAGGAGAGCAGTGGAACCCACTTTGGGCCACACTGGTACAAAGGAAGGAGCACGGGACCAGGAGTCAGAAGGCTTGGGTCGAGTCAATCCTGCAGGGACTCCCACCACTTCCCCGAACTTCCATGCCCTCCTTGCTCCTTTTCAGGGGTTGTCTTCTGTATTACAGCGACACGTGACCTCTCTGTATAAGGAGCTTGTGTTTCCACCCTGGGGTTCTAGAGCCTGGTAGAGGGCCAGGCACTGAATGAATACACGAGTGAATGTCTATGAATGCCTCTGAGATGAGTTTAACGTTAGTAAACTTTATAGCCCTGTTCACCTGAAGGGACTATTTTTTTATGTACACTGTAATCCAAGGGGCCTTACCTGCCACCGACACACCATGTGCCTAAAATTCCACCATTAGTCACTCGTTTGCCTCAGGGCACTGAAGGCCCCAATAAAATGTAAACGTGTGACCTGGTGGTGTCTGCATGGAGCCACCAGCACCCCTGACATGGCATCGTGCCATCATCATTGGCAATTTGTCCAGCCGATTAGTCCAGAAAACGGGTCCAGATGAAAGAACTCAGAACTGGGAGGCTCTCTGCGGAAGAGGGAACGTGGGGCATAAAGCGATGTTGCTGGGGGCCCTGGGGGTGGGGGGAGCAGGGGTGTGGCTGTAAACTAGACTGGACTGCGGTCACACCGCCGCCCTCAACCCCGCACCGCTCCCATCCAGGCAGGCCTGGGCCATGTTCCTCACCGCCCAGGATGTCCGGGTCAGGCAGCTGGGAGCGAGCCTCTGGCCCATTTTGCCCAGGGCTGTGGTCGGCCCGGGGGGTGGTCTGAGCTGCGCTCTGCAGGAAGCCCATCCAGCACGGCCCTCCTGGTCCTCTGGCCTGGCTGCTGGGGTCAGGCCAGATAGGCCAGCTGTGGGCTCTGGACAGGATACTCCTGAGAGCAGGTGCCAGGAAACAGGAAAGGAGGTAGCTGCTGGCCATGGTCAAGTTTGGGGCCTTCCTCCCCCGAATCTCTTCCTCCCCGTACCCCCACCCTCACCCCCACCAGGTGGCAGCCCTGCGGGCCCCTCCTCTCCAGACTAGGGGATGAGACACACGTTGCCTCTCTTAGGGGTCTTATGCAAAGGGGTTTAGGAGAAATGTGGCTTCTTGGCCACAGCTGACCTGTTCCTGCCCTAAGCAGCCCGGGCAGCCCTGAGGAGGTAGTGGATGGGGAAACCGAGGCTCCTCCTCCTCTATCAGATCTCCAGGAAAATGTCACTTCCCCGGCCACCCAGCTCTGCCACAGCATCCTCGTTACTTCCTCTGGGGCGTTTCCTCCCTGCTGACGCCAGCTTACGTATTTGTGGGCTCGTTCATCCTCTCTCACCCAGCTTGGATTGAAGCCACGTGAGAACAGGGACCCGCGTCCAGCGGCATCTAGCACATAGCAGGCATTTAATAAATATTTGTTGAACAAATGAAGGAATTAAGGACTGGGCTCAGAGGGGAAAAGGACTTTGCCAAGGTCACTAGAAAGTCAGCGAAGGGCCGGGTCTAGTACTCAGGCCCTCGTCTCCCCAGGCCAGGGCTCTCTCTAATTTATTCCAGGCTGTGTCCCCAGGGTAATCGAGAGTGCCACCTTCTTCTGCACATTGCTCCTCTATCCACCGCCCAAAAGCGGGGGCGGTGACTCTGTGGGATCCAGACACGCCCCCCGCCCCTGAGGCAATTACTTCCTGAGATAGACCAGGGCTCAGCCAACTTTTTCTGTAAAGGGTCAGACACTAACTGTTTTAGGCTTTGCAGATACTTGACTCTATTGTCGCATGAAAAGCAGCCAGAGACAATGTGTAAATGAATGGACATGGCTGTGTCCCAATAAAGCTTTACATACAAAAGCAGGCAACAGGCCGGATTTAGCAAATACAAATACAGGACACCCAGTTAAACGTGAATTTCAGTGTCCTGTATTTTATCTGCAGCCCTAGGCTGGTGGGCCTTACTGTGCTGACCCCAGCGTAGATTCTGGGTTGGCGTGAACCTCGGAAGTGACAGGGAAGAGAACCGTCACGGAATGCCTGCCACATGGTGGCACCGCGCTGGGCGCCTCCCATTTATTGTTTCCATTTATCTTCCCAGCAGCCCGGTGAGGTTAGACGCGGGGTCCCCGCTTTACACACGAGGAAATGGGGACCCAGAGAAGGAAAGTAGGGAGCCCAGGTCCCCACAGCTGGTCAGGGACAGAGCCAGGAGCCAACCCGGGGCAGCCTGGCCCAAAAGCCTGTGTTCTCTTAAGCCAATCTCGTTTTGTGATGCGACAACCGAGGCTCAGAGAGAGGAAGTGGCGTGTAACCAGTAATTCTGGGGAGGCCTGCCCGGAACCAGGACCGAGGCTTCCTGGCTCCCCGTCCTCCGAGCTTTCCGGGGGCCGGCCAGCGTTTCTGTGTATGAACTTGTATTGTTGCTGACCTCTCAGGTTACTTCCTGTGTGCGTGTGTGTGCATGTGTGCATGTGTACACATTGCACACACGCACATACACACACAAACAAAACCTGAAGCCGCAGATCCAGTCAATTCCTGGGGGCAGGGCTGGATCTTGTCTGGGAGCAGGTTGGATGCGGAGAGAAGATGGGTTAACGGATGGATTCATTTTGACCCAGGCTTCTCAACCTCGGCACTCTCGCCATCTGGGCTGATGGTTCTGCGTTGTAGCAAGCATCCTCAGCATTTACCCACCAGATGCCAGTAAGTACCACACCCATCGGTTGTGTGTGACAACCAATAGGGTCTTCAGACATTTTGCCAAACTTCCGGGGAGCGGGGAGGAGAGGGTCGGGACGAAATCACCCCCAGCTGAGAACTACTGATTCCTCCGGGGTCTCCCTGGGGAACCTGTACTCGCCCACCCCCCAGAGGCCCACGAACCTCCCCGGGCCTTCGGCAAAAACATTCTGGGCATCCAGAATGGTACCACTGGGAAACTCTAAAAAGCAGAAGCAAGGGTTTGTCTTGGCCAAGCTGTGATGAAAGTCACTGCGAGCACAGAATGAACCCCAGTCGGTGCAGCCTGTGCTCTGTAGGCAGCACTGATGCCTGAAGCCAGAGGTTCCCGAACCTGTCTGTGCACCAGAGCACCCCGAGCTTGTTCAAAGGCCCACTCGGCCTGTCCTCATGGACCACGTGGACTCGGGAGGGTGGCCGGGGCATCTGTCCTGTGTTTCCACTCAGCCCACCCGGCCGCACTCCCCGACAGGTGTTTGGAGCCAACTCCTCAGGGCCCTCGGAGGGAATGAAGTGGAGGGAATTGGGGGCCCCGGCTGCTGTTGGGGGAAAAGGTTTGGACAGAGGACTTGGGGGTGCGGGAATCCTGCCATGTGGGTGGCTGACTTCTTTGCATCAGGCTGGTCTGGTGGAGAGAATGACCTCACCTGCTTGCAAGAGCCCTTGGCGGTTGCTGGATCTGGGGTCGGGGAGTGATCCCCAGGGCCAGACGGAGAGGAGCTTGGGGGCTGAGAACACCTCCCCCCCGCCTGGCTGCAGCCCAGCGTGGCTGCCTGTGGTCTGGCCCTGGAGCAGGGGACAGACCTCCCCCATGGCTGGCACCCACTCAGCGGCCTCTTCCCAGCCACGGCGAGGAAAGTGAGAGGGGCTGACGTGGGTCTGACCTCATGCCCGGCTCCCCCTTCTCCAGCACCTCCCTCGGGGGTTCACTGATGCTGGGAAGCAGGACCTCCCGGGGGTCACGGGGGGAGGGACGGTAACCAGAGGATGCTGCAGGCTGAACTGAGTGGGGGGGTGGGTACTGAGGTCTCAGCTAGGGCCAGGGGTAGGCTTGGGGAAGATGGAAAGGCCCCCTTACACCCCAAAACCTGCTCTGCTGCCTCCAGGAGATCTGAGGTTTCCTTAGGAGGGTCACCACATTGGGGGGCTTTCGAAAGTTCTAGAAATGAATCAAGAATGGATGGCCTTTGTGGGCAAGATAGGGGGAGGCAGAGAGAACTTGCACATTCAGAGCCCTGGCGCTATCCAGGTGCTGTAGGTCAGCCCTTCTCAGACTCCAATGAACAGAATCCCCTGAGGATCACACTGAAACGCAGACTCCAATTCGGCCTGTCTGAGGTGGGGCCGAGATTCTGCATTTCTTAGCTCCCAGGGCTGTGGACGCGGCTGGTCTGTGCTCTACTCATTTTGCATAAGGTGACAGGGTCAAGTGCCTGGCGCGGGCCTTCAATAAGTGGAAGCTCTTATTTCTACACCTGTGGAAAGTACCTCTCACATGCTCTGTGCAGACTAGGCGCTCAATAAACGGTAGGTCTCCTTGTCCCTGTGAAACATGACCACATATAGGAAGAGATTGGTGTATTCTAGAGCCCCGTGCAAACATGTAATTGGAGCTAAAATGGACTCAGAAGAGTCAAACTGAAGGAGTCAAGGAAGACTTCCTGGAAGAGGTGGCGCTTGAGCTGGGCCTTGAAGGACCAGAAAAAAATTTTTCACGTAGTGAAAGAGGAAAGGCATTTTAGACAAAGGGAAGAGCCAGAGTGAAGATGTGGAGAGGTGAAAAGATGTGACATTTAACAGACCGCAAAGCCACATCGTTGCCAGAGGAAGGGGGAGTTGGGGTGGGGAGTGAGCTGAGAAGGTTAAGTTGGGCAGGACCAGCTACATGATTTGCAAATAAAAATGCAGGGCCCCTTAGAGAGGAATGGATGGGTGTATTAGTGTCCTAGGGCTGCTGTAACACATTAGCACAAAGTGAGTGGCTTAAAACAGTAGTCATTTATTCTCTCATGGTTCTGGAGGCCAGAAGTCCAAAATCAAGGCGTCAGTCAGCAGGGCTGCGCTCTCTCCGAAGGCTCTAGGGGAGGATCTTTCCTTGCCTGTTGCAGCTTCTGGTGGCCCCAGGCATTCCTTGGCTTGTAGCTGCACCACCCAGCTTCTGCCTGTGTCTTCCCATGGTCTTCTCCTCTTTGCTCTGTGTGTCTCTTATGAGGACACTTGCCCTTGGATTTCGGGCTCACTCAGATAATCCGGGATGATCTCACCTAGAGATCCTTAACTTAATTACATCTGCAAAGATTCTTTTTCCAAATACGGACACCTTCGCAGGTCCAAGGACCAGGACATGGGTATATCTTTTTGGGAGCCACCATCCAACCCACTGTAGCAGGCAACGCAGGCCACGCCCCTCTCAGAGAGAGGGAGAGAAGAACAGGCAGAGGGAGATGCCACGAGTTCTGCCTGTGGGGTGCCTGCATTTGACTTTTGCCGGTGACACACTCTTCTTCGAAGAACCATCCTTCTGGGGAACTGGGAGGGTTCCAGCTGGCCTGCCGGGGCCAGAGGGGTGGGGCCTTGTTGAGCAGGGCCAAGAGAAAGCCTGCTGACAGGTAGAGCCTTTCCCAGCTTTGATTCATTGACCGTCTGGGCAAGAGCTGGACCGAGCCTCTTGGAATTACAAAAATGCCTCGCGCATATTTTCCTCCAGGCCGGTGGTTTTGCTCTCAGCCAGCAGAGAAGGCCTGTCTGCTCCGCCAACCCCCACTCAGCCCCCCATCCCCTCTCCCGTCTGCGGCTCCCTCTGCATCCCGCCCACCTCTCCCCCCAGAGACACCCTCTCTTCGCCGCCCGTCATTGAGGCTGGAGTGGGCAGGACTTGACCACGTCCTCATAATTGAAATATTTGGCCCCTGAAGTGAGGCCAAAGCAGGGCGGTGCTTCCCCCTAGTCAAAGGGATGGATTCAAGCTGGGCTCTGCTTCCGCAGGAGGGGGCGCGGGAAGTGTCCTGGACGCTGAAGCCAGTGGCCAGCAAAAGGCTTTCTGCTGGGTCCCAGAGGACCCAAGTGGCCTTGGAGTGAGACAGACACAGAAACGTAAGGCCATTGACCCCCGAATCCCTGCCTCCGTCATGATGCCATCCTTCCCGCCCGTCCCACATGCACCACCCGCCGTCACTCCAGCCCCTCAGAATCCTCCAGGAGGAAGGAGGTCATCTGTTGCCCATTTTGTATATTATGCATCAATAAAAAGGTTTTTCAAAATCCTGGGACAAGGGGAGTTTCTGAGGCATATTCAGCCCCTGCTACCCCCTTGGGACTCTGAAGTCCACTTGCGGGTCGGGCCAAAGCCCCAGTTTGCCCCTGTGTCATCCTGGCCCTTGTAGAATCCCCTGCGTTGGGTGCTGGGCATCAGCTTTTGCAAAGATCACTGCAGAAACAGCCCCCAGGCATCCACTTGCTGCAGGTAGGGCCCATTGCCTCACCCACAACCCCCCATGGGCCTCGAGGGAGAAATCCCCTTCACAACCCAGTCCCAGGACAGGCTCTGCTTTCCCTGAGGCTTGAGAAAGCCTCATCCTTTCTGACTATGAGAATTGCATAACAGATCACATTTCCCTTATTGCTTTAGCTGCCAGGAATCTCAGAGCCAACTTTGAAGCTCAGCCATGGTAATTATGTGACCCTTCGTGATATGAAACATTTATTTTCTTTCTTTCTGTAGTCTCAGTTTTCTCATTCTGTTTATATATTCTCTGATGCTGATACTCTTTATCTGTTTTATCAGTACTTTTATTATGTGCCTTCTGTTGTAAGCGGCTTTGCATGCTGTTTAGAACAAAGAAGTAAATAGGGAAATAAATACATCATGGTTCCATTATGACATTAATTTTATTTCTGAAGATGTGGCTGTTTAGCATGACAAATGAATTCCTCTTCTGCATCAGCTGAATTTAGGGCAGAGGACTTGGGAAATTCTCTTTCTTCTAACACTAAACCTTGAGCTCCTTGGGTATAAAGCCTGGCTCACAGAGGCCCTTGCTTGTCTTGACCAGGTAAGTGGACAGATGACGACCACAAAGACGAGCAAACATGAAGAGCATGTCTCACAAGCTGAGGGATGTCAGGATAGTCCCTTAGCCTCCTGGCGCCTCAGTTTCCTCATCTGTAAAATGGAAACAGTAATCTAGTCCCACCCTCAGAACAGTTGGGAGGATCTAACGATGGGTGAGAAAACACTTTGTAAACTGTGAAGTGCAGGGCCATCGCAGAGCCCGTGGCTTGTGCCTCCAGTGGGATTGCTGTTGACAATCAAGCTCTTGGGATGGAGGTCCCCCTCCCTGTCCTGTTGACCTGCTGAGAGCTGGGATGGGAGAAGGCTCAGCTGGGTATCTAGGCTGCCCCTGGCTCCCCCACATCGCTGAGCTCAGGAGGCCTCTCTGTGCAGGTCTCCTCTAGGCCTGGGGCTCAGGGTACCGTCAGAGCAGCATCAGCTGGAAGCTTGTCCACCCTGGCGGCTCCCTTCCCCATCAGCCTGGCCACCCGGCCTTGGACTCAGAGCTGTCAGCTCCTCCCTTATGCATTCACTGCGGGAAAGGACCGCCCCTTTGCCCTGCAGAGAGGGCACCAGTGTCTGAGATTCATTCTGCCCTCTCTATCTCCACCTGTGGATGGGCTGGCTGGTCCCAATTCACACAGCATTTCCATCTCCCTGCTCGGGGGCTCCTTTTGGCAGCCTTGTGAAGCAGATAGGAGAGCATTCATCACCGATTGCTCCTACAATTTCACAGATAAGGGAGCTGAGCTCACAGGGCTGCACGTGGTCCAGAGGACCCAGGCCTCAAGGGCAGAACCCTCCCTGCAGAGCAGGCGGCCTCCCTTCCTCCCACCGAGGGATTGTTTTCACCTCTTTTTGGGAGAGTGACCCAGTAACCAATTAACAGTGCTTTGTTCTCTCTGGGCAGGGCAGAGAACAAAACACCTGCCCTCTCCTTGGGGCGGATCACCCCCCCCCCAGAGAGGCGAGGGAAGAACAAGGGCCTGGGCCGCCCAGCCAGCCCTACAGGACAGCCGTTAGGACCTGTCGTCCCTGGACCCAACCTCATTTCTGTGCTTTGGCATTTGTTTTGTTTCTCTAGTTTCCTAGTAAACGTTTCTTTTGAAAAGCTTCAACCTTGTCTCCCGTGAGCGAGGGGGAAGGAGTGGGGGATGCTATGGGGTGTGGCCTGGCCATGGGATTCAGCCAGCCAGGAGGGGCTGAGACGCCGGACCGCCTTCGGGAGGAAGAGTCCGAACCAGCGTGGGTCGGGCTTCTGGTGGCCAGCCGGCCTCTCCCTCTCAAGCGGCTGCCTGGCTGCCCTTGGTGATTAATTTACGCCTGGCGCCTTCATCGACTCAGGAGGCGTGAGAGATGGAAGGCGTGTGGGGTGGCCTGTCTCAGACTGTAACTTGCACATGGATCGCCTGGGATCCTGTTAAAGGGCAGATTCCAACTCAGCAAGTCTGGGGTCAGATGGGGGCAAGATTCTGCATTTCTGCTCAGCTCCCGGATGAGGCCAGCATTGCCGATGTTGTGGGTCTAGTCCCTTCATTGCACAGAGCAGAGAGGACCACGGCCGAGGCCCCTGCTGCTGCCTGGAGCAGTGAGCGCTCTCTCCACCTTGGCCTCGCACCTTCCGTGTGCCTCTTCCATCGCTCACATCCTCTGGGATTTGCTCATTCATTGTCCCCACTTGTGAGCCTGTGAGCTTCCAGAAGGCATGGACTGTATCCTATTCACCTTTGGAACCCAACACAGGACCTGACAGTTATAAACATTCATGAACAAGCAAGGAAGTGACTCTCAGAAAAACTGCCCAGATCCCCAGACAAATCTCGGCTGGGGGAGCCCCAGACCCAAACTCCAGAGCAAAGCACAGGGGAGACATTAGGGGCTGCTCCAGATCCCCTGTGTCTGTGGCCATCCAGTTCTGACCCCGCTTGTTCCCCAAGGAAGGGGGCCAGGTGGCTGGGGAGAAGGTTGCTGTGGAAGGGGGTCCCCAGGTGTGAGCAGGAGGAGGGACGGCACTGTCCTCTGCAGGAGAGCTGCTCAGGCCCAGGAGAGCCCGATGTAAAAGCCCTGGTTCTGGCCCCAGCATCCTGCATGATTCTGGACAGGACCCTTAAACCTCCTGCTGCACAGTCACTCATGCCTGTTCCCTTTGGCTCCCCTCGCATGGTCAATGGACCATTCCTCGTGGACAGAGGCCTCCGCAACTGCTGTCTTCTAGGTCCCTGAAGTTCCACGTAGGGGAAAGAACATGAGATGTAGAGCTAAAGTGGTGGCCCTAAACACTGTGCCTGTGTGACCCTGGGCAAGTGGCTTCACCTCTCTGAGCCTCAGTTTCCCCTTCTGTGAAATGGGGATGATGACTCTTGGGGACTCGTGGGACTACAGTGGGAGGGAAGTGAGGAGTTGGGAGTGAAGGAACTAAGACATCAACTAATACGTTCCCCACTTTGGGGCAGCCCACACCTTTCCTGGCAGCACCCCATGATCTGGAACCCCACCCACCTTGCTCTGCCTGAGCCAAAGTTCCACCTGCCCCACCCATACCCCTGCCCCACCCTTGCCCAGTGGAAGCGCCCCCTCTTCTCGCCCCCACTGCCCTTTGCCAAGCAGAGCCCCACTCGGCAGGGTGCCCAGGACAGAGACAGTCCCAGCCCCTCCAGCCCCGTCTCCCCACATCAATACACTCTGGAGAGCTTGCCAAGAGCAGATTCTTTATTAATTTCTCTTTTTTCTTTAAAAAAAAAAAAAGATATTCCTTCAATATAAAAAATAAATATTTTAAATATGACATTGAATAAATAAAAATAATCTGTCAGTATGAAACATTCCCACAGGGTACATTCATCAAAGAGGAATTCGTCCCCAAGGCCAAGTCTTGTCCAGTAGAAAGGAAGGAGGGAACCAGGGAAGGAGGCAGGGAGCTAGCAGTGTAGACGGGAGAGACGCCCAGGTACAGGATCGGGATGGGGGCTGGCGAGGATGGGAAAGTAAGACCATCTGTACCATCTCAAGGGAAATTAACTTTCCCTTCCGGCCTCCCCCCCCACGTGCTGTGTCTGTTCTGGAGAGCCAGCAGGGCAGAGCTGGACTGCTTCTGTTGTTGGGGTGGGAGGGTCCCCAAGGAGGGGACAAGGAGAGGGGGAGGAGAAAGACAACAAGGAGGAGAGATAAATAAACTAGCAGTGCTTTCCTGTTTAAAAATTTTCAAAATAAATAAGGTCCCCAAAACTCCTCTCTTGATAAACTGCAAAATGACTGCCCTACCCCCTCTTCCGCTGACGGCCTCTCCCGGTGACCCAGGATGCAGGTGTGGGTCCACACCAGCAGATGAGAAGCGAGCAAGAGGACAGCTTCCTGCCCTGCAAAGCTCTTTCCACAGAGGTTCCATCATTCAGGGATGCTGTGCAAAGTGGGTGCCGATCTGCCAGACTGGTTCTAGAAAGAGCATTGAGGATGGGTGCTGAGGGGCAGAGCCGGGCTAGGGAGGGGAGGGCGTGGGCAGCGAGAGTACAGAGGAGCCGGGGGCTGTGTGGGGCCCAAGGGAGGAGATTCTCTTGGTCCCCGAGCCTCAGAGGCTCCCCTGTGGGACTGGCATGGGGAGTCCGTGTCCACGGGGTGATGAGATGATGGGATACTCAGCCGGCCCCAAGCCTTCTGAACCACGCTCACCAAAGAAGCAGAGCGATGGCAGGGCAGCAGGCGGAGGTCCCGGACAGGGCAAGTGTGACCCACATTAAGACAGCGTCAGAAAACATGTGAGCCTCGTGGTCTCCTCCACCACCCACCACAAAATAGTCTCGCCAATGCGAGGGACAATTCCCAACTCCAGCCCCCACGCCCACCCCCACCCCAGGCCTGGGTCCTGCCTGCTGCCTGCCCACCTGCCATCAGCGGGCGTGGGTAAAGTGCTTAGAGAAGACAGAGCGAGGTGCGAAGTGACAGCAATGTACCATAATCGCGTTGGCTGAACTGCTCGGACTGCCGCCTGCACAGGATTTGAGAAGAAGCCAGAACGCTGCTCTTAGCAGCTGCCCCAGCCCTGCGCCCTCCTCCCCTGCTCCCAGACTGGAGGGCGTTTCTCCACTAGCCTGGCCCCGGCACAAAGGAAAGGATCGGATTCCCTGCCTGGGAGCCCAGACATGGGTGGGGGCGTGGGGGGAGGTGGGGCAGGAGGGACCACAGCTTCCTGGTCTGTGTCCCAGGGCCTCGTGGTCCTCCCTCCAGAGCAGGGGGCTCCTCCCTGCACTGCCCCAGCTTCCTGAGGGCCAGCCAGGCCCCTCTGTGGGTGTTCTCGGGCCACCAGAGAAGGAGCTTCCTCCTGTGTGTGAGCACGCTGGGTGCTGGGGCAGGACTGTTTCAGGGCCCCTCCGCTGCTAGTCTAGACACAGCGTGGAGACAAGGAGACAGGCAGGCTGGGCCACCAGGACTGCCTTGCCCCCTGTCCTGGGGCACCATTTCCACCATGAATGTTGCCCCTTGCAGCTCAATTCCAGGGGGGCCAGAGAACACAGTGTGGAATGAGCCCCCTGGAGCCAAGCAACATGGCGGCCCTGGGAAAAAAGGCCCTGGCCACTCCACAAACCTGCCTGGCATGCCCTGCAGCCAGGATCCCATACCCGCAAAACAGAGACACATTTGGGGTGGGGGGATGGAGCGGAGTCCCCTGCCCCCATCCAGGCTGACCAGCTCTCTCAGATCCTGACCCTTCTCTGAGCTTCACCTGTAAGGTTTATCCCAGTTGTAACATCTTTGACTTCCAGACCAGGCCCTGCTAAGGCCTGGCCCTGGCTCCAACGGAGAGAGCCATCATATTATTTCTGTTGGGTAGGGATCAGGGAAAGGGGAGTTAACTTTGCCATTTACAGCACCAATAAGTTAATATAAATAGGACATCATAATAAATAGACATTCATGCTGGGTCAGACACACAGCACTCTTGGATCTCAGGCTTGTCTGAGACCCTGACCTCAAGTTCTGCTGTCCTCTCACTCTAGGGACCAGAGATGGCCTCTGGTCCCCCTCAAGTACCTTTGTGTGACCTCACAGGGCCTCCGTGGGCCTCAGATGTGAGCTTCCACTCTGATCTACCTTGTCTGTCCCCTCCCTTCCAGACTCTTGCCCAGAAGGAAAACTCTGGGTGCTCTCAGAACCTCCTCGTCTGACTTTGCAACCTGCCCACCTCCACAAACCCCCCTTCCAGGTCTGGGCACCAGACCCTGGCCATCCCAGGCTGCAGGAAAGACTGCAGGGAAGAGGGAGGAGAGCCTGCCAAGGCTTTCAAGGCCTTTCTTCCTTCCAGTGCTTTCCTTCTCAGGCCTGAAAGTGGCCTCTTTCCCTCCCCAAGAGCCTGGATGCCAGTGACCTCCTTCTGGAACCTTCCACCTGACAGTTCCTAGGCCTGAGCTCTCCAGTCATGCTCAAAAGAAGGCAGCATCTCAAACCAGAGCTCCCTTCTCGAACTTGCAATCACCATACTGGTAGGGGCTAAGGAGTCCTGTGGCATCCCAGCCCCTCTGGCCTGCCTGAATCCCAACCAAACCTTCCGAAGTCTACCTGAGGGGCAGCAAAGGCACTGATGGTGGTCATTCTACAGGGGGAAATTTCCCCCAACCCCTGCTGTCTTGCCCTGTGGTCAGGGTCGCCGGAGACAACATGTGCGGTTTGCTCACAAAGACCCTGGCCGAGGGGACAAGTGGGGGCAGAAGTCCAGCCCACACTCCCCTCGACAGCCTGACAGCCTGGTGCCAGGCTGCAGTCTCCCAGAGGAAGGGGCGCCTTCTTCTAGGCGCTGTATAGAGCCCCTGCCTATGGGAGATTTGACTCTGCTCAGAATCATGGCAGCCCACCCCAAAGGGGAGTGGACTGGCCAGGAACCCCTCGAGGTCTGCCAGCAGCCCCCGCTGGGGTTTGGCGATGCTCTGGGCCCCGGCCGCAGTTTGAGAGCCACCTGAGTCTAAGATCTCAGGTCACTGCATGCTTCAAGACCTCCGTCTAGAAGGCCTGGGCCACCACCTTGATGACCTGCTTATACTTCCCCAGGAGCTGACAGCCCAGCTTCTTCTTCTGGAAGGCGTCCTTGTTCGAGGTGTCAGGGCCGTAGGCCACGTCCACGTTGGCCACGTGGTACTTGCTGCACAGGTGGCAGAGCACGTTGCTCAGGAGGCCCCGCATGGTGTCTGAGGTGGAGTTCAGCTTGCAATGGAGGCTGCGGGCGTTGGGGTTGAGGACCTTCTGGTCCCGTGTGATGTTGCCCAGGGAGGCACCAAGGTACGCGACGATGCGGTACAGCTCCACCAGCCGGGCCTTCTCTGTGCCATTGGCGTGGAAGGGCGGGAAGTCTGTCACATCGGGGCGGCACAGCTTGTCCAGGTTGCTGGGGAACGGCTCCCCCTGGGCTGTGTACTGAGGGGCAGAGGGGAGGAAGGGAGGTGACGTGAGAGCCAGGGATGGGTGTTCCAGCCCTGCCACCAAGCCTCTGGGCAAACTCTTGGGCCTCAGTTTCCCATCTATGCTGTGAGGCCCCAACTACTTGCCCTAAAGGCATCTCAGGATTGTCATGAGAGCCAGTAGTAATCATGGATGTGAACGCACTTGGTAAAGAATCAAGGCCTACGCAAGGGGTTATCATCACCATTATCATCAGGACCACACGGGAACAGAAAGGAAAATGTCATGTCTCACCTCCAGCGGTGCACCGCACACACTTGCCCTTTCACTCACCACAGTCACTCTCTTCCTGGGCGGCTCTGCACCCCCAGATACCCACAGCCCACTGTCTCTCCCAATGGCACCTTCCCGTCCACCTCACTGTGTCTCTCTCCTTTGTCTCTCTTTGGCCCCTCGCTCCACGTGGCAGTGCAATCCCAAGACTAAAAGTGCCAGCCTCCTCTTCTCCCCCCAGCTCTGCCCCTACCTAGCTGGGCATGCTACGAAAGTGGCGTCTGGTCTCTGAGCCTGGGCAGGGGATGGGGAGGAAGCTGTGGGAGTCTGGTGTGGTTGAACCCAAGCCCCCTCCCATTCTCTCCCCCCAGCTGCAAAAGGTCCCTTCCCTGACCAGTCCCACCAGCCCAGATCAGTGCAGCAAACCCCCCTCCGCCCTCCTCCTTCCTCGGTGCCCTGGGGGGGACTTACATAGAGAACGAAGAGGGCATTGGCACTGCTGTTGAGCTGCACCAGTTGGTTCCTGATCTGGTCCATGACGTTGCTCTGACATGGGTGGCGTGTGGCACAGGTCGCGTTGTCAGGAGTGATGGGAAGGGGGCTCCCTGCCCCGTGTTTCCAGTGCAGAACCAGCAGCAGGGGCACGACTCCTAGGAACAGGCGGGAAGACGCCATGAGTACGGAGTTATGGGGGCAGGCAAGGGGGCTCACGGGAGAGGATGCGCCTCGTCTCTGCAGGGACACCAGTGCCTCGGCTCCACCTCCAGCTCTGTCTTCCCCTGGGCGGTTCTAGTTTTCACGATGTCACCGCATGTGTCTCTCTCTGTCTCCCTCTCTTCAGATCTCTGCTTCTCTCCACCTTCTTATAGCTCCCTGTTCTCTCCCGAGAAGCAGCAGAGGGGCAGGACATGTGCTGTTCCCACCAGCTGGAAGCTGGGTCCAGGGTGACACCAACCCTCCAGCCCTTTCCCTCAGGAAGGAAAAAGCCCCCAAGGCCTCCTCGCGCTCTGGTTGGAAGACATCACTCCCCAGGGCCAGGGGGTCTCAGGGAAAAGAGAGGCCCCTATCTTCCCACCTCCCAGGATGGTCCAGATTCCTAAACGTTGCTTCATGCCTACTGACCCGCTGCAGCCCAAATCTCCCAAATCGGGTTCCCATGGGGACCACAGCGGGAGGGAGGGACGGGGCCCCTCTGCTGACCCTCTTCTCCCTCCCAAACCTGTCACTTGATCCTGGCTCCCTGGGCCATTTGTCCCCTAATTCTGCCACCCTCTCCCCTGTCTTCTGTGGCTCTCCTTCTCCAAATGTGGCCAGGCCCCGACTAGGACTCTTAACTCTGCCCCAAATTCTGCAGTTCTTCTCCCCTCGGTCCCCAAATCGTCATTCAAAACTTCCTGTCCCCCAGCTCTGTCCAGCTCCTCACCTCCATGCCCTCCCCCTCTTGTCTTCTACTCCTTGCCCCAGGCCCTGGTTAGGACAAGAAGAATCCTGTGGTCCCACCGGCCCCCAGAGCCTCTGGGAGGGAATGGTGCAACCAGGAAAGAGAAAAGGGAAAAGGTCGCAGGCAGTCAGGTAGGTGGGGGAGGAAGGAAAGTGAAAGGTGACAGGAGAGCTGGGAGCTGTCCTGGCCTGTCCTGGATCACCCCTCCCCCTAGGGCGTCTGCTTCCCCTCTCCACCCTCAGGTCCCCTCAGAAGGGCCTTTCCAGGTGGCCCGGCAGCAGGGGCCGGGGTCAGAGGACCAGTGAGGCTGAGAACCTGTGAGGTTGTGGGGAGGTGGGGCGCAAGAGCTTCCCGCTCGGATCCCCCCTGCTGGGGCAGTGGCAGCGTCAAGTTCACTTCTCCTGGGTCCCCCGTTTCTCCTAGCCTCCCCAGGCAGTGCTGAGTCCCCGGGACGGCTGGGGGGGCCCCGCACCCCCGTCTCACCTAGCACAGACCACAGCTTTCCAGACACTAGCAGATGGAGGCGACACCTGCTCCCGTCCCGGGCCGGAGTTTGCAAGCTGCTCGGCGGCCGGCGCCCCTCCCAGGGAGCAGCCCGGGACGCGGTAGGAAAAGAGAAAGCGGAAAGACAGAAAGAAAGAAAGAAAGAAAGAGGGAGGGTGAATCCGGGAGAAAGCAGAGCAGGAAGGGCAGCACGGGAGAGTGGCAGGGGCGAGGAGGAGGAGCAGGAGCAGGAGGAAGGCTGTGGCGGCCCCCTCCCTCGCCCGCCAACCTGCTGGCCCCCGGGCGGGCTGGGCGCGCGCTGCCGGGACCATGTGCCGGCGCTCGCTCCCGGCCGCCACCCAGCGCCTCCAGCGGCCCGGCCGGCTGCGCGGGCGTCCCAAGCGTCCGTGTGTCTGCGGCGGGTGGGTGTCCCGCTCGCGATCGCCAAGTGCCCCAAGTTGCCGCTGCACCCGCAGCGGGGCGCGGAAGCCGGCGCGGGGCGGGTGGATTTACCTGCCGCCAAGACCTTCATTATGGGCTGGACTCCAGAGGGCCTTGGAGGAGACCTTAGATGCCGGCAGTTTTCAGAGGTTCATGCTCAAATGGGGAATTTGCCTGATTTATATACTGGAGCCTGTGTTGTAAGACAGAGAGAGAAACAGCTATATTTAGCAGGGATCCCCGTCCAGGAAGTTGTTTGAGGTGCATCATAGGAAATTATGAATGGAAGAAAGTGAGAGTGAAGGGGGGGCCGGTTAGGGGGGAGGGTGGGGAGAGCAGACTTTTTCCCTCTTCTAAGAATTTGATTGATAAAATTATAATGAACTCTTCTACAAAACACCCTGTGGTTTTCCTGAGTGGCTTGCCCAGGGAGTTGTTTGAAGATGGGGAGAGGGAGGAGGGTCCCCAGGCCGAGTCATCGGGGTCCCCGGGCAGTGAGCACCCCAGACAGCCCTGACTCACCTGGGTTTGGGGAAGTGGCTTGAGACTAGGCAAGCAGATGGTGGCTGGCACCTGTGGCCCTCTGATGGGGGCGGGGGTTGGGGGGCTGTGGGGAGGAGGCAGGCTGGGGCTTGGCTGAGAAGGAGGCTCCAGGAAGAGGGGCTGGGGCTCAGTGCGGACTTTAGACAGTAATAAAGCGGAACTGAACGTGGGCGCTGGAAGCCACCTCAGAGGTGGCCTCCAACTGCCCATTGCCACTGGGCAAAGTGGGGCTCCAAAGGAACGGTTGCCCAGGGTCCCACAGGGTCAGCCCTCCTGACAACCATCAGAAAACCTGCCTTGCTAACCACGGGTACCTGTGAGGCTGGGGAGGGGGCTGGGAAGACGGAGGATGGGAGTGTTGATGTGACTGGGTTCTTTGGGGACAGCTTGGGGAGGAGCTTCTGGGAAGGTGTTGTGTGCTGGGGTTTACCTAAACTCTTTGCAACCCCACCTCCCCCTTCAGGGGTGGGTGGTCCAGCATCTCCACTCTGGAGGGACACCTGAAGCAGAGACCTAGAGAGATTTAGCAAATTAGACCCAGCTTGCCTCCTCAGGATGCTGAGGGATGGCTGGGGAGAACAGAAATAGCTTGCCCCTCCCAGACCTGCCTTGGAAGCCCCTTGGGGCTCAGGCTCAGGAAATGATGGGAAAAAGATACTTCTAGAGTCTCTAAGGCAGGTCACAAATTCTGATGTCTCTTGTGGCCAGGTGGATTCATAAAGGAGTGAGGAGGGGCAGGAAGGAATGGTGGAGACTAGGGCAAAATGAGCGTAGGGACTCCTCCCCAGTAATAAGCATTTAAAAAAATGAGATGGAAGAGGGCTGGATATCTGGGGCCATGCTATCCCACAAGTTGCCAGGGGCACCCCCTGTCCCGGGAGATGTCTCATTCCCCTCCCCTCCCCGGTGGGGAGGACCCCCTGCAGCCCTCGTGCCTGACCTTCACCAGAAAACAAGGTCAGAGAGTTGGTTTTTCACTGCCAGGGAGCCCCTGCAGCCTTTCCCTGACCCCTAATGCCCTGCCCACCCCCTCACCCATCCTCCATGCCCCCAGCTCCCTCATCTTGCCACATTCCTGACCTGCCCAGCCACATGTTCCTCTGTCACCTTGCCAGAAGGAGCCCTCACGCCTGCTCTGTCCCCTCCCCCCACACACACCCTGCCCTATCCAGGCTGGCTTCCCCCATGCTCTCCCAGCAGGGCCTGGGATGTGGGGTGATAAAACTGCCCATCCCAGCTGGCACTTCCCAGCAGGAAGGAGGCTGGAACAGCCCAGATGGGCTCTCCTTCCTCCTCCCTGCCCTCCCACAGCTTGTCTCTTCCTTGGAGGGCCATGGAAGGCCCCACCTGGCACTTGCCCATCTCTTACACCTGCTTGGGGGTCCACCCACCCCAGGCTGGCTCAGGCGACCTCACACTCCAGGACATCCCAGCTCACCTCCCTCTTCTCACAATCCCCCGCCCCCAGCCTCTCCTGCACAAGGGCCTGACCACCCGGAGCACTGAACTCTGGATCAGCCTCCACTCCCACCCGCACATCTTCTGATGTGGACCCCAGATCCATTTGACCAGGGCCCCACTGTGGCCCATCTATCAATCCCCTTGTCCCCCATCCCCAAGTCTCCCACTCAGTGCCCTGATTCTCCTGGAGGCCACCACCCTGTCCCACTGCCCTCCTGCCCCCATCTCTCCCCTGCATCCTTACGAATGGGCTTCCAGGGCCTTGTACTGCCCTCTGGCTCCCCAGACCCTACAGCAGCCCTATAAACCACCCCCAGTCGCCGTGTAATCTCAGCCCCACCCCACAGGAAACCGGAAGTGGGGCAGAGTCTAGAAGACACGTAACTCCGCCCTGACTGGCCCCCTCCCGTGCCTCAGTTTCCCCTCTCACGGTACCTGACTTGGTCCGTGCTCCCCAAGTGCTGTGGGCCCCTCGGCACCCCAGGCCCAGCCTCCCTCTCCTGTCCATGTCCAGGCACCACCTGCGCTGGGCCTCTGTGGGGAAGGCCGGGCAGGGTCTCGGAGCTGCTGGCCGTGAGCCGCCTGCAACGTGGCCTCGGTCCCCGAGAATCGACTGCCCAGGCCGCACTCCAGGCCGGCTTTGGTCTCCTGGAGTTTGTTTTCTTCCCTCCCTCTCTACGCTGTGTGTGTGTGTTTTCCCCAGCTTCCTCACGGAAGGCATCCTCCCTTCTTGGCTGCCTGTTCCCGGGGTTGTGACCCCAGGCCCCACCCTGGAGTGGCAGCCCCAGCCCGGCCCCTTTCAGTGGTGACTTCATCCCCAGCCTGTCCTGCTCCTGCACACTGGCCTGCTGGGGACTTGACCAGCCTCAGGGTGAGGGGGACAGTCGAGGCCCACAAGGATCCCCCTCAGCCTGGCCAGGGGCTCCCAGGCCAGAGCCTGGGGGTGCTGTCTCCAGGTGGCTCTGCCATCTAGGAAGCAAGCCCGTGTGCTGGCCTGGGACCTTCCCAGGGCCCCTCAGGGCTCCTTGGTGTGTGCAGCCACCCAGCCCCCTTCTTCTGATTCTCCCCCGCCATCCACAAGCCCCTCTTCGAATGTCACAGATGTTTTATTTCTCGGATGCGGAAACTGAGGCTCAGAGAGGTAAAAGCACTTGCCCAGGGCCACACAGAAAGTTAACACTAGAGCGGGGTCTGGAACCCAGGCCTCTGGCTTGCAGGCCACAGCCATGCCAACAGCAGCTCACGCCACGGGGGTGGGGAAGGATGGTGAGGGGCACTCTGGCCACTTCTTCCAGGATGACCTCCCTGCCTCCCACAGCCCTGACTGGCTGAGTCTGCCTAGTCCTGCCCACTCTCCTTTCAGGTGGGGACGAGTCTTACTCCTCACTCTTTGAGGGCTTGGATGGGATCTGATACTCATTTGCACTCTTGACAGCACCTGGCTCAGGGTTACACCAGAGTAGATGTTAAGTACTTTCTAAAAGCATTTTAGAATTTCCAGAAGGTGCCTGTGCCAAATCTCTTGTGGAGAGGAGGTGTGGAGGCTGGTGGTTTGCAGCGTGGACTTTGGCCTCAGTCAGAGACGGGTTGGAGGTTTGGCTCTGCCAGTTATGAGCTGGGTGACTTGGAGGAAGTGATCACCTCCTGGCCTCAGTTTCCTCATCTGTAAAATGGGAAGAATGGCACCTACGCTGTGGGTTTGCTGTGAGGGCTCAGAGCTCAGCGCAGTTCTGGGCACCCAGCAAGCCCTCTACACGTTGGCGTTCATCCTTACCACCGCCCTGTGAAGTAGGGGTCTTGTCCCCATTTTATAGACGAAGAGACTTGGGCTCACTCCAGGGCTGAGGGGGAAAGCTGGACAGAAAAGGAACCCGTCCACCCTCTCTTGACGGATAATGGAGGCAGGACACCCTTACATCATCCAGCTTCAGGGGTGCCCTAGAAAGATCCGACAGGTCGTGTGGGGAGCTGGCATGGCAGTGTTCCCATTCTCCCTCTGTCCCATCCTGGCCCCTGACCACCCCCACCCCAGGCCTGAGCTGAGGACAGCGGGTGACCCGGCCTCGCCGCCCCCAGGAGCTGATTCACCCCCAGGCCCCTTCTGAGAAGGAAGGAGACACAGCTTAGCTCAAAGGGGCTTGAATCACCAGCCGCCCCCTGCGGAGCCCCACGGGGGGGGGGGGGGTGCGGGGGCGGGGGCCAGCCCCCTGCCTCTCTGTCTGTCTCTTTCCCGGGCCCCCAGGGCACTCAGGGGAGAGGGCAGCGTGGCAGTGGCCATTGGCAGGGGTGGGCAGGGAGGTCCCCTCACAGTCAGGCATCCTGTGTGGGCAGCCAGCAGCAGTTACTCACCAGGTAAGCAGCTCTCTGGGCATTGGGGAATTCCCCAAGACCAGTGACCCAGAAATTGAGTGTTCTGGGCAACCCCCACTGCCCAGCCCAGCCTCCCTCCTTTGTTTACCATCGCCTTCCCTTGTGCCCACCTAAGATCTCAGGTCTCTGAAAACCCAACCAGCAGCTGCTCTTAGCCACCAGCTCCTGCCCAGCCCCTTGCCTTGATGTTCCCACCTGGGAAACAAGCACGGGGGAATCAGATGGGGAGGAAGTTGGGGGCCAGAGGGTGTGGCCTAGCAGGGCTGGTGAGAGGCAGCCAGAGGAGATGGGAGAAGCTCAGGAATTCCTGGCACAGCCCTGGCAGTTGGGTGGCCTGTCCAAAAAGGCAAAAGCACCTCATTATTCAGCACTTGAGAAATGAGGGTGTAGCCACACCTGTGGACCCCACTCCACCCCGCAGCACCACGGAGCCATCCACGTGCTCTCGTGGACTTTTCTGTGGCCCGTGGCTCAGCTTTGCAAGTTAACTTTGGGTCTTCTGGGGCTCAGCTCGTGGTGGTGCCCGTGGATAAGGGTGTGGCTTAGAGGTGAAACTGGTTCGAATCCTGTCCACACTACTTCCCAGCTGTGTGACCTGAGGCAACTGGCTTCCTCTCTCTGAGCCTCAACGTCCTCTCTGAAAGTGCGGATGCTATAGTGCCGGCCTCATGATGCTGTCGTGGGGACGTTAAGGGGGAAACACAGATAAAGTGCCCAACATGCGACGGCCATTCTAATCAGGGCTCTGGGTGGTTACGGGCAGGACTGGAACCCCAGCCTCAGTCGGGGGCTTGGGTCGGGCCTGGATCCAGGGGTCAGTGCGTCACCGTGGTCTGAGAGTTAGGCCAGGGAGAGCCCTTGTGTCCTCTCAGTACACAGAGGGTGGCGTGGGTCCTGGGGGAACAGGCAGCCTCTCAGAGCCTTGGCCTCAGGGGACTAAGCAGAGCTTCCCACCTCAGAGCCCAGCTGTCTTTGGGGCTCTTGAGGCCCAGGCTCTGAGCCTATAGTCTGCCCCTTCTTACCCTCATGCCATCAAATCTCTGACAGGGACCAGATATACCCCCTGGAGCCAGAAGCCACCCTGGCCTCCCGCCAGCTGCCCCCAGCATCACTCTGACATTTCCCAACCAGGTCTGCGTCAGGAATCACCCCCCTGGAGGTGAATCAGAGTGACTGCATTTTTTCTTCAACTCTGATAGAAATTGCAAGGGAAATGCAAGCAGCAGCCCACAGAGCCCTCCTGGTGGCAGGGCCAGAGGCCTGGCTCCAAGGCCAACGCTGTTGCATGGGGCTCGGTTCCACTCTAGGCTCTGCTCTCGGCATCTCCCTCCGTACAGTGGGCTGCTCTCCTCCCTGATCATCCAGGAGCACTTAGCAGATGTGGCATTTTAGCCTCCGTGGGCCCTTGACCTCCCCCAGCCTCTCCCTGAATCTCGAACTAGCCCGAGACCATTGCAGGCAGGTGTAGAAGTGAGATTTTCTTACGTGGGTCTCTGCCTCCTAGTGGGTTATGGATTCACTCTAGAGGCCTGCTGCCAGCACTTTCAAAAAGGCAGTGGAATAGCAAAATCGCCCAGCATCGCCCAGAGTGAGGGCAAGCACCGCTCCATGAAACCCTTTTTTTTCCGCTGTCTGTATGTGTCAGTGTGTGCATCATCCTCTGGTTGCAAGGTGCAGTGTTTCTGAGGGTAGTGGTCAAAAACGTTTGTAAGCCACTGGCATCGATGATGGAAGCCAAGCCCTGAGGGGCTGAGGAGTGACTTGCCCAAGGTCATTCAGCAGCTGGCAGCGCTGGGCTCCTGACTTCCACCTCCGCCACCATCCCTTCCAGCTCAGGAATGGGCAGGAGGTGCCGCGGGCGGGGCAGGGCAGGTGCTCGTGTGGGGGGTGGCGGAGGCCTGGCATCACCCCCTGCTGGGACAAAGGCCCTCCCAGGGCCCAACCTCTCACTGTCCACTCCCTTCCGCAGCCTCAGATCCCGGGCTCCCCGCCCTGCCCTGCCCTGCCCTGCCCGGGTGGGGCCCTGGATAGTCACAGGCCTTTCCTCACTCTGCCCGGGAGCCCTTCATCCTCACCGCAGGGAGCAGAGGAGGAAGTGGCCCCAGGGCCCCCTCCAGGGAAGCCTGCAGCCCAGAGGCCCAGCCTGTGTCTGGGAGCGCCCGCCGGACTCCCTGTGGGTCTGTCTGTCTGTCTGGGCCTGAGTGGGCATTCGTATGTGTGTGTGTGTGTGTGTGTGGCGAGGGCCTTGGTGTGTCTGCACGGCTGTGTTTGGCTGTGTCTGACCCTGTGTGTGTGCGCATGTGTGTCTGTGCTGGTCTGTTTGCCTGTGTGTGGTGGGGAGAGAGCTGGAGCGTGCACATCCCTGGCTGACTTTGTGAGCCCTGTGTGTGATTGTGTGAATGTGTGTGTCACGGTGTGTGTGGGTCCTGTATGAGTGTGTGTCTGACCCCGTGTCTGTGTGAGTCTGTGCGTGGTGAGGGGTCTCTGGGCACAAGTGGGGAGGCTTGACCCTGTGCGTGTATGCGCGTGTGTCCCCGAGTGTGTCTCCAACAATCCCTGCTCCTCATCCTGCAGCCCCCGCCCCTGGGAACCGTGTGGCAGCCTCACGTCACGGGGGCCACCAGCAGCTGGTTTCCTCTGCACCCCACCCAGGCCCCCCCGCCCTGGCCACCCTGACTCTTGGCAAAGGGACAAAGCTGATGTCAGAGCTGAGCTGACAGCTTCCTTCTCCCACTGGATTTTCCAAAAGAGAGAGACCACAGCTCGGCTCCTATTAAATAATCGCGGGGCGGGGGCTGGGGGAGGATGTTTCACTCAATGATTTCCTGAACTCAGAAGAAATAAACAGAACAGGAAGCAGCCCCGTGGACCCACTCAGCCTGCAACTGGCCAGCACCAAGGTGGGGCCTGGCCTCCCCTCCTCTGAGTCAAGCTCACTGGGGCCACCCCGACCCAACCCCAGAGGTGATGTCAAGGAGGCTGCCAAGCCCTCTCCCCAAACTGTCCCTCAGCGTCTGCAGGGCCTGTGGAAATGTTTGAAGATGGCAGGAGGTGATGTGAGCCTCAGGCCTGGTGATAAGATGGAAAGAGTAGAGTGGCCCCATCCCAATGGGTGGGAATGATGGAGGGGATGAAGCCCAGTTGAGGTTGGACTGTCCTTTTCCCTGGGGAGAGAAGAAAGGACGAGCTCCCTGAAGTCAGGGAGGGATGCGACAAGGTAGAGGAGCAGCTTGTGGGGAGCGGGGCGGAGAGGGCCAGGCGTCCCCCTGCATCCTTCAGGCAACCGGGGTCTGAGGCCCGTCTCCCACCAACCCTGCACCCTTGGGACACTCCTTCCCGCCCTTTCTGGGGCACATGGCTGGCATGCTGCAAGCCCCAGAGGCCTTCATGAGCCTCTCTCCCACCCACGTCCCCAAAAGCAAACCATTACAAAGTGCTTACTAGAGCCACCTAATATCTCCAGCCCTAACCCCTGTCTCCAAGGGAGGCATTTTAATTCTGGTTTCACAGACATGGAAACCAAGGCTCAGAGAGTTGAATGACCTGCCCGAGGCCACATAGGGTGTGATGGAGCCACACCCATCTCCACCCGTGCGCCCCCACGCCCCCACAGCCTCCCTAAAACAGGAGCCAGGAGGCCAGGAGTGGTCAAGCTGCCTGCGGGGCTCGCTGGCAGTGGGGGACTATGGGGTCCCAAGGATGACTCGCCCCCAGGGAGCCCCTCCTTCTGCCTGGGGCGGCCGCTCAGCTCTTATCAGCCGCAGGCCTCCATGACACAATCCTGCTCTGATCTCCTGCCCAGCCAGGCCTCCTCCACCCCCGGCCCCACCCCGGACCCCGTTTCCGCTTCCTCCCCTTCTGGGCTGGACCTCGCCTGCAGGGGAATCGCAGTGGGCTGTCTGGAGGGCCGGCATCCCTGTGAGCTCCGCAACCGCGTAGTCTCCCCTGCATCCACTCTGGCCAGTGGGCTGGTGGCAGGGGACCCTCATAGAAGGAGGACGGTAGCCTGCAGTTCCCCATCCTCAGACTCCTGAGAGCCCTCTTGCCTCCCCCAGAGATCTCAGCCTGGAGGGACCTTAGAGACCGTCATGGGCCCTGCTGGCCTCAGTGTTCCCACTTGTAAAGGGGAAAAGTCGGAAAGATGAGACTGCGGTGGGGGTGGGGGATAGGGAGATAGAGGGAGAAGCTAGGTGGGCTCTGCCATCAGCCACACCTCGGGTCCAGTCCTAGCTCCGCCACTTACAAGCTGTGGACCTCAGACAAGTGACCTCATCCCTCAGGCTTCAGTTCCAACGTCTACAAAATGGGACACAGTGTCATCAACCTGTGACGTTAGCTACGCCCTCTGGAAAGCCCGGGCAGACACTGAAGATGTGCCTGAGTTACTGCTATTATTATCTTAGCTGTTAAGACTTCACAGGTGGGGCCCAGAGAGGGGAAGTCACTTTTCCAAGGCCATACAGCAAATTAGTGGCATATCCCCAACAGCATGTGGGCTGCTTGCCACACGGTGCAGACAGAGAGCCGGGAACCCTGGGTTTCAGTCCTGATTTGCTGTGAGAATTCCAGAAAGAAGCTTCTTGGAGTCTCAGTTTACCCATCTGTAAAATGGGCCTAGAGAAGGCCATCAGTCTTGAAGGATCTAGAAAAGGTTCTTCAAAGCCTGGATTGTGGGGTGGAGTGGGAGGGATAGAGAAAGCCTCCCAGGAGCCCTGGAAACCTGGGCCCAGCAGGAGTGAGGCTCAGGGCCACTGCCCTATGCTCTCAAACGCCCAGCCGCTCAGCTCGGCTCCAAGCCGTGGGCTGCAGCGCCCCCCACTGCCCAGCGGCCAAGGCACCACTAGCCCCAGACCGGCCCACCTCGGCCAGTGCCTCCCCCAGGGCTGGGCAGGGCGGGATTTGGGGATTGAGGAAGTGGGCGGGGATGCCTGAGGCTCGGAATTCGGAAATCGGGGTAGGCAGAGGCCCTCTTCCCAGGCGGGAGAAGGAGGCGCACTGAGGGGTCCCGGAGGAGCTGCTGCCCAGCCCAGCACCTCCTCGGGGGAGCCCTGAGGATTGACCACAAGGGGGCGCCAAGGACCACACGCAGTGGGCTGGCGGGGGCGGGGAGGGGTGCGGCGGGCGGATCCAGCTGGAGCCCTGGGAGGAGAAGGAGGAGGGAGACTGCTGCCCCTTCCCACCCATCTCAGGCCCCAGGACCACCTAGTCCCCACCCGGGACAGGCCCTGGGGACAGTGTCCTTGCCCTCCCGGAAGCCTCTCCCCAGTCCTCGGGAACTGCTGATGGCAAGATGGGGGTCGAGCCCCTTCTCAGGTTATTTGTGCCAAGGTGCCCCCCCTCCCACCTCCCCCCGCCCCGCACCGCCAAGCTCTGTGCAGACTCTTGCTTCTGTTTGCCTTTCTCTCCACCGTGGCCCCGGGAGCAGGTGCTTCCACAGTCAGGCCCCTCTTACAGAGTGAGGGGAGCACAGAGCCATTGAGTCCTGTGCTGGCCCAAGGTCAAAAGCACAGGGGCCATGACCTTGACGGACCACACACCCTAGAGCCTCCCATGAGGGACTTCACTTTGGCAAAGACCCCCTCCCCTCTCCCAAGAGGAGGCAGGCAGGGGCCACCCCATGACCACTGCAGACCCTTCTGGGGGGACAGGGACCCTCTGCCTGCCACATCTCCATCTGAGGGAAAGCTAGGCCGCAGTGGGCTCAGAACTCTCCACTACTCTGGGGAGAAGGGAACTTGAGGGTCCCTTGGTAATCCAGGAATCAAGACCCCCAGAGGACTGACCCCTCTGATCACACAAAGCCACGATTCCAGCCTTCTCATCCAGTGGTCTCTCCTCTGCCCTTTAACCCTTCCGTAATCTTTAACCCTTCACATGTCTGCATGACACTGTCACATCTGGTCTGTCCCCTTTACCTCAACATCCTTGGAGAGATGTGCAGGGTACATCTTACTATGCCCGCTACACAGATGGGGAGACTGAAGCCTGGGAAACCATGTGGGCCACCAGGTGCCCCCTGACACACGAGGGCAGGTGTGATGTTTGCCTGTGCTGAAGATAAAGTGGAGGGCTAGCATCTACCCCCCGCCCTGCCCATCAGGGAAGCCTACCGTGGTCTGCATCCACGCAGGACCCTCCAGAATCTCGCAGGGAGTTTGCCGGGTCTTCAATGGGACACCATCGACTTCGGGGCCAGGCCCCCTCTGCTTCCCTCTCCTGCTGAATCTTCTCTGGAGACAGCTCCTCACCCCGCCCCAACCTGACTTCCCGTCCAGGGCCGAGTGGCCCTGAGGCTCCCCCCACTTCCACCCCACCCACCCCCAGCTGAAGGGCTGGGGGCCACAGGGGCAGAGAACCCCAGGGTCCTGGCCAGATTGCACCTGACACAGGTGGGGGCAGGGGCTTCAGGGTGGCCAAGGGGAACAGTGGGACCAGGAGTGGGGAGGGGGCGTCCCAGTGCCCGGCACCCCTGCCCAGTGCTGTGTGGCGAGGCCGCTGGGACCTGAGTCACAGCTGACTGGGCCGCGCCCAGCCTGCCTGGGTGACCCAGGCCGGCATAAGGCGATGACTGGGCAGCCCTCCGCATGACCAGCCGGGGTCGGCCTTAGGTGTTTTGACTCAGACCTGCCGCAGGCCGTGTGCACCAGGGCCATGCCTCCTTGTCCCCCACCCCTGCAGCTGCCCCCGGACACAGTGTCCCCCTAGGCCACCATTCCCTGCCCTGGTACCCACCTCAGAACGCCCGAGTCACCTGGCCCGTCTGGCCCACCCTCCTCCACGGTCTCCAGGGCCCCACCTGCCCAACCCCCTCCCTCGGAGACCTTCGCCCCTCCCTGAGCCCAGCCCTCAGGGACGCCCCAGGAAGCAGGGAGCAGGGCTGGCCAAGCCGAGGGCCTCCCCACTCTGCCCGTGGACTGTGACCCTTCCCTCTTGGTGGAAAAGCATTCTGTGGGCATTCTGGGTCTCAGGGCTGGCGTGGAGGGGGGTTGGTGGGGGGACAAGGACAAAGAGAGAAGAGCTGTAAAGAAAGAAAAGCAACAAGGAAAAGGGAAAATGAGAGAAAGGAAATGGAGAGAAGGTTGTTCGCGCACCTGCTCAGTGACAGCTTATGACAGTGCTGACAGGCGCCGAGTTTGTGTCGTCTCCTGGGAAATCTCTGTCACAGCCTGGGAGGCGGGCCCATTGTACAGAGGGGGAAGCTGAGGTCCAGCTGGAGGTTACACAGCTTAAGGGCAGGGGGGCTGGGGTGGAACTCATTTTGCTCAACTCTTGGGTATTTTTTCATCCCTCGAGAAAGAGGGAAAAAATCCCGTTAGAACTGGTGGACAGCGAAGGGGCTAAGACCGTGGAGGCCAAAGACCTGGCTCTGCCGGGAGCAAGATGTGAGATTGTTGTGTAGACAGAGGGTAACTGCTGGGACCCCATCCCTGCCTTTCCCTGCAGTTCCCCTGGGAACTTTCCATCCGTGTGTGTTACGTGCGTCATTGACTGAGAGGCTGTGACTGTCACCCTAAAAAACTCGAAAAAGAAAAAAGAAAACCCAGCTTTGAGTCGATTCCAGTGGCAGGGTCACACCAGGACCCCTTTATCTTCCTGAGCCGGTGCCAGCTCACCTGTGGCCAGTGTCCCTTCACATGGGCCGTTGTGGGGGAGCATTTGCTATTTGCAGGCTCACAGGGCCTCGCCACTCCGGGGAAACGTGTCTTGTGGGGGCTCAGCTCACACTGTGGCACAAAAGCCAGATTGGAGCCCCCCCGCTGCCTGTCACAGCAGATGGTCATGGGAACCCCAATCTCATAGCAGGGAGGAACAAGGCGATCAGAGATGGCTGGTTCTGACTCCAGGCGCAGACTCCAGAAATGACCCCCTGCAAGCTGCTCGAGCCCCCAGGGAAGCCCCACCAGCCCCTTGGACAGGGGAATTGAGAAGGAGGGGACGCTTGAGCCAGCCCTCAGGGTGGGAAGGTGGGAGAAGCGGGGAGGAGCAATGCAAGCGTCCGGGAGGTCAGGAGGCCTGGATGGGCGGGGCAGGCGAGCATGGAGTGAACACAGAGATGAGCTGACAGAGCGGGCCGGCCTGAGAGTGGGGGCCTGGCATGCTGCGCCGAGGAGTTGGGAATTGATGCCGTGGGCACTAGGACAGGAGGGAGTCATAGAAGATTTGTGAGCAGAAGATGTGCTGATAGTGAGATTTTAGACAGTGTCCAGGGAGCCAGGACCTGGTGGGCGGTGGGAAGAGAAGGAGGCACATGCCAGAGACGGGGTGCGGGAGAAACCACGGGACTCTGTGATTAGTGGGGGGAGGAGAGGCTGAGGGAGGAGAAGGGGATTCTGGGACTGCAGTGGGGGCAAACAGGAAGCAGAAAGGTGTGGGGTTGGGGGCGAGTTTGGCCTTGAGGTACCCACAGGGTTCCCAGTAGATGTTCCTGGAGCTGGGGCTGTGGATCTGGGCTAGGGAGAGGGCCAGGCTGGAGACGGCAGTATGGGGGCACCTGCAGCTGTGGTCTCATCAGGAGGCAGGGTGGCAGTGACAAGTCCTCACAAGTGGGACCCCTGAGACCCCCACCCCAGAGTCTGGAGCTCCCTGATCTGCTTCATTCGTGGGGGTGGAAGGGCTGCTGCTCCAGCTCAAAGCCAGCCCCAGACACCTCTCCTGGGGCTTATCCACGGAGTGGGGGGCTGGCAAGGGGGCCAGGCAGGGGAAGGGGTCCACTACCCTGGGCTTCCCAGCTCTTCCTCTGCAGACCAACCTCTGCCCTCTCCTCTCCCTGGGCAACCGCACGCTAGCCACAGCATCAGCTCCCCTTCCACTCTGGGAACCTGAACATGCCTGGCTTTCGGTGTCTGCCACCTCCCACAGCTTCCCGCCCGAGGAAAGCCCCCCACCCCCATGCTGGGGCCTGGCAGAAAAGAGTGAGGCTAGCCCCCTACTCTTGGCTGCACCTGGGTGGCACCTGTCCAGGCCACGCTCCCTGGCACACTCCTCAGCGCCTTGACTTCCTCCAGGGCCCTGTCTGCCCTGGTCCTTATTGAGCTCCTACTGGGTGCAGGCACGGGGCTGGGTGCTGAGTGCTGGGACAGAGCAGAAGGAAGCAGATATGGTCTCCATCCTTGGCAGCTCCAGGCTAGTGGGGGAGGCAGACTGTAATGCAAACGCCACACCTGGTGAGGGCCCCTGGATGGGACAGCGTTGAGAGAACAAATGACCAAGTTGCTGGACCCATACCATGGGCAGTAGGGAAGGATTGCTGAGGAGGCACTGACCAAAAGGACAGGGAACAGCATTCCAGAAGGAACAGCATAGGTGAAGGCCTCTTGGTAGGAGCGAGCCCTGGGCATTTTGGGAGCCAAAATGTCGCCGCTGTGGCAGGAGCCCTGAGAGCAAAGGAGATCCCAGTGGGGGGCAGTGGAGAGCCCTTCCTAGGTACTTGGTAAATAGTCTGGAATACATTGGGCAGCTGCCTGGGAAGATGGCTGGTTGGGAGTCAGGGGCCTGGAGTTCTAGCTCCATCTCTGCTCTAACTGTTCTGTGACCTTGAGCAAGACACTTCCCCTTTCTGGGCCTTTTTGACAAATCAGTGATGCCCTATATACTCTGATCCTTGAATGCTCAGAGCCTTTGCCCTAGCTGTTCCCACCACCTGGAGGCTCCACTCCTTCTCCTGCACATCATTCAGCCTGCAGAGTGGATGCCACCTCTTCCAGATGCTGCCCTGCCCTCCCACATTGCCTGCTCTCAGTCTCTGTTACAGCCCCTGGTTAGTTTTTGCTGGGCTCAGACTGCCATCTCAGATGCTCCTGTTGCTTCTTTTGCTTGTCTGTTGTCTGTCTGTCCCCTCGCCTGGGAGCCCTTTGCCCCTGGGGACTCATGAAATTGTCAGCCAAGTTCCAGAGGCTGAAGGGGAACAGAAAAATGCTCCCTCCTTGACATCTAACAGACCTGAATTCAAAATGTGCCCGCCCCCAGGAAATTTGCTCTGAGGTCATGGGCAGGTCACTCAAACACCCTGAGCCCCAGTCTTCTCATCTGCAAAGTGAATCGTATCTATTGCAGAGCGTCCTGCACGGGGCTGTCCTCCATCCCGACGGTAAGTCCCTTTCCCACCTTGGGCCCCACTTCCGGGAAGCGGGGTGGTCAAGGGCCCATCCAGGACAAGTTCATTCGCTTCTGTCAGCTCTTCCTTTGTAGCCGCTGCCTCAGCATGTCCATCACCAGCCTATAGCTGTCCCTCCCGAGGAGGAGCCCAGTTTTCTGGGGGCCAGATGGAATCCCTACACCCCTGGGGCCCTTCAGGAAGCAGTTGCAAGCACATACCGGGTCACAGGCTCTGTCTGAGGCAGGATCTGTTATTATCTTGTTCATTTCACACAACACACATCAACACACGTACGCCCAGCCACACCCACAGAGGCCCAGAGTCACACACACTCTCCAGCCTTCCTCCCTCCCCTCCCACTCCCAAACCCCAACGCCCTAGTCCCCAGGGTCCCAAGGGAGACCCGTTCAGACACAACAAACTCCTTGTCTGTGTTCGAGACGCCCCCACAGTCAGAGCCCTGGGCTGACTGGGGAGGGCGACTTCCCTTCCTGGACAGGGCAAGGACTTCCAGCCCAGTTCTCAGGTGGTGGACGCTTGTGGCCTTGCCACCTAGGCACCCCCTCCCGCCAAGAGACCAGGCTTCCCCAAATCCTCTCCCACAAGGCAACAGAGAGACACAGGGGCTTTAGAAATCAGGCCAATTTTAAATATCTGAAGGTACAATATTAAGATTAAATACACATCATAAATAAGCCTTATAAATAGTAAACAGATAAAAACTGATAAAAATCGATAAATTAGTCATGTCCCTCCGAGGAAATATGCCAACAGCTTCTGGGACCCCTTCCAAGAGGGCAATGGTTTCAGCATGAGAAAATTCCATGATGTACCACCAGGGGGAGCAGCCAGCAGCCAGGACCCAAGACCCGGAGCTTCCAGGCGCTGGGAAGAACAGAGAACTCAGTCTGCAACCCTGCGTGTCCCAATTTATGGAGAGAATTGGATATGCACCCTGTGTCAGGGAGTCCCAGCAACTGACAGGCAGAGAGGGCTTTACACTGTCCCCAATCCCCTTGATTCACAAAGAGAAAACAGATTCAGAGAGGTAAAGCTGCCTGAGGCCACACAGCGAGTTAGGGGCTGAGCTGGGTTCCTTGGACGCCCCCAGATCAGTGCTCCTTCAAGGACACTCTGCCTCTGTCACAGCTGCCTAAGGTGAGGTCACCCAGACATCCAGGTGTCTGGCCTGAGACTGAGATGGGGCTTAGGAGGCCAGATCAGTCCCCGACTTCTTCCTTGGAACCATGCCACCACGGAAAGGAGGAAGTCTGGGGGCAGCAGCCCTGCAAGTCATGAGAGGGAAGGGCCGGCAGGCCTCCGGAGAGCAGAACAGGGGGAGCAGTCAGTCTGGCCATGAGTCAGCCTGTGTCATCAGACCCCTGAATCAATGGAAAGTTGGCCCCGCGTGGCCTGACCCGGCCATCCCCCCAGGACGGGGGAACTCAGGGATGGGGGGCACAATGGCCTGACCCCATCCCCCTAGCCCAGAAGGAGGAGGTAGATCCCTTAAAGTGCACTTCTGAGAGGTGGGGAATGGAGAGGAGCAGGTTTGGAGGTCCCTGGAGGTGCCATCCTGGAGAGCACCTGCTGACCCTCCACCTGCCAGGGGAGCCCCTAAGGCTACCAGGGCAGCTGCCCGCTGGGCGCCAGTCTCCTGCCTCTGCTGAAGAGGTGGGTCCCATGCGCCCCCTTCTGCAGGGCCTGGCGGGGGCTGTGTCTCCGGATCCGGCGCGGGCTCTTCCCCCACTCCCGTAAGACCTGGGCCACCGAGTGCATGAAGTGGTGGTAGCCGCTCAGGAACCTGCAGCCCTCCAACTTGCGCTGGAAGGCGTCTGAGGCGAGGGTGGGCAGTGGCGGGGCCGGGCTTGCCTGAGTGGGCTTAGCTGCCTCCGAGGAGCTGCCAAGCAGCTGGCACATGCAGTGGATGTTGCTCTGGAACCCGCGGATATACAGCATCACCATACCCAAGTCCTTGAGTTGGGGGAGGTCCTGCTGAAAAGTGGTCAATCTGTGCAGGACCTGGCCCAGCGTGGCATTTAGGATCTGCAGGAAGTCCCACCTGCTGAGCCTCCACAGCGCATCCTCACTGGGAAAGACCCCGGGGCGCTCCTTGCAGTGTTCTTTCAGTCCAGACGTGTCCAGGCCTTGGATGTGGATCTGGGGGGGAAAGGAGAATCAGGGAGTGAGCATGGAGACCCCACCATGCACACATAGAGACAAGTCTGCTCTGGTCAGCCTTGAAATGCTCGACCTCACATACCCCCTTATCCAGTCCTCCCATTGTACAGATCCAGAAACTGAGGCCTGAGGGGGAGAGGACTCCCCGGTCACTGCAGGCAAGGTCAGAGGGCTAGGGGGGCTGGTGGGGGTGGCCGCACAGGCAGTGATTGTGGTATGGGGAGTGTCAGTGGGGGGGTGACCATGAGCTTCAGGAGAGCGGGACTCTCATGCTCACTGCTACATCTCCAGGGCCTAGAACAAGGCGAGTGGTAGGTGTGTAGTAAGCATGATGGACAAACAGATGCATGAGGCAGTGGGGTTGGGGTTCACATTACAGACCCACTGAGCTAGGGAGGCTGTATCCTCTCCTTGGCGTCTCAGAGTTAGGCCTGAGATTCAACGTCGCCCTGGAATAATGTGGGGACTCGGTTTCCCCACCTGCCCCAACTCAAGTGGGGGTTGGGTGAGTGGGGGTTGGGCCTGATCCTCTCTGGGGCTCACTCCTGCCCTAACCCCGAAGTTCTCTGAGACTCGTGCTGCCAGGGGCCAGGCGCTCACATAAGGGTCCAGGAGTCTGCTGGTGTCCTGCATGTAGTCCGCCTGGCTCCGGAGCTGCTCCAGGAGCCCTTGGTACTTGCCCGAGCAGCTGCCCGTGGCCGCTGTGCTCAGAAACAGGAGTCCGAGGACCAGACCTGGGGCAGAGAAGGGGGGTATCACCTGACTTGACAAGGAAGCCACAGGTGGGTGGCTTTCAGAAGGGAGGGTACCCAAGAGGGTCTCGGAGGGCACAGCCCTTCCCCGGCTTTGTGCCTTCGAGGGCGGGCTGCGCACCGTGTGTGCACTGGAGCACGTGCTGGGGCTGCCGCCACCTCCTGGTGACTCACTGCCCAGCACTGGAAACAGTGGCTGCGGTTCACCAAGTAGGCCTTTGAGAGGAGGTTGTGGGGCCCTGCTGGAGCTCCTGTGCCTGGCAATCCTGCCAACCTCAGGAGCTGACACAGGGCGGCCCAACTGGGGCTGCTATCCGGAAGACCTCTGGGCTACAGGACGCTACTGCTGCAGGACCCTGGGCCCCCCAAGAGAGACCCAGGCCCTCTGAGCAGGTGGGCTGGAGAGGCTTTATGGCAGGCAGCCGGGAGCAGCCTGGCGCCCTGAGCTACGTCTGCAGAACCAAGAGAGGCTGCCTTTCCATCCAGAGATTCCATCTGGAAAGGATGCACGAGATTGTCCAGTCCATGCACCCATTTTACCGACAGGAAAACCAAGGTGCAGAAAGAGAAGGGATGCCCAGGTCACACAAAGCCAGCCTGTCCCCTGACCTCTCACGCCTCTCCCTTCTCTTTCCATAAAGGGCCACTTCTGTCAGACCCACCAGGGATGCTGTGAGCCTGTCAGAACGTTCTGGGGAGCTGGCACAGTTACCACTCACCCGCCTCTCCCTCACCACCACCAGGCACCGGGAGCCACGTGGTCGGAAGGGGCCTGTGGCGCAATGGCCCGGAAGGCAGTGACACCATGTTCCCTTCCTAAGAACCGTTTGGCCCCTTGGGGAAGACGCTGCTGGGGAGAGCTGAGGGGCTGGGCACCCAGGTGCAGCGACCACAGGACACACATCGCCGCCTCCCCAGGTACCTGCTGCTGGGCGTGGGTGGGGGAGCCCTGTGTGAGTGTGCGCCTGGGACTAGGGTGTCTGCCGGGTATGCGTCCAGGTCTGTGTGAGGCTTGAGGGAGCAGCTGGTCACACACAGGTGCTGTGCCCCGTCCACCGTGGAGGCCCTGGGCTGCATGTGGGGGTTCTCAGGTTGGTGAGACTAAGGGTTCTGGATGATGTCACTCCGCTCTGTGTGCATGTCACCCTGTGGGTGTGGCTATGTGTGCTGTGTGATTGCGTGGGCTCCAGGGCTCCTGAGCCTGGCTGTGTCTATCCATCCCAGACCCTGCAAATCGGGGCAAGAGGAGGCCTCGCAGCCCCTCCAGACAATGCACCATTTTCCCACTGAGCTTCTGCAGCTTTCTCCTCTGCCCAGCACATCTCCCACCTTTCTCCTGCTTCCCCAGCCTCTCCCCTAATCCGTCTTCTTCTCTCCCTCCTTGGCTCCCAGAGTTGCCTCTACATCACCTCCCCCTAGAAGCCCTCCGGGGATACCCTTTTTCCACCCCGTAAAGATGCTGTGTTCTCAGTGGGCCCCTCTCTTTGCCTGACCTCCTGGCTCTCTCCTGTTCTTAGCATCCTTTTACCCAGCGCCCAGCCTCCCCACCTCCTGGAGGACAGAGGGTGCCTCTGCTCCACTGGTGCCCGTGGGCACAGCAAGCTGGTGCTAGTGGGGAGGAAGGAAGTACTTACTGAGCAGCATCCTCTGCGTAAGCTGTGCCCGCATGCTGGGTGCCTGAGCTCTGACCCGTGCCTGCTGGGGGTGACACCTCCAGGCTGGGAGCCCTGCGGGCTGGCAGCCACTTTATGCCCGCTGGGGCGATTGGCCAACACCTCGTGAGGTGGGTGGGGAGGGGGAGGGAGAGGGGGAGGGCAGGCCTTCTGGGAACATGACCCCAAAAACCAAAGTTTCCACAGGCGGCCAATGGGCGCTGGGTGCGGTGGCATGCCTGCTCCTCCTCCTGTTTTCTTCGAATTCGTTCTTCGAGGTCAGCCCCACGCCCAAGGATGATGCAAACCGCAGCCTCAGCCTTCCTGGGGTAAGCGGGGAGCAAAGGGTCTGTGCCATCTGCAGGGGGCTGTGCCTGGGATAGAGGGGACAGTCTGCCAGACGGGCACCTGGAGAGCCCGAAGGCCAGTGTCTGCCCAGGAGCCATCAGCCTCACAGGCCATGGTGGTTTGGGGCTGAAGGGAGCGAGACATCTTCCTTCTTGAGTGCCCTTCCCGCCCTCCCGCCGGGGCTGTTGGGACATCTGTGAGCGGAAACCACCGGGCTCTGGGCACAGAGCCAGACCCAGGCTGGCAGCCCTGAGATTGTGGTTCTGGCCCCGGGACCTGCATCCCCCAGTGGGGCTCCCTGCTGTCTTCTTTCCTCCACCATGCACCCCACACACGACCAGCCTTCCCCATCCCAGCCCCATAGCCCGCAGCCAGACCCTTTTCCTTTCTCTACAGACAGGGTCCTCTGGGCATTTGGAGCAAGAGAAACAAGAGATCAGGATTCAAGCCCGCTAACATGCTGTGTGACCTGAGGCAAGTCACTTAATCTCTCTGGGCCTCACCTATAAAATGAGGACTAGAAAAGCACTTCCCGGCCCACTTCACAGGGCTGCTGTCATCACGGACATAAAAGCAAAAGCCCTTTGAAGGAAAAAGGAAAAATGAAACTCTAGTTCCAAGTACTAGCTCTCGGGGGGCGGGGTGGGGGATGGAGGAGATGGGGAAGCTGTGAGCTCAGAGGGGAAGCCGGGGAGGGGGAGTCGCTGCAGTGACGGTTGGGGACCAGGTTTCACTTTCTCTGAAAGATAGTGATTGTGGGTTGGTGCTCTGCTTCTCGCAGCCTTCTGAATGTCAGAATGAAGGGGCCCTGGAGACAGCGCCTCCTTAGTCAACCCACTGCTTCCTCGTGGAGTAAGCTGAGGCTAGGGCAGGGGCAGAACAGGCTGGCCCAGGCCTGCAGGCTGTGCCTAGTGGCCCCAGAACATCCACCAGGCCCTGAAAAGAATCTTTGGCCTATCCCCTCAGGATCCTGGCGGCGAGGAGGGTGTCAGAAGGCTGGGGAGACAGGGTGGGACCCCAGGGGACTGCCAGGGAGGCCTGAGCTGCTCCAGCTGGGGAGAGCACTGGGCCTGTGCAACCTGGACTAGGAAAGCTGAGGTGGCAAGAAGGAGGAGGACCAGATGTCCCTCTCTGCCCCTGGCACCAATCATGACCACCAAGGTTCTTCTCATGTGCTGTTCTCTCTGTAGACATGCCGCCATCAATCATTTATCCGTTCAACAAACTTTTATCTGGCCCTACTTTGTGCCAGCCACTCCCAGGTGCTGAGGATCCAGCAGTGGACAAAACCAGACACACCTTCCTGCTCAGGAGGCTGCTCCTCACCCCCACCCACTCCCTGGCGTCCCAGCATGGTGCATACTGCGCCATGCCCAATTACCCCGCCATCACCAACCCCGAGGGGCACTTCTGGATTCTCCTCCTGAGAATGTCGCTTCCACTAAATTCCTCATCTCTGTGCCCACCCCCGCAAGGCTGCTTCCTGGGGCCCATGCCAAGCTGGGATCCTTCTTCATTTCACATCCCTGATCTCATCTTGCAACAGCCCCAGGAGGGAGAGCAGCCGGGCAGGGATGCCTCAGCTCCCTTTAATGAGGAAACTGGAGCTCAGAGAGGCTCAGGGCCTGCTCCAGGCAGGAGAGCCAGGTCTGGCCAGAGAGCTCCTTGCCCCTCTCAGCTACTGCTGACTGACCTCCACATTCGGGGAACAGCCACATGCCTTTACCTTGTCATCCCCACGGTCCAGGGAGGCCGTATTGTCTCCTCCTTTAAAAAGGGCTCCGAGGCCCGGAGATGTGAGGTTGCCCGGCATAGGAACATTTAAGAGGAGCAGGGCTGCCAAATCTGAAAGACCACGCTCTGAGCATGCAGCTAATTGACGTGCCGTGTGCAGGCCCCAGGGACGAGGGCCACTGAAGGGAAGGAGGGCTTATGTATTAGTTTGCTCAGGCTGCCATAAGAAAATACCACAGACTGGGGCTTAAACAATGTCTTCTTCACTGGAAGTCTGAGATCAAGGTGCTGGCAGGGTTGGAGATGGCCACCTTCTTCTTGTCTCCCCACATGGTGGCCCTGGGTCTGTGTCTGTGTCCTAATCTCCTCTTCTTCTAAGGACGCCACTCCTATTGGATCAGGGCCCACCCAATGACCTCATTTTACCTTAATCACCTCTTTAAAGGCCCTATCTCCAAATACAGCCACATTCTGAGGCTCGAAGTGGTTAGGTCTTCAACATATGAATTTGAGGGACACAGTTCAGCGCATAATCGCTTACAAGAGGAGGGCGTGGTCGGAGGGCTGCAGGGAACAGGGTCACTGGAGGAGAGTCCAGAGAGAGGTGAGAGGGCAGAGAGGACAGGGAGAGGCCACAAGGTGAGGCGGCCCGGCTGCCCGACTGCCCATCTGAGCGAAGCCTGAGGGGAAGATGCGTCAGCGTTTCTGGTGAGGTCAGCACCCAGTGACGTCCCTCTCGCCAGCAGGAAAAGCTTGCAACACGGCCCAGCCAGTATAAATAGGCTCCCCGACCACAGGACCCGGGCTGTCCCCTCTTCCCGGGCCACGTCAGCCAGGTCCGCGTGATTCGGAGGGGAAGAGAGGACTGGCTTGCTTCCTCAGAACTGCTATTTCCCCTCCTTTCCGGCCTACCCTTCTGCTGTGGGGCTCTATCCCTTTAAATGCAAGCACAGGACCTGGGGTGGCCTGGGAGGCCGGTCAAAATTGGAGGCTAGGGCTGGCCCCGTGGCTTAGCGGTTAAGTGCGCGCGTTCCGCTGCTGGCGGCCCGGGTTCGGATCCCGGGCGCGCACCGACGCACTGCTTCTCCAGCCATGCTGAGGCCGCGTCCCACGTGCAGCAACTAGAAGGCTGTGCAACTATGAGATACAACTATCTACTGGGGCTTTGGGGGAAAAAAATAAATAAATAAATAAATAAAAATTAAAAAAAAAAAAAATTGGAGGCTGGAGGCTGCTCCACGGGGTGGAGAGACAGTGGCCCCCGACCTGCTGGGTGGGCAGTGGAGACCAATCTGCTTGTGAGCCCAGTGTTCTTGGGCCAATCACATCCCTTTTCTGAGCCTCAATTTACCAAAACTTTGTGGTCTCGGTGGCACAACTTAACAATCAAGAGACAAACAGCCCAATTCAAAAATGGGCAAAGGATTTGAATAGACGTTTCTCCAAAACAACAGACCAAATGGCCAATAAGTACATGAAAAGATGCTTGGCTTCACTAGCCATCAGGGAAATGCAAATCAAAACCACGGTGAGCCACCACTTCGTACCTGCTAGGGTGCCTATAGTCAAAGACAGACAATACCAAGTGTCGGAGAAGACATGGAGAGGTAGGAGCCCTGGCGCACGGCTGGTGGGATTGTAAAATGGTGCAGCCACTTTGGAAAACAGTCTGGCATCTCCTCAAATGGTTAAATATAGAGATGTCATACGCCCAAGTTTTCTGTGCCTAGGTATGTACTCAAGAGAATTGAAAACATATGTGCAGGGCCGGCCCCATGGCTTAGCGGTTAAGTGCGTGCGCTCCGATGTAGGCGGCCCGGGTTCGGATCCCGGGCGCGCACAGACGTGCTGCTTCTCTGGCCATGCTGAGGCCGCATCCCACATACAGCAACTAGAAGAATGTGCAACTATGACATACAACTATCTACTGGGGCTTTGGGGGAAAAATAAATAAATAAAATTATAAAATTATCATACTAAAAAAAAAAAAGAAAACATATGTGCACACAAAAACTTGCACACAAATGTTCATTTATTTACAATAGCCAAAAGGTGAAAGCAACCCAAATGTCCATCAACAGAAAAATGGATAAAAAAATATGGTACATCGATACAATAGAATATTATTCAGCCATAAAAAGGGATGAGGTACTGATGCACACTACAATGTGGATGAACCTCGAAAGCATTGTGCTAAGGGAAAGAAGCCAGTCGCAAAAGGCCACATATTGTATTATTCTGTTTATATGAAATGTCCAGAACAGGTAAATCCATAAAGACAGAAAGTAGATGGGGGATGGGGAGTGATAGCTAATGGGTATGGGGTTTCTTTAGGGGTGATGAAAATGTTTTTGAATTAGATAGTGGTGATGGTTGCACCATCTTGTGAATATACTAAAAACCACTGAATTTTACACTTTAAAATGATGCATTTGATGTGTGAATTGTGCCTCGATTTTAAAAATGCAATGGCAAATGCTACCTTGCAGGACAGTCCACGTAATTCAGTGGAAAATGCGTGCAAGCACCTGGCCCACCGCAGGTGCTCGACAAACACTTACCGGCCAGCCGCTGGGTCAGACGAAGGCGCACATCTGCTTATGTCACCGGGTGGCTTTAAGGGCGGTTGGGAAAGATGGTGTTACATAAACCCCGGGGTGAGCAAGGCTCTACCAGGGCCCTCCCTGTGAGGTCAGCCAGGTCACCCTGGGCTGGGGGATCCTTTGGCTCAAGACCTGCCACAGAATTCTTCTGGAACCTGGTGCATCCACAAGAGTGGGAAGCCATGTCCCCCTGCACCCAGTGGCTCCCCCAAATTGAGTGACTGATCTCCTTTTCAAGGGCCTGAACACCTATTCAGGGAAGTGCAGCAGAGAGAGTTGAAACTCACTTTTGTGCAGGATCCTCTACTGTCCACTTCACACTAGCTGTGTCCTCAGACCAGGCCCGCCACAGGGACCCCCCAGGCCGAGGGGAATGCGGGTGGGGGCCGATGCGTCTACTCTGAGGTGGGCTGACCAGGAGATGAGGGTGCTGCCCTGCTGTCTGCAATCTGGCTGGCCTGGAACAATCCCAGCCCCTGGCTGCACTCTCTGAGCCCAGGGTCCTCTCTGTGAGATGAGGGGACAGGAGAGATGACCACGGAGGGCCCACAACCCTACAGAGCCCCACGGGGTCCTGTAGCAGTTCTAGGCACTGAGATGTCACCTCAAATAAAAACAACCCTAAACATCAAACAGTAGAGTCCTGACTTTTCTCATGATAACAGTCTACAATGCCTGTTTTGAAACATCACATTCTTGCCAAAAACGTTTTGGTGCCCCAGGCACATGCTGTGGCCCAGTGATAATGATCAGGCGCATTTCGGAGTTCTTTTGTGTCTCGTGCTCAGTTCTGAGCGTTTCACACAGGCTAGCTCACTGAATCCTGACAACCACTTTATGGGGCAGAAATTGTCTCCGTTCTGTAGATGGGGGAAACTGAGGCCTGAGAGGCACGGTACTTGACAGAAGGTGGGAGGGAGCAGGGACAACAAAAACGAAACAAACGGCTCTGTTAGTGGGGAAACGGGAAAGGCTCTGTTAGTGGGGAAACGGGAAATCCGCTCCCACAGGGGAGGCTGCCTGGGGCAAGGCACTGAAGATGGCTTGGCAGAGGAGGTTGATATTTCTGCAGGTCCGGAAGGACAGAAATGAGGAAAAGAGCTGCTACAAATTCCACACCCAAAGGACTGCGTGAGCTGACCTGCAAGCAGGACCTCATAGGACCAGTTTAGAGACTGGCCGGTGTGGCTGGAAATCTAACAGAGTGAAGAAGTCAAGGAGGGAGGGGAAACAAAGCCACCCACAAAATGGCTTTCTGCCACTGCAGCCCCTCCACAGCTTGTCCCACCCCCTTGCCTAACACACTCTCCTGTCTTCCCGCTGCCATTTGGATAAGGCCCGAGTCATTACCACTGCCACCGGGCCCTGCCCACCTCCTCAGCCTCACCCACACCTCTCTAGCCCACCACCTTCTCTGACCTTCCTCAATCCTTCAGGGGAGCCAAGCTCTCACCCCAGGGCCTTTGCACATGCTGTTTCCACTGCCTGAACACTCCACCTGCTGAACTGCCACCCAGACAGCAAGGTCCAGTACAAGCTTCACCTCTTAAGGGAAGCCCTCCCTGACCTTCCTCTACCCAAGGCTAGTCCCCACCTCCCCACTCCCATCGACCCTCTCAGAGTACCATGTACCCCTCTTTGTAGCACTCTTCAGAGTTGTAAACTTTACAACTGTGGGGTTGTCTCCTCAGCCAGACTGTAAATTCCAAGAGGCTGTGCACTGTGGTGGTGGCTCCCCATCGCCTCTCTGGAGCACAGCACAGGCCCCGTAATGTAGTAGGTGCTCAATAAATCCTCAGTGAGCAGATGACTGCACAGCCATACAGATGTGCCCATATGCAGATGCCTCAGGCTGCCGGACCAGATGTGTCCCCATCGCACATTTAGTGAACCTACAGCCAGGCTTTCAGAGGTGCAGGCCCCCTTGGCTGCTGGGCAGGAGCAGGTTCTCTTGGAGCCTTTGCCCTGTCCTCTCCTGGTCACCTCTTCTCAAGGAAGTCGAATCATATTACTCCCAGTCCACCAAAGCACATGATCCCTTTTTCAGGAAGCCTCGATTTTAAAGATGCTGACTTTTTCCTTTTATGATAATTTTTCTAAAGTGAATTCAGAATTTATCCTTTCACCCACTGCAGATTTCAACACTTTGCTGGAAATTAAACTGAAAAAGAAAACATTGAGGCATTTCTTCTGCTTCAGAATGAATTCTGAATTCACTTCAGAATGAATTCTATAGAAGCAGCCTTCCCTCGATGGGCCAGTCTTTCCTCGAGGGGACAATCTTACATTTTGCAAAAACAGACAGATCACGGTGCCTTTCCTGTTCTCATCCAACCTATATTTAAGTAACTCGCTGTGTGTGTCAGGCACCAGTCTAGGTGCGGGGCATCAAGAAAGACAAGGTTACAGGTGAGTGCAATGACTATGAATGCCTTTTTATATCCAGGTTTTGAAGGATGAATAAACACACACACCCAACATCCAGCATGTGGAGGGGCCTAGAAGACCCGTTTGTCAGGCTGCCCATTTCCCGCCTCAGGTCGCCGACCCAGCCTGGCCTTTGTGGTACCCCAGGGTCTAGCAATGCGCCTGTGTCCTGAGCAGGATCAACATAATCCTTCCCGAGCACTGATGTGAGACCCAGGAGACAGGCCTCCCTCGTGTGGCTGGGGTTTCTGAGCTGGGATGTCGCCGGACTGGCGCTGCGGAAAGCCACCTTCTCCAAACCCACAGGGTAGAGGTGAGGTTCTGCTGAGCATGAGAACATAGCCTGAGCAGCCAGGGAGGCGAGCGATTTCCCTGAGTCCCTGGTCCCTGCTTGAAGCCAGGGCCGACCAGACGGCGTGTCCCACCTACACAGGACATGATGCACAGGACTTTTCTGCTAGTTGAGCTAGTTTCCCAGCACTTGCAGTGGGGAGTCCTTCATCCTGCACCAGCATGAGAATGGGGGCGGGGGGTGGAGGGCCTGGAGGGAGGAAGTGGGATGGGCCTCCTCTTAGTGCCAGCTGCACGGACACACTACGTGCAGCAAAAGCTCAGAAACTTTGCTCAATAGAGTGGGCAGCTGGAGAAAGACCGGGAGAACAGGCCAGGGTCCCCATGGGGCTGTCTGAAAATGACAGCCCTGGTCCCAAGGGGAAGCCGGGGACACAGAGGTGGGACTCACCTGCAAGGATGCCAATTACCAGGCTGGAGGAAATAACCTGGGACAGGCTCTGGGAAGACTTGCACTCTTCCCCCTCTTGATCTTGGGGAGATGCCAAGGAAACTCTGGGCATTTATCTTGATATGAAAAAAAGAAACAAATCCTGCAGCTCCAAGGGGAGAAAAGGCCATTAGAGTTTGCTCCCTCCAAGGGTCTACTGGTAGCCATTCAATGGGTGATATGGTGTGACCAGCTGGGGCCAGGTCGTCCTGTCCACAGAAAGAGCGTGTAAGGAACACCAATGCTGGGCACCCTCACAATCAAGAAGGCAGAGCTTAATAGGCAAAAGATGGGAGCAACCCAAATGTCCATCTACACATAATAGATAAAAATGTGGTATGTCCATATAATGGAATATTATTCAGCCATGAAAAGAAATGAAGTACTGGCATGTGCTATCACTTGGATATACCTCAAAATCATTATGCTGAGTGAAAGAAGCTAGACGCCAAATGACACATATTGCATAATTCCGAGTATATGAAATGTCCAGAATAGGGAAGTCCATAGAGACAGAATGCAGATTGGTGGTTGCCAGGGGCCAGAGGGAGGAGGGAATGGGGAGTGATAGCTAATGGGTTTGGAGTCTCCTTTGGGGTGACGAAAATGTTTTGGAACTAGATAGAGGTGATGATTACACAACATTGTGAATGTGCTAAATGCTACTTGTTCACTTTAAAATGGTTCATTTTATGTTATGTGGATTTCACCTCAATTAAAAAAAATTTTTTTCAAGGGCAGAACTTGGATTGCTGAGAAGATGGCAGCACAGGTGGACTCTGAACTCACCTCCTCCCACAGATACAACAAATTGACAACTACTCTTGGAACAATTACCCCTGAGAGAGAACTGAAAACTGGATAAAAAGAATCACCACAACACGGCGCAGTTCTGACTGAGGCCAAAGAGGCAGAAATTCCTATCTGGAGAAGAAAAAGCCACATTGTAGCCGCAGCACTTCACGGCAGGCAGCAACCTCAAGGTATGAAGTGTTCCCCGGAGGAGGAGGGTATCTGAGTGGGAGAGCTTTGCCACAATAAGCAGCTTTTGGACTCAGCACAACAGAAACGAGTGTCATAATATCTGGCTTTGCTGGCTATTAACAATAACAAGGAATACCCCCAGGAGAGCTATTAGACATAAAGGACAGAAAAATTGGCTCTTAAAGGGTCCAGGCACAAGTTTGCACGTTTTGGAAAGCAACCTAAAATCACCAGAAAGAAAGGTGCACAGTCCTTTGGTGAAAAGAGACTCACTTGATAGGCTCTGGGTGCGTCTTGGTGAGAGGTAAGACCTCCCTAGTACAGGCATGCTGACACAGAAGTTGGCAGACACCGCTGGAGTTCTTCTCCTGGCCTATTAGTGCAGGGGTCTGCCTCACACACTAGAGCACCAATTTAATCCAGCTCAGCCAGGGCAGGCAGCCCGCCCTAGGGATTGGCTCCACCCACGAGCAAGCCCTTGGGCAACTTGTGGGCCTGCATATGCGGGGTGTGTGGGACCTCTGCAGCAGCGTGAGTGGTCAGCCTCTGTGAGTGGTCTGCCTCTGCGGGGCAAGCCATTCGCAAGGGGTAGGCCTGGGTTGGTGGAGTGTGTGAGGCCTCTGCAGCAGGGCGAGTGGGTCCGCTTCAGTGGGTCAGGGTGTGTGCACGGGCACAACTGTGTTGACGGGGTGTGTGGGCCTGTAGGTGGTGGGGCTTGTCAGCTGCAGCAGACTTGTGTTTCTCAAACAGCCACCTAGGGGATCGACCCCACCTTCCAACACCTGAAACGATTGTGTGCTGCCTCCCCTGGGGCCAGCCCCACCCAGCACCACTCCTGAAAGAGCTGATAACAGCCTTGTAGGCCCGAGGCCTACAGCAATTGTGAGCCCCTGAGTCTAGCAACCAGCAGGAATGTGCTATTAGACCTTGCAGCCAACTGTGCTGGGGCTCCCCATGCCTGATAAAGTGACTGAAGGAACCACAGCAGTCTCATGCAGCTGAGCATTACAACCAGCTGCCAGGGGGACAGCCCAGCCTCTCTAGGCACCTGCAGCAAGAGCACCCCTGTGGGGCTGGCCCGGTTGCATAGTGGTTAAGTGCACACGCTCCCCTTCAGTGGCCTGGGGTTCACAGCTTCAGATCCTGGGCATGCACCAATGCACTGCCTGTCAAGCCATGTTGTGGCAGCGTCCCATATAAAGTGGAGGAAGATGGGCACAGATGTTAGGCCAGGGCCAGTCTTCCTCAGCAAAAAGAGGAGAATTGGCATCAATTGTTAGCTCAGGGCTGACATAAAAGAAAAAGAGCAACCCTGCCACAACAAAAGGACACACGTAGCCCACACAGGGGACAGTCCTGGAACATCTGGAACTGGTGACGAGAGGGAAGCACATTCCTGGGCCTCATAAGACATCTCTTACGCAAGGCCATCTCTCCAAGATTGGGAGATGTAGCTGACCTATCTAATACATAGATACAAGCACAGAGAAAGAGGCAAAATGAGGAGGCAAAGGAATACATTCCAAGTAAGGGAAAAGGACAAATTCTCAGAAAAAGAACTAAGTGAAACAGAGATAAACAATCAACCTGGTAAAGAGTACAAACTAAGAGTCATAAGGATGCTCACTGATCTTGGGAGAAAAATGGATGAATTCAGTGAGAACTTCAACAAAGAATTGGAAAATATAAAAAAGAACCAATCAGAAATGAAGACTACAATAACGGAAATGAAAAATTCACTAGAGGGACTCAATAGTAGAGTAGATGATACAGAAGAATGGCTCAGTGAACTGGAAGAAAGACTAGAGGAAATCACCCAAGCTGAACAGATAAAGGAAAAAAGAACGAGGACAGTCTAAGGGACCTCTGGGACAACATCAAGTGCACTAACATCAATATTATAGGTGTCCCAGAAGGAGAAGAGAGAGACCCCTAAAATCCTAAAAGCTGCAAGAGAAAAGCAACAAGTTACATACAAAGGAAACCCCATGAGGCTACCAGCTGACTTCTCAGCAGAAACCTTACAGGCTAGAAGGGAGTGGCGCAATATATTTGAAGTGCTGAAAGGAAAAAACCTACAGCCAAGAGTACTCTACCTGGTAAGGTTATCATTCAGAATGGAAGGAGAGATACAAGCAAAAACTAAAGGAGTTTATCACCCAGAAACCAGCCTTACAAGAAATGCTAAAGGGACTTATTTAAGTGGAAAAGAAAAGACCACAAATAGGAATATGAAAATTATAAAAAAAGAAAACAAACAAACCCAGAAACAATAAAGTCACTGGTAAAGGCAAATATACAGTAAAGGTAGCAGATCAACCACCTATAAAGCTAATATGAAGGTCAAAAGACAAAAGTACTAAAATTATCTATTTCCATGATAAGAGGGTAATGGATACACATGCACTAAAAGAGGTTAAATATGATATCAAAAACATAAAATGTGGGAGGAGGGGAGTAAAAGAGTAGAGCTTTTAGAAAGAGGTCAAACTTAAGAGATCATCAACTTAACATAGTTTGCTATATATGTAGATTATTATATATGAACTTCATGGTAATCACAAACCAGAAACCTATAATAAATACAAAAAAAAATTAAGAGAAAGGAACCCAAATATAATACTAAAGAAAGCCATCAAATTGCAAGGGAACAGAGCAAGAGAAGAAGAAAGGAACAGAGAAGAACTACTAAAACACCCAGAAAAAAGTAACAAAATGGCAAGAACTACATATTTATCAATAGCTACTTTAAATGTCAATGGACTAAATGCTCCAAGCAAAAGACATAGCGTGGCTGATTGGATAAAAAACAAGACCCATATATGCTGCAGAAAAGAGACACACTTCAGACCTAAAGACACTCACAAACTGAAAGTGAAGGGATGGAAAAAGATACTCCAGGCAAACATCAATGAAAAGAAAGCTGGGGTAGCAATACTTATATGAGACAAAATAGACTTTAAAACAAAAACTGTAAAAGAGACAAAGAAGGGCACTACATAATGATAAAGGGAATAATCCAACAAGAGGATATAACACTTGTAAATATCTATGCACCCAATGTAGGAGCACTTAAACATATTAAACAATTATTAACAGACATAAAAAGAGAAAAAGACAGTAACACAATAATAGCAGGGGATTTTAACACTCCACTTACACCAATGGATATGTCATCCAAACAGAAGATCAATAAGGAAATATTGACCTTAAATGACACATTAGACCAGATGGATTTAGTAGATATATACAGAACATTCCATCCAAAAACCACAGAATACACATTCTTTTCAAATGCACGTGGAACATTCTCCAGGATAGATCACATATTAGGCCACAAAACAAGTCTCAATAAATTTAAGAAGATTGAAATAATTCCAAGCATCTTTTCTGACCACAGTGGTATGAAACTAGAAATCAACTACAGGAAGAATACTGGAAAAGCCACAAATATGTGGAGATTAAACAAAATGCTACTGAACAATGATTGGGTCAATGAAGAAATAAAAAAATACCTGGAGACAAATGAAAATGAAAATACAACATGCCAAAATTTATGGGATATAGCAAAAGCAGTTCTGTAGGGAAGTATATAGCAATACAAGCCAACCTCAATAAACAAGAAAAATCTCAAATAAACAATCTAACAGTGGGCCTAAAGGAATTGGAAAAAGAAGAACAAACAAAGCCCAAAATTAGTAGAAAGAAGGAAATAGTAAAAATCAGAGCAGAAATAAATGAAATAGAGACTAAAAAAAAGTAGAAAAAATCAATGAAAGTAAGACCTTGTTCTTTGGAAAGATAAACAAAATTGACAAACCTTTAGCTAGACTCACCAAGAAAAAAAGAGAGACAGCTCAAATAAATAAAATCAGAAATGAAAGAGGAGAGATTACAACAGACACCTCAGAAATACAAAAGATTATAAGAGACTACTATGAAAAGCTATAGGCCAACAAATTGAATAATCTAGAAGAAATGAGTAAATTCTTAGACTCATACAATCTTCCAAAACTGAATCAAGAAGAAACAGAACAGAGATTTTGAATAGGCTAATCACCAGTAAGGAGATTGAAACAGTAATCAAAAACCTCCCAAAAAATAAAAGTCCAGGACCAGATAGCTTCCCTGGTGAATTCTACCGAACATTCAAAGAAGACTTAATACCTGTCCCTCTCAAATTCTTCCAAAAAATTGAAGAGGAGGGAAAGCTTCCTCACTCATTCTATGAGGCCAACATTACCCTGATACCCAGACCAGAAAAAGACAACACAAAAAAAGAAAATTACAGGCCAATATCGCTGATGAACATCGATGCAAAAATCCTCAACAAAATACTAGCAAATCAAATACAACAGTACATTAAAAAGATCATCTACCATGATCAAGTGGGATTTATTCCAGGAATGCAGGGATGGTTCAACATCTGCAAATCAACCAACATGATATACCCCATTAACAAAATGAAGAATAAAAATCACATGATCATCTCAATAGATGCAGAGAAAGCATTTGACAAGATGCAGCATCCATTTATGATAAAAACTCTGAATAAATGGATATAGAAGGAAAGTACCTCAACATAATAAAGGTCATATATGAAAAACCCACAGCCAATATCATATTCAATGGAGAAAAACTGAAAGCTATCCCTCTAAGTACAAGAACCGGAGAAGGATGCCCACTTTTGCCACTTTTATTTAACACAGGATTGGAAGTCCTAGCCAGAGCAATCAGGCAAGAAAAAGAAATAAAAGGGATCCAAATTGGAAGAGAAGAAATGAAACTGTCACTATTTGCAGATGACATGATTTTATATATAGAAAACCCTAAATAATCCACCAAACTTTTGGAAATAATAAACAAACACAGTAAAGTTGCAGAATACAAAACCAATGTACAAAAATAAGTTGCGTTTCTACACACTAACAACGAAGTAGCAGAAAGAGAAATTAAGAATACAATCCCATTTATAATTTCAACAAAAAGAATAAAATATCTAGGAATAAATTTAACCAAAGAGATAAAAGACTTGTACACTGGAAACTATAAAACATTGCTGAAAGAAATTGAAGACGACACAAAAAAATGGCAAGATATTCCGTGCTCTTGGATTGGAAGAATTAACATAGTTAAAATGTCTATACTTCCTAAAGCAATCTAAAGATTCAATGCAATCCCTATCAAAGTTCCAATGACATTTTTCACAGAAATAGAACAAAGAATCCTAAAATTTATATGGAACAACAGAAGACCCTGAATAGCCAAAGTAATCCTGAGAAAAAAGAACAAAGCTGGAGGCATCACACTCCCTGATTTCAAAATATACTACAAGCTACAGTAATCAAAACAGCATGGTACTGGCACAAAAACAGACACACAGATCAATGGAACAGAATCGAGAGCCCAGAAATAAACCCACACATCTATGGACAGCTAATTTTCAACAAGGTAGCCAAGAACATACAATGGAGAAAGGAAAGTCTCTTCAATACATGGTGTTGGGAAAACAGGACAGCCACATGCAAAAGAATGAAAGTAGACCATTATTTTACACCGTACACAGAAATTAACTCAAAATGGATTAAAGACTTGAATGTAACACCTGAAACCATGAAACTTCTAGAAGAAAACATAGGTAGTACTCTCTTCAACATGGTTCTTTGCAGCATATTTTCAAGTACCATGTCTGACCAGGCAAGGGAAACAAAAGAAAAAATAAATAAATGGGACTACATCAAACTAAAAAGCTTCTGCACAGCAAAGGAAACCATCAACAAAACAAAAAGACAATCTAACAATTGGGAGAAGATATTTGCAAACCATGTATCTGATAATATCCACAATATATAAAGAACTCATACATCTCAACAACAAAAAAACTAACAAGCCAATTAAAAAATGGGGAAAAGATCTGAACAGACATTTTTCCAAAGAAGATACATAGATGGCCAACAGGCACATGAAAAGATATTCAACATCACCAATTATTAGGGAAATACAAATCAAAACTACAATGAGATATCACCTCACACCCATCAGAATGGCTATAATTAACAAGAAAAGAAGCAACAAGTGTTGGAGAGGATGTGGAGAGAAGGGAACTCTCATACACTGCTGGTGGGAGTGTAAACTGCTGCAGCCACTGTGGAAAACAGTATGGAGATTCCTCAAAAAATTAAGAATAGAACTGCCATACGATCCAGCTATTCCACTGCTGGGTATTTATCCAAAGAACATGAAAACACGAAGGCATAAAGATATATGCATCCCTGTGTTCATTGCAGCATTATTCACAATAGCCAAGACTTGGAAGCAACCTAGGTGCCCATCAAGGGATGAATGGATAAAGAAGTGTGGTATATATACACAATGGAATACTACTCAGCCATAAAAAGATGAAATCTTGCCATTTGCGACAACCTGGATGCAACTTGAGGATATTATGCTAAGCAAAATAAGTCAGAGGGAGAAAGTCAAATACCGTATGTCTCACTAGTAAATAGAAGATAAAAATAATAACAAACAAACACATAGAGATTGGACTGGTGGCTACCAGAGGGGAAGGGGGGAGGAGGGTGAAAGAGACAATTAGGCACATGTGTGTGGTGACGGATGGTAATTAGTCTTTGGGTGGTGAACATGATGTAATCTACACAGAAATCGAAATATAATGATGTATACCTGAAATTTACATAATGCCATAAACCAATGTCACCTCAATAAAAACAAAAGGGCAGAGCTTAAAACCACAGCAACCCCAGGAAAACCAAGGGGCTGTGAAGGGACAGGAGAGTCAGAGGGCATCCCACAGCCCCTCCTGTGTTACTGCCCGGTTAGCACCTGTCCAAGGGCTCTTGTTTGTCGACTTAGAAAAGACTCACCTCAACTTAAAGGCCAGGGCAAGCCAGCTCAGAACAGGACCTGGCAGCTGCCACGAGGGGGGGCTCCCGGCTTTGGGAGAGGGCAAGTCCAGGGCGAGGCACTGAGGGCAGCCAGGAGAGCCAGTGCCGGCCAGGAGGTCTCAAAGGCGGATCTCCTGAGCCGGGGGGCTGCTGAAGGCTGGTGATGGGGGATAGGGAACACGCTAGGGTTGTGCTGAGGAAAATGCGCTTGTGCAGCAGACGAGAGGGAGACTGAGGCAGGGAGACCAGCAGGAAGTCTGGGGCAGCAACAGAGGTGAGGACGACCGTGGGCTGAATCAGAACCCTGGGAAGTGTGGGGTGCCAGGCTGTGGAGGGCTTTGGGGCTGGGCGGCTGGGGTAGATCTCTGTGTCATGGTGGGGCCCCGGCTGAGGGGCTCGTGGACAGTGCACACACAGGCACAGATGCACACCCCAGCCACACACACAGGACACGTGCAGATACAGAGCCAGGCACACAGCTGATGTTCATACGTAATCAGATGCACACACAGCCACAGACATCCAGACCAACACAGATGCACAAGGACACACCGGGACACACCGACACTGAGACACACGTGTGCACACACACACACACACTTTCTGGCCAAAACAGACTTGTCGGTAGAGATGCACACGAAGGCCTCCCTGACTGCGCATGCAGTCCTGCCCACAGACCCCAACACGTGGCACTGGGACCCACCCCCCAAGGAAGGCAGCTCTGGGCGCTCCCATTTGAGGCAGGCTTGCCTCAAACCCCAGCACCAGGGCCCGCCTGGGAAAGACACAAACCATGGCCATTGCCTGACACACCCACTGGCCCTGCCCAGGGTCAGGGAGGAGCCAGGGCCAGGCCTCCCGTGCCTGCCCACGCACTCGTTGCCACCGGCAGCAGACACCCAGCCACCTACGCAGACAGATAGGATTGCGAGGGATCTTGCAAAATCATCCCCGTCCCTCAGGGTTCAGCTAAAGTTCCCTCAGGGAACTTCCCCAGGCTCCTGCGGGCACTGTTAACATCCTTTTTGAATTCTGGTTCTGCCACGCCCAGCTGTGTGACTTTGGGCAAGTCACTTCATCTCTCTGTGCTTCATTTCCCCTGTGTAAAGGGGGATAATGATAGCGTGTGTTGAACACATGAATTAATGGAGCACACCATTCCCCCTCCTCCTCACATACAGATGTGAGAAGCAGCTTCCCTGTGCTTAGAGTCAGCTAGCTGCAGACAGGACTCCCCATCATGCCTCCTACTTGGTCCCTTCCCACCAGGTGAGATCCTGGAGGCAGGTGGAACATCGAGAGGGTGTGGGTTTATTCTCCCCTCTACATAGAACCAAGAAGCCAGCTTTGGAGCAAGTTGGCAAGCATGGGACCACAGGGCCCTACCTGGCAGGGGTGGGGATGAGGACTTTAAACCCTGAATTTCTGCTCAAATGTCTTCGAGGAGGACTTAAGAGGTCACTTCCCCTGTATGGTGTCGGGGGAGAGGGAGAATCTCCCTCTGCCCTTTTCCTTAAGGTTCTTATGGCTGGCCAAATAATCAACAAGACAGGTTAGCAGGAGAAAATAATATCAAGTTTAACAACATGTATACATGGGAGAAACTCAGAAATGAGCAACTCGGTCCTCTCTCTAAGCTGCTTGCTTAAGTATTGCAGCTAAAGGCAAGGAACGTGTTGGGGGTGGGTAGTGGTCTGGGACTTCAGAGGGCAGGAAGACAATTCTTTTCAGGGTCATCTATAGATAATGTGGTCAGGGAGTGACAGAGTTTTTGATAAAAGGGGCTTGGTGACTTTCCTATTGTAACCTCTATCCTACATTATCTTTACAGCCATCATGATAGAAGATCTGTTCCAGGAAGGAGCCACCATGTCAAATTCTTTAGGCAGTTAGTAGGGGAGGTCAAACGTCCCTCAGGGAAAACAATCAAGGTAAAGAGATATATTTCAGGGTGGCCAAATCTTGATCTCCCACAGTCCCGCCTTTGAAACTAAAAGTTTCACAGTCTTTTGAAACTTAAAGAAGTTTTATAGTCCAGAAGCTGAGTTGGTAGATTGTTTCATCTCACTGAACATATTTCTTAGTCCTGATAATAGATCAGTTCAATTAAGTTTCTTTTGGAAGGTGGTGATGCAGGTGGGCTCTCAAGGTTACGCCTATATTGTGGAAGCAAGCAATCAAGTATTTAATAGAAGCATTTCTATGTAAACAAAAGAAAAACAAGGTTAATGGTTGGAGCAAGTTGTAAAGCAGTTTCTGAGTTTAGAGGACAGCCAGTTAAGATGATTTTTAGATATCAGCATCAAAGCATCTTTTGCAGTTTAAAATGTCTCTGATGATGTCATCGGGTCATCTCTTAAGTTTATATCAAGTCCATCAGCTTCAGTTTGTAAGGCTTCAGGAAAAAGGGCAGGTTCAGTTTTCAGTGATTCCAAATGAAAATGATGGAAAAAATCAAAAACGTTAGTTTGGATATCTGTAGCCAGATATTTCAGGAGACTGGAAGAAATCAGGATCCAGTCCAGTCAACAGATATAAAACAAAAACCTCAAAAGACAATTAACAAAACTAGGATCTAATATCCGCAAATGTATACTATAGTTTTTACTAAAATATAATTTTTCTCTCTAAAATCACCCTCATTTTTATTAAGATAGCCAAATTAAAACTAACTAGTTTGCAAAATAAGTCTAGTTCCAATAGAGTTGGCCCAATTATTTACATAAGTACAGCAAGAATAGCCATTGATCACATAGGCTCTTTTAAATCTGCTTTGCTGGAACTTTTTATAAGGAATCTCAGATTGAACTTTAAAGGCCTCTCGAGGCCAGGAAAGCCAAGCCAAGGATTTTGTCATCAGACTTTGCCTGCAATACCTACAGATTTGGGTAAATTCCTCTCTTCCAAGGTTCCCCCAAAATATTTCGAGGTTCCTTGTACCTGCCAGATAAGTGACATTCTTTACTTATCCTGGTAAGTGTTGCTTGGAACATAAGGTACCAGGCCAATATTTCCACGTGGCTTTATTCCATAAAGTCAAATATTCATTCCTCAAAAGCTGTAGGGTTATATCGCAAATATGATGTTCCAGTCACAGCCTTGGTAATATAACCAGTGTTTCCAATTGTGTCCTGTTATAAGGAGAACAGATTCTTATTGAACTTATGCAAATAACTTTATTGCCATGAAAACAACAATACTCACTAAGAGTTTCCAAATTAGAGGGATCAGATAGAGAGAAAAAGATAAATATTCCAATTTTACTTACAAAAGTATCATTTACCAAATTGTTATAAGTCATAGCTAGCTCAGGAGAAAAGAGAAAAAGTTTTCCTTAACTCTGAAAAAACAAAACATTAAAAATTCAGCAATACTTCAAGTGAAAAATCATAAAAATTATAATCATCCTTATCAGTTCATTTAGTCCTGTGTAATCCATTCTTGATCCCAATCTTTTTGTTAGCAGCTTCATGAAGTTATCAGTTTCTCCATCAGATTTCTGTAATTTCTTAACCCGTTCAGTTTTATGATGAGAAAGTTTATCAGAAGCCTGTACTTCAGTGTAAATGTTAGAGTCCTTTCCATGAATTTTTCTGAAGTTGAAACATTTTGCAAAAGCATTAGAGCAAAGAAATGTCTGTAAACAACAAGACCTCAAAATGGCAATTGACAGAGAAATTTGGTTAATTTTGTGACATACAACACTTTAAAATAATAATAACCAGAATTATGACTGATAACCAGGACAGATCAGAATTTCAGTAATGTTATACAATTTTAAAACACCTATATCAATAACATTTACCCACATAATACCACCTAAGCAGGCTTATCATCACTTGTCTGACAATGCTTTCCATGTAATTTAACATACTGAATAAGCCTAATAAGTTTAGTATCTTTCTCCTTATAGGAGACTTTATTTAAGATATGAATTTTGGGGAGCTTGTCAAAAATATAAAAAGTTAAAGCAAACAGAGCATTAACAGTCCAAAAAGCCTTAATAGAGAGACCTCAGTCTTTTGAACACAGGAAATTGTTTTAACAAGACATAGATTTTCTGTCTTTTAGGTAGACTTACTCAAAGGTAAAGAAAGATCTTTTGTAACCTCTTTATCAAGTTTAAGCAAATTATCCTTTTAAGAGACAGAAGACCAATTTAATTTTGCACCAGCTTACTTCTGCTATTAAAACTCATTTACTTAATTAAATTCATTTTAATCTTAGCCAACTTGACCATGCATAAAACTCTTTTTCCAGAATTCCTCTTCCACAAACCTATAACTTTCTTTTTACATTCAGAATTTGTCCCATGTCTTTCTTTTCCCTCCCAGTACTTGAGGACAAATTTATCTTTCTTAATCAACCAAACAAAATATTTCCATTCTTTGTTCCTTCTTTATACATCTTACTTTCCTTGTACACAGACATATTTTTCTTAATTTTTAGTAGCTTCAATCACATATACGAATTAGAAATTTTAACCCTTAGAAACCTTAATTTGTAAGTAAAAACTAAGTAAACAATTATAAACTTTCTTTTACATTAGTATCTTGTGGCTTGGAAAATTTATAAACACTTCATAATTTCTAGAAATATGTTACTTTATAGTACATCTTTTAATAAAACACATGTTTACCAATAGACCCAAAACACCTTTTAGCTTTCCTGTAATGAAAAGCCAAAAGTAGACAAATGTATATTTAGCAATCAATGTCTAATATCTTATCTTATTTGGAAATGATGATACTCAGTGAATTTTTATCATAAAATTTAGCAAGACTCTAAAGTTTTAAGTCACCAAAAAGAGTTTGGAAGCTGTAACCACCATAACACATAATCATTGTTTAAAGTTCACCCAACATTCATCTTTTTCACAACTATTTAGTTACTTATTCCCAATAATTATTTAGATTGCCTACAAGACTTCATAAGACTTCAGATAAAATTAGCCATCATTTAAATTACTATTTTTGTTAACCAGTTCTGTAATAGAAATAACATCAGTTTTTTCCTATAAAATTTCATGTAAATTTCATCACCTCTTATACCTTTAAACATAGTTATCATTAAGATTTTTATCAATAGGTCTTGGTCTTCTAATTTTGGACAAAGGGAAGCATTCCCAGTCAGACATTTTAAAACATACTCAGGCAAAGTTGATGTAACCTCTTTATATAAGATTAGTTCAAACACTCCAACCTTTATAATCTTATCAACACTTACACTTTTACATGTTCTCAATTCAATTGTAACCTGAGTCAAGGTCTTAAGGCTATTCAAATTTTTCCCTTCTTTTTCTGGCCCTTTTTTAGGTACCAATTAAACAATTGTGTGAGAGCTCTCAAAACATTTTTTTTTCCCCCACTTTAGAAGTTTTCCCAATTCAAAGGATCCGTCGTCTGGCCATTGACGAGTAGCATCTTCATTTGTATTCCAATAGTGACTCAATCCAATAAGCCTTTTTAAGGAAAGACCTGGAGGTAACTTTCCACGCTTAGAATAAATCTTTACCGTGGACTCAAGAGGCGTCCCTGGTGAGGGCGCAGATGATGTAGTCCCCATAACCTCGGTTATGAATGACCCAAGCCGAACCCAACCGCAGGTCCAGGCTGACCAGACTGATTTCCTTTGCTCTAGAACTCCCAGGGGCCTGGTTGGGACGAGGAGGTGGTTCTGTGAGCCCCCACCTCAGCCTGGGATAGCTCAAGGCCCATCTGTCTGACAACACCCAGAGCATCAGCCGCCTGTGAGGTCCAGGTCCAGGTCCAGCCCCTCTGAGCCAAGTGTCCCCCAAACACCTCCCAAGCCCTTGCCCGACCCCAGGTGGGTCTCGGTCTCCCTGGCATTCCCTGAGCAGATCTCCCATCTGTAACCTGCTGAAGGCTGAGAGCTGGCCCAGTGACCCCCAAGGACCCTAATACCCTGGGAGCTAAAACCCCTCCACATAGACTCACATACACGTGGCAAAGAGACACGTGTGGGCATGATGACCATCAGGCCTAGATCCAAGTGAGATCAGCCCACCAGGGTGTGCTTGGGGCCCCCCAACCCAGGCCAGTCCTGTGGGCAGCCCCAAGAACTAACTGATGGTGGGTTAGGACCTGGTTTGAGGGACCAGGTGAGGCCTGATGCACTTGGAAAGCCAGGATGACTGAAACACCCAAATCAGGCAGTGACTCACAAGCAGACAGACAGATGGACAGACCCCCAGAGCTGGACGTGGGGCCAGGAGCTCTCTAGCTGCAGGTCAGGAAGCCCCAAGAATTCTGCATCCAAAGCCCCCACCTCAGCCCAGGGCATCTCCTGAGCCAGTGTCCATGGTGGGCCCTCCAGGGAGATGAGCCGTAACTCCCCCTAACCCCAAAGAAACTACAAAGGATCACCCCCTTCCCAGGGCCAAGAGGTATAGGGTCCTGAAAGAGCCGCCTCCTAGGTTTCAATGCACATGGGGAAACTGAGGCTGAGGGGAAGGGGCTGGCCCCAGGATCCCCGACAGCTCACTCACCGGGCTGGGCTGTGCTCTCTGCTCCCCTGATCTGCAGCCTCCGGGTTCCCAGGGGCAGGGTGGGCACACTGCCAGAGGCGTGGCCCCAGTCTGGCTTTTCTGGGGAGCCACTGCGACCTCCGAGTATGCTGAAGTCACACCCTCCTTCCCTTCCTGAGTGTGGGCGGGTCTTGGCTGAGGGCACCTGATAACCTCCCTGGCGCATATGTGGGGCCCCATCGGAATCCCAGCCTCATGGAGTAGGGAGGTGGCCGCCTGTGACAGGAAACCCGGGCCAGAGATGCTAAGCTTCTGGCCCAGGCATGCAGCCATCGGGTGCAGAGCAGGCTCCAGGTAGTCTCTAGGCTCCTGTCCTATCTCCTGGCCAGGGTATACCCAGGTCCCCACTCTGGCTGGCCCCTTCCTAACACTGCTCCATGAGAGCCCTGGTGGCAAGAACTGACTGATCTCTTGGCCAACAGTGACTCCTGTGAGGGACAGCCAGAACTCAGACACTGTCCAAAAGAAAGCAGGCAGCCACCTGGAAGAAAGGTGCTTTGGGGTCCTCCTTGAGGGGGTTTTGCAAAAGGCCAGCCCTACCCAAGGTGGCAAGGAAGGCTGGGAGACCCTGGGCAGGAAGGTCTGGGAGTTTCTGCCCATGTTCAGAAGGTTCTAGGCTATTCCAGAAGCAGCAAGGAATGAAGAAAGAGCCTGGACTTCAGAGCCAGGCAGCCCTGGATATGACCTTGGCTAAGTCACTTCAACTCTCAAAGCTCCGGTTCCTCATCTGGAAAATGGCGATGGTTCACCCACCACTCTCTCCGTGAAAACTGAGTGAGGTGAGGCAATCCCAGCCCTGAGGCAGCTACACAGGGAGACACCAGGACCTCAGGCTGAGGGGCCACGAGGAGCGGCAGAGCAGCTGTGGCTGAGGCTCAGACAACCCCCAAGGACCACAGCCCAGGCTGGTCACTACAAGCCCTTTATTAATAAGTCAATAAAAATAGAAGAGAAAGAGATGTAAAAATACTTTTCTTGGAGGCCCCAAGAGGGGAGGCACTGTCAGAACTCCCCTGGCCAGGGAAGGCAACCCAGCCAGAGGCAGAATGGCAATCAGGGCCCTGTCCAGAGAGCAGCTGGCCCAGGGCGCTGAGAGAGAGGATGGCTCAGGCCTCAGGCAGGGAATGTGCAAATGCCCCAAGGCCCCTCAGGGAGTAATGGGTTGAGGGTTTCCTGGTGGAAGCCCCGAGCACCATGTTCCCCTGTGTGGGCAGACACGCGCATCCACGTGAGCTGGTGCCTGCACGCAGCTTACATACAGAGAGCAGAAGGAGGGGTCCCCCAGCAGGAACAGGGGTTGGGGGTTGGGCTCATCTCAGAGCTTGAGGAAATAGCTTAGAGAAGTCTCTGGAAGCCTGGGGGCAAGGGGAGAGCACGGAGGCTGCTGTTCTCCTCAGGCCTCAGGAGACCAGTCCCTCCTGCCGTCGCTGGAGGACCTCGATGACGCTGCTGATACCGTCCTCAGGCACCTGCGGGCAGGTAGGGGGAGGGAGGGATCAGGGCCACCCTGACTTCCTGGCCCAGCGGGGATTACCTCCTGTCCCCTCCACCCTTCTGGGCCTCAGTGTCTCTCCAGGAGCCCCCACCTCAGTCCACAGCACTCACCAGGGCGTGGTCAAAGTTGAAGGTGCTGATGTAGTAGGCAGAGATGTCAGCCGCAGCCAAGGGACCCGCGATCTGGGCCACAATCCCACATTCGTCTGAGGGTTGAGGAAGGGTCCATGTGGATCAGCCTGGTTGTCCCGCAGGCCCTCCCCAAGCCCCCAACACACAAGGAGCGGCCCTCACCAAAGCCCAGGGGCTGTCCACCGATGCGCACCATCCTCCACAGCTCTCCAGAGGAGCTGGTCAGCAGGAGGTCACTGGGGAACCTGGGGTGGCAAGTGGGCAGTAGGCAGGGCACCCACCCATCCCCTCCCTGCCCCACTCTGAGACCTTGGGGCAGGTCAGCCTGGTGACCTCCGAGTCTGATGCTCCACCTCCTCCCTCCCTGGGGCTGGCTTAGGGTCCATGGCCCACTCGAAGTCAGGGGTCACATACTTTTTCTGCGTCTCGGCATCCATGACAATGGAGATGTAGCCCTCGATGAGAGAGAAGGCAAAGAACGTGATGGAGCTGGGTCCAGGACTGCCAGAGGCAGCCTCTTTGGGGGCACTGGGGAGGAACAGGAGGCTCAGGCGCTCTGCTGGGCACCCAGCCCACTCCATTTCCTCCCAGTCAGCCTCCAGACCCACAGGCAGGAGCTGGCACGGGTGGCCCTGGGCAGGCCCTCCCATCTCTGGGTCATTTTTCTTCCTGCCTGAAGGTCCTGATCTCCTGATGGTGCCGGGTGGGGATGGAGGAGAACGATGAACCCTGTCTGCACCAAAGGCGCAGGACTCCAGGGCCAGAGGGCCTGACCAGGGCACGGCTCTGCCTACACTATAGGAGAGGGCTCCAGCTGTCATGTCAGGACCTTCCTTGAACACCAGTGAAGGGCACATGGGCATCACAGGCTGCCGGGAACCCCGAGACACAGAACAGGGCACAGAGTTGCAGAATCGAGAGACTGGTGAAAGGCGGTAGGACAGAGCAGAGGGAACAATGATGTGAGGACAAACGGATGAAGTGTAAACACAGCCCACCTGTGTGAGTAGAAGAGGACGTCGATGAGGGTGGTGGCGATGGCTGGCAGCGTCTCAGGGTCCAGCGTGAGGACACAGAAGCGGTTCTGTGGACTCTGGATGGGATGCACTGTGGGGCTGGGCCCTGCTAGGGAGGGACCAGGCATTGGCAGGTGAAAAGGCAACTGTGGGCTGGGGCGCCCCCTGGTGGGGCCTGGGATGAATGCAGGGTCATGCTCTACGGGAACTGGCTACAGCTTTCCCCCACCCCATCTCCCCACCTTGTGAGGTGATCAGTGTCAGCTGGGCTCCCCATACCCACAGACCCACGCGCACAAGAGAAGGGCCTCAGTGGGAAGAGGAGACCCCACCCAGGTTTGGGTGTCAGAGGGTGGCCCTCACCATGCTGGGCACGGGGAAAGCCGTTGCTGGAATCAGCCCTGGCAACAGGCACAGGCTCCCCGCCCACCTCTCGGTAAATGTCGAACTCCTGGGCCAGCGTATGGATCACCTTGGACAGGTCCTGCTCCCGCACCTGGACCGCAAGGAGATGGCACATCACATGGGTCCCCAGGCACCCATGCCCACCTGCCCTGCACCGGCGCCTGCGGGAAACTCACCAGGATGAAGTCCGTTTGGTAAGTGGACAGCATCAGCACGGACACGTGGTGCTCGGCCAATGGCGCAATGACTGAGCGGGCGATCTTGGTGACCCCAGCAGCCTGCACGGCTGCGCCGCTGTGGGATGACACATTCAGCACCAGCCATGTGGCCTCAGCCACTTGCAGGAACTCGGACGGGGGCAGCTCTGTGGGCAGGGGGCACACGCCCGGTCAGGGCCTGCAGGGTTGGCCCCTGCCCCTGTTTCCCTGTCTGTGCCTTAGAGGGCTCTACCAAGGTAAGGTCAGGTCTGGAGACTGGGGCTGTCTCCCTTCTCCAAGTCCTGCTCCTGAGACCTGCATGTATGCAAGGACTGAGAAATGCTTCAAGTGCTGGCCTGCCAGGGATTGAAACTTCCCAGTTAAGATTGAAGCTCCAGATTCAGACAGACCTGGGTTCAAATCCCAGCTTCGCCATTTACTTGCTGTTGACCTGGAGCAAATGATTCAACTTCTCTGAGTCTCAGTTTCCTCATCTGTAAAATGGGATGACAGCAGCTATCTACCTCACGACAGTGTTTCCTGGCTTAACAAGTTTTACACCATGTGACACCACTAGGGGGCGCCAGCAGATCAGGTTGGCTGGGGTATGCCCTTCCCCTTAGCACACTCAGCCTTTCCTGCGGTACAAATAGGGAAACCAAGACCTGAAGCTGTGCAGTGGGAGGTGGGCCAAGCCCCAGTTGGCTGGCCTGAGATTCCAGGCCTGTGAGGACAGGTCAGGCTGGCAGTAGTATGAGACAGATGTCAGTTCCAGGGACCTGGGAGGGATCAGGCTGGCGTCCAGTACAGAATAGAAGCCAAGGCCAGGGTGGCTGCTAATGGCCCAAGCACAGCCAGGAGGCCCCCCAGGACCTTGCCCTGGGCTCACTGCCTGCTCCTGCATTCTTTCCCCAACCCTCAGACTCCTGGACTTCCCAGACCAGTCCGGGAGGGGGGCACCAGCACTAGGGAGAGAAGTCCAGGGAGAAACAATGGCCAGTGGGGTATAAGAGCCACAGGAACCCGATTCTTGGCCAGAAACGTTAACAGAGGTTTTGCTGCTGGCCTGAGGCTGCTAAGTGCCCTTCACATACAGCCCCGTTTATAAAGCCCTCATGGGACCCTATTAGATCAGAACTATAACTATATCATTTTACATAAGAGGAAACAAATAGCTCAGAGAGGGGAAGTGACTTGTCAAAGGGCACACAGCCAGTGAGTGGTGGAGTCGAATCCGAACCCAGATTCATCCGCCTTAAAGGCCCCAGCTCTTGGGATATTGGACCCCAGAATCTAGTGAGAATCCCGAAAAGAGGGGAGTGCGACATCCCCTACGCCCCCTGCCCAGCCCAGCCCCACCTTTGAAGCCCTCCTCGTCCACCATGAGCGTGTAATCCTCGGGGGTCTCCGTCAGGCTGAAGAACTTGCACCTGGTTGGGAGTAGGGGGCATCTTCAGCCTGGGTTGGGCGAAGGGGGCGGGTAGACTTCGCTCCATCTGCCTGGAAAGACCCCCGCGGGGCGCCTCCCTGCCCCCTCAAGCCTCAATTTTCTCCCCAGGGCAGTGGGGTGTGGGCTCCACCTCCGGAATCTCGAATTGTTTTCCGACTCCCTACCTCCGCAGGAGCCCCCCCGCCCCTCCATTCCGGGAGGGAGGAGAGGCTCACCTGCGGCAACAGCGCCGGGGGCGTCGGACCTTGGGCCCCGTAGACCCGCCCCACTGACCAGATGGGAGGCATCTGGAAGAAGCTGACCCGATGGAAGTCGCCAGGAAGGAATGCCCCCATTTAGCACCACTCGGAGTTAAGCACTGACCAACCCAGGCTGTTTGCGCCTTAACTGGCCCTGGGAGGGGTCCTCACGGGGCCGGATAGGCGGCGGTCCCAGGGAGGGCAGGCCCAGGCGGGATGGCGGCCGTGGTGGGGGGGCTCCCCGCCGGCTCCCGCTCGCCCCGCGGCGATCCTAATCTCCCGACCCCGTTCCGGAGCGACAGCGGAGCCCACCCCCATCTGTGCCCCCGAACCCGGGCGCGCACCGGCTGCGGTGGGGCAGGAAGAGCAGCTTGATGAGCGGGTGGGTGTAGAGCCAGAGACCTGGGCGGGCGAGGCTCAGCACCCGCACCCGGTGCTCTAAGATGTGCAGCTCCATCTCGGCCCGCGCGGACCCGAACCCGCCGCCAACCAGACCCCGGCCGCGCCGGGGGCGGGGCGGGGGGGGCGGTGCCGGAGGCTTAAAGGAGCCGCCGCGCGGCCGCGTCCACGACTCCCGCTACGGCGCGTCCCACTCCCTGACTGCCACGCCTATCCGAGGAGGCCACGCCTTCTTCTGATGCCTGAGCCTGACCCCACTCCTTCCAGCCCGCTGAATCCCGCCCCTGCTGGCTCCGCCCCTTTAGCCTTGGCTCGGGGATCACCCGCTGACACCACCCCCGTCGAGTCCTCCAGGCCCTGCCCATGCCACGCCCCCTCTCAGGGCTCCGCCCTTTCCGCAGGATGCCTGCCTCGCCCGGGGTCTGGAGCAAGCGGGAAGCGTGGGGTCGTTTCTGTCCTCTGGCCTCCATAGGGTCTTATGAGTGAGGTCATTGAAGCTTGGAAAGGCCGCGAGGCCAACTGGGGCTCCGCTGGGACCCAGAATGCTGCCCCCAAACCCCTGGAGCATAGGGTAGGGGTCGGCTGTGCAGCCTGGGTGACCCTGAGATTCCCAGCAGTGTCCTGGCGCCTTTCTCTCTCCTTCCTTTCATGGCTCAGCATGGGGCAGGGCCACCAGAGCTGGCTGGAGTGGTGGAGACAAAAGTGGTGGTGAAGTGATGGGCAGCAAGGGCTGTCCAGGACTGGTATTGATATATACCCCTCCTTGCTTTGTGAGCCCTGCAAGTGGGCTGACAATGTGAAACCTGCCTGGCCTTGGTGGCCCCCACACCTGTTCCTCTCACCCAATTTTCAGAGTAGAAGTCTCCCCACCAGGGTCACAGAGACAGGGAGGACCCCAGCCACCTCTGTCTGAGGGGGTAGAGAGCTGAAGGTGGCCAGGCCTAAGGCTTGAGACCCCCCTCAAGACTAAGTGCTTGGCCCAGGAATGCCCAAGCCTCAGACTTTGGGGGATGGACCCATGCATCTGGGGCTGACTGGGTACTCAAGATCTCAGACCTGAGACTTGAGCCCTGCTGAGGCCTCCTAGAGCCTGCAGCCATTAGCAGATCCCATTTCGCCTGAGCACATCTAAACTTGCTTCATGCCCAAGGAGGCCCTGCTCTGGGGGGTCCTTGTCTGGCCCAAGCATCCTCAGGCCTCAGATCTGAGGCTTTGAACCAAGCAGGTTAAAGCTTGACAGGGATCCAGCAGGCCTGAGCAGGCCTCCTGCTTGCTCGTGAGCCTTCACTGTAGGCGGATGGAAGCGGGGTGGTGCCTTCACTTTCTGGACTCTCTGGCTTGGTGGGTTCCTGTGGAGCACTGTGCAGCCACCACATAGGGGAGTGGAGTGTCCTTACAGGCTGAGCCCCTCATCTCATTGATGGCAGGTGCAGATGGGGTAGAAAACCATAGGAGTGAGCGGCGGGAAGCAGGAAGTGGGTGGCCTGCCCTGATCGGCTCATGTGACCCTTGACTCCCCAGGCCTCAGTATCCCCAACTGTATCAGGACAAGATGTTCCCGGCAGAGGCCCTGTGATGCCTGAAAGCTCCCAGGGAGGCTCTACTCCTCCCTCTCCCGCCCCCTCCCCCCAAGGCCCAGCCCAGCTGGTGGCCTGCCAGGAACAGCCTCTATTGTTTGACTGGAAAAGCTGCTTCCTCAGCAGAAGGGGGGCCTCTCCCAGGGACACCCTGTCCTCACCCTCACCAGTCATCAGGTTGTGACCATAGCGCCTGCCTGGGCCCTCAATGGCAGGGTCAGGTCACCTGGCACCCTTGTCAGGAGAGGTAGCTGAAGAGGCTCTGGGTGCAAATCTGGATCAGCTTCATTTTTCCCACTCAGCTCCTCTGTTTCCTCATCTGGAAAATCTGGATAAATAATAGAGCCTACCTGATCAGGTATGTGACACAACCAGCCCAGCCTGGCACATGCTAAGTGCCTAGTAAACAGCAGACAGCCTTTTGTCAAAGACCCAGACTTCTCCCCTCACCCCACCCCTGGCGCCGGCACCTGACCCAGATGAACACTCAGAATCTTACTGGAGTCAGAAATGGCATCCAGGCTACGCCTTGGAGGAGGAAGACCCTGAAACGACCTCCTTAAGGAGCCCCTCCCCCTCAGTGATGGGCAGGGATCAAGGCCTGGGGAGCAGGCTCGGCTCCAGCACTAGGCTCTAGCCCTTGTGACCCTCATAAACAGCAGATGGTGGACAAGAGGCAGAGGGGCTAGGGTGAGGGAAAATGGGGGCCAGGAATAGGGTCTGGCCCTGGATTTGGCATCCCCTCTGGCAAGGTACTTCTCAGAGAGGCTCTGGTGCTGGGCTGGGGCCAGGATGAGGGGCTCTGTAGGGTGTGGAGAAGAGATGCTGGGCACCAGGGGTGGCACCCCTTCCTGGTCCCTACCTGCACAACAGCTCTTACACAAGACTGTTTATTTCTGTAAAAACCATGTTTCTATTTTACACAAAAAATACCCCACCCTCCACCCCACTCTCCCCTCATGTCAGCGCCCTGGCCCTGGAGAGCATCCCCCCAGGAGGAGGGAGCCGAGTGAGGCCCCGCCCATCGGCCCTCACTTCTGCCTGCCCCAGCTAGGCTGGCCCAAGCTCCACTCTGGAGAAAATAAATAAGGAGGCTCAGGTAGAACCTGTGCTGGGCCAGCCAGACTCTCTGCCACCCGGGGGCCCAGCAGCCAGGCCCTCAGAGGGTGGGCAGGCCCTAGAGTGTCAGTCTGTGAACTGTGTAGGTGTGTAGAGACCACGCTCTGGAGGCCCGAGCTGCCGGGGTTACAAGTAGGTGTCTTCACTCTCTTGGGAAGTCAGGCTCTCCTGGGAGCAGTGGTGGGCTGAGTCCTGGGGGCCAGGGTCCTGGTAGACTGGGTCCTTCAGGGCCACATCCTGTGGGGGACATGCATCTCCCGCTGCAGACGCCATCTTGGCTTGACTTGGGGTCGGGGGCTTGTCCAGGTGACCACTCGCCTTTGCCTGCTTCCGCTGCTCCTTCTGTTCCTTCTGGGTCTGCTTGGATGGCTTGTTGCCTTTGGAGCCAGGGAGGGGGGCGTCTGGGGGCAGGCGGATGGACGGTGAAGGTTGCAGGGTAGGCCGGGGGCCTGGCTCCGCCTCCAGGATGGCCTTGGCACCGTGCAGCCTGGGCGGGGAGCAGCACTGCAGCTCACCCCGGGTCTCCTGCCAGCGCCGCAGCTGGATGAGGTGCTCACGCTCAATCTGGCGCTCTGTCACTGGCAACTCTACCACCTGTGGGGGCAGTGACAGGCGGGTGGGCACCAGGAAAAACCTTCCCCTTCTGCCTCCCAGCCTGGGCCCCTGTTCTCTCTCAGTGTCCCCCAGCCCTGGTCACTAAAGGCTGACCCTAGGAAGGATGGGGGTCTGGTCCCTGCAGTGGTCACAAGTCCTAGAGCTGACTGCCAGGTGAGCCAGGCACTTGAGACCCAGTCCCTCAGAGGAGAAAGCTGCCCACAACTCATGAGTCCACTTGCCTAACTAGGTGTCACATCATTACAGCCCGAGAGACAAAAATCCACCAAAGACAGAAAAAAGGGAAAATAAAGCCAAGGCCATGGATGCGGCACCAGGGAGGAAGAGGGGGTGATGGGTTGCAGCTCCTCTCATTCCCAAGTGGTTCAGAACAGACAAGGCCCTGCAAACCTAGGCCTCTCTGTGGCCCCTCTTCTTGTTTAGATAGAAGGATGAGGTCTACTCACACCATCCTGGGCTATTGATCACTGGGCCTGGCATGGTGACCCACCCTTGAGGGCAGAGGGTTACCAGGCCCCCTTCAAAGGGCCCCCACATCTCTCCCTCCCTCCCAGTGGTGTGGGGAAGGTGTGGGCCGCACCTCCTGGACCAGGAAGGCCTCCTGCATGATCTTGGGGCTGAGGCTCCGCAGCCGCTCAATAGTCTCGTACTGGCCCTGGCAGGCTTTGAGCTTCTCGGGGGAGCCCAGCGCATGCTTCAGCAGGACCAACCCCACCCGGAAGATGATCTTGACTCCTGCGTGGGGGGGCAGGTGGTGAGTGCAAGGGGGCCTTTAGGGAGTTTCTCTGGAAATAGAGGCCCCCTGTGGGCTGGGCTGGGGGTAGGGGTGCTCCCCCAAGCCCAGCCCAGTACCTTCGCAGAAGAACATGTCCCAGACACGTAGCACAGAGCTCCAGGGCAAGGTGCGGGCGAAGGCACACATGAACCACTCTGTCATGTAGAGCAGTGGATCGATCTTCTGCCGGCTGAGGTGCTTGTGGGCCACAGGCGACACCTTCTGCAGCAGTGAGAAGAGGATCTCCCCGTCCAGCTGGATTGCCTCCTGGGGGGACAGCGAGGCCACGGGGCTATGACCAGGGTGGGGACTATGCCCTGGCCCCCAGCACCAGGCAGCCTTCGTTCATTCCTCAGGCAGCTACTGCCTGCAGGGTACCAGCCTCATGCTGGGTGCTGGGATACAGTGATGAGCAAACCAGCCACAGCTTGTCCCCCTTGTGAAGCGTGAAGTAAAAAGGGGCAGACAGACATGAATCACAGGAGCAAAGAGACTAGGGAGAGGGGGCCTAAGTGGCAAGAACATGGCAGGAACAGGAACGCTGGGTGAACGTGTGCTGGAGGTCCCACGTGTCAGGGTCAAGGAAAGCTCCCTGAGGGCTGAAAGCTAAGGGAAAGGAGGAGTTATCAGGGGAAGGACGGGCAAGAAAGGGGCAGAGGTTTAAGCCTATGCCAAGGCCAAGGCAGGGAGGAACTTGGTGCACTGGAGGAACTGTGATCCTGCTGAGCCGCTGGACAGCTGGAGGCAGAGATGGAGGCAAGTGTGGAACTGATGACTCTGGAACCTGGGAGACCTGACTCTGGCAGGCCTGGGGATGTCAGCCAGAAAGCAACAAAAGGCTGGGAAGGTTTTAAGTGGAGTCAGGAGTGGCTGTGGAGAGAAAGGCCTGGAGAGGCCACAAAGGGTGTCCAGCCTGGGGCAGGTCCCAGGCCAGGTCCCAAGTCTGGCAAGCACTCACCAGTTTCTCACTGTAGTAGCCGGGCAGGTACTTCTCACAGATCTGCACCAGGCACCAGAAGGCTTGCTGTGAGAAAGAGAGATGTGAGGCCTTCCTGCTAGGTGTTCCCTGCCCGGCCCCTCGCCCACCCAGGGCCTGGTGGTACCTCAGCAGGCATGTGCATGAGCAGGACAGCAGCAATGGGCGCCTGGGCCTGGCAGTAGCCCTCTTCAGGTCGGTACAGTGTGTAGGCCTTCAGCACTCGGAACAGGTCCTGCTGGCTGTGGAGAGGCCAAGTGTGGCAGGGATGACAGGTGTGACTCTGCCACACTCTGCCTTTACCTGTGTCCCACTAGACCAGACCTTGTCTCAGAATTTGCACTCCCCTGGAAAGGGGACGTGACCTGATTGGGGTCACCAAGAGGTCAGTCTCCCACTGCAGCACATGGGCTCTCACACCACCAGAGGATAGAGGCAGGGAAGTGCTCCCCCATTTGACAGGTGAGAGCAGAGGCTCAAAGAGAAAGCAGAGGGCAAGACCAGGGCAAGATGCCAGATATAGGGTAAGGCCATATTGGAGGCTGGAAGTGTGGGCCTCTCACCTGGGAGCTATGGCCCCTTGGCCAGGACAGCTTTGTTCCAGGTGTCTGTCTTGGTCCCCTGGCCCACCACATCTCTTCCTTCCTACATACCCTCTGCCCACCCAACTCTCTCTAACCCTTTTTCTCCCCACCAAAACTTGTTTCCGGAAGAGGGCCAGGCAGGCAAGCTTTAACACTCTGGGGAGTAAATGATGAAAGTTGCCCCAGAGGTAAGAGGAAATGCTAAGAGGACGCATCAGATTCAAACCAAACCAAACAGTGGAGTTTGGGGCCCCCAGATTCTGGGCCCCCTAGATACCTCAAATTCATTTTACCTCCTCTGCCCCCTGAGGGACAGGCACTAGAGCCATCTCCAGCCTACCATGCCCAGCCTGCTCACCCGTGGCCTCCCCGGGACACAAACATCTCATGGAAAGGGAACTGTCGGTGCAGGTCACGCTCAATCACGTCCAGCCACTTGGGGTCCCCGGAGGACATGTCCAGCTCCTGGAAGCAAGGTCATGGGTGTATTTTAGGAGATAAGGATGGCTACGAGGTACAACTGTCTCAAGTACTGGAGGAGCCCTCCACCAGGGGCATTGCCTACCCAATCCCATCATGGACTGGGCCTTCCTGAGGTCAGGAAGCCTGGGCAGAGGCAAAGAGGCAAGTGGGGAAGGGCCCTGGAAACCCTAAGGGGTGATCCTGGCTCCAGGAGGACCCACGTGGGCAAGAGTGTCCATCATAGCTGTGGATGAAAATAACCTCTAGTCACTCAGGACTCACTTAAACACCTTGTGTCACATCCTTAAGATGGAAGGCTACTACCAAAGCATAGCTACCACCTGTTAGCACTGCTCTGCGCCACCTGTGGGCCTCGCTGACTCTTCTCCTCAACCCCAAAAGACAGGTCCTGTCATTATACTGTTCACAGATGAGGGTCAAAGAAAAGTCACTTGCCCTAGGCCTCAGTGGCTAGAAAAATGGTGGAGCTGGGCCTGGAAGCCAGGTTGCCTCAGAGCCACCAATCCCAACTCCTCTGCTACCTGTCTCCCTGTGCAAGTGGTGTCACCTACTCAGGTAGGTAGGGGTGTGTGTGTGTGTGTTTGTGAGATGTGCACAGACCACTGTCTGGAAGGACATGACATCTGTCAAACCATTAACCTCAGAGCCATCTCTGGGTGCTGGGGTTTCAACAAAGTTGTCTCTTTTCTTTGAACTTCCGTGAACATTTTATAGCATGAGTATCATTTATAGAAACAAAGTACTACACAAAGAAAAATCCTTTCTTGGTCATTTGAAATGTTCTATATCTTTATTTCCATGTTGGAGACATGGATATGTACTATTTGTCAAAATTCACTGAATTGCACAGTTAAGGTTTGCACATTTTACTCTATGTATGTATAGCTCAACTTCAAAAACAAGAAAGAAGAAATCAATAAAAAGGAAACTCAGAGAGCTGAACAGGGGAGCAGACTAAGTACACATTGCCTGCAAGGTTGGGGTAGGGTCAGGGGAGGCCCCCGAGAGGAAGGCCAGATCCTCAGCAAACACGTCAAGTGGGTGCAGACCCAGGCCCGGGCCCTAACTAGCAGATGACTTCATACAAGCCCCGTTCCCTCTTGTGACTCCTCAGTGGGGATGTCCCAGCATTGAACTGAAGAACTCGGGGTGCCAGGTAACTTGACACGAGTGAGTTAGTACTGAGAGAAAAAGCTGACAGAGTGGTGAAGGCTGGAGGGTGGAGGAAGGGAATGGGGGCTCCCACAGAAGGTCTTTGGGTAGGTACACAGCTGAAAAGGTGGAGAGCCCCACCTCTAGAGCCCCACACACCCTCAAGATGGAGGCCTATGTGAGTCCTATGCACCCCCCAAGTCAGGCCCAGGGCTGGGTACTGTCTGAGTACAATGCAGGTTTGTTTCGTCAGAAAGGGGAGAAGGGTCCCATAAGTTCTCCTAAGGGTTCCTGTGAGGTGGGGACCTCAGAACCTAAAAAGTCAGTTCCTGGGATGTGCTCACCTGGTACCTCAGCAGCCCAAGGTGCTCAACCACACAGGGGTTGGTAAGAAAGGAAAACATGTAGCTGAAGGGCCTGTGGGGAGAAAGGCACTGGGAATGAAAGGCAGGTGTGGGCCGTGGCAGATGATGCCGCTACCACAGCCTCTGTGAGAGCCTGAAGGGGCTGGTGCCATCATGAGGTGAAGCCAGGGAGCAAAACCAGGTAAGAAAAGGACAGAAGGTCCTGCCATGCCCAAGGAAACAGAAAGAAATAGCCAGTGCAGAAGAAGGAGCCATCAGGGGCTGCAGAATCTGCCCTGACAGCTGAGGTTGGGGTTGGCCACCTGGGTCTGTGAGGGAGCACAAGAATAGGTACGTGCTGTCACCAGCAGCCCCCTCACCTGGGATCACGTGCCCACAGCAGCCAGAGAGAGCTTCTCATCCCTGTCAATTTCCTCCACATCACCCACAGGCAAAGTCCTTCCAGGCCGCTCAAAAACCACTGTTCCAGCTCCCAAGACTACCTCAGGGACCCACCACTTTGCTTCACAGCATTTTGAAGACCTTTCTCAGCAAATCTACCTCTTGCCACAAGCAACCTTCAAGACTACAAAGGGGTGGCCAATTCCTCTCCAGATGCACCACTCAACACACACATAATGCACACACAGCTCCATGCTCTGCTGCTCACATCTGCTAACAGGAGGCTAGCTGGACCGCTCAAGCTCTCGGCTCTCATGCCTGTGCTCTGGTGGCCAGAGGTAAGCTATGGACTTGGGTGAGGCTCCCACCCATGTGCGTCCTTCTCTGCCCAGGATGCAGCCCCCTGAAATGGAAGAGATGTAGCCACTGGAAGTAAGACACTGGAGTCGAGAGACCGCGCCAGTGGGGCCTAGTATTGGTGCTCTGTGGGACAGCCTAATCACCCTAATTCAGAGCTGTCCCCAGCCAGACACTCTACCAGCGCCCCCTACCCCCCAGGGCCAAGTGCTGCCAGCAAACAGCTCTCACCCACTCCAGATCAACAGCAGAAACTCTAGGCTGCCCTGCCCTGCCCACCCTTCTCAGGGAACAGGTTTGGTAGGACAGGAATGTTTGCTGAAGCCTGAGGTATGTCAACAAAGAGCTGGTGGCTGGCAGCTCTGTCTCACTGTCTGCCTGTCACCAGTCCCAAGATCCTGGGAGAAACCCTGATGCCTGGGGCCAGGTCTGGCAGGTAAGCCGGGGCAACCCCGGGTAAGCCAAGTGCCTCCCACAGTTCCCTAAGGGAGCAGGCTGGAGGAGCTGCCCAGCCCCCAAGAAGCCCCATGAATGGAGGGGTGTTCCTACCCTGGCAGCCATGGGACAGGGAACAATGGATAGGGTTGGGGAGGGGAACACATGGCTGCAGAGGGCACCCTCTCTGACTGGCTTCTGACCCCTAAGGATACTAGTTTGGCTCTGGCCATCCCCAGGGCTGACAACCCCTTAAGCAACACAGGTGAACCATGTCTGGCCAGGCTTGGACCAGGCAGGAGAAAGAGTAGAGGATGGGAAACCATGAAGTGTTTAGGGTTCTGTGGTCCTGCTGAGCAGGCCCCCAAAGGCCCAGAGCACAGGGCCCAAGGCAGTCAGGGAAGTGGTCTGAGTGTCCCCTCCTGAGGACCAAGAACTGGGAGGTGGCCCACTGAGCCCAAGAAAGCAAACCTGAGTAGTTGTTAAGAGAAAGAGCTAGAAGGGCAGTTGGGCACTTGATGGTGGTTACATCATCGCTCATACTGCAGAGGTCCAGGTGAGCACAGGGAGGATCGCTGCCATGGGGAGGACGCCAAGAGACACAGAAGGAAGGGCAGGGTGAAGGAAGGGCAACTCACGTCAAACTTTCCAGGGTTCTGCTGCAGCTTCACCTTGCCTCCTGACAGGTACTGCCAAGCACGGCCTCGCAGAGAAGGTGGGATGCCCTTCTGGCACCGCAGACGGATCTGAAAGTCAAAAGGAGGGCTGTGCCCGTGCACCTGGGCAGCTACCCCAGAGGCTGCAAGCCAGCTTAGCTCCTCTGCCAGTGCTTGGCCAGCCTTTGGTGAGTACAATAGCAAGAGCAGAAAAGGAGAGAAAAGAAAACTTTCCTACTGTTGCTAAAATGCAGATCCTATGATTTGGGGGCCCGAGGGGGTGGGGGGCAGGGCGGTGGAGTGTGACTGCAATTAGATATGCTGCCACCAGGTGATGGCAGAGTCCCCATGTCCACTGGTCCGGTGACAACACAGGTATTCCTGAGATCTACCACAGAATTCTGAATCCCTATCACCATTTTCTGAATCAAAATGGAACCACACAAGTTGGAGGAGCCCCATAGGATGTCACCAGGGAGGGATCTGCAGGGTGCAGAGCACAGCTGCAGCCACCGGGAGGGTAGCTCATGAGATGACTGAGAATGTGCCCAGAGATGTGGCTCCAGGCACTTTCACAGGGATGTTTGTTTAAGCAGCTGTGTGGCAGGACACAGCCAGCCTAGAGAGGAGAGATCTCGGCAGAACTCAGAAGGAAGACGGGCGCTGATAAGAATGGCTCCCTCTTTGTTCTGGTCAAGAATCCCCTCCTCTGCTCTCCCTGACCCTGAGCTCCCATGATCACCAGCCTGAGGCAGAAGCAGCTGGCCTGGGTGCAAGTCCTGATCCCAGCCTTTGCTAAGATGGCACAGGTCTTCCCCACCACTCACAGACTGCAAGAGGTGAGGGAGGAAGAGTTTGGGGTAGCTCATGACCCAGAGCTAGTGCTCAATTCATGTGCTAGCTGTTTTCATCAGAAAAAGACTTCCACTACTAAAACCCAATCTAAAAAACCATCATCTCTTTTACAAATGTGGAAACTACGGCAAAGAGTGGGAAAAATATTAAGGTCACACTGTCAGGGATCCCACTACCTCCTAGCTACAGCACACAGGCTGAAGGGATCAAGCCCATGCACTTTCCATTTCACTGGCCTCTCAGAGCCAGGCAGGGAGGCAATTCCCCCTGGGCTTGGGGTGGAATGAGGCTCTGAGGCAGCTACCCTGATTGTCCTCCTTGACCTCAAGGCCAAGGGTCAAGGAGAGTGAGGGCAAAGGCAACGGCACCACTCCTACAGAATAGGGTTGGGGAGTTGGCCATTGACACTCCCCTCAGCCCCTGCACTAAGCAGTCTGGCCTGGAATGAAGGAGATGGGAGCTCAGGGCAGTGAGAAGAGCACCCAGATGTGGGTTTGAATCCAGCACTGACCTTGAGCCAATCACTTCTCATCTATGAATACTTAGGATTCTATTAGAAGGGGGAAAAAATGTGCCTAGTATGGGGCCTGACACACTGTCCGTGTTCAGTAAATGATGGCTTCCTCTCGACCCCTCCATCTCAGAAGGATGTCTGACACACAAGCCCCAGGGCCTTGCACTCATACCTAACCTCCCCTCCCTGGAAACCCCCTCAAACAGTCCTGCTGGAAACTCTCAGAGGAGGCAGCATAGAAGGCCCAGCCTTCCTGATGACCAATGCAAATAAGAGAAAACTTTCCAAGGGTCAGAGAGAATCAAGAACCAGGAAGGAGACAGGCTGAGGGCAGTGGGGGAAAAGCAGAGTGGCTGGTCAGAGGAGCCAAGCTCAAGCTTCTGGGACTGCCTGCAAAGTGAGGAGAGGAAGAGAGTGGAAGGGAACTGCCCCAGACTCTGGGAACAGTTTCCTGCTGCTGTGGGACAAGGGTATCTTAAGGAAGCCACTTGGCTTTAGCAAAGGGATGCAGTATGGCCCAGAGCCACAGATCCTTTAGGCTCTCCCCAGGACCAAGATTAGCCAAGCCAGCCCCCACATCATCACAGCCCCCTGTCATATTTGGCCTGCCCAGGGGAGCCCAGGAACACCTTCTGTCCACTAAGGTTCTCAAAGAGGCCCAGCCCTCACTCAAGCCCAGGGCTGGGTAGTGACAGCCAGGAGTACAGCCATCCTTTCCCATTCTGGCCTCTGGAATCCTCCTCAGCACAGAAGTGCTAGAGATGGCAATCTCCACCTGCCTGCCTTAGGGAGGAGGCAATGATGGGGACCAGTAAGGATAAAGCGAGAAAGTGCTCTGGCAAACAGGATGAATAAAGGATTACCACGGGAAAGGAGGTCTCTGATGACAGTTGAGTGAGGCCGCACCCTGCTTGCTGAACTCTAGGAGGGCAGGGCCACAGCTTGAGCAGAGCCCTACAGGGGAAGATAGCATTCCAGCCACAGCCCTGCCTCCCTGCAGGGCTGGGTCCCCCTCCTGGGGACTCAGGATGAGTCCAGAAGTGTTTGGTCTGGACCCACTTCCTGAAACAGGTATTGTCCTTCCTGTGCCACGACTTCCTGACCACAAGGAGAGCCCAAGCCTGTACAGCCAGGCAAGAAGAGCTCCCAGGGCCAGTGTGGCCACAGCTGAGGCCACAGGAGCAGAGCAGAGGTCTAGGGCCTTTGGGTAGGGTGGGGTGAAGCCTCTTGTGGTGGCCCCTGCTGGGAAGGGGTAGCCCTCAGCCTCTAACCACAGTGCCAGGGAAGCAAAGGGGAAGAGGAAGTGGTGCTGGCTGCTCTGCTGAGAGGAGCTCCCCAAAGCTCCCCTCTGGAATCCCCATTTGCAAGGGAGGCTGTGGCAAGATGGCCAGAGCCACTGTCCCTGCCAGCCACTAGTTACCACAACAGACAGTGGAGAAGGAGCTGAAGCTCAGGGTAAGAGCCTGAGGGGTGAGGCAGGAAAACAGACCCCAGAGTCAGGCATGAAGCAACTGAGGAACAGCTGCCTTACAAAAATTTTTAAAAGAGGAAGATTTTCTAATAGGCAAAAAATGAGTGCCCCAAACCCCACAAAGAACAGCAAGAAAGAGCCCAGGCCTGGATACACCTCTTTTCCCATGGGCACAGGGCATAGTCACTGCCTCGTGGGAGCTTTGCAACAGGACTGTCATTCCCACTTGACCAGGGAAACTGAGGCTAAGAGGGTGAAGTGACTCACCCCAAGTTACACAGCTAGCCAAGGGCATGAAGAGAGGAAGGCAGTGGGCCTGGACCCAAGCCCATGCCTGACCTTCAGTCCTGAGCTTTCTGCTAGGTCCTGCAGCCAGCTGTGCCAGCCTGGGCTGGAGCATCCTGTCAGCTGATGACAGTGGGCCGGTGGGTTCACTCCATGCACTGGGAACTTGTGCAGAGAGACCCTGGCTGTGAGGGTCTCTCTGGGCAGACCTCCACTAGGCCAGGGAGTAACTAGATCCTGTCAAGGTGGTCGAGGGCATCAACACACACACGTAAGAGTGGTGGGCAAGGACATGCCTATCGGGTGATGGAGTTAGTGCCTAAAGATAGCCTGCCTAGAAAAGGTCCAAGGGTGTTTTCATTTTTATAAGACCATTAAACTGTGAGGTTACTTTTCTTTCTTTTTGCTTTGGCCAGGAGGCAGGAGCGAACTCATTAAATTAATCTAGAGGGTGAAGTTCCCTTATTCTGGTGGTTTAGAGTACAGGCAGTGGGGCCGGCCCGGTGGCATAGCAGTTAAGTTCATGCATTCCGCTTCGGCGGCCCGGGGTTCGCAGGTTCAGATCCTGGGTGTGGACCTACTCACCGCTCATCAAGCCATACTGAGGCGGCGTCCCATATAGAAGAGCTACAACTCTACAACTATGACATACAACTATGTACCAGGGCTTTGGGAGAAAAAAAAAAACAAGAGAAAGACTGGCAACAGATGTTAGTGCAGGGCCAATCTTCCTCAAAAAAAAAAAAAAACAGAATACAGGCACTAAAATTAGTCTGCCTAGGTTCAAATTTTGATTCTACAGGTCATCCATAAAGTGAGGATACTACTACTGTCAACCTCCCTGGGGTGTTATAAGGATTATCCAAGTCAAGTGCCCAGCACTCTACAAATGTTCAACACATGTTAGCTGTTCTTGGTATTATAAAGTCCTCTCTGATAGGTGGTAAGCAGCAAAAAGGACTTATCCCAAGAGGGCCGGAGGAAAGCTGCCTCTAAGGGCTTTTGGCAAAGAGCGGCTTTGAAGTTTGACTCCAGGACAAAGTTTGCATGAGTCTGAAGTCATCTGGGAGGACCAGGTGAAGGTTGGCCCTGCCCTCCAGCCAGCTTCTGCTCCCGTTTCAGAGCTGGCACATGGGGGTCACCTAAGGCAGCTGGCAGCTGGAGAAGCCCCTGCCCCTCTAAGCTGATGCAGTTCCTCCCTCTTCCTCTTCCTCTGCAGGCTGCTAACTCCCAGCACAAGGCCCCAGGCCAGGCCCCTCACCTTTTTGTGCTTCTTGGCCATCCATTTGTCCCAGTTGTTGAGCATGTCCAGCCACTTGGACTCTCTCTGCCTCAGCACCTCCAGGGGGACTTCCTCCAGCCTGTGGAGCAGAGGGCAGGGCCCATCAGCAGTGCCAAGAGAAGCAAAGGCCCTGGCCTAGGCCCCAGTCCCAGCCTGGCTGGGCCTCCATTCTTCCCCCTGCCTTCCATCCCTGCAGGTCCCTTCAGGGCTGCTAACTCAGGAACACCCTAACACAGAGGAGAGGGAACACTGTCCCCTCCCTGGAAGGCACAGGCCAGAGGGACACCAGGTTCAAGTGTCTACTCCCCCAATAAGTCAAGGGGCCAGGGGTCACCATGCCCCTCTGGAACAGAGAGCTGAGAGCCTGCATCTGTGCACCAAAGCAAAGCATTCCTGTCCCGGGTCTGTGTCAATAAATTAGCCTCTTTAGAGGGCCTGCGTGCAAGGTGCAGAGCTGGACAAAAAACCTAGTCAAACGAATACAGAAATAATATGCTCACCTCTTCACTCTAGCAAAACTAGTTACTCATCGTTTCCCCAATTACACCCTGGCCTTTTCCCACCTCTCAACCTTTGTTCATGCCAGTCCCTTTGCTGGAACACTCTCTAAGTTGTCTCTGCTTATCAAAATCCTACACACACTTCAAAGCCCCATCAAATACCACTTGTATTTGTACATCTACTAACTGAGCAGCTATCACAGCTGTGCCAGCGTTGTTCTGGGGCCAGGGCTTCTGCGCTGGCTATGGGAAAGCACTCCTGTGACCAGAACAGAGGCCTCATGGCCTTGACATTCAACTGGGCACTGAATGCCCACTAGAGCTGGTGGGGAAAACACCTCAGCATAGAGATCCACCCCAGGCAGGCAGAACCAGCACCAAAGCAGCTGAGGCAGGCTGGGCGGCAATCCCTGGCTTAGCCAGAGGGCGCTTCAAGTGAATGGGCTTCCTCCAAGGAGTGAGTCCCTGGGAATTCATGGCTTCCCATAACTCTGAGCGGCAAAGAGAAGGAGGAGACTAGCATTTGTAGGCTGGGCATTCTACATATGCATTCTTATTTAGCCTACAGGGCAATATTAGTAAAAAAACAACAACAACAAATGTGTGTACCTCTCTACACAAACATACACACTTTCTTCTTAAAATTATTTTTAAAGTGGTGGATTATGGATCTTTTAGATTTGCTTTTTTATGTTTTCCATTTAAAAAAGTACTTCAGGGTATTGGGTAAGATACCCAGGGGGTATCTTGCTCAGAGTCACACAGCAAATCAGTGGAAAAACCCGGACTCAAATTCAAGTCAGATCCTAGCCAAGAGCCTGCACTCAGTCCTGCCTGACCTCCCAGAAAGGAGCGCAGGGTCAAAGGCACTCAGGCGGCTGGGAGGAACAGGAACATGTCTCAGGAACAGGACATGGTGGGGCTAGGGTTTGGCCCAGGCCTTGATTCTCTGATTCTCTCTCTACCGGAAGGAAATGCACTGCTGTGACTTTTACTGGTTGGAAGAGCAGAGGGAGGGGCCCTGGCAGAGCCGAGGCCTCTGAGACACAAAAGGGCAGGTCCCCTTCTTCAGTGCATTTTATCTGGGGAACTGCACAGGCCTGAGAGCTGAACAGCTGAGGGGAGACAAACCTGGCCCCCTCGACACTCTAACACTAACCATCCCCTTCCCTCTTGAACTGTTGACACTCTCACCACTTAGAGGCAGAACCAGGGTATGAGGACACCCTTTCCCTCCCCATAGGAGAGAAGCAGAGACCACGCCTTTAGACCACGCAATTTACAAAAGGACACATGTCTCCAGGCAACTCCAAACACCCAGGGAGCGGAAACCAAAGGCCCACACATCACAGGCTATGCTGCCTTCTACCACCTACGAAGCACTCGATTATACAAGTCAGGGGATGAGCCTTCTAGTTAACTAAATGAAAGGGGGTGCCCTACACTGAATCAATAGGAAGTTGTGGCAGTTATGGATGTGGATAATAGCTGATCCAATCCCCCCATTGAGCAGATGAGAAAACCGAGGCTCACAGAGGGGAGGGCTTTCACCGAGATTACCAGTTTCCAAAGAAGTCCCATGTGATTAAATACATGCCCACTTGACACCTCAACCCTCGCGCCAGTCTTTGTTGATAAGATCTGACTTTAGGGCCTCAGAGATACTCATTTTCCCAAATGCAGACGCACAGAGAAACACATTTAAGTTCAGCGTTTTTTAACTGATGCCAGATAATAGCTCTGGCAATTTCAAAGCCCCAACATTAAACCTCAAACCGGAATTTCAATTGGGTACAAAACAAACGACCATATTTCTGGGATGCTAAGACACTACCGATTTTAAGCTACACCACTGATTTGGCAAGTTCTCAGAAACAAACAAAAAACCCACTACTTTAAATGTACATGTCAACTGAAAGATCCATATTGACTTTTAAAACTTTAAATTGGGAAAATTTTGAGGAAATATGGTCATTTGAATAGCTTCTCCTCCAACAGCAGAGGAGATTAACCCACTTGGAGACGGTGAGAAGGAAGACACAGGAGGTCTGGCTGTAGCCAGTACCCAGCACATCACATGCTCTGTGGGTAGACTTCTCTTTATGTACAGGATGTGCTCCTGAAGAGCTGCAGGCTATCCATTTTTCAAAAATTAGAAGGTTCATATATCCTTCAGTCTAGTCAGTTTGGATCTCAGAAGGCATCTGATCAGACTGCTGTCTGATGTAGGAATCCCTTCTAGACCAGGCAAGCCCCTTGCCCTCTCTGAGCCTCAGTTTCTCTATATGACTGAACAGCTTGCATTGTGAATTGACCCTCAAAGGATGCCCAGAAAGGAGCCATGAGATGAAGCTGGGGTCAGGGCAAACAGTGTGATGGTGTAGAGGCCCTGGGGTGGCTTCCTCCTGACAGTGCAGGGAGAGCATGAGCCAGTTTCTAGTGACAGGAAAGCTGACCAAATGGCCAGTTTAAGGGACCAAAGGGCCCATGGAGGATGCTTCAGAAAACCTCGCTTTCCTTAAGGCAGCCTGAGGGAGTTTCTGCAACCAAAAGAACCTAATGAGAACACTTTCTAGTGGCCCAGCCTCTGCAGGAACTCCTTCAGGAATGTGGCCTCATTATCTCCAGGTGAAGCCACCCTATTGTGAAGTTCTTACTGTTAAAACTTTCTTCCCCAAGTAATGCCAAAATTTTCCTGGTACTTTCTACCTATAATCTATAATCTCAACACCCCCTTCTAAGGCTGCACAATTCTCAGCCAGACCAGTCTCATACCAGGCACACGTGCTTATCCCTTGTCACCCACCCATCCTACCTGGAATGCTCTTCCCTCTCCCCACTCCAAGTCACAGAATTATACTGACCCTTTCAGGGCCCAATAAAATTTTGTATTTATAACAATAAAACCCACAACTTCAACAATAACAGCAGCAATAGTAGTTACCATTTGTACATCATTTACTACTTACCAATTTCTTCCTAAATGCTTTACATACATTATTTCCTGTATATTTCATAATAACCCTACTCTAATATCATTCTCCCCATTTTACAGAAGTAGAATCCAAGACTTAGTAAGGTTAAGTGCCTCACTCAAGGCGTTGTAGCTGTAACTGAAAGAACCGGGACTCAAACCCAAGCCTGCCTGACTCCACAGCCCATGCTCCTTACCCTTGCACTACACTCCTCTGTCCCTACAGGTCAAGCCCTCAGCCTCCACGCCTGCCCAGATCTCATTAACTGTCCTGCAACCTGTAGGCCTTCATCTTGACTTAGAACACCATTTCTCAAAGTTTTTAAACTGAGACCCACAGTAAGAAACATTTTATACTGAGATTACATATATATAACTGAAATACATTTTATGAAACAATTTACTCTTACATGTACTAAAGCAGTTTAATTATATATTATTATATTCTGTTTCTTTTTTTTTTTTCTTTTGTGAGGAAGATCAGCCATGAGCTAACATCCGTGCTAATCCTCCTCTTTTTGCTGAGGAAGACCGGCTCTGAGCTAACATCCATTGCCTAATCCTCCTCCTCTTTTTTCCCCCAAAGCCCCAGTAGATAGTTCTATGTCATAGCTGCACATCCTTCTAGTTGCTGTATGTGGGACGCCGCCTCAGCATGACCGGAGAAGCGGTGCGTCGGTGCGCGCCCAGGATCCGAACCCGAGCCGCCAGTAGCGGAGCACGTGCACTTAACTGCTAAGCCACGGGGCCAGCCCCTCTTTTTTCTTTTTTAATGCTAGCCACAATTCTCCAAAATTGATATCAGCACTAATCAATAATGAATCAAGACATGAAGTCTGAAACGAGCACTTCATTACAACTTGCTCATATTGCTCAGCACTTTCCCTTCCTAACTGGACTGGATCTTGAACTTCTGTAATTCCTACCATGCACCTCACAGGTGTTCAACAGGGGCCTGCTTGGTTTTTGCCATGACATCATTATTTTCATCTGCACTGCATGCAGGGCTATAAGCCAGTGTGGCCTACAGTAGTTTTATTTGTGCCCCTAATAGCCCAGTAAGGTGGATCCCTCATAGATAAATTACTGTTTCCATGTCTCATGGACCATTTGGTCCATGAGAAACTTGACCCAATCAGAGAGGCTGTATGATTTGGGCAAAGTCACAAAGCTAAGAAGTGGTAGAACCAGGGCTTTCCCTCTGCCACAGCGACTCATGTGCTGCTTCTGACTCCCCTGGGAAGGCTGTGGGGGAAAATCAGGCTGTTCTCAGATACTGCCGAGGGCTCCGTATCTGACTCCCAAGCCCCTAGAGACAGTCTAACCCCCTCCTCCAGTGTTCTGATTGCCCCAGTGAGTGGCCTGCCCATACCTAGCAATGCTCAGGGAGGCCAATATGCTGGATGAGCACAGCTTGTAAGCACAACCTCAGTTGGAGATAGCAAGCCTGGGCAATATGCCATTTGCCAGCCGCCCCCTCCTGAAGCAGAGAGGCACAGAGGAGACAAAGGTGGGCAGCCAGGGAACACCTGATCCCAGATTATGTCGGGCTCTCAGGCAAAGATAGGCTTAGCTGTGCTGTGCCATGCTATGGCCCAAGGCGGCAGTGACATGCCACTGACCCAATGCTCTGCAGGCTCCCAGTTCCCTAGCCTTCTCCCCAAACTTAGAGGCTGGAGGCTTCCAAGAAGTCAGAGGGACAAGATCATGGCTACTGAGACCACAGGCTACGGCTCTCTCCCCTTGTCCTTCCAGTTGTCTGCTTTCTGCCCAAGCACACCTCAGCCCCTCTGGTTGGCAGACTCAGCCAAATATGGTGCCCATGCCCACGACTCCTTTATGCAATGGTGGAAAATAAAACTTGATCCCAAGGAACCAGTCTAAGCCTGTCCTCCAAGCCTCACTCTCCAAATCAGTCCAAAGGAAGAGAAATACAGCCTCAGCAGAAAGGCCAAGGTCACAGACCACAGGATTGATCCTCGTCATCTCAACAACTGGGGAGGCCAGGAGGGCTGTGGGGGAGAATGAACAGGGAGGGGACTTTGAAGCCAACCAACCTAGGTTTCCATTCCAGCTCCTCCATCTGGGAGACCATGGGCAAAATACTTGCCCTCCCTAAGTCTCAACTACTCCATCTCTTTTTTTTTTTTTGGTGAGGAAGATCAGCCCTGAGCTAACATCTGTTGCCAATCCTCCTCCTTTTTGCTGAGGAAGATCCACCCTGGGCTAACATCCGTGCCCATCCTCCTCCACTTTATATGGGACGCCGCCACAGCATGGCTTGACAAGCAGTGTGTCGGTGCATGCCTGGGATCCAAACCCGCAAACCCCAGGCTGCCGCAGCGGAGTGCACACACTTAACCACTGTGCCACCGGGCTGGTCCACAACGTCTTCATCTTTAAGTGGTACTATAACGCACACCTTGCATTTTATAGGACTGCAATGAGGAATAAATGTGTATAAGGGCCCAGCCTGGTGGGTGGCCAGCAAATGGTAGCTATTAGGTAACTGTTATTTGCAGCTTATCCAGCACTTTCACATCTCTTTTCTCATCTAACTGGTCCACAGACACAGCCATATACACATGCAGCAGGGAAGGATTATCCCCATTTTACCCATGAAGCAATTGACTGCCCCAAGAGATTAAGTAATTTACTCAATGACAGACTGTAACTCTTAGCTTCGGATCCCAGCTCTACCACTTGATGGCTGTGTGAAATGAGACAGGCTGCTCTACTCTCTGAGCTTCTGGTTCCCCATCTGTAATATGGGAGCAATGCCATGTCCTCAGAGGGCAGTGATAAAGATCACACGAGGCAGTAAGAGCTGACACATTTCCAGGACTGGCCATGTACCAGCTCTGCAAGCACTAAATATGCACACAATTCCCCAAGGAAGTAGCTTTTATTACCTCCATTTAATAGACAAGAAAACTAAAGCTCAGCACAGTTGAGTAATCTGCCCCAGGTTACACAGCCTGGAAGTGGAGGCTGCCACTTGAGCACTAAACTATCCGATAAATATAAAGTGCCCCACATGTAACAGGGCCTCAATACCTGTCACATTCCCTTTCCTCTTCTTCACTACCCAGTAATGTAGAGAACCACTACCCTCTGTGTTGAGAAGGGCAGGAGTGAGCAAGATGAAAGTGTGGAAAATTGGGAAGTGGATGTGCAGAGAGAGCACAGCCAATCACAGATCCAGGGACAAGAAGGGTCAGGGAGCTCCCCTCCCCACTCAGAACTGGAAAAAGAAGTGAGGATAAACAAAAGGCTGACCTACTTTGCACACTGGGTAACAACCTCTGGACTTCATTAACCTAAGAGGTGGTAATGACTGAAAATATAAATAGCTTTTATGCCAGCTCTGTAATAACAGATGATAGGAAATTGGAACGCAGGAGAGGGTGGGCTGGTGGTGTGCAAATGGCCAACGGTCAGGGCTGGGAGGCCTGTGTTAGTGAGTCCACCTCCTCCCCAGACAGCCAGGGAAGGCCTGCAGCCCAGAGGGAAAGTGATCTGCCCAAGGCCACACTGTGAGTCAGTGTGGAAAAGGAAGATGGTCTGCAGCAGCCTGGCACTCCCTCCTGTGGCCTGGCAGCCCCTGGCTTAGAAGGAGGGCAGTGTCCAGTGAGAGGGTGAGAGAGAGTCTGGCTTGCTTCATTCTCCCCGACTCCCAATGCAAGCTAGTTCTGAGCCTGCCTCCCTTTCCCATAAGGAATTCCTGGCTGTGCTCCTTCCAGCCCTGGGTCAGCGCACAGTGGTAAACAGGTTCTCTCCACCCTCCACCGGCCCCAGTGCCCTGGGCCTTTGCCCAGCTCTCCACTCTGCTCAGCTCCACCCCCTCAATGTCTGACGGAAGAAATGGCTCCTTCAGGCACCAAGCTTGCTGGCTCCAAAAAGCAAGGAATCTACCCTCCCCCACCCCCACTCAGCTAGGGCAAGGCACAGACCACAACAGAAACCCTCTGGGCAGCTCTCTCTGACAACTGCAGAAAGGTATGGAGACTATTCTTAACAGAAGACATCCCTTCCCCAAACCCCTACCCCTACCAGGCAGAGAGAGTAGTGCTTGAAATTCCCATCAACAACTGGGTCCTCAGATCACAATCTCACTTCAGGTCTCTGGGGCCACCCTGACTCATATATGGCCCTCTCACCCATCCTTACCAAATGGCTAGATCTTATTGATTGATCTTACCAAATTAGTTTTGACTCACTGCTTATATAAGGTCCCTCCTCTGCTAGACTCCTTTAAGGCTCCCTACTGCCCTCCTTGTCCAATAGAAACCTCAGGCCCTGGCTCTCGGGCCCTCCCATTCCCTTCAAACTTCCCTCTTTTTTCCCCAGCCCCATTTCTAGATGGCCCTCTCTCTGAGCTGCCCTCCCTCACCCCTACCCCCACTCATCTTCCAACGCCTCATTCAGAAATCTCTCTCATCTCTACAAAACCTTTCCTAACTACTCCAGGGAGAGAACACAATCAGCACCTCATTATATTCCATACACATCTCTCTAGAGCCTGTGTTCCAGGCTCTGAATCTACAAAGATGAATAAAATGCAGTCCCTGCCCTTGAGGAGGTCAATCTGGCAGAGGAGACAGGTGGGTGAGTAAACAACTAGCACACATAGAAGTGCTATCGTAGAAACATGTAGAAGGTGCTAGGAGACTGCATGAAGCCCCCAGGGTGGGGGTGGGGGTGTTTAGGCAAAGCTTTAAAGGGGAGCTGACTTTTGAGATGGTCCTTGAAGGGTGACAGGAAGTGGCCAGGGGGAGAAAGGAGAAAGGGAACACCAGGCAGAAGACTCAGTATGAGCAAGCACAAGTCAACAGAAAAGGGTACGGCTTGTTTGGGGAATGTGAGCCATCCAGTGGAGTGGGGACGGCTTCTCCACCCAACTATCAGCTCTGCTGAGGCAGCATTCCACAAGAAGGTGTGCTCCTGGAGGGCAGGGGCTGTGCTGGTCTCATTCTCTGCAGTATGTCCTGGGCCTAGAACAGATCCTGGTACCTAGCTGGTGCTCAGTAAATGTGTTGACAGATTCATTAGCTTTGTGACCTTGGGCTCCGCAGTGAGATGGGAACACTGTCCTCTACCTTGAGATCAGGTGGGTAAAACACAGACAGTGCTTGATAAAGGGCACTCCCTCTCTGGCCAGATACCAGCTCTGGATTTCCTTGAAGTCCAGCACAGGGCTGACCACAGATGTGTCTGATGATGGCCTTTTACAACATTATAATCCCAATATTCAATTAACATAACTGCATGTCTGTTATAACACTTACCAGGCACTTGCTATGCACCAGACACAGTGCTCAGCACTTAACTTACATTATTTCATTTAATCCTGACATCAAGCCCACGAGATAGGTCCTCTAATTATCAACCCCCTTCTGCAAATGAAGAAACTCAGGTTTTCAGCAAGCCAGTAACTCTCCAAGGTCCAGGGTGAGTAGAGGACAGCCCTGGGAGGTGAAGAAGCCCTGCTCTTCTCCTGCTCTGTCACTCAACTCCAGCACTGAGTGCTGTTCACGAGGCTGGGTGCCCACAAGCCTTACTGCTGGGGAGCTTGGAGCTTAGTGGATTCAGAGCCATAAACTGTGTGATGCTTGGCAAGTCACTTTAGCTCTCTGGGATTTGGTGTTTGCCTTTGTAAAATGGGGATTATGATGATGGCTATGTCTCACAGAATTAAATGAGGTGGTGTCAGTGAAAGCCTAGTTTACCATGCAGGCTGCTCTGTGAAATGGTGTTACCATGTGACTATGGCAAGAGGATGGAGGGGGTCATTCAGAGTCAGGACAGGAAGCCCAGGATGAAAGTCCACAAGGAACACGGAAGGAGGGTGGTGGTAATTATGAAGCAAACTCCGAGTCCTTCCCAAAGTGACTGCCACTACCCAGGAGGGCAGAGGCCTCAGGCTGCCCTATGGTTGTATGCTTTGAGTTGAATCTTTCAAGAGACCCACCTCTGTTCACACTTCTGTTTTATCTTCACAGGCCAAGGAGAAGAAAGGTCAGGCCTTCAGATCAGAGCCCTCAGAGGCACGGTCGCTGAGGACTCTGTTCCAAATGACTCAATGAGGAACTGATGGGGGGATTCCCAACCTGCTCTGGGAGGCCAGAAAGCTCCAGACCACAAGCTGAGTGGAACTGGCTCCTGCCTTACTCCCAAGGCCCAAGGGTAGGTGGGCAGAGCACATGAGGGAATCTGGATCTTCACGCCCATACTCCCTTGTTCTCTCACTATTATGCCTAAGTCCTGAAATGAACCTCAGAGGATAATTCACACTCAAATTATAAGAGCCACCATGTACCATGGAGCCCTTAACTTTGTGGCAGACACTGTGTTGGGTGTGTTGGGTGCTTTACCAACATTGCCTCCCTTAATCCTCGTAACATTTCCCTCCCAATGACACCACTTGGCCTGTTTACAGACTCAGAGAGGTCACATGGCTAGAAAGTGACAGAGCCAGGACTTGAAGCCAGGTCTGCTGCTGTCTTGAACCTGGGCTCTTCCAGGCCCAAATTCAGGTTCTCTTTTTTTGTGAAACCAAGACAGAGATGGAAGGGATAAAAGCAGCATCCTCCAAAAGTGGTTGGCTGGAAAGGATTACTTCTGGATACACAGAGTCCAGGGCCCAGAGTGCACTGAGGAGGAACAAGAGTTCTCCATACTATGTTCCTGGGCCGCCTCACTACCCAGCTGCTCCTGCCTTGTCTTAGGGTGCAAGTGAGGGGCTGTGTGTGGAGACCTAGGACAGGAAGTATGCCATCCATCATGACAACTCAACAACAAAAACACCTCAAGAAGCCTACTAGGGAGAAGTGCAGACACTTGGGGCTGGGCTAAAGTCCTAAAGCTGAGACAGGGATGCGGAGGAGAGGCCACACAGTGGCTATCAGCTTTAGTAAGAGAAAATTGGGAAGGAGAAGTTCTGGGTTCCAGGCCCAGTTCTATAACTTGCTCAGCTTTGGTTTCCTTGTCTGTAAACAGAGTAAAATAAAACTTACCCTACTGATTTCCTATTGTTCCTGTAAGGATTACTGCAAGGTAATGGGAATGAAAGCACTTTGCAGACTAAAGAGCTAGACAAATCAAAGCATCCTTTGATTTGATTACACTTCCAAAGACATGAGGGCCACTGGTCTACACACAAAGAGAGGTCCTCTTACAAGAACAGAGCATGCTGGAAGCACTGGCCTCTGTTGGGCTGTGCCATGACGACCCCTTGCACTTGTGTAGTACCTCATAAAAAACTTCTCAAAGCACTTTTCATATACTCCAAGGTCAATCTCAGAATGTTAGAAGCAGAAGAGCTCTTCAACATCATCCACTTAAAACTGGCTTAGTTTATATGTGGAAGAAACTGAGGCTTAGAAAGATTAAGCAACTCTCTCAAGGTCACACAGCTAGTTAGGACTCAGGTCTCCTGACCCTGTTCAGCACTCTTTGTTTACACTATACTCCTAATCCAGTTATCTCGTTTGATCCTCACAATCCTTTTGTATACAGGCCACACCTTTTAACTAGGTGCTTGTTGAATGTCTGACTTCCCTGCTAGGCTCTAAGTTCTGGGAGCCTAGAGGGCTCTGTACCCCCTGAGCCTAGCAAACCGCTGCACACATATGTAAGTGCTGGATGAAAAACAGGGACCATTAGCCCCTGGTAAGGTAAAAGGACGTACCTAAGTCACACACCACAAGGTTCACTGGTGGAGCCGGCACCAGCACCTTGACCCCTCTGCCTGGTTCAGAGCCCTTTCCCACTACTAGCCTAAACCCACATTGCTAGCCAGAATCTCTCATCTCTGAGAAATGGCTGGTGGTGCCCCTAAGTGCTGAGGGATTTGCCTTCTCATAGGCACTGGACTTGCTTCCACCTGTCCCAACTGAGGTGCCAGCTCTAGGAACAGTATCAAGACTCGAGGTGAGGTCAAGCCAGCCCTCAGCTGCCATCTGCCTCCCCTTGATCAGCTTATGCTGTGACCAAAGCTGTACCCTCCGCAGCTGCACACCACCCTAAGGTAGGTTTTCCATGCCTTCAGGCCTTAGTCCTCTCCCCTTGCCATCCAATATGTTTACTGGGGAGAGACCACAATGCTCAGTTCCACTCACCCCACCCCCTCCCAACCAGGCCAGCTAACCCACTCTCCTACTGGAGAGAGACAAAGAACTCCTTGATGTGCCCTGGGCATGCCAGCCATGCCAGGCACCTTGGGGAGCCCAAGACTGTAACAAAGCAGAGTCAGCAGCAGCCCACTGTCCACTTCAGAGGAAGGTCACAGCTGGCCTTCCCTCTCTGTGGCTAGACAGCCCCAGGATGCGTTCTGTGAGAGGCCAGGACCACTTTAGCTTGTCCCAATCCTTCCTAACTACCCATCAGACCACACAGCCAGTCAGGCACCAAGCCCTACTGATTTGTTGACCTCTTCATCCTCATAGCTCCAGACCTCTTCCAGGCCTCTCCATAGTCCTTTTGGGCTGTCCTGAACTCTCCCAACTGGTCTCACTGCCTGCGATCCAGCTCCTCTTTATGCCATCTTCCACGCCAGCACCAGACTGATCTTGATGAAACACAGGAGGCCTCAGTCTGACATTCAAGGCTAGGCACTGTCTGCCCAACCTACTTTCCTAGCCTCCCCTTGCTTCACATCATCCTCCTGCCTCCCGCTCTTCCTGTCACCTCTGCTCTTGACACACCACACTTCTCAAATAGCCAGCTTTTGGGGGAACTTTGCACATGGGTCCCTTCCCATCCAAAGGAATGCCCTTTCTTGCTCCTTCTGACCCCTGGATCAAATGCCACTTCTTTCTGGGCTCCTATAGGTGGAGGTGGCTGCTTCTGCCTATATAGTCCCAGAGCAACCATACATCTCAATTATAGCCTTTACTGTTCAACATTGTAATGATTTGTTTGTGGTTCTATTTTTTTAACCAGTGTGTGAGCCCCTTGAGGGCAATAAGACACAGATGTCTTGTTCAGTTCTGTATCCCTTGTCCCACAAGAGGCTGGCAGAGTATGTGCTCAATAAATGTATGGTAAATAAGCTCACTGCTAAGAAGGATAAGCTGGCAAAAGTAAGGCTTGGCTTTCTCTCCCAGGCTCCTGATTCTGCTGCCTCCTTCCCTATCTGAAGAACAGCGAAGAGCTAAGCTGTGACAGCCTCTGAGGAGCTGGACAGGGTATGGAACAGAATGGGGTGGGCTGGGGTGAGGTGCGAGGAAGAAGGGAAAGAGAAAGATGAGATACGGAAAGCCAAAGTTGGCAGCTGCCTTGAAATCCTGGATAGGGGGTCTCTAAGCAGGTAAAGCATCAAGAGCGTTGGTTTGCCAGTAGAGCAGCCAGGATAGTTTTCTCTCTGCCTGGGAGGGTCCCTGGGTCCAGGATAGCAGCAGATTTGCCAGGGGCAGACAAAGCAGCTAAAGGAGGCCTCCTCCGCCTCAGGTGTGCTGCCTGCAGGATAAAGAAAGTGATCAGCTAGGGACACTGACAATGGGTGGATGATAGCTGAGTTCTGCTCCAGTGGGCAATGCATCCTGGCCTGGAGGCTCAATTGGCTTGGAGTGAGGAAGAGAATGGGTAGTGCCACGTAGCTGGAGTAGCAAAGGGTTGAGAGTCAGAAGATCTGGGATCTTCCCTAATCTGGCTTCACTGTTAACTATGAGGCTTCTCCTCCATTGTTAACTGACTACAAGGCTTCTCCAAGCCTCGGATATCTCACCGTACAGGGAGCATAATCCCTGCCTTACCTACAAAGAAATACTCCTTCCAAAAGGCACAAACTGGATATCAAAGTCAGATGACCATCATGCAGTATCTTGGGGTCAAGAGCAGTGCAGTTTGGACTCTGGCCTATGGGAGGGCTAGAGCAGGCCTGATCTGGGGATGCTTTCAGGACTTCCCCAAGGATCTTCCTCACTGGGTCTTTCTCTGACTTGGCTGGCCATGGACTTGCACTGTATTGAGACCTGCCTTGCCCTCCACACTGCAATGGGGAGGTAGCCAGGTTCCTGCTAAATCCTGCTGTAGGTGTGGGGGCCTCAGGGACTGGTGAGCACCTGGCACCCAGCCTGTTGCCACCTTAGCAAGGCTTAGTCACTGGATTCAGCGTTGAGAAACAGGTTCTAGTCCCAGTTCTGCCATTTACCAGCTGGCAAACCTTGGGTACTCTTCTTCAGTGTGCTCATCTACAGAGTAGGGATAACCACCCCTCTCAGGTGAAAGTGCAAGTTCACCATTGGTGAGGGTTCACTCTTGCCCACAGGGGATGGACCTCACTGACACTCATCATCACAGCAGGAGAGCAGGAAAACAGAAAATAAAAATACCCCCACGAGCTACTCCAGTCTTTAACAGGAGGAAGAACATTCATTGAGCACCTACTGTGTGCCAGGCTCTTTTTGAACATCAGTTCATTTAAACCTCACAACAACACTGCAAAGTCAGTATTATCATAACCATTTCACAGTGAGGCTCAGAAAAGTGAAGAAACATGTCCAAGATCACACAGATAGCCGGACTCCAGAGCTTGTGAGGAGAGAGCACAGTGCACCTTCTTTCCCCCATCTCAGTGTAAAGAGATTGGGTGGCTGGACCAGAGCCAGGACTCACTGGCCCAATGGAGGTCCTATTTCAAACCCACATGCTGGGAGGACAAAACATCAAGCAGCCCCACCACCTTATCTCTTTCCCACAGCTTAGGATTTCCTAGCAGGCGGACACACAGGCACCTTCCCATGGCAGCAGCTGGTGCACTGGCCCCCTCCTTCACCAAGTCAAGTCTTGTCTGAGGCCCTAGAACACCCACAGGGCCACCAAACCAGATTTTCCTTTGAAGCTGGAGGAAGAGAAAATGGAGGGCCTGTGGTCTAGAGTCACAGACCAGGGCCCCACATGTGCAACTGCCTCCTTCCAGATGGGCCACCCAGGGACTACTTCATTACCAGCTGCATGCTCTCCTGGGAACTGGAGTACCTCAAGAAAAGAGGATGCTTATAAACTGGAGAAGGTAGTGCAAAGGCAGAGAGGCAGGCTCTGGCCTGCTAGGAGGGCCCTGGCCCTACCCCAACGAAAACTGGCACAGATCAAACTATACGGATGCCAATTAAGCCAGTTCTACGATTTCCAAAGTCATAGGGCTGCCATGGGTTGGCTAGGAGTAGTGGAGGGCCCAGGGGACGGGGGAACTGAATCAGAAGACAATACTGCTGTTCCAGATGTTTCTCCCTGGGCCCAGCTCAGATCCCTCTCTCCCCTAACAGGAAGACAACACCCACGGGATCCCAGAGAGCATAGCTTCTCATCTCATCTGGCCTGCAGCACTGAGGAGACTGAAGCTGGGTGGGAAGCTCCAGCCTTAGGAGGCCAGTCCTGGCAATCACATGGGAAAAGGAAAGGGAGGTCAGCGACCCACCTCTCTCAAGCCATCTCCCTCAGGCCAGGAGACCTGGTATCCAACTGATATCCTTCTTTCCCTTCCTACCTCCTCTATGCTGCAGAAGGGAGCCCCTCCCCCCAAACAGGTCTGCTCTTTTTACCCTAAAGTGTTAGGAATAGTAATATCACTTCTCCACCCCTCCCTGCTGAGGACACTTCTTTCTCCTCCTCTGGTCCTTTCTGGGCTTCAACAACCAGCTCAGTCCCCAGCCAAGCCAAAAGAACTAACGCTGCCAGCACCCCATCTGTGCCCATGTACTGCAGGACCCTTCGCGGGCTGGCTGCTTTCTTGCCTCTCCCCACTTACTGGCTACTGCTTAAGAGCAGGCAGGGACCATCTCTGGCCCACCAAAGGCTCCCTGAAGAGTAGGCTCAAAAGACAGACAAAGTGAAGAAGTGGAAAGGGCCGAGGGCTGGGAATCAGGAGTTCTGGGTTCAATTCCTGGCTTTGCTCCTAACAGACTGAAGAGGTAAGGCTAATAACTTCTCTCAGGCCTCAGTTTACCTGTCTGTATGATGATGGCCAACTCTAAGGTCACTGTCAGCTTTCTGACTTGAAATACCTGTCAGTAAATGTCATTCAGTAAATAAATATTAATTGAGCATTTACTTCTTTGCAGGTCTAAGGAGAAAAAGGTGAATAAGCCTGGTCCCAGCCCTGAAGCTGATAAGTCTAATGAACTGGTAATGACAACATACTCCTGGGGCTGGCCCAGTGGCGTAGCTGTTACATTCACAGGTTCCACTTTGGCAGCCTGGGGTTCATGGGTTCGGATCCCAGGCGTGGACCTACACACCACTCGTCAAGCCATGCTGTGGTGGCGTCCTATATACAAAGTAGAGGAAGATTGACATGAATATTAGCTCAGGGACCATCTTCCTCAAGCGGGAAAAAAAAAAAGAGGAAGATTGGCAACAGATGTTAGCTCAGGGCCAATCTTCCTCACCAAGAAGAAAAGAAAGAAAGACAACACACTCTTATCCTTGCTGGGTTGTCCCTGTTAGCCTCCTACATTGCTGAGGGAGTCAAAAGTGCTGAGTGAAGCCAGGGAAAGTGAGGGTAGCTAGGAAACTTCTGTTCTACCTGTCTGGCGCCTGATTTTCTGCTGAGGCCAGAGGCCATGTTAACGAATGGTGAAGGCAGTGGAAACAGTCCTGACCTGGGAGTCAGAAACCCCGGGTTCAAGTCCTGCTTCTGCTATTAATATGCTGTGTGATCTTAAGCAAGTTATTCTCCTCTCTGGGCCTCAGTTTCCTTATCTGTATAAGTAAGGGCTAAACTGGTCACTCTCTTAAGATCCCTTCCAGCTCAAACAGTCTATGATTTTATGATCTACTCATGCCAGGCAGCTAACAGTCACCTGAGCGGGGTTGCCTCTGATCTGCTTTCTTCCCCATCCCCCCGGGTCCTAGCAACTGCCAAAAGTGACCGTCTTGAGACGACCTTTGACCCAGGGTGACTGAAATGGACCTTTAACCTGGAGCCAGAGTCCTCTCCATCTCCACTGCAGCCATCAGTGCTAATGTTTCACTTCTCTGGGATAGCACATGGACTCCTAGCCCTCAACCACGAGACTGGGTTCAGGACGGTCACCCTGAAACTTCCCATAACTTCCTCTCTTATAGCCTTGAGCAGGGACTTACTTTTGGCTTTTTTGGAACCACAACGTAAACTAAGGAGGGAACATTCAAGCTTTCAGACACCAGAGATTTTAGGTTGACCAACGGAGTCAAGAAAGTAAGGCAGGGAGAGATCCCACCTCAGCCCCAGCCCTACAGACACCAGTGATGCAGAGGGCGTCTACAAAGCCCGGGTTTGCAGTTGAAGACAGATGTCTGGCTGCCTGGTTGGGGACTACAGCCAAAGGGAGGTGCTCCCACTGAGGCCTCTCTCTGTCCACAAATACCAGACGTATGCCCTCATTTTTCTCCTCAATTCTCAGACCCTTAGAAGGAAAAGAAAGGAAACTAATAATATTTTCTGTGCCACTACTTGTGCCAGGCACCGTGCTAGGCACCTCTGCATACCTGATCTCATTTAATCCCCATAGTAATCTTGGAAGTAGAGTTACTGTTGTGCTTTACAGTGAGTAAATAGGCTCAGAGATTCAGGATCTTGCCCAAGGTCTCACAGCCAGCAAGTGTGATTTCTTCCTAAGTCTGGTCTTTTTCCACTATATCATACTACTCTATTCACCAAGTTCTGGTTAACTGCCTGAGAAGCATGTAGTATGAATTCTCATCTCCTAGAACTCACCAGCAAATCTGAGCTCTTCCTTCCAAGAACGCATAAATGCAACTGGGAACTTTTTTTTTTTTTTTGGTGAGGAGATCAGCCCTGTGCTAACATCTGCCAATCCTCCTCTTTTTTTGCTGAGGAAGACTGGCCCTGGGCTAACATCCGTGCCCATCCTCCTCCACTTTATATGGGACACCACCACAGCATAGCTTGCTAAGCAGTGCGTCAGTGCACGCCTGGGATCCGAACCAGCGAACCCCAGGCCGCCGCAGCAGAGCGCGCACACTTAACGGCTTGTGCCACCGGGCCGGCCCCAACAACTGGGAACTTTTTCCCTCTTCTCAAGACCCGTTCCTTCCCAGGGCCCTGATCCCTGGTGACTGCTCCTCAACTCAAAAATATACCCTAAGTCCTCTTTGGGTTCTCACAAGCTAATACCTGGCGAACTGTGACAAAGCATCAAGTCAGGGTGAGGGATCAGAATATGGGGTACTCTCTAGAGTCCTGGACTGGACTAGGCTTAGCCTGCACCTGCTGTGAGCAAGTGGGGAGACGCTGGAGGAGATAGATCCAGTGGGTAGGACAGAACTCTCCTTGGGGGGGGCCTACATTTCTCTAAAGGAGAAGGAGGCCTGGAGAATATGAGGCTTTGGGACTGGGGAAAATCCCGGAAGTGACCTTTATGGGGCTGACTTTTGTGTGGGGTGGGGTTTTTACAGATGGTCAAGGCACTTCCATAAGTCATAAGAGAGGCTGGAGGAGCCTTAGGCAGTCACAACAGGTCAGAGAAGGGGAGGAAGGACCCTCTGAAGTAGGGTCATGGCTGAGTCCTGCGGGCCCCCACAAGCTATAGTGTGGGGCTGTCTCTGTTGAAGGGGAGGCACATCATGAGGGAGGCTTGTGAGTTCTGTGCAGAACACTGGTCTCATGTGACAGGACAGCTGGGATGGGAGTGGGGTTTGGAGTCTATCTTTCTTCAGGGGACTGCCAGCCCCTACACACGACCTCTGTGAGGATTGGGCTCAGGGGGTTCTGTGGGGCAGCATGGCTGCCCAGTTTACCCAGCTTGGAGGGGAGGTGCTGCTCCCCCGCCTCACATTTCTCTGCCCGCCAGCTGGGTGCCTGGGGACTCTAGGGGTGGGGGATCTCGGTGAGCTATGAGCAGGGACCCTACTGTCTCCCTGCCTGCCCCCTAGTCTGTATTTCAAGAGGAAGGGCTTGTTTCCACAGCATACATGGAGACAGCCAAGAGTCTGTCCTGTGAGTGAGGCACTGTCACCCCGTGGGTACTCGGAAGGGGGAGTGTCTGCCCACCTGTTGCCACTGACAGGGAGAAATCTGCTTCTGAGGGGGGGAGGGGAGCACTCTCCGACCCTTCCTTGAGGGGAAGGGGCTGTCAGTCCATCCAGAGGTCTGTGTGCCTTGAGGTAAGGGCTGTGAGTCCTGGAGTGGGGTGGGGGCAGGGCAGTCTATCTCTTGAAGTCTGCCTAAGGTGTCCCCCCCGCGTGGGGGTAGTGAGACAAGGGGTCTGTGGGTCTTGTGGGGAGGTGGGGGATGGAGGATGTCGGTCTGTGGGGGAGGGGCAGCCATCTGTGAGCCTGGGGGGGGGGGGCAAAGTCAATCAGCCTGAAGGCCACGGTGGCAGCAGGAGGGTTGGGACAGGTGTCTGCCGCTCTGTCCCGTAGTTGGGAGGAGGACACTGGAGGCCCTTCCTGGGGGCAGGTCAGACTGCCTGGGGGTCGGGGGCAAGGGGAAGATACCCCACCCTCCCGTCTGTCCGTCCCTGCCTGTCTGTGCCCAGGTCGGAAGTAGGCTCGCGGGTGAGGGGCGGGTCGGTCTGCCTGGGCGGAGCGGGAGGGGGAGGGGGAGGGGAAGGGGGTGGGTGGGGCCGGGGAGAGAAGGAGTCGGCCGTCCCCGGTTGGGAGGGGGGCTCTGTCCGCGTCGAGGCACCCCCGCGGGTCCCGCGCCCGGCCTAGCCCCCGGCCCGAGCCCCCGCGCCACTCACGCGCCCTCGGCACCCTGAGAGCCCACGATGAAGCCGAACTTGTCGATGCGGCGCTCTGCGAAGCCGTTGGCCTCTGAGTCGGAGCCGAGAGAGCTGAGCTCGTCGGCGGCTGCGGTGTCGGGGCCCGGGGCCAGGCTCTCCCGGGTCCCCGACAGGCTTCCCCCGGCCGTGGGCGCTCGCGGCCCGTTCTCTCCGCGGCTCTTCGCCATCCCGGCCGCGCCCGCCGCCTCAGCCTCAGCGGCCACCTCAGCCACCTCAGCCTCCTCAGCCGCCCCGCCGCCGCCGACGCCGCCGGCGCCCCGCCCACGCGCCGCGCCCATTGGCCGCCGCCAGGCCGGGGGCGGGGCCCTAGGCCCTCCCCGGGAGCGCTCCCCCCACGCCCAATAGGCGCCGCGGACCCCAGGGCCCGCCTCCCCCCCCCCCCCCGCTGGCGCCAACCAGCCCGACGTGAGGGGGCGGGGCACCCGTCACCCAGAACCCTCCTCCGTGGGCTGCCAATGACAAGAGCTCACCTGAATGAGCTCTTTGGGCCTTTCCGGGTCGGCCCCGGCCTGGCCTGTCACCTGCCTCGCCGTGCAGGCAGAGGCCAAGGGCCTCAGCTGGGGATTCCGCATCCGCCTCCTGAGGCCTCGCTCCTCGCGAGACCCCAGGGACGTGGGTGGGGATTGTTTCACCCATTCATTTTTGAAGGACTCTGAGGACTGCCCCAGGGACGCTCAGCTGCTTAAAGACCGAGGCTGAGCTAGAAGTTCCGCAGCCTCCTCCGCCTGCTCACTACTTCTGGGGCTTTAAATTAGCTTACGGGAGACCTAATTAATAAGAATGACCAACAGCTCATGAAGCCACTCATTGCCCCAAGTTCTGCGTACTTTCTTTTGTAATCTTTTTTTCCAACAGCTTTATTGAGATATAATTAACATACCATAAAAATCACCCGTTTAAAGTGTATAATTCAATGGTTTTAAGCATATTTATAGAGTTGTGCAACCATCACCACAATCTAATTTTAGAACATTTTCATGGCCCCAAAAAGAAATTCCTATCCATTAGCAGTCACTCCGCATCCTTCCTCCCCTAGTCCCTGGCAACCACTAATCTGCTTTTTTGTCTCTATAGATTTGCCTTTTCTGGACATTTCATATAAACGGAATCATACAATATGTGGCCTTTCACTTAGCATAATGTTTTCAAGGTTCATCCATGTTGTAGCATGTTATCAGTACTGTACTTCATCCCTCTTTATGGCTGAATAATATTCCACTGTGGATATACCACGTTTTGTTTATCCATTCTTCAGTGATGGTCATTTGGGTTATTTCCACTTTGGGGCCATCATGAATAAAGCTGCTATGAACATTCGGGTACAAGCTTTTGTGTGGACATATATTTCCGTTTCTCTTGGGTAAATACTTAGAAGTGGGAATTGCTGAGTTATATGGTAACTCTGTTTAACTTTCCAGGAACTGGCAAGCTGTTTTCAAAATTGGTCACACTGTCTCCTGTAATCTTTGAGCAACAGGGTAGATACTATTATTAGTCCCATTTTACACTTAAGGAAACTGAGATGCAGGGAAATAAAGTCAGCTGCCTACGGTCCCAGAACTAGCTTGTGGCAGAGCCATGATTTGAACCTAGCTCTTACCAACAGCTTATATTGGGAGGCATGGACCAATTGTATTTATACACACTTAGCTCCCAGCAGCCTACTTCTGACCCCAGGGATTGTCAACTTTCGGAGCCATAATGACAGCTCCTCAATTAAGTCCAGTACTTTATAGTTTACAAGTCACAATCATGCTGTCATCTGACACTCCTCTATAGACCTCTGGGGGAGATAGGCCCAGAGCAGGGAAGGGACTGGAAGAGCCAGGCTTGAGCTACAGGGCCTGGGGCAGACCGCTAAGGGGCCGGAGGCAAGCCCCAAGAGGGGAGGTCTTATGCCTTGAGTGATTTCACCAGCCGTTTCCTTGATGCCACGTGGCCCAGACATTCTTGAAGACTTCACTGTGCAGTCTTCACATTCCATAGGCTTCTGGTTTTCCATAAAGAGGCCAATAGCAGACATGGGAGTGGGCACAGGCTATTTTGGTCTTAAACTCTCAGTCTGAGAAGACGCTCCTCCATTCCTCCCCTCCAGTGGCTCCAGACAGAGTGGTGGGCTCTTAGTCCCAGCTCTCAGGAGGGGCAGAGTGGGCCTCGCATGGGAGTGTGGGCCTATCCCACAGAAGGAAGAGAGAGGAGCCAGACACACCTGGAGCAGATGTGAAGCCCCAAGCCTGGCGAAGTATCAATAACCCTTTGACTCTATAATTCTGGTCCTAGGGTCACATCCCAAACACATTCAGCTCTGTAAAGGCACATGAACAGTGATGTTCACCCCAGGACTAGGCATGAGGAGTAGGTTAGAGGCAGCCAAGCGTCCATCTTTGGGAGACGGGATAGACGTTTCTCAAGTTTAGGCCTTGATGCCCCAGCTTCTAATTTTCTTACATAAGACCACCCAGGATTCAAATCTCTGCTCGTCACTGTATGACCTTGAGCAAATCACTTTTCTGAGTCCATTTCCTCATCTGCAAAATGGAAATACTTAAAAAATGCCTCCTTGGAGGAGTTGTTCTGAAACTTGAATGTGATAATATGTGCTAAGCATTTGGCACATGGAGATACCCAGTAAATGGAAGCCAGGAGTGGTAGTACTTGTAGTTTGCAAAGCACTCGCAAATTCATTATTGTCTTGTATTTCCCATCACAGCCTGTGGCTGCAGCAGGGGAGTTTAACTAATTTAACCAATGGCACATGGCTTGGGAGACTTTGCTTCATGGCTGTGCCCCTCAATAACTGGATGTTCTGTGCAAAATTGCTTCACCTCTCAGAATCTGTCTCCTGTTCTGAAGAATAGGAATATCAACAATTACTTGGTGAAGAGTCAGTGAGCTATGTTGCTGAAGCCTCCACCACATAGTGGACAATAAATGTTATGTTTCTTCAAACTTCAGAGCTTTGTTTTTGTTTTTTTGGGTGAGGAAGATTAGCCCTGAGCTAACATCTGTTGCCAATCCTCCTCTTTTTGCTGAGGAAGATTGGCCCTGGGCTAACATCTATGCCCATCTTCCTCTACTTTTTTATATGTGGGACGCCTGCCACAGCATGGCTTGATTAGTGGTGTGTAGGTCCACGTCCGGGATATGAACCTGCGAACCCCAGGCCGCCGAAGTGGAGCGCCTGAACTTAACCACTATGCCACCAGGCCAGCTCTGGGGCTCTTTAATAACTTATTTGATATTACTCTAGTGGACAAGACAGATGAAATCCTGGCCCAATAGTTTATATTCCAGTGGAGGAGGGAGGACATGAACAAGCTCAGAACATTTGTCAGGTAGTGTGAAAATGAAAATGAAGCAGAGTAAGGTAGAGAGAATGCTGTGGGTGGGGGGAATAGATGGAAATGAGGAACCCTCTCTGTGAGGATCCGGGAGAACAGTGACGGCATGGTAAGGCAGGGCATGCAGGTGCAAAGCCCTTGAAAGAGAAGCAGGCTCAGAAGATGGTGTGGTTAGACTGGAGTGAGAAAGCAGGAGGAGTGAATGAATGAATGATCCAAAGGAATGCCCTGCAGAATCACGTGGTTCGCTGGAGTACAAAATAAGAGACCTTTGGCAACACTGTGAAACATCCTGGTAGACTGGCTGCTGTAGATGTTCTTTTGAGGATGAGATGCTTGGCCAGGGTTACAGGAAGGTGTTGATGACCTGTAGTCTCATCCTACTGGGGTCAGTCCTGCAAGTTTAGCCCGAGGCACTCAAACAGGTCCCTGTGCAGTCCCCTCTCCTGGATCCTGGAAATGTGCAGCTTGCATGTGCTCAGGAAATCCGTCAGTACTGGCCACAAGCAGATGTCCAGATGTCATAGCCTTTATTCGTAATGAGAGCAGAGCTGAGTTTCAGAAGGTAGACAGCTGATGCCCAGCAGCCTACGAAGAATAGGCAAACTATAAATCTTCTTTATCCCTACACTGAGGATAACAGTTAAGAATCTTTTGGTCCAAGTGGCAGAGAACACAACTCAAATAGGCTTAACCCAAAACTGCATTTAGTGGGTCCCATAACTAAAAAATCCATACGTAAATAAGCTTCAGGAGCAGTTTGATCCAGAGATTGTCACCAGGGGTATCAGCCTCATTTTCCTTTTTCCTCCTTTTCTCTTCGTCCTCTTTCCTGTAGTTCCTTCATCCTCAAGCTAGAGCCCCTCATGGCAGCAGCTCCAGGCTCACATCCTTCCTCCACACATCCATACAACGGATGACTCTTCTGGTAGCTTCTAGCTCAATACTGAGGAGGCTGCTTTCCTTCACATATCATCCGTTTCACTAGGACACATGCCTATCCCTAATCTAATCACCACAGCTCAGGAACAGGGATCACTGGCTTAACTGAACTCAGTTTAAGGCGACAGTAGTACTTTCTCTGTAATGACAAGGAATAGGAGCGTATTTTGTCCTGCTTCACGGATTGTATCGTATGGCTCAGGGGTACCTAGAACTATTCACTTACATTTTTTTAAAATATAACAATGTAGAGTAGTTAACAGTGAATCCCCAAATCAGAGAGAGCTAATAATCTTAACTTCAAGATCTTACATTTTACTTTTATTTAAAAAATGTAAACTTCTAAAAATCTTATATACTAGCACATGTACTTTTTTGCCTTTTTGATTTTTGAATTACAGGGATAAACGAAATATTACATATAATGATTGTTATAATTACAGTATACTACCTATTTCTATTCAAGTATATATCCTAACATAACCTAATATAATCTTTGCATATATTGTCTAATATATAATTTTAAAAAGTGAAATGGGTCTAATCATTAGCGGCCTCCTCTGGGCTACGTGACAGGTGCTCATTTCAAGCAGCTGATGGAAATGAAAGTGAAATTCCTTTTTTTTTTTTTGTGAGGAAGATCAGCCCTGAGCTAACATCCATGCCAGTCCTCTTCTTTTTCTCCCCAAAGCCCCAGTAGATAGTTGTATGTCACAGTTGCACATCCTTCTAGTTGCTGTATGTGGGACGCCGCCTCAGCACGGCCAGAGAAGTGGTGCGTCGGTGCGCACCCGGGCTCTGAACCCGGGCTGCCTGCAGCGGAGCGCGCACACTTAACCGCTAAGCCACGGGGCCGGCCCCAAGAAAGTGAAATTCCTTAATGTCAACAATTCCTAGAGCCCTCCTTGTGCAAGTCTTTAAAATTATAGCAACTCCGAAAGCATCAAGTTGTGCCCAGTTTTCCCAGCAGTCCCACAAGAGGAACAGTTCTCCCCATTTCACAGTCTAGTCTGGTGAAGTGGTGAGGACAGTATGGTCACCAGAAACAGAAGAGCCGCTTTGGCCTTCCAGAGCCCTCGCTGGCTACATGACCTTAGGTATCCACCTCATCTATAAAATGGGACAGATAATCCTCAGAGGAGTGCAGTAAGAATCTGAAAAGATGTGCAAGTAAGATGCTGCCTACATGCTGCAGGTCCTCTACAAGCAATGCAGAGTGCTGGGCCACATGCTGGGCCTGTGGCCACTGATGGTCACGAGGCTGCCTGGTCAAGGGGTCTTCTGCAACTGAGAGAACCAGGACAGATGTTCATTCAGGAGCCCTGGAAAACTGGGTTTGGGCCCCAGAGGACGGCTCAAAGGGCCCATTCACTCACATTCGACCCACAAGCATTCCTGGCCTCCAGTCACAGCCTCAGTCATGGAGGGTCCACGAGATCTGCCAATCTGTGGGGAAGAGTACCCTGACATAATGCCCTGCCCCCCATCCCCAGAGCCAATCCCAGGAAGAAAAGAAAGCTTGGAGTGTGGGACTCCCCCAGGTCTCCTGACCCCCACCATCCCTCTTTGAACAGAACCTCAGATGGTGTTCAGGGGAATTTTGGGGGTTGGTCATGGAGAAGCAGCCAGCAGTGGGCCCACTTTAAGCATCCAAACCATGGAGCCCACTTCAGGAAGTCCTAAAGATCAGATCTTCAAATTTCATCCCTTGCCCCTGGGGGAAACTTCCAGGCAGCAGGCAAACGTCAAACAGGGGGAGGAGTAACATCCCATCAAGCAAGTTAAAAACGTGAGGGATCCAGCAGTTTGTAATGGAGTCATACAACTGGCCCTGTAGAAGGGCCACCTGAGCCCTAGGTCTGGAGCTGGAAGCTTTGAGCTTGGCCAGGGTGGGGGGTAGGGAGTGTGTGGGGGAATAGGGTGGTGACCAGAATACTGGTTTGGTGACCTTGGGAATGGCCTCCTCTAAGCCATCTCCCCTCTAAGCCCTGGAGATGACCTCATGGGGCAGCTAGGAGGATCAAATGGAGGGAATGCAAAGAAAAGGCATCGGGAACTCTCAGGGGATAAACACACAGATCTTCAGAATGAAATCAGCTTTAGGTTTAAAACCAGGAACGGTTATCAACAGGCTCTCACCTTTCTTCTGCTGAACACCCACAGCAGCGCCCACCTCCCTGTGATAGCACAATTCCAAAAATAACAGCCTGCATCTGCCCCTTACTAGGCAGCAAAGCCTGTGACAATGTGTTTTGCACACAATCCCTTTTCATCTTCTCACGGTGTGACTGTGGGCATGCGACTCAACCTCTCTGTGCCTGTTTACTCAAGTGTAAAACAAGAACACTCACATCAGGAGTACATGAGTTAAAATCGATAAAGTGCTTAAAACAACAAGGAGAAAATTGGTTAAGTTTTATAAAGTTCTTAGAATAGTTCACGGCCTTGGCACAATTAAGTATTTTTAAAATAAATACATTTTTAAAAACTCATCATGACCCTGTGCTCACTCAGGGTAAGCCACCTGCCCAAGGTCACAGAGCCAATAAGGAGATGGGTGATTCTAGGCCTGCAGGAAACTGCTACCCTTGAGTCTCATCTGCCCAATGACCCAGGAACTGCATCTCATCTGTCCTTGCTCTTCTACAGTGCTGCCATGTTGAATGCATCCTGTATTAGTCTGTCAAATAGGCAGGGCTATGACTTTAGAGGGTCCAAAAGTCTTAAAAGGGCAATAAAATTATATATTTCTAAGAAAGATTCATAGAAGACTTGATGGCAGCAAGAATTTAGTTAGAAGTCTCAGAGCAGAGCATTCCTCAGAGCAGAAGCGGAGCCACAAGGCACTGTGCCATGCTCCCACTGCCTTGGGTCTGGACAGGGTGCAGGGGGCCAAGCGACAAGTCTTATGACACTGATTTCACAAGAAGGATCCAAGAGCTTTATTAGATAGCCCATGGCAAGATACAAAATGATTAATGATGATGATAACCATATTCTATCAGCCAAATGCCACTTGGCACTATGACACTACCTCGCAGGACATCCCTGGGTTCACATTTCCTAAAGGGCTGCCTAGAGAAATGAATGTCCTCAAATCAAGACCCAAACACGAAGGAATTCCAGAGACCACTGGGGAGAAGACTGGCTTAGAAAGCCCTCTCTTATCAACGTGGGGAGCGGGTGGGGAGAAGGAAACTCTGCAGGACAATCTGAATTTCCAAACTTAGTAAGAGGGAAATACATGTTCAAGGCAGGGTCTCCTGGGTCTGGGGCAGGGGGTGGGGGACAGGAGAGGCAAAACGGCAGTGGCTGGGACCTGACAGCAGGTTTCTCTCTTCTATTTCTTCCTCCCGCCTCTCTCCTTGAGGGCCAGGTGGATGACGGCGCCATTGGCCATGTTGTAGTAAGCCAGTGAGTTGGAATCCTTGATGAAGATGCCCTGGAAAACAGACAGTGTGCCTTAGCATGGGGCAATCTGGCCTTGAGCACACTGCACAGCCTCGCTACTCCCAACGTCTGTTCCTTCTGAACTCAGTGAAGGAAGGCGGGGCAGCGGGGGTGGGGGAGTGGCATAGGGTGGGATTGAAGGGTCTCTGGTTCCTCCAAGAATGCTTTGCTTTTCCTTCCTTCCTACCAGCCATGTTCTTCCCCTTTGTCAAATCCCCAAGAAGCTGGCCCTGACCAACCCCACGGAATTTTGATTCTCAAATCATAACCTTTAGAGATTACCTAGTCCAACAGTCTCATTTTACAGAGCAGGAAACTGAGGACCAGACCAGGAATTTGCCAAAGTCCAAAGAAGGAGAACACAGAGGCCCCGTGTGACTTGGTGGGCACCAGGCTGAGCTGGACTATCACCTCTGTGCCCATGCATGAAGAGGCTACCTGAGACCACACTGGCTGGGATGGCTCTACCACTGGGCCAGAAACCCACTAGAGCACTCCCAAGTCTTGTCCCCAGATGTCCACGCTAGTCATTGAGGCAGAGGATTTTCTGGACCCCATACAAGACCGTATCGTGACCCTGCCAGAGCTGCACCCTATCAGGCTAACCTGCTCCGGCACTCTTAGCCAGCATCATGACTTCTAGGATGGACGCAGATGGCCACACCCAGGTGTCTCTCCATTCCTTTGATTCCACAGGGCATTCAGCTTTTGGGACGACAGAGGCATTGGGACCCAAGGGGCAGGACCACAGACACCTAACTCACCTCATACTGCAGCTTCTGTTTCCCTGCAGGCATGCCTGTGGCTTCGTGAATCTTCACCTTGATGACAGAGACCTGTGGGACCAAGGAGAGGTCATTCACTCCCTTGCTAAGGTCAGCTGAAAGAAGCTGCCCCCTGACCCCCTGGTTCCATTGCACCTGATGCCAGTTGGCAGCAACAACTCATACCTGGTCTGTGAGCGGGAGGGTGAAGACCAGCACCTGTCCGTTCAGTTTCCACTCCGTCTTATCCTGCATGTTGGGCACTTGGACTTTGATGGACACGGGACCCTGCAAACAGGAGGTAGCGATTATGCCCGGAGAGCCCTGAGCCAATCAGGAACTCGGCTCTCCTATTCCTGATCCAGTCTAGACAATGTCATCCATCCATCTGGGCTCCTGGACTCTGCCCTGATTCACGACTGACGCTGTGATGGGGCACAAGTCACTCCCCCTTTCCAAGATTTGGTTTCTTTAAAATGATCCCTTATCCTGTCTCTTGGTGAGCCTGGAGCTGAAGAAGTGACATGAAAATGCTCTGCCAACCCCAAGAAGCACCACAGCGGGAAAGAACATGAACTGCAAGGTCAGAAGACCTGGGTCCCCCACTCAGCTTCCCTGCTAACTAGGTGTCTCTGAGCTTCAATGCCACGTCTGTAAAACGGTTGATCACAACTGCTGCACAGCATTGTGAGCATTAAATGGACAAGTGCCCATAAAATGCACAGCTCTACCCTGGCACTTGAGTAGGTACTCAAAAAATGGGAACTACTATCAAGAAAAAAAGAAAAAAAAAGATTTGGTTAAATGCATTGGTGAAATGGGGCTAGGACTGTTTCTGCCTCCTCACTGGAGCGTAACAGCTTCCCCAGGGACCAGGAGTGCCAAGGTTCCCACCTCCCATCATTTCTAGCACCCAAACAGCATCCTCCACAACATGCAGACATCTTAGCGGCTGAAGCTGGAGGGGACGGCCTCAAAGAAATTAACAACTGCACCCAGGATTTTCTCCACTGTCCAAGGCCCCTTTGGCACCTGAGACCTGCTGCCTGTGCAGCTTCGTCTCTCGGCTGACCTCTACGACAATAGTTCACACCCACATCTAGTGTGTGCCCAGAAGCCCTCACAGGCCTCCAACGGCTGACCCAAGCCCTGGAAGCCAAAACCATGGGAGCAGAATAGGGTGAGTCAGGGAGTGTGTGACTGGGGCGGGACTGGACTGGACCCTCCAGTTAGACACTCCAGGCCACAGGCAGCACTCTGGGATCACATACCTTGTTTCTGCGTAAAAACTCCTCTTCAGGCATGAGGCTGTCCTCTGTCTTCAGTTTCTTGGAGGCAGGCTCATCTTCCATGGGAGGTGGGGGGTGGACAGGGGGCATTGGGGCTGGAGCTGGGACAGGTGCCACAGGTGGAGCTGGCACAAAGGCTGCAAGAACAGGAATAAACAGCCACATGAGTCGGGGGAAGGGGCCCAGGACTCAGGACTGATGAGAAGTGAGAGGGGAGAATGCAAAGGTTTCCCATTTCTCCCAGAGGTGTGAAGGGCCACTCCTTGCTGAGTCCGGCAGCCAGCAGGTGCCCTGGCAGGGGAACCAGGGAGGCTGCCCAGATTGAGCAGCAGGGAACTGGATGAGGGGCAGGACTGATAGATGCAGCAGGTGCCAGCCAACAGCAAGCATTGTCAGGCCTCTGCACCTGTTTGGGGCCTCGCCCCGCTGGGTGCACAGACTCCAACCCTGCCACATCAGCCTATCTCCCCCAGGAGCCATGGCTCCCTAGCTCCCAGCTCAGGGATCTCTCACATGGGGAAGCCAAGGCTCTCCTCCGGGCAGGACCCCCAGCTGGAACTACCATCAGCCACTGCTCTCCTCACAGTGCTTGGCTTGTAGTCCTGACCCAGTGGCCTGGAAAGTGATTTGAGAGACACTGACCTGTTGGCACAATCATGGGGGGTGGGCGGGGTGCCATGATAGGAGGGGCCGAGGGAGGCATGGGCACCACGTTGATCCTGGGCGCGTGGATGATAGGTGGCATGGGGGCGATCACCGAGCCTGGGGGCAGTCGGACCACTGAAGCCATTGGGGGCCGGGGCATGACAGGTACTGCGGACACAACTGTGGTACGGACAGGAGGTGGCATCTGTAGGGGAGAAGGGACCCACAGGTCACAGGAAGCCAAGGCTGGACTCCAAGGGCACACACAAGGGCAACTGGCCACCTGCAGCCTTTGAGGATAGGGGCCTGACAGCTCCGACTCAGCCCCCTGGGAGTGAGAGACTACAGCCTCACACCAGGCTCTGACAGGAACTACGCTCAGACAGGCCCAGAGCGACTTTCTTTCCACTTGGGACTCAACCAGCTGCTCGTGGCAGACACTGAGAGAGCCACTAAAGAGGCTGACCTCGACTTAGCCTCCTGGAGACAGGCCAGCAGTCCTCGAAGACTTGTTAAGCCCTGCAGCCCTTCTCTGCCCCAAGCCTGCTTCTCACATTTGCCACTTGCCTCCCTCCCTGTTCCAATCCTCCCACACAGATGCAACATCAGGCTAGAGGTTCCCACTGCCAATTAAAGGGTTCTTTCTCTCTCAACTTGACTCACTCGGCACTTGGGCCCCTCTATACGGCAGCTGCCTTTCTCAGCCAATAGTGTCCAACCCCAAGAACCAAGCTCTAGAAGACGAGTCACAAGGTAGCTGCTGGCTTACCGCAGGTGGCCGGGGCACTGAGGTGATGGGTGGGGCTGAGCTGGGGATGTTGGTGGCTGAAGACGGAGGTGGTGGCTGCTGGGGGATTTCATTGGGCTTGCTGGGGCCAATCTTCTCTTTGGTATCATCTTCCGGAACGAGGCCTTTGGCCTTGTGGATGGCCTCGATCTGTTCTTGGAGGGTGATATTGGCCTGGGCAGCCTGCTGGGTCCGGGCCATGCTGCCTGAGTGGCCATCCCAGGTCACCTGCAAGGGAAACCAAAGCCACAGCTTGTCAGGGCTCCTGGTACTGAGCCCAAGTGTGGGAGTCTGAGGGCAGCAAAGGCACTAGGATCTATCTGAACAGCACCTTTTCCTCTGGTTTCTGGATCTCCTCCTCGCCGATCTTCTTACCGATGGCTGTTTCCTCTACACCGAAGATGTCGGTACGCCGCTCAGCCAACTGTTTTAAGCTGCTCTCAATATCCAGACCTGGATACAGTCACAAAATGGAGGCAGGAGACAGAAAGAGAAACTAAACCAGGTGCCCTTCCAACAAGGCAGCAGCTCTCCTGGTGCAGGGTGGAGACTGGTCCCATGGGACAAGGCTGACTCTGGGTCCCAAGACAGCACACCTGTCTTCTGAGCCTGGGGACGGCTACCCAATCAGCACTCCGCCAGTAAACCAGAGCTCGTCTAACCCCTTGACTTAAGAAAAGCAATTAGGAGGACAGGGTCACACGAGTGGCAAGTAGCAGAGTCAGGAATAAAAGCCTGGTCTCCTGCTTCTGGGACGGTTTCCTCCCTATCATGCTGCTTCTCACACAGCAGTCACAGGACCACTGTGTCTCATTTCAAGGTGCTCAGGGTACTCCAGCCATCAGAGCCCTCATTCTAAGACAGCCCCAAGAATGAGCACCCCTCCCAGCTATAGTCAGATCTTGCTCTCGGATGTCAATGGACACACGCCATCCACGTCAGTGCTTGCCCTTGAAGGAGTCCTGTGGGGAGAGTCTTTCTGGAAAATGGGGAGTTCTTTTGTAGCATCATAGGCTGCACTTATCCTCAAAAGCTTTTGTTGACCTTAACTGTTGCTTTCTATGTGTGCTTAAAGCAAGTTGATTGTAGTTTAGAGATTCCCACGGGCCAAAGTGAGTCAGGGCTGAGTCAGAGAAGGGGTGTGGACTGGGTGGGGGAACTCCCACCTCACCTGGTGCGTACACCTCATCGTCGCTCTGTTTCTCACGGATGGAGCGATCACGCTGCTCCAGCCAGCGGGGGTCGAGAAGCCCAATGCGCATGTGTTCCTGCATTTTGCTGGCAGGGATCTTCTCCCCCGTGATGGGGGACACGAGATATTCATCTGGAGCAGGGGCTGGAGGCAGGGGCTTGGAAGCTAAAAGGAAGCCGAGATGCTTGAGTGAGAATACTGGGTGGCAGCCTGGATTAAGAGAATGTTGTTTCATGCGTGCATGATTCATTTGAGTCACATCCACTCAGTGCCATGCTGTATTTGGCACTGTGCAAGGCACCAGGGCACCAGAGATGACTAAGCCTATTCCCCACCGTGAGGCCTGTGACAGAGAGGCTATCCCTGCCTTTATGACAAGCCGTCTTGAGCCCTCCTAGAAACGAACAGGTCTGAGGAACCATGAGGGCAGGAACGCAGGCCTACCTTTGGGGTCATAGTCCTTCCGGACAATGACTTGGTCTGGAGTCGGGGGCAGAGGAGGCGGCATGGGTGTCTCTGGGGGTGGGGGCATTTTCTGCCCTTCTTCTTCATCGTCTGAACCCTAAAAAGCAAAGCAATGGCAAGACTCAGAGAGGGGCTGAGAAACCACCTCCCTGCAGCTGAGCCTGGTGGCTCTTAGGGTGGCAAGGAGCCTAGGCCCCTGCCAGCCAGCATCCATGTGCTAAGCCTCCCAGGGCAGCCGAGGCCAGCCGGCAGCCGGCCAAGCTGCTTCCTCACAGCATGAATGGGAATGCTGGGGGCCGTGGTGTTAACACTCCACCCAGGCATTTCCATCAGCTGGCACCAGGCAGTCCCAGGAGGCCAAGGGCACTTAACATGCTGGGGAGGGGTGTGGAGGGCAAGTCTGTGCTCAATGGTAGCTGCTCATGGAGCAATGCTGGGAGGGAGAGAAAAAGTCAGTTCCCACAGACATAGGGGCCTTTCTTCTCAGGCTGCACACAAAGTCTTTCCAAGGGGAGGAGAGCAGCTTCGCTCTGGAGACTCTATGCCAGCTTGGAGGGCCTGGCTTGAAGGGGGCACATGTGGCCAAAAAGAGGCACAGGCTACACTTAGAAAAGCTCTGGGAACTGCTGACCATTTGGGCCTAAGCTCAAACAGATCAAAGCATGTGGTGTCGAGGTTTCCCTAACTGAGAGCTGGCATGGGGGTGGTGAGGAGTAAGGCCTCTGGGCAAAGGGGGAAGGTCACAGAACAGGGCCAGCACAGCTTTCAGATCCTTGCCTATGAATGAATCTTTGTTGCCTGAGCTGGAAAGAGGCTCTGTGCTGCCTGGGCTTGGGCAGCTGCTCAGCCAAGATGCCTTATTCAGGACCCACGCCTCCTTTCGAGGTTCACAAGGAAGCTGGATCTCTGATTCTGGTGGAGAGCACCCCCATCTCCTTGGGCTCCAGGGGAAAAGGTCATCCTACAGGCCCTCCCAGGAGTATACCTCATCCATGTCTTGCACTTGGGTGTCCTGGTCCAGCTGGGAAGGAGGCTCCTCTGCCTTCTCCTGTTTCTCGTCCTCATCATCAGACTCGACCTCCATCTCAACCTCCTCACTCTCCCCAAACTTCTCGTAGCGCTCTTGAATGAGGATTCGGGCCCCCAGCTCCTCCGGGGTGGTGGGGGGAGGGAAGTTGCCTGGCAGAGGGTAAGCCAGAGTCAAAGGGATACAGACATTGCTTATCAAAGGCCCATCTATCTGCCCTCTCCACACTGTGAGCTCTCTGATTTCTCCATCTCGAGGCCCATCCAGGATCTGGCACAAGTATTTGCTGAATTGGATTTAATTGGGGCAATGTGGTAGACCTGAAATGTTCTGGGGGCAAAGATGAAACAGACACTAATAAAGCCCTCTGACGGATTCTGCTGCTCCCTGGAACAGCTGTACGAGATCTCCTGGGATGGCTCCGAGCTCCTGGCTCCCCATCTGGAGCCACAGACCTACCTTGCTCATTGGGTTGAAAGTCCACTGTTTCCACCACCACAAAATCATGCCAGTCGATCTGCGCATAGGCCACCCGCTCCTTCTCCTTCTCCTCCTCTTCCTTCTTCCTCTCGCGCTCCTGAAACTTGGCCCATTCGACTCGGTAACACACCTGAAGGTATGGGAAATAGCCTGGTGCTAGGCTGAATCGGGGTCTGCTCCCAACCAGGCTGTCACCTCCACGGCCTTCACCAAAGCCAGCATCTCCCTCAGAACAGGAGGCTGCTCTGCCCAAAAGGGGAACTTCCTGGAGTAAACTATGGTATTTGCATCTGGTTTCAGCCAGGCTGAGTTTGGACAGGATGAAAATTCTAAATGCCACAGAATTCTGTCTGGGCCGCAAAGGCAGCCATTTGTTATAACCTCAGAGTTTTCTGCTTGAGTTGGCAATGGACTCTGCGCTCAGAGAGAAGCAAACTCCCTCCCAGGAAGTCTAGGTGACAACCCAGTGCCCACAAGAGAAGCAGCAGTCTGAGAGCCTGAGAAACAAAAGCCTTTGTGCAGCAACCCAAAACAGCCAGCACCAATATGCCTTCTCTAGACTCTGAAAACCTGAGGCTTCAAAAGGCGTCTGTCACCAGAGAACCTGTTCAGAAGTTGGCTTCTAGCGAGGGTAGAAAAGAGGGAGACCTAGTGAAGCTGAGAGCAAAGCAGAAAGTTGGGGAGCAGAGATTCCAGGTTTCTTTGGCTTTTGTACCCTCAAGGCCTTTCTTCCACCACTTCTGTGCCTGAACACAACAAGGTACGCCTCACAGACTATTTCCAAACATGAAACAGAACCCACACAATATAACTTGCACCATCAGTAACTGGTTATAAGAAATCCAGTTTACCTGGTCCAAAACTTCTCGGGGGTTCTCAGCCTCTTTCTTGAGCTTTGTAAATAAGCCTTTGGGCGGAATCAAGATCTGAAACACAGAAGAGTTAAAGCAACTCTCAGTGTAGCACAACACAGGACAAAGAGGTGGCTTCCCTGGGCCTATGGAAAGGCACGGGAGGAGGGAGAGCATGGGATTCCGGGTCCCAAACCCAGCTCCACCTGGCTGTGTGACTTTGGGCAAGTTGCTTAACCTCTGTAATGTGGTTTCCTTCTACACAATGGTGACACCACCACTTAAAGTTGGCACCACCAACTTAAAACATTGTTGCAAGAATTTGGAGGAAAGTATGCAAAACCACTGGCAGATCACCCAGCGACACACGGTCAGCACGCGATGGCTGCTTTCAGGGAACCTGCTCTTATCCTTTTGCACACGCTAGTAGGCCTCCCCTGATGACTCTATTTACGACTGCAGCCCACCGGCCCCACCTCCCTAAATCTCCATCTCCTGCCTTCTCTTCCTCCATAGTATTTACCACCATCTGACATATATTGACATTGCACTTGCTTGTCGCCCCCTCACTAGACCAGAAACTCCAAAAAGACAGGAATTTCTCTGTCTTCTGTTCACTACTACATTTGCAGCACCTGAAACAGTGTCTGACACTCAATGTATATTTGCTGAGAGAACGAATACTGGCTTTGTTCCAAAGAGCCAGTCATTCCAACTGCCCCAACAGTAGCTACTGTCACTGGCAAAGCAGCTCAGCCGCACCCCATCCTCCCTGTACCTCTAGCCCAGGAACTGATCTGCTCCTAGACTCTCCCACAGCTAGAGGTAGACACCAGCGCCCTCAGGTTAGAGGACTAAATGTCAATACCCAAGTTCTGAGGGAGAAGAAACAGGAAAGTAACAGAATAAAGAGGGATCTGGTGACCTTTAACCCTGAAGCAGTCCACTGGGGGAAATTAATCCAGGGTGCGCTTAAAACTGATATTGTGTAATTACAGTAACCCTTTGACTTTGGGCCTTCAACGACTGTTATTTTAGCTACTCTACTAGCTTCTGGATTTGGTCATTTTCTAAACACACACATTTTTACAATTCCTTCTAGTTATATGCTTAGAATGAATGAAATTAGAGGAAATTATTACAAGTCCTCTCAAGTAAGATCTTTTCTTACGTATTGTTTCTAGATATGCAGGTGTGTAGACCATGCCACTAAAAAATGAAGACAACCTCTACTACTACTACATGTGTAACAACGTGCCACAGCCAGATCTGTACCAGTGTACTTTGCTACAAATTAATGATCTGATTATTTTAAATACAGTCATGCATCGCTTAACAACGAGAATATATTCTGAGAAAAGGGTCATTAGGTGATTTCGTCATCGTGTGAACATCATAGAGTGTACTTACACAAACCTAGATGGTATAGCCTACTACACACCTAGGCTATATGGTACTAATCTTATGGGACCACCATCGTACATGCAGTCCACGTCATTATACAGCACATGACTGTCCCAGTATTGACTTGTCCAGATTCTTGACTGCAACAATGCAGCATGATAAATAAGTTCTTAGGGTCTGGAATAAAAAACCCAGATCTCAAGTCCCAGCTCTGCGAATGCCTAGCTGTGGGACCCTGGCCAAGTTAACTTCTCTGTGCCTCAGTTTCCTCTTCTATAAAATGAGAATAACAGTGGCTACCTTATAGGTTATTAGGGATTAAATGAGAAGATGCTACATATGTAAGCACTCAATAAATACTGGCTGTATTTACTGTTTCCCAATGCCTATTTAAATGACATTTCTAATTTAAGGTACTTTTTAGGGTGAAAACAACATAGGTTTTAGAGTCAAATGTTGGTTTAAATCTAAGCACAGCCACTTAGTAGCTGAGAGACCACGAGTAAGTGACTGTATCTCTCTGAGACTGCTTCTACTTTTGAAAGAGGGGGGAAAACACTTACCTCATGGGTTTGAGGATTACAGTAGGTAACAGGAGGCAATTATTAAGGGCTTGCTTCTTCTCAGGCCCTGTGCTAGGCAACCGAAAATTCAGGTGTACTTAAAAGCAGTTAGCACCACTTGGCCTTGTCACATAGCAGGCCCTCACCCAACAGCAGTTATCAATCATGTGTTTCGTTTGTCTTTAGAAACAGCAGTCTACGTTGCATTTAAAAGGAAAAACTGAACAGAAATCAAGATTTTACACTGAACTGGAATTTTAACATCTGCCCAGGGGCCCACACAGGAGCAGTATCCTCCAGACAGTGAGTGGATAGAGTGCTTATGGTAAGATGCCCTCCTTCCCTGGGCCCAGCACCCTGGCCCACCCAGGCACCTTGGTATACTGTTCCACCAGCTTCGTGAAGTAGTTGAAGAGGCTGTGCTGCGGGCGGAGGAAGTCAAACTGGTAGTTGCGCTGCTCTTTCTGCATCAGCTGGGTCAGAAACTGGCGCCCATTCCTAGCCACAAACTGAGCTGTCAGCTTCACCACGTCCAGGTCAAAGGCTGAGATGGAGGGGGGGTCTGCGATGAACTCAAATTCAGGAGGGGGCTCTTTGGGCACGATGGTCTCTTGAATCACCTGCGCTTGCACCTAAGATGCAGAAGGAGCATGAGGCAAGAAGCACAGAGGTGGAAAGAACACCGATTTCTTGGCCAACTGTGGCCTCAACTCCCTGAATGGCTTCAAGTCAGACCTGTGCCCCTCTGTATCTCTGCTGCTGCCCTGAAATCGAGGGCCAAAACTGGGCAACAGAAGATCCAACAGGAACACGGCTTATTAAATCCCACCCGAGGGTGACGGAGGATGCAGTAAGCCCATGTGTACAGAGGACTCCACTGGACAGAGGACTCCCATGTTTGTTACCTCATTTGGCCTCCTCACAAACCACAAGGGGGACAAAACAGGTACTGTGAACCCTTTTTACAGATGAGGAAACTGAGGTAGCCTGAGGCCCTAGGAGTAGTAAACTGCAATGCAAGGTCTCAGAACCTACTTCAACCTTTACTTCCCATTGTAAAACAAGGGGCGGCCTTTGCCACCATTGTTCAGGAGTGAAACAAAGAGTCATTCCCAGTCCAGGTCTACACAGGAGGCAAATGTGCCAGCTCTTCCTGTCCTCACTGACAACACCAATCGTCCCTAGTGCCGAGTATTAGGGCAGGCCAGATGAAGGGGCCCTGGGAAGGTGAGACAGAAGGGAGACATGGCACAAGAAGGGGCCCACAAGCGACATCGCAGCACTGCCCTCACGCCACGGTCAAGGCAAAGAGTAGGAGCTGGGAACATGGACTTGAGTCCTGACTCTGCGGCCTTGGATAAATCGCACTTCCTGAGCCTCAGATTCCTCATCTGTAAAATGGTCACTCTGCTGGCCTCCTCATGCAGCCCCTCAGAGGCGCCAAGGAGACAAGGCCCCTAAAGCATAGAGCTTGGCAAGCAGCGCTGAGGAAATGTTAACTGTCAGCAGTACTTTGCTGTCTGAGCCTCAGCGTCTGCCTCTGAAAATGGGGATAAAAACCTCACGTCTCCCCCTGGGTGGTCATGAGGCTTGGACAGCAGAGTTTGTTGTCCTTCCCTCCCTGTCCTGGCCTCCCTCTCAGCTCTGGGGAAGGGGGCTAAGGGGGGAAGAGGGGAAGGGCTGGCTCCAACCTTCTGGGGCAGCTGCTGCTGGGTGACTTGCTGCTGCTGCTGCATAACCTTGGGGATGGCGGCTGAGGGCTCCTGAGCCTTCCCCTCCTTGAACTCGCTGACCTTGTGACGGTAATAGGCATGGTAAGGGTCGTTGGGGTTCAAGAAGTTGAACTTGGGGTTGTTGATCTCGTTCTGTCGTATCCTGGCTTCAAATTCAGGTCCATTTCTAGAAGGAGGAAAAAGCAAAAAAATTAACACTACAACCCTTGCAACTGCTTAGACCCACAACACTGCCCATTCAAGCCCCTCTGTGCCACCACCCATCACTCAAACTAGCACATCCCTCAGCCCAGCAGAGGTCCTCCTCGAGACTCCAGCGTCAACAGCCAGTGCCATCTGCCTCCGTCAGCCTGGCCCAGGCCTCCTGTGCCACAAGGTCTCCCAGACCTCTGTCATTCCTGCAGCTCCTCTGCCAGTTTTGCCATTTCCAAAACCATCTGGACTATTACTTTTTGCTTTTAGTAAAATCTATTTACTTTCAAAGATGTACTTAGGGCCGGCCCCGTGGCTTAGCAGTTGGGTGCGTGTGCTCCGCTGCTGGCGGCCCGGGTTCGGATCCCGGGCACGCACCGACGCACCGCTTCCCCGGCCATGCTGAGGCCTTGTCCCACATACAGCAACTAGAAAGATGTGCAGCTATGACATACAACTATCTACTGGGGCTCTGGGGGGAAAAAATAAATAAAATCTTTAAAAAAAAAAAAAGATGTACTTAAAAAGGAAGGCATATATTACACTACTTCAAATAAAAATCAGTATGGCTATACCAACGAAAGGCAGTCATAAAATTATATACAATGAAAACAAAGTAATATCATTAAAGTTTAGCTCAAAGTTTGCTCAGACTGAGGCCAGTTCTCTTAGTTAAAAAGGGGGATAACCGAGCATTGGAAAGGTGTTAGAGATATACTACCACCAAACTGAGACTCTGTCGTTTGGGTAACGAGAAGGATTAAAAAAAACATGAAAATGTAGACAATCTGATTTAACGCCTTGCCCAAATGCTGTCTAAAATCACCTCATTTGGGCCGGCCCCGTGGCTTAGCGGTTAAGTGCGCGCGCTCCACTGCTGGCGGCCTGGGTTCGGATCCCGGGCGCGCACCGACGCACCGCTTCTCCGGCCATGCTGAGGCCGCGTCCCACATGCAGCAACTAGAAGGATGTGCAACTATGACGTACAACAATCTACTGGGGCTTTGGAGGGAAAAAAATAAATAAATAAAATCTTTAAAATCACCTCATTTACCACTGGGTGAGGCCTACACAGGAAACACTGCTCTCCAAGGACCCAGATCTATGCTGCCGTGTAAGGCACATTTAGACGACAAGGGAGTGGTAAGACCGGCAGGGAGATCTCTCATCTTTCTCTGTACCTGGGACAGTTTTCCACATACACCCCATGTCCCACGTTTGTATGCCTTTAAGGATAATGAAAAAAACGTCCCTCTCATGATGTTTAGTGAACCCTGATTTTTTAAAGAGTCTCAATGGTAATATTTCAAGGTGTCACACATCCACAACACCTGTGTCAGGCAGAAAGTGCATTAACCTTAAAGACACAAGATATGGACAGAGTCCAGTTTTCGGTTCACTACTGACTGACTGATCAAGTTACCAAACTTCTCTTTGACTCAATTTCCCATGAGTAAAATGTGGCTAATACCACCTTCTCTCTCTACCTTCAAGTATTGAGAAGATGGAATTAGTTAAGGAGATGCCAAAGTCTTTTTGAATCATACAGTGGCCTGCAAATGCAAGGGCTGTACTCCTAGGAAGGCTAGAAGGGGCTGTTCCATAAACAGAGATGATCTGGGTATTAGGAGAGCCCAGCACTCAGAGATGCCCCAAACACACCACCAGGGGATGGCTCCAGGGGCTGGTGGCAGCCAGGTCTCTCCACTTTCTTCAGACTTTCACACCCTGGCCCTGTCACTTGAAGAGAGGGCAGGAGACAGGGTGCAGGCAATGCTGTGCCCCAGATTAGCCACCACAACAATCTGCACCATGACGGCAGTCATCAACACCCAGGCTAGCTCCTCTGCAAGTTCTGGTCACACCCTGCAGCGTGACTAACACCATGAGGTCCCAATTTGACAGTGCATTAGTCCAACTGCAACATCATGCCTGGGGAAGAAGCATTCTTCCCCCTCCTTAAATAATGCAAACCACACAAAAGGAGGGTGAATGCACACTGAAATACTGTAAAACTAGGCCACCAACCCAGCAAACATCCAGGGCAGACATAGGCCTGCTAGAAAAGGGGGCTCTGGTTGTCTCCTCTAGCACTACCTCCTAAGCCATAACCTCACCACATCTGGGAACAATCTGAAAGACGAAACAACAAGAAGGCAGGCATGTGCATTCCAAGATATTCTGTTGCTTTAAATTAGCTTAATGTTAATTTTAGAATTACATTCTCTAACACAAGGAACAGATTTCAGCAGAAAAAGACATGATTCTGACTCAACCCAGCTGGTAGGACAACCCAGCTGGTATTTCCACTTCAGTTTCCTGACAGGAAAAATGCAGGGAAGACCAATCCTAGGGACAAAAAACACCAACACTCAGTTGGTGATGTTTACTGCATGCTCTCTCAGTAAGTGTGAACCCAAAAGAAGGGAAGCAAGGGTCCTGCAGGCTTCCTTCAGCCCACAGTGAGATGCTGGTCTGTCCCTTCATTGCAACATAACAAAAGCAAGACCACAGGTTTTAGAAAAGCCTACAAGGCAAACATTGTAGTCAAAAATAGATCTAGAGATGTGGATGTATAGATTTATTTTTAAGGCAACTTGGATACTCTTTTTTTTATTTATTTTTATTTATTTTTATAATTTTATTTATTTATTTTTCCCCCAAAGCCCCAGTAGATAGTTGTATGTCATAGCTGCGCATCCTTCTAGTTGCCGTATGTAGGACGCAGCCTCAGCATGGCCAGAGAAGCGGTGCGTCGGTGCGCGCCTGGGATCCGAACCCCAGCCGCTGGTAGTGGAGCGTGCGCACTCAACCGCTAAGCCACGGGGCCGGCCCTTTTTTTTTTTTTTTTTTTAAAGATTTTATTTACTTATTTTTTTCCCCTAAAGCCCCAGTAGATAGTTGTATGTCACAGCTGCACATCCTTCTAGTTGCTGTACGTGGGACGCGGCCTCAGCATGGCCGGAGAAGCGGTGCATCGGTGTGCGCCCGGGATCCGAACCTGGGCAGCCAGCAGCAGAGCGCGGGCACTTAACCACTAAGCCACGGGGCCAGCCCTACAACTTGGATACTCTTATTTCTGTGGCAGCAGAGGATGGCACCCAATTATTGGAAAGCTACTTGGCAAAATGTTTTAAGAAATCTTTAAAAATCCTCTTTCAGCCAGTAATGTGCTGCACAGAATTTTCTTCTAATGAAACAATCTAAAAGAGAAAGAAAATGCTCAGAGACTTCCCCACAGCTTCATTTGCCAAATTGAAATGTTGGAAACAACCTCGAAGGAAAATGTTGACCAGACAGCCAAGACAAGGAAGGTCCATCACCTCCACATGGTGCATCCTCTCCAGGGGACCGCACAGCATCAGGAGACCACAGAACAACACAGGAAAACGCTTATAACAGTGTGAAAAGGAAAAGCAGGATGTGAAAGTATCTCTACTAGTATTACAATGATCTAAAAAAGGATGCCAAGGGCCAGAAGGAAACAGGAAAAAGTGAAAACAGCTGGCAGCAACTATTCTGATAGTGAGATTGTGGTGATTTCTTCCTCCAACACCCTTTTCCTATTTATTCTGGTTCTAAAATAGGGGAAAAAGGGAAGCATAAGTGTTTCTATGAGACATTAAATTTTTATCATAAACACAACACGGGCTGCCCTAAATCTGACATCATCTGACAACGTTCAACTAAGCACAGAGCAGTTTTAACCCAATACCCAGGTTACTCAAAGCCTTTGAGATGTGATGAGATAAACCTGCAGGAAGCATGACACAGTGAAAGACATCAACCAGAGTAACCTCTTTCTGTGTTTCATTTTATTAGGAGGTTGGGAAAGGAAGGAACCATCTATTAAATGATGTATTGTGATAGGAATGCTGCCTCAGGGTCAAGGCACAGCCCCTGGAGAGCACAGGCTCTGACTGAGGGCAGCAGTCTGCTCAGGGTCAGTTTGTAAAGAGAAGCCAGAAATCCAGACTTATTGTGCAATCTCCTTATTTTTAAACATTTTAAACAGTGGCAACTAATCCAAGTTTAAAAAAATACTGTGAGGACAAACAAAAGATCTGCAGGCTGGATGTGGCCTAATGGCTGCCAAAGGAATACTTTACCCTAAACTAGAGGATATGTTGACATTTGGAGTCAAGTGGCTACCAAGAAGATTCCATCTGGGGAAGTGTGTGTATAACTATGATGGGGAGAGATGAGAGGATCTCAGACTGATTTCCCTGCCATCTGAGAAGACAGCAAACACTGTATGATGTACCTGAACTGCATTCAGTCCCACAACTCACTCCTGCCTCACGACTCTGAGGTGGCATTTCATTCCATTTTGCACATGGGTCATTTGATGCTCTGGGGAATGCAGTTCTTGAATAATGAGAATGAGCAATCCCTTTTTTGTCTTCCTCAGCCCAGCAGCTCAGACACAGACACACACATTATCTGTGACAAAGCGGCTTTCCAGGCATCTCCTCAAGATCCTTTTGGAAGCCCAGGTTCCTGGTGATTCTGGGGCTGGATGTGACTGGAACTCTGCATTGCCATGCTATGTCAGAGACGCCAGTCCTGCCCGTTGCCTACCCTGCCGCCATGCTGTGGTTTTAGATGAGCTAATGGGCCTAAGCTGACAACACCCCCTCTAAAAACCCAGGCGTTACCCTTGCGCGGATTCAGGAGCTTTTGGTGCTAAAATCCACCATGACCCACATGAACAGAAGGAGCTATGTTACCTGGCCACAAAGCTGGCAGTCTTGTCGACGATATTCCTGACCTCTGGAGGAGGGTAAATAATCCCCACCACTGGCTTGGAAGGGGTAGAATCTTCCTTTGAAGATGCTTCTTCTTCTGTGGGCTGTGAAAAGAAGAAAAGGAAATAAGGTCTTCAAGTTCCTGGTTTGGGGCTGACCCCCACCGTTAGACTCCTCTAGGGTATCACTGAGAATATCGACTCTCTCCCATAGACTTCCCTTGATTAGGACCCGCTGCTCCAGAGGACTGGTTCTCTTAGCTGCACTGTGTTTGCATGGGACTCTCCCGGGGGACCAGTGAAAAGAGCAGCCTCCTTGGCTCCCATAAGCTCGACTGGCTCAGTAACACTGGGAATCTGCATTTTTACCAGTGCCCAGGTGATTCAGATGTGGAGGGGAACTGACCACATTCTGAAAAACCATGTTCCAGAATCCAGAAGGCCAGGTCTGTATCCCCATACCCCAGGATGCGCCTAGCACAGGATATTTAACAATTGTTTGCTAAATAAAGAAACAGGAAACTCCTTGCTGGCAGCTCCTTCTGCCTTGAATGTCCTTTCCTTCTGCATCCCTTCCATAGTCTGAACCACACTCAACGCTCAAATGTTTTGTGAAATTCCACTGGAATACTCAACGTTAATTGTCGCAGAAGTATCAATATTCTTTCCTCACTAGCTTCTTCTCCTTAGCAAAGGAAGGGTCAAATCTCTCATCTTAAGAGAAATAAAGTTTCGGGCTGGCCCTATGGCTTAGTGGTTAAGTGCACATGCTCCGCTACTGGCGGCCCCGGGTTCAGATCCCCGGCGCGCACCGATGCACCGCTTGTCCGGCCATACTGAGGCCGCGTTCCACATATAGCAACTAGAAGGATGTGCAACGGTGACATACAACTATCTACTGGGGCTTTGGGGAGAAAAAGGGAAAAAAAAGGAGAAAGACTGGCAATAGATGTTAGCTCAGGGCCAGTCTTAGCAAAAAGAGGAGGATTGGCATGGATGTTAGCTCAAGGCCGATCCTCGTCACAAAAAAAAAAGAAAGAAAAATCAAGTTTCTCCCCTGCCCTCACGTTCTTTTCTGCTGCTGCCTTCTCCCTCCCCCCTTTCCCCCCCAGCCCCGGAGCTAAACACCCTGAGTTCTCCCAGTCTTGCCATTCCCACTTCCTCACTTCCCATTTGGTCCTCATCCATTTCAACTGCTCTTGCCCAAGTCAAAAACTGACTACAGTGGTGATCTGGCTCTGTGACCAGTGACCACTCCTTCACAAAGTTCTCCACTCCTCAACTCCCACACCCTATTCTCACCTGTCTTTCCTTCTTGCTCACCATACGTTCCAAGTTTCCTGCCTGGCTCCTTTTCTTCACTTCCTGCCCTATAACATCGAGCATCCCCAGAATTCTGTTCTTGGTTCTCTTCATAGTATTCACACTGTCCTCAGTGAGGCACTCACAACCACATCCTCCATTTCCCCTACCACCTCTAATCCCATCCAAATTGACATCCCAGAGCTTTATCCAGCCAGACCCAGTTGACTCCTGGGCACTGTTATCTCTAACCTCTTTCCTGATGAATGGCCAACCATGTACCTGGTCACCCAGACCAGAAACTTGGGCCTCCTCTCCCTTCCTCAGCCTCTACAGTCAATAATAACATTTGTCAAGCACAGAATAGGTACCATATGCTTTCCTAAACACTTTATTATTATTTTTTAAAGATTTTATTTATTTATTTTCCCCCCAAAGCCCCAGTAGATAGTTGTATGTCATAGCTGCACGTCCTTCTAGTTCATGTATGTGGGACACAGCCTCAGCATGGCCAGACAAGTGGTGCGTCGGTGCGCGCCCGGGATCCGAACCCAGGCCGCCAGCAGCGGAGCGCGCGCGCACTTAACCGCTAAGCCACGGGGCCGGCCCCCTAAGCAATTTAAATATATTAACTCTTATAACCCTCATGAGAGCCCCAGAAGGTAAGTCAGTCCTCTTATTATCCTCATTTTACAGATGACAAAACTGAGGAATGGAGAGCTTAACTGCCCTCAATGACAGAACCAAATTTCCAACATCACTTTGGCTGGAGAGCCTGTACTATGAGCCATTTTGTGAAACGAACTTGCTCAGACCCTCTGCCTCATCACCCATCCTCAGCATTTTTTTTAATAAAGTGACTAATCCTCGGTCCTCCTAGCAATTCTCCACATCACTGCCTACCTAGCTGAATTTCTGAAACACAATGTCACTATCCAGCTTAATATCCTTGGTTTTCTCCCCGTTGTCTACTAGGCAAAGTTCAAATCCTGAGAATCCCATCTGCTGCCACCAGTTATCCAATGCTGTGCTTCAACCACACCTGTTTATTTACCCATGACCAGAGGGGCCATCTGATTCCTATCTTGGTATCTTTGCATTATTATTTGGTATTACCTTGTTTATTTTTCCCCAGTGACTGGGAAAACGCCAGGACACATGGGCACTTACATGTTTGTGGAAAGGGGACGGACCTCTTCTGTCATGTTCCCCACTGTATTCTGAACTCTAAGCAGTGGTTAGTATACAATATGTGCTCAATAAATGTTTGATGAATGATTAAAGAATGCTATTTCCCTTCCCCAACCACCTACCTGGTGAACTCTTATGCATCCTCCTAAAATCAATTTACCTCACTCCTGTGAGCTTCACCCACCTTAATCTCCTCTCTATCTCATCAAAGCCACGTTGATTAGATTACCATCTTACTTGAACCTGATACTTCTATTATAGGGCCAATCACACCATAACGCAATTATTTATGCACATCTTTCCTCCTCACCTGTTTGAGATCTTTTTAAGGACTGGCTGGAACTGTATCATTTACACTGGCGGGGCAATAAACATTTGTTGAGTATTCACGTACAGCTTCCCACTAGTCGGTGAGCTCTCTAAGGCAGAAATTGTACCTCATTCACTCCGGTAACGTCGGAGCCTGGCACCGAGTCTGGCTTAGAGTAAGCACCGAACAGATGCTGCAAATTAACGTTAAAAGATGTACCCTGCAGGCTGGGAAATTATAGAGATTACTGGGCAAAGGCTGGGGGCCGGCAACCCAAATGCAACAGAAGACCGGTGGATGGGCCGGATCAGTGCTTCTCAAACTCGAATGAATCACCCTGGAATCTTGTTAAAATGCAGATTCCTATTTAGAAGGTCTGGGGTGTAGACTTTGCAATTCTACTAAGCTCCCAGGTGATGCTGATGCTGCTGGTCCGCGGACCACACTTTGAGAACCACTGTTCTAGTGAGCTCGTTGCGCTACCGGAAAGCAGCGTAGGAAGCGCGCTGCCTCCTGGGACTTGCAGTCCCTCTAAGCCCTCCTCAGCCTTCCTGCAAAAGTGAGGAGCGCCCGCGCCAGAGGGAGGGCCCAGGCCTAGGCTCGGGCTGCCGGTAGAGGTGCGGGGGACGCGGTACCTGTTTGGGCTCGGTGGCCACCGGCGGCGGCGGGGGCACCGCCTGCACGGGTCCGGCCGGCATGACTGCGACGCTCAGGGCTGCCAGTCCGCCTCGGTGTAGGTGAGCGGTGCTCCGTCAAAAGAGTTTCCCCTCACCAACAGTACGACAAGCTCGCAAGATGGCGGCGACCGAACGAGTCGTAGCCGAGGAGGCAAGGCTGACGCACTTCCGGTCCCGCCCCTATTCCGTGGCGTCACTTCCGCCCCTTCCGCGCATGAGGCGACCCGCGCGAGACGCCGTTGCCATGGCAGCGGTCGGGGCGCCCGGCTCTGGTTTGTGGGAGATCCCAGGCGCGGCGGGCGCGCCGAGAGCAGTTCCATGAGCCCACCAGACACAGGGGCTGAGGCTGTGACGCCGGAGACTGGTGAGATGTTCCACATGGCAGACGCCCCCCGCACGCGCCCCCTCTCCTTTACTCCTCGGGTGGGTTCCTAGCTCCCTCCGACCCCGCCTTCTAAGGCCCCCGCTCCCTCCCATTGGCCTCTCTTTGGAGAGCCCCCCCCCTCGGGCCCGCCTCCTCAAAGCCCCACCTCCCTACTTCTTTAACCCTCTCTTCCGGTTCAGGCCCACCTCCCCCAGGTTCCTTTCCGGAGTCCGAATCCCTAATTTCCACTGGTCCCTTTTCCTGTGGGCGCGCCTTTTCTAGGTTCCACCTCCTGCCGTCCATAGTCCCGCCCTCAAGCCCCATGGACCATCTCAAATCAGGGCTGCTTCTTGAGGCTCCACCCCTCACTCCCACAGGTGCTCCTGCAGACCACTTCCTCCGCTTCCCCTGGCACACCTCGAATCCCACCTTTTTCACTTCCCCTCCTGATATCCTCTTCTCTCTGTCCCTTCTCCCCTCCCTCCCAACTCCGGACTGCGGGCCTTGCCTGGACTTCAATTTCCTCACCTGTGAAATGGGGGGATGATAGGAAAAAAATGGCCTCCTGTGACTCCTACCTGTTTCTCTCTCTCTTAGACACACACACACCCCATAGCTGGTTTATGTCATTGTTGTTATTATTAATGTAGAATAATAATGATAGCTAGGATTTATTGAACGTTTACCGTGAGCCAGCCCCTGTCCAAAGACTACGTGCATTATGTCATTTATTTCTTACAGCAACTTATTTACGGTTGAGGATAGTGAAGTTCGGAGTTGGTGGAGTGGGAATCCAAACCCAGGCCATTCTTACTCCTCTACTTGTGCAGTTACTTATTCCTTTGTGTTCAGTCAGTCCCTTCACTGTCCCCAGGGATCCAGGCAATTAGCAATCCTGAATCAGAGACTGACAACTGCCATATTGATGGTTTTAGAGTTTCCAAAGTGTTTTCATGGTGGTCACCTGGAATCTCAGCACACTGGCCGGGAGGTGGGCATAATCTTTACCAGAGAGGTAGGGTCTTAGGGCTCAGAAAGGGAAGGGGCTTGAATGTTGAACAGGAGTGGAGGAAAGATTCCTTACCTTCTCTGTGAATCAAAAGTCCACCTTGAGCTTGAGGGAACTGAGGAGAGGCAGAGTTAGCTGCTGTTCCTACCTCAGGCAGTGTTGGCTCAGTTAGGGCCATTGCCTGTGTGAGCTCGGGACCAGTGCAGGGCTGGCAGCTTCAGGCTGAGGGTTCCACTCAAGACCCAGGAATTACAGAGAAAGCTGTGTCAAATGCTCCTTCACTTGACACACACCTAAGTGGTTCTCAAACCATGCTTATATCTGCAAATCCCCAAAGTTCATAAGAAATGACATAAGGTAACGTTGGATATTTTTCAATGCTGTGTTTTCCTCTTGTATATTCTTGATTCTTTGGCATTTGCTGCTGCTTCTCAGAACTGGAATCTAACAGGAGTTGGCATCTCAGATGGCCCTAGATGGCCATAGTTATTTGAGGAACAGGTCAATGTTTCTTGGTGTCTTTGCAAGCAAGCGCTTGAGGTCCAGGTGCCACTTGAGTACAACTTCTCCCAGGGTAGAGTTTCTTGCTTTCTTTCTTTATTTCCTTCCTCCCATTCCAGGAAGGAAACTGGAATGTTTCAGTCTGTTGTTTTTTTTTGTTTGCTTCTGCCTCATTCCTTGGGGACATAAAATCTCACAGGTGGCAATATCTCATGAGAGGCAGTCACCAGGGCACCATATGTGTGCGGGATGTGGGCCTGGGTGTGTTTGTGTGTGTATTTGAGTGTTGTGGGACGGCTACTCATCGCCCTGTGGGTGGAACTGACAGAGCTGACACACTCAAGACTTGTCCACTCCAGAGACCCTCAGACATAGATGGTGGTTCCTGGCAGCTAGGGCTCTGTGTGCCTTGCTCTGTCCCTATTCTTTTTTTTTTTTTTTTTTTGATGAGGAAGATTAGCCCTGAGCTAACATCTGTTGCCAATCCTCCTCTTTTTGCCGAGGAAGATTGGCCCTGGGCTAACATCCATGCCCATCTTCCTCTACTTTTTTATATGTGGGACGCCTGCCACAACATGGCTTGATAAGCGGTGCGTATGTCTGTGCCTGGGATTCAAACCCACGAACCCCAGGCCACTGAAGCAGAATGCACAAACGTAACTGCTACGCCAGCGGGCTGGCCCCTCTGGCCCTATTCTTGCCATGGTGCCCAGCACGTAGTAGGTACTCAGTCACTGTTTGCTGAATGAACACATGAGATCTGAGCCTCTACACCTGCACTGTCTAGTCTGGTAACCACCAGCCTATGTGGTGGTGCATTTGAAAATGGTGGCTGGTCCAAATTGAGATGTGTTGTGTCAAATAGACACTGGATTTGAGACTTAATGCAAAAAAAGACTGTAAGAAAATCTCCTTGGGGGCCGTGGCTTAGCGGTTAAGTGCGCGCGCTCCGCTATTGGCGGCCCGGGTTTGGATCCTGGGCGCGCACTGGCGCACCGCTTGTCTGGCCATGCTGAGGCCGCGTCCCACATACAGCAACTAGAAGGATGTGCAACTATGACATACAACTATCTACTGGGGCTTTGGGGAAAAAAAGGAGGAGGATTGGCAATAGATGTTAGCTCAGAGCCGGTCTTCCTCAGCAAAAAAAGAGGAGGATTAGCATGGATGTTAGCTCAGGGCTGATCTTCCTCACAAAAAAAAAAAAAAGAAAAGAAAATCTTCTTGGGGCTGACCCGGTGGCACAGAGGTTAAGTGTGTGCGCTCCGCTTCGCTGGCCCCGGGAATGGCGGGTTTGGATCCCGGGCATGCACTGACGCACTGCTTGTCAAGCCATGCTGTGGCGGCGTCCTACATAAAGTAGAGGAAGATGGGCACAGATGTTAGCCCAGGGCCGATCTTCCTCAGCAAAAAAGAGGAGGATTGGCATTGGATGTTAGCTCAGGGCTGATCTTCCTCACCCAAAAAGAAAGAAAATCTCCTTAATAATTTTGTATTGATTTCATATCGAAGTGATAATATTTTGAGTATATTAGGTTAAATAAAATACATTGTTAAAGTTAGTTTACTGGTTTCTTTTTACTTTTTTTAATGTGACTAGTAGAAAATTTAAAATCCCATATGTGGCTTGCGTTATATTTCTTTTGGCCAGGGTTGCTCTAGAAGCAGCATAGTTTGAATACAGAGCATAAATGTTGGACTCAAGAATCCCAGCTCCCTCAGTGACCTTGGGCCAGCCCCTTAACTTTCTAGAGCCTGAGTTTTCTCATCTGTATAAAGGAAGTGGATTCAGGAAGTGGCACACAGTAGGTCCTGCAGTCAGAGCTAGCACTGTTGAAGTGTGCCCTCTGTGCTCAGGCTCAATGCAGGCCATCCCACCTGCCCTTTCCCACCCCATTCCTCCAGCCTGGATCACCCTCCCTTTCTTCCCGGACAGACTCCTGCCTGCCCCCCAGGGAGCCCTCCCTGAGTGTCCAGTCACTGACTGTTGCTTTCATTGGTTCCCAGGGACTGAAGAGCTGCTCGGGGCCAGCCCTAACACAGGATACAGGAAGCCAGGCACCTGGGTGATCCTCTGACCCTGAGCCCCAGAGCCCAAAGGCTAGTCCAAGAGCTCGACACACTCAGACATCCAGCTCCAGGAGCAGGCACCTGGGCAGAGGTAAGGCCAGGGCCCAGTCCTCTGGGAGGCCGGAGAGGCCTGCTCAGCTCTCAGGAACCACCCCTGGGTGCCTCTGAGCTTCCCAGCACCTGTGGGCACAGGCTGGCCCTCAGGTCCCTTGGCCCAGGCGTCCAGGTCATACTGCAGTGAACTCAAAAGACAGTCCATGTGCTCGCAGGGAGATGAATTGCCAACCGCAAATAATTTCTCAATGATTCAGTGCCAGTGTGGTGTGTGCTGCGAGGGAAAAGAACAGGATGCTCTGAGAATGTGTACCAGGGGACCTCACCTGGCTGGGTACCTGAGGGAGATATCTTATCAAGAGGAAGTATGGGGACGGGGCACATTCTGGGTGGTGAGAAGCTGAGATGGAAACAGACCACGCAGGGCCGGAGCTGGAGAAGCGTTCCAGTCTTTATGCTGGAGAAAGCTGATCACTCTGGCTGCCATATACAGAACGGGTGGGCGAGATTTTGCTGGGCAGAGGGAAGAGGGTGACCCCTCAGGGACGCTGTGGCAGTGGCCTGGGGAGATAGTGGAGTGTGGAGCAGTGTCAATGGACAGAAGCGGTGGATTCTCAGTGTGGTCCGGATGTAGGATTGGCATCACTCACTGCTTGCACGTGGGGGTAAAGGAAGGGGATTCGAGGAAGTGCCCAGGTGCACTCAGTAGGGGTCCTGTTTTCTGAGATGAGGGAGGTTTGGGGGTAGAAATAGGCTGGAGGAAGAGAGGTTTCCCAGGCAAGCCTGGATTGGTGGGGGTCAGAGTGGCCGTGGCCTAAATACTGCCCAAGCAGCCCCTGCATTGCAGGGAGGAGCTGTAGTGCAAGGAAGCACTTTCTGCTGCTGAGAAATCCACAAGGGACAAGGGGCCCCTTCCGCAGAGTGGGGAGGGACCAGGGCTCAGCACACACAGGGCTGCCCAGCTTTGAACAGAGTCCTGGCTCTGACACCAGCTACCAGAGGGTGAAACCCCCAAGGCAGCCGATGAGCCACAGGAGGGGCCAGGACAGTGTCGGGCTTTGTGGATGGTTCAACCAAATCACCGTCTTCAGATGTCCACAGACTCCGAAGATGGACGAGAAGCATTCTGGGTGGGCCGCAGGGGAAAAGGGGAAGTATAGGAGGCAGGCAGCGGCTCCAGACAAGGATGGTCTTTGCTGTTGTTACTGCTAATAATAGTAATCACAATAATAATAGTTACTATTGCTTGAGAACTTTACTGGTGCCTTGCCCTGGACCAAGCAAATTACTTGTGGACAACTTTAAAGGCCTCACAACCACCTGGCCTGGTTGGGGACCGTGTCCCCATCTTACAGTGGAGGCAGCTGGGGCTCAAAGGGGTGCAGTGACTTGCTCAAGGCCACACAGCCAGGAAGGGGCAGGGCTGGGACTCTCTGTATCAACATATAGTGGGCCCCCGTCCCAAGAGTGATTAGGATAGGTATTGATAGAAATTTTCACATTTTCCTCTTTCACACCTTAAGAATTGTTTTCCCTCAAAAGTCAATGTGTTTTAAATTTCTTTGTGGATTCTTTTTCTTTTCTCCATTCAATTACTCAGTTGTTCACTTGCCAGTGAGCCTCTACAATGGGCCAGGCCCCAGGCTGGCCACACTGGGGTACCACAGTGACTAAGGTGGTCTGAGGACCTGGCCTGGAGAGCAGAGGCCGTTTCAGCAGAAAGCAATCAGGGCTGAGGTGGGGGAAGCCCAGAAGGATTATCTAACCCAGCCTGATGGTAGAGGATGCTCAGGGAGGGTTCTCAGGGAGGAGGTGATATCTGGGAACCCTGAAGGATGAGTGGAGTTAGCTAGGTGGTGGGATTGGATGGGGGAAGCATGATTCAGACAGAGGGGACACATGGGCATGGATTCAGAAACAAGTGGCTGCACATGAGCTGCTGCTCGTAGCTGATGTTGGTTGGAGGGGAAGGTATGGGGCAGGTAGAGGGTGATTAGACAGGGAGGGGTGTGGCTGGAGATGGCCTTTCTCCCAAGGGCCACAAGGAGTCTTGAGGCGTTGTTGGCCAGTGTGACATGGTCAGATAGGGTTTGGTCTAGACCTTGAGAGCTGAAGTGGATCCGATTGGAGTGGGCAGGCCTGTGGCCCAGCTGGAAGCTGCTGCAGTGGTCTAGGCGGGAGATGACAGTGGCCTGGTGTGGTCCAGCACTCACTCCCCATCATGCTGTAGCTACAACTCTCTTTTAGTTGTCAGTTGCCTGTTCAATGGTTTGTTTGCTCAGGGAGAGAAAGATGGTAGGTACATTCTCGTTCACAGCTGTATCTGCCCAGCATTTAGCAAGGACTGTGGGACGATGGAATCGGCAGAGTGGGCATGGGGTAGGGTGGATGAGGGAGGCTGGTGAGGTCACCCACAACCAGGTCCCGAAGGACCTGGTGACCTGGGGCCAGGGAACAGACTTCTCCCTAGGGTCTAGGTTGGACTTTCAGCCTAGGAGCCACTGGGCAGATCAGGGATTTAGGAAGGTTCCTCCAGCAGTGGTCACATGGTGCTGGCTAATGGGGATCCTCTCTGCCCACCCCAGGAGCCACGAGGATGGCGCACCTGCTGGGCAGCCAGGCCTGCATGGACAGCTTGCGCAAGGACCTTACCGACCTGCAGGGCGCCATCGTGGACGTGTTCTCCCGTGCCGGGCCCGTGCGTTTCCCCTCCTGGAAGTTCCCTGACCGAGTAGCCTGTGACCTGGACATGGTGGCCCTGCTAGAGCACTATGACCATGTGCCGAGTGACCCTGAGTTCACGCAGCTCTCCCACGCTGTTCTGCTGGAGCTGGTCATCGACAGGTGAGTCACCTCGGGTTGCTGGCACCCTCCCCTTAAACCAGTAGCAGCGGTGGTGATGACATTGGTAACAACAGTCGCCTTTGACTGAGTACCTGTTGGGGGCCAGCTCAGCTCAGGGCCCTCACAGTGATCTCGCCTTGTTCGTGCTGTGCTGGGCCGTCCTATCCTGTCCACCCTCAGGGAGCTGCTGGCCGCCCTGTTGGTCTCTGCAGCACCACAGCTCTGACGGCTGCCTCTCTGGCCACTGCCAGCTGCCTCCTGAGGGTTTCTGTGTGTCAGGGACACCACACCTGCTGCTCAGAGTTTCCATCCCAGGCTCTTTTTCCTGGTGTCTTGTGGGCTGTGCTGTTCCCTCTGTGTGTCACAGGACCAGACACGGGATGTGTTTTTCCAAATCCTCGCCCGGCTGGGAAGAGGCCAGTGGATTCCCCGGCGGCCCCGCCACTTCTGCGCTATCACTAAAGTCACTTCCACTTCCTGGGGACTGTAACCCATGCTCCCTGTGCTCCAAAACCTTATACACTAATGAGGTCATGGAGGCCCAATAGACGGGGACCCCAGCAGTTCTGGGATGGCCTGCCTGGGGACAAGGAAGCCCGGGTAACCACTTAGCGGCCTGGAGGAGGAGCCCTTGGTGTGAGAGCACCATTTGTAACCTGGGAGGGGCTGAACCTGTGTAAGCACGGCACACACCTTCCTTCCTCCGTGGCTTTGCATATGCTGTGCCCTCTGCTAGGAACGCCCTGCCCACGCCTTGCTGGTCCGGCCGGGCCCCACTCATCCATCAAGGCCCAGTTTACCCATCCCCGCTGTGAAGCTATTGTTGACATGGCTTTCTGCCCTCTGCCACATCCCTCTGCTCACCTCTGGCTGAGCTTGTCAGAGCCTCCTCTGGGCTTCTATGTGTGTACATAACTCCTGGCAGAGGCTGCTGGGTTTGAGACCTAGACCAGCCTGGGAGCCCCGGAGGACAGGGCTGCAGCCGCCGGCTCAGAGTGTAGCACTTGGAGGTGCTTAGTTCATGTCAGGGGATGGGATTACGGCTCAGGGTGAAGATAATGCAGCAGCACAGCATCTCCCGTCAGGAGGGTTTGCCTGAGCAGGCAGATCACTCTGTCAAGGCCATGCTCTGTCCTCTTTCCAGGCCCTTTCCCTCTCCCTAGTGCTGCTCAGCACCATGGCACAAGCACTGTTGTCCCCATTCACAGAGGAGGACACCTTGGCCCAGAGTGGGGCAGAGACTAGAAGTGGTTGGCACCTCCTTCCCTTCTCTGCCCAAGACCCCAGTGGGTTTGAGATGACCCCCAGCACCTGCCACAAGATAAGGTCATTTATCTGCCTGGTATCTTTTGTAAATGCAATACTTCTTCCTTTAAAATTGCTTAGTTCCGGGGCTGGCCCGGTGGCATAGCGGTTAAGTGTGCGCACTCTGCTTTGCCGGCCTGGGGTTCTCAGGTTTGGATTGCGGGGGCAGACCTACACACTGCTCATCAAGCCGTGCTGTGGCGATGTCCCACATATACAATGTAGGAAGATTCGCACAGATATTAGCCCAGAGCCAATCTTCCTCAGCAAAAAAAAGAGGAGGATTGGCATCGGACATTAGCTCAGCGCTGATCTTCCTTACATACTTACATACATTCATACATAAAATAAAATAAAATTGCTTAGTTCCCAGGCAAACATAAACTTATCTTCCCAGCACCACTTTTCCTTAAAATTAGCACCTGACTCTGATTTTGAACTCCAAGGTTAGGATAGAGGCCTAGCTCTCTTCCCTCCATCTCCATTGTCACAGAAGCAGCCCACCTTGCAGGAGAAGCCCCTGACTAGAATCAGGAAACTGAGGCTGTGGGCAGGCTCCTCCCCTCCTAAGGTCTCAGCTCTGTTGTCCATCAGGTGAAGGCTTTGAGCATGTGATGTAAGGCAGCTACTCACCCCTCACTTTCTGAGCACTCAGGATGCAAATGAGGCAGGCTGGGCCTCCCAGAGCATCCTGGTCCAGTGGGGAACAGCCAGTCAGAAGTGCTGCCACCCAGGAGGCCCCCAAGCTCAGCCCTCAAGGAGGGCTTCCTGGAGGAAGTAGCTCTTGGATTGGGTTTGAAGCTGGCCAGGCAGAGCATCTTTCGAGATGTTCCAAGTCCCTGATGCCTGGGCCAGTTCCCCAGAGTCAGAGGCTGCTGGTTGTGTGACATGAGGGCACACTGGTGCTGGGCTCTGCCCCAGCTGACCCTGCCTCTCTGGCCACAGGCTCCTGCTGCTGCTTCAGAGCTGTGCGAGCTATTTGGAGAACCTCGGCTCAGAGCAGACAGTGCCCCCTGCCCGGGCTGCAGGGCCCTGCATGTCTGTGGGGCTCACGGTGCGGCGCTTCTGGAACAGTCTGCTGAGGCTGGGCATGCTCTACCAGCAGGCAGCCCCCCAGGTACCAGCAGGTGGCTACCCTTCATTCCCCAACTGTGGTCACCCTCACACCAGTCTACCCTGTCCCAGCTTTCTAGCACACCAAACGTGCACCATATCCATTGCTGGCTCCACACTGCCTGAAGGAGATAGTGTCAACTCTGGAACCTCCCAGTCAAGGCCCACGCAGCTCGGCAGTTAGCAGCACAGGCCTCGGGGTCATGTCTGGGCTACTTGGCTCTGCTGTTTACACCGTGGGGCTTTGGAAAAATCCTACCTACTCTAAACCTCAGCTTGTGCATCTGTACAATGGGAGTAATAACAGTCCCTACCTCTCAGGATCTTGTTGGGTAATAGAGTTAATATGAGCCCCATTTGTTACGGGTTATCCCGGTGGAAGGACCACCGTCACCATAAAGGGGAGGAAACAAACTGACGGTGACTCTGGTGACATGAGAGCAAGCAAGTCTACCAAGCAAGAGCCCCGTAACCAGCAGCCGTGGCTGTCACTGTCACCCTCCCAGTACCACGCGTGTAACTGCAGTGAGCCTGGTGGGTGGGGAGGGGCAGCAGAGAGGAGGCCTGGGCTTGGGAAGTTGAGACAGCAGAAAGAAAGAAGGTTCTCTCTCTCATTCACGTTGGTGTCAGATGACATCTGAGGGTCTGAGCATCAGGAGAGGCTGTCACAGAAATCCCCAGGGAACTGGTCACCTCCCAGACCTATCCTCCTCACCTGCTTTCCCTTTCTTTTCTTGACCACAGAAAAGGGCAAACCAAGGAGAGACCCCCACTTCTAAGCCCACAGCCACCGGCGAGCCAGCCAGGAGCCCTGAATTTGTGACTGCCAAGTTCATCAAGCCTCCTTCCCCAATGCCACTCTTGCCCCAGACCTGCCAAGAGGCAGACAGCCTCGCCGTCAGAGTCTCCCTGCAGCGTCCAGCCGGGACCACCAAGAACACCAGGAGTGTCCGCTCCCAGACCGTGGAGACGGCCCTGGTGCCCTGTGATGCGTGCACCAGCGTCCAGGGCAGCCTGTGGGAGGTGGGCAAGGTGGTCATCAGCCTGTGTCAGAGCCAGAACTTGCCCTCGTCCTTAGGCCAGTTCCAGCAGCTGGTGCGGGACAGCGTGGGGCTCAGGCCGCTGCCGGCCACCACCATGGGCCACTGGGCCACAGAGCAGAGCAAAGACCTGACGCGCCTCAGTAAGCATGTGGGGGCCCTTACTCAGCTCGTTGGGCCCCTCAGGGCCCAGCTGGAGGAAGCTGAGGGGCAGAAGGATGGCCTGAAGAAGCAGGTGGGCAAGCTGGAGCAGGCGCTGCAGCAGGAGCAGGGGGAGCGGCGGCGGCAGGCGGACGAGGCCAGGCAGCGCCTGGCCAAGTGGGAGCACGACAAGCAGCAACTGCTCGCAGGTCTGTGCCCTGGGCTCTGCTGCAGCCTTAGCTCGGGCTCCCCCAGAAGCAGACCCGAGACAGGGCTGTGGGTGCAAGTAGTTGGTGAGGAAGAGACCCCGGCTGGGGAGTGGGCAAGAGACGCAGGGAAGGGAAGGCAACGAGAAAGGGTGTGCTCATCAAGCCGGTTACATGGCAGGCAGCTGGAGCTTCATCCCACTGGGGAACACTGGAGCCGGTGGTGTAAAACAATGCCTCAGAGTTGTCCCCTTAGAGGGGCGAGGGAGCCCAGGGATTCCTACACTCCTGTAGGTCACTGAAGGGGACTCCTGGGGGAGTTCATTCCTCTGGCAACTCCAGCCAGCAGAGCGGCCTCTTTGGCTTCAGCAAAAGCCATTGGGCAAAGAGATGTTGCTGTGGCACTGGAAGTTGGCCAGTGCTCGCTGATGTGAGGCCTGAGGGATTCGGGCAAGTTGCTGCCCTTTCCAAGCCTCACTGTCCCCCTGACGGAGGACACCAAGGCCAAGAGAGGTGGAGAGACATGCCAGCCAGCCAGTAGCAAGCAGGGCAGATGGGGCCCAGGCCTCCTGGCCCCTGCACACCGCAGGGGCTGCCACTGCTCTGCAGGGTGCACTAGGTGTGGAGACTGCCAGCCAGGCCCAAGGGAGCCTCTGAAGGGCCTCTCTCTTGGCTGCCGTAGAAACAAGTGACCTCAAGAGGAAGGTGGCCATCCTGGAGGGGGAGCTGAAGCAGCAGAAGGAGTCCATGCAGGCTGTGGGTGAGGAGCCCCGTTGTACGGCCCTGCATCATGGGCCCTGTGCCCAGTGGTGGCTGTATGAGCCCCTCCATCTCTGTTCCTTGGGCTTCCAGGGTAAAAATAAAGGGAACCACACAGGAGGGTGGGCCTGACCAGCCACACTGTTGGGTGATGACCTGAGCCCGGGTGCCACCTTCTATTCTCAGAACCCACCTCAGGTGGGGTTCAGAGCCCCATGTTGTGGCTAAGGACACTGAGGCCCAGAGACGTGCCGTGACCCTCCCCACTCAGGTCCTGTCCTGGATCGGAGGCACTGCAGGGACTCGCACCCAGGGCTCCCCTGCCCTACCCCTTCCCATGCCTGCTCAATCCTGTAGAGACCAAGGCCCAGCAGCTGCAGGAGGAGGCCAAGTGCAGGGCGGAGGCCGAGAGGCAGGTGCAGCAGCTGGAAGAGCAGGTGCAGCTGCTGGCAGGGCGGCTGGACGGGGCCAGCCAGCAGATCCGTTGGGCCAGCACAGAGCTGGACAAGGAGAAGGCCCGCGTCGACAGTATGGTCCGCCACCAGGAGGTGAGCCCGGGGACCTTGCTGGCGCTCTGGGCACCTGCAATGTAGGCTGCAGGGAGAGAGGGCTCCACTGGTGGGGATGGGGGTTTATCTGTGTAGGGTACCTGCTCTCCAACACACACACACCCAAGTTTTGTTTTGACTGATCTTTTCCAAGAGTCTGAGCCCTCCCCTGAGCCGGGCACTGGGGAAACAGGGACCCAGGGACACATACAGCCAAATGAGGCTTTGCTCTGGAGGACCTCCCCGCCCGGCAAGGACGAGCGGTTGTGCCACCATAACTCTCCTGCCAGATGGCTAAGGGGCTGGAGAAAGTGCTGCAGGGGTCCAGGGAGGGATGGTCACATCTGCCTGTAGGAATCCAGGATGGCTTCTGGGAGGAGCTGGCCTTTGACCTGGATGCCAATGGCTGGTGATTAGTCCATCAGCCAGAAGAAAGATAGGGCAGAGGGTGAGCCAGGGCCCAGGGCCCGGGATATGGCTGTGCTCTGGGCATTGGGGCCTTGCCCAGGAGTCCCCAAGGGAGTGGCTGAGGGAACAAGTGACCTGTCATCTAGAGAAGGGGGCAGGTCTGGGGGCTGTCCTGGCTGGGTTTAACCTTAGATGTTCAGTGGGGAGCCAAGATCCAAGGTAGAAGTCCCCAGGGTCAGGCATGGCCAGGATAGGGAAGCCTTTCAACCCCAAACAGTGCTTTTCTCGGTGTCTTAGTCACAGTCACCGTGCATCAGGTGTCTGCTGTGAGCCAGGCACTGGGCTTCAGCCTCTGCAACCCCCTCATTCTTACTCCTCGCCACAGCAGGAGGTAGATACTCTTGTCATCCCCATTTTACAGATGAGGAAACTGAGGCTTGGGGAGATTAGGGAAATTGTCCAAAGCCGCACAGCTAGCCAGTGGTGGAGCCAGGACTCAGAGCAGACTGGTGCTGGTTCTTGCTGCTTTGCACTCAGTGGGTGTCAGGAAATGTGGGTTCCAAGTGACATGGGTTGATGGGACACTAGTGACCTGAGGAGAAGAAAAGTATACTTGCCAGAATTCCTCTTCAAGTGGAGACTGTGTAACTGGAAAGAAGTGGGTGTGAGGCCGACAGAGTCAGGCAACTGCTTTCCAAGGGGGCGGGGTCTGCAAGCTGGGGGGCCTGGCCTTGATGGGATTGGGGTGTGCATCCATCTTCCACTCCACGCTGTGCACAGCCTCCTGCACACAGAGAGACGCGACTCTAGGGGGAGGGCTCAGAGGGTCGCAGATATGGTAGCTCCTTAGTCCCAAGTGGCTGGGCCTAGCCCCAGAGGCCTCATGGCCTCCCCGCCTGCCCACCCGGCTCAGTCCCTGCAGGCCAAACAGCGAGCCTTGCTGCAGCAGCTGGACAGCCTAGACCAGGAGCGCGAGGAGCTGCGGGGCAGTCTGGACGAGGCCGAGGCCCAGCGGGCCCACGTGGAGGAGCAGCTACAGAGCGTGCAGAGTGAGAGGGAGCAGGGGCAGTGCCAGCTCCTGGCCCAGCAGGTGGGAGTGGGCAGGGTGAGGGTGCTGGGGGCAGCTCTTCCCTTTCACCAGAGGAGCCTCCAGCCAGCTGAGTGCCTGCAGGCCTGACCCGTGTCTGGGGAGTAGGGGGGTGGGGTGTCCCCAGGGGAGCTGGGAGCCATTCCTCAGACAGGGCCTGAGCCTCCCCCTGCCCCAGGAGCTGCTGCAGAGCCTGCAGCAGGAGAAGCAGGGGCTGGAACAGCTGACAACGGAGCTGCGGCTGACCATCTCAGAGCTGGAACGGGAGCTCGTGGAGCTGAGGGAGCGGGAGCGGCTGCTGGTGGCCTTCCCGGACCTGCATAGACCCATCGAGACCCAGATCCAGAGTAGGGGCCCGGGGGTGCTGCAGAGGGCCTGGGGCGGGCAGCTGAGGGCTCACCTGGGCAGGACACTGTGGTCTGCAGCTCCCAGGCTGCAGCAAGGGCGGGGAGAGCAGGGGTAGCCAGCAGTGCGGCCCATACAGAGCCCCCACGACACACAGGTGCTTCACGTGTTATCCTCTGTATGGATGGGGACAGGGAAGCCCAGAGGTGTGGTGACTGCCCATGGTCCCATAGCCAAATCCAGATGCAGGCAGACCTGCATCGGTCGCCTGTGCTCTTCACCACGTCACATGCCAGTCCTCGACGTCCCTGTGTCCCCCATGCTGCGTCTCCCCAAACCACATCATGGGGTCAGCTCCAGGGCACAGCCCCAGCTCTCCAGTGTCCTGGACCCCGTGGCACAGCGGAGGATTTGACTCCAAGCGACCTGGGTTCTCGTCCCAGCCCCTCCAGCCCTCTAGAGCTCTGGGGGTGAATCATTTGCAGAGCTGTTGGGAAGATCCTCTACAGTTAAGCTGCTCATGATAAGTCATCACTCCTGAGCGCTGACTACGTGCCAGGCCCCTCGATGCCTTCTCAACTGCCCCGCAGGGCGGGTAGCAGCCCCTTTTTACAAACCAGGAAACCCAGAACCAGAGCGGGCAGCAACTTGCCCGGGTTCACAGAGCCGAAAGAAAGCATCCATCCCCCGAGCAGTGGGAAAGAACGGCCTTGCTGAATTCCGGTGACTCATGCCCAAGAGCCGCTGTGTGACTCGGGACAACTCACCCTCCCTCTGGCCCTCTGAAAACAGGTGGCCTTGGAAGAGATTCACTCTCTTGCCTATTTGCCGAGTCTTCAGTGAGCTCTAGGTCCCACCCAGCTCTCAAATTCTATCCTGCTGTGGTCACTTCCCAGCAGGTGGGGGGATAAGGCCTCAGGAGAAGGAAGATGAGATGGGAGGCCCAGTGCAGTGACCCTGCCCAGCTCCCCTGTGCCTGCCGGGCCACCAACCCAAGGCACACGCCAGCTGCTGTGCCTGCCCTCTGAGGTACTGTCCCATTGGGCACAAGAGGCAGATCTGGCAGGGTGAGGTGCCAGATAGCATGTCCCCACAGGCTCCGGCAACGTCACGGATGACATGGAGAGGCAGGTGGAGGCCAACGACATCCGCATCCGGGTCCTGCAGGAGGAGAATGGGCGGCTCCGGTCGATGCTGTCCAAAATCCGGGAGGTGGCCCAGCAGGGAGGCCTCAAGGTAGGCACCCTGGCTCCCCCACCTGAGAGGGCCGGCCCTTGGGGACTTGGAGGAGGCCCCCGACTCAGCAGAGGTTTTCAGACCCCACCCTGGGAACCTGTCGAGAGCCTGCCTCATCACACATGACTTTAGGCCGTGCTGTTGTGAACTATCTTCCACATTTCTAGAAGGTGTGCGAGTGTTAACAGTGCTTTCTGGTTCCAAACCCCTCTCTGGCCATTCGTGCCTTGATTTCAAGTGCAACCAGGAGTCTTGTCAGAAAGCAAACTTTCCCACACTTAACCACAGCAGAGGCAGCCCCGGAAGGCTTCCCAAACCCTGCCCCTCAGAGAGAGGGGCTGTGGGTACAGGTTCGGCCCACCCCCCCGCCCCCGGCTACGACACCCTCTCTGAGCAGTGGGGAGGGGACTCCTGAGCCTGAGCTTGGCTTTCTTTGCAGCTGATCCCTCAGGACCAGCTCTGGGCCCCTCCCAGCAAAGGAATCCAGGGAGCAACGCCCCCAGCCCAGGCCCAGAGACCATCCCCAGGGTGAGTGAGGCTCTGCCAGAGGCAGGGCAGAGAGGGGGAGGCTCGTCCCCCTCGCTCACAGGGGATCTTGCCATCTGGTCCTCCCTCAGGCCCCTGGGCAGGCGGCACCCACCTGGCAGCAGGACGGCTAGTGCAGGCAGGACCCTCACAGGCCAGCCCCGGCTATCGCTGCCTCAGCAGCCCTGCAGCCGGCCCAGCAAGTCCTCCCTGGAGAATGTGACCCACTCAACCACCTGCGCCCAGAACCCCATCTGGGCCCTGGCCAGGCTGAGGAGGAGACTATCACCGGGCCAGGGCCAGGCCAGCCCTGCACAGCAGCCCCAGGAGCGGCCCATGTAGCCTGCAGTGAGATGGGGATAGAAGGCAAGTGGCTGGTAACCCACCCAAATGTAATAAAGCCCCCGCCATCTGCCCACAGCAGCCTTGGCCTCACAGCACCGGCTGCGCCGGGGGAAGTGTCCTTCCTTCCCCATCCTGGACAGGGACCACTGAGCCATGCAGGTCATCGGCCAGCAGAGGCCTGGCACATTGTGGGCCCTCAGTAAATGGGAGCTTCCTGCCTCCCTCCTGACAGGGGCAATGGGAGAAGAGGGCACACTGAGGGCAGAAGGAAGCTTCTAGCAGCTGGGTCAGGTGAAAGGCAGTCTTTTGATCCCCATAGCAAGGGCCAAGGGGTAACCTGGGCTCAGTGACCCCCAAGAACAAAGAGCAGGGTCAGGGGAGGGTGTGTGCAGGGGAGGGAGAGCAGCTACAGAGATGGGCCCCCTCCCGGTGAGGATGTCTGAGGCAAGGAAGAAGTCAGAGACTGGGCTCCCCGAGGCAGGCAGAGGGCAGCGATGCCTTCCCCAGCCCCAGATCCAGACCTAAACCTGGGGATGGAGACATTAAAGACCCAAGAAAGTCAGCCCTCCTTTCCCTGAGGAACTCCTCGCATCCACGAAATGTGAGTCACAAGAATTTCTCTAAATGCAGGAGGGTGGACCCCTGGGAGGCCACTGAAGGTAGGGCAAGGCCTCACCCAACCAGAGTGGGACACCTCAGCCAGCTTAGGTTTTCACAGGCCTGCACCTTGGGGCCTGGGCACTGACGCCACCAGCCACACCAGACCCATAGCAGTCGTTTCCTCATGAAGGCTCCAGTCTGTCCTGAGTCACTCTATCTGTAAAGGACAGGCTCTAAGACCTGCCTGAGGACTTCTCAGTGTGGCACTCCCAGCTTCCTGTGACACTTTCCCCTGGTGAGGAGGCCAGCAGGTAGAGCTCTTCAGTTTACAGAGGAGGGCCAAGAGGGGCCATGGCTGAACCAGGGTCTGCCCCCCTCTCGCTTCTGTGGAGCCTGGGGGTTCCTGAGGGAGGCTGGGGTGCCTGGCCCTGCCCCTCAGATGACAGCTAGTTCTCGGTAGGGGGGCTCCCTGAGGCAGGAGGCCTGGGCCAAGTGCAGGGGGAGGACCCGTCACAGCTCAGCTCTTCTCTGCATCCATTTATTAACTCGCTGTTCTGTAGGTCAGATGTCCAGGCCTTGTATGGCTGGGTTCTCTGCTCAGGGTCTTAGAAGGCTGAAATCAAAGTATCTGCCAGGTCACGTCCCTTTCTGATGGCTCTGGGGAAGAGTCCAGGCTCATTCTGATTGTTGGCAGAATTCCGATTCTTGCAGCTATAGGACTGGGGGCCATTTCCTTGCTGGCGGCTGTCAGCAGGGGCCAATCTTAGCTCTTAGAGGCTGTCTGCCTTCCTTGCCACGTGGTCCCCTCCATCTTCAAGTCAGCAACAGAGAATTTCTCACCTGGTTAGGTTAGGCCCACTTGGATACCTTCCCTGTCTTAAGATCAGCTGTGCCATTTAACATAACCTAATCAGGGAAGTGAAAGCCTTCCGAGTCACAGTTCCAGGATTCTGCAAGGCACAAGCATGGGGGCTGGGGGCATCTTGGGGGCCATCTGAGAATCCACCTCCTGCAGGCAGTAGAACTCAAGGCGACTTGTTTTTTTAATCTTAAAACATCCACACAAATTTTACTTCTTATCTTAAAATATATACATGTTTATTTTAATATTAAACCTCCCCTATCTTCTAAAAAAATGGATGCCTCTGGAAGATGCCCCACATTTATCCTGTGGCTTCAAGTATCCTGGTCAGCAACCCGTAGCCCTGCTGAGCAGCACAGGACTGGATGGTTTCTAAGGCCTCTGGTCCCAGCCAGGCCTGAGGAGGGAGCCCGGCCGGTCAGGCAGTGGAACCTGCGGCTCCCAGTGTCCAAGGACCAAGGGCAGCAGAGAGTGGAGGGGCCTCTGGGTTTAACATCACAGCCTTGACCAAGATGGGTCCTGAAAGGTGGTCAGGCTAAGGTGCCCCCAAGGCCAGATGGCTCCTCCCCCAACTCACCCCCCCAATAAATAAGCACAAAACCCGACCACTGCAGCCTCAGCCCCCAGGGATGCCCTGACAAGCAGGCTGGAGAGCTCCCGGAGCCCTGAGAACAGCTGCACTGCTCCACACCCTCTCCCCAGACCCCTGCCCAGGGTCCCAGGAGCTGCCTGCAAGAAGGCAGACACGGACACCCCAGGATGGCAGAGAAGGCCCCCAATGCGGCCTGTCTTCCTGGCAAGTCCAGGCCCTGCATCCTCGGCCTGGGGGCTGTGGCCCTCCTTCCCAATGTGGATGTGGTAGAGCGCCTTGCCTCTCAGCAGGGGAGGGCCCCTATCCTTCCTCCCACCCACAGGGCTTGCTGTCCTGTTCCAGGAGCCCAGGCCAGAGCCAGGGTGCAGGCGGGAGGGGGTCCCTTCCCCACATGCAGAGACCCAGCTGGGGCTGCTAATCATCTGAGTAGCGGTTCCCTGCAGGGGAGAAGGAAAAAGAACAGGGAGGGAGGCATCAGATGGGGACCCAGTGAAGCCGGCCAAGGGCCCCCACCCTTGGTGCTCACCCAGGACGTTGAATTTGCACAGTGGGCAGGTCTGCTGGAGCATCAGCCAGGGGTCCACGCAGTCTCGGTGAAACTCATGCTTACAGGGCAGCACCCGGAGCCACTGCGGGGTGGAGGGAAGGGCTCAGGCCACAGGCGCAGGCCTGCAGGTGGGGGTGCCTGGCCCCGTGCCCTCACCTGAGCTGGGGAACTGAAACCTCTGTGGCCTGCACGCCCCCATTCTGCTTTCCATAGCGCTGGTGGGGGCTGGGAGAAGGGCCCCATTGGGGTGGTTCTGAGGTCTCAGGAGTAGGGTGGGGGACATCACAGGTCAGCTGAGGGCTGGCCTCTGCCCAGGGCACTAACCTGCTTGTTGCAGAAGTAGTCCAGACACACGGCGCAAGTCTCAGCGCCAGGCTCCAGGGGGCCCTGTGGCGCCCTGCCCAGCCGGCAGCGCCGGGTCTTGAGGGACGCCAGTCTGCGCACCACGCGGCGCTTGAGCATGTCCACCTGTGCAGAGGGCAGGCACGGTTCAGCAGGCCCGAGGGCTGGGGCAGCAGAGCTCCCAAGGGCTGGCTCCCACCTGGCCTCCAGGCTCCCGCTGGCTCTGCCGCGACGCCTGCCGCTGGGCCTGGACCACGAGGCCTGTGCACAGGAGCATGGCCACCAGCAAGATGGCATTCCACAGCTGCTGCAGCGGCTTCTGGGGAGGGGAGCAAGGTGTCAGCCGGTGGGGCCGCTCTACCCTCTGCCCCCAGGAAACCCACCCTGAGGACCAGCCAGGTGAGGTCCATGCTCCTGGCTTCCTCTTCTGAAGCCTCCCGCCCTCCCACCTGTGCACTCCTAGGGTCTGCCCCAGCTGCCTTTGCTCTACCCTCCACAGTGAGGTGACCCACATCTGTCCCCAGCCCAGGCCTCTCGTGGGCAACAGACCTGATGTTTTTGCACTCTTGGAAGCATCTATCTGGCAGTCTCCCCGGCTCCCCAGCTCAGGACCCTGTCACCTTCCCACCCCCATCCCTAACCCACACTCTTTCCGCTCTGCTTTCTTGGCCACCGTCACCCACCTGCCTCCCCACCGTCTAGGCTGAGCATTCTGAGAGGGCGCCAGACCCCAGGCCCTGCTGCCTCGCTCTCCTAGGGGTCTCCCATGCCCCTCCTCTCCATCCCGCTCCACTGCTCTTTCAGGTCCCCTGCCCCGGCCTCACGCACCCATTTCCCACCCACAGGGATCTCACCTGCAAACGTGATCACACAGCACCCCTGCCTGACACCTTTCCCTGTGACCCTCCCCCACCCCATCCTCCACCCTCAGGAAAAAAACCAAACTCCTCCTTCAGCCGACCCTCAAGGCCTTGATTTCCCACACCCTCCCACCCCTCAGTGTCCATGCTCCTTGCCCCCTCCCACATCTGTGCCTTTCCACACACCATTCCTTGTCTTGGGAACTCTCTTCTTCCTCACCCCTTCCCATGGCTAATGCCTTTGGACTCTCCTTGCTCCAGAAGCTCTCCCAGACCACCACGGCTGGCCAAATGCTCCCCTCCTGCCTCTCCCTGTGCAGCCCTCCTCATACCTACTCTAACCCAGTGTTTCACTGCTGCTGTCCTCGAACTCCCCAACTCCCATTGGCAGGAGAGAACCATGTCTGACGTGCCTCATTTAGCCTTTGAGAGGTCCCAGGGGGGCCTCAGAGGTCCAGGGGAACCACACTGACCCGGACGTAACTCCCACCGTTTGCAGTGTGGCAGCGAGGCTTTGACTACTAAACAGCTGGCTCAGGAAATGATGTAGCAGAATAAGCAAAACCTGGCTCGCTCACCCACACGGGCACACCGTTTCACAGGGTCTGTGGATGTGTTATGACTAATAAATGCATTTGTTTAAAAGCTTTTTGCATTCCTAGTAGCCTTCTGCCATCAGGTTCTTCCCCGGCCAACGCTGAAGTTCAACTACCAGCAGGTGGGAGAGGGGCTGAGAAATGATTTGACATTAAAAGAAGCCACCACTCTAGACAAGGTTGGGTGCTGCTAGTGTCACACATGTTGCTTTTGCTCAGGGCAGAGGCACTCTGGGGGCCACTGCCGAAAGGTGTCTATGAGCCCCAGCACCCTGCTGTCCCACCCTTTCCCCCCCTGGTTTCTGTCCCCGTCTCTCATTCATGGTGGGGTGGTGGTACCTGCTCCAGGAAGCTCCCCCCAAGCTGCTCAGCTGAGCTCAGGTGGCTTCACTATGCCACAGAGGGCTCGGCCCCGCTCCCACCACTAGCTCAGCACTCGCCCCAGCAGAGTGACTGCCTCTGGCCTGTCTCCTCCCTGGATGGGGCCCTGTGAGCCCAGGCCTGGAGCTGCCCTGCCCTTGTGCCCCCTGCCACAGTGAGCCAAGCTGACACCTGGCAGGACTCACTGAGCAGCCGTTACGCTGTAAGCTCTCCAGGGCTGAACCTGGGGCTCAGTGCTCTGGAGCAGCCAGTGAGCACTGGGTGGGCCAAGGGCATGGCCCACCTGGCACTCCACTGTAGGCCGAAGACCCAGCCTCCCCAGGCTCAGCGCATTTGGGGACCCCCAGGTGAAGAGGGAGGGTGGGGCTGGGGCTTGTCCATCAGAGCAGCAAGGACATGGTTCATTGGGCTTTTCTGTCACACGGGTGCCGCCGTTCTGGATTCCCAGAGGCTGGACGGATGGGGACTGGGCCCTGGGCTTGGGGCTGAGAGCCTGCCCCACCTGCCCTTCAGACACCTTCGCTACCACAGGCACCCAACACTTGTACTGGTCCACCCCGGCCAGCAGTATGGCCGAGGCTGTTCAGCCTTGCCTTCTGCACCAGCAGAGCGACCTGCAGACTGAGCACATTCCCACCTGCAGGCTTCCGGGCTCTCTCCCAGCTCTAGCCTCTCATCTGACAGCCCCTTACCAATGCCTGCCCCACCCAGAGTTCTGTGTGGGCTGTCCTCCAGGGGAGATACAGTGGGGCTCCCTTCTCTTCCAGAAAGCCCTTCCCTTCCCCCAGCCTCAGTGCCCGCTCCCTCCACCGAACTGCAGTTCGGGCTGCTCAGACAGGAATCAGCAAGTGCTGTCTGGGCTGACAGGCTGAAGCTGCATTCACATAAGCGTTCCTTTTCCCTGCTTGTCTTTGGGCCCTTCAAGGGCACAGCCCGGTCTGACAGGCTTTTTGTACCCTCCACGTGAAGCCCCATGCATCCTAGGATCTCAAAAGCTACTTATGACCACTGACTTATTCAAGCACCTATAACAATGAAGATACTCAGAGTCGCAGCAGCTGTCCATCTGCTCAGGGCCCACTATGAGCTTAATGTACACAATCCCCTAACAATCCTGTGGCCATGTACTGTCCCTGTTCACAAATGAGGAACACGAGACCAGAGAGGTTAAACACTTGGCCTAAGACCACTCAGCTAAGGTTTCAGAGCCAGGATCTGAACCCACGTCTGCCTGACTTGAAGCCGCCTCACACGGCCCACGTCCACCAACACGTGCTGGAAGCTGCACGCCAGACAAGGGCACGCCCACCCTGCAGAGAGTGGGGACTCGAGAAATGCTTGCGGACAGAATACCTTTGAACCCTCTCAATGCTGAGCACTGGGAAATCCAGAGACAAATAAGACACAGCCCCAGCCCGCAGGAGACAAAGTCACGCTCCCCAACGCTTACACAGGATGGGCTGTCCTAAAAGCCCCATGAAGGGACTCACAAAGTGCTGCTGTGATTTAGAAGAGGGACAGGGACTGTGAGCGGAGGGTGTGAGGGAGGCTTTCCAAAGAAGGCAGGCAGGGGTCGCTGTGAGGGCTCTGGCTGGACTGGGACACATGGAGACAGAGGAAAAGGATGTCCGTGCCTGTAGCCAAGCATGGAAAAGGCCTAGTGGCAGGAGACCAGGGTGCGTGTGGGGGCCAGTAAATGGCACAGGGTGGTGGAGTGCAAGAAGACTAGGAAAAAAAAAAGGATAAGTAAGTGATCAGGAGAGCTGAAAGCCAGCCTAAGGAGTCTGAACTTTCTTCTGCAGGCAATGGGGAGCCAAAGACGGCTTCTGAGGAGGAGAATGACACAACGAGAGCAGCAGCTAACACTGATTGTGCATGACCCTGGGTCAGGCACTGTACCGAGAACCCGCCATGTCATTGAACACTCACAGCCCTGGGAGGTGGAAGAGGTAGTCCTCCTTACCAAGGCAGGGAGAGGGCACAGGATTTGAGACAAGGCATACGTGTGGCCCCCCCGAGCCTCCTCTTTCCAGGCACCCACCTGCTCCTGGGCCCGACTGCCTCCCAGGCACACCAAGTCCTGCCATCCTCCGTAGCCATGCTTGGAGAGGCCACAGGTGGTCCACAGGGTCAGCTTCCACTCGATGTTGGCCGACAGGGACTCTCCGCTGGTGATCTCAGCCGTGGCCTGGGTCCTCCTGGGAGGGAAAGCCACAGACGGGCCAGACGGAACGGCTCTTGGGAGGGGAGGCCCAGACCCACCCATGCCAGCCTTGTGGGAAAAGGATATTCCCGCAGCCCTTCTGCTTTGGCCCCCAGGCCTTTCCTGGCTATTGGTTTTTCCAAATCTCAAAGCAGCCAGGCAAGGGAGGCCCACAAGCTCAGGGAAGAGCCTGTCAAGCAGGAATCTGGCTTCCTCCTTGCTGGAGCCAATCCTCTCTGCCCACAGAGTCGCCTCCTCATTCCAGGCCCTGCCACCTCCTTCTGGTCCCCTCACCCATTTTTCAGACCAGGAGACTACAGTCTTAAGGCTAACTAGAAAAGCCCTGGTCCCAAGACCCCTGAGCCCGTGGCAGAGCCAGAGACCCTTAGCACCCAGGCCCCCCAGCCTAATCCTTTAGAGCCCAAACCCCACTCACTGCAGCAGTGCCTCCAACAGCTTGGTGACATTGGAAGAATAATGGAGGACAATCACTGGCCTGAGCAGAAGCTGGGATATGTCTAGCTGTAGAGGGACAGGGAGGTCAGCCGGCCTTGGTCCCTATCCCCCAGCGCGCGTGCCCCCAAAACCTGATGCAGTTTACCTCTCGGACCACGTTGTGGTTCAAGATGAGGAGAAGCAGGGCAGAGGCTCCCAGGAAGAGCGCCCGTCGCATCTGCAGGGGACAGGGGCAGAGCTAGCACATGTCTCACCACACACCTGCAGCCACAGCTGTCCTTAGCTCCTGGCTCGCAGTGAGCATTTCCTCTGGACAGACTGGCTCTCAGCTCCTTGAGGTCAAGGGCAGAAACTCTTACTCCTCCTGCCTTCCCCCCAGATGCTCTGTGGGACCCAAACAATGCTGTGCCTTCCCTGGTCCTAGCAGGGCAGGCCTGCCCACCAAACGCCAGCAGGAACCCCCCATTGGATACTCTCAGAGCCTGGTGGAGCTTCCTGATTCTCTGGCCTCCTCCAACCTCCCTGCTGCTAATCATACTGACTCAATTCTCCCAACTGGGGCCCCCTGCCCCACCAGAGCCCAGGGCTTCTGTGGAAGCTCCTCAGGCGCCCATCTGGTAGTCTGGCTCTAGCAGATGCCTTGAAACTCCTGCCTCCAGCCCCCTTCCCCACGTACACCCCCTGCACCTGCTGGACCAGGGCCTTGGGATAGGCCTGCGGGCCGCTGCCCTGACTCTCCTGATGGATCTGGGCCGCCTGCTCCTCGCCCACGTACGCCACTGCAATCCAGCCTTCTACAGGCACCTCCTGCTCAGCATCCACGATGTCCATCTGTGGGGCGAGGGGCCACGGGCAGAGGGAGGGGGGGGAGTAAGGGGGGTCGGACACACAGGGGATGCAAGGCCAGGGTTTGGGAATGAGTTTGGAGGGGAGGGCATCTGGACCTCAGGTTTTGGAAGCCGGAATGCCGGGGGCAGGGGCGGCCTGGGGAGGGGGCGCTGGGCTGCCAGGGCATGATCCAGGATGACGGCAGGATCTGGGTGCAGGGTCTACGGCGGGGCGGGGGCCATACGGCTCGGTGGCTCACCAGCAGCAGGCGGCCGCCCAGCGGGGGCGCCGGGTCGGCCTCGGGGCCGATCCTGACGCCCTCCAGCACCAGAGCGTCCTGCCGCGGAAGCCGCACGTCCACCCGCACGGCGCGGGCCCCGCCCCGCCCCGCCCTGGCCGCGGGGTCGCTGCCGTCAGCCGCGGCCCCGGGGCCCGCCAGGCCCAGCCAGAGCGGCAGCAGGGGCAGCAGCAGCAGTAGCGGCGACAGCGGCGGCGGAGGAGGCGGTGGAGGCGACCTTAGCGCGGGGCGAGCGGCGGGGCCCATGGGCGGACCCGGCGAGCAGAGGAGACAGGGGCGTCGGGGGTCCTGGGCGCCGGGGTAACACAGGGAGCAAGCCGCGGCCGGACGGGGCGGGGCGCCGGGGGAGCGGGGCCGCGGCCGGACGGGGCGGGGCGCCGGGAGGGGGTGGGCTCTCCGCGGCTCCCGCGCCCAGACCGAGCCGCGCGCGCCCCCTCGTGGCCGCGGAGAACCCCGGCGCCGGGTGCCCGAGGAGCTGGAGCCTGGCGGAGCCCCGGTCGCTATGCGGAGGTGGGAATCAAACAGGAGGCGCTCGCAGTTTGCCGCGTTGTCAAACGGTGAGACCGGAGCAGGGGAGACCCAGGGAGATAGCTGGAAGATAGTTGGCCACTTGGGGAGGCAGAGGCACGATCAGGGCCCCAGAAGGGCGGGAACGAGGGACGTCTGGGGGCCTGCAGGCTGGCTCTTGCTCTGCGGGGTCACACGGTGTGGCCTGCGCCAGGTTGCACCCCCGTCTTCCTTGGGCTCCATTTCTCCGCCACACCAGACTCCAGGAGACGGAGAACCAGAGACTGGCGTGGGAGGCAGATGGGGGAGATTGAGACAACGGTCCTGGAGGGGAAATGAAAGGGGCTGGGGACGCTTAGCTAGACGAAGTAGGCCGGACACAGCTCTCAGTGGGGCCCAAAGGCTGGGTCTTCAGGCAAGTCACTTTCCTGGGCTGTGAAATGGGCACGATATAAGACCAGCACTGCCTCACCCCAGCAAGTAATCTCTGATGCCCACTGGAGTGTGAAAGTTCCACGTATGTCCTAAAATTCCGTCCTTTTCTCCAAGGTTTGTGGCTGCTGGGAGCTGGCTCAGTCTGAAACCTGAGGCTTTTAAAAATGGTACGGTGATAAAAGGGCAAAGGCCGGATGAGCCCTGACACTGTTTTCCCCAATATTTTATTATGAAAAATTTCCAACATAGAGAAGGATGGAAAGAATTTTACAGTGAACACCCATATAACCACCAACGTTGAATCTCAAGATGTTCCTGAGGGATAAGATGGAGAGAATAAGACAGTCTGATATCAACCCAAAGACAGATAAATGGGGCATCAAACAGAGAAGGCAGAAACTGACCCACACACACATAAACCTGGCTATGTCAGAGGAAGCATTGCAGTTGGGGAGAGGGGGAGAGGCAGTATTATGGCTTATTTGATAAATCGTGGTAAGACAATGGGTTAACCATAAGGGAAAAAAATGAAATTAGACCTCTACTGTGCATCGTACACAAAAAATCAATTTCATGTGGATTAAAGACCTAAATATGGAAAGTAATACTTTAAACATTTTTAGAAAGAAATATAGGAGAATATCTTGATTCCTTCAAGGTCAGGAGAGATTTCTTACTACATAAAAGCAGATTGTAAGGGAAAAGATTGAAAACATTCATCCACAATAAAATGAAAAACTTCTGCTAATCAAACATTGTAATCAAGTGGCAGGGAAAGCCACAATCTGGGAGAAGATATTTGCAACCAAATGATTCATATGCAGAATATACGAATACATAGATATGGGCTATAAGATACAAATAGGCATTTGACAAAAGAGGAAACAAGAATGTTCAATAAATATGAAAAGATGCTCAATCTAATCATTAATGAGGGAAATAGAAATTAAAATTGTATGAGAGATCAACTGGCAAAAATTGAAAAGTTTGACAGTGTCAAGTGTTGGTAGGGATTTTTAGCAATGGAAGCTACACACTGCTGATGGGTGTTCGGCCTGGTTGTACTGGTATAGTACAGCCACGTTGGAAACAATTTTACATCAAACAAAACCGAAGATGCACATTCTCAAGAATTCCACTCCTAGGTATATACTCTAGAACAGTGGTTCTCAACACAGACTGAACATGAAAATTATCTAAGAATCTTCTAACAAATACACCCAATCCCTACTCCAAATGAACTGAATCCTTATCTCTGGAGGTGGGGCCTTGTTGCTGGTAATGATAAAAAGCTTGCAGCCAGGTGACTCTAATGTGCAGTCCCGTCTGAGAACCATTCTCTGGACATATGCAGAGCAGCCCTGTTTGAAGAGTAAGAGACTGAAATCAGCCAACTCTCCATCATGAGGAGAAGAGATAAATTGTGGTATCTTCATGTGTAGAATACCATGCAATAGAGAAAAATGAATGAATTAGTTGTGTGTATCACCACAGATAATTCTAACAGAATGCTGAGGACAAACAGCAAGTCTCCAAATACATTCTATTTAAGCTCAAAAACATCTGGATTTATAAGATCAACACACAAAAATCAGTTGTGTTTCTATTCACCAGCAATGGGCAATCCTAAAAGGAAATTAAGACAGCAACTCCATTTACAATAGTATCCAAAAGAATAAAATACCCGGGAATAAATTTAAACAAGGAGGTGAAAGACATGTCCACTGAAAATTATAAAACATTGTTGAAATAGAGAAGACCTAAATAAATGGAAAGACATCCATGTTAATGAATTGGTAGACTTAGTATTATTAAGATGGCAATACTACCCAAAGCAATCTACAAATTCAATGCAATCTCTATCAAAATTCTGATGACCTTTTTTGAAGAAATGAAAAAACTCATCCTAAAATTCATATGGAATTGCAAGGGGCTCTGAATAGCCCGTATTGAAAAAAGAAGAATGCAGTTAGAAGACTCAGACTTCTTGATTTTAAAATATACCGCAGGGCCGGCCCTGTGGCTTGGTGGTTAAGTGCGCGCGCTGCAATGCTGGCGGCCCGGGTTCGGATCCCGGGTGCGCATCGAGGCACCACTTCTCCGTCCATCCTGGGGCCGAGTCCCACATGCCGCAACTAGAAGGATGTGCAGCTATGACATACAACTATCTGCTGGGGCTTTGGGGGGAAAAAATAAAATAAATAAAATCTTTAAAATATACCGCAAAGCTACAGTAATCAAAACAATGTGGTAAAGACAGACATATAGACAAATGGAATAGAATTGACAGTCCAGAAATAAACTCATATATCTATGGCCAACTGATTTTCAACAAGGGTGCCAAGACCATTCAGAGGGGTAAAGAACAGTCTCTTCAACAAATGCCGGGACAACTGGTATCCAGATGCAAAAGAATGAAGTTGGACCCCCTACCTCACACCATATACAAAAATTAACTCAAATTGGATCAACAGTGGGAATGTAAAATGGTGCAACTGCTGTGGAAAATAGTATGGTGGTTCCTCAAAAAATTAAACGTAGAATTACCATATGATCCAGCAATTCCACTTCTGGGTATATACCCAAAAGAACTGAAAGCAGGGACTTGAACAGATATTTGTACACCAATGTTCCTAGCAGCATTATGCACAATAGCCAAAGGTAGAGACAACCGAAATGCCCGTCAATGGATGACGGATAAGTCCATGTGATGGAATATTATGTAAGCCATAAATGTGAATGAAGCACTGACACATGCTACAACATGGGCAAACCTTGAACACATTATGCCGAGTGAAATAACCCAGACACAAAAGGCCACATATTACTGTATGATATATCCAGAATAGGTAAATCTGTAGAGACAGAAAGCAGATTGGTGGCTGTGGGGAAGGGGAAATGGTAGTGACCGCTTAATGGGTACAGAGTTTCCTTTTGGGGTGAGGAAATTGTTTTGGAACTAGATAGAGGTGCTAGTTGCACAACATTGTGAATGTACTAAATACCACTGAATTTTTTACTTTAAAATGGTTAATTTTTTTTTTAACAGTTTAATTTTATTTATTTATTTATTTTTTTCCCCCAAAGCCCCAGTAGATAGTTGTATGTCATAGCTGCACATCCTCCTAATTGCTGTATGTGGGACGCGGCCTCAGCATGGCCAGAGAAGCGGCGCGTCAGTGCGCGCCCGGGATCCGAACCCGGGCCGCCAGCAGCAGAGCGCATGCACTTAACCGCTAAGCCATGGGGCCGGCCCTAAAATGGTTAATTTTATGTTATGTGAATTTCACCTCAAGGGGAAAAAACATGCAGGACTGACTATATTTTTAAGGATGCATTCATTTGTAATAAAACTACAAAGAAGATCGAAGGAATGAGAAATAAAAGTTCAGTTCACCAGAGTGGGATGTAATCGGGGAGGGGCACCCAGGGGTGCCACTGGTATTGGTGGCGTTCTGCTTCTAAGTCACACGAGCGTTCATTATATCATTCTTTATTCTTTGTGTAAGTTACTAACATTCCTTTGTATGTAAGAAATCACTTTTTATAAGGTGCAAAATGCACTGTGGAGGGCCCTTGTTGTCCGTGGAGAATCTTGCTTCTCTGATTCTATGAATGTCCCAGCCCATTGTCAGCCCTGATGACAAGGTTGCGAGGAAACACCCTGTAATCAGCCAGGCTGTTGGCTCCGCTGTCTCCCTCCCAATTTCCGCTACTTGCTCCCTATCCCCCATCCCGCCCACCCAGGCAAGGAGTCCTCGCTGCCCTCCCAACACACACACACCAACCAGACTCATATCCTTGCTCACACCTGTCCCCAACCTAGAGTGCGTTTCTGCTTCCCCACAAATATTCAAATCTTAGCCTTCCATCAGTGGGAGGCGGACCACCACTGTAAACTTGGTGAGTCATCAGAGCCACCCTGTGGTCTGTCCTCCTGCGGGATAACCCATGGTTATCCTGGAAGAGACCAGCGCTTGGGGATGTAGTCTCAATGTGGGAGGATGTAGCCCAGCCCAGCCCTGCCTGGGCTCTCCTGCTGTTGCGTGGTGGGGGCAGGGTTGGGGGCAGGTGGAGGAGCAGTGAAGATCGAGCTGCTGCTGGAGGGAGTGGAAGCCCAGGAACAGGGCAGCAAAGGATGGGAGATTGAGTGCCTGGAGAGGCCCTGCTTGGAGCAGAGCATCTGAGGAGGAGGAGAGTGGAGGACCCCACGGGAAAGTGAGAAAGATAACATGAGTGGAGCCATATTAAAATAGAGCCACAGCAGCCATTTCAGAGGAATTTCCTTGCCTGTCTTGTTTTCTTATTTTTTTAAATTTTATTTATTTATTTTTTCCCCCAAAGCCCCAGTAGATAGTTGTATGTCATAGCTGCACATCCTTCTAGTTGTTGTACGTGGGACGCCGCCTCAGCATGGCCGGAGAAGCAGTGCGTTGGTGTGCGCCCGAGATCCGAACCCGGGCTGCCAGCAGCAGAGCGCAAGCACTTAACCGCCAAGCCACGGGGCTGGCCCCTCTCTTGTTTTCTTTATCTTCCCAACTGGACCCAACCACGAACATTCCAAGAAGTCAGTAAGAACAAGAATATCCTGTCTGTAAGGAGTGATGAAATTAGACTTTGCCGATGACCGGACTGCTAACCAATCCATGAAATACAAGTCTGGCCTTTTGCCTGATGACTGAATCTCAAACCGATCTATGCAGTACAAACCTAGCTTTACGTCATCTAGTATCAATGAACTCTCCTTTAATACAACTCACCTCATCTTCCTCCCTTTTTCCCATAAAAACCCTGAGCCCCTCTCCTGTAATCAGGACACTATTTGGGAGTCTACCTGAATCTGTGCTCCCAGAATTGCCGTTCTTTGATCCCAAATAAATGCTTTGCCTCTTAAACTGGTTTCTGTTTTTGTAGGTTGACGGAAGGAAGGGATTCCAGCTGGGAGAGGAGGCAGGCCACTGGGCCTAATGCCAAACCTCCATCCACCCTGCTCCCAGGGATGGACAGATGGGATGCTCAGCCCTGAGGGCCCCTCCTGAGGAGCCAAGGCCCCAGCTCCCAGCTTGCTTCATTTCTGGAGCAGGGTGGGCTGCTGGCAGGGACAGGGCTGTCACTCTCTCACCATATACCTCGAGGCAAGCCACTTCCGTTTCCTGTGTCCCCAGCTGTAAAATGTGAGTGGAATGAAATGATTCGGGGGTGGAGGGGTTGGGGGAGGCCTTTCGTCAGACATGCTGTGATTCCAAGTGGCTCGTGTCTTGGAGTACAAGGTTTCCTAGCCCTGGGCTGGGCTGTGAGCTGTGTGGAGGAGGCCCCCAATGCCCCCCATGCTTTCTTCACCCTCTCAAGTTGCAGAGGGAAATAGGAAGAAATGAAGCTGTTAATGCAAGTGTAAAGCATAGCATGTGTTCCCCCAAGTGGAACGGGGTTGGGGCACTGATATGTTTTCAAATTGGTACCGGAACTGGAGTGTGTAGTAAGGCCAGTGAATTCAATGGATACAAGCCCACCGCTGCTCCTTCTCTGCTGTGAAATGACTTTTTTTTTCTTTCTTTCTTTCTTTTTTTTTGAGGAAGATCAGCCCTGAGCTAACATCCAAGCCAATCCTCCTCTTTTTGCTGAGGAAGACCGGCCCTGAGCTAACATCTATTGCCAATCCTCCTCCTTTTTTTCCCTTTTTCTCCCCAAGGCCCCAGTAGATAGTTGTATGTCATAGTTGCACATCCTTCTAATTGCTGTATGTGGGATGCGGCCTCAGCATGGCCGGACAAGCAGTGCGTTGGTGTGCGCCTGGGATCCGAACCCCTGGCCGCCAGTAACGGAGCGAGCGCACTTAACCCCTAAGCCATGGGGTCAGCCCCGAAATGACTTCTCCAGTGTGATGCCAGGCTGTGCATAAAAATGGACGACGCATTCTGTGAGTCCACGGATGGTGGTGCTGGTGGTGCTGAAGGATGAAGGGCAGGGAAGGCAAATCCATATTCAGAATATGTGTCTGCTCCAGTGAGAACTCTGCACAATGGGAGAAGGCCAATGTAATAAAGCTGCCAGGTGACAGGCTAGTTCCTGGGGAACGGGGCCACACTGGGGCCTAGTGTTTTTCTCTGCTGTTTTTACAAAGGGGCCTTGAGGAGGGCAATGCCTAGCTCACAGGAATGCACCTCCCATGGGGGCTTCAGGCCCAGTGGTGACAAGAGAGGGCTAGCCTGGGGAGGGGGGGCAGTATTTCCAGAACTCAGAGGTCCCTGAGATCTCTTCATTTTATAGGCAGGAGCCTCAGGACATATAACAAATTGTCTTAGAAAAATCTTAGCCTGGGCCTTGGTTGCCTAGTTCCATCGGCACCTCCCTCCACTCACCCAGCCTCCCAGAGAGGGGTGATGACTCTCCTAAGATAACACAGGGCCATTGTGGGGCAGCAGCAGTGTAACTGTGGTGTGGGGGAGGAAAGGCCGGAAAATGGAGGGTAGTCAGGCACTTGCTCCTTCCCTGGGTCCAGCCCGTGGCGGGCAGGATGAGTGTGGGGTCATGGCCGCCAATGGATGTGGAGCGTGTGCTGGGTTCCGGGCACTGGACATGGGGCAGGGACCATTGACCAGCAACGGCTCCTGCCCTTGAGAATAGATAGCAAACCATAACCACGTACACAGCAAGATCATTTCAGAGCATGGAAAGTGCCATGGGAAGGAGAAAAAGTAGCATTAGAGAGTGACTAGGGGCTGGGGGCTGCTTTGGCTTTGGTACCAGAGGAAGGAAGGTCTTTTTGAGAGGTGTGTGGGTTGAGACCAGCATGGCGAGAATATCTGGGGGAAGAAACAGCTAGTACAAGTAAAAACAGCTGAAATTTATGTGTTCCAGGCACTGTTCTAGGTTCTTTGCTTGAATTAGCTCATTTAAATGTCATCACAACCGCACGAGGTAGTAAGATTATCATTGCCATCTTACAGAAGGGAAACTGAGGCACGTAGGTAGGAGATAGAACCAGGACCTGAACCCAGGTAGTCTGGCTGCGGAGTCGGTGGGCTCCCTCCCTGCCCTTCTTCTTCACAAAGGCCTTGGCGTGGAATGAACAAGTCTGGCTGTAGATTCTGGATTCTATCTTGGATGCAGAGAGTGGGGGTAGAAATGACAACCCACTCTTCCGAAGGGAAGTGTCCAGGCTCATGCCAGCTAGTGGCAGAGCCAGGGCAGGGTCCCCCGCACCCCTCCTGCCCTGCCCTGCCCTCCCTGGAGTCCTGAAGTCCCTGCTCCCTGCCCCCAGCCTCGCGGTTCACAGCTAACTGGGCCACCTCATTCTAAAGGGATTTGAGTCCCCGAGACAACTGGAGACTGGTGAGAAAGGGCTTAGGGATTAAACAATGATACCCGGGAAGGTAAGGGACTTAATTAGGGGGGTTCGGGTGTGGGAAGTGGGGCAGGGAGGGGATTTGCGTCTTCACAAAGCCACGGTGGACTGTGGAAGTGAGGAGGAAGCGAGCTGTTTCTCACGTTCTGTTGTGCCTTCAGAAATAACACATGATAGTACTAATAATCCCTCACTTTGTGCGCCCAGCACTTTTCCAGCCATTATTTCACTGGGAATTCTCACAGTGGCCCTGGGAGAGAGGCAAGGATTATTCTCCCCCGGTTACCCAGAGAAGGCAGGTGACTTTGCCACTGAAGGAGCTGGGGTTTGGCTCCAGGCCCCCTGGCTCCTGGTCCAGGGCTGCTTCCTCTGCTCTCAGAGCTTTAGTGCAGGAGGAGAGGCGAGAGCAGGGCCAAGAAGCTGCAGCAGAAGTCGTGGGGAACACAGGCTGCCCGTCTTCAGGGAGTCCTCATTGGGGGTGGGGGAGGAGGGAAAGCAGGAGGGAGAACGAGTAGTCGGGGAAGAGAGGGGCTTCCATCCTGAGTTCTGGGCAGCCGGGCAGGGCTGGGGCTGGATCCCGAGGGGCCTGCAAAGGGGGCTCCTTATCCCGGGCCCCCTCTACACCTCCCCGGGAGAGATCCATTTGCGGCCCTTCAACCTTCAAAGGCACTCTCTGTCCACAGTCTGAATTTACCTTGGCAGATGTTTGAGTCTTGTTCAACACTGAGGGTGCCGGCACCCCAAAAAGGAGAAAGACCCCTGCCCCAGTCCCCATGAGCAGCCCCAGCTCAAGGATCTCAGAATAGCCATTTCCCACTGCTCAAAAGTCCTTCCTGACACGGCCCTTCCTACATCCATGTACTCCCAAGCCCTAATTCTTTATCTGGCCCCCACTCCCCCCCTCACTTCTCCACAGCCCAGTCTTAGTCTGGGTGTGCCCCCCACTACCAATACTCTAAGTCCCATGAGGGTGGTTTTTTTACTCCATGATTAGCATGGGTGCTCAGTTAAATACGTATTGAATGAATGAATGTATGAATAAATGAATGAGTGGTCTCCAGGACTACTGCCCCCTCCGATCTGGCAGACTCCTGCTCAGCCATCAGGTTCTTGGGGAACCTGGGATGCCCCTACCACTGACTGTGGGGATCCTCCTGTCTACCCGCACTGGCGGCACTGGCTAACTGTACTGGGTGACCTGTTGCCTTGGCTGTCTCCCTGAGGACCGGGAACTCCTTGAAGGCAGGGCCTGGGTGCTCTCATTCTCTGAGGTGTCCCCATGCCTGGGGCCATGCCCGCTGCCTAAATACTTGTGGAGTGAAGGAATGACAGGTGCTCCGGCTCCCAGCCCCAGGCAGGAGCTGAAGCCTGGGCCTCCTGGAGCGGGGTGCGGGCAGGTACAGGAGTGAATCCGTCACCACTGCTTCCTCATTCTGCTGCTGTCACCTCTGCTGTTGGGGCACGTAGTCCCAGGTCTTGCGGATTTCTTCATTCCTTTCCCACCTTGTTGGAAAAGGACTTGAGGCATGTGTAGCCCCGCAGGGCAGGGCTGGGAGGAGGGGAGGAGGCGAAGAGGCTCTAGCCAGGGCCTCTCTGCACAGCCGCCCACAAGTACAAGGGCTTTCCAGAGAGTTTTTGCTGTCCCGGCCCTGTGGAAGTAGAGTGTTCCACAAATATTTGTTGAAGGATTTAAAAGACTGTCTCTCTGACTCTCAGATCGCTGTGCCAATCATCGCACCACCTGTTTCCCACTGGCACCACAGAATCGGAGGACGGGGCACCTGGAGGCCTCTGATCTGGAGGTCAGTGCCCTTGTTTTGGAGAAGAGGCATTCAGGGCCCAGAGGCCCAGAAGTCAAGGACAGACAGCCTGAGGAGGCCCCCACAGTGATCACTGCTGAACAGTCACTGCAGCGTATTCACTCAAGAACTCAGTCTAAAGCCCAGGCTCTGGACTCCCAGTGCAGTGCTCCTGCTGGTGCCTGGAGCCGCCTCTCAGGGGAATCTCAACCCCAGGGCACTAACTTTCAAGACTAGAACCATTACCCCACGCTCCTCCTAGATCTCTGTGCTCCAGCAGCCTTATTTCAGCTGCTCACACCACCTTGTCCAGCAAGGTGTACCAAGGACAGTGCACCTGTCACGGAGCTGACACGTGACAGGGCCTGGATCCACCTCGGGCCCAGGTGACCTGGGAGGCTGGGATCTTCCTGTTGGGCCAGGTGTGGCCTGATACTCGCCACTACAATACAGAGTAGTCAGTGTCAAGGTCAGGCTAGAGGGGTTACTGGTTGGCAGAGGTCATGCTAGGTTGGGTAGATCAGGGAGAGGTTCCTGAAAACAGCATTTGACCAGGGCTTCGAAGGCTGGGGAAGACCTGGCAGGAGGGCAGAGGCGTGTCTGATGGACGGCACAGAGCTTCCCTGACTGAAATGAAAGTGTGTGGAGGGGAGGAGCAGCAGTTGAGCCACAAGGGATGCTAGGAAGAGATGAGGGTAGGCCCGAATGCAAGTCAGTGAGATGGGGCTGACTCCTGAGGGAACTAGGGAGCCATTGCAGATTCTTGAGCAGGGGAGTAACATACCTAGCAGGGAGGGAGAATTGCTAGAGACGAGTTGGGAGACAGAGAAAAGGTGGGGATGGGGAGGAGGCACTCCCTCTTAGTAACCAGCTCAGAGGCGTTTACCAGATTATTATTCCAGGATTTATATTATCAGATTAACTAGCTGTTCCACAGTGGGCTGGAGATAGGTAAGTGTCATAGGAGGAAGGAGAGGCAGGCAGCCACAGGACCTGGGAGGGGCAGACTGGAGGAAGGGTACTTTACTTAGGCCTTTATTGTGGGTAACTCCAGACTCCTAGGGGATGGGGGGCTTGGTTGGGGCTCCAGCTGGGTGAACGTTTTCCTTGTGCTTTCCTGGGCAGCCTCTGTAGGCAGCTCCCAGGCGAGTCCACACCCCAGTGCACGGGCCCCTGGGAGCATTTGGCACAGAAGCCAGAGATGGGTTTCAGTCCCAACTCTGCAGGCACTCTCACAAGACTCTCTCCCTCAGGTTCCTCAATAAATCACCTGACCTGCCTACCTCAGAGGGTCGCCCTGGGCTTAAATGGAAAGCTAGATCTGAAAGCGCCCTATAAACTGTAAAGTGCTGAACCAACACGTTCTTCTATTTTCCTTTGAGTAGGCCCTGGACTGAAAAGAACATCTTGCCTTGGAAGGGTCTTAAATAAAGATCTCAGCCACACATGCAGCAAGGAAGGCAGCCCTGCGCTGCCCTAAGCCAGAAGCCGATGGGTCTCTAACTAGGGCAGGACGGCTGGGATTGCCTGAACACTCTTCCCAGAGGTGGGGGTTGGGAGCCTCACAGCCACAGGGCTGGACCCGAGACCCTCACTCTGTCCTGCAGCAGACCGCCATGGTGGGGGCCACGCCAGGTGCAGAGCAAAGTCCTCCCAAGCCTCTTTAACGGGCCTGCTGTAGCCTGCCTCTGCCTTCTAACCCAGAGAGCCCGGGAGGTGTTCTGCTTTCTACTGTCCTGGAGACCTGAGAGTGGAGGTGGCTGGCGGCCTGCTCTGGGAGGTGGGATGCCCACACGCTCCTGGGCCTAGCTCTGTGTGAATTCCAGGCAGTAAGGGAAGAGCGCAACTGAATGCCTTCTGTGTGCCAGGCACGGGGCAAAGCTCTCCACATCTGTCACACTACTAACGACTTTGGGCAAGCCAAGCCCTCTGTGAGCCTCAGTTTCCACAGCTGTTAAATGCGTGAGCTGCCTGATCCCTGCATGATCTATATTTATGTCTGCTTCCCAGGGCTCCTCCAGCACCTGGCTTTGTGCCTATTGGAGCGTTTCTTGCATTCATTCATTTGGCACACAGTCACTGAAGGGCCCCTGTGTGCAGGATGCTGTGCTGGGTCTAGGGAGCTTGCAAGGATTCAGAGGTGAGTAAAACAGGGCCCTGTGCCCAAGGACCTCACAGTCTAGCAGGTCAGATGTTGCTAAGCAGGGCCACATCAAGGTTCTGCGGGTCATCCTGCCTACTTCTCTCCCCTCCTCTCCGGTTGCAGCCACGCTTCCTACCAACCACCGGAACTTTGCTCATGCCCTTGTGCCAGCATGGAATGAATGAATCTCCTTGCCAATTCCTTCCCACTCCACATTTTAAGGCCCAGCTCCAATGCCACTCCCTCTGTGAAGCCTTCTAGGATTCTTCCAGCCCAAAGCAAATTCTCCCCTTTTTAAGCTCCCAGGCACTTGCTGCCTCTCCTTGGGACTTTTGTCTCACTCTTGTTTTCTAGTTGATGGTGCCTGTGTCTTGTCTTTGGGAGGGAAGATGGTGTCTGATTTATTTCGGTGTCCCCAGAACAGTGCCTAGGGCCTGGCGCCTGGTAGGAAGAAAGAATGACCCAAGGCATGTGACCGGCTGCTGCCATGGAAGTAGGATTAGAGTGGGGGGGAACCCAGGCAGAGGGGGAAGGCTGTTGAGCTTAGAAAGGAGGAAATGGCTGCATTGAATGGGGAAGGGGCTGTGACTGGGGCACAGGAGGCTGCTGGGCTGCAGCTGCTGGGGGTCCATCCCACAAGTCAGACTTGCAGCTACATGGGGAACCCATGGCTCTGGCCCCTGGGCCTGGGGAGGGGCAGATAAGCTGAGAGCAGGCCTGCTGTCATTAGGCCTTCCTCCATATCCATGCTGTATCCCCACCCAGAGGCTGAAGCCTGGCCAGGCAGGCAGCACAGGGAGGCTGTGCAGGGTGGACTAGGGAGCGGTCAGAGAGGCGAACCCTGCATTAGGCCCTGCACGGAGTGAATTATGTACATTAGCTCACTTTCTCCTCTCCTGCTGTCCAGATCATCCCCCTCCACTCAGTGGATGAAGAAGCTTGGATTCAGAGAGATGAAGTCCCTTGCTGGTCTTCTAGAAAGAAGTGCAGGATTTAGAATTCAAACCCAGGTCTTCTAATTCCCAGAAAGGAAGCACTTTCCCATGCCGGGTGAGGGTGTGAGCATCTTAGGAGCGGCTCTCAGAGAGCTGAGAAGGTCAGAAGCAGATGGTGGGGAGATGGGGTCTGTGCTTCCTTGCCACTTCGGCCTGCCTGCCCCAGAGGCAGAGCGAAAGGCTGTCAATGCTGCAAAGTCCCAAGCTGGGATTGGCAGCAGTAGTCCCAAACCGATGACAGAACAGGATGGCAAGGGCCCCAGAAAGAAATGTCCAATACCACAGTTCCCCGAGGCAGGCCAATAGCTAGGTTTAGGGGACCTGGCCCCCCACAGCGGCACCAGGCAAGCTCCCTACCATCTTGGAGTGGGGAGAGGTCCTGCACCATGGGGGCCTAACCTTAGAAGAGCTCATAAGACAGCACCTTAGATGGGGAAACTGAGGCCCAAAGAGCTCAGGTGTCTCATCCAAGGTCACACTGTGAGCTAAGGGTAAATTTGGGACTAGAACCCAGACTTCCTGCTCTTCTGATATCCACTGGCTTCGGCCCTGGTGGGCACTCCCGCTGGCCTCCTGCCCAGGTCTCTGACTTCGGGAGGGCGCAGGGGGCACGCGTCAGAGGCTCCTGCGCCCAGCGCATCTCTCCCTACTCCGCCCCTCAGGATCCTTTAAGAGGCGGGGCTTGGCCGCCAGCCCCGCGGCCCGAGCAAAAGGCTGGGACTTTACTCCGGCGGCGGAGAACGAGTCCGTGCTCCATCGGCTGCCGCAACCGCCGCGCCCGAGCCCGAGCCACGATGAGCGGCCGGGTCGGCGACCTGAGCCCCAAGCAGAAGGAGGCGCTGGCCAAGGTGAGCCCTTAGCCTGGCCCGGCCCCCGCCCCGGGCCGTGGCCCTCGCTCTCTGCGGCAGCGAGCTGGGAAGGGGCTGGTGGGGGGCGAGCGACCATGCGCGGAGGGCGGGCTGCGGGGAGAGCGGCAGCCGCGGCACCTGGCGCCCCGCGCCGCGCGGCCTGCCCCTCCTCCCTCCGCTGGCCCGGGGGGCCCGGGAAGTTTGACCACCGCAGCCCCAGCCCTCTGCGAGCCCTCGGCGGTGCCACCTGGGAAGAAGTGTTTGCTTGGAAGCTTTCGGAGGCAGCTGAGGGCACAAAGGCAACATTCATTCTGGGGATTGGCAGCGGGGCCCTGGGGGCAGGGGCAGGGCCCCTGGTTTCCTCCCATTTCCGGGAGGTTTTCCTCTTGCGGGGGCAGTGGCAGGATGGCCAGGGGTCCGGACAGCGCCTTAGGAGACTTGCATAGCCCCTGCTCTGGCATCAAGTCGCTCTGCGACCTTGGGCACAACCTGCCCTTCTCTGCTCCTTGATGAAATGAGCAGGTTGGACCCGATGATGTTGAAAGCAGCATCTTCTGTGTGAAGTCTGGGATCCTGCAGTGACTTACTGGGTTGGGGTTAGTTTGAGCTGAGACCAGCCCTCCTCGTCCTGCAACCCAGGCCCCTCCCTGGCTGGGACCTGGGCTGCTGCTCTTCAGAGGGCAGGGAGGTAAGCCTGGCTTTGCTTTGGCACCTGGGCAGAGGAGGGGGCAACAGTTCCAGGGCTGGACCCCACCCTCCCTGCCAACTGAATCTCTGTCGCCCTTGGGGAAAGGGGAAGTTGGCTGTGTTTGGAGCCAGAGCTAATGGGATCCAGTCTCAAGGTTTGGGAGTTCCACAGCTGGGCAGTGTTCCATTGCTGGGAAAAGGAGGTGGGGGCAGATATTTCCTGCCATGACAGGGGGGCCAAGGCACCAACCCCATGAAGGCTTTGACCCAGGCTGGGCGTCCCCCATCCTGGGGAGGCTGAAAGGGGAGGTTTCAGATTTTACTGCTGACCTGCAGGGGAAGTCAGGCAGAGAAGGGATTAGGTGGTGATTAGACTGGAAACCAGGGGCTGGGGAGGTCCTTGGTAAGGAGTAGCTTCGCTTCATGCCTGGGCGCTGGATGAGCAGTTTCCTTGGGAGTCTGGGAGCTGTTTGGGGGATAGGATGGTCTGAGTCCCTGGCTGACCTGGGCAAGGGGCAGAAGTGGCAGGTCCTCATTGGTCCCGTCTGTGGCTGCTGTGTAGGTCAGTGGCTAGGGAAAGGTGAATGGCTGGGAGGAGGAGGCCTGGTGAGGGTGCGTGGGGGCGTGCTCCCCTACAGGACAGTGAGCGCTTGGAGGTGGGTGTGGCCATCCCTTGTGGTCACTGTCCACCTCCCTTGTGTGGCACTGCCTGCACTTTCTCTCTTCACGGCTTCTCGCTGGAACTGTTCTCTCCACCTGGATTGCCCTCCTCCCTCCTCCTGCTGCCTTTGAAGTCCTTCAAGCCCAGCAAATGCCATTTTTTATATGAAGTCATATGAGACCACTGTCTTCCTGGCCCCATTCAGAATCAAAGTCTGCCTTCCCCCTGCTCCCCTAGCCCATTGCTCACCATTCCGTTACGGAGTGGGCAGAAGACCACGGTGGAGAGAGTGCATGCTCTGGCCTCCCCAGACCCGGGTTTGCTTCCCAGCTCTGCCAATTACCAGCTGTTTGACCTTGGGCGTGTTACTTAGCCTCTCTGAGCTCTCATTCCTTTATCTGTAAAATGGGGACAGTCATACCTCTGGGGACTCTGAGTGAGGCATGAATAAGATGAGTGCCACGTTCAGTGCTGGGCACATGGAGAATGGTTGGTAAACTGACAGCTTTTCCTGTGGCACGTCCCAGAGTGTCTGCTATCACAGTTAGCTGGGAACATGTCTGCCTGCCCGCCACACGGGAGTGTGTAAGTGCGTGCAGCCAGGCCGGGGCAGTGTCTTACTCCCTTCCCACGTCATCCCTGCTACCTGGCTCCCACCGGCACGACAGACAGAGTGCCCCGTGCAGCCCAAGTGCTCAGCCAGTGTCTGTAGAGTTGACCCGTGGTGAAGAAGGGTCCAGCAAAGCCCCTACGGAGAGTCCCGGGCAGAGGGTGGTCAGGGTGGGACCTGCCACTCACCCAGCTGCCTCTCCCTACAGTTTCGGGAGAATGTCCAGGATGTGCTGCCCACCTTGCCGAATCCAGATGACTATTTTCTCCTGCGCTGGCTCCGAGGTGAGGGAAGAGGGGCTATGGGAGGCTGGGGCAGGGGTTCGTTCCGGGTAACAGAATGGCACCCTCTGGAAACCCTGCCCCTAGCAATCTGGGGATCTAGAATATTCAACCTTTAGAACCAAAAGGGCCCTTGGCAATTACATAACCCCAAGCTTCCTGTTGGGTAGATAATGGACACTGAAGCTCAGAGAGGTGAAGTAACTTGCCTCAAGTCACACAGTGCTTGAGCTGCAGGCAGACAGAGGACTAGAGCCAAGGTAGGCTCACTCTCAGCCCAGTGCCCTTTCTAGCCACTCGATAAATCCACTTTGCTGATGGACTTGGGGAAACGAGTTGAGGAAAAGTGGAGAAAGACCCTAGCCATGTGGGAAGTTGGAGGCAGAGCCAAGTTTAACACGAGAGTCCTGGCCCCTGGGAAAGGCTGGCCCCCTCTGTGGCCTGTTAGGATGGCAGGCCACCTGCTGCCAGCCATTTAGGCAGCTTGAAGGAGGGGCAGAGTGCATGGGGAACACGGGGGCTCAGCCTGACCTAGGATGACAAGACTCCCCTCACGCCACTGCCAGGCTCCAGAGCCCTGAGTTCAGGTTCTGTCACTGCCCTGGCGAACATCTGCCCTAGGCTCCTCTCTGGGAGAGCAGGACAAGCCAGGGTGCCCTGCCTGTTGCAGGATGCGACACAACGGAGCTCTGCACATGGTGATGAAATGTGCACGTTTCTACCAGCATCAGGCTCAAACTCAGCCCCGCGACTCAACTCCTGAAATCCTTCCATTCTTTTCCCTCTTCTCTCCTGTGATTCAAGTCACGTACCACCCTCTCTGGTTCTTGTGACATACTTTTTTTCCTTTTTAGAAACTTTATTACCAGACATAGAAATAATGGAGAAAATTCCATTGTGTTAGACTGGCAGAGATTAAGTTGTGGCATAGAATCATAGCCCAAAATATTAAAGTACAAATCATACCCAATTATTTATTTATAGACATAGAAACACATATACATACCCCAGGAGTCTTGGGAGAGGTGAAGAGGTGTATTTTCCTGTCCAGAAATTGACTCAAGCTGGCACGCTCTGAGGGACAGCCAGCAGGCACCCCAGGGCAGGTGGAGCCAGGAGAGCCACATGGGGTCCTGTGTGCCTCTGGAAGTGCCACTTGCTATTTTCCCCCAAAAAGCTGCAAACCGACCCATCCCCCCAGTCACCCAGAGAAGGTGGAGGGGCAGCGCAGGGGCGGCAGTGGCTTCATTCCAGGGCTGGAGGATATTTTGGCCCAGCTCAAGGGCTGTAGCTAGAAGTGGGTGGGTGGGGAGAGTGGGAAGATGGTGCTGCCTTAAAGGGCCGGCTGCAAGATGATCAAACAAACTACTGAGCCGCTGTGAGGTGGAGAAGTGTGGTTTCAGAGAGCTGTTGAACAGCAACGCAGCTCTCTCTTATCTAAGAAGAGGCCAACCTGAGCTTCTGGCAGCGGGGTTCCCAGGCACCCCCAGTTCCCCAGTCCTGGGATAACCATTCTTTCTGCAGGAATACCAAAGAGTGGGGTCATCCTCATTTGCGAGATGAGAAAACTGAGGCTCAGAGAGGGGAAGGCACTTACCTGAAGGCACACAGCTAATGCGAAGCAGAATCAGTGCAGAAACCGAGGGCCCCAGATTCCTGGGCCAGCCTCCTCTCCATAAGCCACAGCTGCCTTCTGAAGCCAAGCTCTGCCTCTTCAAATAGAGGAGTGTCCCCTCTGCACTTTATTTGTGCCTTGCATTTCCCAGGCAGGAGCTCAGGCCTGGTAGACTCTACTATGAATTTCAATTAGACTTTTTGTTGCCTTTTTTTTTTAAGAAAGCTTTTCTCTTTCTCCCTTCGATTTTAAAGGAAACATTTGCAAGGCACACAGCAGAGTGTCTTTCTCTAACCTAGGTGTGAGCTGGGGTCCCAAGCTTCCCGGCTTCTGCTGGCCCCCAGGCCCTGAAAGCAGGCACACACATCTCCACTGCCTCCCCGAACTGGGGCTGAGCTCTGGGCGGCCCAGCAAGGAGGGTCAGATGGCAAGATAAAAACAAGGAGGTGGTGGGAACCCTGTGAGGCGAGCAGAGCAGGTCTGAGTCCTCTTGTTTTCCAGGACTAGAAAGTGGTCAAATATGAACCCGGGACAGATGCCCCATGCCATGCTTTGAGCTACCCCTGAGCGGGGCCGGTGGAGCCCTGGGGAGGCCTGCCTCAGCAGGCATGGGGAGGCACCAGGCGGGGTACTGCCAGGGGCAAGTGGCAACTTGGGGAGGGCCCCCGGAGAAGACCCTGATGTTGGGCTCTGACAGAATAGGGTTCCCTGGAGAGCCTCCCTGAGATAAGGGGGCTCACAGTTCACCACCACTCCTGTTCCCTAGGAAGATACGGGCTCTCCTCACAGTAGGGCTGTCCTTCCTAGGAAGGATTCCTACTTTCACAGTCCAGCCATGCTCCCCCATCATGAGAGCTTGTTGCCTTGCATTCTCTAAGTGTTTCTAGCTCATTGGATGATTCAGTCAGAGATGTACAGTATCTTGTCCAAGGTCAAACAGGGAGAAGATGGAAGGGCTGAGATGCAAACCCAGATTATATTCCTCTACAAGCCGCCCCCTCCCGCCACGATGGCACAAGAAGGGTGGCAGTCGGGAGGAACTTCCCGATTGAAGCTGTGCAGGTCTGCATATGTGTGTCCAGCACCGATGATGGGTGTGGCATTGGTCAGATCTCTTCACGCACCCTTTGGGTGCAGGAGAATGGACTGGATTTCACGACAGCAGAGTCAGGGAATGTGCTCGGCCACTCCCAGAGAGCAGTGATTACAGGACCAGAGATAGTCCAGAGGGCAGCCTGTCTGGCCCAGGTTCAGGGCTGTCAGCAGATCTTGATGTTGATCCAATCTACAGGGGACATACAGCTGGGAGGGACAGTTCATAGGTCAGACCGCAAAACTGGTCAGAATCCGGATCTCAAAAGCTCTTTAAAGGATGAAATGAAGCTGACTTTCCCGAGATGAAATCTGATAGCGATGGATCCAGAAAACCACGCCACAACATAGGGTATAGAGGCTTAGCAGCAGCACAGGTGGGAAGGATTTGGGGGTTTCAGTTGACTGTAAGCTTCACCTGAGTTAAGGGTGTGACCGTTGCCAAGAAGGTTCTTAGGCTTTATTGGAGAAGGGTGGACAGCACACTTTAAGAGGGGTACTGGAAAACAGCCAAAGGAAAGTTATTTGGGTGGACTTGAAACCAAGCTGTGAGGAATAGTTAAAGGATCCATGGATGGGCAGCCTGACAGCAGGGGCACTCAGGGTGGCAGCACAGAATATGCCAGTATTGGAAAGGTTGTCACGTGGCTGAGGAAGCCACCCTATTCTCTGAGTGTCTCTGGAGTGGATCTCCGCTCAGTATAACAGTGAAGATTGAGTGCCAATGGCAGTTCGGGTTATCTGGGAGCAGGTGGCCTTGGGGGGCAGTGAGGTCTTCGTGTTCAAGCTTGAGCAAGATGGCTTGTGGGGTTCGTGCATAAAATAAAGAGCTGGCCTAGGTGAACTCTAATTCTGAAACTTTCCAGGAACCCTGGGAGGAGGGCCCTCTGTGTCCCATTGGTGTCTGTGTGTGTCCTCTGAGGACCTGTCAAGGTTGACTGAGGCTCATCAACCCTTCCATCCTACTGGGATGTTCCGCCAGCACCGCCCCAGATTACAGGCAGCTATGTTCATCCTTGAACTGCTGGTCAAGTTCTCAGGACTGGATGTTAGACTGTGGAGGAGATTACCTTTGTGTAAGGGGAAGGTTAAATGATAAGGGAGTCCAGGGTTTGCTTTCCCTGAGAGGAGATGAGACCCTTCACCTGATGGCATCCACTAGGGGAAAACTCTTTTGCCCCTGAAGTTGCAGTGCTGCCCCCACCAGAGCTATGGTGCTCCAGAAGCCCTCAGTGGAGGTCCGCATATTAGCTTCTGCATGCAGGGTGATCTGCGAGTCCCCTGGGGCCATGACGGGGAGGAGCCAGCCCCAGTATGGGACTAGGGAAACCTCTCCATTATTAGATGCCCAGTCTGCTGCCCTAACCCTGACCACGTTTCTCTGTTATAGCAAGAAGCTTCGACCTGCAGAAGTCCGAGGCCATGCTCCGGAAGGTGAGATCTATTTGGCCCTGAATCCCACTGTTGCCTCTGTCTCTGCCCATCAGAATCACACAGTGCTTGGATTTCTTTTGCTCACCCCCACCCACTCGATCACAGCCTGTGGCTTGTGTAACATATCTGAGTCATAGCCGACCACTACTGCCTGATCCCTCTGGGACAAAGTGCATTCCTTCCCCTGGAAACACAGAGCTTTCATAGCTCTGGGCCAGCCAAGAATTATAATCTGTTCAGCCCAGACCTCTAAAACAGGCAGTGCCTTCTTTTCATTCCTGCCGGTTGCCTTCTCGTGACTAACCTGTGGTCTGGTGGTCTGTTCATCCTGTCACCTATTGCTAGATGCTTCTTAAGGGGTCCCCTTGCCCCTGCTTTTTTAAAGCCCTGATTGTGTGTTTGCAGCATGTGGAGTTCCGAAAACACAAGGACATTGACAACATCGTGAGCTGGCAGCCTCCAGAGGTGAGGACGAATGATCCTGCCTCACCCCTATATTAGGTCTGTTGGACCCACAATCTGCGTCTTGGGTCTACTGGACTGGGACCCTCAGAGGAAAGGTCTGACAATGCCAAGTGAGCCCTAATGGTTCCCAGAATGGGTATCTGTTGGCACCCAGGGGAGGGCTTTGGAGAATGAGATTGACGAACCCAGAGGAAGGCTCTGGGATATAGGGAAGATGTGGCCGCCCTGGGCTTGCTGAGCAGGTGCCGCCTCTGTGTCTTTGCCCAGGTGATCCAACAGTATCTGTCAGGGGGCATGTGTGGCTACGACCTGGATGGCTGCCCCGTCTGGTATGATGTCATTGGACCTCTGGACACCAAGGGTCTGCTCCTCTCAGCCAGCAAACAAGACTTGCTCAAGACCAAGATGCGGGACTGCGAGCTGCTTCTGCGTGAGTGTGCCCGCCAGACGGAAAAGGCGAGTGGACCAGCACAGTTGAAAATGAGTTAATCACGGTAGAGGTGTTCGAGCAGAAGCAGGGATGTCACGCAGGGATGTAAGCACAGCCTCGGGGCTGAGGCCCAGACGTTTGGATTTCAGAGACAGTGAAATTTCAAAGTTTTGGAAACTGACATATGTTGCCAAATTTTTATTTTTCCGAGTAACGACTTAAAAATATTTACCAGCTACTTTTACCGTAATTAACCCCCAAAACTATAGGAATGGCGTAATCTCACAATCAAGGGCAGTCCTTTAAATTGAATAAATTTAGCTTCACAAAGAATTTACGACATTATTGTTATTTTTCTCATTTATCTGGGCACGTGAAATCTTTGTCATGGACCACCATATCCTTGGACAAGTGTTTGGGTCCTGCTGGTGTTGATGAGCTCAGAGTCTGTGCTTCTTGAACTCTGTATTCAAAGAAAGATAAGGACAGCTGATTCCCTTACTGAGAAAAAGACGGACGAGCAAGCTGGAGCTGCCACCACGATCTTCTTTGTTTCCTCTTCAGCAGTTGAAAAGATCCAGGGAAATGATGTGATATGTTTGGGAGCATTTCAATACTGTCATCCACAAACATTCACTGAGAGCCTAGTGTGTGCAGAGACCCTGCAGGGCTGGGGGTACAGAGAAGCATTAGATGGGATGTACCCTTAAGGGCTTAGGTTGGATGAGAGCATCTGTGCCTACGAGAGAAGTGGCACAGGCCCCTACCGTCTGAGCACTACCTGGGTGCTGCACACAGAGGAAGAGGGAGGCCACCACGTCAAACTGAGAACAGAAGGGACCTCAGATGTAATCTAGATCCACCCAGTCATTTACTGGATGAGGACACTGAGCCCTAGGCAGGAAGAGTGACTTGCCTAGGCCATAATTCCAGCCCCAGGGTGATTATCTGGATTTGGAAAACCCTAGGTACAGCCCTGCCCAGATCTGGTTGCACTATGGGCACATGATGTAATCAGCGTTTGCCCTGGATTGGGGTGGGCTCCTGCAGTGGGGCAACCTGATGTGACTCTGCTCCTCTGTCCTCTGCAGCTAGGGAAAAAGGTGGAGACCATCACCCTGATTTATGACTGCGAGGGGCTTGGCCTCAAGCATCTCTGGAAGCCTGCGGTGGAGGCCTATGGAGAGGTGAGCAGTAGGGCTGGGGAGGCGGGGTGGGAGGGGGACCCTCTGCTCTGGTGCCCTGTGGGATGGCTGAGGCGATGGGGGCGGAGTCTAGCCTGGAGGAGGCAGGGCCTCTCTCCCTGGCACAGAGGTCTGAGCCAGCTGGACGCTGATTTTGTTCCCACAGTTTCTCTGTATGTTCGAGGAAAATTATCCTGAAACACTGAAGCGTCTTTTTGTTGTCAAAGGTACGTTGGGAAGTACCTGTGATGAAGCCAGATGGGAAAGAGGGGCCAAAAATGTCACTGGGACAGATTCAGGACAGTGAAACAGAGTGAGCCAAAGGAGGGCTCAAAGGCCAAGTTCAGAAGACCGGCCTGGACATACGCAGACTGCCCTATAATTTGCAACGCTTTTTGGATTTATTACCTCCTTTGACCCACCCAGCCCGGGGAGGCAGGAAGACCGTACCTATTTGGCTGTACCCCCTGGACAGACAGGGAAGCTGGGACTCAAGGAGGTGCCCATGCCAAGCCTCACACCCTGGGAACTAGGGGATGTGTGGCCCGACACCAGGGGCTGTGGAGGACACTGTTAGGGACAGAGTGGGCACTGCTCCCAGTCTCACGTCATCTGGTCTCTGTTCTAGCCCCCAAGCTGTTTCCTGTGGCCTATAACCTCATCAAACCCTTCCTGAGTGAGGACACTCGTAAGAAGATCATGGTCCTGGGGGGTGAGTAGCCCAGACTCTTCCCTACTCCACAGGATGGTCTGTGGCCCCCAGTGGGGCTGGCTTTAGAGGGATGGCCGTAGCCACCAGGGTGAAGGCTCCCTCTGCTGATTTGGTAGCAGTGGGACCCAGGAACAAGCTGGGCCTGGGCTAGAGTCTTCCTGTCTGTTTTCATAAGAATTCTTTCTCTCAGACATTCTAGAAGAAAGTACTGGGCTCAAAGATGAGTGAAACGCCAGTCCTTGCCCTCAAGGAGCCTACAGTGTAACAGGAGAGAGAAGACCTCTAGAAAGGAAGCTCTGATGCAAACTAGAAAAGGTACTAGGAACAGCATAGAGAAGGTACCAAGGAGGTCACAGGAGCAGGGGTTGCTTTCAGTTGGGGGCAACTAGGAATGGCTTCCTTAATGAGCACCTACTGTGTGCCAGCCACTGGACTAGGTGCCAAGGCTACAAGGATGAATAAGACAGAGTCCCTTGAAGAGCTCTTGGCCTCTCGGGGAAGGGAGACACAAGCGGATGTCTATCAGCATGATATGTTAAATATAAAAGAGGGGGATGGAAAAGCGCGTGGGAACACTGAGCAGGGGCACTCACCCCACCTGACCGAGGGAGGACGTGGTGCCTTCCTCCGCTGAGTACTATGGAATGAGTAAGAGGCCGCCAGATGAGGCAAGGCAGAAGGAACAGCATTGAGCAAAGACCGTACGCACCATGGTTATAGTTGTTGTAGACGCAGGCTGGGCATGGCAAGAGATGCGGCTAGAGAGGGAGCCAGGAGCCAGGTCCCAGAGAATCCAGGGCACCGTGCTAAGAAGCTAGGACATGACTCCACAGGCCACTGGGAACCAGAGATGAGTTCTGAGCAGGGGAGTACCAGGATCAGATTTTCAACTGAGACCCATTGTACTGGCAAGATTGTGAAGGACAGACACCAGTTTGCACACTACGGCCACAGTCTATGTTGCAGGCCTGAGCCGGGGCAGTGGCAGAAGAGACAGAGGAGAGCATGGATTTAAGACTTATTGAGGAAGTAAAATGGCAGAACTCAAATGACTCGATGTAGGAAAGGAGGAAGAGGAATCTAGAATGACTCCCTAGTGTCCGGCGTGAGTGACTGAGTATTGCAGTCACTCTGATGCAATTAGTTCAACTGGAGAATACAACCAGAAGAATAAGCTTGAAGTTGAGTTTGAGGAGTCTGTGAGATATGCAAATGCTGGGGACACTTGAGCCTGGGAGCTTGGGAGACAACTCCAATCTGGAGATTTGGGAGTTATCAAATACAGGCAGCAGCTAAAACCTTGAGAATAGATAAGACTGAACAGAGGCTGAACCCTGGGAAATATCCAAGCTCAAGGGTAGGCAGAGAAAGAGGAGCCCACCAGGGAGACGAAGAAGTGACTGATGAGGCTGGGAAAGAAGCAGGTCGACAGGGATTGGACGTGCAGAGAGGACATCGGGGCACAAGGGAAGGCTGGCAAGGAAGATGCACAGGAATCAAGGCAGCCAGGGACAGACAGGAGTTGAGTTTTGCTGGAAAATTAAGTGGAGTAGTGGGAGAAAAGGCTAGATAGGTAGATTGGGACTGGCTCATGGAAGGCTTGATGCCACCTATGGAGTTGAACTTACGGGCAGGTAATAGGGATTCTGAAGGTTTCTGAATGTTCACCTTTAGGCAACACATTGAAAATGGAGATTTTCCAGATGTGTGCCAGTGAGCCCCAGGAGTGGACTGAGGCCGTCTGGAAAGTACAGGACTTCTGGGTTCTATTCCCAGCTCTGGCAGCCATGAGTTCTGCTTCTTGTTGCCTCAGTTCCTCTCTCTATAAGATGGGAAGATTCCTCCTGGCCTTGTTCCAACTCTCCAGCTGAGCTGGGGGAAGAAATACAAAATCTGAGCAAAAGGCTCGAATGATTTTTGGCTTTGCTGCTGCTACCACCCACCATGAGCATGAGACAGGTTTCCTGGCAGCAGAGCTGTGGGGGACGTTCAGTCTGTTTTCCCACCCACGCCTGAAACCCTTTCCACCAAACCCGCCTGAGGCTGAGAAGGTACAGGATCTTCAAAAGAGGAGGGAAGAAATTCACTCTGGGCTGGTCACAGAGCTGAGCAGCACAGATTAACTCACCCGGCGACCACACACACTGTGTTGCAGGAGTTGCATGCGCTCGGGTCCCTAGAAATCTGAGGGCTGGGAGACCCTGGACCATCTCCGGGTTTCCAGCCAGCACCAGCGGCAGAGGACACTGGGCTGCACCCCCTGACATGAAGCTGCTGCCCGTATATGGTTTCCAGTATCAAAATGTTGTACTTGGCTGATATTTGTTTAGGAGTTTGGAATGGTGGAGAAGTGGTCCTCAGCATTGGTTGCACTAGAGTCAAACTCTCCTAGTCAGGAAAGGGCTTGGTTATAAAAGAAATGAGCCAAATCACTGGCAGCTAAACAGCCCAAAACAATAGGAGTGGAAGTGAAATGGTGGCTGGGGTAAAGCCAAAGGAACCCATTTAAGGAGTCACACTACAGTGATGCATTCATTCAGAATGTCACGATTGAGCTTGATGATGTATAGGCGACAGTGGGAGATGAGACACATGGCTATGTCCTCATGGGGTTCAGTCTGACCAGCATAGGTCATGTTGATTCAGGCCCTCCTGCCTGCTGCACATGCTGTTGCCTCTGTGTGGAATGCCCTTCCCTCTTTTCTTTGTTCCCTCCTGCTTGCACTTCAGATGTTTGTATCACCTTCCTGGGAGTGATAATACACTCTCATACGTGTAGGGCACTCTACAGTTTATAACACCGTCTCAAGTACTTAGTGCCCTTCACTCCCACTGTAACCTTGCAGGGCAGGAGCAGCTAGGCTCAGAATGAAGTGATTTGCCTCAGCTGGCCAGAGGCAATGGGGACAGGACCCCAGGTCTCCTGATTCCTGGTGGAGGGCAGGGCAGTGCTGTGAGTGGTGGCTCCTTCTGAACCCCCTGCAGAGCTGTGCACACATCACATGCTCCTAATGCCCGTGTTTGGTGTGTGGGGGCGGATGGGTTTTTTCTTTTCTGCCTCTTTTGCCTACACCGCCAGAGCTGTGATGGAATCTTGCCTAGTGGTGACCCTTCTTTCTCCTTCCCTCCCTCACTTGCCAGCAAACTGGAAGGAGGTTTTACTGAAATATGTCAGCCCTGACCAGCTGCCTGTGGAGTATGGGGGCACCATGACTGACCCCGATGGAAACCCCAAGTGCAAATCCAAGGTATGGGCTGCCAGGGGCTGGAGGTGACCAGGGAAGGCTGGCTCAAGTGCACTTTCCAGCTCACTCCATGCTCCGCTTCTAGATCAACTATGGGGGTGACATCCCCAAGAAGTATTACGTGCGAGACCAGGTGAAACAGCAGTATGAACACAGCGTGCAGATTTCCCGGGGCTCCTCCCACCAAGTGGAGTATGAGATCCTCTTCCCTGGCTGCGTCCTCAGGTAGGGTTCTGGACCCTTCCAGGAGACCTGAGCCTTTCAGCCGTAGATGCCGGTCTGTAGGCTGGGGTTGAGAAGCCTTGGTGGCAGGACCCCAGAGAGGGGTGCACACAGATGGAATCATGTCTAAATGGGTGGATGTCCCCACAGGTGGCAGTTCATGTCAGATGGTTCGGACATCGGTTTTGGGATTTTCTTGAAGACCAAGGTGGGGGAGCGGCAGCGGGCAGGGGAGATGACGGAGGTGCTGCCCAGCCAGAGGTACAACGCCCACCTGGTCCCTGAGGATGGGACCCTCACCTGCAGCGATCCTGGCATCTGTAAGTGTCCGTGTCTTGGCTTGAAGCCCCTGCCCTAGCTGTCTGCCCGGGAGGTCCCTCTTTCTCCATGGATTTAGGCTCTCAGACTGTTAGAGCTAGACGTGGGTCTCCATCAGCTTAACCCTCTCCTTGCATAGACACGGAAACCTAGGCTTGGAGAGGTGAATGACTTGCTCAGGGTGACCCAGCTGCTTAACAGCAGGGCAGGACTCTGACCTGATCCTCCCAGGTAGAGATGAGTCACGGTTCGAGGTGATCACAAGGGTTCAGAGCATCGGCTCTCTGATCCAGGTCTAACTGGGTCCGTGACCGTGACCAGACATTTCTTGGCGATGCTCCTTCCCCAGACGTCAGAGAGGCAGAACTGGCTGGGTGGGTGTAGGGATCAGAGGGTGAGCAGATTGCTGGAAAGCCCAGCCCTGACCCCTCTGAGCTTCACTCATCTCCAGGTTGATCAAAAAATGGGCACAGAATGTGAACAGGAAGTTCACTGGAGAGGAATAAGAAGGGCAGCTAGGCATTTGAAAGGTGTTTAACCTCACTCAGCTCTGCAATATCGATTAAAATTTCCTTTGACTCAGCAGTTCTACTTCTGGACATTTATCCTACAGAAATATTTGCACAAAGATATAGGTACAAGGATGTTCCTAGCCGCCTGGGAAACTGGCAATAAACTAAATTGCCTTAATAAGGTCTTGTTAAATAAATTATGGTCCATCCATACAATAGAATACAATATACCCATTAAGGAAAATAAATTAACATATAAGATGTCTGATACATCTTAAAAAATAAAGCATGAAATATAGTAATATATGGTATATACTCACTTTGGTTAAAAAAAGTGTGTACATAGAAAAGTATTCTGGGGAATCTATGCTAACTCCAATGGTGGTTATCTCTGGGGTGGTAGGAAGCTTGTAGAGGGCTTTCATTTTTTACACTAGTTCTGCAAATACAATTTATTTTACAATGACCATGTACTATGTTTATAAGCTGAAAAACCACATACACACACCAAAAAACCCCTATCAACTCTTCAGCTTCCTTTCTGGTAGAGCCAGTGGGCCAGGTGTGGACAATCAGTGACAACAAGGGCTTTATCGTCCAGCCGAGTTGGACTTGACTGCTGACTAGTCCTTAGGCACGTGACTTAGCCTCCCTGGGCTTGGTTTGCTGATTGCTACAATGGGGATCAAATTCTCTACCTCACAGGGACACATGATGATTTTTTGTTTTTTGTCAGGAAGATCAGCCCTGAGCTAACATCTATTGCCAATCCTCCTCCTTTTTTCCCCTTTTTCTCCCCAAAGCCCCAGTAGATAGTTGTATGTCATAGTTGCACATCCTGCTAGTTGCTGTATGTGGGATGCTGCCTCAGCATGGCCGGACAAGCGGTGTGTCGGTGTGTGCCCGGGATCCAAACCCGGGCCGCCAGTAGCGGAGCGCGTGCACTTAACCGCTAAGCCACGGGGCCGGCCCCGGGACACGTGATGATTAAATGTGATAAGGTCTGCGCAGCACTGAGCATAGTGCCTGGCACACAGCAAGCACTCAACACCCTGTATCCACCATTACTCTGATTAGGGTGAGACCTGGGGGAGAAGGGCTGTCCTGGAGATGGTGCTAGAGATAGGAGAAGCCCTCTGCCCCATTTCTATAGCAGCACCGCCAGGACATCTGAACTAGGCCCACAGATGTCTCGGCCTCTGTACTTGTCCACACCATCACCCCAACCTCAAATTCTGTGTCCTCCCCCACTTCCTAGGCAACCTTGAGTCTCTCCGCCCCCTCCTCACAGATGCTCTGTGGTATGGCTCCCTGGGGAGGAGTATTCTTGTTAGTGAGCAGCAGGTCCTGGGGGAGAAGGCGTATACTGTGTGCATCGACAAGAACAAGGCTTAGCACCAGCCCAGATACTGTCATCCATGGAGCATAAAGCACTTCTTACATACAAGCTTGAATTTCTTTTTCTAGGGAAGCTGAGGTATAGAGAAGGGATGTTCTCTCTCCCACAAAGTAGCTTGCATAGACACCAAAAGACAGAAGACACCAGAGAATCCTAGAGTCCTGGTCCAGGATCTCTTGGCCATAGACTATACTAGAGATGATCAGGTCTACCCGTGATGTGACCCAGGAGAGGGTGGAGTCCCAGACCAGGGAGGTGATTTACCCAAGATCATGCAGCCAGTCGCAGAGCCCAACCCATTTTCCAGCATTGCCGATTCCCCTCAATAGTATCTGAAGGACACAGCCTGAGAAAGGACCAGGAACCTTTTAACATAATCAGGCTTAGGTTGGCAAATCCCAAATTTATTTTAGCTCCTCTTGGATACATTCCTGGATGGAACGGTTGTCCGCCTGTGGGGCCTTGACTGGGAGCTGCTCGTTGTCCATTCCCAGGAGGAGCAGAGGCAGGCCACAGCAGCCATGCCCTCTTCCCAGGTATAAAGACAATGGCGTGGGATCAGCTGTTTGGGGCCACGGCTCAGGTTAGACCTGAGCCCGGAGAGAACCCAGTGTTAGGTTACAAGCTCACCTGTGGGAGGGCAATGCCCTTGGAGAACCAGGTGACCCCCTGCAAGGTAGAACATAATCACCCAGTGGAGAAATTAAAACTCTGCCAGCCTCCAATGGCAAGAGCACATTAACCCTCCCCAGGCTGCTCTGGTCCGTGCCCAAATGTATTCAGTTACACTGGAAGAAACCCCAAGTCTGATTTGATTCCACTTTTTCTCTCAACTATTTCCTAAGGGCCTACTGAGTATAGAATACTCTACTAGGAAAGAAAAATTTCAGAAAAAAAGATCTGGATTTTGTCTGCCAGGCATGCCAGTGTGGTCTAGAAGACCTGAAACACTGCATGAAGATTAAACAGCACTGCCAGCAGAGCCGAGGTGAAGAGAGCCCAGCCGGGCACCAGGGGACCTGGTTTCTGAGTCCAGCTAGTATTTTGAGCAAGTGTCTCTAAATACAGGCAAGCGTTGGGGATGTTCTGAGAAATGTGTTGTTGGGCAATTTCTTCGTTGTGCAAACATCACAGAGTATACTTTCACAAACCTTGATGGTATAGCCTGCTACACACCTAGGCTATATGGTACTAATCTTATGGGACCACTGTCGTATGTGCAGTCCATCGTTCACCGAAACGTCGTTATTCAGGGCGTGACTGTAATTAGGTTTTGTTTTCCTTCTCCTTAAAACAAGAGGAGTGGACTAGAGCAGGAGATCTTAGTTTGGAGTTCATGGACTCTCTAGAGCAGTGATTATAAATCTTAAAAGACCAAACCACCTCCCTTTTATAATAGTGTCTAATGTCCCCTTCACTATTCTGAAATGAAATGCGTAGAGAATATAACTCACTTACACACATAATGAAAAAATCAATATAATCTCCTATCTGGAGAAATAAAAGGAAGCTAACTTAGAATATATATTTTTCAATACATAAATGAGAGGGCACAGTTATACCCACGCACCCCCTCTCTTCAGAGTGGTCCCTTGCCCAGTGGGAACCATTGCCCCAGAGGGTCCACAATGGGCTCCAGAGGATCTGAAATTGCCTGCTTTCATCAGACTCTCAAGAGGGTCAGTTCCCCAACAAAAGTTAAGGAGCCCTAGCCTGGAGGATCTCTGGGGGCTCTATGAGTCTGTGAGTACATGATCAGTGTCAGAATGAACCATGCAGTTCATGAACTCCACTTCCCTCGGGCCTGGGCCTCAGAACAGCCCCTTGTTTCTTGGGCAGAATATCACGCTAGGCAGGGCCGTCTCAATCCCGGTGCTTGGTCCAAGTTGCTCAAAGACTTCTCCTCCAGCAGGACTGACTCTGGTTGCTACGGCTCTGTCATCCAGGGCAGAGAGGAAGCTTCCCTTTTTCCAGAGGAGCCATTGGTCCTGAAAGAGCTCTGGCGCAGAGAGAAAATCGATGACTAATGCTCACTTCACATGATGGAGAAAGTGGGTGGTGTGTCTACCCTCGCTCTAAACTATGCATGTTATCCAGGGGCAGGAAAGGGGAAAGCTTAAGTCTCGGGATTAAATACACTTTTTTTTGCTGGGAAAAGTGAGAGAAGACTGGGATAGGGAAGGGGCAGAGCTAGTGTTTTCGTTTTCACATTCCGTTCTCTTGAAGGGGTGTTTGACTGAAATGGAACAGCTTCTCAAACAAAGAAGGGTTAGGCTAAAAGCAGTCTGTTCCTTGGCCAAGGCCTGGAAGGCTTCTCTGCCAACTGCATGCCCATGTTCTCTTCCCAGAGGAAACCACTGCTAACAGGTCTTGTCTATTGTCCTATCAAATATTTTCCATCCCTTTAGCAGCGTGACATGTTCCCAGAATATACAGGACATGTACACACACACATATAGATTCACAGGAATTATATCTGTCATTCAGTGTATGTTTGAAGGAATTTTGAAAGTGTAAAACTCATCGCAGGATTTAAGAAAAATTTCCTTTTAGAACAAGCACCTAAGTAATATCATCAAAGAGAACTTGGGAATGTAAGTAGACCAAGTAGCAAAGCCCAAAAAATTTTTTACATATATATTAACAAAAATGTTACAAACTATTTATAAATTGTTCTGCAACTTACTTTTTTGGCCTAACGATATATTGTGGACAGTTTCCCCAGTCATGTCTTACGAAGCTAACCTCTTTGATATTTCACCCTATGGATTGCAATATAAACCTTTTAAGCAATTCGCCTTTGAACAGTTGAGTTTTCCCAATCTTTTATTTTTTCCAACAGGAGTGCAGTGAGCATCCTTGGCCATTTATCTTTCTGTGGGATAAATTCCTGGCTCAGAAAGTTTGCACATTTTAACTTTTGTCAGAAACTGAACAGGGCAGGGCTTTCCAGGGCGCAAGTCAGAAGCAGCGTGGACCGAGGGAAATTCCAGCTCCATCACTTCCTCAGTGTGTGACACAGTGACCTCCTTTTTCTATAAAACAGAACTAATGCTGAACTCAGAGTTACTGTAAGGAAGAGTGGAATATCTTATATAGATTACCAGCCCAGTGCTCAGACACATACATAGCCATCATTACCATTACTATTATCATTGTGTATGCTGCTACTAATTCTACTCCTGCCTTTCAAGGCCCAGGTCCCACTTCAAGCTCTAACTCCTCTAAAAAGCCTTTCACATGATTTCAGTCTATAGGGCCCTCTCCTTCCAAGCTATTATGGACCTGGTTGTCTCTCTCACTCATCTGGCATCTGGTATGTTCTGTCATATTTTTTTCTCTCCGTGAACATCTTGTCAACCCAGCTAGACTGTTTCAGAAGGTGAAGGACCATTGCTTATGCCACCTTTGTCATCATTACCTACCACACTCCCTCGTTCAGCCAACAAAAATCACTGTCCCCAAGCCCGTGGTCGTCAGAATTGCCTGAATGTCTGGTTTTCTGCCTCCCCTCAGATGTCCTGCGGTTTGACAACACCTACAGCTTCATTCACGCCAAGAAGGTCAGTTTCACTGTGGAGGTCCTGCTTCCAGACAAAGCCTCAGAAGAGAAGATGAAACAGCTGGGGGCAGTCACCCCAAAATAACGCCTCCTCTGACAGCAGGCCTGGCTCCCTCAGTGTCTCCCTGTCAGTTTCTATTCCTTGTAGCCGTCATTTTTCCAGCACCCTGATGCCCCGAGAAACTGGGCTAGAAGAAGGACCTCGGGCTGGATCTGGGAGTTTTCGTTTCCGAATTAGGAAGAGGGAGAGTAGAGGAGTAGGTCTCCTTGCCTCTCAAATTACTAAGGAGTACCCAGGGGCTGGGCACCGTGATAGGATCCGTCTGTCCAGTAAGCTGTGCCAACTTCACCTACCAGTGACAGCTGAGACAGAAAGGGGGCGCCGGGAGGTGGCAGCAGGGAAGACATTAGGAAAAGGGGGAGAGATTGAAACGTAACACTTGAGGGAAGCCAGCAGCAGGCGAGGAACTTGCTCCCAAAGGAACATGTAAATCTAGATCATACTGAGGAGTAGCAAGGTAGCTGGTTTCTAGAGTAATGGTGGGAGTCAGAGGCTCTTGTAAATTTTCTGTCACCGGGGCTGGGATCTTTTGGCTTTTCCCAGGTTTCAGGAGGTGAGCCAGAGTCAGCATAGATCTTCCCACTCAGGGGTAGCCAGGCAAGCCTCTCCCTCACCTTGAGAACTTCAGCAACTCCGGGGGCCCTCCCACTGGCTGCCTCTTTAATTACTAACGATTGACGTGACTCAGAGGTTCCTGGGACAGTGAGCTTTGGTACTCAGCCACTGTCCTCCAGTGCAAACAAAGCACAGGAAAATTACCTCCAGGGTCCCAGCTCCGCGGAGGGCCAGGAGGGCTGGGTGTGTGTGTGAGTCCCGAGGCTTCCACTCGCCTTTTTAGTGCCACCAGCCCCACATCAAGTAACTCCATTTGAGCACCCCCACAAAATGACAAGTGGGATCAAGGTAGTATATCTCAGTGAGGGCATTTCCCAGTCTGAGTCTCCCGCGGTGTCCGCCAACCTGCTTCCTGACTGACTTGAGCAAGGCCTTGGCAGTCCTGTCTCTGGGAGGCGGAGGGTGGGTCTAGCGGGTTCCTGGTGCCTGTTGGGGACGCTGCCCGGGCAGGGGACCGCAGACTGGGCCTCATCTGGCAGACCCAGGGGCTGAGAGCAGCACAAATAGCTCCAAGCCCCTCTGTCCACGGTAACAAGCTGGGATGGCCGCGGACGCTCAGCGACCAGGGGCTGGAGGGCACCAACTCTGCAGCAACCACAGCACTTAACCCCAATTCCTCGTCCTGCAAACGAACACCAGGTCCTGGGCTGCACAGACCGCGGGAAGGCGCCCCGCCTGGGCCCTCGCAGGAAGTCCTGTCCCTCAGAAACCCAGGCCCTGGCCCCGCCTGGGAAGCTGGTCTGGCGAAGCTGAGGGAGCAAGAGTAGGGGCAGGGCCTGCGCGGACAGGACGGGGCCCGAGGCTGCACGGGCCCCAGCCAGACCCCCAGGAGGACATCCCGACCTCGGTTTACAACGCTCTTTTAGGAAAATTAACCAATGAATAAAGCAACATTCAGTGCACAGGAAGTCAATGCCCACCGCTTCGCCCCTCGCTGCCCCTCACTCAGCCCCAAATTTCGGCCTCAGGAGCCTAGTAGTAGCTACCCTCGGATAGCCGGGGCGCATGCGCAGAAGCCACCCGCTACTCGCCTCTTGCGTGCACTTTCCTTTGGGGCCTAACTGCCAGCTTGCCTCCTGATCGCCATCTTTACTGAGGGCACTAAGAGTGCTCGCGGCCGCCGTCGCTGTCAGGGCGGAGGCCCCGCCCCCTCGGGCTTCTCTGCGCCCCGGATGGTCTTGCGCGCCGACAAGTGCGGGTCTGGCGGGCGCGCGCTGCGCCGGCAGTGGGCCCTGACTGGGAGGGAGGCAGAGGAGCGACAATCACGTGGTATTAGGGACCGTCTCCTAATTCCGCGCCAGCACTGCTGGTGTTTCGGGGGCTGGGGATCGCTTTGCGCCCTGAGCCCAGATTCCTGCGAAGTCCCCCCTGACCGGGCTGCCCTACACGACCCTACAGTGACAGAGACGCCCAGGCCCTCAATAGGGAGTCAGGGGTCTTCATTTTCCCCATCTTTATGTGCCAATAATGAAAGCTAATTCTTTAATGAGCAACTACTGGGGACCCACGCAACACCCCTGTGCTTACCGCCTTGGGTTGTTGCAAAGATTCAAGGAAATAATACGTGCAATGCCCTTAGGAGAGAGCCTGGTACAAGTGAGCGCTCAGTAAATATTGGCTACTCTCAGTTTTTACAGGTGGCTAGCAGCTAATAGGCGGCAGAACTGGGATTTGAACCCAGGACCGCCTGTCTTTAATGGCTGTGCCTTTGCTCGCTGATAGCCCCAAAAGATTCACAGAGCTTTCGTGAAGTGCGCTCATTGCTCACATGGGTAACCTGAGGTCCCCCCATTGTGTTCTCATTTTCCTTAAGTCTTGTACTCCAACCATTCATTCATTCAATGTCCTGCCCCCAAGAGGATCGGTCAGTGGGCACACGATCCAGTTACACCCCAGTGCTTGATAGATGAACATGGCACCTGCCAAGAAGGGCCTCTAGAGTCCGAGCATCCACCTCTCGGGGGTGCCGACCGTTCACTCCCCCAGCCTCATTTACTGAGCTCACCTAAGAGCACGGGGATCTGGAGCCACTCGGGCTGGGTTCAAATCCCGGCGTAACCGCTTAGGGGCTGTATGACCTGAAAGGGACCCATATTCTGTGCCTCTATTTCCTCATCTGTAAAATGGGGGTCCTAGGCTGGTGGGAGGGTTTAAGGAAGCAATCCATCTTAGAGTCTTTAGCTAACCTTGTCTGGCTGGTAGTAAACTCAAGAAATGATGACTGATGTAATTAATCCTCGCCATCGTCCTTGGAGTGAACGCGGTAGTGTTCTCCTTTTAACAAATGAACAAAGTGAGGCTCAGAGAAGTACCGACTCCTGCCTGAGGTCACACAGCTAGGAAGCGCAGCTAGGAAGTGTAGCATCCTGCATTTGAACCCCGGTCTCTTTGGCTCCGGAACTACAATCAGTCCTGGACGAGGGGATCGCGCTAAGAGCCCAACCCCAGAGAAAACGTGAAGAAAATTAATCTGTAAAACCGAAGCCTGGGGGGTGGGGGTGGGGGGCAAAAATAAACATCCGATTTCCTAACTTTTAGGAAAAAAACTGAAAACCAAAACCCGAAGCCTGGGAGAGGGGCTTCGGTGCGTGGGGGAATTTGCAGACGCTCCCTGCTTCTGGCGGGCACAGCACGACCTGTCCTTCTGTTAGGGACATTTAGCTGGTCCCGCCGCCGCCTACAGGAGCGCTAGTGGAAGCCGAGGTGGCTGTTGCGGCTGGACCGGCTGCAGAGGCTGGGGCCGAGGCGGAAGCGCCATGTCCGAGCCGTCCTCGCGGGGTGCCGAGCGCGACCTTTTCCGGGACACGTGGGTGCGGTACCTGGGTGAGCACATGACGACCCCCCCACCACTACCACCACGTGGCTAGGCAAGCAGGGGTCGCCAGACGCCGGTCAGGGAGAAAGTGGGAGGATCTTAATTCTCATTCTTCCTCGGTCTGAGACTGGGCTCAGAGAGGGCTAGGGACGTGCCCAAGGTCACACAGCTCTGGTCGGCCCAGCCCTGTCCTCGGGGTCTCTGCTGCTCCGTGTCCCGGGTGGAAGCTCGGACCTGGCTAGGAGGAACACAGTGCGCGCGCTGCCATCTCTGGCATGCCCCAGCACTGGCCGTGAAATCAAGGCTCTGGACCCCATCTCCGCTTCTCACTCACTGGCTCTGCCGGAGCCTCAGTTTCCTCCTGGGCAAAAAGGGATGAACGCAGGGTCTGTCTCATCTGGTTGTAGTTGTAAGGGTAGAATGGGATAAGGCACAGAAACGCCTGGCACATGGTGACTGCCCAGTCAGGGGGGCTGCCATTGGTCAGTCTCTCTTGCTGCCTGTTCCCCTGTTAGTGCACATGCTTCTAGAACCCAGGCTGGGAAGGCAAGTGAGTGATGATAACGGTGACTGTATTCAGCTCTCCCACAATGGCCCTAGAGTGGTGGGCATCATGGGTGCCATGTTATAGGCCAGGAAACTGAGGCTCAGAGAGGTGAAATCACTTGTCTAAGGTCACCCAGCTACTGCTTAGCAGGCTGGGATTAGAATCAGCTCACTTGTGGAATAATCCATGGGCTCGGGAATTAAACATCCTCTCCCCACCAGGCTATGCCAATGAGGTGGGGGAGGCCTTCCGCTCCCTGGTGCCAGCGGCTGTGGTGTGGTTGAGCTATGGTGTGGCCAGCTCCTACGTGCTGGCCGATGCCATTGACAAAGGCAAGAAGGCGGGAAAGGTGAGTGTTAGCCCTCAACCCCTCACCCCAGTCCACTCCCCCTTGATTCAGCCTTGCATGTGGTAAAGTCCCTTGTGGAACAGTCTGGTCCCCATAACATCTCCTGGTGCAGTCCATACCCCAGTTCTGTTTGTAGGATAGTGTACATTGGCCCCAGCCCTGCACGTGACATGGTTTATACCCCAGTCCACCCCCAGCCCTAAATGTGGTACAATGCACAACCCAACACCAGTGTGGTTCTGACCCTGCCCCGCCCTGGCCATTTCCCTCCACCTGGTCCAGCCTCATGCCTCCTGTCCACAGGGTTTCCCACCTCTGCCCCTGCTGGATTAAGTGTCTCTTGTGCCCACCAGGTGCCAAGCCCTGAAGCAGGCCGCAGCACCAGGGTGACCGTGGCCGTGGTGGACACCTTTGTGTGGCAGGCTCTGGCCTCTGTGGCCATCCCAGGCTTCACCATCAACCGCGTGTGTGCTACCTCTCTCTACGTCCTGGGCACTGCCACCCGCTGGCCTCTGGCTGTCCGGAAGTGGACCACCACTGCTCTGGGGCTGCTGGTCATCCCCATCATCATCCACCCCATTGACAGGTGGGTGCCCCTCCCGGCCTCAAGATCATCCACTCTACAGTTGGAGATAAGCTCTGAGAGGTGTGGGTGTGCCCACTTTGCACAGAACAATAGCAGCAGAGGCGGGGCTGGCACTCAGGGCTCCTAAGGTAGAAAGGACAGTCTATGCCCTTGTTGTATGATCTGTATGATCAGTAAAGGTAAGGGGGTGCCTGGAGGGTATGGGACACAGGACAAGTAAATCCCCAGAAAGAAAATCTAGTGTTACAAAACAACCAGAGTCATTCAGGATACAGGTGCAAGCTGGAGGGGATGGGTGTGGGGAGGTTTTAGTGATAGAAACTCAACTGAAACTGGGTTAAGTAAAATAGGAATTAATTGTTTCATGAAACTGAGAAGTCCAGATGATACTGCTTTCAGGCATGGCAGGATCTAGGCACCTAAATGATGTCATTAGGGGTCTGGGTCTCCCCATCCTGCTGCCTTTCTCCCCACCCTGCCCTGTGTTGGCTTCACTCACTTTTCCCTTGTGGGAGTAGAGATGGCCCCAGCAGCTCCCAGCTTCCATCCCACCAGTTTAGCAAGCCCCATAGGATACATCTTAATGACAGCAAAAATCCCAAGGAAGGCTGTCATTGGTCCATCTTGGACTGGGTGCCCACCCCCGAACTGGTTTCCCTTTTCTGATTAGCCAGGCTTGGGTCATGTGCCTGCTCTTAGAACCAGAGATAGGGTCAACTCAACCAGACCAACAACAGAGTGGGAGGAGTCTTCCAAGGGAACATAGCTGACCCTGAGGCCCTGAGTGAGTCTTTTACCCTCTCTGTGCCTCAGTTTCCCCAACCGAATAAAGAAGAGGATGATGGCTGCCACCTGGATGGCACTGTGTCCTGCATCCAGGAGTCCCTTCCCTAGCCCTGACCTCTTGCCTCCCATTGCCCCATTAGCACCCCTTGGTCACCTGCTCATCACCCTTCACTGCCCCACAGGTCAGTGGACTTCCTCCTGGACTCCAGCCTGCGCAAGCTCTACCCCTCAGTGGAGAAGCCCAGCTCCTCCTGACCCCACCCTAGTACCTGTCCTGTGCGTTGGCCCACTCCCTGCTCTGTTCCAACCTCCTCCTCCTGCTGGGGGATGCGGATGCCAGGCTCCCTGGGGTCCGAGGCTGTGGCATCTGAGTGGGTTTGAGCTGGACAGCAACTGAGAGACAAAGGCCTCAAGGAGCGGCAGCCACAATGCATCACAGTCAAGGGTGGGACCTGCACCCTGTCTGCTTCCACAGAATCCATGATCCTGAGTGGGAGTGGACTGCAGGTGGGCCCCGCCCTGTCTTTTCTCAGGGAAGTAACATCCTCTCATGGAGGATAAGGAGACTGAGGACCCGAGAGGGCAAGGAACATGACCAAGATCACTTGGCAAGCTGGGGACCCAGGACCCCCAGAAGCTCGGCCGTGTCACCCCATGGCAGCGCGGCTGGACAGAGGAGCAGCAGGCACTATCCTGAGGACTGATTCTCCCGCCAGCCCGTCCCTGGGGCAGGGGCTGCTGGGGCCTGGCTGGAAGGCAGGAGAGCCCCCAGCCCAATAAATCCTCAAGAAATTGAGTTTTCTTTTCTTTTCTGTTGGGGAGGAACAGGGAGGTAGGGGGGAGCAGGGCTGGAGACCCTCAGAGGTGGAGGCTGACTTCTCCAGCCATACCACTCATAGCAGCTAGTGCTGGGCCTGTCTGCTACCTTCACACCCACCAAAGCCCCCTGCAGATGCCTGGGATTCCACCTCGCGGCTGCCAGCCTCCTTTGGGGTAGGCCTTGCCCTCTTTCTGTAAGCCTCCTAAAGCACCCACACTTCTGGGAGGAGAGCCTGTTGGGCAGTGACCCAAGGGCTGTCTCCCACCCTATTTCCCTGCCTCCCCCCCCTTAAGGGCGTGACCGGTTCTCCTGGTGGCTTCCCCTGAGCTGCTGGGCCTGGGAGCACTGAAGGAGACCATTCCTCCTTGATTCTGGGCAAGCCTCTTTCTTTGGCAGCCAACAGCCCGGAGGGTGGAGGCGGGAAGGCGTGGCGGGTGTGAAGCGCAGGGCAAAAGTGGACCTGGGGCCCCAGCTCTCAGCCCTGCCCCAAGCCGCAACTCAGTTCCGGCCGAGATCCCGGCCCCGCCCCTCGCAGCCCAGGGGCCGCCTAACCCCGCCCCTTGAGACCGCCCGCCTCCGGACCCGGTGTGTAGCGGCCGCGGGAGGAGCAGGGCTGGTAGTGAGACAGAATGGAGGCGCTGGGGTTGTGGCTCCTGCTCTGGGGGTGTCTGCAGCTGCAGGATGAGTCTGATGGCCTGCCCCGGAGCTGGGGGTTCCTGAGGGGAGAGGTGGGCCTTTCTCTGCCGCCCTTCTGATCCCTCACTGGCAGGGACCCTTGCCCAAGCCCCCCATGACCTCTGCCCGGTCTCCTGCCGCTCCTTTCGGCTCCCTTAAATGCTCTGAGCCCCCCTCAACTCTCCAGCCCTCTCACGGCCCCCTCCCACACCCATCTCCAGCACCTTCCCATTTCCCCCCAGTGTCACAGCGAGGCCTGGCCACACCCTCCCCTGCTTCCCTAGGACATCTGAGTTCTGCTACCAATTCCTTGCTCACTTGCTCTCCACCTTCCACCCTCCAGGCTCCCCCTAAAGCTGGGAGCTGCCCAGGCCAGAGTTGGGCTTCTGTGCTCTCAGAAACAGTCCAAACTCTTGGCCCTGCCCCAGCCTTGTCACCCTCCCCTTCACCTACCCTCCTGTGCCTCCAAGCACGGCCCCCCTTGAAAATCCTTTTCCTCTTGGCTAACACTGAGCATCTTGGACAGCCAGCCCCAGTGCCCCTCGGTTGTTGCCCCTCGGCTCTGCCCTGCTGTGGGCCCCCTCTGGCCTTGGCTGCCCCACTGGTGGCCCTGCCTTGTGAAGAAGCACTGGGGTGCACCTTTGCAGATGTCCGGTACATAGTAGGTGCTCCCATGAGGGGCTCACAGGCATTCTCAGGTCAGGCTGGTGGGGATAAGGTCTGTGGACAGCCTGTCTGCGTGGGGAGAGACCCCCTCACCTCCAACACACACCTTACCCCGCTCCCTGCTCCATTCTGGAGATGCAGTGGTTGAAGGGCGCGTGTTGGGGGAGGTTTCTGGGCAGCCTCTGCTGGCCATGTCCTCTCTGAGGCTGTTCTCTGGCTACGTCAGCCTAGGCCACACTGCCAGGGGACAGCCTCCTGCAGGAATGTAATCAGAGGGACATTCTCCTGGCAGTGAGGGGGAGCCCCAGCTTGATGCCCGCCACCTGTGTCTTGGCACCTGCATGCCCTCCTTGGCATGCCTGGCTGTGTGGTTTTTATTGCCCCATTCAGAGCTTGTGGCTTCGTCCGGCTGGTGAGGCTCATGGGGACAAGGCTGCCAGGAGCCTGGCGGTACCTGGGAGATTCTGGGGGCGTGGGGCAGTGCTGAGGTGTCTGGGCTGGAGAAGGGGGTACGCTCAGATCATACTGACTTGCTCTGTTGCCTTGGGCAAGTCACAGCCTCTCTGAGCCTCAGTTTCTCTAAAAGCAGCAGAGGCCTGGACTGCTACAGAATGGGTAGGCGAGGGTATGGTGCAGACTTCTGTTTATCATCTGTGTATTTACACGTGCCCTCGACTTGTGTTTGTTCCTTGAATCCTCAGCAGCCCCATGAGGAGGTAGAACTGTCACCCCCGTTTTCCAGATAAGGAAACTGAGGTTCACGGAAGGGAAGGCTGCACTGTCTACCACCAGGTGCAGTTTAGCACATCATTCTTCAAAAGCAAAACAGGCTTTTGAGCAAGGCAGGGACCTTGAACAAGACCGAGACAGGAAACCAAGGCCCAGAGAGGGCGAGCGACAGTGAGGTGGGGGCCAAGTTGGGGTTGTACTGCCTTGGCTTCCTGCTCCTTCTTAAGGAGCTGGTGTCGCCCCAGATCTCGGGGAAGATGGTGGAATTCTTGGCCGACCTGGTCAATGTACCCCCACCTAGACGCTCTGAGCAGCCCCCATTGCTGCTTTCCGCCGTTGAGTCAGTTGTACAGCCAAGTGGTGAGCACTGCCTTGGGCCCTGCCACCTGGAGGTCCCGCAGGAGGAGGAAGGGTGGGCTGCCCCCTCCAGCAAGCAGGGCAGCAGGCCCTGGCCCCATGAACCCCCTGGTGTGAGCCTGAGGCAGAGCTGGGTGTCCTCACCTGCGAGTCAGAATTTGGAATCGCTGGATTCTCCTGGCCTCTTGCCTGCCTGGGCTGCCTCAGGGACTTGTCATGGGCCTTCAGTGTGTGTTTTCTGGGTCCCTTGCATGCCAGACTCACGTTAACCCCTCCTGTGTCCCTGCCAGCTGGGAAGCCCCCACCTTGCCCCCTGCCTTCTTGGTGACTGGCTCCCTGGCTGGGGTTGGACGTCTGGACTTCAGCCAGACTTTGGCCTGGGCGTCCCTTTCTACAGATGGGGGACATGGGCTGAACAGATACAGTGACTCAAGGGGAAGGGCCCCTGGCTCAGGGGCTCCTGTGCCTCCAGTTCTGAGCTGGACCACCTCTGGGGAGAGCAGGAAGAGAGGCAGGGCAAGGTGGCAGGCAGGAAGGGCACTGGGCTTCTGGCGACCTGGCTTTGCCTGCTTCCCCTCTTGCTGTGTGGCCTAAGGCAAGCCCTTCAATGTCTTGGCCTTGTGTCCTCCCCATCTGGTTTTCTTTCCAGCCCAGGCTGGGGCCGTGCTGGAGGCTCCAGACCCCACCAGCACCAGCACTGTTTTCCTGGGCTCTGAGCTCCCTGTGAAATTTTCCATCAGCCCTCCAGCTGTATGTGGACGAGTGTGTAACCAGCCCCAGCCGGGATCTGGAAGTAGCCTCTGAGCGCTACAGCCTCATCAGGCATCATGGGGCCAAGGGAACGGGGACAGGGTAGGATGGTGCTATTCGATGGGTAGTGTCTCTGGCAAGGCTGGGACAGGAGCTGAGAGCCTTTCCAGGACTAGAAGGGAAAGATGCCCAGATGGTGCCCTCTGGGAGTTGTTGTTAGGTGGTCCTCTGTAGGTCAGGGGAGCAAGAACCCTTTACGGGTCCCTTCATCTCGGGAGCCTCTGATGACCTGGTCTAATTTTCCCAATAATCCTATGCTGTAGACACAATCAGTTCCATTTTGTAGATGAAGAAACTGAGGCTTGAGGTCACATAGGCACACATTGAACCCAGTACTCCTGTCCTCTCTCCCACATCAACAGCACGGTCTGGGAGGCGGGAGCCGTCACCCAGACCCTTCCCTGTCCCTGCTGGGGTACTTCCTGTCTCTCTGGGCCCTGACCAGCTCTGTCTCTTGTACCAGGAAGCCTCTGCAGTTCGCTGACCCTGATGACAGGGACTCTGCTCAGGGGGGTGTTGACGGCCACCCTGGGCATGGGCTTCTGCATCTTCACCCACTGCTGTTGGCTCAGGCCCAGAGCCTTGCAGCACGTCTAGCTGCAGGCCCGGGCAGCAGGGTCTAAGGAGCGCCCAACGCCTACCAGAGTTTCCTGATAAAGAGATGTTCGGCATCAACTTTAGCGCTCATGATTTTCCTGAGGCGGGGCTGGGGCTACGAGGCCTCCAGAACAGGGGCTGGTGATGGACCTCCTGTGAGGTGACGGCCCTGGGCCTGAGCAGGGCCTGTGCCTGCCCCGTGTGGACTTGGGCAGGAGTGTGGGGTGGCGGGCAAACCTGTGGCCTGCCTGGGGGCGCTGGGCTCAGGGGGCCTCTCCTTCTGTTCCTTTAATGTTTGCTCAGGGGCCCAGCAGCCCCCTAGCGCAGAGTCTGGGCCTCTTCTGGATGCCTGAGACCTGGGCGCATCTGGAGGGTTACGTTGCACATCCGCTTGCTGTGGGCCAATGAATGCTGTGCGAGAGCCGCTCATAGGGGCTAGAACCAATTTGTTAACTTTTCAGGAATTTTGTGAACTGGTGGTTAAACACAGCCATGATTAAAAATTAAACAATATAGGGGCCAGCCTGGTGGCATAGTGGTTAAGTTCGCGTATTCCACTTTGGCGGCCCGGGGTTTGCAGGTTCAAATCCCAGGCACAGACTGGGTGCACCACTTATCAAGCCATGCTGTGGCGGCATCCCACATACAACATTGAGGAAGATGGGCACAGATGTTAGCTCAGGGCCAATCTTCCTCAGCAAAAAAATTTAAAAAAAAATAATTAATTAAATGATATAAATCAGATTTAAATACATTATATTGAAAATAAAGGTAGTGAAAAATTCTCATCACAAGAAAAAAAATTTGTAACTGTATAGCGACAGATATTAACTAGACTTATGTGATTATTTTGCAATACATACAAATATTGAATCAATTCATGTTGTATACCTGAAACTAATATAATGTTATATGTCAATTATATCTCAATGAAAAACAAACAGGCAAAAAAACCAGGTAGTAAATACTGGAAGCTTACTGCTTCCTAATTATTTTGCTAGACTTTACTATTATCTATGCTGCCAAGGTTATTTACATCTCTCATATCTGTTTGGTGGATATACCCTATTATAGTGTGTTACCATTGCACATTGCTTCTCAACTCTGTGTTCAGTGACTTCACTTGGGTAGCTTGAAATAGGCCATGATGGGAGATTTACATCATGGAAATCAGCAAATCACTGGCCCGGGGAGCCAGTGGTTAGACATTTACCAGCAGGCTACTGCCCTGGCACCATCCCCCTTTCCAGACCCACATTCTAAGGATCAGAGAGGGCAAGTGACCTGGCAGAGGCCTCACAGCCTGTAGGGTCACAGGTAAGACTCAACCCTGGTCTGCTCTTCCCTCTCCCAAAACAGCCAGGTAGGGAGAAGGGAAGGTGGCCCCTGCTTGTCCGGAGCCCTGGCTCCAGGTTCCCTCCCACCTCTCTGGCTGCTGCCCCAGCAGCTGATGCTGGGGCTCAGGCCCTTCCCTCTGCTCTCTGGCTGCTCCCTCTCACTCCCGTAGCTTCTGTCCCCCATCCTCTGCTACCACATCTCCTATCTGTCCCTTCCAGGCCTAAATGGGGCAGCGGCCTCTGGCTTGCCCCGCTCCAAGCTTTTTTATCTGGCCAACCACTTCTTAAAATGTTCAGAACACAGCCCAGACTCCTTGCCGTGGCTCCAGAGCCCTGCATGATCTGGATGACCCCACCCTTTCCCCCACCCCAAATCTTTATTTCAGCCATTCTGTCCATTTTGGTTCCTTGGTTCTGGCATTTCTCTTGACTGGGCTTTCTCATACACTGTTCCCTCCAATTGGGACACTCTGTTCCAGCCTTTCCCCAACCCCTTCCTGCAGGCCACCCACCCTCCCCTGACTTCAGGCCAGTCCTCCCTCAGTTCACTACCCCCTCCCCCGCAAAGTTGCCTCTGACCCCCTAGGGCTGGCTTGAGAGCCTTCTCTGGGCTCCCTCTTCCTCAGCCCAACACTTCCTCCATCACCTGAGAGGGTGGGGCAGACTCCTGCTGGGATTAGGGGGGAGGTGTCTGTTCCCACCCCTAGGCCTATAGAGCATGCTGGGAGTTGGGTCCCCCAGTGGCCACCTTTACGCAATGCTCAGCATCACCACAAGAAGGCAGCACCTCCCAATGTGCCCATGTTGGCTGGTTCCAACTGCTTCCAGGGTTACTGAGGACAATATCTGTTAGTGAACCATTACTAGTGCGCCCCAGGTCCTGTGCTAAGTGCTTCCTGTGATGCGCCTCATTTACCCTTTACAACCACATGAAGGTTAGGTTCCTGTTTCCTGGAGTTGGAGTCATTGGCCCAAGCTCACACAGCACCCCCTACATTCCCTGACCTTCCCCCACTTCCCTACCCCTACCTTCCCACTTCTCCAATTCCCCTCCCCCCAGCCTAGTACTGATTCCTTGCCTACCGCCTTTCAGCCCATGGCTCTCTACACAGTCAGGGACAGAGCTGACTCACAGGCTGTGTGACCATAGGCAAATTACCTAACCTCTCTGAGCCTTGGTCTCCTCACTGTACAATTCTCCGTAATGACCTCCTGAAGCTGCTGCGAGGATTACAGGAGATATGGCTCACAACGCATTCAGCGAGAGCAGGGCTTACAGAGACAGCTCCACAAATATTGGCTATTATTAATGTGGCAAGAGACATCCACTTCAAGGGCAAATAATTGACTTGTTCCATCTGATGACTAACCCAGATATAAAGTATGCCAATTATATGGTTCAGGGATTCCAATCCTAAGAATTTATTCAGAGGAAATAATTGGATGATTGTCCAAAGATGTGAGTCTGAGAGTGATCGTCATGGTCTTATTTGTACGAACTCAAATCTTGGGCACTGCTTAACTGCTCAGTGATAAAGGAGCATTCTCTGATCTGGTCACGCTGGCTGAATCTCCCCTAGTGCCTCCTCTGTTCTAATACCTTCCATGACTCCAGTCCGAACCTCAGCCTGGCATTCAGAGCCTCCAGGCCCTGGCAGTCTCATCTCTCACCACAGCACATCCCTGCACCTATGTTCTTACCTCTGTTGACTCCTTGCCACTCCCTGGGCGTGCCCTGCACATCTAGCCTCTGTGCCATGCCATCTGCCAGGAACGCCATCCCTGCCTCCATTTCCCTCTGTTCCTAGCCTTCAAGGTCCATCTCTCATGGTACCCACTCCATGAACCCTTCTTGGCTCCTTTCCCCAGACAGAATCATCCTGCCGTACAGCATGCCGCATCATCGCGCTCCTCCCTCCCCTTGGACAAGAGTTTCATAATGTGGGTTTCATAACGACACCCACAGAGAACACAGATGGAGCTCTTACCATGTGCCAGGCGCTGCGCTAACATTCTGTTATGTAACCTCCATAAGGGCCTGTGCAGTGGGTGCCACCATAATCATCCTACAGATGAGAAACTGAAGTCCACTGTGCAGCAAGCCTTAACTCTTACTATCCTCATTCAGTCCTACGTGTGGGAGGAGGACTTGGAGCCTTTTCTAAAATCAGGAGGGGATTGTGGGGGCAGGTGGGGGGCATAGGTGAGGGGATGGTATTTGGCCTGGCCCAGCTCAGCCAGGCCCTAGACTCATCTGTGGGCTCCAGGTGAGGCTTGTTCCTTCCCCAGCTGCCTCTGGGCCAATTTAAGAAGGCTTGTGGGGGGCGGGGAATGTTTCTTTTCATTATGGCCACCCCCAGGGGGCTTCTGCCGGTTGCTCTGGTCTTGCTGCTAGGTAAGGTCTGGGCAAGGGGTTCCCTTGGGAGGTAGGGTGGCAGGTGGGGGTCCTCCTCCTGTCCTCTCTGCCCCTGAGCTGAGCCTCCCCCTGCCAGCTGTGCACCCAGAGAGCCCCTCGAGGATAACTCGTCCCACCACGCCCAAGCTGGGCCACCACAGGAGTGGGACTTGGCATCGTGGGGATTCTGGGAGGAGGGGACTTCCTTCCTGATGGCCCGTGAGTCACTCTGCCCTGTGCCCTCCAACATTCAGCCCCACTTCCCAATGCCCCCTGCCCCTGGAGTCCCTTGCTGCTTCCCTCACTGAGAGCTGAGGACACCAGAACCCTGGGTCACCCGTCCCTCTTCCCAGACCCTCACCCTGCATCCGGGGAACCTTTCAGCCTTGTCCCAGGCTGAGCAGGACCCTCTGGAGTCCAGGGCAGTCCTGCTTCTCGAGGCTTGGTCTCCCCAGCCAGGCCAAGCTCGGGGGCAGGGGCCCACCCCCACCCTACACCCCTGGCCTCTAGGGCAGAGCCTGGCATGCAGTAGATGTTCAGCAAACACTAAACAAATACCTTAAATTCTTGTCCTTTTTAAAGAAAGTCCAAACTGCTTTCCGGTCCTTGGTCTGCCCTAGGCCCTCTGGGTCAGGATAATCCCTCTTAGAGGCAGCATGCAAGGCAGTCAGGAGCCTGAACGGTAAAAAGAATTAGCTGGGGACCATGCAGGGGTGAGTCTGCTACACACAGGCCGGTTGCTCACAGGGACAGACAGCAGGTACTGGTAGGGAGCGGGGAAAAGTAAACTCAGCTTTCCTGTTAATACTGCTTGGTATTATCTGAATCTTGCCGTATAACACCTCCAACCTTTAAATGTTTCTGGAAAAGCCCTTGCTTGGGAGTTTGAATCTGAGTTCTGCAGCTGTGTGTAACCATGGGCAGATGGTGGCAGGACTTCCCAGCCTGAGTTTGTACATCTGTGAAATGGGGGCAGTCGCGCAGTTCAGAGGGTGGGTGGAATAGCCCCTCATGGCAGCTATGATGATACTCAGTGCTGGTCAAGCTTATTCAAGCAACTTCCCTCCGGCCCTCTCACTCCCATTACCTCCCCTGGGGGAACCTGTCCTCCAGTCTGGCTGTGGGGACCAGCTGGACCCCCTCGACCTGTGGTGCCCCTTCCTCTGCAGCCCCCCAGCCCAGGCTGCTCCTCAGACAGGAGGCAAACAGTTCTGCTGCAGACAGCCCCTCACAGACCCCCCCCTGGCCCTCTGAAGGATCCGTCCAAGGAGCCCTCACCCCCCACCACGCTGCCCCTGCAGGTGGCCCTCCTGGTACTGCATGGTGAGTCTTGGGCTGGTGTGTGGGTGGAGGGAGACGAAGCGTGGACCCCTGAGGGCAGGCCCTGGAGGACTGCCCAAGGAGGAAGCGAGAATGTGGGCCACATGCACTACCCTATTTCTGGCCTCAGTCTTCCACCCCTGGTGGGACAGGTGTGCACCCATTTGGTAGATGAGACCAGGGCAAGAGAACCCAAGGTCTACCATCTCTTTGAGCCTGCATCACCCCATCTGTAAAATGGGCATAATAAACACTTCCAGGACCATTCAGGAGCAAATGGGATTATGGCTACGACCTAGCAGGCGTGCAGTAGATGCTTGTTAGAGGGTGGCCATGACCACTTACCAGGAATAACCCTCTTCCCTCAGATCCCTTGCCGCCTCCCTATGTGTCAAACTGGGCCATGAAGCTCTACGTGGATGAGTGTGTGGGCTCCCAGAGCCAGTACCTGAACCGCTCCCAGAAGATGTATACCCCTCGTCTTCAACCGAGGGTCCATGGGCTGTGGGCGGAGTAGGAGAGGAGGGCAGAGGGTTCATCCCTACCCTGGGGTCTCACTTAGCCAGGCCACTGGTGTCGTCTTGTGTAGAGGTCTGTTTTGTTGCACTTGGTCGTTGGTGACCAACCTTTTTGTGTGTCTGGTCTGAACTTGCCTGGGTCTGAACCTGCCCACCTGAGCTGTGAGCCTCTTGGCAGAGGACGGGCTGTCCTTCCCAGCCAGGGTGCAAGCTGTTGAGTGGCTGCAGTGGCCTTAGAGTCTTGTCACTCATAGCTGATTTTGTAACTTCTGCGCTTTGCTCAGGCCAAACACATTTGTGCCCAGACTCTGGTAACGGGGCGAACGTTCTTTAATGTGGCTTTAAGGAACAAGAAGGTCCTGTACTGTGAGCCTCTTTGTGGCTTCCCAGGAAACTTGTCCTGGTCAGTCTCTGAGCTGATGGTCCCTCTGGCCCTCTTGGCTATCCCCCAGGTGCCTCTCAATAGGCCCCAGTACTGGCCCTTGGTCCTGACAGAATAATGAGACGCTGCAGTTCAGTGTGGAGGCCTTCACGCTCAATGACGATGTGGACGAGGACGAGGTGAGGCGAGGCCCAGGCCCAGCTGGAGGACTGGGGACTCTCTTCCTGTTACTCTGCTTCCCATCCCAGGGCTATTTTGGGCAGAGTTAGGGGTCAGCCCAGGAAAGGGGTGCTGGATCCCCTGATAGGGCTTCCAGATTTAGCAAATAAAAATACAGGATTTCCGGTTAAACTTGAATTTCAGATAAACAATGAATTTTTTAGTATAAATATGTCCCAAAATATTGTATGAGACACATTATATTTTTAAAGATTTAACTGGGTGTCCTGTGTTTTATCTGGCAACCCTAACCTCTGAGAATGGCAGTAGGATCAGAGACCCGGAGCTGGGACTCAGAACCCACAGCCCTGGGTTTGGCCTGAGCTCTGACCAAGAGGCGAGGCCCTCAGGGTCTCATGTTTCCATGTGCAGGATCAAGCCTGGGATCAGGCCTGGCGCAAAGATCACACAGGGGGGTTGGGAAGGCCCACCCACCCCAGAGAGATCTTGATGGATGTGATTATGGGTCGGGGAACCTGGGCACCATGGCCTCCGTCCCTCTGGGTGCTGAAAGCCTGGGGCTACTTGAAGCTTCCTTTCTTTGCAGTAAGATACTGTCCTCACGGGAAATACCAACGTACAAAAGACAACTAGCACTGCTTGGAGATTGTCCCAAGATGGCGCTAGAATTTCCTAAATCTGAATATCTCTTTATAGGAGCCACACTCTACACTTAACTCTTCTTCCTTTTAAGAGCTGTTCTCAATGTTCCTTGTTAATTCATATATAGAACAGAAAATGAAAATCCTAAAACCCTGAGATCACCAATACTTGACAGATGCTAAGTGAGTGTTTTATAAAATAGGCTTATGTGTGTCATTATAGAACTTGTTTTCCCCTTACTTTATATCAACCACATTTCTCTGCATAGGAGAAATTGTATTTTCCTATGCAAGTTAACGGCTACATAGAACCCCGCTGTCTGGCCAAGTTGTAACCTAACCGGTGCCCCATTGAGGATACTACCCAAGAGTTCTAATGTGTCCCTGTTCTAAACCAGGGCTGCAGTGAGGAAATACTCGTGGATAAGGGAAAAGCAGAATTTTCTCACCCTCTAAGGCCTGTTATGGGCTGGGGCTGTGACAGTCACAGGCTGGCCTGGCTTCCTCCCTGCGTGGGTGGGGGGATAGATGAGGCCTGATGTAGTTCAACACGAGTGACTGTGTCAGGGCCCATGGGAGCCCGAGAGGAGCCCTCTCAGCTGGGGCTGGGGCCCCGGCTCTTTCTTGGTCTGTCTTTTCAGGTATAGATCATCTGCTGGACGAGCGTCTGGAGTTGGCCGAGACCCTTCGAGCCTGGCCGGAAATCCTCGAGCAGGTGAGCAGTCCCTGCTTCAAGCTGTAGGACACTGGGCAAACTCCTTCCCAATTTTGGGCCTTGGGGGCCCCCATTTCTGAAATGAAAGCATTGGCCACCATGACGTGTGGGTCCTGGGTTCTGTAAGCCGGGCAATGGCGAGAGGTGAGAGGCTTCAGCTGGCTCTGTCCCAGGATGCTTCACCCACACCATGGATAGTGCTTGTCCTGGAAATGTAGGTGGCCTCTTTTTAGTACAGGCAAGCCAGGGAAAAGAAAGTCCAGAGAGGCCAAATGACTGCCCGCTGTCACACAGCTAACATGGCCATGCTGGGATTGGGATTTGGGGCAGACTGTCATCCCCTTGCCCTCCTGACTGGGCATGTCTTTCTCTCTGGACTGTCAGCAGCTGGCAGCTTGTAGATGATAAATGGGAAAGCTCGGTGTGTGACTGCTGTGACTTCGGCTGTTCCCACCCAAAGAGAGGGCGGCACCACGGTGAGGTGGGGCGAGACCAGGTCCAGGGGCCGCTGGGGGCCTTTGGCTTGTGTGGGTGGATAGATGTCACTGAAATTGCCATGGGCTTGGGCTCTGGGCTGTGAGGCGGGGGCCATGAAAGGATCGTGGCTTGGATGGGGTCAGCTGTGGGCTGGCCGGTGACCTGCAGCTGCCTCTCCTGTCCCATGGGTGCTTTGAGGAGGAAGCTCGCTCTGCTCAGTGCAAGGTCCTATGATGGGGGTGCTAATAACTTATTCCCCTGCCCTCCTTTACCAAGCAAATATATAACTATCCTAGACAATTCAGATTCTTCAAAAAGATATAATCCTACAATTCAGACTATCGTTCACTAACATTTTAGTGTAGCCATATCCAGGCAGCTTTTGTTATTTGTACCTCTGAATATAAGGGTCCAGTTTTTCTGATATTCTATAACATGCTTCTATAATATGCTACAGACAGCTCTGTAGGTCAGATCTCTCTTTTACATTTACGATGGTGTAACAATCAACAGAATGGTGGTACTAGAATTGGATTGAATCCCAGTACTATGTGGATGGATCTTTGTGTTCTTCAGTTATTGTTTCTTAAACCCTGCTGGGTGACACCTCACTGTCCCCTGCCCCCATTTAGGATGAATGCACACCAGCTCTGGGAGTAAACCAGCTCTGGGCCTCTGCCAGGAGCTAGGCGGGAGGAAGACGTCAGGGCTAACAGCTTCCCCTCCATAGAGTTCCTGGGGGAAGGGGACACCTATATGGTGGTCGTGGGGCCGCTGAGGGTCAAGAAGCTACCGGTGTCATGGTTGCAAGGTAAGTGCAGGGCTGGGATGCAGCCTAGGCCCTAAAAGAACTGGTTTCTCCACCACCGTCCAGGCTCATGAACACTTGTTCTCGGTCCCGTCCCCAGCCACACCCTGCTTCCCCACATGCTCCTGGCTTCTCTTTTCCCACCGTGGTGAAGAACTCTGGGCTCGCTGTCAGCTCTAGCTGGGCAGCAGTGCCTCTGGACAGTCCTGAGGGTCTCCCGGGCCCGTCCTTCCCAGCCCCCTGCAGGAGGCTACGGGACTTGCTAGCGGTGCTGCTGGCCCTCAGCTGTGTCTCTCTGCTGCTGATCCTGTTCCTGCTGACCCTGAAGAAGGTGCTCCAGGCCTTCCAGCTGTGCTGTCCTCCTGGCTGCCTGGGGTACACGCCGAGGGAGGCCCTGGCCAATCTGGATGCCCAGGAGGTGGGGCCAGTGGTTGGGGCAATGGAAAGACTCTCGTCTGCAGAGGAGATTGATTCAGCGTCCCGGTCTACCATCGAGGAAAGCTGGGAGGCAGCGGGCCCTTCAGAAGACTAAATAACCTTTTTATATATGTACAATAAAGTTTTCTGTTTCTCTAGTGCTGTGGTCTTGCCTTAACTCTCTCTGGCACTCGTGTGTTGGTACAATGTGTTGGGGAACGTCTTAACTGTGATGTGAAAGTGGATTCTCTGGAGAGGCTGCTGCAATGGTGGGGGGAAGGCAGGGGATCTGGTGCCTAATTAGCACCAGCATGGAGCTGGCTTATTCTCCACCCACGGGTTGCCCTGGCCTGGGATCTGCACGGTAAGAGGCCCAGGCTTGCAGCCTCAGCTGCCACACTTGACCCCTCTTATGGGAAACAGCCTGCGGCTACCACCTTTGCCTCCCAAGGCAGCCGAGGCCTTCCCTCCCCAGCATTTCTGGGCTGTGGGAACTGGAACTTAACTTTGCTTCACACACACAGTGGGGAAGGCCTCACTGCAGGCCTTGGTCTTCCTGTCTGTACACTGACCATTGCTGGAATGCAGGTGCCCATTGGCCAAGGCTACAAAGTGGGGTCTCTTTCCTTCCCCCACACCTCCTCCTGGACATTCAGAAATGGATGGCCCCTGAGGGAGACTAGAGACCTAAAGGCTGGGAGCTGAGGAGAGCTACTTGCCACTGGCTGTGGATATGGAGTGTGAAACTGAATAAAGGCAATCTCATTTAAAATGGAGTCTGGAGGCCAGAAGGGGGAGCTCTCACACCTTACCACTTCTCATCAATTGCAGACCCCAACAGGAAGAAGCATACCTCACTACCCAGCAGGAGGAAGGTTTTCTCTTTGCTCAGCAACAGCTCAGCCAATGAGAAGCCACTACACTTTAAATTCCCAGTTTCTTCCAATGGACTCTTTCTTTATAACAGCGCTGCCCAATTCCTCCCTTTTTCCTGTATAAAAAAAATTTCTCTCCTTTGTTCTTTGGACTTGCCTGTGGTTTGCCATGGATTGCATGCCCTGAACTGCAATTCCTCTGCTATTCCCAAATAAACCCATTTTGCTGGTAAAATGACTGGCTGTTTTATTTTAAAGGTCAACAGGAGTGGGAGCTGGTTTGCCAGGGCTGGGCGTCAGCAGAAGCCAAGGGACACTTTCTGCTTCTCAGCTCCAGCCCTGGCCTAGGATTTCTGAGCTGCCCCAGCCTCCTGATAGCAAGTCCCCCATCTGCTCAAAGTGAGGTCTGTGAGCTGCAGTAGAGGATCTCAGACAAATGTGGGTGGGTATGCAACAGCGCTGCTCACAGCAGCCTTAGCCCCAAGGGCGCAAAGCGTCCACCTCCTCATCCACCAACCCTGCTGCAGTGTGAGGGCCTTTCCCTCAGTCGGTGAGGGTGAGACCACCCTGTCCCTCTACCCTGCCCCACCAACACTGAGCCATCCTCTCCCAAGGATCCCACGACATCCTTGGCCCGAATTGCAAGTGCTGCCACCATATTCCAAGAGGGTGAGCCCATCCCCTTTTCCCTGCCTCCCCCCAACTCTCCCTCATCCCTCATTTGTAGGGTGGCCAGGTAAAATACAAGATGCCCAATTAAATTTGAATTTCAGGTAAACAATGAATAAATTTTAAGTTTCTCCCAAATATTGCTTTTTTTCCCCTCTAAATCTGACAACACTTTCTTCTTCTCCTCGCTCCTCTCCCCCCGCCCCCCCAACATCAAGCTCAGAGAGTTGACGTCTTGTCCTGTTCTGGCAAGTTGCTACAGTAATGTGAATTAGCGGTGGGAATGAGCAGGTGGCGGGGAGGGCAGCTTTGGCTCTAGTCCTATTTCTGCCACCCGCGGGCTGAAGGAAACAAGGCCCGTGCCTTTTAGGAGCTCATTCCCATCTATAAAACGGAGATAAGATCCTGCACCCATAAGTGCAGACGGAAAGCCCTAGCCACTGCTGAACGTTTACTTGATTAGTCTTGAAGTCAGGCCTCCTACTCTGCCCACGGGTGTGCTCACCCCAGCAGGCCTGGCCCTCAGCTTGTTCCCAAGGAGCCTCTCGTAGCACCAGCCAAGCCCTTTGGTTCCTACCCACACACATCCTCCAGGTAATTTGGCTACTCCTGGCAAGAGTTGTGTTGGGACCTGGGGCTCAAGCCAGCGTCTCCGTGTCCCTGACTTGGAGCAGGAGCATCTCGGGGCCCTGGCGTCTCCCCCAGTCACGTGGGTCGTGGTGGTGTCAAGGGCTTTCCAGAGGCCATGTGAGCAGCGGACAGGATGCTGGCCCCTGAAGCACAAGCCCTGGCGGCTCTACTGTGAGTTTCCTTAAGCATCGTGGGTCTCCATTGCTCCAGCTGCCCCGTGGGCATAACACATCCGCTGCCCACAAACCGGGATTGGAGAGGGTGACATCCAGGACACTTCTACTGGAAGATCTAGGACAAACAAGAAATTCCTTCTCTCCTTCCTTGTAAAAGTAGGGTCTTAGGAGGTGGTATTATGGGGCACTTAAGAGCAATGTCTCTGGAGTAAAGAAAAAGCAAAAAAACCTTGGGTGTTGGATCTGCCACTAATTGCTGTATGGTGTTGAGTGAATGACTTCACCTCTCTGAGCCTTTGTTTCCGTATCCATATGGTGGCCATGACAACTGGCCTCAGGGAAGGCGTGAGAGTGAAGTGAGCTCAACTCATAAAGCACTTGGCACCGTTTGTGTACACAGAGAGCACTCCCCGAATGACTGCTGTGGGGTTTTATTATTATTGCCGGGCAGCAGCGAGAGCCAGATGTGACTTCGTTTGCCTCCAGGAAAGTTCCTTTAATTGCTTGAAACATAAGCTGTGGGTTCCGAGGGAAGGGGTTGAGGGTAGGAGGGATGGGTTAGGGAAGCTGTGGGCTCCAAGTCAGACAAAGCCTTATGTAGGCGTCTCCTACCTCCCTAGGGGGCAGCCACTGCCAGAAATCTGGGAGCTGGATCATCTGGGTCTCCAGGAGAATCTATCCCCTCCACGGCCCTGTCCCTGTCCAAGGTGTTGAAATCTGCCCCGGGTAGACTCCTCCTTGTCATGCACACCCATCACTCACCTGCTTCCTACCTCCATTCAACTTCTCAAGTGTACACTGAGCATCTCTACTATATGAGGGGTAGAAGTAAAAACTTTAGATGCCTCTCCAACGCAAGTGGCTCATACCTGATAGGGAAGGAGCTAAAGCACACACAAATGCCTTAGGAGCAGTGAGGCCAAAGGCTAGGGGATGCATTTTCCTATTTCTTGGGTTTCAGTAACACCCACCTCTAGCTTTTACCCTTGCTTCTTCCTCTTGTGCAACCTGGGCATCCTCCAAGGTTGTGCCTCTCATACCTTTCCTGATCTGACCACAGCGTATGAGTCTTCCCCGAGGCAGCTCTTTCTTTACTCACTAATGTCAGAGTCAAGAGGACTAATGATCAATTTCTTGGGGGGCAGGGTTGGGAGGGAAGGTAGGATATATATAGAGAAAGCAGAGGGCCAGGGGTCTCTGAGAAGTAGGGTTGCTGCCTAGACTGGGGTGAGCTCCTTGTCATATTTCTGCATGCCCTCGTCCGGGAGCAGCACCTCCACTGTGAAGCTGACCTTCTTGGCGTGGACAAAGCTGTAGGTGTTGTCAAAGCGCAGGACATCTGGGAGACAGATGGACAGACTGTAGCTGGGCCTGGCTGCACTCTCCCTGCATCCCTGCCCCGGCCACGGGAGAGGACAGGCTGTGTTACCACCTGCTGTGTGTGCCAAGCTGGGCCAAGTTCCCACCACTCCTGATCCCTTCCCCATGGGAACTGCCACCCCTGAGCAGGGCCTGTAAACAGACACTGACCCCCTCCTGGCGCATGCCCAGCCTGGCTTTAGTTGCACCAACTGGCAATGAGAACAATGGTCACTGCATCCCATTGTTTCCACACCTGGACACTTGCATGATGGGGTGGTAGGGGGGCAGCTGGGAATGTCAGAGGCCTCCCAGCCCCTTTGGATGAAGCAAGGTGCTGGGCCAGGCCTGCACATGCCCTCTGCCTCCTCACAACCGCCCTCTGCCCCGAGAGGCAGGGGTTGTAACCTCTGCTTCACAGGTGAGCAAACCTAGGGTCCAGATTGGTGAGACTTTTGTCCAGGGTTATGCAGTGACCCCGAGGCTGAAGCAGGACCCTGGCACCACGCTTAGCTGTGTGGCTCTGGAGAGGTTGGTTTACTTCTCTGAGCCCCAGTTTCCTCCCGGGGAAAGTTGCACCTGCCCTATTGTCCCTTGCCAGTGTCCTGTGGCCCGAGTGCTCTCAACCCCTCAGGGCCTGCATGTCTCTGGCTCTTGGCACACAGTAGGTGCATGCGAGTGTGGACTGAAGGAGCGACTGTATGAATGAATGGCACTAACCTAAGCTGTGTGTCCCTGGGGGGGCGGTCACTGCCCCTCTGTTTCCTCCTCTAAACCATGAGACAGGTGGCTCTAGCCTTCCAGAGCCGGGGCCCAGCAGGGCAGACTTACAGATGCCAGCTTCCGCGCAGGTGAGGCTCCCATCCTCGGGCACCATGTGGGCGTTGTAGCGCTGGCTGGGCAGCACCTCTGTCATCTCCCCCGCCCGCTGCCGCTCCCCCATCTTGGTCTTCAGGAAAACTCCGAAGCCGATGTCAGCACCGTCAGATGAGAACTGCCACCTGTGTAGGGGGAGGGGGGGCAGGTTGCTACTCAGTCTGACTGGTCCCCCAGGGGCTAGGGCCCAGCCAGGGGTGGGTGGGTGGGTGGGCGGCCTGTCCCTTACCTGAGGACACAGCCTGGGAACAGGATCTCGTACTCCACCTGGTGTGAGGAGCCGCGGCTGATCTGCACAGAGTGCTCATACTGAGTCTTCACCTGGTCCCGCACGTACATGGACTTGGGGATCTCCCCACCATAGTTGATCTGCAGGCAGAGAGCGGGAAGGGCTTGCTCTCCTCTTCCGGCCGTTGCATTGTTCATGCTGGTCTCCTGCCTGGGACGCTTCCACCATCTCCTGGAACTACCCTGCTCATTCTGTTCTCCCTACCTCCTGCAGAGACTTCCTTGACCTTCCTGCTGGGGTCAGGGCCTCCTCTGGGAACTTCCCTTTCCAGCTCATCCCTCTGGATCGAAATGTCCTCAAGCCTTGTCTGACTGCACAGCTGCTGAGAGCCTGGTGAGAGCAGGGCTGGGACAGCCTAGCCCAACACCTGGCTCACAGGGGTCTCTCTACAGACATTTGTGGAATGAATTAGTGGGTGAGAAAGGAACCCAGCCCTATTCCTCTCCCCTCCCCTGCCCTGAGGCTCTTCATACCTTAGTTAAACATTTGGGGTTCCCGTCTGGGTCGGTCAAGGTTCCCCCAAACTGGGCAGGCAGTTCCTCAGGACTGATGAGTTTCAGCAAACCTTCCTTCCAGTTGTCTGTGGCAGAGGGTTGAAGGGTGGTTATCGGGCATGGAGGGGATCCATCAGCCCCCCATTCCCACCAGGAGGACTTGAGTTGGGGAGAAGCCCTATGGGAGCTAGGCTGCTAGGGCCAATTCTACAGCCTCCCAGGCCTTGGACTGCAGGAAGTATCTTCCAGCATCATGTTGCTATGGAAATATGTTTCCCCTGGCTGATGGGTTTATACATTATTGAGGGTCTCTCAGTCATGAGTAGTGAAGATAAGAGTTGTCTAATTGTCTCAAGGAGACTTTAATTTTATTTGTTTATTTATTTTTTCCCCCAAAGCCCCAGCAGACAGTTGTATGTCATAGCTGCACATCCTTCTAGTTGCTGTATGTTGGACGCGGCCTCAGCATGGCCAGAGAAGCGGTATGTCGGTGCGTGCCTGGGATCTGAACCCCGGGCCGCCAGCAGCGGAGCACGTGCACTTAACCGCTAAGCCACGGGGCCGGCCCTCAAGGAGACTTAAAGCCTGATGAGGTCAAGGACCTTGTTGGGGGCCCACACAGTGTGTAAGTGCACTACCCAAGTCAGACCTCTTGGTGGGGGATGGATAGCCCTGGGCCTTCGAAAGGACCTTCTCACTCTCCACTGCTTAATCACCACAACCATAATGCCATGACTGTTCTTCATGCCCTATGCAAAGCTCTAAGTGTTCTAGGTCCTGGGGTGTCACCGTGGCCTCAGCCCTGTGACCAATCCAGGCTATCCCCCCCGCCACCGCTGTGGCCATAGGAGATTCCTTGCCACCAGTGGGATAAAAATAAAGACCACAATGCCTGGCACACCAGGGCCAAATGCACAGAGCATCATGCACCACCAAGTGGGGCAGAGGCCTGGACTTGTGCCTGCAGTGTGGCAGTTACCCATGTGGTTCTAGGATTTCGGGGGCTACCCTGTGATCCACCCAGCTCCCTATCCCAGTGGAATTGGGCAGAGGCAGAAACTCAGGTATCAGGAAGAGAGAAAGCAGGGATTTGTAAGATTCACCCCCTAGATCCCCAGATCTCCTGCTTTGATGATCCGACCATTCTGCCTGTGAGAAGTTATCGTCCAAGTTCAGGGTCATTGGTTTGAATTTAAGAACTATTTCTCTTCTCTCTGTCTTTCTCTTTCCCTGTCATTTTAAAAAATAACACTTTTTCCTACGCATAAAAGTAATACATCTTATTATAAAAACAGAAAATACAGAAAAATGCAAAAAATAAAATTAAAAACCACCTGATTTCTTGCCATCCACAAATCAACATTTTGTTGTATTTCCTTCTAGAAATATATTTTTGTTTTTACGATATATATGATCATACTATTCACACCACTTTATAATCTACCTTTTTTTTTTTTTAACTTGATGACATTTCCCAAGACATCAAATCATTTTTCATGGCTGTCCAATAATTCATCAAATGGATGCATTGTTATTTACTTATCCAGTCCCTTCTTGTTGAGCCTCCCTTCTCTGAAGCCTGTCTCATCTTCCTGCTCTTCTTCCTCATCCTCCTCAGCCCAAATTGCTTTTAGAAGCGCTGAAGTGATGAGTGTTGAAAGGAAACTGAGGCCCATAGCTCAGAGGTTGACTAGCAACCAAACTGATATTGATAGAGAGGAAGACGTGGAGGCCTTAGTCACCAAAGAGCTATGGCAGGGAATAGGGCACATGTAACTGGGTATATTCTATAGTGTAAGACCCACCTCACTTTTGAGAAGGAGCCTCTGACTCTAGATGATGTGTGGATCTCTGGATGGGGTGATGGACCAACCTCATTCCTTTGGCTCATGCACAGAGCTCAGGGGAGGGAGCTGGAACTACTTACTTCCCAAGACTACAATTTTTCTGCGAGTGTCCTCACTCAGGAAGGGCTTCATGAGGTTGTAGCCCACAGGGAACAGTTTGGTGGCTGGAGAGAAACAAGAAAGTATAACGGGGAGAAAATAATTCCATTGGGCCACTCTCTCCATAAGTCATAGCCAGCAATATGGAGGAATCATGAATTATCTTGGCAAATTCCAATGCCTTGCACCTGACAAACCATCCAACCAACTGGTAAACCAACCAACAAGCAGCCAACTAACCAACCATCCAATCAATCACCTAATCTATCAAACAGCTGACAAACCAGCCAACAAGTAGCCAATCAATTCATCTTCTAACCAGCTCATCAATCAGCCTACCAACCAATTAGCCAACCTACCAAATAGTCCAACAACCAATCAACACATTAGCCAATCAGCAAACCAATCAATCAATTAAACAACCAGCCAACTGCCCAACCAGCTGCCCTCTCTAGCCAGTCAACCACTCAAACAACTAACCACCCAACCATTCCAACAATCAGCAGTCAACTGTCCAAGATCCAGCCACACAACAAACCAGCCAGCCAACTAACCAATCTGCCAACTAGCCACTCACCCACCCAACCAACCAAAATGCCAGCTAGTCACTCAATCAGTCAATCAAGCTAACAACTATCCGACAAACGAACCAATTATCCCACCAACCACCAGTCAGTCAACTAGACAGCCAACTACTGGCCAGTCAATTAGACAACCAACTAAACAATGAATCAACCAACCAACCAATCAACCAGCCAACCATCAAACATACATGCATCCTTTCATTCACCTACCCACTCACCCAAACAACAGCCACCCAAATACCCATTGAGCACCCACACGGCCCCAGGCCTGTGAGAGATACAACAGAAGTGGAGAATCAGAGGTCTAGGCTTCAAGGAGCAGACAACTCAGCAAGGAAAACAGGACGAACAGATACAAGACACTGGTGGGCCTCGGGAGGCAGCAGACAAGAAAGGCCAGACTGGGCTGCACCAGACGCCAGTGCCAGAGGCAGTTTGAGGAGGGAGAGATCAATGTGGCGAAGAAGTAAGAGGGTTCCTGGAAGAGCTGGGGTTGGAGCTGCCTCCTCTTGCAGTCAGGCCAACCTCAGAAGTCACCATTTACGGAGCACTTACTCTGTTGCAGGCACTCTAAGTGATTTGCATGCAACCGAGCAACCACCTGCCTCCCTGCTACCCAGGGAAGAAGGCACTATTATTGTCCCCAGGGTCCAGATATGGAAACAGAGGCACAGAGAAGTGAAGTCACTTGCCACACACCTTTCACAATGAGCATGAACTTCAGGGTCTCTGGATAATTCTCTTCAAGGAGGCCAAAGAACTGTGGAACCAAGAAAGACCCTGTCAGAGCCCACACCTCACCTTCTGCAACCCCCATCGCCTTTGCAATCTCCCCTCTGCAGGGTTCAGAGGGCTGTGGAGTGTTTCCCTTCTTTCCATCACCTCCTGGTCTCCCTGGAGGGGACCTTCTCACCTTAGACTATTGCAACCACACCCTAATAATAAGTACATAATAATAATCATTTTGAGAGTAAATGTCATACTAATGATGGTATAGTAATAATAATGACTGCTGTTTATTAAATCTTCACTATTTGCTAAGCACTGTGTATACACTTGACATACCAGCTCACTGAATTATCTCTACATTGCTTTTAAATACAGACTATCAGCATCCCCATTTTGTAGATGATGAAACCAAAGCACGGAGGGGGGAAGTGACTTGCCAGAGTCACAGAGCTGGAGACGACAGGGCTGGGAAGGGTTTGGTGGAAGCTGGCCCCTATGATCTCAGTAGTGTTGTCCCTGAGGCCTGTTCTGTGAATCTTCCAGAAAACATATCTTTGGGTCTTGAGTTGCAGTGATGGGGCCTGGGAAGGCCACCACCTTTTACCAGATCTTGGCTCTGAAGGAGCAGCCAGGTGACAGCAGGCCAAGCTAGTCTTTAAAGCAAGCAGGGGGCACCAGGGGCCTTCTCCTCACCTCCTGGTATACTTCCACCACAGGTTTCCAGAAGTGCTTCAGTCCCAGGCCCTCGCAGTCAAATATCATCACGATGGTCTCAATCTTCCTCCCCAGCTGTGAGGATGAGAGCAAGGATCAGAACTTGGGACATGGGGGCCGTAAGACATGACCCCACAGGGCTTCTCCCAGCCCCCTACACTGTCCTCAGGGAAATGAGCGGACCAAACGGTGAATGCTTCTACCCACCCATCCATCCACCATAGCCAGCCCTGGTGGTCTAGTGGTTAAGATTCGGCGCTCTCACCGCCACAGCCTGAGTTCGTTTCCTGGTCAGGGAACCACACCACTTGTCTGTCAGTTGTCATACTGTGGTGGCTGTGTGTTGCTGTGATGCTGAAAGCTATGCCACCCGTATTTCAAACACCAGCAGGGTCACTCATGGTGGACAGGTTTCAGTGGAGCTTCCAGACTTAGACTAGGAAGAAGGACCTGGCCACCCACTTCCGAACCATGAAAACCCTGTGAATAGCAGTGGAGCATGGTCTGATATAGCGCTGGAAGGTGAGAGGATGGCCCAAAAAGACTGGGCAGGGTTCCACTCTGCTGTCGGAGTTGGAATCAACTTGATGGCACTAACAACAACCATCCAAGATCCATCCATCACCCATTATCCATTCATCATCCATCCATCCATCTATCCATTAATTGACCCACCCATTCATCACTTCACTCATCCATTCATTCATCCATTCATCCCTCCATTTGTCCAATTGATATTTATTAAGCACCTATTTTATGCCAGACACTAGGAGCATAATATGGAATGCTCAATAATCCACAGTTCTTGTCCTCAAAGACTTCACAGTCTGGCTGGGGAGACTGACAAGCCACAGGGTCCCCGCAGTCCCGAGACGAGTGCTGCAAAGGGACAGCACAGGAGCTGTGGGAACACACATTAACCCAGACGGGGGCCCCAGAGAAGGTGACATCTAAGTTTGAGACCTGAATGACAGATAGGAGAGAGCCAAGGGAAGTGTGGGAGGTAGGTGTGTGTGCTGGGGGTAGGGTTACCCAGACAGAAGGAACAGCAGGAGCATAACAATATGAGAGTTGTTATAACAATAACAATAATTAACACTGGTGAGAAATGTGTATCAGGCCCTGTGTGCTGGGCCATAGACTTGCATTATCTCATTTAAACTTTGCAACCATTATTTATTATTATCCCTGTTTTGTGGGTGAGGAGACAGACTCAGAGAGGTAAGGTGACTTTCCAAGGTTGCACAGGTGGGAAGTGGCGGAGCTGGTGTTTGACCCTACAACCTCTGACTGTGGCAGTAGAGAGCACAGGTGTGTTCCTGGGACCATGTCGCCTGGCAGCCTCATCCGCCCCCGGCCGCCCACCTCGCTCAGCCTGGGCCTCACCCGCTCTGTCTGCAGGTCACACTCGTGCAGGATGCGCTCGCAGTCCCTCATCTTGGTCTTGAGCAGGTCCTGCTTGGTGACCGAGAAGAGCAGGCCCTTGGGGTCAAGTGGCCCTATGATGTCGTACCACACGGGGCAGCCGTCACGGTCATAGCCACACAGGCCGCCAGGCATGTACTTCTGGATCACCTGGGAGTGGAAAGACACACGGAATTTGGCATCATGCGTCTCCCTGGAGATCCCACCAGGCTGACCTGGGTGGCCCATGCCCACACACACCACGGTACAAGCACTGTCCCTCCCCAGGAGGGCGGCCCTATTGTCCAGCTGAGAAAACTGAGGGGCCTGCAGAGGAGGCCTTGCTCACAGCAGTACACAGCAAAGCCAGGCCTCAAAGTCTAGCTCAAGGCCTCTGGGCTCTTTAGTTCTGCCCCCAAGGTCCCCCACGTCCCTCTCTGTAGAGACGCTTAGTGATGGAAAACATGGATGCTGAAGGTCAACAGACCTGGTTCAAATACAGACACTGCTGCTTTCCTGCTGTGCATCCTTGAGCAAGTGAAGCCACCTTTCTGAGCCCCATTCCCCCTCCTTTTCTGTAAAATGGTTGGGATAATCCCTCCCTCATGGGACTATTGGAGAAATTCCCCAAGATTATGTGGGCAAAGCACAGTGTCTGGCCCAGAGCTCAGGGTCCACAAAGGAAATTATGACCATTGCTTTACTAAGATGCCAGTGGTGGGACTGTTGTTCCTAACCCCTTGGTGGGCTAAGTTTCTTTCCCACCCAGATGGGATGCTTTGAGCAAGGCCCTGGGGAGAGGCTCAGAGGAACAAGCTAAGAGCCCAGGTTCAGGGGATAGACAGGCCTGAGGTTGAATCCCAGCTCCACCCTGGGGCTGTGGGACTTTGGGTAAGCTGCTTAGCCTTTGCTGGGCCTCAGTGTTCTCACCTGTAAAATGGGGACAATAGTACCCACCTCTTAGGGTCGTGATGATTAAATGAACTCAGGCAGGTCAAGTCTTAACTTAGGCTTGGACTTCATAAGCCCCCCCAAAATATTCGTAATTGTTACAGGAGAGGTGCCTGTGGGCCCAGGGGAGTCCACAGGCCGCTCAGGCTCACTGCCCTTCCCTCAGGGACCCCAGGGATCCAGAGGCTGCTTCGGAGGTATGTCTGTAAAGGACTGGGGTGTGTGGGAGTGTTGGCTCACCTCCGGGGGCTGCCAATCAAGGATGTGGTCAATGTCCATGTTCTTCCGGAACTCCATGTACTGAAAGGGAGATGAGTGGTAAGGCCCCACTGGGCTCGCACCACCCCTGAGGAGGGGATGGAGGTAGGGGCTCGAGACATGGATTGCCCCCCACAAAGCCCCTCACCAAATCTCCAGGGGGGATGGGTCTCACCTTGCGGAGCATAGCCTCCGATTTCTGCAGGTCGAAATTCCGAGCTGCGGGAAGACGGAAGAAAGGCGTGAGGGGGAAAGAGGCTGTCTTGCGGTTGCCTTGTCCTGATCCTGGGCAGAGGGGACTACAGAGGGCACTTGGGGCCTGGGTGGGACCTTCATTCCCTGCCCCCTCCCCTCTCTTGGACCTGAACACATGAAGCAAGATGATGTTGTCGGATCCTGAGAGCCATGGGTTGTTCTGGAGCAGTTGGGACCAGGCCCCTCTCGCTGACCCCTCACCCTGACCTCCCCTACCTCTGCCCTCACCTCGGAGCCAGCGCAGAAGGAAGTAGTCATCAGGGTTGGGCAGGGCAGGCAACACGTCCTGGATGTTTTCTCGGAACTGGGAAGAGAGATGCTGGTTAAAGTGGTTTTCACACTGACCCTTGGCCCCCAGTCTCAATGATTGTTTTCATCATCCTCCCTTCTCTCCCACATGCAGACTGGCCCACAGTGACGAAAGGATGGGTGGGCAGATGGATAGAAGGAGATATAGATCATCGGATGGGTAGGTGGATGGATGGGTAGGTGAATGGAAGGAAGGATAGATGGGTGAGTAAATGGATAGTAAGAAGAATGGTTGGATGAATGGAAGGATGAATGAGTGGGTAGATAGATGGAAAAAAAAAGGGAAGGAGAAATCAATGAATGGGTGGATGGACAGAAGGAGAGATGGGTGGGTGAATGGATAGAAGAAGAGAGGATACATGGGTGTGTAGGGGTGGGAGGATGGATGGAAGAAAGGATAAATGGGTGGGTGAATGGGTAAGCGGCTTGGAGTATGGATGTATTCTTAGTTCTTTCCATGTGTTAGCCTACCAAGGCTTCTGCCATTTTTTATCCCATTTTCTACAAAAACATAGTTAATGATTACATGTCCTCTTCCCCATTGACTGTGTGGATGACAACATACCCTGCTCTTACAGACAGCTCATCTTTCCGGGTCCCGGGGAGGGAGGGGGAACAGAATCAGAGGGCAGACCATCAGCATCCTTCAGCTCCCACCTAAGGAGCCTGGGAGGGAGTGGGGAGGGGCTGGCTGTCAGATAAAACTTTCTGGGTGTGGCTCCTGGATGAGAAGGAGGCAGGCTTGATCTGGCACCCACACTATTGCCTGGAAGTGGTCCTGTGTCCCTCAACCCTTGCCCTGGACAGGGCTGATGTCGCTGGGCACTGTGGGACCTGACATCTGGGAGAAGTGATACCAAAGAGACAGTGTCAAGGACACACTGAGCCAATGGAGTGGGGTAGGGCTCCCGCCACCGCCCCCCCCTCTGCTGGGGGCTCCAGGGGACAGGCTCTCACCTTGGCCAGGGTCTCTGCCTGCTTGGGGCTCAGGTCTCCGACTCGGCCGCTCATGGTGCTGGGTGAGGCTGGAGGAGTGGGGACCGCTGCAGGCAGAGGCCAAGCCTGGTCTGTAGCTCTGACCTAGCCGGGGCCTTTTGCCCCTACTGCTGGGCGTGGCTTCAGGTGCCTCCTCCTTGGCTAACTGTTGGATTGCACGTTACATAATTGGGATTAAGTGAGGTCCCGTGTTTGGCTCTGGCACAGGTCTGGGGGGCAAGTGGACATGGAAGGGCATGCCGCCAGAGGCTGGGAGGGAATGAGGCTGGCCTCCCATGGCCTGGGAGCCCAGGCTGAGTGCCTGTAGAATCCCCATCAGTGCTCCCAGGCCTCTAGAGAATGGGGGACTTCAGGGCAAGTAAGGACTGCTCCCTGCAGGCACCCTTTCTCTCTGAGCTTCAGTCTCCCCATCTCACTAATGAAGAGACCCCACACCTATGGTTCTTCAAAGGTACCCCCCCCGCCCTGACAGGTAGGAGTCTGCGACTGGTCAGTCTAGTAAACAGTTCATTCACTTTGTTGGGTGGGAGGCTCACGTCCTTTTGCAACAAGTGTCCTTACTCAAGAAGAGACAGGCTGGGGCAGAAAAACAGAACTCAAAAGCTGTCCTTGCCGAAGGTCTGTTCTTCCACAGGGCCAACGCTACCTTTCCTGTCTTTCAAATTCTACCTTGCATTGCTGGCCCTCCACCTTCAACGTGGGGAAGGGCTGAGCATCATCTCCCTGTGGCCCCCTTCCCATCACCAAGGTCATGAGGATGCGAGGGGCCTTGTCCAGGATCCTGCATCCCCTGGGCCCGAAGGGAGAGGCAGGGGATGCTGATGGCCTTGGAGTGGTGAGGGCGTTTCCTGAGATTTTAAACACCTGATCAGTGAGGGGCATCCACCGTCTATGCGAGGTGATGAGAGAACCCAGAAGGTTCCCCCGTCCTTTGATTTCTGTCACGTTGCCTGATGTTCCACCATTAGACGTGCCTACGGGGCTCAGCCCTGCTCCGGACTCCCCCGTAAGACCTCTCTTTTAAGATGATGTCTCGGAGTGTCACTCGCCTCATTTATAGAATGGGGCATCCATGCTTGCCCTGTCCTCCTTACGAGGTCCGAGGAAGATCTAATGAGATGTGTAGATTGTCCAGGTCAGCGTGTCTAAGGGATTATTCTCCTCCAGTTCTCAGAAACTCTGAGAAGGCAGAGGCCACGCTGTCAATGATTGTCTGTAAAGAAACCAGGAACGCATCTGCTCGAGAACACAGCACAGCCATGCAGCCACATCTTCTAGGCCTTGAGCGGGTCCACCCGGGCTGAAACTACCCTTGGGTTAGCCTCGGCCCCAACAGCTGGGCTAGCCCAAACCACTCTGCCCCGGGCTCTCCCAGGTCCCCTACCCCTAGGGAATCCTGGGTCTCCTCCCTAGGCTATCTTGGGACCTCTTTAGGCTTGCTGATCTGCATTAGTGCTGTCACTTTCCTTGCTCTGCACTCCTGATAGAATCGGGTCCAGAAGGAGGAGGGGGGGCCATCTTTAGCCCTCTGCCTCCGCCTGGGGCGCCTGCCGCGGGCACTCAGGAGAGGTTAGGTAACTCTCCACATCCCAGTCCCCCCCCACTTCACATTCTGGCCTCTTTCTACAAAGGCCCGGCTGCCATCCACACCCACTTCCCGCCAGGCTGGTGGTATGTGGAGATTGGGTTCCTCCATGGCCCTCTCATTAGCCGCTAATCCTGCTCGTTTCTCACCAGTCTCCTTTCTCGCCCTAATCCCTCTAATGTGAGGCACCCCAGCTACTTCCGAAGACATCACAGGCTGGGCAGGGAGGGACAGGGGGAGGGGTTGGGGGTCCTCCCAGGAGCTGTGGGCCTTCAGAGACACCCCTAAGCACTTTTCCTGACAGACCACAAACAGGCACAGAGCGGCTACTGTGCGCACATATCATCGTCTATAGCGCCGTCCAATAGAACTTGCTGCGATGATGGAAATGTTCTGTATCTGGGCTGTCCTGTTGGACATATTTGATAGCCACTAATCACATATGAAATGTGGTTGGTGAGACTGAGGAACTCAAGTTTTACTTTAATTGAATTTTGATTAATCATACTTTAAATTGCCTCATGTGTCTACCGTATTGAACAAGTCTACTACGTTTACTGAAGGGTTATTACATGCCAGGTCCCATTCTAAGTGCATTACCTCATTTAAACCTCAGAACACCCCTGTGGGGTGGGTACCACCATTAAGCCCATTTTACAGACAAGCAAACTAAGGTATAGAGAAGTTAAGTATCCAATCCGCAGGTAAGCCCATGTAATTGCTGTTGCATGGTTGGGCTATCCCACGGTCTCTGCTCTGGGAGCTTCCACCGTAATCAGGGAGAGGCCCAAGGCACTGAAGTCACCCCAATGGGACGCAGGTGGCATTTGAGCCAGACCTTCAAGAAAAAGAGGATGTCAATTAGTGGAGGAAATGGCACCCCAAGCAGAGGGGATGGCATGGGCGAAGGTGTGGAGGTGGGCCAGTGAAAAGTGCACGGAGGGAGTGTGGCTAGTACAGTAAACAAGATGGATTAGGTCCCCGCCTGCACGGAGCTCACAGTCCCCCATCTGTTGAGCATTTCCTCTGTGCTAGAGCCTGACTTCATTATCAAACCTTTTGGAAGTAGGTAGAGGTAGCCCCATCTTACAGTCAAAGAAATGGAAAGTCAAAGAGTTTGAGAAACTTTTCTGAGGTCACATAGCCAGGAAATGGGGAGGCAGGACTTGAACCCAGGCCCATCCGGAACCTGCGCCAGAACCACAGCCCAGCGCTGACTTCTCTCGGAGGGCCTCACATTGTGCCTGGGATGTAGTAAGTGCTGAATAAATGGTCTAAATGATCATCGTGCGTTAGGAAGCCCGGACCCACTTCCCTTGGGCTGCAGGGTGTCTTGAGGCCAGCAGAATTAACTTCCCTCCTTTGAAACGAAGGCCCTGGCAAAGTGGAACCCCCAGCCCCACCCACAGTACACATCTTCTTCAAGTAAGTCCTCAGACTGCTTATCTCCTAGTTTGCCAAGCTCTCAGGGGGCCATGGCAACAACCAGGGCATAAGCAAACAACTTCAGGGGGGTAAACAGGGCTGCCTGCGCCACACCCTGGAACCCCTCCTTCTAGACTGTTACTAGGAAATGTGAAAGGGCTGCCCCTCTGGCCCCAAGCCGGGCACATTCCTGTCCACCTCCTCTGGATGGGTCCTACCAGAACCAGTCAGGTGAGTACAGAGGGGCCCAGGAGGAGCCTCCCCATGGGGTGAGCGTTGCTGGGAAGACACAAGGGCGGGGGCAGACCGCAGTAAGGTGAGATGGGGTGGCCTAACAAGGGGAGATGGAGAGGGAATTGGGGGTGCCTCACCAGAATCCCAGTGGTGCTCTGGGCAGCACCCTGGGACAGTCTAGCTTCCATCTTTACTCTTGGGCAGTTTCCTCTCCTTTTTGAAAATAAAAAAATATTTTTCAAGTGTGATATAATTCACATACCATAAATTCACCATTCTTAAGGTGTACAATTCAGTGATTTTTAGTATATTCACAAGGTTGTGCAACCATCACCACCATCTAATTGCAGAACATTTTCGTTGTCCCCCAAATTCCTTGTACCCATTAGCAGTCTCCCCTCATTTCTTGTGCCCCTGCACCAGCCTCTGACAACTACTAGTCTACTTTCTCTCTCTAGATTTCCTTATTCTGGATATTTCATATGAAGAGAATCATACAGTGAGTGTGTGGTCTTTGTGACTGGCTTCTTGCACTCAGCATGTTTTCAAGGTCCATCCATGTTGTAGTGTGTCCGTACTTCATTCTTTTTTATGGCTGAATAATATTATTTTGTATGGACATATTATGTTTTGTTTATCCATTCATCAGTTGATGGACATTTGGTGTTTCCACTTTTTGGCTATTATGAATCATGCTGCTATGAACATTTTTTTTTTTTTTTTGGCAGGGGAAGATTCACCCTAAGCTAACATCTGTTGCCAACCTTCCTCCTTTTTCTTCCTTTTTTTCCCCCCTAAAGCCCCAGTACATAGTTGTGTATAGTTGTAAATTCTTCTAGTTCTTCTGTGTGAGCCACTGCCACAGCATGGCAACTGGAGACAAGCAGTGTGGTTCTGCGCCCAGGAACCGAACCCGGGCCACTGAAGTGGAGCACGCAAACTTTAACTGCTAGGCCATCAGGGTGGGCTCCTGAACATTTTTTTTTAATAATTAAGATTTTAATAAAGCAAAATATCCTTTCAACTGAAAACCGTATCTAGTTATCCCTAAGTCAATGACAAGATGGTGTTCTTGATTGCTTGGTACATTTTTTTTTTTTAATTATTTTATTGAGGTCATATTGGCTTATAACATTGTGTAAATTTCAGGTGTACATTCTTATGTTTCAGTTTCTGTATAGACTGCATCATGTTCACCACCAATAGTCTAGTTTTTATCTGTCACCATACGTATGTGCCCCTTTACCCCTTTTGCCCTCCCCCCACTCTCTTCTCCTCTGGTAACCACTAATCTGTTCTCCTTATCCATGTGTTTGTTTGTTTAGCTTCCACATATGAGTGAAATTGTAGGCTATTTCTCTTTCTCTGTCTGACTTATTTCACTTAGCATAACACCCTCAAGGTCCATCGATGGTGTCACAAATGGCACAATTCTATCTTTTTTATGGCTGAGTAGTATTCCATTGTATATATATACACCACATCTTCTTTATCCATTCATCCATTGATGGGCACTTGGGTTGCTTCCACATCTTGGCTATTGTGAATAATGCTGTGATGAAGATAGGGATGCATAAATCTCTTTTAATTGTTGATTTTGTGCTCTTCAGATAAATACCCAGTAGTGGGTTAGCTGGGTCATAGGGTATTTTTATTTTTTGAGGAATCTCCATGCTGTTTTCCATAGTGGCTGCACCAGTTGCATTCCCACAGCAGTATATGAGGGTTCCCTTCTCTCCACGTCCTCTCCAACTCTTGCTATTTCTTGTCTTGTTAATTATAGCCATTCTGATGGGTGTGAGGTGGTATATTATTGCGGTTTTGGTTTGCATTCCCCTAACAACTGATGATGTTGAACACCTTTTCATGTGCCTGTTGGCCACCTGTTTATCTTCTTTGGAAAAACGTCTGTGCTATGAACATTTTTTGTACAAGATTTTGTGGAAACATGTTTTCAATTCTCTTGGGTATATCCTTAGGAGTGGGATTGCTGGATCACATAGTAATTCTACATTTAACCTTTTGAGGCACTGCCAAACTGTTTTCCATGGCTGCCTCATTTTACATTCCCGCTAGCTATGTGTGAGGGTTCCAATTTCTTCACACCCTCACCAACATTTATTTCTTGTTTTCTTTTTTTTATTATTATAGCCATCCTAGTGGATGTCAAGTGGTATCTCATTGCAGTTTTGAATTGCATTTCTCTAATGGCTAAAGATGTTAAACATCTTTTCATGTGCATATTGGCTATTTGTCTATCTTCTGTGGAGAAATGTCTATTCAAATTTTAAATGTCTACTCAATTCTAAATTGGGTTCTTTGTCTTTTTATTGTTACCTGTAAGAATTCTTTATATGTTCTGGATGTTAATCCCTTATCAGATACTATACAATTTGCAAATATTTTCTTCCATTCTGTGGGTTGTCTTTTCACTTTCTTTAGTGTCCTTTGATGCACAAAAGTTCTAAATTTTGATGAAGTCTGACTTATCTACTTTTTCTTTTGTTGCTTGTGCTTTTGGTGTCATTTCTAAGAAAGCATTGCCAAATCCAAGGTCATGAAGATTTACCTCCATGTTTTCTTCTAAGAATTTTATATAAGGTTTTAACTCTTATATTAAGGTCTTTGATCCTTTTTTTGTTTGTTTATCTAACTTTTTTTATTGTGGTAAAATATATTTAACAAAATTTACCATCTCAACCATTTTTAAGAGCGATGTAGTTCATTGAGTACATTCACATTGTTATGCAACCATCACCACCAAACATCTCCAGAACTTTTTCATCTTCCGCAACTGAAACTCGGTACCATTAAACACAAACTCCCCATTCCGCCTCCCCCGGCCCTGGCAACAACCGTTCTGCTTTCTGTCTTTATGAATTCGACTACTCTAGGTACCTTATATAAGTGGAATCATACAGTATTTGTCCATTTGTGTCTGGCTTATTTTACTTGGTTTAATGTCTTCAGGGTTCATCCATGTTGTAGCACATATCAGAATTTCATTTCTTTTTAAGATTGAATAATATTCCATTATATACATATATACCACATTTTGTTGATCCATTCATCTATCAATAGATACTGTGAGACCTCCAACTTTGTTCTTCTTTTTCAAGATTGTTTTGGCTATTTGAGATCCCTTGAGATTTCACATAAATTTTAAGATGGTTTTTTCTATTTCCACATAAAAGTCATTGGGATTTTGTTAGAAAATACATTGAATCTGTAGATATTGTTGGGTGGTATCGACAGCCTAACAATATTACATCTTCCAATCCTTGAACATGGAATTTCTTTCCAATTATTTATGTCTTCTTTAATTTTTTTCAGCTACATTTTGTAGTTTGTAGTTTTGTAGACTTGTGAAAAGATGTTTTACAAGTCTTTTGCATCCTTGGTTAAGTTTATTCCTAGATATTTTTTGATGCTATTGTAAATGGAATTATTTTCTTAATTTCCTTTTCAGATTGTTCATTTTTGTTACTGTGTAGAAATGCAGGTGATTTTTGTGTGTTGATTTTGTTTTCTGCAACTTTGCTGAATTCATTAATTCTAACTTTGTTTGGTAGAATCTTTAGGGCTTCCTACATTTAAGATCATTACATCTCTGAACAGAGATAATTTTACTACTTCCTTTCCAATTTGGATGCATTTTATTACTCTTTTTCTTGACTAATTGCTTTGGCTGGAACTTCCAATACTATGTTGAATAGACGTGACAAAAGAGGGCATCCTCATCGTGTTCCTGAGTTTAGAGGAAAACCTCTCAGTCTTTCACCATTGAATATGATGTTAGATGTGGGTTTGACCAATTTTTAGTTAAGTTTTGCATATGATGTGATGTAAGGGTCCAACTTCATTGATTTGTAGATAGATAGCCAGTTGTCCCAGCACTATTTGTTGAAGAGATTGTTCTTTCCCCATTAAATGTTCTTTGCACCCTTGCTGGGAATCGTTTGACCCTAGATGTATGAGTATGTTTTTGGACTCTCAATTCTATTTCATTGATATGTATGTCTGTCATTATGCCAGCACCACACTGCTTTGATTACTGTAGCTTTGTATTAAATTTTGAAATTGGGACGTGTGAGTTCTCCCCAACTTCATTCTACTTTTTCCAGGTTGTCTTGGCTATTATGAGTCCCTTGCATTTCTGCATGAACTTTGGGATCAGCTTGTCCATTTCTGCAAAAAAGGCAGTTGGGATTTTGGTAGGGATTGCACTGAATCTGTAGATTGCTCTGGGGAATGTTCCCATCTTAACAATATTGGGTCTTCCAAAACATGAACATAGGTGTCTTTTCAGTTATTTAAGTCTTCTTTAATTTCTTTCAACAATATTTTGTGGTTTTCAGTGTACAGGTCTTGCACTACTTTAGTTAAAGTTATTCCTGAGTATTTTAATCTTTTTGATGCTATTGTAAATGAAATTGTTTTCTTAATTTCATTTTTGGAGTGTTCATGGTTACCGTATAGAAATTCAACTGATTTTTGTATATTACTCTTGTATCCTGTAACGTTGCTGAAATTGTTTGTTAGCTCTAATAGTTTTCTCCCCCCGGTGTGTGTTCTTCATTGTTTAGTTTCATCTCCCTTTGCGATCAGAAAATTAAGTATGATAATGATGACGATGATGTTGATGATACTGCTCCTTCTGATGTCTGTGCCGTGGAGTACCAAGAGCCAGCAAGAAATCAAAACTCTCGCTGGAGGAGACCCCACAAAACTCTGCTGGTGACAAAGCGCCTGGTCAAGTTCACAGGCTCTTCCCTTCCTTCCCTCACGTGCTGCTTACCATAGGAATGGGTTGCTGCGGTGATAGGAGCATGGGGGAGGATAGTGAAGGAGGCTGCAAAGTGGAGGAGCTTACAGGCTGTCCAGGGCTGGAGCTGGCACATCCCTCCTCATAATACCTGGGGTCATCCTAAGGGCATGGAGTGTCCCAAGTTCTTCATGCCAAATTGGTCTCTGCTTTCATGGCCATCCTTGGGGAACCCAGAGTGCTGAAGACTACTGTGGGGCAGGCTGAGTCCGGGGGTGACCAGAAATGAACTGCTCAAGCAGCCATAATTTCTCTCCCAACCTTGAGCAAATAATCCCACGTAGTTCAGAAATGTATTGTGCTGAAAAATAGGCCTGGGTACCTGCGTTTGAATCCTGGCTTCACCTCAATGTGCTGTGCGATCTTGAGTCTGTTTTCTCAATTGTAAATTGGAGCTAATAACCTCCTCTTCTTATAGGGTTACTGAGATGGTTAGAAGAGGCCAGTAAGGTACGTCACCCACTGCCTGGCACACGGTAAGTGATCAATGGTGTTGGCTTTTTAGTTATCTTTGGACTGGCTCCCAGCCTGCCTACAGCTCCAGGATGAGGGCACAGCTAAGTGAGTCCATTCTTTCTGGTTCCTACTCCTCTGTTCTGTGGCTGTCCCGCCCAAACCTCTACTTAGGTCTCTCCATGTGCTGAGTCATGCCAGACTGCGCCCTTTGGCAGTGCTCCTGGTATGACCCAACCTCTGGGGTGGACGGGTGAGGGAGACACATGGCTCTGGAGTCTGACACTCTGAATTGCAGTCCTGGTGCCACCACTGAGCAGATGGCTGTCTCCGAGCCTTACTTTCCTCCCCTGTAGAATGGAGATGACTGTATTTATTTCCCAAGGGTGCCATGAAGATTAAACAAGATGCATAGGGGCAGCAGGCCTACATACATGCTCAGTAAATCGTACCTATTACTTTTTTACAATGCTTTTCTGATCGTCTGGGGAGCGCAGCTTGGACTGGTGGCTGGGTGAATAGGAGGCAGACGATGACTGAATTGCATGATGAGCACTGGTCCCATTGCTCCGAGAGCGTGGAGAAGGTACCCTGACTCTGCTAGGGGCTGGGTGGGGAAGGGGCCTAGGGAAGGCCTTCATGAAGAGGGCTCTAGGGGCCTTGAGGGTTCACAGAACAAGGTTGGGGGGGCAGTCCTAGGCTGAGGGTATGGCATGAGCAAGGAGGCAGGAAGGAGTTCATGAATTGGTGAATTCAGGTTGTTGGGTGAAGCTGGAAAGGGAGTGTTGTGGCCAGGTCACAGAGGACCTTGTAAGCCACCATTGAGACCAATCTTTCCTAGGGGGAAATGGGGAGCCAGTGAAGGGTTTATGAAGGGAGTCATGTGACCAGATTTTCATTTCTGAAAGATTTTTCTGGCTGTCCTCTGGAGTCTGGATGGGAGCGGGTGGGAATGGGCACAGGGAGACTCAAGGACTCTTTTCTAATAATCCAAGCAAGAGATGACAGAGGCCAGACTAGGGCAGTGGTGGTGGGGAGGAAGATGGAGTCCAGAGGTATTTAGACAGCAAGCCAGCAAGTGGCAGAGCCAGCATGTGAACCCAGTCCAAAGAAACAGCTGGCCCGCCACTGCCCCCTGGCGGCTGAACGCGGAGCTCACCATGGGTCACCTGAGTGCCACTCAGCTCAGGCCTGGCATAGTGGCCTCCTCTGAAGTCACCAAGTGTGCTCATTAAGCTCCCGCACTGTCTGGACAGATGGACCCGAGTTCACATCTCCCGGCCTCCTCTTTATGTTGTGTGACACGACAAGTCACTTCCCACCCTGAGCCTCACTCTCCTCAGCTCAGGCCCGGCACACAGTAGTTGTGGAGGGGAGCCGGCACTGTCACATCCCACTGAGAGGCACAAATATCTGAGCAGTTTTCTCCCGACTCTGGGCCCTTCCCCAATCCCAGGAACCCAGTGCCTCGCTCTGTCCACTGTGGGCCCCCTGCCCGAGGCTGGCCCTGCCTGGCAGGGGTCCCCCGCCACACTGTCCCTCTCTTCCCCAGAAATGCAGGGCGGGGCCACCACTGACAGCACACCTGGGTGCTGCTATTGGACACTGAGCTTTTGGCTGAGGCACTCCCCCTCACTGAGTCTCAGTTTCCTGGCCTGTAAAATGGGGCCATAATCCCTGTCTGCCTTAGGGTTGCATGTGAAGGGGCTGTATAAACCGTAGAGTACTGTGTTATGGAGCCTTGGCAAAGACCTGCTCTGGTCAGCTGTGACTATCCCACAGCGGTGTCCCATCTAGCCTGGGCTCTTGGGAGGTGAGCTGGACTGGGGTGGAGATTTGGGGGGCAGGGGAGCCTTTCCAACTGCCCTCAAAAAACCCCTATAGATCCCCTCTGCATGGACTGCTGCCTCCCCTGGAAGATTGGAGGGCGTTCCAGCCAGGAGATGGGCCGAGAAGGGCAGGCCTTGCCTCCATTCCTCCAGACAGGTGAGCCTAGGTATTTTTTCATTTTGAGCACGAGTTTTGATCCATGGCCTCGTGCCAAGATTTTGCCATTCTTTCCTGACAAACAACAAGCCTCTGTTTTGTAACCTGCGTTATAAAATGGTTTTATTCACCACTAAGCTGTTCACAAAGAAATAGTAAACATTAGTTAACCGTTAGAGCGTCACCCAAGAGCCCACCTGGCTCTCCTCTGGCCTCAAATGCCCCACAGCCGTCCTCACCCCATTCCTCAGTCTGGAAGGCTCGTCTGCACCTGGTCACCCCACACGTGCTTCAGCTCTCCCTCCAGGGGTCGTTTCCTTGGGCAAAGCACCTCTGATCCCCCATCAGCTTTCTTTGCTGGATGCTCCCCCAGAATTCCCCTCCTCCCCTCCAAGCTCGCGTGGTGATGTGCCCACTTGATAACAGATTGTTGGAATCACTTCTGCCTCCCTTAATACAGGCGAGCTTCCTGCTGGCAGAGTCGGGTCAACACAGCGCCCTCGGTGTCCCCAGGGCCTGCAGGGCCTGGCACTGGGCAGACACTCAATAAACCTTGATAAATGAATGAATGACGAAACAAACTTTGGGCAAGCCAGCCCTCTCTGGGCTACTTCCTTTTTTCTTTTGTAAAAAGGTGACAGTGTTAAGAGTCAAGGCTGGGAGTTGCTGAGGACGTGCTCCCTGGCTGGCTCCGCAAGTGCCCTGCCCACCTTGCCAGGTAGGAGATTCTGTCGTTGCCTCTGCAGGGTGCACTCTGCCAGCTCTGGGATCCAGAGGCGCTGGTGCTGCACCGGACGTCTTGTTCCAGCCCATGTTTGTGTCAGTTTTCTGTGTTCAGAGCCTGGAGAAACTCTTGCACGTGGAGTGGAGCAATCTTTGCTACCTGCAAGGAAACCAGACGAGGCTGTGTTCATGGTGGGAAATTGGCTGTGGGTGGTTAGAAAGGCAGAGATGAGGGTTCAAGTCCATGAACCCTTTGTTTTTAGGCCGGGGATGTGAAGGCTGAAATGAGGCACCGTGAGTCCCCATCATGACAACAGGTGGGCCCAATGAAACCTGGCACAGGGTCCTCTTAACCCCACTCAGCCATGTCCCCCATAATCTGCCCAGGACAGGGGGAGATGGCACTGGGACGCCCGAGGGCCCCAGGGGGCTCCACATGCTGTAGCATCAGGAGAGGGTGACCACGCAGTGCGACAGGGGTGGTGGGACAGCCTGTCACATCTGGGATGCGGGAGCAGCCCTTGGACATGGAGATGTTCTGTGACTTTTGCCTGACAGCCCCAGGCTGCCTCCTTGGTGCTGGCACAGCAGTTTTTTTCTTGCCCAACGACTCAAACACCATTGGAGCAGGAGTGCCTGCGGCACTGGCTCTTGACATTTCGTGTTGTTTAGTTAGTTTGGTTTTTATAGCAGCAGAGCCCCGGTTCAGACTCTGTGCTAAACCATGAAGGATGCAGCTGCCATAGATGGAGGGGCTGGGCCCCCAGGGACCTCACATAGCTCACCCGAGGACCCCCACCTTCCCAAGCCTCATCATTTTCTTGCCTAAAACAGGCCCTGGGAAATCGAGAAAACTCCCATCAACTGAAGAAAATGAACTCAGAATCTGAGGACAGGGAAAGAGTCAGAGCCCAGCTCCTTGCTCGCATAGCCCCTGGACAGCGGCATTGCTGAGGCGTCCAGGCTCTGGGAAGGGCCTTGGCAGCCGGGGTGCTAATGCTTTGCAACAAAGACCCCTTTTACAGGGATGTCTGCCACTCGCTCTCAGGGGCGTCACCTGGGTGGACAGCACTCCTTTGCCCCGTGGGACAGCAGTACAGAAGGACAAGCCCTACGGAGCTCAGGGACAGGGATTCAGGGCCGAGGGCCGAGCCGCCTGGGGTCAGGTCTTCAGAGACACTGGTGGCCAGTGGCCTTGCCCAGTCAGAAGGCAGGGGGCAGGGAGGGGTGCTAAGGGATTGGAGAGCACAGGTGCAGAGCCGGCTGGGGTCTTCACTGCGCTGGGGAGGGTCTCGTCGCCTCGAGACCCTCAATCTTCTTCTCGGAGGCCTTGTCCGGGAGCAGCACGTCCACGGTGTAGCTGACCTTCTTAGTACGCCTCAAGCTGTGGGTGTTGTCGAAGAGCACACGTCTGTAAGGACGGAGGAGTAGTCAGGCCAAGCCGGCCGGCACGTCTGCCTGCCTGGGTGCCCTGAGGATTGGGCAGGTGGGGCCGGAGTGTCAGCCACTGCCCAGCCCCCAGCCCACTGCTCGCAACCATCTCCTTGGATGATGTTTGTGCTCACTAAAGGAATGACAACAGACGCCAGCATGCAGCAGCCCCTCGTGTGTGCCAGGCGTTACGTCAGCACTTCACGGCTCCCTGAGTCCTCAGAGCAGCCTCACACAAAGGTACTATCATCCCCATTTTACGGATGAGGAAACTGAGGCTTAGAGAGGTTGAAGTGACTTTCCAACCATTACAGAGCAAGGGAGGGGAGAGACTGGATTTCCTTATTGCGATGTTCCAACCCAGAGAGGAGCCCTGCTCCCCCCAGGGGAGAGGGCTGAGCTCTCCAAGCCGCTTTTTTTTTTTTTTTGAGGAAGATTAGCTCTGAGTTAACATCTGTTGCCAATCCTCCTCTTTTTGCTGAGAAAGATCGGCCCTGGGCTAACACCCGTGCCCATCTTTCTCTACTTTATATGGGACGCCGCCACAGCATGGCTTGATGAGCAGTGTGTCGGTGCATGCCTGGGATTTGAACCTGCAAACCCCGGGCCACTGAAGCGAGTGTGCGAACTTAACCTCTACGCCACCAGGCCAGCACCCCCCAAGCCACTTTTCATCGCATCTTTTCTAGAAGGCATTTCCTTCAGTGCAGAAGTCCAATGTGAATTCGGCTACGAGATGAGTCATCTAGATTTCTGTCTCCAGCCTCCTGTTTCTCTCTTTCCACAAAGGTGAACTAGGTATGTATTGACTAAGGCATTAGCAAAACTCCTTCTCTTTCTCCAGAGGAAATCAACACTGGGGTCCCGTTCTCCTGGCTCTGTTCCCAATAGAGGTGGGAGGGCAGTGGTGTCCCTGGACAATGCTGCGTCTGGTGAAACTGACCAGATTGCATCTGGCTGGGCAGCCTGGGAAGGAAGGATAAAGGCCTGGAAGAAGCCGTCTCTGAGATTCCCAGAGTGGGGTGGTCCACGTGCCTGGGCAAGCTGGGACCGCTGAAGCTAAGCCCCTGGCAGTTTCTTCTTGTCTCTTAGCCTGTCAAGCCCAACATGGGACTTTCCAGGAGCGGGGTCCATGGCCTCAGGCTGTAAATCCCATTCTCCACAATGTGTCTCTGGCCTTGTACCCACACCAGGGGCCACTCATCAGATCCAACACACTGAAGCCAATTCCCCTGGCGCCCATGGGATCTAGGAGCTTGCACAGACCCCACACCCTCCCTGAGAGCGGGAAATAGAGGACAAACACAGAAGCCAGATTGGCAAGAGACGTCAGCTCAGTTCTCCACCATGAGGAGGAAAACACCTCCAGGGAACCACTCTTACAGACGCCGGCCTTGTCACAGGTGAGGCTCCCGTCCTGGGGCACCTGGTGGGCATTGTAGCGCCGGGTGGGCAGCACCTCCGTCATCTCCCCCGCCCGCTGCTGCTCTCCCCTCTTGGTCTTCAGAAAAACCCCAAAGCCTATGTCCGTCCCATCTGATGTGAACTGCCACCTGCAGGGGACAGAGCCCCATTGATGGCCACCGGCCTAGGCTCCGGGCCCCTCCCAGCCGTGCCCAGGTGTGGAGTGGCCGCCATCCCTACCTGAGCACACAGCCCGGGAACAGGACCTCGGTCTCCACCCGCAGGAAGGAGTCGCGGGCCACGGTGGCCGTGTGCTCGAACTGCGGCCTCACCTGGTTGTGCAGGTAATAGCTCTTGGGCACCTCGCCCCCGTGGTTGATCTGTGGGTGAGGCCGGGTGAGCAAGCACCAGACCACGGCCGTCTCCCCTTCCTCTCCACCCCTGGGCACCCTGTACCTTGCTCGGCACTTGGGGTTGCCATCGGGGTCAGTCATGGTCCCCCCAAACTCCACAGGCAGCTGGTCGGGGCTGATGAACTTTGTCAGCTCCTGCTTCCAGTTACCTGTGGAAGCAAGAAGGGCTCCACGGGGGCTCAGGGAGGCTCGGCAGAGGGGCCAAGCCCAGGGAGGGGACCCGATGCGGCCTTGGCTTGCTCCCCTGGCGTCTACTCCCGAGAGCACCCAAGAGATTTACGTGGCCACCCAGGCCCACGTAAGGCTTTGGGTCGAGGCCCAAAGCCTTGCCTGAGTGTGCAAAGGCCGATGGGCATCAGGCCAAGGTCGGTGCCTGAGTAAAGAGGCTGAGCCAGAGAGAAATGAGGCCTTTCTCGTCGACCTCTGCACCCCAGGTGGATGAGGAGACGGGCAGAAGGCCAAGTCACTCACCTCCTAGAATCACTATCTTCCTTCTCGTCTCCTCACTCAAGAATGACTTGACCAAGTTGAAGGCCACAGGGAACAGCTTGGGGGCTGAAACCATGAAACTCCCTTAGGAAGCTGGACCAGAGAGGACTTCGATATGTAAAGTCACGACCAAGGGCATGAGCTGGACAAGAGTTGGACTGATCTAGATTCTGCCACTTCCTACTGTGTGACCTTCAGCTAGTTACTCACCCTTTCTGAGTCTTATTGCTGTTAACTACAAAATGGAGATGAAATTCCACAATGTATGCATAACACTTGGCACAGTGCCTGGCTCTCAATAAATGGTTGCCTCCCCTGCTCAGCTGTAGGACTTCAGCAATGTTGATTCCCCAGTGGTACCTCTTCCTGTCCTCACTCCAGGTCTTCCCAGGTTGCCTTGGAAGCCTCTTGGGTGCAGGTAGGTGGGGCATCTGCACTAGATCTCATGTCCCACCTGAATCGCTGATGCTTACTGGGTCCTTTCTGTGGGCCAGGCTCTGTGCCACACCTTCTCCACAGACTGTCTCATTTAACCTCACAGCTATCTTATGGGGAAGGTGCCATTACACCCCCGTTTTACAGAATGGGAAAACTGAGGCTCAGTGAGGTTAAATAGACATGCTCAAAGTCACAGAACCAGCTAGATTGGAAGCCGGATCATCTGAGCCCAGAGCACACGTGGCAACCCCCTCACTGTAGGGCCATTGCAGTCCAGGACCATTCCTGCTCAGTGTGTCCACAAACCAGTGTGGTCCATGGACCATCTGTTACCAGTCCATGCCCAGATAAGAAAAGAAAATAACAGCAAACATTTAGAAACGTATTTGACATTGCTATGCATGCTTTTATGTACTCCAAAAGTATCAGTCTGTGAAGGAACGAACTAAAAAAACTAAAAACCAAAAAACCTGATCTTCACAAAGGATGGTTTGAGAAGCCCCCAACTTGGTGGCTTGCCCACTGTCCCCCCCATTCCCTACCCCGCCCTCCCCAGGTGGTCATCCTGGTCATGGGCTCACCTCGAATAGCGATTAAATTCTTCAACATCTCAGGATAATTTGCTTCCAGGATGGCAAAATACTGTGGGGTCAAGAGGGGTCCAGTCGAGGCCATGCTCCAACATCCCCTCCCCGGATTTGGTGGCCTCTGATGCTGCTGTGACGATAGCCCCCTCCCGCGCCCACATCCCTCCTCATCTTCCCTCCGTGTACCTCCTCCTCTGTGACACCCTTGCTTCCCTTTCTACTTGGAGAGGAGACCCCAGGCCAGCTTCACTGGCTGCTCTGTGGGGCCCTAGGGGGCGCCCCCTCCTCCATGGACCGGAAGCTGGTGTGGGCAGTGGCTCCCTGTTGGCCTCAAGCCGGCTGCCTATCTTACCTGCTGGTAGATCTCCACAGCTGGCCTCCACAGGTGTTTCAGGCTCAGCCCCTCCAGGTCAAACACCAGCAGCACTGTCTCAATCTTCCTGCCCAGCTGCACTGACAGTGCAGGTAGATGGGTCAGACAACAGCTCCAGCCGCGACATCCTGGCCAGAGAGACCTGGCACCCCTCCCACCTTCCTGCCACCCCCTCCCCTGGCTGCTCACAGTGTTTTCCAAACAAAGGGTGCGCATCCAGGGTCTGAGGAGACGCCACCTCTGAGCCCTGACACAGTGGCCCTTAAAACACAGTTTTCTCAACACTGTTGCCTGGAATTAGTTAAGTGTGGAATTAGAGACATCACTCATTGCTCATTGGGCATCTTTATGGACAAGAGTATATTATATCAGCAGCATCTGCAGTCCTATGGCTGTGTCCAAGCCAGAGCTATGCTGCCAGCAGGCTGTGTGGCCTGGGGTGGTTTCTTAAGCCCTCTGAGCCTTACTTTCTTCTTCTGTAGAATGGGGATAATTCTAGGCTCTGACAGAATTGCTGTAAGGGCTCAATGAGCCTAGTGCCTGGCATGTGGCTGGTCCATGGTAAATATTAGCAGATATTGTTATTAGTGTCGTCATCACAAGAATTATTGCCTCGAATGGGGAACATCCATGAAGTGGAAGACACTGTTTTGACCCTATCAGATCAGCTGTCTTGTCTGAGAGACATGCATCTGTTCTAACCAGGCACCAAATTTACTGCTTTTCAATTCACTTATACTTGTCACAAGTCTCTGTGGAGGGCTTACTCTGTGTCCAGCCCTGTACCAGAAGCTGGGGACGCAGGCCCTGTCCTAGTCACTAGAGTTAACCACTAGCCAAATTATCCCACAGTGACATAACAGCTCCCCCCCGGGGGTCTTCATCTTAGGCCCCTCGAGACACTTAGACTCACAAAACCAACCAGGACACACTTGTGTTAGAGTCTCTCTGAAGGTTACGGGCCAGGAGACAGAGTCGGGGACGAGGAGAAGGTCTGCAAAGATGGGCGCGGGTCTTTCTTGGCTTGGAGGCCCCATGCCCCACAGAACTCAGTATTTTTTGGTAGCAAGTTCATAGTAGCTTCCAGGGACCCACAGGGGATGTGCTCAGTTCCAAGGGCCACTGCTCTCGGGGACGCCCAAGGCAATGGTTCCCCCCCAGGTGTTTATACTTATGCAATTTACAACCGGGGGCATCTTTTCCATAAGCAAAGCTGACCTTCCGCTGTTCCCAGGGTTCCTAGGGAACAGAGCTGGAGCATTCACTGCACCCAAGGTCAGAGGGGAAAAGGCTCTGGTGGCCCTTGGCTCACTCCGGCAGAGAGCGCCACACACATGGTAGATGCTCATGGATGAGTAACCGCAGGAGAAGCCCACATCCCACGAGAGCCTGGAGTGCCGAGGGCTGGGGAGAAGCAGGGTCGGGGTGCCTGCCCTCTCTGGTCCTGGGGCCACCCTGTAGACATACAAGGCCCACCACGCCCTCCTATGCCAGCCCCGGGTTTCTCACCTTCTGACTCTGCATCTCACACTGCTACATGAGCAGCTCGCAGACCCTATGCGCTTGCGGATCAGGTCCTGCTTGGAGGCTGACAGGAGGAGACCCTTGGGGTCAAGGGTCCCGATGAGGTCAAACCATACGGGGCAGCCTTCGTAGTCATAGCCACACAGACCCCCCGAGTCGTATAGCTGGATCACCTGGACACGGGGGTGAGGTTCTGACTCAAACCAGCCCACCAGGCCATGTCCCTGCTCCATCAGGTGGCTGGAGGTGGTGGAGTGGTAAGGGGGGCATCAGATGGCCTGGGGGATGCTGCACGGGGCTCACCTCTGAGGGCTGCCATGTGAGGATGTTGTCCAGGTCCTGTTGCTTCCGGAACTCCACGTGCTGTGAAGACATGGCAAGACCTGAAGATTGCCTACCCCAAAGGTCCCTCTGCCCACAGCCACCAAGATCCCCCCAGAGCACCCGCAGGCTCTACTGCCGTAGAACTGGGGAGGGGACATGGGGTGGAGGGCTGTGGGGGACCCAGGTCTGATGCAGAAAGGGATCCGAGGAGGAAGGAAGAAGAAACATGAAAACAGGACAGGAGTCCCCACCCTTTCTGGCTAATCCCTGCAGTACAGCCTGTGGAAGGCAGGACGCTCACGAGAACGGGGCCTCACCTTCCGGAGCATGTCCTCGGATTTCTGCACGTCAAACTTCCGAGCTGCAAGGAAAGCCAAAGTAAGAGAGGAGGCTTAAGGGAGGATCTAGAACAAGCCGTTCTCTGAAGTCTCGTGAGGAAACAGTGGGGGTACCCCCAGACTTTTCCCGACACCCCGAGAATACATTGGGGGTCTGGAATTTTTTTGTTTTTTGTGAGGAAGACCAGCCCGGAGCTAACATCCTATGCCAATCCTCCTCTTTTCGCTGAGAAAGATTGGCCCTGGGCTAACATCCATGCCCATCTTCCTCCACTTTATATGGGACGCCATCACAGCATGGCTTGACAAGCGGTGCATAGGTCCGTGCCCGGGATCAAAACCTGCGAACCCTGGGCCACCGAAGCAGGGAGCACGCACTTAATCCCTGCGCCACTGGGCCTGCCCTGGAAATTTTTTTAAAAAACAAGGATTTTTAATCCTCTAGAAGACTTTGGAGGGCCCTGATTAAAGTTTCCAGGCCTTTTAAAACTGTTGGCTTTAGAAGATGATCTAGCCTGTAATATTTGATGTCCCTCTGGGAGCAGAGACCCCTCCCCAGTGTTAGGGGTGGTGAGCAGCATGGGATTTGGAGTTAGATAGACTTGGGCTTGAATTCTAGTTTTGTCTTTTTATTTGCTGTGCAACCTTGAGCAAGTCACTTACCTTCTCTGAGCCTTATTTTTTTTTTAATCTGCTAAATGGGAATAATATCTTTTTCAGAGTTATTCAAAGGATGACATGAGATAAAGTATATAAAGTGCTTGCACATTACTTTGCTCCCAGTAAGTTCTCAATAAACAGTAGCTATTGTTGGGATTACTTCTTTTGAAGAAATAAATGTACTATAATTGAAAATATGATGCTCTATTTTAGAAATGCCATGATAATTGCTCTCTGAGACCGCTGGTTACTGAGGAATTCATTCAGTGATGGGCCTTTGGTAAGATCCAAGGTCAGAGATTTTCAAATGGAAGGAGCCTGACACGCCATCCAGGCTTCCTCTGCCCTGATCATAAGCCACCTCCAGAAAAAAACACCACCAAGGCCACTAGCTCCACCTTGATTATCTCCTGTGACAGGGAGTTCACTACCTCAGCAGGCAGCCCATTCCATTCCTCAGCACCTTTGACTGAGTGAAAGTCTGCCCTGCAATGATTCTAGCCCCATTGTTAAGTCAAAGGAATATATGTCTCTACTTGTCAGCATGGCAAATCTGCAAATATTTGTAGACAGCCATCAGGTTCGCCTGCCCAGTCATTTCTTGAGGCTATATGTATTAAAATCATCTTCTGTATCAGTGCTGTCCAGCAGAACTTTCTGTGAGGATGGACATGTCCTATATCTGAACTGTTCAAGTGCATGTGGCTACTGAGCACTTGAAACGTGGAGAGTGCAGCTGAGGAACCAAACCTTTAATTTAATTTAATTTTAATTGTTAAATGTGGCTGGTGGCTACCGAACGGAACAGAGTAGTTCTGTATACTTCAGAGATTTTAAGATTTTTACTGTACAGATCTTGTCTGTTCTAGGTTAACTTCCTGGATATTTTATGGGGTTTGTTGCTATTTTGAATGATATCTGATGTTTCATTATATTTTACAGTTGGATATTGCTGTGTAGAGAAATGCTATTGATTCTTGTATCTGGCAATATTGCTGAACTTTCTTTTTAGTTCTAGAGTTTTTCTGTTGATCCTGTTGGTTTTCAAGGGAGATAAGCAAATATTTTAACTCTTCTCTTCAAGTCTTTATACCACTGATTATTTTTTCTTTCCTTATAACATTGGCAAAGGTCTCTAGTTCTATGCAGAAACCATCAAGTTGATTGACATCATCCTTTCCCTGCACCCGATCTTAAAGAAAATGCATCTAAATTTTTTCCTTAAGCGTAACATTTATTGTAAGATTTTTGCTATATAGCCATTACCAAGCTAAGGAAATTCCATTCTATTCCTAGTTTAGTAAGACTTTTGTTTTGTCTTATAAACAGGATTTGAACCTTTTCAAATGCTTTGTCTGCATTGGGATGTGGGATAGCCACATAATTTTTCATTTTTAACTCTATTAATGTGTTCAATGACACCGATAGATTTTCTCATGTTGAATTCTTGCATACCTAAGATAAACTCTCCTTAATCATGCTGTATAATTTAATACCCTATTGGATTCTATTATGTAATATTGTATTTAGACTTCTTTACATCTACGTTAATATGTGAAACGAGCCTAGAATTTTCTTTTCTTTTATTGTCCTTATCTAGCTTTGGAATCAAACTTACGCAGGCCTCATAAGGTAACTTCTCTTTTATATATATATATTTTCTCTCTCTCTCTCTCTCTCCCCCCATATATATATATATATATATACATATGTTTTTTTTTTTAGGAAGACTGGCCCTGGGCTAACATCTGTGCCCATCTTCCTCCACTTTATATGGGACGCTGCCACAGCATGGCTTGACGAGCGGTGCGTCAGTGCGCGCCCGGGATCTGAACCTGTGAACTCTGGGCCGCTGAAGCAGAGCAGGCAAATGTAACCGCTACGCCACCAGGCCGGGCCCTCTTTTATATATTTTTAACCAACTTGAACAATTTGTATAAGTAGGAATTAGCTGGTCTTAAAATTTTGGAGGAGTCTACCTTTAAAGCCATTGGGGTTTGAGTTTTAGTGGGGGAGGTTTTTATTACCATTTAAATGGCTTTAATATTTATTAGTCTGTTGAGACCTTCTATTTCTTCTTGCTGAATTTTGGCCTTATATATATTTTAAAGGAATGTATCAGTTTCATTTAGATTTTCAAATTTGTGAGTGCATACTTGTACATAATATTCCTTTATCAACTTTAAAAAAAATCTCTGTGGTCTCTATAGGAGATTTTTCTACTGAGAACCAGCGTGGTTTCTTGTCCTATAGACAGTGGTTTGGACACTGCTGATGGGTCCTCATAGTTTTTCCAGTAGCACCTACTATGTGCCAGGCTGGGAGGATGGCGCAGGCTCAGTCCCTGCCCTCATGGAGCTGCCATCCAAGTGGGAGAGATGGACGTGGACATGGGATGGAGATCAAGAGAAACAAAGGGAAGTGACTTCAGAGGGAGGGTCAGGGAAGGTCCCCCTGCATCCGGCCTGAGGGAGGAGCCTCTGAGAAGTTCAGCCCCAGCGATCGCCCTCTCCTCTGCCTGTGTCTTGACTTCATGAGTCAGGGAGTGGCTGCAGAGCTGAAGTTGAAGTGGATGGGGCCACGTCAGCAGGTTTGACATGGCATACAGGGAGAGGCATCAGGATACCTGGCACCCTCTCCCAATCTTAGATCCTGTTCCTCTCCCCTGACCCAGCAGCCTACAGTCTCTGTGATTTCATTCCTTTGTCAAAGACACCCCAGAGACCTGAAAAGCTGGTTTTTAAACCCGAAAAGATTCCAAAGGAGAGAGGGCTGATGCCATATCAAGGGGCTTCAAGAAATCTACCATCGTAACTTCTTCTTTAGCCCAGGTGGAGGAAAATGACATGAAAATGACTTGTTAAAAATGGAATAGAGGGGCCGGCCTGGTGGCGTAGTGGTTAAGTTCACGTGCTCTGCTTCGGTGGCCCGGGGTTCGCAGGTTTGGATCCCAGGCGCGGACATATGCACCGCTCATCCAGCCACGCTGTTGCAGCAGCCCATATACAAAAAATAGAGGAAGATTGGCACAGATGTTAGCTCAGGGCTAATCTTCCTCACCAAAAAAAAAAAAAAAGGAATAGAAACTGCTGCAGCCAAGAGAGTCTAAGGAGACATGACAACTAAATGTGATGTGGTGTCCTGGATGGGACCCTGGAACAGAAAAACTAGGGGAATCTAAATAAAGCATGGATTTTAGTTAATAATCATGTACCAATATAGGTTCACTAATTGTAACAAACGTACTACAAGAATGTAAAATATTAAACAGCTCTTTTTTTGTGTGTGTGTGCAGGGGAAGATTCACCCTAAGCTAACAACTCTTGCCAATCTTTCTCCTTTTTCTACCTTTTCCCCCCACAAAGCCCCAATACATAGTTGTGTATAGTTATGAATTCTTCTAGTTCTTCTAAGTGGGCCGCCACCACAGCATGGCTACTGACAGACAAGTGGTGTGGTTCCACGCCTGGGAACTGAACCCAGGCTGCCGAAGTGGAGGGCACCCAACTTTAACCGTTAGGCCATCAGGGCTGGCTCAAGAATGTAAAATATTAATGGTGGAGGAATTGGGTGCAGTGTATATGGGAAAATTCTGAACTATCTCCATAACTTTTCTGTAAACCAAAACCATTCTCAAAACTAAAGTTTGTAAAAAATAATAATTTTAAAAAATAACCAAATAGAATAGAACAGAAAGGGGGACTTCCTCTGTGCAGGCCTGTGACCTCATGTCTGACTCACAGCATCTTGAAGGTAGGGACCAATAGTACACCCATCACACAGAAGAGGAAAGTGAGGCTGAGCGAGAGTGCACAGCTTGCCCTGGGCACACCGTTAGCACGCAGCAGAGCTGGATTCAGTCACAGGTTTGCCTGATTCCAAGGCTGGCGTTTCCCCTGCAGCCTGGCTTCTGACTTTCCTCCTGGCTCCTGACTTTCCTCCTGGCTCAAGTTTAAAATCAGTTCCACGCGGTGTACTAAGTTGAGCTGAATTTCTCCCTAAGCCCTGGGTGGTTTCTTTTATTCTAATAACTTTACACTGCTGCCCCAATTCCTAGAAAACTTCTTCTCTAACTTTAATTAAATCTACTTCCTGCAGTGTTCGTTGGGCACCTGCTCGGTGCCAGGTTTTCTGAGGGGACGACACAGGCTTGTCTTCAAGGAACTGGAGACAGACCCAAAGGCAAGTCCTGTACAGCGTGTTTAGCGACATCTGACACAAGGCCTGGCCAGGCCTGTCATCCTGAGAACCTCCCAGTGCTGACGCTAACCTCACCTCGACGCTGTGCCCACCTCGCACCACGCCCTCTCATTAACACTCACAACAGCCCGTGGGAAGGTGGCCTCACCCCTACTTTGCAGATGGAGAAACTGAGGTTTGGCGGGGTTTTTGTGCCGTGCTGATTTGAAAGGGAGCTCAGATGCTGGCTGAAAGTGGGCTGATTCCAGGGACTGTGTTCATTACCACTCTGCAGCACTGTCCCCCAAAGTCTCCCACCCCTTCCCCTGAGACCCTCCTTCCCCTTCCGCCACCTGCAACCCTGCTGGCCTCACCTCGGAGCCAGCGCAGGAGGAAGTAATCATCAGGATTGGGCAGGGCGGGCAGCAGGTCCTGGATGTTCTCCTGGAACTGAGGGGGCATATGATGGCCAGAGGGCCTCTCAAGACCCCCAAACCCCAAGCCCCTCCCTGACTCTTCTCACCCTCAGTCTGCCGTCAGCCCTGCCCAGAGACCAAAACAGTTAGCAGCAGCTGGGAACGGGGCACCCCCAGCCCACTATAGCAGGAAGAGTTGGGTCCTTCTCAAACTCTGGGGGTTCTCTGACCACCCCAGACCCTCAGTCTTTAGGTTTGAGGTGGGGCCCAGCCATCCCTGTTTTTACAAAGATCCCCAGTGAATCTGATGCAGGCAGACCAGAACATTTTAGGACTGCATCTTGAAGGTCTGGATTTGGAAGCAAGTTATTTAACATCTCTGAGCCTCAGTTTCCTCATCTGTGAAGTGGGGATAATGATGAACTTGTGCCACTCAAAGGAGTTTGTGCAGGTAAAGCACCGAAGCCTTGGACAGCAGAAGCTTTGTGGAAACAACCCAAGGCAAAGATCAGCAGGGAGGGACCGAAAGAGAAGCCAGGGATGCCTCATCCGGGGCTGGGGCGAAGCGGAGGGACTGACCCGCTGGGGGTGCCTTTTCCTACTGATAGAGTTTGGGGAAGTTGCTGGGAGTTTGGGTTTGGGACTAAGGCTCAGGTCTGAGAGAGAGGAGACCCCACTTCTGTGGGGACTGAGGGAGCTGCAGGCAAGGCCCGGAGGGCTGGGTTTGCAGGGGAACCTGTGAACAGAATCTGGGATTAGCCACAGATGCCGGTGAAGCTATAGGAAGCTGTCTTGGTGGCCGTCCACCAAACCACCTTTAGCTTTACGGATGATGTTTAAAATAAGAATGTATTCAGGATTGCTCACATAATTAAAAATGAATAATCAGTTTAAACTTCTCCAACGTTAACAAACAACCTGAGCGACAGCATCTCCTATAATAATCCCCAGTCCAGACAGGCGCCCGGAATGCAGGTCTCCGCACCTTGAACAGCTGCGGTGTCTGGGCTCCTGATGAAGCTTTTTGGGGGATGGGGGACAGTACCGCCTGAGAAACGATGACTCCGCATCCCTCAGCCCCTCCAGGTCACCAGATTCCCTCCTTTGAACCTCAGAATGTGCCCTGAGGCAGGAGGGGCAAAGGTCACATTCCTGCTTTGCAAATGGGGAAACTGAGGCTGGGATAGTAGTGGGGGGGGTCTTCTCCAGGGACCAAGTGAGGACCCTGCAAGGCCAGGAGGAGGGCACACCTTCCCACCTCAAGGCCACTCCCCTCTTGGAAGGCATGTCAAGTAAAAGAGAAAGCCACTAGGCAGGTGCCGGGGAGGGTCTGGAGTCACTCGGCAAAAAACCTTGTCTTGTGATGATGGCAAACGGAGAAAGGAGAGTCTGGCGGTGAGACCCCCGGTAGTCAAAACTAGGCTTAGGAAAACGCTAGAAGGAAATGCTCCTAGGGATGGTTGTCTAGACCTCTGGGACCACTCCTGGTGACCTCTCCTCCTTCTTCCTACTTTTCTCTTTTTCTCTAATTTTTAAAATAACGAGGGCCGGCCCCGTGGCTTAGTGGTTAAGTGAGCGCGCTCCACTGCTGGCGACCCGGGTTCGGATCCCGGGCTCACACCGACGCGCTGCTTCTCTGGCCATGCTGAGGCCGCGTCCCACATACAGCAACTAGAAGGATATGCAGCTATGACACACAACTATCTACTGGGTCTTTGGGGGGAAAAAAATAAATAAATAAAATCTTTAAAATAACGAGCATTCATTTCTTTTAGATAATGGAAAAAATAAGAATAAGATTTTTACATTGTTTAAAGCTCTTTGGCCCACAGGCATCTCCATCATAAGTCACCCCCAAAGGCCAGGTGTCGTGTCCCTCCTATAAGCCCAGTGTCTGGGGCTTCCCTAAGATCTTCGCCAGTGGGGAGACAGAAGGTTCACCAGGAGACTCCCCTTCCTTCACCTGTGGACTCCTCCTTCATCTGGAGACCCTCTACTTCTAGAACCTGCTCCTTTATCTGGGACTTCACCCAGGGACCTCATCCTTTACCTGGGGCCTCCTTCCTTCACCTGGGACCCCTATCTCCTTCACTAGGAGTTCGCCGAGGGCCCCCTTTCACCCAGCGTCCTCATTCTTCCCTGGAGGACCCTCAGGTTCTCCCCAGGGCAGTAGCCTCAAAAGAAATTATTCTCCACAAGTCTGAAGCTGCCCTTTCACAGGCCTAAAGTGTGAGCCAGAGTTTTGAACCTCCAACCCTGAAGTCAGTTTCCAGTCCCTGGCCATCTGCAAACCCAATTAATGCTGTGGCACCAAGACCTGGATATGCTCCCCCTCCCCACGGCTGTGACATTCCCAGGTGCAGCCTGTAGGGCGTCTTGAAATCACCCCAAACCCCTTCACTTCCCTTTAATGAAAACATTAATGATACGGAGAAGGCTTGGGCCCTGGGGAGTCAGAAAGCCACAAAGAGAAACCAAAAGAATTTTACAATCTGGCCAGGAGACCTGGGAGTCTGCCCAAAGCTGCCCCAAAGCCTGAGGGCAGTGCCCTTCCCACCCCAACCAGGGAACAAGGGCCAGCGCCCAGGGGCAGGGAGCCAGCAGTGGGAGGAAAGCTGGATTTGGCCCCAGAGTTGCCCAGAGAAGGGCTCCTCAGCAACTGCGGGCCGGCAGGCTGGGCAGAGGTGCTCTGCAGGATCCTTTTCCAGGCTGCGAGGGGAAGCCGAGGTGGGCTGCAACAGGCTGCTAGGGCCCCTCCCCAAGCCTCCCAGCCGGCGGAGCCCCTCACCCTGGCCAGCGCCTCCTGCTGCTGGGAGCTCAGGTCCCCAACTCGGCCACTCATGGTGCCTGCTAGTGGGCAGGATGTGTCTGCCAGCCCGCCGCCTGGCATCGCAGCCTGTTTTGACAGATATCGGTCCCGCCTCCACGGGAGGGCACCAGTCCTGCCCCACCCCATTCAGTTCTCCCCTCCCCTTGGGTTTTTTTTTTTTTTTTTTGCCATGGTCTCCAAGATGCATCCTACTTAAGGTAGGGAAGCGACGGGCACCGACAGGGGTCCCAGAACACCGACTTGAATGGGCGGCAGCAAGCACCCTCACACCTCCAGGCATCCTCATCCCAGTGGCTCCTACAGGTTCCCCCGTGGCAGGGAAGGGGGAGAGCATAAAGGACACTTGGGCAAGTTTCAGGGGACACACGAGATCCCCTTCAGAGCAAAATGGAGGAATTTTTTATAAACCTGGCTCAACCCTCTAGGTGATCCCCAGGCCTTTCTGCCCATGGGGGCCCCAACACCCCTCCCCTGGCCTTGAACACAGGCGGCGCCCTGTCAGTGCTCACTAGCTGATAGAAGAGCCCTGATGTGCAGAATGGTTCCAGCCTTCAAGATGGCCGAGATGATTAGATAAGAAGAGCTGCCGTGGGTTAGCTTGACACAGCACACCCAGTAAGCGTGCAATGTTAGGAATACGGTTTCATAATTATTATTATTGATACTGTCACCAGAGCAGTGAGCTGTGAGGGTGGAGATCCTGGGATGGCCCCCACGCCGAGCTCCTGGGTAGGATCCACAGCCCAAAAGCCACGGAGTGGGACGTGGCAGTGGTCAGATGGAAGCCCTGGTAGGGTGATGGAGGGGTTGGGAGGCCAAGGGGTGGTGGGCGGCTGACACAGGTATCCAGGATGGCATCCGAGAACCAGGCAGAGGTCACGGCCTGAAGTGCTGTGTTGCACATACATGTGTACGTAAGTGTGATGATGTATTACACGTGGTAATTTTTTACCTTTGACTCTGGTCATCATCATCTAGGGTGACTGATAAGAATTTTGGAAGCAAAATCTGTTCTGCTTCCAAATTTCAGAAACAACATTTCTCAGGTCACTGGGAAGGTGAGAAAATGCAAGTTGGCAGGAATTTTCGAGAGAGAGGAGCAGGTGAGAGGTGAAGATGAAGGGGCATAAATTGGGCCATTGGAACCTTCTCCCTCTGCCCTCCTTTGGAATCAAACCACATTTTGCATTATATTCCATTTGGACAGCACTGTCCTAGAGGGATTTTAAGTCTCAAAAAAAAGCAAAGAAATCACAAAAAGCTAAAAGAACATAAAAGCGACGCTCACCAACTCTCTAGAAGGGCATGCTCTGCACTTAAAAGCAATGACAGAAGTCACAAAGGGACAATCAGTTGATTTGATGACATAAAAATGCAAAAACCTGTTAAACAAGAAACAGAATTAAGGCATTATGTCAATAGCTGCTGATGTGAGTTTGGGGAAAATAAAATGTACGAAAATTGATATCTTTATCAAGAATGCATGCAAATTGATAAGAAAAATACTAAGGCCCTAAGAAATGGGTAAAGGACTCAAAACACCAATTTTCAGAGGAGGAAATACACAGGGGAAACAACCAAGTAGGTAAATACTCAACCTCCAGGTCATCAAAGAAATGGGTGTACAAGCAAGGAAACGCTTTTTCCTCCCCAAGTCAGCGACAAAACAGGACAAAGAACACACACACGCATGCACAAAACCTTTTTTAAAAATGATAATAAAGTTAGTTAGAAGTTGGTGAGATGGAGACATTCATACATTGCTGGCAGGACTGGAAATGGGTTCAGCTTCTACTTGACAACGTACAATAGGATCCTTCCATAGTTTACTACGTAGCCCAGTAATAATCCTAAGTAACAGAAAACTTTTTCTATGCCGGCCCCATGGCTTAGCGGTTAAGTGCGCGCGCTCCGCTGCTGGCGGCCCGGGTTCAGATCCCGGGCGCGCACCGACGCACCGCTTCTCTGGCCATGCTGAGGCTGCGTCCCACATACAGCAACTAGAAGGATGTGCAGCTATGACATACAACTATCTACTGGGGCTTTGGGGGAAAAAATAAATAAATAAAATTATAAAAAAAAAAAAGAAAACTTTTTCAGCTTAAAGTTGTTTGTGCATTGTTAATAGGAACATTGGGAACAATTTTTCAGGAAACATGGAGCTTAATGCAGTGGATGAAGAGTCTATAATGACATGGAAAAAATACCAGGAAATCATCTGTAAGAGATAGGACCACACTATGTATGCCTTGTGCTTCCAGAATGGAAAACAAAATCCAGTCAATAAAAGAAGAGCCAGACGAGAAAAGAAATTTGTCCTTAACTTTTCCCAGTCTCTGAGAAAAATGCCACAAGTAACACATCACCGCCCAAGAGAAGCCTTTATTTAACCAGCGCTTGCGAGTGTTTTCCATGAGCCAGGCCCTGCTCGACGGGCTTTGTAAATATTAGCTCAGTGTTGTCTGACAGACAGATTAGGGGAGCCACATAGGTAACTTTAAATTCTCTGGTAGCCTCATTAAGAAGTTTAATTTTAGGGGCCGGCCCACGGCTTAGTGGTTAAGTTCAGCACACTCCACTTTGGCAGCCTGGGTTCGCGGGTTCAGATCCAGGGCACAGACATACACCACTTGTCAGCCATGCTGTGGCGGCGACTCACATACAAAATAGAGGAAGATGGGCACAGATGTTAGCTCAGGGCTAATCTTCCTTAGCAAAAAAAAAAAAAAATTAATTTTAATAATATATTTAACATAGTGTATCCAAAATATTATCATTTCAACATGTTATCAGTATGATTAATAAATGAGATTAATTATCTCATTACTGATTAATAATGAGATATCGTGCATTTTTTAAATCAAGTCTTTGAAATCCAGCATGCATTTAGCATAGCATATTTCTTTTTTTTAAGATTTTATTTATTTATTTTTCCCCCCAAAGCCCCAGTAGATAGCCGTGTGTCATAGCTGCACATCCTTCCAGTTGCTGTATGTGGGACTCGGCCTCAGGATGGACGGAGAAGTGGTGCCTCGGTGTGCGCCCGGGATCTGAACCCGGGTCACCAGCATCGGAGCATGCGCACTTAACCACCAAGCCATGGGGCCGGCCCAGCATAGCATATTTCAATTCCAACCAGTGGCATTTCAAATGCTCAGTAAGCCCCATGTGATGTTGTGGGTTGAATTTTGTCCCCCTCAAATTTGTATGTTGCAGTCCTAACCCCAGTGCGTCAGAATGTGGCCTTACTTGGAAATAGGGTCGTTGCAGATGTAATGAGTTAAGGTGAGGTTGTAGGGGAGGCGGGTGGGCCCCTGCTCCAATATGACTGGTGTCCTTATAAAAAGGGGAAATTTGGATTCAAATACGCACACGGGGAGAATGCCGTATGAAGATGAACACAGAGATTGGGGTGATGCTTCTACAAGCCAAGATATGCCAAAGATTGTTAATAAACCATCAGAAGCTGAGGGGGGAGGCGTGGAACAGATTCTCATTCACAGCCCTTAGAAGGAACCAACCCTGCTGACGCCTTGATCTTGGACTCCTAGCCTCCAGAACTGAGAGAGAACAAATTGTGTTGTTTACACCACTCAGTTTGGGGTACTTTGCTATGCCAGCCCTCGCAAACTAATAAAGGTGGTGAGCTGCCATAGTGGACAGTGCAGGGTTAGCTCATTTCATCCTCCAGACACGTTCTGAGGTTGGCACTATCATTATTGTTGTTCCTGGACCGGGAAACTGAAGCTCAAGGAGCCTCCCGCCGTCTCTCAGCCCCAAGCAGCAAAGCTCGGATGGGAACCAGGGCAGGCTGGTGCAGGTCCAGGCACCCCTCACCAGGCCGTGTCCTTCTGCCTGCCAAGCTGCGTGGTTCCTGGTCACCCTCAAGTCCCTGTTGATGGTGCTCAGGGCAAGCTACCCCAGGAGGCACCACTCTGGTATGCGGATTATTTCTAGCTGAAGACAACAAGGACTCAGAGAACTCAGGAAGAATATTTGAGTTTCCCCTCCCAAACTGCCTAAAGAATTTAAAACAAAAGATCTGTTTCAGGAAGGAGTTGTTATCATGATGGCTGTAAAGATAATGTAGGATAGAGGTTACAATAGGAAAGGCACCAAGCCTCTTTTATCAAAAACTCTGTCTCTCCCTGACCACATTATCTATAGATGACCCTGAAAAGAATTGTCTTCCTGCCGTCTGAAGTCCCAGACCACTACCCACCCCCAACACCTTCCTCGCCTTTAGCTGCAATACTTAAGCAAGCAGCTTAGAGAGAGGGCCGAGTTGCTCATTTCTGAGTTTCTCCCATGTATACATGTTATTAAACTTGGTATTATTTTCTCCTGCTAACCTGTCTTGTTGATTATTTGGCCAGCCATGAGAACCTTAAGGAAAAGGGCAGAGGGAGGTTCTCCCTCTCCCCCGACACTGTCTTTCCAACACAGGGCGGATGCCCTCCGCTGAGCCTGTGGCATGCCGCCACCTCCTCAAATTTCATATCAGCTATTGCTGGGTGTGGAGGACTTTCATTCTAACTCTCTGGGCACCAGTGGTTTGGGGGACACACGACTCCCCTCTTCCACGGTGGCCCACCTCCTCCCACCTTCTGAAATGTGGCTCCTTCCCTTGGTCCCCGCTGACCCATGGGCTGAGAAGCCGGATTGTGATGATGGTGTTGTCTTGGCATGTAACCCTAATCTCACACCTCCCTGCCCACCCACTGCACTGCCTCTCCCTCCCATCTTCCAGGTGCTCCTAAAACTCCTGGCAGCTCTCAGTGGCCGCAGGTGCCCTGCTTGCTGTCCTAATTCAAGCCTGTAACCTGCCGACTAAAGGAAACATGTGGGGTGAAGGGCGTCTCCATTGTTGGGGTGGGGTCAGGCTCTGCAGGAGCCCAGCCCACTCTCCCCCCACATCATGACTAAGTCAATCCCATCCTGTGGATGTCTTGGCTGACAGAAGCCACTGGATGCCCCTCCAAACGCTTGGCTTGGATTACCCTGGGTGGAGGGGTTGGGAGGGGGTGTCTGCCTAACACAGATGCCCAGGGCAGGGGTGGCCCCACGCCTGGGCCTGCCTAGGAGGAGGAAATTAGGCTCTAGGGCAGCTGGGGGAAGGTTTCCTTGGCTCCCCCCACCAACTCAGGGAGACCCCAGGGAAAGGCAGGGCCTGGTGTGGACACATCCCCCCTACTCTCTGCTCCCTAGGAAGGGAGATGGCCTGGGAGAGAGAGAGGTGGGCAAGGGGAGCCTGACCAACGACCACAAAGACCTGGGACCAGGGAAAGAGGGGGGTATGGGTCTGGGGCCACAACTGGATTTCTATCTTTCTTCCCCAAAGCCAGGAGGTCCCTGGCCTTCCCAAGCACACAGCACCAGGTGGGGCATGTGTGGAGCTATCTATCACCCCTTGCTGCTCCTTCCTACCACAGAGCCTTTGCACATGCTATTCACACTGACTTGAACACTCTTCCCTCACCTCCTCCTTCCACTCTGCCTCGTTAGTGACTCCTCAACTCCTCTGATCCCCCAGGTAAACACTCAAACAGATCTCTACTCCTCCTTCCCACAGTATTATTCTCTTTAGACATTGCTTGGTTTGACTATTTGACTCACCCTCTTAACTGTCAGCCCCACGAGGGCATGGACCACATTTACCGTGCTCACCATGGTGCCCAAGTGCCCATTTTACATGTGCGCAGACAGAGATTCAGAGGCTAGTAAGAGCCAGAGCCAAGATTTGAACCCTTATCTATCTGCACCCAAGGCCTGGATCCTTAACCACCACCTGTCCTGGTTCCCTGAAGATAGAGTGTTCTAGCAGAGGTCTAAGCAAGAGCACTGAACTAGGGGGTCCTGGAATGTCCCCCAGAGGAGATGCTATTTGAGCTGGGCCTCCAAGGAGGCAATGGGAGGAAGAGGTGGGGGTGGCCCTTCTAGGTGGAGGTGGCCGCCGGAAGAAACTCCCAGAGGTCAGAGAGATGAGGGATGCTACGAGAACAGGGGCTCAAAAAGATTGAGGTCAGGCCATGAAGGAAATTTAGGCCGTGCTGGGGACTCTGGGCGACGCCCTCTCAGGGCGGGAAGCTTTTGAAGGTTTTAGAGTAAGAGACTGATGTGATTGCACTGTGCCAGCGAGATAATCCTGGGCCTGGTGTGAAGAATGACTTGGAGACAGCAGACGCGCAGAGTAGGGAAACCAGTCAGGAGGCTATTGCATAAATTCATGGTGCGTGTGGCAGGGGACTGTGGAGGAGCAAACAGTGATCAGGGGCGGGTCAGAGCCCCACCTCTGACCCAAACCAGCCTTCTGTTGGCAAACTCCTTGGGGAATGTTGAGGATCTGCATGTTGCCTGGTGCCTGGTCTGTGGGAGTAATACTCTAGCTGTAAATTACAAGTTCATTACAGCTGACAGTTTTGAGCACTTCAAATACCTTGAACAGCCACCGCAGAAATCCAGTGAGTCCAAAAATGATTGCTACAATTATAGTTTGTCCCTAAACATCCCACCTGAAATTAATTTGTTTATTGATTATTTTTATACTTGTTTTAATACCTTCCTATTGTAACCTCAGGCCCATTTAGACCCAATTCGAACAGACGCCATCTCTTACCAACAAAGTGGTTAAGGATCGTCTTTCAGAAAAACTGCAAAGTCACGTAGCCAGGGCATGCGCAAAAGAGGAAATCGTGATCTGAAACGACCTCAGAACCAAAGATCCTCCTTCCTATGGAACCCAAGGACCAGGACACTACCAGAACTTGAAAGTCGGACTCTGATCAGAAGTGAGGGGTCCCTCATTCAGGAAGATCCAGTGTTAAATTTCCTTCCCCACCTCATCAGAAATGTTTAGAACCCTATCATAAAAGTTTAGAACCTCATGATAAATATTTAGAACCCTGTCATAAATGTTTAAAACCTTACCATAAATGTTTGGAGCCTACCAATCAAAACCTGCCTGTCCTGCCAGCATTTCCACATGCTAGCCTTTTCTCCCTAACCTCATAAATTTTGCCCCAAATCCTCAGTTGGGGAGGCAGATCTGAGAGCACATGCCCCCGTCTCCCTGCAGACTGATCTCGCAGAATAAAGCTGATTTCTCTCCCAAAAGCTGATGCCGTAATTAATTGGTTTGTTTATGCACATCAGGAAAATGAACCCCAATTTTGTGTGGTGACACTATGGTGTAGCCACAGGTTACAACTGTATATTTTGACATCTTCTTTGAGTTTCAATATTAATTTTTTACTATTTTGTTGGAGTTGTAATCTGAATAGACCCAAATGAAAAAGTAAAATTGTTATTAGATATTTCTTGGTATTACAGCTCTGAGTTATGGACCAATTAACTCTGGATTTGGGGGCATGGACATGGGGGCATCTCCCACTGTGATTAACCTTGAGCTGAGGGTTCTCAGCCTGAATTTACTGTTTATAGTTAAACCTCACCTGTTACCTCAATCAGACTTTTAAAGTTCACACCTGTCATGCAGGGTTTGTTTGCTTGTTTACAACTTAAAATGTCCCTTCTCTCTTCAAAAATCTCTTTTTATGTTTTCCTATTATTAGGAATCATTGATCTGACTTGCTTCTTTAATATCCTGCCTCACTGGGAGGGGCTATTTGGAGGCATCATCTCCTAGGAGATGAAAGACCAGTCTGGCTCAGGTGGCCTCTCTTTGGAAGATCTGATGATGTCATCATGTTGTATAGGGCCGTCCAGTAGAATTTTCTACAATGATGGACACAGCCTACATCCACCCTGTCCAATTTGGTGGTGTCAAAGATAAACAAAGCTGGAGACTAGTTAAAGGCGACAAAGACAGATTTTATTCAGTAATAACTATCGCAATAGGGAAGAGAGCCCAGTATGAACTGAACTCAACTTCCTGAAACAAAAGGCAGGAGACGTTTTAAATGCTGAGGTGTGCTAAAGGAAGGGCCCTGAAGAAAGGGCGTTAAGAGGGGGGTTGGTCTGTGTGATGAGGCCATCTGAGTTTGCTAATTGACGCTTATCTGGAGGAGACACAAACTTCTTGCATTTTTATGACAGGAGGGAGGTAGTGGTGCAAATGGGAGCAAAGTACCCACTGAAGGTGAGCCCTCACCCTCCCACAGGAACTGGGAGTGAGAGCCAAAGTGATCGCCTTGAATGTTCGAGTTTCAAAGAGTCGGTCTTAGGTCCTTGAGAAGACAGTTTTGGGTGGTAGAAGATTTCCATCTCAAAGGCACAGAGAAAGGATCCATGATTGCAAGCTTTCTCAGGCGGGCATTTTAAGGGGGGCTGAGGTCAACCCAGGGCATAAGCTGCTAGCAGCCCTGCTGGAGTTTAGTCAAGGAGAAAGTCTCTGTCAGAAGCCACTGACCACACGTGGCTATTGAACCCTTGAAGTGTGGCTAATGGATGGCAGAACTGAATTTTTAAATTTTAGTGATTTAAATTTAAATAGTGGCTGATGTCCACTGCATTGGGCAGCACAGTCTTGGAACATGCTACTGACACTTCCTTCTTCTTGGTTATCGTGTGCGGCCCCTGGTGCCAGTTCATTCTTGAACCCCCCTTCCTACCTGTTGATCAAATATGACTTTATAAAGTTAGTCAGTCCTTCTGTTCTTTGTGTAGTTCCTTATTTTCCATGACTATGTGGCCAACTCATATTTCCCTGTGGATTTTATTTCTTTGCATGTGTATTACTTTTATATTTGGGGTGAAGAAATCCATAAATGTTATTTTTTTTAAATTTCTTATTGGGGTAAAATTTACATAACATAAAATTAGCCATTTTGAAGTGTACCATTCGGTGGCATTTAGCACATTCACAATGTTGTGCAACCATCACCTCCACCTAGTTCCAAAGCATTTTCATCACCCCAAAAGGACACCTCCACATTAAGCAGTCACTCCCTAGCCTCTGGCAACCACCAATCTACTTTCTCTCTCTATGGATTTACCTGTTCTGGATAATTTATGTAAAAAGTATCATACAATATGTGACCTTCTGTGTCTGGCTTCATTCACTTAGCATAATGTTTTCAAGGTTCATCCATATTGTAACCGTATCAGTTCTTCATTCCTTTTTATGGATGAATAATATTCCATTGTATAGGTAGACCACATTTTGTTGTTCCTCTCATCTGTTGATGGACTCTTGGGGTGTTCTCACCTTTTAGCGATTGTGAATAGTGCTGCTATGAAGGTTGGTGTACAAGTTTTTGTTTGAATCCCTGTTTTCAATTCTTTTGGGTTTCTACCTAGGAGTGGAATTGCTGGGTTGTATGGCAATTCTGTGTTTAACTTTTGAGGAACGCATTTTTTTTTTCCGAAGGCAGAAGTGCAGACAGAGATCCCAGGACTCCAGAGTCCGTGCCTCCCGCCACCCAGGTACCCCGGCTGGGATAGTGTCAGCACATAGCCCCCTTGGGGCCTGGCCAGCAACTCGGGACAGGACGTGCTCAGTGACGAGGCAGAGAGACAGGAAGAAAGGGGCCTTGGAGTGCGAGGTGAGGCCCAGGTGAGGGGCAGGTTGAGGAGGGAAAGGGAGAGACAAAGGGCCGGATAGGGACCTGTTAGAGGAGGCAGGAGCCGTGGAATGAGCTTCGGGGCCTCGGGAGAGCCCTGCTGGCTGAGCCACACCAAAGTCTCCCCTGTTCCTATGGTGAGGCTGTTCCGGGACCTGCTACCTGCTGAGTTCTGGCTGCAGATGTGAGGGGATCCTGCTCACAGAGGCTGCCCTTGGCTGCCAGCCTGAGGCCCAGGCCCAGGCGACTGTGGGTCCAACAGGTGGCCCTGGGGTTGTGGTGACAAAGACGAACCTCTTAGCAGAGTGTCCTGGCAATTCATCAGAGCCTTACACTCAGAGGAGGAGGAATTTGTCATCATTCACTCACTCATTCATTCATTCATTCATCCATTTAATATGCAGCTGCTCCATGGTGTGCACTGGCCCAGAGCTGGAGGCTGTCAGAGGAAAACTCTGGTTGGGGAATGTTAGGAGCTCCTGTGTCAACCGCCAACTCCTCAGCTACATACAAGGGCTCTTCAGGTCAGGGACCCACCCAGCTCCAGGCCAAGGGTCCATTTTGTGCTCTCAGGCGGAGTCCCAGGCCACCCGCCCTCTCTGTTCCCAAGCGACACTGGCAGCTTCTGATGTGGCTGCAGAGTGAGGTTGTCTTGCAGGCCTGGGGTGAGTGGGCCCCAAAGGCCTGACCAGGGTGGCAGGGAGGAAAGTGCCCTGAGCCAGATGTTGACTGCACAAGGGGCTGCTTGCCTGCTGCAGGAATTGATGCTGCCGTGGCTGAGGCTGCGCTGACCCTCAGAATGGGGGATGTCCTGAGAGCTGGAGACAGTTTACAGGCCCAGTGCCCAACGCCCAGGGCCCGAGTGGGCGGCTGCAGTCTGTGTTATCTCTCCATGATGTTTATTGAACTGGGGTGGATACAAAACCATTTAATACAGATGACTGTCACAGGTGTGGGGAGGCACTCACCTCTCCGAGGAAAGAGTCCATGGAAAGACATGTAAGTTCACAAGCTAATGGCAGTGGATGCCAATGGCCTCTGAACTGGCATAGGCAGGACAAAGACCACAGAGAACAGAAGACACACGCTCTGGATCTGGCCCAGGGGTCCCTGCAGGGTGGGATGGGAGGGGCGACTCTTGCATGGCCTGGGGAGAGCTGGTGCTCTGAGTTATCGGCTAAATTAAGAGAAGAAAGTCCAGAAACAGGGCAACGGGGGAAGGTCAAATTAGGGGACAGATGTAAGGAAGTTGCTGAGGCAAGAGATCGGGGCAGGGGTGGCCCATGCTGAGAGTGGGGCCAGCAGCCAGCTGGGAGGAGCAGGTGGGGAACATCGGACCCAGAGTTCATCTGGAGATCAGAGCTGGGGGAGCTTTCAGAGGGGTCTGTGGGGCAGCCAGGGGGAGCACAGCAGGTGAGACAAAGCTGCCTGGGTGAGCTTTGTGGGTCTGGTGCAGCTGGCTCTCTGGTGGGCTCCAAGATGGTTATCAGCTCCCAATAGCGACTGCCTTTCCCTGCAGACTTGCTGTGTGCCTCATTTATCCTTACAGCAATCACTCTATGAAGCAGGCACCGTTATCTTCCCCATTTGCCAGAAAGGAAATGGAGGTTCAGAGAGATCTGATCAGGGTCACACAGTAAGTTCCAGAAACAGGACTTTAACTTGGGTCTGTCTCATCTCACAGATTATGCCCTGTTCACGAAAGATGCTCAACATCACTAGAAATTAGGAAAATGTAAATTAAAACCACAAAGGGATATGACCACATACCTGTTAGAACGGCTAACATCCAAATAACGGGATACCAAGGCAAGGATGTAGAGAGAGTGGGCCGCTCATGCACTGCTGTGGGAATGCAAAATGGCACACCCCCTCTCTGCAAAACAGTTTGGCGGTTTCCAACAATGTTAAACATACCCTTCCCATATGGCTCAGCAGCAATCCCACTCCTGGGTACCTACCCTGGAGAAATGAAAACAGGATCACACAAAAACCTGTACATGAATGCTTATAGTTGTTTTGTTCGTAATTGCCCCAAACTGGAAACAACACAACTAGCCTTCAACTGGGGAACACATAAACACAGTGTGGTACAGCCATACCATAGAATACTACTCAGCCGCAAAAGACAACCAACCACTGACACATGTAACAACACGGGTGACTCTCAGAGGCACTATGCCGAGTGAAGAAAGCCAGATCCAAAAGGCTATCTACTGTCCAATTCCATTCATATGGTGTTCTGGAAAAGTCAAAACTGTAGGGACAGAGAACAGATCAGCAGAGGTCAGGGCTAGGGGTGGGGGAGGGCATGACGGCAAAGGGGCAGCAGGAGGGATTTGGGGAACGATAGAGCTGCTCTGTGCCTTGATTGTGGTGGTGGTGACAGGAGCGTTTGTCGGAGCTCCCAGAATTGTACAGTAAAAAGGGAGACTCTCACTGGCGTAAATTATAGGCCAAGTGCGTGCCCTAACTCTGATTCTGTCTGCTGGAGGGAAACTTTGGACAACAAGGAGAAAGGTGTGCCTTCTAGGAGGGGGACAACTTGAGCAAAGATAGAGGGTTGAGGCAGGGCAGGGTAAGCCTGGAGTGTAGGCTTTGAGCAGGAGGGACACGGGGAGAGGAGGCGGGTGGGGCCAGCTGTGGACACCACCATTATCTGGCCAATAGCTCTGGCCTTCAGCCTCTTCCCAAGGAGACTGTGGCGAAGGCAGATGTTAGAAGTGGATGAGGTGGTGGGTGGGATGGGGCAGATCATGGGGCCAAGGGAGCAGAGCCAAGGAGACCCCTCTGTCCTCGCCTTGGCTCCATGGTGCCCTCCCTCCCCCACTGGGCTGCAGCTCATGTGGCATTTCTCCAACTACTTTCGTCAGCTCCTTGGCGCCATCTGTGCAGGAGAACATGGCGGAATCATGGGGGATGATGGGAACCAGCTGATGGATTTTGGAATCCATTCAGTAAACTTGCTATCAACATTCTGGAGTAGATGTTGAGTAGAGGTGGGTGGTGAGCCCTTAAAAATGAAGGTAGTAGCCCTGGGAGCCAGTGTGGTGTCACCAAGAGCAAGACCTGCTGAATGCAAAAGGGGAAGAAGTTTGGCAGTCAGCTGGGGCTACCGCATTGCAAGCAAGCTGGGGCAATGCGTGTGAACGGTGGGATGCTTAGGCAGAATCTCTGCTGACAGCACAGCCAGACCCAGGGGCCTGACTGCAGGGCAACGTCATCCTAGTGGGGCTGTGGGGCCCGATGCCAGCTCAGTGCAAGGCTGGGTCTGAAATCGTCATCAGGATCTTGGATGGAGACCTGAGGGTGAACAAATTCTCAGATGCCCTAACACTGTGAAGGAAAGTGTGTGTGGAAGACAGAATAGAGAGTCAAATGCTCTTCTGGTTGTGAGGTTGAATTTCAACTCAGAATAGCAATCGCGCAGCTGCTCGCTGTGTCACTGTATGAGCCTTGACTTCTATTTTCTGTATTCTGACACTTTGACGTGGGGCCGTGCTGACCCTGGAGGGACGGCCCCTCCTAGGCGTAGCCGATTCCTAGAGATGGAAAACGACTCGCCCAGGAGTGTTTTTTCAAATGCAAACCAGCTAATCCAGAACCCACACCCCAACCACCTCGTGTATTAGGCTCTCATACTCTGGGCCACTATCCGCTTGCCCCATTCCCCCAGGGCCAGCTACCAGACCACTAGGGGCAGCCCAAATGCCCCAGAGCCCCCTGAAATTATTTAAACTAGCCCATCCTAAGCCTGCGTGCCCTGCCTCACCCGTTCCTTCCTGTGGAAACCATAATAAAGGCTCTTGCCCACAGTCCTCCCTCTCCCTCCACCTCATGACCAGTCCTGGTGCTTCCCCGTGTGGCCCCCTCCTCTTGGGAACGGTGAGTAATAAATTATCTCTTCAATGGAAATCATTTCCTGATCTGTTGGTCTTACTGTAACTCAGGTTTTCTGTTACTACAATATATTTTAGAACAGTAACTCATGACTTGATATTGGTTCATAGAAAATGGCCTAGAGTTTTTGCTGAGCTTGAGGTCACAGGAGGTAATAATGGGGATTGAGTGTTTCTGTTGTTTTGCTGTGGCCGTGTGGCCACCACTGGGACACTGTCCCAGCAGTTCCTAAGGTGCAGAACCACTATGACTGAGGGCCTGGGACCGGGTGTTGTAGGATCCCTGTCCCTGGGGAGGTTGGAGGGGGTCTGGCCAGGAAGGCTGTGAACTTATTGTGGACCCAAAGAGCAAAGAGGAGGGTCTGGGAGTCGCAAAGCTCGCCTCAGATTTCTCCACCTTCTCCACGAAGTTTTGGTCTGGGAGCAGCACCTCCGTAGTGTAGCTGATGTGTTTGGAATGAACCAGGCTATAGGTGTTGTTGAACATCAGAACATCTGCATTGATGGACTGACATTCACACAGGATGCCCCACCTGGGACCCTGGCTCCATGGTGGTAAATCCCTGTGCAGGTACCCAGACCAGGGTGCCGTTGCCGCCCCTGAGAGCCCAGACCCAGCCACACACCGTGCCTAGCAGAGCCAGAGGACCCCACCTGGTGGGACCCGGATGCATGTCAAGGTACCTGCCCCCTGCCCCCTGGCTTCAGGTGGCGCCGTTCTCTGCCAATGCTTATAGAAGCCGGCCTTGAGGCAGGTGAGGCTCCCGTCCTGGGGCACCTGGTGGGCGTTGTAGCGCCGGGTGGGCAGCACCTCGGTCATCTCCCCTGCCCGCTGCCGCTCTCCCCTCTTGGTCTTCAGAAAAACCCCGGAGCCGATGTCAGCCCCACCTGATGCGAACTGCCACCTCAGGGGACAGGACCTCGGTCTCCACCCGCAGGAAGGAGTCACGGGCCACGGTGGCCGTGTGCTCGTACTGCGGCCTCACCTGGTTGTGCAGGTGGTAGCTCTTGGGCACCTCGCCCCCGTGGTTGATCTGTGGGTGAGGCCGGGTGAGCAAGCACCAGACCACGGCCATCTCGCCTTCCTCCCCACCCCTGGGCACCTTGTACCTTGCTTGGGCACTTGGGGTTGCCATCGGGGTCAGTCATGGTCCCCCCAAACTCCACGGGCAGCTGGTCGGGGCTGATGAACTTTGTCAGCTCCTGCTTCCAGTTGCCTGTGGAAGCAAGAAGGGCTCCACGGGGGCTCAGGGAGGCTCGGCAGAGGGGCCAAACCCAGGGCTGTCCTGTGGCCTGCGGTTCGTCCTTTCTGGGCTGCTCGTGGTGCCCCCAGGGAGGGAAGCCAGGTGGCTCTAGGTCTAGGCCTGGGACTCAGCATATGTTCCTGTGTTGACCAGTTCCTGCCCTCAGGGCTGTGCCTCCAGGCCCAGTACCCTGCCCCCGTCTGTCCAGGTGTTGGCCATCAGCCATCTTTGTAGGGACTCAGACCACCACCTCCTGGAGACTGAGGCTGAAGACAGGCTGACTCTGACCTGGGCTTCCCTTTCCCTTGGAGACCAACCTCAGCCTTCTAGTCAGCCCCTGCCCTCAGCTCCTACAGCTCCAACACCCTCAGAATTGGGGGCAAGCTTGTGTCAGTTCCCCCACAAGCTGCTCTGAGATAGCTAAGGGTGGTCCACACACAAAGGGACATTGTGGAACAAAGTAGAAGAAAGCAGAGGTGAACGTCCAACATACCTTAGGATAGGGTATGTTAAGCATAAAAGCAATGGAGAAATCAAAGGAAAAGCCCCCAAATGTGACAACATAACGCTAAGTCAAAAGTCAAAGACAACAGGCAAACTACAAACTGAGGAAAATGTTTGCCACAAATATGACAGAAAAGGTCAATGTGCTTAATATGTAAAGAGCACTTATAAATCAATAAGAAAAATACTTTTCTAGAAAATGGGCAAGAGATACCAGGAGGCAGTAAACGAACAAAAAATTAAAATAGCCCATTAGCATTAAAAAATTCTAACCTCACCAGTGATAAAAGAAATCCAGTGTAAAACAATAATAAATATCATTTTCCATTAAAAAAATGCAAGAGTCTTTTAAGTTATTAATGCCCAATGCTGGCAAGAGCGTGGGGAAAAGGGCACATTCATACACAGCTGATGAAGTTAAATTCTGATCTATGTGGAGCATTACACTGTGAAAGGTATCAGAAGTCCTAACACATGCATTCTCCTTTGGGAAAAAAGCTTCCATTTCTAGGATTTTATTCTAAGGAAAAAATTGGGGATATGTACAAGGATTTATCTATAAGGATCTTCACTACTGACTTTTTCCTAATGGTAAAAACATTACAAACAACCTAAATTTAGAACTTTACCAAAGTGAGAAAATGTTTATCACATAATAAGTGAATAAGGTAGGTTTCAAAAAGGCATATATATATGGTATAAACCCATTTTTATTTGTTTTTTAGTGTATTTCTCTGCAGAGACAGTAAATGTTAACAGTAGTTCTCTGGGTGACAGGATTTCCTCCTGCTTATACATGTCTATATTTTCCAAATTTCCAAACTGTATCAGTTGTACAATTTGGAAAATCTGGATCTTATTCTTCCCATTTTACAGATGAAGGAACTGAGACCCAGGGCAATTGGCTCAGCCCACAGGTGGCTAATAATTGGCAAAGCCAACCCTCTTGAAAGCCATGGGGAACATCTTGGGGGCTGAAACAGGCTCAGAGCTGCTGAGGGAGCAGGGTCTCCTGGGGTCAGAGATCCCACCCTGTCACCTCCACATCCCCACGTACACATCCTGGGCTGGTTCCCTCACCTCTCACAATTAAATTCGCAAAATCTCAGAGGAATTTGCCCTGAGTGCTGTGAGAAACTATGCAGCCAAGCTCAGGTCAATGCACGAGCTACAGGTGTCTAAATACTGCCCCCTGTGCCCCCTCCTTCCTCACCCTCAAGGCCCCCAGGCGCAGAACCCTGGCCTCTGCTGCCAGCCATCCAAGACATCGATGCAGGAGGCACCCCAGACACCCAGAGCCCATCCAGGTGAAAGCAGCCGCCATCTTCCAGTTTGCTGAGTCCTGGTCACAGATCTTCCTTGAAGCAACTAGTGCAGATTCTTGGTGCAGGAGGATGACCTCACCCACTGCAGGTCAGAAAAATCCCATTCAGGACTCTGGAAGTTTCCCCTCCAAGTGGCTTAGACAATAGTTCAACTTCAGGAATGAGGCCAACTTTCTTTTAGCAAAATAAAGATTTGATGTTGCACAGTGTGGCTTTTTTAAAAAATTGAGATATAGTTTATATAGCATAAATTTCACCTTTTCAAAGTGTAGAGTTGAGTGGTTTTCAGGATGTTCACAAAGTTGTGCAACCATCACCACTATCTAGTTCCAGAACACTTTCATCACCCCAAAAGGAAACCCTGTACCCATTAGCTGTCATTCCCCGACCCCTCCCCCTCCAGCCCCTGGCAACCACGAATCTGCTTTCTGTCACTGCAGATTTGCTTATTCTGGACATCTCAGGTCAATGGAATCGCACCATATGAGGCCTTTTGTGTCCAGTTTCTTTAATTTAGTATGATGTTTTTGTGGCCGTTCTTAAATTTTTTTAATTTTTAGGTTCTTTGCTATCTTAGGTTGAGCATAAAGAAAGGAAAAGGTAGGCTGGCTGCCCCTGGGGCCCAGGACTTGTCAGGGCCTCCCTCCCCTCCTCAGAGCCCCAGAGCTGACTTGCTCCCAGCCCCCTCACAGAGGAAACAGGAAGGGGGGGAGGGGCTTGAGGCCAAGGGCAGGTACCGAGGGGGAGGGGAGGATCAGAGGGCAGGTTGGAGATGGGCAGTATGAGAGGGGAGGGACATCCACAGGGACCCTGCAGGCCTGGGAACAAGGTCCTGTTGTGACCCGCTGGGCATGGGATGGTGACATCGGGGTGCCAAGTCCAACTTGGCACAGCCCTGAGAGACTGTGGGTTTGAAAACATCCCTGCAAACGGGAAGTAGGGAGCTGCAAACAGGGCCTGGGGGTGAGGAGAGAGGACCCCACCCCCACCCCACATCAACAAGTGAGGGGCAGAGGCCCTGGTGTGTGGACCACCCTGCGCCTCCTGGTGGGGTTACCTCACCTCCTGGGCAAACTCCACTCCTGGCTTCCACAGGTGCCTCAGGCTCAGCCCCTCAAAGTCAAAAACGGCCGTGATTTTCTCCACCTTCTTCCCCAGCTGCAAGGGACGGAGGTGAGACCCCATGAGGGTCAGTGTCCCCCACACCCCACCCCAGGGCACTGACCTGGCTTATCCCAGCTCTGCCTGGCATGGAGGTTTCATGCCAGGAAGCCAGGTGCCAGAAGGTGCCATCCCAAGGGGCGCCCTTCCCGTGTCTGTCTTCAGGAGGGCAAGTCGCTGTGCCTCAGTTTCCTCCTCTGTGCAGTGGGGCTGAAATACCTGACTCCCCCCATGAAGTGAGGCCATAGAGGGCAGCGTGGCCCAGTGGGTTGAGCAAGGCTTCGGGTTGAGCAGGGCCAGTCAAGGGGGGAGTGTGTCGGGGTAACGGCCTCTCTGAGCCTGCGTTCACTCCACCGGGCTACAAGGAGCAAAGGAGCTCAGGGAGGCGGTTCCGGGTGTGATGCTCAGGGGAGTGCCTAGCGCCAGAGGGCAGCTTGGAGGGTGCTGGGCTGCGGCTGCCCAGGGTGGAGGGCTGGGAGGGGCCCCGGGTACCCTCACCTCCTGGCTCTCCTGCTCATACTCCCGCAGAAGCAGCTTGCAGCTCCAGAACTTGTCCCTGAGCAGCTCCTGTCTGGAGATGGAGAGAAGGAAGCCCTTGAGGGCCAGGCCTGTGATAACGTGGTACCAGACAGGGCTGCCCTCAGATGCCATTGGTGGTTTACAGCCTGACCACCTGAATGCACAAGGGAGAGGGGCTGGGGAGCAGGGGCGGGTTTGAGGGGGGAGCCAGGGTCCCAAAGGAGGGGCCAGTGGGGACCAAGGGGCTCACCTCTGGGGGCTGCCATGCAAGGGTGTTGTCCAGGTCCTATTGCTTTCAAAACTCCACGTGCTGCAGAGACAGCAGGAGCTGAAGACCCCGCCTGAGCCAAAGGCCTCTGCAGGGACCTGGGGACACCAGGCCAGGCCCCTCTGCCCACAACCACTGAGGGCGTGCCAGAGCATCCCGGGCTCCGCTGACATAGAACTGGGGTTGGGGACAGGAGGGGGATGGAGGGAGACATGGGTCTGACATGGATGAGGAGAGAGAGACTCAGAAAGGGACAGGTAAGGGCTGCACTCAACCTAAATGTCCACCCTCATGGGCTGGTTAAATAAACACTGGCCCCTCCATGCCATGAAATGCTACGTAACCATTAAAAAAGCCAGATGGATTAAAACATCCTCAAATAGACAGATCTCCAAGACACACATATTCTCTACTGAAAAGAGTGAGTTGCAGAATAATACTTATAGTATATTATCATGTATTCTAGGTGTTTCTATTTTATTGTATTGTTTATATTATATATAATATATAATATTTTATATATATATTTCTGCATGTATACATGGAAATGCATTGAGAAAAGTCTGCATGATACACACAAACTGGTGACAATGGTTATTTTGGGGGCTCAGGCTTCAATGTTATTAGTTAAGTTTGGATTTTTTACAATGAGAATATGTTCAGATGTTCCTTGTATAATTAAACTTTTTAAAAAATAACATATCAATAGAGCTCTTCACCACTGCCAGCCACTCTTCAGTCCTCAGATCTATAATTCAACTGGTCCATGGAGCAGATGGGACCAGCTGTGTCCAACTGAGAAAGGGCTGCCAGAGGAGGGCATTTAAATCAACCACATAGAGTCACCCCTCTGGAATATTCCACAGCCTTCCAACTACACTAGAGAAGAAGAAATTTTTTAATGACGTGGAGAAATGGTCCTGAAATTATCACTGAACAAAACAGTATATAGCGTATATGCTTGATTACATTAAAAAATTATATGTAAAGTTCCCTCGTGGTGGTGGTGGGATTACAGGGGATCTGTGTCACTCTTTGTGCTTTGCTTTTTCTATACTTTCCAGATACTTTATGATAGATGTGCCCTGATATTATCATCAGAAACACCCACTGGATGTTATCAATGAACTGGACTCAGGTCCTACTGAGCTGTCCCTGCAGGCTGTTAACACAGTCCTTTGCTCCAAGGCCGGCCCCGGCTGCCCGGGCGTTCCCTGGCTCTCCCAGAGCCGGCAGTGTTCCTCTTGGCTCACCCCTGAACTACTTCAGCAGCACTTCTGCTAAGTGCCCCTGGCTAGTGAGAACTGAGCGGTTTCCTTTGATCCCCAAGACTGGTCCCCACTGACTTCATTTGGGCTCAGGACAACCCGGAAAGGTCGATGGGGGAGAGAGTCTAGTGCCCCATAAACAGATGAGAAAACTGAGGCCCAAGAGTCAGGGGTCACCTGCCCTGGGTTCCATCCAGCTAGTAAGAGGCACAGGTGGGGTTAGACCCAGGTCTCTGGGACCCCGGTCGGATTCTTTTCTGATTTGATGGTAGTTTGAAGGGCATTATGTGTGGAGGGAAGTGCCTGAGCGAAGACTTTGAGCTGGGAAAGTGTTACAACGTATAAACTACACACCATGCTCAGAGGCAACTTGCCCTCACAGGTTTACAAAGGCTGTTGCTTGCATATGAAGTATTCTGGGCTTTCTGTACATTCAGGGAAGTACACTCTTGTGTACTCTGCAGTAGGTGGGGTAGGTGTATAATCAACATGGTTTTATAGTGGTTTCCTCACGGCAGCCAAAATCAATTCCAGCCTTAGCCTGTCAGGAAGGAGTCTGAGTGTGGGAATTCCAGCCACATTCTCAGGGACACGGAGAAAGGGTCTCCTGTCTGTGCACTCAAATTCTGTGATTCCAACATTTATTGTAAGAGCAACCCTCTTCCCTATCCTTGTCCCCAAACTCTGTCTGAAAAGATGTTAAACAATTGGCCTCTAATGTCAGACTAACCGGGCTTTGCCACTTGTTCGCTGAGCGACTTCAGTCAAGTGGTTTAACCTCTCTGAGCCACAGTTTGCTCCAATACAAAATGGGGCTGATAATAGGACCTACCTCACTGGATTGTTGTTCAAAAAAAAAGAGAGACAATAATAAACAAAAATTGCTTTACTCAGTCCCGGCACAGAATAAGTGCTCAAAAGATAGTAGTAATTATTGTTACTCCTTGTGGTAGCCACCTCCAAGATGCCTCCAAGATCCTCACCTCCTGGTATTCACACCCTCACTTAGTCCCCTCAACACTGAGCAGGGCTGACCTGTGTAACCAATAGGATGTTGCGGAAATGATGGGATATGACTTACGAGGCTTGGTCATAAAGACATTGCCACTTCCTCCTTGCTCTCTTGGACCACTTGCTCTGGGGAAGCCAGCCGCCGTGTTGCAAGGACGCTCAAGCCATCCTCTAGAAAGGTCCCTGAGGAGGAACTGAGACCTCCTGCCGACAGCCAGCACTGGCTTGCCAGACAGATCAGACATCTGGGGAGCAGACCCTCCAGCCCCAGTCAAGCCTTCAGATGAGTGCAGCCCTGGCTGATGTCTTGACTGTAACCTCATGAGAGACCCTGAGCCAGAACCAGCCAGCTAAGCCATGCCATAATTCCTGACCACAGAAACTGGGAGATAATAAATGTTTATGGTTGCTTTATATGGTTATGTTTTGGAATAATTTGTTACACAGCAGTAGATACCTAACACACTCCTCTTTTTTGCCCTTGCCCTTCATCTCACTCTGCCCTCTATCCTCACTTTGGGGCCAGTGTAGGAGGAAGTAGTCATTGGGGCTGGGCAGGACAGATAGGACATCTTGGATGTTCTCCCAGAACTAAGGACAGAACTAGTGCCCCTGCCATCAGGGGATTGGCCAGCCACCCTCGGGCCTGAAGATCTCGCCTGCCCTTAGGAAAGGGGTTGTCTGAGTAGAGAGGGCCCCCCAGTGCTGAGGAAGCTGGGGCCTGGGTCAAGTCGTGGCAGTTCCCTTTCTCCCTCTGGGAAATGGGACAATAATGAGACAGCTGTCAAATCTTCAGAGAGGATGAAATGTGGAGTAAATGAGGAGAAGTTTTATGAGCCTGATTCTTCCCTCAGGCCTGTGGGGGCGTGGAGGGGCTTTCTTCAGAACCTTGATATCCATCCTCAGGGAGCCTCCAGGCCAGTTCAGGTGGGAGAGTAAGCGACATGGAGTCTGAGGCTCAGAGAGGTTAAGCAATTTGCCCAGCATCACACAGTCAGCAAGTGGCAGAGCTGGGAGGCAAATTACACATGTGGTCCAGAGCCCATCGTCCAGGCCCGAGTGAGGGGTGGCTTGGCCCAGTCTTGGGGAGCATCCTCCACAGACAGGCCCCAGGAGCTGATCGGGGCAATTCAGCTGGCTTCCGGCCCACCCTGGAGGGACTGAGGGCTGAGGGTGCCGCTTCTGCGTGGATGTCACTGACTGTGGACCAAAACCAGACTTCAATACTGATGAATCTAGTAGAGGAAAGAGCACTGGACAAGGAGTCAGCAGTCCCAGTATGGCCTTGCATGAGTCACTTCCCCTCTCTGTATGTCTCTCAGTCTCCTCAGCCTCCAAACAGGGGCTCCAAGGACTGGCTCAGGTTCCGCCCAAAACAAGCTGATAACTTTTGTCCTTAGGAACAAGAGAGAGTGTTTGACTCTGGGCTAACCATTAACTCAGTCCTGACACGATATTGCTGTTATACCCATTCCCCAGGTGAGGAAACTGAGGCTTAAACTGGTGACGTGACTTGCTCAGCTGACATCTGAACCCAATTCTTGACCCCAGTCGTCTTGTAAGAGGACTTACTCCTGGCCTGGGTGGAATATGCAGAACCCTTTGATGGCAGGAATCGGGGCCTCCATTGGGGGCTTCCATGCTCATAGAAATGGGTGAATCTCCCTGGAGCCCACACTTGCCGTGTGCAATCACGAGGGAAAGACCCTTAGGACCCCATAAGGCACTCGCCACAGGCTGGAGAGGAAAACCCAGGCCTGCCCCTTTCTCCCCTGGATGAGGACGTGGTCTGCTACGCCACCCTCCCCCACTGGGCCAGCAGCCCTCACCTGCGCTGTCCAACATGGTAGCCACTAGTGCTTGAAACGTGGCTAGTCCAAATTGAGATCTGCTGTGAGTACGAAATACACACAGGATTCCAAGGACTTAATACAAAAAAAAATCTCAGTAATAATTTTTATATTGATTACATGTTAAAATGATAATACTTTGGCTATATCAGGTTAAATAAAATATATTATTAAATTTGGTTTCCCTTGTTTCTTTTTAGCTTTTTTTTTTGTGTGTGTGAGGAAGATTAGCCCTGAGCTAACATCTGTTGTCAATCCTCCTCTTTTTTCTGAGGAAGACTGGCCCTGGGCTAACATCCGTGCCCATCTTACTCTACTTTACATGGGACGCCTGCCACAGCATGGCTTGATAAGCGGTGCTTCGGTGCGCGCCTGGGATCCAAACCTGCGAACCCCGGGCTGCTGAAGTGGAGCGAGAGAACTTACCACTACGCCACCAGGCCGGCCCCTCTTTTCACTTTTTTAAGGTGGCTACTAGAAAATTTGAAATTTTCCTACGTATGTGGCTTGCATTTGTGGTTTGTGTTATATTTCCATTGTGTAGCACTTGTGTAGCCTCGGGGCCACTAAGACCCTCAGAGTCAGGAAAAGACTCAGAGCTGCAGAGCTCCGAGGGACCTCAGTGTCCTTGGGTGCTGCCTCTCTGGGGCAGAAGGAGAAACTGAGGCCAGTGTAGGGTTCTCTCCCTCGGCTCACCTGGGCCAACGTCTTCTCCTGCGATGGGCTCAGGTCACCCGCTTGTCCGCTCGTGCTGCCCATGGTGGTAGGGGTAAGGTCCAACTTGCTGTTCCTGGTCCAGGCCCAGCTCTGTGGCTCCTTCCAGGCTGCCTGCCTTTAGCCCAGCTGGCAGCTGCTCCCACCCCCACCTCTGCCCAGAAGCCCCACCCCCTCCTCCTCAGGGTGAGTGGTGGGGCCCATTCCTTGCTAGGTGCCTGAGGCACTGGCCTCTGGACTGACTATCCTGGGTTCAAATCCTCATTTGTAAACTGAGGACAGTGATGCTTGCCCCACAGCGTTGAAAGTGTTGTTGAAAGTGACACCACATGTTGTCACACACACATGCACGCACACGCCTGCACGGGGCTGTTCTCCACCCTGTCTCTCAGTCCTCCACCCTCTACTCCATCAGATGCCTCCTGGAGCCAGGCAGGCCACCACTCACCCCTAACAGAGGCCTGGAACCCACTGTCATCGTGTCCCAACATGTCCAGGCTCCATCTGCCACCCGATGTGTCTGGAGCAACCGCCCATGATTCATCCCAGCCGTTAGGGCACGTGGCTTCGGGGTGAGGAGAGACTTCCCAGGGCCAGACCCAGCAGGTGGATGGCACCCCTGAGGGCCACACCTGGCCCGTGGGTAGGAGTGATGGGGGACTCCTGGCTACAGTCTACCCCACCTCCCGTCCCCTGGATAAGCAGCAAGGCAGAGGCCAAGACAAGGACACGTGAGATCATGCTGTGCGCACGGGCCTGGCGCACAGCAGGCACTTGTCTTAGCCTCGTTCACCCAGAGGCAGGCTCTGGTCCCAAGACTCCAGGGCAAGGAGTTTATGCTGGAGGTGATCCTGGGAAACACAAGCAGGGGAGTGGGGATGTGAGGCAGAGGATGGGAGGCAACTGTTCAGGGAGGGTAATCAAGGAAGAAAAGAAGGGCTCCATTCCAGCGGGACTAATGGGAGACAGTGTGGAACACGCACCTCAGGGTCCCCGACTGCACGGTGAGGGAGCTGGGGTATTTATACACCAGCTCTGCACAGTCTTTGGTTGAGGGCTGCTCCAAATTCTGCTGGCTCTCTGGCCTGCTGTTCACCGCTCTGGAGGCTGGAGGAAGGCCTCAGGCAGAGCAAGGCAGGTGCTGCAGCTGGGAAGTGGTGAGGTCGAGGGCATACAGGCAGGGCACCAGTAGTTTCAGCTGGGTTCTAGGCCAAAGGCATCACGTGCTCTGTGAGCTGCAGACTGTTCCTTTCCCATCTGACAGAGCCTGGAAGAGGCGAGTGGAGTTCCCGAGGCCGTGCAGCAGCTGAGTGACTATCAGGCCTGTCTGAACCCAGCGCTGACTCAGGACACTGTAACCCATGTGCCCGGCACCAGGCAGAGCACACACCTGAGTGGCCTCCCTGAGCCCCGTGATGGTCCCTCCTTGGCCTTGCACGGGGTTAACTGGAGTGGATCTGCCTCTCCTGTAGGACGGGGCCTCCCCAGCTCCCCACAGACCCACAGGCTACAGCTGTAGCCACAAGGGGCACACGCAGGCCATCCTCTCCCGCTCCTTTCCTAGCCCAAGCCCCTGACCCCTCCCCCTGGTTCCCCACCCCCAGCACCTCTGGCCCATCTTCTTGAGGTCCACCTCTGAGTACCTCCTGCCCTGCTCCAAAGCCTCCCATGGCTCCTTGCTGCCCTCGGAGAAACTGCAGACCCCTTAGCCTGGAGCGCAAGGCCCTGGGGTCCTTCCTGAGCTGATTTCCCCTGCTCTCCTCCTTATTCCAGGCCCCTTGCCTCTCCACCGTTCCCTGTCCTGCTTTTCCTTTTGCTGTTCCCTCTCTCTCGAATGCCCTTCCCTGCAACACCCTGCATCCAATCCCTGTCTCCCTCAGGCCTACTTCAAATGCCTCCTCTTCTGCAAGGTCCTTCCTGATTTGTCTTATTTGCTGGCAAGTGAGTCTCCCCTTCCTGAAATCCTACACCCCACTGTCAGCTTCTATCTGCCCAGCTATTTTAGCGGGGACCCCCTTGGGCTTCTTGAGGGCCTGGTTCATCTTTGTACATTGCCACCCCAGCACCCACTGTTGCGCATAGTACACAGCAGGTGCTCAATAAGAGTTTACCAAAGACGTGATGGCAAGGGGAGCTGGGAAGGGCCACCTCTCCTTTTTCAGTTTCTCTGCCGCTCTCTGGTGCCCCTGGGTTGTTCTCAGCCTGCCGGGGCCTGTCCACTCTCCAGAATGGCCTCTACCCAGCCCTGTCAAAAATCCCTGAGCTGTGTCCCCCCAGCGTCACACGAGCTCTCACCTAATGCACTCATTCATGCACTCGTGTGCGTCGGCTAATGTATTACCCCTCCCGGGGGTACGGGGCCCTGGCCACGTAGGCAAGTGTGCTCTGAAGGCCTTCAGTGGGGGACTGTCTCTCTCTCTCCTGCCCTGTTTTCACTCTCCCTTTTCTGCTGCCTCCCTCCCTCCTCCCTCCCTCCCTTCCTTCTTTCTTCTCTTCCTTCCTTCTTTTCTCTCTCCCTGTTTCATTTCTTTCTTTCCACTGTCTTTCAACATTTATTAAGAACCGACTGTGTGCCAGGCACTATCCTGGGCACTAGAGGCCGATTGTGTCAATAAGACTCACTCTCCATCCTGGAGGAGCCCACCATCAGGGCCTCGCAGACAAGCAAATCCACAGTTTGGGCCCTGGGTGAGCACCGCTGAGATGGGGGAGCCCGGAGGCCCTAAACTAGCCCAGGCTGTCGGGGAAGGATGCCCAGAGGATGCGGCAGAGCTTGCCTTGAAAACATGTGGCAATGTTAGGCCTGCAAAGGGAACAGCATGGACAGTAGAAGGAACAGCATGGACGAAGCCACAGAGGTGTACAGCGTCCCCCCAAGAGCGATGGAGACCATGGAGGCCTCGGAACAGAGGACAGCCTCCAGCTGCAGGTGGAGGGCGGCTGGTAGGGGCGAGCCTGGGAGAGGAAGGTGAGGAGGGGGTCCAGGTGAAGGGCAGAGGCCTGACCAAGGGCAGGGACAGAGCGTGGAGAGTAAGTGTCTTGGGGCTGCTGTAACAAAGCACCACAAACCGGGTGGCTTAAAACAACAGAAATTTATTCTTTCACAGTCTGTAGGCTAGAAGTCTGAGATCAAGACGTCAGCAGGGCCATGTTCCCTCCGAGACTCTGGGTAGACTCCGTCATCGCCTCTTCCCAGCTTCTGGAGGTGGCCGTCGGCTCCTGGCGGTCCTTGAAGTGCAGCTGCGTCACGCGGTTCTCTGCCTGGCTCCACACGGCATTCCACGTCTTATAAGGACACTAGCCATGTTGGATTAGGGCCCACCCTGATGACCACATCTTAACTGGATTACATGTACAAAGACCCTATTTCCAAATAAGGTCAGTCATCGGGAACTGAGGGTTAGGATTTCACATATTTTTTAGGGGATACAAGTCAACCCGTAACAGAGAGGAACAGTGCCTCCACTGACTTTCCCCCCGGGGCAGCCATGACCCACCCTGGCTTTCACATGCCAGGTTTACAGGCGCCTGGGGTCGCGGGTGCCCCCAGCCCCCACCGGCCGGGAATATCAGGAGTGGCCAAGACCAACTTGGCACCATGGCGCCCTCTGCTGCTCAGATGTAGCAAGAGCAATCTGGCTCCCGCAGGCTACAAGCTTGGAGACCACATACATTTTCAGCAGTGGAAGAGACCTCAGCCCTGAGGCTGAGGTGGCCAACTGGAATGGCGCTGAAGGTCTGGAGGCCACGAGCATCATCCTGGGCATCTGACTGACCTGGGTTTGCATCCCGTCTCTATGGCTGCCTGGCTGGGTGACCCTGGGCTGGTTGCTCAGCCTCTCTGTGTCTGGGTCGCCTCCTCAAGGGAGCAAAGGGAATTGTGCACGTCCCACATGGCACAGAGCTGAGCAACAGAGTGGTTGTTCAGTATCTAGCAACTACTTATTAGTAAAATATTAATTATGTTAATAAATGAGTCAATAACTACAACGCTCTTAAAACAAACCAGGCCGATCGTAAATGCTAATAAGATAATTTATATTCTTGGCATCTACTATCTGCCAGATTTGTTCTCCTTGGATCCCTAAGGGCCTAGAAGTACCAATATTAATAATAATAAATAATGTAATAATATATAATATTACTATTGGCATTTCTAGGCCCTTAAGTGTCCAAGGAAATATACTTATGGGGTTCCACAAACCCCGGACATTATCATATTGCACTAAGTCATGTGTATCTTTGATTAATAAAAGGAGGGCGGATTATCTTATGAATTTGAGGTCAGTAACATCTTTTCCTGTGAATAGTCAGCTATTGTCAGTTTTATTTAATTATTTATTTTTGCCTAGTTCTCTCCACATGAATTAAATAAAGGCTTCAAGGGTGTGCCTATTTCTTGCTTCAAAGAACATTATGAGGGTGTAGGCAGCGGCTCCAGGCGGCTGGCGGGGTCAAACCTCTCCCAGCCTGATCAACCTTTCTGGTTGCCAGGGACGGAGGAGTTTCCTGGGATGTGGGAACCTTCAGAGCTAAAACCAGGACAGTCCCAGGAAGCTGAGACAGTTGGTCACCCTAACCCCTTTCCACTCTGCTTGGACAAGAAGCTCATTCCCAGGAGGAAGATTGACTCAAGTCCAGTAAGGGTTAAATGCTGACTGATCAGGCTTTGAATTCTGGCTCTGGTACTAATTAGCTGTGTGACCTTGGGTAGGTCACTTAACCTCTCTGAACTTTAGTTTATAAAGCTGAGATGATGTAGATATTCAGATAAGGTGTGCAAGCACTTGGCTTGGAGCCTGGCACAAACAGGTCTCCAATAAACAATCACTTGGCTGTGGTTTCTGCCTTTCGCGTCTGGCTCCTGGTTACAGACCAGAGTCCTGTGCCCCAGAAAGGTCCCCCATCCCCTGTGGAGGCTGAGGGAGGCAGGTGGTTAGAGCTGCTGCATTCCCATCCTGGTTGGTCATACCCAACCTGCCTTGGTTGCTTGGCCGCCATCTTCCTCCCTGGACATGAGCTCCAGCAGGGCCTCGGCTGACTTGCTGGCTGCTGGCTGCTCGGGGCCAGCTCAGGGCTGGAGGGCACAACAGATACCTGATGAATACCAAATATTTTTTGGATTAATTAAACTGAATCGCGGGGTGGAAGGGGGAAACCCAGGGCCTGGGTAGGGCTGGACCACAAGCAGACAGTGAGGCAGCCTGGAGTGGTCAGTGGGGAAAGGGGGCAGGCAGGGAGGGGGTGAACAGGCACTGGAGATGGAAGGGGTTTGGGGTCCCAGGGAGATGGTTTAGTTCTGGGTCTGATACGTCCCGCAACGTGACCTCGGACAAGTCCCTTCCACTCTCAGAATGTCAATTCGCACATCTGTAACGTGGGACGGTAATTGTGCCTACCTCAGAGAGTTATCGCGAGGATTAATGAGATTGCACAAGGAACTCTTAGCCTGGGCCCAGGCTGCTCAACGCTCCACTGAGAGCTCTCCATCTCCCTGTCACACACACACACACACACACACACACACACACACACTTGGACTCTATCTGGATCCGGCCATACACTCCACCCTCCCCAGCCCTTGCTCCAGTCCTACCACTTATTTCCTGTGTGACCTTGGCTAAGTGACTTTCCCTCTCTGAGCTCCCTTCCTCATCTCTAGCACGAGATTATAACAGTCCCCACATTGCTGAGTTTTGATGAAGATGAACTGAGATAACACCCACAAAGTACTTAGTCTAGTGCCAGGCACATAACCAGAGTTCAACTGGAATAAGCGACTAGTATAGCCCCCGGATGATCACACAAACACACACACACAGGCTCTTCCGGGTCTTGGTAGCTCATGGGGTCCTTCAACCACACTGGGCTTCAGCATGTGACAGGTGCACACCCAACCCTGCCACACCCCTGGGCTCTGTCCCACAGACACACTCACACAGGTGCCCACGGTGCTCTCCTGGGGTCCCCCAGTCTGCACCAGTCACCACCCGCCCGGGCCCAGCCAGTCAGCACCACTGAGGCTGATTAACAAAAACACAACATCAAATTCCTTTACTTCCGAAGCCTCCCCTTTAAGGGGAGGCAGGAAATAGAACATTCTTTTTTGGAGGGAAGGGGATTTAATAAAAAAAGCTATAATTAATCAAATACTGATCTCAGGCCCGGTGTGCTGTGGGCCCAGTCCTGGCCTGCCGTGTCCCTGCAGGAGCCCCACCTCACCCCGGGGCGGGGGTGGCACCAGGAGGGGCTTGGGGAGGCCAGCGGGCCCTGCCTGGCCCCTCCTCAGCGAGAGAGCAGGCAGGGGGGCCTCCGGGCAGGCGGGATGTCACCACTGCAGAAAGTCCCGAACGAACTTCCAGAGCTTGGTGACCCACAGGTTGACGCCGAGGTCCATCAGGTACTGGATCTCGGGCGTGAGCATGCGGCGACAGAGCTGCTCGTGACGCTGCCCGATGCTCTTCTTGAGGTTGTAGCCCAGGATGGACTTGGCGCCCAGCGGCTGCCAGGGCTGCATGGCCGCGTCCTGGATGGCGGCGGCGTCCACGGCGCGGCCCCCGTCGATGCAGATGCGCCGCATGCGCTCGTTGGCGCGCCGCAGGGCGGCCACCTCGCGGGCCATGCGCTCGCGCCCGAACGCCTCCACCTTGCGCCAGAAGCTGGCGTTGAAGTGGCGGTAGAGGCGCGCGTCCAGCACGTTCCAGGCGGTGGCGCGCCGGTACAGCTCGCCCGAGAGGCGCGGCACGGCGGGGTCGCGGCGCGCGTTGAGCTTGAAGTAGAGCACGTCCTCCAGCTCCCAGCACAGCAGGTCCTTGAGCAGCACCAGCGACTCGTCGAAGTACTCCTGCAGGAGCACCAGGTGGAAGCGGCGCTCCACCTCCAGGATGTGCTCCTGCACCTGCGGGCTGCCCGGGTCCAGGCCGCTGTCGTAGCCCAGGTCGAAGAAGAGCAGGTTGCGGAGGTAGTGGGCGTTGTAGCCGTTGGGGTCATAGTAGCGATCCGGGTCCTGCAGGAACTCGGCCAGCTTGTCCTGGCTCGAGAGCTTCCACGTGAAGGGCACCACCGAGCCGAAGTAGTGGAAGGAGGACTCGAAGAGGCGGGCGGGGTCGCGGAGCACGGTGATGAAGGTGGCGTTGGGCGGCACGAGGCCCCGCACCTCGTCGTAGTGGAAGCGCATGTGGTTGCAGATGATGTTGAAGCAGGCGCCGGGCCGGTAGTCCTGCACCAGGCTGCGCGCGAAGAAGGCCGGGTAGTCGAAGTCGTTGCGCCCGTTGGGGAAGGCGAACTTGAGCCCGTGCTTCTGGCCGAAGCGGAAGAGGATGTTGAGCAGCGTGCTGCTGGCCGTCTTGTGCGTCTTCATGAACACGATGTCCCGCCGCGGCTGGCACCCTCCCGCCGAGCCATTGGCCCGGGTCCCCGTCTCTGGCTCACTCGGGGCGGGGGAGCAGGGTGCTGTGCCCTCCGGGGTCCTGCTGGGGATGGAGAGGTGGGGAGAGCTGCAAGGGGCTGCCCGGGCCCTGGGGACTAGACAGCAGGGTTGTTGGGGACAGTGGTGGCAGGGGAGCCGGGACGGGGGACCAGCCTGGCGTGGTTTGGCCTCTCTGGCCTCACTTTCCTCCTCTGTGAAATGGGGAAAACAACAGGCCCTATTGGTGGTGGTGGTGTGAGGTCAAAGGGACGAGCATGCATGTTCTTGTCTCCTTCTTGGCCACCGCATCTACATTTATCAGGAATTAGCTTCAGGTTGCACCACAGGAAATTTTTTAAGCCCCAAATGGTCAATTATCAGCAATTTCTTCTAGTTCAATTTATTACCACCAACTAAGGGCCCAGGCTGTGCCAGGCCTGGGCTGAGCAGCCCAGTGGGGAGGTGGGATGGCCTCAGGGTTAGGAGCCAGGCTTAGAGGCAGACCCCAGTTTAAATCCAAACCTTGTGCCCGCTGAGTGCTCGTGGACAAGTCACTCCCACCTTCCAGCCCAGTTGGAGCCTCAGTGATGATGATCCGAGCCTTGTACACAAACGTTATTATTTGATTCTCATGCTCCATGAGGCAGGCTCTGTTATTATGCCCATTTCACAGATGAGGACGCTGAGGCCCAGGGTTACACAGTGACTTCTGCCTGGCACAGCATGGTGCAGGGTGCCCTTCACCCCCACCCCTCAGCCGCCCAGGAGGGCCACTCACGTGGAGGCCAGGCCAGCATGCAGTGGGGGGACAGCGTAGGAGTAGAGCAGCAGCAGGAAGCTGGTGAAGAGTGCTCCCAGCACCAGCCCCTTGGCCATGGACTCCCAGCGCTTCTTCTGCGGCAGCGGCATCTCAGACACCTGTGGCGGGCACAGAGCAGGGCAAGCATCAGGAGGCCGGCCCCAGGGAGCCTCCACTGCTGCCCCAGGCCTAGATGGGCTGAGGGGCAGCCTTCGACATTGGGACTTGCCTTCGCCAGCTCTGTGGCCCCCCAGCAAGGTCCAGACAGGGACAGAGAGACAAACACATGGGGAGACACAGCCGTGGGGCTGCAGACAGAGCCGGTGGGCGAAGCCAACACAGAGAGAGGTTGGGGACTGGGTCAGGAGAAGGTTCTACTGCCTGGTTCAGTTTTAATTTTTAAGCTGAGTGGCGGGGCGGATACACGGGCATTCATTAGTTTATATTTTATACCTCATAATGAAACCATTTCCTAGGAATGAAAAGAAGACCCTCTCCCAGTGCCCTGTCTCCCCAGGCCTGGGGTCAGGGCAGTCTACAGGGAGGGCCCAGGGGCTCCCCAGAGCCTGAATCCCTCACCTTTCAGAAGGCCCAGACAGTCCCACCCGTCCCCTGTGCCACCCTTCCCAGCTGCCCAGGGAGGGGCCAGGGCTCCTCATCTCTCTTCACTGGCCCTGTGCCCCTGGGTCTGTAGGGAAGTCAGGTGGAGAAACTGGGGCTCCGAGTGAGGAAGGAGAAGGCTCAGGTCACACAGCTAGCCAGGCCTCTGCCCACACACCCACCTCCTCTCCATTGCTAGCAGGCAGGGCTGCCCAGGTAAATCTGAATTTCAGATAAACAACAAATAAATTGGGTTTTTTTAGTATAAGTAAATCCCAAATACTGTATGGGACATACTTATACTAAAAATTATTCAGTGTTTACCTGGAAATCAACTTTAACGGGGTATCCTGGTTTTTTGGTTGTTTTTGGTTTAGGGGGAGTTTTTTGGTCTAACTGTGACACCCTATCAGCAGGGACTGAGGATGAGCTGAAATGGGGGCAGTTCATGCTGAGGGACGGGGTCCAGGGGAGGGCTGGGGCTCAGGGGGCCTTCCCACCTCCCCTTAGCTACAAGGCCAAGGCACAAAACTTTCCACTCCTGTTCCGGTGCATGCTGCACAGGGCCCTGAGGCCACGAGAGGTCACGCGTGCTGCCCCGTGACCACATGCACAGCACATCACCACACGCACGGCACCTCACCACTATCCCTGGGGGCAGAGGCCAAACAGCCCGCCTGGAGGAGGACCCCACACACTTCCCCCTGGAAAAGTTATTCATGGCACCCACAAACCCTTCCCAGAGAAGGGTTCCTCCAGGCCCATGCCACCAGCCAGCGCCAGTCCCTGAATCCTCTGCTCATCATCCAGAAATTTCCCCTCACAGGACGGGACATGAAGAAGCAATTTGCTGAGGAAGAAACTATACAAGAGGGAACTTGGCCTCCCTCGTGAAATGACATATCCCCGTTCACTCTTAGGTGGGCAAGGTGAACAGGATCAAGGGTGGATGAGAATGTGGAAGTTTCCAGAGGGCAGTTCTATCAAAGGAGGAAGGTACAAGCTCTCTGAATTCCAACTAGTCTACGGAAACTCTTGGACAAAGTCACACATGCAAGGGTGTCATGGCAGCTTGGTCAGAAATAGAAAAAAATGAGAAACAATCTCAGCGACCATCAGCGGGAGATCGTCACACAAACCAAGGCCCGTTCCCAGATGGAGTCACCTGTACTTGTTCAAAAAAACAAGGTGGAGCCAAGTGGACCGGCTCAAAAACACACCATAATCTATTAATATGAAAAAAGAAAGTTCCAGAACACTATGCCTCCCAAATCCCCATATATGTATATAGGTAAATACACATGTAGGCCCCAAAAAACCAACTGGAGAACAGTATTCTGGATTTTAACAGTGGTCTCCTCCCATAGCTGGGGGAGGGGTATATAGGGAATGTTTTCCATATTATACATTTCTGTAATGGTTGCATTTTTTTAAAGGAGTATGAATTACTTTTTTAATCAGAAAAAGGCAATAAAATGAATTTGATATATTTAAATAATTGATCATAAAGCTTGGAATGTGGGGTAGGCCTGCCAGGCGAGGTCTGGCCATGGAGGGGCCCCAGGTGGGGGAGGTGCCCAGCTCAGGCTCTGGAAGCCCCCGGCCTTGTATCAAACACAAGAACCCCTTGGGGCCTCAGTTTCTCATCTGTAAAACGGGGAAGCTGGTACGCCCCCTCGCTGGCTCTTCCTGAGAGGGCTGACAAAACGACTAGCACATAATTTTCGCTCAAAGAGTGTTAGCGGCTCCCCTCCTGAGCCTCCGGGGACCTGCTCCGGGCCTCTGTCTTTGTCACCCTCAGGGTGGGCCCCCCTGAACAAGGAGTGGCTGCAGGGCCCCCCACCAAGCACAAACGGCCCCATCAGCCTCCTGCTCCCCAGGGGCCCGGCGGAAAACAGGGCAGAGCCCTGGGCCAGGCGAGAGCCTCAGACTCGGGGCCAAACCCTGAGGGGGGCCCTGGGCCTCAGTTTCTCTGACTTTAAAATGGGGGGGTTAGGCTTCCTGCCCTCCCTAAATCCCCAGGGCCCACCCCCACCCCAGCAGCCCCACTCACCAGGGAACTTTCTGGAACTCTGAGGGCTGAGGGCACAGGCTCTGGGGAGGAGGCCAAGCAGCAGGGGGCAGATCGGCCTCCCAGAACCACCAATCAGGCACCACCTGGCCCCGCCCAGGACGCCCCCTCCCCCGCATCACTGCTTCATTCATTCATTCATTCATTCATTCATTCTCTCACTCAGGCTTCCTCAGACCGTGCCAGGCCCTGCCAGCTGCCAGGCCCTGGGCTGTCTCACCCCTCTGGCTTCTCTTTTGAGCCCCTGCTATGGGCCAGGCCCTAGAGGTGGGCTTCTCCAGAACATCTCATTGACTCCGCTCAGCTATCCCAGGAGGCAGACCCCACTGTCACCCCCATTTTGCAGAGGGGGAACCTGAGGCTCTGAGAGGTAACGTGACTTGCCCAAGGTCACTCAGCAAGGCAGGGGCGGAGCTGGGATTTGAGCCCAGGTCTGTCGGCCTCCAAACAGCAGCTTTCAGCTTTGTCCATGGCAGCCCTGCCTGGCGTGTTCAGGCCCAGCCCTGAGCCCGAGGGAAGGAGGACGTGTGCACCGGGGGGTTCCATCACAGAAGGCCGAGGCACGGCTGGGGGCTCTGTCCCAGGAGCACAACAGGGTCTGGCCTCTGTGGGCTGGGCAGCCAGGATGAGGGCAGGGAAGCAGAGGGGCCCTGCTGGCTGGTGTCTCCTGTGCTGGCAGCCTGGGGCATCCAAGGCTGGCAGTTCCCTTCCTGCCTGGCCTCTGTGAACTTGGGCATGTCGCTCACCCTCTCTGAGCCTCCGTCTCCACACGTGCACGATGGATACGCAACAGTAAGATGGGGGCAGACAGGGCCCTTCGTGGTCATAGGCAGAGCCCCTGGATAGATGGAGGCCCAGAGAGGGGCTGGCTGGCAGCCAGGAGGCTGGCTAGAGGGAAAGTAGTCATGAGGCTGTGAGATTTGAATGAGAGAACACATGTACACCGGCGGAGATCAATATATATTAATTATTATTATCACTATTAACCAGGGCCCAGTCCTAGTTCATGGGCCCGGGCATGTGGGAGGAGGGATCCCTTCCGTGCCCAGCTGCAGGCCAGCCTTGTCGTGACTCATCCCTGAGCGCTCCAAGCCTGGCACCTGGTGAATGTTTGATGAATGACCCCCATGACCCTCAGGGCAGAACGTGGCCAGGGCTGATAATGTGCGAGAGCTACATGTGTGAGTCACACATGTGAGAGCCACATGGGGCCAGCACCTTGGGACCAGAGTCCTGGGTTTGAATCCCAGTTCTGCTGCTTCCTTGCTGTGTGCCCTAGGCAAAGCTGTGCCCCTCTCTGGGCCTCAATTTCTCCTCCAAAATGATGATACCAACTTTCCTTCCATCACAGGGTACTGTGTGAATCCTCTGCATCCCACAAGGAAAGTGCCCAGCAAGAGGCTGGCACAGAGCAGACACTCACTGAGAATGGGCTGCCACTACTGTTACTATTATCATTATCATTACCGTCCCAGGGTCCCAGTCATGGCCTCTTTGAGATGTGTGCCCACTGGCCCATGATGGAGGCTTCCAGGCAGCTGACAGCCCCAGGTCCAAGGCCATGGGATACCAAGGACAATCTCAGCGTGGCCTGAGCCTCGCAGCCTCCAGTCTGGAAGATGGCACAGCAGGGAGGCTCAGAGAGCGCAGGGCCACCCTCAAGGTCACACAGCACAGCAGCATCAGAGACAGGACTAGAACCTGGGTCTCCTTCCTCTGCCTACAGTGCTGACAGTCCCAGGCACTCAGGGCAGATGGTCCCCCCTCCATAGCCCACCCCATCTATTCTTGCCCTTCTGGGTTACCCCAGCCACATCACCTCCATCTGTGCCGATGGCTGGCTCCATGGCAGGCCCAGCAATCCTCCTGCTTGGCTAGACCAGCACCCTCCAGGCAACGAAGGAGAAACAGGACTCATCCCCCACAGTGTGCACACAGGGAAACCAAGACCAGGATGGTAGACCTTCTGGCCTAGAGCATCATCACCAGGCAGATCTCAGTCCCAAGATGTCCTGCTCCCCCAGCGACCCCTGTGCAGGGGTGGAGGAAGCACACTCACCTCGGGTCCTGGCTGGCTGCCCTTTCCTTCTCCCCACCTGAGCCACCTCTGACTGCCAGGCTGCCTCTGCGGTCACTGGGAAACAGGAACGCTCCAATGACACCCAGCAGTGTGCTGGCTCCCTCAGCTCCCGCGGGTGTGAATATTCATGAGTTCTTTCTCTGGGGACAGCAGGTGGCATGTCTCTGTACCCTGCAGGTGCTGTCCTGGCCCTCTGCCCCCTGAGTGGCCCCCGACCCTCTCTGGACCCCAGCAGTGGGGCAGCTCCTTCATCCAGGGGCTCAGCAAGGTCCCGGGTGTCCTTGGGCCAAGGACACAAGCAGCCGCAGAGCCCTGCAGAGAGCCAGAGACAGGCTCAAAGGCCACAGGAGGGGCGGGGAGGCTAACTGGCTCCAAGTCCACGGAGTGGGGGATGGGGGCGGGGAGGCAGGTGCGTCTGGGTGGCTAATTGCTCCTTAAGTCACATCTCATTTAAGTCTCAGGCTGCCCTGTGCATCAAGCAACACCATTAGCCTACTCCCCAAGTGAAGAAACCAAGGCTCGGAGAGGTGAACTCACCTGTCCAAGGTCACACAGTTAGCAGAGGGCAGACAGAGCCAGACAGAGTCCAAACTCGGACTTGCCAAACTCCAGGGCTTAAAGATGCTGAGACACAACCAGAGACCAAGGTTTGTCTAAAATCTGTGGGAGCCCAGAGAGCGAGCAAGGCAGCCTGGAAGGCCTCCTGGAGGTGCAGCACCTGACCAGGGCTGGAGAATGAGTCTGATGAGATTTCACCTCTCCGAGCTCCAAGTCTTTCATCAAGGAGATAGAGTACGAGATTTTCCTGTCCAGCCTCCACCCCCGTGATGCTGCTCCTTCCCAAGGTCTCGGCAGGAAGAGGCAGTTCTAGGGGCTCTGGCCCTAACCCCCTGGGGCCTTCCAGCTCAGCCCAGGCACTGGGATCTCTGGCACCCCGCTCTTAACTGGGTTCAGGTCTGTCCTCTCTCAGCCTTGCCCGTGAACGGAGGGCGCCTAGAAAAGCAGCCCCTCATCCTTCCTTCAGCACTGATGCCCAGGGCCCCCACTGTGGCTGAGGCACGGGGCTCTAGGGATCCCGGTGTCACCATCAATTAATAATAGTCATTATTGTGGCCGTCGTTTATCCAACACTGAGCACTTTCATAGGTTGAACAGCTGCCAACCCCTCCCAGGGAGCAGCAAGCATCCGACACTTTGCTCTGAGCGCCCTTTCCCCCAAAGCCCTGCTCAGCCTGGGAGCAGCCCCACGCATCGATGAGATACCAGAGCTTAAACAGCTCCAGGGGGGCCGGAGTTCGGATCTGTCTGAGTGCCAGATTGGCTTCGAGGCATGGGAGAGTTATTTTATCTTTTCTGGGCTGAGACAGCTTGAGGACAGATGTATGGGGGTGAGTCAGGGCAGAGCTGGCATCAAAGAGCAGGGATGGTGGTTTATGAGCGTGGACTCTGGACCAGAGTTCGGCCTCATGCTCAGGACTTCCCATGCATCACGTACCCTCAAAATCCTCTCAGGGAGCCCCTGTTATCACCCCTACATTACAGAGGAGTGAGCTGAGGCTCAAGGGGAGAAATGACAAGCCCAATATCACAGCGGGGTAAGAACCTTGTCCAGGTGGGAACGGAGGTCAGGCTCTTGAGCACGAGGTGAGATCATGGGTGGGGTGGGAAGGCGAGTAAAGAGCCACATGAAGCAAAGCTTTCCAGAGTAGAGAGTGTGGATGGCGGAACCTGCTCCTCCAGCCCTGCGAGAGGAGTCTCTTCCCAGAGTATCAGTGACATCAACTCTGGCTTGTTCTCCCCCAACCGAAAAACAAATTTTTTCAAATTATAAAAGCAGTACATGCTCACTGAAAAAAAATTCAGACAATTACAAAAAAATGCAAAGACGACGATGAAAAGAGCCTCATCCCCAGAGGTTACCACCCTTAAAGCTTTAGCACAAGCCTCCTCACATGTTTTCCTGTCTATATATCCTTATAGATGGTGGAAGGGGTCTCTTTTGGGGAGCACATTTTGTTTTTAACTCTTTCTTTTCACATATCAATAGATGGTGGACGGACATCTTTGTCTGACCACAGTGAGTTTTAGATTGATCTGTTCCACAGGTGTTTACTGAACACCTGCACTGTGGCCAGCGCCGGGGTTCCTGACGCCAGGTGCTCCGAGCTCGGGGCTCGCAGTCCTGGGGATGAGAGAAAGGAGCAGATAGCTGCAGGTGCTGTGATGGAGGACGCATTGGCCAGGCTTGCTGGAGCATAGAGAAAACATCTGATCCAGCCCGGGAGGCGGGAGGGGCGTGGTCAGGGAAGCTTCCTGGGGTAGGGGGCTCCGGTGGCAGAAGCTGCTGTGTATTTCCCGATTTCCAAAGGCACTTTGTTCCCTTTTCTCCCTGGACACACGGCTAAACTACATTTCCCATCCTCCCTTGCAGCTCAGTGTCCTCATGTGACTGAATTCTGGCCAATGGGATGTGAGCAGAATGGCAGCTGAGGAGGTTAAGTGGGCGGGCCTTCTCTGGGGTCTACTTTTCCCATCTGCTGGATGAATGGAGCGGTCTCTAAGGATCTGGAGGTGGGCATGGCCATGAGATGGGAGGAGCCTGGGTCTCTGCATAACAGCTCACTGAACACCCAATTGGATTTCATGAAATGCCAACTAAACTGTCATTGTGTTAAGACATTCAGAATTTGGGGCTTATCTGTTACAGCAGCTAGCATTGACTAATGCACCTGTTACCCTAGAATGAGCCAGGCAGAGAGAAAAGCATGTGCAAAGGCCCAGGGCAATTGAGAAACTAATAAATGTTCAGCCTGGCTGGAGTGTCCAGTATTTGTGCATGTCAGAGGTTGGGTGGGCAGGGAAGACAAGAGACACAGCCAGAAAGGGGGCAGGGGCAGGTGGGACATGCAGGGCTTAGGGAAACATGCTAAGGAATCTGTCCTGGATCCTGTGGGCAATGGGGAGCCCTGGGAGGGTCTACTGAAGAGGAATGAAGAGGTAGGATTCCATCTGACTGCAGGATGAACTGTAGGGGAACTGTAGAAGGAGTGGGAGAAGCAGGCAGACCTCTACGGTGGTTGTTACAGCTGCCCAGGTGTGAGATGACCCGGACCAGGAGAAGGCCGGGGGATGGACTGGAGCTACCTGTAGGCCATGGCATGGACAGCATCTGGTGGGTGACTGGGTGTGGAGGAGGGGCAGAAAGAAGCCCTGTAGGAGTGACTGGCTGGCTGGGTGTGGAGCTAGTCCTTGAGTGGGGAAGGCTAAGAGAGGGGCGAGTTTAGTGTTGGGGTCGGGTGGGCGATGTCAGGTTCAGTTTAGGACACGTTGAGTTTGGGAGAGGTGTGAGATGCTCATAGAATGTCCAAAGGGCAGTAGGATCCCCTGCCTGGAGCACAAGAGGGAGATCTTGGGGGAGAGAGGTTGGGTCCCATGGGCACAGAGATGGGAGTTGAGGCCAGAGGTGTAAATGGAGTCACCAGGGAAAGAGTGAGGAAGGAGAAGAACCCTGCACTTACGGGAGCAGGGAGGGGAAGAGCCCTCCACAGAGATAAAGATAAAGGGCCTCCAAAGCCATTGGCTGCAGAACATTCTGTGGAACCACCGATCCCCATGAACCATTCCCTGTCTGATGGGCATCTGTGCTGTTTGCTCAGTGTGCACACATAGGAACAGGGCTCTGGGAGAGAAGGTGGTGGGTGAGGGTGTCCTAGGCTGTTTCTTGTAGCTGGAAAAGAATCTCATGGGGACACTGGAGGAGACTTTTAAGAGTGGAGCAAAAGGACTCTCCCTACAGTGCTCAGAGTGTGTATTTGACAACAACTATTACAGTTTTAAAAGAGCCCATCCTCAGATCTAGCAATTCCATCTGTGGGAATTTGTTCAAGGAAGATAATTTAACAAGAGATCTGAGATGGGGCACAAAGATGTTCATCGCAGTATTATTTATCAAAGGGAAAATAGAAACAACCTAAATGTCCAACAATAGGGGATGGTTAAAAATATTATGTGACATTCACGGTCTATTATGTACTCAAAATGATGTCCACAATACACAATGAAGTGAAAAATATATATACACACACACACACATATATACGTACAGACATATAATTTTGTTTTACAAAGAGTCTGTATTACTTTGGAAAAAAAAATAAAAAATGAAGATCTTTCCATTTTGAAAAATTGCAGTCTGGCTGGAGAAGGAGAGAAAAGCAGCTAGTCTGAACCAGGCCCCACCTCGCTGTGTGACCATGGTAGGCACGTTGCCCTCTCTGAACCTCAGTGTCTTGAGTGGGGAAAAGGCAGCAGGGGCCTGGGACAGAGAAGAAGCTGGGAAGTGTGGGCTGCACAGTTGAAGGTGCAGATGGGAGAGCTTGGCTCTTGGTCCAGGAGTGCTGGGGCAATGACTTGCATGGATCCAGAAGCTTCCTCACTTTGAGTCCCTCTGAAGCAGGGTGCTAGAGTAAAGATGGGGAGGATCACCCCGAGGGGCATTGCAGCTGGACCCTAACCTGCTGGCTTGCAGGACCACCTCCAAACTGTCAGCCCTGACATCTTGCTCCTGCTGCCCCCTTGACTGGGGAGTGGCTGCCTACTGGGTACCAGGCCTGGCAGCTGACTGAGAATAGGGCAATGTTCTTTGCTGATTCAGAAAGCACTTTTCAATCCTGCAGGGTTATCTATCTCTACTGTTTCAAAGGGCAACCACACCTTCGACCTCAACAGAACCTCCCAGTGTCACCTGCTAACCCAGGTGACAGGTGGGGAAACTGAGGCTCAGAAACTTGTGGAGGGGCTAAACGCAAAGTCAGAACTAGGAGCAGGCCCATAGCTCTTGCTGCTACACTGCCTTGTCTGGGCAAAACCACCACCCCTCCTGATGGCAGATCTGAGTCGCCTCAGAGCAGCTCTAACTGGGGAGTGGCGAAACACAGGATAACCAAGAAGTCAGTCACTTCTTCACGAGCTCCAAAATTACTGAGAACCCCGGAGGTGAGTATGTGGGAGTTGGCAATATCATTCTCTGTACCTTCTGGCATGACTGAAATGTTTTTTAAAGGAATGTCACCTACTTATTTGTGTAAAAATATTAACCATATACAGTCATGTGCCACAAAACAATGTTTTGGTCAATGATGGACCGTATATACGACAGTGGTCCCGTAAGATTAGTACCATGTAGCCTCGGTATGTAGTAGGCTATACCATCTAGGTATGTGTAAGTACCGTAGGGGAGGAAGAAATTTTCCTCTACCCTTCTAGGTTCTTCTGGCTGGTAAGAATTAAATCAAATGAGACAAATTAACAGGAGAAAAACAAACAAAAGTTTAATAACATGTATACATGGGAGAAACCCAGGAAAACCAAGTAACTCACCAAGATGGCCAAAGCCCTCACCTTAAATACCACCCTCAGCTAAAGACAAAAGATGTTGGGGGTGGGGAGAGTCAGGGACTTCAAAGGGAAGGAAATTCACAGGTGAAAAGGAGCAAAATTGGAAAACAAGTGTTTGGCCACACAGAAACAGAAGAACAGAGGGGAGCCCAACAAACAGGCTTTTCTAGGCTCCTCCCTGTCTGCCACCTAGTTCACGTGATGCTAAGGTGAGAGCCCTTCCTGAGACAGATTTTTTTTATCTGAATGATTTTAGGCAGTTAAAGGAGAAGTAACAAGACAAATTTTCTGAGTCTTTTGTTTCTTAAAAATCATCAGCCTAAAATAATCCTCATGTTAAAGAGAAACATTTTGGGGTGGCAAATTTTGTTCCCTCTCAGTACACTCTTATGATGTCCACACAACAACGAAATCACCTAATGATGCATTTCTTAGAATCTATCCCCATCGTTAAGCGACCCACGACTGTAAAGGTTTTAAAAAGGTGCAGAGCACTCGCTATGCACAATGCCCTGGATCTGCTCACCCGCCTCTCCACTCCTGGAGAGGCTGAGATGCTCTGGCTACGAATCCCGGCTCCACCACTCCCCAGCTGGGCAGCCTTGGGCAAGTGACTTCCCCTCTCTGAGCCTCAGTTTCCAAAAAATGGGGAAAATTGACCGTCTCAGGGGTTTGCTGTAAGGATCAAACGAGATGAGGCAAGCAGAGCCCTCTGCACACACCTCCAATTACTATCATAACCTTTCTAGACCCACCTGGCAAGAGAAGCAGGGCCCACCAGTGCAGACTCCTGAAAGGCCACCCTCCCCATCCAAGCACCCATATGCCCCATGCTCCAGACCCAATTCCCTAACCCCCGGATTTCACACCTGAGGAAACTGAGGCACAAATAGGGAAGGACTTACCTAAGGTCCCATGACAAGTCAGGGCACTGCTGAGACCAGGTCTGGGGGTGCCCAAGCCACACCTCATCTCTCCCCCGGAACTGGCAGGTGGAATAGAAGGTACCCCACTTCCTCCCAACCATCATTCCTGACCTGGCAATTCCCCCAGCCCCCCGGCCCACCAACCCCATGGGCACCTCAGCTCCATCCTGCCCTCCCTGTCTGGAGCAGGCCAGGCCTCCTAAAAGGGGCTGTCCATATTCCTCACCCAGTCAAAGCGAAGCAAGGAGCCCTTCACAAGCCCGCTGCCACGCCTGGAATTCCACCATCTGGGCATCAGTCTCCTAGGTTAATTACTGCCTCTTTCACTGGGCTGGCACTCAGTCCCTTCGAGCCCAGAGGAAGGGACCTGAGGGAACACACTCCTCCCTTAGTGGGTTACAGAGCATCAGACCCATGCCCATCGGATAAGGGGATGCGCGGGAAGCAGGTGGGCTCCTTTGTCCACAGGGAGCTTCCTTCAGGCGGGGCTCTGCCTGAGTGAGAAGCCGGGGATGAAGCAGCCCGAGGTGGCAGCTGGGAACAGGGCTCCGTTGTCTCTGCTCCCAGGGTAGCAGCCTGCCCACCCCCCGAGTGTCAGGCAGAGCTGGGATCCAGGGAGGCAAGGGGGAGGGGTCCTGAGCTAGGGGTTTGGGGCAGCTCAGGCAGATCTAAGGGGCTAGGACCCCAGAGGATCAGACAGGTCTTGGGCAGGGGTGGGGTCCTGAGACACGGGCCGGGGCAAGACTCCTATGATTTGAAGTCAACTCAGCCACCTTTGAACTATATGACCTTGGACAAGTCACGGAATCTCCCTGAGCCTCAGTTTCCCCCTCCAGATAGTGGGGATAGAAGCAATGCCTCCTTCAAAGGACAGGTACAGGACAGCAGCATTGGGGCTGTTCTGGCTCAGGTCTGCCCACAGCCTTACCCTGTCCAGACCTCAGTAAAAGAAGAGGTCAGATTCTCCCAACAGGACGGTCCTCCCGAGGATTTCCATGGCACCTGTCACCCTGGCAACCCAGATGATCAGATGTCAGGGCTGCCGCCCTCTCCCCCCGACTCGCTCCCACTGGTGTGGGTTACAGCAGCCAGATGTGCGCCCATCACCTCTCCTGCTGTAGGCAGGTGCGGAGGGGGCCCCACGGGGAAGGGACCACAGTCTTGCCCTGTGCTGTTTGGCACCAAGGGGGCAGATCAAGCTGGACTCCCTTCCTGTGCACTGGTCCAGGAAACAGGGGAACTCTTGGATTTCCTGTGGGACCCCTCCTGGATACCAGGGTTTGTCCTACTCCCACAAGCCTCTCCTTGGTGGCCTTGCCCCCTCTGTGGTACAGTGCAGGGCCTTCCTCAAGCAGAGGGGATTGTCCCTTACCCTGGCCCCCAGCCCCTGCTCAGACCACAGGTTCTGGGGAAGGCTGGTGGGAAGAGGGGAGATCCCTGCCCCTCCTCCCCCAAGGCTCAGGCCTTGTGTCCAAGATTAATCATTAATGGGCTCCCAGCTCCAGCCCCACCCACTGCATGGCCAGGGACTGGGAAAACCCTGAAAATGGGGGCCATGGGGAAAAAACCAAGGGCAGGAAGAGCACCAACCTCCGCCCTCCCTGGCCCGAGCCTGCCCACCCTCCAGCAGCCGCCAGGGGCACCCAGACCCCCGGAGCAGTAGTGTAGCACACCCTACCACTCAGCTCTGAGGGTCTGACGCCCGCAGTCCCAGTTTGGAGCTTGCAGCAGCGAAAGCCGGGACCCCAGGGGGTAGACTGAGGCAGGGAGCAAGCTGGTGGTGGGTGCTGGGCCCCCAGGACGTACCTTGTCCCCGTCCTTCTCGTGCTTAGCGTGCTGGCTCGGCCCCGGGCCGCGCCGCCCGGGCGCTTACTAAGCGGCGGGCCGTCCCCGCCGGGCCTGGACCATGCCCCCGCCCCCACCCCCGCCGCCACCGCCGCCGCCACCGCCGCACCCGCTCCGGCCAGGTGCGGCCGCCAGCCTGGCCCGGCCCCCGGCGCCGCGGCCAATGGGCGCCCCGGGTCCCGGCCCCCTCCTGGCCCCTCCGTGCCCGCCCAGGACGCACAGAAGCCGCATTCAGCGCGCCGGGGCGCAGCGCCGCGCCCCCGCCGCCGGCCCAACAAGGCGCGTTTGTCTCCGACGCGCCAACAGGGCCATTGTCCCGCCGCCGGACTCGGAGGCTCGGCCGAGCTTCCAGCCTGGGAGGGATTCGAGGGTGCCTGGGAAACGAGGTGGCGTGGTAATGGTGATGGGGGTGGTAGTGAGGGCAGTCCAGCTCTGGGGAAAAGGAGGCGTTTAGACTAGTTGCTGAATTTTTATTGGGGCTTCTGGAGCCCTGGGGATCCAACGGAAGGTATGGCCTCTTGCTTGAGAGTCCTTGCAAGCTGGAGACACACATTCTTGGTATTCGAAATGTGGATGAGAGGGGTGGGGCATGGTGCCAGAATCCTGAGGGAAGCTCAGGCAAGGGACGGATCTCCAACTGGTCACGCCCCTTGAAGGGCACCCATCAGGGCTGAGCACAGCACCATCAGCAGGTGCCCCATCAGGACGCACCTTTTCTAATCTGGGGTTTCCCTCCAGAGGAAACTGGTCCTTCCCAGAGAAGCAGGGCCAATGACAGGGACTAATGCCCACCTGGAGCCGGGAATGCTCAGCTCCAGCTGTGGGCAGTGCAAAACCAGTTGGCCACCCAGTGCAGCATGGGCCACATCAGAGCCCCACTGCCCCCGCCATTGCAGGGTGACTCCGGAATGGGGAAAATTCCACATCAGCATGGCTGCCAGGGACTTTTCCATTATCTCATGGGCTTCCTCTCCAGCCTTGCCCTGGCAACCCTGCCAAGGCCCTGGGATGCACATGCACTCAGGCAGGCCCAAGTCGTCCCCTAGGGCAGCAGGCTTTGACTCCAGAGGCCCTGACCCTGTCCCTTGCTTCTGGAAGCACCTCTGCAACGCCACCAGCATGCCAGAGCGGAACAAGGCCTTCTCCTATACCCACAGTGAGGCCCAGCCCTGGGTTCTCTGCTCCCTCAGCCAGAGCCCGCCCAAGCTCTTGCCTTCCCCCTACACAGGTTGGGCCTATAGCCACTGCCCAAAAACCTCTACAGAGCCTGGGCAGTGAGGGCCAGAGGGCCAAGCCCCTCAGGTGCCTAGATCTGAGGAAGGTAGAGCCCAGTTCCAAATCCACACTTCCCCATCCTGGGCCCTGCTCCTGACAGCACTCAGCCACCGGGGCACCCTGGGGAGGCTACTGAGAAACTCCCTGCCTGACCTGGGAAGGGCTGGGTGACCATCCCAAGCCCCCGATTCTGGCCCTGGCTCTCCCATGAGGCACTAGCAGTCCTGGGCAAGGGCATGTCCCCCTGGGCCTCAGCAAAGGCACTGCGAGGGTCCGGTGGGAAGCTGTAGGGATGGCCCAGCAAGGGTCACAAGTCGGGCTGCTGGCATACTCGGTGGTTCTGCTCATGAGCCCACAAGGTAAAGCTAGGTCCCCTCAACTCAGAGATCCCCACAGATCCTTCAAGCGCTGGCTTCTACCTTCTGGGCTGACTCCAGCAGGAGGTGATGACAATCATAGCTGGTGTTTACTTTCTTACCAGACACCTGACACCAGAGTCTGCATAACATCATCACTGAACCCTCCGCAGCATGCCCCTGGGAGGGAGGCTCCAGAATGTCTACCCCTAATCGACACATGAGGAAGCAGGTTCAGAGGACAGGTACCTGGGCTGGAGTGTGAACCAAGGCAGACTGACTTCAGAGCTCAAGCCCACAACCTCTGCACCTACCTTCTGGCATCTCTGGACCCAAAGGCGTGCCTGGACATCCAGAGAGCTCTGAGCAGTGATGGGACCCCTCTCCGTAAATACCCAGGGCTGGCCCAGCCTGGAGCACAGGGCACCAGGTGGCCCTTCTCAACCCCAGGAAGGCTCATGAACACGGAATTCAATTGGCTGCAAAATTCCAGCTGTTTAATAACAAAACTTCCCCATCCTCACCCCATCACCACACTGGGAGAATCATGGCTCCGACCATGTGTGAATGTGTGTGTGTGGGGGGCTGCGGAAAGCCAAGGTGAATGGGAGCAGTCAGTGAGGGGCTGGTTGGGCCCTCGCCCCCCATGTCGTTGACTACTGGGAGCATCGAGTCAGGCTGGGCACAGAGGCCTCTCCTCTGCCCAGCCAGGAGCAGGGAGCTCTATCCGAGAGAGGCTGGGGCTGCCCACAGGCCCAGCCAGGGAGTATGACAGGAGGCCAGGGCCAGCAGGGGGAGGAGGGGGATGAAAACAGAAGAGACTCTGGTCTGTCACCGAGCCTAGGTCGCCTGGCCTGCCCGTGCCAAGTCCAACACCAGGAGCTGGCCTCACCCATGGAGAGGCTGCCACCACTCACACCGGCCTTGCCTTCTTGGCCTTCTTCTCAGACCTCACAGCCTCATCGTGAGCTTTCCGCTTCTCCGCCAGTTTGTTGGCCTGTAAGGAGGAAGAAGAGGGATGAAGCTGTGATTCAGGAGGGGCGGGGGGGTGGCGGGGAGGGGAACTTCCCCTTCTGCTACTCCTCTTAAAAGCACAGCTTCCAGAAAAGCTAACAGGCAAATTACCATGAGTCAAACCTATTTGAATAAATTCAGGTGAAGAAACACACCTTCCCCTTTGCCTTTATGACTATTATTTTATGCACCCTCAGCAAGTTAGGAGGATCCCAGAGCTGGAAGCAAGTGCCCCATTTACTGCCCCTACTTGGGAGAGCTGGGTGCCATTCAAACCTGCACCAGGAGCTGCTGGGGAGGGGCCAACCTGGAACAGTCTCTCCCCTGGGGCCATTGGGCAATATCTATTACAAAACAGGCCTCTCAACCTGGCAATTATACTCCTTCAATTTTACCCTCCAGAGACATCTGAAGCTGGCATGGACATGCTCAAGGGTGTTCTCTAAGAATGACTAAAAATGGAAAACAATCTAACCCTACCAACAGGGAACAGGCCATGTATTGTGTGATGTCGTGGAGAGAAATTCATGCTATGGTTAAATAATAAACACCGCAATACAACCTAGATGTAGCATGATGCCCCCAAACCACCTCTGTGTTATTACACACACAAAAGAACCTGGGGGCTGTTACTAGAGATCACCCCAAGGGCAAGACTGCGAGCTGCTTCCACGCCATCCACTACTGAGTTCATGTGCACACAAAACTTTAATTTTTTTTTTACTATGAGCATATGTGGAACATATGTTGTAAACAAGAGGAAACAAAATAGAGAAAAGCTTAACAAAACCTCGCACGGTCCCTCCCACTTCATGCACTCCTGTTGAGCGGTCCTTCGTAATGCAGGCCCTGAGCCTGGCGGGACAGCTCTGTTCCCAGACCCCGGCAGACTCAGAAACAGTGGGGGCAGGAAGGAGACTGAAGCCCTGAAGAAAGCCCATGCGAGAGCTCCTGACACCAAGATGCCCACACAGGCCTGGGTGGGGGCCCCAGAGGCTGGGCTGGGCCAGGCCAGCAACCTTCGAAAAAGGCCAGGAGAGGGCCTGGAGTCAGCCCAGGCGAGAGCCAGCCAGCCTCGAAGCTCACCTGTGCGGCCACATCTGGTGGCCACACCTAGAGCCTCAGGCAGGCAGCAGGGACTCACCTCGCGGATTTTGCGCCTCTTGCCAAACATGATCTTGTTGTAAAGGTACTTCTCGCGCTTCTTCATCATCATGATGGCCAGGCGCTTGGCCTCGCTCTCCTCCTCCTGGGCCAGCCGCTGCTTATCCTCCAGCTTCACGGTGCCTGCCATCACCCTGGGCTTCTGGGGACACAGGGTGGACGCTTGTGGATACAGGTTCCTCCCCCACCAGTCCCCTGGCTCCTGCCCTTCTGGGCCAGGGCTGGCGCCGAGACGGCCAGTGGGGCTGCTTCCCTGGTACCTTCCCCTCCATCCTCTGCTCCTCCAGGGATGTCAGTTGGGCCTCTTCCTCCTTTTCCGAACCAGCCTCCACATCTTCCTCCTCCTCCTCTTCATTTTCTCCCCCTTCATCAGCATCACCCTCATTGTCTTCCTCATCCTCCTCATCCTCTTCTTCAGATTCATTCAAATTTCCTATAAACAGCCAATGACTTCTGAATGCCGCGGGAGCCTGCTCTTCCCCTCGCAGGGTGGAGAACTGGCACCAGGCACCACCCTCTTCGGCCACGGGGACGTTCCACAAGCAGGGCAGGACTGTCCCAAACGTGGCCCCCTCTGGCACCTCTCCCCACAGCCCCAGCTGCCTTCAGAGGAAACTCCAGGCCCTCCACCCCTGAGCTCTGCCGCCTCCTGTATAAACATCAATGACAACTTCCAGACCATTCTTCTGCCCAATTTCTCTGAACATCAAGTAACACCTGATCGTAGGACACAATGTGTTCCCTTTTCCTAAGCCTTACTCCAAAGAGGGGTTTAAAGGGCCTTGTGTCCCTGATGCCCTGTTCTCTGGAGCCGCCACCTTTGTAGCCAAGAAGGGAAACAGCCCGCCAGAGTGCCCTCCCACTCACCTGGGTGCTCTCCCCGCTGCAAGGCCAGCAGCTTCAGTTTCTCAGGAGGAATGTAATCTCCTTCCTTCTCCGACACGAAAGGCGAGAGGTGAGGGGGCAGCTGCACCCCAGGGAAGTAGTCTGCCACAGGGAGGAGGAGCCGGGCATTCACAGAGTCAAACACCCACTGGGGCTGCACGTAGTACCTGGTGCAGAGCAGCAGGAGAGACAGGTCACAGGGGCCACTCGAGGCCCAACTGCATCCGCGGGGGCCTTGAGACAGACCTCCGCACCCAGAACCCCAAACAGGTGGAGGAAGATGAGGGCTTAGGGGCCTACCTGCCGATGATGGAGGTCTGCTGCCCAGGCCGGTCGACAATCTGGTGGGTGATGCAGGAGTCTGTGACATCATAGGTGGCCCCGATGCACAGAGACTTGTCCCATGACACGTCCCCCCCAAAACTCCTACAGGAACAGGAAGAGCCCACAAGACACCTCAGGCATGAGGTGCCTGCCCTGGGACCCACTGGCCCACAAGCTCGCCCTCCTAGGACTCACCTGTCCCGTCCCCACCCCAGGATGCCCTCGTCTGGCCGACACCTCCGGTGCCGGCCCCCGACCTTCTGTTCTAAGCTGGTGAGAAAGTGAGGCCAGCTGCCCTCTGATGAGAGCTTCCCGTGTGCTCAGGGCACGCTGAGCACTCTCCACAAACTGCTCTGTTGAATCCTCACAACAGCCCTGAGAAGTGGATACTGACACCATCCTGATGTCACCAATGGGCATCCAGCGCAGGACCCGGCCCAGAGCCAGTGCTGCAGGCCTCCTCACCTGACGACAAAAGCCAAGGCCTCGCGGGGCACCTCGCGGTTCAGGAAGAACTTCAGGCCCTCGAAGAGCTTCTTGTGCTTCTCCTGTGCCTCCAGCTCCTTCCTGCGGTCCTCTTCCTGCGCCGCCATCTCCTGCCGCGAAAGGGGCCAGGCCTCACTCCGTCAGGCCCACCCAAACCCCCACTGGAGGGCAGGGGTTGGAAATGATCACCTCTCCAGCTTCCTTTTAGATCCTTCGGTCCCAACCACCTCACCCCCCATCCCCCCAACCCTTCTGGAAGGCAGCACAGTCCTCACCCCATCAGCAGGAAATTCATCCACCTCGGCCTCCTCCTCCACAGGCACCACCACGCGGGCCAGACTGGCACTGAGAGCCGCCAGTTTCTGCAGGAAAGAAACAGGGCTGCAAGGCTGAGGCTTGCCGGTGGGCAGCCTCGTCTGGGGCCGTGGCCGGCGGGGGGAGGGGTAGCAGTGACAGTTCTGGGACATCAGTGAGTTTGGGTTCCAAGGGCAAGCCCCAAGACCACCCATTTAGCCATGAACACCCCCACCCCTAGGCCAGGGACCACCCTTCTGGGAGATGCCGGGCCAGTGCTCTGGAAGCCTCTCTCACCTCCATAGAGCTCTCCGAGTCCAAAGCATAGGTGTCCTCCCTGGCCTTCAATTCTGTGTGGGCCTGACCCTCGAGCTAGGAGGCAGGGGAAAGGTCAGAGGAAGAAGACACCCACAGCCCCCGCCTCCACGTGGGGAGAGAAGGCCGTGTCCCCTGTGGGGTGAGGAGGAGGTGCTGGGGTGGGCTGGGGCCCTACCTTGGGAGGGTAGTGCAGGTTGAGAGACTGGTAGAGGCGGAAGTTGACGAAGCCCAGCAGGGTGGTGTAGAACTCGGTGAAGGTGGCCATGACCCTGTAGTCCACGTCTGTCGGGTGCTGGGGGGCACAGGAGGCGCATCAGCAGTGTGGGTGCAAAGACGGCACTGACGACCCACATAGGCCGGGGGGGTCTGGCCTGCTCAAGGACCACAAGCTCCTCCAGGGCGGCCCTGCCTTCAGAGCTCTGCCCCACAAGAAGAGGCTCTGTGGTGTGTCCCCACCCAGGAGCATTCTGGCACCAGCGAGGCTCTAGACAGAGGTCCCAAGGGTTAGGGATGTCCTGGAGGCCCGTGCCAGTTCCCCAAGCCATAAAGAGGGAGCTAGGAGTAAGAAAAGGGAAGACTTTGTCACAAGAGGGGCCCTCCCTCTCCCCCACCCCAGCATTCCCCCTCATCCTCCAAGTCTCGGCTCAGACTTTCATCCTCGCAGAGGTCGCCTTCCCCAACCAGTCTGGTCAGAGCTCATGCCTTCTCTGTGCCCATCCCACAACCTTCGTTCAATGCCTTCTCCGAGCACCCGGGGCAGTGTTCCCGGAGCCCAGCCCCATGGCTGGCCCAGCTCGGAGAGGCAGCCCTGGAGTAATCTGTCTGCCCAGGTGGGACAATGGGTAGACAGCCCTCGGTGCCTACAAGCCCTGGCAGGAGCCCTGGGACGGACACTCAGAATTCGGTGACCCCACCTCAGGCCCAAGCCAGAGACAAAAGTACAACCCGGGAGGACCTGGGATAGGCTGGGGCAGCTGGCCGGCTCGGCCCCAGGGAGCTCTTGAGAAATGGCGGGCAGAAAGCTGCCTGCTTGGCGCAGACGCACAGAGCCACCATCTTGAGCTGCCGACCCAGCGAGCAGGGGACAGGGAAGAGCTCATCTTGGCCCCCGAGGAGCTGATAAAGCAAAACAGGGCAAGGATCTGAGCCACATCAAAGCACCTCGACTCTGGAGCAGCACTGTCCCCCCCCAACCAGGGAGGCTAGTCCAGCCCTGCTGACCCCTGGGACCTGGATGGGAGGATTGCCGAGCGATGCCAAAATCAGTAGTGATCACAACGTCCCTTTTGTGCTGGGCAGGCCCGTGACTCTGAGCTGTTTCTCCACTCTGCCATCAGGGCAGTGACCTGGGCTGTGGGGGTACAGCGGCCAAGAGGTACCCACCTGGCCCCCCACTCACACTTTCATCTTCCCAAGAGCATCTGCCAGGGCCCTTGATGGGCCTGGCGAGTAAATGAGCACCAACTCCACTTTCCCCAGCACAGCGCTGAGGAGGGCCCCCACCCTGCCAACTGGCCCCACTACCTGCCTGGGTCCCACTGTGGGGAGCCCAGCACTGGCTGCTCAGGGGAAGTGGGCACATCAAGGCTCAAGGCTCAGGGCCCCGTCCCCCATCCTCCTGCTGAGAGGAAGTAGCGCAGGACCCAGGACCCCGTCCCCCATCCTCCTGCTGAGAGGAAGTAGCGGCAGTGAGCTGGTGGGGAGGAAGGAGGAATGGGCGGACGTTCCCTTCCCCCAGAGCCAGCTGTGTGGAGGCTGGCCTCCACAGGGGCCTATTCACCACTCGGGAGGACACACAAAGACTAGTCTGAGCAGCATGGGGGTGGGACATCAAAGAGAAGGAAGGAGACGGGGACCAGAGAGGAAGAAGGGAAGGCCAGTCAAAGAAGGCAGGAAGGGAGGAGGAGGAGAGGAGGGACGGAGCGGGGAACAGGGAAGGCCGAGGCTCTGGCACACACGCCTGCCCCAGGGAGTGGGAACAGGGACTGCTGAGGGCCACGCCCGCCACTCACCCACAGGCAGACTGCAGCCTGCCACCAAACATCACCACTGCTCCACAGCAGAGCAGGTTCCGGCCCTTGAACCCCCGCCAGCCCAGGGTAAAGGAGAAGGGCCTGGATCCCCGGCTCACCCTGGAGCACTGGACAACCTGGTCAGCAAACCCCCTGCCCAGCCAGGCTGGCGCATTTGCTCTCCACTGAAGGCGCCAGCTCCCGCGCAATGCACAAGCAGGAAGCTGGGCTGCATGCAGGCCCACACAACGGTAAGTCAGGCGGAGGGCCTGGTCAAGACCCTCTGGGGGCCTAGAAGCTAATGATGCCCCCTAATGAGGCAAACCCAGGATTTCTCTCCATGGGTCCCTGCCAAAATCCGCCAGTCTGAAAAAAATAAATAAGTAGCAGGACCACCTGGTGCTTGTGCTCACCCTCCCCAATCTCACCCAGTCCCCAGCCCTGTGAGGGAAGCTGAGGCGTTCAGGAAAGCAGCTTGGCCAGGGTCTGACAGAGGGTAGGCCTGGGCCGGGCCACTGTGCAGGCCTCAGCAGCCGCTCACTGTTCATTCAGCAACCCCAAAGGGCCAAGCACCAGGCACTCTGAAGGATTTTCTTTCTTAAATCTTCACAACAAGGCTCAGAAAGTGGAAGCCCACCATTAACTGAAGCACATAGGTGAAGGAACGTGTCTAAGGTCACCAGCTAGGGGGTACCAGAGCCAGGCTGGCTCCAGCTCTGACCACGATGTTGTGCAGCACATCCCCCATCCCACTCTCCACCCCAGCCCCGGCCAACACTCAGGAACCCAGCGCTGGATGCTGCAGGGCAGCAGAACCATCCCTTCACCCAGGCCCTTGTCTCTGTCTAGGAGCCCGAGAGGGAGCAACGACTGAGCACGAGCCCCTGCCCATAGGCACACTCACGTCGTGGGAGAAGGCATAGGGCGTGATCCACACGATGGGCTGTCCCAGCACCTCGGCCTGGTAGTAAATGCCTTTAATGGACAGGAAGACCTGTGGGTGGAGAGGGGACAGCACGGTGAAAACCACGGGGCGGGAAGGGAGGGAGCGAGGGGGGCGCCCTGCCAGGTGGCCCTGGGCTCACCTTGCGCAGGGCACGTGCGGCGATGATGTAGTGCAGGAACTCCACAGCAAGCCGGCGGCACAGCTGAATGGTCTGCACGTGGCACTTGCCAGTCCGTGGGAAGGTGGAAAAGAGGAAGCACATGGAGAGGGCATCATCCAGGTCCCGCAGAGCGTCTATGAACGTGGGGTACCTGTTGGCCAAGAGGGCAGTGCTCACAGGCTACGTCAGCTGGGGCCTCCTGACCTCCCTACCCCAACCCCGTCGGCCACCCCAAACTTGCCCTTCCCCAAGCCAAGCCTTGCCACTGCCACCTCCTGACCAGACAGTCAGGCAATGCCCAGAGGCCTGGCAGCACCAGCTCCCCCACAGCCTTGGAACCACGTAACCAGGACATGCCCACTTAGCTCTGAGGATCAGAGAAATCCTGACAGGGGTGCTCAGGACACCCAATGCTCACCAGGGACTCAGCCTTGACCCACTTCCATGTGTTGTGGGTAGACCGAGCCAGTGGCTCTCTAACTCTTTTCCAAGGTGGAAACTTCAGTTCAAAAGGAAATCTATCTGGAGATCCAAGACAGAAATCAGAAACACGTGCCGCTGACCTAGTGTGCCAGGGTGGAGGGTGGCGGCCTGCCTGTCCTCAGCAGCACTTGTGTCTTGGCCTGGCCACAGGTCACCAGAGTGGGTTATGTCTTGTCTCTCATCATCCAGACCTCTGTCTAGTTTATAGAACCAGTTAGAACCAGGCAGTAAAAATGCTGGAACTGGGTCCTGGGCCAGAAAGAGCCAGAGCAACAAAGCCACAGCCAGGAATCCTGTGGCAAATTGGGAAGCTGACGAGAATGAGCCACCTTTGGCAGGATCCACTACTGTGCGGCTGCCCCACTGAGGGACGGAGGCGTGGGTCATGGAAAGGACACTGGAGTATGAGTAATGATACCTGGAGTCCAGCCCCAGCTGTGACCCAGAGTGGATCACTTTGCCTTGCCTGACCCCAGTGGTTTCATTTGGAAAATGACATTGTTGGACCAGACTGTTGGTTTAAAACTGGGATCTGGCAGCTCCCTGGCAACGCCTGGAGACAAAACAGGGCTTCAAGTCTCCCTCCCCTGGCCAGAGCAGCTGTCAGAGCCTCTGGCATCCAAACTGCCTTCCAGGAAGCTTCCTTTTGCAGAAAGTGTCCTGCTACTTCAGAAAAGAACTCGGTGAAAGCCCCGGGACCAGAGCGAGCCAGGGACCTTCCAGCCCGAGGTGGCATCACTCACTGCAACAAGTCAGGAGGGGCCTGCCAGGTCTTCAGACCCAGACCAAGACGGAAGAAAGGCTGCAGGGATCTCCCACAAGACAGGAGGAGAGGCATCCGGTCTCCTGCTGCAGAGGCGGGAGCCTCCATCGGCCCCCTCTAGTGCCTCCAAGCTTCCTTACTCTCCACAGACAAAACCAGCACCCCGAGCCCTGTGTAGAAACAGCACCAGCCATTTCTGAGCCACCTGCTTCTCCCTCTTAAGCAATGGCTAAGGAGATGGGGTGATGAGGAATGGGAACACCACAACCACACCGCCACTTAGAGCGTGCGTGAATCCACATACTCGCTTTTTTCTTGTGCCTTTTTTTCATTTGTTCCACACAACAGCTGTGTGGCACAGGCAGAACAGGACTATCACCATCTCTCTGTTAGAGGAAGACATGCTCGGAGCAGGAACGGTTCTCAGGCCGCCTATCTCGCGGGCTGTGGGGCAGGGGTGAGAACACCAGCTGTCGAGCTCCTAGGCCTGGGCTCTTCCTGTGCTAGCCCACTGCTGCCTGACTCAATGAAGCCAAGTCCATGCAGCCTGGAGCTATGTGTTCCCAGGCCATCAGCCCCAAAGAGAAGTTGGACATTCACTTAGCCCCGGGCTTCTGACCCTTACTACTAACGACATTTCGGACCAGGTTGTTCTGTGCACCTGTAGGGTGTTTAGCAGCATCCCTGGCCTCTACCCCTTAAATACCAGTAGATAGCCCCCATCCAAGTCACGAGAACCAAGTGTCTCCAGACATTCCCAAATGTCCCCCAGGGGGGAAAATTGCCCCTGTTTAAGGCCACTGACTTAGCCAAGGGACTGCTGAGGCGGCTAGGTAAGGAAGTTAAGATCAGAGGGGTCCAGCCATGTCTTCCAGGTCTGCCCATGCATCTGGTCTGTACTCCCAGAACTCTGGCGCTCCCTCTCACCACAGGGCCTTTGCACTTGCTGTTTCCTCTGCTCAGACCATGCTTCCCCCGGCTGGCTCAAATGTCTTCCCTCAGAGAGACCTCTGACAAGCCTGTAGCTAATGTATGTCCCCCAGTTCCCTTCAGGCGGTTAGCATCCCTCACGGCACTGACTGTGACTTGCAATCATTATAGAAATCTGTCAGTTTGTTTTTCGGTCTGCCTCCTCCAAAACGATGCCCGCAACTTGAGCAGGGTCTTGGTCTTGTTCCTCACTGTATCCCCACTGCTAGGACTGAGCCCAAACTCACCGCTCCTTGACAATGTGGTCAAGCTTGTAGTTGGGCTTGTTGTCCTTCAGACGCTCCACGGTGTTCCATTCACTCTTCCCATAGGCCTTCCGGAGCTTCCGGACGAACACCTGGAAGAGAGGAGACCACTGATGCTGGGGCAAAGGGCTCCCGGAGACCCCTCCTCCATGGAGGGACACGAGGGGCGGGAGGACTCTCAAGGTCTCCTGAAGCTGACGACAGCTGCCTGACTGTGCCATCCACCCCCTCAGCCCAGGATCTGCAAAACAGCCAACTCCAAGGAACATCAAAACTGACCCACACTGACAAGCAGCCAGCCCGCTGTGGCCCTGTGATGGATGAACAAGGACAAGCACTCACAGATGTGCTGACTCCACAAGTTTAGGTGAAAACGTACCACTTTCAGCCCTACTGTCCAATTGAGGAGAGGCCAAGTGACCTGCTAGTGAGGCAGATCAGGGCCGGGAGGGCCAGCCTTCGTTCTCAATGTCAGTGTGGAAATGAAACAAGCCACAGGTCCATGTGTGGGGCTGAGTCATGCAGGAAAATGCAAGTGAAGCCAGCAGTGGGCCCAGAAGGTCCTCCAAACCAACCAACTTCCCTCCAAGTACTTCTAGTCAGGGCTACCCCCACTCCTCTTCAGAGGCTCAAAGGCCGCCTCTGTTGAGGTCATGAACAGCATCTCCAAGACAGACATTTCCCACAACAGGCTCGCTTCCCATGGAGTGATGTTAAGCAGTTGCAAAACCCAGTAGCAAAACAGGGCCAGCCACCTACCCTGATGGACTGGGGCAGGAGGGCCAGCAGCAGCTGCTGGCCAGTCTCTAGTGGCCACCAGGTGGCGCCTACCCCTCCCAGCCAAGGGCCTCTGCCCGGCCCTGCCGTCCAGCAACGGCTTTAGCAACAGCAGTCTACTTCCAATTATTTGCATTTGGTATAAACAGGCTTCTACTTTCCCTGTGGTATTTAAGCATTTACTGGTTTCTATTTGTGGAATGAAAAGCTTGGTCTCCTGGGAGCAATTCCAGAAAGGATCTGAATAGGAGCAGTTTCTTTGGGCAAAGAACATACCACAGAGCCCCTTAAATAGCACCATCTTTGCCTCAGAGGCAATAAATTTACTCTATTTCCATAAGAACCAGGGTAAAGATATGACAGGTGGAGCATTAATCATATGCTGGGTTCTGTGCAAACGATTTCCACGTGTGCCCTCAGTCAATCACCACGACACTCTTCCGAGGTGGAAGTACCTCACCCTTTGTACAGTCTTGTTCGGTGAGGCTGAACAATCTGTCCAAGGTAACAGTTAGCAGGTCAGAGAGCTGCGCTGGGCCCCATCCAGACCCCAGAGCCCGGGCCTCACCTTGTACTCCCGGAATTTGTTGACGATGGGTTCATGGAGGAGGAACCTGATGTCTTTGATAAGGTAGAAAGTTCGGGCTGCCGTGGAGCCCTTGTTCACCTTCTTCTTGTGTTTCGGTTCATGGGGATAAATGCCCTTTAGGATGCATAGCCGCCTGGAAGACAAAGGCCATTCCTTCTGTCAGTAAATGTGCAGAGCACTGCCCACGCCAGGCCTGGGAAACAGCAGTGAATGGGGAACACAGGGGCTCTGCCCTTGGAGAACTCATATCCTAGTATAGGAGTCCGAGAACCACAAGTTCCCCGAAAATCACATCATGCAGACTGTCACAGGCACCAGAAAGGAAACAATGAGGATGTTAACAGGGGCCAGCTGGCAGCCACCCCTTTTACCAAGGGGAGCCAGGAAAGATCATGCTGAGAAATTGACAAGATAGCCATATAAAAGGTAGAAGGAAGAGTGTCCTAAGAAGAAGGACAAGGGCCGGAAGGGTGGAAAGCGCTGAGCACACCTGAAGGACTAAAAGTGGGCCAGGTGGCAGGGCCCACAGGCCATGGAGAGTCTGGATTTGACTCTACAAGGAGTTGAGACCTCCGAGCTACAGGATCAGGGGTCTCTCCTACCAGAAGAGAGGGAACGGGTGACAAGACTCAGACAGAGACCAGCAGTGCACCGTACCAGTGGGCCCATTCTGATGACTCAGGGCGCAGGACCCAGGTCTCCTCCAGCTTCCCCACAGACCACACCCAGCAAAGCACAGCTCACTAAAGCAAGGCCACGCAAGAAAGACGAGGAATATTAGAATTTCAGACAGAGTTTGCAGCAATGCAAGTCAGACGGACGCAGCCGAGTTTTCACTGTGTGATCCACTGCCCAGGCACCCTGAGGGCACCCTATTCCACTCCTCCCACCTCACCTGAAGTCGGCCAGGCTCAGCTGCAGCTTCTTCCGGGCTTTGTTTCGGGTGATATAGTTGGTGGCGGAGCCTCGTTCATACTTGGGCAGGAAAAAAACAATTCTCCATTAGCGATGACTGCAGTGACCGACATCAGCCTCCGGGTGTTCCTTGTGCCAGAGGCACTAACACTCTGGATGAGTGGCCTAAACGCTTCTGGGACAGGAAACTCTGTAGGGAGGGAGCCCACCCTCTGAACGAGCTCTTGCAGCGTTTCTTTGCAATAGACAGCATAAATGACACATACAGCTGCACGATGCTGGGGACCCTGTGGTTGCTATGGATCACGTGCTTGCCAAGCACTTAGCAGCAGCTCTGAGTATTGGCCATTATGATGAGTGATTTCCACACATTTCATTTAATCCCCACAACACTGTGAGGTGGATGCCACTAAAACCCCCACTTCACATGGGAGGAAACAGGCTCAGTGACATAACCTGCTCAGGTCACACAGCTTTTTAAGAGCTGGGGCTGGGATTCAAACCTAGGTCTGAGCCCAGAGCGGAGTGTCTAACCCACTGAGCCAGGGTTCTCAACTTTTTTTTCATTCTAATCACCCCACCACCCCCAGAAGCCCTTTTAGACCTTTTCCCTGCACTTACTCACCCCCTCTCATGGCCCCATGAAATGTCAATACTCCAGATACCAGAGATCTGTTTGTGTAACGGGTTCCTTTGGAGGGCCACAAACCACTGTAATATCTAAGATCCCCCCAACCCATTTTTGTTCCCTTGGGGGTGATATCATCTGGTTGAGAATGCATGCTGCAAGCCACAAAGCCTCTCCCTTTCCCCATTCATTCATTCACCAGACCTCTACTATGCTCCAAGCATTAAACTAGATACTATGAGGGCAATAGAGACAACAGGCCTGGTCTCTACCTGTCCCCACGGAGCACGTTGGCTTGCGCAACCATGTGGATGTCTGTGGTGCCAAGACGCTGCCTCACACTCACATCTCTGTATCCCTGATAAAGAGCAGCAGTGCACTGTACAAAGAACACTGCGATGCTAACCAAGCACGTCTTTTCCAAACAAGCCCTTCCTCTGGAGTAAGGCAATAGGGGCCTCAACGGCCAGGTCCAGCTCTAAAGCTGTAGCCTCCTGAGGGGTATGTTTGTGAATAACTTCACAGTCACGAAACACATCATACACACATACAGAGTGACGAAGATTAGCCCTGAGCTAACTAACATGCGTTGCCAATCCTCCTCTTTTTTGCTGAGGAAGACTAGCCCTGGGCTAAAATTCGTTGCCAATCCTCCCCTTTTTTCTGAGGAAGACTGGCCCTGGGCTAACATCCATGCCTGTCTTTCTCTATTTTATATGGGACGCTGCCATAGCATGGCTTGATAAGTGGTGCACAGGTCTGCACCCAGGATCCGAACCTGCGAACCCCGGGCCAACGAAGCAGAGCATGCGAACTTAACCACTACGCTACCGGGCCAGCCTCCAAACATTTATTATTTGTCTATTGGGTATCAGGCCCACGCCAAGTCCTGGGGATACTAAGATGAGTTTAACACTGTCTCAAAAAGCAGAGTCTCCATTAAGTGTTTCCCACTGCCTTATGCCACACCTACCTCTACCACCATACTAATCCTTTTAGGATAAGTAGTTCTCAACTGAGGTGATTTTACTGTGTGTGTGTGTGTGTTGGGGGGGAGGGGATTAGGCATTTTGGATTGTTGGGTGCTACCGGCATCTAGTGGGTAAGAGCTCCAGGATGCTGCTCAACGTCCTATAATGCACACACAACAGCCCTTCCCGCAACAAAGCGTTATCTGATTCAAAATGGCTGTGAAACCCACCTTTAAAAACTGTCATGATTTGTTTACATATCTACATCGATGCCGCAAGGGAAAATTTTCCATCTTATATCTTTGTAGCTCCCATCACTAGCATTTACTGGGTGCTCAACAGGGTGTTGCATTAAACACAAATTGACAAGAGAAACTGCCAAGCTAAAGGAAATACTTGAAGCAACAACATCTTCCTCACTCTCATCCCTTCCCCAATCTTCTCATGCCACCAAAGTGATCCTCCAGACAGCAACAAGAACTCCTCGAAAACCGATCATGGTACTCCCCCTTGAGTTGAGTCCTACCGCATTTAGAATAAAATCTAAGCTCCTCATGGTGGGTGACAGGCCTGGTACAATCTAGTCCCTGTCCAACCCCAACCTCACCAGTTACCATTCTTCCCTTGGTTTACTATACTCCAGCCATCCTGATGTCCTTCCAATTCCCCACACACAGCAAGCCTGTCCCACCTAAGGGTCTTGGCACTTAGTTTCCCCTGCCGGGCTTGCTGCTAAGCACTCCCATGCCCCAGAACGCATCTGAGATCTTTCAGATTTCAGCTTAAATGTTATGACCCAGAGACACCTTCCAAGACAACACTAACTGATTTAAGTATCCTTTTGTATTCTTCACCCTCATCCTTCGTTTGCTTCCTTCAGAGCACATTTAACATCTGTGATCGTTTTATTTGGTTGTTTACTTTAGCGTCCATCTTCCCCACTAGGAAGTGGGCTCGGGGAAGGCAGGGACCACATCTGTTTATGTTTCCACCCCAGTGTCCAGGACAGGGCCTGGTTCAACAGGAAAGGGAATAACAAGTTCCAGAGATGATGACCTTGACGTAATGGTGAACGTTACGTAATATTTATCACTCTTTCACTAAACAGTTGCCCTCCAGCTCGCCCTGCTTTTAGAGTGAAGCTGTGTTTGATAACCTTAACTCTCTTTTACAGCCCTACTCGGGTTCTTTTCCGGATTTCACCGAACAAGAGCTGCCGTCCTCGCCCATCCTCGGACCCCTTCTCACAGCTGTCTCCGGCTGCACTGATACCAGCCGTTTCTAATACCCATGAGGGACCAAGGTCAGGGAAAGCCCGCAGTCCCCAGGCTCCGTCGCTCCGGTCTCCCACCTCCCGGGGGCCCCCGCCACCCCGGCATCTCCCCCATTCACCTTTTTCTTCTCCAGGCCTCCCATGGCTCCACGCTGAAAGGTCCACAAGCGCTGCGCTAACACCTAGCGCCGCTTCCTCGCGCACGTGCCCTCCCTAGGGCCCCGAGGCCCCCACGCCGCCGTCTGTGCGGGCTGCCCAATGAGGTGCCTGAGCAAGTCTACGGAAAGATGGGGCTTTCCTCCTCGAGATTTACAACGAAACCCTCTGAAATAAATCAGTAAGACCGGCCTTTCGAGCTCTTTCCCATGTATGAGCCCATTACAGTTTTAACGTTTAAACAATATACTCAGGCATTGCTATAATCATCCTGATTACGAACACGTCGTTTACACCCCGTTGCATGTTGGGATGAAGGGGGGCGGTAAACTTGAGACAGCGCAGTGTCTTCTGGGATGCAGAGGGGAGCCGCAGTCTGAGGTGCGTGAGCGCGAGTTGTGGTGGTCACGGTTACGGTTGCTAGGCGTAGTGGGAACTTGGCTCCCGGGCTGAGAAGCGGCGGCCGCCAGGGGCGCCAAGAGAGGGTGCGCTGGGTTCGCCCCCGGCATCGGCTTCTCCTTTATTTGTGGACATTAAAAATAAAACAGCCAGTTATCTTACTAGCAGAACGAGTTTATTCGGAAAAAATCAAAGAATTGCAATTTGGGACCCGCATGTTATGGTAGAAGCCATAGGCAAGTCCAACGATCAAAGGAGAGGAATGTTATTTTATAGGAAAAAGGAGGAAACGGGGAGGCGGGGGTTGTTTTGAACAAAAGTCTATTAGAGAGGAGCAAGAGTTCACAGTGGGGATGTTTTCTCATTGGCTGAGTTGCTGGGATAGTCGATTTTTTGTTTGGAATGCAATCTACATTTCTTTCTGTAATTGAGGACTCTTGCCTGTTGAGGACTTCTTTCTGTTGGGGTCGATAATTGACTCTCTGTCTTGAAATTGACCTCTGATGGTAGAAAGGGTGCGCTCCCCTTTCTGGCCTCCTAACTCCATTTTAAATGAGGTTTCCCTTTATTAATTTTTAGAGGTTTGCTCGCTTTTATGGGGATAAAATAGATCAAAAGCAGACTTTTTTACCCACAGAGGTAGAGAGACCTGAGAGGCCACTTACATTTTCTGAGCCTCAACGGTGCCTTGGAAAATGACGAAAAGCCAAGCAAAGTTATAGAACTCGTGATATATATTAAATGTGCATTTAACACATTTGAGCTTTTAGTATGTACACATAAATTCCATATTGTGTTCCTCAAATGATAATTACAAGGTTTATACAAATATTCACACCAAAGTGGTGTGGTCTGCGAGGTATATAAAATTTTAAAGTTGTTTGATATTTTCCTCCTTCAGGCCTCCAAATTCTGTTTGGAGATTGCCTAAAAATCTTAAATTTGAGGCCCTTGTGAATTTGACCTGACCCAAGGTCATGGTCATAAAATTCACCCTTTAGAGGTGGGTACAGACGTTAAGCACTGGCCAATGCTTGTTTTGAACAATGTGAGTTTTATTATCTATTTTAAATGAAAGCTAAAGTAAAATAAAAACCCAGCGATTCCACAGTGAAAAATGAAGTGAAATGGAAACCGGGTGTGGGCAGATGAGCTGGCAAAGACTTTGAAAGAACTTGCCAGAGAGGTGTGAGGAAGACCAGGGGCATATGGGGTTCTCAGCAGAAGACTGAGAAATATTTCAAAAAGGATCTGAGGACAAAAAGATTTCAAAAAAGAAAGAAATATTTCAAAAAAGATCTGAGAGCTGGCAAAGAGGAAGGAAAAAGAGACCACCCAGGCCAGAGGCAAAGGTTTGGGGGATTTGGAGAATGACAGAAGTCCATTATGACTGGAGCATGGAGGGTGTGACTAGACAAGAGGAGAGGGATGGACCTGAGAGGGTAGTAACAGCTAATTCATGAGAGGAACACGGGAGCAAGGCGAGTGTCATGAGCATATGACCTGAGCAGTCACCCACAGCCCTGCACTAGATCGAATGCTCCATCACTGTCTTAAAATTGTTAACAGTTTTATAAGAAGGCAGCCTGCATTTTCATTTCTCACTGTCCCTCACAAATCATGTAGCTGGTCCTGAACAGGAGGGACCCTGTTTTGCTCACATTGATTTTGAGGGGTCAGTGGAAGACACAGGTGGAGGTGTCATCAGGTAGCCTCACTGCAGAGCCTGCTGCTGAAACTTTGCTCCACTGCCTAATGAGCTGAACACTTCCCCTTTCTGAGCCTGTTCCAGAAGATTCCTTCGCAGCTTTGTGACCTTGGGCAAGTCTCAGCACTCTTCTGAACCTCTGTATCCTCATCTGTAAAGTGGGGATGATAGATAATGCCCACCTTCAAAGGATCTCCAGTGGATCTCTGGGAAAGGAGCCCATCTCATGATGTGGCATGGACAAGAGCCACCATTGAGTGAGAGCCTCCTAAGTGCAGACCCCTGGCCATGTAGCTTCCACAACGTCATCTTATTAAGTTGTCAAAACAACTCTAGGAGGCAGCTAGTTCCATCTTCATTTTTCAGTTGAGAGAACTGGGGCCCAGAGAAGTTAAGATGCTCACCTGGGTTAGCACAGCTAGAAATTAGCAGAGCTGGTATTTGAACCCTGGACTTTCTGACTCCAAACCCAGTATTTGTAAAGCTTGGGACTCAAGCAGAGGCTCGAAAGTGGCCATTAAGAGACTATTCTTCATTGGCACTAGCAACAAGAATTCACAGCTGCATTTCTTTTATTAGAGCACATTGTTTTCCCAATTATAAAATTAATTCTTGTCTAATGTAGATAATTCAGAAAATACTGAAAAGTATGAAGGAAAACAAATCAACCCTATTCCCACCAGCCCGAGATAATGATTATTAACATGTTGACATAGTTCCTTCCAGTCTTTTTTCTATAGCTCCATGTAAAAGCAATGGGAACAAAGAGAGTCATCCCATGGACACCATTCTGTATCTGGAGATGGGGAGGCCTGGCAAATACATCTCATCAATCCTTTGCTAAGGATGGAACTCCAGTTCCCCCATCCCAGCAATCCCAAATGGAGTTATCCCACCGGCCCGAGAGGAAGCCTGCCAGATTGGGGATTTGTGCATCTCACCCAGTTACTGTTGGGCAAACCCTGCTCTGATGCTTTCCCTCCTCCCACCCCATCTTGTGCTTCCCTCTTGGAAGATCAAGTCATTCCTTTCCCTGGAGAACAGGGACTACTGATGTCACACACACCTTCCAACCTGTCCCTGCCCATCACCTACTCCCTACTGTGAGCAAAGCATTCCCAGAGTGCCAGCCCCAGAGGGACAGAGGCAGTAGAGAGTGGGCCTTGAAGGCCCAGGCACCTGGGCTCAAATCCTGGTTCTGTTCTGGGCAGCTGCAACCTCTCAGAGCCTCTGGTCTACATCTACAACGTGGGAGTATAAATAACACCAACCTCCTGGAGTCATTGTGAGGATTAGATGAGACAAAGACAAGTAAATGCTCAATTAACAGCAGCTGTTGCTTTTTATTAGCGAGGAGAAGTGATCTGAATAATATTGATTGCCAGCAATTATTGAGTCCTTATTAAGTGACAGGCATAATCCCCATTAATTCTTTACAACCATCTTAGAGAAATATTGGAATTAGTTCATTTAAAGATGAGGAAACTGAGGCCCAGAGAGATGAAGTCATTTGTCCAAGGGCACACAGCAAGTTCATGGCAGAGCACAGGTTAGACCCCAGCTCTTCTGCCACTCGCCAAGTCCCCAGCATTATTCCAAACGGCAGACTTGCTGTGCCTTTCCCATGCCCTCCTCTTCCCGCCACAACTCATAACCCTCTTTCTCTGTCTTGGGAACAAACCTCCTTCAGGGAGAGGTCTAGGCACTGACACCTGGCCAAGGAGCCCACCACTGGTTGGTGGGGGTCTAAGGAGGGTGCTATTGACCTCCAGCTATTCCCAGTCCGCATCAACCATAGTCCACTTCTCCTTGCCCCTCACTAATCCCCCTTGGGAATGGGGATTGGGCTCCTCACAAAGTGGAAAGAGCCCCAGCCTTGGAATGAAGTAGATGAGGCTCGAATTCTAGGCAAGTACCCTTGGGTTGGTCACTCACCCTTTCGAGTCTCTGCTTCATTGTCCATGAAGGGACCAATAATGTCTTCCTCGCCTGCTTCTTAGGGTTGTTGGGAAAACGGTAGATCGTAAAGCCCCTTGAGTGGCAAAATCTGTAAAATATAACGGTGTTGTGACAATCATTACTGCCATCATCATACAAGCACGTAAGAACGGAGTATCATGGCCTAGTGTAGTGGTTCACAGTGGGGGCTCTGAAGACATTTGTTTTTCCCCATATGGATGTCCAATTGACCCATCATAATTTATTGAAGGAAATGTCTTTCCCCTACTAGTCTGTGGGGCCACCTTTGTCACAAAGCATACTCCATTTGGTTCCATTGGTCAGTTGGTTATCTTTGTGCCAATATCACGTGGTCCCAATTATGATAGCTTTATAATAGTCTTGATATCAGTAAAAGACGTTCTTTCAGTTTTTTGTCTTGCAAGATCTTGGCTATTCTTGGCCTTTTGCATTTGCCTAAAAATTTTAGAATCGGTTTATCAAGTCCCTCATACAACAACAAAAGACCTGTTGGGTTTGGATTGAAATGGCACTGAGTCCACGTATCGATTTGGGGAGACTTGCTATCTTTACAATATTTGGTTTCCCATCCCCCTACCTCACACTGTACACAAAAGTCAATCCTGGTTAGCTGTGGATCTAAATGTGATGGACAAAACAACAAAGCTTCTAGAAGCCTATAGTGGAGACAATCTTTATAACCTTGGGGTAGAAAAAGGTTTCTTAAACAAGGCAAAAAGCACTCTCCATAAAGGAATACACTGATATATTTCATTACATTGAAATCATAAGAGCTTCTCTTCATTAAATGCACCATTAAGTGAGTGAAAAGTCAAGCCATAGAGTGGGAACAGATGTTTTCAACACACACAACTAACTATGGGCTCCTATCCAGAATCAAAGAACTTGTACAAATCAACAAGTAAAAACAGACAACCCAACCAAATGGGCAAGAACCGGGACAGACATTCACAACAGAGGAAGTTCAGAGAGCCAGTAAACTCATTAAGAGGTGCTCAGTCTAATTAGAAATCCAGGGCATGCCTATGAACACTACAAGGAAATACTACTGCACTAAAATTATGAAGACTGACCATCCCAAGTGCTAGTGAGAATGTGGAGCAACTAGAAATCAGATATGCCACTAGTAGGAGTGTAAACTGGTACAAATACTTAGAAAAACTGTGTGGCATTATCTACTATAGCTGAATATACACTCTCCCTCTGAGCAGCATTCCCACTCCTAGGTATCCATCCAACAGAAATGAAAGCTTATGTCCACCAACAGTCATGTCCAAGAATGTTCACAGCAACAATTTTTGTGGCTTTTAATAGCAAATTTTTAAATAACCCCAAACATCTGAAATGTTCACCAACGATATACAACATGTATATTCATACGATGGAATACACATATAGCAATGAAAACAACTAGATTCCAGCTATTCACAACCCCAGGGATGAATCTGACAAGCATAATGTTGAGTGATAGAAACTAGACACCAAAGAGCACATGCTGCAAGTTTTCTCTTACATAACATTTGAAGGCAGGCCAAACTCAAATATAACCTTAGAAGCCAGAATGGTGCGTCTCTGATGAGGACAAGAGTTATAATTGGGAGGGAGCCTGTGGGGTTTCCAGAGTGCTGGACAGCTCTTCTTTCTTGATCCGGTTGGTAGCTACACACGTGTTTGCAGTAAGTCACTGAACCATACATTTACATATCAAGCACTTTTCTGTACCTGTGTTAAATCCTAACTTTTGAAAAGCTATTTTTTAAGGGACAATTCTTGAGCAGACAGAACTGGGTTCACATCTGAGCTCTGCTACTTTCTGGCTATGTGACCACGGTCAACTTATTTCATCTCACTGAGCCTCAGTTTCCTCATCCATAAAATGGGAACAATAATCGTACCTACTTGCTGGGGTGGTATGAGGATGGAAGGGCTTCAGGTGAAATAATGGTGCAAAGCCTGGGGCCTCACTCAACCAATACTGGCTAGTGATGACCATGAACCATATTCTACAGCATTATGTATGTCCTCTAGTCAAGGGTGTCTGAGAAAGAACTGGAAAAACGAAGTTCAAACCTCAGCAAGGGTTGCCAGGTAAAATACAGTATGCTCAGTTAAATTTTCAGTGTAAGTCTATAATTTTACAGGGAACATACTTGTACTAAATTTTTTTTCATTGTTTATCTGGAATTCAAATTTTATTAGGTGTCCTGTATTTTTATTTGCTAAATCTTGCAATCCTAACCTCATAGTTACCAGCTGTGTGTCCTGGGCTAAGTTGCTTGACCTCTCTGGCCTTGGTTGCCTAATCTGTAAAATGGGAATAAATCTCCCTGCCAGTGTGGACATAGAATGAAACTGATTCAAATAGATAGGTGTTCCCAGCACACACCAAGCTCTCTGTGTTTGTTCCTTTCCCTTCCCTTCATCTCCCTCCCTCCTCTTCTGTTCTTCTCTTTTCTTTCCTTGCCTAATTCCTAGGGTGGCTGGGGCTCCCCACAAGCATCATTAAGCCCTGTTGCTAGGCTTTGAAACTAAGAGATTGTGATTAGCTGTAAAGAGTAAGTAGTAAAGTTGTAGGATTTTTGTCTAAAACACACACACAGGGGCCGGCCCGGTGGCGTAGTGGTTAAGTTCACACACTCCGCTTCGGCAGCCTGGGGTTCGCCAGTTCAGATCCTGGGTGCAGACTTATGCACCGCTCATCAAGCCGTGCTGAGGTGGCATCCCACACAGAGCAACTAGAAGGAGATACACCTATGACGTACAACTATCTACTGAGGCTTTGGGGAGAAAAAACAGAAAAAGAGGAAGATTGGCAACAGATATTAGCTCAGGGCCAATCTTCCTCAAAAAAAGAAAAAAAAAAACCCCAGACACACGGTCAATTTTAGCAGGAAGGGACAAAGTCTGCTTCTTCTGGACTCAACCATAGGACAAACTCTAATTTTTGCTGAGGACATGCTCTGCTCTTTGCTTGTCCCTACCATAATTCGTGTGTCAGGTCTCTGACAGGAGCCGCATCCTCTCTCTGCACCTTCTACTGCAGCTCAGAATTTTATCATTTCTGGCCAAAGTCTGTTGCAGGACTCACAGAGGAGAGAGAAGACACAAAGCCATCTTTGAAATAAATTATAAAGATCAAAACAGGGTGACATAAGAGAGTTTCCGAGCATAAGATCAGATAACGCTTCTGAGCTACGTTAATAAAACAACTCACTAACCCATACATCACGGTCATTTGAACCACACTGTCCCAAAATAGGATTTTCTCTAATTTCCTGAGCAGCTGATGCAAATGGAGAGAATGTGAGAGTAGTGAGTGGGCTGTGTCAGGCGCTAAGTAACTCCACTTCGATGGAGTATTAAAAAAGTGGGAAGGAGGGGCCTTGTCTCCAGAAATGTCAGGCAAACCCTGACAGAGCTCAGAGGGTTAAGATGAAGGAAGCTGGAGTCAGCCAGACCTGGGACAGAGCCCTGGCCCTGCCACCCCCTAGCTGGGTGGCCTGGGTAAATTAATTAGCCTCTCGATAAAAGAGGTAAAGGTACATAAACAGAAGAATGTAGGCTGCATTTGGGGTGCAGGGAGCAGACCCTCAGCCCCCGTGGTAGGTGATGTCCTGCCCGTATTCCTGTGCACTCACCATTCCTGGGCAGGACAGCAGCTTCTCAGTGCAGCCTGGGTCCTCTGCCTGAGGGTTTCCAGGAGCCAGGTCGGCCAGATGTGCTAGGGAACCGATCCCCAGGAACGTTCTTCAAGTGATGACAAATGAGAATTGGTGGATATATACCCCAGGTGCTTGTCCCTGGGGTGGGACGACTCTGGGCACAGTCTACACCATCTCCAGGGGTTCCCTGGTAGGGCTGGGTCCTAGCTGCCCACAGCACTCACCTGCTCATGAAGACACCCTATGTCAGTTTCCTTTCCCTTCCCTGTCTCATTTCCCCTCCCCTACTGCTGCTTCCAAGGATCTGCCCCTTGTCTCAGTGTCTGCTTTTGGGGACTTGATCTGGAACACCCTCTGAGGCTCCTGAAGGGACGGATGAGGGGGCCTGGCTCTAGTTGTCTGGGCTCACGAAGGTGGCAGGGTAGAGTGGGCAAGCAGACCTGTGGTCAGCCCCCAAATCTTCAGCCCATGGCCTTGGAACCTATTGTGTGGGTTTATTTTGGCTGCAGCTGCTTCTCCTTCTTCAGGAGACTTTACAAATCATTTGCAGTCCAGGAACCCGTGCTGAGCAGAAGTTCATTCACCCTGAAATCTACACTGAGTGTTGTTGACTGTGCGTCAGGCACCATGCAGGGCTCTGGGGCCCCGGAGGTGAGGGTGTGGGAACATTTAGCAGAGGGAGTCTGGGAAGCCTTCCTGGAGGAGGAGATTCTGCTACCTGTCCCCCTCCCCTAGAGATCTTGATTTGATAGGTCTGGGTGTGGCCTGGGCATTGGCGTGTTTAAATCTCCCCAAGTGGTTCTAATTTGCTGTCAGGGTAGCAATCCACTGGTTGAAGGCCTTCTAGAAGCCCCGTCTGCTGGTTCAGCTGGTGGGCTGATGGGGGAAGGAGAGAAGGTCGACGGGGACTTCCAGGCAGCAGTGTCCCTGGCCTCTGTTGTCTTACCACCCTGGGGCCAAGGGGGTGGAGGAGGGAGCGGCCGATGGGATACCTGGGGAGTCAGGTTTCCTGGTGGTCCCCAAGTGTGTACCCCGGATAACCAGTCACTCCACACCAGCCACGCTCTGAGGGGAGCCCAGCTCTGAACCAGAATGTGTATATATATATATATGCACACATTCACTTACAGCATGGCACCCTGCACGTGATTAGTCTTTGGAGGCAGAAAGACATGCGTCTAATCCCGGCTTCGCCACACTAGCTGTGTGACATTGTGCAGGAGACTTCACCTCCCTGTGCCTCAGTTTCCTCATCTGCAACATGGCGATAATACTACCACCTCACAGAGAAGTGAGGCTTCAAAGGAATAACATATCAGTGCTTCTCAGTTGGGGCCAATTTGGCCCCCAGGGGCATTGGCAATGTCTAGGGGAGTTTTTGGTTGTCAGAACTGGGGGATGGTACTGGCATCAGATGGATGCTGTTCAATATCCCACAAAGCACAGGGACCCCTCCGCTCCACCGACTCAGCACCCCCAGCAACAGAGAATTATCTAGTACAAAGTGTCAATAGTGCGGCTGTTGAGAAACCCTGATCTAAGTCAGTCGTACTTAGGACTGAGCTGGACAGAGTCAGTGCTCCCAGAACATCAGTTCCTTTCTATTTTGTTTATTTACTGCCAAAATGTCAACCTGGCATGGTGATCCTGGGCAGTGCCTTGTGAGAAGAGAATATTAATTAATACATCTGGGGGGTTAATGAGAAGGAGGCGCTAGGCCAGCGCTCTCCAGCAGAAATATGATGCGAGCCAACATGCAGGCACACGTCATTCTGAACTTTCTCTAGTAGCCACATGAAGAAAGGAAAAGGAGACAGATGAGATAGTATAATATTTTTAATAATATTTTTTTAACCCAACCTATCAAAGATATCATTTTAACAAGAAATCAATAGAAAATATTATTAGATTATTATACTTTGTTTTTGTTTTTTTGCACTAAGTCTGCAAAATCCAGCATATATGTTACCCTTACAGAGCATCTCAGTGAGGACTTGCCACATTTCCAGTGCTCCGTAGACACATGTGGCTCATGGCTCCCATGCTGGACAACACTAATGTAAGACTAAGACCTTTCCACTCCCAGACGCTTGGTGATGAACGGGTCAGGCTGGGAGAGAAAGAAGATGAGGAGAAACAGGCTCCACTTCTGCTCTGGGTTCTTGGTTGGAGATTTTCTCCTATGTACGTTAAAGCTGGGGTGAGTGCCCATCATCAGTTACTCTATTCTTTACAGTATTTTTTCTTACAAATGCTGCATGTGTACATAAAAACATCCTGGAGGACAAGTTAACCTTCTCAGTCTTTTAATCCTTGTACCGACTTCCCTAAATACTGTGAAATGCCTGAAATAACATCATCCTGCCAGTAACTGCCTGCTGTTTCACGGTCTGCTTATGGGGCCTGGGTTCACAGGTTTGGATCCCAGGCGCAGACCTACACCACTCATCCAGCCATGCTGTGGCAGCAACCTATGTACAAAATAGAGTAAGATGGGCACAGTTGTTAGCTCAGGGCCACTCTTCCTCAGCAAAAAGGGGAAGAATGGCAACAGCTGTTAGCTCAGGGATGATCTTCCTCACCAAAAAAAAAAAAAGAAAGACAAAATGTTCTGGGAAATTTCAAAATGGATATCTCCCCATCCCCTCCAGGAGCACATGGGGATTTTCTTCAGTACTCACTGTGAGGACCTGGTAGGGCACCTGGTGGCAAAACTCAAAAAAGCGTGGGGTCCGCTGATGACTGGATCACCCTGGAGTTTTTACTCTCAGACTTGTCTACACTGCGTCTCCAGCAATTCCTACAGTTCAAGTTGACTCACTCAGACACTGATTGCCACAGAGGTTTCAGCTTGTCCTTCCGATTGTGGAGGCCGTGGTTTGCTCTATAACCTCACTTTTCTGATGGATCTAAAAAGAGTTGTTCATTTTCAGTTTGTTTGGCTTTTTACTTGTTAGGATGGAGTGGTGATATTAAGCTGTTTAATGCTAGAAATAAAAATTTAAATAGATAATTTCATACTTTTGCATGTAAAACTGTAGCTTTACAAAAAGTCTCCCTTAGCTTTTTTTGATGTAATGCACAACTTGTTTCTCCTAACCCTTCATCCCTAACTTTTTTCAGAGGCTAACCTATAGTAATTTCCATAACCTAGCAACATTGTCAGTTTAAGGCACTTATATTTTGGAGGACTAAATCACACAAGATGATATTTTCTCACAGGTCTTAGAACACCAAGACCTTCTAGTAGATAATGACCCTCCCAAGGTAAACTTGTGTTCACTCGTTCGGCCAGGTATCTTTTGATCATTGCTCAGGTAACTGGTGTATCTTTAAGGCCCCATAAATACATGTTTTTTTGGAATTGGCTACTGTGTGGACTCAATCACCAAAAGCATTTTTGACACCCTGGTCTGATTCCTTTAAAACTGGCTCTGGGTTAAGATGAAGTGGTTGCTTTTTGAACAAAGCAGCTTTGTGTCATGGAAACAGCCTTGACTTGGGAGCTTGTCTCCTGGGTTTGAATGCAGCTCTGTAACTTGTTAAGCTGTGAGATTTCAGACAAGTTAATTCACCTCTAATTTACCTTCCTGAATACTTACACTGCACACTTTACATCCATTAATTCAACCCTCACCACAGACTTATATTGTTTACTCTCCCCACTCCTTAGATGGAGAAACTGAGGTGCAGAGGTAACTGTGCCCAAGTTTACAAGCTTCTAAGTGAAGAAGACGGAAGTGAACTCAGGCGTGGTGCCCCAGCACTGATGCTCTGAATTACTGAAATGCATTTATCACACTGAGAAGGGTTTCTCTCAACCATGGGATCAGTCTTAACCATGAGAGGTGGTTCCAGCATCTGTGTATATTATGGAATTACCTGAGTCTACAGAGATCCCAAACACTGTCCATCATTATTAGGTGGCCTCAGTGGTCACATAGGACAGGTATTAGTGAATTTAATTGAAAACTTTGTTATTGGTGTGAAAAGTGCATAGAAGTCCCAGATACTCTGGTCAGCTCACAGATTCCAAGAGTTGGGAGGCAGCACTTAGTAATACCGATAAACCTCTTTCAGTGCTCAAGTCATTCTTAGCAGCTGGTGCAAAACAGATTGGGACCAAGAAATCTTTTAGTGATATTTGATAGCATTATCACCATGAGACTTAGAAATCCTTAGATCTTGCAGGCTACACACACTAGGAACAGTGACAAATAAGAAATCAAAGCATCAATTGGTTGTTAGTTCAACACCTGTGTTGCAACTCTATTGTACTGCTGAGCTCTTAAGAGCATCAACCCACGCCTGCTTTCTCTAATAAACGAACCTACTAGTGACAAGTTAGCAGAGAGAGCCTCCATACTCAATGAATATACTCATAAAGAGAGAAGAACGTTTGATTGGAAAATATCCTGTGATTAATAATGATTAGTCTAAACAATATAATTTCAATATTCCCAAATATCCCATAATTTACTATAACAAAGGATTAGTGAATAAATACAATAGAATGTTTTGCCTAAAAATAAATTTGAATCCACCAATTAAAGTTTGGTGTTAATTAAGAGAAAATCCTAAAAAACAGCCAAAAAATGCAGTTGCAGTATGTGCGGCTTGGTTGAGGTAGAAATGGTATTGGACAGTGTCAAAAAGACTTGGCAACAGTCTCAGATTGAGGCATTTATATTTAGAAGGAATTAATCATACAAGCTAACATAGTTTCACAGGTTTAAGAAAACAGTTTAGTTGGACTTCAAAACAAGCAGCACGTGTGATGGGACTCTATCATTGACTCATTGCACGTAGTTTAGGACCATTTACAGAACGACTATTTCATGTTGCTTTAGGTTCCCAGTAGCCAATATCAAGGACTTAGTTTCTCTTTTCTTTCCTGTTCCTCTTCTTTGCTTCTCCTTCCCAGAAAAAGGGTATCCCAGTAGCAACCCAATCCACGCTTTTTAACGAACCACACTCATAAACTCTCCTATTATCTAAGTTAAGCAGAGATCACTGAGTCAACAATGAGCAACGCCATCAATGACCAACAATTACTGTGTCCTCCTAGCCTCTCAAGAGGACCGACTGGAGGACTGTTCTAATAGAAGGACAGAAGAGGAGGACCCATCAAATACAAAGGCAAGGTCCCTTTTCTTTGCCTGAGATAGAAATTTTGCTTTCTTATTTTCTCTCTTTTTCAATTGAGTTCATATGTTAAAATATTGCAATGTACGTTATAGATGTTACTGGTTTATAGGCTGGTGGCAGAGCAGAGCTTTACCAGCCAACTGACTCAAAAGGACATTTACAAATGGCAGTACCAGGTTAGAAACTGTATGATAAGGAACATTTTCTTTGGAAGCAACGTCTCCTCCTTGGATTCAGTATTTTCTAACCGCCGACCTAAATGGACTTGATACATCCTCCAGAAAAAACTCATGCCTTTTCCACAGATGCACTCTATGCTTGCACTGGGGGCCTTTGACTTGACTACTGTTTCTCATCTGCTTTTCAGTCGTCACTAAGAGAACCAAAGATGTGTGATAACTGGCCTACACATGATATAATCCCCACGGTTTTGTTTCTGTAATTGCAGGTGACCTTAAGAACATGCATAAATAATATGTATTCTGGAACAATGCACTTCCTGAGAAAAAAATAGATGCTAAGAGAGGTGGGGTATTTTTTCTGGCTTTAGTCTGGAGAGAAAGACATTGACATTCCACATACAAATGTTTGCTTTACAGTCCATGGAAACAGCTTTGTTCCCTTTAGGTGGTGTGGGGTTGTGTGCATGAGTTTTCAAGGGTATGTATGTGTGAATTTAAGCGCGGTAATTGTGCTTATTGCAAAAGCTCCAATGTCCTGCCATAGGAGGGGAGAAGCATAATATTGAGCACATTTCTAGCCTCCACTCTTCACCACAATGTATATTTAGATCTAAAATTCTAGACTGGATTATTCTCAGATCACCAAGAAATATGCAGAAAACTACACGTGCTATGTGTTGATAGGCACATAAATTAGTCAATGTTACGTATGACACTTTTATCTCTGAAGTACTCTCTATTTGGCAAGTTTCTCATATATAATGGTGTCCAGTCTCTAAAATTTCAAGTTAATAGAATTGGAGTCAAGAGTTATAATGATCCAGCGAAATGAGGAAGTGAGAGGTTGAAAGGGATGTCCTTCACCTTCTCTCTCTCATTTCAAGTTTTACAAACTGTTTGCAATGCCTTGTTAAAGGCCTCTGACTCCACAGAGCCCAGGGGAAAGAGCAGGGTAATCTTGTAAGATCCACCATGGCTACAACTGGAGTAGGGAGGAATGGGTTATCTACTCTAATAACTGTCTTGTTGAGGTTTGTGTTTCTGAAGGGTGGCTTGTGGGAGCATTAGTGATAGCAGCATGGCAGCAGTGATGAAGAAGAGACCCTAGGTAGGTAACAACACTCAAGGTAGGATCCAATGTGAGACTGCTCACAGGATCGGGGGTAGGCTGAAACTGTGCCTAGTCCTCATGAGAAGGAGGGCTGCTTGGCTAGGGAACTTTATCTGTGTGAGCAGATTAGGGAGGAGAATGTGCAGTTAGGCCATGTGAAGCCCTGCCCCTTTTCCCCCTTTTACATGTAATATTGGGCATTAATTTTAGGCCTTATACCACACAATGTCATGTGCAGAAATCCATGAGACAGTGATTAAGCTTCTCTTTGTAGAATTCCCCCATTATTTCTTTTCCTCTATTTTTGAACCTCATACTGAAGGACCTTATCTTATCCAGGCAGGTGAGGTCACTAGAACTTCAATGTCCATGAAACCTCTTCCCAGATCTCAACACCTATTTTCTTAGCATTGCCCTGGTTTCTGAACCTACATCTGCACCATTGAATCATGTTGAGCAACGTTGAATGGCCCAGCCAGGGAGCTGGGCTGGGAGTCGAAGAGCTGGGCCTGCCCTGCTGGAGGGAGCAGCAGTACAGTCGGCTCCCGGCCCGGGCACTCTCCACACAGGTGTCTGCACTCCTTGGCTGTGGAAATGCACAACTTGTCTCTTCCTTCCAGCGTTCAAAATCATTCCAGCAGGAGTCCGGTTCCAGAAATTCTTTTGTTTTGGTTTAAGATAAGGAATCTTGGAAGTAATAAGAGCTAAAAAAGAAAAAGAAATATGAATTTGCAGAGTGTGGAATGAATGGGGAGGGAAATAAATACACATGTTCTCCATTGTTTCCCTAGTCTTGTTTTTGGCAATTCAGGAAAACCAACAAAACTGAGGAAAGCACTGGTTTGTCTGCTATTGAATGTGACCATGCAGGGGAGACACTGAAGGATACTCTGAGAAAAACTTCCCAGGGAACTGATACCCATTCCATACCAGTACCTATGGCTGTTTGGCCATGACCTCTAATAGCTCCTTAATTTGGAGAAGAGGGCTGTAAGTTCCTGTAGGGCCACCATGTGGGTGAGTCCAAGGTTTCTATTCATATTGTATTGTTTGTGATAAGTATCACTGTACATTTTCTTTCTTTTTTTTTTTTTGTGAGGAAGATCAGCCCTGAGCTGACATCCGACGCCAATCCTCTTTTTTTGCTGAGGAAGATTGGCCCTGGGCTAACATCCATGCCCATCTTCCTCTACTTTATATGGGACGCTGCCACAGCATGGCTTGACAAGCGGTGCGTCGGTGTGCACCCGGAATCCAAATCTGCAAACCCCGGGCTGCTGAAGCGGAGCGCGCGCGCTTAACCGCTGCGCCACTGGGCCGGCCACTCACTGTACGTTTTCCACTCTACTATCCAAACCCCTTATGGTCAAGTGAGCATCTTCAGTTCATCACAAGTCTGGTGAGACAGTGCGTGGGGGCCGTGACCTCCCCCACTTTTGACCTCCTGGGAAAGGAGTGAAGAGGACAGAGTCACCCCAGGATATGCAAGCAGGATATCCCACCTGTCCCAGCTTTGTATTCCTGTGTGCACGTGGTATGCCTGGAATCAAGAAGTGGAAAGTGCAAGATTCAAGGGTGGATGTGAGTTGCCCAAGCCCTGAGGATCCTCTGCATCTATGGAGCCGTGGAGAGTCTGAGGTCAAGTTATGGCATCATTTCTCATTCGCAATTTGTGTAGAATTTTTTTGTATGTCACATTCAAACAAAACACAAAACCTGAAAGAAATTCAATACAACACAATTCAATACAATGGTTTCTTAGGATGAGTAAGGGAGAGGATCTTATGCTAATTATTCTCTGTTTACTAATTTCCAAATTTTGATAAATATAAAAATGAATATAACTTAATTATATTAAAAAATTATCTCTTGTAACATTTTCATATCGAAATATTGTAAAGCAATAAAATTTATGTTGTGTTCTTCTTTTTTTTTTTGTAAGATTGGCCCTGAGCTAACATCTGTTCCAATCTTCCTCCACTTTATATGTGGGACGCTGCCACAGCATGGCTTGACAAGTGGTGCATAGGTCCTCACCCAGGATTCGAACCCACGAACCCTGGGCCACTGAAGCAGAGTGCATGAACCTAACTACTACGTCACCGGGCCCGCCCCAAATTTATGTTTTTATAACAGAAGCGCAATTACTTTTTTTTAAATTGAAAGTCATTGGCAGGGTGTGGTGGAGGTGTTAGAAAGATAAAGTATTAATAAGGGGAAAATGGCAGAGCTCTAGTTATCTGTCCATCTTTAACGTCAAGATCTCATCACTGGATCATATTGAGCATAGTGGTGGAGGGGGCAGTGTCATCATTTCCACCCCTGTGTCATCAGACCTCCTGGCTCCCCACATGGCTCAAGTGTGTGGGACTCTGCCTCTTCATCCTTCAGTCCTAGAGAACTCTTCTTCCCTGTACACCAGTTTCATTGTCCTGGGACCAGTCACTTGAAAGCTGCCTAGCTGAATGCTCAGTTTAAATCACTTCTGTGGGACATTTATAGACACTCTCTCCCAACAGACAACACATACAACTTGAACAGCAAACAGGTCTCAGTGTGTTGTTAATCTGACACCTGGGGATGACATGGCCTACGGAGCTTTCTGGGCCCTGAAAGATCCACCCCAGTAGTCCCCTCCTCCATCCATGTCTGTGATCTCCCCAGGATTCCAGCATCTGTATTGGTGTAGCACATTCTAGTATAGATATCTCTGAGGCTGTGAACTTGAGGCCTCAGTCTGAGCCTCAGAAGAGCTTAACTGAGCTTCCAAAGTGTTGGGAGACCTCAATCAGACATGAGGACAAGGACGAGAAGCAGCCTCACTGCTCCTCCCAGAATCCCCCTCTCCCAAGCCAGCTAATGTATGCAGTAATTTAGTTTCTGGATTGCATATTTATAGGATTAGTTTTAGAGATGTGTTTTATATTTCATGTTATTTTTATATTAAACTTATCTCCTTCTAGCTCTATTATATATACATATATAGTTAAATAATTTTAATCTAGCCCTATTATCTATCTAGCTATATATATATAATCACCTTAAACAATGTTAGAACTTAATGAATTAGTGTAAGGCTGTAAGCCTGGTGACTACCACCCAGGTCATCCTTTTTTTCATAAAATCTTCATTCAGTATTACTTGAACAAACATCTGCAAATTTAGTACAGATCTTTGGTCCCTATGTAACTGTCATTCTAGGTGTTTCATTTTCTGAAGTTTGTTCATTCCTCTGGAAGGGACCACGAGAGCCATATTACCCAACTCATGCATGATGATTTGGATGTCAGTGCTTTTATACCTGCAAGTCAGTTTTTCTAGGTAAAAAAGTCATGACTTATCATTTTGTTCCATAAATACTTTATTTCATTTCTTCTAGCACTAAGTATTGCTCTCAAAAGGTTGATGAGATTCTAATTATATTTTCCTTATGTCACATGTTCCTTTTTCTAGATGAATAAAGTTTTATTTTTAAAGTACATTAAATTTACCATTATTCATTCTGAGTCAATGCTCGTTGTATTCTTTTAATGTGTAATTTCAAATCATCTTTATTAACTTACTAAAAAAAGTTTGTAATATAATTTTTCATATTTGCTGTGTGTCTTTGCTTTGGTTTTATCTTACAGGTATTCTAATTATTCATATATGAGATCTTCTATGCTTATAATAAACTTTTGTCATTTTTTCTCAAAACTTATAATCTCTTGCTCGAATTATTTTTAAATATTTATTTCTGTTTTTTACATTACGTTTTTTGTAATGCATAGCCTTCCATTGTACTTCTTCTAGTGTATATTTCATTTCTGAAGGGACTTTTCATTTTTGTCTTATTCTCTTCTGAGTTCTGTCCCTTAATAGTAATTTTTCTAATACTTATTTACAATTTATTTTCATGTCTTGCATCATTTCCTTATGTCTAAATTTCATTTTTGAAAAAGTACATTACAGTACATAAAATACATAAAGACGAAGTGAGTTTGTTTCTTGTAGTGGTATTACTTTATACTTACTCAGTTTTTTCCCTGATTGTATCTTTCAATGGAAATTGGCATCGATATTTTTCTGTTGGTCATTTATATGAAATCTGTTTTCTTGAATGTGTACATAGAAGTATGATATGGACAAGATTTTCCAACCTCACAGAACTCTCTCTCTTGATGTTTCTGTGAAATGCTCAAAAATATGGTAGTTTGCTTCCTTACATTTACTGCCTCTGCATTTCTCCATTTTTTAAAATATGGACCTTCCCTCTCATTGTCTTTATTGCACCTGTGCTACTTTATTTGGCGTCTGCACTTGATTATTGTTCCTCAATGTAAGGCCTGGCTTGGAAGGGGAAAACTGCTATCATTTTACAAAAATCTAGAGTTATTTCCTTCAAATGGTTGTATATTATCAGACTCATTTAGCTTTAAAGTTATTTTCAATAATGTATTTTGAAAATTTTATTTTTTGATAAGAAGTTTATTATAATTATTGATTTTTAGTTTTTAATATTTATTTAATCCTGAATTTCTGGGGGTGTTTTGGAATTTATAATTTTAATATTTTTTAGAGCTGTTAATTTTCATTTTATTTATTTTTGATTTATCTGTTTTCATAGGGATTTGGTTTTAGCCATGCCATTTTTAGTCTTTTTTAAAAATTTTTTATTTCAAATTCTTGAGATTTCCAGCAATGTAGAGCAATGTTTAACTTTACTACTACTACAACTTTATCAGCAAATAGCTTTGTTATTATCAGTCACAAACAGCAGGCCACCCCATGGTGCCTTGTGTATGTTACAGTTTCCAAGGGTCATCCTTAAATACTTATCCATGCTACATTTAAAAGGACTGTCTTGGGGCCAGCCCCATGGCGCAAGCGGTTAAGTGCACGCACTCCGCTGCAGCGGCCTGGGGTTCACCGGTTCGGATCCTGGGCGCGCACCGACGCACCGCTTGTGAAGCCATGCTATGGCAGCGTCCCATATAAAGTGGAGGAAGATGGGCATGGATGTTAGCCCAGGGCCAGTCTTCCTCAGCAAAAAGAGGAGGATTGGCAGATGTTAGCTCAGGGCTGATCTTCCTCACACACAAAAAAACCAAACACACAAAAAAATAAAAGGACTGTCTTGGAAATAACATCCTAAAATAAGAACTTTTAATTTTCTTTACTGATTTTTTAAAAAATGCAACGCCGTTACCTTAAACTTATACAATGTTATAAGTCAATTATATCACAAGAAAACTGGAAAAAATTTAAGATCACATATAAAAAAAGTTAGCTTCATTTTGTCATGAATCCTATTACTGTCCATCTTAAAAACATATACATAAATTATGGATTATGGCCTGAAATCATAAAAATGGTAGTCTCTTACAAATGGGCTCACATTCCAGGATTTTAGACATGCATTCTCAGTCTTCCTGTTGTGCTGGATATTCTGCTGCTTCCTTGCCATGGACTGTTATTGGCGAAAGTTTTGAGCAGATTCACAGCTACATCTGAAACAACCTTCTTTGGCATCTCTCTTTAACAAAAGACAAAAGCTACATTATGAAAGGCCCCTTGAGTCTCTGAATGCTGCTGCTTGTACAGGTGACGTATTCAGGAATCTTTCGGGAAACACGGGTTGAATTGATGAATGATAGAGAATATGGCATGGAAAATGAGAGTAGGCAATTAAATTAATCCATTTATCGACCTTTGATGATTAATAGAAGTAAGCTCCTGCACTTGTTTTCAACACGATGGCCAGAAGAAGATATTGCGTGCTCCAGCAAAGGCATAACCTGAGACAAAGAGACCAAAGGCTTGCATTTTCTTTGGAAGAAGAGAAAATATGAGAGGTAAGATGTGAGTAGGGTAGTTAGAGCCAAGGAATTACATGCTGAATGTTGAGGAGATGGTGGCAGTGATGGACTGTGATCCTGCCTGTTTTCACCCACTTAGGTGGAGTCCTGAGAGGTGTCAGGAAAAGGGATGTAGCACAGGCTCCTTTGAAATGTGTACCCAGGGAATATGGGATCAGAATCTTTCTCCCTCTGGCTGTGAAAGACAGCAGAGGAGAAAGAGGAATGGCCTTTGACCTTTATATTTTGATGTCACAGTAAATGAATTTTGGGGAAAATGAGCCAGAAAAATCCTATGATCAGTTCAATTATCACAACAAGAAATTAATATTAGTAAAACAGAACACCAAATATACTTTCGTAATGTGTAAATTTACATTGTTACTCCTGTATCCTTATCGCCTCTATTATGTTTTATATGTGATCAAATATTTTAAAGAAAAGTTTTATATTTTGGTACCTTTTACTGAACTTCTCCCCCCACCACCTGCTTTTTGCACTAGACATCTTATATTTTCATTTTGTGCTGGGTCCTGCATATTATGTAGCTGGCATTTTCATGGGGATAAAAAGCTTCCAGCCCTCCTGCATGACAGCATTTGTGACTGAACCTAGAAGTGGAGACTGCAGATTCATCCAACAACAAAGAACGCCACAGTTTCACCTCAGCAGCTAAGAGTGGCTTTAAATGAATACATTAAAAAAGAGAAAAATCTCAATTTGACAGCCTAACTATATACCTCAGAAACCTAGAAAACAAAGAACAAACTAAACCCAGAGCTAGGATAGGTAAATGAATAAGAAAGATTAGAGTAAATATAAGTTAAATAAAGAATAGAAAAAAATCAATAAAATTAAGTTGTTTTTAAAAGATAAAAAAAATTGACACTTAAGAAGATTAAGAAAACAGAAAGAAGATTCAAATAACTGTAATCAGAAATGAAAAAAGGGACATTACAACTAATGCCACAGAAATAAAAAGGGATTATAAGAAGATACTATGATCAAATGTACCAACAACATGGATACTCTAGAAGAAATGGAGAATTCCTAGAAACACACAACTTGCCAAGACAGAATCATAAAGAAACAGTAAGTCTGAACAAACCAATAATGAGTAAGGATACTGGATCAGTAATCAAAAACCTCCAAACAAATAAATCTAAGACCACATGGCTTTGCTAAAAAATTCTGTAAAATATTTAAAGAAGAATTAACACACATCCCCCTGAAACTCTTCCAAAAACTTGAAGAGGAATTTTATATTTATGTTTTATATTTATATTTATGGAATTTTATATTTCCAAACTCATTTTATAAGGCCAGCATTACCTTGATACCAAATGCAGACAATGACAATACAAACAAACAAGCAAAACTACAGACCAATATCCCTGATAAATATTGATGCAAAAATCCACCCCCCCAAAAAAAAAACAATGTACTGGCAAACCAAATTCAGCAGCATATTAAGAGTTTTATACATTATGACCAAGTAGGATTTTTTCCCCCTGGAATGCAAGGATGGTTCAACATATGAAAATCAATCAATGTAATACAGTACATTAACAGAATGAAGGACAAAACCACATGATCATCTCAATTGATCATCTCAATTCAACAAGATTTGACACCTTTCATGATTTTAAAAAAACAAAACAAAGCAAAACAAAAAAACTCAACCAACTAAAAACAGAAAGACTCTACCTCAACATAATAAAGGTTATATATGGCAAACTCACAGCTAACATTGTACTAAATGATGAAAAGCTGAAAGTTTTTCTTCTAAGATCAGAAACAACTCACCACTCCTATTGACTATAATACTGAAAGTCCTAGCTAGAGCAATTAAGCAAGAACAAGAAATAAAAGATATCCAAATCAGACAGGAAGAAGTAAATTTGTCTCTGTTTGCAGATGATATGATATTATATACAGAAAATTCTAAAGACTCCACCAAAAACTGTTAGAAATAATTAAAAAATTCGGTACATTGTCAGGATACAAAATCAAAATACAAAAATCAATTCTGTTTCTATAAACTAAAAGCAAACTATCTGAAAAAGAAATTTAGAAAACAATTCCACTTACAATAGCATCAAAAAGAATGAAATGCCTAGAAACAAATTTAACCAAGGAAGTGAAAGATCTGTACACTGAAAACGATAAAACATGGATGAAATAAGTTGAAAAAGACACAAATAAAGGGAAAGATATCCCATGTTCATGGACTGGAAGAATTAGTATTGTTAAAATGTCTATACTACCCAAAGCAATATATAGATTTAATACACTCACTTTCAAAGTCCAAATGTCATGTTTTATAAAAATAGAAATAATCAATCCTAAAATTTATATGGAACCAGAAAGGACATCAAACAGCAATATCAATGTTGAGAAAGAACAAAGCTAGAGGCCTCATACTTCCTGATTTCAAAATATATTCCATAGCTACAGTAGTCAACACAGTATGATATTGGCATATGTATCAAAGGAACAGAATAGAGTCCAGGAATAAACCAATGTGTTTATAGTCAACTGATTTTCAACAAGGTTGCCAAGAATACACAATGGGGAAAGGATAGTCTCTAAAACAAAAGATATTTGGAAAACTGAATATCCACATGCAAAAGAATAAAATTGGACCCTTATCTAACATTATACACAGAAATCATTTCAAAATGGACTAGAATCAAACATAATACTGGAAACTGTAAAACTGCTAGAAGAAAACATAGAGTAAAAGCAAAATGACATTGGTTTTGACAGTGATTTGTTGGTTATGACACCAAACCACAGGCAATAAAAGCAAAAAATAGACTAGGGAGGTTACATTAACCCAAAAATCTTCTGCACAGCAAATGAAAAGACAACCTACAGAATGGATAAAATATTTGTAAGCTATGTATCTGATATGAGGTTATATATAATATATAAACTTATATATATATAATATATAACATATATAAATATATATACAAAATATATAAAATGATTCCTATGACTCGATAGCAAAAAATCAAATAAGCTGACTAAAAATGGGTGAATGTTTAATGTAAAATGATACAGCCACTATGGAAAACAGTACAGAGGTTCCTCAAAAACTAAAAGTAGAACTACCATATGATCCAGTAATCCCATTTCTGGGTATTTATTGAAAAGAATTGAAATCAGGATCACAAAGAGGTATTTTCACTCCCATGTTCATTGCAGCATTACTCACAATATCCATCAGGTAGAATCTCAAGTGTCCACTGACAAGTGAATAGGTATATTCACGGAATATACCTATATATATACACGGAAAGTCATATAATTCAGTGATAAAAAAAAAAGTTACATATTCTACAACATGAACCAACCTTGAGGGACATTATGCTAAGTGAAATAATCCAGACACAGAAAGACAAATATTGTAAATGCTGCATGATTCCAGTTGTACAAGATGTCTAAAATAGTCAAACTCATTGAAGCATAAAGTAAAATGGTGGTTTCCAGGGGCTGAGAGGAGGGAGAAATGTAGAGTTTCCGTTCAGTCACGCAGGAGGAAAAAGATCTAGAGATCTGCTGTACAACACTGTGCTTATAGTTAACAATATTGTATTCTACACTTAAAATTTGTTAAGGGAGCAGATCTCCTGTTGTGTGTTCTTTATGACAATAACAACAAGAACAAAAGGGCCAAGGACTTGATTAGATATTTCTTCAAAGAAGACACATAAATGTCTAATAAGCATATGAAAAGATGCTCATCATCACTAGTCATTAAGGAAATTTAATTCAAAACCACAATAAAATACAACTTCATACCCATTAGGATGGATATTATCCCTCCAGCAGCAGTGGGATACAGTAGGTATCCCTCAAAAAGTTAAACATAGATCTACTGTATAATCCAGCAATTCCATTTTTTTTCTCGTGAGGAAGATTGGCCCTAAGCTAACATCTGTTGCCAATCTTCCACTTTTTGCTTGAAGAAGATTGTCCCTGAGCTAACATCTGTGCCAATCTTCCTCTATTTTGTATGTGGGACGCCACCACAGCATGGCTTGATGAGCGGTGGGTAGGTCCGCACCCGGGATCCAAACCTGCGAACCCCAGGCCACCAAAGTGGAGCACAAGAACTTAACCACTACACCATCGGGCCAGCCCCTGCCGCAATTCCATTTCTAAGTACATATCCAAAAGAAATAAATGCAAGGACTCAAACAGATATCTGTTAACAAATGTTAATAATGGCTCTATTTATAATAGCCAAAAGGTAGAAGAAATATATATATATATTTTTATATTTATTTAGATATATTTATATTTGGTGATTCCTCAAAAAGTTAAACATAAGATTACCATATGAATCATCAGTTAAACTTCTTACACATATACCCCAAATAATTGAAAACAGGAGCTCAAGAAGATACTTGCACACTAATGTTCATTGCAGCATTATTCACCATAGTCAAAAGCTGGAATCAATCCAAATGCCTCTCAATGGATGAATGGATAAATAAAATGTGGTATAGCTAGGCAATGGAGTATTATTTATCCATAAAAAGAAGTGAATTATTGATACATGCTACAATGTGGATGCACCTCAAAAACATTATACTGGGCCGGCCCAGTGGCTTAGCGGTTAAGTACGCACGCTCCGCTGCTGGCAGCCTGGGTTCAGATCCCGGGCGCGCACCGACGCACCGCTTCTCCGGCCACGCTGAGGCCGCGTCCCACATACAGCAACTAGAAGGATGTGCAGCTATGACATACAACTATCTACTGGGGCTTTGGGGGGAAAATAAATAAATAAATAAAATCTTCAATAATAATAAAAAAAAACCATTATACTGAGTGAAAGAAAACAGACACTAAAGGTCAAATATTGTATGATTCCATTTATATGAAATATCCAGTAGAAGTAAATCCATAGATATGAAAATGAGACTGCTGTTTGCTAGGGGCTGGGGGAAAGAGAAAAGGAAGAGTGAATGTTTAGCAGTACAGGGCTTTCTTTTGGGGTGATGAATATGTTTTAAAACTTGGTAGACATGGTGATTGCATAACATTGTGAATGTAGTAAGTCTCACAAAATTTTACACTTTTAAATAATTTCATATTATGTGAATTTTACCTCAAAATTTACAAAAATAGACAATTTTATGAAGAATATAAGTCTAGTCAAAGACAATAAAAGCAGCATCAAAAACAGAAATGAATCAACTCGTGAATTTGAATGTTCTCTTTTTAATACCATATACCAATTATACTCTGGATAAGCAACAACTTTATGAATACACACTCCCATGTTTCCAGGCAACGGTAGTAAATTAGAGTAGGGACATACTGGCTGGGTGACTGGACACCTGAGTTTAGCCTGACACAGCCACCTGCCAACCTAAGTCACTTTAGTCCTCTGTTGTTAGTTTATCCGTATATAAAATGAGGGGACTAACATAAAGGTTTTCTAAGATCCCTTCATAACCTAAAGCCTGGGCAACTATAGGAGATGCTTCTTTTACTGGGTTTCAGTCATTCCACCAATAAAACACACCCAAATCATTGAGAACTGAATTAGTCACTAGCATCCAGAGTTATACATGTAACACATACACATACTCAACCGTGATGCTGAGTATATTTTTAGTGTCATTCATTCATTATTTCTTTCATTCACCTATTTATTGATTTTTGACCGTGTGCCTGCCACCTGCTACTGAGTCTGCACTAGCAAACCTGGTTTCCATGCTTACAGTCTGCTGGAGGAGACACACCATGAACAAACAATCACACAAACGTAAGTGTGCCTCAGGGACAAGAGGTAGGGTGTGGTAGTACACAGGGAGAGGGAGTCAATCAACAGAGGAACAGAGCAGTCTGAGAGCTCTGAGAAGTGACAGGCTGAAATTTAAAGAACAAGTAAATGTTAATTGGGCAAAGAGAGAAGAAAAGAGTTGCAAGGGGAAGAACAAGTGTAAATGACCTGTATCACCAGCAAGCACTATTCAGGACCTCGCCTACTGACAGAAGCCAGGAGGGGCTGGAGCCCAGAAAGCAAGGCGGAGAAGAGGCTGGAAGGTCAGCAGAGGCTGGAGCACATGGGGCTCTGTAGACCATGTTAAGGATGTCATCTTTATCTGCAAAGTCTTGGACACCATTGGAAATTTTTAAGTGTGAATTTGTCTGACAACAGTTAAACACACATTTTAGAAAGATAGCTCTGAATGCATCTGTTTAATGAATGCAGAGGGGGGAGCATCTGATAAGATGAAGGGAAAATAATTAAGAAGTTGTTACAGTTGTCCAGCTCATGTCCAGCTCAGAGGTGACAGTCCTAACAGAAATGGATAGAAATGGATGGAGTCAAAAGACTTAAAATCAACTGGATTTAAGACTCGTTTGAAGGGCCGGTCCAGTGACGCAGCAGTTAAGTTCACACCTTCCGCTTCAGCGGCCCAGGGTTCACTGGTTCAGATCCTGGGTGCGGACCTACTCACCGCTCATCAAGCCATGCTGAGGCTGCGTCCCACACAGAAGAGCTACAACTCTACAACTATGACACACAACTATGCACTGGGGCTTTGGGGAGAAAAAAGATAAAAGAGGAAGATCGGCAACAGATGTTAGTGCAGGGCCAATCTTCCTCAAAGAAAAAAAAAAAGACTCATTTGAGCACCTTTTCATTTATCTGTTGGCCAATTGTATATCTTCTTTGGAAAAATGTCTATTCAGGTCCTTTGCCCATTTTTTCATAGAGTTATTGGGAAGTGATGGATACGTTTATAGCCTTGGTGATGGTGGTGGTTTTGGAGGCATATATTTATCATGGAACACATTGAGTTGTATACAATAAATATGTATAGCTTTTGACACGTCAGTCATACCTCAATGTTTAAAAAACAAAGACTCTTCTGCATGTGAAGGACGCATCCACAGTGATGCCTGCTTTGGGCTTGAGCAACCAGAAGTCTGGTGGTGCTGTTCGCTGAGCTCTTTAGTGCAGAGGAAGACTTACCACCTCTTAGTAGTAGCTCCAAAGAGCTTTACAAGTAGGGTGTCTTTAAAAATGGAAAATATTCAAATCACTTATTGTACCTCTACCAATTAATAACTGGTCTATCAGTTTAAATATGAGGTAGTTTACCTGCAAAAGTCTAAAGCTTGAAAGAAAAAACACTGAGTATATCATGAGAAAATAAAATTTGAAAGCAAAACTAACTAAACAAAAATAAAAACAAAACTGCTTAAGAGAAAAAAATTTTCCTATATTTCCAAAACTTTCAGACACCCCATAGTAAAAGTAAGTTTCACATCTTAAAATCATACTGCACTTCAGAAAATTAATTTACCAATCTGATTATTTTTGGAAAAATTACAAACTATTTCTTTACCAGCACATTTCTAAAGAAAAAAAAAAAACGAACAGGATATCAGTATCTACAACAGGGCACAAGACAACGTGAGAATGTAACTCACTGGGGAAAGCGTAGTTATTACAAAATTAAGACTTTCCCACACCCCTGTCCCTTGGGAGGCCTCAGCTCTTTACAAAGAAACCACCACACACAGCAATTTCAACAATACAATCAAAATACCTCTGGGAGGTGAGGACACTGATAAATAAAGCCCACTCTATGGGGGAAACATTTGGTGTCAATATCTGGGGATGAATATCCATAACAAATTAGGACAGAATCTTAACTACCCCAAATCTCATTTCCTTTGCAAAATTATCAAGACTTGAAAAGAAATTACACTCTTTAAATCTCCATGATAAATTTCTTGGGCTGCATAATAGTACTTGAAAAGGAAATCCTCTCTGCCTCAAATGATAGCAGGAAAGCAGGAAGAAGTATTTTGAGAACAAGCTAGCACAAAGATCACTGCACCCCACTTCTAATCATCTATTTTTATTATGGTAAAATATATGTAACTCAAAATCTACCATTTCAACCATTTTTAAGTGTACACTAGGTTGCAATAAGGACATCCACAAGGTTGTGCAACCAAGACCACTATCCATTTCCAGAACATTTCCACCATCCCACACACAAACAGTAACACCCCAGTGCTGCCTCCCCTCAGGCCCTGGGAACCGCTATTCTACTTTGTCTCTATTAATGCGCCTGGTCCAGCTGTCTCACGTGAGTGGAAGCACACAATATAGATTCTGTAGTTCACTCCTTGAAACAACCACATTTACGGTTTGTAGTTGTCTCTCAAAACTGTCCAAAATGAAATACACATGTAAATACAACTGCAAAATAATTATTTTCTGTGATCACTTATAATATCAATTGAGAAAATCATTGATAAACTAAGTTCTGCATTTTTTTCGAATTTCAATATTACATAAATGACCCTCTAAATGACGAGACCATTTAGAGCTGAAATGGTGCACAATTCGCCCTATTTTAACTTCCTGCTTGGCAGATTCTCGCATTAAATTAATCCAAACACACTGACTCCTGGGGCTCCAGGAGTCACTCAGCTGCCCTGTGACTCCTCTGGGGCTGGGCCTGGACCCCTCAGGTCACTGAGGACAAACCTCCACATCCTCCTCCACGGAGGACTCGGGGCGGCGACACTTTCTGGTCACTCAGCGCATTAAAGGATAAGGAACTCCAAAAGAGTCTGATCCCTCCTCAGTGCCCGCGACTGTCACCTACTACAGACGACCCCGGGTCAGCGCCCTCACTAGGGCCCAGGCGCCTGAGGGACCGCTGCCACCAACGTCCCAGCTGCCAAGTCCGTTTAAGTCCCAACCGTCACCTCCTCCGCCTGGCTCTGAGGAACCTGGGGGAGGGGCAGGGCAGCTACTGGCCCCGCCTCCAAGCACAGGCCACGCCCCCACACCACGTGCAACCAGAAGTGGATGGGAAATCCTCTTCCTACCACATGTCCAGCTCCTTCAGCGCCCTCTCTGGTCGCGATGAGTAATGCAGGAGGTCTGTGGAGGGCTGCATAACAGACGTCCAAAATGCTGTCGAGCGGCACCAACTCTGTTCTGTCGATCTGTCTATCCTTCTACCACTAACACACAGCTTTGATTACTCTCATTATATAACTCTTAAAATCTTGTAGCTTTATTTCTTCCACTTTATTCTCTTATTTAAACGTGTTTTAACTATATATGCTCCTTAGCTTTTCCATATATATTTTGGCACAATTTTTTCTGTATGTACAAAATTTCTTGTTGGAATTTTGATAGGAATTATATTAAATGCATATATCAATTTAAAGAGAATCGACTTCTTTTCAATGTCATTTTCCAGCTCATGAATATACTGCATCTCTCTGATACCAGCCCTGATATCAGTTCCCTTACATTAAACCCAGAATATATGGGGTTAAAACCAAAAGCACTGATCCCATTTCCCTGCTTCTCTAAGTTACATTCATATGTAAGTATCGGTATTTAAACCTTTGTATCCCTGAACTTCACAAGGCAGATACAAATTAGAAATTGTCCACCATCCACCATGGAGACAGTGGAAGGACACCCACCTGCAATTCCCTTATCGTGCCATCCTCCTCCCTGCCAGCAGCCTCACAAGGCCAAACTCAGGCTGATGGGAAAGTGCTGACCAGCAAGGCCACAGGCTCCCCCTCCCTACAAGCACAACATTTAAAGCCCCTTGCCTTCCATCTTTCTGGGAGACAGGACAAATTCGAGAGCTCTCATCTCCCAGCTGATGTCACCCGAAACAAAAGCTCTTTCCTTGCCGTAAGCCTGGGGTTCCAGTTGTTATTTGGCCCCTCTTGTGTGGCTGGTAAAGAACCTGGGTTTGTATCCAGTAACATCTCCATCTATTTTGATCTACCTTCTTTGATTACTTTCATTAACATTGTAAAGTTCTCAGAATCCAAGATCTGTACAAGATTTCTACAAATTTTTTGTTTGTTTCTTAGAATTACACTTAAGTTTTTCATTCTTGAAGAATAGTAACTGATAGAATACTTTAAATTTCCGTGTCCCTGTTGTCATTGCTAGCAAATTGAAATACAAATGATTTTGTATACTAATTTTGTATCCTCCAAATTTGGTGAAGCCGCTTATTACTTATATAGCTTTTTATTTGTAGATTCTGTGGAAATTTCTATGGAAACAATCATGTCCTCTGTAAGAAGGCACGGCTGTATTTCTTCTTTTTCTATCTGTATGTCTTTCCTTTTCTTGTCTCATTGCACTTGCTAAAACTTCCAGCATTATATTAAATAAGAGTAGTGAGAATGGGCCTCCTTGCCTTGTTCTGTCTTAGGAGGAAAGTATTAAATCTTTCCTCATTAAGTATATAGATAGTTGTGGGGTTTTGTGGATGAATTTTATCAAGGTGAGGACTCTCTATTCTATAGGTTCCTCTCTATTCCTAACTTACTGAGATTTTTTTTAAATCACGATTGTTGAATTTTGTCAAATTATTTTATGCATTGATTGATATATGATTTTTCTTCTTATAAACTTTTAATATGGTTAATTACATTGATTGATTTTCATATTGAACTAGGCTTGCATCCCTCCAATAATCCATACTTGGCCATGCTATATAATTCATTTTATATGTTGTTAAATATAATTTGATACTATATTAAGGAATTTTATGTCAATAATTTTGAGGGATGTTGGTCTATGTATTTTTGTACATTTTAAATGCATGTGTGTTTGGATTTAGTTTTCTATGAATGTCGCTTAGATCTTATCGGTTCGTCATGTTGAGTTCTCCTATATACTTGCTGACTTTCTGTTGAGCTGTTTTATCAGATGGTAAGAAGGGTTTATTAAAGTCACAAGGTATATTTGTGGTTCTATTTCTCCTTTCAGTTATATGAGTTTTGCTTCACATATTTTGCATCTCTGTTTTTCGATGCAAACACATTTTGAATTGCTATGTCTTCTTAGTTGGTTGACACTTACAGAATGTCCCTCTCAGTCTGATCATTGTCTTTGCTCTGGTCTCCTTTATCTTATATTGATATAGCCTTTCCTATTATTTTTTATGGATGTTTACGTGGTAGATCTTTATCTTTTTACTTTCAGCTTACCTATTTTATTATTATTATTTTTTTAATATTAGCGGTGAGATTCCTATGCACAGCATATAGACGAGTCATGCTTTTTAATCCACTCTGCAAATTCTGTCTTTTAATTGCTGTATTTAGACGATTATATTTAATGCAATTTTTGATATGCTGTAACTTAAATCTGCATTTTCCAGTTGTTTTCTGCTTCTTCTCCCTGTGTTCTATTTATCTTGTTTTATGTTTCCCCACCTTCCTATGGGTTACTTGAACATTTTTTAGAATTCCATTTTGACTGTCCACTTTGAATGTATCTTTTCATAGCTTTTTTAGTGGTTTCTCTACATCAATTATCACTGTCTAGTGGTGCCCTCATTTTACCAGTTCAAGTGAAATGAAGCATAGAAACAATACATCCCTTGAGATCCCTTTGCCTTCTGCTTTTTGTAATTTAATTACTTAAATATTTCTTCTACATATATTTAAAACCATATCAGACAGTGTTGTAAATTTTTACTCAACTATCAAACAGAAGTTAGGAAACAAGAGGAGAAGGAAAATATGTTATATTATCCATCGTTTTGCTTGTTGTGCTCTTTGTGTCTTCCTGATTTCCAACATTCCTTCTTGTATTGTTTCCTTTCTGTTTAGAGAACTTTCTTTAAGCATTTTTTAGGGTAGGTATGCTGATGACAAGTTCTCTTATGTTTCCTTAATCTGAAAATGTCTTCATTTCCCCTTCATTCCTTAAGGATATTTTCTCTAGATATAAGATTTTGGGTTGACAGTTCTTTCCTTTCTGCACTTAAAATGTTGTTCCATTTTCTCCTGGCCTGCATGCTTTCCAGTGAGAAATCTACTAGGATTCAAGTTGTGTTTCCACTATAGGCTCAGTGTCATTTATCTTGCCACATTCAAAACATGTTCCTGGTTTTCAGTTTTCAGAAGTTTGACTGTGATATATCTTGGTGTGAATTTCCTTGGATTTATTCTGTTTAGAGAATTGCTCAGCTTCTTGACTATGTAAGCTTGCTGATTTTAGCAAATTTGGGAAGTTTTCAGCTATTGTTTCTTCGGGTACATTTTCAGCCTCTCATTATTTCTTCCCCCTCCCAGGACTCTGATCACAACAATATTAGGGATTTATTAGAATCCCACAGGTCCAAAGTCTCTGCTGATTTTTCTGAAGTCTGTTTTTTTGTCTTTTGTCCAGTTTGAGGAATTTCTATTGTTCTGTCTTCACAGTCATTGATCCGCCCCACCCATGTCACCTTCATTCTACTGATGATCTGATCTATCAAGCTGTTTCTGTGGGCATGTTTTAATTTGTTGAGTGTATTTTTCAGTTGTAAAGTTTCCATTTGATTCTTCTTTATATCTTCTATTTCCTTGCTGAGACTTTCAATTATTCCATTTGTTTCAAGTTTATTCATATGTGTGTTAATTTATTTTAATAACACCTGCTTTAAATCATTGTCAGATAGATAATTCTAACATTTTTGCCATGTCTGTATTGGCATCTGTTGTTTGTCTTTCTTCATTAAGTGTGATATCTTTCTGATTCTTAGTATGAGGAATTATTTTCTACTGAAAGCTGAACATTTTTGGTATTATATTATGAGACTCTGGGTATTACGTAAGCTTTTTCTTTTAGCTGGCTTTCTGTTACATCACTCCAGCATGGGAGGAGAGGTGAGCAACACCTCATTACTTCCAGGTTTGGGAAAATGTTCTGGGGCCCCATTCAATGGGGGGCTCTTTCTCCTGCTGGGAGTGAGTAGGAGTTCTGATTTCCCACGAGGCCTCCACAGATACTCCCTGGTGGGAGAGGTAGGAGTGTCTCCTTGTTGATTCAACTGTGCCCTACACTGACTCCAGGAGGACAGGCAGCTCATTACCGCACGGCAATGATGAAAGTCCTCTCTCTGCACTAGGCCCGCTCTGTGTTACCCCTGTGGGATGGGGAGGAGCATCTCTTCACTGCTGGATGGGGAGTGGAAATCCAGACACCCACAAGGTCTCTACTGACACCACAGGGAGAGGCTGTTACCACCTGACCTTCCTCCCATTGAGAGGTGGCGTCTAGGTACCCCCCTGTACCCAGAGCTGACACTAGTGCTCCTTGTCACTGACAGATACCTTGGAAACAATAATGTGTCATGTTTAAAGTTATGTTTGAAAGAACCATGAGCCTCTGCCTGGTCACTCAGGTCACCTCCCTGTGGAGCCCTCAGCCACCAAGTAAGAGGTCTGAACGCCCTGAGACTGCCCTGCTACAAGAAAGCCCAGGTCCTGTGGGGAGGTCTCATGTAGGTCCTCCAGCCAAATCCAGCTTCAACTGCACACATGTGAGCAAAGTCACCTCCAGAGGATTCCAACCCTAGTTGTCCAGTCAGGCCCAGCCAGTGAGTCTTCTCTGCTGAGGCCCCAACATCATAGAGCAGAAAGGAACCATCCCCATTGTGTCCTGTCTGAATTTCTATCCCTGTGACCATGAGCAAAATTAAGTGGTGGTTTTATGCCACTATTTGAAGAGAATTAAAAAAAATTTTTTTCTTGTTTGTTTGTTTTGCATAGTAACAGCAACAAGAATAATGCTCTCATAGACAACTCAAAATGTACAAAAGTATGTATATTAAAATCTGAGCTTCCTTCCTTCCTTCTTCACAGCCTTCCAGTTTCTACCTCTGGAAGTAACATGGTTAAATTTCCCATATTCTTCTAGATTTATTAATTAAACATTCATATAGCACCAACTCTGTAACAGGCATTTTTCTAAGGGCTTCACAACATTGGCTTTGATAATAAGTTCTTAGAGATGGCACCAAGTGCACAGGCAACAATATATATTGACAAACTGGATTCATGACTTAAAATATATATATATACATCAAAAGATACTATCAACAGATTAAAAGGAAACCCACAAACTGTGAGAAAATTTTTGCAAATCATATACCTGATAAGGGATTATAATACAGAAAATGTGTAGGACTCCTAAAACTCAACAAAAAACAAACAACTCAATTCAAAAATGGACAAAGTATTTGAATAGAAATTTCTCCAATATGGATATTCAAATGGCCACTCTCTTGCACAAGTGATTTAAAGAGCCTCGGTGCTCAGCAAGTTCTGCTTCCGGTCATTCTCTATCCACTGATGGTTGGCTGGTGACAGATAGCCACCCACACAATGAAACAAACACATGGCACAGAAAAGGAAGATGGTAAGGAAAATTTACAATTTATAGAGGTTATTTTAAAATTTGTGAATTTCAGTATTTTCTAGTCTTCAATAATTGATAATTTTTATAACAAAGGATTAGTGAATAAATACACTTAAATGTTATGTCCGGTATTGAATCCAGTTCCCTAATAATAGCTTGCGAATAATCAAGGGCAAATTCCTAAACAACACATGGTGAATGAAGTGGAAACATATGTGGATCCTTGGAGACTTAAGCAGTCTTGGATGATGTCAAGAAAGTAGTGACAGTTCTGCTGGGCTTCAAAATAGGCAGAAAGAGACAGGATTCTGTCATGCAATCGTAGCACGGATTTTATCATTTATATATTGGTTATTTTACGTTGCTTTAGTTTGTCGTCACCTAGAGTGCCAAAGGCTCTATTTCTCATTTCTTTCCTGCTCCTCTCCTTTACCTTCCTTCATCCATCGAGAGGATGGTCCACCAGCAGCTCAGTCCATGCCTGTTAACCAACCACATCCATAAACTCTAGTCCTTGGTCTATACCAAGTAAAGTTCCCTGAGTAATTCATAAGCAGCACCACCACTGAACTTAACAGTTATTCTGTGTCCTTCTAGCTCCACAAAAAGATATGGTGGAGAATGTTCCTAAACACAGGGCAGACGAGGAGGTCCCATCCATTGCCAAGGTAAGAGAGACTTTCTTTGCCTAAGATAGAAATGTTATTTCCTTGGTTCCTTTCTTTTTCAATTTCTGATATACAAACCTAATTATACACATTATACACTACCTAATCATGACTACCTAAGACTGTTTACTCGGGCAGTAGAGGAGGAGAATCTTACAATTGACACCTGACTCAAGAGTGCATGCAAAATTGGTGATGTCAGGTTAAAAATTGTATGTGAGGGGGCCTTTTCTACAGTAGGAATTTTTCCTCTTTGGATTAAGGCTTTTGTAATTGTCAACCAAAATGGTCCTGACAGGTACATTCTCCAAGAAGAGCTCCTACCTTTTCCACAGGTGTCCTCTCCTCTAGCTTGTGGGGCCCTTGACCTGACCACTCTTTTCCATCTGGTTTCCAGTCACCCAGTCCAGGGAACAAAAGACCTGTGCAAACAGTACACAGTGTGATCTGGTCCTCAGACTCTTTTCTTTTCTGTAACTGCAGGTGGCATCAAGAAAAAGAGAAAATGGTATGTATTGTAGATTCAGTCACTTGCTGATGAAAAAATATAAGAATTGTGGGGCTTACTTGCTGGCTTTTGTCTGAAGAGCCACCCTGACCCCAGCCATCTGTTGGGAATGATGGTTGTGGCTGAGTCAAATAAGTTGATTTTCCAGGTAACAAAATTTCACCATGTTTCTACAATCCCTGGAATAGACGTGTAGTGACAGAGGGATGGAGGGCCTGGGTGATCCTCAGTGAGAGTCCTGGGGTGAGGGTCACAGGCTGTGGCTATGGAGGGGTCCCCCAAGAGGAGAGGGGACTTTCCTCTGCCACTGCAGGGTCCAGAGAAGGAGGAGGGGTTTGTAGAGACTGAGTTGTGGTGAGGAAGGAATGAGCAGGGAAGGTGCACACTCAGTGCTGGTGCAGCCACAGCTGATTCTCAGCCAGACCTTCACACAGGATGCACAGGAGTTGCTCAGGTCATTAGTCAGCCAGATATTGGGGTCACACACTTCATTTGTTAATCCACCAAAGCACCAGCTCAGACAGCTGCTTCCCAGTTAGGTCACATTAACTGCTCATCGAGGATTGTTTAGCTGACTGGAAGCTAGTTCTTGGCAGAACTGTCATGTGACAGTTGGTTTGGAATATGCAAGGTTCTGAGACAGTTTGGGAACCAAACAGACACTGGTCGCTCAGGGTGGTCATGTTATCATCAGAAAGGCTCATCAGGAGGCAGGTCACAGTGTGAAAATATTGGGGAAGGTTGGACACAAGTTCAACGTCCCCTTGTCCTTCTGAGGGGCTTCAATTCAGGTAAATTGCTTCATATTTGGGTCAGGGATTGAAATGTGGAGGCAGGCGGCTGGGTCGTGTATTCAGGCCCCATTTTTTGTTTGGTTTGGACACATTATCCAGGGCATCAACTTTCTCTCCACAGAAACCTTTGATCAGGATGTTTTGAGAAAGAGAATGAAGGGAACTCTTGGTTCAGGCATCTGGGCTGTCATCTAGTGGTCTCAGGTTTTCAGAGATTTCTGTACCCAGGGAACCAACTACAGTCCTGGCCCAGATCTTTCACTCTTCAGTGTTGTGACTCTGGACAAGTCAGTTAACTTCCCTAAATTGAATTGCCCTCATCTGTAAACTGTGTGTTGTGTCATCAGTTCTGCACCTCACACAGGGCTACAGTGGGGATCACAGGAGATGAAAACAGACATTCTCCGTGAGCTGTGGGCGTCCTTCCCATGTAAAGGATGGAGAATAAGCTTCCGTCCTCCCCTGTCCTGTAGCCATCCAAGTATCCTCCCTGTAGTCAACCACTAGCATGTATAGCTTATTCTTTAGACAGTTAATAACAGAAATTTTATTGAACATTTATAATGAATCAGTAATTTGTCTTAAAGCTTTGCTTATTTTTTAACGATGTTAGCCCTATAATATAATACTAATAAATAGGCCCTTCAGGTTTTCATATGACAGTGCAGAGAACTGAGACACACAGCAGTTACATAACCGTCCCAGGGTCATGTGACATCTGAGTGAGATTTGAACCCAGGTCAACAGGCACCAGCACCAGCTCTCAGTCACTGTGATCTGCTGCTTGTCTGTGTTGTCTCATCTAAACAAAGATATTTTCCCACGCAATTTCCCTATAGTCTTCTGCCACCAAGATGTCAAAAGCTCTCTCTAGTGTGAATTCACATCCCAGGATCTTACCTTATGGACACAAAGAGAAAAATGGTACCTCGTTTAAGGAGATATACAGCCGAAATCCAGCAGTGGGTCAGAACAACGGGCATCTTGTCCTACCCCAGGGGGCACCACACAAGGGAGTCCACTGAAGGTGGAAATTCAATCCCAAAGTTGATTTAAGAATAATTGTAATTTTTTCCATGCCCCATATTTAAGACAAAACTATAAAAATTCTAAGTCATATCCTTCTTTATTCACGTGGGGAAACTTTAACTTACCAAGTCAATCAGTAGTGCTTCAACTACAGAAGTAAAGATGCGTTTATAGTTCAAGTTTGGTTCACATTTAATGGTAAACCATGTCTCAAACTAATACTTAGAGATTAGCCAATTGTTGGGCATTGGCTGAAATAGCTCTCTCTTGGAAATACTGCTGCCATATTATTCTTTAATTAATAGACTTTATCATTTAAAACAGTTTTAGATTAACAACAACAAAAAAATTGAGCAGATAATAGAGAAACTATTCATATACTTCCTCCCACCCAGCAATTCCCCGTTATTAACATCTTACAATAGTGTGGTGCAAGTTACAATTAATGAACTGATCTTTACACATTACTATTAACTAAATTCCTTAGTTTACATTAATTCTTTCTGTTGTACATTTCTACACTATACATTCAAATATATCCTGTCTTGTACCCACCCTTACAGTGTCATATGGAATAGTGTGACTATCCTGACTGTCCCCTGTGCTTCACCTGTTAATCCCTCTCCCCTTTCCCTGGCACCCCTGGTACCCCCTGATCTTTTTGCTCTCTCTATAGTTGGCCTTTCTATAGTACGTCCTATAGTTTGAATCATAGAGTACATCGCTGTTTCAGACTGACTTCTTTCACTTAGGCATATACATTTAAGATTATTCCATGTCTTTCAGTGGCTTGATAGCTCAATTATTTTTATCACTGGATAATATTCCATTGTGTGCATGTACCAAATATTTGCTTAATTGTTTGTTTTTGTAAATCTGTTCACCTACTGAAGGACATTTCGGTTGTTTCTAGTTTTTGGAGATTATGAATAACGCTGCCATAGACATTTCTGTAAAGTTTTTTGGTTTGAACATTTTTTTTTTGAAGCGTTTTTTGTTTGTTTAATACATCTGAAAAGAATGCAGATACAAAGAATTGAGACATGAGAACGCACTGGTTCAACACTAATGAATCTACAGGAATCAGGATTTGGGGAAGGTGGAGAAGATTACCGAAACATTTTTAAAAATTGGAAACTGCAACCAAAATAAGCTGATAAAATCCCTATTAACACTTATGACGAGTCTTTATAAGACTCTCTCCATGATTTTTATTAAAGTTGAGAGCTTCAAGTGGCTGCTCTAGGGTTCTTCATATGCAAAACAGAAATAAGGGGATTCCCCTAACTGGTCCCCATGTTGTTAAATGTTCTCCCCCCCTGCCCCAGCTTCTCCATGAAGCAGGTCTCCATCCTCATAACTTGAAAGAGGATGTGAATCACTCCATAAACATCTGTCTTCCAGCACCACCCCTCATATTTCCTCCATACACCAGGTCTTCAGCTGTGTTCTAGGAACACCATATCATACACTATTAAGCTGCACATTTATGCTAAGCATATAAGACAATGACTGACAGGGAAAAAATGTTTAATTACGTACTCAATCCATTTGGTGTATTTCAAAAGGTGCAATACTTTTCTTCATTTATCAGTGAAAGAAGTTAGAAACTAACTTCAAAAAAAATCAGCAAATGGCAAACAAATGTCATTGCAAGTCACAGTCACATATATAGTGCATCCTAGAAAAGAGGAGGGGCAAGACAGGTTCCACCCACTTTCACGAGTTTCATCAAATACTGGACCTACTCAAGGGTGGAGAGAAAAGGCAACTTTCAAAAAGGAGTATGTTATTAAATGAGGCATTTACTATACTCCTTCCTAAGAGCACCAGGTGGGGAACATGTTTTCTACACTAGATCTAGGAAGTGGAATGTGGAATCAATCCGTCCTCCTCCCCTTAAGGGCTGTCCAATGGTTAATTAATTAAAAAAAACATGACTAAATAAAAAAAAACCCACACACACTACCCCCCCCGAAAAAAAGAAAAAAAAAAAAACAAGACAAAAACAAAAAAAACCTAGATGTCCCAGATTACTCTCCTGAGAGGAACCCGGGAGCAGCTTCAACAACCCAAATTAGTCTGTTACAGAGTCGTCACAAGCATGCCTTGCTTTTAAACAAAAAAAAAAAACTTTTTTGAAACAACAAAACAAAAACTAGTACTGATCACTTTTCTGACAACACACAATTACTCAAAATTAACTAGTACTGAAAGGGGGAAGGGGCCATACCCACGGGCCTTGTCTCACATGAGTGCATGTGGGTAGGTGCAGGGCATTTGTTATTATTGCAAAAACGAGTTTTAACTTTTAATCTTTAGTTTGATTTAAACATTGCTTTTAGTATGATGCCGACACCAGCTGTGCAGAAAGGGCTCTGGAGAGATGTTCATAGCAGCACACACCTGCGGCTCTTCTTCGCTTCTGGAGGCTCCAGGGCAGCCAATATTGCTTCATCAAATACATTCTTTAGGCCTTTCTGCGTGAGTGCAGAACACTCCACATACTTGACAGCCTTCAGGTCACGGGCCAGCTTTTCAGCAGTCTCTGGAGTGATAGGCTTCTGTTTGTTCTTGGCAAGTTTCTCAATAGTAGAGGGGTCATCTCTGAGATCAATTTGGGTCCCAACAAGCAAGAAAGGAGTCTTTGGACAGTGGTGAGTTATCTCAGGCACCCACTTTTCTTTCACATTTTCGAATGAGGATGGAGAGACCACTGAAAAACAGACTAGAAATACATCTGTTTGTGGATAACTCAGCAGTCGTAATCTGTCATAATCATCTTGCCCTGCAGTATCAAAAAGTCCAAGAGTATATGGCTCTCCACCAATCATAACTGTGACTGCATAGTTGTCAAAAACAGTTGGTACATACTCAGATGGAAATTTATTTGTTGTGTAGGATATCAGGAGACATGTTTTACCAACGGCACCATCACCCACAACAACGCACTTAATTGTCTGCATTGCTGAAACAGTTTTTTATCCACTTTAAATATTTCAGATTCGATGACGACCTCAGTTCCTCCGCCGGGGCGTTGGCAGCAATGCGCGGGGTCTCCTCCTGAACATATTTTTTTCAAATCTACTGAGTAAATACTTAGGGACAAGACTGCTGGGTGTTATATAAAGACTATGTTTTGGTTTGTAAGAATTTATTGGAAGTCAACAGTGAAATGATCTGGGCCTGGTGTTTTCTTTGCTGGGAGATTACTATTTATTTATTCCATGTTTTTAATAGAATTAGACATCTTCAGATGATCTATTTTTCCTTGTGTGTTTGTAGTTTGTGTGCTTCAAATAATTTGTCCAATTCATATAAATTATCAAATTTGGGGGCAGAGTTTTTCTAAATAGTTCATTGTTACACTCTTCATGCCCACAAGATCAGTAGTAATGACCCTCTTCATTTCTGCTCTTTGTAATTTGTGTCATTTCTTTTTTTTAATGATTAGGCTGGCTAGAGTTTTATCAAGTTTATTGATCACAATGAACCAGCTTTGGTTTGGTTGGTTTTCCCTATTGATTTTCTGTGTTCATTGTCATTGATATCTGTAATTTTTTTTAGTATTTCTTTTCTCCTGCTTGCTCTCCATTACATTAATCTCTTTGTCTACTTTCTTAATGTGGAAACTTAATATATTGATTTTAGGTTTCTTATTTTCTAATATGTTGCATTCAATGCTGTAAACTTCCATCTTGAGCTCTGCCTTCCCAATTTTGTGAATTGATTGTCATTTCACTCAGTTCAAAATGTTTCTTTTTAATCTCTCTTGAGACTTCTTTGATCTATGCATTATTTGTAAGTGTACTGTTTAATCTCCAAATAATTTTGGATTTTCCAACTATGTTTTCTTTGTTGATATCTAGTTAAATTCCATAGTAGTGTTAGAAGATATTTTGTACGATTTCTATTTTTTTTATATATGGTGAGGTGTGTTCTGTGCACCAGAATGTGGTTTATCCTGGTGAAAGTTTCATGTGAGCAGGAGAAGATTGTGTGTTCTGCTGCTATTGGATGAAGTACTCAGTAAATGTCAATTAGATCTGTTTGATTGATGGTGCTCTTCAGTTAAACTGTATCCTTACTGAGTCTCTGTGAGCTCAGCCTTGTGGTCCTAATGCTGATGCTGTGAACTGTTGAACTTCACTCATCTCACTGAACAGGCAGCTGTCAGCAATGGGAACATTAGTCACCATGTAAAGCAGCTCCAACATCTGTGTATATGTTTAGCATTACAAGAGCCTGCAAAATCCCAAATATGGTACATTGTTATAAGGTGAGCTCAGTGGACACATGGCCCAGGATAGCTATCAGTGTATTTAATCCCAGACTTTGGTCCAGTCAATAGTGTGAAAATTACATAGAAAATCCAGATGATTCTGTCATTTCACAGATTCTGAGACTTGAGAGGCACCACCTGGGCATCCTGCTCAACCTCCGTCAGTGCTGGGTTTATTCCTCAGGATCTGACCCAAAACAAATAAAAACTGAGTTGGTATTTTAGTGGTATTTCATAGCGTTGCCACCACAGCCCTAGAAATGCTCAAATCCTGCAATCTACGAAAACTAGGAAGAAAGGAAAATAAGAAATCAAAGTACAACTTTGTATGAGCCTGATACCCATCACCTCTTTTGCAAGCTCTTGTGTAACTGTGTTGGAGAGCATCAGCACACTCAGTCAATACACGCCTGTCACAGTAAAGGAAGACTGGAAAGAGAAAGGCCACAGGATAAAGTGCATCTTATTTTAATGGTAGGATTTCAGATTGTGAAATCTTCCATAATTGATTATCTTTATGACAAAGTATTAAGCAATAATTATAATAGAATATTTTGCATAGAATTGAATCCAGTCACTTAATAAAATATTGTAAATAATTAAAATAAAAACTCATATAGAACAATGATAATTGCAGTGATAGATATATATATCTTTGGAGGATGAAATTGTCTTGGGGGATGAGAAGAAGATAGCAGGATTTCACAATAGGTAAGAGGAGTGATGGAAATGTGTAACTGAGTCATTGCATGTAGTTCAGGGTCATTTGTAGACTACTTCATGTTGCATTAGGTTGTCTTTTGCTACAAAGCTAAATACTCTCATTCTCATTTCTTTTCTGCTCTTTTCATTTGTTTCTCCTTTTTCCATGGAGCATGATGACTAGTTCAATCCATGCTTTTTAAACAACTACATCCATACATCTATACATTATACCTTATACTATATATATTATAATATACATTATTTTATATTATACATTATTTTAATATACATTATAGAATTATAATACATTATATACATTTCCCCAAGTAAAGCAAAGCTCCGTGAGTATTTCATGAGCAACACCACCACTAAAGGACTGTTACTCTGTGTCCTCCTAGCATCCTGAGATGACCAGTCCGAGGAGCTTCCTACCGGCAGGGCAGATGAAGAGGCTCCATCTAATGCCAGAGGAAGGTCATCTGGTGATAGAAATGTTGCCTTCTTGGATTTTTTTCTTTTTCGATTAAGTTCAAATTTGAGAATATGCCAGTGTACACTAATTATGTTAGAATGCATATCTTTTGGAATAGGAGGGGAGACTCTGTTATGGACTTAATATTTACATCCTACAAATTTATATGTTGAAGCCCTAAACTCTCATGTGATGGTATTAGGAGGTGGGTCCTGTGGGAGGTAATTAGGATTAGATGAGGTTATGAGGATGGAGCCCCAATGATGGGTTGATATCTTTATAAGAAGAGGAAAAGAATAGAACCTCCTCTCTCCTCACCATGTGAGGAAACAGAGACAACGAGATGGTGTGCAAGCCGTGAAGAGGCCTCACCAGACACCAAATCTGCTGGCATCTTGATCTTTGACATCCTACCTTCCAGAACTATGAAAAATAAATGTCTGTAGTTTGAGCCACCCAGTCCATGATATTTGGTTATAGCAGTCTGAACTGACTCAGGCAGACTCGTACAATCAGATGCATGACTCAAGAGGACGTTTAAAAATGTCCATTTTAAAATGGCAGCATCAAGTTATAAACCGTATGGAAGAGGGACTTATCCTTAGAAGCAATTTCTCTTTGGATTAATAATTTTGTAATTGTCAACCAAAATGGACTTGAGAGTTGCAGCCCATAGGAAAAGCTTGTACTTTTCCATAGGTGTCCCATATGCTTTCTTCTGGGGCCTGTGGCTTGACCGCTGCTTTCTCTCTGGAATTCTACATTCACTAAGAAGACACAAGATCTGAGAAACCCTGCAAAGTATTATCTGATCCTCACAGTGTTTTCTTTTCTATAATTGTAGGTGATCTCAATAATGAGTGAAAATGGTCTATATTCTGGAACACTCATGTGTTGAGGAAAAATCCAGATGAACAGAAAGGTGGGGCTTTCTTGCTGGCTTTAGTCTGGAGAGCCTCCCTGATTCCAGCCTCCTGCTGGGAATGAGGATCGGGAGTGTGGTGTAAGGAACTCTGTTTCCAGGTAAAGAACTATGGCAACTTTCTACAGTCCCTGGAACAGCTGTGTTCCCTTCACAGTGTGTGGATTTGTGTGCACGGGGCTTTAGGGATTTCTGTGTGTGAGTCTGTGTGGTGTGATTGTGAATGTGTGTGGGAGTATATGTGACTGAGAGTGTGAGTTTCCCCATGGATACATCCCACTTACACAGCACTATTGTGTCACCTTGCTCAAAGAAAATCCCATGGCCACCGTATGCTTTAAGTACATCAACTTGTTCATCACTCACCACAACTGTATCTACGGGTGTGTTTACTATTCCTACTTCTCAGAAAATGAGGTGCAGAGATGAATGACCCAAGCTCTTGAGCTCCTGTGTGAAAGAGTCTAACTGTGAATACAGGGCTGTGGCCCCAGGGTTGAAGCTCTGAACTACTTCATGTCCTTCATCACTCAGCAATGGGATCATTAGTCCCAGTGCAAGGGTGTTCCAGCATCCATCTATATTCCTGGAATTACTTGGGCATACAGAGGTCCCAATCACTGTCCTTCATTATAAGGTAGCCTCTATAGTCACATCACACAGGCCATCTATCGGTGCCTATTACCACAGATTTTGCCATAGTCATTAGCAGAAAAAGCATGTAGAAAACCCACATGCTTCTGGTCAGAAATAGATTCTGAGAGGTCCGGACACCGTGTAGAACAACCTCATCAACCTCTGTTGGTGTTGCGGTCATTCCTCAGCATCTAGGCCAGAATAGGTAAGAATCGAGGAGATATTTCAATGGTATTTGATAAGGTTATAACAACCTGGACTAGAAATATTCAAATTCTGTGAGCTATACCCCCTGGGAAGATTGAGAAATAAGAACTGACAGCACTGCTTGGTAATTACCCTGGTGCCCATCACTCATTGTAACTGTCTTGTACAGTATGTCAGAGAGCATCAGCACTCAGCCCAGGCTCCCCGGTAATGAACTAGCCCTCTCCTGGCTGGCTGTTGTGAGCGTGGACAGCTGCTGACCAATGAACACTGACACATTAGCTTAGAGAAGCAAGACCGGAAGTGAAAATATCCCATGAGTTAATAATGGTTAATTGAAATGGTAGGATATCAGTACTTTCAACATTTCTAAAATTGGTTATCTTTATGATAAAGGCTTAGTGAATAAACAAAATAGAGTGTTTTGCCTGGAATTAAGTCCAGTCCCCCAATGTAAGGTTGCTTTTAATCAATTGCAAAATCTTGTACAACTGAGGAGAAATGCGGCATACATGGATCCATGGAGGCAGAGATGGTTTGGAGGACGTGAAGAAGATAGTAATAGTTTAGCTGGATTTAAATATGGGAAAGAGGGGTGATGAGACTGTCATTTAACTGTAGCGTGTATTTAATAACATTTGTAAATGGAACACTTCACCTTGGTTTATGCTGCCATTAGCTCCAAAGCTGAGGATTCTGAGTCTCGTTCCTCTCATTTTCCTCCTCTTTTCTGTGCTTCTTCTACCAAGGAGGATGGCCCAGCAGCAGCTCAGTCCATACTTCTTAACCAACCACATCCACAGACTCTAGTTCCGTGTCCACATCAAACAAGGCTCGCTGAGCAATTCCTGAGCAACGCCACCCACGACTGACAGTTACTCTGTGTCCTTCTCACTCCCCATGAGGGCCTGTGGAAGGAGCTTTCTCAAGAGAGGTCCGAGGAAGGGACCCTGTCTAATGCCAAGGTAAGGTTGCCCGTCTTTGTCTGAAATAGATATGGTGGCGTGTTGGTTTATTTCACTTTCAATTGAATTTTCATATATGAAAATCTGACAATGTACATGACAGATATGTATAATTTCCTTGGTGGGGGGAGTTGTGAACTGTGAGTCTCTTATCAACTGATACCTGATTCAAGAGGGCGTCCACAAATGGCAGCATCAGTTGATAAACTGTGTGGTAGGGACTTTTCCTCAGTGGAAATTTTCATTCCTTGAATTAAGAATTTTGCAGTTGGAAGCCAATATAGACCTACATGATAGATCATCCTGGAAAAGCCCATGCCTTTTCCACTGGTGTGCTCTATAGCTCCTTTGGGGTCTTTGCCTAGATGACAATTTCCCATCTGGTTTTCTAAAGTCACCAAGAGAACAATTCCCATTGACTTGAATCCTGGTATTGACCAGGTCGGGGACAGAGTCTTTTTGGGGATTTTTACATAAATCAAAACTTTTTTTTTTTTTTTTGTGAAGAAGATCGGCCCTGAGCTAACATCTGCCAATCCTCCTCTTTTTGCTGAGGAAGACTGGTCCTGGGCTAACATCCATGCCCATCTTCCTCCACTTTATATGGGACGCCACCACAGCATGGCCTGACAAGCGGTGCGGCGGTGCGCGCCCGGGATCCGAAACTGCGAACCACGGGCTGCCACAGCGGAGCGCACGCACTTAACTGCTACACCACCGGGCTGGCCCCAAATCAAAACTTATATATTACAGATGTTTTAAAAATATTTTATATGAAATAAAATAACTATATATAAAAGCACCAAACCATGGGAGGACTTAATAAATGATTATAAGGCAGTCCCCCTAGTGACCATCCTCAATGTCATTCCCTGTCTCATATAACACTCTTTCAGTCTTAGTTGTACAGGTGACTGCAAATTTAGTACTTTATACGTCCTTATGTTAATGTCCTTCTAGGCACTTCATTTTGTGAAGTTTGTCAATTCCTCTGGAAGGAATCATGAGAACAATACTATTTATTGTATTATATAAAGTATGACACTGAAAGGTTATTGCTTTGTAATATGTAAGTTTATGTTGTTATTCATGCATCCTTATCACCCCTATTACATTTAATATGTAATCATTATTTTAAAGGAAAATGCTTTATATTATTTTTAACTGCACTCCCCCCTTGGTTTCTTGCACGAGGGATCCCATTGTTTCTTGCACCAGGGATCCCACATTTCGATCTTGCACTGAGCCTACGAAGTTCATATTCAGCCCTTCAGATGGTTAGAAACTCCCAGCCCTCCCACACGACAGCCCTAGTGAGAGGACCAAGGAGAGGGGCCAGCAGTGGAGCCTTGTGTCAACCTCACAGAGGCCTCAGGTTGACCTCAGCAGCTAAGAGGGGCCAAGCTCTGCTGTGACCTGACTTTCTGATGGGTCCTTGTGAGGCTAATCGCGCCAAGTGTTACATGGACCCGTGGCCAGTGGGCATGTCGTGGCAGGGCCCATCTAGCAGTGGGGAGGAGCCCATGCCTGCATCAACTTCCCTCATTGTAGCCATGGAACACATGATGGAGGGCAGGGAGAGGTGGTAACTGCAGAATGTGACATTTAAACCTGAAATGCATGTGGAATCCAGCATTTGACTAGATTATTTTTTCTATTTCAAGCACAGATAAAATGAGATAAAAATTAAGTGACAGTCATTGGAAAATGAAGAAAGTAATAAGTTTGCATAGTTAGTTTTGTGGCAGGTGCAGTCTACATTAATACAACAGTGTTTCTAGTTGTGCTCCTCGGCACCATGGAGTCCTGTGGGAGGCAGGGTATGCCAGGGGAGTGGGGTACAGAGAGACGTTTTTTGAATATTTTAATTAACAAAGTTATATAGTCAGGAAAGATGTAAAATGAACATTTAACTCTCCTCTACCCTACAGATACTTTGTGTCTACCATAAACATTTACTTGGGTACAATTTCATAAATTCTCAGTGCATACTCAAGGATATCTCTACACATCATTAAAAAACAAGCCAACTGGGTATTTTATGATAGAGTTATTCAGATGGCTCTGTTCACCTAGCAATGCATCTTCGACAGCTTCCCAAATCCCTACATTTGGGAGGTCCTCACTGGGATGTTTACTTGTTGATTGAGCCAAAACTGGGGGAAAAAAAATCCAAATGTCCATCCACTGATGAGGAAATAACAAAATATGGCACATCCATACAGGGGAATACTACTCCTCAAGGGAGAGGGACAAAATGTTGATAGGTGCTGCAACATAAATGAATCTCAAAAATATATGGTTGGTAGAATAAGCAAGACACAAAAAACTACACAATGTATGATTCAATTTATATTAAATATTTAGGAAAGGCAAATTTATGGAAACAGAAATGAGGTAAGTGGTTGCCTGGAGCTGGATGTGGAACATGAATTGACTGCAAACAGGTATGGTCAAAACTAGTTGGGGTGATGGAAATATTCTAATATTGGATTATGATGATATGTAATTTGTTAGCCTATAAAAACTCACCTAAAATAAGTGAGAATTATATCTTATTAAAATGTATTTCAGAGAAGCTGTAAAAATAACTAGCAACGTGTATAGGGTTGGTGAGTATGTGAAATAAGTTTGGGAATATATTGATTTGAGCTGAAGGTGGGTGATGGGTAACGTAGGTTCATTACTCTATTTCTTCTATTTAGTGTATATTTGAAATTTCCTATAATTATAATAAAAAAGGCTCTGCTGAGTCTTGTGTAGGATGAAGAAAATGCTTGGCTTGATTTGCTCTAAGGTAAATGACAATTTAGTTGGAAGTATGAGACATATACAAAAATAACTATAGGACAAGCTAGAGATGCCTATGAAAAGTCTTTGACAACAGAAACAAGGGGAAATAAAAGGTTTCATGGTGGAGATGAAGTTTGAGTTGCATCTTGGTAGGAGGATGGCTTTGATGTCAGCCTGGGGGAAGATCTATGTGGAAGGACAGAGGGTAGTAATTTGAGGGCATCTGTGAGGCTTTATTTACTGTGAAGATGACATTTGTACAAATACGGGGAGGGAGTGAGGGCATGACCCGTGTGGAGAATGCACTTCCGGTGGGGGAGGCAGCAAGAGAAGAAATGGGACAAGTCAGGTGACTGTTACACTAATTCAGGCAATGGTGATGGAGGCTCAGGACCAGAGTGGTTACAGTTGTGAAAGGTGGTTACGAAATGGAGTCACTCATGTCAAGGGCACCTAAAATGGAGCGGGGGAGCCATTAGGGACGTGGGGCTTATGCACGTCTCTCCCAGATGGAATGTACACTTTGGAACAGTGCTTCACCGCTATCATTCTGACCTTCGTCCAAGAAATATGTTTACTCCCATAGATAAGAACTTTCTGCGTTAGAGATGGCCTTAGCAACCAATCACGTATAGCCAAGAAGTCACAGGTGTTGCCAGCACCAATCACAAATCTTGCAAAACCATCTATGTAATTTATCTCTTTTTGACTTTATAAACCCTTACCTGTTTTGTTCTCCTTGGAGCACATTTCAGTTTCTACTTGAATCTGTGTCTCCCGATTTGCAATTCCTAAGACCCCAAATAAACCTTTTGCTTTTCTGGCACTTTATGCCTCTCATCCTTTGACACAGTGGAGGTAGTGAGGAGGGTTCAGACACTGGACACATTTCAAAGGTAGAACTGACAGGTTTTGCTGACAGTGTGGATGTGGGATGTGATAGAAAGAAGCATCGAGGATGACTCTAAGATTATTGTCCTGATGGAGAGGATAGAGTTTCTGTGAACAGAAATGGGAAGAATACAGGTGAGGTAGTTTTGGGCAGGAGTATCAGAAATTCAGCCTTGGTAATGCTCAGATAGATTATCTATTAGACCGCCATGTGGAAAGAATAAGTAAGAAGATCATTATCTGGAGTGGAGGCTCAAGATAGATATTTCAATATCGTCAGTGCTTAGAAGGCATTTAAAGCCTTCAGACTGCCTGACACCACCAAGGAGGTGTGCATGGAGAGGAGAGCCAAAGATCCAGGACCGAGCCATGGGGCCCTCAAATGTGAGAGCTCAGAGAGAGAGGAGCCCCCTGCAGAGGGGACAGACAGGGAGTAGCTAGTGAGGCAGGGGGACCAGGAGAGGGCGGTGCCCTGGGAGCCAGTGAGGAAGAGCGACAAGGAGAGAGTGATCCACTCATTGCACAAGAGGTGGCCTGGGACTTGGCCACTGGACTGAGGGACAGGAGGTCATTGTGAGCTTTTTGAGGGCAGTTTCAGTGGAATTTGCAGGATCAAGCTTAATTGGCCCAGGTGTAGGGGACAGTGGATGCTCTGACTTAGAGCCAGTGAGCATAGATAGCTCTTTGAGGACTTTCATTGTAAACCGGCAGGAGGGAATTGAGGTGATGGCTGGAGAGAAAGGAGAGTGTACAGAAGGTTTTATAAGAGGGAAACATAAAAACATGACTGTGTGCCGATGGGACAATTCAGTAGAGAGGGAAGAGTGGACAATGGTTCTGTATCAGGAAGAGGAACCCTGTGTATGGGGTGAGGGCATTGACAGACTGGTGTTCTTGAGTAGCTGGGATAAAATTTCTTCAGTATTGGTTTAGAGTTAAAATATTTTTAGAATAAAATTTATAAAAACAACAAAGTGTATTCTAAATGTTAAAAAAAACTGTAAAACAAAAGATAACATTTTATTGGAAATGCCTCATTTAATGGGCTGGATGGTGGTGGCATTAATTGTGACAGGATTAAAAGGATTATCAAATTTTGTCTGTGTGGGCTACTGCAGGATGTCTGTAAGACTATCCACACCTGTGTGACCCTTGGACTGTAGAACAGAGTGTGGACACCACTTGACTGTAAGGAGAAAATTTCATTTGTTTTCAAGGAAATCGGGGGCAGCCTGGTAGCGTAGTGGTTAAGTGAGCGTGCTCCACTTCAGCGGCCTGGGGTTCACAGGTTCGGATCCCGGGCGCACACCGACACACCGCATGTCAAGCCAGTGGCATCCCATATAAAGTAGAGGAAGATGGGCACGGATGTTAGCCCAGGGCCAATCTTCCTTGGCAAAAAGAGGAGGATTGGCAACAGATGTTAGCTCAGGGCTAATTTTCCTCACCAAAAAAAAAAATAATAATAATCAAGAAAATCAACTGCTAGTCCCAAGGGAGGGCCAGAAAAATTGGCATCTTGCCAAACAATAGGGTACATCCTACAAATGACACTATACAGGTATTGTGGAAATCTAATTATTACCTTGATTCATGAATAATGACTATAGTTTATTCAGTGTCCCAGATGTAAGACAAACCCTAAAATTGGATGCCGACTGGGTGGCGTAGTGGTTAAGTTCTCATGCTCTGCTTTGGCGGCCTGGGGTTCGTGGTCTGGATCCCAGGTGCAGACCTACACCACTCACCAAGCTATGCTGTGGTGGCGTCCCACATACAAAATAGAGGAAGATGGGCACAGATGTTAGCTCAGGGACAGTCTTCCTCAAGCAAAAATAGGAAGATTGGCAACAGATGCTAGCTCAGGGTCAATCTTCCTCACCAAAAAAAAAAAAAAAAACCTAAAACTGACAACCCATATTCTTTTTTAATTTCATTTGTACAAATTTCAACTTAGTCAGTCAGTCAGCAGTGCTACAAACACGTCAGTAAAAATGCATTCACAACTCAAGCTTGGTTCACATTTTATAGTAAACAATGTTTCAAGCTAATGTGCGGACTTCAGCTAGCTGTTGAACGTGAGCTGATACTGAGAGAACTCCATGAAACAGAGTTGCCAGGGTTTTTTAAATTAGTAGACTTTGTTATTTACAAGTTCAGAATAACATAAAAAATGGACAGAAAATACAGTAAGTTCCCATAATGCCCCTCTCCCTGAGACAGTGCCCCTAACTATTAACATCTTACATTAAGATGGCATATTTCTTACAATTAATGAACCAATATTGATATACTATTACCAATTAAAACTCAAGTTTACAATAAGGGGCACTCATTGTGTGGTACAGTTCTACAGGTTTGGATTATGCATAATGCCATTTATTGCCATGACGGTATCATATTGCATTGAATCATTGCTCCAAAAATTCCATTCGTCACCTGTTCTCTCTCCCTTTCCTCTGAATCCTTGGAAACCACCGAACTTTTTACTGTATCTATAGTTTGCCTTTTCCAGAATATTCTGTAGTTGGAACAATTGAGTGTGTAGCTTTTGCAGACTGACTTCTTTCATTTAGCAATATACATTTAAAATTCTTTCATATTTTCATAATTTGATGACAAAATTATTTTTATTACTGAACAGTATTCCATTGAATGGATAAAATAAAGTTTGTGTCATGAGCTCAGCTGACCTGGGAGAGAGAGTTGAGCATCAGGTGTCATAGCAGCCAATTAAAACAGCAGGACAAAATGAAAGAGTTAAGCCTTTCATCACTTACCATGATGGCACAAGGAAGAGCTTAAACTGGAGAAAGTGCCGCTCCCCCTGTTCCCTTTGTCCGATGGAATGTCACATCATTTGGGGGTCAGGTGGACCAGTGCAGATTGGAGTCGTCTCTCTGCAGAGGGGACCCTAAGAAAAGGCTCTGGCGGTTTTATGGACCCTGGGGTCAGGGGAGGGCAGGAGGGAAGGACTGGGAGTGGGAAGGTACTAGGTACTGACTCAGAGAGTGGGGACAGTGTCTGCAAGCTTCCCTCTCCTCCCTCTGTAAGGCGGCCTTGGCAGAGGAGCCTGAAGAGAACCTTGGCCCGAGGCCTCAACAAAGAGACCCAGGAATGAAGGTGCCTGGGCCAGGAATGCAAATATGAGAAGAGCATAGCTGGCCAGAGGGGCCTGAGCACTTGACTGCAGCCCCTTCAGAGACTGCAGTGCACTGGCCCTGCACCCAGTCTGGGGTGGGGAGGACAGCTTCCCCTATGAGACCCGCCTGGTAAAGGCTTTGTGCTTGCCCGTGGTGGGTCCTGAGAAATCACACACAGGTTTTTAACCAGTAGCCAGACTCCTCAGTTTGTTTATCCATCCACCTTTTGAAGGGATCTCTGTTGTTTCCAGTTTTTGATGATTGTGATAAAGCTGCTATGAGCATTCATGTAAATTTCCTTCTATTCACTACTTTTGCTGCATCCCACAAGTTATATTTTCATTTCATCTACTTAAAATTATTTTTAAATTTCTATTTAGACCTCTTCTTTAATGTCTTATGTGGAAGTGTGTTGTTTAATCTCCAAATATTTGGGGACATTTAACCAACCACGTCCATGTACTCCATCCTCTTGACTAAGTGCCGCAGAGCTCCCTGAGTAATTCACGAACAGCATCACCACGCCTGACAGTTACTCTGCATCCTCCCAGCCTCCCGGAGGACCTATTGGAGGAGCCTCCTGGTGCAGGAGAGATGAAGGGGCCTTGTCTAATGTCAATGTAAGATCATGTTCCATTGCCTGAAATAGAGACTTTGTTTCTTCATTTCCTCTTTATTAATTAAGTGCAGTCGTGAAAACATGACAGTGTACATTACAGACGCTAATACCGTCTTCTAGGGGTGGTGGAAGAGGAGATCCTTCCCAACTGGTGTCTGATCCCAGAGGGCACCTGCAGGGGCAGCGCCAGGTCGGCCGCTGTGTGTGGGGCCTTTCCCCAGAAGCAGTGTTTCCTCCTGGGATTGAGAATCCTCTAGTTACTAACCTAAAGGCTAGAGAGCCATGTTGCCCAGGAAAAGCTCATGCATTTCCCAAGCGTGCACGCTAAGCTTGCTTTGAGGGCCTTGAGTTGACCACTGTTTCTACCTGGTTTTCAACAGCCACCAAGAGAACCAAAACCAAAAAAAAATGTGCAAACAGTCCTCACCTTGATCTGCTCCTCACACTGCTCACTTGTGTAATTGAGACCGTCTCAAGAGCAAGAGGAAACTGTGAAAATTCTGAACGACCTCACTGGCTGAGGAAGACATTTAGATGATAAGAAAGGTGGGTGTCCTGGCTGCTTTCAGTCTGGAAACCCAAGATGATTCCAGGTTCCTGATGGGAATGAGAATTGAGGTTTTGGTGGGAAAAAAAATGATTTTCCAGATTAAAAAATATATGGCCATGTTTGTACAGTACCTGGAAGTAACTCTGCTCCCTTTAGGTGCTGCAGGGCTGTGTGCATGAGGGTTATGGTGTCTTGTGTTATTCTATGTGGTGTGATTGTGAATGTGTGGGTGTGAGTTGTGTTTGTGAGTCTGTGTGTTCCCCCAGGAGTCATTTTCCATTCACACAGTGCAGATGTCATTGTCAACCGTTTGAAATAAATTCCCTCCCAACTGCACACTTTATATGCATTGACTCAACAACCCACACCCAACTTCACCTAGAATTTTGTTTATCCTCCCTCTTATCAGATGGAGATTCCACAGTGCCCACACTGATGGCCTAAGCTCTCGAGTTCCTAAGTGGAGGAGCCAACGTGTGGACCAGGCGCGTCTCCCCAAGTCTGACGCTCTGAACTACTGACCTGCATGTATCGCTCAGACATAGCACCTGTATTCACCAGGCAAGGTCAAGACCGTGGGGAGGACAAGCCGCACTCCCTGCGCTTCACATGGAGCATGAAGATCATGACCTCCAGGGAGCCCAACGAGACGATGAGGGGGATCCACCAGGTGCTGGACACAAACAGCTGTGGGGGCAGCTGTGCAAGAAGTCCGTGTGCCGAGTGTGCACAGTGCGCCCAGGTGAGAGCACTTTGTGCCGTGGAGGGTGGAGGTGCGCAAACTGCGGGAGTGTTCACTCGACAGGGTTCAAGTGAGGAGGCTGGCTGCCACCTCCATGGCCTTCAAAAGCAGTGGGTCCAAAATAGCCATTGAGCTTTAGGGACTGCCAGGAATCACCTGGGACACAAGAGGAGAGGCTGCCGCCCTGACTGCCGGTTGGGCCGTCCTCCCCGACCTGGTGAAGCTTCAGAGACTGGAAGGTTTCTCCTGGCACTTCTCCCCTCCCCCACTCTTCTCAGTCTCTCCTCCATGTCTGTGGGGGAGGGGAGGGGATTATTGTAAATTCCTGAACTTGGTTCTTCCAAACCTTATAGTAAAATCGATGCTCCAGAAACATGTATCACAGGTATTCTGCTGTTTTGCATCCTCCCTGCACAGATCGGGGCTGTACACACTCCAGTTTGAGAAGCGTGTGGTAATGTAGTACTCAGAGTTCATCAGGAAATCTAAATGGAAAAATGACTTAAGAGAATTATCACAGTAAATCCAAATAGGAACAAATGATTAAAATCAGTTCTAAATGGATAAAGCTCGGATCTGTACTACAGGGTAGATGTGCAGAAACTGTGTGTGACCTTCATACACGAGTCACATTACCTGGCATTTTTAAAAGGACCAATGGGACTTTTTTTGGGGGGGGCCTGTGTTAATTAGGGCTAAATAGGATAAGGAAATCCCATGATCAGGCTGTGTTGGGTGTCAGAAAGGACTGTGGTCACCCAAAGCAGCTTAGGGGGTGATTTCACTGCGTGGCTGAGTTTCCTGACTATAATGAAGGAGTCCGACTGTCCACTGTGATTCCTTCTCCTCTTTATAACTGGGGCACAGAGTGGTCACTCTAAGAGGCCTGACCAAGGCTTGGGCTGTTCGGCCAGCCTGAGGTTCCCAGGGGTGCTTGACTTTGAGCCAGTGTCCCTGGTGGTCCAAAGGGAGGATTCATGGCAAGAGACAGCAGCCCGGAGGGATGGAGGGGAGGGCGAGAAAGGTGGCTTTTAAAAGGCAAATTCCAGGTTCCCAGGTGCCTGTATGACATTTTAGACAGTGAGTTTATGGTCTCAGAAACCATCATGGAGTTTCCACGGGCTTCCTCAGAAGCCTGAGGATTATCCAGGAAGTCCCCGGCCACCACATGTGGGGCCTGCCACACTGTGTGCACAGTCTTCTAACCTGCAGTGACCCTGCCCACTGGTGATCATAGCCGGGGATGGGCCTAGAGTCTAAGCAGTCAGAGAGGATTCTCCTTCACCCACGGGAGCAGGGCCAGGGGATGCAAGTGAGGGCTGGGGGCAGGGCTGGAGTCTTGTCGTTCCCATTTAACTTCTCCACTTTTGATTTTCTTTATGCTTAACACCTGATGAGTCATCAACCAGTGTTGCTCTTCTTAAATTCCCACCCATGGCTCTCATCATCTCCAGGGCAGATCCCAGTTCCTGAGTTGACTTTCAGGACCCTCAGGGACCTGGCCCCCAAAGACTCTCTCACATTCCACATTGTACTTTACAATACACACATCAAATCTTCACTTTGCCCATTTCTCACATATACCACCACACCTCAGTGCCTTTGCACGTGCAGTTTCCTCTCTGGGAAGCCCATATGCTGGGCATTTATTAGTGCCCAGATTCATTGGACTCTTTGAGATGAATTTCATGGTAGATCCTGCCATGAAGAGTTCAAGGTCCAAGTAGGAAGATGAGACAGGGGTTTAACTATCTAGAGTGCAGAGTCACCTGTCCACAGGTATAGAAGAAAGGCACACACGGTACAGCACATGCTTATCTGCTGTTGCAGGTGCCAGGGGCAGCTTTTGAAGGAGGGAGCATCTAGCAGGACCCTAGTGCATGAGTCCGTCCACTAAGGAAATGGCATTCCAGGAAAAGAAAACATTCAGGCAGAAGGAAGCCAGAGTGATGGAACAGACCAGACAGAGGTGGGAATGAGGCTGGGGGGTGGGGAGTTGGACGAGCATCCCTGTTTCTAGGACAATGCCCCACTGGCGTATTTTGCTCTGAGTCTTCAAACTTAAACATCCCACAGCTCAGGACCTGGAGAGCAGTCTGCTCTGATGACTAAACATTCTGCTAATGGGAACTTCTCTTTCTCTCCTGTGAACCTCAGGCCTTGGCTGGCTGTGCCAGTGGCTGCCTCTCACCTCCCTCATGAGTCCAAGCTCAATTCCACAGAAAAGAGTTTGTTTTTGTTCTAAAGAACAGGGGATCCACTGGAGGGTCCAGTGGGGTGAGACATGACCTGACTCCATTGGATAAGATGTCTTGGGACTGTGTGTGCACTGTGGGCTCTGGGTGGGAGAGGGGAAGCTAGGAGCCCATGGAGGAGGAGGCCACTGTGGTCATCCTCACAAGAGGTGACCTAGTGTGGACTGGGCTCTGACAGGGAAGAGGAGGGGAGGGGGGCAGAGAAGGGAAAGGAAGAAACACACTCATTCTCCTCTGTACCTCACTCGACTGAAGTTCCACGGGGATCAGCCTGTCTCCTTGGGAGATGGTCCGCCCTTCAGGGGATGACTTTAGTGGGCTGCAGACAGTCCTAGGTTCTAAGCTCTTTTTGTGACCTTGGGCAAGTCCCTTGTCCCGTTGGAGCCTCAGATTTTCACTCTAAGTGAGTCTGGCCGTGGCCCCCGCACAGCGGTGCTGTGCTAGAGGAGCTTCCGCAGGTGGAGTGCTGGGCTGGGCGCCTGGCACCTGGTCACTGTGAGATGCTGCTGCTAGAGCTGTGCTCGGTTAGTGCTGTCCCTGGAGCCCCACCCAGCCTGGCCCGGGATCACAGACATCCTATACATGCTCCTTAGTCTCCACAGTGGGGTCAAAGCTGCCTCAGTCTCCTACAGGACTCCATCCTCAGATTAAACGTGGGGGGCCTTCATCCACATCTACATCCTCTGACTTTTCTGTTCCTTTCCTGGATTCTCTTCCGTGGAACAATCTGTGATGAGTGTTGGAAGATGATGAAGACTGAACCCAGGTCCCCACAAATACCCTGATTGGTCAGAGTCTCAAGGAAGCACAGGTCAGAGAATACAAGATTCCCCAGTGTGCATGACGGCCCAGGATCCATCCCCCACAGGACCAGGCCAGCACACCCCATATGTTGTGGGGACACATCATCACTCTTTATACGATAATTGGAGGCAGATTTGGAGTGATCTATTATTTAGTGGGAAGATCTTTAGAATTCTCCTGGAATTATGGACTTGGATTCCATTGATAATGGAAATAGAGTCAGGGACCCTGAAATGACATGTCTCCTGTTCTGTAAAGAGCCTTCTGGGCCCTGATTCTCCTACAACAGGTTACAAGTCACAGGGTCCTTCACTGGGGAGGTGATGACCAGAAACACGTCACCCAGGTGCACACTGCAGGTGTCAGCACAGGCCCAGGTCCAGAGCACCAACCCCAGGCCTGCCGACCCACACTCGGCTGCAAAGAGACATACCTGCAAATTGTTTAGGTCTTCTTTAATTTTTCTCAGCAATGTTTCCTAGTTTCCAATGTACAAAATTGTCACCTTTTTTCTCAGATTTTCTTTAATTATTACATATTTTTATGCTCTTGTAAATGGTATTGATTTTTATTTTTAATGTGTGATGGTTGATTGCTAGTATATAGAACAAAATTCCATTCTACATGTTGTATTGTATCCAGAAGCCCAGATTGAAGCACTCAGACCAGAAGCATCTCTGAGTGTCTCCTAGACCCTGGGCTGGGCGTGAATCGCCCTCCTTTGGTGTCCTCCAATGTCTCCAGTCAGAGACTGTTATCTCTGCTCAAGGGATTTCTGCCTGAGAAACATGAACCAGGTGAGACGTTAGCAGATCCACTCTTCTGAGGAAAGTCAGGTGCCGGCTGAGGAGGTGACAACAGCAGTCACCCCCTGAGCTAGATGTGGTGGGAGCCAGTGCAGGTGGCTGCTCCAGGCCAGGAGAGTGGAGGGAGGTTTGCGTCTCACTCCCCATGGGTCTGGGGCCCTGAGTCAGTCTTTGAGCTGCTGAGACACATGTCACAGTAACATCACCCTCCTCTTCAAGCTGCAGCCCGGAGAGGTACAGAAAATCTGAGTCAGTGGAGGCATATTTGGATCCAGAGAAGGGGCTGGGGACCCTAGAACCCTGATTCTGGTTTTTTTTGTGTGTGTGTGTGAGGAAGATCAGCCCTGAGCTAACATCCGATGCCAATCCTCCTCTTTTTTGCCGAGGAAGACTGGCCCTGGGCTAACATCTGTGCCCATCTTCCTCTACTTTATATGGGACGCCGCCATGGCATGGCCTGACAAGCGGTGCGTCAGTGCGTGCCCAGGATCCGAACCTCATGCTGCCGCAGCAGAGCACACACACTTAACCACTACGCCACCGGGCCGGCCCCTAGAACCCTGATTCTTACCTGCATCTGACTGGAAACTCAGGAGAAACTTGGGAGGGCTCCCTGGTTCTGCTGTACCAGCTCATCCAGAAGCTACCAACACTGAGAACACTGCTCAGGGTGCAGGTGAGTCTGGCTGATGTTCCCAGAGGTGCAGAGAGGGAGGGCACTGAGTCAGCACAGGCTTGGAGATGGGATCTGGGGACACAGACAGACAGGAGTGATGAGATGGGGAACACGGATAAAATGCTGGGATTTTGAGCCCAAGGGGCTGACATCTGCTCAGAGCTGCCCAGGTCTCTGAGGTGTGTCCCTGTATGAGCAGTGAGAGAGGAGCAGAGGAGGAGAGGGGTCCAGGCCATGGGGACACAGCCCTCCTGAGTGCCAAGCTGGGGCTGGGTGGCCCAGACCTCCTTTATCTTCTCCAGGGGCCAAAAGAGGAGGAGCTGCTCACATAGACTTTTTCCTCTACTGGAGAATCTGCTGCATCCTGAGCGTGATGAAGCCTGAGCTTGGTTCTTAGACAGACTAGAGTCTGAGGGCCAGACCCAGAGTCGCCCCGTGGGAGGGACCGGGGAAGCAGCAGCTGCAGGACCTCACACAGACCTGAGAGCAGGAGACTCTGCCCAGCCCAGAGAGGACACAGCTGCTGAGTCCCCATCAGCGAACAAGGCACCAATGCCCCAGCCCTGGGGAGTGTGGGGGATTACACAGCAGGGGGCACCCACTGTGCAGACCCTGGGAAGACTCACCGCGGCCCCTGCTGTTCCCTGGTCAAACTTCAGTCTCTCAGTGTAAATGATGTTGGGCCACCTGCCTGTGATCTGGTCACTGTCACCACAAACATCCATGGGACACGCCCCACAGTGTGAGCCAGGTTATTGATATAATTTGACTGTCTGATTTATCAGAGAGCAAACACTTTCCAAAATCAATAAATTATTTACGAATCTACCACATAGTTAATATTAAAGTTTAGAGAAGACTTTAAATTACACTATTAAAAAGGTAAAACCTTTTCATGGTTAACTAAGTGATACTCAACATCACAAGAAGTGAAGTGTGGAGCATGGATATCAGGAGAGCATGAACTATCTCTGACAGCATTGAAAAATGAACTTTCCCAAATGCATCTTTTCCTTCATGATCTTCATTGTGCGATGGTGATGAGCACCTGCTATATAAACAGAACAGCAAATGTGCTGTGGATCTAGCTTATGGATATTTAAGAGGAAATGGTGGACATTGATTTGGTATCTATCATCAAATTAATGAATGAGGGTATGTCTGTTAATGCTCTTTAAATAAGAAGAGCCTCCCAGGTAGCAATGGGATCTCTGAATCTCACTGTTGGTTGACATATTTTGGAGCTGAGCCCTGTCCCCATCATTACAGGCAGAGAGGGAGAGAGGAAGGAAAGTCTTGGAGGAGTCACCCTAGAGGGATGGACACACCCTGGCAGAGGCTGGAGGAGGCTCATGGCGATGAACCACTGGATAGGAGGACGGCCATGGACCTCCCTCCCCATGGTGGTGTTTCCATCTCCAGCCTCTCACTGTCTCTCCTGCCTCGAAGGGCTGAGCCATTCTGAGCATCTGAGGAGGTTTGGGTTGCACTTCCCCATGGGTTTACATCACTGTGTAAGTGTAACTACCCGTATGCAGAGCACAGTAATAGTCGGCCTCGTCCTCAGGCTGGTTCCCAGTGATGGTGAGGGCGGCTTTTTTCCCACAGATGGATCCAGAGAAGCGATCAGGGACCCCAAAGGCATGCCTGTTTGTATCATAGATTAGCATGCGGGGAGCCTGGCCTGGGGTCTGCTGGTACCAGCTGGGGTAGTTACTGGTAGAGACTGACCCAGAGCTAAGACCAGAGATGAGTGTGACCGTCCCTCCTGGAGACACTGACAGTCATGGTTCCTGGGTCACCACAGTCTGAGGTTCCACTCCTGGAAACAACAGGAGAGAGACAGTGATTTTTATGGGAGACAAGGGTCAGCCTGAGAACCTGCTTTTATGTGTCCCCCAAGGATGCAGAGTCCCTTCGCCTGACCTGAGGTGTAAGCGAGGAGCCCGACAAGAAGCACCGTCCAGGCCATGGTGGGGACACTCACAGGACTCGACCTCCTCAGGCTCCTGGGCTGGAGAGTGGTGTCCTCAGGTCCTTTTCAAGCCTCCCAGACCCATTAGGAGAAGGTGCTTCATGCAAATCAGCTTCCTCTCTCTTCCTGCCCCTGTGTCTCCCTGATGTCCCCTGGGGGAGATCTTGAAAGAGGCAGATGCTGGACCTCACACAGTCCAATGACTGCGTGTGACTGAGACACTGAGTGATGGGGGTTGATGTCGTTCATCAAATCAGCTCCACTACATCCCTGCTGACCTCAGTCCTAGGTTTCTGCTCTGGAGGGCGGGAGGGCTGAAGCGTGAGATGGGGGCGGCCTCCACCTCCTGGTCGCAGCCATCTAGTTCATCCCATCCTTACCCCCGGCCTGGGAGCTTCCCCTCCTCCTCGCTGAGATCATGTATTGTCTCCTTTGTGGGAAGTTAGTGGGCGCCCCTCCCTCCAGCAGTGAACGCACTGGGAAATCACAGAGTCTCATCTGGGTGTGTGAAGGGACAGGGTCTCCCTCTGACACAGTCTCTGAAACTGTCCCCAGGAGCAGCAGAGGGGGGATCAGGGCTGGGGGTGCCGACACGCAGCGCTGCACTGCCAAGCTCGGGACAGCAGCTCTCCTTTGCTCTAAGAGCCATCGATAATCCGGAGTAGCTTCAGTGTACCTGCAGGTTTTTAGAAGAAAAGGAATGATATCACCATTAAATTATGAGATTCCTCCCAACATCAGATTAAAAAAACAGGAAAACATGTGACTAATAATCGGAAGTTAAAATTATACTGAATCTGAAGAGTGGGTCTGAACATCACGGAGCATTTGAAACTGTTTTCCCCTGACAGTCACACGTGGAGCGGAAGGCACGGGAAGAGCAGAATAGCAGACTGTGGATGAAGGAGGAGCGAGAGGAAGATAAAATCTCTCCAGTAATGTTTGAAGTTTAGCCACAAAATTGGTGTTCTCACAGTGTGAAATAAAATGTGATTTTATATTCATTTCAGAATTGCTAGTACATTGTTTCATAAAATGTGCATGGTTATTGTTTTCCTCTCTCATTATCTGTGTTGGGGATCCCCAACTAATATCAGACAATGATTGGACTAAATTATTTTGTGCCTTTTAGACAAAGGATTCTCTGATATAGTTGTGAAAAATACGTAATATTATGTGCATCAAATTTGAAGATAAAAAGGTTCTAAAAGTTAAGAGAAAAAGGAAGAATTAGAAAGAATAATTGAAATATCCGAAAAACACAAACAATATCAGCTTCCCTGTCACTAAAACATATAGAAATGAATGACCAATAACATACTACTTAGAAAGTTATCATGACAGTTTTAGAGCTAATGCATTTATTATGTATTTCATCATGAATAAGTTGGGAAGTCACAGTAATCAGCCAGGATCCCTGACCTCTGAAGGGAGCCCTGAGCCAACCCTAGAAACTGCCTCTGACATTCTCGAGGCACCGTGGGTCAGAATAATTCTTTCCTATCGAGAAGGTCTGGAGCCAGTGGTGAATGGAGGAATAGGAAAGCTGGGTATGGGAGAAGAACCCGGGGTCCAGGGACCCCTCACAATGCAGGAAGGAGCAGAGAGCAGCGCCCCCTGGTGGCTCTTTGGTGATTCTGCTTGACCCAGGTAACAGCTTTCCTGGGCTGTGCTGTTTCTCTCTGAAGGACCACGCTGATGCACGCTGCCAACCATGGGCTAGAGCATCAAAGAGTCCCACTTCAGTGGGTCCAGTAACTTCATTTGCCTCTCCTGCAGTGTGTCAGGGCACCCACTGGAAGCTCACAAGCTGTCTCTTCCCTTGGAGCATCTGGCATCTGGCTCAGGGCATCTTCATATCTGCTCTCCCCCAAGTTCTATTTTCACCATCACTCGGAGATTTCAGTCACCTGGTCTCAGCCCAGATCCTCCCTGGAGTCAAGGTGAATGTTTCTCCATATAACATGGATGTTACTTGCACCTACAGCTGTGTTCATACGATAGTGTTCCTGTTGGTTTGGGTTCCATTGTTTTTCTAGAATCAGAAAATGCGTTTGTGCCACGTTCTCTCCTCTCTCTCTCTCTCTCTATATATATATATATGTAGCATATAATATATAATATGCAACATGTAACATGTAATATAATAATATAATAGTAATAATAGTATATTAATATAATAATAGTAAAAATATATAATATACAGTATTTTATATATATTAGATATCTGTATTTTATATAGTATATATTTTATATATTAATAAGCATAATATTTTATATTACATATAATAGTTTATAATGTTTAGGTATTATATATAATTTTATACTAAATATATATAATGCTTATTTATAATAAAAACAAATTATTTTATTTGACTCTCTGATATATTTAATATATTTTAAATGTAGTTTTGTAATTTTACTCAGTATGAGGATTGATATAAAAAAAACATTACTATAAATGGAACCCGCCGCCCTTTTTAGGGCTTTTCCACCATTCCTGTACTGGAAACCCTCATGGTCTATTACTCTATGTGCATTGGGTTCTAATCAAGATTTTTTGTTAGAGCTCCAAGGAATTAACAGGGGTTGGGTGTGTAAGATCTACATCCAAAAGAGCAGATATTTATCCAACATCTTCCCAACCAAGAACCACAGAGGGAGAAGAGCTGTGGACATTGTGGATTAAACTGGGGGAGTGAGCACAGGATGGGGCTGCGCTGAGTGTGTAGATGGATTTGGGTGGTCTTGACGGATACTTCACGATATGAAGTCATTCAATCAATGAACATGGCTGTCCTCTTCATTTATTTAACTCTTCTTTAATTTTTTTCAGGAATGTTTTGTAGTTTTCAGTTTACATGCCTTTCGCCCAATTGGTTCAGTTACTCCTAAGTATTTTATTATATTTGATCCTAGCATAAATGGAATTCTTTTCTTAATATCTTTTCCAGCTTCTTCATTGTTAGTATATAGAAAACCAAATGACTTTTGTAGGGTATCACTACCCTAACTCCTGGAGGGCGTACTAGATAGAACACGTTAGGGGTTGTGATAAGGGTTTGTTTTCTCTTTTGGAACAGGAGGGTCACAAGTGATGGGGCAGGTGGGAGTGTGAGAGTGAAGCTCTGCAACCCATCAGCAAGAAAACGAGCATCACCAATGGCAGACTTTGTGCGTTTGAGGATTTAAAGAACAAAAATGGAACCAGGGCTGCCTCCACCACTTACAGGGGAAACAGAAAAGGCATAAAGCTTTTTTCTCAGTTTGAGAAAACTCTCATTTATGTATTCAAGAACTTATGAAGTTATTTGTGAAACATGTATTTTAAAAGCATCTGTTCTCTGATTGGGGCCAGGTGATAAAATAGTATGAAGAGTCAGGAAGGAACACCACCCTCTTTTATGCCTAAACCTGTGTCCTGTCAGGAATGAGAACAGAGTACCTCCTTTTAGCTCCCCAGTATCTCAGGGTTTGGCCCCTGGGAGAGACCTCCACGTCCTCATCTCCTGCAGGCCCCTCTCTGCTAGGTGACAGGCTCACACTCTCTCCTCAGGCCCCTAACACCTCCTCCCACCTCCTCATCTGACCCCGACTCCTCTTTCTCTGAGAAGATCAACGACACGAAGAGAGAACGGCCACAGATTTCACACCCACCTCGAGCTGTTGGATTACTTGGTGGTGGGGAGACTAAAAATATATTCTACTCAATTTATTCATGTTTTCTTTTATATTTTCACCTGACTTCTGGAATTATTAGCCTATAAGCTTCTGATTATAAATTACTCCCAGATATGTATAATTTTCTTTACTGATTCATATGCTCCTTCACTGAAACATTTTCAATATTTTTACATTTTATAGAAATTATCAGGTATTTATCTTCTATAGTAAGACACAGAGATTCATAAAATGCAAAATTTTCAAACACAGGAAGGCAATTTGATATGTTTGTTAATATCTAAAATGACACAGGTTAAAGAAATAAGTGAGGATATGATATGTGCAAACACAAAAGCTCATGCTGTTCACCAGAGGACAACTGATGTTGACGGGAGATGGCGACCATCTAAGTGAATCCTTAGTTGAGAAGTTTGTAAAGACCATCAGTCCTCTCCCAGATGTGTGTGTCTGCCCACCTCTGAGCTCCCTGAATGAGGAAGGAAATGAATGAGGACGCTTGGGAGATACATGGATGATCCACACAACACTGATCCCTTGGATGATGCATCTTCTCTATATGAGTTGGTTGTCGGTGTCCACTCATCTACTCCACATACATGTCCCAGGCTCAGCATCTAGTCAGGGACAAAGGTAGGTGTGAGAAACAGAAGTTGAGAATAGAAAAGAGGAACAGATCCTTAGGAGGGCAGAGCAGAATGTGGCCAGGGCAGGGCTCTTGCTGACAAAAGTGGAGACGGGTTCCTCACGGAATCCCAAGTGAAGGTGGGATTTCCTCCCTGTCCTCTGAGAATGACAGGTGTCTTAGAGTGGAAAGAAATAGGTAAATTACCCTGATGGGCAGGATTTCAAATGTTTGTGGATTCCCCTGGAGAGGCAGAGAGGGTGAATCAAGGAAGAGCAGGGGAGGGAGGAGCATCTGTGGCAGAGAGAAAGGACCCCCTCTGCCTGGTTCATTGTGGGTTCCCCACACAAAGCCACTGCCCCTCTACAGGAGAGTTGTCTGGAACCTGCAGAATGTGGTTGAATGAATGGCTGAGGGCTTGAGGAAGCTGGACAGGCACAGAGAAGGCGGATCCAGTCGAGTGCAGTCCAGTCTCAAATCAGAGACGCCTCTGTGAGCTCAGACACCTGTCCTCTGTCATCCACCTTGTGCTTCCAATTTGGGAGAGTTCCTCCTCCTTCCTTCTCTCAGGACACCCCACAGCCCCCTTCCCCTGAGAAGAACCCCATCCTCACCTGCCCTCCCTGATGTCTCATCACTAGGGCAGGGACCTTAATTGTGACGACTCTGCAGCTGCTGCTCAGGTCTTCATGGTGGGAGCAGGTGACAGTTCTGGATTCCACATGGCGTGGGGGCTGGGTGGGCGGCCACCTCATTGCAAGTGAGGGCAGGAACTCCTCTCTGAGCTGCACTTGCATAGCAGGCAGTGTTCTCACATGGAGTGTATGTTACAGATGGACATGGAGCCATGTAGGAAACATGCACAGGACAGGGTCCCGAGGTCCACAATGGGGACTGGGGACCCTGAGTCTCTCCCATTTTTCCCCTCGTTCTTGGGAATGGAGTGAATTCATGCAGATATGTTGCTGCCATTCTCCATGTCCAGTCCCCCAGTGATGGGTCTGTGTGATAGTTCTGGTCACTTGGAGAAGGGAGAGATGACCTGGGTTTTCCGGGCGAGGGAAGACTGGCCTCCAGTTTCTCCGTGGGGTTAGAGCAGTCACAGCTGCAGGAGTCACACATGGACGGGATCATTGCTCCCAGTCCCAGTAGAGCAGGCTCAGCCTTCTCCCACACGGGGTGGGGGCAGGGGTGGACACCAGTCTCCACTCACTTGTCAGACACACAGCGCCCTCTGGTGGCCACAGAATCACAGCCCTGTATTTAAATTACACAGCTGGGCACTACAAGCAGGTTAACCAGCTCCCGATACCTCTTCCTACATCTCGAGAGGGAAGACTGGGTGGCTGGACTATTGCTTCCCCAGGTGTCCTCCCTGCGGAGTCTCCACAGCCTGGAGGAATCCCCAGTTGGCCTGCTTCACCCCCCCAACCTCCCCCCTCCTGCAGGGACATCTGTGGTCCCCACTGTGACTGGGTCATGGTTTTCACTCTCCATCGGAGTTTCCAGATGCTCTGCTCACAAATTTATAAATTACCTCTTTACTAAATATTCACCAAATTATCTTATTTTGAGTCTGTCAGATATTTCCTGCAGGATCCCTGATTAATTCTTCTTAACTTAATTGACCACAAACAGAATCATTTTGGTGATAAATCTCCTGTGTCATGTAAGAGTCCAAATTATCCTCATTATTGTCATCCTAGAGTGATTCTGTGTCCTGAACAAGGAGCTGCTGCCCGTGTAGTGATGAAAAGGCTCAGAATGTCCTATTAGCCATAGTGAGGGCGTTCTCTGTGATGGCTCCACGGCAGGGCTGCAGAGTCTCAGCAGTGGGGCATAAATGACTGGAGTGTGACCCCACTGTTGGCTGTTGTCACCAGCAGTGAGGGCTTAGTGAGAGCCCAGGCAGCACAAGCAGAGGGGTTGGCCTCACTTCCCAGCTGTGAGCAGTGGCCCTGTCACCCCATGTCTGACAGTAGTGAGCAGCTTCATCCTTGGGGTGAAGGCTACAATGTAGCAAATAACCTGAGTTCATGGAGGCATCTTTGGACCCAGAGAAGCAGCTGGGATCCAGAGCCTGGTTCTCACATGAGACTGAGTAGAATCTTAGAAGGTACTGAGGAGGCTCCCTGGCTCCTGGTGGTAACAGAAGAGAATCTGTGCCCCCAACACTGGGAAATCTCTGCACCTTCACCTCAAATGTGCTGTAAACCTAAAACCTCTAAAAAATAAAGTCTATTAAACCAAAAAAATGAAAGAATAAGAGCTTTGTGGAAACCACATGGTAAAGAGAAAAACAGTCAAGAGGGAGAAATTTAGAGTTCTGCCGGGAACAAGAACATAAAAAAGACATATAAGAAACAACATCTCCCCATCATAATAAATGTATCAATAAAGGAGGAAGATAGTAGAAAAACAGTAGATCTAATTGGCACATCAAAATCATGTTTTTAAATAACAGAATAGAACAACCACTTACTAAATTTTGAATGAAAATGGATAATGCACAAATATACAAAACAAGAAATGATGTGAAAAAAATGAAAAATAAAATCTGTGTTAACCTCAATTAAAAATAGATAAAATGCATACTTTTCTAGGAAGACAAAAAAATGATTTCACTAGAAAAAAAAAGACCAATTTCCTTAGAAAAAATAGAACATATTATTATGAAACTATTCCACAAAGAGGCATAAGATACAGTCAGTTCCACAGGGAGCTCTGACAAACTGTCAGAGATCAGATGGTTCTAATTTGTTTGCTTCATATGTACATTTTTTTCAAAATATTGAAAAAAGTGGAAATTTCCTAATTCTTGTAGAAAGCAGATATAACAGTGATACCTACAACTGATAAATAAAATACATAATAAAAGAAAATACGGACCAATATTATGAAGTATCGATGCAAATATTCTAAATAAAATATTAAGAAAGAGATTCTAATCAGGTTAATAAAGTGATACACCATTATCATATATGATTTGTTCTAGGTGTACAATTTGGGTTCCATATTGATACACCCTTTAATATAATCCATCATGTTAATAGACCAGGGCAGCCCTGGGGGTCCAGTGGTTAAGACTCGGTGCTCTCACCACAGCAGCCCGGGTTCATTTCCTGGTCAGGGAACCAAGCCACATGTCTGTAGGTTGTCATACTGTGGTGGCGGCAGGTCACTGTGATGTTGAAAGCTATGCAACTGGCAGGGTCACCTATGGTAGACAGGTTTCAGCAGAGCTTTCAGACTAAGATGCAAGGAAGGACCTAGCCACCCACTTCTGAAAAAAATGGCCATGAAAACCCTATGAATAGCAGCGGAGCATTGTCTGATATAGCACCAGAAGGTGAGAGGATGGCACAAAAAGACCAGGCAGGGTTCCGTTCTGCTGTGTACAGGGTCACTAAAAGTCAGAACCAACTCAGTGGTACTAACAACAACAACAAAAATTAATAGATCAACCGGTAAAATCATATTATCTCAATAGATCCTGAAAGAGCCTTTGACCAAATTTAAAACAAATTCCTAATACAAAGTACATAAAAATAGAAACAGACAGATACACTTATAATATGGTAACACACACTTTCTCCCACACAGACACAACTTAGTCCTATAGCCAGCTTCTTAGCTAATGGGCTGGGGGAGGAAGACATTTCCACAAAGATCAGGAACAAGCAAAGGGGACTTCTAACTCCCTTATTATTCAACATCATTCTGCAAGTATTAGACAATGCAATTAACAAGATAAATCAGTGGTTAGGTCCTAGAATTAATGGGGATGGACAAGTAGACATTCCAAAAGACCCAAATATATGATACAGCCTTAGATACTCTGGTGCTGGTGCAGAAGTGACAGAAGAAATCTCCCCAATGAGCAAAAAGAACAGAAATTCATACTGAGGACTAATGAGTGGATGGCATAGCTCTGGAAACTCCTGGAAATAGGTAAATAATCAAAGATGAAGATGCAGGATTCCCTAGTGAGAGTTCAGGTCTGAGATGACCACAGGTGGGCCCTCCACCTCAGCCCCTGAGCTTCAGTGCAAAGAGACCGTGTCCACCCCTGATGGAGAGATGGACTTTCTGTTTCCTTTGAGACCCTTTGTCCGGGAAAGGGCTGCAGTGAGTGACTGGGAGGACAGAGGGAGAGGAGGAGCCTTCACTCCCAGGTGGTGCCCCTGGATGAACCTGGAGCCGTGGAGGCTGCAGCAGGAGCATCGGAAGCAGAAGCCACAGGCCGAGCCTGAGCAGACAGCTGTGGGGGTTTCCCCTCCCGGCAGAGGAGGAAGCGACTTCTGGTCTCAATTTCTCGCAGGCCTGGAGCTCTGTGTGAGCACTGGGGCTGCTGTCACAGGAGTGGCAGTGAGAGACAGTCCAAGAAAAATCAGCCTTAAAACCATCTTGGAAAGAGTCCTTTCAGTTATGTTGATTTTAACAGCTTTCTTGAAGTATATAATATACATAATATAAAAGCCATCCATGGTAAGTGAACAGTCCAATATTTTTTTAGTAAATTTATAGTTGTGCAACCACCACCACAACTGAGACTTAGACCTTCTCCATCACACCAAAATATCCCCCTGGGCCTGTTTCCAGCCAATCCCTGCTCCCTCATCTGGGCTCATGGAAAGCAGATTGAAGGGTGACTCATTTCTGATATAACTTGGCAAAGTGTAAAAGCTGAACCTAAATGCCTACCAGAGGAGGTATGACCCATGTCTCCTAAGGAATGAGAAAACATTCCTTAGGAATGTACACGCCAGGGAAGGAGCATAAAGCTCAAGGCTGAAGCAGGTGCCCTGTCAAGCTCCAGGATGAGAAAACCTGCGACCCACAGCCTTGGCCCCATTCCTCTCAGCCTGGAGGGAGCCCCTCACCCCTGTAGTCGGGGTAGGGCTAATTCTCTGAGGAAATGGAACGAGGGCCTCTGGACTCAGGCAGAAGGTGTGAGGAGATGGATTGAAGCTTGTAGAGGAACCCAGGTAAGGAGTGAAAGGAGAGGCCTCCAGTCTGTCCCCGTGAGGGTCCTCAGGACGCCAGCAGGCAGGCTTTCCCAGCCAGGGAAGGAACAGGGGTGTTTTCCTGAAGAAACTGAAATGCACACCAGGGGAAAGACTGACCCACCAATTCTGATGTTGGCACAGCCCAGTGAGAATGCATGTCCAGCCCCAGCCCCCACAGAGCTGCTCTGAGTAACTGTGCAGGGTAACTTCCTCTTGCTCCTCCCGGGGTGCCAGCTCCCTGGTACTCCCTGCTTCCCTGTGGCTCTCCTTTGAGGTCCTCCAGCCAGAAGACTGGGACTTTCTACACCCCACTCTCCTGCACTCCTCCCACTAAGGCACCTGTATCTGTTGGGGAAGGTGGGGAAAAGAAAGATTACAAATAGCAATGAGAGGGGTCAGGCCTCCCACCCTCTGAGAACCAGGACTCCTCCTGTCAGAGAGGAGATTCCTCCCTCTGGGACTGAGGGGCCTTTGGGCCTCTCCTCCTGCAGCTGCTGCTTCTACGAGACCCTTACTGTCTCCTCAAGCCCAAACTAGAGTGCTTCTTCTCCTGGAGCTCCCTCTGTCTGCCACAATAGTGTCCACTTCCTGCTTTCAAGCTGTCCTGAGTCTAGGATGGGGAATAATGAAAGAAAAATTGATGATAAATTGATGAATTGCTGATTCAGTGGGATTTCAAATTCCGGTCTCCTTCCAATCCAGCTGCTACCCTTCACATTTCAGATGGTCAGGGTGTCTCCGTCTCTAACTGGGAAGAAAGAATATGGCAGGGACCCTTGAGGACCCATTGCTAGTCCCTCCACTTAGACCCTGGGCACCTGCTAGGGCATGTGTGGGGCCCAGCTGGCAGAGTGACTGGTGGTGACAGCCCTAAACTGGAGCCACAGGTGAGTGTGAATGTCCCTCCCACAGTTGTGGACAGTGAATGCTCCTGGGTTACCTCAGCCTGGGAAGTGGCTCCAGTGGTTCCCTCCCCACCCCAACCCAGAGTGACCCCAGTGACCTGTGCAATAAGTTACTGGTGTGAGGAGGAGAGGTTTCCAGAACAGGGTGGACACTCCCCCTCTCCTCCAGAGCTGATCTTTCCAACTACTCACCACTAAGTGGAGCTTCCACAGCTCTCATTTTAACAACTGCAGGGAGAGAATCTTCATGCAAACACCCTCCTCACTCATGGGTCTTTGAGAAAACTCTCAGGTGGTCAGGGACGTTGAGTCTCACACAGTGATGCTGAGCTCCTGTCCCCAGGTCACAGGAGAGTCCCACAGCTGGGTGCAGTTCCCTAAGCTCTCCCTCCTCCCTCCAGTGTCCGGAGTGGATTGTGGTACCTCAGCCTGGCATCCACTGGGTCTGCAAGCTGACGTCCTCAGAGTAGTTTGAAAGCAGAGCCTGGATTCCCAACTTGAAACAAGAGACAGGAAACAGAAGATCTTTTAGGGAAGGTGAGATTGAATTCCTCACCACCACACTCAACTCTCACTCTCCAACCACAATGCCATCCAAACCTCCAGAGCAAATGAGCATTCAGGATGCTGGGATCTGCTGCACGGTGGAACGGGTCCCTGATCATGGGAGAAAGTACCCAGACTCTAACCGTCTAGTATGAGGTAAACTGTAGGGGTTTCATAGCTGCACTTTATCGGGTTGAGGAGATGCCCCTCTATTGCTAGTTTGATGAGAGATTTTGTTTTTTTAAACCATGAATGTGTGTTGAGTGGAAGAATGTCTTCAAATGACATTTTCTGCATCTGTTGAGATTGAGATTATCATCTTATAATTTTATTCGCTTAAAGACTGAATGACATTGATTTTCAATTGTTAAACCCATCTTGAATTCTGGATGGACCACTATTGCTATATGGTTAAATTCCCTGTGAATATATCTTGTTATATTTGTGTTTCTATGTTCATAAAAGACATTAGTTTCAAGTTTCATTTAAGGATTTGGTCTATTCATAATATCAGGGCAAACCTGGCCTCATAAAACATGTCGGGGAGTATCTCTTCCTCCTCTGCTTTCTGAAAGGCTTGTGTAGAATTTGTTATTATTTCTCCATTAATGGTGTTAGAATCACCAATGATATTATCTTGGCTGCGACTCTCAGTTAACGTCTCCTCTAGAATGAAATTAGAACCCAAATTCAAAATATCCTGAAAACAAAAATTCTTGTCTTTGTCTAAGAATCACTACTCCTCCTGGGTTTCCAGTTTAGGTGAATTCATACATTCATTCAAAAAACATGTTCTGAGATTATCCGTAGTGCCAGGCAATGTTCTGGGTTCTGTAGACACACAAGTCATAAAACAAACAAAATAAAGTCCCTGTTCTCATGGAGCTTAGATTCCATGTGGGAAACAGTGAACAGAGTCACACACCTTATAACCTGGCCAGTTATCCCCTCGGAATCCAGAGCCCACTCCTGACGGCTGAGAGCCCTCGCCTCCCACAGGACCTGGACACTGACCTCCCGATGCTCTGTCCACAGCCCCCCGCGTCTGCACACCTCCCTGCCCAGTGCCCGAGTGCAGGCACCCATCCCTGCTCTCCTGACCATGCAGACGCCCTCAGTGTGGACCGCCCACCATTCTTAGCTCACTCTATTTCATTTTAGACACCACAGTCTGATGATATTTTAAATACACGTATCTGATAAAGGCACCTCTCTGCCTACATCTCTCCCATAGGCTCCCTCCCTGTCAAGATTAAATAAAAATATTTAGCGCCACATTTAATGTCTCCCTGGGCTTGGCCATCATTTCACCCCCAACCTTTTGCCTCATATTTCCAGGAGCCTTTACAAAAGCAAACACAAGCACCTGGTTGCAAAAAGGACACTTAACACTGGACAACAGCACTCCCTTCTCTTTGAGACAGACTTGTCTCCCTGTCCCAAACCTCGGACTTTCCTTCAGGACCAGGCTTACACATCCCCTCCTGGAGAAGTTCTCACTACAGTGAGATGGGTCAAAGTTTATTGTTAGTGCAAATAATTTACAAGCAGACACCAAGACATAAAGCTTCACCTGTGTGATCACTCTCTTAAGTAAACTAACCATAGAAATACTGAACAAAGACAATGATTCCTATCATCGTTTTTTTTTTTTTCAATTGGCTGTACTTCTTTACACTCAGCAAACTAGAGTTTTAAATTGTATTACTTTATCTTTAAAAATTTAATCTTCCCAACACGGTAAGAGGAAAATAACACTCATGACTAGAGCCAGGGATCCAGGATAAATAGAGATTCTGTACATTTCAGTTCAAGGTCACCTTTAACTGTGATAATCCGGGGAAAACATGACTCAGCAGAGAGCTGGAGAACTATTCCTGATGATTATTTAATTTGAAAACCATGATAAGGACAATGTAGCCCTTCAATAGCCACGAATAGTTTGATGATTTTTTGTGTGTGTGTGAGGAAGATCAGCCCTGAGCTAACATCCATGCCAATCCTCTTTTTGCTGAGGAAGACTGGCCCTGGGCTAACATCTGTGCCTATCTTCCATCCACTTTATGTGGGACACCGCCACAGCATGGCCTGACAAGCGATGCCTCGGTGCACACCCACCCAGGATCCGGGCCCGGGCCGCCAGCAGCGGAGCGCGCGCACTTAACCGCTATGCCACAGGGCCAGCCCCAATAGTGTGATGATTTTAAACACATTCAACCTCACTGGGTTACAGTCAGAGAATCCAACATGTGAACTGGAATTGAATGTCTCGCTCAAAACTCAATAATCATGCAATTCCACAAATGCAATTGCTAATGACTCCGGATTTCTGTGAGACCCTCAATTTTTTAAGCAGTAAAATGACTATACAATGTGGGAATTAATTGTAAAACACTGCTTAATGCCACAACATAAACTAACATGTCAATTTTCCACAAACCTCAGCATCCTCTGAGTGTGAGTGAGACACCAGGGTCTCACCCTGCTGGGAGTGGAGCCTGAACCTGGCTGCTGACCAGCCCAGGACTTCCTGTCGTCCTCACCATCCTCATTCCATCCCTGGTGGAACTTCCCAGGCCTGGGGCATGGCAGCCATTCAGAGCAGAGGGTCATCTCCTGTCCTAAATGTCCCCACATGCCTTGACCAGAGGGAGTGATTCCACCAGAATGTTCTCTCCTGCACGTGAACCATATCACTCTGTGGCGGGAGGGGGAGGCCCCACCCAAGGCCTTGGGAGCAGAGCAAGCACAGCCACTCCCACCCTCCTGTATGTGAAAATATTCTTTATTTCACACATAGAGGCACACAAACCTCTGTGCACACAGAGATGACGGAGGTGGTGAAATCTGGATCACTTGTGCACATGACCTGTGGGTCAGGGTCAAGGTCTTGTATCTCTGTATCTCCAGGGAAATAGTCGATGTCCTGCTTTGTGTGGGCGGCTCACAAATGTTGAATGAGGATGGAGGAAACAGAGGAATGATGGGGGTGTCTGTGCTGTGAGTGCTGTGAACGGCTCTCCAACCTGGAAACTAACACTCCACCAGGTAATGGTGACAACTAGACATGTCCAAGTACAAACTCTCATTTCAAGAAGTGCCTGAGAAAACATTTTACAACCCAGGGGAAGATGTACTGCGGACCAAGACCAGGTAGGTTCTGCAAAGACAGACCATCCTCTTCGACAGGTGCTGAGTCACCAAGATATCTGGGAAGGTGGGAACTCTCAAGGCAGGGTCAGGAGGCTCCCTCTGAACTGGGAGTCAGGCCGATGGGAGGACAGTGGGGACAGGGAAGGGCAGTGAGAGGTTTTTGTCTCACTTCTCCTCTGCCTGTGTCACTGTGGGTTACGCAAAGCTACTCCCACTGCCATCATCTGCCCCCCAGTAGTAGTCAGCCTCATCCTCGGTCTGGATGTTCCGGATGGTTAGGTACCCGTACAGGCCAGAGTCTAAGCCTGGAAAGTGATCAGGGATCCCAATCCCCTGGGATCCAACGACACCACTGGTGCCCACTCACATCAGGAACCAGGGGCCCTTCCCTGGGACTGGCTGGTACCAGCCCACTTTGTAGTTACTGTAGCCACTGCTCAGAGTGCAGGTGAGCTGGGCTGAGGCTCCAGGGAGGCAGATGCAGAGGGTGGCTGTGTCAGCACAGGCTGTGAGAAGGACCATGAATACACAGATACCATTATGTCTTGGAGGAAGGATGGAGGGAAGGACATTCCCAGCCTGTGAGTAGTGTCAGTGAGCTGGGGAGTCAGGATGCTGAGGATCGTCCTGACCTGAGCATTGAAGGGGGAGGGTGAGGAGGAAGAGTGGAGTCCAGGCCACGGTGCAGACACCCCAGAGCTCTGCTGAGACAGACACGCTGCAGGTCTTGCATATCCTCCTCCACCCCCAGGAGAAAGGGGCCCTTCATGCAAATTTGTTCCTCTCCTCTGGACAACCAAACCCCTCCCTGGACCCTGTGTGTCCTTCCAATGACTGGGTGTCATTTTTGAGAGGGGTGGGCCCGGGCTGGGCCTGGGCTGAGGCTCCCCAGGACCCAGAGAGGACCCAGCTGCTGGGCCCAGGGAGCACTGAGCAGAGACCAGGGACAGGTGTCTGGTTTCCCAGCTGAGAGACCCCACAGATGTCTCACATACTAACTGTGCATAAAATAAAATGTACAAGAGCTGAGAACAGATAGCGTTCAACCATGAACTCACTTCCTAGGCTGCTCAGGAAGCCGGGTTTTCTCTTCCTACCTGATTCCTGACTTGATGGGCACATTTGATGGAGTGTTGAGTGTTTGGGAGGATGAATTAGCATGCTGGAGTGATTCACTTGATTCCCTGGAAAATGAGGAGAGACCTGGAAAGTAGGAGGAGAAGGTATTAGTTTGGGTGAAACATGAGAATCCGTAGACTTGAGGTTTTTAGGAGCTAAGGGATCAGAGAGGTTCAAGACAGAGGAAGGGGATGAGAGTGTCAGATTGCAGGGAAGTTCTGGAAACATGTTCCAGACCTTTCTGATAGAAAGACTTTGTAAATGAACTGAGGAGTCACAGGGCAGAGGGCTTGTAGAAAGAAAGGGAGAGAGACCAGTGTTTGGGAAGGGAAGTCCTAGATCAGAGAAGGTGAAGGGGAGAGGGGAAGATGTGTGCACTTTAGAAAAGACCAGAGGAGAAGCCAAGAGGAGACTGGGCAAGAGCTCCAGGGGGTGTAGGCTGTGTGGAGGGTTTGTTTTTGTTCTTTAAAGAAAGAGGAGCCCCTCCCACCTTTGCATCTCTCCTCTGATCAGCTCTGTGCATGGAGTGTGCTTTTATTAATCAAGACTCAGTTCTCTGTCAGAGATTCTCTTAGGTTCTTGCCTGCCAAGGACTCCCCTTTTATTTTTTACTGTCCCTATGGTCTTGTTAATATTAAAACACGTATGTGAATTTTTGGGGGGGACAGGGAATTTATTAAAAACGCAGAATCTCAGACCCCACTCTAGACCCACCAAATCAGAATCCATTTTGTTAACAAGAATATACTTATACTTATTGTGTGAGGAAAATAATCCTTTCCAAAAAGCTATGCGTGTTTAATATTTAAAAACTATTGTATGCAGTACATTTACACGGCTTTAAAATGCACCTAAAAGTAAAATGTAGTCATATCCAAAAGGAGAGATTCTTCCTTTGCTCTTAGCTGGCAAAGTACGTTGTTGGTGGATGCTTCTTTCTGGGAGAAATGGGCTTGCCCTCAGCCCTCAGATCTGAAGCAGCTTTTACTGTTCCTTCTGGAATATAAAACAATTGGGTCTGCTATTCATGGACCAGATTCCCAGTTTTAACTAAAAACTTCTGAAGATTCCATTTCATAGACATTGGAGTGACTTTCCTCCTCGTGACTGGAGTGGATTCCAGAAGTGACAGATGCCTTAAGGCATCTGTGTTTCTAACAGTGTTTCTAAAAGGCTATTCTTTTTTTTTTTTTTTAATTTTTTGTTTATTGCAGTAACATTGGTTTATAACATTGTATAAATTTCAGGTGTACATCATTATACTTCTATTTCTGCCTAGATTACATCATGTTCACCACCCAAATACTAATTACAACCCATCACCACACACCTGTGCCAAATTATCCCTTTCACCCTCCTCCCTCCCCTCTTCCCCTCTGGTAACCACCAATCCAATGTCTCTCTATGAGTTTGTTTATTGTTGTTATTATCTACTACTTAATGAAGGAAATCATACAGTATTTGACCTTCTCCCTCTGACTTATTTCACTTTGCATAATACCCTCAACGTCCATCCATGTTGTCACAAATGGCTGGATTTCATCGTTTCTTATGACTGAGTAGTATTCCATTGTGTATATATACCACAGCTTCTTTATCCATTTGCCCCTTGATGGGCACTTAGGTTGCTTCCACGTCTTGGCTATTGTGAATAACGCTGCAATGTACACAGGGGTGCGTGTATCTTTATGCATTGGTGTTTTCAAGTTCTTTGGATAAATACCCAGCAGTGGAATAGCTGGATCATATGGTAGTTCTATCCTTGATTTTTTGAGGAATCTCCATACTGTTTTCCATAGTGGCTGCACCAGTTTGCACTCGCACCAGCAGTGAATGAGAGTTCTCTTCTCTCCACATCCTCTCCAACACATGTTGTTTCCTGTCTTGTTAATTATACCCATTCTGACGGGCGTGAGGTGATAGCTCATTGTAGTTTTGATTTGCATTTCCCTGATAGTTAATGATTTTGAACATCTTTTCATGTGTCTGTTGGCCATCTGTATATCTTCTTTGGAGAAATGTCTGTTCAGGTCTTTTGCCCATTTTTTAATTCAGTTGTCAGTTTTTTTGTTGTTGAGATGCATGAGTTCTTTATATATTTTGGAGATTAAGCCCTTATCAGATGTATGGTTTGCAAATATCTTCTCCCAATTGTTAGGTTGTCTTTTCGTTTTGTTGATGGTTTCCTTTGCTGTGCAGAAGCTTTTTAATTTGATGTAGTCCCATTTGTTTATTTTTTCTATTGTTTCTCTTGCCCGGTCAGACATGGTGCTTGAAAATATGTTGCTAAGACCAATGTCGAAGAGCGCACTGTAAAAGGCTATTCTTCATGCTGAATCTAATCCTAAACTATATATAAGATAATAGATATAAATGAGGATCAGCGTAACCAGTGGGGAAAGTAACAAAGAATCGTGAAAAGTTCAATAGTGTGCGCTGAGATATTTCACGGCATGTGTCTATTAAAATTCGTCAGGCTTTAATGTACCTTTCATGATTAAACAACAAACACAAAGACTTTCTGGATTTGTCATACAGGTGTGTACCTGTTCTTGATGCCAACCTTTGTTGCCCCACTTCAGTTCACATGACAATCACTCACTCCCCTGGGCGCACACTGCTCACAAGGGCCAAGTGCTCACAAGTGCCTGAGGTGCTGGAGCCACAGAAGTCCCTGCTACTTAGCCAGGCGATGCCTCCAACGTCCGCCTCCTCCACTTCTGTCCTGGGCAGGTCAGGAGGACCCCACCCCACCCCAGCCTGGGGGCTGTCAGATGGCTGTCATGACCCAGTCAAGGCTTTAGTGACTTTGGGGGCTTAGGGCTGCCAAGTACAAAAGCATAAAGAAGCTACCCTCTACCCGTATTATGATTGTATCAAGGAACATTCTTGACACTAAAAAGGAAAGATACTGTTTCCAGTATAAAGGACAGACTATCCCAGGACACACTATTTGCCAAACTTCCTCTGACGTGTGTGTGTACATAATATATAAATCACATTCACCCACACCTTTCTAAGTGTTTCTAAGGGGTTTCCTCTCCTCTAAGAGGAGATGATAAACCTACCTCCCAGGGCTGTGGTAGAATTAAGCACAGGGACAGTGTTGGATCAAGTCCCAGCACAGAGTAAGAGGGAAGAAGCATCAGCTGCTTGATTCTCACACACACGTCTCCTCCTGGCCTCGATCTGCTCACTGCCCTCCGTCAGGGAAGACCATCACAGGCCAGTCTGGAGCAGAGCCTGGCCGCGGGAACCAGGCCTTGGAAAGGCCCAGGTGGCGACATCAGGTCACGAGGCAGGAGCGTAGCCCTATGTCTGCCACCAGGGACCCCATGGCTTCATCTGTACAATGCAGCTCAGTTCTATTCCGCACAACAACTGAACACTGACCTACTTTATACCAAGCACAGTGCTGCGAGGCCACGGTGGGGAGCAAAAGAGTTCCTGCCCCCCAGGAACTTCAAACCCAGTGACAGGAGAATAAATGACGTCCTCAGATAACCAGTGATCACTGATTCTAGTACTTCTTATAGAGGTTTAGATAGAAATATAAAGAAGCATGGCATTTGAAACATAGTCAACAGACATCGGAAAATGACATAAAAATGATATCTTCTAGCTAAATGAGCGTGGGGGAATCATTCGCTTGTGGAAATTTTGGCGGGATGCTCGTGTCCTGTGAAGGCTGAGTGTGTAGGAGAGGCAGCAGAACAGAACCACTCTGTGAAGGAACCAAGCTCACTGGGGGGAAAACTCCACCAAGAGCGGGGGCTGTCACGACCAGTCCCCCAAATGACCTGTTGTACAATCTGACCCTCACCCAACAACTCCCCTGAGGGGTCACTTTGTTAATGGAGACCCATGTAAGCACCACATGCTTCCAGCTCTGGAACAGCAGACTGGCACACACACATCAGGACCTGGCCTTGGTCCTGCTACCCAGCAGGTGCCCCGGTACCAATTAGCCTGCCTACCTGGATCTGCCGGAAGCTGATGGTGATGGTAGCAGTGGAGGTGAAACCTTTAATGATGGGGGAGGAGATGAAGTCCAGCAGGCACCCTGGCCGGCCAGGAGGAGATACTGACGTGGTCACAGCTCTGCCCTATCCCAGAGGACACAGGTGGACATGGGCTGGGAGAGGCGGCGAGGGTGGGATTGGTGCTAAGGACTGGAATGACATGCCCTGTCTGGGCTGGTCTGGAGAGCAGGAAAGGGAGGCTGGGGTCTGAGGCTCTGGGCACTTTGAGTGTCCTGGCCTCTCAGCAGAATAGGGTAGGGCTGAGGGCTGAGGGCACCCCACCCGCCCCGAAGCCGCTTGCCCTGAACCCTGGGGTCTAAGGGTGGGGACACCACACTGGCTAACAGTCCGCGGCCCGCCGGCTCCAGCAAGGTCCAGGGCGGCGGGGACCTGGGTAGGGACGGATTGGGCGGGGAGCGGGTTCCCCGCGGGAGGCGCCCGCACCCTCGGACCTCGCGCCGGCCCCCGCATCGGCCTCCCCCCGCGACCCTGCTTTTTCCCCGGCAGCTCGCCCGTCCGGCCCCGGGCCGCATCGCCACCCGCCGCCCGCCCCGGACTCACCAGGCACCGCCACCGCTGAGGGTCTCGCGACGTCGCCCCAACAGGGTCCACTGGAACCGCAGAGGGAGAGCGAGCGAGGGGCGGGCCCGGGGCTCCAGGGGGCCTGGCGTGCACATGTCCTCGGGGCGGGGCGGGGCGGAGCCGGGCGGGATCCAACGCGGGGCGCCGCCGGTGCCCGCCTGCCGGGCGCTGCCGTAGGCCCTGGGGCTCTGCCACGTGCACCGGGCGCGCCCTCGGAAAGTGCTGCCGATCCTCGGAGAGTGAGATCCCCGCCGACCCGGTGACAGGCTGGGCACCGCCCTCCACGGCCGCCTGTTGTCGCCCCCCAAAGCGGCCGCTCATTCCTTTTCACCAGTGATCAGTGCTGATCCCAGCGTGCCCTGCAGCCCCTACTGCCATTCCCTCCCCATGTCCCCTCTCTGCTGCCCCCAGACTCTTCGCGGTCGTCTCTTTGGAGAAGGAGGCAGGGGCGGCCTCGCCCACTGCAAGGTGGGCACCAGCATTCAGCACCCCACTCCTGCCCTCCGCTCTGACCCTGCACCCGAACACGTGCCCAGAGTTAGCCAGGGCTAACCCTGCACGGCCCCCAGCTCCGGAAGCTGGGCGGCTTTCCAGAACTCAGGGATCCACAGATCCCAGAAGGGATGCCATAGAGCGGCTGGTGCCCAAGTCCCCAGAGATCAGCCAGGGTGTCCTGGGGCTCTCATCGTCCCAGTCGTTTTTTCAGACCCCAGAGCGCTGTAGTTCAGCTCTCCTCCTGGCTGAAAGGCGCAGCCCCCCACAACCCACCCGCCCTCTCCCCCAACCCCATCCCCTCCCGGAAACACCAGGTTCCTCCCGAGCCCTGCTGTTCATGAGATTTGCTGCTGATGGAGATGTTTCCAGGGGCAGCAGATCCCCAAGCGATGGTGGAGCAGAGGCAGCAGCGGGTACAGCCTTAGGGGAGAGGAGGATCTCTGCACGGGTGTGTGCCAGGACCCGCGGCGGCAGGCTGGCTGATCTGTCTGTCCCACGAGCCTGTACTCGTAGCATCTGCACAAATACCAATGTCCAGCCTGCATGTCAGGACACGACTGCAGTACTCAGGGAGCAAACTGGATCAGTAAATTCCTGCAAAATAAAAGTGGATACAGGGAAATTGCAATAAAGCATATCAGGGAGAATTGAAGAATATTAGAATTCTTCAGAGAGTTTAGTATCTCTGGTTTGAAAACTGCTGCAATGTTACAAAGTAAACATCCACAAACTCAGAAATAGTAAATTAAATGTAAAGATCATCGCAGTCAGCAGAAAAGAACACTTTTCATATGAAGCTTCAGAAGAACCACGTGTTGAAGAAGACAATTTTAAAATTAATACTCCATGTAGTTGAAGATACAGTGGTAAAATGAATAAAAAGGCATTTTGAATTATGTAAAAATCCAGAGCCCACTTTCGGTTATTTATTCAACCTCTACAATCATGGGAAATGTCACAGGAAATATTAAAATGCCAAAGTATAAATTTACGTTTAAAATTAAATTCAGATTACATGAAATTGGTTTGTTTGAAGAGCTAAATCTTTTTAGAAAAATTGTTCCACAAGAATCATCAGCTCTAGGTGTAATAAAATTTATATTTTGAAATAATTTATCAGAAATCCATCCAATGTTGTCATAGCCTATAAAATACTCTTAACAGCTCCACCAGTGTTTGCACCAACAAAAACATCCTTCTCATCATCTCTTCGTAAATTAACATGATTTGCAATCTTGCATTTGCCAAGAGCAATTGATATTGCTTTCAACTACATCAATTAAAAATAAAAGTTGCTAAAAGTATACATTTTCATGACATATTGAATTTGCATTAAAGTGAGCCAGAAAAATCCTATGATCTATTTAGATATATGTATTATATAAAGTAAGACACTGAAAAGATTGTTTTGTAATGTGCAAATTTATGTTGTTACTCGTGTCTTTTTCACTCCTATTATGTTTTACAAGTAATAAAATATTTCAAAGGAAAATGCTTTATATTTTAGTACCTTTAGCTGTATATTTCCCCCTTGCTTTGAGCATAATGGGTTCTGAATTTTCGTTTTGCAATGGGCCTCACAAAATATATAGCCAGTGCTGCAGATGTGTAAAGGTTCCCAGTCCTCCTGCATGACAGCTCTAGTGAGTGGACAAGTCATGTAGCCAGCAGAGGCGCCTTGGGTCCAACCACTCAGAGTGACACAGATTGACCTCAGCTGCTGAGAGGGGCCCTGCCCTGCTGTGACTTGTCTCATCTGAGGAGTCCATGCAAGCTCACCGCCTGCCAAAGGTGGCACGGACCATGGCCCACAGCCATGCCAAGGCAAGCCCCCCCCAGCAGTGGGAGGACACACTGTCCACAGCAAACTACCCTTCTTGTAGCCCTTGAGGTCAGGATGGAGGGCAGAGGAGATGTGGGTAACTGCAGAAGGTGCCTTTTAAACCTGAAATGACTAAGAAATCCCAGTGTTTTCAGTAGATTTTTTTTTTCTTTGCCTTAAGCACAAATCGAAACTTGAAATAGGAATTAATGGAATTTATTGGAAAATGAGAGAATACACATTTGCATATGTAGTTTTGTGGCACAGGCAGTCCACGCCTAATACAATGTTTCTAATTGTTCTCCTTGGCACCATGGGGTCTTGTGGGAGGCAGGGTAGCCCTGGGGAGAGGGGAGGAGGAAAGAGGTTATAATAAAAGGCTTATAGTCCAGAAGGATGTAAAATGAAAATTTAAGTCTCCCTTGTCCCCACCCAGAGGTATCTTCTAAAAGCATTTACTGGGGCAAAATTCCATAATTTCTCAATGCACATTTAAGCATATCTGTATCTTTTTTAAAAAATGTTTTTCAACCACACTGGTGATTTTACTATACAGAGTTCTTCAGATTGCTGTTTGTCATCAGTTATGGACTCTAACCCACTTCTTGTGTCTTGCTTAAACTCTAACCTTTTTCTTCTTGTCTTGTTTGACCTAATTCCCTTGTCTTGTTGAAAGGTGCAGATATTCCTTTCTTTAATGACTTTGGGGTCTTGAGCTTATGCTGTTTCAGGTATGTTCCAGGAAGAAGCTCTAAGCAACAGCCGCGCTGGACCCAACTGCTCTTAACCAGACCAGACCAGCCCAGACCACAACTACAAGAACTACATCAGTGCAAACAGGCAGAGAGTTGTACTAAAGTAACGTGCCCTCATTAACATTGTAAATTATCCTCCTCTGGGAGGGGCAAAGCAGCCATTTTTAGATCATGCAATGTATGTAAAAGCATGATTTCAAACCAGGCATGTGCAAACTTATGCCCACCTCTACATGGGAGGATGAAACTTCCCCTTTAAATATTCATTCCCTACCCCAAATATAGGTACCCACCTCCCCCTGCTCGGGGAGCCATAGCTTTGTGAAATTATTCCCTATAGTTTCCATTTTCTTTGCTGCATGCTGCAAATAAAATTTCTGCTTTGTGAGACAACTACTTCTGGTGCAGTTTAACTCACCAGGAAAAGGACTCACATTTGGTCCAGTAACACATTCACTTAGCAAGGCATCTTGGATAACTTCCAATGTCCCTACGTTTGAGAGAGCCTCACTGGGTCACTGACTTCCCAGTTGAGTTCCTTCTTGACAGCTGTTCGTGTTTCCTTTTGTCAACATAAAAGGCAAATTCGCCAGTTATTTTACCCTCAAAACAAGTTTATTCAGGGAATAGCCCAAAGAATTGCAATTAGGGATGTGCATGCTATGGGGAACCATAGGCAAATCCTGAAAACAAAGGAGGGGAGCTTGCTTTTATAAAGAAAAATAGGGAGTACAGAGGAGCTGTTGAAGGGAAAATCTATTGGGTGAAAGTAACAGCTCAGGGCAGTAACACCTTCTCATTGGCTGAGCTGTGGCATTTCTCATTGGCTGGGCTGTTCCTGGGTGGGGAGAGAAATCTTCCTTCACTAGTAAAGCAGTTTTACTTCTTGTGGAAGATGCAAGCCTTTGTCTCTTCCTGTTTGGAGTAATTGATGATGTGTGATAGGGCATGAGAGCTCCCCCTACAGCCCTTCCTGACTCCAATTTAGTTAAGGTTTCTTTTACTAATTTTCACACTTTGTTTCATGTTTTGGGCAATAATGAAGTGAAGCTAGATCTTTGATCTCCCATGCCAGTGTGTATACAGGAAACACTACAAGATGTGAAATCACAGGGCCCATTGGAGCACACAGGTCCAGTGCTGACATATGGGGCCAATGGCATTTCAGAGAGGCTGGCAACTCTGATGCCCATTCAGGGAGGGTGTTTGTCACCACAGCAGCTGGGACCTGCCTGTGCACTCTGCAGAGAGAGGAAGGGTTTCCATCCCAAACACCTCCTCCTGCAGGGGCTCACCCTGCATCATGTCATACCAACCCTTGCATGTCCTGTCTGCATCCCCATCCTCCTTCCCAGCTGCAGCTGGTCCCTACTCCCCCCTGCCTGCACTATCGCAGCACCCCTGGCTGCCTCCCTGGCTCCACTCTCCTGCCCTTCAGGACCACCAGGCCCTTCCACGTGAGACCAGCTCCTGGTCCAGGTATCATCCAGACTATAGCCACCTCCTTCAACACCCTCAGTGGCCCCATGTTGAGGCCAGCAGTGGGCCTCAGTGAGGGAACAGCAGCCTCACCTGTTCAGATGGCCTCAGCATACTGAATGCCTGACACCCAGACATACAGAACTTCTCTGCCCTGGTTTCCTACACAGCTGCAAAGTTGATGCCATAGAGACAGCTTCACTCCACCTCCTGTTATCATGGTGACGCAGCAGCTGGATGCATCCAGTCCTCCCAGAATGCCTTGGGCTCCCCACCAGGAGCTGCTGGTCCAGCAGGGCTTTTATGAGGAAGCAGTGAGGGGGCGGGGACTGCAGGTGTCAGGTGATTGGTGAGAACAAGGCCCTGCCCCAGGCAAGGATCCCCTGGTGCTCAGGTGGGACAGGGCTGGCCTCCCTGGGGAAAATGGCACCTGGATGCCCACACACAAGACCCGAAAACGGGCAGCCCTGCTGCTGCATCTGCGGAGCCCCAGTCTCCACTAGATACACTAAGCGCTTTCCATGCACCATCTCAGTTAGTCCCCCAACGCTCTTCTGAATTGGGAACCAGGAACTCCCCATTTTACAGTGGAGTGACCATGTGTGGAGGGTGAAGTGACCGGTCAAACTCAGGTGCATCTGAGTCCTCAGTCTCTTAAACACTAAATTACATCACCTCCTGGGATTTTGAAAATCTCACCAGTGACAATTGCTCAGGGCCATAGAGTGTCTGAACTGGGACCTCTGATACATGAAATCTCTTCATTTTACAGAAGCACCTACTGGAGCCCAGAGAGGTCTAGTGATTTGCCCAAAATCACACAGCAAATTGAGGGCAGACTTGAAGCTCAACCTCTCGACCCAGAGACGGGGTTTCCCCTGGACAACAAGCCCCAGCCTCTGACATCCTAGAGGAATCCCTGGATCTTGGCAGCGTAAGGAAGCAGCTCCGGGCCTGGCCCCAGGTCAGAATCGCAAGCAAGGGCAGGAGGTCCTCAGACCCCCATCTCGTGCTCCAAGTGCTGCCCAGGAACCTCAGCAGTGCTGTCCCCAGAGGCAGACGCCCGGCCCAAGCAGGTGATTACAGGGCCAGGGGACTATGTCCACCTTCAGGTCACAGCCAGAAGCACCTCCACACCTGCCTCACTGACCAGCCAGTCCATCTAGATGACCCAGCCCTAGGCTGGAACCCCAGTGAGGAAGCACAATGCCATTTTGGGGGCTGTGACCACAGGGGTGGCTCCAAAATGATCCTCGGAGACCAGGTGGCCTCTTTGGAGCATGCTTTTATTAGAAGGAAAAATAATTGGGCCAAAGTCATGAACTGTGTACTGGGCTCGGCAGAGCCTCCAGGGGCCTGGCATGCAGGGGGCCCCCACATCCTCAGAGCTGGGGATGAGAATGCCAGGAACCCCTACCCAGCTGTCCATCCCAGCCCCTTTCCTGCAGAAGGTCTGTACCTCCCCAGGCATCACTCTGAATGGTCTCAAGGAGCAGCCAGGAATCTTCCCCCAAACCTTGTGCTCATCTAAGGAGCCGCAAGGAATGGGAGGTGATCCCCACTTCTCCCAGTGTCCCTGCCAAGGAGGTGAATCGGCTCCTGCAATGACACTTAGGGCTGGTGGAAGGGCTTGGATGGAGGTGATCTGGCTGAGTGTGCCCCCTGCCCCCAGTTCTCTCTCCCTCTCCTTTCACACACTCACACACACACACACACATACACACACACACACCAGAATGGACATAAGCAAGCCTGCAGAGCATCTACACAAAGCCCATCACCTGGGCAACCCTGGATGCTGGCTGCAGATGACGGGGAACCTCATTCACAGAGTGTCACCCCGACAAACACCTTGTGAAGTCAACTTGAAAATAGGACCAGCTCCTTCTCCCTGGGAACTCTGAACTGGCCAAGAAGGAGGTGATTCGGGAATCAAATTAAAAGGCCCACTGCCTTCCCTTGGCCCAGCTCAGCCTGAGAAGCCCTTGAGTGCCTGCCTTTGGGGAGGCAGTGGGATGCCTGGAGGAAGGATGCCTGGATGAGCTGGAATGTCTCCCCCTCTGCCAGAGGAGAGAAAGTTTGCCATTTACCCAGAGCTGGGCTGTCACCACTCTGGGTCCTTTACTCACCTGGCTCTGGGCGCTGAACCCCCAGCCGCGGAGAAGGAGCTGGAACTGGAAGCCTAGATGGGCGGCAGGAATCCTTTCATAGCAGCTCCGTGCCCCGCTCCCTTATGGAGCCCTCTTAACAGGTCCAGGCCCCTCAGCCCTTACCTGAGGGGTCTCAGGCACTTGCAAGCTCTGCCAGCGGAGCCCTGAAGGCGCCCGGGGTCTCTCTCTGTGACTCCCGCGTCCCGCTTGACACGCCCGCTCTATGGACGACTTCCCAGCTGCCGGCTGCTGCAGGAGCGTCAGAGAAAGCGGAGTCTGGATTTCCTTTCTCGCCACCGAGGCTCCTGCAGCCGGGCCGGGGGCTATTTCTCCCTGTCTGGTGCAAGGGGCACCCTCCGCGCCTCCAGCAGGAAAGTGGAAGAGTGCGCGTCCTGGATTGCAGCAGCAGTGACAGCAGTGGCCTGAGTCGAGGAGGCGGTGGTGACGCCAGCTGGCGAGCCGGGGAAGCAGGCGGAGGCGAGAGGACGTGAAAGCCGGGCTCCTGGGAGCCTGGTGCTCTGGCGGAGTGGCTGGCGGGCGGCAATGAGGGGACCCCGCGCCGCGACAAGGCCCCGCGCAGACACCCGCCCCACGGACGCCCGGGCCCAGCGCGCGCAGGGCGCGGGGCTCCGGCCGCCTCGCCTCTCGCTCTCTCGCTGCCTCCCTCGCTGCCTCGCTCGCTCCCCCGGACTTCACGTCTCCAGCCCCAGCTCCCTGCACCAATGCCACTGCCACCGCCGCCGCCAGCCGTCTCAGCCCGACGCGCTCCTCACATGGAGCCACAGCACTGCCTACCGCTAACCTCCTCGCATATCACCGATCGCTCCCTCACCCTCCCGGGGAGCTGGGCAGACCGGGTGCTAGGCCTGCTGCGGAGTTTTCTTGTCTGCAAAACGGGCTTGGGAGACCCACGTCGGAGGGTTATTTGGGGTATTAACTGAGACGATTATGCGAAGTGCCAAGTGGCCTGTCTTTGAGTAAGCACTCAATAAATGGGAGAGTATTTATTGCTGCTGCTGTGTTGCTGCTGTTATTCAAGAGGCTCAACAGAGTACCTCACAAATAGTAAACACTCAATAAAGGGCAGTTTGGTTTTTGGTATTTAGTTTAACAGGTAGCAGGTTTAAGCTGTGTGGTCTCTGGCTGATGGACAAGCGTGGGTGTGCAACACTTAGTTCCCTCCTCTCTGTTTGGTGGAAACTGTCGTGTAACTCCAGGACTATGAAGGGCAGATTTTAGTTCCATAAAGGCAAGAGGTTTTTAACTATTAGAGCTGCCACTCATAGATTGTTTTGTGAAATACCAAGCCTCTGTCACCATTTTGGTGAAGAGCCCAGACTCTACAGGCAGACACGCCTGGCTTTACCTCCAAGCTACGGACAAGCCACTTTACCTCGCTGTAACTCTCTTCCTCATTTGTAAAATCACCTACTACACAGAGTAATTGTCGACTTAAATATTTTTGAATTATTTTTTAAAATAGATCACAGTGGTATAGCCACTTTGGAAGACAGTTTGGCAGTTTCTTACAAAGCTAATGTGGTCTTACCATTCAATCCAACAACGGCACTTCTAGGTATTGACTCAACTGTTGTGAACAGTAAATGTCCACACAAAACCTGCACGTGAATGTTTATAGCAACTTTATTCATAATTGCCAAAATCTGGAAGCAACCATGATGTCCCTCAATAGGTGAATGGCTAAACACACTGTGGTACATCCATACAATGGAATATTACTCAGCAATAAAAAGAAATGAGTTATCAAGCCATGAAAATACATGGACAAATCTTAAATGCATATTGCTAAGTGAAAGAAGCCAAGCTGAAAAGGCTACATCTTGTAAGATATCAATTTTATGACATTCTGGAAAAGGAAAACTATGGTCAGCCAAAAGATCAATGGTTGACAGAGGTTCAATGGTAAGAGGAAGAAAGGGTTGATGAAACACAAGGGGTTTTTTAGGGTGATGAAACTATTCTGTATGATACTGTACTGAAGGATACATGACACTATGCATTTGTCAAACCCATAGACTGTCACAGCACAAAGAGTGAATGATATGCAAAGTAACAGAAAATCACTTAAGAGGTCAGTGGAATCCCAGGATGGAATGCAGAATGTGACAAAACAAAATGTAACAGTTTTACAAAAGTGTGAAACAACCTCACTGAAGAGGGTGAGAAAAAAAGGTGATGACACAAGCAACTTGTCAATAATCAATTGATCATATATGAGAGGGTTTATTTCTGGTCTCTCAATTCCATTCCATTGGTTTATATGTGTATCCTTGTGTCACACTCTTTTGCTCACAGTCGCTTGATAGTAAGTTTCAAAATCAGCAAGTGTGAATCCTCCAACTTTGTTCTTCCTTTTCAGTACTGTTTTGGCTATTAAGGGCCCCTTGCAATTCCAGGTGAATTGAGGATAAGCTCTCACTTTTGCCACAAGGCCATTCCAATTCCTACCCCTCGAAGAGAATCACTAATTTGACTTGCCAAATCATACCTTAGTTTTGTCTATTTTTGAACTTTGTATCAATTGACCCTCATAGCATGTCTTGTCAAGAGCTGTGAAGGGTCCAAGATGTTACCCCACTCACACAGATATGTCATTTTTATATATGAATATTGCAGAAACATGAGGCTTCTGAGTCAGGGAAAAGAGTTCTTTCTTGATACTCACAACCAGATTAAAAGCAAGATAACATTGCAACATCAGTCCCCCACAACTAGCCCCACAGGCAATGCAAGGAGAGCCTGGAATGGAATGCAATGGAAACTATCTATGTGAGTGCCAGGTTACATCCCATAAATGAGGGATGGAGAACAATGGATTTTCTCCATTTCTGCATGCAGGAGAAAAGCAGCCACCTTCTTTTCCTCTCAGGAAAGGGGAGAGAATAACCTCTGCTCTTTGGAGACTGAATGGAAAGGATCCTAGATACTTACCATAACCTGTTGGAATGTAAATACATCAGTCCAAGAGCTGAATAAGCCCCAGTGTCTGGTTTTTATGACCTATAGATGTTCAGAATGTCTGGGATTCATCCCTTTTGACAAGTAAATACCTAGGGAGATAGTAATCTAGTCTTCCTGGAACCTGGGGAGCTTAACCCAGGGGCCTAGTTGTGGCTGTACCTATTTGGCCTTCTCAGGGAGAGAAGAGAAGTTTTATCTTTTTGGATAAGACCAATTAACTAGACAAATGGCTACAGATTAAAGTTTCATAGTGTCTCAAAAGTTAAATGTTTTTAGGGGAAGTGAAAGCAAGCATTGCCTATCTTCATATCATACACATTTCCACATTCAGAAGGCAAGGGCTTTTTACAGGAGCACTGAGACATCCATGGAAGTTTTATTTCCCTACACACCATGTTTTCTTTTTCGTCTGGCTTCTTTCATTCAACATTATGTTTGTGAAATTTATCCTTATTGTTGTATGAATGTTCATTCATTCTCAGTGCTGTACAGAATATACTATGCTTTATCCATTCTATTTTTGATGGAGATTAGGTAGTACAAAAATTCACCAACTTTGAAGATAGGGAATAGTCCACACTTCTGACACCAGTTGCAAGATCAGGAGTTCCCAAGGTCATCCTCAGTTTTGATAATTCATTAGAAGGACTTTCAGAACTCAATGAAAGGGGGCTGGCCCTGTGGCGTAGTGGTTAAGTTCACATGCTCTGCTTCATCAGCCTGGGGTTCACAGGTTCAGATCACCACTCATCAAGCTATGCTGTGGAGGCATCTTGTATACAAAATAGAGGAAGATGGGCACAGATGTTAGCTCAGGGCCAATCTTTCTCAGCAAAAAGAGGAAGATTGGCAACAGATGTTGGCTCATGGCCAAGCTTCCTCACCCCCCCCAAAAACAAAGCAAAAACAAAAAACAACCAAACAAAAAAAAAGAACTCAATGAAAGCTGTTATGCTCACAGTTACCGTTTATTACAGGGAAAGGGTATAGATTAAAATCAGCCAAGGGAAGAGACATATGGGGCAGAGTCTAAGAAAGTACCAAATGTGGAGACTCCAGTCATCCTCTCCCTGCAGACTTAGGATAGTGTTACTTTCCTGGCATCAATGTGTCACAACATGCGTGGAGTATTGCCAACCAGGGAAGCTCACCCAAGCCTTGGTATCCAGAGTCTTTATTGGGGATCCATGATGTAGGCAGGGTTGACTGCCCATATAGCTGATATCAATTTCCAGCCCTCAGGAGGTTGAGCTGGTATCACATGAACCCTAAATTGCATTGTTAGTGTGGCTCAAATCTCCCACCCTAAATCATATTGTTATCTGGCTGACCAAAGGCCCCCGTGCAAAGACATTCCTATCAGGCATGACATTCCAAGAGCTTAGAGATTACCTCCCAGAACCCCAAAGCAAAGGCCGGACCTCTGTTTGGACACAGTTAAATTCCTTACTATGCGGATAGTTTCTAATTTCTGCCTATTATGAATAGTACTGCTATGGCCATTCTTGCACATCTTATTGATTTGTCTGTTTGAGCTACCTGTTACTGAGAAAGATGAAGTAAAATATCCCACTTTGATAAGGGATTTGTATATTTCTCCTTGTGGTTTTATCAAAATTCATCTGTTATTTTGTAGCGATATTATTAGGTTTAGAATGGTTAAAAAATCTTCTTAGCAAGTTGAGTCTTTTATCTGTATGTAGTAGCCCTCTGTTTTAGTCACTATTGCTGTGTAAGAAATCACTCCAAAATTTAGGAGCTTAAAACAAGAATCATTTTATTATCTCGTGGTTTCTGTGGGTTAAAAATTGAGGATGGGCTCCATTGAGTGCTTCTATCTTTAGGTCTTTTATGCAGTTACAGTCACGAAAGCTGGAATAGTCTAGAGGCCGGAGAAGCTGGGGGCTGGCTGGACATCCCTCTCTCTTCGGGGAATCTCAGGGCTTCTTCAGGTAATCACGTGGATTACCTTTCAGGCCAGTTTGCGCTTCCTCCCTGGATAGCAGCCTCAGGGTGGTTGGATAGCTTACACAACAGCTCAGGACAGCAGCTCAAGTGTTGCCATGAGCAAGGTGGAAGTACATTTTCTCTTCTGACCAGGAGTCATGTATTATCACTTCTTCTGCATTCTGCTACTTATAAGCAAGTAACAAACCCACCCAGATTCAAAGGGAGGGGAATTAGACTTCATCTCCTTGTGGATGAATGACAAAATTATAGAAGACCACTTGGGACAGGGGATATTGTTGCAGCCATCTTCGCAAAATACAATCTTATATACCCTCTTTGTCTCTATTAATGCTTTTAACTTAAGACAATTTTATCTGATATTAATATAGCTAAACCAACTTTATTTTGGTCAGCATTTATCGGTACATCTTTTTCTGACCTTTTACCTTCAATTTTTTTGTATCCTTATAGGACTGTCTCAGAATATGAAAGTGAGCATAAGTGAGGCCATCTTGTTATGCTAAATGGCCTCAGCCTCTTCTCTGTGGGACTGCTCCCTGCTCTGCACATACTCCAAAAAATTCACACGTTCTCCTGCTTTATGGCCTTCACTTACGCATGTACTCCCCTATAGCTTGATAAATTAAAACTTTGTTCCATGAGTTTCTCTCCAGGAACAGACTGACCATAGGTGGGAAAACACACCTACAAGGTATCCATTACAGCTCACAGAAGAATGGAACAATGAAAGACTCGGGAGTCCATCATGCCTGAAGGGAAGACCCTCCTTACTGCCCTGTATAACTTTTCCCTGTATAACTCAAGATTGTAATTTTTGAAGATGGTTTTTGAGACATTAGTCTGCCATCTTACTGGTTATGCTGGCTAATCGAATTAAAACTTCCTTTCTTGATCCCTAACTCATTGTGGTTAATTGGCTCAGATCACAATGAGCATAGCGAGCCCGTTGCTTGGTAACAAATATAGCTGGATATTTTTTTAAACTGATCTGATAGTCTTTGTCCTTTAAGTGGACAGTTTAATCCATTTACATGGATTGTGATGGCTGATATATTTGGATTTATGTCATCTGTCTAATTTTTGTTTTATCTATTCACTTCTTTTTCTGAGGAAGATTCACCCTGAGCTAACATGCTCTGCCAATCTTCCTCTTTTTTGCCTGTGAGCCACCACCACAGCATGGTCACTAACAGACGAGTGATGCAGGTCTGCATCCGGGAACCAAACCCAGGCCACCAAAGCAGAGCATGCTGAATTTAACCACTAGGCCACCGGGGCTGGCACACTATTGACTTTTTTTAGGCTTCTTTTTTCTCCCTCTCCCTTTTTTGTTTTGGATTAAATTCTCCCCACATTAATTCTGTTTTCTCTTCTAGTAGCTTATGTACTCTGTTTCTGTTCTTTTAACGATTATCCCAAAATCTTAACTTACATATTTAACTTAGCAGATCCTAAAGTTAATCATTATTTTAGTGTCCTCAGGAACAGTACAAGGGTCTTATAACATTTTAACTCCAATCTGATCCCTCTAGACTTACGTACAATTGTACTTTATTTTTATCTTGATTTTATATCCTTTATTGGGTATTGTTTTATGTACTCAATATTTGTTTATATTTTTCCTCAAGATTGACATTTTATTTGCTTCCATTCTTTCTTACATCATAGACTTTCCTTCTGGAATCACTTTCCTTCTTCTGGAAGTATATTAGTAAAGTGCTGTTGCAGGTAAACTCTTGGCTTTTGGCTGTCTTAAAATATCTTTATTTTACTCTTAATTTTTGTTTTTGAGTGATAATGATACTGAATCTCTAAATCTCAAGCTCCTATGCCTGATGCCCAATAAGCCAATCACTGACACATCACTGCTTAAAGATAAAGAAAAGTTTATCTGAACTGGCCAAAACAAGAAGGTGGGAGGATAGGTTTTCTCAAACCCACCTTAATGAGAGAAGAAAGCAGAGGTGTTTTATAGAACTAAAGGGCTTGAGAAGTGGAGTCTCAGAGAAACAAAGGGGAAGTCTCTGCTCCTTTCACTCCAGATAAGCCATTGGGAAACCAGACTTCTAGGGTTAGCGGCAGCTGGGGGCTGGTTATCTGGTGGTCATAACTTCCTTAATGGCATTCTTTTTCTTCTGCAAAACAAGCAGGTCATAAATCCTTGTGACCCTTGAGTCACCCCTCAGGTTAAACAAGAAAACAGCAAATTAACAAGATTAGCTTCTTTTCATCTGTGTCTGTGTTGGCAACAAGGTCAAAGGGTAATCACGTTCTTATTGAATATTTACGGTAACCCTCAGGTACCCGGCTTCAATAATTCCACTGGGTATAGAATTCCAGGTGGCTAGTATATTTTCTCAACACAATGAAGGCTCATTCTAGTGTTCTGGCTTCCATTGTTACTATTGAGAAGTTATCTGTCAGTAGAATTATTGTCTCTTGTAGATAACGTGTCTTTTTCTGCCTTCTTTTAGAATATTCTTTTTATCTTTGATGCTTTTAGTTTCCTTATGATGCATCTAGGTTTGGATTTGTTTTCATTTATCTGGCTTGAGATTTGCTGGGATTTCTCATTCTGAAGATTGATATCTTTTCTCAATTCTGGAAAATTCTGAGCCATTATCTTTTCAAATATTGCCTCTTCTTCATTATCACCATTTTCTTCTCCTGTAGTTTCCATTAGACCTATGTTGGACCATCTTACTCTATCTTCCATGCCTCTTAACTGCTCCCATTTTTTGAAATCACATTTTAATTTATTTAACTTGCAAAAAGAAGCATAAAAGTAATATGGATGGACTGATTGAGACAAAATTGAAGTCAACTAACTATCATATTTGATAAACTATCAAAAAAGATGATACTAAATTTTTAGTTTCTGCTATGGACAGTTAAAATCAAGATGTGAGCCCTTGAGCAATTGGTTAAAATATGGTTCTCCTACAACATATTTTTTTACCTAGTCTTAAGGAAAACCCCCCTCCTCCATAAGTCACTTAAAATCAGTAGACTCTCCAAGCACGGGTTATCTATTTAGGAACATCAGCAAAATACCTTCAAAGTCCACATGAAGTGATGTGGACTTTGAAAGATGAGATGATGATTTTTTGTGTGTGTGTGTGAGGAAGACTAGTCCTGAGCTAACATCTGATGCCAATCCTCTTCTTTTTGCTGAGGAAGATTGATCCTGGGCTAACATCCATGCCCATCTTCCTCTCTATTTTATATGGGATGCCGCCACAGCATGGCCCGACAAGCAGTGCATCAGTCCGCACTCGGGATCCGAACCTGTGAAACCCAGGCCGCCGAAGAGGAACACATGCACTTAACCCCTGCGCCACCAGGCTGCCCCAAGATGATCATTTTTAAGGAAACTCCTCCTTTTAAAAAAATAGACTTTATTTTATAGAATAGCTTTAGTTTTACATAAAAATTGAGTAGATAATACAGAGTTCCCATGATAAACCTGCCTTCTGTCATCTGTCATCCATTTACTTAATTGTTCAATTCCACTACATATGTCTAGTAGTATCAGGATTATTAACCTATATATCCTTGTGAGATACAGCTTTGTCAAGTAGAGTATAGTGCTTACGTGCAGATCCTTTTGCCTTTATTCATACAGACTCCACTCATTTTCAAAGTTACTCAGGTCAGCACCCTGCCCCCCACCCCCCTTCACGAGATTGTTTCATACATTTGTAATACAGTTAAATTGTCTGTCACATTCTGCATTTCATCCTGGGATCCCCTGATCTCCTAAATGATTTTTAAAAACTTGCATGCATTAAGGTTCATTCTATGTGTCATCAAGTTCTATATGTTTTGAGAAATACATAGTATTAGTGTCCACCGTTATACTATCACACAAAATAGTTTTATCATGCTAAAAAATCCCCTGTGCTTGCTTCACCTATTCAACCTCCACTCCCCCCTGTCCCTTCCCCCCAAGCTCTGGCAACTACTGATCTTACTATCTCTATAGTTTTGCCTTTTCCAGAATGTCGTATGACTGGAATCACATACTATGTAGACTTTTCAGTGTTGCTTCTTTCTTCACTCAGCAATATGCATTTAAGTTTCATCCATGTCTTTTTGTGTCTTGATAGCTCGTTTCTTTTGGTTGATATTTTTATTTATACAATATTTCATTGTACATATGTACCAGAATTTGTTTATCCATTCATCTATTGAAGGACACCTCGGTTGTTTCCAGTTTGGGGCAATTATGAATAAAGTTGTGAAGGGGAGGAAGAGTATCCTCTACCCACTCTGGGTCCTTTCTGGCTGGGCTACAAATTAAATTGACAGGAGACTGAATAGCAGGAGAAAATCAAACAAAGCTTTATAACATGTATACATGGGAGAGACTGAGTGGGTAACTTGACAAAATGGCAGACGTTCTTATCTTAAATATAGGATGTTGGAGGTGGGGGGAGCCAGCTATGGGAGATTACCAGAAAGCACAGTAAACAATAGTATGCAGATTTAAGTCCTTGCCTTCCTCACTGATATGAGTTTCTAGAGATGAGGTCATCCCCCCTTCTTCCTGGTATAAAGAAGGAGATACCTTTATTTTTTTTATTTTTATTTTTTTTATTATTTATTTATTTTTTGTGTGTGTGTGTGAGGAAGATCAGCCCTGAGCTAACATCCATGCTAATCCTCCTCATTTAGCTGAGGAAGACCGGCTCTGAGCTAACATCTATTGCCAATCCTCCTCCTTTTTTTTTTTTTTTCCCTCAGAGCCCCAGCAGATAGTTGTATGTCATAGTTGCACAGCCTTCTAGTTGCTGTATGTGGGACGTGGCCTCAGCATGACTGGAGAAGCGGTGCGTTGGTGTGCTCCCGAGATCCGAACCCGGGCCACCAGTAGCGGAGCGCGTGCACTTAACCACTAAGCCACGGGCCGGGCCAGAGAGATACCTTTATAAATGGAGATTTCCCTTGTAAATGTAAATGTCTCTTACAAAGGATAACTTCTACTTTTACCTGAAATGGGCTTAGCAAGGACCCTCCCAGTCTATCCATACCCAGAGTTAAATTCTTTTAGGCAGTTAGTGGGGGGGCATCAAAGTTTCTGTCAGAGAAAACAATCAAGGTAAAGATACATATTTTGAGGCGGCCAATTCTGATCTTCCACAGTTGTTCTAAACTTTCACATACAGATTTTTGTGTGCACATAAGTATTCAAATCTGTTGGGTAAATAGCTAGGAGCGTGACTGCAGGATCTGAGAGAAGACAATGTATTGCTTTGTAAGAAACTGCCAAACTGCCTCCCAAAGTGGCTGTACCATGTTGCATTCCTGCCAGCAATGAATGAGAGCTCCTGTTGTTCCACACTCTTACCATCATTTGGTGTTGTCAGTGCTTTGGATTTGGGCTATTCTTGTAGGTGTATAGTGTTATCATTTTTTTTTATTGTTTTAATCTGCAATTACCTATTGACATATGATGTGGAGCATCTTTTCATTAACTTATTTACCATGTATATATCATCTTTGGTGAGATGTCTGTTGAAGTCTTTTGCCCATTTTTTAATCGGGCTGTTTATTTTCTTATTGTTGAGTTTTAAGATTTCTTAGTATATTTTGGATAACAGTCTTTTATCAGATGTCTTTTGCAAATACTTTCTCCCACTCTGTGGTTTGTCTTCTCATTCTCCCTCTCTGTCTTTTTTTTTTTGGTGAGGAAGATCAGCCCTGAGCTAACATCAGATGCCAATCCTCCTCCTTTTTTTTTTTTTTTTTTTGCTGAGTAAGATTGGCCCTGAGCTAACATTCGTGCCCATTTTCCTCTACTTTATATGGGATGCCACCACAGCATGGCCTGACACGCAGTCCGTCGGTGCATGCCTGAGATCCAAACCCGCACACCCTGGGCCGCCACAGAGGAGCACGAGAACTTAACCACTTGCACCACGGGGCCGGCCCCAGTGTCTTCTCATTCTGTTGACAGTGCCCTTAGCAGAGCAGAATTTTTTAATTTTAATGAATTCCAGCTTATCAATCATTTCTTTCACAGACCATGCCTTTGGTGGTGTATCTAAAAAGTCATCACCTCTTCTAAAATTTTTATAGTTTTGCATCTTACATTTATGTACACTTTGAATTAATTTTTTGTGAAAGGTATAAGGTATATGTCTAAGTTGATTTATTTTATTTTATTTTTTTTGCATACAGACATCCAATTATTCCAGCACCATTTGTTAAAATAACTATCTTTTCTCCATCATCAGTTGTCTTTGCTCCTTTGTCAAAATATCAGTTGACTGTTTTTGTGTGGGTCTATTTCTGGGCTGTCCCATTTGTCAGTCTGTTGATTCTTTCACCAATACTACACGGTCTTGATTATTGCAGCTTTATAGTAAATCTTGAAATCAGGTAGTGTCAGTCTTCCAACTCTATTCTTCCTCGATATTTTATTGGTTGTTCTTCCTCGATATTTTATTGGTTATTCTAGGTCTTTTGCCTTTCCATACAAGCTTTAGAATCAGTTTGTCAATATCCACAAAATAGCTTGCTAGGATTTTGATTGGGATTATTTGAATCTATAGATCACGCTGGGAAGAATTGGCATCTGAACAATATTGAGTCTTCCAATCCATGAGCACAGAATATCTCTCCATTTATTTAACTCTTTGATTTACCTTATCAGAATTTTATAGTTTTCTGCATATAGATTCTGTACATATTTTGTTAAATTTACTGCTCACATTGTTTTACCTCTCTGTCTTTTGGAATTCTTTGAGGCGTAGCTTTGAAATACATTCTGAAAGAGATATCATTTTCTTCTGCCATGTACTGGGCTGGTTTTATAAATATTATTTATAATAACAATAGTAATAATATTTAATCACTTTTAGTCTTTATTTATTATGGTCTTAACAGTGGGAATGGAAGCACTCCCAGAAAGGTAGTGTGCAGCAGAGGAAGGTGCCTCAGCCACTGCCTACTGTGACCTCAAGATAGTCAGTTGTGCCCTCTGAGCCTCAGTTTCTTCATTAGCAAGCTGGAGGATAATTGAGCTGTTCTGAGGACTAATTGAAAATAGTGTATGTCCATTGCTTGGCACACAGTGGGCACTCAGTTGATATAGCTTGAGTCAGAATCTGCTTCATGAACACAGACTGTGGGCCAGTTACCTGACCTACTTTAATCTTCATTAAAACTCTCCCACATGTGGGTATTGTTATGACCCCATTAGAAAGAAGGAAACTGAGGCAGAGAGAGAAAGTAACACGTCCAAGTCCACACAGAGGTAGGGAGCATATTCTCAGTCTGAGCCCAGTTGGTCAGATACCAAGTCCATGTCCTTCTGGCTCTACCATTTCTGATCACCAGGACCTGGAGGCATTGTCTCTTCCACTGTTTCCTTGACTGTCCCCTTTCCTTGTCCACCTCCAGGAACATACTGTTCCTGATACCGGCTCAAGACATGGTTGACATAAGGGATGTCATATTGTAGAAAAGAAACTCTATTGTAACTTTGAATGACCTCTGACTAACTAACCCAGCTGGATATGCACCCTCCAGGAGATCTAACTGCTCTGTAGATTTTACAACCCCTGCTTGTGCACATACCTCCCAGCGGCGATAAGATCGTAACTTTGTTCTTTTGAGTTCCTTAAGAATGTGATGACCCCCAAACAGAGAGTCTATGCAGATAGCTATCATCAATGAAAACTGAAAGATCTGGTTTGGCGACTCCCATTCTGTAACACCGAGGGTCAACATTCCTAACCCTCTCTCCTATAACCCACTGGCCTATATAACTGCTGTAAGATTCTGTGCCCCCTTAAGATGGTTCTTTCAGACATGAGTCGGCCATCTTCCCTCTTGCTAGCAAGCTATAATAAAAAGTCCTTTTTCTCCTACCTCCTTGCCTCTTGACTATTGGCATGTCTTGCAGCGAGCAGAAGACCCTCCTTGGGCAGTAACATTCCCCCTAGCTGGAACACTCTTCTTAGCTAGAGAAGTGGCCAAAGGTAGAGGAAGAGGGGCCCAATATTTATTTTGGAGCTGGATCCAGAGCTCTGCAGAAGAGCCTGTCAATTCAAAACAGTTATAAGGATATGTCTGAGCAGTTCTCCTGGGACCTGCCTGCAGGAATCCAGTGTGTCCCCTCCAGGGGTCCTGGTCAGGACAGCCATCCTTTGAGGAGGGAGGGAAGTGCAGGGGAAGGAAGGGAAGGCTGTCAGACAGGATTACTCAGACGATGTCACAGCATCATCCAATGTTTCCCAGTGGTGCATGGCTTAAGATGGTCTAAAAGTCTTGTGTCACATACAGGCTGCTTTCTCTTAGCTGGAATTCAGAACCATAGAATTAAGAAATTTGCTAAGTGGACACTTACTCTTCCCTGCAGCATTCTTTCCTTGGCTTTGATAGCTAGCCATTAATAAGAGCTGAAATTCAATGAGCTTGAGCCATATGCCAGCCACTCTGCTAAGAGCATTTTATAAGCATTCTCAGTTGATCCTCATGAGAAACCTGTGAGCACAGCGTTGCACTCCCATTTTACAAGAAACAGGCTTAGAAATGTGAGGCAACTTCGCCGAAGGCCACAGAGTCGGGATTGGAGTCCAGGTCTACAGGACGACCCTTTGTTGTTGTTGCTGCTGAGGTTTCATAAATTAATTTTTTTGTCTTACCAAGGGCTTTCTTAACTGAAACCAGCCTTTTTTCCCCCCTGGAGTGCATGGGAGTAAAGAATAAAATGACTACTAGTCCAGTTTGGTGCCACTGCCTTGATTCCTGCTGAGGCACCAGCACTTTTAGACACTGCTTTGCACCATCAGTGCCAATACCCAAACAATGAAAAAAGAAAATAATGTCTTAGTATTATTTTTTAAAGTAATTTTGAATGCACAGACCTGCTGAAAGGGTCTTGGAGACCCCCAGGGATCCACAGACCACACTTTGAGAACCACTCTGTATGTTATGGGACTATGGATGATTTTTTTTCTTTTCTTTCTCCTTCTCCTCCTCTTCCTCTTCCTCCTTTTTCTTCTTTAATAAATCTGTATTTTCTAATTTTTTGTGCAATCAACATGCGTTACTTATGTAATTTTTTAAATTTAAGATTTATTATGGGTCCCGCCCACTGGTGCAAGCGGTTAAGTGCATGTGCTCCTCTTCGGTGGCCCAGGGTTCGCGGGTTCGGATCCTGGGTGCGCACCGAAGCACTGTTTGTCACGCCATGCTGTGGCGGTGTCCCGTATAAAGTAGAGGAAGATGGGCACGGATGTTAGCTCAGGGCCAATCTTCCTCAGCAGAAAAAAGAGGAGGGTTGGCATCGGATGTTAGCTCAGGGCTGATCTTCCTCACAAAAAAAAAAAAAGATTTATTATGAACATCTTTTCATGTTAAATGGCCTCTAAATTAAGATTGTTATGTATTTACATTTTTAATTAATAAAATGGATAGTCCATATATAACCATATAGTCATGTAGTTGCCATATCCGTTCTTCTCATGCCATCTTCATGCGTACAACTTTATTTTTCTCTTTTGGATTCTTTCTTTGGCTATGTCCTAGCTCAATCCACCTAAGACTACCAGAACAAACCTTTAGTCTAATAAAGTCAGCTTTGTTGACCCATTGCAATGTGGGAGACCACTCAGCAGAGGAACTGTGGGATTCTGACGACACAAAGGGAGAGGTTATTACAGGATTTGAGGGAAGGGTAGAGTTAGGTGAAACATAAACCAGGTAGTGTTGTTTTTGTTTTGTTTTGTTGTGTTTCTGGGGTTTTTTGGTGAGAAAGATTGGCCCTAAGCTAACATCTGTGCCAATCTTCCTCTATTTTGTATATGGGACACTGCCACAGCATGGCTTGATGAGCAGTGTGTAGGTCAGCACCTGGGATCGAAACCTATGAACCCCGAGCCACTGAAGCAGAACACATGAACTTAACCACTACACCACCAGGCTGGCCCCCCCCACCAAACAGTGTTTTGATAGGCTCAACGCAACACAGAGCTGCATGAGAAGGGTCAACTTCAGGCCTGAACAGTGTTGACATAAATAATCCATAACCCATCTATAAATCAAAATTAGGGTGAGTTTATTATGAGCTAAATTTGAGGACCATATAGCCTGGGGCCTTCCTTCCCCAAGGAAGGAAGGGCACCAAAGAAGTGGGGTGTACAGAGTGGTTATATACCATCAAAGAGCATGTATCACATATGATTGGAATGTCCCTTTTACAACAGTCATGAGATTGCCTAGCCTGCCTAACTGGCACAGCGATTCACACAGCAATTGATGAACACAGCAGGTAGCAGGTCTGTGGTCTCCAGCTGGATGGTCACAGCAGGTCAGCAATCAATCCCTAGCCTAGAGAGAGAGATGCTTATCCTTAAGGAAATGCTGATGTGGGGGAAGTTACTTTATCTTAACGGCATTTGTTCGTGTCTTTTTGACATAGTAAATGCTTAAAGCAGATATACAATGCATGTTCAAAGGCCACGTCTGGCCCTTTTGGAAAAACAAGGTCTGGCCGAATTAGTTTTACACCAAAAGTCTTCCTCATATACTCCAATACATCCTATTGCTTGCCATTTATTTATCAACAGCAAAGCACAGTGGACCCACCAGAGTCCTGTTCCTTTGGAAATTACAAAGTTAAGATAGGCCTGGAATGTTGAGTCCAGAAACTCCTCATCTGAGGCTGCTTCTCTGTGACAAGTTTGTTACCAAACCAGTTTGTTTTTGCCCGTCACCCAGAAAGCCAAACACCGAGACAACGAGATTGCAGAGAGAGAGGGTTTAATCACAAGGCAGCCAAGTGAAGAAAACGGGAGAACAAGTTTCAAATCTGCCTCCTTGAAAATAGGGACTCAGGGTTATTTATGGGGTCGGGGGCAAGGTGGTCTGAAATGTGGAGATAGATCATTGGAGGTGAGGAGAGGTGAGGTAACTGATGATCTGCACAAGCTTAGTCAGACTTCATGCCTCTTCGTAGGATGCATGTTCGCAAAATGGCGATGTTGGCATGACCCGAGGATGGAATTTTTAGCCTCTTGACATTGAAAGATCACTTATCAGACATCTGCATGGTCCCAGTATGTGTTGGTGGTCTCAACTGGCCTGAAGTGGACAAGGGGTTCTAATTCCTGAAAACAGCTCAAACATCCATTACCATGGTGACCCAGGCTTCAAGGAGATGTTATCTATAGGAACCTAGTGGGAGTCAGACAGCATATTGCCTAAACAGCATAGTTAACAAGGGGTGGGGGAACAACTAAAAGCTACAATCAGTAATTGCAAAAAGGAAAAAAACTCTAGTTCTTAGCTCCCTAATCATCAATGGCTAACTGTTTGCTGGTTTCACGGTGACTTAGCTCCTCCCAGGAATGTTTCATTCTTACTAGAATAATTTCAAACAGCAAATTTCTGCTAGTTTGTGATTTTAGGGGGAAAAAAAGAAATCTCAGTAAAAAAGTAATAGTCACTCAAAGAACATGGCTATTAGGACACTTTACAGCTGTAACATGACCTTGGGAGAAATAGTATTTCCTGTTAACTTTGTGGCTTGCTTTATCCTTGCCTGTCCTGATGCATGGACAGGCAGACTTCTACTTACTCATCGCAAGCTAATTTTTACTTTCTCAGCTAAAGTCTCCCAAGTAGAAATCTCAAACCAAAAGCTTTAGTCATCTTTCTTTTTTACTTTCCTTGACTGTGTGGGGGATCAGAATTGGCCACCCCAAAATGTGTTTCTTTGACTTGATTATTTCTAAGAACAAAAGACTCTGAAAGAAACTTTGAAACCCCTCCACCCCCCATTGCCTAAAAGTATTTAAAATAGAAGGACCTGTTCCAGGAAGGAGCTAATACCATAAGATAACCGTAATGTAATGTAAAATGTGTCTCTCAGGTCACATTGTCTATAGTTGGCCCGTTTGCATTTCCATCTCCATGTAAATTCTCTTCCTCCCCCTTGAATCCCCAAACCACTACCCCCAACACTCTCCTCTGTCTTTAGCTAAAAATGATATTTAAGGTGGTGACCTCAGCCATTCTGGAGAGGTGCTCAGTTTTCCTGGGTCTCTCCCATGTATACATGTTATAAAGCTTTTTTTGATTTTCTCCTGTTATTCTGTTGAAGGGGAGGAAGACTATCCTTTACCCACTCTGGGGCCTTTCTGGCTGGGCTACAAATTAAATTGACATGAGACCGAATAGCAGGAGAAAATCAAACAAAGTTTAATAACATGTATACATGGGAGAAACCAGGGAAATCGAGTTTCTCAACAAAATGGTGGAGGTTCTCTTCTTAAATAGATTTAAGTAAAGACAAAGAAGGATGTTGGGGGTGGGGGAGTCAGTTATGGGCAATTACCAGAAAAGCACAGTAAGGTTATTATGCAGCCTTGCCTTCCTCATTGATAAGTTTCTAGAGATGAGGTCATCCCCCCACTTCCCAGTACAGAGAGGGAGATACCTTTACACATGGAGATTTCCCTTACAAATATAAATGTTTGGTAAAGAGAATTTTGATAAGACTGGGCTTAGCAAAAACCCTCCCAGTCTGTTGCTTTTAGGCATAAGTTTGGGAGAAGGTCAAAGTTTTTTTCAGAGAAAATAATCAAGGTAAAAAGACATATTTTGAGGTGGCCAATTTTTTTTTTCTTTTTTGTGAGGACTAGCCCTGAGCTAACATCCGATGCCAATCTTCCCCTTTTTTCTTGAGGAAGATTGGCCCTGGGCTAACATCCGTGCCCATCTTCCTCTACATTATATGGGACACCGCCACAGCATGGCTTAACAAGTGGTGTGTCGGTGTGCGCCCGGGATCCAAACCTGCGAACCCCGGGCCGCTGCAGTGGAGCACGTGCACTTAACCGCTGCGCCACCGGGCCGGCCCCGAGGTGGCCAATTTTGATCTCCCACACTGCCTCATGTCAATTTAATTCTTAGGCCAGCCAGAAGGACCTAGAGTGGGTAGAGGAATTGTCTTCCTCCCCTACAACTGCATTACCTAAAACAGCCCAGCTCCACCCCCAATCAGCCACTCTGTTTCTAATAGCTTTGGGAAATGCACGTCTTCCCTGTTGGGAGGGTGAGTCCAAGCCAGCAGGCAGGGGGTTATCTGTTTCCCTCACTGTGGTACCCTCGAGTCCTCAGGTATCAGAGGTGACTATCCTGAAAGAAACTGCTTCTCACCAGAGGCCAGGCTATGGGGAGCCCCTCCACCATGGCCGCCTCCTCCAGGCTGCCCTCCTGGAAGTGACAGGAACCAGAATCACCACCACCTACCACAGGCAGAGGCTTGGGGGGCTGGGGCAGTCCTGTCTCTGACCAAGGTGGCTCCATTGCACACAAATTGCCCTTGGAGATTCGAACCTGAGAATCTGCAGAAATTGGGCCTCCAGCTAGCCTCCTTCCTTCCCCAGAACCTCACCCTGATGGGCCACACCCAGCCTTCCTGCACTGGACAATCTAATTATAAATTCTGTAAGCAGATGCACACCTCTGTATTTATCTATGTCAAGAGCTTGACTTGTGATAAGTCAGGCGCAAAAACAAATTATCTTGAAAGAACGAACCTTGGCAATTTGCCAGAAAATGATTGCAGTAAAAATCTTATTTGGAAATGACTAGAGGCGTTTTAAGGTAATAACATTTGCACAAGTTGAGCTGGAAGGGAGCTTAGCTAGAATGATCTTATCCAACTCTCTCACCTCACACATGAGAACCTATTTCATACTCAGAGAGGTTAAGCAACCTGGTAAAGGTCACACAGCACCCCAGAGTTAACTCTTGTACCCTGATTTCCCTGTGGGGCTGGGCAGATGAGGAATCCTTTGTTCTCTCTCCTCCTTGCAGAGGTTTTTTAGGTCACTTTCCTAGTCCTGACAAGTAGCCTTGCTACAGGTGGCTTTGTGTCTCAAATGATTAAATCTCGTTCCTTAATATGTTTTGTTTTGTCTCCAGGAGGCCCTCAGCTTTCCAGATGATTGAGAAAACTGGCCTGTCTGTTCTGGGTCCAGCTGCCCCGCCTCCCTGGGCGGGCAGGCAGAGAACAGCTGACAACAGCAGTCTCGCTCACGTGACAATAGCAGCTCCCCGTACTGCTCCCTGTCCCACGCCAGGGTGGGCACTTCGAGGGGCTCCTTCTGTGAGAGGCACCAGGTAGGCACCCCCGCACTGGCCATCCACCACTGGAACAGCTGGGGGGATACCAGACAGGCCCAATCAGACAGACTTGGGCAGATCAGATGGCAGGCCTTCTGCGCTGGTCCAGGGCTCTTTAGGCAGCGGGAACAGCATGTGGCTGGCCTCAGATGTCTCACACCATCCCTACCTGCCCTCCTCTCCCCCTGCCCCCTACCTCCAGGAAGCCTGCTCGGCTCTTCCTTCCTCTGTTCTTTGGACTTCCTTCCCCTTTTTCTCTGCTGACTTAGCAGCGTGCCAGGCGTGCAGAGATTAATCAGTGACAGGAAGGTGCCTCTTTCGGAGTAGTGACGGACTGTGGTCAGGAGACCCTCTGCAAGCCCAGCCCCAGGAGCCTGTCCCATTTCCTGCCTGCTGCTCACCCACCTGCTCCTGCCATGGGGCGACTCATGGCCCTGCTCTTCCTGCTGGGGAGCCCGGGGGCTCTCGCTGAGATCTGCGGTGAGTAACTTGATCTGCCCTGTTTCTCTTTCCTCCTGGGTCCTTAGGAGGGAGGGCCATCTTGTCCAAGCCTCTGACTGTTTAGCTGCGGAAACAGGCTCAGATGTGTGGGGAGTGCGACGGATCTGCCTCTCTGGGCTCCCACAGCAGTTTGGGCATGGCTGGACTTCAGCGTTTAGCACATTGTATCAAGATTAATTATATGTCTGACTCCCCACCAGACACGATTTCCTCCATTAATTCAGTCATTTGTACGTTTATTCATCCAACACACATTGATTAAGGCTTCTCTGTGCCAGGTGCTGTGTTAGGCTTTGGAGAAAGAACAAAGAGCGAGACAGGTCCAGCCCCTGCCCTCCTAGAGCTCCATTCTAGTGAAGGGGACAGATCAAAGAAGTTAAGAGACATATTGGGGCTGTTTGGGTCTGTGGTGTGTGCCAAAGGAAGCCAGCCAGGTGCAGAGAGAGAGAGCCAGGGGGCCACTGATTCAGGGAGAGAGGTCGGGAGAGATTTCCAAGGACTAGGGGGCAACGTGGGAACTGAGACCCAAAGGAGGAGAGGAGCTGACAAAGAAGGGCAGGGGGGAGAGGTATCGAAGGCAGAGGGAGGTGAGTGTGTGGAGAGCCTGGTGGGAGGGGATCCTGAGAGGGGCGGGCGGGTCCTGGCAAGGCATTTGTGCTACGTGTATTCCAAGCACAGGGGACTGGCTGCCTGGCTCTGTGTCCCAGGCCCAGGCCCCCGGGGGCCTCTTGGGACTTGTCTATGAGTCTGAGCACACAGGTTTGGGGCTACTTGTGCACCGGAGCCTGGCGGAAAGCTGAAGGCAGGAAGGGAATCCTCCCAGGGCCGCCCACAGCTCTTCTTCCCTCCTCAAACTCTGCCCACAGCATTAGGCTCTGCTTTTGCCACCAGGATATCTCTTGATCCTTGGAGAAACCGAGAGGCAGGGACAGTCATGTCCAGGTGACAGATGAAGAAGTCAAAGGTCAGAGGGCCCAGGTGACCTGCCCAAGGTGCTCCAGCTTTCCAGGGCTTTGCCAGACTCAGTTCTCAGCACTCCAGGCCAGGGTCTCCCCTGGGCACCAGAAGCCTCCGGCCTGGGTTCCACAAGTGCAACCAGACTTCTGAGCCCTGGGCCCTTGGTTCTGGTCCAGAGAGTCCCCAGGGGAGACCTGGGATCCGGTCCTTACCCTTGCTGGGCATGAACCTTTCAACAGTTGGCTCATAGGACTGACCCCACAAGAGCCCTGGACTAATTTTGGGAGTGCAGCCTGCTGCTGCTGAGCCACTTCGGCCCTCTGAGCCTCATTCCCTCACCTGTATAATGGGCTGAAAATGCTCCCTTGCCTTTCTCCTCGGTGTGATGCAAGCATCCCATGGCACCCGCTCTGTGAGCTTAAAGCTCCGTGTGGCTGTGAAATTAACAGAGATGCTGGACTCGTGCTGGTGCAGGGCGGGCTCCTGCACTTCCAAATGTCAATGCCAGTCAATCCTCCATTGGCAGAGCTGGGCGGTCCTGTGAGCAGGGTCCCACTGGGGAGGGACCTCACCCAGGGCCACTTTTATTATCCTGAGTGAATCTGTCTGGCTCCTTCCTTCTAAGGAGGCTGCATTGTGGTTCTCAGCCTCTCTTTACAGATGGAGCTTCTCTTCTTATCACTTCTAATCTCAGGGCTGACTCACTGGCTGGAGGTCAGGGCCCAGGGTGGGGGCAGGGCTCCCTCACCACTTTGAAGAAAAGAGAGAGAGGAAAGAGAGGTGCAGAGGGACAGGTGCCCAGAGAGACGGGCTGAAAGATGTAGAGACTAAGACAGATCCAGAGAAAGAGGGAAATCCCTATAGAAATGGAAGCAGAGACACAGAAAGGAGTTGAGAGAGAGAAAGGGAAAGAAAAGTAACTCTCCCCTACCCTCATCTCTCACAGCAACAGATATCTGTGACTTTTGGGAAACAGACATAAGATGGTGGGATCCAAACAGGGAGAGAGGGGGCTCTGTGGGCGGAACCCTGGTCCTCTTGCCCTGCAGCCCAAGATGCGTGAAACACTCTGCGCGTGGTTTTTCTTTGCTCGTCCTCTGAAAGGGGCGGCCTGCCCAGCATCCTGGGACGGTACACAGTGCAGGCAGCTGGATCCCTGCAGCAGCTGGGAGGCAGTAAATAGGGAAAAGTCCAAAGTACCTCCAAGGCCACCCACACAGTTCAGATCCCTTCCCTAAGGGAGGCAGGCGCCAGTCAGCTGGAGCTGGGAAACATCCCTGAAGCTTCTACTTCCTAGGTATTTCTGTATTTTGGTTACACAATTTCAGGTAAATCCCAAAGCACACAGAAAAATGGTTGCAAATGATGATGGCTTGCTAACAATTCACCTTACCATCTCAAGTCCTCTCCACCTACACAGAGGTGGCCAGAAAAGTGTTATTTTGAGATCTGCACAGAGGAAGTTCACTAGGCAGTCCCAGTTAGCCAGTGGGCAGTCTGTTTTAAAATTGAATGTGGGGGGCCAGCCCAGTGGCGTAGTGGTTATGTTCACACACTCTGTTTAGGCAGCCTGGAGTTTGTGGGTTCGGGTCTCGGGTGTGGACCTACAGACCGCTCATCAAGCCATCCTGTGGCGGTGTCCCACGTACAAAATGGAGGAAGATTGGCACAGATGTTAGCTCAGGGCCAATCTTCCTCACCAAAAAAAATTAATAAATACAGTAGATGTGGAACACGTTCTGCGGGTTGGGTTGAAGTTTTTGTAAATGGGCAGAACATGCATTCAGCAGAGTGCCATAGAGCAGGGGCTTTGCAGGTAGGTCCAGCCTTGGCTCTGCAGCCCTTGTGGAAGACATGATATGACTTTGAACTTCTGTTTCCTTTTTTGTGCAAAGCGATAATGAGAGCACCTACATCACAGGGCTGGCAGGAGGACCAAGTGAGGTCGGGGGTGGTGCCCAGGGCAAATCGCCAGGCTTGGCCTCTAGTCTCTCTGTCACTCCTGCTGCCAGAGTGGTTGCCTGGCACTAGGCAGGCGTGACGGCCAGATTTCCCCACACAAGTAGGTTGTGTGCTGGGTGGAGGTGAGGTGGGGATGTTTATTTCCTAGAGAAGGTCCTGGGAAGGTAAAAGCAGTTCCTTGCTGGTGGCCTGGCCCTGCGACATCACTTGGCCTGTTCTCTTTCCCAAGAAATACCAAATGTGGACAGCAAGCTGGTGGAGCGGCTGGGCCAGCGCCTCTTGCCTTGGATGGATCAGCTCTCCCAGGAGCACCTGAACCCCAGTATCTATGTGGGCCTGCGCCTCTCCAGCATGCAGGCTGGGGACAAGGAGGCCTTCTACCTGCACAGCCTCAAGCTCAATTACCAGCAGAACCTCCTGGGGTATTGCCGCTCTCTTTCTTGTTTCCCCATGTCTTGCTCCACATCCTAAGAGACAGAAGACTTGTGTTCTGGTTTGTGTCTGTCACTGCTTTGTTGGCAGACCTTAGGCAAGTTTTGTCTACTCTGGGCATTTCTCCATCTGTAGAATGGGGTTGGTTTGACTAGATGGGAGATGCCAGTGCAGGGCCCTTGTACTGCTACTGTACCCTCCTGTACTTGAGGCAGACATCACTAATCCGTGACCACACTTTCAAACTGAGCTCAGAAGCAGTATCTGTTTTTTTCTCTCCTCCCATGCCTGAGGCAGACATCACTAATCCATGACCACACTTTTTCCTACTGAGCCCAGAGCCAGTATCTGACTCCCTGTCCAGGGGGCATTAAAGAGAGCCTTGTTCTGAGGTCCAGCGTGGAAGTTTGAATGAGAGGTGAAGGATCAGGAGCAGCCATGGAGCATCTCCTGCTTGGACTCCCTCTCGAGAAGTGGATGCAGAGTGGGGAGAGGAAAGAAAGGGGAGAGCGCGTGGGTGAAGTGGGACCAAAATGGTGGGGAAGGCACAGGTCATTTGGATGTGAGATCTCTCAGAGTTTGTCCTTGAATCTAATATTTCATCTTTAGAAAATATGTGTGGGGCCGGCCCCGTGGCTTAGTGGTTGAGTGCGCGCGCTCTGCTACTGGCGGCCCGGGTTCGGATCCTGGGCACGCACCGACACACCGCTTGTCCGGCTGTGCTGAGGCCGTGTCCTACATACAGCAACTAGAAGGATGTGCAACTATGACGTACAACTATCTACTGGGGCTTTGGGGGGGGGGGAAGAAAACTTACATAGCTGACTATATCTGCTTTGGGCAGTTTTACAAAGTTTCCAAATCTTCAGACTTTTTCCACTTTGTGATCTTGTTTGGGGGCGCCCCAAGCCAGGCTTACCAGAGCGGCACTTTCTTACGGAAGTGTTGTTAATTGGTCTACCGGCAGCAATGACCACAGTGACCGTGAAGCCAAGCCCACCATGGGCCAGCTGGCCCTCTACATGCTCGCTCTCAGGGCCAACTGTGAGTTGGCCAGGAGCCACAAGGGGGACAAGCTGGTCTCACAGCTGAAGCGGTTCCTGGAAGATGAGAAGAATGCCATTGGTGAGGGGACACAGTCTGCTGGGAGTAGGGAGCAACTGGGAGGGCTCATCAGACCCCATTCTCTGGTGAAGCATCTACATCAGAACTTTGGGTGTTCCTCCCCGGCCTCTTTCCTGCTCTCCATTCTGCCTGTCTCACTACCCACCTAGATGCTTGGGCCTATCCCAGTAGCCATCCTTGATCACGCCTTTCCTGCACCCCAGATGCACTCCATCAGCAAGTCCTGCTGCTCAGCCATCAAGATTGACCTGATTACCCACCTCTGGGACAACTGCACAGCCTCCTCGCCACTTACTCTTCAGCTTCTTTCTGTTAACTCTCCTGTCCCCTGACTGGACTCAGCACTGAACAGCCAGAACAAGCATTTTAAATATAAAGTTGATCTTGTCAGCACTACTTAAACACTGCAGGGGCTGCTCATCACTGTGTTCACAGCCTTCAGGCCCAGCCCACTGCCCCCGTCTCCTCTCCAGGCTCTGCTCACTCACTCTCTGGCTCACCCACTCATCCGCCCCTCCTGGGCTCTGGCCACACTGGCCTTCTCTCAGCTCACAAATCGGAGTCTTTATATATGTCCCCTCCATCTGAAAGATTCCCCTCCCCCTCTAACTCACCCCTGCTCCATCTTTAGCTCTCCCCTGCCCACCTCCCCAGCATCATTTCCTTAGAGAATCCTGCCCTGACTCTCCAGCTACTCAAAGACCTCTGTTACATGGCTCCCCCGGACCTCAGTCCATATTTCAATTATAATCACGCTCTTGTGAGCGTGGGTTGGGTTATTGTTGGAGGCCCCAGCTGCTCTGTGCCTGGTATGTTGTCACTGTATTCCTACCTCTGAGCACAGCATCTGACACATAGTAGGCCCTCAGCAAGTAGGGTTGAGGGAATGAAGGAGTGAAGGATCCCACGATCCAAAGGAAGGTGTTGGGAAGTACAGGCAGTGGGGTTCTGTGTGCTGGTGGGGCTGGTTGCTGGGAGGAGGCAGAGGGGCAACCCCTCAGGCCCCGTGTGAAGCTCCCACCCCTCCACTTTCTCCCTCCCAGGGCACAATCACAAAGGCCATCCCCACACCAGCTACTACCAGTACGGCCTGAGCATCCTGGCCCTGTGTGTCCACCAGAAGCGAGTCCATGACCGCGTGGTGGGCAAGCTCCTACATGCCGTGGAGCACGACCGGCATCTCCACCAGGATCACCTCTCTGTGGGTGAGTGGGGCAGACCCTGCCGAAGCCAGGCTGGCACTCCTCTAGACCCCAGCCCCAAATGAAGGCGTCCACCCCTGGCCCCATGCTCACCTTTCCTTGGGACCCCTCCTTAGCGAGCGGCGAGAGCTCACGTGGGGTGTGGTGGCTGTGAACCAACGTGGGAGTGGGACAGGAGCCCAACCCCAGCTCCATCGCACCCTCACTGCAGGACACTCCAGGCAAGTCAGATGGACTTTCTGGTTCAGCTTCTCCTGTAAAATAACTTCCCAGCAGCATCTCGATAAAGGATGCCTTATAAGTGAAGGGCTAGCACAGTGCCTGGCATGGGGAAAGTTCTGGTTACATGGCTCTGATTGTATTATCATATGAGCTGTTAAGCCCGAGACCTGGATTCTGGATCTGCTTCCTCACCTTGTGAACTTGGGTCTCCCGTGCCCTTTCCTGTCATTGTGATCCAAGGTCTCTTGTAGGCCTGGCTGTGTTCTGTGAGTGAGAGCATGTGCCTCACGTAGCGTGGGGGCAGGAAGGAGTAGGTTGGAGGAGGTAGGTGCCCAGAGAGAAGAAGGTAGCAGAGCCCCTGCCCGCAGGGAGCTTGTTCTGGCTCAGAGGCTTGTAGAAAAAGCACTGTAGACACATTAAATCACCATGGGGTGGGGGCTTAAAAGCCCCCAGGGCCCAGGCAGCTCCCTGGACCTATTAAATCAGACCACCTGGAGGTGGACCCAGGCATCAGTCCACTTAAAACGCCCCTGGAGCTTCCAAATTAAGGTAGGTTTTGGAATGAGTGGTGTAGGATAAATTCCTCTTGGGCCTCTAGGGGCCTCCCTCCTCCAGTCTCTCTCCCTGACCTCTGACCCCCAAGCAGGAGACAGGGGTAGGGTGAGCAGCCATTTGGGATTGCCCAGGACTGTGGAGTTTCCCAGGACACTGGACTTATAGTGCCCAAACGGAGAAAGTTCTGGACAAACTGGGCTGAGTTGGTCCCCCTAGCTGGTGGAAACTTTCTAAAATGCTAATCTGACCACATTGCTCCCCTTCTTCAAGCCCTCCTGCGGCCGCCCATTGCCCAAAGGCCCTGCCTGGGCTGACCCCACTTGGCTCTGTCCCCTGCAGACACAGCAGCCATGGCAGGCTTGGCCTTCACCTGTCTGGAGCGCTCCAACTTGAACCCTGATCTGAGAAACAGGATCACCTTGGCTCTCAGGACAGTGAGAGAGAAGATCCTGAAGGCCCAGACCTCAGAGGGCCACTTTGGGAATGTCTACAGCAGCCCTCTGGCGCTGCAGGTGGGAAAGAGACCCTGGAGCCATGGTCCACCCTGGTGGTTGGTGGGAGGTGGACTGGTCAGGGGCTGGAAGACTTGGCTCCTCCCCACCGGCTGACCCATCTCGTCCCTCTCTTCCTCACTCTGTCACCAGTTGCTGATGACCTCCCCCATGCGTGGTGTACAGCTGGGCAAAGCATGCCTCAAGGCGAGGGCTGCTCTGTTGGCCAGTCTGCAGGACGGGGCCTTCCAGAGTGTTCTCATGATTTCCCAGCTGCTGCCCGTCCTGAACCACAAAAGCTATGTGGATCTCATCTCCCCAGACTGCCTAGCACCAAGAGGTAGCCGGGCCTTTCACGGAGGCCCAGCTCTTTTCAATCTGAGGAGCACTCATTGAAGTCTGCATGCCTTCACGCAGGGGAGGTTGCTTGGTCTTGAGTTGCTGAGTGAACAAGGGTTTGTGGGTGTGCGTGGAACACACTGGCAGCAAAGATGCAGTCAGGGCTTCTAGAAACTCACAATGTGGGGAGGGAGACACCAAATGGAGAGCTCTGGGGAGGCCATGAATCTCCAGCCCCTTGTGTGATGCCCAGTACAGAAATGTTTGAATGAATTAATGAATGAATTAATGAATGCAGAGAGACATACTTTGGTTGGCTCTGATACATCATAATGAGTCCCAATTAGCAGTTTGATTCAGGGCTTCATCTGAGACAGGGACTTGAGTTGGTGAGAGGGATTTGCCAGTGGAAAAGGGGAAGAAAGGCAGAACAGAGGAAGCAGCAAGAACAAAGGCACAGAGATGCAAAAGACTGGAATTTGGGGGAAGGGTCGTACTAAAGAGGGGAGTCTGAAAGAATGAGCTGGAGTGGCAGACAGAAGAATGAAAAGGAGGGGAGAGCCTCAGAGGTAACAGGGGAGTGATATAAACAAATGTATGTTCTAGAAAGAGCCCTCTGGGGTGCTATGTGGCAGATAGGTGGGAGGGAGGATACTGGAGGCAGAGAAACCAGTGAGGGGCCTGACCTTGGGCAGCTGGGAAGTGTGGGGGCTGAGGGACAGGGGAGGCTGGGATGGCAGCCAGGGTTTGGCTGCCCCAGTCGTGGTGGTGTTGACTGAGGTGAGACCATAGCGAAAGGGAGGTCTCGATGGGCCACAGTGTCTTCGAGGGAAGAAAAGAAGACTGATGCCCAGCCCCCTGCCCTCACACCAGTGGCCCCTTCCTCTTTCCCTGGCACAGCCATGTTGGAACCAGTTATGGAGACCCCTTCACAGACTCAAGTCTCAGAGGTCATCAGGGTCACGCTGAAGGTCCCCAGTGTCTTGCCACCGTACAGACATTCCATCACTGTCCCTGCTGGGTCCTCCTTGGAAGATGTCCTGAAGAAGGCCCAGGAGCTCGGAGGATTCATGTGAGACCCCCACCTCCCAGCCCTCGCCCCACCCGACCCCCCATCCCTGAAACGGGGTCATGGGAGGGACGGGGGATGGAGGAGAGGGCTCCCTCAGGAGAGGCGCCAGCCCAGGCCCTGCTTCCACTTTCTCCACTCCTCACTCGCCCACACTGGAGTGGACACAGGCAGCTGTGGGCCAGCACGGGCATTAGGAGAGCAGGTTAGGAGAGCAAAGCCATTGGAATCCAGCTCTGCCACTCTCCATCTAGGGACCCAGAACCAGTTATTTACCCAAAACTCAGGGAGGACACCACTTGTGCTCCCCTCCTCAGAGGGCCTGTGCAAGGAGTCCGAGAACTAGTGCACAAGGAGGATGTGTCTCACGCTTTTTGTATGTGCAAGGTCCTGCACTTAGTAACTGCTCAATACGGGTTAGCTTTCATAAGAATAGGAATTTTTATTATCAAATGAGTTTGGTCTAATCCCTGTGATGAATTACCCTGGGCAAGCCCTCTGTAGACTGTGGAGGTTGGACAATGTCCTTAAACTTGCTTCTCACCCTGAGACGTGACAAGTCTGCGGATGAGCGTTTCCAGAGCCCTGCTCTATGCCCGGCCATGTCAATGCCCTAAATAAGATGGGTGTGATTCTCCTGTTATCAATGAGGAATCTGGCCCAGAGAAGTTGAGTACCTTCCACTGGGTCACCCAGATCCCAGACTTCTCTTCCAGAAAGATATGCCTCAGTTTGAGAGGGCCCCAATTTCTGTCCCCAGCTGGAGTTCCCAGAGGACAGCCTCCTGCAGCCAAGGAGGCCCCACAGCTGGCGCCTTAGGGGTCATCTGGGCAAGGGAATTTCAGCCCAGAGACATGCAAAGACCCCTTGAAAGGACAGAAGTTCTCCCAGACCCCAGGTTATTTCTGTTATAATATCACTTAGATGTGTACTAATATGTTTATTATGAAAAGTCTTTTCTCTTTCTGGATCTAGACAGCTATAAATCCTGAACAACTTTGTAAATTAAATACAAAGACAACTATAAAACCTATAGCATTCAAATAGGACTATCTGTGGGGCCAGCCTGGTGGCGCAGCAGTTAAGTGCGAGCACTCCGCTTCGGTGGCCCAGGATTCGCAGGTTCGGATCCCCGGCGCGCATCGATGCACCGCTTGTCAAGCCATGCTGTGGCGGCGTCCCATATAAAGTAGAGGAACATGGGCATGTATGTTAGCCCAGGGCCAATGTTCCTCAGCAAAAAGAGGAGGATTGGCAACAGATGTTAGCTCAGGGCTAATCTTCCTCAAAAAAAAAAAAGAAAGAAAAAAAACAAAAAATAGGACTATCTGCTGAGGAGCAGGTGTATGCTGCCAGACGCCTAGCGAGACCAGTGCTCCCCGCACTCCCTGGATTTGAGCCACTGTCAAGCCTGTACAGGCAGTTGCGGCTTCATAGGCTCGTCCCCCCGGGCTGAACACTGCATTCACTACTAAGCCCACCTGGGTTCTCTTCCTGGTCGCCTGCAGCACATACAGCAGTACTGCTCAGGGCCAACCCGGTCTCGATGGCCGCATGCACTGAGCATCCTTGCAGGCCTCAGTCTAGCGGGCATTGACATTACCCAGAACCTGCTGGCATTCATGTTTGGATATTGTCATCAAAAGGAAAAAATGGAACTTAACATTTTTGTTCAGAGCTCCAGGACCTCTGAGAAGACATCAGGGCCACCAAGCTAAGAAATCATTCTCCTGTTAGTGGAGGTGGGGGCCTGAACTGGGTTCAGAGGCCGGGCATGGAAGCCATATTTGAGGCCCGTGAATGCACAGCAGAGAAAGCTGGGCTATAGAAAGTGAGAGAGACAGAGGGAAAGAGAGGAGAGAGAAACAGAGGGAGGCAGACTCGCAGAGAGAAGTGCTCTGAGCAGCCATGTGGCCCCACAGACTTAGGGAATGACTGGGGACGGGAGCCTCTCTGTGACATCCCCTAAAATACTTTCCCTTTGACTAGGTCATCCTGAGTGGCTTTCTGTTTCTTAAAACTATAAAAAGCGTCCCTCTCTAAGACCAAAACCATTAGTTTTTTGGAGAGAGGAAGGACGTGACCCATGGAGATTTAAGAGGATCCCTTTGCAGTGGTGCCCAGATGGGTTGGAGAAACACAAAGTCCAGGGTGAGGAGCTCAGGGAGGGAGGTGTGAGTAAGGATTCTCTTGGTTGCAAAGGCCAGAACTCTAACTCCAGCCCTCACTGGTAATGGGGAGCACGGGGTGTGTAGAATCAGAGAGAAGACTGAGCAGCCCAGCCACAACAAGAGGGGAGTGCCACTGAGCCACAGAAAATTCCAGAACCAGAGACCCAGTGCCACCACCAGGTGTCTCTGCCCCTGTCCCCATATTCCTGCTTCTCTCTGGATGCTGGCTTCACCTTCTCTCATTGGGCATTGGCATCTTTTTTTTTTTTCCTCTGAGGGAGATTCACCCTGAACTAACATCTGTTGCCAATCTTCCACTTTTTGCTTGAGAAAGATTGTCCCTGAGCTAACATCTGTGCCAATCTTCCTGTATTTTGTATGTGGGTCGCTGCCACAGCATGGCCACCAACAAGTGTAAATCTGCACTTGGGAACTGAACCTGGGCTGCCAGAGCAGAGTGCACTGAACTTAACCACTAGGCCATGGGGCCAGCCCCGGGCATTGGCATCTTTTGTGTGAAGCCGGCAGCTTCTGATTCTCACTGCTGACAACATCAACCCCAGAGAGGGGGCAACTGCTGAGTTGATAATGTAACAGGTGTCCCTTCCTGCAGGCCATGGTCATGGTCAACACACAGGGAATGATGTCCACTGAGTGGGCAGTGTCACTGGGGCTGGAGAGGAGGTGTGGAGGTGAGACCCACTGGAGATAGCCTGGAAAGGGTTTGGCTAGCTTTGGCCCTGAGGGTGAGGGCAGGACTTTCCTGGTGTGGCTAGTTCTATTTCTGCTCTTGGCAGATGGGCGCAAAAGTCACTTTTCTCCCTCTTTGCCTGTCCCTTTGGTAGGTATGGAACACAGTCTTCCTTGTCAGGCCCCTACCTGACCTCCGTGATGGGGAAAGAAGTTGGGAAACATGAGTTCTGGCAACTCCTCCGAGCCCCCGACATGCCTCTGCTACAAGGTGAGTCAAGGTGGCTGGCCACCTCTGGACGAGTCCCCCACCCCAGCCCTGTCCCAGCAGTGAGGCTACATCAACTCACCCCAGCTTTCCCCCAAAACCCTCCTGGGTCTCAGCTTTGGATAATAATTGATGCTCAAGGTTGCATATAATTTATTTAACTGAATCCTTAAGAATTTTCACATAAGTTATTGTGGCAACTCTAGGAAATCAGATAGGGAAAAAAGAAGAAACTTAAAATCACCCATAATTTGCTACCCAGATATAACTTCTTTTAACTTTTGGTGTATTTTCTTCCAGATAACTTTTTAAGTATGTAAGTTTGTTTTTTCATAAAAATGGAGCCATACTTTATAGCAATGCTGTCCGAGGGAAATAAAGAGTGAGCCATGTGTGTAATTCTAAATTTTGTAGTTGGTGAAACTAAAAAGAATATCCAAAATATTATCATTCCAAGAAATAAGCAATGTAAAATTATTAATGACATATTTTGCATGCTTTTTTGGTGTGTACTAAGATTTCAAGTGCTCAGTAAACGCATGTAGCTAATGCTAGTGTACTGGACAGCATAGCTCTATATACTGTTTTGAAACTTATTTTTTTCATTTTTAAAGCATTGTAGACATCTTTCCGTGTCAGTATATGTAGATCTTCCCCTTTCTTTGTACAGTAATCCCCTCTTCTCTGTGGGGGATGCTTTCTAAGACCCCCAGGGGATGCCTGAAACCGCAGATAGTACTGAACCCTGTATATACTATGGTTTTTCCTATACATATATACCTATGATAAAGTTTAATTTATATATTAGGCACAGTAAGAGATGAACAACAATAAGTAATAATAAAATAGAACAATTATAACAATATACTGTAATAAAAGTTACCATAGATCTTAGCAACCTCAGCATACGATTTTTTTTCTTTCCTTATTAAGTTGAGAACTTTCACCTTTTCACCTAAAGGAAGCTCTTTACGGCTTCTCTCTGGCATATCTGAATTGCTAGCATTACTACTCTTGAGCTTTGGGGTCATTATTAAGTAAAATAAGGGTTACTTGAACACAAGCACTGAGATACCAGATAGTCTATTTGGTAACCAAGATGGCTACTAAGTGACTAATGGGTGGGTAGTGTATACAGAGTGGATACACTGGGCAAATGGGTGATTCACGTCCCAGATAGGATGGAGTGGGATGGCAAGAGATTTCATCATGCTACTCAGACCAGTGTTTAAATGAGTTTAAAACTTATGAATCATTTATTTCTGGAATTTTCCACTTAATATTTTTGGACCATGGTTGACGTGGGTAACTGAAACTGTGGAAAGCAAAACCGTGGGTAAGGGGGGATGACTGTAATAGCCACATAGAATATATCATCTACTAGGGTGCTCTGGGCTGCAAGTAACAAGAAACACAATGCAAACAAGCTTCCACAATATGACATCCATTGGCTTGTGTGACCAGAGTCGAGAGGGAGTAAGGACTTCAGGGCTGGTGTAACCTGGGCTCCTACCCCACTTCCCTGTGACTTCATACTCCTCTCTTTGTTGGCTTCCTCCTCCTTCTGTGTCTTCCCAGGGCTGCCCCCTTATATTACTGAGGAAACTTCTCTCTGAATCCCCCAGCAAACAAAGGCAGAATTGGGACACAGGTGCATTCCTGGCCCCATCCCTGTTGCTAGGAGATGGCCCAGGTTCTGTGCCCACCATTGGCTAGAGAGAAGGGACCACCACATGACTGGCTTAGGCCAAGCAGGGCCCGCTCCTGGCACTGGGCGCTGCACTATGGGGCAGCAAGTGGGATGGGTGGACCACAGCTTATCAACTCCTGCTGGACCGTTAGGGTGTTTCCAATCTTAACTCTTACTCCCCAAGCTGTCATGAGCATCCTTGTGCATCAACTCAGGCACCAGACAGCCTCTTAAAGTTCATCTGTCCCTGTTCCTGCTACCTGGAACTTCTACTGGGCACTTACCACGTGCCAGGCATTGGGCCAAGTGCTTTCCAGAAGGTGGGGCTTTCTGAGAGAGCCCAATAAAAAGCATTCTCTTTCCCTGCCTGGCTTATGAACACATTGAGAAATAAAACAAAGGAGTGGCAGATGGAGACCTCAGATCTGGCCTCTGTTACTGATAAAGGCTGGACTGGAGGATGAAGACTAGGGGAAGAGCCGATAGACTCAGCCATAAGGCAGACGTGGGTGGTTGTGTCCTGCCCCCTCGGCCCCCCAGTCCAGCAGGAAGCCCACTCCCATGAGGGCCCAATTGTTCACGTCATCATTATTCTCATTTCAGAAATGAGAACACCAGCACTCATGGAGGTTAAATAACTTGCCCAAAGGCACACCACTAGTGAGTGCAGAGCTGGGGCCTGAACCCGCGTGTCCTGCCGGAGCCTAGTGGGTGAAGGCTGGCTCCCAGGAGACTTCACTTGTGGTCCTGGTTCTCCTCCAGACCACACTGAGCAAGTCCCTTTTCCTGATGGCCCCTCGAGAGACTGTGAAGACAGTGACCCCGCGTGCCAGGTGTTGTCAGGGTCTCTGGTTCCTTTCACCCCATGTTGGTTATCCAGCAAGCTGTCGTGTACCCCTCCCCTTCTGGGGGCTCCCCCACTGCAAAATGAGCCTGTGGGCCTCAGGACCCTGAGGTCATAGCTGAGTTCAGACTCTCCAGACTGGCTCTGGACAGCCCCCAGTGTCCCACCACCACGCGGATCTTACAGACCGTGGCCTCAGGGTAGGGGTCCAGAAGGTGAGGCTGGGGGGCGGGATACTCTGCCTTGTTAATCCCCCACTCAATCTGTTTCTGCAGGGATTGCTGATTACACACCCAAGGATGGAGAAACCATCGAGCTGAGGCTGGTTAGCTGGTAGCCTCAGGGCTCACCCACCCCAGCAGCCTTGCACACTCCCTGGGCATCCCTGTAATAGGCACGTGCCTGACCCTGCTGCCACCTCATGTGCACTTGGAGCAATGTCCCCCGGATGACCCCAGCCACCACCCCTGCGAAGGTCCTAAGCCACCACCCACCCTGGAGCAGGGAGCCAAGCACCTCCCCTGGGAGGTCTGTCTGCCAGGGCCTGGCCCAGCTGGCCCCGCAGGTGTCCCATGAAGGCCACTCATAGTCGGAAGGGCACAAGGCCTCTCAGACTCCTCAGCACAAGGAGAGGAAGTCCACCAGCCGCTGGCGTTGTGAGTACCGCCCATTCTGGGTCCTGCAAGGAGATCTCTGTGGCCCGGGGGCTGTGGTCCTGACCCCAGCTCTCCACTACGCTGTCAGGGAGGTGGCCCCAGAGCTGGCAATGTAGCTGGCGAGGGCTCTGCAGGACTGCTCAAAGCCCACCAACCAAATGATTAAAGCATTGATTGTACACACGCCCCAGCGTCCTGACGCCTCATGCCCGCGCGCCAGGAACAGAGAAAAGGGCGATACCTCCGGGGGGAGCAGAGGAGGGTGGGTGAGCATTCTCCTGGGTCCTAGGGGGAAATGATGCAGGCAGTGGCGAGGTTGATTACTGTTTAGAGAGCACATACTTGCTAGACACTTTCTTGCACAACTCTGAGGTTGCTGGTATTTTCGTTTTCATCTCTGCTTTACAGATAAAGAAAGTGGTGCTCCAGGAGGGAGAGTGACTCACCCACAGTGTCAGGCAGAGGACGTGGCCTAGGAGACAGACAAACCTGGCCTGAGGCAGCCTCCTGGCTCCTCCACTCCAATACTGAAAATTGGGGGCTTCAATGATTGTTACGATTACTTGGCAGAGCCCAAACTCAGCTAGACGCCCAGGACCTTAGAGCTGGGGCTCTCCCCCTCTGCTTCTCCCCAGTGCAGTCAGGGCACCACCCCAGGCCTTGGCAGCCAGGGTGCAGGGACCCTGCCTCTTAGGAAGTTGGGGCTCAGGCCAGGGAAGCACCCCCACACTCCACCTCCCCGAAGTTAGGAAGGAGGCCTGCCCTTGGAGGGGCGCTCTGATAGACAGCAGGTCAGGTCTTACAGCGATACACACCGCGTCCTTGAAGCCGCACATTAAACACGAGCCTCTTCCTAGATCGCCAGTTTCATATATTTAGGGTCTGGGCAGGTAGGAGGCGATTTAAGAATTCTTTTACGTTGAAACAAACATCAAAGTATCAGAAAGCCAAATGAGAAGCGGCTTCCATTTTTCAGGTGAAATGTCTGTGCCCAGAACCCCGAGTGCTGGTTCACCTGTGCTTCCTTCCTCACAGCCAAGGACTCGCCTGGAGGATTCAGAACCCGCCCTGTGACTCTCCCCTTTACAATCCAGTCATTCAAGGGCGGACTCAGGTCCGGGTTGCCTCAGGTCACAGAGCCTGAGGTGGCAGAGCCAAGATCCTCACCCACTGACCCCAGCCCTCGGGCACTTGCCACTGCACCACCCTGCTGCCTCCCCACCCCCTGAGGCACGAACTGAGGAAGCACGGGCCCCTCCTGTGTAGGAGAACTGGCTGTGGCAGGCCTCAGGCCAGGCTAGAAAGAGGGTGGGTGGTAACTACAGGGAACACCCTTGCACTGGGCTTTCAAGGGTCCATGAGCAGGGCGTGATCCTACCTCCAGAGGGACAGTCTTAGTCAGGGTGTGTTTGGCTCCAAGGAGCAGGAAGATACTGAATCCTGCTCAAATCAAAGGATATTTGCTGAAAAGACCCAGCCTACCAACTCAGGGGCAGCCAAGGGCGGTAGGAAATAGAAGCTGGGGCTCAGGGCTCCGTCGCCTCCATCACCCTCAGGCCTGCTCTTCGTCTTCCTCCTCAGTCACCTTCCTCTGAGTGTGGACTCAGCAGTCACTCCGCCACCTTCCAGGTCAAGCCCCCAGCCCCCTCTTCCTTTTTCAGCCTGTGTTCCAAAGCCTGGAGAGTGGTTTGACCAGCACAGCCCACCTATGGACCCTGGGTCTGGTGTCTAGTCTCGTACAATCGGCAGGGACCTGAGAAGCGGTGTGGGTGAGAGAACAGTCATGTCCAGTGCAGGGCCCCACAGTAAGAGTCTGATAAATCAGAGACCCTCCCTTGGGCATCAGGGACCAGGTTTGTGTCTAGCCTGCGTTTAGATCTGTGTGAGTCCAGAAAAGCCACTTCCCCTCTCTCAGCTTGTTTCCTAACTCACAGCTCTGGATAGTGTCTGGGTTACATAGCATGTTCATGCCTGTGAGCTCATCATGGATCACAGATAGGGAAACTGAGGCCCCAGCAGGGAAGTGAGTTGTCTAGGGACATGCAGCAACAAGAGGAGAGGCCCATCCCACAGCCTCTGCAGCCCAGCTGCTAGAAATGGGTTCTTCCCTCCTGATGCCTCCCAGAGCACCTCCCTGCATCATCTTCCCTCAGCAGCAGCCTGAGACCCTAAAGGGCAGCACTCAGACCTGAGGGATTTGGGGAGCCTGTAAGCAAGGGCCGGCTGCTCTGGGCTTTTGGATGGAATGAAGGAGCCCCCTGCTGCCCTCCATGAGGCTAGGCATCCTGTCCCCCATTCTCCCTCAAGGGAATATCCTATGGAGAGTCATATTGCCTGCAAGTCAAGCCCAGTTAGAAACTGGAGCTCTGGAGCCAGCCAGACCTGGTCCAAATCCCCTGCCACCACTCAAGCCACACAACCTTGGGCACTTTGCTTCCTTCCCCTGGCTGAGCTCTTTGTCGGCACCCCCCTCCAGGGGTAACTGTGCAGAGTGGGTGGGACGGAGCCCTCTGTCGCGGGCAGCTGGTGGTGATACGTCTTCCTGGCCCTTCTGGGCTCCGATCTGCGATCACCTGCTGGGTCACCTGCTTCCAGCTCTGCCTTCAGCCTGCCCCCCACCCCAGCCCTCTCCATCCCACCAAGGCCCACCCAGCCCTCATCCTGGTTGATCCTCATTCCTCACAGCCCACCCCTCACCAGGCAGGGCAGGTGGAAGCCACGTTGTGGCAGTCCTGGAGGAAGTGTAGACACATTTTCACTACCCACTACTCCCCGCCGGCTCAGCTCTGAGAATGGCAAGATGTTCACTTTTTTTTAAAATTATTATTATTGTTTTTTATTAAAGGAAACTTACCGGAACACTGACAAAATCTCACAAAGAATATAACCCTTACGGGGCCCTGATTCCTCCTCTTCAGGAAATGCAGAGGGAGGGGGACTGTTCCTTGGCTGGCTCAGTTTCCCTCTCATAACCCCTCTTGGAGAAACCCTGTCTAAATACCCCTGTATTTTGGTCCTTGGCCTGGAAATCCCCTGCCATACAGTTTGGGTTATGCAGCAGTGATTTGCAGTTCCAGTAGGTGTCAGGACCACCAGAGACAAATGTGAAAACGCAGATTCCTGAGCCCATCAGAGCGCGTCTGATTCAGCAGGTCGTGAGTGAGGCTGGGGGTATTTAATCCGTGTCCAATGATTGTGATGGGGGTTGGGAGACACTTGCAGCCACTCCGGGGTCGACCACCAGAGGGCGCCTCGGACCGGGCTAAGCGGTCGCCCCATGAGATCTTGTTGCTCCACACAGGTTGCTGTCACCAGGGACTTGCTGGTCAGACAATAGGCTAGAAGTGAGCCGTGTCCCAGTGGGCAGGAGCTTCCACAGGGAAGATAGCTTTGGGGCGCGCTGTTTACCCAACCCTGAGCTGAGAGAGCGTCCGTCTGTTTAGATGGGAAAGCCGAGACCCACGCAGGGGCAAGGGCTTAGTGGCAGCTGCTTTGCCTCCCAGCCCACCCAGGGCTCTTTGTCCTGCCAGAGCTGGGAGCTGGGGGCAGAGGGTGGACCCCAGGAAGTCCAGCTGTGAGTCAGCTCTGAGTGCCCAGGGGATGGGACAGGGGCTGCTGGCCGGGGAGTGGATGCTGGTCGGCGGCACCCTGCTTCCGCAGCTGTGGGTGGCCCTGGTGATTCAGCTTCCCTCTGCCCGCCTAGAGGGGGCCCGCCCTGGGCTGGGAGAGGGAGGAGGTGCTGAGACTAGGGAGGGGCGATGCAGGGGCCTTAAGGGGCCCGGTGGTCCAATTCTTCTGGATGCTGAGGTCCCACGGGATAACTGTGGCCAGAGATCGGGTGGTCCCCGAAACTGGTCCTGGGATGGGGCCCCTAGAGGGCGAGGTCCTTGAAGATGGAGTCTTCCGTGAGGCTGGGAATTTTCATTGGGTTCTCCAGAAAGACAACCCAGTATCTCCCGCCCTGTCTTGGTCTCTATGGGGGTTCGCCTTGGCGCTAGGTGGGGAGAGGCTTGATCCCCCGGTGGGGGCAGAGGGGACAGACAGGTTGACCGCTCCAGCTAGGGGGCTCTGCTGATGGAGGGAATGCTAGGCCGAGGGAGGAGGGGCTTCGAGCTGGCGGCGTAGGGGCGGGACGAGACATCCCTCCCGGCTCCGGGGGCGGGTGGGGCCTGGCCGGGGGCGGTGCCAGGGGCTCAGCCCAACTTTCCGGGTGGGGCGCGGGCGGTGGCGGCGGAGGCGGGGCCAAGAGCGCGGGGCCTCGCCCGCCGGCTTGGCCCGGGCTGGAGCAGGGCGGGAGCTGGTGCCGGAACCGCAGCGACAGCCGGAGACGCAGCCGAAACCGCCGGGAGCCGGAGCTGGAGGGCAGGCCCTGCCGGAGCCGAGCCGAGCCGAGCCGAGCCGAGCTCGCCGCCGGATATCGATCGGAGCGCGGGCCGGTGTGTCAGCCAGCCGCAGGGCCTGGGCACTGTCGGAGGTATCAAGCCGCGACCACCGGGCACCATCGGGCGCGGGAGCCCGGATCGCCCCTTCCAGGCCTGGGCACGGTCTGAGCACGCAGGAGGTCCCGGGGTCTGAACCGAAGAGAAAAAGGAACGAGGATTCCATCTAAGCGTAACGGGGGCACTAGGCGGGGAGAAGAGTGGAGATTTCACCTGGCACGGGGCAGCGGTACCCGGAGCTTACTAGGACGGGCTTGAGCACCAGAGAGCCTGGCATCCCCGCAGCCACGACCTGGGCTCTACCTGAGCCGAGAACACAGCATAGCTCCTGGACCTTGCCTGGCACAGGCCTGGCACAAGAAGCAGTGCCCTCACCTGTCTGAGACCGGGCCTGGGATCCGAGGGCCCGGAATCTGGCCTGGCCCAAAGTGGGGCTCTCTTGCCCCAGAGCTGGTCACTGGGGAGCTTGCCTCCTGCCCCAGCCCCACTGGTACGGATGTGCCACTGCTGGCCGGAGCACCATGACAGCAGGATGACCTCAGCTGAGGCAGTGGCAGTGGCTGACAGTGCTCGGGCGTCTGGGTCCCCCGAGTGGCCCCCCGACACCCCCCAGGCCCTTGGGCGGCCTGGCCGGGCCCGGGTGGCCATGGCAGCACTAGTGTGGCTGCTGGCAGGAGCCAGCATGTCAAGCCTCAACAAGTGGATTTTCACGGTGTATGGCTTCGGGCAGCCCTTGCTGCTCTCAGCGCTGCACATGCTGGCGGCAGCGCTGGCATGCCACCGGGGGGCACAGCGCCCCATGCCCGGCCGCGCCCGCCGCCAAGTGCTGCTGCTCAGCCTCACCTTCGGCACCTCGATGGCCTGCGGCAACGTGGGCCTGAGCGCTATGCCCCTGGACCTGGCACAGCTGGCTACCACCACCACACCACTGATCACGCTGGCCCTGTCGGCGCTGCTGCTGGGCCGTCGCCATCACCCACTGCAGTTCGCCGCCATGGGACCCCTCTGCCTGGGGGCTGCCTGCAGCCTGGCCGGTGAGCTCCGGACACCCCCCGCTGGCTGTGGCTTCCTGCTGGCGGCCACCTGCCTCCGTGGCCTCAAGTCCATTCAGCAGAGTAAGTGCTGGGGTCGCTGGCTGAGGAGGTGGGGATCAGGGTGGATGTGTGGCCTGGATGGCCCTGTGAGGGGTATGGCTGTTATCCCATTTTACAGATGAAGGAACTGAGGCTCACGGCTTTGGAAGAGGCAGAAACTGAGGCTCAGAAAGGGCCAACAGCTCAGTGAGTTCCAGGCCCCAAACTTAGGCTCTAAAGGCCCAATCAATATTTAATAATATTCATTATTATTATAGGCCATTGATCTGTGTCCCATGTTTTGTCAAGCTCTTTATCTCACTGGATCTCCATAATCCTCTGATCAAATAAGTCACTATATTGTCCCCATTTGACAGGTAGAGGGGCTTGCCTTGGGCCATGTGGCCAGTGAACAGCAGAGGCAAGGTTTGAACCCAGGCAGTCAGACACCATGCTGTCCAACTGATGTGGCTTAAGGCTGTGGACCTAGAGGGAGGCCTGATAGCGGGGACCAGGGAGAGAGGAAGAGGGCAAGGCCTTGAGCTGGGATTTGGAAGGCCAGGGGTTTGGCTAAGTCTAGCAAGGGCTGATGTTTACCGGGAGCTGCAGTGCAACAGGCCCCTGCTGTGCTAAGTGTGGACCTTAAGCTATCATGGCGACCACTCCCTTCAGCCCCATTTTACAGATGATGTAACTGAGGCCCCGAGAGGTTCGTGATTTGCCCAGGGTCACACGGCTCCTAAGGACTGGAATCCTGGTCTGTGTGACTCTGGGCAGAGGGTCGGATGGAGGCTTCGGGCCTAGATCCTGCTAAATTACTCTGCCTGAAGGTGGAGGCTGCCTTCCTGCCTGTCCCACTGAGGGGTGCCTGAGTCACAGCCCCTGCTGTCTCAGCCTCAGCCCGAGGGAGATGTGAGGGAGGCCAGGGTGCCCACTTGGGGCGAGGAGGCCTGAGTTGTAGCCACACCTTTGCTCATCCTTGCTGGGTGACCTTGGGCAGGTCCAGGTCTTGTCTTGGCCTCAGTCTCCCCATCTGGTCAGTGGAGGAGGGTTGGAGTTGATGGAGTCCCAGGGACCTCTTGCTCTCCCTGCCTTCCAGCTCTAAGATCCTGTGACCCAGGCCTGGGAGAAGGAAGGGGCCCTCCAAGTGTGCCGGGCTGGGGTTGGGGCCAGCCTGCAGCCAGGGAAGGTTGAAGACAGAGCTGAGCACTGCCCTGGTATCTTCAGAGCCAGGACCCAGAGGCCCTGTCCCCATCCTCCTGGGCCCTGTGGCAGGGCCAAAGCCCAGTTCTATTTTTGCCCTCAGGTTACATGAGAGCTGAAGACTGAACACAGGCCTGAGTTCTGGGCTTGAGTTGGTAGTAGGAAACCTGACCTCACAGGGCCACAAAGCTGGGAAGGGCCCAGCCTGAGGCCCACAACACACCTGCTGAGGCCCAGTGCTTCTCACCCAGGAGGAGCCCCGGCCTGCAGGACAGACTATGGGCAGCCAGGCCTAAGGCACACGGGCATGGAGCAGCAGGTGCCTGGCACCAGGCTATGTCTTCGCCTCTGCCAGCTTCCTCCTTCTCTCCCAAATGTCAACTGCCTGGCCCCTGAGGCGGGTTGGATGCTTGCTCCAGGCTCCCACAGTGCCCTCTGCTTCCCCCATCATGACTCCAAATGCCCTGTATTATAGCCACTTGGTTACCTGTCTGCTTCCCACCAGACAGGAGCTCTGAGAGGGCGTGGACTGGCTTTGGGGTATCTCCATTTCCCCAGGACCTGGCCTGGGACCTGGCACAGGGCAGGTACTCCTTAAGTGGTAGATTTATTAATGGGTCTGACAGCAGAAGTGGCAGGCTGGTGAGGCTCCATGGCTCAGCGTGCTAAGGAGGGAGCTTAGGAGGCTGGAGGCCCCACCATAGCGATAGGAGCCTGGCAGAGGTGGGGAGGGACAGACTGGAGCCAAGGAGTGAGACAGATTTTCTACATGAGGAGGTTTCTACTTCCACAGGCTCCAGGAAAGGCACCAGGGCCAGATTCAGACTAGAGTGTAAATGGCCAGCTCCTTTCCTGAGAGCAGACTCCATGAGAGTAGAGGATGAGAACCCAGGAGGAGGAGGGCCCAGGCATCCAGGGCCAGCGGCTTCCTTCCTACCTGGGCCAGTTGCAGGCCCTGGGGGGCTATGTGGGAAGAGGGGTGATGCCACCTTCCCATTCACAGAAAGGTTGGGAAGTGGGGTGCCAGTTTGCTGAACTTGCTGTACCCTGTACCCTGCCTCTGAGCTCTGAGCCGATCCCTGTCCTCTGAACTCTCAGGCTGGTAGGAAGATGCCCTCAGAAGTAGAGACCACAATGGCAGGGAAGAAGTTGTAGAGCCAAACCGGGCACAGGTGTGGTCAGGGCGGTTACTTCTTCCTGCGGAGCCCAGAGAAGGCTGCCTAGGGGAAGAGACACGCGGCGATGATAATAGTGTAATCATAGTAGCAAACCCTTCCTAAGCCCTCACTATGTGCCCACACCGTGCCCGGCTCTTCCTAGACCAGAGTAGAAGGGCATTCTGGGAATGGGAAACAGGCCGTGGCAGGGCATGGGGTGTCAGCCAGCAGGAGCAGAGTGGGAGGGATCGTGACAGCTGCCATGGTGAGCAGTTACCGCTGGGCACCAGGCCCTGTGCTCAGCACCTTACACGCCACTGTGAGGGGGGTGTTGTCATCTCTCCGTGCTACACATGAGGAGACGAGGCATAGGGAGAGGTGACTTGCCTGATATCACACAGCTAGTGAAGGAGCAAAGACGGGATAAGCCAGTAGCCAGCGGAACAGGGTCTAGAGAACATGTTTGTCTGCATGAGGCAGAAGCTTGGGCGTGTTCAGATGCTGAAAGGAACAGGCCTTTGGAGAAGGCGAGTTTGAAATGGAGGGTTTGTGGGGGCTGGCAGGGGACAGGTTGCTGAGGAGGCAGGACAACAGGCTGGCATTTTGGGGCCCCCGAGTGGGGTGAGTCGCCTCTGGCAGATGATCACTGCTCTTTCTCTGGGTTGTGGGGAGGGGAGGCGGAGGGCTGGGTGGGACGCAGAACAGGCACAAGGGGCTGGGTGGGAGGTTAGGGCCTTCCTGCCTGGCTGCCTCTCAGGGTAAAATTCACCAAAGGTCAAGTTCACCTGCAATCCTGAACACCTTCCAGGGATTAGACCTCTAACACGCAGGCCACAGGCAGCTCCTAACGGTGCTAAATTTGGAGCGAACGAGCAGGAGGCATTCCAATTATCTGTTCATTTCTAGAAATGCTTGAGCCGGAGGGACTGTTGCCTAGAGAACAAAGCCAAACATCAGAATGAAATCGAGAGAAATACAAGATTTCCTCTTCTAAGCACAGCCTATGAGTAAGCACCTCTGTGGCTCTTTGGAAAGTGTGTGTCAGAAAATACATAGCGGCTCAGAGGGCCTGGGAGGGGACCTGGATCTATTACTCATCTCTCTCCACTAAAACTTGGAGAAGGCCCCAAACCGTCATTGTCCTCATGCAAATACTATCGTTTCACTTGAGCTGTGTGTGACTTGGATGATGGACACCACTTCCTTTGTGAAATGGCTGGGTGGTAACGTGAGTACAGACATACAAACACTGGCACACGTTCACACATAGGCAAGGCGGTAGGATCCTCTTTTTTCTTACAAAGCTAGAAGGTTTTCTCTTAGTCCTGGATTCATCTTGACAAGCCCCAGTGTTGGTAGCACAAGATGTTGATTATGAGTTATAAACAGCGAGTGACAGCCAAGTGCAAACAATGACTTTCTTGTTGTTTCCTTGTCATCCCAGAGGTCATAAGTGAATGAAGCAATGAATGGACTCAACATTTGACTCAAATAATTTATTTTTTTCAAACTCCCCCCCCCCTTTTTTTATTATAAAGCTCATGTAGCTAGTAAGTGGCAGAGCTGGGACTTTGTGTCGGCCTGCCCCAGCTGTGCTGGTGGGAGCTGCACTGTGGGGGTAGTGGGTGCAATAAGGGCTGAGGCCAAGGCAGGTGGGTCAGGGCCACTTGGCACAAGACCTTCAAAGCCAGTTAAGACCCTAGGATATTTTGCTCCAGGGCCTGGGGAGCCCCTGAAGATTATTTTTCTGAGCCACATTTCATGTTTATTGATCATTTGGATATTACAAGCAGATTATTGTTTCAGTCTGTGGAAGGTGGTTTGAAGTGGGTGATAACAGGCTTATTTATTTTATTTTATAAGGGCTTTAGGTACATTATCTATCTTAATCTTTACAACAATCCTGTGTATTAGGTTTTATTATCACCCAACTTTGCAGGTGAGGAAACCTAGGCCTACAGAGGTTAAGTGTCAGGTCACAGCTAGCAAGGAGTGGACTCAGGTCACAACCCAGGTGGTCTGCCTCTGGATTCTTGACCGTCATGTTACTGAGGGGGAGCCACTAACTTGCCGGAGGGGTTGGGGCAGGCCTCCTGGAGGATGGGCCGTGGAGGTCATGCCGGGTTGGCCAAGTGGGGGTTGTCTCCCCATTGGGTACTGATGGCCGCTGTCCTGGTTACAGGTGCCCTGCTGCAGGAGGAGAGGCTGGACGCGGTGACCCTGCTGTACGCCACCTCGCTGCCCAGCTTCTGCCTGCTGGCGGGTGCAGCCCTGGTGCTGGAGGCTGGTGTGGCACCGCCGCTCGCTCCCACCGACTCCCGCCTCTGGGCCTGCATCCTGCTCAGCTGCATCCTGTCTGTACTCTACAACCTGGCCAGCTTCTCCCTGCTGGCCCTCACCTCTGCCCTCACCGTCCATGTCCTGGGCAACCTCACTGTTGTGGGCAACCTCATCCTGTCCAGGCTCCTGTTTGGCAGCCGCCTCAGCACTCTCAGCTATGTGGGGATCATGCTCACCCTTTCAGGAATGTTCCTTTACCACAACTGTGAGTTTGTGGCCTCCTGGGCAGCCCGCCGGGGCTTCTGGCGGAGGGACCACCCTGGCAAGGGTCTTTGAGACCTGGGGGAGGGCATGGGCCACCTGGGGCAGCCCCAGCCTGAATCCAACCTTGGCCAGTGGCCATGGGAAAAGTGGAGAGCAGGCAGCTGCTGGGGCCGGCGAGGGAGAGGGGCCTTCTGGAAGGGCCACCTTGGAGGCTGGAATGGGGACTGCCAGTCCCAGAGAGACCTACCTCCTGTCCCCGCCTGTCTCTCCTCATCACAGACCCCACTCACCACTGGATGGTGGGTCTAAGCCTGGCGCAGTCACTGTGCTTATTGGAGTAATTATTATGATTACTGTCAACTACTGTGTGGAAAATTGCTGGCCAAACTTTGAAAACCTCACCGTGTTCTGATGGCGACGATGATGATTCTTGGCGGATGCACAATCCTTCCTCTAGGAAGTTGGGGAGGCAGCTAGGGGGCCCACGGAGGGGTTTCTTTGCTGCTGGGCTTCCCCAGGGAGTTGGGGTCATCTGTGCCAACTCCAGGCAACTGCTGTGGCCTCACCCCTGGGCCCCCCAATTTTGGGTCTTCCGTCCTCAAATAAACTATTTTTGCTTGTACACCTGTGTCATTCCTCGGGGTTCCAGCCAAGGAAATATAGGGAGAGCAATGGGCCCACTGGCTGCTAGCTGCCCACACAGAAACAAGGATATCCTCCCTTACCCTCTATGGCTTGTTCAGGCCCCCAACCTAGCCCCATTCTCCGAAGTCCCTCCACTGGCTAGGCCACCATTGCCCACCTTCTGGATGGTGGCAGTGGCTTCCTCCCTGCTCTGCTCTGGCCCCTCCATTCCATCTTCCATGCAGCCCTAGAGGAATCTTTCTAAAACACATACCTTCTGTGGCTCCCTACTGCTTTTGGAACAAAGTCAGAACTTCCTGCCCCAGACTGCAAGGCCCTCAGGATCTGGCCCCTGTGGTTTCAGCAGACTCCTGTCTCGATTCTCCCTTGGGCTCCACCTTCTAGCTTCACCTACTTCCTTTGGGTCCCCCACGATGCCAGGCCTGCTCACCGGAGCCTTTGCACATGCTGTTCCTTCTGTCTGGTATCCTCTTCCTATATGTCCTCCCTTCTCATGGCTAAACCCATGCCTGGGGGAGAAAACCTAAATGTGCAGCTCTCCTTTAAAAGAAAAACCAAAAAAGGAAGGCTGATGAAGGAAGGGTCTTGACAAGGTCCATGCTCTGTGTGTGCAGAGGACAAGGAATCTGGTGGGACTCAGCAGGGAGGGCCTGGAGGGCTGGCCCGGGGGCTTTGCAGGGGAGCAGGCCTGCCATGTCGAGAAACTGGCATAGACGTCCTAACCCCTAGAGCTAGCCCAGAGCCACCCTGACCAGCCGGCCAGATTCAGCTTCATCACTTCTCTCTCATCCTTTCCTTGGCTCTCTGTGCTTAACTCCCCAGACCCAGCTGCCTCTACTCGAGGCTGCTTGTTGAAAACCATAAGGACCCTGCCTGGATTAGGAAGACCTGGGACCTAATCCTGCTCTGCCGGCCTCGCTGTGTACCTTGGGTAGGTGGCCTCCCCTCTCTGAGCCTCAGTTTCCATATCTGCAGATTGATGATCCCTGTGGTAAAGATTCCAACAAGGAGCCCAATGGTCAGGGCCAGGCGAGAAAAAGTGGTGATGGTGCCAGCTGGCTCGGTCCCTATCGGGCTTTCTGAGACTCCAGGCTCATCTGGAAAATGGAGACAGTCTCCCCTTTCTGTGTGAGGATGGGCACTAGACCAGGCTGGGGCTGGGATCTAGGGGGCCTGGGAATCAGGGAGGAATCATTCATTCCTTCACGTAGCCAGAATTCATGGAGGACCACTGCACCAGCCAGTGCTAGACAGGGCTGCAGGAAGGGTCAGCCCAAGGCTGAGGGTGGGGGCAGCGAGGGCCTGGGATGCACCTGACCCAGGGCGGACAGGCGCAGGGTTTCCTGGCCCTGGCTTCTGCCCAGGCTGGCCTTGAGGAGGGGAAGTGGGCCCAGGCTGAGTCACTCGACAACCAGCCTCCCTGTGACTCAGAGATGCCACTGGCCCTGCCCTGTCCCTGTGCATCCTGAGTACCTCCGGGCTGCACTCTGAGGTTTGGTCAGATAGGATAGAGGATAGATGGCTTTGGGTGGGCAGAGCCTCCTTGGAACTCAGGACCCTTCCGCATTCAAGGGAGTCCACTCCATAGCAGGAGCATCCCGGCAGTACCCTTGCCCCGGCACCTGGGTCCCCTGGAATGGTCGTGGGGGTGGGGCAGGGAGGAATTGGAGCTGTGCCTGACCTGGAGGCTGGCTTGTCACCAGACTCAGGACTGTCCAGCATTGAGGTGATTCCCCCCAGGTCACAGTTAAAGCCCTCTCAGCAGCGGGCACAGAAGGATCTGGACTGGGAGTCAGAAAGCCTGAGTTTGTGTCCTGGCCCCCTTTCTCACGTGTGGTCTCTCCTGGCGTCACAGTGTCTTTGGGAGTGAGGGTCACAGGGATACCAGTGGGAAGGGCTTAGCAGGTGATTCCCATTGACAAGCCCTCTAGGCTCTGCCTCTTACTAGTTCTGTTGCCGCAGGTAAGTCACTTCACTTCTCCCAGCCTCAATCTTTGTACTCAGTCGCTGCTGGGAACTTTCTCCTCAGGATGTCACCTTCCTTGGGAAGCTCTTCCCCACCCCTACCCCTGCCCCGCCCCACACAAACCTGAGTTGAGAGCCGCAGGTAAAGATCACCCCAGCTCCCTGCCCTTCTGCAGGCAGGACCCTGAGCACATCCCATTCTCGGAACTGGTTTATCGCCTCTCTTCTCCACTCGACAGGGCTCTGGGAGGCCTGAGATGACTGTCCTGCTCACCACTGTCTCCCCAGCACCGGCACAGTGCCTGGCATGGATGGAGTAGGCGGAAGAGAATACTAGTCGAGAACAGGGGTCAGACCTGGGTTCAAATCCCAGTCTAGCATGTCTAAACTGTGTGACCCTAGGACAGGGACTTCTCTTCCTGTGCCTCTGTGTGGTAAGTAGGAGCAGCAGTAGAACCTAACTCAGTCTAGCTCCAGGCTGCTGCGATGGGCTAATGCGGGGCAAGTGCCTAGCAATAGTGCCTGAAACCTAAGAGGTCCTCAAGAAATGTTAGCAGCCTGACTCACTACAGAAGCCTCCCAGTTCCTCCCCCCAGGCTTCTCATGCTACCCGCCCTCCCTCAGCCTCCACTGCGCATTGAGAGCCCCCAGGGCATGCTCTTGCCATAACAGAGCAGGACGGATGCCCCAGCTCCCGCCCCCTTGCCTTGCTTTGGAGGAAGCTGGGGAAGCTGGGTCTATGCTGGGCATCCTGCCATTGTGGATTCAGAACAAAGCTGCTGCCTTGTCTCAGGCCCAGCTGCCAGGGGGCCCCACCCTCCCTCCCCAGGGGGCTCTTGATTGTCATTCCAGGGGGGCCATGGCAAACAAGGACTCTTCTTGCTCCCTACTCTGCTCCCAAATCAGCTCTGGGACGCCAGAGACTCAACCATCATATTGTTCGTGCTCAGTTGCAAATACTTCCTGGAAATAACACAAAATACAATGGGGAGCCATGGACGGTTTTGAGCAGGCAAGAGCCATGTTGTTCAATAAACATTTCTTGATAATGGACCTTAGGTTTTATCTGGATGCTATGTGGAGGAGAAATTGAAAGGGCTTGAGACAGGAGGCAGGGAGCCCAGGGAAGAGCCATTGTTGTGGTCCAAGGAAACAGATGACAGTGGGGACAGTGTCTTGGGCACAGCGCAAAGTAGCATCAGTTGTATTGATTTGGGGTAACAAATTATTCACAAATATTATGGCTTAAAGCAACAAGTATGAGTTATCTCACAGTTTCTGTGGATCAGGAATTTGGGAGATGCTTAGTAGAATAGTTCTGGCTCAGGTCAGGGTTTCTCATGAGGTTGCAGTCAAGCTATCAGCCAGGGCCGCACTCATACAAAGGCTTGACTGGGGCTAGAGGGTCCACTTCCAAGATGGGTCATGCATATGGCTGTTGGTAGGAGGCCTCAGTTCCTTGCCACGTGGGCCTCTCCACAGGGCTCCTTGAATGTCCTCATAACATGGTAGTTGGCTTCTCTGAGTGAGGGATTTGAGAGAGTAAAGAAGCCACAATGTCTTTTTGACCCAATTTTAAAAGTCACACTAATTTCTCCAATATCTTCATGTATTATTAATTCTAATATCATCATTTCTCTAAAATCTTACTGGTTACACAGGTCAACCCTATTCAGTATGGGCCTTCCCACCTTGACTATACAAGGGCATGAATACCAGGAGGAGGGGATAATTGAAGTCATCTCTGAGGCTGGTTACCATATCAGTGAATGTTTGTTGAGTGAGTGACTGAGGAGGACACAGCCTGGGGCCATGGGGAACTAGTCTGGGAGCTTCCTGCTCCAGGTGGGATCTTGTCAGCCACACCTCTGCATCCTCCTTGGCACAGTACTATACAGTCCTGGCCCACAGCAGGCACTTGGCAAATCCTCGCTCAGTGAGGGCTGGGGGCTGTTTCTTCTCACCACTGCAGACAGGAGAAGGCCTGGGCTCCTTGGTCTGGTATTTGAAGTCTTGGATGCTCTGATGTCTCCAAGCCCACTCCTCATTACCACTCCAGCTATATGAGGCCACCCCTGCTCCCTGTGCCTGATGGAGCCTTCCAGTATCCAGGTCTCCTTCTGCTCCCTCCTGATTGCCACAACTGTCGCATGCCCCCCCTTTCCTTCTCTAAGCACTGCCAGCGTCCCAGCTGTGTAGATTCTAGCCCAGCAGTACCTGCTGCCTGGGCTGGGCATTTCTCTTTGTATGTTTAAACTTTCTTTGGTGGAGGAACCCTTGTGCATGCATCTTGTGCCAGAGCCCAAATACGAAACAAGCCAAAGCAGAGTTGCCCTAGATGACCCAGAATCCCCTCACTCCTGAGGCACCTCCGCCAAATTTCCCAGGAACCTTGTTTGGAAACCACAGATCTAGTTCAATCCTTCTCATACACATGAGGAAACTAAAGTCCAAAGAGGAGGAAGATGGGGGCTGGCCCCGTGGTGCAGTGGTGAAGTGCGCACGCTCCGCTGCTGGAGGCCTGGGTTCGGATCCCGGGTGTGCACCGATGCACCACTTGTCAGGCCATGCTGTGGTAGCGTCCCATATAAAGTGGAGGAAGATGGGCACAGATGTTAGCCCAGGGCCAGTCTTCCTCAGCAAAAAGAGGAGGATTGGCACGGATGTTAGCTCAGGGCTAATCTTCCTCACCAAAAAAAAAACAGAGGAGGAAGAACCAAGATGACCATCTTAGTCTGTTCGGGCTGCTACAACAAAATTCCACAGACTGGGGTAGCTTACAAACAACAGAAGTTTATTTCTCAGTTCTGGAGGCTGGAAGTCTGAGATCAGGGTATCAGCATGGGCTTGGGTGAGAGCCCTCTTCTGGGTCACAGACTTCATTGTAACCTTATATGGCAGCAGGGGCAAGCTAGATCTCTGGGGCCTCATTTATAAGGGCACTAATCCCATTCATGAGGGCTCCACTCTCATGACCTCATCACCTAATTACCTCTCAAAGGCCCCACCTCCTAATAACATCACCTTGGGCATTAGGTTTTCAACATATGATTTTGGGGAGACAAACATTCAGACCATAGCAAAGATCTTGTGCACAGAGGGAGCAGCAGGGCTAGGACTTCATCTCCTAATTCTTGGGATTCTGCCATTTCCTGCTCCCCACTCTGCAATAAAGAACAGAGCCAGGGTGTGAAGTTATGGGATGTGCAGAGTCCAGCCCAGGTTCACAGGAAGTGGTTGCCAAAAGACGGCACCAGCCGGTATCCTCCAGCTCAGTCGGCAAAAAATGTTTTTTTTCAGGGAAAAAGCATTACAAATATTTTGTAAAGGGGAAGTCTAGAAAGATTTGTGTTAAAAGGCCTTTATGTGCGTTTAAAGCTTTGTGCTTTTGAGTGTCTCTTGGCACCTCTGAGGGGTGGGTAGGATGGTGTGCTAGTCCAGGTCCTCTGATAAGCAAACCCCAAGATGGGATTAAAAGTGCAAAGATTTTATGAGCGCAAATATTTGTGAGAAAAAATGGGAAGGGAGCTGGGAAGGCTGGGAGAGCTTTCAGACTGTGATGCAAGTCTGACTCCGAGTGGAGGAGAGAGAAAATGTTGGGTGGAAGCGTTCTTGACCAGGCTGCAGTCTGTAGAAGGTTCGGCAAGGCCATCAGAGTTCTTGAGTCAAAGAAGTCAATCAGAAGAGTCCCCATGTCTCCCAGGAATGGGCCTGCATTAGTATCCCTGCTATACTCGGGAACTGGCTGGAAGGAACCTGAGGAAAGTTCAGTTTAGCATAAACATGGCGATGAATTTCAGAGTGCCACAGTTAGGGCCCTTGGTGGGTTTTGCTTTCTGTAAAGCATTCTTTGCTTTACAGCCACATTCTTATGGCCACCATAGATGGCACAGTGATTCCCATCTTACAAAGTAGGTGGAAACCCAGAAAAATTCCAGGGTCTGCCTGAAGTCACAAAGCAGGATGAGAATCTGTACCTGTTGACTCTCATCCCAAGCTCCTTCCTAGGTGACAGAGGTCCTCAGTCCAGAGGTGGAGGTTGATGGATTATTAGGGCATTTGGACTTAACATCCCAGGATAGGTAAGCAGGGCTGTGTGCTTCAGGGTCAAGAGCTACCTGTCCCTGGGGTTCATAATGAGATCACCATCTCAAAAGAGGTCGTCCAGGGAAATCCCGAGGGCCACCAGCAGGTCCCTATTTATCTTTCAAGGTATTATGAACTTCACAGAAATTTCTCAAACCAAATTTAATTGACTTTAATTCATCATAAAGAAAGAAAGTTCTGCACTTTTCGAATGGGAAAGTTAAAGGTTCATGAAATCAAACAGAGCCTGGAATCCCTGCTCCAGACCCAGCTGGTTGGGCTGTGAGCACCATTTCACTCTCCTCTATTACAGGATTGCATTAAAACTCCAACAAGGCCTTCTTTTCCTGGGTCATCTGAGTAAAGGGCCACTCTACCCTGAGTCTGAAAGAACAGAGTAAACTGTGTGGGAAAAGGACTTGGACCCTCTCCAGAGCCCTCAACCTCAACCTCTCCCACCTAGGATGTGAAATCTTGGTTGCACCACATCCAATTCTGAATATAAAAAAAATAATTTAAAAAGGAGGATCCAAAATTATATTTCTCAACTACAAGAAAAAAGTGCATAGAAGGAAGGAAATGTACCACAATAGCAAAATGTTGACTTGGTTACTGCTTGAAGATAGTATTGTAGATGGACCATATTTGTTTTCCTTTTTCCACAAATGAGCACATATTTTTAAAAAATAAATTTTAGGGTTCTGAGTAAGACAGAGTAAGCATAGTTGTCCTTCCCTCTGAATGCATCTAACTAGAATGAATGCAGCAGTTATCTGAGGAGTCTGAAGAAGAAATGGTAGCAGGTGGATTGAAAAAGAAATCAGAACTTGAAGTATAAACAATCTGGCAGTGAGTTTCCTGTTTTGTTTTTTGTTCCTGTATCTCCTGGCCTGGTCTCAAAGGCAGTGTGAATCCTGGGACTGTGCAGTGGACACGGAGAGAAAGAACTCCAAGAGAAGCCCTGTCTTTCTGGTCCCAGGAGTAGGAAGGAGGCCCCCTACAGGACAGACAGAGTAAGGGGAAATCTCTTTTTGTTTCTTTTCCCATCCCACCCTGCCCTAGGCAAGCCTCAACAGTTGAAACTTGGCAGCAGCAGTGGCAGTGGCAGCTGGGAAAGAAACTAAACTCTGAGGAGAATCCTTCTCTCTGACCAAAAGAACTGTAGCCTGAAGAGTATGCGGGGAGGGGGGAAGGAATCCCCATTGCCTTTTTTCTCTCTTCGTCCTGTCACTTGGCTGAGCAGACCCAGTCACAGAATGTATACTGCAGAGCAGGGAGATTAAAGGCCTTGATTTCTAGCTGGAGGATCAAGAAATGAGTAGTTTTGAAAACTGGAGAGTATGGGAGAGATCATGGAGAGGAGGGAGCTTAAGAAATAGATCTCATAAATTTGCATATGAACTGCTAGGCTCACATGCATGGATCTGACCCTAAACAGTATTCCAATGACTTTGAGAACTAAACTACTAGGTAGACCACCCAGATTTCAGACTGGCCCCTGGGTGGCACAAGCTTAGGACAGATCTGACTTACGTTGCAAAAGGTGATTTTTTTTCGTGAGGAAGATCAGCCCTGAGCTAACATCCATGCCAATTCTCCTCTTTTTTTGCTGAGAAAGACTGGTCCTGGGCTAACATCTGTGCCTATCTTCCTCCACTTTATGTTGCCACAGCATGGCCTGACAAGCGGTGTCTCGGTGCACGCCCAGGATCCAAACCCGTGCCGCCAGCAGCGGAGCACACGCACTTAACCGCTGCGCCGCAGGGCTGGCCCCGCAAAAGTTTTGAGAACTGAACTGATATTGGAACTATGGCCCTGATAAAAAAACAAAATTCAGGGACCAGCCCTGTGGCATAGTGAGTGGGTTCGCACGTTCTGCTTCAGTGGCCCGGTATTGCCGTGTTGGAATCCTGGGTGCAGACCGATGCGCTGCTCATCAAGCCACGCTGTGGAGGCCTCCCACATACAACAGAGGAAGATGGGCACAGATGTTAGCTCAGCTAACAACAAAAAAAATTCAACTGAATACATTTTAAAGATCCTGTTGGCTTTATTTGATGATTCATGAATTGGGCAGCATCCAATCTGGCTGACGGAAAGGAGCTCTGAGGAGCTGTACAAATTGAAAGACTTATAGGCAGAAAGGAGCATGAACAAGGAAGTTATCCCAGGCAAAACAGCGGGTTGGTTATTGCCCTTTAGGGTATGGCAGGGGTCTATCAGGCAGATTACCTAACTAGCGTTGATCAGGTGGTTCCTGATTGACGGGTTTACGATTCCATTTCTGGGAGAGCCAAAACTGTAATTAAGTTAAGTCTTGGTTTGGTGATGTGGGGCTTGGCATAAGTGACTCTATTTTGGGCCTGTTGTCTTGTTTTTAACAGCCCACAGGAGGCAGACACGAACTGAACCTAAATGGGTCAAATTGCTTCCTAAAACAAAACTTAACATTTTCTGTAGGATTTAACCAAGACCTAAAATCTCATAACATAATATTCAAAATGTCCAAGATACAATCCAAAATTACACTACATACCAAGAACCAAGAAACTGTGAACACTGAGGTGACCCAGATGTTGAAATTATCAGAAGACTTCAGAAAAGATAGAAAGTCTCAGCAGAGAAATAGAAGATACAGAAAATAACCAAATAGAAATTTTAAAACTAAGAAAATATATTAATCAAAATTTAAATCAAAATTTAAAAACATACTAGATAGTCTTAGTAGTAGAATGGAGATGACACAGGAAAGAGTCTGTGAACTTGAAGATAGATCAGTAGAAATGATCTGTGATAGGCAGAATGCTCATCATGCCCAAGATGTTCATGCTCTGTTTCCTGGGAAATGTGAATGTTACTTTACATGACAAAAGGGACTTTTATGGTTATGGACTTGAAAATTGGGATTATCTGGATTATTGGGTGGGCCTAATCTAATCACACGATTCCTTAAAAGCAGAGAATTTTCTCTGGCTGGATTCAGAGAGATGCAGCAGAAGGAAAAGTCAGAGGTATTCAAAGCATAAGAGGGACTCAACCCGCCGTTGCGGGAGGGTGCCACATGAAAAGCATTAGAAGCAGTGTTGGCAGCTTCTAGGAGAAAAGACCAGCCTCCGGCTGATAGTTGGTAAGGAAATGGGGTCCTCTGTCCTACAACAGAAGGAACTGTATTCCGTCAACAACCTCAATAAGCTTGGAAGCAGAATCTTTCTCAGAGCCTCTAGTAAAAAATGCACTTGATTTCAGCTTTATGAAACACCTTGATTTTGGCCTTGTGAGACCCTAAGCAGAGGACTTAGTCAAGCCCAACCAGACTTCTGACCTATAGAAATTGTGAAATAACAGAATTTTTTTTTTTTTTTTAGATTTTATTTATTCATTTTTTCCCCCCAAAGCCCCAGTAGATAGTTGTATGTCATAGGTTCACATCCTTCTAGTTGCTGTACGTCGGACTCGGCCTCGGGTTGGACGGAGAAGCGGTGCCTTGGGGCGCGCCTGGGATCCGAACCCAGGCCGCCAGCATCAGAGCGCGCGCACTTAACCGCTAAGCCACGGAGCCGGCCCATGTGAAATAATAAATATGTGTTGTTTTAAGCCATTAAGTTTCTGGTAATTTGTTATGGCAGCAAGATAAAACTAATACATTATCCAATATGAACAGCAGAGAGAAGTGATAAGATATTAATTCTAAGTAGATTACAAAAAGATAAGTATGTATATTATAATCTCTAAGGCAACCTCTAAAAAAACTATACAAAATTAAAATGGAATACTTAAAAAATATTCAATAATCCAAAAGGAGGCAGGAATAGGGAAAGAGGAATGAAAAACAGAAAGGACAAACAGAAAACAATAAAATGGTAGACCTAAATCCAAATATCAATAATTTTGGTCTAAACATACCAATTAAAAGATAGATTGGATATATAAAAAAAGACCCAACTATATGCTGTCTACAAGAAACCCAGTTGCAACATAACAATATAGATAGGTTAAAAGTAAAAAGATGTAAAAAGATATATCATGCAAATACTACTTAAAACAAAACTGAAGTGGCTATGTTAATATCAGACAAAGTAAACTTCAAAAAGATCAAGACAGATAAAGAGACACTGCATACTGTTAAAATGGTCAATTCACCATGAAGACATATGAATCCTAAATATGTATGCACCTAACAACAAAGCTTCAAAATATATGAAACGAAAATTAATAGAATTGAAAGGAGATGTACACAAATCCACAATTTTAGTTGAATACTTCAACACTCCTCTCTCAATAATCAACAGAACAAGTAAATAGGAAATCAGGAAAGCGTGTAAAAGAATTGAAACCACCACCAATCAACTGGTCCTAATTGACATTTATTGAACACGACATTCAAAATAACCTTTTTTTCCCAAGTGCACAGGAAGGATTCACCAAGGTTGACCATATCCTACATCATAAAGTAAACATTAACAAATTCAAAATAAATGAAATCATACATTATATGTTCTCTGACCATGATGGAATTAAACTAGAAACGAAAAACAGGAAGACAGTTGCAAAATTTCCAAATACTTAGAAATCAAACTACACACTTTTAAATAATACATGAGTGAAGGAGGACATTTCAAGGGAAATTAGAAAATATTTTGAAATAAACAAAAATGAAAATGAAGTATATCGAACTTTGCGGGGGGCGCAAGCGGTTAAGTGCACGCACTCCGCTGCAGCAGCCCGGGGTTCGCCAGTTCGATCCCAGGTGCGCACCGATGCACTGCTTGTCAAGCCATGCTGTGGTGGCGTCCCATATAAAGTGGAGGAAGACGGGCATGGATGTTAGCCCAGGGCCAGTCTTCCTCAGCAAAAAGAGGAGGATTGGCAGATGTTAGCTCAGGGCCAATTTTCCTCACAAAAAAAAAAAAATTTTGCGGGATGCAAGTCTCAAATCAATAATCTAAGTTTCCAATTTATGAAATTAGAAAAAATAACAAAATTAACTCAAAGCAAGCAGAACTATGGAAGTAATAAAGAGCAAAAATCAATGAAATAGAGAACAATAGAGAAAAAACACAAGGTGGGTAGTTCTTCAAGATGATTTTAAAAATGGATAAATCTCTAGCCAGACTAACAAAGAAATAAAGAAAGAAGACAAATTATCAGTATGAAGAATGAAGAGGTGATATTACTATAGACCCTGCAGATAATAAAGGAATACTACAAACAAATCTACATGCATAAATTTGACAATTTAGATGAAATGGACCTATTTCTCAAAAATCACAAGCTACCAAAACTCACTCAAGATGAAACAGATAACTTCAATAGTCTTTATTTGTATTTATTTATTTATTTAATTTATTTATTTTAGGAAGATTGGCCCTGAGCTAACATCTGTTGCCTAACATCTTTTTTCCTTTTTTTTTCTCCCCAAAGCCCCAGTAGATAGTTGTGTGTCATAGTTGTACATCCTTCTAGTTACTCTATGTGGGACGCCACCTCAGCATGGCTTGATGGGTGGTGGGTAGGTCTGCACGCAGGATCCGAACTGGCGAACCCCAGGCCGCCGAAGTGGAGCGCGTGAACCTAACCACTACGCCACCCGGCCAGCCCCTTGAATAGTCTTTAACTATAAAAGGAAATGAATTCATTGTTAAATCCTTCTGAAAAAGAAATCTCCAGGTCCAGATGGTTTCACTGGTGAATTCTACCAAACATTTAAAGAAAAAATAACACCAATTCACACCTCTCTTCCAGAAAATAGAAGAGAAAATACTTTCCAACCCTTCCTTAACCTAATAAAGGACAACTACAAAAACCCTGTAGCTAACATCATAGTTAATGGTAAAAGACTGAACACTTTCTAAAATCAGGAACGAGGCAAGAATGTCTATTCTCACCACTCATATTAATCATCATCCTGGAAGTTCTAGCCAGTGTAATAAAAAAAGAAATCAAAGGCATTCAGATTGGAAAGAAAGACATAAACTACTTCTATTTGCAGATGACATGACTGTCTACATGTAGATTGCCAAGGAATCTACAAAAATGCTCTTAGAATAAGTGAATTTAGCAAGGTCACAGGATATAAGGGCAACACAAAATTAACTGTACTTCTATATACTAACAATGAACAATTGGAAACCAAAATTAAAAAAAAATTTTTTACAATGCCCTTTCTCAAATGAAATATTTAAGTATAAATATAATAAAATATATAAGATCTGTATGCTGAAAACTACCAAGCACTAATGAAAGACATCAAGCACCTAAATCAGTAGGGAGACATACCGTGTTCATGGATCAGAAGATTCAATGGAATCTTCCTCAAATTGGTCAATAGATTTAACATAACTTCAATCGAAATGCCAGCAGGTTTTTTATTGTTGTTGTTGATATAGACAAGTTTATTCTAAAATTTATATGGAAAGGCAAAGAAACTAGAATAATCAAAACAATTTTTTGACAAAGAAGAAAATTGGAAGACACATTATCCAATTTTAAGACTTACTGTAAAGCTACAGTAATCAAGATAGTGTGGTATTAGTGAAGAGAAAGACACATATATTAAATAGAACATAAAGAGTCCAAAAATAGACCTACGGGGAAAGGCAGCTCAATGGAGAAAGAACAGTCTTCAACAAATGGAGTCGAAACCATTAGACATCCATATGAAAAAATATGAACCTCAAACTAAACCTCACACCTTTTAAAAAAGGATCATAGAAATAAGTGAAAAATTTAAACTCTCAAACTTTAAAATATTAGAGAAAATCTTTGTGATCTGGGGTTAGGCAAAGAGTTGTTAGACATGATACCAAATCCAGAAAAGGAAAAATTGGTAAGTGGCACTTCATCAAAATTAAAAACTTTTGCTCTGCAAAAGATACTTTTAAGAGAATGAAAAGACAAGCTAGACTGGGAAAAAATATTTACAAATCCATATCTGACAAACGACTTGTATCCAGAATTTATAAAGAATTCTCGACATTCAACAGTGAAAAACTAACCCAATTTAGAAATGGGCAAAAGAGTTGAATAGATACTTCACCAAAGATGGTATGTGGGAGGCAATTAAGCACACAAAAAGATGCTCAACATCACTAACCATTAGGGAAATGCAAATTAAAACCACAATGAGCTAACACCACACACCTATCAGAATGGCTACAATAAAAAATACTGGCGATACCAAATACTGGCAAGAAACTGGATCTCACAGTGGAATACAAAATGGTATAGCCACTCTGGAAGTCTGGTAGTTTTTTGTAAAGTTAAACATAACCTTTACCATATGACCTGGCAATCCCACTCCAAGATATACACACTAGATAAATGAAAACTTATGTTCACATAAAAACCTATATACAAATTTTTATTCAAAATTGCCCAAAACTAGAAACGACCCAAATACCCTTCAATGGGTGAATGTAAAACAAACTGTGGTACATCCATACAATAGAATACTACTTAGCTGTAAAAAGTGACATGTATGAATCTCAAAGATATCACACCGAAAGAAGCCAGTGTCCGAAGATTACATCCTCTATGATTCTATGTATGTGACATTCTGGAAAAGGCAAATATATAGGGATGGAGAATAGATCAGTGTTTGCCAGATGCTGGGGTGGGGCAAAGGCTTGACTACAAAGGGGCAGCATAAGGGAATTTTTTGGGTGATGGAACTACTCTGTATCCTGACTGTGGAGGTAGTTACAAAATGTGTTAAAACACATAGAACTGCACATATGAAAAAGTTGATTTTATGGTATGATAATTTAAAATTTTTAAAAATGGAAACAAAATGTATCCAAATAAATTTATCTGTAAAATGCTGTAAAAGAAATTTTTCATCCGGGTTTCTTCCATAAAGGCTGCTTTGTGAGGGCTCTGCTACACCAGCCCTGGTGTTTGTGGGTCTGTTTATTCATCTGTAACATGAGAAGATCAGTCTAGAACACTGATTTTCCTTCTCCCTCCAACCCTAAAATTGCACCCCTGGGCATGCCCTTTGTGGAAGTGGGGGTGGGGTAGGTTTGGAGAGAAAGGACAGTGGACCTCCACCTCCACTCCACTCTGGACCTGAGTAGTTGTGCTTTTGTCTCATATATTGTTTGTCTGAAAACCTCTGGATTATAATAGCTGGACTTGAGCTAGATCCTCAGGCCCTTGGGGCCTTTGAACAATACTGGATTTGGGGGCCTACTGGTGGGGCCCACTCATTTGCCCCTTTGGCACGTGCCCCCGTGGACTCGTGGCTTAGCCAGACCAGGGCACTGGCTCTAACGGTCAGCGATCTAAACAAGGCCTTTTGGGGGAAGTTGGAAGTGTGCTCCTTGCTTTAGGACCCCCAGGTTGCACACTGATTAAACAAAAGGGGAACTCTGAAAAGGCTTCAAAGTCTAGGCCTCCTCTAAGGTAGGGTCTGAAAGGACTTAAACCATTTTTTTTTTCACACAGGATGACTTTTAGGAAGAGCACTTTGTAAACAATAAAGGGCTGTGCACAGATGGGGGAACTGCCGTTATAAGACTGACTGTGCCGACCCAGAGCAGCAGGGCCAGAGCACCATTTATGACGCGAGCTGCTGGTTACACTAAGCACCTACCACGTGCCAAGCACTGTACTAAGGAATCATTGACTCTTCTCGACAATCCTGTGAGAAAAGAGCTGTCATTGCTTGGACAGATGAGGAAACCGTGGCTCCAAGAGGCCTCAGATCACATGGGGAAGAAGTGACAAGGTTAGATTCTGGTCTGCAGCTCCAGCCTTCCGAGCGAAGGCCTGTTAGAGGGGGGCCTATGTCAGGCCAGCTCTCCACATGTGCCCCAGAGAAGGAGACTAATGCCACATTTCATCAAAGGCTGGTAGGCCATCACCAAGGGCACTTTGAGGCCAAGTACAACAGCACTCAAAAAAATATTTTTAAAAAATTTTATATAGTGGAATGCTTTCTTTGAAAACTATCTTATAAGTAAATCCAATCTAGAAAACCAGGGTTGGGTCCCTGTGGCTGGAGGTGGAAGCAGGGTTGTCCTGGGGCCCCCAGGGCTCCTGGAGTACCGGTTGAAGGCCACTTACCCAGTAGGTTGGCATTTACTGTGAGAAGAACAGGAGGTGTCATGATGCTTAAGGTTCTGGTTTTGGGTTAGAAAAGAATGAGGTGGGACTGTGGCAGACTCACTCCTGGGTTAGTCAGGCTGGGGAGAGCTGCAGGATTCCAGGCTTGCCATAACACATTGGGCATTGGTCTATTTGACTTGGGCACCACCTGCCTCACCCTCCCCTTTTGCCAGTAGCCAGGACCTGTCAATCATAGGGTAGGAAACTTATCTTCACCATCTTACATTTAGTAAGTTTAATCTTTAAAGATATGGATTACAAGGTTACAGCTGCAGTACTCTTCCTTTTTTCTTGCCCTTATAAAAGGCATCATCTGGATTTTTCTGCATCAACAAAAGTAGAACGTTCAAGTTCAGATCTTGGTGTTGGATCAATGGCAGATCGGCACCTCTGGCCCCAGTGCAGGTGCTGGTGGGATGGCTCACAGTGGAATCATCAAACGGACCTCCTTCTCGTAGATGTCAGGGATCACCCCCATAGGGGAGCTGACCATGTGCACAGTGTTCTTGCCAAACAGCTGGAACTCATAGTGGATGAGCTGCTCCCAAAAGCCGTTGTTGGGCCGGATAATGGGCCGGCAGGACTTGGTCCACGTGTGGGCGTCCAGCAGGGACATGGCGTGGTACTTCATGAGGTAGGCGAGGCACAGGGCAGCTGAGCGGCTCACGCCGGCGGCACAGTGCAGCAGCGTGCGGCCCTGTTTCATCTCCACACTGTGGATGTGGTCGGCGATGGGGTCAAAGAAGTCACAGAGACGTGAGACAGGCGTGTCGGCCACAGGCACCTGCATGTACTGGATGTCTTCGTATAAGGTGTTCATCACCTCCACCGAGACGTTGATAACCGTGGTGATGTGGTTGCTGGAGAGCATGAGCTTGTTGTTGGCGGCCACTCCATTGCTGATATACAGGCTGCTAGTGATCTGTGAGAGGCCGCTGACCGAGGGCTGCCGGAACTGAACCGGGAAGGTACACGGGGGTGCTGTCATCAGGCTGGTGGGTCAGTGGCCCGTGAGGCATAAAGGCTGCATCTTTCTGCTAGGCTGCGTCATGGAAAACTGCAAGGAGGGAGAATGTTTAGAGGGCAGGAGCCCAGCTGGGCCAGCAAGCCAATCTCAGGGGATTTCTGGGAAATGGAGGGATGGGCCTATAGCAGAATTCCCCAAAGTGGTTCTCTGACCATCACAGAAGGATTACCCAGGGAGCTTATTAAAAATACAGATACCCAGGCTCCGCCCCAAACCCACTGGGTAGGCTCTCAGGGTGAGGAGCATGAATCTGCATTTTCAGCATGCTTCTCAGGAGCTCTAATGTGCGCTGTCCTACCAGACAAAGAGCAAGCCCCTGAGCCTGACACTCCCTCCCTTGAGCAGCCCCACATGTCTAGTTGGGCAGGCTGACTTGTGTCCTTCAGCTGTGCCCTGGTCAGACTCTCCTTCTAGGCTTACAAAGCCCTCTTCTCCCTTCTCTTCAAAATCCTCTCCTTCCTTCCAGCCCCTCTAAGTGGGAACCACATGCATAGTCTCCATCCTCAGTCCTCAGACTTTATGCTCAAATCATGAGATTCTGGGTTCAGTGACATGAACCCAGAGCCCACTGTGCTGGGAGTCACTGGTGGTATAAGAGAGAGGAAGGTCTCAGCTTCCCCGCTCCAAGAACCATCTTTTTGAAGAGACAGCATGTGCCCATGTGAAACAGATGTCAAATTACAGACTCCTACATCAGTAACCACGCTCTGCACCTTGCCGCTAAGGAGGGCTTGGGGAAGAGGGTAGCTGAAAGCCTCCTGGAGGCCAGCATGAGGGGCACTGCAGCAGCCCCCAGGGGCAAATACAGAGGGACCTCAGGTAGACAAGCCATACCAGCACAATGCTGTGTGCAGCAGGGGTGTGGCATGCACCCCAGGGAGGGGCAGACTCTCACCTTCTCCTAAGAAATCCCAGGCCCCTCACTCTCTCTTGAATAAAGCTGCAAAAATATCACATCTTCACGTGCTTCAGTGCAACAGGAGCATTCGGATTTAGAGCAAACCTCTCAAGGCCAAATGGCAGTCTTCACCCAGCACAGACAAATGAGGAACAGAAGTTCTGTTTCCCTGATTAGTATATTTAAGTGGCTGCCCCCTGTCAGAATAAGATGGAGCCTCTTAGCTTGGCTGTCAATGCATTTGTGGCCTGGCTCCTATCCCACTCTCCAGGTTCCTATTAGCCTTTCCTACATCCTGAAGGGCCCCAGCTAGGCTGAGCCACTTGCAGTTCCATATGGACCTCTGGTCCTCTCTGGCCCGGGGCTTTTGCCTTTGCTGCTGTCTCAGCCCAGAACCCCTGTTCCTTATAAGCCTGTCAGATCCTGATCTGTTCCATTCAGCCCTGGTGAGCCTTGGGATCTTAGCCAAGGGTCACTTTCTGAGGGAAACCTCCTGGGACCATAGCTCTCCCCACATTTGATCAAGTTCCTGCTCCAGGAAGGCCCCATGTGTTCTCCTTCCTAACACTTCCTGAAGACGTGGTTTTGCCTTGATCTGTCTGTGAGTTCTATGGGGATATCACTGTGTCTATCTTCACTCCTACTGTATCACCAGTGCCAAGCTCCATGTCCCCACAAGTAGGTGCTTGATAAATTTTTGTGGAATGAAGGAATGACTCCAACAACCATGACTCTGCCTTCTGAGAGGTTTTCTGGAAAGGATGAGTTCTCTGGCCACGTTTCTCTAGAATTTTGGGGAGGGGCTGGCTGGACATGAGGGTCGTTCCTAGTCTGCTGGAGAGGAAGGACAAAGGCTGCATAGGCAAATCCTACCTGTCAGTGCCCCGGGGTCAAATCCATCAGGCTGACCCCAGGAAGGGCAGATGGGGCTGGTTTGTTCTAACAGTCATGTGAGGGCAGGGAAAAAGCCCCTCCCCAAACCCAGTTGGAAGCCTAAATGCTAAGGGATGTTCTGGATCCTCATCATCCAAAAACCGAGAGAGAAGTGGACTGGGGGCCCCCAAAACTAGTGTCCAGTGGGCAACAGGAATAGGGGAGACTGCTGTTCATCACAGCGACAGAAAGTCTGCAGAGGAGACACTGCTCTATAAGATGAGGATAGCGATGGGAGGAGAATTATCTTCATGTTAGTCAAGAAGTATTTATCAGGCACTGTATTAGGTACTGAGGATACTGAAATGTACATGACAGCCATGGCCCTGTCTCTTACAGAGCTCAAAGTCTAGTGGGAGAGACAGGCATTAAATAGGCAATTACAGGTGCAACAGAGTTGGCAGACAGGGATAACAGTGCCTACCTTATAAGGATCTTCTGAGGATTAAATGAGGTAACACCCAGGCAGTGTTTAACACAGGGCCTGGAACAGGGTGAGCCCTCTGTAAATGATAACCATTCTTGCTGTTGTTAGGAAAGTTAAAATACAGGGCATTACGGAAGTGAAGAGTAAGGGGATTTATTTCAGGCTCGGGGCCAGAGAGTTGCAAAGATCGCCTGAAGAATGACACAAAGATCTGAAGAACATTTAGCGCGAGGGGGAGAGAGGTGGGGAAATAGCGACTCCGCAGTTCAGATTCACCATTTTATAGCCTACAAAGCCTTTGGCTTCCCTCATCTGGTTCCATCTCCAAAGCAACATAATACGCCGGTGTCTGGAGCTAGTATCTCCATTTTACACAAGGGGAAAATGAGGCAGAGAGGTGAAAAGGACCTGTCTAGGGTCATAAAGTAAGGTCCGAAAGCCAGTCTTTCTGTTCTCATTCTATGAGGGAAAAGTCGGCAAACACCACGGGGCGTTCGTTAATACTGTTATAAAGGTGGAACAAAGTCCACATTTGACCAGAACGAGGCGCCGCTTGCTGGGGTGAGCCAGGTAGGTTTCCTGGGCAGTTGGTGTTGGAAGAGGCTTCTTCGCCTGCTCAGTGTCAAGACTCCGACTATCTTACCTCTCTCCTGCGGGCGGGAGGGCAGGTTCGTTCACGAAGCAATCGCACACGAAGCCTTGGCCGAAGGTGTCAGGGAGAGACAAGACGGGTCACGACCCGAGAGCCACAATCCCTGCCGGCCGGGCGCTCTGGTTTCCATAGCAATGGTCCCTCGTCGCGGGGAGGAATCGACTTCTTCGGAGAAACCCCGGCTTCGTCTCCCTCCTTGGAGCTGCCCTGCCCGGACTCACCTGGTTACCTGCCCCGCGATCACGCGGGAACCACAGCAGTCGTGAACAAGCAGTAGGATCTGCTCAGCGCTCTGCAGGCCAACCCGTCTCGCCCAGCCCGTCTCCACGGCAACGCTCCGTGTCGCAACACGGCGGCCGCCGAGGGACAATCCTGCCGCGTCCGCAGCTTCTCGCGCTCCGCGCGCCGCTGCAGCCCCCCTGTCGTGCCGCTGTCTCGCGTCTCCCCGGCAACGCGCTAGTCTCCGCGTACCGCGTCTGCGCAAGGCCTCACTCCGCGTCTGCTCGCGCCCACCGGGCATGGCTTCCAACCTGGCTGCCCTTCCCGAGTCGTTCTCGAGCGTGGAAGACCCGACTACTCAGCAGCCCAGGCCCACGGTCACATGGAACCTGGGCTCGTCCACGGCGTCTGCGGCCGCCGTCCAGGCGACCACCAGTTCCCGTACCAACCCGGCCTCGGCCTTCGTCCGGCGCAATAAGCTCGGCAGCTGCCCCGAAGTCAACGCAGGGGCCCGGCCTCAGATCTGCTTCCTGCGGCCGCGGACCGCGAAGCCGCTGGTGCTTTTCAGGTGCGGCCCGGGTGCGCAGAGCGTTCGTCAGACCCCGGCTCCCCTGGGGGAGCCCGAACTCCCTCAGACCCCCCGCTCCCTCAGCCGGCCCCTGGGACCCCGGCCCTGGCTCTCCCGGAGCCTTGTGCTCCTTAGAGCCCGGCCCTTTCTTTGACCCCAGGAGAGTCTGAAATTCTCACAGACGGGGGCCCCAGCTCCTTCCCAGTCCAGCTCTTCCCACCCCCAGGAGGCCGGGGGAAGCCGAAATTCCCGCCTCCAACCCACATAGCCGAATCGCCCGGCCCTATAGGCTCCCAGGCTTGACATCGCGTAGCCCGAGGGTCCCCAGCGCCCTTTGGGCTGAGCCTTGAATTTCCTTAGAGCCAGGCGAGGCCCGGGACCCCTCAGGCCTGACTCCTCTCTCAGCCTCTACGTTCCCCAGTGGCCCTGGGGAAGCCCCCAGTTCCCTAGGCCAGGTCCCGGTCCCCGCCAACCCCAGTTTCCCCTCCCCCCTTCCGTGTCACAACCGCCGTCACAGCATCCTCCAGGCTCCCACCGAGGCCTTGCTCTGGAAAGCAATTTGGTTCAAAATGATTATTATTTATTAATTGAAAGGGAATATTTCCAGTCACTGCCTTTTTTTTTTTTCCTTCCCAGGAAGTATTGGTAAATTTGGTGCACCACTGAGTGGGTGAAGATTGTTTTATGTGTCTTTAAATATTTTAGGTCTTTTTTTTTTAACAGGATTTGGGGAACTTGTACGTGAGCATCTTCATCTCTAAACCAGCCTTTTCCATCACCTCATACCTTTGCTGTTAGAAAAATGTAAACGGGAGGTTGGGGACGTTTGTTTCTACCAGTTTGTAAATGTAAAAACATTCATAAAACTATAGTGCCAAATTGGCTGAAAATTAATTAGAAAAAAATTTTTTTAATCCTTCAAAATGTTTTATCCTTTAAAAATTGTCTATTTTGTCATATCAAAGTACTATACACTTATTATGGAAAAATCAGACAAGACAGGGAAGCAAAATGAATGGCCAGAGACAATCACTGTTAATGTTTTGTTGTATATTGTTCCATATCCATTCATATATATGTACTACAACATGCTTACACATTTTGGGGCGGGGTGGGGAATATGTCACAAAAAAAGTTTACTATTTTGTGACTTGCTTTTCTCCCCCACCTAACACATTATGGATATCTGTTTTATTTATAACTGCATAGTATTTTATTGTATGATCTAACCACAATTTATTCAGTTGCTACCCTATTATACATTTATATAGTTTCCAAGTTTTAGAAAGAAGATATGAGCAATTATTTTTAAGTGGGCAAAAACATTTAAAGGTACATAGTTGCAAAACCACTTCGTGGTGTAACCAAATTATCAAAAAGTGAAAACTCAGTGCCTTGTATTATCCATTTTTGACCCATTCCTCATTTTGACCAAATTGTTGTCTCTGGGTTCACCTGGAGCCCCTGGGTCCACTCCACTCCACCCCACCCCATCTTCTACCTCTCACCCTCCAGAGTCTCCTCAAACCTTTATCCATCCCAAATTTTCCTCACTTTTCTAGACTTTTTCCAAACCCTTTTCCCTTAGAATTCCCCTGTTAACCAACCTAACCTCTGTCCAAACTCTTTATTCTTTTTTCCCTGCTTCCTCTGACCTCCCCACCCTGGCCCTGATCTCCCTTAGACCTAGGGTCTGGAGCCAGGGCCTCCCACCCCACCCTCCTTCAGATTCATCCCTCTGAACCCTACCCTACAACTTTTGCTTCTCTCTTCTAAGACCCCCACCTCCTGTTTCATCCTGCATTTTCTCCTTAAGATGATTGCGCCTGCGGATAGTTCTAAGTCCCTATTGACACTTCTCTTTTGAATTGCTCGGGGCCTTTCTACATCCTTCTCAGGATGGCTTTTCCTCTCAGTATCCAAAAGACACCCCTTTAGTGCATGTTTTCCACAAGAAGAAACCTAGGCCTACTCCCTTGCTCATCTGATAATTGTGACAGAGCTGTGCCTCTTCCAAGAAATCTGGGGAAGCCTCAGCTACTATCCCAGGACCCCATCAAATCAGGCCTTGTCCTAGCCCTGGCCCCAGCCATCTCAACCTGTACCACCTTCCCCTTCCCTCTCCAGCTTAATGAATGCCAGTGAAGCAGCGGTGAAAAAATTTTTACCCAAGAGCCGCTTATCTCGAGTGATTACTCGTGACAACCTCTGTGCACAACGAATCTATGAGATGGAGGTAAAGTCGTCACCAGCATTTGCATTAGAGGGTGTTAGTGGCTTGACCCATGTTCATTTCACTCTCCCTGATACCTTGGGTTCATTTCACTCTCCCTGATACCTTGGGGGTAGATCACAGATCTTAGAGGTGATAGGGAGCCATCAAGGTGCTCTATGCAAGCCCCATTTTACAGAGGAGGCAATTGAGACTCGGGGTTACTGATTGCTCAAGGTGTCACAGCTGTTCCTGGGCCGAGTCTCTTGGCTCTTGTGGCACTTTTTTTCTCAAAGCACGTTACCTTTCTATTTAGGGAATCTGTGAATGGATTCCTGTTATCTCCCATAAAAAGAAGTCTTAGGTCCTACAGCTTGCAGTGGCACCAATGCAGTTTGGTTAGTTTTTTCCTTCAGGGATTATCCCCCATTTTCCATATGAGAACTGAGTCTCTTCTACTTTTTGCTTACGGACAAGTAGGGTTTGACCTGCTTACCCAAAAGCCCTCAGAAGAAGGGGAGGGAAATCACAGTGCCAACACCCCACAGACTCTGACTGATTAATTCATTAAGTGTATGTTTAGGGCCTGCTTGGCACAGGCACTGTTTTGGGCACCAGGAAGAGACTAGTGAATACGATGGACTCTGAGAACATACTTGTTTCTTCAAGCCGAGCAGGAAGCTGCTGCCCCCTTGACTCTCGAGCTTCCTTTCGTGTTCCAGGGCCGAATCTGGATGGGCCCATGGAATTATGACATCAAAAAGAGTGGGGGAGGCTTAAGAGATGGCGTCAGATCTTAAGGGGCACAAAGACCAAAAGGAGAGTGGAGGCCTGGGTGCTTGTCCCTCTGCTAAACTTCCCATGGTATGGTGTAGTGGAAATTGGGTGGACTTGGGGATGAGCAGGCCAGCTTTGTGTGACCTTGGGGAATCACAGTTCCTCCAGGACTCTCTTCTCATTTGTAAAATGGGATCCATTAGGATCCTCTCAGTTGCAGGTGATACGAATTGAACTTGAACTAGTTCAAGCAAAATAGCGAATGAGGAGTTTACATAACCAAGGGTGGACAGGGCAGGGTCACCAATATTGGGGATGAGAGAAGCCAGGGGCTCCAATACCATTGGATATGTCCTCTACTCTCCCTCTTCATCTCCTTTTCTGCTTCTTTCTGCATGTTGGCATCATCGTCAGGCTGGCTGTCCCTGGGGAGCATGGCCACAGGAAGCCCTGGCCTGTAGTCCAGAAAGGAAATGGAGTGCTTCCCCTGTTGCTTGAGTTAGACAAATCCTGGAGAAGGACTCCATTTGGCCCCACTTGGGTCACGGGCCTATTCACGCCCCAATCACTGTGGCCAGGTGGTGCAGGCCATCCTGACTGGCCCGGGATGGGTTGGGGGCCAGCCCCTATAACCAGTAGATGGGAAGAGATTGTACCTCTGGCAAGTGGGGTGAGGATTTCTGAGATCCTGTAACTGGAAACTCTCTTGAGTTGGCTTTATATGTACCAGAGGGCTGTGCCATCCTCCAATCATTCAGAAGTTCTCCCGTTAAAGCTATATTGGGCCCATATGTGTTTTAGGTCCTCAACGTCCATTATGTATTATTATCTCATTTAATAATTCTGGAAACTGAGGCTCAGAGAGATGGAGTAACTTCACTAAAGTCACATGGTACATTGTTGCATGTTGCAGAGTTGCAGACTCAGGTCTGACTGACCGTGGTACAGGACATTCTCCCTTAAGGACAGGGGCTGTCTTCGTGTTTGTAAACCCAGTGACTTGCTGAGGACCTGGCTTGTAGGAACTCAGTGGATTTGAGAGGCCTGAGTGGCAGCTTGGCAGTGTTTCTGTCCCCCCCAAAAAGTGCTTACATTAGGGCAAGAGGCAGCTTCGGTTAGCCGCTCATTTCTCAGGGCCTCAACGAGGACAGCCAAGATCTAGTGTCTTGGGAATCCTCTGAGCAGTGCTCTGAGAGCAGTGGATGATGACTGGTATTCCTTCATCTCTGGCTGCGGTTCTCAACTGGGGACGGTTTTACCCCTTAGGGAACATTGGCAATGTCTGGAGACATTTTTGGTAGCACGAATGACAGTGGGGTGGTGCTACTGGCATTTGGAAGGTAGAGACCAGGGGTGCTGCTAAATATCCTACAATGCACAGGACAGCCCCCCACCACAAAGAATTACCTGACCCCAAAGGTCAATAGTGCCAAGGTTGAGAGACCCTGGTCCATAGTGAAAATGAAATCACTCTCTGCCGTAGAAGTATTTGGACATGTGTCCCCCAACCCTGAGTGTGGTATAGTCTGTGAAGCCCTGTGGCTGATTTTTCTTAGTATCCTCTTCACATCTAGCTCATTGGAGTAAATAAATGGATGAGTAAGACAAAAGATATGCCTTCCTAGAGCTTATGGTCTTGTTGGGGACAGGACAGAAATGATGTAATAGAAGAAATAAGTAGAGTTCAGTGTGATGTAGGGGATGTCACCAACAATATGTGGGAAGCACCAAATGGGTAATACAGATAGAGTGATAGGAGTTAAGGAAGTGGAGAGGAACTAGATGCACCCTTTCTCCACCCACCCCCCACCCCTCCTCTTTCTAACCAGTCTTCAAATAGAGGTGTTAAGGCCAATATCAGGTTCCTGTCAGAAGGTACCACAGGAGGTATCTAGCTCAATGCCCACATTTTACAAATAAGAAAATGCAGGCTCCCTGTGAGTCAAAGTATTTATGGAATATTGGATCAAGCTGGCACATTTTCCATCCCCATATCAGCGGCACAGATGCCTCTTGCTATGAAGTAGCTTCTTTATCTTAACTGCACCTCTGTTTTTTGTAAGATAAGAGCTTCAGACAAGACCAAGAAAAAGATGGGCCACTTGTATGACCACCTGAAAAAAAAGTTCATGATGGAGCAGCTCAGAAAGCTGGGGCGCTGGAGACGGGAATTCCTGAACATCCAGCAGTACCTGGATAGTATCCGAGGGTGTGAGTTCCAGCTGCAATTCCATCCTAACAAGAAAAGGCGGCCACCCTAGTCGAGGCAGAATGATCTGCCCCAGAGCTATGACGACACTAGGGTGAAGGGAGAAAAAGAGCTAGAAACCAGCCAGCCTACACTGTTGTAGAACAACAATAAACCCAGGCGAGCGGACAATGGAGCACAAAAACCCTCAGCAATTCTGATATTCCTTGCCCCCGCCCTGTCCCCTCTGTTCTGGTGAAGGAGTCCTGTAGCTGCCCAAGTGGAAGAGGCCACATCAAGCTGGCTTCCATGGTTAAGGCAAAGATCGACCTTCAGTACCCACACATCTGAGGTGAAATGCCAGGCCAGGTGCACTGGGACATTGGTACCTTAGATGAGAAGGGCTCGGTAATGCCACTGCCTGGCATTCCAGGGGTAAGGAGATCAAGGTGGGGCATCAGACAGACCTGGGTTAAGTGCTATTTCTGCCATCCATCAGCTTTGTGACTTTGTAACCTCTCTGAGCCCCTGTTTTCTTATCTGAAAGAATGGGGTAGTAGTGAGGGAACCTGCCTCCAAGAACTGGCACGAGGATGTGGACTGCTTGGCCCAAGGCCCATCATTTCCAATGGCTCTCATCATGATGGCTCCAGTTGGCTTCCAGCCTTGCTAGTCCTTACTCCCTGGCCTGCCTGCTGTCCCAACTAACCCTGACTTCACATTGTGCCTTTACTTGCACAGGCCCCTCATCTAGAATGCCTCTTCAGCACCTCAGGGCTCTCAGGAAACTCTCTTCATCCTTCAAGGCTTATCTCAAGGCCACTTCTCCCTCACCTACTCAGCAAAGCTTCTCAGACCTCCTTCTGCCTCCTGCCAGCCCCTTTCCCCACCCTGCCTAAGCCACATGGGTTTCCCCTCCCCCCTGAACTTGGATTACCTGTGGTGGCTTCACTCTGCCTTGTTTGGTAGCTGTTGGGTATTTGTCCCAACCCCTGATTAGATTGTACAGTCTTTGAGAGTAGGGAGCAAGGATCCTCCAGATTCAGGTCAGGCCTCTTCTGTGACACTTCCCCCACCTGGGCCCCGTAGAAAAGGCCACTCCTTCCTGTGCCCGCACCTCTGTACCCAGGGTGGAGTTGCCATTTCTTGTTTGCTCAGGTGTTTTCCCTGACCAGGTTGTGAATGTCTTGATGGCAGGGACGCTGACTTATTCATCTTTTTAACCACAATGCCTAGTAAATGGAGTACTCACTCAATGTTTTTGGAATAAATGACTATCTTATTCCTTTTTGTATTACAGCTTTAACACAGTACACAGAGTAAGGGCCTGGTACATATTTTTTAACTTAACCAAGTCCCCTCATTTTACAGATGAGGAAACTGAGGCCCAGAGAGGTGACCTGACTTGCCCAAGGTCACTCAGCGAGTTAGCGGCAGAGAACTAGAAGCAGGTTTCCTGACTGCTGTGGAGTGGTCATTCTGCATCACCACAGCTGCTGGGTAAGGACCTCAGTCCTCTTAGTGGCTTTCGGAAGTCCTCCTCGGAAAGTCCTCCTCATTCATCTTCATCTTCATCCTCATCCCGCCCCTCCAGCCTTGCTGCCTGGTGCTGTTTGGCAGGCTTTCCTCTAAGCTGAATCTCATCGAGCCGCCAGCCCACCAGGGGCTGGGGCAGGGGTAGGGAGCCAGATGTTTATGGTTTTTCTGTTTTCCCCCTTTATGGTCTACCTTTGAGAACTGGAGCATGCTACTTTTCAGTGGGAGCCAAAACAGTCTTTTTCTAGGTTCTTTTCTGTTTTCTTGGCTAAGCGCAACTGATTACAATAATTAATTTTAAAGATTTAAGTTTTGTTATGCAAGTAATATGATCACATTTACCCAAAAAAACTCTTCTATTAGATCAACCACTGCTAGCATTTTGGTATATTTCTTACAGTTGCTGTATTTGTTTCGTTTCAGTAATTCTTTCTTTCCTTGGTACTGTACGTGGAAAGGGGAAAGGCTTTGAGTCTTCAGAGGGCCTGCAGAGCAGCCCCAGCCCTTCTTTTCTCCAAAATGTCTCCAGGAACTTTCCACCTCCTAGATGTCGCCTAATGCAGCCTCTTTGAACCTTACCCCAGTCTAGCCTCCAGCCATATGCACCCTTCTCCCCTGGATGGCTGGCCTTAGCTGAGGGTCTTTACATCCTCATTCTGTGGCCCAAAGGACTGGAGAGCCCCTGGGAGTGGAGTGGGTGAGGAGTTGGGATGTCAGCCTAATGAGTCACTTTATAAGCCACTAACTCACCTCTGATTGTGTGGACTTGGTCTTTCCGTTTTTGCATTAAAAACCAGAGGACGTTGCATTTAAGTAGAGAACAAGAAGTGATGAAATTCTGGAGAGGCTGCTTAATTGTTGGGAGTGGAAAAGAAGATTAAAGGGAAGGAAAATCAGTGAGGGAAGAGGGGAGAATGGAGGGGTGTTGGATGGGACAATATTGTTTGAGAAATAGAATCTTGAAGCTAAGGAGGGGTTTAGAGATTCTTTAGTCCAGTGGATACACATATGCACGCGCACACACACACACACACACACACACACATACACACACACACACACACAGGGAACTCTTAGTTCAGATAAAATCTTAACAGGAAGCCTATTCCAGTAATCAAAACTATTGACCTATTAACATTTATTGAGCACTCATGTGCCAGGCACAGGCTCAGCTCTTTTCAAAGATGATTCATTGAATCCTCCCAACAACAATGTAGGTAATTTTCTTAACCCTGTTTTATAGATGAGAAATTGAGGCTCAGAGAGTAAGAATCCTGCCTGAGGTTGGGCAGCTAGTAAGTAACAAAGCCCACCTCAAGCCTATCTCACTCCGAAGACCATATCCTAACCACAACATAAGTTCCCTATCTTATCACTCTGGTTGGGAGTGGAGGACCCAGGACCTGGAGCCCTCTGGAGGATGATTTCACAGATGGTGTTGCGGGAGCCACAGCTGTAACATCAGCTACCTGAAGTGAGCTATTTAACAGAGAGCTGGACTAGCATTTTGATTAGGTCTCCAAAATGCTAGTTTCCCTTCTACCAGGTGGCTAAGAAGAACTTGCCACCCATTCTGGGATGGATAGGCTATTAGGTAGAGTTAAGCTGGGTTAGGGAGATGTGGACGAGGGAGATGCTCACCCAGGAAGTGGAAGAATGAGACACAGGTGTCCTCACCACTGCCCATTAGCTGTGAAAAGATGCTCTCAGTGTTGCCCTCAGGAAATCTTTGTGGAATATCCTTTGTGTCTGAAGAACTGTGCTGATGGCAGGGGACGGGTGAATAATACTCTCTTAAAGGGATCAAGTGTGTTTGAGGATACTCTCTTAAAGGGATCAAGTGTGTTTGAGGATACCTTTAGTTCTTGCTGAAAATACATTTCATTCCTTCCTCCCCTAGCACCAAATGCATGTCACTATTTTAGAGTACTTCAAAAAACTTCCCAATTTAGAAAACTTGCTGAGTGCACAGTGGACCTTGTTCTTTCCCTCTCCAGAATTTCTCCACAACCTGGAACAAAAGGAGGGAACTTCTGTTTACTGAGCACCTGTTACGTGCAAAGCCATTTTATAACTTACCTTATTCTTATATCTTACCTTGTTCAGTCCTCACAACAACACTTGTCGGGCATCACACCATCTTACAGGTGAGAAAACCAAGGCACAGAGAGGCTAAGGAACCTACTCAGAGTTACTAGGTTTGACCCAGGGTGCGAGACACATAGGGCATGCTCTTCCCATGCCATCCAGCTGCCCTGGTGATCCTCAGCGTCATTGCTAGCATCAACCTCAGTTTCAGCCGCTGTGGGCCACAGGAACTGCTCTGTGAAGGATGTCCATGTTGTAGGCCTCCCGTTCATGGCCCTGGCCCCTGACTTTCTTCCTAGGCTACTGTTGTTGACCATGGTGGTCAGTGACACGACGAGGGGGAGTCTTGGATGAGGACTCGTTCTCCTTATGGCAAGTCCCAGCTCAGGGCTGTCGGTGGGGGGACAGTGGCTTCAGAACCCCAGGAGGTGGCTGTGGAGCAGCCTGCCAAGGGGTGAGACAGCTGGAATTACAGGGGCAGCTTGTCCGGGAGCAGGGGCCGGTCAGGTAGCTGCTACTGTTGCAGCTAAGAGTGATCCCAAAGTTCTTATGTGTCCTCCCATCTGTCTGTCCATCCAGCCATCCAGCCATCCATCCACTCACCTGTCCCTCTGTCCATGCGGCCCTTCAGCACACAATCAGAACACAAAGGTGGGGGAACTGGTTTTCTTGTTTGCTGTGACACTTTTCACTTTTTCTGATCAGTGTGGGGAAGTGGGATAACTTCCCAACTGGAAGTGCCTCTGCCCTGATTCACTCTGACCTTGGGCAATTTACCTCTCCACTCTGAGAGTTTGGGAAGCTGGAAAAACCTTAGAGCTGCCTTGTACAGGTCGTTTCTCCTATTTTACCAGCAGGTAACTGAGGCTGGGAGTGGGGAATTGCCAAGGTCAGATAAGGAATTAGTAGTGGATTTAGGACTGGATGCCAGGGCGCTGCCAGTTATTTGTAAAGTGGGAATGGGAATCCTGGCTCTCCTCACCTCCTGGGGTTGTAGGGAGGACTCCAGGAGGTAAGTGGTGGGAAAGCACTTTGAGAAGTGACAACACCAGACCAGAATGTCCCAGAGATAGATCCCAAGCCCTGGCTGCTGGGCCAGGACAGATCCCACAGTGACCACAAGAGGTCAGCAGACACTTGTGCCCTCAGCTAGGATCTGCTGGAAGGCACATGCCTGTATGTCAGGGTCTTGGAGGGAGGCCAAGTCATTTAATTCCTGGGGACCCCTAGCACAAACAAGAGGTATGGACACATCCCAGCCCAGCTCCTTGTTGAAGTGTTACTCTGGGTATTATAATTCAGAGCCCGGTCCAGCTGCTGACTTTGGAACTCTGCCAGGCTATGAGGGCTGAGGGAGCAGGCCTTGGACTGTGACCCCCTGCCTCCCCCAGTAACCTTTCTTTGGGCTTCAGCTCTCCCACGTACAACTGGTGTCTGATCTCTGCACTTCCTACCAGTTCTCAGATCCTGAGATGTGGCACAGGGCTTTACACACATAATGCTCCAAAAATACCTGCTAAGTGGATGAGAGCAACTCCTGTTCTGAGCAAAGCCAGAAAAATCCAAGCTTATACAAAATGATAATTCAGCGTGAGTTTTCTTTACTAATGTATTTATCACTTGACAAATTGATTCCTGATGGGATTCCTTTAGCCAATCTGCTCATCGGGGAGCATTTTCAAAGGTTCTGTCACCAAGTCACTGTCATTCAAGTGCACATCCCCCCTGGATTGAGTTGGGTCTCTCAGCTGCTGGAACTACCCCAAGCCAGAAGCTTTGTGTGTTGGTCTTTCTCAGTTCTCCCTGTCGCTCGCCGACACTCACTTTCCATTTCAGCGTGTGTTTAATGAGCTCCCCTTGTGGCCCAGGCACTGATGTGGGTGCTGGAAATCATCTGTGAACGAACCTGATCAAATCCCCTGTCCTCATGGAGCTTATGTTTGAGCAATCCCTAGGGAAAAGAAATGAATCAGATGAAAACCCTGCCTGCTGGTGGCTGGTGCCTTTTTTGGGCTCTACAGGGAGAATCTGTTTGTGCTGCATTTTCCCCTTCTGCCCTTTGGCCACTGGAAATGCTGCCCACAAGCCTTGAGGGCTGTGTGAGTCCTCATCCCTCGCTGCTGCAGTGAGGTTTCGTTCATCTGATGTGCGTGGGCCCTGCAGTCAGGTGGCTCAGTTGGAATCTCAGCTCTGCCTGTCAGGAGAAGTCATATCACCCTCTCAGAGCTTCAGCTTCCCATCTGAAAACCAGGAATAATTGTAGTATCTACTTCAGGGGCTTGTTCTGAGAACTCAGTGAGCTAATGCTCGTCAAGAACCTCACATGAGGCCTGGCACCTCATGAGGTACATGTGAAGGGGGTTGTGGTGGCGATTATGACTGTTGTGCTGTACTTGGAGTTGACATGTAAACCTCAAGAGGCAGCCTGGTGCAGAGGAGTGAGCCCTGGAATAAGGATCTAAAGATGGGGGTTCAGCTTCTGTGACTCCTTATTTGCTCTAGACCCTGGGCAACATAGATCCCATCTCTGAGCCTTGGTGGACTTCTCTCTTCCCTCATATTTCAGTTAATCCCCTAGGAGGAGGAAGTTGGACTGAGATACATCTATAGCCTATTAGGGACCTTGTAGCCTCCCTAAGTCAGTGAGTGCCTGTTGGAGACCTGGTCATGGAACAATGGTCGGTCACTGGGGCCTGAACCAAGCCTTCTTCAGATAATTCTAGGGGGGCTGAGTGCACAAGCTCTACAGGGATGAAATGGTCATGGGGAAAAATTGTTCCTTAGCTTTGTTCAAAGGGCAAATTAGAGGACTGGGAGGGCCTGATCCTGTGGAACCTAGCTTTCCAACTTTATTTCCCATTCTTCCTGGGAGCCAAGTTTCGTGAATTCTCTCTCTTCTTCAAAGAAACTTCTTGGTTTTCTACTTCTGAACCTTTGATCTACTGTTCACCCTGCTAGGAATACAGCCCTCCCTCACCTCCACCTGAGGAAATTCAGCTCATACCCTTTGGGGCCTGGCTTCTGGTTCACCTTCTTCACAGAGCGCTGATGTGAGCTCTTCCTTCCTAGACTGGACTCAATCCATCCGTCTCGCATACCTTGTGCCCTCATCATTCACTAACCTGCCTTAGTTCTCCATTCAGACCAGGAGCTCCTGCCAGGCAGGGGCTGGACAAGTTGGCAAAACGGAGGCTTGGCTACCCCTTTCTTTGTGCAATTGGCATCCTGTACCACCAACTGTATTCTCTGGAGCTCTCAGGTCACTTCCAAAGTGTTTTCTATTTTCTTTTTCCTTCTGTTGCTTCAGAGATTCTGCATACTCCATCACTGAGGAATCATTGACTCCCCAGAAAGGTTTTCAAACAAAACCTATGATTTCTATCATGCTAAGCAGAGGGCAAAGCAGAGGTTGCTAACTCATAGTCCTCCTGGGGCCGGCAGCAAGGGTGTTGACTTTAATCAACACCGTGTTTTTCATGTGGTTGCATTTAAGCGCTTTGGGTGGTATATACAAGCTCTGGTTAGCCACAGCTCCCACCCACCACTGCTTATTGTCCTGAAGCCAAGTGCATTTACTTCCTTGGCCCCTGAAAACATGTGAGTTTGTGATTGCCCCAAGGTGTTAGAACATAGGTTCCTTTAAAATATTTAACTAGTTTGTAAAACTTTGAAATTGTAATACATGTACTATATACAAAATTGAAGTATACAGGGTATATAATGAAAGGAGAATTTCCCTCTTCCTCCTCTCTGGGGCCACTCCGTTAATAGTTTCTATGCATCTTTCCAGAAATGTTCTAATAGCACAGGTTCTTAAGATGAAGTTTATGGTCTTCATAAATTGTATGTAAAATTTTAGGTGTAAGTGCCCATTTGTGTATTCTTTTTTTTTTTTTTGTGAGGAAGATCAGCCCTGAGCTAACATCCATGCCAATCCTCCTCTTTTTTTGCTGAGGAAGACTGGCCCTGAGCTAACGTCTATTGCCAATCCTTCTCCTTTTTTTGTTTTCTCCCTTTTTCTCCCCAAAGCCCCAGTAGGTAGTTGTATGTCATAGTTGCACATCCTTCTAGTTGCTATATGTGGGATGCTGCCTCAGCGTGGCTGGACAAGCAGTGCGTTGGTGCGCGCCCGGATCCGAACCCGGGCCGCCAGTAGTGGAACGTGCGCGCTTAACCGCTAAGCCACGGGGCCGGCCCCCCCCATTTGTATGTTCTGTAGGTTTCCTCATAATTTTCATGGGGTCCACGATCCCCACATTAAGAACCACTGACTTTGAGACTTCTAGTTCAGGATGTTTGACTAGCACCCATGTTTCCCTCCCATCCTTCTTGAGACCCCACTGAAATAAAAGTATAGAAAATTCAAAAAGTACTAAACACTCAATAGCAAAGAAAACTAGAAAGACTTTATTCAACAAATATTCATTGAATTCATATCACATGCCAAGTCTCCTTGTAGGCCCTGATGACAGAGCAGTCAAAGAAATCTGACAAAAATTCCTCCTGGAGCTTACATTCTAATAAGAGGAGACAGAAGTAAACCAAATAAATCATTTGGAAGGTGACAAATGCTGTGGAGAAAAAGAGAACAGTTAAGAGGGCTTGGGAAGGCCATGTTGGGGGAGTTTCAATTTTTTTTTTTTTGCTGCGGAAGATTCACCCTGAGCTAACATCTGTGCCAGTCTTCCTCTATTTTGTATGTGGGTTGCCACCACAGCATGGCTGCTGATGAGTGCCGTAGGTCCACACCTGGGAACCAAACCCAGGCTGCTGAAGTGGAGCACACTGAACGTAACCACTAGGCCACTGGGCCGGCCCCAGAGTTTCAGTTTTAATAAAGATAGATCATGGATGATTGGAAATTTCAACAAGTGCTTGGAATATGGAAAAAAGATGAGAGCGCTTGATGAATGAAACGGGGAAGCAGGAGCTGAAATCATTCTCTTGACCAACTAAAGAGGAGGTGGGAGCAGTTGGCTTAAAAGAACCCAGGGAGGCTTTGGGCTTAAAGTCCACAGGTTACAGAAGAGGGTAGGAAGGAGAACGGGGAACTAAAATGGAGGATTTTATTCCTTAAACTGGTTAGTGAGCCCATGGATGTCTTGTATGGTTATTCATGTGCATTACATATATTTTATAATATGTGTCTACTTTTGTATCTACTCAGTATATAATAAGCATAGAGTCACACACAGCCTGGGGTGGGGATGGGGAGATAACTGCTGCAACCCACTGCCCTACCCCTTTGCAAACTCAGGTTTGTGAAGTGCAGGTTAACATTTCTTCCAAGCAGAAAACAGTATGGCTCCTCTCTGAGGAAATTGAATTAAATATCTGAGGGCAGTAGGGCTTGCAGTGTGGATGTTGGCACCACAGAATACAGCCCTCCTGACTCTGCTGTTTATGATTCTGCCCCACACAGAGCTTCCAGCCAGATATTCTCACTTAGCAAAGGGACCAGAGGTAAGACAGACCTAATTGCATAATAGCAGAGGAAACCTACACCAACTCATTTTACAAGATACTTGCTAAGGGGCATATAGCCAGAAAGCAGCCAACCTGGGATTTGAACTGAGGCCTTCCTTCCAAACTTGTGCTCTTAGCTACATGCTGCCGTACCTCCCCTTTAGCTCATACATCTCCTTTCCAGGGTAAAATGAGACACAAACCAGCATCTACATTTGTTATCTGTGGCCACAAGCTTATAAGAGAATGTGTCTGGATTTTGAGTGAAAACTGATGGAAGCTGGAAGGCCTGGGTTCTCACACAGTTAGCAATGTGACTTTGGGCTCAGGCATATAGGGACAGTGTTCTCTGCCATCGCACAGGGCTGACCTCAGGTGGAAGTGATGCTTTGGCCACCTCTGCAGTGTGAGGTTGGATCAGCTGTCCCAGAGTCTTCCAGCCCACAAGGGCCTTCACTGCTTGTCACACTTTAGCTTTTCCTGCTCCTAAGGTCCTCAGGGACAGCCTGGCAGGGCTTCTTTTGGGGGTGGGGGGCAGGCATCTAGGGGCAGGGATCTGGTGACTCTATTCTCTTACTGCACAAGTGGACAGGCTTTGGGGCTAAAGAACATTCTGTTTGAATCTTGGCTCCCCATTTGCCAGCATTGTGACTCTGGGCAGGCCTTTTTAGCTCTGTGAGCCTCAGTTCCCTCTTGTGTAAACACGGGGATCATAAATGGACCTTACAGGGTTGTTTTACAGATAAGACAAATACCGTATGATTTCACTCATATGTTGAAGATAAACAAACAAACAGATAAGGAGAACAGATTGGTGGTTACCAGAGGGGAAGGGGGTAGGGGGAGGGCAAAAAGGGTAAAGGGGCATATATGTATGGTAACAGATGGAAACTAGACTTTTGGTGGTGAACATGATGCAGTCTATACAGAAGCCAAAATATAATGATGTACACCTGAAATTTACACAATGTTATAAACCAATATGACCTCAATGAAATAACAAATAGTTAAAAAAAAGATAGGTGGTGAGGTATGTAAAAGGCCCAATATTTGTAAAACAAAAGCATTTTATGGTAATTTTCAAACATACACAAAAGTAGAGAAAACAATATAATGTATGCACATGAACCCATCACCCAGCTTCAACACTATGAATACCTGCCCATTCTTTGATCTACTCTCATCCCCCCCTTTTAAAAAAAAGTTGGATTATTTTAAAGCAAATCTAATATATCGTGTAATTTCACCCATAAATATGTCAGAACGTATCTCTACAGATAAAGCCTTAAAAAAACACAATCGCAATACCATTACAACACGTAACACAATTAACAATAATTTCTTAATATTTCCTAAAACCCAATCTGTTCAATATTGCCCAGTTATCCCTGAAATGTATTTTTTACAGTTGGTTTGTTTGAATTAGGGTGCAAACATGGTTCACATATTGCATCTGGTTGACATGTCTTTTTAAATCTGGTAACATTTTTCTATTCCCATCTTTTTTCCCAGGCCGTGTATTTATTGAATAAAACAGGTCATTTGAATATAGATTTTCCTATTTGATGGATTTTGCCGATTGACTCGAGTCGTTTATTATGTTCCTTTGTCGCCTGCGTGTCTTTTATGCTGGTCAAGCTAGAAGCTTGATTAGATTCAGGTTTAGGGTTTTTTTTGGAGGGAGGGGGAGGGGAGAAGTAAAAATACTTCATGGGGGTGCTATATGTTTCCTACTGGGTCATATCCAGAGGCACATAATGTCCTGTCGTTTCACTTTTGTAGATTCAGCTGATTTCAGCCTGATCCGTCCATTATGAAGTTCCCCATCAACCTCATCACTTAGAAGCTATTGCAGATCAGTGCCTAGATCCATTATTTCATTAGGGTTACCAAAAGATAATGTTTTCTTCTAATTTTGTCATTCCTTCTGTATTTATTAGCAAATTCTTCTATAAAGAGTTTCCCCTCATAAACTCTTTGGTTACTATGAGATATAGGATACAGACTTAATTCTTTCCCTTTATTATCAGTTTTCAAAATAATGAATTGGTGCTGGAGTAACCTCCAAAGGTGACCACTGAGGTTTTTTTGTTTTGTTTTTTCTTTTTGTAACTTGAGGAACTTGTGAGTTTAACTTATGGATCTTATATATTTGATGTTTTGACCCATTTTAATCATTATTCCTTCTGATGCTCAAATTGTCCCATCTTTGGCCAGTGGGAGCCCCTTTAAGTTGACTTCTGAATCCTTTTGACACACAGTGGTCTTGAATAGCCTCTTTACTTTCTGGCATGACAGAATGTCTCAGGCAGGCTCATCTGGCATATTCCTGCACCAGACTTGAAGTCAGCCATTCTCCAACTGGTAGAATCTGGCACTTTAAAAGTGAAAGTGGCCCACTTTCTGTGGGATAAAGGATATTTCTGATAGTGTGGTGTCCACCCAGTTCTCAGAGCTAGATGCTGAGCTCTGTCATTGCCCAAACAAGGTATTCTCTCCTGAGTTGGGACTTTGTGTATGCTGGTTCCTTCGCCTTGAACGCCCTTCTACTCCCAGTCCCTCTGACTCAGTGCAAACCTTGCCCTTCCTGTGACACCTTCACCCACTCTGGCAAGTGACTTAGGCCCTATCATCAGTTTATTGCAGCAGTCAACACACAGCATTAAGCATTTGTTTACCAGATGGGCTCCCTCCTTGGGTTCGCAAACATGTCTGGCACATACATAGCAGGCCCTGAGCTTTTCCCATTGTTGTGGCTGTTTTCCAAGCTTGTCAACCTTGGTCTCATCTCTTTCTGCTGTGGCCTCTGTTTAATTCATTTCGCCAGACATTGCACAGAGCACTCTCTAGGTAAATAACCAGAGAATACTTACTGAGCACCTACTATCAAATGTACTTTACATACATGACTTTATTACTCTCAACCTGTGAGGTAGGGATTATTATCCTCATTTTACAGATGAGCAAGAGGAAGCTCAGTGAGGTGGCTGAAAGTCCCACAGCTTCAGAGTGGCTGGACTAGGATTTCCTTAGTGGATCTGACTCCTAAAACCCAAGATTTTCCCTCCACATCACTGTCCATCAAAATGTGGTCCATGATCCGTCCACATCAGAAACACCCGGGGAGCTTATTAAAATGCATGCTGCTGGATGCCACCTCAGACCTACTGACTCAGAGTCCCAGGGAGATGGGGATGGAAAACTAAATTTCTAGTAAGTTTCCCTAGAGTGATTTTAAACAATTATTATTATATTTTGAATAGGTGAAACAGACAGTTAAAACATTCAAAAGGTTCAAAAGGGTATAAGTGAAAAGCAAGCACCCTACTCCATTCTCCAGTTGCCCAGTTCTCTGCCCACGGCAAAAACAGGCAATCATTTTTCCTTGGGGTGACTCAGCCCACTGAACTTTGAAGACCACCTTTGTATTTATAGGCTAGACCAAGATGGGCAGGTCTCTGCACTCCAGAGTTCACAGCAAAACCGCAGGTAAGACCACCATTCAGGGGCAGGTGCCCCAGGAAGGGTTCCCAGAGTCACCAGCAAATGGCAGGGACTTCTGCTTAGGGGAGTGTCTGCACCTCCTTTTCTAGGACCTTTCAGTCTACTCAGCTCTTGCCATCACTTCATTTAGGAGGCTGGTCCCTGCACAGGCAGTCTTGTCACAAGCAAAGATGAGGAACGAACAATGGGTAAGGGGAGGTAAGACACCTTAGGATGAGCAGAGGGGAGCCTGCATAGAGGTCTAGAGCTGTTAAGTGTCTGGGTGGAAGCCTAGCATCCAACCTTTCAACTTGTATTTCCGATTGTTTGTGGTAACCATCCACCTTTCCCTTTAGGATAGATTATTTAAAATCGGTGATGTTTAACCTTTCTAGGATCACAGACTCATTTGGGAATCTCATGAGAACTATGGACCTTCTCCCTAGAAAAATGCATAGACAGTAAAACTCCGCAGAAGCTTCATAGACCGCCAGCCAAGATTACGCAGGGATATCCTGGAGGTCCAAGTTAGGAAATCCGCTTTTAGATGTGTTCCTTGTACTATAGCTCAGTTTACAAAAACTCTTTCTATATTCGTTTAGAGAGCCTGAACTATGTCGCCACGTGCAGCGAAGTGTCCTGGCATGAACCAGAGGCCAGCTGGCCCAGGAGGTGGAGGCAGCGGTGGCTTCGGGCCACTGAGCCGGGTTGCCGCGGTAAGGACCCACAGACAGGTAATGGCTGCCATGGGGGGACGGTGGGCCTCCTCGCCAGCTGTTAGTGTCATCTGGCCGGGCCGGGGCCCTGTGCTTCGGGAGCATTTCGTGATTTCTGAGCACAGCACCTGCTTCCCCCAGTCCCCCACCCCCGCCTTCCTGGGTTTCAGGGAGCGAACCCACCCGGGATGGGGGAGCGCCAGCACAGGACCCCGCCCGCAGAGCTGCGCTGTGAGCCAGCGGGCTCCGCATTCATCATTGTTCTTGCAGCGCCTGGCACGGGTTGGGGCGCAGGCAGGGATGGTAGCCTGAAGCGCGCCGTCCCTTCCGCGTCGCCCGCCTGCCAAGCTCTCACCCCACAGGCGTTTCCAGGGCTCCATCCAAGGGCCAGACTCTGAGCCGGGAGCTGGCGACGCGAGAGGGACAGGCGTCCAAGTCCTGCCCGCTGCGCGCCTGGCGGACAACAGCCAGCGGGCGCAGGCGGCGCGGGGCGCACGGGGCCGGGGAGAGACCTGCGCGCGCCCCCGCCTCGCGCCGCGCGCTCGTGACGGCGCCCCCGGCCCCGCCCCCGACCTCCGCCTCCGGCTTCCCCCCTCCCCTCGACTCGGCCGCGCTCGGGTCGGCGGGCTCTATGGGGAAAGCGGCCGCTCTGTGCCGAGGCGGCGGCTTCGGTGGCCGCTCCCGCGGGCTCTCTTCGCTGTTCACGGTTGTCCCCTGCCTGTCCTGCCACACGGCGGCGCCGAGCATGAGCGCTTCCACGCCCGGCTCCGGGCCGGAGCCCAAGCCTCAACCCCAGCCAGTGCCCGAGCGTGTGCGGCAGCCCGCGTCAGAAGAGGCGTCGGAGCCAGCTTCTGAGCCGGTGCCAAGATCGGAGCCTGAGTCTGAGAAGACGTCTGAGCCAAGGCCAGGGTCCAAACAGGGATCGGAACTGCTGCAGGCGTTGGGGACGAGGTCAGCGCTCCGGCAAGAGTTGGGCTCAAGTGTAGGGGCTGGGTCCTTCACCAAGGCCTCATCCGAGCAGCTACCAGCGCTGGGGCCAGTAGTGGGGAGCGTGAGCGTGCCCTTAACCAAACCCGAGCCAGGATCGCTGCCAGCGTCCAAGCCCCTGCCTCTTCTGCGATCTGGACAAGCGAAGACGTCTCTTGTTCCAATGTCAGGAAGTGGCACTACCTCCACTGCTGCCATGGTCTTACTACCTCTGGACAGCTTCAAGGGCTGGCTCCTCAAGTGGACCAACTACCTGAAGGGCTACCAGCGCCGCTGGTTCGTGCTCAGCAATGGCCTGCTGTCTTACTACAGGTATGAAAGTGTCAGGGTGGGACATCTGAGTTTGGAGGGTGGTGATGCTGCAGTGATGGTGACAGAGGGCATCTGGGGGTGGAGGACACTGCCCCTAGCCTAGGGATGTTTGGGGACATGCCCTCTAATAGGAGAAATAATGCCTCTGGCCAACCTCCAAGGGTTAGGGGCCCTGACTTCTGGCAGGAGAGTCCCCTGTGGATGTGACCTCTGGCAAACTTGGGTTTAGAGAGTGAGCTGGGTGGTGGAGTGAGGGAGTAATCTGGGGCCTCAGAGCCCCTCTAGTGTTGGTAGTTGTGGGACCTGCAGCCGCTAGCCGTGGAGCCCCCTAAGTCCTTATTTCAGGAGCTTTCTGGTTCAGGAGCTAAGATCATTGTGTTAGGGATTGAGCAGGACAGTAACCTTGTTCATTCCTTGGGACTCACTCATGAGAAGGGCTGCCTGTTCCCTTCTCAGTTAGTCTCTCTGTTGCCCACCTTTCCTGATGCTTGCTGGTTGCCAGGCCTTGGGCTGGGCACAGCACACTCAGAGATGTATCAGACTCAGCTTCTGCCCTTCAGGAGCCTATCTTGGCATTCTGTGGAGAACCAGGAAGCATCCCTCTGTGGCCTTTCTTATCCCAGAAGCAGCATGGGATTCAAAATTGAAGTCCAGAGGTGAGATAGCTAACACTGTCTGCCCACTGAAATAGATTGAAAGGGGAAAAGATGCTGAAGGCTTTCTCTCCTTCCTTACTGGCTGTTGCCTTGGTATGTTTCCTGGGGATGGTTGGTTTAAATTCTCAGATCTCAGATCACTCTATATACCGTTGGTTCTCAAACCTGAGTGAGCATCAGAATTCCCTGTAGGGCTTGTTGAAACACAGAGTTCTGGTCCCCCTGCTGGGATTTCTGCTGCAGTGAGTCTAAAGGGACCTGAGATTGGCATTTCTAACAAGTTCCCAGGTGACGCTGCTCTGGACCACAGTCTGAGAAGCACTTCTCCACTGTCATTGCAAACACTAGGGCCCTGCCTTGCTGTTTGCTGAAACTCAGGTCATCTTGCTCACTTCACTCGGCCAGGCTGTATCCCTTCGGGTCACCCACCATAGGATATATAGTCCTTCCTAGCCTTTTTGGAACACACCTTCTAGAGGATGGTTGAGTCTATAACGCCCCTGAGAATTTGGGAGCTCCACTGAACTTAAGTGATGGTTCCCACTCCAAAACGGAGATCACTGTCTTTAATTCCTGCTGGAGGAGAAAGCTGACATGTGTTTCTTATGCGCCCCTCTCATCTTGTGTCTTGGTGCCCCTCAGCCCACTTGGCTGTACCATACAGATCACATAGAACATAGTGTTCTTAGAGTTAGGCAACTGAGCAAAAAGAGATCCTATTCCAAATGGTGTTTTTTTCCCACTTACCATACTCTGTCAAGTATGTAAACATTTCACCAAGACATGCAATGATAGAGATCATCAGTGATTTGCTAGAAAAAAGTGTCACTCTGTCTTCTGAAAGGCAAGGGATGTGACACATGGGGCGTGTTGGCTGTGGACCACACACTCTGTTTTATGTTACATTCATTTATTTTATCCTCACAATCACACTGTGAGGTGGTTTCCAGAATTGTCGTGTTGTACAAATGAGGAGTTCTGAGGTTTGACAGTGGGACATGGCTTGTCCAAAGTCGCTGGTCCAGTAGGCAGTGGAGAGAAATTCTGACCTGGGCCTTTTGTACTCCAAAGTCTGTGCCTGTCCCAGATAGGTGTCCTAATGCCCACTCATCCTTGAGTTCAGCATTTCTGAGTTATCTGTATTGTACCAGGGACTACTAACCTGTAGGGGTCAAGGTAATGTTTACAAGTATAGTGTCCCACAGTGGCAGGAAAGCCTAGTTCTAGTGGAAGTAAAATCTGACCTCATGCATTTTTGTTTTATTTTAATTGAAAGAGCAAAGATGTCCTGTCTTCTTTTCTTAAAATAACTATGTATAGACAGTTGGCTGATTTCAAGGTGATCTCAAATTTGCAGATTCTCTGGGTAACTAAGAAAAATTCTTATTTCTTGCTGATAAGGTTGTGGGGACAAACAATGGTTTGGAGAAGGAGGGGTTGTGACAAGTTTCTTGTGTGTATGCTTGCACAGTCCAACTCTGTAGTTTCATTTTGAGACATTTCTAGATTCCAGAGTGGGCAAAATTGTTGCTTGATTTGCCTGGGTGGGATGAATGATTCCTGATCTCGTTTAGCACTCTCGTTTAGTCCTATGTGAGGCCAGCGATGAAGATGTCCTCGTTCTCATGTTATAGGAAGGGAAGCTGAGGCCTGATGAAAGAGCTCCAGTAGCTTACCCAGAGGCACCCAGTTTGTGGGCTGTGCCTAATGCTTCTGGAGGTAAGTCTCCGTGTGCAGAAAAGGCCCTGCTGAGGTACAGCCAAAATCACCACTTCTTCCCTGCACTCCAGTTTTGCCTTCTGGAAAACACTTTGGTCTGCCTTTCCTTGTGCCTCTCAGCACTTCAGATACTTGACATCGCTCTCCTGTCCCTGCTTCTGATCTGAATCGCACCTTCTAGACCAGGCATGGCCGTCCTGCCTGCTGAGTCAAGAACTGAGTGCCCTGCAGGCCTGTGGCTCATAATCCTGACCGCAGCAGGGTGGGTTATCGAGGGCTCCACCTGTGCCCAGCGCCGTGCATGTGTTATCTCCTCCCACCCTCCCCAGACCCGCAGTGCTCAGTAGTTCTCCAAGTGTGTGTGGCTGGAATAGAGGCAAGATTCAGGTGCTTGTGAGCTGAAAACAGAGTAAAAGAATTTTTATTCATGATCTCCTTTCCTTAGTGGCCAGGTAGAGTCAGGTTTACCTGCTGGAATGATGTGGCTATTGGAGAAGGAATCAGAGCCATTTCTCTTGCTAGCTTCCCATTTGGAAAGACCAACTTCTTTTGTTTTTTTTTTAACTAAACGAAGCCTGGTATTTAGAGAAATGTGTTTGGAGAAAATGTGGGCACATATTTCTTGTGCTCCCTCCTCTATCCCATCCTCCAGCCTGCCCCCCTCCAGGATAACCACCATCCCAAATCCTGGTCACCATCCCCTTTGTTTCCTTTTTATTTAGTTTTATCTCATCTACATGCAATTAAAAAAACCACATATATGGGGGCTCACCCAGTGGCGCAAGCGGTTAAGTGCGCGCGCTCCACTGCGGGGGCTCAGGGTTCACCGGTTTGGATCCCGGGCGTGCACCAACGCACTGCCTGTCAAGCCATGCTGTGGCGGCGTCTCATATAAAGTGGAGGAAGATGGGCACGGTTGTTAGCCCAGGGCCAGTCTTCCTCAGCGAAAAAAGAGGAGGATTGGCAGATGTTAGCACGGGGCTGATCTCCTCACAAAAAAAAAAAAAAAACCACATATTTTTCATTTCAACCATTTTTAACTTTATAAAAAAGGGTATTTATTGTACTGTATATGATTTGGGGGGAGGGTGCTTTGACTGCTTTATAACAGTCCAGGATGTGAGTATATTACTTTTTCTTTATGCATTTTCCTCTTGATGGGTAAAATCGGGTTGTGGAGAATGTGAATACTCACCTTACATAATGCCAAGCTATTTTCCAAAGCAGTTGTACTAATTTATACTCCCACCGGCAATTAATAAGAGATTTTGTGGATCTGTGTCCTTTGCAACACTTGGTATTGTCAGCATTAATTTTTGCCAATCAAGTAGGTGCACTGTGACATCTTGTAGTCTTGACCTGCATTTCAATCCCCATTATTTTTACCTTAATAGAAAATCAGTGGGGGTTTGGATTAGAATTTCTCCATTAATTGTGGCTTCATCAGGTATTTCTGCCCTGGATTTTGCTTGAGAAGCTCCTTTGATCACTTAAGCTTATTCTAAGGGAGAAAGTACGTAGTGCTAACAGCTGACTTAGTAACATTTGTATTATGAGAGAAAAAAATGCTCTTTGTAAATATTGTCACATATAGAAAGAATTTCTGAGGAGTATGTGTAATTGTTGGCAGGTTTTTACTTCTTTCCAACGATGTGCTAGGAATATAAATAAATACAGGAAACGAGGTTCTTATTCCATTGCTTAGCACTCTTAATCATATATCACATATCTATTTGGATACCAACAAGGAGAATATGGTTTTGTGCTCAATTTTTTTTAGGTTGTTAGTTCCCATTAAAAAAATTTCATGCCTAGTTATCATCTCATAGAGAATATGTAATTACTTAAAATTAGGGAAAAATTCATAAATTATGTGGAGTCTTCAAAAGTATTGGCTTCAGCAAGTTCTTATGGAGAGAGTGTTCCAAATATAAGCTTTTTCTACATTAGTGACAAAATTGATCTGGTTAAGCAAAATTCTGTTTTGTTGTATTATGAGTTACCTGTTTGGTGACATTATAAATGACATTTGTTTCCCAGGAAATGATTTCAAACAGAAGCATTTGTTTTAATTTATTTATTGTTCAGACTGATCTATGGGTAGGAATGGCTAAGCCAGTTGGCAAGGAAGGCCTCAAAGAAATTAGTCTGGGTCTATAAGAAAGAAGGCTTCAGTCAAGTGAAAGTAAATTTTGTAAGTCCTCTGGCTGAGGAAGATCACTGAACATTTGGTGAGCTGGGACCATTTTGCACTGGTGGCCAGGTAACAGAAGACGGCACACCAAGACATCTTTGCCTCTAGGATGGATCATGTACTCATTCCTCCAGTGGGGCTAACTCGCAAAGGCAACTCACATGGAGACTGGGCACCAGGAAGTAGTTGTCAATGTCAATGTCAGTTTAGGTAATACTCAAAGGACAGAGATGGAAAAGACTATCCAGTTGCAAAGTGTCCCCGAAAAAGTGAAGTTGAGAGTGCAAGTCTGTGGTTTAAGCCATTGGGGTCTCCATCCTAGCAGGAGCATCCTGGCCTTATTATATTGGATACAGCTTTAATTTGAAATATCATTCAGTGTTTCATACTGTGAGACTGTTAGGAGGCTGAAAAGGAATGCGCAGGTTGACAATGTGTAAATATTTGTTTGAAGTATATTTTCTCAACATTAGCACAAGGGTGTTGCAGACTTCTATGAGTGGACTAGCAGCATATTTTGGAGGAGCACAGTGCCAACCAATGTTCTTAGCAAGGTCTAGTGACACGTATTGTAATTTTCCTGACAAAATTTGCTCCTCCTCCTAACTTTCCTGTTTCTATGAATAGCTGAAAACCTCTGAGTTGTGCTGGCTGCCTCCTCCCTCCCTCATCCCACAGCAGGTGGAATTGCCGAGCCCTGCCTGTCTCTCTCGTCTCTCCTCTCCAATTCTAGTGCCACAACATGGTTCAGGTCTGCCTTGTGCTTAACTGGTGTCCAAGCTTCCAGCTTCTGCCGTGAACAGTGCACCCCTGCTCTGGTGCTAGCTCCCCACCCTGATGGCCCTGGAGTTGCCTTGACTTCTCCAGGATTCTCTTTCAGTAGTTCCATCCCCTGTGTAGCAGTTCCCTGCAGGGGATTTCTCCTGTTTGAAATACCCACAGTGGCCCTTGGCTGATCCAAGGACCATGTCTGCCTCCTCTGGGAGTTTACAGATTGTGTATATGGGCATCTCTGCAGACAGCTTTGTACCAAAGGGACACCAACTCCAAGTTCGGCATCTTCTCTGTATTCTGCATAGAGCCTAGCGTGGTGCTTTGCCGTTGATACGCTCTCAGTAACTTGGTTAGTCTGAATGGATGAGTGAGTGAATGAATGAGAATTGGCTGTGATTTTATGGGATTTCAGAAAGCCAAGTATGTTAGTGCAACTTGGATTTTTCTTAATTTGTTTTCAATTTCAAAAACTTGTTTGCTGAAATAAGATTGGGAAGATAAATTGGAGATTGCTGGCTTAAGCCAGGAGTGCCAGAGATGTGACAGTTAGAAATTCAGATTATCTGGATATATTATGTTGACAGGGTTGAATGTGTCGAAATAGGCCCAATGACCCAATGGACTATCTGTGGTCCTCATTTGTATTCCATAGGGTTGCAAGTGTTTGTGCATGTTGTCTGTATATACCTAGGATGCTTTGTCACATTGTACAGTGTGGCAGTGGCTGGAGGAATGGAGAGCAAAGATAAAGCTTTTAAAAGGGCTTTTCACAGTCTCGTAGCTCTTTAAACTAGTTTCCTGTGCACCTGATGGTTTGCCTTGCACGTGTTACACGTGCAAGACCCTGTGGGAAGCAGGCCATGGATCAGAGGTGAGGCCTCCACCCTAAAATGTTAGATCCAATTGGATAATAGGCCCACACATCTGTGGGGTTCTCCGCAGGTGTCAACAATTTCCAGTTCACAGTTTCAGTGACGAGTGCAGCTTCTTCCTTATTGTCCTGTTAAATGGAGGAAGAAGTAGGAGCTCGTGGGCAGCACCAGGACTCAAACAGCCTTCTGACTCAGCCCATGCTAAGTTGTCTACCTACCTCACATCGGGGAGACTCCTTGCTGGGGTCCTGTGTTGGGGTCTCCAAGACTAACCCTAGGTTCCATGACCCGCTAGGAGGACTCACAGGACTTGGCATTGAATTGTGCTCACAGCTGTGCTTTAATTACAGTGAAAGGAGGCAGGGCACAATCAGCAAAGGGAAGAGGGGCGTGGGGCGAAGTCCGGGGAAACCAGGTGCAGGCTTCCAAGGGTCCTTTCCTTGTGTAGTCACACAGGACATGCTAATTCATCCAGCAACAAGTTGTGACAACACATGTGAAATGTTGCCAACCACATATGCTTGTTAGAGACTCAGTGCCCAGGGTTTTTATTGGGTGGGGGCTCGTCACATGGGTACCCCGTGCCTGGCATGTTCCCAAAGTCCAGACTTCCAGAAGGAAAGCAGGTGTTCAGCGTAGACCACATTGTACAAGCAGTTTAGTTGTAGTCAGCCACCCTTGCCAGTTAGGGAATGGGGCGGGGAGGGGGGAGCTCTCCCCAGTCCAGACTTGCAGACGCCAGCCAAGGGCCTGCCTTGGACACGGGCCTTTCAGAAGATGAGCAGTCTCAGGCCTGCTCTGTTAATTCTTTTCTGCGTGGGGCTGACCTCCTTCCTCCTTGCAGACTTCAGTGATGTCAGTCAGGGGTAAGGGCCGGCGCTCACTCTGGTTCAAGGAGTGTAAGCCAGTGCTTACACCTGGCTTTGAGTGGCAGAGTGGATTCTCTTTTCCTGTCAGAGAAAGCGCATGCCAGTCTTGCAGGGTGACTAACACACCGAGTGGTCTGCTGCTCTGTGTGCTGAGAGCCTTCTCTCTGGAGCCTCTGGCCATGTGGTTGGCCCTTTATTGCTTCAGAGACACTTTTCTGATCTAGCCCTTCCCAAGGCCTTTGGTGGCTCGGGTTTTGCACATGGCTAGGGTACACTTGCCACATGGACTTCCTTCCTCCGCAGGTGTTTCTCTGCCTTTGGTGGAATGTCTGGTGTGAGTTCTTCAGCTGCTACTGACCCTTGTACCTTCTTCAGGGAGAGTCTGTTAATCCAAGATTGGGGCCCGATGAGCAGTCTGGAACATTGTGACAGTGAGCATACACCAGCTTTGGTTGTACCGTTTATTGAGGGCCAACAATGTACAAGGCAGTGTGGGAGACAGACATGCATACCGTTATCAAACCGCTGGGTGGAGGAGGAGAAGGGAAGTCTGCATCTATCCTGGCTGATCAGTAAGAGGCCCGCAGCTTCAGGCAAAGTGCTGTGGGGGAGCTCCCAGGGAGCTGGGTGTTCAAGGATGCGGCTTTCACATCTCCTGTAGCCTTCTGGGTTGTAGTTGGCAAACTGTGTCAGTAAAGAAAGGCCTGTGAAAAGGGTTTGGGGTTCCTTAAACCAAGATCAATATCTGCTTATCCCAAAGGGAAGGAAATATGGATGAAATGGGCCTGGACGACTACACCGAATACTGACACGCGGGTAGGAGGAGATGGTAAGAAACATTCTGAACAAAATTGAAATTGGCAGCTTGATGTGTGGTGAATCACATACCAGGTGTCACCACACAGAGATGTGGCTTCAAGAGGCTCCTTTCATAATCATACATATTAAGCAAACTGTCAATGAGTTTTGGATCATGCTGGGTGCTCTATGCTTTTTTCTTTTATGTGGGACTCTTTCCTGCGTCTGTTTTGGTTTTTAAGAGTTCTCGGAGTTCTGATCACTTAGCTTCACCCCTCTTGGCACCTCATCACATGCTCAGCCACAGGTCTGTGCATTTAATACTGATTTAACAGTCTTGACTCACACCCTTTGATCTGCATTGCTGGGCCATTGCCTAGACCAAGAAGAGGGCAGATGGTATTGCTGAGCTTGCATAGGAAACTGCCAGATTGTGTTGTCCTTTGAAGCAGCAGTAGGTGCTGTCTTCCTAAGATATGGTGTGTGGCTTCCCTGGGCTCACTGCTCACTGCTCTTCCCGACCGGGTCCCCACCTCCCTTTCTCCCTATCTCTCCCCTTCCACTGGCCTTGACCCTTTTTCTGCCCAACTTGCCATATTAGCCCTCTGCAAACCACATCCCTTTCATTCTCCCCTCCAGATCTCTGCACCTGCCATCCCCTCACCCAGGAGGACCCCTCCTCATTGCTGTGGACATCCTAGAAAGGCAGTCTTAATTCTAGGTCATCTCAGCATGGACCTGCTTGGATTCCCCTCCAACGAGCTGGGCTTGTGGAACCATCCTTCCTCTGCAGCCCTCTTGTGTATTATGTCATTTGGCTGTGCACCCCTGTTAGCTGGGTGTTGGTCTGTCTCCCTCCATTAGGTTAGCACCTCCCTCTTCCCCACCAGAGTGTGGGGCTATGTCTTCTTACTGTAGTGTCCCCTGGGGTGCTGGGCATAGTGCCTTGTACTTAGTAGATTCTCCAATTTCAGTGAAGTTTTTTTTTTTTATAGAAAATAGACTTTCTAATTTCAATCTTTTTATATGTTGTAAAGACCCAACATGCAGCCTGGACTATTGCAGTAGCCCAAGGGGTCATCACTGAATTGCCAGGAGAATGGAGGACCACAGGGGCTACATATGGCCCAGCTTTTTTTTTTTTTTTTTTTTTTGTGAGGAGATCAGCCCTGTGCTAACATCTGCCAATCTTCCTGTTTTTTTTACCGAGGAAGACTGGCCCTGGGCTAACATCCGTGCCCATCTTCCTCCACTTTATATGGGACGCCGCCACAGCATGGCTTGCCAAGCGGTGTGTCGGTGTGCGCCCAGGATACGAACCGACGAACCCCAGGCCGCCGCAGCGGAACACGTGCACTTAACCACTTGCGCCACCCGGCCAGCCCCTGGCCCAGCTTTTTAGCCCCTTTTCTGAGGCTTAGCATGAGCCAAGGATATGTGGGGGTATTAAGAGCTCATTGTATTAATTTATATTTAAAACTCTTCGTTACAAAGAATTTTAAACATGTCAGAATAGACAATAGTATAATGAACTCCCATGCATCCATTACCCAGTTTCAACAGTTATTAACTTCCTGGCCAATCTTATTTCATCTCAGTCCCCCCTCATACTATTTTGAAGTGAATCCCAAACATAACATTTCACTTGTAAATGTTTCAGTGTATATCTCTAAAGGATAAGGATTTTTAAGAACATATCCACAATACCGTTGTTACAACTAAAACAAATGACTAATAATTCCTCATTATCATCAAATATCCAGTCAGTGTTCACAGTTCCAATTATCTCAAATGTCATAAATGGTTTTTTGTTACATATGTTTATATCAGGACTCAAATAAAAACCCGCAGAATTTCCCACAGTCTGGGTTTTGTTGATTGCATTCTCTTGGTGTAGGTTAACGTGTTCCTGTATCCTCTGTAATTCCTTAATTTGGTAGATGGATCTAGAAACTTGATCAGGTGGTGATGTGATCTTCCATCAAGAGTTCATAATGTCTGGAGTGTTCTCAGTTTGTGATGTTAGCAGTTGTTGATGATCAGTCTTTGATTAGTCTAATTCTATCACTTCTTCCTCATTTTATTATCAGGAATACTTCTATAAAGAGAAACTTCCCCTCATCTACTACTCTTTGGCTCCTCAGGGGTACAGTTCCCACAGGAAAGGCAGAGTAAATGCTTGATTCTTTCCCTTTATACACAAGCTTTCAAAAAAATGAGTTGGTTCTTATCTTCCAATGGTGACCAGTCAGTTTGTTTTCTTAAATAGCACTCTACCTCATGGATACAAGCACGTTTGCTGTGTTTCAGCCCACTGCTGTATTGCCCTTAATGATGCTCATATTGTCCTGCCTTGTCTTTGCTTAGTGGGGGCCTCTTCAGTTGGTTCTGGAGTCCTTTGGATAGGACCCTGATGGTATTGATAGCTAGTTGAGTCTGGCTTGAAAAGATGTTCCAGGCTCTTCTTGTACTTGTCTTGTCCCAGCCCTCGAGTCAGTTAAGGGTCCAATTTCATTCTTTTGCATGTGGATATCCACTTTTCCCAGCACCATTTGTCAAAGAAACTGTCCTTTCCCTGTTGAGTGCTCTTGGTGGCCTTATCAAAGATTATTTGACCATATATGTGAGGATGGAAATCAAACCCTTCTGAAAAACACCTACACTAATTGAATATGATGTGTTATTTTCAAGGTCCAGCTGCAACTCTGTCATCTGGGACCATGGGAAGACAAGAAAGACAAACCTCTGAAGTCCCTACTCACATTTTTAGGCTTCTGTAATTAGCTATTAAACTCTACTTGCAAAAAGAATGATTGTGATAGCCTATGAGGAGGTGAGTGGAGATCAAAAGCAGACACTTAGGTTACTGACAAAGATTGCTGACAGGTACCTGCATTTTGACACTAGAGTCTCCTTTTTCTTTTCTTTCTTTTTTTTTTTTTTTGAGGAAGATTAGCCCTGCGCTAAAGTCTGTTGCCAATCATCCTCTTTTTTGCTGAGGAAGCTTGGCCCTGGGCTAACATCTGTGTCCATCTTCCTCTACTTTATATGGGACACCGCCACAGCATGGCTTGACAAGCGGTGTGTAGGTCCACGCCCAGGATCCGAACCTGTGAACCCCAGGCCACTGAAGCGGAGCATGCAAACTTAACCGCTAGGCCACCGGGCTGGCCCTAGAGTCTCCTTTTTCATCTTCCATTCATTCCAAACATGTCAACCCCCACTCACCTTCAGGACCGGCCTCACCTGTGCCTCTCTAGGGTCATCTTCTGATCTCTTTTTCAACTGTCACACTCCAGTGACAGTGACCTCTGTGTACATCCTGACAGAAGAGGGGGTAGATGGGAGTTAGAACTGGATTCTCAGCTCACTTGTGCTCCTGGATCAAGCAGCTCCACAACAAATCACCCCAGAGCTCAGAGGTTCAAAGCAGTGGTGGTTTATTGCTTGTGTGTCTGCAGATGGCCAAGGCAGCTCTGCCTCAGGAGCAGCACCAGGGAGGCTCCTCTGCCTTGAATGAACAGGCTAGTGGAGTGAGTCTTCTCACCATGGTGGCAGAAGTGTGGGAGGGTGAGCAGGGAATGAGACACTCCAGCTCAAACCTTCACTCCAGTCCACATTTCTTTGGCAGAATCAAGGCACATGGCCCCATCCAATATTAGTGGGGGGGGAAGATACCCACTCCACATTCTAGTGGGTCATCCTGCAAAGTCCCATGGCAAAGAGTGTGGACATGTAATTGTGATTCAGGGAGGGTGTTAAGAATTGGGAAAAATACTTCAGTCTATTCCAGCCTCTAACCTTCCTTCCAGTGCTCACAGTCTTCATTTGTAAAATAAGAGGGCTGGACTAGATGATCTCCCGAGTTCTAGTTCCAGCTTCCTGAGAATTTGACGGGGAACCAATTGGAAGAAGTTGGGGGAGAGATGAGATGTCAAAGATGATCTATGCCTGGCACTGGGCTTCGCACATCGAGGTGCTCAGGAAATATCTGTTGACTTAATTGCTTGGAGATCTGAGTCCAGGTGGCTGGGAAAGAATGAGGGATGCTTTTGCTGGGCCACAGATGTTTGCTGGCCTTCCTACCACAGGGGCCACAGGCCTTTGGAAGCACTTTGAAGTTGCAGTGGCAGCATCCGGGTGCTCGTCTCCCTTTTTTTTCTGCTGTCACCAATGGACTGGATCCAGTGATGGTGAGGGCCCTTGCTGCTGAGTCCCAGGACAGCTCCTGAGCCCCTGAGAACAGATCTAATAGTGTGTACCAGTTCCCAGTCTTGGGACACTTGCAAGCAGACTGAGTAGGGGCACCACCTTTTGCTGAGTTGTTCAAATGCTGTGACAAGAAAGGCACTTTCTTTGAATTCTCCGTTTTTAGAAAATGAAATTATTTTGCTAGATGCAAAAAACTCTTTTGATTCCTGCAGTTCTCCTAGGTTTAAATTTATTTCGCCTGTCAGTTTACTGGGTCTTTGCCTTCTGGAGACAGGTTTAGGGCATTCTTAACCTCTGAGCAGATTCCCGTTGTGCCTTCTCTCTCGCTTGTGATTACCTGAGTACTTCACAACCTGTCCTGCCCTTTGCAGCCTTCTAGACATTAATGGCTTCAAGCTGCAGCCCTCCTGCCTCCCTTCCCGTCAGCCCTAGTTTGTACTTGGTGACAATATGTCATTTATGTGCATGTGCAGCTGCTTGAGGGTGGAACCAGTAGCTCATGTGTCATCTGTTTCCTCCCAGAAGGCCCAACACACAATAAATCACTGTTAAGTAGCTGTTAGCCAGCCACACACTGCACAGGCATGTCATTGGTGCCTGGGAAGCTGACCAGCGAGATTCCCTAGGTGCCTGATTAAGTTGCATGGTGTGGCAGTGGAAGAATCTCTAGGTAGGAAAGGAACTTAAAGATCGTCTGGTCCAACTATCTCTTTGTTCACTGACTTCTGCCTATAGTATCTCTGCTGCATTAGCACCAGCCTCGAGGAAACCTTTATCTACCAAGACAAGCTGGTGTTCCTTAGATAACTCTGAATGTTAGAAAATTCATCATCTGTTGAGCTGAGATGGGTTTCCAGGCAACATCTGTCCTCACTGGGATGTTTCTGTGTCCCACACAGCTGGACTTATCCCTTCCACATGGCCACTCTTCCCCCCAGGGAGGCTGGCTCAATGTCCCTATGTATTATCTATTGCTGCATAACAAATCATCTCAAATTTGGTGGCTTAAAACAATAGTAAACATTATCTCACAGTTTCCGTGGGTCAGGGATTCATGAGTGGGTGGTTAGGTGGGGTGATTCTTGCTCAGGATGTCTCATGAGGGCCACGCTCATCTGAAGGCTTGACTGGGGCTGGAGGCTCCACTTCCAAGGTGGCTCACTCACATGCCTGGCAAAGTGGTGCTGGCTGTTGACAGGAGGCCTCAGTTCCTCGCTCTTTGGACCTCTCCAAAGGGCTGCTGCTTATGTCCTCACAACGTCACAGCTGGCTTTTCCCAGGGAGAGTCATCCAAGAGAGAGCAAGCAGGAAACACAATATCTTTTTTTTTACCTACCCTCAAAGTCACACTTTGTCATTTCCACAATATTCTTTTGGTTACACAGGTCAAGTCCTGCCCAATGTAGGAGGTAGGCTCCAAACCTCTGTGACCCTCACTTTCCTCATCTGTAAACAGTCCTGCTTGGCTGTTTGAAACAAACTGTGAAGTACTTGTAAACCGTTGCATAAGTGAAAGGGATGTTTTGAATGTAAGGGTTTTGCTAGTAGTGAATGCTTAACTAATGAGAACCTCCTGTTTAATAGGCACAGTCAAGGAAAGCAGGATTGGATTTACCAGAGGATGAGGAAGACATATTTGAGGTCTCTTTTGGGGGTAGCCAGGTTGTGGGCTATCCTTCTGGAGTTCATGAACCTGCTCATGAGAGGACCCCTCTCTGCTGTCAGGGCCCTTCCCTGTTCAATCGAAATGGTGGAGGGGAGACGAAAGGTTGCACACTCTTGTTGGATACTATGGGGGCCCAAGAGAGCCACCCCCCCATGGAGGCCCAAACCTCGTCTGTCTTGTTGACTGTTCTGAACCCAGTGCCTGGCCTGCCATGTTGACTGAACAAAAGAATGGACGTGCCAAGTAGGGGGTGACTGTTTTAAACACAGCCTCTGTTTTGGGAGTCTACAACTGCCTGTGCTGTGAGGCCTTCAGTTTTGTAGGCTGCTGTCATGTTTGTCCTTTGAAGCTTGGTGGGAGTCACTTTTACAAAAGATTATTTCATCTAATATTAATGTCAGTGCCTATAATACTGGAGGCCATGAAGGGAAGAAGTAGAATTCCTGAATAAATTACATGTCTCATGATTAGATCTGTAGGCTCATACTGTAATCTGTGCATTTAAATTTGTAATTGGCCTTGGTGTGTTAAATTTTGACTTAAGTGTTTCCTTAATTAACCTCTAATTTGTGGCATTTCAGTCTTCTGCTTGGCTTGGTAACTGGTTTTCTTTTTTAGGACTTCCTTTGCTTAGTGTAGCGTTTTTGGGGGTATGTTTTAGTGCTGCTGGATTTTTAATTCACTTGTAAAAGGAAAAACCTAGGTTGCCGGAATATTCTGTAGATTGTGGCTGCAGCTACAGAAGTTGTGTGATGATTTAAAAAAAAAAAAATCTGTTCAAGTATCCTGAATTGCTGTGTAGGAGAATGTGGATTTACAGGCCCATGACTGTGCTCAAAATAGATCTAGCCCAGTGCCCTAGGGACCCGTCATCTCCTTCCTTCTCATCCTGAGACACTCAGTGCACAGCCTCATTCCTGTGCCTGGTTCATTGGGACTCAGGAGGCCCCCTTTGTCACCAAAGTTGTTCAGCACTTCTGTTGGGGAAGAATTTAATATACAATGCTTTTATATTTTATTATGGAAGTTTTTAAATGCATACGAATGTAGAGATGTTGGTATAAAGAACCCCACGTCCCCATCAACTGTTGTCAGCAAGTCTCACCCTAAGGTCAGTCTGTGGCCTCCCTACTCTCACTTAATTTGAAGCAAATCTCAGATACCTTTAACTTAATTTTAATAATTAAGTTAAAAATAATAATATTTATAAATATTTTAGTATGTATCTCTTTAGAGATGAAGGTTTTTCAAAAAAAATAATCAAAAGGCATTAACATGCCTAAAAATTTAATAATAATTCCTTAGTATTATCACGTATTCAGTCAATATTAAAATTTCCCCATTGATTTAAAAAATTTTTTTATAGTTTCTAGAAAGGAGGATCCAAATAAGGTCCATACATTACAATTGTTGATATTTCTCCTCAGATTTTTTAAATAAACTTTTTATTTTGAAAATTTCAAACTTAGAGGAAAGTTACAAGGATAATACAAAGAACTCCTAAGTACCCTTCTCTCAGATCCCCCAGTTGTTAATATACTACATTTACCTTGTCATTCTCTCTCTATGTTATATATATTTTATTTTATTTTATTTTATTTTATTTTATTTCTTTTATGAGGAAGATTAGCCCTGAGCTAACATCTGTTGCCAATCCTCCTCTTTTTACTGAGGAAGATTGGCCCTGGGCTAACATCTTTGCCCATCTTCCTCTACTTTAAGTGGGATGCCGCCACAGCACAGCTGGACTAGCAGTACGTCGGTCTGTGCCCGGGATCTGAACCTGTGAACCTCAGGCCGCCGAAGCAGAGCGTGCGCACTTAACTGCTATGCCACCGGGCCAGCTCCTATATTATGTTTGTACATATTATTTTTTTAACTATTTAAGAGTAAATTGCAGACATGATGCCCATTATCACTTAATACTTCAGTGTGTATTCCTGAAAACAAGGACATTCTCCTACATATCCACAGTGTAAACATTGATACAATGCTGCTATCTAATCCATGGACTCCATTCATATTTTTCCAGTTGTCCCAATAATGTCCTTTAGAGGTACAGGATCCAATCCAGCATTATAGATAGCATTTGGTTGTTGTGTCTCGTGACTTTAGTTTCAGTCTGGAACAGGTCTTCCATTTTCCCTTATCTTTCGTGACCTGGACATTTTTGATGAATACAGGCCAGTTACTTTGTAGAATTTGCCTCAATTTGGGATTGCCTGGTGTTCTTTTATGTTTAGATTCAGATCCTGTGTTTGTGGCAGGAACACCAGAGGTTGCACTACTGTGTCCTTCACAGTGCATCATATCACGAGGCTCATGATGTTAATTTGTCGTACTGCTAGTGATATAACTTTTATCCTTAGTTAAGGCGATGTTTGCCAGATACCTCCACTGTAAAGTTAATGAATTTTATAATTATTAATTAATAAGTAGTGAGAAAGTATTTTTATGAAGAGATACTTTAAGGCTGTATAAAACCCTGTTTCTCAACAAATCTCCACCCACTGGTTTTAGCACCCTTTGATGATTCTTGCCTGAATCAGTTATTGCTTTGATGGTTGCCAATTGGTGATTTTCTAACACCATTTCTTCTACTTTTATTATAGACATCGTACTGTGAGGAAGGTTATTTATCTATTCATTTATTTATATCAGTATGAACTCATGGATTTCTATCTTATCCAATGGGTTATTATGATAACTGTCATTTATTTTGATGCTCAAACTATCCCAGCTTTGGCCAGGAGGAGTCCTTTTAAACTGGCTCCTGGGGGCCGGCCTGGTGGCGCAAGCGGTTAAGTGCACGCGCTCCACTGCGGCGGGCCGGGGTTCACTGGTTTGGATCCCGGGCGCGCACCGACCCACTGCTTGGGAAGCCATGCTGTGGCGGCGTCCCATATAAATTGGAGGAAAATGGGCACAGATGTTAGCCCAGGGCCAGTCTTCCTCAGCAAAAAAAAGAGGAAGATTGGCAGATGTTAGCACAGGGCTTATCTTCCTCACAAAAAAATAAAAAATAAACTGGCTCCTGTGTTCTTTGACATTCCCCATCACTCTGAACACTTTCTTACTTTTGGCACAACAAAATGTTCCTGGTTCATCTTGTACTGGAGTCTGCCATTTCTCCAATAAGCCCTGGTTCCTTTTAGTGGAAAATGGTTATCTAAAAGTCAAACTCTGAGTGCTAGGTGTGCTCATTGTTCTTAGGACATCATTGTTTCTAGAGACTCTCTCTGTGGATATGGTTGATTTTTCTAACCTTCTCTTTTCATATTTCTAACTTCAGACTCTGACAGTAAGAGATGTGTCTCCCATTATCCTCAATATATTTATTTATTTGCTCAGCTCCCTGTATGGAGCTACCCTTCCACCCATGCTGGCCAAATCACCACTGTTCCTGCACAGCCAGTCACGCTGGCCGATTTTCTTGACTTTAGTGCTCCTGACCTTGCTGGCAACACTGACCAAACCCCTGGCCTCAGGGCCTGGCTCAGCTGCTGCCGCTGCCGCTGCCGGCTGTGCTGTCTGAATCCCCATGGTTTAGCACTGCCTGGGAAAGGGGAAGAGGCTCTCCAATCTTTTTTGATTTATAGGTTCTCCTTTCCTCTCTCTTTTTTCCCCCTTGCAATTTATTTGTTGAAGAAACTAGGTCATTTGTTCTGTAATTTCCCACAGACTGGATTTTGCTGATTGCATCTCCATAATGTTGTTTATCATACTCTTCTATTTCCTTTATTTCCTGTAAACTGACAGCTAGAGAGTTGATTAGAGTAAGATTCAATTATGTTGACAAAATGGTTCATAGGTATTTTGAAAGCACATATTATCTGATTCTCTCTTTCACACACACACATGCGTGCACACACATAAGCAACCATCGTTGATAATTTTCTAGACCCATTAGTTCATTACAGGTTGCAAAATGATGATATTCTGTCATTCCTTTTGCAGTTATAACACTGTAAAGAGAAACTTGCCCTCATCAACCATTTGGTTACCCAGTGGTTTAGTTAATATGGAAATGGTGGAAAAAACACCCCGTGCTTTCCTTTATTCACCAGTTATCAAACGAATGAGTTGGATCCCTAGCTCCTCCAAAGGTTACTGATGACTTATTTTTTTCAGTATCTTTATGAAGTCCTTGACTTGATGTCTTTCAATGTATTGCAGTTGTTATTCTTGAGATATAATTCATATACCATACAAGTCACCCATTTAAATTGTACAATTTAATGGTTTTTAATATAGTCGCAGATATGTGCAACCATCACCACAGTCCATTTTAGAATGTTTTCATCACTTCCACTATCACTCCACTGTGCTTTCCCCCACCAGATCTGCTCCCCAGTCCTAAGCAACCACTCATATACTTTCCATCTCTCTATATTTCCCTATTCTGGACCTTTATATGGATGAACTATGTAGACTTTTGTAACTGACTTCTCTCATTTAGTATAATGTTCAAAGTTTATCCAAGTTGTAGCATGTGTCAGTACTTCATTCCTTTTTAGGGCTGAATAATATTCCATTGTATGGATACAATTCATTGTATGAATATACCAAATTATTTTTGTCCATTCATCCATTGATGGGTATTTGGCTTGTTTCCACCTTTTGGCTATTATGCGTAATGCTGTTATAAATGTTTGTGTCTAAGTTTTCGCATGGACATAGGCTTTTATTTCTCTTGAGTATATGCTTAGGATCAGAATTGCTGGGTCATAGGGTAACTCTATGTTTAATTATTCTATAGTGTTTCTGAGTATATCTCTTTGGATAACTTTTTTAGTGGTTCCTCTATATATTACATTATTTATACATAACTTATCACAGTCTACTGGTGTCGTTTTATCAGTTTTAGTGAAGTATAGAAACCTGACCTTTCTGTAAGTTCCTTTACCCTCTCCCATTTATGGTATAATTGTCTTAAATATTTCCTCTACATACATGTAGAACCACATGAGACAGAGTTTTAATTTTTGCTTCAACCATTAAAACATAATTTAGAAAACTCAAGAGAAGGAAAATCTATTGTCTTAACCCATATATTTCTTATCATGTGCTTTCTTCCTTCCTGATGTTCTAAGATTCCTTCTTTTATCATTTCCTTTCTTTTTAGAGAACTTCCTTTTGCCATTCTTTTAGGGTGAGTCTGCTGGTGACAAATTCTCTTCGTTTTCCTTTGTTTGAGAATGTCTTTACTTTCCCCTCATTCCTGGAGGATAGTTTCACTGGATTCTGGATTGACTGTTCTTTTCTTTCAGCCCTTGAAAAATCTTGTGCCACTTCCTTCTGGCCTCCATGGTTTCTGATGAAATCCTCTGTAATTCAGATTGTTTTTCCCCTTGGTAAGGTGTTGCTTCTGTCTCACTGCTTTAAGGATTTTTTTCTTTGTCTTTTTGTTTTCAGAAGTTTGACTATAATATGTCGTGGTGTGAATTTCTTTGGGTTTATCCTCTTTGGGTTTGCTCAGCTTCTTGTGACTATGGAGATGTATGTCTTTTGTGAAATTTAGGAAGTTTTCAGCCATTATTCTTTAAATACTTCATTTGCTCTGCCTTCTTTCTTCGCTTTCTCCTTCTGGGACACCAATGACACAAATGTTAGATCTTTTGGTGTAGTCCCCCAGGTCTCTGAGACTCTGTTCATTTTTTTTCAGCTGTTTTCTTTCTTTTGTTCAGATTGGGTAATTTCTGTTGTTCTATCTTCAGGTTAACTGATTTTTCCCCCTCTTTCCTTTCCTTCTGCTGTTGAGCCCATTGTTGTGTTTCTTATTTTGGTTCTTGTATTTTTCAGTTCTAAAATTTCCATTTGGTTCTTTTTTATATCTTCTGTTTCATTGCTGAGACTGTCTATTTTGTTGATGAGTCTCACTATTGATCTATTATGGGAACAGCCAGAAAATTGAAGATGAGCACTTTTTAGAACTCTGCATCCTAGTAGGGGCAGGAAAACTTGATGTTCATTGTTTAGTTATTGCTTATTTTTCAAGTGGATGCATTTTAGTGATAACACTTATTTCCTTGGTATTTTACACTTGCTTTACCTCAATGGATGTTTAAGACCATCTTGATTATCAAAAAAAAAAACCCTTGCACTGAAGCATTGTTTTCTTTGGAGAGCAGTGATCTGTGTGATCAAGTTAAAGGTGTTTGGAGTTGAGTTGATTCATTTAACAAATATTTGCTGAGCACAAACTATGTGGCTGATAATTGCTGGATTCTGGAGATGCGTGGTGAATTAGACAGCTGCAGACCCTGCATCAGACAGATAAAGCGGCGATCAGAATATGATATAGTAAGAACAGTGAGGGAGGAAGCCCTGGGGGCTGTGGGAGCACGCGGGACACGTAAGGAAAGTTTCTTGGAAGAAGTGGCATTTCAGCTAGCCTGCAGGATGAGGCAGCCAAATGGGCAGGGAGCAGGAAAGTGTGCAGGTCAAGGAAGGAGCGTGTACACAGGGTGAGCTTGGCTGGGGGCCTGGCAGGCTGGGGGCTTGGAAGCAGTGGGCAGGGAGGAGCTAGCTCAGAAAGAACTGCTAAGTCTTATTCAGGAGCAGGGACTAAAGAAAGAGAGAGTAGTTGAAGGATTGAAAGCAGCATTTTGATAGGCTCAGAATGAAGTTTTAGAAGAATGTAGCACAGGAGTGGATGGGCAGGGGCAAGGTGAGATGCAAAGACTGTTGAAGAGGCTGTGGGTGTTGTCCAGGCGAGAGATAACCATGACCCAGCGCAGGGCTCTGCAATGAGGGGGATGGATTTGAGGGAGATTGAGGAGGTGTGATGGAGAGGACTTGAAATTCTGCTTAGTGAAGTCCAGGGGTGAGACTTTAGCTGGGCCAACCTCACGATTAAAAATAGTAGTAACTTGGAAATATATTGTGGTTTGTTGTTGTTCCATTGGCAGAAAAAGTGGTATGTTCCTCCATTTTCTATTTGATAAGATCTTTTAGTCTGAATTTGAGATCTAAAGCATTTGCCTAATATTCTGTGACAGACTTTCCACTTAATCTTAGGAACCATCTTAGATGTCACTGGGTGATACATGGTATTCTGATATTTTGATGGAACCACAAAAAGGATCTAATGGATTTTTAGTGAGTGATGTTAAGGTGTTGTTATTCCACCTTAAGCATGTGAGGTCAGTAGAACTTTGGGTGGGGGCTGGGGCTGGGTCATCTCCCTGGGTTTGTTCTGCTGCTTGTGTAGCACTCATGCCTTAATTCACTCAGCCAGCACATCATCTCTGAGCTTTCATCATTTGTCAGCTCTGAGCTGGGCAGGGACGAGACAGGCCAGGTCTGTGTCTCATGGAACTTATATTCTAGCTTGCAAGCAGCACATACAAACAATGACAAAGTAAAGCAAAACATTTTTTCTGAATGGATACCCCAGTATTCTCCATGGAAAGAACCCTGTGCTGGTGGCAAAGAAACCCAGTTCCGGTTCTGGCTTTGTTGTTTCCCAATTCTATGGACTGGGGCACATGATTTACCTTTTTCTGGCCTCCTCCCCTTTCTTGGCTATAAAATGAGGCTAATTCCATCCTACAGGTGCCTGCCACATAGAATATACTTGATACTTGTTTGTTAAACAAATTAATGTCTGCTTTGCCCACTTTACGGGCCCTTGTGAGAATCGAAAGAGTCATGTTTGTGACAGCCTCCCATAGAAAGTGAAGCACTACCTAGATGTAAGTGGTATTGATAAGTATGCTGTCCTTTATAAAATACTGTCTGTCATCCTTCATTTGTGTAAAAATGTGGTAATGTGAATTTCAGTGACTGGAGAATGGCTCCTGAGTCTCCTCTTTTGTTTTTATTTTAAAAATTACATTAAGAATGTCCTTTCTGTAGAATTTGTAGCAGCATTTATTTAACATTTCTCAAGGGAAACTTTAAATGGCAAAGAATGAGGCCAGAAGCAAAATGAAATGGTGTCAGGTCTCATAGTGACAGACTCATCTCCGCATCTACACGGTAGATGCTTCTGTTTGACGGGCCACTTCTGACGCTTGTGATGTTGAGCGTTTTTTGAATAGCGCCATCCAACCAGCTTTGATGACTTTTGAGAGTACAAATGAAACCTGGGAGACAAGTCCATGCAGCCCTGTGGGTAAGAGGCAGGGCTGCAGCTGAGTGGGTGGGTCTGGCTCTAATGGCTCTGTCCCCTTTGGGACCTCCAGCGAGCTGCCCACATCTCCAGGCCTCAGCCTCTGCATCTGGAATGGGGAGGTAACATTCCCACCTTTCTTATCACATCCTAAATGGCTCATCTGTGTGAGACGCTTCTAAGGTAAGCCCTCAGCATGTGGTAGTTAGAATGCACAGCTGAGCTTTATTACTTACACCCAGAAGGGGCCTAACAGCATCCCCTTGGCCTGAGAGGTAGAAGAACCGAAATCTGCTGTTTTTCCTGCTTATTGTCTGTTGTACAACTTTCTTTACTGCCCTCCCTGCCTTCTGACATCCCTTCTGTGGCTGCACCCACGTGTACCAGCAGGTTCTTAGTCAAGAACCATAGAAAACCAGCTCTGGATATTTAAGTAAAAAAAGATATTTACTGGAAGGTTCCTCAGGAGCTCACGGGCTCCCTAGAAAGGCAAGAGAACAGAGCTCTCAGAGGAGAGGTGAGAACAAGGCAGGCTGGGCAGCTGGATCCATGATAAGTTATGTCCAGAACCATCCTGAAGAGGACATTGCCACCCAGGTACCGGATATTGATGCCACCTGGGCACCACAACCTGTGGTGCCCCTGAGAAGCAGTCATTGCTGTTGCCACCACTGCCAGGAAAGAGTTCTCCCCATCCCTGTTCTTTTACATGTAAACTTTTATTTATTTATTTTTTTGGTGAGGAAGATTGGCCCTGAGCTAACGTCTGTTGCCAATCTTCCTCTTTTTGCTGAGGAAGATTGGCCCTGAGCTAACCTCCTTGCCCATCCTCCTCTATTTTGTATGTGGGACGCTGCCACAGCACGGCTTGATGAATGGTGCATAGGTCCGCACCTGGGACCCGAACCTGCGAACTCCGGGCTGCCAAAGCGGAGCATGCGAACCCAACAACTACACCACTGAGCCGGCCCCCTTACGTGTAAACTTTTAATGAAGTACAATATGCATAGAGAAAAGTGGGCAAATAAGTGTACAGCTCAGGGTATGTTCACAAAATTAACACACTGAGTAACCACTACCCCCACTGAAGAAATAAAACGTGACTAGCCCCCCCGAACCCTCCCCCTTGTCTCTTTCCAGTCTGTGTTCCCCCAAGTGTAACCACTGTCTTTGACTTCTCACCTCAGAGCTTACTTTTGCCTGTTGTTGTACTTTTATATGTGGGATCACACAATACGTTCTCTCTGTGTCTGTCTTCTTCTGCTCAACGTTATACTTGTGTGGTTCTTCCAGATTGTTATGTGTAGTTCTAATGCATTTATTCTCATTGCTGTATAATACTCTACTATTTGGATAAACCATCAGATGGACAAACCACCATTTGTTTGTCCATTCTAGTGTGGACGGACATATGGGTTGTTTTCAGTTTTTGGCTGTTAGGAAGAGTGCTGCAGACAAACCATACATATCTTTTGGTAGCCACGCGTACGCATCCCTAATGGGTAAGTCCGTAGGAGTGGAATTGCTGGATCATGGGGCGTGTGTATGTTTACTGATAACTGATGAGGTTGAGCACTTTTTCATATGTTCATTCGCCATTTGGATATCCTCTTTTGTGAAGTGACTGTTAAGTTTTGCCCATTTCTAAATTGAGTTGTTGGCCTCTTTACTACTCGTTTTAGGAGTTCTTTATGTTTTCTTGATACAAGTTCTTTGTTGAAGGGCCGGCCCCGTGGCTTAGCGGTTAAGTGCGTGCGCTCCGCTGCTGGCGGCCCGGGTTCGGATCCCGGGCGTGCCCCGATGCACCGCTTGTCCGGCCATGCTGAGGCCACGTCCCACATACAGCAACTAGAACGATGTGCAGCTATGACATACAACTATCTACTGGGGCTTTGGGGGGGAAAAAAAAAAGTTCTTTGTTGAATATATTGAATATATTTGTTGTGAATATCTCTCCCAGTCGGTGGCTTGCATTTTCTGAGGCTAATTTTTGCATCTCTAGATCTAGATTTAAAAACCTCTGCAAATGCACGGGATTGGTCTGTGTGTGCTCTGGTTGCCAGGGATCCCAAACAGCAAACATCAAACCTTGTTTGCAGTCACAGGTATCCATTCCCAGATGATGTAGCCTCTGGAGAGGTGCCTTGGCCAGGACTCAGCCGCGCACACCAGAAATGACTCTGGCTAGTGTTAGCAGAAATGCTGTGCTGCCAGGGGTGAGGTAGCTAGCTTCCTACTCCCTGGGAGGGTTGAACTAGCGGACTGGAAGCTGAGAGGACAGTCTGGGTCCCCAGACTCTCACTAGCTCTGCTATGACGGGGCCAACTGCTGACGCTGATGCAGGGAGCCACAGAGTCAGAAGCTGATGGCTGCAAAAGCACACTCCCTCTGTCGTGGTTCCTGCCACTACAGTGGCTACCTTTTCTCCTGCTCACTTCCCTCTTAACTTGCTTCCACATTTAAGTCTTGTGTGAATGCATGTCACTGGTGGAACCTGAATCCTTGGAATTTTTGCTACAGGTTGTTTTTGGCTCTCCAGCCTCTATGGTATAGGAAGAGGGGAAAGCTCCAAGCAGCGATGGGCGGCTCTTGGGCAGTGCTGCTCCAGTAGTGGGAGGAGCCGAAGAGCCATGTGGGTGCTGTGGTGGCTGAGTATTCTATGTGGGAACTGTGTGGAGAGTTGAAGTGCAGCCCCATAATTGCCATGTAGGAATAAACCAGCCCAGCTGCATGCGAGTTTCCAGAAGGTCATTCCTCCACTCATCTATTCAGCCATCGTGTTCAGTGTCCTACGGGTGCCCTAATCAAGTACTATAAACTGGGTGGCTTAAACCAACAGAAATTTATTGTCTCACAGTTCTGGAGGCTAGAAGTACAAAATCAAGGTGTCAGCAGGGCTATGCTCTCTCTGAAAGTTTTAGGGGAGAATCTGTTCCAGGCCTGCCTGGCTTCTGAGGTTTGTTGGTAATCCTTGACATTCATTGGCTTGTAGATGCATCACTCCCATCTCTTCCTCCCTCTGTGTCTCTGTGTCTCTCTTCCTCTTCTTATAATGACACCAGTCATATTGGATTAAGGCCTACCTTAATGATTTCATCTTAGCTTGATTATATCTTCAAAGACCCTATTTCCAAGTAAGGTCACATTCACAGGTACTGGGAGTTAGGACTTCACCATGTCTTCCTGGGGGACGCAGTCTAACTCACAATACCCATCATCAACCTGGGCCATGGCTGGACCCTCTCCTTTGGCTGCTCTGGATCCCTGGGCCTTCCCAGAGCCACACGCCCCTACACCGCTGCTCTCGGTTGGCCTGGCCCTCTTCCTAGCCTTTGCCTGGGCAGAGTCCCCTCATTGTTTGAGACTCTGCTCCACTGTACCTCCTTGATTCCTCTAGGACAGAAAGGGCCATTCTGTCTCCTGAGCTCCCACCACTGGCAGCTTATCCTTCCATTTTGAGTTTGTTTTTAAAGCCAACTTTTTATTGACAACTGATATGTATGTAACATACAACATACTGTATGTGTGTAACATACATACAGAAAAGTAGATAAATTATAAAGGTGTAACTCAATGAATTTTCATAAAGTGAACATCTCCTTTATTCTGAATTTATTTCCCTCTGCTTATTGAGTAGTAGCTTGCAATTTTCACAAGATGGAACGTTCTTTGAGGCCAGAAAATGTGTCTTATTTATCTTTATGTTTACCCTCTCTTCAGTTTCTAACACAATTCCTTTATATAGTAGCCCACAGGAAGTACTTGCTGAATTAGAATTTAGAAGATTGGAGGTGAATTTACCAAATGAATCAGAGTCAGTCAGCCAAATGAACAGAGCTAGTGTTGAACGCAAGTCACTCACAAGACTAAGTGCTTTGCTCCAAATTAGTAGGTTTTGTTTTTCTATGTGTCTGGATTCAAATTAGCTGCCTGTCAATTTTTTTCTTGCCTATGGACGTTTTTTGTGAGGGTCCTCTAGAAAGCATAGCCCAAGGCCAGGATTAAAGAGCTGATGCTTTGTTTGGGAGATGCAGTCCTGGGGCAGGGAGACAGAAATGGGAAGTGGAAAGATAAAAGTGAGGGATGATGCGGTGCATACCTTGCTGGATGTTGCTTCACAGTGAGCTACAGAGAGACACAGCGGATCTGGTGCATGGACTTCTCCAGAAGATATGCAAGGAGAAAACACACCTCTGAGCAGTCTGCAGAGGGAAGAATAGAGGGGGAATTTATCTGCGCCTTTTGCTTCCATCTCCCATTTCCCACTGTGGCATTTCATGAAAGTCCAGGAGTGGAGGGACAATTGGGCAAGGATGAGGCACCGACCGAGAGAGACAGAGAAGGAGGCGGTCGAGGGAATCTGAGAAGGCGCACAAGGTTTGTGTCCAATACGCTCCACACCTTGCGCTACTCAGGTCTGCTCGTGGCCTCCCATGGTATCAGCTCTCCTACTGCGATGTGGGGACCTCCCTCCATTCTCCTGAGAGAACGAAGACATCTTTCACCTTTCCCTGGGAGGGGAGGTGCGACTCCAATAGGTGACAGGGTCCCCTTCCTGGTGGCCAGCTGGAGTTGCTTGGAAGACTAAAGCAAGGTTGTGAAACAAGCTCATTCTCTGCTCCTGTGGCTGTTCCTGACACTGTATTGATATTCATCATCTTCCTCCTCCACCACATGCTCTACATCCTCTTCACTCTCCACCAGCACTTTGGCGGGTCTGTGATGTTTGTCCTGAGGGGTCTGGGTTCCTTGTTGCCTTGCCCATTAAGAGCCATGGAAGTATTAAGAGATTCCGCAGGGAATCCCCTGGGCTCTATTCCAGACATTCTTCTTCCATCCCCATATGTGCCATAAACCTCACTCCTCATGGCAATTAGTATCAGTGACCCCAGCAATATAGTCACTCCATTCTTGGTCTGTTGGTTGCTGGCGTGAGGAGCTGAAGGTGGCCAGGGGGTAGCATCAGCTTCCGGTTTAGTGGAAGCCTTATTGTGTCATATTCCCCCTTACTCTGGAACTAGAACTTCTAACCCAGCTGAGTCCAAGTGTACAGGGACGGGAAGCACAAACTCTGCAAGGGGTTACTATGTGTGACAGTGAGCAGGGCCACTCCTGGAACCATCTGCTGTAGTTATACAGGACATGGTACCAGATATCAGTTGTCAGTTCAAGGCATATACTGCATCATGGAGGACAGAAGCTCAAGCCCATAAGACATCTCCCCATTCGGCACCTCAGCTGAGCCTTCAATAGGCCATTCCATTGTTCTGTCAGGTTGGCTACTCCTGAGTGATGGCGGGGTTCATGGTGAGAACGGTGAATTCTATGGTCAGGAGTCATTGATGCACCTCCTTGGCTGAAATGAGTGACTAGGTCTGAGGCTGTGTTGTATGGGAATCTGGGCCAGCAGATGAGGATTCGATAACTGTGGACCATAGTGCTGCTGGTGGCAACCCCATTACCAGAAAATGCAATTTCAGTAAGGACAAATTGCTTACCCACCCCAAGGTGGAAGGGGTCTAATCTAGTTGGTGGCTGTCTGGTTCTTCCCAAGGAGTGGGCCATGCCCTGTAGGTTCAATATTGGTCTCTCCTGCTGGCAGGTTGGGCACTCAGTGGGGCAGCAAGACGAGCCTTGGTGATACAGAGGCAAAAAGGGAAAGAAAGGCAAGAGAAGGCTGCCAAGTGATGTGGTGCTTAAACGGGCCAGCCACCACTTCACAGCAAACTGCAAGGGTCACAGAGGCTGCTCATATTCTCTGGGCTCATGGACTTCTCCAGGTTTGTAGGGATAAACCATATCTTGGAGAGATCCACAGAGAGAATAAATGAAGAGTATTTACCTCCCTGCTTCCCATCCATTTCCCACTTCCCGCTGGTCACTATTCAACATGTGAGCGCTAACCCTTCAACACTAGTGGGTTGCAAAGATCTCTTGGTGGCCTTGCAAAGCCTCTTGCTGGCCACTCAGGAAGCCAGATCCCATACTCTGAGATTCAGTACTTCTTCCAAGTCCAGAAATGGAGGGGTGACTCAGGCCAAATGGGACACCAAGAGAATGGAGGAGGTGATGAGGGGACTCTGAGCTGGTGCACAAGGTTTGTACCCAATACAGGTGGATTAGTCACTAGCCATAGGGCTACATTAACTATTACAGCTTAGTTAATGCTTAGGAAGTGCTACACTATTATAGGCTTCCAAGTTCTTATGGCAGATGTCACATTCTCATCTCTGGGAAGGATATTGGCCATCAGAACTGCTGAGTATTATTTGGTTGAGAGTCGGTGTGACTCACTTAGAAGGATGTTAGTTATAGTAACCTCTCTTGCAGTTGAGTTTTACTACAGGTGTTTCATATTTTGTCTCTACTTGTTCTAAATACGTAAAATATCCACCAAACGTGAAGTAAGCCTCAAAACTTGTCTTCTTAAAAAAATGGCAGAAGATACATGATCATGTATGCTGGATATGAGCTCTGATATAACTGGGAGGCCCTAGGACATGGCCTGGTTCGTCCTGAGGTAGTGAGGACACTGAAGCTGCCCAGGGCTCGATGAGAATCGATGGTTTTGGGTTGCTGCACTCCTCCAAAGGCCCCCAGCAGGGAGGAGGAGTTGCCACTGCACCTTGCAGGGCCCAAGTCTGCAGTGTGCCGTGAATGGGGCTTTAACTTTTCCACCATCTGGGCTGTTGGGGCGGCCCTGGAAGGTTGACTCTCACAGAAAGGGTTACCTCAGCCAGAACTCACAATGGGAGAAACAGAGCCTTTATGTACAATATGGGCAGGTGCACCACTCCCAAAAACAACTTGAATTTTAGGATATGTCCCTAAATTTTAAGCCCTTTCAAGACTGACTTTGAAGGCATTGAAATTTTAAGAAACTGACTAAACAGGCAAAAAATATCACTTTGGCTACTGGTGGAGAATGGATTGACCACAAAACATCTAAATGAAAAAAGAGCAGAGGTAAATTCCAAGACAAGCAAATGCATTGGACCTTGATAATTTTAAGGGCCTTTTAATCTCTAAATTCACGTATGCCGCTATATAATTTCTTCCAAATAACACAGAAAAGTAAAATTGAAAAATTAATCTCCTCAAGTCTTTTAATAAAAAGTAACCTTAGTTATAGTGAGTTAAGGTTAAATTTAGATTTGGATGCTAGATGACTAGTGAAGCTTATCTGCTATATTTTCATTTTCTGAAATTCTCTTGTTACTTTTTCCTATCTACCTGTTCTTGTTTCATTTTTACCTCTTTTTGTCTCACAAATTATTGCTCCATTTATTGATGTTATTCCTTCATCTTTGAGAATCCTAAACCTATTTACATGCATTTTTTTCATATTCTGATAGTTCCATTTTGTCTGAAGTGATTCATCTTCTGAGCATTGACTTCGTTGGCTTCTTTCTTAGCACTGATTTTCTTTACAGATTTTGAGTTTTAGTTTTTGGGCTCATCTTGACAGAGATTCTCCCTCCCTCCCTGAGCCTTGCCCACCACTCTACTCTTCTTGATCTAGTGATTTTGAAAGTGCCTCCACCTCACCCCCTTGAGAGCCCAGTCCAAAGCCAGGCTTTTATGATGAGGGCTTAGGGCTTCTTTCTTACAGTGACATTGGGAATATCTCCAACCCAGTCACTGAGCCTGAGGGCAAGTGAGTTCAGGTTCTGCCTACAAGATTTCATATCAGCTCTGAGCCTGGGCAGAATGTGATGGTAGCATAAAAATTTTTTTAAATTTTAAAATAACTTAGACTGGGCTGGCCCCGTGGCTTAGTGGTTGAGTGCGCACGCTCCGCTGCTGGCAGCCCAGGTTTGGATCCTAGGCGCACACCGATGCACTGCTTGTCCAGCCAAGCTGAGGCGGTGTCCCACGCCCAGCAACTAGAAGGATGTTCAACTGTGACATACAACTATCTACTGGGACTATGGGGAGTAAAAGGGGAAAAAAAAGGAGGAGGATTGGCAATAGATGTTAGCTCAGGGCCAGTCTTCCTCAGCAAAAAGAGGAGGATTGGCATGGATGTTAGCTCAGGGCTGATCTTCCTCACACACAAAAAAATAACAGACTTACGGAGAAGTTGCAAAAATAGTACAGAGTTCCCGTATACTCTTCACCTAGCTTCCCCTAATGTTAACATCTTACCTCACCAAAGTACAATCATCAAAACCAGGAAATTACCATTGTTATAATACTATTAACTAAACCTTAGACTTTATTCGTATTTTACAAACTTTTTCCACTGATGTCTTTTTTCTATCTTATAATCCAGTCCAGGATCCCACATTGCATTTAGTGATTTTCTATTCCCATAATTCTGTCTACTTTTATTAAGGAAGATCTCTCTCTTCGCTTCCATTTATTTATCCCTTCAGTTATTTACTTCTATCAGTATGGATTCGTGGATATTTATTTTAGTCAATGGATTGTAATCCAATACTTCAGGCCCTGAATAGCTTCCAGCCCAGCCCTGATTTCACACAGTGGCCTGGTTTCCCTCTCCCATCTTGTACATGGTACTTCCATTCTCTTCTTTCTGTGGGAACTTCTGGAACTCTCGGCCACCTCTGCTGCTTTTCTGACATTAGGCCCAGGAGACCCAGTATTTTAGTTTTGGGATAAAAGTCTAAATCCCTAACACAACCTGTGAGGTACTACATTTCATCCCTGCCGAATTTTCTAGCTTCATTTTTCTCTCATCTACTCTCTTGTTCTCAGTGCTGCAGCCACACGGAATGTTTTTCTGTTCTATGAAAGCTGTAAACTCCTCCTCGCCTCATAGTCTTTGCCCCTGCTTTTCCCTCTGCCTAGAACACTGTCAACCCCCTCTTCTTTTTGTACTAATCCATAGTATCATTTCGGTTAGTTCCTATACCATTTAACACCTGAACAATCTCTAGCCTGAAAGTCCTTAAATCTAAAATGGCAAGTTTCCAACAGGCACGCCCAGCTCTGCCAGTTTTGTAAACTACAATGAGTTTGCTTCAAGTGAAAGATGTCAGCACCTAAGAGCTGGAGGTTTTTCAGGTAAACTAAGTCATCGTCTCTAAGGAATGTAACCAAAGCAGGAGGGGATCAGAAAATGCTGCAACTGTTCAGATGAAAGATGAATGTCTTGTTGAGTGTTATTTGACTTGAGAACTGGTAGAGAATCAAGAAAATAACAGATGATGAACAGTCGGGGGGAAAAATGAGCCTTAAAGGGCAGCAGAATTGCCAAGTGAGTTCTTGCCTCTGGCAAGAACTGCTGACCAATTTCTCTTCCTTTTCCAACACCCTCTGTGGAAAGAGATTTGATATGTTGTGGGGGGTTCTGAATTTCCTTTGAGTATATAAAGGAGTGAGTTAAGTAGATCCAGTCATGATGGTTGGATCTCAGTTTTCAGACACTGGTCACAGTTGGAAATGGCCCACACTTTAGTCACCTCCACTTCCCCTTACTTTGGTACCATTAGCTCCATAATTTTGTAACCAGCAAAGGGTCAGTCCCTTGACATGAGGTAGCACTGTATTAGCCTAGCCATTGCCTTTGTCTCATTTGTTGTGGGGCCAGAGGAGAATGGCGGCGTCCTTGCACTGTGGATCTCGGTTCCCAGGTCACTCTTGCAGGGGGTACCTCCAAATCCACCCCCTGGGGTTGGGTCTCTGATCTCAGTTTTAGTGGAAGGTTCCCACCCTGCTCCAACTCTGTGGTTCTGAGACTTAGTGGAAAGAGCCTGGGATGGGATTAGAGGGCTGCACTGCCTAGCAGGACCCTGGGCAGTCACCATTCTCCATTTCCTGGTGTCTGCAAGGGTTCAGACCACAGCAGGCATGCCCTGCATGTGGTGCTGATGCAGCCCTCCCCCCTCTGCCACTCTCCCCACTGAGTGCTCCTCAACCAAACCTCTACCAGTCAATCCCAATAGGCATTATCTCCTAGCTCTGACTCCAGGGTCTCTCCCAGCTCTAAGGGTCTGAGATTCTGAGGATTTGCTTTGAGGCTTTCTTCAGTCTGGAGCTATTGAGTTTGGGAGCCTCACCCCGTACCTTCTCTTACCTCCTACAGAAATCAGGGTGAAATGGCCCACACCTGCCGTGGCACCATCAACCTGTCCACCGCGCAGTTTGACAAGGAGGACTCTTGCGGTATTGTGCTGACCAGTGGGGCAAGGACCTACCACCTCAAGGCCAGCTCGGAGGTGGAGCAGCAGCAGTGGATCACTACCCTGGAGCTGGCCAAGGCCAAGGCTGTCCGCATGATGAGCAGCCACTCAGGTAGTGAGCGCTCGGCACAGTGGGTGTCCTGGGTCTGGAGAGAGTGGGAATTGAAAGTGTTTAGAGGGCAGTGGTGACCAGGAGACCCAGGCTAGTGCAGACCAACCCTGGAAGGTCAAGATGTGCATTCACCCTTCCCACTCAGCAACGTGTGTCCTCTGCAGTGAGATGCTTAGGTGGTCAGGGGTGGCTGGCAGTTCTTGGGATGGAAATGTTTGTGGTGGGCAGTGCTATGTGTGCCTTTCTTTGGACAAGTCTGGTTCCTGGACTTCAGCAGACTCTTCAGACGCTGTGGTGCATCAGCTCCAGACACAACAGTCGGGGATGGGAGTCCAAGATCGTGCGCCTGTGCTTTGGGCCAGACTTTATTCCAGGCCTGTCATGGAGACTGAAAACCGTTTAGCCAGAGCTGCTGCCTTTGCCAAGGTGGAAGGCCAGCTCAGATGTCCTGAGCAAGGCGTTTTATTTTTTCCTTTAATACGTTTATTATTATTATTTTTCTTTTTGCTGAGGAAGATCAGCCCTGAGCTAACATCCGGCACCAACCTTCCTATTTTTGCTGAGGAGGATTAGCTGTGAGCTAACATCTGTGCTCGTCTTCCTCTATTCTGTGTATGAGATGCTGCCACAGCATGGCTTGATGAGCGGTGTGTAGGTCCGTGCCCAGAACCCGAACCCATGAAACCCAGGCCGCCAAAGTGTAGCGCATGAATTTAACCACTACACCACCGGGCCAGCCCCAATACATTTATTGTTTTAATATATAATGTCTTTATATGATTTATACGGTTTAAAAAGTAGATACAGTGAAGTCTGCCCTTGACTTTTGTCCCCAGCCACCCACCCTATTCTCCCACCCAGAGGCAACCAGAGCTACCAGTGTCTTGTTTCATTACATATATATTCAAACAGGTACTTATTTGAAAATAAATGCAGTCCTCTGCCTTGCTTTTTTTCAATTTAGCAATGTATCTTGGAATTTTTTCCCTACCAATACATAGACAGCTTCCTCCTTGTTTTTACAATAGTACAGTACTTCATTGTATGGATGTACCATAGTTTATTTAACCTATAGCTGTTGATGAACATTTAGGCTGTTTCTTTATTTTGGTATGACACACTGTGTTCCATGAGTAACCTTGCATTTCATTTCATGCGTGTATAAGTATAAATGAAGTGTACGTTCCAGGAAGCGGGGTTGCTGGGTCAATGGGAGTGTGCATTTGCAATTCTGAGAGATTGTCAAGCTGCCTTCCACAGGGGTTGTACCATTAGATGCTCGCAGAAGTGTGTGAGAATGCCTTCCTCCCGCAGGCTTGCCCGCCCAGAGTGATAGCAAATGTTTCTGATGGGTAAAAACTGGGTCCATACACATAGCGGGGGATTGGGAGCTGTGATCCTTCAGAAGTTTTGAGGAAAATGGTGTGTGTTTCCACAGATCTGTGTGGTGTTTTAGGAAGGCAGGGCTCCAGGTGAGAACAAGTCACAGCCCCTGCTCTCCAAGATTATCTCACAGGCTGGTTGAGGAGAGAGTGAGACCTTTGGAAGAAGCACTAGCAGAAAGCAGAATGAGAAGGGCTAGTGATGTTGGTCACCATGCCCTATACCCAGTCTCCCCACGTTGGGGTCTCTCCCTCAGTACTAGCTTCTTAATGCACATTGAAAGTCATTGACTATCAGTCTGACCTTCTGTTTTAGTCTCACCCATTTGGAGCATGGGTCCCCCCCATGGTGACTCTTCCTTGGGGTCAGCACTCGTGTGGCTCTGGTGTGTCAGCAGTGACGCTGAGCTCGGTGAGGGGTCCCCAGGGTACCACTCCATTTCCCGGTGAAGGAGGGTGTTGGGGCCATCTCAGACATGGGCTGCGCTGAGACCCCCAGCAAGACCTCTGATCGCAGTTTGGATGTCTGTGGAAAGCCAGTGTGGTGAGTGATGTGGCTGGTGGTGTGGCTGGGCTCAGAAAAACCCTGTTGGCCAAGTGTGGGAGCACTGCTGTTCACGTAAGAACTAGATTCCTCTTTCTGGCTTCTCCTAAGTAAAATAAATTAAATAAATAAATAATATTTTGCTTCATTTTCTAGGAACTTCCTCAAAATAATGTAGCAGGTAACATTTATTGGATTCATCATTCTGGAACAATTTTCCTGGGACAGCCAGTGGGAGGGGTTTCTTTTGCAGCTGGGGTGGAAGTGCTTGTTAACTCAGCTGGGCAATGCTAGGGATTGTTAGCCTGGACTTCTAGGAGAGGTTGAGACCCCTGAGGGAGCAGCCTCAGGCTCATCTTCCTTCATTTCATGCCCCTTAGGCATGGTCGGGGGCTGGAGACGCAGCACATCTTGTGTTCCCAAGGGGTTGTTTAGCCTTCTGGGTAAGGACACAGGACAACATTCAGGTATAACTCAAGGTAGCACATACTATGTGTCAGTGAGAAATGGTAGGATTCCTCTCCTTTTGGTGTTTTGAAGCACAAATGAACTATCGTATGTGAAGGAGAAGACTTCAGGCAGGTACTGTGCTTTTATAGAAAAGTTGGGGCCGCCTGATTATTTCTTGAAAAATAGTCCCTGTGGTGGCCCTCTCTGCAAGGCAATGCCCTCCTTCCACAGTTCTCAGGCTGATGTTAGGAATTATGGTTTGTAACTTTTTACTTGGAGTCGGCTTCAGGTAGCCCTCAATGAGGGAAGACTGCCTGGTGTGTTTCTCCTTGAGTCTGGCTGATGGCGACTAGCTGGGTCAATGGCACAGACAGCATGCCAGGCAGACTCCTGCAGGTCATCCCGGGGCCTATCTGTCCCTTCCTAGACTGTGGACCATCCCTCATCCAGCTGGAAGCCTACTTCCTACCTCCACTTACCTCGTGAAATCATCTGCTACTCTCCAGCTTTTCTGCCACCCCCTAATCCAGGTACCATCCCCTCTTACCTGGACATCTGCAATAGCCTCCTGACTGTCTTCCTGCCTCCAGTCAGTTCTCCAAACAGCAGGCAGAAGGACATGTTTAAAAATGGGAATTCAATTATATAATTGCACTGCTTACAACTCTTGGGTGCTATAAACCAAGTAGACTTAACAGACATGTACAGAACACTCCACTTAACAGTAGCGGAACACACATTCTTCTCAAGTGCATGTGGAACATTCTCCAGGGTAGACTATATGTTAGGCCACAAAACAAGTCTCAATAAATTTGAAAAGATTGAAATCATACAAAGTACCTTTTCTAAGCACAGTGGAATAAAGCTAGAAATCAATAACAGAAGAAACACTGGAAAATTCACAAATATGTAGAAATTAAAAAACCAGTGAGTTAAAGATGAAATCACAAGGGAAATTAGAAAACACCTTGAGATGAATGAAAATGAAAACACAACATACCAAAGTTTATGGGATGTGGCAAAAGCAGTATTCAGAGGGAAATTTATAGCTATAAAAAGATACATTAAAAAAGAAAGAAAATTTCAAATCAATAATCAAACCTTACACCTTAAGGAACTAGATAAAGAAAACTAAACTAAACCCAAAGCTAGCAGAAGGAAGGAAAAAATAAATATCGGAATTGAGATAAAACGAAATAGAAAATAGAAAAACAATAGAAAAAAATCAATGAAACTAAAAGTTGGTTCTTTGAAAAGATCAACAAAATTGGCAAAACTTTAGTTAGACTGACTAGGAAAAAAAGAGAGAAGACCCAAATTACGAAAATCAGAAATGAAAATGGGGACATTACTACTGACTTCACAGAAATAATAAGAATTATAAGGCAATACTACGAACAATTGTCCACCAACAAATTAGATAACATAGATGAAATGGACAAATTCTTGGAAACACACAAATTACCAAAACCAACTAAAAGGAAGTAGAAAGTCTTAGCAGACCGACGATAAGTAAAGAGATTGAATCAGTAATCAAAAATCTCCCAACAAAGAAAAGCTCAGGACCAGATGGCTTCCCCCGTGAATTCTACCAAACATTTAAAGAAAGAATTAACACCAATCCTTCTCAAACTCTTCCAAAAAAAATGAAGAGAGGGAAATACTTCCTAACTTATTCCATGTGGCCAGCCCTATACCAAAGCCAAACAAAGACATCATAAAAAAAGAAAACTGTAGGCCATTATCCGTTATGAATACAGATGCAAACACCCTTAGCAAAATACTAGCAAACAAAACCCAACAGCATATTAAAAGGATTATACATCATGACCAAATGGGGTTTATCCCAGCGATGCAAGGGAGGGTCAACATAAGAAAACCAATCAGTATAATACACTACATTGATTGAAGGGAAAAAACCCACGTGATCATCCCAACTGATGCAGAGAAAGGATTTGACAAAATCCAACACCTTTCATGATAAAAATACTCAGCAAATTCAGAATAGAAGGTAACTTCCTCAACATGATAAAGGGCATTTGTGAAAAACCCACAGCTAACATCATACTCCATGGTAAAAAACTGAAAGTTTTCCTTCTAAGATCAGGAAGAAGACAAAGATGACAACTTTCACCACAGCTATTCAACATTGTACTGGAAGTTCTAGACAAGTAATTAGGTAAGAAAAAGAAACAAAAGGAAAAATTGGAAAGGAAATGTAAAATTTTCTATTGGCAGTTGACATGATCCTATATATAGAAAATCTCAAAGAATCCACAAAAAAACTATTAGAGCTTAATAAACAAATTCAGTAAAGCTGCAGGGCAGAAGATCAACAAATATCACTTGTTTTTCTATATGCTAGCAATGAACAATCCTAAAAGGAAATGAAGAAAACAGTTCCATATAAATATCATCACAAATAATAAAATACTGAGGAATAAGTTTAACCAAGGAGATAAAAAACTTGTTCACTGAAAACTAAAAAACATTACTGAAAGAAATCAAAGACCTAAATAAATGGAAAGATATCCCATGTTCATGGATTGGAAAACTTAATATTTTTAAGATGGCAGTATTGCCTAAAGCAACCTATAGATTCAATGAAATCCCTATCAAAATTCCAGTGGCCTTTTTTTTTTTTTCAGAAATAGAGAAAACCATCCTAAAATTCATATGGAATCCATTGCAGGGAACCCAAAATGGCCAAAGCAATCTTGAAAAAGAAGACAAAATTAGAGAACTCTTTTCAATTTCAAAACTTACTACAAAGCTACAGGAATCAAAACAGTGTAGTACTGACATAAGGATAGACATACAGATCAATTGAATAGAATTGAGAGTCCAGAAATAAACCCATACATCTATGGTCAATTGATTTTCAGCAAGGGTACCAAGATCATTCAATGGGAAAGGGTAGTCTCTTCAACAAGTGGTGCTGAGAAGACTGGATGTCCACATGCAAAGGAATGAAGTTGGACCCCTACCTCACACCATATTAAAAAAACTAACTTAAAATGCCTCAAAGACCTAAATATAAGGGCTAAAACCATAAAACTCACTGAAGAAAAATAAGAAGAAATCTTCCTGACCTTGGATTTGGCAATGGCTTTTTAGATATGACACCAAAAGCACAAGCAATGGAAGAAAAAAATAGATAAATTGGACTTCATCAAAATTTAAAACTTATGCGCATCTAAGGACACTATCAGGAAAAGGAGAAGACAGCCCACAGGATGCAAGAGAATATTTTCAAATCATATATATATATTTTTATTCCTTCTTTTCTTCTTTTTTTTTTTTTCATTGTGAGGAAGATTAGCCCTGAGCTAACATCTGTCACCAATCCTCCTCTTTTTGCTGAGGAAGACTGGCCTTGGGCTAACATCCTTGCCCATCCTCCTCTATTTTATATGGGAGGCCGCCACAGCATGGCTTGACAAGCAGCGCCTTGGTGCATGCCCGGGATCTGAACCCCGGGCTGCTGCAGCGGAGCACGTGTACTTAACCGCTACGCCACTGGGCTGACCCCTCAAATCATATTTTTGATGAGTCTAGTATCCATAATGTTAATGGGTAAAGTACTTGAATAGACATTTCTCCAAAGAAGATATCTAAATGGTCAATAAACACATGAAAAGATAATCAATGTTATTAGTCATGAAGGAAATGCAAATCTAAACCACAAGATACCACTTCATACCCATTACCATAACTATTATTAAAAAAAAAAATCCAACAGCAACAACAATGGAAAGTAACAAGTGTTGACAAGGATGCAGAAGATTGGAATCCGCATACATTGCTGTTGGGAATGTAAAATGGTGCAGCCACCATGGAAAATGTTTTAGTGGTTCCTCAATAAGTTAAACATTTAATGACCCATATGACCCCAGCAATTCCACTCCTGGGTATATACCCAAAAGAATTGAAAACAGGTATTCAAACAAAAAATGGTACATGAATGTTCATAGCAACACTATCCACAATAGCCAAAAGGTAGGTGCAGCCCAAATGTCCATCAACAGATGAATAAACAAATGTGGTATATTCGTACAATAGAATATTATTCAGCAATGAGAAGGAATGGAGTACTGATATATGCTACAACATGGATGAACCTTGAAAACATGTAAGTGAAAGAAGGCAGACACAGAAGGCCACATATTGTATGATTCTATTTATATGAAATGTCCAGAATAGGCAAATCTATAGAGACAGAAAGCAGAGTAGTGGTTGCCAGGAGCTGGGGGAAAGAGGGATTGGGGAATGGCTGCTTAATGGGTACGGGGTTTCTTTTTGGGGTGATGAAAATGTTGTAGAACTGGGTAGAGGTGCTGGTTGCACAACATCATGGCTGTACTAAATATCACAGAATTGTACACTTAAAAATGATTAAATGTTAACTTTTATGTGTATTTTACCACACACACACACAAAATAATCTCAGGTGGCTTGCTACTGCTCTTAGGGTAAAATCTGAGCTCCTCACCCTGTGGCAGTCCACAGCCTTCTCTCCTCCCCTTCTCCCCCATGCTGTCTCTGCTCAGCTCCTGTTCAGCGCCTTTGTACCTGCTGGTCTCTCTGCCCAGAACACTACTGCTGATATCCTTGGCCCGCCTGGCTCTCATCCTTCAGGTCTCAGCATAATGACACTTCAGAGGGCCTTAAGCTGTCTCTCTCTCTCCAGACATCTCCATCATAGCATCCTTGTTATTTTCTTCACTGCAATCTGCCATTATTAACTGACTGACTTGTTTACTTATTTATTGTCCATCTCTTCAATAAAACCCAAGTTCTTGAGGGCAGAGAGGTCTTATGCATCTTATGTCCATGGTGACCCCAGGGCCCGTCACTGAGCTTGGCACCGGGGTTGGTGCCCAGTGAGGGTCTGTTGTGGGGCCAGCATACATAGCAGCCATGACACCCTTGGCAGCACTAGAATCATCCTTGGAGAGGAGGATTGGGGTGTAGTGATTTCTCTATACCTGTCACCACTGGAACAGATGAAGGAACTCGTGACATTTTGTCTGGAGAAAGGAAGGTCAGGCAGAGCCTGCTTGTATTGAAAGTTTGAAGGATCAGAGCATGTGAATGAGGACGCAGACGTGTTTTCTGTGGCACCGTGAGGCACAAGCAGAACCGGCAGTGGAGGGGGTGAGACCTTTTTCTGCTTGGCCTGAGAAACAAACCAGTGGACTACGAGAGGGAGGGGATGGTAAAGGTATATACATAGTGAAAGGTTCCAGCAGAGGGCTGGGCTAGGGGTGGGGTCCCAAGGGTTCTTCAGGGCTCCAGTGCTGTCCTTCTGGGCTAACTTTGTATCTCTTTAGCTGTTCACTTTCCAAATTTGGTCAAATGTTCTGTGGTACTGTGGACAGGGCGCTGAGTCAAGGGTCAGGTCTGACCCTGGGCAAGTCGCCATGTCTCCCGGGGCCTCAGTCTCTATCTATAAATTGAATGGTCGGCAGGGTTCTCCCTGAGCTCCTGTCCAGCTCTGGGCCTTGGTGAAACCGGTGAACATTTCCAAGCTCCAGCTTCCTCGTCTTCGGCACTCCTGCTTGGTTCCTGGGAAGATTACATGACGATATATGGAAAGTGTGTAGCGCTGTGGATGCAACCAATTTCGTTCATCCCAGCATCACTGTTCCACAGCTGGTGGCAGGTGATGTGACAGAAATCATCCGCAGGAGGTCAAGCACCCAGGGTGTTTGAAAGGCAAAGGGAAAAAATGCTTTCACTGTCTCAAAATGACCTACCTCTAACAACACGGATTTCCCTGAAGTGTGGTGCAGTGACCCCAGAGGGCTGCGTTTCTGGGAAGGTAGCCCCCCTCCCCTCTGGGTGGGACATGCTACTGGTGGGTGCAGAGGGATAGGCCATGATCATCCTGGGAGTGTACTTGCACCCTCCGAAAGTGTCTGTGTCAGTCAGGAGTCTGTGTGCTGGGACAGTGGCCCTTCCCCTGCCAGCCCCGCCCCAGCTGTGGGCCTTCCGCGGAGCCCAGGAACCAGCAGCACTCCTGGAGCCCACCCTCAGCTGCACACATCCACCTCTGCTCGCTGCGGAATTGACTGTCCCCTTGGCCACCTAAAATTTGGCTTTTGAAGTTTTCTAGTTTTATATTTGTGGACTTAACTTGCCAGTTGCCTAAAATGGGCAGAACGAAGGAATACCTATTTCCAGGCCACAATAATTTTTATTATATAAAAAATAACCCCTAGTAGACCTCTGCACGTATGTGCTCTTATATATTAACCTTTCAGAGGGAATAAACATCATTCAAATGGCACAGTCCTACGTGAACTCAAACTTCATGAGCGAGGCACGACAGCTCCAGAGAGGTTAGATTGACATGCAGGTGAATTAGCACAGTGTAAGGTAGGAAGCTGTCACCAGCCAGGGCAGATTGGGGAGGGGAATGAAGTCAGGGAACACTGCTTGTAGGAGATGAAACCTGGGCTAGGTTTTAAGGAAAAGAGAAGAGTTTGAAATATGGAGACAGATGTGAGGAGGACAGGGAAGAGGAAGACTGTCCAGACAGTGGGAATGACTGGAGCAAAGGAGTGGGTGTGTTCAGGGACCTTAGGGGTTCTCTGTGGCCAGGAGTGTTTCATGTACTCGGGCTGCGTCATCCCTCAGCCTGGCAGTCACCAGGGGTGACTGGTAGGGGTGGCATCTTTGCTTTCTCCCTCAGGGCTGAGGGGCTTGGCCTCAGCAGTATCTGGAGCTAGGGCCTCCATCTGGCTGGGGGCACAGAACTCCTGCGGGAGAGGGTGGTGGCCAGGAGGGCTGGACAGGCTCAGTGACCAGAGCACAGAAGCCACCTGCCTGTCCCAAGAGGCCAGACCACCTTCAGTCAGCAGTAGCAGCCCCCACATAGCAGAATGACCTGTTTTTGCCCAAGAACTTTGCATCAGATGGTCTGAACATGTGGGTTATTTGGACCCCTTTGAAAAGGAGTTTGGCTAACAGCTGCCATTGGGCTCATCCCCAGGGGAAGGGAAGATTTGCCTGCAGCCCTTCAGGGGGAAACAAATTATTTACACATTTCAAGTTATAAGGTTTTGAAAGCAGTGAAGCGTCATGTCCTGTAAATGCTCCATAATTTAATGGCATTTTCTCCAGTCAGTTTTGTGTTCCTTCCGTTTTGCTTGGTGAAGGTTCTCACACTCCCTCCCACTTGTGTATTTGGGGTGCGGATAATATATTTTTCCTTATTTGAGTTTATTTGCCCTTAATTTTTATGCCCAAATGTTATGGCACATTGATCAGGCCCTGAGAAATCAGAAGCACATAGCACTTGCAAAAGTGACATCGACATAATTGTTGGATCTTTCTTTCTGCTACCTGGGAGAAAAAAGATTTTTCTTTTAATCTTTTTGTAAATAATCACTAAAAGAAATGGACTTTAGCCCAAAATTGAGCAGGCTTTTCCAAGTGCGTGTGGAGATGCTCAAATTCCACTTAACGCTCCCTCTGTTTATGGTTTCTTTTCATTGTAGACACTAGAAGGCTCCTTTTCTGTCTGTGAAAGAAAGAAAGTAACACAATAATGTGAGGTTGCTTGAAGGCAAATTGTTCCTTGTGCGTGCGTGTATCATGAAGGGACCTTGATTGGCATCTTTTTGTGTCCAGGAGCTGAGCCAGGTGTGGGGAACTCAGAGATGAACAGGCACAGTCCTGGATCTGGCCTTGAGGAGCTCACTGGCTGGGGGTGAGAATAGGCAGCCTGGGTGCCACTGGCCCATGCGGAGGGAGACAAGAGCTCCGCCTGGGGCGGAGTAAGCGTCCGAGAACACAGGGACACCTGCCCTGGAACCTGCGACAGGAAAAAGGAGCTGGCATCAGACTCAAGTGGCAGCCCAGCCCAGGCCAGTACTCCTGCAAGCAGGGGGCAGAGGACGTGGGACGCAAGGGTGTGGGAGGGTGGGCAGGCTGAACCCCGCTGTTGGAGGGGGCAGGGTGAGGGGACTTCCACAAGGGAACAGTGGAAGGAAGGACTACAAGACAGGAGGGCCCACTTAAACTGAGAGCAACAGAGGGCAACCACCCTGATGGCATACTCTGACCCCTGCCCCTCACTGACCCCAGGCCACATGACTCCTCTCCTGCCTCTGCTCTCCTGTCGGTCGGGTCCTGGCCTCGTGGCTGCTGTACCTGGTCCCTTTGGCCTGCTGCACTATAGGCAGCCTGGCCCCAAGGCTGACAAGGACTTCTGCAAATGCCTTAGGGGATGAGGTCAAAAGGCCAAGACCCCACAGGACCAGTTCCTGCCAGGGCCGGGGCTGGCTGCCCTGGTGGTTTGGAAAGGTTGCTGTGTGTATCTGAACCACAGCACCCACAGATGCTCTTGTCGTCCATGCTCGCATTATGGTGACGGCTAGCAGAACCTCTGACGAGGGCTATGCTCATTTTGGCAACTACCTTGTTTTTGTTGGTTTGTTTTAAATTGAGTTCTCTTTTCCTTATTTATTGTCCTTACTGCTTCTTAGCAAGAAATGAACCCACATGTCCCTGCTATCCTTAGCCACTGTCCTCTGTTCCTCCACCATGCCAGGGGGCTCCTCCCCTCTTAACCTTCTCCCTGTGCCCCTCACCCCACCCTGTTGTGTGCCAGGCCCCTCTCCCCTCCCCACGTCCTTCATGCCTTCTAGGGTGCTTTCTCTTGGCTTCAGGGCAGCCTGTCTCCTGTGCTGGCCTGCCCCGCATGTGCCTGATTCCTCCACCTGGAGCTGCTCTGCAAGGAGCTATTCTCCTGAAGCTGTTCGCCAGCTGCTCTGACCAACTGCTATTGTGCTGAGGCTGGGGGGACCTGTCCAGCCCCCGCCTGCCAAATGTGGATTGTCTTTGGCCGTCTTTTAGGGCTGCCTCTGCTCCTCCTTGAAGCCTTCCATTGACATGTTGCCGTTTGCTGACTACATCTTCCTGTCCCCAGCACTGATCGTCCCTGTGTCTGTCTTCAAGCTCATAAAGACCCTTGTCCCTTGAGCCTTCTGCCTTCCTCCTGTCTGCCTGCCCTTCCTGCTGGGCAGCCTCACCTGTGGGTCCCCCATGCAGCCTCTGTCTTGCCAGTTCTCGTGCCCTTCCTAGCCTCTTGACCTTGCAGCACATCCACCTGCCAAACCCCAAGTGGGATCATCTCACTTGTGTCCTCCTGTGGGCCTTTGCCCAGCAGTGCTGGAACACTGGAGACAACATATACACCTCATAGGCCATGACCACTAAACGATCATGCTTCCCACCTAGCGTGCCAGGCCCGGGGAGCGTGGGAGCAGCGAGTGCATGGAGCTCTAGGTGACTGATGGCTGGGGCCTCAGGTGATGTCCTGTGCAGCTGATCAGGTGACCTTTCTGCTGGGCTGGAGATGGGCAGGGCCCCATGTCAAAGGAGAGACTGGAGCTTACCAGCCTTTCAAGAGAGTCCATTCTTGTTCTCAGATTCGCAAGCCCTTTCTCGTGTGGTATTAGAAGAATCCATGTGAGGAAGGACATGATGTTTTCTGGTATTCAGATGAGGAGTTGGGCAACCCCAGGACTGGATGATTTGCTATTTAAGTAGTTTCTGAAGTGTGGGCGTCCTTTGACAATGGAAAGCTTTATCTGGTGTTCCCAGCTGCCATCTGGTGGCTGGATCAAGGCTCTTCTGAGGCTATGCCTGGTCTGGTAGGGCTGGCTTGCATATATGCCTCTTTGCTCACACATCTGTCTTTTTAAGGTCCCTGGGGGGTCATCAGAGTATGGAACCTTTGGGGAGAAGAACGCAATCAGGACAATGATCTGCCATCTAGGCAGCCCCCTCTCTCTGAGAGGGGCAAGGGACCAAGGCCCAGGGCTGTGCTCAGCTCCAGCACCCACCTCTCTATGCCACTCATTCATCCAAATCTTGGCATCTTGGTGCCCCTGCTGGGATTGCTCCCCACCCATCTCAGCCCTCAGGTCCACCAGGGCTGTTGGCCATGGAGCTTATACTCAAACCCCAGGCCTTGTCCTCTGGGTGGCACGCCCTTGCATCTTCAACTGTGCCTTGACATGGAGCACCTGGCTCCATGCAGCCTGACCTCACGAGGCCCTGTCCGCCTCCCCCACACAGCCACCTCTGGACCCTGTGGGCTCCAGCTCAGTAATCTGGAAGTCAGAGTCTGGCCCTTTTCTGGCCGCCGTAGCAGCTGCCCTCCCAGTGCCCTTCTAGACCTCTCTGGCTCCTCCTCCAGTAGCAGCCTTCTTTCTTATCCTTTCTCCCTTGACCTGGCCCAGTGTCCGTCCCTCAGTCCCTCCTGGAGAGAGTCTTCCTCTCTTGCCTGGTTGTCTAGCTTCGGTCACACCCACATGTCCTCCACTTAGCTGTGGGGCAGCCTGGGAACCAGACAGCCCTGTGCTTGAATCTCGGCTGTGCCACTTACTAGCTGAGCCACTTTGGCAAAGTCACTTGACCACTCTGTGCCTTTGTTTCCTCATCCTAAAGTGTGTCTAGTGATAAAGACCTCTTAGGGTTGCCAAGAGGAATAAATTAAATCATGTTACAAACTGCTCAGCACGGTGACTGGAATGTGGTGGCTGCTCAGTTGACAGCAGTGAGGCTGTTGCTCTTTTGGTGATGACACTTCAGTTCTGCACATTCTGCCTTCGGTAGGGGTGGTAGGGCGCCTTCGCTGAGCCAAGGTATACAAGCCACACAGCCAAGTTCTGGGAGCAACCCCTCCCAGCTGTACAGACCAGCACCCCCTCAAGCCCAGGGCTTCTGCTGGGCCTTTATTAGTGACTGTCCCCCTGGTGTGGGTTCCCTGTCAGCATCCTTTCCCACATCCCAGTGGCTCTTGAAGTCCTTGCCACTCTGCATACGCTCACCACTGCCTTCCGCCACCCCAGCAAAGGACTTGCCTCCTCCTCATTTCGTAGAACAAAAAGAAGTCCACAGCCTAGATCACCTCAGCTCTCTGCCGTCAGACTTACCACCTGCCTGCAGCCACCCCTGTGTGACTCCGGTGAAGACATTTCTCCTTTTTCAAACAGTGCTTGGCCGTGGGGACTGCTACCTCTCTTTTCCTTGGGGACCTGATTCCGTTGCTATTCTCCTCTCTCTCCTGTAGCCTCGACCTCTCTCCTGGCTTCTTCCCACTGCTCCACCTGACCCACCACCCACTGCCTTGAAACTGCCCTCATCAGGTCTTAGTTTACCTTCCAGACCCAGCAGTTGACCAGGTAGTAAACCTGAGTGTCAACCTTGACTCCGACCCTCCTTCGCCTCTCACGTTCAGCCGTCAGGAGATCCTGTGAGTGCTAGCCCTGAACAGTTTTGCATCTGTCCACTGCCCTCCATCTGCATGGCCTCCACCTTGGTTCGGCTGCCTGACCTCCCAGATTCTGGACTTCAGAGTCTTTCAGTAGAGACTCTCTGCAGGAGCAAGGGTGAGTCTTCTAAAATGCATTTCAGCTCAGTTCCAGTTCTAGGTAGGATGAGGTAAGAACACTTCACTCTGTGCAGCTAGAAAAGCGGGGCAGAATGCATGGAGCAGCTATTTATTTTTATTTTTATTTTTTTTGTGAGGAAGATCAGCCCTGAGCTAACATCCATGCCAGTCCTCCTCTTCTTGCTGAGGAAGACCGGCTCTGAGCTAACATCTACTGCCAATCCTCCTCCTTTTTTTTTCCCCAAAGCCCCAGTAGATAGCCGCATATCCCAGTTGCACATCCTTCCAGTTGCTGTACGTGGGACGCGGCCTCAGCATGGCTGGAGAAGCGGTGCGTCGGTGTGCGCCTGGGATCTGAACCCCGGCTGCCAGTAGCGGAGCGTGTGCGCCCAACCGCCAAGCCATGGGGCCAGCCTGGAGCAGCTATTTAAAATAAACACCCTCAAAAGTGACTAGCTACAAGCATATCAAAGACCAGAATTTGAAGTAACACCGAACAGGTGGTGTTACTTACAATTTTTTCCTTTGCAGTATTTTCCAGGCTGGACTCAGGGGAGACCCAGAGAGAGCACCAGGAGGAGCCCTCTAGTTCAGGCTCAGGAGGAGGAAAGGGTCTCCTGGCAGTGATAGTGGCAGCAGGGGGTCTGCAGGTGCCTAAAACTCTGAGGGAAACCCTCTTCTCTAATAGGAAGAGCTGTGGTCCCAAGAGGGTGAGCAAACCCCCGTTATGTTTTTCTCTCTCTCCTCCCACCACGTGGCTCCAGACATGGGTGTAGTGATGGGAAGTGGGCAGCAGAGCTAGGTAAATAAAGCCCCAGTCTTGGACCAGAGGACAGAAAGAGGGAGCTGGGAACTGGAAAATACCAAGATATCATAGAGAGAGGACCTTGGGCAAGTGACACCATAAAGTTTTTTATGAACTCCTGGGTTCACGTCCAAGCTGCTTGCGCGTGAATCAGATCCTAAACAGCATACTAAAGACTTCGAGAACTGAACTAAAAGCTACATGAACACCAAGGTCCCACTGGCTGCCACACACGAGGAAGAGATTTGAATAGCGCTGCAGAGGCATTGAAAACGGAACCGACAATGAATCCATTGCCAAGAGAAGGCTCGTCAGAATGTGTGGCTTGAACCCAGCTAGATCAATTGCCTGTTAAAATGAAAATATCAAATTATCAACATCAGGCATAAAAGAAGCAATTAACATTACAGATTCCACAGACATAAAAGGATAATGAAGGACTGCAAACAACTCTACTCACAAATCTGACAACTTATATGAAATAAACCAATATCTCAAAAATCACGAACTCCAAAATGCACCCAAGATCAAATACATAACTGAATAATTCTATAACAAGAAAATTGCACGCATGGTTTAAAACCTTCCAAAGAAGAAATCTCAGGTGATTTCACTGGTGAATTCTATCAAACATTTGAAAAAGGAATTAACACCATTTCCACACAATCTCTTCCAGAAAACAGAAAAGAAGGGAACACTTCCCAACTCATTTTATGAGGATAGCATTGCCGTGATACCAAACTGGACAAGACAGTACAAGAAAGAAAACTTCAGACCAATATCTCTCATGAACATAGATGAAAAAATCCTCAACAAAATAATAGCAATTTGAATACAGCAATATATAAATAGAATAATATACCATGATCAAGTGGGATTCATACTAGAGGTGCAAGGTAGGTTTGGTATTTGAAAATCAATCAGTGGAATCACTGTATTAATGGTATAAATAAGAAAAAGCAAATGATCATATCAATTGATGCAGAAAAAGCATTTGAAAAAATTTAATGTCATTCCTGGTAAAAACTCTCAGCAAACTAGGAATTCCTCCGCCTGAAGGAATTCCTCCACCTGATTAAGAGCATTTTCAAAAAACCTGCTTCTGGGGCCGGCCCGGTGGTGCGAGCGGTTAAGTGCGTGCGTTCTGCTTTGGCAGCCCAGGGTTCGCAGGTTCAGATCCCGGGTGCACACTGATGCACCGCTTGTCAAGCCATGCTGTCGCGGCGTCCCATATAAAATAGAGGAAAAGGGGCATGAATGTTAGCCCAGGGCCAATCTTCCTCAATGAAAAAAAAAAGAAGAGGAGGATTGGCATCAGATGTTAGCTCAGGGCTGATTTTCCTCACAAAACAAGCAAACAAACAAACAAAACCTACATAATACTTAATGGTGAAAGACTGAATGTTTTCCTCCTGGGATCAGTAACACGGCAAGGATATCCATTCTCACAACTCATATTCATCTTCATTCTGAAAGTCCTAGCCAATATAATAAAGCAAGAAAAAGAAATCAAAGGCATTCGGATTAGAAAGGAAAAACAAAACTACCCCTATTTGCACATGACATATGGCTATGTAGAAGAGCCTAAGAAATCTACAAAAATACTCTTTTTTTTTTTTTTGTAATTTTATTTATTTTTTATTTTTTATTTTTTTTTAATTTATGTTTATTGCAGTAACATTGGTGTATAACATTGTAAAAATTTCAGGTGTACATCATTGTACTTCTATTTCTGCATAGATTACATCACGTTCACCACCAAAATACTAATTACAACCCATCACCACACACATGTACCGAATTATCCCTTTCACCCTCCTCCCTCCCCCCTTCCCCTCTGGTAACCACCAATCCAACCTCTGTCCCTATGTGTTTGTTTATTGTTGTTATTATCTACTACTTAATGAAGGAAATCATACGGTATTTGACCTTCTCCCTCTGACTTATTTCACTTTGCATACAAAAATACTCTTAGAATAATTTAGCAAGGTCATAGGATACAAGATCAATACACAAAGGTCAATCGTATTTCTATGTACTAGCAGTGAACAATTGGAAACCAGAATTTAAAAAAATAGTTTACAATGCCCCAAAGAAATACTTAGGTATAAATATCACAAAACATATAGTATCTGTATACTGTCATGTGTCACTTAACAGTGTTCTGAGAAATGCATCATTAGGCAATTTCATCATTGTGCAAACATCATAGAGTGTACTTACACAAACCTAGATGGTATAGCCTACTACACACCTAGGCTCTATGGTACTGATCTTATAGGACCACCGTTGTATGTGCGGTCTGTTGTTGACCAAAACATCGTTATACGGCACATGACTGTACTGAAAACTATAAAATGCTGATGAAACAAAAGACCAAAATAAATGGAGAGACATACATTACTCATGGGTCAGAAGATTCAACAGAGTAAAGATGTCAGTCTCCCCAAATTGATCAATAGATTTAATGCAATTCCAATAAAAATCCCAGCAAGACATTTTTTCAACATAGGCAAGCTTATTATAAATTTATATGGAAAGACAAATGAACTAGAATAGCTAAAACAATTTTGAAAAAGAGAAATAAAGTTGGAGTAATTACCCAGTTTTAACACTTATAAAGAAACTATAATCGAGACAGTGTGGTGTTGGCAAAGAGACAGACACATAGATTAATGGAACAGAATGGAGTCCAGAAATGGACTCACACAGATATGGTCAGTTGGATTTTGACAGAGGTGCAAAAGCAATTCAATTGAGAAAAGATAGTCTTTTTCACCAAGTAATATTGGAACAATTGAACATCTATATAGTTAAAAATATATATATATATTTAAACCTCCCACTTATATAAAAATTAACTCAAAATGAAAAACACAAAATTGTAATACTTTTAGAAGGAAACATAGGAGAAAATTTTTATGATGATATTAAGCAAAGAGTTCTTTAAACATGCATTCTTAAAGATGACATCAAAAGCATAATCCATGAGAGAAAAAAATTGATAAATTGAACTTCATCAAAAATGTAAAACTTTTTCTCTGCAAAAGACGCTGTGAAGAGAATGAAAAGACAGGCTGCAGACTAGCAAGTCATATATTCAACAAAGAACTTATATCCATAATATTATAAAGTCTCAAAATTCAATAGTGACAAACCAAACAACCCCCCAAAGCTCATAGAACTAATAAGTGAGTTCAATAAGGTTGTAGGATATAAGATCAACACACAAAAATCAATCATATTGCCTATATACGGGCAAAGAACAAGTGGGAACAGAAATTTAAAACACAATACCACTTATTATTGCTCCTTAAAGTAAAATACTTGTGTACATCTAACAAAACATGTATAGGATCTGTATGCTAATTGCAAAATGCTGATGAAAGGAAATCAAAGATTTGAAGAAATGGAGAGACATTCCATGTCCATGGATTGGGAGACTCAGCATAGTAAAGATGCCAGTTTTCCCCAAATTGATCTGTAGGTTTAACACAATTTCTATCAAAAATCCCGGCAAGATTTTTTTGTAGTTTTCTCTAAAATTTATATGGAAATACAAAGGAACTAGAATAGCTAAAACAATTTTGAAAAAGAATAAAGTGGAAGGAACCACTCTACCTAATGTTAAGACTTACTATATAGCTGGAGTAATCAAGACAGTGTGATGTTGGTGGAGGAATTAAGACATGTAAATCAGTAGTACAGAATAGAAAACCCAGAAATAAACACAAATACACCAAATTGATTTTTGACAAAGATGCTAAAGCAGTTTGTGGAGGAAAGATAGCCTTCTCAACAGATGGTACTGGAGTAATTGGACATCTATACACGAAAAAATGAACCTCAACCTAAGCATCATATGGTATAGAAAAAGTAATTGGAAATGGACCATGGATTTAAATGTAAAATGTAAAACTATAAAACTTTTGGAAGAAAACTTAGACTATCTTCAGGACTTAGAGCTAGGCGAAGAGTTCTGAGACATGAGAACGTGTCTAAAACATGAAAAGCACACTCCATATAGCAAAAAATTAATAAATTGGGCTTCAAAATTGAAAACATGCATTGCAAAAGACCCTATTAAAAGGATGAAAAGACAAAGTACAGACTGGGATAAAATATTTGCAAACCACTAGTCTGACAAAGGACTAATATCTAGACTATATACAGAAACTCTCAAAACTCAGCAATAAAAAGACAAACAATCTGATTATAAAATAGGCAGAAAACGTGAATAGATATTCCACTGAAGAGAAGATACAGATGGCAAATATGCACATGAAAAGGTGTCCATTATCATGAGCTATTAGAGAAATGCAAATTAAGATAGATATCACTATATACTTATTAAAATAACTAAAATAGGGGCTGCCCAGTGGCGCGGCGGTTAAGTGTGCGCGCCTCGCTGCGGCGGCCCGGGGTTCACAGGTTCGGATCCCGGGCACACACAGACGTGCCGCTTGTCAGGCCATGCTGTGGCAGCGTCCCATATAAAGTAGGGGAAGATGGGCACAGATGTTAGCCCAGGGCCAGTCTTCCTCAAGAAAAAAGGGGAGGATTGGCACTGGATATTAGCTCAAGGCTAGTCATCCTCACAAAAAAATAAATAAATAAGTAAATAGAATAACTAAAATAAAAAAATGATGATAATACTAAACGCTAGTAAGGATCTGTCGTACATTGCTGGCGGGAATATAAAATGGTGCAGCCACTCTGGAAAATAGTTTGGCAGTTTCTTACAAAGCTAAACATGCAATTACCACGTGACTCAGCACTCACACCCCTGCACATTTATCCCAGAGAAATGGAAACTTATGTTCACATAAAAACCTGTACAGAAATGTTCAGAGCAGCATTATTTTTAGTAGCAAAGTACTGGAAACTACCCAGATGTCCTTCAGTGGTAAATGATTGAACAACCTCTGGTACATCCATATGATGGAGTACTACTCCGCAATAACAATGAGTGAACTATTGATACATGCAGCAGCTTGGATGAATCTCAAAGGCGTTAACGCTGAGTGAAAGAAGCCATTCTCAAGAAGTTGTAGGATTCCATTTATATGACATTCTGGAAAAGGCAAAAACTATGGGGATGAAGAACAGATCAGTGGCTGCCAGGGAGGGGTAGAGGGAGGGTGTGATACAAAGTTATAGTGCGAGGAAGTTTTTTGGGGATGACAGAACTGCTCTGTATCCTGAATGTGGAGGTGTCATGAATCTATCGTGTTAAAATGCATAGAACTGTACAGCAACAAAAAAAGTAAAATTTACTGTATTTTAATTTGAAAATAAAATGCAGTTTTGGCTTTATCTCTTCTTAGGTTCTCCCTTGCCCTGCAGACCTGTCCAGCTTCCCCTCTTCTCCTCAGCACCCTGTCTTGCTGCCAGGCCCGTGTGCATGCTGCACCTCTTGCTCTTCTCCAGCACCCAGCCCGTTCCCACACCCTATTTCCCCTTAGTCTGCTGACCCTTCAGGGAGAGGCTGTTGTGGAAAGCCTTCCCTGAGCCAGCCCCCTGCCTGGGCCAGATGCTTGCTCTCTGCAGCCTGACTCAGCTTCTCATGCTGGTGCCATAGTGGTTAGTGTGAGCATGGACTTCCCAGAGCCTCAGATTCCCCATATGTCAGTCCACTGGAGGCTTCGATTATGTGCGACCCAGGATCCTTCCAATTCAAAGATTTCTGAGTCAGTGAGAGCCAACCTGCCTGGCTTTAAACCATGCTTCCTTACTTAGCAGCTGTGTGACCTTGGGCAAGTTGCTTGCTGTCTTTTGCCTCATTTCTCTCCTCTGTAAAATGGGCTTAATAACTAGAACCACCTCTTAGGGCTGCTGTGAGGATTGACTTAGATAATGCGTGGAAAGAGCTTAGCACCTGGCTTGGCAAACGCTCAATAAAAGTTAGCTGTCGTTATTGATGATAGTCACCTTGGCAGCTTTAAAATAATACAGGTTCCCAGGTCCCCCTGCCTTGATAAATGTGAATGAGAGCAGCATTGGGGTACACCCGCATTTTTAAAAAAGCTCCCTGGGTAGGACTGCCAGCTTTAGCGGATAAAAATACAGGTCATCCAGTTTAATTTAAACTTCAAATATACAACAAATAATGTTTTAGTATAAGTATGTCCCGTGCAATAGTTGGTACCTACTCATACTAAAATTTATTTATTGTGTATCTGAAATTCAAATGTAACAGGGCATCCTGCATTTTATCTGCCTGCATTTAACCCTATCCTGGGCAACCTTGACACCCAGCCCACTTAGGGCCTCTGCTTCTGACTCCCTGGGCAGAATCTAAAATTGAACCTACCAGTCAGAAAATAGAGAGTATCCTTTCGCTTGACACAGGGGGGAGCTAGAGGATGGTTTGTTGGCTTCTTTGCTCCTAAACTGATGTCTAAAGAAGCACCAGCAGGTTGGCTGGCTTGCAACATACCTCTCAGTACTTGGGAATCTTTTTCAGGAGATCTTCAGGTCTGCCTCCCAGGGGGTGCTGGGAGGCTGTCAGAAGTGAATACAGAGCCGGCCACGGCCTCTCTCTCTTGGGCCTCACTTCCAGGGACGTTGATCCAGCCGCTCAGGGGCTCCCTCTCTGCTCTGCCCTGCCCTGCTCCCCCAGGCTGGCCTACCCCCACATTGATGTCATAGCCCTATTCTGATATCACAGCCCAGCGCTTGGAATTATCCCAAGCAGCCCAGATTCTGCCCCTGAGCAACCAAGTCCAGTGTTTGTGCAGGGGGATGAGGGGGGGCTTGAGTGGCTGATGGCCTTAGGGGCTGACCCTAAAGAACATCTGGGCAGTCTGCCATCCTATTGCTCCAAAGTGAAAATCCTCTAAAAGGTAAGACTTCGAAGGCTTTCCTCCTGTCCCTGTTGGCTGTGGTCCCCCAAGGTGGAAATAAATTCCTGGGGAGTGTGGAATTGTTCTGGCTCTGTAAACAGCTCCTGGAAAACCTGCTGTCTTTGTGCCTTGGGGTGCAAGTGGCCTGGAGAAATGGTGGTCTCTCCTTGGTCCACTCAACACTCTTCTCTTCCCGTTTGAAGGAATGGCTGCCTGAAATGCGGGGTTTCTTACTTGTTGGGAGGAGTTGTTCATTATGGAGAATTCCTGCAAGTACTAAGTCATGGTGGGTTCTTCTGTGGCTACTTCCTCCATCTTCACTCCCTAGAGGCTGGGTGGGAACAGGGGTATGCTCTTCTCAGAACAAAGGGAAAACGTAGCCACATTCAAGCTATTAACTCTCAGACCCCTCAATCCCAAGGAGGAGAAAAGCCCCATTCTCTTAGCAAGTCAGAAAGTGTAGTGAGGTCTCTTGTGAGCTCATTAAGTTAGTAAAATATTGATTGGCATGGATTAAACAATACAATAAAAAAAAAAACCTGAATAGCTTCTCTCTGGCTTTGGTGGGCATGAAGTCCCCTGGGGTGAGCACGTTAAAATTCTTAGGGGAGGACCACCAAGCTTTGATCCTATGATCAGATATCACCCAGGAACCCCCATTTTTAGTAAACATTCCACATAGGGCTCATCCTGGCCCCCATGGATCTCATTTTAAGAAACGCGGTCTGTTCAGACTCCCTGGATTGCTTGCCACAGCTGGTTTCCCCCATTTCCAAATTCCATGTTTCTAGGGAATGGGGATTTAATTCTGTTTTACTCCTATGTATTTATTTAAAGCACTGGATCCAGAGAGGCAAAAGAGACAGTGTGGGGCATTCACCAGGTACATTCATGTCCGAGTTCTTGAACCTTGCCTTCCAGGTGTAGGTGCAGCCTTTTTCTCTACCTAAGAGGGATTGTGTCTGTGTTGGGAGTGCTATACCCTTTACTCATCAGAGACTCTCTCTTCATGGTCCTCACTTGAACTGAGAGAGTGGGAATATGGATATGAATTATTGGTCATTGAAACTGATAGTGGTGAAGGGTGTTGCTGACCAAAGGGATTGGCTTCTGTTTCTGTGGTGGCTCCAAGATGAACACTTAATGCTACCCGGAGAGGCAGCCATTGCTCGTCAATGGGTCAGCAGCTCAAGGTGGGTATTCCCTGCCTCCTTTGGCTGTAAATTCAAGTTTCCCCAAGAATGCTGCACAGCCTTCAGAACAAATAATTGCATCTATGCCTGGTTTGGAGGGTAAGTCGGTTTCTGGTTTGGATCTCTTTGGATTAGGTGGTGTCCAGCATCCAGGTGTCCAGGCCTAGAGCCCCTGTGGTCTCAATGCTTTCCTCCATGCTTCTGGTCCAGGTGGGAGGCAGGATGTGTCCTAGCCCTTGGTCCTTGTTCCTTAGCTTGTGGGACAGAGGAGTCGACCTCTCCCAAACCCTCCAAAATGTGGATGGGTCAGCCTGTCTTCCTCTCCAACTCTGCTCTGCTCTGCCTCACACCTGGGCCATCTCATCCAGTAAGAGTGAGGGAGGAGCAAGGGAGTTAAGATTTCCCTCAGCAATGCCAGGACAGGAAGTTGGGCTCACTTCAGTCCACTTGGCCAAGGAAGGGGAGGCCCTGACTGCCCACTGCCCTGGTTTTGGAGGAGAGAAAAACCAGTGCCCACTTGGAGAAATGAGGCTTGGGGATTTTGTTAAAGTGAAGGACGGAACTCTGCAGGTCAGGACAGCATCCTGAGGGCTCATTGCAGGTGGAGCCAGTCGCTTTTACTTTGCAGCTTCTGTTTGAGAACCTTGAGTGTAGTTGTTGCTCAGCAAACATGACAGTTCCAAGAGGTGCAGATAAAAGCCTCAGGTAGGACACTTGGGCTCGAGGATGCTGCAAAACTCCAGTGGTGCGATTTATTTAAACCTTTATTTTTTTGTTGTTATGGAAACTTTAAGACATAAACAGAAGTGGACAGAAGAGTCTCAGAAACCCGCACATACCTGTCACCCAGACGCAACAGTTATCAACGCAATCTTGTCTCTATGCCTCCACCCTCTTCCCCCATCTCATATCATTTTGAAGCCAGTTGGAGACATCATCATATCGTTCATTTGTCAATATTTCAGGATGTATTTTTAAAAGATAGAATGCCATTTTTTTTAACTTAACATGACCAAAGTACTATTATCTCATCTAAAAAATTAACGATAATTGGAATGACCATTTAAAGGAGCCAGTACTCTCCCTGGTGTCTTAGGGCATGTGAGGGAACTAGAAAAGAGGGTGCAGGGGCTGAGAAACACATGTATGCTTCCAGCAGAGACAGTTGGGCTTTACTCAGAGTCTGAAGAAACCAAAGAGGAAGTTAACATCCCTCAGCTGGGAGAGAATTCTGGCCCTTCCCGAAGAAGCAGGGCTTGGGCTAAGCAGGAGGTGGTGGAAGGATGGAGACTTCTGATGGCTTGGCCTTGCCAGGGGCCCCTGTAGGATAAAGGGTGAGGCATGAGTTGGAGTCAGTTCTCAAGTATCCACATGAGCAAAGGCAAGAGCCACCAGAAAGGAACTTAGCAAAGTGAGGGTATTTTGTTCTGTAGGAGGTGTTGACAATTTGGATTTAGATGTGATCCTGTGACCCATACAGATGGCAGCAGCTTACCCCTGAGGGACGCATATAAATGAGTGCTAGCTGAAAGAGGCTCAGTGTAAATGGGTCACCAGCGAGTTTGAATGTATGTGCAGAATTCGAGGAGATTGATGTTCAGTTCTCAGAGAGACTGAGTTGGATTTTCACAGCAAGGGTGACAGGCAACCTTTGTTCTGACTTTGCTTCTTCCCATAGGACCCTCTGCCTGCCCACTAAGCCCAGGAACCAGCCCAGAGGTGGCCCCCATATTTCAGTAGAAAAATAGGCATTCTGAAATGTGTTTGTATTGGGAGGTGGTCTTCATAAGAGGACTAGCAGGTCAGAGACATTTGACAAAAAAAGTACACAAAAAAGTCGTTGGCAATTACATTTGATACATTCTTACCATTAAGATGGTTTAAGCACCATCTTCCTGCCGGGGCAATTATCTTGATTACTGATTGCTTCCTTTATAACTAAAGGGCATAATAGCATCTTCCTTTGTAATTATCAGATTTGAAAGGCTTATGCTTTGTTGCCATTTAGATATGAACCAGCTTGTGGATCTGTGGGCATGAGCACCAGGATCTTACGCAGACAAGGCCATCAACTTACTGTGTCACTAGTTTCCAAGGCAGAGGGCCCCAGCTTGCCTAAACCCAAGGCAAGCGGGGCTGGGACATCTCCCTGGGTACCTCCTGCACTTCACTTTGCTGGTTTGAGCTTTGATTTGAAGATAAACCTTGAAAGGTCAAGTCTAGGTATTCTGGGCTATGGATCTGGAAGGCTGGTCTCTGTTGGGACCCCCTCAAGCAGTTGCTGAGTCTCATTTGCATGATGGTATGGAGGGGCGTGGCTTAGTAAAAGGGGTGCAAAATTTGGGATCCTGGCTTTGCTCTGAGTCACTGTGTGTCTTTGGACTAGGCCCTCAATCTCTCTAAGCCTCAGTTTCTTTGCCTGTCAAAGGGAGAAATAATGTCTATATCATGAGATGGTTGTGAGGGTAAATAACAACAACAACAACAATAATGATAATAAAATAATACAAAACAACTCTAGGTGAGATAGAAGTATGTGGCACAGCTGACAAATTCCTGTCATTATCAACAAGTGCCATCCCGGGCTTTTCAGCCTGGATCCCTAGTTGACAGTAGATCTATATGTGATGGTCTTACGCATGTAGGGATGTCTCTTAATTGCACTGGAAATGCCTTTATAAACAGGGACCTGTTTACTAATTCTTTTTTTTTTTTTTTGAATTGTCATGGTTTACTATTCAGACTCAGTTGGTGGCAAGGAACAAAAACCCACTCAAACTGTCTTAGGTAAAAGTAGGGGATTATGCTCTGGGTGCGTCCTGGAAAGACAGGATGTGTTGGCAGCTCCTCCCTCTGACTCTCCCATTTCTGGTTCTCTCCTCATGTGCCCTCATTTCCTTTCCCTGTGCAGACTGGCTTCTTTGTTCCTCTATAACTTTGTTCTGCTGGTGGGCCTGATCTGCCCTGGCTGTGCCTGGCCTCATGGTTGCTATCTCTGTGCCCCAGTTTCAAATTCTTGGGCGAGAGGCTTCGGTGCAGCTTGGAGCAGGTGCCCAACCCTAGTCATATCAGGCATGGCCAGGGGGGGTAGGGTCCTGCCTGAGGGACAACCTGAATGTGTCTAATGAGGGAGCATGAAATCCTACCCCCACTTCTGGGTCCTTCTGAGATGTGACCTCTTGTACAGACCCTTCCCTGACTACCTCCAGCCTCTGTCCAGTGGTCCCCCGCTCCCTCCACCAGGAGCAGGAGCAGGAAGAGAAGAAAAGGGCAGGCAGCAACTGTATGGGCTCCGTGCGCTCTGCAACTGCCCCTTGCCCGTGCCCAGCCCAGGCCAGGGAACCGTGGTGAGCTCAGACCCAGCTCTGGAGAGAGGCCAGGCCAGCAGGTGGGCACAACAACTATGAATTGTGGAAGAGAATCCTTGGGGAACAAGTCCCCTGGAGGCAGGAGCAGGAGGCACGGAAACTTCCAGAGGCCCTCACAGGCAGGCTGGGTTGCCAGAGAGGGCCTTATGAGCACAGAAAGAGCTGGGCCCAATGGAGGCTGGCTCTCGGCCGCACAGTGGCTGCCTCTGTCCACATGCGGCACACCTGGCACAGTGGCACCAGCAGCCCGGGGCCTCGGTGTGATTCCCACACCTTGGACTGGTGTGAGCTGCTGTCCTCCGCTGGAGGGGGTGCTGATGAGTGGGGCTCCGGGCTGGCCTCCTCCCACTCTATCAGCCTAAGTAGCTTCCCTTGTTCTGTGTCTGGTAGCCTCTGGTGAAGGGTATCTATTTGAAAAATGGGTTCCACTGCAAGAGGTTTGAAAACCGTTGGTCCAGAGCTTTCATCTGAGATCGGAATTGGCTTCAAAACTGACACTGAGCCTGAGGGTAGCAAGGGCTTGGGCTAGGGTGAAGGGCAGGGCCTGGCTGTTTTCATGATCTCCCTCCTCCTCTCCGCCCCCTACACACACAGGACAGGAAGCCTGTGGGGGCAACTCCCTGGAAGGCTTCACAGACCTTGGCCTGGGTTTATCCTTGCCCCCGTTCAGCTGATAGTGCTCTCCAGGGGCCGCCACATCTGGGGTCCTTTCTCCTCCCACAGAAAGGACAGAGGCTGTGCCCGTGCACAGGCCCTCAATGCCTGGACGCAGAAGAAACACTCCATCCAAGCCCCAGATGTTTGGTGTGCACAGTGCCACACACTCGTAGGCTGCCTTAGTCCGGGTAAGAGAGGGAAGAGTGAAGCTGGGCCAACAGGCTGCCAGAAGCCCAGAGAGCCACTCCGAGTGCAGGCAGCCTCTCGGCATGTTGTGCCCTGGCTGCCCAGGCAGGAGCTGGCGGCTCCTGTAGCCTCAGGCACTACCCTCTGTAGAGTGAGAAGAAATCATTGTAGTGGATTCGTGCGGGACCAGGTTGGAGACTGCAAACTGGGATGCTGGTGGATAAGTTCTGGTTTTAGATGACTGAGTGGGTTGTCCTCTCCTGCCAGTATCCATCTTACATTTTTCTTTGGAAGACAGTCGGAAACACTTGACTGCTCAGCGATGAGGAAGCCTCTCTTGAGGAATGGGGGTTTCATTTTAATAAGGCTCTTGAGTCTTGGCACTGTGCCTGCCTTGGAAGAAGTGCAGCTACGAGCCCATCTTTCCTCATCTCCGTTAAGCATAAGAATGGGGGAGGTCAGACTGTCCCATGGGACATCTTGTGACTGATGAGGCAGCTCTGTGTTTGCAGAGAGCTCCTACTCATAGATGTTTTGTGAGCTCACCCAGAAGTGTCGCCTTCAGAGCCTGGCGGCATCTCTGCTGGCTCCAGGCAAGCCTGTGACTGATTAGGCCTAGCTTTCCCTCCCCTCAGCTGAGTGCTGTCTTCTGTTGCCTTTGCCTCTCTGGACTTCAGGTTCCTGTCTGCAGGAAGGAAATGACGAGAGCCCCTGGGAGGTTAGACAGCTGGCGGGAGCCCCATGGGCTGTGGAGTATCATACATACACGGGATGGTTGTTGTTATGTCATGGGTGTTCTTCTCCAGGACACCCTCCTGACTCCCCCAGCCTAGGTCTGCTAACCACCCCCAGTGGGTGCTTTCCTGGCCCCCGGTGCCTCTCCTGCACTCACCACAGTTGTGGTTATTATTCACTTGTGTACTTATCTGTTTAATGTCTGCCTTCTCTGATATTCCCCATGCCTAGGCGTTGCTCATCTCAGAGTAGACACGCAGCAACTGGTTGTTGGGTGGATAAAGGAAGGGATGGAGGGAGGGAGAATGAATGAATGAATGTGAGAAATGGGTGCCTGGTGCTGTGACCAGGCACAGTGGTTCCTTTGGTCCCTACATTCTGGGTGGAGAGCCTCCAGGCCATTCAGGTAAGTTGTGTGGGGGTCCTTACAGAGGCAAGTTTGAAGAGCAAGTCCTTCCGAAGGGCTTACTGGGAGTGTGAGAGGTCAGGAGGGACTCCAAGGTGACTCCAGGCAGCTAAGCTGGAGAGACCGCAGCGGGAGTAGCAGTGTCCTTAGCAATGGGCAGTCCAGCGGCAGTCGGTGTATTTAGCCCTCCACTTGCTTCTGTTCATGTGAAATGCGGTGGGGGCTGGAGACATTTGGCTGTGAGTGAGAATACAGGTATCTGAGTTTTGCACCTGTGCAAGATCCACGTGTAGTAGTCTTCATCTCCTGAGTGGAGGGCCGGCCCCAGCCCCCAGCAGCAGGATCCTAACCAACAATGAGGGGTGGCTCTTGGCAGAAGAAAGAGACCCTGTGGGTCTGGGTCCTGCCTTGGCTACTCAGCCGTGCTATTTGGGGAAACCCACTGGCTTTAGCTTTCTCATCTCTGAAACAGGGACAGTCCAAGTCCTGGCCCACCTGACTTCACAGGGTGGCTGTGAGGCTGGATGAGTGTGTACAGGAGGAGGAGTTGCCAGGGTCACTGTTGGGGTTGTCATCATTGGCAGGGGTGTCCACCAGTAGAGTTGAGCCTCTTCAGCCCCTCCATGGGGTGATGGCCATCGTAGAGAGCATTGTCATTGGAGTCAGTACCCAGGCATCAAGCTAGCCAGGTGGCTTTTGTTAGGAATGTGCCATTATCCGGGACCATTCAGTCAGAATACTAGAGGTGAAAAGGGTGTTCCTGAACATTTCTGTCTTTTCAAAAAAAGCTGTATTGTTTTGTAAAAATACTCAATGGAAAAAGAAAAGTGCAAACCATACTGAAAAATGGATAATAGGGAGAAAAATCTCCTGAAATCTACTAACTCAGAAATGATTACTGTTAAATCTTTACTGAACAGCATTCCAAACATTTCTTTATGCGTATATACATGTGTAGATCTAGGCATATAATTTCATATCGTGGGCAAATTGCCAATATTCAGTTTTGTAACTGACTCATTAAACTCAACGTGTTGTGATCATTCCATGCCAGTGAATATACATCTGTGGCATAACTTTTTATTATAGAAACTTTCTAACAAGTTACGTACATGTATATATACACATACATATACACATATATAGTACCATGTTCTTATCATTCACCTTTCAACAATTATCAATTTATGGCCAATCTTATTTCATCTCAGCGCCATCTTCTGTTCCCCCATTATTATTATTTTTTATTGTGGTAAACATACATAAAAATAATATTCACCATTAGTGACTTTTAGCACATCTACAATGTTGTGCAACTATCACCTCTATCTACTTTCAGAAAATTTTCATCACCCCGGAAGGAAACCTCATACCTATTAAGCAGTCACACCCTATTTCCCCCTCTCCTCTGTCCCTGGCGACCACTTAATCTGCTTTCCCTCTCTTAGTTTAAAGCAAACCTCACCTGCAAACATTTTACTGTGTGTCTTTAAAAAACAAGGACCTTTTAAAAGCATAAATCAAGACCACTATCACACCTGAAATGACAATTCTTTAATATCATCACCTGTTCAAATATCTAGTTATAATGTCATTTTAATTAGTGTATAATAGTCCATTGAATGGATATAGCATAATTTAATTAAACATTTTTAAACCATTCAGGTTATTTGCTTGTTTCCCTACTATCAAAGAGAGCGCTGGGCAGGGGGCTGGGCCGGCCTAGTGGCTCAGTGGTTAAGTTCATGGGCTCTGTTTCAGTGGCCTGGGGTTCACGGGTTTGGATCCCAGGCGCAGACCTACACACTGCTCATCAAGTCATGCTGTGGTGGCATACCACGTACAAAAAAGAGGAAGATTGGCACAGATGTTAGCTCAGGGACAATCTTCCTCAAGCAAAAAGAGGAAGATTGGCAACAGATGTTAGCTCAGGACCAATCTTCATCATCAAAAAAAAAAAAAAAGCACTGGGACAAGCACCTCTGTGCTCACATTTTTTTTTTCTTGCTCTGATGTGATTACTTCCTAAGGGTAAATTCTCAGAAAAGAGATTACTAAGTCAAGTGCATGCTTCCCATTTTGATACTGTTACTGAGTTATCCTCCATAAAGCTTGTTCCAGTTTACACTCCCCTTAGCAGAAGATGCATGGCTTGGTTAAGGGGAGATGCTCCCTGGAAATATTCGTATGTTAATCTTTTTCCATAGCTCATGTAAAAGTGCCACTACTCTTCCACTTGTACAGAAATGCCTGGTTGCTCTGGCTCAGGGTCTCCCGGGTGCAATTGTAGCTCAAGGCCATGAATTGATAACTGAATGTGGGAGAAAAATGCCGTAGTGCCCACAGTGACAACCTGCATGGCCCTTCAGCCGAGGGAGGGCATGGAGCTGTCGGGGAAAGTGATGGCAGCAGCCTTGGAGAGCAGGAAGACAGAAGGCCCTATTAGTGGAGCCGGGCTGGTTTGCAGACGCGCTCATCAGTCTGGAAGCCTGCAAAGCTGGTGGGAGGAAATCAATACTGTCTTTTGGAGGAGAGGGAGGAAGAGGGAACTGGTCAGAAAAATCATCCTCTGCTATTCACTTAAACTTGATTTCCTATGCTATTAAAAACACTATAGTGACATTAAAGGAAATTTAGAAGAAGAAATGAAAACATTGCCATGATCCTAGCCATTGCCATTCTTTCGGAGCCCCACTTGTACCACACACACACCCACACAACTGAAATTGTAGCGACCATCAGTGCATTCTCCTTTCACTCAGCTTTGTAGCATCAGCGTTCCGGGCTGTTCTGCAGCCTTGGTTGTCACTTTTTATACTTGCTTCTGTTCTGTTGAGCGCTGGGCCCCAGTTTTCTTACCCTGCTGTCCTTTGGTTGGACACTTGAGCAGCTTCCAGTTATGGCCTGTTATAACTATAATGCCTCACTGAATATGTCCATGCGTGTAGCTCCCTTCTCCTGTGACACTTTCCTAGGAAAGGTTGTATTGGGTAGGTGGTGTGAATGGTATTGTGGCTCTTGATTCCACTGTCCTCTAGTTGTTTTCAAGAAGAGGATGAGTGCCTCCTCCCCAGGAGGGCACAAGATCATAAAGTGTAAGTCAGGTAGTACAACGTGTATAATCTAGAAATAATTATTCATGTATTGGGGGCACATCATCAAACTTTTTTCAGATGGGGTGCATAACCATAACAGCTTGGACATCTGGTTTGTGAGTTTTTTGAGGACCAGCACCACCTTCTACTCCTCTCTGTGTCCACCACTCAGCACAGAGTGGCATTCTACAGATGTTTGGCAAATGCTTCCGAAGGGTGGTCCGAGGCACTGCCACCTGGCATGCTGCTGAATGGATGGCCATCAGCATTTTCAGGAAACCGATGCCTTCCTGCCTCAGTCTCCTTGGCCTCCCTGCCTTTCCTGGGGTGCACTTGTTGCTGCGGAAGCTGGACAGAAGTGACTCTGGTTGGTAGGAACCCACATCCTGCTCTTCCCTGGGAGAGCTCTAGAAAGAAAGGAAGCACGGTTATTTGAAAGTATCCCCAGTTCCCTTCCAGAATGAAGTAGAAATAGAGCCCAGGGGACAAAGGAGAAGTTCAGTCTCATGCTTGAGTGGTGGGGACCCAAGGCAGAAGGACTGTGACCCCTTTGGTGCTTGGGTGTTCCTTTCCCTGCCAGTGGCTGGCCCTTGCTGCCCGCCCTGGCCCACCTGCCAAACGGCCTGGCGTTCGCTGCTCCTCTCTCCCTCACGTTCCCTCCCAGCTCCGCTGTTAGACAGAAATCCTGCGTATCCTCATTCCTCAGGCTCGCCTCTGCTCTTCAGTATTCCTTTGCTCATCATTTTTCCTTTTAGACGTGTATTTCATGTGTGACAGTCAGATTCTCGTTCAATACGAAGCAAAATCCTTAGTCTGTTTGTAGTCTATTTAAAACCAAATGAAGATGCCTGAGTTGAATTATCATTCAGGCTGAGCATCCACTCCTCAAGGGGCTCACAGCCCGCGTGAGCGGAAAGGCACAGTTATTCAGTGTTATTTAAAAACTGCGAGTCACCCAGTATCGTTTTCTGGATCCCAGTGCCAATGCTTTTGCAGTAAATATGCCACAATGATTCATTTCCTCTCAGAATATGGCAAAGTGATTATCCAGTAATAAGTCCTGGGGACAGAGTCAGCCACCAGTGAGTGGCACAGCTGCTGAAAATCTCATCAGTGAATTTTACTCAGCTGCCTCTCTGTTTAACAACCCAACACTTGTGAGATGGGGATCAATGCTGCAGGGTTGTGACTCTGGCATTTTCCACATTCCGCTGTAATGCACCCAACCACTAAGATACTGTTAAACTGTTTTGATTTATTGCCATTGGCATTTATGTATTTAACTTCTGTCAAGTCACCTTGTTTCAAGCAACCCAAAAGTAAATACCATGTACTTAGTTCTATTTTAATATTAAAAATGTTTCTTTTATCCCACTAATATATACACATAGGAATGGAGTGAAAGTAGTGCTAATAATGAAAAGCAGCAGCCCCACTCCCCCACCTTCCCCTCTTTTCATGCTGCTCCAAGAGGCAGCCATTCCTGCATTTGGTTAACTCCATGGTTCCCACCACACACTGAGTCATTTGTCCTTTGGCTCAGGCCCCAACTTGAGTTGTGGGTGTGGAGAAGCTGGTACAGGAGCTGGGGAGTCTCTTGGCCAGGGTGTCCACCGTCCACCTCTTCACCTCTCCAGTGGAGCCTGCGCTCCCCAGAGACATGCTCTTTGTGTAAAATGCTCCTGTAATGGGTTGACGTATTCTGACCTTGGGCTGCTTGGAGGAAAGGAGACCCATTTGGGATGTACCCCATGTCCTTTCCCTGCACCTAAGTGCTGAGGCTGACAGTGGGCGGTGCTGGGTCCTGTGCAGAGCACGTCTGGGGCACCGTCTCAGTGAATCGAGTAGTCCCGCTGAGAGGGAGGGAGTGTTATCCCTGATCACAGAGGAGGACCTCAGTGCCTTGTCCAAGGCTACTCTTAGGAAGTGGTGATGCTTTGATTAACATGTGTCTGCCCAACTAGACTGTCAGCTCCAAGATGAGTGCCGAGTGGGGGCCTGCCACACAGGAAATGCTCAGGAAATATTCAGGGAATGCGTGGTGGTGCCCAAATCCAAACACTGACTTTTGCAGCTTCAAAGCTATGCCTTGCTGCATTCCCTGGATGAGAACATAGTGAGCGGCAGGAACAGGTAAGAGTTGCTTTGCTTATTATTTGGTAGGGGACACCCAGGAACAGGCGGCTTTGCTCAGAAGCTGGCCCTGGAGCTCTAGACCGTAGCCTGAAAGAGTTAATGCAGCTTGCTGAAAGCTCAGGTGCTCTCCTGCTTTCTTGGAATAGCAGCCGTTTTATTACATTGAACCTCAGGGAGAGGGAAATAAAGCATGTGAGTTGGATTTTTATTAGTTATAGCACTGGTGTCCTTCTGCCTAAAAGCAGCTTGAGAAGATGATCTGCAATCACAGATTGAATCCTGTCAGAAGAGTACCTCTGCCTCCTGCAAAGGTCCTAGCCACTTGAGGTGAGGATTCTCCGGGGAACATGCATGATGGCCCACCGTGGACCATGGATTATGCGCTGGCTTTGTATGGGCTGACTGGGAGTGTCGTCTGCCCAGGGTGGGACAATGTGGGGGCCGGTGGCCCAAGTGAGCCAGGAGATGGCTGGGCTTTCAGCAGGAGGTGGGAGGTCTGACCACAGGAAGGTGCCGGGCTTCATGGTCTTAGTGGCTTACAGCAGCTGTCCCAGCTGGAGGATATGTGGAGCATAGGCTTTCTTGATGGCCAACCACTCTTTTCTTGTCTTCAATACATGTCTTAAAAAAAAAGTCTTTATTGAGGTATAATTGACATATAATAAACAGCCTATATTTAAAGTGTACAATTTGATGAGTGTGGACATATGTATGCACCTGGTAAACCATCACCACAATCAAGATAATGGACATATCCATTCCCCCAAAGTCTCCTCGTGCCCTTTTGTTATTCTTCTTCACCCCTCCCACCTCCCCAGGCAACCACTACCCTCCTTTCTGGCACGGTAGATTAGTTTGCATTTTCTAGAACTGTATACAAATGGAATTGTACAATATATACTCTTTCTATTTGGCTTCTTTCACCCAGCATAACCATTTTGAAATTCATTCATGTTGTTGCACGTATCACCAGTTTGTTCCTTTTCATCGCCAAATGATATTCTGTTGTTGGATGCACTCTAGTTTATCCATTGCCTGTTGATGGACATTGGGTTGTTTCTAGGTTTTGGCTGTTACAGATAGAACTACTATGAATGTTCATGTCCAAGCCTTTGTATGGACATCTGCTTTCTTTTCTCTTGGGTAAATACCTAGAAGTGGAATAGCTGGGTCATAGGGTAGATATATGTTTAACTTTTAAAGTAACTGCCAAACTGTCTTCCAAAGTGGTTGTACCATTTTACATGCCCACCAGCAGTGTGTGAGAGTCCAGGCTGAGGGAGCCAGCTGTTCCAGGACAACATGAGAAAGGTTGAACACAGATTTTCTTGATGAACAAACACTCATTTTGCCTTTTTAAAAATGATTGTGTGTTTTCTCAGGCATTACCGTGTCTTCTATGTCCTTTTTGCTTCAAAGAGTGGGGAAGCTGTGCACATGATGTCCTGTTCATTGGTACCCTGAGGGAATGGGGGAAGGCAGCTCACTGCAGACGCAGGTTCTGCCTGTTTTCATTCCCCTGGGGCCTTGAAATACCGCATCTCAGAAACAGGGAGAGTTGTTCAGAGAGCATATTTCTGTCTAAAGGTAAACGAATAACTCCACAATACTGCTAATACTGCGCCCCAAATCAGATGGATTATGTGAAATCTTTACGTTTGGGAGTGTTTGCATAAGAATGCAATTTATGAAAATTCCTTATTTTTGGAAAAAGAAAAACTAGCACCTTGACGGAAAATGTTCCTTTTCTCAACCTAGTATTCCTCACTAACATTGTCCCCGAGCCCTGGAAGCTTCCCAGAGCCGTGCCGAGTTGGGTCCGCCAGGCAGGTGGTGGCGAGGAGAGCTTGAGTCTCAGAAATATCCACCGTAATCACTCAGGACTGTGTTAATTAAAAGTTGTCTTCAGCGTGTGAGTATCTTTAGAATGACTGTTTCCTCGCGTGAAGACGCTGCAGAAGCAGGGACAGTGTTTTCAGAATCGCCATAAGGTGTCCACGGTCCGGCCCTGTGTGGGTAGTCTCACAGAGCTGAGTCTGCTGTAGGTGAAAATCCTTTGTTTTCATTTTTAAAACCAGAATAGTGTCTCCAGAAATAGATTTATGTATTTATGGGAATTCACTTAGTGATAAAGGTGCCATTCAAATCACTTGGAAAAGAAGGGACCATTAACAAGTGTGTTTTAAATTATATCCTTCTGGAGTTTGTTGTTATGCAAGGTGTGAAGTAGGCATCTATTTTTATGTTTTCCAAAAGTATATCTAATTTTCCCAACAGAATTTATTCTGTTTTTGAGCACTCCACTGGCCATTGATCTCTTTATCAATCCTGTGCCTGTGTCCCAAGTTTAATCACTGTGACTTTATAGTATAGTTTGACAGCTGGTAGGATAAATCCTCCCTCATTGTTCTTTAATTTCAAAAATGTATTGGGATTTTTCTGTGTAAATTTTAGAATCAGCTTAAGTTTTATTTAAAATATCCCATTGGGATTTTGTTTGGGGTTGCATTTCAATTATAGATTAATTTTTCCTCTCTAATCGTGTAAAGCGTGGACCACATTTTGTTCTTTGAATAATTTTAATCGTAAATCTGGAGCACCCAGTGCCTTGTACATGTTAGTGCTTAATATTGCTGAGTTAGAAAACTTGCTTTCTTGCTAAATTTTATAGAGGTTAGTGTGTGTGTGTGTGTGTGTGTATATATATGTGTGTGTGTATATATATATATATATTTTTTTTTTTTTTTTTTTTGGTGAGGAAGAGTGGCCCTGAGCTAACATCAGTGCCAACCTTCCTCTTTTTTGCTTGAGGAAGATTGGCCCTGAGCTAACATCCATGCCCATCTTCCTCTATTTTGTATGTGGGATGCTGCCACAGCATGGCTTGATGAGCAGTGTGTATGTCCATGCCCGGCATCTGAACCCGTAAACCCTGAGCTGCCGAAGTGGAGTGCACGAATTTAACCACTAAGCCACTGGGCCAGCCCTGGTTAGTATATTTTAGGTCAATGTATAATAAATATTTACTGCACAGTATTTACTGTCTCTCTGTACCAGACAGTGCTAGGAGGTGATGGTTTAATGGAAAACAAAACCAGTCCCTGCTGTCAGGGATCTCACTGCCTGCTGTGAGGAGGCAGACATATCAACAGAAAATCACGGTGGAGTGTGTCCAGTGCTTCACCCTGACGAAGGAACCAAAAGGAGACGCACCCAGCCCAGTTTGGAGGGTCAGGGAAGGCTGCCTGGAGGAAGTGATGTGTAAGCCAAGACCTGAGAGCAAGGAGGAATTAGTCTAGTGAAGTGAATAGAGTACAAGTGAAAGTGAGGCCCGGAGGAGGGGAAGAAAGCATGACCATCCAGAGAACTAAAGACAGTTCAAGGGTGGCAGGAGCAGGGAGGGGTGGTGTGGGGTGGGGATGTCCCAAGATGAGGCTGGAGGGACCAGCCAGGGCCAGATAATGGATCATGAAAGGCCTTCCCAGCCAGCTTCTCCACTGGAACCAAGGGCTGCCAGCTGGAGCCTGACACGCTCAGCTTTGCTTCTCTGCCTGCAGGGTGGAAAATGTGTCAGAGCAAGGCAGGTCCGTGGCTGAGGGGCCAGTGGATCCAGGTGACAGGGGGTGTGCTGGCAGAGGGTGGTGGCAGTAGAGAAGGAGAGAAGCACTGGGATTTGAGAGAGCTTCCGGGTGCAGCACCAAGCTCTGTGTCCTGTTTGTTCCTCATGGTGTCTGCCGCACCAGAGCCCAACCAAACTGGGATCTTAGCTGTGTCACTTTCCAGCCACATGACCTGGGACAAATGATCTAACCCAACTGCCCCACCCTTCTCAGCCCCAGTTCCTTTATTTGAAGAATCAGGCTATTGTGAGGATGTGTAAAGTGTCAGCACTGTGCCTGGCTGCCTGGCCCGTATGGCACCAATACAAGTGACAGTGATGATGGTGGTGGTGGGGGCAGTTTGATCAGCTGCAAAGTGTCCTTTCCTGCTGAGTAGGAAAGGGGAGGGGAAGGAATGATACCATCTCCTTTTATCTCCTGTTTCCCCAGTACCATGTTAATCTCTCTAAAATTGCCCCCGAGGCACTGGATGCAGAATCCCACCCAGTTCCCATGGAAGATTTTCCTGCAGCCATAACCCTTTGGTAGAGAGGACGGGCTCCTTTCAGCATGGAGAGCTGGTGGTGGGTGGTGGGTGGTGTGCTGAGGCGGGCCCTGGCCTCTTAGCTGCGTTACTCCCCTTTCACTTGGGGCCCTCAGTCCAAAGGCCAGATGTGCTCTGGGGTGGCTGACAAACCAGCCAAGGCCTGTGGTATGATTTAATCTGACAGATTCAAAGAGGAGCATAAAATGATTCTCAGACTTGCAGAGCTCCTGCAATTACATGTCTCCTTTCATGTAAAATTAGATTAGCACTGTAGCTCCAGTATGATGAGTCTCTAATGCCAGGGACCGTGTTAATTAATAAGTTGTAAATGTTGACTTTTGATTCAGGGCTTCTTTGGGGGTGAATAATTAATTTTTAATAGCTTTGGACAAATCTACATGCGATATCATGAAAGGACAAAAAATGGCTTGGCAGGAGCCCGTTTACAGGTACACCTGAACTATCTATTGGCCGTCTCAGAGACTGTGTCATAAAGGGAAAGATGAGCATGAAAGGTTTGCTCCTGGGGCTGTGGGATGAAACGTCAGCTTTGATTGTAGCACCCTCTTGGAAAGAACTGCACTATTTTTAAGCTTGAAAGGAGGCTCTTGAAGGGTTTACTGTGCCTTCTCTTGAGATGCGTCTTGGAGGTTGCAGGGAGAGGCTCTGGAAGGAAGTCCAACCCTGACCAGAGGGGGAGGGCCTGAGCCCGGCAAGCAGGTGGGGACCACGTCCTCTGTGCATTCAAAGCCAGGATTTCGGGGCAGTGAAATCAGCCTCCTTTTAGAAACAGTCTGACCCCTCTTCTTTCCAGATTGTACGTCTTCCACCATTTTCAGGAGTCAGTAGCTAACACAAGTGACTGAGGGTTCCTTTCCATTGACCCCACCAAGTCAGCTCAGATACTTGCAGAGAGAAAAATCAACTGACAGAGCGCATGAAAATCAGAAAAAGAGCCCCAGGACAACCCAGTGCAGCTCTGTGGGGCTCACCACATAGAACAAGTGTTTGCTTAGGTTCCTGAGTCCGCTAGAGGACCCTAAGGGGAGAGAAATGGTTTGATTGGAGATGATTTGGGTACAACCTTTCTGGAAGGCAGCACCAATACAGAAGGTGGACAGACTTCAGTTCTAGCCCTAAGAGCAAAAGGCAGAATGAAATTGCCTCTAAGAACAGGTTCTGCTCTTGAGATTCTTTCTCTGTAACAGCTTTGCTTCCTCCTCCAGTGGAAACTCTGTTCCCATTTTAGAGTATAGCTTAATTTTATTTTGTGCCATGTTTTTGGGGGTAGGAGGGATGTGAATCTCAGTGAGAACACGTGTTGTTTCTTGTGCACCTGTCTATACATGTGACGATGGCTGTCATCAGAAAGAAACCGAGTTGAGGGAGTGACTCTCTCTCCGTGCTACAAGGCGATTGGGCTGTAGAAGGAGGAGTGGGCCCCTGGGGTTGGCAGACGTGTGGTTTTCTTGCAGTGGCGCATTGGGTGTGGGCTCCTTGGGCTGGAGGCTGAGGTTGGCTGGATGACACTCAGGGCTTATTCTCTGTGTCCTCTCAAGTTTCACCCTCAGCCTGCAAGCATTCACAGCTTCAGGAAAGACTTTGCCTATGTTGCCCCACGAAAGTACACTGCACTGCTGTTGACTCCCCTTTTAGGGGGAGAGAGAAAGAAGGGATAGAAAAGATTTGACAACTTGAAACTGCATCACCCATTTTGTAGAGGTTTTGGCTGCTCCTCTAGTTTCCACACACATGACCCATGATGGATTTGGAGGGAGACAGGAAAGAGAACAAAGCCAAAGGCTCCACATTAGACATGAGAATTTAAGGAGACCTCAGTTTGGGGGCTGAATTTGCGGGGGGTGGGGGGAGTGAGTGAGTGTGTGTGTGTGTGTGTGTTTGCTTGCTCCAGTTTCTACTGCTGCTTGCTCTCTCAACCTGTGTGCCCATAGGTTTCAGGCAATATTTCAACAAGACTCTAAGCAAAATAATAAAAGCAAGCCTGAAGGGATGTAGCAAACTTCATTTTACAAAAAAAAAGAGATAGAGAGAGGTGGGGGAATACTTAATAGGTTAATTTGTTGTTGTTGTTTGAGTTGTGGTAACTTGATGAGAATCCACTGGCGAATGTGATGAAGGGTTGTTTCAAGACCAATAAGCTTTTGGATCAGCAATTTAAAAATCAGTTAAGAGATGTTTCTTCTGCTTTCTCTGTGTTTGCCTCATTGTATCATATGCTGCCTTGAAACTAAGGGGAGTAGGATCTGATAATTGGTTTTTAAATTCCCTTGCTTGGAAGGTCTTGGATAGTCAAGGCTGATGTGATCCCTGTTTCAAAGGCAACACGTTTTCCTTTGCCCTTATCAAAACCCTGCCCTATCCAGGTTGCGAGAGCTTAAACATATGTTGTGGGATTCTGCTATACAATTAGTTCTGTCTCTTTACCATATCTTTGCCACAGCCTTGTAAAAGTCAATCTTAATTCTATTTTGTGGATAGAGAAAAATGAATTATGGAATGGCAGAGTGCCTTTGGGTAACACAGAGCAGCGAGACTGAGAGGGTCACAGTCATCTCCCAGGGCTGGGTACAGGCCAGTGGGGATTTCAGGATTCTTGGCAATAAATGATTTGATTAAGAACCCAGGTAGCCTCCTTCTCTGGCCCCAAATCAGCGGGTGTATAGATAGATATCACCAAAATATAGCAATAGAGTCAGAGAGCTGATGATAAAAAAAATCCATGAACATTTATCAAAACAGCAAAAAACCAAGTATTTAGGAACCACATGCAAATGCTTCAATCACTGTGGTTTACATGATAAGAAATAGTTTATGAATGCAAGTATTTTTTTCATCTGCCATCTGCAGTATCGTTTACTGAAGAAACTGAGGTTATAAACCTTCCTGCAAATGCTTCCTGTAGGCATCTACTTGGAAGCTCATGGGTAAAAAGTTTGCATTTATATTTTTTAATGAATAGTCTCTCTTGGGTTTAATTAGTCATTGTGTCCACGCATGAATCATTTATAATCTGGATTTGCCACCAACACATGGTGGTTAAAGTCAGATGACTAGAAACAATATTTTCAAGCAAAATGTAAAATACTCTTTGGCCAATTATCATTGATTGACAATATGTTTTATAGAGATAAAAGTTGATTGGCAGCTGTTACAAGTTTTGGGTTGTCTTCTTGTCTGTTGGGGAGAAAACAAACGATATGAAAAGCACAAGCCTCAGGTATCTTTCTCACCGGCACTGTGAGGACCCAGAGCCTCTAACGCTCCCCAGCCGCCTGACATCAGAGAGGTGCTCTGAGCTCGTGAGAGTAACATTAATAATCACTGCCATATGCACCTGCTGTGTGCCTGGCATTTTTACATGCTTGATGTGTAATCCTCCAAGCAACTTGCCCACAGTCACTGAGGTAATAAGTGGCAGAGCCTGGCTTTGAACCCAGGTCTATCCGACTTCAGGTTCTTTGCTCCATCCTGTCTACCATATTGTCTGAAAACTGAAGGTAAGAGTGATTAAGGTTGTATTTCAGCTAAAAGGTTGATTTAGAATAAGTGATTTAAGTTGTACACCAATGTTCATAGAAGCATTATTCGCAGTAGCCAAAAGGTGGAAGCAGTTGTAGTGTCCATCAATGATAAATGGATAAATAAAATGTGATATATCCATACGATGGAATGTTATTCAGCCACAAAAAGGAAGGAAATTCCAACACATGCTACAACATGGATGTTCCTTCTCTCTCATTTTTTTATTATTAATCAAGCATTTTTTTATGATTTAATTCTTTCCTCTATTCATTCTTATTTGTACCTTCCTTCACTCTTTTAGTAAAAGAGATTATAGTAAGAATCTTTGATATATTATAGTCTACTTTATTTTTTTATTTTATTTTTTGTGTGAGGAAGATCAGCTCTGAGCTAACATCCATGCCAGTCCTCCTCTTTTTGCTGAGGAAGACTGGCCCTGGGCTAACATCTGTGCCCATCTTCCTCTACTTTATATGGGACGCCACCACAGCATGGCCTGACAAGCAGTGCATCGGTGCGCACCCGGGATCTGAACCCCGGGCCGCCAGCAGTGGCACGTGCGCACTTAACCGCTACGCCATGGGGCTGGCCCCTATTATAGTCTACTTTACATTAGTACTTTAAATTAGTAGTAAATACTTCCCAAACAATTTAAAAACCTCACAAGTTAAATTCCATATATCCCCTCTCACTCTTCATATTATTATTATATATTTTACTCATATATGTTATAAATTCCACAAAGCATTATAATTGTTGTTTTAAGCAATATATTTCACTACATTTAAAAAAAAAATTCTGATGTTCTTTTCCCTTTCTGCATTTCTTTGCTTCCATCTGGGACCATTTTCCTTCAGTCTAAAGAACTCTTTTAGTATTTCTTATGATACATGTCTGCTGGCATTGAATTCTTTGCTTTTTGTTTTTTATTTTGCCTGAAAACATCTTTATTTTACCTTAATTTTTGAAGGATCTTTTCACTGGGTATAGAATTCTAGATTAGCAGTCCGTCCTTCCTCCCTTCCCCCCGCCTCCCTCCCTCCCTCCCTTCCTTCTTTCCTTCTCTCCCTCACCCCTTCCTTCCCTCCTTTTTTAAGCTTCAAAGATCCTATTGTCTTCCTTCTTCTGTATTTTATATTGAAAAGACAACAGTCTTATTGCTTCTTTGAAAATAATATATCTTTTATATTCTCCAGCTGCTTTTAAGGTTTTTTCTCTGTATTTGATTTTTTAGGACTTAATATGATGTGCTTAGGTCGGGTTTGGTCTATAATTGTCCTTCTTGGGGCTCACTGAGCTTCTTGAATCTGTGGGCTGAGGTCTTTCACCAGATTTGAGAAAATTCATGGCCATTATTCCTTCCATGACTGCTTCTGACCTACATTCTCACTTCTCTCTTCCTCTTGTGGGGTTCGAATTACATATATGTTAAACCTTTTGACTATCTCCCACATGTCTTTTATGCTCTGTTCTGTCTTTTCCATCTTTTTTCTCTCTGGATATTTTTAATTACACAGGGTTTGACTTCAGTAATCCTGCTTTCTGCTTTACCCATTCTGCTGTGAAACCTCTTCAATGAATTCAATTTCAGATATTGTATTTTTAAATCCTAGAATGTCCATTTGATTATTTTTATAGATTTCCAGTACTGTTGAAATGTTCTGTCTATGTATCCATTTTGTCCTTTTTTTTTTAACTTATTAATCGTAGTTATTTTGAAGTTAGCTTCTCACCACTCAAGCTGCTTAGGGCCCAGTAGATACACCAAGTGGCTCTTCTCACTGGCTCTTGAAACTTCAGCCATCTGTATTTTTGAAAGTTTACGTTTCTCTTCTGTAGTGTTTTCTTTGGTTTCCCTGACTGCCCATGAGCTTCATGCAGGGAGAACGTTAAGTCTTTGAGAACTTCCCAGGAGCTGTGAGGACACAAGGCCCCAAATTTATGGAGATGTGGCTGCTTGGTGACTGCAGAGGGGAATGCTGACCTCTGGGCTTGGATCCACCTAACTGATAGCCCTTTGGTCAGTCACGGAGACAAGGATGGTATTCAGGGTTGAATTTTTTTGTTTTCCTATTTTTACTCCTTGTATATCACAAGTTCTTAACATTATAAACATATTTACAAGGGAAATAACTGATGTTAAGCTCAATTAACCACCTAATTTTTAAAAAATTCTCTTTGACTCTTTGTTAATATATATTTTTGTTAATATATATTGTTACATTTATATATATAATATATATATTGTTAATATATATATTTGGGGGTTAAAAAAATTTTTTTAGTGTGGTAAAATATATATAACGAAATTTGCAATGTTGACCATTTTTTTCCCCCAGAAAACTCAGAGTAGTTGAATAATCTTAACCATTTTTAAGTGCACAGTTCAGGGACATTAAGTACATTCTATTGTTGTTGTGCAACTATCACCACCATCCATTCCAGAACTCTTTTTGTCTTGTGCAACTGAAACACTATACCCATTAAACACTAATTTTCTGTTTCCTCCTCCCCTCAGCCTCTGACAATCACCATTCCACTTTCTGTCTCTACGAATTTGATTACTCTAGGTACCTCTTGTAAGTGGAATAATACAGCATTTGTCTTTTTGTGACTACATTATTTCACTTAGCATAGTGTTTTCAAGGTTCATCCATGCTATAGCATGTGTCAGAATTTCTTTCCTTTTTAAGGCTGAATAATATTCCATTATATGTATATGTCACATTTTACTTCTCCATGCATCTATCAAGGGACACTTGAGTTGCTTCCACCTTTTGGCTATTGTGAATAAGGCTGCTATGAACATGGGTGTACAAATATCTCTTCCAGACCTTGCTTTCAGTTCTTTTGGGTATATACCCAGAAGTAGAATTGCTTGACTATATGATAATTCTAGTTTTAAGTTTTTGAGGAACTGCTATACTGTTTCCATAGCAGCTGCACCATTTTATATTCCCACTAACGGTGCACAAGCGTCCCAATTTCTCTACATCCTCACTAACACTTGTTATTTTCTGTTTTGTTTTTGTTTTAATAGTAGCCATCCTGATGGATGTGAGGTGATGTCTCATTGTGGTTTTGATTTGCATTTCTCTGATGATTGGTGATGTTGAACATTTTTTCATGTGTTTGTTGCCCAATTTTATGTCTTCTTTGGAGAAATGTCTTTTCAAGTCTTTTGCCCATTTTTGAATCAGGTTGTTTTTTTGTTGTTGAGTTTTAGGAGTTCTTTATATATTCTGGTTATTAATCTGGTATCAGATACATGATTTGCAAATATTTTCTCTTATTCTGCAGATTTTCCTTTTTACTCTGTTGATAGTATCCTTTGATGCCCAAATGTTTTTAATTTTCAAGTCCAATTTGTCTATTTTTTCTTTTGCTGCCTGTGCCTTTGATGTCACATCAACAAAATCATTGGAAAAACCAATGTTGTGAAGCTTTTGTCCTATATTTTCTTCTAAGAGTATCATTGTTTTAGGTCTTACATTTAGATTTTTGATCCATTTTGAGTTAATTGTTGTACATGGTGTTAGGTAGGGTCCAACTTTATCCTTTTGCATGTGGATATCCAGTTTTCCCAGCATCATTTTTTGAAAAGACTGTCCTTTCTCCACTGAATAATCTTGGCACCTTTGTCAAAAACCCTTTGACTATACATGCAAGGGTTTATTTTTGAAGAGCCATTGGGTTTTTAGAGCTAAAAGAGACTGCAGGAATTAGTTAATCCAGTGCCTTCTTATTACAGATAAGGAAACTTGGGCCCGAAGTGAGAAAGCAACTTGTCCTGGGTTTCATGGCTACTGTATGACAGAGCTGGGAGTCCATCCCCAGCCTGATTTCACATCTAATGCTTTTTAAATGTTGGTTGCTAGTTTGCTTTTGTTCCTAGAGTAGAGTTATGTCAGTCACTGCTTTGATGGAAGCGGTGAATACATTTTCCTTTCTGCAGAAAATGAATTGTGGCTTACCCATCCCCTCACCACTCCTGTGGAGCAGTCACTGGCAGCAGCTGTGTTTCTGAGGCATTACTACAGTGAGAATAGGTTACTCAGCCTGTTCGGTGGGTTCCAATTTGCCCTGTCATTTGGTTTGCAGTTATCTGAAGAGTTCTGAAAACAGCTATGTAATAACATACTGCAGAATGCCTTCTTAGTCTTGTCCTTATCACCCATTGGCAAGGAACTTGTTCTGTGGATTCTCTGGCAGCCTAGAGCCTTTCTCCGCTGTCTGCCATCCCAAGGTCAGCTTGGCAGGATGTGGCCTGGGGGTGAGGAGAGAGAGAGAACATGAATTAGATAAAATTCAATATCAGATTTAAAATTATGCCATTCATTGGGGCCAGCCCCATGGCATAGCAGTTAAGTGCGCGCACTTTGCTGCTGGTGGCCCGGGTTCGGATCCCAGGCACGCACCAATGCACCGCTTGTCAGGCCATGCTGTGGTGGCATCCCATATAAAGTGGAGGAAGATAGGCACAGATGTTAGCCCAGGGCCAGTCTTCCCCAGCAAAAAGAGGAGGATTGGCATGGCTGTTAGCTCAGGGCTGATCTTCCTCACAAAAAAATAATAAAATAAAATTATGCCACTCTTGGTATTACCTGTGCTGGGTTTGCTCATTCAAGAACTGCTGAGCACCTCTCAATAGTGCTGTGAACATGTTGCTGGGAACTGACAGGCCCCCACAAAAACAGAGGACAAGGACTCTTGTAGACTTTCTGGAGAGGTAGGATGCCTGGGCATGGAGCAGATAGCAGTATGGATGGTTGGAATGATTAAGTGTCTGGTGCATGGTACTGGCAGGGAGTGCTCTGGGGCTCAAGGAGGTAGAGGTGGAGGCCAAGGTGAGGAGCCATGCCCCAGGACGGTGAGCATGCACCCCATTGCACCAGGCCTAGAACTGGCCACGCAGCACTTAGGAGCACTTCTGGATTAAGGACTCTGCAGTTCCAGTGGATGGATAGGGAACCTAGATTCCAGGTGAGGGATAGTGGAGCAGAGGCTCAGAGTTGACAAGGGACAGTCAAGGTCATGAGGCAAAGACTTGAGACATCATGGCCAGAGGGCAGAGCTGTCCTTAGGGGGTCCTAGGAGATGAGGTAGAGAGAGGGTGTCTGCCTGGGACCCTCAGGATTAGGCTAGAAGTTGAACCTCACTTGGTCAATAGCAGGGTGGTGGCATTTTAAGTTCGTAACAGGGTTAGTGACAGGCTTCTACCAGGTGTCTTAGGAAGAGTCATGTGGCCAGAGAGAAGGTTAAGAGGAGGCAGGAGCCCAGGAAAGAGGCTACCATGTTGAACCAGGGAGAGAGGAGCAGGGCTAGGTCCAGGTCCCCAGTAGGGTCAGAAGGAAAGAATGGGCCAAGGGAGTGCTGGTGGAACCTCAGGCAGGCTGGGAGGGAGGAGGAGGGGGCGAGCCACAGACATGCTCTTGTTTTCAGGGCATGACAGAGGGAGTGAAGCACAGCTGGGCTGGGAGGGCAGAGAGTGGATTTGGTTGGGATTTAACAGCAACATTGGTAGTACAGGTGGCATTCCAGGCAGGTGAGGTGGTTTACTAGCTTTCAGCAGCAGTGGCAGTCATGTCTGCCCACCAGGATGAGAGTGTGTAGTGAGAAGGTCAAAGAGCCTGAGCCCTGGGGCAGAGAGAAGAAGAGGGCCTGGGGTAGAAGGGGATGAGAATCCACTTCTGGCGTTTGTGGATGAGAATCAATGGAATGTGTTCCAGTTTTTAGGCTTTTCCAGAACCTAGAAAATAACTAACTGAACTGAAATTTAAAATCTTGCTGTATGGCTTGGATTGTTTCTGTTAGTTCCAAACCCTGAATCTTTTGGGGTCTTCAGTATAAATGTGAGCATGTCATGTCAGTAGAAATTCTGGGCTTTGTGTAAGTGGGGGGGGTGTGTGTGTGTGTGCGTGCAGAAAATGGGCTTTGCCGAGTGCCTCACTGTCTCCTGGAAGGTGAGGATGCAGACATGCTGGTGATTGTGTTAGACAATTAAAGGAATTAAATTGAAGGAATCCTTTGTCACAAAATCCTCAAGAAATTCCATTCCAAATGAGGAAATGCACAGAGAAAGACTTGAGACTTTCCTCATAAGTGTCCACATGTCCCTTTGGCAAATGTTGGGTGTTTGGAAGGCAGTTGGGCACCCCATCCCCACATCTGATGCCTGTGACCATTGCAGCAGGAAGCCCACATAACCTCGTGCTCCTGGCTCCTGACTTGTTTCTTGTCTTTGGATTTTGATGGTATGTTACTTAAAAAAAAAGAAGCTCTTGGAAGTAATTTTCAAAGGAGAAAAAAAGATAAGTTAAAAGACTGAAGAGGTAGTAGTTTTATTTATTCTTTAATGCACCACATGTGGATTGTGATTATTCTTTCTTGATGTGAAAAGTGAAGGAGCCCCTGCCCCCTGCCTGCCACGTTTCCTGGATAGCGAATGCCCACTCCTGTTCCCGCGGTGCCCTCTGTGAATGTTTCAGCTCTGCACTCTGTGCAGCAGCCACAATCCGTGAATGTTTGAGCAGAGTCTCTCATGCCTGCTTGGACAGCATTTATTAACTTCGACTTAAATTCATTGCATTTGGGGTTCCCTTTCAAACGGCAGGGAGCTCAACCAAATGGTAAAAATGAAGATGTCTTTGGATTTAAATTAATGAGACATAAAGGTTGTGGTTGCTTTAAAAAGAATTAGGCAGAGTTGCCAGTTTAGTCCAGTGAAGGGAAGGAGCACTTCGTCTCAGACTCCAGAAAGGCCTGAGGGAGGCCTTGAGATGAGCAGGGCCTGGGGTGTCCAGATTATGGATTCCCCTCTGCTTGGCTAGACAGACAGGGCACGTTGTCTCAGACTTGGAACCAGAAGGAGCCCCACTGCACCCCCATGTCCCAAAGGAGAAGCTGAGGCTCACTGAGGGCAGAGATGAGGGTGGCCCAGCTCATGTTTCTGGTCTGTGGCAGAGGCAAAGTCAGAAGCAGGACCTCCTCTCCCCTCAGTCTAGGACTTTCCTGGCTGGGGGCGGGGAGGAGCAGTGGAAGGGGTTTGAACAGAAATGAAAAACGTGGAAGCAATTCTGCGTGATGTCACCAGGCGCCAGTAGTCCCATCTGTTGGTTGATTGAGGCTCCAGCACCAAGGATGTAGGGGAGGGAATTGGATTCCAGGAGGGGATGGGCCCCCAAGGGCCCTCCCTCCCCTAGTTCCCAAGGCAGACTCTTAACTGGTTAACTCCTTGCAACCTGAGGGCATATAACAGTGAGAAATGCGAGCTTAAGCCAAAGTCCACCTAAGGGACCCCGCCCCCGCTGGGACCAGGCGAAGGGCCAGCCCTCTTTGGCCTGGATTGGGCCGCGATAGCACCCTTAGTGCCAGGTCGGGTTCCGGGCCTTACTCGCGTATTTCAAGAGGCTGAGCTGCGCTTTCCGCCCCCGCCCGCGTCCCGCCACGGAGAGGTCGTCTTTGTCTAGCCCTCTGGGCGGGAGGAGAGCGCTAATACCTGCTCAGGACGGGGGTGAAGGAGGCGCGTCCGGTCCTGCGGGGACTGGCAGGTGGCCTCGCGCGGCGCTCTCCGCTCTTGGAGCGGGACGCTGCGGGGCGGAGCAGGCCTCTTCGGGAGGGTGGGGAGGAGGGTGGAGGAATGCGGACCGGGCGCGCTGCGCCCCTGCCGCGCTCAGGCTGACTGACCGGCGGGCGGAGTGGGGCGCACGGCTCCTCTCGACTTGGCCGCGCTGGGAGCGCGCGGGCTGGCCGCTGTCCGTGGTGCTGAAGGGGACGGGGGAAGGCGGGTCCGGGGCCGCCAGGCAGCACACACCCAATCCAGGGACCGCCCTCCTTCTCCCGGGCTCGGCGCGGCGGTGGCAGCCGGCACTGCACCGAGATGGACTGAGAACGCAGTGCCAGGAAGGCGGCGGCGGCAGCAGCTGCAAGAGCCCCCGAAGCCTCGGGAGCCCCTCCCTGGGGTGAGTCGGGGCAGATGGAGCAGGGATGGGGTGGGTCCTGGGGCGTGGGATTTCTTGGGCCTTTAAATTTACATTCCCCGTTGTGAATTTCTTCTAGTCTCGATCTTGAGCAGCCTACACGGCTGAGGGCTCAGATCTTTGCTCTGGTACTTCCCTAGACAGGGATAGAGGGCAGGCCCCTCTGCCCTCACAGGCCAGGGACAAAGGGTTTAGCCAGAAGTCTAAGGACAGTTGTGAGGCATGTGCTCCTCCCCACCCTGAGTGCAGCCCACTGCATGGCATTGGGAAGGGCTGTTTGCCCAAGCGGGTGTCACAGGGGCAATACCTTCTCCTCTCTGTGCAGGGGGCCAGCCCTGGGCAGCCCACCCACTGGAATTCAGCCCAAACAGAGGCCAGCCATCTTTTAGCAGGGAAAGCAGGCTTGAGCCTTCACTGGGGCTGCAAGAGAGAGGTAAAGCCCTTTCCCTGCCTACTTCCCGTTTCCTTCTGCGCCTGAGCTGCCGTGATCAGGGCTTCAGGGGTGAGGGTCACTTCAGTGCACCTGGCTGTTGTGAGCGAGCTGGACTTAGGAGAGGGGCTCTGGAGTGGATACTGGGCAGGCACTCCCTGCTTGTGTGTGTGTGTGTTTTCCCAGCACGCAAAGGGGATTTTAAACTCCGGTGGTGCCTGTCACAGCAAAAGCCCTTCTCCAGCCAGCCTGTGCCTCTGAGTAAGCAGTTTGGGGTCACGCTGGGCAACTACCCAGCCAGAGGAGCCTTGGGCTTCCTCAGTCCCTAAAGCTGCCCCCTCCTGCCTTGAGCTATCCGCTGAAGGGGGAGATGTGTTTAAACTTGATGGGTCACCTCTGCCTTCGATCCTACCAGCACTCGCTTCCCATCTCCATCACCTGGCAAGGTCAGACAGATAGACCTCTTGTCTCCTAGAACCTGAAGGGTGGGCTGTTGGGGGCCTTTACTGCCTTGACAAAGGACTTTTGGTGTGTTGGGGAGGTGAGGGAGTGGAAGAAAGGGGGGTGGAGGTGGAGGGACCCTCCTCCAAGGCCCTGGAGAGGTCTAGTTGTGCTAGAGTCCAAGCTGTGTGAGGTGCCTGTTCTAACCTGATGGATGTAAATGAAGCTTCTGAATCTCGATAGGCTAATGCTGGAGAACCGGGATCTATGTTTTGTTCCGTCTGTCTAGCCTAAGCTATGTGTGTCAGAAGTGACTCTGGTGGGCAACTTCCTTGGATCTTCAGATGCCTGATGGTGTCGATGAAATGAAAGAGAGGTGGAAAAGATGTTTGAGATGATGTGCTGGTTTTAGGGTCAGTGTGAGCTGCAATAGTGCTGCAGTGCTGATGGAAATGCATGCCAAGAATTTGCCAGCATTACTGGGCATAAAGCAGACCACTAGGTACCCAGGTACCATTTGTCTCTTGCCAGTTTTCTATAGAGAGGGAAGGTCATAAGGGGGAAAGTATAATAACTGCATGTTTATGTTTACATTATTCTTGACCACTTTTTTCCACCCAAAAGTATTTTTGTATTGGGTAGGTAAGTTTTTACCCTACCACGTAAACACTTTGTATTTTGGCCAGATGAATAAACCTCTTTAGAGAGTAGTTGCCTGGAGGGACGACTGACTGATAACTGTGCTTTGACATCCTTGCTGACTTGTTTCATAAAAATATGAAATCTAAAAGGTATAATAGCAGGCCGTCTAAGCAGCAGGCCCTTGCTTTTGTTTTGGGAAAACAGTGTATTTGAGCTTTGCACGTTGTTTGTTTTGAAAATAGATTTATAGACCAAAAGTTTTCTGTAACTAGATCAAGTTGGGGTATATATATCTTTAGCATGCTCCACACCTGTAATGCAATCAGGCTACCTATTTTTTTTTCATAGTCTGAGCAACTTAAAACCTTCTCAATAATTAAGGTGAGCTCAAGTTCTCCTCTAACTGAGGAAGATAACATTTGAGGATTGACTAGGTGATACATAGTCTTAGATCCAGCTCACAGTCTCTGGTCAGAAGTCCTGCTCTTGGTTGTATCACATGCAGGCCTGCATCTATGCACATTATAAAGTGTGCATGAGAAATATGAACAGAACTTTTCTGGGAGATTTCTCAAGGCCAAGGCTGAAAATAAAGAAATAGTGATGAATATTTAGCAATACAACAAATTTCATTTTAGTGAAAGCAATTGCTTTTGGGTTCCTGATAGAATGGTGTTAGGGATGGTGGCGACATCTGTGTTGTGTAAATGAGTGAAAAGAGGCCCAGCTTTGTAAATTGAAAGACCTGGGTTTGAATTCTCATTTTGCCTCTTATTAACTGTATGCCATGATTTAGCCTCCCTGAGCCTCAGTTTTTTCATTTGTAAAATAAAGAAAGTAACACCTGCCTGGTTTGTAAACTTAGCACAAGATTGTGGGTGCTCAATGTTACCTTTAATATCTCTTGCCATAGGTAGACTGTGGTTATCAGAGCAATGTGAGTGTGTTAAGGCAAAATCCCCACATACTGGTGTTTATACTCAAACTGTGAAGGCCATGAAAGGACCCAGTAGTTTGCCTTGAGGTAGCCTGGTCCTGCTGGAGGTGGTGTTCCCAAGGTGGGGACTGTCCATGGGTCTGCTGTCATCCAGGGACCTTGGCTGGCCAGCAGTGGAGCTTGGGCAAAAGGACAAGGGGACTGTTCCTTCCAGGAGAAATGGAGCCTAAATGCCAGAGGCCATAAGGTATCTCTGTTCAGAGAAACCCTTCCAGGAAAGGATTTGTGGTAGGGGAGGTTTTGTTGCAGGGAGAGGCTGCCGCTGTCCCTCCAGAGGTTTTCTCTCTTTGCTACTGGTTTTCCTCCAACAATATGTGTCTTCTCCTCCTGCTTATGTCCCACATGCACCATGGTAACAGCAGCTAACATTGGGTGGGAGCTTACTTCAGGCCAGGCTTTCCTGTAGTAACTCAATCCTCATAACAACCCTGTGAGATGACAACCATTGCCATCCCTGTGATACCAATGAGGAAACTGAGGCTCAGAGAGTTTAGATCGCAGGTGCCCAAGGTCTGACTGCAGCACCTGCCTCTCCAGCACGAGGAGAGGGCCTCACAGATGAGCCAATGACACAGAAAGGAGGAGCAGCTTACCATGGTCACCCTGATCTCCAGGCTCACAATCCAGTGCTCCCTCCTCACACCAAGGTGACAGTGCCTATTGCTGGGTGGCAGAAGGATGAAGAATAAGCAGGGGTTAGGGTCAGCTGGACAGAATCACAACAGGAGGGGGTTAGTGGCGAGTGGCCAGTTACTTCCCTTCCAGGCCTGCCAGATCATCCCTTCCTCACCCACGGATGGGGCTTGTGATCCAGCAGCAGGGACCGCAGCCGCAGCTCTAAGCAGAGCTGGAAGGTGAAAGGGCCCTTGGAAGTTAACGAGGCCAGCCTCTGGTGATATGAAGAGCCTGAGGCCCAGAGAGGGAATGACTCATCCATGAAGGGGAGTGGGGAGGAGGGTCTTTATTCCATCCTACAGGACAAAAGCCCCTCCTAATGGACTGCTCCAGCAGTGCCTTTCTGGGGAGCCTGGGGTGTTGCTGGTAGCAACATCAGAAAGGGCATCCTAAGTCCAGGGACCTCTGCCATTCTAGAGATGTCCCTGAGGTGGACAGCTCCCTCTGCCTCTGGCTCCCCTGCCCTGGAAGCAGCTCCATCTGGCCTCTGCTGGCACATGGTTGCATTTACAGACAGCATTGATTTCTATTTCCTGGGGTGTTGAGGTAATTTAAAGGTTATTCAGTTGAGTTTCTAGTTCCCTTGGCTTGAGATCTGTCTCCAAAAACACCTGCTGCTAACAGCCTGGGTACCAGGCATTGATATAAAAAGACTTGCTTGTTGCCCATAAACCTGAATTATTTACGAAGTGTGTGGCTCTCTTATAGCTGCTTTGCACACGTGCCCCACCTCAGTGGTTACTTAATGACTGTACCTGTGAGCTTGCTTTTTTAATTGAACGGCATTTCATGAGGCTAAACCGATCCCTGCTCCTGCAAGCATGCTGCTCTCCCTGGGCTGCCATTTTCAGTCGCTGGCCCCCATCCTCTTATGTCTCCTACCCTGAACCCTAGCCCCTGTGAGCCTCAACTTCCCCTCCTTCTGCCTGAGGCCATGCCCTGTCCATTTTCCTACCACAGTTTCTCTAGATTCTATCTCTTCCCTCAGGCCATGCTGCCACTGCCCTGATTCAGTTTCTCATTATCCTTTTTGCAATATCCTTTGACCCAGCTGCCTCCCTGCATCAGGCGGGCCCCTTTTAGACTTGCTCCTGTATGCCTCAGGGAGATTAATCTTTCAGGAACGCTAGTTTTGCTCTCCTGACAAACCTTGCCTGGCCCCCTGCTGCCTCCAGCATGAGGGCACATGCCTCAGCCCAGCCTGGAAAACCTTTTTGCAGGTGGGCCCAGCTCCCTACACTGCAAAGCACAGAGCCAAGGGCTCTCATGCAGCCCGGCTCTCCCTCCTTCCCCATGCATCCCTCCTCTGACTTTTCCTCCCCTGCCTAGACCCAGAGCACACTGGCTTAGTGATCCATTCACAGGGATTGGCTGAGCCTCACTGCGGGTCAGGTTCAGTGCTGGCACCAGTAATGCCAAAGTGAGTGTTGTGGGTTGTATTGTATCCCCAAAAAAGATATGTTGATGTCCTAGCCCCCAGTAGCTGTGAACGTGACTTTATTTGGAAATAGGGTCTTTGCAGATATAATCAAGTTCAGATGAGGTTAGGAGGGTGGTCCCTAATCCAGTATGACTGGTGTCCTTATAAGAAGAGGGAAATTTGGACTCAGACCACACACAGAGGAGAAGATCATGTGAAGACACAGACACAGAGGGGAAGGTCATGTGAGGATGGAGGCAGAGATTGGAATGATGCTGCCACAAGCCAAAGAACACCTGGGGCTACCAGAAGCTGGAAGAGGCAAGGAAGGATCCTTCCCTACAGCCTTCAGAGGGAGCGTGGCCCTGCTGACACCTTGATTGTGGACTTCTAGCCTCCAGAATCGTAAGAGAAGAAATTTCTGTTGTTTGAAGCCACCTAGTTTGTGGCAGCCGTAGGAAACTAATACAGTGAGTACGACCCCTTCCTCGCCCTCAAGCTGCTGACCATTTGCAGGGAGACACACAAGATCCTCATGAGTCAGTGTAGCAAATGCAGCAAGAGATGTGCGAGGGTGTGATGAGAACCCTGAGGAAGGGCCCTCCTCCAAGTAGCCTTCTTTCCCCTCTCTGGCGGGGGCAACTGTCACATAAGGCTTCCTTAGGGAGGGGAAGTCCACAGCCAGAGATGACAGGAGCCAGCCAAGGGAAAGGCAGGCAGGCATCTCAGGCCCGGTGAGCAAAGGCATTGGAGGGAGGAGCAGCAGGTGAAGCCAAGGAGCGGGGAGTAGGAGTTGCTGAGCCCCACAAGGCTTAGCTGCTGGTGGGCTATGGTTTGCCTAAGAATTTGAACTTGAACTTGCTGCTTTGGGTATCAGGGAGCCATGGAAGGGAAGTGACAGAGAGCAGATGGTGTTTTCAGGAAATTGTCCCCATGGCAGCTTGAAGGATGGATCAGAAGGGGTAAATATGGAAGCTGAGACCTTGTAAGTGAGCCGGGGCAGGGGCTGACTCCCCAGGTGGAGAAGAGGGTATGGATTTGCAAGCTATTTTGAATTTCACATCACCAAGACTTGGGGACTCATTGCATGTAGGGGCCTAAGGAGAGGGAGAAACCACAGGAGCTGACCCTCGGGTCTCCAGCCTGGTGCCTGGGACCAGAAAGAATTGTCTGGAGCGGGAAAGATTGTCATGAGGGAGCAGAGGAGAGGTACTGGGCTCAGTTGGGGACAGGTTGAGTGTGGGGGACGTCTGTGGCCATGGAGATCTAGAGTTTGGAGGGGAGGACTATACTGATGGTACAGATGGGGAAACACAAACAAGGAGATAGGACAAGGAGCCGTGGGCATTGACACCATCACTTAGAAGTGAGGGCTAAGTTCTGTCTGGGAGTGGGGGGAGAGAGGAGGTTGGAAGACAATGGGTGTGTGGCAACAGGACCAGGAAGCAAGGGGTTTCAAAGAGAGGCAGTGGTGTGACTCTGCCCTACCACAGTAAGGGCCCTGAGGAGGGCGTCAGACAGGGCCACTGCATTCAGGGATGAGTCTTCTGAGCAGCAGCTCTTCTGTCACTTCTTGCTTTTCCTGTGTCTTCCGTCTGCACTTGCCTATGACATCCTCTCTTCTTTTCTGGCACCTCTCCTGATACCTTTCTGGACCATGCCACCCAGAGCAGGCCTGGTGAGGTGAGCACAGGTGGATGCCTGGACGCTCACACGGTGGCCTCTCCTGGGCCTCATCTCTGAGCTACAGCCATTACTCTCAAGGTCACTGGTGTCCATGGTGGTGAGTGTCGGCCAGCAGCTTAGCAGCTGAGGGTGGGCTGAGGCCTGCAGCCTGACAGGATGGTAGGTGCCTGGGCCTCCTTCCCCGCAACACCTGGTTGCAGCTGTGTCCGTTCTTTGCAGGGCCCATCACCATGGGCGGCTCTGCTCCTCCGCATCGTGGGGATTGTGCCACGGGTGCGCCAAATGATCCAGCCCCTCTCTGACTGCTGCCTGCCAGGTTGGTCTGTGTGCACTGATGTGGTGGCTTCTCTGATGTGACTTCTGGGCCCTCCTTCCCTAAAACTGACTCATTATGCACCTCCGTTGGTGCCTGACCTTCCACCATTAGAGGGTCTTTTGTAGGGTCTCATAGGTTTCAACATGAGCAGGAGTTGATTCTGGCACACTGTTTCCAATTGTAATTTGTTGAGAGATTACTTTAGTTAGGAAACAAGATTGTAAAATAGTTAATGATTCTAAATATATAACATAAAATTTAGTCATCTTTTATTACCTCCCTCCATCTCGCTCCCCTCCCAAGAGATATACACACCCATTTGTTAACTTTGGTACTTTTCCAGATCCTTCCCCATGCATTTACAAAGCCATATAAGTACACACACACCCACGTACACATATTAACACATATATAGATGAGATCATATCGTGCATATTGATAAGCAGCTTGCTTTTTCCCTTATCAGTATATTTTGGAGATCTTTACATGTCAATGCAAATAGACCTAACTCATTTTTAAAATAACTGCATGGAATTCCGTAGTATATCATAATTTATTTAATCATTTCCCTCTTGATGGATAGTTACGTTCTTTACATTTTATTACTATTTCAGAAAGTACAGTAGTGAACCTTCTTGTACCTGCACCTTTGTGCAAGTGTGTTAAGTTTTTCCATAGCATAGATTCCTAGGAATGGAATTGTTAGTTACAAGGGCATGCCCATGATAAATATCAACAGACACTATCAAATTGTCAGCCAAAAAGAATGCATAAATTTATGTTTCCCAACAGTATGGATTGTCAACAGAGGCTACCCCATCATTCTTTGTTACTCTGATGGGTGAATGAAAAGGCATTTCCTCACTCTGTTTTGCATTTCCCTTATTACCAAAGAGCCTGAGTATACTTTTAACTGTTTAGTGACCAGTGATTGACCAATCATTGACCATTTTGTGACTTGTATATTCATATTCATTGCCATTTTACTGTTTAGATATTTGTATTTTTTATGCTGATTTGTAGGAGCTCATTCTAAGTTATGGTTATTTCTCCTTTGTTGGTTATATATTTTGCAAGTATTTTCTCTTTGTTGCTTATCTTTTAACTCTGTTTATAGTAGCTATGGCGCTGTGGATTTTCTAAACATTTATATTGTAAGATCTATCAATCAGAGGCTTATTTTTCTAGTAGTGGGAAAAAATGGAGCTTGGAGATTTAAAATATTGTATTCTTGACCCTCCTCTGGTCTGTGCTCACTCTTTGACTTTGAACAAAACCCCTTAACTTAGCTAGACTTCAATTTTGCAAGCCATGTAACACTGCTATCTGCCCTGCCCAAACTCACCCCAGCTGCCATGAGGATCATGGAAGAAGCTGTCTTAACAGGGCTTCATAGCCATTCTGACCTTCACAGGTGAACTAACTCATTGATGGACTTTAAGACCCAGTCGTCCAGCGCAGGCCTTGTCTGGGGCAGTGGTTTTCAGAGTGCCAGGACCCTGCCTTTGATGTGGTTCGCTTTCCCCGGGTGTTTTTTGAGTGCCCACCCTAAGCTGGTGATGACATCCTCATAGCTCTGCATAGGAAGGTGTATTAATTTGCTCAGGCTGCTGTAACAAGACACAGACTGGATGGCTTAAACAATAGAAATGTATTTTCTCATAGTTCTGGAGGCTAGAAGTCCAAGATCAAGGTGCCAGCCGGTTTGGTTTCTTCTGAGGCCTCTCTCCTTGGCTTGTAGATGGCTGCCTTCTTGTTGTCTCCTCACCTGGTCGTACCTCCATCTCTGTATGTCTGTGTCGTAATCTCCTCTTCTTATAAAGACACCAGTCATATTGGATTAAGGCCCACCAATATGACCTCATTTTACCTTAATCACCTCTTTAAAGGCTGTATCTCCAAATACAGTCACAGTCTGAGGTACTGCAGGTTTGGACTTCAACGTGTAAATTTTGGGGGACACAATGCAGCCCATAACAAGGAGACAACACTGTCCCTGGATGAGAATCATGGAAGTGAGGCTCAGAGAAACTCCAGTACCTGCTCCGAGTCACCTAGTAAGCAGGTTGCGGATCCGAGCTCAGGCCCATGTGTTTGACACCTAAGCCCAGGCTTCCCCAGGGCAGCCTGACTGATGTGAAGACGGTTTTGGCTCCACTGCCCTGATTTCTTGCTCTTTGGTCCCAGCCTGTGTCCCTGACATTCTGCATCATAGTTCACATTCCCTGAGTGGGGCACCTACTCCCAGCCGACTCTTCTGTACCTTCTTGGTCTCCTTGGGAAAGGGTTTCAAATAATGAATCACTTGATTGAATGTGCTTGTTCAATTTTTGTTGTTGTTGTGGGAAAGATTGCACAGTAAGATAAAGAATATTTAGAATATAGGAAATTCCCCAGTAACCTCACACCCTCACAAAAGTGTTTTTGATTTTTGCACATTCCCTTCCCTTCCCCCCTCTGCACATACACTTGTATTTCACATATTTGGCATCATATTAAACATGACACTTCATGCTCTGCCTATTCTACCCCACATGACAGCTAACAGTCTCCCTGTCTTTATAATGATCATTTTAATGCTGTGTAATATTCTGCATTGTATGAGTTGATATACTCTAATGTTTGGAATCATCTTCCTTGTTGAGCATTTGCGTTTCCCATTTGTGCTATTATAGATAATGATGCAAAGAATGTCTTTGTACTGAGAGCTTTTTGCCTATCTTGAATTATTTCCTGAGGGAAAATTCCCAGGAGTCAGATTACTGAGTTAAGGTTGGGAGCATCTTAGGGCCTTGATGAGCTATAATCTCTTTATGGAATGAATGTCCCCATATTCCATGCCACCAACAGCAAATGAGCATGCCAGCCTCACTGTAATCTCACTGGTGTTAGGTGTTAATTAAATACATTTTAACCATTTTAATATACTTAAAAGGATACCTACCTCAAGCCTGCTTTAATTTGTACTTCTTTAATAACCAACAAAGAAGAAGGAACATTCTGCAATAGATTTGTATTTTCAATTCTTTTTATTGTCACTTTCTTTAAAAAAAAAAAAGGAATAATCGAAGACTAGACAATTGGAAGTAATCCCTTGGGAATAAGATCTCTTTGACAGTCTTGAGGGATTAGTTGGTGAAATTGATATTTAGACTTCAACAAGCAAAAGGCCTTTTGGTCAATAACTGACATAAGCAATGGAATGAGGCCAGCTGGGCCAGCCACTTCCGGGACTAGAAAGGGCTGAGAAGAGGCACTGTCCTCAGAGCTGCCTCGTGGGACCTGACCCCAGTTCCCTGAGGGGTCCTCCAGGTGACCTGGTCCTCAGGCAGGCTCCCCTTCCAAACACATGTGCAGGGATGCAGTGTAGCCCCTGGCTCGCTCCAGGGCAAAGCCTGCACGTCTCAGCTCCCAGAGGAGCTGGGGTTCAGCCTCACCCACACGTGGACAGGAGGGAAACTCGTATGGGGCCAGGCTCAGCTCTGCCTCTTCAGCTGCCCCTAGCAACAGAGGGCACATGTGGGCAGAGTCAGGCCTGGGCACTGTCCCTAGTGAAATCTGTCTCGGTTTTCCTTTTTTCAAACTGACTTGAATGGTGCACTCTCCCCCGTTTCATTTTTCTGATCTAAAATAATCAACGATGAATTGAAAATTTTTTCCCTCGGAAGTTTATTTTAATTGCCTAGCAACACATTATCATAAATTGCTCTCAAATTAATTCTTCGGCTTCAGTGCAGAATCATTTATTAATGATGATGGCTGTCAGCGTCTGTGCATGGCTATTCATAGAACACTGCTGTTTTAAAGGGCTTCATTCTTAAGATATCCCCACAAGGAACTTGTATGCTAGACAGACCCTTGGAGAACTTGATTCTCCAGACAACGCGGAGAAGGTCACTGCCTCTCTTCTGTGGGCCTGAGCCCCTCATGAGTGATGAGCCTGAGGCCCAGAGGGGGCACCAAAGGTCCCTAATTCCCACAGTCGTGGAGGGCTGTGGCCAACTCAGGTCGGGAAGTCACCATCAGATTCTGCCTCTGTGGGACTCCCAAGCCTGTGCCCACCTCTGCGCAGTCCAGTCAAGGGCAGCGGTGCAGAGGAGAAGGGGCTGCATGGTGTCGTGTACAAGAAATGCTGTCTGTGGACGGTCAGGAGAGGGAGCAGTGATGGAAGGCTTGAGAAGGCAGGAAGGTGGTGTGGGTGTATAGGCTGGGCCAAATAGGGCTCCTGATGAGTGGTTAAGTTGCTTTCATCAATCAGTTCATTGATCAATTGATTGATCTGTTTATTCCTATGCTCATTCATTCAGTATGCGCCTACCATGTGCGGGGCCACGCTGGAGGCTGAGAATAGTGAGAAAAGACCAGTCTCTGCCCTCAAGGAGTTCACAGTCTGGTGTGGGAGACAGAGAAGTAAATAGGAACCCAAGCAGGGCACACTAGGTCCTGGGAAAGGAAACAGCCCAGGGCATTCCAGGAGCCCAGGCTCAAAGAAATTTGCCTGTGATCCTGTTATTTTAACATTTCCGAATATGCGTAGTTTTCACACAATCATAACTATATCATATGATTTGCCTTTTTCCCTCAGCATTTTGTTTTTAAGCAGTTTCTTATTTCTGCAGAGCCATCACATACATAAGTCTAAATGGCTCCATGATATGCCATGAAGTAGATGAAATAAACATTCACCTGCTGTTAGACTCAGGTTGCTTCTAGGTTTTTATAACAAATGGCATTGGACTCAGAGCCTTGTGCTCCTTTCCCATTGTTCACACTGGGCTAGAGGGTATGGACGTGCTTGTGGTTGTTGTGCACTGCCACATGGCCCCCAGAGGCCTCACACTAGTTTCCAGGGACTGTTTCTCTGTTGCCTCCAGTACTGGAATGGGCAGCAGATACACCCACCCTTCCATGCACATACGGATATGTATGTACGAATTTTAGTCGAGTGAGTGTGTGTGCCATATTACTGAGCAAAGGATGGAACATATTGGAAACAGAGTCTGATTAACAGCGTTCTGGTAGCAAATGGAAGTGGGGAGGCCAGCCTCTAGGGAGGCTGTTTCAGCAGCAGCCCAGATGGGACGTGACAAGGGAAGTGGCAATTATAGACATGAGAGGAAACCAAAGACTCTGAAGTGACCATGTGAGCTGGTCTTGATATGAGGTCAGATATGAGCTTAGAAGGAGGGTTACAGCTGTCTCCAGGGTTGCCAGCACAGAGTATTTACGGATCAGTGGGCCTCAGGACGGTTATGGAGTTAGTGCACTTGGTTTTAGGAAGTCACATTTAGGGTGCTGGGGGCCATCCACCTGGAGCTGTCCAGGAAATCAGATTGGAGGGCAGGAGCAGGGCTGGGGGTCAGCCTCACCGCACATGGACGAGAGGGAAACTTGTATGGGGCTCAAGGCAGCCGGCAGAGCGGTTGGAATTACCCATCTGTCATCTTATGCTTGGTCTTGTGGCTTTCTTGCTGCTGGGTCAACTAAGACTTCAGCTGATGTATCTTCTTCTTTAAAGACAAATTGGCACCCTTCTGGCTGCTTGTTAAGCTGGGTTGTAGATTTTTAAGTATTTCATATGGGGAGAATATGATAATTGTTTGATGTGACTTATAGTGTAAAATAATTATGTAGAAAGGAGAAATAGTGTGTATATTTGCCTTAGTAGGACTGCATGATTTTCTTTTGTATTTCTCTTTACTGTTTTAGTTTCCTGCCTGGGTGTGTCTTGTTCCCTATCTTCTCCATCACGACTATCAGCCAGGTTTGGCTCTAGCTGAGGGTGGGAAGACTAAGGAAACAGGGTCAGTGACCCCAGCGTTCGGTTCCTGTGAGGACAGCTCGAGGCACTCAGCCCCTCTGCCTTCCCCTTCCTTAGCGCTGAGACGGAGGGCACAGCTCTGCGTTTGAAAGATTCTTCCAGCTTCCAGAGTCCATGATACTCAGCGTCTGGTTAGTTATCCTGGGTTGGATTTATTCTTGCACATGCAAATCCTTTAAAAATTCCCTGTGTTTCTGAACATTTCCCAAAGCATTCAGGACACTGCTCCAGTCTCACCCCATTTGCCTTATGAGGCCTCTGGGAGCCCAGGGAGCAGTATTCTGCTTAAGGGACTCCACAGAGCATGGTTCAGAGTGTGGCCTCCAAGGTCAGCCAGAACAGGCCGGTTCCAAGCCTGGTGACCCTGGGCAAGTCACTTTACCTCAGAGCCTTAGTTTCCTCATCTGTAAAAGAGGGTGTTGCTGGAACCTACCAAACAACACTACTCAGTGGGGATTAAAGAAGTGTAGGAAATATAGGTAAAGCTGGCAGTCCCAGCACTTGGCATTCAGTCAGCATTCCATCACTGGTAGCCATTCGCATCATTATTATGCTCTTCATTTTATAGCTAAAAAACCAAGGCCCGGGTAGCAAAATGCCTTATATCCCCTGAGCCAGTGAATCTAACACAATTGCTAATGATTAATTCTCTAGGTAATACAGGTACTCAGTTGCTTCAAAGGCCCGGAAGGGAATTATTGACCCAGCACCACCTTCCCTGAGTCTAATAGTACATATTATAACAGGAGCTTCACTGTATATTTGAAAACCTTAGTGAAAAATTGGTGAAAATTGATTCAGTTTCAGTAAATTACATTTGATAAATTCTGTTGACTGAACTCCTGTGAGGAGGCGGTATTGGGGAGGGCTTTGTCAGGGATGGAACAATGGCTAAAACCCAGTCCTAGGGCTCAGAGTCTGTAGTCCAGTGGAAAATACAAGACATAAACAGGGCAGATTGAGGTGGGGCTCAGGGCCAAAGAGTGGGGCCAGCCCAGGTCTGGACTGCCTTGCAGTGACTGTGTGTTCAAGCCAAAATGTCAGTGTGGCCAGAGCAGAAGGGAGAGGAACAGGATGGGCCTGCTTGTGGGCACCTGGAGACCACTGAGTGGAAGAGTGACGGAGCCTGACACACGTTGGAATGGCATCTCTCTGGCTGTTGCATTAAGTGTAGCCTGTGGGGAGCCAGAGTGGAAGCAGGAGACCTGCTGAGAGGCTCTGGAAAGTCCACAGGCAGATGGTAGTGTGTTAGGGGGTGGTGACACAGGATGGGATCCTGATGTGCTGACCACCTGGAGGTGAGTCTAAGAGACAGAGGAGTCAAGGATGACTCCATGGTTTCTGTCTAGAGCAACTGGGAGGATGGCACTGCTGCTCGCTGAGGTGGGGGGACTGGGGGGAGGTTGGGGGCACAGGTCTAGGGGCACCATCGGAATTTGGACAGTTGGGTTTGTGATGTCCATCAGACATCCCATAGAGAAGTCCTGCAGGCAGCTGGACAGGCGAGTTGTGTTCAGAGAGGTGTGGGCAGAGACTGACAGTTGTCCCTAGATGACCACAGCCCTGGGGTAGCAGTACCAGGGGAGCCTGGTCTTCCTCAGAGACAGCGGACAGGTGGCTGTAGGTAGCCAGACACAAGTGCACTAGCCGCCACAGCAGAATCAGAGGGTGACCAGGTCTCAGAGGTGACCCCGATTTCCTGGAATCACCGTCATGCCCCAGACCATCACCATTTCCCATGTGCCTCTCGGCTCTCAGGGGCATCTTTTACTTTGAAATAAAACAGCGCCAAGCCTGCTGCTGCAGGAGGCGGCACTTCGCTCGGATTTTCGCATTCGAATGTGACGTGTAAATGGGGAGCCCGCCTGGCGCCCGGGTGCCTAGGGGTTACACGGGCGAGCAGGCGGCTTGTGGGCCAAAGTCACGCTCCGGAGGGAGGGGAAGGCTCCCACGGCTCCCTCAGCTCCCTCAGCTCGGCTGCCACGGCACCGACGGGGTTAACGGGCTCTTGCACCGGGCAGCGGGTGGGCGGCAGTGGTGCATTGTGGTAACGCGGCGCAGGGACCTGCGGCGCGCCTGCCGCCTCCGCCTGGCGGCCCTCCGAGCTGTGCGCACGTCGGTGCGAGCCCCCGGGACCCGGCGCCATGTAGCGCCCGGCTGCTCGGAGGCTGCCCCGCCGCGGGGATGAAGGGACGCGGCTGCTGGGAGACGGCCTCCGTGCGCTCCTTCTGCAGCCCCAGCTGCCTGAATAAATTTAAGAAGGGTTAGTGTTGCCCGGCTTCCGCCCGGAGGCCCGACTCCCCGCGCACGCCCGCCTGGCGCCGGGCTTGCTGCGTGATCAGTCCACGCGAGTCTCTGATGTCGCTCCCTCGCAGCGCGGGGAGCCTCGGGGAACCCCTGTCCCGGTGCCCCGTCGGCGCGCGCTCCGGACTATCTTTACGGGCAGGGCGTTATGGAGAGGGGGCTGTGGCTAGAGACGTGTCTGGCTGATTAACCTCTGCAAAAAAGAACCGAAGTATAATCCAGAGCTTTCTGGAAAGAACGGAGAAATGGCAGGTCCGTGTTTAATCCACCCACCTACCCCTCTACCCCAGAGTCCCCTTGGGGCCCACATGCCATGGAGTCTGGGCAGAATTGCTGCTTTGCCCGCAAGGGCCTAGTCCTGGGGCCACCCGTGGTGTCGACTGTGCTCAGGCATGACCCACCCTCTCTTCTTTGCCCTTTGAGGAAGCTGGGACAGAACTGGAGAGTCACTACAAAGTGGCCTCCTGGGTTTGAGCAAGGGCCAACCCTGAGGATGCTACCCCCAGGGATGGTGGTCCTGAATGACAGTCCTGGGCTGTGTAGGCACTATGCATGCCTGAGAGCCCCTTGTCAGCATTAGCGGGTAACCTTAGCTGTCTCAAGGTGAAAGCCTTGCAAACTCGTTAAGCTCCTGCATGCAATTCCTGATGCTTGAAACCTTCATTATTGGAGATTTTGCATGAGTGAGACTTGCTGTGTTTACTTTAATGAGAGTTTCTGTTATAATTTGAAACTCGGGGAAAAAAATTAGGATTCTTTGACCCTGTAGACCTAAAAGACACAGAGGCAGTTAATTTCACTTAACACCAATTTATAAGAAACAGCTTCTTTTCGAAATTAATGCCCTCTGATCTGTAATAAACCTTGTAATTAACTTTGCCTACTGACTGGTCACGCTAGTGGCTTCGTAAGGCCCTGGCCCAGTGCAGGCATCCCTGAAGTTGCAGACTCCAGGCCTCAGCCCCAGAGTCACGTTTAACCATGCAGATTCTCCTGAAAATACCATCTGAAGACTTAGCGTGTTTGTAATGGTAAACATTTGAAATTTATTTCATGGGGAGCTGATACTACGGCTCCATCTTAAGAATCTTTTAAAAAAACTTGCAAGTGAGTTTTGTCCAAAGTATGTCTTCTGATTTAGAAGATTGATCTTAATTTCCAGTTTTTATTTTGGATATGGTATCATTTTTAACGCAGTTATATTCTTTATGCAAAGTTTAAATAATGTTTCTGTTATCAATTTGGATGGATTTATTCTGAGGGTGAATTTTGGAGTTAGGAAAAAAAAAAAAGAAAAGGAAATATGTATCATTCGGTGTTAAATTGTTTTTCTTCTATTGGTCTGCCTGACGATTTTCTTGGTTGCCATTCTCTAGAAGATTTGCTGCTAACAGGAAGCCTTGGGCCTGGTATCCACTTGCTTTCTGCTTGGTTGTGGGAGGGATACTCACCTATGTCTGGAAGCTCAGGTGTGCCCAGAGCAGCTGCACCTCAAGGGTGGTGACGGGTGACCTCTTTGATTGCCAGACCCCTCTGGGCCAGGCCTTCCTTCTTACCCCTCCTGTCACTGTTCCACTCTGCACAGTGGGTCTGGGATGAGGAGCTCAGAAAGTGGTGTGTCGGGCACGGTGCTTAGAGCAGGGCCTGGAGCAGGGCTTGCTGTGCGAGCCAGAGGAAGCCCAGGAGCCAGCGCAGCAGTCAAGAGCAGCCAGGACTCCGCCTCAGCGTCAGAGTCCCCAGGGACAAACTGCAGAGTGTCTCCCTTGGGTGCCTTCTATGAAGGTGGGCCTAAGAAGGCCAGAATGAAGGAGTTTTTGGGAGAAAGTGGAAATGTCTATTTTTAAATGTTGGCCAAAAAACACTTTTTAAACACTCTGTAAGTGTTTAAACAGAACATTTCTGCAGGCAGGATAATTAATGACTATGAACCTTTCTGGCTAAAGAGAGAGGAGTGACAGGCAGAGATGAGGGCTGCAAGAGGCCTGGTTAGCTGTCAGCTTTGGGTGGTGGGAGCCTCCTGGCCCCTCACACTGTGAGTGTGGCAGGCAAGGGCATGGGGCCCTCGTCCCCAGCATGCACGTGGGGTGACACTGGCCTCATCTTTTAAGACATGTTGAAGGGTATTGAAATGAAAGGTTACTGCAGACAAATTTCCCCTTAGAAAAGGGTCCCAGTGAAATTGCATTACACCCCTGAGCCCATCGTTGTGCAAGTTGCAGGGGATCTGGGCTCGCAGCCTGCCCAGGGGGATTAGGGACTGAGGTCCAGGCAGTGACTGTTTCAGTGGCAGGACAGCATCTGGGCTTATGGAGATTCATCACATGGGCTGTTACTCTGGGGGGTCCCACAGCATAGCTGGGGTGTCAGGGGACCTGGGTTCTTGTCCTGAGTCTGCTGCCGGGCTGTGTGACCATGGGCAAGTTCTGCCCCTCTGTGGGCTTCAGTTGCCCCCACCCCTGTAAAATGAGAGGAGGAGTGGATTGAGAAGGGCTGGCCTCCACCCTGCTCTCGGACTTGGGCACGGGAAAAGGAGGCCTGGGGAGTCTGTTGACAGGAGGCTGCTCCTCAGCAGGCAATGGCGTGTTCAGACTGCACGTCTACTACATGCCTGACCTTCAGCCAGCTTCTCAGCCTTTATGACCCTCAATTTCTTCACCTAAAGGATGACATTAAACCTACTTACCGGGCCGGCCCCGTGGCTTAGCGGTTAAGTGCACGCGCTCCGCTACTGGCGGCCCGGGTTCGGATCCCGGGCGCGCACCAATGCACCGCTTCTCCGGCCATGCTGAGGCCACGTCCCACATACAGCAACTAGAAGGATGTGCAGCTATGACATACAACTATCCACTGGGGCTTTGGGGAAAAAAAGGAGGAGGATTGGCAATAGATGTTAGCTCAGAGCCGGTCTTCCTCAGCAAAAAGAGGAGGATTAGCACGGATGTTAGCTCAGGGCTGATCTTCCTCACAAAAAAAAAAAAAAACTTACTTACCCAGCAAGTTGGCTGGGAGGTTAAAATGAGATAATATGTGTCTATACCTACTGATCAATCATTCTATTTATTTGTGTCTCTCTGAGCTTCAAACAGAGCCAGGCGCCACAAATGGGGAAGTGCCCCTTCAGGGTCTCTCATAAGCTCTGAATTCAGCCCTTGGCAGCTCACTCCTTTGCCTTTGTGTGTGTGCACCTGTGTGTGTGTGCAGATGTGTGTAGGCTTCTGCATCTTTTCTGGTCGGAATGCAAAGCTCTGAAATTGCAGAGAATAGGGACCCCTCACCCTGGCAAGGTAGACTTACCAGAGGTCAGGACCAGGCGGCCTTGGGCGGCCCTGCCCATGACACTGCTGAGGTCGCCACTTTCTCATTTGGGACCTCAAAGAGCCCCTACGTGCCCACCAGCCACCCTCCATCTGATTGGCCGCACTTTTTGCAGTATAGAGAGCTGAACTCAGCTTGGCAAAGACTGGGTGATGTGTCAGGGAAACAGGAGGGGATGGGGGATGTGAGTGCCAGGTACTTGAATGTTCTGAGGGCCTGTTATTTTGATGAGGTTTTTTGCACCTTTGAGTCCTAGGACAGGTACCATTCTCAGAGAAGGAACCTCTCAGAACATCAGCTGAGAATTGCCATAGGGTGTAGGGTCCTTCAAAAAGTCACAGGTGGAGTCCTTTGGGGGAAGGCTTCCCGAAGTGTCTGCTATTGTTCCCTGCTTTTGTGTCTGCTGGGGTCCTTGGAAGGAAGGACTAAGACCTGAAGTGAGGGACTGGCTTCCTGCTCTAATCACCTTCCATGTGGATGCAGAATGGCCTCCTAGTGCCCAGGGATTAGCGTCTGTCGTCTCACTGGGCCTGGCATCACAGCCAGCCCAGTACAGCCTCACTCTGCTTTGCCCACTCAGCTGAACGTCCTTGCCTATCCCTCATGTTTTAATCAAATTCATCCTCACAGGCCCAGTGCCCATTCCAGTTCCTCCTGGAACTGGAAGCTTCTCCCTCACCCCCTCAAGGCTGGAGGTGACCCCTCCCCTCATAACTCTCCTGGGGCTGCCTTCTGCAGCAGACTGGGTTGTTTCAATGCCAATCTTGCCCTCCTCTGAGGCTGTAAGCTCCCAAAGGTGGAGGCTGGGTCTCACCCACATCTGTGATGTACCCCCCACCCCCAGCACTCATCACCTTTGCATAGTTACTATTCCATAACCAGCCCACCAGCATAGAAGTGAATGGAGGGAAGGGCCGTCTGAGGCCAAGTGGCAAGGAGCATGTTTGGCTGGTGTTTTCCCTTCCACTTGGGGTCCTTAGCCTCCTGTTTTTCCTCTGGGGTTTCTCCTGGTTCACTGGTACTCTCCTGACTCAGGATTGGAAAGATAGGTGGAGTCTGTCCTGCCCCACCTCTGGTCCCACTATGCTGAGTGGCTCCTCTGGAACAGCTGGGGAGGTGAACAACTCAGAGGTCTGCGGAAGGGGAGGCTCTTAGGTGAACCTGGGGCATCATGAAGAGCTTCCTGGAGGAGGTGACACCCAGCTGGGTGTTGGAGAACGAGTGGGACAGGCAAGTGCTCAGTTAGGTCTGAGTGAGGTGTCAGGGCCTCATGACAGGTGAGAGGCATGAGTGGGCCCCGCTGGTGGCTTGGGCCAGAAGGACAGGTGGGCAGGAAGGGGTGTGAGTTCTGCTGGCTTTGGAGTTGGTGTGTGGCTTATGAAAAGGAGGCTTCAGGGTAGCACTGACCCCATTAATGTCTTCCCTGCACCCAGGGAGGGGAAGGACATTGGTCTTGTGAGTGGTCACCATTACTTGGTGTGACACGCGGAAGCAGGACATTCTCTTGTAGACATGTCACCTGGTGGAGCCTCTGTCTGCTTACCTGTAGGATGGAGGTGGTGACAATTCTACCTGGTGAATTAACCTGATGGCAGTAATATGTATGAAAGCCCCCACTCCTTCCTGGCACATGGGAGCTGCTCATCATCATTATTATTATTATTACTTTTTGGATCCCCCCCACCATAAGTATGGCTACTTGTATGTGTGCACATTATTTTACCTGTCAGGGGAGCAATGTTTTACTGCTATAATTTTCACAGAGGCTGAGAAGGACAGTTTCATTGAGCCAGCCTGCCAAGGCAACTGTGAGATCTTGTGCATGGTGCAAGTCCAGTCTTTGGAGCCAGATGAGATCCAGGGGTGATGCGGGAGAGGCCAGTCCATCTTCCCCATCTGGTAGGGCGAGGCTGCCATGGAGCATGATATAAGAGGGGAAATTTGAAGCCCTTGGCACACATAAGGTGGCTTTATCCATGATAGCAAGTAAAACAGTTATTGGCCATATCATTCTACAGATGGGGAAACTGAGACTAAAGGAGGAGAGGTGACTTTCCCAAGATCACGCAGGCAGAAGTGGAACCAGAGCCTGCACGCCCTGCCAGCACTTCACATGATGGTGGAATGGAGGGTCAAAGGGCAGGGGAAGGCTATAGACCAAGAATCTGCAGGACTCTCAAGGAGCCTGGCCTGATTGGAGGCCACAGTGGGTGGGCCTGGGGCTCAGTGTCTGGGGCAGAACCTGGGGAATGTAGAGTGCACTGATTTGGGGGATTCCTTGTTGAGAGAGGCTAAATGCCAGGGGAACGTTTCAAAAGTTTCGACGCTTTTGAGTCAGAGTGAAGAGCAGTAAATGGTAAGAGAAGACAGAAGAATTTGTCTTTTCTATTTAGCAGAAAATCTGGCCCTTCACTCTGTGCTAAGAACTGTCCTAGCAGCTGAGTGGGGCAGAGTGTCCACAGTGGGTAACAGGAATCCAGCCCAGAGGGGCTGGGCATGCTAGAGCCCCGCCAGCATCCTTCTGATCCCCCACACTGGTGCCTTCCCTGGGAGGGAACAGATGATGGGTCATGGCCCTGGCTGGCCAAACTCAGAGCCCAGGAGGTGCTGGTCATGCCGTGTAGAGAAGATTTGAGAATATTCTCACAGCCTGAGGAGCACAGGAGTCCATGAGCTCTGAGGACAGGCACTGCCAGGGGGCAGAGAGGTGACCTGGGAGCTAAGGGGTGGGTTGGGTGGCCTCCATGCGAGGGTGTCCTAGGTAGAGGGAGCAGCGTGCTGGGGGCACCGAGCAGGACCACACACAAGCGTGCACGTGGGTGTCACTGTGTGTTGGGGGCTGGCCGACAGGTATGGAGATGGAGAGCTAAAGGCAGGAGGTCGGAGGGTGGGGGAGAGGTGGGCAGAGCAGGCTTCCTCCAGTGCTTTGGATTGGCTGTGCAGAAGCCCACCCCACAAACAGGTGCCTGTGCCAACTCTGAGCCCCTGGGTGGTGCGTGGACCACTGTCTGGATTGTGCAGGCTCAGAGAGGAAAGAGGGTGACAATCAGGAGTGACCTCTGCCTTGGGGGCAGCAGAGAATAGGAGCCAGTTACATACTCGTGGGCTGTTCCCTCAAGGAGCAGCATGCCAGTGAGGAGGGTATTGGCAGAGTGGGGCTGATGAGGCTGTAATGGGCCCTAGGCTGCCCCAGCCAGGGTTCTGTTGCCGTTGGTGGCCCCAAGAAACCTGGAGAATGTGGTGAGCTCTCCGGGGAGCCAGTTCACTGTCGTTCACAGGTTGTGTGCAGGGCTGTGATGGGCCCAGTTGGCATTCATCCTTGGAAAAGGCACTCCTTCCTCAAGACCCTTTACTTCCACTGAAACTGTTTGTCAGAGCAATACTCTTTTCTTCCATTTGTTGGACATGTGTTATAATAAAAACAGATCTACAGTGTTGTGAAAGGTCCCCCCTAGGGTTGTGCAGTGCACAACCTGCTCAACCATATGCTACAGTCCTGTTAATAATGTAAACATTTATCCACAGCAACGTTTAGCTGGCCCTGAGGATAACACAGTGACCTCTGTCGACTCCAGGCAAAGAGAGAGAGGGCTGCCCAGGTACCAAGCCAAGACAGGGGGCCTGGCACAGGGCAAAGTGGGAGCAGGACTCAGAGGGGCGCTGGGAAGCTGGATGGGGCGGCCTCAGGGTGGCCAGCAAAATGGGGAGAGGGTCCTCTGAGCTACTTTGGAGAAAGGGGCAGCCTGAGTCTTGCTGTGTGGGGTCAGGCTTGAGCCCCAAGGGCCCTCCTGCCCAGGACTTAGAGGTTTGCTCTAGGTGCATCTTCCTCTCACCTCATCAGGGAGCATCCTACAGCACACAGCACTGCCCTCTGCAGACACGAGTCATTCCCCTGACGTCTGGTTTTCCTGTAAAGTGCTGGTCAGCTCAGATTGGCAGCAGCACCTGATCAAATAGATGAACAATGTGAATAAAGATGAAGTGACGGACGTTGGGCTCCCAAAGATAAATTTCTTTTTATGTCCTGTTTCCCTCTGATGTGTGTGTTGAATAATGATGCCTGACGCACATCTTCAGAAATAGCCACTGCTCAGGCTGCTGGGCAGTGTGGTGAGGCGGGAGGAGGCCTCACCTCCTTGACTTGAGGAATAGAGCCCCACCGGGGCAGCCTGCCTCTCGTCCTGACCCAGTGTCCTTGTGACTGTAGGTAGGAGCTGATTAGAGGACAAATGTTTGTCCTGAGAGGCTAGAACTGACAGCCAGCCAAGCCCCCTGGGTACATCCCTCCACCAGGGATATTTTTACATCAGAAGCAGCGTGGTTTGTATGGGGTGGGGCCCCTGGAGCGTGACTCTTAGCTTATTAACCATTTGGTAGCTCCTCATCTGCCTGATGAAATCCCCTCCCCAAACCCACTCATCGCCTCCCCCCAACACACACACACTTTGTTCCTGGCCAAACCCTGAGGTTCATCTGGGCCAATCCTCTGCACCCTATACATTCATTATTTTTAAAGGTTATTTACTGTTAAGGCAACAATTCCAGATGTTCAAGATCATGGTGTTTCCATAACTTCATTACCCCTCATGTCACTGTTTTTAGATCTCTATTTTTAGTCAATGTTTTTCCTTTATATGAACATCCTTTTTACATCCTTGAGACACAAAAAAATTACCATTTTCACATGGCTGTACGTCATAAGTACTTTCCCACATTATTGCGGGCTTAATATTATATTGGTTGAATGGCTGTGGAATGCCTTTTCCTTCTGTTAGACGTTTCAGTTCTTCCAGATTGTCCAAGAGCCAACTGCTGCCTGCATATCTTTGGCATGTAAAATTTTTCTTCGGTGTTTCTTTCTGGGACAAATTCCCAGGAGTGCAATCACTGAGTCAAAGGGTGTGACTGCCCCATTGCCCTCAGCCGAAGTGTTCTGGTCCATGGTGCTTTCGGGGCACAGTGTGGACATCTGCTTCTCTCCACCTCCCCTGCATTAGGCTTCCATCATTCTGAGAAAGTGTTTTTTGGCCAGGCATAAAATTGTGCCTTGTTAGTCTTTTTTTTTTTTTTTTTTTTGTGAGGAAGATCAGCCCTGAGCTAACATCTGCCAATCCTCCTCTTTTTTTTTTCTTTCCTAAGGAAGACTGGCCCTGGGCTAACATCTGTGCCCATCTTCCTCCACTTTATATGGAACGCTGCCACAGCATGGCCTGACAAGTGGTGCGTCGGTGCGCGCCTGGGATCTGAACCCAGGCCACCAGCAGTGGAGTGCGTGCACTTAACCGCTATGCCACGGGGCCGGCCCCCTTGTTAGTCTTTTAACTTGCATTTGACTAACCAAAAAAGGATGAATTTTCCCCACAAGTTTGTGGTTATTTGTGGTTACCCTTTCGTGGCTCATCAGTGGCATCTTCTCCTGCCCTTGTGTGGAAACCCAAAGGGAAGCGTTATGAATGTTGTTGGTTTATGTCGGACATGGCTGGAACCCAAGCCAGACAGGACTCCTTAGGACCCTGGCACTGTTCTGTTTTCCCTAGTGGGTAGGGTTCAGAGAAGTGGTCCCTGGAGCTATCATCCCCTGGCAGGATCCGCTGCATAACTTGTGGGGCCCTTGTTCAAAAATTAAGAAGAGTTTCAAGACAGAGACAGCTGAGCGTTAAACCAAGCGCGGGACCCTTCTGACTTTGGGCCCATGTGAGTGCATAGGTCACACGCCTGTGATGGCCACCCTGCCCCTATGCCCTGGAGTCACCTAATTGGAGTGGACAGAGTTTGGAAGTGGCTCGTTTGACTGTGCTGAATCCACCCATTAGCTTTCCCAAGGGCCGCTCCAGTTCTAGGTGTGGGTGGGCTTTGACATGGGGCCACTTGGGGTCTCCAGCAGCCCCCGCTCCTGCTGCTCTTGACCAGCGTTGGCCATGCACCCTCTCCGGTCTCAGTCTCCTCAGCCCTGGAGTTGCCTTTTTCTCCATGGCTGTTCTATGCTGCCCACTGTCACCCTGTCACTGTCACCCTCACCCCTAGCAGCTCTTTCTGGTGGAGATCTGGCCCTTCTCCTGCTCATCTTTGCCTACGTTAGCAGAACAGGAAGCCTCTCACTGCCCTGAATATTTAACAGTCTGTGCCGTTTTTCCAGTGTGTGCTTTCACCTTTGTCTCACCCACTTCTCTCTCACATTCCCCCTCCAGAGCCTTCTCCTTGCCAGCCCTGGGCTAGGAGGAGCTGTTGCTTGTGTAGTGAGAAGCTGGTAACCCAAGTGGCTGCAGATAACTGCTGATAATCAGTAATGTCTGGTTGCAGTTGCTGTTAATTGGAAATGCCTGGCTGTCTCCCTGATCACGGTCCCCGTGCTCCCTCCCAAACAGCAGAGGTTCCTTGGGGGGGTGTTAACTTCGCAGGGGTCTCTGAAACATGGCATTTTGAGTGGACTAGAAGGGTTTCCATAGGAGGGCAGATGACCCCTGGTGTGGGTTCTGGGTGTGGCATTCTGCGGGGAACCTGGGGCTGATGTCCAGCCAGCCACAGCAGCAGGAGCCGCATTCCAGGAGTTTCTCCCCGTGAATTGCATAGTTTAAAGCTTTCTTAAATGGTGTCGATGCAAATAATCAATAATCATTATATTGTAAAAGAAAGGGAGAGACAGTTTTATTCAAGCCAAACTGAGGACTATAGCCCGGGATTTGCAGCCTTCACAGGGGAAGAAAGTGCTCCGGAGAAGAGCGATTTTCAGGACAGTTATATACTATTTCCAAACAAAGAGACATACCTCAAGCATGACAGGGGTACATTCTTTTAAAGGTTCAAGGAGATATTTTTGGTTACAGATTAGCACATACACAGCAACTCAGCATGACCTTGGCATCATGGGAAGGGAGACTTATCTTCAGAGTATTGGCATCACAAGAAGGGAGACATTAATTCTTATCTTCAAAGAGTACATTTTTTGTGTGTGTGTGTGAGGAAGATCAGCCCTGAGCTAACATCCAATGCCAATCCTCCTCTTTTTTGCTGAGGAACATTGGCCCTGGGCTAACATCTGTGCCCATCTTCCTCTACTTTATACATGGGACGCCACCACAACATGTCTTGACAAGCGGTACGTCGGTGTGCGCCCAAGATCCAAACCTGGGAACCCCGGGCCGCCCAAGCGGAGCGTGTGCATTTAACCACTGCACCACTGGGCCAGCCCCAAAGAGTACATTCTTTACTTTAGGATAATGATTAAAGCACACGTACAGTGTATGTTTGACAGGCTGTAAGTCAGGCTTCTTTGGTTCAAAGAAATTTAGGCCAAATCAAGTTTAAACCAGGATGGCCTCCCGATACACCTCAATATATAAAAATTTCTTATATCGGTGGCCTTTGGCTTGATTGAGGTCTTACTCTCATGGGAAATGTGGCCTTACACTCATGGTTTTTTCCACATTTTTCAAAGTTTGAATCAGGAAGGTGTCAATGTGAGAGTTGAACTGAGAAGGAAAATCTTGTAGCCATAGAATCCCCAACTGTCACAGTCGAATGGGATCTTGGAGATGATTTATCCAGTCCCTGTGGTACAGACAAGGAAATTGAGGTCTGGAAACACATAGTCGTACAGTCGAGAAGCCACAAAGCTAGCCATCCACAGCTAGAGATAGAGATCAGAGGAGCCATCCCAAATCATTGCCATTTGGTTGATAAAATAATTTTTGACATTTTTTCCAAATTACAAAGATAATTCATGCTTATTGTAGAAAATTTAGTAAAGAAAAAACATTTAGAAGAAAATAAAAAGTACCTGTAAGTCTATTGTGCAGAAATAACCACAAATAATAGCTACTGTGCCTTGAGAACCTGTGCCATACGCCCACATGTATGATCCATCTGTGTCTGTCCCTTTGATCTCTTTCACCCTCAGCCCCAGGTGGTTTGAGATCCCCCCATTTTGCAAGTGTGGGAACTGAGACAGAGAGACAGAATTTGCCTAGTCACACAGGCTTAGTAAATAGACTCAAACCCAGCTGTTAGTCTCACCATACACCCGCGCCAGCGTTTAATAGCATTTTGAAACATGCTGAGAATTGAAATGGTATCTCATTATTTAATGGGCATATCTTTGACTTCTAATGGAGTTGAATTTTTTCGTCTATTTATTAGCCTCTTGCAGGTCTGTAATCTCTTTGTCGTGTGCTAGTTTTGTCTAGTGCTGCATCTGGACCACATTGATATGATTATTGTAGTTGGAAAGTATGTTTTCTGTGGTAGGGCTAGTCTTCACTAGTCTTCACTGAAGAAACTTCAGTGTTTCTTCTCCCCACACTTTATTATGAAAAATTGCAAACGTAGAGAAAAGTTGAAAGAATTATATAGTCAACACCTGTATTCCCGCTACCTAGATTCTACCAGTAACATATTATTATGTTGACTTTATCAGCTAACCTTCTATCCATCCATCAGTCCATCTTGGTTTTTAAAATGCTTTTCAAAGTAAATTGCAGACATCAGTACACTTCACCCCTCCCAAACACTTCAGCATGTGTATCATTAACCAGAGTTCAATATTCCTTTACTTTTTTAGGTAGAATTTTTATATCATAGATTGCGCTAATCTTCTGTGTACCATCATTTGAGTTCTGAGAAGTGTGTACACCCTTGTAACCCAGGGTTTGTCTGTCGCCCCTGGGTTTCCTCAGGCTGCTTCCCAGGCAGTCCCCACCCCACCCCCAGGCATTACTGCTCTTCTGATGTATTTCACCGTAGATTAGTTTTGCCTGTTCTAGAACCTCTATAAATGGAATTATGCAGTATGTACTCTTTTTATGCAAGGCTTTTTTCACTCAGCATGTTTTTGAGGTTCATCCATGTTGTCGCGTATATCATAAGTTTGCTCTTTTTATTGCTTAGTACTTTGCTGTATGAATATACCATAGTTTACCCATTCTCCTATTGATGGCCACCTGGACTGTTTCAATTTGGGGACTATTACAAATAAAGCTGCTGTGGACATTCTCGTGCAAGTCTTTTTGCTGACATTTGCTTTCGTTTCTCTTGGATAAATACCTAATTGTGGAAATGCTGGATTAAAGGGTAGGTGCTATGTTTTCTTTTATAAGAAACTTAAACAGTTCCCCAAAATGATTGTATCATTTTACACTCCCACCAACACTGTAGGAGAATTCAGGCTGCTCCACATCCTTATCAACATTTGGTGGTATCAGTCTTTTTTGATTTTCGTCATTCTGATGGATGCGTAGTGGTATCTCAGGGTGATTTATCATTCTGCTTTTTAAATGTCAAAGCTATTCTTACCTATTATTTTTTTTAATCTTTATTTTTTACTATGAAATAATCTGGATTTTTTCCAGATAATCTTTAGCATTATTTTATAAAGCTAAGAAAGTGGGATTTGACTGTAATTTTGTCAAACCCTAATGTGGGAAGATCCTTTTGAGTGTGACCTGTGTTTTGAGGCTTAAAATATTAGTAAATCTTTAGAAAGGGCATATACTTTGCTGAACAGGAGAAATATCATGGATGGTACTGAATGTAGAAAATCATTCAACATGAGTGTACACTATCCTCAAGCATGAGAGAACACGTGCGAGAGAGACTACATGCATTTAACAAATGTTACCTACAGAGTATTTTTTTTTTTTTTTTCGGTGAGGGAGATCAGCCCTGAGCTAACATCCATGCTAATCCTCCTCTTTTTGCTGAGGAAGACCAGCTGTGAGCTAACATCTATTGCCAATCCTCCTCCTTTTTTTCTTCCCCAAAGCCCCAGTAGATAGTTGCATATCATAGTTGCACATCCTTCTAGTTGCTGTATGTGGGACGCGGCCTCAGCATGGCCGGAGAAGCAGTGCGTTGGTGCGCGCCCGGGATCCAAACCCGGGCCACCAGCAGCGGAGCGCGCGCACTCAACCGCTAAGCCACGGGGCCGGCCCTAGAGTATATTCTTTAGACTATCACACAATTTATTTACCCTTCTTCTGTTGATAGACATTAGATATGTTTCTGATGCTTAGCAGTAATGAACCTTGCTGCTCTGAACATTATTGTACACATCTCCAGGCATGCATGTACAGAAGTTTACCAAGGGTATACCTAGAAGGGCCATTTCTGGTCATGGGATAAATGAATGATGAGTTTTGAAAAATAGTACCACATTGTTTTCCAAAGTGGTTTTACCAATTTACCCTCCCAGGGGCAGTGAATGAGTTCCCTTTGATTATCATCCTCTCCAGCACTTGGTGTTTTAACATATATTCTTGCAAGTCTAATGGTATTTCGGTATAATCTTAACTTGCATTTCCCTGATATCAAAATAGTATGAGCATTTTATTGGTAAGTATATGTTTCTTCTTATGTGAAATGCACTTTTCTGTTGGCTGGTTCGTCTTTTTGTTAGGAATTTGCAGGAGCTCTTACATGATCTGGATACCTACCATTTGTCAGTTATAAACATTTAGTTTGTATTTTCATATCATTTTATTTATGATGTTTTTTGATGAACATAAATGCTTTTTAAAAATTGCTTCATTGAGATATAATTCATGTATTATACAAGTCACTGATATAAAGTGTACAATTCAATGTTTTTTAGTATATTCACAAGGTGTGCAACCATCACCACAATCTAATTATAGGACATTTTTGTCCCACTTAAAAGAAACCATATACCCCTTAGCAGTCAATCCCCATCCTTTCTCCCTCTATCAACCACTCCCCAGCCCTAAGCAACCACTGATACTTTTTGTCTCTATAGATTTGCCTAGTCTGGATATTTCATATAAATGGAATTATACAATATGTGACCTTTTGTGTCTGGCTTCTTTCACTTAGCATAATATTTTCAAGGTTTACCCATGTTGCAGTGTGTATCAGTACTTCATTCCTTTTTATTGCCGTGTGATATTCCATTTGTATTGAATATGTGTACTTATACCACATTTTATCTGTTCATCAGCTGATGGGCTTTCGAGTTAGTTCTTTTTGGCTGTTATGAATAATGCTGCTATTATGAACATTTGTGTATAAGTTTTTATGGGTGTATGTTTTCATTTCTTTTGAGTAGATACCTAGGAGTGGGATTGCTGGGTCATGTGGTCATATTGCTGCATCATATGGTTTAACTTTTAAAACAACTGCCAAACTGTTTTTCACAGCAACTGCATGCATTTTACATTACCACAAGCAGCAATTAGGCTTCCAGTTTCTCCATATCCTTTCCAACACTTGTTGTTGTTGTTGTTGTTTATATAACAATAAAATAATTATTGTTATTACCATCCTAGTGGGTGTGAAGTGGTATTTCATTGGGGTTTTGATTTGCATTTCCTTAATGACTAATAATGTTGAGCATTTTTTCACGTGCTTATTGGTCATTTGTATGTCTTCTCTGGAGAAATGTCTACTCAAATCCTTTGTCCATTTTGTATTTGAATTATTTGTCTTTTTATAATTGTATGAGTTCTTTATATATTCTGTATCTGTCTTTTATCAGATATATGATTGGCAAATGTTTCCTCCCATTCTGTGACTTGCCCCTTTTCACTCTCTTGATAGTATCATTTGCAGCACAAAAGTTTTTAATTTTGATGGTGTCCAATTTATCCATATTTTATTTTGTCACTTGTGCTTTTGGAGTAGTATCTAAGAATCCATTGCCTAATCCAAACTCATAAAGAGTAACTTACATGTTTTCTTCTAAGAATTTTATAGTTTTAGCTCTTACATTTAGGTGTATGATTGATTTTGAGTTAATTTTTGTATATGATGTGAGGTAGGGATCCAACTTCATTCTTTTGTGGTTTTTTTTTGTTTGTTTGTTTTTATTTATTTTTGTGTGTGTGTGAGGAAGATCAGCCCTGAGCTAACATCCATGCTAATCCTCCTCTTTTTGCTGAGGAAGACCAGCTCTGAGCTAACATCTATTGCCAATCCTCCTCCTTTTTTTCCCCCAAAGCCCCAGTAGATAGTTGTATGTCATAGTTGCACATCCTTCTAGTTGCTGTATGTGAGACATGGCCTCAGCATGGCTGGAGAAGCGGTGCGTCGGTGTGCGCCCGGGATCCGAACCCTGGGCCGCCAGTAGCGGAGCGCGCGCACTTAACTGCTAAGCCACGGGGCCGGCCCAAACTTCATTCTTTTGCATGTTATTCCAGCATTATTTGTTAAAAAGACTATTCTTTCTCCATTTAATTGTCTTAGCATCCCTATTGAATATCAACTGACTATAAATAAAGGGTTTATTTCTGGATTCTCAATTCTGTTCCATTGATCTATATGTGTATACTTATGCCATTACCACACTGCCAGTAGACACTCTTAATTTTAATGTAGTTGAATTTATCAGTCTTATGATAAATTCAGTCTTATGTTTATGCTTTGAAATCACATATTTTCCTATATTTTCTCCTTAAAAGTTTTGAAGTTTCACAGTGAAGTTGTTAATACATCCATGATTGATTTCAGTATAGGATGTGAAATACGTAGTTAATTTCATTTTTCCCCATATGGTCAGCCATTTGTCCCAGCACTGTTTATCGACCAGTGTGTCTTCCCGGCTCATCTGCTCTACCACCTCTGACAGCTATCCGAATTCCACATATGCTTGGGTGTGTTTGGGGCTCTCTTTCTGGTTTCATAGATCAATTTTTTTTCCCTGTGCCAGTACCATGCTGCCTTAAGTACTTTATAATACATTTTGATTTCTTGTAGGTCAAGTCTCCCAGCATATCAGGGTGCTTTTATATTTATTCCCATTTTACATATGGGAAAACTGAGACGAGAGAGGTTACATCCCAGGCCATTCTGCTAGTGACTGGCAGAGCCAGGCTTGTTTGAACTCGGGCAGTTAGGATCAAAGCCCACACTCTTAGCCTGTGAACTCTGCATCCCTGAACAACAAGCACATACAGATTACACTTGCTGCACCAGCTGACAGTTTAAGACTTTACCCCCTTCTCTTTCTTTGCCTGGCAAAGGAAAGATAAATAAATTTTAAATGTAACCCCCGAACAAGATCTGGTTCATCTGAGGTTTAACCCTTTCCTGCTGCCAAACTTGAGATATTTCAGGGAAAGTTTTTCAAAGGTATTTACCACCAGGTTGACATCTTTGGGCAACCGTCTAGGGACAGATGCAGGTGTGGTCAAGAGAAGAGCTGCCTGGGGGCAGGTGAGACACAACAGGGCAGGTGACCCATGGTTAGCAGACAGAACGGGAAGTTGGGACAGAAAAGACTCCAGAAACCCCAAGAGGGGTGATGACTGGAGTTCTGGGTTGATGTTGGCTAAAGAACAAGGCTTGGAGAGTTAGTGACCCTTAGGGACTGCTGCCTGTGTCCCCAGCACCTCACGTAGTAGCTGGCTCACAGTTGGTTCTCAGTCACTGCTTGTTAAGTGAGTGAATGTGATTAACATATCAAAAATGCTAAGTTGAATTGTGTCTCCAAGCTCTCGTCAGTCAGTATTTTTGAGCAGTGCAGTGTGCTGGGCATCAGAGTTCTCACCCCAGTCCCAGTGTATATAGTTTGGCCTTAGCCCTGATGGACCTTGGCATCCTTACCTGTTCCACTGCGGGGTGCAGAGGTGGTTATTTCTGCCCATGTATTGAGGCCAAAACATGGAAAATTGCTAAGACTCCTGTTGCAAGGGACTGCCATGTCCCTGTGAGAAGGAGATGGGCCATGCCACCCAGCAGTGCTGTGTGCTGGTTTGTAGGTGCAGCTCATGGTGTCCGAGACCCTGCACTGTGTGAAGCAGAATCTGTTGCAGGGAAAGATGTCTCTACTTTTCCCTAGTGCCCATTTCAGAAGGAATGGAGTACCTTGCCATTCTAAATGGCATGTCTTGGGGGCCGGCCCCATGGCTTAACGGTTGAGTGCGCGCACTCCGCTGCTGGCGGCCCGGGTTCGGATCCCAGGCACGCACCAACGCACTGCTTCTCCGGCCATGCTGAGGCGGTGTCCCACATACAGCAACTAGAAGGATGTGCAACTATGACATACAACTATCTACTGGGGCTTTGGGTGGGGGGGAAATAAATAAATAAATAATTAAAAATAAATTGCATGTCTTGGAATCTGGGTCACCCTGCAACTCCCTGAGCGTGTGCAGCTCTGGGCCCTGACGTTGTTTGCCAGCTGCTCATTCACATTACACTCAACCAGAGGCCGAGGTTGTGATGTGATTCTTGGCAGGTTCAGAATGGGACTGAAGCCCAGCGTGTGACAGAAGCAATGGGATCCATAGGGTGAGTGGGGCTAAACCTTGGTGCTGGCATTCTCCTGGTTCCTTCCTCTATCGCCCTCAAGTCTCACTTTCTACACATTGATTGGACATGTGAACCCTCTTTAGAATAACGTGGGTGTTAATTTTTAAAGCTTATGTGTGATTTGTGAACGGACATCATCATCATCATCATTTTTAGTGAGTACTTTCTTTGGGCCAAACACTGTGCTGTGCTCTTTATGTACATTGTCTCCTTTAATTTCTTTTCAACCCTTAAGGTAGATATTACTGTTCTGATTTTAGAGATGAGGAAACTAGTCACCACGGGGTTGTCACTTGGTGACAGGTAGCAGAACTGAGAGGTAAAGCGAGGTGGAGCCCACCTCTTAGCATCTAGAACTTGTTACTGTCCCTCGTGTAGCACCAAGCTGTCCAGTTCAGACAGTCCCAGCAACAGCCTCATGCAGAGCCAGAGCGCTCAGTGTGGCCTCAGTTGTGGCATGAGGAGACTGAAGGGTTGAATGTGCCTCTCTTCCAACTTGTGTTCCAGTGTTAGGGGTCCCTGGGGGTGTGATCATCTTACATGGTAAATTCCCTGAGGATGAGAACCAGGTCTGACTCACATCTGTGGAATAATTGAAAAATACAGGAAATCATGAGGAAATAAAAATGCATAAACCCACAAACATACATTTTGATGTACTTTTTTGTATTTCTTGTTCTTACCTTATTGCACTGGCTAGAACCTCCAGTACAGTGTTAAATAGAAGTGGTGAGAACAGAAATCCTTGCCTTATTCTCAGTCTTAGGGGGAAAGCGTTCAGTCTTTCACCATTAAGTATGATGTTGGCTCTCAGTTTTTTGCAGATCTCTTACCATGTTGAGGAAATTCTCTTTTATTCTCAGTTTGCTGAGAGATTTTATGATGAATGGGTGTTGAATTTTGTCAACTACTTTTTCTGCCTCTATTGAAATTATATGTGGGTTTTTTTCTTTAGTCTGTTAATATGATGGAGTTTATTGGTGTTTATATTTTGGTCCCACCCTCAGAATTTCTTCTGATTCGGTAGGTCCAGGATAGAGCTTAAAGATTTGCTTTCTAACAAGTTCTCAGATGATGCTTGTCTAGGGGTTACACTTTGAGCACCACTTCATTAGAGAGATTGGAGGCAGAGGGTGTGGGGAGTAGTGAAAAGCTCAGCTGGCAGCTTGGGTTCAGACTTGGCTCTCTCTTACCGGATGTGTGCATGCTACATAGCTTCTCCACACCTACTCCTCGTCTGGAAAGTGGGGGTGATAATAAGGTAAGAAGTAAAAGAGTTGATTGATATGTGTAAATAACTCAGTGTCTGACACCAAGTGCTTATTAATTAGCTATTTGTTCCTCTTTGTATGGTGGTTGGGAGGATTTAATGAGATAATGAATGTAAAGTCCCTGGCACATGCAAAGTGCTCCACACATACTAATTTTTTGTTTTGTTTTTCAGTTTTATCAAGATATAATTCATATACTATATAATTCACCTTTTAAAATGTTCAATTCAATGTCTTTTACTATATTTACAGGGTTGTGCAACCATCACCACACTCAATTGTAGAACATTTTTGTCCCACCAAAAGAAACTTTGTACCCATTAGCTGTCACTCTCCATTTCTCCCCACCTCCCACCCCTCAACCCTAAGCAGCCACTGATCTACTTTCTGTCTCTATGGATTTGCCTATCTTGGACATTTCATACAAATGAAACCAGACAATATATTGCCTTTTGTGACTGACTTCTTTCAATTAGTGTAATGTTTTCAAAATTCACCTATGTTGTAGCATGTATCAGTATTTCATTCCTTTTTTATTACCGTGTAATATTCCATTGCATAGATATACCCATTCTTATCCCTTCATCAGTTGATGGACATTTAGATTATTTTCACTTTTTGGCCATTATGAATAATGCTGCTGTACTATGAACATTCATGTACAAGTTTTTGTGTAGACGTATGTTTTCATTTTTCTTGGATATATACCTAGGATGGGACTGCTGGGTTATATAATAACTGCCAAAGTGTTTATTAAAGTAGTTGCACCATTTATATTTCTATCAGTATGAGTTCCAATTTTTCTACATCCTTACCAACAGTTATTTTCTCCTTTTTAATAACTAATGATACTCAGTATTTTTTCATGATTATTGGCCATCTATATATCTTCTTTGGAGAAATGTCTATTCAAATCCCATTTTTTTGTGTGTGTGTGAGGAAGATCAGCCCTGAGCTAACATCTGCTAATCCGCCCCTTTTTGCTGAGGAAGACTGGCCCTGGGCTAACATCCATGCCCATCTTCCTCCACTTTATATGGGATGCTGCCACAGCACGGCTTGCCAAGCGGTGCATTGGTGCTCGCCCAGGATCCGAACCGGCGAACCCCAGGCTGCCACAGCAGAGCACGTGCACTTAACCACTTGCGCCACCGGGCCAGCCCCTATTCAAATCCCATTTTTAATTGGGTTGTCTTTGATTGGTATTTGAATGTTGAACCAACCTTGCATTTCTGAGATAAACTTCACTTAATCAAGATATATTACCCTTTTTTTTTTTTTTGTGAGGAAGATCAGCCTTGAGCTAACATCCGTGCCATTGCTCCTCTTTTTGCTGAGGAAGACTGGCCCTGGGCTAACATCTGTGCCCATCTTCTTCCACTTTATGTGGGACGCCGCCACAGCATGGCCTGACAAGCGGTGCATTGGTGCGCACCCAGGATCCGAACCAGGCCGCCAGCAGCAGAGCACATGCACTTAACCACTACGCCATGGGGCCGGGCCGATATATTACCCTTTTTATGTATTGCTTGATTATATTTGTTAATACTTTTGTGAGGATTTTTGTGTCCTTGCTCATGAGGGATATTGGTCTATAGTTATTGCTTTTGTTGTTTTTTGTAATGTCCTTGTCTGGTTCTAGTATTAGGTAATACTGGCCTCATAAAATGAATTGGCAAGTATTCCCTCCTCTTTAATTTTCTGGAAGAGTCTGTGTAGAATTGGTATTATTTCTTCCTTAAATGTTTGGTAGAATTTATCAGCAGAACCTTCTGAGCTCTGAGTTTTCTTTGTTGTAAGATTTTTAACTATAAAATCAATTTCTTTAATAGACTATGCAGGTTATTGTTTTACTGAGTGAGTTTTGGTATTTTTGTATTTCAAGAATTTGTTTATTTCACCTAAGTTATCAAATTTGTGGGCACAAAGTTGTTCGTGATATTTCCTTACTATCCTATAATGTCTGTAAGATCTGTAGTGATGTCTCCTCTCTGTCATTGCTGATATTGGTAATTGGTCATATCTTTTTTCCTTCCTCAATCTGGCTAGACGTGTACAGATTTTATTGATATTTTCAAAGAATCAGATTTTGGCTTTATTGATTTTATCTGCTGATGTTCTTATGTGTTCTTTAAAAACATATATACTATAGATACCCTTTAAAAGGCAAATTGAGTCATACTGTACATACTGTTCTGCACCTTGATGTTTTTCATTGACTATGTCTTAAAGCTTTTTTCATATCACACAGAAGTCCATGGATTCTGTTTTACACATGTGTCATAGTTTAATAACCACTCCCTTTGAAGGGCATTTAGAATGTTACTAGACTTTTTACTATTGCAAACAATGCTGAAATGTACATTTTATATGCATCAGTCTTTGGTCACATATCTGCATGTGTATCTGCATGTCTGTAGGATGCATTACTAGAACTGGATCAGTAGGTAATTACCCTCTTGTTTCTTTTTTTTTTGTTTTTGAGAAAGATTGGCCCTGCGCTAACATCTGTTGCCAATCTTCCTCTTTCTCTTTTTTCTCCCCAAAGCCCCAGTGCATAGTTGTGTATCATAGTTGTAGAGTTGTAGCTCTTCTATGTGGGACACCGCTTCAGCATGACTTATTGAGCGGTGAGTAGGTCCACACCCAGGATCCGAACCAGTGAACCCTGGGCTGCTAAAGCAGAACATGCGAACTTAACCACTACACCACCGGGCCAGCCCCAACCTCTTTTTTTCTTAAATCAACTTTATTGATATGTAATTTAAAAACAATAAAATGAACTATTTTAACTGTTCTGTGAGTTTTAACAAGTGTAGCCACCACTCCAAATAAGATATAGAACATTTTTATCATCTCAAAAAGTTTCCTCATTCCCCTTGCAATCAATGCCCCCATACCTGGCCCAAGACAACAATGTTAGTCTTTTTGCACTATAGTTTTATTTGTTCTAGAATTTCATATAATGGAATCAAACAGTTGTATGTGTGGTTTCTTTCATCCAGCATAATGTTTTTGAGGTTCATCCTTGTTGTGTGAAGTTTTCCATAGTATGAATATACCACAGTTATTCACTCACCTGTTAATAGACATTTGGGTTGTTTCCAGTTTGGGGCTGCTATGAGCCATAAAGGTGCTACAAACATTTTAAATGCATGTATTTTTGTGAACATATATTTTTATTTCTCTTAGGTGTACCTAGAAATGGAATTGTAGGTCATATCGTAATTGTATGTTTATCTTTATAAGAAACTGCCAAACTGTTTTCCAAAGTGGTTGTACCATATTACATTCCCACCAGCAATGTACAGTCATGCATCGCTTAATGGCGGGAGTATATTCTGAGAAATGCATCATTAGATGATTTCATCGTTGTGCAAACATTATAGAGTATACTTACACAAACCTAGATGGCATAGCCTACTACACACCTAGGCTGTATGATACTAATCTTAGGGGACCACCATCATATATGCATTCTGTCACTGGCTGAAATGTTGTTACGTGGAGCATGACCCATGTGAGCATTTAGTTGCCCTGCATCCTGCCAACATTTGCTATTATTAGTCTTTTTAAATTCACCGATTCCAGTAGGCATATAGTGATATCCCATTGTAATTGTAATTTATATTTCTCTAATTACTAATCATGTTGAGCATTTTTTCATGTACTTATTAGTCATTTGTATATATTATCTTCTAAAGTGGCTTTTCAAACCTTTTGCCTATTTTGGGGGGGTTATTTGCCTTGTTATTGAGTTCCAAGTGTTCTTTATATATTCTGAATACAAGTTCTTTTTCAGGAATAGGTATTGAGGAAAGTTCTCCTAATCTATGGTTTCCTTTTCAATTTTAATAGTATCTTTCTAAGAGCATAGATTTTAATTTTGATTAGATCTATTTATCAGTTCTTTAATGGTTAGTGCTTTTTTGTGTTCTAGGAAATTTTTGCCTATCTCAAGATACTACTGTTTTCTTCTAGATGCTTTATAGTTTTAGCTTTTACATTGAAGATTATGATCCATTTTCAGTTAATTTTGTGTATGGTGTGAGGTAATTATCAAGAGTATTTTTTCTCCATATGGATGTTAGTTGTTCAAGCACAATTTTTTTTAAATAAAGTTTTTCCTCATTGACTTACCTTCACATATTTGTTGAAAATCAGTTAATTGCATATGTACAGGTCTGTTATTGAACACTCTGTTATGTTGCATTATAAATTTATACTCATGTCAACATTATACTGTCTTGATTATTATAGCTGTGTAGCAAATCGTGATATCAGGAAGTATAAGTCCTCCATCTTTGTTCTTCTTTTCCGAAACTATTTTGGCTCTTCTTGGTCCTTGCTTTTCTATATAAATTTTAGAATTGACTTGTCAGTTCCTGCAAAAAAAAGTCTGCTGGGATATTGATTGGGATTGCATTGAATCTATAGATCAGTTTCTGGAAAATTGATATCTTAACATAATTAAAGTTTCCAATTCATGAACATGGTATTTATTAGCTTCTCTTTAATTTCTCTTAGCTATGTGTTTTCTTGCATATATCTTGTTCAATTTATCTGTAAGTATTTATGCTGTAAGTATTTATGTAAGGTTTTGATGCTATTATAAATGATATTTTTTAATTTTATTTTCCAGTTGTTCATTGCTAGTATTGTATAAATACAATTGATTGTTGTTTGTTGACTTTTTATCCTACTGTCTTGCTGAATTCACTTGTTACTTCTAGTGACTTTTCTTTAGATTCTTAGGATTTTCTGTGTATGTGATCATGTTGTCTGTAACTAAGGTTTTTTACTTGTTCCTTTTTAACTTCTGTGCCTTTGGTTTCTTTTTCTTGCCTTATTGCACTGGCTAAAATCTCCAGTGTAATGTTGAATAGAAGAGGTGAGAGCAGACATTCCTTTTCCTAATCTTAGGGGAAAAAGTTAAACTTGTCATTGTTAAGCCATAGGATTTTTATAGATGCCTTTTATAATGGTGAGAAAGTTCCTTTTTATTTCTAGTTTTCTGAGTTTTTATCCTGAATGAGTGTGGAGTTTTGTCAAATTCTTTTTCAGTGTTTATTGAGTTGATTATATTTTTTCTTTATACTGTTAATATGAATTATATTAATTTCAAATATTAAACCTTGCATTCCTGAGATAAAATCTACCTGTTTATGATGTATTATCCTTTTTAGCTGAATTTTATTTACTAATATTTTGTCATAGAATTTTGCATCTATACTCATGAGGAATCTTGGCTTTATTTTTCTTTTCTTGTAATACCTTTGTCAGCTTTTGGTATCAGTGTAATACTGGTACCTCATAAGATGAAATAATACTGCCTCTCACAAACTATTTCTCCCTTTCTATTTTCTGGCAAAGGTTTTATAAGAATTGTATTACTTCTTCCCTAAATATTTGGTAGGCATTTACCAGTGCAGCCATTTGGACCTGAGTTTTCTTTGAGGAAAAGGTTTTTAATTTTAAATTCAGTTTCTTTATAAAGGGCTTATCTGATTTTCTTTTTTTTTTTCTTTCTTGTGTCACTTTTGGTATTTGTTCTTTAAAGGAATTTTCCATTTAATCAAAGGTGTCAAACTTATTAGCGTAACGTTTTTCATAATATTCTTTTAATATCCCTTTAATGTCAATAGTGATGTTCCTTCTTTCACTCCTATTGTTGGTAATTTATATTTTCTTTATTTCTTGATTGTTCTAGCTAGAGCCTTATCAGTTTCATTGATCTTTTCAAAGAAAAGCTTTACAAAGCTTTTATTTTAATTTTTTTCCATTGTTATTCAGTTTTCTATTTCATTTATTTCTGCTCTTTATCATTTTATTCCTTCTGCTCACTTTGAGTATAATTTGTTCTTTTTCTAGTTTCTGAAGGTGGAAACTTAGATCATTCATTTTAAACCTTTCTTCTTTTCTATAATAAGCATGTAAAGCTCTGCATTTCCCTCCAAACACTGCTTTAGCTACATCCCACAAATTTTGATATGTTGTATTTTCTTTATCATTCATTTCAAAATATTTTATAGTTTCCCTTTTGGTTTTTTATTTGACCCTTAGTTATTTAGAAGTGTGTGGTTTAATTTCCATGTGTTAAGGTATTTTCCAGATACCTTTTGTTATTGTTTTCTAATTTAATTCTGTAGTAGCCAGAGAACATACATTATATCATTTTAAATTTGAGACTTGATTAATGCCCAGCATGTGCTTTGTCTTGGTGAATGTTTCATATGTTGTTGAAAAGAATGTGTATTCTGCCATTGTAGGGTCTTGTGTTCTGTGAATGTCGATTAGGTCAAGTTAATTGATAAAAGATACTTGAAGACTCACGTTTTCTAAATCCTTATTTGTTTTGTCTACTTCTGTCAATTGCTAAGAGTAGTACTGAAATCTCTAACTATAATTGTAGATTTGTCTCTTTCTCTTTTCATTTCTGTTTTTACTCATTTTCTTTCACGCTCTGTCATGAGGTGCATGCACATTCAGGAGTTTGTGTCGTCTTTTTTTTTTCAAGTTTTTTTTTTTTAATTTTATTTATTTATTTTTTTCCCCCAAAGCCCCAGTAGATAGTTGTACATCATAGTTGCACATCCTTCCAGTTGCTATATGTGGGACGCGGCCTCAGCGTGGCCAGAGAAACGGTGCGTCAGCACGCACCCGGGATCCGAACCCGGGCTGCCAGCAGCGGAGTGCACACACTCACCTGCTAAGCCACGGGCCGGCCCATGGAGTTTGTGTCATCTTGATGAATTGACTTCTTTTGTCACTATGAAATTTCCCTCTTTATTCTCTGTCCTTAAGACTCCTTTTGGATGTTAATAAGACCATCACAGCTTTCTTGTAATTGCTGTTTGCTTGGTGTTTCTTTTTCAAATCTTTTACTTTTAACCCGTCATATCTTTATATTTAAAGTGTGTTTCTTGCAGAAAGCATATGGTTGGTGATTATATCTATGCTTTTCTATTTAAAGGGGTCTTATTATGGATATAGCATATGAGTCTTGCTTTTTTATCTAGTCTTATAAAGTCTCTTTTAATTAGATTGTTGAGATCATTTTAATTTAATGTAATTATTGATGTGGTTGGGTTTAAATCTACCCTTTTGCTATTTTTTTGGTCTCATCTATTTTTTTTTTCTCTTTTCCTGCCATCTGTGGTATTATTTTTAGTATTCCATTTTTTTCCCTTTATTAGCTTATAACTATACATCTCTCTTCTTAGTGGGTGCTCTAGGGTTTACATTACATTGCAGTCTTTCTTCAGATCATAACTGTTTCAGCTATACCTAAGAACCTTAAAACAATGTATTTCCGTTGCACCCCACCCTTTCTGCTGTGTCCTGTTTTACTTTTGAAGATGACATAAACCCTACAATATACATTTTTTCCTTGCTCTATACAGTTTTCTTTAAATAAAATTTAAAAATAAGAAACCCAGCATCCTTTATATTTACTACATATTTATCTTTTCTAGAACTCTTCATTCCTTTATCTAGATCTGAGTTTCCATTTGGTATCATTTTCTCTCAGCTTGAGGAACTTCCTTTAACATTTCTTGTAATGAGGGTCAGCCAGCCACAAATTCTCTCAGGTTTTATTTGTCTGAACATATCTTTATTTAACCTTTATTTTTAAAGGACATTTTTATGAGCTATATGATTCTAGGGTTTTCTTTTTCTTTCAGCACTGTAAAGAAGGTGTTTCTTCTTTGTCTCCTGGCTTACTTGCCCACTGCCCTGGCACATCCCTTCTCAGGGCCCCAGTAGCCAAATCCCAGAGTCAAAGCTGCCCACCAGAGGACATGGGTGGGCACCTTGCCCCATGGAACCTCAGCACGCCTGACATTTAAGGGGGCCAGAAGTGAGCCCACAACATAGGGGTGTGGTAACCCCAGGAGGCACTGTCTGGCAGAGTGCTTAATGAACTGTAAAGGGACTTTGTATTGTCAGCAGGCAATGGCCACTGTTGTTGTCTGGACCTGCTCCAGAAAAGGGGTCTTTAGTAGGACATGGCCATTCCAAGGCCCCAAGGGCCTCTTGTCCTAAGTGGCATTGGATATTCCTCAGCACAGCCCCCCAAAGTCTTCACGGCCCCCTAGGACATGCTTCGTCAGTACCTCCCCCTTCCAGCATGGGTGGGTCTAGGGCAAGGACACCAGAAAGTTCTCAGCCACAGAGTGACCTAATTAAGGGGAGCCCACCAGGCCACCATGGAGGCAACCCAAAATGGGTCTTGGGTGGAAACTTGGCCCAAAGATGCTGGATCTCTGCAGGCTGTGTGGTTGTAATTCAAGCCCACCTGGCTGTGGGGTTTCAGATCATGTTCTGACACTCTCACAGACTGCATGGTGTATGTGTGTCTTTGGGTGCATCCAGGTTTCTCCCTCAGCCCTGCAGCCTATGTGAGAAGTCCCTGGGCATGAAATGCAGTTGAAGGAAAGGTCCCACCTAGGACTTGGGGACCTGGCATTGCTCGGGCTGTGAGGAGCCTCCTCTGCAGGCTCAGAGAGCAGCTGCTGAGTAGCGGGGTCCCCGGAACTAGGGTAGAGAGCCCACTGGCACAGCCGAGGTGTGCAAGTGGCCTCCTCTCAGGCTTTGCTTTGAGATAAGTTTTTCCTTTCCCACTCTTACCCCCCAACTCCCTTCTCCTCCTTCTCTGCTGGCTTTTCTCTCCCCTGGCCTCACAGTGGCTCTCTCTTCCACCATGTCACCCTCCCCCAAGGCTCCCTGAAGCAGTATCTCCTGCCCAGGCACCAGCTCCTAGTCACCAGGACTTGGCAGCTGGAAACAGCCCCCTTTGGTTTTTAGGGACAGTCAACTTCAGTTTCTTGACAAATACCATCACATGTTGGAATTTCTAATTTCCATTTTTTAGGAAATAAACCAATTTATTAATTTACAGTAAGACATGTAACTGCCTAGAACCTGCGAATGAAGCTCTCTGGCCCAGTAGAAAGCAGTTCTCCTCTGAAGGAGGCTGGGCAGGCAGGTGGTCAGAGCCAAGGGTTATAGGGAGACTGGGGCCTTGGCCTTTGTTCTTGCCCTCTCAAGGAAAGGGCTGGCTGAAATCCCACTTCGTTTGTCTTTGTCAGGCTCCTCTTAAGCAGCTTCCTTCCTGAATGTGGACTTTCCTGGGACTTCATTATTTTGAGATTGATTTTTTTCCTCCTTTGCAACAACTGCTTGGGTAGCTTTTCACCAAACCAAGCCTTGGAAGCCACCTACCCACAGCGATGTTTACACTGGTCCTGCTGGTTGGGTCCCTCTAAGCTGTGGGCGGTGACTGCAGCAGGTAGGGTACAGAGGGAGGCAATGGGGGACCTGGGCAGAGGCACAGCCTCCCTGGGAGCTGCTTCCATGCTGACAGATGGGGGAAGGAAGAGTGCAGAGGGGAGAGGGCACTAGTAAATGACTCCTTTGAGTCTTTTCTGCTGCAGACCTTTCTTCAGCTCCTTGTCCTTCTCCGACTGGGTCTGAGCCCCGGGTCCTGAATCCCAGGTGGTAGATCTGGTCTCCGCCTGCCCAGCTGGATGCAGTTACCCTCACAGTCAGCTTTCTGCTCCCATCACGCAGTAGCTGGGGGCTCCGCTGGATCCTGGCCTCCCAAGGCTTCTTCACCAATGACCAGTTTTGCTGAGTAGTCAAATCAGAGCAGGGGAGTGTTGCTTACGTGGCCGCATAGTTATTTCCTCCTCCTCCCCCTCCCAGAGAGCGACTAGCTAAGGAGCCCCCAGACCCAGAATCGAGCATGTGCCTGCGTTAGCCAGTGGGCCTTGTTTGCAGAGGAGTGTGGGTCTGCCCCGTGGAGGCCCAGAGAGGGGACCTGCTCAAAGTCACATAGCCTGTTGCTGGCTGAACCAACACTTAAGCTCAGGACCTGCCCCCAGCAGTCTTCCTGCTAACCTGGGAACATAGCAAACATAAAACAAAGAACTGGATTGAGCCTTGGAAAGGCCTTCAAGTCCTCCAGGTGCAGGATGTCTTCCTCGGCCTTGCTGACCCTCATCATCAGCCTTCCGCAGTCAGTTCTGGGTCAGGGCTCACAGCCCCAAGCAGCTCGAGGGCACTTTTGGCTCCCCCAAGGATGGCGGGTCACGAAGGAGGACTGTACACCATCCTCGGTGTCCTCCAGGAAGAATGTTCAGATGCCTGTAAATACGGGGCCTGTGCCAGGCTCCCAGCTGCAGGGACAGTGACCCAGAACTAGGAGAGGAATAAAAGAGGAGCTGAAACAGCCTCCACGAAGAATCCCCACGCCCCGCCCCTTTCTCATGGCCTCTGAGCCTGTTCACTTCAAACACATTCTACCAAGTTTACTTTTCTGGTGTTGCCATTAGAGATGGGCCTTCCCTAGGTGGTGCTTCAGATGGCCCCCTCTGTCAGCCTGGTCCTCAGCTCCGCAGGTCTGTCTGCTCACTCTATCTCCGCAGGCCTGGCTGGTCAGGCCTCAGGGACCGACCCCAGCGCCCCAGACCAGCAGAGAGCAGGCAGTCATGTTAACCTGGTTCCAGGCGTGCCTGGACCACAGGGCTCGTGCCTGTCAAGTAATGAGAGTTCCCATTGGCCCTCCTGGCCCTGGAAAGGTCTCTTATTTGGGTGTTCTTGGTTACCTGCAGTCATGGAATCAGAACAGTCCCCATTCTGGGCAGCACATTCCAGTGAGCAAGGAAGAGTCACCCGGTGTCAGACAGATTGATGAGGTTATCTTGAGGAGGATTGCTGTGATTGTGTGCTACTGTATGCTTTTCTTTTCTCTACAGAGCTTTTTGATTTTTCTACTTTCAGTAGGGGTCATTTTTATAGTCAGGTAATAATGGCCAATGCTTGTGGCCTCACTGTAGGCCTGGCACTGTGTTAAGTGCTTTACAGGCATTAACCCGTTTTACGGATGAAGAACTGAAGGTTAAGATGTTAGGTAACTGTGCAGGGTCACAGGGGTGATAAAAAGCAAAGAGGGACTTCCAGGTCTGCCTGAGGGACTCTTAGGCAGTTAAATGCAAGGGGCTGCTCTATCCCCTTGTTCGTTGAAGACATGACTTTGCCCGTCTGCCTTACATGGAGCAGAGTGTGCGACTCCACCTCAGCAGGGACTGTGGGTCTTCTCCTCACCCTCCCCACAGAGCTCAGCCCAGGGCTGGGGCCCCCGCTCACCACACTGTAGCCAGAAGAGGTGAGAGGGCAGTGGGGAAGGTCTGCAGGGCAGGAAAGAGGACTTTGCAGAGACTGTGCAGCTAAGTTCTGGCCAAGGGGGCCAGGTCACAGGGCCATCGGGTTGTGATTCACTTCACTTTGGATTCCTGTATTAGCTCAAGAGGCAGGAGTGACACAAAAGAAAGCCCTGAACCCAGACTGTTCTCCTAACCCCAAAGCACCTTAATCCTCCTCACCGCTCACACCTGCACACTGCCTTTCAGTTCACAAAACACTTTCCCATCTGTGTCTCTCGTGACATCCATTCACTCAACAGGCTCTTATTTAGCACCTCCTGCATGCCTTGTTCCAGGATGTGGGGGTCAACCAAGCGGATGCAGCCCCTGCGCCTTCAGGGCCCCCTGCCTTAGCTCACTCTCTGTCATTGATGCTTAGGAGCAGCCACATGTGGAAAGCCCTTTAGTGTGACTATATGGGCATCAGATAATTTCCAAGGATAAGCAGCCATGGCTGTCTTCTGGCCAGGAAAATGTAAACTAGCAGTTTCCAGTGACCTGCTCAGCAGTGCTGGCGCCATCTGGGACAGATCAGTGGGTTCTCAAGTGTAGGTCACCAGACCTTGCTTTGGAATTTAGTCCCACTTGCTTTGGGTTGAGACAGATATTTGTGCTGAGCAAAATGAAACACACAGGTGGGGCTCCTTGTTTATTAAAGGATCCTTCTCGCTGGTCAGGGATCGCTGGCCCCACAACTCTCAGCCAAGTGGTGGAGTCCGGGTGGTGCCTGGTGACTGGCTGGGAGAAGTGTGAGGTAGGGTCAGTGGTTTTTGAGGAGCTGTGCTCAGAGTTGGGCCAACGGGGGTGCCTCCCCACGGGCCAGCAAGGGCAGAAAGAAGTCCTCCTGCAGTGCTCCACCATGGCCCCCACAGCAAGTGCCACAAGGAGGCCACGGCTCGTCACCTGATGGGAAATGGGACAGCTGCTAACAAGTAACCAAGTCATAGAGACTGGGAAAAGGGTAATGGACCAGTAGGTGAGAAAGCAACACACAAAATTGAATTTGTGTTATGTGGACATAAGGCTAGACTTCAACATGGAAACAAGGAAGTTGTTTAATTTCCTGAACTGTCAGGATAATGAGACAATTTTTTTCCTCTTCTTTGGTTACCTGGAAGGCAGCATAGGGCACAGGAGAGAGGGAGCCCTGGGAGCCAGGTGCCTGGGCGCCATGCCTGGCTCCCCACTCCAGCCCCTCAGCCTTGGTTCCCTCATCTGCACAGGTGGGAGGCAGCACTGGAGCTGCAGAGGGCAGAGTGGAGAGGAGACACAAACAGAGCACAGGGGCGATGTATGTGGCTCGAGTCTAGCATTACAGGATGTTAAAGCTGGTGGGGCCTAGCCAGCATCTAACCCAGCACTTCTAGTCTGGCTGCAGCGTCAAGTCTCCTGGAGAAGCTTTTTTAAAATGCTGATGCCCTTCTCGCCACCAAATCACCAGGCAGTTCCCTTGACCAGGAGGCTGGGCCTGCAGGAGGACTGTCTGAATGAACTAGGAGCAGGCAGACGAATGTGGGGTTTAGAGTCCCACAGTGGAGGCTGGGAGTAGCCAGGCTCACTGTTGTCTAGGTGGGGCGGGCTTGCAGAAACCAACCAATCTGGGGGGCTGGTGCCTCGGCGAGGCACCCACCATGCTGAGATGCAGGTGGGCCCCTGGTCTCAACATCAGTAGTTCAAAAGAAGGGGAGCGTCAGTGCTCCAGCTCCCGGCCCCTCCCGTGCCCATTAAACAAGGGCTCAGGTGAAAGCAGCAGCGCCTCACCCCCCACCAGTTGACACCAGGGGAGGGGCCTGCAGCATCACAGCCCACAGTTTGGCCCTCATGTACCTGCCTTGGGTTGGCTGGGGAGCAGCTACCTCTGCACCTTGGGACCTTGGGGCAAGACTCAAAGCAGGAACAGGGCAGGCAAGTGAGCCCAGAGGTCCTGAGGGTGGGGGGTCAGCTCCCTGTAGTGCCAGCTCTGGGACGGGCACCCCCATTCCCTCAAGGAGACCCCGTGGAAACCCACTTGCGGTGGAAGCCATAGGTGGGCCGGGCACTCTGCCGGCTGGAGGAGGCTGTGAGTGGCAGGTTGTTTTAGCATCACAGCACATGCCATAATTGGAGCCCGCGCCTCTATTTTTTTTTTTTCCCCCCCAAGGCCCCAGTGGATAGTTGTATGTCACAGCTGCACATCCTTCTAGTTGCTGTATGTGGGACGCGGCCTCAGCATGGCCGGGGTAGTGGTGCGTTGGGGCGCGCCCGGGATCCGAACCTGGGCCTCCAGTAGCGGAGCGTGAGCACTTAACCGCTAAGCCACGGGGCCGGCCCCCGCGCCTCTATTTTTACACTCCATCTCTGTGCCTGTGTTTATGTCCCTGGAGGTGGGCCCTGCTTCCAGAACCGTCCATCATCCTGAGGCTGCTGTGTGGCTCTGGGTCACAGCCTTCTGCTGAGGAGGGAGGCACCTGTTTCTGTGGGTGTCCTAGTGGTCACTCACGTGCACTTATTTTTCACCCCTCATTTAGGCTCATGGCTTTTACCTTGTGCCCCAGTGAGAGGAAAGGAGACACGGTTCTTTGCCCTCCCAGATTTTTGCCTAGCCTTCCACTGCTTGCTGGCCCCTCTAGCTGGCCCAGGGGTCCCGGGAGTGTTCTCCCCTGGGAAGACTGGAGATTCAGCTGCTGCAGATACCAGCCTACAGATTCATATTTGTGGGATGAGGTTTCTGCCCCTGCAGCCCTGGCAGAAGGAAGCAAAGCCTGGCTTTTATGTCATCCCAGGGCGCCCAGCCCTTAGGCCCCACCTTGGCCTTTTTGATTGCTGTCCCCAGTTCTGGTGCCACCCCTGCTCCCCGCTCCAGGGGAAGTTGCCCGAGAGCCCGGATGTGATCTCACTGGGTTCCTGATGTCCTCCTACACCCTCACATGTCCTCACCAGTGAGAGAGGAGAGGAGATAAGCCACAGAGGACCACGAAGGTCAAGATGACGCTGGTGCTCTGGCTTGTCTTTTCCATCTGCCTGCCAGAGTTTCACAATTTGTTATTTATTATTATCTGATTTTCTATCAGATTAGATACTGACATGCCTTCCAGTGTCCTCAAGGCCAAGCTTTTCAGAGCATTCAGTTACCTGCCTCTTTGAGGAAGGGGGCATCATTCATCCTGTTTTCCAAAGTTTTTTTGTTTCATCACTGATTCCTTTTTTTGCAGAACCCCTTGCAGTACTAGAGTCGCACAGGACCTACTTTGGGGAAGGCAGACCTGCTTTCCTTCTGGGTTCCCCAGTTGGGAAGGACTGGCAGTGCCTCAGGGGGCCACTCCCATTCCCAGGAGCCCTCGGTGGCTCCTGTCTTGTCTGACCTGGTCCACGTGCTTCACTCTCTAGCACTGAGGCCTCTGACCTGCCTCATGCACTTTAGTGGCGCTCATACTCAGTGCACTGGCCCATCCCACCTCTGGCTTGGTGCACCTGCTCCTTCCTCTGCCTGGAGCAGCACCCTCCTCCCATGCCATTGGTGACTGTGTCACCCTCCTGCAGTGTGCATCTATAAGGCAACCACCTCCTGCTGAAGTCCTCTCAGGGCCCCACCCCAGCCTGAAGTCATCTCTCCAACACCCCTCACCCAGGGGCTCCTGTCAGAGCTTCTTCTGTCAGTGGTCTCAGGCTCCCTGTTCTCTCAGGAGCTCTAGAAAACCACTCAGCCTCCCTCTCCCCATTGCCTGAGTGGGGCGGAGCAGTGGCAGGTCGTCCTCTGGGGCAGGGGACCAGAGGACCAGCACCACCCCCCAGGCAGGGCTCACCTCTCCTGCTCACTCCAGGCCAGGTTAGATGGTACTGGCAGGCATGAGCTTCATCTCAGGGCTGGGTGTGGGCGAGCTGCTGCAGTCTCTCAGTCTCCAGGGCCATGGGGGTGGCAGGTGCCACCAGGCTTTCTGTAAAGACCACGCCACCAATCCCAGCTCCACCACACAGGAGCCTTGGGGTCTTAGGCACCATCCTCAACTCTCCACGCTGCCCTTTCCTCTTCTGAGTGTGCCTATTGCAGCATCCTGGGTCATACATGGGAATGACACAACATGTGGGAGCACAGAGGAGGCAGGCACTGAGCAACTGGGCTGTTGGTTCTCAGACCCACTGAAGTCACTTGACATCCCATGGACCTGCCTCAAGACCTGTTTCGGTCTGTTCTCAGCATCCAGCTGATTGGATTCTGCGATCAAATTCAGGCAGCTTAACAAACCTCCTGAAATCTAAATAGAAATCATCAAACCTGCTGTAATTGAATTTTTGAGGCGCTAACATTGCAGATTGGAAATGACTGTTTTCTGCCAAGAGTGCAGCGCCCCCGCGTTCTCACTTGAAACCAGCACCTGCTGTGTTTGCGTCTCCTCAGAGGCCCTGCAGTGGGGCGTCTCTTTGCACAGCCAGACTACAAAAAAATAGGATGCACTCCCTGCTCAAAGTCCTTAGTGCTCAGGACAGGATGAAAGCCCCCTGTATGGCCCTCAGGGACCGAGACCACTGGCTGGAAAGCTGCCAGGGCTCAGGGACTAGGCCTTGTCCACTCCCCGTCCTGTGTACTCAGATTCAGCAGAGAGGGAAGGGAGCAGTGCCTGTCCTGCTGCTGGCCAGAGGGAGTACCGCTGGGTCAGGCCTAGTCCTGCTGGTGACGTAAGTACCCATCAGCTGCCGCTGGACAGTTGCCTCAGGCCGGGTGCAGTGGAGTCCATGCTGCACTGATGCAGGCTCCCCTGCATGGTGCCGGAAAGGGGGTGTCCTTCACTACCCTGCCTGTGCCCTCTCATCTGTGGAGTGGCAGAAAGGCCAGGATGGGGCTGGTGGAGACTGCCTGGGGCAAGCAAGGACACACAGGCACTTAGCGTGTGTCCCTTACCACCCCAACCCCTGCCACCAGCCAGTGGCACTCCCTGGCTGTCTGCCGGCTTCCACCTGCCTTGTACTGCCCAACCCAAAGATGGTTGGTTGGGGCCCCTCCAGTGGCTGCCTCTTCCCCCAACTCCCAGAGACTGGGGCAAGACCTCACTGCCTCCCCCCAGGTCCCTGCGTGGTGTGTGGCCTAGCGCTGAGTTTGCTGCTGGCTGTTCAGAGATGAGCGAGCTCTGAACCTTGTCCTCCATAGAAGCCACCATGTTCCTTTTACATATTTGGGTATTACTCCACTTGGCTGGAGGCTGGTCGAGGGGCCCAGTCCTGGGGAGCCCAAGGGAGGAAGCCTGAGGGTTCAGGTGGCTGCTCAGTTGAAGTGATGCATACTGTGTCTCGGAGGAGCAGCCATCTGCCAGACAGAGGAGAGGAGGAAAGAAATCCAGGGAATGGTGTGGAAGTGGGAAAGCGCTGTGGCCACGGACCCTCCATCTGTGGCCTTGCATGGGCCCAAGAGCTGAGAAGGAGAGAGGACATGAGACACTGGCAGGCGCTGCACCAGGCCTTCCTGGGCACAGGGCGGGGCGGGGGTGGAGGGTCCCTGCCTTCTTGGCACCCAGAGGTGGATGAGCCATCTGAATGTCCTTGCCTGCTCAGGACCCTGCTGGGGCCCCTGTGCTTGTCCCTCGACCCCCATAGGCCTTCTGCTGCAGTCCTGTCTTTCTGTCAGGACCCGTCTCAGCTCCACCTCCCCACAAAACTCATCCAGCCCAGCACTGAGTGCGGGTGCAGGGGGAGAGGTGAGTGCTAGGCTTGTCCCCAGTCTTGACCTCGCTGTCCTGAGGCCCCTCCTCAGCCAGGGCTTTTCTCACTCATCTCCAACCAGTATGTGAGGAGAGAGGGCCCCGGGTCATCCTGTGCCTCGACCCCGAGGAGCTCGTAGACAGGTGAGGGCAAAGCCAGGTTCCCCAGAGAAACAAGCAGGAGACAGTGCAAAATGGGGTGGCTGCAGGGCCTCTGACTCCCACGTCCCCATCATGTCGCCTCCCCCCATTGGTTCCTTGGTTTCAAAAAGCTGCCCCCTGACAGGGTTTCTTCACCCAGAAACTTGATCCATTTTCCTCCAAAGATGAAAAAAAAAAGCTACACTTCTAAAAATAGCCCACCTGGCTCCATGATGCTGGCTGTTTCCATGGCAACCCACTCCGTCCCAGGAGTTTCCTGATGAAAGAGAGTGAAAGAGGGTCTCAGGCCTGGTGCGGGTGCCCAGTGGGCTCCTCAGCCAGAACCAGCTGTTAAAAGGTTTGAGGAGAGTCTCCAGTAGGGGCCGGGGGCAGGGGCAGAGCAGACACACAAGGGCTCCCTGTGGTTCAAAGCTTCTATGATTTGAAGTAAACTCAGACGGTTGTGTGCAAGAGTGAGCTGTGCCAATGAAGGAGACGGGGATAGGAAGGGGGCCGGGACCAGTAAGTCCCAGCTCTGCACTGGCTACGAAATGGGTGCTTAACTTCCTTTTCCAGAGGAGGATTAATATCCCCAGTGTATGGAGGAGCGCTCCTAACCAAGGCCATGTGACTGCCTGGCGCAGAACCCAGCTCCTCCCTGGCCCCAGGCCACCTCCTCCCTGAGCTGTTGGGAAGGCATATGTGCCAGACTTGAAGGGGAGGACAGAGGGACTTGTGAGGTCTCTGTGCCCAGATAGGAGTCTCAATGCCTAACTAGAGAGTATCCAGGGACCACGCCCCAGGGCAGTAAATCAAACATAATGGTCCATTACAGGTGAGAACTTGGCCTACTGTTCCGCCCAGCCACAACTACTCTGTGTGGTAGCTGAATAATGGCACCCAAAGATGTCAACATACTAAATCCCAGAACCTGTATGTTACCTTATACGGCAAAGGGACTCTGCAGATGTGATTAAGTTAAGAATCTTAAAATGGGAAGATTATCCTGAATTTTCCTAGTGGGCCCAATATAATCACAGAGGTCCTTTTAAGAGGGAGGCAGGAGGGTCAGAGTCAGAGAGAGAAATTGGAAGATGCTACTCTGCTGGCTTTGAGGATAGAGGACGGGTCCACAAGCCAAGGAATTTGGGCTTCTACAAGCTGGAAAAGGCAAAGAAACAGATTCTCCCCTAGAGACTCCAGAAGGAACGCAGCCCTACTGACACCTTGGTTTTAGGACTTGTGACCTCCACAACTGTAAGATAATAAATATGTGTTGTTTTAAGCCACAGTGTTAGTTTTCTAGGGCTGCCATGAAAAATTACAGCAAACCAGTAGCTTAAAACCACAGAAGTTTGTTCTCTTACAGTTCTGGAGGCTGGAAGTCCAAAATCAAGGTGTCGGCAGGGCCATGCTCTCAGAAGACCTAGGGAGAATCTGTTCCAGGCCTTTCTCTTAGCTTCTTGTGTTGCCAGCAATCCTTGGCATTTCTTGGCTTGTAGACGTATCACTCTGTTTGTCCTTTCATATGTCTCTGTCTTTTCTCCTCTTCTTATAAGGACATCAGTCATATTGGATTAAGGATCCACCCTATCCCAATATGACCTCATCTTAACTAATTACATCTGCATTAACCCTTCTGTATAAGGTCACATTCTGAAGCTCCAGGAAGGACATGAATTTGGAGGGACACTAGCCATCCCAATACAGCCATTAAGAGTTGGAAACTCATCCACTTGGGAAGCTTGCCATGGACGAGAAGTCACTGCCACACTCTGTTGGCCCGGCCAGGACGTATGGAGAAGTTGTGACTGCTGCCTTGTAACACATTGGTAACCTGAGTTTTATGGACTTATTCTAACAAAAAGGAGAATTCATTCTTGCGTGTAGCTGGTGAAAATTGATGGGTATTTTAGGAATCAGTGCTTTTCTAGAAATGATTGTATCTGAGAATAGGCTGGATACTTATTCCACGGTCATTTGCTCCACGTGGTCCCACTGTCCCAAGAGCTGCCTGCACCTTATCGCAAGCTCTACGCCTGGCTTGGAGGCTGGATTGTTCTTTTCGTACTCCACACTTGGAGCTGCCATTTGCTTTTGTCACTTTAGCCAGGGAGTCTTGGGAGCGCCACTGGCTGAGGAGCGTCAGGCCTGAGTTGCCCAGCCATTACAGAGAAGTCGTTTTCATTAGAAGGTGCAGGCCCCCGGCCCTGGGTTGTCTCTGGGGAAGATGAAGAGCAGAGTTGGCTTCTCCATCTTCCACACCCAGTGTCCTTGTTTCAGAAGCTTTTGCAAATGGCAGAGCAACTCACTGGACTCCTGCTCAGTCGCTTTCCTGTGCAAATTTGATCTGAACATTAGAAGCTCGCCAGGATCAGCAGCACACAGGCAGGCAGACAGAGAAAGCCCTGGGGAGGCGTGGCAGGAGTTCAGATAGATGGCCCTGGCGGCCCTGCTGCAAGGCACAGCAGGGAAATGGCGGGTCCTTTGAAAAGCAGGGGCCGGGCAACGCAGGAGGATGGGAAGGCAGAAGTCCCTGCTGCCTGCCTCCTGCCCTGGGCCCTCCATCTTGCCCCCTCTAGCTCTCCACTCTTTCCTCCATCACAGTCCCTCCTGTTTGGTTCCCTGGGGTCACTGTCCTCTGTGAGCCATGTCCTGGGAGGCCAGCAGTGCAGGGATGTGGGCTCCCACCCTGACCCTACTATTCTCTAGCTGCTCACTGGTCTGGCCCGGACGCCACCTGCCCTGAGCCTCAGCCCTCCTGCATAGATGAGGGCTTGGGGTGGCAGGTTCTGCAGGCCCCCCAATGTAAATTTTCTGGCTCCATCCTCTTCCTGCTGAGGCTGACAGTCTCAGAGGGGGAGTGAGATGACGTAGGCCAGTAGGGAGAGGGCAAGATGAGATGCTCCCATTAGCCCTGTGAAAAAGAGAAATCACTGTGCAGGGGGAGAGTTGGGGCTCGCTCCCTGACTGGTAGTCACTGCACAGTCTCACAAAAGCCAGGGTGTGCCTCTTCCAGCATTACAGCTCGTTTCCCAGGCCACATGCACAGAGATCCCTCAGTGTGGCCTGTGCTGACAGGAAATGGCCATCATGACTGGGGGGAGGGACCCCAGCTCCGCCACTCACTCGCCATAGGACCTGTCCTGCTCCAAGCCTCAGTTTCCTCACCTGTGAAATGAGGACGCCAAAGGGTGCAAAGATTAAATGAGTTATTTGTCCAGTGCTTTAAAAAGTGCTGGCACCTTGTGTAAACCTCAGCTGCTGCTTCTGTTGTCAGTGCGATAGCCACTGTCATTTGCTGCAGGATGCTGCCATCCCACCCGGCTTCTTCATCGCTGAGCAGTGGGAAGCTGCCTCTTCCAGAGCTTGCTTCCCAGACTGCCGAGACCCAGGTTGGGTGTGGGTGCAATTCTTGCAGCATTTCCCGGGCACACCAGCTAGGTGCAGAGCCAGCCAGAGGCCACGATGAGTGAAGCAGAGGAGTGCAGAAGCTCAGCGGAGGCAGGCAGTGAGGGGCACTGCAGGGCCAGCAGGACAGTGTGTGTCCCCGGGGAGAGGGGGAAGGACGTGCCTCAGGTGCAGGAGTTGAGATTTGACTGAAGGATGCGTGGAAAGATCCTCACCAGGCAGAGGGCAGGTGCCGTATATGCTTTGGGCTCCTCTAATTGCCCCTTCACTCACACCTGCTGCCCAGTAACAGCAGTCTCCTCTCCACTCCTGCCTCCCCCGACCCCAGCCCCATGCTGAGAGGGAAAGTGAGGCACCACATCTCTGCCCCAGCACTCTGTGCCATTGCAGACCTGAGCACCCCACAGCGCCCTGGCAGCAGGCTTCTGATGTCAGCAGCTGGTGGCCAGCATGTGATCAGAGGCCAGCAGCCTGCCGCCTGCACCAGGGACTCTGATAGCAGGAACATGGAGCGGTGACTCCCACTCACTCTCCTCCAGAGAAAGTGGGCCGAGTATCAGGATCATCCGCCTGGGGACCTGGGCTCCAAGCCCTCAGAAAATGCATCTTAGCCCCTTGTAAAGAGCCCCGCCCAAGGTCCGGGCCATATATGACAGAGTAGGGGCAGTTACAGCTGTTGCTGCTGCTGCTCCAGCCTCTGACCTTGGCCAAGCCCCCGTCTTCTTTCTGGGCCTCAGTTTTCCCATCTGAAAGCAAAGGGGTGGGCCCGGATGAAATGGGTTGTCCGTGCACTGGAGGGAGTTCAGGGGCCAGTCTGCCCTCTTGGGGTTAGCCTGGCCATTCCATGAGTGGTGTCACCTGACAACGTGGAAGGGAGCTGGGAATGTGCTTGTCACCCTTGTGTCAGCTGACAGTGACTGTGAAGAGAGTCAGAGAAGTGAGTAGAGCAGAAGACGGTGAGGGCTGGGAGCCATGCTGCACAGGAGGCCCCTGGTGCCACTCTGTCACCTTCGTCTGTGACGGGAGCACCCTTGTCCTGTTGGGCCACCTCACTGTTAGACACTTGTCCCGTATTGGAGGGCCAGAGTCTGCCTCCCTGCAGGTTCCACCAGTTGTTCTGAACAGAGTCAAAGCAGCAGCTAGAGAAGGAGGGGCCCAGAAAAGTAGACCATTTTCTGATGTTCTCCAGGCAGCCCTGAGGGATGGGCAGTGGAGGCTGAGGGGGCACCATGCTCTGAGCCTGGGCCGTCTCCCCACCCCAGCCGCCTTCCTCCCCACCTCAGCACTTCAGCACGGCCACTTTCCCACCGCCCACTCATGCCTTAATTCCTGGGCCTCATGAACCTGCTAGGGATCCCCTGGCTCCTTCCCAGTCTCCTGGGCCTGCACTGGGCCCTGGTTGATGAAACATTTCATCCTCGCAGTGCTCGGGTAAATTTCCTGCTTCCATTGTTTCTTTAAAGGACCAGCATTTTCTAGAAGGTAATGGAGAGGCATTGAATTCAGCAGCACATGAACACCAGGGTGTGCCTCCCCCGGCATGGCAACTTGTTTCCCAGGCCAGATGCATAGAGATCCCCTCAGCGTGGCTGCTGCTAGTGGTGGTAGTGGTGATAATCCCACCTGATGTGGGCCACCTGGCACCTACGTACTTCCCAGGCCCGTGAGGTGGGTGTTAGTGCCCTTGTTGTACACAGGAGGGCTCTGAGGCACAGAGAAAGAAGATGGCCGCACAAAGCAGCAGAGCTCAGTGTGAACCCGGAACTCCGGCAATCAAGCCTGTTATCTCTGCCCACCTCACTTTTTATACCACCCGGGCAGCCTCGCCGAGAGCTGCTCAGAGGGCTAGATCCTGGCCTTCATGTGGGCTTTGAGGCAGGTGAGGGCTTCTCTGTGCCCGGGAGTGTGGCTTTGACTTGGCCCTAGATTTCCATTGCTGCTATTCTTATATTAATATAGTTGCACAACTGCTGTAGGATTTTACCTCTGTGGATAGGTTAGTGTCTGCTGTGTTGTTGCTATGTGGATTCTTACTTTGTTCCTCTGAGACGTTCATTGCCTCTGAGTTTTATTCCCAGTGGAGTGGGAACAGAGAGGACATATGGGGTCATAAAAGCTTGAGAACCCCCAAGGCCATAAGCTTGAGAAGCACAGGCCTAAACAACTTTGTACATACAAGTGTTTTCCTGCCTTTGGAGTAAATTCCCAACCAGTAGAGTTCCCCATCAGGGGGAGAAGTGGGCTATGGAAACCAAGGAATCATTTTCATGGCTCTTAGTAGGTATCTGCTGGTTTATCCTTCAGAAATCAAAAGCTAATTTAGTGCCGTTTGTTCTTTTTTCTGTTTTGCGGAATGTCACATTAAGTAGTTTTATTTGTGCCTCTAATATTGAGTTTCATCTGTCTTTTCAATATGGGTTTGCTCCTTGCAAGGACTCCTGGCGTGGAACTGAGACTTGAGGACTCAGCAGGGTGAGAGTTCACCATTTTGGAGGCAGAGTCCCCTTCATTTCCAGCTCTGCTTCCGCCTGGGCTGGAGGGGGGTTCACACCGCTGTGCTCAGCATATGTCTGAACAGCCTAAGACACTGTAGGAACGTGGGAGGCTGGGCCACATGTCAGCTTCTGAGTGACACCCACCCCCTCCTTCTTGAGGACTGGCGGAGGTGGGGGGACTATGTCGGAGTGTGGCCATCACCGGTCATTCATGATCTTGGAGCTAGGTGGCTGCTGCCCATCTCACTCACCTGCTGCAGCACACCCCCCAGAGGCCCCCATGGCCTGCACTCCCTTGGAGAGAGGCTGGGCTGGCAGCAGGCCAGGCTCCATGGCACCCCAGACTCCTGGGAAGTGGTGAGCTGGGCAGCTGCACAAGAGGTGAGAGAGAGTGGGAGGGGGAGGAGAGTGAGCCCCCGCCTGGGCTGGCTCACGGAGGCCCCATAAGCCTGGCATGAAGATGGTGGCTCTGGAGGCAGACAGACTAGCCGGGTGGCCCAGGCCATGACTTCACCTCTCTGAGCCTCAGTTACCTCATCTATCCCCTGGGGATGGTACAGTCCCTACCCTGGCAAGGCCATTGAGAGGCCACAGCCAGCATGTGCACACAGAAGGCATTTGATAAATGAGAGTGGCCTTGCTCCTGCAGGGGAGATGGGTGATGACCCCCAGGAGGATGGGGTGGAGCGGAAGCAGGGATCCAGGAGCCATGACTTTGGCCTGGGGGTCTTCAGGCAGACTTTGAAGATGGGGTGTCATTGGTAGCATAGGGGTGAGACCTCTGAGGAGGTAGGGGAGGTATGAGGAGTTCCAGGCAGTGGGGACAGTGGGAAAGGCCCCAAGCACGAGTGCTTAAGTGTTTACAGGGAACAGGGGACAGTTTGGTGTGGCTGGGGGTGGGCGGAGAGCAAAGTGAGGTTGTCAGGGAAGGTGTGAGTCAGCTTGGGCTGGGCCTGCGATGCAGGGAAAGGAGCCCGGGCCTCGTTCACTGTGGTCTGGGATGGGAGCAGCTCCCACACGGCAGTCTCCCCTCTCCACCCAGCACAGCGCATCCTTGCCTGCATGTCACAGGTTAGGGAGCTGGCGCCCTGCATGTGAGTGGGTGACTGCAGGGCACTGCCCGCTCCAAAGCACTGCCTGGTTCCTGTCGTTCAAGCTGGTCCCCATTACATCTGCTCCCTCTGACTCAGGAGGGCCTCCGCCCACTCCAGGAAATCTGGTGGACACCTCACCCTGGCTGAGAGCAGGAACTGGAACCTTCCAGGGCACTCTCTTTTTTTGAGTGGTTCTACCTGCTCCTCCCTCCTGGGCCCGGGCCATGCAGGCCTCTCAGTGCCATGTTGGTCAGTAAAAACCAAAGCAACTCTATTTCCCTCCACAGATGACTCTGGGGACGACGACGACGAAACTACCTCCCCAACTGACAAGAGCGAGCTGCACTACACCATCAAGAACCTCTCCTTGAAGCTGGACGACCTCAGCACGTGCAATGACCTCATCACCAAGCATGGCGCCGCGCTCCAGCGCTCCTTGAGCGAGCTGGACGGCCTGAAAATCCCGAGTGAGAGCAGTGAGAAGCTGAAGGTTGTGAATGAGCGGGCCACTCTCTTCCGCATCACATCGAATGCTATGATCAATGTAAGTGCCTGCCAAACTACTGTCCTGGCACAGGGCTCCCCAAAAGGGACGTGGCTCCCTGTCACCTCAGTCTCTGAGCATGCAGCTGGGGTGCTGACAGACCAAGGCTCCATTTCCAATGGCTTCAGGTCGTTTCTCAAAGCCAGCTGCCTCCTGCACTCTTGATCCTCTATGTCATCTCATCCATTCTGTCGTCAGCGGGCGAGGACGTTCTTTTTAATTGTCTGGTGGAAACCAGAGTTGGGTATGGAATCTGGTTGAGACTTGCAGGTGGTTCGGGCCTGGGTGATGAAGGCCAGGGCCTGGGGTAGAGCAGCTGGCTCTGCCCACACAGTACGGACACGGCTGCCACCTGCCACTGCTCCTTCCCCAAGTCCACTGCACAGATGCAGCAGGATCAGGACCCAGGATCGGGGAGCATGTGTGTGTGGTGGGGGCTGGCGTTGGAGGTTCCCTTAGAAGAGCTTTAAAATTGGGCCTGCCATGGGTCATACCAACCTGACAGTAGCCAAATGAGGAAACACAGTCTGTGAACTGAGAGGCAGAGCCACAGGAGTCACCACTCTCAACCGGGTTCTGGAAGCCACATTGCTGTGACCAGGAGCTGGGAGGGTCTCTCCATGGTGGCAGAGAATATAATGCTTAACAGTGCTTCTGGGCCCTCCTTCTTTCTGCCTGGTGAGTGTTCCCCAGAGATGTGTGTGCTCCTCCAGGCCTCCACCCTGCTGACACAGGTCTGACTGCAACAGCTTTCTCCCAAGGACAGCCCCTACAAGGGCCACATCCAGGCCAGGGTGGCATGCTAGGAACAAGGGGGCCAGACAGAGGAGGCATGGGGAAATGGAGGCCACTGCGGAGGAGGCAGCGCAGATCCATAGAATGTGGTTCAGGCAGGCCATCCGTCTGTCTGGAGACAGTGGGCAGTACCACCTGGGGGACCCAGCCTCCAAAGCAAAGGGGTTAGATCAGAGCAGGGCCGGGAGTTGGGACCAGGCTCTAGGCCCAACACCAGAAAACCCAAGGGCAGGGTGGGAAAGTGGAAGCTAGAGCCCCACCGCAGGCCGAGGTCCCCAAGTGAAACCCAGGAATCCAAGACTTGCCCCGAGCCTGCTTCACTGGGCCTGTGGGCAGCACAAATTGGAGCAGGTGGACCACCCCCACCACCCCTACCCACCACAGGCTTGAGCCTGGAGCCACCCCGGCTGCAGGAGGAAGCCTTAGGAATCTCCTCCCTGGGGCTTAAGGCTGAGGAGGTGCACCTCTTCCTAGACCACCGGGAAACACGGCCTGCGGGTGTGAGGTCCCCTGAGCACTGCAGGCGTGCGGACCTTGGTCCACAGCGCTCAGGGGTGCAGTTTGTGCCTGTGTGCTGAGAGGCTGCTGGACCCCTGTGAGCTGGCCCGGTCATTGGTTTGCACTCTCATTTTCCTCCCTCCACCCTCTCGGCTAACTGGCTTACTTACAGCCGCCAGGTTCTAGGGGCCCAGGTCCTTGCACTTCTTCTGGTGACAGGCACAGATATTAAGCATTTGATGACATAATGATGTATTTGTGCTTCCTTGTCCATCTCAGAAGCCACCACCACCCGTGACTTCCCTGGCATTGCCTCCCTGCCCAGGAGACTGAAGCTGCTTTGTCCTGAGTAAGCAGCTTTGGCCTTTCCCAGAAATGAGCTTCTCAGCTGGCATCTCTAGCAAAGTATCAGAGGCTCATCTGTGTTTACGAAGCCATAAAAACAGCTTGCCATCTAAGTACATAATGAATTTGGTGGGAAGCACAGCCCCCTGAGGTTGATTATGAAGCCTGCTTGCAGTTCCAGTGGCACCAGGAGAGTCAGACCCCAGTGACAGGAGAGCTGTACCCTGGGCATGGCTCAGCCCACCTGCTAGTGTGAACCTGACGCCAGGGCTTCTCCCCGGGCAGGAACCGGGTCTGTTCTGGGAGGGCAGTTTACACCGCTGTCAGGCACCAAATGTCCAAACCCCAATGTGTACAGAGGGGCCATCTAGGCAAAGCATCCCCACCACCAGCCAGGCCTTGGCCTCCACCCCTTTTACAAGGAGGGGGTTGGACCAGGGATCTATAACTAAGGCAACCATGTGGCCCCCACCCCTGCGCCCCAGGGGGAGCCCATTTAGACCCAGGACTGCTTACCTCTCCCTACAACCTCATTAGTACCATTAGATGTTGTTAGTGCAAAGTGGAAACTGAGGCTCAGAAAAGTCACCTGAGCTGCCCAGGGTCACCCAGCTGGTAAGTGGCCAAGCTGGAATACAGGCCCAGGTCTCTGTGGCCCACTGGGGGAGTGATGGCCCCCATGCTCTCGGAGGTAATGAGGGTGAGACCCCAGAGGGCTGCAGAGGCCCCCTCCCTGTCTGAAGTCAGCACACGGAGGAGGTGGCCTCACATCCACCCAGGGTGAACCCCCAGTCTCAGGGACCTGAGTCCCTGGTATGCCTTTTACCTTTAGGCTGCAGCCCCACCAGAGGCCTTCCTGGGAAGCTGGGGACTCAGGATGGGTGGAAGCCACCCCAAGCTATCTCCACAAGGCACAAATCATGATCCCCCAGATCCCTCCAGGTCTCACTGTAAGAGGAGGAAGCTGTTTCCCACTACTGTTGGAATCCCACTGCAGCTCCCCTCCCTGCCACCTGCCCTGGCTGACGTGAGCCCTCCATGGGGAAGCTTCCAGCAGCGCCGATGCTGAGTTTGGAGAATCTCTGTTCCCACTGCCGGTCTCGGCTAGGGCAGTGCCCCCTCCTGTGAATGGTGAATGGCTGTGAGTTTTTCACCTCATGGGCTCTGATTGAGCCAGGGTCATGGAAGTGGAGCAGAAAATGAGGGACAGCTGGCCAGACAAAGCCCGCAGGGAAACACATCCTTCAGAGGGCACTGGGCAAGCAGCGTCCTTCCCACTCGGGGAGGGATCAGCTGCTTCATCTTCCCTTTTCCCCAAGATGGCTGGGAATCTGGGGTTGTTCAGCCGTCAGGAGAAAAGTCAGAGGGGCAGTTTTAAACTTCCTTCAAATTTGGGAAAGGGCATCAATGTCATAAGGGTTTAGATCCCAAGCTCCCATCAGGGCGGGGAAGGGGGTTCTCTGGACAGTTCCCAACACCCCAGGAACCATGGTTAGTGACGCAGGCCCATTCCTGTGCCACTGTTCCCCGGGGGCGGTGCAGTGAGTCTTGCCTCGAGTCGAGGGTGGCCCCTTCCGTAGACGTTTGAGGGAACAAGTTGCTCAGAGGAGATTTCCGGATCAGGAATATTGAACAGTGCCAGTGTTTCACGCCTTCGTGCCTTTGCCTGTGCTCTACCTTCTAGAATACCCTTTCCCCACCCTTCAGATACCTGGCAGATCCCTTTTCATCCTTCAGAGACCCACATGGACATCACAGGTTTCTGAGCTCCCTGTCAGGAAGCCGTGCCTCCTGGCTAGTACCCCCTGGAACCCCAGGGAAGCGCCGTGTGGAGTTTCACCACTTATTTCAATGTCTGCCCCCTCACCAGGCTTTGTGCCCCCTCAGGTCAGGCTCAGGTCTTAACTCACCTGTGTCTCCAACAGTAGCCCAGTGGGTGTGCCTTATACGCGATATTTCAACCAAAGTGGGTCTCATATTTCAGGAAAAAATTCTCGGTAGCCCACATGTCATGTTTGCCTGCTGTGTTACTGTTTACAAAGCCCTTCCAGTGCCGTTTCCTCACTGAACAGGATCAGTGAGAAAGCACAGGCTCTGCACCCAGCCCTCGGCCTGCAGAGCCACTCATCACTGCCCCATGCCACTGGTCACCCGGCCTTGCAGAGAAATGACCCAGCCTGGTCGCCAAGAAATAGAACAGTGCTTTATGAAATTAAGTTGTAATTGCGTTTTTCACGGGAACGCCATACTGAGCCCCCTTCCCTCCTCTTGCGGTTTTTGTTGCCAGGATTCGGAGATGGCACCTTGGAAGGGCCCCTCTGGGGGCGGCATCTGAGCAGGTCGGGGCAGCACCATAGTGAACTCAGGGCCACGCTCCCTTCTCATTGTGCACTGAAGCCGTGGCTATGCGGCTCTTGCAGTTAGGAAAGTCCTGCCTGATGGGAACTGAACCCAGACCTGAGCAGCTACCTACTGAGCCTGCCCTGGGCTTGTGACAGGCAGGGACTGGGCCCTGCCCCTGGAGCTCACAGTCCAGAGGACTCGCATAGTGAGACTGTCACACATGGGGTCAGCAGTGCAGCCTTCTCCAGGAGTGGCTACGCAGGGGCAGCAGCTCGCACGCCCACTTTGGAGGGCCAGGTTTGTAGAGGGGCTGGGGAAGAGCTGGGGAGGTTCACAGTCAGCCAGGGAGGTGGGCTCGGGCCCAGCTAACCACAGCCCATGGGAGAGTGACCCTCAGGTGCCAGTCGTACATCCTGGGAGTCAGGGTGAGGCATGTAGAGGGCAGAGGTGGTAGCCACAGAGTGGGGTCTGGAAGGGTAAGGAAGGTTTCTCCCAGGCGGGGAAGGAAAATATTCACAGTGGCGACTTCAGGGCTGTCACTGTGTGCAGGGGGTGCTGTGCTCTTTACACACGCAGTTCCCTGTAAGTGGCACACAGGGACGGGGACCCATACCAGTTTTCCTCTAAAGCCCACCCACCCTTTTACCCTTCCTGGGCCTCTGGGGACAGTTCCTTGGCCTCCAGACCAAGCGGCCCCGTGGGCAGGACCTGGTCATTGGGTGAAGCTCATTGACTGTGTGAGGGTGGCCTCACCACCCTGCTGCTCTGGAAAGGAGAACAGACACGTCTCCTTTCCTCCTTAGTCAGGAGGAAGAAACAGGATGTGGGATTCACACAACTCCTGAGTATCCCCTGGGGGCCCAGCAGCCCCTCCCCAGTCTCATGTCCCACCCCTGCCCTACCTCCCCCCACCTCCCGTCCCCATCCCCTGCCAGCCTGGGCCACTTACCAGATCTGAAGAGGCCACAGTTTCTCAGCCCCATTCCCACCTGTCACATCTCAGATGGATGTCACCTCTTCTGGGAAGCCCCCACCACCACCACCACAAGCCCACAGCTGCTCCCAGGGCCCCTTCTCACAGTCTACCCAGCTGGATCAGCCCTGCATGCTATCTTCCCTCCCAGGTGGCAGCCCCTCTCCCCCTCACCCAGGCCCCAGCTCCTGAGGAAAGGACTGGGAGGGGCTGGCGCAGGCCTCTGACCAGAGGGGAGCCAGGACAGGAAAGGGAACTAACTTCCCATGGTGGCACGGCACGCCAGGCGTTCTGCACACATGACCTCCCCCTGCCCACTCAGCAGGCTCACGGTGGGGAAACCAGCTGCCAAGGATGTGAGCCCAGCTCTTCGTGGTTCTCGCTGTAGCCTGCTGCCTCATAGGGGAGAAATAAAGCCGTCCCTCCCTTGAGCAGGGGTGGGAGGGTCAGGAAACCGTCCGCTGCCCATCCTCGCCCCCCATCCCCGCCCAGCACTGCTGACCACCACCCTGTCTACCTGTCCACAGCACCTCGTGGACTTCTCTACCACGTCTTGACCGTCCTCCCTGCTGGGCTGGGCACCCTGCAAGGACAGGACACGGTCTCCCTCGCCATCGGGTAGCCCTGGAGCTTCATGCCTGGCGCAGTGCCCAGCATACAGGAGCCTCCATGAGCAGTGAGAGAGAAAGTGGCTTGTGAAAGAACACAGGAGCGAATGAATGAATTGCTTAGTGTCTGGCAAAATTCCCTAGCACGTGATTTTGTGAGTCTGATCAAAGGCAGCCCAGACTTCCCTGCTTGGATTACTGTTTGGGTGACTCCTGAACTGCCGCTCAGGAGGAGCCTCACAGCACTATAAGTGACTTTGGTTGTTAGACTGAGCCTTGAACACAGCGCGCCCATGCACAGGTGCTCTGCCAGGCCTGGGCGTGGGGATCACAAGCTGAATCCTTCCTCGTCAGCGTCCTCCCTGGGGACCAGGACGTGCCTGGAGTTGTAGCACTGCATCAGTCACGTGGTTAAGGTGGAGAATGATGGAATTAATACATATTACCAGCTCATGCTTTGGGTATTAGTTTCCATAAAGTGAAAAGATTAAACTCCAATTTTATTCTTTTTTTTCCAATGAATTGATCTTGGTGGTAAAGCAGAGTGCCCTGGTTTGAAGGACAGGCCTCTGGGGCGGTGGTGGTGTGACAACAGCAGCCCGCCAGAGTTCCTTCCCATGACTGTTTGCTCCTCACAATGGCCACATGAGGTTGATGTCCTTACGGCTTCCCTGTCGTGATCATTTGTATTATTCAGGTGCCACCCTGAGGGCCAGGGCAATCATTTTGCCCAAGAGTTGCAGGCCTGGCTGTTGTATGCGCACTCAGGGTCATAGCCAGTGGTCCCTGGGCCGTCCCCACCACTGGCCGTGGGATCCATGTGGAAGGGCTGAGGGTGCATTGCCCGTCACCAGGCCCAGCACACCTGGGCTCTCCTGCGTGACCTGGGTTCCCCGTGGGTTGCCCTTGACCCTTGTGTTCCAGCCTTCTGGCCCCTGTCCTGGGCAGAAGAACCCCACAGTATTGCCATGGTCATTCTGGGGGGAACCTACCATGGGGTGATGCGGGTACACACCCCTGGTGCCAGGCCCCCCTCCCTGGCCTGTGGAAGCAGGTTCTGTCTGCGGGCCAGTGTGGCAGAGCCTGGCTGGGGAAGTGCTGCTTCTGTGACTTGCACATGGGCCCGCCTCTCTGCCCACTGAGCCCGTGGGACCTCCTTATGCCACCCCCTCACATCTCCTCCTCCCCTCTCAGCCCTGGCTCGGGGAGAGACAGCCACAGTCCCAATTACAAGGTGCTAAGGGCTGTGTGGCAGGTGCTAGTGGTCATTGTCCGCTGCAGTGCTGAGCCCTTCGGTGGGCTGGCAGCCTGTGGGCTTGCTCCCCACCAGCTGCTCCTCCAGGCCCCTGTAGGTGCGGCCCAAGCAAGGCAGACTGCTCGGACACGGCTCCCACACCTGAGCTTGTGAGAGGCTCCTCAGAGTTGGTGACTCGTGCCAGGGCCCAGGACTCAGCCCCTCCAACCACATGACCCCCGTGGCCCTTAGGAGCTGGGAGTTCAGGTCAGCCTGGCTCACACCCACTGAGCACTTTGCGACAGAGTGGTGTGCAGCTGCTGGTGGACACTGAGGCACAGGAGGCCCTCCGTGGTCCCTCTGTGATCCAGCCGGGCCCTGCTCTATGGCCTGGGCACACAGTAATTCAAGCCCACTCGTGGAACCTGCATCCTTCCGGGGACCTGTAACCACGTAGATGATAGGGCATGTCAGAGGGAAAAAGACCTTCAGAGGAAACAGAGCAGGCTGGTGGGGTGGGGCGAGAGGTCATGGGCACAGACTGGCTGGAGGGGAGGGAGCCAGGGTGGGAGGCCAGGGTGAGTGCTGGCGACCGTAGGGGAGACAGGAGCCTGGTCATAGGGGTCACTGAGAGCACTTTGCCTTCCACTCTGAATGAGGCTTGCTCGGCCAAAGAAAGTGGTCCAAACTGCATCTCAGCAAGAGCCTGCAGCTGCTTGGAGAATGGGCTATGGGCGAAGCAGGGGCAGGCGCTTGGAGCCCCTCTAGGAGGCCCCTGTTGTCACCCAAGAAGGAGTGGCTTGGATTGGAAGAATGGAGCTGGCGTGGCGAGAAGAGCCTGGCCGCTGTGTGTTGAGGGTAAAGCCAGCAGAGTTGCTGTGGGGATGAGAGAACAGGGCCCTCAGGAAGGACTGCAAGGTGTGGCCTGAACCACTGGAGGAATAGGGTGCCCTTGCTGTCTGACCCGCCTCAGCCCTCACGTGCTGGACATGGGCCCACAGGTCAGCCCCACGGGTTCTGGCAGGATGCAGGAGGGCCTTCCCCAGGAACAGGTTTTGTGTAGCCAATGGGTGAGCAGAACTGGGGCGCAGGCGAGCCCCACAGGAGACCAGAGACAGTCGAGGTGCCCAATGTGGGTAGAAAGCAGGAGGGGGGCTGGCCAACAGAGGGTGGTTGCCCACCAGTCCCACCTCAAAGGGCCGCTGGAACAGACACCGCACTCTGGGTCCCTCGGTTTACCAAGGAAGGTAGTGGCCATGAGGGACACACTTTGGTGCCTGCAGTAGAGCTGGTTGGGGGAGATGAGGGTGCGGATCCTGATGCCAGGGACACGGAAGGCTGTGGAGGAGGGGCGCACAGCACAGCCAGACAGGGAGGGTGTTGTCTCCAACTCCAGTTGAAGGGAGCTGCGAGAGGAAAGTGCAGTGGGGGAGGAGGCATGGGGGGCAGGGGCGGGGGGCGGACAGCCAGAGAAGGAAACAGGGACAGGGCAGGTATGGGCAGGTGAGGACAGGAGGGGACAGGTAGGGATACATGGGGACAGGGGGGGAAAGGTTGGGGGCAAGTAGGGCCAGGTGGGGCGGTTATGCGGATGCAGTGTCCTTGGCCAAGGCCTCAGATTTGGGGCATCGTAGAAATAAAGACCCAGAGCAGAAGGAGCTGTTTACTGCTGGAAACGCTCGGAGGCTTCTCTAAGCCCCATGTGGCAATCACGTGGGGCTCCTTGCACCGACCCGAGCGGAGCAGTGGTGCGGGGCCCCAGAGCTGCCCTCTCTTGTCCTTCAAGGGCCCATGGGCAGGTTCCTGTCCAACTGACCACTGTTCTGCTCCTGACAGCTTGCTCATTTGGGGCCTGGAGAGATGAATACAAATAGATTCCAGAACTATCTAAAGTCGGTTGACAAACTGGTGACCAGATGGTGCTGGTTCCTGTGCACAAGGGATAAACTATTTTGAATGTGGAAAAGGGCTATTTTAAAGTTTGAGTTGAAGTGAAAAGCTGTCTCCCTGGTGCAGTGAGTGCATCACATCAAGTAGAAGCCATGACCAGCCCCTCAGTGTTTGGGAAGGGCTGGCTCCTGCAGTGCTGGGCGGCCCGGGCTGTGTGTCACGTGAGGAGGGGGCACAGGCAGATGACCGGTCCGGCCCTGTTCTGGAGCTGCTCAGCCTTGAGGGGCCAGGAGGGTGGTGGATATGCAGTGTGGTGGCTTGGCTGGGCCTGACCCAGAGGGACCCCCAGGTGAGCCCAGCACTACCATCACGGCTCCAGGGTTCCCCACTGCTGGTCTTAGAGGCCTGAGATGGCCATGCTTCTTCTGGTGTGGCAGCCTCTGAGCCAGGCAGTCCTAGCCTGAATCTCAGCACTGCCCTTTTCTGCTTTGAGGAGGTGTGGACTGAGGCCAGCCTGCTGCTCTTCAGTGGGAGGGGAGGAGAAACCCTGTTGACCCCAGTGTGTTTCCTGGTGTGAGCTTCTGGCCATGCAGAGGGTCTCAGGGAGACCATGACTGCACAATGTCCTCCTATTCAACACCTTTAGGACCACAGGCCAGTGAGAGGCAAGTCCACAGTAATGCTAGCCATGTGAGGATCGATATGGGGTAGATGGTGGGTGGGCAGCCTCAGCCCCAGCAACCTGGAGAGCAGAAGGGTCTGGCCACCCACCCACCTGGGAGCCCCAAAGTCTGAGAGCCGCTGGGCCAGATACGTGGCAGTCAGACACCCAGCAGGTCCTGGCTGGCTGCAGGTAGACACGTGGCCATTTCTCTCATACTCCCTGCGTCCAGGCTTACCGGAACTTGTGTCCTGATGGCTGGAGATGGAGCCAGTCACCAAGCTGACCCTGTTGGCCCAAGGCACCCCCCCAGCCTGGAACCTCCGGGCATTTGGCCCCTCTTCCCACCTCCTCTGTGAGTTTGAGGGCCGCCCACCCCAATGTCCAACAATTTCCTGGCACCTTCCTCGTGGGCCTGTCTAGGAGGGCAGTGACAGTGGAGGAGACTGATGGTTTGCAAGCAGCCACTGAAGGCCAGGCCCGAGTGGGATCCTGGCTCTGCAGACCCTCCCGAGAGCTTGAGAGGCTTCCCCAGGCCACACACAGGACAGGCATAGAACCCCGGAATGGCTGACCCCACACCCTGCTCACCCACCCGCGTCTGGGGAGCGGCGAGGTCGTCGTCAGGATTAGGATTAGGATTAGGAACAGCAAAAGCGATTAGAGTTTGTCATCCTTCCTCCTGGGCACAGCTGGGCAAAGATTTCCAGCTCAGAGACGCTCTGCCTCTGTCCCATAGAACATCTGTTAGGGTGACAGCAGCAGCTCCCCTTGGAGCTCACACGGCCTGGCCTCAACACAGTCTGCCCTGGGGGGGCAGCCCTTAGAGCCCCCTTCACCAGGCCCAGCTTCTGAGAAGGGAGAGTCCCTGGTGGGCAGGCGGGGCCTGCTGACTCCCCAGCCTGTTGGCTGAGCAGGGCCAGCCCCAGTGCAGGGGGCCTTTTCCATCCTGGGCTTTTTGGTTCTCACTCTGCTTTGGATCAGCTTAACAGGCTCCCCGCCTCCCCACAGAGACAGGACTGCACTGCCCATAGGACCCTGTACCTCTTCATCTCAGGGACCCTCTTGATAGCCCTGCTGGTCGGGGGAAGGCGCCGGGCTGGGAGACTGGAACTCTGTTCCCATCCTGAGGACCATCGCCCCAATGGGTCACAGTACTGGGGACTCTGTAGGAGTCCTGGGATTGAGCCCTCTGCTCATCTCACGAGGACGCCAAAGCCCAGGAGGTTATGAGCCTGCCTCAGGGTGGGCAGCAAGGCAGAGCCTGTGAGGGACCCAGATGCTGGGCTTCTCATTCCACCCACTCCCCACCCCTTGCTTGATTCAGGAGCAAGTGTGTCATGACTAGGGGGCTTCAGCGTGGCCCATGGCACTGCTGCTGCTCAGGGCTGGGCACAAGCTCTCAGAGACTTGTGGCAGAGCCTCAGGGGATATGTGACCGTGTTCAGGGCCTGGGTCAGCCAGGCGCTCCCTGGGCCCTGGGGAGCTGCCCCCAGCCGTCCCCCCTGCTGGGCCCCAGGCCTAATCCAGCTTAGTGAGCACACGGTTTACAGCCCAGCTCAGCATTCCAGGGCAGTGGGGCCAGCGCCTGCCTCTCTCCAGGGCGTGGCCAGGATGGGGCCTGGAGAAGGCCAGCAGCATCAGAGGAAGCCCTGGGAGTTGGGGACAGACACCAGGTAGGCACATTGGGGTGGAGGGGGCGGACGGGCTCTCCACAGCCCACAGGGTGACCGGGGCAGCTCATCTGCTGCAGATGACCATCCCAGTGGCAGTGGCAAAGGCCCTGGTCCAGCCACATGGGCCCCTTGATATTGGGGTACAACAGCCTCCGCCCTGCCCTCCTCTTCAGGCAGAAGATCAGAGTGAGCTGATCTTCATGTACCCAGCCCAGCTACATGTGGCCAAGATGAGGCCCCAGCTGTTCCGGGGATTTGACTTCCTTTCCCGCTGCTGCTCCACACTGGCCGGTCCTGCAAGAGGTCGTGCCCAGCCCGGTTATCAGCCAGCAGCCCTGGCCATGGAGGCACCACCTTCAGCTGCAGGGCCAGGGCTGGGAGGCAGGCATAGCCATGGCAGGGCTGGGTCCTGTTGCTTGAACAGGCTTATTCCCTGACGTCCTTGCTAGTGAGCCTCTCTGGGAGCCCAGCTCCACTGCAGGAAGGCCAAGGGATCCCACACTGCCTCTGCCCTCAAGGAGCACCCAGACAGCGATCAAGATCCAGCTTTATAAAATAAAAATGGTGACCGTGCTGGTTCCAGGCCCTGGGAGACTTGCAGGTGGGGTCCATGGGGACTTGGACGCCTGCCCTACACATACTGCCTTGTGGTTTTGGGCAGGTCCCTTGGCCTCCCTGAGCCTCCATTCCCTCCTTGGTCGTGCTATTAAAACAGCTACCTCAGTGCTTGTGAGAATGCCCCAGACAGCCCTGACCTACAGTAGGTGTGTGTTGTGCGGGAGGTGGGGCCGGCATCAGAATAGGCAGGTGTGCTTGGGATGGAGCTGGAGAAGGGGAGGAAGACACAATGCCTAGTGAGGCACACATGAGGGCGTGGGGAGGGATGAGGCTGGAGAGGATTTGGGGCCAGGTCTGTGAGAGGCAGTCAGCTGTCCTGGGAAATACAACAAACATTCCATTTGCCTTTGGAAGAGAAAATGGTCCTTTCTAAAGTATTTAGAGCTCATGAACTTCAAGGGTAAGAGGTAGGGAGCCTAATTTATTTTCACACTATAATCATCTTTCCCTCTTTGCATTTGCTGCTAGGAAGCCCGGAGGTCTTATAGAGCCCTCTGACATGAGTTTGTGGGAATTATTTACCGTGACCTTTGGCTACTATTTTATACTGTTGTTTGTGACTCTTTTACAAGTCTTGTTTTAAATGCTGTGAGTTATATGAAAGCAAAGCACCCAATTATGTTAAAAGTCATTGATAGAGAGATGATTACAGGAGCTGTAGAGGGTTGGCAGGGAGTGATGGCGCAGATCTGATGGAGCAGTGCTGAGGGAGGGCAGGAGCAGAGGTGAGAGGCCTTGTGCAGCTGTCAGGCCAGTCTGGGGTGGGTGTAGGCAACACGCCACCTAGCAGGGCACCCAAAGACCAGGAAGAGCCCAGGAAACCATGAAACACCCATCATGTGTCTCGCCTGTAATAAGGCTCCTTCGTGGCACAGCCCAGGCCTCTGCACCCTCATCCCAATCAGGCAGGCAAGGGGACCGTGCCTCGTGTGGACGTGGCCTGGCTCTGTGGTGGGGGAGCATGGCTCTGGAGCCAGATAGACTCAGGTTCCCATCCCGCTCGCCTCTTGTTGACCTGGGCAGCCCCTTCTCCCTGGACCTCAGTCTTGGGGGGACAAGAGGACCTGGCAAGGGGCTTCCCTGAAGCAGTGCACCCACCGCCCCGTGCCTGCCCAGGGAGACGTGTGTGCTGCTGCTCCACCAGCGCCAGGCCTCTTTGGCAAGTTTCTGACAAGCACCATGCACCTGGCTCAGCACAGCCTGGTGAGCTGCCCAGGCCAGCAGCAGAGTCAACCTGCGCCCTCCCAGTGTTAAGACTCCTTCCTTGGTCAGCAAACAGGTAGCAGGAACCAAGACTAACTTGACTGGGAGCTGGGGCCAGGCGTAGGGCAGTAGGAAAGCGAGAATGATGCGGACACAGGTCTCGCGAGAGTAGCAGCTCGGGGTAGACCCAGTTCTGGGTTAAGGACCTGAGTTCTAGATCTGGGTCTACTGCCACCTGCTGTGTGACCTCAGAGCCTCAGTTTCACCTACTGTGGAATGGGGTGGAGGTCCCTGCCCACCCATCTCACCAGACTCCTGTAAGGGTCTGGAACATTTCTGAGGCACCCAGAGGGATACTCTGCTCCCCCACCCCACCGCCACCACCTCTTACACCCCTGGGTGCAGACCCAGCAAAGAGGGGCCTTCTAGGCTGCCACTGGGGTGGGTGATTGCAGTGTCTGCTGTCAGGGCTCCTACCCTGAGAGCAGTGAAGCAGGGCAGGGACTGGGGACAAGGCTGGAGGACACTGTGGTCTTTGGGCAGTGAAGGCTTGGCTCCAGGTTGCAAGCCAGGGAGCGGTCTCAGGCCCACTTCGGGGGGTCCCCAATTTGCATAGCAGTCAGTGACTGTAGCTGCACACCAGCAGGTGGGCCTTACCGATCCATAATTAGCAAACTCAAAATAGCCCAGACCCACAGCTGCCCTGGATGCAGCCTCTCCCCTCCCCAGAGCCTGTTAGGTGCCTAAGGAGATTGCTTTCCTTCCCCACAGAGGTCTCTCCCCCACCCAGCCTGTGCCAGGACACCTGTCAGGATAAATCCCTGCCCCTCCTGGAGAAGCAGGTTATGGTGGCTTAGGTGTGGCCAGGCAGGGACCAGCACCCAGGCCTTTTGGAGAGGGTGGAACCTGAGGTTGGAGTGAATGCACCTGAGGTGGAGTGAATGCACCTCCTCCCCAGAGCCTTGCGGGGGAGCTGCTGGGAACTGAGCCTCAGTTTCCTCATCTGTCAAATGGGGATGATCCCACTCCTCCTACCTCGAGGATTTTGCTGAGTGAGCTGAGACAGGGGAGCCCAGGAGTGCAGGGTCTGTGGGACATTACTGTTCTGTCTCACAGGACAGGGCTCAAGGGTAGAGTGGCTTGTGTGGGAATGCAGGCCTCCCCACTCGTGATAACGTGCCCTTTTCCACTACACTTTGCTGGTTTCCTTGGGCCTCTGTTTCCATATCTTCAGAATGGGGGAAAGGGGAGGAGGCCTTGCATGGTGCTGGGGGTGAACTGAGATGACGCAGGGAAGGCGCCCGGAGGAGGACTTGTTAAAGGAGTGACGTGCCTGGGGCCAGCTGAGCAGCCTGCCCTCTCGAGCCCCAGGCCGGGGGGCCTTTCCACTATTCCCGGCCGGCCACCAGGGCTTGGCTCTCCCTGTGGGGTGGGAGAGCCAGCCGAGCCCAGGTATGTGCCCTGCAGCCGAGCCATGAGGAGCTCACTCCTCTGGGAAGGTGCTGGGCCGTCCCTGCTCTCCTGAGGAGGCCCAGGACACCGACCCCCTGATAGGGCGTTCACTCATCAGCAGACATTCTGGAGCAGCTGCTGAGTTTGGGGGATTCGATGGGATGAAGAGAAACAGGCGCAGTTGCTAGAGAAGCTAAGTTGCTGATGTGAGATTGCGCGGAGGCGCCTGTCTGGGGGGCCTGACTGAGTCGGGTCAGGAGCCTTCCCTGGGGGAGATGAGAGAGGTCTGAGGAGTTAGCGGGCGGGCGAGGGCATGAGCATCGGGGGTGGCCCCCAGGGAGTGTCTGTCAGTGCTCCTTTGCCCGATTCTCCACATGGCCTCCCTGGTTCTTCCTGACAGCCCTTCAAGATGGGGCTGCATTGTCCGTGTGTCACAAGTGAGGGGCCGTGTGCCTCTCCCTCCAGGAAAGCACGTCTCTAACCCGTGGGGTCAGAGTGTGATGTGCGTGGAGCCCAGCAGCTGGTGTGACAAGGAGTGGGAAGGAAGTGCTGGGGAGTGGCAGCCAGAGACCAATGATGCAGGTTGGGCCAAGGAAACATGTCCCTTCCTACCGTATTAAAGGAGTCCAGGAAGGGCAAATCCAGAGGTCCCCTGGCTTGGACCTTACTGCCCTCCAGGGACAGCTGAGGCCTGGGCTCTTCTCTCCACTGTGATGACGGGGGCAGAACGACCAACCCCTGCTTGATAAGAGTGTGGTGGAACCACCTATGGACCTGGGAAGCCGAAAAGATTCTGGATGTCATAGTAGGCCACAAGTTTAAAGGAGGAATCTTAAAAGCAGAGTTGTGGGACACAGACTTTGAGGTAACTTGGTGGAAAGTTCCAGTCCCAGTTTCTCTGCCAGACAAGACCCTTTACCTCTCTGAGCTAGGCAATAGAGCAGAATGTGGCTTTCCTTCCTTATGTGCCAAAGCCGGGGACTGGCCTGAGCTGCTAGAGGTGTCTTGGGTTCCAGTAGGGACGGGGGTCATGACAAACCTCAGGTCCAGCGTACAGTGAGGATGCGGCAGCTGAGAGCTTGGACCCCAGCTGTGATGAAAACCTGGCATCCCCAGCTGCTGCTGGCGAGGCGGCATCGACCAGCGGTGAGAGCACCGGGTTGGGTGCTCTCTAATGGCGTCCCGACTGTGGGATGCTGACCACGGCAGATTCCAGTCCCTAGGCTGGCTCTGAGAAAGCCAGGGTCCTCATGTCCCCACAGAAGCCAAAGAGGGCAGCAAAGGTGTTTCTGACCACTCTGGGGAAGGGCGGGGAAGGAGAGATGGCTCCCTAGGGCCTTCCTCACTGCCCCGCAGCTGGCGGGCAGGGTGTGGAGCGTGGGGACAGACAGGCCACACCTCCCTCCCCAGGCCTGCAGGGACTTCGTGGAACTAGCAGAGACACACAGCCGGAAATGGCAGCGTGCACTGCAGTATGAGCAGGAGCAGCGCATCCACCTGGAGGAGACCATCGAGCAGCTAGCCAAGCAGCACAACAGCCTTGAGCGGGCCTTCCGCAGCGCCCCTGGCCGGGCCAGCAACCCCCCCAAGAGCTTCAGCGAGGGTGAGTGGGCGAAGGCCCCCAGCCCGGCTGGGTCCCTTGCTCCGGACTGCTCAGCCTCTGTCCATCTGATTGGCACTCCGTCCACTCCTCCCTCAGCCTCCCCCTCTGCCAGCTGGGTCTGCTTACACAGCCCCCCAGTACACATACCCCTTAACGTGCCCACGTTTGGGCTTGTCTTGGCCAGCTCTGGTCTGCCTCTGTGGCTTTGTATTTCCCATGCCCACCACCAACTGGCACCAGTCTCCCTGTACCTAGGCTCCAGTTCTCAAAAGTTCAAAGTGCCCAACTGTCCCCTCTGTGGCAAGGCTGCCCAGGTGGCAGGTGGCGGCCCACCTAACCTTAGGGTACGGGTCACGAGTACCCTCAGAACGGGGTCTGTCAGAAAGGGAAGCTGGGCCACAGACAGACTGACCAGCACGTTGCGAGATCAGGGGAGGCTTCCGGAAAGAGGGAGGCCTCTGAGCCAGAGCACTGAAAGGAAAGCACATTCCAGAAAAGGGACAGTCAGAGACAGCTTAATCCGGACCAGGTGACTGAAGTGGGGAGTTCCCCAAAGGTGAGGGGGAGGGGGGTAGAGGCCGAGGCGGGGGCGGCCCTTTGGGCTCTGGACTTCCTCAAGCAGGCGAGTTTTTTGAAGTTGCAAACTGAGGCAGCGGCTTTGCGTGTGTCTCTAGGAAGCCTTTTGACTCCCAAAGGAGAGGACAGTGAGGAAGATGAAGATACAGAGTACTTCGATGCCATGGAAGACGCCACATCCTTCATCACCGTGATCACTGAGGCCGAGGAGGACAGGTGGGCCCCTGTCTAGTGTGGGAGTCAGACGGGCAGACAGGACACGTGGGGTCTGTGACCACAGGGGCCCCTGGTGCTCCAGGAGGCTCTCCCAGAGGAGGTCCCCACTCCTGGCCTCGTCTGGGTCCTGGGTCAGCCAGTACCCCAGAGGGGGCTGTGTGCAGGGACCTCAGGCAAGGATTTTGCTGAGCACCCACTGTCACTGGGCATCAGGGAGTGAAAGTCTCTCCAAACCGCTGCCCTGGGTCCCTCAGCCCCACCCGAGTGTCCTGAACTGGAGACGCCCCCTCTGGAGAAGCAGCTTTGGGGGGGCTGCCCTCTGACCTCACTGAGGGGTCTGGATAGAAGGTGGCCAGGTCCCGAGGAGGCCTTAGGATTTGTAAATAACTTGCCTCCCCTTTTGTGTTTCCTGCAGAAAAGCTGAGGGTGGGACCACAGGCTCTGTGGACTGGACCTCGGCAGACAATGTGAGTGAGGGGGAGGACCCTGGGGTGGCTGAGGGGAGTGGCCAGCACCTTGAGCTCAGGGTCCCAGGGCAGGCCCAGTGCCCTGGCTGCCTTGGGGTCCCTGACAGTTCAGGCAGAGCCAGGCTGCCCCTCCCGCCAGCAACGTGCCAGTGGCCAGCTTGGTCCTCAGACCGTGCTGCGTAAGAAGTGAGGGCGAGGCCTGGACGACTGAAGCGGCCCTCCGGACTCCGCTGACAGGCACACTCTGCTTCTCTGGCAGGTGCTAGACAGCGCCTCACTTGTGCCCAAGGGCCCCCCCAAAGTCAAGAGGCGTGTCCGCATCCCCAACAAGCCCAACTACAGCCTTAATCTCTGGAGCATCATGAAGAACTGCATCGGCCGGGAGCTCTCCAAGATCCCCATGCCGGTAGGGGGCTCGGGCAGGGCAGCCTCAGTGGGTCCTGTGAGGCTGTTTTCCTGGGTGTGGACGAGAAGTTGTGGCCTCTGTGAAATACAAGCAGCCCTGGGTGTCATTTTCATAACACCCGAGCAGCATTAACGAATTATTGAATCGTGTTCACCAGCGTTGCTGAAATCCCCCCAGGAGCAGATGTCTCAGGCTCTGAGGGAAGGAACCTGGGAGGGGCTCTGTGTTGCTCAGAGATGTGGGGACCCCCAGAGTGCCTCTGCATCTGACGGGGCCTCACAATGTCCCACCTGTCCCGACTTCATAGATGGTGGGGTAGCAGGATTGGGCTGTGTGTGTGCACAGGCGGGCCCTCCTCTGTGCCAGGAGCTGTTCCTGCTGCCCACCCCAGTGAGGGCACACTGGTCTGAGGGAAGGGCTGTTATCCCTGTGCCACCAGGCCACGATGGCATCTCCACAAAGGAAGAACTTGTGGGCTCCGGGCCAGACTTGGTTTCGCTGTGTGACCCAAGATGAGTCCCTTCACATCTCTGGTCTCTGTGTCCACATCTGCAAAGTGGGGAGAATAATAGCACCCACTTCACAGTGTCTGGGAGGATGAGATGAGAGAACAGAGGGAAGACCATGCCCGATGGCTGGCCCAGAGTCACAGCCCAGCATCACAGGGGGCAAGTGACCCTGCCCTGTCTGAGGCCAAGATGGGGTCCCCTCCACAGGAGCTTGTGACAGAAAACTTGCATAACAGCTCAGAATTTGAGGAAGACCCACTTCCTCCGTTCATTCATTCTTCATTCACTAACCGATTCCTATGATTCGGTGCTGAACAAGTCAGAAACCCTGGCCTTCGTGGTGCTTACATCCTAGGAAGGGAGATTGACAGTAAATGTAATGACCATGTACAAGAGACAGCAGGTCAGCAAGTGGTGAGGGCTGTGGAGAAACTGAGGCAGGAGGGGCTGGGGCGGGGCGCCAGTGGGGCTGCGGTTTTAGACAAGGTCGTCAGAGGAGCCTCACTGTGAAGTTGCTGTCTGAGGAGCAACGTCCCTGAACACGAGTAAAGCACGGTGCTGTGTGACCCCGGGTCTGTGCTGGGCCTGGCAGGTGGGTGGCCTGCACAGACACCCCAGCCTGACCACCGCCCGCCCGCCCGCAGGTCAACTTTAACGAGCCCCTGTCCATGCTCCAGCGGCTGACCGAGGACCTGGAGTACCACCACCTGCTGGACAAGGCAGTGCACTGCACCAGCTCGGTGGAGCAGATGTGCCTGGTGGCGGCCTTCTCCGTGTCCTCCTACTCCACCACCGTGCACCGCATCGCCAAGCCCTTCAACCCCATGCTGGGGGAGACCTTCGAGCTGGACCGCCTCGATGAGATGGGCCTGCGCTCCCTCTGCGAGCAGGTGAGGCCTGCTCACACTCTGGTGGAGCTGCTCCTGCCAGGCCTGGGGTCAGAGCAAGACAAATGGGACAAGGCATCTGACCCTGACATGCCCGGGGGCCATCAAGCCGAGATCTAGTCAGGCAGCTGGGCGTCCTGCAGCAGGGACAGCTCCAGGGACACGCTGCCCAGCAGGCCTCCCCGAGACAGTGAGGGCCGCCGTGGGAGGAGAGCTTGGTGAGGACAGAGTCTAGTCTCTGTTGTTTTGTGAGGACAGTATGCAGGGAAGGGGAGGACTCATCTCCCAGTGAGGAACCGTGGAGCAGAGATGGAGGGACATTTGCAGGACACTGTTGGGGAGTCCAAGTGGGCTAGAGCAGGGAGTCACCACTGGGCCTGAAGGTGGCAGGCAGGGAGGAGCCTGCGTGTGTGGGGCCCTGGTCCGTCACAGCAGAGGGCTGGAGTGTGAGGAGCTCCAGGGGTCAGCACGCCTGGGGCAAGGGGTCAGCTCACCTCCATCCTCTCCACCCCTTCTCCATGCCTTCCCAGAAGTGACACTTATTCTGTGTCTGACACTTAGTCTCTGCCCCAGTAGGGCAGAGCCAAAACTGGGCCCCGCAGGCTGGGAGCCTCAGCAGTAGCTTCTCAACCCTGAGCCCTGGCATCCTTGTCTGAAGGGAGGTGATTCTGGTGGTGCCTCACCAGGTGCTGGGAGGAGCCAGGAGGGCACTGTGTGAAGGTGCCCAGGATAGAGCTTCCAGGTTGGCAGCCGCCACTGAGCATCTGCCGTGTGCCAGGTGCTGCTCTGGGCCCTGGGGTTGAGCTCAGAAAGCAGACAGCTCACAGATTTGGTGGCTAGTTTGAAAGGCTTGCTCTGGCTGCCGTGTGGACCCGTAGGAGGCGGGTGCTGTGGCTGGACCGGGGAGAGGTAGAAGCTCAGAGCACGGGCATATTTAGAAGGTAGAACCAACGTTTGCTGATGTTTTGGATGTTGGGAGAGAGGGGGAGGGAGGGAAGCTGGGGAGGGCGTCAAGAATGACCCCAGGGTTCTTGGCTTGAACTACTGAGTGAATGAATTTCTTCATTCAACAGAGCTGACCAGTGCACATGACGTGCCAGGTGCTGCTCAGGCATTGGGGGTACAGCTAGCTGGGAAGTAACCCGATGGGGTGCCTGTTCCCATGGCGGGGGCAGATACTGTACTGCGTATGTCAGATGGTTCTAGCTCTTTTAGAAAGTGGTTGGTCAAGGAGTGACACAGAGAAAGTGAGGGAGAAGGAGGAGCCGAGGCTGGAGAGGAAGCGGGGGGGCAGCCGAGGCAGTCGGAAGACTCTGCGTGGGAGACCATCATGGCAGGGTGGAGGAGGCCTGGCCCCCTGACTTGTTTTCTGGGGATCCCCCAGCTGCAGTCGGGAGAGCGGAGCACAGGGCCTAAGGGAGGAGCAGGGAGGCCAGCAGAGGCCTTTGCGCCCATCCAGTGTGGCCTGGGGAGGTGGGGATGGGGGTGGGGGCGGATTCTGGATGCATTCTGAAGGAAGAACAGACCGGATTAGATGAGGATTAGATGAGGAACATGAGAAAGAGGGGCCAGGGATGACTCCAAAGCGTTTGGTGCGAGCAGCTGGAAAGACTGGATCATCTGCCTGAGAAGGAAGCGATGACGCAGAGCTCCAGGGCCAGCCCCTGGGGGTCACGTCCCTGAGTCTGCCAGAGGGGGTGGGCTCTAGTGGGCATGTGGGGGCCCTGGCCGTAGGTGACGGGTAGGCTCGAGACAGCTCACCCATTGCCCAGAAGCCATTGGCAGGTTTGGCCTGTGCTTCTGAGACGTAGGAAGCAAGCAGGGGTGCCACTCACAGAGACGGGAGACAACAAGAGACGCAGCGGGGCATCAGGAGCTCTAGTCAGTCTGAGAGGCCGTCCGAGTGGACGTGTCCAGTGGGCAGCTGGAGCGCACACCTGGAGTTCCGGGGAGAGGCTGGGGCAGCAGGCTGAACGAGGCCATGAGATGGCAACGAGGTGCCCTAGGGAGTGAGGAGGCTGGGGAGAGGCTGAGCCCTAGGACCTGCAACCAAAGGAGCAGTGGAAATAAGGAAGAAGAGACAGGGAAGGTTGGTGAGGGGGGCGGGCAGTGTCCTGGCAGGCGAGACAGCAATCAGGGGTGCCCAGTGCTGTGAGAGGAAGGTGCAGAGGCACTGGAGGCCCCGGCCTGAGTGGGCAGTGCTACACCGCCATCCAGGTCAGACTCTGATGTGGACTCCCACTCTAGAGCCAGGCAGGCCGGGAGGTGGAGCCTGACTCTGCCCTTCTGTTAAACTGGCTTCCCCCGTCTGGGCCACCTTGGTGTGACACGGCTCAGTAACACGCCCCTTGGCAGGCATGTGGGGAGGTTAATGAGAAGACGAGCATGGAAGCCCACGGTGGAGCATAACACCCTCGCTCTGTTAGCCCTCAGCGCAGCCTGTCACAGGTACATCCTTGAGGCACAGCCTCCATCATCACCCCCGTTTCAGAGCCCAAGAGCCAGGTGCAGAGACGCCCTGGCGCTCCGCTCACGCCCACAGCGAGTTGGGGCAGGCCTAGGACCACCGCCCAGACTGCTCCCACGGCCGCGCCCTTGCTCTTCTTCTCAGGGCATTGTCCTTCTGGGGACCTGCCTTGAGTCTGGGGCCCCCAAAGGAGCAGCCAGGGCTGCTCCCAGGGCCACGGAGCCATGCATACTGGGCACAGGGCGATCGGGAGGCAGGCAGGCCTGGGCCCGTGTCCAGCAGACACTCATGTCCTGTGGGTCTGCTCTCAGGTGAGCCACCACCCTCCATCAGCTGCACACTATGTGTTCTCCAAGCACGGCTGGAGCCTCTGGCAGGAGATCACCATCTCCAGCAAGTTCCGGGGGAAGTACCTCTCCATCATGCCGCTAGGTGAGCTGAGGCCCTCTGCTCTCCCAGGGTAGAAAAACATTCTGGATAAGGGGGAAGGTTTTGCCAACCCAGAAGCCAGCTTGGGGCCTCCAGGAGTGACATTAGTCTCCCCACAGGTCTGCTCCCTTCTTCCCCACAGGCTTCTAGGCCACCTCCCTGTCCTGCGCCCTGCCCTGAGTCTGCATGAAAACTGCCTCTGGTTCTCAGGACCCTGGGCCTGTGGGCAGGCTGGCTGGGGCCCAGCGTGGCAGGCTATGACCTCTGACCCTTTATCTGGCCTCTAGGTGCCATCCACTTAGAATTCCAGGCCAGTGGGAATCACTATGTGTGGAGGAAGAGCACGTCAACTGTGCATAACATCATCGTGGGCAAGCTCTGGATTGACCAGGTCAGGGGTGCCCTTGGGGAGGGCGTGTAAGGCCCGGGGATTGGCCACAGACCACCCCCTCCCTCACTAGACAGGGGACATCGAGATTGTGAACCATAAGACCAAGGACCATTGCCAGCTGAAGTTCTTGCCCTATAGCTACTTCTCCAAAGAGGCAGCCCGGAAGGTAAGCAAGGCCACCTCTCAGAGCCTTGGGGGCCCTGGAGCTGGGCGTGTGCCTACACTGGTCTTGCCAATGTCCACAGGTGTCAGGAGTGGTGAGTGACAGCCAGGGCAAGGCCCACTATGTGCTGTCAGGTTCGTGGGATGAACAGATGGAGTGCGCCAAGATCGTGCAAAGCAGCCCCAGCAGCCCCAGCTCGGACGGGAAGCAGAAGACAGTGTACCAGACGCTGCCAGCCAAGCTGCTGTGGAAGAAGTACCCGCTGCCGTGAGTGGGCTGTGGGGCAGGCGAAGAGCAGGCAGAGAGGGAGAGGGAGAGAAGGAGGCAAGTGGACAATCAACAGGCAGGGGGCCCTGCCCGGCCTGAAGGAAGCAAGTGCAGGCACAGCAAGTTGGGAGGGTTCAGTCCACACGTGGGCAGAGAACAGCGTGTGCAGCTGACACCCCACTGTGGAAGCCAGGCTCCCAGCTGTAAATAAGGGGGACACTATCGGGTAGTAGCAAGTCCCAGGCAGAGACTTTAAACAGGCTGATAGGACAGAGGCCCTGCATGGTCCAAGGAGTAAAAACCAAACATGAAATAGAAACAAAAAACTATAAAATAAAAAGTGGCATAGTGAATTTTAAAGAGAGCAAAATAGAAAATTCTACAAAAGAGAAATAAAATAACTGAAATTGAGAACTCCATGGAAAGGTTTAATAGATAGAGATAATCCATCAACTGAATATAGGTCAGAAAAAATAATCGAAAACTGCAGCTAAAGCGAGAAAACCTGGAAAAAAACAGAAGCTGGCATGAGAAGGCTTCCCACCTGGTGACCCAGAGTGAGTCCTGGATCCGCATTGCCGGCAACCTGGGGAGCCCGTGCGACTGCAGGATCTTAGTGAGGTCCCCAGGGCATCCACCCATGTGCACATCAACTTTGAGAGCGGGCTCTAGCTGCTTCTAGTCAGAGTCCAGAAGGAAAGAGACCACATCTGAAGAGAAAATAGCAGAGGATTTCCCATACATAAATCTATACATGAAACTGTTGAAACAAAATCAAAGAGCAAGTATTAAGCAGCCAAATTTTAAAAAGACACTGCTTTCCAAGGAACCGCAGACTGACAGCTGTCTGCTCATCAGCAATAATGGGAGCTTGAAGAGTCATGTGAAATCTTCCATGTGTGGAAAGACTCTCTGCCAGCCTAGAACTTTACACCCAGGGAGAACATCTTTACAGAGTGAGGTTGAAATAGACTTTTCCAGACAGATAAACTCTCATTTTGCCACCAGCAGACCTGCACTAAAGGATATACCTCCTGTAGAAGGAAACTGATCCCAGATGTTAGAGCTGAGATGTATGAGTGAATGAAGAATAACAACTTATGTGAACCTAAATGAGCACTGAAGAAACAGGAATAATTTTTACTTGAGGGGTTTAAAATTGAAACATAAAGGTAAAATACAACTGCACAATCACGTAAGTCAGAAGAGAGATAAATGGATGGAAACTTCTCAAAGGCCCTTGTGCTACCCAAGAGGAGGGTCAAGATGCACATTAACTTTGGACTGTGTCAAGTATGTATTCCTAGAGTAACCACTAAAATAATATGTTTAATCGGAATCCCAGAAGGAAAGGAAAGAAATAAAAATGGAGAGGAGAGAGAAATAGTTAAAGAAATAGTGGAGATAAATTTCCCAGAATAAAAATAAAGAGATGAAAATCCTCGGATTGAAAGGGCCTGCAGAGTACCAAAGGCAAGAGAGAGAGAAAAACCTTCACCTAGACCACCATAACTAAGACCAAAGAAAAAGAGAAAATATTCCCATAATAATCCAGAATTAAAAGTGTAGATAATGTTAACATGATAGGTTTTAGGGAGGTAGAGAAAGACACCAAAGGATGTGAATGAATGCTAAGTTCTTATTAGAGGGAAGAGACAAATATAAGATTTTAAAAATAATAAGAAAAGATTAAATAGAAAAAGTAGGACAAGTAAAAGCAATAAATTAACACAGCAGAAATAGGTCCACATAATAAATATAAATAGATAAAACTCACCAGTTAAAAAGCAAAATACTGACTGACTGGATTTTTTAAAATCCAGATACATGCACCTTCTAAGAGATATCCAAAACAAAGATGTGCAAAGGTTGAAAGTAAAAGACATATCATGAAAATACTAACCAAAAAAGCTGTAATGGCTCCATTAATATCAGGTAAAACAGATATTAGGACAAAAGCAGTATTAGAGATGGAAGAGTTGCTACATGATAAAGGTTAAGTTCTTCAAGAAGATTTAATAGTTTCAAACATTATGCATGTAATGAAATAGGCTCAAAATTTATAAAACACATATTGATAGTAAAGGGAGAAATTGATAAATCCATCAGCACAGTGGGAAATTGACAGATTTCAATACACTCCTCTTACTTAAGGATAGGTCAAATGGGGGAAAAAAAACAGCAAGGATTTGAAGGAGATGGAAACAACACAGGCCATACACCCATACTTATGGTTGCAACAATCAGAGAACATACCTTTACTCAAGGATACATGGGAGAGGCGGAGTCAAGATGGCGGCGTAAGCAGACTCGGAACTCACCTCCTCCCGTGGACACAGCCAATTTACAGCTACTCGTGGAAAAATTACCCCTGAGACAGAACTGAAAACTGGATGAGAGGAACTCCCGCAACAACGGACAATCCTAACTGAGGTGGAAGAGGCAGAGACTCCCTTCTGGAGAGGAAAAACGCCGCCTTCACAAGCCGCCAGCTTCACGGCCGCTGGGAGCAGCCCACAGATACGCAGCCCTCCCTGGAGGCGCGGGGTCCTGAGCCGGGGAGCGCCCCCGCTGTGGGCATTTTGTGGACCCAGCACAATCGACACCAGTGGCATAATATCTGACTGTGCCTGCTACTAAAGCATTGGGGAGTACCCCCAGAAAACCCGGTTCACAAAGAAACTAAAACTGGCTCTTAAAGGGCCCGCACACAAACTCACCCGTTTCAGAAAGCATCCTAAAATCACCAGAAAGAAAGGTGCACAGTGCTGTGGTGAAAAGAGACTCACCTAATAGGCCCTGAGTGCATCTCGGTGAGGGGTGAGACCTCTCCAGGGACTGGGACATTGGCGGCAGCCATTGTTGTGGCCTGGTGTGAGCGTGCTGACACAGACGCCATTGGAGTTGTCCCTGAGGCCTGCTAGCCCAGGGTCTGCCCCACCCACTAGAGCACCGATTTAATCCAGCTCAGCCAGGGCAGGCAGCCCACCCTAGAGACTGGCCCCACCCAACAACAAGCCCTCAGGCAACTTGTGGGCCTGCATAGATTGGTGACTGGATTCTCTGCAGCCTGGCAACTGAGCCGACTTGAGCTGGGCAGGGTGTGCACAAGGAGCAGGTGGAGAGTGTGGGGCTCCCGCCGTGGAGAGACTGGGTCCGCTTGGGGAGGTCGGGGCGCTCACACAGGGCAGGACTGTGTTGACTGTGTGTGTGGACCTGTGGGCGGCAGGGCTTGTCAGCTGCAGAAGACTTGTGCTTCTCAAAGACCCACATAGGGGGTTTGCCCCACCTTCCAAAGCCTGAAACAATTGGGTGCTCCTGTGCCTGAGGGCAGCCCTACCCAGCTGCAATCCTCAGAGAGCTGACAAGAGACCTAATAGGCTAGAGGCTTACAGCAATTGTAAGGCCCTGAGCCTAACAACCTGCTGCGCTGGGGGCCTACTCACTTAAAAGAAATACTGCAACACAAATGTGGTATTAGAACTTGCAGCCAACTGTGCTGGGGCTCCCCACACCTGATAAAGAGATTGAAGGGCCCACAACAACTACAAGCAGCTGAGCATTACAACAGCTGGCCAGGAGCATAACTCATCCTCCCTGGGCGCCTACAGGGAGAGCAAACAGGCCACAACAGGAGGACACACGTAGCCCACATAGGGGTCACCCCTGGAACATTGAGAACTGAAGGAAGCACACTGGAAGCCTCCTAAGGCATCACTTACATAAGGTCACCTATCCAAGAGCAGTAGACGTAGCTGACCTACCTAATACGTAGACACAAGCACAGGGAAAGAGGCACAATGAGGAGGCAAAAGAATACATTCCAAGTAAGGGAACAGGACAAAACCCCAGAAAAGGAACTAAGTGAAACAGAAATGAGCAACCTACCTGACAGAGAGTTCAAACTAAGAGTGTTAAGGATGCTCACTGATCTGGGGAGAAGAATAGATGAACTCAGTGAGAATGTCAACAAAGAAATGGAAGATATAAAAAAGAACCAATCAGAAATGAAGAATACAATACTGGAAATGAAAAATTCATTAGAGGGACTCAAAAGCAGAGTAGAGGATACAGAAGAACGGATCTGTGAGCTGGACAAAAGACTAGAAGAAATTACCCAAGGTGAACAGGTAAAAGAGAAAACAATTAAAAAGAGCGAAGACAGTCTAAGGGACCTCTGGGACAACATCAAGCGCACTAACATCCGTGTTATAGGTGTCCCGGAAGGAGAAGAGCGAGACAAGGGGGCAGAGAATCTATTTGAAGAAATAATAGATGAAAACTTCCCTAACCTAAGGAAAGAAACAGACATCCAGGTACAGGAAGCACAGAGAGCCCCAAACAAGATAAACCCAAAGAGGCCCACACCAAGACACATCATAATCAAAATGTCCAGAATTAAAGATAAAGAGAGAATCCTAAAAGCCGCAAGAGAACGTCAAGTTACATACAAAGGAAACCCCATAAGGCTATTAGCTGACTTCTCAGCAGAAACCTTACAGGCTAGAAGAGAATGGCACGATATATTTAAAGTACTAAAAGGAAAAAACTTACAGCCAAGAATACTCCACCCAGCAAGGTTATCATTCAAAATGGAAGGAGAGATCAAAATTTTCCCAGATAAGCAAAAATTAAAGGAGTTTGTCACCAAGAAACCAGTGCTACAAGAAATGTTAAAGGGACTGATTTAAGGGGAAAAGAGAAGACCACAAATAGGAAAAATTATCTATTTCCATGATTAGAACGTAACGGATGCTAATGCACAAAAAAGAGGTTAGATATGATATCAAAAACATAAAAGGAGGGAGGAGGGTTGTTAAAGAGTACAGCTTTCAGATAGAGGTCAAACTAAAGTGACCATCAATTCTGTATAGAAGAAGAAAGGAACAGAGAAGGACTACTAAAACACTGAGAAAAAAAAAAGTTAAAAAATGGCAGTAAGTACATACTTAGCTACTTTAAATGTCAATGGACTAAATGCTCCAATTAAAAGGCATAGGGTGGCTGACTGGATAAAAAAACAAGACCCAAATATATGCTGCATACAAAAGACACACTTCAGACCTAAAGACACTCACAAACTGAAAGTGAAGGTATGGAAAAAGATACTCCACGCAAATGGCAATGAAAAGAAAGCTGGGGTAGCAGTACTCATATCAGACAAAATAGACTTTAAAACAAAAACTGTAAAAAGAGACAAAGAAGGGCATTACATAATGATCAAGGGAACAATCCAACAAGAGGCTATAACACTTGTAAATATCTACGCACCCAATGTAGGTGCACCTAAATATATAAAGCAATTATTAACAGACATAAAAACAGAAATAGACAGTAACACAATAATAGTAGGGGACTTTAACACTCCACTTACACCAACGGATAGATCATCCAAACAGAAGATCAATAAGGAAACATTGGCCTTAAACGACACACTAGAACAGATGGACCTAGTAGATATATACAGACCATTCCATCCAAAAACCGAAGAATACACATTCTTTTCAAATGCACATGGAACATTCTCCAGGATTGATCACATATTAGGCCACAAAACAAGTCTCCATAAATTTAAGAAGATTGAAATAATACCAAGCATCTTTTCTGACCACGACGGTATGAAACTAGAAATCAACTATAGGAAGAAAATCAGAAAAGCCACAAATACGTGGAGATTAAACAAAATGCTACTGAACAACGACTGGGTTAACGAAGAAATCAAAGAAGAAATCAAAAAATACCTGGAGACAAATGAAAATGAAAATACGACATGCCAGAATTTATGGGATACAGCAAAAGCGGTTCTAAGAGGGAAGTTTATAGCGATACAGGTCTATCTCAACAAACAGGAAAAATCTCAAATAAACAATCTAACAATGCACCTAAAGGAACTGGAAAAAGAAGAACAAACAAAGCCCAAAATCAGTAGAAGAAGGGAAATAATAAAAATCAGAGCAAAAATAAATGAAATAGAGACCAAAAACAATAGAAAAATTAATAAAACCAAGAGCTGGTTCTTTGAAAAGATCAACAAAATTGACAAACCTTTAGCTAGACTCACCAAGAAAAAAAGAGAGAAGGCACAAATAAGTAAAATCAGAAATGAAAGAGGAGAGGTTACAAGAGACACCTCAGAAATACAAAAGATTATAAGAGAATACTATGAAAAGCTATATGCCAACCAATTCGACAATCTGGAAGAAATGGATAAATTCTTAGAATCATACAACCTTCCAAAACTGGATCAAGAAGAAGTAGAGAATTTGAATGGACCAATCACCAGTAAGGAGATCGAAACAGTAATCACAAACCTCCCCAAAAATAAAAGTCCAGGACCAGACGGCTTCCCTGGTGAATTCCACCAAACATTCAAAGAAGACTTAATACCTATCCTTCTCAAACTCTTCCAAAAAATTGAGGAGGGGGGGAAGCTCCCTAACTCATTCTACGAAGCTGACATTACCCTGATACCAAAACCAGACAAGGACAACACAAAAAAAGAAAATTACAGGCCAATATCACTGATGAACATCGATGCAAAAATCCTCAACAAAATACTAGCAAATCGCATACAACAATACGTTAAAAAGATTATACACCATGATCAAGTGGGATTTATTCCAGGGATGCAGGGATGGTTTAACATTCGCAAATCAATCAATGTGATACAACCACATTAATAAAATGAAGAATAAAAATCACATGATCATCTCAATAGATGCAGAGAAAGCATTTGACAAGATACAGCATCCATTTATGATAAAAACTCTGAATAAAATGGGTATAGAAGGAAAGTACCTCAACATAATAAAGACCGTATATGAGAAACCCACAGCTAATATCATCCTCAATGGTGAAAAACTGAAAGCTATCCCTCTAAGAACAGGAACCAGACAAGGATGCCCACTGTCACCACTCCTATTTAACATAGTTCTGGAAGTCCTAGCCAGAGCAATCAGGCAAAAGAAAGAAATAAAAGGGATCCAAATTGGAAAGGAAGAAGTGAAACTGTCACTATTTGCAAATGACATGATTTTATATATAGAAAACCCTAAAGAATCCACCAGAAAACTTTTAGAAGTAATAAATGAATATGGTAAAGTTGCAGGATACAAAATCAACATACAAAAATCAGTTGCATTTCTGTACACTAACAACGAGGTAGCAGAAAGAGAAATTAAGAGTACCATCCCATTTACAACTACAACAAAAAGAATAAAATACCTAGGAATAAACTTAACCAAAGAGGTGAAAGATCTGTACACCGAAAACTATAAAACATTTCTGAAAGAAATTGAAGAAGACACAAAGAAATGGAAAGATATTCCGTGCTCTTGGATTGGAAGAATTAACATAGTTAAGATGTCCATACTTCCTAAAGCCATCTATAGATTCAATGCAATCCCTATCAAAGTTCCAACAACATTTTTCACAGAAATAGAACAAAGAATCCGAAAATTTATATGGAACAACAAAAGACCGAGAATAGCTAAAGGAATCCTGAGAAAAAAGAACAAAGCCGGAGGTATCACACTCCCTGATTTCAAAATATACTACAAAGCTATAGTAACCAAAACAGCATGGTACTGGCACAAAAACAGACACACAGATCAATGGAATAGAATCGAAAGCCCAGAAATAAACCCACACATCTATGGACAGCTAATCTTTGACAAAGGAGCCAAGAACATACAATGGGGAAAAGAAAGTCTCTTCAACAAATGGTGTTGGGAAAACTGGATAGCCATATGCAAAAAAATGAAAGTAGACCCTTACCTTACACCATACACAAAAATTAACTCCAAATGGATTAAAGACTTGAATGTAAGACCTGAAACTGTGAAACTTCTAGAAGAAAACATAGGCAGTATGCTCTTCGACATCGGTCTTAGCAACATCTTTTCAAACACCACGTCTGACCGGGCAAGAGAAACAATAGAAAAAATAAACAAATGGGACTACATCAAACTAAAAAGCTTCTGCACAGCAAAGGAAACCATCAACAAAACGAAAAGACAACCTAACAATTGGGAGAAGATATTTGCAAACCATACTTCTGATAAGGGCTTAATCTCCAAAATATATAAAGAACTCATGCATCTCAACAACAAAAAAACTAACAACCCAATAAAAAATGGCCAAAAGACCTGAACAGACATTTCTCCAAAGAAGATATACAGATGGCCAACAGACACATGAAAAGATGTTCAAAATCACTAACTGTCAGGGAAATGCAAATCAAAACTACAATGAGATATCAGCTCACGCCCGTCAGAATGGCTATAATTAACAAGACAGGAAACAACATGTGTTGGAGAGGATGTGGAGAGAAGGGAACTCTCATACACTGCTGGTGGGAGTGCAAACTGGTGCAGCCACTATGGAAAACAGTATGGAGATTCCTCAAAAAATCAAGGCTAGAACTACCATATGATCCAGCTATTCCACTGTTGGGTATTTATCCAAAGAACTTGAAAACACCAATTTGTAAAGGTACATGCACCCCTGTGTTCATTGCAGCGTTATTCACAATAGCCAAGACTTGGAAGCAACCTAAGTGCCCATCAAGGGACGAATGGATAAAGAAGATGTGGTATATATACACAATGGAATACTACTCAGTCATAAGAAACTATGAAATCCAGCCATTTGTGACAACATGGATGGACGTTGAGGGTATAATGCAAAGTGAAATAAGTCAGAGGGAGAAGGTCAAATACCGTATGATTTCCTTCATTAAGTAGTAGATAATAACAACAGTAAACAAACACATAGGGACAGAGATTGGATTGGTGGTTACCAGAGGGGAAGAGGGGAGGGAGGAGGGTGAAAGGAATAATTCGGTACATGAGTGTGGTGATGGGTTGTAATTAGTATTTTGGTGGTGAACATGATGTAATCTATGCAGAAATAGAAGTACAATGATGTACACCTGAAATTTTTACAATGTTATAAACCAATGTTACTGCAATAAACAAAAAATTAAAAAAAAAAAAAAAGGATACATGGAATGCATGCAAAAATCAACCAGGTACTAAACCCTAAAGAAAGCCTCAACAAATTTACAGAGGGTAGCACACAGACCACAGTCTATGATAAGACAATTAAGTTAGAAGTTATGTACAAGATGACAAAAAGTCCCCACATATTTGGAAAAAATTTTAAGTTGCTAAATAACTCATGGGTAAAATAATAAATTAGAATGGAAATTTAAAAATACCTAGAACTGAATGATAATGAAAAGATACCAAAACTGACTGGATGTAACAAAGGCAGTGCTTCAAAGGAAATATATTGCCTTAAATAGGTAGATAAGTTCATTAATTTTGAGGCTTTTTCTTTTCTGAGTTTCCATTCTAAGAAATTAGAGAAAGTTTAACATATAAACCCAAAGAAAGAAGAAAATATACTTTAAAAATAAGAGCAGAGATTAACAAATAGAAAAAAATAAGTTTAAAAAGCTAGAAGTTGATTTGTTCAGATGGGAAGGACAAATTCTTAGAAAAATATAACTTATAAGAACTGAGTCTAGAATAAATAAAAAGCATGAATAGTCCTGTAATAATTAAAGAAATTGAAGCAGTAATTTAAAAATTTCCCCAAGTGAATTATCCAAATTTTCAAAAATATATTATCTCAATTTTATATAAAATCTTCCAGACCATAGAAAAAGAAGAAATACTCTCCTGTCTTAATACTGTGAGGCCAGGATAACCCTGATACCAAACCAGGCTAAAAGAACAGTAGGAAGATAAAAATTCTCCCCTATTTCACTCATGAATACAGAAGCAAAATTCTAAAACAAGATATCACAAAATCCAACCCAACAGTGTCTAAAAAAGTAACATTCTTCAATCATGTTGACTTTATCCTGGGTGTGCAAGGATGGTTTTGTATTAGAAAAATCCATGAATTAATTGATCACATTAATAGATCTCAATAGATTCAGAAAGAGCATTTTAGGTGCCTCAATATAAGATTAATATGCAAAAAGTCAGTTGCATTTCTACACACTAAAAGGAAACAGCTAGAAAATACAATTTAAGAGAAGATACCAATTATTGTGTCAGAGAACATCAAGGACCTTGTAACAAATCTTATATTCAAGACCTTTATAGAGAAAATTATAAAACTTTACTGAGATACCAAAGAAGAGCTAAATAAATTGAGAAAGATAAAATGTTCCTGGATAGAGAGACTTAGTATTATAAAGATGTCATGATCTAAAGAGTCAGTAGATCAAACAAAATCCAATAGTGATTTTCATGGAACTTGATATGATTGGCCCTTATTAGAGAATACAGGGCCAAGACATTTCTGAAGAAGAAGAACAGAGAAAAGAGGACTTGCCCTGCTAGATGTCAGGACTTATTTTGAGGCTATCGTGGAATAGAATAGTAAACCCAAAACGGGCCCTTCAATGTATGTATCTTCTGTATATGACAAAGGTGGCATATCAGATCATGTGGAAAGATGGGGCTGTTCACTAAAAGGATCTGGGGAAAATGGTTATCCATATGGGAAAAGACTGACTCCAGATAAAGGTCTTATAATAAGTATTAAGTTTGACTTGCTGTTAAACAATAAGATAAACTCTAAGTAGAAAATACAGATGAATATCTTTTAGACCTTAAGGAACTATATCTTAAATAAGACACAAAAAAGCATTGATGCATTCAACTATATTAAAATACTTTTGTTCATTAAAAGAAATTTTACTCATTAAAAGACAATTTAAAGACAGTGAAAAGACAATATGTAAACTTGGAGAAGGTAATCACAATACTTATACCTGACAAAGGTTTAGTATCAAGAAGACAAAGAGTATTTTACCACAATTTAAAAAAGAATCATAGGGCGGCCCCGTGGCTTAGTGGTTAAGTGCGCACGCTTCGCTGCTGATGGCCCAGGTTTGGATCCCGGGCGCGCACCGACGCGCTGCTTCTCCAGCCATGCTGAGGCCACGTCCCACATACAGCAACTAGAAGGATGTGCAACTATGACATACAACTATCTACTGGGGCTTTGGGGAAAAAAAAGATGTTAGCTCAGAGCCGGTCTTCCTCAGCACAAAGAGGAGGATTAGCACGGATGTTAGCTCAGGGCTGATCTTCCTCACAAAAAAAAAAAAGAATCATACAAAACTTCTAATCAATAAATAAAACCATCCAATGGAAAAAGTACAAGAGTCATGAACAAGAATTTCACAGAAGAAGAAACATATATGGCCAGTTATCATATGAAAATGACCAACACTGATAATCAGGGAAATGCAAATCAAAACTACAATGAGATACCATTTTACCTTCATTCGATTTGAAAAAAATGAAAAAGTCTGATGATACCAAGTGTTGAAGAAGATGTGGATACACACTGTCTTACTCATCGCTGGTGGGAGTATGAACTGGTGCTACCACTCTGGAAAGCAGTTTGGCCTTACCTCCTAAAGAAGAACATCACAGGCTCTATGGCCCAGCAGTTCCACTTCTAGGTCTATACTCAAGAGAAATTCCTGCAAACATGCAACAGGAAACACGTATAAGATTACTCCAAAATAGAAACTTGGAAACAACCTAAATTTATTGGATGAATAACTGTGGTATATTGACAGGAGGCAATGTTATATAGTAGTTGGAACAAATGAACCACAGCAACATGCAGCAATAAATCTTAGCAATATAATATTAAGTTTAAAAAAGTGAGTCCCAGAAGGTTACATACATCATGATATTCTTTTTTTTTTTTTTTTAAAGAAGGGATGTTTTTGTTTTTGTTTTGTTTTTGCTGGGAAAGATTCTCTCTGAGCTAACATCTGTTGCCAATCTTCCTCTTTTTTTCCCTCCCCGAAGCCCCAGTACATAGGTGTATATTCTGGTTCTAAGTCCTTCTAGTTCTTCTATGTGAGCTGCCGCCACAGCATGGCTACTGATAGACAAGTGGTATGGTTTCGTGCCCAGGAAGCAAACCCAGGCCACCGAAGCGGTGAGAGCACTGAACTTGACTAGGCCATCAGGGCTGGCTCATAATATTCTTTGTATACAGTTAAAAACAACTATGTAAAATATATCTATATGCATACACATGCACACTGAAGACTACTTAAAGATGCAATAAAATTATATTAAAAGGAAAGCAGGGGACTGATGAACCCAGAGTCTTGCTGATGGCTACTTGAGAAGGCGACGGATTGGTGAGTTTTCCATACGGTTGGATGTGGGGTTGTCAGGATTCTACCTTCTGTTTAGGGAGGCAAGGATGCATTAATAAAAGCAGGCCATGCAAGGACCAATCCAGAGAGGCTGTCATGTACCAAGGATTATGATGAATCCAAAACCGTGCACCTGAGGTCCAAAAAAGGAGCAGAACAAAAAGAAAAAACAAACAAGATAGTAGATTTAAATCCAACACATCACTCATTACATTAAGAGCTCCCATTAGAGGTGTAAGATTGCAGACAAGTTTTAGAAATCTAACTATATGTGGTTTACAAGAGCTACATCTAAATAAGAAAATAAAGACAGACTGGAGTAAAAGGATGGAAAAAGATATGCCCACAGAAATACTAAACAAAAGCTGCTGTAGCAAGATTAATATTGCAAAAAAGACTTTAAAACAAAAAGTAAGACTGCAGGTTAGAGGGACGTAATGATAAAGGTTCAGTCCACCAGGAGATGAGTTTACATCTGAATGCTCCCTGCAACCTAATAACATAGCCCCAAATATATACAGTAAAGGCTGGTAGAAATATAAGAAGAAATGGATTCATTTACAACCAAAGTGGGAAATTTTAACATACCTCTCTTAGTAATGGATAGCAGAAGCAAAAAAGTCAAGAGAATAAGTTTGAACAATAGAACCTACTGGACATTTGTAGAACACCGCACTGAACAACTGTAGGAAATGTTCTCTTCAATTACACATGGGACATTTGCAAGAGCTGACCACATGCTGGGCAGAAAGCAAATTTCAAAGAACTAAAATGATACCAAGTATACTGTCTGATGCCAAGGCAATTATGCTAGAAATAAAGATGACTAGAAAACTCCCCTGTGTTTATAAACAAGAAATATTCTTCCAACGAATTCATAGATCAAAGAAGATGTAATGGAAATTAGGAAATATAACTGCGTGATAACGAGAGTAATACATGCCAGAAACGCTGGGATTCAGCTAAGGCAGTCCTTGGAGAGAAATGTCAACCTTACAATGCACACATTAGAAAAGAAGACACACTGAAAAATCATGAGCCAAGCATCCATCTCAAGAAGTTAGGAAAAGAACAGCAAAATAAACTCCAATCAAGTAGAAGGAAGGGTATAAAAGCAAAATCAATAAAGCAGAAAACCCTAAAATAAGATCAACGAAGTTTCAGCCTCAACCAACGAAGAAAACGGACCAGCCCCGGACATGACTGTCAGAATGGAGAGAAGCCACAGAACCAATATCACAGATGCAAAAAGGGACGTTGCTATGTTACAGACATTAAAGCAGTAATAATGAGGATATTATGAAACAACTTTACGCTGAGAAATTTGAGAAATTGGACGAAATGGGCAAATTCCCAGGAAAGTATAACGCAGCAAGACAGACGCAGGTCGGTGGGGCGAGTGTGCGAGGTGCGGGGAGGAGAGAGGGAGTCGGACGCAGCCAGCTGGGTTCGCGGGCCGGGCGAGGGCCGGGCGAGGGCCGGGCGAGGGCCGGGCGAGGGCCGGGCGAGGGCCGGGCGAGGGCCGGGCGGGTGGAGAGGGGCGGCCCGGGGACCGGCGGGGACGGCTCACGCCGCGGGCCCGCCGCAGGGAGAACGCCGAGAACATGTACTACTTCTCGGAGCTGGCCCTGACCCTCAACGAGCACGAGGAGGGCGTGGCGCCCACCGACAGCCGCCTGCGGCCCGACCAGCGGCTGATGGAGAAGGGGCACTGGGACGAGGCCAACACGGAGAAGCAGCGGCTGGAGGAGAAGCAGCGCGGGTCGCGGCGCCGGCGGCTGGAGGCCTGCTCGCGGCGCTGCGGCTCCGAGGACGGTGAGGCCGGGCGGGGAGGGGGCCCAGGGGGCGGCGGTCTCCCGGGGACGGGGAGTGGGGTCTGGGGGCCGTGGGGGGAGGCTGGCCGCCCACCCGCCCGCCGTGCTCGCCCAGCAGAGAAGGAGGCCGACGTGTACATGCCGCTGTGGTTCGAGAAGAGGCTGGACCCGCTGACCGGGGAGACGGCCTGCGTGTACAAGGGCGGCTACTGGGAGGCCAAGGAGCGGCAGGACTGGCACGTGTGTCCCAACATCTTCTGAGCGCCACCCCCGCAAATACAGGCGCCCGCAAGGCCCGGGCCACCTGTTCTTTAATGCGCTCGATTTAGTGCTCACCGCCCCCCCCCTACCCCGCCCTTTCCCTTAACTCCCTTAACGCCTCTTTTATTTTTCTATCACTTTTCTGGGGCTCCCACCTTGGAAGGAGGACGTGCTGACCCGGGTTCTCTCCAGCCCCAGGTGCCCTGGGTCCCCCGCACCCCTTCTTTGTGCACTTGGGCCCCAATGGGACCCCAGCTCCCAGTCACCACAACTCAGGCAGGCTGGCCCGACCCTGGGCCGCCCCAGTCACCAGCCCCGAGGGAGGAATTGGCCCCTCCTAGGGAGCCGATTTTGACTTTTTTAGAAAAACGATCTCCATTTCTTTCCAGCCAAGACGTTTAGTAAATATTTTTAGTACGGCACTTAGCAGACAACTTTCTAAGTGTGCTTTCTTGCCACAAAGTGTCCTGGCAAGAGCCCCTTCTTTTTAAGACATCAGGAAGACCCCTTTGAGTCGGGAGCATTTTGTAGCTCAACAGAGCAGGGCGGACCCCAGGAGCCCAGGAGCCCATAGAGAAGGGAACTGGAGGGGCTTCCCAGCCCAGGAGAGCACAAGTCAGCTCTGGGGCTGCAGCCCCTCCCACCGGGCCGGTGGATTGGAGGGCAACAGCCCCTTTTCTAGTCTTGGCCGTGCAGAAAGAGGCCAGGAAGGGCTGGGGGGCAGGGCCTGCAGGTGCTCCCCACCCCAGAACCAGGCCCCTAATCAGCAATAAGAACAAACCCTCAGCTCAGCCTGGGCTGGTGCCCGGGCACTAGACACCCAGCATCCCACCTCCCCCTCAGGCACCACTGGGGTGCCCTGTCTCAGCGCCCCCTGAACTCTTTACTTGCCTGATTTATATATATGATATATAAATATATATAAAATAGCTATTTTGCTTAAATTTCTATGGTATGTGGAAGTGAAAAAATGATGAAGACAGGCCACTCCTGTCTGAGTTTGGCCCTCCTGTCAGCTGCGTCCTGCCCTCTCCTCGGACCACCTTCTAATGGCTTCTGCCAATGGTGGGGGGACTGGGCCATTGTGACCACTGTCCCAGCCTCTCAGAACCCCCACTCCAACCCACCGCACTTCAGTTTGGTCCTGAAAATTCATCACAGGGTTTTTCTTTCTACACAGGACTGGTTTTGTTTTTATAAAAAAACAAAAGTGAAAACATCAATGTGTGAAATGCCTTAGGGTGCCCACTCAAGAGTCAGGGTGGGCAAGGTGGCCCCCCCAGGCCTGTGGCAGAGCTGCGGAATGTACCTCTTCTCAACACTGTTTGTGAGCGAGCACCTCTGACGGGTAATAAAAAACCTTAGATTTGGAGTTTTCCATGGCCCTGTCCCGGAGTGTGTCTGTGACTGGGTGGAGCAGGGCTGACGCAGGAGGACAGATGACAGCCCACAAGGTGGCATGGGGGAGGCGCCTGAGGCTTTATTCTGCTCAGCACCAGGCAGGCATTGGGAGGTTAGTCTGGATGGGGGTGGGGCTGGAAGGCCTGGTGGGACAGGGTCTGGGCCAGGAAGGCTGCAGATGGCTGAGATAGCACCTAGGGGAGGGGGTCACAGCTTTGCCTGGGTGTGTCTGGGGCCAAGCCAAGGCACCCACCACCCTCCACGAGGGAACACCCACCCTGGTGAGTTCCAAGGTTGCTTGACAATGGTGACCTGGGCTGCTTGTGTTGCCCCAGGGTGCCAAGCAGCTAGGATCACCAGCTCCCAGGACCTGGCCAAGAACAGCTGGTCTGGCCTACTGGGTCCTCCTCCCACTGCCAGCACTTCCAGGTGAGAGGATGGTTGGGGCAGGGTACCACAGGGGCATCGAAGCCGGGCTCTGACCATCCACCCTGACATCCCAGCACCATGGGATCCAAGGCTGGCCCTGTACAACTCCTTCCTTCCCAGTGCCTTGCTTTCCTATCTGTGGGGAGGCAGGCACTGGTGAGTCCCCACAGAAGAGCTGGAGGGGCACCTCTGACTAGATAGAAAGCGGGGGGTGAGGCAACCCCAGGCGGACCTGACCCAGGGGGGCAACTGAGGAGGGGTTCTGCCGGGGGAGAGGATGGGCTGTGTGGGCAAAGCCCAGTGGTTACAAGGCCAGTACGCTGAGGCAGAGTGAGGGATGGAAGAGCCTGGAGTGGAGCCAGGCAGAGCTCTGAACAGGGAGTGACATGAGATGGACACTTCAGAAAGACTGCTCTGACCAGCATGACACAAGATAAGCCTACACTTGGTGGTCTATCCACCAGCCATCACTGAATAGAAAATGTAAAAGAAAAAAAGGTTCTGCGACATAGGCCAGAAGGCGCCTCAGAATACATCTGACAAAAAGATGCAAAGGACCTTTATCGATAAAACTGTAAAACTTCAGTGAATGAGAGAGAAGACCTGAGTTAAAAGGAAAAACACCATCTTCACAGATGGGCAAACTCTGTTATGTGGGTTCGTCCCAAATCTACAATTCAACATGATCCAAATCAAAATCCTACCAATATTTTTCAAAAACTTGAGCTGATTGTGAAATTCAATGGGAGAGTAATTACACAAAAAATAGCTAAGGCAATTCTTAAAAAGAAGAATGGGGCAGGGGGCAGGAAACAATGTGGACTTGACCTGCAGATACCCAAACACACTACAAAGCTACCACCAAATGGCTGCCTTTTTCTCCACTGCACTCAGGCACCATCTGTCATGCCGTGTATTTTAACCATTTCTTGACTCTCTGTCTTCCCCACCTCCAGTGGACTGTGAGCTTCATGAGAGTAGGAACATTGTCTGTCTGATACACTGTAGCATCCCCTATGCCTGCACACAGTAGGTGCTCAGGGAATGAATTCCAGGCCAGGAAGCCCAGCAAGAGCAAAGGCTCAGGGGTACACCCCCAGGGCACCTGAGAGTGTGGCTGCAGCATCAAGTTGTGAGGGGGGCCTAAGAGATGGAAAGGGGAAGAGCTACACCTAGGGACCCAGGAAACTCCTGCTTCCCCCAAACACTACAGTCCAAGTCATTGCTCCTAAAAGACTGTAGGGAAGGAGGCCTGAGGTTCCCTCATCTCCAGGGCTGGGCCTCAGCATGGAGAGGAGAGGCTACCAGAAAGAAAAATTTCAAAGTGTGACACAGCGAACAACAGGACCAGAGAGGATCCCAATACTCTTTAACTTATTCTTCTTCTGAAGCTAGCCAGCATAACTTCAACACAAAATCTGACAAAGACAGCACTAAAATATAAGAAATATATAGTTCAATCTCACTTAAGAATAGAATTTTCATAAATCCAAATATGACAACAGCAAATAGAATACAGCCACATACAAAAGACTGATACCCCGAGTTGGTAAACCCATGCCTGAGTTGAGGTTACCACAGAAAGGCAAGAAGGGGTCAGTGTCAGGAAGCTTTTCATTGTAAACCATTCATTGTATCAACTAGTTCAAGGAGGGCTTGTCTTCCTGGCAATATGGCAGACCAGGTGCCTGGATCATCCTCCTCTGTGGAAAACCAGACATGCTGAATACAATTTTAAAACATCTTAAATGCATCCATGAGCTGGAAAGACCATAAGGAATACTCAGGCGAAATATTCAGTGGGTGTGGAAGCCTGGAGAGGTAGGAAGAGCTCTGAAGTCTGCTTTTCCCTCACAGCCATTTACTGTGCCCAGTGATGTAACTGGAAGTTTTCCCTGCCTCAAATGACCCTTCCAAGGTAGAGTATCTAATAGGAGATACCCCCCATAAGCCTGGGTCCCCAAAGGGCTATATCTTCAATATAATGGTAAATCCAAAATAAAATACAAGGAAAACTGCTTGTCTTAAAGGTTGGTCATAAGCAGAGCACAAAAAATCCCCTAAGAATTTGTAATCAGGAGCAGACCCTCACTTGGTTTGGTATTGCAGCTTAAATACATACTACCTGGACAGTCCAATAAAACCTCTAGCAGAGACTATAGCACGGTCCCAAATTGGCAATGTCCCCAGTCACATGAGAGAAGCAAACAAATCCCCTCTGGAGGTTCTCCGCTTCATTCCAGGCTGTATGGAACCCCAGATGTGAATCTGCAAAGAAAATGAGCAGCTCACAGTATAATATCTCTAAACGCACAAGGAAACACAACACACAAGATGACCCATGAGCAAGGGCCAATAGAAATAACAACAGAACCAGACATAAAACTCACCCATATAGTGAAATTATCAGACACAGAATATAAAATAAGCATGTTTAATATATTTCTAGAAACAGAAGCATGGCTTAAAATAAAAAAAAAAGACTGAAGAACTTCCAGAAATTGAAAAAAAATCACTAAAATGAATGAACAATTTTATAACAGAATATACAACTGAAGAGAGTATTAGTGACAAGGAAGTGAAATCTGAAGAAAGTATCCAGAATGCAATATAGGAACACAAATAGGTGGAAAATATAAAAGAGAAGTTAAGAGACATGGAGGATAAAGTGATAAGTTCCCACATGTGTCTAATTAAAATGGAGCAGAAGCAATCTTTGAAGAGTTAATGGCTAAAAAATTTCTGAGAATTCATAAGAAACACCAATACACAGTCAATGCCAACAAATCCTAATCAGGATAAATAAAAAGACAGCCACAGCTGAAAACAATATAGTGAAATTGTGTGACCCTTAAAACAATGAAATCTTAAAAGCAGCCAGATTGGGTGGGTGGGGGAGATTACCTTCAAAGTGCATTGATTAGACTGAGAGTGATATCTCCAAAGTAGAGGAAAAAAATGTTATTATTCTCAGTAAAAACATCTTTCAGGAACCAAAGGAAAATAAGATATTAACAAAAACTTATTAAAACAATATTAAGTGTCTTGTAGAGTTAGACTTTGATGAGTTAAGTATCATGTAAAATGTAGGGAGTAATCACTAAAGGGATAGGAATACTAAATTTCCAAAACAGGAAAGACATTGTATGTGGGGGAAAAAATTTCCATCGATCTAAAAGAAGTCAGGAAAGAAGAGGAAAAAGAAATTCAGATAAGGTGGAATAAAAATTACAAAATAGGATAGAAATAATCAATGCATCAATAATTATGCAAAATTTAAGTAAGTTAAATGCTTCAGGTAAGAAGAAAAAATATCTGGAATAAAAACAAAATCCAGCTATATGCTATTTATAAGAATACACCTAAAACATAAATATACAGACAAGGTAAACTTTAAGGCAAAAAATATTACTAGATGTCAACTCCTAAAAATTCAAAAAGTGACTTTATAATGATAAAAGGTAAAATTCATAAAGTTCTAAAACTCTTATGCACCTACTAACATATCAAAATAAAGTAAAACAGACACAATCACAAAGAGAAATAGATAAATCTACAATCATAATGGAAAATTTTAACATATCTCTCCCAGTAATGAGAGCTCAGACAAAAAAAATCTCAAGGTTTTAAACAACAGATTAACAAACTTGGTGTAATGGGGACATACAGGGCATTACACATAACTGTAGAATACATATTTTCTAAATGCACAGGGGACATCTGTGAATGCTAACCATATATTTGGGCCAGTCATAAAGCCTCAGCAAATTCCAAAGGACTGGTATACAGACCACATTCTCAGACCACAATGAAGACAGTTCAAAATCAATAATAGAAAGATAATCAGGAAAAAAACATGTTGGAACATGAAGAAATATATGTTTAAATAACTCATGGTTCAAAGAAGAAAACAACAGAAATCAGAAAATACAGTTAATTAAAATACTATATATCAAAACTTATAGGATACAGGTAAAGCAGTACTTAGAGGGAAATTTATAGCATTAAAAACTCAAATAATGAGCTAAACATCCAGTTTGAGTAAGAAAATAAATATCCAGATAAACTCAAAGAAAGGACAAGAGAGGAAATAAAGATCAGAAACTAATGAAAGAGAAAACAGAGAGGACCAAGAAAGCCAAGATTGATTCTTAGAAAAACTAAAATTGACAAACTTTACTGGTAAGGAAGACAGAGAATGAGAGGGAAGGAAGGAGGGAAGAAAGAGATGAATCTAAAAAGAAATATTTGGGATGAAAAGAGGACATAAATACAGATGCTACAGATATTTTAAAATAAGGATATCATGAACAACTTTGTGACAATAACTGAAAACTAAGATAAAATTCTAGAAAAATATAACTTAAAACTGACTCAAAAATTAGAAAAACCTGGGGCCGAGCTGGTGGCGTAGCAGTTAAGTGCGCATGCTCCACGTCAGCGGCCCGGGGTTCGCAGGTTCAGATCCCGGGCGCACACTGATGCACCGCTTGTCAAGCCATGCTGTGCCGGTGTCCCATATAAAGTAAAGGAAGATGGGCATAGATGTTAGCCCAGGGCCAATCTTCCTCAGCAAAAAGAGGAGGATTGGCATGGATGTTAGCTCAGGGCTAATCTTCCTCACACACACACAAAAAAAATTACAAAAACCTGAATAGTAGAATAAACATTTTTTAAAAAATTAAATCAGTTAAAAATCTCCCCTCACACAAATACACACAAAACTCCAGACACAGCTGACCAAGGAATAACCAACCCTAGGGAAACTATCCCAAGAGTAGAGGAAATACTCCCAAACTCTTTTCTTGAGGTTTGTGTAACCTGGTCACCAAAATCAAAGAAGGACAGTATGAGAGAGGAAATTTGCAAACTAGTGTCACTCACCTGATGGTACAATTCAAAAGAAAATATTAACAAATCTAGCAATATAGAAAAATTATAATCATTCCAGAAATTCAAGGTTAGTTTACTCCAAAGACAACTAACCAATGTAATTCACCACATTAACAAATTAAAGGAGAATACTACATGGTCATCTCAATGGATGCAGAAAACACTTAAGATAAAATGCAACATGCATCCCTGATATTTAAAGGGAAAAAAAAAGCTTATAAACAGGAATAGAAGGAATTTCCTTAATCTGATTAATGATAGCTCCAAAAAAAAAAAAAAAAAAAGCTTTCTCTGTGAGATAGGGAACGAAAAACGATACCTGCTTTCACTCTTTACATTCAGCATTGCACTGGCAGTCCCACCCAGTGCAGTAAGGCAAGAAAAATATGTGTGGTATGAGAATTGGCAAAATTATCATTGCTCACAGATGACATATAAAAATCCAAAAGATTCTAAAGATAAATTAGAATAATAATCAATATATAAAAATCAACTACATTTTTATATACTAGCAACACACTGTCAGAAAATTAAGTTTTAAAAATATCATTTACAATAGCATCAAAAATTATCAGGTACCTAGGATACATCTAACAAAGGACATACAAGACCTCTAAAGGGAAAATTATAATACTTTTCTGAGAGATACTAAAGAAAGATCTAAATTAATGGAGAGTTATACCATCTTCATGGTTTGGAAGACTTATAAAGATATCAGTTTTTTCAAACTGATGACATACGATCAATTCCAATGAAACCCCTATAAGTTTTCTCATGGAGCTTGATAAAATGATTCTAAAATTTATATGGACATGCAAAGGACCAAGAATAGTCAAGACACTCTTGAAGCAGAAAAAGTGTGAGGACTGGCTCTACAAGATATCAAAACAATAAGTAAAACTGTAATAATTAAATCAGTGTGGTATTGGCACAAGGAAAGAGACAACAGACAAATGTAACTGAATAGAAATCCAGAAACAGATTCTTACATATATGAACATATGATATATGAGAGAGGTAGCACTGTAGATTAATGGGAAAAGGTAAGACTTTTCAGTAAGAGGTATGGGGACAATCAGGAGGAAGGAAGGTCTACCTCACACCATACACAAAAGTCAATTCCAGGCGGATTAAAAGATCTACATGTGAAAGACGAAACTATAAAGGCTTTGGAAGATAATATAAAATATCTTCATGACATCAGGGTAGGAAAGGATTTCTTAAACAAATTACAAGAAATGCAAACAATAAAAGAGAAAAGATTGATAAATTAATCTACATTAAAATTAAGAACTTCTACTCATCAAAAGACTCTAGAAAAAGTAAAAAAAAAATGCAAGAAATTTGCAACACAGATAACTTACAAGGAATTTGCATCTAGAATATACAAAAATACAAATCAATAACAAGAAGACAAAAGAATAGAAAAATAGGCAAAAGTCTTGAGCAAATATTTTATCAAAGAAGAAATCCAAATGGTCAACAGACATGAAATGGTGCTCAACCACATTAGAAATAAGGGAAATGCAAATTAAACGACAATTAGATACTACTACACACCTATCAGACTGGCAAAAAATTTCAAGTCTAGCAATATCAAGTGTAGGCGAGGAAGTAGAAAATGAAGCACTTAGTGCCAATGGGCATGTAAATTGATACAAGTGCTTCTGAAAACAATTTGGCATTACCTAGTGAAGTTGAAATAGGCATGACCTATGACTCAGCAAGTCTACTCCAAGGATTATGCATGCAACAGGAGACATAAACCAGAATGTCCACAGATGTACTGTAGTAGCAAAAAAACTAGAAACAACGCAAATGCCAGTCCCAGAGACATGGATATAAAATTGTGATATGTTCTACTGTAGGTGTAATTCATTTGTTTTCATTACTGTATAGTATTCAGCAGTGATAGAATACTATACAGTAGTGAAGATGGATAAATTACAACTACATCCAACAACACGGATAAATTTCTAGAACATTATATTAGAAAGAAAAAGCAAATTGCAGACATTAAATCAATTAAACATTAAATAATTAATTTAATTAACATTAAATAAAATGTTCTGTCCATTTAAGTTCAAAAACAGGCAAAACAAAACAATTATTTAGGAATACAAAACAAGGTGGTAAAAGTATAAAAAGAACAAAGAAAAGAGGAACACAGAATTCCTCTGTGTTACTACCGAGCAAGGAGGCAAGGGGAGAGGACCCAGGAGGGGCACACAGGGATTTATGAAATAATAATAATGCTTTTTCTTAAACCAGGTGATAGACATACATTGCATATTCTTCTTAGCTTATAAATATTTTATAAATATAGTATTCTTTTGTAGCTACTCAATGTCTAACAAAAATAATTGTTAAACAGCAGGAGAAAACCCCCACATCGGTTTATCAATAGATGCTGAAAAGGCATTTGACAGTGGGAGTGGGGGCGCACAACCCACATTTCATTCTATGTAACTGGCGCCTCCTGGCGCTCGACTCAGACAAGACGGGCAGCCACAGCTCCATCTCAGGAGCTTGAATTTTAAAAAAGAAACAGAAGAAACTCTTCTCACACTTTAAAGGCCATTTACCAAAACCAACAGTTAATATCCTGCTCCACCCTAACGTGTGGATTTCCTTCCACATCAGAAACAAGACCCGAATAATTATTCAACATTGTTTCAGAGGTTCTAGCGGAAGCAAAATGCCAGTTAAATTAAATTGGCATACTGGCAAATTTGCACATTGTATCTATAAAAAACAGGTTTATTTTTAAAACTACCAAAATTCATAGATAGAAAATAAATTTTATTAAATAATTTGCTTTTCTCTATATTAATAATCAGGAATAGAGATGGAAAAAAACCCCATTCGCAATAGTGACAAAAACCATAAAACGATTAGGAATAAACGAGAAAGTTATAGAACCCGTATGAAGATATAAAATCTTAACAGAGGATCTAAAGTCGAGCAAAAGGAAAACCATTTCGTATCGTCTGCGGAGATTTAAGATCATAAAAATATCAACCCTCCCATAACTTACATCTAAATTTAATGCAATGATAATTTAGATCTGAATGGAAGTGTTTTTTGGCAGGGATGGGAGAGAACTGGGTAACGTGATTTTAAATTGATTTTAAATTTCATGTGAGAGAATAAATTCTAAGAATAGCCTGAAAAAGTATTTAAAAAAGAAAAACGGGGAGACTGATATATCTAGATGCAAATGACATCAAGAATTCTAGTTTCAGCTGGGACCTCACCTCTCACATAGGAATCGCCTGCCCAACTGATACCAGGATGTCTCCGTGGACGTGTCTAAGGGGCATCTCAAACCCAGCAGGTCCAAAACCAAATAGACTGGAATATAAATGACGGATGGTTCATTTATTAAATGCGGCTGGCATAAGGCAATTTCCATCTGGAAAAAACCCCAAAGCTTGACACCTGCCTTACCGCTTATACTAAAATATATTCCACAGGGAGTGAAGGTTGACACAAAAAATTTAAAAACATTTTAACAAAATTTAAGAAAATGGGGGGAGAGGGGCGGAGAAGGGGAAAGATTTTCCTAAGCATGACAGGAAACCCCAAAACCCAAAAATGTTTACTTTTCAAGAGACACCAAAAACCAAGCCAAGGACAAACCAGAAGAATATGGGCCAAGGCTGTGAAACCCAAGTGGCCTCAGGTTCTCGGCCTCAGAAGCCAAGAGAGGCCGACAGGCTGGCAAGCAGCTGGACCTTAAAGGAAAATGACGTGGACAGGGCTCTTTTATTTTTTGTGAGGAAGATCAGACCTATGCTAACATCTGCCAATCCTCTTTTTTTGCTAAGGAAGACTGGCCCTGGGCTAATATCCGTGCCCATCTTCCTCCACTTGGTATGGGACTAGGCCACAGCATCGCTTGACAAGCGGTTCGTTGGAGGAACGCGGGCTGCCCCAGCAGAGCGCGCACTTAACCGCTTGCGCCCCCGGCTGGCCCTTGAACACGGCTATTTTAAAACGTAAATCATGCAGCTTCCTTTCCAGGTCCGCTATCTTGCAGACATAAAAGCAACAGACCACAAAATCACCTATACAAAAAATTTTCTGTAGTGACCAAAAAAATGTTGGAAAACAACTGGGGAAAAAGCTTTTAACTGCACTTTATTAATACGCAGCTGCCAAGCAAAAAAAAAAAATTTCCCCACTTTGCTGCTTGGGGTGCGGGCAGGCCATAAGAGCCCCAAGGCCTTTCGCTTGCCCTACGATGTGAGGCCTCCGAGGCCGCCGTCCCCAGCTGGCCCCTGGTCTGGCCATATGCAATAGAGCCGCTGGGACCCGACATGCGGACCCCCTGGGCCTCCTCCCACACCCACGTTGGGTCACGCGGCTCTCCCCGCACCCCACTGGGGGCGCGGACGCCGGCCCACTGAGGCTGGGGAACGTCTGGAGGCTCGCCGTGCTTCTAAGGCGCATGCGCAGGACGCAGCACGTGCCGGACATCTGCACAGCGCAGGCGCACTTGCGCACTCTCTTCGAGCATCGAGCGTCGGGAGAAGGGAGGTGGAGAGGGGGCGTTCTCCGCAGACCGCAGCCGTTGGGTAGGGGGAAGGGAGCGTTGGACGCCCTCAAAGTGTGTGGAGAGAGGTGGCCGAGTGCCGGGTCCTGGCTGCGTCCTCTGGGCCAGGTGAGAATTCGCAGCCAACCCTCGGGCTCGTGTGGTGCTGCGGTAGCTGATGATGTAGCGTGAGGAACTCAAAACCCTCTCTTCTGACAAAGAGAGGTTCTCCCACTGCAGCGCCCCAAACCCGGCTACCGGCAGATTGGTTTAAATGGTGGGGCACTGGGAAGGGGAGAGCCCAGAGATTCAAGAGAAGTGGAGAAAGAAGGACAGTAAATTCAAAGTGGTGGGTTAGACTGGCCACAGCTCCCCAGGAAACCTGCAGTTGCTCGGGCAGTAAGTGGCCCTGGAGAATCCCATGCATCTCAGCAGAGTCCGGAGGGGACAAAAAAGGAGGAGGGATGTATCAGTTCCTTCCCCTCTCACTCGTCCAAGTTTGCCTCAGTGGTATGAGCTGCCCTACCCTCAGGTGTTGGCTGGCAGCTGCTGAGAATGCCAGAGCCCCAGGAAGTACCATAAGCAACGTGCCATGCAGGCCCAAAACGGGGCTGGATGGAAGCCCCCTCCTCACATTTAGGGATACTGAAACTGGGCAGATGGTTAGAAGGCCATGAGGAGGGCGTAGGGTAACATCCCACCAGGGCCACTGAGTAAGCAGCCAAAGGCCTACAGGTAGCAGGCGGGGACCAGTGAATTTTGCAAGCAAAGATAGGGTCCAGGGCAGCAAGGGCTTTGGGCTCCCATTCCAACTTCAGTCACACAGCCCCAGATTATTGGCTGTCTGTATGGGCCTCTGGATAAATTTCAGGTGGAGAACTAGCCCTGTGGCTAAATAAGCCAGAAAACCTCTACTGTCATCCAACTCCTTTATTTTAGAGGAGGAATGGGGCCCCAGGATGGGCAGTGATTTGTCGGAGGCCTTGTAAACTGGAAGAAGAAAGGAAATTTCTGCAGGGCCCACTAGGAGCCCTAGTTGGGCCTGTTTCAGTCTGGCAACATTCTGGCTCATTGCTGAGTGGCACATGTCTTGGCGGGCCCTTCCTCTTTCCAGTCTGTGTGTTGCTCACTATGGAGAGGGTGCCCCCAGCAGTGCTGAGGACAGTCTGAGGCCTCAAACGTGGCAGCGGAGAAAGCACATTCCTTGGGAGCTTTGCCTCCCATGGCCAAGCTGACTGTTCACCTGCTCAGGGAACCAACAATATTCCAAAGGAAACCCTCAGAGGTTCCATCTCCAACAGAGATTAGAACCCTCCAGTGGAATTCTGAGGATGTTTCAGGCACCCTGGAGACTGCCAATGGGTCCCTTACTGCCTGGCCAAGCTGCAGAAGAATGACCTCCCGACAGGGACAGGTAACCATTGGAGGCACTGCCCGCTCAGGCCAAGCCTTGTGTTCTATGTAAATGGCAAAGACGTTTGAGCTGTATCAGTCTTAACACTTACTGGTCATTGGAGCTGTGAACTCTTGGCCAACACTGCTTGAACCACAGTCATGTCTTTCAGGGGAACTGGAGCCAAAAAGCAGTGTCACTCAGACAGATATAAAGGAAGAACCAGAAAAGTTTTTCTCAGCCTGTTATTAACCCATGTCTCCCTTTGGTAAACAAAAATGTCAAACCCTTGTCCTAACCTGGTAATAAAGACAGTATTGATCCTAAAGTGGGGTTTTTAATCCTAAATCCATGAAACACTTAGGAGCTGAGAGGGTTGTAGAAGGTGGACATTTTCCTCAGGACTTTGCCCTTTGTTTTTTATCTGATTTACTAGAGTCCCTAACCCAAGATTCAGAACTACAGCCTTGTACCAGAAGAGAAACTGGCCAATGAAGATGCGCCATCTCACTTAAATTAGTTCAAACCAACGAAAAAATCCATCACTTTTCACCTTTCAGATTGGTAAGCAGTTAAGATGGAAGAGACTGTATACTGGCCAAGTGTGCAGGGGAAATACACTGTTGATAGAAGTTAAAATTGGAAGTCTTTTCTGGAATGTATCTTAGACTTTTTAATACATCTACCACCTGAAACAGCCATTTCTCTCTGGAATTTTTTACATACAGATCTGAGTTAATAAGTAAGGACACACACAGAGATACTCATCACAGCAGTTTTCATAAACGTTAAAAACAACCCAAATGTTTATAAATAGGAGACTGTTAAATGACAGTACATCCAAGACAATGAAATGCTATGTGGTTGTTCAGAAGAAGAAAGTAGACCCATACGGGCTATTCTGAAACAGGTTCCAAAATACACTGTGAAACAGAAGAGTGGATGTGTATTTGTGTGCTCAGATGGATAATCTTTCCAGGGAGAAAACAGGGATCAGGGGTGGGAGGAGGGAGCTTTGCTTTTCACGGTCCAACCTTTTTACTGCTTGAATTTTTTCCAGGTGCATGTGTCACAAAAAAAGCCCTCAAGAAAGTCCCCATCCCTCCCATTCCATAAAAACAAGGGTTGCTGCCTTCATTCACCTTCTTGCAGCCTTGAACTAAGGACCTTCCTGCCATAGACCAGCCAGACCATCTCCTTCCTCCCAAGTCATTAGACAGTTCTAAGCAGGTCATCTATCCCATGACTGGGAAAGGGGAGGGACCCTTGCATTTTACCTCCCCACCCAGCATGGCAGGAGCTCTGCCTGGGAAACAGGCTGCATTCAGCACAACCGTGGCTGGATTTAAACAGCAAAGTGGGCACATCCAGCAGCTGAAGCTAAAACGTTTAAGAAATTCAGTATTTCAGCTTCTGTGGGTGTCAAGGAGGGTGAAGACAGAAAACAGTGAAGATGGTGGAGAATTTGAACAGTTTAAAGCCACAGTGGTGGAAAGGAGGAGGAGGAAGGGGCTGGATTCTACTAAGAGAAGAAAAGGGACTAGTTCAGGAGTCTCACCAGTAAAAGTTTATAGTATTGCGTTTTGATTACAGGTGTGTAAATAAGAAACTTGAGTATTACCCTCTGGTAAAAATGCAGAACCAACTTCTTTTAGATTAAAACAGTAAGGTTGGGGAGAAAAATGGACCATATGCTGCCTGGAATGAAGAGAGAGAACTGAACAGGAGAGGAGTCACCAACTCAGGAAACCCCAAGACTCTTAGAGAATCTTCCAGAGGAAGAGGTCAGGGTCTCTGAGTGGTATTTCCCCAAACAGCCCTCTACCAGGGATGTGGTTTGAGGAAGCCCCAAACCCACAAGTCACAGGCGCTTCTGGCCACACGCACAAGTGGGTGAAGGCTTCCCTCACCAGCGCGTCCCAGTCTTCTGCAGACTTCACAGGGCGGCACGGAGGCCACTGCTGACGTGGGGTAGGCAGATGCCGGAAACACACTGAGGTCTGAATCGAAGACCAATGGTACAAGGCCATAGTTCTTGTGCCTTCAGGACACCCAAAGTCCCCAAATAAAGAGAAAGGAAAAGAGGGTTGGGGGAAATCAAACCAGAATTTTTCCAATGGCCATTAAAGAGAAAACTCAGCAACTCTTGCCTTTGTCTTTGACCCTGAGAAGTTGCCTGAGGGACACAGCTGTATGAGGCTATGACTAGACAGGAGGCAAGGCCTGGTGTGCTTCCTGCAAAGCTGCTTCTGGAGTCCCTGCAGCCCAGCTCCCGCACCTGTGCGCCAGGGAGGCTCAGTGACCCCCTCCTGTCTGCCCCGGGGCAGGGACCTTGACTGGGCACGGTGGGGCCGGGCAGAGGGGAAGCAGTAAAAGAAAAAGCAGCAGCAGCAGGCTCTCCAGGTCAGCCAGCACCATCCGAGGCAGCTGTGCTCCCTCCGGACCCTGCCACGTCCACAGATGGAAGCTGCCACTAGATCAGCACCAGAGGCTCCTTCACACACAAGGCCCTTTCCTAAAAGGAATCCTTTGGAATTCAAACATTCAGTGTGCTACCCAGGTCAGCGGTCTGACCAGAGTTGGATCTGTCTACTTCTCAACCTGGGCTCAAGTTTTTGAGGCAGGAAACCTCACTGTCCACGGTTAACCGAGGAAACCACTCCAGCAGGGAGAACTTGGGTGGTGGATGGGGAGGTTGAACAGGAGGATCTTTCTTCCCCAAGCCAGGAAGACTGACAGCTGCTCAGGCCACCACTCAAATCCCTGACCTGAGATGGGAGCCACAAGAGGGAGAACAGCTCAGCAGTGAGCCTCTGCCTGACCCCATGGCCCCCCTTGGGGATCTCCTGGATCAGAGCCCCTAGGGGGAACACCACTCTGGGGTGCTCTCTCCCTCCCCCATCCCTCAGATCCCAAGACTGTTCATCCTCTAAGAGAGAAACCAGCCCTGCCCTGGAGCCTCTTCAACTTCCAGATGGCACTGGATTCACCACATCTTGAGGAGCCAGGAGCCAAGAGAAGTGGCTCAGGCTTGGCATCCTGGTTCTCTGTCCTTTGCCCAAGAGTCACAAAAAAATGTATGGTCTCACAGCAGGCACAGCATCTTGTTTCTTTTAAAAAATAAATATTTATAAACTTAGGGAGGAAGATTCAAAGAATCAGAGTATCTTTCCCTCCAAAAACACAAATGTCCCATGTGAATCAAACAAGGTAAGTCCACCAACCCATAAATGAAACCCCCGGAGCTCTGCCTTGAGAGGCAGGGCAATTGATCTCTGGCTCCGAGTCCCTTAGTCCCCCTTGGTGATGAGGTCCTCGATGTAGGCATCCAGCTCGTCATCTGTGTTGATGTCTATGTCCTGGAATAGAACAGGGCAGGGTCAGCCAGGGGCAAGCCAGTGGGACTCCGCCTCTCCACCCTTCTCACAGCCCACGGGGCCTGCGCCCAGGGTCCCCTCCCTTCCTCCCTCCACCCTGGCTGGCAGGCCTGTCCTATCTTGACCATTCTCCCCTCCCCATCCTCTGTGCACAGGTGATGCCCGGATTTCTTACTCCTGCCCTGTCTCTACCTCAAGTTCCCAGTTGCCTTAGATGTGCTGCAGGCTTCTCAGACTCAATACATCCAAAACAGCTCAACTGCACCACCCCACCCACTTTGCTCCCATCTCCCTACAGGCCACCACCTTCCCTCCACCCAAGGGCTCAAGACAAACCAGAAGAATCACCCTTGCTTCCTCCCTTTCCCTCAGATATTACAAATCTGCCCACTTCTCTCCCTCCTCACTGTCACGATCCAAGGTTCAGGCCACCAGAATCTCTCACCCAGACAACTGTGGGAACCTCCTCACTGGAGTCCCGGATTCTAACCTTCGCCCCCTGCAGGCCCTCCTACAACCAACCAGAGTAAATGTCTTAGATTGCAAACTGGATAGTGCCACACCCCTCCAGTGACTTCCCACCTCGTATAGGTCCCACCTCTTCTATCGCCCACAGCTCCCTGCCTTGGACCTTGAGTCCTGCTCTTCGCTCTGCCCAAAGCTCTCGCATCCCGCTCTTGCATGACTGGTTCTGCTCTCAGCTCAAATACCTCCTCAGAGAGGCTACCCCGAACACCCTAGTAAAGTGGCCTCCCCATTTTCCGTCTGTTGTCATAGTTACTTCATAACACTTCCTGCCATCAATAATTCTGTCTCCTCCAGCGGACTGTTGGGCTGTGACAGCAGGGACCTTATCTCGCCTGTCTGGTTCACCCGGTATCCACAGGACAGGCACAGAGCAGGTCCTCAGTGTCTACTGCCTGGATGAAGGACTGAGACTGTACAGGGCACTCCCCGCTTCTGGGCCACCCAATCCCATCTGGGCGTCATCTGGAAAAGCGAAAACTTCTTTCTGATTTATGGCTGGAGGGTTCTCAAACCAGGCTGCACATCAGAATGTCTAAACAAGGGCAACAGTCTGATACCATGGGTCCGGCTGGCAAGAGGCCCAGGTAGCCATATCACCTGCAGCCCTCCTGGTCAGGATGCTGTGCAGCCAGGGTTGGAACCACAGATTCCTGTGAGTGGGAGAAGGGAGCAGGGGATGCCCAGGCCCCCCCCACACCAGGCACCAGGTGGTCCAGCGGCAACTAGAGGGCTGCCTGGCTCACCTCCTGCACCTTTTGCAGGAGTGCGACGATGTTGGTCCTCAGCTTCTGCAGCTTCTCCTCTGTCTCGCGGAGCTTTCTCTCGGAGGTGCGCAGGCTCTCTTCGGAGGCCTTGGCCCGCGAGTCGGCGCGGCTCTGGTAGGAATGACACAGATTCTGGAGCCCCACTTCATACTGCCTGAAGTACTCTTTCTGTCAGGAGGGAAGCCAGAGGGTGCATATATGAGCTCACAGGGGACCCCAGGGCCCTTCTAGATGGGCACTGGTGTCCCCAACTGGCTCAACACAAGTATGCTCAGCCTGAAGAGATGTCAGACACAAAGGGCAAGTGGTCTTTCTAGCTCCAGAGTAGAAAGTCCTCGAAGCCCATCTCACGGGGCTGCCACAAGGACAAAGATGGAATCACCCATGTGAAGCACACAGCGAAGTGCTTCAGCAGACAGCAAGCCCGGAGTAAATGTGAGGGCTGGTTCTTACTGTTCCAAGTAGCAAAAAAAGGACAATAGTCAGTCTCCGTGCTCAATCATACCTTTCTACCTTCACAACAGCCCTTTCAGCATTTCCAAGTCACATCCAATAATATCAGGCCAAAAGTTCTCTTCTACAAATGTTTATCAAGCATCTACCAACAGCAGATACCTCCATATTTAGGTAGTATATTTATACAGCATCAGAGCTTTTTACTGTCTTCCCTGACTACCTAAAACTTCCAAGGGATGGGGTAGTAATGTTAACTAGCAGTTTCTCTAGACACTAGGCTTTTCAAACTTTTAGAAGGTAGCAGAACACTTGTTTCAAATAAAATGTTACATGGAATCTCAGTGTAAAAAACCATTTAGGAAGTATCTCTTTACCTTTAATTTCTTTTCAAAGTTCAAATTTATCATATTATTGATTTACTCATAAACCACCAGTGAGAATGATGAGGCCATTGTGATGAACATAAACCCACACCCAGCAGGTCCTGGCTGACCACTGCAGTCTGACCAACTCCAGCATTTCTTTACTTCTATACAGATGTATGAACCACCCAGCACTGAGCAGCTCCTGACTGCTGTTTTTAAAAAGCGTTACAAGTATTTAACTGTGTCCTTCACCTTACAATTGGAGTATCATCCTATTAAACCAAGATGGCAAGAGAAACTTCAAGTTCTACACAAAAAATAATTACTTGAGCAGCACAAAATAAATGTTCCAGCAAGCTCCAAAAATAGTAAAATTCAGTATACATCATCTTCAGCTGACTGTGATTTGTATTAGTTTTCTTAACTTTTTATTTTGAGGTAATTATAGATTCACATGCAGTTCTTTTATTACTTTTAAAATATATATATATCTGAATCTAATATTTGCAGGACCCCTGAGGGCTTTTATGGAACTCCTGGTCCAGCATATGGGAAAAAGGACGGTCATTTATAGACTGACAAGGACATAATGAACATTAGACTCTGTTGTGTCCCTGACGTTAAAAAAGTTAAAGTTTATGTTATTTTAGACATTACAATTGGGAGGCTATCAAGTTGACGCATTGGGTATACTTCCTTTTACAAGCATAAGCTAAAAGACTATTTTAGGCTCAGACACTCCTGCTTTAAGCCAAAAGCAACAAATCTACTGACAAGACGGTACCAGGCTGACCTAGCCGACTCATCAGCCGTTGGTTCCTGGGATCTGCAGATAGCACCTGCAGCCTGAACAAGGGCAAGAGTTGAGGCATGAAGCTTTCTGTGAAGCCGCCACAAGTTCTGCCATCTTCTAGCTTCCTTAGCATGCAGCATAGCCACTGACCCCACCCCCACCCCCCCACCCCTCATCTGGCAGGGGCACCATGCAAGGAGGCACCATAAGTAAAGCAAGACCCTTGTCCTAAGAAGTACCAGGGTTCAAATCTGGGCTCCATCACAATAGACTCTTCACCTCTCTGAGCCTCACTTCCTTTTTTAAAGTAGAATGGAGATAAAACCCCATATTTTTCTCTCTGGCAAACTTTATCAAGCACATAGCTGCCACACAAGGGCCCAACATCTTGAACATACCAGTCCTGCAGTTTCAATTCCAGTTCTCTTCTCGAGAAACTCGTCCCTAGAAAACTTAGCTATTCCTGCCATAAAAACATCCCACTTGATGTGGATGCATCTCCAGCCCTGGCCTTCCTGTCCCCAAGTGCCAGTCCCCAATCTCCACCTGCCCACTGGACACCCCCAGAAATGTAATGCCAGCACTTCCAGCCGAACACGATCAAATCACAACTCATCCTCCTAACCCTCGTCCTCTCTTTTCTCTCCCAGTTTAACTGCTTTGTTATCAACCTCCAATTCCCACAGGCCTGAGACACAGGGACGCGTGTGTCCTCTGCCTCCTCCCCCATCACTTGTCTTCAGTCAATGAATTCTGACACAGCCCTTTCACCTGCCAGTCCCCTCCCACCACTCTGGCTCCCATTTCCGTTCCTTCAATCTCTGACCTTTCACAATTAGACCAGCCTCCTTGCCCGTGTGTCTTCCACCCACTCACCCTACCAAACATGCTGCCTGCCAGGAGAGTTACTCGTGTAGGGGCAGGGTCAGCAGACTACAGCCCATGGGCCACATCAGCCTGCTGCCTATTTTTGTAAATAAAGCTTTATTGGAGCACAGCCACATCCACTCCTTTACATATTGTCTAGGAGGCTTTCAGGCTACAATGTTGAACAATTGCCAAAGAGACCATATAGCTCATAAAGCTGAAAATATTTGCTAACTGGCCCTCTACGGAAAAAGGTTGTTGACCCCTGCCCTAGACAGTTCAGATTGACAATTCCATCAGCTCAAACCTTTTGCTGGCCCTCCATTTCATACAAAGGTTAAGCGACTGTGCCTAAGATCGGGCATTCAAGATGCATCATATCCTGGCTCTCAGGCCCCTTCTTCCCTAAATGCTCACCACGTAGTCTGCTGCCTTGACCCCCCACCTGCCCTTTCATCCCTCTGAGCCTTTGCTGACAAAAGTCCCCCTGCCTCACACACTCCATCACTTACATAGGCACTTGCTAAAACCCACGTTTTCTTCAGACTGAATCACTCCCCCTCCCCCAGGCTGCCACAGCTTCCCTACCCACTTCCACAGCACGTACTGCTCTTGGCCTCACGTCTAGCTTCCTGCTAAAAATTCAGTCTCTACTTTTTTTTTTTTTTATAATTTTATTTATTTATTTTTTTTCCCCCAAAGCCCCAGCAGACAGTTGTTATGTCACAGCTGCACATCCTTCTAGTTGCTGTATGTGGGACGCGGCCCCAGCACGGCCGGAGAAGCAGCGCGTCGGTGCGCACCCGGGATCCGAACCCCGGCCGCCAGCAGGGGAGCGCGCGCACTTAACCGCTAAGCCACGGGGCCAGCCCAGTCTCTACTGACTTTTAAACCACTTGGAGGCAGGACTCTCTCTTGCTGCTCCAGCACCGAGGCGCCACATCAGCATTTGCTGGGTTAAATAAGATCCAGTGCTTATCTCCACACATCACGACACATCACGAGCTCGTCTATACCTCCCTCCGAGAATCAAGTTCTAGGCACTTTGAGCCTAAGCTCTTCAGTGTTTCCTGGGACAGGTTTACTCCCTCTGCCGGGGTAGCATTAAAGGGATGTATTCATCGTAAAATGTCAAACCAGGCCTGCTGTCCCTGAGAGAGGACTTCCACCCCAGCACGTCATCAGCTGCCCACCAGAGTCATGTCCAGCTAAGCCACTTCTTTTTCCACAACGTAAGGTCTCCTCTTCCCTTCCCTCAGCAGAAGAAAGGGAAGCTGGCTGAGGGGTAAGGGGGCACAGAGCTGAGAGCTGGCAATCACAACAAGCATCAAGGGGGCATGCAGAGTAAAGAACCAAACACCAGGCCAGACTCACCAAAGGAAACGAGATTAGCTCATCCGAATTCATAGCACTCAGCTCCTTCTTGGAGATGGGGAAACTTGGAGGCAGGAAGTACCGTAAACAATTCCTAGACCAGAAAGAAGGTGGGGACAGGAATTCAGAATGGCGTGGAGCGGGTGGACAGTCACAGCTGGCCCTGGAAGGGGACGACACACGCACCGAAGGATCTGGACGAGCAGGTCAATGGTCTCGTGGTTGGTGCTTGGGGCGGTGGTGTCAGGCTCAATGCGAATGCAGTCCGAAGTGGAGGGCTCTGTCAGAGCTATGGCCTGCTGGGCCACTGCCGCCTCCTCCTCCTCCCCGCCCTCCTGCTGCGTGTCAGGGCTCTGATACTCCGGGGAAGGGGGCTTCATCAACCGCACGTCCTCGCTACCCTTCTCCACCCTAGGGAGGACACAGTGCTTGTGTTACATGTGTCCCAGGCTCCCAGGATAGGCTGCCTGCAATGGGGTCAGGACAGCACCTCCCTCTGCCCTGGCCAACTCTGTCAACCCAGCCTCTCTGTAGGGGCGTTACCAGCGGTCTCTGGGTGTTGTGTCTGTGGGCACGTAGTCAAACTTCACCTTCCATCGCACCACATTCTTGCCCACCTCCACAGCTGTGACACGGCCTGTGTACCACTCCCTGTTCACACGCACCTCCACGTGCAGCCCTTTATCTAAGAATGGAGACAGGGTGCAAATCAGAAAAGTAGACTAGAGTCCCCCCCTCAGCCAGGGCCATCTCAAGAAAAGTCATCCCAGGGTTCACAGGGACAAGAACCCCTAGGTGCTTGACCCCACTATGACACGGACATGGAGCCCAGCCTCCTGGTCTCCTTCCCCATCTGTCATGAGGATGTCAAAGAGCAGCCAGTTGAGTGACTTTCAGAGGTGAATGCCAAGGAATTAGTGCTAAGAATAAACACAAGGGCATGCTATCTTCAGAATTCTTCTTGGAATTAGGCTTGGAACCACTGTTGCGTGAGAGCCCGGAGCCAGGAAAGCCTTCGGGATAAGCTGCTGCTGGCCAAGGGGCCCCACTTCCCCACAGGCTGCCGGGTACCTCCCTGAACTCACCTTTCTGAGCCCTCTTGAGGTCAGCTGAGTCCTCTTCCCCAGCACTGTCTGAAAGCTGCAAGGAGAACAGTCTGTCAGACGCATCCCCAGTGCCCCAAAAGAGCAGACATTTGCATGACTGGCTGCCCAGAGTCATTAGCCGTCACATCTCATGTCATCTCACATGGCTGTTTAAACACCATGCCTCGCCGAGAGCCACTCTCTAAACCGCTATCTTAGGTATCTACATTTCTGCCACCTTTACAAACAAGATAGCAGGCAAGGGGCAGAATGTCACAGACTCAGGGAAGCAAAGGGTTTCAAGCCTCCCTGATCTCCGTCAGTGTGACCTCAGGCCTGTGATGAGAGCCAGAAGCCAGTCTCACTCAGGATCCTACCTGGCACCATGTTCCTAGTCATCTGTGTGACTGAGAGTCCTTCAGAGATGAAGTGGGCTTCTGGAAGGCTCATGGCACAGCACACAAACAGAGCTGGTGCAGACTGTAGGTGGTGGCTGGACACCCTGGGAAGGGAGGCTCTGACAACCTCACCTTCACCACCTACCTCGTTCAAGTCCTTCTTTTCCTCCTTCACAGCAAACTTGCCCCGCTTGGACCTCTCCTTCCTCCTTTCAGCCTCTTCCTCAGCTTCTTCCTCGTCAGAGACCCCGTGTGTCCGCTTCCGACTAGGAGTGGCCTACAGTAAGAGGAGAGGGAATGTGATGGACTCTGTCAGCCTTTAAGGTGCAGGAACATTCCATCTGGCCTAAAGGAGCTGTTCAGAGAGGGGCCTGTCTGTCTCTCAGTCCCCACCAGGGCTGCGTCCCCCTTGATGTTACTCAGTACACAGTAACCTCCTAGGCCCTGGGCCCATGAGGACCTTTGCTCAAAGCTGTCATAGGGGAAGCCTCTCAGTCCACTCCCTGCTTAGCCTGCCTAGCCAGCTAGCTGTGATCTCCCTAAGACACACCAACCACTGCTGCAGCCCACCAAGGCTGTCTGTCACCAGGCCGCCAACCTATGCCCACAGTGTGAGAAGCTGATGGAGGTGACTCAAGTTTGTGGCAGACCAAAACTCAGAGGGAACAGTGAAGAGCTCCCTGGACAGGAAACCAACTAGCTCTGTGCCCCTGACCAAGTTCCTTCAGCCACCTAGATGACTCCTCTAAGGGCAGCAGGGAAACTTTAGATTCAGTGATCTCCACCGAGGCTCCAGCAGGACAGCTTTGACACTGACAGACTCCATTCCTATACCACAGAGGGTGGGCTGGGGGCCAAAGGAGGAAAAGCATCTCACCGGGGAGAGTTTACTGGGCGGCTCTGGCTTCTTGACCACTGGAGTCTTGATGACTCTGGGGGCAGGGACCTCCTGAGGGCTCTTGGAGTTGGGCAGCAGAGATGGTGACAGCGGCTGCACCAGAGGAGCAGGCCGGGACACAGTCTTGACTGGAGTGTTAGCAGGCTTTCGGGGTGCCTCGGGCGGCTGGAGCAGCCTGGATGTACTGGCCTCCTCCCGGGCTGCCAGGGCAGGCGGCTTTGGGGTACTGCTAATGACAGGAGCCTTTCGGGGCTGGCTGGCTGGCCTGGGAGCTTGTAGGGAAGGGGGTCTGCTCGGGGCATTCTTGATCACAGCAGGTAAAGGAGGTGACCGAGGACGCTGAGGTCTACGTGCAGGTTCCTAAGAGAGGCCGAGAGAGAGAGTGAGAACACTGATCCTAGCATGAGACACCCGAGGAAAAAAGCCGCCTCCCCGGCCCCTGGGCTTTACCTCAGTGGAAGGTCTGGTGGTCACTTCTAAGGGCAATTTCTTCAGGTCAGCTTGGGAACGGATGGGTGTGGTTTTCTGCAGGGCAAACATGATGAGGTTGTTTGCATAACCTGGTACATTCAAGTAAACTCTTTCTGGATCTCCACTATATGTCTGGGATAGTGGGCAAATGAAAAAGAAAACCTGGGCCACAGTTCTACTATTACAAGTCTCCCATTCTCACTGGGAAGACAAAAAATACAAAAAACCATCAGCAAATTACAGGATTCTATGTGATTAATCCAGCAATTGAGAGACCAGGAAAAAGTGTCAATGGACTACATTCTTTTTTTTTTTTTAAATCAGGAATTTTTTTTGGCAGGTGAATATGTATTCTGAATTATTTATTTTTGAACATGACCATTGTGGTTGATGGAAACGTCTGGGATATGAGAGTGAGTCACAAGGCATGAGGTGGATGATAATTTCTTTTTTTTTTTTTTTTGAGGAAGATTGGCCCTGCACTAACATCTGTTGCCAATCTTCCTCTTTTTCTTTTTTCTCCCCAAAGCCCCAGTACATAGTTGTGTATCATAGTTGCAGAATTGTAGTTCTTCTATGTGGGACGCCACTCAGCATGGCTTGATGAACGGTGAGTACGTGCGCACCCAGGATCCAAACTGGCGAACCCCGGGCCACCAAAGCGGAACATGTGAACTTAGCTGCTATGCCACCGGGTGGGCCCCACTAAATTCCTATTAAAGAAGCAAAAAAAGGTGGGAAAGGCCTGTGGACGAGGCCAGAAAGGACAGGTGGGATTCAGCAGACAGGAATGCATGCAGACGACATCCAAGTTAGTGAGAGCATCTGCGCAGACACAGAAGCCAGAAAGGGACAAGGGTTTGTAAGAAATATGATAAAGGGTTAATATCATAAATATAACCAGAAAGCCTGATAAATCAATTAAGAAAAAAAAATAGAATAAGCAATTCTAAAAGAAACATAGACACATGAAAAAATTCTCCAATTTTAGAAATATGAAAGAAATTCAAATAAGATCTTTGCCTATCAAAGTTGCAAAAACATTTTAAAATAAATGTTCTGCTGGTAAAGAACAGAAATTAATACATCTTCTGGAGGGTAATTTGGAAATAGTTATAAAAAGCCATAGAATTTTACAAACCCTTTCAAAGTCACTTCTAGAAAATTACCCCAAGAAAATAATTATGCACTAAAAGATATATGTGTGTGTATGTCATGTGACACACGTCATGATCTCCGTATTTCTATATGTATTTTTGTGTACGTAAGCAGTCATAAAAAACTGGAAGGATATGTAGTTAATGGTGGTTACCTCTAAGGTAGGATCTTTATTTTCTGGACTTTTAAAACACTCTAAATGAACACCTGGGTTCAAACCCAGGTGTCAGTGCCTGCGGGTTGGGGTTGGAAAGCTCTGGCAGCACTTGTGGGTGAGTGAAGGCTGAAACTGGGCCTGAGGGAACAGGGGAGCCACTGAGGGTTCCTGTCCCATCCCGGACAGAGCCCTGACATAGCCTGGCTCTGCCCACTGCCCATGACCCACACACCTGCAGGGCCTCCAGCTTCTCCTGCTGCTGGCGAATTTTCTCTGTCAGCTGCTTCTGCTTCTCTTCCTGTGTCTTCAGGTCCTTTCTGAATGTCCCCAGGGGAACCTTCTGCTTCTGTTCAGAAGCCTCACACCTGTAGAGAGAAGGTGCTAGAGAGACTGTGCCAAACAGGGCTCTAGGTAGGGCAGGGTCCTTCTTCCTCAACCAAGCCATTCTGTCTCTCACCAAAGCAATCACCTCAGAGTTCCCAAGTGCATGGAGTTAATACTCACTGCAGGACACACATCTATTGTTATTTCTGGGGCACTTATTACGTGCAGCAAGACAGAGATGAAAGGATATAAGCACTGACCTCGAGAAGCATAGTGAGTTATTTACCCAAAGAGTGGAGAGAACACAGGGAAGTGGGGAGATACCCACAATCTCCCTGTTAGAGACAGTGCTCACCGGTCCTGCTCAGGATCAGGGTTCATGGAGCAAACCCAGGTGTCAGGGTAATCTTTTTCCACAGAACTCAGCTGAAAGGGGAGGGTCCGCCACTTCAGACACAAATCTGTGACACAGAAAACACCCCCACAAACGTCAGCCATGTCCACCAACAATATTTGTGATCAGGCTCCTCCCAGCCAGGCCCAAGGCAAAGATGCCCCTGACTTTCCGTGCGAAGATCGCACTCTGGCTCCAACTCTGCCTTTCTTACACAACGGTAATTCTTCTCAGGAACGGTGATTCCAGCAAGGATGGAAACTTTGCATCGTGGATTCTCAGTGCCCCCAGCCCCTCTTCCTCCTCCAGCAGGATCTTGGCTCAGTCATCACTCACACTATTAACAATCTGGCACCAAACCGAGTAAGCCCAGCCCCAAGGCTGAGTTCCCATGGCCATCATTAAACAGACTCATAGCCCTAGTGGGACCCTAAGTCCATTAATGTCAGTCCAGTCAGGAGGCCAGCACAGAGACGGAGAGAAGAGGGCCATGGACTGTGATGGAAAGGAGTCAGAAGGAGGTTCCGACCACCGACTTACCACACTGAATGGTGGTTGGGATTTCCATAGCTCTCCGGCGTTTGTAACGCAGCTCGCTGGATGGAGGCTGGTTCCAGTTGGCAGAGAGGTAGCCAAATTCATCCCAGAACTTGATAATTCCCCTCTGGGCTACAAGGCAAACACCCACACATCATGTTAGGAGCCAGCCTCTGGCTCCTCCTAAATTCACCTCCTTAGGCAGTGAGAGTATCCTAAGGCTGGAAGTGAAGAGAATGGGCATTACCAATGGCAATGTCCTTCCAGTACTGTGCCAGGTGCTCCCCCATCGCCCGCAACAGGTGCCGGAACTCCTTGGCATCAGCAAAGTCCTGCTTATTGTGTGTAGGCTCCAGGACCAGGTAGGGAACATCAACGACCCCAACAACCCCACCACATGCCCTGCAGGAAAGAAGACACAGCTCTGTTAACCTACTGACCAGAACCCTCCCGCCATCAGCCTTGGGCTGGAAAGCCCTCCTTGGGCAGTACTCACATGCCGCCTTCCAGCTGTGGACCCACTTTCTCATACATCTTGATCAGGCGGCTACAGTTGTAGATGAACATGCCATCCAGGTCACGGTGTTCGATGTTGACCCCAAAAACAAAATTCAGTTCCTTAGGTTCTTTAAGTGCTCTGAGAAGACAAAAGATAAATTCAAGCAGATCAACCACTAACACACAAACACCATGGTGTTTAAGATGTGTTAAGCTTAAGCTTAAACTTGAGATGTGTTAAGCAAAAAGTTTCGCTTTTCCATTCAATGTGTAACCTGTTACACTTGGTAGGGATATGCACTGTGCAGTGACTCTAAGCATCTCTAATTAAAAGCATGCAACTTTGGCTTTTGGTAACAAAACAGGGATGGATTTAAATATGAATGAGATACTGTAAAGCTGCTACAAATCTCTGCGAAGACAGTTACACAGTGGAATAAACACAAGGTTATCTGCATACCTACTGCACTAATGTGACGGTAATTAATTTTAAAAAGGCAAAAATTCACAAAAACAATCAACACGTGAGAGAAGAGACCATCATGTGATCAATGTCCAAAAATCGTGGACGCTGAAAAGCAGATGGATGAGCAGTGGACTGACTCAGACAGAAGCAACCTGAAACCTACACCTGTGGTGAGGAGGCCAAGAAGAAACCAGCCAGGAATTCAAGGCCCAGAGCCTGGAGAGGCTCCAGACATGGAGATGGGACATGGAGATAATTTAATGAGCTGGGACAAATGCGCATTCTAGATGAAAAAGGTACAAAACTCAATCTATAGCATGATTCTACATTTGTAGCCAGCGATAAAAAATTAAGAGTAGATATCACCAGGTGGTAGAAGTATAAGGGAGTTTTAAAATTATATGTCTTAAATGTTCTATATTTTACAAATTTTATATAATAAGCTTTTTATATATCCTTTAAATAAAAAGAATAAAGGAAAAGAAGGCAGAGAGGGGGGAAGGGAAAAGGCAAGAAGGGGAAAGGGGGAAGGGAAGAAAGTAAGGTGAGACAGTCGCCAGTCAGGAAGGCTGGCCCTGCCCTGCCTTTTCCTAGCCCAGGAAAGAACTGAGCTAGGAAAAACCTCTCTCCTACAGTGGGCATTTGACAAGCATTTTGGATCCCAACATTAATGGCTTTCTTAAAGCAATCTTTGTGACAGAATGGCAACCTCATGGGGTGGGGAGGGATTCCTCAAGCTTTTTAATTGTCAATAATCAGTACAAAAGCTACATAATTTTAAGAGACCAAAGGCCAGCCCTGGCACTCACCGCTGCTTGGCCTCCTTGATCCGCTTCTTGACATCGGCTTCTCTGCGCAGGGTAATGGCTGTGTTCTGGACCTGCCGCAACATCACCTGGAAATGTATGTCAGCACCAAGTGAGGGGAGGAGGTGCTTTGGGCCAAGGTAAGTAATATAACAACACATTTAAAACTTCTCAAATCACATGGATGCAAAAAACACCTGGAGATTTACTTCTTTTCTAAAGAAAATGGCTCTTGCTGGGGACAAACTCAAAAGCTGTGTTTCAAATGACCAGGCTCACTGACATGAAGGAGGAAACATCTCCAACTGAAACAATAGTCTATGGAGGTGTGTGTCTGACCTGGAGGGGTAGAGAACTGCTCTACCCTTACTACTGAGTACAACCTGGGGCAAGGGACCCTCTTCACTTCAACTTCTCTCTTTTTTTTTTTTTGTGAGGAAGATCAGCCCTCACCTAACATCCATGCCTATCCTTCTCTTTTTTCGCTGAGGAAGACTGGCCCTGGGCTAACACCCGTGCCCATTTTCCTCCACTTTATATGGGACGCGGCCTCAGCACAGCCAGAGAAGCAGTGCATCAGTGCGCGCCCAGGATCCGAACCCGGGCCGCCAGCAGCGGAGCGCGTGCACTTAACCACTACGCCACAGGGCCGACCCCTCAACTTCTCTTTCTATAGACTAAGAATACTAACAGTGTCCACCTCATAAAGTTGCTGGGATGTTGAAATGATTAGCCAAGATTCTGCCATACAGTGTGTTCAACAGTGATTATAGGAACATTATAACATCCCTTTTTTCAGCTGTAGGGCAAGGAATTCATGACTTGCCTGGGGCTGAGCAAGGCCACCTCTGGGATTCTAATGCCAGAAATGCTGGAGAAAAGCCAACTCTGGGATCCTAATGCTGGAAAACAGCTGCACAGATCTGGGGCCTTACCCTGGAGTCTCGTGTGAGGTCTCCACCTAGGCGTAGCTCTAATGTCCGAGCTTTGCTCTCTGCCTCCCGTGCCTTTTCTTCAGCTGAAACCCAGAAGAAATCATGATAAGGAATTCAAAGGTTCAAAACTCTTAGTCATCCCTCCTGGATCCCACAGAGCAGTCCTTGCTGGACAAGACCTGTGTACACTGTCAAGGAACAGGAAAGCTCCGAAAGAAACTTCCCTGCCTGGACTGCGGTCAATTCAAAGAGGACAAGCAAGGAGGCCCCAAGGAAAACAAGCAGTATTTATACCAGAGACCTGCTTTTCAAACTTTACAAGTGAAGCAGAACAGGTCAAAAACTGCCCAAAGCAACCAGAGTTAAACTCTCAGCAAGAGCTGGAAGCTATCAAAGTCCTCAGCCAGTCACTCTCCATCAAGCAGCCAATAAGCCCTGTCAGCATGAGAGACATTGAGATTTCTGCCCTGGAGTCAGAAAAACCAATTTCACAAGTATGTGGGCCAGAGGACAGTGTGGGATTCTTCACTCTGGGCAAACCAAGGAGGAATCGACATTGTTTTAGTTAAGTTCCTATAAATGGCTGAAGAAGAGAAGGTAGAGCCTGGGGAGAAAAATTGCTGAGGGGATTGGCACGTTGTGGGGAGGGGAACAAGAGGAACCGGACCAGCGGTTCAAGAGGACAGCCTATCCCTGAGTGTTCGACAGAGCTTTTTTCCTGGATCCTGCTTTGGCCTGAAGCAGAGTCCCCCAGACGACGCCCACCTGACCCCTACTACACAGGGGGAGCATTACCAATCCGCGCTACATGCTCGGCTTTCTTCACCTCCTGCTCTGCACGTGTCTTGAAACGGCTTGACGTGTACTTATACATCCTGAACAGAGGAAAAAGCAACCTGAGGGCCCAAGCAGCAGTGGGGCAGGGCGGAAAGCACCCTGCCTTCCTGCCTCCTACCAAGCTGTACCATCCTGGCCCCTTGTGATGAGTCAAAGCCAAGTTTATTTTAACAAAAAGACTCAATTCCTTATTCCACTTGCCCCTTGTGTCCTGCTCCGTCTTTGATAAGCAACCTGACTACTCACCAGGTCTGTCACTAATCCCACAGCAGCAACAAACCTCAGCAATCAGCCAGGGCCTCTGTTTTCTGTATAGCGTCTAAGGGCCCCTCAGCCCTGAAGTAAGAGGCTCAGACAGCTCACTGTGCCAGGCAAGGAACCCTCCACATCACAGAAGGCACTCACACTCAAAGAGCTTGGCCAACCAACCTCCACAGCCTGTCAGCCACCTCTGTCCCTCCCTCAGGACCCAGAAGTTTCTCCACAGTAAATTACAAGCAGCTTAAAGGCCCAAATGCAGTCAATGCTGTCAGAGCCTCTCATCTGGCATCACTCCAACAATGCCCCCAAAGAAATGCGGCCAGGCCCTGCCCTGGCCCAAGAGAAACAGCAGGCCAGGCTGGGCAGGCCCCTACCTGGGCTTGTACAGGCAGCAGGAGAGTCTCTTGGTCTGCACCTTGTGCCCATGGATGAAGATCCTCATCCGGGGATCAATATACAGCACAGCAGCATAGGCGCGGAAGGAGCGCCGCTCTGGCTTCCTGGAGGGGGCAGGAAGGAGGAGTGCTATCACCCACCCTAAAACCAACCTGATCAAGAATACAGTAGGATAGCCTCTCTGCAGGCCCTCCACCTTTCCACCTCGCATCTCGGCTTCTCTTGCCACCCTGAAGGGGTGTTTCCTCAGCGCGGGCACCACATCCCGCCCCCCCTCACATCCCCAGCACAGGCGCCCAACAGACACCTGACCTGGCCCTACTACTGCCCCACCATGGACCCAGCAATTCCTCTCCCCTCTCTAGGCCTCAGTTTCTTCTTCTGTCAAATCAAGGAGTTGGAGCAAGGGATCAGCAATCTTTACTTTTGGCTTAGCTGAGGATCTGTTGTCCTTCTATTCATCCCTTCTGCCTTGTGGCAAGAAGACATGGAGTTCTCAGCTCCATCAACTCTCATACCGGGAAATCCAGGGAATGAGCTCTCCCCTCTCTCCCTGAAGTCACCTTCTGAGCTTTTTCTCCTAAGACAATGAATACCAGTTCCAAGATTTCTCTCCCTTCCCAGCCACACTCACGCGCCCTCTGGGGAAGTCTCTGCCATCTGGATATCTCTTGGATTTGACGTTATGTCTAGCTCTGGCTCTCCATTATCCATGAGTTTGAGATTGAAGATGATCACCAGTGTTCCTGAGGAACAGAAATCCTCCTTTCATTCCGCCGGGTGCCCCCAGCCCATCCCCACACCACTCGTGGCTCTGGAGCTCCCGGATTCTAGGGGCTGGAGGCTCAAAGCCTACTTACCACTGTCCCCAGGAATCTTCATGAATTGAGTCATCACATCCTCCTCATTGCGGAAGGGAGAATACTTGTAGATGAGTTCTGTCTCGATGGCAAACTTCTCCACATTGTCTGTGACAGGTTCCCGGGTCCGAGCATTCCAGGTGGGCAATGGGACTATCACCTTTGAAGTAAGCACACGCACACACTATGAGGGAGGCCCCAGAACAGCATTCTCCCAAAATGTGCATCCATCTTGTCCCTCCCCCCAGTGGCTGCACACTGCCCTGAAGCTCCACAGCCTGGCGCCAGAGACTCTGTGGCTTCTGCCCCTTCCCAAGACTCAGCCTCACATCCCTAGGTTCCCTGGGGGTCTCTGGAGAACCCTGCTTGGGATGCCCCTGGCCATTTTCCTAATTTGGTAATAATTCTACTCTTTCCACTAAGGAAAACATATTTGCAATTATCTAGCGAATCTGAAGATATACATAAACATAACCTATAACTCAGTAATTCTACTCCCAAATATATATCCTAGGAGAAACTTTTGTGCATGTGTACAAGCAAACGTGTAAGAATAACACAAATATCCACTACAGAGTGGATAAATTAAACTGTAGTATATTTATACAATGGATCACTGAGCAGTGACAAAATGAACAAACTAACAGCTGCTAGCATCAACATGGATGAATCTCACTATGTTACATGATAGAAACAAAATACAGAAAAAAACGTACAGTATGAGTCCATTTATAGAAAATTCATAAAAAGGCAAAACTAAACTATTATTCAGGAATGCATACACAGGTGACAAAACTATAAAGGAAAACAAGGAAATGATTATCACAAAAGTCACCTGAAGGCAGTTCCTTCAGAGGTGCCATAAGGAATATGATCGGTGAGGAGTACACTGGGAACTTCTAGCATCAGTCTCTGATGGTGGCTATTTGGGTGTTCACTTGATAATTATTCTCTCAACTGTACATATATTTTAATACACTCTTCCATATGTACAGAATTTAATCTTATGTCTAACTAATGTTTTTAAAAATCCTACCCTTGTCAATTATACCTTAATAAAGCTGGAAAAAAAAATGCTACTCTGTTCAAAAACCCACTTGCCCAGAAGCCTCAACGTGCTCCTTCCCCTTCCCCAGCCAGCTGCCCAAGGAGTCCTGCGATGGCTGATTGCTGTGATTCCCTGTTACAGCAAACGAGTCCAGGTACCTCAGACGTTCAAATCACATGGCCCACCCTGAGTAAAAAGGGACATTGTATTTTAAAAAGGGCCGAAGTGATAAACTATTAAGAGTTCTGAGACATTTTGCTGGTTTCTAAGAAGCTTCATGCCTGTAGTATTCAAGCCTAGGGCTGGTTTAGACAAGACACATTCCTACCCAGCCAAAAATGATCTTATTTTGAAATCTTGGCTGAGTTCGCATTAGAGTACAATCCAAAACAGTGACCTTCTAGCACCAAGTAAGGAAAAAATTTCAACCTAGCTTTTTCACCAAGGGAATTGAGTTCCATTTGTGTTCTGTAAATTTGTACCTCACTCTGCACCTCCCATTCTTCACAGCAGTCCCAGGTGACACTGGCATTACTTTTAACTGTGGGCATTCACTTCCACTGGCACCCATCCCTGCCATCGAAATACTTCTCCTTTAGTTTCAATGCCACCACTCTCCTGGTTTTCCTCCTACCCTTCTGGCCACTCCTGTCTCTTTTGCCGCTTTCTCCTCTCCCTGGCCTTTAAATGTCAGCATGCATGCGATCCCAGGTCCTCTTCTCACTCTACACACTCCTTCAGGTGAGCTCATTTGCTACCAAGAATCCTGGAGCCCAGGCCTCCCTCAAGCTCCAGAACCAGACTTAATTTTGTATGTCCAGGACAAAACTTACACTCTTGCCCTCCAAACTGCCCCTCTTCCCTTCTTCCCCAGCTCCTGACAGCCCACCACTCCCCACAACTGCCACCCCAGCACCTGAGTCATCTATGACCCCTCCTTCGCCTTTCTCCGCTCCACTGATCAAACACCAATCTGTGGGTCCCACATGCTGAAGAGATGACGACTCCTTTCTCTCACTTCCCTGCTGCGAGTCCCACCAGGCTATACACAGCCAGGGCTTCTCAAGTGGTCCACCCCAACACCCTAATCTTTCCAATCCAGTCACCACACAATAACAAAACTGATCTTTTTAAAAGAGGATCTGATACTGCCATACCCTCGCTTAAATTCCCTTTAATGGTTGCTTTTAATAAAGTCCCACATGCTCACTAAGGCCCTAAGGTCAAGCCTGACCTGGCCCTCCTCGCTCTCCAGGCACCACCTTTCTTCAAGTCGCCCCTCTGCCAAGTCCCTTGCCACAGCCCTCACCAGCTCTCAGGGCCTTGAATAGACTTGAATATTTCTATTGACTTGAACACCCTCCTCCTGCCACCCTCAGTCCATCAGGAAACACTCCTGAAAACCTCAGCTGAGGCTAAGCTCTCCTGCCCTACCTTCTCCCAGGAGCTTGCTCTTTTCAGCTGCAGCACTTCTCTCGCTCCAAGTATGCTGAGAACTGACAAACTGCACCAAAATGCCAACAAATCCACCGGCTTGCCAAGTAAAGATGGCAGAAAAAGACAGCCTTTCATTCCCAGCATGAACTCATTTGCTAAGATTTAGGCTCACATCTAAACAGGACCACTACAAATTTAATCAAAGTTAACCAACAGAGCTGACTTATTGAAGCTTTGACTGAATTCACCTATCTGTTTATGTGACAGCCATGGATCTCTCTCTGCAGACCCTCTCAGCCCCTCTCTCAAGCTCTGGCCTCCATTTCTCACACGTGAAAGGAGCTGCTAAGAGTCCAGGGTGAGGCTGGGCAGACCAAGGCCTTCCCTGATCCCCTCAAGGAGGGGCACAGACCTCACCAGACCAGCTTTGCAGATATCTGAGCCACTAGGCCACAAAGAGAATCAGGTGAGCATGTGTTTAGCTTACATAATTACCAAAATGTTTTAAAATCAGAATAGTCCAGATTCGTTGGGCCTTCCTTCCAGCATAGTAATAATCAGCTGGGGCTGAGTGTCAGCTGCCATTTAGCAAAAACCTTATGTTGATGTTTTCCATATGCTCACCTGCTTCACTGCCTGTCCAGGCCCTGTAGGTATCCGAGTTGTAGCCTCTGATATAGATGGTTAGAGCAACACAGTTCCTCAAAAGGAAAATGCGCTCATAGCACATTCCACAAAATCACCATCATATGGCAAAGACAGTGCTGTTACTATTATTACTGCCATCTGTGGTCTCCACCCATAGTCATGGAAGCCCAAAGTACACCCCTGATAAAACAACTCTCCATAGTGACACCACCCCCTCACCCCCAGACTGAATTCAAGCTGCAGATCTAGGGGACCTGCAAATCCAACTCTTGTTTCCTGCCAGCTAATGGCCTCATTCTCAGAAACAGGACAACTATTCTCTGAAGCTTTGAGATTTTTATTTCCTCTCACATTAAGATAGCTACCTTAACCCCTCAACCAATTCACCCAACCAGCTAATCCCATAACAGGGGGCACAGCTGTAATCCAGCAACCCCAATGAGCCCAGCACTGCAAATGACCTACGAAAACAGCCTGGGCAGACACAGGAAAGGTGGAATGGTGACTGGGACCACAAGGATGGGACCTACTTCATCAATGCCTTCCTCCTCGTGAAAGGTACGAGACAGGAAGAGGCAGGTCATGGTGTCTTCCTTCTTGGTGAAGAGGATAAAATCCTTTCCAATGCGCATTGAGCCCCTGAAAGGGAAGCAGAAATGGGTTATTCTCCTAGGGATTCAAAAACTCATCTGAAAAAGAAATAAATCCACCCTCTGGATGTAACTGAAACCACCTTTTGAGGGCTCTCCTAAAGGCCTCCCTGGGTCCGAGGACCCTGAGCTGAGTTCCACAGCCCTCGTTCCCTCTCCTCTCACCCGATATTCCTCCCTCTGCTCTTCCATTGGCTTTAGCCTTTCCCTATAACCTTCTCAACCACACTTACCTACTGCACAGGGCTCTCTCACAACCCTTCTAGGGCCCGTTCACCGCCGATCACCAGCCCCAGGTTAGTTTTACCCCCAGCCCATCGCCACAACGATAACAAGAAACCCTACCGCCCGTGCTCCAGGTTCATCCCAGCTACACAAGGGCTGCTGTATCCTCTGACTGTGCCACCGTCAGATTTCAGTCCAGTAACTGATACCTTCAACACATCATCTTCTATGCTGACCACATCCAGTTCCCATCCTGTCCTTCCTTTGCTGAGACAAACACCCCTCCTCTCCACTCATCAACTGGCAGCACCATCAAGGGAACAGCCCACTGCCTATGCTCACAAGTCCTCAAAAAAAAAAACAGTACGACCCCAAGGCTCAGCCAAATGTAGGGGCTAACCACACAAAATATAATTCTTGACCACAGTTTCTGACGAGGCCTATAATTAGCTCATGTCCTATAACTACAGTCATCTTCTGTCTCAGAGTTGTTTTGTCATCTCAAGTTCATTTTGACACAGGCAGGTCCTTGCTTTGGGACACAACAGGTTTCTGGGAAATGTGCCTTGAGGCTGACTTCCACAAGGAAAAAGTCTGAATGGAATCAACTGCTTCCTTTCTCTGTTTGGCCCCATTAAACCATCCTTGAGAAGCAGGCAAGGACAGGCCTTTCTAGGCAGCATGGAACAGGGCAAAAGCATGAAGCACCGGTAGGAAGACTGCCCACCAAACAATGAGGCTGTTTAGCTCCTTTCTTCTGAGCAGCTTCTGGGGCTTTATGGCTATTATCTCATTAGTCCTTATAATAGCCCAGGGAGGTGACGGCAGTGGGAAGTCATATTACTCTCTTTTATATACAAACACAAACCAGGCTGGCAGGCCAAGCACACAAATGAATGCCATGTCCCATTTCCCCAAATGCTCAGGAGAACTCCCAGGACACTATCCAGACACCCTGGGGGCTGCCAAGTTCTGCTTCTCCTCCAGTTCCCAAGGTGCTGGCAATGCTCCTTCCCTTGACGTTTTCACAGTCCTCCTCCTTCCTTTCTGAAGCTTACTGGTGGCAAAATGAGGCACCTTACCTTGCCTTCTGTCAAAGCTTACTCTTGCCCTAATTGGGCAAAAACTCTCTTTGTGCCTCTTTCTTCCCTCTGTCTTTGATTCTGACCTTGTAGGCTGAATAGCAACAATCCAAAAATGCCACTTCTTTGCTGGCTTCCCTGCTTCTCAGCCCTATTCGCACCACAAATCACTTCTTCCTAAAATTTTTTCAACTTCTGAATTGGTTTCAAAATTAATACACTCTGAACACTAGATGGCTCCATCTCAATGGGTTCTTTACAAAAGCTGGTCTACTAAACTACGCTAATGACAACACTCTCAACTTTGGTATGCTTTCCTTCCCAGTCTTCTAAGCACTTTCAGAGTCACATTTCATTTGCACCTAAAACTTGCCATGTAAGGGAGAATGTCACAGATTAGAACCCCATTTTCTGGATTAGGAAACAGATATTCAGAGAGGTGAAATGGCTTGCCTGAGGCCACAGAATTGATAAGACCAGGCAGGAACAGGCTGGCCTACAATCCAGATGGCAAGTCAGAGTTTCTTACATCACACTGACTCTAGGAGACCTCAGTTACTGGGGACTTAGGATCACCCACATCAGAATCACCTGGGGAGCCTATGAGAAACACAGATTCCTAGGCCATAACCCAGACTCACTGAATCAGGCCAGGAATCTGCCATGGAAGGATTAAAGAAGGAGAAATAAAATAGAAGCCAGAAACCAGGCTAGGGCTCTTACAGCAATGATAGCATTTAATCCTTATCTGACTCGGTATGTATTATAATCCCAATTTACAAAGGAGGAAGCTGAGGCTCAGAGAAATAATTAAGTGGCTGAGATGAGATTTAAACGTCAGTTTGTCTGACTGAAGTGAGACAGACAGCAGCTCCAGCTTTGAAGTCAGAAAGACCTGGTTCATGTCTCGGCTCTACACTTGGGCATTTTTACATCTTTCAGCAAGTCACTTTACCCCTATAAACCTCAATTTTCTCATCTGAAAATGAGAATAATAGTACCTACACCACATAGGGCTATAGTGAGGATTAAACGAGATTTCCAAGTAAAGTTTTTAGCATAGTGCTTGGCACATGGTAAGTGCTTGTTATTACCATTTGGTTCCTGCCCTGAGAGACAAATCAAAAAGTCGAGGTACCAGGTTCCTGACGTCTTTGAAAGCACTTTCTTCCCCACGCACCCAAAGCACACTGCACGTGAGGGACAACTGATGCTGTTGACTGACCAAACCAACGCCCTATTTCAAACAAAACAACACATTTCCACAGCAGGACTGGAAACGTGACCCAGAATTCCATTGGTACAAACTCCAATTCCACTAAATCTTATTCCATCCAAAGGTATGTACAGCTGGAAGTGAGCATTTCAGAAATAGAAACCCTTCTCTTGGGGCTTCACTCAAAACCAGAACAACACATTCCAAACACCAAACAAGTGGGAACCAAGGACTGAGAAAGAAGTCTCAAGGGATTTGAAGACATTAGGTAGGCCCCTGCTACAGGGCCTAGCAGGACATGTGAGTCGAGACCATGTCCTCTGGGAAGGAGGTTTCGGGGGTCTCTCTCCCTCACCCTGGATCCCCAGTGCCCAGCCCAAAGTGTGACATGTGGCATGTGCTCAGGGAATACCGCTGGGCTACGAAGCGATCCCCTCACCATCTCAAATACATCCCAAGCCGACAAAACAATCACTTGCATCCTCAAGGATAGGATAAAAATAAGAATTTTCAACAAGAGGAGAGGTTCCAGAGCACAGTGCCAAGAGAAACCTACAACTTCTCCCACTCCAACTGGTTTCGGATGTTCATACTTTTCAATCTGTGAAGTAAACTAGGCTGGACAACACTTGGTAAGTCCCCAAACCACTACTCCTTTCTGACTTTCCTTCTGTTCCAGAGTTACAATGATGGAGGGACAAGAAAGGAAAGTTTTCACTGGACAGAAGCATGACAGCAATGAGTGATTTTGTTTTGAGTCCTGTGACAGGCTTCTAGTATACTTACGATTTTAACCCATTCCCGTACTGCCCAATCTGGGTGGACTCAGGCGTTCGCTTGGCTGACTTCCCAAACTGGATAACACTGGCAGCATCACCTGAAGTGGCAGGCAGAAGAGAAAGTGAGAAGTTTGCCATTTCTTTCCCAGGCTCCTAAAAAATCAAAGGTCTGAGCCTTAATAAATCCAAGCAGGGCTGTTTGTCTATTAAAAACCTCTGTCCCAGGAAATTCACAACCATGAGGCAAATGGAGGCAACCTCTGACTGGCCTGTCAGTACCACCATCACTGACTTTGTTCTGTTACCAGAACCTGGTTATAAGGCTAGGGGAGGCCGCTGTAGTTCCAGCTCTAGGATGTGGTACAAGCTGATAAATACAATGTCAAGAGGCAGGTAATCTGACTGACTTCAGGTTGCCATCCAGACCCTATCTCTCATGCTAGGACAAGACCCGGCAAATCCATTAGTGCAATTAAGCCTGAGATGTGGCAACAGACTTCTCTCCCCAGGTGGATCTTCTAATCACAATAGTGAGGCAACAGAAAAACAGGTTAACATAAGTATTTGTAAAAATGGTTACATCTTCCCCAAAAGCAGCAATCATCTTGCTTACTTGGATCCATTCCTGCTCCATCATCCAAAAAGCAAAGCATAAATCCTCCTCGAAGGTCCTCTCGCCTTTCTGTAAAAAAAGCAGCTGCCATTACTGGGTGGTTACCCACCAGTGGGCGACAACATGGATATGATCAGAAGGTTGATCAATGTGAAGCTTGGTCCAAAAAGGTCAAGTCAAACCTAGCTTCTCCTTCTAACAGTTCTAGCTAGTGCAAGTTAAACATCAGGGCCCTTGTGGGCAAGAATTCCCACCAAATGTTCTCCAATGCTTTCTGGTTACTGAAAAAGCCTGGCAGAATCTAAAAGGAGGGCAGGGAATAAGTGGTTCAGCATCTAACCACACCCAGGACCACTGAATATGCATGTTTCCACACATACCTCAATCATCCTTCTGCCCCTCTCCACCTGGATTACTTCCACCTCTGCCCTCTGCTATAGACCTCAAGTCACTAAAATACCCCAACTACTATATGCTGTACCTTATCAACATTGCTCAAATTCAACAGAACACCTCCTTTGTGGTTAAGTTTGGGGTAGCCTTCAGACAAAGAGATCAAGCCAGACATGCTATGGGCACAGTGGTGGCAGCTGCTATCGAGATGATGAAGTACCATGTCTCTATGTGACTATCCCCAGGCTAAGTGCAGTTTCTGGGCTATCTATATTCATCATCGTATCCCCTGCTTGCTATGGGTCGTTGAAATGGCTCCTCAACCCAGGAGTGAGAAGGCAGAGGGTGCAGTGAGAGCTGCCTGGTTCCCAGCTGGACCTGCTTGGGACTGGAAGGAGGAACAGTCCTTTGACAATAAGACACAGAGCAGCTACGACAGGCCTTCCTGGCCAAGAGGAAGAGAACACAACAGACTGTGGCTGCCATTCCAGCAGAAGAACCTCCTTTCAGCAGCTGTCTTCTGCAGTGGCAAGAGGTTACTCAAAGTAGTCTGAGTCCAAGCACGTCACAGACACTGGAGAGGAGATTCCCAAATAGGCAAGGGGGCAAGACTAGAGTTTCCAAGGTGCCTTTTGACCCAATGATGAGGACTAGGTGGGCAAAGGAGGAACAGCACGGGCCTTGGAATCAGGAAAGCACTTCTACTAAAAGAAAGGTCTGTGTAAGGTACTACGGGGACAAACCCAAGACTGCTTTGGAGCCCAGCTCCTAATTGAGGACTTTTTTGTCTGCTCCAAGCTGCAGTTCACCAACTTTATACAACTTATCTAAGCTGAGGAATCTCAGTTTAGAAAGCTCTTTGTCCTCCCCTCAGGCTAAAGATTCAAATGAGTCATGACCGCTTTCTGTTAAATGGACTAGTTAATGTAATTTAAAGCAGTATTTCAGAAGTACTATAAACCACAGAGATTTTCAAGTATCACTCAGTGTTCAGGAAGCTGAACTTTGCTGAAACATTAATAACAAATGCTTCTTGAAAGTTCAAGGGCAAGGTCCTTCTTGGAAGTACTGTTGGTAGATAGGAAAACTTCTCCTTGTGGCAGTGCCTCTTCGAGTCTGGAGAATCCAAATGAAACCTAGCAAGCAGGAGCGAGTGCAAAAAAAATGCAAAAAGGCTTCAAAGTTTCCTTCTGGAGGAAGCAAAGTGTCATATGGAGACTCAAACTGGGTCAGGTACAGAGCATAGGAAAAGAAGTATTCTAAATCTAGCCCAGAGCCATTTGCTGTACACTGTACACTTGAGCCATAAAATGTACACGAAGACTGCTTTGAAATCTAGAAACTGGTTCAGACCAAGTGCATCTGAAAAGTTCCCAAGGATTACTGGCATTTCTTGAACACTACCTAGGAAGTTACTTCTAGGCCCCTGTGTTTGTTAGAACAGGACTCAGCACACTGTTTTAACACACAATCATCACTTAACAGTGGATCTGAGATCCCTTTCTTGCTTAAGGACTTCATTTCAAAGCTTTTTCATGTGGTTTATGATGGTAGGAGACCCACCTGCGGAGGATCCTCCTGGCCACATAGTGACCAACAGCCTGTAAGCAGCTGTCCAGGTCGATGGTCATGTGCAACTGACCTCAGGGCCAAGAAAGACTCGCTAACACAGCAGTAACTTCAACTTTGTAAACAGGCAGTGTGGCGTCTTCACCTGGCTACAATGCTGATCCCAATCACTCATTTATTCAGTGAACATTTACTGAGCACTACCTATGTTCCTGGCTCTGCGATAACAGCAGTGAACAATGTAGATGTGCACTGCCTTCACGGAGCTTACAGTCCAATGGATGCTACTCTCTGTAGCAGATCAGGTAAGCAGGAGGGTTTAAGTGGAAGGAGACTAAGAAGAGTATCAGCTAGAGCAAAATGTAGCGTGCCTAAGAATCACCTGAAGAGCTTGTTAAAATACAAGCTCCACCCTGGAGAATCTAATTGTGTGGGTCTGAGGTAGTACCTGAGAATTTGCATTTCTAACACATTTCTGGGTGATTCCAATACTGTCCATTGGTGGACCACTCTGAGAAGCACTGAGCTAGAGCAAGCAAGAACTAGGTTTCCCTGTTCAAAACTATCTCCCCAGATATTCCACCTGTTAGAGATGCATTCCTAACACCTGATACTTACTCTAATCATTCAACTGAGTGAGATCTGAAGCCTCCAAAGCAAGGATTTTGACGAAGGAGGGGGAGTTCTGGACAGAGGAGAGTCTAAGCAGCTGGGAGTTGTATTCTCCCCCTACCATCATACATCTTGGAAGCAAGACAGGGAGGGCAAAGCCAAACTGCCTTCTTTGCAGTTGTGCTTCAGATCCCGGTAGCAGCTATGTAAGGTTATCAGAACCAGTTTGGAAATCTGTACAGCTAAGTTTCCCCCAACATAGCTAAGTCTGGCTTCTCCAAATTAGCCTGACATCCCTCCACCCAACTCCAGTGGGGAGAAGATAGGAAAAAGAAAGAAGCGGGAGAAGAGATGTAAAATGGAGCTATAAGTCAGAAGTCAGAGATGATATAATAATGTCCTGAGCAGAGACTGTAATAAAATGACATCCACGTTGTTCATCGTACTTTGCAATCTGTTTGAGCAGTATTCATTTCAGTTACATTTGCTCTAATTTTCCATTTACTAACCATTGAATTGGCAACACAAAAGGGATCTTTCCTTGAGGAGTAGCACTCCCTATCCAAGGAAGTCGAGAAAGTTAATAAAAAAACAGTCTACTTCTGACAGGCACATTATGGTCTCGCCCCATCTAACTGGAATACGTTGGATAAGTGAACACCTCTACACTTTGAGAGTCTGATTGATTTCTTTCTCACCCTTCTTAGGTTTAAATACAATCTTTTAAAATGTGACATTATGGTGAATTCAAGCTACCTTTGATGTTTGGGGAGATTTCCAAGTTCAGTATCAACCTAGTTTCAGAATGGGAGACAGGGCAATACTTTCTCCCATGTACTAACAACAAGAACTTTATAGTATTAACATATTACTAATTTATTATTCTACTTGTAAAATGAAGTTGCTTTTTTCCCTGCTGTTGAATATGTTAATAATAAGGCACTGAGTTAGAAAAGTGTGAAGTTAAGGACACCTCAGCCAAGACTCCCAATCTTGAGGTACTTGGAGTAAATCAAGTCTTTTTCCAAAACGCTATAGTGCTTAGTGCTTCTATCACACCATTTAATCCTTAACTGCCTTGACAGTTCCCTCAAGATCGAGTTATTGTTCTCTAATCATCTGTAGAGTGCTAACTGTCTCTCTAATTAGAGACTAAGTTCTCTCATGAGAACTCAGCAAAGGCCCCACTTCATTCTCTCTAGACTCCTCCCAAAGCACAACAGGAGTAACACTGAGCACAGACTAAATGCACCCTGGGCCTTTTTCATTTACGGTGAAATACAGCTGTTCTGGTGCATTCTGAGTATAAAGGACTAAATTTCCTTGCTGAAATTCACCCACCAAAGGCGGTAGGAGGAGACAGAGATGATGTTTTTTAAAAAGCTTCTTCCAAATAGACTAGCTATAATGATTTGTCCCTTTGACACCACTTGGAGTAGAGGCCCATTCTCTGCTTTGCCATCTGTACAACGATTAAAACAGCTGCCGTTTCTTTCAAAGGTAGCCGTTACTACACCTCACTAAAGCATAATGAGATGTAAGATACACACTGTAGCTTGGGAATGGCACCTCCATCTGGCCTGAGGGTTTAGTAACCATCTTTTAACATTCTTCTGCTGTGCCCCTTTTTCCTGTTACTTTCTTCTAAAAATAAAAGGAGTCCTATTTCCACCACTTTGGCAGAGCCTTTTGAATAAAGGCTTTCAGAATTTAAGCAGTATAGCTGAGTTTTAGCTCTTCTGAATATTTTCTTTGCTCCACAGTACATCAGGCATGAGAAATTCATTAAAACTCAGAGATTTTTCTTAATTATACGACACTGGAGGTTCTGAGAATTACTTCTTAGTTGTGTACTTGTTCCCATTTATCAAATGGATCCAAGAAGAAGAAGAGGGGTCATTTGGTAACTGTATAGTCCCACAAAAACACTCAAGTCTTCTCAGAAGCTAGTCAGTATTACTTAAAATATTACTTCAAACCTTTCAGAAGACTTCAGAAAAGTCTGTCAGAAAAACAGATCATGCTAGCCAAATTAGATTTAAAAACGATCTTCCTCTATTCCACTTGCAAATTTTTAGCATTCAAAAGACCAAAAAACATGCTGGTACAAACAATGCACAGGCAGAAAGCAAACTATTTAAAAAAAAAAAAAAAGGCCAATGATAATGACTAAGAATTCTTCCACTATTGTACCTACTCTAGAAAAAAAACAAAAGATCTTACTGCCCAACAGCAGAGCCAGTTAAATAAGCAAAACAGTAGATGCTGACAATATCTTTAAATTTCAAGCAAAGAAGCCCTCCTTCCTACCTGACACCTCTGTCTGAGAACATCTCCTCTGCAAACCTCTGTATCAACCCAGTTACTCAGCTGTTTTATGCAATTGACAACAGCAACTCTCCAAGTTGGGTCTTGTCCTGACGAAGGTTGCAAAGGAAGAAAATGGCCTTCAACAAGATCTCTCTTTGGCTGCAGGTCACCTGCTACAAACTGGTCACCTGCTAACTCCAACCAGTAAAATCACTGGTACTTGGTTATTTCACTCCCCACTACTCTACTCCCATCATCCCCATAAATCTCCTGGTGGCTATTTAAAGAGATCTATAGATCTGGGCACCCCACATTAGTTTCTTTACACCGATATTTTTGGTTTCTATTACATGCCTGACAAGGGCTGCCCTGTTTCTACCTAAGACTTGGAGTAATCATGTCATCTGCCCAAGTTCCAGTAACCAGTTATTTCCCACTCATTTCTTCTTAGGCATGCAATAAATGCATTGAAAGGAACTAGGCATTAGAAGAAAGGACTGACGTCTGTCTCACCTGCATAAATATCTATTCTGGTGGCATCAGCATCTCTGCAAAATTAAAAGAAAAAAATCAAGATCCAAATGAGAATATGAAATATCAATCATCAAAATGCACAGTATTTTAAGTGGGATACATACAATTTTGAGTCTATTTTCAGAAAATCATACAGAAATTTGGTGTACCTTAAAGCTATACTTTCAAACTGGGCAACACAATTTTCCTTATATGTCTATGAAACACTTCTGGAGCTCCAAATTATTTAAAATAATCACATGACGCACAGGACCTGGATACATTTTTTTAATACAAATTTCTTAGCTGAAACATCTAGAGGATAAGAACATTTCCCTTTACACACTAAGAAATGACTCAAATCTGTGTTTCACTCATTTGATTGCAATCATAAAAAATGTTCCAATAACGTCCATTTTTCCTTCTCACCAAAATACTGAGGAAAAAAGGAAAAAAATAATCTGCCACAAAGCCTATGAAAAGTCAGGTCTCACAGTATACACACTACAGTCAGCAGACTGATTCACAAGCCCATAATCTGATCCTCCCTAACTTTGAAAGGAAGTTAGGGCACCCCATTATACTCCAGCCATCAGTGAAATACAAGTTCAGTCATCAATGAAGGCATCCATAAAGGTTTGGAAGTAATCTAGTCCAATTCTGCCAACTGGAGGCAAGGAAAATGAGGCACAGAGAGTTTCATTGGTTTTAAATGCAAAAAATCCCCTCAAATCCATACAGCTCTACAGGTACCTATTCCCAAACATATAAAAACATTTTCTAATATGTGAAAGATTGGCAAAATGTGTGCATGAGCAGGAACACATACTCCCAGGAACTCTCCAGTTCACCATATAATATACTACAAAGCAGTCTGCCACAGCATACCATGGTCTCACTAAGCTAACAAGTGGCAAATTCAAACACAATTTCATTAAGCTATAACATTTTCAAAGTGAATATAAAAATTATGAGTCAACCAGGATTGAAACACAATGGGAATTTTCTGGTTAAACAACTTGTTATATAGCACACTTCCATGAGCAGTCCAGAGAATAATAACAATAAAAGTAATAATAGTACAGGTTTATGGTATAGACATAGATAGACAAAGAAAATTATCAGCAAGCTCATTAACTGGAGATCTGTTTAGAAAATACTTCTACTGTCAACTCACCCTCTTAGTCTTTCATTAGTCATCAACACCTGGTCAATAAACAATGTGTCTGAATTTTATGTTTGCATTCAGACACAAGACTGAGACAATATTTTCATAATATAATGATAAACAGAATCTTGATTTGGACTTTGCTATTTGTTTATCTCTGAACCAACTCAAACTCTTTTCAGTCTTGCACAGTAACATTTCTAGGTATCCATCACTCAAAATTCAGTATAACACAGTGCTGAAGAATGATTTCTTCCAAGCACAGCTGCTAACAGTGGAAGATGCTTTGATCAACTAGAGTCATCTAACAATAAAACATACATTTTGGGAAGACACAGAACTCTTGGCCATAATTTCAAAGACATTAGATGGTGTACTGTCCTGCAGCACAAATTAAATCAGAGCTTGTTCATCCCATTAATTTGATTCCTAAGTTTCTATCTTAATTCCCTGCGTTTCACTATAATTATCTTGCTCTAATACACAAGGGAAGGTAGCTTTGGAGGTCATAAGTTTACTATTTTTAAGCTGGAACACAGAGTAATGAATGAATTAAAGTTAATCAAGTAAAGTGCAAGTATCAACTAACGTGCTATTAAAAATACTTTTTGCATAAGAAGCCTCTCAGGAGTGAGCTGCAGCTTGCTACAGAATTGCCTTCCTCCCAAGTCTTCAGAAACCAAAAGTCACAACGACCAAAAAAGTTTTCAAGCAAAGACTCTAAGCCTGAAGACTACATACCTTGCATTATCAACCAATTCAGCAAGAGCACCAAACAAGAATTCATGAGTCGTTCTGAAATGATAAATACTAAGAGTTAGCAAAAGAATTACGGGATTGAACTATGACACCTAATAAAAAGTCAAGGTTATAAAATATTAAAGTTTTAGATAAAAATCTAAAATCGCCATTTGCATTGTCGATTTACACTACTGAAATTTAAACTTCTCCGAAATTCAAGTCTTTCCAGAGCTCGCTAATCCCTGTCAAGTGTTAATCTATCAAGTCCTGCTATCTACTCAGAAATGTTGATTCTATGTTCCATAGTAAAATCCACTCTGAAGCAGTAAAGATTCCTATGTGTACTACTGCTAAAAGCAGTGTTTTTCACTATTCATATTCTGCCTAGAAAAATGCCTGTATTTTATTTTTCGTTGTCTTAACCAGCTGTCAGTTTCTGCATCTCTAAGGCATGCTCAATGGACAACTTGTTAGCCTTCTGCTTTACCAATACTTGTGTGTGATCTACTGGTGAAAAAGAAAACCCAGGGCCAGCCCCGCGGCTTAGCGGTTGAGTGCACGCGCTCCGCTGCTGGCGGCCCAGGTTCGGATCCCGGGCGCGCACCGACGCACCACTTCTCCGGCCATGCTGAGGCCGCGTGCCACATGCAGCAACTAGAAGGATGTACAACTATGACATACAACCATCTACCGGGGCTTTGGGGGGAAAAAAAAAAAAGGAGGAGGATTGGCAATAGATGTAAACTCAGGGCCAGTCTTCCTCAGCAAAAAAAAAAAGAAAGAAAAAAGAAAAAGAAAACCCATCCACAGTTGTGCAATTTATAAGCAAAAATATTCCATTTCAAAGTGAGAAGACTTTCTCTGATTCTGGCTAAAAACAGAACTTTCTCCACATTAAAGAAAGGAATCCAAGACCCTCTTGAATAATTCCTCCTAGGAAGACAAGAGATGGGTGTGGTCTCCTAGGGCCCCTGTTAAAGTTAACTTCTTCAAGGAGGGTAGCCAATGGTCATCTCCTCCAGCAGGCTGCTCGAAGTTTGCGTTGGGTAAATACACAAGTACTATGTTATTCAGAACTCAATAAAGATGATATTTATGCATAAAATGTATCCTTACAATTTTTACTCCATTTACACTCTCTTTAATTTGTGCTATTTCCCATAATAATCTTCATTAGATATAAAAGTAGGATGTGTCCACCGAGAAATCTTGGCTTTTGATTAAAGAAATATAAAATCATTAATCCACATAATACATCACCATCAATTTTTCAAAAGTAACCAAATTATTCCAGCTGATTTTTTGTACAGTTTCAGCCAGTAGATAAAGTGAAAATTTCTAAAAATTTACAATGAAATATACCAATATTAAATAACCAGCATCTAGGATCTCTGATCACTTACTATATTGTTTAAAATAAATTGTGAAACATTTTTTTATAAAATAAATACCCAAAACTGAACTGTCCTTGAACACCGGTTTTCCCTCAAGTAAATCTTCAAATTTTTACAAACACAAATTTTGAATTAAAACTACCAGTTCTTGGAATTTTAGAAGCAACTTTTCCCCATGAGATCAGTGAATATATCTGTTGCTAATCCAGGGGCAGCACCAATAAATACATTCTAACAAAAGGTAGAAATTTTATCTCTAATTCACCTAGAAAATAGAGCTCAAATTCTTCTGGCCAAAAAAATTCAAGTCTTAATTATTTTACACACAAAAAAAATTTCTAAGAGAAAAACCTGCATAAAACATCCATATCTTTTTTAATTATTAAAAATATTTAAGTCTCTAGAATCATCATCTTAAATTCTTCAAATTATCAATTGAAGAAACATAAAAGTATTCTGTAGATTACTCCACTAAAGAAATAGGGAGAAATAAGCTGGAAAATTAAGGTAATTTGCTGACAGTAACATAAGTTAAAAAACGTCTAACCAAAATCGTCCCATTTGCAACAACATGGATGGGCCTAGAGAGTATTATGTTAAGTGAAGTAAGCCAGAAAGAGAAAGACAAACACTGTATGATCTCACTCATATGTGGAATATACACCAACACATGGACAGAGAAAACTGTATTGTGGTTACCAGGGGCAATGGGGGTAGGGGGTGGGCACAAGGAATGAAGGGAGATGTATATATGGTGATGGACAAACAAAAATGTACAACCCAAAATTTCACAATGTTATAAACTATTAAAACATCAATAAAAAAAATGGTACATAGGACAAAACAAACAAAAACCAGAAAAACAAAAAAAAAAGTAACAATGTTTGCTCTCAAGCTTTCAACCAGTTATTTTCGTCTGACTTAAAAGTGACTGAGAAACTTACAGAGTAAATTAGTTTTCTACTCTCTAAATTTTTAATTTTGAAGAGTGTTATATAAAAATATAAAATAACAAATTCTATTGCAGTACTTCTCATTTCAATAAGAATCTGTACTTAAACTTAGGCTCCTGGGAAAAAACAAGAACACAATCATAATAACAATGAGACTACAACTTGTATGCACATATCTTTGGAATAAATAAATTAAAGAATGAAATATCTAGCTTTTGGCAGTGAGAATGGTAAATACAAATAATCTGGAAAACTAATTCTAATAACCTTTCCCATCAGGGCAAAGAAACCAAAAATAGAAATAGAAACTGCTTCTCAGCAATACATATTTCTGATTGCTTCACATGAAAATGAGAGACATTTTGAATTCAGTAAGATCTCAAAAGGGTAAGCACAAAGCACCTCTGGCCAAGTTTTCACTGCTTTCTATATAATGTTTAGAAATGTGCCTTGTACATTTAGAATCTAAAGAAAACATTCCAAATGGTCTTCGCTGTTCCATACAGTATCAATGCTGTTCCACACATACATAGTTCAGGTAAGTTAATAGATGTCTTTAAAATGTAGCTAAGGGGCACTTCTGTGATGTATACTGACACATCATAAAAGTGGCCCTTTGTGACAAAACTCAGAATCTTCTCCAGACCTCCAACTGATTAATTGATCCTACCAATAAATGCTAACGCCAGAGTTCTAAATATATGTTAAAATCATAAGAACCAAAACATATCAACTGCATAAGTTCTCCCTTTTTTTTCAAATAACATTCAAAGAGGTGTACTCATTGCCGGCTAGCATTTGAGAGAGATACTTGAATAAATATCAAAGGAAATTCGTTACTTCACAGACCTGAAGATCCTTTGCATGTGATCCAAGAAAGATCAACCATCTCAAAAAACACAAAAATTTTTAACAAACTCTTTCAGCTTTTCATGGCTTTTATACCATTTGTGCCACTAACGAAATAGTTTTGCAGCTCAGCATTTCCAGTAACAATTCACGTGTAAATCTATTCATTATATAAAGAAAATGGTCTCCCTATTTATATTCAGCCTGAATTTAAACCAACAGATTTAAACCCATAAGCCCATCATACAGTGATAGCTTCTGCTGAGTTCTTGGATATGTTGACAAGAGTTAATTGCCTTAATCGCTAGAAAATAAAGCAGAGAAATTCTAGAGCAACCAGTTTACATTTGAATAGCTTTAGTATATTTAGATTGTGAACCTACAATTCAATAGGATTATAAGTCATTAGAAATACTGTCCCTAGAGTTGATAGGTTCCTCTACATTAACTTCACATACGGATAAAACAACCCAAAAATATTATACAGCCAAGATAATAAGTTACTAAACGTGCCAACAGGAACAGACATAGAAAGCAGGCGTCTGGGACCGGCCCTGTGGCTTAGCGGTTAAGTGCCCGCGCTCTGCTGCTGGCAGCCCGGGTTCGGATCCCGGGCGCGCACCGACGCATCGCTTCTCAGGCCATGCTGAGGCTGCGTCCCACATACAGCAACTAGAAGGACGTGCAGCTATGACATACAACTATCTACTGGCGCTTTGGGGGAAAAATAAATAAATAAATAAAATTATTAAAAAAAAAAAAAAAAGAAAGCAGGCATCTTATGCCGAAGCACCCTGCTGTATCAGACCACTTAGTAGTAGTGCGGAGTGACTTAAGATTCACATCTTATGCCAATGGAACATCACTACCACCACTACATATGGAATCTAGCACCTAGATTTCTCATGAACTTTTTACTAGCAGTCACTAAACCTACCACCCAAGAGTAATAACAGCATAAAACTCCTTTTATTTAAAAACCCTATCTTTTATCATCTCCTACTAGCAATATCCAGGATTAAAAGAAATTAGCCTAAGACTTTCATATCATAATGAGAATTTCCCAGGCCTGCTTTAAACTTGAATGCTGATGTAACCAAGAGAATAACCATCAATAGTTATCACAGACCTAATACAAAAAAGAATTCAAGACAGATATTTATTATCTCCAACAGATGCTCCAGAATTTACTAAGAATTTATTTGCCTAATGACTAGCACCAAACAGCAAGTTGCTACCACAACGATCAACTTTTGGTTTATATAAGCTAATATTATGAATAAAACAAATAATAATCATCTATTCAATGTTTACTATGTACCAAGTGTGAGCTATTACTTTATATACATTATTTTACAAAATCCTCATAAACGCTGTCTGTCAGACTAGCCCCATTTTATAGATGAAGAAACTGAGGCTCAGAGAAGTTGACCTGCCCAAGGACACAGCCAGGAAGCAGTCAAATCCAAGCTTGGCTGGCTCCAAAGCCCATGCTCTTTCCACTGCACCACACTGATTTCCACCCTTCTAGCCTGGCTCTGCTTGCAAGTCTATATTAAATGGCAGGTAAGTAAAGGATCATTTCTTTCATAATTCACAATATGGCAATATTGTAAATGTCAGATACCCTAAAATGGTCTTGCGTTTTAAAAACTATAACAAAGGAGATGGTACTGTAAGACACGTTCCCTTCTCTGAAGGTCACGTTATACTACTTGACACAGAGGAGCTATATCTACCATCACCACGAGTAACAAGTCACATCTTATGAAAACCTAAAAATCTGTTTCCTCTAGAAATGAACTTCCAGTTAGGTCACCACAATAAAGAAATCTCTTGAAATTGGTTACAAACCAAAAACTTATCTTGATGTTCTAGAGTTCATAGTTTCTTTTGGCAGGACTGGTCACATTCAAAAGTAGACAACTTCAAAGGTGTGATCCAGAAAAAAAATTCCAAAGCTTCCAAAATGATACATCCAACTCGCAAAAGTTCATGCAAGTAGGTGGTTCCAGTTCAACATGGTAAGTCAAATTCATAGAAAATTCTCCAATTTCACTTTAAACAAGTGACTAAACTGAGGTTTGATTCTTTGCCTTGGATCTGTCCACCTATTGTTAATAAACTATAAAATAGCAAAAGAAATATCCCAGAATCCTCAAATTAGAGGCTCATTGAGATAAACTAAAATTGAAGACTTTTAAAGCGGGAAGTAAGCCTTTTGCTTTATAGACAAGGAAACAAGCCTTTGAAGGTAAAATTAACTAGTCAGTACTGCCTAATCATTAAAACTACTAACCATTGTGGCCAGATCTTATTGCCTTAAATTTGCCACTTAGCAGCTCTGTAACCTTTGGCATATAACTTAAATCTCTTTGAGCCTCAGTTTCCTCAACGTAAAATAGGAATAATCCTTACTCCTGCAGGATTACTATAAAGATTACTTTCAACCATGTTTAAAACAGTGACTAACATGAAACAACTGTTGTTACCATTACAAGCATATCTCGGAGACATTGCAGGTTTGGTTCCAGACCACTGCAACAAAGCAAACATCGCAATAAAGCGAGTCACACAAATTTTTTGGTTTGCCAGTGCATATAAAAGTTATGTTTACACTACAGTGTAGTCTATTAAGTGTACAATAACATTACGTCAAAAAAAAATAATGTACGTACTTTAATTAAAAGCTACTTTACTGCTAACAAATGCTAACCATCATGTGAGCCTTCAGCAAGTCGTAATCTTTTTGTGGGTAGAGGGTCTTGTAAAAAACAGTTATCTGTGAAGCACGATAAAGCAAAGCACAATAAAATGAGGTATGCCTATATGTTACCATGAAATAGAGTCTTTGGGGAAGATGGAACAAGAACTCAGTTTCTGAAGTCCCAGTTCATGGTCTTCCAAAATTATAGTCATTCCAAATTTGGCCCCTCATTCCAAAATTCAGAACTGAGATAACCATTTATCAAACACAATCATCTGTGAACATCTAAGTGGCCTTCAACTGCTTGTTCTTAACATGGCAGTTCAAATACAAAAAAGGATATTCAAAGTTCTTCCCAAGGTTATGTTACCAACTAGATAAGTAACCTTTGATTAGCAACCTTATGTAACTGGATTTCAGATTCATCATCCATAGCATGAGAATTTGCCTAGATGACCTCTAAGGTACCTACTGTAAAACGCTCTTGTTCAATAAGAAATGTCCTAAACAAATCAAAATAAAATCAGATTCTGATAATTTGATAATTCACTTCACTATTCAGAAAATTTTTATTTCCTTGGTAGGAAAAACAGCAAACAAAAAATTACAGACTTTATCACAAATAATATGTTGTCCTTTCCCATAAAAGACTAAAAATTATTGCACTGTTACCAAATAATTGAAGTCTATATGCTAAACCCTGAAGGTGGTTCTTCAGATCTCTGGACCATTCATTTAGCTGCTAATCACTTCTCCAGCAACTAAAATGGTAGAATACTTACCTTCACCTCAAAAGTGATGAATGAATGTATTAAAACACTAACTAGTTATGACCCCATTGGATTACTTCTGAGACAGTGGACATAAGGATTAACCCTGAAACATTCCAGACCAAAGTGGGGTGATGGTAATCTCTCCATGAACTGAAGAACTATGAACACAGCACGTGTTCTGTGATTTGCACACATTTTGGGGAAAGGCTATTTAAATCATGGGTTTAAACAAGTTGGCATTTCCTGCTTAGCATATACAAACTATACTGGATGTAGGGATCAATTTTCCAGGAAGATAAAGCCAACTGTTCATGGAAATAAAATAAACTACTAATTTCTTCTCACAAGTGGTCAATCAAATGTCTTCATTCTTTTCGTTTTTCCTTGTTTTAAAGAGAAGACTTGCTATAACCCAACTGTTTCAGCTGTTGTCACTAAAGAGGAGAAAGAGTTGATACTAGAACAGTCCAAGTTTTCTTGATCCAAAGAACAGTACTTGCTGGATTCCCATCAAATACTTGAATGAAACAACTCAATATATTGACTTCAAATAACTAGTTTTCATTTGACCAAATAAATTTTGATCCAATAAATGAAGATCATATTCTTCCGGATTAGCAACAAATATTTCACTGATCTCAGTTCTTCAATACCGAGCTCAAGACTCATCCAGTGATACATCCCAAAAATGAAAAAGGCAAAATTTTCTGGGAAAAAGATTTCCATATTAATACCAAGGAATGAGTTATCAGTGACCTCAGTAGCACCTATAGGATACTTACGAATTTGTGTGCAGATATTCAAAGGTTAGCTGAGCTCGATTCAGACTGCTGTAATTTGTGAAAGCCATGAGTGCGCTTCGGTCTCCAAGTCCTTTACTCACTAACTGGGAAATAAACCTTACAATGGAATCAATTTCCCAGGATTCTTTCCAGTAAAGGTTTGGTAAGTCTGTGCTCCTTACAGTTAAACAAGGTTACCTAGTACCTATCCAAAATATATTCAAAGAGATGTCTAAAACTACTATTGATTTCTCCTTTAAATTTTTTTTTTATCTTCTCAACGACTATGTTGTATTATTTTGGAAAGAACTACGTCATAAATCTGTAGTCTTAAGGAGCTTTAGCGTTAAGCTGCGATAGTTCAATGAGTCGAATGTGGATGGTCTTGCAGTAGATGGTTCTGGAGTCGGCGATTTTATTACTGCGCCGTCTTCGTGTTCTTCCAGCCTTTTGTTGTTGTTGTTCCTTTAAATGTCCTGTGAGGAAATTTACCAATCTGCAAATTTATCAACTTCTGTTATAAATCTGGACAATCACCCATGTCTTCGCCACCAATGATTGCAGGATCCTTAAAAGGGCCCCCGACTGGTAACCACGATGTCGATGGAGTGCATATGGCGTTTAGTTCCGGATTCACCACCTCCCAACTGAAAGATCTAAATGCTACAGCCGATTTCTGTTTTCAAAGCCCAGACAAAACCTTGCTTGCTGTCCCGCCCCAATCTCCTCAGGGGAGTGGGTCAAATTACCTCACAATGACCCACTAAAATGCCTCAGAACTGACCCGCCCAAATCACCTCGGGCGGGCTGCGCCCCTCCCCCACCTCCCTCAGACAGAGGACTCAGCCTCTCTGGGCCTTCCCCGCGCCTCGGCCCGTGGCCTCCTCCTCACAGAGAGGAGATAGTCCCAGCTTTCAAGGCCCGGATCCAAGGCAGTGGCGAGCACACCACCCGACCGGGCGTTGCCCGGCGCTCGCAGCTGCCTTTGTCCCTCCCCACGGAATTGGAACCCAACAACCGCAGCGCGCTCTTGGAACCATGTGCTGCCGCCGCCTCTGCCTCCGCCGCTGACGCCGCCGCCGCGAAATCAGCCGCCCGCGCACCGCGCTGGATGAGATAGATGACAGGACTCAGCACCACGAAATTCGGCGTTTAGGACTGCCCCGCCGCCGCTGCCGGAGCCGCCACCGCCACCTCAGCCACGGCTTTGTCTCCGCTAGTGCACACAACGAGGGCCGCCTCGCGCACTCCCCGACGCCCCAAGCCCCCGAGGCCTCCGCGGCGCATTCGACCAATCACAGAGCCGCAGCTCCTCCCGCCCCCGCCCTGATGCGACGCCTCTTGATTGGTGGGTAGCTTGTCTCCACGTGACCGGATCTTGTTTAGCCGGGCCCGCCCCTGTCACGTGAGAGCTCGCGCCAGTCTTCCTGCTTTCCTGACCCTCTCCGCCATTTAAAGAAACAGTACCGGGGGCGGGCCGAGCGACGCAGCCGGGACGGTAGCTGCGGCGCAGACCGGAGGAGCCATCTTGTCTCGTCGCCGGGGAGTCAGGCCCCTAACTCGAAGAAGCCCTGGCGCGCCCTCCCCCCCTCCCCGGTCTGGTAGGGCGAAGGAGCGGGCGTGCGGTCGATCGAGCGATCGGTTGGCGGCTCTTTCTCCTGCTCTGGCATCCAGCTCTTGGGGCGCAGGCCCGGCCGCCGCGGCGCGCGCCCGGTGGCCGTTGGCGCTCGCGCCGCGTCTTTCTTCTCGTACGCAGAACTCGGGCGGCGGCCTATGCGTTTGCGATTCGACGAGGAGTCGTCCGGGTGGTCGGCGGCGGCGGGCAGCTGCTCCGCCCCGCTCCCGGGGAGGCGGCGGCGGCGGGATTTGGCGCGGCCGGGGAGGCGGGGGTGGCCGGGGCTGGCCTGGAGGCCTGGCGCCACCCTTCGGGGCCTGCAAGAACCCAGTTGGGGGGGCAGGAGGGGGCCGGGGGATGGTTGGTGGTGGGCTTTCTACTTTGTCTTTTTCTGCTTATGCCGCCTTAGTGAGGGGCAGGAGCTCTGGCGGCAGCTCCGGGGTGGGGAGACAAGCTCCGGAGTCGGAAGAGCTGGGTTTGCTTCCGGGCCCAGCCACCAGCTGGCCGAGTGACCTTAGGCAAGTCACTCTGTAATTTTCTGCGCCTCAGTTTCCTCCTACGCCTGTCCATGTTTGTGGGATTGAAAGCGCTTTGTAAACTATAAAGCATCGGTGTTCGTAAGGGATGATTATTGTTTGTAATGGTTTTTTTTTTAGTTGTAAGAAAACTTAATTGCCCAATCCTTGGATTTTGAACCTGGGAACCTTGGATTGGAGTTGGAGATCCGCAAACTCCTTGAAATTGTATGCAGAAATTACTGGAAATGTGTATTTTAGGGGAATGAGGATCCACCGCCAGCAAGTTTTCAAGGGGGGCTGTGACCCAGAGAGTTAAGAACCGCAATTCCTTTATGCTACGGGGAGGAAACTGAGGCCTAGATGTCATTTGGGACCCTTCACAACCAATTTGAAACCCCCGTTTGAATCCCTGGGATATGTGAGCTGTTTCTATGCATAATGGATATTCGGGCTAACCACACTCCACTGTTTGGCTTCTGTTTTGAGTCTTGTCTTTTCACCATGGGGTGCCTGAAGGGTGGCTGATTCTTATGGTACAATGGCACCCAATATAAAGCAGCTAAAACTAGGAGTGCATGTGTATTCTAGTGTCAAGAAGCCTATTTAATCTTTGGCCCAACAGCTCTTTGTTTTTTGCTGCTTGTACTGGTGCCTGACTACCTTTCTGACTTGCATTGACCATTTTCCACGACCATAGTTGCTATCCGTTACTTGCTCCTATTTTATATTCCTAGTCTGTGTGGTTGCTAGTGAGCAGGCTTATCTTTAAATGGTGCTGCCCAGTCCAGCTAATTAATGGTGCAGGTGGATTTTTTAGCAGACTGGCTCCCTGGAACAGACTGAACCAGGCGTGGAATTCCTGAAGATGTTTGGGAGTTTGTCCTTATTAATTGAAAGTTAACATTCTTTGAAAAGTTTTGTTAGAACTTCTGCTGAACCTCAAAATCAGTAGATTTGAGAGTATTTCAAAGCTTAACTTTTTCCTGGCGTGCTTTGTATTCTATTTGCTTACAAGTGTGTTACTAAGATGGCCAAAATGCCAGTTTTTGCTTCTTTGTTAATTGTCAGCTGCTTTTATCAAATTCCAGGCTATTATCCAGCAAACACTATAGGAATGTTTGAACAGTTGGATTTCAAACATTTGCGTGTTGTGGAGTGGTGCTTACCAGTGGTACAGCTCTGAGCAAGTGAACACAAACACATTTAAGTGTATTTTGTCTGGTTAGGTGTTAGCCAGTTCTGCTGTTTCATACAAATGTCTAAAAAAATCAATTGACTATTCCCTTTACCTGAAGGGCAGAGACTAATGATCTCACTTCCAGAGAAATGACTTTTTTGGAGAAAAATGTGTTGTTCTTTTAGCTCTTTTGTAATTAAATCTGGAGGTACCTCAAAAGAATCTTAAAAGACTGTGGTGATAAGACGCTTTCCTCAGGAGAAAGGAGGAAAAAAACAACTGGAACTTTAAGCTTGAAATTCTGTGACAGAAGTGAGATGTCCAGGATAGGAGGTTGAAAGGGTTTCACTACAGTGTTCTGCACTAGCTGAAGCAGATGTCTTTCAGTGTAGCCACGGCGTGGATTCCAGATTTTCAAGAACTGAACCTGAGACCTAGAAGAGCTCATCAGGATGTGGCAGGAACTCTGGAACTGGATATTTTATTTTTGAATTTTGAGACTATTGACCTTGCTTTGAGAAAAGAGACGACTGAGCAAGCACTGCCACCAGCACTGTTACCGGGAATTCGAACACCTGAGTTTCTGCCAGACCATTGGTGCAAACTCTGGCAACACTCCATCCAAAGTGAACTACGGTACTTGCCATTTTCCAAAATGCCTTATTCTTTACCATCTCTGCCCTTTTGTTCTTGCTCTCTTCTCTACCTGAAATACCATCCTCTGGTTCTTGGCTTGTCAAAACTGGCATTTCCTCAGTATCCAACTCCGATGCTCTCTTCTCCAGAGTCTCTTAACTTTAGCCAGAAATAATCTTTTTTGAGTTTTATGACATGTTGCTATGTATCTTTTACCTATCTTTGTATGTGATACCTTGTAAAGTACAGTCATGCATCGCTTAACGACAGGGATACATTCTGAGAAATGCATTCTTGAGCGATTTTGTTGTTATGTGAACATCATAGAGTGTACTTAACACAAATCTAGGTGGTACAGCCTATTGCATACATACGCTATGTGGTACTAATTTTAGGGATCACAGTTGTGTATGTGGTCCGTCGTTGACCTAAGCGTCGTTATGCAGCGCATGACTGTAATTATTTGCATGCATTTGCTCTCTTTCCAGATAGCAAGCCCCTTAAAAGCAAGGGCTTTGTCTTGCAAATCTTTGCCCACATGTACTACCACATGTGATGGAATGGAAAAGAGGAATTTAGAGAGCAGGCTATCTCAGAATAAGCACTCAGTAAGTGTGTAATCACTGTGTGATAACCTGATTACTCTTGATTACTAGTTATGGGCCATGTTTCTTCCTTCATTTCATGATTTTATTATTTTTTAATTTTAAATTTAAAAAGAGTAAGGGTGCTCTCAAATGTAAAGAGAAACTGATGTTACATAGGGTATTACAGAAGAGTGCCACCACCAGGGTCTTATTCCCTTGGGTACCTTATTCTCTCCCACTCAAGACGGAATCTTGTTAAAATGAAAGTTAAGGACAGGTTTTAAAAAGTACAAGGTCATAAGACAGTTTGAGGAAGGCATTGGAAAAGGAAGAAGGGAAATACCTCATTTACTTTGGTGTTGGTATATAAACTAAAATTCAGTTCTTCTTATGCCACCTGTGGAGCCACTTCTTTCTCTCCCACCAATCACTGCCTAGCAGCCTGAATGCAATCAAATTACTCCCCCAAAGTATGAGACCCAGGGCACTTCCTGTTTGCTGCTTCCCTGAGACAGTTTGTTCTCAAGAGTGAGGAAACAGTCTTTGCCAGTGAACTTTTTCTGTTCCTATCACTAATTGTTAATCATAAGGCACTTGTTTTTTTTTTTCTTTTTATCATGTTAGCTTTTAAGGCAGGCTTCTCAAGAATTAGTATCTATCAGGTAGCTGATGTACTAATAGCAGATCCACACCAGTGTTAGATTCTTGTGTTTGTAATTCCATGTGTTTGTTATCTTATCTGTTTTGTCCCTGTCCCTTCCAGTCCTGTGCCTCCTGATTGCTGAGGGTTCACCTGGATCTTCTGACCACCTTCCTTGTGCTGTTCTATCAGTCTACAGATCTGGTACCTGGATGTTTTGCCCATGGTAATTCCTGCCACCTTACTGCTGAAGAAGACACCATTCCAATGGACACTGTGACCCAAGAGGCATTCAGCCATCATGATGTGGCCTTCACCTCCACTCCTGTCCTGGTCTACCCAGATTCAGCACAGCCTTTTATAGTAAAGTCAGACTCCTCAAGTCAAATAGCTGAAGCTGTTTTATCACAACAAAGGCCCAGTTTGTTCCTTGAGTGTGCATTTCGTTTCTTCAGTTAAAGCCTTCAGAGACACATAATAAATTTGGACCAGGGACTTTTAGTTATCAACACTGTCAGAAGAATGGCAACATCTTTTTGAGAACAACATTGGACCACACCCCACAATCTCCAATGATTAAAGTTCGTGAAGTGTCTAGGATCCCATCCAGATCACTGGACCCTATCCTTTTTCCACTTCAAATCTGTAGTAGCCTACTGAATGAGAAGGCAGATATTCTAACCCACTGGGATTAAAACAAAGGCACAGTGAACTCCTCATAGCATCTTCTTTGGGATTACTCAGGAACCAGACTTTTCACACAAATGTAAGAATTTCTACCAAGGAATCCCTTTATCTAACAGCATCTCACAAAGCTCCAATCAGATTCCAGAAAAGGCCTCTTGATACATCCAGGTAGAACCTATATGGCAATCCCTTATGTTTATATAGCACTTTACAGTTTCAAAGCACTTTTATTTGCATTAACCTTATTTAATTATCAAAATAACAAATTATAATCCCTTTTTGCAAATGAGGAAATGGAAACTTAAAAGGTTATCCAAGGTGACACAGCTACAGAGTGATGGAGGCCAGGCCTTCTGACTCCCAGTCCAGTTCTCTCCTTGGAATTAACTTAGCCTCTACTTTACCTGCAGTATTAGAATGACTGGAGATTGGGAACCCCAGAAAAGTGTCCATTTTCCTGATCTGGTGCCCTCAATCAGTCAGGATGTCATAAATGTAATCTTATGATAGCTGCTACTAGACCAGAATCACATGACAACACCCCTAAGGTTTAGAAGCAGACTGTCTCCTTGGTGGTAGATTGTCCAGTCAACAAGGAACATGATCATCTGACAAAAGGCTACCCGGCATAAAACACAAAGCTACTTTTAGATTTTTCATCCATCTTCATGGTTTTCCCAAAGGTGGCCTAATTCAGTGGGGATCCCTGTTCATGTCTTGTCCTCTTTTTTTTCACAGTCATATTAATAGTCTTGGACACCAAGATCTTATCTATGGTCCTCTGTCCCCAAACTAATTTACACAGAATGAGCCATCCATTTTTTTAGAGCAGTACTGTTCACACTGTGTGTGTGTGTGTGTGTGTATGTGTGTTATGTATGATATATACATATATATCATATGTAGAGAGCTTTTGTAGTCTATTAACGTAGCAAATATTGTAAAACGTATCCTCTTCCCTGATTCATAGTGCAGCGTAGTGTATTAAAGGATTTCAGAAGGCTTGCAGCAAAGAGCCTCATTTAGCTGTTTAGCCCAGTGTGTCCTAAGTTTAATCAAGCACAGAATGTTACTTTTGCAGCATTCCTTTTAATGGAGTGGGGAAACTGCTCTAAAGTGTTAGAGCCACTGCTTCATGATTGCCAACAGATTGCCCTGGAGACCCAGGAATAAATGGGATCTTTGAAACCCCCTTTTTCTTACTTTGTCAATAACTGCTTGAATTGGTATGTCTCCATCATCTGGGTCCTTCATCTTGATCATTACCTTTATTTTCTGTCAAAGGAACCTCTAGAAGATTTGTGGGGATACGTGGGAGGGAAATGGGGAAAAGTTAATTCTGTCCCCAAATTGGGTGAATTCCATGACATTTAGCAATATATTTCTCTGTCACTGGAATTGTGCTGTAAACCTAGTTCGAGGGCATTGCATCTCAGATGGGTGAGGAGATTGGGAAGGGAAGGGAGCAGGAGAAGGATGGAGAAAATGTGAAGGAGGGGTGAGAAGGAGATATTTTTTCTTAGAATTTGAGTTGTGGCCCATTCAGATCTTATCAGTGCTTGAAGAGAAGTCATCCAGCCATGGACTTCCTTGGAGTAATATTTACAGAGAAATGAAGGCATTTTGCAGCTGTATACTGACTAAAAACCCCAGTGCTATTGTCACTTAAAACCGATAGCCTTGTTCTATGATAGTCACTTAAGTGTTCAATTTCAGGCCATCAATTTATAGTAGACTTGAATGTTAATTTCATCATTCTGTAATGTGGCCCACATTAGGGAAAGAATGAATAGGAAAACACCTTGGCTTACCACAGGCTTTGCTCACATAGTTTCTGGTTTCTGTGACCTATTTTTTGTATTTCAGCATTTTGTGAACAACTTATTCTTAGATCATTGGTTTTCCAAAGGCTTTGTGGCCGTGAAGCCCTTTGAATGAAAACTATGTGGAAGCCCAGAGTAAAAGTGAAGCTGCTCTGGATGAAGCAGGAGTGGGGGGCCTGAAAACTGCAACAAGCATCTTCCTTTACCACCATGATGACACCTAAGGAGACTTCTTTACAACACCTAGAATTCTTCAGAACACAGTTTGAAAACCACTGCCTTAGACAGCAATATGTTCGAACTGAATGACATTTTCATCAGTACCTCTGCCCAACATAGTCCAAGTTCAGTTGATGCTGAACATTCTGAGGAATACTTACTGTGGGCAACTCAGAAAAGTGCAAGAAGATGGGCATATCTTTGCCCCCCCACCCCCACCCCAGAGTCATATGGGCTGAAAGTGGTATCAAATGGACCTAGACTGACAGCCCTGTGCCCCTAAATGGACTTCCAGTGATTCCTGGGATTGGATATAGCCAGAGAGCAATTCATACATACTCGACACTGACAAACCCCTTGACTCAACTTTTTTCACAAACACCAGATGCTGTAGTGGTACTTGAAATACATGACTTTGAAGTCTTGATCCTCCTTAGATACCTGAATTGCCAGATGTTGAAGCTGATATTGAAGTTGATGCCTCACTGAGGCCATATTAGACTGACTTGTACATTGAGCCTCTCATCATCAGCCATGGTACTGTACTTCGTGTGCAAGGGATAACCATTAACTATGAAAGCAGAATTCAAATACTGGCAACGTTACTAAAAGGGTACCTGGTTATCATTCATCTTATTCTCAAACTGCAAGTCACTATGACTCTACCAGTGGCAGTTACACTGCTCCTTGGTTTTTATTCAGTTTAACTGCTGTTTCCAAGATAAATGAGCTAATAACGGTAAAAAAAAAAAAAAAAAAGCTGAAACAATTTCTCCATCACTGGCATTTCTGCCTGTTCTGCTCCAAAGTTATGAATACTCAGCTCTAACTGCATGTAACCCCTGATCCACAAGAGACAGTCTTTGAACATCCTTACTCGTGTGTGATTTAAAATGTGGCCATGTGGAAAATTTTCTTCTAGCCAACGAGAGATGTTTTAAGATAGATCTTTTGATGTCTGGTACCATCAACTGTAGATGTTAGGGATATTTGGAGCTAGGCCTTTTGGCCAGGCCATGATGGCTTACTTGCTTGGCATCTCAAATTGCGTATCGTCTACCTTTTTGCTGGAAATGTAGACTGGAAAAAAATCTACAAAGGCTGCAGCTAAGTATTTTATCAGTAGACTGAAAGGCTTCCTTATTGTCACAAGACCACAGTCCCTTGTCCTTGTGGATGTTTTAATGGAATTTCATCTGTCTTGATGCTGTTGTTTCACACTGATTCAGAGTGGCTGACTTCATTCCTTGCCATGAGATACTCTCAGGCATTAAGACAATTTATCGCTTTCTGCAGGAAGGATTCGATTCACGAACTCCCAGACCAAATCACGTCAAACGAGTCAACTTTGATTTGTGTCATGAGAAAACCTCATTCCTTTACTTCACAGTCAACTTAAGGACCAGCTGTCCTCAACTGCTTTAATAAATGCACTGGTTAAATGTTGGGAAAGGTTTCTTTATATCTTTGTCTCTTATCCTCTAGACTAATTGTGATTATGTGACTTGGTCTACAAATCATCAAACAAGGCCTAAGTCTGGTTACTCTAGACGTTCACCCTCAACAAATAAAAAATCTGATGACTAGCCTGCTTGTATACACAACTACTATTTGTAAAGAAGAAATTATCAACAAACTCAGTTTTTCTACTACCTTCAAAACATCAGCTCAATTTTATCTTTCTCCCGTCCTTTACAGGAAAAGACATTGATCTGCACTGCCAGTCATTCCCTTTAATCCTGTCAAACTCATTCAAAATGAGGGGCTTAAGGTGAGGATGATCATCTGTTCGAGAGTCTAATGAATGATGTGTGTAAGAATTGAGGGTTGACAAAGCAAAAAGCCTAATACTCAAACCTAGCGTCTTGCCTACTATCTCCATGCCTCAGATCTGATCTGAGTCTTTCAGCAGCATCATTCAACCAGTCTGAGGCCTTGAGTTATTTATAAGATGATTCTCAGAGATGGGCTGAGTTAAAGAGGATGGAGACTTGATTACCAAAGAAAGTAGGGCCAACCTTGATGCACCTGGCTCTCCCAACCTTATGACTCCCAGATGTAGCATAGACTCCCAAACAGAACCTCAAGTCTGAAGTGGGGATAAAGCCTTTTCCTGAGCTGAAAGTTCTTGGGCAGATGAACAGGAAAATGAAAGCTGCTGTACCTGACTGGCCTTTTAAGATCAGAAAAATGTATCCAGAGTAAACCCTATGGATTAACCCTGGAGTGCTTAGGGTAAAAACTAATTTACAGAGCTTCGATAGTAAGCTTCCTGTTCTTCCAGATCATAATCCAGCTAATGGTATGGCTGGCCCTGCTGAAGCTTCCACTTGCCTGTTTACCTGATTCAGCCCTTGCCTGCCTTTTTTGACATGTTGCTGGAATAAAACCGGCTATGCTTGACAAGACTACAAGTGATCTTAGCCTATCTTATACCCAGTTCTGCCAAGGAGTTGAACAGAAGCAAGCTGCACCTCACCCTACCAGGACTTAATGTTCACAACAGGAAGGACCATACTGTATATTCCTTGACTAGCAGTTTTGTTTTTTTTAAGTGTAGAGTAAGCCCTCTATGCCTATATTTGATCATTTTCAGCACCTGTGGCCCCTTTTACCAGCTCTGAAGGAGCAGATCAAAAGCACTGTCCATTTCCTCTCTTCTGCAGTAATATAGAGATAAGTCTGATTCACCAGTACTCACACAAATGTACCAGTTCAGCTTGGCAAAATACTTAAAAGACAACAAGAAAACTTTTCCACTGAACTTAAAATTTACCACTGACTTGAATAGCCTCGCAGAACTATTTGCCAGTGGGAGGCTAGTTGTCCTGGTTTTTGTCAGCAAGATGGTTGGGCTCTCAGACTCATGACCACTGAGTTTACTTGTATTGAAACTGTTGTATCATTTAAAGTATGCTATCATTTAAAGTATGCTATTGGACATGATTATTTCATCCAAATGGATTACAAACTTCCTGCATACAGGACGAACTTACTCCTCATGATGTTTTGTCAGAATATTATTATTGAAGAAGTAACAATGCCGGCTGTTACCATCAACTTTATGAGCAGAGATTAAACTTTTTCGGTATCTGGTCTTATCATTGACATCACTTGTTTTTGATTGACCAGCATCCATTCCATCTCTTTGTAACAACTCCCTGATGTTTCTTGGAACCATCTCTTCCTATTCAGTCCACGTGCTTCAGACCTGATCAATCAGCATAGTCCATCTCCTTGACCATAGTGATTGATTCAGGAATGTTCATGTGGTTCAAGTTGGTCTAGTGATACTGAAGCCTAAGAGTTTTACTGAACTGTGAAGGAGGAGAAGCTTAGAAGCTCTCTATACTGAGGTCGCTTAGCTTTGTAGAGTGAAAGGCTCAAACCACCAGGGCCCACCATATCAAATGAGCCAGTCGGAGAATGAAGCCAGTGCAGAAGAAAGCAGAGCCAAATGATGGAGAGACTTGAGTCCTGATGACAATGTTTGTGCCCCTGGATCCAACCGTGCCTGAAGCTAGTATATCCCCTGGACTTTTCAGTTATGTGAACCAATAAATACCCTTTTTTGCTTAAGTTACATTGAGTTGGGTTTCTATTGCTTGAAATTGAGTGAAAACTAATATACTATCTACCAATATCAAAACTTGACAGATCCAAGTATTTATTAAATTAGAGATTACGGCCATACCGAAGTTATTTTCCAAATTGGAACACAGAGTGAAACGAACTGACAATGTGTAAGTTACTACAGAAGCATAAAAATTAATTACATGGTAGAAAAATATAGAAGAAAACCTAAAAGTTTACAAAAGAATTGGTTAAAAAAACGCCTAAAAGTTTACAAAAGAATTGGTTAAAAAAACGCATAGTTCAGCCATATAAGAAAATCTATGTCTGTTAAAACGAATAAAGTGCATTTATTGTGTATAGACATGAAAAAATGGCCATGATATATTAAGTGAAACAAACTATTGGTAGAAAAATGTATGAATTCATTTAAAAATGTGTGTGTTTATGTTCATAATGCATAGAAAAGTCTTAATGGCTTTCTTTGAACAGTGTAGATTACGTGAGACTTTCAACTTTATACATTCCTGTATTTGAATATTTTATACTACTCACATTACTTTTAAACTTTTATTTAAAAATAAAGAATTTTAAAAATTAAATTTAGTCCTTAGTGTTTGACCTTGGCAAGTTACTTAACACTGAGCCTGTTCTGTCAAATAATTTAAAATAGCTGTCTTTATATTAGCAAATATTTAGGTAAACATGTTCATTATCCTTTACTCAAACTGACAGATTGTTGCACCTTGTTTGAGAAACTCGGAGCTTGGTAATTTTCTTAATTTTTCAAGCATATCTCTTTAAATGTTTTGAGTGTATTTGGATTATCAGAACTTAAGTTTCATTGTTCATCAGTGATTATTCCAGTTCTCAACTGATGTTACTCTATTAAGACCTCTGTTGCAGTGTTCACACTAGACAGAAGGAAAAAGTCACATATTCTTTGAAATCCTTGAGTATTCTTATCTCCCTTCAATCAAGGTCAATAATGACCTTTTTATTGCTAAATCCATTACATACACATCTTTATCTGAACTTTGAGCAGCACGGGCAACTCCCACCAGCATCTTGATACACTCTTCTCTTGGGTGCCATGACACTTCCAATTTTCTTCCTGGCTATTGCTTCATTGTAGGTTCTTTACTTCTCCCCATCATTTTAATATTGGTATAGAGGACATTCATTGATTTTGCCTCCCCCAAATCATTTCCCCTTTCCTTTCATGATAGATCTCCACTTCTCCTTTGGAATGCAACTCCTTCCCATTCTGTGGTTTTAGTGGAGCTGTAAACTACAGTATTCTGGCCTCTTACCCCCTTGGCTGAGGTTTGATTGTGTGATCCAAGCTTGTCCAATCAAAAATCTCCTCCCACCAGAACTTTGAGTCTTAAGAGAGGTGACACAAACAGAAAATTATAGAACCTGAGTCATTCTGATGGTAGTGTCCCAAGGAAACCACATAAGAGTTGGTGCAAGGACATCCCTATAGGTGCCCTGGTTCCTGTTGTTAAGCCTTGGTTATCCAGATTTTCTTTTGATTCTGGAGACTTCCATATATCCTCCTTATAATATGTTCTCTTTTTATTTGTCAGCCAAAGTGGGTTTCTGTTGCTTGCAACCAAATGACTGGATGATTACAGAAATCGTTAACAGTTAAATAGTAGGCTTCAGACCCTCAGTAACAGGGAGGATCTGGAATTGGTAATTGCCCTGAGTGAATTAAGGCAGCAATAACTCTTGCTCTATGTCCCGGGGGGGAGATTGAGCAATTTATAGTGGCAAAACAGCTAGTAAAGATACTCCGCCTTGTCATTTGAAATCATGTGCCTATCAAGGGCAAAATTTGGGAAATCAGGTAGCTTTTGACAGTAATTTGAAGTAAATAAGGAAGGCCAAGACCATTGAGTTAGGATGGTTACTTGGATTACATTGGGTAATTTAGAGTGAGAGAAAACCTCAAGTCCAGAAACTTATCTGTAGGCATAAAATAAAATCCAGGACCTTTCTGTGTCCAGGATGAATGAATCTCTTTGTGCTTAATTCCAAACTAGAACTTGAAGATTGATTCCACAAGTTGAAAAATTACAATGCTGATTGAATTTGCAGCATTGCTAAGATCTCTTTTGTGAGAGTTAAGGCATTAATTAGAAAAAAGACTGACTTACAAAGTGTTTATATCTGGGAGGATTCAACAGTTGGAAAATTCCAACCCTCATATATCTCAAGAATGAAAGTTTGGGTCTTCCCATTAGTCAGAAACGCTTGGCTGAAGCAAAAATAGTGTATAGTGAAGGAGGAAGAGAGAAGTACCAGCTACAGCCCTGTGACTTGTAGAAATAAGATCTATATCCTCTACCCATATCTCCTAGCTTGCCTTTTCTTTTTATCCCCCTCTCCTTTTTCTCCATTTCAGCTCTTTGCCCCTCACACCTGGTTGAAGTTTGACCATGATCCAAGTTAGAGCAATTTGACCTCCCCTCGATTGTAACTGAGCCATTTTGCTGGCAGTGTCCCCTCACTAATGTATATGGGTGTGTTGGTGATGGTTGAATAGACCAGTAAAGCATAAATTGTAGATTATCAAGATGGCGTTAAGAACTAAAGGAGAATGACTATCACCCAGAAATCTTGGACTTGACACTAGATGTGATAACTGGAAATTATTTTACATTATCTCCCTTGGGGAGAAGATGAATCCATTTTCTACCGTATGTTGAATGGAGGCATTTATAAAATTGGTCATGTTGAAGAGTACACGTACTGGGCAGCCAAGCGATAGAACATTGTGGACAGCTGCATTTGCCTACCCGGTGTCTTTTTCCTCTTCCTTTGACAATAGCACCTCACGTTTCCTTTGGGAAGCCACCCCTCTCCCATGCTACCATGATGTGTAAGAGGCATATGAGTTCCTCTTACTGAGATTTCCTCAGTTGCCCAGGTTCCTGACTTTCTTGAATGTTAAGCTTCTCTAATTTTTGTGAACTGCTTCATATCCTTCCAATAAATTACATTTGCTGGTGTAACATACGGCTGCATGAGGTATCCCCTGCACAACTATATGCAGAGGCCCTGCAGCCAGGCTTGATTTTCGTTGCTTTCAGTCAGAGAACCCCAGCTGAATCAGTGTCCCTCCTATGTTTTAGGTCTTCCTGCCCTATAGACTCTCGGAAAAATCTCATCCATTCCCATGGCTTTGGTTTCCAACTGTATGTTGTTAACTTCCAGGTTCCTATCGTTAGCCCAAATATATTTCCTGAGCTCCAGATCTGAATGTCCACTTGTCATCTGGATATCCCCCTGCTTGATTAACACACAGAATACCTGCTGACCCCATCTTCTTTCCCTCAAAATCCACTCTTCTTCCATTGTTCCCTTTTCTTGGTAAATGGCACCACCCTCCACCCTGTCTCTCAAACCAGAACATGTTCTTGATGCTTCCCTCTCTTCTCTCTCACCCAAGACATCCCTTTTAGTCATTAAATTCCCTTGGTGTATCATGTAAATATACCTGAAAACCATCTCCACTTCTATCACCCTTGTCCAGGGAAATGGTGTCTGTTGCTAGGACTATTGTGATGCCCTTCTAGTGGTGTCACTGCCTCTACTGTTGTCCTACTACAGTCTGTTCTTTGCAGAACAGCTAAAGTCATCTTTGATACATAGATCTGATTGTGTCATTCCCCTGCATAAAACCTTTTAATAGTTGCCCCATTATTTCAGAATAAAATCTAAATTTTTTTTCTGAAACCTTATCCTTGTTTGCAAGGCTCTTCGTTACCTTAGTACTCAAGCCTTATCTTTCACCACTTCAAACAGAACCAGCTCAATTTTGTATATTGGAGTTTTCCTGTAATATTTCATTTGAAGAAAAAATGGTTCCACCTTTTTGAAAAGAAGGGGAAGTTTCCAAAGAAAATGAAGCCCATTGATAATTCAGAACTACCCAATTACCTATTGCTGTGAATACTATAATTTATTTTCTTTCAATTTTCTCTTCCCATCAAGTTTCTAAATTAAATCTGATATGTGTAACTACTATACAAATAGAGCTATAGTAAGTTGCCTAGAGAGCAAGCAAATCCCTATCTCACAGCATACACAAAAATAAATACCTGAAGGACTACAAATTTAAATGTTAAAGTGAAATATTGGAAGAATTTTTCGGGGACTGTTTTTATAATTTTAAGAGATCATATGTAAAATGGGAAACCTAGAAGCCGTAAAAAAAATTATAGACATCTTTGACTACACAAAACAGAAATTTTTGGAAAACAAATCTTGGTTCTGTAAAAGACACATGATAGACTAGGGAAATATTTCCAACATAAGTGATAGATGAAGGATTAATATCCCTAATATACAAAGAGTTCCTACAAATTGGTAACTACAAAATAATCACTCCATTAGGTAACTCAGAAGAAGTCTAAAAGATCAACAATAATAGTCACTAACCATTTATTTAGTGCTTGTTATGTGCTGGACATTGTTTCAGACACTTTGCAAGTATTATTTAATCCTCACAACTTACCCTGTGAGATAGGTATTATTATTCCTGTTTTATAGCTAAGGAAACAGGCTCAGAGAAATAAAGTAACTTGCCCAAGTCACACAATAGATGGTCAGGCGTCTTGAGCCATGACTCAAACTCAGGTAGTCCAACCCTAGAGTCTGTGCTTTGAACCATTATGCTCTTCTACATTTTAATAACCATATGAAAGAGGATCAAGTGTACATGTGGTCACTGAGATGTAATCAAAGCAACAACAAGGTACCATTGGTCACTTATCATATGGCAAAATTTAAAAGAGCAGTGAGGGGCTGGCCCAGTGGCGCGGCGGTTAAGTGCGCACACTCCACTTCGGTGGCCCGGGGTTCACAGGTTCGGATTCTGGGCACGCACCGATGCACCGCTTGTCAAGCCGTGTTGTGGCAGCATCCCATATAAAGTAGAGGAAGATGGGCATGGATGTTAGCCCAGGACCAGCCTTCCTCAGCAAAAAGAGGAGGATTGGCATCGGATGTTAGCTCAGGGCTGATCTTCCTCACAAAAAAAAAAAAAAAAAGAAGAAGAAAGAGAAACTTTAAAAATAAATAGCAGTGAACTCCAGGACTGGCAAGAATTAGGATAAATAATGAAAACTTGAATAAATTGTTGGTGGGAATGTGGATTGTTCCCAACTTTTTAGAAGGTAATCTGGCCATATTGATTAAAATTTTTAAATGCACCTTTTAACCTAGCAGTCCTACTTCAAAGACTCTGTCTCAAAGAACTAAAAGTACTGAGATAGAAGAACATCAGTATAAGAAGTTTACTGCAACATGGCCTGTGGTCACAGAAAAATGGAAACGATTTGAGAGTCCATCAAAGGGGGATGGTTGAGTCATTTATAGAACAGCTATGCTCTGGAGTATTATGCAACTGTTAAAAAGAGTGAGTCAGATCCCTAGCTCTCAACCTGTGGCATGACGGTGATGTGTTTTTTAAGCAAAAAGAGAAAGTTACAGAGTAATGGATATCATGAGAACATGTTTTGGTGAAAACAAACAAGACCTACAAATGTGTCTAAATGAATGATCATGAAAGAAACGTGGAAGGACACACAGCAGGCTATTATGGTTTAAATTAAGGGGTTTGAAGAAGCTTAGTACTTTATACATATTGGCATTGTTTCTTTAGTTGTGGGAAGCACATGCCGTTTCTTTTTTTAAGAGAGCTTACTCATTTCTAGGAAAAATAATTTAAATGTAATTTTAAAAAGAAGCAATTGCAACTGGATGTTTTATAATTAGGATATGCTTATAGAAGAGTGATGATCAAAAAAAGGGCAACAGAGTAACAGTTACATCTTCCATATTTAGAGTTGCCCTGTTTTGTTTTTTGTTTTTTTTTTTTTTTGCTGAGGAAGATTCACCCTGAGCTAACACCTGTGCCAGTCTTCCTCTGTTTTCTTTTTTTAGTATGTGGGCCGCCAGCACAGCATAGCCACTAACAGAGCAGTGAAGGTCTGCGCCTGGGAACCAAACCCAGGCTGCCGAAGCAGAGTGCACTGAACTTAACTCCTAGGCCACCAGGGCTGGCCCAAGAGTTGCCTTTTGAAGGTGCTTGGTTTCCAGGTGACCAGTCCTTAACCTTTGGATAGGCCACTGTCTACAGCAAAGAAAAGGCTGTCCATTAGGGTGCCACATTCTGACCAAGACTGGCTGTCTCGCAGAATAACCACCACATTTCCCAGCCTCCCTTGCAGGTAGTTATAACCCACTGACTAAAATTTAGCCAATAGGGCATGAGGAACTTCTGGGATTTGTCCTTTAAAAAGTGCGTGTCCATCTCCTCCTCCTTCCATACTGCTGGCTAGAATGTGGGCTTGACCACTGGTACTTGAGCATGTCACTTGGACCACGAAGGAGAAGGAGGTGTGTGTAAAAGGTGATGGAGCAACAAGTGGGAAGGAGCCCAGCTTCCTGACGAATGTGGAGCCACCATGCCAGGCCTGAACTGCTTATCTCTGGACTTGGTTTACAGGGTAAAGTTCTATCCTCTTTACATAATTGGTGTTTCGGGTTTTCTCTCCCTCACAGTGGAACCTAAGTTGCCCACCAATAGTTTGATGGAAATATTAATTAGGAAGATCTAATTCCATTTGTTCTAATTTTATACTACTGAAGCATCCTGCCCCTACTTGGACTTGCTGACAAGAGAGAAGCACCCTAGGTGGATGACTAGTTGGGTCATGAACCAGGCATATCATAAATTAATAAATTAGCCCCCTGCGGTATTAGCTAGGTACCCCTCCTTTATGTTCCCAGAACCCCCACTGCTATTGACATCTGTTGCTTTTGTCTTCCCAATATCCATCCTCATTCCTTTTGATAATTGCACATCAGTTGCCCTCTGGATTTCCAGCCCTCCTCCACTTTCTCTCCATATGCTTACTACCCCTGGCTCATGGATGAGCACGTAACCCAGACAGATCTACCAGAGCCCTGCAGCCACTTGGTCAGGGTAGTTGGATAAGGAATGAGTATATAATCTAAGCCAAACCAATCTTAGACAAACAGCTAATTCTGGAAGGTTGGAGGGTGGGAGGTTTTTAAACAACTGAGAAAGGCATTTTCTTTTGTTTTTAATCCACTGAGTTTAGAACTGTAAGGTTGCAAGCCTGACACTGCTGGAAACCATCTTGCCACCACAAGATGGCCTATCTGAAAATGGAAGCTACACAGGGGACGAAGAAGAGAATCCTAAAGATGTTGTTGTCCCCTGGATCCAGCCATGCCTGAGCTAAACTAACCCTGGACATTTTTTGCAAGCCAGTAAATCCAATTTTTATCTATTCAGTTTGAGTTGTCTACTTTTTTCATGAAATAGGCAGAGTCCTGACTAAACCATTCCATTTCTACTTATTACCAGCACCTGACACACCGTAAGTTTAGGAAATATTATGAGATCACTTGGTAAGAGGCAGAAACTTAGAACCTGTTAACTCCAGTAGACTGAGCGATGGAAGTTTCTGCACTGGCAAAGCTGAGGATGCTGGCAAGCTACTTAACCTCTCTGAGCCTGTTTCTTTCTTCTTAAAAAGAGGAATAGCGACAGTCCCTACCTCAAAGATTGTGAGCATTAGGCGAGATGGTGAACACACAATGCTGAGCACAGCGCCTGGCACCTAGTAAGCCCTGAGTAAATGGCAGTTGTTAGTAATAATGTTATTGAGGCAACAATACCCTGGAAGCCTCTCAGCTCAGCCAGTCAGCCATTCTCTTGCATCTTTTTAACCTCAATTTGCCAGTGTCAATGACACGTACACTATCATATTCAATCTCTTTTATAAGGAAAATCAATTCCTTATTTGCCCCATCACCCTTGGGAGTGCTGGTGGCAGCAAGACTTGTCACATTCCATTTTTCTCGTGGGCTGAGGTCCTTAGATGCCACTCGTGCCTGTCGACCTGTTAGCAAGTGTGGTAAGAAGCCGGGATTAAGGAGATCCAATTCCCGTTGATAGAAGAATGTCTTTCCTCATCTGTGACAGAGCAGGCCGCCAGTCTGGGAGCCTGGGTGCGCCCCAGAAGGATGAGTGGCTCACCGCTTCACTGCGTCAGATGGAGGCACAGCACTCCCAACTGTTCCTTGTTTTAAAAAACTACAGGTTTAAGTCACAGAATTAAGAATCCTGGTCCTCCACACCAATAAGAATAAAAGATCTTTTTCTGTTCAGGTATAATTCTGAATATCCCAGAAGACGTTATGGCTTTATCCCAGGTTGCCATCCTGAGCTGCCAGGCCTTTGAGTCTTAGAGAAAGTAGCTGAAATCAGACCTAGTCTTTAGGTCAGGGAAACGGGCCAAAGCCAGATTTCATCAAGTGGCAAGCACTGAGGGCCTTGGGGAGCCCTGGGCTCATCCTTGTCATTCTCCGGAGCTAACAGCAGCACAGCAGAAACATCCCAGTCACATTTGCCTGACTCAACACCTGGCCTCTTTGGACAGGAGCTCTGATTCCTCAAGTTCAGAAGATGCCTGGGACTATTTGGAGCTGAGGAGAAGATAGTTTTCCCAGAAAGAGTATTCAAGTCCAGATGCTGTTTTGGATGGTCCAGAACTTAGGAGACATACACAGATCAGGGCTTCAAAGCCTTCAGAGTTGGGATTGGAGGTGGGATAGGAGTAGGGATGGGAGGACAGGAAGACCAACGAGCCCAGACTTCACTCTGGTCACAAAGATTTGCTGACGTGCTTAAAAGATGACAAGTTAGTCCTCAAAACAGTGTTCAACTTGCATCCATCTTCAGAACACATAGCTTGTAGTACACTGTGAATTAACTTTTTTTTTTTTGTGCTAAGGAAGATTAGCCCTGAGCTAACATCTGTGCCAGTCTCCCTCTATTTTGTATGTGGGTTGCTGCCACAGCATGGCTGATGAGTGGTGCAGGTCCGCCCCTGGGATCCAAACCTGCAAACCCTGGGCCACCGAAGGGGACCGCATGGAACTTAACCACTACACTGCAGGGCAAGCCCCTGAATTAACATTTTTAAATAAATCCTCTGGTTCTCTAGTGACCAGCACAATTATACTGCAGTATATTCTGTGTGTATTTTACAGTATTAATTTTCCAATGAGATTAAGTTATACCACAAATTTTGGAGAGTATATGACAAAGCAAGCATGAAATCAGAGTCAAGGGCCACACACACACACACACACACACACACACACACACACACACAAGGGCCACACACACACACACACACACACCTGTCGCTACCACCGCTGAGCTGAGAGCCAGGAAGCCAGCCCCAGAAGCAGGGCCTAGCTGGAGTCTCCAAGAAGGGCAGCCTGTGGCAGAAGAGGATCAGACCTCCTCGAGGGTCCTACGGAGGAACAGAGTAATTACACAGCTCCTTCCCATCACTTCCAGGCCCAAAGCAAGCCCCTCAACCACTTTGAGATATTTCGTTATCTCTAACGATGGGAAAACTTGCAGTAATCAAAAGTGAATGTGGAAAAGTTTCAAGAAACCTCGTCTGTAATGGCAGGCATCCTTGGCTTCAGCCGAAAAGCAAATTGATACTAAGTTTTTCTTAGCACTTCGCCAAATAGATTTCTGTTTCCTTGTGCCTGGGGCATCCAAAAAGGGAATGAGGGTTCAGGCTGTGTTTATGGCTCTTTGCCTGGATGCCTCTCCAGTTCCCTCTTTTAAGGCAAAGAGTGCTACTGTAATAGCATTCTGTCCCCCAGAGCCTCCCTTGCCTATGAGAACCTTTTTTTATGATAACTAGGTACTCTTGGCCTTTCTTTACTTGTCCTTGGACCTATAAGCCTGAGAAGGAGAGGCAGAACATGCTTGCTCCCCTCCTTCCTTGCTTCTCTCACTCCCTGGTCTTTCTTCCACTTAAAAAACTTGAGTCAAGCTTCCATGTGCCTCACACATGGGCCTTAGGGGAAATCACTTCTTTTTATACATCTGTGGGTACCAGGTCTCTATGGAGGGGATCCTCACACACTCTCCCCAGCTCTGGCTCCTTCCCCTTTTTCTAATCCTATAATGTCCACCTTCTCCTATCTCTGCCTTCTGAAATTTCACATGGAGGAAGGCACTCAAAATCAAGACTCATACAAAATAAAGGGCTGTAAGAAATTTGGAAACTTCACATGCAAATTGCTGCTAAGAATTTGAGTCAAGATGTGGTGTTACAGGACCAGCTACATAATTTGTGGGGCCAAGTGCAAAATGAAAATGCCAGGGTCCTGTTCAAAAAATTATTAAGAATTTCAAGATGGCAACAGCAGAGCATTAAGCCAAATGTGAGGCTCTTCTCAGCATGGGACCCTTGTAAGTGTGGAGCCCTGTGTGACTACACAGGTTTAGATGCCCAGGAATTTGGCCCTGGTGGTATATTTTGCTCAAATACCCTTTGATTAACAGTCTAAAACATGTCCATGCCACCCAGTCTCCCACTTCTGGCCAGCATTTGGCATCATTGTTATAATACGTGGTAATAACAATCATTTACTAGGGCTAGGAACGGAGCTATGTCCTCTGCCTTTATTAACACAGTTAATACTCATAACACTCCAGTCAATACAGAGGAAGAAAATCAGGGTCCCTCAGCTAATAAGCGGTCTTCTACTCAGGTTTCTAACCAAAGCCTCATCCTCCAAACCATGGATCTCTTTCAGCCTGGAAAACAATGGGACCCATGATGGTGGATAAATAAGAACAGAGGCATTATAGGCATTCAAACCAGGAGATTTTGACATAATAGAATGATAACTTTCATTTATCAAATCTTTAGTATGTGCCAGGCACTGTGCTGTGCAATTTGCATGCATCATCTCATTTGACACGTTTCTGGTGTGAATTTTATTCCATAGCCCTAGTGCAAGAAGTTTCTCCTGCTTTATAGGTCATTTAATACTGCCCTGAGTCAACTTGCCCACACACAGCCCCACCCCAGCCATAGACTCTTTATGATGCCAGAAAACTGAGGCACCTCCATGGCGTCACCACATGGAGGCTGCTCCACCTGCTCATGAACACCATGGCCAAGGACTGCTTTTCCTTCTGGTGTGCAGGGACACTGGCCGTTACCTCAGTCCCCCAGCTGACCTCAGATCTACACCTGGATCTTCACCTTCTCCAGCCCCCAGTAGTATATTTCAGCATCCCCCAGATGGAGCTGTAAGAAGAAGCAAGACCCAGGTCACCTCCATATTTGAACAGCCCCCAAACCTATCCCCCTTCTGATTTCAAACTTTTCCATGGCCTTGAGACACCAAACACTAAGGGCATGGGCAATGGGGAAATGCAGCAACAATTCCAACCTCCTTTTGCTGGGGCTGGGCTGTGCAGAGGAGCCACTAACACCAGAGAGTGTTTTTTATTTTCTTTTAATAACTTGCCATGTTACATCAGATGAAGAAACTTTGGCTGGAAGGAGTCATCACTGATCTAAGGCCCTATATCTAGGAAGTAGCAGGGCTGGAATTTGAAGCTGTTGGGCTCTAACCCTCAAATGTGGGCCGCCTGCTCCAGCATTAGAATCACTGCAGGAGAGCTCATTGACCCGACCCAGGTCCCACACTGGCCTACAGGATGAAAATCTCAGGAGAATCTGCATTTTTTAATATTCCATGTTACCTAGAAGTTTGTGGAATTTCTATTTGTAATTACAGCCAACCATATAATATTAAATGGGGCAGACAGACTCTAAGCTGCCCCCACCATGATTAGTGCCTCCTGGCATTCACACCTGTCTTAGTCAGCTTGGGCTGCCACAAAAGAATACCACAGACTGGGTAGTTCAAGCAACAAAAATTTATTCGCTCACAGTTCTGGAGGCTGGAAGTCTGAGAACCGGGTGACCAGCCAATTTGGTTTCTAGTGAGGGCTCTTTTCCTGGCTTGCAGACAGCTACCTTCTCACTCTGTCCTCACATGGCCTTTCCTCAGTGCGTGTGTGAGGGGAGAGAGAGTGAGCGAGCTCTCTGGTGTCTCTTCTTATGAGGACACTAATCTTAATCAGATCAGGGCCCCACCTTTATGATTTCATTCATTTAACCTCAATTACTTCCTTAGAGGCCATATCTCCAAACACAGCCACACTGGAAGTTAGGCCTTAAACATGAATTCTGGGGGGACACAAATATTCAGTCCATAACAATATCTTTGTGTAATCCCTTCCCCTTGAGTCAGCCTTCCCCTTAGGTGGGATTTGTGATTTGCTTCTAACCGACAGCATCTGGCAAAGGTGATAGGGTGTCACTCTGTGATTACATTACATTACAGTCATGCCACAGAATGACATTTCAGTCAGTGACGGACCGCATGTATGACAGAGGTCCCATAAGATTAGTGCCAGATAGCCTAGGTATGTAGTGGGTCACACCGTCTAGGTTTGGGTAAGTACACCCTATGATGTTCACGCAGTGACGAAACTGCCTAGGGATGCCTTTCTCAGAATGTATCCACATCATTAAGTGACGCATGATTGTATGTATATAAGACTCCATCTTGCTAGCAAACTTGCTCTAGAGGCTCTCCTTGCTGGTTTGTTGAAGTAATGGCCATGTTGGGAAAGCCCACATGGCAAGAAACTGCAGGTGGCCTCTAGGAGCTGAGGGTCGCTTCCAATCAAAGGACAGCAGGAAGCTGGGGCCTCAGTCCTATAGCCACAAGGAACTGAATTCTCTCAAACAACCTGAGTGACCTTGGAAACAGGCTCTTCCCCATTCATGCCTCCAGATGAGAACGCAGCCTAGCCAACACCTTGATTATTGCCTTGTGAGTCCCTGAGAATAGGACTCAGCTAAGCCATGCCTGGACTCCCAACCCACAGAAACTGTGAGATAATAAACATGTGCTGCTCGAAGCTCCTAAATCAGTGGTCATCTGTTACACAGCAATGGAAAACTAATATATTAGAAAATCCCACAAGCTCCACTAAGAAGGCTGCATGGATGATTCCTCTCCTTTTTACTTCTACCTAGAAGTAAGTTGTGTACTTACTGAGCATGACAAAGGGCATGTGCCAGACTGCCTGCTTTAAAAAAAATTTTTTTTAATTACTAGATTATGAAAAGTAATAGATGTCTATTGTAGAAAATTTGGAGGCACACCAAAAAGAAAAATTACCAGGAACCGTTTCCTTCCACCCCCTCAGATAACCACAGATAACGTGTTGGCAAACAGCCTTCCCCAACTTGGTTCTATGCAGAGAGGCTGGATAAAGTTACAAACAGAGAATTCTCTGTACAGACTGTTTTGGAACTTGCCCTTTCCACAGTGTCAGCCCACATTTTCTAAAGAATTTGAAGCATCAGAGGGGTGAATTTGTTCCTGGCATTTTGGAATGTTGCCAGACCCCACTTTTAATGACCTCAGGTTTTTCCTAGGCTGGGCTTTAGCAAAGGAGATTCATAAAGAAGAAACTGAGGCCAGAGAGGGGAGGACATACTGCGTCCAGGTGACCAGATAGCCTGTGGTCACCCAGAAATTTCTCCCCCTCCAACCTCCTCATAACACTGTAGTTGAGCTGCTATATCCCCAAAGCTGTTACCCTTGGAATTATTGTCAGAGTCGAGTTTGTGTAAGCCACAGCCTCGCCCCTAATCCAGAGGGGTGCTCAGAGGGACTTGGAATAGGGGGAAGCCAGAACCCCTCTGCCTAAGACCTGGCCAGCCCACCACCCATGAGGCCTGATTCTCCCCTGACCCCCAGAGCAACTGAAACTCGACTCCTGGAGCACCATTCCAGAACTCATAGGGTTTGACCTACTTTTAAATGTGAGTGGGAAGGTAGTAAGGAAGGAGATGAGAAAAAGAAGGCAGGAATCATTCATTCAGTAAACTTTATCAAGCTTCTGGAAGTCTAGGCCCTGTGCCAGGTACTGGAGCTATGGAGGTAAGTACAAAAAGTTCTCAACCCTAAATAATACTTCTGTATTTGAATGTGATAAAACAAACAGATGTTTCTTTTGCAATGAAAAAATAGCAGTTAGTAAAGAGTTTTTTTAAAGAATGGCTGTTAGTTTAACATAAACTATGTGATTGTTCCAGTTGTTTATTGCTATGTAACAAACCACCCCAAAACGTCGTAGCATGAAACAACAATCATTTTATAATACTCATGATTCTGTGCATTGGAAGTGGGCAGAGCACAATATGGATGGCTCATCTCTGTGCTGAGATATCTGGGACACCAGCTGGAGTGCCTAGGATAGTTGAAGATGGCTAGAACAGCTCCACTGGGACCATATCTGGGGCTTCAGTTCTTCTCCATGATGTGACTTCTGGAACAGGAATGTCCAGGATGGCTCCCTCACTTCCGTGTCTGGCACCTGGGCTGGAAGGAGTTGGAGAGCTGGTGGTAGGTTGGGCATCTTTTTGTGATGCTGCCTTTCCACATCGCTAGCTTGGACTTCCTCTCAGCATGGCAGTCTCAGTATAGACTTCTACATGGCAGCTGGCCTCCCCCAGAGCAAGCATTTCAATAAAGAGGACTTAGAAACTGCCAACCTTCTTAAAGGTAATCAAGATGGAAGCCACAGTGCCTTTTTATCACCTAGTCTACAAAGCCACACACCATTACTTCTGCTTGATTCTAATCATTAAAAGCAGGTCACTAAGTCTAGCCCACACTAAAGGAGAATTAAGCTCTATCGCTTGAAGAGAGAAATATCAAAGAATTTGTGGACGTATTTTTTCAAAAACACCATAACAGCAACATATTCCACTTCACATTGGGCCTTAGATGCCCCCTCCAGTCCTCTGCTCTCTCAGAACCAGTACAAGCTCCCCCTCTTGTCTTATAATGAGCAGTGTAACTGATTTCCTTTTTTTCCAGGTCTCTCCCAAACACTCCTACCCTACTCTTCTATCCACGCAAGCTTATCAATATATTTATCCCTTAGACAGTCCCCTCCTTTAAATGAATTCTGATGCCAGGAGTTAGAATAATGAAACTTACTTTTTTTACATGAAGCTTTGTATAGGGAAGATTATTTTGAATGAAAAGTCTATATCCATGTGAGGGCAAAAGAAGATATTTGAAAACAAGCAAGGACTCTGAAACTGTCTCTTGTGTACCCTCTCTGAAAAAAATTACTTGAGGATGTGCTCCAACAAACTGATACAGGAGTCCAGGAAAAAGACTTGGGAAACAGGAACAGTGGAACTGAAACAGAAAAAAGAATCCCAACCTGACAGCTATGCAGCAGACCTAGAATAAATCTGTCAAAAGCAGAATTGGAAGTTAGAGGTCTCTGGGACAAAAACTTCAAGAATAAAATAGATGTCATCGTGCAAGTTGAATAAGTGAAAATCTGGACATTCTTAAAGATGACATGAAGACAAAAGACTCTTTGACTACCAAAAAGGGAAAGTGCAGTTAGAAACACTTGGGGGGTAGGGGGCTTGAAAATCATGATCAAGCTAAAACGCACATTATTTGGGACAACTGAGAATGATTTCAACAGTAAGAAACAAAGGCCACTAAATAGCAGTCGGAAACAAAACTGAATGCATAGCCTTCCGGCAAGGGGGAGCCATTATCATTCAAAAGCAAGTTCTACAGGTCTCTCTGAGCAAAAATTAGTAAATAGATGAAGAGGGGAGAAAAAGGAAGTGCACCAAAAAAGCCAAGATTCTGAATTATGGTCTCTAGTTGGCTTACAAAGCAAATTGTCAAGTCATCCTTGCAAGTGGTCACCTTTAAGTTCTATGTCACTGACACTAGGAAGCTGATTTCAAGCAAGTCCAAGACATGTTATAAAAGATTCCACTGGGCCTCAGGTCATTTAGCAGAGGTACATGAATGTGCATGTTCAAAGCTTAGCAAGGTGTTTTTTAATTTTTTAACAAGTATGAAAGAGTGCCCAACCCCTATTGGACAAAAAAATTGAGGGATGAGTAAGATTAATATTCTGAATCATGATTAATTTTGTTGGGTTTATAATAGATAGCAGGTGTAAGCATTTTCCCAGGATGTCTTTTTTTTTTCTTTTCCTACAAGCAATTTGTCACTTTTAATGGATATTTTCTTGGAGATCAGCCTTTTTCAATTACTTTCTTCCAGTGGGTTCAGGTTTTAAACTTTGTTCCTTTCAATAAATTTTTTAAATGTCTATGTGTGTGTTTATTGTCTATTTAGCCATCACAGTTGTATTCTGATTTTCATTTGGCGGGTAACAAAGTTTTATTATATGGAAATTTAAAGTTATATCTATTAAGAAAAACAAAGTTTAACCAAAAACACAATGTTCCCATTCTCTTACTATTTTATAATCTCTTTTTAAATATAGAGGAATTTTGGGGGGTGAAGGGAGACTTTGGTTTCACTTCAATTCTTTTTCTTCTATTAAGTTCTGGTAAAATAAATATTTTATTTTGAAAAACTGATGCAGCATTATTCATAATAGCCAAGACTTGGAAGCAACCTAAGTGCCCACCAAGGGACGAATGGACAAAGAAGATGTGGTATATATACACAATGGAATACTACTCAGCCATAAGAAACGGTGAAATCCAGCCATTTGTGACAACATGGATGGACATTGAGGGTATTATGAAAAGTAAAATAAGTCAGAGAGAGAAGGTCAAATACCGTATGATCTCACCCATTAAGTAGTAGATAATAACAACAACAAACAAATACATAGAGACAGAGATTGGATTGGTGGTTACCAAAGGGGAAGCAGGGAGGGAGGAGGGTGAAAGGGATAATTCAGCACGTGTGTGGTGATGGACTGTAATTAGTATTTGGGTGGTGAACATGAGAACATGATGTAATCCATGCGGAAATAGAAGTATAATGATGTACACCTGAAATTTATACAATGTTATAACCGATAGTACCACAATAAACAAAAAATTTTTAAAAATAAAAAATAAAGAAAAAAATAATAATATTACACCCCCCCCAAAAAAAAAGAAAGAAAGAAAAACTGAGGCTCAATATGTCATGATGATGGAATTAAGGGTGATTTTTAATTTTCATTTGTATGTGTTATGCTTTTCTGTAATTTTCTTTAAAAATTTAACCACAAATACGCATTATTTTTAAATCATAAAAGTTATTTTGTAAAAGAAAGCCAACTATAAATGTAAAAGAATATTAATGGCAATATTGTTCATAAAAACAAAAAATGGCAAACAACTGAAACATCCATGAACAAGGGGATGGAGCAGTTGAATTATGGTACTCCCCTAAACGACAATGTACCTATAGAAAAGATTAAGGTAGTCTTATGTGAAGGGACTTGGAAAAATACTAAGAAAAGCAAATTGCAGAAAAATATGTTCTCATTTTTGTGGGGGGCAGGAAAGAGTTCAATTTAAATTACCCAACAATAACTCAAAGGGATTTAGGATAAAAGAGAGAAATAGAGATACAGAGACATAGAGATAAAGATATAGGTGTATGTGTGTATATTTCAACTTGACCCCTAAATGCAAACTGATACTCAACTGAAAAAAACTGGTTTCCTGATGTAGTAAAACTAGGTGGACTTACTAAAGAAAGTACAGTATACATTAAGACCACTGTTGACCTAAAACAAATAAACAGCCAGTTATTTTACCAACAGAATGGGTTTATTAGCGAACAGCAAAGGCAGAATTGCAATTAGGGAAGCGGGGCCTATGGTGAACCACAGGCAAGACCAGAGAAACAAAAGAGACGGAGTTCTTTTACGAAGTTGGGAAGGACTGTTGTAAAGGACGAGTCTTTTGGAGGAGACTGGGAGTTCGAAGTATAGTGGCTTTTTATTGGCTGAGTTATGGCAGTCCGTCATTGGCTGAGCTGTTGCTGGGCAAGGAGGAATTTTTTCCTTCCTTCCACTGGGGTAGTAAGTAGTATCACTTCCTGTGACACTTGCAGGGTACCACTCTTCGTGTTGGAGTCTGTAGTGTAGTCGAGTGGCACGTGTGTGAGAGTTCTCTCTTCTAGCCTCCTGACTTGATTTTAAATAAGGTTTCTGTTTATTAATTTTCACACCACGCATATTGAACTGTACGAAATGTGAAATATTTTAAGGATAATTTTGACAATAATAAAATTTTACATTATGAGCTGACTTTAGAAACCTCACACCACATGAGACATTACTTCACTCTTTATGTGTGCACCAGAAGTACTAGGAGGATGAAAGCCCATCAGTTAACAGATGCTGGGGGACAGTTACTTTTGATGCTTACCCACATATTGTTCTACATTGTTTGGATTTGTTAAATTTATACATAATTTATAATTTCTAAAAATTATAAAGTTTTTTAAGTCTGTATATGATCTGTATTATCTTTCGGTGTTAATATATATTCATATAACACTATATTTAACAGCTGCTTATAATTGGACATTTAAGTCTTTTCTAATTTTTTATAATTACAAACATTCTTGTACATAGACCCTTGTTCATTTTTCCATTTGATTCTTCTATGAATTCATCCTAAGGAAAAAAAGGGGGTATGCATTGTTTAACAATATCTTTGTGAGGATAAAGTAAAAAAATGTTTGAAAAGAACCTCACTTCTACAATTTCTCCTTGCCACTGGGCTCAGACCCAGGTCTGAAGAACCCTGAGGGTTAGACAAACATCCAGGCTCCATTTTAGTTGCCCCAGCCCCAGCTGACCCCTGAAAGGAGCTCTGATCCCGACTCTGACCCTGACCTCAGGGTACTCACAGTCCTGAGGGGAAAAGAGACACTAATAATTACAAAACAATGCAACTTGTGTCACAATGGAAGTGCAGTGTCAGAAGTAGTATAGAACACTTCTCAAACTTAAACAAATCACCTGGGGATCTTTTAAAATGCAGATCTGGGATAAACCTGAGATTCTGCATTTCTGCCAGTTCCCAAGTGACGCTAAAAGTATAGTCATTTGCAAACCAAACTTTGAGTAGCAAGAGTATAAATAGAAGATAAAAAGAGCTTTCCAAATGCCTGAGCAGAGTTTTGAAATATGAATATGAATTTCCCAGACAGTTAATGAGGGGAAGGGTATACCCCTTAGGGAATGGCTTATGCAAAGGTGCAGGGGCGTGAAATGACATGGTTTGTCTGAAGTACCAAGTTCAAAGGGTGGAGAGAACATTGGAAGGATCTCTCCTAAGGAGCACCGATGCTGATGGAACAGAAGAAGAAGAGACCTCGGAGTGAATCCACAGGCTGGATGAGTGAACCAGATGTAAGCAAAAGTGGAGGCGGGCGTGAGCGATACGGGGAGGGGTGCCCCCACCAAATGAGTGAATAAAGAACCTAGTGCAGGTTTGAGGGAGAAGGTAATGAGTTTAGTTTGAGATTCATGGAGTTGGAGGTGGAGGAGTAGGGAGCAGTGGGACATTAGTGGAGCACTCTAGGGAAAGGCTTGAGCAGGAACTGGCAAGTTGTCAGTGTGTTGGGCAGTCAAAGCCATGGGCTGGGAATCGAGAAAGATTCTCTAAGCCAGAGGGATAGTCTCTCTGTGAACCTCTGAACCACGACTATAAAGCTGCAAACATGTGAATGATGTTTCTCATTCTACATCTGAGAATGTGGATCATCAGGGGCCAAAACCAGGATCCCGAGGTCCCCCGAAATGATCAACAACATCTCACACAAAAACCTGCATGGAAATGTTTATAGCAATCTTATTCATAATTGCCCAAAACTAGAAGCCACCAAGATGTCTGTCAATAGATGAATGGATAGGGGCCGGCCCAGTGGCGCAAGCGGTTAAGTGCACGCCCTCCGCTTCGGCGGCCTGAGGTTCGCAGGTTCCAATCCGGGGTGCGCACCGATGCACTGCTTGTCACGCCATGCTGTGGTGGCGTTCCATGTAGAGTGGAGGAAGATGGGCACGGAGGTTAGCTCAGGGCCAATCCTCTGCAAAAAGAGGAGGATAGGCATAGGATGTTAGCTCAGGGCTGATCTCCCTCACAAAAAAATAAGAAGAAGAAGAATAACACAGGTCTTTACACTTAACTAGTTATATTCTTGGGAAATTAAAATCTATTTAAAAAAATAGATGAATGGATAAACAAACTATGGTACATCCATATGATAGGCTATTATTCAACAATATACAGAAATGAGCTATCAAGCCATGAAAAGACGTGCAAGAACCTTAAGTGCATATTACAGAGTGAAAGAAACCAGTATTAAAAGGCTATATATTGTACGATCCCAACTGGAGAACACAAAACTATAGAGACAGTAAAATTATCAGTGGATGCCAGGTGCAATATAGTGATTTATAATAAGAAATATATCTTTGGTCTTCCTCCCTCTTCCTGGCACAGAGCCTAAAACCCTCAGAATTTCCTAAGCAATGAGATAGATAAAAGAGTCTTTTGTTATGTTAATGAGTTTGCTTTTGGAAATTCCTTAGGTAACCAAAGGTTGGGGGCTGGTTGCCAAGGGAACCAACCATGTGATCAGAGGGTTGGAACTTTCAATGTCCTCTCCCCACCCCCAACCTCTGAGGAGGGGAGAGGGGCTGGAGATTGAGTTTAATAGCCAATGGCCAATGATTTAATCAATCGTCTACAGAACGAAGCCTCCATAAGAACCCAAAAGGCAGGGCCAGCCCGGTGGCGTAGTGGTTGAAGTTCACGTGCTCTGCTTTGGTGGCTCAGGGTTTGTGGGTTAGGATCCCGGGCGCAGACCTATGCACCACCACTCATCATGCCATGCTGTGGCAGCATCCCACATACAAAATAGCAGAAGATGGGCAAAGAAGTTAGCTCAGAGATAATCTTCCTCAGCAAAAAGAGGAGGATTGGCAATGGATGTTAGCTCAGAGCCAGTCTTCCTCACACACACACACACACACACACACACACACACACAAACACTAAAGGGGACCGGCTCCATGGCCTAGTGGTTAAGTTGGCCATACTCCACTTCTGCAGCCCGGGTTCAGTTCCCAGGCGCTGACCTACACCACTCATTGGCGGCCATGCTGTGGTGGCAGGCGACCCACATACAAAATAGAGGAAGATTGGCACAGATGTTAGCTCAGGGCGAATCATCCTCAGCAAAAAAAAAAAAAAAAAAAAAGGATGGGGTTTAAAGAGCTTCTGGGTTGGTGAACACATGGAAATTTGAAGAGAGTGGCAAGCCCAGAGAGCGTGGAAGATCCATGCCTTTTCCCACATACCTTGCCTTATGCGTGTTTTCCATCTGGCTATTCCTAAGTTGTATCCTTTTATTATAAACTGGTAATCTGGTAAGTAAAATGTTTCTTGGAGTTCTGTGAGCAACTCTAGCAAATTAATCAAACGCAAGGAGCGGGTCATGGGAACCTTCCGTCTGAAACCGGCAAACAGTTAGCCTTTGATGATTAAGTAGCTAGGAACTAAAGTTTTTTTTTCCTTTTTGCAATTACTGATTGTAGCTTTTAGTTGTTCCCCCACCCATTGTTAACTGTGCTGTTTAGGCAATATGCTGTCTGACTCCCACTAGGTTCCTATAGATAACATCTCCTTGAAGCCTGGGTCACCATGGTAATGGGTGTTTGAGCTGTTTTTCAGGAATCAGAGCCCCTTGTCCACTTCAGGTCAGTTGAGACCACCAACCCATCAACTGGGCCTGTGCAGATGTCCAATAAGCGACCATTTGACGTCAGGAGGCTAAAAACTCCACCCTTGGGTCATGCCAATGCCACCATTTTGGGAACATGCATCCTATGAAGAGGCATGAAGTCTGAATACACTTGCACAGATCATCAATTACCTCACCTCTCCTCACCTCCAATCATCTATCTCCACATTTCAGACCACCTTGCTCCCTACCCCATAAATATCCCTCTGTCTCTATTTTCAGGGAGGCGGATTTGAGACTTATGCTCCCGTTTTCCTCAGTTGGCTGCCTTGTGAATAAACCCTCTCTCTCTGCAATCTCGTCGTCTCAGTGTTTGGCTTTCTGGGTGGCAGGCAAAATGAACCTGGTTTGGTAACACATCTATAGCTGGTGGATCAGAAGCACAAGTGTCACCACTCCTATTTAACATAGTATTGAAAGTCCTAGCCAGAGCAATCCGGCAAGAAAAAGAAATAAAAAGGATCCAAATTGTAAAGGAAGAAGTGAAACTGTCACTATTTGCAGATGACATGATTTTATATATAGAAAACCCTAAAGAATCCACCAAAAAACTTTTAGAAGTAATAAACGAATATGGTAAAATTGCAGGATACAAAATCAACATACAAAAATCAGTTGCATTTCTATACACTAACAACGAGGTAGCAGAAAGAGAAATTAAGAATACCATCCCATTTACAATTGCAAAAAAAAGAATAAAATACCTAGGAATAAACTTAATAAAAGAGGTGAAAGATCTGTACACCGAAAACTATCAAACATTGCTGAAAGAAATTGAAGAAGACACAAAGAAATGGAAAGATATTCTGTGCTCTTGGATTAGAAAAATTAACATAGTTAAGATGTCAATACTTCCTAAAGCAATCTATAGAGTCAATGCAATCCCTATCAAAGTTCCAACAACATTTTTCACAGAAATAGAACAAATAATCCTAAAATTTATATGGAACAACAAAAGACCCCGAATAGCTAAAGGAATCCTGAGAAAAAAGAACAAAGCTGGAGGTATCACACTCCCTGATTTCAAAATATACTACAAAGCTATAGTAACCAAAACAGCATGGTACTGGCACAAAAACAGACACACAGATCAATGGAATAGAATCGAAAGCCCAGAAATGAACCCACACATCTATGGACAGCTAATCTTTGACAAAGGAGCCAAGAACATACAGTGGAGAAAAGAAAGTCTCTTCAACAAATGGTGTTGGGAGAACTGGACAGCCACATGCAAAAAAAAAAATGAAAGTAGACCATTACCGTACACCACACACAAAAATTAACTCAAAATGGATTAAAGACTTGAATGTAAGACCTGAAACTATGAAACTTCTAGAAGAAAACATAGGCAGTATGCTCTTCGACATGGGTCTTAGCAACATATTTTCAAGTACCATGTCTGACCGGGCAAGAGAAACAATAGAAAAAATAAACAAATGGGACTACATCAAACTAAAAAGCTTCTGCACAGCAAAGGAAACCATCAACAAAACGAAAAGACAACCTAACAATTGGGAGAAGATATTTGCAAACCATATATCTGATAAGGGGTTAATCTCCAAAATATATAAAGAACACATGCATCTCAACAACAAAAAAACTACCAACCCAATTAAAAAATGGGCAAAGGACCTGAACAGGCATTTCTCCAAAGAAGATATACAGATGGCCAACAGGCACATGAAAAGATGTTCAACATCATTAACCCATCAGGGAAATGCAAATCAAAACTACAATGAGATATCACCTCATGCCCGTCAGAATGGCTATAATTAACAAGACAGGAAACAACATGTGTTGGAGAGGATGTGGAGAGAAGGGAACTCTCATACACTGCTGATGGGAAGGCAAACTGGTGCAGCCACTATGGAAAACAGTATGGAGATTCCTCAAAAAATTAAGGACAGAACTACCATACGATCCAGCTATTCCACTGCTGGGTATTTATCCAAAGAACTTGAAAACACCAATGCGTAAAGATACATGCACCCCTGTGTTCATTGCAGCGTTATTCACAATAGCCAAGACTTGGAAGCAACCTAAGTGCCCATCAAGGGACGAATGGATAAAGAAGATGTGGTATATATACATAATGGAATACTACTCAGTCATAAGAAACGATGAAATCCAGCCATTTGTGACAACATAGATGGACGTTGAGGGTATTATGCAAAGTGAAATAAGTCAGAAGGAGAAGGTCAAATACCGTATGATCTCACCCATTAAGTAGTAGATAATAAAAACAACATACAAACACATAGGGACAGAGATTGGATTGGTGGTTACCAGAGGGGAAGGGGGGAGGGAAGAGGGCGAAAGGGATAATTCGGCACATGTGTGTGGTGATGGGTTGTAATTAGTATTTGAGTGGTGAACATGATGTAATCTATGCAGAAATGGAAGTATAATGCTGTACACCTGAAACTTATACAATGTTATAAACCAATGTTCCTGCAATAAACAAAAAATTTAAAAAAAAAAAAAAGAAGAAGAAGCACGGGTGTCAACCTGGACATACAATTGGCATCTGAAGTGGTGAGGGTGGGCAGTCTTGTAGGACTGAGCCCTTAACCTGTGGGATCTGACCATATCTCCAGGTATATAGTGTTAGAATTGAGTTAATTGGTTGGTGGTGTTGGAAAAAACACGTGTATTGGACAAGGGGTTGAGGGAGAGGGATGAACAGAGAAGCGCAGGGGAATTTTAGGGCAATAAAATTATTCTGTATGATACTGTAACAGTGGATACAATTCATTATTGCATTTGTCAAAACTCATAAACTGTATAGCACAAAGAGTGAACCTTAATGTGTGCAAATTTTAAAAAATCACTTAGGAAGTTGGGGGATCCTAGGAAGGAATGCAGACTGTGATAAGATAATTTAATTGCGTGAATGTATGAATACATGAAACCACTGAAGGGGTGGGGGTGCTGATCTAAGGAAAACTTTGGAGTAAGTAGAGTCTATAAGACTAAAGGCAAAAGGAACTGCACATAAGCACTGTACTCTACTTGATAACACTGTTTCCTATGAGGGTACAGATTAACAATTCTTTTTTTTTTTTTTTTGTGAGGAAGATCAGCCCCGAGCTAACATCCATGCCAGTCCTCCTCTTTTTGCTGAGGAAGACCGGCCTTGAGCTAACATCTATTGCCAATCCTCCTCCTTTTTTTCCCCCTACAAAGCCCCAGTAGATAGTTGTATGTCATAGCTGCACATCCTTCTAGTTGCTGCATGTGGGATGCAGCCTCAGCATGGCCGGAGAAGCGGTGCGTTGGTGCGCGCCCGGGATCCGAACCCAGGCCGCCAGTAGCAGAGTGCGAGCACTTAGCCGCTAAGCCACGGGGCCGGCCCCAGATTAACAATTTTGATACTGCTTTATATGCATACTAGAATGGAACAATTAAGTAAATGGATGTTAGATAGTGGGAGCCAGGAGCATTCTCATTGTTGAAATAGGATTTTACAGATAAGCAAGGCGAGGAGACTAGAGGGATATGTGTGATGATGGATTAGAGTTGGATACATCAGTATGAACTCATGTTCTGCTTACTATAGATATAGATGGTTACATACAGAAACGCGTATAGATATGTATATATACATGGGTTAATAAAATACATATGTTTTTGTTCTGTTGGCTAAGAGGGCCTAAAAGAAATGACATCCCAGTAGCCATGAGAATGCCTAATGCCCAGATCTTGGTTTCTAATGCCATTCTCCAATAAGAGGAACCAAAGCTCCTTGGAGAAATGGCTGATTCTGGAACTGGAGCAGGAAATGTACAAGATGAGCCTGGAGCATCTTCTAGTGCCAGAAAGTATGGAAATGCTTTAAAAAAATTAGTGAGGATATGTCACAGAAGCCAACTGAAGGAGCTCCTAATGGCCAAAGCTGAAACAATTTGAACAAAAAAATAAAGTGGTATTGGATTATGACCCAAAGTAAAAAATAAATATCCATCAGTCCATAATGATATAAATGATTGAACAAATTGATAAAGGGGAAAAAAGAACAAATATCCTATGCAGAATAGAGTGGGCTGATTAATGTCCCCCAAAAACTCGTGTCTGCTGGAACCTCAGAATGTGAGTTTATTTGAAAATAGAGTCTTTGCAAATGTAATTAATTAAGGATCATACTGGACTTTAAGGGAGCCCTTAACCTAATGATCTGTGTTCTTATGAGAAAAGAAAAGGACATAGAGTATGCAGAGAAGAAGGCCGTGTGAAGATGGAGGCAGAGATTGGAGTGATGCTGCCACAAGCCAAGGAACGCCTGGGGCCACCAGAAGCTGGAAGAGGCAAGGAAGGATTCTTCCCTAGACCCTTCAGAGGGAGCATGGCCCTGCCGATGCCTTGACTTCAGACTTGTAGCTTCTAGAACTCTGAGAGAGTAAATTTCTGTTGTTTTAAGCCACCTAATCTGTGGTAATTTGTTATGGCAGCTCTAGGAAACTAATACACACAAGAATTCCAAATAATTTATGTAGATACTCTGCTCTCAAGAAGGGGGAGCATAAATCTCCACCCATTAGGCATAGGCTGTGCACGGTGACTTCCTTTCAAAGCGTACAATATGGAACGAGGGAACAAAGAGTAACTTGACAGTGGAGAAACCTGACAAACACTACATCAGCCAGGTGATCAAGGCCAACAATAACGGTCATACATCATGTTGATAGCATGTATTCTTGATATGATATAATGAAAATAGAGACCTTAGTGGTCTCCCTCCCAATAACCCAGTCTTGTGAGAAAAACATTAAACAAATCCAATAGTGGAGCAGCCTACAAAATACTTGACCAGTATTTCTCAAAACTGTCAGGGTCTTCAACAACAGGAAATATAAAAAACTGTCACAGCCAAGAGGAGCCTAAGGCAAGATGACAACTAAATGTCATGTGGTGTCCTGGATGGACTCCTGGAACAGAAAAAGGACATTAGGTGAAAACTAAGAAAATCTAGGGGGCGGCCCTGGGGCGTAGTGGTTGGGTTCGCATGCTCCACTTCGGCAGCCCTGGGTTCACCGGTTTGGATCCCGGGCATGGATCTGTGCACCACTTAAGGGGCCATGCTGTGGCAAGCATCCCACATATAGGGTAGAGGAGGATGGATACAGATGTCATCTCAGGGCCAATTTTCCTCAGCAAAGAGAGGAGGATTGGCAACGGATGTTGGCTCAGGGCTAATCTTCCTCACAAAAAAAAAAAGAAAAGAAAAAAGAAAATCTAAATAAACTATAGATTTTAGTTAATAATAATGTATCAATATGGTTCATTAATTGTAAACAAATGCATCATACTAATGTAAGATGTTAATAATAGGGAAATTGGATGTGGGGTGTGTAGGAATTCTCTGTACTATCTTCTCAATTTTTCTATAATCTGAAACATTCTAAAAAATAAAGTATATTAAAAAGAAAAAAATTTTAAACAACACAAAGGTGTAGAAAGTGAAGATCATTCTCTTCTGTCCTGAAGTCCTAATCCCCACAGGTAACAATTCATAAATTTCGTCCATATCTAAAAAAGAATATTATTAACAACATCTCCTGGTGATGTTCCCCACTGGGCCATGGTTGTCATCTCTGGCATCAACCTGAAATGCCAGGTACATACCAGCCACTCTTACCTGGCTGCATGAGCAGGAAGGCCCTGTCAGCCACTGGTGACCCATGACTCTGATTCTCAGAGAGTCAGCGCTCAAGAGCCCCCTGCTAAGATGACCCTCCCAAACCACAGCTGATTGGCCCAGGAGTGGACATCAAATTCCAGCTGAGCCTATCAGATTCTGTCCCGGGACTTTTTTATTCCCTCAAAAGTCATCCCTACAGCATTGAACTGGAAGGAAAACAAAAACCCCAGTGGCCATCTGCTGCCATGTGCTGGGCAGGCAGGAAGAAACAGTCAAGACACCTGGACTCTCTGGATAGACAGTTCCTGCCCCGGCACGTGGTGGAGAGGAAGGAATCCTGTCCCTGGCAACAAACGTTCCCTGGCAAGAACAGCAACATGGCATTTTACAGAGCACGTGTGCCATTTGTACACGTGGCAAACAACGGTTATAACCCATTCACTTTCAAAGAAAACTAAAAGATTTTTTCACAGGGAAATTTTCTAGAAAGTTTGTTGTTGGTTGGATTTTTGTAATCAGTAATTTTGAATGAGCTGGGGTAAGTTATAGTTAAAGAAATGGATCCTTGCGGCTAGCAATTGTATTTTAAAAAAACAATAATGATCACTTGCATCTACTAGTTCCTAGTCATATTTATAGGAAACAGGCTAAGCATTTGACATACACTGTCTCATTTAATCCTTCAATAGCCCCATGAATAAAGCACTGATATCGTCCTCATTTTACCCATGAGGAAACTGAGGCTCGGAGAGTGTGAGTATCTTGCCCACAGTCATATAGTGTTTAACTTGAGAGCTGAGTCTTGAATCCAGGTCTGTCTGATTCCAGGGTCCATTCTTTTGACCAGCTGATACAGACCTTTGGAAACAACTCATAAGTCCTGGCGGAATAGAGAGCACATGCTAACATGCCTCAGTTTCCTCATGTGTAAAAACATTTCTTGTGACTAATACCTACCTCATAATGATTAAGTGAAATACAGCCTATAAGATGCCATCATAGTGTTTGACACATAATAGGCACTTAAGAAACCACATTCCCAGTGTTAATTGAGGATCAGATCCAACCAGCAGAAATCTGAGTCGGCCTACACAGGGGCTGTGTATATGTGTGTGGGGGTGTGTGTGTGGGGGTGTTCTTTTGTTATCCTATGCTGTCTTATTTTTATGAGAGGATTAAAAGGATTAAAATATACACACACATATGCACATACACATGCACTGTTGCCGTGTTCTTGCTGCAAAAAGCCACACAAGTTTTTAAGATTTTGAATTAGTTCAAACATTTCAAATTCAAGAGATCACATAGAAAAATATGGGTTCCCAGTTTTTTTTGACAAACTGGAAGCCCTGACATCCCTGGGTGCATATTCCACAGTGTCACAGTCACTGGGGCTGAGAGATCCCCTTTAGACAGAGCATGTGCCCTCTGTAGGCATTTGCCACAGTCTCCACCACTCCCCAGTGTTCCCTAACATGGAGGCCACTAAGTTGGCTTCCAATGTTTTTTTAAATAATATTTTATTATGAAAAATTTCAAACATACAGAAAAGTAGAAGTAATAGTATGATGAACATTGTATTCATTTCTTAGGGCTGCCATAGCAAATTACCACAAATTGGATGGCTTAAAATAACAGAAATTTTTCTCTCACAGTTCTGGAGGCTAGAAGGCCAAAGTCAGCATGTCAGCAGGGCCATGCTCCCTCTGAAGACTCTAGGGAAGAATCTTAACTTGCTTCTTCCCAGCATCTGGTGATTCCCAGCAGTCTTTGGTGTTCCTTAGCTTGTGTCAGCATAACTCCAATCTCTGCCTCTGTCTTCACATGATGTATTCCCCTGTGTGTCTCCAAATCTCTCTCTCCTTTTTTTTTTGAGGAAGTTTGGCCCTGAGTTAACATCTGTTGCCAATCTTCCTCCTTTTTTCCTTTTCTCCCAAAGCACCAGTAGATAGTTGTATGTCATAGTTGCACATCCTTCTAGTTGCTGTATGTGGGACGCCGCCTCAGCATGGCCTGACAAGTAGTGAGTTGGTGCGCGCCTGGGATCCGAACCCGGGCCACCAGCAGCAGAGCGCGCGCACTTAACCACTAAGCCACGGGGCCGCCCCATACCCTAACATTTTTGATGTTGTAGCTTGTATCAGTACTTCATTTCTTTTTATTGCTGAATCATATTCCATGCTGGATAATATTCCATTGTTACCATATTTTGTTTATCCATTCACCAATTGGTGGACATTTAGATTTTTTCCAGTTTGGGGCTATTATGTATAATGCTGCTGTGAATATTCATGTAGAAGTTTTTGTATAGACATATGTTTTCATTTCTGTTGGGTATATACCTAGGAGTGTAACTGCTGGGTCATGTGGTAATTCTATGTTTAGTGCTTACTGTTTTCCAAAAAGGCGCATTCTTTTACATTCCCATCAGCAGTGTATGAGGGTTCTGACTTCTTCACATCCTCACCAACACTTGTTATTATTTGACTTTTTGATTATAGCGATTCTAGTGAGTGTGAAGCAGTATCTCATGGTTTTTTTAGTTTTTTGTTTTTTGGTTTTTGGTTTTTGTTTTGTGAGGAAGATCAGCCCTGAGCTAACATCCATGCTGAATCCTCCTCTTTTTTGCTGAGCTAACATCTATTGCCAATCCTCCTCCTTTTTTTTTTCCCCCCCAAAGCCCCAGTAGACAGTTGTATGTCATAGCTGCACATCCTTCTAGTTGCTGTATGTGGGACGCGGCATCAGCATGGCCGGAGAAGCGGTGTGTCAGTGCGCGCCCGGGATCCGAACCTGGGCCGCCAGTAGCGGACTTGCGCACTTAACCGCTAAGCCACAGGGCCGGCCCAGTATCTCATGGTTTTGATTTTCATTTCCCTGATGACTAACAAATTTGAGCATCTTTTCATGTGCTTATTGACTATTCATATATCTTCTTTGGAGAAATGACTACTCAAGTCCTTTGCTCATTTTTAATTGGGTTATTAGTCTTTTTATTATTGAATTATAAAAGTTCTTTATATATTCTAGATACCAGTCCCTTATCAGATATATGATTTGCAAATATTTTCTCCCATTCTGTGGATTGTCATTTCACTTTCTTGACAGTGTCCTTTGAAGCACAAAAGCTTTTAATTTTGATGAAGTCCAATTTATTTATCTATATTTTTTTTGTTCCTCATGCTTTTGGTATCACATCTAAGAATCCATTGCCAAATCTTAGGTCATGAAGATTTAACCTTACATTCTGTTTTAAGAGTTTTATAATTTTAGCTCTTACATTTAGGTCTTTGATCTATTTTTCACTAACTTTTACATATGGTGTGAAGTAAGAGTCCCACTTCATTCTTTTTCATATGGCTATCCAGTTGTCCCAGCACTATTTATTGAAGATTATTATTTTCCCTTGGAATAACCTTGGCACCCTAATGAAAAAATCAGTTGACCACACGAGGCTGGCCCCAGAGTGGCTGAAGTTCCAAGCACCCTGCTTCGGTGGCCCAGGTTCACGAGTTCAGATCCCCGGCACAGACCTGCACCACTCATCAAGCCATGCTGTGGTGGTGACCTACATACAAAGTGGAGGAGGATTAGCACAGATGTTAGCTCGGGGCTGATCTTCCTCAAACAAACAAAAAAAAGGAGGATGGGCAACAGATGTTAGCTCAGGGCAAATCTTCCTCAGGAAAAATAAAAAGTCGGTTGACCATAGACACATGGGTTTACTTCTGGGTTCCCAATTCTAGTTTGTTGATTTATATGTTCTTCCTTATGCCGGTTAACACACTCTCTTGATTATTGTTGCTTTCTAGTTAGTTTTGAAATTGGGAAGTGTGAGTCCTCTAACTTTGTTCTTTTTCAAGATTGTTTTGGTTATTTTGCGTCCTTTGCAATTCCATGTAAAATCTAGAATCAGCTTGTCACTTTCTACAAAGAAGCCAGCTGAGATTCTGATAGAGATTGTGTTGACTCTGTAGACCAATTTGGAGAGTATTGACGCTTAACAGTGTTAAGTCTTCCAATCCATGAACGAGACATCTTTTTCCATATATTTAGATTTTCCTTCATTTCTTTCAATGTTTTGTAGTTTTCAGAGTATGTTTTGCACATCTTTTGTTAAATGATTCCTAAGTATTTTATTCTTTTTGATGCCTGTAAATAGAATTGTTTTCTTAATTTCATTTTAAGGTTGTTCATTGCAAATGTATAGAAATACAATCAATAATTTTGCATATTGATCTTGTATCCTGCAACCTTGCTGAACTCATTTATTAGTACTATTAGCTTTTTTAGTGTATTCCTTTCGATTTTCTATCTACAAATCCTGTCATCTGCAAATAGTTTTACTTTTTCCTTTCCAATTCAATTCTTTTTCTTGCCTAATTTTTCTAGTTAGAACCTCTAATATAATGTTGAATAGAAGCGACAAGAATGGATATATTGTCTTGTTTCTGATCTTAGGGGGAAAGCATCCACACTTTCAGTATTAAGTGTGATGTTAGCTGTAGGTTTTTCATAGATACTTTTTATCAGGTTATGGAAGTTCCCTTCTATTCCTACTTTGTTGAGTCTTTTTATCACGAAAATGTGTTGGATTTTGTCAAATACTTTTTCTGCATCTATTGAGATGATCATGTAGTTTTTGTTCTTTATTCTGTTGATATTGTGTATTACGTTAACTAATTTTTGGATGCTAAACCAACCTTGCATTCCTGCGATAAATTCCACTTGGTCTTGGTGTATAATTCTTATTATATGTTGTTGGATTCTAGTCCATTTTTAAAAATTGTATTGTCTTCTTCTTATTGAGTTGTAAGAGTTATTTCTATATTACTGATACAAGTTCTTTATCAAATATATGGTTTGAAAATATTTTTTCCCAGTCTGTAATTTGTATTTTCATCTCCTTATACATGTGTGTTCTACAGAACAAAAGTTTTTTGTTTTGCTGAAGCCCAATTTATCATTTTTTCTTTTGTGGATCATCATTTTAGTGTCATATCTAAGAACTCTTTGCCTAACCCAAGACCACAAAAGTTTTCTCCTATGTTTTCTTCTAGAAGTTTTATAGTTGTAGTTCTTAAATTTATGTCTGTGATCCATTTTCAGTTCATTTTTCTGTGTGTTGTGAGGTAAGTGTGTAAATTCATCCTTTTGCATATTGATATCCAATTGTACCAGAACTATTTGTTGAAAAACTACCTTTTCGTTATCAAATTGCCTTGACACTTTGTCAAAAATCAATTGACCATAAATGTAAGGGTTTATTTCTGGACTCTTGATTCTGTTCCATCAATCTATATCTAGCCTTTTGCCAGTTAGGTTTGAACTTGGGTCATATAAGTCCTCCAACTGTTCTTCATTTTCCAAATTCTTTTGTCTATGTTAGGCCCTTGCATTTCCATATGAATTTTAGGATTATTTTGACAATTTCTACAAAAATCCTGCCAGGATTTTTACAGGGATTGTTTGGAAACCATAGATCAATTTGGGGAAAATTGCCATCTTAACGAGTCCATGAACATGAGTATCTCTCCCTATAATTAGATATTCTTAAGTGTCTCTCAGCAATGTTTTTAAATTTTCAGTGTACAAGTCTTGCACTCCTTTTGATAAATTTATTCCTAAGTATTTGTTCTTTTTGACACTACTATGAATGGAATTATTTTCCTAATTCCATTTTTTAAATTATTTGTTGCTAGTGTAGAAAAGTACAATTGATTTTTTTCTTTATACTGACTTTTTATCTTATGACTTTATTGCTCATTTATTAGTTCTAGCAGTTTGTGTGTGTGATGAGAGGGAGATTTCTTAGGATTTTCTATACACATGATCATGTTATCTGTGAATAAAGACAGTTTTACTTCTTTATTCCCAAATAGGTGACTTTAATTTCTTTCATTTTTTTCCCTTCTTGCCTGTCTGGAACCTCCAGTACAATATTGAGTACAAGCTGCAAAAATGGACAGCCTTGCCTTGTTTCTGATCTTAGCAGAAAGGCATTTCAGTCTTTCACTGTTAAGTTTGATGTTAGCTGTAGGTTTTTCAACAAATTGAGGAAGTAAGCTTCTATTCCAAGTTTGTTGAGAATTTCCATCATGATTAGGTGTTGGATGTTGTCAGAAGCTTTTTCTGTATCTGTTGAGATGATTGTGTGGGTTTTGTCCTTTATTTTCACTGTTTTTTTTTTTTTTTTATGCCCAATTTGCTTCTCTCATTTATGTTAGCATCTTGGCACCTGTCAGTATTTGCATCACCCATCTCATGGTCAAAGGTCAGCCTTGTGTTCACTTAAGGAAAGAAGGTGACCACTTTTCACTAGCCCTAGAATGCCAGTGTCACTTCATTATGTTATCTCCCAGCTCCTCCTGGTAAATTCATTATGGATGCAGAAGGCTGCTGCTTTTGCTGGTAAACTTTTCCTCTGAGGCCTGGGGCCTGTCCCTCAGCATTGAGCAGGTTCTGGATGAAGCACTCTGGTCCTGCTTGTCGAAGTGGAAGGTGTGCAACCTTCTCAGATTTCAGAGCCATTCTCCACTGAGTAAGAAGAGTCTGCTGTCCAGGCTGCCACCCCTTGCTGCCCTTTTCCTCCCTCCTGTGGCTTGTTGGAGATATGAAGGCAGAAGGCAAGGCCAGCCTGTGGGCTCACCAGTTTCCTAAAGGTAGGAAAGAGTCATTGGGTATTAGCTGGGTTGGGGCAGCTCATCCTTTTATCTGCCCCAGGCCTACTCAGGCATGGTCATTCTCAGTTACCTCAGACTGGTCTGAGGAGATGCTGGGCTCAAGGACAGAATAGTCATGCTGCTCCTTCTCTCTCAGGCTACCCAGATGACCAACCTTGGCCTCCTGGAATACCTTCCATTCACCTCAGGTGACTCAAAGCCAGCTTCTTACTGGAGCTGAACAAACCTAGGGGCTTGTCCTACATATGGGTGAGGCAGGGAGTTCACCCTGTAAACCTACATCAGAACTCACCTGCCCTTTCAGGACACCCACTCACATCTCAGCCTCATACAATCCCCTCAAGTGGGCGTGATTCTCCCCACTTCACAGATAAGGAAACTGAGGCAAAGACCAACCCAAAATTACACAGCTTGTAAGTGACAGAGATGGGATTTGAACCCAGGATCCCAAGCCCTATGCCCTTTCCATCAGTACAACGTGTTCCAAATGAAAGTCATTTGCATTACCACCTTCATGATTTTTGCCATGTCTATGTTTCTTATTGTTTACCTAATATTTTCCTTTAAATTGGGCTGGCCCCATGGCTTAGCGGTTAGGTGCACGCACTATGCTGCTGGCGGCCCGGGTTCGGATCCCGGGTGCGCACCAACGCACCGCTTCTCTGGCCGCGCTGAGGCCGTGTCCCATATACAGCAACTAGAAGGATGTGCAGCTATGGCATACAACTATCTACTGGGGCTTTGGGGGGAAAATAAATAAATAAATAAAATTTAAAAAATAATAATAAAATAAAATAAATCAACTCACTTTTTTTTTTAATTTATTTTGAAATAATTATAGATTCACTGAAAAGTACAAAAAAATGTACAGGGAGGTTCCATGCATTCTTCACCCAGCCTCCCCCAATGTCAACATCTTGCATAACTGTAGTACAGTATCAAAACCAGGACATTGATGTTGGTACAATCCACAGAGCTCATTCAGACTTCTCCAGTTATACATATGCACTGGGGTGTGTGTGTGTGTGTGTGTGTGTGTGTGTAGCTCTATGTAATTTTATTGCATGTGTAGCTGAACTGTCACAGGACTCCCTCCTGCTTTCCTTTGTAGCCAGACCCACTGCATTCCCCATCCCTAACCCCTGGCAATCACTCATCTAGTCTCCATCTCTATAATTGTTATTTCATGAGTGTCCTATAAATAGAAGCATGCAGTAAATGTCCTTTTGAGGCTTTTTTCACTCAGCATATTTTCCTTGAAGTTCACCCAAATGATTACATGTATCAATAGTTTGTTTCCTTTTATTGCTGAGTAGTATTCCATGGTATGGATTAGCACAGTTTGTTTAACCATTCACCCACTAAAGGACATTTGGGTAATTTCCAGTTTGGAGCTATTATGAATAAAGCTACTATGAATATTTGTGTATGTGTTTCTGCAAGAAAATAAGTTTTAACTGTTGGGTCATATGGTAAGTCCATTTTTAGTTTTAAAAGAAACTGTTTTCCAGAGACGCTGTACCATTTTATATTCCCACCAGCAATATGAGTGATCCAGTTTCTCCCCATCCTCACCAGCATTTAGTGTTATAACTATTATTTTATTCCATAGGTGTGTGGTGATATCTCATTGTGGTTTTTATTTGCATTTCTCTAATGGCTAATGATGTTGAACATCTTTTCATGTGCTTATTTGCCATCTGTATATATCCTCTTCAGTGAAACGTCTGTGCATGTCTTTTGCCCATTTTCTAATTGGATTGTTTGGTTTTCTTAATGTTCAGTTTTGAGAGTTCTTTATATATTCTAGATACTATTCCTTTGTCAGATGTGTGGTTTGCAAATATGTTCTCCCAACCTGTAATTTGTCTTTTCATCCTCTTATCAGTCTTCCATAGAGCAAAAGTTTTGGTTTTGGTAAAGTCCAATTTCTCGGTTTTTCCTTTTATGGTTGATGCTTTTTAAAATAAAGATTGTATACAATAAAGTATACAGCATGATGATTTGATGTAAATATATAGTGAAATGATTACTACAGTGAAGCTAATTAACATATTATCTCACATGGTTACCATTTTTTTGTGTGTGATGAGTGCACCTGAAATCTACTCTCTTAGCAAATTTCCAGTATTCAACAAAGTATTATTAAGTGTAGTCATCCTGCTGTACATTAGATTTCCAGACTTCTTCAACCTACATAACTGCAACTTTGCACCCTTTGACCAACATCTTCCCATTTCCCCCACCACCACCCTGGTAACCTCTGCTTCTATTACCCCTGGTAACTTCTGCTTCTCTACTTCTATGAGTTTGACTTTTTTAGATTCCACATATAAGTGAGATGTGGTAAGTCTTTCTGTGTCTGGTTTGTTTCACTTAACATAATGGATGGACCATGGTTTCAGTATTAAGTCTAAGAACTCTTTGCCTAGTCCTAGGTTCCAAAGATTTTCTCCCATTTTGTTTTTCTTAGATGTTTTAAAGTTTTTTGTTTTACACTTTAGTCCATGATCCATTTTGGGTTAATTTTTATGAGTTGTAAGGTTTTCTTTTTTTTTTTTCTTTTTTTTTTTGCCATTTCAGCACCATTTGTTAAAAAGGCTATCCCTCCTCCATTGGATTGCTCTTGCTCCTTTGTCAAAAATTAATTGGGCATATTTGTGGGTATCTATGTCTAGGTTCTCTGCTCTGTTGCATTGATCTATGTGTCTATCCCTCTATCGGTTCCTGTACCTATAGTAAGCCTTAACATTGGGAAAAGTGATTCCTCCCACTTTATTCTTTTTAAAAGTTGTTTTGGCTATTCTAGGGCCCTTTCTTTCCCATGTAAATTTTAGAATAAACTTGTCTCTGTCTACAAAAAAAAAACCTTGCTGAGATTCTGGGAGGAATTTTGTCAAACCTATGGATGAATTGACATCTTTACTATGTTGAGTCATCCAATCCATGAACATGGTATGTTTATCCAAGTATTTAGGGCTTCTTTGATTTCTTTCCTCAGAATTTTATAACTTTCATCACACAGATTCTGTTCATGTTTTGTTAGACTTATACCTAAGTATATCATTTTTAAATGTAATGATGGGCTGACCCCGTGGCTTAGTGGTTAAGTGCGCGAGCTCCGCTGCTCGCGGCCTAGGTTCGATCCCGGGCATGCACCAATGCACCGCTTCTCTGGCCATGCTGAGGCCGCGTCCCACATGCAGCAACTGGAGGGATGTGCAGCTATGACATACAACTATCTACTGGGGCTTTGGGGGGAAATAAATAAATAAATAAAATTATAAATGTAATGATGGATTACACTGATTGATTTTCAAATAATGAATCAGTTTTGCCTATCTTTGAATAAATTCCACTTGGTCATGTTATATTATTATTTTTATACATTGTTGGATTTGATTTGCTAAATTTTTGAGAATTTTTGTGTCTGAATTTATAAGAGATGTTGGTCTGTAGTTTTTTGGTTTTGAGCTGTCTTTGTCTGTGTTTCATATCAGGATAATACTAGCCTCACAAAATGAGTTAGGAAGTGATCCTTCCTCTTCTGTAGGCTGGAAGACATTGTGTAAAATTGGTGTTAATTTTTATTTGAAAGTTTGATAAAGTTCTTCAATGAAAGCACCAGGGCCTGGAGATTTTTTGAGAGTTTTAAATTACAAATTCAATTTGTTTAATAATTACAAGATTATTAAGATTACCTATTTAACCTTGACTGAGTTTTGGTAGTTTGTGGTTTTCAAAGAATTGATCCATTTCTTCTAAGTGCAATAATGTCAAGTTGTTTGGGGTACTCCTTTATTATCCTTTTAATAGCTGCATGATCTGTTGTAATATCCCCCATTTCATCCTGATATTTTTGATTTCTATTTTGTCAGTCTTGCTAAAGGTTTGTCAATTTTGTTGATTTTTCCCGAAGAAATAGCTTTTTGTTTCATTAATTTTCTCTATTGTTTTTCTGTTATCTTTACTATTTCCTTTATTCATTGGCTTCGGGTTTATTTTTCTCTTCTTTTCCTAGTTCCTTGAGATGTGAACTTAGATTATTGATGTGAAATCTACTACTTTCTAATGTAAACATTTGGTGCTATAAATTTCCCTCTCAACACTACTTTAGCTGCATCCCACAATTTTGATATGTTGTACTTTCATTTTCATTTAGTTCTATATTTTTAAAAAAATTTCCTTTGATATTTCTTCTTTAACCCATGGATTATTTAAAAGTGTGTTGTTTACAGAGATTGGATTGGTGGTTACCAGAGGGGAAGGGGGGAGGGAGGAGGGCGAAAGAGATAATTCGGCACATGTTTGTGGTGATGGGTTGTAATTAGTATATGGGTGGTGAACATGATGTAATCTATGCAGAAATAGAAGTATAATGATGTACACCTGAAATTTATACAATGTTATAAACCAGGGGCCGGCCCCGTGGCTTAGCGGTTAAGTGCGTGCGCTCCGCTGCTGGCGGCCTGGGTTCGGATCCCAGGCGCGCACCAACGCACCGCTTCTCTGGCCATGCTGAGGCGGCGTCCCACATACAGCAACTAGAAGGATGTGCAAATATGACATACAACTATCTACTGGGGCTTTGGGGGAAAAAAATAAATAAATAAATAAAAATTATAAACCAATGTTACTACAATAAACAAAAAATTAAAAAAAAAATCTACTTCAAATACAAAAAAAAAAGAAAGAAAATGAACTGCAGTAAAAAAAATAAATAAATAAAAATAAAAGTGTGTTGTTTAATTTCCAAGAGTTTGGAGATTTTCCTGTTGTCTTTATGTTATTGGTTTCTAGTTTGATTCTATTATGGTCAGAGCACATATGCTATATGATCTCAATTTTTTAAAAATTTGTTAAGGTTTGTTTTATGACCCAGGATATGATTCATCTTGGTGAATGTTCCTGGGCACTTGAAAAAAATATATATTTTGTTGTTGTTGCATGGAGTGTTCTATAAATGTCCATTAGATTCCTCTGGTTGATGATGTTGTTCAATTCTTCTATATCTCTTCTGATTTTCTGCATAGTAGTTCTATCAATTACTGAGAATTATATGTTAAAATTCCCAACTATAACAGTGGGTTTGTCTATTTCTCTTTTCAGTTCTATCAGTTTTACTTACATATTTTGAAGCTCTGTTGTTTGGCGCACACACATGTGGATTGCTATATCTTCTTGGTGGATTCATTCTTTTATCATTATGTATTGTCCTTCTTTGTCACTAGCAATTTTCTTTGCTCTTAAGTCTACTTTGTCTACTATTAATATAACCATTCCTGCTTTTTAAAATTAATGTTTGCATGGTATATCTTTTTCCCTACTTTTACTTTCAAGCTACCTATGTCATTATGTTTGAAATGAATTGCATATAGACCCTATATAGTTGGAACATCATTTTTTATCCATTCTGCCAATCTCTGTCTTTTAATTGGTATATTTATACTATTTACATTTACAGTAATTATTGATGTGTTAGGGCTTGTCTGCCATTTTATTATGTTTTTTTCTGTTTTTTCCCCTCTGTTTCTCATCCTCCATTGCTTTTTACTTGCCTTCAAATGGGTTAATATTCTTTCTCTGTCTTTGGTTTTTAAAAGTTTACTTATGATGTATCTTGATGTGGATCTCTTTGAATTTATCCTATTTGGGGTTTAGTAAGCTTCTTGTATCTATATTTTTATGTCTTTCACGAAATTTGGGAAGTTTTCAACTATTATTTCTTTGAACTTTTTTTAGTCCCACACTATTTCTCCTCCACTCTGGAACTCCAATGATACAAATTAGGTCCTTTGTTATTGTCCCACACATCTGGGAGCCTCTGTTACATTTTTTAAAACATTTTTTAGAGTTCCTATTTGATTAATTTATAATGTTTTTTAGTATATTGCTTTGTATAGTTTTTTCTGGTAATTGTTCTAGGTGTTACCATATAATTATGTAATTCATCACAGCCCACTGATGTTGATGTTTTACCACATTGCATGAATTGTAGAAACTATACTTTCCATTTAGATCCCTTTACCATCCTACTTTTAAAATATAATTGTCTTAAGTATTTCCTCTACATGCATTGTGCACCACATCAGATGGTATTATAACTTTTACTTCAACCACAAAATAAGTTTAAACATCGTGAGGTGAAGGATAGTTTACTACCATTTTTACCCACGCCATTTTTCTTTAATTTCTAAAGTCCCCAGCCTTCTTCTGTTATTTTCTTTCTGACTGGAGAATATCCTTTAGCCATTCTTTAATGACAAGTCTGCTACCAACAAATTCTCTTAGTTTTCATTCATCTGAGAATGTCTTTATTTCCCTCTTTGTTCCAGGATAGTTTCACTGGATATAGGATTTGGAGTTAACAGTTCTTTATTTTCTTCAGCATTTGAAAAATGTTGTGTCACTTCCCTCCTGTATGCATGGTTTCAGATGAGAAATCTGCTGTCATTCAAATTGGTATCCCTTCATAGGCAATGTGTCAGTTCTCTCTGACTGCTTTTAATATTTTTTTCTTTGTCTTTGGTTTTTAGAAGTTTAATTGTGATGTATCTTGATGTGAAACTCTTTAAATTTACCCTATTTGGAGTTCACTCAGCTTCTCGTATCTTATTTTTATGTCTTTCACCAAATTTGAGAAGTTTTCAACTAATACTTTTTTAGTCCCCCACTCTTTCTTCTCCACTTCTGAGAAAGCTGGCGCTCCAATGATAAAAATGTAGATCGTTTGTTATTGTCCCAGAGATCCATAAAGCTCTGTTCAATTTTTTTGAGTCTTTTTTCTCTCTGTTGTTCAGATTGAGTAAATTCTATTGATCTGTCTTCAGGTTCACTAATTCCATCCTCTGTCATCTCTGCTCTACTAAAGTGTCCATTGAGCAAGGTTTTTATTTTGGTTATTGTATTTTTTGGCTCTATAAATTCTATTTTGTTCTTTTTCATAAATTCTATTTTTTTGCTGAGATTTTCTACTTTTACATTTGTTTCAAAAGAATTTGTAATTATTATTGAAGCATTTTTATGATGTCTGCTTTAAAATCCTTGTCAGTTAATTCTAATATCTACTTTAGCTTGATCTTAGCATCTGTTGATTTTCTTTTCTCATTCAAGTTATAATTTTCCTGGTTCTTGGTATAATAGATGATTTTTTATTGCATCCTGGACATTTTGGTTATTATGTTAGGAGACTCTTGATCCTATTGAAATCTTGTACTTTAGCAATCACCCTGTTTAGGTGTAGGCACTAGCCTATTTCTGTGGGCTTTAGTCCCAATGATAGCTTAATTTTCTGAACCCTTGCAATGCTATTATGATCTCCTTCTTTCTTCTGGTGATGCTGAGGCTCCTGCTCAATCCCTGTTGGTGCCATATGTGAGGGAAGAGATGCTATTCTGGGTCACCTTCTGTCATTGAGGACCTTCTGGCAGGGGAGGGGCTTGGCAGAAGCCTCCTGGCCTAAGTCTCCCTATGCCACTGAGTAGAGAGCAGGGAAACAGGATTTTGCTGCTGCTGCCAGTAGGGATGAATGAGACCACCCACCAGTGCCCTGGTTGTGGAATGGAAGCTGTGATGGCCCAGGGCTTTGATGCTGCCACTGTTACTAGCAATCAGCCTTCCCATAGGGACCCCAGTTGTGGAGTGGGGTCAACTGACTTTTTCAAAACTCAAATACATGTATTACCAATTTTAACTCATCCTAAGAAACAATGGCCACGATGACATTATAAGTTTGGAAGCCCAGTTTTAAATTTTCCTCTAAGACGCATGTAATTATTGATAGAAAAAAATGTTTATCCTTATACCACCTGCAATCATTTCATGGACACCTAAGGCTACTCTGGGGATCTGGCCCTCCAGCACACTGTCACACTAAAGCTTTATATGCCCTGCCTGACAGTATGATGAGTAGAAATAGTCTCCCAAATGACCTAAGGCCATTTTGTGCTGAGAACACTTTAGAATGGGGCTTAGATGTTGTCGCCTCACCATATTACAGGCCAAAACCATGATCAGTTGAAATTCTGAAAACAGCCTTGGTACACATCAGCACTGTGCGTAGAAGCTGCATGTCTCACCGCAGCAGCAGGCCAAATGCTCACACACTTGCACATGTAGCCACTTGCATGCTGACCTATTTATATGATTGCCTGCTTACACGTTTACTTACTTACAAAATTCCTGCCCACACAATTACATGCCTACTCCCTGACCTAGTTACTCAATTATATGCTTACACACTTACCTGCTTATGCTTACCTCCTTGCACATATACCTTTTACATGCTTACACTCTTGTGTGCTAACACAATTATACACTTACTGCTCATCTGCTTATCCTCCTCCACGCTTACTCTTTTAACTGCTTGGTCACTTACCAAATTACACACTTACCACTTACACACACTGACACAACTACACAGTTATATGACTACAAGCTTACACAGTTACATGCTTATGACCCACTTATACGTCTCCAGCTCCAGATCTGATGTGGTCCCAGCTGCCAAGACACCCAGTTTAACAAGGAAAGGGGGTTGGATTTCAGGGAAGGAAGGCTCTTAGTCATGCTCCCAGCAGTCAGGCCCACTCTCGTCCCTGGCGCCTGCCTCACACCAGCCGGTTCTTGCAAGAGCCCTTGTCCACACCTCTGACAGTTGCCAACGTATTTCCTGTGGTCTGAACATTTTTGTGGGATTTTTTTTTCTTTCATCTCCATGTGTGTCAAGTTGGAAGGAAAACAACCAGCTTTGGGGGCACTTACGCATTCACTGCCGAATGAGTAGTGCCTTGTGTACATTCTTCTCCCCCATCCTTTCGTGGCTGGCCTGCTTGACTTCATGCGGCTCACTGTGGTGTGACTCAGAGCTGATTTTCAAATCAGTGGACAGCAGCTTCATGGATGGCATGTGCAGGGATCTCCTCCGGGGAAGGACACCCTGAGTGTGGCTGGTGGAGGGGAAAGAGCACTGGACCGGGAGTCCATAGGCCTGAATTCAGTGTCTGGATGGGCCTCTTCTGAGCTGTGTGACCTTGAAGGAGCCACTTATCCCCTCTGAGTCTCTGGGGGTGTAGAAAGGCAGAGACTGAGTCCTTCTGCCTTTCTCTTCTATCCCTGGGTCCTGCTGCACAATAGACCATTGCATGTTTTCCAACTAGAATAAGACTTGTCAAGTTATTCATACCCCACTGAGCACTAGACAAGCGGCATAAAAGCCAGAGAGCCCCATTCTCAAAGTGGGGTCCCCCTACCTGCATCTGAATCATTATAATGCTGGTTAAATACAGATTCCTGGGTCCCAGCACCTCTGGGGGACAGGACCCAGGAGTGAGCAATTTAACAAGTTGCAGAGAGAGAATCACTTGCACAGGGCATGGGAAGCAATTTCCACTGCCGCCTTTTCATCACATGATGGATTCTTGTTCATTCTTCAAGAGAGTTCTGATGTCACCTCCACCGTGAAGCCTTCCTAGACTCACCCCAGACAGAATTAATGCCTCATCCTCTGTGGGCTCACAAGTAAACTATCTTATTCACATTTGTGTCCCCAGTACCTAGCCCAGGAGCTCATAGCAGATGCTCATATTTAAAAATAAAATCCACCCTCCCTCCCCTGGTCTATGAGGCCCTCAGTGATCTGATCCTCCCATTTCTACCTGCGCTCAGCAGCCCCCTCAGCTCATCTCTCCCTCCTCTGCCCCTCATCCTCAACACTCCTACCCCGCTGGCCTTCATTCTGCCCTTAAACAAGCCAGGTTTTGTCCAGCCTCTCAGCCTTTGCTCTCCCTGTTTCTTCTGACCAAAGCACTCTTCCTTCAGATCTTTGTATGACTGGCTTCTTCCCGCTCGACATTCAGGTTCCAGATCAAATATCACCTTCTCAGAGACTCCTTCTCTGCCCAACCAACCCAGAAGCCCCTCACCCTCCTCACCCTCTCAGTTTAGTCTTGTCATACACTTATCATTCTCTGATCATTTCTTTCTTTTTTTTTTCCCAATATATTTGTTGTCTATCTCTCCCCAGGGAACATAAGCTCATGAGATGAGAGATCTTTATTACTTTAGCTCAGTAATTCTTCACCAGGGTTGATTTTTACCCCCAGGGGACATTTGGCAATGTCTGGGACATTCTGGGCTGTCACCACGGGGTAGGTGCTAGTGGCATCTAGTGAGTAGATGCCAGGAATGCTGCTAACATTCTACGACCCCCAGGACAAAACAAAGAATCATCCAGCCCCAAGTGACAATAGCGCCACGGTGGAGAAACCCTGGTCTAGGTCATCTGATGCCCTAGCGCCTAGACCAGCGCCTAGCAAATCTTATGCAGCACAAACATTTTTGCGGCATGAACGAATGAAACGTTTGAATTAAATGTTGGATTCAATTTTAAAATCCAAAAGGTCCTTAGAGAGCGATTAAACTCCACGTTTTCACATTCTGCTTCTGGAAGCCTCAGGCTATGGGGCGGAGTTTCAGGAATTCTGTGCACTGTGAAGAATTTTCAGCTAAACACTGAAGATGTACATTTTGTGCTATGGTCTGTCTTATATATGTGGGTTCCAATTGTCTGACAAGTTCTACTGCTTAAAAACTTGGGGGAAACCATGGTTTCAGACAGCTCCCTCATGTCACTAGCCTAGAAGCCAGGGCCCAGGACCCAGAGAAACCGGGGGCCCGTCAGTAATGCACAGAGAGCCAGGCCTGGGTCTCCTGAGTGCCCAGCTGGCCTTGGTGGCAGACTGGCCACAGCTGTGTGATTCACCAAAGACACATTTAGGAGCAAGACGATGTGATGTCGCAGTTATGAGTATCAGAGCCATACTGGGTGGGTTTTCATTCTGGCTCCGCCTCCAACCAGCTGTGTGGCCTTGGAAAAGCCACTTAACCTCTCTGAGCTTTAGTTTCCCCTGAGGATATGTAAAATGGAGATAATAACGGTACCTACCTTATAGGGTTATGATGCAGATTAAAAGAGATAATATGTGAAAAATGTTTGGAGCAGTGTCTGCAGGTAGTAACTGTCGTATGTGGAGTGAGTGACCAGCTCACCATGGTTTGCTCGGGACTTTCCTGGTTTTAGCACTGAAAGTCCTGTGTCCCCAAGATCCCTCAGACTGAGCAAAGCAGAACAGTGGGTTATCCTAGCTGTATGTGTAGGTTTGATTTTTTAAAAACTGTCTACATTAATGTTCAGTTTGACTACTAAGTATTTTTCATTACTTAGTATGTTTCATATGCTGAGCATGAAGAAAGGGTTACTAATGAATTAATTACACAGATGGGCTAACAGGGGACATCTTTAGCCTACTTCTTTCCTTTCCTTTTTTTTTCTAGAGTGTTCCCCTTGCCGGATACAGTAATACATTAGTGATTTTTCTGCAGTGACTTATGGGAGTGATCATTCTTGGGTAGTATTTTTTTAATACATTAGTGATTTTTCTGCAGTGATTTGTGGGAGTGATAATTCTTGGGTAGTTTTTTTTACACTTTAATATTATTCCCATTTCTTTCTAGGTTTATTGAGCTATAATTGACATACAACACAGCATAATAATTGGACTTAATCTACTTTCTAATAATGAAGTCAATGATGCTGTGGGTCATTTTCTATCACTTCACACAAGGAAGCCCACAGCACCTCTACTTGGAAAACACTTTCATAGCAGCTGGTTTGTTCCTTGATCTCCTCAAACAGGAGAACTCTGTTTCTTTTTGCAAAAAGTCTACATTTCCAACAGTTCCCCACGTCAGACTGAATTTTCCCCTGTAAACAGAATCTTAGAATTGGAAAAAAATTTAGGAAATATTCAGTCCAACTACGCCATTTCCCAGATGGGAAAACTGAGCCCAGAGAGGCGCCTGCTCCCTTTCCTGAGGTCATCTACTAGTAAAGGGTGACACTGGGGCTCAGGCCCAGGGTTCTGACTCCCGGGCCAGGGAGCTCTCAGAGGTTCTCAAACTGGGTTCCACACTGAGTGGTAGGTTTCATAGAGAAGCGAGTGTCGAGGGAGCGAGAGAGAAGCTGCGTCACTGGACAGCCCCAGCCCTCCCCCTTCTATCACAGAAGATCCGCTTTTACCATTTGTACGTTGAGCTTCAGCTTAAGTACCGTCTGCAAAAGGGTTCATGTGCGGAAAAAATATTTTTCGAAAGCCACTCAATTATATCATAAGATTGACATGTTTTCTTCCCCGGAAAATTTGCTCCCATGGAGAAAACTTAACTATTTCTTTGAACCATATTTTTCCCTTCTCTGTTCGGAAAAACAGAGGCATGGGCCCTTTAAAAGGCAGCAGTTAAAATGAAAGGCTCATTCACTCGCAGGAATGAGCTGGGTGAGCCAGGGCGTTGGTAACAGCTGGCCCAGATGTATAATCTCATGCCCATCACTTAGGAAAATGTCACTTAGGAAAATGCTGCCATTTGGGGCCACTTGATAGAAGTTTGGAGTGAGGGCCCAGGAGGGCCCCGAGGTGGACAGTCCCCAGGAAGCAGGATGGAGGGGGACAAACGGCAGTGAGACCATCTAGAACCCAGGCCTAAGGTGTTGGACGGGGGCAGGGGAGCTGCTGGTGAGTGATGCCTCTCCCCACCCCCTCCAATATGATTTTAAGCTGAAACAGACAAGATCCAAAGCAGGAAAACATCCTGGGTTGACCCCCAAAGTGGGCGAAAGACAGTAAGAAATGGCAAAGCAAAGTGTGCAGTGTTTGTCCATGGTGATTCTGGGCTCTCCCTCGAGTGGGTCAAGGCTTAAAGGAAGCACAGGAAGGCGTGAGCTGATTCCCCAGAGCAAAGAGGTGAAAACTCAAACTTGGTACTCAACAGGCCTGGGTTTGAATCCCGGCTCACCCACTCACCAGCTGTGCAGCCTTAGAAGAGTTACCTCACCTCTCTGAGCACCCTTTCCTCATTGATAAAATGTAGATTATAGTGGTACCTACCTTATAGGGCCAGTAAAGGATTAAAGAGGAAGGCTCCACTCCTTGCAATGCTCCTGTGCCAAGGAACTAGTTGCAGCTGCTGTTTATTAAGCACCTACTAAGTGCCCATCTGTGGGCGGCAAAGCCTGAGCTCCTCACCACCACACTGTGCAGCCTCTGTCTACTGGGATTATATCTGATGCTACGAGAGTTCAGAGTAGGGCTGTCACCATCGTAATTTGGAACCAAAATGGATTTGGGTCAGAGGACATCTCGGGAGACTCAGAGTTCACTGGTCTTTGCCGTAGGTGACTGTGTTTGGCCAGCCTTCAGCACACAGTAGGGGCTCAAGAATATTTGTTGCTTGAGTGACTCAATGATGGAAGGAATGAATGAAAACCTGAATGTTGATGAATGTCTCCTTCTGGATGGAAGGAGATGAAAAAAAAAAGAAAGAAAGAAACTCAGGAATCCATGAACATAATGTTGAGTGAAATAAACCAGATACAAGAGAATGTTCTGTGTGACGACATTTGTATAAAGGTCTAGAACAGGCAAGATAAATCTGTGGTGATAGGAGTCAGAATAGTGGTTACCTGGGGGCTGGAGGGAACAGACACAGCTGTTCCCTGTGTACCCAACATCTGTTCCCCTCTCCTCTGCAACTAGTGTAGCCACTTGATAAAGTTCTGGTCAACAAGAAGTAAGTGGAACTGTCAGGTGACAGCTGGGGAAACCTTCTTCTAAGGACTGATTCATACTCTTTCCCCCCTTTCCCCTCTTCTTCCATCCTGCACTCTAAATACAGATGTGATGGCTGGATCTCTGGCTGCCCTGTTGGATCATGAGGACTAGGGCCACACTCAGAGGTTAGAAGAGCTGGAAACTAGATCTCTGACTACTCCATGGAGCGGTCACACTAGCCCTGGACTGCTTACCTGCTCACCTCTAGACTTCTTTTACGTAAGGGAAAGAAATGACTCTCTTGGGTAAGCTGCTGTTCTTTTGGAGTTTTCTGTCACATGAAGTTTAACCTATTCTCGATGCCCAACAACCCTGTGAAGTTGATACTATTACTGTTGTGCAGATGAGGACATAAAGTTACAGATTAAATCCTTGCCCAAGGTCACGTGGCTGGAAACAGGGAGATCCTGGATGTGAATCCCACACTGTGAGGGTTGTTGAGGGCGTTCCTTCTCTGGAGGCTACTGGGCACACATCACTGTCCTCTCATGCACAGTTCCTGGGGTCCCCAGACAGCACAGCCCATGACCACAGGATTTAGGGAGTCATAATCATAGGCCCAACAATTGAGCCCCACCCACATGATGTCATTGACCAGCCGTCCCGCACCCCCCCAAGACTGTAAGAGGTAGAGTCACCTTCTCCTTTTACAGCTGAGAGAATGAAGGCTGGGGTTGCTGAATTCACTCTCCCAGCATCACAGAACTAGGAAATGGCAGAGCTGGGGTTTGAACCAGGGCTTCTGCCAGCGAAGCCCACGTTCATAACTCTTCAGCCACATTGCTGCCTCGGAAGCCATGTATTTCAGTTTCTCATCAGATTCCAGGAGCTCCTTTACAGCCCCTGCCAAATGACTGGCCAGCCTCCACTTGCATACCTCCAGTGACAGAGAGCTCATTATCTTACAGGTTTGCAAAGGAGAAGCTTGGGAGGAAGAGTTCTAGTCCCTATCTGAGGCTCTTCTTTCTCCTGCCTGGCCTCAGCCCTCCTGTGACTGCTCTACTCTGCATCCTGGGGACTTTCCCCCAGAAGTGGTCTCTCTCCTCCTTGCCCAATCCCTCAAGCTCAATGGGCAGGTTGGGGGGTCGGGGGTGGGGGGAGGTGATATCTTTTTTTTTTTGTGAGGAAGACCAGCCCTGAGCTAACATCGATGCCAATCCTCCTCTTTTTGCTGAGGAAGACTGACCCTGAGCTAATATCTGTGCCCATCTTCTCCCACTTTATATGGGACGCCGCCACAGCATGGCTTAACAAGCGGTGCATCGGTGCGCGCCCGGGATCTGAACCGGCGAACCCCAGGCCGCCACAATGGAGCGCGCGCACTTAACCGCTTGTGCCACCGGGCCGGCCCCAGGGGGTGATATCTTTACAGTGGATTTTCCCTCTCTCTCTCTCTCACCATTCCCTGTTCTTTTGAAGAGGAGGCAAGACTGTCATGTTGTTATTTGGCAACAATTCAACAAATGTAAAATGTACCTTTTCTGTGACCAGCCATCTCTGTCCTTGCCCACATGCCCAAGGAGTGAGGAAGCTCAGAGCAGCTTTGTGAGAGCGAAACCTTGGAAACACTAAGCGTCCATTGATAGGGGGCTGGTTATGACATCAGAGTGCGTCCTTCCAGTGGAGGATGCTACAGCAGTTTAAAAGGTTAGGACTGCAGTATTCACCCAAGAGAAATGCGAACACATGCCCAAACAAAGATTTGTCCGTGAATGTTTATAGCAGCAATCCTATTCATAATAGCCCCAAACTGGAAACACTCAAATATCCATCGACTGGTAAATAGATAAGCAAAATGTACTATATCTGTGCAATGGAAGACTAGCAACATAAAGGATGATCCCCCTATAGCGTGGATGAACCTCCAAACAGTTATGCTAATAAAATAAGTCAGATACAACAGACCATGTATTGTATGATTCCATTTATGAAATGTTCAGAAAAGGCAAACCTACAGAGACAGAAAGGTCAGTGGTTGCCTGGGTCTGGAGGTGAGAGCAGGGACTGACTTGCCAACGGGCATAAGGTGTTGCTGGGGGCTGGAAATGTTCTAAAACTGGATGGTGGTGATGGTTGCACTAGCTCTACAAATCTATTAAAAATCATTGAACTATATATTCACAGTGGGTGAATTTTATAGTATGTAAATTATACCTCAATCACTATTTTTTTTAAAAAAGATGAGGTTGAAATGGAAAAAGGGATAAAACATTAAGTAGAAAAAGTAAGATGTCGAACAAAATATACAATTCCCATTTAGGTAAAAAATTAATGAAATAAAACCCTCCTGTATGAACGTGAATACATGTACAAAGAAATGCAGAGAGTCCTGTCTTGAAATCTCCACCCCACACTTGTGACAATAGATACTTCTGGGGAGGAGAGTAGGAATGGAGGGCAGGAGAGGGGGACTTTCACTTTTTAATTTTAAAAAAATCAAGCAAAGAAAAAAAAAAGGAAAGAAAGAAAAGAAGCAATGCAAAAGAGAGAGGCTAGAGGCTGCAGTCCATCCTCCAGCACCTTCTTTTACAATTATTGGGCCGATAGATTTAGGGAATTGACGTTTGTAAGCAGTAAATTAATGTGCGTGGACTTAGGAAGGACTTAAGGAATGATCTAGTCCAGTTCCTTTGCTCTGAGGGTGGAGAAACTGAGGCCCAGGGAGAGACTGGGGCCCATCCAACCCCAGAGCTCATTGGGCTCAGGCCCGGGCTGAAGTCCAGGCCTGGGACGAAGCTCCCAGCTCTGCCCCCGCGCTGTACTCTGCACAAATTGTTTCGTGTCTCTGGGAAGAGGGAGTTTATAAATTTGGCCACATTTTGGAACAACAGAGCCATAAATGGACACGCCCGCAGGAGGCTGGGAGGTACCTGACCTTTGAGGCTGGGGATGGGGAGGGGAAGGGAGGACGGCGCAGGCAGACCCAGCTACGGCCCAGATTCTTGCATTCAGGGCGAAATAAAACTGGAGAAAGGAGCTAGTCCAGAGGGAGGCTGCAGACGGAGCTGGTAACATGGAGGGCCAGATGGACCCGGTCCAAATGCCCCCTTTGCCACTGTCTGGCTGGGCGACCTTGGGTAAATATCTTCACCTCTCTGAACTTCAGTGGTCACCAAACCTGGTGAATGATGAGAACATGTGGAAAGATTGTGAAAATGCAGATGACTAAGCCCCAATTCCAACTTAGAGAGAATCAGACTCTTCCAGGATGGGGCCCAGGCAACTGTATTTTCCAGAAGCATCCTGGGGTAGTCTGCATCAATAAAGAACTAGAGTTCAGGAGTCAATGACATGCAGGCTCTTAAACAGACTTCTCAAAATCATTATTTTTATTAGACTCTGTGACCCATAGATGAAAATCCAGACTGCTTAGTACGGCATGTAAGGCCTCCACGGCAACAGAGCCGCTTCACCCCCTCACTTCAGCCCTTCTCATCCATCCCTCCATTGCTTCAGCAAACAAGGCGGAGTGTCCCGCCTGCAGCCCCAGATAACCAGGTCTCAGCCTTCCCTGGGGGTCCAAAGTGGGAATAAATTCCACACCCCACAGTCCCCTTTCTTTTCCAAACACATTCACATTCACACTTCCAAACCTTCCTTCAGGCAGCTCCCTCAAACTGAACAGTCCTCCCCCACCCCAGCTAGCTTCTCTTTTGGTGGAAAACCCACCTCAAAGCCCCTCCTCCATGAAGCTTTCTTGGGGCTCTGCACGCCATCGCCCAGACTGAATCACTATCTACTCAGGGCTCTATCCTCCAAATGAACGAATGAATGAATGAGTGGAATTCCTGACTGATTTGCCTCCCGGCCCTGGCACCCAGTTTGTAGCCAATAATGTTTGTTGAAATACAATGAAATATGGATCCTCTGAGCAAACTCTGATCTGAATGCAATAACCACTGAAAAACATTCAGTCAACAAACATTTATTGAGTACCTACTGCGCACCAGGCATGTGTAAACAAGCCAGATCATTCCAGATGGGGTGAAATGCGATGAATGCTATGAGAAGGAATGATGGCGAAGTGCTGCTTCATAGAGAGTGGTCAGGAAGCCCCTTGGGGGAGGTGGCATTTGAGCTGAGACCTGAAGAATGAGACAGAGCCGGCCTGCAGAGCCCTAAAAGGGACGACCTGATTCGGGTTCGAGAAGAGCTCTCTGGCTTCTAGGTGGTGAGTGGAGGTGGGTTGGGGACAGTGGCCAGAGCCAAGTGACATGATTAACAGCAGTGTGGAGAGGTGGGGCTCAGCCACATGAAGACAGACGCCACAGGGGGCCCTGCTGCCTGGGTGGGACAGCTGACCTTACAAACCTTAGATTCTTTGATTCTCTGAATCTTATCTATGTTTTAAACACACACATACAAATAAAGAAAACAAAACTCCTCAGAGCCTCAGAAGTTGGCTAAAGCCCATAGGATTGTTTGTTTGTTTTTTAAAAAATATATTTTCCCACTGAATCTTCAGTTTTGTGTTTCAAGCAGCTGGCATTCACCCAAGGGGAGAAGTTAGCTGGGACAAACAGGCTTCCGTCCCTCTGTCATTGTCCTCTGGATCACAGCTCGTGGCTGCTAGAGGGTCATTTCCTGTGGCCTCAGCAGGACTGGGAGGGCGAGGTCTGGGGGCCAGGCCTTCCCACGGATGCAGCTGGGCCAGCTGCATTTCCCGAGAGGACACTGCGCTGGGGGAAGGGGTGGGGCAGGCGAAAGGCAGTCCCTGTGGTCAGGCAAGCAGCTCTGGCCCAACAGTTCATTACTGTCAGTTACTTGAGGTTTAACAAAACAGTGCGGTGAGGTTCCCAGGCTAGCCCACAAGAAGTGTCTATAATATTGATATTGGAGAGTCATCTGTTCAGGATGAGAGGAACCCAGCCCAAGAGAGGGTCTGGGCCACTTGATTTCAAGACTCACCAAGTTCAGGTCAAGTGACTTGGAAATGATCCTTTGAGGTGAGGCTGGGCTCTGACTGGAAGACAGGCAAACCCCTCCACCACTGCTGATCAGGGCAGGAGGCCCTGACTCTGGGACAGGGGACTGCAGGCATGGGGCCCACTAAACTCCACAACTATCCAAGCTGCGCACACCCCAAATTCTGAGTTTCTAGGTTCAGCCCCTCCTGGTTACAATCTGGTTTCTTAAACTGATGCTCTGCCCCCAGGGAGAAGGGAGAGGGTGCCAAGGCAGTGCCAGGCCCATATCTATCAAATTCCTCCCACAAACCCATGCATCTTGTACCCATGAGCATGCTCCTTCCTCCCATGCCATCTGCTTTGCTCATTACCTCCAGTAATGCTGGTTTGCTTTAGGTTCCTCCTTCCTGCCTCAGGGCCTTTGCCCATGCTGTTCCCTCCATGTGGATCACCAGGCAAAGTGCCTAAGGCACCTTAACCTTTTCCTTCTTAGAGCTAACCCCAACTAACAGTAGTGATTTGTGTAGTAATTTGCTTGATGTCGTCTTCCTCCAAAGCACCATTGAAGACGTTACACCATTTGCAACGAGGCTTCCAAGGTCACCTTGGAAAGGGAAAGAGATAAAAAAGACAGTGCATCTGAGGTTTTTTGTGGTCTAAGCCTGGAAGAGGCACACATCCCTTCTGCTCACACTTCATTGGCTGGAATTAATCACGTGACTCCTCCTAACTGCAAGGGAGGCTGGGAAATGTAGTCTAGCTGAGTGTCCAAGAGGAAGACATTTGTGCATAGTAGGTGACTCTGCCACAGTGTGGCGATGTCGTTTCTCAACATGAGAAGATGGGGGCCTGGACAGGCAAAAGTCCCTGCTATTACACTGCACATGCCCTCCACATCCTCATCCAGGGCGGAGGAGACATGTCTCCTGGGCCTGTGTCTGCCTTTTCTTGTGAACGTAAAATCAATTAGCAGTCAGCCCCTGGAGCAGACACCGCCCATATCTCCCTGACAATCACCTGTACCCACCAAAGGCTGCTTACTGCGAATGGCATTGTTCTGGCCTCAGGAGCACACTTGGGTCTGCGCGCAGCCAAGCCAGAAGTGCCGAGAGTTTTCACTCCTAGAAACAGCCCTCAACTAACAAAAGGCGGAGAATTGGTGGATAGATACCCCAGCTCCCTCACCCCTTGGTTGAGATGACTGAGGCACGCTCTACACTGTCTCTGAGAGTCCCCTCATGGGGTGGGGCTCTGGTTTCCCACCAAGATAACCGCCTTGATAATGCTTCCTTTATTGGCTACCTTCCCTTCCCTATCTCACTTCCCCAGTCCCCTACAGGGATTCCCCAGATCGCCTCCCAGATACATTATTTGCAGTTAAATACTTGTCTTAGGGTCTGCTTCCGGGAAGAGCCAAACCAAGGCAGCTCAGCAAAGGCAGGGACAATGACCCGTGCTCTTCTCCCCTACCACATCCAGCCTTGTGCTTCATGGGTGCACAGTCATCCTTTTTGACTACTTTTAGAAACACATGTCAACGGGTTGGTCATCTAGGCCAGGGCTGCTGCAGACTTACCAAGGAGAAGCCCTCGCACACTTGAAAATAAGCCTCGGGGGATTTATCTGCTCATCCTGTTTCTTTCCCACAGGCAGGAAATCCTGGGCAGGCAGAGCTTCCTGACCCGGGGGGATGTCACAGCACTAGGTCAAGGCTCTCCTCCTCATGAGAGGAAATGTTTGGGTGGTTTGAGGGGATCGGGTGCCTTCCCTACTGCCTGGAGAAAGGGAAAGTTCAGGGTTCTGGGTTCTTGTCCTCACTCTGCCACTTATTTGTTTACTGTGTCACTCTGGGCTGTTCCTTCCCCTCCCCTGGGCCTTAGATTCCCACCTATGAAGTATAGAGATGGAACAATGGTGCTCAGGATATCTTAGAATTGCTGCATTCTGCATCTCTTTGGAACTCAGATCCAGGCCAGGCACACTGCTTCACTTGTGAAAACTTTTAAGGGATTCTGGAAGTCAAAGCAGACAAATATTTTGGAAACCAATATTAGCAACAATTAAGAAGACGTAGAGTGATTTGTCCCAGAGATTAAATTTTCCATGGAAAATAATTTTAAATATATCTTTTCTCAATAAATTGGCACTCACTAGAAAATGTTCTCTTTTCTTTTTCCAGGCTTGCTCCAATCTCTACATTGCAGCCCAAGTTACCTGGCCAATCAGATCATGTTGCTCTCCTGCTGAAAACTCATCCATGCATACCTGGTGCCCAGCAGGGCCTCCCACAGTGCTTTGCACATAGCAGATGATTGATTATTGAATTGAATTTGATTTCCAAGCTACAGTCTGGGGAGATGCCCTAGAAAAGCTTGCTAGGATTGTTTCTAAAGTACAAGTCAAAAGGCTATGAGTGAAGGCCAGGAAAGCTTACCTAAGAGTAAGGTACTTGGTATGGATATTGTGGTATTGGTTTTGGTGCTCAGTTGCACTTTTAGCCTCATTTCAGATTCTAGAGAAGTGAAGTCATTGCATAAGTTACTCCAGTTAAGTGAGATGCTATTGTGCATGCTGATTATATCTGTTAGGGATGCACTAAGCTGCAAGTGGCAGGATACAGTGGCCGTAAACCATAGGACATTTATTGTTTCCTCGTCTACAAATCTGAATGCAGGTGGACACAGAGTTGTTCCACCAGCTTAGTGATGTCATAAAAGACACAAGTTTTTCCTACTTTTTCACTCTGTCCTTCTGTTTCAGTGCCTCATGGTCCCAAGATGGCTGTCACTTCTGTAAGCATCATCCTTGTTCAAAGAGGGTGATACTCCTGAGCTCTCCTCTCCTTTCTGATCCTTTTATCAAGAAAGCTTCCTAGAAATACCTCAGCTTACTTTCCCTTATGTCTTATTAGCCAGACCTAGATCACATGACCATCTGTATTAGTTATCCATTGCTGTAAAACAAATTATCCAAAACCTATTTGCTGCAATAAATACTTACTATCTCTCAAAGTTTTTGCAAGTCAGGTATCCAGCAATGGCTTAGTTAGGTGGTTCTGGATCAGGATCTCTCAGGGGTGATCTGTGCCTGAGTCTTAATTTATAAAGGTGACTGTGCAATGACATCGAGAGGTCAATGCCATTGAAAGAAAAATTTAATGTTACTCACGGTTCCCCTAGAAACAAGAGCCACAGTGTGCCACGCAGGGCCACAGGGGAAAGCACCAGTGTCGGTCAGGAGGCAGAAAGGAGCAAGAGAAGGCCAAGGGCACAAGCTTTATTGGGGTTTCTGTGGGAAAGGCAAGGCAGGGCAGGGTAAACGCTGAGAACTGGCTAGTTTGAATAATTCTAGTGGGCTCTGTGGTACAGGGGCTGTCCCTAGTTGTCCAGTACCTGGCCCTGCGTTGATTATGGCAGAGGAAATATTGGCTTGGTGTGTGAGAGTTAAATAAAGAGGTGGCCGGGACATGGACTCAGGATTGGTTGGTTTGTATACACAAGGCAGGCTTGCTGACAAGCTGTTTACTGTCTCTAGGACTTGGCTAGCCTTGGGAAAGGCAGTCTTTTCCCAGCCACCAAGGCTCCCCAGAGATGTCAAAACATCATAAAATATAGAAAATAAAAAATATGATTAATACAAGGATCTCATGCTACAGTCAAAATGTTGGCCTATGCTACAGTCATCCAAAGGCTTGGTTGGGGCTGGAGCCACTTCCAAGATGGCTCACCCACATGCCTGGCATGTTGGTGCTGGCTATTGGTGGGAGGACTTAGTTCCTCCCACATGGGGCTCTCTACAGGGCTGTTGAGCATCCTCACAACATGGCAGCTAACTTCCCCCAGAGTGAGTAATATAAGAGAGCAAGGCAGAAGCAACAATGGTTTTTATGAGCTAGCCTCGGAAGTCACTCTTGGAAATGAGTCAATAAGTCCAGCCTACATTCAAGGGGAAGGGATGAGTTTCTACCTTTTGAAAAGGAAGCTGTTGAAAAATTTGCAGACATGTTTTAAAGCCACCAGATCTTCCCTGACTGCAAGGGAGTCTGGGAAAGCGAAGGAGAACAGGATTGTCATGACTAGCTTAGACTAATCATGATTCATTGCCTCGGACACAATGCCACCCCAGACAAAAATCAGGGTTCTGTTAATGAGGAAGGAGAGGGAAGGTTGATGAGGAGATAGTTGAGAGTGTCTGCCACAATGATGAGGATAAAGATGAAGGAGAACAGGGCTGCAAGATAACTCCATGTCCCCATATGCATGGGACATATTTATACTAAAACATTATTTATTATTTATCTGAAAGTCAAATTTAACTGAGTGTCTTCTATTTTCATTTGCTAAAAATCTAGCACCCCTCAGTGGGAAATAAGTCTTCAATGGTCATGGAAGGAAGCCAGTGAGGGGGTGGGACTTCTTGGGAAGGGGGAGCAAAGAGAGGCCTCGGGTTGTCTGGGGGAGGAATAGATGTTTCAAAGCCTACAGTAGTTTTTTTTGGGGGGGGCAGTGAGGTTGAGGTCTCTTGTGGTCCCAATCACTCTTCTCTGCTGCCACCCCAACTCCACATCCACCGCCACCACCACCACCATCACCTCCACTCGGATCTCAAAACACAGCCAGGAAGCTCTAGCCAGAAGCATTTCTCTTTCCAACACCCTGAAGAACCAACGCACAAAGCAGAAGTGGGGGCTGAGGACAATGCTGCAAAAGGCATGTGAGGGGCATGGAGCTCAGAACCTCACTGTGTGACCTCAGGCAAGCCTCTCCCCTCTCTGGGCCTCCCTTTCCTTGGCTGTATAATGAAGGGTTGGTCTAAATCGTCTCTAAGGGGCCTTTTACTTGGCCTACATGTCTCCCTCCCAAAAGGAAAAACTAGAGGGAACAAAAAGACATGGGTGGTTTCTCTCGCCCCATCTCTAAGCCAAATTCAGAAGAAAATGTCCAGTGTGACATAGATTTCATATAAACAGTGGTACATTAATACTCACAAATACCCCAAAAGGAGTCCCAGATGAGCTATTTTTATCCCTTAAAACACACACACACACACACACACACACACTCTCTCTCTCTCTCTCTCTCCAACCCCCATCACCCCCACCCATAAGAGTCTCTCCAGTTGGTTTTTACAAGAAGACAAGAGTCCCAGTTAAGGATGCTAATTAAACAGCTTTGACTGTGGGCAGGAGGGAGGCTGGCGAAAACCTCCTCTCTGGGCATGATGTCACCGCAATTGTGCATTTCTCATGACCCAAGAATGTGAGTGTGTTTGTACTGCACGTCGAAGCCAGTGATGCAAGCGCAGCCTGGTAAACAGGCCCCAGACAGGCAGGGCCTGCAAGGAGCCGTGGAGCAGAGGCCTGGCGGGGGCCCAGCTTGAGCTTAACTCCTTCCCGGCAGAACTGGCTGGTGGGCCACGGAAGTTTGGCCAAGGAGCCTTCTCTACTCAGCCCGTGCTTCTCTCCCAGGCAGGATCCCTGGTGGTGACAAGCTCTGAATTTGGGGTCACCGAGACCTGCGTTCCCACCCACCTGCACCTTTTGCTTGCTCTAGGGCCTTGGATAGGTGACTTCCCTGCCCCGAGTCTCAGTTTTCTCATCTGTACAATGGGGAGAGGAATCAGGTCCTCAATTCCTTGTCTTCAATTTCACAGTCCAGAAAGCCCAGACAACCAAGGGCTTTCCTGTACACTCGAAGAAAACTCATCTGGGGGCAAAATCTGACCTGAAAGGACTGAGACTGTGCAGAATCTTTATTTATCCCACTTAAAGTCAATACCCACACTTCTCGCTACAGCAATATTCACATGTTTGATTGGAGATGGGTGGGCCCAGACCCCACCAGATAACCTTTTAAAACCCTCCAATTTCTGAATTATGAAACCCACCCAGCAGCAATAGTGTTGATTAGGCGTTGTGGGCCTGGGGTACTTGCCTCTAACTTGTTGGGAGAATTACTGAGAGATTGCCTTCTGCTGGAAAGTCAGCCCCTGAGGACAGGCTCCGTCCCTGCTCTGTCCCAAGCAGCCAGCTCAGAGCCTGGCACACAGCAGGCACCTAATCAATAGTTGTTGAATCAATAACTGATGTTATTCATACCCCACAAATTCCATGGTGGGGATTATAGGGAAACTGAGGCCTGAGCCTCTGAGCTGGCCTGCCATGGATCCTTTCCCACAGGAGTTCTGACTTTCCCCAAAAAAGGTAGCTGCTCACATTTCTCTGCTGGCCTGCTCGCAAACAGCTTGGTGACCCTCCTCTGACATTCCAGGACAGCCTCCTCCCCAGCTGGCTGGTTTGCGGGCATCGACGCGTTTTCTTTGGCAGAAGGTTCTGCTGATCTTCTTAAAAGGGGGGCCCATGCAGAAAGCCGGGGATGGGGAAGGGGTGGCCACAGGGTTCAGTGGGGGCTGAGGGGCGTCTCAGGGAGATGGGATCTGCTGGCCAGCTTGAGACTGTGGACCAGATTTCGGGACCCTCTCAAGAACTGTGAATGTGTCAGTCAGGCCCTGCCTTCACGCTGACTTAACCCAGGCCCATGCAGAGCTGCCAGGATGGAAAAGGCCTCCCCAGCATGGTCTGCTATGGGGCCCCAAGTAACTCTCTTTTCCTCTCTGGGCATGATGGGGTGGGAGAATCCAGCACCGTGGAGCAGAGCTGAGATTATGGACACAGATTTGAGTCCAAGTCCAGACTCTCCCTCGTGCTGGGCAGGGAGTTAGGGCAAGTCACTTTCCCTCTCTGAGCCTCAGTTACCTCATCTGTTAAATGGCACTGAGTTATAGGGATGTTGTCCTGATGAATGTGCCTGGCACATTGCAGTGATAAAGGAATGTTAGATACTATTACCCTTGGCCTGGATAACTCTCCGGATCTGATGTTCTACCTTAATAACAACCTCATTGTCTGAGCACCCACTGTATTCCAGGCACAGTGCTAAGTGCTTCACAAGCATTCTTTCATTTCATCCTCCCAACATCTCTCAAATCAGTACTAGTACTGTTCCCATTTTTTTGGAGAAGACTGAGGTTCAGAGAAGGACGTGACTCCCCCAGGCCAGCACAGGTGGTGAGTGGCAGAGCTGGGATCTGTCAGACTCTAAGCACCTCATACCATGGCTTCAGGAAAGATCTAGCAGCCAATTCCATGCTCTGTTCCTTGAAGCGAGAGAGTCCAGGCCCAGCTGGGCCGCCCCTGACATGGCATACGACCAGTGCTGGGGCTGCAGTTCCTCCATCTGAACCATGGGGAAGATCCTCCCTGCCCTGCCTCCCCCAAAGAGCTGAGGGGAGGATGCCAGTGACCTTGAAAAGGACTTTGTAGGATCCAAGATGGGACAGGCACTCTCAAAGGCTCAGTTAGGAGGAGGCAAGCGGGGGAATTCACCCTCTTCCGGCCACCCTGGCAAGTGTCAGACCAGCTCTGATCGCAGAGGGGCTGGAGCAGGGAAGTGGAGTGAGGGACAGCGGCCTCAGAACTGGAAAGGCCCTGGGCTAAGGGGACTACTTGGAAGCCAAGGACTGAAAGAGAAGTGTCCCAGCCCTCTCCCTCTCTCTCTCCCAGAACCTGATCCTCACCATGGTCCCTCCCTCCATTAGGAGTTGGGCAGTACTGCCCAGTCGTTAAGAACTTGGCCTCTAGAGACTGACAGATCAGGGGTCAAGTCTCGGCTCCACTCATCTCTGCTGTGTGACCTTTGGACTTCCCATCTCTCAGTATCAGTCTTCCCAACTGTGAAATGGGGGTGACAATGATAAGAGCCTCACCAGGACTGTAGTGAAGACAAGCCTTGGCCCATGGATATTGGTTGAACAGTTATCTTCTGGCACCTGGTCTGCGATCCTCAAGGGGCTTCTAGCCTGGAAGGAGAGACTGTATGTAAAGTGCCTGGCACAGGTAGGTGCCCACTGGATGGATAGACAGATGGATCGATGGGTGGATGATGGATTGAAGGAAAGAAGGAATGGAGGGAGGGAGGGGGGAAGGGAGGAGAAAAGGAAGAAAGGAAGGATGAGATGGGCGACTTACTCCAAGTCACACAGAGTTAGGCAGTAACTTTTCTTGATACCTCACACTGGGCACTGAAGGATGCATGTGGGATGCTGGCCCACTCTCATAGCTATCAGAGGTCGAGCAGGATTTGAATCCACATCTTCTTGACTCTAGAGGCCAGGCTCTGAACAACCATACAGTCACCCCATTGTGGGGCCTCTGCTCCAGACCTCAGCTGCCTGCCTGACTCAGCAACTGTGGGTGGCCTCGCTTCTGTGCGTGGGCAGCAGAGCCAGCGAGAAGCCTCCTAGTTCCTTGAAAACCAAACATGGGCAGACCAGGCCCTCCAAGCTGACCCCCAGGCTGGGCTTGCTTCTGCCTGCTCATCTGCACTGTGGGGCCCTACTCCCTATATAACCTCCTGGCTCTGCCCCAGAGGACACTGGGAGAGCTCCATTCAGATCCCCCTCCTCACAGGATCTTGTTGAGCAAGTTACTGAAAGAGGACATGTGAGACCAGTGTTTCTCATCCATGCTGCAATAACTCCTAACTCCAAGCCTTTGCTCATGCAGTTCCCTCCACCTGGAGTGTCTCTCCCTCTCTAACCAGTTCTATGCATACTTTGGTGCCCAGTGTGAGATATCAGGAGAAGTTACTGCCTTACTATAGGACCTAGATTTAAAGATGGGAAAATTGAGGCACAGGGAGATGAGGTCACTTGCTAGTAATAGACAGAGCTAGAAATAGCTGGGAAGTGTTTAGCAACTTCCCTACATTCCAATTTTTATTACTTAATCATTTCCCCGTCAAATACCCTCTATCAGCCCCTGTAAAACAACACCTGGCACTTGTCCCCCCTCTTCCAGTTTCCACATTGCTGCCAAAGTCTTATTTAGCCCCTCACAACAGCCCTGTGCAGAAGGTAGGCTAGATATCATCCCCATTTCACAGATGGCAAAAATGAGGCTCAGAGAAATAAAGTCAGTTGCCTGAGACTTTGCAACCAGCTGGAGGGGAAACCAGAGTTGGACTGTAGTGCTGTCTGACTCCCATTCCAGTGCTCTCTCCCCAACACAGTGAGCTGACCATTTTCTGAGAGTGGAGCCTTCACCTCTCCTCCTAGCCAAGCCATTCCTAGACAGACGTGAAGATAAAAGAGAAAATTAACCTGAGGTCCACTTGAAAGTGGATCTAGGCAGGACTAGTGGGACATTTTGCAAATAAAGAAATTAGGCTACCTTTGTAAATCATAAAAGAATAAAGTGAATGAACAAGGTGTAACAGTTCGAAATCAGATCATCTGCGCGTGACATGCAGGAGACCAGAACAGCTCTCTAAACCCATTAGCTCATCTCATTCACTTCGGAGGCAGCTCCTGCCCTACCATGTGCCAGGAGCTGTGCAGGGAGCCAGGCGAGGGCCCTGCCCCAGAGGAATCCTTACCTGGCCAGCGCTTCCCAGACTCTGGGATTTCACATCCCAGTAAAGTGTTCTCCCCAAATGGGCCACACCGTTGCCAACATTTTGTTATTTGTCAAAGAGCATTAAAGAAGTCACCATAAAATTTAATAAGAAGGACTAATCTCAGGATTCAGCAATTTAAAAAAAATTACCTTTATAAGTAATTCACCACATTGTCCTAATTTTCTCACTGGTTGCAGGCCAGTGAGAACTGTATCTACAATGAGCATTTGGCAATCCCCAGATGAGTGGGAGAGATAAAACATTTATGCAAATAACTCAGAGTAGCTATATTGTTTGAGTGTCTTTGCGTTGAAAGCCACATAAAGCTACTCTGGCTACCTTAATAAAGATTTATTGCAAGGGGATTTTATGGGGAGATTGGATTCTGGGGGTTATGTAGTTGCCAGTGGGGTCAACCAACTAACCACTTCCAGCAAGGACAGAAAACTTCAAAAACAAATGGAATCAGCTCTCTCTCTCTCTGCTCCTCTCTGTGTCAGCAGTCTTCTCTCTCTAGTTGCAGACAGGGTTCCTCCACGTGGTGGAGAACATGATGGCCAACAGCTCCCATGTTTCACGTCTCATGTCTCCAGCAACCAGAGAGAGACCAATTAACCTCTCAGTTCCAGGGTGGGAGAAAAAAACCCCAGGAAGGTGTCTGATTGGCCCAACTGAGTCAGATGTCTACCCCTGGACCAATCAACTGTGGCTTATTTGGGTCTGTAACAACACGGCAGCTCCTGAATGAATGTCATGGTTGGTGTCAGAAGGGGGAAGAAGAAGAGCTGGGCAGGAGGGCTGGGTGGACAATACCACAGATGTCCACTACGGAGATGATAAATGCCCTAATAGAGGTGCAGATAAAGTGTCCATAGGAGTTAAGGGGAGGAAGTCACGACTCCTAGCTGTGGAGATCAAGTAGAGCTTCTTGGAAGACATAGCATTTGAGCTACCTGGAGCATACAAAGATTCTAAATGCCATCTCAGATTAGAAGAGAAAAATGAGCACTGGGAGAGGAGAAGGTACCATCAGAAGGAGCTATATATTAATGCCTTACTTTGTCAAGATTTTTAAAAATTGAGAGATAATTCACATATCCTCAAATTGATTTGATAGTTTTAAAAAATGTTTTATTATGAAATCAATTATTATGAAATAATTTTAGACTTATAGAAAAGTTGCAAAAACAGTTCAGAGAGTTCTCCTACATTCTTCACCTCCTATACTCTCACCTAGCTTCTCCTAATATTAACATCTTACCTCACAATGATCAGAACCAGGAAATGAACACCAATACAATACTATTAAGTAACCTACAGACCTTATTTGAATTTTTCCTTTTGATCTAACCCAGGATCCTACATTGCATTTAGTTGTTATGTTTTCTTAGTCTCTTCCAATCTGTGACAGTTCCTCAGTCTCTCTTTTCTCTTATAACCTTGACACTGAAGAGTACTGATCAGTCACTTTACAGAATATCCCTCAATTTGGATGTCTGATGTTTTCTCACGACATGAGCAAGATTATGCATTTCTGGCAAGAATCCCACAGAAGTGATGTTGTACCCTTCTTAGTGCATCATACAGGGCTACATGCTGTCAATATGATTTATTACTGGTGATGTTAACATTGGTGCATTGGTTAAGGTGGTGTTGGCCAAGTTTCTCTGTTGTAAAGGGCCCCTGTGTAATTAGTGAGTATCTTGTGGGGAGATACTTAAGACTATGCAAAAATGTAAATTTCTCACCATTTACAGTTCTTTTTAAGAGTGCTATGGAATGCACACTTTCTACTTTTATTCCACAAATGTCATCTGTTCATCCTCTAAGCACTGGTCTAAGATGCATGGCTTGGTTATGTGTAGCTCCATGACCTTTCTGGACCTCAGGATCCTTATCTGTACAAGGGGTATAATTGTATCTCACCACTCGGGGCTGCAGAGGGTAGAGGAGGGCCAAGCTTGTGAAAGTGTTCTGTAATGCTAACTACGATGGTTCAGTCTCCTGAGGTGCTCAGCTCTGTCCTCACCTCCACCTACCGGCAGTCTCCATCTCCATCCTGCATGCACCCATGCCTACAGGCTCCTGTCTGCCGTCACTGGCTGGACTCCCTCATTCTGTTTGCCACGCCTTGCTTGTGATGTCATTTAATAAGTTTTGGACACACAAGGCGAGCCCTGTAGAGACTGACAATTTCCTTCTGGAGCCTCTGTCTGCAATTCTGGGAGCTGCCTCAAGGTGCTTAGTGACGGCTGGGACCTGTGGTGACAGGCAGGAGATCCTTTCTCCCATGGCAGAAATAAGTGAGAGAAGTAGGAATTGTCTTCCTCCAAAAATGCTTCAGCCTTAAAAACATCTTAACATCTATCACCAATCCTCCTCCTTTTTTTCCCCAAAAGCCCCAGTGGATAGTTATTTGTCATAGTTGCACATCCTTCTAGTTGCTGTATGTGGGACGAGGCCTCAGCATGGCCGGACAAGTGGTGCCATCAGTGCACGCTCGGGATCCGAACCCGGGCCGCCAGCAGCAGAGCACACGCACTTAACCGCTAAGCCACGGGGCCGGTAACACGAGCACACTTTAAATGAACAACTTTATAATGTGCAAGAATGAGCTCACCCTTGACCCAACCTCCTCACCCAACAGCACTTTAAATTTGAGAACAGGATTTTAAACAATCAAGAGGGACGCACAAGTTAAGTAGCAGCCCTCACTAAACTTAGCCGTTACAGTTACGCCTGGGGTTAAATTCAACCCTTTTTAGAGGCAGGAGCCCTCCATGCTTGGATGTTTCATTTAGGTCCTTTGTACGAGATTGTTGTGAAGATCAAATATAATATTGGAATTCCTACAGGGTCAAGTCAATATTGCTGTTCCCATCCTGTGCCCTGAGGGCAGCATTTTAGGGACTGCTTGCCCGGAGCACAGCACGTAGTTTGAAGGTCCCCAGCTCTGACATCAGCCCAGGTCACCCTCTGCCTTCCTTCCACCAAGCAGATGCGCCCCTCAAAATAGAGCCCCCTAAGTAGAGACCCAGCAGCATACAGGGCATTCCCTCCAGGGTACTGAGCAGTTTCCTCCTTGGCAAGTCACAGGCCTGAGTTTCTTAGGCCCATCTCCTACCTGAGGAGCCGGCTGCTGTGGGCTGGACTCCTGCCCCGCTAGCACCTGAGCAAGAATTGGTGACAGCAGCTCAAGACTATTTGCTGATTTTATTGCCATCTCCCCAGTGGACCCTGGGGAACACCCATCCCCTGGAGACCACCAAGGCAGCAGCTCTCCTGGAAGGCCTAGAAATCTTCAGGTTTAAAAGACCACCTCCCGCCCTGCATCACTCGGTTGATTCTTGTGGCCACAAACCCAAACTATAACGTGCACATGAATCCCCTGAGAATCTTGTTAAAGTACAGATCCTGATTCAGTAGGTCTGGGGTGAGGCCTGAGACTCTGCATTTCCAGCAAGCTTCCAGGAGATGCCAAAGCTGCTGGTCCGCAGACCACACTTCCAATGCAAGGCTCTAACCAACAGGCTAATCAGAAGGAGGTCTGGGAACCAAGAAACAATTTTGAGTGAACTAAAACAACGAGTTTTAGCTCTCTCTTTCTACTTTGAAATTTTTATAATCTTGATACCACTTCTGATGGCCTTCCAATAAAGTCCCCTTTTGCTCAGGGTAATCCAAGGAGGTTTCTAGTATTTGCAAACAACCATTCCTAACACCCAAAAGTGTTTTGTCTCCAAAAGTAGTGAAGGGTTACTCTTCCTCAGTTCTTCCCCTTACCTTCCGGGCCAGTTCTTCCAGCCCCAGCCATCAAAGCCTGGTTAGACCCACCTGCTTCTCAAAGGGACCAAGTCCCTTTTGGGGGGCATGTGATCATTTACATCTCCTTCAACAACACACAAGTGGTTTTCAAACGTTACCCTGGGAATTCCTCATTGCTGTCTCTCAATATGTTCCCAGAAAGAGACCTGAGGCTCCTTTCCAGACGTCAGTCCCTTGTTCTCCTCCCAGCCCCTCAGCTGTCTTGTGCATCAACTAGCTGGTGACTAATTGCTTCCTAATTGCAAACTGGCTGGCCCATTACAGTTCCCACCTCCACCAGGGACACGGGGTCATGGGCATCCTCCAGGGAAAGGTCTTTTGTGAGTCCAGTGGTTCACTTGTTCCACAAATGTGTGTTGAACCTCTTCTTTGGTGGCAGGTCTTGTTCTAGGACCTGGGGACTTGATGGTGAGTGAGACAGATCATACTTGCCCTCACAGAGCTCACGTCTAGCAGGAGCCAAAAGCAACAAATAAATCATTTCAGATAATAACTGCTATGATTAAAAAAAAAAAAAAAAAGGATAATGCAGTATAGACTGCCTGGAGCTTCAGATACATGCGCTGGGAAGGTTTTCTACCGAGGTGACATTTGAGTTGAGACCTGAATGGTAATCAGGAGCCAACTGAAGTGAAGATGAGGGGAAAGAACAGTCCAAGCAGAGAGCATGGGCAAGAGCAAAGGCTGAGCAGGAGGGACCAGCGTGGCCTGTCTGAGGAGTACTCAGTGCATCCATTCAGCCCACATGGATTCAGAAGTCAGCCATCAGGTTGGAATTGGTTGTTTAAGAATTGGAGCAGGGGCTGGCCCGGTGGCATAGCGGTCAAGTTCGCATGCTCCACTTCAGTGGCCCAGGGTTCACAGGTTCGGATCCTGGGCACGGACCTACTCACTGCTTATCAAGCCATGCTGTGGCAGGCTTTCCACACATAAAGTAGAGGAAGATGGGCATGGATGTTAGCCCAGGGCCAATCTTCCTTAGCAAAAACGAGGAGGATTGGCAACAAATGTTAGCTCAGGGCTAATCTTCCCCACCAAAAAAATAAGTAAATAAAATTTTTAAAAAATTTAAAAAAAAAGAATTGGAGCAAAACATCCCTCCTTTCCCTGTTGGCAGAGACTGAGGGCGCAGTTTACTCCCCCTAGCTCCGCCCTCAGAATGAGGAGTTATTCATCTGATTGGTCAGATTCCAGGATCCTAATTGGTCCTTGGTGGTAACAAGGATGCTCTTTCTTCAAGGTCTCAAACTCCACAGACCCACTGGGGGCTTAGAACAGAACTCCTCGGAGGGTCCACTTCAGAGGAAGTGGCTGCCCCCGGGGAATCCAGACCCAGGCTTGAGACTGCAGAGAAACAAAAATGCAGACTGCTATGTGAAATTTCCTGATTTTTAAATGTTAACGATGAATTCAAAAAGCTTTAAAAAAGCTGGGCAGGCCAGACACAACATGTCTATGGGCAGGACCTGGCCCACCAGACACCCCGGAGTGCGATGAGGCTCGGTGAATGCCTAGAGGTAGGGGTGATGAAGAGGACGAGTCAGGAAGGACACTAACTACATCCTGGATTCTGGAACGCCCTTGCCCTGCCAAAGATGTGCCCCAGGAGGAACTCACTGGCACCGGCACACATTGAGCACCTACTGTGTACAAGGCTCTGTGCTAGGTTGGGGGATACAAAGCATATGGTGAGGCTGCACCCTCCTCCAGGGGAGGGGTGGGCCGACTGCAGGAGACCTGGCTTCCAGTCCTGACTTGCCCTCCTGTAATTGCTATGTGTCCTTGGGTCAGTTCATCACCTCTGGGACTCAGCACACAGCCTATGTTGACATCAGGTTAACTAAATCAGGTGAGGGCAGATGATGAAGGGCCTTGAGTGTCTGGGTAGGGAGTTTGGGCTAGATCTGATTAGGGGGTGGGAGCCACTGCAGGTTCTTGAGCAGGGGAGTGACATTCTGAGTAAACTATTTTAGGAAAATGAATCAGGCCACATGTGCAGAGAGGAGAGGGTCGAATACCATCCAGGTGTTGTGTAGTAAGAGAGCAACTAAGGCTTATGCAAGTCAGATTTTATCACCTCTAGCTCTAAAGCCTTCCATAGCTCCCTACACCGCTCACAGCAAAGGCCTTCCTTCTTACTATGGTCCATGGGCAGGACCAACTTCATGGGTGTGCAACCTGTGCAGTTGCACAGGGACCCATACTTGGTTTAATGCTCTACTGTCACCATCTTGAAATTCTTAATAATTCTTGACAAGAGGCCTCATGTTTTCATTTTGCACCAAGGCCCACAAATTATGTAGCCAGTCCTGCCAACAAGGACCCTTTGGTCTGGCCGCTGCTCCTCTCTCCCGTCTCATTCACACCTCACTCCTTCCTTGACCCTTCAAACTCCAGTCACATTGGTCCTCCATCAATTCCTGGAGGTTGTTCCTCCTCAGGGCATTTGCATAGCCTGTTCCCCCTGCCTGGAACACCACTCTTACCCCAAGACCAACACAGTTTTTTGTTCAGCAAATTTCTTTTTATCCTCCAGATCTGAGCATAATTATCTCCTGAGAGACCAGAGATTCTCTGACATCCTAGGACTATCTAGTCAAAACAAAACTTTAAAAATAACTTAAAGTAGGCCCCACAGTGCCATGTGGCTCCTCCTTCACAGAACTCACCCTGATCTGTAATGATAACTTTACATGGGGCTCAGTTTGCTGAGTCTGTCTCCCCCTCCAGACTGTGAGCATCATGAGGTCTCCCAAGTGTCAGCGGATGCTCACAAACCTCTGTCAGGCTGCCTGCAAGGGAAGCCTCAGAGAAGGGTTAAATGGGGCAGAAAGCAGGGGAAGTCACCTCTCACCCATCTTGGACCTTTCCTTCTGGGTGGGCATAAATTTTCAGAATGCCCAGACCACACATCCAGCAGGGTCTGCTCTGGCCCCGGCCTTTCCCCAGCTGGAGCCCATTAGCTCCAGACCCTCTGGCCTGCCCGCTTCCCAGTAAGGGGACAATCCTAGAGGTGGGTTGCGAAGGGGATGCATTTCACAGAACCAAGCTTTGGTCTAAAGGAAGCAATAATGGAGGCATTTCAGACCTTTGTCAGCAGAACAGTCTTGAGTGTTTCGGGGCTTTTTGCTTATGAAGGTTTGTTGAGTGACTAATATCCAACCAGGAAAAATTTCCTTTTCTTAACCAAGCAAATAAAACCATTCATACTGCGAGAGGTAGAGGGAAGGGACAGGATTTGCACAGGACATAATATATTTGTTGACCCTAGCAAGCTAAGATCAGAAATAGCATTGCGTCTGCCCAGATGACTCACATTTATGAAGCAGGTCCCATGTACCAGGATCTAAGCTAAGCTCTTGACACACACAAGCTTCTCAGTGCTCACCCTGACCCTGTGAGGTTGGAACTATTCCTCTCTCCCCATTTTGTGGATGAGGAGACTGAAGCCCAGCGAAACTGAGTAACTTGCCTAATGCCACACAGCGAGGAAGTGACAGAGCTGGGATTTGCACATAGACTTGTCCAACCCCAGATCTATCCTGAGCCCTTCACTACCACAAAACGGCTACTCAGTTGGCTCACTGTGTGATTTGGGGCAAATTCCTCAACCTCTCTGAGCCTCAGATTCTTCACCTGTAAGTTTCCCCTTGTTTAAGCCACCTTGTGCTAGGTGCTGGAGTTAGTTCTCTATAGATGTTAATTCCCTGCTTGACCCCTCATGGCTGCTTGGTGAGAGAGGGAATGTGGCAGAAGCAACGCTTGCTGTTCTCCAATCTGTTTCCTCATCCTGGGCACACAGGAGGGCCACATTCTCATCCTCCCCTGCAGTTAATAGGGTTATGTGACTACATTCTGGCCAATGAAATTACACGTCATCCCTGGCCCAACGCAACTAGGAGTGGGTGAGCCTTTTTTGAAATTTAGGCTTCCTTTCCACATGCAGAGGATGTAGGAATGAATTTCAGGGAGCGCTTGGGGGGAGATGGGTTAGGAGAGTCCCGGCCTGTATCAAACTTTGTGTGAGTGAGAAATAAAATCAGATTGGGTTAAGGCATCAAGGTTTTTGCTTTGTTATAGCACTTAGCATCAATTACACTGAATAAAACTGTGTATCAGTTATTAATTACCACAACAATGCTGCACAACAAATCACCCCAAAACTTACTGCCTTAAAACAGCAACCATTTACTTAGCTCACGATTTCATGGATTGGCAATTTGGGCTGGGCTCAGCTAAAAATTCTTCTGGTCTCAGTTGGGCTTACTCATTCACCTGTGGTCAGCTGTTGGATCAGCTATGGACAGACTGGGACAGGCTCAGCTGGGACAACTCGTTCCTGCTCCAGTGGTCTCCCATCCTCGAGCAGGATGCAGCCTTGTTCGCATGACAGCTAGGAGGGTTCCAAGAGAATGAGCGGAAGCTACAAGACCTCTTAAGGTCCAGGCTCTGAACTGGTGATGTCACCTCTTCTGCATTCCATTGGCCAAAATAAGTCACATGACTGAGCCCAGATTCAAGAGGTGAGGAAATACTCTATCTCCTGATGGGAGGAGTTCCAAAGTCACATTGCAAAGGGGCTTGCATACAGGGAGGTAAAGCATTGAAGTCATTTTTGCATACAAGCTAATACAGGAGGTATTAGTGCCCCTATTTGACAGATGAGGAAACTGAGGCTCAGGGAGATCAAGTGGCTAGTGAATGGAAGAATCAGGATTTAAGCAAAATTTGAAGATTTCTTCATGCCCCAAGCTTCCCTGGTGACTCCACAGACTGATCCTCTTTGGCCAGAAGAGACCTCCCCACCTCTGCTAGCTGAACCTGGAATCCAGCACCCTGGTCTCCCGGAGAAGGGTCCCAAAAGTCTGGATCTTTCTCTAGGCTTTGGAAGAATGGAGCATCTTTTCAGAAATTGGAGGCTAGAGAACATCTTGCTCCAAGCCTGGAGAAGCTGTGACTGCAGTGACCTGGGTGGGGGTGGCAACAGGCCTTCCCCTCCTGGCCTTCACACATCAGATGGCCCTAGAGACCTAACTCATTGTGTGACCCAGGCACAGCCCACACCCCATCTGTGCCTCAGTATCAGGATGCAACGTGTAAAGAGACAAGAGCTCAGCCTCTGATAATCACGGGACTGGGCTCAAATCCTGACTCATTTGCAGTTGGTCCTGGGCAAATCCCTTCCCTCTCTGAGCCTCACATCTCTCTTCTATAAAACAGATGTGAGAGAAGAGGAGTGCTCACCTCGGGGGCTGTTGTGACAACTGAATGAGGGAATGCACAATGCTAATGACCTACCATCCCCAAGGTGGGCTTAACAGCTGGCAGGTGGTGTTAGTATCATCTCAACAAAACCTCCATTTTACAGAGGAGAAAACAGGGGCACAGGCAGGCTGGCGACATCACAGCTAAAGAGCAGTGATGTCGCCAGCATACTCAGGTTTGTCTGATTCCAGAAGCCAAGGTCTTAACCTCTCTAGAGTTAGTGGGTCCTGGGTTTGAGTCTCCACTCTGCCCCTCGCAGCCATGTGACCTTAGGCAAGTCCCTTTCCCCTCTGGGTCTCATTTTTTTCTCATCTAAATAAATGACTATCTGCCTATAATGCTTCCTGTATTTTTCTCAAATGGAAAAATACACGGACAGTGCTTAGCACAGTGCCCAGGACGGATATGTATGTGCTTAGCAATTGGAGGCTGCCATAATCATCAGGGGCAAGTTGCTTAACTTTCTGTGCCTCAGTTTCTCTATCCATCAAATGGAGCTAACGATAGTTTTATCTCATTGGGGTGGTCGTGAGGAATAAATTAGCTACAGTAGGCTAAGCCTTAGCACAATGTCTGGCACACAGATGCACATCATAAGCACTTGCTATTATTTTTAAAGTCCTGAAACCTGTACCAGGCTAGCAGGAGACGATGGGGGACCGCAGCCCCCCACTGGCTGTGGCTCCAAGCATTGCCTTTGCTGCCATTCAGCTATTATTAGGCCCAGCGTCTTCATCTCAAATCCAGATGGGGAGCTAGAAGGGCAGGCAGGGCCGAGCCTGGCTGGCGGATGGCTGGGAATACTGCTGGGAGGCCGGTTCGGGTTTGGGCCCCACCCGCCTGCCCTCCCTCGCCTGCAGCGGGTCCAGCCGCCACGTCTACACTTGGCTTTGAGGTCTGCACCGAGCACTCCCTCCCACCGTGGCCGCCTCCTCTGGGAAGGTTCAGAGTGTTTCCCAGCCTCAGCACTTTTCTGCCTGCCCCAGGGAGGCCAGTCCTGCGTGGAAACTATGAACTGGACACTGCTTGCCTCCAGAGCCTGCAAAGGGGCCATTCACCCTCCTGTTTAGAGGTCTTCATGCCTCCGATGAGGCCTACTGGGTCTACCAAAGGAAACAGGCTCACACAACTGGGTTCAAATCTCAGCCCTACCACCAACACGCTGTGTCAACTTGGACAAGGGACTTCCTCTCTCTGGGCCTCAGTTTCTTCATCTGTAAAATGGATATAATCTTAGCACCTACCTCACAGGGATGTGGTGATGATTAAATGAGTGAATGGCACACAGTAGGCCCTCAATTTGTGCCAATTATTGTTATTCCATGCTTGGGTATGCCATGCCCTGAGGCAGAAAAAGGGATTTGGGAGGCTGGGGATCTGGGATGCAGAGTGGCTCCACTCCCAACTTGCTGTGTGACCTGAAGCCTTTCCCTTGCCCTCTCTGGCATTCAGAATACCTGTTTGGACCACGAGGTGGGCATCCACGACTCTATGATGCCAAGATTCAGCTGCTGTGCTCACAAGTAGTTAAGAAATATGACAAGGCCCCATGTGGGCAGAGATCCCAAATGGCAGCGTACCATAGTCAAGAACAGGGTTCTGGGTTCAAATCCTGTGTGAGGTGCTGGTGTGGCATAGCCTCGCTAAGCCTGTCTCCTCATCTGTATAACGATGGTCCTACCTCACAGGGCTCAAGCTGTGAGGGTCATGGTAATAACAAAATTGCCACTCATCTATCAAAAGGGTGATCTACAGCCAGGCTCCAACCCACTGGGCAGCAATTACACAAGGCCCCTGCAATGAGCCTAGACGATGTCAGGCATCAGGGAACCCCCAGAAGTCACAAAAGGTCAGGCCAGCCCATCCAGAACCCTCTCCTTGGTCCAGCAGGCTGGTCTCCTGGGGTTCATCACAGCCCGGTGGGCATCTCAGGCCCCCTCCTCCCTCCTAGGGTTCACTTGCCTCCAAGTTTCCTACACTGAAGGGTCACTCCTTTCCCACCCCTCAGCACATGGGACCGGGCCCCCTTCTTTTCCTCCAAGGCCAGAAGTCTCTTTGGCACTGTGGCTCAGAGAACACAGCAGCTGGATGACATCATAGAGGAGACAGCCTTGCCAAACTGGTTTGCCAAACATGACCTTGGGGGGCCTCCAGTTCTGCCCAGGAGGAGGAGGATCACAGCCCTTAGATCTAGCCAACCCAGCAAGAACCAGTTCTCCTCCTCTAGGGACCCCATGATTCAGCCTCGCCTACCTGACTTTTCCCCAACCAAGTCCTCACAGTCCTACCTCCCTTCCTTTGCTCATGCTGTTCTCTTCTCCAGGTTGCCTTTCCCCACCCCCTCAGCATGCCAAACAGCAAGTGAGGGCTTTGTTCTCTACAACTTTTAGAGTCCAGGTACCATGTCTCCCCCTACTCCCACTAAGCTATGAGACCCCAACAGCAGGCCCAACTTGGACCCATCTCTAAGTCCTCCATCCCTTCCATGGTCCAGCAGCTCCTGGACTCTCTCGTAGGCCCAAGATCTTGGCCTTGGCTGGCCTCACAGCCACTCATAAGCACATCCCAAGGTGCGGTCTCCCTCAAAATCTTGGAATTTTATGTTGTCTAGTCTGGGGGGACAGGGCTTGAGAGAGCTCGGGCCACAATTCCACCATGTGCAGATGAGAACACTGAGGCCCTGAGAGAACCAAAACTTTGCCTGGGGTGGAGCCAGGGCTAAGACCATCACCCCTCTTGCCTCCTGACCCCAGGCCTGGGCTTTCTCTGTAGGACCCTGGCTCAGGGTGATTCAGGGACCTGGCACTGCCAGCTTGGTAAAATATTTATTCTCAGACTCAGGCCCTGGAGCAAAATATTACCCTTGGCCCCTGAACTGCTCCAACCGCTCCCCACTCTGCCAGTCCACTGCTGGACCTGAAGGAACCGACCTTTCCGATTACAATCCCTTACCCTGGTCGGGCCTGAAGCAGAACAGTCTAATCCCCTCATTTTACAGATGGACAGACTGATGCCCAGGCCTCCCCAGTGCCCTCAAGATATGTTTACTCTGCTCGTCTGGCATTCAGGGCCCTTCACAGATGGGACCACCTCCATCTCCATTTCCTGCTCCATCCACAGCCCATCTCTCCTCCTTTTCCTACTTTCAAACCTTCTGGCCTTTACTCATACTGTTCTTCTGCCACAAAAGCACTTCCACGCCTTTCCCCCTCTTCTCTGTGGGATGGATTTCTTTGCACCCTTCCTCAAGGATCAGTTTGCACATCACTTCCTCTGAGAAGTCTTCCAGATTTCCCCCATCCTAGAGGCAGCAAGGTGGAGGAAACGGGCTTTGGCATGGGGCAGAATTTCACTCAAGTCTGAATGCCATTACCAGCCCGAAGTGCCTTCACCTCCCTGAGCTCTAGCTTCTTCCTCTGTAGAATCCCGATAATACTTATCTTGCACAGTGGTCAACTTGCAATAGGGCAAATCCTGTGCCTGACATGCAACACGTGCTCAGTAAATGCTAGAACCCTCCTCACGAGTTGTTTACTCCTTTCCGGACTGTGGCTGCAAGCTTCCCCAGCACCACCCGGCTGCCCTTTAATCTTTGTTTCACCACCACTGCCATCCCGCCTCGCCCCTTGCAGGGACGAAGGGAAAGAGGCAGGCAGGCAGGCACGTCTGGAGGAGGACCCCACCCCTGAAGGCTTGATTGCGAGGAGAGACCCACTCATCTCTTCCGGCACCGCTGAGAAGCCGTAGCGCGTGCGCGTTACATTAAGTTCGACCGCACAGATTCACCTGTGCGGTTCCTCCCAGCCTGCGAGGGGCGGAGATAGCACGAAGCAGGCCATTCATTGGAGTCGACAGCCGCCACTCAGGCAGGCCCTGAGAATCCCAGGACGCCTACGTGTGCCCCGCCCCAAGGGGCCGTTCCAAGGGGCGCGCGAAGTTTGAAGTAGGACTGAGTTGGAATTGGAGGGCGCTGACCCTCGTTCTGGAGAATAAGGTGGCGCCTAGGTCAAGTAGAGAGGACCTAGATGGGGCCTGCCCAGGAGAAGGGGACCTTTAACTATAGCCTCCGAACTGGGCTCTGTTCATCCCTCCTCCCGTGTAACCTTGTCTCTTCTCTCTCTGCACCTTGGTGTTCCCATGTGTAAAATGGGACCATCTATCAGGGACGCGGGGATGAAATAAGATGACACCTTTAAAAGAGTCTCGGAGTGGATACTGGCCCCTCTCTAGATGGCAGTGAGGTGGGGTGCGTGGGTGGTCACAGAGGATCTGGACTGCGGGGCTGAGAGGCTCTGCTGTGGCAACAGGCTGAAACCACTTCCCCACAACCTCACATCATAGTGGCCAAAAGCACAGATTCTGGACTTAAAAGGTGCTGGTGTGAATCACAATTCCACTACTTATCAGCTTCCACTACTTACTCATCTGTAAGGCGGGACAGTAATCCTGGGCTCAAATGGTTGTTATAGGGATTATATGCCTGGTACATGGCAAGTATAAAATAAACGAGTTGATAATATTATTTTTATTTGACAGACAGGACTCCAGACCCCACCTCCCAGGCTCCAACTCCCTTTGGTCTCCATGGAGACCTGTGGGAGGCTCCTTGACCTCCAGCGCGGGAGATGGAGTGGCTTTCCCTAGTGAGTCTGAGCTCTTGGGTCCCCTTGCTGACTCCTTGTGTTGTCTTGGGTATGCTGGCTCTCTCTGGGCCTCAATTTCCTCCATTTGTTGAATGCAAGTCTGGACTCCGTATTCCCTAGTTAGAACTCGAGCTTTCCAAGAGGTTGACCCTGAGGGGGCTGGAAGGGAAAAGCATGACAGATGAGGGCAATGTCTGTGCAAAGGTGTGTCGGCTGCGGAAGAGGTGTTACGTGATTGATCCCGCTTTATCTGAGAGGGACCCTGAGATGCTCCAACATAAGATCAAGGTGCTGCATGTCACTTAGTCCCTGCTCTGAGGTGGCCCAGACCAGGTGTCCCGAAAGCAGCCTGGGGGCGGTGGCCAATCCCGGGCACTGATGTGAGGAGGGGGCGGAGTCGGGGGAGGGGACACGGTGTTACGAACAAAGAGGAGGGCGGAGAGGGGCCGTCCTGAAAGCTCTGTGACTCGGACGATCCCGGGCCACTTACCCCGGCTTTGGGCGCGCTCCCCGACTTTGGCGCAAAGCTGCGTCCTCCTGCCGACGCCCTCTCGACCAGCCAAGGCCGAGGCGGCAGTCGCCCCAAGACTACAATCCCCTACAACCCTGCCACGCGAGGGGCGTGGCCTCCCCCGAGGGGGCGTGGCCTCCCCCGAGGGGCGTGGCCACCAAATTGAATTTTCCCAATGGGACACGAGGGTGGGCCGGACCCTCCGGAGGATTGGCTGGCGCGGCGGCGCGGGGCGGAGCCAGCGGGGCTGCTGGCGCGGCTGGACGGGCGGCGCTTGCACAATCCTGAGGACGGTTGCTGAGCGGGACTGGGATCCCGGTCGTGGCGCTTTCCGCCTGACCGTTCCTAGTCCATCTGTCGGATCCCAAGCGACCTAACTTGAGCCCGCGCCAGACGGGCGGGCCGGACTGAGAGGTTGGTGTGCGGGCCTCCGGGTGGCACCAGGACCCCCGACGGGTCCCGGGGTGGAACCCGGATATCTGGACGTGGGTTCTGGGACTCCCAGACCTGGGAGCCCCCACCCATCCGCGGGGGCTCTAAGCCATGGGATAAGGTTCTAAGACCGCGGGGAAGGACGCCCACGGACCTCCAAGAGGCTCCACGACCCCCAGGGGGGCTAGTCTGTGGGGGCAGACACCCTGGGGAAGCCCCCACATTCTTCTGAGGCCTCTCACAATCTCCGGGGACCCCAGACTGTGTGACAGGGAGCCACGGGACGGGAATGGGGCAGCGGCGGGAATCCCTGAGGAGAAAAAGGCTTCCCACAGCCCCCGGGCATCCTAGATTGCGCATCAGGGACCCTGCCCCTCAGGAGACAGGGGGGAATATGAATGTCCACAGCAAATAAGTCTGATGATTGCTGAATGACACTCTTGGGGCGGGGGTATCTCAAAGTAGGTAGATAAGAAGCAAGGACCCCAATAGAAGGAGGTTGGGAGGTTGACACCCGCCCCAGCCTATGGGCTTGGGAAAAGCAAGCATCGACTTGAACAGGCAGGGTCCGATGAACCCCAAATGTGTGGATTAGGATCCCCCCAGACCCATCCACCGGATGGGGTGATTCGACAAGTGACTGTTCTGGGGAGGGGGAAGGGATGACTGAGGGATGAATCAACAGGAGGGAGGACAATCCTGGGGCCATTTCAGTCACCGTACATTAACTAAGCACCTATGGTGTGTCAGGTTGTGGGCCCTCAAATTCCAGACAGACATTAGAGCTGCAGAGGAAGGAAAGAGCTGCACTAGCAGGCTGGGCCAAGATTTAGGGGGCTCATTTTGATGGGCAGTAATGGGGGAAGGGAGCTTCAGAAGCCAGAGGTGGCCAAAATTTTTATTAAATCCACCCTGCCCTCTGGGTCTTTGGGATCCTCCTTCCCGGTGACAAATCCCTGGCCCTCTCCAATACTCAGTTTGCTTAAGTCCAGAGGTTGGACGAATCAGCTTCTGAAGGCCCTACCAGCTGGGGAATTGAATTCTAAGTGTGTAAACAGAGAAGCTGGGTGCCTGGACACCTGGCTTCATGAGGTCAGGACAGTTGGTATCAGGGGGAGGGCAAGAAAGAGAAGAGTGGAGAGGGGTGTGTATAGAGTGCTGTCCTCAAGAATTGGAAGACAGGGTGTTACCTCCAATGGCTTAAGTCACCTGGGAAAATGAAAGTGGCAGTGGCAGCTCAGCCCACAGCCAGAGGCTGAACTTTCTGGGTGGTTGGGGGCTAGACAGGCCCTGGGGATGGGTGGGTGGGGCAGGAAACTGTGGAGTCTGGCGGGCACCCCCTGGTGGTGAGCACAGCTGGGGTGAGCTTTGCTGGGCCCAGGCTTCTCAATCTAGGTCCCGACCCTCCCTGTTTGATGCTTAGACAGGGTGAGGGCCCAGCTTAGGCCACACCGCAGGTTGGTAGTCAAGTTGGCTGGGCTGGAACCAGGGATTCCTACTTTGGTTTGTTGAGTTTTCCAGCACACTACCCTAGGACAGAGGGCAACTCCCAGCCAGGAGCTACATCACAGGTAGCAAGAATGGGACACCAATGGATGATCATGGTTTAGAGGGGGGAAATGAGGCACAGAGCCTAAGTGCCTGGAGTTTCTAAAGGTCCCAGCAGGCCTGATTTATGCCTATCTGCTGCAGAATTCCCTGAGCTGGTGTGAGGTGCTACGGGCACTGGAGATCGTACCAGGAGGAGACAGACGGAGCTAGGGGCCAGCAAGATGGCGGACGAGGCCTTAGCTGGGCTGGATGAGGGAGCCCTGCGGAAGCTGGTAAGTGGCCCTATCATCCCCACTGTGATGACAGGCAAGCCAGGCCAGAGAGGCAGGGCCTGTCCAGGCTACCTCTCAGCTGACAAGAGGAGGTAATGGAGGAGGGGGCAGGAGGAAGGCTCAGGGGAACAGGGTTAGGCCTGTTCCAAGTGGCTGATGCAGAGGCCCCAGTGGCATGTGCCTGTCCATGGCAGGTGCCAAGGCCTGGCCCCTCCCAGCCCCCCACTGCCACCACCTGTTTAAACAGGAACTGCTGAGGACTCGCCCATGTGTAGCCACAGGTGTGGGGAGGCTGGATTTGCCTCTCCCAAGCAACAGCCTGGGCCGTGCCCACCCCTGGAGGCTGGCCCAATGATAATAGTAGCAGCAATGATTAACAATGCCAGGGCACAGCAGGGGGCAGGCTGGGTGCTGGGCACACCGTCACAGCAGCTCCGAGAGCCAGGAGGACACTGTGGCTCAGAGAGATGAAATCACCTGCCCAAGGTCACCCAGCTAGGAAGAGCGTGTGCCAGGATCCAAACAAACCCCAAAGGGGTACATTGGGGACCAAGAGTCCTGGGTAAGTCAAGGTCAGAAGAGCCCATAGAGAGAGACAGCCCTTGGGGGCCCTTATGAGCTCTGTGACTTCTACTCTGTCATTTTTCCACTATGAGCCTCAGTTTTTTTTACCTGTAAAATGGAAGGGGGGATGTGTGTGAACATAATATCTAGGTCCTAGAGTTGGCATGGGGATGGAAAGAGGAATGGGCCCAGATATTGGGTTGGAAGAAGGATGGGCCCACTCTATCCCCTTTCCCCAGCTTCTTGAGTGCCCCCCTCTAAAGTCCCCCCCTCCCACTACCATGGGCAGAGAGGCTGTGGGGTAACACAAGCGCAGGCACGTGCCCACCAGCAAGGGCAGGGAGCAGCTGAACTGGAGGAGGGGCCAGAGCCCCACCCACCAGCCCCTGACCCTTGTCCAAGGGGGGAATTAAAGATTTACCTTCCCTGGGAGAAGGCAAGTGACCCAGCCAACCCCCATACCATTCCTCTGGAGGCAGAGGCTGGAGCCAGCCAGCCCAGCCCAGTCACTGGGCAGGCCTACCCAAGGCACTCAGCCTGTGCGTCCTCCGACCAGCACCTGAGACTCTCTTGAGTGTCTGCCACCGCCACAGCCGGCTGTGTGCAGCCTGGAAGGGATGGGTTTCCAAAGGTTCCCACCACGTCAGCTCGATCTCCCTTCAGGAAGTCAGAATCGTAATGCGGGTAGTAGAGGCAGAGCGTTCCAGAGAGAAAGCCAGGTCTCCGCGCATCCCCGTCTCTAGGGGTCCATTCTGAGGCTCAGGGTTCTCCAGCCGCCATCCCCCACCCTCATGCGGGGTTTGGGCGCTGGAAAGGGGTTTCAGAGAAGCCGGAGCGGTGGTTGTAGTCAGCCCCACCCCGCCCCGCTCCCAGGAAAAGGACTAATGAGACCCCGCCCCTCTTCTCCGGACCACGAAGCCGCCCAAGGGCTTTCCCACCCGGGACGGTTCCTCCACCGCCGGACGCCGGCCATTACTGCTCCCGGGCGCTGCCGAGGGTCCCGCCCCGCGCCGTCCCGGCCCCCGCCGGCCTCGTGGCAGGAACGGGGGTGTCCCGAGCCGGGCTCCTCCCCGCGGAGCCGGGCCTTATAAGGGAAAGCTGGCTCGCGCCCCAGCGTTGGGCTGATTCGGGTATGGGGTAGCCGCTTCCGGCCTCTGCTCCCGCACATTCCTGAGGACGGGGCGGGAGGCTGCGCGGGATGGGGGCACCTGGGGACTTGCGCGCCGCGTGCCCCTCCGCCACATCCGGGACGCTCTCCGCCTCCGGCCCGGGTTGGAGTTCGGGCTCCGACACTCACTAGTTGGGCGACCTGGGGAAGCTTCTTAAGTGCTGTGACCCTCGGTTTCCTCTCTGTAGCCGAGGATCTTAAAGCAGGCGGTAGAAGGGTTTCCCGTCTGGCTCCCCCTCGGCGCCTGGTGCGGGGCTGCGTGGGAGACGCGTGGGCGGTGCCTGGGGCGTGTCGGCGCGTGCGGAGCCTGCGGGCCTTCAGCGCCCCCTGGCGAGGCCTCGCTCCACTGCCGGCCTGTCGCCACCGGTAACTAGAGGAGCTGGGACTGAGCGAATGCCTGGAAAGTCTCCTCCATTGTGCTGGTGGGGAGACTGATGCCCAGAGAGACGTCAGAGCCTGTTAGACGCCCCCAGCAGCGAGGGCAGGAAGTACCCGGAGGCCCGGCCCCCCGGGAGGAGGAAGCGCCCTCTTTCCTCCCGGGAGAATTTCACTGGGCAGTTTCGGAAACCGCCCCATCCCCTTCCCCTTCCCCCTGGTGGACAATGGCGCTTTGTACTTCCTTCCCTCCCTCCCACAGCCCCCTCCACAAACGGCGGTGGGGCCTGAGAGGGCTGGGAACACAGGACACACAGCAGGGACACTGTGGGTGGACCTTTGCCTCGAGGCCCAAAGGGAAGGGTCATGCTGGAAGGTGACCAGTATATATGAGGTTGTCCATTTCCTAGCTCTGCCCCACCTACTTGGCGCGGGGGGGCAGCGGGGGGGTGCGGAATCAGACAGAGGCTCCCATTTTCCAGATGGGGACACTGAGGCTCCCAGGGGTTGCAGAGGTGGCCAAGTTCCCACATCAGGCTTTTTTCAGAGACAAGGACCCCATCTCTGGAGCCCAGGGCATTGGGAAGGGGGACCCAGGAGACAAAGGGCTAGTCATTGCATCTCTGAGCCTCTTTACTGTGTGTACAGGAGGGGCTGGACCAGCTGTCCCCTCAGGCCCCCAGTCTCCAAGTGTACCAGAGGGCTCTGGGCCTGAGGCAAGGCCAGGACTGGGGGATGGGAAGGTGAGCATCATTTTCCTTCCCTCTGCTATAATAGGTCCCCTTAGGCCCTATGGCATCTCTAGTCTAAGCTAGAGGGATCCCCAACACAGTACCAGGGTCTTCAAGGTATCTGCCATGACAGACAGACCCCAGCAACAGAGCTATCCTCAGCCCAGGGCAGGCCCCAGAGTCAGAGCTGGGTTCAGATCCTGGCTTAGGTCATTTGACCACAAGAAAATCACTTCTCCTTCCGGAGCCTCACTTTCTTCATCTGTCAAATGGGAGTAATAAAGTACCTAGGGTTTCTGTGAGGTTAGGATAAGTGGGGGGCTCAGCATAGGATCTGGCATACAGATTCTCAATAAATATTACTGATGCCTCTGGGTATCTTGTCTTCATTTGCCCTCGCTTCTCTCTCCCTCCTCCTGACTGGCTGGAACCAAGCAGGGGGTGATGCTTATTGCATCCTCAGCTATGCGGAGGAACCCTAAGTCCTATCCCCATCCCCACCCACTGCCTTGAGGTGGTGGCCATTGTCCCACGTGGCAAATCAGAAAACCAAGACACAGAGAGGTTAAGGACATGCTCCTGACCAACCAGCCAGCACTGGACTGGGCTGGAGACAGCTAGGGGTTCTGGCCTGAGCCTCAGGGGACCCTCCCATAGCTCCTCAGGAATGTGGAGCCTGAAGGGACCCTGAAGGGCTCTGTCCCCAGGGCTCTCCCTACTCTCTTCAGACTGGGACAAGTGAGCTCATGGCTGAGTTGGGCCAACTCATACTCCCTGCTGAAACCTATCCCCCCCACGTAGCTCCCCCATGGAGCAGGAAGGTATGATGAGGGAGGAGGCTAAAAAGGAAACGGGTAGGATTCCTGGGCCCTACCCATGAATGATTTGGGGGGTGGGGCAGAGGAAAGCACCTTGCCTATAGTTGCTCCCATCTGGCTTAGACCTGCACTGGAGGTTTATCTCTGCCATTACCTTCCTGGGGGCCCTGGGCCAGTCCTCTCTCCCTTGAGCCACAGTGTGGGGGGTGGAGGTGTGGGGGAGGCAACAGGATTGGCTCACTCTGCCCAGAGAAGGTGCCCTTTCCTGGACCTGGTTAGACTAGCCACCCACAATTTCCTAAGGACTGAGGGGCTAAGAAGCTGTTGGGAGCACCTGTCCCCTTGGATGCCCTCTCTAGGCCCCTGAGTGGCCCCTGTCTTGGGGACTGGCTTTTCCACTCTGGGCCCTGGCCCCTTTGACAGTGACTAGGGCTGGGCCAGTGCAGGGAAAAAAATAGCCCCCAGCCAGGCGGGGAGCTAGGACTTCTGAGCACCTGCCTCTGCCTCAGTTTCCCCATCTGTCCAATGTGGATAAGGCTTCCACCCCCAGCAGGGCTGTGGTGCTTTGGGACTAGAGCATGGGAGTCTCCCTTGCTCACAGGGTGGACTCCAGCTACCAAATCACTTCCCTACATAGGGACTCATAGGGTAGCCTCCCTCCTCCTGCCATGACTCCCTGGCTCTCAGGGGTTTGATGAAGGGCTCTGAGGGCAGGAAGGAGTGCCTGGACAGTGGGCTATCCAGGAGTCCTGGCACCATGAGCTGGGTCTTCCCAGGGCCCTGGGTGGGCGGCAGGCACATGACAAGCTTGGGGCAGAGGGAGTGGAGACAGACCACTCATTGTGCCCCAGGATGAGCCGTAGGCAGCTGGTGCCCGCCCTCCGCCCATGGCGGCCAAAATGACCTGCCCCTCGCCCCCGCCTGCCCTGCAGTTGGAGGTCACAGTGGATCTGGCAGAGCGGCGGCGCATCCGCTCTGCCATCCGGGAGTTGCAGCGGCAGGAGCTGGAGCGTGAGGAGGAGGCCCTGGCATCCAAGCGCTTCCGTGCAGAGCGGCAGGACAACAAGGAGAACTGGCTGCAGTGAGTGACCGGGGGTTGGACATACAGGTGGGGCACTATGTGCCAGGGCTCAGCTTGTGTTGTGCAGGCGGCCATGAGCATGGGTATGTCTGCTGCCCCTCTGGATGTACAAATGGCAATACAGGCATGCATCTGGAATACACAGAGATGTTTGTGGGCCACATGCCAGTCACGATATCCTGGCCACACCCCTGTGGACAGCACATCTGAACATGTGGTATTAGTGCTCACATCCATGGGTATGCATGTGCCCGCGTGTAGCCAGAAGATGTGCAAAGATACATGCCCCTCTGCCAAGGTTCTGGGTACCCTGTCCCGGCCCCTACCTTCAGCCCACATCCTCCAGGACCTGACCATGGCAGTGGGGGTGACAGTCATGATGTTCCTGCAGCTCTCAGCAGCGGGAGGCCGAGCAGCGGGCTGCTCTGGCGCGGCTGGCAGGGCGGCTGGAGTCCATGAATGACGTGGAGGAGCTGACAGCACTGGTGAGGCCCAGGCCAGGGCAGGGGATGGGGGCAGGGCAGGTGAAGACCTAGACTCCAAAGCCCAACACCCGTGGCCTGCCTCTCACCCACAGCTGCGAGGTGCTGGTGAGTATGAGGAACGCAAGCTGATCCGAGCTGCCATCCGCCGCATCCGGGCCCAAGAGATTGAGGGTACGTGCCCTGCCCTGCCCTGCTGCATGCTGCCCACAGCACCCCAGCCACTTACCTGACACTTTTCCCTTCCCTTCCAGCCGCCACCTTGGCTGGGAGGTTGTACAGCAGGCGTCCCAACAGTGGCTCAAGAGAGGACAACAAGGGGCGGGCAACAGACAGGCTGGAACGGTGTGAGGTAAGGGGTGTGGACGAGGGAGAGGGTGGGCCAGTGTCCTGTGCCCACGGATGCCAGCAGCACAGAGGGCCTCTGTGTCTGCTAGACTGGTACTTGACTGAGAGGGGCCCCCCAGCTTGTGTTTGGGGGACATTAGGGCTCTATCTCAGGCCTCTGGCCACATCTCCACCACTCCAGACTTTGTCTCTACCCAGGCCTTCCCCTTAAAGCCACCCTGTCTACACTGCTCCCAAATCCCTGTCCATCTCCCATTGCCACCCTTGTTGACCTCCCTGCTGGCCTGCCCGCCTCCACACCTACCTTCCGCACCCACGCTGCTCATCCAGCCTCTGCTCAGCAGCCAGTGGAATCTCCCTGAAATGCAAATCTGACCCTGGTACCTCCCCGGCAGACAGCCCACATCCTTACCTTGGCTTACCAGGGCATGCATGTCAGGCCCCAGCTGACTGTGGAGCACTGTTCACAGAGCCAGCTCTCTTCTGGGAGTGTGGGTGAGAGGTCAGGCTGTGCAGGTTCCCTAAGTGGCCAGCAGAGGCCGCTGGGTCCCCAGTTCTGGCAGGACTCCCCCGCTGCCCCCTGATTAACCAGACTGAGGCCAGGGGTCAAGAGCCTCCCTTCAGGGAGCTGTTAAGGCTGGAAGTCCCCAGCAGGTCTCTTGCCATCCCCAACCCCTGGCATTACGTTCTGGTCCTCCCTAAACTGCCCTTGATTAGGCAGTGCCAAGAAGTTGGGAAGTGAAGATCAGAGACTGCCTGTGGCGTGCCTGCACCCATGCGGGTGCAGGTGTGCCCGCAGGAAGCCATGCCCAGCCCCCGTGCTTTGCATGCCCTGCCCTGGCCACCTGCCAGCCTGGGGAGCCTTGGCTGCAACCTGTGGGTCTCTGACAGGTGCCGGAGCGAGAAGAACAGGAACAGCAGTCAGAGGTCCCAGAGCCAACCCCAACCCCTGAGGGCACCAGTCGGGATGTGACCACAGTGACACTCCTGCTGCGGGTCCCACCTGGGGACACACCCAGTTCACCTGCCTCACCCGACAGCTCACCCACCACTACCTCTCCTGAACCTCCACTGGAGCCTGCCGAGGCCCAGTGCCCTGTCGCTGAGGCTCTGGACAGCCCGGAGCCACCCTCCAGCCCACCCAGGGCCGCCAGCCCCGAGCCCCAGGAGCTGCCGGCGCCCCCCAACACTGAGGGGCAGGTGGTCAACAAGGTGAGTCTGGACAAGGGGCAGGGATGCCAGGCAGGTGAACTCCTCGGTCTGGGATTCAGGCCCTGCCCATGCCATGTCTCCCCTGCAGCTCCTGCCTGGCCCCACAGAGCCCCGTGCTGCCCAAGGCCCCACCAAAGGTCCCTCCGACACAAAGAGAGCAGGTGAGGGTCCCAGCAGGGCTAGCTACAGGCATCTGCCTTCCTCTCCCCCAGCCTCTCTTTCCCTGCCTGGAAAATGGGTTCTGATGCCTAGAGAGCTCCAGCCTCCTCAGGTCTAGGCAGTCCCTGACACTCCTCCCATTGCTCCTGAGGTGTCCCCGCCCCCCCACCCATGGCCAGAGGCCTCCCGCAGCCTTGAAAGGCAACGGGCCTCAGGCACATTCTTTTCCCCAATAAGGGAGTGCACCCATCTCCCAGCTGGAGCCATGGGCAGTGCTGGCCAGCGGGGGTGTCCCCCATCCCCATCAGCAGGGAGGATCTGGGCACCCTTCCTCCAGCCCAAGCCTAGCCCCAGCCCCCAGGAGTGTCCAAGTCATCCTGGGGTCAGTGCGGGAGGGAAAGGAGGGGCCTGTAAGAGAGAGGCAGCTGAGTGGGGAGGCCAGGAGCTGTGGGAGGTGCAGGACAGGATGGGGAGGCTGGGGTGCAGGAAGGGGTTGGGAGACTGAGGAGATGTGGGGGAAAGGACTAGGAGAAGTGGACCCCCCCATCCACTCTCCTTTCTCTTCCTCCACATGGCCACCACCGCGTCCTCACACTGCCAGACCTGGCTGGACCCCGTCCCTGCCAACGCTCCCTGTCCGTGCTTAGCCCCCGCCAGCCAGCCCAGAATCGAGGTACTGCCTGTTCCCACTACCCCAGGCTGTGGGCAGTCCTTGTAACACCCAGCCACCGACAGCCCTCCTATCCCTTCTAGAACCCACCCCCCTTGCCAGCGGACATTCCCCGTTCCAGCGGGCTGGCTCTGTGCGGGACCGCGTGCGCAAGTTCACATCTGATTCTCCTATGGCTGCTGGGCTCCAGGATGGCCCACCCCGGGCGACCCTAAGTCTCTTGACCCCCGCAAGGCTCCCAGGCCCCTCCCTCATCAGCACCACCCCTGCCTCCTCCTCCAGCAGCTCCTCCTTGCGGGGCCCCAGTGACACCTCCTCCCGGTTCAGCAAGGAGCAGCGAGGAACAGCCCGGCCCCTGGCAGAGCTTCAGAGCTGCCCTCGGGAGGAGGGCCCCGGGGGGCGGGGCTTGGCTGCCAGGCCCCTTGAAAACAGAGCAGGGGGGCCCGTGGCCCGCTCAGAGGAGCCCAGTGCCCCGCTGCCCGTGGCCGTCGGCAGTGCCGAGCCAGGGGCCAGTATGAAGACCATGTTCACCATCGAGATCAAGGATGGCCGAGGCCAGGCCTCCACAGGCCGGGTGCTGCTGCCCACAGGCAACCAGAGGGCAGGTAGGCCTCCCCCTCGCCTCCCCACTGCTGGGGATGAACGCCTGCAGCTGCCCAGCTCTGCACGTAGGACAGGTGCTGCGGCTAGGGCTCAGGCTGTCTCCAAAGGGTGCCCTGGGAGCAAGGGGTGCCATCAACCTTGGCCGGCACTGTCCAGACCCCACCTGATCCTGACAGCAGCCCTTCTTCCCCTCCAGAACTGACGCTGGGGCTGCGGGCGACCCCCACCCTCCTCAGCACCAGCAGTGGGGGCAAGAGCACCATCACCCATGTCAGCAGCCCCGGGACCCTGGCCCGGCTGGGCAGTGTCACTCACGTCACCAGCATCAGCCATACCTCCCCTGGTAGCCGGGGAGGCTACAGCATTAAGGTGAGCCCCTCCTCACCCCATCAGCCTCACCATCCATCATCCTCATATAGACTGCTTCAGAGTGTAGGGCCAGCAGGGTTCCTCTGCTCTGCTCCTTCCCCACAGCACACACAGGGAAACTGAGGCCCAGAGAGAAGGTGGCTGCCCACAGTCCTCAGCCAGTGGTGGCAGGCTAAGGCCAGACCCCAGCATATCAGCCACTAGACACGTCAGAAGCTCACTCTGGCCTTAAGTCCCCACATGCTGATCTCTGATCCTGACTCCAAAATTGGTTGGTTCATTCCTAATGAACAGACTGGAAAACTGAGGCTCAGAGAGGGCAGTAAAGGCTTGCCGTGCTCTTCCTGTGGCAGCCCCTGTGCCCCTGCTCCTGCCCCACACTGGACCTCCCCCTCGAGATGCAGAGCTGCTCATCTGCTCATCCAAGATCAGCCTGGCCCATTAGGAGATTAGAGATTAGTGATTAGCTTCTGCGTCAACATCTGTGGGGGGGTTTGATGGAGACAGACAGGCAGGGGGGCACCCCAGTCAGGTGAGGCAGCAGCCCAGCAGGTGCCACGGGAACCAAATACGCCGCATCCTTCCATTATTCATTCCCGAGCCTGGGATCCGTGGGCTGGGAGCTCAGTCAGGGAAGGGATCCCCAGCGGGCTGCCCGGCTGCCCAGGTAATGCCCTCTGTGCTGCACCAGGGACCGAATGGGACTCTGGTCGAGATGAGACGGCTAGAGCCAGCTTTGGGCCTTCTCAGGGGAGATAGGGAGAGGGTAGGGGCCAGAAAGTACACTTCCGTGCACTCTGGCAAAGGAGTGAGGAAGAGGAGTGGCTGAGGCCCTTGGGGGAGGGTGGGAGGTGCCACAGTGAGCCCTGGGTCTGATACTGGCAACGCACCTCAGTTTCCCCACCTAGAACCAAGGGGAAGCAGATAATGTGCCTATGATGCACTTGCTCCGAGTCTGTGGTTGGATCTGAGCGCCTTAGGCAGGCCAGAGGACATTTATCTCAGGGACAAGACACTTGTTACAGCAGATTGCTCAAAGCCCCGCCTCCCCATGCCTCCATTTCCCCCATCTGTTCAAGACTTTCTAAAACAGCATGGCATGAGGGCAAAGGAGTATAAGCTCTGGAGTCTAGCAGACTAGATGCTCACAGCTAATGCACATGATGGCCCAGCAGGCCCCTTCCTTGCTCCCTGCCTCAGTTTCTCCACCTGTGGGGCATGGGGCCCTGGCCTTGGTAATCCTTCAGAACCCACGCAGCCTTGCTGTGCTGCAAGGCCAGGGCTAGGCCTGGCGGTCTGCCTGCTTGGGCAGGCCACCCCTCCCCCACTGCCCCTCCACAGGGAGCCCAGAATAGGTTTCTATTTGGGCTGCAGCCCCAGCTGGCGGGTGGCGGACTGGGAGGCCAGCAGGGGCGGGGCAGGCCCACTGCCCTTGCCTTCGCCCTCAGGCCAGCTGCAAAGACTCTGACACTGCCAGCCAGAGGCAGCAGTCCCTACCACTGTTCCCATCATCACCCTGCCATAGAGCCCCCGCCATCACCATGCCGGGGGTACCGGGGCCCGGGTCTGAGCTGGCTGCAGCCCTCGAGGAGCGACTGGGCCTGGCGTTGGAGGAGCTGCGGGCAGTGGCTGAGGCAGGCCGGGCAGCAGTGAGCCAGGCAGCCGAGGCAGCTGCCTCAGCCGTGGAGCCAGTGGCCCGGGCCGCTGAAGAGCTGCGGGCGGAGACAGCAGCACTGAGCCGGCGGCTGGACGCACTGGGCAGGCAGGTGGAGGTGCTGAGCCTGCGGCTGGGGGTCCCACTTGTGCCCGACCTTGAGTCTGAGTTGGAACCCAGCGAGCTGCTCCTGGCCGCTGCAGACCCTGAGGCCCTCTTCCAGGCGGCCGAGGATGCCGGGACCCCCGTGGCCCACCCGCCTGCCTTCAGCACCCGCCGCCGCTCCTCTGCCGGCCCTGCCCGCAGCAGCAGTCTCGTAAGTCCCTATGGGCTGGGGGGAGGGGGTGGTTTTGAGCCAGGTTCTGCCTCTGCTGAGTGACCTTAGGCATGCTCCCACCTTCTCTGAGCCTCAGTTTACTTATCTGGACAGGGACTGGGGCGCTAACGCTCCAAGACTGAGGCGAGACGGTGCCAGGCTGCTGGCCCTGAGGCACGCGTGGTGGCTGCCCTGGCAGCCCCTGGCCAGGTCCCAGCCCCTCACCCTACCCCCATACCCTGCCCCAGCCAGGCCGAGCCTCCCTGGAACAGCTGCCACCTCAGCTCTCCTTACCCTTACAGCAGACAGCAAGGCCCTGCCAGGAGGGGAGGGGCTGTGATAGTTGGGCTAGGGGCTTGTCTGCAAGTGGCTTATCTGCAAGTGGCTGGGGAGATGCCCTAGGAGGGTCTGGGGCTAGGTTGGGGCTGGAGGCCCCTTAGAGGTGGTTCCCAGTGCGGGGCAGGGAGCAGGGGTGAGCTTCAGAGAGGACTTGGCTCTGGGCAGCCCCAGTCAGACACCTGGTCAGGAGCCTATGGGCCCTGGTCCAGCCCCCTTGGGGGGGTGGGGGGGACATGTGCTGCCTGGGCGCTGGCCCAGGAGGACCCAGGCCTTGGGAATTGGCAAGACAGAGCACAGCCTGCCTGGGAGGGGGCTGGGAATGAAGCAGCAGAAATAACTCAGGTTCAGGAGTTAGGTACCTTCAGCTCAGATGCCAGGCTGCATCACACTTATAGAAGGACTGTGGGCAAGTCATTCAGCAGCCCTGAGCCTCAGTTTTCCCTTCTATTAAATAGGGACAGTAAAATCCCTAGTGCTTATCACTGAATGGCAGTCACCATTATTGCCACTATTCATTGTATTAACACAATTCTGGGTACAACACTGGAAGCCCTACAAGGCTCTCAGTGCCTCTTCCCTGAGCCTGACACCAACATAGCCATCCTTGAACAGGCAGTCTGGCTGGCTAGTGGTTATTTCCAAGGCTGTGCCAGGGGCATGGTGGGTTTCATCTATACCCCTGCTTAAAGTCCATGCCCTCTCCCCACCCCACAGATGGAGCCAGAGCCAGCAGAGCCCCCCTCTGCAGCAGTGGAAGTAGCCAATGGCGCTAAGCAGACCCAGGTGGACAAAGCACCAGAGAGGCGGAGCCCGCTGAGTGCTGAGGAGCTGATGACTATCGAGGATGAAAGCATCCTGGACAAGATGGTATGGCTGGATCTGGTGGGCTGGGGTTGGCGGAGGGTGGGGACCAGCAGGCACCAGGTGGACAAGGACAGGGCTCTATCCGCAGCTGGATCAAACTACAGACTTTGAGGAGCGGAAGCTCATCCGGGCTGCACTACGTGAGCTCCGACAAAGGAAGAGAGGTAGAGAGCCAGTTTTCCCACCCTAGATCCAGCTCCTCCATTCCTCAGCTGCTCCTCTCACTCTGGGCTCCATGTGTGGACATTCCAGCTCAGTAACTGCCCTCCCTAGCTTCTCCTTCTCTAGACCCAGCTGTTCCCTTGCCCCCTTCCCCCTGGATCCAGCTGCTCCCTTCCCTAGCTGCTTCTCTCCCCCTGGCCGCCCCAGTTTCTGTCCCCAACCAGCTTCTTTTCTTCCTAGACCCAGTTACTTTCTCAGCTACTCTTCCTTGGACCAAATTGCTTCTCCAGGTTCTGTCAATTACTCCTTCCCTGAATCCAGATACTCCTTCTCCCAGCTGCTTCTCTCTCCTTGAGGTTCACTGATGACCACCTTAGCCTCTGCCCCCACCCAGCTTCCCCTTCCCTGGGCACAGCTACTTCCTCCCCCAGGTACTTCCTCCCTGGACTCAGCTATTCTTTCCCTGAGATTCTAGCTTCATTTGCTTCTCCAGATACTCTCAATTACTTCCTCTCTGAATCTAGCTGCTTGCTTCCTCCAGGGCCCACTGATGGCCACCCAGCCTCTATCCCCACTCACCTACTTCTTTAGGCCCAGTTACCCTCTTTGCCAGCTTTTCTCCCAACTACTCTTTCCTGGATCAAATTGCTTCCCAGGTACCTCCAATTATTCCCTCCTTGGACCTGGATATTTATTCCTCTAGCTGCTCTTCTTCCCACTAAAACCCATTTGAAGGCGCACTCAACTACTGCCCTCACCCAGCTTCTTCCCTGGACACTGCTACTCCCTCCCTAGATCTAGATACTCCCTCCAGACTCAGCTACTCATTCCCATGGAAACTCCCTTCTTGGATCCAAATACTCCCCCTTTGAGTTCAACTATTCCATATTCCCCCTTTTCTGCCTGAGTCCCTCGCCACACACCACACACCCTTACTCCCTCCCAAGTTATGGCTATCCCCTCATCCCCAGCTACTCCTAGAGAGACCCTTGTCCCTGTGTCTTTGGTATTTCTAACAAGTTGCCCTCCACCCCATCTTGTGTGCCCCGTGTGCCCATGCATATGTGCTGTGTGGGTGATGGGTGTCCCTTCCGGGCATGCACGGGGCATTCCCTGCCCAGACCAGCGGGACAAGGAACGAGAACGGCGGCTGCAAGAGGCACGGGCCCGGCCAGGGGAGAGCCGTGGCAACACAGCCACTGAGACCACCACGCGGCACAGCCAGCGGGCAGCCGACGGCTCAGCTGTCAGCACTGTCACTAAGACTGAGCGGCTCGTCCACTCCAGTAAGGAGCCAAGCAGGGCTCAAGGTGGGAACACGTCCACCCCGCTGGCCCCCATGCCTCTCACACCCTTCCTCTCATCCCCTGCCCCTCCAGATGATGGCAAACGGACGGCCCGCACCACCACGGTGGAGTCAAGTTTCGTGAGGCGCTCGGAGAGTAAGGCTGCCCGGCGTCACCCTGTGCCTGCCTGCCTGCCCGTCTCCTCAGGCTCTTCCTCAAGCTCTCTCTCCATACTTTCATCTGTGTATCTCTCTGTCCAGCATTCACTTTCTCTTCTCTGCCTGTGGCTACCACCATCCTGCCCCATAGCCCCCCGCCCCATCTCTTGACGTCCAGCCCAGGCCCTCACCCTGCTCCTCTTCCCCTTTCTTGCAGATAGTGGTGGCAGCACTGTGGTGCAAACCAAGACCTTCTCCTCATCATCATCCAAGAAGATGGGCAGGTGAGCACAGGCCACAGGGGACCTCACTGCATACTCATTCTACAGAGGGGTAGACTGAGGTGCTGGGAGGTGATAGGCATACAGCCAGGGAGGGGCAGGTGGGAGTCAGACCACTCCTGCTCCCCTTGTGATCTCACCTCATCCTCAGCCGCACGACGGGGGAGACCAGAGATTTGCTCGGAGTCTCACAGCTCTGAGTGGCAGCAGTAGCACTGAACCCTTAGAGAGGCCTACCTGCCACAATGAGCTGCCTGGGGGCACTGCCACTTCCCAATGTCTGCAGACCATGTCCCACATCACAGAGCACCTTTCCTCCTTAGCCCCATGAGGGAGGGGTACCACCCCATGTGACAGAGAATGTGGGGCTGGTAGGATCAGAATTCAGGCTGAGAACCAGAGGGGTCCAGGGACTCAGGGTCAGAGAGACCTGTGTTCAAATTCCTGAGCTGCCACCCATGCCCTCTGAAATCTGAGGCCCGGGCCCTCAGTTTCCTCATCATTAGTGGAAATGATAAGGGTCCCTCCCTCCTCTTGCGAAGTTTAAAATGGCACATAAGGGGAGCAGGCCCGGTGGCCTAGTGGTTAAGTTCCAAATGCTCCGCTTCAGTGGCCAGGGGTCAGTTCCCAGGAGGGCCTACACCACTCCTCAGCCATGTTTTGGCAGCGACCCACATACGAAATACAGGAAGACTGGCACGAATGTTAGCTCAGGGAGAATCTTCCTCAGTAAAAAAAAAAAAAAAAAAAGCTCATAAGAAAATAAAATGGCACATAGGAAAGGCTCAATAGACATGTGCTATTATTATTACCATTACTGTTATTACGCTGGGTCGTCATTGTTGGTTGATAGTGCCCAGATCTGATCTCACCTGTAACTTGACGATACAACGAGCCTTCTCAGAGAACTCCCCTGGGGCCAAGTCTGTTGAAAGAGCTTGGCTCCCATCTTCTTGTCGTTTGAGCCTCAGTCTTCTCCTCCGTAAAATGGGTGCGATGAAGACGCCTTCCTTGCTGGCCCGAGTTGCGGGTCGTGGAGATACACCAGGGTGTTGGGTGTGGAGCGCGACAAGACCTCTCCCTTGGCGAGTGGGGGTCGAGGCTCGGGAGCCGCCTAACAGTCGTCTCCCAACCTCCTAGTATCTTCGACCGCGAGGACGAGGCCAGCCCGCGGCCCGGGAGCCTGGCGGCGCTCGAGAAGCGCCAGGCGGAGAAGAAGAAAGAGCTGATGAAGGCACAGAGCCTGCCCAAGACCTCAGCCTCCCAGGCGCGCAAAGCCATGATTGAGAAGCTGGAGAAGGAAGGCGCCGCGGGGTGAGAGACAGCGGGGGCCGGAGAAGGGAGTGGTGCTGGGCAGTGGTGGGCAGGGCCCGAAGGGGAAGGGGGCGGCTGGAGCTGGGGTGGGTGGGGCCTGAAGGTCAGGAAGGCGGGGCCTGGGGCCCGCTGGGTGGGCAGACCGAGGTGGCGCCCCTACTCTCTTGTGACCTGGCTCGAAACACCGCCCCCGCAGCAGCCCTGGCGGACCCCGCGCAGCCGTGCAGCGGTCCACCAGCTTCGGGGTCCCCAACGCCAACAGCATCAAGCAGATGTTGCTGGACTGGTGCCGAGCCAAGACGCGTGGCTACGAGGTGAGCTCTATGAGGCCAGGGGGCCCGGCGGCCCTCCCGGACCGGACCGCAGTTCGGCACCTCCCTCTTGGCTGAACTCCTTCTCACTCCCCCCACCCCCACCCCCTACCCTTCACAGCCAGCGTGGCTGGCAGGGCAGTTGGGAAGCCCTCTTCTGGGATAAGGAGACAGGCTCAAAGAGGACACAACACATTCTAGAATAAGTGATTAAATGGAAGAGCCTGAGGGCCCCTTGTATGGTGGGCATGGTTCAGGGCCAGAACCCACCTGTGGAGTCCCTTCCTCATTGCTCTGTGGGGGACACTGGGTTAATTTCTATAGATAAGGGAAGGAATGATGGGAGCATGACCATGGCTTTAGCTGGGTGGTGCTGGGCCTCTTGGTTGCTCTGTCCTGGTTAAGTAGTAGACGTAGGAGTTGACAAACTGAGTTGAAGGAAGCTCATATTCTCACTGCTCACCTGCTGTGCAGCCTTGGGCAAGCTACAGGGCCTCTCTGAGCCCAGTTGCCCTAGGTCTGGAATGCTAAAATGCTGGGGGGTAGAAGGCATGGGGGAGCTGACCAGTCCTCCCACCACCCATAGCATGTGGACATCCAGAACTTCTCCTCGAGTTGGAGTGACGGGATGGCCTTCTGTGCCTTGGTGCACAACTTCTTCCCGGAGGCCTTTGACTATGGGCAGCTCAGCCCGCAGAACCGGCGCCAGAACTTCGAGGTGGCCTTCTCATCCGCCGAGTAAGTGTGGGCCCCAGCCCTGCTGGCATCGGCTGGGCATCTGGGGCTGGGCACCTGGGCTAGGCCCAGCTGCCCCCAAGCCCCCTGGAGCTGGCCAGCTGCACTGTCAGACAGCGGCTGAGACCCCCTGCCCCAGAAAGCCCCCGTCCTCTTCCACACCACCCACTCGCTGCTGAGTGTGCCAGGTGCCTGCCGGAACGAAGGAGCCACAGGCCCGCCTACCAGCCCGGGCCAAGGCCCACCAGGTGGCCCTGTCCATATCCCCTCCATCCTCCCTCTGCCCCCTTCTCCCTCTCTCTTTCCCTTCCTCTGTCCTGCTCTCCTCCCACTATCACCAGAGCTTCCTGCTCCCACGGGATCCCGGCTGGAGATTCCAAAAGGAGGCTCCTGGCCCGGGCACCGTGCCCGCCCAGCCTATATAGGTGTTGCCAGAGGCTTATATAGGACATCAGCAAGCCCTCCACTTTGGAATCGTTGCCCCGTCTGCTCACCTCACCCTCAGCACCCTCCTCCATCTGTCTTTCCTTCTCTCCCTTTCTCTTTCTGGTTCCCTTCAGATTTCTTCCTCTTCCTCCTCCCTCCACCTCCTCTCACGCCTCCCTCACCCCCCCTCCCTGGGGCACAGCCCTCCTCTCCAACCTTGGCGCCAACGCCATCGCCCCCCACCCCGCGTTCCCGCTTGCCCCAAGAGTTCTCTGCACCTGTGACTGGTCTGGCCCCCCACCCCTGTCTGCATCGCACACCATTAGTGACGGGTAGTGAACGGCACGTCCACGATGGGAAGGGGGCATGCGGGGGGCTGGCAGACTGCAGCACTGAGAATGTAACTGAACTCATGTCTCTGTGTGTGTGTGTATGTGTGTGTCTCTCTGTTCTCCTCCCCTCTCTCTTCTCTGCCTCTTCCCCCTCTTCCCCGCCCGGGCCTGCCTCCCTGCCCCTTCCCGGCCCCCTACCCTCCCCAGGACCCATGCGGACTGCCCGCAGCTCCTGGACACAGAGGACATGGTGCGGCTTCGAGAGCCTGACTGGAAGTGCGTGTACACGTACATCCAGGAGTTCTACCGCTGTCTGGTCCAGAAGGGGCTGGTAAAAACCAAAAAGTCCTAACCCCTGCTTGGGGCCCCACGGTGAGAAACGCCGCCTTGCCCGTCTGCCCCGTTTCACCGGAATCTGCTCAGCGGGGCAGAGGCCCGGGAGGTGGGTGGGGGAACAGGGGACCCTGAAAAGAGCCAGAAGGAGCCAGATATGGCCCTGTCTTCTGGCAGTTCAGGGCCTAGGAGGCGAGACCACTCTCCTAAATGGGCAGTGATAACCCAGGTGAGCAGGACTGAGATGGAGGAAGCCCAGGAGGGAATCCAGGGGGACACCTGACCCAGCCTGCAGGTCCAGGACAACTATCTGAAAAAAATGCAGACCAAGCTGAGATCTGAACAAGTTCAGGCTCAAAGGAGGGAGAGGGCGTCTCAGGCAGAGGGATGAGCCTGTGCACCGGGCTGGGGGCCAAGAGATGGAGAGCATGGCACACCCAGGAAGGAAAGGTAGTTTAGTCTGGGTGTGAGGGGGAGGAAGGGGCCACAGTCAGGAGTCTGAACTTCCTCCTAAGGACAAGAGTCATAAAAGGTTTTCAAACAGAGGCAGATGTATGTGATCTGGTGAGCATTCTAGAACAATCCTTGGATGAGGAATGGGAAGGGAGGGGATGGACTAGATAGCTGGAGCAGCTTAAGAAGGACAGGCTTCCTGATGGATCCAGTTTGGAGAGGGACAAGAAGGGTCAAGAAAGCCTCCCAGGCCTCCAGTTTGGGCACTGGGGAGTTGATGATGCCATGCTCCAAATGGGGAGCTGAGGAGCAAGGCCAGTTTAACGAGATGTTTCTAGTTGGGGTCCTGGATCCCCGGGCCAGCTGTGGCATTTCCTGTCTGGTCACCTCCCCTCAGGGCCACAGTAGAGAATTCAGATCCTGAGCTAACTGCCCATTACAGACATGGGGCTCAGAGAAGGACAGAGGTGGGCTCAGAGTGTCCCAAGGGGGTTAGGTCAGAGCTGGGGCCAGAAACTGGAACTCTAGACTCCTCACTTAGTGGCTCTTTTCGTTGCCCCATCACTTTTCCCACCCATTTTGTAGAGAAAAAAAGACAGAGGCCCAGAGGGAGCAAGGGGATTGCCCAAAGTAATGTGAGTCAGGGACAGAGCTAGGGAGGGGTACACTCAGATGTCCCTCAGGGCCTGGAGCTATTGTGGGGGCAGCCCACACGTGCACACATATCCTCAGAGAAGCTGTGCAGGTGAGGGCAGGTTGGACTTGGTACTGTCTCCAAGTCATATATGGACTTAGGCGCTGCTGTCCAGTAAGCCGTCCTGAAGGGAGAGGGGCCCAGCCCGGCCCTGATCCAGTTGGAAAGTGTGACTCAGCTGCACTGTTGCTCGAATTGCCTGGTGTTTGGCCTGTCACTGGAGCCCTGAGCCGTGAGCCCCAGTGTAAACAATGGCTTTATAAGGTCTCCAGGGAAGACACCAGGCGTGGGAGGGAGCTCCACACTGGGGGAGGGAAGCCGGGATCCCTGGAGAGATAGCCACAGCTGGAAGAAGCTACAGAGAGAGGCTGCCCTCCCCACCCAGTATAGCTGGGGGAACAAGCCCAGTCTGGGGCAGAGATGACCCCAAGGGCACATAGCACATCAGCAACAGAGTCAGGAGCCCCTCACTCATCCTAAGTGTTTCCAAGGTCTCAAATGAGGCAGAGAATGACTGTACTGTTGCATAAAGATGGGGAAACTGAGTTACAACAAAGCAGGGCTTTATCTAGCACACACAGCTGGTCAGGGGTACAGCCTGGACTGAAACAGGCTTCTTCCTTGAAGGAGTCCAGGTGAGCTGGGAGTAGGCTGTGGTGCCAGCTTTGACCTTGAAGGCACAAGATGGGAGGGAGTCATGGGCCCTTGGGTGTCTTGGGAACAGAAACAGTTCCTGCCCTTATGCCTTTCCTGCTAAAGGAAACTCACTTAACAACACTAGCTGAGTGCCTACTATATGCCAGGCATTGTAGATGGGAGAGAGCAAAGCAGAAGAGGTCTTGCTCTGGGAGAGGAGGGGAAATGGAGCCAGGGAGCAAACTCTAGCTTTAGAGCTCTGGGGCTGTCAGTTGCTTAGTAGATGCAACCCACTCACCCCAGAGTGGGGAGAGAGCTCCTGCAGTGGGGAAGAGGGGGCTCCAGGCAGGCGCCCACACCCAGGGCTGGAGGCCTGGGGCCCATGAGGCCCAGCCCTGCACCTACTAAGCTGTGGGGCTTGGAACAAATGGCTCCTCTGCTCTGTGACTCAGTTTCCTTATCTGTAAAGTGCAGCTAGCACTCTGGAGGATGGACAGAAGAGTGGTCCCACCCCTGAGCATGTTGTAGATGGCCCTGTCTGTGTTGGTCCTGTGTTGGTCATCTGCTTTCCCTTTTCTACCCAAGGGCGGTGGTAAGGGCTAAAGGAATCCCCCACACACACACTCCCTGGCCTCCTATCTCTTGCAGCAAGATTGTCCCCTGGGGTAAGGACAGGGGTTTCTGGGGCTCTCTGCAGGAGGTACCAGGCCAGGCAGCTGGCAGATAATCTTGGGCCCAGAGGGTCACTGGGGCGGGTCCTGGCTGCAGGGAAAGATTTGCCAGTGGTAAGCCCCCCTCCCCCACTCCGGATGCAACAGCCCAGTTGAGAGGCTTCTGCCGTCTGGAGTGTGCCGTTGAGGGTGGGCAGGAGGCGGCCCTCCGGAGAGAACGTGGGCGGGGTCGGGAGTCAGGACCTCCCCAGGCCTGAGGGTGGAGACACAGACCCTGCCCGGACTGGGTCGGGGTACGGTGCTCGTCTCCCCCATCCCACCTCCACCTGCCTGGCTTCGCTCCCCACAGGCGTGCCTCCAGGCTTGGGTGAGTGGGGACTGGGGTTTCCTGCCTTCCTGGAAGGCTTTTACCCCATTCAGTCAATCAAGAATCTGGAGTTTATGGAAGACCAGCAGGCTACGGCAGTGAAAAGACCTCCAGGTGGAGGGTCGCCGCAAGAGGCGGGGCCAGCGCTGACAAGCACCCCCGTGCCCCCTCCCCGCAGGATGCTGGTGGACTGCGTGCCCCTGGTGGAGGTGGATGACATGATGATCATGGGCAAGAAGCCCGACCCCAAGTGCGTCTTCACCTATGTGCAGTCGCTCTACAACCACCTGCGGCGCCACGAGCTGCGCCTGCGCGGCAAGAATGTTTAGCCTCCCCGCCCCCACCGCCCGCCTGCGGCAAGCTGCCTCCACCATCCAGGCACCATCCCCTCCCTGTGCGCCTGCCCATCGCTGCCCTGTCTGTCGCGACACCCTCCCCCGCATACACACGCAGCGTTTTGATAAATTATTGGTTTTCAACGACCCTGATTCCTCTCTGCCTGTTTTGGGCGGTTAAATGAAGGGCGGCTCGTCAAGGTGCCCCCACGTCCCCACTCCTGAAGCCAAGCAGTTGGGGATGGGGGTATTCGGGAGGCTCCTGTTCCCCACCCGCCCGCTGCAAGGAAGGAGTCAAGTCAGTTTAAGGTGGAAGGGGATTTAGTTGACCTAGGGAGGGAAGAGGGGTTAGGAGGAATCCCCAACTCTATCCCTGCAGCTCCGGGACCGGGCGTCGGCCCTCAGCGAGGGAGGTGCTCCCGGGACGCTGAACGCTTCATTCTGTCCCCAGGGCTCAGGCAGGGGGGGTACCGCGCCCCCGGACCTACAGGTCAGGGCGGGCCGGAGCGCCTTCGGCGGGCTTAGCGGGCGCCCGCAGGTACTCGGGGGGCACAGGATCGTCCGGCGCCGCCTTGCGGTAGAAGCCGAGCTCCTGCACCAGCGCGTTGATCTCCTCGCGGGTCATTTCGCTGAGTGGGATTCGCTGAAGTGGAGGAAGGGCGGGGTCAGTGCGCTGGGCCCCGCCTCTCGCCCTGCCCCCCGCCCACCTCCCAGGGTCTCACCTCCAGTTCCTCGTAGCGGTGGCCCAGCAACACGAGCTCTGGGTCGGCCCCCGGGAGGTGTTTCATTACCAGGTTGTGACAAGAGATGGTGTTAAGGTGGGTAGTGGTGGACCGAGGCAGATGGGGTCTCCCAGGGCCTTGCTGATGTGAACAGCACCGCCTCGTTTGCCCAGGTAGGGCAGGGATTCCCATTTACACGTAAGGAAATAAGGGTTCAAAGAAGTAAAGGGCCCTCCTCTCCGTTCCTGTGTCTGTGGCAGTCATCACTAGTCAATTTCTTTTGCCTTCCCAAGACCACCTCAGAATTCTCTGGGCAGCCACTACCAATCAGTTCCACTTGTCAGATGAAAACCATCTGTCATCCCCATCTGTGAAGTTAAGTGGAAGGAAGTTCTCCCAGATCCTCTCCCCATTCTCCCTCCCCTAGCACAAAAGAAGGATACTAGAATGGGATGTCCTGGGTGACAAAGGCCTTCACCTAGGGAGGAACCAGAGCATCAGACCCCCAAGCCCTCCAGGTACTACGGGGAAACTGAAGCCCAGTGAGGTCACACAGTGAGTCAGGTGAAGGCTCCTGACTCCCAGCCCAGGGATCCTCCCCCACCCAATCACTGGAACCATGTCGCCCACCCCCAAGAGGCTTGGGGGAACAGAGCTGGAGACCCCTTCCTTCAAACTCACCTCCCTCAGGCGATTCAGCTGTCATCCCCCACAGGTCTGGAGGGAGACAAAATAGGATAGTTCAAGAGTACCTCAAATCTGCCCCAACCACACCCTCAAGGCCATTTCACCCTCATCCCCGAGTTGGGTTGGGCTGTGGATTAACCCTGGAGCAGCAGTTCCCAAGGTGAGGAGATGGGAGGCCGCTTGTGGGCAGAAGGGGGAACTCTGTACAGATGAGGAAACAGGCCTAGGGACACCAAGGGAAAAGAAGAGCAAGGCCAGAGACCCCAAGGGCACTTACCAGCCTCGGGGCTCTTGCCTGCACACCTTACTGACTGTTGACTCACTCCCAATGCCCAAGAGAAATGATCACCCTTTTCCTCTTGAGCAGTAGAGACCTGGGCCGGGCCTTTGGCCCCTAGAACCTCAGGGTGGAGGCAGACCAGAAGGAAACAGCTCAGAACTGCCCTGGGGGCCCCATTAGAGATGCCTGCCATCCGGTCCCTACCCCACCCCATGCAGAGCTGGCCCTCCCTGCCACCTGTGGCCCAGCCCTACAGACTATCTGGTTGCTTCCCCAACATGGGAGGATGGGAGAGCCCCTCCCTGCACTCCCTAAGGGGAAGCTACCTCTCAGCGGGAGTCCAGACCCCAGGACCACCCATTCTAGTCCTTCCTCCTCCTCCCCCACCTTCTGTCAGACAGAAAACTAAGGCCCAGAGAGGATCTGTGACGACCCAAGTCACACAGGAGGAGACTTTCCTCCTTGGGGAGCGTGGGGGCCTGCTGAGGAGTAAGTGTTGGTAATGCAGTTAGTTCCCAGCCCTGTTCCCTGGCTTTCGCATGGTCGGGGGAGGCGCCCAGAAGGTTTTCCCTCCCCCAGCCAAAGGGAGAGAGACCAACCGGAACTGGGGTGAGGGAGGAATTCCAGGAAAAAGTGGAGTGATGGGGGGATGGGAAGTTGGGCTCCAGAGCGAAGGTTTGGGAGAGTCATAGGCCGGGAGAAGAGTGAGGGGACAGGACCAATGTGTCTGGGGGCCCGCTGTCCGGCCAGATGGGGAACTGGGGAGGGGTTCAGATTTCCAGGCCGCAAGATCGGGTGTCTCGGGTTTCCACCGTGGGAGCTGGGGCATCCTGAGGCTGGGGAGCGGGAGGGATGGTCCCGGCGCCTACGGGGACTTGGGAGTCTGGAGGGTCCTGGGGCCACAGCCGGCGGTGGTCCTAAGGCTAAGGGGCCACAGGGGAGAGGGGCGGTGGTCCTCAGGCTGGGGGCCGGCTCACTCACCTCTACCCGGGCTCGGGCCAGGCCGTGCAGACGGTTCCAGTCGGGCCGGAAGGTGGTGGTGGCGGCCGCGAGTGCCGCGAGAAGCAGCAGTAGGGGCCGCGGAGGCAGCGGGAGATGCATGGGTACCGGCCGGAAGGTGCCAAGCTGGAGGTGAACCGCCCGACCACCGCGCCACGTCTGGGCCGGAGGGCGGGCCCCGCCCCGCTCGAGGCCCGCCCCGCTAGGGACCACGCCCCCAGCTCGCGGTCTCCGTCCCAGGGCCCGCGTGGGGGCCTTCCGCCTGCTCCCGACGGGGTTCGGGCTCCTTGCTGGCCCTCAGGCCTTTACTTTCCGAGTCCCGAGGGTGTCCACGCTCCCTCTGCCGACCGAGAGCGTGGACGCTCCAGCAAGATGCGGCCAGACAGTGCCCCCTCGCGCCGGCAGGGGGCGCGGGCAGTCTGCGGACGGACACGGTAGTGTCTAGGCCAGACGCTCGACTTGAAGATGGGGAAACTGAGGCCTGGAGAATCGTTGTTTGTGTTTTTTTATTTCTCTGGATGAGATTCCGATCCAGGTTTCAATTCCCTGAAGCACACATTGTGGCGATAGGAATATTAGTACTCTGTAGGGACTGAGAGGATAAAAGGGTTAATACACATAAAGCTCTTTAGAACAGTAGCTGGCACAGTGTTGGCTTTCCTTGTTTCATTCCTTACCTCGTAAAGGCCCCAGGAACTCCGTATTTCAGGTTAGGAAACAGGCTTAGAAAAGTACAACAATTAAGCTGTGGATCTGGGATTTGAATCTGAAACGTCTCTGCGCTCATCTCACCAAACCAGAGACGACTAGGTCAGGATGCCACTTCCCCTCTTCAGGCCTAAGGCAGACACAGCAAATTGGTCGCCGTGCTCTTTCCCATTGAATCGAGACTGGGACTCAGAATCCTTCTCAACATCAAGCCAAGGCTGCATTACGACTTTCAGGGACCCTAGGCATTTTTGCCTTTCTGGGCACCTTCCTCCATTAAAAAAATATATTAAAAATTGGATTTTACAACTGCTGTGATAAAAAGATGAATATAATCCAGACTGGATTCATTGCTATTATATATTCATTATTTTTTTCCAACGTTAAAAGAAATTAAAATTAAAACATTTTTGTGGACCCCTAGAAGTATCATAGGCCCTAGACACTGGGACTAGTGGATGTCAGGTCTGCACTGAGCCCTTTGCTCGTACCCCACTAGCTCCCGTTTGCTGACTTGATTGTGAAGATATAATAAGAATAGACTTAGACCTGTTATTTAATTATTATTTACTTAAATTTAATTCTTATTTAATTATTTAATATTCCCTATAAATACATGAGGGCACTGTAAATATAATTGGTTCTGTCCAGACTATTGACACCATAGGCTCTGTGTAACACTCTATTTATTGCTGGGGAAGTATGAATTCATCCAACTGTTCGGAAGGGCAGTTTGACTCAATAAAACCCTAAAGACATTTCTTCGACCCAGTCATTCCACTTCTCAGAATTTGACCCAAAGTAATCATCAGAGAGGGGACCAATTGTTAGGTCAAGATTGTTTACCAAAACACTATTTATCATGGTGAAAAACTGGAGACACAACCTAAGCATGTCACAGCAGAGGGTGAGTGAAATAAATGATGGTACCTCCACAGGATAGGAAACCAGGCAATGTTTAAAATGATGTATCATAGAGTTGAATGACATGGAGAATGTTCATAGTTATGGTATTAGATATCAAAAAAATAAAAGCTATGAGACAGTAATATCAGTTGGGAGTTGCGATGCTCTAGGCTGCAAGTCACAGAAACCCTAAGTTAAACTGCCTCAAACAATAAAGGGAATCTGTTGGCTCAAATAAAAAGTGCAATGACAGGGATGGCTTCAGGTGAGGTTTCACCCAGTTAATAAAGTCACTAAGTCTCCATTCTGCTTTCCATAGTGTCAGCTTATCAGTAGGCCAGTGACCTGCTTGGTGTCAAGATGGCTGCCAGCAGTACCAGGGCCACAGACTTCTTTATTCACATCTTATTGAAGGGAAATCATCTTTTTTAGTGACTTTCTCAGGAGAGAAAACAAGCTTTCTTTCTCAAAAGCCCTCAGCAAAAGTCTCTTTTTATCTCACTAGTCCATCCACAATCCAGTCATGTGGCTGGAGGAATGGGAATTGCTCATTGGCTTAACCATTTGGGATCCATTCCTGAAGCCCGTCAAGAAGAATATGGGTTGCAATGGACGTTGTGGCGTCAACAGAGTAGCCAACCAGTTTTATGAAATACGTATATACAAATATATATGCCTAGACCAAAAACCAAAATCCAGAAAGAAACAACCTAAGAAGTCAAAATGAGCATCTCTTGGTAGATGAAATTATTGGTGAATTTTTTTCTCCTTTACACTTTTTTCTTTACTTTCTATAATAAACACATATTACCTAAACACAAACAGTAAACTTTGTTTACAAAAATAATGGGCTATATGCCACGGGTTCCCTCTATCCCACTCCACACCCCAACAGTGGCCTCAGTATGGCTGAAGCCAGAGGGCCCTCTGGAGCCTGTGGTTTTTTCTGCTGACAGAGCCAAACCTCAGTACCCCATGGGCCCACGCTGTTCACTGGACAGATGCCACCATACCACTCTCATTACATTAACCTGGACTCTGCAGCCTCGAGGGGCCATAGCCTAGGCTGCTGAGGGTTGACTGGCCAGCCAGTGTAGCTGGTGGTCGAGACAGTGGCCACAACAGTACTGGGAACGTTCTGGCATCAATAGCCATGGGAGGCCCAGGATCTCCCAGCACAGATCTCTGCTCATAATCCATGCTCTTACGTGGCAGTTTATAATCTAGGCCAGCAGCCTTCCTCAGGTAGGGCTGGGTTTGGGGTTTAGTCTGTGATGGGGTCGGGCTCAGAGAGGGTCAGGGTCAGCCCTTACCCTAAGGCCAGGTTTAGAACTGAGTCTAGGGCTAGAGTCAGGGCTCAGTCAATGATTGGGCTTGGGCCTCAGTCTGTGACCAGATTCAGTGCACAGTCTGAGGTCAGAGCTCAGTGTGTGACCAGAGTTGTGTGACCCAGGGTCAGAGTTCAGTTTGAGGTCAGGTTTCAGTCAATGATTAGGCTCAGGATTTAGTCTCTGACCAAGATCAGGGCATAGTCTGCCACCAGGTTCAGGTTTCAGTTAATGACTAGACTTGGAGTTTGGTCTAGACCTGGGGTCGGGGTCTGCTAAAATCAAGAGTTAGTTTGGACTAGGGTTAGAATTCAGTCTGTGACTATGGCTCAGTCTTAGGCTAGGATCAAGGCTCAATCTAGGTCCAAAATCGAGGTCTCAAGTTGATGAGCCTTAGTCAGGCTTGGATCAGGCTCAGTATGTAACTAGAGTCAGGGCTTAATCTAAGGCCATGGTCAAGGCTTAATCTAGAGCTGGGATAGAGGCTCAGTCTTGGCATAGGATCAGGGCTCAGTTAACACCAAGATTAGGGCTTAAGTTGGATCTGGGATCAGGACCCAGGTTTAGTCTGGCTCTGTGCTCTGTTCTGAGCTCCAATATAGAAGTTTCCAGAGACATGGGAGCCCAGGGCAGGTTGGCCTGCAAATGAGAGCCCCTAGATGAGCTTATGTCCCTGCTAAGCCTCTCCTTGCCTGCTGAAGCTGGATGTCCTAGAGCCTTCTAACCTACATGGCTCTGCTGCCCGAGATCCCCTCGCACCAGAATAAAAATAGCCACTCACTTCAGAGCAGCTGACAGCGGGTGCCAGGCTGCCTGGGAGGAGGAGGAACTGAGGAGAGGGAGGAGGGATGCCTGAGCTCAGCCCCAGCTGTGTGACCTTGGGAAAGTCACTCCTCCTCCGTGAGCCCATTTCCTCAGGCGCAGAATGGGAGGTGTGGATGCCACGAGGGGACAGTGACATAACATGTGGCACTTGGTACCAATAAGGAACCCTAGAGCGAAGTCTTGGAAGGAGAAATGCTCCTCCATGCCCTGTATACTTTCTCCTCCAGGAAGCCCTCCCTAACGCTTACCTCTTCCACCTTCCCACAATACCCTGTAGCACCTTCCACATCGCCAGACATTTCTCAGCTAGCGGCCACGGTGTGACCTCCCTCATGGTGGACCTGGGTCAGGGTGACCGGGGAGCGAAAGGAAGGAGGACAGACCCTTCTCTACCATTGCCATCCTCAGGTGTCCCTGGGAGGTGAATCGAGGAAGAGGAGGAGGAAAGAGGAAGGAGAAAACCTCTCTCTCTTCCCTGCTCATGGTGGATTTACTCTGAGCCAAAGGGCCATAAGGGCACATGTCCAAATTTTGCATCCTTTCACAGCCAGAACTTTCCACATGCCATACCTTTGTACCTATTGCTCTCTCTGCTTCCTAGGGCATTTCTTCTCTTTTCAATTTGGCAACACGGACTCTCCTACAAAGAAGGGATTCAATGGTCGCCTCTGTAGGGGAATATTATCCACTATCTCCCTGGGAACCCTCTGCGCTGTCGCCTACTGGCTGTGTAATCCCTAGGCCTCAGTTTCTTCCTCTGTCAAGTGGGAATCTTATTACCAACCTCACAGGGTTACCTTGGAGGGTAACTGAGATAATCCATCAACCACCAGCTTCCTCCTTTCCTCTTCCTGGCCCAAAGAGCCTGAAGGGTACACTAAGAGTTTCCAGGAGGGGCCTGGACAAACTGTACCCTCTGCCATGGTACGCCTCCCCCAACCCGGAGAGAGGGAAGGGAGGGAGCCAGGAGAGGCCTCCGGAGACAGCTGTCTCCAGGGGGGCGGTTCTCCCTGGCAGCTGCCCCCGGCCTGCAGCCCCAGAGCCTGTTATCAACCTCCTTAGTCATCACGCCAGGAGCTTAAATATAGCTCTTACTCGGCTCCCTTCTCAGCCGGGGTCCGCCCCCCACCCCCTTCCCCTGGCAAGGCCATGTCTGGGTCTCAGAGCCCGTTCCCCTTCCCCCCAGGAATGCAACTACACTGGGCCTCAGTTTCAGCATCCACCAAATGGGCAGGTTGAAGTAGATGATGATGATGGTGGTGATGGTGATGATGGTAACTCCAGAGCTGCTGCCCTTACTGAGAGCTTGCTTGTGCCAGGCTCTGTGCTAAACACTTCATATGTCTTATTTTGTTGAATCCTCACAGCAACCTTAGGAGGTATCTACTGTTTTTATCGCCCTTTCACAAATCAGGAATCTGAGTGACCACCCAAGTAAGTCAGTGGCAAGGCCAGAACAGAGTCCTCGGCAGGGTCTGAGCTCAGGGAGAGGAGATGATGGGAAATCCTGGGCTGCCCTGCTGGGGCAGAGGAGACCTCTGCACACTCATTTGCATGACATTTGCCTGGCTTCCAAAGGGCATTGATGTCTCTGTCTCAGCTGCAGAAGGCTGAGCCCTAGGACTGGTCCCAGGGGCCTGGATCTGCCCCCGACTCCTTCCAGGATTGTATCAGAAGCTGAGTACTCTTGGGGGTCTCAATTTTCTCATCTGTAAAATAGGAGTCAAAGGGCTGGGCAGCTTAAGTTCAAATTTTCCTTCCCTCTCTGGTGGCCTGAACACCACCGCTATGTCCATCCTCACCTCCTCCCTCACTGCCACCCCAACCTTCACCTCCAACTCCTCCACCACCTCTTCTTCCATCAACATAACACCCCCACCACGTCTTCTGTCCTGGTCTCTCCTCCACTTTTACTATCATCCTCATCACCATTACCACTACCCCTTTATTCTACTATCTCCACCATCACCAACATCAGTACCTTTGTTGTCACCTCCATCATTGGCATCACCATCACTTCCACTACCTCCACTACCAGCATTATCCATACCATCATCATCACCTCCACCATTGCCATCACCGTCACCTCCACTACCTCCACTACCAGCATTATCCATACCATCATCATCACCTCCACTTCCTTCACCATCTCCATTTATCAGAACCATCACTATCACCTCCACCTTTGCCAGCACCATCACCTCCACCACCTCCACCATCACGGTCAGTCCTCCACTTCCATCATCATAATTTACATACATTATCATCTCCACCACTACAATCACTTCCCCCGTTACTACTGTCATCATCTCCACAATCACCATCCTAATACCTTTCTACCCCAGGGCCCTAATATGGCCTGGGTCTTTGCCGCTGCAATTTCTTGCCTCACAGAGATGCTGGCCCAGAAACACAGACTAGATCCAGAGATAGTCAAGCAGAGGTGGGAAGCCCATCCAGGAGAGGAATGAAGCATCGTCCATGAGACTTTCTTTTTTTTTTTTTTTAATAATTTTATTTATTTATTTTTTCCCCTAAAGCCCCAGTAGATAGTTGTATGTCATAGTTGCACATCCTTCTAGTTGCTGTATGTGGGACACGGCCTCAGCATGGCTGGAGAAGCGGTGCATTGGTGCGCGCCTGGGATCCGAACCCGGGCCGCCAGCAGCAAAGCGCGCGCACTTAACCACTAAGCCACGGGGCCGGCCCCACGATACTTTCATGTAGGGGACCACACAGGCCCTTGAGGATACAGAGGTGACTGTTGACCAGCAGGGAGGTCTGGGCACAAAACTCTCAATATTTTCTGCTTAAATTGAGTGGGATCACTCCTCTCTAAGCAATCCAGCAATTCTGGAGGAATTGGGATTTCAGGGACTGCTTAGCAGATAAGAATGAGAGTGGAGAAGAGGCAGACGCAGGGGACCCACAGCCCACGCTGGCCAAATATGAACTCGTCACTCATTTACTCTTCTCATTCATTCATTCATTGAACAAACACTTCCCTAGGCCTGTTGGAGGCCAGGCCCTGTGCTGGCTCCTGGCCAAAGGAGCTCCCAGGCCTGTTTTTGACCCTCCTGCCAATCCGTTCCCCCACTGCTGGGCCCTTCTCCACTCCAGTTCCTTCCTCCAGATGCCCCAGTTGGCTCGTCTTGGGTCACTGAGGGAGCTCCTTTTCCTCACTGAAACTCAGGAGATTCCCCCCCCAGCTCACCAGATGACCTTGAGCAAGTCACTCTTCCAAACCACACCCAGTGAGAACTGGAGAGAGGACAGCTGAGAGGAGGTGGGCTAGTATGGGCCTGGCTATGGACATCCGAGGGCAGGTGACAAGGTATCTGCAGAAGAGGAGGGGCCGGTGCTGAGGCTGAGATAGGAAAGGACTCCAGTTGCTGGAGCCCCAGTGTCTGGCTCTGAGATGGGAAGGATAGAGCCAGGCAGGGAGCGGGCACCAAGGCCTGAAAATGGGGCAAGGGTGGGGGCCATGGCAAGCCCTGAGCTGGCAGGGCATCAGGAAGGTCATAGGATCTGGGCAGGGACTCAGGTGTCTCCAAGGCCCCAGAGAGGGTGATGACCTCTGAGCTCTCTTTACCTTACTCTCAGGTGTACTCAGTGCCCCTCCCTTGAGCAAGGGCTGGCCAGGCCTACTGGCAGGAGGGTGGGGGCAGACAGATAGCCTCCTCTATGCTGCAGGTTGGGACCTGGGCCAGGCTAACAGGCACACTCTTCCCCGCCCCATGGCTGTTCCAGCTTCAGCAGCCAGCTTGAAGTGTTCCCAGCGGGTAGGCCACTTTGCCCTGGCCACCTCTAGGTTGGGAAGTGAGTGCTTGTTCCTTTAAATTCTCAGCAGGTTGAAACGGCTGATGACATCACTGGTTCCCGGGAGCGGAGGAGCTGGAGCTGGAGCTCAGGGAGCCCAGGCTGCCGGGGGGCTGCAGACATGGAGGGCCAGAGAAGCAGTAGCAGCAGGAGGCCGGGGACCCAGGCTGGCCTGGGCCCCCTGCCTGTGCCCCATGGGGTTTCCCAAACTGGGGCACCCTCCAAGGTAAGACTCCTAAAACCCAGGGCCCCCATTCCTGATCCTAGGTCCCACACCCCCACACACACTGCAGGCACCCTGGTGCCCCTGGCTGAGGGGCTGGCACTCTCCTCTGCCCACCAAGCAGGGCTAAGCAAAAAGGGCACCTTGAGGCCTGAGGGGGCAGTGATGGGACACCTGGAGAGAGATGGAGTTAGCCATCTCCAGGAGCCCCCAGGAGAGCCCTGAACTGGGTGTCAGGGGACCCAGCTGTGCTCCAGCTTTGCTGTGTGACCTTGGGCAAGTTGCTTGTCCTCTCTGAGCCAAGGCAAAATGAGGAGGCTTGTCCCTGAAGACTAAAACTGTGACATCTGGGATGTCTAAGTTATTAGTGCTGGAGGCGTTGTGGTGGTTGGTGGGGGGAGTGCAGAGTGGGACACCTGGAGCCAAGGAGGATGCCCAAAATGTAGCCTCAAAGAGCTGAGTTTGGGGAGGGAGGTGAAGGCAGAGTTTCAGGTTCTCTGAACTGAGAAGGACACAGGATGCAGACAGAACTGCATCTCTGGAGGCAGGGATGGGGCCACCCCAGAGTGAGGGTAAACCTTCTGCCCTCCCTGGCAGAGGACGCTTTATCCTGTCTTCTGGACACAGGGACATCAGAAACAAGGGAGGAATGGGAAAGGGAGAGGAGGTCCCTGCAGGGCCCCGTGCCCCCTACTCCACCTGCTGGACAAAAAGAGGATACCTGTTTGCCTGTCCTCACAGGTGGGGGAGAGGGTGAAGAGGGTCAGAGGGTCCACCCCTGGCACAGAGAAGTGTGATGTCAGGATCAACAGAATCCTGGACTTGCTCTGAATGTTAGAATCCCACTTGGTGAGAATGGACTATTCCACGGGGCTCAAATGAAATCCTAGCACATGGTGGGCTTATAAATGCAGAGAATATGAGACCAAGGCTTCCAAGGGACCAAGTGTGGCCAGGGACCCTTCATAGGCTCCTTCGTCTTATAGACGGGGAAATTGAGGCCCTGAGCAGAGAGATGCTTGCCTAAGGTCACACAGAGCTGGGCTTGGAATCTTACATGGCCAGTCTCAGCCCCGGGCTCTTGCTCCTGCATGGGGCTCTAGGAATGGGTGAGGAGGACAGAGAGGCCTGTGATCAAGGAGTCTGGGATATTTGGTGGGGGTGGGGGGGGAGCCTGAGGGGTCCTGGGTACTCTGGAGGAAGAGAGGGGTATTTAACAGGCTGGACCCAGGGTGTCCAGAGTGGGCAGATCGGAGTGTCAGGTCAGTAGCCCTTGGCCAGGGGAGCAGCAAGGACTGCAGGGAGGGTTTCCCAGGGAAGCTGGCTCCAGGGTGGCCAGGGAGTGGGTGCCAGCCAGGAAAGCAAGGAGAACCCTCAGGATCAGGCTCACACTCTGCCTCATTTGAGTTGGAGGTCTTAGTTTCCCCATCTGTGAAAGAGGTATCAGGCTCAAGGGAGAAGATAGAGTTCTGTGTGCTGTTTCCTCCAGGGGAGAAACTGATTCGCAGCACAATGGATTGAAGTGGGAAATTAGGAAGAACTTCCTTGGAAAGATGTTCCTTTTTTAGCTAGATGGAGTCTGCTGGGGTCTATTTGGAAGTCGGGGCCCAACCCACTGGTTATGGTTACCCTGATTCTTTGACTCTTCCTCTACAAGGTGGACTCAAGTTTTCAGCACCCAGTGAAGGAGAATGCAGCCCCAGTACCCTCGGAACCAAGGCTGGCTCTGGCACCTGTGAGGCCACGAGCAGCTATGCCACCTTCCTCAGAGGGGCCGAGGCTGGCTCTGGCATCTCCCCGACCCATCCTGGCTCCACTGTCTACCCCTGGAAGGCAGAAAACAGCTTCTGCCCGCCGCAGCTCCAGCCTAGCTCCAACGTCTGTGGGCCAGTTGGTGATGTCTGCCTCAGCTGGGCCGAAGCCTCCTCCAGCGACCTCAGGCTCAGTCTTGGCTCCGACATCCCTGGGGCAGCTGGTGATGTCTGCCTCAGCCGGGCCGAAGTCTCCCCCAGCCACCACGGGGCCCAGGCTGGCTCCAACATCCAGGGACAAGAAGCAGGTGCCACCTGCCTCCATGGGACCCAAGCCAGCACTGGCCACTTCGGGCCTGAGCCTGGCCCTGGCATCTGAGGAACAGCACCCACAGCCCCCCTCCAATTCTTCTCCAGCACCCAGTCCCATTCTGTTGCCCTCTCAGGAACAGGCCTCGGCTCCAGCATCTGTGACATCAGCCTCAGCCTCTATGGGATGGACACCAGCTAAACAAAGGGATGTCTCAGCCCCTGGAACTCTCCCCGCTTCTGAAGAGCATCTCCAGCCTCTGGCTCAGGCAGCTAGTCCTGCAGGCTCCCCATCCTTTATCCAAGCTCCCCCAGACCCCCGGATCTCCTCCTCCTTCAGAGCCCGGCCTGAGGTCCCCCGCAGCAGCCCTGAAGATCCTGTCCTGCCCCGGCCACCCCAGACTCTGCCCCTGGATGTGGGTCAGGGCCCTCTAGAGCCTGGCACTCGCTCCCCAGGACTTCTGTCCCCCACCTTCCGGCCAGGGGCCCCTTCAGCCCAGACCATGCCCCCAACCCTGCCCAAGCCACCCCGGTCTCCCAGCCGTTCCCCCAGCCGTTCCCCCAACCGCTCGCCTGGTGTTCCCCCAGCCCCTGAGATGGCCCTCCCCAGGCCTGGCACCCAGGGTACAGGGCCTGGCGGGCACCTGAGCCCCAGCCTTCAGCCTCAAGAAACCCCACTGGTCACCACCTCCCCTTCTACATCCACCTCGTCATCCTCCTCTTGGTCAGCTCAGCCTACCTGCAAGAGCGACCCTGGCTTCCGGTGAGGGGCCCTCTCCCGGGAAAGATTGTTGGGGCTTGAGCTCTGAGATGAGCCATCCTTTCAGGGTGGCTTGCCCTACTCTGCCCCAGTTTATCTCCCTGAGGAAGAGTCCTTGGGGGTGCTGGGACAACTCTGGGACTCTCAGAAGACAGCATCCCCTCCTAAGGGACTTACCCACTCCTGCCTCAATTGATCTCTCCAGGGAGAGTCTAGTAGGAGGGATACTGTGGGTCCTTCTAAGCGTTTACACCCACACCTGCCTCAGTTTATTTCCCCCAGAAAGGGCCCTGTGGGAGGGAGGTTGAGGATGAAGGAGTAGTACCCAGCAATAACCCTTCCTATACCCCCACCCCCAGGATCACTGTGGTCACGTGGAACGTGGGCACCGCCATGCCCCCGGACGATGTCACCTCCCTCCTCCACCTGGGCAGTGGCAGCGATGACAGTGACGGGGCAGACATGATTGCCATAGGGTAAGGAGGCAGTGCACGTGGACCCCCTCCTAAGCCCCTCTACCTCCTAGACCCTTACCCTCAGGAGGGGCTCTTGGGGCGGCCCCCAACCCTACGGCTGCGTCACCGCCCTACCAGGTTGCAGGAAGTGAATTCCATGATCAGTAAGCGGCTCAAGGACGCGCTCTTCACAGACCAGTGGAGCGAGCTCTTCATGGACGCACTGGGGCGCTTCAACTTCGTGCTGGTAACGCCTCCCTCAGTCCCTGGACAGACGGAGACCCCCTGGATTCCTGGCCCTAGCTCTGCCTTGACTCACTGTGGGGCCCGCTGGGCCTCTGTTGCCGGGTGCGTGGAATGGGAGGATGGAGGAGCAGACCTTAAGGACCGGAAAAGGCGAGGGCGGGGGCGGGAGATTTGTGTCCTGTCCCTCAGCCGCGTCGCCTCCCGCCGCAGGTGAGTACTGTGCGGATGCAGGGCGTCATCCTGCTGCTGTTCGCCAAGTACTACCACCTGCCCTTCCTGAGGGACGTGCAGACCGATTGCACGCGCACTGGCCTGGGTGGCTATTGGGTGAGCACCGGAGCAGGCCGGGAGGGGACAGGGCCCTAAGAAGTCAGTGGTTTAGACCGCCGGCCCGACTCACCGGCAAAGTCCCCTCCCCACGCTCCACCCCTTACTCTGATGCCTACCTCTTCCCAACCCCCCCCAATGCCCCACCCATTTCTAGACCCCGCCCCTTTCCTGCCGAGTCCCAGTGTTCTGCCCCTGTCCTAGAACTCACCGCTCTCCGGGCCTCTCCTCCCTCCTTACACCCCGCCCAGCGTCTCACCTTCTTGCCTAGGCCACGCCCATAACCCTCCCAAACCTGCCTCCCAAGGGCAACAAGGGTGGGGTGAGCGTGCGACTGGCGGCCTTCGGGCACATGCTCTGCTTCCTGAACTGCCACCTGCCGGCGCACATGGACAAGGCAGAGCAGCGCAAGGACAACTTCCAGACCATCCTCAGCCTCCAGCAGTTCCAGGGGCCCGGCGCACAAGGCATCCTGGATCACGAGTAGGGACAGGGGCGGGGCCAAATGGAGCTTGGGCGGGGCTAGTGGAGGAGGAGTGGGTCTCGGGGGCGAGTCTCTGAAAACTTGCAGCAAAGAACAGAGAATCCGCCTGGGTGGGCCTTGTAGGGCGTGGCTTATAGAGGTGGGTGACCACCCAAACTACATCTAGGAACAAGAATACATGGCAAGTTTGATGAGGCGGGAGGAAGCCTGCATGGTGGAGCTTTGCTGAGCGGCAGGGCCTTGCTGAGGGTCAGAACCTAAATTTGCTTTAGATCCGCACTCTCCTCCCCTGCTGCTTCATGGAGGGCTGAAGTCTCTGCCCCCCACCCACCCACCCACCATATCATCTCTAGGGGCAGCCAGTGCGGTTGGGTTGGATAGGGGCGGAGAAGGATCACCAGGGTTCTTCTACCCTGCTGACCCCCACTCCCTAATAGCCTCGTGTTCTGGTTCGGAGACCTGAACTTCCGCATCGAGAGCTACGACCTGCACTTTGTCAAGTTTGCCATCGACAGTGATCAGCTCCACCAGCTCTGGGAGAAGGACCAGGTGCAGAATCCCAGCCAGCACCCCAAACCCCAAGCACACAGAGCATGCCCCAGGAACACCTATACCCTAGGCTATGGTCCTTGCCCTCACCTGCGCTGCCCAAGCTGTTGTCCAATTCTGCCCTTCTGGACTCTCACAGCTCAACATGGCTAAGACCACCTGGCCCATCCTGAAGGGATTCCAGGAGGGGCCCCTCAACTTTGCGCCCACCTTCAAGTTTGACGTGGGTACTAACAAATATGATACCAGGTGAGCTCAGCACTGGGATGAGGTGGGGACATGGGCTGAGGTCTTCTGGATAAGGGAGACAGGGAAGAGGGGCAGGAGGCAAGGCCGGGGGCTGTGCCTTGAGCCCCAGACCCTGAAACTGGGGCTACCCCCGCCCACTGCAGTGCCAAGAAGCGGAAGCCAGCTTGGACAGACCGTATCCTGTGGAAGGTCAGACCTCCAGGTGGGGGTCCCAGCCCCTCAGGACAGGAGAGCCACCAGCTCCAGGTGACCCAGCACAGCTACCGCAGCCACATGGAATACACAGTCAGTGACCACAAGCCCGTGGCTGCCCAGTTCATCCTGCAGGTGAGTCCTGGCCTCATCCTTCCCTCATGACATCCCCATGGAAGCCCAGTTCAGGATCCCACTGCCCACCTGTAACCCTTGCACCTGCCCTCAGCAGCATCCATTCATTATCGCAGATTGGGAGTGGGTTATGATCTCCATTTTCAGATGAGGAAACTGAGGCTCAGAGACACAGCATCATTTGCCTAGGGTCACACAGCATGAGATTTAACCCTCAGTCAGTAAAGGAAAGAGTTAGGGGTTGGACTCAGGCTAGTCTGACTTCAGAGCCCATGCCCTTTCCACTAATCTCTAACTTCCTTCTTCTGAGAAAGGTTTAACTTATGTTAAAATTCACATATATAATAAGACCAGCAAAATCACAATGTTTACTCAAACCCCAGACAGCATTCATTCATATCCATTCATTATTTATTTACCATCTTATGATATGCCAGGCACTATAAGAGTGAGGTAGTGATGGGGTGGGGGAGTAGAGAAATAAAAAATACAAAGCTTCGGGGGCCGGCCTGGTGGTGTAGTGATTAAGTCTGTGTGCTCCACTTTGGTGGCCCAGGGTTTGCGTTTTCGGATCCCAGGCATGGACCTACACACCGCTCATCAAGCTATGCTGTGGCAGCGTCCCATGTACAAAGTAGTGGAAGACTGGGACAGATGTTAGCTCAGGGCCAATCTTCCTCGCCTAAAAAAAAAAAAATACAAAGCTCAACTCTAAATAGTTACCATAATTTAGCACTGTGTTTAGATTGAGGTCCCTGGTTGCTAAAGTAGAAAGGAGAAATCCTGGAATGTCAGAACCAGACCTGAGAGACCATGTAGTCCAACTCTGTTTTTCTAAGAGGAAACTGAAGCTCCTAGTGGGATAGGCATGTGCCCCAAGTTGTACACAGGCTCAGTGGCAGAGGCGGTTAGGTCCCATCTTTTCAACCCTGAAACCCAACTCTGGGCTCTCTGATTCTCTTGATCTGATAAGAGGGAGCCCTGCAGGCCAGAAAGTGTTTTCCTTGGTAACTTTGTCACATGGTCAGTCAGTGGGACATTGGCCAATATCCTCAGCTGGGAATAGAAATCTTCCCATATCTGGCCTCCTGTGACCTTTGGTAAAACGCGTGGGCATGAGATTTACCCCTCAGTCAGGGACTTTACCTTGAGAACCACTCCTTTCGGGCACCCTACTCTGACCTTAGTCCCTTGCAAAACATGACCTGTTGAGTACCTACTACGTGCCAGGCCTTGTGTAGGGCACTTCACATATCATCCCTTTGAATGCCTTAGTAGGCCCTGAGCTGTCCAAATTCTCCTTCCAGTTTTACTGGTGAGGGAAACTGAGGCTCAGAGAACTTAAGTCTCTTACCCAAGGCAACACAGTCAGAACAGTGCTCAGTGAAAGTTTTGACCCCAAAAGGCCCTGGAGAGTCTTTTCTAAGAGCCCACCCTGGGGGGCCGGCCAGGTGGCGTAGCAGTTAAGTGTGCATGCTCCACTGCAGTGGCCCAGGGTTCAGATCCCGGGCGCGCACTGACTCACCACTTGTCAAGCTGTGCTGTGGCAGCGTCCCATATAAGGTGGAGGAAAATGGGCCGGATGTTAGCCCAGGGCCAATCTTCCTCAGCAAAAACAGGAGGATTGGCATGGATGTTAGCTCAGGGCTGATCTTCCCCACCCTGGCCAGACCCACTGTTCGGAACCCAGGGGCAGGGAGAGGATGTGCTGGTTTCTTCTGGAGCAGCTTGGCTTAGAAGCTGAGGAGGGAGGGAAACCTGAAACCAGGTAAACAGGGGAGCAGACAAAAGCCTGAGGCTGGCACCACCCTTTTCCTTCCCTGAGGGCAGAGGTGGAGCCACTGCCCTGGCTACCTGCCACCCCAGCAACCCCACCCACATGGGTGACCCCTTGATTGGCCTGGGGTGACCCTGGGAAGAGGATACTCATGGTTGTAATTTGTCTTCATGGATTGATGACGAACAAGGTAATAGTGGCCCCTTAGTACAGGAGAACTGAGGTCTCCAACTTTCTACCCAGGGCTCTTCTTGCCCACTCAGGGGTGTTCAGCTTACCCCAGAATATCCAGGGCATCATGAGATTTTACCTGTCCCCCTTGCTAGCATATAGGCAAATCATTCATTCAGCACCTACTGTGTACTGGGAAGTTTATGAGATGCTTTACAAATAGTATCTCATTGAATCTGCTGAATTAAATAAGATCATCTGAGTTTATAGACAAGAGCCCTGGCATTCAAAGAGGTCAAGAAACTCACCCAGGGTCACACAGCCTGTCAATGGCAGAGCGAGGGCCAAACCCGTGGTCTACTAGCTTCAAAGCTGTGTTCTCATTCACTCCCTAAGGAGGCTGTGGACAGAAAGAGCCCTGGGCTGGGAGGCAGGAAGCCTGACATTTATCCTAGACATGTTCTGCCTCAGTTTCCCAGTCTGTGCAATAGCTTCAAAGGCCCTTCATCTCAACCGATTTGGGCTGACTCAGGCCCAAGGGCCCTAGGTGCATGGGATACTGGAGGGTCTCCCCTGATGTTGCCCCCTGCCCCTGGGAAGTTTGCCTTCAGGGACGACATGCCACTGGTGCGGCTGGAGGTGGCAGACGAGTGGGTGCGGCCGGAGCAGGCCGTGGTGAGGTACCGCGTGGAAACGGCGTTCGCCCGGAGCTCCTGGGACTGGATCGGCTTGTACCGGGTGAGAAGGGCAGGGGTGGTCAGTGACGTGGGGAAGGAAGGGCCTGGAGGAGCAGCCGGGCACCCAGGTGGGATCACTGGCTTCTGCAGAGTTTGATGCCACACCGGGGGCTGCTGGGGTTAGGTGTTAGGGGTCACAACCATCATTCCTCTTCCCCAGGTGGGTTTCCGCCACTGCAAGGACTATGTGGCTTATGTCTGGGCCAAACACGAGGATGTGGACGGGAACATCTTCCAGGTACTTAAGGGGAGGGGGACAGTGGGAAGAAGTCCCCGTTGGCCTTGGGGGCTCAGGACTCAGCTTGAGTGGTCCTGAGGCTACCTCCCTGTCTCCAACCTGGGCCTGTACCCCTGGGCTTACCAGGTGACATTCAGTGAGGAATCGCTACCCAAGGGCCATGGAGACTTCATCCTGGGCTATTACAGCCACACCCACAGCATCCTCATTGGCATCACTGAGCCCTTCCAGGTGAGTAGGCCAGACGGCAGGGTCGGGGAGTGCCAAAAGACCCTGTTCATATGCTACATCCTCTACCTTCTGCTCTGTGACCTCCTACAAGTAGCCTGACCTTCCTGGGTCTGCCAGCGGGGAGGGTTGGAGTAGTTCCAAGAGGCCTCAGTGGCCAGTTGGGGAGCAAGGCACCTCAGTGACCAGTCTTCCCCCCAGATCTCGCTGCCTACCTCAGAATCGGCCAGCAGCAGCACAGACAGCTCAGGTGCCAGCTCGGAGGATGAGGATGACAGCACCCTGGAGCTGCTCGCACCCAAGTCCCGCAGCCCCAGCCCTGGCAAGTCCAAGCGGCACCGTAGCCGCAGCCCAGGCCTGGCCCGCTTTCCCGGCCTTGCCCTGCGGCCCTCGTCCCGTGAACGCCGTGGCACCAGCCGTAGCCCCTCACCCCAGAGCCGCCGTGTGCCCAGGGTGGCCCCCGACAGGGGCAATGATGGCGGCAGCCGGGGCAGTAGTGAGGGGCCCTCTGGGCTGCCTGGCCCCTGGGCCTTCCCGTCATCTGTGCCTCGAAGCATGGGCTTGCTGCCTGCCTTGCGCCTAGAGACTGTAGACCCTGGTGGTGGCGGCTCCTGGGGACCTGATCAGGAGGCTCTGGCCCCCAACAGCCTGTCTCCCAGCCCCCAGGGCCAGCAGGGGCTAGAGGAAGGGGGCCTGGGGCCCTGAGGGCAGGGTGGACACGTGGGCCAGATGGTCCCCACTATGCCCCAATCTTCTGCAAATCCACCTGCCTCCCTCCTGCTGCTCTTCAGCTTTATTCGCACCTGCCACTTTGTCCTGACCAGGGGTGGCCAACTGGGGTCCCCCAAACTCAGTCTTGGCACCTCAACTGTGACAATCAGCAAAGCCCTATATGAGCCTCCATCTGGGATGGGGGGCGATCCTGGAGGTCATTGATTAGGAATTAAATTCTCCAGCCTCACTCCTGACTCCTTCCTAACTTGTTAGCGGTCTGGGGGTGGGAGTAGTCAGAGGAAGGGACTAAAGAGGCAAGAGGATGACAGATCTGACAATTACCAGCTGTATACATTACATGCACCATCTCCTTTAATCTGCACCACAACCCTGAGTTGTGGTGTTGAGTTCAGTGCCATTCTTAGACTCATTTGACAGGTGAGCAAACTGAGGCCTCCAAGAGGTTATGTGAGCCTCTCAAAATCAGATGCCTAGGCACAGTTTAGCTGTGTGTTAGAGGGAGGGAACATTTACTGGTGCTAAGCACTGTCCGTGTATTGGTTCACGCAATCCTCAACAACCCTATGAGATAGATCCTGTTTACACTCCTCTTTTCCGGAGGAGGAGACTAAGTTTCAGAGTGGGAGAGGGAGGTTCCTTACTCAAAGGCACGGGGGAGATTAGAATTTAGGTTTAGAGTAGAAAGAATGGGCCAGGGTTGGGCCAGGAAGGGCATAGCAGCTGTTAAGAGAAGGGTTCCCCCAGGGAGGAGGAGAGTAGGAATCCCCTCTATGCCCCCCAGTCCTAGATCCAGATACAGGCACTTCTGTGACATCCTCATTCCCCCATCTGCTGCCCCAGGCCTCAGCAGGCAGCCGCTGGGGCTCCCCTAGGCAGGTCCTTGAGACCTGTATTAATTTTGCAACATGGAGATATGTGTACCTCCTTCTAGTACTTCTGCTGGGCTGCTGCAATAAGTTACCCCTTCCCCATTCCTATCTGGATGTGAAGTTCCTTGGCAAGGCCCAAGCCCAAGGCATCAGAGTGAGCCTCCTGAACAGCACATCCAAGCACAGAGAGGTTGTGTCATGAGCCCAAGATCACCCAGCACAGCAGGAGACATGGTCCAGCATTTGGGTCTTGACCCGCCCCCCCGCCTCCCCCATCCAGCCTCCTGGCTGTCCACAAGAGCCCGTGTCATGCTTCAGTCTAAAACACTGAGAAGAGGCCGAGACTCGAGGGCCTGGCAAAGCCAGGGGCAGGGTCCAGTCTGGTGCCCAGGAGAGCTGGAACTGAGGTCACTGGTTCCAGGATTTCTGCTGCCCCTCAGGTCCTCGGGCTGCCTGGGTCAGCTGCAGGCACCGGTCATAGAATGACATGGGGGCCCTTGGGTGCTCTGAAGGCTGTGCCCGCCCCTCATCTGTGCCTGTGCCCTGGAGCTGGAGTCGCCTCTGCTGAAGTTGGCGCAAGTGCCGAGCTGACACCTCGATGGCCTTAGGGTCTCTGGAACAGCTGTGGGAAGAGAAAAGTGGGGCAGGCAGTCGTGGCTGCAGAGGATCCCACCCTACTCTGCAGACAGTGGGATCGAGGCCCAGAGAGGAGCAGGGCTAGGGCCAGGGAGGGGTGGGTTACACCTACAAGGGGGCAGAATAAACCAATAGCTGGCTGCAGGAACCTGGGCCAGTCTGGGCCTTGGTTTCCTCACCCGTGAAATAGAAAAAGTAACAAGGGACTGGCTTTGAGAATCAGAATTGCAATGAGATTGTGGATTGGGAGTAAGAGTTAAGCAAGCATTTTACTATGTGCTCAGCAGGCCTGGGCTACGTGTATCACACACACCATTTCCTGGGTTCCTACAACCATTTCACAGATAAGGAAAGGGAGGTGTGGCGAGGTTGACTCGACTTGCAAGGTCACTTTGGAAGTAAATGACAGTCAAGATGCAACCCACGTGGGCCAACTGCAGAGCTGAACCCAGGGCACCAGGGGGTAGGGGGTGATGACAATGGAGCTCAGAGGTGACCCTGTCCCCCGCTCCCTGGGCCCAGGCGCACAGAGAGGGTGTAGGCAAGCCACCCCTCGGGAAAATCCCCCGTCCCTCCTGGCTCTGCCGTCACTTACCCTTTGCCCTCAGCACAGTCCGGTGGAGGGGCCAGCTTGAAGCAGGTCCTGCCCAGCAGCTCCCAAAGCATGTTGGCGCCCACGGGTGGGCCATGGAGTCTCAGGAAGCGTGCCAGACTGAGGGCAGAGGCAGGATCAAGCTGGGGCAGGGCCTTGCCAGCCAGGCGCCCCTCCCCAGTGCCTGGCAGCAGACAGCCCACCCCTGAGGGCCCAGGCAGGCCTCACCGGCGTGTGCAATTGCAGTGGAAGAGGGGCTCATGGGCCTTATTGATCAGCTGGAACTTGGTCTCTTGAGGCCTGATCTGGTGCTCACACCGGTCCAGGTGGCGGAAGCTGCGGCAGGCCCGGCTGGTGCCTGGAGGCGGACATGGTGGTGAAGGGAGCCCGGTTCCCCAGGGAGGCCCCACTGATATGCCACTGCCATCCAGAAGAAACGCTGGCACACGTGCTCAGTCACACACACAAAGTCTCCCTCCAACTCATGCTATTCATGCCCTCAGAATGCTGGACACATGCTGGACACATGGGAGTCACTGACTCACATACACACACACACACACACACACACACACACACACACGGCAGTGCTGCCATGGGGGATGCCCAGAGTGCTGACGGTGGTCAGGAAAGGCTTCCTGGAGGCAGAGGTTGCTAAGCTGAGGCTAGGAGAGAGGAAGAGGAGGGGAGAGGGCTCCAGGCAGGAGGAACAGCATGTGCAAAGGCCCAGAGGTGGGAGAGAACAAGCTGCTTGTGAGGAACCAAATGAAGTTTGTGAAACTGGAGTTTAGACAGGGGAGTAGGGTCTTCAGGATCAGCACCTGAGGGCCCCTGGGTGTTGGGACATTGTCAGCTGAGGTAAAAGGAGCCATAGTGGGGGCTCAGTCGAGAGTGACATAGTCAAGTTTGCAGCTTACAAAAATCCTAACTGCAGCACAATTTGATGGGAAAGGTGGGGAGACTCCAGGAGGAGTTCAGAGCAAGCAAGGAAGCAACAGAGTCCCCCCATCCCCTCCCCTCACAGAGGCAGGGACACTTCCTCACATCGGGGACCCCCAAGATTAGGTTCTGAGCTCACCCTGAGGTTTTAGGCCACCCCATGGCCCCTGGAGGCCTGGATGGGTGACCTCCACCCGGGCTGTGGGGGCCATATGAGGCCTAGGGGAGGCCACGGGCACCTGGAGGGCTGTGGTGTTGGCTTTGCTGGGGTGCTGGGACTCTTTCCACTGTGGCGGCCACTTCCAAGGGTGCTGCTTCCATCGAGGCTTACTGAGGGCTGGGTTCTGGGGGCTGGGAGTCAGGGGGGTGGCTGGGGAGCTCCAGGAGGCATTGTAGAGGGTCCTGGGCTGGAGGCGGGCAAGGGCTATGGAGCCGTACGTTCTACACCTGGGAGGTGGCAATTAGTGGCGATTGATAACCCAGAATCCCCCCCCCCCAGCAGCCCCCGGCTTCATCTCCATGGAGACCAAGGCTCTGCCTGTCCCGTCCCTCATCCCACTGGGTCATGCAGGGTACCCAGGGAGGGTCCACATCCTGGGCCTTGCCCTAAGGAGAGGACACAGAGGACAAGGCATCTTTCCCTGGAGGACAGACAGACAGACAGGCCCCCCTCCCTGGGCTTGGAACCCAGGCTTCCCTCTGGGTAGGAAGGGGTTCGAAGGGGACAGCCACGTACCCGCCCCACCAGTACCACGCCACACACGCCTCCTGCTCCTCCAGAATGAAGCAAGGGGTTTCCAGCACGTTGAAGAAGGCCACACCCACGATGTCAGAGACGGGGTCTCTCTGGTTCTGCAGGCATTGCTGGAACCTGCCCCAGAGCCAGCACTCAGGTCCCTGGACCACAAAGGGCCACCAGCTCCTCCCCCAGCCCACCCAGTCACTAACAGCCAGGTTTTTTGGGATCCAAGAGTCCCTTCTCCTCTCAGGCCTCAGCTTTCCCACCTGCAGAGTGGGGTCCAGGCTGTCTGATCCTTTAGGATTCTCTGGAATCCCAGTCTCTGCACCCAGGAACTGGATAACTCTGCCCCACCTCTGAGCCCCCAGCACCCCCTGCCCACCGCCAACCTGGCGTCACAGCCGCAGTGGGAGATGGTGTGGAATCGGTAGTTTCGGATGCCATAGTTGTACTGGAAGGGCGAGACAGTCTGTGGGCAGAGGTCGTGTTCCCGGCAGCAGAGATCGGGGCCCTGGAAGACCCCTGCAGGGAGCAGAAGGGGCACCAGCTTAGAAGGGTCCTGGGCACCACACACCAGCCACGCTCTGATCATGTGTTGAGATCAGAGACCTGGTTCTCGCCCCAGCCCTGACTCAGACGCCCTGCGTGGCCTCAGCCCAGTCACTCTCCCTCTGTGGGACTCACAGTTTCCAAGCTTGCAGAGAGCACCCAGGTGCAGTCTGTGCTGGGCAACTCCAAGTGCCGAGCAGCCCCCTAGAAGCCCTTGCCCATGGAAAGGTCTTCCTTGGGGGAACTAGAGTCTGCCTCCAGAGTTCCCAAGCTCACACCCCAAATAAAACTCCAAAGTTATGAATGTGTGTGGAATGGAATGACAAACAGGCAGGGTGCAACCTTTCTTGCTGGCATGATGAGGCATTGCCAGGATGCCAACCTGCTGTGACTTAGGTGCCAAGTCCTCCCCCCAACCCTCCACGCATACACACAGACAGCTGTACTGAGAGTGCAAAAAAGCCATCCATGTTTCTCACCATCCAGCAAGAGTGCCTTTTACTGAGCATTTCCCGAGTACCTGGTACTTCCCACATCTAAGCTCACAGCAGCCCTGTGAGGGAGGTGTCACTTTCATTATACAGGTGGGGAAACCGGGGTTCAGAGAACTTGGATGTACTGAACTGGGATTTGAACCCAGGCCTTTGGGTCTCAGTGTCCCCTCCACTGAGCATGCTGTGCCCATAAAGCCTCCTCTTGGGTAATGGCTTTTTGGCTCAGCCAATCTTGGATCCACCCCAGCCTGTGCCCTCCCTTGGATGGTAGTTAATGAGGACTCCCAGGTTTGAGTAGGACCTTTCCCATCTACGACCTCATTTAAGCATCCCATGATGAGACTTGTGGCCAGTCCCATTTTACAGATAAGGAAATTGAGGTTCAGAGTGGTTGAGTCACTCCCTCAAGGACACACAGCCTGGGAGAGTGGGTGCCAGGGTGAAAGCCTGTACTCCCCACCCTCAGCCCCACAGCCCACAACCCCACGGCTCACCCAGCTTCGAGGAGTTCCCGGCAGAGTCCCCAACTCCACACCACAGCGTGCCAGGCATGGTCCAACCTCTCTTCACTCGCTGGTGCCCCACACCAGGCGCTGCACTCTGCCCTGCTGCTCGCTTCTGCCTGGACCCTGCTGGACTCTCCTCAGGCCTCCGGCAGGCCTCCCGCTGACTCTGAAGGGTGGCCAGGGCTCTCTGCAGCTCAGGTCCAGGGGTGTGGATGAAGGATCCCCGGGTGATCTCACCAGCACATACAGCACTGAAGGCTGCGGTGAGTGCCGGCTCATCCTGCTGGCTACACGCCTGTAGCCTCCCTTGCCCATCCCAGCGGGCGTGGAACAGGGCCAGTCCCTGTGCATCCTTGCCCAGGAAGCTCAGGGACCCCAAGGGGCTGCCAGGGATGGGCCTGGCCAAGTGGCAGGAGGTGCTGTCCCAGTGGAGGGCAGGGGAGCCCCCCAGAGCCACCACCAGGAAGCTCGGCATCCCCAACAGCACCACCAGAACCCCCATTCCGCTCTGCCCAGCCCAGTCATACAAAGCCGCCGGGATGCCTGCCCCTGGCAGCCCACCCACGAGGCAGCAGTTCAGCAGCTGAGCAGAAGCAATGCCCAGCAGACCTGGTGCAGTGGGCCGATGAATGGAGCTTTGGGAGGAGTAGGAAGGAGGCTGGACTATGGGGTGATCTCGGGCTTGTAACTGAATCCACTGGCTGGGCAGGCTGCTGATTGGCCGAGGAGTGCACTTGCCGAGGCCCACGCCCCCACTCACCCTGCTTTCTCAAAGCCATCCAGTCACCTGCTGCCGCCCTGCCTGCATGAGGACTATGGGAGCCAAAGCCCTGGGCCCTGGGAGAGGGGGCCAGGAGGGGATCTGTATCTCCCCGGGGAGGAAAGAGGGTCCAGGGGCTCAGAGGAGGCTCCTAGAACTCATCCTCATCCCCTCACCAGTGGTGGCTGCCACACCCAGGTCCATGAAGCCAGCAGGGGGCCGTGGGCGTCTACCAGAGCTGGGTGAAGGAGGTGAGGGCAGGGCTGGGGCTCTGTGGCCACACCCCTGGGAGCTCCTGAGGCTTCTGGGAAAGGGAGCGTCTATCCCCTGGCCAAGTGGGGTGCTCCTCCCAGTCCTGCTTCTTAAAAAGCTTCTCACCATACCCAGGGGACAGTGCCCCAGGGCTCTCTACTTCCTGTGACTCCAAGCACAGCAGTAACCCTCCTGGTGTGATAGATGGTGGAGACACAGCCAGAGCACCTCCATCCCTAGACTATAGCCACCTGGGAGACACAGCAGGCAACATGTGTCCCCCAAGAGACAGGGATGGTCTCTCCATCAGGGAGGGGCTACACCCAGCACGTGTTCCTGTGTCCCAAAGCTGATGTATCACTCAGCTTCCAACCATCCAGGGAAGCCAGGTGCTTCCACCCATAGTGTGGATGAAGAAACTGAGGATCAGTGAGGGTGGGAATCCTTAGGTGACAGTCCAGCCCCAGCTGGGGAGGGGTTAGATGCTGGGAGTGCAGCTCTTGGGGGCTTTGCTGGGAGGTCAGGGCTGGCCAGAACAGTGACTTGTCTGTCTTTCCATCTGCCCACCAGCCTACTGCTCCCCCAACATCCCCCGAAATCTCCATCTGAGTCTCTTCCAGGAGGATGAGCCCTAGTCGGGCAGAGCCAGGGGCAGAGCTGGGGAAGGGGAGCCCACTGTGCAGAGGAAGGAGAAGGGGGGCTGCAGGGTGTGCAGGCCCATCTCTGTGGCTTCAGAACCAGCCTGGGCCTGTGGCCCTAGAGGTCACAGCTGGGGACAACAAAGAGAAGGGAGAGAGAGAGTGAGGGTAGCCCAAGAGCCAGACTCCTTCTCTCCAGAGGTTTGGAAAGGGGGTATGGATTAGAGCGAGTGATGGCAAGAAGGGTAGGGAGACCTGAGGTTCCCAAAGGCGGAGACACAACTGAGCGAAGGTGGGTCCCTCTGGGAAGAATTCCGATGTTTGGAAACCATCGTTCTGGTAACTTTCCCCAGTTGTAGAAAAGACCACTCACCTCTGCCCCCTTTTCCACAGTACAGAGCCCTTCCCTGCCCACCATGAGGGGAAGCTGGGAGGTGCCATGGCAGGAATGCAACTTTCAAGGTCAGGCAGACCTAGCTAGGGTCCCAGCACTGTGTGACCTCAGGCTTAGGAGTCTTAACTTCTCTGAGCCTCAGTTTCTTCATCTGTATGATGGGTATAATCATAGCCATCATGTCATAGGATGTCAGAACAGACTCTCAGCACAGCGTCTGGCATCCAAAACACAGTCACTAAAGGCTCAGGACACACCCCTGGGCAGGAAGCAGTTTACCCAGGGGAAAGCAAGTCCCTAAATTTTCAGACCACAGCACGTGTGATAGTTCGTCCTGGCTAGACCACTGCTTGGCTGTGTGATTTCACGCTTGTCTCTGCCCCTTTCTGGGCCTCAGTTTCTTCCTCTGTACAGTGAGACATACAGTGGAGTTGACCTTTGAGGTCTCTTCCTGCCTGGGCCCCAAAGAAAGGCAGGCTGGCACCTGCCCAGGCCTTGAAAGAGGGTGTCACTGAGTTTCCCTTCAGATTTCATGCGGTGGCCACGTCAGCCAGCGTATAGGACAGACTCTGAAGCCCTGACTCCCACCAAGGTGCCCCTCAGAGGCCCTGGAGTGGAGGATGGCAGGAGCCAAACCAGTAGGACAGGACAGGACCGGCTGGGCCCTGCAGACAGAAGAGGGGCCGGGGCTTTCCTCTGTTCTCCACCCATCTGGGGCGGGGCAGAGTGCACAGTGGGTGCCAGTGGGGAGGAGGGGTGGAGGTCCCTGGGAGAAGGTGTTACCTCTCCCTCCCTGTCTGGTTGTTTATCCCTGTCTCCCTCCCTCAGTCCCCATCACTCTTGCCTCCTTTTGGCTTCTCTCTCATCCGTCTGTCTCCTTGTCTCTTTCCCTCTCTGATTCCGATTCTCGTAATTTCTTCCTGTCTCCTCCATCCCTCCCTCTCTCTTTTTCTCCTTGATTCTAACTCTCCATCTTATTTTCTCTCTCCATTTCTTTCTCTCCCCTGTCTCTCTTTACCGTTTTTCACTGCCCTCCATCTCTTTTATTGTCTCTCTCTCCCAATGTCTCTCTGCCTCCCTCTCTCCCTATTTCTGTATCTCGTTTTTTCTGTCCTTCCATCTCTAGGAATTTCTCTCTGTGCTCTCTTCCCACTCCCTTCTTCCCTCTTTTTCCCATTTCTCTCTAAATTTCTTTTCCTTTTCTCTCCCTCTCTCTGTTTTCCTCTGTCTTCCTGTTTCTTTGTGTTTTCTGGCTTCTCTCTTCCCTTCCTCTTCTCTCTCATCCATACCCTCTTTATCTCTCATGCTTTTCTCTGTTCTTTGCTCCTTTGTGTGTCTCTGTCTGTCTGTATCCCTCTCTCTCCTAATGCTTCTCTCTTCCTCTGTCTGCTCTCCTCCTCCCCACCCTGACCCCAGGCCCAGGTCCCCACCCTTTCCCGTTCACATTTTCCCAGCCATGACCTCATCTGATACTCACAACCCCCACTCCTCCCTAGGGAGACAGGCAGGGCAGGGTTTCTCATCCCATTGTCAAGATGGTTGGAATGAGGCCCCAGAAGAGAAGAGACTTGGCAAGAGTCACACAGCAGATCAGGGGAGAAGCCACGTCAGACTTCCCCTGGCATGTGGGGAGGGTCCCCTCGGGCCCTGAGAAATTCTCGGCTCCCCCATAGCCTCCCCTCAGAGCCTTCCTTCTACTGCCCAGATGGTGCCCTCCCTCTGCTCCTTAGATCTGGCCCTCCTGGCCCCACCCAGAGGGCTCCCTGCAGCTCTCTGTGCCAGGAGAATGGTGCAGGCAGTGCCTAGCTCCAGAACATTCTGCGTTCATTCAAAAACAAATAATTACTGAGTGTCTACTATGTGCCAGGCATAGGGCGAGGCCCTGCACACAGAGAAGAGGGGAGCGGGGACAGAACAGGCTCAAGATGGGGAATGGAGAGGGAACTCATCCCTTGGGGGTAAAGGGTCTGGCAGCCAGAGGAGCCAGAGCCTGGATGTCAGTTGGGTCCTCTATGAAGCTGCCACCAAGATGGAGTTAGAAGTAAAAGAAATTTATTGGAGGAAATGCTTGTGAAAGATAAAGGGGGAGGAAGCAGGATTGAGCAGGGAAAGCCTTCAGATTGCATTGCAGGTCTGACTGTAAGTAAGCATAAGTGAGGCCATTTTGTTACACTAAATGGCCCCAGCCTCTCCTCTGTGTGACTACTTGCTTTTCTGCACGTAGTCTAAAAAATTCATATGCTCTCCTGATTTATGGCCTCCACCTATGTATGTACTCCCCAATAGCTTGATAAATTAAAAACTTTGTTCTATGAGTTTCTCTCCAGGAACAGGCTGACCACAGGCAGTTAACACACCTACAAGGTATTCATCACAGCTGACAGAAGAATGGAACAATGTGATGCCTGGAGCCCGTCATACCTGGAGACCAACATCCCTGGACCCCCTCCTTACTGCCCATTTTCCCTATATAACTGCCTCAAGATTCTGTAATCTTTGAAGATGGGTCTTTGAGACATCGGTCATCTGTCTTCCAATTTGCTGGCTAATCTAATTAAAATTCGTTTCTCCATCTCTAACTCGTTGTGATTAATTAGCCCAGATCGTGGTGAGCAGAGCGAGCCCATTGCTCGGTATCATGACATGTATGGGGAGAGAGGAGAAGGGAAAGAGGGCTGGGTAAGAAGAGCCTCACATCACAGTGCTGCTCTGAGAAAGTCTCAGCCAGCCAACAGGGAGCTCTGGTGCAAAGAATGCCCATAGAAGAGCCCCAGTTGGGCAGAAATGACCAGGTCCTAGTGCCCCGGCTGTGCCCACTCATTGGTTGGATGCTACCGAGGAAGACAGTGGCATCCACTCCAACACTGCTGCAGAGGCTGGAGGTGCTGCAGCTGATGGCTGCCACACCTGGGAACTTACCCAGCCATTTGGCTGGGGCAGCCCCCACTGCAGACCAGGAGAGCAAACCCCATGAGGCAGATGGAGTCTGGCATCTGGGGAGGAAGCCCAGAAGGCAGTCTTCTTCCAAGAGATCCCAGGGCTAAGGAGTAGGAATCTGTGGGTACATCCCCATAAGATTTCCAGGTAGGAGTTCAGCCCCTAACACACCTGGCATGCACTAAGCCCAGCCCCATGTCTGAGGGAGTAAACAATGAGACCCAACTGTGTCTAAAACTAGACATCTCAGTAGATAGGAAGAAACACATTAGATTCAATTCAATAGCTTATTAAACTGGCAATAGAGGAGCCGAGGGAGAAAGAAAGAGTCAGAGAGACTACAGAAACCATTCTACCTAATTGAGCAACATTTGAAGCCGTGGTGGTTTAAAGATGTGCACAAATTCTTTGATAGCCCTCCCTTCAAATGGTGGAGTCTACTCCCGCTCCCCTTCAGTGTGAGATGTACTCAGTCACTTCCTTCTAACAAATAAAATGTGAAGTGACGTAACTTCTGAGAATAAGTCATAAAGGCATTGTGCCTTCCTCCTTGCTCTCTCTCTTGGATCATTCTGTCTGGGCAAGCCAGTTGACATGTCGTGAGGACACTCAATCAGCCCTGTGAAGAGGCCCACGTGGTGAGGAACTGAGGCCTCCGGTCAACAGCCATATGAGTGAGCCACTTGGAAGCAGACCCTTAAGCCCCAACCAAGCCTTCAGATGAGTACAGCACCACCTGACCTTTTTGTTGTTGTTGTTAACAGTTTTATTGAGACATAATTCACATACCATACAATTCATCCATTTAAAGTGTACAATTTAAAGTTTTAAGTATGTTCATAGTTGTGCAACCATCACCACTACCTAATTCCAGAACATTTTCATCATTCCAAAGAGAATCCTATAACCAGTAACAGTCATTCTGCCTTCCTTCCTCCCCCTAGCCCCAAGTAGCCACTAATCTACTTTATGTCACTACAGATTTGCCTATTCTGTACATTTCATACAAATGGAATCATGCAATATATGGTCTTTTGTGACTAGCTTCTTTCACTTAGCATAATGTTTACAAGGATCATCTGTGTTGTAATAAGTATCAGTGCTTCCTTCCTTTTTGTGACAGGATAATATTCCATTGTATGGATATACCACGTTTTGTTTATCCATTCATCAGCTGATGGACATTTGGATTTTTTCCACTTTTTTGCCTATTATGAATAATATGTCTATGAACGTTCATGCAAAAGATTTTGTGTGGACATAGGTTTTCATTTCTCTTGAGCACTTGCCTAAGAGTGGAATTGCTGGGTCATGTGGTAACTCTATCTTTAACTGTTTGAGGAACTGCCAGACTGTTTCCAAAGTGACTGCACCATTTTACATTCTCACTAGCAGTGTATGAGAATTCTGATTTCTCCACATCCTTGTCAACATTTGTTATTGTCTGTCTTATAGCCATCCTAGTGGGTGTGAAGTGGTTTGTCGTTGTGGATTTTGTTTGCATTTCCCTGATGGCTAATGATGTTGAGCATCTTTTCATATGCTTATTGGCCATTTGCATATTTCCTTTGAAGAATTTTGGCAGAAATCTTTACTGTAACTTCATGAGACCCTGATCCAGAACCACTCAACTAAGCTACTCTTGAATTCCTAACCTTCAGAAATTATGTGAGATAATAAATGTTTGTTATTTTGAGACAATAAGTTTTGAGATATTTGTTATGCAGCAATACATAACTAACACAGAAGCATTCAGGAACACATCATGGGTGCCTACTATTAATGCTACTGAAAGTCCCAGCCAATGCACTAACACAAGAAAAAGAAATACAAATTGTCAAGTTTGGAAAGGAAGAAACAAAATTGTCATTGTTTGTAGATTGATTTTTCTACCTAGAAACTCCAGGTGTATCCAATACCTAGGGTGGGGAAAGCAGTGTAGTAGAGTAGAAGAAGCCCAGGACAGACCCCGGTGTGAGCTCTAGCCTTTCCCCTACTTTCTGTGTGATCTTGGGCAAGCCCTTTTGCCTCTTTGGGTCTTACTGGTAAAATGGAGATAAGAATAATAATCCTATGCCATCAGGATTAATGTGAGTATATACAAAGTGCTTCAGTGGCTGACATACAGTATTCTTTGACAAGTGGGATCTCCATTTAAGAGGGGATTTGAAGGCAGGAGCCAGGCAAGATCACAGTGCGACTGATTTGATGCCCAGTTCCCCAGGCTGCAGAATGTGAGCTCCTTCCATTCCCCCAACTGACTCCAGCCTGCTAGAGGGGTCCTAAGAGGCTCAGCAGATCCTTATCCACACCCTGGGTTCAACCCTTGGTTCTGCTTCCCCTCACTGGGCAGCCTTGGGCAAGTCACTTACCTTGCCTGAATCCCTATGATGTAATCTACTGATTGGGATGCTCATGCCTACCTTTCTTACTTCCCAGGGAGTGTGGTGAGGATCAGAGGATAGAAAAGGAGCTCACTGAGGGAAGATTTCACATTAGGCCATAAACAGCCCATAAGAGTCCTTCATGTGGCATGAGACCCCACCCCTAGAACTGTAGGGAAACCCAACAGGAACAAGGGGGCAGAATGGGCCGTGAGAGCTCTATCTAGATGGACATGGAGGCCACAAAGGGCCTTGGGGTAGGGGACAGAATAATGCTGAGCACAAGATTCACACCCCTTCTGTTCAGATGGCACTTGACATTTACATTCTCACCAAGCCCAAGTGGTAGGGTTGCCAGATAAAATATAGATGCCCAGTTAAATCTGAATTTCAGAAATCAGCGAATAATTTTTAGTGTAAGTGTATACCCCAAACATTGCAAATATTTTTTGGTTATCTGAAATTCTAATTTAACTGGGTGTCCTGTGTTTTTATTTGCTATATCTGGTAACCCTGCCCAGCGGTGAGGTGAGGACGAGCAGGGCAGCAACTCCATCCCACTTCACAGCGGAGGCACAGGAAAGAGATCAGACTTGTCCAAAGCTCTGCTGCTTATCCAGCCTTTCATTCCACACAGGTCTCTTTGGTGAGGTTGAAACCTGGGCTATTTTTGTTGGCTCTAACTCAGAGACCTTAGCTCACATCCCCTCCTTCCCTCTTGGGGTTGGCCTGGCCCATGGGACCCTTGAGAGGCCCTGGGAATCTAACTCACTCAACAGAACGAAGAAAGTGGGTGGGAAGCATACAAGGAGGATCAAGAGGCTCACAGGGAGGTCTGACTGCAGAATTTGGCCCCTGGCAGACTAAATAATAAATCTTCCATTTCTACAGCCAAGGACTCACGTTCTCAGGCACAGTTTTCTCCTTGAATTTGCCCAGAGTCAACGGCAGAGGGGACTCGGAGCTAGGACGAGACCTTCAGCCTCTTGACACCCAGGGCTCTCCTTGCTGCTCTGGGGTCTGGACAAGAAGGCCCAGGGAGCAGCCTGCTCATGCCTAGCTCAGGGAGATGAGAGCAGGAAGGCTTGTGGGACAGCTGGGCGGGCCCTGCCGGTGGCTCCCACAGTTTGGTCGATCCTCTGCTGCCACCTAGTGGGCACCTAAAGCCAGCGCCTCCCAGAGAAACTCCTGAACAAGGAAGGCTGTCTTTGCACCTTTCTGGTCCTGTCTTGCTTGCCCTTGCTCCGTGCTTCTCGTCGTCTAGGCTCTACCCTCTGACTCTCTGTATGACCCTGACAAGCCCTTCGCCTCTCTGGCTCTCAGTTTTCTTTCTTAGAATAAGGGTTATCTAAATGGCAGCAGGCTGGGGCCAGCCTGGTGGCACAAGCGGTTAAGTGCACGCGCTCTGCTTCCGCGGTCTGGGTTACCGGCCGGGATCCCGGGTGAGCACAGATGCACTGCTTGGATAAGCCATGCTGTAGCGGTGTCCCATATAAAGTGGAGGAAGATGGGCATGATGTTAGCCCAGAGCCAGTCTCCCTCAGCAAAAAAAGAGGAGGATGGGCTGATGTTAGCACAGGGCTGATCTTCCTCACACACACACAAAAATAAATGGCAGCAGGCTTGATCTTTCTTTTTCTTTTTTTGTGAGGAAGATTAGCCCTGAGCGAACATCCGATGCCAATCCTCCTCTTTTGCTGAGGAAGATTGGCCCTGGGCTAACATCCATGCCCATCTGCCTCTACTTTATATGGGACGCCGCCACAGCATGGCTTGACAAGTGGTGCGACGGTGCAGCCCGGGACCCGAACCTGTGAACCCTGGGCCACCCGCCAAAGCGGAGCGCACGCACTTCACTGCTACGCCACCAGGCCAGCCCACTGATCTTTCTAAAACACATAGTCAGGTTTGTCCCCTCACCCCTCCAGGCCTTCATGTTGAAGCCTGTAATGCCCTGCAGGATCTGAGCCTGGCTGACCTCCCCAGCTCCCCACTTCTCTGCTCCAGCCACACAGAGCTGCTTTCTTTTCTTTTTTTTTTTTTTATAATTTTATTTATTTTTTCCCCCAAAGCCCCAGGAGATAGTTGTATGTCATAGCTGCACACCCTTCTAGTTGCTGTATGTGGGACGCGGCCTCAGCATGGCTGGAGAAGCGGTGCGTTGGTGCGCGCCTGGGATCCGAACCCGGACCACCAGCAGCGGAGCTCGCGCACTTATCCGCTAAGCCACGGGGCCGGCCCCGGAGCTGCTTTCAATTCCTCAATCACCAGGCCCTCTTAGGGCCTTTGCACATGCTGTTCCCTTTACCTAAAACACTCTTCCCTCTCCTTCACCTGGCTTGTTCCTACTCATCCTTCAAGCACTGGTTTAATCACCAGCTCCAGGAAGCCCTCCTTTCTGACTCCCCCAGCACAGGATGGGCAAGTGTACTTTAGGCCCCCACTGAGGACTGATTGATTGAAGTCTCAAAGGGGATATGATCCTGGAAGAGGTCAAATGGCAGTCCATTCAGGGCAGAGGGTCGGGGGGGCCACTGTGGGGAGCCATGGGCTCCGAGTTCAAACTGATCTGATTTCCCATCCCCCTCTGCCACACCTGGGCAATGTAAACATCAGCCAGGGCTGGCTCCGTGGCTTAGCGGTTAAGTGCGTGCACTCTGATGCTGGCAGCCCGGGTTCGGATCCCGGGCACGCCCCAAGGCACCACTTGTCCGTCCAACGCGAGGCTGAGTCCCATGTACAGCAACTAGAAGGATGTGAACCTACGACATACAACTATCTACTGGGGCTTTGGGGGGAAAAAATGAATAAATAAAATCTTTAAAAAAAAAAATAAAAAATAAACATCAGCCAATGATTCCACCTTTCTGAGTCCCTATTTTACAGGTGAATAAATCAGATTCTGTCCACACCAGCACTGAACAATATAACTCTAATTCGAGCCACAAATGTAATTTTAAATTTTCTAGCCACAATTTAAAAAGTAAAAGAAACAGGTGAAATTAATTTTAATAATACATTTTATGTAATCCATGTGTAAAATATTATTTCAACATGTAATCAATATTTTAAAATTATTAATGAGCTATTTTACATTCGTTTTTCATATGAAGTCTTTGAAATCCAGTGTGTATCTGACACCTCGCACCTCAATTCGGATTCCACATTTCAAGCACTCGGTAGCCACATGAAGAGAAAGGCCCCTGTACCGGACAGCACAGCTCTGCGTCTTGATCTGTGGGGTGGTTACACAGGTGTCTATACAGGTAAAAATTCATGGAGCTGAACACTTAAGACATTGACCATTTTTGTATGCAAATTATATCTAGTCTTGAGAAAAAACGCGTAATTCCCAGGTTTCTGGCCTGAACGTGGATGGACAAAGGGTGGGGCAATTTCCTGGGGTGGAGGAAGCTGAAGGTGAACATATGGGGTGCAGGATGGGGGAAGGCTGAGAGTCTGAGGATCTTTGTCTTTTTTGGTCTCTGTTGCCCCCAGGCCCTGAGAAAGTTTCCAGTCACCTGACCAGGAGCTGTGCAGACCTCGGCTGCCCCCTGGTGGCCAGGTAGCAGGTGGCAGGCAGCAGTTGGCCTTGGTGCCTGGGTCCTCTCCCCAAGACCTGAGAGAAGGTCACAGTGTCACTCAAACTTCTCTCCTGGACCCCACAGTCTAAGGCTCTGCCTGTTTTTGCTGTCAGAGCCATGGGCATCCCCTCTATCTAGGACTGCTAGATTAGCAATAAATAAAAGTCACCAAGGTAAATTTGAATTTCAGATAAACAACAAATAATTTTTTAGTATAAATATGTCCCATTTGTTGTTTATGTGAAATTCAGATTGAACTGAGCATCCTGTATTCTATTTGGCAGCTGAACTTCTAGCTCATCCTCCAGGACTGAGAAGCACAGAATCCAGCTCTACTTCCTTGTTGTGTAATGTTGGCCACGTTTCTTCACCTCTTTGAGCTTCAGTTTCCTCCTCTGTAAAATGGTCAATAATTCTTTCCTCAATGACCTATTAAGAGGACTCACTGAGAAAAACGTAAGAAAAGGATCTCCCCACAATGCCTTGCACATAGTAGGCCCTGAGCAAACATTCATCCCCTCTTCCTGGGCTCCCAGAGGTGCAGGGCAGAGATGGGCTGCCCAATGAGTACCCCACCTCCCTCCCCACACTGCCCAGGGATTGGACCCCATGATCTCTTAATGCCTTCCAGATTTTCCACTCCTTCACTAGTTTTCCCTTTCCTGGGTTTCCTAGACTTTTGTCCATGCCTCATTTGTGTTGGGAATATCCCAGAATCCTCTGGGAAGGGCCTAACTCTCAGGAATTGCGTCCTTCTGACCCAGCTCTCAGACGACTCCAGAATATGGCTCTGACACCAGCTAGTGGCCACGTCCCTAAGCAAATAATACCATCCAGACCCAAACCTGGGAAGTCAGGCTGGTTCACTCTGTCCCTGACCCAAATGAGACACTGCCCTGGGCCAGCAGGGCAACCACGTAGGCAGAGTCCTAGGCCAGGCCCCAGAGGGAGGCAGAAGAAACAGACCCTGAGCTGTCCTGGGGCAGGAGTCTTGATGGCAGGAGTGTTAGGGAGCCTGAGGCCCAAGGGTTAGGTGACATGCCTAAAGGCACACAGCAAGGATTTGCACATTTGCCCCGGGGTTGGGTAACGAATGAGGCCATGCTCCTAACTGGCCTGCCCTCTCCGTGGAAGGGCTGGGGTTGAGGAGGATTAGGGGTGATTTCTCTGACTTATTCTCCCTTCTGTCTGCACACATAGTCTTCCTCTCTGAGCCTCTGGTACCCATGAGGGGAGACTAACCCCAGCCTGGGGTGGAGGGTGGGGACGGACCAAGCCCAGGGAACCTTCTCCCCCATGGCAAGTGAGGGGACTGGAGCAAAAAGTGATGCCACCTCTCACCACCTGATGGAGCTGGGCTGGCTCCTGGGATCCTGGAATCTTCTCCCCTGCACTGAACAGAGGAGAAAACGGAGGCCCAGAGAAAGGCGGGGACCTGTGAGTCTTAACAGATCAAAGACACCAGAAGATCCCCTGGACTCCTTGCATCTCCTCACCTAGCAGATATACACCTGGGGCCTCAGGTTCTTAATCACACCCTTCTCCCACCCAATCACTTGCCCTTTCCCACTATCCAACCCTCCTGGCCCCCCAAACCTCTTGACTCAGGTCCCTGCTCCCTCTGAGGCCGTGCAATGGCCTCCTACTTGTCTTGTGCTCCTAATCTCCATCCTTCCCCTCTGCACTCTGGAGAAGATCCAAATGCCTCTGCATGGATGCCCACTCCCCCCTGCCCCAGCCCTTTCCTTCCTTTCCAGCCCCACCCCTCCCTCTATCCCTTCACAGACCCTACTCTCTGGCCCAGTGTGGCAAGGCAGCATTTCAACAAGAGTAGGTTTTGTAGGCAGATTCCAATCTTGAGCCTGATTCTTACCAGCTGTGTGGCCTTGGGGACGTTGCTTAACTTCTCTGGGCCTCTAGCTCCTCATATGTAATAATACTTGCTTCACAGTTTAGGGGTAAAAATTAAATTGCATAAAGCCCTTAGCACAGTGTGTGGCACATTAATAAACATTCAATAAATATTAGCTGCCATTATTAGCATTAGTCTTAGTATTAGAAGAGTAAGGGGAGAAGAGGGGAGGGGGTAGGAGGAAGCTTAGGGCTATTAAAATGAGAACCCTTGGGATGCTCAGAGCAAGCAGAGGAAGAAATCAGAACATTTCTATTTATTTTATTCTTTCTCACTGGAATGAATATTCTTTTATTCAGCACAATTTGTTGTAGGCATCAAATAATATTAAATTCACGCTGGGTCCTAGCAGGATAAATGCAAACATCACCAACAGGGCTTCTGGGGTCTACAAATGCCCTAGTGTGCTAAAGAGAAGATATTACTTGGTACATTTTTGAAGCTGAAGTGCTTCCAAGTTTGGTAGTTTCAATTCTGTTACTTCTTGGGAACGTTTTTAATAACAAGAACATGAAGAAATAAACAGTGCTGGTTCCCTAACATTAAAGTTTCAGATGTGGTTATTGCTTTCCAGAAGAAACCACGAGGACGACCTCATTTCTGACAAAGGAAAAGTTGAATTCTTGCCTTTAGTCTGCCTTATGAATACAACATAAAGAGCAAAAGGGAATAAAAGTCAGCAAGTTTGTCTGCGTTGAGGCTGATGGCTTCAAGATCTTTTCATAATGATGGTCCTCTGTGACCTTTTCAAAGGAGCTCAAGCCGGAATTTTTTTTAAGTATACTGAGAGCTCACTCAGCGCTAAGCCTGTTCTGTATCCTCACAACAACCTTTTGAGATAGGAATGAATCTCTCCATCTTAACAGATGAGGAAATGGAGACTTCTGTAAGTGAAACTGCTGTCTAACGTCACAGGGCTACGGGCCGGCCCCCTGGCTTAGCGGTTAAGTGCACATGCTCCGCTGCTGGCGGCCTGGGTTCGGATCCCGGGCGCGCACCGACGCACCGCTTCTCCGGCCATGCTGAGGCCGCGTCCCACATACAACAACCAGAAGAATGTGCAGCTATGACATACGACTATCTACTTGGGCTTTGGGGGGAAAATATATAAATAAATAAATAAATAAATAAATAAAGTCACAGAGCTAGACGGCATGGGCCAAAGCCTACCTGTGAGGGCCAGGCCAGCTCCTGGATATCAGGGGCTGCTTTCCCTTTTCTCAGAGTCCTGGACTCAAATCCAGGTTTGTGTGACTGGAAACATCCCCTGTGTTATTCTCTGTCCACAGGAACCAGAGAAGAAGGCTGGCGGATGAGAATTTCATCTAGGAGTTTATTTCACCTACTACCTTCACCTCCTACTCAGACCCTACTCCTTTGAAACGCCTCCCCCAGGGCGGCCAGGCTAAGGGAATCTCTGAGGAAGCTCCTCCAGCTGCTACCACAGCTGTCACCCTTCATAGCGGGCCTACTCAATTCCCAGAGACTTCAGGTGCGACTTTTCTGTGTTGTTGAGGATGAAAAGAGCTCATTGTTTATTTAAAAAAAAAATCCCTGGGATAATTGTACGCACTTAATAACAAATGTTTGCTGAATTAATGAAATAATGAAGATGGGTGTCAAGAACTCCAGAGAACAACAACCTGGGTGCATATTGCAGTTCTACGGTCTATCAACGTGTGATTTAAAACTTAAAAAAAAAAAAACAAAACAAAACCTTCTAATTGAATCACAAAATTGTGTAAACTTTATTTATTTACTTATTTATTTGTGAGGAAGATCGGCGCTGAGCTAACATGTGCCAATCCTCCTCTTTTTGCTGAGGAAGACTGGCCCTGGGCTAACATCCATGCCCATCTTCCTGCACTTTATATGGGATGCCCGCACAGCATGGCTCAACAAGCGGTGCATAGGTGCGCACCTGGGATCCGAACCGGCAAACCCCTGGCCGCGCAGCGGAGCACGCGCACTTAACTGCTTGCGCCACTGGGCCAGCCCCGACCTTGTGTAAACTTTAAAAACTCTCCTTTACCCATTTGTAAAATGGAGATAGTACCAAAACCATTCACAGGGCTGCTGTGAGGATCAAATGAACCATTGTGTGGAGTGTGCTTAGTTAAGCTCAGTACATGTTGGCTGTCATTATTTTTAAGATAAATAGTCCACTAGTTGTGTGATTACATGTTTAATATCTTTCCCACTACACATGAAAGCAAAGATCTTGCCTTGTCTCTCACTGCATCACCAGCGCTGAGCACATAAATAAATGTTTGATAGATAAATAAGTAAATTGACTAGGACCTAAGCACTCCCCCAATTTGCGGGGTAAATTTTAATTTTTATGTCATTTCAAACTTAAAAGAAAAGTTGCGAAAATTACATAACAATCTCCATATACCCTTTACCTAGATTCATAGTCGTTTACATTTGCCTCATTTGGTTAATCATTCTCTCTATTTATATATATATGCATTTTTTTCTGAATCACTTGAAATTAAGTTGGAGACATTCCCCTAAATACTTCAGTAAATATTTCCTAAGAACAAGGACATTCCCTTAACATAACCACAATACAATGATCAAATTTTAAAAATCTAACATTCATACAATATATATTAACAGCTAACCCACAATCCATATTCAAATGTCATCATTTGTCTTGATATTGTCCATTATACCTAGTGTGTCCCCCCTCCCCCAGGATCCAATTTAGAATCACACACCACATTCTGTTGTCATGTCTTTTTAATCTTCTTTAAACTGAATCAGTTCCTTAGCCTTTCTCTGTCTTCTATGACAGTTATTTTGTGGAGTGTTCCTAGATTTGGATTTATTTCATGTTTCCTCATGAGATTTAGGATATGCATTTTTGACAGAAATACCACAGAAGAGATGTTGTGTCCTTCTCAGTGCATCTTATTAGGAGGCACATGATCTCTACTTGACCCATAACTGGTGATGTTAACTTTGATCACTTTGATTCACCTCTTCTGCGAGGTTATACCTCTGTAAAATTACTGTTTTCCCTTTGTAATCAATAAGTAATTTATGGGAGACACTTTTACTGTGTAAACATCTAGTTCTCCAGTTTTACCATTCATTATTGATTTTTCTAACTCAATCGTGCTTGTTGGTTGGCATTCTACTGAAAGGAAGAATTTTCCCTTATCCTTCATTTATTTATTCACGTCTTTATTTATGTCCATAAAGACTCATAGGTTACCATTTTGTTCAATTAGGTATATTCTATCACTACCATTATGTATCTTGAGGCTCAAATTGCCCTGATTTGGCTGGTGGGATCTCCTTCAAGTTAACCCCTGTATCCTTTGACATATTCCCATCATTCTTATTCCCATCATCCTCACATTATGATGCAACAAGATGGTCTAAGCTTATCTGGTACTCTCCCTACCCCGACCAAGGCTCTTTAAAAGCTGCCAATGTTACCCCGGCCCCTGGCCCCATAAGACATTGACCACAACCCTGCTCAGAACAAGCCTAACATGTTATCTTTAGCTTGCGACAAAGGAAGAATCCCAAGAAGAAGGGCAAGAGAACTTCCCCAGGTCTCTCCCCGCTCGGGTAGAGAGGGTTCAACTGGTAACACCAACTAGGCCCTAGGGTCCCCCGCTTCCTGCCCGCAAGCGGAACCTTAGAGCTGCGCACCTGGGCCGGAAAACAGTGCAGCGGACCAACCTTTTCCGGTTGTGGCCGGAAGTCCCTGGGAGAGGGGCGGTTCTGTATCAGGTGACCGGAGTCCGCGTAGGAGGGATCGGAGGTCCAGCGGGGCAGAGTGCGGCGGCCCGTGTTGCTGAGCGGCCGACGGACGGGTAGGCTGGGGACGCCTCGGCGGCTTAGCTGAGCAGAAGCGAGTACATGAGGGGCTGGGTCTGCAGCTCCGGGCCGTCGAGGTTGAGGGACGGGGGCGGAGAACTGGGTTCTGCCTTCGCCTAGCCCACGGGCTGCGACACCTGAGACCAGGGGCGCGGAGGCGACAACCCCAGCTCTGCCCCTCCGGCCCTCCGCCCCAGAAGAGAGGTCGGGCTGGCGTTGTGGTCTTCCGTCCCGGGATTACACTTTGGGGAAACTGAGGCCCCGAGAAGGGGAAAGTCCCCACGAACTCTCCTTTTTAGACACGGACTCTCTTTCTGTCCCCCGCTCGAGGCTGCCTCTCTCCTGTGGAGGTGCTTTTAATGAGTTTGTCCCGAGTGGAGAGGCGAAGCCGGGAAGCGTGGTGAACAGAGTTGGGCTTGGGAGTAAGAGCACCGGGTTCGAGACTTCACCCCACAGCCAATTGTGCGTTCTGGGCTAAATTCCTTCCCTGTGCTGGGCCTCAGTTTCTTCATTTGTAAAACAGGGCAGTGTTTTTCAAAATACAGTTCTCACACCGTCTGCTTTGAAATGCTCTGGGATGCATGCTTTACAAGGCGGGACTCAAATAAGACCTCTGATTTAGAATCTGGGTCAGAACCTGGGAAACTGCGTTTTAAACTTACACCTGGGGGTCCTATACATATTGATGTTTGAAACCCACAAATTTTAAGTGCTCTCCTGCTGTGAGTACTAGATATCCATTCTTTGCTTTGAGGCAGCTGGAGCCAGTTCAGGATCTTGGAAAGAACTGGGATGTTTAGCCCAGAAAAAGAGAGCACTGGAAGGAAACTGCCTTTAAAAACTGAAAAAATTGTTGTGGTGAAGAGGGCTTACACTTCATCTTTGGGATTGGAAGAGGCAGTTGAAAGAGGAGGACCAATAGGTGGATTCTACAGGAAAACAAGATTTTGACTTAGTAATGCTGGTCAGACGTGACCAGCAATGGAATAGATTGACTCCAAAACTAGTGAACTCCCTTTCGAAGGAGGTATACAGGTATTAGATGGAGGTCCTTTCCAACTTGAAAGTGTCTGATTCTGAGTAGTTATTTTGAATCTTTCTGGTGCTGACTTTTTTCACCCTCTTTTCTTGACACCTTCATCCTTCTAGCCTACGTCTTCTAGAAGTAATGCCAGTGGGTCTGAACTTATGTAGTCTCTTCCTGGTTCTCCTGTGCACCATGCTTTCTTTTAAGGACTTTGGAATAATCTATCTGATAAGGGCTCCTTAAATGTTTGTTGAATGAATAACTAAGTAGGGTCCCCACCCCATCAGTTTGTAATTTATTTTCTTAGAACATCTTGGAAATGCCTCTGAAGACTTTGTGTTTGATAAGGAGAAGCCAGTAGACTCTTTGGATCACAGAATTGAGGGGTCAGAAGGGCCCTTTGAGATTGTCCAGGCCAGCCTTTCCTCCCTGGGACATAAATCCCTCTTTCAGCCTCTCTCCAGCAGTATGTTGTGTAGATGTTGTGTCTGCCGAGAAAATTTTTGAAATCTATCAGCTAACTTTCCATCCAGGACTTAAAACCAGTCTTCTTAAGGACTTGACTTGCCAGTTCATGCTCACTTACGTGTAACCTGCAGATAATACTTCTAACATGTCTTTAGTTTTCTAATCAAATGCCAAAGCTCCTTATTTTGTGATTTACAAAACTCTAGGCAGATGACTTTTTCAAAACCTGTTAGAATGCTTATGTTGCCCTGTGGAGCAGAGATTCTATATTATGACCCAATTCTGCTGACATCCCCCAACCACTCAAAAAAAAAAAGTTGGGTTTGAGCCAAGACTTCCTTCCCCTGTTTATCTTCCTGCCTTGTTTGTGTTTCCTAGGATTAAAAAAAAAAAAATGTTGTGAAATGCTTATTCAGATATTATCCAGGTTCTGGGTAAAGTGATTTTGATTTGGTGCTGTCTTTAAAACTTCTCAGTCTGAAAATTTCCTTTTAAAAAAATACCTAAATCAGCGTTTCCATTGTGTGTTCTTCAGGCCTCTAGTCTGAAAGAGATACCTCTGAAAAAAGTCTAAATAAGTTTGGGAAAAGTAAAAATAAGTTTGGGAAAAGCTACATATCATTATCACTTCTTGGAGCTTCTCAGTGTATAGTACCACATTAAAGGCACTGAGATGTCCTCCAATAAAGGAGTGTACCTAACCTTGTTTAATCTGGTGTTGCCAAAATTAATTGTGTGAAGCACTTTTTTTTCCTTAATTGAAGCACACATTGGCAAATTCTGACCTAGAGCAGGAGTCTGCGGTCTAGGCCCTGTGGGCCAAGTCTGGCCCTAATGCCTGTTTTTGCATGGCCTGTAAGCTAGGAATGGCTTTTCCATTTTTAAATGATGGAGAATAAATCAAAAGTAGAATAAAATTTTGTGATATGTGAAAATTATAAGAAAATCAAATTCCAGTGTCCATAAATGAGGTTTTTTTTGAACACAGCCACACCTGTTAATTTACTTATTGTCTTTGGCAGCAGAGTTGAGTAATTGACCCAAAGACCATATGGTCCACAGAGTGCAAAGTATTTACTTTATGGCACTTTACAGAAAAAATTTGCCAACCCCTGACCTGCATCGTGTACATTTTTTTTTTACTTTTTATTTTGAAATAATTTTAGACTTGCAGAAATAATACACAAACTTCCTGTATACTCTTCACCCAGCTTTCCCTAATGTTAACATTTTACATAACCATATTAAAATTATCTAAACAAGAAATTTAACATTAACTAATCTATAAACTTTATTCAGATTTTGCCATTTGTCCAGCTAATGTAGTTTTTCTGTTCCAGGATCCAGTCCAGTTTCCCACATTGCATTTAGTTATCAAGTCTCCTTAGTCTCCTTTAATCTGAGACAATTCCTCAGTCTTTTTTGTCTTTTGTGTGTGTGTGTGTGTGTGTGTGTGTGTGTGTGAAAAAGACTAGCCCTGAGCTAACATCCGATACCAGTCCTCCTCTTTTTTTTTTTTTGCTGAGGAAGATTGGCCCTGGGCTAACATTCGTGCCGATCTTCCTCTACTTTATATGGGACACCACCATAGCATGGGTTGACAAGCAGTGCGTCCCCGAGATCCAAACCTGTGAACCCTGGGCCGCCAGAGCAGAGCATGTGCACTTAACCACTGAGCCACCAAGCTGGTCCCCTTTTTTGTCTTTTATGACTATAAACTTTTGAGGAGGATTGGCTAATTATTTTGTAGAATGTCTCAAATTTTTTTTTGAGATAGAATTCACATATAAAAGTCACCATTTTAAAGTGTACAATTCAGCGCTTTTCAGTACGTTCACAAGGTTGTGCAGCCATCACCACTGCCTTCATTCGAGAACATTTTCATTACCCCAAAAAGAAACCCTGTACATGTTAGCAGTCACTCCCTAGTCTCCCCTTTCCATCTCCTGGCAGACAGTAATCTGGAATCATACAGTATGTGGCCTTTTGTGTCTGGCCTCTGTCATTAAGCATAATGTTTTCAACATTCATCCATGTTGCAGCATGTATCAGTACTTCATTCCTTTTTATTGCTGAATAATATTCCATCGTATGGATATACCACATTTTATTTATCCATTCATCACTTGATTGCCATTTAGGTTGTTTCTGCTTTTTGATTATTATGACTAATAATGCTATGAATATTCATATACACATTTTTGTTTGAACATATATTCAGTTCTCTTGGATCTGTATACCTAGGAGTGGAATTGCTGGGTCATATGGCAACTCTATATTTCACTTTTTGGGGAACCACCAAACTGTTTTCCACAGCAGCTGCACCATTTTACATTCCCATTAGCAATACATGAGGGTTCCATTTTCTCCATATCCTCTTCAACACTAGCTATTGTCCTTTATTATTATTATTATTATTATTATATCTACCCTAGTGGGTGGAAGTGGCATCTCATTGTAGTTTTTTTTTTTTTTTTTTTTTTGTGAGGAGATCAGCCCTGTGCTAACATCCGCCGATCCTCCTCTTTTTTTTGCTGAGGAAGACGGCCCTGGGCTAACATCTGTGCCCATCTTCCTCCACTTTATATGGGACGCCGCCACAGCATGGCTTGCCAAGCAGTGCGTCGGTGCGCGCCCGGGATCCGAACCAGCGAACCCCGGGCCGCCGCAGCGGAGCGCGCGCACTTAACCGCTTGCGCCACCGGGCCGGCCCCTCATTGTAGTTTTTATTTGCATTTCCCTAGTGACTCATGATGTTGAACATCTTTTCATGTGCATATTGGCCATCTGTATATCTTCTTTGGAGAAATATCTTTTCAGATCCTTTGCCTTTGTAATTGAGTTATTTGTCGTCATGTACAATTTTGCATGTAAGTATTCAAAGAGTTTGCAGATCCCGTAAAGCCCCTTGAAGTAACTCAGAGTGAGCTAACTGCAAAATCGGAGGCAATGCCAGTAACTGATCTGAATGGAGTTGCATTTGGACATGCTGAAGCACGGAATAAGTTGTCCATTTGAAACTGCTGACCACACAGAGCTTGGTTCAACCCCAACTGCTGCTGACTATACAGAGCTGGGGTGGCCGAGGTCAAGTGAAAGAAGTACTATAGCATCATCCAAGATGTGATGAGACCAGTAGGGGATCCTGCCGCTTGGGAGCTACTCTGGTGTTTGGTCACAGGCAGAGAATAGAGGAGTCAGTGGTGGCTTGGAATACTTGGGACTGGTGATTGGCTTCTGGTAGCGGAACTACTAGTGCACCCACACCTCTTTTGACCCCAGAGCATTTGGCTGTAACCAGACCATCTTGAACATATACTTTAAAGAAAAAAAGCAGTGGGGCCGCCTGGGGGCGCAGCGGTCAAGTGCGTGCGCTCCGCTGCGGCGGCCCCGGGGTTCGCAGGTTCGGATCCCGGGCACGCACTGACGCACCGCTTGTTAAGCCATGCTGTGGTGGTGTCCCATTTAAAGTAGAGGAAGATGGGCACGGATATTAGCCCAGGGCCAGTCTTCCTCAAGGAAAAACAAGGGGGGAGGATTGACATCGGATGTTAGCTCAGGGCTAGTCCTCCTCACAAAAAAAAGGCAGTAATTTTAATTGTGAAAGTAATATATGCTCTTATTAGACATTTTGGAAAATACAGAAAAGCTCCCTCTCTCTCCCCTCCCACCCCAGTCATCTCTAGCTCCAGTATCTAAAGAGCCTTTATTACAATTGCTTTATTTCCTTCTTGTCACTCCCACCTCACTGGGTACATTTTTAATGACTGGAATCATTCGCTGTACATAGTTCTATAGCTTACTTTTCCCTGACAACATTTTAATGTTAATGTCTCCACGTTTTTGCCAGCCTCTTCTGTAAACATTACTTCTAATACATTTACTTAACCATTCACTTATTCAATAAGTCAATAAGCCAGTAAGTCTTATTGTATAGATATAATGTTTATGACAAGCACTCAGCATGTTCTTAGTGGGTGGAAATCTAGGTTTTTTTTTTTTCCCATAAGGAGCACAGATTTTTTTTTAAAACTTTTGTTGTGGTAAAATATACATAACAGAATTTACCATTTTAACCATTTTTAAGTGTACAATTCAGTGGCATTAAGTACGTTTACAATGTTGTGTAAACATTGCCGCTGTCTATTTCCAAAACTTTTTCATCACCCCAAACAGAAACTCGGTACCCATTAAGCAATAACTCCTCATTTTCCCCTCACCCTAGCTCCTGGTAACCTCTAATCCACTTTCTGTCTCTATGAATTTGCCTATTGTAGGTATCTTCTATAAGGGAATCATATAATAAATGGCCTTTTGTGGAAATGTAGGGATTTTTTTTTCCAAATTTTTTTTGTTGTGGTAAACTATACATAACAAAATTTACTGTCTTAACCATTTTTAAGTGTACAGTTCAGTGGTATTGTGTACAGCTCAGTGGTATTAAGTACATTCATATTGTCGTGCAGCCATCACCACCATTCATCTCCAGAACTCTTCATTTTGCAAAACTGAAACTCTGTACCCATTAAACAACTCCCCATTCCCTTCTCCTCCCAACCCCTGGCAACCACAATTCTAAATTCTGTCTCTATGATTTTGACTTCTGTAAGTACCTCATGTAAGTGGAATCGTACAGTGTTTGTCTTTTTGTGACTGGTTTATTTCACTTAGCACAATGTCATCAAGATTCATCCGTGTTGTAGCATGTGTCAGAATTTCCTTCCTTTTTAAGGCTGAATAATACTCTGTCGTATGTATATACCACATTTTGCTTATGCATTCATTCCTCAGTGGGCACTTGGGTTGCTTCCATGTTTTAGCTGTTGCAAATAATGCAAATATGAACATGGGTGTACAAATCTCTCTTCGAGACCCCGCTCTCAATTCTTCTGGGTGTATACCCAGAAGTGGAATTGCTGGATCATATGGCAATTCTATTTTTAATTTTTTTAAGAACCACCATGCTGTTTTCCACAGCAGCTACACCATTTTACATTTCCACAGAAAGTGCACAAGGGTTCCAATTTCTTCACCTCGTCACCAACGCTTATTTTCTGTTTTTTGGTAGTAGCTATCCTAATGAGTGTGAGGTGTTATCTTGTAGTTTTGATTTGTATTTCCCCAATAATTAGTGATGTTGAGCATCTTTTCATGTTGTTATTGCCCATTTGTATATCTTCTTTGGAGAAATGTCTGTTCAAGTCCTTTGCCTGTTTTTGAATTGGATTGTTTTTTTGTTGTTGAGTTTTAGGAGTTCTGTATATATTCTGGATGTTGAGCCTTCAGATATATGATTTGCAAATATTTTATCCCATTCTGTTGCCTTTTTACTCTGTTGATAGTGTCCTTTGATGCACAAAATTTAAAAATTTTCATGAAGTCGAATATGTCTATTTTTTTGTTGTTGTTACCTGTGCCTTTGGTGTCATATCCAAGAAATCATTGCCAGAAATATAGTTTTTAAAGTAGGGAAGAAGCCACCAAGTAGCTCCTGGCTTAAGGTTATCAGAGTTGGCCCTAACTGCTGCAGGGCTACCATGGGCCCTACTTCTCTACTCTTCACATCAGCTGGGGATGACTTGAGTCCATCTCTTCATTTCATTGAGCAGCGGGAGCAGAGCACCACTGAGTGGTGGTGCCCTTGTCCCCCAGCTGGCCTAAGAGCATGCAGAGATCAGAAGCAGCAGACCATGCCTGCTTCTATGGAAATGGCCTAGGGGACTGGCTTGCCATTTCACCCTGGGGCCGGTCACCGGGTTGACTGTGTGGTAGTCTGTGTAGCGCCTGACTGTTTAATGTCCTTCCCGTTGCTCCTCAGAAGCACCTTGTGATGTAGGCATGGCAGGCGTTTTTAAAGATGGACAGTTCTCTGAATATGGGAGTGGATCCTGGGCAAAAGCCCAGGAAAATTACTTGCTTTTTTTAACACTACCATTTCTGCAGAGGCATTTCTCAATGTGAGGCACTTTATTTTTATTTTTATTTTTTTTTAATTTTATTTATTTATTTTTTCCCCCAAAGCCCCAGTAGATAGTTGTATGTCACAGCTGCACATCCTTCCAGTTGCTGTATGTGGGACGCGGCCCCAGCATGGCCGGAGAAGCGGTGCGTCGGTGCACGCCCGGGATCCGAACCCGGGCTGCCAGCAGCGGAGCGCGAGCACTTAACCGCTAAGCCATGGGGCCGGCCCCAGTGTGAGGCACTTTAAAAAACAGCAGTTAAATTGTGACTAGATCATGGATTCCTTGAGGGCAGGAGCCAGAACTTTGATTTATATTTATCATTGAGCCGAGTTCTTGGCATTCTGTAAATGTTTCCCAAACTACACTGACAATTAATGTCAGGTGGCTTGGGACACAAGCCTGATTTGTAAAAATCAATATTATAGATTATTCAAAAAAGTTTCATTTTGGGTTTATTTTTAACCATGGTTGGTCTGTCTTATGTATACTCTCCTCATGGTCCTCCTGGGGACCTCCTATTGAAAGGAGAAGTGAAATCGTTGTTTTGTTAAGTATATGCTGGATGTTATTAAACTCTTAGAAAGTTTTCTTCTTAATTAGTTAAATCTTGTCAATCTTATTCCTTTTCTTTTTATATTCTACCTTCAGAGTATTTTGTAGGTCTTTAGCTCAACCTCAGGTAAAATCTGAATTAATGAAATTTTATGGAATCTGAATTAATAAGGATTTACTGACTGCATGACAACAAAAGTAAAACTCTCATTTTGTAAACTTTCCTGATAACAAAGGGAGGGCAGACACAATTACCCAATTTGCAGGTAAGGACCCTGGCATAGTGAGTGGCAAAGCTGAGTGTCAGACTAGGTCCTCTGGCTCCAGATTGTTCCTTTCACTATATTGTACTAGAAATCCACAGCCCTTAACTGGGAGCTGACCAATCTGGAAATCTTTTCTTTAATTCAGTACTTAAGTCAGTTATATTGGTTTGAATTGAAATGGGCAAATCCCCATCATTCATTCACATACATTTATTGAACATTTACTGTGTGTCAGGCACTGTGCTTGTGGCTCTAGGAGGTGTTTAACTACAGTGAGTAATAGACAGTTAAGTGAATAATTAATCCTCTCTGTGAGTGTCATTATCCCTAATTGAGGTGGGTACCAATTTGAGAAAATCCGATTCTTTTTCTAGTTACAGATCCCTGATCTTTCTTTCATTTGTTTAATAGTTTTGGGCAATACTTACCTAAAAAAAATTACTCTAAAACAGTTACGTAACGTTCAGTTCTGAAAACATCACTGAAGAATGTCTTATTCTTTTAGGATACTGATTTTCCACAACTTTATTTGGCTAAATTGATTCCTATTGAGTTGTACAGTTCTAAGTACTCCTGGGCATCAGATACATCAACCCACACACATTTATGAGGTGCCGTTGAGGTGCCTGGCCCTAGGCTGAGTAAGGCACATGGAAGTTGGGTCTGGGCTTGAGGAGACAAGACACACGAACAGATCACTGAGGTACTGTCTGTTAAGCACATTGGCTTGGGAGTTGGGAAGCTTTGCCTCTGACTGGCTGTGTGACCGTAGACAAGTGACCTAACTACTCTGAGCCTTAATCTAATATCCCAGGGAATGCTAACGATGGAATAGTAGTGTTTAAATCAAAGGCAGGCTGTAAAGATTAAATGATACAATTCATGTAAAGGACTGAGCAGAGTGTTAGCTGATGTTATTCATAGTGATAATAAAAATAACAAGTGCCTCATGATTTTAACACCTTGGGGGAAAATCTGATTTTGCCTGGATCAAACTAAGTGTGTCCCATTCTGGATTTCCTTGTACACAGTTCTGATGTCTCACCTACAGTGCCTTCAAGGAACGATGCTTATTCAGACAGGGAAATTGTGACTCATTCATTCAGCAAATTAACCGAGTACCTGCTGATTGCATAGCTCTGTGGGAAATATAGAGAAGCAGTACACCTTCAGGGTACTCTGTGAGAGACCTCACAGTGGAGAGGGGATGAACATTTCTTGAGCACTTAACTATGTCCAAGCACTGTGCTAGTCCCTTACTGTTTTAACTCTTTAATCCTTAAAACTATCCTGTGAGGAAGATAATAGTCCCCCTTTTGCATATGAGTAAGACAAAGGCTTAGAGAGAAAATAATGTCTGAAGTCACAGAGTAAGTGGCAGAGCTGAGATTTGAACCCAAAACCATCAAATTCCTCTGTGCCATGCTAGTTTTTAAGGACGAAAGTCCATAAAATGTTAAGGAACGTTTTAAGACAGTGATGTAAGGGATGACAAAAGGCAGCCGGTTGGATGATCCTTAAAAGCTTGTGTCAGGTGTAGTTCAAATCTTACTTCATCCTTTCTTGTGACACCTGGTAAGCTTTAAGAAAAAGCATTGAAGCTTAAAAAATAAAAAACCGTTTTGATTCAGAAGTAGTGGAAGAAAATGTGAAAAAGTAGAAACAGCTGACCCTAGAATCCTCATTCAAAGATGAAGGGCACGAGGACTCTAAGGCCTTTCTTCCTGCCTCAGTCCCAGCCCTTGCTGCCCTGCCACCCTTATATGTGCTCTGGGCTCCAGCCACACTGAACTTGGCACAGTGAATTGTCCACTTGTCCCGTGTGCTGTGTCTATGTCCTCCCCAGCGTGCCCTGCCCTCGCACACTCTGTACACACCCCTGTCAGCATCCAGCACACTGGGCTGCCTTATTGATTTACTTGTCTGTGTCTCACTTTAGACTGAAATCCTTTCTCTCTGTATCCTGAATGCCTGGCAAATAGGATCTTTAATAAATCTTTGAAGGTAAGAGAGAGGTTGGTTGAACACATGGGGAGATTAGAGGGTACCAGAAAAAAAGACCAGTGCAGCCCTGATGAAGAGAGGCTGGTCTTCTCTGTCCTTCTGGACCTGAAAGGCCATTCATGCCCTTGGTCTTGTATTTGAGGGCCAGGCCTCTGTGAGCTAGCCTAGGGACCTAACCTGCGTTTAGACTCTAAAATTTTAGAGCCTAGTTTCTGTGTGTTCCAGTCATCTTACTCAGATTTCTTCCCACTCCAACCTTCTGTGAATGTGATGTAGACATTCTTGGATTGCGGGTCCCATCTCTGCCTACATGTGGTGCAGCAGCAGCCTCATGAGCAGCACAGACAGGCTCAGGCACACTATGGTTCCTGGCAGAAAGCTTCCCTGTGAACAAGCATGTGCCCAGAGGAACAAGACCTGTGCTGAGTCCGCTCTTGGACCATGCCAGTTGTTTATCACCCAAATTCGTGATCTTCATAACTAGGATTAACATTTCTAGATGCCTCTGTACACCCTGGTTCAGGAATTCTTAAAGAAGCAGAGAAGGCAGATTATGAATACCTGTAGTTCTCTAGAACCTGATAATTGATCACAAGAATGCTACAAAGACATTTCTTCATGAGGTTGAGTACTCTGGTGGTTCCTACAAGGGATATGCAGCTCTTGTGTTCTTTTCCTTGCTCGGTTCCTGTGAGGTGGGCTGGCATCTCTGGGAAGGTAATAGGAGTGAGGGTGCTGGGTCAGTCAACTTCAGCTTCCCGACTCTGCACTGCTAAGGGATAAGTACGGCAGATCTGCCTTAGTCCCAGCAACATGTGTCACCCTGGACATTTCAAATTTAGGAATGTTTTTCAAAACTAGGTCTGAACTTGTTTCTTAAATGGTCAGCTCTGTCCTGGATGGACAAGGTGCTAGCTGATCTGAGATCTCAGCAGACTTGTTCTCCACCCCCTAAGGTTATCTGACCTCTCTGTAGTCCTTGTGGGCTGTAGCTGGGGGTTGTGTATTCTGAAGGACAGGCCCTGAGGTTACTGTCCCTCCCAAAATCTGTGCTGTGCTGTATTGCTTTGTGCTTTTGGTAGAGTTCTCCCCTGTTCAAGAGCTAGGTTTCTAAAACTCTTCATCAGAGAATCGTCTGGAATGGAAGGTGGGGACACATATTTAAAAATATAGATTCTTGGGCCCTATCCAGATCCAGATCCTATTTAAATTGCTGAGGGGGTCCAAGAACCAGATCTCTGGGAGGGTGCCCTGTTTAGGAAAAACAAACAAGTTTGATGGAGCCCCTTGTTAAGAATTCTTAAAATTATCCATGTGACTTCCTTAGGTCCTATTTAGACTCCAGAGTCTCAACTTGGCCTTACTCTTCTTTGTTACACCCCCCCCACCACCACCACCATTTGGTAGCCCCAGGCCTCGAATGTAGTTTGGTACTGGAGATCTGTTGATTGAATACACAAATGGATGAGTGTTGAGTTTGCTTTGCACTCACTTCAAAGAACACAGAGGTTACAGCATTGCATGATGAATTTGAGGGAAAACAAACACAAGGTATTTAATTTTATAAAGCTGCATGTTAAAGGGGTAACATGTAAGAGTGAAAAGAGTGCTGATGTTGTGTTGGAAAGTCTGAATTTGGTACTATATGATGGCCTGGCCTTGGACAAGTCCTGTAACCTCCCTGGCCTGATGTCCTCACCTGTAAAATGGAGTGCAGGTCAGAAGTGGTAATAGATGTAAATGTGCTTGGAAAACTAGAAAGTGGCTTCAAATCAAGAGTGAAGAATTGTCAGGGTAGGGACGGGCACAGAACCAGCCACAACGAGGTTGCTATGTGGTCAGGTTCAAGTCCATAGGCCCTATAAGGACCAGGAGAAAATTTTAGTAGGATGGCAACTCAGGCATGCTCAAGGCCTGCTTCCCTTTTACTCTGTCCAGTTCCTGAGCCAACCAGGGCCCTCTGTCCTCTGAGCCACTATCCCAGCACTGCTGGGCCCGTGAGGCTGTGGCCATATTCTGTTGTTCTGTACATGCTCCATGGACAGTCCCCAGGGAAGGCTGCTCGTCTCTGCCATGCTGCCTTGTTGTGGTGAGGTTCCTGTGCATGAGGGTAAGGAGGAGGTGAGGGGGAAAGGCTCCAGGTATGGGTGTGCGGCTCTGGGGAGCAGGATATGTCGCAAAGAGAGGTTTGTGAGCAGCCAGCCTGGAAGTTGACCAAAACCAGTCATGCATGCCTGCACTCACTCAACAAGTATTTGAGTGCCTACCAGGATGAGGCTCTAGAGCTCGGGTAGGAACCACATGGTCAGTCTACTAAGAATTAGAATGAGAGTGATGTGGTCTGCCTCGAGTTGGGACTTACAGGCCTGTTGCAGTGCCTGGCCTGCTGCAAGGCTGCTACTCCCTGCAAACTGTGAGCTAACATGTTACTGTCCCCTGACCATTCCCACTCCGACACTTACCTTGACGCTGACTGTCTCCTTATGCCTTAGTGTAGGAGTATGCGCCATGCAGAGCCTTGTTGGGTCCAAGGAGTGGAAAGGGCAGTGGACCAGGGTAAGTGGCATGTATGTAAGCCTCCCCAGCAGCAACAGCCCCCTCCTACCTTGGTGGGCCCTCCAGGCCACTGTGTTATCTCATAGGGCCACCTTAGCAGCCCTGTAGGAGGTATGATACTCTCACTTTTCAGGTGGGAAAAGAAATGGAAGCATCAGGGTATCTACCCAGAGCCACATGGCTAGTCAGTGATGGATCCAGGACTTGAACTCGGAGCTTTTCAGGATTGGAGAAAGCTGAAACATTGGGGAAATTTTTTTAGAAAGAACTGTCACTCTTTTGTCTGATTTCAAAATTAATACATGGAAAAATGTCAGTTTTGTAAATGGGGAGGACTTAGAAAGTATAAGACACTACCTCTAAGCCCCACCAATACAGAAATAATCACTATTAACAGTTTGGTATGTTCTTCAACGTTTTTAAAGACATTTTCTAATATTTATATTCATTATTGTAACAAATATTATACATACATTTTACAATTTCCTTTATTAAAAATGTTTTTGTGAAAGTAATACCTGTTTGTCGTAAAACATTAAAGCAGGATAAGAATATAAAATTCAAAGTTCCCCAGCCCTCATAATCCCAGAAATAACTACCGATAGTTTAGTGTGTGCCTTCTAGACATTTTCTTTGTGTGTGTGTGTGTACATATATACGCATTTATATATGTGATTTGTTTTAACCCAAATAAGTTCATACCTTTTATTATGGAAATTTACAAGCACACGCAAAAAAATAATACAATGAGCCCCCATTCATCATCCAGCTCCAACAAACATCAACTTCTCTGTTCTTATTTCATCTTTTCTCTCCACTTTCACTTGTCCCCCTGGAGTATTTTAAAGCAGGTTCCAAACATCTTATCATTCCTTCATAAATACTTAAATATGTAATTCTAGCAGATGAGAATTTTTTAAAAATATTACACAATACCATTATCATACTCAACAAAATTAACAGTTCCTTAATACCAGCTAATATCCAGGCTACATCTAATTTTTATCAGTCATCTCACAAGTGTCTTTTTACAGTTGATTTGTTTGAATCTGGTCCCAGTGAGATCCACACACTGCCAGTACTTAGTTTGTCTCAAGTCTCAATCTATAACTCTACACCCTGCCCATGCTATTTATTTTTTGGAGAACTTGGGTTATGTGTTCTGTAGAAAGTCCTACATTGTGGATTTACTGATTGCATCCTCCTGGAGTTAACATGTGCATCTGTGCCCTATATTTTCTGTAAATGGGTAATTTGTTTGAGAAACTTGATTCGGGAGGCCGGCCCTGTGGCTTAGCGGTTAAGTGCGCACACTCCGCTGCTGGCAGGCGCGGGTTCGGATCCCGGGCGCGCACCGACACACCGCTTCTCCGGCCATGCTGAGGCCGCGTCCCACATACACCAACTAGAAGGGTGTGCAACTATGACATAGAACTATCTACTGGGGCTTTGGGGAAAAAATAAATAAATAAATAAAATTATTAAAAAAAAAAAAAAGAAACTTGATTCAGGGCTGTTTTAAGATGAGAATGCTTCATTGTTGGTGCTGTGTATTTCCTGTTGCATCACATCAGAAGACTGTCATTAAGATCGATCAGGGAACCTGACTTTATGGTTGTCTTTCCACATCTGTACACATAGTCCTTGATTTTAAAAGTTTTTTGTTTTTTTGTTTTGTTTTTTTAAGAAACACACGTGTCTCGGGTACATGAGCTGGAATGACAAAGAAAGGCCATAATGTGGCCCTTAAAAGCAGGCTTCATCCTACGAAGAAGAGAGCAGATAGGTATGGAAAGAAGGAAGCCCTAGGTCACGGGGAAGGTCTTAGAGCCGAGGCCAGCAAGGCACTGGTGCTGCCAGCAGCTAGCTGCCCTTCTGGGACATTATGTAAAATGATGTAACTGAGTGAAAAAGTGGTGGTGAGCCGGCCTCCTCTCCCTGCTCAAGTCACTGAGCTGCTGTCATGGTGAGGGATGCTCATGAGTCCAGATTTCTGAGTCCGTGGTGTATAGGAAGTCTTCTTGGTCTGAGAGGATTGTGCCTTTTTGGTGCTTAACTCCTTGTACTTTGAAAGCTGAAATCAGGGTGGTCTTCTGGTGCTCCCACGGTGAGTTCCAGACTTGTGGTGGGGCGCCTGTTTTGCAGAGAGTGGGTGAGGTGACCTGGAGTGGTGCAGTCTCAGAGCTGGAAGGGGTCATCTAGGAGACCATGTAGTCCAATGCCTCAGTTTATAGATGAGAAAACTGTGACCCGGAGAGGAGAAGGGAGGTTCCCAAAACCACCTAGCAAGCTGGAGGCTCAACTGAGGCCAGCATCCAACCTGCCGGTTCTCTGACTCTGGTAGCCAGCCAGCATTTTCTACTTGGAATTTCTGAGATGGCGAGGGTGGCGAGATCAGGATCTTGACAGACTCTTAATCTGCACCCAGAATTTCTGAGTATCCTTTGGTGTTGGTCTTGTCTTTCTTGTTCAATCCCTGGTGAGTTCTTTGATTTGGAGGTTGTAGTGAATAATGGTCCATTTCTCTCAGCATTTGGTGGCCAGCTTGAACTGTGGTGGTACGGTAGTTTGAATACAAGCTAGGTGTCATGAGTCCCAGTCTCAGCTCTACATTAGTCAGCTAGCTAGCTGAGAGGTTGTGGGCCGCAGTTTCCTAAAGAGATTGGACCAGATCAGGTTTGCCTGAAGCATGGTATGAGTGTGCCAGACGATTTCAGGTGGTATGAGGATAAAAGATTTTCCTTCATTACGTTTATATTTATCTTTCACTTATGGTAAGTAACGCTGGTTTTCTATTTTCAGCAGTGACATAGCCTCCTCTTTTTTTTTTTTTAATTTTTTAAATTTTTTGTGAGGAAGATTTGCTCTGAGCTAACATCCAATGCTAATCCTCCTCTTTTTGCTGAGGAAGATTGGCCCTGGGCTAACAACTGTGCCCATCTTCCTCTACTTTATATGTGGGATGCCTGCCACAGCATGGCTAGACAAGTGGTGCGCTGGTGTGCACACTTAACTGCTGCGCCACCAGGCCGGACCCTAGCCTCCTCAATGTATTGAGGCTAAAAAGTTGATAGATTTAGAGAAAATAAGGTGGATGGTATTCTAACCTGGCAGAAGGAGGAATGCAGAGGATTGTAGTGTGGAAAACAGTGGACCAGATGACCTTTCTGTTCCTTCTTAGCTTCTTTTTTTTTCTTTCTTTTTTTTTTTTTTTTTGAGGAAGATTATCCCTGTGCTAACATCTGTTGCCAGTCTGCCTCTTTTTTCTTTTTTCTCCCCAAAGCCCCAGTACATAGTTGTGTATCATAGTTGTAGAGTTGTAGCTCTTCTATGTGGGATGCCACCTCAGCATGGCTTGATGAGCGGTGAGTAGGTCTGTGCCCAGGATCTGAACTTGCAAACCCCAGGCTGCCGAAGCAGAATGCATGAACTTAATCATTCTGTCACTGGGCCAGCCCCTTTCTTAGCTTCTTAACCTTTCAGAGTTACAGGGTTCTCTTTATATTCTGGCGTATACCAGTCACAACCTTCTGGCCTGAGCAGATTCACTTGCCAATATAGAGGCCGTTCAAAGTTAGAGGACAGTCTGTGCACGTTGAATTTGGTTGAGCATGTATATATCCCCTGGGGTGGTTACCCTGGGAGAATGTAAAGACAGTGAGACAGGGTCCCACTTCCTATGGAAGCCATCTGTAGGCTGCTCTGTATTTGTGTATTTTGTGTATTTGTGTGTACATTCTGGGCCATGTTCATAGGAAGTTTCTGAGTCATTGCTCTCTGGGTAGTGCCTCACAACTGTCATCCTCTGCAGCCTCTGGGGTGTCTACTTAGGGGTTCAGTCGTAATCTGAACTTCTGGAGCTAAGAGAAGATGGGGGTATTGACATGGAGGCTGGAGGGAGTGTGCTGCAGAAATGGGCAATCAAGGACTTTCTGTCTTATAGGATTTTCCTGGGGAGAATCTTAACTCAGAGTTTGCTGACAGCCAAGGATGGCAAGCAAGGGGCCCTCGGCCTCTGCGTCTCCCGAGAACTCCAGTGCAGGGGGGCCCAGCGGCAGCAGCAATGGCGCTGGTGAGAGTGGAGGGCAAGACAGCACCTTCGAGTGCAACATCTGCCTGGACACAGCCAAGGACGCCGTCATCAGCCTGTGCGGCCACCTCTTCTGGTCAGTACCCCTGCCACTGCCCCAGAGGACACCCTGCCAAGTTTAGAAAGCTTGTGGCCCTGGACAGCTTTGGAGCAGAAGGTTTCCCACCCACTTTGGGTCCTGATACACTCACAGGCCCAATGCAGGAGACCTGGGTTCTCATCGCAGCACTGCTGCTGATGAGCTGAGTGACCTCAGGCAAATCCTGTCCCCACCTGGGCTCCATACCCCCATCTCTAAAGTAATAACACTCACCATTTAGTGAGCACCTACCACACGCCACCTGCTGTGCTGAGCAAACAGGCGGTATAGCAGAGTGGTTATGAGCAAGGACTGTGGAGCCCAACTGCCTTGCTCCGAGTCCTGACTCTGCCACTTCCCTTACACACACTCCGCTTCATTTTATAGGGTCATTTGTGAGCATAAAATGACTTGAAATATGTAAAAGGCTTAGACGAGCACTTAGCATATGATCCTAATAATTGTTACTATATTTTAGTCAGTGTCCATTCCTGCCTCAGTTACAGAAACCTTTCCTGGCTCTGAGGATCTGAGTGAAGGTTGAGATTTTACTGTTTTTTCTCTTGATTTTGAGCTGTACCTGGGGGGTAAATTGGGGTAACTAGAGGGACGAGAATGCCAGCTAAGGCAAAAAGTGTGTGCCACCTCACAGCAGGCAATTTCTAGGGACAGGCATATGCACTGTTTGGTTTGTCTGAGACCCTGAGGCTACTGTATACCTGGAATAGCACCCTGAATGGGCACTCTGGGCTAGAGAGTGTTTGGAAACAAGAAGGGTTAAGGGAGGATTGGGCCAGATTATCAAACCCAGATTTGACTGAGTAAGACATTGAGCTATTGAATATTTTTGAGCAGGGCAGTGGGTATGAAGAAAGGGTCATTTAAGCAATATTTAAGGGAGTTTAGGGGGCCGGCCCTGTGGCTTAGTGGTTAAGTGCACACGCTCCGCTACTGGCGGCCTGGGTTCGGATCCCGGGCGCGCACCGATGCACCGCTTCTCCGGCCATGCTGAGGCCGCGTCCCACATACAGCAACTAGAAGGATGTGCAACTATGACATAGAACTATCTACTGGGGCTTTGGGGGAAAAAAAGGAGGATTGGCAATAGATGTTAGCTCAGAGCCGGTCTTCCACAGCAAAAAGAGGAAGATTAGCATGGATGTTAGCTCGGGGCTGATCTTCCTCACAAAAAAAAAAAAAGATCTGTTAAGGGAGTTTAGGCTGACAACAATGAAAAACATAAATTTACTGGTGAATGAATAGAATGGGGCAGAGATTTTTGTTCTGGAGGCCTCTTGCCCTAATCGTTGTTTTATGCAGAAACTGTTCTCATCAGCCCTCTCCTAGCAATTGGAGATACTCCAGTTTTATAATTGGGGTATCAGAAAACCAGAACTTGCAATGAGTGACAAAATTAAGAATTAAGTCAAGGTATCATTGGAAAGAACACAGACTCTAAAATGAAACAGATGCTTCCAGTTGGAGTGGTTTGTCCGTGGGCAAATCCTCTAGCTTCTCTGTACCTCAGTTTCCTCATCTGTAAAATGGAGATGGTTGCACTCTCTTGTAGGTTAATGTGACCATCCAGTGACATTAACAAATGAAAAGCTATTCAGCCACAGCCTGGCACAGAGTAGTTGCTTAGTAAATGGAAGTAACCACCATCTTTGTTATAATTCTGAACTTTCCCCTGAGGGAAGGTCACCTCCACTTCGCCCCCACAGCCTTTGAGGGAAGTTGCCAGTGGCGATCTGCCATGATTTGGAGTGCCCTTCACTCAGTTTGGAATGATGTTGCAAGGTTGATGTCGGAGTCAGATGGCAGGTGTCTGTTATGTCCAGGGAGATTGTGTATCTGGATTGTGAGGCTAAACTGTGGTTCAGGAATTGGGAAAAGAATTATCTTCCGAGTTCAAATTTTACTCAACTAGGGGAAACATGTTATGTGAAGGACAGAAACCATGTCCACCTTTTCCACTGTCATGGCACACCGTAGGTATGCAGTAGATATTTGTTAGTTGAATGAATGGAGAGAGAAAAGTAAAAAAATCTGGAGTTAGAGTAACTTTTCCTTGAATTCTGTAAATGTCATTTTTTGCACCCAGTGCTGGATGATAGATGGGACAATAAACTGAAAGTCCAGAGACATTTTTTAGTCCTGGTGCCGTAGGCAAGTCCTTTCGTGTTTCTGAGTTTGGTTTCCTCATTTGAAAAATGAGAGATTGGGCAACAACCTCTGTAGTGTAACTCATTAAGCCAAAGGTAGCTCTAGGTAGCCTTTTCTGCCAAGTAGTATCCCCATCCTTTCCATTACTTAAAGATGTTTTTACAGTACACTTGAACTTTTAAGCTACTTTTCTGCCAGCAGAACTGTCAATGCTGAGGACAGCCTGAAGATTTTCTTAAACTGGATATGAGCCTGAAGAGGCTATGAACCCACTGAAATTGAGTCTAAAATAGTACACGTGTGTGTGCCTGCGCATGTGTGCGTGAGAATGCCCCCATGAATTTTTCTGCACAGGGGGTTCTTTTTTTTTTTTTTTTTAAAGATTTTATTTATTTATTTTTTCCCCCCAAAGCCCCAGTAGATAGTTGTATGTCATAGCTGCACATTCTTCTAGTTGCTGTATGTGGGACGCGGCCTCAGCGTGGCCGGAGAAGCGGTGTGTCGGTGCGCGCCCGGGATCCGAACCCGGGCCGCCAGCAGCAGAGCGCACGCACTTAACCACTAAGCCACGGGGAAGGCCCCTGCACAGGGGGTTCTTAGCTTTTATTGGATTCCTTCAGAGGCCATGACCCCTCAAAGGTTGACTTGTAGAGAAGCTGGGTCTGGGATGTTCTGGAACCTGGGGTCTTCACAAGCAGTGAGATCCCAGGGATGGAGATGAGGGTCTTGTCTCCATTGCCTCATTTTTCCTGTGATTTTTAGCCCAGTCTTTTCTAATTTCTGACACCAGTGATCTCCTCAGACGCTCAGTGGGGTTACAGTGCTTCACAGTTTGATCCTATTTTCCCATTTTTCTGCCCCCACCCCGACCCATCCGTGTTTCTGCTAATAAAAGCATTTTTTCCCCCTTTCTCTTTCTCCTTGATGCCTGGTTGCCTTGGGGACTCTGGCAGTTGGCCATGTTTACATCAGGTAAGATGCATTTCCTTTTACTTTGTCTTTCATCAGCTGTGGTTGCACAAGACACCCCTTGTCTCAGGAGACTGCTGTCAGAAGCTGCAATCTCCCCTGCTTGTGGGCTCATTTGCTTGCTTTCCCCCTGACCCTCTTCATACACCTACCTGCCCACTGACAGGCACTTGATGAAATAACGGGTCATTGTGGTACCTGGGATGGTCCTGACTCTGCTACCGATGGCTTTGTGGCCTTGGCAGGCCACCACCTCTCTGGGTCTCACTTCCTCATTTGTAAATTGCATTGGATTTGATAATATGTTAAGTTTTTATTTTTGAGATTATGCCTCTATAAAAAGTACCTCCTATCATGTCACCAATCTCCCCTACCCTTAAAGGTCTTAAAAATGTTGAGGGGAAATTTTTTTGGTCTCAACAAAGAGCTTTTGTGAGAGGAAAAAAAGTCTGTTTTCCCAGCTTTAGATTATTATGAAAACCAGTTAGTAAGTATTCACTAAGACCCAGGCGCCTGCTTGGTGCAACAGAGCAGGGCCTGGCATTCACAACTGACTGTGAATAATCACTGCAAGCTGACTGTCTCCATGGTTGTTGGCAGTAGAGCCCCACACTAGTAGGTGGCTTAGGAATGTAGGGGGGGGACAGAAGTTCCAGACTGCTAGAGCCTCAGAATCTGGATGGGAGAAAGAAGCAAGGGAAACGAGAGAGGAGTTCCTGCTGTGTTCAGGGCTATGCATTCTGACCCCCGTGGAACCTGGTGGAACATGTCTGCTGTAAATTTATAAAGCACACAGAACGCATAAGTTTTGGAGCTTTTGTAAGATCATTAAATGCTGCCTTCTTCTTGGCCCTGAAGTCCTAGATTCACACTTATGTAATAAACTTTATAGCATTGGGTCTAAAGATGTGGTTTATGTTTTAAGATAAATGTTGAGAAAATATTTAATGTCTACAAAGACACTCCAGGTAACATGTTTTTATCATTTTTATTTTGTTTTTAAGAAAGTTAAACAAAATGTTTTTAAAATAACCAGTGCAAGGGCCTGGGAAACCCAAAACAGGATTTTGGTGTTTTTAATATTGAAAGAAATAATTGGGCCGTCCCCGTGGCTTGGTGGTTAGGTGCGCGCGCTCTGCTGCTGGCGGCCCGGGTTCGGATCCCGGGCGTGCACCGACGCGCTGCTTCTCCGGCCATGCTTGGGCCGCGTCCCACATACAGCAACTAGAAGGATGTGCAGCTATGACACACAACTATCTACTGGGGCTTTGGGGGAAAAAATAAATAAATAAAAAATTTAAAAAAAAAAAAAGAAAGAATTGAATGCAAAAATCAATGAAAGTACACAAAAAACACTAAGCGAATTTAGATAATGAGCAAAATCTATACTTTAGCACATAGTAAATCACCAGAAAATGGTCAGCTTATGTCCAGATTCTGATGTCTGGGATACAAAGTTGTTAAAGAAATGCTGTAAAAATGAGGAATCACAGAAAGAAAAATCTGACTGCCAGGGTAGTACAATTGATCTGTCAGGAAAGGTGGAGATTTAAAGTTCGTTATACTTGCACCCACAGCCTAAACTGAGGGTGGGTCTGTCAGACCCCTTGACACAGCTCCAGGCTTACACTTCCTTCCTGCTGTATTGCTGGGAACCCCGAGAGAGCTGAAGCATGAAGAAGCCTGTTTAATTATCATGATATTTAAAGGCAGTTTTGATTCCACCGCCAGTAAATATTTGAGTGCGAGTAGCAGGAATCAGAGTTGGGTTCCTTGAAGTGTTCCCTGCTGGGACTGGTATTTCCAGTTTGAGCCCTCTGGTCCGTGTTGTTCTGGTGGCTCTGACTGACTGCTCTGGGGTAGGCTTGTGCCATTCATGCATTTTTCTCTCCTGCTTGCAGTGGTTGGAGACCAGACCTAACAGACAGGTGTGTCCAGTTTGCAAAGCTGGCATCAGCCGAGACAAGGTCATCCCGCTCTATGGCAGGGGCAGCACTGGGCAGCAGGACCCCAGGTGAGGCCTTGGGGCAGCTCTCACACCCACTTCTCCCCTTGGACGTGAATTCATTTCCATTCAGCACCCCCTCACCTCACCCTTGGTGCGTGCAGACCCTCAGTTTTGAGGCAGGTAGTTGGGATCCAGATGAGAGTCAGCCAGAAGGAGAGGGAAGCCAAGTTGCCACTTGCTGGGCTGTAATACAGATATCCACTGATTGTCTGCCAGCAGGCAGGCAATGTGCTAGGCAGTGCACACATCATCACAACTGTGAGTGTGCAAAGTGATGTGAAGGAGCAGCCTGAGAAGTAGGTTATCCAGAAGGAGAGTCTGCAAGGAACGGGGTTGTTACAGCAGTAATTTATAAAGTACAAGGGGAAGAGGGGACAGGGGATCTAGGAGGCTTTGTGAAGTTTGAGATTTCTGGAAATGGAGGTGTGGGTGGGTCCAGCATTCTACAAACACAAGTACTGAGAGCCCTTTGTGGTCTGGTGCACACACGCGTACACCCTCGAACTCCCTGGCAGCATCTCTTACCTTTTTCCACCCCACCCCAGCATACCCTGTACCCAGACATGTTGGACTTACCCTTTCATGTTCATGAGCCTTTGTATTAGTTTTCCCTCTGCCACTTCGGCCCTCCCCAGTCCTGCTCAACCCCCTTCTCCTCCTTTAACTTCTACTCATCTTTAATGAGCAGCCCTAAAGCTACCTCCATGAAGTGGCCCTTCTTCCTCACATTAGTTGCTCTCACCCCATTTAGTCGATACCTTTATTAAAGAAATCCCGTCCCACACTGTATTGTGATTGGTTGTGGCCCCCTTTAAACCATGGATGCTTCAAGAGTAGCATCTGTCATCAGTCAATATTGGTAGCATCCTGCTTAGTGCCTGATAGATAAAAAGACCTCAGTCCAGTATTTGTGCGAGGAGTGATGGAAGGGGCTAGAACTCAGAGGCAAAAAGAATAGTGTAGAGTACTTGCCCAAGAGTAATGGGAAGTAAAGCTGAAGTTAATAGGGGCATATCAGAGAAACCCTGAATCTCGGACCTCTCTACTGACAGGCCATCCTCTGTTTCAGTTTGGATTTGGGATTTTTGACGTCATATATCACGTAGGTCCAGGGAAGGTGTCTGGCTGGCATTCGTAACCAGCCTGGGTCAGGCTCTCTGAGAGGAGTAGGCTGAGTGCAATCTGAGGAACAACTTGTAACAGGCTGAGTTTCTCCCCAGTTTTCTATACAGTAGGGAAAAACAATTGCAAGTAGAACAAAGAGTAAGTATTTGGTTTAATTTGATAGAAGTTCACTTGCTGGGCAGGAAAGGGGTCTGTGGCCCTGACCATGTTGGTGAAGAGCTCCCAGTCCACTCAGGGAGCAGCTCAAAGCATTTTGTAATAGACTTATTTTACACCGTTTCTGTTTCAGAGAGAAGACCCCTCCCCGTCCTCAAGGACAGAGGCCAGAGCCGGAGAACAGAGGGGTGAGGAGAATTCTAGGAAAAGTTTCTAGAAATGAGCCCATGAACTTTAGAAGTTTCCCTCTTGGCCCTACTCTTTTTCTCCTTGATTTGTAAAAGTAAATACAGACTTGTAAAATACAGAAAGGAAGTGAGGAGAAAAAATCACTTATAATCACACCATCCAGAGATAACCACTGGAAACATTTTGGTCTATTTTCTTTTCTATTTTTCTATAATTACCTATACACACATGCAAATTTTATAGATCTATTTATGGATGCATTTTATAGATACATGTGGCTGTATACATACATACATATATATATATATATATATTTTTTTTTAACAATGTTTGGCTGCTGTTTTGTAACCTTTTAAAACTATTCATTCTGTGTTAAGTGCCTTATGTGTGGTGGGCATCATTCTAGGCGCTAGTGACATTTCAACGCACATAGCAAAGATCGCTGCCCTTACGCAGTTTACATTCTCAGAGGGAGAGATTTTCACCAATATGTCTTGAGATTTTACATGTCAGTAATATTTTATTTAATGGTTGTTTAGTGTGCAGATGTATGGACTTAATTTATTTGATTCTTTGTTGGACGTTTAGCTGCTTCCTTTTCTTTTTTCTATTTTAAAAATAATCTGATGAACTTACAGATAAATTTTGAGCAGGTTAACAATTATTTTATTAGAATAAATTCTTAGAAGTAGAATTACCAGCTTAAAAAATTTGCACGTTTAAATCACGTTAGTCTTTAAAAATTTTTTTTGTTAAACTATTAAAGAAATTTTAAAAGCAAAATATTTACCCACATTACCGGAATCCCAAAACAAATATATTTTCGTTTCCCCATCTTCTCTTCATCTGTAGCGTATGTGTATGTAGTTTTATGTAGCCATCACCATTCTGTTTGCTTCTTTAAAATTTAATTTTGGCAGTATTTTCCATGATGCTCTGTAGTGTCCTCTTTATTATTTTTAAAGGCTGGTGTTTATTCCATTGAATTTTGGTGCATTATAATTTGGGTTTGCATTATAATTAGTTGCTTCCAGATTTTGCTGTTGTAAATAACGCTATAGTGACCATTTTTGCACGTATTTCTATTTTCTTATTTGAATTATGGCATTTCCTTAGGATTCCCAGGAGTAGGATTATTGAGTTAGGGATCTTGATAGAAATTGTGGTTTTCTTCTCCAGATTACCCCTAATAATAATAGCAGTGAACACTGGTTGAAAGATTATTATATTCAAAGAATTATATGTTAAGGGCTTTATATGCACAATCTCATTTAAGCCTCACATCAACCCATTTAACAGAAGAGGAAACTGAGGCCTAGATAGGTGAAGTGACTTGTCCAGGGACACACAGACAAGGCTGAAACCCAGATCTGGCTGGTATGAAGTCCCTGCTCTTGACAAGCAGGCAACACCACTTTAACCTTCCCAAGCTCTAGTTCCCAACAGAGTATTAGCTCCTAACCCAGAAATCAGAGGCCCCAGGAAGTCAGAGGCCCTGGCCTTGATAACTGCAGTTATCAAGCACACCTCTAGCATTTATGAGCTCCTGCAGTCGTCAGTGATGCTTTTTGCCTTCTCTGCCCTGGGAACATACACCCACCAAATGTGAGGACTTGTGCGATTGTATAGGTGTTGCTAGAAGGGATGCTGGGGGCTCAATCCTCAGGATTGCCCTAAATGAAGTGGTGGTTCCTGATGAAACAATTGCACCTTCCTGGGTAGGGCGGCCTCGGTCCCAGGAGCTCTCAGACTCAACCATGCTGGTCTGAGTAGGAGGCATTTCTGCACTGAGGAGATGGAAACTGGTTGTTTCCTTCCCTGTAGGTTTGCCCTCTTATTAAATCAGCTGTTAGGCTTTATAGGTGGTGCCACGCAGTAAGAAATTCAGAGCTGGATGCCAGGCTGCTCAGTATGGGATAGGGAGCAGCCACTTTCATGACTTGCAAAAGACTCACAAGTGAAAGCCAGTCAGCTCTTTGTGGAGAATAGTTGGCCCAATATTTTTTCTTCTTATTTTTTAATTAAGAGCATGAGTCTGGATCATATTGACCTAGTTTTAGATCTAAACGCTACCCCTTACTAGCTATGTGAACTTGGTCAAGTTATTTCACCTCTCTGAGCCTCAGTTTGGTCATCTGTAAAATGTGGTTGATGCTAATGTAAGAATTAAATGCAATTAGAGTATCCTCCTGTGCTTAACATGGTGCCTAGCACAGAGTTAACACTTAGAGAATGGGAGTTACTTATTCACAATATTATGATTCCTAGTGAATCTTCTTGTGTGAAAGATGATGCAGTGTAGAACACATACAGGGGAAAAATCTGAGGATGGTACACCAAACCATTAACAGTGGTTCTTGGTGGGGAGGGGCCACTGAAATGGAGGGTAAATAAGGAGACCTCTAACTTTGTATGTCAGTTATTCCTATGATGTATGAATTTCTTATAACAAGCATGGATACTTTTGTAATCAGAAAAAAATTAAAATTTTTAAAATTCTTGGTAACAATATTAAAAGAAAATTTTAAGGGAAAATACTTATGTATATCTTGTCCACATACCTACATATTGTCATGCACTTGTGACCATAGCATTCAGTTTTGTCTGATAACTTGGTAACAAGAGTTTTTCTGGGTTGCTGCATAGTCAGTGTGTAATGGTCCTTAGAGAGCATGTATCAAAATTTTGATCTTGACCCCCATTGTTGGTTAATTAGGGTTCCACTTTTTTGCTGTTACCAATAACGTGTTCTGACATTCCCTTGTAATTGGGTTTAGGAGTTATTGCCAATTTTGCTGTCACGAAGTATGTAGAAAATTTTACTGGCTGGTGTGGGACTCTGGGAAAGAACCTGGAGCTCTAAGAACCTTGATTTGCATCAGCAGTGTTTTACTTTGGGTCAGTGCCAGTCCTTTCTGGCATTTACAGCTCCTTAGCTGGGACCCCTTGAAAGCTAGAAGGGCAGAGGGACCACCAGGTATCCTCTGCTTTGGGGTCTAAATGGCAGGAAAAGATGTCCCCCCTTGGAAACAGGTGGCAGAGAGTAGGGAGGAGAGACGGATGCCACATTGAAGGTGACGTGTTTGACAGGTGCAAGAGAAACCTGCTTGTTCTTCTTCATAATTGCATTTCTTCCACGCAGGGATTTCAAGGATTTGGATTTGGGGATGGTGGCTTCCAGATGTCTTTTGGAATTGGGGCATTTCCCTTTGGGATTTTTGCCACAGCATTTAACATAAACGATGGGCGGCCTCCTCCAGGTAAGATCCTAATTCCTTCATAATCCTGCTTGAAGCTTCCTTGGAATTTGGCAGTATAAAGGTTACAGATAATTGTCACTGCTTGGACAATCAGCCTTTTCAAAATGTGCTGAACTCTTTTCAGATTACTGTTAGTTATGCTAATGATGTCACGCACTTACCAAGTATTAGGCACGTTCACAGCGCTTGCCCTTATAAATTCAGGGGATCCTCACGACAAGCCTGTGAGATAGGTGTGTGATTAGCTCAGTTTACAAATCAGAAAATGCTCAGTAATGTTTCCCAAGACATACGCCATGCCTATAAAATGAAAAAGTATAAATGATACCCAGCTGAGGAAAAGCCTAGTCCTGTGCATGTACCCCCTACTTTGACCATTTGCGGGCAGGGAGGGATAAGGCGACCCTCCAGAAGTCAGGGTTACTCCGTTCTCTGTCCAGCATCCCTCAGGACACACGTGGGGCTGGTCCCAAGCCCCATCCCTTTGGGAACCCTGCTTAGGTCTGCCACCTTCTGCTACCTTTCTCCTTCCAACCAGCTTGAGGGTGCCAGCTGAGTTCTCTGTAGAGCAGGACGGTGAGGTGGGTACCTTGTACTATATCACAATCTGACACCCAGGCCAAGATCTTTCCCATGGAGTCTGCCAAGGTGCCAAGGTCAGTTGAGCTCTGCTTGTACTCATTGGAGCCTTGTGTGCTGGGCACAGTGTGGGGTACAGAAGGGACCAGTGTGTGGTTCCTGGCGAGGAGCTTATACTCTAGGGATAGAAGTCTACTCCTGGGTCATCCCAGTTGTCCCCCGCCCCCACCCTGGTGCATGACACATAGCGGACAATCAGTAAGTCTCTGTTGACTGCCTGCGTGCATGAATCTCTCAGAGCACCTAACTGGGAATAGTACAGCACTCGGAGATCTTGGGAATGCCCTTCCTTACCTCATCCACCTCAAAGGTTTCTCCTCTGTTCACATGTTGTTTTCTCAGAGGAAGGAGACCCCAAAGGGCAGGGCGTGCTCTGCTGTGAAGGAGCAACAGGGCCCCGTGGAGGCAGCAGGAACTTGCCTGGTAGCATGCTTCCCTCCAGCCTGGTCCAGAGCTCACCCTGGGTTCCCCCAGGTAAAGAGTTCCACAGCCAGGCTGGACTCTGGATCACTTTATCTCCCTGCCACAATCACAGACAGTTTTCCCTTGTCACGTTTGGTACAATTTGCCCATCCTGGATGTGGATTCTCTTATTCTCTTTCCCCCAAAGTCAAGACAGGGGGCTCTACATAGCAGCTTTTCTCAAACCAGAGAGGAGTAGAGACCCAGCTTCTCAGCCTACTTCTGCCCCTAGTTTGCTAGGTGGTGGAGGAGGCAAATCATTTTGCCTGTCTTGGCCCTAGTTCTCTCCTCTGGAAAAGGAAGGCACTCTGTGTGGGGCTGTCTGAGACTTCTCCCGGCTCAACAGTACCAGAATCCAGAGACTCCGTGACTCGAGAGGCCATGTGCAGAGAGGCTGAGCACGCGACTGTGGAGCTCTGCCACTAACTCATGAACCTCGTGCTCTTGGGCAGGTCACTTCCTACCTGTGCTTCAGTTTCTTCTCACACAAAATGGGAATAATAATACCCACCAAGCAATAATGGGTGTACAGAATACTTAGCACACAGAAGATGTTTAACAAACAGTGGCTTTTCTTTTATTATTTCCTCTAAGAGTTTCCTGTTTTATTTGCACCTGCAGGCCAAACCTTCTTAGGATAAATTGGAGACCTTGTCTTCCTTGTTATATTATTCCACATATTTTCATAATTCCAATTTTGTTTTGCCTGATATTATTTGGGGTTTGGAAATCTTTTTAGAGTGCAGGATTCTGTTGTAAAGAGATGAACATTCGTGCTTTCGACTTCTGGCCCAAATGGGCAGTGTGCACAGTTGCAGAGTTCTCACAGTCTCTCTTCTCCCTCTTGTCTCTCCAGCTGTCCCTGGAACACCCCAGTATGTGGACGAGCAGTTCCTGTCACGCCTCTTCCTGTTTGTGGCCCTGGTGATCATGTTCTGGCTCCTGATTGCCTAATGCTGGGCTCCCAGCCTACATCCATGGCAGGGCCTCTGAGCTGGTGACACACCACCCCCACTCTTGATGTTTGGCTTCCTGGCTAATCCTGACCCCTGGAATCAGTGGGGTCAGTAACACATCAAGGAGTTTTGCTTCTCCATCAGAGCTTTCGGACTCAAGACCAGTTGTCGAGGACCCTAGAATGTGGCCACTTCTGTAAAAACCCTGCTATAACCTCAGTCCTCAGCATTGAGTCATCTCTCATGGGTTACACCATGAAATCCTGTTTCAGCCAGCTCAGCAGGTCCTGACTCTGCACAGGGAAGAGGCAGAAAGAGCGAAACTGACAGTACAATTTCACCTGAGTTTGATACTACAAAAACCAAGAGATGAACGAAATAGTACTTTTTTTCATCTCTTTAAATACCCCTTGGTAAATGGCCTCCGAAATCACTGGGGCTCCTCATACAGAGAGGTTCCCCTTCCAGGTCCCAGTGCTGCTCTGTCCTGTTTCCTCCTCCTCCTCTTCAGCAGAAATGCAAGAAATTGCTGTCCTATAAAGATCATAATTGTAGCAGCTGAAGCTGGAGTCACTTCATGAATTCACCAAAGACCCGAAGATCTTTTATTGGCTCTGGGCTGTGCTCAGTGTCTGACTCCAGAGATTGGCTTGAATGACCTCCTGGTTTCCTGGAGTAGCTTATCCCTGGAGACATGTGGCTTCACTCTCAGATTTCCCATCAGCTTTCCCCCCAAAACTTTGTGCATCCGCCTTTCTGCTAGAGGGCACACAGCCTAGACTACTGCTGAAGCCGGGACTGACTGCTGCACGTCAGGAAAGACCTGCAGTTGGGCCTCTGGTGGGATTCAGAGCCCTGATGCAGGAACAACTGTATAAGCAGCCCTGTCCCCAAGGCTGCAGAAGCTCTGGGTGAATCCTCTTCTAGACTCAACCAAAGGAAACTGGGGGCTTTGTCAAGTCAGTCCAGCTGCATGTTGAAGACGACCCTCCTCAGAAGCTAAATTGTTCTTAATGAAGAGGCAGGAAAGGGGAGACCAGCATGTGACCCTGATTTTGGTATGGCTTGATGGATTCCCCTGAAAACTCCTTGTGTGTATTCTAAAATCAGGGAAGCATGTGACTCCAAAGCAGGCAATCCCTGATGATTTGTAAAAGCCAGGCAGCAGAGCCTGGGGAGCCTCAACATGATAATTTGATAAGGTCTTCCTGTGGAAATTTCCAGGGGAAATCATTCTTCCTAAGCCTGTGATTTGTTTTTCAACTTCACAAGCTTCTTCCTCTAAATCTGATTGAAAGAGTGTGGTGCCAGGTAGGAGGACAGTTCACTTGGTGGAATGGTTCTCACTCTGCTGGTCAGATTTCTCTTCCTAGAAATCCAGCTTCTTCCAGGAGACCTGGAGAGTGGGGGAAGATGGACTTCCTCTGGGGGCCTCTCCAGTCCACACTGCTCCTGGCTTACCCCCAGCAATAGCCAACAAGTGGTAGAAAGCCCCACTTAGTGCTTTTTTCCAGATATGGCTCTGCATAGTGTGTGAAAACCAAGACATTAAGGAAGATGAGGGAAGCCCTCCTGCCTTCTCCACAGCTCCACCCCTTCCCCTTTGTACCTGTCAATGCCAGAGTTCAGTGTTTAAACAGACAAAATATAAGTATTGAATAGGTGGTTCGTTTGCCGAATTCATTTGGTAGGAATAAGCCACCAGCTTTACAATGTGCCTGATGGATTTTAAACATTCTTGGGGGCATCCACTTAAGAGTGCTCTTTTTATTACCTTTTGGAAATCCCCGGAGTCGGAGGGGCCCCTGGCTATTCTCAGTTCAAGAGGATTGGTGGGATCCTCAGTGGAGTTGCTCCACCTAGTGGTGGGAGACAGGACTTCAGTCAGATGGTCCCAGAAGAAAGGTTCAAGAAGGGTTGTGGACAGGCAGACAAATCCCTCTGACTCTAACAGAATGGAGTGAGCCCAGGAGTGCACCACCAGCAAAGGCATCCCAGGAACCTGTTAGCAAAGCCAGGTTGGCCATGTGCCGTTTGATTTTGAACCTTATAGGTCCCCCCTCATCCTCCTCCAGGAGCTGGGGCAGGAGAGCCAACTTGGGACTGCTGGCCCAGCCCCGACAGGGAGCCCCCTTTGCACCATCCCTCTGCAGGCTCACCACCTTGCCCCTCTGCCAAGGCAGTTGTCCTTTCTTTTGTGTGTGTTTTCTATGTTCTTGGCTTCCATCCCCTTTCTGCCACCTTTGTGGATTAGGACCAGGTCCTAGCCACAGTCAGAAAATGATACCATGTACAGTGACACACCTTGACCAGTCACTAATTTTCACTGTTGTGAAAGTGATTTGATTTAGAATTAAACAAATGGTTTTACATTACTGTGAGCTGTGAACTTCTTGTCTGCGTCATGGGGGTGGTGGTGAATGAGTTGGGGAGTAGTCACACTGGTCTGGCCTTTAGGAGGCACCTCTGCATCCTTGGGAATGTCACATTGAGGATGAAAGTTTTCAGACAGCCATCGATAATTAGAGATGAGAAGCATAGGCTGGAGTCCTGGCTTCATACACAGCCTTGCCCAAGGTTTGACCTGTGACAGGCAGCCCTGGTCCTCACAAGTGCATAGAATTCCTCAGTTTGCAAGCTGCTATGACGGAGCTTAGCTTGTGGCCTATCAGGTCCTTGAGGACAATCACAGGCTATTCAGTGTCTGCATCTCTCCGCATGTTCCGCGACAGGGCAGGCGGCCCCCCACCAAGCTCTCTACCTGGAGCAGAGGGTGTGCTACTTCCGGAGGTTCCTCAGTGGCGGAGTGTGAGTTGGAAGGTGGTGAGGTTACAAACCTGGCCCAGCCTCAGGTTCCCGAGCACACCAGAGCTACAGATCATTCCTCTGAAAGGAGCTTTTTTCTTTTTCTTGCACTTTGACCTAACTGTTATGAAGTTGCATAGCGCCAAGATATACAGTTGGCCCTCCTTATCTGCAGGTTCCTCGTCCATGGATACAGAGGGCCCAGTAAGGGACTTGAGCATCTGTGGATTTTGGTACCTGCAGGGGTCCTGGAACCAACCCCCCACAGATACCGAGGGATAACTGTAGCAGGAAATGCAAAGATAAGGGAGCTCCAGGAACGCATGAGCCCAGTAAGAAAAGAACAGAGTTTTTGTTTCCAATGGAAAACAAAACATACACAGAAGTAGAATAAGAAAATAAAGCATCCACCTACCAATTGCCTAACCCCAATAACCATCCACTTGGGTCCAGTCCTGTTTCATCCTCACCCTCATACTGCTCCTTCTCCCCTGCCTGGACCATTTTGAAACTAATTCTAGTCATATGTCATCTATTAAGTATTTCAATATTCTCAATAAGGATTTTTTTAAACGTAACCAAAATACTAGTTTATGTACCTTAAAAAATTAATGATAATTCCTTAATGTTATCACATATCCAGTCGCTGCTCAGATTTTCCTAGTTGTCTCATAACTTTTTGTACAGTTTGTCTGAATTGAGATCCAATCAGACCCACACATTGTTATTGGGTGTCTTCCACGTCTGTTATATCCGTAGGCTCCTCTTCCATCTCTTTCCTTCCCCTTGCACTTTATCTGTTAGAGAAACCAGGTCATTTGTCCTGTTGAGTTTCCCACAGCTTCAGTTTTGCTGTTTGCATCACTGTGGTGTTATTTAAGAAGCTCTTCTTAATCTTGTGTTTCCTGAAAATTGGTTGTTAGATCTAGAGGCTTTGCCAGATTCAGGCTTTTTTTTTTTTTTTTTTTTGGTAAGACTATGTCATAAGTGGTAGTGATACTTGTTGTTGCATCATATCAGGAGGCACATAATGTATGGTAGTCCCTCTCTGTGATGTTAGCAGCCCTTACTGATCATTGTCTAGAACAGCACTGTCCAACAGAGTTGTCTGCAGTGGTGGAGATGGTCTCTGCACTGTCCCACACAGTAGCCACTAGCTACATGTGGCTATCAAGCACATGAAATGTGGCTAGTGAACTGAGGAACTGAATTTTTAGTTCTATGTCATTTTAATTGAAACAGCCACACATGGCTATTGGCTACTGTATTGGACAGTACAGATTTAGATTAATTCATAGGGGTTGCAAAATGATATAATTGAAGACAACAATGTGTTAAGAGTTTGGAAACAAGGGGCTGGCCCCGTGGCGTAGAAGTTAAGTGTGTGCACTCTGCTGCAGCAGCCCTTGGTTTGGATCCCGGGCACGCACTGACACACCGCTTGTCAAGCCATGCTGTGGCAGCGTCCCACATAAAGTAGAGGAAGATGGGCACAGCTGTTAGCCAAGGGCCAATCTTCCTTGGCAAAAAGAGGAGGATTGGCATCGGATGTTAGCTCAGGGCTAATCTTCCTCACACAAAAAAAAGTTTAGAAACAAGACTACACTTCTGGCAGAGTGGGGCAACAAAATTACAGAGAATATCGTGGGGCGGGGGTGCTGGTGGTTGTAAGAATGGCAGAGTGGTACAAGGGCAGAGTGTGTTCAGGAAAAAGCAAAGAGTACTGGAGTGAAGGGAGAAGGAATAGAGGGCTGCAGGGTGAGAGCTCATGAGGGCCTGGTTTGGCCTTTTTTTCTAGGCAATGGGGAGCTATTGGTTTTTGAGCAGAGAGGTGACAGAAATATAATTTTGGAAGATTAATCAGTCCATCTTAGGTGGAATGATTCAGGGAGGGGAGAGACTAGAGGCCAAAGACTGGCTCAGTTTGAAGCAAGTGGAAGTGACACTGGGAAGGTCTGGCTGGGGACCAGTAGACCAGTTCCCTCAGGAGAACTCAACCTCCCGCAGAGCCTGAACCTTAGGGTGGTTTTCAGTGTTCTGGTTCTCATTTCTATAGACCCAGAAAGTTGGCTGTGAGTCCGTCAGCAGGATCTGGCCTCAAGGACTGAGCAAGCCAGGGTCAGGTAATCAAACCTGTGGACACGTGGCTTGGGTGCTAGAAACCCAGTAGGTCTTCTCCCTGCCCAAGCCTTTTCTGCCCTCCAGAAGTCCCCCTTGAGTTCCCAAGTGATTTTGGAATGTTCTTTGGGTCCATAATGAAAAGATCTCTTGGTTATATCATTTCTACAGATTGCTGTTCTCTTCCTTGACATTTCAACTGGAATTTCTCAGTTACCTGAACTTCCCTGAGAGGAACTTTGGGGAGTTGGTTATCCCCCCACTCCCTGCTGGTGAAGACCATGAGGCTGGAGGTGGGAAAGAAGTGGAATGAGAGAGAGTCTTGCTGTGGGGCAAGACACCCAGAGGTTTTGATTCCAAGGCTGCCAGTGCCTGGGTGTCTGGGAAAATAAAGTGTAACCTCTTTCCCTGTGTAGGGTAAATAAAATCCCTGCCCCCTTTTTGCTAGCCATGAGGTGGCTTGTCAGGAGAGTCTCCTGGATCCTCATCACTTTAATTCAATATTCAATCTTGTAATCAGAGCAGAGGTTTCCTCAGAAACTGTCAAGCCAACTGTTGAAGAGGGTTCCCAGGAATTACCGGAAGTCAGGTACATCACCCCTGCTGCCCCTTAGCACTTTCTACACACTCAGGACATCAGGAGCCACATACCACACCCAGAGGAGAAAAATCTGACCTGCATCTGGTTTGGACTACGTGGTCAGGACAGGAAGAAAGAGAATTGTGCTCACCTTTGCTCACTCAAGAGTGCTGGAACCAGAATCAGCTGGGTTGAACTTTGTCCTTAGGGGTGTCATGATCCATTTCCTTGAGCCCTATCCTTGTCCCTTCCTGGTCATTTAGACACTTTTCCCATGACCTACGTCTGATCTAAGGAAATGACAGTTGCCAAAGACCCAGCACAACAGGAAGAATCTCAGGGACCGGCTGATATGGCCAACCCATCGTCAGACGGAGGACTCCAATCCACTCCCAAACCCAATGAGGGCAAGTAGCTCTCAAGGTCCCTCGGCCAGCTAGCAGCTGCCAGAAACCAGTTTGCTGTCCTAACTCCTCATCCAGTGCTCTCTCCTCCACAAAGAGGAGCCGGCAGGGCAAATCTAGCCCACAGGTGTGTTTCCTTCGACCTACATGGCATTTTTAGAATTTTTTAATGGTTCCAACGTTTTAAAAAGTGAGAGATTTCACCTAACGACCTGGAGTTTTGGCTTGTCTTGAAAAATTGGAAGATCTGGTGTACTGAGTTCATTTATATACCTACTTGGCCTCACTAAGGATCTGCCCCCAGAATGCTGGTTGCACCACCTCCATACCCTTTGACCTAGAGATTATCTACTGAGTGTCAGTTTACACATAGTGGCACAGAGAAGTGGCTTCTCTGAGTTGGAAGCTTGTGAGAAAAGTCCACCCTCAACCCCCGCAAAGGTATATGTAGGGTAGACCTGGTTTCTCATATTCGTATTCTTGATTCCATACACTACTGGAAAGAGCTTTCACCTCCGAGTCAGGAGATCTGGGTTCCCATCCCAGCTCAGCTCCTAATGAGCTGAGCCATTTCGAGGTAGTCGAACTTGTCCCCTCTGGTCCTCAGCTGTCCCCATCTGTAAAATGGGCTGAAAGTTATCTGTGTTGAGCCCTTCAGCCTGCGCAAAATGACCCTTACCAAAATGACCCGCCGAGGTCACCGCTCACACTAGGGGGCGCCAGGGCTGCCGCTGAGCCCGAGCCAGGGGGCGGGGCCGGGTCCCGGGGGCGGGGCTTGGCGTCGGCGGGGCGGGGCATCAGCGGGTGGGTCCCGGTGCCAGGTGCGGTTTGGTCCTCCCCGGGCGCCGTAGGCGGCGCATCTCGCTGGCGCCTTGGGCTGAGGTTCTGCCGCGCCTGAGGCGGCGGCGTGAGCTGAGTAGTTGTCGCGGCCCGTGCCTTCTCTTCCCCATTTCCGCGCCCCCAGGACCATGGCGGAGCAGGCGGGTAAGGAAGGGCTGCGCCGTCCTGTCCCGCCGTTATCTCGGGAGCCCGGGCCCAGGGCGCCTGGGGGGAGCCGGCGGCCTCTCGGGGGTTTCGGGCTCCTTAGAAGGAGGATTTGGGGAGTGAGCACAGCGCTCCCTGAAGACTCAGAGGTTGTGGGGCTCCGGGAATTGGGGAGCCGGAAATAGAGAGCTCCAAGGGGCAGGCGGGTTGGGCGGCTGCCCGCGAGTTGAGGTCCCGGGAGGAAGGGATGCTGGCTCTGCCGGGGGGCCAGCTTTTTTTGTGGACCTGGCGACTGCAGATCCCCAAATGAAAACCCTTTCTGAGGCAGCTGAGGGGCCTGGGTTCCCTTGGAGTGAGGGTTCTGTGGAATATGGGGAGTACGGGATCTTCAGGATTCGGGGCAATTATGTGGGGATGGAGAGTTACGCCGGGTTCTGGGTTTTCTGTGGGAAATGGAGAGGAGTATGACTTTCGCGATGGGATCCAAGGCTTCTCGGGGGTATATTGGTGCCTGCGATCCCCTGGGTCTTGGGGCTCTTTGCAGGGAAACAGGGGAATGTGGGCTCCCTTGGGGGTTAGGATACGGATTGGGGCTAGGGAGAGATTGGAGCGTTTTTCCTGGGGAAGGTAGGCTCGCTGGGGTTCTGGGCCCTCCCATGGGAGCCGGGTCCTCCCTTGGTCTCTCTGAGACAGGCGAGGAATAGGGCAAAACACCTCCTGGAAAGATGAGTTGTCCAAGAGTGAAGGGTAGCTTCAGGCTTAGGGTAGCCGGGCCTGCGGTCCCTTCCCAGTCACCTCACATACCACCCTGCGGCTTCCTGCCCTCCTTGCGTGTCCCCCAGCACCAGGGACTTTCTGTTGCATATGTTTCCCAGATACCTGTGTAGGTGGCCCAGCCTCTGGGTCGACCGGGGTCAGCGTCCAGAAGCTTTCTAGAGGTGACGGGAGTGGAGGAGGGAGGCTGTCCTGGATATCGGCCCCCACTTCCTGGCTTTCAGCCTGTGGATAGTCACTTCCTCCATCCTGAATACAAGAACCAGGCCACCAGTGGGTCACTTCCTCACCATGGGAGCATGGGATTTTCTCCTCATTCTTAATAATAGGCTTCTGGAGAAAGAGGGCTAGGGGTAGAACTGCTCCCTGCCCCTTCCTCTTTTATTTTTATTTTTTTGGCTTCCAGAGTTCTTCAGCTCAAATGATTTCCAATGATTTTTTTCTAACCTCCATGTAACATAGGCTTCCTGTCTTGACGCTTGATTCTCAGAAATTTGCAAAAGATCTTAGATTGCAATAGTGCTTATTATATTTTTCTCTGAGTGAACCAAAAAGCTGTCTAGAGCCATTAAAACCTCTAGATGCATTAGTTTATATACATTCTTCCATAAGAATATTTGTCAGATACTTAGCCAAGCACTGAAGAGTATAGTGATGAACAAAACAGACCCAGTACTTCCTTTGTAGTGCTTACAGTCATAGAGATGGACAGTAAATAATTGAGGTAACAATTGAAATAAATGCTATAATAATTGAGATAAAGAATTGAGATAGTGCTGTAAGAGTACAGCAGGGGTGAGGAGAGTGGATAGGGAATACTTTCCCTAACAAAGCAAGTTTATGCTGATCCCTGAGGATAAGTAGAAGTTAGTCCAGAAAAGAAAGGGCAAAGAACATTCCAGCAGAGGGAACAACATAAAAAGGCCCTGAGGTAGGAAGGCATATGGTGCCTTTGAAGAGCTGAGAGAAGGCCAGTGTGGCTTTTTTATGTGTGAGGAGACTAAGGCTCAGAAATTACTTGTTCAGGGTTCCATAGCCAAATAAGTGGTGATGGTCAGGATTCATGTTTTCCAACTTCAAATTCAGTGCTTCATCCTCTCTGTATCACAGACACCAGAATGAAGTTGCCCATGGAGTCAGAGAAGGAAGTGGGACTTCAACTTTTACTTGTTCTGTCCAAACTGTGTTCCAAGACAACTCAGATCCCTGTGTAACAGGAGAATCAACAACAAAGAAATCAAATATTTACTGAGTGTCTGTGCTGTCAAAGGCACTAGGCTGGGCCAGGTTTTACCGCTCATAAATTTTAACAGGTGCTCGAACCAGGAGAGACTTGAGATAATGTAACTCTCCTCATTTTACATATGAAGGAACTGAGGCCCAGGGAGGAAAATGGATTTGTCCAGGGTCACTGAATGAGTGGTAGAGCCAGGGCTAATCTAGGAGTTCTCCTCCATTGCTCTTTCCAATCTTCCAGGCTGCTTGAGACATACAGGATCTGGCACATAGTGAGCCCTTAATAAATATTTGTGGAAATGAATAATATATGGTTTGTACCTTCAAGAAATTCACTGTGTATTGAGAATAATTAAGAAAAGAGTGGACAAATCAGGGCCAGCCTGGTGGCGTAGTGGTTAAGTTCGTGCGCTCTGCTTCGGTGGCCCAGGGTTTGCAGGTTTGAACCCGGGGTGCAGACTGACGCACCGCTTGTCAAGCCATGCTGTGGCGGCGTCCCATGTAAAGTAGAGGAAGATGGGCACAGATGTTAGTCCAGGGCCAGTCTTCCTCAGCAAAAAGAGGAAGATTGGCAACAGATATTAGCTCAGGGCCAATCTTCCTCTCCAGAAAAAGAGGGCAAATCAAAACACACTATTATAAGGCCTATATGCAATCACATATTCAAAGGTGGGGAAGAACTCTTTTCATATGTTCATTCCACAAATATATATTGAGTTCCTACTATGTGCCAAGCACTTCTAGGCCCTGGGGGATACAGCAGGGAACAAAGTAGACCAAATCCCTTCCCTAATGGAGTGTATGTTCTGGTGGGAGAGATAGACAATGTGTGCATATATAAATATCATACATTAGGGATAAATGCTCTGAAGAGAAATAAAGTAGGATAAGGGCATAGGAGTGGTGGAAGGTCAGGGGAGTCTCTCTGGTTAATGACATCTGAGCAGAGAAATGAAGCAAGGGAGTGAGCAGTTTGGATATCTGGGGGAAGAACATTCTAGACAGAGGGGATAAAAGAGAATGAGCAAAGGCCCTAGCTAGGAATGTGTTTGGCATGTGTGAAGAATAGCAAGGTGTCCCAGGTGGCTACCAGATTTGGTCAGGGAATGCTTCTTGAAGGAGGTAATCTTATGGTTGGAAATGAGAACCTGAGTGCCCGAAAGCCGCAGAAGCCATCTGTCTCATTAGTTTCTCTACCAAGTATCTTATTACTGTACCGAGCTTGCCCTGCCCCCAGCACCTGGTTTGTCCCTCTCTGACATGTTATTTCTGTACATATCCTTGTCCATCACACCCCATGAGTGCTCACCAAGGGCCCCCAGCAGTTTGTGGCCTAGTCTGTGTCTTGCACATGGGCACACAGAAAACATTTGCTGAATTTATTTTGAAAACGTTCCCTTCAGGTTTTAGAGGTTAGTGTATTCAGCTCAACCTTTACTCAGCCAACCCCCTAGATATACATGAAGGAAAGAAGAAAAGCTACTCACAATTCATTTGCCAACTAAGTGCCAGGCACTGCGGGAGGTATTGTGACATATATTATGTTATTTGTCTTAATCCTCTTGGTAATCCTGTAAGGTAGGTGGTATTATCCTCTTTTTCAAGATTAAAAGACAAGCTCAGAGAGGTTAAATAATTTACCCAAGGACACAGAACCAGGTCTAACTCTGGTTCTTCTGCTTGACCCTCACAAATTTTTCCTAATAAACTAAAGAAAAGCAGAAGAGAACGACAGCAAGAATGAAACTTTCTGAGATGCCTATGTCTGTGCCTTAACCTGAAAAATGAGAGGCCCCTGGTTTGGTGTCCCAGACTCTCAGAGCTAGAAGGAATCATTTGATCCCTCCTTTTATGAAGGAAGACTCTAAGGTCCAGAAAAGTTCCAAAGCTGCTTTAAAAATCATGTAATCTTTTTTCCTTAGACACTCCCTTTGGTAATATTTGGCAAGCTAGTGAGGAGGAAAACCCTTTGGGATATATAGGAGAGTATCTAGAGGAATGTTAATCATTACTGTTAGTCTTGTTGGTAGTCACTTCATTAAAATGTGATCTTTTCTCTCTTGGCTGCTCCCCACTAGCTGCTGCCCTGCCCCTCTGCTTCCTGCTTTATCCTGGAACAAGTACAATTTATACACCTGACCTGCCAGTTCCCAGGGGGCACAGCAGTTACCGTATTTGTTGTTTTGTGCTACGCTGAGTTGGCTGGGTTTTGTTCCTGGTTCTCATTGTCTGATGGAACATGAGAAGCAGCAAAGATTTTTCTCAAACGAAAGGATAGGATCTCTGCATGTTGGTTCAGGCTAGGCGTTATGGTCTCATGAGTTCTCAGCACTTGGGACTTTCTCACCACTTTGAAGTCTGAAAAGGACTAGTTTGCAGAAACCCAGCTCTTAGACCAAGATTAAGGTGAATGTTAGTGTCTTGTGGGAAATGCACTGGCTCTGAGCTGGGGTACCAGACTGAGCCCTTCCACTGAAGGACTATGTAGTCTTGAGCAAGTCTCAACTTGTCTGAGGCTGCATAGGATAATAAAAACGCATCTGGTCTTATAGTCTCAGAACTTGGGTTTGAGCCCCCCCCAGACCAGGTTTCTGATGGTTAGGCAACTCAATTCTTTTCTTTCAGAAAAATGAAAGTGTTGGGTTAGAGTAGATGGTTTCTAAAGGCCCTTTCAGCCTTACCATCCTTCCATCCTATACAAACTGAATATATTTTATACCAGTATTCAAAAGATCCTGAAGATGAGAACTTTGTAATGAGCCATTTGTTACAATTCTTATCTTGTTTGCATTGCACGTTTACCACTTCTTATAAGCAACAAATTCCAATAATAACTGTGAAGGCACATTTTTCTGATTATTAGACACCTATTAAGGGCCCCTTACTGTTTGAGGCTACTGGGGACATTTACTTACTCAGGCTCCCTTTCTGGACTCACAATCAGTAGCCTCTGTTGATAAGTCTGCAAATATGAGAGGTAAACACAGTAGAGGGAGAGGGTGAACAGCCTGGTACAATGAGGTATATTCCTGGAGGAAGAATTTCCCAGGGAGACTGGACTCTGGATTGGTCTTCCATTGGGCCTCACAGAAATCTCCAAGTCTTTGTATTATTATATTTCTCTTCCATTTCCTAGAATGAAGGCTGTAAGAGTTAGGATCATCAACTTTCAGGGTTATAAGGGAGCTGAAAAGGCCAAGAGTATTCTTTTGGAGAATGTCTGGGCTTGGGAGGCCGAAGGCTCTGGGTGAATACCCTTGCTCAGGTACAACGTGATGGACTGAGGCCTGTGCACCTACAAGTGACTTTACCTGTAGGTAGTCACCCTGGGAGCCAGAATACTTAGTCCAGTTGAATCATCCTTGCAGACTGTTGGAGCTTATCTTTATGGCTGGCAGTTGGATCCAATTATTCAGTTGGATTTGCCACACAAAGGAGAATCTGTTCTGTACCAGGCTTTGTGCTAAACCCTGGAGATTTGAAAAATACTGATGCAGCCTTTGCCCCTTAGAGCTGGGAGAGAGGGGAGGGCAGAGAGGGAGGGACTGGAGGAGACAGAAACGTAATGAACTGTAATTACAGAACAAATAATATAGAACAGGTATAGACAAAGTGAAAGAAATACTGCCTGCCTTTGGGGGACCATCAAGGAAGGATAGAAGTTTGGTTAAGGGAAAAGGTTGGTAAAGTATGCTAAACATAGAGAATAGCTTGAGGTGTGACTGTTAGGATGTAAGAACGTGAATGTGTGTGGCAGGAATAGAAAATAGATCAAGATGTGACTAGAGCGTTCCTTTGTAAGGAATGATGAGAGAGAGAACTTCTTTGGGGCCACCTTGTGGAGGGCCATTCGTTCCTACAATAAATGTTTATTGAGGCTGTAGTAGGCCAGAGACCAGTCTTCATTTTCCTAGTCCTTTGGAGCTGACATTAGCCAACTTTTTGTGTGTGTGTGTGTGTGTGTGAGGAAGATCAACCCTGAGCTAACATCCATGCCAATCCTCCTCTTTTTGCTGAGGAAGACTGGCCCTGGGCTAACATCTGTGCCCATCTTCCTCCACTTTATATGGGATGCCGCCACAGCATGGCCTGACAAGCGGTGCGTCGGTGTGTGCCTGGGATCCAAACCTGGGCCACCAGCAGTGGAGTGTGCACACCTAACCGCCATGCCACGGGGCTGGCCCCATGACATTAGCCAACTTTAATGATGTGTGAGGAGTTTGCGTTCCTACCTCAGGACCTTTGCACGTGTCTCCCTCAACCCCAGTCTCCGTTGTTATCCTTCCTCCCTCCTTTTCGCCTGGTTAACTTATATTCATCCTTTAGAGCTCAGCTTGGAAATTACTTCCTTAAGGAATACTTGTTTGCCCTACCCCACCCCCATTTTCCTAGCAATGAACTTGATATCTCCTTCATGCTACTTGCCCCAATTATAATTGAAATAATTGTTATTATTTAATATCTGTTCTATGTTTAATCTCTCTCCTGTTTGCTGCCCTTTCCCCAGCACAGTGTTAGACACATAGTTGGCATGCAGTGAATATTTGCTGAAAGAATGACTAAAGCATGTCCATTGAATTTAGCAATAAGTGGTCACTGTTGCCCTTGGTGAGACAGTTTCAGAGAAATGGTGGGGGTGGAAGTCAGATTGCAGTGGATTGCAGTGGATTATGCGGTAAGTGGGAAGTGAGGAAATGAGGGCAGTGATGTGTAGACAACTTTTTAATACATGTGGCTGTGAAGGGGAGAAGTAAGGATGGTAGCTAGAGGAGAAAATGGGGTCCAGATATTTTTTTAATGAGAAAGACTTGAACTTATTTAAATGATCATTGGAAGGAGCCAGTGGAGAGGAGAGTGGTGGTAGAGATAACGGAAAGTGCACATCTTCTGAGAGGTGGGATAGGATGGAGTCCAGAACAGGAGTGCCGTGCTGAACAGCTGAGCCTTTGTTCTGTAGACATCGGGGTGTCTGGGTGAGCCAGCCAAGACTGTGCAGTGGACAGGGAAAGGAAGCCAAAGACCTGAACTCCAGCTACGGTGAAGGACAGGGAAGGACTGGAGAGAGATTTGGAAGGTGGAACCAGGTGGATATGAGAGAAGAGAGTAGGGGTCTTGATTTTGTGCCTGTAATGCCTACCACAGAGCAGGTGCTAAATAAGTGTTTGTTGAATGGCTTTGAGTTTCTCAAGACTGGAGAAAGCAGAGCAGGCTCTGGAGGGTGTGGCAATAACAGATTATCTCAAACATCCTCATAGTGGAAAGTCCTGATCCTTTTTTTTTTTTTTTTTTTGAGAAAGGTTGGCCCTGCACTACCATCTGTTCCCAATCTCCCTCTTTTTCTTTTTTTCTCCCCAAAGCCTGAGTACATAGTTGTGTATCATAGTTGTAGAGTTGTAGCTCTGCTGTGTGGGACACCACCTCAGCATGGCTTGGTGAGCAGTAAGTCTGTACCCAGGATCCGAACCACCGAACCCCCGGCCACCGAAGCGGAATGTGTGAACTTAACCGCTGTGACGCCAGGCCAGCCCCCAGTCCTGATCCTTTTTGAATTTTGGAAGCAGCCAGAAAATGTAGAGCCAAGATATTGCATTGTTAAGTGGGTGGTCAGGTTACAGACATTGCTTTTGGGTTAAAAACTAAAAACAAGGAATAAGGTGTGACTTAAAATAGTGAGATTTGCTGGGGCTGGGGTGTGGCAGTTCACAAACTGACCCTGAAAGCCCTTCCATGTAAGAGTTCCAAAAATGTTTCAAACTGGTACCTGTAGAACTTGGAAGATTCATTTGGATGTCTGAGTTCGTTAAAAACCCTCTCACTGGGGCCAGCCCCGTGGCTTAGCGGTTAAGTGTGCGCGCTCCACTGCTGGCAGCCTGGGTGGGGATCTTGGGTGCACACCAAGGCACCACTTGTCAAGCTGTGCTGGGGCGGCGTCCCATATAAAGTGGAGGAAGATGGGCACAGGGCCAATCTTCCTCAGCAAAAAAAAAAAAAAAAGAGGAAGATTGGCATGGATGTTAGCTCAGGACTGATCTTCCTCACACACACAAAAAAACCCTCTCACTAATTCACTGTCTCACCCGCTGTCCATAACCCAATTTAAGTGAGTTTCTCAGACTTTTCTGCCTTGGAGTTTGTGAGGATGATGATGTACTCTCTGGCCACTACCACCCAAAAAAACAAAAAGGCCCCAGTTGAGAGTCTGAGAAGTTTAGATCCAGGAGGTGATGGGCATGTATGTCCTGTCACTGTGGAACTAGAGGATAGGAGTGAGTGGGTCGAGGTTTTAAAGCCTTCTGCCAGCTTATTCAGCTCTCCTCTGGGGTATGAGGATAGCTGTCTGCCCTGGCTGCCCTAGAATGCTGCTGAGCAATCTTGAAGTGCCTGGAGCCGTGCATTGTCTATTCACGGCCCCTGTGCCTATGAAACAAGGTTCGGTGACTGTCACCGTGCCTGTGGCAGTCTGGAGTTACCCAGGGAGAACAAAGCTGCATACATGGAGCGCACAAGGGAGTCTTGTAACAACTTTGTCCCGTTTTGTAGGGCTGGGTCAGGTACCACAGCTTGATCTCAGCTGCCCTCTTTATTTCAAGAAGTGGGCATCTGAGCCACACCAGGAGTATTGTGTTTTGTCCCTTTTGGAGGAACATGGGCTGACTCTGCTGTTGCCCAAGCTACACAGCCCTTCTCCATCCTTTCTCAGTCTTGGTAAATCTTCCCCATCTTTCAAGGCTCAACTCAAGTGTCAGCTTCCCCTACAAAGACTTCCAGACTTTACTCCCCTCAGTGGAATAAGCAGGAATGAACATGGTGGAGTGGGAGGAGCCTGGGCTTTAGAATGAGCCAGACCTGAGTTAAAATACTAGATCTGCCGCTTGGCCTGTCACCACCAGCTCCAACTTTCAGCTCTCTCATCCGTTAAATGAGTGTAGTAATACCTGTCTCACAGGATTGTTTTGAGAATTAAATGCGAGTGGGTCTGTGAAAGCACCTAGCTCAGTTCTTGGCATATAGGAGGTGTTCGTTAGATGTTTGTTCTTTCCCTCCTGTACCCATTACTTCTTTCTCTGAACTAAAATAGCACTTTGCTTCTACCTCTGAAATAATATGTAAATGAAAAATTACAATATGGAAGAATGTGTCTTTTCCACTGAATTTGCTTCTTGAGGAGCAGGGATGATGTTGTCCAACAGTCTCCAACATAGAGCTTTACGTCAAGAAAACCCATGATGTTGGTCGAATGAATGAGCTCCTGGACTAGGTGATGTAAAATCGGCACAACCAGGGCTTTTGAGGAATAGGAAAAGGCAATAATATGTTTAACCTAGAGAGGAGAAGTTTCTGGGTGCTGGCTGGGAACAGTTGTAGGAAAGGCTGACCCTGAAAAGAAAGAGACCTTGTTCCTTTCGTCTACTCAGAGCTATAAGCAAGGGCTGAAAGTTCTAGGAAAAGGCAGGTTTTGTTTCAGTGGAAAAAGGAACAATCAGAACCATTTTTTAAAAATGGAGTGAGACTACTTTTGAGGCCTTGAATTCCCTGTCCCTGGAGAGATGAGCAGAGGCTGGATAAGTGGTTACCAGAGATCCTGTGGAGGAGGGAATTGTGCATCTAGCAAAGCATTGGCCCAACCCTTTCAATATGAGTCTGTTAATTCAGTTTTATTCTACACAGTAGGAATCCCATCCCTGTGCCCCCTGCTATTTCAGGCCTCTGAACCCCTTGATTTTGTGTGCAGGTGAAGATGCCTGGAGGTGTCGGGGCTGTGGAGACCATGTTGCACCAAGTCAGAGGTTGTACAGGACCATCAACGAAGCCTGGCACAGCTCTTGCTTCCAGTAAGTGGGTCTGTCCTCCTGTCTTTGCCAGTGTGGTATAGGCCAGGCACTATTTCATGTCCTGGGAAATAGAAAAATAAGCTTCTGACTTCAGAGTTTCCATTTCGGTGCAGGTGAGGGGGTGGGGAGGGATGTGCCAAGGAAGGGCACAGGAGCAAATGTCAGGTGTGGCCCCCCTGACACCAGGTGAAAGTGGAAGAGCCACAGATGGGCCAGCTGCAGCTAGAGGTGGGGGGGGATGGAGGATCCCTTTCTAGAATGTCCCAGTGCCCACACTTTACAGGTGAGGAAACAGGCCCAGAAAGATTAACTTTCCCACAGCTGCACTACTGATTACACAGGTGCCTCTAGGGTTGTTTTTAGTGCAGTTGGCAGAGCCAGCTCCTCACCACAGGATGCCTTCCTAGTTTCCTGCTTTTTTTTAATTAACTTTATTGTAGCTCTTAGATTATTGTTTGGAGGCAGCTCCATTTCTTGAAAATAACACAGACTTTAAAGTCAGATTTGTTCCTACTGTCGGAGGCCAGTTTCCTCATCAGGAAAATACAGATGTTAAGAATCTGTCTCATAGACTTGTTAAGATTGAATGAAGTCATATATACCAAGGGCCTAGCACATGGTAGGCAGCCACTGAATGGTTATTTCTTTCCGCTGGGCGATTGGAATCCTCAAGAGTGGGAGCTTGTCTTTGCATTCTCCAGAACATAAACAGTGCCTGGCCTGCAGTCGTTCCACATTGGAGGCTGGGTGGGCATATGTGGCCCCCGTGGTCTGAAGTGGTGGGGCTGTGCTCACATTCTGAGAATGAGACAGACTGTGTAGACAGGCACCATGTGCTGTGATGTAGGTTCCAGCTCCCACACACAGCTCTTGTTGCAAAGCCTCCCCCTTGTTGATATCAAGTAATTTAATTGACCTTTAAGCACTTGCCTCCACCCGGAACACGGGAACTATGTCGGGGGGTTGGCCTGGAGAGTTCTGGCATCTGGAAGAGTTGGAGAAGAACCAGCATTTTTGTGCCCTTTCAGCTCTAACTTAGAGTTCTCCAATTTTCTCTGTGGATCTAATTGCCTTGGTTCCTCCTTCTTTTACCCTCACGGAAATTGATTCTACCTTTACTGTGCCTTTTAGTAGGATAGGAGCAGAGCGTCAGAATTGTAAGGGACTTTATAGATAAACTCTTGGGCTAACCCTTTCCTTTTAGAGCACCTAGTGAGTTACCAGGCTGGGGCTAGCCTTAGCATCTAACCCATATGGTCATATTTGTTCCTGCTGTTTTCCTTTTTTTTTTCTTTTTTGTGAGGAAGATCAGCCCTGAGCTGACATCCATACCAATCCTCCTCTTTTTTTTTTTTTTCTTTTGCTGAGGAATACTGGCCCTGGGCTAACATCTGTGCCCATCTTCCTCTACTTTATATGGGACGCCGCCACAGCATGGCCTGACAAGTGGTGCATCAGTGCGTGCCTGGGATCTGAATCCGGGCCGCCAGCAGCGGAGTGCGAGCACTTAACCGCTACGCCACGGGGCCGGCTCATGCTGTTTTCCTTTTTGTATGAATATTTTCTATCCAAAATAAGCAGGACAGGGTAGAACATGCTAATCTTTGGAATTTCTGGATTCTCCTAGAACTAAAGAACTTCAGAACTAGAAGGGGACTCCCTGCTGTGTGATATAAACACTTCATATCACAGATGAGAGGCCTGAAACCGAAAAGACAAAAAGAGTTACACAGACAGGCCATGGGTGACAAGAGCTGGCCTTAGAATTGAAGTCTTGGGTCATTTGTAGGTCTGGTCAGATGCTAGCTTGTTGGAGAGCATTGTGTGTGTCAGAGAGAGAGAGAGAACCATACGCACACATACATGCTTGTGAAGAAATAAGGCACGTTATCGTGGTGGATAAGAATGCAGGCTGTGGAATGAGACTGTCTGGTTTCAAATCCTGGCTTTGCAATTTATTAACTGGCCGTAGGTGACTTCCCTGAGCTTCAGGCACCCCATCTGTAAAATGGCGATAAGAATAGTGCTGATACCACAAGGTTGTTGGGGAGGATTAAATGTGATAACCTATATAAAGTGCCTGGCATAACATCTGACACATACAAAACCCTTAACAATCAGTAGCGTCACTTTATATTATATTGTGTGTGTGTTTATATACACCTACATGCATACATTTATTTCTCTTATGACACACTCTTTGGTCATCTGATGTGGAGGCTCAGGGGTTAAGGTTAACTTTGAACTACTCTGGCACAATTAAACCAAAGATCATGCCAGTGGGGAGAAGTAGAGCATCGAGATTCAGTCTCCTATTTGCAATTTTGCCTCAAGGATGGAGTATCTCTAATCCAGCTATATGAAAGGAGTACATTTCCTGACTCTTGAGCTTTCCCATGCAAACTGGATGACAGGAAGTCCTCAGATGGAGCCTGGTAATTTGCTCTGGGGGGACTGGCTGCTGTGGAGCAATTTGACTTTTGCCCAAATTGGAGGAAGATCTTCATGGCTGGGCAGACCCAGCCTGACCCCAGAAGTAACCTGGTTTTGTCTGACCCCAGAAGTAACAGGGTTATGAGGAGCGTGAGGCATCAGTCTGAATGGTCTCTTAAGGTCTCTTCCACCCCAGCACATCTGTGATTTTCTGATGAATTCAGTGTCTGGGTGCAGGCCCGCTGGAAGCAGGACCCTCCCTCCATGCTACCCAAAGGAATTCATTCTTCATGACTCCCTTCCAGCCTTGCTCTTACCCAGCTGGGCTATAGTTACAATAAAGGAAATGACTTTTCTTTTCCCCTTCCCCCACACCTTTGTTTTCGTAGTCACAGGGTGGGGCTGGATATTGAATGGACACATTGCTGGGGTTTGGCCCAAGCTCCTTCCCTCGCCTTCTGCTTACACTACCCTATCCCCTCCTGTGCAGCCACACAGGTAATCCTGCCTCTGAATACCTTACACCAGATTCTCAGGTGCCCAGGACAGTAGGAAGCCACTTACGGCTGGAACCTGGGACTTTATGGTGGAGGCCAGCTGACAGACCTCCTGGAAGTAGCCCAGTCAGTAATTGTGCTGGTGCTGTTGGGCGCCTGGCCAGGATCCTTCTGATCTCTGGACACTTGGCTGACCAGCCCTCCTACTTCCTCTCCTCAGTCTTCGCAATAGGCCTGTTTGGACTCTAAGTACCTCTGGCCTTTCCTTTCCTTGAGCAGTGTCATTGGTTCTAGAGCTGGGGCCATTCTCTCTGAAGCTCTCCGGAACCGGCTCCCTCTCACTGGGGGAGGCCAGGAAAGCAGCCAGACTGCATGTTATTTGTAGCTGAGGTTAAAGTGTCGAGCTATGAATGGTGATGTGGCCTCTTGGCATGTTGGCAAACCAAAGAACCCTGACAGGTTTTCTGACGATTGTCCCTTCACCCTCATCAGAGGTGTTTGGCCAAATGGGAGGGTTCATGGGAGGAGGGAAAAGCTGCCTCTGTTAGTCTTTATGGCCCCTACCTGGGACTCTGTTGCTTGCCCTGATTCCTAGCAGCAGCATCAGAGGGAAAACACCACCATTCTTAAGGTTCCTGCGAACTGTTCAGGGCCTCCTTTCTCAGGATGATGAACACAGACTGAGCTCTCTCTTTTGAGAAGTGATTTCTAATGCCTCTGCTCTTGAAAAGAGATAATGGAGAGAGCTCTTGTCACATCATCAGGCAACAGATCATTTCCGCTAAATTTCTGACTCCAGGAAAGGCCGGTGAAGAAATTACACACATAGCGACCAGAGACTGTGGTGTAATGGGCTGGCTGACAACAGAGTATTTTCTGTGATGCTGAAAGCCATGATCATTTTCTCACCCACACCTGCTTCTAAAGAAGCACAGTAGAATCATAGTTACAGTAATAGGTACCATTTATTGAGTGCTCACTCTGCACCAGACACTGTCCTAAGCATTTCACATGCATCATCTCATTTAATTCTTACAACAACCTAGTTGTACTGCTGGTCTTACCTATTTTATAAATAGGGAAATGGAAGTTACTTGCTCAGTCATCCCAGCATAAGCTGGGATTTGAACCCAGTCATTCTGACTCCTTGCTTACAAGAGTCTCTTTGCATTTCTGAATATGGGCATGTCATTTAACCTCCCTAAGGCTCAGTTTCCTCTTCTGCAACTTCAGGGTAAAAACACTCGCCCTGCCTGCCACACACTGGTGGTGTCAGATAACATTGAAGGGTATTGGTTCAAAGGCTTCATGAACTCTCAAGTGTCAATAAAAGTGCTGTTAAATTTCTCCTGGGTCTCCGGGCTCCTGGTGTGGGAGTCAGTGGAGCAAACCTGCCATCTGCTGTTCTACTGTTGATGTTGCTGCTGCATTTATGGACCCAAGCCTTTGATTCTAGTTTGCTTTTTGTCTAGTTTATCTTTAAGAAAACAGCCAGCCAGAAGATAATTAAGACTGGCTGTTGGACAGGGGACTGGGGCCTGCCTGACAGAGGGACAGGGCAGACACCTGGGCCTTCCTCTGCCCCCACAAGGGACTCTAGCATGAACATAGGGTGGGACTCCTAGTATGTAGCAGCAGCATATAACCTTCAGTGTGCCTTAATCCTGCTTTGTTCTTTGGGAAGACACAAGTAAGACCCTGTGATAGAAGCCCCACAGCTGCAGTGGGGGGGCCAGAAATGGAGAGGGGTGGGGGTGGGGCCAGGGAAAGATGATTGATGTTTATTAAGCATTGTATTGGGAGTTTCACTTCAATTATGTGATTCAACCTTCACAATAACCCTGCAACTCCATTTTATACTAAAACAAGAAGGCCCAGAAAGGTAGAGTAACTTGCCCAGGGTCACACAGAGCTGACATTTGAACTCAGGTCTCCCTAGCTCCCAAGACTGTCCTCTTTCCACTGGGACTTCCAGGAAAGAACCGTAGACTTGAAGTCAGAAGACCTGGATTTAAGTCTCAGCAGAGCCAGGCTGGCTGTGTAACTGTGGGCAAGTTCCTTTGCCACTCTGAGCCTCAGTTTCTTATCTATAAAATGTGGTAAAAATAATTCTCCTCATGAAGTAGTTGTGAGGATCAAGGAGGTAATGGAGAAGAAAGCATTCTGAAAACGTTAGAATGTTATGATGTGAAGGGTTAGCAGCAGCACACGGCAACATTGTGCTTCTTACGTTAACCATTCACATATAATTTTGAGCATCTATATTGAAGGCACCAAATTAGATGCTGTTGGGGATACAGATTTGACATACTGGTCTGGGCTTCTGACTGGCTCCCTCAGACAGCTGAAAAACAGGTAATAACATGGAGCATTCCTAATAGTGCGCTTCTATTTTGACTCTCCCCTGACACAACCTTCCCTTAATAATGTTCCAGAGGACAGCCTCGTTGGTTTGTCCACTGGCCACTCTTCAGTCTTCATCTTATATGACCTCCCAAACTGCGCTAGAGGTAGTAGAGAAAAGTGGATCAGAATTTGGAGTCAGGCTGCTGGAGTTTCCATCCCAACTTCTCTCTTTTTTTTTTTTCCCAATTGCGGTAACATTGGTTTATAACATTGTATAAATTTCAGGTGTACATCATTATACTTCTCTTTCTGCATGGATTACATCATGTTCACCACCCAAATACTAATTAATAATCCATCACCACACACATGTGCCTAATCATCCCTGTCGCCCTCCTCCCTTCCCCCTTTCCCTCTGGTAACCACCAATCCAGTCTCTGTCTCTGTGTGTTTGTTTGTTCTTGTTTTTATCCTCTACTTAACAGCAAGATCATAAGGGTATTTGACCTTCTCCCTATGACTTATTTTGCTTAGCATAATACCCTCAATGTCCATGTATGTTGTCACAAATGGCTGGATTTCATCGTTTCGTATGGCTGGGTAGTATTCCATTTTATATATTCTATACCACATCTTTTTTTGTGTGTGTGTGTGAGGAAGACCAGCCCTGGTCTTCTAACATCTGATGTTAGAAGCTAACATCCGATGCCAAGCCTCCTCTTTTTTTTTGCTGAGGAAGACTGGCCCTGGGCTAACATCCGTGCCCATCTTCCTCTACTTTATATGGGACACCGCCCCAGCATGGCTTAACAAGCTGTGCATCGGTGCGCGCCTGGGATCTGAACCGGCAAACCCTGGGCCACCGCAGCAGAGCGTGCGCACTTAACTGCTTGCGCCACCGGGCCGGCCCCATACCACATCTTCTTTATCCATTCGTCCCTTGATGGGCACTTAGGTGCTTTCAAGTCTTGGCTATTGTGAGTAATGCTGCAGTGAACACAGGGGTGCATGTATCTGTACGCATTTGTTTTTTCCTGTTCTTTGGATGAATACCCAGCGGTGGGATAGCTGGATCGTATGGTAGTTCTAGCCTTAATTTTTTGAGGAATCTCCATACTGTTTTCCATAGTGGCTGAGCTAGTTTGCCTTCCCACCAGCAGTGTATGAGACTTCCCTTCTCTCCACATCCTCTCCAACACTTGTTGTTTCCTGTCTTGTTAATTATAGCCATTCTGACGGGCGTGAGGTGATATCTCATTGTAGTTTACGGGCGTGAGGTGATATCTCATTGTAGTTTTGATTTGCATTTCCCTGATAGTTAATGATGTTGAACATCTTTTCATGTGCCTGTTGGCCATCTGTATATCTTCTTTAGAGAAATGTCTGTTCAGGTCTTTTGCCCATTTTTTAATTGGGTTATTAGTTTTTTTGTTGTTCAGATGTATGAGTTCTTGATATATTTTGGAGATTAACCCCTTATCAGATATATGGTTTGCAAATATCTTCTCCCAATTGTTAGGTTGTCTTTTCATTTTCTTGATGGTTTCCTTTGCTGTGCAGAAGCTTTTTAGTTGATGTAGTCCCATTTGTTTATTTTTTCTATTGTTTCTCTTGCCCGGTCATTTTCATGGTACTTGAAAATATGTTGCTAAGACCAATATCGAAGAGCATACTTCCTATGTTTTCTTCTAGAAGTTTCATGGTGTCAGGTCTTACATTCAAGTCTTTAATCCATTTTGAGTTAATTTTTCTGTATGGTATAAGATAATGGCCTACTTTCATTTTTTTGCATGTGGCTGTCCAGTTTTCCCAACACCATTTGTTGAAGAGACTTTCCTTTATCTGTTGTATGTTCTTGGCTCCTTTGTCGAAGATTAGCTGTTCATAGATGTGTGGGTTTATTTCTGAGCTCTTGATTCTATTGCATTGATCTGTATGTCTGTTTTTGTGCCAGTACCATGCTGTTTTGGTTACTATAGCTTTGTAGTATATTTTGAAATCAGGGAGTGTGATACCTCCAGCTTTGTTCTTTTTTCTCAGGATTCCTCTGGCTATTCGGGGTCTTTAGTTGTTCCTTATAAATTTCAGGATTCTTTGTTCTATTTCTGTGAAAAATATTGTGTCCCAACTTCTCTTATCAGCCACCTGACCTTAGGTCAGCTGCTTAACTTTTCTTTGCCACAGTTTCCTCATCTATAAAAGGAGAAATGGTTCCCACCTCAAAAGGTTATTGTGCAGTTTAAATTTGATCATGTATTCAAAGCCCTTGTCACAGTGCCTGGCCATAATTTGGACTTAATAGATGTTAGCATTTGTTATTAGTGTCTTTGTCACTCTTGAAACCTTCTCTTCCCTTGGCTTCCATGACATTCCACACTCTCCTGGTTTTCCCCCACTTCTCTAGTCATTCCAGTTTGCTTCTGCTCCTCTATCCAGCTCTGAAATGTTGCTGTTTGCTCTGTTTTCTCCCTAGGCAGTCTCACCCATGCCTGTGGCTTCTGTTGTCCTCCACACAGTGACAACCCTGAAATCAGTATCTCCAGTCCAAACCTTTCCACTGAGCTCTAGACCTATCTATCCTACTGTCACCTTCACATGTCCCTTTGAATGTCTTCCAGGCACCTCAGACCCAGCTGGACTTTCAGTCTTCCCCCCAAAACTGGCTCCTCTTCCACTGTCACCTGTCCTGTTGAATGGCATCACCATCCACCCACTGCCCAAGCCAGAACCTGGGAGTCCTCCTTGATGCTGCTTCTCTCTCATCCTCCATATCCAAGCCTATCAGTTCTATATCCAGATCATATTTTGAATGCACCCACTTCTTTCCATTTCTGCCACCACCACTACACTGTTCCGTGCTACATCCTCTCACCTGGATGGCTGCAGTAGACTTCTAACTGTCCATAGTCACTCTGCACCCCAATCCCTTCTTCACAGAGCAGCCGGAGTGAGTGATCTTTAAAAAAGTCTGACCACGTCACATTCTGTCGTCTCTCCATCATTATACACTTCCACGATTTACGTTCTTGGATAAAGACCGAAGTCCTTACTGTGGCCTACAAAGCCCCCTGTGGTGTACAAAGCCCCCTGTGGTCTGGCCTCTCCCCACAGCCTCCTGCTCTCTCTACTTCAGCCTCTCTGCCCTTGTTCAAAGGGTCCAAAATGCATCCTCCTTTCTTCTGACAAGGCCTTTGTTCCTGCTGTTCCCTCTGCCTGGAATGCCCCCTTGCCCTCTTTTGGCCTAATTAGCTCTTGCTCATCCTTCAGATCCTTACCTGGATGTCTCAGGGAAATAGTTATAAAATAGGTCATGGCCCCTGTTTTATGCTTTCATAGACCTTTCCTTTGAAGCTTTTTCATGGTTCTAGTTTCATGTTTATTCATGTGATCATCTCCTTAATGACATCCTGAGACCTCTAATAGTCTGTAAGGATAACTTCCTCAGGGACCACGGGGCTTTTTGCCCCTCATTTGGTCACCACTGAGCATATCGTTGGCATGGGAGGGATATTTGTTGAATGAATTGCCTGAGGTGGCCAAAAGATATGATGTAAGCAAGGGCTTTCCCTACCCTGTGCCTTCCCCGCATCCTTCCCTTAGTAGCCACCGTGGCTGCACTTACTCTAAACGGCAGAGAGGAATTGGTTCCAGACATTGGGTTGTTTTGGAAAATTGTCTGCAGGTGTTGAGGTGAGGAGTTAAAACTTTGTCTTCTGCTGGTGGAATAGCCAGAGTGGCTGACCCAGGAGTGCTCCTGCCCAGCAGCAGGTCTTGAGCTGCAGTCCTCTGTAGGCACAATCCAGACAGGAGCAAGCCCTGGAGAGAGAGGCGATAGAGGGAGGAGTGAGTTCAGCCCAAACTAATTATGAATTGCACTGAAATCTGACAAATCTCAATTTTAATCGTAAGTTTTTTTATTTATTTGTTTTTTAAATTTTAGAAATCTTTGAAGGATGGCATTAGCTAAAGATAACCATTAAGTATAGAGTGGAAAAAATGGAATACTTAGATCGTATCTTTTACTTGTGGGTGATTTATGCTGGGGAATGGGTGGATGGGTTGGCAGTTCCCCGAGAACTTGGAAATAAAGTTTGTCCTCTTTGAGTTAAACTAGTTAGATCTACATGTAATGAGAGCAGTCTCAGGTGCTTAGTTAAGAGCACAGACTCTTCTTGGGTTCAAATCTTAGTTTTGCCATTTATTAGCTGTGCACCTTGGGCAAGTTACTTACCCTTCCTGTGCTTCATTTTCTCGTCTATAAAATGGAGATACTGACCTACTGCCTACCTCGGAGTGTTATTGTGAGGGGTGAGTGAGTGAAGTCATGTGTAGCACTGGGTGGGAAGAGGGCCTCGCACAGAGTGAGCACTCATGTGTTAGCCGTTTGTATTAGCTATTAGGGAGGCACATGTCTTCCAGGGCTGAATAATATGTGAATTGATGATGGTTACATATGTAAAGAAGTAATGATTTTTTTTCAATTAAAAAATAATTTAGGGGCCGGCCTGGTGGTGCAAGCGGTTAAGTGCGCGCGCTCTGCTGCGGTGGCCTGGGGTTTGCCAGTTCGGATCCCGGGCGCGCACTGACGCACTGCTTGGCAAGCCATGCTGTGGCGGCGTCCCATATAAAGTGGAGGAAGATGGGCACGATGTTAGCCCAGGGCCAGTCTTCCTCAGCAAAAAAAAAAGAGGAGGATTGGCAGATGTTAGCACAGGGCTGATCTCCTAACAACAAAAGAAATTAGTTTAAAAACCAATATAATAATGAGTGGCCAGCAGTGAAACGGAAAGTGAAAAGTCAGTGAGGCAAAACTAATAGTGTGTCAGGGGGCCGGCCCCGTGTCGTAGCCGTTAAGTGCGCGCGTTCCGATGCTGGTGGCCTGGGTTCGGATCCCAGGCACGAACCGATGCACCACTTGTCAGGCCGTGCTTTGGCAGCGTCGCATATAAAGTGGAGGAAGATGGGCACAGGTGTTGGTGCAGGGCCAGTCTTCCCCAGCAAAAAGAGGAGGATTGGCATGAATGTTAGCTCAGGGCTGATCTTCCTCATTAAAAAAAAAAAAAAAACCTAATAGTGTGTCCAGATAAAGATACTGAATCTGGATTTAGTCGCTAGAAGGGGGTTCTTTGTTGTAGGCAGGGCTGGTTTGGCTGGCTCACCACTGCTGGAATGAAATTTCTCTCCATGGCCACTTATTTCCCTTTTTAAGTCCATGCTCACAGAACAACCTTCTAAGGCCTAATTCAGCTCCCTGGGACTCTTGATAACAAGAAGAGTCTGGAGGTACCACCTGTAATAGGGGATGTGGGCATTCTGATTTCAAGTGTCAATTCATAAATGGACAGTGGGGTTGATAAATGGTTAGAATAGACCATCATAGAATGTCTGCACCTCTCTGGTACTATGAAGTCCTATTTCTGGACCTAAAAGGCCAAAAACAAGCCCCAAATTAGGGTCATTCACCAAGGTGATACCAGCCTTGGAGCAGTCTCTGGGTGGTCAGCCAGGCCACCTTCCTCTGACCACAACCCCTTCCTCATTGCTCTCTTTAGCATTGACCTACTGGTGTGGAATTTTTTGCTTACCTAACTCCTTCCTTCTACTGAGGAAGAAATTGAAGGCCAGAGAGGTTTAATGGCTTGCCTCAGATCACACAGCAAGTTTGTTGTTAGCCAGTTCAAATTTTAGGTTTTCTCTGCCAGGCCAGGGCTCTTCTCCTGGCATTGCGTAGAGATTTATAAATGTTAAGGTGTCCAAAGCACTTTTTTCCTGGCACAGCCAGGAGAAGAATGTCTATGTGAACACAGCATTGGGTTCAATTTTCTAATATTAGTATCACAGAGCAACAATGGATGATTGTCTGCAAAAGGTTGTGACCCCATTCTTATTTGCTTACAGCCAATACAGGGAAATCTCAGCTGTTAAAATGACTGACTTGGTAGAGATGTGGCCTGAGGACGAAGCCATAGTCTGCTGTTAGTGAACACTAGTTGGCCAGCAGACTTCATGTGGATGCATATGCAGCCAGCTGTAGACTTGAGGCATAAATGCCCTTTCAGGGACACCAACTGGCAACTAAAGACCAGCGCTCTCTTTGGTGTTTCAGGCTTTACATTCTATTCACTGAGAACCTCTGCTGGTTTACATACTTCTGATAACTCTTCACAGCCTATGGGTGACTCTTTCACCAGGCAGACTTGGCCCTTGGCGACCTGCCCCTGCTCTCTTCCACCATCCCAGCCTCCTCTCTGATCAGTCCTCACATGTGTCCTGCACTGCAGCTTACAGACCATACTGTATTCCTCCTCGCCATTTACAGTAATTGTAACTGCTATGCCTCAGTGCATTTGCACATGTTGTTCCTTCAGGCTGGAGTGCTCTTGTCTGCCTGGCAATCAGCCTGTTAGATTCAGCTGATACCTCCGTCCTCTGTGGAGGAGCCTCCCCAGATCCACCCTCACCCTCCCTACCAATCAGAGGAGACTTTTTCTCCCTCTTTGTTATTCTCCTCATACCTCCGTTATAGCCCTGTCAGTATTTGTTGACACATCTAACATCACTCTTAGAGTGTGAAATTCTCTAAGTCTGGAGCCATATATAGTTTGTCTTTGTACCCCAGAGCTTAACAGAGTGCCTAGAACACAGTGGGTACTCAATGTTAGTTGGACAAATGATATTTTTGTCAAATGACCACCTTTCTCTTTGGACACTTGGATAAGCGTCCAAAATGCACCATCACCATCTCTTTGCTCTACATTATTCTCCCAGGCAAGAACTTTTCTTTTGAAGGGGGGGCCTGGAATAAGACCTCTGTCTGTAAATGTCATTCCAAAGTCTAAAACCATCGAAGCTAGGGCCTCAAGGGATGGCATGCCTTCTGCACTGTGGCAGCCCACTGTGCATAATTTGCCTTATATTTTTTCCCCCAGTGGCCAGAATCCCTCCCCTGAGCAGTGCTGGAGGGGTGCTAACCAATTCTTTCTCTGCACTCCTCACCGTTACCGGGAAAAACCTCCAAGTACCTCACGCCAGGTTTGAATTGGGGTAGTTTTCTTCTGTATGTCAGCCGTCTTCTGGTCATGCTATCCTGAGGCTGCCCTGTAGTGATCCTGGTGAGATCAGAGAGCGCTCCACTCCGCTCCCGTCAGTAGCACCGACTCTGGCAGCAGCACCAGCTGTTTCTGAAGTTGGCTAATGTCAGCCCTTGTGTTTTATTTTGTTTTGTTTTAGCTTGTTTCAGTTCCAAAGGTGGCCTTTTCATGAGATGACACTGTGTTCTGGAATCACCTTTTCCCACCATACCCTGAGCACCACCTCAGTGTCACTGAGAAAAAGAGAGAGGTAACTACTGTGAGGTTACAAATGAATAAGAACAGCACCAGGAAGGTGAAAGTCCCCAGCGAGCCAAGGCTTTACAGAATGTCAACCACCAAACATTTATGTATTAAGCTGCATCCAGAATAAGAAGATGAACAACCTGTCTTGCAGTCATTTCCTCATTTGTAGCAAGGGAATAGTAGCTATCTGCCCTGCCTGCCTCTCAGGGTTAGTGTGAGAGTAGAGTGAAATCTAGTGGACGAGCACGTAGGAAAGAGTGAAGCAGTGGTGCAGTCTTCAGCGTGCATCAGAAACACAGGGGCGTATTGAAAAATGCAGATTCTTGGCCCAGTCTCAGTGATTCTTACTATGTAGGTCTGGGGTAGGGCCAGGAATCTTCATTTGCAACAAGCTGCCCAGGGGAGTCCAGTGCTACTATTCTTTCAACCACGCTTTCAGAAATACCCCTGTAAATCAAACAGCAAGTGTAAAATAGTTATTTGAGGCAACTTTAGTGTCTTAGACTTGGAATCCAAAGACTTGGGTTAAATCCCAGCTCTGCCAATTCCTAGACCTGTGACTTTGGACAACAACCTTCTCTGTGAACTTCAGTTCCTCATATGTAAAAAGGAGATGACAGCCCCACCTCACAGCATTATGAGAATTAAATGAGAGCAAATGTGAGCAAGCCCACCTCAGTGCGTGGCTCATGGAACTCTGTCAGTGTTTTGCAAAGTGAGAGCTGAGTGTCCACGACCTCTGTATCCTGGTGTCATATTAACAAACACCAGGTAAAAGACAGTTCTTGGCATCCATCTTAATCATCTATCGTGGAAATCTAGATAGAACCATAGAGATTTAGTCCAATCCCTTGTTTTATAGCTCATGAACTTGAAACTGGGAAGTGAGGATGGGAAGCCCAAGATGTATGAGGGTACCCAGTCACATGAAATGTATTTAGATTTTCAGCCCAGAAAAATTATTTGCCAATATACTAAGAAAAAAAAGAACAAAAAACTTATTAGCACAGTAACAGAACCACTGTTAGTAACTTTTGAGAAACCTTGGAGAATGGGGGCAATACCCCAAGTATAATGATTATTCGTTCCACACCTACTATTTACCAGGCTCTGGGGATCTATTAGTGAGATGAAAATGGAGATGGCTTACTGGCCCAGTTATCAAAAAGGAGGAAAAAGAAATCCTGGAAAAAGCAAACTCTTAGTCTTTTTGACTTGACTCCTTCACAAAACTCTGAGGGAATTTTGTGGACAGATTCTGATGGAATTCTGTGGAAATTTGTAGATGATGGGAATAGCTGGACAGTGAGCACTTAGAAATGGAGCTGATCACTAGGATTCAGCAGTAGTGAATTAGTCATGACTAGTTAGACTTGACTTCATGTTTTCACTGGGTTGCTAGTCACGAGACCCTCTCTTGATTTCCACAAGGCATTTGATAAACTGTTTCATGATATCCTGAATGTGGGCAGGAAATCTAGAAAAATCAGATGCAGGAGTTCAGCATACACAGCAGTTTTGGGCCCCGTATTGGAGAGGCAGGATTCCTGAACACCTTGCTGGGGCTCATGTTGAGGAAAGGGCATGAGATTTGATATCAGCAAACCTGGCTTTTAGTCTCAGCACTGCACTTCCCAGCAGTAACCTTGGGTGAATTACCTAACATCTCTGGGCTTCCCTTGCCCTATCTGTGCTATAGGTACTCCTCACAAGGTTGTTGCAGGGACTAAACTAGATGATGAGCATAAAAGCTCTTTGTAAACTGATATACCAGGTGTGGGCTTCGTGTAATTTGATCTGGAGTTAGACAGATATGGGCTCAGAGCCCTTCCTGTGTATGATGTGCTTGGGGACATGTCAAGGAAATCCTTTCCAGAGGAGATTGAGTGCTCTGTTTGAGTTGGGCCTGGAAAAAGGAGGAGACAGCCACCAGCTGGAGATGTAGGAGGCTGTAGAAGGAGCTAAGAGAACAAAGGCTTGGGGACTACCAGGGAGAGCCTACATGGGCAGGTCAGGAAATGGAGTGGGGCAGGAGGTGGCCAGAGTGGTGACCCTGGTGGGGAAGCTGAAGAGACAGCCCCAGGGGTCCTGAGTGCAGTGCACATAGGGAGGCTTTGCCTTTGGACGAGAGCACTAGGGAAAAAGTGTGAGGAGGTGTTTGCTCTATGGGACTGCTTTTTGTTGTTAGCCATTTATCATTTTAAAAAGCAACACTCAAGTGTAAGAAAAAATGTGAACAATATCAAAATGGTAGAAAATGAATGCTTTTCATCCCTGCTTGTTGTCTCACTACTCTAAAGGAGAAACTGATAACCATGTAGTGGAGTCTTCCAGGTAGTCTCTAAGGATTATGCACAAAGACTTTTTAAACTATCGATTATACTATACACTCTCTCTGACACTTGGATTTTTCACGTAACACCTTACCCAGGACAATTTCTGTTTCAGGACCTAGGATCTACCTCATTATTTTTAATAGCTGCATAGTATTCTGTTGTATGGATTCATTATTGTATTCAGCCCACCCCTATTGATGGACACATGGATTGTTCCTAATCCTTTAGTATTAAACAGTGCTGGATACATGTTTTGGCACATTGGTAGGAACATTTCTCTAGGCAAAGTTTCTCTTAGTGGAATTCTAGGACTCCTGTTTTAGAAAGATGATTGTTGCAGATGTGTGGAAAGTGAGTTGGAAGAGAGGAGGAGCTGAGGTAGGAAAAATGGTCGGTAAATGGGAGTGGCAACGCTCGCCTTTCAAGGTTCAGAAGCTGCAGAGTCTTTAGGAGTTTCCTTTCCTTTTCTGATTCCTGGTTGGAGTCCTCCCAGCCAATAGAGGGCCCCACACGAACACAGTTCCTTGGGCTTCAGTTTATCTGACCAGAGCTTTCTTCCGAGGAGAGGTTGGAGTGATTCACTCATTCACCACTCCACCCCAGAGCACTCACTTGCGTCTGCTGGCCTTGAAAGCTGTTGTCTCTAGCCTCTCACAGACACCTCAAAGCCCTGTGTCTCAGCTGGTCCTGAGGAGTCGGTTTGCTCGGCTCCCCGCCAGGTTTCCAACTTGTGAAATGTGCAGGAGATTAGCACCTCTCTTGCCATTTTATCCTGTCCATAACTGCCAGTCCAAGGATCCCTGCAGTTGCCTCTGGCAGCCGTAACTGCTGAATCCTCTGCCAGCTGTTCTGGGGACCTAAAAGAGCAGTATCCGAGGGCAGGAGGGGGGAAATATATCTTCCAGTGTGACCTTTCACTTCCCACTTCTGGGTGGTTTGGGCCCTTTGAAGTTGGCCCTGAGGAACCACACACTTGGGTCTGAGCGGCCAGCGGCTTATCACATCTGGTGATCAGTCCTTCAATGGTTCTTCCTGAAGTCTGGATTTATGGGGGTCAAATGGATTCCACCTAGTAGGGGCTTCTGCTTCAGCTCAGGACATGGGGAGATGGCTGCCCCTCTTCCAGGAGGAGGCAGTTTTTGTGGCATTGAGAAGTCCTCTCACTAGTTCCCCACACACCGACCCACCCACCCAGTGAGTCCTTTGTAAGGGGAGTAGGGGGAATGGAGAGGAATGGAGAACGCCTGCAGCCTCCTGCTCACATTCCTAGACACCGACTCACTGCGCCTGCCGCCGCTGGAACAGCAGAGCTGTGTGAAATGTCAAGAGGAGTTATGCTCATGGGCTCCCTGGCCCCAGTCTCTTTGTGGCTTGCATTTTCTTCCATCCGCACTCTGTTCATCAGATGGAAATCAGAGGGTGCAATTAGAAGATAATTTGCTAGTTCCAGACTTAATTTGGGGCCCCCTTCTTGCCTGATCGAATTACAGGGGAACATAATAGATTTTTGGTGAGAAATAGTTGGCTCTGTCACTGGGAGAAAGAGAGCTCCCAGCTCTCCCGCTGGGCAGGCCTTTGAGTATCCTGCATGTTGTTCCCCCCTTCCACTCTGCCCCACCTCCTCTGTGGCTCTTGCGTGGCTCCCAGGCCAGAATCCTGATCCCCTCAGGGCCAGCTCAAGAGGTTTAAACTCAACTTGAGACCCAAGGAAAACAGGGAGCCCTCTGCAACCTCGTGGGCTGAAAAATGTTGAAGCTGGAAGCTATTTAGAGACCTAACCAAGGCCCAGACAGAGGCAGCGACTTGCTGAAGGCCACATAGCTAGCCCATAGTGGTAGTAACAATAGTCTTAATGATATTAGCAGCTAACATTTATCAACCCTTAATGTGTTCCAGACTCTGTGCCAAGGGCTTATGTGCAGTGCATTGTCGCATTCAAACCCAGACAGGCTGGCTCTGGGCCCAGGCTAAGCTCCAGCATAGCAATGGTAGAGCTCAGTATAGACAGCCTGGGTTCAAATCCTGGCTTCACTTCTCTCTCAAACAGCTGGGTGACCTCAGGGAAGTGATTTAACCTTTCTGTACCTTGGTTTCCTCCTCTGTAAAAAGGTAGAAATCACAGCACTACGGACAGTGTGGGTTACAATTCATTCATACATGTAAGTGCTGTGAGCAGTGCTTGGTGCAGGGTGAGCGCCTGTCCGGTGCCCACTCCCCACTGGCTGCCTCTGGGACTGGAATGTGGTGTCTGTGTGGCAGTAGGTAGATGTGGCTGAGTTCTGCACAAATGCCAAAAGCTAGTCTTCACTATTAGCGGCAGTAAACAGAGTGAATGCGTTGGCTCTAGAGCAGAGTTGGCAAACTATAGCCCACACTGTCTGTTTTTGTATGGTCTGTGATTTTTACATTTTTATTTTTTTTATTTATTTTTTCCCCCAAAGCCCCAGTAGATAGTTGTATGTCATAGCTGCACGTCCTTCTAGTTGCTGTATGTGGGACACGGCCTCAGCATGGCCGGAGAAGATGTGCGTCTGTGCGCGCCTGGGATCCAAACCCGGGCCGCCAGCAGCAGAGTGCGTGCACTTAACCACTAAGCCACGGGGCCGGCCCGATTTTTACATTTTTAAATGGTTGGGGGGAAGCACAAGAATATTTCATGGCACATGAAAATTACGTTAAATTCAAATTTCATTGTCCGTAAATAAAGTTTTATTGGAACACAGCCATGTCTATTTGTTTACGTTTTATATATGGCCACTTTCGCACTGCAGTGACAGAGTTGATAGCTGTGACAGAGTCTGCATGGCTGAAAAGCCTAAAATATTCGCTTTCTGGACCTTTATAGAAAAAGTGTCCTGACTGCTGCTCTGGAATCACACTTACTGGATTTAGAACCCAACTCTACCACTTACCAGCTGTTTGTCTTCAGGCTAGTGACATAACCCTTCAGAACCTCAGTTTCCTCATCTGTTAAATGGGGATGATAACATCTACCCCATACATGGGCAGTTCAAGTATAATGGATAACAAATGCAGAGCACTTAACACAGGCCTGGAACATATTCAGTGTTCAATAAATGGTAGCTTATAACAGGGTGCAAACACAATCTCTCTTATCACATTCATTGTCCCTGTGCCCAAGCAGTAGCAGAATGGGAAAAGGCTCCCTTGTAACCCAGCCACCGTCTTCACCACTTCCTGTCACAGTTCACAATGAGAGACAGCAGCTGCAGGGTGACTTCTGGCTCTTTGCAGTGGAGAGGAGTGTATGCCTGGTGGGAGAGAGCTGGTGTCACTTCCCTAAGTCCAACAGTGAGGTCTGGTCGTGCCCCAGTCTTCTCCAGCAGCCTTGCTTTTCCTCTGTTTCTGGGGATAAGGGACTTTCCCAGTGGTAGGCTCTGGTTTGGCCATCCGCGCGGCTGGGGCTCTTCAGGCAGGCCCCCCTTCCAGATACCTAGGCCCATCATCCCCACAGGCAGCTGGGGCCTTGTCCATCATGCCTCATTTTTCAGTTTGAGAAGCCTGGTTACTATGGACACAGTGGAAGAAGTACCACTGCCCACTGAGGCAGATGGATGAAAGAGAGGGGACAGGTGACTTGGGCTTCAGTCCCTGTGCTCTCTCCTACCTACAGAAAGGCTTTGAGGGAGGTGTTTCCCTTTGAAGAGGCAGAGTGAAGCTCAGGGCCTGAGAGCTCCAGCTCTAGAGTCACATGGGCCTACATTTAAATCACAACCCTGCCACTGACTAGTTTTTTGCCTTGGGTAAGTTACCTAATCTCTCTGTACCTCACTTTCCTTGTTTATAAAGTGGAGGTAATTCTCATCTCGGGGGAAATAAGAGAGTGCTTACGCAGTGCTTGCCACATGGAGAAATGTCAGGTGTCACTTAACACTGGGCCTTCTTTCCTCATCTGCAGCAAAGCTCTGCCCAGAAGTGGAGTGGCAGCCCCCATTGGCCAGCTCTTGGGGCTGTCCCCAGGCCACGCAGAAGGAAGGGATGACTGGGGACTCTTAACGCCAGGACCAAGTAGATACCAGCGCAGAGGGCAGCTCTCTGGACCTGGGTCTCTGGACCTGCCTCTCCGGCCAGAAAGACACCACCCCCCACCCTCCACCCCCACCCTCCTGGGAGAATGGATTGGCCCAGAGCTGGTATCCTGTGCTTTTCTTCACCTCCGAGCAGAGTTGCTGGCCTCTAGGCAGCTCCTCAGGCTGGGACCCTTGGGGGCAGATGTGCTCACCCTCTCTCCTGCCCGGCCCTTCCCTGAGCTCAGGGATGGTCACTCAGCCAGTCCTGGTTATTGTCTGCGGCGCCTGTCTGCAGCCTCCCTCCAGCCCAGCTCCACCCCTTGCCTGCAAGGTCTGTTTCCTAATAGCTGCTCCAACCACACACCTCGGTTCCGCGAGGAGCCCCTCCTCTTCCTCCCTCCCTCCCTCATCAGGGGTGGGACTGAAGAAGAAGGCTAACTTGACAGCAGCGCTTCTTTCTTAGCTAGTCACCGGTCCCTGCCCAAGAATGCCTCTGTGTGTGTAGCCTCCGCAGAGAGGTGGTTCTCCCGGAGTCCCGAGGGGCCGCGGGAGCTTCCGAGAACTGGGGAGGAGCCATTCCAGCCATGAGCCCCTGCGGGAATCTGCCGGGGGGCAAGTGGCCTGGAGTCCTTATGCCCCTCCGGCTGCTCCAGAGGGAGAGGTGAGCGCCGGGCAGCCGCCCGCAGCGGGAGGTGCCGAGAGCCTCGGGCCTGTCATGGTGGCAGTCTGCAGCCAGCCTGAGGCACTCCCAGACGGGTTTGCAGCTGAGCTTGTTTATCTGGTGTGGGAAGAAGATGGGGAGTTACTTGTCCGTCCCGGCTTACTTCACCTCCAGAGACCCCTTTCGGTGAGTTGGGCTCTGAGTCCCCTTCCCCATCTCCTCTTCTGGCCCCCGGTCCTGAGGGGAGGGCAGAGGCCTCCCCGAATCTGCTTCTCAGATTTCACTTGTCCTTTGACCATCAGTTCTGTCAGGTGGAAGCTGGTAGAAGCTGTCCCCAAGCAGAACTGGCCTGGTGAAGGGTCCCCCCATGTTCTGGTAATGGTGAGGTGAGGGATATGCCCAGAAGGAAGCCCCCGGGGAAGTCGGGCTCTCCTTGCTCCCCAGACACACCTGGAAGAGCCTCCAAAAGATGCCACTGACCCAGCCTACTCTTGGTGTTACTGCTTCCGGGGGAAGAGCACAAAAAGGGTGCTGTTCTTCCAGCTCTCACATGTCTTACCTGCAGGCTGTGCCGCCTGCCCAGGAATTTGTCCCAACAAGCAGGATGGGCAGGTTTTGCCAAACAGCATGGAAGCTGGCAAGGTCTGGGTGTGGGCAGCCTGGTAGTTAGTACACAGTAGGCGCTCTATAAACGTTTGTTCTCTTAATAGCAAGCACATTTGCCTCTGGCCTTTAATAAGGGCTTCTGAGCTCCCAGGTGGGTACGGTTGCTAGGGAAAGGCCTGAGCAAGTGCTTCTGAGACTGGAGCAATTTGGAGTGTTCCAGCCCCCAAGCAGCCAGGTCTCCAGGCAGCCCTCTCCGGGGCCTCTTTCTGTGGGCCTTCTCAAGGAGGTGTGGAAACTTTCTACCTCTGACCTGCCTTTCTCTGCTCTCTGCCCCACCCCACCTCCAGCAGAAACTCCCCAGGGGGTTTCTGGCCCTCAGGGTCCCTTCTGAATGGAGCCATTCCTGGCTGGGGTGGGGCTTGTTTTCATTCTTTGGGAGCAGCCTGTTGTTCCAAGTGCTGCCTCCCCCTCACCAGTGGTCCTGGTTGACTTCTCTCTTCTGGCTTCCCCAGCCCAACTCTATGCCAGACCTTGCTGCTGGGATACTAGTCAAGTGGCTGTGCCCTGGGCAGAAAAGCAGAACACCATGTGGTTTCACGGAATTACTGGACCCTGGTAGAGTGGTGGGAAGCCTCTGAATTTGGGGTAGGGGGAAGGGAACTGGTCCTCAGTGCTGACGCTGCCAGGCATCCCGCTAGGCACTTTACCCTTTGATCTCTCAGCAGCCTAAAGACATTATGTATACCCATTTTACAGATGAAGCAACCAGTCTCATGTGGGGTCTCTGTGGCCAGCCTTTTCCGTCTTCCTGAGTTTCTCATCCTTCAGGAAGCTGAACCTCCCTCTGCGTGCACCTCCCCCAGGGGCATTCTCAGGTTTGCTTTCCTCTCCTAGCAGAGAGAAAGAAGAAAAAGGGCCGCCACCCCCACCCCCCACCGTGGTTTGCCTGGCATATCGAAGGGATGGCAGAGATTCTTTTCTCAAGAGCCAATGGAAATTGATCTTGACTTTAGGAGGCAGGTTTTACCATGTGGAGTCAAATGCCAAGTATTTGAAGTAGCCACTAGTTTAGGCTGGGTCCTCATTAATCCCTCTTACTCCTAATCCTGGAAAGGCAGCTTGGGGAAGGGGTTGTTCTCTTAGGAGCCAAGAATGCTGTGCCCCTTTTAATCTTTGGGGGCAGGACACAACTTCTCAGGAGCCAGAGCAGATAATGAACTGTCAACCTGGACCTTTGAGGGCCGGGCTACTGATGCTGCCCAGGTCTGCCTGTCCTTTGTCTTGTTCTGCCCCAACCTCTCTGGGAAACCTGACAACCCCTCCCCAGCACCAGCTCTGTTTGCCCAGCTGAAGTCAGGGGGCTACTGACTGTCTCACTCACTATAGACCCACCCCCAAATGGGAGGCCACATTCCTGAAACCACTTCTGAAGAGATAGCCAGCACACACGGCTCTGTACCCCACAGGAGGGACCACCCAGACCCTCATCCCTCCCAGGTATCAGTCTAATCAGTCGCCACTGTCACTGCCTGGTCAGAAAGCTGCTTCTACCATCAGCCCCTTCCTTTATTGCAGGGCATCCTCAAGGGCTGCTCTCTGACCAGGTGCCTGTCCCCTCCCTGGGCCTCAGTTTCCTCTTCTACAGAGCAGAGGGCTAGACTTTCTGGGCTCTTGAACACGACCCTTACCAGATTCTGTAGAACAAATTAAGTCCTTGACCTCAGGACTCTGGGGGAGTACAAAGTCCACAGGAGTTTTGGGGCTGTGGTTGCAAGAAAGTGACGCAACCAGATTCCATGGGGACATGATCAGGCGTGACAGCACGCAAGGGAGGGAAGAGGGAGCGGGAATGAAGAATGTAATTTCTGTGCCCTGTACCCCTGCCTGACAGGCCACACTCAGCTGAGTGCGCTGTCTTCCTCTGTCAATGCCACTATCGTGAGGGGTGAGATGCAATTACAGGTGTGCTCCTAAGTAAGAAAACACCTCAAATTGGAATTTATAAAAGAAGTAAATTGAGTGACTTTTGTCTTACTGACATCTTTAAAGGATTTTTCTTTTTATAGAATTTCCCTTAACGTCCAGCATTGATTTAATGGGTTTGGTTTACACGTTGTCTCTTGAAGAAAACAAATGCATCTTTGTATTCTAAAGCAACCCATATTTAAAGGGAAAAATTATTCTTAACCCTCCCTAGCTTAGCAGTAACATTTGGCAGCTGCCTTAAGTCCTCTGGGACTCTTTTTCTCCTCATCTGAAAAATGAAGGACTTGGATCAGGTGAATGGTTCCCAACTCCGCAACTCATGTGGCTTCTTGGAGACACACAGGCTCTTTTCCATTTTTACCAAATAACAGCCTCTACCCTTAACTGTAGTACGACTGCACAAATTGCTTGAAACTATAGGCTTCCCGGCTTTTGGTTGGAACTGAATCAACGCACTCTGGTAACACTTATTTCTTGCTGATCAGAGGCTTCTTATGTGTTTGGTTAATTTTTTTAAACAGGATAACAACATATTCCATAATAATTACAGTTTAATTGATAGCCTGTTTCAGTCTACAAGATCTGCCGGAAGGAGGAGTAATAAAGGGATCTATGGTGGTGGAAGACTGGGCTCTGATGGACCAGAGTCTCTAGGCCCCTGTTATATCTGCCTTCTGGGCCCTGGGGGAGAGTTGGCATCCCTAGTCATGACACTCTCAGGCTGTGGTAGAGAAACCTGCCCATTCTCCCTTTCAGCCCAGTCAGAGTTCAGAGGGGCTGGAAGGGGCTGGAAGGATCTTCTCCCCAACTGTCTGTCTGCTCATTCAGAATGCTAACAGTGAACATCCAACCCTGCCTTTACCGGGATGTGGGTGGGCTTGTTCTTTAACCTGCTAAATCCACTGTAATAGTGACTCTTTGGTTCCCTTACCACATAAGGTTGAAAATTTACCTGTGAACATTTGGTCTGAAGAATTTGCGTCTGAGTGAGAGCTGGGCCTCTGTGTTATCTCACTTGGTTTCTCTCAAACAGCACAGCACCTTGCCTGTTTGGTCTTGCACATCGTAGATGCACAGTAACTATTTCCTAATTGATAGGGATTGATTATAATTAGTTAATTTCTAATTGATTAGAGAAATAATTCATTTTAGGACCTTGTCTACTCACAGAAATCTGTTTGGTTCTGTGCCAAGAAGCAGGTCCATATTGCTTGGGCATTGGAGGGAAAGAGGTCTGTCTCCTTTCGCCCTTGGTGTTCTCAAATTGAAGAGGAGAGTGAGGGAAATGAACACTTATTGGGCACCTGCTGTGAGCCAGGCATCATGCTAGCTAGGCCTGTGTACATAATATAATTCTCATAACCCCATGAGATTTTATCATCACCAGTGTACAAATGAGGAAACTGAGCCTAGAGTCATGAAGTAACTGGCTTTAGGTGACACAGATATTAAATAGCAAAGAAGGAGTACGATCCAGGTTTTGAAAGAGTTATTTTTGAGAATCTCAACTGGTTATCTTTTTTTGTGTGTGTGAGGAAGATCAGCCCTGAGCTAACATTCATGCCAATCCTCCTCTTTTTGCTGGGGAAGACTGGCCGTGGGCTAACATCTGTGCCCATCTTCCTCCACTTTATATGGGACGCTGCCACAGCATGGCCTGACAAGTGGCGCATCAGTGCACGCCTGGGATCCGAACCCGGGCCGCCAGCAGCGGAGCGCACGCACTTAACTGCTACGCCACGGGGCTGGCCCCTGATTATCTTTTTTTTAAACCTCTGTGTTCCCTGCTGACTCAAAAGGCCTCAGTTTGGATCTGAGCTGCCCAGTGAACTAACCACCAGGGTTCACTTTGTAGCTACCCAAGCCCTCTGTAGTACTTTGGAAGATGAGTTTTGGTGGTTGTCCTTAATGGGTGTGGGCCTCTCAGTGACCTCCTCTGGCTGCTCAGAAGACTATGGTGACTGATGCCTTGGCCCTGGGTTCAGGACTCCACCACCAGCTCCACCACCTCCAAGCTAGGTGCCCTTGTGCATGCTGCCAAGGCAGATTTTCACTTTCACTTGAAACTTTCGAAAATTGAAAGCTAGAAAAAAGCCTTGGCTTTGGAAATAACGTATTGTGGCCTTGGCCTCTGAGAATCTGTGGTGGGATTTTTTTTTTTTCTTTTTTTTTTTTTTTTTGAGTAGCACCTTTCATTTCCAGAGTGTGTTTTGGACTCTTTTCTTAAAAGGGCAGAGACTGCTGGGGAGTAGAACACTGTGGACTAAACGAAGGAGGAGAATCATTATGCCATTTAGCATTCGGTACTTCTGCTTAAGGAGGAGCCTCATGAAGTGTTAACACTCAAAGGGACTTGAGCTCTCAGGGCTCTAGCCTCCTTATTTTCACAGATGTGAATCCTGAGGCCCAGCTTAGTAAATGTGCTGTATCACTCTGGTGATGGATGGTGGAAATGGCTTCATAGCCAGGTGCTCATAGGTTCAGATTCCAGCTCCCATCATGTATGTATTTGACAACTTTGCAGAAGTGATTTGACTCTGCTTTTCAGTCTTCTAGTCTGTAAACAGAGATAATCCTAACAACTTGCAGGGTGTGGTCAGGATTAGAGGTCATATATGTAAGGTACCTCATGCAGTGCCCAGAATATGGTTGGCATTCAAGTAACAGGTAAGAGTAGCTGTTAATATCTAGGCTAGGACTCTAAGTCAACTATGCAACTTCTCCAGTGGCCTAAGAACCACTTGTGTTCTGTGACAAAACAGCTTGGGGACCCCAGCCAGTCTTCCTATCAGCTGTTCACCTTCCTGCTCTTCAAAGACACCTGTGGTGGCCGAATTTGGCAGTGTAGCTGTCCATGCCCTTCAGAGGCATTCCTTGACACAGATATGTGCATTGGTAATGTTGCTCTCCAGACAGGTGTGCTTCCCAGGAGGCTGGCGTGGCTCTCACCTGCATGTCTGCACTCGTTTCTCTCCCTGCCCCCTCTCCTGGGCCTGGCCAGGCTACTTGCAGCAAACAAAAGCAGGATATTGGCAATGGAAAGGAGGACGTGTTCTGGTGCTCTCATGCCCTGCGGCGCACATACCATTGTGAGGGTGTAACAGGGCCCAGGCCTGCAGTTGGGTGTAAATACGTCTGCACCAGGTTTTCTCCATGGCAGACAGGAGAAGGGCAGGACCTGGTGACCTTGAGTCACAGAACCCTTGTGCTCCCACCTAGGCTGCTGGTTCTTGCCACTCCCACCATTTTCAATTTGGAAACATTTGCTCTAAGGGTTTACTCCGCCTTGCCCTTTGCTAGATGCTGAGTCTACCAAGAGTAATTAGGACACTGTTCTGTCTTCAGGGAGCTCACAGTCTAGTGAAAGAGAAAATACAGGTACCCAGGAGCTTTAAGTCAGAAGGTGAGAGGCAAAAAGGAAGCCCCTGCTTCTAGTGCTGGCCCCCCGGCTAGGCACCTCACAGTCGTTGAGAACTGCGATTAATCCTCACTGCTACCCTGAAGGTAGGTGGCGATGTTGCCATTTCACAGATGAGAGAGAAGTGAAGCAGCTGGCTCAAAGTCACTTAGGTGGTAGTGGTGGTTCTAAGATTTGAACCTTGGATCATCCAGGGAAAAACGGAGATATGCACAGAATTGAGGGGTTCTGGGGTATATCTAATGCCCTCATTTTACAAGTGGGGAAACTGAACCCAGAGAGGGAAAGGGGTTTGTTGAAGGGCATGTAGCTCCCAAGAACTTGAACCCAGGTCTCTCTCCTCCCAATTCAGAGCTCTTCCAGCATGCCTTTTGCATTGAGAGGAGTTTGAGCTGCATGCCCAGAGCGGGATCTTCCCCTCCACCTCCTATAGTTTGTGGTTCTCACTGTGCCACTTTAGGCACTTCATAGTGTTCACGCCATACCCAGCTCTCAAGACCCTGAAGTTCAGCATCCGTAGGACTAGTAGGGAATGGTACAGGATGGGAATGGCTGATGGCAGAAGCCATCAGTGTGTTGAGCACCCAGGGGGAATTGGGCACTCCAGAAAGGGGTTCTCCTGCTTCTCTAGACCTCCCTAGCTTAGCAGCTTTCCACAACTGCTTCAGCTCCTTCCTATCTCCCTCCTCTACCTCCTGCAGTGCCCAGAAGTTGTGGCCTCTCACCTTGCATTGTTAATTAAGTTTTGTTTTGACTTTCTCTTCCCCAACTCATTATAAGCTCTTGGAAAGTGGAGTAGGGAATCTTGTATATCTTTCTTTTATATCTACCATGCCTAGCAAGTTACTAAATAATACACTTGCCCTGCCCTTCACAGGTCGCAAAAGGCTTTTGTCATACATTAACTTATTTAGTCTTCACAGTGGCTCTTTACAGTAGGATGCTATTAGTCACATTTTGTCAGTGAGGAAAAGCTACTGAGAGAAGTTGTCCAAAGCTACCCGGCTAGTGGTGGTAAGTGGCCAATAATGTGAGTAATGGCCAATACCATTATCGTCATCATCTTTAATAGCAGTTAACACTTATTGAGTTCCTACTGTACTAGGCCTTTTATATAAACTATCCATACTTTAATCCATATTATTTCATTTTCACAGTAGTCCATCTTACAGATGAGGAAACTGGGTCAGAGAAGTGAAATAACTTTCCCAAGATGACATAACTAGTAAGTGGCAGGGTCAGGAATCAAACCAAGAGGCAGCTCCACCCTGCGGTTTTTTTTTGTTTGTTTTTTGTTTTTTTTTTTGTGAGGAAGATCAGCCCTGAGCTAACATCTGCCAATCCTCCTCTTTTTTTTTTTTGCTGAGGAAGACTGGCCCTGGGCTAACATCCATGCCCATGTTCCTCCACTTTATGTGGGACGCTGCCACAGCATGGCCTGAGAAGTCGTGTGTCGGTGCGTGCCCGGGATCCGAACCCGGGCTGCCAGCAGCTGAGCGCGCGCACTTAACCACTACGCCATGGGGCCAGCCCCCACGCTGCCTTTTAGAAGCAAGGATATGGCCAGTGTGGGTGGTGAGAGGCCTTGACAAGAAGAGTAAAGAGTCTGTTAACTAGAAAGAGGTGGCATGGGCTCAGCAGGCCAGGGAGCTGTTAGCTCTGGGTGCTGGGAGGCTCAGAAATGAGGAGGAGCCTCTCTGTGTAGACATGGCCTGAGAACACACCTGAGCTGACTGAGAGGTGGAGCTTCACAACCAGGTGACTGGAGGAGAAAAGAGCTGTGGGTCTAACGTACATCTCGCACAGTCCCAGTGGAGTTTTGGGTTTTTTCCCCCAATATTTTATTTTGAAATTTTTCAAATATATGGAAAAGTCAAAAGCATAGTTCAAAGAATACCCATATATCCATCACCTAGATTCATCATTTGTTAACTTTAAGCCACTTTATCTTTCTATACGTGTACACACACACATACACACAATGTATTTATTTATTTATTTTTGCTGAACTATTTAAAAGCAAGTTGCAGATATCTTGATTTTTCACCCTTAATTACTTTAATATGTTTCTTCTAATTCTTCTATATAACAAAGTATTGTTATCACATCTAAGAAAATTGACAGTAATTTCATATAATCAAATGTATGCTCCAAATTCAAATTTCCTCACCGAGTTGTTCCAAAAATGTCACTCAGGGCTTTTTGCTTTTTCAATCCAGTATCGAATCCAAGGTGTAGGTGTTGTATTTGTATTAAAAAAGCCTAGAGACTTTTTTAATCAAACTTTTTTTTTATCTAATCTAGGCTTTTTTAATCTCTATGCCTTTTCCCCCCACCAAGAAATTAACTTTTTGGAAGAGTCAAGACCAGCTGTCTTATAGAATGACCCACATTCTGGATTTGCCTGGTTGTTTCTTTAGGCTTAACATGGTTTTCGCAAGGATGCTACAGCAGTAATGCTGTTGGTGATGGGCGGGTTTTGAAGAGTGGAGTTTCCTGAGCTTCTTTGGTTCATCGAGATATCTGTCTAGACCAGAGGTTCTTAACTGGAGACATGAACAGGCTTCAATCCTTGACACACACATACCCCGTACCTAAATTATGTGCACATTTTCCTTGTATTTGCATTTTCCTGGGAGAGGCTTCTGGCTTTTATCAGATTCTCAAAGGGCTTCAAGACCCAGAGAGGTTAAGAAACGCTGGTCTGCCAGCTGAGGCAGGCGATACAGAGCTGGTTTCTGCGGTCTTGTTCACCCTGAACTGGCTTCCTTTGGGGAGATAGCAGAAACTGTAACTTCCCCCCATGCTGACTTTGGATCAAAAAGAGGTCTGTCCGTTGTGTTGTCAGACCTGGAAGCCAGGGACAGCTTGTGTAGCCTGGTTCTAAGGATCCAAGAGAGTTTCTGTCCTTGTCTTGCCTTTTAGGTGTTCAGAATGCCAGGATTCCCTCACCAACTGGTACTACGAGAAGGATGGGAAGCTTTACTGCCACAAGGACTACTGGGGGAAGTTTGGGGAGTTCTGCCACGGGTGCTCTCTGCTAATGACAGGGCCCGTCATGGTGAGTGAGTCCCTTCATCTCTGCCCCTCTTGGTCATCAGAGTCTATTGAAGAACCTCCGGTTCCCCATGGGCATTCGTCTTCTGAGGCCATTCATCAAGGCCTCTCCCTTTATTTATTCAGCAATTTAACCAATGTTTGTTGAGCTCCACTTTAAGTGCCAGGTAAGATCCTTCCCTTAAAGACTTAACAGTCCAATGTTGGGAGGGGGTGGGTAGGCAGGCAGGGAGGAGACACAATACAATGGGATGAGGGCCTTAAAGGAGAGCGTGACAGGTTGAGAGGCAGATACACCTAGGTTGTGTTCAGGGAATCAAAGGGAGACCCAGGAATGGACTGGCAGAGAGAGGTTCCGCCTCCCCTACCTGCTCTAGACAAAGGTCTTTAAGCCAAGTCACAGACTTGCCTGTGTTGGAGGAACTGTGAGCCTTTCTCGTGGGGATGATTACTTCTGGGGATTTGTTCTCATGGCTGAGAGCAAAACAGTTTTTTGCAATCCCAAAAATGTCATGGAGCCACCAATCTGACACTTCCTCTGGAAGCTCAAGGGCAGGGAGTGCAGAGGTAGATTATGACTAGGGTCTGTAGATTGCTGACCCAGCCCAACCCTCACTCCAGCAACAGTGACAGCTCATTTCCTCCATCTGTCCACTCTTTTCCCCACCTGCTCACAGGTGGCTGGGGAGTTCAGGTACCACCCAGAGTGCTTTGCCTGTATGAGCTGCAAGGTGATCATCGAGGATGGGGACGCATATGCCCTGGTGCAGCATGCCACCCTCTACTGGTAAGATGGTGGCCCTGTGTCTATCCTCCCCTACAAGAGTGGCCAAGAGAGAGGGACAGGTGGCAGTGTGAGTTGGGTGGAAAGACTACTGGGGTATCAGAGCCCTGGATTCCTATCACAGCAATGCTCTTAACCAGCTCTGTAACCTGCAAGCAAGACGGTTAACATCTCTCTGCCCTCTGTCCTTACCTGCTGTGAGAATAATGATGCCCTGCCCTGCAGTCCTACCAGAGGGAGAGAATGGCTGGGAAGGTGCTCTTGAAGAAGGATCCCAGAACGTTAAAGGCAAAGGCCCCTTAGAGCTCACTTAGTCCAATTGCCTCAGTTGACAAAAGAAGTCAGGCTGAGGCTCAGAGAGAGGAAGGGGGCTGGGTTCTCACTGTGAGTCAAAGGCAGAGTGAAGAGAACACAGGCCATCTCATCCTCAGTCCCAGCCTGCCCCAGAGAACCCAGGCTCCTCATTCTGAGCAGCCAGCCGAAATCATGGGAAGGACAACAGTAGTGGGACTATGGGTGCTATTGCTTGAAGCCCCATGGTGCATTGGTTGCTGGGGGCTTCCAGATGGGGCTTCAGGATCTCAGCCCGCTTTATGCTCCTCTTCCCAGTGGGAAGTGCCACAACGAGGTGGTGCTGGCACCCATGTTTGAAAGGCTCTCCACGGAGTCTGTTCAGGACCAGCTGCCCTACTCCGTCACACATATCTCCATGCCAGCCACCACTGAGGGCACGCGGGGCTTCTCCGTGTCCGTGGAGAGTGGCTGCTCCAACTACGCCACCACTGTGCAAGTAAAAGAGTGAGTATTTTGGGAACCCTGGAGGAGGGGTTCTTGAGCAGAGTCCATAGAAGGGCCTCAAGGGACTCAGAACTCCAGAGTCTTATGCAGAGCCCCCTTCATCCTCGTCTCATATCTTTCTAGAGCTCACTGTGCTGTAACCACACCTGGACCTTGGCACTTACTGTTCTCTCTGCCTAGGCTGTTTCCCACCAGACACTTAATGCCAGAATCACTCACCTTTCACTGGTCAAGTTTCAGATCATGTTTGCTCTTTGAAATTATCTGCTTGATTGTGTGTATTAGTTTATCATCTGTCCTCCCCATGAGTTCCTTCTGGAACTTAGTCTTGTTTAGTACTGCATGCCCAGGACCTGGAACAGTGCCTGGCATATAGTAGGTGTTCATTGATTATTGTTTTGTTGGTTGAGTGAATGAATGGAGGGAGGAGGAGAAAGCTTCCATCTTGGGCCCAGGCCAGAGACCAGATAGGGAAAGAATCTGTGTCCGTCTAATACAAGTAATGAGGCACCTATGGCTGCCAACCCTGTAAATCGTGATTGTGCACTGACTGTGTGCTGGGCATGGGGTACTTGTAGTATAGGTGAGAGGTACTAGGGTTGGGGAAGTCAGGAGGAGGTGAGGTCTGCTCCAAAGCCTCATTAGATGAAGGAGGGAGGGAATGGTGTTCAGGGCAGAGGTGGCAGTCTGTTTGTGTCTGGTGTAGATTAGGTGGTTGGGAGTAGCCAGAGAGGGGTCTGTTAAGTCATGGAGGGCCTGGATTATGAAGATGCAGCAGGTCTGTTAAGGGATTTAAGCAACAAGATGATATGACCAGGTTAGCATTTTTGAAGGATGTCTGATATGGAAGTTGGATGGGCGAGGAGCAAGCCTGGAGGTGTAGAGACCAGTTAGGAGGCTGTTGCAAGATCCAGGTGAGAGATATTGGTGACTATGGTGATAGAAGACAGGATTCTCCAAGATGGTGAGGGTTGGGGGTCAGTGAGGGAACTCTAAATGGGGAGAGTGACGTCCAAGTTTCTGGCGTAGGCCACTGGGCAAATGGGGTGCCCTTCACTGAGACGGGGCATCTGTGAAGGCTGTTACCTTTCCCTGTGAGTGGCCTGGGCCTTAGGGACGAGCAGGGGCCTGGTGAGCCTTCCCTGCATGAGTGAAATGGTCAGGCCCATTTTTAGGACGCCTTCGCCTTGCCTCAACTCCTGTCTGTCCCAGGGTTAACCGGATGCACATCAGTCCCAACAACCGCAATGCCATCCACCCTGGGGACCGAATCTTAGAGATCAACGGGACCCCCGTCCGCACGCTCCGAGTGGAGGAGGTATAGAGTGTGTGTCCTGTCTGTCTCGTGGGGGTGGGACATGGAACAGGCCCTCTGGAAGATCAGGCTCTGGCCTTTATCTTTCCCCACCCCCACTCTGTCTCTGTCTTGTCGCTGAGCCTGTGACCACTGGTGACCTGGCATGTCAGCCTGGCACATTCCCAGGGTAGCAGGGATGGCCTGACAGATGGGGGAGCTGACAGGATGCCAGGAAGAGGGCACTGTGGGGCTATGGCAGCTGGAGGCCACCATTAGCCAAGTGGAGCATTGGCCACACTGTGCTTGGATCATCTGGGCTGATGGTGGGTGGGCTGGGATGCGACAGCCTGCAGGAGCCATCCTTATACTGCTCTTGGCCACAGGTAGAGGATGCGATTAGCCAGACGAGCCGGACACTTCAGCTCTTGATTGAACATGACCCCGTCTCCCAGCGCCTGGACCGCCTGCGGCTGGATGCACAGCTCTCTCCTCACGTGCAGAATGCCGGACATTCCCACACCCTCAGCACCCTGGACACCAAGGAAAATCTGGAAGGGACACTGAGGAGACGCTCCCTGAGGTGCCGCCTCCCACCCCGGTTCTGTGCTGGCCCCCACCTATCCCTCAGATGAGGCAGAGCTGGCTTTCAAAGGCCAGCAGAATTAGGAAGAGAACCAGCTGACTAGGGGCAGGCTATGAGGATTGTGCTGACCCAGCTCCTCCCCCAGTGGGGATCACAGTTCATAGCCAGGGCCTGTTCATGATCTGATCCAGCTGTCTGCCAGGTTTCCCTAGAAACCAGAGGGTCAGGCTCTGTCCACTGAACTCCTGAGCTGGACAGGAGGCAGTGACGCTGGACTCCAAAGGACATCATGGCCTGTGGGAGAAGCGTGGGGCTCAGAGGCTGGAGTAGGGGCACAGATAGGATCAGTAAGTATAAATAAGGACGTTGAAAACTATAAAGCAAGAGATGAAAAAAAGTTGTTTTAGATTTGAGGGACAAGCAACCAAAACCGCCCAGTTGTCCCGGTCCATGGGGAGGGAGCAGTCGCCCTGGGTATAGGTGCCAAGTAGGTGGACTGAAAGAGCATGGACCTGGAGCAGTGGCTCTTGAGGCAGACACACCCGTGCTGTACCTTTGAGCTGAGGTCCCTCCGTTCACAAATCACTTCACGTTTCTGAGCCTCTGTCCTGCATCTGTGGAGTGGAGGTGCAAGATAAAGGTGGCTGTCTCACCAATTATATAATTATATAAGGATTCATTGTGGAAAAGGATGCAAAATAACACAGTGCTGGCATAGAATCAGCACGCAGCAAATGTGAAGGGTTGTTAGTATCACTAGGAATCAGGTTCCTTATCCACCCTCCTGACCAAACGGACTTAATCACTCAGGGCTCTCCCCACAGGTTGCTCCCATCACTGCTGGCTGCCCTCTTGGCCTCAGTCAGCACAAGTGAGATGGTGGAGGCAGGGCACCAGAGGGCAGAGAAGGCCTGAGAACACAAAATGTGGGAGAGGGAAGATGCAGGGGTGACCAGAGAGCTGCTTAGATATTTGGAGGGCCGTCATGCAGGAGAGGGGACAGCTCATCTTGTGTGCTCTGGTGGGCGTGGTTGGCAGGAGGCAGAGCAAAAAAGAGCAAGGGCTAGGAAGCCTGTGAGCAGTCCTTTCTGGGTAGCCCAAGTGAAACAAGACCATGCCATGGAGAGGAGTGTGCAGGGTTGCACTTCACCTGCAGTGCTGTTAACCTTCTTGTCTGTTCTTCAAGAAATCACAGGAACAGTCCTCAACCATTACTATTACTGGCTGCTTTTAAAAATGTAAACATACTGGCTTTGTTACTATAAAAATCATACATGCTTTTTATTTTAAAATTTGGGAAATATAGACAGGTACAAAGATGTGCAAAATATCCAAAATCCCATTTGGTCATTTTTTGGGTGATAGTAGGCTATCACTCTAACCCAGTTAGTGCCTTGAATCAATCAGACAGGGAAGGTGGTGGATTCCCATCTCAGTGCTGTCATATATTGAGCACTATAAGCTAGTAGAATCTAGTCAGTTGTTCCCAATGAGAAGTACTTAGGGTTCTCACTTTGAATGTGTTTCTACTATGCTTAAATAAGCTGCTGATGTCTCTAGCCCCAAAATGGCACATCTGTCTGATGTAAGTCTCCCTCTCCCCATCGTAGCACCTGAACTATAGCTATTGGAACGGACAGGGTGGCCCTGAGGTTCCTGCTTCCAGGAGTTTCTGGCGGGTCTCTGAAGACTACCCTATCCTTATCTCCGTCTTTCCTCATTCTCAGACGCAGTAACAGCATATCCAAGTCCCCTGGCCCCAGCTCCCCAAAGGAGCCCCTGCTGCTCAGCCGTGACATCAGCCGCTCAGAATCCCTCCGCTGTTCCAGCAGCTACTCACAGCAGATCTTCCGGCCATGTGACCTGATCCATGGAGAGGTCCTGGGGAAGGGCTTCTTTGGGCAGGCCATCAAGGTGAGCACAGGCAACAGCTGCTCTGCCCCTCTGCCCCCAGCTCTCTCTCACCTTCTTTCAGGGAGTTTTCATCACATGAGGAGCAACAGGCCTTCCTGGCTGCAGGTGATGGTGTGAGGGCTACACCCCCGCCCTCCCAGGCCACGTAAGGGCAGCGTTGCTGTTGCAGTGAGCTTGGTGGACCTGGAGACCTGGGCTGCGATGAGCTGTGCCCATAGCACTCCTGCTTCCAGTCATTGGGTCTTTTTAGGTGCCCAGAGGCCTCAGTGCTGGGCATGATGCAGGGAGCACAAGTGGCTCCTGGCTCCCTGAAGAACAGTCTCAGGGACTAACCTTCTCTCTTTCTCTCCTCCTCCTCTGCTGAGAGCTGGGAGGGGGGGGTCAGGTAAGCCGTGTGTCTCAGCTTTTGGGGCAGTGGGGCTGAAGAGCTCACACCCCACCCACCCAGCTCCCTGGTGCATGTCTGTGGCACTGACCATCTTGCCCCCAGACTTCTCTTCACCCCAGGGACTCACCCCGCGTCAGATGACCAGAGCCCCTGCTTGGCTTGGCAGCATCCCCTCATGCCTTCTTCTGCACTTCCCTTTTCTGGATTCTTGCCTCTCCTCTGTGCATGCCCAGCTCTCCAGGGAAGAGGGTATGCTCCCCTCTGAGTCTCCTGTTGCCCCGTGCTGTGTCTTCTACACATGAACTCTGTCAGTCTGATCTGGCTCAGTGTGTCCTCCGAGGGATGGGATGGCCAGTTGCATAGATTTTCACAGTTTCTCAAAACTGCCTCTGGTCTCTGCACCGGTAACAGTTGCCCTCCTTGTAGGTGACACACAAAGCCACGGGCAAAGTGATGGTCATGAAGGAGTTAATTCGGTGTGACGAGGAAACACAGAAGACTTTCCTGACTGAGGTACAAAGGTGGCGTAGGGATTAGGAGTTTGGTGTCACCATTGGAAGGAGAAAGATGTTACTAAATAATGGTTTCTAGAGGAAACTTAGTTTGGAATCACTTTCTTAAAGGCTGAGCAGAAGAGAACAGTAGAGGAAGGTCCTTGCCCCTCTAAATTACACCGTAATTATTTTTTCAATGAACACTTACTAGAGATAGCACGAGCTGGGCATAAGGGATGCAATAACAAATGAGATGTGGTTCAGAGGAGCTCACAGTTAATGGGGGTGATCGACCTGAAAACAGACCAGTTTAGTACAACTAGATGCTCTAATCACCACCTGAACACCCTGCTAAGGGAGCCTGGAGTGGGGCCTCCCAGAAAAGTGACACCCCTTGAGCATTTACACAATATTCACCACCTCTCCCAAGTTGCTCCTTTACTTCAGTTGGGTGCACCTGTGGTCCGAGTGCTGCCCTCCAGGCCTTTGTTTCACCTTTGGACCTTCCCACTCCGGTTCCCCCTGGTGCAGTTCCTAGAAAGGCAAGATCCCAAAGGTGAGCCTGTGAGGCCATCTCCATCCATGTGGAGGTGTTCTTCCCCATCACATAAGATAAGAGGTAGGAGATGCAGGTAACACTTATCAAACTGACTCCCTGGAGGGACGGGGTGAGGAAGACATAGTGGGAAGTAACCACCCACCCTGCTTGGCCTCCCCCACCCCCAGGTGAAGGTGATGCGCAGCCTGGACCACCCCAATGTGCTCAAGTTCATCGGTGTGCTGTACAAGGACAAGAAGCTGAACTTGCTGACAGAGTACATTGAGGGGGGCACGCTGAAGGACTTTCTACGCAGTGTGGTGAGCATACCACCCCTGTGGTCCCCAGGAGCCTTGGTGGGTTGTCACTGGGACACCTCTGTCACCACTAGCCTGGAACCATGATGACCAGAGAGTCTCTCGCCTTTGTCTACAAAGGACCATGCTGGGTGGGGCTGGGCACAGGCAGGGAGGGTTCATTGGCAGACCATGTTGACCCGTGGGATCTGGACTACTACGGGACAAGGCCCAACAGCTTCTGATGGGCATTTCCCCTTCCTGCAGGACCCATTCCCCTGGCAGCAGAAGGTCAGGTTTGCCAAAGGCATCGCCTCTGGAATGGTGAGTCCTGCCAACAACCCTGCCAGTGGGGTTGGGGGAGTTGGGAGAGGCGCAAGGACTGTGGGCAGGCACTGGAGGGCAGAGACCCCATCCTGGGCAGCTTGTGTGGGCTGGGCCATTCAGCAGCTGTTCATTGAGCTTCTCTCTGCCGGTGAAATTGCCTCCAGCTGGCTGTTCTCAGCTCACAATGCTACTCTCAAAGAATTCCAAATCTTCAAGGGCAAACAGGACATGAGAAAGGCAAACTAGAGAAGTAAACTAGCATGAGGTGGCCTGACCTTGCTGTCACAGAGGTGTCCCGCAAGCAGAATACCTCACCGCCTAGGAAATCAGAGAAGAGAGAAGTGTGTTCTAGCTGAGCCCTGAAGGATGGGTCAGAATTGGATAAAAATTCCTCTTGGCAGAGAGACCCCAGAGTTGAGGTGATGACAGCAGCAAAGACATAGGAGGAGAGAGGAGGAAATAGTCTATTTTACCTGGAAAAGAATGATGCCAGTCATAGCAGTAATAGTGATAGTTGCTGAGTGCTTCCTATATACCAGGCACTGAGCTGAGCAACTTAACATGCACGTGCATATTTATTCCTTACAACAACCCTGGTTTCCAGATGAGAAGCTGAGACTAGAAAGGGGCAGAGATGGGAGCTGGGCTAGTCAGTTGACCCCCAACCCTGAGATTTTAATTACTGTTCTTTATGTGGGGTCCATGAGGACAATATTAGTCTAAGGGTACATTAAGCTCCCTGTGTTTTAAGCTAAGGAGTCTGGACTTTGTTTGGGGAGCCAAAAAGACAGATGTAAAAGATTTTTAAGCAAGAAAGTTTTATGACCAGAGCTGTGCCTTTCTGAAGATGAATCTGGTGTGGTCAGGAGGTGGGGGTAGAGTTGGGAGAACTCAGGGCGGGGAGACGTGGGTAGGGGGCTAATGAAACATTTCAGGTTTCTGAATTAAGGTGTGGTTGTGGGGACAGGAGACTAGGAGGCAGGATGGAGTTAGAATGGGGAGACTAGTTGGCAGTGAGAGAAAAGAGCTGGGGGGTCAGGAGTTGGGGTGGCTTGAGGTGCCTAGAACAATGGTGGTGTCATTTACCAGACATTTGGGGGGTGGCAGTGATGGTCTGGAAACAGATTTAGGAAGAGCTAGGATAGATACCTGCTGAGGCTGATGTGTGGGTCAGCATGTGAAGAGAAGGTGGGTTTTTTTGTGTGTGTGTGTGAGGAAGATCAGCCCTGAGCTAACATCCATGCCAATCCTCCTCTTTTTGCTGAGGAAGACCGGCCCTGAGCTAACATCTATTGCCAATCCTCCTCCTTTTTTTCACTTTTTCTCCCCGAAGCCCCAGTAGATAGTTGTATGTCATAGTTGCACATCCTTCTAGTTGCTATATGTGGGACGCCGCCTCAGCATGGCCAGACAAGCAGTGCGTCGGTGCGCACCCGGGATCCGAACCCGGGCCGCCAGTAGCAGAGCGCGTGCACTTAACTGCTAAGCCATGGGGCCGGCCTCGAGAAGGTGGTTTTGAGAAGGGCTAACACTGAGGAGCCTGGAAGGAAAAAGCAGGCACACAGGAGTCTCGGGGGCAGGTAGCATGGGAGAGGTGTGAGCAAGCTTTGAGGAGGGGGGTGGGCAGAGGAGGTCACAAGCTATAGGTGATTCAGGAAGAGCTCCTTGGAGTGTGAGTAGCTCTAGGAGCCCAGGGGATGGAAGCAGTGTTGCAGGGTGCTGGGGAGGGGGGAGCAGCTCCTTCCACATTTGCTGGGGAAGGAAAGGAAGGAAAAGGAAGTAGCTCCAGAGAGTGACAAGAGCCAGAGGTAGAGGCCTGGAGGTAGAAAATAGCAAACAGAGGCTTGTTCAGAAACATTTGTGTAGGAAGAGGGAGAGGTTAAAGTGTAGACAGAGAACAAGGAGGGTGCCAAGTCTCAGGGGAGGGGACTGTCGGGAATATAGAGCCAACTGGACCAGGAGAAGGTCACATCTTCCCCCATCACAGGCACGAAGGACCCAGAGTGGCTGAATCCAGAGATTGGGGTGAGGGTGGGGCGTGAGGGGGCCAGGAGCAGTGCATCTGAGGATGCTCACCTCAGAAGGCCTGCATCTAAGTAAAATGGGTAGAGGGGATGGGGGCATGCAACGGCCAGGGCCCAGTAAAATTGGGAACTTTAGAAGAGAGCACGGAGGGCTTAGAGCAGCCACTGGGTTGGGGTGAGTGAACAAAGGTTGGGCAGGAGATGGCAGCAGGGAGGAGGAAGCCCAGGTGGCCTTTGGCTTTCTTTTGGTGTTGGGACAAGGGAGTAACTGCAGGAAGGTCTGGGCCCTGGAGTCCAGGTTGGGTTCTGAAGCTGGGTGGGGATGGCCTGGGGGTAGAACAGGTTGCATGGCCCCCAATTCCAGCAACAGCATCTGGTTGATTTACTGGCCATCGGTCTCAGCTTGTACTTCTGTTCCAGGCCTATTTGCATTCCATGTGTATCATCCACCGGGATCTGAACTCACACAACTGCCTCATCAAACTGGTAGGTCCCACTGCTCTGGGTCCCCCCCAGGGCCAGCCCACCTGGCTTCCTTGTCATAAAGGAGACTGTCTCCTCTTGCTTTAGACCAGAGGTATCTCCTAGGGCTCCTGTTTGCCCTTCCTGCTCCCTCCAGTGCCCTCCTTTCTCTTCTGGGAGTTCCTAGACACTTACGGACACAATTCCAAATCGTTTGGTTAGAAGGGACTTCAGAAGTTTCTTAACTGTATGTAGAGCCCTGTCGCTTTTCCTGGTTTTGCCACATGATGGTCCTATAAAGTAGCTCACTGCAGATCCCATGTTATAACTGTGGCACCTAAAGCCTCAGCCTAAGGCCACAGTGCTAGTAAATTACAGTGACCGGTTTGGCGCCAGCATTCTTCCCACTGGCCCATAAGCTCTTGTTGTTACAAAGTTATTCCTCCTGTTGACTTGCAATCTGGCTTCCTCAGTGTCCACTAACTGGCCCTGGCTCTGCCCTCTGGACCCACACCAAACAATCGTAATCCCTTTTCCACATGACTGCCCCGTAGCTATTTGAAGAGCTTATCTCCCCTAAGTTCTCCCACTGAGTGCCCTCCACCTCGTCTTTTTCTGTCTTATCCTTGTTCTAGCCATGGCCTTAAATCTTTTTGGGAACAAAGCAGGACGGGAAAAAACAAAACAAAAGAAAGCCCCTGTCCTGCCTCTGAGTTCCACTCTCCAGGTCCCGGAGCCTCACCCCTCCAGGCTCCAGGGGCTCTGCTATGAATACCCCCACGTCTGGGGAATCTGCTGTGTGCAGATATCAGACTATTAGAGCCTCAACTGCCAGAGGGAGCTTTAGCTGTGACTCCTTTGCTATATACCTTTCCTCCCCTTCTCAATGGCTTCTCTTGGGAATGTCCCCACCAAGTCCTGACCTGGCCCCTGTCCTACCAGGACAAGACTGTGGTGGTGGCAGACTTTGGGCTGTCACGGCTCATAGTCGAGGAGAGGAAAAGGCCCCCAGTGGAGAAGGCCACCACCAAGAAACGTACCTTGCGCAAGAATGACCGTAAGAAGCGCTACACGGTGGTGGGAAACCCCTACTGGATGGCCCCTGAGATGCTGAACGGTGAGTCCTGATGCCCTCAGGGGATGTGCCCCCAGAGGGGAGTGGGGGGCCACATCTTGCAGCAGAGCCCTGGGAGCTCCAGGGTAGGCCTATGAAGTTTGAGGCCAGGTACCCAGAGCTGAGGGCTGGATGATTTTTATTCTTTGCCAGACCAGGCCTCATATGCTCCTTCCTCCCTGAGCTCTGGCCTGCGAGCTGGTCAGTGTCCCATCCTGGGCCTAGGGTGAGGTCTGACTGTGGCTTTTGTGCCCCAAGGGTAGCTGAGAGCTCAGGTTATTTAGTGCCCAAACTTTTAGCCTTTTCCTCTCCATGCTGAGAACTGAAGTGTGGTGCCCCCTTGTGGATAATGCTCAAACCAGCCAGAGATGCTGGCTGGGATTCTTGAAATGCACACGGTTGTGAGGCCTCAGAAATGGTCTGCTACAACCCTTTTTGGTGTCTGAAGCCCAGAGAAGTTCAGTGGTTTGCCCAGGAGCACACAGCTGGCTAATGGCAGAGTCCAGTTCTCTTTCACTATCCCATGCAGTTTCATCCTGGGCAGTATTGTTTTATAAGATCTCTCCAAGGCAGCCCACCCCAAGGGCTAAGCAAAGGTGATTTTCAGATGGCACCTGTCCTGGGCAGCCTTTGGGGCATCCCCACAGAACATATTCTAGTCCTGGTTCTTGGGTGTGGGTTGGCTTGGCCCCAGGCTTAGTACAGAGCAGATAAGGGACCAAACCTAACAGCCTGCTGTCCTGTGTTCCCCAAGGAAAGAGCTACGATGAGACGGTGGATGTCTTCTCTTTTGGGATCGTTCTCTGCGAGGTGAGCTCCAGCGTGGAGGCCAGGCAGCAGGCCTAGCAGCTGTGTTCTGCCTCAGGACTAGAGCTCCTCTTCCTGAAGATGAATAGCTTGCCATAGGATCAACACAAGTATAGGGTTGTACAGTTTATCACACATCTGTTGGCACATTTGAGTCTCATTGGTCCCATGGGAAGGACTGGGCTGGTTTTTTCAGGTGAGGAAACTGAGGATCAGAAAGGGGCAGTGGCTTGCTCTCAGTTACACGGCCAGTAAGGCATAGGTGAGACTCAGAACTCCACCAGGTGAGGCAGAGGGTTGTTCCTCTGTCTGTCCATCTAGCTCTTGGGCCAGATGTAACCTTTCCCTCTGTTCCCCTTCCGCAGGCCCTGTGGGGCCCCCATCCTCAGCCTGACAAGTGGAAGTAGGCACTCCAGGAAGCCTGTCTAGCACAGTGCTAGGCACTGTGGGGTACAGAGTGAGTCTTGTCAAGATTCCTGCCCTTAAGCGCTTCGCTCAGTCTTATCTCGAAGCACTAACTCGAACACATACAGTCAGAGGCTTCTGTAATTCCTACAGAGTGGTGAGTGGTACAGGAGAGACAAGGGACAGTTGGAATCATGAAGGAAGGTTTTTTAAAAATTTTCTTTAATAGAGATCAACTGAGCATCTACTGTGTACAAAGCTCTAGGCTGGCGCCAAAGGGTTTCAGACATGAATCAGACCCAGCACCTCACTTCATAGAGCCTGAACTCTGGCAGGGGACACAGACACAAGGGGACACAGCAGGGAAGGGTGGGATGTCTAGAAGCTGCCCTCCAGTTGCCAATTTGAGACATTGTGCTTCTGCTGCAGCAAGGCCTCTTCTAAACCCTCCTCAGTAATCAGACTCTTAGTCGAGAGACAAGTCTGGATTAGCAAGATTTGGAGAGATGGAAGTCAGGGGCAGCTCTCTAACCTTGGTTTTTACTTCCCTCTTCTGCTCATCCTTCCTGTCCACACACCAGCATCCCTCTTTCCTGCCATGTGGCCGCACCCTCCATAATCCATTCCTGACCAGCCCTGTTCTCATCTGCAGATCATTGGGCAGGTGTATGCAGATCCTGATTGCCTGCCCCGTACACTGGACTTTGGCCTCAACGTGAAGCTTTTCTGGGAGAAGTTTGTCCCCACAGACTGCCCCCCAGCCTTTTTCCCCCTGGCTGCCATCTGCTGCAAACTGGAGCCTGAGAGCAGGTTGGTACCCCACCACTTTTCCCCCAGCTCACACAGCCCTGGGACACTTGCCCCAGCCTTCAGCCATGGCACAGGGCTGGCAAAAGCCTTGAGCTCAAAGATGGCCTGTCAACCACTGAAGCCACCTGACAACCCTGATGTGCCAGGTAGGGGAGGGAGATGAGGGCATAGTAACAAGTGACCTGGATATAATACAGAAACACAACCATTAAAGAAATTTTAACAGAAGAAAATTCACCCAAATCTATACCATTCCAACAGAATAAATGTCTTCGTGTTTCCTTATTCCCCTCTTTGTGCCCAAACACACATTTTTTATATTGTTATAATCTCAAATAGAGAAAAGTTTTATATTTTGCCCTGCATTTTCCTTGTTACTACCAATCTTCCTGTCTATCATTTTTGTTGACTACATGAAATTCAATTAAGAGGCTATATGAACATATAAGATACATAATGTAGATGTTCAGGTTTTTCCAGTTTCTCTTTACAATTGGTATTACTACAGTGAGCCTCTTTATGCATTTAGTTAATATTCTCCTTTAAAGAAATCTTTTTGAAATTACCTTTGTTCTTCTCAGGTTATTGCTTTCATTATTACCAAAGTTACCCCGGGTCTTTTCAAGTTTGTGCATTAGAAAACTAGAATCTTGTGCTTTTTTTCTGGTATCAAAAATCATATTTCTGGGCTGGCCCCGTGGCTTAGCGGTTAAGTGTGCGTGCTCCGCTGCTGGCGGCCCGGGTTCGATCCCGGGCGCGCACCGACGCACCGCTTCTCCGGCCATGCTGAGGCCGCGTCCCACATACAGCAACTAGAAGGATGTGCAGCTATGACCATACAACTATCTACTTGGGCTTTGGGGGAAAATAAATAAATAAAATTTTTTAAAAATCATATTTCTTTTAAAAAACAAATTTAAACATTACCAAAATTTATAGCATAGGAAGTATATGTCTTCTATAATTTCCTAACTAATGTGCCTTTCAACACTCTCCTCACTCCTCAACTCCATCCCCCTAAGATAACCAGTTGGCACATAACCTTTATTTTAAAATGATTTCTGATGGTCCACTTTAGAGTTGGGACTTGCTAGTGGGAGGCTCTAGATCTTGTTCCTTCGTGGGCCAACGACCACAATTCTTCAATAACACTAAATTAAGAGCATGAGGAAAAATGAGAAGCTGCACAATATTTGTTTATTAATATTCATTCTCAGTCACTCTAAAATGTCTGTCTTTAATTCATTCAAAAAATATTTAATGAGTGCCTGCCATGGTGCTAGATACTGTTCTGAGTACTTAGGGTACAGCAGTGAACAAAATGAAGGTACCCGCCCTCCTGGAACTCATTTTAAGGAATAGAGATAATCAACACTACATATAATAAACTATATTGAATATTAGAGAGTGACAAGTTTGCTATGGAAAAAAGAGTCAAGCTGAGTAAAGAGGATTGTTTAGGGAGCAAGTTGCAATTTTAAATATGGTGGTCAGAGTAGGCCTCACTGAGAAGGTGGCAAGATATTTAAGCAAAAACATGGAGGAGGTGGAGGAGTAAGCCTGAGATGTTTTAGGATTCCAGGGCAGCTGAGCTATTTCCATAGCAGAGAGAGCCCAGTGTTTGCTTTCTCCTTGGGAAGAGCCTGCTGAGTCTATGAAAGATCCATTGATCCTGGGCAGATCCATTGATGTGGAAACAGTCTCAGGACGGGAAAGGATCTTTAAAAAAGGCACTTAGTCCAATCCCACCTTTGATGATTGCATTTTCTCCAAGACATGGGAGGGGCTTTTTTTCTCCTGGACTTTCTTTTTTTAAGCTACCCCCTAGAGCCAGGCCAGCCTTCTCACAGTGTTATCTCTATTCTGTACAGCAGCCCTATGCCGTAGCAGTAACATTATATTATCCCCATTTCCCACAAAGGCACAACAAGGTTAAGGAGGTTGTCCGAGGCCATAGAACTAGGAAGTGGTTGAGCAGCAGGCCTACGTGCTTTTCACGCCACCCCATGGCCCTGCTCATATCTCACCTGCCTCCAACTCAACCTTTTTCTTTCTAGACCGGCATTCTCAAAACTGGAGGACTCCTTTGAGGCCCTCTCTCTGTACCTGGGGGAGCTGGGCATCCCGCTGCCTGCAGAGCTGGAGGAGCTGGACCACACTGTGAGCATGCAGTACGGCCTGACCCGAGACTCGCCCCCCTAACCCCAGCCCAGCCCCCTGCGGGGGGGCGTTCCACAGCCAGCATTGCCCCCTCTGCGCCCCATTCCTGCTGTGGGCAGGGCCGTCCGGGCTTCCTGTGGATTGGCGGCTTGTTTAGAAGCAGAACAAGCCATCCCTACTACCTCCCCAGGAGGCGAGCGGGTGCAGCACCAGGGAAACACATCTCTACAGGTTTGGGGCCTGGTTACTGTCTGTAAATCCAACACTCGCCTGAAAGCTGTGAAGAAGAGAAAAAAGCCTGGCCCCTGTTTGGGCCAGGAGGAATCTGTTACTCGTGACCACTCGGGAACTCCCTGGCAGTGGGATTCCGGGACACTCTTGCTTACACTAATCAGCGTGACCTGGACCTGCTGGGCAGGATCCCAGGGTGAACCTGCCTGGGGCTCTGAAGTTTCTGGTCCAGCTGAGTACAGGAGGACTTCAAGTGAGAATGTGGACGAGAGAGACTGGTGCCCAGGCGGCACTCCAAGGATGTGAAATGACAGTGGTGCTACCCCCCTTCCGCTCCAAGTCCTGCCTTCCCTTGGGGCAGGGGTTGAGGGAGTAGGTTTTGAAGAGTCTCTTAGTCAGTTTGTGGTGGAAATGGCCAGGAGTCAGGGGAAGGGCTGGTTTCTGTTCACCTCCCAGGCCAAGGGGCTACATCAATGTGAGGAGGAGCTTCCACCTCATGTTCTCAAACTGTACTGCTGGAGACTGGCTGAGAACTTCTGGGTCTCCCTTTGTGCCTGCAACAAGCAGTCACCTACAAGTACAGGAATGGGGGCTAGAAAGAAAGAGGGCCTTGACCTCTAGAGAGCCCGTATCCTGGCTGCTGTCACTCTGACCAGTGGGCACCTCAGTCAGAAGCCCAAGACATTTTGCCTAGAGCTAGGTAGGTTCTGGAGGACGGTATGGCTTGTCACAGGCCCCGGTGTATGAGGCGGGGGAGTGGGAATCTCGGCAATCTCTTGTCCTTGTCCTTGTGGCAGCCACTGTTCACCCTTTACCATGCTTTGTCCAGGCAGCAACTTGGGCAGGAGGAGGTCGTGGCAGAGTCCTAGAGCTGAGATGCTGGGGGAGACAGCTCCCTGGCTTCTACCTCCCTTGTTGGCCGGTCCAGCTCACTAGCTCCTGGCTACCACCTCCTGAGCCACAGCCATGGGCGCTGAAAAGCCCCAGCGGCACCCTCCACCTTGGCTTCCAGAGCTCTAGGGACTGTTCAACACAAATAGATTTGCCTCCTCCTAAGTGTCTGTGAGGTTGCACCATATTTAACAAATGGGAAATGGGCTTGGGATATTACTACAATGTGTGGTGGTTGTTTGGAGGGGGGAGGCGGGGCAGGGGGAGTGATTCAGGAGAGTGGTTGCTGTTAATACTATCTTATTGTTACACCTATTGGGTGATATGTGAAATACTGTACATAGACCTGATGAGTTGTGGGATAAGATGTCATCTCTGGCCAGTTTACTTGCTGTATAGACCATACTTAGGTGTGGAGTATGCAGGCTTGTAAATAGCGTTGAGCCCTGGACTCACAGCAGCAGCAAGGTCAGCATTGTGTGGCTGGTTGTGCCTTGGCTGTCCCCAGCAAGTGTGGGAGTGGTGGGCCCAAGCTGGGCTATTGAGCAGACCAAATAAATTAAGCAGTTAACTTAACTGACGATACTGAGAGTGAAAAAGTGACTTGGGCCCTGGCTCAGGGAGATGCATGTGGAGGTTCTGCTGGCCTGTCTGCCAGGAAATGCAAGGCCTCCCCTGCTCCTTTCTAGAGGCACACTACTGGCCACTTTCAAGCCCAGGCCACACGACTCCCCACAGCAGGGAGTTCTTATGCTCCCCAGCTCTAATCCCCTCTCCTTATGTAGACACCAACCTGCTCCAGAGAACATGCACGTCCCATGTGAGGCAGCCCAGTCCTTGGAGCAGGGCTGACTGACTCCCACCCGCTGGCCAAGTCATTCCTTCAGGGCCCTACACTCCCACCCTGTAATATACACACACTTCTATCGCCTGGATATCCTGGAGTCCTCTCCACAGGGCTGGGTCCACCTTCATAATGGGAAGAAATGAATGCAAATCACCCCCACCCCTTGTGTTTCCCTACAAGTGCTTGAGAGTAGAAGACCTGTTTCTTCGTGCTTCTGTACATGGAGGGTATTGTGGAGGGATGACCACTGGGCACGATGATGCTATCTAGCTGGTGGAATTCTGGGCACAATATAAATCTGTATACCCAAAAGTGGTTTCTCCCAAAGCTTGAGGAGTCCAACTTAAGCCCAGAATCTGGTTCCTGGAAAACCGATGCTCTAGGATGCCCCTTGCTTGTAGAACTATAAAGCAATGTCTGGACATAGGCAGAGGTCACTCTGGGTATTCCTAGAGGCTGAGAACCTGTTGCTGAAATCCCCTGGTAAAAATCCAACAAACGCTCCCGTTGGTAGACCTGGGAGTCACCCCCACAGGAACCTTCCTCAGCCCAGAGCTGCTCCAGGCAGCCCAAGGACCCATCCCCCTCTGCACACCCATCCCTCCATTGGCTGCTGTAGCACCACCACCCCCCACCCAATTCCAGCCCCTGCCAAGGGCTGCCTGGATGTTCATTTTAACTATCTATCTATCTCCAGCTCAGAAAGAATGCTGAGGGGGAGAGGATTTGCAGTGACCAACTGCCGTTTGGGAGGCCCACACACGCATCTTTCCTGCAACTTCAACCTGGAAGATTGCTGGTGATGACGACAGAACACATAGAGTCTGCCGTTAGCAACCATTCAACTGTTGCCACCTCCCAGTTACAGGGCCAGGGTAAATGAGGGAAAGCCAGAGCTCGCCACACAGGTGTTGACAAGGTAACTAAAAACTCCCCAACTTACAAGAGAAGTGTCCTAGTACCCCACAAAAACTTGGCAATATGGAGTCTTTTTTTTTTTTTACAATTCATTTATATAAATCAAGTGGCAGAGTAATTTCCTGCACTTCATATGCAGGTGTCAAAATGAGGTATATAAAACATGTATACAGAGAAATGCTTTCATAAAAAAGTAGAAACCAGTAATATTCTCTTCTTCAGCATCACTAACACCAAGGGACCCCCTGAGGCCTAGGTCCCCTCAGCAGACTACTCCTGGGAACAGCCTGCTGAAGAGAATGGGCCCTACTAACCCCCGTCTCCACATGGGGCAGTGGAAGGGCTTTAGGAAGGAAGCTCTGTGGATAAGGAGAACTGCTGAGGCTTCCAAGTGTGACATCAGGGCTTGGAGGCCCTGCTGAGCCGCTGGCACAGTACAGCACAGTGCTGTGGAGAATGTTCCTCTTGGCCACGCTGGTACCTTGCTCTGACTGGGCATCCTTTTCTCCCTCTGGGCCCCTTTGTCCAAAAGGCTTGAGGAACCCTAAGGTCCCTTCTAATGGTTCTATGATTGTTTTACAAGTTAGAGGTTGTGACCCTAGCCCCACAGGAAGGTGCTAGCCTGGAGGACACAGGGCCACCTGCAAACTCACACCACTGCAGAGGCAAGCCTGAAGGACTTGATTACCTTGCCTCTGAGCTTAGTTTCCAGGTCAGCCTCGCAGAAGTAGCTCACAAGGCCCCACAGTGTCATTCCCACAGTTAGCTGGCTGTTGTCTTACCCTTACCCCTACAAAATGAAGAGGTCACTGTCCACCCTGAGGAGAGACAGACTGGGGAACCCCAGGTCCACCTCAGGTCCTGTGGCCTAAGGCAGTCACGGATCCTTCTCTGCCCTCTTCCTAAGTGGAATGTTCAGTGCAATTCTTCCCTTCCCTTCCTTTCAAAACAGGAAGAGTCCTTGGGCCCGGGCCCGGGCCCGGCCCACGGTTGTCAAGGCACATCACTGCCAGCAAGCTGGAGCACACCCAGCAGCCCCCAGCCTAGATCCCGTTCTCAACCCACAGTTTTGACTTTTGTACGAACTTATTTCCGGTTCTCAGAGGTCAGTAGGGAGTTCCATCCCAAATATTTTAAAAACTAAATATATTTTTTAAATGCTGCCTCTTGACCTGAACTATGAATAACAGTGTGTGCCCACAGAGAACAAACAGAGAGAGAGAGACTGAGGCCATCTTGCATAATAAAGCACAGAGGAGCCTGGGGGAGCTCCCTGTCCGTCCCTGGTTCAGTTCCAGGGCACAGGCAATGTTTGGAAACCCTTGTCAGCAGCACTGCTGTGGGGGCTGCCACTGTCTCCATCCATTTAGGCGATATCCTGCTCCAAGGGATCGAGAAGGAGGATTGGCAGGACCCTACCCAGCTTCGCCCTCAGCCCACAGTGCTACCTGCTTGTCTTAAGATTCACCAAAAAAAAAGTGAGGGGCGGGTTTTAACCACAACAAAAAGTGTAGATCCTCCCAGCTGTAGGAGGTTAGGCCATCCTGCACCAGTGTCTGCATGGGCTTCTGCCCACTGTGGGGGCTCAGGCCCCAGGAGTACCTGCCCGGCCCATGAGGGGGGCACTGCCCTCCTGAAGGTCAACTGGAGTCTGGTTGGTGTGGACCACAATGGTCTTCTCATCCACAATCTCACAGGTGGGGTTGGTGAAGGCAGACAGGGGCAGGGTGATGCGCTGCATCTCTCTCTCACACACCTTCTGTTCATGCTGCTCTTTCAGGTCCTTCCCCCTGGCAGGAAAAGAGGGAAGTGTTTAGGCAGTGCTTCCTGTGTGGCTTTACTCATTAGATAGCACCTCTGAGGCCCGAGCAGGGGCAAGCCATGGCCACAAGAAATCAGTGGCTTATGTACTAGATTTCTATTCTGCCAGACTGCCTTAACTCCACAAGGAGCCCCCACACCTCTGGTCTCTGCTTCCTCATCTGTAAAATGGGGATGATAGTAGCGTGAACCTCACACAGCTGCAGTGGGGCTCAATGAAGATAGTGTAGAGGAAAGAGACTCTTAGCAAGATATAGTTTTGTTCTTTCAGCCCAGGGCTCCAAGAGACCCAGAGAACTATCCTGGCCCTAACCCGTAAAGTCCAGAAAACTGGCCTGACCATCCTGTTCTGAGACAGTCATCTTATCCTAAAGTCCCAGGAGGTATGAGCCCCGACTGGAAACAGGGACCATCCCCACCCCATGCAGGGGGCAAAAAGGACTCAGGGCTGCTCAGGTCAATGGGAAACAACGAGACAATGAGTGTTAGACCCCTCAGAATTTTCACAAGCCTTTGAATTCTAATGGTGCTCAGTGACCCAGTCAGGCCATGGTGTTGCCCCATTTTACTCACGTGGAGCACTCACTCCATGCTAAAAACTTTATGTATGTTAGCTCACTTCATTTTTGGCTGAACCCTAAGAATTAGGTCTTATCATTCATTTCATAGATGAGGAAATAGCCCAGGAAGTTAAGGAACTCTCCAACAACATGGTAGGCTCAAACCCAGGTCTGCTGGACTCTGGCTGCTACTCAAGAGAAGTTTGGATCTGATCAGGCTCACCCCAAAGAAATCGTGGGGCAAGGACTCAAACCCAGTCTTCTGGCTGCATATGTAGATCCCTTCCCACTGCACCAGGCCATCCCAATTGCAAGCCAGAGGGTTTGGTGAGTGCCCAGCACACTGCACACCGGAACCAGCACCCAGGACCCAGGTCAGCATCCTCAGAAGCCAGCAGCTAGACACATGGGCTCACCTGTTGGAGGAAATCTTCCTGGAAGAAGCCCACCCCAAAGAGGCCTTGAAGCAGGCAGCTGAAGGATGACTTGCTAAAACAACATAGGCCTACTTCAGAGCTCCTCAGGGAGATGGCTGGGATCAGACAGATTACACATCCATCATGATGTGAGGTACAACGACCAAAGTTTCCAGAGATGAGAATATTGAGAAAACAGCAGGGGCTGGAGGGGGAGGAGTTTGCACGGGTGCCTCAGAACTGTCTTTAAATCAACCAGTTTTCTTGTGTTCTACTACCACCTCTGCCTTAGCTGTGTGACACGTGGAAAAACAGCCTCACTGAGCCTTGGTTTCCTCATCTGTGAAATGGGGATAATATCTGCCTCAAAATAAGATAATGAATGTGAAAGCATTCTGAAAACAGTGAAACTGCTGTAAAACTCATAAGTGGTTATTATGATTTGCCCTGAATATGACTTGACTCACCAAGCAATGTTATCCTAATTTGGTTTCCCAAGAAAACTCTTGTTACTGACCAGCCAAGGCAAGTATTATTGATGTGACCTCAGCAACTCCCCTCTTCTCTAGGCCTTAATTTCATCATCTGTAAAACAAGGAGTTGAACTTGATAATCTCCAGGGCCCCTGACATTCTGTAAGATCCCTCAAATGAGATGTGCTCTGATCCCTATTTCTCACTGTAAGGTCACAGAGGGCAAAGTCATGAGGTCATCTCCCTGAGTCACCTTGGGTGACTGAGTTTCTGAATGTGCAAGCCTGAGGCTTTTGCCCCATCCTTCTCCTTAGCCTCTGTACTGGACACCACCAACTCCCACAGCAGAATAACTCCCAGAGCACCCAGAGGGAAAATGGAGGGACATGGGAAGAGGGTCATCTGGACCAAGTGCATCACCACTCAGCCTGAGATGCACTTTACCCTTGGGCACTGCTCATCAGTTACAGCTGCTGCCACATGGAAGGAAACACCTACCTCCATAATAAAACAAAAAGCCAGATTCTTCAAGGTTGCCCATGTAGAGAAACTTGGACGGTCTAGGTTTAATTTTATTAAGGAGCCCCCAAGCCAGCAGAAGACCAAAATGCAATTGACAAAAGATGAGGGGTATGCAAGTATCTTCTGCCAAGGGGCTGGAGGAACAGGGAAAGCAGGAACTCATACTTCCTGAGTACCTACTAAGCTGCCAGGAAATGGCCTTCTCATTACCCAGGATGAGAAGAGCTAATTATGCACCTACTGGATGCCATGCACTTTATACATGTACCATCTTCATTTAATTTCCACATCAAATTTGCAAGCTAATGTCATCCCCATTTAATAGATGAAGAAACTGAGGCTTTGGAGTCTGACCCCAAAGCCCTGTTCTCCTCCGCTACCTCCTTTACCAGGCATCTGGCTGTGGCCAGCTCAGTTGTTGATAATGGTCAGGCTGCATCATACACAAGTCTTTAGGGGGAAAAAAATCAATTTCTATTAATGGAGTAGAGCAGGGCTAGAAGAGCAGCCAAGGGTAAAGGAAGCAGGTGCTGGGACTCATCTGGATTACAGTGTCATCCATTTAGAAGCCTCAAGATACACCCAACCGGACGTGCCTCCTGTTAATGGTGCCTACGAGTCCCAGAGATGCAGCGGCTGCCTCCAGCTCCCTCCAAGACCTGAGAGAGGCCACCAGGCCTGCTGCACTGACCAGCGGGCAGTTCAGCCCCTTCTCACTGCCTTGGCGGGGGCAGCGGGGCGGTTGTCTGGCAGCCAAGAAAGAACAAAAGGCTTATTCACTGACTCAGCTCCTCTCCTAAGGGGGTGGAGTGGTGTTGACTTACAGTTTTTCCTTTGCCTTTTTATCAGAAAATAGGCACTCCCTCAGGAGCTAGCGCAGACATTGTGCTAGGGGCAGGGACAGGGAGCTGCTTAGTCACAGACTGGCCGTGTGAACCTCGTGGCCTAGACAACCAGGACAAAGACCCGCCAGGCTTAGCCCTCACCCACCCCCACCTGCCGCCCTTCTTCCCCTGAGAGGAAGCCTGGTGCCTGCCTGCCCTTCCCAGCCAGGGGAAAGCTCCATCCCATTAGCCTCATGGCCTCCGGCTAAGTTTAAGGTTTGCAGTAATTCTATCCCTGGCTGGCTGCTCCAGGGCCAGGATAGGAAGCTGGGCTGGCCAGAGAGAGCAGGTGTGGATGGAGCTGCTGGCCGCCTCTGACATCCTCTTCGGGGGGTGATGGAGCCACCACAGACCTCCTTCAGGCAACACAGGTTTCTTCAAATTATTATATAACTCTGAGCCCCTGCTATTTTCCCAATCAGAAGCAGTGCTGTGCCACACTACTGCTCAGGAAAAGTTCCTCAAGGCCGCTAGGGTTATGAACACCACCTGTATGCCCAAACTACACTGTCTAATTTCATCCTTACAAAAAACCTATATGGTATCTATTAGGATCTCTGTTTCAGAGACAGGAAGGCAGATGCAGAGAGGTTAAATCATTCGTTCAAGCAAATGGCAGAGCCGGGATTTGAACCCAGTAGTACCTGCAGCCCCCAGCAGGCAATACTGTCTGTAGGAAATATTAGAGCTAGGAGGATCATCACATCTACGTCCTTGCCTTTACACTATTTTACAGATAAAGAAAACAGACAAAGTAAATGATTTGTCCAGTGTTGCACCCAGAATTGGTGGCAGTTCCAAAACTAGATCCTGGTTCTTTTGACTTCCAAAGCCAGCCATTTTTTTGAAAGGTTCTATTTTTCCTACTATCCTTTGCAATTCAAAGCAAACTTGCATGAAGCTACCAGGCCTTGCTGGACTTTTGGGAGATACTGATAATCCTTAGACACACCTTATTAGCTGTGTAGCCTGGAGATGGCACTTAACTCCTCTAGGTCTCAGCTCCTCACTGTAAAATGGTGTCAAAGTGCTCCTTCTAGTGTGGTCATGAGGCTTGGGCAAGATCATCAGGGAAGAGCATTCAGTAGGGCCTTACTTATTTTTTTTTTTTTTGTGAGGAGATCAGCCCTGTGCTAACATCTGCCAATCCTCCTCTTTTTTTGCTGAAGAAGACTGGCCCTGAGCTAACATCCATGCCCATCTTCCTCTACTTTATATGGGACGCCGCCACAGCATGGCTTGCCAAGCAGTGCGTCAGTGCGTGCCTGGGATCCGAACCAGCGAACCCCGTGCCACCACAGCCAAGCACATGCACTTAACCGCTTGCGCCACCGGGCCGGCCTGGGCCTTACTTATTAAAAAAGCATGCAATAGGGCCGGCCCGGTGGCTTAGCAGTTAAGTGCGCGCACTCTGCTGCTGGCAGCCCGGGTTCGGATCCCGGGTGCACACCGACGTGCCGCTTCTCCAAGAGGCCATGCTGAGGCCGCGTCCCACATACAGCAACTAGAAGGATGTGCAACTATGACATACAACTATCTACTGGGGCTTTGGGGGAAAAAATAAAAATTATAAAATAAAAAATAAAAAAGTACGCAATAAATGTTTGCTGCTCTTGTGATTATTTAACCTGATTGGTGTTCTACTGTTTACATTTAATACTTATGATAATCTTGGGTGGGTCGGTGTGGGGTCGGTATGGATGTGTGTGGAGGGGAGATATATCCCCATTTAACAGACAACAAACCAAGATTCTGAGGAGTGGCAGAACCTACACTCAACAGTTCTTTCTAAGACACTGTTCTCTGACTCTGGGGAGAGATGAGAGCTGAGAGCTTGCCTCTAGCCTACATGCGGTTTCCTGTTGTGCAGTCTGTTCTCAGAGCACTTTTGCTAAGGAAAGGGGTGGTCTGGTGGTTAGTGATGGGGAGTCTGGTGACTTGGTGCCATGCCCTGAATTTACAGGAACGTTTCTAGTCCTCAGGGCAGTCCCGTGACAGCCTAGAGTAGCAAATCTAGAAGAAAAAGGCCTGGCTTCCTCCTTGGGCATGAGAGCTGAGCTCAGAATTAACATTTAGTCAGTTCAAGCACCTGGAGGCCTGGAAACTGTCACAAGATTGGAGGACAGCCAACTGCTATCCAGTGGCTGAGGAAGGAAGAAATATTTCAAGGGCTAAACTCAGCTAACACGGTTTGGTTCTGACTATGAATTGTAGGCCAGGGCCACAACATCATTTCCTCTAACTCTCTGAAATGAACAAGCAGTGGTCCCTGGACCTGCCATGACAACTATCCCACTGGGGGCAACAACCTCGGACTGGGAACCGGGAGACTCTCTCAGGTCAATACTTCCCCTCTCTGAACCTCTGCCTTCTGAATCATAGAAAATCACAGAAGAAACAGAGTTTGGAGAGCACTAGTACAGTACCCACATTTTATAGAAAAGAAAAACAGCTATTGTTTACTGACCACCTACCATGTGCTACACACTGAGCGACGCAGTCACATGCCTTAGTTACAGCAATGGTTTGGAATAGGAAATAGAAGCAACTTGCCCAAAGTCACACAGATAGCTAGTTAGTAGCAGGGTTAAGACTTGGCTCCACCACATGCTAGGTATGTGGCCTCAGGCAAGGCACATGTCCTCTCCTGCCTCAGTTTCCTAATCTGTAAACTGGAGATAATAACAGCATTTACCTCATAAGAGTGATTGTGAGAATTGAGTTAAAGCACGCAAATTGCTTGAAGCAGTGTCTGGCATGTGGTAAATGTTTGCTGATGCTGTTATTATTATTCTTACCCGACACTTTCCCTTTCTCATCTGTAAAATGAGGAGGTTGACTACATCACCTGTAAGGACACCCTAGGTTTATTTTATGCTGGGTGTTCCACTGGGGATGTGGGCTCAGACACGGCCCTCACCACTGGAAAATGCAGGCCACTATGTCACTTCTTTTACAGGGAGCCTTCTCAGACCACAGAAAAGAAATATCACAGACACTCAAGGCTGGAAGTCAAATCCTCTGATTTTGCCCAAGAAAGCAAATAATTTTCCCAGAGTCAGCCAGTGCTATAAAAACGAATGCGACTCTGGCTTATCGTCATGCACCCATCACTGACTTTGAGAACCTTTTCCACACAGTATCCCAGAGGACCTCTCAAAATAAGTATTCCTCCTCCTGCTATCCCAACCACAGGTCATGTCCCTGAGTTTCCCAGGTAGCCTCTTTGGCTTTCTCATACGCGGCAAACAGGCTCTCCTCCAACTCACTTTTTGCCTCCTGTTCTAGAGGAGATCCCATTGTCTATGGCTCAGGAAATTCAAACCCCAACTGCAAAAACAGTGGCTGGTTACCTTTTCTAGTAGCAGAATTTTATAACTCACAGAAAGGATTCAGTCTCTGGGTCCCTGCAAGGAGTGCCCAGCCTGATTTCTGCAGTGCCACTCACTTCCATGCAAGGCACGCTGGATTAGACAGCAGGGAATTTGGTTTCAAAAGAGCTGGGTTTGAATCCAGGTTCTGTCACTCCCAGGCAGTGTGACCTTGGGCAAATCACTTCACCTCTCTGACAAAGGCTTCCTCGTTCATAAAATGGGGAACAAGAACCCCTACCTCACAAGGCTTTTGGGTTAGGAATAAAGGCACCAAAGGAAAGGGTGTGTCCAAGGTCACCTAGTAAAGACTAGAAACCAAGTCGCTACATCTTGAGCTGGTTTCTCTCTTTCAACACCTCACTTCCTTTTTTTGGGTAAGAATGCCACAAAGGAGTCTGATTTGACTTTGTGTACCTGCCTCTCCTCCTCTCAAGAGAGCCCAGAAGAGAAGCTACTGACCTCTTGTAGGTGTAGCCCAAGACGATGCCAGCTCCGATGGCGATGATAATCACCATCATGGTAACGCCCAGCACATAGCCTGCCAAGGACAGGACACAGGTCCCATTAGTCTCACCCCAGACAATTAGTAAATGACATCTCTTGATGAATCCCACAAGGACAAGGAGTGGGGCAGTCATACCCAAGGTTCCTAGGTCCTTTTTCTCCTTTGAGTTTGCCCGCACCCGCTGGCTGATCCCAATCACTGGCTGCACAGCTGCTGCCTCGCTCCGGGCAGGGAGGGCATTAGCAGGTGCGAATACCTGCATCTCATCTTCGCCTGGCACTTCAGATGCCTCCTCCGTTTCTGCTGTGGAGGCCTGTGAAGTGGTTTCTGGAGGTGAGGTGGGAAATAGCTCTCATCAGCGAGTGGCCTGAGTGAATTCCACAGCTGAACCTGGCCCTGGTGTTGGGGAAGATGAAGGAGGTCCACCTTGGAACGCCCCCACACACACTGAAATCAAACCCTGGCCCAGGGGTAAGACCAGACCTGAGAGGGCTGCACCATTGCTAGGACAAAGCAAATGTGAAGACAAGACCATAAGAAAGGGCCTCTCCCGCCTCCCACGTCTTCATCTGTCCAAATCCTTGCCATTTTCCAAGGCCCACCTCAGTGGCCTTCTTCTCCACGGGTCCTCCTCTACGCCAGGAAGACAATCCACGACTCCTCTGAGCAGCTCACATCTACTGAGCCCACGCTTTATGCCAATCCCTATGTTATATGCTTTACATATCCCATTTAATCCTAAAGAATTGTCTTGCTGCCTCGGGAGCAACAAGCCTGCGCTCTGGCGTCTAAGAAACTTGAATTCAAATCTGGACCCTGCCATTGTGTTTGGTAAATCGCTGAACTTCTCTGAGGCTCAGATCCCCCAAACAGGTTCTTCCCAGAGAGGCTGTGAGCAGAGCACCTAGCACACGGCAGATCTCCACAAACGGTGAGTAAACGCTGATGGGCTCGCCAACGGCCTGGGGCTGGGGATGCGTGTCCCCGGGGCTCCCGGAGGCAGCGCGCTGAGCGGGGAGCGCGCGGCCGAGGGGCGGGGCCTGGCCTCCCGCGATTGTTTACAAGGCGCTCGGGGAGGATGAGCTCACTCCGAGCGGCGGCGGCGGCCAATGGGCTTTGGGCCCCACGGCCTGGAGACAGCCTTGGCCAATCACACGGCGTGGGGGCGGGGCGGGGCAGGCCAGCGTCGCGCGGACGCACGTGCGCAGCGGGTGTAATGGCCACTCCCAGGCACCCCTGAGCGTGGGGGTCCCGGGGGTCCCGAGCCCATACCTGGGCAGCGCAGGTCCTCGCAAGGCCGCTTCTCAGGAGCGCTGGCCTCGCCGCTGACGTAGCACCAGGGCCCGCGCGGGTCCTGGTCCGGGTTCCGGCAGTAGCTGTGGTTGCCGGCGCCTGGAGAGGAGAGAAGGCACCGTGGGCTTGGGCCGGGGCCGGGGCCGGGGTCGGGGCCGGGACCGCGGCCGCCGCCCGCCCGCCGCCAGGGGCAGACACTCACCCGACTCAGGGACCAACGCCAGGCCGCTCTGCGCGTCCAGCCAGTTAAGGCAGCGGAGGCCCGGTGCCGGGGAGGGCTGGTCCGCCCGGTACAGGTGGCCGTTGTCCCAGAAGCAGCCTGTGAGGAAGACTGAGTGGCAGTCTGAGTGGCCGGCAGGGTCGCCCGGGCCCACCTGGCCGTGCCCCTGCCGGGTTGGGGGACCCGGGGCCCTACTGGGCCTCCCTGTCCTCTCGTGGAAAACCCCGCCTGCCTCGGGTTGTTGTGAGGCTCGAAAGAGAAGGAAGAGAAAACAGCCACTGGTGCCTGGCCATCAGTCAGCGCTCAGAGAATATTAGCTTTTTTATTTTTTGTAAACCGGAAAGTACTGCACAATTGCAAGGGGTTGTTACTCTGGAACTTGTGGCCACTTTGGAGGAAGGTGCGGGAGAGGGCTGAGTTCGGGTCCCTTTGTGGAGATGGTGGGAGTTTTGGGTCGGTGGGCGGCCAGAACTGAAATTCATCCCTGTGTAGTAATTCCATGTTACATAAACTCTGGGGTTCCCTTCTGCGCGGATATGGCCACACTTCCACAGGCGACACTCCCTCCCAAGGCAATTCTACAAAAGCCTTGATTCAGTCAAGCAAAACAGAGCCTCAAACGGAGGGAACCTGCCTCACCGCTGTCTGGATGTGACTCCAAACTCCCACTCCCCTCAGCAGGAGAACCACAGGAAGCGGCTGGGGAAGGAGGGCCTGTGCTCTGGCCACACCAAGCAAAGCCTCTGAAAAAACCAGGACTTAAGGAGTAGGGGAGGTGAACCCCCAAGTTCCATCCACTCATGAGGCACGGGCAAGGGAAAGGAAAGAGCAAGTGGCTACTTGCCTTTGTTTTTAAGGGCAAAGATGGAGCTGCAAGCCCATGGCAGGGAAAGGAGAAAGAAAAAACAAAGCTTTCATAGGACAACAGAAACTGGTTAAGAGCTTCACTTCCTGTCATCTTCCTGACTAGCCTGGCCATGCTTGGGAAATAGGGAGCTCTACCCTTTCTGCTTCATTAAGTTGCTGCAGAAAGGAAAGATTGTAATCTCACCTCCAGATCCATAGGCTTTTGCTAGGAGCATGTTGCTGATGAAGAATGTTTGCACCCAGGCCAACAGCATCCTCACCTCCTTGGTCTTGCAGGTGACTGGCCAATTAGTGTCCAACCCGGGTCCCCTTGTCAGCAGCTCTGCCTCCCGGTCCCAGCCTTGCAGTCAGACCTGCCCTTGTTATGCTCTTCTGGTAAACAGCCTCTCTTTAGAACTGGGAGCTTCCCAGCTAGCTTGCTGCAGCGAGGTGTTTTTCAGCTGAAAGGCGCCCCCTGGGTCCTAAGCGTCGTATGCCATGCAAGATCACTAACCCTGAGCCAAGAGAGGAACTCAGCCAAGTGAAGACAGGCAGAGAAGTTCAGGTTGTGCTTAGCAGCAGATCAGTTTGAGACCTGCACTGGCTGCAATCCCCAGGGCTTTTCCTCTCTTCTGTCTCCATTTGTGTGGGTACAGAAAGAGTCATTCTGTCAAGAGGCATCATTGAGGGGAGGGAGTCTTGGAATTATAGTCACTAAAGCAGAACAATTTATGGAGGATGTGCTAGCTAAAAAACCAGGAGGAACTCAAGACCACATAGGAGGCACAAATAAGAGTATCCAGGTGGATGTAACTATACCCATTCTTGAAAAAAGGCCTTTGTGGTTTATACATGCTTATGAACACTGACTTTTTTTTTTTAACAGTGTAACTTTGCCAGGGTCAGATCGGTCACATTCTTTTGCTTATATTTGTATATATAGTAAGAATACAGAAGGGGTCTCTTTAGTTAAAAACACATGTTGTGCAAACACTGGGACATTTGCTCAGCTATATTTAATAATCTGTCCTTTCTACTAGCCTTGAATTCATATAGAGGAAGTTAAGTAAAATATTTGCTTTTTTTCCCCCACCCGGTGGGAAATCTATTTGCAGTGATTTGTATCCATCATTAAACCTCACCACATCCATATGACTTAGGCCTTTTGGAGTTAGGCAGAAGGGCCCTCTTCCTGTTTGGCTGACAGTTCAAGTTCCCAGGCAGCCTCAGTAAACTGAAAGATAGAACAGAGTGATTCGCCAAGACTACCTTGTGACTCAGGCACATCTCAAAATAGAAATGGGAGACTGTTTCGATCGGAGGGCTTGCATCTTGCAGGCAGTAATTTAGGGAGGAGAAAAGCAAACTTTACTAAGTAAGTTTCAGAAGTTTTATCAAGGAAGAAAGCTAATGTCAGTCTATCTAATCTGAAGTGAATTTGAATTCACTACAATCAGATATCAGACATGGAAAGGACAGAGAAATTTAGCTGACTCTTTAGAGAAGTTTGCTAACAGTATTTGATTCCTTCAGTCCATTTAATAAGACATGGTGCTTTGTTTTTGCAGTCACTCTCTTATCTCCCCACACAAGCTCCTGATCCTCTGACTCCTGACGTGGTCTACACTTGGAATTATGCCACGGAGTCTGTAAATTGACTCACACACACACATATCTATAGATATGCCAAAATTTTAGAATTTTACAATTCTAACATAATATTCAGGGGTCTTTTTAACACTTTTTTTTAATTTTACAAACTTTTTGAGAACCTACTACATGCTAGATATAGTTGTAGACACTGAGAATACATCTGTAAACAAAATATTTGAAATCTCTGCCCTCATGGAGCTTATATTCTAGTTAGGAAAGATATTATATATATGTAAAATGTCAAGTGGTCCTGGGCTGGCCCGGTGGTGTAGTGGTTAAGTTCATGAGCTCTGCTTGGGGGCGTGGCCTGGGGTAGTAGGTTCAGATCCTGGGTGTGGACCTACTCACCACTCATCAAGCCATGCTGTGGTGGCGTCCCATATACAAAATAGAGGAGGATTGGCACAGATGTTAGCTCACGGACAGTCTTCCTCAAGCAAAAAGGAAGATTGGCAACAGACGTTAGCTCAGGGCCAATCTTCCTCACCAAAAAAAAGTCAGGTGGTCTTAAGTGTTATGAAAAAAAGTGAAACAGGATGAGAGAGAAAGAGTAATGGGGTGGTGTTTCACTTGCCAAAGAAAGTTTACACTGTTTTCAGGGAACCAGTAGGATATTTCTATAGGCAAAAGGCTGAAGGGGAAGGATTCTTTGCTCAGTTTTCCTTGCAGGTCCTAAATAGTCTTACACTGCTGTAAGAGATATGATGTGTATTTTGTTTCGTTACATAAAATATATAGGCTGGAGAAAATGAGAGTGCAGTTTTTAATTTCAGAGTGGCAGGGAGTTCTTTTGGATTGATCCCTTTTTTTGTATGCAGTGAGTGCTCAATTGTCTGATGAAATGCTCCTCCTTAGATTCTGAAGGGCTGCTTCTGCTGGATTATAATACTTGTCCCTCTGATTTTGATAGAGACAGGCTATACACAGGCCGGCACTTGTACCATTTTCAGATTATCTACTGTGCCCATGTAGGGGTGCCAGTATTTCTCCCTCAGAAGCTCAAAGCTTCCTTACCTGTTGCTGTTATCACCTAATTTTTCTGTTTAAAAAATTGCTATCTTCCCTAACTTACACACCTTGATATACAACAAAACCATATTTTGTGCCATGTGTCTTATCAGGAACAGCACTGCCTAGAAAAGATATAAGACAGGCCAGAGGAGATTTCTTTCAGCTTAGTCATCTCTGTTTTTCCTCTCCTGTAACTAAGATGTTTATCAGTGTGATTTGATTTTTTTCAAGAATGAAGGACTGGTTTCTCAGTTCTTCATAGGAATATTCTATTGTAATAGTAGGTTCAGTACCTTCCTTCCTCAAGGAATTCAGATTTAGTTCAGAGATGTGCCTGTCGTCATCATTGATGATATTTTGGTCTTTTTCTTTCTTTCTTTTTTTTTTTTGTGAGGAAGATCAGCCCTGAGCTAACATCCATGCTAATCCTCCTCTTTTTGCTGAGGAAGACCGGCTCTGAGCTAACATCTATTGCCAATCCTCCTCCTTTTTTTTTTTTCCCCAAAGCCCCAGTAGATAGTTGCATGTCGTAGTTGCACATCTTTCTAGTTGCTGTATGTGGGACGCGGCCTCAGCATGGCCGGAGAAGCAGTGCGTCGGTGCGCGCCTGGGATCCGAACCCGGGCCGCCAGTAGCAGAGCGCGTGCACTTAACCGCTAAGCCATGGGGCCAGCCCTTGGTCTTTTTCTTATGATCCAGATTTGAACTTTGCTTCATGTATTGGTGCAATATGGCCATATTTTATGGCCTGTAGTTAATCCAAACTTGAGATTTCTTCTGGAAATATTACTGCAATAATAATATGATACAGCACTACTCAAAATACTCCTTTTGGATTGTTTATATCCCTGAAGACAACATTGTGAAATATAATACTCATATTTTACTGAATATTTCAGGGATGTTTGACTCTTGGTTTCATGTTAAATCAGTACTAACCCAGAGAGACAAAGCCATACCATTAACTCAGGGAATAGCTTTCCAGAGCATTTCCCAAGAAGGATGGGTAGTTTGTTTTGATAACAGGGTATGTTAGTGAAAGAGCTCTAATAAGGAAGCCATAAGACTGTTAAAAGGCTGAAAAATCTTTTGTGTCAGCAAAAGAGGGCCAAGGTGTTGGTAAAAATCCTTGGAGTAACATTTAATGAATTGGCTCCAGCTATTCTTTCTATATAATGTGCTGTAGAAGGAGCCACTAAGATTGTGCTGAAAGATATTTGGGTGTAGAATTGCAAACTGAGCAGAGGATGATTTTATGAAGGTTGTTAAGGAAATAATATTCCAGTCAAAATATCTGAACCCCAAGCCCATTTCTTTGTATGGCCTTCAATGAGTTAGATTATTTCCATTTGGGTACACAGTTAAGTGTTTAATAAATATTTGAAATGGGAAAAAGCAGAATACCGTGTAAGGAAAAAGAGTCTAATGAATCCACAGAGAATAGGATTTTTTTTGTGTGTGAGGAAGATCGGCCCTGAGCTAACATCTGCCAATCCTCCTCTTTTTGCTGAGGAAGACTGGTCCTGGGCTAACATCCATGCCCATCTTCCTCCACTTTATATGGGACGCCGCCACAGCATGGCTTGACAAGCGGTGCATCAGTGCACGCCCAGAATCCAAACCGGCGAACCCCGGGCCGCCGCAGCGGAGCACGCGCACTTAATCGCTTGCGCCACCGGGCGGCCCCAAGAATAGGATTTTTTTAAAGGTAAATAATAAAACAGCCAAGAAGGCTTGTAGATCACAGGTTACTTTCAGAGACAAGACATTCCACACTGGGGAACTGAGGAGCCACAAAAGCAGAGAACTTGGGAACATCACATCACTGGTTTTGAGTAATAAAGGGGAGAGTAAATTCCTGAATGAGAGTGGATTTTGACTTAGAGGCCAGCCTTAGGAAACATGGCTTTCACAGTGAACAAACACAATCTTCAGTGTCACAGGGAAAACACTAGAGACTATAAACTTCATTGGTTGGTAAGACTACTAGGCTGTTGATATTTAAAATAAATTAACCTAGTAAGCTACAATTATGCCTCTTTTGGAAGGGATCTAAATTCTCCATTCTCAATAAACTGGATCTACAGCTTTTAAAATTTATCATCACCCAGTATGAGCTTGAGTACTGACATTTAAAGCAAGAGAAGCAGTATGTCCAATATAAGAGTGCTGGCTTTGGAAAGCCCTGGGTTCCAGTCTCAGCACTACAGTTTGATCTTGGGTGAGTTACTTAGTATCTGTAATTCTAAATTTCCTTAGCCTACTATTATAGTGCAGTTACAGTTAAGAGTACAGGCACCAATGTCAGGATTCAAATCCCACTCTGTCACTTATTAGCTATGACATCTTAGGGAAGATACTAAACTCTCTATGACTCAGTTTCCTCATATGGAGGGAGAAAGAGATAAAAATAGTATCTATATCATTGGATGGCTGAGCCCTGAATAAATGTTAACTGTGTCAGTTTTTGTGTGAGTAACCTCGAACTAGAAGCACCGAGTACAGGGTCCGGCCCGATGGCGCAAGCGGTTAAGTGCACACTCCCCGCTGCAGTGGCCCGGGGTTCGACAGTTCGGATCCCGGGCGCACACCGACACACTGGTTGGCAAGCCATGCTGTGGTGGCGTCCCATATAAAGTAGAGGAAGATGGGCACGGATGTTAGCCCAGGGCCAGTCTTGCTCAGCAAAAAGAGGAGGATTGGCAGATGTTAGCTCAGGGCCGATCTCCCTCACAAATAAAAAAATAAATAAAAATAAAAAAAAAAGTACTGAGTGCAGATGGTCCCTGACTTCCGATGGTTCACCTTACGATTTTTCGACTTTAGCGTGGTGCAAAAGCGATACGCATTGACTAGAAACCATACTTCGATTTTTGAATTTTGATCTTTTCTCGGGCTAATGATATGCAGTATGATATTCTCTTGTGATTCTGGGCAGTGACAGCAAGCTGGAACTTCCAGTCAGCCATGTCCTGATGAGAGTAAACAACCAGTACATTTACAATCATTCTGTACCCATACGACCATTCTGTTTTTCACTTGCAGTACAGTATTCAATAAATTACATGAGATATTCAACACTTTATTATAAAATAGGCTTTGTGTTAGATGATTTTGCCTAATTGTAGGCTAATATAAGGGTTCTGAGCACATTTAAGGTACACTCGGCTAAGCCATGATGTTTGGAAAGTTAGGTGTGTTAAATGCATTTTTTACTTCCAATGTTTTCAACTTATGATAGATTTATGGAGATGTAACCCCATCTTAAGTCAACGAAGATCTGTATATTTGCTATCTTCAAGAAACTTACAGTCTGATTATAAAGATCAGGTTAACACATATGAAAATAAGAACAATATAGGGAATTATATAAGTAGGTGTTAAAGAGTGTGACACACACAATAAAGGTTTATTGATTCAATGATTATTTATTAAATGTCTACTGTGCACCAGTCAGGCTATAAACAGAGTAGTGAGGATACAACAGTGAACCCCACAGGGTTCTTGTTCTCAAGAAGCTCACAATCTTGTGATAGAGCAGATACTGCTAGACAAGCAAAACAACACAGTGAAATGCTACAGTTGAGATTAGTCCTGGGGGCTGTGGGAGCTCACAGGAGGGTCATATGGCCTGGTCTTAGGAGGTCAGAAAAAATAAAATTTGAAGGGGTAGGAGTTAATGTTCTTGTCAGGTCAGGTTCTTGGAATGTGCAGAAGCCTGGAAGTGTAGGCTAGCACTGTGGCTAGTGGAGCATTTAGGGTGGTGATTAAAATGAGACCAAAAAAGAAAAGCATGAAGACAAAGAGATACACACTTGCTGACGAAGTTATGGAGGTTCCTGTGTGTGGACTTTATCCTGAAGGCAGTGAGGAGCCAGTGAAGAGTTTTAAGCAAGAGAGTGACAAGAGTCAAACTTATATTTTACCAATATCACTCTGGCCACAGCGTGCAGAGTTAGAGGAAGTCAAGACAAAAGGCCAGAAGACCAGCAAGGAGACTGTTGCAGTGATCTAGGTGACGGAGAATAGTAACGTGGACCCAGAATTGAGTCAGGCCACCCGGGCTTGAATCCTGGCTCTGCCACTTAGTAGCTATGTGACCTTTTACCCAAATATGCTGTTTCCTAATCTGAGAACTGGAGATGATAATAAAATTTACCTCAGAGTAAATGGCTGTGAGGATGAAGGCACGTAGAACACACCTGGCTGCACGCAGTAAGTGCTCCATAGATGTAGGCAACGGGGCTGAAGAGACGAAGACCATCTGGGAGGAACAATAAGCAAGACTCTGTGACTCAGGGGATGTCAGGAGCAAGTAGAAGGAGCTAAGGAAGTTGGTTTCTGGTTTGGGAGCTTAAGAGATGGTGGTGGAGGAAAAGCAGGTGTGGGGAAGGCTGAGAAAATGTAGCCAAAGGTGGCTGGATTGCAACCAGAGGAGTCTGGTGTTAGACAAGCTAAGGGAAGAGAGTGTGTGAGGAAGGAGAGAGTGGTCAGCATTGTTATATGTACCAGGAGGGTCAAGTAAGATAAGAGGTAAAAAGAATTCGTTGGTTTTAGCAACAAGAAGGCCATTGGTTACTTTGTCAGGAGGAATTTTGGTGGTGGTGGGGAGGAGGAGCTAAATGTATGGATTATGGAAGGAAAAGGAGATGATGAAGGGAGACTGTGAGAACAGACAAGAAGTTTAGCTGAGAAGGAGTGGAAATGGCTGGAAGGATTATGGACAGGGCTGATGCTGGACCCAATAAACTGACTTGGCCTACTGGCGTGTGGCATTCTGAGTGGTTGCGCATGCATTCTAATTGGTCAGTAGCCATGCCAGGGAGGTTAAGAAGGGGAGCTGATCTGGGGACAAATAATGGATTTGGCCTCAGTGGTTTTGAATTTGACATAAAGCCAAGGTGTACATGTAGAAATGCCCAGCAAACAGTTTGATACGGGACTAGTGATGGGCCAACTGGACAAAAAATCAGAGTAAGACTCAGGTGAGTGAGGAAGAGCTAGGAGGTACTAGAATAAAGGCAGGCTGGCAAGAAGTCATGAAGGAGCTTTGGGTCTAGGCTTAGAATTCATGAGCATAATGAGAGTCTGTGAACTCCGCAGAGCCAGGTACTGATGGGGTGAGAAATGAGTCTCAAAGTAGAGGTAAGAAACCAGGCCTCAAATCCAGACCTCATAACTTATAAAGAGTATTTGCAATAGACAGGGAAGTTCAGACGTGGAGCCCAGGAGTTCTAAGGAGTCAAGGAGAGGGAGCAGGAAAGGAAAGTCATGGGTTTGAAGTTGGAGCGATTAACATTGGCCAGAGGCTAGGCCTAGTCTAGGCAGTCACATGGCATGATGGGCTCTGTGGCTTAACTAGGAATGCAACACTTTTGCCCTAATCTTTGCTGTCTTCAGAATGTAAAAATGCTCCTCTGTGTGTTTTAGGTGTGCCAAGACCTGATTGTGGTGAATTACCTTTAATTTATCATACATGGTTGTAGTCAAGATTTATATTTATATAAGCAATATGTAAATCAGGTGTTTATTTATTAAATATATCCTGGATGGGGGAACAACAAGGTAGCTGGGAAAATATCACTGTTCCCCCTTTGGAATCCTAGTATTTAATTCTACTATTACTATGTATTCTTTCAGTCAACAAACAGCTCTTGAGTAGCTTCTGTGTCAGGGACTGCTGCTCCTTTTTTCCTCGCAGTTTCCTTCTGCCCATCTCTCCCATTCTGCTCTGTCATGTGGACTGTTCTCCTCCAAACTTTCTTCATCTTTTCCTATGGTTGGCTCCATCCCACTCCTCTTAAGAGATATTTTTTAAAGATTTTGTACGTCAGGAAATACTAGTAAATGTTAAAATATATATATTCTCTAGACTCTGTTACAGTAAAATGGAGAGAGAAGAAAAAAGAATCCCAAACGAGATCATAGAGTGATTGTGGCTGGAAGGAAATGCAAGGACAAGAGAAATCAACATCTTATTACTGTAAGGCCCAGCCATGAGATCTGATTGCTGTCCTTCTCACCCTCTGTGAAACCCAGATAACAGAAATGAGCAGTGTTACAGGGGGTGTCATAAGTGGACTCAGATTGGCCCCAGCATGGCAAAACCCTGAATTCAATAATAGGAGGTTAAGTGCCAACTTCAAACACTCATTGTGTTCTCTGAGTTCCCAATGATATTTCTACCTGGAGCTTTCTTCTATATTTACCTTAATGGCTCAGTTGGAAGTCAGCCATCACTGCTAAGTGTTCTTGAGTTTTATGCAGCATTGACAGCAGCTTCCTTATTATCCTGACATTAGAAAAAGAAATTCTGCCCAGTTGCAGCCAGGCTGTTGCTACCTAGGCAATGATGGAGCATTTCCACTTTCTAGGATCTTGTCCTCTCCAACACTGGGTGGCCTAACCTTTTGTCACCTTCATGAGTCATCAGATTTATGAGAAAGTCTCCCCATTCCTAGAGTGGCTCTGCCATCAGCCAGTAACATGCTTTTAGCTCTGAGTTTCTGCTCTCTTGGATATATAGAAAAATCTGCTCCAATAAACATTAAATTGTTAATATATGTAAGAATTTACAAGAGTGCCTCACACATATTAAGATCTTTTTTTTTATTGGTGTGAAATCATGATTTTTTGTGTGTGTGTGTGAGGAAGATTAGCCCTGAGCTAACATCTGTTGCCAATCCTCCTCTTTTTGCTGAGGAAGATTGGCCCTGGGCTAACATCCTTGCCCATCTTCCTCTACTTTATATGGGACGCCGCCACACCATGGCTTGACAAACAGTGCATCGGTCTGTGCCTGGGATCCGAACCTGGGAACCCCAGGCCGCCGAAGCAGAATGCGTGCACTTAACTGCTGCACCACAGAGCCGGCCCCCATATTAACATCTTTTGCTATTATTATATTGTTGTGATTGCCACCATCTAGGAACAGAAGCTAGAACCTAGCTGAACCTCTGATTTTGCTTTTGGTGTGCTGGGTGGCTTACACAAATCCAATTCATCTGGAAATAGGATTGAAAATATTTGGTTTCCTCTCAATTTTGTGGCCAATGTCAGCTCAAAGAGTTTAAAAAGGCCAAAGTGTTATCACTTTAGTATTTTTACTTGTTAGAGCTTGAACATGCTCTCTCTGGATTCCTAATAGACTCTAGTCCTCACTTGACAGTGGAACGGATAATCCAGCAATCTCTGCATAGAATGATGTACATTTTATCCAGCTGTCCTGTGTTTACCAAACACTAGCTGAACATGGGACAATAATAAACATCATAGCGAACATTTGTTGAGCACTTCGTCTGTGCCACAATATGTTCTAAGTGATTTTATATAGACTTTCTCATCTATTCTTAATAAAACCCTTATGTGTAGGCACTATTATTCTCTCCATTTTACAAATGAAGACACAATCATAAAGAGGTTAACTTGCCTAAAGCCCCAAAGATAATAAGTGGAAGAGCCAGGATATGTGCCAGGCAGTCTGATCCCACAGCCTGTGCTAAGAACTGTCTCCCTGTACTGACAGGGAGAACCCTGGATTTGAGAGGCACAAGTCCAATTCTGATCTCAGCTCCTCCACTCTATCACTTAACAAGTTGAATGACCTTAGGAAAGTTATTCAACCTTTCTGCACCCCAGTCTACTCATCTGTAAAACGAGGCTGGTAATATATACTTCACAGGATGGTTGTGAAGACTCATTATTTTTATTTATTTATTTTTTTGTGAGGAAGATCAGCCCTGAGCTAACATCCATGCTAATCCTCCTCTTTTTGCTGAGGAAGACCGGCTCTGAGCTAACATCTATTGCCAATCCTCCTCCTTTTTTTTTCCCCCCAAAGCCCCAGTAGATAGCTGTATGTCGTAGTTGCACAACCTTCTAGTTGCTGTATGTGGGACGAGGCCTCAGCATGGCTGGAGAAGCGGTGCGTTGGTGCGCGCCCGGGATCCGAACCCCGGGGCCGCCAGTAGCGGAGCGCAAGCGCTTAACCACTAAGCCACGGGGCTGGCCCTGAAAACTCATTATTATGTGCCGTGTGCTTATTAGGCCTTCAGTTAGTTTCTTCTCTTCCTGTTCTAAGCACTATACTGGAGCTCAAGATGGAATGGGAAAGTTGTGCCTCCTTGGGGTTCTAGTCTGGGGTAGAGAGGGAGGAAGAGGACATACATGGGACCAAACCATTACAATATAGTATAAGAAATGCCACTGTAGAGGAAGGTACAGAGAGAGGTACAGAGAAAGTAACCTTTTCTGAGTTGGGGCATGGCAAAGTTGGAGAAGCTTCAAAGCGCCAGTGACGTTTGTGTTGGGTATTGAAAGACAAGATAGGATTGGATGAAGTAGACAGAGGGCGCAAGTTTCCAGGCAGAAGGAACAGCATGAGCACAGGTGCTGAAGTGTGGGAGAGCCTGGCAGTAGATGTTTGGGTAATGGCCAGATGTTTGCTATGCAGCAGGGGACTGAGGATGACATGGGAAGTGATGGTGACAAATAAGTCTGCAAAGAAGCGGCACACAAGACTTCAGATGTCAGTATGTCCCTGCACCATTAAGACACAGACACATTTAAAGACAAAATTTATTGAACTTAAGTATTTTAACAACAAAAAACCCTTATGAATGCTCTACTTTTTTAATTGAGCTATATAATTCACATACCATAAAATTCACCATTTTACAGTGTACAATTCAGCAGTTTTTAGTATATTCACAAGGTTGTGCAACCATCACCACTAATTCCAAAACACTTTCATCACTCCAAAAAGAAACCTACCACCTGTTAGCAGTCACTCCCCATTATCCCCTCCCCCGAATCCTCTGACAACCCTTGATATACTTTCTGTCTCTATGGATTTACCTATTCTGGACATTTCGTATCAATGGAATCATACTACCTTTGACCTTTTGTGTCTAGCTTCTTTTACTAGGCATGATGTTTTCGAGATTGATCTGTGTTGTAGCATGTATCAGTATTTCGTTCCTTTCTATGGCTGGATAATATCCCTTTGTATGGTTATGCCACATTTTGTTTATCCACTCATCAGTTGGTGGACATTTGGGTTGTTTCCACCTTTTGGGTATTGCAAATAATGCTGCTATGAACATTCATGTTCGGGTTTTTGTTTAGTACCTGTTTTTAGTTCTTTGGGGTATATGCTTAGGAGTGGAATTGCTGGGTAATTCTATGTTTAACTTTTTGAGGAACTACCAAACTGTTTTCCACAGTGGCTACACTTTTGCATTCCTACCAGCAAAGTATGAGGGTTCCAATTTCTCCATATCCTTGCTAATACTTGTTATTTTCCCTTTTTTAAATTTATTATTGCCATCCTAGTGTGTGTAAAGTGATATCTCATTGTGGTTTTGATTTGCATTTTCCTAATGACGAATGGAAAGATATTGAGCACCTTTTCATGTGCTCATTGGCCATTTGTTTATCTTCTTTGGAGAAATATTTATCTTTTGCCCATTTTTTAATTGTGTTGTCTTTTTTGTTGTTGAGTTGCAAGAGTTCTTTATATATTCTGGATACTAGACCCTTATCAAATAGATGAGATATTTTCTCCCATTCTGTGGGTTATCCTTTCACTTTCTTGATAGTCCTTTGATGCACAAAGGGTTTTCATTTTGATGAAGTCTAATTTACCTGTTTTTTCTTTGTTGCTTATGCTTTTGATGTTATATTTTGCACGTGTATATCCAGTTGTCCCAGCACTGATTGTAGAATTGACAGTTTCCCTATTGAATGGTCTTGGTACCCTCGTCAAAAATCAATTGACCATAGGGGGCCGGCCTGGTGGTGTAGCAGTTAAGTGCGCGTGCTCCACATCTGGTGGCCCGGGGTTCGCGGGTTCAGATCGCGGGTGTGCCCTGATGCACCACTTGTCAAGCCGTGCTGTGGCGGCCTCCCATATAAAGTAGAGGAAGATAGGCATGGATGTCAGCCCAGGGCCAATCTTCCTCAGAAAAAAGAGGAGGATTGGCATCAGATGTTAGCTCAGGGCTGATCTTCCTCACAAAAAAAATAAAAATAAAAAAATCAATTGACCATAGATGTATGACTTTATTTCTGGACTCTCAATTCCATTGCACTGATATGTACATCTATCCTTCTCCAGTACCATACTATTTTGATTACTGTAGCTTTGTGAATGCTCTATTTTTATGACTACAGATGTGCTTCTGATTTTTAGTACATTTGTGTATTATGATCAGTGTTTTGTATTTTCCTTTCACTTTTTTTTGGAGCATGTACTTCTGTGTGGATCATTTATATAATCAGCACACTTGTCGTTTTAAATAATTATGAAATGTTTGTTTTGTTGCCTTACTGTGCTGTGCTTGGTTTTACCAAGCTCTTATTTCACCCTGTTTTCTGGGTTGGTTTTTACTGTTCCAGATAGCTTTGTTCACACTATTTCTTCTAGACCCAGACTCGTTAGTTGTCAAGCCCCACCCCCTGGATGGCAGGGAATGGTGGCTGCTGTTTTTAGTTCATCCTCACAGAAACTTGTACTACCCCATCTGCCTCAGCTTGGACCCAATACGTCCTGCCAGTTATGGATTGAACTCCTGGGGCAGAAGCCTGCTAGGGAAACCTCTTTATTGAACCAGAGCTCTCCGGAGGTCAGGAGTGGCACCAGCCTTATGACCTTCTCTTATGCTTTTTCTTTCTTTTTTTTTTTTTTTAATTGTATTTATTTATTTTTTTCCCCCCAAAGCCCCAGTTGATAGTTCTATGTGACAGCTGCACATCTTTCTAGTTGCTGTACGTGGGACACGGCCTCAGCATGGCCAGAGAAGCGGTGCGTCGGTGCACGCCCGGCATCCAAACCTGGGCCGCCAGCAGCGGAGCGCATGCACTTAACCGCTAAGCCACGGGGCCGGCCCTCTATGCTTTTTCATAAAATATTATCCCTGAGATGTCATACTGATGAGGAGACACGTGGGAAAGAACCTGTGTTTTGAACTTCTCTCATGCTGCCAAAACAAGCATTTACAAGTGGTGTTTCCATATGTAGTCCCTGTCTTTAGAAAGGAGGAGCTCCCAGAGATTATGGGACTCGTTCAGGGTTGCCCAGTGACCTCACTGTGCTACTAGGAACAGATCTCATCCCCTACTCCCATGGATTCCCTTCTCATCCTCATTTCCAAACACTCCTTCCTATTGGGCAACAGAAGATACAATGTACATCTTAGTATTTTCTCTAAGGGAGGTCTTGAAATTCTTCTTCCCTGCCCTTGTGAATAACGCAAGTAAGGAGCCCCAGTGAGAAAACTTGCATAGATTGTGCCACTCTTTAAAGGATCAAGATCATAGGCTCTGGCAACAGATTTGTGAGAGAAGGGAACAGGAGAGAAAATGTCCACAGCTTCAGTGTTTTCTGAATGCTTTAGGAATTTTGGATGAGCAGAGATGCTCAGTTTTCTCCCATAACAAATAAGGTATCCTCTGAGAAACTTGGCCATCATGGTTATTGACCAAGTTGTTGATATATATAAACATTTCCTGTGGGAATTTTCAAACATATGCAAAAGTAGAGAGAATAATATAATAAATTACCAGATACCTGTCACCTAGCTTATGGAATCATCAACTTATGGCCAATCTTGTTTCATCTCTACTCTCACTCCCTCCCTCTCCCCACTGGATTACTTTGAACCAAAATCGATGTATTGATCAAGTTGTCAGTTTGTATTTGTTCACGATGCTATTTCCCTTAGATACTGGGATGTGCTCTCATTTAGATTGCTTTTAGCAGTTTTATTGAACTTAACATTCTTTCTTTTTTTTTTTTAATTCATTCTTTTTTTTTTATTGAAGTATAGTTGACATACAATATTATATTAGTTTCAGGTGTACAATGTAGTGATTCGACGTTTATGTACATTATGAAATGATCATCACGACAAGTCTAGTAACCATCTGTCACCATAGAAAGTTATTACAATATTATTGACTGTATTCCCTATGCTGTACATTACACCCCTGAGATATTTATAACTGGAAGTTTGTACCTGTTAATCCGCTTCACCTATTTCACCCATCCCCCTCCCCCCGCTCCCCTCCCCTCTGGCAGCCATCAGTCTGTTCTTTGTATCTATGAGTTTGTTTCTGTTTTGTTTTGTTTGTTCATTTGTTTATTTTTTAGATTCCACATATAAGTGAAATCATATGGTCTTTGTCTTTCTCTGTCTGGCTTATTTCACTTAGCATAATACCCTCTAGGACCATCTATGTTGTCACAAATGGCAAGATTTCATTCTTTTTTATGGCTGAGTAATATTCCATTGTGTGTGTGTATCCTTATCCATTCAGCTATTGATGGACATTTAGGTTGCTTCTATATCTTGGCTATTGTAAATAATGCTGTAGTGAACATAGGGGTGCATATGTCTTTTCAAAGTAGTGTTTTCGTTTTCTTGGGATAAATACCCAGAAGTGGAATTGCTGGATCATATGATAGTTGTATTTTTAATTTTTTGAGGAACCTCCATACTGTGGCTGCACCAATTTACAATCCCACCAACAGTGCACAAGGGTTCCCTTTTCTTCACATCCTCGCCAACACATTTGTTGTCATTTTGATAATAGCCATTCTGACAGATATGAGGTGATGTCTCATTGTGGTTTTGATTTGCATGTCCTTGATGACTAGTAATCTTGAGCATCTTTTCATGTGTCTATTGGCCATCTGTATGTCTTCTTTGGAAAAATGTCTATTCAGGTTCTCTGCCCATTTTTTAATAGAATTGTTTGGTTTTTTTTTGATATTGAGTTGTATGAGTTCTTTATATACTTCGGATATTAACCCCTTATTGGATATATCATTTGCAAATACCTTCTCTCATTCAGTAGGTTGCCTTTTCATTTTGTTGATAAGCTGGACATTCTTTCTCTGGCAGTGTTTTTTTATATTGGTAGAATCACAGGAATTTTCTGGCCTCAAACTCTATTCTTTTGTGCCTCCCCCTCCCTGAGTCCTATGAACCTGTCACTCATCTTCACTTTGATCCAAGTGCCTAGACCTCCACTCACCAATTCTCTCGGTTCATCAACACTAATGTGTGAGGTTAGGGACTTGAACAGTCTTCTTAATTTCTCTAAAGTAGTGTCTAGCCTGGCCTGTAGTAGGTACTTAATAAATAGTTGTTGACGACCGATGGATGAATTCCATTTGGCTTTTCACTCACCTGAACCACACAATCAGCTGTTTTAACAGTGTGCTTGTTTCTGTGTATCTTAAATGAGAAGAAAATTACCTGAGCCTCTTGAGAAGTAGCTTTTATCCTTGACCTTTTGTCTAGCAGAAGAATATGAATTTTTCTGGCTCCCCCTGCTGGTCCCTCCTGGGCAGTTGCATATAGGTGCCTCTGGTGGCAAAGGATTGGAGCCAGAGCCAAGTTCTGCCAAGGGAAAATAGAACATTGTTGTGGAGTGCCCTAGCTAGTCCAGGCAGGTCTGAGGAGGAAGAGAGCAGCTTTCTGAAAACAGTTCTGGGAAGTGCAGCTTTCTGTGAAAAGGGCAAGTAAGGTGGCCCACTGCCAGCTCAAGTCAGGAGGGCAGGGTTAGGGCCAGAAGCACTGGAAGACCATGAGTGTTGTGACCACAGGGGCCCATAAGTGAGCTGCTCATTATGTGATCAGACCCCATATTGAGAATAGAGATGAGATCTTTCTCCCCTTAAGACAAAGCAACCTGGGTCAGACATAGTCACCATGCAGGCAGAGTGGCTGCAGAGTTTTATTTTGGCTTGCAGTGAAAATTGAGGCAAGGATGGTGGTGAAGGTAGATGGGAGCATCCCCAGAGTTCATGATTCTGTGTTGGGTACATGACCCCATCTCCCAACTCTTGAGACCAGTAACAACTCTGTGGAGCTGTGGGTGGACGTTCTGCTGGGGCCTTCTCCCTCCACCCTCTGTAAATAAATTCCCTACACCTACCCACCCCTAGATCATATTTCCTGATTTTTTACATGAATTTGTCTTTTCCACAACACAACTTCTCAGAAAGCAGGCTGTGGCAGAATGAATCTCACCAGACTCCAGCCAGCTGCAGGCATCAGTAAGAGGGCTAAAGATGATCAGACACTAAGGGCAGATCCCTTCCTCTTCTCTCCCCCAAACTCCAAGTGCCAGGGTAATTCTACTTAAAGTTGAACATGAAAAATAGGCTTTTGTTCCCCTTCAGGACATAGAGGTAAGCATGTGACTTTCCCCAATACACAAGGAAGGGAACCCAATCCAGAAGAACCTCAGGGCATGAAAGTTGCTGCTGGACTTGGGCAGGTATGACTACAAAATGGTCATTAGAAAGAAGTTTTTGGAAGGAACTCGTTTCTATACTGGGTGCTGGGAATGTAGCAATGGGCAAAGTCCTGCATTCTAATGGGGGAAGGCAAACTATAAACAAATAAATATGTAATATGTCAGAGATACTACAGAGCTAAGAAAAAAGAAAAATCAGGGAAAAAGGATAGGGCAGGAGTGCATTGTTTTAAATTTGGTGGTTAGGGAAAACAATTCTGTTGAGGTGAGGGAGCAAGCCCTATGACTGTCTGGAGAAAGAGTATTCTACAGCGACTAGAGAGTACAAAGGCCCTGAGGCAGGAGCATGCTTGGCTTGGGGGAGGAACAGCAAGGAGACCAACGTGGCTGGAGCTGGTGAGAGAGAGAGAGAGTGGTAGAAGCAAGTTCAGCAAGGGAACCAGGGCCAGACCATACGGGGCCTTGTACACCTTGGCAAGGGCTTTGGATTTCGCCTTGAGTGAAATGGAAAGCCATTGGAGGGTTTGGAGCCAAAAGTAATATGAACCCACTTATGTTTGAAAAGACTCACTCGGGCTGCAGTGTGGAGACTGATGACAGGGCTCACTCGGGCTGCAGTGTGGAGACTGATGACAGGGAGGCAAAGGTGGAGAAGGGAGACCAGTTGGAGGATGGTGGCTAGCGAGAGGTGAGGAGGCTTGGATGGGGTACTTATGGAAGTGGGAAGAAGTAACTGACTTGTAGATACAGTTTAAAAGTACAGCCAGCAGCGTCTGCTGATGGATTGGATGTTGGGTATGAGAGAAGGAGAGGGCCAGGGCTACCTCCAAAGGGTTTGGTCTGCGTCACTGGAAGAAGGGGGTTGCCCTTTCCTGAAACAGGGAAGTCTGGGAGAAGAACAGGTCTAAGGGAAAATTCACCAGTTCTGATTCTCCTATTAAGAGAAACACCAATTTGATCTCCAATTGGAGGTATCCACTTCAAATAATAGTAGACATTTCAAATAATAGGCTCCTCAAAGGAATAATAATAATAGCTAATGTTTATATAGTGCTTTCCAGTTGACCGTGTTCCCACATACATTATCTTACTCTGTTTTCACATCACATAAGGTAGTTTGTTTTCTTTCTATTTTACAGATAAGGAAGCTGAGATTCAGAAAGGTTCTGCACAAGAGAGTCAGTCTTTGGATGCTGCTACACACAGGAAGACAACAGCCAGTTAGTCTTAAAGAGCGGCAGCCAACCAACAGAGAGACCACCGCTTCCCCAAGGCCGTCAGGTAGGAAGACTTCTGCCTCCCCAGCAGGGGAGGCCTCCCTCGGAGAGGAACGGGTAGGGGAGTGGTGGAGGACAGGACACGTTCCCCCAGCCTCCATTCAAACCACCAGAGCCATGGCCAGGTCTAGCTTCTGGGGGAGGGGCCAGGGCAAAAGCTTTGAAGGGGAGCTTGAGATGGACATTTTAAAAATGAATATTTTTATTTGTGCAAACATTTAAAATGAATCTTAAATACCAGAAGGAGACTATTCTAATTTCTGCAAGTAGCTGAGAATCCATGGCATCTGTTTTTAAGTTACCCAGTGAGAAAAAGGAGTTTCACATGGTGTCACTGAGGGCAGCTATTGAAAAGATCAAAAAAGCTTCACATTTCTACAGGATGAGATGCCCCAATCAACCAGTTGCAATTGCATTTCCTTCCAGTCCTTTTCCACGCATCGTTTTAACGTTGTTCAGATCTTACTATCTAGGCAATTTTGTTTTTTCATAACCTGCTGTTTTCTCATGACCACTTTTAATGTAAACATCTCCCCCTATGGTATTAAACATTTTTTGTAATCATTTTTAAATGGCTGTATCTTAGCCAACCATTTAGACTGCTTTCACATTTGACATACATCTGTGTATATTAAGCTTTTTAGGATTACTTTGTTAGATAATGCCCTATAAGTAGAATTATTTTTTTAAAGGACATTGGGCCGGCCCGTGGCTTAGTGGTTGAGTGCGCACGCTCTGCTACTGGCGGCCCGGGTTTGGATCCCGGGCGCGCACCAACACACCACTTCTCCGGCCATGCTGAGGCTGCGTCCCACATACAGCAACTAGAAGGATGTGCAGCTATGACATACAACTATCTACTGGGGCTTTGGGGAATTAAAAAAAAAAAAAAAAAAAGGAGGATTGGCAATGGATGTTAGCTCAGGGCTGATCTTCCTCACAAAAAATAAATAAATAAATAAATAAATAATAATAAAGGATATGGACATTTTAATTTTTATGTACTTATTTTTTTGTGAGGAAGATCAGCCCTGAGCTAACATCTGATGCCAGTCCTCCTCTTTTTCCTGAGGAAGATTGGCCCTGGCTAATATCCGTGCCCATCTTCCTTTACTGTATATGGGACACTGCCACAGCATGGCTTGACAAGCGGTGTGTCAGTGCGCACCTGGGATCCGAACCTGCGAACCCCGGCCACCGAAGTGGAGTGCACGCACTTAACCACTACACCACTGGGCTGGCCCCGTGAACATTTCTAGACTGGATAAATTTTAACAAATTATTGTCCAAAACATTTCTGCCATCAGTATAGCGAAGTAAAAGTGAGCCTTGGAACCAAGACCTTCTGACTCTCAATCTCAGGCTTTTTATTCTATGCTAGATTTATGAGCCTTGGTTTTCTTATTTGTGAAATGGAGACGACCGCATCTGTCATGATCATGGGAATCAGAAGAACTGTGTGTTCAATAGATGGTGGTAGTTATTATCATAATGAGAGAAGGTTTGTTATTTAAAAAGCTGGCTGCAGAATTCCTCTTTGGAAATTGTCTTTCTTCAGTCACCCAGACTGGCCCCTGCACTGGAGCCCGGTCTGCCCCGGCCAGCTCTTCTGCTCAGTCTGCAGGCTGACGGACTTTTTCTAGCAGCTCCTACACAGTCTGAATGGCCCTTTTCTCCCTCAGTAACATGGAGGGATTTGTCACTTTGATAGTCAGCTGGTATTTGGACTTCAAGGGAAAATTAGCCCATGTCCTCCCTTCTCTGAGCCCCCCTACTTCCCCTACATGTCCAAGTTCTAAGCGTGCTCCAGGGTTCTACTCTAATGCCACCACCTTCTCAGACCTGGCTGGCATCTCCTCCTTCTCCAAACACCAGAGCGTTTATTTCCCCTCACCTCTCACGTCACGTTCTCTCCTGTGGTACAGACATCTGTTTGTCTGTATGTCCTGTGTCCTGTACGCTTCTGTGTGCTTCAGCTCCTTGAGAGCTTGGAGTAAGTCTTTCTTAGCACACAGAGAGCTAAGTAAGTCTTTCTTAGCGCTCAGAATATCTGCTGAATGAGTTAGTGTCTGCTAAGTGCCAAGCACAATTCCAGGTATTGGGAATACAGAGGTGAATTATCTTTGCATGATCCCCATTTGCAAAGAAACCTGGTCTCATATGGGGAGATAAATCCATGAAAAGATGATGCAAAAGTAGAAATACGTGCAGAACAGGGAGATGGCACAGAGGAAGACACAGTGATAAAGCCCTGGGCTCCACAATCAGACAGTTCGGGATTCAAGTCTTGGCTCTGCCACTTCACAGCTGTGTGACATTGGCAGTTACTTGACCTCTCTGGGCCTCAGTGAGAATAAAATAGCACCTACCCCACAGAGTTGTTGATGTACGTAAGGCCCCTGGCACAGTGTGTGGAAATAGTGGTGACGTAATAGATGAAAGCTGTCTCCCTTAAGGAGAGGTCAGGGAAAACTGTGCAGATGAGGGGCCGTCTGAGCTGAGCTTCTGAATAAAAATTCTGCAGGCAGACAAGAGACAAGGACTTTACAGGCACAGTGAACTGCGTGAATAAGCAGTTTATCATCATCCAAAAAACGTTTTTTTTTAATTAAAAAAAAAAAATTAAACGCAGACCCCGCCACTCATGGAGTTTCTGCTCCTTAGCATGGAAACCAAAGAATTCAGCAGGCTCAGGGCAGATTTTAACTCCGGAGAGGAGAAAATCAGAAGAGAATGCCCTTGAAGGAGGGAGGGAGATGTCAATAATCACACAGTTCTTTCTCCAGTGCTGCTGCAGGCTTTGACCTCGGCCACAGGGTAAGGCACCAGATTTAGGGAGGGCAACAGACTTCCCCTGAAGCAAAAGTAAGTTATTTTCCTGTTGTGCCCATCCACAGCGATACAAAGAAGCTTTATTCAGAGGCACCTACCTCCACACTGCCTTTTCCTCAAAGGAAACTTGTTTTGTTAGGATGGATTAGTCTCTTAGATAAATATTTGGCATTTCCTCTCACGGCAGTTTAGCAAGAGATGCAGATCCAGACATTAACTATTCTGCCCTCCTCCTCCCCACCCCCAGTGAGAGCCGCTTCCCAGGGCCTAAGAGGCGCCCTCTATTCTTAGAGAGGTCCAGAGGAGGGTTGGGCAGGTGGCATGGGAGAGGAGGGGGAGAGGTGCGGTGTATAGGGACTAGAATTCTGGAGGCTCTGCTGCCCAGTGCTTGGTGGCCAGGTGTGATTATGGAAACTGGAGGGAATCCCACCAGCCTGCTTCCTCCAAGGGCCAGGAGGGATTTGCGAGACTCTGGTGATAACTTTGGGGCAAGTTTTAGGTAACTTTAGCTGAGCGGGGACCATTGTCACTCGACATAAGAGAGGGTGTAACTGTGGAGCTTCCTCCTGCAAGGGGCACTCAAGAGAACTGTGAAATTCTGAATTCACGGCCAGACTGGCAGCCCTCACTTCATCCCTGGTGCCTCCAAGTGCAAGCCTCTCAGGGAAGCCAGAAAGCAGAAGCAGATAAGCAGCCAGAAAGCACCCAAGCAGACAGTAACAGGATTCGGTCACCGGCCTCATTTATGACTTCCTCCACTCCTTCCTTCTGCCAGCTCCCCGCCTACCCTCTTCCCTCTGTCCTGCCTGCTCTGTGCCTACTCTCAAAAGGAGAGTGAATGAACACACAATGACCAGAAACACAGGGCAGGTGAACTGGGCAGGCAGTCCTTGCTCTGAGCACACTAGGCCCTTCTTTGTGTGGGCTCTGGAATTCCTTGGAACGACCTTGGTTGGGGGACATGGCATTGCACTCTGCGTGGATCAATGGATGGATCGGCAGACCAAGAAATCACAAGCTCTGGGTGTCAGACCCATTTAACTCACATGAACCAAGAGCCTGAGGTAGGCTGGGACCAGAGTCTGGGTGAAATCCAAGATCTGAAGCCAGGGGAGGGCCTGGAGGAGCAGGAAAAGAAGCTGGTCTGTGTAGAGGTCAGCAAACTATGGCCTGGGGGCCAAATCCAGCCTGCTACCTGTTTTTGTACAGCCTGTGAGCAAAAGATGCTTTGTACATCTTTAAATGGTTGGGAAAAAATCAAAAGAAGAATATTTTGTAACATTTAAAAATTATATGAAATTCACATTTCAGTGTCCATCAATGAAGTTTTATCGGAACACAGCCATGCCCATCCGTTTATGTATTGTCTGCGCCTGGCTGCTCTTGTACAACAGCAGAGTTAAGTAGCTATGACAGAGACCATATGGCTCACAAAGCTGAAAATGTTTACCCTATGGCTCTTTACAGAAAAAGTTTGCCTACCCTCGCTCTTGTTCATTTCCATGCGGGTGTAGAGGAGGGGGAGATAATGCAGGTAAACTAGAAGGGAGCTTTCTGAGTTTCCAGTGTGCTTCACAGGTATCAGCCCATGTAATCCTCACAGCAGCTATGTGAATAACAACTGTTATCTTCATTTTCCACATGAGGAAATGGAGACACACCTGCCAGAGGTCACCCAGTTAGAAAGTGGTGGCACCCAGCTGGCTGTCTCCAGAGACCATCATGACCCAGAGCACAGTGACGACGACCCAGGGAAGGCAGATGCAGTGCTGCAGGAGGTCAGAGGAGAGCAGTGGCAAAGACGACGAAGCAAAGGGTAAGGTTCAGATGCACAGAGCTGTGGAGAAAGAGCCTTCCAGGTGGAGAGTGTTCCGTGGGTAAAGACACAGGGCTGGCAATGGATGGTATGTGCTGGGAATGGATGGTATGTACTGAGAATGGGAGGAGCTGAGCACGGGAGCTCTGGTTGAACAGACAGTCGGGGTCAAGCCATGGCACTCTCCAGTGCAGGGTGGCAGTGAAGAAAACAGACTTTGGGCCTAGGTTCAAAACCTCACTACACCACTTAAAGCTGTGTGTTTGGGGCCAGTTGCTTAATTATAAAAATAGTGTCTATCTCTTTGGGCAACTCAGAGGGCAAACTGAATTAATATGTGTAAAGTGTTCAGAAGGGCGCCTGGCACTTAATAAATACTACGTGTCGTTATTATTATGGTTATTGTTGTTAGGAACAGGATGTGACTGAAGACGGGCATAAATAAAGGCCTGACACATGAAAAATAAAAGCACAAGTAGGGACTTGTGCTTGGGGCACACTAAGTAGCAAGTGTGGGATTAGAGCCACGGGAAACCCAGAGGAGGCAAGCTGCTATGGAAGGTTAGATTTGGGGAACCCCCAAGGCTGTTGAGGGAGAAATGCAGAGAGTAGGGAGAGGGCCAGGGAAGGGGCTGAAGGTCACTCACACCCGTGGGGAGCCTGGCTTTGGGCCTAGGTCCTGATATACATTGTTAATCCTCACTACAACCCTCCCAAGTCGTCCTGTCAGCCCCACTTCACAGATATGCCAGTATTGTAAAAAGTATTTCAGAAAGTGTATCCTGAGACTGGCCACAGCCCCAAACCTGCCTGGCCCCCAGGTCCTGCACCCACTCTTGGCTATCAGTGGTCAAATTTCTCTGTAGCTATACGTGCTGGAGTCCTTTGGTGCCACGAGGCCTCCCTCACCTCTGCCAGGGGCAGAGATGGGTCATCACTGCCAAGGAGAGAGGAGGCCAGTGCCCAGTCCTGGCCCAGACCCTCAGGCAGTGGCTGGAGGGGCTCTCTGGTGTGACAGCTCTGCTGGAGCAAGTCTACCCGGCTGCTGGTGGTGCCAGGAACACCTGCATTCAGTGGAACCCAGGGAGGCTTGGGGTGGGGTGCAATTTCACCCCAGAGGGTCAGTGTAAGTATGAAGAGCGTGCTTACTCATGCAGGGTCTCTGGGCACTCCCTCTGGCACTGACCCTGACTTCCTCTGTGGCTTTTTTATGCTGCACTGTGCAGGCCCTTGTCCTGGGGGCCTGGCAGGGTAACAGAGCCTGTTCTGTGCCAAGCACGGTAGTGGTAGTGGGTATTTACATGTGTATAAAGGCACTTTCACTGGAGCTTGGGATTGAAGGTTCTGGAGTCAGAGGACAGACCTGAGGTTGAACCCTGGCTCTGCCATGTACTCTGTGACTGGGGGCAGGGGTGAGGCATGGTGCCTCCAGCTCTCTGAGCCTGTTTGCTCATCTGCAGGAAGGGGTAATCATGGAACCGACCTTGCAGGTTGTGCTGAGAATTAGACACAGGGAATGTTAGCTCATGATGGTCTCCTTCAGTCTTCCCAGCCTGTTTTACTGATGAGGAAACTGAGACTCAGAGATTTGCCCAGAGTTGGCAGTGAGCAGATGATGAAGCTGGACAGCCCAAGCTCAGGCTCTTTACCCTTGACCATGGCAAGAGAAGTCATTCTGCCTTGATGCAGCCACGTTGTGCACAGCTTTTCTCCCCATGGCCTGAAGGGCACGGGTGTACAGAGGAGATGCAGAGGTTGCGCGGCAGGCAGGGGCACCTCTGCTTGCTGCTCAGGCATCCAGGGGAGTAATGCTTTGGAAGAAGGGGCAGCCTGCTCGCTTTGTTATTCTGCTCCTGCCATGCGACAGATACTGCTTCCTAACTGTGGTCCCTACCTGTCCACGGACATGACCAGGGGTTTTGGGGGACAGGACCAAGAATGTCTCCAGTCAAGTCCTTGGTTCAAGGCCGGGTTCTCTTTAATGCCCGGCGGGTGTCACCAGCTGGCAGATTCTGTGGTGGTCACACGGCCACATGTCCACAGGGCCTCAGCATTCTAGGGCTGCCCTTTCCTCTGATACTCTCACCAGATGGCCCAAGTCTCCATCCCACACACTCCACAGAACCCAGCAACTTACCCAAGATTTCATGTAGATGGCTTAGAGGTTTTTTTAAAACTCCAGCTCAGATTTGCCTTTAAACCAGAACAATGTAATTACTGATACTAATGTGGGTCTAGATCATTTTGTGCTTTGTATGTTTATTTTTCTCTCCTTTACCACATTTTTTTCTTTCTACTTGTTTGGAGGTTAAATGCTATTCTATTAGTTTAAGGGTTTCCCTCTTCCCTGAGGTTTCTCAAGGTGTCCAGGCTGCCATGTCTGCCTGTCCCCTCTCACTCCAATTCTTGCTCCCATTAATTTTCCACTGTGCTCACTTTTTGCCTCTTGTTTTTCTTTCCCCCTTCTCTTCATACATTCACCACTAAGGGTGCAATAACCTTTTACTTAACCCCATAGGTAACGGGGTTGGGGGGGATTCAAGTTACTGAGCTTCTTAGAACCCCGTGGCCATGAGCATTTTCTCCCTGCTCACGTCCCCACTTAGGTACTAGCTGGTCGTATGTTGGGTACCCTCTAACTCCAGGTCTTCTCTCCCAGAGTCCCATCCCCTGCCTCTCACCATCCTGGACCACCCTACCTACCCTCCTGCTGTCACTAAGCCTACCTTGCCCAGTTTTTCTCCTTAGATTTGTTATCTGAACTCATGGTTAAATCTGCTTACCTGTTAACTCTCTCTCCCATGAAGCTCCCTCCACAAGGGGGTCCTATTCACTACTGTATCCCCAAGGTCTAAGGCTGGGCCTGGCACACAGCAGTGAAGACAACAAGGAGTGAATATTTGTTGAATAAATGGGTGAATGCTGGCAGCTGAGCCCACCTGTCAATCCCAGTGGAACTGGTGCAGTGAAGAGGAAGAGAGGTGTCCTGGGATCCCACCCCTACTCCAGGTGCAGGGGTGTAGGCTGCCAACCCTCTGGGTCCCAGAGACCCCACAGCTGAAAAACTGGACTCAGGGGAGTAGGTAGAGTAATGTACTAACATTTTTAATACAGTCTGATCAGATCAATTCACATCACGAGGTCAACCTGGGCTTGCTCACATGTGACACAACTGAGGTACACAATGTCCCCACCTACCAGCTCTCCTGACTTCCTGGCTCCCAATAGCATTGAAACCCCCTACCTCCCTGACCAGACTGGCATTTTTAAAATTTTGCATAAAACTATTTCTTCCATAGACTTCAAACAATTAACTAGCCAAGTTAATTATGGTACATCTAAACAAAGTTTAATACTAACCCTAACGTGTGACTGCGGTTTACAAAGAGCTCTGTATCACCTGGGATAGCTTTCAGTAGCAATTCACTACAACTGGTCCTAAAAAATAATAATAATAATAATAATAATTAGAGAATTAAAACCCAACAGCAAGTTGAATGGTTAAAATCACATAAGAACTGGAATTTGGGGTTGGGGTGTCCTCAATAGCTAAGCTTGTACTACTAGCAAAATGACAGCCTCCAGGCAGGGCTCAGGAAGGTCTGGGGCCCTCCAGGTCCAGGGTCAAGCTCAGGGGGCTCTCGGAGGACACTCACCCCATGGTCCATGGGATGCTGTAGGCTTCCAGCTTCCTTAAAAACAGTTGGGCATCAGCATTGTGTATGTGGGTAGAGACCCTACTGTGGCTTTTGTTTGAAGGATATGAGAAGGGGGAATGAGGGATTAGAGAAGTGGGAGGGGACCAAATCACTGAGGTCCCAGAATGCCATCAGGTGTGGGTTTTGGATGGGGGTCACTAAGAATTGAGCACCAGGAATTCCAGCTTCTGCCCATTAGAGAAACTGGGACTGGTGTTGCCTTGGAGGCCTATGTAGTGTTTTCTGCCCTTGTTCCCTACTGGGTCTCGCAGATATTTCTGCAGAGTATCAGATGAGAATCTATTTCTAAAGGCCATTGGGGAAATGGGTGGTGGAGAGGGATGGGGTGATAGGGTTGGGGGGGGAGTTAAAAACGAATAAAAATCTCTCAGCTACAGAACCAACCCAAAGACATCACTTCCCTCCGCATTCACAGCATTTCTCAGCAGTCCCCGATGGCTGTTTCCACGGGGATGCAGCATCTGCCTCACTTCCCCTCAGGCCCCATGGGCTGCTGGTCAACCTCAGGATCTACTAGAGACGAGGCAAACGCCGACTGAACAATCTGAAACCCAAAAGACTCCAGGAGAGACATGTTCTGCTGGGGAGAGAAAGGGGAACTGAGGGCAGGGCCCAGGTCCCCCAGGGGGCCCCCGAGGGCCCGGACGTGCACCTTCTGGATGTGTTTGTTCAAGTAGGACTTAGAGCGGAAGAAGCTCCCGCATTCAGGGCAGGGGTATTTCTTCTCCCCGTCAGACTCCATTTTGTTTTTGGGGACAGCCATGTCGCAGGAGAAGGAGCCATTGGTGCTCTGTTTCTCCGGCGTCTTCAGGTCGCTGGCGTCCGAGAGGTCACCGTAGGAGTCGGAGCTCTCAATCGGATCCTGATGTGAGCATTTCTGGCCTTCTAGGAGAAAACAAAATACAGAGGAGAGATGAGGCCAGGCTCTGGAGATGCCCCCTCCTGGAGGGGTTGTGAGGGGCCAGCTCACAGGCCTATGAAGGGCAGCCGATGGCCAGCCACTGCCCTGGCAGGACCCACGGAGGTTCAGCTGGTCAGTCGGGGAGCCTGGTGTGCCTAGGGGGGTGAGACAGCAGGGCCCTGGGGCTGCCAGCCTCCCTCGCCGTGGACTCTTCATGCAGGTGCACATGTATCGCTCACCACCATCTCAGCCTGCTTCAAGGAAGGGGGTACAGAGAGGGGACCTCCACTGCTTCTGCTGAGAACAACTTAAAAACCTCCAATTGCTAGGCACTCTCTTGGGTGCCTCTGAGGGTAAGACGGCTGTTCTGAGGATGCCAAGCAGGTATGTCAGTGGCCACACCTCCGCGCCAGACCGGCTGCACCCTAGCAAGGCAGAACCAGAGCCGCGAGGTCCTCAGCCTGGGCAGACCCCATAGATGGCTGCGACAGAAGCCAGTCCTTTCTCCAGTGCTGCAAACACAAGCCCTACCCTTACCACCTTCCTCCTGCCAAAACCCTTCCAGGGCCAAGCGGCCAAAGCACAGAGATTGAAAGCAACTTTGAACAACTCAGTCAGCTGGCTGTCCCCACGCAGGGCCCAGGATAAGCTGGGCCTCCAGACAACCCTCCCTGCTTTGCCTTGCCTGGCCCACACTGGAGTCCTCCACCAATCAGCAGCTTCCTGTCTGGGTTCAGAGAGCCATGCCAGGAAGGGAGGTTGTGATGGGAGCGTGGAGCATGCCATCTCTGCCATCTGCCAAGCCCCTGGCTTCATCCAAGGCAACAACAACTTGAAATACCAAGAACAACCTGAATCAACAAGTGAAGGTGGGGCCTAGTGAGCTCTATGCAAACCAACCCAAGTCAGAGGCAGTCCAGTAGCTCATTTATCGCCATGCATCTCACAAACGCAGCCAGAGGCCCTCCAGAAAGGGCCGCTCACAGAGACTAGTCACCCCTGTTGAGGAGGAAGCCAGCCATTGGCTCCCCCTGCCCACAAGGTCAAAGGAGAAGAGAGCATTCAGCCGCAGCTCCACACCGTCCTTGAAGGGCCACAGGCAATGGACAGGCCCAGAACGACTCATCATGCAGGGCTCCTCTTCCTGCCCTGGGCCCGGGGCATCCCTGGAGGGCTTCAGACAGTGGGGCTGGCCAGGAGCAAGGGAGGAGGGCTGGGGAGAGGAGGCAAGGACTGGATCTCAGCTGTGCCCTGAAGCCTCACTCACTGCCCTGGAGTGAGATACCCACTGTGACTCTTGTCCTGGAGGCCACTGCCACTCAGATCTCCGAGCCTCCTCGAGGCAGCCAGCCAGCTGGCAGCCTTCCTGCCTCCCCACACCCGGCCCAGCGCCCCCACAACACAGTCTGCGCAGAGAAGCAAAGTGCAGAGCAAGGGGTCGCTTGCCTTTGTTGCCATAGGTCCTGGCGCAGTGGAACGCTGCTCCCCCATTCGGGATGGGCTCCTGGTGCCTGGAGACCTGGGGAAGGGGAACACCGTGGTGGGTTTTAACATGGACCTTTAAGTAGGAGGCAGAGGAGAAACCTAAACAAGACAAAAGGAGATGAGATCCCGCGGCCAGCACAGAGATACTTCTCTGCTTCCCCCATGCCTCTCCTCTGGCCGCTCTGGCTAGCACTCCCAGGTCAGCTGCACCTAGAAGGGGCCCCCTTGTTGGCTCAAAAACAGCTGCAACCACAGGAGCCACCTGGCTCAGAATGGAAGGTGGCACTGTCCTCGAATTGGCTTCTCTGCAGAGCCCACTCTGCAAGGCTGCAGTGGAGGGCCCAGGCCAGCTGCCTGGAGAGATGGCCTGAGATCCTGCTCCTGCCAGGGTCAGAGGCCAAATGCCTCTAGGCTTGCTTGGTGCCTCAGTAATGAGTGGTTTGAGCGAAGTCCCAAAGCCCCAGGTTAGCAGCAGGCACCACGCCTAGAAACGTAGTCAGAAAAGCACGTGGGGCTCCAGGGCAGCCACAGGACTCCAGCCAGCAGAACGCCTGCTCAACACTTATAAAGGTAAACCGCACAACACACCAGATGGAGGCAAGGTGAAATCCCAGGGGAATGCCTCCAGGAGTCCCCTTTCTTCTGTCTATTAGGACATGTTCTATTCTGCTAACCTTCTCACCTTCAGAATTGCTGGATTTAGTAACTGTTTAGACTTTTTGAAGAACAATAAAAATAGCAAGTTATGTTAAAGGGGCGCAGTCATCTCTTATTCATGGTGGTCTTTTTGGTCCAGTTTTGGAGCATCCATCAGGTTCACTTAAGGAAGAAACAGGGACAATCTTTGTCTTTTCTGGCGGGGAGGGGATCCAGCCATCTTGGAGCTGCTACAGCCGAACCCAGATGCTCTGGTCACTTTGAGCCGTGAGATATCTCATGCTGGGAAGAGTAGATCTTGGGTCAACTTCCACGCCAGCCAAGAGTCCGAGGATGTGGAACCAGGTGGGCCGGTCAAAGGATTTTGACTTGAGTTTTGCAGGAAGGAGCTGTGACAGCGACCCCACCGTGGTCAAGGATCCAAAAGCGCCTTTGGCAGGAAACAAAGCTTTTTGGTGTAAGGCCCACTTGGGGCGCCAGTGCCCTGATGGTGTCGCTTTAATCCACTCCAGATCTGGTTGACACATTCTCAGGTACTTTGATTCCGTTTTTAAATTACAGTCACAGGACAACAGTGGGATCCACTACTAACTGGTCAGAGGCTGGAAAGAACTGCGCAATGTCTGCACAAGACTTGTTTAAAAAGATTCTGAATTGGCATGGCCTTTTGAATGCTGCTGGAACTGTAATAAGGGTTCACCTTTAGCAAGGGATGATGGTGCGCCAGGGCCCAGGGCACTGCATGCATTATTCTGTAGAATTCCCCCAAACGCCCTGTAAGCTGGGAATTATTATTCCACCTCTTTTATAGATGACGGGATAAGAGGCTTGGTGAGGTTAAGTAACTATAGTCGCATGTGCCGCTACTAAATGGCAGAGCCTGGACTCTAACCCCAGGACCACGTGCCACCAGAACTCAGTCCTTAACTACCCAGCAGCCTCTTTAATCATTTTTTTTTTTTTTTTTTGGTGAGGAAGATCGGCCCTGAGCTAACATCTGCCAAACCTCTTCTTTTTGCTGAGGAAGACCGGCCCTGGGCTAACATACATGCCCATCTTCCTCCACTTTATATGGGACGCCACCACAGCATGGCTTGACAAGCGGTGCGTGGGTGCACACCCGGGATCCAAACCCAGGCTGCTGCAGCGAAACGCGCACCCTTAACCGCTTGCACCACCGGGCCGGCCCCTCTTTAATCATTCTTGTGTCTTGGTCCGGGCCCTACCAACATCCATTGTACTTTTGCAACAGGTTTCATTATTCCCATTTACACTCGTGTATTTCTCTGCCACAATGGTGGACGAGAATGAAGCCGCTGGTAGACGGGGGCTGACCTGTGGGAAGCTTATTTAACAAACACTCCCCTGACGGTAGCAGGTGGTGGTTCTGGAGGGAAGAGGGGGACTGGGTGAATTTTCCTTTCCTTCCCGACATGGCTACTCCACAGACCTGCCTCGACCAGATGCTGGTGTCCCGCCCTGCCTGGTAGAGTGAGTTGTCCTGTGCTGTGACCAAGTGGTCTACCTGGGGCCAATCTGGTCTACCTGGAGACACACTCACTTAAGAGGGTCCCATAAAAATATTCCTAAGAGGGAGGCTGTAGTCAAGAATGGGAAAGAGGATCTTAGCCCTGTGCCCAGGGTTGGTGCTGTGGCCCCTGGCAACCAGCATGAAATATCAGGATTCTAATGATATCATGATGCCACTTTAGAAGGGAATGTTTTTCTTTGTTTTTTAAGCCTTTATGGGGCCTCTGAAGTGGTATGAAGACCTCTCCATGGCATACGAGAGCAGGTATACTGCAATCAAAGGTGATGGGAGAGGAGGAAAGGAGCACCAGGATTATTATATTTACTCCTGTGGGAAGAGCTATACCAGGGAAATACAGCAGACATTCAATGAAAACTTGCTGTGTTCTCCTGAGAAACAGTCTGAGAAACACGTGGCTGAGTCTTCTTGACTTTACCCCAGCTGCAGACTGTACTATCTATAGCAAAACCACACGGCGGGGTGGTAGGAGTAGATTCACAGCTGCCACTTAAAACCCAGAATTTAAACACAGAGCAACTCAGCAGCCAAGTGTTGGGATAACACAGAAGCTGAATTTCTGAGAAGAACACATCTTTGAAGCCAGAAATATTTAGCCAGAATTCTGAACTCACCTGCCCATTCACCACTGATTAATCAAAAAAGGCAGCATGATCTAGGCACCAGAATGATGGCGACACTGAGCAAACATATGACTTCACTACAATCAACAAGCCACCCTCCCTCACACTCCAGAGATAAAGAATTTATTACCAAAAGGCTACTGCTCCTCCATTGCATTTTCTTGCCTGGTATGCTGCGATCTGCACTCCAGAAGCAAATCCTCCCTCTGCAAGTTCCACATCCATGCAGGAGTCAGGGACTGCTTTCTCCTTGTCCAAACCTTGGCGGGGCCATGCTCAACTGAGCTGTGCTGGAGGGAGGCACTAAGTAGGTTTGTGTCAGCTCAGTAAAGGGGAATGGCAGGCTGTCTGTGTCCATGATTGGCATTGGTGACAACTTGTGTGCTCACCTCTGACTGGGGAGAAGGCTTCCTCGACCTTTTAAGCAATGATGTTTGAATCCAAATGCTGTCTCTGTCAAAGGCAGATTCTCAATAAGCTATCCCTCTTCCTCATACCAGTACATATGCATATATACAAAGACCCTGCTACAGAAATTTAAAAAGAAAGGAAGAAAATCATGGTGATCTACGAAGTCCTTCTCCCCTTCCCACTGTTTAACTCAACTGATTTCCTCAACTTGAAAATAAAGGAACAAGTTTTTCTAGCCATCATACTCCTTCCACTGCAAATTATTTTCCTCTACAGAAGGTATGACCCACATCCTGTTATGTCTCTAAGACAAAGACAAAGTCATCTGTCTCAAGCGTGGGGCTAGGGGAGCTGCCTCCCCTCTTTCCCATTCTTTATGGGCAGGAGCCGTTTGTGTGGCAAAGACTGAAAAAAGGCAGATCTATAGGTAGTTAAATTGATTGCTTAAGAATCAGTGGGATTGAAGGATCTCAAAGGGCACTTGGACATTCACCTGCTTGGACCTCAACCATCTGACCAGCTGGCTGATAGTAGCCTTTGCTTGAGCCCTTGTAGAGATAAAAACATTCATTTATTTGTGCAGCAACTCCTATATTCACAGCCTTGGTGACGGGCAGGGCACGGATGACCCAGAACTCTCTGCAGAGAACTCTGTGATTTCTGTCTCAGTGTCCTTGGTGTCCTTATTCTCTTCCCGGAAAAACTGCCTTCCTCCTCCTCTTTTTTGGGAGGAGGAGGAGTCTTTTCCTATTTCTGCCCAAGAAATGAGTCCAGAGGTAGAATCCTGCTCCTTCTTTTCTGATAAAGATGGAAATTGTTTTCTCTTTGTTCTGAGTACCAGGGTGGGTTGGACCAGAGGCCTCTTTTGTCTTCTTGAAGGAATGAGGCTTCCCGTTCTGATTCCGGGACCCAAAGCTGTTTAGCCTGTGATGCAGATCTAGTCTGAGCTTTTCTGAGAAAAGGTGGGCTTTGGTTTGACTCTTCTGGTGCCCTCACCCCAGTCATGCAGCCTGTGGCTGCTGTTCCAGTCGTTTTTACCAGCCCTAGGAAAAACAAATCCTGACGTGCACAAGTTGTTGGCTTTGCCACATCAGCTGTCTCCTAACTGGGTCGACTTCCCCTGCTGTTCCCTGCTGCTCTCAGCTCTTCTTTCCTCCCGAGCTGGCCCCTGGGGGCTGTGCCCTGGGTCTCCCGTCCAGGTCTCCCCCTCTCTGCAGTCTGGGCTAGGCTTTCTGAGTTTCATCCTCAGCATCCTCCTCCACTCTCACTGGTTTCCCACCTCTGGTCTCTGACCCCAGTTCTCAAGCTGAGAACTTCAACCTTGAAAACTTGACAAAACACCTGCTGACAGTGTATTGCAGCAGGTTTAGAGTAATCTGGGGGTGCTGTCAGGAAGCCAGGTTTGATGAAGCAAGAGAAGAAACCATCTTTTTCTAGAGCTGGGGCAGCCATGTCAAGATGGTCAGCTACAGCCTGATAACTCCCTGCATGCACAAGCCCACTGCTCACTACCCAGGGGAAGCTCCTGCCAGAAAAGGCACTACTGACACGTCAGAAAATAGGGCAGATGCTTAAGTAGCTTTTATTACCACTTCCCTGCTTTCACAGCTGGTTTCCTGGTAGCACAAACGTCGATATCCAATGGCCTTCAAGGCAAACCCCAGGTGTGCAGTCCCAGGGAAGGACCCAGCTCCAGGCACCAAGAACACTCAGCTACTCAGCAGTCTCCCTCCACCAGCAACCGCAGGGCACACGGAGACAGCACAGGCACCCAAAGATTCCAGCCAAGGACTGCAAGGGTGTTGTGCCTGGTCCAAGCCAGAGTGTCAGCGAGCCGTGTGTTTCCTAACACTGTCACAAAGTGTAAGGATGGGGCCTCCCAAGTTCGCAGCTCCATGTGGGGTTCAGAGAATTTCCACCTACCTTGTCTCCCGGGATCCTCACGACAACCCTGTGAGGTGGGCAAGGGGGCTGTTCTTAACCCCATCTAAGAGAGGAAGAAACTGAGGCTGAGAGAGGGGAAGGGAGAGCTCAAGGTCACACGGTAGGGTGAGGTAGGCAGGGCTTGGACTAAACACTGGGTCCCCTGGCTCCTGGGTCAGTGTTCAATCCACTAAGCCACACCGAAGACTTCCAGAAGCATTGGAACAAGAGTGTCCCAGAAGGTAGGACTTCCCAGCAGTGTCCCCACCTGGCCAAAGCAAGCGCACCGTGCAGAAGCATCCTCAGGCCCACCACAGACAGCCGTCCCGACCTTCAGCACAGATACGGCGCAAGCCTCCTCCACTGATGCTGCTTGCAAAACACAAACTTCAGCCCTTCTAACAGCCAACAAGCCCTGGCAGAAGCTCAGGGACAGGCCTGACTTCATCCAACACAACACCGGGGCCACAGAGCCAGACGCCACCTAGGCCAACCTCGGCCCCAAGCACGCTGCCTTGCTCAGAGCACCTTCCACTTTCCTCTCTCATCAAGGCCACAATCTACGTGGGTTTGGGATCTTTTCTGACCACTTGTGCTAGAAAGTTGTCCGTCTCCAGAGTAAACCTCCTTCCCTGCCTACTGAATTTCACGTGCCAGTGAATCAGCCAGCAAAAGCTCTCAAGCAGGACCCCTTTCTCTCCCACTGCTTGGGGCCTAATGCCTCTCCCACCAACCTCAGTGTTCAGTGGTATCTACAAACTGCATCCATCCTGCCATCTGAGCGGCAGATGTGTTATGGGCCCAGGCTTGGGAACAACATTCTCTCCTTCTGTTCCCACTTGCTGGTCTCCTGGGAACTCCCATTCCAGGCACCTCAAGTAGCTTGGGAAGAAAGGGGTGGCAAACAGCTAGCTGGGCTATGAAGGTATTTATCACTCAGTGGGAAGGGACGGCCGGCTGTGCAAAGAGTGGAGTCCGAGGCAGGGTGGTCAAGACATCCCCCGGCTTCTCATACAAGCTCAGCCCCCTCTGGAAGTGAGAGAGCGGCAGGGAGATTACCTCGGTTACAGATACTGCAGAAGTTGCTGGGCCCCTCACTGTGTTTCTTCAGGTGGTCTGCCATGTACGCTGCCCGCAAGTACTTCCCACACACCTGGCAGGGCACCTTGTCTTCATGACAGGCCAGGTGGGAGCGCAGACGGTCTCGGGTGGCGAAAGAAGCATTGCAGGTCTGAGGGCAGAAGGGAAAACAGGATGAGGTGAAGAATGGCATTCTACACCTGACTCCCCACCAAGCACACCATGAAGCAAAAACCGTTTCTGGCCTACACATGGACTCCCTGTATGAAGGGAACTTTAGAACGTGGCCCAGGCTTTCTCCCCAGGATGCCGAGTAGCTGCTCCTATTTCCCACAGTGCCTCCTCATGGGACACCTGAGTGGGAATTATTGGTTCCAAATGGCTGCCACCACATGCCCAGAATACAGCCCGCTAAGTTCTACGCTCCTCTAAAAAGGAAGATCAGGCATCTGCTCATTCCTAAACACTAAGAACTGACTTTAGTTGCATTGGCTATACGTGAATTTACCGAAGGGTTACTGATATATAAACACACCAGTCTTCCTGTTCTCTATCCTGGGTTTCCCCTTCCCCTTGTTGCTTTATACAAAGAATTCAACTGATTCACTTTATTCAAAAGTGACATTAGTCTTGGCCACAGGGAAATGGAAAGGAAGGGCAGGACAGAGCACTGAGATTACTCTTCACAATATTTTTTTTTTTTTTTTTTAAAGATTTTATTTATTTATTTTTTCCCCCCAAAGCCCCAGTAGATAGTTGTGTGTCACAGCTGCACATCCTTCTAGTTGCTGTATGTGGGACGCGGCCTCAGCATGGCCGGAGAAGCGGTGCGTCGGTGTGAGCCCGGGATCCGAACCCGGGTCGCCAGCAGTGGAGCGCGCTCACTTAACCACCGAGCCACGGGGCCGGCCGCTCTTCACAATATTATTGTGAGTTTGTATCGAAAGAGCAGCCCATACATGAGTGTCACTTCTGCTAATGCGAGAATTAGCAGAGAATGAGGATGGAGCCTTCGGGAGCACGTGTGAAGCACTGAGTTGGGGAAGTGCTAGTAATAACAAGGATGATGATACTACCCTGTGTGGACTGAGCACTCATTCTGTGCCAGGCAGGCACCACACTTAGCCTTTTAGAGGCACTTATGTCATGTAATCCCTCCTTACAGCGGCTCTCCGAGGCAGGCCATGTTATGACCCTCCAAGAGAGCGCGGCCATAAAAAGCTGTGGTGTGACTACCAACGCATAGCCAGGTCCCAGGGGATGACTCAGGAGCTAAAAGTCAGCATCAGCACCCTGGGAAGGAGCCCAGGTCCCCAAGCATCTCCTGTACCTGAGGACCTGACTCAGTCTCAGTCCCTGGCTCCCGCCAACATCCCCTCCTCAGCTGAGGCTCACAGAGGCACCCCAGCCTTGGAGGTCACAGAATGTCAGGAAAACCCTCAGCAGAGTTGAATCCAGTAACTTTCAAGCTATTTTGTTTCCATGGAGATGTTTCAGGGGTTCTAGTCAAGTTTGACTCATTTATTTTCTCTCTGTGTGCATTTACTGTTTTAGAACTGCAAGAGAAAGCAGCGTTCACCTTTAAGTGCCTTACAGATTGAATATTAACCCACTGAAGACCCACCACACCATTAACTTGCTAGAATGGAGCTGCTCCTGCCATCTCTGTTTAACAGAAGTATATCCTGAGATCCCGAGACCTCAAGGTAAGTGTCTGAACGCTGTCACCATGTATAAACATTTATCTATCTCCTTATTGTACAATCAAAGCAAGAAACAAATGCATGCGATACTGTGGAGGTAGAAGGTCCATATTACTATCCCAACCCCAAATAAATGTCTGTGGACATCAGAACAGGCCTTGCTGTTCTCAGTCACTATGTTTTTAAGTAAATGTTACAAATTTCAACAGAACAATTTATATTAATGAAATGGTGCTTTTATTTGTTTTATATATTGAGTTTATTCACTTGACAAATAAGGAAGCTAAGCTTAGAAAGTGATTTTCCCAAAGCACATAACTCAGCTACTAGAGAAAACAGCAGTCTAAACACCCTGCCACTGCCGGGCCAGTGTCCTGCCAAACCTCCCGGCTACCCTGAGGTCGTCTTGTCTCCCCTAGCCTCCAGCTGGGCAGACGGAGGCCTGAGAGGATACAAGGTGTCTAGAATGTGAATCAGCCCCTGATTCTGTGCTCTGACCCTCTCCAAACTCAGTCGGGGTAGCTTCTGGTGAGGGAAAGGTGCTGATACTTATTACCACAGTATACTTGGCAGCCAGGACTCCCCTGATAGGGAGGTGACAGGTTTGGTGCAGGGAAATTCGAGCACTTAGGTGACTCAGAAAGCATGATGGTTACTTGGTCTCATGGCCACAGGTGGGCCTTACCTCAGTCAGGGGCCTTGTGACCTCACAGGCCACAGTGGGGGGAAAAACTCTGAACCTTCCACCCAGCCCACCAGCCTGTAAACCAGAGCAAGGGCTGCTGTAAACACCCTCAGGAGAGAGGGGTACACTTGTCAATTTATCTGGAAATAAGAGCCGGCTTTGCCAGCCAATGACGGGAGGACCACCCTCCAATGATGAGAGGCAGTGTGGTCTATGCCTCAGAACTCAAAGGAACCAAATATGGATCAGGTGTAAGAAAATGCAGCTGAATGCCCACATTGATCCGTCTTCCACAGTCCCTGGGAGAGGGCGCCACTAGAGAGATATAAAAGAGATGCTTTGTTTCTCTTGCCAACCTTCTTTTGGGATCCGTCCTTTAAAGCATTGCCTGTCACACTTTGCCACCTAAAGATAATGGATAGCCAAACTTCAATTATCCAGAAGTGGATTATCCATTTGGGGGATTAGCTAAGCAAAATTAAAATCACAGACTGGGCTGACCTCCCCCACCCTGTCCTCCATTGATTATCTCTCAAGGAATGAAAGCTAACTTTAGCCTGAGCAAACATCATTAGGAATGTAAATCTGCTGCTGGGAAAAAAAAACACACAAACAAAAACTTGCACTGTGTTACAAAGCCAAGCTGAAGTGATTGTTGGCTTCTCTGTGCCAGAATTGACCCTTTGTGGCTGGAGTCCCCAGGGTTTTCTGGAAGAACTGTGAAAAGTGTACAAGTGCGAGTCTAGGCCTGCCAGAAGTTCAGACAACACAGAACATAAAGAGCCTGGTCATGTGACCCAGGAGAGCCGGGACAGAGAAGAGTGGCTGAGAAGAGAGAGACACATCTCAAAGAAGGGGACACCTAGAACCTCCATGCTGGGGCCATGCAGGAGAAGGCACTTCCCATCTTGGAGGCAGGGAGAGGACAGAAGGACCCTGATGGGACAAGGGCGAGCCAGCGGAAGCATGCTCAGATGGCTGGTGGTGCTCGGAACGGCCACCTGCCCACGGCCCTGTGCTTAGGCAGCCTACTATTGTTGCGAGGCACACCTGCCAGGTCCCGGCCCAGCCACCCTGAGCTTCGGTCACCTCTAGTCATCACCACTCAACACTGAGCCCCAGTCATGCTCCCTTCCCTCCCCTGCCAGTTTCTCCCCCTCCCAGACTTCCTAAAGCTCTTCTTCCCAAGGGTTGAGCGGCTCAGGAATGGGGCCCAAATGGTACGAGGGACACTCTTGCACACCCAACCATTGGTGGCCTTTAAAGTCTGGCAGCATTAGGAGGTGTCTTAAGCAGCCTTTTCCACAGCCCTGGAAAGGTCTAAGAGAAGCATGGAGGCCGAGTGCCACGGGCCTTGCTGGCCCCCTTCTTTTTGAGGGTGTCAGCTCCCTTATTCCCACTTCAACTCATTCCTTCTCTAATGAACTATCCCTCCAGCCCAAACCACCCCAACTTGCCCTTGAGAAGTGGGGCCACTGGAAGCAATGGAAGAGGTCTGAGCTGCTCCAGCCTCTCAGCTTCAGGCTCAACTCCACGTGGAGGAAATGTCCCAGCCCACTGCACTCATAGATCTAGCAGTGCCGGGGCATCTGGGCCGGTTAAGGATACTCAGGCCAAGCCCCAAGGAGACTTGTGTGTCACTGCCAAGCCTGAGGCTTCATGCCCCAACATTTGGATGGCCTTTTCACTCCAGCTGTGGCACCAGTCTCTGTAACTGGCCCCTTTTGTCCTCTGTGACATCAGGAAGGGCCAAGAAGTATAGCCTGTGCCCAGTTCCACCAGGGGCCCAAATAACCAATTCCCAGAGAGCTGTCTCTTCACCTCTGATGCTTTCAGAATACACACCATGCAAAACATATGCCCCTGCTGTTTAACCAAGCCCAGGCACACCTGGCTGGCCAGCCCAGAGCGTGAGAGCCAGCATGTCTTCACCTGCTGGGTCATCGTTACAGAGTTGTGGCTATGGAGCTGGAGGTGGGGCCAGGAGGTCTATGAGAGTGTGTGTTGAGGGGCAGGGCAGGATCGGGCTCGTACACCAAGGGACAATGATGTCAGTGTTATGACACAGACCAAGGACAAAACACACAAAGCCTCAAATGTTAGAATGAAAACTTTTATCATCACTCCTGTTATCCACGTGGAGCCTGTGGGGGCTAAAGGGCACGCCACTGGGATCCGAAAAGGGTCTCTATCTGCTTTATCAGCCCTCAAAGCCATACATTGGGGTGACCCAAAATAAAGCTACTGGTTAGTCTAGTTCCTGAGCAGACCTGCTAATAAACCTCAAAAACACAAAAGTCTAATTCACTAGCCAGAAATGAAAGCAGGACCTGTCTGAGTGGGAAGGGGAGAGGGCAGCACAGGTTGACCCAGTTGGAGTTGTACCAGTCTCCTCTGGAGGGGTAGTTACTCCTTGAGTGGGGGGAGGGGTAGCCAGGTCCCATTCTAGAAACCCCACACCTTAGGGGAGGTGATGCCAGGAGAGAGAAGCATATAAGCCAGGGGCTTAGTTCCTGGGAAAGCACCAACCTCCAAAATCACTCAGGCAAGGACAGACACCTAGGTGTACTATCTGTTAAAGGGGGGGAAAAAGGCAAGAGAGTCCAGAAAGAAACCTGGAGGCTGTGGGGGGACCCAGAAAGGAGCTCTTTGCTATCCCCGTCTGGGGTCCCTGAGCTGGGTAAAACTCCAAGTCATCCAGGGAGGAGCTGGGCATGGTGGGCAGGAAGCACCTGCTGGCCTCTCCCAAAAGCAGGGGTCTCAGAGCAACCGCCACTCCTGTTCCCCTCCACAGAAAACCCTCTCCGGGGAGGCCCAGGCTAGCCTACAGGCCACTGGGTAAAGGCCCGGCTGCCCTCTGGGGCAGTCCAGCCCTGCCTCAGATATCCCGGCGGGGCTGGGCAGAAGAGAGCGTTGCTGGAGTGTGCTGGGCCCAGGTTTTCGAGGGCTGGGAACGATTTTTTTAGAGAAAGGGAAAAGGCGGTGTCAGGAACCGAATGGGACGACCTCCACAAAGCAGGCTGGGCAAAGTCCCATGATGGCAGGTCGCTAGGAAGAGATTCCAGGGGCGGCAGGCCGCTGCTGCTCCCAACCCACACCTGGAAAAAGGGCAGAGAGTGCAGGTTACCCCCCCAGGCCACCGGGCACGCCCCCACTGCCCTCTGGGCTCCTCCTACTCTGCCGGGCTGCTCAGCACACTACCTGGGAGAGTCAGAATGTGCTCCGTGATGAGAATCAGAGACAGAGAGAGAGAAGGCAGCGAGGCACAGACGGATCCCAGCAGGCCCACCCCTGGGTCGCTGTCCTCGAGGGAGGCCACCTAGCCTGGCATCTGTGAACACGGTCCACGCCTGGCCCCTGGGGGCTCTTTGCCCTACCTGCAGCACGTCCATCCCTCCCTAGAGGTCTCTCTGAACCCTCCTTCCTTGCCACCAACAGGATAAAGAGAAGAAGGCTACCCTACCAGAGGTTGCAGTAAGCACCCCACAACTCTATCTCCCCCTCAGATGGCAGGAACTTGGCATGGGAGAGGGGAAATAATCAAGGAGAAAACAAAGGCGTGCTTTCCATCCACACAGGAATGCTCAGTGGCCAGGAGAGGAAACTCAATTTTCTGGGCACCACAGATATTGTTCAAGCAGACAAACCAAGGGTGAGAATCTTGCCCAGCCTTCCCTACCTGCTGCTACAAAAAGAGCTCACAAGGAAAGGAAACCACCTTGCTCTCCGGTCCTCAGAAGCCATGGCTGTTTGCACACGTGGCTCAGGATGGGTTAAACAGGTGCCAGTGCTCAGAGATGAGACCACCCACTCCTACCTCCTTCATCTCCCCCTCCCTCCCGCCGCTGCCTCCTGCCCTAAGCTGAGGGGACCCAGGAGCTCCAACTCAAGTCAGGGTGCCTGGCAGACAAGGGGCAGAGTTGTTGACTGGACCACCAGGAGCCCTTTACAAACTCTTCCCTCCCCGCAGTGGCCCCTGCAAACTGCTGGGAACCAGAAGCCGGGCCCAGTGGAGTGCCAGTGTCCCCAGGACGACACTTGTGTGATGTGGCCCACCATCCAAGGAGCTGGCAAACACCGGGAGAGGAAAGCCAAGCAACAGAGTGAAGACAGAGACGGGGTGGGAACCAGGACCCAGCAACCAGGAAGGAGGGGACATCAGCGGTTGGGGGGAGAGGGCCAGGGGGAAGAACAAAGGAGGAGAGCAGACGGAGGGTGGAGGGACAGAGGGGGAGGTGTGCAAAGCGGTGGTCAGTCAGCCGGCCCAGCACACACATCAGCTGGCGCATGGCCACGGCTGTGAGAACAGAAGCATTCTCTTTCAGCCCATCTCTGCCCTGGCCCAGCCCCTACCTGACACTTGTGAGGCCGCTCAGAGGTGTGCACCTGCTTGATATGTCCGTTCAAGTGATCGGGCCTGGAAGAAAGAGAACCAAGAGAGACTTTAAAACAAGACCTCAAAAGATGGGGCTACAAACTTGGCCACCCCCCCCCCACACACACACATACACTGCTGAAAAGGACTCTCTCTCCCCACCCAGCATGACAAAGACCAAGCCACCACCCAGCTCTGGTTCCACAGGCCCAGGCCTCTCTGCCCTGGTTTTCTCTAGAGGGGGAAAGGAAGTGAGCATTTGTCTCTGACCTTGCCCACCCACCCCCTCCACCAGAAACTCAATGATTTTTAGGACCCGAGGAGGTGGCTTTAGAATGAGACAGGGCTGCCTTGCTGCAGCCTTTCTGGGAAGGAGTATGTGAGATTCATTGTCCAGACTAAAGCCCCTTAGAAACTCAGCATTCCCCTCCCCCAGCCTCTCCCGCCAGGGCAGCCAATGAATGCCACCCGGATGGAATCCAGTCCCCAGAGGCCAAGGGATGGAGCCTTAAATCCTCAGCTGGGCTGGTAAACCAGATGCCCGCCAGAGCAGGTGGGCAGGGGCTGCCTGACCGGTAAGACTAGTTCCTAGTTGGGGCCCCTCTGAGGGAGTTCTCCATCCCTAGGTTCACACACACAACGTCCTCAGTATCCAGGCAAGTTAAAACCAGCCTTTTCTTCTGAATATTCTCTTAAGAGGAAAAATAAAAAACCATCTGCTCCCAGACAAGTGCTTAGTTCCCGATCAGGCTCACTAAAAAGCAAATGTAACAAGGCATCCTGCTTCCGTTTCCTCTCTGTCCTGAGAACATAAAGGGATCTGTGGGTTCACTTAGGCTCTGGAGCCACCAAGTCAGAGCAGATCAAAGATTTCAGTGTTAAAAAAAGACTCTGGGTGCCCTGTGATTCTGGGGCTGTGAGGGGCAAACCTGAGTCTACTGACATGGCTGGTGCTCTGTGCTGGGGGATCTGGAGGCACGGGAGTGTAAAGAGTCCCAGACGCACTTGTTTCAGGCCCTCCCTCGGCAGCCATTCAAGCGGGGAAAGTCGCTGGAGGAGCCCAGCCTCCCGCCCCCAGAGGGGGCCCCACGCCTGGTGCCGGAACACAAAGGGAGCCCATGGAGAAGAATAGTGAGGCCCGGTGGCCGTGGCTACTGAGGAATCTGGCCCCTTCTCACAAGGCCCCAAGGAAGAGAGACAGTAGGGCACACCTAGTGCCGGAGAACTTCCCTGAGGAAAGAGAAAGCAGCTCTAGGCTACACCATCTCAAAATCACGGCCATTAAAACATTCTTCCCAAAACCTGACATGGCCCTGTAAGGTCAAGCGACCCCCACATGTCCCACACCCCCTGATCTTGGCAAAGAGCTGTCCCACGAGCCAGGAATGGGACAGGTCATGGGAGGGGCACCATTCCTCACCTGGAGAAGCCTTTCCCACAGCTTTGGCAGATGTAGGGCTTGCCCACGGACCCATCATGGGACCGCACATGGTAGGACATGCGATCTTTTCTCTTGAACCGCAGCCCACACACAGGGCAGGAATAGGGCTTCTCCCCGGAGTGAGAAAGCTTGTGCCGATTGAGATGGTACACATCACGGAAGATCTTGCCGCAGATCTCACATGCCACCTGCTTCCTGGTCCGGCTCCTCTTTCGGGGGCCATCGGGGTCCTCAGAAATGGGTAGCCCATTCTCACCCAGCCTTGGAGGAGGAAGGTCGATGTAGCCCAGCTGGAGGCTGGTGACACCATGCTGGGCCTCGTGCTGCCGGAGCCTGTTGGCATCAGTGAACACCTTCCCACACAGGCCACACGGAAGGATGCCTGCCTCCCTCAGGCCCCCTGGGGACCCGAACATTGAGTCCAGCAGGTTGGCCTTCCTTGGACGGCCCCGACCTCGCTTGCCAGTCAGGGGAGGGGCACTGGATGCCACATTGGGGAATGGGGAAGTCAGCAGTTGGGGGGATAGGGGTCCAGCCACCATGGGCAAGCGGTCCACCCCAGGTAACACAGGCAGGGAGGCTTGGCCCGCAATGGCTGCACCAGCCGCCCGGGCTGCCTCCTCCTCGGGCTGCATGCTGCCTGCGATGCCATTGCTGTTGGCTGCCAAGGCTGCCCCGTTGGTCATGTCCAAAGGGAAGCCCAAGTCGGAGGTCCCAGGGGGACGAAAGAGCATGATGTCGGCCCGGGCAGGGGGCACCAGGATCTGCACATTGGACTGTTTGATGACTTCCTGGCAGATCTCAATGACCGACCTCATCAGCAGGAACTTGGCGGCCGTCATGAGCTCAGGGAAGCTCTCCAGGCGAACCACGATGCGGGAAGTGTAGGCAAAGTCCAGGATGTCTCCGAACACCTTGGAGCTGATGGTGTGCATCTCCAGCTCCCGGCTGCCCCCAGCCCCGCCGCCCGGGGCTGCCGCTGCGCCCCCCACGTCAGCAGGACCCCCGTCCGCAGCTCCGCCGTCGCCCAACTGGGCGCTGAACACAGACTCAAAGTACTCGCTGCAGGCGGCCAGCACGGCGCGGTGCGCTGGGAAGCTCTCGTCGCCCACCCGCAGGAGCACGTCGCAGAAGCGCCCGCCGTTTTTGCGCTGCTGGTTCAGGTTGTGCAGCATCTCCGTGCTGTGCCTGCTCACCTGGTAGGTGTAGCAGCCCGACGGGCCGCAGGAAGCGTCGTTCACCCGCTCCATGGCCGCCGCCCCCTCCCCACAAACCGGGCCGCGGCACTTCTCCGCCCCCCTCCCTTCCCCTAGGCAGCGAGAAGCCGGGCGCAGAGGACGTGTCTACACTCCCCACACGTGCCGGCCCGGGGCTCTGTAGTCTCGCAGGTGCGCGAAGCGCACACGCCCCCTGCCTGGATCGGACTCTCTAGACGACAGGGCGCACCACCCCCCACATAGCTGCCCCCACCCCTGCTGAATCGCGCGCTCCTCTCTCCTCTCTGCCCGCCTGCCTCCCCTTCTCGCTCTACCTCCGGGGGGCACACGAGCAAAGAGGTGCGCCCCTCCTGCAAACGCGCCTGCCACCTCCCCTCCCGCCCGCCAGGCGGCGCCGGCGCGCAACAGAGAGGGGCGCGCGCGGGGAGGAGGAGGAGGAGGGGTCTGCCGCGCAGGCGCGCGCGCGCGCGCCGCGGCTTTTCCCGGGCCCGCTGGGGGCGCGCGCTGCGTCCCCTGCAAAGCGCGAGCCGGGGCGGGGGCGCCGGAGCGGAGGAAACAAAAGGCGAAGGCGGCGACGGCAGGGCGCGTACGGGGACAGCAGCGGGGGCCGGGTCCCGAAGCCTGGCGGGCGATGGCGGCGGCGAAGGCTGGAGCGGGCGGGCGGCTGCGGCGGCGGCAGGGTGGCCCTTCCCCGGGCCAGGCGAAAGCGGCGGCGGAGCGGCGGCGCTGCGGCCCCGGGCTCCGTGTGTTCGGAGCGGAGGAAAGATGGCAGCGGCTGCACTTCCTCTTGCACTTTCACCCCTGGGGGGAGGAGAAGGAGGGGGCGATACCAACAACACCCCCCCCTCTCGCTTGCAGGGAAAAAAAAAGAAACGGCGAGCTCGGCGTGGGGGGCCCCCCGGCGCCCCCAGCCCTGCACGTGCGCACCCGGATCCCTGGCCCGGGCCGCCCCGCGCTGCAAACTTTCCACTTTCTTTGTGCCGAGCGCCCCCCCCTCACCCAGCTGAGGATGCACGTCCCCCCTTCCCTATTTATACACCCCCCCCGCAGCTCCGCTCCCCCGCTTCCTGCCCCCTCCCCATTCCCCAGCTCCGCCAATGCTAGCACAGACTGAGCCCCCGTCCGGCCCCCGCCTCCCCACCCCGCCCGCGGGGCCGGGGGCTGCAGTCTCAGCCCCCCCGGACCAATGCAAACGAAGCGCCAAGCCAGCAAACCAGCTCCCACTGCCCCTCCCTCCCCGCTGAGAGTGGCGGCGAGCAGACGGGGCGTGGGGGTGGGGGGCCAAGGGGTGCAGGTCTGGGCCCCCCAGCCTCAGCTTGCGATGCGCACCCGTAAGTGGAACGGGCATCGGCTACCCTTCGGAGCGCCCCTTTGATGCGCGGAATGTTCGGAAGTCGCTTGCGACCCCCTCCCCGCTCCCAACCCCAGAAGGGGCCCGGCGTCCTGGCTGGGGGGAACCTCTGGAGCTGCTTCTGCCACCCCCGCCCCCCGGGCACTGACCGAACCGAAGGGGCTGCGGGCCCGAGAGAGCTGGGGAGATGAGGCCATCGTCCAGCTTCTCCCCCAAACCACCATCGAGCTTTGTGCCCCGGGAGCGGGAAGTCACCATCTCAGGGAGGCGACAACATAGAGGAAAGGGCGATGTACAAGAGCAGGGATCCTCGCAGCCCCCAGGGAAGTGGGGGTGCTGGAGGGTCCGAGGAGCGCTGAGGCCGGGAGCATCCCCAGCGCCCGAAGCCCAGCGAGTCGCCGAGCGCTCAGGCCATGGGCCCTGCCGGCAGGCCTGGGCGCTTTGTCCCCGGCCGGCCCGGGGATGCTGCCGCGCGCGTGTTGGAGACCGAGGTTCGCCTACTCGGGAAGCTCTGGCGGCCGCCGCCGGCAGCCTGACTTGGAGCCCTGGGCTGCAGGCACCGCGTGTGCGGGCGGGAAGTTCCCACAGTTGCAAAGAGGAAGCGAAGTATGTGTTCCAAACTTTCCACGGTTCCAAACTGAGCGCTTCCATTAAGAGAAGCGATGTGTGGGGAAAAGCATTCTGGGTATTAGCATGCAAATGAACGGGCCTGGCTTCCAACTCCGCTCGGGATTCCCACCAACGCGCGCCTGGATTGTGCTGCGCCACGCGCGCCGGGGGCTTCCGGGCGTGGCGGCGCGGGAGGACCCGAGTTCGGATTCGAGACCCTGGCTCTCTGGTTTTGTGTTCTGGTGCCAGTCACTTGGCTTCTCTGACCTTGAATTAAACAGTTTTTTAGTACGGGCAGCAGCACCTGTCTCGTGAGGTGATGAGGATTCGAAGGTCATGGCTGCACAGCACCTAATTCTGTGCTGGGTCTCTCTCTTTACACCCCTCCCCCCTTTCTAGAGCGTAGTAGGTGCTTAACGCCTGTTGGAGAGAATAAGTGAAGCTTAGAGACTTGAAAGTTCAGAGATTCTTGGGCAGATTCCTGGAACCGGCAGTTTTGTGTTTGAGAGTGTTACTGGGAGTAGCCACAAAGAAAGAAAAGGGACCTGATTATTGAGTGCCTATGCTATACACACATTTTCTCTCCAAGTTATAGATATTCTGCCCCTGAAGAAACAGGAAAATGAGTGACTTGCCCAAGGCCACACAGATAGCGGTGGAGCCAGGAATCCAACCGGTTAACTGAAAATTAAGGCAGTGTACTCCTCCCTTACCGGTGGCTTCTGAACTCCCTCAGTGGCTCCACATGAACCAGAAACTGGCTCTCAGTCTCCCGTGCTTAGAAAACAGGGTGCTGTGATGAACATAGGCTTCCTCCCAGACGGTTCACCCTATGAAGATGGGTTCACAGAGTACTCTCAGGACCGTCATCCACAGTGCTCTGAGGAAAGCAGGGAAGATGCATCAGCCCCATTTTGCAGATAGGAAGCCTCAGGCTCAGGGAGCTTGAGTGAGTGGCCCAGGGTCCCACCATGGGGAAGGGGCCAGAGACAGGTCCAGATCCCAGTTCTGACCCCAGGTGGGAGCTTTTTCCCGCTTGTCACCTTGGCACTGTGGTTATGAGGGAGGCCTGTGATCTCTCACCTTCATCCATAATGGGACCTGCAGTCTTGCCTGTCTCAGGCTCCCAGGATTCCATTCTGTAACCGCAGGCTACAAGGCATGCTTACAGGACACACTTCTTTCTTTTTTTTTTTTGTAATTGAGGTGAAATTCATATAACATAAAATTAACCATTTTAAAGTGTGTAATTCAGTAGCATGTATTACATTCACAATGTTGTGCAAACAATACATCTATCAAGTTCCAAAACATTTTCTTTACCTGAAAAGAAAATTCTGTACCCATTAGGCAGTCACTCCCCACTCCCCGCTTCCTCCAGCCCCTGGCAACCACCAATCTGCATTCTGTCTCTACGGATTTACCTGTTCTAGATATTTAATATAAATGGAATCATACAATGTTTGATCTTCTGAGTCTGGCTTCTTTCACTTAATGTTTTCGAGGTTCATCCACATTGTAGCACGTATCAGTACTTCATTCTTTTTTTATGGCTGAATTCCACTGTATGGATATGCCACTTTATCCATTCATCCATTGATGGCCTTTGGTTATTGTGAATACTGCTGCTATGAACATTTTATGACGTACTTGTTTCAGTACCTGTTTTCAATTCTCTTGCGTATATAGCTACCGGTGGAATTGCTGGGTCATAAGGTAATTCTATGTTTAACTTTTTGAGGAACTGCCCAACTGTTTTCCACAGCAGCTCCACCATTTTACATTCCTGCCACACATGTCAAATAAGTAATTTTAGAGCTGGTCAAACCTCCGATTTTATGAATGAACATGCTGAGGCCCAGAGAGGTTAAGTCCAAGGTCTTGTCCAAGGTCACACAGCAGGGTCCAGACTAGAACGAAAGTTTCCTGAGTCCCTGGCCTTCTACCCGCTGAGAGCCTTCCAGCCTCCTTCAAAGATCCAAACTACCTGCCTGAGCATTTATTGATTGATTTGGCAAACCTATCCAGTGAACAACTAAGTTAACCATGTTTATGTAGCTCCTTCTTTTCGCTCAACATCTGTTGAAAGAGCTCATCACCATGTTCCCAATTTCCAGCTCGCACCTTGAAAAGATGCAGAGCTCACAGTCCCTGCTCTGCCTCCTGCTGCTGGCCTCTTCTGTTGCCATGGACACCATGCACCTCCCTTATGGCAATGCACCAGCTGGACAGTGAACTGAGAGCATCCTTGTCTCCCAGGCTAAGTGGAGCTGTCAAGGTTATTCGCTCACTAGATCCGTATTTACTGAGCACCTACTAAGCACCAGTTTTTTTTGGTTTTTGTTTTAGATGCTAATGATACAACAATGAACAAGCTAGACCGAGGAGCCCACAGCCTAGGGGAGAAGACAGATAAAAAACAAGGAAATAAAAAAGGCTTCTCCTGGCTCCCCTCCCCAGTTCTTCCAATTCTCCCATCCTTCCAGGCCCTGCTCAAATCCCACTTCCCTTGTCCTCTCCACGAGCCCAGATCCAAGTGATAGCTCCTCTCAGCTCTCCCAGCACTTGTTTTTCTGATTGCAAAAGTGATGTGTGCATTGCAGAAAATGTAGAAAAATACATGAAAACGCAAAGAAAAATAAAAACCCCCTATAATTTCACCACCAAGAATTAAGCACTGCCAATGTTTTCTTCTGGTCTTTTGCCCTTTCTACATATGTATAATGTTTTTGTTTTTAACATAATTGCATCTATTTTATATACTGCTTTATAATCTTCTCTCATAACAAAGTATTTTCCTCCAAACACATTTGAAAGTTACCCAAGGGTGGGGACAGGACATTGATAATAATAGCAAACATGGGCCGGCCCTGTGGCTTGGTGGTTAAGTGCGCGCGCTGCAATGCTGGTGGCCCGGGTTCGGATCCTGGGTGCGCATCGAGGCACCACTTCTCCGTCCATCCTGAGGCCGAGTCCCACATACAGCAACTAGAAGGATGTGCAGCTATGACATACAACTATCTACTGGGGCTTTGGGGGGAAAAAATAAAATAAATAAAATCTTTAAAAAAAAAAAAAAAACAGCAAACATTTGTTGAACACTGTGCCAGCCGCGGTACTGAGTGCTTTCCTTGGTTTACCCTCTGTAATCCTTGAAACACCCCTGTGAGGCACCTACTCTGGGATTCTCATTTTACAGATGAGGAAACTGAGGAATGGCCGGGTGAGGAAGGGAAGGGGATGGCCCAAAGTGTGTAAGATGGAGGGGCACCTGGACCTCCGTTGGCTCCTGGGGCCTTCCCCACCAACCCAGTCCAGGCTTTGTTGAGTGATTGGCCATGAGCCAGGGACCCAATCAGAGGAGGTGATGGAGGGAAGCACTGGAGAGGGGCACCCTCATTTCTGCCAGACAACAAGAAACCACCGCATTTGCCTTTATCATGCTTGCTCAGAAGGCATGTGAACCCAACCCACCTGCTTCCCTGACTCTCTTTAATGTGGGGCTGTGTTTAGCTCCCGAATAACAATAGCGACGAGATCATTCCTTGAGCAGTCAAGGCACTTCGTGCAGGAGCAGAGCTCAGGGTTTGGAGACAGAGAGATGTGAGTTCAGATTCCAGCTCTGCCCCTTGCTAACAGTGTAGCTTTGGGTGAACTGTGCCAGAAGTTTCCTTAGTGCCCGCAGCCTTCCTCCGAGGGTAGGATCATTGCCCCCTTTTTATAGGTGAGGTAAGTGGGAAGTTAGGCAGTTCGTCCAAGCCGGCACCATGGCGGGTGGGGTCCAAATTGAGCGCGGTCCTCCCTGACTCCATCGTCCAGGCTCTTTCCACTGAGCCCTGGGCCTCTTTTCTTTTGTGACAATTCGGTTTCCTTTGTGAGGGGACAACTATGCAGATCATCTGCTGGGTCTGGAGGCCCAGTTCTTTGAGCTTCGTCAAGGATCCTGCAAGAGGCACAGGCTCAGGAGTTCCTGCCTCCCGCCCCCACCCGAGTTATCTCGGTCCTCTGTGCTGTGGTCTTCGGGGCCTGACAGGGACCCTGTGGGCCACAGTTTATCAGCAGCCATGTTTCCTGCCTCTTTCTCACCAGCAGGACCTTAACTCTCTCTTTTTCAGTTCATCAGGAACAGAGAAGAAAAATATCCTCATATGCAATTGTTTTATAATTTCTGTATGCAAATTTATGAGGGTTTTCTTTTTTGTTCCTGATTAACTGAAGGAGAGTTAAGGTGCCCCCGGTGACACGTGGCAGGAAATATGGCAGATGATAAACCATGGCACACACGCACACACGCGCACACACACGTGAAAGGCAAATGACCAACTGAAGAAAATTGGCTACATATGACAGAGAAAGTGTCAACATCTTAATACAGTATGGAAAGAGTTCTTAAAGATCAATTAAAAAATAAACACCCAGAAAATTAGGGTATTTGTTTTACTGCCTTATAGGCATTTTGTGAATTTGAAGATTTTAAAAATAAATTAATTAATTTAAAAAAAGAACTCCCTACTGCTCAACATTGGGATGTATAAAAAGCCTCTGAATTGTGCGCTTTAAAATGGTTAAAATGGTGAATTTTACGTTATGTGAATTTTACCTCAATTAAAAAAAATTTTTTTAAAGCATACCCTAAAGGAAAAAATGTGCAAAGGACACAAGCAGGCAACTCTCAAAAGAGGAAATACAAATGGCCTATAAAAACCAAAGATTATGTCCAACGTACTAATTGGTCTCTGTTTAAATGCGGCTTCTTCAAAGAGGCTGCCCCAGACACCCTAAGTAGTTAAACACTTCTGTTACGTTTCCAATAATGCCCTCACCTTCCCCTTTCCTCTTTCACAACACCTCTGACACACTACTTCTCAAGGTAATAATTACCTCTTCAATTATCTTCTTTCTCACTAGACAGAGGCTCCAATAGCAGGGACCCCTGCTATGTTGTCCCCACAGTGTCTCCATTGTCCAGCACAGTGCATGGCACTCATCAATATTTGTTGAATGAATACATGAAAAAATTATTTTTGGCTATCAAATTGTCAAATATTTTACTAACTGCCATTATGGCTGGCAAGGGCCCGGAAGGACCCAGTGTTCTCATACCCTGCTGCTGGGAGGGTACCTTGGTGCAACTTTCTGAAAAGTCGTCTGGCAATATGTTGTAAAAGCCTAGGAAATACACTTACCCTTTGATCCAGCAATTTCATTTGTGGGACTCTGATGAAATAGGCAAGCTGTGTTCCAAGATGCAGGTTCAAGAATGTTCGCTGGAACGCTGTTTCTAATAATGAAAACTGGAAGCCGTGTAAATATCCAGCAGTGGGGGTCGGTTGCGTGAACAACGGTGATGGTGCTTGGGTTGAATTAAGCTTTTAGCTGAAGATTCTGGGGTGATGTGTGGTCCAACCAGCAGCCCCTTTTGAGCACTTTGTGTCTGGACAACCGGACTGTGAGAAGGCAGAATAGTCCCTGGGTCACTCTTGTTCCCCAGCCCTTGGTACAGGACACAGAGCCTGGCGCACCATCGGTACTCAATACATTTCATGTTTGTTGAACTGAACTGACCTCAATGGAGAGACCACAAGACGTGGGCAAGGATGACCTCCCATGGATGTCCATACTGGGTCTCTATCTCAGGCTTTTCTCAGAGCACTGCCCTTCTCTGAACCTGTTTCTTTATCAATAAGCTAGATCAAAAATGGTACTGTCATTATTACGGTTTGCCATGGAGGTAGTCGGCCCAGCTTGGATGCAGCCAAATTCCACACAAACTGAATCTTGACCTAGTACTCATCCTTGGGTCAGGTAAGATGAAGAAAGAGAAAAGATTCTATCATTTTTATTTTTAACATTTATTTTTTTCCATAAAGGGTTATTTAGAAAATGAAGAAAAGCAGAAGGAAAAATTAAAAAAAAATACCCACAGCCACACCACCCAAACAGAAGTACTAAAATGTTGGTGTATTTTTGTCTAGCCTTCTTTTTTTCCTTTTTTTTATTATGGTAAAATACACATAAGGTAAAATTTACCATCTTAACCACTTTTAAGTGTACAGTTCAGTGGTTTTAAATACCTTCATAATATTGTGCAACCATCATACCACCATCCATCTCTATAGGTCTTTTCATCTTGTAAAACTGAAACTCTATACCCTTTAAACAATAACTTCCCATTCCCCGATTCCCTCAGCCCCTGGCAACCACAATTCTACTTTTCTCTATGATTTTGACTCTTCTAAGTACCTCATATAAGTGGAATCATACAGCATTTGTCTTTTTGTGACTTAGCATAATGTCTTCAAGGTTCATCCATGTTGTAGCGTTGGTCAGAATTTCCTTCCTTTTTAAGGCTAAATAATATTCATTGTATGTATATACCATATTTTGCTTATCTATTCATCCATTGATGGAAACATGGGTTGCTTCCACATTTTAGCTATTGTGAATAATGCTGCTATGAACATGGGTGTACAAATAGCCTTTTTTTCTATTCCAATGCATAGGTTTAAAAACATCCTGCTTCTTAAACATACTGCCGTATATCATGAATACATTGCCTGTTAACACTGGGACTGGAGGTAGGTATGTTTGTGGGGCAGTTTCAATTTTTACCTTAAACACTTCCGTAGCGTTTTATTTTGTTTTTATAATAAAAAGGGATGACTTTTGTAATTTGAAAAGCAATAAAGAATCCATAATGTCATGAGTACTTTTCAAGTCATTACATAAACATTACAAATAAAATAAGTAAATATTATTTTCACTGGCTGCAGATCTTTCCTACTGGGTGGATTATTGCCCCGTGATTCTTTAATCAGTTTTCTATGTTGGACATTTAGGTTGTATTCTTTTTCTTTTTCTTTGCTATTATAGTCAACACTGAAATGAACATCTTTGCACATCAAATGCAGCAGAAGTTTTAAAATGATCATCTGATTTTATAGCACATTGGACTGGAAATAGAGCGAGACAGTGGGGCCACTGGTGCTTTCACGAATTTTCTACTGGGGGTGGGAGATAAACAGATTTGGCCAGGGGGCTTAAAACAACAGAAATTTATTCAGAAGTCCAAAACTTAGATTTTAAAATAAGAATTATTATATAAATTACTGGAGTTGAGCTAAATGAGCCTTGGGTCCATTCTGGCTCAGGAGTTTCGGGTGTCAATCCAAGCTGGTTAATGGTCATTCACCTCAGTCCTGGTCTGGGGTGAGGGGTATGCGGGGATACAAGCAAAAGCTTGTGATCCACAGTCCACATTTACAAAAACGCTGCTAAGCCCCATGAGGTTCCTTCCTAGGGCTCCCATCTGTGCAGACCTGACACTGCAAGATTCACGTGGAGAACCTGGAGAGTCAAGGTGATCGGGTAAACCCACATCCTCAGGCCTTTAGGTCTCACTTGATTCTGGAAATCCATTTCTAGCAACTGAGGTACAAAAAATAGGAAGACATCAGCTTCTTGTCAGAAAAAGAGGTCTAAATCTACCTCCAGCTGCGAGATTTGGGGTAAATTTACCTTACTTCCCAGAACCTAAGGGGTTCTTAAAGAGATTAGTGAGAATATTATTATGTACATTGTAAATGCTTAATTAAATGGTAACTATTTTGTTGTTGTTGTTGTCTGCAATTCAGTGTTAAATGCTGTGATGAGGGAAGTGCAAGGACTAGAACTCCCATCAGGGATGATGAAACCCCCAGGTCTGGGGGATCAGGGCAGGCTTCCTACAGGAAGCCACAGACAAATTCTGAATGGTAAAGAAGAAAGGCCCTAGGGTATTTGTTTTCTGGCAGCTGGACCTTTCTGAGTGAGAATGTAGCATAATCCAATACCAGGTGATTTCCAAACCTGGCTGGGGTGGGAGTGGGGAGGAAGACAGCGGGAGGGGGTGGTGGGTTACATGAGATTCTGGAGGCACCAGCCCAATGGGAACTGCTATTCCATTCTCTGTGAGGCACCTGGCATACAGTAGGCTCTCAATCTTCATTTGAGACATGAAGATTCCTGGTTGTCTGGTCCATGGCTTATGCTCGAAAGAAACACAGGACTGGGAGTTGGACCTTGGAAACTAGCTGGAGTCTCTAGTCTTTGTGACCCTAGTTCAGTTTCCTCACCTGTAAAATGAGAGAGTTGACCTCTATCAAGGGTCTCAAATCATGTACTCCAGGGCCCAGGGTACCTTAGTGAGGTATATGGGCTGAATGGGAACTCCAGGGCGGAGGAAGGCACCACGGCAAAGGGGCAGCCAGAGTCCCGCCAATCGTGGGAATGTGGGCCCAGTGTTGTCAGGTCTTACGATTTTTCAGAAGAATCTGGAAATCTCCCGTTTTTAAATGTTTGACAACTCACCCCAACTTTTTAATAAATGTTGTACTGGCCAAATAAAACAGGCCAGCGGGCCAGAGTGGGCCTCAAGCCCCCCAGTTTATCATCCCTGGAATGGCTCTTCTCAGAGGAGTCCTCTGACTCACAGTTCGCCATTTTATGTGACTAGAAATTGCTTTCAGGATCCCCGGTGGGCCTTTCTCTGCCAATGGGATGTAATATATGACCTTGGGCAGCGAGGTCAAATGCTTTGAGCCTGCAGGCTGTACCCACACCACAGTAGTGCTCTGAGGTAGGGCCTGGGCCTTGAAACAAGTCCCTGGCAGCCTCCCAGAAACTCAGAGCTTTCTTAGAAATTCCTAGAAATCCCTGAGAGTCTCCCACCCTTGGCAGTCTCATGTGATTGCCCAGACCCAGGGGTCTGACAAACGTACTGTGGTAAATCGGAACCCGGATTCACAGGTAGTAAGCCTGGACCGAGCCTTAGGTATCATCTAGTTCAATTTCTTCATTTTACAGACCCAGGGTGGGAAGCAGTTTGCCCAAATCCAGGAGAACCCAAATCCCTGCACAAGGGACAGTGGTTACTAGTGAGCACTTAGGAGCCAGACAGGCCTGAGTTCAAATCCTGACTTGTCACTTGCCAGCTCCTGATGTTAGGCCTTTTTCTAGATAGATAAATCTGTTCCGTAATCCTCTTCTGTTTCTTGCCTCTACACCTTTGCTTATGCTGTCCCTCCATTAGGAATTCTCCTTTCTCTACATTTTTCTCTTCTAAAAAAAAAAAATCTTGGGGGGCTGGCCCCATAGCATAGGCATTTAAGTTCGACGTGCTCCGATTTGGCAGCCCAGGTTCATGGGTTCAGATCCCAGGTGCAAACATACACCATTTGTCAGCCATGCTGTGGCAGCAACCTGCATACAACTAGAGGAAGATTGGCACAGATGTTAGCTCAGGGCTAATCTTCCTCAAGCGAAAAAAAAAAACAAGAAGATTGGTGACAGATGTTAGCTCAGGGTGAATCTTCCTCAGGAAAAAAAAAATGTCTGCTTGTTTTTCAACAGTCAGCTCAGATTTCAAGTCCTCTCTGAAGAGTCTCATCTATCTATTCCTTTGAATAGGCAGTACATTCACAAACGCATTCAAAGTTCACGTGGAATGAAGTCTTTCTTGATCTCTAGCCTTTATCCCAGCATCTTTGACCTCTCCTGCCATTAAACTGCCACAATGTCCAGCATGAGGTCTTTCAATGAAGGGGGAATGGTTGTGAAAATTAAGATTCATCTCTGGGATGAAATACTATGCAGCCAGTAAAAATGAAGTGGAAGAATTTTGGAAAATCTTCACAAATTGTTGTTGAGTTAAAAGAGCAGGTTACCACTTCCTACAAAACAGTAGGATCCTGGGGGGGCTGGCCCCGTGGCCTAGTGGTTAAGTTCGGCACCCTCCCCTTTGGCGGCCCAGCTTCGCAGGTTCGAATCCTGGGCATGGACATACACCACTCATTAGCCATGCTGTGGCAGTGACTCACATACAAAACAGAAGAAGACTGGCACAGATGTTAGCTCAGGGCAAATCTTCCTCAGCAAAAAACAAACAAACAAAAACAGTAGGATCCTAATTTTGTCAGGAGAAAAGAAGGTAGACATAGAAAAAAGATTTGAGGACATGTAGCAAAATCTTACCAGTGGCATTTGGTGGGGGACAGAATTACAGGTGAATTTTTTTACTTCCCTTTTTGTTTTGTTCTTTATTTTCAAAATTTTCTACATAACCATGTATTCACTTTGTAGTCATCATAAAATAACAGTTCTTTACACCGTTGAATCTCTTATACCCTTTGACCACCCAATAACTCTGCGTGATCAGGAAAGTGAGGACCATTATTCCTATTTTAGAGATGCACAGACTGAGGTTAGCGGGGGGTCTAGGACTTGCCCAAAGTCTACAGCCAGGGCATGGAGCCAAGACTGAAACCCAGGTCCTCCCAAGTCCTATTTTTGCTTCTTTAGGGGCAACTCCTCAGTCACTTCCTGCGTTCTCCAAGCCATGCACATGTGGCATCTAAAGATTGTGCAAGGGGCAGAGGCCAGTAAAAACAAAGACATGAAGCAACGTCTTGAATAGGGCTGGGGGAGCTTTGTCCAGTGTTGACTTCCGCATACACACAGGCATATGTCTATACCTTCACTGATACAAGCATGTGTTGTTTCAGTCAAAGCTCTTTTGGAAGCAAACAGCAAAGAGCTATTCAAACTAACTTAAGTGAACAGAATATAAATTTACCGAAAGGGCACTGTCACATCTCACCGAACCCAAAAGTGACGGAGCCACAGGAGGCCTGGAACGAGATACGGGAAGGAGCCAGGAGCCCTGAGAATTGGTTAGAGCTCTTTTGGTTGCAGGTAACAAAGTCAACTCAAGCTCTGTAAATAAAAAAGGGCTTTGTTTGAAAGACACAAGGCTGTCTCCTGGACCCAAATAGGAATGCCAGCAGGCCCAGAAGGATGGAGAAGAGCACTCTGGGGACTAAGAAGTCCTTTTTCTGCATTATTTGTCTTTTTTTTTTTTAAGATTTTATTTATTTATTATTTTTTCCCCCATAAAGCCCCAGTAGATAGTTGTATGTCATAGCTGCACATCCTTCTACTTGCTGTATGTGGGACGCGGCCTCAGCATGGGCGGAGAAGCGGTGCGTTGGCGCGCGCCCGGGATCCGAACCCAGGCCGCCAGCAGCAGAGCGCGCGCGCGCACTTAACCGCCAGGCCACGGGGCTGGCCCTGCATTATTTGTCTTTGACATGCTTTTCTCAGGCTGCAGACCAGCTCCTCTGCTTCTCTGGTCTCGATGGGGAGCAGAACATGTCTGCTCCCCAGCTCGCCGGTGTCACATGTGTAGTTCCAGCACGCAGAAAGGCTGGACCTCTCACCAAATTCCTGGGGGAAGAACTAACTGGCCAGACTTGGATCTGCTGCCGCTTGGATCTACTCAGCTGTGGTTAAAGGCAGGATCACATGGTACAAACACAGCTGCCAGGAGCTGGCCCTCATTTCTTCTTTCCCTTGATCATCCTTGCCCTCCGCAGATTGGCTTTCTCAAAATTTTTCCAAATTTTGTTATGTTCCTCATCCCAGCCACACTAGAAACCAACTGGAACTGCTGAGCCCCAACGCTGAATCCCTTGGAGAGAGAAACAGATGAGCGCAACTCAAGTCCCTTATCCACCCTTGTGCCATCTCCTGTGGCCAAGAGAAAGGGAGGGATCCTGTCCTACCAATGGCTACCCTGGCCCACGCTGTGGGGAGAGGGCAGTTCTCAGAAAATGTGGATTGTTATGAACTGGTCACACACCTCCCAAGATGAGGGCTCTTCCTGATGCAATTACATTGTGTCACGGTTGGTAAACTTGAAAGCATCTTCATAAACGAGGGGCTAGCTTCACTATCTTCCATTCAATCTCCCCAAAAAACCGGGACATCTTTTCCTTTTAAGGACATCAGGATTAGAAACTTTTGTGCACGTTGACTAATTCGATTTGGCCAACATATTGAGCACTTACTTTGAGCTAGACACTGTGTCAGGCCTTGACCATCCAAAGATGATCAGATATCATCTCTGCTCAGTAGATTCTGTCCCGCCCCCAATATTGTGTTTATATCTGTCAAGCTCATTTAGAAATGTGTTATTTCCGACACTGCCTGCTTTAGAATTTTCATCTGACTGCATTAGGAGGCACTAAATTGCATGAATTCATCTGAGAGTTGAGATCACAGGAACTAATATTGTACTTGATCTCCTTACTCCGAATCATCATTTTTTAAAACAAAAATATTATGAAGGCCATTGACAGTGGTGAAATTAATATCCGGTTGGGATTTCCCAAGCAGCCACGGAGGCCTGTCATTATGGAGTGGAATCTGGGCCAGACACACTCGTGATGCACACCAGAGGCTGCCTTGGCTTGTCGTGTTATTAATGGTTCTGCTGAAGGCATGAGGGGAACACACTCAGTGCGGGAGGCAGACCTATCCAGGCCCAAGTCTCAATTCTTCCATTTACTAGTTGGGTCACTGTGGATGGCCCACCTCCCCTCTCTGAGCCTCAATTATCACCTCCCTAGAAAAGTGCACAGACACCGTTACTTCTGGGAGGAGCTGGGATTTCAGTGAGCAGCATAAAGAAATTTTCACATATTGCTTCGTTATATATTGTCTGAATTAACTACAGAGAGCTTGTGTTTCTCTTATGATTTTTAAAACAAATTTTAAAAACTCAGAGTAGGGCCAGCCCCGTGGCTTGGAGGTTGGGTGTGCGCGCTCCACTGCTGGCGGCCCGGGTTCGGATCCCGGGCGTGCACCGATGCACCGCTTCTCCAGCCATGCTGAGGCTGCGTCCCACATACAGCAACTAGAAGGATGTGCAGCTATGACACAACTATCTACTGGGGCTTTGGGGGGAAAAATAAATAAATAAAATTAAAAAAAAAAATTTTAAAAACTCAGAGTAAAATGGACAAAGGCAAATTAAAAGAAAAAGTTGCCTATCAGCTTTTAACACGTCCAGGCGCATGCTGCTGCTAATATCTTGTCCTAAAGCTGAATAAACAGGGCTGCTGTCTCAGCTGGGTTTTTCCTCTTCTTTTACCTCGAGCCTCTCCCTCAGAAGCAGAGATCCTAGGATTTCTCTCTTGGCTGCCCCCAGGGCTGGCTATACCATTTGTGGGATCCCATGCAAAATGAAAACGTGGGGCCTCTTATATAAAAAGCAGGGAAAAAAGTGCTGTTGAAAGGAATAACATGTAAAGCTTTTTCCTTTCTTTGGCAGTTTCTCTCTCGACTTGACATGGTGTTTTTTATTTGCCATTTAATGTTGTTCTAAGGAAAGAAAAAATAAAAATTTTAAATTATTAGCATGAATTTTACCATTCGTGTTTATATTGTGCAATGCCAGTTTTAAATACAAAAAATATAAGAGAACTTAACTTATGTGTGGAATCACCAAATTTACACAATTTGCATTTTGTAACTTATATATGCATTTGTATTTTGTTCTTGCTACAGCAGTGGAAATGCTGTGCAAAACAAGCTCAACTGTTTTTATTTCACTTCTTGGTACATGGACAGTCTCCAACACTCTCTCAGCTTAGTGATGAGTAAGGAAAGACTGAAAGGGAAAGGAACTCTGGGTTGCTCTTCTTTCCCTTTCCTTCCATCATCATTTGCGGTGTAAGTAGTTGGCTAATACAGAGAAGGCACATGACTGAGAAAGAATATGATAAAGATCCTTGGTCATTCATGTTTCTTAGAACATTAGTGTCTTCTTTCTGTGTTCAAGCAAGTTCTGATTCGAATGGAAGGCATGGCCTCTCAGAGCTGTGCCCCATTTACTCAGTCTTAGAGTAACCCATTTACTTTGGACTTGCTTTGATCTCGCTGAACTCCCATGCAGCGTGGGTCCACTGGAATTCTGTGCTCACAGGACGTCGAGAATGATATGACCATTCTCGATATATAAGTATATATACCTACACATAAGCACACACATATTGTACTTATCTCCTCTGCTCCATTGTCCATGGGACTTCATTTACAAAACACCAGTTCAAAGATAAAATTATTAAGAGTTTCAAGATGGTGACAGCAAGCCCAAGGCCCTTCTGGGTGAGGGGCCCTGTGGGACTGCATAGGTTGCACACTCATGATGCCAGATGGGGGCTGTCCCCTCCTCCAGCACAGTGGAACCCACACTGAATGGGCAGCATTCAGCAGCAGAGAGCTTTGCATGGGGAGTTCAGACTCACATTCTGGTCTTGGTGGGACGTTTGATTAAGTATCTTTACCTCACCAGGTTCCAGATACACCTATAAGATTATTTCCTTGCCAACTCCAGAGCCTACCCAGTCTCCTCTTGGTCTCAGGTCTCAGCTTAAATGCCACCTCCTCGCAGAGGCCTCCCCTGACAAGTCCCACCCCCAATATTGTTTTTATCACTACACCCTCTTTGTGTGTGTGTGTGTGTGTGTGTGTGTGTGTGTGTGTGTGAGGAAGATTGGCCCTGAGCTAACATCTGCCAATCCTCCTTTTTTTTTGTTTTTTTTTTGCTGAGGAAGACTGGCCCTGGGCTACCATCCATGCCCATCTTCCTCTACTTTGTATGGGAAGCCACCACAGCATGGCTTGACAAGTGGTGCGTCCCGTGCGCGCCCGGGATCTGAACGGTGCCGCCAACCAGGGCCGCCGCAGTGGAGCGCGTGCACTTAACCGCTTGCACCACCGGGCAGGCCCCACTACACCCTCTTTATTTCCTTCATAACACTTTCTCTAAATTGTGATTATATATTGATTTGTGTGTTTGGGTTTATTTCTGCCTCCCCCACCAGAGTGTCAACTCTACCAGGCCAGGCAATCTGTCGGGTTGGTGTCTGGTTGTAGCACCAAGCGGATGCTGGGAAGATATCCGTCTGAGTGGAAGTCGAACTCCAGAAGGATCTCCCCACAGAGATTCTTTTTTTTTTTTTTTTTTTTTTTTTTAAAGATTTTATTTATTTTATTTTTTCCCCCCAAAGCCCCAGTAGATAGTTGTATGTCATAGCTGCACATCCTTCTAGTTGCTGTATGTGGGACTCGGCCTCAGGATGGACGGAGAAGTGGTGCCTCGATGCGCACCCGGGATCCGAACCCGGGCCACCAGCATTGCAGCGCGTGCACTTAACCACCAAGCCACAGGGCCGGCCCTCCCCACAGAGATTCTAATGAAAGAAAATTTAACAGAGAGAAAAGTGCTCATGATATAATATTGAGTTCAAAGAAATAAAGAATACAAAACTGGATATAAAAAATGATCCCCAATTTTGTCTAGAAAAAAAGTAAATGCGGAGAAAAATGTCTGCAGTCTACACATATTAACGCAAACAGTGGTGGGATTACATGTGATTTTCATTTTCTTTTTGTAATGTGTGTATTCTAAAGTTTCTGTATTAGATATTTATTACTTTTGTAATAAGAAAAAAATTTAAATTTTTTTCAAAGCCTTCTTTCAATGCACCACATGTGCATTCAAAGAAGGCTTAGAAGGAAACATACAAAAATGATGATAGTGGGGCTGCCCTGGTGGCCCAGCAGTTAAGTGCACGCGCTCTGCTGCAGTGGCCTGAGGGTTTGCAGGTTCAGATCCCCGGCGCACACTGATGCACTGCTGGTCAAGCCATGCTGTGGCGGCGTCCCATATAAAGTAGGAAGGTCAGCACGGATGCTAGCTCAGGGACAATCTTCCTCGGCAAAAAGAGGAGGACTGGCATCAGATGTTAGCTCACGGCTGATCTTCCTCACAAAAAAAAAAAAAAAATGATGATAGTGGATGGTGAGGCTGTAGGTATTTTATATTGTTTTCCTTATACTTTTTTGCATGTTGCAAACTGTCTACGAGGGGACATTTTTTAATAATAATAATTTAAGTATAATTTTAATTAAATATAATTTAATTAAATATAATTTAAAATAAATAAATAAAAAATAAAAATCAAACAAAGAACTGAAGAATCCCACCTTGTTACCAGGAATGCCTTCTATTTCGTGGCTCTAGGCTCAATGAAGTCTTGTGTTCCTATGGAGATAGATTTGGGAAAGAGGATGGTTAGGTGAGGTCATGTGACTTCATGCTTGGCACAGAAGGGCAACATGGGACCATCCACAGAGGCATCTAATCAAGATCCCTCATTTTAACTGACTCCTTAAGGCACACACACTTATACTCCATTGGTGTTTGTATTACTATTTCTTAATATATATTTTTAAATAAGAAGTAATAGTGTACATATTTAACAGGTAAAACAAATCTTAGTAATCTTTTCCCACCTGCCTCCATTTACACCCCATTTCTGTGACCAGGGTTTGCAGCCTAAGTATGTATACTTCTGCCTCTTTGTACACTCTTCCACTCATGCACATATTTATGGGTGAATATAACTACATGTATACATAGGGGTTTTGAAAAATAAACTTTAATTTTTTAGTACCATTTTAGATTTACACAGAATCTGAGGAGATAGTATAGAGAGTTCCCATATACCCTACACCCACTTTCCCATATTGTTAACATCTTACATTAGTATGGTACCTTTATTACAATTAATGAACAAGATTGATACATTCTTATTAATTAACGTCCATACTTTAAGATTTCCTTAGTTTTTACCTAACGTCCTAGATCCCATCCAGGATACCACATTACATTTAATTGTCATGTCTCCTTAGGCTCCTCTTGGCTGTGAAATTTCTCATACTTCCCATGTGTCCCATAACCTTGACAGTTTTGAGGAGTACTTGTCAGGCATTTTGTAGAATATCCCTCTGTTGGGATTTGTCTGATGTTTTTCTCCTAATTAGACTGGGGTTATGGGTTTTGGGGAGGAAGACCAGAGAAGGAGAGTGCCATTCTCATCATGTCATATCAACGGTACATACTATCTACATGACTTATCACTGTTGATGTTGACCTTGATCTTCCGGCTAAGATGGTGTTTGTCAAGGTTCTCCAGTGTCAAGTTACTCCCCCCGTATGCACTGTACTCTTTAGAAGGAAGTCACTATGTATAGCCCACACCTAAGTAGTAGGGACTTATGTTCCCCTTCCTTATGGATGGAGTATCTATATAAATCATTTGGAATTCTTCTGCATAGGGATTTATCTCTTCTCCCCCATTTATTTATTTATTCAATCATTTATATCAGTCTGGACTCATGGATATTTATTATTTATAATCCAATGGGTTATAATCCAATGCTTCTTTTTTACCTTGTTGCTCAAATTGTTCCAGCTTTGGCGGTTGAGAGCTTGTATCTATAGGATTTTATTTAAGGTTTTTTGTTTGTTTGTATTATTACAAAATTAGGTAAACTGTACATATTACTCATAAATTGATTTTCCACCTAAAAATAAAGTATCATGTATATCCCTCACAGTAAAAAAATAAAAATCTTACTCATTCTTTTTTGGTAGCTATGTAATACTCCATATTGATCATATATATAATGGAGTCTACTGTTCTGCTACTGATAATTGGTTTTTTTCAGGATTTTCAGGCTCTTTTTCTTTTTCCCCCCAGCACATGGTTGTATATCCTTGTTGCGTCGTTCTAGTTCATCTGTGTGAGCTGCCACCACAGCATGGCAACTTACAGCTGGGTGGTGTGGTTCCATGCCCAAGAAGTGAACTCAGGCCACTGAAGTAAGTGCTGAACTTTAACCACTAGGCCATCATGGCTGGCTTTTTTTCTTTTTTTTTTGTAAGTATAAATAATACTGCCATAAACATTCTTGTACTTATTCAGGAATTATAGGATAGATTCTCCAAAGTGGGAATGCAGGGTCAAAGGGCATGCATATTTTAAATTTTAGTAAATAATATCATCTTATTTCCCAAAAGGATTGTAACAATTCACCTTTCTAGTTGCAAGGAATGAGACTGCCCCTTTTTTTCCACATTCTTATTAGGGCTGGATGTCATTTCTCTAATTTTATCAATATGATAGGACAAAATGCTCTCTCATTGTTTCTTTAATTGGAATTTCCCTGGTGAGTAGACACCGTAAGCGGTTTTTCGTATGTTTATTGACAATTTGGGTTTCCTCTTCTTGGAATTGCCTGTTCATATCCTTTGCTCACTTCTCGGTTGGATTGTTTCTTTTTTTCACAACAATTTGTAGAGGCTTTTTTGTACAGGGGGAATTGTAAACCTTTGTCTTTCATATGTGTTTTAAGTATTTTTTATCAATTGGTCATTTACTTTTGACTTTGTTTTTGGTATCTTCTTCAGTCCAAAAGTATGTGGGGTTTTTTTGTAGTTAAATTTGCCAAGGCCCCTGGGTTTGCCTTATTTTAGGAGGCTTCACTCACCCAAGATTTTATAAATGTTGTCCTAACATTTCTTCTAATACTTTTAATTGTGGCCTTTTAAAAAGGATTTAATATTGTACCATTTCAGGTAAACGTGAGACTCTTACAACAATACAATTTCATTTACACTCCCAATTTTGTCCTTTGTGCTATTATAGTCTTATATTTCATGTGTCTGTACAAACCTCACAATACAATATTACTGTGCTTTAAACAGTCAGTTGTCTTTTAAAGAAAATAAGAAAACATAAAAGAAATTTTTCCAGTTTTATTAAGATATAATTGACATATAATTTAAAAAATATTTATTATTTCCAGTGCTTTTCATTCCTTACTGCAGATCAGAGTTTCATTTGGTATCATTTCCCTTCAGCCTGGAGAATTTCCTTTAGCATTTCTTATGACTGGCAATGAACTCTCTCAACTTTTGTTTTTCTGAACATGTCTTTATTTCACCCTCATTTTCAAAGGATATTTTTACTAGATAGAATTCTGGATTGACATTTTTTCTATTTCAGCACTTTAAAGATCTTGCTCCGGTGTCTTCCAGCATCTGTCCCTAATGAGAAGCGAGTTGTCATTTGTATTGTTTTCCTGCTGTTGTAAATGTGTCTTTTTAACTCTGGCTACTCCTAGATTTTCTCTGTATCTCTGGTTGTCAGCACTTTGAATATTATGTTCCTAGGTATTTGTTTGTTTTTTTGTATTTATCCTACCTGCTGAGCTTCTTGTAGCTGTAGGATGATGTTTTCTGCCAAATTTGGGAAATTTTAGCCTTTATTTCTTCACATAGTTTTTCTATCCCATCATCTCTCCTCTCCTTCTGGGCTCCCATTACAGACAGGTATGTTACAGTTTGATACTGTCCCATGGGACACGAAGATTCTGTTCATTTTTTCCCCAATTGTTTTCTCTTTGTTTTTTAATTTAGATAATTTTTATTGATCCATCAATTTTATTTAAGCTTTACTCTGCACTTTTTAATCTTGTGTTAACTTCATATGGTGAATCTTTCATTTCAGATATTGTACTTATCTGTTCTATAAATCTCATTTTTTACGTTTTCCATTTCTCAGCTATGTTCTCTCATTATGTCCATTTTGTTCCTTTAAATTCTTGAACATGTTTGTAATAGTTGTGTTAAATTCTTTTCTGATAATTCCCAAATCTAGGTCCTCTTGGGATCTTTTCCAACTGACTTTTCTCTAGATTATGTATCTCATTTTCCTGAATCGTTGCATTATTGTATGGTAAATATGAGTGATACATTGTAGAGAGTCTGGATTTTGTTTCATTCTTTTCAAGGGTTTTGAGTTTAATTCTAGTCCGTGATTAAATTATTGGTGGAGCCTCTTGTTCCTATCAGGTTTGATTTTCAGTTTTGTTTGGGAGGGTCTATTTTGGTTTTGTCTTTGGTCCTAGGGCATGGCCCTTACTCTAGTACTTAGTCCTTACTCCTAAAACTTAGCCTTTTGGGGGTCTCAATTGAATGCCCAAAATGTTCAGCATGTCCACTCTGGATGGGCTTAAACTCCAGCATGTTCCAACATTGAGCAAACTCGGTATCTCTGTTCAGCTCTCAGCCCTGAGCAGTTGTTCTCTGCTAACCCTCACAAAGTCTCACTCTGTACACACACAGCCCACAGCCCAGCCTTCTTTGGCCAAAGACTCAAGAATTCCTGTGTAACCTCCTCCTGCCTCCCACCTCTGATTGTGGTACTTCCTCCTCTTCTGTACCCTGACCTGCAAATTCCTGCTGCTTCAGCAGCCCTAAAACTGATTTCTGCCTCTTCAGCTCAGGGAGACCACTCCTTTCCTTGGGATCCACCTCTCTCCACTGTAGCTGGGAAATTGTCCTCAGGCAGAAAGCCAGGTCAAACACGGGGCCCATCTTGTCTATTTCCCTTTTCTCAAGGATCATAGTCTATGTTGCTGTTTTCCAGTGCCTGGAAACAGCCGCCTCCGATCTCGTCCAGTTTTATAGTTGTTTAGGATTAGAGAATTAGTTTGTCATCATTGGAAGTGGAAGTCTTCCTTTCTCTGTCTTTTTGTAAACATCTTTTTAGAGGTACAATTGACATACAATACGTTGTATATATTTAAAGTGTACAACTGATGAGTTTTGATTTATGTATATTCCCATGGAACCATCACTAGAATGAAGAAACGAAGATAACGAACATATCTATCACCCCCAAGTTTCCTCTTGTTCTTTAAAGTTGATGATATCGCAGCTGTAAAACCATCTGAACTGGTGCCTTCTAAAATGATTGATGTTTACTTTTCCAGTCTCTTTAATAGTTATTAGTCTATTTAGGCCTTCTTTCTCTTCTTGGGGCAATTGTAGTATTTTATTTTATTTTGCCAGGAAGTTGTTATTTCCCCTAGATTTTCTAATTATTTGGCATAGAGTTACTCACAGTAACCTTTTGTAATTCTTTTAATTGCTATTATTAGTGGTTATATTTCCTTTCTTGTTCCTGATTACTGTTTATTATTATTTTTTTCTGTCCTTTACCCATTATTCAGGCTTGCCAGGATATTTTTCCTTTCTATTTTATTGGTCCTTTCAACTATTTTTGACAAATTGTTATTCTCATAATTTTAGAGTTTAATTTTTTTTAGAATTTTCTTTCTACTTTGTTTTGGTTTACGTAGTTCCTAAACTAATTTTTAAATTTGAATATTTAATTCATTCATCTTTTTTTTTAAATAACAAAAACCTTTAAGACTACATAATTTCTGGGCCGGCCCTGCGGCTTGGCGGTTAAGTGCGCGCACTCTGCTGCTGGCGGCCCTGGTTCGGATCCCGGGCGCACCTACGCACCGCTTCTCCAGCCATGCTGAGGCCGCGTCCCACATACAGCAACTAGAAGGATGTGCAGCTATGACACACAACTATCTCCTGGGGCTTTGTGGGGGGCCATACTACATAATTTCCTCTGAGTACAGCTTTAGCAGTATGCTTATGGTTTTGGTACGAAGTGTTTTATTCATAAGATTTTAGATGATTTGAAATTTCACTTTTTGTTTTTATTTATTTAGGAGAGTGTTTCTTAATTTCCACGTGGTTACATTTTCTCATGTCTTTGTTGCTGATATTTAGTTTTATTTGATTATGTTCAGAGAATGCAGCCTATGTAATCTCTTCTATTTGGATTATTTAGACGATTTTTAAAAATATTCTTGTATTTTTTTTTACAATGATTCCATGGTTTTTAGTATATTCCTAATGTTGTGTAGCTATCTCCACAATCAATTTTATAACATTTTCATCACCTCAAAAAGAAATCCCATACCCTTTAGTAGTCATTATCCCATTAGTGGTTATACTAGGCAACCACTAGGGTACTTTCTGTCTCTATAGATTTTCCTATATAGGATATTTCATATACGTGAAATAATGTAATAAACAGTCTTTTGTTACTGGCTGCCTTCACTCAGCATAATGTTTTTAAGGTTCATACATATTGTATCATGGATGTGGCATGTATCAGTACTTCATTCTTTTTATTGCTGAATAATATTCCATTTTATGGATATGCTACATTTTATTTATCCATTAATCAGTGGATAGACATTTGGGTTATTTCCACTTTTTTTTTTTTTGAGGAAGATTGGCCCTGAGCTAATATCTGTTGCCAATCTTCCTCTTTTTTCTTTTTTCTCCCCAAAGCCCCAGCACATAGTTGTATACCCTAGTTGCAGGTCCTTCTAGTTCTTCTATGTGGGACCCTGCCTCAGCATGGCTTGACAAGCGGAGAGTAGGTCTTCGCCCAGGATCCAAACCAGTGAACCCCAGGCCACCAAAGCGGAATGTGCCAACTCAACCGCTATGCCATTGGCTGGCCCTCCACTTTTTACCTATTATGAATAATGCTGTTTTCTTTTTGTTTACATTTATCTGGTGTATCTTTGACCATCTATCTATCTATTTTTATTCTTTTATTTTTAATCTTTCTTTGTCTCATTGTTTAGGTATTTTTTTCACAGTTAAGATTCAGCTAGCTTTTTTATTTTTTATTTATTTATTTTTTTTTTAAAGATTTTATTTATTCAGTTTTTTCCCCCCAAAGCCCCAGTAGATAGTTGTATGTCATAGGTTCACATCCTTCTAGTTGCTGTACGTGGGACTCGGCCTCGCGTTGGACGGAGAAGTGGTGCCTCGGGGTGCTCCTGGGATCCGAACCCGGGCCGCCATCAGCTAGCTTTTTTAAAAATCCAATTTGACAAGCCCTTTTTGAAAGAGGAATTCAGCCTATTTATTGTATGATAACAGATATATTGGATGTTATTCTTTTCATTCTATTTTGTTTACTATTTATTCTACTTTATTATTTCCTTTTTCCTTTTCCTTAATTTTGCTGCCTTAATCAAATTTCCTCATCCTCCTTGTTATTTTAGAAGCTCTACTATGCTTTTCAATTCTATCATGGTTACCTTCCCATTGCCAACATCATAATCAAGTGTGTATTTCTTTATTAACATACCACAATTAAATAATGACTAAGCCTTCAGAATACTTTTATTTCTCTATTCTCCTCCACTCTTAATGTCTCCATTTTGCTAGACTAGATTGATATTTCTCATCTACGGTTTTAATTACATTTCTCTTTAGTTCATTTCTTCTGTTTGCAGCATACTTACTTAGAACAAATAATACAAGTTTTTGGACATTCTTACAACTTTCCCAGAAGAAGGCTAAGGAAGGAAAGTGAATTATCTTTTAGCAAAGTACTATTTTGCTTTTTACCCCAAAAAAGACTGCCCATGCTGACCATAGTCATGATCTCTGGTGAGCAGGATGCATGTTGATGTTCAAGAATAATTTTCTGTTTCAGGATGTGCTTAGCATGTGCACTCTTCCTCCAGCCCAGGGGCACTGGTGGAGACTAAAGATGTGTGCTGTGCTTTCCTCTGCCCTGTCTTTGCTCATCTGCCTGGAATGTTTTCTCTCGTCCATCTCCATCTCCATCTTCCCAGGCCATCTCTTTTAGAGCCCTTTTCTGACCCAAACCAGATGTGAGGGCTTCTTCCTTTGAACCCCACAACGTACCTTGTTTATATCTCTCTGACACTTAACCTCATTCATTGGCCTTGTATTACTGAGGTTTGGGTATTTTCGTACCTTCACCCCTCTCCTCTTCTCTTCTGGGGTGGGGTGTAAAAAAGGTATCTTGTCTTTGAATTCCCAGTGCCTAGCACAGTCCCTGGCACATAATACATACTGAACTGAAATGACTAGAATGTACTATATGGGTTATGGAATCCCCCACTTGAAGGGCAAATCAGTAGATTTTGATTTAGTGAAGACTTTTGTGTACTTTTATTTTTTGCAGCTAAGAGATAAAGTGTTTGTAGAGAAGAATTGTCTTCATTGTGCCCTAGATGTGCACATTCTCAAGAATCCCCTTTCTAAAAGCAAAACATTTATCACTCACTAATGATCTTAATAACTCTCCTTCATTGAGGGCTTTCCACTCTCTACTGCTACAGTATCCCAGGAAATTTGATCTGTTCAGAAGCTAGGCTTGAAAAAGTGGTAACGTGGATATTTCATGTATCATTATCCTGTTACTTGTTCCATCAACCAGGCGCGCAGGTGTTTAGCTCTCAATTACCATGGTGTCTGTAAAAAGGTATAAATGCCCACCTACAAAAAAATTTTTTAATATCTTTTCTGCTTCTTTAAAATTTTTTTCTGTCTCGTTTTTATTTCCATTTGTTTGATAAATATGTTTCAAGAGCTTGCTGTAGCTGCCTTCATGCTGCAGAAATATACTGCTCCTCCCTCATGGGCTCACAGGATAATGGGGAGTCAGACAAGTAAACAAACAGAGTGATTTCCCTCTGATGGGGTGAGAGCCTGTGACTGGGGAAGGCAGAGGCGGGCCCCTACCCAATCGTGGGTACCAAGGAATGTTTCTCAAAGACTATAGGGATCAGAAGACTGTGAGGATGAGGAAGAGTTTGCCAGATATGGGTGATGGAGGGAAAGGGTGGGAGAATAGTATGCTGGGCGGAAAAACGAGTGACAGAGAACTTCTGCACGTTTGAAGAAGTGCAATTATTTCAGAATGGTTGGAGTGTCCCTGTAAGAGATGAGGCTTTTCTGTCTTTCCTCTGTTACTTTTCTTATTTCTTTTTTTGCTAAGGAAGATTCGCCCTGAGCTAACACCTGTGCCAGTCTTCCTCTGTTTTGTATGTGGGTTGCCGCCACAGCATGGCCGCTGAGGAGTAGTGTAGGTCCGTGCTGGAGAACTGAACCCGGGCTGCCAAGGTGGAGTTTGCCTAATTTAACCACTAAGCCATGGGGTCAGCCCCTCTGTTTCATTTTTAATTTTTTTTACAAATACAGTGCTAAGGCACTGGTGGTTTAGCCATATGGCAAAACAGGCCCTCTGTTGTGCTAAGTACTAAGCAGACCTGGGCAAGCTATGGCTCTTAAGAGCTGAGCTTAAAGGTATTGGCCTCGCAACCTAGATACTTCATAGATGCAGGGACAGTGTCTGATTCACTCACTGCTCTGTCCTCAGCCCTGGTACAGGGCCAGACAGCGGTTGGAGCTCAGTAAATATTCATTGGATGAATAAGATGGCCACCCAGGACCCTGGGGAGATGCATATTACCCTTTGGCACACTCTTGACAGCTTGGGGCCCCCAACGTAGGTCCTGGGGGTATCTTTGAGCAATGAAGTGGTTAACTCAGCTGCAAGCCTCCTATGACAGATTTCCTAGCGAGAACCTACTCACAGAGCAGTGATGCCCTTGATATTGCCAGCCAACTAATTCCTTAAGTACTCCAAGTTAGGAAAGGCCTGCTGATTTGATTTTATCTGTCTTTTAAGACTGATCTTTGATCATATCCCATTCCAGCTGGACTTCCTCTCCTCTTCTTCCCTCTTCCATTACTGATGGTGCAGGATCTAATTACCTCATCACCCCTTAATTTATTTATGAAAAGGCTGAGGTTATAGAAAAGAAGAATAAAACTCCTGGCCCCTTTGGGGACCTTCTGTAAAAGCTTTTCTGTCCCCATTCCCTCCCTTATGCCTGATAAAACCTGCTTTTCTGTCTATGGCAAGTTGGAATTGTTCTTACTTACAAATTCATATAAATGAACTTCCCTCCCGGGGCTGAGCAGAGGCCAGCTGTGTGGGTTAAGCCTGGCCTGCTGACTCCCGATGGATCAATCAATCAATCAACAAGAATTCATTGATCTTGCAGGAAGCAGCTTTCAAAACCAGCACACAGCTCCTAGACATCCTGGCTTCCTCTTCACAAGACACTTGGGGAAGTAGACATCTTTGGAAATTTTTAATTTTATTATCACACAAATAATACATGTATACCTTCATGTTTTAAAAAATTTAAACGACACAGAAATATGCGGAATAACAAGTGAAAGGCTTTCTCCTCGTTTCCTTATATCTCATCCCACTGTTAAGAGCTTGAGATGTGTCCTCTTATTCAGACCTTTAAATAATGCACTTTCATACATGTACACCTATTTAAATAAACATCTAATTTTAAAAATAACAAATGGGATCACAAAGTGCAGTTTTTTTTTTTTTTTTAACAATATGCCCTGGACATCCTTCCTGTCAGACCACACAGATCTACATTTTAATGGCTGAAATAGTTACTTCACAGCACAGAGGTACCATTATTTATTTATCCATTTTCCTACTGATACGCGTTAACATAGTTGCAAAATTTTCAGCATTACAAGCTATGTTGCAAGTACCGGTTCTCTGGGAATTGTCCATTCAATCATGAATTTATCGTGGGCTCACCATGTGCCGCGCACTCTACTTGGGTTTGGGGGTAAACAAAACAGACATCTAAAAATAGTTTTGAGCGATGGAAGGGGGCAGTTCCTTTTTCCAAGAGGGCGAGACAGGCTCAAGATCAGACAGGCTGAAGATCGGTCTCTACATCAACCCAGGAGGCCGAGGAGTCCGCCGGGGTGTCTCCCCAGCTGTGAAAAGGGGGCTCCAGGACCCGTAGGTGCCGGCAAGGAAGATGAGTGGAGGGCGTCAGCGCGCCCAGGGTCTGAGGGCTGCGGTTCTGGGGGGCTGTAGCAACGAGCCGCTCATCACACACCACGCCGGGCGCGGAGCCGGAGGCGCAGCACAGGTCCGGCAGGGCGGGGCGGAGCCGAGCGGCGCGCGAACCTCCGCGCGTTCGGGGAGGTACAGACCCGGTCGGCCTCTCTGGCCCCCCGCTCCCGCGGGCTCTATGACACCGCGCAGGCTCGCGGGACGGGGCGGAGTTGGTTGAGGGAGAGGAGAACTCGCCACCCTGTACATCTCGCGATGAGCCTCGCGCGGAACTCTCTCGCGAGAAGTAGGAAGTACCGCGGTTGCGTACCGCAGCAGCGCCTTGTGGTGGTGGCAGGATAGCCGGCGGGTGTGCGGCGGCGGCAAGTCAGAGTGGCGGCTGCTGCGCTCCCCGCGAGTCGCCACCATGAGCAGCACCTTAGCGAAGATCGCGGAGATCGAAGCCGAGGTAATGGGCGCAGCTGGCGCTTCACTCTCCGTCCTAGCGTTCTTTATTGGGCGATGTCGGTCCTGCCTGAACTTCCTTCAACCGCGTCAGGAGCGGGCCCGCGTTCCCCGGCTCCCCTCAGCCCGGGCCGGCCTTCCACACCCCCTGCACCTTAGTCGGTACCCCCTTCCAGTGTTCGACTCCTGTCCGAACATTGTTTATCTCGGTCTTTCCTTCCATTTCTGTGAATGCTGTCCTCCTGCTCCAGCCCTGACCTGCTCACGTATTTCAGTATCTTTCCTTATCATCCCTAGACCCCCTGCCCCCCTTCCCCATTCTCTACCTTGATGACGCCCTTTCCCAGAGTATTGCTCTCAGGAATAGGATCTGGAAGTAGATTGACATCTGTGGAAGCTGTTGGATTATTCTGTGATTGTGTTGTCTGAAGCGCTCAGGGCTCTTTCACATCGGGGAAAGTGGTGACCCTGTATCAGATGGGGCACACCAAGTACAAGCAGTAGAGAAGGCATCGGTAGCTGAGTTTTAGTCTAATCCGTGGATACTGATTGTAATGACCTTGGTCATGTCTCTTCTCTTTGGGCCTCAGTTGTTTGCTGTGTAATGAGGTGAGTGGGTGATGGAGAGAATGGATTTTTACTCTTTTTTAAGTCTGACTAAAATGAGTATATTGACATTAGTAGAACCTGGAAAAAACCATGTTCTCTCAGAGCTGGGGGAGCATTCATTCTGGATATTTTATCTAGCAGGACACGCTCCTAATTTATGGCTGTGATTCCTTCCTTATAGATGGCTCGGACTCAAAAGAACAAGGCCACAGCACACCACCTAGGGCTGCTGAAGGCTCGCCTTGCTAAGCTTCGCAGAGAACTCATTACTCCAAAAGGTGGTGGTGGTGGTGGGCCAGGAGAAGGTTTGTGTTTTTCATCCACCTTTTTTTTTTTAATATGTAATTTCTATCAAAATAGTACAGGTGTGTGGTTTAAAAATAATTTAAAAATTTCTATTAAAATAGATTTGTATTTTCTAAGCCTAAATTCTTTTTTTTTTTATGAGGAAGATCAGCCCTGAGCTAACATAACATCCATGCCAATCCTCTTCTTTTTGCTGAGGAAGACCGGCCCTGAGCTAACATCTATTGCCAATCCTCCTCCTTTTTTTCCCCCTTTTTCTCCCCAAAGCCCCAGTAGATAGTTGTATGTCATAGTTGTACATCCTTCTAGTTGCTGTATGTGGGACGCAGCCTCAGCATGGCCGGGGAAGTGGTGTGTCGGTGTGCGCCCGGGATCTGAACCCCGGGCCGCCAGTAGCGGAGTGTGCGCACTTAACCGCTAAGCCACAGGGCCGGCCCCTAAGCCTAAATTCTTGAAATGTGTTTATTTTATTCTGCTGGTTCCAAAGGCAAATAAATATTGTCTAAATGAACTAGGGTTTTATTTATGTATATCTTGTACTGATTCAAAATAGATTTACATTGGCTTACAGAAATATGTAAATATATACAGTCAACAAGATAAAAAATAGGTGAGGAAATTGATGCAAAGGGAAATGAAGTTAAGGAGAATAAGTTGAAGCTGAGAGAGATTAGGACCAAAAGTCATGTCATAAAAGCTGTATACTTCCTACAGAAGGGCCACAGATTTGGCTTTGAACTTGTTTGCAGCCATTGTGAAAAAAAAAAAGAAAATCTGGTCAATCACGCAGTTCCCAGGATTTGTAAGACAAAAAGAAACCCGTTTTTTTTAGATTAATTATTATCTAATATTTGGGCCTTAAATACTGTAGATACTAGACAGGTATATAATAGTTTTTATGGCATTTTAAGTGGTAGAGAAATACATTTTTTATATCAAACACTCCATTAAACGTTATGAATTGCTGTAGGGGGAGTTTTATGTGCTTAAGGTCTGCTTAAGCCAGCCCTGGTGGTCTAGTGGTTAAGATTTGGTGCTCTCACCGCTTCTGCCTGACTTGGTTTCTGAGTCAGGGGAACCATACTACCTATCTGTCTCTTGTCACACTGTAACTGCTGTATGTTGCTGTGATGCTGAAAGCTATGCCACAGGTATTTCAAATACCAGCAGGGTCTCCTATGGTGGACATGTTTCAGCAGAGCTTCCAGACTAAACCAGACTAAGAAGAAGGAGCTGGCCGCTCACTTCCAAAAAAATTGGCCACGAGAACTCCATGAATAGCAGCAAAGCATTGTCTGATATAGTGCAGGAAGGTGAGAGGATGGCGCAGAAAGACCTGGCAGGGTTCCGCTCTGCTGTATACAGGGTTGCTAGGAGTTGGAACCTACTGGAGGGCACTAACAACAACAACAACAGTGCTCTACTCTAGAGGTAGACTGTAAAAAGTTGGAGCAATAGGTCCTAGAGGGCTAGGCAGCCAGAATGTGAATGGAATTACGTGAGTCTTGGCCCTCCCGGGGATAACTTTCTTCTTTTGATATTTATTGATGTTTTTAGGTTTTGACGTGGCCAAGACAGGTGATGCTCGAATTGGGTTTGTGGGTTTTCCATCTGTGGGGAAGTCAACACTGCTCAGTAACCTGGCGGGGGTATATTCTGAGGTGGCAGCCTATGAGTTCACTACTCTCACCACTGTGCCTGGTGTCATCAGATACAAAGGTGCCAAGATTCAGGTGAGTCAGGCCTGCAGGCCAAGGAAGGGAGGAAATCCATTCTTTCATTCATTTAAAAATTACTTATTGGGAGCTCTCTGTATGCTAGGCCTGATTTTGATATACCAGGCCCTCACTGTCTAGTGGGGGAGATAGAGCAGTATATAAAGACAATAATAGAGTGGGATAGTGCCTGTGAAAATGCAGAGAAAGAAGGGACTACTTTTTTACCTGAGGATGGTGGGGAGGGTCTGGTAAGACAAAAAAACGTTTCTTGTAGAAATTGACAATGGAGGTGGGTCTTGAAGTTCAAATAGAATTTCACTAGCCAGAGAAGGTAAAGGACAATTTCAGGCAGCTGTAACAGTGAACAGCCTGCTGTGGTGCAAGCTTAGGTGTGGGATGGGGTGGTAGAAACTGAATCTGGGAAGGTAGGCTGGAGCTGAATTATGAAGGGCCTTGTGTGCTTGCTAAAGAAGTTGAGTTTTACCTTGTACGTAGCTAGGAACCATCAGAAACTTTTAAATAAAGAAATAACATGATCAGACCCTTTTTAGAAGATAATTCTTGTTTGTGAAGCCTAACGAAGTTGGTGTCCTGAGAAGTTCTTCTTAGATAGATGATAGATTTAGGGCTCCCAAGTGGAGAGTCCCCTTGGGTATGAAAGAATGTGTATGTAAAATATAATGGAGCATATTCTTGTTGGCTGCACAGCTAAGAAGGCAAGGTTCTGAGTCCATGCCATTTGAATCTAGGATAGAGGTTCCAAAACTTTCTTGGTTCACATCACCCTTAGTGTCTCAACAATTATTTCATGACACCTTTTCTTGTCCCAGTAATTTTTTATGGTGCCCCAGGCCAAAACAAAAAAAAAAACAAAAACGTAATGGTTCTGTTTGTTAAATAGGTCCAAACAACTTAAGTATTTATGTCCTTATGGCCACAGTTATTTACTAATGGGATATGAAGACTGTTGGGTACTACATAACTTCTCAAGACTTGGAATCAGGTTGGATAGTGCCACATTTGTTTCCTTGCCATGTTGATTTTTGTGTAGTGCTTATTTTTTACCACAGCAACTGCTGAAAAGTCCAACTTCCCAAAGATTTGGAGCTGATGTAATTGAAAGCACTATGGTGGGATCTAATGTTGAAATTGTGAGCTACCTGGAGCTAGTAGTTCCCTCAGTGCCTGACATATATCAAGAATTGCTGTTTTCCTTGAAAATTTAGAATATCCAACGGCACATCTAAGTTCTCCGTGGTGCCCCAGAGTGCCTTGGCACATCGTTTGGGAACTATTGGTGTAAGCATTTGTTTTCCCGCTTGCTGAGCTAGTGAGTTGTGAGGTACATTCATGCTGCTTTATTATAGAATCTGAAATAGGCAGGGACCAGTGTCCTGGTGGTATTTTCAATGGCTTTTTTTCCTGCTGGTTAGGTGCCCATGCAGAGACTGTGTTGGACCGTGTACCTTTCTGGGACTCCAGGTCCAAATGTATGTAACAAGAATGAGGACACTTTCTCATATCTGGACCACTGCTTGATTCCATCTGGTTTCAGAGTTTTGTTGATAGTCACACCTTTGGCAGCTCAGAGAGTAACCTCTGTCCTGATGGGATGCTATTAACACCTTTCTCAAGGCTTCTGAGTTTATCAGGATAAAGAGCTTCTTAACTCCTCTATTTCCATGTCTTTCCCACAAAACCTTCATTCATTTCAGTTTCTCGTGGCCTTTCAGTGTTTTCTCTTCTTTTTTTTTTTTTCTCCTTTTTTGCATAGTGCTTTCTTTTCTGCCTATGCCCTCTGCCTGTTTTTCCTCCCCTTCTGACTTTCTCCAGAAACCAAGTTAAGTAAGCATACTAATAGGTGTGCTTAACAGGGTTAGGAAGACTGCCCCTCAGATATTTTTAGATGGCTGTTTTGTGGCAGAGGTTTCATTATCTGTGACTTGGTGGGGGAGGTGTACAAAATTAGAACCACTTAATGAGAATTATAAGCAGGGAAATTTCTGTTTTTTTTGTTAGGAAGGAAGATCTTTTTAACAGCAATGGTGCTTAAAAATGGAATGGTACCTCTTGAGGTAATGAATTACTGTGTCTGGAGGTGTTCAAGTAGTGGCTGAACCATCACTAACCAGGGGTGTTATAAAGAAAAGTGATGTATCATATAGGCAAAGATTGGCCTGTAGAGTGGATATAGAGTGTTTTAAAAATTATAGGGCTTAGGTTTCACCTTGCCAGGGTCCCTGGGACTCCTGTTGTCCTATATATAATTGACTTGAACATTTAAGTTATCTGCTTTAACCTCTAAGGGTGTTTGAGTTTGAAGTAGGTTTACACCCAGTTCTTAAAATCCTACAATTCCATAATTTAAAGAAATATTTTTTATTATCTCTTAGTTGGTTGTAATATGAAATTCAGCATAGGCTATTTTTACTGAATGTTTAGTTGCCGCATTTAAATAGTTCAATGTAACTTTAAAAATATTTCCCTCTCAAGAAAAGTGAAGTTTAACTTTTTACCTTTATAGGAGCCTCATAAATTTCCCCACCTGTGTTCAACTGTCATAGTTAGAAAGCCCTTGCTCTTTTCTTTCAGTGTAATATCCTCTCTCTGATGATCTTTTACTTGACACTATAGTCGTATTCCAGATGTAGGAGTTTTCGATTATTTAGATGGATTTTTGAGTTCTTGATAACATCATTTAGGCTCAGTATGCAGTAAAGCCTTTGCTGATGGAATACTTTTTTTTTTTTTAGCAGAAAGGAGTTTATTAAGTGGTAGAAGTAGATTACAAAACCTTTGGGAGGGCTGAAGAGATAGACTCTAGACTTAATTTCTAGGAACAACTAATGATGGATCTTTTTCTTTGTTTTTTCAAACATCTTTATTGAGGTACAATTCATGTACAATAAACTACACATAAAGTATATGGAAGTTTTGATGTATCTATACACTGGTGAAAACCTCACCTCAATCCAGATTGTGAACACATCATCCCCAAAAGTTTCTTCATGCCCCTTCCCTCCTGTCCTTCCTTGTCCCGTTCATCTCCAAGCAGTCACTTATCTACTGTTTGTCACTATAGATTAGTTTACATGTTAAGAATTTTATGTAAATAAGACTGTAAATATAAATGTACTCTTTTTTGTTTTTTGGCTGGCTTCTTTAATTCAGCGTAATTATTTTGAGGTTCTCTTATATCACTCACCCTGCTGCCCCTAATGTTAACATCTTACATAACCATAGAATAATTATCAGGGATAGATTAACATTGGTGCAGTAATACTCACTAAACTATAGAACTTATTTGAATGTTTACCAGTTTTCCCACCAATATCCTTTATTCTTTTCCAAGTTCTATCTGGGATCATCCCATGTTCCATTTAATTCTTTCTCCTTATTCTCCTGCCATTTATAATAGTTCCTCAGGCCTGTCCTTCATGACCGTGACACTCTTAGAGAGTATTGATCAGTTATTTTGTAGAATGTCTCTAGAATGTAGAATGGGTTTGTCTGCGGTTTTCTCATGGTTGACTGAGGTATGTATTCTTAGCAAGAATACCAGAGAAATGATGGTGTGTCTTTCTCAGTGCATCTTATGGGATTCATGGTGTCGGTATGTCTTATTGATGGTGTTAACCTCCATCAGTTGGTTACAATGGTGTCTGCAGGGTTTCTCTATTGTAAAACTATAATCTTTCTTTCTTTTTTTTTTTTTTGAGGAAGATTAGCCCTGAGCTAACATCCGTTGCCAATCCTCCTCTTTTTTTTTGCTGAGGAAGATTGGCCCTGGGCTAACATCTGTGCCCATCTTCCCCTACTTTGTATCGGACACTGCCACAGCATGGCTTGACAAGCGGTGCGTCATTCCAGGCTGCCGCAGCAGAGCACACGAACTTAACTGCTACGCCACTGGGCCGGCCCTATTTCTTTTTTTTTCAATCTTTTTTTTTTAATCTTTCTTTTTGTAGTTAATAAATATCTTGGGGGAGATGCTTTGAAAAGATGCAAATCCTGTTTCTCAAACTTGTCCAGTTATTTTAGCATCCATCTGTGGGTCTTATCCGAAACAAATTATCATTATGCTTCTTGCCTAATGATGATTCTCTAGTTGTCTCTTTATTACATTTATTAATTGGAATTCTACTGTATGAAACAGCTGTTCCTTCTTTCCCATTTATTTATTTATTCAAAAATTTGTATCAGTGTGGGCTAATGGATATTTATTTTATGGGTTATAATCCAGTACTACCATTACTTTATTACCCAGATTGTTCTAGCTTTGACCATTAGGAACTCCTTCAACTTGGCTCCTGTGTTCTTTCCATAAGCCCCCATCTTTTTGTGAGTACTTCCTTATTTTCTGGCACCACATGGTGTTTCAGGCTAATCTTATATTTTCCCTGCCCCAGCTCTGGAATCATCCATTTCTGAGGGAGCTCTAGTTCCTTTTATTGGAGAATGGTGTTTAGAAATCAAGATCTAGTGTGCTTATTACTCCCAATGTAGTCTTTTAAATAAATATAACTGAAGTTTCCAAGTCAAGGCAGGTGTATTCAACATAAATTATCTTTTTTGAAAGAGAAAGGGTGGCTCAATTTGGTGTGTCGTATCAGTCTTAGTGGAGGTAATGTTATTCATTATATAGTGAGGAATAGGCAGGAGCTTTTCAGTAGGTTCTTGAATGGAAAAATTGAACTAAGCACCTTCTGAATTAGTTCTTTTTCATGGTGGTTTATTTAATGTGAAGTATATTTCTATAATGTCAGATGTGCTGATAGCAAAGGCTAGTTTTAAATGATGTTTTGATGAGCTGCAATTCTGTTCCCTGTCCATTCATGTGGATAATTGAGTATTGCCCATACAGTGGACCCTTGATATTTTCAGATTTTATGTATGCTGTCTTGGAACTGTTTTTATTTATTTATTTATTTATTTTATAATTTTAATTATTTATTTTTCCCCCAAAGCCCCAGTAGATAGTTCTATGTCATAGTTGCACATACTTCTAGTTGCTGTATGTGGGACGCAGCCTCAGCATGGCTGGAGAAGCAGTGCGTCGGTGCGCGTCCGGGATCCGAACCCAGGCTGCCGGCAGTGGAGCGCGCACACTTCACCACTAAGCCACAGGGCCGGCCCAGAACTGTTTTTAATAGACTCTTAAGGGCTTATAACTAATATTTTATAATTTTGTTGAGATGTGAATGTGAATTATGTGTGCTGTCGAGTTGGTTTTGATGTTCTCATCATTAGGTACATAGACTGTGACTTCTGTGAAGTTTTACTTTACTCCATTTCCTGGGCAATTGAGCAGTCATTTTCAATTGGGGACACACATCAGAATCACCCGTGGAGCCTTTTGAAGTATAGATCAATATCTGAACCCTACTTTGGCCCTTCCAAATCGGAATCTGCAGAGATGGGGCTCAGATATCTGCATTTTTAATGATTTTACAGGTGATTGTTATGTGCTCGCCTGGTTAAGAATGGCTGCAGAAGTTTTTGTGAATTGAGGAATTTGGGAGATTTGTGATGTATGTATGTATGTATGTATCACATGTGAATGTCAAGATCCAGCTGTTATATACAGTAAGGAATTTTTGTGGAGGCTCAACCTTCTGAAAAGTGGGGGAATATTGAATGATATTAATGTAGAATAGCGGATTTGGCCCAAGAACTGTGCATTATAATCTTACTTGATTTATTAGGACTGTGACTTTGGGCAAATCACTTAACTTCTATGAACCTCAGCTAATATCCTTATCTCACAGTGTTGTTAGGCATTTTAAACTAGATAGAGTATATACAAAGCTTGTAGCTGACATTTGTAGATGCTTAATAAAACTAATATTCACATACTCACTTATAAGGAAGATTGGATTTGGATCTCCTAAGTTTTGGATACTTGAGAAATAAATCATTCTATTTGATCTGTTTAGATTTATAACCATTTTTTCCTTTTCTTTCCTTTCCCGTGTCGTTAATCTTGCAGCTCCTGGATCTCCCAGGTATCATTGAGGGTGCCAAGGATGGGAAAGGTAGAGGCCGTCAAGTCATTGCAGGTGAGTGGCCCAGGGTCAGTATCTCGGGGTATCATCCCTTTACCGGAGCTTCTTCCTTTAGGTGGGGACTGTTGGGCTTGGAGAAGATACTGCAGTGAAGGGCATAGTTTTACCTGACTTCTCACTGGAGTAGAACATCAGAACTTGAAGGGACTTCAGAGATTAACAGTCCAGATCCCCATTTGAGGAGAAACTAAGGACAAGGGAAGTGAAGCACTACGGTCCAGTGTTGCACTGTTTGTGGCCTATTCAGAACTAGAACTCAGGTTTCCTGACTCCCACCCATGCCTTTTCTTCTTCTTTTCTTTTTATTTGAAGTAAAATGTTAGGGGGCCGGCCCAGTGGCACCAGTGGTTAAGTGTGTGCACTCCGCTGTGGCGGCCCGGGGTTCGCCGGTTCGGATCCTGGGCGTGCACCGACGCACTCCTTGGCAAGCCATGCTGTGGCAGTGTCCCATATAAAGTGGAGGAAGTTGGGCACGGATGTTAACCCAGGGCCAGTCTTCCTCAGCAACAAAAAAAAAAAAAAAAAAAGCATTGGCAGATGTTGGCACAGGGCTGATCTCCTCACAAAAAAAAAGAAAAAAAAAAGTAAAATGTTATAAAAGAGTAATCAAATTGCAGCAATCTGCTACCCCACCTCTCCTCACCTCCACTGCCATTCCCCATTGGCAACTGCTGTCAACTCTTCAACTGTTCCTTCTGCTACTTAGCTTCAGATTTTTAAATATCATGCTTATATTGCTATTTCATGATTAATTAATTTTACATATCATCCGTTGGTTTCATGTTATGGTAGAGAATTAGTTCTCTTATTCTCCATACCTCTCATCCTATTCTTTCGAGGAAGTTATATCACAATTTTTAGTTAACTCATCAGTCATGGTTTACATTATTGTGTAATGACTATGTAACTTGTGTTCAATGCTGAGATAAGTAGTGTATTATGACTTGGTTTCTTTTCTCTTGAAATCTGTTTTTGAAATTTGTTTTTCATGGAGTTAACAGTTGGCTCTGTTTTGTTTTGTTTACTTTTCTATGTTTGCTAATATTTTTCAAATGTTCCAATAGATCAAATGCCTATCAATCAGTATTTTTGTAGGTTCTTAAATACAGTTCCACATACAATCTTAATGATTTCATTCTTTCACCTCAACCCTGACACTACCCTCCTATACCCTGTGTCTTCGTGCTTCAGTTTGGATTGGTTGCTTTCCAGACCAGTGCTGTCCAGTAATGGAAATGTTCTGCAGTAATGGGAATGTCCTGAATCTGTGCTGTACAATATGGTAGGCCCTAAGCGTATGTGGCTGTTGAGCCCTGTAAATGTGCCTAGTGCAATTCAGGACCTGAATTTTAAATTTTATTTAATTTTAATTTAAATAGCTGCAGGTGGGGCCGGCCCCGTGGCTTGGTGGTTAAGGGCGCGCGCTCCGATGCTGGTGGCCCAGGTTCGGATCCCGGGCGCGCACCAAGGCACCACTTCTCCGTCCATCCTGAGGCCGAGTCCCACATACAGCAACTTGAAGGATGTGCAGCTATGACATACAACTATCTACTGGGGCTTTGGGGGGAAAAAATAAATAAATAAAAAATCTTTAAATAGCTGCAGGTGGCGAGTGGAGTCTGTACTGGACGGCTCTAAACTTTCTGCATGGCTCTCATCCTGAGATTTTCTTCTGTGTTATTGTGTGGGATCCCCTATTTGCTAGAGTCAGCGTCTTCCTTTTTTTTTTTTTTTTTTTTTTGTGAGGAAGACCAGCCCTGAGCTAACATCAGATACCAATCCTCCTCTTTTTGCTGAGGAACAGTGGCCCTGGGCTAATATCTGTGCCCATCTTCCTCTACTTTATATGGGACGCCGCCACAGCATGACGTGGCTTGACAAGTGGTGCGTCCGTGCGTGCCCGGGATCCGAACCTGCGAACCCTCTGGCCGCTGCAGCGGAGCGCGCACACTTGACGACTCCACCACTGGGCCGGCCCCTCAGTGTCTTCCTTTTTGTTGGGTGATTTTCATGTTTTGCTGAAGCACATTCTTTAGTAAATTCCTGAAGAGGGGTGAATGATAGATAAATTTTTCTGTTTTTTCATGTTTGAAAGTATTTTTATTCTACCTTTATATTAAATTATTAATTTAGCTTTTTATAGAATTATAGGTTAGAGGTCATTCGTGAATGAATATCAGAAACATTATGCTAAATTAGAAGAGCCAGGCACAAAAGACTGCATTTTGTATGATTCCATTTATATGAAATTCTCAAAAATGCAAACTAACCTATGATGACAGAAAGCAGATCAGTGATTGGGAATTAAGGGGAAGATTGATCACAAAGGGGCACAAGGGAACTTTCGTAGGTGATGGAAATGTTCTATATCTCAATTGCTTGGTGGTTACACAGGTATGTATATTTGTCATCAAACCATATGTTTAATATGGGCACAATTTATTTTTTATAAATTATACCTCGATAAAGTTGACTAAAAATATGCTAACCAGATAATCTTATTCTTTTAGAATTCTTACTGTGTTAAATCTTTTTAAACTGTTTCAGGGATTTAGGTTATTGCCTGGTTTGTATCTTCATCCTGACTTGTTTCTCTGCTAGGAAATCTAGAAGTCGACACATTTACACTAGTAGAAAACAAGGCATATGTTGCAAATTGACTTCTGGCATAAATCTTTGGTAGCCTTAAGAACTTCATGTGTGTCTTTGTATTTATAAAAAAAGTCCTTTGTCTCTTTAAGCGTCGGAGCTCCACCCCCATCCCACTTTTGAGTATTTGGATTAGTTAAATCTTTAATGAGCTTTGCTTGGGTATATATATTTTTTCAATTCTTCAGTGGCCCGAACGTGTAACTTGATCCTGATTGTTCTGGATGTCCTGAAACCCTTGGGACATAAGAAGATAATTGAAAATGAGCTGGAAGGCTTTGGCATTCGCTTGAACAGCAAACCCCCCAACATTGGCTTTAAGAAGAAGGATAAAGGAGGCATTAATCTCACAGCCACTGTAAGTGGAGAAGGTGATATGGGGTAGGCTGCCAAGGGACTGTGGTGAGTAGTGGATTGAGGTACAGGGACATTGACATTTGGAAATCACCTGGCTTCTCCCAGCACTAATTGAGCTAGCACAATGATCTTGTAACGACTGACCGAGTAGGACAAGAGTCAGTCTCGGACTTACGTTTGCAACTTCATTTCCCCTTATGGGTTATCTTTTTGGGATGGTATGGGGGCATAGACCAATCTTATGCTTGTGTGAAGTGGATGGCTGCCAATATCATGTGTTTTCATTCATTCAATACAGATTTACACAGCACCTACCATGGGCCAAGCATTGTTTTAGGCTCTGGCGGGGATGGAAGAGGGAGGGAAACAGACAAAAACCCCTGCCCTTGGTGCTAGCCCAGTGGCATAGTGGTTAAGTGTGCGTGCTCCGCTTCAGTGGCCCGGGGTTTGCAGGTTCGGATCCCTGGCATGCTCTGATGCTTCAAGCCATGCTGTGGCGGTGTCCCATATAAAGTAGAGGAAGATGGGCACAGATGTTAGCACGGGGCCAATCTTCCTCAGAAGAAAAGAGGAGGATTGGCAACAGATGTTAGCTCAGGGCTATTCTTCCTCACACACAAAAGAAAGAAGCCCTGCCCTTATATTCTAATGGGGGAAAGTAGCAAACAGAATTAATGAGTGAATATAGTATATTAGACGATAAATCTAAGGACAAAAGTAAGCTAGGGAAATGGGATGGAAAGTATTGGTGGGAGGGTTGCAGTTTTAAGTAGATTGATGAGAAGTCTTTACTGAAGGAGTGAACCAAATGGATATCTTGAGGAAGAGCATTTCATATAGAGGGAATACCCAAGTGCAAGGCCCTGAGGTAGAGCGTGCCTTAGCATATTTGAGGGACAGCAGACTGAGCAAGTAGGAGAGTAGTGAGAGATCAAGTCATGGCATAGGGCCACATATGCTTTTACTTTGCAGGAGATGGGTAACTATTGGTTGAATTCCAATCTATGGAGTAAACATGATTTGATTTAGGTTTTAATGGAGTCATTCTGGCTATTTGTTGAGAATGGACTGAAACGGGTTAAGAATAGAAGCAGAGAAATCATTTAACAGGTTACTGAATAATCCAGTCAAGAAGTGATGGCTTCTTAGACCGGGGTTATAACAGTAGAGATGAGAAGTGGTTGATTATGAAAAGATTTTGAAAGTAGCTATTAGGAATTATAGCTGTATTGTCTGTGGCTTGTGAGACAAAGAGATGACTGAGTTTTTTGTCCTGAGCTTGAAAAATAGACTGTCATTACTAACATGGTAGGACTTTGGGTGGAATAGGTTTGGAGAGGAGGGGAGGATCGGTATCTTCAGTTTGAGATGCTGATTAGACATCCAAGTGTTACTGTCAAATAGGCATATGAGGAATGATCTGGGCTAGAGATATAAATTTGGTGGTTATCAGCTTTTTTTTTCTTATTTAAGTTTCAGATATACAGCATTATAATTTGACATCTGTATACACTACAAATTGATCATCACCTCAGGTCTAGTACCATCCATCACCATACACTTGACTCCCTTCACCCATTTCGCCCACTCCTAAACCCCCTTCCCCTCTGGTAACCACTAATCTGTTCTCTGTATCTATGAATTTGATTTTGTTTGTTCGTTTGTTTTCTTTTTTTTAGATTCCACACATAAGTGAAATCATATGGTGTTTTTCTTTCTCCATTTGATTTATTTCACTTAGCATAATACCCTTGGTGGTTATCAACTTTAAAGCTGTGAGCTTAGCTGAGATCATTAGGAAGTGAGTATAAATAGAAAAGAGGTTCAAGGATTGAGTGTTGTGGCCATGCGCCGTGCCCCCCCCCCCCCCCCCGCCCCTTATTAGCAAGTAAGACTTCTCAAACAAAGAAGGAGAAGGAAAACCAGAAGAGTTTGGAATCTTGGAAGCCAAGTAAAGAAAGTGTTTCAGATTGGAGGAGTGGTCAGTTCTGTCAAATGCTTCTTCTAAGTTATGTAATTGATGATTGAGAATTTCATACAATATTTAACATTGTAAAGGTCCAGAGGATATGACTGGCATAGGTTTAAGCTGTCCTGCCCAAAAGATCTCTCCCATTGTCCTGTCATAATGTTTGAATTTGAGCATTCAATATTCTTTTTGTATTGATTTGCTAAGGCTGCCATAATAAAGTACCATAGACTGGGTGGCTTAAACCACAAAAATTTGTTTTCTCTTAATTCTAAAGGCTAGCTATGTGAGATCAAGGTGTGAGCAGGATTGGTTTCTTCTCAGGCCTCTCTCCTTGGCTTGTAGATGGCTGTTTTCTCCCTGTGTCTTCACATGGTCATCCCTCTGTGTGTCTGTGTCCTAATCTCCTTTTCTTGTAAGGATACCAGTTACATTGGATTAGGGCCCACCCATATGACCTCATTTTAACTTAATTGCCTCTTTAAAGACCCTGTTTCCAAACAGTCACATTCTGAGATACTGGGGTTAGGACTTCAACATATGAATTTGGGTGGGGGCTAGGGACACAGTTCAGCTCATAGCACCTTCTTTTGAGTTTGGAATGGTTTTTAGTTTTTAAATATTTCCTGCTAAAAGTCAACTACTCTTCATCCAGGATAACAGTCTTTAGAATGAGTTTGCACCTTATCTAGGATTATGCAGGTACATTAATACATACTCTTGGGAGAGTTTTTTTGTTCTTTAACCAGTCATTGTCTTCTATGCCTATTCAGTGCCCTCAGAGTGAGCTGGATGCTGAAACTGTGAAGAGCATCCTGGCTGAATACAAAATTCATAATGCTGACGTGACTCTGCGTAGTGATGCCACAGCGGATGACCTCATTGATGTGGTGGAAGGAAATAGGTACTGATCGAGTGTGCAGTCTCATGCCCGAGTTCGAATTTTTGAAGCCTTGTAATGGGAACAGCATTTGATTGTGAATCTGGCAGACATTGATTCTAATTCCAGTTGTGCTGCTATTTCAAATAATAATGGGCCTTGGTTTCTTTAGCTATGAAATGAAGGGTTGGTCTTGATTTCTAACATTTTTCTTTGCTCTGAAATTTGATTATGATGGTCAAATTCCCCATTCCAGTTACTTGCTGTGAACAAGGCTATCCCCTAAGCTGTGTGTCATATGATGGTTGAAGAGAGTTTGTAGGTTCTCAGTCTGCTTTCCAAGAATTAATCCGTCTGAGAAATCCTGTAAGCTGTCCTACAGAATTTAGAGCAGGCGAGGCTATGTCTGTTTTCTCTAAGGGTAACCTTAGGGTACATAGCTAAAACCCTATTCCATGAAATATTACTCTTATTAATATTTGAAATTAAATAATAATTGAAACCACTGTTAAAATTATTTCTGGCATTTGGATATAATATTTTCTAGTTGCTTTCCTGTTCATTTGTTCCTATTTGTTGTATGTATCTGTTTGATCCTCATTTGAAAACAAACAAAAGCCAGTGCTTTGAGTTAGGCATTTTATAAGTGAGGCAATTGAAATCTGAGAAGTTGTAGCTTGCCTAATTATTAGTAACCTTAGCTGCCATATTGATTGGACATTAGGGTTGTGACATTGCTAGATATTGTGTTAAAAAAATTTTTTTTAATTCTTTAAAAATTATCATGAAATACATTATTAGAAATATATTCTTACAATTCATAAATAACTTTGTGGGAAATCTATTCTGAAAATTGCCCAGGAACATATCTAGAAAGTGACAGAGCTGGTAGTAGGTTCAGTCTTTGTGACTCCAAAGCTTGTGTTCTTTCCACCACAGCATGTTCTCTCAGAAATTACCTACATGACTGGGCTAACTAGGGCCTAAGCTTGTTACTTCTTAACCCTTAGTTCACTTTTGGGGTGTTCTACCTTATTTTGGTAGGCAGCTTTTTTTTTTGGCTGATCTGCCTCTTTGACAGTCTCTAATTTTGGGTCCGGGGTGAGGGGGTGCTAATAATCAGACTGACAGTCTTGTCAACAGCTCCAGACTAATATCCTGTTTTTCTTCTGCTTCTGTAGAGTTTATATCCCCTGTATCTATGTGTTAAATAAGATTGATCAGATCTCCATTGAGGAATTGGATATCATCTATAAGGTGCCTCACTGTGTACCCATCTCTGCCCATCACCGCTGGAATTTTGATGACCTGTTGGAAAAGATCTGGGACTATCTGAAATTAGTGAGAATGTAAGTCTTAGTGGACAGGATAATATTGCTATGGGAATTAAACCAGACTGACTAAAATGATACCCTCTGGAGCTCACTAACATAATCTGTCTGTTTTGGAGATACAAATACAGCCATGCACTGCATAATGACATTTTGGTCGACGACGGACCACAGATATGACAGTGGTCCCATAAGATTAGTACCATATAGCCTAGAAGTGTAGTAGGCTATACTATCTAGGTTTGTGTAAGTACACTCTATGATTGTTTGCACAATGACGAAGTGGCTTAACAATGCATTTCTCAGAACGTACCCTATTGTTAACCAACCCAGAACTGTAAATTAATTCCTATCATCTGCTAGGCCATATTGAGGGCAGTTCTACCTCAAGTTGGAGATAATCTGGGTCTTATCTTCTCAGGGGTGATGGAGGGTTGATTTGCATTCAACACATGAAACATTCCAAGAAGTAGGCAGCCTCTGCTTCTTCTCTCTTCTAGTTACACCAAACCCAAAGGACAGTTGCCAGATTACACATCCCCAGTGGTGCTTCCTTTCTCCAGGACCACAGTGGAGGATTTCTGTATGAAGATTCACAAAAATCTTATCAAGGAATTTAAATAGTAAGTATCATGAGCATGTGGTGCCTTCTTTTCCCTGTGAGCTGGTGATTCCACCAACTAGCAATTCTTAGGATAGCATTAAAGAAATTAGGCATGAGGGAGGCTTGCTTGATAAGAACTTTGTAGTATTTTCTTAAAACCATGCCAAGTTGGAGCAGGAAGAGCTGTAGAAGCCTCTTCAGGTTGAGAGGGCTGACAGTACAAAGGGCTCTGACTTTCTCTTTGTGGCAAACACAAATGTTAATTCTTCCTGCCAGCATTATACTGGTCTCCACTGGGTACTGAGTCCACCTCTAAACTTTGAGCGTGGGTAAATCCCTCCTAATCTCTTTCTCATACTTTTCACTGCTGATACAGGCTGAAAAAAATTTTTTTAACATCTTATTTTGAACTAATTTTAGACTTACAGAAAAGTTGCAAAAATAGTACAGAGAGTTTCCTTATGTCCCTCACCCACTTCTTCTAACATTATCAGCTCACATAACCATAGTAGTTACCAAGAACAGGAATTAGCACTGGTACAATATTATTAACTAAACTATAGATCTTATTTGAATTTTAATACCTTTTCTACCAATGTCCTGTTTGTGTCTCAGGAATCTACATGGCATTTAGTTGGTACTTCTCCTTAGTCTTCCAGTGTTCCATTCTCCCAGTAATATTTCCTTAGTCTTTCACTGTCTTGATCGCCTTGATACTTTTGAAGAGTACTGATCATTGTTTTTGTAGAATGTCCTTCACTTTGGGTCTGTCCAGTGTTCTCTCATAATTGAAATGAGATTACGCGTATTTGGTAAGAATAGCACAAAAATGATGATGTGTCCTTGGTGCATCATATCACAGGATTCATGATGTTGGTATGTTTTATTGATGATGTTTACTTTGATCACTTGGTCAAGTTGGTGTTGGCTGGGTTTCTCCGCTGTAAAGATACTATTTTTCTCTTTGTGTTTGATAAATATCTTGAGGGAGATAGCTTTGAGACTATGCAAATCCTGTTTCTCTTCAAACTTGCCTGCTGATTTTAGCATCTATGTGTGGAGCTTGTCTGCAACACTTATTGCTGTGTTGTTTGCCTAATGATGATTCTTTTTTTTGGTGAGGAAGATTGGCCATGAGCTAACATCCATTGCCAATCTTCCTGTTTTTGCTAAGGAAGATTGCGCTGAGCTAACATCTGTGCCCATTTTCCTCTATTTTGTATATGGGATGCCACCACAGCATGGCTTGATGAGTGGTGCACAGGTCCACGCCCAGGATCTGAACCTGTGAACCCCGGGTTGCCAAGGTGGAGTGTGCGAACCTGACCACTATACCACCGGGCCGACCCCAAGCCTAGTGATGATTCTTTATTTCCCTCTGTTGCTTTACACTTATTTATTCAAATTTTACTGTGAGTTAGAGCTATTACTTCTCCCCTCTTTATTAATTTAATCCATAATTTATTTATATCAGTATGAACCCTTGGATATTTATTCCATGGGCTATAATCCGATATTATCATTGTTTTGTTGCTTAGCTTGTTCCAGCTTTGGCCATTAGGAACTCCTTCAGATTGGCTCCTGTGTTCTTTTGATAAGCTGCCACCTTTTTTTTTAAGCATTTCCTTACTTATTGGCACTAATGGATATTCCTCATTCCTAGTGCTTTTCCCTGCACCAGCCCTGGAATCAGTCGCTTCTCCAGGAAGCCCTGGTTTACAAGATCTGTATGCTAGGTTTGCTCATTGTTAAAAGTGGACTATCATTGCTTGTAGGCCCTCTCAGCAGGCAGAGCTAGGAAATAAGTGTGTAGATACTAACCCATGCTTACAAACATATCTTTATTTCTTCTATAGCTCTTGTCCTATTTATCTAATTCATCTGTCCATCCATCCTTATCTATCTTAAAAACCATGAGTTTATACTGTTACCACTGATTCCAGTTCAACACCACAGGGTTCATTTTAGCCTTCCCCTTTTTTTAATTTTTAACTTCTTTCTCCAACTGTGAGAAACCTGGCTGCAATTATCTATAATGTACTTACTTATTTAATTCTAGTGTGTATATAAAGTAGTTTAGAGTTGCAACCTATAATCCTGTGAGAAATATTTTAACTAACTGGATTATAGTATTTCTGAATAGCTCTTTTCATCTTTACAGGCTGAAACTTAAAAAATTGTTTTAAAAACAAAAGAAAATAGAAAATAATTGTAGAAAGTCAGGAAAGCATAGAAACAGTGACTTTTTAAAAATACTTGTTTCTGATCCTAAGAATACTGAAAGAGTGAAGTCTTTTAAGCTTCACATTCCTTTTATCTAAAATAACTATATTCCACATGTAGGTGCTAATTTCCATGATTCTCAAACCATTACATTTTGGCACATACTTGAATTAGTGAAGGAGAGTCTTGGGAAAAGTTAGACATTTTCTTTTTTCAAGCTTCATAGATTTCTGTATAGCGCGTGCCGTCCGTGGTAGCAGAACTCTGTTCAAAGCCTCTAGAACTAAGATTAACTGGGGAATTAAATGAAAGGCGAGGAAAATATTTTGGAGAAGAGATGCTTCAAAGCAAATAGAATTTTATTTGGTTACTATTTACCTGTTTTTGTTTTTAATTATTGCACAGATAGCATTTTAGCCATCTTAGTAGTAGAAAAAAATTCAGCTGTATGCCTACTAATTATAACATTTGTCCCTTTTCTGTTCTCATTGTGTCCTTGACCACGTGCACACATCCTTTGATCATTTACCATGTAAATGTTTTCCATTGTTACAAGATTCAGGGCTGGCCCCGTGGCTTAGCGGTTAAGTGCCTGCGCTCGGCTACTGGTGGCCCGGGGTTCGGATCCCGGGCGCACACCGAGGCACCTCTTCTCCGGCCACGCTGAGGCCGCGTCCCACATACAGCAACTAGAAGGATGTGCAACTATGACATACAACTACCTACTGGGGCTTTGGGGGGGGGGGGAAAGGAGGATGATTGGCAATAGATGTTAGCTCAAAGCTGGTCTTCCTCGGCAAAAAGAGGAGGATTGGCATGGATGTTAGCTCAGCGCTGATCTTCCTCACAAAAAAAAAAACAAGATTGATATATGTCATTTTTATAAGCATGTTTTTCCTATGTTTTGCTACTTTATGTAGTTTTTTAGTCTTCATCCACACACCTTTCCCTTTTTATTTCTTTAATCTAGAAGTAGGATTAATGATTATATGGCTTTTGATATGTTTGGCTGCATTGCTTTCCAAAAGGACTGAACGTGTTTACGTTGCCATCAACAGACTAGGAGGCGCTGTCTTTACTGCAGGTGTTGAGTACGACTGCTAAAAACTAATTTTCTAGTTTAAGATAGCAAAATGGTCACCTTGCATTTATCTTGCTTGTTAGTGCATTTGAAAATTTTTATATATATAGTCATGCGCTGCATAACGACGTTCCGGTCAACAATGGACTGCATTTTGGACAGTAGTCCTATAAGTTTAGACCATATAGCCTAGGTGTGTAGTAGGCTGTACTATCTAGGTTTGTGTAAGTACAGTTGGCGATGTTCGCACAATGACGAAATCGCCAAACGACGCATTTCTCAGAATGTATCCTAGTTAAGTGACACATGACTGTATTTGTTTTACTGATGCTGTTATATCTGTTCTTGTTATTTGTTTATTTGTTTTTTAAAAAGTGAAGTCTTGTGATTTCTGTTTGGAATATAGATTTTTAAAGAAGTTTTGGTGCAAGACAATATAATAATAACATGGCCATCGTTTTCTACCCCTTGGTGCATAGTTCTTAGCCTCTGTGAGGCAAGTCTCAGTGTCTTGTTCACTAATTTCCATCAGCACAACATATTCTTAGTATTGAAGGCCCACGGATAAAAATTACCTTCATATATTCCATGAAGATATGTGTCCTTGACCACATATCAGTATGGTTTCTTGAAAGGGAGGGAGAGTTTTCCTAGCATGGCTGAGGAGGGAGGCCTCAGTACCCACTGGTGGTATCAGTAGACCCAATAAAAAATAGTATTCTGTAACAATCTATAAATGACATTTTATCTGTAAGAATCAATTTCCAATCTGAATTATTTCAAGGTGTTTCTCTGTAACGCATGCTTTCTCCTTTTAATTTGCCACAGTGCTGGGGAAGCTGAAGCCCTGGGCTTTGACTGTGGTCTGTGACTGGGGAGAGGGGACCCTGGATGTTGCAGGCCTGTGGCTCTTAAGAACTGGAATGCTAAGTCTGAGCAGAAAGGTGGTACCCAGGTAGATAGGGCAGAAGCTAGGTGATTATTTACACTGACTAATCTTTTTTCCCTTCCATACAGCGCACTGGTCTGGGGTCTCTCTGTGAAACATAATCCTCAAAAAGTGGGTAAAGACCATACGTTGGAGGACGAGGATGTCATTCAGATTGTGAAGAAGTGAAACCTTCCCCTTCTGCATCTGCCGGGCCAACCACAGCAGCTTTCCGCACGGCCAAGCACTCTACCCCAAACCCCTCTGGCTTTGGCAGCCACTGGATCGGGATTCAGGGGAGGGAGATAGAGGCACCCAAACTGGAACTTCGCTTGTATTAACTTGGTGTCACCTTGTATGTTGAACTGCATAAAGGACCTGGTAGGCCAGCTGGCTATGTGCAGTTCACGTGTCATTGTCAGAATTTGTTTTGGAATGGGCTGAATGAAATGGGTATGTACAGTGAGACAGCTGCAAAAGGGGTACTTGGGAGCTTGGTCCTGAGTGTGAAACAGATAAAAATGTGACTGCAACATTTTATTTGATGTTTAGTCATGGGAAACTCTTCCAACTGGATGTGGCTTTCAGTCCTTTCAAGTGGTCTTTCCCAGATGATACTGGAGAAAGGAAGGGCTTGATGTAAGTTAACTGATTATTCCCTGCGAGTCTAGCCCATTTGGGAGGTTGTGTAGTGTGGCAGTTACCCTGACCAGGCACATCGGAGTTTGAATTGCAGGCCTACCTCTAATTAGCTGTGGAACCCTACATAAATTACTTAACCTCTTTAAGCCTCAGTTTTCTCATGTAACATGGCGATAGTAATAGCACTTACCTTCTAGAGTGGAGATTGTTAGTATTAAGGGAGATGCTTAGCACAGTATCTGGCGTAAAAGTACTTGGTCATTGTTGGCTGCTGTTGCCACTGGTCCCTTTCCTTTACCTGGGCTCCTTGCCTGCCCTAGTCAGCACAGCTGTATTTCTGTGTTGGGCTGAATGTTGAGCTGAACAATGCTGCCTGCTGGGCCATTAAGTGTCTTCCGTAGCCCAGCCTTTCTACTTCAACCCCCATGGCAGTCCTACCCTCAACCTCATAACCCGGGCAAAGGCATGGAGGCAGAACATTGAAGTGAGGAAACCAGTGTAATCAGAGCAGGTTTGTGTATACACATGTGTATGTATTGAGGTGGGAGGTTAGGTTAGGAGGAGAGGTGGGGTCAGGACTATTTGAGAAGGTACTAAGGGCATAATCAGAGGTTTGGGGCTGGAAATAAGGGAATTTAAAAGGATTACTCTGGGCTGGCCCCGTGGCGTAGCGGTTAAGTGTGTGCACTCTGCTGCTGGCGGCCCCCGGTTCGGATCCCAGGCACGCACCAACGCACCGCTTGTCAGGCCATGCTGTGGCGGGGTCCCATATAAAGTAGAGGAAGATGGGCATGAATATTAGCCCAGGGCCAGTCTTCCTCACAAAAAATAAATAAAAGGATTACCCTGATAATGGGAATTTATTGGCAAAAATCTTTGTGCAGTGGACTGGGCTAGTGAGAATATGGGCAGAGGGAGGGTGTGGGCATATAGGTGCAGAAGAGAAATCTAAACTTGGTAACTGACTGACTTGTTTTTTGGAAGAAGAGAAGTCAAAGATTATTTCAGTATGGGTTACAGGGATGATGGAGAAGGGTAGTCTCTGAGAAAATCAGGAAGGGAAACAGATTTGCAGGAAGCCCAAGTTTGATTTTAGATGAAATGAGCTAGAGCTAGAGGGATGGAGATGGGGGATTATCCACATACTCAGACTTTTCCAGTACTTGTTACTCCTGCTATCTTAGCGACAGTTGTTTCCCTCTGATAGTCTTCCTGGATCTTGGGCTTACACTGTCCCCAGACCCAGGAAATAAGCCCCTTAGGCTTGATATCCTAGTCACTTTGCCAGGATATAGACCTTGATATCACTGGTGCATTCATGATAGAGGCCATAATCTATAGAGCTTGCCCCAACTCTTCAGAGAGACATTGGCTTTCTGAGCTATGGGATTTCCAGCAAGGTTTGCTCTCCAGCCAGAGCATATATTGGGTTTTGGGGGAATCCTCACATCCAAATTCACTTTCATGAGCATGAGTTTAGCACTGCCAGGATGTTGGAGAGAGGTTTCTGAAATCCAGTTCGTCCAAGGCCTCAGGATGTGGTTTGAATAGGTCTTGCTTCCATCATTCAACACCCTCCCCTCCATTGGTGGTCTCCTGGTGCTTGAGGAGAGCATTACCCTACCTTTCCTTTCTCTTCCTTTTGGGCTCAGACTTGGGAGTTCAGGTAGAGGGGTACAATTTTGAGTTAGGAATGCTGTCTGGGTAGGGCTGCCAAGGAGGGGCATTTCTACAGCTAAAGACTTTCTCTCCATGCACTCCCAAGACTATAGTGGTTTGGCTGTCACAGCATGGCTTGAATTTCGTGTGCTGTTACATACTCTGTTTCTTTAGTGATCTTTTTTTTTTTTTAGCACAACTAAGCAGACCTACTGTCTTGTGCCATTAATTAGTTAAAATGCTTTTAGCTGTATTTAACAGCAAACACTAATTTAACCAGCTGAAATGAAAGGAAACTTGGTCTCTTATGTAAGTTGTCTGGAGCTCAGGTGGGCTTGTGGCAGCTGTTAGGTCTTCGAGGCTCCGAAGTCTTTTCATCAAGCTGCTCTGTCCCTTGCAGTTTGTTGGCTTTGTTGGGCAGCTGGCTCCTCAGTTACAGAACGTCTGCTGCAGTCCCAGGCTTTACATCAGCATCCAGACGATAATAAAGAGGGCTAAATCTTACCATCTTGGGAAGCCGTTTCCCAGAAGCTGCCCAGCCAATTTGTCCTTGTGTCTCATGGCCTACATTGGGTCATGTGCCCATTCTTGAATCAGTTGTTGGTAAAGGGAATAGACTTATTGAAGAACCACAGTTTACTCCTGTAAGTTATCTTCATTGCTGGATTGTTGGTGCTCGTCTCTTTCATTTACAAAGAAGGGCCAGTGGACCTGCCCTTCCTTCCATCTTAATAGAGCCTAGCTTATAAGACACTCAATAGCTATCTATCTCTTGAAAGAAGGCCTGGCTGTACTCTCCATTTTTTTCCCACTTCTCATTTATTACCACTGACTTTCCAAGTACTGGCTGCTCAACTGCTTCCTTTAGGAGGCACTGTTCTTTCCTCTTCTCTCTGACCCCACCTCCTTAAAGGTAGGTCTTCCATGAGGTTCTCTGCGGCCCTCTGCTGTTTCAGTTTGAGGAGGCCACCTACCTCCTTAGCTTCTCTTTAAACTTTATTTTGCACATTTTCCCAGCCCTGGTGATTTCTTCTAAACTTGTCTCATGCCTGCTAGATTTCCCAAAAGTTACTCCATGTGAGACATCTCTTGTTAGGTGAGACATCACTTCCTTCTGCCCTTACCCTATTATCAGGCTCTTAGCTCCTAGAAGACTGCATTAGCATCCTCTTTTGCCTCTACCCCTTCCCATATACCAAAATAGTTTTAAAATCTGCCCATCTAGCTTCTGCTGTGCTATTCTTGGCAACACTCCTTTATTTCCTTCTGGCTCCATCTCACTAATCACTGGCTGATGGCTTTGCCCTTTGCTTGGTGCCTACACTTGTTCATTTCTGTCCTACTAGTTTCTAGCCTGAAAAAGAAGCCTTCACTGGCAGCTCCAACCCACTCCTCCCCACCTTACACCTACAACTGTTGGTTCAATATGAAGAAGAAGTGCAAGTGGACACAGGAAAGGTGGAACTGGATTCAAGCCTCTATGTTCTGCCATTGTTGAGACTGCTTTCTAGCTTTACCTGTGGAAACAAAGCATTTGCAAGAATTCTAAACATAGGATCTATTTCTGAAGCTGAAGAATCACTTGGCGAGCAAATCCCACTGTGGGGGAGGGAAGAGACAGACCTCATGCTCACTGCACAAAGGCAGGTTTTGTTGAAAGATGACCTGCTTTCTTGTGTATCTGGAAGGGCAGGGTGGGCAGCTCCAGGTTTACTGGCAACACCCCTGACACTCAAAGACTCAGGCTGTTTTTACCCTTGCTGTCAAAATCCAACCACCTTGCCCTTCACCTGTGAATCAAAATGGCCTCATTATTTGGCCTCTAGCATCAAGTCAAAGTAGCTTTCATGGCCCTAAATGGACAAGTATTGAGAATTTGGGCAAAGTGAAGAGCTTGAGAAATAAGTATTGTCAATTCAGATCAGTGGACTGGAAAACCTTCAGTTAGTAAAGGGGACTCAAGGCCACAGCTATAGTATTCTGATAGAATCCTCTTCTTCAATGCTGTGCATATAGTTAAGGTGAATAATGAAAATAATTGTGAGCTGAGAAATGAGATACCAAATACAAGGAATCAGTTAACACAGGTATCAGTCTTGAGGGAAGTTCTATATGGAAAAAATTAGATTTTAATGGATTGAATCAGAACTCTGAGGCCCCATTTTTCCCTATAGGGGACTATGAGCTAGAGAATAGGATGCCAACAAACTAGCTGACTTTTGCCCCAGTAAACGTGGATTTGTTTAGGAGAAAATACCATGTACATGATTACCTAATGAATTGTTTTCACTAGGTGGGTTTAATCTTAGAAACTGCATACTATAATCTGGTATTAGCCACAAGGCTGCATATAGGGTGAGCCCAGCCTCTACTGGGCTATTGGGGTCTTTAAGGCTCAAGAAAGAAGGCCATTGCTTCCTCCTTCTAGATGAGATATAAAGAGTTCAATTCCATGAGTTTTAAAGAAAAATTAAAACTTGAGATTATTTCCCTTAGGGAACCTACTGAGCCTCATGGGACAGCTGGTTGGAAACAAGGAGGAAGGGATTCAAGAAGAAATAAACACAACAGTGCCATTCACTTCATTCACACACTTAGCATATGCAGCTTTAATCAACCAAAGAAAAAAGTCCCAAATGTACAAGTGAAAAAAATCCAAACTGTTGACACAGGCTCAACTAATATCAGCTACTTTTATGTACAGCTGTATAAGTTCCAAAAAGCTATCCTATATGTATATACAAAAGTTGTTTATACACAGGTCTGTACATAAGGGTCTATACATTTATTTCCTCAGAACCCTTAGGTGCCACCTCTTGGTGAAGACACCAACACTTCATTCACATATCTTACAAACAAAGAAAGACTGTTTCCAGGATTGACCACACTGTGCATCCTGTATTTAGACCACGTAGGCTCCACTCGATTGGTTAAGATCCTTCCGTCATAATACGGACCACACCAGGTGCCTGGCCCCCCCCCTCAAAAGCTTCGCAGAGTGCTCCAAAGTAGAAGCCCGTAAACCAACCCGAGATGAGGAAGCAGAATCCTGTCCAGGGTGCCGCCACAGGTCTAGGCTTAGGTGAGCCTGCCTGCCCTGCTCACTGTCGGTATTCCAATTCATCTACACTGATGACTTTGGCCGGCATGGAGGGCAGGGGCTGCTGTAGCACATCTGAGCCAAACCATTTGGCGAGGCCCACTGGGGAGCTGCTCCTCTGGTTGGGGCGGTGCTCCAACTGGGAGTGCATGTGGGGCAGGCCTGACCGGCTGGGCACATTCTGAGGGGTCGTCTGAACGCTGACAGCTGCTGCCTGGGAACCAGAGCCTGGAGGATGAAGAACTGTGGGGATAAGAAGGAAGGATTGTCATTCAGAGCACAAGAGGGAAAGTAATTCTATATCAGGCCCTGATTCACTCCAACTCTATCCATAAAACTGCATGAACAGAATTCTTTACCGATGATTCAGACAGGGCTTCTTTAGGAAATTCCTTTGCAAAATGCCACAAGACAGTAACCTTGGAAAGTTGAGCTATTCAGAAGCCATCCATATTGAGAACCCATCCTAGATGACATGACCACTACTTGCCACATCACAGAAGCACTAATATTAGCTGGTCAGAGGGCATCTACTCAGGGCAGTCCCTATGCTGAACCTCTGTCAGAAGGATTCTCAGCCTCCTCTTAGAGGCAAAGCAAAGGACAAAAAATGCCAGAGCAAACTTGGCTCTCCCCCTGTCTTTACAGAAACAGGAATTCCAAATCCCATAGAGGTTGCTTTAATTCATCCTATTCTCTCGTTACACCCTTATCCCAATCTTGCTAGGATAAGTTAAAGAATGAATCGTTAGGGCCGGCCCCGTGGCTTAGCGGTTAAGTGCGCACGCTCCACTGCTGGCGGCCCGGGTTCGGATCCCAGGCACACACCGACGCACTGCTTCTCCGGCCATGCTGAGGCCGTGTCCCACATACGGCAACTAGAAGGATGTGCAGCTATGACATACAACTATCTACTGGGGCTTTGGGGGGAAAAAATAAATAAATAAATTAAATTAAAAAAAAAAAAAAAGAATGAATCGTTAGTGTCAATTCATCCCCTCCACGGGAAACTGGTCCAAAAGCTTTAAGCCTATTCAGCCCATCCTCAGCTCACCTGGCCCATTCCTGAACCTACCTGAGCGCTGCAGCTGCTGTTGCATCATTGCCAGATGCAGAGGTGTCCCAGGACGAGGGTTTAGGAGAGGGTGACTAGCGGCAGGTAAAGGGTAAAAGGGTTGACCCAGGATTGGGCCAGATATTCCCTGTAAATGAGTCAGGTCCATCCCCGGAGGAAGCACACCTGTTGGGCAGAAAAAAGAAACTGGTGAGAAGTAATCAATCTAGCTGGAAATTTTCAAGCTTGACTGTACAGTTTTGCTGATCTGAAAGTTTATTAAGAATGAAGAATGCTCAAGCTAGGTTCCTAATCTTTTAATGGACTAAGGGGGGATGGATTGGATTGGATCCACTGCTCATCAGTAAATTTCTAGTAACATCTTTCTAGGGATGAAAACCTCTCACAGTTTTAGCACTTCATCAGTTTTAGCAACTGTTGTCACGCCAAGTCAGAAACTCACCAGCTTGGAGCAAACTCGGAAGATGCTGTGGATGTACTCCCTGGGCCAGCATCCTTTGGACCAACCCTGGGTGAAGCTGGTGAGCAGGCCGAACAATTGGGACGTGGGGGACAAGAGGAACTTGGTGGACAGGGCGGAGAAAAGGTGTTCCTGGAACAGGGGTTGCCAAGGTGGGTGTTTTTCTCCCAGTTGCTTTAGGTCGATAATCTTGTTCTTTGGTGTAACGGTTAGTCTGCGACAGTGGGGTCGAACATGAAGACCGCTGCAACGTTGCCAGTTTGGGGTTTGTAGTGGGAGAAGAGTCTCGATCAACACTGGGCACAGAGTTGGATGACAGGAGGTTCTCTATAAGGATCCAGACAGAGAATATTTTGGTATTGGCAAGCTTCTCCCAAACACTTTGTCCTCCCAACGATACAGCAAATCTCATTTCTTAGAAGCTCACAATCGTTATTTGAGCCCCTCAACAAATTAAAGAATTGCATCCTAGGGACCATCTTTTTGCTTTATGAACAGACTCAGTCAAGGTCACAGGGATAGTTAGGGACAGAGCTGGGACCAGACCCCAAGTCTTTCAGTTTTCCGACACCGTGCTGAAACAGTCTATTTTTGCTACACTCCAAAAAACCAAAGGCTCTGAAGTTATAAACGACATAACTCTTAAAAAGCCCATGTCTCTATTCTTATAATCCTCCCAACCCAGGAATAGCTAGAGGCAAGTGAGCCTGACATGTCAGGTCTGGTGGTCTAACTCAGTTGGGCACCTTGCTCTGCCCATATAGCTGTGGTCTGGATCTGTGTGGGAGCTAGTCCCATCCCAGTCAGCTGCTTGGGACTTTTAACCTAAGGGGAAAAATCAAGTGAGTAAAAACACCCAGAAAGTTGAAACAGCAACTACAGTCTGGTGAAGAAATTAGAATTGGGGGCCGGCCCCGTGGTGTAGTGGTTAAGTGCATGCACTCTGCTGCTGGCAGCCCGGGTTCGGATCCCGGGTGCGCAACAATGCACCGCTTGTCAAGCCATGCTGTGGCAGCGTCCCATATAAAGTGGAGGAAGATGGGCACGGATGTTAGCCCAGGGCCAGTCTTCCTCAGCAAAAAGAGGAGGACTGGCATGGATGTTAGCTCAGGGCTGATCTTCCTCACCAAAAAAAAAAAAAAAAAAAAAAAAAAAAAAATCAGAATTGCCTTTTAGTAGGACCAATATGATTTCCTTCTTTTTTCCCCATAAGCTTTCTCTCAGGCAGAAAGCTCTCAGACCAATACTCTACACCTGTGTAAACCTAACTTATTAGAATCTGTTTCACCATGTCCTTAACAATCCCAACGCTCAACAATCCTAAAGCCTTTCTCACATTTTCTGCATACATTTAAAAGGCTCGCCACACCTCCTATATACTTCACCCATTGCACAGATTTTGTTGGACACTTAGTCTCCACAGCCTGATCAGAACCTTTCAGAAGAAAACTAGTTGAACTATATTAATTTGCGAAATAAATGTACCAATAATTCAACTTTGCAGCCTATAAAAGCTTATTCTTCCTAATACTAGCACTCATACCACTATTAGATTGGTCAGAGTTTCAAGTGGCTAAGCGACTGTGAGCTGGTCCTTCTGTCAGACATACAACTGTGGCCCAGAGCAGCCAGAGGTCTTGCCCAGGGCTTTGCAGACAATCAAGTCAGGTTGGTCAGCACTCAGGCCCATGCTCTGTCACATGCTTGCTTGGGCAGTACACTCTCAACAGCTCTGCAGTACCTTCACTGGCCTTCTGAGTGTCCTCTTTATTGTCACCAAGAGCTGCTTTTCCAGATGCTGGCTCCTCCTTGCTTTTCTCTTTGCTCTCATACATCTTACGAATCACCGAGGTAGGGGTGAAGGAAGGAGAAAGCTGCAGAGAAAAAGAAGTAGTATTAGCACATTCTCTAAATGCCTTTCCCTAATCAAGGCAGGCTTAACTGGACAAACTACTCAACAAGCTTAAGAGTCCCCTTATTGGCTACAAGTGGCAGAGGCCAACTCCAATGTTCTGGTCTCTAGCTGCTGGGGGAAAAGAAACAGGATGGGCCAAACAGGTGGTGTCCCAAGTGCATCATCCCTTGCTCACAACTCACTTTCATCAAAACCTAGATTTAGCTCTAGCACAAAGGTAGTTAAAGCACAGAGCTTCAGCCTACCTGTGTCTGTGGTGATAGGGATCTGCCTATGCAGCCTCTACTTCAGCCATTTCCCCAGCCCGGGCAGGAAAGAGGGGGAAGAACATTCTCAGAAGTACAACCTGGAGCAACAGCCCTTCCAGCTGGGAAAGGACATTTCAGAGACAACCTCAGAACCTAAATTTCTCTATAGTCCTAATGTTTCCCATCTTAACCTGGCTACCAGAAAATCCCAGTTATCTTGATAGTCTTGTCAGCCACTAGGACTCACCATTTGGGGTCATTTGTTCCCATCTCTTTACTGCCTATTTCTAATTTGATGATTTTTTTTTTTTTTTTTTTGTGAGGAAGATCAACCCTGAGCTAACATCCACGCTAATCCTCCTCTTTTTGCTGAGGAAGACCGGCTCTGAGCTAACATCTATTGCCAATCCTCCTCCTTTTTTTCCCCCCAAAGCCCCAGTAGATAGTTGTATGTCATAGTTGCACAGCCTTCTAGTTGCTGTATGTAGGATGCGGCCGCAGCATGGCTGGAGAAGCGGTGCGACGGTGCGCGCCCGAGATCCGAACCTGGGCCGCCAGTAGTGGAGCGCACGCACCTAACTGCTAAGCCACGGGGCCGGCCCTCTAATTTGATGATTTTATTATGCATGCGACTTTTCTCATTGAACAACCCCAAATTCTTGGTGGCAGGTAACAAGGCATGACTTATGAACAAAAAAGCTCCTTCTAGACCCTTGCCTTCAAGGTGCTTGGTGCAAAGACTCACTTGGGGTCCTGAAGCACAGAGTAATAGTTTTTTCCCCTTATCTATCAGGTCTGACTAGGTGATAAAAGTCTGTGGGGAAATGAAACTTAAAAAAAATAAAAATAACGCTGGTAAACCAGTCAGTTATAAACCTAGACTTGTCACCACAAATAAGCAAACCCCTCTGCCCAGCCTTAATTCATATCACTGAGACCCGAATCTGAATTCGTGAATTCCCCACCACGTTTCACTGGACTCCCCAGGATCCGACTCCAGTTATCCCATCCACCTCATCTGTCTCTCACCCACCTCCCCAGCTCTTCACTCCAGTTGTTCATTTGTTTGCACACACTACATCAGCTGTGTACTCTGGCCTATACTTGTGCATCTGCTGGAACACACTTTCCCCAACGTAGTGTCTTCACTAGAATCCTAAAAGTTAGATTATCCTGAAAGGGGAAGACCTAATCAACAGGCAGGTATGAAAGACACTTAAATCAGTTATCACTGTGGAAGGCACTCAAGGACATTTTGGGGGTACACAGTGATACAATATAGGCACAACCACATGGGGAGAAGCCTAGAAGTCATCCACAAAGGCAAAGGTCACTGACCATGCTTGTGATAGAGGCAGCGGGGGCAGGGGATGAGGAATTCCCTCGGTGCATGGGTGCTGGTGACTTGGTCACTCGCTGTTGCCTGCGAACAAACCAAGTATCAGTGTGAGCCCCAAGCTGCTCAAACTCCCAGTCCTAAAACCACATAATACTCAAGACCAGCTTAGGACTTTAATATCCTGTTTCCTTTATCCAATTCAATTTCCCAAGCATTTAATAAGTGCCTAACATATGCAAAACAACATGTTAAGTTCTGAGGGAAGACCAAAGCTTAATGAAACACGGTCCTGGGCCTCGTATAATCTCTCATCTAGTGGGGGAGGCACTTACTAACGCAAACCAAAGCATGTAGTTATTAAGGACCAACAAGGTATAATGGGAAAATGAGGGGTAGAAGGAATGAAAGGATACTCTTACTGAAGGGACTCTGGGAAAGCTGCTCTGGAAAGGAGCTGCATTAAATTGAGTGTGACCAATGAGAAGCTACAAGAAGGAGAACAATGATTCAGGTAGAAGGAACAAGTACAGGGACTTGGGAAGGCCTTGGAAATGTAGCATTATCCAGGGCAGGTGTATAGTTTATTTGTAGACTATACCAGGAAGGGAGCCTGGGGAGGGCTTTCATTCTGTGCACCAGAGGCTAAGCAACACTCATGAGCAAAGTGCCTGGCATAGAACTGAAGTTCTGTGAGACACTGGTTCAAATCAAATACAGCGCAGAGTTTCAGCTATTTTAAGACCCAGTTACATGCAGCACTCCCCATCACTCTTGGTTTACACACAAGGTCGATGACAGGCTCCCAAATAAAGTTTAAAAGAATAGACCTCCCTTCTCTTCCCAGACGTTTTACTCATTCTCCCATAATTTGGAAGAAAACAGGAAACAGTTGATGAAGATGTAAACAGGCTGAGAGAAGAATTATGTGAGCTCACTGGCTAATGAAAGCTTCCCTGCATTTCAGCCACGTCAGACCTTGTACCACAAAAGCCAAAGCCCAAGGACAGTCAATGATTCTGGAAGTTCTCTGAATCATAAAGCAGATGGGAATTCTAAACCTATGGCTTCTTTCTAGTGTGTACCAGGTAAGCCCCACTGCTACCACACTGAGACTCTTGAGTATGACAATGAGGGGAGACACAGATCAGTAGTATTCTGAGTGATTAAGAGGTAAACTCCAAATCTGGTGGTTTCACACAACCTATCATTTTATTCCTTCTGATAAACATATTTAAGCACCTACTATGTGCTAGACACTGTTCAAGGTTCTGGGGATAAAGCAGTAAACAAAACAGAAAAAAAAAAAATCTCTGGCCTCGTTACATTCTTGTGGTTGCAGGGTAGAGAGGGGTTACTATGGGCACAGAGACAGACAAAAAATAAATAGTGTGCTAGAAGGTGATAAGAACAATAAAAAAATAAAGCAAGGCAAGGAAAAAGTCATGTCTGTTGGGGGACACAACTATACAGGGTGTTTGAGGAGGATCTGAGAGGCTGACATTTGATCCAAAATATGAAGGCTCCACTGACACTGACTTGGGTCTACTTACTTGCTAGTTTTGAGTAAGCCACATTTTAAAGACTTAAGTTTCTATATCTGCAAAATGCAGTTATTTACCCGTTCTACCTCACAAGGGTTGTTGCCAAGAGCAAATAAGATTCTGGATATCAAAAGTGCTTTGAAAGTCAACAAATCATGTCAATGAACATTAGGTAACTACATTATGTTGTAGAGAGAAATCCAGTGACGGGCTCAGCAGACCAGTCGTGAGCTCTGTTTAGGCTGAGGGCTACTATAGATAGGATGAATTCATGCAAAGGTACAGGGTACTTACTGGTCTCAATGTTTTCTGAAAGTGCCAACATATAAAACCAACTGGAGCAAGACATTGGGACACTGATATGGCAATTCTAAGAATCACATCAAAACAAATACTTCTTAATTACCAAGTACTATACGGGCAGGACTAAACTGTAGTATTCAGGGATGCACATTTTGGTGATAAAACAGAAAATGAAGGTGGTGATTACTTTTAAAGGCTGGACAGTGGTCACTTTTAGGGGAGAAAAGGGGCATTATTGGGACAGGGCACATGAATAGCCAACAAGGGAGTTTGCCTTATAATAAGCTATATATTTTTCTAATGCAGTTTTCTGTATCTGTTTTATTTGACAGTTAAAAAGAACAATATTGCTGCCTCTTTCCCCCCTAACTTATGGTTCATTTCATTACTTGTTGCAACTAGCGAACAGGAGGAGAGTGAACTCAGTAATCATTTGTTAACAGCTCTGATCAACAAACCCATCAATTCTGACCAACAAGTCCTTGATCAACAAACCTCCATCAAGGGACACTTTGATAACTCAACAAGGAGTCTGTTGGGGAGGGAGCTAAGTGGAGTTTTACTTTTCATCATCTCATAAGCACAACTGCAAAGAAGGAGTTATCCTAACTACAGTTGTAAAAACAAATCCTTTAAATCAAAATATAAATAAAATTATATCGGATAAGAAGTCTATGCCCCTGCAGTAGAATTCAATATTATTTTCCCTACTGCACGTTTGGAGTGAGATGGAATTTTCACCATATACTGTATAACATATCAATGTGTACAACAGAATTATACTGTGGATAACTAATCTGAGGAAAACTAATTCGCAAATGCCCACAAGGGTAGGATTAGTAACTTACCTGTTTCTGAATCCATCCCTGGTCCTGTCTACCTGTGGTTTGCCAAAACCAGGCTGGTAGAAGTTTGCTGCCTGCACTGCAAGGTCATGTGGTAGGGCCAGCCCCTCCAAAGCTGCCTGTTGAAATTCTAGCTGGTTCATCTGCTAAACAGAAGTGGCAGAGGAGGATCAGCAGAAGAATGGGGACAGTTAACGTACTTTTGTACAAAAGTCTCTCTTCACTCTCTTAGAAAGGTATGTTTAAGCAGCAGCTGAGAGAAATTAGATACTGCAAACCTAACTAAATTGTGCTGCCATCCACTGAACAGGATTTTAACTATTTAAGTATGACTTGAATTGTTCACCAATTTTCTAACCTTCACTGAGTTGAATTCTAGTTCAAAACCACTTCCAAACAGTGCAATTTAATTCTCTATCCCAGAAGCAACAATAAGGGTGAAAAAGCAAGCAACAGATTGAGTTTGAGAAAGAGCTCAGCCGGACCTGGGCCGTGACAGGGCTCATGGGCTTGCGCATGCCTTGGAATGGATCTCCGAGTAGCTGCTGTGGTCCTGGTGTGAAACCTGTTGGGAAGTTACAGTAAAAGTGAACGTAAAGAAGCACATGTCCATCAGAGAGGAATTATCACAAATGCATGCTGCTCCTTGTTGAACACCATCACTTTCCAGAAGTACTGACTTCCTGGGCTGATGATGTCCCTCCCCTCTTCTTCTGTGCCCCCACAGTGGGTTATGTGGACCTTAATCAGAGCACTTAATGACTCAAATTGCTGGTGTATCCATCTTCCCCATTAAGCTGTCAGCTTTGTCCCTTTCAGAGCTGACCTCTATCTGGGAGAGAAGAGCTTTCTAGCCATTGATTTGGTCCATTATCAGCAAACTAGCTGATACCAAAGCAGAGACAGTGCTCTGAGGTTCACACTCTTTCTATTCTATTTCACTAGGTGTGGAAGGAAGATTACAAAAACTTCCTCTCAAGGTATGACTGGCAGGGGCCAGAGTGGCCAGCAGCCTAAACTAGTCTGGGGTGGGCAGGAACACTATGAGATTCTGCACAACACTTTGGCTAAAGCTTTCTGGAAGTGGTTCTTCCATTCACATTCTGAATTAACCACAACATCTCACAGTTGATTCTGTACCAACTTCATGTGGTTGGTACAGCCACTACTCTGACTTCCACTCTATCAAGGAAAAACCTAGGAAGCCAAATTAACTTTTTTGGGTTGAGTTCCCAAAATAAGGAAGAAGACTAAAGAGCTGGATCCAATTTAGATCAGTCTCAAGAGAAAAAAAAAAACTACAACATGAACATATTTATCTAGAAGGGCAGCTGGATAATAAACTATCTTCCACATTTGTGTCCCCACCACCCCCTGAAAAAAGTATAATAAATTCAACATTTCTTTTTAAACCCTTCAAGGATGTCCATGAAGAAGACTTTGCCAGTTCTAGGGGACAAGTATAACTTTTGCGGGGCAGGGAAGGGAGATGGACGGACATCTACGCACATGAGTCTTTACCAATTGGTGATGGTATTCTAGGACGAAGGTAATCTGCTGAGGCTGCTCGCGTTTGAAACACCTGTGACAAGGGAGGAGAGGGTGCTCTTTGGCCCAGTAAAGATGTTGTAGGCTCCAAGCTCCCCATAAGGCCACTCAGAAGATTGGAAGAAGCAGGTCTCTGAACTGGTGGACCCAGCAGTTCCTAAAGGCAGAAAAGTCAAATCCTTGTGAGTAAACCTAGTTCTCTTTGTCAGAGGCTATAGATTATGGATTAACTTTTGGAAGCCAACGATGAATCTCCCTTATGCTCCATTTGAAGGGCTTGGCACATGAACGTGCAACACATTTCTGTGAATGTTCAGCTAGCAATATTTGCTTTAACTTAGTGCTAAAAATACAGGTTAGATACTTTAAATTTTCGTAGAAATTGCAAACCTGCAACCTGGAAATCAAGGCCTTACTTTGTCATCATTCTTTAGCCACTTCCCCACCGCCACACTGAGATTAACAGCGACACAGAACTATGCCAGGCAGCGATATAATATCCTTGATCGCCAGGCAACATGGATCATTCTCTAAGGCCCAGAGCTGGACCATTACACAAAACCAGTTCAGAAGACTACTGTTCAGGACTCTGAGGCCTTGGTAGATGATTGTGAAGTACCTGCAAGATGTTCTTAGGGACAGGCTGGCCTGGAATCTCAGCAGGGGACATCAAATGGCTTTCAAGGTTTCGCTAAAAAAGTCAAAGGAAAACTGGTTTTAACCTTCTTACACGCTTAACTTACAGATTAATGGGGGACCACAAGAAAGCATTAAAAATTTCCCAAGGAGCTGGCTCTTAACAGCAGAATGATGTCCAAGTCACAGAAAACTAACTTAGATCAACTTGTACCACCTTTCTCATCACACACGTCCCAGAGATCTGGAAAAGAAAAGAATCTTCACATGTACATGCAGAGTCCACTCAGAGACCCTCAGACAAGGTCTTTTCCTCCCTGTGGTAACCCTAATCCATCTCACTGTTTCTAACACTGTGACCAAAATGGAAAAAGAAAATGGTGAAATAGAGGAGCACTTATTTAGTAAGAAGCCACAAGTAGGAAATTTTGATAATTTATAGATTTTAATTTTTGAGGCAACCTTTACTACTATTATCTTTAACAAGATTTACAGACCACAGATAGTACTAAAAACCTAGTAAACAACATGCCAGTTTGGACAGAATTGTTATATTTCAGAGTTTCATATTTCAGAAAATTTAAACTTTATTATTTTTAAACAAGCTGTTCCAAAATGGGTCTCATATACAGAGTGAAATTCAAATCCTCCAATTTTTGCTCTTTTAATGCAGCAGCAGCAGTTATGTTTTGCTTCCAACTTGCATTACCTCCTGTACTTCAGGACGTGATTCTTGTGCCCATTTAGCTCTGCCTGAAGTGCTTTCTCTGGGTACAGTTTCCCTTCCACTAGGTGGCGCTGCTAAGGTCCATAGCAATGTCCTGGGGCATGACAAACAGCCCAAAGATATCCAAGTGTTACTGTTGGTTTTGGAATTGGGACTGACTGCAGATGATTTTAATAAGAGATCTCAAGAGTCATTTAATTCCATCTAACAAAAACAAATAGGCAACTTTATATTACATGGCTTACTATATTTGGAGGATAGAGTCTATCTGAAACGGAGTTTAGATTCAAGCAACACGTCCTATTTTGGGTATGAAACAATATGACTGAACCTAAACGGATGGAGGCAGATCAGAAACAGTATACATAAGACACACAGCCGCAGTAATTAAAGACTTGATTTAAGAAGTAGACCATGACTTCACAACATGTAAATCAAGCAATATTTTGGGATAATACCTGGTATGCTCATTACATTACTTCCCTTGTTGCTTTCTTTTCTAGGTTAGATTGAATGTGTTACTCTTTGCCTAGCAACTTGAATTATATCATCCATCCCTTTCTGCAGGTGTTTGAGGCTCATTCTCTTGGCTGAAACCAGATATATTTCAGAGCACTGAAACCCCAACATCAAACCAGTTATTCTCAACTCAGGGTCAATTGTGTTAATATCAAATCCTAGAATCATATCTGAAACAAAATGTTCAAAAGCATCAGGTAAACTGTTGAATCCCCCTGCTCCCATTTCTTACTCAGTCACACTAAAAGAAAGAAGCTACTTATGAGATTTGACCCTCACCACTTCAGTCAGCACTCAGTCACCAAGACACAAACGTAAGAAAGGAGAACAGGATTTTTTGCAATTTTTCAATCTGGTCCTCATTTGAAAGCTTTTCTTTCTAATAATTCTTTGTATGGAAATAACTCTAAAGCAGTTTATAAGAAACATTCCCCTATAACTGGCATGGTGTGGTCCTGTGTGAGTCAGTCCTAACAGCAAGGCCAGGAACAATGGCACCTCTGTTGTAATCTCTATTGCTAACTGCTGGTCAGATAAGAAACACCAAAAATCAGCTGCCTTCCCTTGGTACAAGGCACAATGAATCAAACAGCTATTGCTACCATAGTTAATTTGTAGTCCCCAGACAAGGTGTCAGAAGAAAACAAGAGGCAAAACTCAATTTGGTAAATTTGCTATTACTTAGCAACTAGAATAAGTTTATGTTTATATTTTTATTATTCAGATTTACCCTGCTTCCTCTATCACTTTGTATCATCAAGGGACAGCAATATTGACACACAGGCCACGGTTGAGAACCACCCTCTAATGTGTTATGACAGAGACCAGTATGTGCTACACACCCGCATTTACTGACATGCAGTCACTCTGTAACCCAACTTTACGCCTAAAGGTGTTTTACAAGTTTGGAGTCACAGCTTTTTCTATAGTAAATTAACAGAATGCAATTGTCTTGAAAAATCTATCTCAGATACTTTGCAAATGATTCATATAACTGCCAACTGTCTAATAAAGAAGGCAGGTAATCCCAGGTATCTGGGAGTGATTAGAAGGTGTGAAAAAAAGATTTTAGTATAAAAATGTGGTAAGTTATTTTAACTTAAGTAGCTGAATAAACAGAAAACTTTCTCTGGAGCTCATCCAAAAAGACATTTTTTTTACACCTTTTTGTAGCATTGACTTAAGAAAGTTAAAAGATTCAGACATAACTTTATTAATCTTTATATGTCACCCACAATACATATAGATTAACCACAAGCCTGCTTTTTCTAGTAACAAATAGCATAGTGACAATTAAAGAACACACAAAAGCATCACAGACCAAATGACTACTAAAGAATTTCCAACTTACTCAGAATACCTTTTTTAAAATCCATTTATTATGGTGGGAAGTGGAATAGAAAGAGGGGAAAGGAGAAAAGGCTGGGGTTTGTGCCAAATACTTACACTAACTTTGGGCTGAGAAGGCAAAGTCCCACTTGCCTTCATGGTGCTCACTAGCTTGTTGAACGCAGTCATATCTCCATCTTTTTTGAGCTGCCGATTGCTGGTCACAGCACTCAGGGTCTCCTCTAAGTGTTCTGCCATGAAGGGAGTTGAGTTCTTCACTTGCTGCTCCACCTTCAAGCCCTTGAGCCCTGCTTCTACCTCTTCCACGGAAAGTACAACCCCTGAATGCGCTGGAAGGTTGAAAAAGTACAAGTTAAGCCAAGTAAAGGAATATGTGGTAGGAATTCTCTTTGGCTACCATGATAGTTAAGCTGAAAATAATTTATTTCACAGTTGAAGTGAGGCTGTCAGAAAAGACTGACGCCAAAAATAGACAAACCGAAGACACTTAAAATCATAGTTGCTCAGTGGGAATAAGGCCATAATTGTGTATTTACTAATGAGATGGCATAAACTAAACCTAAAATGTTTAGATGCTAGAAACTTGGGGACCACAACCATGGGGGCTATGCTTTATAAGACTTGACAGGACCCTGCTGTGCATCCTGCAGGAGCACCTTTTATAATGAATCTTCTGGAGACTTGTTACCAGGGAGAGGAATCCCAAATAGCCTAACATCGGCAAGATTATTACCTGTACTATGGTTATTGTATCACTAAGAGTTTATGTTGAGGGATTATAACCTAAGCAAAAACAAGGCAGATTGGGGCAGTGGTGTGAGGAGCTGCCAAGTTATGCTTGGGAGGACTACAACATTCACTGGAGTGCTATAATCAGGCTCCAGGTAAGGAGGAGGACTTGGAAGAAAAGTCCTTATGGGGCCCATGACCCACTAACTACCAGATTCTCAAAGAGGTGGTATTGTTTAACAAAAAGATTTTTTTGAAGAACATTAAACAAGACCTATCATCTGTTTGACTTCAGATGAAATGGCAGTATGTTAGAACCAACTGCCTTAAGACTTAGCATCCAAACTTTTTCAAATACCTAAAGTAGACTCTAATAAACACTTACAGCTTTCTTTAAGTTTTTCTTTATTTGCAGAAAGGCTGGAAAGAAGAGGTTTTAAATCCACTTTGGCTTTTTGTAGCATTTCTAAAATATCCACTTTATTTTCGGCATGGTCTTCCAATGGTATAGGAGCAAAATAATTCCCCGAGTTCTGTCCAGGAGAGAGGATGGCTTGCTCTAGACCTAATATTGCAAGTAAATATATTCATAATTAATTTGTCCCAATACAGCACAGAAACATATCCTCAACAGTATTAAAAGGACACAAATTGAGGTTTTTTTCAATATTCAGAGACCCTTTAACCCTAATGGATTAACTAACGAATATGGAATGAACCATATCAGAGAAAGCTCAACTCTATGTCCAATGCAAGAATCTGAAGACCTTTTACCTGCAAGTCTCTCCAGTTCTTCATGAGGTGTTGACCCAAGACTGCTGGATCGGCTTCCTGATCGGCTGGGGTTAGAGAACCACCTACTGAACCGACTAGCAGAGACTGACCCTTCTCCCAAAACATCTTCTATCATCTAAAGGGAAAGACAAAAGGAGCTAAGATAACAGCTTCTAGGTGAAAAGGACAAGAAGGTTCAAATTTTAAGAAAGGATCACTTACTTTGAAACTTCCTTTGATGCTGTTGACCTGAAGGTAAACACCTTCAGAACTTAGGATTTTGAACATCTTTAATTTTTCTTCCCCTCCTGGGTCATTTCTGAGTAACCCAAACTTGGGCATAACCAACCCTGTACTTTCTAAGCATATAAAGCAAAACCTCTGTGTCACAGATGTTTTGATTTTCTATCTTTTACCTCATTAGAAAATCCATAAACTACTAAATGTTCTCAGAGGACATAATTTCAAAATCAAAATCAGGACTAGAGTAAAGCATTCCATTGCCAAGCCAATGAATGGCCTTCAACTAAACATCAAGTATGGAGAGCTGATGAAAGAAAACCTTATATCAAATTTCAACATTCTCAAGGTCATAATGAACATCATAAAATTCAATGCTGACAATTTCAGAAGCCAAAAGCTAAAAAGTAGAACTCATAAAGATCATAATTCCCAAAGTATAGAAAATGTCAGAATGTGAAAGATGAACTTAATTGATCTCTAAAATCTGTTTGAACTTAATGGGGAATTTTCAGGTGTTTGTTTTCTTTTAAATGCTACCTCCACAGTTTTCAGTAAAGATAAGGGCAATTAAACGACGCATTGCAATCAGAAATAATTTCAACACTATTTCATAATAGTCATTTCTATTACCAATCCTTAAAAACTACATTTAAGGTTTTTTAAAAAATGAATTTTTCAATTCTACACTATCATAAATCCAGTTAAATATCCAAATTGATCTTTACGCAGTGTTCTCATCAATATTCAGAAAAGACAAAAATGAGGCACATCCTTGAAAGGTGTAAACTTTCACTTCTATACCAAAGATAAAGAGAAAACGGGTTTTCCCCAAAACTGGTACATGGATGACAGAGTTAGTGACTTGGTTTTATCTGAAGTCTGGAACCCACAGTTTCCAGTCAAAGTTCAGCCTTGGAAGGTTTGATTTATTCTTTTATTCTTATCAGGAAGAATTTTCTCATAACACATACCCAAACTAAGCCACAGAATATTTCTCCTGAACATAAAAATAAGGGATTTTAAGTCGACACTAATTTGATTATTACTTGTGGTACTTCTATTTTCTGAGGTATTATTCCGACAGTTTCAATCACATTCCACGTGTAGACTCTCAGACCTTAAATAATGCTGACTTTCAAGTGCACTAACTTTGCAATAATTAAAGTATAAGAGAAGCATTATGAGTGATGTTTCACTGTGAAAAATTGGGAATTGTACCCAAAATACAACCACCTTAGTGCTAAATAGGACTTTTAATAGTACTAAGAGCTACAGCTGTTAAAAGTATTTTAATGTTGAAGAGTTTGAAATTTCACAAATAGCAAAAATGGATTTGCATTTTAATCCTTTTATTTCTTCTGATGATACTGTATAGGAAAAAAGTCAGAAGATACACAGGAGGAACATGAAAAAGTAGAGGACAGGAATATAAAGTATCTGAACATTTTCTCAAGATATGACAGTAAGTGTTGAGAAAGTAATTTCCACATTTTGATCAGTGACCAACTTTCAGTTAGAGAAGCTAGGTTTTATTATAGCCAAAACATAAAAGTAGAAACAAAGTTAATTTTATACCCATTTACTAGAAATGCCAATTTCAAGAAACTAAAACATTTTAAACCTGAAAAGAATCCTAAAAGTTTATCTCGTCAGTCATTTTCACCACAGAGCAAGCTGGGATGCTCTAAAAGTAGTGGCTCCCTCCAGTACCGTGGTACAGGAAATGGAGACCTGGACCCACAGCTTTGACTTCCTGGTCAAGACATCCTCGCTACATCCTCGTCAGCCGTCAGCTGGGTGAGAAGAGGAGCCTGTGAACTATATCCTGGTATAGTTCAGCTGCTCTTTCTACACTAGACTTCTAATAGCATTTTTAAGGTAACCTACATGACTCTTAGTCCAGCCCTTCAAACAAAGGTCATTTAGACAAGTCATATCCTAAGATTCATATTCTTCTTCTCATTAACAGATATTGTGAAATATTTTTGCTCTTTGACAATTACCAGGTTTTATTGATCAAAGCTTTTATTACTTTCTGCTTTTATGGAAATTTCCATATTTTTGTATTTGTTTCACTCTAGTTTGATTTCTTTTTTTTTTTTGATTTCTAATGAAGGCATTTAAGGCTATACATTTTCTTCTGAGCATACTTTTGATTACACCACCAAGGTTTTTCTATGTCATGTTCCTATTCATCACTCTAAATAGTTCAGAATTTCCATTTCGATTTGCTTTTTCTTCATTCAACATACTTACGCACTTGTTATGTGTCAGGCACTGTAGTAAGAGTTGCATATCTAAAATAAACTTATTTTTAATTATTTAAAATTATTTGCACATGATCCAAATTTTCAGTTTGTATAGATTTTTGTGGCTGTCAACTTCTAATATACTGCAATGCCAATAAATGCAGTGTAAAAATCTAGGTATAATTCTGTTTATACCTATCAATACCTAACACCTGTGGTGCTTACTAAGTCCCAGGTACTATTTCAAGCACTTTGTATAACATTTGTCAATTGATATTCGAATCCTATACAGTCCTTTTTTAAAAAAATTATTTATTTTTTTGCCGAGGAAGATTTGCCCTGAGCTAACATCTGTTGCCAATCTTCCCCTATTTTGTATGTGCGTCGCCACCACACCATGGCTGATGAATGGTGTAGGTCCACCCCCAGGAACTGAACCTGGGCCGCCAAAGCAGGGAGTGCCAAACTTAACCACTAGGCCACGGGGCTGGCCCTGTACAGTCCTTCTTATTCTTCCCAACTGACTAGTCATTTTCTTTGAGCATTGTATTAGAGTCCACATATATATCATGTATCACAATCACAGCATGTGTTTTTACTGATCCCATTTTTGCTTTTAAGTGAATCTACTATAGAATATACACCTTAATGAGCAGTACCTGTGAAAAACATGGAGAGACTTCCTAGCCTAGTACCTACTGCTCAGCATTAGCCAAGTTTTGGCCGAGAGTAAGAGCAAATGGGTCAAGATGGTGCTGAGTTCCTATTCTCCTCCGTTTTATGCTTTAGAGGCAGGACAGATGTGGCAAATTAAGAGCAAAGACTCTTAACTGAAACTGCATAAATCAGAATTCAGCTTCCACCACTTACTAGCTGTGTGACTTTGGGCAAGTTATTTAAACCTCTCTGTGCCTGTTCCCTCACCTGTAAAATGGAAACAGTAGTAATCTAACTTGTAAGGGTTTTATGAGGATTAAATGACTTACTGTATGTAAAGCCTAAAACAATCAGCACTGTATGCACATTACCTGTTATTAAAAGTTTAGTTTCGAATTCTTCCTCTGCCTAGGTACTCACATTTGGAGCCAAATACAGGCCTCTAAATTTTGACCTTTTACTGCGAAAACTTTTTACAATAAGATTTTCATCTGTCTTATAAGAGAATGAAAGAAAAAGTCACCAAACACAGATGGTGTAAAAAAATAAAAAATTACCGTCCCTCAAAAGCTAACCATTTGAGAAGACTACTTAGTTTTACGTTAAGTAAATTAAGCTTACCTCTGGATGCAACCTTTCTGCTTGTAATGAGGCAAAGGACTATTGGCTAGCTGACTGTTAAGTGAGGTATCCCGCTAGGAGATTTACACTTAAAATTGCTGCTAGAACTTATAGAACAAAACCACGCAGCTGCCAGTTGATTTGGAGCCACACACCACGTGCTCCTGAACAGTGCTATGGACAAGTGTGGTCTTGGACCATGCTGGTCCACATCAAGATAAGTTCAGAGAGTGAGAGTAAATGCTTAGAAACTTTTATAGCAATTTGGCACTGTTGTGACATTTGTACTTTCATACTAAAGTATTGGTCCTCAATGGACTGGAAATAAAGCCTGGCCCCTCACCAAAGAGAATTTAAGAAGTACTGCTCTAGAACTCACCTATGGCCCTATAACTCACCTATGGCCCTATACCTATCAGTGCTATGTAGTGTCTGCTCACCTGTTCTGGGTGGCCATCTTTTGGGGGTTGGGGAGGCAGGCAAATGACAAAGGAGACAGGCCAATGTTACCTGCTCTGTCGTGCCCAGTTTTGTCTGCTCATGCAATAATCAAACAAGGAGTTATAGTCAAGGAGTAGAGTCATTTAAGTTAAATTCCATGAACCACCAATTCTAAAGGACTGGTCAAACTTACTTGCTGTATTTGGTGCTGTAAATGGGACATATGGAATGTACAGATGCTTCTGGTCAAATGGTTTTTAAAATTCCATTTCACCATAGTTCTATGCACTCTTTCAGCAACCACAGAAAACCTCATTTCTGTGTGCATATGCCACAGTTATTATATCTTTTCTCCAAAAATGTGATGAAGCTATACTAATCCCTCAATGGCTGATGGAGATAGGAGCAAGGGCAGGTAGCAAGTGAAGATTTGGGATGTCTTACTGTTCCTACTTTAAAAGTCGAGAAAGACTAGACTTCAACAGTTTAACAGCAACACTGATCGTATCCCAAGTTCCTTTTCACTAAAGGTTTTTGGAACCATCACATCACAAAGCTACCACCTAACAACCAGTCAGCCTTCCCAAAAAATGCAGATCAGAGCGATACCAATCACCAGTCATAAAAATCCACTGCCACCATAAGACTTTACAACAAACACTTAACTACTTAAAAATAAAAGCAGACAATGTTCTTAAACATCTGAAGAATTCTTAGTCCAATGCTACCAGCCTGGAAAAAGAGCTAACTGGTACAGAATTCTAACTTAGTCATTTCCCCTAAGCCTCTCAAAACAAAGACAATAAAAATTAAATCTTAAATATTTTTAAGAATAAAAGCCCAAAACCCCCAAGCATCTTAAAAAGAGATATCTTAAATACTTAGGTCAAATTTAACCATACAGTTGCTTCATCCATGTTTATAAGTGTGCTGCTACACTCACCGAAGCCAAGCATGGCACCTTATCAAGGTTAAAGAACTCATTAAAGTCAAATTCTCCTGGGGACTGCTCAGGCAAGATGGCATCCCTTGGCACTTCCTGATCAGCAGCAGGCTCCTGTGCAAGGATGACCTCCACCTCATCCTCTTCGGCCACTCCTCCATTGCACTCGACTATGCCTGAAAATAAAACCAAGACAAAAACACTCCGATTAAGCGAACCGCTCCAGACTTATTCTGTGGCCTCAGCCATCATCACACACACAGGTGACTTTAAAAGCAGACTTCTTGTGCCAATACAGCACTTACAACAGTAAAACAATTCCCTTCCTATGGGAGCTAGAGGAGGGAAAAAGCCTTAATAACAAGCCAGAACACTAAGACATGTGGGAAGAATTATGGTCCCCCCTCCACCCATTCTTCAACTTTTCCATAATATAGTGGATTCTTTTTCTAATGGGAATTTTTTTTAAAGATAGTCTTACTGCTTAAAACTGGGAGCAAATTAATTTGGCTCTGCCTTCACCCATGCATCTGCACCACCGCTTTAAGTCAGGGTTCAACAACCTAAGGTATTACGTGAAACCTAGCATGAGGGCAATTTTTGCTTGCCTACAGATTGGTTTTAGCTCATCCTTCAAGGCAAAGCTCAAATGTTATCTCCTCTGGGAAGCCTGCCCTGCCTACCCATTTTTACCCTACCTGTCAAAGTCAATCACTGCCTTCTCTATAATCCTTGTGTTATCTCTCAGAGTACTTATCATGGTGTATTATGGTAACTGGTGAGACTGAGCTCTCTGAGGGCAGGTAACCTGCTCTAATCAGCTTGCCTTACTCTATAGTGCCTGGCACATTTAAAACTCAGTAATGTTTGGTTGTTGTTAGGATGGGAAGGTAAGGTCTAAGTGAAGCTACCAAGTGCTAACACTAAATCTAACATCTTAGTTTTAGCCAGAGTATAGGAAAAAAAGCAAAATCCTTTAGGATAAAAGAAGAACCTTTTTTTCTTTTAAATAAGTGCACTGAGAGATACTAGGCATTCCACTTTCTAATTTGAAGAACAGAACTCCCAAAGCCCCATCCTGAAAAAGCACCTATTTAAGAGTGCTTCTTGTTTCAATATCACAGCAGACATGAAGTCCTCCTAGAAAAAAAAAGTGCCAAAGCCTGGACCCATCCCTTCTCAAAAGTGCTCAACAGTTACTGCAGTCTCATTATTAATCACCCAGGATATTGTAGACCAAGAGAGGCTAAATGCTATCATCTGCTTTCATTCCAATAACACTTCAAAAAGCTAGACAGCAAAGCAGCGGACTACAACAACTGAAAGGTTAAGTGGCTTAAGGTTAAGGTCTCAATACTAGCAAGTGGCAGAAGCTTCAACCCTAGCAAGGCCGCCAATGCTCTCCCGCACCATGCTGTGCATACAAGGCAGCACTGCTCCTCCACAGGGGTGCCTGCCATCTAAGAACACTGAGCCTTCTGAGGGCCTAAGGCAACAAGTGAGACAGATGTTTGTAAGCCATGGACAAGGCAATGGGCAGTCTCTCCAGTGGGTCAGCACATGCTTACTGCCAACTACCAGAGGCAAATGCTATTTCTTAGAGACTGACATTTAAACTAAAATGACTGCTTTGGTAGAGGTATTATCCTCACTTTACAGACAAAGAAACTGAGCCCTAGAAAAGTAAACAACTTAATAGTCTAATCAATGCCAAGTTTGTGTCCTTTTCCACTAGAGCAGTGCTTCTCCCCGACCCATTTTACCCACCAGAACCTGCCTGTCCACTTCAGGACTGACAAGCAACATATGTTTTGCTGATACGGTTTTGTGTCTCAACTTAAGGATGAGAGCCAGAACAGAGAGCCTGTACTTGGCTCATACATTTACAAAAGAAAAGAGTATTTCTCCTATTCACTTTTATTTTATGGTAGATGGGGACATCTCTTAACAGATGAATGGCTTCTGCAAGCAGCAGAAGTGCCCCACATGCAATTCTATGCCAGCTTCAAGCTCTCTGGAAAGCAGAGTGGGCCTGACAACTGAGAGTGGGTCCAAGTTGGTAGGAATATACACTAGTAGACAAATACAACCGGCCATTTATTATGATAGACTCAAAAGCCAGGGACCCAGGAAAGATAACTAAGGGCAAGTTTTATCACATTTCAGAATGAGCATGTATTTTCATTAGAGAGAATGCAAATTAAAACTTTATTTTCTATCAATGGAGGTGTTTTAACCATTTCCTCCTCCTACATAATTTTTTTTCTGGTTATAACACATATTCAAATTATTTCATTCATCACCATATATACATCACCTAGCACTGGGCCCTGTATAGTGTGGGAGCTCAATACAGATATGCTTTAAAATCATGCAGATCAGGAACATGTTTGTCTTGTTCACTGCTTTACTCCCAGCACTAGTATATACTGCAGAGAACTGCTACACAATAAGTTCAGCAGAAAGCTGGAATACAGACACAAAAATGGACTGAAAGGCACTCACCATCCCTCCCCCTCCTTTCATTTTTGCAGCCAAGATGAAACTACAGGGGACCTGTTTATCTCAAATAGAGTAGCTAGGACAGCCTAGGGACCTTTTGCAATTAACTAATGGGGTGAGTGAGCCAAGACCCCTGGATGCTACTTGAGGCTCTGCCATGAAACCCATGTGACAGGGTCTTGGGTCCCCTTTCTCCACGCCTGTCTCTCTTTGCATTTGTAAAGTGAAGCGGTTACACTATTGATCTATCTCGCTCCTTTTGGCTTCTCCACTTGTTGATACAAGAATGGCTGAAATTCAGATCTCATCTCAGTTAAGAAAAACATGTGCTTTTCTCACCAGAAGCCCGATCTTTATCATTAAGTGAAAAGACCACACTTGCTGGTGCTGCGTTAGTCTAACAGAGAAGGAGACAAACTCATATCTCAAAGACAATTTAAGAGCAAAGTGTCCCAAGTTACCCATCAATTTCCTGCATCATGCTAGGGAAGAATGTGTAACAGCACAAAGACAATGGTAATGTCTACTGTATTTTAAAGACTACAAAAAAAGGGCAAGTAATATGATTTCTCCCTTCTCTTCTTTTTCCTAAATTCCATTTGCTTATTTCTGCTTAAATATGTCTTAGCCTTTTAATTTTAAGGTGGCACTGGTTAAACACTCATGTATTAAAATAAAACAGCTTTCCCCTTCTGTCGCCTAGTACCTGCTAAAAGGTTTTTTCCAACTAAACCTGAAGCCTGGAAGGAACTAGAATTTACTGAATAAGTGCCCACAAGAGGCTGAGTTCTGATGTGTATGTATGATCTTCAATGCTAAAAGTAACCCTTATGATCTTCAACACTAAAAGTCACCCTTAAAGTTATGAAATAGGCATTATCTTCATCTTAGAAAGAAAAAGGCCCACCTGTTAAGAGTTTTACAAAGATTACGGTTTTTCCAAGCTGCAGCCCGAATACTCAAACCTAGGCTAGCCTACCTAGCTCTTCTCCATGGTCCTGCACTGCTTCTTCCCAAGACCATCAGCCCAGGGTTGGCCACCTCAGAGCCAGGTCACTGCCCTGAAAATGACTAACAGGCTCCCACTCTGCACCAGGCACCTCTCACACATTAGCTTTGGCTTCTTCAGTTTAGCAAGGGAGACACCTGACCTTATCTCATAGCTGAGAAAACTGAGTTTGGGAGAAGCCAAGTCACAAACAACTGACCTAGGAAGGCCTAACACTACGGTGAAGAAGGTGGGCTCTGAAGCAAGCACCTTGTTAGACTCCCAACTTCACTAATTACTTCCTCAGCGTCCACAGACAAGTCATTTAAGCCCCCTGTGCCTCCATTTGCTCATCTACAAGATGGGCATAAAAGTGCTTACCTCACAGGGTTGTTAAAAGTTAGGATTACATAGACAAAATGCTTACCACTATGTCTACTACGTAAGTGCTCAATAAATGAGACTCCTCATTATTCCTACCACGTATTTCTTATCTCTGGGGAACCCTTTCAAGTACACAGTGCTCTTACAGGGTCATGTGAGACTTTTCTCTTTAGCACTGTAAGCCAAACAAGTTCAGGAGATAGTACAATCTACACCTAGTGAATTCACACTTAGGAAGCAGTTTCAAAATCAAGCTGCAACATTAAAAACTTGCCACTTCCTAACTGGTGCCCATTCCCAAATGTACAATTAAGTCAACTATAAGCACCTCTCATTTCAGAACAGTGAATTTCCCTCCCAAAGTTTTTGCTGACCTTCCTTCACAGAGGCTGTCCGCCGCCTTGCTCTTTTTTTCCCCTTGTGATCTTCTTCCAGTATCTTATCATCAAAGCCAGTCAGCTCAATCGTTTCAGACTGACTTGTGGGTCCAGCTGAGAACCACTCTGGTTCTTCTTCTGTGTAGGAATCATTTCTTCTACGTTCACCAAAGACACGCTTACTATCCCCAAACTCCCTCTGGAAAAGTACATGATGCAAGATAAAAAAAGACTCTCGTTAAGGCATTTCTACCTCAATCAAGGTCTTGACGAATTAAGTAAGGCTCAACAGTGCAATGAAGATACTATGCTGTAGACCTGAAGCCCCTCCCCACCCACAGCTCTCTCTATTCCTCCTTAATCTGGCTTAAGAACAGGCTGTGTTCATCCAGGATCTCAAAGTAACCTGGTACAAATGAAGTGAATGTTGAGTGTCTAAGCACATGAGTTGCCAAAGGATCTAGAAGACAAACCCTGAAACGCTTGTCCTTGTAGTCCCTCTCTCGGTCTCTGTCTCTCAGGTCTCGAAGGTCCTTATCGCTAAGACGGTGATCTTTTTCAAAGGTCCGAGCGGAGATTATCCTTCCACTGCCAATCCTTCGTCCACCAAGCAGGCGAAGCCCATCACTGTCTTTCTCCAATGGGCTTCCTGAACGCCGTGAGCTAACTGCAGCTGTCACATGGCAGCCCCCTCCAAAGCTTCGTCTCTGTGGGCTGAGAACAACATCTAAGTCATCTTCTTTCACACGCTCTCGTGGATCTGGAAAGATGCCGGAAAGAGAAAGTTAAGCAAACCAACAAGGACATTTTTCCTTTTTAGGAGGAATGTCCATGACTGGTGCGGGGAGAGGGGGTGGTATTGGAAAAGAGTCACCACTAAACAGATACCAGGTAACATGTATATTACATATTTAAATAAGACTGAGCCTTTTGCCTTTTCTCTTTGGAGCAATAAATGTACTTCAAAATAACTGATTTTCCATGATTAGTCTCCACAATCTCTTTATTTTGACTAAGTCTTTACCTATGTAATTATTAGCAAATATTTTATCAACTAATAAACTATAGTAGGCTTCAGTATTTGAAAAAAATAACTAAATAAAAAGTTAAGGTGTCTCTTCAACAAATGGTATTTGAACAGTTGGATATCCATACGCAAAAAACGAACTTGAAGTCATACCTGGTACCATATACAAAAATTAATTCAAAATTATCATAGATCTGAATGTAAAACCTTAAACTAGAAAACTGCTAGAAGAAAACATACGAGGAAATCTTTCTGACATTGGGTTAAGCAAAGTTTTCTTAGGCATGACACCAAGAATATAATCCATTTAAAAAAACGATAAACTTGGCTTGATCAAAATTTAGAACTTCTGCTCTTTGAAAGATACTGTTCAGAGAATGCAAAAACAAGCCACAGTCTGGGAGAAAATATTTCAAAGCATGTATCTGATAAAGGACCTGTATCCAGTACATATGAAACTCTTAAAAACTCAAAAAACAATCCAATTAAAAAATGGACAAATGGTTTAACAGACACTTCACCAAAGAGGATATACAGATGGCAAAGAAGCATATGAAAAGATACTCAACATCATTTGTCATTAGGGAAATGTAAATTAAACCATAATGTGATACCACTACACACCTAAGAGAGTGGCTAAAATCAAAATGACTGACCATTCCAAGTGCTGACGAGGATATAGAGCAAGTGGAACTCTCACACACTGCTGGTGGAAATGTAAAATGGTATAACCACTTTGGAAAACAGCTTGGCAGTTGCTTAAAATGTTAAACATACATCTACTACAGGACCCAGCCATTCTACTCGTACGTATTTACACAAGAGAAAAGAAAGCATATGTCCATATAGAGACATGTATGTGAATGTAATAGTAGTTTTGGTTAATAGGCAAAAACTGGAAACAACCCAAATGTCCATCAGTAGATAAATGGATAAATTATGGCAAATTCATACAATGGAATACCACAAAGCAATAAAAAGGAAAGAACTATTTATACACCCAATAATATGAATGAATCTTAACTAAATCTGAGTGGAAGAAGCTCCCCAAAGAATGCATACTATATAATTCCATTTATTAAATTCTAGGAAACGTAAACTAATCTAGTGACAGGAAACTGATCAGTGCTTCCCTAGGGGGAAGTGTGAGGAGGGATTAAACAGAGAGACTCATAGGAGTTCTAGGGAACTTCTGGGACTGATGGAAATGCTTATTACTTTGATTGTGGTAATGGTTTCACAGCTGTATACACGTCAAAACATCAAACAGGGGGCCAGCCGGGTGGCGTAGTGGTTAAGTTCGCGTGCCCCGCTTCAGCGGCCCAGGGTTCACAGGTTCAGATGTCGGGCCCGGACCTACACGCTGCTCAGCAAGCCATGCTGTGGCAGGTGTCCCATGTATAGAGGAAGATGGGCACAGATGTTAGTCCAGGGACAATCTTCCTCAGCAAAAAGAGGAGGATTGGCAATGAATGTTAGCTCAGGGCTAATCTTCCTCACCAAAAAAACAAAAAAACACATCAAATGGTACAGTTTATGTGCAGTCTATTATGTGTCAATTATACCTCAATAAAGGTGTAAGAAAAATAAACATGTCCACAAAAAAAAAAACTTCCTAGAAAAACCAGAAAACTGAGTGAGAAAACTAAGTGAGAAAAACCTCTTTTAGTACTCTGATCAGAAACAGTTCCTAAAAACCTTTTGGTATGTACTTTTCCAGAATTTCCATGCAGTGTCTCAGTTTATTCCAAAAACAAAATACAATGTGAACAGTTTTGTGTAAGTTGGTAAATACATCTCCCACATGTTTTTACAGCTGAATAGCATAATAAAACCACATATGGCTGTACCATTGGAACAGCCAAAGTTTATCCAACCCATTTCTACTGTTGGACATTTAGGTTGCTTCTAAGTTTTCATCATTTTATTAAAATCTCTGTACACATCTTTAATGATTATGTTGGAATAAACTCTTTGCCTGGGGGACATTACTGCACTAAGTATACTGATAGACTCTGTGTAGAGGTGTCTTATAGCTCACATTAGAGTCACTTTTATCCTTTTTGCTTAGTTCCAAATGTGTTTTATGAGTCTTCCTCTCATTTCAAAAGGAGTTTCTTTTGCAACAGGTTCCTTGACTAGCTTTTATATTGCCAGGTCTCCATTTCATTCTTATCTTTTCTAGTTTAAAGGGGTAAAGGTATAGAGAATCAAACTTTACTCCAGTCTCAAACCATATCCAAATCCTGTATTCAGATCATAATCCATTATGAATTAAGAACTGCCAGAACTGATTTATACCTGAGAACTAGTCTCATATATGAAACTAAGCAGAATACAGCTTTATGCTCCCTACCACATCTAAGGCAGTTATTCATGTCAATGAAACACATCAGTACTTTTAACTCAAAAGCACATAGCCTAATATAGTCTATTTGCCTCTTATACAGGAAAGCTACGATTTTACTCTGCTAATCAGGAAAAATGCAACTGGTAAATCAGCTTCCTGATAATGACACTTTCCACCAATGCATAAAACTCTCACAGCTAAGAATGAAGCCAGCAGCAAAGAGCACTGTCTCCAAAATTGCTGCCCCCACTCCTGAGTGACTGTGTGCTCACCTACTATCCTGCGCACCAGGGAAGGCCGGTCTGTATCCAACTCTTTCTTCAGACTTTCCACTGGTGAGCTCCGCCCTGAAGCTGGGTAGAGAGAGGCATGCCACTTCTCAGGGTCCCAGACGCCATCACTACAGGTCAAAGGGTACCGACAGTTAGCACTTGCACCCACGAACTACACGTACAGTCTAATCTCTAAACTTTAGGTAATAAGTTATGGAAACCCCTTTCCAATATAAAACTTTGTGGTTGCCATTAGAATGGTTATGTCTTTTAAGGTGAAAACAAAAAACAACTATTAATTCAGTAATACTTTGTTGTTGTTCACATAACACCAACAGTCACTTGTAAACCAGTGGTCTGTGCATAAATGAAACAGACTACAAACCTTGGGGTACATACGGATTACAATAACTATGCCTGTCCTACACAAAGAAGATGCTCCATAAATACTGATTACTCAGTTTACTGAAGATTAGTACAAGAGAGGAAAAAACTCCTTAGTCCTCTCACTGGAAGTAGCTCCTGGAATGGTTGGTGTGTATTTTTCCAGAATTTCTATGCACAGTCTCAGTTTTCCCCACAAGCAGGACAGACAATTCTTAAGAGCCTAAAATGCGTGGTTTGAGTTTTACTTTGTGACTCTCTAATGACGGAGTGGCAGGTGGTACAGTGTGCAGAGCAGAAGCTTTGGAGCCCAATGATCTGGGACCAAATTCTAGCTCTGCCACCACCACCACAGACATCTTGGACCCCTTAGTCTTCTGCTGAAAGGACTTCCCCAACCCCTAAATCAGACCAGGCCATGCTACACACTAGTACTGTACTGTACACTTGTAATTCACAGGCTGTAATGGTGGTAATGATAAACTCTTATGAGTATTTCACTGTATCCTTCCACAGACCAATGTTCCACGAAGGCAGGATTTAATCACACCTGACACAGTATTTGCCACATAGCAGGTATCAACTGAATCCTTGGTTCAGCTGAATTTCTTAAATAAGTGGGTAAACCTCTCAGTCTCAAACTCCTCACAATAAAGGTGACGTTACCCATCTTCTAGTGCGTTTGTGAGGAATACCTGGAGTTTAAGAACCCAACAAATTTTAATTCTGTGAGAGAAGAGAAACAGAAGAATGAGAAACTCTTTCCTCTCTCTCTGTCATTTTCATTACTACTACTAGGCACAATGTCTCCCTTTAGAATAAAAAGCAAATATGTGTGCCCATGATAACTTTATTTTATGCCAAGAAGAACTAACAAGAAAATTCAACTTAAGGCATACAAAAGCTTTACAGCTTTAATGAAAAAACCAGCTTATCTGAGACTTATCAAAAAACCCTAACCAATTGGAATAGTCATTATTCAAGTATCACTTTCATCAGGGGAAAGTGGTGAGGAGTCCAGATTTAACAATCTTCTGAATAGTCCACATACAAAATAATAAGAGTATGTCCTATTCAACCAAGAAATTAAACACAATAGATACTTCATATGTTAAAAATGTGGGCCAATATGAACCATCTGCCTTGATACTTAAGAAATGACCTTAAAGTCTTAAGGTGACCATTAGGAGTGCAACGTAGGGTCATTGTAAGGGATTTTCAGACCATTTTTAGCTATAGTCTTCTCAAAACAAAGCCTTCTGCTTCTTATGAAGGAGCTCAAGATGCAAAAGGGCTAATATAAATGGCTGAATGCTTGTTTTGTTTGAGGAGGGGGAACACAGCTCAGAGTCACAGTGTAAAAGCCACTGGTGGAGAGAAAAGACCCTGGTGAGGACTCTTGCATTCAAGTCTTAATTCTGCTTTCTGACTATGTGCCTCTGATCAAGTCATTTTCTAGTTTTAATTCCATCACCAATTAGTTGAAAGAGAAGTGATTTAGCTGCCCTTAGAGCCCCTTGCAGCTCAAATCTTTGAATTAATGGTTTAAAGCTAATTAATAATGAAAGTGATGAAGATAATGCAGTGACATGCTTTTTAGTCATGTTCCTAACTTATCCACAATGTATCTGTGCAGAAGCCCAATGTCATTACCCTTGAAATCTCCCCACTCATAATTCTACCAAAAAAACTCCAAAGCAATACACTTCTTAATTTACCAAGTTTGGTGCAACAACAAATTGACTAGAAGCACACTCCCCGCTCCCAATACCTGTCGTATTTTTCGGAGAGGCACGAAGGCCTCTGTTTGGAATAAGGGCGTTCTTTTATATCCAACAGCTCCTCCTAGAAAGAGAAATCAAATGGTGATTTTGAATAATTTCTCAGGCCACACACTTTCAACTTATTTTTGTTCTCAGTAATTCTGAGTGTCTAGCTTAAACATTTCACACAGTTCTTATTTATACCTTGACATATTACAGAAAGGACTGGAGTCAGCTCAAAGCTCTTGCAAGAATCTCAAGCAGAACTGGCAAATAACTTAATAGTGATCAGTTTCCTGCTAAAATACACTCTCTTATAAATTGCTGTCCAATAATATAGTTATATTACACAACACTGAATGCTCATCAAGCCATAGAAGGTTCAGGCTTACAAAAAACCTCCAGCTAATCTTCCCACTCTTAAATGCATTAGATGCCAATTTACAAGGGGTTAGATTTTTTTGTGAGGAAGCTTGGCCATGAGCTAACATCCGTTGCCCATCTTCCTCTTTTTGCTGAGGAAGATTGGCCCTGAGCTAACTCTGTGCCCATCTTCCTCTATTTTGTATATGGGACACCACCACAGCATGGCTTGATGAGTGGTGCACTGGTCCGTGCCCGGGATCTGAACCTGGGAACCCCAGGCCACCGAAGCAGACCATGCAAACTTAACCACTATGCCACCGGGCCGGCCTCCTAGATTTCTTTTGAATGTAAAGTTGCAAGAAAAAAAAAAAGCACCCAAAACACCTACATACTATTTACCTGACTTGCCTGTCGTTAACATTTTCCCCTCATTTCCTTTAGCATTTGGGCTCTCTACATGTAACTTTTTTTTTTTGAACCATTTAAGGGTAAACCACCTAAGTTATAGTCCTTTACCCCTATGTACTTTAGTGCCTATTTCTTAAGAATGAGGGTATTCTTTCACAGCCTCTTATCCGGTTCCACGAGAGAATTAAGCCCTACAGAAAATGATCTGAGTGACTATTTTTCCATTCTCCTAAGGATTATACTTGGCCAATATCATTTTAGATGCATAAGAGAGACGCGAATCCATTACATACAATAGATGCCTTAGAGCATAAGGCTTTCCCTCTGCAGAACCTGGCTGAGAAGGGCTGTCAGTTTTATATAACCAGTTATCAATAATATTTTATCTAATCAACCACTCCAGATTCCAATTTTGTCCACTGACCCAGTAATGTCCTTTATATTACTTTTTTTAGCCTCCAACACAAGATCCAGTCTAGAATCAGATATCAGTTATCATGTCTCTTTGGTCTCTAATCTGGAACATTTCTACAACTTCTTTTGTCTTTTATGACTTTGATATTTCTAAAGATTACGGCCTATTTTTTTTTTTTTTTTAAGAAAACTTTATTCATTTTCGGTTTATCTAATGTTTCCTCATTAGACTGAGGCTAGGTAACCCTGGGGCAGAATACTAACTTAAGAAATGTTGTGTCCATCTCAGAGCGTCACCTCTGGACGCCCACGTCCATCTGCCCCTTATTAGTGATGTTAATTTTGAACAGATGGTCAAGATGTTCTCCAGTTTCTCTACTTTCAGTTACTACTTTCCCCTTGCAATTAGTCTGTAGTCTATGGGCAATGCTCTAAAATCATCCAAATATCCTGGTCTTCATCAAAATTTCCCCCTAAATTTAGCATCTATTGATGATTCTTGCCCAAACCAATCTTGATTTTCCAAGTCTAGGCCTCTCTGGCCTCTCTCCACAGTTACCAGTCAGCGCTTGTAAACATAAACCTTCCCTTCTCCCCTGCTTATTTGCCTATTTATTATTGGCATGGGCTCAGATTCCTAGTTTCCAATGGTGTACAAGTCATTAATGTCCTTAATTATTTTGGTGCTCAAATTGGGAGTCTCTTCAAGCTGGGTCCTGTGTCCTTTTGACATACCCCACCATTCTTTAAAAAGTGCTTCCTTACTTTCCGGCTTACCTTGTATCCATCTTGCACTAGCCCTAGCCTAGAACTAGCCCTCGAGTCAGCCATTTCTTTGAGAAATCTTAGTTCCTTCAAGTGAGTGAATGGTGTAAGAAACCAACATCTGGGAACTGGGTATCCTCATTTGCTTCTAGGCCCTTTCAGCAGAACTAGGAAATATGCACAATGATATACACATGTATGTATTTAATATAAACACATATGCTCATAAACGTGCATACACACAAAAAATGCCTCCCTTTTTATATACATTTAAACATTTTCATAATAAAGTAAAAAAAGCAATTTCAAACTTTCAGTATCAGTAAAATGCTACAACTGCCTTGTAAAAAAGCTTATATCGCTGTGCCATGACTTCTGCACTACCCCCATCACAGGCTTCACAACAGAATGCTTGCTGCTTCTCTGATCACTGCTTTCCATATCTTGGGGTAAATATGGAGGGACAGATTTACTCTCTCAGCCTATAGGAATCACTGCACGTAAGCATGCCATGAATTCAGTCAAGTGCCTTCAGACACCTGAAGCATTTAAATGTTTTCTCCATGACAGCAAAATGTCCTAGGACCAGATGACATTTTAATTTTAAAACCAGAATATCAACCAGGCACTTGCATTTATTTAGGTATTATATCATATTAATTGGGTAGAAATACCCATAAAATTTAGAAGTCTGAGATAAACAGAATTTCAAATATAAGAAAATGTCTAGAGGCTGCTCGAAATTCTGAAAAAAAAAAAAAACTGTCAAAGCACTGACACACCACCTACAAATCGCCAGTAAAGACTAAAGTCCAGTGAAATATGCAGGGCAAACACGGTGCCAGAGATGCAATGGTGACACAAATTTGGCGGATGGGGTGGGGGGCGATGAACCAATAGTAGTTATGATGATAGCAGATATTATGATACTGAAACCCTCAAGACAGGAGGGCTTAGAATTTTCCAGTAGAAACAGGAAGGATCTTGCAATATAGGAAATACTTATACATATACTACACGAAAAAACATTGTAAAGCAATTTTCTGCTATTAGAAGCAAACCAAAGATGATTACATACTAATACCCACCACCTTCAAATCCAAATATTAAACTAAGAACCCTAGTATACTGTTAAACCAAGAGCAATGTATGTCATACTTAAATATGTATATTCTCAATATACAAAAGTTTCTAACAATGAGGCTTTGTTTGAAACTTTTAACCCCAGAAGATACTAGAGAGCCCAAGTGACAGGTATTCTCTATTACTACTACAGCTATTTGCTGAAACTCTTTTGATTTTATCTATTTATTTAGGAGTTAATTGGGAAAGATTAACATTTTAACACAGATACAAAACATGTATGAGGACCAAATGTTCTATATGTGGGGATCAAAAAATATTTTAACAAAGGTAACAAACAGCCTTAAAAAAAAAGGGAAATGAGGGAGCTAGCCCGGTGGCGCTGGCGGTTAAGTGCGCGTGCTCCGCTGCTGGCGGCCAGGGTTCGGATCCCAGGCGCTCACCAACGCACCGCTTGTCAGGCCATGCTGTGGCGGCATCCCACATAAAGTGGAGGAAGATCGGCACGGATGTTAGCTCAGGGCCAGTCTTCCTCAGTGAAAAGGGGAGGATTGGCATGGATGTTAGCTCAGGGCTGATCTTCCTCACACACAAAAAAAAGGAAATGAGGAAACTAAGGAGAGAGGACAACTACATGTAATATGGTATTCTGGATGCAAAACTAGGACAGAAAAAGGGCATTAGTTTAAAACTAAGGAAATGTCAAAATATATGTAAATCAAACCATCATGCTGTACACTTTAAACTTATACCATGATGTACATCAATTATTTCTCCATAAAGCTAGGAAAAAAAACCTAAGGAAATGTGACTAAAGTATGGACTTCAGTTAATAACAATGTATCAACATTGTTAATTGTAACAAATGCACCATACAAATCTAAGATATTAATAGGGAGAACTAGGTGAAGGGTATATATGAACTTTCTATGTTCTCAGTTTTTCTGTAACTCTAAAACCATTCTGAAAAAGTTTACCTCTACCTCATACGACATACAAAAACTCAAAATGTAAAAAATTTTAAGTAAATTAAACTAAAAGGTTCAGTTACCGGAGGTTAACGTTTTGCTTATTTTTTAATTTAATTAATTTATTTTTATTTACAGTTATAAGAGCTATAACTATAAAACTCTTAGAAGAAAACGTGGGTGTAAATCTTCATGATCTTGAGTTAAGCAATGTTTCTTAGCTATGATACTGAAAGCACAAGCAACCAAAGAAAAAACAGATAAACTGGACTTCCAATTTAGAAACTTTTGTGCCTCAAATGATACTATCAAGAAAGTGAAAAGACAACCCACGGAATAGGAAAAAATATTTACAAATCATGTATCTGGTAAGGGTCTAGTATCCAGAATATAGAGAGAACTCTTAGAACTCAACAACAAAAAGACAACAATCCAATTGAAAAACAGGTAAAAGATTTCAATCAATTTTTCTCCAAAGAAGATACACAAATGGCCAACAAGCACATGAAAGATATTCAACATCATTAGTCATTAGGGAAATGCAAGTCAAAACCACAATGAGACACCACTTCACGTCTACTAGGATGGCTATTAAAAAAAAAGGGAAAAAAAAACTGGCAAGGATGTGGAGAAACTGGAACCCTCTAACATTGCTGATGGGAATGTAAAAATGGTGCAGCTGCTGTGTAAAAGAATGGCAGTTCCTCAAAAAGTTAAACAGCTTCCATATGACCCAGCAGTTCCACTCCTAGGTATACAAAGAGAACTGAAACATTACGTTCACACAAAAACTTGTACATGAATGTTCATAGCAGCATTATTCACAACAGCCAAAAAGTAGAAACAACCCACGTGTCCATCAACTGATGAACAGATAAACAAAATGTGGTACATTCATACAATGGAATATTTGGCAATAAAAAGGAATAAAGTACCAATACATGCTACAACATGAACCTTAAAAACATCATGTTAAGTGAAAGAAGCCAGACACAGAAGGCCATATAGTATATGATTCTATTTATACGCAAATGTTCAGACAGGTAAATCTATAGAGACAGAATGTAGATTAATGGTTGCCAGGGCTGGGGGAAGGGGATAATGGGGAGTGATTGCTAATGGACAGAGTTTCTGTTTAGGGTGATGAAAATACTCTGCAATTTGATAGCAGTGATGGTTATACAACTTTGTGAATTGACTAAAAACCACTGAATGGTACACTTTAAAAGGGGTGAATTTTATGTATGCGAATTGTATCTCAATAAAAAATTTTTCTTTAAGTAAGTTAAACTAAGAGGTTCAGTTACCAGAGATTAATGTTTTGTTTAATTTCTCTTCTTACAGACTATTACTCTAATCACAGACTGATAAATGCCAACTACTCTTAGACACAGCCTGGTGGTCTAGTGGTTAAGATTTACCACTCTCACAGCCGAGGCCTGGTTTCCTTTCCCGGCCATCTGTCTCTCTGCTATACACAGGGTCAGCAGGAGGTGAAATTGAATTGACAGCACTAACAACATAACTCTCAGATATAAGAGTCACTCAGGTTGGTAAAAACGTTTTAACTTTCCCTCTATTATTCCAGTTTTCTTTGTGCCTTCATATGCTTGGCATATACTAGGTGTGAATAAATGTTCAAGTGACCACCTATACAAACCTGAGAGAGCCTGTAAGAGCACAAGGGAGAGCAGCGAGCCAGTTGCACACTGGCATTAACCATGCCAGCAGCACCATTTGTGCCAGGGTACACCCTGACCAAGAGCAATGGCTAAAACACAGCCCACCTGTCTAGAGGATGAAGAGGCATCTTCTTCATTAACAGGCTGAGAACTGGGAAAACAAAACAATTCTTAGATTGTAAAAGCTGCTGGGAATAGCTTTAAACATCTCAGTAAAACCAAACGTGCTGTTCTTGAGAGCAGGGCTTCTTAAATCAGTTTTACGGCCTCAAGGAGTAGAAGACCCCCTGAAACCATATACGAAATTATGCATTTCTGCAGTGAGTATTCATACCTTCAAAAGATCTCCAATGGACCTGAAGAGGTTAAGAAATAGTGCTGCTTTAAACCAGTCATGTTTCTCAAATTATGGCCCAAGGTCCACCCGGACATTTAGGGAAAAATGAGATCCTCCTCATGGGGTTTAGAGGGCTAAATCCGCTACCTTCCAGCAACGTTTTAAGTTGCATAAGATGGAATCCCAGCCTGAGAGGATCCCCCGTTTAAGTGGGGAGGGGAGAAGCCATGAGCTAAGTCAATACAAAGTTTCCTCTTTTCATAACTGTCCACAGATCATTTCCTGTGTGCCAGGCTTAGTGTCTAGCACAGGCAGATGACTCTTGTCTCTGGCCCCATGGCTCTCCAGTCTCTCAGGAGAAGTGTTCTTAAACTTCCCATCTCATCAAGAGCCCTTAACAGCAATTATTTCTGGAAAGCAACCCCTTTCAGATATTTTCAAAGAAAACCTTCAACTTTGGCTAAAAGCAAAATACTTGGAAAGTGCCCACCCTGAACTGGGAGTGCTCCCTCTCTATGAGTATTTCAGGAGGGAATGTGAGATGACCTTTTGTAGAGTCCTGAGAACCCAAAGGAACTTACTGATCATGGACAAATTTACTAAAATTATCATCTGGACAAGAGGAGAGTTAATATCTGAGACCTTACTTTTTGTACAGGTTACTAAAACTTGACCAGGCAAGAACAAGCTGCTAATTGCCCAAGAGCCACACACCCAAGGAAGTATAAACACAATTTTCTTAGTTTTAGCAGTCTTCCTTAAAGAAAATTTGCCAAGCTTCCCAAAACAATCTATTTGGGCATTACTAATATGGACACCAACTTTTAGTGATCAGTATTCAAGTAGAAAGCAAATGAATCTGAGTATAAACCCCAAACAATAGTGGTTAAAATCCTCATCCAGTTTCTTTCTGCAGAAATCCCACGCAGAAGTAGCTACACATTCTGATAACATTCTGACATTACAGAAGAGTTTCACATAAGTCACTTACAGGAAGAGATGAAAGGAGAAATATTCTTTACCTTTGTAAGCTGAATTCAATTCACAAGAGTAAGAAGCTCAAATTTTATAAAAAATCCAAAGTTTTATTTCTTTGTTCATCGTCAAAGCACTCTAGGAGGGGCCCAGTACCTCACCTGTGTGTGTGCCTAGCTCTTCCTAAAGGTGAATGTCCAGGGAGCAGTGTTCGCGTTGGGTCTGCCTTTGACCTTCCCCTCCCAGTCCCCACCCTCTACCTAGCATTGGCCCATCAGGCTTTCAGATGGTTGCTGACTGACCTGATATTTCATTCTACTGAGTCACATGACTTTTCTGAAAGGATTAGAAAGCTTTTAAAAATAGATCACGATGGGGTAATGGCATCCATAGTAGTTAGCCAGGGCAATGGTGAACTAACAACACAAGGGCACATAGCATACACCACGCCCCCCAACCCCCATTCATGAGGTTTGTTGCTAAAGGGGCAGCATTTAGAACAGTTCTTAGGGCAGGGTCAGGATTCAAACCAGATCCTGCAGAGTTGATAAGCAGGACTTAGCACCCGGATTCACCCAAGCATCTCTAATGGTGGCTGATTTGATGCAAAGATTTTCTTCTATTGAAAGAACTTATTTGAAACTAAGAACATGAGAATGGGGGAAAAAAACAGGAAAGCTTGTTTTCTGTTGATCTGGCCAATGGAATACAAATAAAACTTGGCTTTTAAATGTGTTTACACAACTGATAAAAGCAATGCAAAACGTTAAGTAAGCAGGTAGATAAATACTAGAAGGAAACTTAGAATCATTTCTAGGGTGGTGGCATTACATCTTCAGTAGGGCTTTCTGGTTTCTTATTGAAATGAAGATGGTTACCATGACATTTAGAAAATACACATCTTGATCTAAAGTTGGTATCTAAAGGAGGTATCTTTTAGTAGCTACCCCCACCCTCATTACGTACATCAATCATAAGCAGTTTTTAGCGCTTATTGTGTGCCTGCTACTTTTCTAAGCACTTGACATGAATTTTCTGATTTATTCCCCACAGAAATCCTACCAGGCAGATATTATTCCACCTGCATTTTACAGAGGAAAAGGTTGCGATTCAGAGAAGCTAAGTACATGCTGAAGGTCACACACGTTAAGTGGTAGAGTGGGGGATCCTAAACCAGGCAGTGGGGCTCAACAGCACCTTATCCTCTCCACTGCTTCTCTTGAGAGGACAAGGGAAGGTACACAACCCCTCCCAGCAGCTCTGTCACTCAGTGTTGAGTCTGTCTCTATCCAGTGGGATCACTGGGAACCCTGAGCCAAACTGCTACCTCTGTGGGCAGGCTCCCCCTAAGCCAGCCTCCTCTCATTGCACCTCTTCCTGAATCAAAGGCCCTGCCCACAAATTTCTATTAAAGGTTCCAATTGTGAAATGACTGGCTCCTTATCTAGCTTAAGTTCCCACCATGAGCAAGAGCCCTGAATCACAATTTTTCAAGATGACTTAAAATTGGAACAGGTAGGAAAGAGCAGTCAGAAGACTATCTATGGTGCTGCCAGCCAGCCCCCTCTAAGAAACTCCAGTTAGCTAGGTGTTTTGGTCAGCTGAAACATTAAGATTGTATAATAATTTTTTTTTTTTCGTGGAGAAGATTGGCTCTGAGCTAACATCTGTTGCCAATTTTTCTCTTTTTGCTTGAGGGAGATCGTCCCTGAGCTAACATCTATGCCAATCTTCCTCTATTTTGTATGTGGCACGCCTGCCACAGCATGGCTTGATGAGCAGTGTGTAGGTCTGCGCCCAGGACCCGAACCCACAAATCCTGGGCCACTGAAGTGGAGCACGCAATCTTAACCACGATGCCACCAGTCTGGCCCCTGATTTTTCATACCATAATCCTGCCTTCCCCAATATAAATAGGCATTCCTATTTTTATACTAGCTCAAGAAGTTTGTAGCTAAATGTGTCACTGAAATACCACCTGTTAGAGATTACTACTCAACTCAGTTTATGAAAGCTATCTATTAAGTTATCAAACGAGATCTTTGTATAGACAAAACTGACCATCTGACTCCTGACTTCAACCTAGGATTTAAATCACAGTACTCTTTCCTCAGAGGCTTGACTTCAGGTCTCACAACTGATTCCCTCCCAGAAGGCTAGGAGGATTACTCAAATCAGTCCACTTCAGTCGCCTGTCTATTTTCTTAATGGTTTTAAAGCAAGGACATAAATATGGCTGTACCACTGTGACCAACTGCCCATCGACCACAAATTAGGGAGGCCTCCTTTAAAAATCCCTCTAGACACTGATGACTAAAAAGATGCCAATTCATAACTGGTCAAGGCAATGAAGAGCACATATGGAATCAATCTCAGATAATCCAAAACCTACTTTTTAGCTGGGAGACTTAACAAGCATGATTAACACTGGTATCAAGCCGAATGTTCTGAGTATTCTCTGCTTTCATTCCCTGTCCACCTGCAGGTAACAGCATTCAATAAAGAGTCAGTGGCAAAATACAGGGGCAAAGGAGGAACAGCACAAAGTACATACACTCTGTGATCTCAAGATCAGTATGTTCATCTGAAGGAAAAAACATGGATCTGAATAGTGGGATAGTCCAAAGCATTTCTATTTTGTATTTCAAGCGGAAGATGTTATTCTATTAGTGATACTACACCTCAAGAACTGGTGAACAAGGACCTCCGATGAAGGTAAGAAAAAGTTGAATAAGTCCCAAAGTTTTTCCATTAATAAGCATCACTGCTTTCTATTTCCTAAAATGGTTCTCAAACTTGAATCCGAGTCAGAATTCCCTGAAAGACTTGTTAAATGCAAATAGCTGGGTGCTACCCCTAGAGTTTGATTCAATACCTCTGAGATGGGGCCTGAGATTTTGTATTTCTAACAAGTTAACAAGTGATGCTAAATGCTAGTTTAGGGACCATGCTTTGAGAACTACTGTCTAAACCACTTTTAATCCATGACTTTGAGGTGAAACTCCACTCTACAACCTCCAAAAGTCCTTCAACATAACCCAATCACTTTATAAATGCCCATGTAAATACCACCAAAACATAGCTGTTGGTCTTAGGAATCTGGCCTGGCAAAATAGACCTGAGTGGGTTTATAAATTAAGGGCTCAAGACCATCAGGATAACAGGTGCATATGATAAACTCACTTATAACCATCCCAACTAATTATCACTGAGGCTTAAGGATAGGCCTGAAAGTACCCAATGTGACTAACGAGTTCCTGAGACATTCACGGAAGCACGACACCACCTGAACCCTGAGGGGTAACTATGCATCTGAGTTGCTTGACAACATCAACACCATCTATCAAGTTCTCCAAGGAAGACTAAAGCCTGCTACTTAAGGTATGATAAGTGGACCAGTAGTATGGGCACCACCTGGGGGCTGGTTAAACAGCCAAATTTTCAAGCCCAGCCTTGACATACAATCAGAATTCACACTTTACCAAGATTCATAGGTGATACCCAGACACATTAACGTTTGAGAAGCAAGGTGGACTAAAGGATGTCCTAACACACAGGGAAACTCTGGTATGTTACCCTGAAAAGCAGTCAGCCAAACATCTGGATTCCTCCACCTTCATGGAAAAAACTCGAATTCTGAACTATTAACACTATCCCATCTAAAACTGAATGCTAAACTAAGAAGGGTCAAAGGTTAAGAAGCCCTCTCATCTGGCCAATTTGTTTTTTTTACTTTGTAGTCAACATCTCACATTTACAAAAGTTCTCACAAAATACATCACTTATAAAAATCACTGATGATAATTTTCTTCTACTGCGTCTCAACTTTCTAGCCTGTGAACTTGAAGTGGCAGAACCATTACTAAATGCTGTATTTATCCCAATAGTTTGATCTCAGTATGTAGATAGGGAGGAGGATGGCGGCTCAAATATTACTCCAGTTGTGGAACCAACAGACCACTTATAATAGTGCTCAGAACAGAGAGTTGTTTCAAGCTTTCTTCAAAAGGACAAAGGCTTAGTTTGCTTCAAGTCCCATACACTGTAAATTACTAGAGTGTTGAAAAACACACATACGAAAGCACCACCCTAACACTGCCTAAATATTATCCTAAAGCTGTCATTAATTAAATCCTCTTGAATGGAATAGAAAGTAAACCTATTTCCAACTAAATTTGGTAGAGAAGACCATTAAATCTAAGCTCCACTGTCATTAACCTAAAACATGTTTTTCTTAACCATTTCTTTAAGACGCAATTATCTAAGTATGGCAGAATTCTGGGGCTGGACTGCCAAAAATGGGCAATATTGAGCTTCTTAATCTTTACTGTAGACATAGATAAGTACTACCCTAAGAGAGACCAACAATATTTTCCTAAAAATGACTTACGCATAAAGATAGATATGCATAAAGGTGCAACATACATACCATTCTCTAATCAGCATATGAAAGTGATTGAAAAGTCTCTCTGCCTGGACTCCACAAAGTAGAGTACCAGTCAGAACTTTTATTCAAAAAGTACTAGAAGATTTGAAATCACATAAGCTTATAGAAGCAGTTCAAATCAGTTTCCCTTCATTTAATAAGCTTTTCTCCATTCAGAATTCACCTGTCAACACTTTAAATAATGAATTTAAGTCGTGAAACACTACTCCAGCACTCTCAGGTGAGAGAAACTACACTTGGGAAGAACAAATCTGAATGAAGAAGTACAATACTTTCTATCAACTCACATTCTATTATGCCAAAACAGATTGTGTTAAGAAAGCAATTAACCAAGAACCCTTTTACACCTGAAAATACTTTTCCTGTAGAGAGCTTTTTTTAAATGCTAAAAATGGATATTACTTTGATATCCATTTGGATAATACTTTGGCATTGGATGAATAATACTTTGATAGCATTTGATACTTTACCACGTAGGTAAGAGCAGTGGCACAAGTACATAAACAAGGCCTGACTTGAAAATATTAACCATTCAGTACCCCGGGGAACCCAGGGACAATAACCACATTAGAGTCCTTGACTGGGTCCATATTCAGGAAATACAGATATGGCCTAACTAGAACATAACCCTTCCCATCAACTTTCCTATTTTTATCTACTCCAGCCCAGTACATTTCAGGGAACCAGAAATGAATTCACAGCTCACCAAGTCCTGTCAACCTCTTCAGAAACATTCAGTAGCCAACAACATACCGAAGCAATAGCTTCAATCAATATATGACCTTGAGGTGATTTGCACCCCCGCTGGAAAGAGCAGGTATCTAGATGAGCAGTTTAAAATCACCACAAGTTTTCAGCTAGGGAAAATATGATTGAAGTTTTACTTTTGTGAGTCCACATCCAATTTGCAACGGGAAATAAAAAACAATTAAAAAATCTGGTTACCCTAGCTAAGCACACCAAAGAGCATTCCTTTGGGGAGTTTACCTTTCAAGGAAACATCAATACAGGGGACATTGATTCTGTAAGGCATCTCAAAGCTGGAATCCTTACCGTACAGCATGTGAGTCAATAAGACACCAGTTACATAGCTGTTACAGAATCTGTGTGCTAACATATATTGATCCCCAAATTCATATGGAATCTGAGCCAATATTCCCTTCACCTGAAGGCTACTTAGAAGCAAATTCTAGTTTAAACTCTGGGTATTCACTTTCAGAAAAAGGTTCAAAGCAATGCTTTACTAAATCCTAGTTAATATTTAGTCCATACAGTGAGCCAAAAGTAAGACTACCACTTGAGATGAAACTAATGAAATACCTACACAATGTTACTAACCTCCCCATCTGTAAAGAAACACTATTTCATTAGTAACAAAGCCTACTTTTGTATATCGATGGGGGGATTTGGAGGCCGGTTGTTTCTTCAGGTCAAGGAAAGCATCTCCATTTTCTGTTTCAACCACACTTCTTCTATCCATGGCTCCTTGGTCTACAATTCTTTGCACCTGGAAGATAAATCGGCACAAAACTGTCACGGAAAACAAATTTTCAGAAGTCTTGACTGCTTAAGAAAGTGAAACCCTTACCTCTTAAAATGACTACCTTTAAAAAACAAATCCTCACTCAACAATAATGCTATAAACCAGAACCCACTTGGAAATAGAACCACTGGTACTTAGTTATCTCTTACAGTAAAATGCTCTAAGCATCAACAGGGTAAGGAAAGCAGAAGTGGAAGGTGCCCAAATCAGGGTACAGCCTTTAAGCAGCTTTAATACGAAAAGAAACCAAGATTAGTCGCTGCCACGCATAGGGGCCGTTCAGGCAGCAGTGGGGAAGTTTCCCGGGGTGGGGGCAGGTAGAAGACCCGCTGGGGATCCGGGAAGTCGAGCTGTGGTAAAGTGCCTGTCACTTGCCAATGGACGGCGCCAGCTGCCCCTTGTTATCCGGGGGCCAGGGACTGGGGACCGAGCCCGAGCGCCCCTCGCCCAGGCGGCCGCACCTGTGGCCATGTCAGGAGCGCCCGTAGCAAAGAAGGGGCGAGTGCTGGCTTCAGTTCCGAAACTCAGCTTCCCCAGGCCGCGACCCCAACCCCCGGCCTCTCGCACAGGCCCCGGCCCAGCGGCCTTCTTCGGAGGAAGGGCGGGGACGGTACTCACGGAGGGGAGGCAGGTCGGAGGGAGCGCGGAGGCCGAATCCCCCGGCCCGGGCGCTCCCAGCTGGAGCCGGCGCAGGCCCGCCGCCGTCCGCCCCAGCCCGGCGGCTAGGGCCCCGCCAGCCCGCCCGCTGCCTGCCGGCCTCGCGCCCCTGCCCACCCCCCGCGCGCGCCCCGGCGCTCGCGCTCACGCACGCGACCCCGGGAGCAGCGCGCCCCTGTCCCTCCTCTCCCTGCGGGCCCTGGAGCGCGGTGTCCCGGCCCCCGCCGCCAGGCCCTTACTCGGTGCCTCTGCCGCCGCTCCCCTCCCCGCCACCCGCGCCGGTCCGAGGGCTGCTCCGCGCGGCCTCCGCTCTCGCCCCCCCGACCCGCTCGAGCTGTCTCTCATCAGCCGCCGTAACCGCAGCCCAGCCCTCTGCCCCTCCTTCCCGGCCCCCTCCCCCTTAATGACTCCCCTCCACGCACCCCGGCCCCAGCGCCGCCTGCGCCGCCGCGCGCCCGGATGTGAGGTGGCCGCCGCGGTGCCGGACGGAAAAGAGAAACATCGCGGCGCGCTCCCCGGGCGCCAGCCCCTGCGTGCGCCCAGCGGCGGGGAGGCGGAGGCGGGGAAGAGGTGGCGGCGGCGGGGAGGAGGCCAGGGCGGGGGCAGCGGAAGCCCTCCCCGGTGCGCGCAGGCGGTCGCCGTGGGCAGCCCCGGGGAGGACGCCGCGCTCCCACGCGCGCTTCGGGGCGGGGCGCAACGGGGCGGGCGGTGCTTGCACCCCGCAACCCCCGCTCGGCAGCGCTTCTGGTAAGGTGGCGGTAGCCGCCAAGTGGGCCGGGGTCCGCGGCCTGCTGCGACCGGGGAGCGCGTCGACCGCTGCGTTTCCACGGTTCGCGTCGGCGGAGAACCTTGGGGCCCTGGCAGTGGGAATCTGAGTTAGGCGAACCTAGGGGCTTTTGAGCCTTCCGGGTGTGGGCTCGAACCTAGTATTTTCTACTAGTGGTGTGTAATCTTGGGCAGAGCTCTGACTTCTCTGAGGTTCGGTCTTCTTTCTCAAATGGCCTCTCTATAAATTTATGAGGAATAGACGAGATTACGCGTTGCTGCATTAATAAGCAAATTTGCCGCGATTGTTTTTGATTGAGCTAAGGGCGACTGACAAATTCATTGAAAAGTTCTTTCGCGCCCATAACCTGAATCTTGAGCCTGCACGAGAAGGGGCAGTTCTAGTGTGTTTGGGTGAAAATGAGCTGGCGAATGTCAAGCGCTTAGTACATAGTGCCGAGACTGGCTGACGGGGGCACAGAAATGCAAATATAATTTCCCTACTCTAAGCGATGAAAGTAACTGCTGCTCCGGGGAGGAGCGGGCAGGAAGGGTTTGGCGGGGATCACAGGTGAGCCCGGTCTCCAGGAATATCACGTACCCCAGTTTCTGCCCCGTAGGACCGCCCAGGGTTGGTGAGAAATGACACATGGGCGTGGAGGGAAACGTAATTTTCCTCGCTAAAGAATAGCGAAGACTACATTTCTTTGAAGGGGCCTACTTTCTTTGAGCTTCACTTTCCTCACTTGTGAAATGAGGGGATTGGGCAGTAAGTGATCACTAACTTCCCTTCCTATGAGTGTTGGCACTAGAGAAAACAATAATGAAAACGTTTTTCTGTTTGTGATATTGAATACGATGTGTCTCTTACAAACTGTCTTTTCTCTGCAGGCAAGAGACAGAGGGAAGTGTTTGCAAGTCGGGCTGAGTTTGCATTGCCGCTCTACCACACCCTACAGGATGTGGAGAATTAGGCCATTTATCCTTAGCCTTGGTTTTCTCATCTGTAAAATTTAGAAGATAACCCACTCAGGGCTGTTGACAAGGTTAAAATAGGATAAGGTAGGCAAAAAGTTTTATACAACCTCCATAAAGCTGTTTTTTTGTTTTTTTTAAGCCTATACAGAGACACATTGTAGGTGGTCAAACAATGGTCATTTTTATTATTATTTTTAAAACCAAGCTGCTATTAGAATCCAGGTTCTTCCTGATGCTAGGGAAATGGTTTAATCTTCTTGTCATTATGGAATAGTGGAGAAGGCCCATTCTTTGAAGCTCTTAAATCCTGGCTCTGCTGCTTACTATGAAACCTGAGCCAGTCATTTCACCTTTCTGGACCTGTTTACTCATCTGTCAAAAAGGGATAGCAGTACCTCCTTTTCAGACTTGTGGGAGGAGTTACAGATAACATTAAAAACAGTGTTTTGGCTATCTATTGCTGTGTAACAAACCACTCCCAAACTCAGTGGCTTAACTCAACATTTATTTTGCCTCTGAATGTGCAATTTGGGCCTGTTCTAGTTGAGACACTGGTCTCTGCTCCATGTAGCATCAGCTGGGGCGCTGGAAGGCTGCGGGCTAGGATCATCTAATCGCTCACTTACTCACCTGTTTGGTGGTTAATGGTGGCTGTCAACTGGGACCACTGGAGCTGTTGGCTGGAACACACATTGCCTCTCTGTGGCCTGAGCTTCCTTACAACCTGGTGGCTAGAGAGAATGAGAGAGCCAGACAGTTGCTGAATTGTTTTTTTTCTAACTATGCTTCCAAGTCACTCAGTGTCTATTCTGCCACATTCTGTTCCTTAGATAGGAGTTACTAAGGCTGGCCTATATTCAAGGGGAGGGGACTTAGATTCCACCTTTATATGAGAGGAGTGTCAAAGAATTTGTGGGCATATTTTTAAATTACCACAAGCCACACACGAAATCTGCTCAAGGTACTGTAGCTAGCATGATAGAGGCCTCACCTGGAGCTAATGTCCTGGGCCCTCTATCCTTGTTAGGAGAACGATCCTAGTTAGGACATACTCTTCCACCAGGCTCTTCTCTTGTAGAACCTTGGTCTCAACTCACTTCTTACCTCTCAGAGTCTCAATTTATCCTTGTGAAAGAATAAAACAATTATTACCTAGGAATAAAGGTAATAATTTACTAAGGGAGGGCGTCTAAAAATTTCTTTCACCTCTGCCAAGCAAAAGCTAGATGCTTGCAAATCCTTGTTTCATTGTAGCTTTTGAATGTTACTCTCCTTGGCAGGAATGATAATTTGTAATTCTAAATGCCCCTTTTTGCAACTAGTAATGAAATTTCAAATATCAGAATGGGAAACCCCTTTGAGAGAGTGAGAGAGAAATGACTTATTCTAGTTCTTTACTAAATATAAGATCTTGGTTTACGTTCAAAATGTTTGTTCCAAGTTTGGCATAAGGAGACTCAAAGGTTTAGTCATTTGGGGGAAATTAGTCCAAGAACAGTAGAGAAGCAAATGAAAGTATTAGAAACCTAGAAATTTTGAGAGCAGCCTCATCTCAGAAATTGAATTGCCCTGTGCCTCTCTAAATGAGCTTTTTCCTACTCAGTTTTTCTTGCTCCAAGGGTAATCCCTAGTTCCAAGAAAATAGGATTTGAACAGTTTCACACTGTGTCATCATGTACTCAGGTTAAGGACTATAAAGGAGTTATTAAGGGATTTCCGGAAGACCACACAGCAAATTATTTGCAGAGCGTAGACCCCTTCTGACACTTGTACATCTTTGATTTTATATATGGGAAGTACTTAAAATAGAGCCTGACACCACATAAGTGCTGCTGCACTAGCTGTTCTTATTCTATACTGTTATCTTCCAATGTTTCTTGACAGGACTAATTATTTTCATTATAACTCAAATGGAAATGCCTTTTATCTTTTTCTAAATTAGTCAAAGCTGACGGTGGTAAATGCACGTGACAGGAAGAAAGCATCAGCAAATTATCTAGAAAGCATGCTTATTGATTTATCATTGTGGATCTGTCATAATTTATATAAATGTACATAATTTATATAAAAGTACTTAAAGACTAATTTTACAATAAGCAAGTATGACTGTTAATTAGGGCTTTGAAACTCACTAAATTTTTTTTTTTTTTTGTGAGGAGATCAGCCCTGTGCTAACATCTGCCAATCCTCCTCTTTTTTTGCTGAGGAAGACTGGCCCTGGGCTAACATTCGTGCCCATCTTCCTCCACTTTATATGGGACGCCGCCACCGCATAGCTTGCCAAGCAGTGTGTCAGTGCATGCCCGGGTCTGAACTGGCAAACCTCAGGCCGCTGCAGCAGAACGCGAGCACTTAACCACTTGTGCCACTAGGCCAGCCCCACTAAATTGTTTTAAAACTACTTGGCCACATAACTTCAGAAAAGAGTTGTCCATAAAAGACTGGCTCCCGTGTCCCACTAAAGTGGAACTTCTTTTACACATTTTTTTAATTATAAAATTAACATATGTAGAAAATGAGCAGAAATGCAAATTACCTATGATTCTAATTCTGAGACACCCAAGTTATTTTTCCTCATGTTTTTAAAAATCTTTCAAGCATTTACATACATAATACTAGCCTTTGTTCTCTCCACCAGAAATCTCACATGCTTTCAAATGTTTTACAAAGCACCGGAGAAAAGCATATAAAAATGCCCCACCGATCCTCCCCCATCCTTATTTTTAAAATGATCAGCAAAAAGAGGAGGATTGGCATGGATGTTAGCTTAGGGCTGATCTTCCTCACAAAAATAAAACATAAATAAAAAAAAATTAAAATGATCACAATGGACCTAAATTTAAAATTTTAACAACTATTTACTGACAGTTAGTGCTTGTTAATTACATGTTAACAGAAGAGTTAAGAAAGACATCAGCCTGGGATAATTTTAATTTGGGGGTTGCAGAACGAGGCGTCCCCACCCCTACCCCCCAACCCCGTTCAGATTGACAACGTCTCTGGGCCACGCATGCGCGCGCCCTGCTCCTTGGGGGCCGGCTCCAAGAGCCACAGAAGCTCACGCGGGAGCCTGGAGGTGGAGAAAGGAGGATCTTAGCGCCGGCCTCCAGACGGAACCTCATTCCTAGAGCGTGACTCGGGGATCCGCTTTGAAACAGCTTCCACTCCTCTAAGAGTAGCAGTAGGAAGCTGAGCTCTGAGAGAAGCAAGTGGGCCAAGGAGGCAAAGAACCCTAGGTGGGGCTGAACAGTGCGTGCATCCACACACCTCAGGGCCAACTTGCAATGCGCGCGCTTCTAGGCGGCCAGAGGTAGGCGTGTCACCTGCCGGACTGAGACTGCGCTAACTGCAGGGTCGCTGGCGAGGCGTCTCTCACGGACGCCGTGTCGCCGTGGAGACGGGGGCGGGGCTGGCGCGAGACCTGCGTCAGGAGGCGCGGGAAGGCGCTGAGGCGCGCGTCGGCGGTGCGGGCTTGAGGAGGTCTGTGCCGCTCCGCCTGCTCCCGCCGGGAGGGAGCGCCAGGACGAAGGGCTCGGCTTCCCCAGCTACGAGCCCGGGTCCGATCGTCTTCAGCCTCTAGTGCCTCGGCCTCTGCGACGGGAGTCCAGCGGCAAGCGCACGTTTCTCCGAGCTGGGCCGAGTGATTCCGCTGTCGGAGCCTCAGATTACTCCTGCTCTAGAAGTGCGGGTGATGCTGCCTACCCACGGGGCTGTGGTCCACGAGTGGAGGAGCTGTGAAAAGAGCGCGCCGGACGGCATCCGGACCCCGTCTTCGCCCGCCGCGGCGCTCGCCTCGTCTTTGCTGGGTCCTGCTTCTCGTCGGAGTCTTGGCATCCGGCGCGCCGCATCCTCCCGCGAGTCTAGTGCGCTGCAGGCGGGTGCCGGTGCCCGCGTCCAAGCAAGGCTCATTAGTGTGCGCGGATCCGAGTCAGGGGTTCCTGGATCGCTGCTGCGTGGCCAGGCGAGGGACTGCTGTATCCAGATCTCAGGGGCCCCATCTGAGGGGTCAACAGGGCAAACACTGTGAAGCCTCCCGCGCAGTGGGAGATTAGTGCTTTGTTTTTATTTGATGGGAGGCCGTTCAGATTTCTTGTTAACCTCTGTGTAGACGTAGAGTAAATATTTGTTGAATGACCGGTGTTAGGGACCCGAGTACCAGTCCTGGCTCTACCACTTAGCTGGTGATCTTGGGCACTTCGTCTTTAAAATGAAATGGCTACCACTTGTTGGGGTGATTGTATTAAAAAGCAGGTAGTTAATGAGAAGGGCTTAGTACTATACGTGGCAGAGAGTACCCGCTCCATAAATGTTATTTTGAATCTATAAGTTTTAGATTGCGTGCTACTCGCCCAAGTGCTATGAAGGATGAGGCTTGGAGGTGTCAGGGACGGCTTCCTGGAAGAAGTAGTTGAAACTTATTCTGGGGCTTAAGATAGAATTTTAGGTATTTCCTTGCTTTTCTTTAGTAGGATCATTCATTGTTAGAAGCTGCAAAATACTGTAGAAACTTCTTTAAGATACTTTTAGGTTTCTGTTTTTCAAAATAGGGTACATAATTTTAAAAGCTTGCAGTGGAAAATAGCCCCTGGGCCCCAGTTATAATTTCCATTCTTCTAGCTGTTTCTCCAGATGTTATTAAAAATTGGAAGTAAATATTGGAAGTAAATACCCTATAAGGGTGATATTTCTTTTTTTTTCATTTCTCTCCTTTATTTAAAAAATTTTTTGTTGTTGAAGTACAGTTAAAATACAATATTATTTTAGTTTCAGGTGTACAACGTAGTAATTCAATATTTATATACATTATGAAATGATCACCATGGCAAGCCTTGGAGCTATGTGTTACCGTACAGTTATTACGATATTATTGACTATATATGTTCCCTTAGGTGACATTCCTTGACTTGTTAGTTTTATACATTGTTTACTGTTATTCATGGGAGATAAGTACTTAGCTCACACTTTTCCTTTCCTCATCTCACCGTGGTTATGTGGTAATTTGTTGTTAAATTAATAGTGTTTACATTATATAACAAATATTCACTGCTGAACCAAATAGAGTACTGCAACTCTTCCTTTCTTGTACATTCCATCATTTTTACTTAGAATTAATAATTATCTTATTTTCTTATATGCCTAGTATTCCATGCATAAATCACTAATTTTTTTTTCTTCAACGTTTCTCATATGCCTATCAGTAATTTTTTGCATACTCTCAAAACCATCAGTTTTATCTTTTTCCTGGATACCTTCCTCTTCTGCTCTAATCTGATCTGGTGGCTCTGTGCCTGCTGTACCCACTTCTAATCCAGAGACTTTTTTCACATCTACCCCAGAATTTGCTTCTTTTTGCTGTTCTCTTGTGTTGAATTCGCTGTTGCCCCATCCCCTTTAATTTTTTTCTTGATTTGCATCCTTGGTTTTTGGAGCACATTTTCCTGTAATAACTACTTCTTTTTCCTCCTCCTGTTCCTCCTCTTTTTCTTCTTCTTTTAACAGCTTTATTGTAATATAATTCACATACGATACAATTCACCCATTTAGTGTTCAAATCAATGGTTTTTAGTATATTCACAGTTATACAACCATCACCATAATCAATTTTAGAACATTTTCTTCACCCAAAAAAGAAACCCTTACCGGTTGGTAGTCACTCCCCATTTTCCTTCAATCCTCCCAACTCTAGACAACCACCAATTTGCTTTCTGACTCTATAGATTTGCCTGTTCTGGACAGGCAAACGGAATCATGATATGTAGTCCTTTGTGATTGGCTTCTTTCACTTAGCATAATGTTTTCAAGTTTCATCCATGTTTTAGCACGTAACTGTACTGCTTTTCTTTTTATGGCTGAGTATTTCACTGTATGGATATACCATATTTTGTTTATCCATCCATGAGTTGGTGGACATTTGGGTCTCCACTTTTGGGCTATTACCAATAATACTGCTATGAACATTCATGTGCAAGTTTTTGTATAGACGTTTGTTTTCAGTTCTCTTGGATATTTACCTAGGAGTGGAATTGCTGGATTAAATGGTAACTCTGTACTTATCTTTTTGAGGAACTGCCAGACTGTTTTCCAAAGTGGCTGCACCGTTGGACATTAACACTAGCAGTGTATGAGGGGTTCAGTTTCTCTACATCCTCACCAACACCTGTCATTATCTTTCTTTCTTTTTGATTATAGCCATCCTAATCGGTATCTCATTGTGGTTTGATTGCATTTCCCTGGTGGTTAATGATGTTTAGCATCTTATAATGTGCTTACTGGCCATTTATATATCTTCTTTGGAGAAATGTCTATTCACATCCTTGGTCCATTTTCCAGTTGGGTTGTCTTTTTATTATTGAGTTGTTGGAATTTTTAAAATATAATCTAGATGTAAATCCCTTAGCAGATTTGCAAATATTTTCTCCCATTCAGTGAGTTGTCTTTTCACGTTCTTGGCGGCGTCCTTTGAAGCACAAATTTTTTTTTTTTGTGAGGAAGATCCGCCCTGAGCAAACATCTGCCAATCCTCCTCTTTTTTGCTGAGGAAGACTGGTCCTGGGCTAACATCCCTGCCCATCTTCCTCCACTTTATATGGGACACCGCCACAGCATGGCTTGACAAGCCGTGCGTTGGTATGCGCCGGGGATCCAAACTGGCGAACCCCGGGCCGCCGCAGCGGAGCGCGCGCACTTAACCACTTGCGCCACCAGGCCGGCCCTGCACAAATGTTTTTAATTTTGACAATGTCCAGTTTTCCTGTAACTTCTCAAGAAAGGGACACCTTAAGCTTTTTCTCCTTGCCTGTTGGAAAGAGTGATCTACCCTGACATTTGGCCTTGGTGCAGGACCTCTCATCTGAGGATTTGCATCCTTCAGTTTTGAGAAACTTTCTTCTTATTTCTTTGTTAATTTATTCCTCTTTCATTCTCTTATCTCTCTTTCTGGAATTCCTGCTAGTTGTATATCTGATTTCCTGGATTGAGCCTCAGATTTTTTAACTTTTTATTTCTTTTTGTCATTTTTCCCCCCTTGCTATTTCTGGGACATTTCTTCAACTTTATCAGCTACTTTCTAATGTTTTGGCTCTCCTATCTGTTTTTTGTTCTTTTATTTTCTTTTAAATAATATCCTCAGTTTATTCTATGAGTATACGATATGTTCTCTTATCTCTCTGAGGGTATTAACTATCCTCACATATCCAACAACTATGTTGTTGGTTTTGTTTTTCTTCTGTTCCCCGTATTGTCCTTGTTTCCTCCAGAATTTTAAAAAACATTTTGTTATGAAAAACTTCAAGCACATGTAATGTGTACCCATTACCCAGTTTCAAAAATTATCAACTCATAAACTATGTTGTTTCATCCGTACCTCTGCCCACTCTGTCCCAACTGGATTATTTTTGTTTTAATTTTTACTTTGAAATGATAATTAACTCTTACAGAGAAGTTGCAAGAATGATACAGAGAACTCCCATATACCTTTATCTACATTTACCACTTTTTAGCCCCCCACCCCTTTTTTAATCATTTTCTCCATGATGGTTCAAGATGGGGGTTTTCCAACTCTACGGCTTCCTCCACATTTCTCAGTGGGCGTTCTGTGTAAGGATGAGCCCTCCCTTCTCACCCATTTATCTGTCTTTCAGTTTATTTCTTTATTATCAGCCTGAACTCATAGATTCCCATTTTATTTAATGTGTTATAATTTATTACTATCCTTAATTACTTTGGTTCTCAAATTTATCATATTTTACCTGTAAATTTTTCTGTATAGTCTGTAAACGATAAGGTGTCCTTTTAAAGGAACAAGCAACACCACTGTCACAACAAAAAATTAGTGATAATAACTCATTAAAACATTTTTAAGTTTAAAAAAATTTAAAGTTTAAATTTCCCTGCTTGTTTCATGTTTTTTGTTTGATAGTTGATTTGTAGTGAGTTTGTTAAAATCAAGATCCAAAATCAAAGTCCATACATTGTATTTGATATACATCTTAAGTCTCTTTTGATGTATAAGCTTTCTCTTCTTTCCTTTGCAGTTTGTTGAAGGAACTGGGTTGTTTGTCCTGTAAAGTTTCCTACATCGTTGATTTTGCTGATTGCAAAGTCATTTTTATTGTCCCCTGTATTTTTGTAGGTTGGTACTTAGTTCTAGATGAGGCTTGATAACACTTAGATTTAAGTTTTTGGCAGGAATACATCACAGGTGGTGGCACTTCCTCAGATTCCTTTCTTTGTTTGTTTTGGTCTCTCTCTTTCTTATTGGAGGTCATTTCCAAATGTCTTGTGATTCTTGACTGTCCCTTTCATACTTAAGTGTCAGCAACTGAGAAATTAATTGGAAGCTCCCAGGGTCAGAGCAGGACTTGTAGGCATGTGAGCTTCTCTCTGGGAGCAAGCCTGCTTTTTCATTGATGGAAGTGGGCACGGGTGTCAGAATCTGGAGGTCTGTTAGTTCTTAGCTTCTTCTGAGAAGACTCTTCCAGTCTCCTGACTGGGAGGTACCAGTATAGCTGCCAGAATTCTAGAAGCACCTTTCGGGGGAGGGAGCTGGATACCCTGCCTGGCAGAGTTGGGGAGGAGACCGGGGGTTCCAAATGCTCACCATATGGCCTTCCATTCAATCCCCTCATTTGTGGCCTGTGGCTTCAATTCTAGGAGGCATTCCTTGTTCCTTCTAGTTCTGAGCTCTTCTGGGATTCTGTTGGCATGCTTCTCTTTGGTATCCCACTCCATAGGTTTTCACTTCCTCAAATCTGTTAGGTCAGTTATTTTCCTCCTTCTACTTTCTTGTTGCAAAAATTTGTGTAAATCTTTCATTTCCTATGATTTCTTCTCCCATCTCTTGGAAATTATGGTTTGTACCCTTTTATCCTTTATTGTCATCTTAGGAGGTCAATCCATAGGTTTAGCTGGGAGCCCACACCTAATAATCTCTGTTTTTCTTGGGCTTTTATATTTGGTTATCATTATGTGTATTCCAACTCAGAAGCAAGCTCATATTCACACACATCCTTACTGAGATGAAACCTATGTCCTAGTCTTTCCAGTATTTATATATATCACCTGTTAGGTTCCAGACATTGTTTTAGATGCTGGAGATATAGTGATGAGAAGGTCAGATATGGCTCCTGTTTTCGTGGAATTTATATTCTAGTGGGGAAGGCAGATATGTGCAAGTAGTTAGAATGTTGGCACAGAGCATATAACAAAAGGGAGTCTTTGGGCCGGCCCAGTGGCTTAGCGGTTAAGTGCGTACGCTCCGCTATTGGCGGCCTGTGGTTCGGATGCCAGGTGCGCACCAACGCACTGCCTCATGCTGAGGCCGCGTCCCACATACAGCAACTAGAAGGATGTGCAACTATGACATACAACTATCTACTGGGGCTTTGGGGAAGAAAAAAAGGAGGAGGATTGGCAATAGATGTTAGCTCAGAGCCGGTCTTCCTCAGCAAAAAGAGGAGGATTAGCACGGATGTTAGCTCAGGGCGGATCTCCCTCACAAAAAAAAAAAAAAGGAGTCTTTGCCCACAGATCACATTCCATAGAATCATTGTAACAAGACATAAACCGAAGGCAGTGACCCATTTATTATAGCAGTATTTCACCAAAAATCCCTGTCTGAATCATTCTTCAGTTTATTTACAGAAATAGTCACTAATGGTGACCTTTGTTGTTTGGAGTGTGGTACTGGAAAGACTAGGATGTAGGTTTCATCTCAAAAAGGACTATTTGTTTTGTATAGATAAACTCTCTTTTCTGGCTAATTCCTTGTCTGATTTCATTGAAATATCTGACCTTGATTATAAGGGAGACCTTGATTATAAAGGGTGATTTCATTCTTTTAGAATGAATGTCTCATTCTGAATGCATCACAGTTACTCAAGATAGGACATGTCCACTCTGTTAGCTTTCCTCCACCATGTACTTAAATTTTACTCCTTTGTCTTACTACTTGTATTAGTTTCCAAAGGCTGCTGTGACAAAATGCCACAAACTGGGTGGCTTAAAACAACAGAAATTTATTGTCTGATAGTTCTAGAGGCTAGAAGTCTGAAATCAAGATGTTGACAGGGCCATCGTTTTTTCTGAAGCCTCTGGGGGAGGATCTGTTCCATGCCTTTCTCTTAGCTTCTGATGTTGCCAGCAGTCCTTGGTATTCCTTGGCTTGTAGACACATCACTCCCATTTCTGCTTTCATTATCACATGCTGTTCTGCCTGTGTGTCTGTGTCCACATAGCATTCTCCTCTCTCTCTATATCTGTCCCTGTGTCTCTTCTCCTCTTTTTGTAAAGACACCAGTCATGTTGGGTCAAGGGCCCACTCTATTCCAGTATGACTTCATCTTAACTTACATCTTAATTATATCTGCAAAGAGTCTATTTCCACATAAGGTCACATTTATAGGTACCAGGGGTTAGGACTTCAGCATATCTTTTTGGGGGACACAATTCAACCCACAACATTGCTATTCTTTGCACTAGGAAATAAATAAAAACTATGTTATTTATTCAGTTCATAATGAATATTATTGGTAGAGATTATCACCAAATGAAAATGAAAACTGTACATAGTAATCTACTACTGATCAAAAACTGCCTGAAGATTCTTATAGGTAACATTGACAACCATAAAAATTAATCTAGGGAAAAAATAAGAAATCTTGCCTGCTACCAGTGTTCCTGTGAAGGGAAGTTTAAGGCCTTAGAGCATCACCTGGACAGGAAGAATGTGCCAGTCATAACATTTTGAGTGTGGCTCATTCTCCTCTCAGTTTGTTTTCTTAGAAAATAACTTTTTGGGGCTCGCCCTGTGTCCAAGTGGTTAAGTTCGGCGTGCTCCACTTCAGCGGCCCAGGTTCGGTTCCCAGGCATGGACCTACACCACTTGTCGGCGGCCATGCTGTGGTGGTGACCCACATACAAAATAGAGGAAGATTGGCACAGATGCTAGCTTAGGGCAAATCTTCCTCAGGCAAAAAGAGGAAGATTGGAAACAGATGTTAGCTCAGGGCGAGTCTTCTTCAGCAAAAAAAAAAGTAACTTAAAAAAAATACAATTAGGGCCGGCTCCGTGGCTTAGCGGTTAAGTGCGCGCGCTCTGATGCTGGCGGCCCGGGTTCGGATCCCGGGCACGCCCCGAGGCACCACTTCTCCGTCCAACCCGAGGCCGAGTCCCACGTACAGCAACTAGAAGGATGTGAACCTATGACGTACAACTATCTACTGGGGCTTTGGGGGGAAAAAAATGAATAAATAAAATCTTTAAAAAAAAAAATACAATTAAAGAATTTTTTTTTTTTTTTTGGTGAGGAAGATCAGCCCTGAGCTAACATCCAATGCCAATCCTCCTTTTTTTTTTTTGCTGAGGAAGACTAGCCCTGGACTAACATCCGTGCCCATCTTCCTCAACTTTATACGGCACACCACCACAGCATGGCTTGACAGGCAGTGCGTCGGTGTGCGCCCAGGATCCGAACTGGCAAACCCTGGGCTGCCAAGGCAGAGTGCACACATTTAACTGCTGAGCCACTGGGCCGGCCCCTAAAGAATATTTTATTTTATTTATTATTTTTTTCTTTGTGAGAAGGACCAGCCCTGAGCTAACATCCAATGCCAGTCCTCCTCTTTTTTGCTGAGGAAGACTGGCTCTGGGCTAACATCCGTGCCCATCTTCCTCTATATGGGACGCTGCCAGAGCATGGCTTAACAAGCAGTGCATCGGTGTGCGCCCGGGATCCGAACTGGTGAACCCCAGGCCGCTGCAGCGGAGCGTGAGCACTTAACCACTTGCACCACTGCGCCGGCCCCTCCCTAAAGGATATTTTAAATCAGAGACTCCCCACATTCATCTAGTGTTGAATTAAGAAGGAGGGGCTGGAGACTAGGGGCTGGCATGTAGCTGTTTATAAATGTGGCTTCATATAATTTACTCTCTATCTTATTCTCCTTTTTCTTATAGTTAGAAGGGAAGATAAAAAACTTTTTGATTCATGAAGAGTCTGCTCACTAAGAAGAGTATATCATGCCACTGGTTGAATTTCCATCAAAAAGGGATTAAGCAGAGAATGGAGAGAAAGGTTGACTCCAGGTGAGTGATGGGACTTGACAAAAAAATAACTGAAATTATAGTCCATATAAAAGCCTGTAAACACTTTGTGTGTAAAAATAATAAATAATAAAAAAGTAATTTTTTCCTAAATCATGAATGGTGAGATAGGAAGTTTGGGTAAGGACTTTTGTTGATGTTTTGGGTTTCTCATCTAGAGTATAGAGTATAATGCATATTTCATACCTTATGTTACAGTCAAAAACCATTTTGAGGGCCAGCCCTGTGGCTTGGCGGTTAAGTGCGCGTGCTCTGCTGCTGGTGGCCCAGGGTTCGGATCCCGAGCGTGCACAGACGCACCGCTTCTCCGGCCATGCTGAGGCCGCGTCCCACATACAGCAACTAGAAGGATGTGCAGCTATGACATACAACTATCTACTGGGGCTTTGGGGGATAAAATAAATAAACAAAAATTATAAAAAAAAAAAAAAACAAACCTATTTTGAGGGGGCCGGCCCAGTGGTGTAGTGGTTAAGCTCATGGGCTCTGCTTTGGTGACCTGGGGTTGGCAGATTCAGATCCCAGGTGAGGACCTACACACCACTCATCAAGCCATGCTGTGGCAGGCGTCCCACATATAAAGTAGAGGAAGACAGGCGCAGATGTTAGCCCAGAGCCAGTCTTCCTCAGCAGAAAGAGGAGGAGTAGCAAGAGATGTTAGCTCAGGGCTAATCTTCTTCACAAAAAACAGAAAAAAAAGACCATTTTGAGTATGTGGAAATATCCATCATTAAAATTTTGATTTTGAGCAGGAATGAGGATGATTATCCTGAGGTTAGAAGTTATAATATCAAGGCTAGCTGGCTATTGTGTCTTTCCCCTACTTTTGATCATGGTTGCTTTCAGCCTGCATAAAGGTTCTTTTGATTCCAAATAGCAGAATCCAAATCTGGCTAGCCTAGGCAAAAGGAAGGAATTTACAAGAAAGAGACTGCGGTTTACTAACAAACTTCAGATTCACAGGGGTGGGCATATGACTTGGAGCTGGCCAGTCGTGATTGGTTCAGGGGTGGGTGTGTGACCTCATAGGGCTAATCAGAGGTTTGTCTCTAAACTGAAACAACCATTGAGAGAGAGAGGCCCACCTAATGCTGAGGTTGCTGTGACAGCAGTTGCAATCTCCACCATGCAGAGGCAATAGGGAGCCTGTGCTAGAGGAGAAAGGCAGGTCAGCACATTGAGAGAAGCAGGAAGACCTAACAATCTTGAGACACCATTGCTAGTCCTCGAGGCTCTGGTTCAGAATTCTTCCAAAGTACATGAGCTAGAGAATTACCTCTTTGTGCTGGATATCTTCAATTTAACCCTCCAGATCTGATCTCCATTCATTGGCATCCAGGGCTTCCTGTTGGGTTTGGCCAAGGAGGAGCCCTGGCAGGAGAAAGGAGGGAGGGAGGAGAGTGAGGCCAGACATATTCCCTTGGCTCCCTCCTTGCAAGATGTCTTGGGTTGTCTGTGTCCCTTCACTGAAGCTCATAGCACCTCATATGGCAGCAGACTCTATTTGACTCTCCTTCTGGATTCTGGTAGTTATTCCCTCCCCTTAGGCCTTTGGGCCTAGAGGTGGTACCAGCTTAACTTCTACTAGGTCAGGCTCCTGCATTGTCTCTTGTTCCTCTACACCCACACCTTTGTACATACGCCATCCTCAAATTATCCTATTTTATTTTATTGATGTCTTAATAGTTTATAACATTGTGAAATTTTCGTTGTACATTTTTGTGAATCACCATATACATGTCTCCCTTCACCCCTTGTGCCCACCCCCCACCCCCATTGCCCCTGGTAACCACAATACAGTTCTATCTGTCCATGTATTGGTTTATATTCCACATATGAGTGAGATCATACAGTGTTTGTCTTTCTCTTTCTGGCTTATTTCACTTAACATAATACCCTCCAGGTCCATCCGTGTTGCAAATGGGACGATTTTGTCTTTTTTTTATAGCTGAGTAGTATTCCATTGTTTTATATACCACATCTTTATCCAATCATCAGTCGAGGGACACTTGGGTTGCTTCCACTTCTTGGCTATAGTGAATAATGCTGCAGTGAACATAGTGGTGCATAAGCCTCTTTGGATTGTTGATTTCAGGTTTGTTGGATAGATTCCCAGTAGTGGCATAGCTGGATCATAGGGTATTTCTATTTTTAATTTTTTGAGGAATCTCCATACCGTTTTCCATAGAGGCTGCACCAGTTTGCATTCTCACCAGCTGTGTAATGAGAGTTCTCGTTTCTCCACATCCTCTCCAACATTTGTTGTTTTTTATCTTGGTGATTATAGCCATTCTAACGGGTGTGAGGTGATATCTTAGTGTTGTTTTGATTTGCATTTCCATGATGATTAATGATGTTGAACATCTTTTCATATGCCTATTGGCCATCTGTATATCTTCTTTGGAGAAGTGTCTGTTCATTTCCTCTGCCCATTTTTTGATTGGGTTGTTTGTTTTTTTGTTGTTCAGTTGTGTGAGTTCTTTATATATTGTGGAGATTAACCCCTTGTCAGATATATGTTTTGCAAATATTTTCTCCCAGCTGGTGAGTTGCCTATTCATTTTGATCCTGGTTTCATTTGTCTTGTAGAAGCTCTTTAATCTGATGAAGTCCCACTTGCTTATTTTTTCTTTAGTTTCCCTAGTCCAAGCAGGCATGGCATCTGAAAAGATTCCTTTATGACCAATGTCAGTATGTTGCCTATATTTTCTTCTATGAGTTTTATAGTTTCAGGTCTCACCTTCAGGTCTTTGATCCATTTTGAGTTACTTTTTTGTGAATGGCGATAGCATATGTACCATTTTCATTCTTTTGCATGTGGCTGTCCCGTTTTCCCAACACCATTTATTGAAGAGACTTCCTTTCTCCATTGTATGTTCTTAGCTCCTTTGTCGAAAATTAGCTGTCCGTATACCTGTGGTTTTATTTCTGGTCTTTCAATTCTGTTCATTGATCTGTGTGTCTGTTTTTGTACTAGTACCATCTGTTTTGATTACTATTGCTTTGTAGTATGTTTTGAAGTCAGAGATTGTGATGCCTCCAGCTTTGTTCTTTTTTCTTAGGATTGCTTTAGCTATTCAGGGTCTTTTGTTGCCCCATATGAATTTTAGTATTCTTTTTTCTATTTCCATGAAGAATGTCATTGGAATTCTGATTGGGATTGCATTGAATCTGTAGATTGCTTTAGGTAATATAGACATTTTAACTATGTTTATTCTTCCAATCCATGTGCATGGGATATCTTTCCATTTCTTTATGTCATCATAGATTTCTTTCAAAAATGTCTTGTAGTTTTCATTGTATAGGTCTTTCACCTCCTTGGAAAGATTTATTCCTAGATATTTTATTCTTTTTGATGCCATTATAAATGGTATTATCTTTTTAAGCTCTCTGTTAGTTCATTATTAGCATACAGAAATGCAACTGATTTTTGTAGGTTGATTTTGTACCTGCGACTTTGCTGTAGTTGTTGATTATTTCTAATAGTTTTCCAATGGATTCTTCAGGGTTTTCTATATATAAAACCATGTTGTCTGCAGATAGTGAGAGTTTCACTTCTTTGTTGGCTATTTGGATTCCTTTTATTCTTTTTTCTTGCCTAATTGCTGTGCCCAAAACCTCCAGTACTATATTGAATAACAGTGGTGAGAGTAGGCAGCCTTGTCTTGTTCCTGTTCTCAGAGGAATGGCTTTCAGACTGTCCCTGCTGAGTATGATGTTGGCTGTGGGTTTGTCATAGATAGCCTTTATTATGTTGAGGTACTTTCCTTCTATACCCATTTTTTTTTTTTAAAGATTTTATTTATTTTTATTTTTTGCCCCCAAAGCCCCAGTAGATAGTTGTATGCCATAGCTGCACACCCTTCTAGTTGCTGTATGTGGGACTCGGCCTCAGGATGGACAGAGAAGTGGTGCCTCGATGCGCACCTGGGATCCGAACCCGGGCCACCAGCATCGCAGTGCGCGCACTTAACCACCAAGCCACAGGGCCGGCCCCTTCTATACCCATTTTGTTGAGAGTTTTTATCATAAATGGATGTTGTATCTTGTCAAATGCCTTCTCTGCATCTATTGAGATGACCATGTGGTTTTTATTCTTTGTTTTGTTGATGTGGTCTGTCACGTTGATTGATTTGTGGATGTTCAACCATCCCTGTGTCCCTGGTATAAATCCCACTTGATTATGGTGTATGATCTTTTTAATGTATTGCTGTATTCGGTTTGCCAATATTTTGTTGAGGATTTTTGCATCTATGTTCATCGGCGATATTGGCCTGTAATTTTCCTTCTTTGTATTGTCTTTGTCTGGCTTTGGTATCAGGGTGATGTTGGCCTCATAGAATGAGTTAGGAAGTATTCCATCTTCCTCTATTTTTTGGAATAGTTTGAGAAGGATGGGTATTAAATCTTTGAATGTTTGGTAAAATTCACTGGAGAAGCCATCTGGTCCTGGACTTTTATTTTTTGGGAGGTTTTTGATTACTATTTCAATCTCTTTACTTGTGATTGGTCTATTCAGATTCTCTGTTTCTTCTTGGTTCAGTTTTGGGAGGTTATATGAGTCTAAGAATTTATCCATTTCTTCTAGATTGCCCAATTTGTTGGCATATAGTTTCTCATAGTGTTCTCTTATAATCCTTTGTATTTCCGTGGTATCTGTTGTAATTTCTCCTCTTTCATTTCTAATTTTATTTATTTGAGCTTTTTCTCTTTTTTTCTTAGTAAGTCTGGCTAAGGGTTTGTCAATTTTGTTTATCCTTCTCAAAGAACCAACTCTTTGTTTCATTTATCCTTGCTACTGTTTTTTTGGTCTCAATTTCATTTATTTCTGCTCTAATTTTTATTATTTCTCTCCTGCTGACTTTGGGCTTTGTTTGTTCTTCTTTTTCTAGTTCTGTTAGGTGTAGTTTAAGGTTACTTATTTGGGCTTTTTCTTGATTCTTAAGGCGGGCCTGTATTGCTATGAATTTCCCTCTCAGGACCGCTTTTGCTGCATCCCATATGAGTTGATATGGCATATTTTCATTTTTGTTTCTTTCCAGATATTTTTTGATTTCTCCTTTAATTTCATCAGTGATCCATTGGTTGTTCAGTAGCATGTTGTTTAATCTCCACATCTTTGTCACTTTCTCAGTTTTTTTCTTGTAGTTGATTTCCAGTTTCATAGCATTATGGTCTGCAAAGATGCTTATTATGATTTCAGTCTTCTTAAATTTATTGAGACTTGCCTTGTTTCCCAACATATGGTCTATCCCAATATATCCATATGCGTGCTTGAGAAGAATGTGTAGTCAGCTGTTTTTGGATGGAGTGCTTTGTATATGTCTACTAGGTCTATCTTGTCCAGTTTTTCATTTAAGTCCACTGTTTCTCTGTTGACTTTTTGTCTGGATGATCTATCCATTGATGTAAGTGGGGTATTAAGATCCCCTACTATTATTGTGTTGTTCTTAATATTTCCTTTTAGGTTTGTTAATAGTTGCTTTATGTACTTTGGTGCTCCTATGTTGGGTGCATATATATTTATAATTGATATGTCTTCTTGGTGGAGTGTCTGTTTTATCATTATATATTGCCCCTCTTTGTCTCTATTAACGTTTTATCTTGAAGTCTACTTTGTCTGATATGAGCATGGCAACACCTGCTTTCTTTTGTTTGCCATTAGCTTGGAGTATTGTCTTCCATCCTTTCACTCTGAGCCTGTGCTTGTCTTTAGAACTGAGATGTGTTTCCTGGAGGCAGCATATTGTTGAGTCTTGCTTTTTAATCCATCCTGCCACTCGGTGTCTTTTGATTGGAGAGTTCTATCCATTTACATTTAGAGTAATTATTGATATATGAGGGCTTAATGTTGCTGTTTTATCACTTATTTTCCAGTTCTTTTGCATTTCCTTTGTTTCTTGTCCCATGTGTTTTGGACTGCCAATTGTTTGGTCCTTCTGTCTTATGACTCTTTTAGTTTTCTCTTTATTTATCATATGTGTTTTTGTTCTGATTATTTGTTTAGTGGTTACCTTGAGGTTTGTATAAAAAATCTTGTGTATGAGATAGTCCATTATCTGGTGGCCTCTTATTTCCTTATACTAAGTCAATTCTATTGCTTTCCTCTTCCCCTTCTAAGTTATTCTTGTCACAACTTATTCTATCTTGTGTTGTGGGTGTGTGTTTAAAGTGATGAGGTTATATTTATTTTTGGTGATTTCCTTCCTTTGATCTTTGATTTTGGTATTTAAGTGGTTGCTAACCTATTCCGGTAAAGATCTGCTATTTTTCTGATTTTGTCTATCTGTTTTTCTCCTTGCTCCAAGCTTTATATTCCCTTTCACTTCTTTTTTTCAGGCTTGAGGGCCTTCTGGAGCATTTCTTGTAGTGGGGGTCTTGTGGCCATGAACTCCCGTAGCTTTTGTTTATCTGGGAAAGTTATTATTTCTCCATCATATTTGAAGCATATTTTTTGCTGGATAGAGTATTCTTGGCTGAAAGTTTTTGTCTTTCAGTATTTTGAATATATCATTCCAGTCTCTCCTAGCCTGTAAAGTTTCTGAGAGCCTGATGGGAGTTCCTTTGTACATTATTTTTTGTTTTTGTCTAGCAGCCCTTAATATTGTTTCTTTGTCATTGACTTTAGCCAGCTTTACTACTATATGCCTTGGAGTGGGCCTTTGCCTTTTGACGTATTTAGGCGACCTACTGGCTTCACTTACTGGTATTTCCTGCTCCTTCCCCAGATTTGGGAAGTTCTCAGCTATTATTTCCTTGAATAGGCTGTCTGTTCCTCTTTCCTTCTCTTCTCCCTTAGGAATACATATAATTCTTATGTTACATTTCCTAATTGAGTCAGATATTTCTTGGAGACATTTTTCATTTCTTTTTAGTCTTAGTTCTCTCTCCTCCTCCATCTGCAGCATACCTGTATTCCTATCCTCTGTAATGCTAATTCTTTCCTCCATATTGTCAGCTCTGTTCTTTAAAGATTCCACATTCTCCTTTATCTCCTCCACTGTGTTCTTAATCTCCATCAATACTGATTGGTTTTTCTTTATGATTTCAATCTCTTTTGTGAAGAAACTTCTTATCTCGTTGAATTGTTTATCTTTATTTTGTTGAGCTTTTTTATGATAGCTATTTTGAATTCTCTGTCGTTTAGGTTATGGATTTCTATGCCTTCAGGGTTGATTTCTGGGTGCTTGTCATTTTCCTTCTGGTCTGACGATTTAATGTACTTTTGCATTGTGGTTGCTGTATTGGCTTTGTTTTTCCTCATCCTGGAAATATCTGGTTGCAGTTTCCACCTGCCATTACCGTGTGGGGGTCAAGGGCTGTGTAATCTGAGCATCCTGCACTGCCACGGGCCACCTGCGCTCTGCCTGGGCTGCTCTGCTGCTGCGGGCTGCCCACGCTCCGCCCGGGCTGCTCTGACTGATCGGCTGAGCTGCAGTGTCGGGCATGCGGGAGGGAAGTGCTCTCTCTTTTGCCCGCTGGGTCCCTGGTGGGGAGGCGCTTCTCGCTCGCCCCTTGTTATCCACTCTCCTGGGGTGCTCAAATGTTTATGGTACCCCTGCAGCAGTGCTGAGTCCTCTGTGTGGGAGTTTCCCGCTGGCTGAGAGAGCCTGAAGAGCTACGGTTTCCCCACAGAGTGCCACCCTTCCTCCCTCTCTTGGAGCCGCGCAGACCCAAATCACTGATCTGATGGGGAGGGAGAGGATTTCTCCTTACCTCTGCCCGCTTCCTCCAGGGACCCCAGCACGTCCACTCTCAGATGTGTGGCAGTGTGGGTTTTTCCGATGTCCCTTTGTGCTGTGTGCGAGTCCCTTGTTTGTCTGTGAATGTCCCTTTTGTTGTATCTTATCGGGGGAAGAGTTTACGGGAAAGCTCACTCTGCCATGATGCTGATGTCACTTCTCAAATTATCCTATTTTTAATATGTCATCTGTTTTCTTTGGGACCCTTGGGAGTTTTTATAATGACTGTGTTGGATTTTGTCAAATCTTTTTCTGTGTCTATTGAAATGATCGTATGGTTTTTGTCCTTTCTTCTATTAATAGGGTGTATTACATTAATTGATTTTCAGATGTTAAGCTATCCTAACATTCGTAGGATAAATCCCACTTGGTCATGGTATTTGTTATATGGTTTTTATATGTTGGATTTGGTTTGCTAATATCTTTTGAGGATTTTTGTGTTTATAGTCATAAGGGATGTTGATCTGTATTTGGTGTGTGTGTGTGTGTGATATGTTTGTCTGCCTTTGGTATCAGGGTGTGATACTGGCCTCAAAGAATGAACTTGGAAGTGTCCTTTCCTCCTTTATTTTCTGAAGGAGTTTATATTATAGAGTATTGATATCATTTATTTTTTAAATGTTTGATAGAATTCGGTAGTAAAGCCATCTAGACCTGGGCTTTTCTTTGTAGGAAAGATTTTAATCACTAATTCAATTTCTTTACTTGTTATAGGTCTATTCAGAGTTTCTATTTCTTCTTGAGTCAATTTTGGTAATTTGTGTTTTTCTCGGAATATATTTATTTCATCTAAGTTGTCTAATTTGTTGGCATCAAGTTCATAGTATTCCCTTATAATTTTTTTAGTTTATGAAGGGTCAGTGGTATTGTCTTCTCTTTCATTCCTACTTTTGGTGCTCTATGTCTTCTCTCTTTTTTTTTCTTGGTTAATCTAGCTAAAGGCTTATTAATTTTGTTGAAGGACGCTTACTGTTAACACTTTTTTTTTTTTCTTAAGCTAATTTGAATTAAGTTCCTGTTGCTTGCAACCTGGGATGCTAACTAACATACAGAAGTTTTTATAGAATCTATTAGGCCTTGGGCAAGGTGGAAGCCTAGGTAGTTGGAGGGACCTATTCAGCAGGTATATGGACCCTTCCCCCTGAGCAGTACCATCTTTGTGCTTCAGCCCCCAACCCTGTTCAGTCTGTGTCTCAGCTCAAAATTCAGTCCTAGGAGAATGAATCTAGTTGGTTCAGTGTAAGTCAAGTCCCCCTGCTCTAATCAACTGAGACTTGGAGGAGGGTAACAGAGTTCCATCATAGGTGCTGAGGTCTTGCCTCTGCTGATCCTACAGAAAAGGGATCTTTGAAACCTGAATCAATACCCTGACAAGGTTTACCACAGATCCACAGAGTATTCTTCAGGCCTGCCTTATTTCCTCTTCTGAAGCAAATTAATCATGGCCTTAAAATGAAGCTTTGTGGCCTCCAACTCTGGCATAGTTTCCCCAAATACCCTACAGCTTTAGGTGGGGGAGCCGGAGAAGGGAATGTATTTGCTTTAAAAAAAATTAAACATAACACAGATATAGAAAGGTGCATAAAGTGTACTGTTTAATACATCATTTTGAAACAAACATGTAACCATCACTGAGGTAAAGAAATAGCATATTATCACCACTTCAGAAGTCCCTTTTATGTATCCTGTCCCAATCACACCCACTCCGTCTTCCCTAGAGTTAACCACTATCCCACCTTTAATAATAACTTTCTCAAATTTCTTTATATTTTTATCCGTTAAGTATGCATTCCTAAACTATACAGTTTAGTTTTGCCTGTTTGCCTTTATATAAATAGAATCATATTGTATGTGTTCTTTTGTGTCTTGATTCTTTCTCCTAAGGTTTTAAGATTCCTCCATGTCATTGTCTATAGTTGTTTGCTCATTTTTCTTGCTCTATAATACTACATTATCAGAATATTCCACAGTGTATCCATTCTGCTGATGAGCATCTGGGCTGTTTCCATTTTTTGAATGTGATGAACATTTTCATATGCATAGTGTGGCACACAGTGGTTCTCAGATTTGAGCGTGCATCAGAATCCCCTCAAGGGCTTGATAAACACAGATTGCTGGGCTATACCCTCAGAGTTTCTGATTCAGTACCTCTAGGGTGATGCCCAAGAATTTGTATTTCTGCTAAGTTCCCAGATGCTGCTGATGCTATTGGTTCAGGGATCACAGTTTGATAACCACTGTTTGGGGCATATACTTGGGAATATATTGCTGGGTCAAAAGGTATGAGAATCTTCAATTTTGCTAGGTAATGGTTTTCTAAATTGGTTGTACCAGTTGATACTATCACTGGCAGTGTATGGGTGTGCTTGTCACCTCACATCTCACTAACACTGTGCCACTCTGGTAGGTGTGTAGTGGTAGTTCATTGTGCTTTTTGTTTGCATTTCCTGATTCCTGTTGCAGTCAAGTAGCTTTTTAATGTTTTTTGGGCATCTGGGTTTCTTCTTTTTGAAGTACACATTCAAGTCTTATTCCCATTTTTCTACCGAGTTGTATATTGAGTCTTTTCCCCAATTGAGATTTATGAGTTTTTATATTTCTGAATATGAATTCTTTGTATTTTTGTGTGTGTGTGTGTGTGAAGAAGATCAGCCCTGAGCTAACATCCATGCCAATCCTCCTCTTTTTGCTGAGGAAGACTGGCCCTGGGCTAACACCTGTGCACATTTTCCTCCACTTTATATGGGACGCTGCCACAGCATGGCCTGACAAGCGGTGCATCGGTGCACGACCCGGGCCGCCAGCAGTGGAGCACGTGCACTTAACCGCTACGCCACGGGGCCGGCCCCTCTTTGTGTGTTTTACATGTTGCAAATATCTTCTCCCTCTTTTTGGCTCACTTTTTTCATTCTGGTATCTTTTGATGAATTAAGGTGTTTTAAAGTTTAATTTAGTCAAAATTATCAGTCTTTTCCTTTTAATTAATGCTTTTTCTGTCATGTTTTAAGGAACCTTGTTGTTCCCTAAGATCATGAAGATACTCTGTATTATCTTCATTGCTTTGTTATTTTGCTGTTCACATTTTATTCTCTAGACCACCTGAAATTGATTTTTGCATTGTGTGAGTTTCTTTTTTTCCATGTGGATGTCCAATAGTGCTAGCACAGTTTATTGAAAAGATTGCTCTGAAGTGCCACCTTTATCATTAATCAAGGGTCCATTTAAGCCCAAGCTGTTTCCGGGTGTTCTACGTTATTCTTATGGTCAATTTGTCCCTGCTACAAAATCATGATGTCTTGATTATATAGCTTTACGATAAGTCTGAGATCTGAGTAAGGCCTCTCACCTAGTACTTTTTTTTTTTTTTTTGTGAGGAAGACCAGCCCTGAGCTAACATCCAATGCCAATCCTCCTCTTTTTTGCTGAGGAAGACTGGCCCTGGGCTAACATCCATGCCCATTTTCCTCTACTTTATATGGGACACCACCACAGCATGGCTTAACAAGTGGTGCATCAGTGCACGCCCGGGATCCTAACCAGCGAACCCCGGGCCGCCGCAGCAGAGTGCGCGCATTTAACCGCTTGTGCCACTGGGCTGGCCCTCACTTAGTACTTTTTTTGGGAATGTCTGTAAGCTAGTCTTGGTCTTTTGCAATTCTATATAAGCTTCAGAATCAACTTGTCAGGTCTTCTCCCTACCCCTTAAAATAATCACTGTTGGGGTTTTAACTGGGATTACTTTGAATCTATAGAGCAGATTTGGAAAAATACCAAAAATACTATTTTGGTAAGTCCTGCAATTATCCTTGTAGAAGTGTTTACATCTTTTGTTAGATTTACTTAAAATGGCCCCCAAGCTTAGTGCTGAAGTGCTGTCTAGTGTTCCTAAGTGAACGAAGGCTGTAATATACCTTATGGAGAAAGTAATTATGTTAGATAAGCTCTGTTCAGGCATGAGTTTGCTGTTGGCTGTGAGTTCAGTGTTAATGCATCACTACATGTATTAAATAAGGTGTCTTAAAACAGAAGGACACATAAAACAAGGTTATGTATTGATTGGTTGATGAAAATGTTTTCAAAGTCTTGCAGGAACCTAACCATGTATTTCCCTTAGGGACAGTGGTTCAGTATATTCACTAATTCAGTGTTTATGGTGACTTGATAGAACATAACTACCGCAAATAATGAGAATCAACTATATCTAGATCTGTATTTTTTTCCACTGAACAATTTGAGAGTAAGCTGAGGTCAGTTGTCCCAAAAATGTTATTTATAGCAAAAAGAAAACAATATAAGAAAAACTTCCCTTTTTATTCCTTTCCTTTCTGGTCTGGGATTACACGTCTTTTTAGTCTCCTTTAATTTGGAATTCTTTCTCAGTCTTTCCTTACCTTTCATGACCTACACATTTTTGAAGAGTTCAGACCACTTACCTTTATGAATATTTCTCAATTTGAGTTTGTTCAATGTTTCTTCATAATTAGATACAGGTTGTGTATTTTCAGCAGGAATATCATAGAAGTGATGCTCTGTTCTTCTCAGTGCATCAATATTAAGAGACACATCATGTTGATTTGGTCCTATTATCATTGATGTTAACTTTTATCACTTGGTTAAGATGGTGTCTGCCAGTTTTCTCTGTTATAAAGTAATGAATAAGAATTTTGTGGGGAGATACTTTTTGAAACTGCATTAATATCCTGTTCCTCACAAACTTAAATCCACTTGTTTTTGCATCCATTGCATCCATTGATGATTCTTGTCTGAATCAGTTATTACTATGATGGTTCCTAAATGATGATTTTCTAATTCTCTCATTCCTTCTAAGTTTATTAGTTAGCATTCTACTACAGAATAGAGCTTTACATTCTCCCCTATGTATTTATTTATTCATTTATTTATTTTTATCAGTATGGATTTATGGATTCCTATTTTATTCAGTCAGTTTTAATCTATTACTGCTCAAATTTTCCCAGATTTGGCCAGTGGGAGCCCTTTCAAGCTGGCTCCTGTGTCCTTTTGACACACTCCCATCATTCTTTGAACACTTTTTTATTTTCTGACCCAATAAGATATTCCAGACTCATTTGTATTTTCCTTGTCCCAGACCTGAAAGTCAGTCATATCTCCAAGGAACACTGGTTCCTTTTAGTAGGGAGTGGTCTTTTAGAAACAATATTTGAGCTCTAGGTATGCTCATTGCTATGGGATGTCATTGCTTCTAGGTATTTCCTGCAGGCAGAGCTCTGACATACTTTTTTTTGTTGTTGTTGTTGAGGAAGATTAGCCCTGAGCTAACATCTGTTGCCAGTCCTCCTCTTTTTGCTGAGGAAGATTGGCCCTGGGCTAACATCTGTGCCCATCTTCCTCCTATACATTTTTTTTTAATCATGAGTTCATACCAATAAGATAATCTCTCAATGTTTCTGAAATGGGATTAAAAGTCAGAAATTTAGTGTTTAGTAAAAGTGTGTGGTTTCGTATTGATATAAAAGTCACATTATCTGAAAATCATTCCTAATTGTTTTTTATATAAAGGAACCTGTTTCCAATTTGTAAATGATTCCCCTTAAAATGACATACTAAAGAAGAGTGTGTTAGGACTAGTGACTCCAGGGTTCCCTCCAGCTCTGTAGTTCCTGCCTAGAGTGGGCACCCAGCAGTACCCACTTCCAGTGGCTGACAGTGTTTCTGTCAGAGATTGGGCTGCTTATTGTCCCTGAAGCACGGTTATCATCAGTCTCGATGAGCTTCTCTGTTTAATTTCACTTGTATGTTAAAAGGTATTTACATCACATGCAGAGGTAATTTGATTCTCTCCTTTCCCCCTTACTCCTCAAATTTAAGGTCTTTTAGGGATGGTGCAGTTAAAAAACCTTATTCTCCAAAGATATTGTCCGGCAAGAAGTCTTCTGTCTTCTCTGCGCTCCAGAGTGAGACACCTAGTGCCAGTCGTCCAGTGCAGTATCGTGCCTCACATGCTTGGACCCGAAGGGGCCGGTTAAGAGAATTGCGCATCAGGTGAGCTTGCAAGTAGTCATCTGTCTGCAGTGACTTTTCCATTGTTCTCCCTTCTTGGTTAAAATGAGGGCGTGATTTTTATTGTCCTATCTCAAGTAGTTGGAGATCTTGATACCTGCTCTTCATGGCAAAATATTCGGAAGAAAGGGATACAGTCATGCGTCACGTAGCGACGGGGATACATTCTGAGAAATGCGTCATTAGGCAATTTCGTCATTGTGAGAACATCATAGAGTGTACTTACACACAGCTAGGTGGTGTAGCCTACTATACACCTAGGCTATATGATACTAATCTTATGGGACCACCATCGCATATATGGTTGTTGTTGACTGAAATGTTGTTATGTGGTACATGATTGTATTTAGGAATCTGCAGATATAAAATATGTCATTGAGTGTTTTCATTCATGTTCTCCAGTTGTGCCCCACAATGTGTAAGCTGTAAAGAGTCTTCCAGAAAAAGTCTTAACATGGTCCAAGAAAAATTACTGTTTTCTACTACTCTTGATTAGGTCTATCAAAGGCATCCATTTATTCATTCAACAAAAATTTATCAGGTGCCTACTCGGCCAGGTGTTGTGCTAGATGCTTAGCATACAGGGTGAATAAGATATTCCTGATCCATGACCTCATGAAAGCTTAAAATCAGGTAGGCTTGACAGACTTTTAAATAAGCCACAACAACAAAGTGTGATAAGTGCTAGGAGAGGAGAAAGATGTGGTACTATAGGCCCATATGGCAAGAACAGCCCCGCTAGTGTAGCCAGCAGTGACTTCCTGGAGGAAGTGGAGTTTAAGCCGAGTCCTGAAGGATAATGTAAGAATAAGCCAGATAAAGGGCAGGAGGAAGAAGAGCGTTCCAAGCTGAACCTGGAGATTAACTGGCCGAGACAAGCCATCTTTTTATGTGTGTACCAGGCACTGTGCTAGGTACTGGAGATACTGTAGGACGTGCTTCCTGCTGTTGGGCTCACAGTGCAGAGGAGCAGTAGGCACCCTTCAAGCCAATTACTATGATTTGGTGTCGTAACATTACACTAGGGGTTGGCACAGAGTGCTAAGAGTACAAAGCAGCTCACTCTGTTTGGGTTGGGGAAGGTCCAGGAAGGCTTCACATAGGAGCAAGCACTGAAGATGAGCCTTGATGGGTAAGTGGACATTTGCCAGATGTTTTAAGCAGGAAGAATAATATGAACAAAAGCATTATCATGTACTTCCTTCTCCTTAACTCTGAAGTCTTCATTGACAAAATACTTTATATTGAAATTATTTTAAAAAAATAGTCTGCTTGATTTTAGCTTTATACATCTGCCCCATCCTATGCTCTGTTTGATGCAAGATTAACTGTGATTCACTTTTTGACTCATATTGGCATCTCTCCCCCAGGGAACCTTAAAGTTTCCCTTTACTTTCTAGAAAATTGATGACATAAGCCAAATGGAGTTTTAAAATGTGTATATCCTTTCTTTCCTTCTTTCAGGTGTGTGGCCAGAAAGTTCTTGTATTTGTGGATTCGAGTGACTTTTGGAAGAGTATTTCCCTCTAAAGCCAGGTAGTGTTAGCTCAGAACACCAAATCTGCTGAGTTCATTCTAGGTTTTTGTGTTGTGTTAAGCCCATATGTAACCTTCATAATGGCAAGTGTTACCTTCCTTCCCTGCTCCTCCCTTAGCCTCCAGCAGGCATATAATATAATCGTAACTTAACGTGTATTAGTTTGACTGAATGAGTGTATGAAGGAATCATAGGTAAACGAGGACCGCTAAGACCCTCTGGAGAAGTAAATGAGCTCCTTCAGGGCACTGGTGAGCCTCACAAATTAGCTGGTTCTGGGGCAGAACCTGGGGAAAATCTTGGCGTTGGCAAGGGGAGTGAAATTGTAGTCAAGAGAAAGTCCCTGTGCCATAGCTTCACTTGCGTAGGCCTCCACCCACTGCTGTGGTTTTGGTTAAGATCTCTTTAGCTGCAGCGCCCAGAGTGTACTGCAGGGGGAGCCACCAGGGTCAGGGACTCCGTGCAGGAAGCTGTGTAGTGGAGAGAAGGGGCCAGGGTAGGGTATGTTTCAGAGGGGGAGTTGGCAGCCATTGAGAATGTAAACATTTTTTAAAAACTGAAGTGTTAGAGGTTCTCCCTCCCTCCCCTACAACCTTTCCTCTTTCATTTTTCTGACGGTTTGGCTTTCCTAATCTGGAGCATCACCCAAGGTCTCTTGATTCATGGTCTCTCAAGCGAACTTGGCCTGCCTGTGTTCTCTGAAATCTTTCTTTGTACTCCTTGTGCAGGGCCCTGCTGTTCCCATCTCCTTTGTGTGTCTTTTTTTTTTTTTTTTTTTAAAGATTTTATTTATTTATTTTTCTCCCAAAGCCCCAGTAGATAGCTGTCTGCCATAGCTGCACATCCTTCTAGTTGCTGTATGTGGGACATGGCCTCAGCATGGCCGGAGAAGCAGTGCGTGGGTGCGCGCCCGGGATCGAACCCGGGCCGCCAGCAGCGGAGCGCGCGCACTTAACCGCTAAGCCACGGGGCCAGCCCCTCCTTTGTGTGTCTTGACCAGTGAAGCTCACAATGTGGCGACAGCCCATTCCAGCTGCAGGCACTAGGCATATTCTCCTCTGCTTTTCCTTCTTCTCCTGGACTTGGCCCTGCCCTTCTTCACTGCCTTAGCAGCTGTTCAGTGCCTTCAAATACATTGTTCTTTTGTCCTGCCTTTCCTGTGCTCAGTGGGAGAATTGATTTGAATTACCTAGTTTGCCATTATTGGAAGTCTCCTGTTTTTGTTTTTTTATTCAGTTGAATAATTTATTTTCCCCCCATTGGCTTAGAAGTTATATCTTTTATTCTTCTTTTATTGACTACTCTAAAGAATATAACATGTGTCTTTAACTTCTCAGAGTCTAATGTTAATTGATCCTTTTGCCCTCTTCCCAAACAAGGCAAGGTCCTTAGAATACTTTAACTCTGCCTGCCTATCTCCCACTTATATGCCCTTATTGTAATGTATTTTAATTTGGTTTATATTTTGAAATCTACAAAACATTATTATTCTTATTTCATACAGCTAATATTAATTTAGATTTATTCATGTATTTGCCCTTTCTGTTGCTCTTATTTTCTTCCTGCATCTCCAGGTTTCTATCTGTGATTATTTTCCTTTTATCATAGAACATCCCTGAGCATTTCCTTTAGGGTAGGTCTGCTTGTGATGAATTCACTAAGATTTTGTCTGTCTAAAAATGTTTTTATTTCACCTTCATTTTTGAAGGCTATTTCACTGGGTATAGAAATCTTGGCTGCAAGTTTTTTTCTCAGCACTTTGAAGATATTCCATTGTCTAATGGCTTCCATTTGTAAGCTGTTGGGCTAATTGTTGCTCTTTTGAAGATTCAGCTAAGATTCTTGTCTTGGTTTTCAGAAGTTTTGATATGATATGCCCAGGTGTGGATTTATTTTCCTTTAGCTCATTTAGTTAGTAGGTTACAGGGGATTTTTTGTTTGTTCCTGTTTTGTGGGCACATCTTTCTGGTGTACTTTCTTTGTAGGAATGTTAGTTTGCTTCTTTTCTTTTCTCATACAATAACTTTGTATAGGATTTGACCTCAAATACTTTTCCGTTGCTCATTTTGATGTGAAATTAATTTTTCTGAACTTTTAGAGTAAGGCCGTCAGTTAAGCTTTCCTCGTTTCACAGAGCTCCCTCTTCTGTCTTTTTTGTAGTGTTCAAAAACATGACGGCTTGCTCAGTGGGATATCCTGGTTCTATCTCCCTACCATACTTGGTCTGATCTTCTGTTTCCTTGTCTCTGTTGTCCCTCTCCTGCTCGATTTCTATTCTACTCCCAGCGGTTTCTCCTCAGTATGAAGCCCTATCCTAGCAGGGAGCCTGGCAGGTTGCTTTGTAGACAGTAGGGGCTGGGCTGCTGCAGCTGCTTCGGTTCTTCTGCTTTTGTTTTTTTTTTGAGGAAGATTGGCCCTGAGCTAACATCTGTTGCCAGTCTTCCTCCTTTTTTCTCCCCAAAGCCCCAGTAGGTAGTTGTATGCCATAGTTGCACATCCTTCTAGTTGCTCTATGTGGGACGCCGCCTCAGCATGATTTCATGAGCAGTGAGTAGGTCTGCGCCCAGGATCCGAACCAGTGAACCCCGGACCACCAAAGCAGATCGTGCAAACTTAACTGCTATGCCACTGGGCCAGCCCCTGTTTCAGTTCTTCTTATGTGAGCTCTGGTAATGCAAAGGACAGAACTCTCCATTTCAGCTGCTGGTCTCAAATTGGGCCTCTGCTTTTTCCAGTACAATTTATTGGCTGTTTTGGGGTTCTCCTGTTCTTAGCTTCCTCAGATGCCACCCTCATTGCTCCTTCTTCCTCCTGTACAAATGTTAATACCGTGCAGGTCTTTTGACTATGGGTCGTTTGTCTTCACCTGCTTGTATTTTGGATTCATGGGGATACCATGTCACCTAGTTTCGTTGTAACTGATACATGAGTTTTTGGTTTTGCTTCATGGTTGCTCTCTGTGTTTTATGGGGCTTCAGAGATTGAAAAACTATGTTGCTGCTCCCACTATCTTCCCCAAATCCTTTTCCTACTTAATTTTATTTAACTTATATTTGACCCATATTTAACTAGAAACCTCTTTTTGAATAATACCTATTTATATTCCAAGTACTTGGGAAATGCTGAATGTATTAGTTGGAACCACATTGATTCTAAGAAAGAGAAAGTCTGACAAGGGCTTAAACAAATTGAGGTTTGCTTTTTCTCACAAGCAGTCTGGAGGTTAGTATTGATTCAGCTGTTCATTGATGCCATCGAAGACTCAGGCTTTCAGTACCTTTCTAGTTCATCATCCTTATCATATTGGCCCTTTGTCCTCAGAGATGACACACTGCATAGTTGCAAGATGACTGTCCTAACATTACACAGGAAGCAAGGGAAAGGGTGGTGTCAGCTCGATCTGTCTCTTTATCAGGAAAGCGGAACTGTTCTAGAAACCCCCAGCTGCATTCTACTTCTGCATCACTGGCCAGAGCTGTGTCACTGGTCACCTTTAGCTACAGAGGAGATTGGGAAAGAAACATTCCCAGCCTCCATAGTAGATGCTGGTGAGGAAGCAGAGGCTTGGCAGTGGGTGTTGGGTTAACCAGTGACCAACGTCTCCACACTGCTTTAAAACAGTCACATTATACTCTTTTACTTTCTTTGCTCTTGAGTGGTAGCAGGGTATAGAGGAAAAAATACTGAAATGAAACTTAGGAGACCTGAGTTTTGGTTCTAACCCGGACCCTTGCTAATTACTTGATCTGGGGATAAGTTATGGCTCTGGGCCTCAGTTTCTCAAATTGTAAAATGAAGGAGTGAGAATGTTTGTTCTCTGAGCATCTATCAGAATTAGAATTCTCACACTATGTTTCCATTGACTTAGAAGCTAATGATGGGGTGGTTGTTTTCAAATCGCAATCTCTTTTTAAATCAAATGGATTATGTTTTTGTTACTTTGGGGAAGGTTGGGCATATGATCTTTGCTTTTTTTGGCCTTTTCCATACTGAATTATTTATTTCTTACTTTTAGGAATGTTAGAGAGGAATGATATCATACCAGAAACTGCAGAATAATGCTTTTATGTTCTTGGAGAATGTTTTAACTATTATAAACTGGGGTTGTTTTATCATTAATAAATTGAACCAAAATGACCATTGAATTAGTAGGGCAAAAATAATACAGTATGTGTCCGTATATAAAGGACTCTGAGGGCTGGCCCCATGGCTTAGCGGTTAAGTGTGCGTGCTCCGCTACTGGTGGCCCGGGGTTTGGATCCCGGGCGCGCACCGATGCACCGCTTCTCCGGCCATGCTGGGGCCGCATCCCACATACAGCAACTAGGGGGATGTGCAACTATGACATACAACTATCTACTGGGGCTTTGGGGGAAAAAATAAATAAATTAATTTAAAAAAAAAAAAGCACTCTGAAATGCGAGGTATTCGCCTATTTTTTTGAGGAGAAGATCTGAACAAAACTTTTTGGCTAATTTGGGAAGTATGTAAAACAGTCATGTCCATTTATAGTATTTAATTCATCAATACTTCTTCCTAATTTTAGCTAATGGCCTTGCTTCCTATTTTCTTGAGAAAATAGAAGCAACAAAAGAGACCTTCAGGGCCGGCCCCGTGGCTTCGCGGTTAAGTGCGCACACTCCGCTACTGGCGGCCCAGGTTCGGATCCCGGGCGCGCACCAACGCACCGCTTTTCGGACCATGCTGGGGCCGCGTCCCACGTACAGCAACTAGAAGGCTGTACAACTATGACATACAACTATCTACTGGGGCTTTGGGGAAAAAAAAGGAGGAGGATTGGCAATGGATGTTAGCTCAGAGCTGGTCTTCCTCAGCAGAAAGAGGAGGATTGGCATGGGTGTTAGCTCAGGGCTGATCTTCCTCACAAAAAAAAAAAAAAGAGACCTTCACAAGCTCCCTCCACTACATCTACCCAACGGCATCTGTCACCATGTAACCTGTCATCTGTTAGGCAGATGAACTGTCTGCTCTCATCTGTGGCAAAATCCTAGACTTTTGCACTATATTCCCGTCATGCCTACTCAAGACCATCACTCTCTCAGTTTGTTTCTCTTTTCTGCATCATCAATTTTTCCCTCTTTACTACGTCTTTTGTACCAGCACATAATGCTGTTATTTTTCCCATCCTGAAAAAAAAATTCTCCCTGACCCTACTTCCTCTGGCAGCTGGCGCTCCAACTCTTTGTTCCCCTTTACATCAAATCTCCTGGCCATTCTCAATGTCTCCAGGACCTCTTCTTGCAGTCTCTCTTAAATCCGTCCCAGGAGGCTTTTGATTCCACTGTTGCACGAAAACTTTTTGTTAAGGTCACTAAATTTGCTAAAATTCATGGTAAATTCTTAAACTTCCTCTTTCTTGACCTGCCAAGCATTAGACAGTCCATCATTGCCTTCTTCAAGAAGCCCTTTCTTCTCACAGCTTGCAGGTTACCATTCTCTCATAGTTTTCCTTCGACCTCTTTGACGGCTCCTTCTAATTCTCTTTTGTTGGTTCCTCCGCGTCTAAATACCCCACACTCAGTCCTTGCACTGGCTCTCTGTCTACCTCACAACCATGGCAATCTCATCATGATTCCCAAAGGTACACACCCAGCCCAGACCTCTCCCTCGAACTCGGACTGCTCCATACGTGACAGCTCTACTGTGTGTCTGATAGACGTCACAACTCAATATGTCCAAAACCAAAATCTGGATCTTCCCCACAAACCTCCCTGCTGAGTCTTCCCCGTCTCAGTTAATGGAAACTCCCATCCTTCTAGGTACTCACATCAGAAACCTGGGAGTCATCCTTGACTCCTCTTGTTCTCTCACACCCCAATTTAAAATGCTAGATGCCAATTATGTTGATTCAACCTTCAAAATATATTCAGACTCCAACCTCTTTTCAGCACCTCCACTTGCTACCACTCTGATGCAAGCTGTCATCATCTCTCCCCTGAGTGACTCCACTAACCTGCTCGCTGGTCTCCTGCTTCCAGTCTTGCTCCTGGTCGGTCTCTTCCCAGTAGTTGATCTGAGTAAATCAAGTCACGTCACTCTTTTGCTCGGACCTTGTGTGGCTTCCTGTCCTGCAGAGAGTAGGAGCCAGAGTCCTTACTGTGGCCTCCAAGGTCAATCAACTTTTGTTTTACCTGTCTGTGAATCTTTTTTTTTTTTTTTTCATTTCCGCTGTCACATTTTTAATTTCCAAGAGCTCTTTTTTGTTCTGTGAGTGTTCCTTTTTTAAAAAATAACATCCTGGAGACTTATAATTTTTTGAAGATAATGTAGTGATTTGTTTGTTTTTAAGATTTTTGTCTGCTCGTATTGTCTGTTTCTTCTGAGCTTCTCATTTCTGTGTGCTTTTGGTCACTGTCTCCTGTTGGAACCTTCCCTCAAATGTCAAGACATCCTTTTATTGTCTGTTCATCTTTGAGTTAGGCATTAAAACGCTGATTTTGGAAGCTTCTATATGTATACATAGGGACTTATACATCAAGAGCTTCACTTTAGACTTTTAAAGCAGAGACCAGACACTTTCACTGAAGGACCTCCAACTGTCAGTATCTGAAGGCCTTTTTCCTTAGGTTGATCAGTTTTCCCCAGAGCAGAAGAATCCTCCAGACTCCTAGGGTGGGGTGGTTATAAGTGTGGTTGCAAGCAGGGGAGAGGGAATGTGGGTCTCACTGTTCAGTATGTAGACTGTCGGTTTAGGACCCTCTCCAGAGCTCTGCCTGGGATTGTAGAGTCTAGTGCCCCTCTAGTTCAACCTCTCCAGAGATAAACCTGAGTCTCTGGGTGAATAACAGGATCCAGAGGCCTAACTGCTTCTTACCACAGTCTTGCAAACTATCCTGTGTTTTCAGCTTCACCCAGGGCTCCCCACTTCCTGATGTCTCTCATTCCCAGGCCTTTCTGGGGCCTGTGCCACCAGCTGGTTGCTTCCTAACTCCCCTCCCTTACCTCTGCTCTCTCTGATATGTTGCTTCAGTTGCCATTTGCCTGCCTGCTTTCCATCATCTAAAATTTGTTCACATCTCTTGTCTATCATTGTTACTCTTATTCTCTTTCTCTTTGTGGGCGTACACCTTTTGAATTGTATTTGCTGTAAATAGTAGATGGTAAAAGGAAGTACACGTGCAAATGGAAGTGGTTCTTTTCCATTATAATTTTTAACAATTATTAGCAAAACTGTTGTTAAAAAAACTTTCAAACTACAGAAATGTGTAGTGTAGGGAACCCCAGTATCCTATAATCCCACCTGAGAGAGAAGCACTGGTAATACTTTGGTATTCTGGAGATCTTTCCAGGCTTTCAATATATGTAATATAATCATTTATATATATAAACACACGTACATACGTATATATGCAAATACATATGTGTGCACACATTTTATGTAGAGATATTTGGTGTATATTATATTAATTCCAACATATGGATACTGGAAATACAAAAAATATTAATTTTTTTCCAGTTTTATTATGAAATAATTGACATACAGTTACATCACTATATAAGTTTAAGGTGTACAGCGTGATGTTTGACTTACATATATTGTGAAATTAGATTACCACAATAGATACAGCTAACATCTATCTTTTATAGATATAATAAAAAGAAAAGAAGAAAAAAGGAATAAAATTTTCTCCTTGTGATAAGAACTCTTAGGATTTGCTCTCTTAGCAAAAAAATTATTAATTTTTTAAAAATGGTATCATACATACTGTGAAGTAACTTCATTTTTTCAGCTACCAACTTTTTTGGGTATCTGTCCATTTCAGTGTCCTTAGCACTACTTCATTCATGGAAAATGACTATGTGACACTGATTGAATGTAACCTGTCCTATTTTGATGAGCATTTGTGGTGTTTTTTTCTTTCTTTTTTTATTATTAAGAACAATAGTGAGGTAAATTTCCCCATGTACATCTTTGCAGGCCAGTTTTTTAAAACTATAAGTGGGGGCCGGCCTGGTGGCGCAAGAGGTTAAGTGTGTGCGTTCCACGGCAGCGGCCTGGGGTTCGCCGGTTTGGATCCCGGGCGCGCATCGACGCACCGCTTGTCAAGCCATGCTGTAGTGGTGTCCCATATAAAGTGGAGGAAGATGGGCATGGATGTTAGCCCAGGGCCAGTCTTCCTTGGCAAAAAGGGGAGGATTGGCAGATGTTAGCACAGGGCTGATCTTCCTCACAAAAAAAAAAAAAAAAACTATAAGTGGGTGAGGATGAAGACATATTAGTAACCTGCAGAACCATGAAAAGAAATTGAAAGTGGTTGATAGGACCAGAGATCTTGAGTCATCAATCATCTAGACAGTGTGCCTTGTTAGCATCAACACAGTCTGTCACTGCTCTTCTTTTTACCGTCTTTATTTTCTCTTACTTATCATCTGCTGTTATAACTCCCCCGGCCAGCTTTCAGTTAAACTAATATGCTCTGTTCCTGTTAGGTATTAGGAATACCTTTAGGCATTTGCTTATTTTATAACTTTTAATCTCCTAGGTATGTAAATGAAAAGTGTAGCTACTACTTTTTACGAACCAAAAATATTTTTTAGTCTGGCGAATGAAAAAATTAAAAATGATAATTCTCAACTCGTGGTATGTGAAAAGTCAGATTTTTATTTGACTTTAACATCTTTAATTGGTAAGATTAGTAGTATAAAATTTTTTAGCCTCATTTCTAATTTAAGTGGCTCTAAAGTTTGGTCTGAAAAAGTTAAACCTATCTATTTTTAATATATTTTGGTGTTACCAAATAATGAGCCACACTTTTCTCTGAGAAAGCAATAACAACATGAGACTGTGAATTGGGGGTAAATATCAGCTCCAACATCACCGTGTCTCTCTCTGATTTTTTTCTTTGCCATAGGTTTTACTATGAGCGAAAAATACTATGGAAGGTCTTTGAAGAATGGAAAGAAGAGTGGTGGGTCTCCCATCGAGAGTGGAAACTCTGTGTTCGAGCTGACTGTCACTACAGGTCGGATTTCATATTATATTACTTCAGTTTTACTGATACACATTATCAAATAATTGCTTGTTGGCATGTTTCTTGTCAAAAGGAGAAAAGTTTTTAATCATTTTTTTTCTTCAAGTTCTTTTTGGAGTAAGCAAGATCAAAGTCCTAAGTTAAACTCAAGCACACACGCCCATGAGCGCACATGTGCACATGAGTGCACACACACAGGGACACCCTTCTAATTCAAGAAGCCATGATATGTTGGTCATGCTAATGATTTGGATAGGGTTTTCTCACTGACTGTCACTTCTCTATCATTTCTAATTCTGAGAGTATTCTGTTTTTTAAAATAATAAGTTGTTTAAATTTGTATGGATTATGGGAGAAAATATATGCCCAATATAAGACATTAAGATAATAGAAACAGAAGGAAAAAACTCTTAATCCTTGACATTTGTATTCCCCAGAGATGGGTGGAGGAGAAAGTAAAAATTGAGAACTATATCAAGTACACATTGTTAGGCCTTTCAAAAAATAAATGTCATATTTAATATAATAATAATAAATAATATTTTATCATTTAATAAATATATTTCATACATTATGTCTTTAAAATGGTATTCACTCATTGTAATCACTCTATGTTTAGGTATTTGGTGCTAGGGTTTCTGATTTATGCCTAGTTCAGATAAAATATAGACACGTTCAGTAGTTCTAATAAGCTGATAGAGTATGAAATCAAGTCTTAGGAAAGTGAAAATATGGAGGGATTGACAGTCTTAATGTGTGTAGTGTATGTATCAAGAAGGAAAAGACAAAGGAAAAAGTGTCACTGACCGTGTTTTAGTGCAAAGGAGAAGTAATGTTTTACATAATGTGGATGATTAAGATGGTTAAGATATGACTATCGTTCTAAACATCACAGCTTTGTGGATCCTGAAAGTGAAGTTATTCTCGGAGAAGTCAAACCTTTTTTCCCTCAGTGATACTATAAGTTGTGGAGAACGATTCTTCTTGAAGGAAAATAGGTTTCACCATGATTGTAGGAAATGCAATTTTAGCTTAATATATGTATACGGCTTTTTTGTGTCAGAAGTGTCCATGTTGATTTCTCCCGAGTACAGAATAGACTAGGTATATCAGATAAGGAATTGTTTTGTTTCAAAAAAATGCCATTTGCTTTTTTGGCTCCTCAGATATTACTTGTACAACCTGATGTTCCAGACCTGGAACACCTATGTGCATCAGCAGCAGGAGATGAGGAACAAGTACATAAAAGCTGAGGATCATGGTGAGAAAAGGAAATACATGTCTAAAGAAAATGCCCACATTTACTTTTTCTTTCCTTTATTAAGACTATTTTTTTAGAGAGTTTTAAGTTCACAGCAAAATTGAGGGGAAGGTACCGCGATTGCCCATATGCCTCCAGCCCCGACACATGCACAACCTCCCCCATTATCAGCATTCCCCACCAGAGTGGTACATTTGCTACAATTGATGAACCTACATTGACACATGATGATTATCTCAAGGCCATAGTTTACATTAGGATTCACTCTTGGTAGTGTACATTCTGTGGGTTTGGACTAATGTATAATGACATGTATCCATCATTATGGTATCATAGAAAGTATTTTCATTGCCCTAAAAATCCTCTCTGCCCCACTTATTCATCCTTCTCTCCACCCCCAACCCCTGGCAACCACTGATCTTTTTAAAGTCTGCAGAGATTTGCCTCTTCTAGAATGTCATAGATTTGCAATTATATATAACTTTTTCACATTGGCTTCTTTCACTTAGTAATATGCATTTATCCCTCATGTCTTTTCATGGCTTGATACCTCATTTCTTCTTAATATTCCATTGTCTAGATGTACCACAGTTTATTCATTCACCTACTGAAGGACATCTTGGTTGCTTCCAAGTTTTGGCAATTATGAATGAAGCTGCTGTAAACATCTGTGTGCAGGATTTTGTGTAGACATAAGTTTTCAGCTCATTTGGGTTGATACCAAGGACTGCAATTGCTGGATTGTATAGTTAAGAGTATGTTGAGTTTTGTAAGAAACCACCAAACTGTCTTCCAAAGTGGCTGCACCATTCTGCATTTCCACCAGCAGTGAATGAGAATTCCCGTTGCTGCACATCCTCATGAGTATTCATTGTTGTCAGTGTTCTGGATATTGGCCATTCTAATGGGTGTGAAGTGGTATCTTGTTTTAATTTTCATTTCCTTGATGATATGATGATATATTATCTTTTTATCTACTCATTTGCCATCTATATAGCTTCTTTGGTGAGGTGTTTGTTAAGGTCTTTTGCCGTTTTTTAATTGGGTTGTTTATTTTTTTGAGAATTTTAAGAGTTCTTTCTATATTTTGGATGGTAGTCCTTTATCAGATGTGTCTTTTGCGAATATTTTCTCCCAGACTATACTTGTCTTCTCATTCCTTTGACATCGTGTTTTGCAAAGCAGAAGTTTTTAATTTTAATGAAATCCAGATTACCAATTTTTTCTTTCATGGATAATGTGTTCCTATCCAGGAGCATGGAATAGCTCTCCATTTGTTTAGTTCTTTGATTTTGTTCATCAGAGTTTTGCAATTTTTCTTATATAGATCTTGTACATATTTTGATAGATTTATACCTAAGTATTTCCTTTTTTTGGCTGCTAATGTAAATGGTATTATGTTTTTAATTCCAAATTCCACTTTTTCTTTGCTGGGATATAGGAAAGCGATTGACTTTTATATATTAATCTTGTATCCTACAACCTTGTTATAACTGCTTATTAGTTCCAGGAATTTTTTTTGTTGATTCTTTTGGATTCTCTACATAAACAATCATGTCATCTGTGAACAAAGACAGTTTTATGTCTTCCTTTCCAATCTGTATACCTTCTATAGCCTTTTTTTGTCTTATTGCATTACTAGAATTTCTAGTAGGATGTTGTAGTGAGAGGGGACATCCTTGCCTTGTACCTGATCTTAGTAGGAAAGCTTCAAGTTTCTCACCATTAAGTATGATGTAGGTTTTTTGTAGATATTCTTTATCAAGTTGAGGAAGATCCCTCTTTTCCTAGTTTACTGAGAACCCACATTTACTTTTGCAGAAGCTCTTGGGAAGAGCAAACACATTATCTCTGAGAGAGAATAACTCTGGGTCAAAGGGAAGATTTTTTTCAGTTCCATTTCATGTTTTCCAGAATGTGTGACATCTGAGTAGAGACTTGTGTATGATCAGAACTCCATTGTTTTCTCTATATGGCATGGCTACAACTCATTTAAGCACAATTTGTGTGAACTGACTGTTCCTGCCCTGCTGATGCAGGGTGTTGGCTGTGTTTTCTCATGGCGCCTGGGAGTGTTGTCTCTCTTACTCACTTCTGATCTGCTTTGCCCAGGTTGCCCCTTAGTGATCTTGTGGCCAGTTTAACTCTGGTCAGTGTCTGGTTTCTCTGTGAGTTGATCCGGGAAACCCACTTGGGGAGTCTAAGGGAGAAAGGCACTGAGTTCCAAAATGCTAATGCAGCCTGCATTAGCAGCTGCCTCTTCACCATTCTACATGAATGCCCTGCGGGCATCTCAAACTCGCAAGTCACAAATACAACTTGTCAACTCCCCCTCATTTAGACCTGCTTGTCCTCCTACTTTTCCTAGCAAAGTGAGAAGCTTTACATAGGAATGGCTTGTCCGTTCCTCATGCCTCATGTCATTCAGTTGTCTACTTTTATAAGATGTTCCTCTGAGGTATCACCTGCACTCACCTTCTTTTCTTTGCCACTGCCTGAGATTAATCCTATCTTTTCCCCAGAGTGTTATTAAGTATTTCTTCTTTAATCTCCCTGCATTTATTTTCTTCCCCGTCTCGTGGTACACATAGCTACAGGAGTGCTAGGACATAGATAAGACCATGTCATTCCTGTGCATAAAAGTTCATTTGGCTCCTCTTTGCTTACAGAACAAAGTCAGCACTCCTTGATATAGCAGACAAGGTCTTCACCTGTTCCCTTGCCGTGCCCTCCCGTACACCCACGTCCTTGACGCACTGAGTGGGCTCTTCCGTATCTTTCCATCTTTATCCCTGCAGTTCCTCCATCGGGCTCATTTTAAATGTCACCTTCCCTGTGCAGCTTTCCCTCATATTCTCCAGCACAGTGGGTTCTTTCTTCCCCTGTGTTCCCAAAGTATAAGAAGCTCTTACCCAGGCCTCTTAGTTATAGAACCAGATGCATTGTTTCAGTAGATAGCTGGTAAGTAACTTATGTTGACTTGTTGTTTATTTTTTAATTTACACACAGATTCACTTTTTGGTGTACAGGTTTGTGAGTTCTGACGAATACGTAGTTGTATAACCACCAGTACAATCAAGAGACAGAACAGTTCCATCGCTCCTGACAGAATTCCCTTGTGCTAACCCTCCATAGCACCCTCCCTCTTACTTGACTCCTGGAAACCACTGATCTTCTCTATCACTATAGATTTTCCTTTTCTAGAATGTCATATAAAGGGAATCATATAGTCTGTAGCCGTTGGACTCTGCCTTCTTTCACTCAGCATAATGCATTTGAGATTCATCCAAGTTGTTGTCTACGTCAGTAGTTCTTTTTATTGCTGAGTTGTATTCCATTGTATAAATGTACCAGGGTTTGTTTATCCAGTCATCAGTTGAAGGACATGAGTTGTTTCCAATTTTACACAATTATGAATAAAGTTGCCATAAACATTCATGTATAGGTTTCTGTGTGAACTTCTCTTGGGTAGGTTATGCCAGCATAGGATTACTAGATCCTATAGTAGGTGTATGTTTAGCTTTATAAGAAACTGCCACACTGTTTTCCAAAGCAGCTGTACCCTTTTTCATTCCCACCAGCGATTTATAGGAGCTCTGCTTGCTCTGCATCCTCACCAGCACTTGGTATTGCCATTTAAAATAAAATTTTAACTATACTGATAGGTGTGTAGAGGTATCTCACTGAGGTTTTAATTTGCTTTCCCTAATGACTAATGATGTTCAGTATCTTTTCCTGTGCTTATTTGCTGTTTGTATATCTTCTTCAGTGAAGTGCCTGTTCAAGATCTTTTATCCTTGTAAATGGAGTTGTGTGTGTTCTTGTCGAGTTTTGAGAGTTGTTTTTTTTTAATATATTCTGGTTACAAGTCTTTTGTCAAAAGCATGATTTGCAAATATTTTCTCCCAGTTGGTGGCTTATCTTTTCGTTCTCTTAACAGTGTCTTTTGCAGAGCAAAAGTTTTTAATTTGGGTGAAGTCCAATTTATCAATTTTTTTTTATGGATTGTGTTTTTGTCGTGTCAAAGAACTCTATCCAACCCAAAGTCATGAAGATTTTCTCTTACGTTTTCTTCTAAAAGTTCTGTGGTTTTACATATATGGATCTTGTATATCCTGCAACCTTACTAAATTCATTAATTAGTTCTAGGAGCTTTTTTATAGATTCCATGGGATTTTCTACGCAGACAGTAATCTTCAAACAGAGACAGTTTTATTCCTTCCTTTCCAGATTCTTTTTATTGCACTGGTTAGGGCTTGATATTGAATAGGAGTGGTGAGAGTGGACATCCTTTCCTTGTTCCTGATTAAAGGGGAAAAGCATTCAGTCTTTAACCATTAAGTATGATGTTAACTGTAGGTTTTTTTGATAAAGTGTCCTTTATCAGGTTAAGGAAGTTCTCTTTTATTCCTAATTTTCTGAGCATTTTTATCATTAATAGATGTTGAATTTTGTCAAATAATTTTTCTGTATTTATTGAGATGATTATATGGCTTTTCTTTTTTAGTTCCTTAGTATGGTGAATTACATAGAATGATTTTTAATTTTGAACCAGCCATATATTCCTCAAATTAATGCCACTGTTTATATATTGCTGGGTTCAATTTGCTAATATTTTGTTGAGAATTTTTATGTCTGTGTTTATGAGGGATGTTGATTTATAGTATTCTTTTGTTGTAATGTCTTTGGTTCTGGTTTAGGATAATATTGGCCTCATAGAATGAGTTGGGAAGTGTTTTACCCTCTTCTATTTTCAGATTTGTAGAACTGGTATTATTTCTTCCTTAAATGTATAGTAAAATTCTCCAGTTGAAACCATCTGGGCCTGGACTTTTCTTTGTTGGAGTGTTTTAAACTTTGAATTCAAGTTTTTTAATAGATATAAGACTACTCAGGTTCTTGAATGACTTTTGGTAGGTTGTGTTTTTCAAGGAATTGAAAATTGAAATGTGTTCTCGAATTTATGGGCATAGAGTCATTTGAAGTATTTCATTATTGTAATTTAGTGTTTTCAGAGTCTGTAGTGATAGCCCCTCTTTCATTCCTGATATTGGTAATTGGTGTCTTTGGCCTTTTATTCTTGGTCACTCTGGCTAGAGCTTTATCAATTTTATTGATCTTTTAAAATAACCAGCTTTTGCATTCATTGATATTCTCTGGTGTTTTTGTGTTTTCAAGTTCCTTGATTTCTGTTCCTATCTCTATTATCTCACTTTTGCAACATTTGGTTTTTAATTTGCTCTTCTTATTCTAGTTTCCTTTTTTTTCTTTTGGCAGCCGTGGTGGGATTCAATCTAGTTTCTTAAGGTACAAGCTGAGATTATTGATTTGAGACCATTCCTTTTTTCTAACATAAGCATTTATTGCTATAAAGTTTCCTTTAAGCAGTGCTTTCACTGCATCCACAGATTTTAATATTTGCAGTTCTGTTTTCATTCAGTAAAAAATTTTTTATAATTTCCTTTAAGATTTCCTTTTTTGACCTGTGGATTATTTAGAAGGGTGTTTAGTCCTATATTGGGGATTTTCCAATATCTTTCTATTATTGGTTTTCTAGTTTATTCATTAGGATGAACAAACTCAGTATGACTTCAGTTCTTTTAAATTTATTCAGGTTTTTTTTTGTGGCCCAGAATATGTTCTATCTTGTAAATGTTCCATATTTACTTGAGGAATGTGCATTCTGCTGTCTTATATTGTTATTTAAAGTTACAACAAATACAGCTATACTACAGAGTAGAAGGAAAAGTCCCTTGAATTTTTAAGATAAAAAGAGTTATTTCTGGGCCAGTCCCGTGGCGTAGCAGTTAAGTGCGCGTGCTCCACTGCTGGCGGCCCCAGTCCGGGTCCCAGGTGCGCACCGACACACCGCTTGTCAGGCCATGCTTTGGTGGCGTCCCACGTAAAGTGGAGGAAGATGGGCATGGATGTTAGCTCAGGGCCAGTCTTCCTCAGCAAAAAGAGGAGGATTGGCATGAATGTTAGCCCAGGGCTGATCTTCCTCACAAAAAAAAAAAGATAAAGAGTTATTTCTGACATATGACAGCTGTTTCAGGCCATGCCCACAGACCCCAGGGAGTGTCCATTCACTCTCGCACTGCTAAATGAAAAGTCTGCAAGTACTTTCAGACCTTAGGGAAGAATAGTTCTCATGTTGTCATCAAAAGCATGGCAGAGGTGGTTAATGCAGATTCCCGGGTTCCACACTCAAAAAGTTACAGCTTGTTTTTATTTGAGATACTTTTCATAGATAATCTCATTTACTCTTTGCAAACATACCTCAAAGGGAGGCACCACTTTATAGATAAGGAACTTGTGCAAGGTTACTTAGCTAATAAGTGACAAGGTCGATATTGAAACCCAACTTGTCCCCCTCAGGAGCCCAGACTCTAAACCATAGCACTTATACTCGTCCTGGTTGCCGGAGATGTGCTGATTCCTGAGGTCTGGGGCACCTGAGGAAGCTACATGTTAAATTCTCCCTACTTTGACTTGATTTGTTGACAACTATTAAATGTAAAGTTAAAGCTGTAGCCCTGCTGACCACATTTTGGAGCATGTCTGAAAATGATTTAAGTAATTTTATTTTCTCCTGTGTGTTCTAAAAAGAAAAGAAATTTACTTCATTAGTGATGACTTTCATAATGAAAATGGAATTTACCACAAAGGGAGACTTACTGACCTTTGCACTCCCCATATCTGGTAAATTGTCTTTCCTCCAGGATCATTTCTGTTCCTTTTTATTCTGTTTCTCAAACAGATACAGATAGCATCCTTTCCTTTTGTCTTGTGTATTCTACTTTACAATTATTGTTTCAAATAGGACGTTTTATGACATTATTTCTTCTTTAACTTTATATTATGGAAAGTTTAAAATATCTACAGAATTGAAAGACAGAATAATGAACCTTCATGTACCCATCACCCAGCTTCAACAATTATCAACTCACACCAGTCTTCTTACATCCATATCCCCACTCATTTCTCTGCTTCATATGTTATTTACATCATTTCATCTGTAAATATTGCAGAATATATCTCTAAAAAATAAGGGCTTTTAAAATAAAAGATTTCTGAACAGTGCAGTACATTGATTTTCCTTTAAATGTTTTGTAAAAGTGATTACTTTTCTGCACATGTAGTTGCATCCTTATTAATTTTGTAGAGCTTCATACAACTTTTCCAGCAGGGGGCACTTGAAGGCTGGAGGAATTTAGATATTCAAAGGAGGGACGCATACAGAGAGCCTTTGAGCTTTTATTATAACCCAGAGTAATCCATCTCCTCCCACACCTTTTTGAAAAATCTCTTTGGTGCATCTAGATGCAAAGCGCAAGATGCGACAGGCCTGGAAGTCCTGGTTGATCTACGTGGTTTTTCGTAGGACCAAACTTCAGATGCAGACGACCGCCCTGGAGTTTAGGCAGCGGAGTATTTTGTGGTGAGTGCGCTCAATTGCCCTACAGATCAACAGGAGTCATTTTACCTCAGCCTTGCTTTATAATGCTGGAAAGCAGCATAAAAACTCACTTAAGAATAATGTTTCGAACATAATTGATGGCTAATAAATATTTATTGATAACTTATTCAACTATAAGATCAGGTTTTCACTTAATCATAAGTAACACCAATTGAGTACTTACTATGTTCTAAACCCTGTTTTAAATTTGTGTGTGTTAATTTCTTAATGTAAAGTGTCTCATTTAATCCTCACCATAAACTATAAAATAAGTACTGTTATTGTCCAGATTAGGATATACAGTAAGTCTCAGAAAGGTTGAGTAACTTGCCTGAGCTCATGTCAGTTGTAATTGGCAAGACTAGGGCTCACCCACCCATCTCTCTGAAGACAAAGCCTGTGCTCTTAACTGCTGCCCTGCCCTGCATCTCATCAGCCTTGTCCACACAGTGGAGGGACCTGAGTTAGTCCGCTTTGAAAGCTAGACGTGTGTAACAATGAGCTGCTTTATAATGGGACTGATTCCGCTGTACGTTGTCTCTAGTGGTCCTCTGGTGCCCTGAATGGCAGCATATTAAAAGCTCAGTTCCTGCCCGAAAGAGCTGGGCCCTGTGTATAGTATGGATAAGAGCAGAGGCTTTGCAGCTGGACTGACTTGGATTCAAATCCCTGCTCCAACATATATTATTGGGTCATTTCACCTCTCCAAGTCTCACCTTCCTCATCTGTGAAATAGGCACGCCATTAAGTATCTTTCAGAGTTGTCATGGGAAATAAATAAGGTAATATCTGTAAAGTATTTAGCATAGTATCCAGATCATCCATGGACATAAAGAAGTTATTTAAAATTTACCCAGGGGGCCAGCCCAGTGGCGTAGTGGTTAAGTTCGTGCACTCGGCTTTGGCAGCCCAGGGTTCACAAGTTCGGGTCCTGAGCGTGGACCTACATACTGCTCATCAAACCGTGCTGTGGCGGCATCCCACATACAAAATGGAGGAAGATTGGCACAGGTGTTAGCTCATGGACAATCTTCCTCAAGCAAAAAGAGGAAGATTGGCAACAGATGTTAGCTCAGGGCCGATCTTCCTCACCAAAAGATAAATAAATAAAATAAAACAAATAAAATCTATTCAGCAAATATATTTAAATGCTTAATAAGTATGCAATTCTACTGGAGTCTATGGGGGATATTTTTACATAATTTTATTTATACAGTGTATGTTTATTGAGGGTTTAAAATGTTCCTGGTACTCTATTGGGTGCTGGGGCTGCATTCAAGGAACTTATAATTCCCTAAGTGCTTAAAAAGATAAGTAATAATGCAAGATAGCTTGAGATTTTTGGGGTGAGTGATACAGCTAAGCATGGCCTAGGAGGAACGAGATTTTGGTGGGTTAGAGTGATCAGGCAAGGTGAGTGTTTCTGGAAAGCAGAGGTCGCAAACTCTCGTTTCCTCATTACTGTTTTCCTACAGCAAATTAGAAAATAAGCAGAAAGGAAACCAAGACTGGAATGAAACCTGGCCAGATGGTAGGAAGGGAAGGGGTCCATCAAGACTGGAAATCTAAAAGCCACTTCTTTCCTGCTGATTATGCTGTGAAATCTTCTAATTTTTTAAATGTTGGCAAAAACTCATTTAACAAAAAAACACAAAAACCTGTGTAGGCCAAACAGAGCAGGTCTGTAGTCTCTAAGGCTGGATCTGACTTTAGGAACTGTTGGTTTCTAACCCTTAATTGGCAACGCTAAGATTGTTTCTCAGCTGTTTTCTTCAGCAGTGGCTCTAACAGATGACAATCTAGAGATGGCACCATCAGGCAGAGGGACTTGAGCTGAGGGTCTGAGGTCCAGCCTTCACTGCCCTTCTCTTTTCTGGGTGGTTTTCTGACTGGTTCCATCTTCGATTTGCTCTTTGACAGGGTGTGGTGGAGTGAGTGGAGGCAGCGACTGGGACAGGTCCATGTGGGTCATGCTCTCCATGCCTCAGCTGTGAAGCACAGAGCCCTGAGCCTCCAGCTGCAGGTGAGTCCAGCAGACTTGGGATTCGGTGTCCTCTGTCCTTGTTGTCAAACCCCACACCTACAGAGGGTGGGGTCAGACTCCCAAGCAGAAAGCCGTCCGTCATGCTGCTACCTCTCTGCTGGGCCCTCGCTGTGGCTCATGGGGCTGAGGAGGAGGTGGGGAGCAACATGGAAGCCTGGGTTCTTCAACAGAGGCTGCTAATTGGAATATGCTAGATGTTATTATGAGTGGTTTTTAGACAGCATCTGTTAATGGTGGAGCTGGAAAGGAATTTATGAATTAGTTATAAATATGTTTAAAGAAACAGCAGTATATTCTTTATTTCTTCATTATTATTTTCCTACAGCAAATTGGAAAATAATGAGGGCAGAAAAGAAACTAAGACTGAAAAGAAAACGGCTACTTTTCTTGTATAATTTTGCTTATCTTAGAAGTTTCTTGTGGAGAAGCCACTAGCTTTTGGTCAGTTATAAAGGCCTAACATCTGTACCGGCTATGCCATGGTGAAGCTTTCTTATGGCCTTTGATAGACTCTGAATTTCTGTCACTTTTTTATGTCTGCTGGGTACTTATAGGGCTGCCAAGTCAGTTGTAGAGACTAAGACAGGGAAGAGGAAAAAAAGAAGTGCCTCTTAGTAATATCTTTTTAACCTGACAACATATTGCATCACCCATGCACGGATATGCAGTATTGGAGATCACATGCAAATAGCATGTAATCATCTAGATCAGGAGTCAGCAAACTGGCCCACAGGGCAGATTCGGCCTGCTGTGTATTGTGAATAAAGTTTTATTGGGAAGCACTTATACCTGTTCATTTCTGTATCGTCTACGGCTGCTTTCAGGCTACGGCGGCAGAGTTAAGTCGTTACAACAGAGGCTGTATGGCCTGCAAAGCCTAAAACGTTATCTGACACTTTAAGAACAAGTTTGCTGACCCCTGAGCTTAGGAGGTCTTCTGAGGCAATAGCAAGGAGTCTGAGGTCTTGCCAGTAATAATAACAGTAACAACAGCAGCAGCAATAGCATTTATTGTGGTCTTACTTGTGCTGGGTGTTGGACTAAGTGCTTTACATGCATTATCTCATTTAATTTTCATAATCTTTCTTTTTTTAAATCTTATATTATTATTGAGAAAATTAGGAAGGCTAAATAGCTTGAACAAGGGTCATACACCTAGTAAATGTCAGAGCCAGGATTTAAACCATCCTGCTGCATTGCCTTAATAGTCTTGTAATCGCAGGAGGGAGATGAAACTAACAAATGTGAAAATGCTGTAAACATAGGAACGTAATGAGACTGATTTTCTGTCACTGATGGACCACAACTATCTGAGTGTTCTCCCCTTTCAGATAGCCACTTGGAAAGCCTATAGGGCCGGCCCCGTGGCTTAGCGGTTAAGTGCGCGCGCTCCGCTGCTGGTGGCCCGGGTTCGCATCCCAGGCGCGCACCTACGCACCGCTTCTCCGGCCATGCTGAGGCCGCGTCCCACATACAGCAACTAGAAGGATGTGCAACTACGACATACAACTATCTACTGGGGCTTTGAGGGATAAATAAATAAATAAATAAATAAAATTATAAAAAAAAAATAAGCCTATAAACTCATTCTACTGATGCTACTGTTGCTCAGAACACTTTTTAGAATTCCCTTTTGACAGTTGTCTTGAAAGCTTGCAAAGCAGATTTCACTGAATATTTTTAATAATAGCAGGTTTTCATGGTTTGAGGTTGGATTTAACTTATAAAACAGCCAAAAGTCATTCAGAATCAAATCTAATGAAAAATGTGAGTAATCAAGATGATATGGACCAAAAACTATATGAGACTCTTAGACCCGGATTTCATTGTACAGATTTTAAGTAATAATGCCTTGTGTCCGATAAGTACCATATGGTTTACCAAGAACTTACACTTAAGTCGTTTCTCTTACTCCTCATAGTGTCTCTGAATTAGACAGGGCAGACATCATGAGATACGTGAAATTTTTAAAAATTAAATTAATGTACTTCAAACATAGAAACATTAAATATAAAACATTTATTAAAATATTAACAGATATCCAAGTACCCACCACCTAGATTTAAAAGGTGTTAGCATTTTCCAAACTGGCCCCAGAATTTAATGTAACGGACGCTGCTGGAGCCCTACTCTTCCTCCCTTCTGCTGCCTTTCCTCCTCAGAGATAGCCCCTACCCTGACGCTGGCATCATCGTGTCTTATATTCTTTTTTACGTGTGAAAATGTGTGCATTCATATCCATAAGGAATAGATGTTCTGGCTTTGTTATTAAATTTATGAATGGTGTCATACTGGACATTTACTTTGCAGCTTGCTTTTTTCTTCTATTCATTTATTTATTTTTTGTGAGGAAGATCAGCCCTGAGCTAACATCCGTGCTAATCCTCCTCTTTTTTTTGCTGAGGAAGACCGGCTCTGAGCTAACATCTATTGCCAATCCTCCTCCTTTTTCTCCCCAAAGCCCCAGTAGACAGTTGTATGTCATAGTTGCACATCCTTCTAGTTGCTGTATGTGGGACGCGGCCTCAGCATGGCCGGACAAGCAGTACGTCGGTGCACGCCCGGGATCCGAACCCGGGCCGCCAGTAGCAGAGCGCACGCACTTAACCGCTAAGCCACGGGGCCGGCCCATGCAGCTTGCTTTTTTCATGCAACAGTATATTTTTGAGGTTTATCCGTGTTGATATGTAGAGATCTATTAAGTGTGTATATATGCCATTGTATGAATAAGGCACAGTTTATCTGTTCACTGCTGATGGACCAGTAGTTACTTCTGCTTTTTGCAATTACAGCAGTGCTGCAGAGAGCATTCTTAGACATATATCTTTGTGCAAGAGTCTGAGAGTTTCTCTAGTCTGGTTCCTAGAAGTGAAATTGTTGAGTCATTGGCTGTTCATCTCTTCATCCTTATTAAGTATCGCCCTATTGCTCTCCAGTGCTGTGCTGATTCATGTGCTAACGTTTCAGTTCCTATTTCTTCAGCCTCGCCAGCACTTTGCATTACCAGACTTAGTCATTTTCACCAATTCGGTGGGTATGAAGTGATAATTCATTGTTGCTTTAGTTTGTATGTCACTGATTCCTGGTGAGGCCCAGCATCTTTGCAGATGCTTATTTGCCATTTCTGCTTTTGAGCTTGTTTACATCCCTCACTGCTTTTTTTTCATTAGGTTATTTGGCTTTTTCTTACTGATTTGTGGACATTGTTGATTCTGCTTACTAATTTTTTGACTGTTATGTGCGTTGCAGGTACTTTCTTCCAGTCTATAGCTTTTTTTTGCTTTGTTTATGGTGCCTTTTTTTCATACAGGATATTAATTTCAAAGTAGCCTAGTTTATTCTTTTATCTTATAGTTTGGTCTTGAATACATCTTGGGTTTAATTTTATAAATTGTGTGAAACGAGGTCTTAGTTTGTCATTTTCCGTGTGGATAGTTAATTGCTGCAGCTCTGTTTACTGATTGGTTAGTTTGTCCTTTATCTTTTTTATAATGATTATTAATCTACCTGTATTATAGAGCAAGGTCCCATTTATTCGTTTCTTCCGGGCTGTCCATTCCATTGGTCTCTTTGTCTTTCTCTGAGCCAATACTACACTGTTTGGTTTTTTTGGGGGGAAGGTTAGCCCTGAGCTAACATCTGTTGCCAGTCCTCCTCTTTTTTGCTGAGGAAGATTGGCCCTGGGCTAATATTTGTGCCCGTCTTTCTCTACTTCATATGGGACACCACCACAGCCTGGCTTGTTAAGCGGTGTGTAGGTCTGCTCCTGGAATCTGAACCTGTGAACCCCGGGTCTCTGAAGAGGATTGTGCGAACTTAACCGCTACACTCCTGTGCCAGCCCCCACACTGTCTTAATTATGATTTAATGAAGCAGGTCAGAAAGAGCACAAGTTCTCTAGTCAGACTGCCCAGGTGGAAATTATGCTTCCATCACCTATGAGCTTTGAACTTTTGAATGAGTTACTTAACTTCTCTGTTCCTTGGATTTCTTATCTGTAAGTAGATAATAATAGTACCTACCTCATAGGATTGTTGAGGATAAAGTGTGATGATACGTGTAATAGGCTTAGAGCCATGCCTGGAATATGGAAATGCTCAGTAAATGCTAACTGTTTATTATTATTCCTGCCCTTACTTATATAGCTCTTAAGTTTTTGTATATGGAAAGGGGTCTTTTTTATTCTTTTTATTTTTTTATTTATTTTTCTTTTTGTGAGGAAGATCAGCCCTGAGCTAACATCCATGCTAATCCTCCTCTTTTTTTTTTTTGCTGAGGAAGACCAGCTCTGAGCTAACATCTATTGCCAATCCTCCTTTTTTTTTTTTCCCCAAAGCCCCAGTAGATAGTTGTATGTCATAGTTGCACGGCCTTCTAGTTGCTGTATGTGGGACGCGGCCTCAGCATGGCTGGACAAGCAGTGTGTCGGTGCGCGCCCGGGATCCGAACCCGGGCCGCCAGTAGCGGAGCGTGCGCACTTAACCGCTAAGCCACGGGGCCGGCCCTATTCTTCTTTTTAAAAATTGTCTTGGCTCTTCTCCTTTACTCTTTCTTATTAGTTTTAGGATCAACTTGTCAAATTCCACAACAAAGCCTACTAGGATTTTTATTCTAATACACTGACTTTTTCCATTAGATTGGGGAATATTGTCATGTTCACGATATTGAGTCATCCCGTCCATGAACTTGATATATCTTGTGATATATTGACGAGCGTGAGAGGGAGAGTGGGAAGGATTAAGTCATGAGGTAACAAGAAGGCAGACCGTAGGGGCTTGCAGGCTGTGCCCATAAAGGCTTTGGCTCTTATTCCAGGGGAGGTGGGAAGCTGCTGGCTTTGACTGGAGGAGTGATCTGATTGGCACCTCCCTCTCACCAGGATCCCTCTGGTTCATTGTGTGCTATCTTTTGGGTAAGAGAGGGAGGGAGAGATATGAGTGTGTGTGCGTTTGTATTTTCAAAAAGAACTAATGGAAAAATAAACCAAAGCTAACAAAAAGTGATTACCTATAGGGGGAGGGTGGGAACAAAGTACTTCTGTGAATTTACTTTGTTACGTAGTTTTAACTTTGAAACCATGTAAATATTTTACATAATTGAAAAACAAAAGTAAACCCCTAGGATTTTAAAACACACTGAAACAAAACTTATATCAAGTTCATGGCAATGCCTACACAAAGAAAATAATTACTTCAAGTAACTTTAAAATACAATGTTTTGACTGTTCATCCCTAGTGGGATGTATTCTAAGGACACAAAGAACTGCTAAGAAATCTAAAACCGCATTCAGTAGTCTTATTGTTAGCAGGTTTAGAATTGTTATGTTGAAACTATTATAGCAGATAAAGCAAGTAACTATGGCAGCATCATTAGGAATCATGGTTTTCAGTGTAAAAGAAAAGATTACAAGTATAAAATCAAAGAAATTAAAAAGCCCTGTAATCTGAAATTGGAAATGTAGATATCAGTGTGAACTCATACTGAGTTAAAAAAAAAAATGTATTTCTAACTCTATTTACTGAAGGAACTTAGAAGCAGTGGCAATAATATAGCATTTAACATCCCCAGTGCCCAAGTTGTGGTTTCTACTATTTCCCACTAAAAGGAACTGAGGCTTTTTGGAGAAGTGGCTAATTCTAGGTCTAGAGCAGGAAATAGACATCATAAGCCCAGGATGTAGTATGCTGGAAACTAAGGAAATTACCAGAGGTTAATGGGGTTGTGTCAGAAGGACTCAGGAGCCAATTTGAAAGGACTCCTGTAGGCTTAATATGGAACAATTGGAGCATCAAAAAGAATAATGACTGCAGTGGATTGAAAACGTGTCAAATATATAAAACTTAATGCATTCATAATGAGAAAAAAAGGAACTCATGGTCACAATTTTGGGTTGTTAGAACATTAACTCAATTCTCTGAAAATTAGTGAAGGCAAAAATCAAGCGTTTATCCTGCCTTTTCTGTACAAACTAATCTCTGAGAAACCAGAGGGTTAATGAGAGAGTAGGCTTTTTTATAGAATTACAGTTAATAAATGCAAGAGTATTAGAATTAGAAAATTGCTGTTTTGCCACCCCTAATGAGAAAATGGATCTAGGCAGCAATCACCGGGTGAAAAGATGATGGGGAAATACAATGGAGGGATCAGACTGATGTCATCTGAAGCCACTGAACACACTTGGCTTTGCTAAAATGAAGGCAGCCAGCGTGATGTGCCTCATGATGCAATATAATGGGAAGTACCCAGCGCCACTCGAGAAGTTCTCTTGCCTAAAAATTTGAACGTGACTCCAACCAAACCTAACATGAATCTGTCAGGTCATGGGAAATACAGGGATCAGAGGAATTAGTTAAAGATGCCTTAAGGAGACAATCAGCCAAATATAAAATGTGGGAGATTTTATAGGATAAATGACCTGGTTTCTCTAACAAATTGGTGGCATAAAAGAGAAATAAGGCAGGGAGGGAAATTGTTATATAAAATGGAGAGATTTAAGTGACATAACAACCAAAACAAATGAAAAAGGACCACTCTGGCTGTTGTGTTAAGACTAGACCATAGAAGATCAAGGATAAACTCAGGGAGAACAGTTAAGAAGGTATTACAAAATTCCAGGTGAGATTTTGGACAAGGACGATAGCAAGATGGTACTGGATTCAGGATATGTTTTGAAGGTATTGCCAACTGGATTTGCTAATGGATGGATAAGATGTGAAGTTTCAGAGAAAGAGTCCAAGATGACTCCCAAGTTTTGGGCCTAAGTGAAACGTGGAGTTGCCATTTGCTGAAATGAGGAAGATGGAGGGAGAACCAGATTTGTGGGGAAAGATCAGGAGGAGTTCCATTCTGAGCTCCGTATCTTAGCCTGATAGGCCTTTTGAATATCCACGAGATGTCAAGGAGGCAGTTGGATATGTGTGTGGAGTATTGAGGACAGGTCTAGACCTGAGATGTAAATTTGGGAGTCCTCAGCATGCAGATGGTTTTTAAGCCACGACACTGGATGAAAGCGCAAAGGGAGTGAGTGTAGCTAGAGGAGAGGTGCCAGCACTGAGCCTGTGAGGTGAAGACGTGGGAATCAGCAACAGGGACAAAGAGGCACCTGAGGTGTCCTGGAAGTCAGGTGAAGGAAGGTGTGATCAGCTGTGTCAGATGCTTCTGGCAGGTCAGGAAAGGTGAGGACTAAGATTTGACCTTTGGATTGAGCAACGTGGAGATCTTTGAGGCACTTGATAAGAGCAGTTTCAGTAAGCCTGTTGGGGAGAGGGTTCAAGAAAGCCTGCCTGGGAGAAGAGGAATTAGAAAATAGTTCTTTTGAGGAGTTTGGAAAGGAAAAGAAAGAACTTGAGTGTTAACTCGTTGGCAAAATGTGGTCTAGAGAGGGGTGTTGGTTGGTTGGTTTGGAATCCCTGATATATTCTTTTCAGGAAGTATTTTTGTGACAGAATCTTTTTCCCTAACTTTTTGTTTTTGACAAATAGCAAATCACAGAAAAGATGGCTACTGTATACTCTTCACTAGTTTAACCCATTGTTAACATCTTGCCACATTTGCTCTCTCTATAAATATCAATATATTTCTTATATTTTCTGAGCCACTTAAAAGTTGTAGACATAAAGTTTATCCTAAATACTTCAGTTTATATCTCCTAAAAATGAGGATGTTAACCACAATATTATTATCATATCCAAGAAATTTAATATTGATATGATAATATCTAAAATACAGTTCATATTCAAACTGTATATTGTTGCTATCTTAGTGTCAGGTCCAGGGTCCAGTCAAAGGTCACTCATTGCTTTTGGTTGTCACATCCTTGAAGGGATTTTTTTTTTTTTAGGATGGGAGAAATAATAGCACATTCATATATTGATTTAAAAAATCTAGTAGAGGGCCGGCCCTGTGGCTCGGTGGTTAAGTGCGTGCGCTGTGATGCTGGTGGCCCGGGTTCGGATCCCGGGTGCGCATCGAGGCACCACTTCTCCATCCATCCTGAGGCCGAGTCCCACATACAGCAACTAGAAGGATGTGCAGCTATGACATACAACTATCTACTGGGGCTTTGGGGGGAAAAAATAAATAAATAAAATCTTTAAAAAAAAAAAAAAAAATCTAGTAGAGGGCTGGCCCCCTACTGGCTTAGCGGTTGAGTGCACGCGCTCCGCTGCTGGCGGCCTGGGTTCGGATCCCGGGCGCACACCGACACACTGCTTCTCCAGCCATGCTGAGGCTGCATCCCACATACAGCAGCTAGAAGGATGTGCAACTGTGACATACAATGTCTACTGGGGCTTTGGGGGAAAAATAAATAAATAAAATTATAAAAAATAATAATAAATAATAATAAATAATTAAAAAAAATAATAATAAAAAATCTAGTAGAGAATAAAAACTGATGATGCAACAGTGGGGGAAATTGCCAGAGTGATAAACTTGAGAAGGTGAGAGAAGATGGGATGTATCCATAGTGGGGGAATGTTACCTTTGATGACAGCATGAGCTGTTTATCCGGAGTAATAGAGAAGGCAGAGCCTGGGGTAGGTGGGTTGGGTAGATGTGAGGGGAGCTTGAGAAAATTCCCTTTTGATTGCTTTTATTTTCTTGGTGAAATAGGAAGAATGATATTCAGCTGAGAAGAAGGAAAGGCGAAGAGATATTATAGGTTTAAGAAAAGAAGGTATGAAGTCGTTGTCTACAACAGCCATCTTCAGACTGGGGCATGCATATCACTGAGCATACATGAGGACTTGCCTAAGGCTGTGTGTCTATGGATAGTCTTTTTTTTTTTTTGGTGAGGAAGATCAGCCCTGACCTAACATCCATGCCAATCCTCCTCTTTTTGCTGAGGAAGACCAGCTCTGAGCTAACATCTATTGCCAATCCTCCTCCTTTTTTTTTTTCTCCCCAAAGCCCCAGTAGATAGTTGTATGTCATAGCTGCACATCCTTCTAGTTGCTGTATGTGGGACGCGGCCTCAGCATGGCCGGAGAAGCGGTGCATCGGTGCGCGCCCAGGATCCGAACCCAGGCCACCAGTAGCGGAGCGCGTGCACTTAACCGCTAAGCCACAGGGCTGGCCCGATATGGATAGTCTTAAGGAGATCCGTTTGTAGACCCTCAGTTTCTGTAGGTACCCTTCTGGGAACTAATGTGCCTGAAAAAGAGCCTCTTGACAATAGGCTTCCTCGCACTTCGGAAGAAAAGGCAGACCCTCGACTATCCCAAATCTGAATTAATTATATCACCACTTGGATTGTCCCTGCTTCTTGTCTAATCATTGATTTTATTACTCCTCTTTTTTTTTGTTGTTCTTAATCCAGAAAAAAAATTACTTTGTGGAAGCCAAATGCCCTTCTTAAAGATCCTTTCACCCCAAATCCATAGCTTTATGATCCTGCTTAGGGATTGCCACTTCCTTGTTTCTCATTTTAGCCTTTCCAGTGTATCTCTATTTCCTTTTCCGCTTGTCTGTGCTTCACCTCTGTTTTCCTGCCTCTCCTTTGATCGCTGTACTTTTTCTGTTTTCAGGCTTGGTCACGGTGGCAGGAACAACTCCTGCATGTCTGGAGGGAGAGAAGGAAGGTGGTCTCCGCAGTGAAACACCATCAGCACTGGCAAAAGTGGAGATCCCTAAAGGCCTGGCTTGAATACCTGCATGTCCGCAAAGTGAAGAGACAGCGGAATGGTGAGGAGGAAGTCCCCAGCTCTAGAGACAGAGGGTTGGGTCACAATTTCCACTCTCCTGCTGCCAGTGGAACTAATTGATTAAGGAGAGATATAGCCATATTACATCACAAATTTTGGAAAATACATCATCCTTGATTGTTATTTCCTTCTGGCTTTTTCTTCTACGCATGTATTTTATTCAGTAGGGTTTTAATTATGCTGTAAATATTGTGATTATTATGATCAAGATGATACATACAATTTTGTAGCTTGCTTTTTTCACCCAACTAATCAACACTTTTCTATGTCTTTATTCTTCGTAAATGTTATTTTTTTAATGATTGTTTATATTTTATGGGATGGCCTACCAGATTTTAATCTACTTAGCCATTCTTCTATTGATGGATATTTGGATTATTTCTGTTTGTCCCCAATTATGCAAATACATGTGATTCATGATGTCAGGTGTTTTGAACACTATTCTCCTTGTTCAGTTTCCCAGTGAGAGTTCAGAAGTAACAATACATTGGTCATGATCATCAGTACTTTTTGTATTTCGGTCTCTTGAGCCTACGCAGAAATGAGTCAAGCAGTGTGCTGCACACTGGCTTAGGCTCTCCAGCTCTCACGTAGGCCTCCCTGCAGAAATCTCCTAGGCTGCCAACACTGTCTCTTGGGAGAGTTTGAATGTGTCCGTTTGAGAATAGCGACAGGACCAACTGTTTAGCTGCCCAAGTCTGGAAGGTGAGGGCATTAAGCTATTCAGCATGATAAGCTGCAGACTAACGTGCCTCCAATTACAGCATTTGCATTCCAGGAGTGATTCCCTTCCACTTCCTGGACTTAAGCTCATCAGGCTATTAGCTAATTAGTATTAAAAGGAGATGAAGCTGGCAGCCTGGATCAGCCTGGCTGAAAGCTCAAAAAAGCCTTTGCCAGCATGTTGACCGAGTTATGTGTCATTGACTCGGTCCCTAAAGTCCTATCCAGGAGACATCAGTAAAGAGACAAAAGTAAAACGAAGTCATCTTTGAAAGCAGCAGTAGCCATCCCTGCTCATCAGTAGCTAACTAGGAGCCTCAACTCTTTGACATAATCCTTTTCTCTTTTCTTGGAGAGAAAAGATATAGCTAAGGGACTCCTAATAACCCTCTCATGTTTAAAAAACTTTTGTTCTAGGATTCTTCGTAAGAGCAGCCTTGAATCCCTGCTCTCTGCCAGTAGTGGGGTTCAGCTTGCCTTAAAGATGCTCCCAGCTCATCTCCCAGCCGGGGGTGAGGGGACAGCATGTAAGTTATTTTCTCTGTTGCAGAGATGGCTGAGCGATTCCACTGTGTCACTGTGCTCCAGACACACTTCTGTGATTGGCAGTGGGCATGGGAGCAAAGGAAGAGCTTGTACGCCCACCACGCATGTGTGGTGGGGCTGGCCAGGAGGATGGTGCTGCGGCGGGCCTTTACTCACTGGAAACACTGTATCCTTTTCAGCCACCCAGCCCTGTCCACAACCTCGGCCAGGACAGCCTGAGCTCAGCAGCCTGTAACATGCGAGTCGGGAGACACATGGAAAACAGTTTAAGGCAGTCCTTAAACTCTGTGGACTTCTTTTTAAAAATTTTTGTTTAATTGAGCATATTCACACAAAAGAGTACATACATGCATTTACAGTTTAAAGAATAACAAAATGAATACCTGTGTACCCACCACTCAAAAAATAGAAGATTGCTAACACCCCTGTCTGCTCCTCTTTGGTTGCGTTCCCTTTCTTCCTGCTCAGAGGTAATCCCACTGTCCTGAATTTTGTGTTATCATTTCATTGCTTTTCTCTACCGTTAGGCAATGGAAATAGCCACAGCCGTTTCTGTTTCAGAAAGCCACCTGTTCTTAGTGGCTCTGTCATTATGATCATGGCTTCCATTTATTGAGCTTTTACTATGTGCAGACATTATATATCATCTCCTTACTCCTCACAGCAACCCTGGGGAGTAAGTGTCACCATCTCCATTCTGCCGACGAGGAAACAGATTCAGGGGGGCTAAGTGATTGTCAAGGTCACAGCAAGTCATTGGCAGAGCCGGGAGCTTTTACACTAGGCCTTTGACTCTGGTGCACATGTTCTTAGTCGCTGCCCCTACTACAGTATGTGCCCAGGTGTGACGACTTGCACTGACCTAGATGTTCATCCACACATTCATTTGTTCATCTAATTCTTGCTGTGTCTCAAACTCCTGCCTAAGTTCTGGAATATGGGGAAACTCAAAGACTAGTAGTAGCTCATTGACCCGCGGGGAAAATAGACATGAAAATGGGTCTTCACAATATGGCGTGATAAGTGCTATCATCAAGTTTTTTATCAAGTCTTGCGAGAGGTACTGCGGAGATTCAGCCAAGGAGGTGATGTTTGAGCTGAATTTGTCAGGAGATTTTTAGGTTCGCCTGGCAGAGAAGTCAAGAAGGGTGTTTCAGGTGGAAGGAATGGCATTTACTCAGGCGTAGATAAGGAGAAACATCCAAAGATGGTGATGGGGTCTGTAGTGAGTTATGGGGTGTGGATGGCAGTTGGGTAGTGCAGGTAGAGGCAGGCTAGGGACCAGCTTGTAGAGCCCTCGTGTACAGTGGTCAGGAACTTGGGCCTTATCCTTATGGCACTGGGGATCCTCTGGAGGTTTTTGAGAAGAGAAGTAATGCAGCAGATTTGTACTTTAGAACGGATAAATCTAGATCACAGGAGCGAAGCTAGCATGAGGAGACTCTTACCAGTCTATGTGAGGGGTAAGTCAAGTGACTGCAGGGTATTGGGGGCGGAGGCAGAGGAACAGGAGAGATTTGGGAGGAAAGCAGATGGACTTGGCAACCAAGTAGATGGAGGGAGTGAGAGGAGAAAAAGTTTGAAAATAACTCCAAGGTTTTTAGCTCAAATATCTGACTGGATTGTGATGCCAAAACAGAATGCAGGAGAAGGAGCAGGTTTCTGCTTTAGTTATGGCGATTTTCAAATGTTTACTGCAATTGGTGGCAATTCATCTCAACTATTTTTTGGCTCTCCTGGAATGGGCATCAGAGGGGAGAAAGGCAAGGCCAGCTGTTTGGTAAGCACCTCAGGTGGTTTCCCTTTGCTCACTCTTCCCCTGGTCATCAGAGGAGACAGAGGTGGACATTAGCCCACCTGGCACGCCCATTGCCACCTGCAGCCAGGCCCTTAGATGGGTCACTAGGATTGCACTGTGCAGGGGTGGGAACCTTGTTGAGACGAGAGGCCTTAACTCCCTGGCAGACGTCCTGCTGTGTGCCGGAGAAGCTGCCCAGTGGAAGGCGGCAGAAGAGCACCATAGCTGCAGCTTGCTGGTGAGAGCCACAGCCTCGAAAGCCTCCTCTGGTCAGCTTTGCCCAGGCGCCCACTCCTGGGGGACTCAGACCCGCACCCTGCTCTTTCAGTGGTCTGGTTACGTGGTTAGCTTCAGTCGTGAAGCCCTCCTTCATCGCGGGTGTCCCTGTTTTCCTTTCGGGTCAGAGATGGTAATGGTGTGAGGTCAGAGGGGTTTGGAGCTGTAAGGGAACCTTAGAGGTGATCTAGTCTTGGGGTTTTTTTTACATGGCAGGCCCCCTTTTTAATGGTGGAAACCTAGTCTGTGAAACTGGTCAAAGTAGAGATGCTGTGGATGAAGCAAGGTCCAGGAAGTAGTCTCTGTTCTGCTGGCTGCTCTGCCTCACCCTCACCACGTGAGGTAGTCTTCAGACACTTTCAGGAGCCTCTGGGGTTTCACAGAGCACAGTATGAAAACCCCTAATCGCTTCACTTCTGTCTCAAAACTGAAGCCCAGGGTGTGGGGAGTGGGCTTTGCTTAGGTCACGTGTGAGGCATTATTGACAGAGCTAGAGCCAGGCCGCAGGTCCTGCCTCTACCCGGACCCCCCACTCACCAAGGATTCCTTCTCTTCTTTCTAGTCTACTCATGTAAAACTGCATTTATAATTGTGTAAGTATACGCATTGACGCCCACGTGGTAAAAAAATAAATAAATAAACACTATAGGCTAAAAGTCTGTTTTCTGAGAGGCAAAGCTGATGTTTTTAACTTTTATCTGTAGAGTCCCCATCTGAGTCACAGGGATCTCTCCTGATCAGAGGTGAAGGTGTGTTTGTTCCTGTGCGGGGTCTGTGGACAGCAGGGAGTGGTTTGACAGCTATTAAGTGCCGACTGTGTGCGCTGGCTTGTGTCAGGCTCCCAGCTGAATCTCAAAGCAGAGAAACACTCTCAGGGACACGGGAGCAGCTGTGAACAGCCATGACTGAGCTTCTCGCCGCCTGATTTGGGTACTGCTCTTATTTTTACAGACACTACTGATTTGTAACTGGTTGTGTCCTTTATTTCACAGCACTTTTGCTTTAGAGCCCTAAAAGACAATGTGACCCGTGCCCACCTCCAACAAATAAGAAGGAATCTTGCTCACCAGCAGCGTGACGTCACGGTGAGGGTCATTTTCTGTTTCAAGGGACCTCTTCGGATGGCCATTCTCTTTTTTTTAACTTTTGTGCTTAGAGATTTGTCCAGACCTTTAGACTCTGAAACCTTAGTGTCCATTTTCTTTAGTAATCCATACCAGCCAAGAGAGAAACTTGTTTTTTCTTGTTCAATCATTTTTTATCTGTTTGCTAAGAAAATTGATAGTTGAATCAGAGGTCGGGGACTGTCGATTCCAACCCTGACCTAGGGAATATGTGTTTGTTAAGTCTTGCATTCCAGGAGGCTTTGGTGTGGTGTTTGCACTCTAAGTCTATTGTCTTCAGTGGTTGATTTATCTGAGGGCAACAGACGTTCGATCTCGACTTGTAGATTGTGTTTCTGGGTGTAGGAGGATGGGGGTTTTTTGCTTTGTTTTTAAATTATGAAAATGTTCAAATGTACAGAAAAATATAAAGAATAGTCTAATAAACATCTATGTACGTATCATCTGTATTCAACAATTGTTAATATTTGCTTCTTTTTTTGTTGTTGAATCATTTTAAAGTAAATTACGGACCTCATGACACTTTACACTTAAACATTTCAGCATGTCACCTAAAAATAAGAACATTTTCTTACATAACCACACTATCATTATCATCCCCAACAAAAGGAACAGTAATTCCCTAATATTATCCAATACCCAGCCCTAAGTTAAATTTCCACGGTTGCCCCCAAAATGTCTTTATAGCTGCTTTTTTCAAATCAGGATTCAATTAAGGATTGACTGCTCACTACCTTTGGTTATATCTCTTAAGGCTCTTAATAGCAATCTCCCTGCTCCCCACTTCTTTTGTTTAACATGTTTACTTTTTAATTGTGATAAAATACACATAAAATTTATCATCTTGAGCATTTTTAAGAGTACAGTTCGGTGACATTAAGTACATTCACATTGTTCTGCAACCATCACATCTCTAGAACTTTTTTCATCTTGCAAAACTGAAACTCTACCCATTAAACAGTAACTCCTCATTCTCCTTCCCCCTAGCCCCCGACAACCACCATTCTCCTTTGTGTGTGTATGAATTTGACTACTCTAGGTACCTCATATTTACAGTATTTGCCCTGGCTTATTTCACTCGGCATAATGTACACTTTTTTTTAATGACATTGACTTTTTGAAGAGGAAGGCCAGTTACTTTGTACAATGTTCCATATTTGTGATTTATCTGTTTTGTTTCCTTTCAATGTCATTTGATCTCCATTTTTTTTCTTTTTTTTTTTTTTTGTGAGGAAGATTAGCCCTGAGCTAACATCCGATGCCAGTCCTCCTCTTTTTGCTGAGGAAGATTGCCCCTGGGCTAACATCCATGCCCATCTTCCTCTACTTTATATGGTATGCCGCCACAGCATGACTTGACAAGCGGTGCGTCAGTGCGTGCCCGGGATCCGAACCTGCGAACTCCAGGCCACCGAAGTGGAGGGCGCTCACTTAACCACTACACCACTGGGCCAGCCCCTCCACTTTTTTCTATGTATTTCCCATAAACTAGAAGTTAGATCTGAGGGCTTGATTAGATTGAAGTTAAACATTTTTTGGCAAGACTACTTCATAGGCAATAATATGTGATAAGATCAGTTTTAATTTCTAAAATGGCGTTGTCTTCCATGAGGCCCAGATTAGAAATAGCTTCATTCTGATTTCCATAGACTGGAAGATCCATCGTTTTGCCGTTTATGTTGGCCCAGAATAGCTTCGTATAGCTTTGTTGTTAGTGCCATCAAGTCAGTTCCAACTCCTAGTGACCCCGTGTACAGCAGAGTGGAATGCTGCCCCGTCTGTTTGTGCCATCCTCTCAGTGCTGTATCAGATGATGCTCTGCCACTATTCATAGGGTTTTCATTGCTGGTTTTTTCATCCATTGGGTGGCCAGGTCCTTCTTCCTAGTCTGTTTAATCTGGAAGCTCCATTGAAATCTGTCTACCATGGTTGACTCTGCTGGCATTTGAAATACTAGTGGCGTAGCTTTTAGCATCACAGCAACAGGCAGGGCCTATATTATGACAACCGACAGATGGGTGGTGTGGTTCCCTGACCAAGAAATGAACCCAGGCTGTGGCAGTGAGAGCGCCGGATCTTAACCACTAGACCACCAGGTCTGGCTTCCATATTGCTTAACCATAGTTGTTTTGCAAGCCTGTTATATGTTGGGTGGTCCAAATTGAGGTAATTCCTGCTTTGGGGGAGCTTACAGTCTTTTGGAGTAGGGATTTGCTAACAGGTTAAGAAAGATCATTTTACTTTCTGCCTTCATAAACTTGCGTGTTCTTGTTTTGCCTCAGCTGCTGCACAGGTTCTGGAGCCTCTGGCGGTCTCGGACTGCACAGAGGGAAGAAAGAGAGCAGCTCCCCTTGCTGCGTGCTGCCTGGGACCACTACAGGTAGGGACCCTGGCCTTCTCCTGGGCTCTCCAGGGACGGGTGCTCCACTCACTGTTCTCCAGGAGGGGTCGTGTACCCTTCCGTGCATTACAGGGCAGCTTCAGACAGGCCCTGCTGTAAACCAGTGACTCCCGAGCTTGCATGTTCTTTTTGGCTGATCAGATGAGAGGGAGAATGAGGAGGTTTGTACTGGTTCTTGGCCACCCTAGTTTGAAATATGTGCCTGCTAGCTCACTGCCTCAGTCCTTCAGGCTTGAGTGATGTTCCCGTCTTAGAATTTATGCATCCATAGTGTTACAGAGAAGGCTCGGGCCAGGTGAATATTTGTGGTGTGGTCTTGAACGGTGCACAGTGTGTCCTTAATTTTTTAGAGTTAATCATTCAGTTAAAATAAATAAATAAAAGCACCACATAGCCATGAGGAAAACTCAGAATGTATAGGAAGGAAGTTATAAAGTGAAAAATAAGAGCTGCCTGGATCCCTTCCTCTGACCCCTTAGTCTTACTCTTCAGAGGTAACCACTGTTCACTTTCTTGCTGACAGAAATGTTCATTATATGCCCCCCAATAGTATAATTAACTTTGCGTAGTTATAAGTCCAGTTTTGGAGCATTTTTTAATGCATCAGTGAGAATCCCAATATTAACTGACTCAATTTGGAGTTATCAGGGTATGTCATTATTCTAAATCCTGGTTTACAAGGCTGAATGTGGTTCTCACTCTCCAAATCACTGTGTGAAAGGAGCATGTCACAGATCCAGGTGGTCATAAGCCCCAAAGTTTGGCCATAAAATCAGAAGGATTTTTGGAGGATTTCATGCATATTTCCTAAGTTCCAGAGACACTGTGCTTGGTGGTCTCATTAGGTTTACAAGAAAGTTGTCAGAATTTTTGAGCAAACCATAGTCCAAAATCAGGAGTTGACAGATTTCCTGTTGGATATCAGATTCTTATTTCCTTCTCTCCCAGAATGAAACTAGTGACCCCCTGGGGTGCCTTTAACACTCAGGATGTAACTACACCTGGATTTATCTGCCTTGAAAACAAAACAAAATTGAAAAACTGAAACCTGAAGGTGCAGACGGACAGTACCTTAGTGTTCTGTGCTTTATTTCAGAGTGACGTTGCTACGCCAGTGTATCAAATGGTGGTTGCAGTATACTCAGAGGAGGCGATACAAGCAGGTATGGAGTGCTTCATAGCAGATAGCTCTGCTGGCTTACATTCTTGGATCCATTTGCTTTGGAATGGTTCTGATTTGGAAGAGAGGGTGCTGTAAAAAGCTCAAAGGTATTTCCCCCAGTCACCTCGAGTCCTTCATCTGCTGTGAAGACATAGACCAAACTCCTCCCAGTTTTTTTTGTGCTGCCCTCTCCACTCCCACCTCCATCTGCTGCTAGAGGCTAACACGTGAATCTAAAGATTTTGGATGGTCCTTCATAGTTTTGGTTAGAATCCAAATTTTTTAACAAGACATACAGACTCCTTCGGGAGCTGGTCCCTGTCTATTTCCCTACCCTTTCCTGTTACCACTCTCTCTGTTCCTTCACAACTGCACTCTGGCCGATTAAGCTGTGAGTCCTTCCCTGAATGTACTCTGTGCTCTCCTGCTTCTCACTGTACCTACAGTTCTCTCTTTCTTGCTACCCTTCCAGCCCAGGTGTTACCTCTTCCCCCAGCCCTGCCCCAGGTATATCTTTATCAGAGGATTCATCGCATGGTGGTTTACTGGCCTCTCGCCCAGCCAGGCTGTGAGCTCCTTATGGGTACAGCCTGTTTCTTTCTTCTCCTTAGCCCAGCACAGTGTTGGCCAAGAGTGCTGACTAATATTCAGACAAATGAATGAACAAATGAGTGAACAAACCATGAAATGCACTGCCGTTGGTTGCTTCAGAGTTTTTCCCAAGGATCATCTCAGTTCTTGGAGTTTGGGTGGTACTAACTCAGGGCATGGCTTGTTTTTGTGTCACCCTGGCCTTCCACACCTAGAAAATGCTTAGAATTGCTGCCTTCTTTGACATCCCTTTGAATTATGTAGCTGTTTCTGAAAGGACATGGCCAGTGGGTCTCTTAGCTCCTTTAATGAAAGCTCAACAGAGTGTAGAGAGACCTTTTAGAAGAATGTGAGTGCCAAGGTCGAAAGGTTGTGTTTATTCAAGGTAGAAAAGAAGCAGAGGGTCTCTTTTAGTTCCTTCCTGGAAAAAGAGAGTTCCTGACACTGGGACCCAGTATTGGTAGAAGGTCAGGGGTCAGTGTTCTTATCTCTCACACCATTCCAGCATGGCCTGCATGGTAGAAGGTCTGACAAATAGTAAAAGCTCTGCTTAGTTGTTGTTGGTTTTTTTTAAATCTTTAGCTAACAATCTGAATGTCATCTCTTGGTTTAGATATCCAGGGAGCACATCAGTTCTTTCTATTTTAGGAATGGATAAAAATATTATTTATTGTGGGTTTCTTTCTTTTTAAAAAGTAATATATAAAGAATGGCAAAATGTTTGCTAATTGTTGAAGCTGGATGATAAGTTCATGGGGATTCATTATACTGTTGCTTCCATTTTTGTTTACATTTGAAAATGCCCGTAAGCAATAGATAGACATTATAGAAAATTTGGGAAGTGTACCCATAATCTTGCCTCTTAAGATGACATTTGGTGAGGAAACGTGGTATCTTTTTTCCTCCTTATGGGTAGGAGTGTGGGTACCCATATATTCACATACACGCACACATATGCATAGTGTTCAGTTATCTTTTGCTATGTAAAAAAATCACCCCAAACTCAGTGGCTTAAAATAACAACCATTTTGTTATGCGTAAGAATTCTATGGGTCCCTTGACTGATGATTGCATAAAGAATATGTGGTATATATAGACAATGGAATACTACTCAGTCGTAAAAAAAAAAAGACAAAATCGTCCCATTTGCAACAATATGGATGGACCTGAAGGGTATTATGTTAAGCGAAAGAGAAAGACAGAAAGAGAAAGACAAACACTGCATGATTTCACTCATTTGTGGAAGATAAACCAACGCACGGACAGATAGAACTGTTTGGTGGTTACCAGGGGCAAGGAGGGTGGGGGTGGACACAAGGGATGAAGGGATGCATTTATATGGTGACTGACAAACAATAATGTACAATAAAAATTTCACAATATGGTAGTTCTATCCTTGATTTTTTGAGGAATCTCCATACTCTTATAAACCAATCTTACTGCAATAAATAAAAAATTAAAAAAAAAAATTCACAATAAAAAAAAAAACCTATGGGTCAAAAATTGAGACAGGACATAGCGAAGATGGCTGGTCTCTGCACCATGATTACTGGAGCCTCAGCTGGAAAGGTTCTAAAGGCAGGTGGTTGGAATCATCTAAAAGTTTCTTCACTCACTTGTCCAGTTCCTGGGCTGGAATGGCTCGAAGATTGGGCTAAATTGAGACTGTTAAGCAGAACTCCTACATATGGCCTCTCCGGGAGGCTTGGACTTCGTCACAGCGTGGCGGCCGCGGGGTAGTCAGGCTTCCTGTGTGGCAGCTCAGGCTCCAAAAGTGAGTGTTCTAGTGAACAAGACAGAAGCTGTGTGCCCTTTATGACCCAGCCTCGGAAGTCAGATAGTGTCCCTTTCACCATACTCTATTGCTCAAAGCAGTCACTGTCTCACCCAGATTCAAGGGGAAAGGACATAGGCTACTTCTCAGTGAAGGAAGATCAAAGAATTTGCTGTCCTGTTTTAAAAACCACCACACCTACATATATGCTTTTCCCTACAAAGCTTTGGGTCATGGAGGCATGTATAGTCTTATGTCAGTTGTCCGTCTTTCTAGTGATATATCAGTGAAATATTAGTAGCCTTTTATAATTACATAAAAATTTAAAGAATCTGTATTATGAGTAAACATTATAAACAAAACCAAAAGATCTGTTACAGAGTGGGAACAATATTGATAACACACATGACAAAGTACTAACAAATTTCTTAAGGTTCAAAAAGCCCATATATATCACTGAGTTAAATGCTGACAGATAGTAAAACGGGCAATGGGTCTGAACACTTAGGCCATAGGAAAAACAATTTAGATAAATATATGTACACATACACAGACATATACATGTAAATATACACACAGGCACACTTCATTTTATTGCGCTTCGCAGATAATTCCATTTTTTTTACAAATTGAAAGTTTGGCACCTCTGCATTGAGCAAGCATATCATTGTAATTTTCCCAGTAGCACTTGCTCACCTCATGTCTCTGTGTCACTTTTTGGTAATTCTCGCAATATTTCAAATTCTTTCATTATTATTTGTTATGGTGATCTGTGATTAGTGGTCTTTGACAGTGGTCTTTAACTACGATCAGTTACTATCATAACTGTTTTGGGTCATCACGAACTGTGCTCATATAAGACAGTGAACTTATCAATAAATGTGTGTGTTCTGACTGCTCCATCAACCGATTACTCCCCTGTCTCTCTCTCTCTCTCCTGGGGCCTCCCTATTCCTGGAGACACAACAGTATTGAAATTAGGCCAGTTAATAACCCGACAATGGCCTCTAAGTGTTCAAGTGAAAGGAAGAGTCACATGTCTCTCACTTTTAATCAAAAGCTAGAAATGATTAAGCTTAGTGAGGAAGGCATGTGGAAAGCTGAGATAGGCTGAAAGCTAGGCCTCTTGAACCAAACAGTTAGCCAAAGAATGCAAAGGAAAAGTTTTGAAGGAAATTAAAAGTGCTGCTCCAGGGAGCAGATGAATGATCAGAAAGTGGAACAGCTCTATTGCTGATATGGAGAAAGTTTTAGTGGTCTGGATGAAAGATCAAACCAGCCACAACATTCCCTTAAACCAAAGCCTAATCCAGAGCAAGGCCCTGACTCTCTTCAATTCTGTGAAGGCTGAGAGAGGCGAGGAAGCTGCAGAAGAACAGTTTGAAGCCAGCAGAGCTTGGTGCATGATGTTTAAGGAAAGAAGCCGTCTCCATAACATAAAAGTGCAAGGTGAAGCAGCAAGTGCTGGTACAGAAGCTGCAGCAAGTTATCTAGAAGATCTAACTAAGATCATTAATGAAGGTGGCTACACTAAACAACAGATTTTCAATGTAGATGACACAGCCTTATATTGGAAGATGCCATCTAGGACTCTCATAGCTAGAGAGAAGTCAATGCCTGGCTTCAAGGATTCAAAGGACAGGCTGACTCTCTTGTTAGGAGCTAATGCAGCTGGTGACTTGAAGTTGCAGGCAGTGCTTATTTACCATTCCGAAAATCCTAGGGCCCTTAAGAATTGTGCTAAATCTACTCTGCCTGGGCTCTATAAATGGAAAGAACCTGGATGACAGCACATCTGTTTACAACATGGTTTTCTGAATATTTAAAGCCCACTGTTGAGACCTACTGCTCAGACAAAAAGATTCCTTTTGGAATATTACTGCTCATTGACAATGCACCTGGTCACCTAAGAACTCTGATGGAGATGTACAATGAGATTAATGTTGTTTTCATGCCTGCTAACACAACATCCATTCTGCAGCCCATAGATCAAGGAGTAATTTCGACTTGCAAGTCTTATTATTTAAGAAAAAATTTTGTAAGACTATAGCTGCCATTGATAGTGATTCCTCTGATGGATCTGGGCAAAGTAAATTGAAAACTTTCTGGAAAGGATTCACTATTCTAGGGGGCCGGCCCCGTGGCTTAGCAGTTAAGTGCGCTCACTCCGCTACTGACGGCCCGGGTTCGGATCCCAGATACGCACCGGGGCACTGCTTCTCTGGCCATGCTGAGGCCGCGTCCCACATAACAGCAACTAGAAGGATGTGCAACTATGACATACAAGTATCTACTGGGGCTTTGGGGGGGAAAAAAAAAAGGAGGAGGATTAGCAATAGATGTTAGCTCAGAGCCAGTCTTCCTCAGCAAAAAGAGGAGGATTAGCATGGATGTTACCTCGGGGCTGATCTGCCTCACAAAAAAATAAATAAATAAAAGACTTCAGTGAAAGAAGTAACTGCAAACGTGATGGAAATAGCAAGAGAACTAAAATTAGAAGTGGAGCCTGAAGAGGTGACTGAATTGCTATAATCTCGTGATAAAACTTTAACAGATGAGGAGTTGCTTCTTATGGATGAGCAAAGAAAGTGGTTTCTTGAGATGAAATCTACTCCTGGTGAGGATGCTGTGGAGATTGTTGAAATGACAACAAAGGATGTAGAATATCACATAAACTTAGTTGATAAAGCAGCAGCAGGGTTTGAGAGGATTTTTTTTGTTTTTTGTGAGGAAGATCAGCCCTGAGCTAACATCCATGCTAATCCTCCCCTTTTTGCTGAGGAAGACCGGCTCTGAGCTAACATCTATTGCCAATCCTCCTCCCTTTTTTTTTCCCCAAAGCCCCAGTAGATAGTTGTATGTCATAGCTGCACATCCTTCTAGTTGCTGTATGTGGGATGCAGCCTCAGCATGGCTGGAGAAGCAGTGTGTCGGTGCGCGCCCAGGATCCGGAATCCGAACCTGGGCCGCCAGTAGCGGAGCGCGCACACTTAACCGCTAAGCCACGGGGCCGGCCCCGGTTTGAGAGGATTGACTCTAATTTTGAAAGAAGTTCTGCTGTGGATAAGAGGCTGTCATGCAGCATCTTGTTCTACAGAGAAATTGTTTGTGAAAGGAAGAGTCAATCATGTGGCAAACTGCATTGTTGTCTTATTTTAAGAAGTTGCCACAGCCGCCCCAGCCTTCAGCAACCACGCTGATCAGTCAGCAGCCATCAACAGTGAGGTAAGACCCTCCACCAGCAAAAAGATTGACTTGCTGAAGGCTCAGATGATGGTTAGGATTTTTTAGCAATAAAATATTTTTTAATTAAGGTATGTACATTGTTTGTTTAGACATGCTATTGCACACTTAATAGACTACAGTGTAGTGTAAACATAATTTTTTTTTTTTAGGTGAGGAAGATTAGCCCTGAGCTAACATCTGTTGCCAATCCTCCTCTTTTTGCTGAGGAAGATTGGCCCTGAGCTAATATCCATGCCCATCTTCCTCTACTTTATATGTGGGATGCCGCCACAGCATGGCTTGATAGGCAGTGCGTAGGTCCACACCCGGGATCTGAACCTACGAACTCTGGGCTGCTGAAGCGGAGCACGTGAACTTAACCACTATGCCACTGGGCTGGCCCCCTTACACATAGCTTTTATATGCACTGGGAAACCAAAACATTCATGTGACTCAGTTTGTCGCAGTGGTCTGGAACCACACCTGCAGTATCTCTGAAGTATGCCTGTATATGAAGATGTTTAACCCACTTTTAATTAACGTGAAAAGTTTTTACCTATCACGTTGGCAAACGTTAAAAATAACGATTTTAATCTTTTTCTCAATTTTGTGTAGGAAGCAACCCTCCCTCAAAAGTGTGACCCTGAAAGGTCTTTTTTTTTTTTTTTTAAAGTAAAGTACAAATAAAGGTCATTCATTGTTTTGCTTTAGCTGTTGCAGGCCAGAGCTGACAGTCACTTCCAGCAGAGAGCCCTGCCTGCAGCCTTCCAGGCATGGAGAAGACTCTGGCAATGGCAGCAGCAGGAAGGTGTCCTCAACGCAAGAGCAGCACGCTTTCACAGGTATGCTGTGCAGCTGCTGTCTGCAGTGGCGCAGGAGTCTTGGGTCTAACTCTGTTGCCTACACAGCCGTTTGCTCTGTCTTTCAGCCTCCCATCCCCCTAGGCCCTGATTCTTCCTGGTTTTTCAATAATGTAGGCTGATTGATTTCATCTAGCAGGAAAAGACAGCCAGTATTTCCCCTGGGAATACTTTTGTCCGTCTTTATTGCAAGTGCTTTTGAAACAGCCTGGGTTTTATGCCCTTCCCTCATTACAAGCCACTGTGAGCTCCATTAAAGCTGCCCATTAGCTTTCTGGATCAGAGCGTGGTTGGACCTTGCCTCGCCGTGGCAGGCCTTCTTGAGTGTGATTTCTCTGAAATGTGTGGCTCCTGTGCTGCTAGACCTGGCTTTCTGAAGTCTTGAAATTGTAGTTGTCAACAAAATTAGGGCAGGCAGGGAGCACAGCTACATCTTTTTAGCTCCCAGAGGGCAAACCTGCCCACAGCAGGTCCTTGCCACATGTTGGTGGAGTGTGAGGAAATTACTAATCGCTAACTGTGTGTCTGCCACTGTGGTGGGCATGGTGTGATGGAAGAAAGGAAACAGATCGATAAGCTCATTCGCCTGTGACATCATCATCTTCATTAGTAATTTTCTTCTCACAACAGTCCTGAGAGAACAGGTTCAAAATGATAAATGACTCCCCGTGTAACACAGCCAGAAGTGGCAGAGCCAGGGTTTAAATTCAGATCTCCCTGATTCCAAAGTCCAAGGACTTTCTACTAGATCAAGAGGAAGATCTTTTTGATGACTTTGTAGGAACTTTTAAATCTATGTGAGGAGATAAGACTGATAGACAAAAAACAACTGAAGAACAATGCAGGAGAATAGACCCATGTGTCCTCAATTGTGTCAGCCACAAGTTCTTCTAGAGCTCAGAGCTACTGTTGAGGGAAGTAGCTGGGGGAGGCTTGCTGTGAGCCAAAGCGGGTGAGATGGATGGTGGGAGTGGGCAGGATGACGAGGGCCAGACTGAGGGACTTGCCCGATCCTTCAGATGGATAATGGACAGATGTTTGTGCAGACACGCCAGTAGTACAGTGACTGTTTTGGAGATTGCCCTGACTGCGGTGAGATGAGAGGGAGGGACGTGCATGGGAGAAGATGCTGTGCTCTTGACTTAGGAGGACTCTGAATGCTAGTCTGAGGGGATTACCCAAAACTCCGGGGCTCCTTAGCACAAAGCCCAAGGAGATGATTTTAGGGGGCGGCCACGGGGAATAGAGGCTGATAAGGGGACACCACCCACCTCTGCCCCTTCATTCAAAAAATGGCTTCACTATTTAAAACACACTCACACACCCCCTTTGTTTCCTTTACACATAAAGTCACGATTGATTCTATTGCTTTTTTGTATTTTGGCGTGCCACAGGGACCAAAAATTGAGAGTACCTTCAAAATAGTCACGAGGAGCTCCTGAAAGGATTTTTGTTGGGCAGCAGGCGTGATTTTACAACTACCACTCTCAAGACAGAAGGATGGAGGGTGAATTGGAGACAGGAGTAGCCAGGAGGCTTGAAGGATGGTGAGGGCCTGATCTGCATCTTGTTTTGGTTATATCTTTTTAGAAAACTTAGTTTTTCAAGATCCTGCCTTCCTGTTTCGCAAGGGAGCAGAGTGATTGAGAGCCTGGATCAGAAGCTCGACAGGCCCAAGTTCAGACCCTTGCTTTGTCACTTGCCAGCTCTGAGACCCTGGGCAAGTCTCTCTGAGCCTCAGTTTCCTCAAGTGTAAAACGGAGATGATTTGATAATAGTCCTTACCTCACAGGGTTGTCATGAAAACTAAGTGGGATAATCTATGTAAAATACAGGCAGAGTGCCCAGCACAAAATATTAACTATCCCCTTTACCCCTATAATTGATTTGTGACTCTTATGGTAAATTAATATTTAAAGGTTTGGTTTGGAGTTTGGCAAATCAAAGTTCTAAATAAATATAAAAAAATGTTCTATATTGCCATAATTCTTAGGGGGTTTTTTTGTTTGTTTTTCTGGTAAGGAAGATTGGCCCTGAGCTAACATCTGTTGCCTGTCTTCCTCTTTTCACTGGAGGAGGATTGTCTCTGAGCTAACATCTGTGCCAGTCTTCCTCTGTTTTTGTATGTGGGACACCTGCCACAGCATGGCTTTATGAGTGGTATGTAGGTCCATGCCTGGGATCCGAACCCGCGAGCCCCCCGGCTGCTGAAGTGGAGTGCGCAAACTTAACCACCATGCCACTGGGCAGGCCCCGTAGGGTTGTTTTTTTTTTTAATGTCTTAGTAATACAGACAGAATTTATGGTGGATCTCCTGAATTATGACTAAAAATGGTAGTTTATTAACTCGCCAGTGAAATTTATACTGAGAATGCGACAAGACTGGTTTTTCTTTTTTTTTTAATTGAGCTGAAATTTATATACAGTGAAAGGCACAGATGTTAAGGAAACAGTTGGATGAGATTTCACAAATTATCTACCTGGATGATCAACATCCCAGTCAAGATGTAGAACATGTCACCTCAGACAGTTCCCCTAACCCCTCCAGTCACTTCCCACCCCCACAGCTAACCACTAGTCTCAGTTCTGTCATCCTGGGTTAGTTTTGCATGTTTTGAACTTTATATAATGGATGATACAGTATGTGCTCTATGTTTCTGGCTTCAGCATAATGTTTTTGAGATTGAGCCATGTTGTCACACGTATCAGTAGTTCAGTCTTTTATTTGCTGGGTAGTATTCTATAGTATGAATATAAGACAGTATTTTTTTTTGTGTGTGTGAGGAGATCAGCCCTGTGCTAACATCAGCCAATCCTCCTCTTTTTCTCTTTTTTTCTTTTCTTTTTCTTTTCTTTCTTTTTTTTTTTTTTTTTTTTTTGCTAAGGAAGACTGGCCCTGGGCTAACATCCGTGCCCATCTTCCTCCACTTTATATGGGACACAGCATGGCTTGCAAAGCAGTGCATCGGTGCACGCCCAGGATCCGAACCGGCAAACCCTGGGCCGCCGCGGCGGAGCGTGCACACTTAACTGCTTGTGCCACCAGGCCGGCCCCAAGACAGTATTTTGATCTATTTTAACAAATAAGTTGTTTCCAGTTTGAGGCCATTATGGATAAAGCTGCTGTGAACATTTGTTTTGGTGGAATCTGTTCTCATTTCTCTTGAGTAGATACCTAAGTATACTTCTGGATCATAGGGTGGATATATGCTTAATCTTATAGATGGTCACAACATTTTATACTTCCATCAGCAAATATGAGAATTGTGCTTGCTCCATATCCTCACCTACATTTGGTTTTGACAGTTTTTCTTTTTTTTTTGGTGAGGAACATTAGCCCTGAGCTAACATCTGTTGCCAAACCTCCTCCTTTTTGCTGAGGAAGATTGGCCCTGGGCTAACATCTGTGCCCATCTTCCTCCACTTTACATGTGGGATGCCTGCCACAGCGTGGCTTGGCAAGCAGTGCGTAGGTCCGCTTCCAGGATCCGAACCTGCAAACCCCTGGGCCGCGAAAGCGGAGCACTCAAACTTAACCGCTATGCCACTGGGCTGGCCCCAATTGACAGTCTTTCTAATTTAGCCATCCTGGTGGGTGTGGAGTGCTGTCTCATTTCCCTGATGACTAATGATGTTGAGCATCTTGTTAAAGCCTAATCAGCCGGGAACAAAAGCCTGTATTTTTACCAAGTCAGATTGATTGCTCTGAAGGAGGGAATTCCAGAGAAACTCTGAAATGCTGCTCTACCTGAAGGAAAGGAATTTGTAAGGTTTGGGTTCCCACTGAAGGATTCTGAGGAGGGTCAGAGAGAAACAGGGATCAGTTTTGCATTGGTTGCTATTGCTGAGGCCAGATGAGGAGGGATGAGGAGAAGCGGGGATTCACCAGGGCGCACTGTCATGGGTAGCCTCACGAATACAGGAAGACAGCAAAGCTTGTCTGGGGTGTCATTGGTAAGGAAGCAGTAGCCACTCAGAAGAGGGGGTCCTCGTGGCATTTCACACCTGCTGCGTGAACTTGGGAGAAGCAGCGTTTCCTGGCATTTATCTGTGTGTGTCCTTCCGATCTGATTAATGGTAGGGGTGCTTTTACTCTTCAGTCTAAGCTGATTTTCATTCTTTGAATACCAGACAGTTTTTCAACCTTTATCATGTCCTCATTGACCATTGTTTATCTTCTTTTGTGAAGTATCATTCAAGTCTTTTCCCTAGCTTTTTAAAAAATTGTGTTCTGTGTCTTTTATTGTTACTTATTTGTAGACATTCTTTGTATATTCTGCATACAAGACCTTTGTTGGATATATATATTGAAAATATTTTCTTTCAGTGTGTGGCTTGCCTTTTCATTTTCTAACAGTATTTTTTTTTTAATTGACAGCAAAGTAAATGGTTCTATATACCCTAAAATGAATTCACAGTATTTTTTGATGAGCAGAAGTGCTTAATTTTGATACAGTCCGAATCATCAGTTTTTTTCTTTTATGATTAGTGCGTCTTGGGTTCTCTTTAAGAAATATTTGCCTACTCCAAGATCTCAAAAGACATTTTCCTACATTTTCTCTGGAAGCTTTATAGTTTTAGCATTTACATTTAGGTCTGATTACCTTGAATTTTTTCTGTGTATGGTGTGAGATAGGAGTCAAGGTTTATTTTTTATTTTCCTGTTTATCAGGTTTTTCCAGCACCATTTGTTAAAAAGACTTATTATTCCTCCATTGAATTGCCTTGGCACCTTTGTTGAAAATCAATTGGCCATACATGTTTGTATCTATTTCTGGACTTTCTCTTCTGTTCCATTTCTCGATTTGTCTATCCTTATGTCATTACCATACTACCTTGATTACTGTATGTTTATAGTAAGTTTTGAAATCAGTAGTGAGTCCTTTGACTTTATTCCTCTTGAGATTTTGTTTGGGATCACACTAAATCTGTATAGATCAATTCAACGGAGATAAGACATCTTAACCATATTGAGATTTCCAATAAGTGAACATGGTACATCTCTCCATTTATATAAGTTTTCTTTAATTTTCTCAGCAGTATTTTATAACTTTGTGTAGAAGTTTAGTATGTATTTTGTTAAATTTATTTCTAAATATCTTTTTTGATGTTTTTGTAAATGGAATTAATTTTAAAATTCATTTTCCAGTTGTTTACCTGGTAGATAGAAATACAGTTGATACCTTGTGTTCTGTGACCTTTCTAAATTCACTTACTAGTCTTAGTAGTTTCTTTCTCCCTCCCTCCCTTCCTTTCTTTCTTTTTTCTAATTGCATAGGATTTTCTGCATAAATAATCATATTATATGCAAATAAAGACAACTTTATCCTTTCCAGTCTATGCTTTTTTTAATCCTTATTGCATTGGCTAGGATCTCCAATAAAGTGTTGAGTAGAGGCTGGCCCCGTGGCTTAGCAGTTCAGTGTGCGTGCTCCCTTACTGGCGGCCCGGGTTTGGATCCCGGCCACGCACCAACGCACCACTTGTCTGGCCATGCTGAGGCTGCGTCCCACATACAGCAACTAGAAGGGTGTGCAGCTATGACATACAACTATCTACTGGGGCTTTGGGGAGCCAAAGGGAAAAAAAGGAGGAGGATTGGCAATAGATGTTAGCTCAGGGCCGGTCTTCCTCGGCAAAAAGAGGAGGATTGGCATGGATGTTAGCTCAGGGCTGATCTTCCTCACAAAAAAAAAAAAAGTGTTGAGTAGAAGTGATGAGCTGGTAATACTTTTTCCCAGTCTTAGGGGGAAAACAAAAGCACTCAGTAATTCATCATTGAATATGTTAGTTTTTCACAGATACCCTTTGTTAGATTGAGAACGTTCCCTTCTATTCTTAGTTTATCGAGAGTTTTTATTATGAATGGTGGTTAAATGTTGCCAAATACTTTTTCTGCATTTATTGAAATGACCATGTGGTTTTCCTGATTTTCAAATATTAAATCAACTTTGTAATCCTGAGATAAATTCCACTTGGTCGTGATATATTATCCTTTTTACGTATTATTGATTTTGGTATGTTAATGTTTTGTTAAACTTTTTTTACATAGACTTTCATGAGGGATATTGGTCTGTAGTTTTCTTGTAATGTTTTGTCTTTATTTTCTGAAAGACTTTGTAAGATTGGTATTATTTCGCTAAATTTTTGATAGAATTTTATAGTGAAATTGGTTGGGCCTAGAGTTTTCTTTATGGAAAGGTTTTTGATTACAGATTTAATTTTGTAAATAGATATATAGCTGGTGAGAGTTTCTTTTCATGTCAGTTTTGGTAGACTCTGTTTTTCAAGGAATTTTTCATTCTACCCAAGGTGTCAAATATATTGACATAAAGCTGTTTATAGGGCCGGCCCTGTGGCTTGGTGGTTAAGTGCGCGCGCTGCGATGCTGGCGGCCCGGGTTCGGATCCCGGGTGCGCATCGAGGCACCACTTCTCCATTCATCCTGAGGCCGAGTCCCACATACAGCAACTAGAAGGATGTGCAGCTACAACACACAACTATCCACTGGGGCTTTGGGGGGAAAAAATAAAATAAATAAAAATCTTTAAAAAAAAAAAAAGCTGTTTATAAAAGTGCCTTATTATTCTTTTAATGTCTGTAAAATCTGTAATGATACCACCTCTTTCATTCCTGATTTTTGTAATTTGTGTTTTTTCTTCATCAGTCTTCTAGGAATTTATCAGTTTTTTAAAAATGCCAAGTTTTGCTTTGCTAATTTTCTTATCGTTTATTTTTCTTTGATTGATTTTAGCTCTTTATTTTGTTCTTCTTTCTATTTACTTCGGATTTAATTTGCCTTCCCTTTTTTACCTTCTTAAGGTGGAAGCACAGATCATCTTTTTTTTTGTTAGGTTATTGATTTTTTTTTTTTTCTTTTTTTTTTTAAAGATTTTATTTATTTTATTTTTTTCCCCCCAAAGCCCCAGTAGATTGTTGTATGTCATAGCCGCACATCCTTCTAGTTGCTGTATGTGGGACTCGGCCTCAGGATGGACGGAGAAGTGGTGCCTCGATGCGCACCCGGGATCCGAACCCGGGCCACCAGCATCGCAGCGCGCGCACTTAACCACCAAGCCACAGGGCCAGCCTAGGTTATTGATTTTAAATCTTTTTTTTTCCCTCATATAAGCATTTTAAGCTGTAAGGTCTCCCTCTGCTTTAGCTTTACCCCACAAATTCTGTTATGTTGTATTTTTACTTTCATTCAATTAAAAGTATATTCTAATTTCCCTTGTGACTTCTTCCTTGACCTGTGGTTTATTTAGAAACGTATTGTTTAATATCCAAATATTTAGGAATTTTCTTGATACATTATTGTTGTTAATTTCTAATCTAATTCCATTGTGGCTAGAGAACATACTTTGTATAACTTCAATTTTTGACGTGCACTCCCATATTTTATGGCCCAGCATTTGTGGTCTATTTTGGTGAACATTCCATGTGCACTTTAAAAGAATGTTTATACTACAGTTGTTGGGTGTAGTGTTCTATAAATATCTATTAGGTCAAGTTGGTTGATAGTCGTCTTCAAATTTTCTGTATCCTTAACAGATTTTTTGTTTGTCTATTTGTTCTATCACTTAGTAGAGAGGAGTCTTAAAAATTTCAAACTATGATTGTGGATTTATCTGTTTCTCCTGGTAATACCATCAGTTTTGCTTCATGTGTTTGGAAGCTCTGTTATTTGTTCCATGTACAATTAGGATTGTTATGTCTTCCTCATGAATTTCCCCCTTTATCATTTTGAAATGAACCGTTTTATTTTTGGTAATATTTATTTTCTCAAAGTCTACTTTGATTTGTATTAATATATCCTCACTAGCTTTTTTATATTTACTGTTTGTGTGGTTTACCTTTCGCATTCTTTTACTTTAAATTTATCTATGTCTTCAAATTTAATAAATCATTTAATAAATACAGTAACTTTTGTATTTTGTTTTAATTGTAGTTCTAGGAATTACAGTATTCATCATTAACCTTATTCCAGTTCTATTTAGAATTACTGCTGTACACTTCGTGTTAAATGTAAGAACATAAAAACAGTAAAATTCCTTTCCTCTCCATCCTTGATGGTGTTTGTTGTCATATATTTTATGTCTACAATACATATATTTTACCCAATACAATGTTATTATTTTTGCTTTAAACAATTAGAATTCTTTTTAAAAAACTAAGAGAAGAAAAAAATGATCTTTTATGTTTACCCACATATTTTCCATATCCATTGTTCTTTGTTTCTTCCTGTAGATTTGAGTTTTCAGCCATAACGTTTCCTGTAGTGTTTTTAGAGTACAGGTCAGCTGGAGATGAATTATCTCAGCTTTTCTTTATGGTTATTTCACTATCACTCTCATTTTTAAAGGACCTTTTCCTGGATACAGAACAATGAGTTGGTTTTTCCACCCCTTTACACCCAAGTATTTTTAAGATATTATTCCATTATCTTCTGGTCTCCATTATTTCTTTTTTCTTTTTCTATGAGGAAGATTAGCCCTGAGCTAACAGCTGATGCCAGTCCTCCCCACCCCAACTTTTTTTTTTCGCCAAGGAAGATTGGCCCTGGGCTAACATCCGTGCCCATCTTCCTCTACTTTATATGGGACGCCACCACAGCATGGCTTGACAAGCGGTGCATCGGTGCGCGCCCAGGATCTGAACCTGTGAGCCCCCGGCTGCCGCAGCAGAGCGCATGCACTTAACCACTATGCCTCCAGCCCAGGCCTCCATTGTTTCTGGTGTAAAGTCACCCATCATTTCTATTGTTGTTCCCCTAAATGTGATCTGTTCCTCTTCCTTTGCTTTTAAGGTGCTTTTATAGATCTTTGGTTTTCAGCTGTTAGAGTGTTGTGTATTTAGGTGTAGTTGTCTTGTGATTATCCTGCTTGGGATTAGCCGACCTTCTTGAATCTGAGGTGGCTTCCCCTACCCCAGCCAAATTTGGGAAATCTTTTATTATTATTTATTCAAATAATTTGTCTGCTTCATATCCTCCCTTCTCTCCTTCTGAGACTCAAATTACACTATGTTAGATCACTTAATGTTGTTCCATCGGTCACTGAGGCTCTGTTCAATTTTTTTCTATGCTTTTTCTCTCTGTTTTCAGATTGGATACTTTCTATTGATCTGTCCTCAAGTTCAGTGATCTTTCTTCTACAGTTTCTAATTTGTAGCCCATCCCAGTGACTTTTCTACTTCATATATTGTACTTTTCAGTTCTAGGATTTTCATTTGGTTCTTTTTTTTTAAAATTGTGGTAAAACTTACCATTTTAGCCGTTTTGTGTGTGTGTGTGTGTGAAGAAGGTCAGCCCTGAGCTAACATCCATGCCAATCCTCCTCTTTTTTTGCTGAGGAAGACCGGCCCTGAGCTAACATCTATTGCCAATCCTCTGCCTTTTTTTTTTCCCTTTGTCTCCCCAAAACCCCAGTAGATAGTTGTATGTCATAGTTGCGCATCCTTCTAGTTGCTGTATGTGGGACACGGCCTCAGCATGGCCGGACAAGTGGTGCATGGGTGCACGCCCGGGATCCAAACCTGGGCGGCCAGTAGCAGAGCACGTGCACTTAACCGCTAAGCCATGGGGCCAGCCCTTTAGCTGTTTTTAAATACACAATTCAGTGGCATTAAGTACATTCACAATATTATTCAATCATCACCACTTATCCATTTCCAGAACTTTTTCATCATCCCGAACAGAAACTCTGTACCCATTAAACAATAACTTCCCATTCCCATTTACCCCAGCCCCTGGTAACCTCTAATCTACTTTCTGTCTCTGAATTTGCTTATACTAGGTACCTCACATAAATAGAATCATATACTTTTTGTCCTTTTGTGTCTGGCTTATTTCACTTAGCATAATGTTTTCAAGGTTTTTCTGTGTTGTAGTATGTATAACACTTTCATTCCTTTTTATGGCTTAATAACATTATATTTGTATAAATATACCATAATTTGTTTATCTATCCCTATGTTGATGGACATTTGGGTTGTTTCCACCTTTTGGCTGTTGTGAACAGTGTTGCTGTGAACATTGGTGTACATGCATCTGTTTGAATCCCTGCTTTTACTTCTTTTGGTTACATAGCTAGGAATGGATTTACTGGATCATATGGTAATTCTATGTTTAACGTTTTGAGGAACTACCAAACCACTTCATGCTTTTTTTGTAGTTTCTATTTCTCTGTCAGAATTCCCTGTCTGGTGATTAATTTTGTTCATCTTTTCATTTAAGTACTCAAACTTATTTATAATAGCTATTTTTAAGTACTTGCTGATTCCAACATTTGGGTCATTGTTTCTGTTGACAGCTTTTTTTCCTTTAAAGGTGTTGCATTTTGTTCTGGCCAGCAGTGGTTCCTGTTTGTTCTGGTGGTTCCTGCTGATACGGTCAAGTGTGGTTTTATTTTTTCGTTGTGTGAGTCTTTTGATTTTGTCTTCAGTGTTAGGGCATGGCTCTTACTCCTAAGACTTAGCCTTCCTGAGTTCTGAGGTGCTTAGCAAGGTCTCTGCTCTAACTGGGCTGGCTGACTCTCCTTCTTCCAGCCCTGTCCAACCTCTAGTGTCTGTTCAGCTCTTAGCCCTGCAGCGGCTACTCGCTGCTAGGCCTCATGGAATCTGCCTGTGAGGCAGGCAGACTCATCAGAGGACCTGGAGCAGCCTCACATAGACTTCTGGGTATCACCTTGTGGAGTGTGCTGGGTGTCTGTGAGCATGCTGGTAGGGCGGGGTGAGGTCTCCACCTGCCTAGGCTTAGGAAGGCCACAGGTGTCCACACAGTCCTTCCCACAGTCTTGAACTCCACTCTGCCTCAGCTCAGTGAGACTGTCGTGCTCTGCTTGGACTCCCTTCCCTGCCCCCAGTGTCCAGAAAGTGCTCCCAGGCAGAAAGCCTGGGTGGCCGAGGGGCTTACCCGGCATGTTTCCCATCTCTCAAGGATCACAGTCTGCACTGCCTGTTGTCCAGGGCCTGGAAACAGTTGCGTCACATATTTTACCCCATGGCTTTGCAGACACGCAGCCCCTAATGGCTGTTGACCAGTTGTCCCAGCACTGCTTTGGCAGCCTTTGATGTCATCATGGTGAGCAGGTAGCCCTAGGCAGAGGTAACAGAGCAGTGGTACCCAAACCTCTGTCCATGTCGACCTCGCCTGGAACACTTGTTCTAAGTACTGTTTCCTGGGACCCAGCTCAGATGTAGTCAGCACTGGGGGCCTGGCATCTGTTTTTAACTGCTTCCGCCAAGGATCTGTGTAGCAGCAGCCCAGCTGGTCAGCACGGACCGATAAGGCTTTCACGAATGATCGTTGAGCACTGTTGGTAATTCCACGTGGAACTGATGAAGAACCAGGGTCTCAAAGTCTGAGTCTTGTATACTCTGTGAGTGCGGGGCTGACACCAGAAATAACGTGGAAACTGTTGGGTCATTTGTGGTTTTTTGAGCTATGGTTGTCTGCTTTCCTTTGCCTTCTCCCCATCTAAGCTTATTTGCCTCTTAATGGCACAGTATGAGTGGAAGAATCCAATTATTTAGAACTTCTCGTTCTTTTGTATTTGTTTTGTTTTATTTTAAGTACTTTCGTATTCTTCATTTGGGTTTTTCTTAGGGAGACATTAGAGAAGCAAGTGTTTGCTATTTGGTGGCAGAAGATGTTTCAGCATCGAGAACACCGCTTGGCAGAGAGAATGGTAAGTGGCTGTCCCTGACGAGATACCCAGGATGGGCAGGACCTGTTTCAAGCCTTTGCACTCACTGCCTCCCCTCCTCAGGACATTGCTCGGAACCCAGACCCACACTGAAGGGCATCCTGCCTGTGACCAGGACTCATGAGGCAGGGGCAGGGTCTGGGGCATCTGTTTCCTTTGCCAGTGGAGTTACAGATGGCTTCTGGGCCAGGGCAGCTCCTGAACATCCATTTCTCTTGTTGTGACCTGTAGATTATTCCCTGGCTTGTGTACCCTCTCCTGCATTCCATTCTCTCCCTCCTGTCCTGCCGCAGGCCATCCTTCATGCAGAGCGGCAGCTTCTGCGAAGGTCCTGGTCCACGTGGCACCAGCAGGTGGCATCACGTTGCCAGGAACGGCAGTGGCGAGCTGTGGCCTGTGTCCACCACCGCCGTGGGCAGCTCAGGAAGGCTTTCTGTGTCTGGAGGGAGAGTGCCCGGGGGCTCAGAACAGAGTGAGTGGCTGCTTCTGCCTCAGAAGCTCTTTCCATTTCAGGCCATCTTTGACCATAGTAGCAGTGCTGTCAGCTCTGAGTACTTGTCCGGAGGGTCATGTTAGACTAGACTCTGGTTTTAAGTTCCAGAAATTCAACCTGAAACAGTCTAAGCAAAACCAGGGCTGTAGTGACAGGATCCTGGGGTACACAGTATCAGGAACTTGACCGGGGACAGACATGCTCTGTGGATCTGAGGTCCTGTCCATTGGCTGCATCCTGCTTGCTGACTGGGGGCTATTCAGAGTGTCCATGGCCGGGGAAGAGACTGACGGGCCTGTTTCAGGATAGCTGACCCCCCAGGACCAGCAGCTGTGGCCAGGGGGCAGGTCGTGGCAGTTTCTACCACACCATGTGGTTGGGCAGGGCAGACAGCCGACATGTCCACTGTGGACATTGTCCTGCTTTGGTGCCTTTCCGTATCCACTTTGTGCTCTGAGGATCTCCCCACCTCTCAAACACTAGCCATGTTTAACCTCCTTCTCAGTTGCCTGCACAGGAATACGCTTCAGTGGTACTTGAAGCCCCGTGACGTTGTCTGCAAAACTTTGGTTATATTTTGCACTTTTCTGGGGGGGAGAAGTGCACATATAAGCTTTGGCAGCTCTTCAGAGAGGATCTTATTCCCCCCAAATTTAAGAACCACTCAGCAGGGGCCAGGGACTGCGAAGGGGCGTCCATCGAGAGGACCCTGGCTGGGTCTGGGCTGTAGCACTGAGCTCTGACTGTCTCCCCACAGGAGGATGGGCAGGGTGCTGGCTGCAGAATTCCGCTCGGCACGGCTCCTGTGCTGGGCCTGGAGCAGGTGGAGGGAGGTAAGGCTCTGGCGCAGGCCCCACCGCGTGCAGCTTGTGGACAGGTGGACCTGTGTGTCAGTGTGATTCAGAGGGACATATGGGCTCCTCCACGGTCCCTGGGAAACCACCTGCCTCAGCGTAGGGAAGAAGCCGGGCGCAGATGAAGTGTTACCCTGGTTTCGTGAGATGAGTGGTTCAGAATTCCCTATTCTTTGGGTGCTAGGCTGTTCTTATCTGAACTCACTGAATCTGCAGTTCCTGGTCTCTGCATTTACAGGCATCCTGCTCAGGGCACCGGCTGTTTAAACTAACCCTGCTTGAGCATTTACCCCATTTGATCCTCACAAAACCCCTAAGACATGCATGGAGATGAGGAGCTGGGGCTCCTGGTTTAAGTACCTCACCCGAGCTCACCCAAACCCAGTGTGAAATGGAGCAAAGCTGAGTCCGCCCCCCCACCGGTCCCTCAGCCCTCAGTGCCCCTCTCTTCTCTGTCTGCAGTGCCTGGCCCTGCAGGGTGCTGAGCGGCAGAAGCTGACGCGAGCCGACCTGCATCACCAGCACACCTTACTGCACAGGGCGCTGCAGAGCTGGCGGGTAGGAGCTGCTGCTTTCTTCCAAATCTCTCCTTGCGTTGCGGTGGAGGCAAATTCTGGAGACTTTGCTTCCCTTTGTTGTTCTTCCTGCCCCTCTCAAAACAGAGTAATTGCACAAGCCTCACACAGAGCAAGTGCCCTGGACAGAGGTCTTACAGCCTCGGGGCTTAGTTCTCCCATCCTTGCTCTGCAGGGTAAAAACAAGTGCTGGCTGGGGTGCCAGCCTTACCGTCACAGTGGCCCCTGGTCCAGGAGCCCAGTGGTTTGACTTACTAGGTGAGGGCCTGCCAAGACAGTCCTCTCCCTGTTGTCTGGGTGGTCTCCTGGCCCGGGGATTCAGGGCTCCTGGCTTCTCCCCACGCACTGTGGTGAGTCCTCTGGGCATTGCAGCCCCTGTTGGGAAGGCACCTCTGAGGCCTGCCTGGGAACAGGGAGAGGTGGGCCCAGGGCTGGCTGCCAGTCCTCATGGTCTCCTGCAGACGTATCAGAGCCGGGTGCGGAGCGTCCTACAAGAGGTGGCAGCCAGGGAGAGCCAGCACAAGAGGCAGCTGCTGAGGTGAGTCTCCTGGCATCCCCCGGGCCCTGCCTGAGGATCGGGGGACTAACTCAGACCCAGGCAGGTTGGGGGATCCTGACCAGGGCCTGGCAGAGGACGGGCCTGGCTGCCCCATGCTGCTCATAGCAGGGCCTTGCCTTTTCCACAGCAAGCACTCTATTCACTGGTTCACCTTGTATGTCTTGAAGCCCTACTTGTGCGGAGCAGGGCCTCTGGGAAGCAGCTCTCACCTGGATGTCTGCGAGATTCCCTCTTGTCTTGCTCCTCTGAGCACTTTTCCCTCCCCGCTTCAGACCTGCAAGATTCAGCTCCTCGAGGCACCATTTCATTTCTTCTCCTGCTCCAGAAGCAGTGACTCCCTCTGCCTCTCAGTTCCCAGTCAGTCGCCTCCCCACTTGGCTCTCCAGGCCTTTCACTGACTCTCCAGAGTCATCTGTCAGCCTCTAGGACCATCTGCATCTCTCTCGCCCTTGGAGGTCACTTCTGCTGCCTTGGCTCCAGCTCCCTCGTGAGCCCGTCCTCCTGCTCCTGCTAAGCCAAGCTGAAAACTCACTCCTTCACAGCAGGCCTCCCTCATTCCGCTCTTTCTTTTCCTTCTTCTGTATTTGTTCAGCATGCACTATTCCAGGCTGCCTGTGGGCGGTGGGCCTTGTGGACTTTAAACACCTTTGTCCCTTCTTCAGGGTCCCATAAGTGCCCATCCAGCTCCTGAGACAGAGAGGAATAAGAAACAGGGACTCCCTTAACTAACTGGGCAGCAGCACAGGTGCTGAGGTTCCGATGCCTTCCTCCAGCTTCCCTCTCTCTCTGCACCTCTCTTTTCATGGCATGAACCACCTGGTGTCGTCACTGCCTGGTTACAGCTCTTGTTCCCTATAGCACATAAATGTGTGAGGATGTGGTGTTGGTCTTGTTCACCGTGGTGTCCCTAGCGCTACCCCCATGGCTGGCACAGAGCAGGTGCTCAGCAGCCGTGTGTTGAGTGTCTGCGTCAACATAAACATGGCTGTCAGTGAAACAAATAGTCTTGGGCATAGGGAGTCCTTGATTCAGGGGTGGGCTGAAGAACCAGGAATGATTCACAGAAACCTCACACTGTCTCTCCACATTGCTGTCACTCCCTCTCCCCGGCCTGTGCCCCTGCAGGGGTGTGTTACATCGCTGGAGAGAGAACACCGTGGCCCGTGTGGATGAAGCAAAGAAAACCTCTCGAGCAAGTGCTCACTACAGAAGGACTGTGTGTTCCAAGGTGAGGCATGGGGAGGCCAGCTGGTCACCCAGGGGGGTTTTGGACTGTGTTCCTCTGAGGAGGTGGCGTGGGGGCTGGCAACAGAGAATTGAACTGAACGAGGAACCTAGAAGATGGGATAACTCTCCTCCAGCTCACACACGTACAGCCGTGTGAGCAGTTGGGTTTTATTTATTTATTTATTTTTACTGAATTATGAACCAGTTCTATTAACACAAAAACACAGCATGTGGTTGAGTGAACTAGTTCTTATCAGAAACAGTATTTTCTACACATGTGGAAGTTTTCCCTGGGACAAACCATGTAAGTCACTGCACCTCCATCTCCTCATCTGTCAGAATAGGGTGCTCATTCCTGCTCATTGGCCTTGTAGTTTTCGTGGCCACAGAGGCTTTCTAGAAAACAGAGTGTCCTGGGAATGTGAGGTCGTTGGTCATCGTCAGTAGGAAGTAGCCCCAAAATGCTACATGGTGGGGCCTGGTCCCACATGATGAGGGAAGGAGGAAGTGGCAGGATGTGGCTGTGGGAAGAAGACGTGTTACAAGAAAGAGGGAATTCACATGGAAATTAAATGACAGAGGTGGTCCCTGGACTCGGGACGTTTTAGAAGGCAATTTTTTGGGAGCCCTGAGCAACAACGGTTCACCTGCTAGAAGGCTGGGCGGGGGACCTGGTCCTGACAACCTTGAAGCCTCCCATGGATGAGGGATGACTACGTATGGTCAAGGCCCGGTTTGTTCTCAGAAAAGCTCCGAGGCCTGCGTTTATGTCCCCTGCCCTGAAAGGGGGGTCAGGACTCTGCTTGGCTTCAGGGCTCAGAAGGGAGGAGGCCTTTTTGGAGGGGAATGGAGTTCGTGACTGTTTGGGGAGCAGGCACCAGGCATCCCCTGGCTGCTCGACTTCTTTTTAAAGTGTTCTGTTAGTGTGATTTCATGTGCGTCTCACATATGAAAGAGTGTATAATAATGTATAGGTTCCATTTAACAAATAATAACAGAATGAAAGTCTGTATAACAACCTTCCTTTTTTATGGCATGGTATGAAGTTTAACTCCTTCTGGTAGAAGAGTCCCATCACCTGAGATACTGGGCTTCCTGTGAGGGGACTGGGGTCTCCTGTTGCCTGTGGTCTGCATGGATGGTGGGCTCCTCTTGGATTCTGTGTGAGTGCCATACGACCCCCACGTGGCCTCATTCCACGAGAAGCTGCCAGCAGAGCTGGGGTGTCCCCTGGAAGCTGGGACGTGCAGTGATCACCTCTCTGTTCCTCATCTGCCCCTTAGGTCCTGGTCCAGTGGCGGGAGGCCGTGTCAGTGCAAATATACTACCGACAGCAGGAGGACTGTGCCGTCAGGAAGGCCCAAAAGGTGCTCGATAGGGGTAAGCGGAGGAGAGGACTGCGGAGGACACAGAACTGTCTTGGTGTTCCGTTTGCTTCCCTTAATCCTTGTCTCCTTCTCATGTGTATTAGTTACCTGTCTCTGAGGTTACAAAGCACCACAGACTGGAAGGTTTCAAACCACAGAAAATTGTTCTCTCAGAGTTCTGGAGGCCAAGTCCAAAATCTAGGTGTCAGTAGAGCCCTGCTCCCTCCAAAGCCTCCAGGGGAGAATCCCTCCTGGCCTCTTCCTGCTTCTGGTGGCTCCCAGCAGTCCTGGGTGTTCCTTGGCTTGTAGACACATCACTCCAGCCTCTGCCTCCGTCGTCGTGTGGCTGTCCTCCCTGTGTGTCCATGTCTCTTTTTATAGGGACACCAGTCATACTGGATTAAGGGCCCACCCTACTCCAGTATGATGTCAGTTAATTACGCTGCACTGACCCTCTTACCGAATCACATCAATTCTGAGGTTCCAGGATGGACATGATTTTGGGAGAGGGTAACTCTTCCATCCAGTACATCGTAGCATTCTGTTCCCGACTGATTGCCAACCCCTTTATGTTAAAATGAAAGGCCAAGGCTTGAGCTCTACAGAGAGGTAAAGAAATGAAGTTGGAACCGAGGCGTTCACAGTGGTTGGGGTGGGGTGTTTTTTTTTTGTGAGAAAGATCAGCCCTGAGCTAACATCCATGCTAATCCTCCTCTTTTTGCTGAGGAAGACCGGCTCTGAGCTAACATCTATTGCCAATCCTGCTCCTTTACCCCGCCTCCAAAGCCCCAGTAGATAGTTGTATGTCATAGTTGCACATCCCTGTAGTTGCTGCATGTGGGACGCGGCCTTAGCATGGCCTGAGAGGCAGTGTGTCGGTGCACGCCCGGGATTGAACCCCGGCCGCCAGTAGCGGAGCGCGCGCACTTAACCGCTAAGCCACGGGGCCGGCCCGGGGTGGGGTGGGAAAAGTCCTTCCAGTGGCTGTTGCTCGGCAGGTCAGCCCCATCCTGTTAGGGTCCTGCTTCCTTGCATAGTTGGCCCTTGTCAGTTTAGGGAGCAGGGCCTCACTCCCTTGGCCTCAGGTAGTCTCACGAGCTCCTGTACAAACAGCCTGTGAAGACGGTCCAGACGGGAGCCTCTGCTCAAGAGACTCAAGGAAACAGACACCCAGGGTCCTGCAGTGGGGGAACCCGACACGCTGAGGGGACAGCTTGTAGTTAGAATAAATGAAAATACAAATGGAGATGAAAATAAATGGAAATGGTTTAAATCGGACAGTAGAGAAAACAGATCAAGTTGATAAGTTGGCTTGAGAAGTTTGTGCCAGGATGGAAATTAATCAGCTCTGGTCTGGTTCTGGCTGCAGTTGTTTGTGTTGATGGACACAGATCCTCTGGACAGAACGCTGGGGTCAACATCCTGCAGCTGCTCCACCCTTAACGTGCTTCTCTGTGTCCTCAAGCTGCCCCCCACCCCAGAAACCAGAGCTGTGTCTGTAGGTCACTCCCAAGAAAGAGGTCGAGGGCTTCAGCCCGTCCCTTGGTCCCTGTTTGGACAGAGCTTTGGCACTGGTGCTGCAGAGGCCTTGCCCCTTGGGGGCAGGTGCCCTCTCCTTGCCCAGGTGGCCCCGGTAGGGAGTTAGAGGTGACAGGCACAAGGTGTAGCCTGAAGCTGCTGCTCTCCGCAGGGCTGTGGGGCAGGCAGCGTTCCTTAGAAGGGGGTGGTGGCACGTGGCAGGCCCTGGGATTGCCGTGTCCATTACGGATGGTACAAAGGACCTAGGAGACCGTGTGACAAGACAGTGTGTTCTCAGCACATGGTAGATGCGCAGTCAATACCTGGAACCATTTCGTGACTTAATTAAGGCTCTGGGTCTCAGGTGCACCATGGCAGTCTAAGGGTGGGGCCCGGGTGCTGGAGGAGGATGAATGAAGGGCAGGTGGCATAAGACACGTTAAACAGAGTGCTTAAGGAGTGCAGGCGGGGGTCATATGCTGGCTGTGTGACCTTGGGCAAGTCCTTTTCTCTGAGCCTCAGTTTCTCTATCTGTAAAGTGGGGATAATAGTACCTGCCTCTTGGGGTTGTCATGAGGATCCAGTGAGACTCAAATATACACACTTAAAGCAGTACCCAAGGAGTCTTAGCACTAGTCCTAACGCTTGGCCTCCAGGCTTGTGAATGCTACCTTCCCTGCCCACTCCAGCTGGTTCTGGAGAACTCCCCATCTTGGCAACAGTGCCCTGTATCAACCTTCTTCTATTGTTGCTAAAAGAAAATTCTCTCAGGGCCTAAGAAAAGGAGAAAATCCAAAAGGAAAAATCAGCAGAACAAAGCACTCGCTCCCTCAGGAGAGAATCTGGTGATAGAAACAAAATGCAGGATGTGGCCGGGCGGATACCGTGCCTCCTCCCCAGGCCGGGCTCAGGCTGCTTAGATTTTTCTGAGCCTCAGTTTCCGCCCTGGTAAAACAGGGCCGCCACCTCCACTCCCTCAGACCACGGGTCTTCTCGTTCGTGTGCCTGGCAGCATCTCGCAGGGGGCTCTGTGGGGACCCTGGCACACTTGCTGTCGTTGTGGACAGACTTGTGGCTCTGAGGGGCTCTTGTGGGGCACAATAGTAAACAGCAGACCTGGTTCTGGTCTCCAAGGGGCCCGCAGTTGCTGAAGGTGGCCAGAGCTGTCCTCACAGAGCGGCCGCCCTCCCCATGTGGTGGTTTCACTGAGTGTGGGCCGACACCCCAACTCTATCCCCACACAACCTTCCCCACTCTCTAAACTTTTACTGGTGCATAGTCATTCATATGAATCCTACAAAAGAGCAAACTCTGACTCTGCTCTGCCTTAGGCTACCTTAGGATCTGGTTTCGGCGCTGGTGGGACCGTGGCCAGAGGGCAGCCCAGCGGAGAGTCCAGCTGGAGAGGGCGGTGCAGCATGACTGCCAGCGGCTGCTGCTGCAGGGCATGGCCGGGTGGAAGGCGCACCATCTGTGCTGCATCAGGAAGAGGGTGAGGCAGGCGGCAGCTCCCCAGGTTGAGTGGTGGGGCTGTCCAGGCCAGGAGGTGTCCTGGGGAGGAAGAGGTCCTTCCTGCAGAACTCACAGCAGCCAGCTTGAGTGCTGGGTGGTTTGGGTCCTGTGGGCACAAGGCTGCAGGAGCCTTCTGGGAAGGCGGGAAGCGGGGAAGCCAGCTTCAGGATCAGGTCTCCCCCAGGTGGAAGATGGTTCAGCAGGGAAACTGGTTCACTCTGAACCATGGCTTGTCAGGGGCGGGGGACCTACAGAGTCATCTAGACACCCCTGCCTGGTGCAGGAGGCCCTTGGCTTCATCCGAAACTCCTCCTGACAATAGGAGGACAGTTCACTTGGGCCTGGAGCCTCTCACCCTGTGGCTGCCCCCAGGTGGTCTGGGCGTGGGGCAGCTGACTACAGTCGGTACGCAGCTCCCTGTGTGCGCACTCTCTCCCCAGCTCCTGCATAGGCAGGGCGCCCGACTCCGGGCCCAGACACTCAGCCGGTCTTGCTTCTGCCAGTGGAGACAGCAGGTGGGAGCCATAGAGAAGCCCCTTCTCCCTTCCCCCTCCTTCCACTGCCTCCTGAGCCCACGCCTCTAGTTCAACATTGTTTTTTTTTTTAAAGATTTTATTTATTTATTTATTTTCCCCCCAAAGCCCCAGTAGATAGTTGTATGTCATATTTGCACAGCCTTCTAGCCGCTGTACGTGGGACACGGCCTCAGCATGGCCGGAGAAGCGGTGCGTCGGTGCGCGCCCAGGATCCGAACCCGGGCCGCCAGCAGCGGAGCGCACGCACTTAACTGCTAAGCCACGGGGCCGGCCCTAGTTCAACATTTTTAATGTCACTCTTGTCCCAGGGCTCCTCTCAGTCATTTTCCCGGCACTGGCAGCTTCCTTCCACCTGTGCCTGTATGAGGCCAAGTCACTTCAGCCCCTGTTCCTACAGTGTCACATTAAAAAATACATCAGGGTAATATCCAAAAGTTAATATGAAATGCATTTTAAGTCTTTGCCGAGGCCTTGATAAAACACTAGGCGAGATTGCATCATGCTCAGCAGTGTGTCTCTGTCACACACACGTGTCCCTCTCACTCTCTGGATTGTAATGCCAGCTGTCCCCAGCCTTTCTCCCACTTGTTCCCTCCCCCCAGAGCTCTTTGCCTTTGTTCTTTCCAAAAGATTATTCCTTGATCCACCACCTCAGGGCCTGGCAGGGCCTGAGGAGTGGAGATGGGCGGCGCCCAACTAGAGGGGTCTGAGAGTGACCAGGGCCATGTGGTCAGGGTGGCCTCCCTGAAGGTGGTTTCCGTAATCTTGTTTTTCTGGCCTGTAGCTGGTGAACAGGAGGCGGGAGCAGCAGGGCACAGCACGGGCCCTGTGGTTCTGGTCCTTCTCACTACAGGCAAAGGTAATGGGGGCTCCGCATCCCACTGCTCCTGCCTCTCCCAGGAGCAGACTGTGCCTCGGTGGAGGGCAGGGTGAGTGGTGGGCACAGCCCCGGGAGGAGCCTAAGCAGGGAGAACTAGGCCTCACCTCCTCTCCCCGGAGGTGTGGGCTGCATGGCTGGGCTTAGTGCTGGAAAAGAGGAGAAAGAAGGCACGTCTGGAGCGGGCGGTGCAGGCCTACCACCAGCAGCTGCTCCAGGAGGGCGTCACGCACCTCCTGCGGTTCGCAGCTGGCATGAAGGCCTTCCGGCAGCAGCTGCATGCCCAGCAGCAGGTGCAGGTAGGCCCAGGGACCCCCACCCCTTCTTGTGGGGAGTGGGCAAGCACGGCATGATCTGACCAGAGGCCGGTTGCAGGCAGCCCACAGTCTCCACCGTGCAGTCCATCGCTGTGCCATGCTCTGGAAACAGAAGGTGCTGGGGTGGGGCAGGGAGGCTCAGCCCCCCACATCCACCGTGCCCAGCAGGAGAGTGACATTTGAGGGTCCTCTTCCCAACCGCATCGCTGCTGGGGCTGGGGATGCTGCCCTGGAGACCAAGAGGCCAAGAACTCCTCATGGGCCTCGGGGAGCTCTAGGCAGCCTGACCCTGGCTGCTGGGGACCCCCAACTCCTGGAGCTGTGAGTAGCCCATCTCTTGCTGCTTCTCCTCGCTTCCACCTGGGGCAAAGCTTGGACTGCACAGGAGGGAGGACACTGGGCCCTGAGGGTCACAACTGAGCCGCTCCGACCCCTCTCTCCAGCAGGATCCCGTCCCTCCCATTCTGCTGGGCCCTAACTGGGCCCGCAGCCTCTGTCCCTCCTGGGCGCGGGGGAGAGAACATGTAGTTAGCAAAAGGAATGGGCTGTAGGGCAGCCCCGCCCTCCTGTCTCCAGACCTGCCAGTCTCCCCACTTCTCCCCTTATGGCCGGGAAATACACTCCCTCTAGGAAACCCCACTTCCCCCGCAACCCTTTTTCTCCCCAAAGCCCCAGTAGATAGTTGTATGTCATAGTTGCACATCCTGCTAGTTGCTGTATGTGGGACGCAGCCTCAGCATGGCCGGACAAGTGGTCCGTCAGTGTGCGCCCGGGATCCAAACCCAGGCTGCCAGTAGTGCAGCGCACGCACTTAACCACTAAGCCACGGGGCCGGCCCCTTGGAAACCCCACTTTTTGTGACCTGGCTCTTGCCCCATCCTCACACACCATGCTGATGTAGCTGTCAGCTGTCAGAGTGACCAGCACTGCCTGAGCCTGGCGGACAGGTCGCCGGCGGGGAGGGACACCGGCCTGGGTCTCTGTCCTGCTCTGCCTCCCTCACCACCTGACCCTAACAAGGGCCTGACCCTGACAAGCCTGCTGCCCCTGTGACGTGGGACGAGTACCTGCGTCACCTGGGTTGCTTTAGAGGTCAGATGAGATGATGTGGGTGAGGCATCCCCGTGGCCTCAGGCCTGCTTCATTGGAATTTCTAGAAGTTTCATGTGGCTCAGGCCCACCCCAGCTCACCTGCTGACCTTGGGCAAGAGCCTTTCCTTCTCTGGCCTTCAGTCTCCCTATAAGATTGGAGGGGTCAGACTGGATGACCTGTTCCCCAGAGGTCTCAGGCCCCCTGTAGCCCCTGAGCAGCCTGGAGGAACGGGCCCATGTTTCTTCCCAGCAGTGCTGCCCGCTCGGCAAGGAGGCAGCCTCGATGCCCAGACTTCTTGCTGCAGCCTGTGCAGAGCCAGAGGCCCCTGGGTTGTGGCACCCTCACGGGGCAGGGGTAGGTCATGTGGTCCTGGGCCCCTGAGAGCAGGTGGTACCTCCATCTGGGGCCTGTGATTTGGGGCCTTAAGGGGGGTGGCCCCCTCTCCTTCCTCCACCTCAGAAGGGTACCATGGCCTGACCAGCTCCTGTCTTCTCCGCTCAGGCTGAAGGTGCTGCGGGAGCGTAGCCTAGGTGTGGCCCAGCCAGCAGGCCCTTCCGTGATGAGGCCCTTCCTGGCAAAGGCCCAGACAGCACTGGTCCCAGGCAGCCCCCTGCCCCAGCCCAGGGCCCTGCCGGGCCTCCCTGACCTGAAGCTGCCCCCCACAGCAAATACAGGCCCGGAGCTGCTGCCCCCTTCCTCCTTCATGCCACGTGGGGCACAAGCACCCTCCAGGGTAAGTCCTCCCTGGGCACCTGGGGTCCTGTTCTTTGGTCTGGCCTTTGGTGCTCTTTCTCACGCACTTGGGACTATAACCACAGCTGTGCTCATTGTTTCTGGAACACTCCTGGCTCAGGAAGATGCAGGGAAGGCACTCATTCATTCACCAATATAGGTGCCGCTGTCCTAGGGACACAGCAGTGAACAGGCTGCTGCTCGTGAGGCTTATCTCTTAGTGACAGAGACTAAAGAAAACCCCCGAATGCAGACAAATGAAGAGACTGCAGATCATGGAGGGTCGTGCAGGCCCTGGTGAAATATTTGGATCTTAAGAAGAGTAGGAAGTTTTGGAGGGTGTTTGGCTGCTGTGATGCAATGGTCCAGCAGAAGGTGCTGGTGGCCGGGACTCAGGGGGTGGCTGTAAACCTTCAGTGGGAGGCAAAGTAGGCAGGACTTGCTCTGATGGGTTTGATAAGAGAGTGAAGGAAGGAATCCAGGATGGCTCCTGGGTTTCTGGCTTGAATAATTTAGGAAATAATGAGTTCTTTTACTGAAAGAGGGGAAACTGGGGGTGGGGACCCATTTGGGGTGAAGCCTGAAGAGTCTGTCGTAAACTTGTCAGATCAGAAAAAGCAACAAGATTTTGAGTTTGGCCTTCAGGGAAGAGGTCAGGGCTGGAGATCAAAATTGGGAATCTGCAGCACAGGTTGAAGGTAAACCCCTGGGAACCGATGAGGTCCCTCAGGAGGAGAGGGCCCTCGGCTCCTGGGGCATATGACATCAAAGTGGAGGAGTCTGGGCAGGGAGCTGTGAGAAAGCACGAGTGCTCAGAATGGAGAAGACAGCAGCAGGGTTGGGCCATCCCAAGGAGCTGGTGTCTGAAGAGAGTGTGACTTAAGCCAGAGTGGTGAGGGAGTAGCGGGTGACAGGAGAGAGTCCATTGTCACCAGAGGACATTGTAACCAGGAAGGAATGGAGGAGGGTTGTAGGTGTGTGGTTGGACAAGGAAAACAATTGTCTCTGACCACTTTTCTCACTGAAGTGCAAGGTCACAGCTGAGTAGGCGGGGGTGAAAGGTCAGTAAGGCTTGAAACAGCTGCTTGGGCAGTGCTGAGCCAGGCCCTGGGGAAGGCGTGGGAACCGACTACAAAGGTGTAAGGTGCTCCCTGGGTTGCTGGTGGGACGTTCTCCATTGGTTTCAGGTCTTGAAGGAAGAGGCAGGGCCATACTGGGTGAGCCGGCTGCGGCAGATGTGGGGAAGCCCAGCTCCTGGGGCCTTGCCTAACCCAACCCCCACCGACAGTGGGCAGCCTCAGTGCCCCCTCCCCAGCCTTCCTCTTGCCCTCCTTGCTCAGTTTCCATCCTTCCTTTATAGGTGTCAGCACTGCCAACCACCCCTGGGCTTATGCCCCAGGCCTCACCATCCCTGGCCAGTGTCCCCGACCCCCGCCTGCTCCTTCCTGGGGACTTCACAGGCACCGGGCGTAGGCCTGGCTCTGAAACTGCAGGTGTGCACCTGAGGCCCGTCAGAGCAGCGAGCACTCGTACCACTCCCAGCACCTGGGGTCCCTCTATTCAGCCTGGGCCGGGCTGGGAGGGTGGTCCAGATCAAGCTTATTCTCCTTTTATCACGGGCCACACCGACCTGGAGGCTGAGCTTGAGGGTATCCAGCAGCAACTGCAGGACTACCAGACCATGAAGCAGAACCTCTGGTAAGACTCAGGCTGCCACTCGTCCCCAGGGACAGTGGGGGGGCTCTGTCTCCCCAGAGCTGGCTGCCGGGGTCCTGGGGGTGATGCATCTACGCTATGCCAGCACCCCGCACACAGGTGGCACTTGTACCTCTCAGTCGTGCTCAGGAAGGCTCTGGTCAGCCTTATCTGTGGGCCAGGGGACGACAAAGCTGAGCAAAACTTTGAACTTGACTGGGTCATGTGGAAGCCAGGCCAGTGGTCTACCCAGTGATTGTGAGTATTGTGACACAGGAAGACAGAGGTGCAGAGAAGACGGGCCTGGGCCCCAGCTGCATAGTCAGCTGTCCAGTCTTGCCTGTGGTCTGGGTCCAGAGCCCACCTCTCCCATGCTCAGGCCAGGGACCATCAAGACAAGTAGCAGCCTTGGAGACTGGAGGAAAGTGGGCGGATCCCCCACTGCCAGCTCTGCACAGGGAGAGGAACAGGGAGGGGGTTTCTGCCTGGGCCCCCCTGAGTTGCTGTCTGCGCGCCGGTGGAGGCTGCGAGAGGAACAGGAACAACCCTTCTCCCTCCACCCACATCAGCAGTAGCTGATGTCTGCTTCTCCCCAAGCTGGAGGCTCTGCCAAGGGCCCAGGCAGCAGGCGTCTCACTCCCTCAGGTCCTACCAGCGGCAAGCAAGCAGCCTACGCCGGTGGCTGGAGCTGAGCCGGGAGGAGCCCAGGCCTGAGGACCAGGAAGCAGAGCAGCAGGTGCAGGAAGAACTGCAGGAGGTGAGGCCTCAGGCAGCCCCCGGGGACCAGCTCCCAGGCTGTGCTTCCTCTCAGCTCAGCCTGTCCCTCCCTCACCCCCAGGTGGAACTGCAGATCCAGCAGCTGGCCGCTGAGCTCCAGGCCCAGCGCCAGCCCATCAGCACCTGCATCGCCCGCCTCCAGGCCCTGCGGCGGGCTCTGTGCTAGAGTCATCGCCCCAGGGAGACAGGTGCGGGGCTTACGGGAGGCCTCAGCCCACCTCCAGGAACAGAACACAAAGCTGCGATGAGTTTTATTTTTTTATTTCAAATTGTTGCAATTAAATGAATTACTGTTCAGAAGTCTCCCACTTTTCATACAAAAATACTGTGCTACTGATACAGTTGAAAAAGTTCAAATGGCTTCTCCTGCAGGAGAAATTCACAGCATCCCCAGGAAAGATGAAACCTGGCCCTGTCCCCACCGTCAGTGGCTCCCCAAAGACTGCGTACCTGTTACCTGGGGACAGGTTTTCTAGGCACTGACCCCTTCCCCCAGACACTCCAAGGCTCTTCTTCTGCCTCCAACACAAGCCCCTGAATCAATCAATAGCAGCAACGTCCCCGTATTTTATGTCGGTCTGGATACGGGGCGGGGACGCAAGCTCTCCCCTGGCCCCATTCACTTTGGACACCATTCAGGCGGGTGCAGCAATTGTTCTTGCCTCCTACAGAGTGGACTTGCCAGCTCCAGAAGGTCACTCACTGGGGCCTGCAAAGTGCCACACCATTCGTCACCATCCGCAGAAGATGCTGGCGGAGCCAGGGGTGATGTGTTTAGCCACAAGCACAAAGAAAGACCATTTTTCCCAAAGAGCAGGGTGGGGCAAATAAATTTGGGACAGAAAGCCGTCGCATTAAAGGCCATATGACCCTGCTCTGGGGGGCAGTGCTGGCCCACAGTGCCAGAGGCACCTCACCCCGTGCAGGGGAGGCAGAGGGAGAAGGCCAAAAAGCAGTGATGGAAGGAGCAGCAAGAAGGTATATTTATCACTTATCATCTTAAAATGGAAATCAAGACCAACGGAACGCTCAGCCAGGAGATGTAGGGTCTCCAGTTTATACAGTAGGTTAAAAAGTCTCCCAAAGGGAATCTGAGATCATCCCGGCCTGCACTTTCTTTCTCTTTAGGGTGGGAAGGGACAATGTAGGTCTAGGGCATGATGGGCTCTGACTTCGTCATCTGCACTTCTGGGACAGCAGGGACAGAAGTCACCCACTGTCAGATCCCATGGCCCCAAGACAGTCCACTCCCCGGGACAGCTGCAGAGATTCCCCTCAGAAAGACCCTCCCATTTCTGTTTGGAAAAGATCCCTCGGCATCCACAGCCAGGAAAGAGGCTCTAGAGGGAGCCCAGAGCCTCCCCGAATCGGATTTTCTGTCCTGCTTTCAGCTTGAAGTTGAAGTCCTTGGGGGCCTCAAAGATGAGCACGATGGTGGAGCCCAGGTTGAACTCGCCCAGGTGCTCGCCTTTGCGCATGGGGATGCCCTCCTTGTTGGCGTGCGTCACGAAGCTGAAGTCGTTGTAGGAGCCCTTGCTGTACCTTGGGCTGTTTGTGTGCAGGTCCTGGGGGAGGCCAGGGGGCAGAGCATGTGGAGTCCTACTCCCTGGAGCTTGAACACACGTTTGCTGCCTGTCCCCAACCCAGCTCAGAAAGGGAGGTGGGGACAGGGACTGAGCCTGTGGGCTGTGTACTAGGCCCCAGAGGAACATGGAGGCATCAGAACTGACTACGTTCTCCAGCACAAATGGTGCTGCAAGACCAGCACCCAGGAGGGCAAGGAACAGTCACAAACCGACACCAAGAAAGGCAGCCCTGTGGGCAGGGTGGGCACTGGCCGCGCCCTCACATGCCTGACCTCCAATCAGCATGCCCCACCCCAAGCTCAATATTCCCCTTTCGTTCCCAGCAGAAGCAAAGGGCCAGGCGGGGAGGTTAATTCCCTCCCTCTCCAGGTACCTCCCAACAGGGGCAAGTGGCAGCAAATCTGGGTGGTGGTGGGGGGGCATGCAGAACAGAAGCTCAGAGCCAAGCCTGGCAGGGGGACATGCCCTCCTAGAATTTATAATCCCAACAGATCTGGCTGCATAGGAGATGCGGTGCGGGGACCCTGAGTGGCCCAGCTCTTGGGCTTCCACAGGGCCTGGGCTCTGCTTACCCGGTCGAAGTAGATGCGGATGGAGCCCACGTTGGTGGCCCCCACGGCTGTGAGTGAGAAGAAGCCATGTTTCCAATCCCCAGTCAGGACTACTCGCTCATTGTGGCAGAAGAGCTCTTTGATCCAGCGGGCCATGCCAGGGTTCACGGACATCAGGGAGCCTGTTGGGGGCAGGGACACTGCCACACCCCACCCAGCAGGAGGACTAGCCTCCCACAGCCGGTGTGTCCACTCTGGGACAGCCCAAGACCCAGTGTTGCCCATCATTCCAAGTGCAGAGCAGGCTGGACCCCACCCTGCCCCCGCTGCCCAGGCCCAGCCAGACCAAAACAGTCAATTCCGGGCCTTGGCCACCCAAATCTAGAGCCTGGATCTGCTGACACCAAGCTGAGGATCAGGGGCCTGCCCCGTGGCATAGTGGTTAAGTGCGCGCGCTCCGCTACTGGCGGCCCGGGGCGCGCACCGATGCACCGCTTGTCAGGCCATGCTGTGGTGGCGTCCCATATGAAGTAGAGGAAGATGGGCATGGATGTTAGCCGAGGGCCAGTCTTCCTCAGCACAAAAAGAGGAGGATTGGCATGGATGTTAGCTCAGGACTGATCTTCCCCACACACACACAAAAGCTGAGGACCTCTGTCTGAGGCCCACGGAGGCAGCTCCCACCCACGTGTGACCCTAGCCTACCTGGGAAGTGGCGCCGGTGGGAAACGGTCCAGTCAGTGGGAGAGTGGAAGCAGTGGTAATCCCCGGGGGCCAAGTAGATGACGCAGTGGTAGAGCTCGTTCCCTTCCCGGGTGACCAGCTGGCTCCTGAAGGAGCTGCAGGAGGTGGCTGAGGGGGCAGACACCAGGGCCAGGCTCTCAGACAAGCATCTGATACCACCCAGCATGGAGCCTGCAGTCTGGACTGGGCTCCAGGCAGGCCCAGAAGCTCCAGGTAGAGTGGTTCCTGGCCCATGTGCAGGCCCTCAGTTCTGACAGCCTTCCCAGCATCCCCGACCCACTCCTGTCCATCCTCTGATGTCCAGCCCAGCCAGGCTGCAGCAGGGCTGCCCGGCTGTGACTGGGCAAGGACCCACCTGGTGGGAAAGGCAAGTCCTCTGTGGAGGTGCGCGGGCCCAGGAACGACTCCAGTGAGTAGGTGACCCCTTTCACCTGCTCCACCTCGCAGTTTTTCACCTGCCCAAAGTTGAGGATCTTCCCATCCGACGGGCTGATCTGGAAGGGCCAGGAGAGGCTTGCTGCCAGGGAGGGGAGGGGAGGAGAGGGGACGCAGGGCAGGGCCTCCTTCTCCCTTGGGGCCCAGCCTGGGATGGGCACCCACTGGGCCACCTGTGGAGGCTGCTGGGACTGGTTCCCAAAGGCAGAAGCAAGAATCATGTTTCTAGAGGGAGGAGTGGAAGGCGGTGGGGGGGGGGGGGCCTCACCACGCTGTGCAGGCCACACACGGGCCGGGCCTGCGGCTTCAGCTTGCGCCGGAAGAACTCGCTGAGGTTGCGGTAGTGGTGCAGGTCCTCCACAGCGGCCTCCTTCATGTTCACCCCGAAGGTCCAGATGTATAGGCTGTAGACAGGCCTGCGCAGCCAATGCGGCAGCTCTACTTGGTTGAGGCGGCCCCAGGCCCGCGACAGCAAGCGCGTTGGTACCGACTTGTACAGGGCCACCTGCAGGCCACAGGCAGGCAGATGAGATGGCCACACTGCGTGCCCGCCCCCTGCCCCTCCCAGTCTGCCAACCCCCATGATGGCTTTGTGATGTGATTGTTTCTCACTAGGAACTGGACTGAGCTTCCCAAATACTCTCACAAACTGAGTACTGGCAGAGGCCGAGACCATGACACAGTGACTTACTACTCAGGTGTTCCAGTCATTTAATGCAGAGGTCGAATAGCAACCGGCCTAGTCCCCAGGGAGACACTGGCCAGCACAGTCTTTCTTCTTGAAGGGGGGGCATTAATGGATCTGACAGCATCCCAGAGAGGCTCTGGCAGGAGGCAGTGCTGCCTCTGTCCCGGACCAGCACACGTAGGAGCAGGAGGCCCCGAGTGCACGGAAAGTCTACAGCCAAAGCGAACATGCTCATCCTAACAGGAAGCAAGGAGAACACTCCCAAGCCCCCCAGGGTCAGGACTTTTGTGTGCAGATGCGCTGTATCATTATCGTCTGGGCCAGCACTCAGAGGGCCTGGACTTGCCATGCCGGTTGCTCAGAGGCATTCTCCTGTGACTGGGCCAGTCCACAAAGCTGTCTGCACCTGGGGCTCCTCCCAGGAGGCAGAGGGGAATTGGCCCCTCCATCCAAAAATATCAGGGCCAGGAGACCTGGAAGAAGCAGCCTCTGAAACCTCAGGTGCTGCTGCCACAGTGGGACCTGCCTCTAATCGGCAGCGGCTGCTTGTCTGAACACAACCAAGACACCAAGTCCCGAAGGTGTAAAAGTAATTTCATTCCAACTTTAAACACCTCTACAAGGTACTGAATTAGTGGCACCCAGAACTCCTCCTAGCTGACGCCCATCCACTGGAGCAGCCCAGGGCTGCCGTATGACCTCAGGTCTAATGCCCAGTGCCCCTTAGATGCCCTTGAGCTTTCAAGCCCTCAAGACATCCAGTGGGGCTGTCCAAGGGCCCAGGAGCAGGGTTTCCTTTATGGGGTCAGCCTGTCCAGAGAGCCCAGGGCTGCCAAGTCCTCAAAGGCATCCTCACCCCCAAGGGGCCCAACAGCCTCCAGCCTTCCTGAACCACCCTCTGGCAGCCAGGAATTAATTTGGATTCTTCTCAAAATCATCTCTAAGCTCTCTTCTGCCTGAACACAGGAAATCAGATAGAAACCATTTTCTGAATGCCCAGTGTGGGTTCTTTCCAGAAGCAGAGCCCCCAATGGCACGAGTGCAGGCAGTGGGCAGCAAGCCCTTGGTCACCTGTCTGCAGCCCACACGGCCACCAACCAGCCCAGCCTTCTCAACTGACATGCCCTTCAACACAACCCTCTGGGAGGGCTCAGCCTCCACAGCCATCACCTCTAATCTGACAACTGTCTCCTCGGGCTCCTGGGCCCCAACCTCAGGCCTGCCGAGGGGGAGCGCCGGGCCAGCAGCCTGCACACACTTACCCTGCTCACGGGCCTCCATCCCACCCGGCTGAGCGGTCTGAGGGCACCGAAGGGCAGGAGGTAGTAGAGGACGGTCAGGGGCCAGGAGCGCAGTTTCAGGGCGGGTCTGGACATGCAGCTCAACTGTCCCAGCCTCCGCCTCAGGGCCAGCTGGGGGAAGTGCAACCTGCAGGGCATATGTCCACGCACGGCCAGGGTCAGCGGCCAGGGTCTGGGAGGGACTGGGAGGCCCCGCCCCACCCCAGGCAGTGCCATTCCTGTCCCCCCCACCCTCAGCAAGCTCGCCCCTCAATGGAATCCGGGAGCACTGGCTGTGCCCCTTCATCCCAATACCATTCTGAGTCGGAGGCTTGGCTGCCTCTAGTCGGCAGACTCACTTCCCGGTCTCTCCCACCTGCCTGCCAGCTGAGGCGAACGGGGAATCAGAGGTAGCCGAGGCACAGCGGGTTAGGCCCAGCACCTCGCACACGGAGCAGTTTCTGAACATGGGAGGGGCCCCAGCAAGGGCCTTCAGGGCTAAGCACCGCCTGGGCCCAGCACGGGGAAGACAGGGTGCAGAGCCTGCCTCTCAGCCCCCCACCCTCCCGGGCCAGCTCCACCTGCACAGACGCTGGGAGATCTAGTCTCATCTCCCTGAGCCCCCAGCAGCACAGCACAGCGCACAGCAGCGGGGAAGCCATTGCTACCATCCCATTGCAGGATCTGGGAAAACCCCTTCATGGCTCCAAGCCTCAGTTCCTCATCTGATAAAATTAAGGGATCGGGCCGGGCCTGATAAGATCCCAAAGGAAAGCACACAGGAACATGCTCGTGCGCACACACACGCACGCACTCCCCCACTCCAGCAACAGCTACCGCTTCATCCATCTGTATGGTCTTCCTACATCAGGTCAGGTTCTCTAAAACCAATCCAGAGGTTGGTGGAGGAACCTCCCCAATCCTCAGGCCACCTCCCAGGTCTGCTGGGGCTGCACGCCTGGCCCAGGCCCCTCCTTTCAGCAAAGGTGGGTGGGCCTTTCCCCAGACCCCACCAGCCCAAATTCAGTGCATTCAGCACAGGCTCAGCCTTGCAGGAGTCGCAGAGGCTGGGATGGGCCTTTCCACCAGAACCCTGGCCTCCTGAGGCACAACTGGCAGACCGGAGTCCCCATGCCTAGGCCCTAGAAAATGCTCCTGAGGCCCCAGTATAGCCCTCAGGAGACCACACTGCCACCTACTCTGAGAATGTCCCTAGGCCTCGGTTTCCTCATCTGCAAAAAAACTGCATTCAACTGGACAATGTAAGGCCCCATCCGTGCCCATACGCTCTCACACAAGCCATGTCCTCTGCCCCCAGTTGCTGAACAAATGAAGGAACAAAGAGGCACCTCAGCTGATACTAAAGCAGCAAACATGGAGAACTGAGCTGAGGGCCGGGCCCTGCAGTTCCAGGATGGCAATGGAAGCTGATGCATCTCCACAGCTTCCCACACTCCCTGCGTTCATCCTCTCCCCCATCCCACCCCAGCCTGTTTTAGAAAGGTCCAGGAAGGCAGTAGGGACCAAGCGAAGCAAGACAAATCACTGCTCTCCCCCAGGGCTTCCCCACCAGCCCTGCTCACTGCAGAAGCACGGTGACCAATCCTGACGAGCTGCACCCTCCTCAGCGGAGTGGGGGCACATGGGGGAGGGGGCCTGGAGCAGCAGTTAAGGTGCAGCACAGACACAGGGCCACCAGCTCGCTCTGTCTCCCCAGGTACCTGAAGTGGGTTCTCCGACTCAGGCCCCCAGGGCCGGGCCCCTCCAACCGTGGGGGCTGATCCCCTGGCCCCCTGCTGCCACCTCCACCGTGGGGCCGCTGGACATGAACTCTAACCTTCCGGAGGTCGTGGTGGGGCACACTGGGGTTAGGACGCTGCCTGCAGCATCTCACCATTTCGCTGCGCGGAGCTCCGGTCCTCGCCGCGCCTCTGACTGACACATGGTGGGCGGCGCAGGGAGGGCGGCGCCAGGCACGCTCGCCTTTGTTTCTCCTCCTTCCTCCCTTCCCCCCAGCCAGAGGCGCTCCTGCGCTGCCACTGCTCCACGGGCACTGCCTCCGCCAGGCCGCCTGGTGGCTGGTGGGCCGCTTCCCTGGCTTGGTTCGGTCGGCGGCTCACAGGGCGCAGGTTAGAGGTCGCGGCTAATGGCAAAGACAGGCAGTGGTCACACACCTGCTTGGGAAGCTGCTCGGGGCCTGGGGCACAAGCCCCTACAACTCGGCCCCCTGTGTCCCCAGGCTCAGCTCAGTGAGCTGATGGCAGGGAGGGGGCCAGGCACCTCTGGGCCCAAGGTGCACCAGCAGGAATCCGAGCCTTGTGCTCCAGGCCGGGGCCCAGCGTCGGCCTGTCTGCGGCTTGGGTGGCCCCTCCCTCGCCAGGACCTGACCCATTTTCCATTCAGGTGACAAAACAGCATCTGAGGAATGAGGGAGCAGGAAGGAGAGCATGGTGGGCAAGACCCAGGGCATCTGACCTGCTCTGGCTCTCCTCACCGCACCGCGCCCTCCCAGCCTCAGAGCCCCCATTCCTGGCACCGACCCCCCAAGGCCTCCTCAGAAGATGAGCACCTGGCTGACCTCAGGGAAAACGGCGTGGAGGTGGGGCCGGACTGAAGCCCACACAGCTCCACCCGCCCTGCTCATCTCTGCTTTGAAACAGCACTCTGGCCAGCACTTGGCCGGCGGGCCCTGCCTGGCCATCAGGGAGGACACGCCCAGCCTCCACAAAGCCCTTGCAGTCTGCCCTCACAGATAAAACACCCTCACAGATAACAGGGAAGGAAGACGGCAAACATTGCACAGTTGTTGCTGTCTCAGCCCAGGGTAGTCAAGGCCCCGGGGATGTTGCCCCACCGGCCTGGCCTCCAATCCCAAACGCAGGCTGGAAGGGGGCAGGCGCCTGCCGCCATCTTTATATGAAGAAATGTGGGCCCCAAGAGCTGCTCCTAAGGTAGGGAACTGACCAGCTGAGGACCCTGTCCCAGGACAACTCCAACCCCCCCACAGCCAAGGCACTGTGACAGAGTAAGAGGCCCCAACTCCGACATGGCCCTACCCACACAAGGGTAGACGTCTGACGCCCGGCAAACGCACCTCAGCCACAGAGGTGAAAATGCCGGCCCTGGCACCTGCCTGGAGGGTCCACGAGTCCCTGGGTGTGCTGTGGCCTGTGGGAGCCGGGGCAAGGCCGACTAAGCACAGATTTCCGCCTCCGGCAGAGGAAGTGGCGAGGCCTGGCCCACTCCAGACCCCTCCAGCCGAGCTCATCTCCCTAGGCCGCTCGCCTTGAGGGCGCCCTCCCCCCAGGCTTCACCCAAAAGCAGACTTGTAGTGTAAGCCTCCTCCCGCCCCAAAAGCCAGGCCCTCCTGCCCTGAAATGCTCCTGCCCCAGGCCCGTGCTGAGCCTCCCACTAACTTTCGCATCCACAATGGTCAGGGCTCCTCGACCACACGGCCCACGTACTGAGCACACCTCCCCTCCCCAGCCCACCAGGCCCTGGGGCCCCACCCTGGCCTCCAGTCAGTTCCCCAGGGAAACAGGCCCAGACGGGTGATAGGCAGTCGGGGCTGAGGCTGGTGCTTGGCTGCCAGTATGAGGCTCTTTCCTTGAGTCTAGAAACTCTAGAAAGCTCAGACTGAGCAGACACCCAGGATTCACTATGGGGAGCAGCAAGGCCTTGTGGGAGGGGACGGGAGCCCCAGTCTCCTCCTGCCAATTTTCCTCGCTGTCCTACCATGTGGGGCAGTGATGACCGCAGCACACTGTCAGAAAGGCACGTTCAGGAGCCCAGACAAACCCAGCTTGGCCCAAACCCTCAGGACCTCAAAGCAGATTTCCGCATGCGCCTCTGCATTTCATTCTCCCCCAGGGCCTCCAGTCCAGGGGCTTGGCCGGGCCAGGCAGCCCACCAGTGCAGGGTGGGTCCTCATTCCTCCCCCTGCAGTGGAAAGAGCTCAAGGGGAACCAGCCCAAGGAGTGGCTGTCCTGGAGGGACTGCCCTGAGGGGGCGGGCAGGGGGTCCTCCCGCCCTCATTCTTCCCTCTGTCACTACCATACCTCCTCTTTTAAAATGAGACACTAAGACCAGGGTGTCAAGCTTCTTCCAAATCACTATCTGTGGGTCCAAAAGGCCCCCAGGGAGCAGATATGAATTCAGCTGTTCCCCAGGAAACAGGCCCGGCACCCTCTGTCCAGCTCAGAGCTGCAGGATGGAGGAAAGGGGGTCCCTAGAGGTCACTTCTTCTCACTTCCCAAGGGCAGAGCCACTTCCTTGGCCAAGAGTGCTCATGGCCTCCCCATCTCAGAGCCCTACTTGCCCTCCGCACCTGCCACAGCCCCTGAAGCCCAAGCCAGAGCTTTCTCCCTTCTCTGGCTCCCTGAGGGCAACTGGGGGGACTCAGGCCCGGATGACAAACCTGCAAGGAGGGCACCCTGAAGCAGGGAAGTGCAGACACCTTCCCTCTCTCAAGGACATTCTGTGGAGTTTGGGTCTGTGACCAGTAGGACTTTAAAGTCATTACATGGCCTAAGGGCCAGCCACTTGGAACATGAGAACTCAGAGTGGCTTTGGTGGAGGACAGGGACAATCTGGTTACTGCAATCCTGGCTGCCCTCCTCCCACCCCCGCCCTGAGAGCTGGGAAAGGCCTTGCAAGTCACAGGTGCCCTGTGAGTCTGTCTCCTCATCTGGAAAATGGGAAAAGTCATTCCTTCTGCTCGCCCCCCTTGAGGCTCAGGTCATAACTGTGACCATGGCCCAGAACAACTCTGCTCAGAAACCCTGCACCTCACTTCCACCCAAGAGTTTGGTGCAGCTTCATCCCCCAGACCTGGCTCCCAGATCCAGAGGAGACCTCACCTCCCTTTCCAAGCCCACACCCTGGGAGGACAGAGGTTTGCTATCGCTGGCAAGCTGGAAGGAACAGGGCGGAGGCGGCAGTTCTTAAAGAGGCGCCCAAACAGCAGGGGCAGTGGCTGCCCCTCTGAGTAGGAAACAATGGCCCAACAGGACCACATGTGGGGAGCGGATCACCTTTGTCAGGATGTGCTGTTCTAGGGGTGCACACCCAAGCAGTGCTGCAACGTCCCCATCTGCCCCTCACTGCCCGGGACGAGGGCAACAATACCCCCTCAGTGGAATGGAATGTTCCAACTGAAGTCCAATAGACAGACCCAGGCCAGTTTATCACTTACTATGGGTTTGGGGAGTGGGGGGTGCGTGCTCCTGCCTGGTTTCCTTGAACCTTGGTGTATTCAGGCTTGAGTCTCAGGAAGGCAGTGAGGGAGTCAGGACTGTCTGCCCCCCAACAAGCTCTCCCTGAGCACACAGGGCCTTGCAGCCCTGCATGTGTCAAGCTGAAGACAACCCAAGAATTTGCTCTTGCTCCAAGTGGAAATCTCACTGGGTGCCAGAGTGCCCTCCTGAAGCTTCAGCAGAAACCCCGAGGGCCCCCAAATCATGTGTCTATGGGCCTGACTTTCTGCACACACTCCCACCTGGAGGGCAGGGCCGTTTTCTCCCCCAGCTCCCCGAAAGGATGGCTGCCAGGTAGCTGTGTCCCAGCTTGTGTAATGGGCACCAACCCTTTCTCCTCCTTGTTCCAGAGCTACAAGCAGCCAAAACTTCAAAATAGGGAACAGGGAAATGGATTCTCCCAGGGTGAAACAGGTGAGCCATCTTGGGGAAGGCTTGGGCAAGAGAGGAGGAAAGAAAGAGAAGGGCCCAGAGGTGCCTCTTTCAAGCCTGTGGCCTGGACGCCCATGGGCCTAGGGCAGGGCGAGTGGAGGCAGGGACAGGACTCCCCATAGGTCTTCCCTAAATCTCCCAAAAGAAAGGAATCTTCTTTCGGGCAATTGTTAGCGCCAGTGGGGAATGGAGCTCTGCGAAGGGCAGTGTGCCACCCCTCCCCGCCCCTCAGGCAGGGACATGGTGACAAGTCCAGACACCTCTGGGTCCCAGTGAGGAACAGTGCAGCTTCCCTCTCCCTCCGGTGCTTCCCTCCTGCTCTGGCGCTGTCCCAGGCCCTCTGGGCAGCACTGAGGAAATGAGCCCAGAACTCTCAGGGCAGGAGGGAACAGAGCCCCTGGCACGCCCAGCATTTCCCTTTTTCCCGGCTGGCCGGCCTTACAGGCCAGGAGATGCTACAGGAGGTGGAGGAAGTGAGCTCATCCAGCTGGCCCCGTGACCTGCCATGTGGGACCAGGGGAAGCCCACAGCTCAATTGAGACTGTGGGGTGGGCCCCTCAGGCCCTTGCGGCCCCATGCTGGAAGAAAGTGACCCGCACCCCAGGGACTGGACAGCCCTCCAGCTGCCAGGGCGGGCAGCTCCGAGAAGCCGCCCCTCAGGCCCAGCGAGGCTCACTCACCGGCAGGTGGTCAGCTCCACTCCGCTTCCGCCTGGCCGGCAGCCGACTCCAGGGAGGCCCGGCTCCCGGCGCAGAAGCCTCAGGGGCGGCTGGGCGGGGCTCGGGCTCCAGCCACTCAGACCGCCCAGGGGGCGGGGGCAGGAGGACGACACCAGACCCTGGAAGCCTCGCTCCGCCTTCCAGCCAGGCCCAGCCGCGGCACCCAGGGCCCCTTTAAGAGGAGGGGCTGGACCCAGAGGAGCCAGGGGAGGGCGGCGGGAAGAGGGTACCAGAACTCCAGAACTCGGGTCACAGAACTTCCCGGCGATGCCTCCTGGGGCTGGGGGCCTCTGTCCGGAGTGGTGGCCAGGCTCCCTGGGCTGCTGCCTCCCTCATCACCACCCCCTCCACGCCCTCGCTCCCACCCCATCTGCGCCTCTGGGCAGGCTCGGGGCCTCCACGTGCTGCTGACCTCACGGAGGGCCAGCTTCTCTGGACCGAGCAGAAAGCCACCTCCAGCCACCTCTTCTAGCCCTGGAAACATCAGAAGATGTCTAAGTTGTTGCTCCTTCTTACATCCCAGCCTGAAGACACAGGCTAGCCCCATCCCACCCATGTTGTCTTCTCCACGCAGATACAGGCCTGACATACAAAATCCCCTGGTACAGACTAGCAAACAGGACCCAGTGGACAAGGTCCACCCCGGGGGGCGGAGCATGCAGGCTTCCCCTGCTAGGATGAAGAGCCTTTGGGGTGATTCGTGCTGTGTCTTTCTACCCCACTAGATGGCAGGGACCCAGCCTGCGGGGTCAGCACCCTACCCCCATGCCCACCACTTGGTCAACATGGGATGGATTGAATCAGCTTAACGTTTTTTAGACGAGGGGGAGGGTCTGACGGGGAACACTATTCAACCAAAGAAAAGGTGTGGAATTTAGGAGGCTGACCAGCATCTGCACAGGTCACACCCCAACGCAGCACCCCATCCAGTGGTCAGTTTGCCTCAGGAGGCTCAGTCATCTCTCTCTGGGCTACTGAACAGGGATATAACCCCAGCTACTTCTGACCACTGAGAATTCAGTGGTTCTAAAGCAACGTGTAGAACAGGAAGAGAGCCTACAGGTCTTAGGAAGAGACAGGCAGCTGGGCCAAGGAAGCCTGGAACGGGACACAGTGGGGTGCAGACACGGCCCCACACACCTGTCATCCTCATCTGGATCCAGCCCAAGCAAGCGCTCCATGACAAGATACAGCCCTGGGATGCCGCAGCGGGGAGAAGACAGGTGGGGTCCTGCCTCTTGGATGTCCATGAGATTCGACACCTACAATGCACCAGTAGGGACAGGGAGGCAGGGGTGAGCTAAGCAGAGTTCCAGCCCTTGGGGGCTCAGGTTCCAGCACAGGGCTGGCGAATACCTTACACGCAGTCTGTGCCTCACCGTCTCCTAGCCTGGGCCCACAGCATTCTCTGAGCCCCAATGAGACTTCAGTCCCTTTCTCACCTCCAAGCAATCACCAAGTGAGATGGGATAAAAAGGAGTTCAAGACGCTGACACAGAATCCTAGAAACACTAAATCCCAGAACCGAAAAGATCCTGGAAGACCATTCTGACTTCCCCAAAGCATCTAGTACTTTCAGACCAGGCCACACGGGTTCCCTGAGTAGGGAATAAAACCTATCCCAAGTCAGACTGGGGGTTAGGGGTATCTATGGATCCAAAGCTCAGGTTCCCTTTTGCTGAGCGGCCTCTGGAACGCCGAAGCTCTCCCCGTAAAATGACCAACTGGGCTGCTCCACATCTACCAGAGTTCCCTTCTAACTATTCTTTTTTTTTTTTTTTTTAAAGATTTTATTTATTCAGTTTTTTCCCCCCAAAGCCCCAGTAGATAGTTGTATGTCATAGGTTCACATCCTTCTAGTTGCTGTACGTGGGACTCGGCCTCGCGTTGGACGGAGAAGTGGTGCCTCGGGGCGCTCCCAGGATCCGAACCCGGGCCGTCAGCATCAGAGCGCGCGCACTTAACCGCTAAGCCACGGAGCCGGCCCTCCCTTCTAACTATTCTAATCCTCTCAGGCAGATTGGTATTTAGAAGATTCATAAACCAGTCCGCGGGTCTGCCCTGAAATGAGCCCTCCCTGCCTTCTAACCTGATCTCTACCACATATGTTTCAGTAGGGAAATGCCTTCTGGATTCCAGACAATAGTTAACCAACGATTTCTGGGAAAACCAAAAAACCCTTTGGTAAGTTGACCTTCTCACCCTGAATGTAGTCCCTTCCGGCCACACTCGGTCCTTAATTTCTAGTCTTCCTACCTTGTTTGGATTCCCCTGGGTGGGAGTGCCACCTAGTGCCACTTGGAGGCTCTGCAGGCCCCAGGCCACTTGGCCACAGCACCTGCAGACAGGCGTCCCCCCTCAGTCAACCCACTGTAGCTCCCTGCCAAGTGAATTTCATGCACTACTGTGCCAAGAGACGGAAGGTAGTGGCAGGTGCTGTCTACTAATTTTCATTCCCTGGGGGCCGCTAGCGGCCCCTTAAGGAAGACCGGTGATGGCTGGTGTCTCACGGCTGGCATGAGGAGCTACGGGCAGGTTATCAGCCTCACAGAAACTTGGGCAGGGAGCCCAGACAAGCACAAAGTGCCCAGGAGATTTCTTCAACCACAAGCTTCTCCTAGCCCTGCTCAATTCTCCCCTTGCATTCGCAAATGTTTTTTAGCAGTCCCACCAGCCCACACAATTTCTCTGATGCCCCCTGGCCCATGCAGAGTCCTCCAGCAGCTCCTCAAGGGCCCTGCCCAGGCACCAAGGAGGGTGGACTGCAGCACAATAAAGGAAACAAAGAGCTCTGAGGTGGAGCAAGCCCAGCAGAAATCCTCCCGAAGGGCCCTGTAGGCATCTGAGTCAGCCACCCTGGACCCCTTCCAGCCCTGGAGCTCAGCCCTCCTTGTTCCACCTCTTCTTCAGGCAGAGTCCTCCACTCTTCCATACACCGGCCACTCCAAGCCACGGGAGGCAGCTGCTGAGCAGCACAGGCACAGAGCTGGCCCTGGGCTGGGGGAGGCAGGGAGAGGCAGAGGCTGGCGTAGGGGGCCTGGGGCTTCCTGCAGGAGTGGCTGCCAGAGTCCCTCGAGGGTACTAGGAAGAAGGGGCCCTGAGGCCCCTAGAAAGAACCCAAGATTCTCTGAGAACAGAGCTGGGCTGTAAGTAAACTGTCCCTGAGCAGGCGGGAGATCTACCTCCCTGCCAACTTGACTATCTGCCCGTTTTAACATCCACAATTGTTTTCTCAACACCTAGGAGGTAAGAATTAAAACAGTACGTCCTGAATCTCTACTCGCTGCCAGCAGGGACCAGGTATTCACACATACATCATTCTCATTTAACATCTTGATGCGGGAGTTAATAGCAGCCTGTTTACAGATGAGATGAAGAAAGCTGTAGTAGTTACACAAAGTTTAAAAACGTGCAGAACATGTTCAATACTGTCCAGGGTCATGGACACCATAGCACGGAGGAGCATGCTGAGGGCAGGCCAATGGGGCTCCAGGTGGGCGATGGGCAGGAATGGACACAGGGCAACATGGAGAAGGGAAAGGCTGATCTATCTTTATTCCTTTTCATGAACTAGAATGTTGCACCACACATTTTTTAAAATTCTAAACAGAGGCTAGAAATAAGGAGGCAGTGCTGTCGCAGGGAGTGAGCATGGAGCAAGCCAGCTGCTCCTGACCAAGGCCTGTCTACAGGGCTGCTCCCCAAACACCTCAGACCGCGCCACAAGCCCCCATGGCCGGGCCAAAATGGATAACAAATCCGGTTTGCTATTATGCACAGATGTGGACTGAAGCATTCAGGGATTAAGTTTCATAATGTCTGCAATGTACTTCCAAATGGCTCAGAGAGAAAGAAAACACATAGACACAGAGATAAAGCAGATACGATAAAACATTAACAACTGTTCAATCAAGGGGTGTGTACGTGGGTAACTCTATTCTCTCAACTTTTTACTCTGTTCAAAAGTGTTCACAAAAAAAGAACTGGAAGACTTTGCTTTAAAGCACAGAGAAACCTCTAAATTCTATTACTGGGGGAAAAAAACCAAGACCACATTCCCCACACAGAGCTTCTCCTGCTCTGAGGTGAGGCAGAACAAACCAGGCCTGCTCTCAGGGTGCCCCAAGCACCCACTGCTGCTACTTCACACGGAGGAACTCAGGACAGAACCACTTGTCTCCTATCCATCCACTCAGCCTGGGTGTGGACAGGAAACACATTCAGCACCCTGCGTGTCCAGCTCTGGGCTGGGTGCTGGTGTTCGAGAGAGAGCCCTTCGTGCCTGACGAGAAAGGCCAGCTGCCAGCCATGGCTCACTCTGCAGCCACAGGCCCTCTTATTTCCGTGGAGTCACCTCTGAGGCTTGCAGAAAGAGGAGGGCCACGTGGACCGCTTCTACCCCAAAGGGCCCAACATTTCCATCAGGCCAGCTTTCCCACCACATGCGCCTCTGTCCTCAGGTCCAGCAGCCAAGGAAGAAAGGACACCGTGGGAATGCTAGAGACTAAGGGGAGTCTGTCACCAGATGTCATCCTGCATGGAACTCAAATCACCTAGATGTTCACAAGAAACCCCAGTGTCACCAAGCTGCAAGGCTGTGCACTCGCCCAGCATACCTGAGAACTGACATCACCTGGTAACTAGGTTTACAGATGCTACACTTTCCACCCCTCTTGTTAAGAAGTACTCATGAAGGTTCTGTTACTCCTTTCTGACTTATGGGGACAAAAGGACAGCACACCTGAAAACCCAACTAGCATACGACTGCAGAACACGCGACAGCACCGGGCACACCTGGCCCTCTACCCTCTGTCTGTGCTGTTCACCAAAAGCCAGCTTTCCACAGAGGCCCCTGTGTCAACAAGCCTCCTCCCTAAGGCCCAACACCAGGCCTGGACAGCCCAAATGAATAGGCACTTTGACCACGAACCCAGAGCTTTTCCAGGACATCATGGGTTCCTGAAAAGAAATCTGTAGAAGCATTTCCTCTCCTCCCAGCCTGCCTGCAGCTCCTGCTCTAAGGACAGGGCATCCTCAGGGTCTGACCAGGGCTGAGAGCCTTGTTTCTGGAGGACCATGGATTCCTTGTTCCCCGCCATTCAGCCTAAATGTTCAATTTACAAATACTCTGAGCCAATATAAACAGAGAATAAACGTGTGAAAAACGTTGACGCAGACTTGCATTTAAAGACAAGCAAATTACAAACCGTGTTAAGGTACCAGAGTCGTGATGTCCACTCCCCGCTCAAAGCATACCCAGAATCGAGTCCCTTCCCCCCACCTCCACCGCTCCAACCCTGATCCAAGCCACCACCTTCTCTTGCTGGGATATTGTCAGAGCCTCCCAACCAGCTCCCCTGACTCCACTACAGTCTATCTCCACAGTAGCCAGATCAGAACCCAGGTCACTCAACCCCCACTCAGAGGATAGGTCTGGCATGATGGGGTCCTCCAGCCGTTCTACCTCTCTGCCCTCTGTGCCTCCAGCCACACGGGTTCTTTGCTCTTCCTCAACAGTGAAAAGCACACTCTGTCCATCTCAAGCCTCAGCCTGGACTGCTCTCCCCTCAGATGCCCCTCAGCTCACCCTCTGCTCCTGCAGTCCCCACTCAAGTGGCACTGAGCAAGGTCTTCTTTCCCTGACCGCCCCAGTCCCAGCCTAGCTCTACCCAGCCCGGGACACCTATGCCCTTTACCTGTTTCAGTTTTCTCCATGGCATCTCAACCACTTGACATGTCCATGTGTCCATCTGCTTCTTATCTGTCTCACCCACTAATAAAGGAAGCACTCTGAGGTCAAGAACTCTGGTTCTATTCACTAGTGGATCTCTAGCATTTCAACAGGGCCTAAAATATAGGAGGAGCTCAAAGATTTGTTGAGTGAATGAGTGAATTCAAGAAGAGAGGAATCATGTTCACTAGGACAATTTTTGTTTTGCTGATATCCAGTGTGGTTCACGTACTCAACAATGCCAACTACAAATGGACACAACAGTTTTAAAAGCCAAACATATACCACAAACCAGACAGGAGTCTAGACCTTTGCAGACAGCAATTCCACAGATAGGCATTCACCTTGAGGAAAAGGCCTGTATGCAAAGATGTGCTCTCTAAACGTATGCACAATGGCAAAAACCACTGGTGCACCAAAATCGACTGTGGTAGAAGAACCACTTAAAGTGCTTTCATGCAGTCTTGCACAATCATTATATACAGCAATATGTATAAGGTAAAAAAGGCAAGATACAAAACAGGTATATCCATTTAAAAACAGACAAAAAGACAGGAAGTGAATGCATGAAAAATAAAGCCCACGATTACTCAATCACAGTCATATGGCAAGAAGGGGTGGGAATCACGACTTTCCTGTTTTCCAACATTCTGTCGTAGTGTTACATCATGTCTGTCATTTAGAAGAGAATAAGATTGATTTCCACAAGGGTGCCAAGACCATTCAATGGGAAAAGGACAGTCTTTTCAACAAATGGTGCTGGGAAAACTGGATATCCACATGGAAAAGAATGAAGTCAGCCCCTTATCTTCTACCATATAAAAAACAACTCAAAATGGATCAAAGACCTAAACATAAGACCCAAAATTATAAAGCTCTTAGAAGAAAAAAGAAGAAAATCTTCACAAATAATTCAGCAATGATTTCTTGGAGATGACACCAAAAACACAAGCAGTAAAAGAAAAAAGAGATAAACTGGACTTCATCAAAATTAAAAACTGTTTTGCACCAAAAGACATTATCAAGAGCATGAAAAGACAATCTATAGAATGGGAGAAAATATTCACAAATACCTATATCTGATAAGGGTCTAGTATCCAGAATATATAAAGAAATCCTACAACTCAGCAATAAAAAACAAACCATCCAATTTAAAATTGGGCAAAGGACCTGACTAGTCATTTCCCCAAAGAAGATATATAAATAGCCAATAAGCATGTGAAAGGATGCTCAACATCATTAGTCATTAGGGAATGCAAATCAAAACCACAATGACATACCACTTCATACCTACCAGGATGACTATTATCAAAAATAAATAAGTGTTGGTAAGGATGTGGAGAAATTGGAACCCTCATGCATTGCTAGTAGGAATGTAAAATGGTACAGCCACTGTGGAAAAGGCTTGGTAGTTCCTCAAAAAGTGAAACATAACATGACCACATGATCCAGCGATTCTAGTCCTAGTTATACACCCAAAAGAACTGAAAGCAAGGGCCGGCCCCGTGGCTTAGCGGTTAAGTGCGTGCGCTCCGCTGCCGGCGGCCCGGGTTCGGATCCCGGGTGCGCACCGAGGCACCACTCCTCCAGCCATGCTGAGGCCGCGTCCCACATACAGCAACTAGAAGGATGTGCAGCTATGACAGACAACTATGTACTGGGGCTTTGGGGGAAAAATAAATAAATAAAATCTTTAAAAAAAAAAAAAAAAAAAAAAAAAAAGAACTGAAAGCAACGACTCAAAACAGATACGCGTACATCAATGTTCACAGCAGCACTATTCACAATAGCTAAAGTGGAAACAACCCAGTATCTATCAACAGATGAATGGATAAACAAAATGTGGTATATCCATACAATGGAATACTATTCAGCCTTAAAAAGGAGTGAAACTCTGATGCATACAACAACATGGATGAATCTTAAAGACATAAGCTAAATGAAATAACCCAGACACAAAAGGACAAATGTTATATGACTCCACTTACATGAAGTACCTAGAATAGGCAAATTCATAGAGACAGAAGTAGAACAGTAGTTACTAGGGACTAGGGGGACAGGAGAAGAGGGAGTATTATTTAACGGGTACCAAGTTTCTGTTTGGGATGATGAAAAGGTTCTAGAAATGAATAGTGGTAACGGCAATGAAACACTGAAAACGTACTTAATGCCAGTGAATTGTACACTTAAAAGTAGTTAAAATGGTAAATTTTACAGTACGTATATGCTATGGACTGAATTGTGTTCCCCACCCAAACTCATATATTGAAGCCCTAACCCTCAATGCGATGGTATCTGCAGATGAGGCCTTTGGGAAATAATTAGGTTTACATGAGGTCACAAAGGTAGAGCCCCCATGATGGGATTAGTGCCCTTATAAGAAAAGACCCCAGTGAGCTTGCTCTCTTTCTCTGCCATGTCAGGACACAGTCTACAAGCCAGGAAGAGGGCTCACATCAGAACCTGACCAAGCTGGCACCCCAATCTCAGACTTCCCAACCTCTAGAATCGTAAAATAAATTTCTGTTGTTTAAACCACCCCAGTCTATGGTATTTTGTTATGGCAGGCTGAGCTAAGACAGTATATTTTACCATGAGTAAAAAAGAGACTGAACAAAGAGAGAGAAGACTCACCAAAATATTTTTGGAGTGGTTTCTGTGAGGAGAGGAAGAGAAGGTGCCATTAGTCAGGACAGACAGTAAAGTGGCCCACGAGCTATGTTCTCTAAGGTAGAGAAGCTCCTTTGTTCAGGACCTTGCCCTATGCATCCCTTCATCTGGCTGTGGATTCGTATCCCTTAACATCCTCTGTGATAAATTAGTAATCTAGTGACTAAAAATCTTTCTCTGAGTCCTGTGAGCTGCTCTAGCAAATTAACTGAACCCAAGAAGGGAGTCATGGGAACTTCTGCTTTATAGCCATTTGGTCAGAAGCACCAGAAGTCTTGTGGGACTGAGCCCTTAACCTGTAACCCAAGGAGGTGGTTGTTGGAAGCTCCAATCTATAGCCGGTCTGTCAGAAGCACAGGTGAGAACCTGGACTTTCGACCAGCATCTGATGTGGAGGGTAGTCTTATGGGACCGAGCCCTTAAGCTGTGGAATCTGAATCCGTCTCCAGGCAGATAGTGTCAGAATTGAGTTGAATTATAGGACACCCAGCTGGTGTCAGAGAATTGCTTGTTCGTGTGGGGAAACACACCCCTTCCTCCCCCCGCCAACCCACATGCTGGAATCAGTCCCAGAACCCTTTAATAATAAAAAAGTCCCCTCCAAGCATCCCTGCTGAAACGAGGCCTCCTTGTTGGTAATGAAACCCTGGTGACTTTACACCAATGAAGATCTAGGTTCTCGAAGGCAGAGAACCAGAGGGGAGGGAGCTATGCAGAGAAGAACTCCATAAATCTATAGAAGGGACCCCTGAGTCTCTTGCTGAGTACTACACACTGTGTTTCTAGGATTAAGTTCCACAAGGCTCGCAAAGAATAATCAGAGAGCTGTACGCCAAACAATTCCAAGAGCTCACACAGGACCAGGAGACGTTTGCATTTCAACCAGCCAGATGGAAAGTCCTCTCTAAATACTGGGGGCATTTAGTAGACACCCCAGAAGGGTCACACCTTAGTAAAGTAGTACAGCTAAACCATCCAGAGTAAAGGCTATTCCAAATTTATCCTAACAAAGCTTCAAAACAAACCTAAAAGGATCAAAGTGATCCATAAATAAGTTAGCTGCCTGCTAGAATAAAATCTAACACTATTCGACGCAAAACAACAAAATTCAGCATTCAAGGAAAGTAAAACTCACCACGTATAGTACTGAATGAAAATCACTAGATATGTGAAGAGGCAAGAAAACAGAACCAGGAAGGGGGGAAAGTCAGTCAATAGAAACAGATCCAGCAATGACAGAAGATAATGAAATTAGGAGAAAAAGACTTTGAGATAGCTATATAAACAAGTACAATATGCTCAAGGATTTATAGGAAAATATGCGCATAATGAGAAATAGAAGACATAAAAGAGAATCACTTGAAACTTCTAAAATGAAAAATAGAATATCTACAATGAAAATTTCTACAAAAAAAGCTACTAGAATAAGTGAATTTAGCAAGATCACAGAAACTCTCTATATTGCTAATGGGAAGACGAAATGGTACAACTACTTTCAAAACAATTTAGCAGGTTTTTTTTTTTTAATTAAAAAAAATTTTTTTTTTTTAGGAAGATTGGCCCTAAGCTAACATCTGTTGCCAATCTTCCTCTTTTTTCCTTTTTTCTCCCCAAAGCCCAGGAGATAGCTGTATGTCATAGTTGTACATCCTTCTAGTTGCTGTATGTGGGACACTGCCTCAGCAGTGCGTAGGTCCATGCCCAGGATCTGAACCGGTGAACCCCCAGCCACCGAAGCAGAGCACTCGAACTTAACTGCTACACCACTGGGCTAGCCCCTAGTAGTTTCTTATAGAGTTAAATATACACCTACCTTCAACCAAGGAGTTGTACTTTTAGCTATTTACACAGGAGAAATGAAAACAAATGTCCACACAAAGACTTATTACACAAATATTCATATAGACTTCATAAATAATAGTCAAAAGCTGCAAACAACCCAAAAGTCCACCAACAGACAAAGGATTAAAAATAATGTGTGGGGGCCAGCCCTGTGACTTAGCGGTTAAGTGCGCGTGCTCCGCTGCCGGCAGCCCGGGTTCGGATCCCGGGCGTGCACGGACGCACCGCTTCTCTGGCCATGCTGAGGCCATGTCCCACATACAGCAACTAGAAGGATGTGCAGCTATGACATACAACTATCTACTGTGGCTTTGGAGGGGAAAAATAAATAAATAAAATCTTTAAAAAAAAAAAAATTTGTGGTATATCCACCCAATGATACTCAGCAATAAAAAGGAATGAACTGCCAATACATGCAATAACATGGATGGATGGATCTCAACTTTATGCTCAGTGAAATAAAGCACGTATACCAGAGTATATTCCATTTATGTAAAATTTCTTACAAGACAAATCTAACCTATAGTGACAGAAAGTAGATCAGTGATTGCCTGGAACCATAGGTGGATACTGACTGCAAAGGGGCTGGCTCATGTTCTCTATCTTGAGTGTGGCAGTGCTTACATAGGTGTGCACATTTATCAAAAACCAATGAACTGTATGCTTAAAAAGGGTGCGTTTTATTGTATGTAAATAATACCTCAGTAAAGTTGACTTAAAAGTTAAATCATCGTAGCAGCATTATTTACAATAGCCAAGACACAGAAGCAACCTAAGTATCCATTGATGGATGAATAGATAAAGTTGTGGGTGTGTGTGTGGGTGTGTGTGTGTGTGTGTGTATGTATATATAAAAAATATATATTGGGCTGGCCCTGTGGCTTAGCGGTTAAGTGTGCACGCTCCGCTACTGGCGGCCCGGATTCGGATCCTGGACGCACACCGACACACCGCTTCTCCGGCCATGCTGAGGCCGCGTCCCACATACAGCAACTAGAAGGATGTGTAGCTATGACATACAACTATCTACTGGGGCTTTGGGGGAAAAATACATAAATAAAATTATTTAAAAAAATAATATATATATATAATGGAATATTATTCAGCCAGAAAAAATGAAGAAATCCTATCATTCGTGACAACACGGATGGACAAGGAAAGCATTATGCTAAATGAAATAAGTCAGACAAAGACAAATATTGTATAATCTCATTTATATGTGGAATCTAAAAAAGAGATTAGATGGCAGAGGATGGCAGAAGGAGGAATTGGAGGAAGGCAGTCAAAAGGTACAAACTTCCAGTTATAAGATAAATAAGTAATAGGGATATAACGTACAATATGATGACTATAGTTAACACTGATGTAAAATATATAGGAAAGTTAAGAGAGTTAATCCTGGGGCCAGCCCCATGGCTTAGCGGTTAAGTGCTCGCGCTCCGCTGCTGGCGGCCTGGGTTCGGATCCGGGCGCGGACCGATGCACCGCTTGTCCGGCCATGCTGAGGTGGAGTCCCACATACAACAACTAGAAGGATGTGCATTATGACATACAACTATCTACTGGGGCTTTGGGGAGAAAAGGGGGGAAAAAGAAAAAAGAGGAGGATTGGCAATAGATGTTAGCTCAGGGCCGGTCTTCCTCGGCAAAAAGAGGAGGATTAGCATGGATGTTAGCTCAGGGCTGATCTTCCTCACAAAAAAAAAAAAGAGAGAGAGTTAATCCTAAGAGTTCTCATCACAAAAAGAATTTATTTTTCTTTTCTTTCTTTTTATTGTAGCTGTATAAGTTGATGGATGTTAGCTAAAACTATTGTGGCAATCATTTCACAACATATGTAAATCAAACTATCATACTGTATGTCTTAAATTTATACAGTGATATACGTCAACTATTTCTCAATGAAACTGGAAAAAAATTAAATTAACTGTGAATAACAAAAAATATGTAGGTATGGAGAGACTTTCTGGAAAGATATACAAGAAATGTTAAAAATGCTTGCTTGGGGCCAGCCCCGTGGCTTAGCGGTTAAGTGCACGTGCTCCGCTTGTGGCGGTCCAGGTTCGGATCCCGGGCGCACACCAACGCACCGCTTCTCCAGCCATGCTGAGGCCACGTCCCACATACAGCAACTATAAGGATGTGCAACTATGACATACAACTATCTACTGGGGCTTTGGGGAAAAAAAAGGAGGAGGATTGGCAATAGATGTTAGCTCAGAGCCGGTCTTCCTCAGCATAAAAAGAGAATGATTAGCATGGATGTTAGCTCAGGGCTGATCTTCCTCACACACACAAAAAAATGCTTGCTTGCTTCTGGAGAGTGGGAATGGGATTAGTAGATGAGGTAGAGAATGAAAGACTTATTTTTATGTAAACCCTTCTTAACTATTTGAATTTTTATATGATCATTTCATTTAAAATTTTAAAAACTATCTCATTAAAAATAAAAATTAAATTAACAATATATATTCCTAAACACAGCCCAAAGCCTGGAAGGGCTAATTAATGTTCACCAAAATGTTAACTGTCATTTCCTGTGGGTTGTGAGATTACGGGTCATCATTGTTCTCATCTTCATATTTTGCAATGTTTTCTGATTTTTTTTAAATGAACACTTATCTTTATAATTAGATAAAAGGCAAAGCTATTTCCACATTGGGGAAAGTGATGCCATATATACATATAGAGAGAAAGGGGGGAGCTGCTGGAACCTGGATGCTTCTGAAAGCAGCCAGGGACTTCAGAACACTCTCCTTAACAGGTTACTTTGTTGCTAGTTACAGAATTCCTTTAATCCCACAGCAGTAAACACAAAGGTTTCATTTCTACTCAGCCAACTGCATGAGCTTTTTTTTCCCTACCACAAAAAGAACATGAATCTTAGAGCAAGCAAAGATCTTAGAAACATTTTCTTGAATGTGTAAAAACAGAATCCAGAAAGGTTAAAGAACTTGCCCAAAGTCTCATAGCTGATGGCACCCAGAGCTCAAGTCTCCTTACACACTGCCCAACATTCCATCCTCCCTGCCCCTCTGTGAGAGCTGTGCCCTCTCCCCTACCCCAGAGTACAGCTTGCAGTGCGTAGGTGGCATAGATTTTGGAGTTATGGTTTCTTCTATACTGTTACCAAAAGAAAGAAATTCTAGATAAATAAAGGAAAGATATGGGTATAAATTCTTGAAGAGCACTATGCTAGAGGAGGGGGGCCTAAAATGAATGCTCATCTACATTATCAGACAACTTTTCAAGTCAGTACACTCAAATTCACCTCACATTCTAAACAGTCAGAGCCCTCAGAGAATGAAGGTACCACAAGTACAGCAAGCCCTGGTGGAGAGGTAACTCACCTCCATCTCTCACAATCTTGCCTAACTTCTGTACTAAGAGCACCTTTTACTAGCAACATGGTATTGTTCAAAGAATATGGGATTTGGCATCAAAAGATCTCTGTTCCGCAGGCCGGCCCTGTGGCCTAGTCGTTAAATTTGGCACGCTCTGCTTTGGCGGCCCGGGTTCACGGGTTTGGATTCTGGGCGCGGACATACACCACTTGTCAGCCATGCTGTGGTGGTGATCCACATATAAAATAGAGGAAGATTGGCACAGATGTTAGCTGAGGGCGAATCTTTCTCAGCAAAAAAAAAAACAAGATCTCTGTTCCGGAACGAACTCTGCTACCAACTAGTCCTTCCATTTGTACAATGGCTCTAACATCTGCCCTGCCCACCTCAGTGAGCTGCTGTAACTAAAAGGGCTCAGAAAAACTGTGAGGTGCTGTTCAACATAACGTATTACAACCATGCTCTTAAAGAGTTTTGATACAGAGGGGGATAACTAGATGCTTCTCTGGCACAAGAGAAATGTACAAGATGGGAAAGGGGAACAAAGGCGTCCTGCTGGCACACCGACCAATAGGAGCTAACAGGAATGCTTCACAGGTGGGGAAGGCTACACTGCCCCTCAACCCATGTCTATCTCTGGAAACTCAGAAAATGCTATTTGCTAAAACAAAATCATCCAATCACCTCAACTGGGCCACTGACCCCAGGGGCTCATCTCAGCAGTAACTACCAGGCTGTCTTTTCTCTCAGCTCTGGAAAAGCCAGACTTGACCTAAGGGATATGAAGGGATTATAATCCAGCAAAATCACCACCAGAAATTTTCATTTGCTACTTAAAAATGGAGCCCTGAAAGGAAACTTACAGCTTATCTGCCCATGGTTCCTAAATCTGGCTTGTCATCGGAATCACCTAGGGGCTTTTTTAAAACAAAGATCTTGAGCCTTGCCCAAACTTTCTAAATCTCCAGAGGTGAGATAAAAGAGTCCATAATTTTTTTTTTTTTTTTTTTGTGAGGAGATCAGCCCCGTGCTAACATCCGCCAATCCTCCTCTTTTTTTGCCGAGGAAGACGGCCCTGGGCTAACATCTGTGCCCATCTTCCTCCACTTTATATGGGACTCCGCCACAGCATGGCTTGCCAAGCAGTGCGTCGGTGCGCGCCCGGGATCCGAACCAGCGAACCCCGGGCCGCCGCAGCGGAGCGCGCGCACTTAACCGCTTGCGCCACCGGGCCGGACCCAGAGTCCATAATTTTTAAAGCACCCCAATAACTCTGATGATCAGTCAGACCAGGGTACTCTCTCATTTTTCATATGAGATGACAGTGACTAGGTGGGGCCAGGCACGGGACTAGGATCCAGCCCCCCACTGCCAGTTCAGAACTCTCCCTCTCACTGCCTGCTGCCTCTCCTGAAATCTTACAGTGTCCACTCTGAGTCCAGACCATTTCCTCTTCATAGAAAGAAACGTTGGAGCCCTACTTAGAAATTCAGGAGCCGTCCTGTGGCCATTTTACTCAACCAAAAGAACAGTATCTGACTTAAGCCCAGTTCTTTACCAACAGGGGCTTCAGACCTCAGGCTGCACTAGGCTGTCACTGTCCAGGCCCTAGAGCTTATGAGCTAATCAACCCCGTCCTCTTTATAAACAATCATCTTTTGGGCACTGACTTAATTTATGACAGTAATCCCAATTACACAAATGGTGGATGCTAAAAAAAACTACTGACATTGGTCTTTTATGATTTTGGAAGTAGCAAATTTCTTCCCAATGTAGATTCTCTTGGGATACCTTTGAAATGAGTGGGAATTTCCTGAAAGAGTGCGAGCTGGTCACAAGGTGAGTCAGCCTGACAAATGCCTGGGGTCAGAGAGAAGCTAGCTTGGGTCTAACACTTGGGTCACATGATCCCAGTCTTACAAGTACTTGACTAGTCTAAAGGAGGATATGTTTACAAAGGAAATCTCCAATGTCAAGGGAAATAAACGAGTACAACATACCTTGAAAGTGTGACTCACATACCATGCAATTACCCTTCACCAAAAGGATTTTGTGATACACTACCAGGTTATTATAAAGTCCAAGGCATAAGAACAGGCCAAAGAACAGACACATGGGCATGCAGACAGATACCTCTTAGGGTAACAGTCACATCTGGATCTGTATGGCCAGTTGACTAAGTCACAGTTTTACAGGACTGCTAGAAATCAAGTGAAATCTTTACACTGGATTCTATGGGAGGAAGAAGGTCAAAATCAAAACTCAAAATAGGATTTTGGGACGAAGCCTATAATGTAGCATGTAATGCCAATGCCAAGAAAGATTCCTATATAAACAATGTTAAAGTGGGAAGGAATCACAGAGGCGTGTTCCAACTCAACCCACTGTTATATAGTTGAAGACAAAAAGGAACAGACAAAGTGACATGTCCAAGTTCACACGGCTACTGAAGAGCAGGGTTGGGACTCGCCTTCAGGACCCTGACACCCTGGCCACTGGATTCAGCTGAGCTGGATTACCAATATAGAGCGGCTCCTGAGGAAATCCAAATGCACCATTCCAAATACCTTAACATATCTACTTTCACTCCCTCTTTTGCTCTGGCTATCGGGGTATACTGATATTTCAGATTTTTCACTTGTTAAATGATGGCTGAAAAGAAGGCAGTTTTCAAATTTACCCTTTTATATTTAATTTCAACATTTACTGAACGTCTACTCTGAGTTAGGCATCGTCCTGGGCCACAGGAAGCACCGATGAATAAGACAGTTCATTATGCATCACCTGTGGTTCAACAACATCGAAGTCTGCCCCTATCATGTGGCCCTATCATGGGGAGAGCATTTTGAGCAACAACGATAAAGGAATTTGATTGTTTCAGTTTGGTTCCTGGTGAGAACTAATCCACATCACAAAATTCGAACCATTTCAGCTCATCCTCACACTGAGAAGGCATGAACAGCCAGGAAGCCAGCCCCAATAAAAGGCATGAATGCTGAAGATTTTAATAGCAGGAAATTTCTATTCAGAGCCCTTGGGGAGACCAAGGGTAGGTTTGGAGACAGAAGGGAAGCTCGACGTGACGCCAAAGGTAGAACTTCTGTATCTGGCCAAAAACCCACAGGAGATATGAGCTCCAAAAAAAAAACACACTTCACTTTCTCAAACATTTCAACTTTGGGTAATTTAAAAAGTAACAGACATTTGCGCTGGATGAGAACTCAAGGTGGTTCCCCCTTATTCCTACCTCCCAGTGACCAGCAAGTTTGGGTGGAATCTCCAATCCCAGCTTCTCCAGCTCTCGCTCCCTGTACTTCTCATACTGTCGGTAACCTGCATACCCACTGCCTGTCACAAACAGAACAGGCAGGGGGCGCAGCAGGAACAAGGTTCGAGCAGGGGCAGTGTGGACTTTTCTGGCATCTGTAACAAAAAACAGAAAAATTTTCAGCCTGGGAAAAGGGACAGAGATGAGTCATGCAAACACAGCATCAACAGGAGGGCTGGGAAAAGTCAATGCATCTTAGAAGCCCTCAGTAAAGGTGACTGGACCCTGAAGGGATCTGACAGGCAGGTGCAACCCTGAGTCACTACTAAGACCCTCTGTCACCAAATTTTATCAATAAGTAAGGGACAAGCATCTTTCCTGTGAAACTACAATGCACCTCAATTGCCACCAAAGTCACAGAATTTAAGATGAAAACACTGAATCACAGAGAGGTCAAGAAACTAATCAAGGTTGCCCAGCTGGCCACGAATCGGTACACGACTGGGAGCCAGGTACCATTTCTCACCCAAGGCTCTCTGATTTTTACAATCCAGGCCCAATTCTGATTGGACACTAGTATTCTCAAATGCAAAATCTCATAAGCTCTTACAATTCAACAATAAAAAAGACAACCCAATTTAAAAATGTACAAAGGATTAGCATAGACACGTCTCCAAAGAAGATACGTGAATGGCCAACAGGCACATGAAAAGATGCTTAACATCTGTTATGGGTTGAATTGTGCCCCCTGCCCCCAAATTCATATGCCAAAGTCTTAACCCCCAGTACCTCAGAATGTGACCTTACTTGGATATAGGGTCATCATTGGTGGGCCCTAATCCAATATGACTGGTGTCCTTACAAAAAGGGAAAATTTGGAGGCAGACATACATACAGCGAGAACGCTATATGAAAATGAAGGCAGAGATTGGGGTGCTGCTTCTATAACTCAAAGAACTCAAAGACTGCCAGCAAACCATGAGAAGCTAAACAAGAAGCATGGAACAGATTCTGCCTCACACCCCTCAGAAGGAAGCAACCCTGTGACACTGTGATCTCGAACCTCTAGTCTCCAGAACTGGGAGAGAATAAATTTCTACTGTTTAAGCCACTCGGTGGTACTTTGTTATAGCGGCCCAGCAAACCAACACAGCATCATTAGTATCAGGGAAATGCAAATCAAAACCACAATGAGATACCTCTTCATACCCACTAAGATAGTTACAATCAAAAAGACAAACAACTGTTGGCAAGGATGTGGAGAAATTGGAACCCTCATATACTCCTCGTGGGATTGTAAAATGGGGCAGCCACTTTGAAAAAGACTGTCAAGTTTCTCAAAATGTTAAACGTAAAATTACCATATGACCCAGCAATTCTGCTCTTAGGTATATACCTAAGAGAAGTGAAACACACATCTACACAAAATCTTGTACAAGAACGTTCAATAGCAGCACAACAGCCAAAAAGTGGAAACAACCTAAATGTCCATCAAGTTGAATGGATAAACAAAATGTGGCATATCTGCACAATGGAATATTATTTGATACTAAACAGAATGAAATAATAACACATGCTACAACATGAACCTTGAAAACATTATGTAAAAGAAGCCAGCCACAAAAGACTGCATATTGTATGGTTCCATTTATATAAAGTGTCCAGTATAGGAAACATAACTATAGAGACACAAAGTAGATTAGTGGTTGCCAGTGGCTGGGGATAGGGAGAAATGGGCAGTGACAGTTTAATGGGTCATGTGCTGTTATTGGGGGGAGGCGCAAGGAGAGGAAAAAACGTTCTAAAATTAGATAGTGGTGACGGTTGCACAACTCTGTGAATATACTAAAAAGCACTGAATTGCATACTTAAAAGGGTGAAATTATGGTATGCGAATTTTATCTCAATAAAGCTGTTATTAAAACAAAATCTCAAGAGCTGAATTCTCAGTAGCCTGTGCAAAACCCAAGAGCGTAACCTGCGTAATGCCTCTGACTTCGATGGAAGGAAATCATCCTGCTCCCGATGTCACTGTCCCTCCTCCATGTTTGGGTTGTTGCTGTTTCTTTTTTTTTAATGAGCAAGTGTGGATGTCATTAATCTCCTCCATCTTCTAATTATTCCTAGTGAACCCTTACCACTTCACAACTAAATATTCAACTTCTGACCATGAAAAACTTGTCAAAAAGCAAAAAACATTTTTTTTCTCTTTCTGAAATACTTGATGACGAGAGAATTGGTGTGCCCTCCCTGCTCTGAGTCAGCATCCTAGACTGACTAGTCACCCTCTACTGAATGCTGTCTGGTACACTGGTCCTTTCCTCAATTATAGGCCTCTTCCTCTTGCCTTCTCAAAGGCTTACTTTACCACTCCAAGAGGAAGTAGTAAGTAGAGAGAATCTTCCACTCTTGACCACCTCTCTGCTAGGTTTGTCACTTTATTAAAAGCACAGCTTTTCTGCAGATCCAAGATTATGACTCAATTTCTGAGGCTCCTCCTCCATCCCTCATGTTATTCCTACGTGTTCCAGCATGCAAGTCCTAATTAAATAAGTAACACCCAGATGTGCTCCTATTAACTACCATAATAAGCTTTTTGTTTTTGTTCTCATTAACCATCTCATTTTATTCCCAAGGTACTCTCACTGGGCGTTAAAAATAGCTTTCAATATGCTAGAATAAAAACGATATTTAGATAATAAAGATAATACACATTTTTGTATGGGTTCAAATAGCTGCTTACAAGATCAAAAAAGTTCACAATCCACAGTTGATGAGGGTATGGGGAACTGATGTACTCACGAGCACTTGCTGCTCCTGTGAGTGTAAACTGGGACAGTTCTCTTTGAAGAACAATTTGCTCTAAATACCGAATTGTAAAATACATAAACCTCTTGATCCAGCAATTCTACCTCTACAAATTTATCCTGAAGATGTGCAAAAATATGTTACTTCAGAATTGTCTGTGGTAGAAAATGACTAGAAATAACTTAAATGTCCAACACCAAATGGTACCGGCATACAATGGAATACTAAGCAGCCAGTAAAAATGATGAGTTAATAGTTAACGCTTCACTGTAACTATGTACCAGGCAGTCTAAGTACTTCACAGGTACAATTTCATTTAATTCTAACAACAACCCTATGACATAGGTGCTTTGTTTACCCCAATTTACTGATAAGCAAACTGAAACACAGAGAGGCCAGCACCACCTCTAATTGCTACTTACTTGTGCTAAAGGCTCTGAGAGGCGGCTTCCTCAAGGATTGTAGGAAATGGCTCAGGGCAGTATTTTCACAGTGAAGAAAGCTATAACAAAGCAAAAATGAACCATTAAACATTTTTCTTAAAAAAAAAAACTTAGTGGATCAATTGGCAAAATTTGAATACAGTCTATACATTCAGTAAAAGTACTGTATCAATATTAATTTCCTGGTTTTGACCACTGTACTGTGGTTATGTAAGAAAATGTCCTTGTAGGAAAAGGCCTAAAATATTTAAAGGCAAAGCGGCATCAAGTCTGTAACTTGCTCTCAAGTGTTTCAGAAAAAAAATATACATATACACACACACATACACATAGAGAGAGAAAGGTGGGGAGAGGGAGGGAGAGAGAATGATAAAGCAAATATAGTCAATATTTGGGGAATCTGGGTAAAAGGTATTTGAGAATTCTATGTACTATTTTTATAACTTTTCTGTAAGTCTGAAACTATTTCACAATAAAAAGTTACTTTTTTCTTAATTAAGCCTAAAATGATAATAAGCAGTAAAGCCAGTACTCTTACACAAAGCCAGATATATCTGCACCACAAAAGAAGAGCTGTATAAAGCCTTGTAAACATCTAAATCCTACTCATTAAAAGCTCTAATAGGGCAGGTGGCCGAAATTTTAAATTTTAAACGTTTGTCTTGGGAAAAAATGACACAAACAAACCATGTTGAATTATTCTAATCTACTTCAAGTCTGGAAGGCTCAATTGGTTTAGAATTTTTGAATTATCTTTTGTGGCTACCTTGCCACAAAAGATAATTTAACAGAGTGAATAGGTTTCAAGCGTTCTGAGAAAAAATTACCAATCATTTTCATAGCTTTTAAGCTCTGAGAAAAATACCATTTCTGATTCAGTTTGTTTCTCTGTTTCATCTTCACTCAGGGAAACTGGACATATCCCCAGTGGCATAAGCGATGACAATGCCAGCAAGTAAGGCATCAATGAATTTTTAGTTAACAGCTAAATCCCCCCTTAATCAAGGAGCAAACATCCCACCTTCAATTCAGATAGCACTTCAGCTTTCACAAATATTGACCTGAAATCTAAAGTAAAGAAACTCTATCCTTGTCAGTAAGAGTTTCTTTTCTACTTGGAGCCCTTTATGATAGAATAATTTACTCTATTATAAATGTTTAGGGCCGGCCCCGTGGCTTAGCGGTTAAGTGTGCGCGCTCCGCTACTGGCGGCCCGGGTTCAGATCCCAGGCGCGCACCGATGCACCGCTTGTCCAGCCATGCTGAGGCCGCGTCCCACATACAGCAACTAGAAGGATGTGCAGCTATGACATACAACTATCTACTGGGGCTTTGGGGGAAAAATAAATAAATAAAATTATAAATAAATAAATGTTTAAATTACTATTCTTGTGGAAATAGAACTGCATTTATGACTTTCATAGAATAATATTTACTTTCATGGATATATAGTAGTTATGTCTTATATAGCTATCCTGTAAACATTATCAGATTTAGGGACCTTCATTTTTTCACATGAAATTTCCTTGACTCCCACTCAACCAGGCTTTTGTTCCTATCATGTCACCTCTTGTCAAGGTCACCAACAACCTCCATGTTGCCAACACCAAAGCACATTTCTTGGGCCTCATGTTATTTGGCCTGTCAGCAGCATTTGCCACAGTTGATCCCTTTCTTCTTTTTTTTTTATTGAGGTGTAATTGACATATAACATTATATTAGTTTTAGGTGTACAACATGATTCGATATTTGTATAAACTGCAAAATGATCACCACAATAAGTCTAGTTAACACCCATCACCATACATAGTCACAAAATTTTTTTTTCTTGTGATGGGATCTTCTCTCCTAGCAACTTGCAAATATGCAACACAGTATTATTAACTATAGCCACCATGCTGTACATTACATCCCCAGGACTTATTTATTTTATAACTAGAAGTTTGAACCTTCTGACCCCTTTACACTTTCTCCTTGAAATATATTCCTCACTTGGCTTCTGTGACCCTGATTTTCCTCCTACCTCTCTGGTCTCTCCCTAATTTCAAACCCTTGCCATGCCCAGGGTTCAGACCTCTTCTCTGTCTACACTCTCTCCCTAGAGATGCTCATCCAGTCCCATGGCTTTAAATAGCCAGATACTGATGATTTCCTCACTGCTCATTCAGAGACCTCTAGATCCATATTTCCAACTGGCTACCCAACATCCCCACTGTGAGACATCTTAAACTGAGTTTGTCCAAAACAGAATTCCTGACCCTCCCTAACTCCCCTTCAACCTGCTCCTCCCCTAGAGATGACCATCTGTGGCAGAGACTAGCCAGATGTTTACCAAATCTGCCTCTTCTTCTTCCTGGGTACCCAACAGAGTACATTTCCCAGCCTCCCTTGAAGTAGGGTGTGGCCAGAGAACTGAGTTCTAACCAATGTGAGGACCATTCAGGCTTCCCAGGTATCCACCTCCAGGCGTGCCCCTTTCAGCCTGCTTCACGCAAACATGCAGACCTTGAGAAGCCATGTGTTAAAGATGGCAGAAGACTGGGTCCCCGAATCACTGCTGCCCCGCAGATCAGGAGCACCCATTAGGACTTTACAAGATCAAGACGTTAACTTTTACTGTGTTAGGTCATTGAGATGCTGGGGTTTACCTATTACCATAGTAGCATTACTACAATTAATACACCCTCTCATAAAAAGGCACCACCATTTACCCAGCTATACAAGTCAAAACCCTAGGACTCATTCTTAAGTCCTTTGTTTCTCACCATCCACATTCAACCTGCTGGCAAGGCATGAAGACTAAATATATCCTAATCTGCCTAGTTCTCATCACAGCCACTACTCTTACCCTAGCCCAATCCACGTGCTCTCTGACCAGAGGACTGCAATAGCCTGTTCTCCCTGCTTCCACTCTTGGCCCTCTTGCATCCTATTTGCCACATAACAGCCAACTGATCTTTTCAAAACAGAAAGACAGACCAGACTCTAAGTAATTGGCCCTGCTGCTTTCAGATCTCCTGCTGCTTTCTCTCTCCTCCTCACTCATGCCTCCTGCCACTCCTTGTACACACCACACCTTTGCCCCCTTCTACACCTGTGCATGTGCTGTCTGCACTCCTGGGCACACCCCTCTATGTAGCTCACTTTCTCACCATTTGGTTGTCTGCTCAAACGATTCCTTCTCAGTTTGGTTTTTCCTGTCCACCATATGTCCAAGAGTTGCCCCTCTCAAGCACTTGCTAACCCCTTAATTACCTTCCTTTATTTTTCTTCATAGCACATCTCACTATCTGAAATGAATAGACTCTATATATACTCACTTATTTGTTTACTGTCTGTATGTCTCCATGAACATGGGTTTGTCTGTCTTCTCACTGGACTTCAATCTCAACAGTGAGATTTAGCCCCAGGGAGATGAACGGATAGGTTCAACTAGACGTCTCTCCCACATGGTGAAGACACATGGGCATTCTGCAAGAAGGTGATTAAAGCCCATGATTAGGGGCCAGCCCCATGGCTTAGCGGTTAAGTGCACGCACTCCGCTACTGGTGGCCCAGGTTCGGATCCGGGCACGCACCGACACACCGCTTGTCCAGCCATGCTGAGGCTGCGTCCCACATACAGTAACTAGCAGGATGTGCAACTACGACATACAACTATCTACTGGGGCTTTAGGGAGAAAAAGGGAAAAAAAGGAGGAGGATTGGCAATAGATGTTAGCTCAGGGCTGGTCTTCCTCAGGAAAAATAAGAGGATTGGCACGGATGTTAGCTCAGGGCTGATCTTCCTCACAAAAAAATAAATAAATAAATAAATAAAATAAAATAAAACCCATGATTAAAACTCAAGTCTGACTGTGTGGCTCAAATCCCAGTTCTGCCACTTATTAGCTGTGGGACCTTAGGAAATTTCTTAACTAATGCTAAGCCTCAGTTTCTCCACCTATAAAACAGGACCTACCTCATTAGGACTGAAACAATCATGTAAAACCCTGAGCCCAGGGCTTAGCACCTAGTTACATATTACTATTATTAAAAGTAATAGAGTTGCTATTCAGCTGGCACATACTGGGATGGCCACATCAACTATCTATGACTAGTGTCCACTCTGATTGGTCTGTGCCCATATTGTCGTGGTTATAAAATATTTTTAACAACCTCCCTGGTGGTAACATTTTAACTATAATCCTTATATCTCTCCTGCTTTCTAAACCTGTGAAAGTTTTCCCTCTTGAAAGCCTTATTCCACATTCTGTCTTGTATTAGAATATTTAGTAGAGTGTTTCCTTTCTTCTGCTAAACTGTAAAGTTCCTTAACCAAAAGGCCTATTTCAAATACATCTTTTAGTTCCTCTCTTTTCCTCCATTTCCCCCACGGTCCCTGGCACTGTGGTTTCCAGTGGTAGGGATGTCATAAATATTTCTGAAAGTCTTCCACAAGCAATCACTTTCTAGACACTATGTCCATACTTGCCTACACCTATGAATCACCTGAAGCACTTGTAAAAACATAGTTGCCAGAGCCCCAACCTACATCTACTAAACCTGAATTTGGCAGCAGGGCAGGGGTACATCAGCAAATCTCTATTCCTAACAAATATCCCAGCCCATTCTTTTATTAAACAAGTTTGGGAAACACGGCCCTAAATTATCACCCAAGATGTTGCTTTCTCTTTGATCTACCACCTGCCACACATCATCCAGTTACTGAAAAACTTCCCTGCAATATAAGGCTTTCATCTGTCTCACAGACACTACTTTACTTAAAACTCAGGAGAATGTTATCTTTTTGGGTTTTTCGTGTGTTGATATCGTTTCTATCTTGATATGTAATACCTTTGAAAATTACAAGTTCTTCTTATTGTACCCAGATCCTCATCCCTCCCTCCCACTGCACCTAAATCCAGTCTTATCTACCTACACTAGTACTATAAAGTATGACTTTTTTTTCCTTTTCCCTTCTTAATGATGGTGAGTCAGGAATATCCTCCTCACCACCATTTTAAAAAAGTACTTTAGAAGTGTCATTTTTTAGTCTCTCCATCTCATGACACAGTTCAGATGAATTCTATGGTGGACTCATAAGCAGCACACCTGGTAATAACATTGAAACCACAGAGACCAGGGCCGGCTCTGTGGCTTAGCGGTTAAGTGCGCGCGCTCTGATGCTGGCGGACCGGGTTCGGATCCCGGGCGCGCCCCGAGGCACCACTTCTCCGTACAACGCGAGGCCGAGTCCCACGTACAGCAACTAGAAGGATGTGAACCTATGACATACAACTATCTACTGTGGCTTTGGGGGGAAAAAAATGAATAAATAAAATCTTTAAAAAAAAAAAAAAAGAAACCACAGAGACCCACAGAACTGTCCAAATCCTAACAGTTACCAGCACATTGCAGAGCCCCCTCCTGAGAGAGCTACACTATTTCTGAACAGTTAATGACGGGAGAGTGAAGCTTTCACGGGAAGGCCAGTGACAGTCTCTGCTCTCTCTCAGTGCAAATCCAGTGTCCTTTTACTTCCCAAAATTACAATGACAAAGTCACCTCCAATTACAGCGCCAAGCTTTGGTCAACGCTGACAAAATGAACCCTGCCGGAAACACAAAAGTATTTGAGTCTCTCAAACTTTAACTTTGAAATGACACGGAGCAGCAGACCTTGAGTCATAGCTACCAACATATTAATCCATTTTCCGAGAGTCCAAATGCTCCCAAGCTATTTCGAACTAATAAATGCCCTCATGGTGGGCAGCCTGAGGGAAAGGGCCTTGCGTGAGAGAGAGAGGTACCCGGGCGTGGTCCCGGCTCTGCTGCTAACTAGCTGGGTGACACTGAGCAAGTCCTTCCCTCTCTTAGGGCGTCAATTTCGTCAACTCCAAAAACAGCTGGATTTAGATGTCCCTCAGGTCTCTTCCAGCTCTAAGAACCTACGAGTTGGGAGTCACCAAGGTAACCAAGAACCCAATTCTATAATAGAGTATTTTGAAATTACCGAATCCAACTTCCTCCCTTCAAAAGCCAAAAATCCGAAGTGAAAGCTGCCGGACTCCCAGTCCAGTGCTCTTCCACCATCAAGCCGCCCCTTCCAGGAACACGAATCCCTGAGAAAGAGGAGTCCAGTCCTGCCTCGACTCTAGCGGCAGGCACGCAGCCTATTCCATCTGGGTGTTTTGGGGTTTTGTCCCTTGTGCACTTCCACCTGGCTGGAAAGGGTAAAACTGGAGCGCATAGGCCAGACCCCAACTAAACCCGGACCGCTCTACGTGGCGGCCGTCGCACCTGCTCCTTAGCTCGAGGTGAAGGTGGGTGGCTCCGTCTCCACCTGAGCTCTCTTCAGGGCGAGCCCGCGATAGAAAAACTATTCCTCTCTTCCGACCCTGGTTTGGCCCAGGCTGCCCTCCGCACCCCGCCCCGAGGCCGCCTCCCCAAGCAGCTGTACCTGCTCCGACACGGCGCGATCCCGAACAGCAATCTCAGACACCGACACCCCACGGACGGCGCCATCTTGTCTCCTCCTTCTCGGCGGGCCACGCCCCTTTAACACGCGGGGCGCACGCGTGTGACGTCACGATCCTCGCGCTCTCGGGGCCAATGAGGAACGCGAGGGGGCTGTGGGCGGAGCCGACTAAGCTACTCCCTCGGGCGGCTCTCGGCCGCATCAACCTGGGGCGTGGAGCGCCTCCAGAGTCAGGTTGGGAAGGTGAGGGTGGTGGCGACGCCTGCTCTGCTAAACCTGAGCCTGGGCGCAGCGTTGCCAGTCCGCCTTCTTCCCTCTGGCGTGCGCTTCCGCATGCGCATGGAAAATCTGAATCACCCAGGGTCCGAGAATGTATGACCTGAGCTAATTCGTTCATATATCAGATGTGGAAACTAAGAACATCCACGATTCAGCTACTATTTATTAAGCGCTTCCTAAGTGCCAGGCTCTGTTCTGAGCACTTTGCATGCATGGTGTCTCATTCTTACCTTCCCAAGCTGAAGGAATACAGCTCCACTTTTTCCTCCCCTAGGCTGCTAATCACCGTTGCCTTCACCAGACGTTTGACGCTGGAGGAGGAATATGTTGCCTGGTGCCTGCAATTATTTCTGTGTGTTCTTTAGAACACACAGCATTATTCATAAAAGTCAAAAGGTGGAAACAACACAAATGTCCATCAACTGACGAATGGATAAACAAAGTGTGGTATATCCAGATAATGGAATATTATTCAGCTATAAAAAATGAAGTACCAATACATATTACAACATTGATGAACCTTGAAACATTAGGCTAAGCGAAAGAAGCCAGTCCAAAGACCACATTTTGTATTATTTCATTTATTTGAAATACCCAGAACAGAGAAATCTACAGACAGAAAGCAGATTAGTGGTTGCCTAGGGATGGGGAAGAGGGAATGAGAGGATAGAGGGATAAATAAAAGGTACAGGATTTTTTGGGAGGTGATGAAAATGTTCTAAAATCGACTGTGGTGGTGAATTCACATATCTGTAAATATACTAATAACAACCATGGAATTGTCAACTTAAAATGAATGAATTATATGGTATGTGAACTATATCTCAGTACAGCTGTTTTTTTTGTTTGTTTTTTTGTGAGGAGATCAACCCTGTGCTAACATCTGCCAATCCTCCTCTTTTTTTGCTGAGGAAGACTGGCCCTGGGCTAACATCCGTGCCCATCTTCCTCCACTTTATATGGGACGCCGGCACAGCATGATTTGCCAAGCATTGTGTCGGTGCGCGCCCAGGATCCGAACCGGCGAACCCTGGGCTGCTGCAGCGGAGCGTGCGCACACCCAATCGCTTGCGCCACCTGGCCGGCCCCTCAATATAGCTGTTTAAAATTTTTCATTTCTGTTTGTTGCTGGAATACAGAAATACACTTGATATTTGTATTTGATCTTGTATCTAATAAGATGTTTGGTGTGGGTGTTTATGGTAGATATCCTTTTTCTAATTAAAAGGCTCCCTTCTATTCCTACTATGTATAAAATTTTTATCCTGAGTGAGTGTATATCAAGTGTATGTTTGGGCATCTTTTAAGATGAGCAAATGTTGTTGGGTTTTTTCCTCCTTAATTCTGTTAATGTGGTGAATTACATTGATTTTCTTTTTTTTTTTTGATTTTTTTTTTATTTATTTTTTCCCCCAAAGCCCCAGTAGATAGTTGTATGTCATAGTTGCACAGCCTTCTAGTTGCTGTATGTGGGACGTGGCCTCAGCATGGCCAGAGAAACGGCGCGTCTGTACGCACCTGGGATCCGAACCTGGGCCACCAGCAGCGGAGCGCACGCACCCAACCGCTAAGCCACGGGGCCGGCCCTTCTTTTCTTTTTTAAAACAACTTTACTGAGACATAATTCACATACCATACAATTCATCCATTTTAAGTGTACAATTCAATGGTTTTTAGTATATCCACAGGTATTGTGCAACCATCACCATAATGAATTTTAGAACATTTTCACCTCCCCAAAAAGAAACCCCACACCCTTTAGCTATCACTCTATGTCCCCCATTCCCACCACCCCAGCCCTAAGCAGTGAGTAATCTACTTTCCATCTCCATAGATTTCCCTATTCTGGATTTTCATACGAATGGAATCATATAATATGTGGACTTTTGTAACTGGCTTCTTTCACTTAGCGTAACGTTTTCAAGGTTTGTCCATGTCGTAACATGTATCAGTACTTCATTCCTTTTTATGGCCAAACAATATTTCATTGTATGGATATACCACATCCATTCATAGTCCATGGACATTTGGGTCATTTCTACTTTTTGGCAATTATGAATAATGCTGCTATAAACATTCATATACAAGTTATTGTATGGACATATACTTTGATTTCTCTTGTGTATATATCTAGGAGTGGAATTGCTGCATTGTATGGTAACTCTATGTTTATTTGAGGAACTGCCGAATTATTTTCCAAAGTGGCTACACCATTTTACATACATTCCCACCAGCAGTGTATGAGGGTTCATATTTCTCCACATCCTCACCAACGCTTTTCTGTCTTTTGAAAACTATTATTATAGCCATCCTAATGGGTGTGAAGTGGTGTCTCATTGTGGTTTTGATTTGCATTTCTCTGATGATTAATGATGCCAAGCATCTTTTCTTGTGTTTATTGGCTATTTCCATATCTACCTTGGAGAAATGTCTATTCAAATTCCTTGCCATTTTTAAATTGGATTATTTATCTTTTTTATTATTGAGTTGTGAGAGTTCTTTATACATTCTAGATACAATTTCCTTATCACATATATGATTTGCAAATATTTTCTCCCATTCTGTGGATTGTCTTTTCATTTTTGATGGTGTCCTTGAAGCATCAAGATTTTTTTTTTTAATTCTTGATTTTTTTTCCTTTTATAAAAAATTTTTTTGCAGGGAAAAATTCGCCCTGAGCTAACATCTGTGGCCAGTCGTCCTCTTTTTTTTTTTCCCTCCCCATGCCCCGGTACATGGTTGTATATCCTAGTTGTAACTGGTTCTAGTTCTTTCTATGTGAGCTGCTGCCACAGCATGGCAACTCACAGACAGGTGGCATGGTTCCATCACTGGGAAGTGAACCCAGGCTGCCAGAGTGGTAAGCACTGAAACTTTAGCCACTAGGCCATCAGGGCTGGCTCTGAAACACAAAGATTTTTAATTTTTATGAAGTCTAATTTATCTATTTTTTCTTTTGCTGCCTATGCTTTTGATGTCATATCCAAGAATCCTTTGCCAAATCCAAGGTCATGAAGATTTACACCTATGTTTTCTTCTAAAAGTTTTATAGTTTAAGCTCTTACATTTGCATCTTTGGTCCATTTTGAGTTAAGTTTTGTATATGGTGTGAGGTAAAGATCCAGCTTCATTCTTTTGCCTGTGACTATCCAATTGTCCATTGATTGATTTTCGTATGTTAAATCAACTTTGCACTGCTGGTCATGGTGTATTGTCCTTTTTATATATCACTGGATTCAATTTGTTAATATTTTGTTTAGGTTTTTTGCATCTACTTTGTGAGAGAGATTGGATTTTTATTTCCTTCTTCCCTCCCTCCCTTCTTTCTTCCCTTCCTCCCTTCCTCCTTCTCTCTCTCTTTCTTTCTTTCTTTTTTCCCCTGTCAGCTTTTTGTTATCATAAATGAATGTGTGCTTCTCTTTTTCAGTTCTCTGGAAAGTGTAAGATTGGTGTTACATCTTCCTTAAAATTTGGAAGAATTCATCAACAAAGCTATGTGGGCATGGAAATTCTTTGTGTGAAGATTTGTAATTACAGATTGAATAAATTTAATAGATGTAGTATTTGTTCAGGTTTTCTATTCTTGTGTCGGTTTTGGTAAACTGTCTTTTTTCTAGGAATTTGTTCATTTTATCTAAAATTTCAGTTAATTGGCACAAACTTGTTCCTAGCATTCTTTTACACTATTTTTCATGTCTGTAGGATCATTAGTGGTGTACTCATGTTCTATCCTGACATTGAAGTCTCTCTTTTTTTCTCCTCTTAATCGGTACTGCTAGAGGTTTATTAATTTTATTATTTTGTAATAATAAAATTTTAATAATATTATTATTTTATTATTTTTTCAAAGGACACATTTTAACTTAGATTATTTGCTCTATTGTCCATTTGTTTTTTTATTTCATTAATACCTGCTTAGCTATATTATTTCTTTCTACTCTCTTTGAGTTTAATTGCTATTCTTTTCTGAATTCTTTAAAGATTTTATTTTATTTTATTTTTTCCCCCCAAAGCCCCAGTGGATAGTTGTATGTCGTAGCTGCACATCCTTCTAGTTGCTGTATGCGGGACTCGGCCTCAGAATGAACGGAGAAGCGGTGCCTCGATGCGCACCCGGGATCCGAACCCGGGCCACCAGCATCGCAGCGCGCGCACTTAACCACCAAGCCACAGGGCCGGCCCTATTCTTCTCTGAATTCTTAAGAAGAATACTTAGCTCAGGGGGCCAGCCCGGTGGCGCAAGCAGTTAAGTGCGCGTGCTCCACTGTGGCGGCAGCCCAGGGTTCCCCGGTTTGGATCCCGGGCGTGCACCGACACACTGCTTGTCAAGCCATGCTGTGGTGGCGTCCCATGTAAAGTGGAGGAAGATGGGCATGGATGTTAGCCCAGGGCCAGTCTTCCTCAGCAAAAAGAGGATTGGCAGATGTTAGCTCAGGGCCGATCTTCCTCACACACACACAAAAAAGAATACTTAGATCATTTGTTTTTCAGCCTTCTTTTCTAATATATGCATTTTAGGCCATAAGTTATTTCTAAGTACAGGCTTAGCTATACGCTCTATTTTGAGCTATCATATTTTCAATATCATTCAGTTCAAAATGTTTTTAAGGTACATTGTGATTTCTTTTTTTCCCTTAGGATAATCATGTATTGCTTAATTTGAAAAGCATGTGGGTTTTTCTAGTTTTATTTTTATTTGTAATTGATATTTAACATAATACCTCTGTGTTCAGAGAACATACTTGGAATTTCAATCCTTTGTATTTATTGAGACTTGCTTTGTGGCTCAAATATGGTTAATTTTAAATATATGTCAATTAGGTTAAATTGATTAATCAGGTTTTCAGATCTTCTGTAACCTACTAATTTTTGTTTACTTGTTCCATCAGTTGAGAGAGATATGTTCATATCTCCAGCTGTAATATAGATTTGTCTATTTTTCCTTTTAGTTCTGTCAGCTTTGATTTAACACATTTTCATATTTATGCAAATTCTAGATTGCTATATCTTCCTGCTGGATTTGCCTTTGTTACTATTGTAAATGTCCTTGTTTGTCTCTAATAATGCCATGTGCCTTAAAGTCTAACCATATGTAATATTAGTACAGCTATGCCATGTTTTTATTCTTTTTGTTTAGTGTTTGCATAGTACATATGTCTTTTTCCACCAGTATGTCTTCAAACTCTGTGTCTCCTTACATTTACAGTGTATTTCTTATAAGTAGCATATTATTGGGTCTTGTTTTTTTAGTCTGACAATATTTATCTTTTAATTGGAGTGTTTAGTCCATCATTAATTAAATTATCGATACATTTAGTTCAAATCTACTATTTTACTTTTATTTTCTATTTGACCAAATTGTTCTATATTCCCTTTTCTTTCTTTTCTCACCTACTTTTGGATATATCAAGTTTCTTCCTTATTATTCCATTCTTTCCCATCTGTTAACTGAATAATTTCTGTACTAGTCTTTTAATGGTTACCCTAGAGATTAAAACATGCATGTTTGCCTTTTTTCATTTAGGTGAAATTTACATACACAGAAATGCATAAATATTCAGTATAAATCAATGAGGTTTGATAAATGTATACAGCCATACAAACACTACCTCAGTCAAGACAGAGAACCTAACCGTTATCCCAGAATGTTCCCTCAATCTCTTCCATATAATCTCTGCTCCCCAAAGGGAATTACTATTCTGACATCTAGTGCTATATTAGTGTGGCCTGTTCTTGAACTTCATATAAAACTGGAATCATGCAGTGTGTACTCTTTAGTGTTTGGCCTCTTTCACTCAGAATAATGTTTTTGAGATTCAAACATGTTGCTGCATGTATCAGTAGTTCAGTCATTTTCACTGCTGAGTAATATTCCATTATATACACATATCACAGTTTGTCCCTTCTCCTATTGATAGGCATTTGAGTTCTTTCTGGCTTGGGGTTATTATGACAAAGCTGCTGTAAACTTACTTGTACAAGTATTTTTGTGAACAGAAGTTTTCATTTCTCTTGGGACTGGAATTGCTGGGTTGTAGGGTAGGTAGATGTTTAATTTTATAAGAACTTGTCAAAGAGTTTTCCAAAGTTGGGTGTACCATTTTACATTATTACCCAGCAACATATGAGTTCTGGTTGCTCTACATTTTCACCGACTTTAATATTAGCCATTCTAATGGATATGAAGTGGTATCTCATTATGGTTTAAATTGTATTTCCAGATGATTAATGATGTTGAGCACTTTTCTGTGTGCTTATTGACCATTCATTGTCTTCATTTGTAAAATGTCTGCTCGAGTCTTTTTCCTATTTTAAAAAATTGGGTTGTTTGAATTTTTATTCTTGAGTTGTCAGAGTTGTTTATATACTCTGATTATGAGTTCTTTGTCAGATATATGTATTGCAGATATTTCTTCCAGTCTGTGGCTGGCCTTTTCATATTCTTAATGGAGTCTCTTGATAAGCAGAAGTTTTTAAGTTATTAATTTTTTCTTTTATAGTTTTTTTAATCTTAAGAAATCTTTGCCTACCCTAAGGCTATAAAGATATTCCCCCATATTTTTCTAGAAGCTTTGTAGTTTTATCTGTTATATTTTGGTATATGGCTCATCTCAAATTAATTTATGTATATGAAGTTAGGTTCACCTGAAGTTAGGTTCATTTTCCATAAACTTATCTAACTGTTCCAGCACTGTTGCTGAAAAGACTCTCCTTTCCCCATTGAACTGCCTTGGCATCTTTATCAAAATCAACTGACAGTATATGTGTGGGTCTATTTCTGGATTTCAATGATCTCTATTTGTCCCATTGATCTATCTTAATTACTGTTGCTTTATTGTAAGTCTTGAAATCAGGTGGCATGTATCTTCTAACTTTGTTCCTCTCTTTCAAGATTATTTTGGCTTTTATAGGTAGGTCCTTTGCATTTCTATAAAGATTTTAAATTCAGTTTGTCAATTTTAACTAAAAAGCCTGTTGCGATTTTGATTGGGATTGTGTTGAATCCAGAGATCAGTTTGAGGAGAACTGACATTTTAACAATATTGAGCCTCCCAACTCATGGACCTGATAAATATCTCCATCTTTGACTTTTAACAACCAAAAGTATGGTAAAAAGTATAAATTAGTAATTTTACTCATTTCTGATCAATGCAAGCACCTTAGAATACTTAAATTCCATTTATCCCCTTCCTGCCTTTTGTATTAATACTATAATGCATCTTTATTCTATTAGATTTTGTTTTGTTTTCACAAGAATGTACATAGCAGCTATATTCATAAGGTTCCCAAACTAGAAACAACCCAAATGTCCATCAGCAAGATTATGGCAAATAAATCATGGTGTATTCATACAATGGAATGCCATCATGCAACAAAAATGAATGAACTCACAGGACATGCAACAATGTGGATGAATCTCAAAAACACCACATTGAGCAAAATAAGTCAGACACCATAGAGTAATATTGTCTGGTTGCAGTGATAGGAAATTCAAGAATAGGCAAACCTAATCTATGGGGATAGAATACTGCATAGTTGCTTTCCTCAGCACAGGAGTGATTAACTGGGAAGGTGCATGAGGGAACTTTCTGGGGAGATGGAGGTACTTGGGTGGTGGTTACAGGGTGTATATATGTATCAGAACTCATCAAATGATAAATGTAAGTTCTGTGCGTTCTCCAATGGGTAAATTACACATCAATAAAAAGAAAAAATCTGGAAAAACTAAAGCAAAGACAAAAACTACTGAATTAAGCTTGGCTGAAGAACTTTGCTCCATGAAAATGTCTCTAGTTTCTCTCTGATTGGTCCTGCAGCCAAACAAGTTCTGGAAAAAAAAACACACACACACAGTTTTCTTCTTTTGTTTTCCAGAGACCATTTCTGGAATGACCCTTTTAAAGCCCAGGCTCAACGTACAGATGAGAGACGTGAAGACTCTTCCTTCCAGCTCCTGTCCTGTCACACCAGGTCCTAGTGGTATTAAAAGGAGGAGGAAACACTGCAGCTGCTTGAGATAAACCTGAGGGAATTTGTTATGGTCAAGTGAAACCCTCGGCTCCAGACTCCTCTGGCTACTTCCCAGCTGCCTTTTGACATGCACTGGACTAGAAGCTTCCAGCTACTTCTGTGTTGACAATGGTCTCCTCTGGTCGGGTAAGGAAACAGTATATGGATGTCTTGGCATGACAGATTTTGTTTCACTTCATTTTTTCCTTAAGTCATCCCATATAGAAACATACTGGATTGGTGAGTTCCCTGGTAAAATCCAAGAGATGTTTCCTGAGTCTAAGTAGAGATGGTTATCCTCCACAGTGCGGGTTGGAAAACTAGGACTCACAGCCTGTTTTTGTAAATAAAGTTTTATTGGAACACAGCCACGCCAATTTGTTTATATATGATCTTATGGCTGCCCTCCTGCTACAATCGCAAAGTTGAGTAGCTGCAACAAAGACCGTATGGCTTGCAAAGCCTAAAACATTTACTATCTGTCTCTTTACAGAAAACGTTTGTAACCCCTGGTCTAGAGCACCCTGCATGCCCAGGTAGAGAGAGTGACCAGGGACTTCTGCCCTATCATTCAGAGTGAAGATGGCATCAGAGGTGGGGACTGGCCACAGTCTCAAGAAAAACATATGGCGGGGGCCGGGGTCGGGGGTGGATATAGTTCACCAAGAAGGAAGAATATCTCCATGGGGTGACTTACGCTCTTGGACCTTCAGTTACTATCAAGACTAGAACTCAGATTGGAATCAGAGGAACCTGGATCAGGTCAGTTGTCCTGGGATATGTGAGGAAAGACACAGAGGGCTTGCTGGTGTAGGGGAGGAAAAGAATTCCTCTATCCTGTAAGTCCTTCTGGCTGGCCTAAGAATTAAATTGACATGAGACAGAATAACATGAGAAAATCAAATAAAGCTTTATAACATGTATACATGGGAGAGACCCAGGAAAACTGAGTAACTCGCCAAAATGGCCAAGCTGCCAACTTAAATATCATCTTCAGCTAAAGACAAAGGAGGATGTTGGAAGTAGTGGTTTGGGACTTCAAGGTGGAGGAAGGCAATTTACATGGAGATGGAAATGGAAATGGGCCAACTACAGACAAAGTGACCTCAGAGACACATTTTACATTACATTACAGTTATCTTACAGTATTAGCTCCTTCCTGGAACAGGTCCTTCTATTTTAAATTCTTTTAGGCAGTTCGGGGCGAGGTCAAAGTCTCTTTCAGAGTCTTCTGTTCTTAAAAATAATCAATCCAAAGAGACACATTTTGGAGTGGCCAATGCTGATCCCTCACACTGGAGAGCTGGAAATTCTTGTAGAAAAGGCCAGGGAGAGCTTGTCGATGAGTTCAGAGACTGCAAAGAGGCAAGCAAGTACCTGGCCAGTCCAGAGGAGTGGAGGTCATGGCTTCCACCACCTTGTCTCATATCTGATGCTCCAGGTAGGTCGTGGGCACAGAAACTTCCTATAGAAATCCTAGCACAATTTTGCAGAGGAGGGTAATCATTACAACACTCTTCAAGAGTGAACAACAACAAAACAAATTAAAAAAACACCAATATACAACCTCTTATGTTCTAAGAATATACACACACATACATTCTCTCAAGTTTTAAGAATATATGCATATACATCTATATGTATACATATGTTTATATACATGTGTATATATATTTAAGAATATACGCATATATGTATATGTGTGTATGTATGTGTGTATAAAGTCTTTACATATAAAATCTTTACGATCTCCTTTAACCTATGAAATTCTATGAGTTTAAGGCCATATGTGCCTGATTTGGGATCCTGTTCCATAAAATTTTCAAGTAATAAATAAGGTCTAGATTGTGTCTACTTAATGAGGAGAAAGGAGAGAGACTGGACAAAGAGGAGAGGGAGGGAGGGAGGGAGGGAGAGAAAGGAAGATGAGGCTTTAGAATCAAACACACCCATCATGAGCTGCAGACACAAAAAGGAGACCCTAAGGCGGGCAGGCAGGTTCATGGGGCCTCTCCTCCAGCTCCTGGCCTCTTAGAGAACGTTATTCAAGTTCTTCCAAAGCTATATTGCAGACCTAAATGTGGTGCATGACCTGCATACAGGCAGATAAATGCAGTCAGTGGGGCTGAGGTCACTGCAGGATCGTGGCTACCTTCACTGGCCCACGAAAAACTGTCTTCGTGCAGTGGGAGCAGAGGAGCAACTGATAAATGGCAGTAGCTTATTTACCTGAAACAGGTATGTGCAGTTTGCATGATGTAGCTGAAGTGAAGAAATTACCCCAAAGGTAGCTCCTGGGGGACTCTTGGACAAGAGTAACCAAATTCTAGTCCTTCCAGTTGCCATTGGTAACCCCCAAAAGCATCCTCTCTACTGCGATGTGGATGGATTGGAGAGAGCCTATTTTCCCAAGCTTACAGAAAAGAAAGAAAGAAATGGATAACTGGATGGTTTTAATAAAAGATAGTCTGAAACTTTAAAACATGCTCTCTGCCCATCAACTCTTGCCCTTGATGTCTCGCCTTCAGTAGGGAAAAGCGTCCACTCCTATATCCAGAAGGAGTGAGACACCCAGTGTCTTTCTTTCAGAGAGGCTGGTGATGTGTGAGCAGAGTAGGAAGAATAAGTCAGCGTTGGGGCGTGTCCCTTTGTGACAAAGCTATTCCTTTTCCCCACGCACCCTTAATCCTTGAATACTTATTACTATAAATCATATGACATGTGATTCCAAAGAGCTGTGAATGAGGTGAATGAGGCACCAGAGTCAAATCTCTTCTCTACTTTGGAAATGTAACCTCCTTAGAAGACTCTGATAACTTAAGTTACATTTAGAAACAATCTATATCACAGTTCCTTAAGCATGGTCTCTGGCTCTAAACAAATGCGGACAGCATGAAAGATGCTGACTACATAGAACTCTCCAAAGGTTCTGCTCTCTCTCCAAACTGGAAAACCTGGAGCATTATTGTAATTCTCACCTGCCCAAGCCTGCCATCTCAACAATGAGAAATCCAGAAAACAGGGTTCCCTCTATAGAGTCTTGGGCCAGGGCTTGAAACTAACTCTCCACCAACTAGCTATGTGACCCTGGTTAAATGACTTAACCACTCTGATATTCAGCGACTTAGCTGGACATTTGGATAGTGCTTACGTCATGGAATTGTGAGGATGAAATGATGCAGTACAATTTCAAAGCACCTGGTAGGTGTGAATTACCCAACAGCCACTGGGCATTGATTTCTTCTGTGATTTCCCTACTGCCAGTAGGGGGCAGAATTAGCCTAGGATTTAAGAATGAGCATGCAATCTCGGGTGATTCAACTTTGAATTTCCAAAGCAGTTTTGCAAACTGTGGATGCTGGTGGCCAGCCGCATTATGGCTTTTGTGGGCCCTAAGCACTTTTACCTTAATGAACCCCTTCCTCCATTAAAAAATATTAAAAACCATATTTACAACTGTGTTGATGTAAAGATATTAGAATCAAGGACTGGTTCATTGTTATATTTATTTTTTTCTTATTTAAAATAAATCAAAATTAAAACATTGCTGTGGACCCCTAGCAATAGCATGGCCCTAGCACTTCTCCTACTGTGCCTACTGGTCAAGTCAGCCCTGAGGGGTGGTGAGGAGGTAATGCCATCACTCCTGATGCAATGAGAGAAGCTGAGGCTTTAGGAGTGTCTGGGTCCTAACTGGGCCGCTTGTAAGTGGTGTTTATTAGTCTACAAGGGCTGCCATAACAAAATACCACAGACGGGGTGGCTTAAACAATAGAAATTAATTTTCTCACAATTCTGGAGGCCAGAAGTCCAAGATCAAGTTGCCAGCTAATTTGGTGTCTCCTGCGGTCTCTCTCCTTGGCTTATACGTGACCTTCTCACTGTCCTCATGTGGTCTTTCTTCTGTTTGCACACATCCCTAGTGTCTCTGTGTGTCGGAATTTCTTCTTCTTCTTCTTCTTCTTTTTTTTTTTTTGAGGAAGATTGGCCCTGTGCTAACATCTGTTGCCAATCTTCCTCCTTTTCTTTTTTCTCCCCAGAGCCCCAGTGCATAGTTGTGTGTCATAGTTGTGGAGTTGTAGCTCTTCCGTGTGGGACGCCGCCTCAGCGTGGCTTGATGAGCAGTGAGTAGGTCTGTGCCCAGGATCCAAACCAGTGAACCCCGGGCTGCCGAAGTAGAATGCACGAACTTAACCACTACGCCACCAGGCCAGCCCCGAATTTCTTCTTCTTATAAGGACCAGTCAGATTGGATTAGGGCCCACTGTAACAGTCTCATTTTAACTTAATCACCTCTTTAAAGGCCCTATCTCTAAATACAGTCATATTCTGAAGGTTCTGAGGTTAGGGCTTCAACATATGAGTTTTAGGGGGACACAATTCAGCCCATTCAGACTAAAATGGGGCAACATTGGTAACTGTTTAATGGGCACAACAGGACTTTATTTTGGGGTGATGAAATGTTCTTGAACTAGATAGAAATGATGGTTGCACAACACTGTGAATGTACTAAATGGCATTGCATTGTTAACTTTAAAATGGTTAATTTTAACAACCAAAAAATCCAAACAATCCAATTTAAAAATAGGCAAAGGATTTAAACACCACTTCACACCCATTAGGATGGCTATAATTAAAACAAACAAACAAACAGAAAATAACAAGTGCTAGAGAGCATGTGGAGAAATTGGAACCCTCGTACAATGCTGGTGGGAACGTAAAATGGTGCAGCCACTGGAAACCAGTTTGGCAGTTCCTCAAAAAGCTGAACATAGAATTACCTTATGACCCAACAATTCTACTCCTAGGCATATACCCAAGTAATTGAAAGCAGGGACTCAGATACTTGTATGCCAATGTTCATTGCAGCACTAGTCACAATAGCCCAAAGAAGGAAACAAGCAAGTGTCTATCAACAGATGAATGGATAAACAAAATGTGGTCTATACACACAATGGAATATTATTCAGCCTTAAAAAGGAAGGAAACTCGGACACATGCTTCAACATGGACGAATCTTGAAGACATTATTATGCTAAGTAAAATAAGCCAGACACAAAATGACACATATTGTATGATGCCATTTATGTGGGGTACCTAGAATAAGCAAATTCATAGAGACAGAAAGTAGAATAGTGGTTATCAGGGACTGGGAGGGAGGGTGGACAGGGAGTTTTGCTTAATGGTTATAGAGTTTTTGTTTGGGAGATGAAAAGGTTTTGGAAATAGACAGTGGTGATGGGTGTACAACATTGTGACTGTACTTGATATCTCCGAATTATATATTTAAAGTTGGTTAAAATGGTAAACTTTACATTATATGTACTTACCATGATAAAAAATACAATAAAACAATGAAATAAAAATATTTTTATTCTTTCCAAAAAATGGTTAATTTTGTTATGTGAATGTCACCTCAATTTAAAAAATGGGGAGACATCAATCAGGAGTCAGGTTTGGGGTTCAAAGAGGATATGGAGAAGGAGAGTTCAGTGCTACAGACAAAGAGAAGTATCTTAAGTTCGGTGCTACAGACAAAGAAGTATCTTAAGTGTCCTGGAAAAGCATAAAAAAGGAGATTAACTTTCCACCAGCATTGTTGAGCACCTACTTTATACTAGGCCTGTGATTAGACCCAGGGAATCCCTGCCACGGCCCCAAGTCTTCTAGGAGCTCACAGATACCGACTACTACATACAGGATAATGTGTTAACTTCTAGAAGAGTTGGATGTGCAGAAGGAGATTTGGAGGTGGACGGCAGGGCCTAACTGTTCAGAAGGAGATTACTGGTTGTAGGAGGGAGGCAGCCGTCACACGGGGCTGTGTGGCCTCGGAGGGTCCAGCTGTGGCAGCTGGGCTGAGGTTCTCTCCAGCCTCAGTTTATAGAATCTGGACATCCTTTGCTTATTGGCTGGAATTGCAGTGGCTTCAAAGCAGTTTGTAGGATTACACAAGAAATTTGGTACAAGATGAGAGACTCAGAAAAGATCCCATTTCAAAACAATTGACTGCTGCCAGCATGACATTTACGGCTTCCTCTGGATGGGCATGCTCCAGCTCACAGGTATTGGAGAAGTTATCTGCTTGGAAACCTACCTGCCTGCCTACCATCAGAGACACTGTGTTCTAATGGCACCTCCATCTCTCTGTTCCCTTTTTTGCTTCCTTGTTTTGTGTGTGTGTGTGTGTGAGGAAGATTGGCCCGGAGCTAACATCTGTGCCCATTTTCCTCTATTTTGTACATGGAAAGCTGCCATAGCATGGCCTGATGAGCAGTGCTTCAGTCTGTGCCTGGGATTCGAACCTGTGAACCCCAGGCTGCCAAAGCAGAGTGTGCGAACTTAACCACTACGCCGCCAGGCTGGCCCCTGCTTCCTTGTTCTTCATAGGCCTCATCACTACCTGACATGACATCATATAGATTATCTGCTTGTTATTTACAATAATTTCCCACTAGAATGTAAATTCCATTAATAGCAAAAAATATTTATGAAATGAATGCCCAGACCCCCTAAGTCTCCACATGTGGCATACTCAAGGGCCGGGCTCCAGCCAACACATCAATCAACACCAAACTCAACTCTCTCTTTAGGTTTGAATATTCTGTTCTACTTGAATATTTGACTTCTTGGCATGTATAATTTGAGATCAGTAGACTTTTTGGTGATAAAGTAGACACTATTTAGATTAAACTTATATCAATTGTTAGTTGTAAGTGAGAACCAAAAACCAATTTTGAGCATGTTTGAAGAACCCAAATATAGCTATCCAATTCTTTTTTTTTTTTAATGATTATTTATTTATTCTCCCCCCAAAGCCCCAGTAGATAGTTGTATGTCATAGCTGCACATCCTTCTAGTTGCTGTATGTGGGACGTGGCCCCAGCATGGCCGGAGAAGCGGTGCGTCCGTGCACGCTCGGGATCCGAACCCGGGCTGCCAGCAGCAGAGTGCGTGCACTTAACCACTAAGCCACGGGGCCGGCCCAAGCTACCCAATTCTATGAACAAATTTCTGTTTGTTGACATTATACTCAACAATCTCTAAAAACAGTGACTTGCCAGCTTGTTACAGCTTTACCAGCTCCCTGTATTTGTCCTTCCTAGAACTCGTCACAGTTTGTCATTTTCTATCCACTTATTACAATTTAAAAATGATCACTTAGTGCTCTTTCCCCGCAAAAGGCAGAATCCATACCTCTGTTTGCTCACCATTAGATCCCTAGAGCCTACTGCAATGGGTTGTGGGACATGGGAGGTGCTAAACACATTCTTGTAGAGTGAATGATTCAAAGCAATTTGGATGTCACTGAGATGTGTAGAATCATGTGACCCTAAACTAGGGCCCAAGTGCTGGAAAAGGTGAAGCAGCTGCTCTCTTAGAAAGCACCATGTTTTTTGGGTATTAGTCAATCAGACCTGGGGAATTTGTCCCATTCCATGCTGCTACCTGTCTTCCTACCAGTCGTTCCTCAAGGTCACCATACCTCCCCTCACTTGAGACAGCCCCTGAGCCAAGGAAAGGAGTGGAGAAGCTGATGCCCCTTTGTTCATTTTAGCACAGTTCCTCAGGGTCTTAGGACTCTTGCATCGAAATGGCTTCCCTGGACCCTCCCACCCCTGCTGCAGGCGCCCAAGGAGCAGCCCACCCTGTGTAACCCTTATCAACTCCCATGCGACAGTGCTTCAAACCAGATCCATACAAGGTAAGGTGTCAGCTCTAGCCACTCTTCATGTCTTACCTCTTTCCTCTCCCTTCTGTGTCCTTCAAAGACATCCACTCCAGCCATACTCAGTCCTAGGCACACCATGCCACCTTTGCCGGTCTCACGTGGTAGAAAGATCACAGACTTGGGAGCCAAATGGACCCCAGTTTGAATATCAAGTCAGTTTGATTCCAGCTCTGCCACAAACTAGCTGTTGACCTAGAGCAAGTAACTCAGCCTCTGTACTCAGGTTCCTCATCTTTAAAATGGGAACAAGGCAACCAGCTCATAGAGTTATTATGAGAGTTCCCAACAACCTTATCTGTGTGAAGCATACAGGAAGTGCTTGATAGTTTTGCGATCTTTGCTGCCATCATCGTTATTATTACAGGGCTGCTGTCTCTGGACCTTGCCTCTGCCCTTCCTTCTTCCTCCCTTCCCCCAGCCACACATGACACCTCTGGTCAGAAGTATTTGCTTCTTCATTCATCCATTTACTTATTCATTCATTTAATAAGCATGTGTTTATGGGCTCTCTGTTCTAGGTATGGGGGTGGGCATCCATGCCTTCATGAAGCTTATGTTCTAGTGTGAGGAGACATTGGAGAGAGGCACGGCTACATCGGTGTCCTTAGAGTTCAATCCCCAACCAAAAATATTAATTTGTCTTATTCTCTGATGTTTGTTGCATAAGGAAAATCATTATTGAAACATGTAAGGCACTGGGTAGTTCTTAAAAAGCTAATTATTAGCTACAGTCTGAAGACAGGTAGTTATACAATATGAGTTAAAAACCAATTCCAAAAATTACATACAAAATATCACATGATTAACTTTATATATGGTTAATGTTGTTAGATATTAGGAAGTGCAGTCAGAAGTACTGCAGCTTACTAAATTTGGGTTGGTGGCATTGATTGGTACAGAATGCTCCTGGAGGAGGTAATGTTTGCAATGAGACCTTGTGGTAGGCAAAATAATGCCCTCCCACCCCTGAATGTCCACATCCTAATCCTCAGAACCTAAGAATATGTTATGTTACACGACAGGGGAATTAAGCTTGCAAATGGAGTTAAGATTATCTGGGTGGCCCCAATGTAATCACAGGGTTCTTTAAATGTGGAAGAGGAAGGCAGGAGAGTCAGGACTGTAGCACAAGGAAAATTCACTCAGCCATTGCTGGCCAAGGAATGCAGCAGCCTCTAGAATCTGGAAAAGGCAAGAAAACTGATTCTCCCCTAGAACCTCCAGCAGGAATGCAGTCCTACTGGCATCTTGATTTTAGCCCAGCGAGACCTATTTTGGACTTCAGACCTCCAGAAGTGTAAGATAATAAATCTGTTATGTTTTAGGCCACCAAGCTTGTGGTTATTTGTTACAGCAGTAAAAGGAAACTAACATAGACCTAAAAGAAGAGCAGAAAAGTAGGAGAAGCAGGAAGGTACTGTACAGGAAATACTGTTCCAGGCAGAGGAAACAGCCAGTGCAAAACCTTCAGCGTTATTTGAGGAATTGAAATGTACCCTAGGAGAGCAGTAGAGAGTAGCCAAGATGAGGCTGGTGAGAGGACAACAGGGGTCAGACCTGGTCAGACCAGGGATTTGGGGTTTTATCTTAATGTAACTGGGAGCCACTGAAGTATTTAGAGCAGGGAAGCAACAGGATCAGGTTTGTGAATGAAAATCTTACCCTTAAACTTCCACTTCTGAGAAGATAAAGTGGATATATTTTTTCCTGGTCTTCTTGTTATGTGCAATAAAATCTCTGGGCATTATATATAAAACATAAGAAGACTCTGAATGCTAGACAGAGGCAGACTAACTAGGTAACTCAGAGCACAAGTAATGACATAACGGTGAGTTTCTTGGGTTTTCTTTTTGCCTCATATATCCCAGACTTGAAGCTGAAAAAGTTGGCAACAAGAAAATGCCAATGGGCACAGAAAAAGTCCCAACAAAAGCCTGCTCTCTCTAGCCAAAGGACCAGGAAAGGGGTAGCCTAGCAAGACAGAAAACTTTTACTCTACTCCAGTCAAACACCATAAAAAAATAAATAAATAAAATAAACTGTGGCCCCACCCCCACCAGCAAAGGCTAAGTGGGGCTCCTAGACTTCCACAGGCTGTAATGAGGTTCCTCAACCTCCCTGCTGGGATGTTGTCATAGAAGGCCAAGTAGGGAGCTGGGACTTCCATCTCCATCAGGAGGTAACCAAGCTCATCCCTCTCATCCCCACAGTGTCAGTGGAGACCACACAAAGAGCCTGACTTCTATGTACCTGGTAGGATCAAGGTGTTCCTCCCCTTACTCAGTAGGGTGGTGTCAGAGGACACTTAGTGGAGAGTCAAGACTCTCGCCACCCCTCCACTCTGTGGTGTCAGTGGATGCCACATGGGGAGTAGTAACCAGGCATTCCTACCTCTCCCAGCCAGGGAGCATCAATGAAGACCTATCAGGGAGCTAGAACTCCCACCTCCACCCAGTAATAATGGGGAGGACCCCTCATGTGGTAACAGAGGCTGGCAAATGGGAAACCTGGCCTTCTATCCCTAACTGACAGTAATGAGACAGCACCACTTCCCCTGTTGGAGTAGTGTCATAAGAAACCAACTAAATCAGAAAGTTTAAATAAGATCCAGAGTCTCATAACATAATACCCAAAATTTCTGGGTTTCAATTAAAAATCACGCACCCTACCAAGAACCAGGAAGATCTCAAACTGAATTTAAAAAAGACAATCAATATATGCTAATACAAAATGGCGGAGATGTTAGAATTATCCAACAAAGATTAAAATCTTTTAAAAGCAATCATTATGAAAATTTTCCAACAAACAATTACAAACATGTTTGAAACAAATGAAAAAATAGTAAGTCCCCAGAATGAAATAGAAAGTCTTGGCAAAGAAATAGAAAATATAAAGAAAAACTTAATGAACATCTTGGAACTAAAAAATAATATTACTAACTGAAATAAAAAACTCAGTGGATAGACCATCTACAGAATGGAGGGACAGAGACAAGAATCAGTGAATTCAAAGATAGAACAATAGAAATTATGCAATCTGAACAACAATCTGAACAAAGAGAAAATAGACTAAAATAATAATGAACAGAGTCTCAGTAAAGGGACCAGTGAGACTATAACAAAAAAATCTAATATTTGTGTCATCAGGGTCTCACAAGGAGAAGAGAAAGTGGGCAGGATTGAAAAAGTACTTGAAAAAATAGTGGCTGAAAACTCCCCAAATTTGGCAAAAGAAATGTCTACAAATTCAAGAAGCTGAGGAAATCCCGTAGAGAATAAACAAAAAGAATCCACACCAAGATATATTACAGTTAAACTTCTGAAAAAAAAAGACAAAAAAAAAAAAGTCTGGAAAGCAGCAAGAGAGAAAAGACATCTTGTCTATAGTGGAAAACCAATTAGAAAGATGGAGGACTTCTTAACAGAAACCATGGAGGTCAGAAGGAAGTGCAGAACATTTTTCAAGGGCTGAAAGAAAAGAACTGCTGACCTAAAATGCTATATTCAGTGAAATAATCCTTTAGGAATGAAGAGGAAGTAAAAACATTCTCAGAAGAAGGAAAACTGAGAGAACTTGTCACCAGCAGACTTAACCTTAAAGAATGACTAAAGAAAGTTTTCTAAACAGAAAAGAAATGATAAAAGAAGGAATCTTGGAAAGAACATGGCAGAAAAAAAAAAAAAGGGTAAATACAACAGACTTTCCTTCTCCTCTTAAGTTATAAAAAGGAACCAAATACAAATTCTTGATTTGAAAAGTACAATAACTGAAACTTAAAATTCTCACTAGAGGGGCTCAACAGTAGTTTTGAGTAGGCAAAAGAAAGAATCAGTGAACTTGAAGATCCATAAATTGAGATTATCCAGTCTGAGGAACAGAAATGAAAGGAATGAAGGAAATAAACATAGTCTCAGAGACATTTGGGACAACATCAAGTATACCAACATATGTATAATGGGAGTCCCAGAAGGAGAAGAAGGTGAGAAAAGGTCAGAAGGATTATTTGAAGAAATAATGGCCTCAAACTCCCAAATTTGATGAAAAAAATTAATCTACACATCCAAAAAGCTTAAAAAACTCCAAATAGGAGAAACTTAAAAAGAGATTCACACCTAGACACATCATAATCAAAGTGTTGAAAGCCAATGACAAAGAGAAAATCTTGAAAACAGTGATCATCACGTACAGGGGATCCTCAATAAGGTTAACAGCTGATTTCTCAACAGAAACCAGGAGGAAGGCAGTGGGATGACATATTCAGTGCTTAAAAAAACCCACTATCAACCAAAAATTCTATATCCAGCACAACTAACCTTCAAAAAATGAAGGAGACAATAAAAATTAACAAATTCCCAGGTGTATTTTCTCTTCTTTAAATAAATGAAAAACAGTTAAAAATTGTTTAAATGAATGAGAAATTAAGATATTTTCAGATAAACAAAAACTGAGAGATTTTTGTTAGTAGACTTGTCCTACAAGAAATACCAAAAAGAATCACTCAGGCTGAAATGAAAGAACACTAGAGATTAACTCAGATCCACATGAAGAAATAAAGAGCACCAATAAATAAATAGGTAAATATCAAAGCCAATATAAAACCACTTTTTGTTTGTAACTCTTTTTTTCCTACTATCTGATTTAAAAGATAACTGCAAAAAGCAATAATTATAAATCTACATTGAGGATCACACAATGTATAGAGATATAATTTGTGTGACAATAATGGATCAAGAAGGGGAAGGAGGGCCGGCCCCGTGGCTTAGCGGTTAAGTGTGTGCGCTCCGCTGCTGGCGGCCTGGGTTTGGATCCCGGGCGCGCACCGATGCACCGCTTCTCCCGCCATGCTGAGGCCCTGTCCCACATACAGCAACTAGAAGGATGTGCAGCTATGACATACAACAATCTACTGGGGCTTTGGGGGGGGAAAATCTTTAAAAAAAAAAAAAGAAGGGGGAGGAAATGGAGCTATATAGGAGAAATTTTTTATGTACTATTGAAATTAAATTGGTATTAATCTGAACTAGATTGTTATAAGTTAAAATGTTAATTGTAATCCCCAGGGCAACCACTAAGAAAATAAGTCCAAAATATATAATAAAAGATGAAAAGAAAATTAAAATGGTACATTAGAAAATATTTATTTAACACAAAAGAAGACAGTAAAGGAAGAATAGAGGAACAAAAAAGACATATGAAATATAAAAACAGAGTAAAATGGCAGATGTAAATTCTGCCTTATCAGTAACTACATGAAATGTAAATGAACTTAAAACTCTAATTAAAAGGCAAAGATGGGCAGAATGGATAAATAAACATGATCTCACTATATACTGTATGATAGGCTGAATAATAGCCCTCCAAAGACGTCCATGTCTTAATCTCTGGAACCTGAGATATCATCTTATATGGCAAAAGAGACTTCAAGTGTGATTAAGAATCCTGAGATAGGGAGATTATCTTGATTTATGTGGTTGAACCCACTGTAATCACGAGGGAGGCAGAGGATTACAATAAGTAGTAGGAGATATGACAACAGAAGCAAGATGTTGTGGTGATGTGAGGGAGAGGTCACAAGCCAAGAAATGCAAGCAGTCACTAGAAACTAAAAAAGGCAAGGAAACAAATTCTCCCCTCAGAGCTTCCAAAAGGAACCAGCCTTGCTGACACCTAGAATTTAGCCCATTGAAACTGATTTTAGACTTCTGACATTCAGAACTATAAGAGGATAAATTTGTGTTGTTTTAAGCCACTAAATTTATGGTAACTTATTATAGAAGCAATAGAAAACTAATACATGCTGTTAACCAGAGACACACTTTAGAATCAAAGCCCAAATACATTGAAAAGTAAAAGGATGGAAAAAGGTATACCAGGCAAATAGTAACCTAAAGAAAACTAGAGTGGCTATAGTAATGTCAAATAAAATAGTCCTTATTTTTTTTTTTTTTTTTCCCCCCAAAGCCCTAGCAGATAGTTGTATGTCATAGTTGCACATTCTTCTAGTTGCTGTATGTGGGACGCAGCCTCAGCATGGCCGGAGAAGTGGTGCGTCAGTGCGTGCCTGGGATCTGAACTCCGGCCTCCAGTAGTGGAGCGCGTGCACTTAACCCCTAAGCCACAGGGCCGGCCCACAAATAAAATAGTCTTTAAGACAAAAATTGTTACTAGAGTCAAGAAGGACATTTCGTAATGATAATAGGGTCAATCCATCAAGAAGATATAATAATTATGAAAATATATGCACCTAACAACAGAGCCCCAAAATACATGAAGCAAAAACTGACAGAACTGAAGGGAGAACTAGACAATTCAATAATAATAGTTGGAGGGGCCAGCCCCGTGGCTTGGTGGTTAAGTGAGCGCGCTCCACTGCTGGCGACCCGGGTTCGGATCCCGGGCTCGCACCGTCGCGCTGCTTCTCCGGCCATGCTGAGGCCGCGTCCCACGGGCAGCAACCAGAAGGATGTGCAGCTATGACACACAACTATCTACTGGGGCTTTGGGGGGAAAAAATAAATAAATAAAATCTTTAAAAAAAAAAAATAATAATAATAGTTGGAGACTTCAATAATCTATTTTTAAGATTTTATTTATTTTTTATTTTTTTATTTTTTCCCCCCAAAGCCCCAGTGGATAGTTGTGTGTCGTAGCTGCACATCCTTCTAGTTGCTGTATGTGGGACTCGGCCTCAGGATGAACGGAGAAGCGGTGCCTCGATGCGCACCTGGGATCCGAACCCGGGCCACCAGCATCACAGCGCACGCACTTAACCACCAAGCCACAGGGCCGGCCCACAATAATCTATTTTTAAAAATGGATAGAGTAACACGTAACAACCTGGATAAATCTCCAGACAATTATGCTGAGTAAAAACGCTAGTCTCAAAAGGTTACATATTATATGATTCCATTTCTTAAAATTGAGCCTCAGGGCTGCTGCTGCCTTTATTTATTTATTTTTCCCCCAAAGCCCCAGTAGATAGTTGTATGTCATAGGTGCACATCCTTCTAGTTGCTGTACGTGGGACGCGGCCTCAGCATGGCCGGAGAAGCGGTGCGTCGGTGCATGCCCGGGATCCGAACCCGGGCCGCCAGCAGCGGAGCGTGCACACTTAACCGCTAAGCCACGGGGCCGGCCCTATGATTCCATTTCTACAACATTCTTTAGAAGACAAATTTACGGTAAAAATGAACAGATTAGTGGTTGCCAGAGGTTAAGGAGAGGGTGGGGCTGGGAGGAAAATTTGTGTGGTTCTAAAAGGGCTTCATGAGGGATCTTTGTGGTGATAGAAATGTCCTGTATCTTGATAGAAATTGTCTTAGTCTGTTCAGGCTGCTATAACAAAATACCACAGACTGGGTAAATTATAAACATCAGAAATTTACTTCTCATGGTTCTGGAGGCTGGGAAGTCCAAGATCAAGGTGTCAGCACAGTTAGATGAGAGTCCTCTTCTGGGTTGCAGACTTCTGGCTGTATCCTCACATAGCGAAAGTGGCTAGAGATCCTTCCGGAGCCTCTTTTATAAGGAACTGATCCTATTCATGAGGGCTCCACTCTCATGACTTAAACACCTCCCAAAGGCCACACCTCCTAATACCACCATCTTTGGGAATTAGGATTTCAAAATAAGAATTTGGGGGGGACATATTCAGACCATAGCAGAAATGTACTGTATCCTGGCTGTATCAATGTCAATATTGTTGTGATATTGTAGTTTTGCAAGATGTTACCATTGAGAGAAACTGGGTAAAGGGTATACCAGGCTCCCTCTGTATTATTTCCTACGAGTGCATGTGAATCTACAATTATCTCAAAATAAAAAGTTTAATTAAAAAAATCTCATTGTGGCTGCTATGTAGAGTTGGATTGTGGGGAGCAAGAGTGGCTGAGGGTAGATCCCTCTTGTTTGAACCTTTCATTTTAAAGATGAGAGGTCATGTGACTTTTTGAAGTTCACAGGTCAGCAAGTGAAATGACTGGGCTGGCTACTCCAATCTGACTCCCAGGCTACTCATTTCACCCAGATTGTCCAGTGTTTTCCAGCTCGACTTTTACGACTCCTGTGCCTTCCACAGCATACCGGGACAATGTGAGTACTGAAGAGTAACAATGGAACTCTGTTGCTGGTAACTCAATCCAGAGCTAAGGGGGAGGGGCATGATAGGAATGCCAAAGGCATTTAACCCCATTCAGCAAACACAAGTTTGCTTACATTATGTTGACAGAAAGTAATTCAGGAACTTTAAAATCTGAGTAATTTGCAGCATGCAGTCCCTGAAAGAAATTCCAAGGGTTCCTGCTGAGATTTTCATTTCTGTGACTTTGAAGCTGGGGCCAGAAACACTGGCAAAGACAGATAACTTGTTCAGCAAAGCAGATTTTTAAAAGGATTTCTTACGTCTTGTGCTGTTCATAAGATTATATCTCAGATAGAGCAAGTTTTTGGCTACTTCTGTTCATAATTGTTATCAATTTTGTTTTCTTATTTACACTTTGTGGTAGATTGAATTATTGCCCATTTGTCCCCATTCTTCATAACCTCCGGATATTATAGCTATGCTCTTTCCCATGTGGCTCTGCAATTCTTCCCACTATGGGGAGAATATTTTTCCCTGCACTGTTGATGTTCCGCTTGGCCATGTGACTTGCTCTGGTCAATGGAATGTTTAGGGATCTGAGGAGAGCAGAGGCCTAAAATGTGCTTGTGTGGTTTGGCTTGGTTCTCTTGTTCTGGGGATCTGTTGGTGCAAGGAACATGAGAGACCCTTGAAGCAGACCTGAACCTAAACTGCCAGACTCAGCTGCCCTGAAGTCTGAAGCTGGGCCACTGAGTCGAGCCCACTCTAGATCAGCCAAACCACAGACTACCTGCAGACCCATGAGCATGAGAATAAATGCTCACTGTCGTCCTCCACTGAATTTGGGGTAGTTTGTTATGCAGGAATATTGCAACGATAGCTCATTAATACACACTAAAAATGCACTTCTAATTTAGATTTTGTACATACAATGTGAGAATAAACAGTTTATATTCTATTTTTACAGTTTTTCTTTCCGAAGGAACTCTTTAAAAATGTATAATTTTTTTTATTTTGCTCATCGTTATTTCAGTCTTGTCTTAATCTTGCCAAGAATCTTATTAACACTTTGAGATAGCCAGTTCTTTAGAAGCAAGTTCCTCTGAGTTTTGGAGTTGACAGATGTATCACTTACTTCATCATACCCGCCTGGAGCATCATACGGAAATGAGGAAATCTGCTAAATGAGGATGTAGCCTCCTATTTCTAAAGTTCTTTTCCTTCCAAAGCCAAGAAGAGGTATCAAGACTTTGACATCTTTGCTCTAATTGATGTGCTTATGTTCATAATCCTTAATTGGGGAATCCTTTTCCAAAAGAAACCAATTTGGCCTTTGCCTTTCTGAAACAGAGGTCTCCAGACAATTCCAGGTCTCCTCCAATAGACTACACCATCTCGGAGTTCCTATTGATGAAGAAATTCTCCAATTACCTTTCTATGAAGGTCTACTCTATAGCAATGAAAAGAAATGACCCAGATCTATGTATGTCAACCTGAGTAAATCTCAAAAATAAAATGTCGATTGAAAATAACCAAGATGCTAAATGATACATACTAGGTATTTGATTTGTGTACTTTTAAAAAAAAATACATATCCTTTCTGCCTGTGGACTCCACTGAGTAAGCATCATTCAAGTCTCCCCTCCCGCTGCCGTCATGTCCAAGTCCGTCTCCTGAAAACTGGGACAGCTGTGGAAGCTCTTCCTGGGAGGGTTGAGCTTTGAAACAACCAATGAGAGTCTAAGGAGCCATTCTGAGCAATGGGGAATGCTCATGGACTGTGTAGTAAGGAGAGCTCCAGACACCAAATGCTTCAGGGGCTTTGGGGTTGTCACATACGCCACCGTGGAGGCGGTGGATGCAGCCATGAATGCAAGGCCACACATGAAGTGGAGGGAAGAGTTGTGAAACCAAAGAGGGCTGTTTCAAGAGAAGATTCTCAAAGACTGGGCGCCCACTTCACTGTGAAAAAGGTTTTTATTGGTGGCACTAAAGAAGACACGGAAGAATATCACCTAAGAGATTGTTTTTAACAATATGGGAAAATTGAAGTAATTGAAATCATGACCAGCCAAGGCAGTGGCAAGAAGAGAGGCTTTACTTTTGTGACCCTGAATGACCATGACATCGTAGACAAACTGTAATTCATAAATACCATACTATGAATGGCCAAAACTGTGGGGTGAAGAAAGCCCCATCTAAGCAAGAGATGGCTTGTGCTTCATCCAAAGAGGTCGAAGTCGTTCTGGAAACTTTGGTGGTGGTCATGGAGGTGGTTTTGGTGGGAATGGCAACTTTGATCGTGGTTGAGGTGACTTTGGTGGAGCCCATGTGGTGGTGGGTATGGTGGCAGTGGAGATGGCTATAATAAATTTGCTAATGATGAAAGCAGTTTTGGAGGTGGCGGAGGCTACAACGATTTCGGCAGTTACAACAATCAATCTTCAAATTCTGGACCCATGAAAAGAGAAGACTTTGGAGGCAGAAGCTCTGGCCTCTATGGTGGTGGAGGCCAATACTTTGCCAAACCATGACACCAAGGTGAATGGCAGTTCCAGCAGTAGCTCTGGCAGTGGCAGAAGGTTTAAACTACTGCCAGGAAACAAAGCTTAGCAGGACAGGAGAGCCAGAGAAGTGGCAGGGAAGTTACAGGTTACACAGATTTGTGAACTCAGCCAAGCACAAGGGTGGCAGGGCGTAGCTGCTACAAAGAAGACATGTTTTAGCCAATATTCATGTGTATGGGCAAAAAACTTGAGGGCTGTATTTGTGACTAATTGTATAACAGGTTATTTTGTTTCTGTTTTTTTTTTTTTAATCCCCAGTTCATATTCTTTATAATTTTATTTATTTATTTCTTTTTCCCCCAAAGCCCCAGTAGATAGTTGTATATCATAGTTGCACATCCTTCTAGTTGCTGTATGTGGGACACAGCCTCAGCGTGGCCGGAGAAGCAGTGCCTCAGTGCGCGCCTGGGATCCAAACCCGGGCCGCCAGCAGTGGAGCGCGCGCATTTAACCGCTAAGCCACGGGGCCGGCCCCTGTTTCTGTTTTGTGTAAAGAGCAAAGCATTCCAGCAAAGGGGTTTAATATAGACTTTTTTTTTTTGCACCTGTGCTGTTGATTGCTTAAATGCAATAGTCTGATCATGATGCTGAATAAATGTGTCTTAAAAAAACCATAATGTCATAAGTTGCTTATGGAAAGAGACAGAGAGGAAGCAGGGCAGTGAGGGACAGAGACAGGGCAGTCAGGGACAGATACTAACCTGATAGTGGCCTTCTCTAGGGAGTGGAGGGGAGGGATGCAGCAGGGACTGATGGTTTATTGGGACTTTGGTGACATCTGTAATGTTTTATTTCTTTTAAACATGACTGGAAGTAAACTGAACAATGTTAATCCTTGTTCATTTTGGGTGGTGGAAATATGGGTACTTGTTATGTTGTTCTTTCCTCTTTTCTGCAACTTTTATACTTCTTTAAAAAAACAGTCTTTCAACCTATCCCCACAGCACTCTATCTGTATCATAAAACTTGCCAGTCTGCCTCCTCTCAGTTCCTGACCCATGTGTCTGTCTCCTCCACCTGCCCATGACCTTCCAGAGTGGCCTGATAGCTTGGTGCCCCATGGTGCCTGGGTGAGCCATGATACATGATCTGTTCAATAAGTAGTGACTGAGCAACTACGTGTCCAGGCTGTGCAAGGGGCTGGGGATGGCAATCAAGACCTTGCCCTCCTGAAGCTCACAGGGTAGCTGGGGGATCCAGATGAGTGAGCAGGCAGTTCAGAGGGTGGGCAGTGCCGGGGCTGAGGAAGCATTTAAGAGGGTCCGGAAGAGGGAAGGGAGTGGTGGGGAAGAAAGGGAAGGGGCTGGGGAAAGCCTCCAGGGATCTGAAGGAGAAGTGGTGGCAGTCAAATGAAGGGATGGGAGAAAGAATATTTCCAGCCAAGGGTAAGCTTCAAGGCAAGAGACAGCATGGAGGATTCGAGGAACCAGAAGAAATTCAGAGTTGTGGAGCGCCACAGGGAAATGGGGCTAGAGGGGAAGGCGTGGGTGGAGATGTTGGGTTTGGTGGCACAGGTCCTCCTGGTCAGGAGACTGGGGCTCTACCACTGACTACACAGGCGCATCACTTAATCTGTCTTTAAGCCTCAGTTTCCTCATCCACAAAATGGGGATTAAAAACAATATCTACCTCATCAAGTTGTGAAGATTCAAGGAGGTAATTAACAGAAAATGCCTGGCTCTTGGTCAGGGCTCAATAAATGCTAGTTATTACCTTTATTTTGGGGTGAGGGGAAAGCCACGGAGGAATTTAAGGGGTGCTTCTGACAAGCGCGAAATTGTGTTTTACAAAGACCACTTAGGCAGACAGCAGTAGGGGAAGAGCATGAGGGGCGCCCACGCTCACCAGCTGCTGCAATACCTTGGGATATTTGCCCCTGTGTTTGCATTATTTCAGGGACCATTTCACCATCAAGAGTCTGAGATTAAAAAGGCAAAAGAAAAGGGGAAAAAATTCCCAAGACGATTTCTATCCACGCGAGCCTCCGCCCTCACCAGCCCCGCAGTCACGAGCCTCTCCAGGGATGCGGGCTCCTGGGCGGGGCGCGCCTACTTCCGTTTCAGGTAGGCGATCCCACCAAACACGGCTTCACAGGTGGGAAACTCCTCGGCTGGCCTCGCCCCGCCTGTGAGCTGCAGCCAATCAGACGGCGCGAGGCCAGCAGTGGGTGTGGTTGCACCCGGAGCTGGGTGGAGCCAGACACCAGAAAAGTGCCCAGTTCTACCTTCCGCGCCTGGGCAGCCACAGCCAGGTCCCCTGAAGGGTAGCTGAAGGAAGAATTAAGAGGTCTTCAAGTATTCTGAGTCGGTGGGATGAAGAGGACTTGGGCAGGCCTGCAACAAGATCTGTGAATGAAAGCAGCAGTTCATTCACCCATGAAGTGTTTACTGAGCTCCTACCATGTATATCAGGGACTGTTTTAGGTGCCTGAGGGGCCAAAAGGGACCAGAGTGAATAAAACAAAGTCCCTGACCTCAAGGAGCTTACATCACAGTGATGAACACATAGAAGGAGGTGGTGGTAAGCGCCATAAAATATAAAACGTTGTAAGGAGGATATAGAATGGGAGGGGATACATGTAGGAAGTGATCTGGGGAGGCAAAGATCTGAAGAAAGTGCCTGAAGGAACCATGTAGAAATGTGGGAGAAGAGTATTCTGGGCACAGGCGACAGCAAGTGAACATGTCATAAGGGAGGAGCATGCCTGGTCTGTTCAAGGAACCGCGAAGATCGGTGTGGAAGTTCTATTCAAATTGCTTCTATCTCCTCAGTGAAATGTGAAGCAAAGCTATCAGCTGACAGTGAGGAGGGAGAAGACACTGGAGGTTTGAGAAAGATGTTATAAAAAACTCACCTATGACCCTGGAAGTTGCTGGAAGAATTGGGAATCTTCTGGAACATTTCTTAAGCAAAGTCTCAGAAAGAACTGCAGAAATGAGGTCTCCATCACTTGGAGAGGGGAGGACACCACAGAGGATTCTTAAATCAGTTTGGACCAGTCCTCTTATTCTCAAGAGGCTCTACTAATGCTAAGCTTCTGTGATGGGAAAAGTTAAAGGAATAACGCTGCCTTAATTGATAATGAGCCTCTCTCCCCTCTAAACAAAGAAAAGGTGTAGGAGAGTACTCTTCTCCAAGTAATCATGAAGGTAGAATGCTCCCCAAATGCAAAAGACTATGTTGACAGAATTCTTTATTGTAGAAGTCCAAGAATTGGAAGAAGGCCAAGAAGGGAAACCAGGCACTGCTTTTCCCCTGGACAGAGGAAGAACTGTTCCATGCTTCTTTCTGGAACATGTCATGCTTCTTTCTAGAGCCATGGTTTCAGAGTCATTCTTTCACCAGTTTCCATTGGTTAACTAAAGAGTTGAGAATCAGAAGACTCATAGCCTAACCTCACGTACAGCTGAGAAGGAAAGGTGAGAAAAGGCGAGACCTTTTTTAAAGAAAATGAATCTACTCCACCACATTTATACTCTCCCAAGTAGTCTCCTTAGCAAGCTAGACTCTTATTCCAAGTATGTTGCTAATATTTGAAACGCATTTTGACTTGAATTTATAATTGCTTGTTGATTTCCTGACCATGTTAGAAAATGTCACACTATTTAAAAATCACACCTAAAATACTTGCTCAGCAACCCTACCCAACTTCATTGGGTATGACTTGGATCTGAATGAGTCTTGGCTGTTTCCAAACACCAAATTCCTTTACAAGAGATGATTTGCCACCACTGAGTAAATTTTAAAAGCTTCACTGCAGGCTCAGAAGGCCACTCAAAGGTGGAGTTCTACACATGTTCTGAGTGCAAGACAGTCCTCAGAAAACGGTGATAGCTTTGGAAGGCATATGCTTGTTGTGATATGTTACTTTGGAATGTCTATTAAAAAAAAACAACCTCATGATATTACAGGTAAAATTTTAACTTATTACCAAGCCATGAGAATAAAATAACAACGTTGAGAGTTATCTGAAGGATTTTCCAAAAAAAAAATTTATTTTCATAAATTAACACACATAGTGGGAATTTTAGAGTCACAAACTACCAAACAGAAAAGGAACTGTAGGGGCATCATGTGCGCCAATGTTACCAAAAATGTACAAATTTCACTGAACTATTGACCATGATAATATATAAACACTTCAGGTAGCTATTTACTGGCCCAGACCAGCCCAAGGAGATGCTGAGGGCTCTCACCAAGAATTCAAATCCAATTCAGCACCAGAGAGGGGCTCGTGAAGACACACAATGAACAAGCATCAAATATGAATATGCTGTGCTAAATGGCAGGCTACATGGGGACTCTCATTTTACTATCAAAATAGCCTTTGCTGTCAATTTGTGGCTAGATGATAACATTAAACTTTGATTTTAGTAAAATTAAGCCTTCCACCCCAGCCAGCTTTTTATGTAAGAAGTTCAGTTGTGGTAAGGAGCCCTTTCCTTGTGTGAATCCAGGACAGGATACTCTGCACCTCTGGCCAATTATTGAGACTTTGGATACAGCCACCCACAGAGTGGTGTTTAAGAAGTCCTTTCCATGATAGCAGGGGAAGAGCTTACAGAAACAAAACAAAACAAGGGAATTAAAGAAAGCACCAACTGCATACTTTCCCCCCAGGTAATGGGAGAGAAGTATCACTGCCTAAAAGTTGGTCTTTCGTGGATCTGAATGTACATGGTGTTGATCATGAGATGAAATCCCAGCCTGGAGACGGAGTGCTGGCTCTGCGTTCCATTAGGCTGCACCAAAGCCTCAGATCTGCTGCCCCAGTCCTGCACACTCTGTGCTGCTCTTGGCCTGGCGGGCAGGGAATGAGCCATGGGGGGAGGATCATGCCCAGAGGGTGAGCTCTGGAATCTACCTCAGGTTGGCTCTGGCGCCCACGCAAAAGACCCTTTCAGGCAAAATTTTGACAAAGTGTCATGATTTTCACAGCTCTTGGAGGAGCACTGAGTTTTGGGATTCACAGCATGAGTTTCTGAGCTCTTCAGGCTCCGAGTAAGGCAAACGCTACATGTCTTTCACTGTACCTCCCCCAGTTGTAGCTCTTAGAGTAAGGTCAGTAAGAAAAAGTGGACATAATCTGCTTTAACAGGTGATGAGGTACGTTTAAACTAATGGAGAAATGAAGTTGGGAAGGAGACCAAAAGAAAAGAGGAGGAGGGGAAGGTGGGTGGGGGGAGAGGGAGGAGCAAATATAGCCATAAACTGAAAGATGAAAAAACCATAGTTCAAAGTTTCAGTGAAAAGCTAATGGGCAGAACCCTAACTGGACCTGAGATTTCTCCTCTCTTTCCCATATTAAAACCACTCAACCACCGGAGTTCAGTAAGTTATGGTTAACTGTAACTCCCTACCTCTTGGGGTGGTAAGTCCCCATACTCAGAAATTGTACCAACTCCCACCCCAGAACCAGACCTCCTGTAGCTCTGGGCAGGTGGCGTGCCAGCAGCCGTCTAACGTCTCCCATCATGGGCAGGTACCACAGGCTCCGAGGATCACAGACAGCGCTGCAGCTGGCTAGGCCAATGGTGAAAAGGGACATTAAGACAGGTGTGGCTGAGCATGGCTAGAACCCGATGTACCAACTTCAGGCAAGCAATTTCAAGTTTGCAATGGAGGCCCCTTCTTAACTTTGGAGCAGGGGAAGGGCCCTAGCCAGAGGGCAGGCCGAGAATTTCAAGGGTTGGCCTCAGAGCAGCTTCTCTCCTACATTCCCAGGACAAGGAAGGAGCCCAGGTCTCCATTTCCTCCAGTCCTCCCTTCCCAGATGCCAATGTTCCAAATCACTGCTCCCGGCCCTTACAAGTGCCATGCCTGCAACAGGCAAACTTGAAATTGTATCTCTGTAATGTTGGTGATACCACAGCTGTGCCCACCTCAACTTTAGTCTGCGGGATGACATGGCTGCCACACTGCTGGCTCGTCTGCACTGGCAGTGGAGCTGGCAAACAGGGCTCTGTCGACACACTGGAAGTTTGCAAGCTGTCCAGCAGGAGCTCCCTAAAACATCTGCACAAGGGCACAATGTGTTACTCATCCCACTCCCTTAAGCAAAAAGACAGAGAGAAGCATTTAGTGTCTAAGGACCCTGTCCCAGGAAGGGAGAGGTATTGAGGTGAAACACAGATCGTGTCTATACAGTCTGGGCAAAGTGGATGTAGAACAGCAGAATCTGGTACGCATCATTCAGAGCCAGTATGGAAACCTGGCTCTCTTCTAATGCTATTTGGCCATGGCCTTAAGAAGCCTCCATGGATTACCAGGTGTGTATTTCACTTAATAAATGCTATGGCTGAGGCAGTGGGCCTAGAAGATAGACGTGGCACTTTGTTTTTCTTGCTCATGTAAGTTTTTCTGCTCCAGTGTGGCATAGACTGTCAACCTGCAAAGGAAAGGCACGTAGAGACCCCCACCCCCCCGCCCCATCTCCCCACCCACTAACAAATGGGGAAGCACAAGAAACCTAGGAGACACATTCCAGGACGGCATCACTCACTCTTCTCTAACAGACTGATTTGAAAATGTCTCTGGAACTCTGACAGTTCCCATCAGCAGCTGCTTCCCAGCAGTGGCTCCTAGGAGGATGGGAAGAGGTGACCAGTGTCCTGAGGCTGGGTTTAGCATCCCACTCACCAGCCAAGGAATGTTAATTCTCTGAACTCTTGTTTTGAGAGAGAGAGAGAGAGAAAAAAAAAAAAAAGATAAAACCTAGGAGAAGGAAGGGAGGGGAAGCAGGGCAACGACACACAGGGATTAAGTGGAAAAGGAATGAAACCTCTGGGCCTGCTGACCCACACAGCATCCTTCTGCCCACAGACTACTGTAGGCACAGGTGACGCAGCTCAGCTAACTCTGGCATTCTACAAAATTTCCAGTAGGTTTGACACAGGAGCCCAGAGTACAACGAGGTGCCCTCAGAGAGAGCTGGCCGTGGAATTTCATGATTGCACCGCAAGAATGCATCACTGGGTTTGAACCACGGCCGATCGCCTCTCCCCATTCTTGGAGCAGGTTGCTCTGACATCTGCAAACACTCTGGGTCAGGGTTTATCACCACCAGAGCTGTTGTACTCAACTCTGTTACAGACCACTTTAGGTAAAACCCATTAAGACCACACCCAACCTTTTCTATTTTTTAAATGATTGGGAGAGAAACCTGCTCTTACTTCCATCATTAACATAAATACATCTACTTAGTGGGCAAGAATGAGAACCCAGATGGAAAAAAGTGCTCCCTCTAATGAGTTACACTAGAAGTTGGAGATGGGGGAGGGACTGCTTGAAACACATGAATGGGAAAATGTCTCTCCATTGTCCCATATCATGCACCGAAAAACTGGGTCAAATGCCTATCATATATTCTGAAGACATGTATTGTCTTTCTCCTTGATGTCTTAAAAAAATTGTTCTAAAATCACATTTAAAGGCTCCAAACATGCAGCAATAATACAAAAAAAAAAAAAAAAAAAGAAAGAAAGAAATAAAACAAAGGAAAATAACACTACATTAAAAAGTGCAACTTACTTTGAATGGGGCCTGGACGGGCTCCTCTGGCACTAGTGACCCACAGTCAGAGGGGAGAAAAATGATGGGAAAAAGCCATACACACATGCGCACACACATGCGCGCGCACACACATGCGCGCACACACACACACACACACACATACACATACACACACACACACACACACACACAAAACCAGTTCTGGGCAGACAGACTCAAAGAATTAGAAAACCCAACAGCTCATCTTTCCTCAACTACTGAAATGAGCCAGTGAGACCATATAGGACAGGATGCCAGGTCCCCCTCCCTAGGCCACATCTCTAAATAATCTTGGTCTAGCACCACTGTAAACAACGTGGAACTTTCACATGGACGTGCAAATGCTGTGAGTCCTTGGAATCCTAGTGTTACTGAAGGTATGCTGCGCCCTCCTCCCGTGGATGGCAGAGTGGGGGGAGGAGGAGGTCAGATGTCATTCAGGACCATTTCCAGGAGAAAGGGAGCATTCCTGAGGTTCTATACTCAGCAGTAAAAGTAGAGGACCCTCCTTCACCAGTTCCTAAAAAGGGTACACCTTGAAATAGGTAACAATCCATGGACTGCATTTTGAGTGGTTTGGGTAGTAGGGTAAAATTAGGCAACCTCTTCCGAGGAGGCCTGGAAAATCTAAAATTGGCACTCCCAAACCGAATTGCTTCTCAACAACCAGATGATTGCTCCTGTTCCTCTTCCTTGGCAAAGAAGGTCTCCAGTTCCATTAGTTTCTGTATCAAAAGGGCATCCAGCTCTCGACTCTGCAGCGCCGCCTTCTGGGCCCTGGTAAAGCTGCCTGCCACCTTGACCTTACCACGAGCTCTTCTCTTTCGTGGGACTGTAAAATCCTGAAATTCTAAAACTCGCTTCCTCTTCTGTTGGCTGATTGAGATTAGCGTACCATTTCGTTCCTTAGGTTCCTCAAAGATGGTCTCTAAACACCTAAGGGTGGAGCACAAAACAGAATCATCAACACTGACTCTTGTGGCCCAGCTCCTGGGCCACCAACCCTTCTGGCCAACGGGGGCTGAAAGCTACCTGCACTAACAACTCCTGACTCAACTGTTTCCTCTGGCCAGTATCTATTTTTTTGTATGATAAAACATATATATTTATGAATATGTACTACAAGCACATAGTGAAAAAATTGAAACTGGATAAAAGAGTAAAGAATAAAAAAGATCAACGCCCCATAGGCAACACCAGCAACAGTTTGGGTATCCCCCAAAAGTCATTCAATGTACAGATATGCATAAATAAGCATATATTATCAGAGGTTGGCCCTTTTGTGTAAAGGGCCAGGGAGTAAACATTTTAAAATTAATGAGGGCCGGCCCTGTGGCTTGGTGGTTAAGTGCGCGCGCTGCGATGCTGGTGGCCCGGGTTCGGATCCCGGGTGCGCATCGAGGCACCACTTCTCTGTTCATCCTGAGGCCGAGTCCCACATACAGCAACTAGAAGGATGTGCAGCTACGACACACAACTAACTATCCACTGGGGCTTTGGGGGGAAAAAATAAAATAAACAAAATCTTTAAAAAAATAAAAAATAAAAAGAAAAAATAAATAAAACTAATGAGCCATACAGGTCTCTGTTACATATTCTGTTTTTATATAGATTTTTTTTTTTTTAATTTTTTTGTGAGGAAGATCAGCCCGGAGCTAACATCCATGCCAATCCTCCTCTTTTTGCTGAGGAAGACCAGCTCTGAGCTAACATCTATTGCCAATCCTCCTCCCTTCCCACCCCCAAAGCCCCAGTAGATAGTTGTATGTCATAGTTGCACATCCTTCTAGTTGCTGTATGTGGGACGCCGCGTCAGCATGGCCAGAGAAGCGGTGCATCGGTGGGGCCCAGGATCCGAACCCCGGCCACTAGTAGCAGAGCACGCGCACTTAACCGCTAAGCCACGGGGCCGGCCCATCTATTTTGTTTTTAAACAACTTTTTAAAAATACAGAAACCATTATTAGCTCACAGACCATAAAATAAAAAGAAAGAAAACAGGTCACTAGCTGGATTTGGCCTGTAGTTTGCTGACCCATGGCAAATATCTTCCACTTTGGTTTTTTTCCTTACTCAAACTACATACATTGTCCTACGCACTGTGCCTCTTTGACCTGTCAATAACCTTTAAAATTGTTTCAATTTGGAACACAGGTATCTGATTCATTCTTTTTAATAGCTATACAGGGTATTCCATTATGAGGATGGATCACAATTTAATCAGAACCCTATTAATGGATATTGTAAGTTGTTTCCAATCCTTTCCTATTATTTAGCAATGCTGCAATGAATAATCTTGTACAAACGTCTTAGGGCAAATGTTTCTCTTGTAGGATAAAATCCTAGAACTCTCCTGCTACATCTTAGATACAACAGGAATTTAACGAATGTTTAGTGACTTGAACTGAAATCTGATCCAAAGTAGCCAGGTGAAACTCTTTCTGTATTTGGGTTTGAAATCATATCTGAAGATCAATCATTATTAGTCCTGAAGAAGAGAGCCAGCACATTTGCTAAAAACACAAGTACGAACTAAAAGGAGACTACATTTTCTTTATCTACCTAACCCAACACACGTTTCTTTCCTATCCTACCACCAATCCCAATTCAAGTGTTGGGAACTAAAAATATCAATTCTAGTTATATCCAAGACCCAATACTGGAAGAACTGAACACAAAACCCTTTCTGAAGTGAAAGGATTGGAGATTTACATCGATCATTTCAGAAGCCCTCCCAGGTTATTATTTCCTACTCATATGTACATACCTGTTAGCAGGAGGAGACTTATAATTCTTGTTGGTATATATTTCTTCTAAACTAAACTCCTTTTTCTTTAACCTGAAAAGAGAACAAAATAAATTCTTCATGCTCTCTTCAGAGAGATAAGATTGGCTTCCCAACTCTACTCTTTTCATTCTTTTACTTTCAACTATTCTGTAATAAGTTTTATTTATTTATTTATTTATTTCATGAGGAAGATCGGCCCTGAGCTAACATCTGCCAATCCTCCTCTTTTTTTTTGCTGAGGAAGACTGGCCCTGGCCTAACATCCACACCCATCCTCCTCTACTTTATATGGGACGCCGTCACAGCATGTCTTGACAAGTGGTGCGTCAGTGCGCGCCCAGAATCCGAACCGGTGAACCCCGGGCCGCTGCAGCGGAGCACGCGCACTTAACCGCTGCACCACCGGGCCGGCCCCTGTAATAAGTTTTAGATGTCTCATGTGAACAACATTTACTGGATTTTCTTTTCCAGGCTGCCAATCTTCAACTTTATGAAATTTAGTCCATTTATACGTACTGGGAATGATATAACTGGATTTATATCTATGATCTTATTTACAGCTTCTTTTTATCCTACCTTTTCAATGTTTCTTTTCTTAACAGACTGCTCTTTTTTTTTAAATAATGATTTTTATTTACTTTAAGCGATTTCTTTCTTTTTTTTTTTTCATTTGGGAGGAAGACTAGCCCTGAGCTAACATCCGATGCCCATCTTCCTCTACTTTATATGGGACGCTGCCACAGCATGGCTTACCAAGTGGTGCATCGGTGCGCGCCTGGGATCCGAACCTGCGAACCTGGGGCTGCCGAAGTGGAGCGCTCGCACTTAACCGCTTGCGCCACCGGGTCAGCCCCCCCCCCCCTCTTTTATTCCCCTTTCCTGGCTTGGAAATCATATACTCTTCTACTTTTTTAGTGGTTGGTAAGAATTTTAATGAGTATATTTAACTTAGAAACTGAAGTGCATCAGTATTTTTACCCTTCTCCCAAACAACACAAGGTCTCTGGAACTTCAAACTCCGATCAATACTATCCCAATTTATCTTATTAATGCTCTGTTTTGTCTCCTTTCTTATTTTGTAATTTATTTCTTGAAGAAACCAGGTCATTTGGCCTGTGGCTTCCCCAATCTAGATTTTCTGGATTATATCCACATGGTGTCATTTAACGTGTTCCTCTGACCTAAACATATGGGAAATACTATAGGTATTTCCTACAGATTGGCAATTAGATACACAGGCATAATCAGATTTAGGTGTTTTGGGGCTTTTTGATAAGAAGATTTTTAATAGTGGTTTATCAGGAGGGACATCATACCCTGTTGTCACCGTTTTTGTGAAATTAACAGCTACTGATGAACATCAACTACATTTATTATTTCTTCAGGATCATACATGGTGATAGTCTATCATTCCTTCTTCACTCATTTGATAGAATTCTTCTACCTAAATTGAAACTTCATGCTCATCAATTATTTGGTAACCCTGAGGTACAGTTCACAGAGGAAAAGCAGGTCATATGCTTGGTTCTATCCCCCTCCCCTTTTTTTTTTACCAATTTCCAAAATAATTAATTGGTTCCCTAATATCACCCAAATATGGCAAATGAGTTGTTTTTTTTTTTTAAAGTATCATTGAAAACTATTGGATTTAAACACATTTGACGTGCTTCAATCTATTGCAGCTATTATTCCTGTTGATGCTCAGACTGTTTCATCTGTGGCCACTGGGAGTTCCAAATTGGTTTCTGAATCTCTTTGACATGACCCTAGTAATCTTTGACAGCTTCATCACTTTCCAGTATGACAAGATATTCTACATTCATCTTGTACATTTCCTGCCCTAGACCTATAATCAGTCTTCAAGGAGTCCTGGTTCATATACTATAAAATTCACCCTTTTATTTATTTATTTATGAGTGTACTCAATTCATTTGTTTATTGTTAATTTTTACTACTATGTAAAAGATAATAGCTTCAAGCCTCAACCTTCGACCTGCTTTTGCTCTGCAAATTATACCTCAGGGTTACCAAATAACTGATGAGCATGAAGTTTCTATTTAGGTAGAAGAATTCTACCAAATGAATGAAGAAGGAATGACAGACTGTCGCCATGTGTGACCCTAAAGAAATAGTAAATGTAGTCAATGTTCATCAGTGGCTATTATAGAGAGCATAATAACTTCATTATAAAAGAGCAAATCACTACAAAGTTTCTGTGCTTTAAACTTGTTTCAGTTAAGAAAAGGAGAGACTGCAGATGGCAATTAACTTTTTGGCATCATGTTTTAGTTTCTTCCTGGCTTTCTGGAAATCTTAACTGAGGTGTAGTTTGGTTCAATTCCAATTCAGCAAAGAACATGCTTGTGGAAAATACACATAAACAGTAACATGGGTATGATTTTTCATAGTGATTTAGCACTGGCATTCCAATAAACAACCGCTACTTTGCTTCTTAACAATGGCAATAGCTACATTACATTAAGGATGTCAAGACAGGCAAACAGAAAGTGAAAGATTAGGCTCCCTGACAGTCATTCTGACTTGCAAATCATGGCAGTACGCATCCACGTCCAGCTTCTGAGCTGAGGTGAAGGTTGGTGAGCCAGGTGCAAATTCTGGAATTCCTGGGCTCTCAACAAACTTTGCCTTCCTCAGAGGGGCTTCACTCACTGGAAGTGGTGGATCTGCCTCAAAAGCAGATACCTTCTGTGGAGATGCCCTCTTGCACAGAGTGGCTCTGGCAAGAGTCTACACTTGAGTGTCTTCCATCTGGTGGTTCCTTGTTCCCTCCATCACTTGATCTGTTTTTACAACTCGATTTCCCTCCAGTAAGAAGCATCTTGAGACTATTCCAAAACGTGGTTGTGCTATTCCAGTACTAACAAAACTGCCACTCTACGGGGTTGCTGCATCCTAGGGTCAAGCCCTAGTCTCCGAGGTCTCCTGTAAAGACTGTGCAGCTTGTCGGTGCTGCCCTTGCTGTGCTCCGATGCCCCAGATGGGTCTGCGCGGGGGAACAGGTGTGGAGGGGCCTCACGGTCAGTGGTCCTCCTGTCAGCAGCAGCAGGCCTAAAATTCACCCTTTTAAAGCGTACAATCCAGTGGTTTTTAGTATATGCACAAGGTTATTCATCAGTCACCACTATTTAATTCCAGAACATTTTCATTACCCCCAAAGAAACCTTGTATCAGTTAACAGTCACTCCACCCTCCCTTATCCCAGTGCCTGGCAACCACTCACCTACTTTTTGTCTCTATGGTTTAGTCTATTCTGGACATTTCAGATAAATGGAATTGTACAGTATAGGCCCTTCTGAATCTGCCTTCTTTCATTTAGCATACTGTTTTCATGGTTCATTCATGTTGCAGCATGTATTAGTAGTTCATTCCTTTTTACAACTGAATAACACAATACTCTACGGATACACATTTTCTTTATCCATTCATCAATCGATGAACATTTGGATTATTTCCACTTTTAGCTATTACGTATAACAGCTGCTATGAACATTCATGTACAAGATTCTGTGTGAACACGTTTTCAATTCCCTTGTATATATACCTCGGAGTAGTCATACGTAACTGTTTAATGTTTTGAGGAACTGCCAAACTATTTCCCACAGTGGCTACATAATTTTACATTCCCACAGCAATGTATGAGAGTTCCAATTTCTCCCCATCCTCACTGCCGACACTTGTTATTTTATTGTTTTTATTTTTATAAAAATTATAGCCATCCTAGGGAGTGGGAAACATCCTGCGGTTTTGATTTGCAGTTCCCTAATAACTAATGATGTTGATAACCTTTTCACATGCTTGGTCATCTATCTTCTTTGCAGAAATGTCTATTCAAATTCTTTGCCCATTTTAAAAAATTGAGTTGTTGTCTTTTTGTTGTTGAGTTGTAAGAGTTCTTTATATATTGTGGATACTAGACCCCTATCAGATATATGATTTGTAAATACTTTCTTGATTCTGTGGGTTATCTGTTATCTTTTTTTTTTAATAGACTTTATTATTTAAAGCAGTTTTTGGTTCACAGCAAAACTGAATGGACAGTACAGAGAGTTCTCATATACACCCTGCCCCAACATAAGCACAGCATCCCCTACTATCAATATCCCACACCGGAGTGGCACATTTTTTATAACTGATGAACCCACATGGACACATCATTATCACCCAAAGTCCGTGGTTAACCTTAGGGTTCGCTCTTGGTATTGTACATTCTACAGGTTTGGATAAATGTATAATGACATGTATCCACCATTATAGTATCATACAGAATCATTTTCACTATCCTTAAAATCATCTGTGCTCGCCTATTCATCTGCTCCTCCTCCCTAGCCCCTGGCAACTATTGATTCTTTTATGTCTTCATAGTTGTGCCTTATACAGTTGGAATCATACTATGTAGCTTATTCAAACTGGCTTATACACACTTAGTAGTATGTATTTAAGGTTTCCCCATGTCTTTTCATGGCCTGATAGCTCATTTCTTTTTAGTGCTGAATAATATTCCACTGTCTGCATGTACCATAGTTTATCCATTTACCTACTGAAGGACATCTTGGTTGCTTCCAAGCTTTGGCAATTATAAATAAGGCTGCTATAAACATTCATGTGCAAGTTTTTGTACAGACATACATTTTCAACTCATCTGAGTAAATAGCAAAGAACACTACTGCTGAATCATAAGGTAAGAGTACGTTTAGTTTTGTAAGAAACCGCCAAACTGTCTTACAAAGTGGCTATACCATTTTGCATTGCCACCAGCAATGAATGAGAATTCCTGTTGCTGCACATCCTCACCAGCATCTGATGTAGTGTGTTCTGGATTTTGGCCATTCTAATGTGTGTGTAGTGGCATCTTGTTTTAATTTGCAATTCCCTAATTATATACAATGCGGAACATCTTTTCATTGGCTTATTTGCCATCTCTATATCTTCTTTGGTAAGGTGTCTGTTAAGATCTTTGGCCCATTTTTTAATCAAGATGTTCATTTCTTATTGCTGAGCTTTAAGAGTTCTTTGTAAATTTCGATAATAGTCCTTAATCAGATACATCTTTTGCAACTATTTTCTACCAGTCTGTGGCCTGTCTTCTCATTCTCCTGATGGGTTACCTTTTCACTTTTTTGATAGTGTTCTTTGATGCACAAAAGTTTTAATTTTGATGAAGGCCAATTTGTCTTTCTTCTTTTGACGCATATGCTTTTAGTGTCATTTCCAAGAAACCGCTCCCTAAACCAAGGTCATGCAGATTTACACCTATGTTTTCTTCTAAGTGTTTTATAGTTTTAGCTCTTACATCTAGGTCTTTGATCCACCGAGTTATTTTTGTGTACAGATATCCAGTTTTGCATGTGGATATCTAGCTGTCCCAGAACCACTTTTTGAAGACTATTCCTTACTGCACTGAATGGTCTTGGCATATTTGTTGAAAATCAACTGACCTTAGATGTATGGGGTTATTTCTAGACTCTCAATTCTATTTCATCAACTTATATGCCTCAATCCTTATGCCATTACCACACTCTTGATTACTGTAGCTTTGTAGGAAGTTTGTGTTTTTTATTGTGGCAAAATATACAAAATGTAAAATTTACCATTTTATTTTATTATTTTTTGTGAGGAAGATCAGCCCTGTGCTAACATCTGCCAATCCTCCTCCGTTTTTGGCTGAGGAAGACTGGCCCTGGACTAACATCCGTGCCCATCTTCCTCTACTTTATATGGGACGCCAGCACAGCATGGCTTGCCAAGCGGTGCATCGGTGCGCACCCGGGATCTGAACCGGCGAACCCTGGGCTGCTGCAGCGGAGTGCGTACACTTAACTGCTTGCACCACTGGGCCGGCCCCCATTTTAACTCTGCATGCAGTAAGTTTTGAAATGGATTAGTAAGTCTTCCACTTCGTTCCCTTTTCCAAGATTGTTTTGGCTATTCTGGGTCACCTGTACTTCAGTAGGAATTTTAGGATCAGCTTGTCAATTTCTGCAAAAAAGGCAGTTGACATTTTAATAGGGATTGCAGTGAATCTGTAGATTGCCTTGGGTAGCACTGACTTCTTAACAACAGTAAGTCTCCCAATTTATAAACAGATGCCCTTCCATTTATTCAGGTATTTAATTTCTTTCAACAATATTTTAGTTTTTAGTGAACAAGTCTTATGCTTCTTTTGTTAAATTTATTTCTAGGTTTTTTGGTTTTTTTCTTTGACACTACTGTAAATGGAACCGTTTCCTCAATTTCATTTTCAGATTGTTCATTGCTAGTGTATAGAAATACAATTGATTTCTTTTTTCTTTTTCTTTTATCTTGAACTTGTAGCCTGCAAACTTGCTGAATTCATTCATTAGCTCTAATGGTAGATTCCTTAGGGTTTTCTATATACAGGACACTGAATAGAAATAGTTTTACTTCCTTTCTAATCTGAATGTTGTTTATTTCATTTTCTTGCTTAATGGCCCTGTCTAGAACCTCTAGTAGAAGGTTAAATAGAAATGGCTAGAGTGGATATTCTTGTCTTATTCCTGATCTTAGGGGAAATCTGTCAGTTTCACCATTAAGTATGATTTTTGCTGTGGGTTTTTTTTGTAGACGCCCTTTATCCATTTGAGGAAGTTCTTATCTATTTTTAGTTTGTGGAGTTGTTTTATCATGAAAGGGTGTTGGGTTTTGTCAAATGCTTTTTCTGCATCTATTGAAATGATCATGTATTTTTTTCCCTCTTTATCTATTAATATTGTATATTAGATTGACTGATTTCCTATGTTCAACCAACCTTGCATTCCTAGGATATATCCCAATTGGTCATGTGTATAATCCTTTTTTTATATGCTGCTGGATTCAGTTTGCTAGTATTTTGTTGAAGATTTTTATGTCTATATTCATGAGGTTCTCTGGCTGCTTTTAAGATCATCTTTTTGTGTTTGGAATTCTATAATTTTCTTATGATGCAATTAGGTATGAAATTATTTTTTTTATTGATCCTGCTTAAGATTAATACCTTTTACCACTCTTTATCTTTCTAAATACTATCTTCCCTCCTGTTCTCTTTCTCCTTCTGGAACTTTGATTACATGTCTGCTAGATCTTTTTAATTTTCTCCATTTCTCTCACCCTCTCTTTCTACCATATATCCCATCTTTTTTATTTCTGCACTTCATTATGAAAAATTTTTTGAGGTGTGTTCCCCTGTTCATTAATTCTATTTAGCTCTATTTAATCTGCTGTTAAACCCATTGACTATGGTTTCATTTTGATCACTCTATTTTACATTTTTTAGAAATTCTATCTGGTTCCATTTCAAATCTACTTGGTCATTTTCAAGTCTTTTAATCCTTTATTCATATTTTCAATCCATTTTTATTTCCCTACACTTATAAAACACTTAATTATATTCTTCTCTAATAATTCCAATATCAGAAGTCTTTTCAGATTTGATTTGCTGTTATTTCCATTGGAACTCATGCATGGAACCTTGTTTCTCTCGATGCTTTGAGATTTATTTTACTGTGAGTTGTTTTACACTCACAGTAACTTTTATTGAAGACCAGCTGTGGAAGTGGATTCCTTGAGAAACTATGTGTTGGTTTCTGTCAGGAGCCTGAGAGCACTACCAACCTGGGACAACTGTAAACTAAATTCTCAGCTTAAGGTTTTTTTCAGTCTGCCTACACAGCATGGATTCAGGCTGCTACTCCATGAGAAGGGCAGCTTGTGGCTATTAATTCTCAAGGGCGAGTTCTTTTTCTCCACCCAGTGACAGGATTTGGAGAAAGGAAGGAATACAGGTTTATTTTTGGCTCATACTGAGGTTATAGCCCCTTTGCAGGGAGGGGGTGTCTCATATTAGACTCTCTTCTTAGTAAGGGCATGGATTTTGTCTTTTGTACCCTGCACCTATGAGGCCAATGAAAACCTAAGCTCAATGTAACCCTGATTTTATAAATGACCTCAAAGCAAAAGCTGGCTTTAATGCTCACTTACCTCTTTGTTCTCTGGATTGCTACCTTCACTTAGTTTTTGGTCTCTAAGAATTCCTTATTCTCCTGACAATTTATTGATGCAAATAAAAAAATAACATTCATTAAGCATTGTTATTTGTTTTTAAAAGGTAAGTTAGCAAGGTAATGCATCTACCACATTGCTAAAACCTCACCTCTACCCCATATACACCTAAAGTCACAAGGATGATGGTGAAATGATGGGACATCATGTATGTAAAGGTTTTAAACTGTAGCTCTGTCACTAACTGGCTTTATGACAAGTCTTGGGGGCTGAATCTTCAAATTCTGTTTTTGTTTGTTTGTTTTTTTGTAAAAAGACCAGCCCTGAGCTAACATCCGATGCCAATCCTCCCCTTTTTTCTTGAGGAAGAGTGGCCCTGGGCTAACATCCATTTATACGGGACGCCGCCACAGCATGGCTTACCAAGTGGTGTGTCAGTGCATGCCTGGGATCCGAACCGGCGAGCCCTGGGCCGCCACAGCAGAGTGCACGCGCTTAACCGCTTGCGCCACCGGGCCGGGCCCCTTCAAATTCTGTTTTTGAAAAACTATGTCTCTTATTTACATGACTTTGAAGTGGTTTATATAAAACACAGAAGTTTTAAGAAATTTTTATTCCCCTGCAACTACCACTATTTTATACAAATGGTAGCATATAGAACATTCAGTGTTCGGCTCTAGCATGCATAACATTATCTTAGAGTACTGTTGACATTGGTATACAAATACACAAAGCATTGCATCTTGTTCTTTTAAAGACTGCAAGGCATTCTATTCTTTTGAATGGATGTACCATAAATTATTTAACCAACCTTGCATTTTTTTGTCTTGTGCCATTACAAGCAACAACGTAGTGAATGGCTTTATACATATAATTTCCTATATATGGAAGTATATTTGTAGGATAAATTCCTAAAAATAGAATTATTGAGTCAAAGAGTCTGTGCATTTCTAATTTTGATATAGCCCTACAAACAAGCAATGTGGTATTACTCTATTTTCAACCTTTGTTCTCGGTCAATATGACAGGTGCAAGATAGTAGCAACAATATTTTTAAAATTGTAGTTTTCTTACAAATGTGTTAGGATCATCATTTTTTCCATAAGTTTAAGAACTATTTTTATTTCCTTATGTGTGGACTATCTATTCATATTCTTTACCCATTTTTCTGTTGGGATTTTCATTTTCTATTAACTTGGAGAAGTTGTGTGTGTGTGTGTGTAAATCAGCCTTTTGAGATATGATTTTGTGGGTTTTTTACTGAATGCTTTCTTTTTTCAGTTTTTTGAGGTATATGTGACAAATAAAATTGTAAGATATTTAAAGTGTACATTGTGATGATCTGATATACATATACATTGTGAAAGGATTCCTCCTATCTAATTAATTATGAGTTTGTGTTTTGAGTCTGTTTATGGTGGGTTTCTTTTTTTCCCAACAGAAGTACTGCATTTTTATGAAATATATTTTTCAGACTTTTGTTTTATGTTTCTGGATTTTGTGTTATAGTTAGCCACTCTAGTTAGAAATTTCCTAAGGTTTCTCCAAGTATTCTTACAGTTTGATTTGTTTTCATTTAAAACTGATTTCATTTGGAGTTTACTCTGGTGAAAGGTCTGAGGTATAGATCCAACTTTCTTACTCTTAAAATGGCTACCCAGTTGTCCCAGTAGCATTTTATTGAATAGTCCATCTTTTCACCACTGATTTGAGTGGACATCTTTGTCATGTACTAAATTTCTCCATGTATTGTGTCTATTTCTGGACCTTCTATTTTGTTTTACCAATTTGTATATTTATGCTCTGGTATCATACTGTTTTAATTATTGAGATTTTACAATATATTTTAATATCTCTTAGGACTAGTACTCTTATTTCAGTCTTGTTCTGAGTTTTCCAGGCTATTCTTGCTTCTTTATTTTTGTTAATTGGTTAAATACATGCCTTTCCATTTATTCAAACCTCTTCTTAAAAAAATAGCTCTTGGTCAAGTGAATGTGGTCAGATGTTTACTGGAATGTGCCAATTATCAAATTATTGCTTCTCAGCTCAAAATGCACCCCTCAGTACCTGCTCTGGGGTAATGGAATCTTGGACGGTAAGCAATTTCTTCTTTACAGTGAGTATGATGCTAAGCTTTGGCAGAAGTGGGAACTGGAGGAACACTGCAGAGGAAGGGAGCTTCTCTTCGTGGTTCTGGTGAGCTCTTTTTCCCTTACTCCTGCTCCATGGCCCATCATTGGTGTATGTGTGTTGGGGTGTCTGAGGGTGGGAGGGGGCTGCATTTGGAGGGGCTCAGCCTCAGCTGTGTGGTCAGAGCATGTAGTCCCTTAGTGCCCTTGCAGCCCTGGCCTGGTGATCACCATGCTACATGCTTCCCAACACAAGATGGGGTACTCTAGGCTTCCTTAAGCCTGTGGTGGCACCTCAAGTTCCTGAGGGCTGTTTTCTGTGGCCCTCTTGAAGCAAACACCACACACACCAGGCAATGCACCCACAGCAGCAACTCCCCTTGCATGCCTGCCCACTTCAGCTCATCTGTGCCCCAGAAGGTTGTTGTTTCCTGCTTTCCCGGCTCTGGCCTTGGTAACCCAGCCCTCCAATAGGCTGCAACCACACCTTCTCCAACAAAGTCTAAACCCCAAATTGGGGGAGGTGGCCCCCTTCCAAGTTCGTCCTTCTTGAAGTACTCTCCTCAGCCCGAGGGTACCCTTCAGAATTCTCTGTACATCTCTATGGCTACTCTCCTGTTATAGTTTAATACTTTATATTAAACTTCCCCTGTTTAAAATACTGTGTGGTTTTTGTCTCCTGATTGGACCTGGACTGATACTTGACACTAAGGTAAAACCCCTAAGAGCTAAATAAGGTTGCTACTAAATACCCTAGACCAGTGCTCTTCACTCTAGTGCACAAAGAAGTGAACAGGAACCCAATTTTAGGGGACTCAAATCTCTCAATCGTTAATTTCCTAAAAGTGATACATATGAGAAGTGTCCTTGAATGCTCATGCAGATTTCTCCATTCCCACAATTCTTTCAGAACACCCCCTATCCATCCCAAATTCTACTTTGTTATATGAATCAAATCACTGATCTTGCTAAGCCCTCTTCAGAGATTAATGAAATTACTGTAAACCTGTCTTGGACTTGTCTTTCCCCATCTTACACACAGTTCCATTATAAGAGAAGAGTGGGGCTTTAGACAGAGGGTACTTTGGCTGGTGTTAAGACATTCTGATTTCTGATGTGTTTTGGAATGGGGTTGTCAGAGTGACTTTGCCTCATTCACCTCCTGATTATCATCAAACAATGCCTGCTTATGAAAGAGATACTATTTACGAAAGAGAGCTTCAAACACCAAAAATAGCTCGTTCATGTATTTAATTGTACACAATGTTTTTTTCAAGCTATTCTCAATTCTAATTAACACTCTTACTTAGAAAAGTTCCACTTGACAGCTGATTCTTCTTTTAAAAAAAAAACATAACTGAAATATTTATTGGGACTATCAAACGTGAGATGAAGTATGTAAAACCCACAGAAAAAAATTTTAAGTAATTTCCTTAAGGTATAAACTTTTATCAAATCATGGAAGAAATATTTAATTCAATTACTCAATCCTTGTCTATTTCATCTTATAAAACATTAACTTCTACCTTGTTAACAACAACTGCCACGCCAGTTGGTTTGTCAAAATATACTTTTCTCCTACATCATATATTGAAGCAATCATGAGATTTATATAAGTTAATGGATTTATTTGATTTTTTACATAATTCTTAGTTGTTCCTAAAAGTCTAATAAGAGAGTTTGATTTGTACATGCACACACATCTACTGAAGCAATATCATGCTTTCTACCATACTCCTTACTTCATAATTTATTTAGTTGCACATTATATTGCTTTATTATAAATTCAGTAATGAGAAATAGCATTATCATGTTTTAATAATGTATTATTAAAGTGGATAAGTTAATTATATTTCTTATACATAATTTTAATTTTGATTTATGGCTTTTAGCAATCTACCTCACAAGAGGTGTTCCATAATTCATTTCTCAATGGTTTGTATCATTTTATTAAATGTACAAATTAAAACATTTACTTGAATTGGAAAACAGAAATATTAGGAAGCAAGAATGATTTGGCTGATGGGCTTGAATAATAAAAATTCCCTTTGCCAATTCAGTTATATGTCAAGGATTTTCCATAAATTTAATGCACTAAACCTGCAACTTCAAGGTTTTTTGACAAAAGCATAAAAGCATTTTATCAAAAAAGATTTCTTAGAAAAGAAGAACAAACAAAGCCCAAAGTCAGCAGGAGAGAAATAATAAAAATCAGAGCAGATGAAATAAATAATAAATGAAATTGAGACCAAAAAAATAGTAGAAAGGATTAATGAAACAAAGAGTTGGTTCTTTGAGAAGATAAAATTGACAAACCCTTAGCCAGACTTACTAAGAAAAAAAGAGAAAAGGCTCAAATAAATAAAATTAGAAATGAAAGAGGAGGGCTGGCCCCGTGGCTTAGCGGTTAAGTGCGCGCGCTCCGCTACTGGCGGCCTGGGTTTGGATCCCGGGCGCGCACCGACGCACTGCTTCTCCGGCCATGCTGAGGCCGTGTCCCACATACAGCAACTGGAAGGATGTGCAACTATGACATACAACTACCTACTGGGGCTTTGGGGAAAAACAAGGAGGAGGATTGGCAATAGATGTTAGCTCAGAGCCAGTCTTCCTCAACAAAAAGAGGATTAGCACGGATGTTTGCTCAGGGCTGATCTTCCTCACAAAAACAAAACAAAAACAAACAAACAAACAGAAAGAAATGAAAGAGGAGGAATTACAATGGATACCATGGAAATACAAAGGATTATAAGAGAATACTATGAGAAACTATATGCCAACAAATTGGACAATCTAGAAGAAATGGATAAAATCTTAGACTCATATGACCTCCCAAACGGAACCAAGAAGAAATGGAGAATCTGAATAGACCAATCACAAGTAAAGAGATTGAGACAGTAATCAAAAACCTCCCCCCAAAATAAGTCTAAGACCAGATGGCTTCTCTGGTGAATTTTACCAAATATCCAAAGAAGATTTAATACCCATCCTTCTCAAACTATTCCAAAAAATAGAGGAAGATGGCACACTTCCTAACTCATTCTATGAGGCCAACATCACCCTGATACCAAAGCCAGAAAAAGACAATACAAAGAAGGAAAATTACAGGCCAATATCGCTGATGAACATAGATACAAAAATCCTCAACAAAATATTGGCAAACCGAATACAGCAATACATTAAAAAGATCATACACCATGATCAAGTGGGATTTATACCAGGGACGCAGGGATGGTTAAACATCTGCAAATCAATCAACGTGATACACCACATCAACAAAACAAAGAATAAAAACCACATGGTCATCTCAATAGATGCAGAGAAGACATCTGACAAGATACAACATCCATTTATGATAAAAAACTCTCAACAAAATGGGTATAGAAGGAAAGTACCTCAACATAATAAAGGCTATTTATGACAAACCCACAGCCAACATCATACTCAACTGGGAAAGGCTGAAAGCCACTCCTCTGAGAACAGGAACAAGACAAGGCTGCCCATTCTCACCACTCTTATTCGACATAGTACTGGAGGTTTAGGCCAGAGCAATTAGGCACGACAAAGGAATAAAAGGAATTCAAACAGGCAATGAAGAAGTGAAACTCTCACTGTTTGCAGAGGACATGATTTTATATACAGAAAACCCTAAAGAATCCATTGGAAAACTATTAGAAATAATCAACAACCACAGCAAAATCACAGGGTACAAAATCAATCTAAAAAATCAGTTGCAGGGCCGGCCCCGTGGCTTAGCGGTTAAGTGCGCGCGCTCCGCTGCTGGCGGCCCGGGTTTGGATCCCGGGCGTGCACCAAGGCACCACTTCTCCGGCCATGCTGAGGCCGCGTCCCACATATAGCAACTAGAAGGTTGTGCAGCTATGACATACAACTATCTACTGGGGCTTTGGGGGGCAAAAATAAATAAATAAAATCTTAAAAAAAAAAAAAATCAGTCGCATTTCTGTATGCTAATAACGAACTAACAGAAAGAGAGCTCAAAAAGATATTACCATTTACAATTGCATCGGAAAGAATAAAATATCTAGGAATAAATCTTACCAAGGAGGTGAAAGACCTATACAACAAAGATTACAAGACATTATTGAAAGAAATCGATGATGACATAAAGAAATGGAAAGACATCCCATGCACATGGATTGGAAGAATAAACATAGTTAAAATGTCCATACTACCTAAAGCAATCTACGGATTCAATGCAATCTCAATCAGAATCCCAAGGACATTCCTCACAGAAATAGAAAAAAGAACACTAAAATTCATACGGGGCAACAAAAGACCCTGAATAGCTAAAGCAATCCTAAGAAAAAAGAACAAAGCTGGAGGCATCACAATCCTTGACTTCAAAACATACTACAAAGCAATAGTAATCAAAGCAGCATGGTACTGGTACAAAAACAGACATACAGATCAATGGAACAGAACTGAAAGCCCAGAAATAAAACCACACATATACGGACAGCTAATTGTTGACAAAGGAGCTAAGAACATACAATGGAGAAAGAAAGTCTCTTCAATAAATGGTGCTGGGAAAACTGGACAGCCACATGCAAAAGAATGAAAGTGGACCACCTGCTATTGCCATTCACAAAAATTAACTCAAAATGCATCAAAGACCTGAAGGTGAGACCTGAAACTATAAAACTCATAGAAGAAAATATAGGCAACACACTATTTGACATTGGTCATAAAGGAATCTTTTCTGATGACATGCCTACCCAGACTAGGGAAACTAAAGAAAAAATAAGCAAGTGGGACTTTATCAGATTAAAGAGCTTCTACAAGACAAATGAAACCAGGATCAAAATGAAAACACAACCCACCAGCTGGGAGAAAATATTTGCAAAACATATATCTGACAAGGGGTTAATGTCCATAACATATAGAGAACTCACAAAACTGAACAACAAAAAATCATCAATCTGGTCAAAAAATGGACAGAGGAAATAAACAGATACTTTTCTAAAGAAGATACACAGATGGCCAACAGGCACATGAAAAGATGTTCAACATCACTAATCATCAGGGAAATGCAAATCAAAACAACACTAAGATATCACCTCACACCTGTTAGAATGGCTATAATCACCAAGACAAAAAACAACAAATGTTGGAGAGGATGTGGAGAAACTGGAACTCTCACACACAGCTGGTGGGAATGCAAACTGGTGCGGGCTCTATGGAAAACAGTATGGAGATTCCTCAAAAAATTAAAAATAGAAATACCCTATGTGATCCACCTATCCCACTACTGGGAATCTAACCAACGAACCTGAAATCAACAATCCAAAGAGGCTTATGCACCCCTATGTTCAGTGCAGCATTATTCACCATAGCCAAGAAGTGGAAGCAACCCATGTCCCTTGACTGATGATTGGATCAAGAAGATGTGGTATATATATACAATGGAATACTACTCAGCCATAAAAAAAGACAAAATCGTCCCATTTGCAACAACATGGGTGGACTTGGAGGGTATTATGTTAAGTGAAATAAACCACAAAGAGAAAGACAAACAATGTATGATCGCACTCATATGTGGAATATAAACCAACACATGGACAGAGAAAACTGCATTGTGGTTACCAGGGGCAATGGGGGTATGGGGTGGGCACAAGGGGTGAAGGGAGACATGTATATAGTGATGGACAAACAAAAAAGTACAACCAAAAATCTCACAGTTATAAACTATTAAAACATCAATTAAAAAAAAAGATTTCTTAGGCAATGGTTTATTAAAAATCTTATTTTTTCAACCCCCTTTCATTATATTGGATTAAATAAAGTGCCTTTAAGTGAAAGAGGAACATCTAAATTATTAGGCATTTGACATTTACTGGTCAGATCATTTTGGTGTACCTCCCATATGCTGAGACACCAAGTGTCTCTAATGCCTGGGTAACAGAACCCAAGTGAGTCAGGTTTTCCAATCCTTTGTTTTCTAAAAAGTTAGGTGATAAATCATTAAATATAATTTGATGATAGGTCACTCTGTGATTTTTTTTTTTTTGGCATATTACTTGATAGAAGTTGAAAGGATTGAACGTCATCACTATATTAAAACCCTCTTCACTCCCAACCACTTATTTACATAAACAAGATTTTCCAGAACTTATATCCACACATAAACTCAAGACAGAATACATCCAATACTGAATCCTATTTTGTTCCAGTAATGAGCACTATTCAATGTAGGATAACTGAAATATTTAAAAAATTTCTCTTGAAAAGATATATGGTAGGGTGATCAATAAAAGAATTGTATGATAAAAATATAATGCATTAAGATAAAAACCACATGGGAAAAGTGGAACATCAATCATGATCATAATAAGAGTTAATTATTTATTGCATTTGTGTTGTGTGAAGCAATATAATAGATATAGTACACATATTTTTCTCAATTAGACTGTACAGCAATCTTAAGTGTTGGGAATTCTTATTTACATTTTACAGATAAGTTCTTTTTTTTTTTTCATTTATTTATTTTTTCCCCCAGAGCCCCAGTAGATAATTGTATGTCACAGTTGCACATCCTTCTAGTTGCTGTATGTGGGACCCGGCCTCAGCATGGCCGGAGAAGTGGTGCGTCGGTGCGCGCCCGGGATCCAAACCTGGGCTGCTAGCAGTGGAGCACGCGCACTTAACCGCTAACCCATGGGGCCGGCCCTAGAAACCAAATTTTTAAAGGCTATAATATAGACCATAAACAACACGGATCTGGCATTTTCTAAAAAGTTAAACTTCTTTCCCTCGTGACATTTAGGTCCCTTCTCAGTTGTATGTGGAGAGTGTTGGGAGCCTGGGCTGTAGGGGTGGGTAAAATCTGTGTGAGACAGAAACCACATGTGCCATGACTGACACTAGGGCCTAACACAAGTTTCTTAACCACTGAGCCTGGATATCTTCACCTAAACCTGAGGACAATAGTGCTTATCTCTCAGCATTGTTGGAGGATGAACTGAGATTATGTACGCAAAGGGACAGCACAATACCTGGCACAGTGAGTCAATAAAAATGAATATGAATGCATTACAATATCCTTGTACATAAATCTCTGGCCACATTACCATTTAATTTTTTTTTTGATTTTATTTATTTATTTTTTTCCCCACAAAGCCCCGGTAGATATTTGTATGTCATAGCTGCACATCCTTCTAGTTGCTGTATGTGGGACACAGCCTCAGCATGGCCGGAGAGGCGGTGCGTCGGTGCGCACCTGGGATCCGAACCCGGGCCGCCAGCAGCAGAGCACGAGCACCCAACCACTTAGCCACAGGGCCGGCCCATTTAATTCTTTTGAATAAATTCCTGTAAGTATAATAAATGGCTCAGAGTATATGACTCCTTAAAGCGTCACTATATTCCACCAAAAACAATTTTCCAAAAAAGTGAACCTAGTTTATACTAGAGAAGGAGCTCACCTTTTGGGTCGAGGAAGGCCCATGGGGGTAAGATTAGGGTCTGGCTTAGGAATGGTTTTCCGGATGCGAATCTGTGAGACTTTCTTTGGCCTCTTCTCTGGCTCAGCCTATTTTTAAGGGTTAAGAAGAAAGATGGTCAAGTTGTAAGACATTTTAAAAATATAAGGTCCCTTTTCTTGACACTCAAGATATCGCTTCCTCAGTTTATAGATGACTCTAAGAAGTAGTTTATGACAAAGCTCCCCCTCCTACTCTTGCTGACAGTGTCTTCAGCAACTATCTCCCTTTATATTATTATGATAGAATTTGTACATTCAGTTCAGATATTGAGATTATCAATATGAAAGTTTGCAGCTATTGGAGACAGCAGATATTGCAAAACTGAAGAACACCATCGTTCACTCATCTTCTTTGAATACATGAAGCAGCTCTGTGGTCCAATTCTCTAAACACTGTTAAATGCTGTTGTCAAGAAAAAAGGATCTGGAAAACAACATAGATTAGGAGATCCAGGGTATCCTTTGGAAGCTGAGCAGAAAAACTCCTGTCTTGGTAATCTCCAGTACTCAGCTGAAGCTCAAGGTGGTAAGTAAAGATACTTAGGGGCCGGTCTGTACCTATCATGTGATCTGTAGTCATCGATGGACACCTCCAGTGCGACCATCACCTGACCCCACTAGCATTTTACATTTACCTCTTTCTGTTCCGGAGGGCTGCTCTGTGGCCGGGGGCAGGCTGCTGTCACACCATCCAGCTCATCAAATCCAGGAACCTGGAACTCAGAGGCTGAAAGCAAGAGCTTGCTGACAGCTGATTCTGTTACCAAGCAAGACTTTGGTACCAAGGCAGAGAATGAAGGCTCAAGCCTAGCACCACAGAGAGAAAAACAGAGAAGAAAAATGTGAGATGAGTTCACTTTCTACCTTAGCACATTCAACTCAATATCCAGACTAAAGTTGAAGACTTTCCCTCTTTCCAGCAATGACATTTCCAGTCAAACTGTTTTCTAGTCACTGCAAGACATAGCCTGTGTCTGCATATGTAAAAAGTTAGAAGAATGTGGTCAATCCATTTCATTGATATGGAGCAGAGTGATAAACAAAAATGTAAAAAGGAACAGATTTTTTGGAGGAAGAAGGAATTCAGTGAACTGAACAAATGAATTGTGCTCAGATGAGATCAATCCCGTCCAGGCACTGAAGCTGGCCAACTGACCAAGAAATAGCTGGAGAGGAAACTTGAGGTACGAGGTGGCTACGAGTAATTTTGACTTCTTTCCCATTAAATGGTATTGATTACACATCCTTAGTCACTATTTGTAATGAAATACATTTGAATCTCAGATTAGGTTTAGAAGAATAAGAGGTTAGAATCATGTCATGCCTGACCCATTCTCTCTCTCTCTCTCTTTCTCTCTCTCTCTCTCTCTCTGTGCAAGCCCTCCTGTGCCAGGCACCATTGGAAGCTTACCTCATCTGACTGCCGCTGGTATTATAAGTAGCTTCTATGCCTGGAAGAGGCACATATGGTAACATGGTGTGGCTGAGGTGAAGCAAAAGGATAAAAGCAATAAGTTAGGGCAGTGGAACAACAGAAAAGGTTTAGATGCCTTTGTGAGCACTGGCACATGATACTCAATTAGAGCCCTTGGAAGACAAGCAATGTCAGTCACTCAGAAAGATGAAAACCTCCCAGCCACAAGAATTACATTTTATGTGCCCATCACTGGAAGGGAGGCCGGCTGACAAGAAGATTATTTTCTAACTGAAACAAAGAAGGTAGGGAGAGAAGAGGAGAGAATAGAGAAAGGAGAGAAACAAGAATGATTTTGAGCCTTATACCTTCTAATCAAGTTGTTGAACATGTATTTTAATTAAAGATTAAAAAAAAATTTATACATATATACTTTATATAATAGTATAAATATCTTATACTATTCAGCTCTGTACTCTATTACAATAAAATCAGCCAATTTCTATAACCTTACAAAAAATTATGAAGAAATTTTATTTTCTTTAAAGCCAAGCTCCACATAAGACATGGCTATCTAGATGAAAACTGTTGACAGGTTGGTTCCTTTATAATTAAGCTTTTTATAGATGAAAGAATAGTATTAATCACTTATAGATACATTAATCTGTGACACTGAAGAATTTTTTGTGCCTCTCAAAGTAAAACTTCTATCAGTTTCTACTGAATGTAGAACACAGTACAGGTTTAATTAATATGGTGTTGGTATGATGACCATATAATCCATCTCCTCTTAGAAATAAGAGAAATTTGTTCCATGGCTAGGAAAAACACAGATAATTCAAATTTTTAGAATGTTTAGCACCAACTCAGGATTCCCTGAGGAGTACAATAAAAGGAAAGAGAGGCAGGGTGGAGTACTGGAAAAGGAGCTGACCAAAGCAGAAATCAGAAGACCTGGGTTCTAGGTCTAGCTCAGCTGAAACATTCAGCAGCTGAGTGATCTGAGTTAGAAAAAACCATGTTCCTCAGTCTCATCATCTGTAAAAAAAAATAAACCAGATGCCTATTCAACCTATATTATAGAGTACTGGAGAATAAGGTCCAAATAAGAAAATCCTATGGAAACATAAATTAATTTAATTTTAAGGACTTTGTTAAGTCTTGCTTTTTGGGGCTACCCAGTTTATCATGCTTAATATTTCTAAGTGTGTTTAGAAAAACAGCAAACTTGTATACTCTAAGCCAAGGATATACGATGTTAAGACACTTTTAGAGCCAATGAGAAGAACAAGTCCCTATAAACACCACCCCTCTACATTCCACTCAAATTAATAAAAATAAAATAAATTAAAAAAAATTTTTTCTTAATTTAAAAATGAAAAAAAACTTTTTAATTAAAAAAAAAAAAAAGCCAGACACAGGTAGTAAGGGAGAGGGAAAATATTTCATATGAGGAAACAGAAAGTCAAGTGGGAACGAGTTCTGGAAGAGGAAGAAAGGCAAAAGGGCCACACACCTTCACAGGGTGAAATGAGTAACCACCCTCGACACTAACCTCAGGAATGAACACAGACAGAAACATGATTTAAAGCTGTGTATCACAGACACAGAGCAGAGAGCAATTATGAGATTTTAGAGGCACAGCAACAAACTAGACAAAATAAAAGCAGTATACTATCATTTAAAACAATTTGATTCATTCTAATGTATTTTTATGGCTGCATTATAAAGAAGCGAACATTTTTCTATTAACTTTGGACAAGTACTTACAATAGTAATTCATCTTTCAATTTCAATCAGCCACATTCAGGTTCCAGGGTGTTTTTCCAAAACCCATTTATTTATTTAGTTTTCCACTAAGCTGCCTGGGGAAGTTCACAACATGCACCAGCAGCTTTTTAATGACAAAGAATTATTCTGCATAAGAGACTGCCCAGATACACAAAGAACAAGGCCTCTCTTAGGCTATTCAGAATTTTAAGGCTTTTTTGTTGTTGAAGTTTTATACTATAGTCATGCACTGCATAACAACGTTTCAGTCAACGATGGACAGATCGCATGTACGACAGACCATATATATGACAGTAGTCCCATAAGATTAGTACCATATAGCCTAGGTGTGTAGTAAGCTATGCCATCTAGGTTTGTGTAAGTACACTCTATAATATTCACACAATGACAAAATCGCCTAAGGACACATTTCTCAGAACATATCCCTATTGTTAAGTGATCCATGACTGTATAGCAATATTAGGGGCAAATTAAAAAAAATTTAAGTTTCTGTTTATCCAAAGGATTACAAACAGGAGGACTTATCTATTATGTCTAAAGCAGTTTTTTAGGGATATAACTCTCAAATTCTTTTTTTTCTCTTATTTTCAATTAGAAGATAAAATGATATTGGTGAAATTATTTTCAACTATTCTGTCGTCAAACCACAAGAACTCTTTTCCAGTTCACTTAAAATTCTATAAATTCTACAACTATAGTATGTAAATTCCAATCTTTGAAGCCTCTCTGCTCCAGAAAGAAATGCAGAGGTTCATAAACTAGATTTGGTGATACCTATATAATTAATCTAAAAAAATATTTATACTGTATCCTTTACATACCAAACACCAAGTTAGGTGCTGGCTGTATAATACTCTGTGACTACGATATAGTTACAAGCCATTATTTGTCACTATTTATAGCCGTTAACTAGTAATGGTGTTTGTTCTTTGCAAGGTGGGGGCAAGAGGAAAAAAGAGATTCAAAAGATTTGATGGTTTGCAGAATGAAATAGACAGAAAACAGAATGGCACAAAATATAGGAGTAGATTTTGCAGAAAAATGGAAAATCAGAGAGGTCTACACTTAAGAATTACTGTTGCATTTTCTCAGCAGAGATTTGGCAAGGTAAACAGAAAATGCAGACACAAAGACTCCAAATTGCTCTGCATTTCCAGTAGTTTCCTCCTCCTCCCCCCAATGGCAGGAAGCGAACATGGGACATTTGCAAAGAATAGGGAACAGATTTTACCTGCTTATGGTGCCCAGACTTGGCTGCTGCTTGCTGTGAGTGGAATGAAGAGCAGAGATCTTGAAGGGGCAGGCAGAAGGCCCATGCTGGCTCCAAATGGACAGTACTCGGCCCACCGAGTTGGGCAGAGAACAGAAGACCTTGTCTGCTATGGAGGCTGGAGACCTTAACCCTTTCAAGCCCTGTGTAACCTGGGTCATGAAGAGCCTCTGCATAGTAGGCATGTGACCAGAGAAGCTCCGTCTTTTTGTCCAGATTCGGTAACACCCAGGGGAACAAAGTGCTAGAAGCGTATGAAGGCCAAGGACAGAGCGGCCTGCTCTGGTCTGGACTACGGCAGTGCCCCCATAGTCTTGGAGAGGAACCAGAGGGTGTGGAGGAGCCTGGGCACGTGCCTGACCATGGAGGCCAGTGTCTTCCCTGAATGTGGCCATCCCAGGGCAACCATGGGACAAGAAGACAGAAAAGGTCCACTTGGGAGGTTGAGATGGGCACTGGGTGGCCTCTCCTAAGGCGAGCCTCGTTGGAGCACAATGCTCAGGAAAAGTCCTTGGGGATTCAGCCATGCACTCAGAGCCTGATTTCACATGAAAGGATACTGGGAAGATTTCAGAACCAAACAGCAGTGATGGCATCTTGTTGCTCAAATCTATGAAACTCATTTTGATGGCTTCGAGAGAATAAAGTGTCAAAGGCTTACTGTTAGGCCACTTATCCCATCCACTAGCTGCCACATATGGATTCAACTGCATTTTAGTGTATGAAAATCCATCCAGGAGTCTTTTATATCTGAGTCGCTTGTAGCTTTTAGCCACTGGAAGAAGTTCAGAGGAATACCGATGCCTTAGTTTCTGGGTCTTTGTGGCTGGGGCCAGTTTGGAGGCAAGGACAGACAGCTTGTTTAGTAAGGCTGATTCTTTGGTAGGCTTCCTAACATTCAGGCTCCTCAAGGGATGGCATGGAGTAGGCTTCTGCTTTGGTATATGGCTAATTAAGCTCCCGGTAGGTACTGTTTCAGGTTCCAGTCGTGTGGGTGTAGACACAGTATGTGAACTGAGAAATCTGTGTGCTTTCGTGGGAATGGTTTCAGAGGAACTCTTTAACAAGGCAGAACTTCTGATTTTACTCACTTTTCTCCCCATGTTGACTTGCTCCTGACAGGAAACTTGCTTACACGTTCGATGGGGCTGCTTCTTTACGGGAAGCACTACCTTCTGATGTGAAGTGTTCCCAAAGGCACCGTGGATTTCATCATACCTAGCAGAGTTGGGGTCTTGTGTTTTCCGGGGGGCACCACAAAGGCAAGGACCTGTGCACAACTTAATGGCCTTTTTTAATGGATGACACAAGCTTTCCTCCTTTGGGTCTTTCAACTTCTGAAACCGTGCAGCAATGTCACCCTTGGCCAGCTTTGCTGGGGTGATTTCTTTCATCATGGGGAACTCATCTTTACAATCTTTAGGTTGGTTCTTACTTTGCACCTCATCTGACAACATATTAGGTGATGTGCATTGTTCCAATCTTGTATGTGCTTCTTTTTGATGTATATATTCCTCTTCCTTCTGCAACATGTGGTCCAAAATCCTCTGGCTCTGTTCTTCGGCATCACCAAGCATCCTCTGAGATTTAAAGTGGGTCTGAGAAATCTCACTCACATTATCACTGTGGTCATCTTCTCTGGCAATCATCTCCTTAGATTCCTCCCCAGCAGTTAAGTGACCCAGTGGTCCCCTCTGATGTTCTTCGGTTTCTTCACCTTTCACTGTAGTTTCTGTTTCCATTGTCAAAGGCAAATTTTTCACATTGATGTCTATGCTGTTTCCTTCACTAGGATGACTCATATCCCTTGATGCTCCTCCTTTCATCTCAGGCAGGACCGTGCAGTCTTTTACATTTTCACAAAGCATCTCACCATCTTTTTGTTTTAAAAGATTTTTCAGGTCGCTTTCTTCACTATTAATATTAGTTTCTGAATTTTCTTGAGAAGACAGACACGAAGGCATTATCTCAATGGATTTCAGGCTCCCTGGGGGAACAGAGTTCTCATCTCGGCATCTAAAAGACATCAATTCTTTTGAGGAAATTCCAAAGGTATTTTCCTTGTGAAACTCAGAATTTATTTCTAGTTTTGATCCTTCAATCATTCCTTGTGTTTCTCTCAGAGATGCTTCTTTAACTTGCTGTTCATGATGAATATAATTTAAAGACACATTTACTCTATCCAATATTCTTATATTTGGTTCATGATCTGCAATACACTCTATTTCATGGGCACAAGAGTCTGCACACACTTCTATTTCACAATCTTTTAATGATCTGCATACTTTATCCTCACATGATTTTTCTATTTCAAGAGATTCCACTGTAGAGGAAGTAGTATCTGGGAAATCTGAGTCCTGGTCAATCACTCCTGTAAATGCAGGATTCAGTTCTCTCTGAGACAGGGTACTCCTTGAGGTTTCATGTAATGCCAGTCTATCTTGCCTTGCAGCACCATCAAATGTACTAGATGCTTTTATGTCCAGCGTGCCTTCTGCAGGCTTATTTCTACAGTCTGTGTAGACGACATCTACCACACCATCTGTCGACTCCTCACAACCAGAAATCCTTTCAAAGGCTCCTTTCAAATCACCTTTCTCTGGACTACCACCAGACAATGAATTGTTATTACCTGAACTGACTAGCAGATCCTTTTCGTTGTGACTTACCTCTCTTTTAGGCTCTGGGATGGTCTCTCTTTGGTCACTACCTAGAGTCGCTTTAGCTCGTTTATTTTCACTTTTGCATGCATCTGGTCTGTCTGGGTTACTCCGGCAGTCAAGGACTTCATCTGCCTTCTGATCAAGAGTTTCAGCTGCTTGGTTCATGTTTTTAAAACTGGAGAACACAATAGTAGGAGGCTGGTCCAACAATTTTTCAGGACTTGGAATGTCTGTAGATTGGTTTAGTTCTTGTGTGGCACAATCAGAAATGCTATACTTACAAAACACAGTCTCTTTGAGTATATTCTGTTCCTTTCCTTCTAGCCCTTCCTCACTGGGTTGGATGTAACTAATAGCGCAAATGGTTTTGTTTGAAGCTTCAGTATTTGACACGCCTGCTGTCATTTCATTTCTGATCTTATCTTCTGGAAGGCTGCCTTTAGTTTCTCTCCCATCAAATTTACTTTCCTCCGATGTATCAGTCACCTCGTGGATGGTACTTTTAACAGAGACTTCTCTTCCTTGGGAGTGGTGATCACTGTGCTGAAACACATTTTCATACTTGGTTACCAAACAGTTTTCAACTTCTAGGATGATTTTGTTGGACTCAAAAGCAGCACAAGCAGAACCCATGCTCTTTTCTGGTGTATTTTTTCTTATACAATGACAGCTAGAGAGATCCTGAGATTGAACCCTTTGACATTCCATGACAGAGACCACTGGAGGCAAGGCTGCTGCTTCTTTCTTACTTGAGAGAAGTCTGGAATGTAGATCTGCTGTTCCTGAATCAGCCATTTCACTTTTTCTTTCTAGGCTTCCTGGTTTGATGTTTAAGGTGGGACTGTTTGAAGAGGCACCACAGGTTTTGTCACCTGGTGGAGAGATTTCTTTCATTTTTGTCTTCATGGAAATGGTCTGGGTATCAGCAATGACATCTGCTCCATCCTCTAATGGAGGGTGATGGCTCTGTTGGGAATCCTCGCTTGCTGCTAAAGGCATCTCTTTGTCAGCTGGCAACTTTGTGTGGTCTCGAGAACTAAGGGACACTTGATTTAAAACACATTCATTTTCTACTTCATTTACAACCAGTTCATCGGTACAAGAAAGTTCATTCATCTCACAGGCAATGCTCTGTTCACCTAAATGTGGACTATCATCTTGTAAGGGCTGTACAGCTTTTTCTGACTGAGGACTGTAATCAAATTCTAGGGATGGTGGTAATCGAGCAATATTTTTCTTGGGTTTCGATACCTCATTTACAGGACTTATCTGGTCCTCTGGCATTAAACTCACAAGGGATTTTCTTTCAATCAGAAACTCATTATACGATGCTTCATTTAATTGGGTACCGCCTTTCAGATTTCTCTGGGTGCTGACTAAGGAGTTAGAGTCTTCATTGTAAAACTTTTTACTTAACATCTTCGGCTCTATAGTGGTTGTCTGTTCTGGCTCTTTAATCTGCATCAAGGAAGAAAAACTGCTTTCTTCAGAGTGTCCACCTGGATGGCTCATATTAGTAAAAGTTTCTCTATGGTCCTTATAGTTTGTCAAACTACACTGAATGTCTGAAGCGATTTTCAAATCATTTTTTTTTAACGTTACTTCCGTGGCTTCACTAAAAGAACTCGGCATTAAAGAACTAGAACTGTCTGTATGGATAATGCCTTGAACACAACAGTTATCAAGGATATTATCTTTTAGGGAGTCAACAGTCTCTTTTTCAAGAGAATAATGACCATTAGCATCCTCTTCTGGTTGCCTGGCATTAACAAGAAAGAGTTCCTCTTGCTCATTCCTGGGGTTCAAAAGCTGTTCTTCGTTTTCTTTCCTAGAAGCCAAGTTCTCGCTTTGATCACCCCCATCAAAACAAGAATTATCCGTCTTTTCAGCAGATCCCTTCAGCAAGCCATTACCTTCAAAACCGCATTTTTCTAAGGATGTTGTTCTGGATTCTGGACCAGACAAACTTGATCTGAAAGATGAAACTTCAGAATTTTCTACAACAACTACATTTCTTGTGGCTTTGGGACTGCCACTTGCAGAACTGTGTTTTTCATTATGGTGGCCAAGAATCTGTTGGTGATTGTCATCTGCTTCACAGACAAGGTTCAATTTACACAACTCTTCCTTCCCATTGTCCACTTTGGAAATGACACTGTTCCCCGGTAATAATGACAACCAAGAAGGACAAGTTTTTAATTCTTCACATTCTTTTTCTTTAGGAGTGGCTTCTGTTAATCCAGGGTCCACAAAGGTTAAAGGCTCTAGGGAAACTAATGGGCTGGTTTCTGAACCATCACCACTGGTCATGATTTTGTCTACTTCTGGGTATTTGCTGCACCCAGCTGAGAGACTTTTACTCACATTGCCATTCTTGTGTCCTTCATTATTATCCATCTTAGTCCCATTGACCTTCATACCTTGTACTTCTTCAGTAGATCTCAGTAGAGTTTCAGCTGTAATCTGTACATTTCCTTCTGCATAAGAGAAATAAATCCAGATCAGTACACAATCATAAAAGAAATTTGCTCTACGTTCATGAATTTAATCATGCAACCAATGGCAACAATAAAAATGATCCAACTCAAAAAGAGAATTGCAAGGGGCCGGCCCCGTGGCTTAGCAGTTAAGTGCACGCGCTCCGCTGCTGGCGGCCCGGGTTCAGATCCTGAGCGCGCACCGACACACCGCTTGTCCGGCCATGCTGAGGCTGCGTCCCACATACAGCAACTAGAAGGATGTGCAGCTATGACATACAACTATCTACTGGGGCTTTGGGGGAAAAAATAAATAAATAAATAAAATAAAAAATTAAAAAAAAAAGAGAGAATTGCAAAGTTAGTGCACAATACCATTGGTTTTGTTCTTCTCTGCAAAATATGACAGAGGGCCAAAAGGATACCTGGCAGAAACAGGTAATTTTGAACAAATGCCTTTCTCTAAATGTTAGTTACTTACCTGTACTCACTTAGCTAGATAGCTGACTACAACATGGAGATATATGCTTAATTCAGAGTCTTAACATACAATGGGGAAAAGAAAGTCTCTTCAACAAATGGTGTTGGGAAAACTGGATAGCCACATGCAAAAAAATGAAAGTAGACCCTTACCTTACACCATACACAAAAATTAACTCCAAATGGATTAAAGACTTGAATGTAAGACCTGAAACTATGAAACTTCTAGAAGAAAACATAGGCAGTACGCTCTTCCACATCAGTCTTAGCAACATCTTTTCAAACACCACATCTGACCAGGCAAGAGAAACAATAGAAAAAATAAACAAATGGGACTACATCAAACTAAAAGCTTCTGCACAGCAAAGGAAACCATCAACAAAATGAAAAGACAACCTAACAATTGGGAGAAGATATTTGCAAACCATACATCTGATAAGGGCTTAATCTCCAAAATATATAAAGAACTCATGCATCTCAACAACAAAAAACTACCAACCCAATTAAAAAATGGGCAAAAGACCTGAACAGACATTTCTCCAAAGAAGATATACAGATGGCCAACAGACACATGAAAAGATGTTCAAAATCACTAACTATCAGGGAAATGCAAATCAAAACTACAATGAGATATCACCTCACGCCTGTCAGAATGGCTATAATTAACAAGACAGAAAACAACATGTGTTGGAGAGGTTGTGGAGAGAAGGAACTCTCATACACTGCTGGTGGGAGTGCAAACTGGTGCAGCCACTATGGAAAACAGTATGGAGATTCTCAAAAAATCAACGATAGAACTACCATATGATCCAGCTATTCCACTGTTGGATATTTATCCAAAGAACTTGAAAACACCAATTTGCAAAGGTACATGCACCCCTGTGTTCATTGCAGCCTTATTCACGATAGCCAAGACTTGGAAGCAACCTAAGTGCCCATCAAGGGACGAATGGATAAAGAAGCTGTGGTATATATACACAATGGAATACTACTCAGCCATAAGAACGACGAAATCCAGCCATTTGTGACAACATGGATGGACATTGAGGGTATAATGCAAAGTGAAATAAGTCAGAGGGAGAAGGTCAAATACCGTATGATTTCCTTAATTAAGTAGTAGACAATAACAACAATAAACAAACACATAGGGACAGAGATTGGATTGGTGGTTACCAGAGGGGAAGGGGAGGGAGGAGGGTGAAAGGGATAATTCGGTACATGTGTGTGGTGATGGGTTGTAATTAGTATTTTGGTGGTGAACATGATGTAGTCCATGCAGAAATAGAAGTACAATGATGTACACCTGAAATTTTTACAATGTTATAAACCAATGTTACTGCAATAAACAAAAAATTAAAAAAAATAAAATAAAATAAAAATAAAAAAAAAAAAAGGAAGCTTCTATTGTAAAACATGAATAAATTAGACTCACAATACAACAGTTTATATCATTAGATGACTATCTTATTACTTGAATAAACATTAAATAAGTCATAGATAAAATTCCTCTAAAAAGAAGAACAGTTATACATAAAATCTTATGTAAGAGATTAATCGGTAAGTTGAATACTCGTCTTGAACCCAATTACTTGCAATAATTGCCTTTCTACAAGACTGATCATGAGTTAGTAATTACTGAAGCTAAGTACATGGGGGTTTAGTATATCCTCCTTTCCACTTCTGAATAAATTTAAAATTTTCCATTATGAGACATTAAAAAACAAACAAAAAACCTTTCTAAGCAGAATATAAATGTGATTCATAAAGGAGTTTTACTGTACAGAGTTTCTTTGAAATCCTAGGTATAAGATGCAGTATAAAGAAGTTCCCCAAACTTGTTAATCTACAAAATTTTCATCCCTCCTTCCTTTTTAGAAAACAAACTTGGGCCGGCCCCGTGGCTTAGCAGTTAAGGGCACGCGCTCCGCTGCTGGCGGCCCTGGTTCGGATCCCGGGCGCGCACCGACGCACCGCTTCCCAGCCATGCTGAGGCCGCGTCCCACTTACAGCAACTAGAAGGATGTGCAGCTATGACATACAACTATCTACTGGGGCTTTGGGGGGGGGAATTAAATTAAAAAAAAAAAAGTTAATTTTAAATGGAGCACACCTCATTAAAAAAAAAAAAAAAACAAACTCAAGGCTATACACATTCATGTGTATATGTGTATATGTATGTACATAACAGAAAACCTGCAATAAACAGATAAAGCAAAATGCAAATCAATGTAAAGATTGAATTTTCACTAGAATATAAACTTCATGAGGGTAAGGATCGGGTTTGTTTTGGTCTCTCCTCTTCCAGCATAACACCTGGTACTTAATAGCATTCAATAAATATTTGTGGAATTAATAAATACAATTAGGTCAAATAACAAAGAGTATTAATAGTGTGTTCCTTGGGCTTCCCTATCCATTTCTCAAAAGGTACTGAGAGCAGCGATTATTGAAAGGGCAGCAACCTTCAAGGCAGGCCAGCTGGGCTCTGTGATATTACTTACCTCTCTGAGTCTCAGCTTCCTCCTTTGTGAAAAAGAGGGGAAGCACACTTACCTAAGTGCTATTTTGAGGATTAAATTAAATAATATATGTAAAACAACACCGGGTGCAGTGCCGGCCACATAAAGGAAAAGTGCCCTTCCTTTGCTCTGCTTTTGATTTTGCTTTTACTGGACCTGAGAATAGTTAAAACGATAAACTTAATAACTAGGCTAGGACACAGCATTTAAAAATATTTGGAATCAGCAAATATTAGATGGATAATTGCATACTGGTTACCGTAAGTTTGCATAGATACAAATACTCCAATGGTTTTACTATTGGACGCTGTAGCATTCACTAAACCATTTGGTTATATTCTGGGCCTTCTCTCTCTGTGCCAGCACCATCCTACCTGTATCCCTCCTTGTATCTGCTCAGGAAAACTCTAAAACTCTTCATCCCTCCTCAAACTGTTTACTGCGCAAAGCACTTAAGGCAGGACTCTCCCTCAGAGGCCCTACCTGCTGGAAAAATGCCTGTTCTCCACTTAGTCGACAGTCTTAGGGAGGAGGTAGATTGGGTGGGGAAGAGGAGTTGTGAACAGCTTGAAAGCAAAATGATACCTTGCCCACTCTTTTGAATAGTTTTTAATCACATTTATTTGAAATAAAGAGAACTTTAAAAAGAGTTTGAGGCAATTTTATGTTTATTAGAAAGTTTTCAAAAAGCTGTGGAACACTGACCTGGTCTTCATCTATAATATGGGAAGAAAGATGGTACCTACCTACTTGTAAAGATTAGATGAGTTAATATACATAAAGCTCTTAGAAGTGCCAGACAGAGTCCACACTTGGTTAGTGCTAGCCATTCTCTGGGCCCCCACTCCCTTGTACAATATCCTTATCAAAACTTCTGTAACAGTGTTTCTCAATTATTTGTTTAATATATCACCTCCATGAGACTGGAGCTATTTGAGGGCAGAAACTGGATCTTAATGATTGTTGCAGACTCAGTACCTGACAGTGACCTTGGCACACTGAGGTACATAACAGATGTTGGCTGAATGAAGAATTAGATTAGGGAAGTTGTTAAAAGTATTAGGTATACTCGATCCAGCAATTCCACTCTGAAAAGATATCTGCACCCCATGATCACTCCAGCATTATTTATGGTGGTCAAGACATCGGAAACAACCTAAGTATCCATTGATGGAGGAATGGATAAAGAAAATGTACAGGGCCGGCCCTGTGGCTTAGCGGTTAAGTGCGCGCGCTCTGCTACTGGTGGCCTGGGTTCGGATCCCGGGCGCGCACTGACGCACTGCTTCTCCGGCCATGCTGAGGCCGCATCCCACATACAGCAACTAGAAGGATGTGCAACTATGACATACAACTATCTACTCGGGCTTTGGGGGGAAAAAAAGGAGGAGGATTGGCAATAGATGTCAGCTCAGAGCCGGTCGCCCTCAGCAAAAAGAGGAGGATTAGCACGGATGTTAGCTCAGGGCTGATCTTCCTCACACACAAAAAAATAAAAATAAAATAAAAAAATAAGAAAATGTGGTACATTAAAAAAAAAAGTATTAGGTGTACTGGAGGTTAAAAAATGTATTCTGTGAGGTATGGGCCCTTTTTAGAAGCACAGGAGTTTCATGACCTCACCTGAAGATCCTGGATTTTTAGTTTTATTAAAAACCATTTAAAAAGTGCTTATGTTGAGCCAGCCCTGGTGGCCTAGTGGTTAAGTTCAGTGTGCTCTGCTTTGCCGACCCAGGTTCGGTTCCTGGGCTCTGACCTACACCACTCGTCTGTCAGTGGCCATGCTGTGTGTCAGCTCATGTCTATAAAGAGGAAGATTGGAAGCAGATGTTAGCTCAGGGAGAATCTTCCTCAGCAAAAAAAAGAAAGAAAGAAAGAAAAAAGAAAGAAAGAAAAAGAAAAGTGCTTATGTTTGCAGAAATTGAAAAACTAATCCTGAAACTCAAATGAAATGTGAGGGACACACAATCTTGAAAAAGACGAACAAAGGTGGTAGACTCACGTTTCCTGATTTCAAAAACAAAGCTCCACTAATCAAGATAGTGTGGCCCTGGCATAGGACAGAGATAAAGATCAATAGAACAGAACTCAGAGTCCAGAAATAAACTCTAAAATTCATAGTCAGTCAACTGATGTTTGACAAATGGGACCAAGAATAGTTTTTCAACAAATAGTGCTCAGACAACTGGATATCCACATGCAAAAGAATAAATTCGGACCCTAGTTCACATCATACAAAAAGATTAACTCAAAGTGGATCATAGACCTTAATGTAAGAGCTGAAACTATAAAACTCTTAGAAGAAAACACAAGAGTAAACCATGATCCTGGGTTTGATAATGATTTCTTAGCTAAGATATCAAAAGTACAAGTGATAAAAAAGACAAATAACTTGGACTCCATTAAAACTAAAAACTTTTGTGCTTCAAAGGACACCAAGAAGTGAAAACACAACTCACTGGGAGAAAATATTTGCGAATCATCTATCTGACAAGGGATTTGTATTTAGAATACCTAAAGAATTCTTACAACTCAACAATAAAAAGACAAAAAATCTTATTTGAAAATAGGCAGAGGGAACATAACTCCCCACTCCGTAAGTGTAGGCTGTACATAGTGACTTCTTTCCAAAGAGTACAGTATGGAAAGGGTGTGAGGGGAGTAACTTCACAGTGGAGAAATCTGACAAACACTACCTCATGTTTAGAGTACACACCCGTGAAATGACATGATGAAAACAGCACTTTACTTGTGTGATTTTCCTCCCCAAAACCCATAACCCCAGTCTTATGAGAAAAACATCAAACATATCCCAAAAGAGAGGCATTCTACAATATACCCGACCAGTACTCCTCAAAAACTCTCAAGGTCACCAAAAACAATAAAAGTGTGAGAAACTATCACAGCCAAGAGGAGCCTAAGGCAATATGAGGACTAAAGGCAATGTGGTATCCTGATGGGATTCTAGAACAGAAAAAGGATATTACCTAAAAACTAAGAAAATCTGAATAAACTACAGACTTTAGTTAATGATAATGTATCAATATTGGTTCATTAATTGTAACAAATGTACCATACTAACATGTTAACAACAGAGGAAACTGTGCCTCTGGAGAGGGGAGGGATATGGAAACTCTCTGTACTATGTGCTCAATTTCTCTGTAAATCTTAAACTGTTCTATAAATTACTAATTTTTTAAAAAGTAGAAAAAAAAAAAAAAGACAAAGGATTTGAATAGACACTTTCCCAAGATATACAGTCAATAAGCACATAAAAAGACATTCAACATCATTAGTCATTAGAGAAATGAAAACCAAAATCACAGTAAGATATCACTTTACACCCATTAAAATGGCTATAATTCAAAACAGAACAAAAAATAACAAGTGTTGGAGAGAATGTGGAGAAACTGGAACCTTCATACATTGTTGGTAGGATTATAAAATGGTCCAGCCACTTTGGAAAACAGTTTGCCAATTCCTCGAAATGCTAAACATAGAGTTACCATATAACCCAGCAATTCCATTCTTAAGTAACTACTCCAGGAAATTAAAAACTTATGTCCATACAAGACCTGTACACAAATGGTGACAGGAGCATTATTCATAATAATCAAAAAGCAGAAACAACTCAAATGTCTATCAACTGGTAAATGGATAAAATGGAATATTATTCAGCCATAAAAAGGAATGAAGTACTTATACATGCTACACCATGGATGAACCTTAAAATCTTTATGTGAAAGTGAAAGAAGTCAGTCACAAAAGACCACATATTGTAAGGTCTCATTTACATAAAATGTCCAGAATAGGCAACTCTATAGAGACCAAAGTAGATAAGTGGTTGGAAGAGGCCAGGGGTAAGAAGGAATAGCAAATAGGGAATGACTGCTAATGGGTATAAGGTTTCTTTTGGGAGTGATAAAAATCAAATTATGGTGATGGTTGCACAACTCTGTAAGTATACAAAAAACTCACTGAATTGTATAATTTAGGTGAACTTTATGGTATGTAAATTATATCTCAATAAAATTGTTTTTAAAAAAGTCCGTACACTCCAATTATAACATAAGCAACATCAGAGAAATTAGACTTTTTTTTTTGGTGTTATCTCCATATAATCATAATTTAGGATAGACATGCCAGAGGTTGAGAAGGATTCAACAGCATTTCCATCAAAACTTTTTCCTGGATCAAAAAATTAAATGGCTAGTCTGTGAAAACTAAATATGACATCAGTTTTGGTTTACCTTACATCTCATCCTCAGAAAGATGTGTAACAGGTTAGCAATACTGTAATGTCTTACAGAACGAGGCTTTCCTGCAGAGGCTCACAAAGGCTGCTTAGAGGTAGAAGGAAAGCTGCAGACACCCCTACAAGCTTTCGACACCTCCTAAGCTTCTACGGACCACTGAATACCTGGCTTTACAAATTATAAATAAATTAACAAATCATGAAAAAAGATTCAACTCCTCAACTGGAACTCTTATATATCGCTGGTAGAAATACAAAATGGTACAACCACTTTGGAAAACAGTTTGGTAGTTTCTTATAAAATTAAACACATACATCCCAAATGACCCAGCAGTCCCATGGCTAAGTATTTGCCCAGGTGAAATGACAACTCATGTTCACACGAAAACTCATATGCAAGTGTTTATAGCAGCTTTATTTATAATTGCTCAAACTAGAAACAACTCAAATTGGAAATAAACAAATTGTGATACAATTAGACAATAGGATAACACTACAGCAATAGGGAACAATGAACTTCTGATAATTCACAGCAATGTGAATGAATTTTAAATGCACTATGCCAAACAGAAGAAGTCAGACTCAAAGGCTTCTCCTGGGTGATTACATTTTATATGACATTTTGGAAAAGGCAAAAACAGGGGCTGGTCCCGTGGCCTAGTGGTCAAGTTTGGCAAATTCTGCTTTGGCGGGCCACGTTTGGTTCCCGGGCACAGACCTACACCACTAACTGGCAGCCATGCTGTGGCGGTGACCCATGTACAAAATAGAGGAAGACTGGCACAGATGATAGCTCAGGGTGAATCACGCTCAGCAGAAAAAAAGAAAACAAATTTGAGTGGTTGGTAAGAACCGGTGGTGGCAAAAGGGACTGACTATAAAAGGAATCTTCAAGAAATTGCTGGGGTGAAGCAAATGCTCTATATCTAGATTGCAGTGGTAGTTACACAACCGTATGTGTTTGTCAAAACTCACAGAACTGTACACCCCACAAAAAAGGGGAGAATTTTATTGTGTGTAAATTATATCTTACTTAAAAAAAAAAAAGAAAGAAAAAAATTCAGTTCCTCAAATGTCTAGACTTCTTCTGTGTTGCCTATTAAACAGGTATGGTCCCAGTTGATTTTTTAACCTTTCACCCCCAAAAATGTAAATTATAGGAAGATAATGACATAAATAGGGACTAGAAAACAGGAAATATTCCTTCCAAATTATAAAAACAAAGCAATAAACTCCAAGAATCTAGATGCACATAAGGCATAAGGGCTTTATCGACAGGTTCATTCCATCTACTCATAATGCTTAATTTATTCACATAACAGAAATAGAGGCCTTTAAAAAACTGTTTCAACTTCGATAATTCTAAATAATTTAAACTATCTAGTTCCAAAAATTATATATGGTAGTCTTCCCCCCTTGACTGCTTTCATTTTTGCATAAAAATGTATTTCCTGGGGCTGGCCCGGTGGCATAGTGGTTGAGTTCGTGCGCTCTGCTTCGGTGGCCTGGCATTCGCAGGTTCAGATCCTGGGCACAGACCTACATACTGCTTATCAAGCCATGCTGTGGCAGGCATCCCACATATAAAATGGAGGAAGATGGGCACAGATGTTAGCTTAGGGCCAATCTTTCTCACTAAAAAGAAGAGGATTGGCAACGGATGTTAGCTCAGGGATAATCTTCCTCACCAGAAAAAAAAAAAGGTATTTCCTCAACGTTTTTCCAATTTCTAGTGACTCTCCTATTTTAGAGAATTCCCAAATAAGCCCTAATAGAGATTACTACTGTGGGAACTAAGTCCAACATTAATTAGTGGGAACTAATACTGGTATTTTTTCCAGTGCCCATTCTATCTTTCTTACACACAACCTTCCCACACAAGCCCAGTTACATGGAATTCTCTGGGGAAAAGAAACCCAGAAAACAAAAACAAAAACTTGATATCAGTTTTATAAAATACTAAACAGAAAATTATGGTGAAATAGCCAAATTAAAACTCAGAACAGCAGAGGAGAGACATTATCATCGTGGTGGCATAAATCATCTCCCCTTCAATCTACAGGGAGTAAAATATCCATAACTCAATAAAGGCTACATTGCCCAACACACCAGGTCTCTGGAGAGATCTGCACATTGGTACCTACAAAGGTGGGTGGATTGGAGCACACAGACGAGGTGAACCAGGGGAACACCGGAGGCGGTGCCCAGGATCCTGGACCCCTGGCTGCAGTGACTGAGCCAGACACCTTCAGCCCCAGAGAACCCAGAAGGCAGGAGTGGAGGTGCACACCTAACTCAAGCCTCCTGGCAGGTGCCTGTGGCCACATGGAACAGAGCAGCAGTGGATGCGCAGCCCTATGATCTTGGGCCACCTGCCCAGGATCAGAGCTGGTAGCAGAAGCAAAGGTGCACACACAACTCAGGTCTTCCAACTGCAGCAGCGCCCGTGGCCTCAAGGAAACAGGCAACAGCAGAGGCGGTGCCCTGAGAACCCAGCTCCCTCCACACTCTCTCCCTCCCCCTGCCACAGTGGCGATGCTTCCGACCCAGGTAATCTCGGATGTGGTAGAGGTGCCAGCCATCCCTGTATCCCTGGTGGTGAAGCCAGTAACCATAGTGACACCAGCAACAGCAAGGCATCAGTGACCCCAGAGGCGCAGGTGGTGATGACAAGAGTACTGGTAACACCCCTAATAGAGGTGGTGGAGGGTAAAACATGCAGTTCCTCAAATATAGCCAGAGGCAGCTCAGGTAAGAGAAACCAAAAACTGGTGCTATAGCACCACCTACTGAAACAGAAAAGAAAGGCCTCTAATCTTTAACTCACTAAATAGAATCAAAACAAACAAAGCTATATTTAAAAAAGAAAAGTGTGCTATGACAAATGCACCAGCAGAGAAATAACTCATCAAGCATCACAAAAAGTAACAGGACTTCACAAAAATAAAATAACAATTCTCCAGAAACCAAACATAAAGTCATGGAAGATTGTGATCTAACTGATAAAGAATTCAAAATAGCTGTCATGAAGAAACTCAACGAAACCACAAGAAAACTGAGAAAGGCAGTTCAATGAGCTCTGGAATAAAATTAATGAACAGAGGGAATACTTTACCAAAGAGACTGAAACTCTAATAAAAACAACCAAATAAATTCCAGAGCTGAAGAACTCAATAAATGAGATGAAGAATGCATTAGAAAGCACTGGAAATAGAGCAGACCATATGGAAGACAGAATCAGTGAGCTTGAAGATAGAAACCTATGCATGATGCAGGTAGAAAAGGAAAACTAAGATTTTTAAAAAATGTAGAAATTCTAGGAGAATTATGACTCCATTAGAAAGGGCAACATAAGGATAATGGGTATCTCAGAAGGAGAAGAGAGAGAGAAGGGAGCAGAGATTTTTAATGAAATAATAGCAGAGAACTTTCAATATGTGGGGAAGGAAGTAGATATACAAATCTATGAAGCTAAGAGAACACCCAATCATCTCTATGCAAAAAGACCTTCTCCAAGACAAATGATAATAAAACGGTCAAAAGTCAATGACAAAGAAAGAATATTAAAAGAAGCCAAGGGAAAAAAAAAAACCAACAACCTATAAGGTAACCCCCATTAAGCTATCAGCAGATTTCTGAGCAGAAAATCTACAGGCCAGAAGAGAACAGAATGATATATTCAAAACATTAAAAGATAAAAACTGTCAGCCAAGAATACTCTATCCAGCAATGTTATCCTTCAGATATGAAGGACAATTAAAGGATTTCCTAGACAAACAAAAGCTCAGGGAGTTTATCACCACCAGATTTGCCTTATCAGAAATGTTGAAAGGAGTTCTCCTACCTGAAACAAAAAGGCAAAGGTATACAAAACTTTGAGCAAGATGATAAACAGACAGACAGAAACAGAAAATTGCAACTCTATATCAAAGCAGGTTGATAAACTCTTAATTATAATATAAAGGTTAAAGGGAAAGGAAACATTAAAAATAACTATAACCACTTCAATTTGGTAACAAACTCACAACACAAAAAGGGATAATTTGTGACAATAAAAACACAGACGGGGAAGAGGAAAAGGATGGAACCTGTATAGGCAAATGAAGATAAGATGCTATTAGCAGAAAAAGGACTATCTTATCTACGAGACCTTTTATATAAACCTCATGGTAACTACAAAACAAAAACTCAGAACACAGACACGAAACAAAAAAAGGGAAAACTGAGAAAAACATCACAGAAAACCCCCAAACTGAAATGGCAGACAAAAACACAAGGGAAAAGAAATAATGGAAATACAGAGCAACCAGGAAACAAAAGATAAAATGGGGGCCAGCACCATGGCGTAGTGGTTAAGTTCAGTGCGCTCCACTCTGGCAGCCTGGGTTCTCAGGTTCGGATCCCAGGTGCGGACCTACACCACTTGTCAGCCATGCTGTGGCGGTGATCCAGATATAAAGTGGAGGAAGACCGGCACAGATGTTAGCTCAGGGCTAATCTTCCTCAGCACAAAAAAAAAAAAGAAAGAAAGAAAAAAAAGATAAAATGGCAGTATTAAGTTTTCATAAATCAATAATCACCCCAAATGCAAATGAATTGAATTCACTAATCAAAACACAGAGTGGCTGGATGGATTAAAAAACAAGACCTGACAATACGCTGCCTCCAGGAGACCTATCTCAGCTCTAAGACAAACACAGGCTCAAACTGAAGGGATGGAAGATGATACTCCAAGCAAATGGCAACCAAAAGAAAGCGGGTGTAGCCATACTTATATCATACAAAACAGACTTCAAGCCAAAAAAGACAACAAGAGACAAAGATAGACATTACAGAATGATAAAGGGGACAATCCATCATGGAGACATAACATTTATTAATATATATGCACCTAACATAGGAGCACCAAAATATATAAAGCAATCATTAACAGATCTCAAGGGAGAAACTGACAGCAACACAGTATTAATAGGGGACTTTAATATCCTACTTACATAAATGGATAGATCATCTAGACAGAGAGTCAAGAAGGAAACACCAGCCTTAAACGAAACATCACACCAGATGGACTTAATAGATATATATATAAAACATAACATCCAAAAGCAAATAGAATACACATTCTTCTCAAGTGCACATGGAACATCCTCAAGGGTAGACCATACAGTGGGAAAAAAACCAAGTCTCAATAAATTTAAGAAGACTGAAATCACATTAAGCATGTTCTCTGACCACAACAGTATGAAACTAGAAAACAATAACAAGAAGAAAGCCAAAAAAGTCTCAAATACGTGGAGATTAAATAACAAGCTACTGAACAATTACTGGATCAACAAAGAAATCAAAGGAGAAATAAAAAAATACCTAGAGACAAATGAAAATGAAAACACAACATACCAATATCTATGGCATGCAGCAAAAGCAGTACTAAGACGGATGTTTACAGCAATACAGGCCTACCTCAAGAAACAAGAAAAATCTCAAACAGTCTAACATTACACTTGAAGGAACTAGAAAAGAAGAACAAATGAAGCCCAAAGTCAGTAGAAGGAAGGAAATAATAAAAACCAGAGCAGTCGGGGCTGGCCCTGTGGCGTAGCGGTTAAGTGCACATGCTCTGCTGCTGGCAGCCCGAGTTTGGATCCCAGGCGCGCACCGACGCACCACTTGTCAGGCCATGCTGTGGCAGCATCCCATATAAAGTGGAGGAAGATGGGTGCAGATGCTAGCCCAGGGCCAGTCTTCCTCAGCAAAAAGACGAGGATTGGCATGGATGTTAGCTCAGGGCTGATCTTCCTCACAAAAAAAATAAAATAAAATAAAAGTTACATAAAAAAAAAAATCAGAGCAGAAATAAATGAAATAGAGACTAAAAAGACAATAGAAAAGATCAATGAAACTAAGAGCTGGTTCTTTAAAAAGATTAAAAAATGGACAAACCTTAGGTAGACTAAGAAAAAAAGAGAGAAGGCTCAAATAAAATCAGAAACAAAAAAGGAGAAACTACAATGGATACCACAGAAATACAAAGGATTATAAGAGAATACTTTGAAAAGCTATATGCCAACAAATTGGATAATCTAGAAGAAATGGATAAATTCCCCGAATCATACAACCTCCCAAAAGTGAATGAAGAAGAAACAGAGAATCTGAACAAACCAATCACAAGTAAAGAGATTGAAACAGTAATCAAAAACCTCCCAAAAAACAAAAGTCCAGGACCAGACAGCTTCTCTGGTGAATTCTACCAAACATTCAATGAAGATTTAATACCTATCCTTTTCAAATTCTTCCAAAAAACTGAAGAGGAGGGGATGTTTTCTAACTCATTTTATGAGGCCAACATTACCTTGATAGCAAAACCAGACAAGAACAACAAAGAAAAAGAAAATTACAGGCCAGTATCACTGATGAACATCGATGCAAAACCCCTCAACAAAATATTAGCAAACCAGGGCCGGCCCAGTGGCGCAAGTGGTTAAGTGCGCGCGCTCCGCTGTGGCGGCCCGGGGTTCGCCAGCTCGGATCCCGGGCGTGCACTGACACACTGCTTGGCAAGCCATGCTGTGGCGGCGTCCCATATAAAGTGAAGAAAGATGGGCACGGATGTTAGCCCAGGGCCAGTCTTCTTCAGCAAAAAAAGAGGAGGATTGGCAGATGTTAGCACAGGGCTGATCTCCTCACAAAAAAAAAAGAAAAAGAAAAATCAGCAAACCAAATACAACAATACTTTAAAAGGATCATACACCACGATCAATGTGGATTTATTCCAGGGATGCAAGGATGGCTCAACATCCACAAATCAATCAACGTGATACACATTCACAAAATGAAGAATAAAAATCATATGATCATCTCAACAGATGCAGAGAAAGCATTTGACAAGATTCAGCATCCATTTATGATAACAATAAAATAGGTATGGAAGGAAAGTACCTCAACATAATGAAGGTCATATATGACAAACCTATAGCTAACCTATATGCAGTGGTGAAAAAACTGAAAGCTATCACTCTAAGAACAGGAATAAGACAAGGATGCCCACTCTCACCACTCTTGTTCAACATAGTTTTAGAAGTCCTAGCCAGAGCAATTAGGCAAGAAAAAGAAATAATAGGGATCCAAATTGAAAAGGAAGAAAAACTATCACTATTTGAGGATGACATGATTTTACATATAGAAAACCCTAGAGAATCCACCAAAAAACTATTAGAAATAATAACCAAAAATAATAAAGTTGCAGGGTACAAAAAAATCAACATACAAAAGTCAGCTCCAGGGCCGGCCCCGTGGCTTGGTGGTTAAGTGAGCGCGCTCCACTGCTGGCGACCCGGGTTCGGATCCCGGGCGCGCACCGACGCGCTGCTTCTCCGGCCATGCTGAGGCCGTGTCCCACATACAGCAACTAGAGGATGTGCAGCTGTGACACACAACTATCTACTGGGGCTTTGGGGGGAAAAAATAAATAAATAAAATCAAAAAAAAAAAAAAAAAGTCAGCTCCATTTCCATACACTAACAGCAAATTAGCAGAAAGAGAAATCAAGAAAACAATCCCATTTACAATTGCAACAAAAAGAATAAAAGACCTAGGAATAAATTTATCCAAGGAAGTAAAAGACCTGTACACTGAAAACCATAAGACATTGCTGAAAGAAATCAAGAAAGACACAAAGAAATGGAAAGATATTTTGTGCTTATGGATTGGAAGGATTAAAGTAGTTAAAACGTCCATATTTTCTAAAGCAATCTACAGATTCAATGCAACACCTATCAAAAATCATTTTTCATGGAAATAGAACAAAGATTCCTAAATTTATATGGAACAACGAAAGACCCTGAATAATCAAAGCAATCCCGAGAAAACAGAACCAAGCTGGAGGTATTACACTCCGTGATTTCAAAGTATACTACAAAGCTATAGTAATCAAAACAGTATGGTATAGGCAGAAAAACAGACACACAGATCAAAGAAGAGAATTGAGAGCCCAGAAATAAAACCACACATCTACGGACAGCTAATTTTAACAAAGGAGCCAAGAACATACAAGGGAGAAAGGAAAGTCTCTTCAAAAAATGGTGCTGGGAAAACTGGACAGCCACATGCAAAAGAATGAAAGTAGACCATTATCTTAGACCATACACAAAAATTAACTCAAAATGGATTAAAGACTTGAATGTAAGACCTGAAACCATAAAAGTCCTAGAAGAAAACACATAGTACGCTCTTTAACAGCAGTCTTAGTGGTATCTTTCTGAATATATCTCCTCAGGCAAGGGAAACAAAAGCAAAAATAAACAAATGGTACTACATCAAACTAAAAAGCTTCTGCAAAGCAAAGGACACCATCAACAAAATGAAAAACCCTACTGACAGGGAGAAGATATTTGCAAATCATACATCCAATAAGGGGTTAATATCCAAAATATATAAGGAACTCATACAACTCAACAACAAAAAAACCCCAACTAAAAAATGAAGAGGGAGGGCCGGCGTGGCTTAGCGGTTAGGTGCGTGCGCTCTGCTGCTGGTGGCCTGGGTTCGGATCCCGGGCCCGCACCGATGCACCACTTCTCCCGCCATGCTGAGGCTGCGTCCCACGTACAGCAACTAGAAGGATGTACAGCTATGACATACAACTATCTACTGGGGCTTTGGGGGGAAAAATAAATAAATAAAATCTTTAAAAAAAAAAAAAAAATGAAGAAAGGATCTGAACAGACATTTTTCCAAAAGAAGATATATGGATGGCCAACAGGCACATGAAAAGATGTTCAACATCACTAATTATTTAGGGAAATGCAAATTAAAACCATAATGAGATATCACCTGACACCTGTCAAAATGGCTATTATTAAAAAGACAAGAAATAACAAGTGTTGGAGAGGATGTGGAGAAAAGGGAACCCTCGTATAATGCTGGTGGGAATGCAAATTGGTATAGCCACTATGGAAAACAGTATGAAGATTTCTCAAAAAATTAAGAGCAGAGGGCCGGCCCCATGGTTAAGTGCGCGCACTCCGCTGCTGGCGGCCTGGGTTTGGATCCTGGGCACGTACCGACTCACTGCTTCTCCGGCCATGCTGAAGCCGCGTCTCACATACAGCAAACTAGAAGGACGTGTGGCTATGACATACAACTATCTACTGGGGCGTTGGGGGAAAAAATAAATAAATAAATAAATCTAAAAAAAAAAAAATTAAGAGTAGAACTACCATATGATCCAGCTATTCCACTTGTGGGTATTTATCCAAAGAATAAAAAATATTAATTCAAAAATATATATGCACCCCTATGTTCATTACAGCATTATTTAAAATACCTATGACATGGAAACAACCTAAGCACCCATCAGCAGATGAATGGATAAAGATGTGGTGTGTACACACACACACACACACACACACACACACAGGAATACCACTCAGCCATAAAAAGATGAAATCTTGGTATTTGCAACAACATGGATGGACCTAGATGGTATGCTAAATGAAATAAGTCAGAGAAACACAAATACCATATGATTTCACTCTGTGTGGAAGACTAAAAAAAAGCAAAAATCAAAACAACCAACAAATACATAGATACAGAGAAAAGACTGGTAGTTACCAAGAGGAAGTGGGTGAGGGGAGGGCAAAAGCGGTAAAGGGGACATCTGTACAGTGATGAATGGAAACTAGACTTTTGATAGTGAACACAATGTAGTTTATACAGAAGTCAAATTATAATGATGCATACCCCAAATCTATATAATGTTATAAACCAATGTTACTTCAATTAAAAAAAACAAACAAAAAACCCCAGAAGAGCAGAAGGGAGAGGCACCAGTCAGAGGGCATGACAGGAGGACACTCTCCCATTGTGAAATGGCCTCTCAAGCTAACACCCATCACTGCTCCCCCACGCCTGCTTCTCTTTGGTCTGCCCTATAGCAATCAAGAAATAAGGAACGATACACAAAATAGCATCCTGCCAACTAAATACTCCTTTTAGTTAACACAAAAGTCCTTTTAAAGTTAAGATTGTTCTCTTTTTACCTAATTGAGCCACGGCAGACGTAACGACTATAAAGAATCTCAAAAGTCTGGAATACCATGTTAACCTGGGAGTACTGTGAATGGAACATTTGTACAGAGAAGGAAAAACAACACACGGAGGGGAGAGTGTAGCAGCCTAGGTTCACTTACTAAACAATTCAGTGCAGGGGATCCAAACTCATTCCTCTGAAAATTTATAAATCATTACAGGACACTGACCTTCGAGGTGCCCCCATTCAGAATAATCAAAACTTAACATAAATAAAACTATGTAAAGCAATTTGCACAGTGCTCAATGGTGCAAACACTTAAAGGTAGCAAGGACATGTTAGGTTTTCATCAGGAAAACTTAAATCGAATATGCTCAGGACTAAGAGCTGTGATCTGGGCAGAAAATTTTGGCAGCTGGGGCCCCTGGAGAGAGAGTACAACCAGACTTCCAAGAAACATCATTTAATTCTCAATTCTGTAGTAAATGATAAGTTAGCAGATGCTTGATCCTGACCGTGGCAAAGTAAGGTGCGAGGCTGGCCACACTACAGGAGAGCACGTGCACCTGTTGAACTCAAATCTGTGGCGGCAGCATGTCCTGCTTATGCTCTCAGGGCTCAACTGCTCCAGAGACTTGCCTTCACAGAACCTTCCTTTCGGCCTTGCTATGCCTGGATGGGACTCCAGACGGTTGAGCTTGTTTCCCCACGTGTAACACAGGGGTGCCTCGAAAGGTTCTTGCAGGACTGAATGGAAGAACGTATCACAGTCCAGCATTACTAGGTCACTGCTGCTAAAAACTCCAGAAGAGCTGCCGTTTTCAAGCTCCCCTACACCAAACTGAGAACCTTGAACATGGCTTTGGGGGAAAAAACAAAATAATTTTACCAGTTTAAGTCATTAAAGAAGAATGGTATCAGGACAGGAAGAAAAGTGCCACAAAGTAGTTTATCTGAGGATCTCTCTTCTTTCAGTTTATCTCTTCTTTCAGAAGAGCTCACCTTATCCACGTCCGATGTGGACCAGCTTTTCAGGTGGAGAGTAACTAGGTAAATCTGAGAAGGCAGATTTCCTTGTGGAAAATAACTCTGGTTCTCTCATTTAAAAGGCCAGTTCCGGGGCCGGCCCCATGGCGTAGCGGTTAAGTGCGCGCACTCCACTGCTGGCGGCCGGGGTTCAGATCCCGGGCGTGCATCGATGCACCGCTTGTCAGGCCATGCTATGGCGGCGTCCCATATAAAGTGGAGGGAGATGGGCATGGATGTTAGCCCAGGGCCAGTCTTCCTCAGCAAAAGAGGAGGATTGGCAGATGTTAGCTCAGGACTGATCTTCCTCAAAAAAAAAAAAATTTTTTTTTTAAATAAAAGGCCAGTTCAGTGGTTAAATCAAAGTGTAGTTCACACACAGACAGTAAATTTTGTGGCAAAATGTGGGTAAAAATATGCCAAAGACTCCCTATATCAATACTGGAGCCCCACTAAAAGATCTTGCAGTGAGCAGTGGTGGAGCTATACTACATCTCGAGTAAGGCCCTAAGAACCGGGTGCAACTTATGTACAAAGCGACAATTCTCATCTTCAGAGCTTTAATCTACACTGGACAGCCAAGCCTTTGAGCCACAGAGAAAATCTCCAGCAGCAGAAAGCAGGTTGATAAACGGGGAGAAGTGTCCTTTCTCATAAGGATGATTTGTGCTTCCTTTTCTGTTCAGGCTGCCAAGAAGCAGAGTCAAATATGACATTATATCACAGTAACAAAGTGTTCATATAATTAAATGTATTTGCTCTATCTTGCTTTTATTTTGGAGGTTCTGATTATTCTATATTATTAACTTTAATTGTGTAATACATTCACACAGTGCTCTCTAAAGTTATCTTAGATTATTTTTAGCCTGGGGCAGGGGGAGAAGAATCTTGGCTCAGTCACCCTTTTTCTTTTGGGCCTCAGCTTCCTCCTTGATCAATCAATCAAACTAAAGGCAGTATCTCAGATGCCTATATCCAACCATTGTTTTGAGGAGCAAAATGAGGTAACAGAAATGAAACTGTTTTGAAAACGCTCAAGGTGACCTGGAGTGAATGCTTTCTTCCATCTCTGCCCAGGAGAACCAGAATGGAATACCCTGCCACAGTGCTGAACTACACTGGGTGGATTCCTTCTCTGTCCACATTAACCTTTTCAAACAGGCAGTTTAGTTTCCTAAAATCAAATAAAAGATTGCACATCAGCAATAAGCGTTCAACATACCGTCAACAGGGACTCATTCTGGAAAAAGTAAGTGGGAAGCAAACTACTGTTAAAAATAAGGCACTGCTAGATAATACCAGGAGTCTTCAAGTCTGTCCATGGGCAACATCAAGAATTTCTACAGTTAAGTCCATCTGGCAAGGCAGGGACCTATAATCCTTATATTCCCAATGCAAAATGCGAACTGTGAACTAAATCAGTGTGTGTAATAAGTGGAAAAAGGAAAAGATTTGAGCAAAATAAATACCTTTGCTCCTCAGACATTCTTCAAGGACTTCTGTGCATGAAAGTTCTTTGCTTGACTGCATCTGGAAGTCCTCCTGCAGTAAGAAAATCCAGTGGTCAGGGAGGATTCAGAGATACCTGGGCTCTCAAATGCAAATTATTCTTTGAGAGATTTCTTTATGACTCTGGAAAATTTGCTAGCAGTCACAAAGATTGGGAAGTGAAGGAAACCTCAAATCTAAGTAAATATAATTAACAAAAACTTCCCCTTCTCTAGAATTTGAGCTTGAAAAGCCAAGTTTTCCAAGGTGTGGATAATAGAAGTTTAAAATGTTGGCCTGCAATCCAAACAAAACCCTAGAAATACCTTCTTTTTAAGATTTTATTTATTTATTTTTCCCCCCAAAGCCCCAGTAGATAGTTGTATGTCATAGCTGCACATCCTTCTAGTTGCTGTATGTGGGACTCGGCCTCAGCATGGCCGGAGAAGCGGTGCCTCGGTGTGCACCCAGGATCCGAACCCGGGGCCACCAGCAGTGGAGTGCGCGCACTTAATCGCCAAGCCAAGGGGCCGGCCCTAGAAATACCTTCTTAATCAAGAAACAAATTGCAGGGGCCGGCCTGGTGGTGTAGTGGTTAAGTTCACACGCTCTGCTTTGGCGGCCCAGGGTTCACAGGTTTGGATTCTACACGAGGAACTACACACCGCTTATCAAGTCATGCTGTGGCAGGTGTCCCACATATAGAGGAAGATGGGCATGGATGTTAGCCCAGGGCCAATGTTCCTCAGCAAAATGAGGAGGATTGGCCACAGATGTGAGCTCAGGGCTAATCTTCCTCACCAAAAACAAAATAATAATAATAAATAATAATAATAATAAATTGCTGCAATGTAATCTTAATTTCATCTGAAAGGAAAATATTGGGAAATCAGCTGTATCTCAGTCTCTAACCATTCTAGGTATCACATACTCATTTTCTTCTTAAACTTCTTAGAAGGGCTACCTTTTCTTTCCATTCTCCTTCATTGGAGATAGAAATAAGGGAGAACACCATCAATGACCAGTTTCCTTCTACAGACAGAATTCAGATAAATGGGAAGGGTCAGTGGCAGAATGTGCACGTTGTGGCAGCACCTGAGGCAAGGGTGAGGTAAGCCCCATGAGGTAAGGGTTCTATCAGGTTTCCCAGCTGGGAGACACTGAGCAACCAAAGATGGCCGCTCACACTAAACTTTCCTTCCAGGTCACCTTTTTGCCCTGCCCTAAGGCTTAACAATTTTTTTGACGTTTATTTAACTGGTATCTACAAGAAGATTCTGACATCACACTCATCTAAAGCTACAGATAGCGAAATCATTGCTACAACTTTTGATATTTTTCTCTTAATTTTTATAGCACTTAAAAAAAGCAAAAAATAAGCAAAGCCATTTGGGCTCTAAGCAAAGACCTGTGGTGGAAACAGAATCCCGGAGGGTGAGGGAAGATAAAAACAATGGCAAATACAGGTGAACACAGGGGGAAATAAAACATAATCATTGGAAGTAAGAGATGAGGACTAGAATGGACTGTCATATATGAAGCAAGACTCTTTCATTTTCTACTGCAACTTTAATATGGAATATTTTTGTAGAGCACGAACCTAAAAACAAGTATCTCCCAGATAACTTACGTGTAACGCTACTGTGTTTGGCAAAAAAGTATGAATTCTAGCATGATGCCAGACCAAACTCATTTGTAAATGGGGAGAAGAGAAGGCTCTTACCACAGAAAGAATGATGGAATTAGGAAATCACCATTTGGCAACCATCACAGTAATAATTACTTCAAGCAAGAACAATCAATGGATATTAAAACTAGTAGCTAAAAGTTTGAATGAGAAACAAATATTTACATAGTCTCAAAATATCTTCTCACAAGATACTTAATAATTACAAAGAGGAAAAGTGTCTTCACAGTGGAAAAATCTGGCAGACTCTACCTGAACCAAGTGTTGGAAGTTCACTTCCCCAGGAATGAGGCACCCCAACACCATGTGGCTCCTGAGAAGATGCACTGAGAAGAACCAGCACCACTTCTGTGGGACTCCTGCCCCCAGAATGCAAAACCAGAATCTAGTCATGAGGAAACATCAGACAAACTCAAATTGAGGGAAATTCTACAAAATAAATGGCCTGTACTGTTCAAAAGTGTCAAGGTCATGGGCTGAGGAACCATTACAGATTAAAGGAGACTAAACAGACATGACAACTGAATGCCACAAGTGATCCTGAATTTCTCTTAGACCAAAAAACCATTTTCTTTTGCTACAAAAGACATCAATGTGTCAATTGGGCAAATTTGACTATGGTCTGTAGATTAGATAAATAAATGTACTCAGATCAGTGTTAATTTCTTGATTTTGATTAATGTATTGTGGTCACGTAACAGAATGTCCTTGTTTGCTAGGAAATAAATAGTGAACTATTTACGTATCATGTCTGCGACCATACTCTCAAATTACTCAGAAGAAAAAAAAGCAGATGTGGTAAAATGTTAACGTGAGGAATCTGCATGAAGGGTATATGGGAATTCTTTGTACTATTTTTGCAACTTTTCTGTAAGTCTCCAATTATTTCAAAATAAGAGGTTTAGAAAACATCTTCATTTGTAGTTACATTTGATCCTTTCTCCAAAATGACACTACTCCCCACTTTTCCAGTTCTTAGGCTAAATGTCTGAGGTATGAGATTAGATGCTATTTAGAACATCTTTTCACATTAATACTTTATGGAAAGGGCAATGTGCTGGAGCAAAAGATTATGGGATGAGGAGTTAGAGCTCTGTTTCAACCTACTAGCTACACAGCACTGAGAGCAAGCTTACAGATGGTTGTAAGAATAAATGGTGACCACATAAACACCTAACAAGATGCCCTGTCAGCGGTGGGTGCTCTAGGAGCAGAAGCTTCTATCATTCATTAGACCTTAGACACTTGTTATCCCTTTCTGTTTGAAAAGTCAACAGGATCATCACCAACACATTCCAGTATGTCATCTGGAGTGACTACCCTAAGCTTTTCTGGGCCTACAAGAACCCCTCTAAAATGAGAGCTGAGCTCAGGTTGGCAACCTACAGGTTCCTTTAGCTTCCAAAGGACTCTGGTGAGCTTGTATAATTAACCCTACTGGCTCTGGCCCCTGGAGGGGCTGCTGGGATTTTAGCTCTGCCCCATTTGCTGCTCTACAGAGGTGTCCTTAGATGGATGCCCCAAAATACCCTGGTTGAGAGCCAAGGCAACTGCTTCAGCCATTTCCCCTTCTCCTTGGTTAGCCACGATTCCTAACAGGGAAGGAGAAAAGCAGAAGCTACGAGTGATTCCACTCTCCCTCTGCCTTGCTGACTTCTCTTAAAAGGTTCTCAGTTAAGAAAAACAAGTTTCTGGGCCAGCCCCGTGGCTTAGCAGTTAAGTGCGCGTGCTCCGCTACTGGTGGCCCAGGTTCGGATCCCGGGCGCGCACCGATGCACCACTTCTCCGGCCATGCTGAGGCCGCGTCCCACATACAGCAACTAGAAGGATGTGCAACTATGACATACAACTATCTACTGGGGCTTTGGGGAAAAAAAAGGAGGAGGATTGGCAATAGATGTTAGCTCAGAGCCGGTCTTCCCCAGTAAAAAGAGGAGGATTAGCATGGATGTTAGCTCAGGGCTGATCTTCCTCACAAAAAAAAAAAAACAAGTTTCCCCTCACCGAGGGCTGGAGACCCTACAAGGTTTGAGGTCTCAAATACGATCAGGAATTGACTGGGTTGAAAGGAAACAGAATGTGAGGCTGAGGTTAGATGCGAGGGACACCCTCTGCAACCACCGCCACCACAGTGATGGGCGATGTCCAGATCAGGTGGGAGCTCTACTAGTCTGGGGCCCCAAGTACAGATGAGAGGAACAGAACAGCCCACCTGCAAGCAATGGACATGTAGCATAACAATACTGTATGTAACTCCCCCACTCCCTCAAGGTCAGCCAATCATATAATAAACGTGCAGAAATTTATCAGATAATTTCCTTTTCCTACAATACTTTATCAGCTAAATGTTCTAACTTTCAGGATTCCTAGAGGTAGAGTTCTAAACATTTCTATCATCCAGATTTTGTTAAATCTTGACATGTGATCACTAATGTACTAACATGTCTTGCAAAATCTGTTTTGTATGAATCAACTTTCAAGCTAAAAGTTCACATGGATCTCTATTTCAACATCGGGATCACTGCTATAGTTTATAGCATTCTATAAACTATGTAAGAAATATATCCTATATATACAAAAATATACAATACATAAAAATATACAATAAGAAATGCCACATAACAGTGCAATTTATTTTTCAAATTGACAGCACACAAATTCTCTGCCTTGCACATCCAACATGTCATCCTCCTGCCCACTGCTTGCAATCAAAATCAACTTTCGGGGCTGGCCCCGTGGCTTAGCGGTTAAGTACGTGTGCTCCGCCGCTGGTGGCCCGGGTTCGGATCCCGGGCGCGCACCAACGTGCCATTTCTCTGGCTATGCTGAGGCCGTGTCCTACATACAGCAACTAGAAGGATGTGCAACTATGATGTACAACTATCTACTGGGGCTTTGGGGGAAACAAATAAATAAATAAAATAAAAATTAAAAAAACTTATTAAAACGACATAAAAAAAAAAAACACACACACAAAATCAACTTTCAATACTTCTCCAAAGTTTTGGCAGATTTTAGAGAGTCCTGAAAACCATTCTTACTGTTCATCTGTAATCTTATTTCCCATTAAAAGCTGGTTGTACGTCCCGGAGAAGATGCAATTCTCTGATTCATTCCTATGAGACTAGTTCAGAGCAGGAAAAAAACACAAACGTCTTAAGGAGGGAAATGAACATACATCCGGCTCTTCTGCTTTTATAAGCAGGGTAGTTGGAAGCTCCTCAGGGCCTGATGTATCCCTGAGCCGTGAGCCCCGCTTATAACCAGATCCCTCTGAGCTCCTCCAAACCTGAGCTTCTTGAGCTGGAGGCAGAGGCAGATGGGTAAGGAAGGGCAGTGATGGTCCCATCTTCAGATGGGATTGCCTACACATTGAAGTCTGCAATGACAGGGCCACAATAGGGAGCAAATGAGGTATTTCCTTCTTCCTCACGTTTGTGAAACAGCCATGATTACATTCACAGGGAAGAACACTCTGAAAAGAAACTTTTGTATCTCTAGATGGATCTTTCGGTTTCCTACACTTGCAATCTAGAAAAGAACCACTGTACAGTAACTTTAAATCATCTTTACAAAGCTTAAAAAGGAACTTTCCTCCACCTACCTATTTCAATTCAGAGAAACAACTGGTGACTTTACATAAGGTGCTGATCACATTAACTGGGTAAGGCATTTAATAATATTTCCCCGCAATGAATTCTCTAAAAGAACTGCTACAATAATTAGGAGAAAGTTCTATCTTCAATCTCAGCAGTATGCCACTGGTGCTCTGGGTACTTCTCTTGTCACATACTGTTAACAACATGAGATGAGAACCACGGGCAAACCATCACTGTGGGGACAACAATGCCCTGGCAGACAGAGAACAGCTTACGGTCACCAATTTTACTACTGAGAGCATGAAGTTCATATTTTTTCACCTTTAAATCACTGAAAAGGAATTCTTTCCAGTAAGATCTTCTTTTAAGCAAATAGCAAGCTCCTTCACACTACTGCAAATTTCCCTTAGGATCACAGACTCAGGGTGAGAAGTAAGCTGAATGGGCATAGTGCAACACTCTTTCATTTAAGTAAAGTCATACAAATTGCACAAGATTGGGTCTCTTATGAATATGCCATTAAACAACAAGTTTCTCCAACACCATAACATACTTCAAGTGATCAACAGCCATTGTGCTTCCTTACATCATGTTCCCTGTCCGGATACCTTAAAAGATCTGTCAAGGGCCGGCCCCGTGGCTTAGCAGTTAAGTGCGCGTGCTCCGCTACTGGCAGCCCGGGTTTGGATCCCGGGCGCGCACAGACACACCGCTTCTCCGGCCATGCTGAGGCCACGTCCCACATACAGCAACTAGAAGGATGTGCAACTATGACATACAACTATCTACTGAGGCTTTGGGGGGGGGGGGAGGATTGGCAATAGATGTTAGCTCAGAGCCAGTCTTCCTCAGCAAAAAGAGGAGGATTAGCATGGATGTTAGCTCAGGGCTGATCTTCCTCACATAAAAAAAAAAAAAAAAGATCTGTCAAAAAATGTATACTGAGCCTTCATATGTTATAGCTAACAGACAATTCAGAACTTTTTCTGTGTCTGTGTTGAGTATGAATAAAGTATTGTATCCTGGAACCAAAGTTTTTACAACACATTCAACCCAGGCAGATCTACCATTATGAGAAAAAATTGAAAAAATAAAAATAAATAAAAACTTAAACACTCTACAGCTTATATCTAAGCACCAGGAAAAGCAAATAAACAAAAAAACCAAGCACAGTGTAAAGTTTTCAATGTTAAATCGTCCGTGTGGGATGTCACATAGCAATCTCTTTCTTTATATCTTATTCTTAACACCAATCTTTTCCACATCCTGGCTGGTAATCTTTGCATGCACCACAGTTTGTGATCTTTCTCCTGTAAGTGTGGAGTTCAGAAATGAATACGCTCTTTCACCATTCAGTCGGCTCTGCAGCTGTCCCTTCCACTGCGCCTATTCTCAGATATTTCCCCTTCTTCTTTTTCGCCTTTCTTCCCCTCTCCCCAGTAATAGAGTGTCCCTGATCAAAGCACAAAATTAGTTACAAGTTTTTATACCTTTTTGACACAATCATAAGGCATAAGGTAGGAAAGAATTATTTTTTGCTGGTTTTTTTCATGATTGGAATATTTAACTTTTTCAGTGGATCTTTAAAAAACGTTAAGTGCAGTCACAAAAGGAGAAAGACTGTACGATACCACTTATATGAGGTAACTAGAGTAGTCAAATTCATAGACAGAAAAGAGAACAGCGGTTGCCAGGGGCTGGGGGGAAAGGATAACGCGGAGTTATCGTTTAATGGATATGCAGTTTTAGTTTGGGAAGATGAAAGAGTTCTGGAGATAGATGGTGGTGATGGTTACACAATGTGAATGTTCTTAATTCCACTGAACTGTACACTTACAAATGATTAAAATGGTAAATTTTATGTTATGTGTATCTTAAAATAATTTTAAAAAAGCAAAAAAAGTGTTAAGACCAACATTTAAAAACAAATTGCTTCATAAAATGACACATATTTTGTTGTTTTTCTTTTAACAACAACAAACCTATAATAGGGGCCGGCCCCATGGCTGAGTGGTTCAAGTTCTGCACGCTTCGGCAGCCCGAGTTTGCAGGTTTAGATCCCGAGCACGGACCTACTCCACTCATCAGCCATGCTGTGGAGGCATCCCACATGCAAAGTAGAGGAAGATGGGCACATACGTTAGCACAGGGCTAATCTTCCTCAAGGAAAAAAAAAAAGAGGAAGATTGCCAATGGATGTTAGCTTAAGGTGAATCTTCCTCACCAAAAAACAAAACAAAACAAAAACCTATAATGACTTCAACAGAGATTAAAGGAGTGAATGAAATGAATATTTAACAAAATCAGTTTAGGTTTCATCAGAGCTCAAGTTACAGAAAAGTATAAACTTCTAATTCTAAATATTGGTGTAGTTCTCCATGAACCGGGAAATTTACCAAGCGACTTAACTTTGCTAAATTCATTCAACTCATGCAATACATGCCTGGGAAGCCTAGGTGGCCATCTTTCACAACTACAGCAAGCTCTTATACCTGGAGCCGTGCTCCACTGAAGCCTTTTCTGCCTTGACTGATTTTGGTCCAGGGAACAGAGAGGGGCAAGTAAGTAGTAGTCTTTGAGTACTCTTCCCCAAACCTAAGCCAGTGTCCGATTGTGGGCCTTTTGCTGGTTTGAAACGAAGGAAAAGAAGTCGGTGGAATGCTGCTAAAGGCAAATCAAAGGCTACTAGAAAAATCACAGAATCTCAGGATGGAAAAGCATACCTCTGAGGTTGCTTGTTCAAACTGGAATGTGCTTTGCTATATTCCTGACATACAGTCCACTCAGTCTCTTCATAAACATGACTTCCCTGGGTAACCTAATCCATTTCTAGACTGGTCTACCTGTTAAAAAATACCTCTCATAGAGGATGTGGAGAAACAGGAACCCTCATACACAGCTGGTGGGAATGCAAACTGGTGCAGCCTCTATGGAAAACGGTATGGAGATTCCTCAAAGAATTAAAAATAGAGATGCCTTATGACCCAGCCATCCCACTACTGGGAATCCATCCAACAAACCTGAAATCAACAATCCAAAGAGGCTTACGCACCCCTATGTTCATTGCAGCATTATTCACCATAGCCAAGAAGTGGAAGCAACCTAAGTGTCCCTCGTCTGACGAGTGGATTAAGAAAATGTGGTATATATATACAATGGAATACTACTCAGCCATAAAAAAAGACAAAATCGTCCCATTTGCAACAACATGGATGGGCCTGGAGCATATTATGTTAAGTGAAATAAGCCAGAACGAGAAAGACAAACACTGTATGATCTCACTCATACGTGGAATATAAACCAACACATGGACAGAGAAAACTGGACTGTGGTTACCAGGGGCGGTGGGGGGTGGGCACAAGGGGTGAAGGGAGTCATATACATGGTGATGGACAAACAAAAATGCACAACCCAAAATTTCACAATGTTAAAAACCATTAAAACACCAATTAAAAAAAAAATACCTCATATTAAATTCTGTCTTCCTCTAGCAAGAAGAATTTTTTTACTATTATTATAATTTCAAATTTAAAAAATTTTTAAACATTTGATTTAGAAATAATTTCTCTCATATGTACAAAAAAACTTGCAAATATTGTTAAAAATATTTCCTGTATGGTCTTCATCCAGCTTTCCTTAATGTTAACATCTTAAATAAACACAGTACAATTACTAATACCAATATAATACTATTAACTAATCTATAGATCTTATTCAAATCTTGATAATGGCTCCATAACATCCTTTTTTGGGACCAGGATCCAATCCACGATGCATTTAGTCACCATATCGTCTTTTTTTTTTTTTTATTTCTGAAAGGCACATATGTCTTCCAAAACAACCTTTTATTTATTTTTATTTTTATTTTTATTTATTTTTTTTAATTTTTTATTGCAGTAACATTGGTTTATAACATTGTAAAAATTTCAGGTGTACATCACTGTACTTCTATTTCTGCATAGATTACATCATGTTCACCACCAAAATACTAATTACAACCCATCACCACACACATGTACCGAATTATCCCTTTCACCCTCCTCCCTCCCCCCTTCCCCTCTGGTAACCACCGATCCAATCTCTGTCCCTATGTGTTTATTGTTGTTATTATCTACTACTTAATGAAGGAAATCATGCGGTATTTGACCTTCTCCCTCTGACTTATTTCACTTTGCACAATACCCTCAATGTCCATCCATGATGTCACAAATGGCTGGATTTCATCGTTTCTTATGGCTGAGTAGTATTCCATTGTGTATATATACCACAGCTTCTTTATCCATTTGTCCCTTGATGGGCACTTAGGTTGCTTCCAAGTCTTGGCTATTGTGAATAACGCTGCAATGAACACATGGGTGCATGTACCTTTACAAATTGGTGTTTTCAAGTTCTTTGGATAAATACCCAGCAGTGGGATGGCTGGATCATATGGTAGTTCTATCCTTGATTTTTTGAGGAATCTCCATACTGTTTTCCATAGTGGCTGCACCAGTTTGCACTCCCACCAGCAGTGTATGAGAGTTCCCTTCTCTCCACATCCTCTCCAACACATGTTGTTTCCTGTCTTGTTAATTATAGCCATTCTGACGGGCGTCAGGTGATATCTCATTGTAGTTTTGATTTGCATTTCCCTGATAGTTAATGATTTTGAACATCTTTTCATGTGTCTGTTGGCCATCTGTATATCTTCTTTGGAGAAATGTCTGTTCAGGTCCTTTGCCCATTTTTTAATTTGGTTGGTAGTTTTTTTGTTGGTAAGATGCATGAGTTCTTTATATATTTTGGAGATTAAGCCCTTATCAGAAGTAGTCACCATATCTTCTTAGTCTCCTTTAAACTGAGATAGTTCCTTAGGTATTCATCTTTCATAACTTGCACACTTTTGGAAAGAAAGTCCCTCAATCTGGGTTTGTCTGATGTTTCCTCATGACCAGATTCTGGTGAGGCATTCTGGGGGCAGGAGTCCCACAGAAGTGATGCTGGTTCTTCTCAGTGCATCCTCTCAGGAGGCACCTGGCATTGGGGTGCCTCATTCCTGGGCAGGTGAACTCCCATCACTTGGTTCAGGTGGGGTCTGCCAGATTTCTCCACTGTGAAGTTACTATTTTCCCCTTTGTAATTATTAAATATCTTGTGGGGAGATACTTTGAGACTATATAAATATTTGTTGCTCATTCAAACTTTTAGCCACTAGTTTTAATATCCATTGGTGATCCCTGCTGGAGATGATTATTACTGTGATGGCTGCCAAATGATGACTTTTTTATTTCTATCATTCCTTTTATATATATTAACGGGAATTCTTTAAGGGCTTTCAAGTTATTTATTCAATTATTTTATATCAGCATGGGTTCATGATATTTATTTAATTCTATGAGTTATAATTCCTTACTATCATTATTTATTTTAAGCTCAAATCATCCCAGTTTTGGCCACTGGGAATCCCTCCAAGTTGGCTCCTGTGTCCTTTTGATACATCCCCATAATTTTCTGAGCAATTCACCACAAACTGTCCAGGCTTATCTTGTATTTTTCCCTGTGCTAGAACTGAAACAGCATTTCTCCAAAGAGTTTTGGTTCCTTTAATTGGAAGATGTTATATAGAAACCAAGACCTGGGTGCTAAGTGTACTCACTGCTATGAGGTGTCACTGCTTCTAGGCCCTATCTCATACACCCACACAAATGAAGAACAGAACCACACTAAGGGAGGGGGGATGGAGAAGAAAAGCAACCCAAGTAACTTTGGGAAACATTATTTTGACTATATACTCTAAGACTAAATCCAAAAAAGAACAAAACATTTGGGGTCGGTCCAGTGGTGGAGTGGTTAAGTTCACGTGCTCTGCTTTGGCAGCCCAGGTTTCCCAGGTTCGGATCCCGGGCACCAACTAACGCACCACTCATCAAGCCATGTGTGGCAGGAGTCCCACATACAAAATAGAGGAAGATGGGCACGGGTGTTAGCTCAGAGCCAATCTTCCTCAGCAAAAAGAGGAAGATTGGCAACAGATGTTAGCTCAGGGCCAATCTTCCTCACACACACAAAAAAGAACAAAACATTTTAGCAAACGTTTCTGTATCTATCTGTATATATTAAAAACCCTGGGCCGGCCTGGTGGCTTAGTGGTTAAGCGCACGTGCTCCGCTGCTGGCGGCCCGGGTTCGGATCCTGGGCGCGCACCGACGTACCGCTTCTCCAGCCATGCTGAGGCCGCATCCCACAGACAGCAACTAGAAGGATGTGCAACTATGACATACAACTATCCACTGGGGCTTTGGGGGAAAAAATAAATAAATAAATAAATAAATAATTAAAAACCCTAAGTTCATACTGCTAACTCCAATTCCAATTCCACACCACAGGGTTCCTCATAGCAACATCCCTTTCCCCTCCTATTTGTAATTTCTTTCTCTTTCAGTGAGAAACCTGGCTCTCATCATCCACAATAAAATTCACCAATTCACTCAACCCTAGAATACACATAAAGTAGTTTAGGAATTGCTAAGCCACACCCTTGTGAAAAACAAATTTACCAAAATGTTTTGTTCTTTTTTTGGATTTAGTCTTAGAGTATAGAGGCGAAATAATACCACTCCATATGAGTATGCGGAGATCTTCACTCTTTATTATGGCCGCATAATGCTCCATGTATGGACATTTATATGCCATAGCTTATTCAACCTCTCCCCTGTACGTAGACATTTAGGTTGCTCCCAATAGTCTGCAATAATGACTACTGCTTCAAAGAATAACCTTGTGTATATGTATGTTTATACTGTTGGAGGTGTATCTTCAAGGTAGATAACTAGAAATGAGAGTACTGGGTCAACAGGTTGGGTCACAAGTAGTTTTGTTAGGTGTAGCCAAACTCCTCTTCTGAAAAGTTGTACCAGTATGCATTCCCACCAGTAATGTATGAGAATATCTTTTTCCTCAGTCTTCCCAATCAGATATGTTGTCACAATTTTTCATCTTCACCAACCTGACAGGTAAAAAGTGGTATCACGAGTTGTTTAAATTTGCATCTCTAATTATGAGGCTGACCATCTCTTCATGTGTTTAAGCACAATAGACACACACATACACACAACACACAGCGAATTATCTATTCAAGTCTTTCCTCCATTTTTCTATCGGGTTTTTCCTTCTCGATTTAAGAGTTCTTTATATCTTAGAGATATAAGCCCTTTTCTGATATATGTTGCAGATATGTTCTCTTAATTTGCCGTTGTCTTTTGGCTGTGTTTGTGGTGTTTTGCCAACGTAGCAAGAGTTCTTATCTTGAGGTCCAAGGATGTCTGGGCTCTGCAAACCTTCTGAAATGGTATGTCTGCTTTTCTGAGGTCTGCTGCATTCATTCAGATTTCCAAAGGGTCCTATGACCTGAGAATGATTAGGAGCCACCACTGCCCCGTGTCTCCCACCAAGTCTAACTGTGCGCAACAGAACCATTCTGCTTGACAGCCCTCCAAATCCTGGAAGGCTTCCCTTACTTCTCTTTCATAGGAAGACATACCCAGCAACCAGTCTTCCATGGTGCATTTTCTGATTTTGTCCTTAGTGTGAACTCTTACCCATGAATGCATTCCTGGTTTTCTATACTCCTCCCACACATGACACCAGGTTCAGCATGGGGAGGAGAGAGGGGACAGGATCCACTTTGGTCAGGAACCCCAATGCTGACACATTCCTTGCTTCCCTCTACACCCCACATGCCCAGCATCTTGAGCTTATCTGAGTGCTGGGGAGAGAGGGGCCTGTGAGTGTGCTACTCTGGCTGTAGGCTAACAGCACACAAGAGAGCACAGCCACCATCTCTCAGTCCAGCGAACACATTTCTGTTCACATATATTAAGAGCAAACTGGCTTTCCTCGGCAGCCACACCACAAAGTCAGTTCTAAGTGACCAGCCCAAACGGCCCAAACTTGCAGGTGTTCTGTTTCCCCATAAATATTTCTGCCTTTTTTTTCACTTGTGGAGCTCACTTTTTGGAACCAAGTACAAAATCTTACATTTCTATCTATTAAATTTCATTTTGCTTTACACAATTCAAAGTAGTATTTACCCCTGGTGGTGCTGGAAGGGAGAAAGGGGATGGTTTAAAAAAGGAACAGGGAGACAGTAATCTTCTAGTTGTTAGGTTGGATAGTATGTATATATATAAATAGACATATGAGTGCTACGTTGTATCTGTTACACCTCATATATATAACACACTTTTATATCAAATATTGCAGTAAGAAACTTTTCATCTTGTTAGACTCAGTCCACCATATCAAGAAGTAAGAGGGCCGGCCCCGTGGCTTGGCGGTTAAGTGCGTGCGCTCCGCTGCTGGCGGCCCGGGTTCAGATCCCGGGCGAGCACCGACGCACCGCTTCTCCGGCCATGCTGAGGCCGCGTCCCACATACAGCAACTAGAAGGATGTGCAACTATGACATACAACTATCTACTGGGGCTTTGGGGGAGAAAAATAAATAAATAAAAATTATTAAAAAAAAAAAAAAAAAAAGAAGTAAGAAACTTTTAGATCCTAAATTTGTTACCTCACTTATTTAACTCTATTTTTAAAGACAGGTCATCACAGCGTAAAATTTGATATCATGTTACTTAATTATGGTTACTTAATCATTTACCCATTCCTAATTATGGTCAATAACATGCAGCCTACTAACAACAATCAATTAACCTGTAATCTGTGTAAACAAATGATGTATTTATCAGGTGGGGAATGCAGCCTAGTCCAAGAAACCCAGAGAGTATGAGGGCCGGCCCGGTGGCTTGGCGGTTAAGTGTGCGCGCTCCGCTACTGGCGGCCCCGGTTCGGATCCCAGGCGCGCACCGACGCACCACTTCTCCGGCCATGCTGAGGCCGCATCCCACATACAGCAACTAGAAGGATGTGCAACTATGACATACAACTATCTACTGGGGCTTCGGGGGTAAAAAAAAGGAGGAGGATTGGCAATAGATGTTAGCTCAGAGCCAGTCTTCCTCAGCAAAAAGAGGAGGATTAGCATGGATGTTAGCTCAGGGCTGATCTCCCTCACAAAAAAAAAAAAAAAAAAAAGATGAAGAAACAGGATTGTTTCTTCTCTTTATTAAAAAAAAAAAAAAGAAACCCAGAGAGTATGAATTTATTAGTGAGTCTAGAGCAGGGGTTGGCAAACTACAGCCCACGGAGCAGCACATATAACTTACAAATAAGATTTTATTGGAATACAGCCACACTCATTGGTTTACATACTGTCTATGCTAGCTTTTATGCTACAATGGTAGAGCTGAGTGGTTTCAGCAGAGACCATATGACCTGCAGAGCCTAAAATATTTCCTATATGGCCCTTGACAAAAAGTTTGCTGACCTCTGGTCTAAGGCACCATCCAAGGTGCCTAGTCCACCTGGCAGGTATAATCATTTAGGTCCATCAGGCTATCACAGCTCATTAACCATTAGTCTCACCTAACTAACCCATCTTACTCAGAGAGAGATCTGATTTCTCCTGTCCTACCAAGTAATGATTCCACTTTTTATAGTGTATTAATTAAAAAACAGGCTTTCTGATTTATACTTTAGCCTCTCATGAAGTGGGTTAGCAGAAGTCTGTCCTTTGGAAACCATCACCTCTGATGTACTAAAACATAAAAGTCAAGTTTCTGGACCTGTGACGCTAAGGACCAGCTTCTAAGATATGGAGATCACTCTAGGATATCCACCCTATGAAGCCCTACCTGGATCAACAGCCTCCTTCAAAGCTATCTCTGGACATCTCACTCCATCCTAATCATGACACTACCAAAACTAAAGGAATGAGTACACATCATTTCTTAACATCAGATGCAGAAATACCATATGACCACCACAAAGAAACTCAACATTCCATATACAGTAGCTGCTTCAGAGAAGTGACACTTTCATTAGACAAGCACTTCCTCTCTTCAAGTGTCTATGACATAAATGTTTTAAAAGATTATCAAAAGAAAGTTAACATCAAAATCAACATTTTGGAAATGTTTCAAGAAGAAATCATAAGCTACCTGTCAGCGTCCGTACTTTATCATGTGAAGTGTTACCTGGAAAGCTGTCATTCACACTCAACTGAATCAAGATCTCATTTCTTACCTGACTTGGGCTGATCTTTTCTTCAGCAGCTGTGGAATGTTGACATGGGTCTTCCTTTGCTCCCTCACAGGGGTCTCTTACAATTTCCGCCTGGTCCCCTCCATCTCTGAAGACCTTTAGCTCCATGCTTTTGGTTTTCTCTTCCCTATCCAAGATCCCAGAAGCCACAGAACCTGCTGCCGTGGAGTCCACCAGCCCACACCGCCCAGGCTCACCCCCATCATCCAAGGTGTCAGGGGTTTCTTCACAACAACTTTCCGCATGGGTCCTCTGCAGCTCCAAGGGCACTGCCCTACTCTGACTTATAAGAGAGCTTGAGGCTCCAGGTTTTACATCTGGAATCACACTTGGCTCAGGGTCAGCATGAAGCTCTTTGGAGACACTTACTGGGAGTTCCGAGTATAATTCCTGTACCACGGCAGACATGGAGGAATCAAGTGGAACTGGCTGAGTCTCTACTCCGGATGACAGCATTAGGGCAGATGTAGATTATGGAGTCAAGTCTTTTACATCAAACGGTTCACCCTGACACAAATCAAAGGAAGGGATAAAAGTTTAAAACCTTATAGGGCAGAAGAAGGATCTCAGCTCAAACTGGCTAAAATAAGGCAAAAAATTCTACCTCAAATGCCAGCATTATCTGGCACCAAAAAATCCTCTTTAATAGACTGTGAATGTGTGGAAAAATAAACACCTTAAACTTTTAACAGACATCTGTCTAATCTCAATTCAAATATTGCCTTATGAGCAATTCTCAACTTAAATCTGGAGGGCCAACAAATGTAGATGAAAGTGAGACATGTCTAAGCACCCAAGGATAGACCCGATGTGAACTAGAAGAAAAAGATGGTTTTCTACTTCTTTCCAGGGTATTACTGCTATATCCCCACTGCCCAGAATAGGTGCTTGACACACAGTAGGTATTCAGTAAATATTTATTGAATGAATACATACTGAGGGACTCTGAAGAATCTGATACACTGACTTTTCCTCAGGAAGAATTCTCTATGAAAGAAGATACAGAGAAAACAGAATTCTATTCCTTTACTGCTTACCAAACACCTGAGCTGTATCTACCCAGGCTGGCAAAAGACACTACTAAATTAGCTCTTTAGCAGAATCCTTCCTGATTTTTATTCAGCGTCTTGAGATTTTCCAAGTGCCTTCATAGACACCACTCATTTGATTCTCACAACAATCCTGTGAGCTAAGTAGGACAGCTATCATCTTCCCATTTTAGATCTTAACATCACACCTGAAGAGGTTAAAAGTGACCTGCCCAAAATATTACATGTTAACTGAGAAGAAGGAAGGGGGACACCTGGGGGAGCTTTCATAGTGTTGGTAATGTTTCACTTCTTGCGTTGGGTAGTGGAAACATGGGTTATTTGCTAAAATATGGATATTTAAGTAGTTCATAATACTGTATTATTATTTTTTCCCCCTCCCCAAAGCCCCAGTGCGTGGTTGTATATCCTAGTTGTAAGTCGTTCTAGTTCTTCCATGTGAGTCACCACCACAGCATGGCAACAGACAGACGGGTGGTGGTGTTCCGCAACTGGGAAGCGAACCCGGGCCACCGAAGCAGTGAACGCTGAACTTTAACCACGAGGCCTTCAGGGCTGGCTCAGTACTGTATTATTAAAGTAGTCAAAACAGGGCCGGCCCTGTGGCTTGGTGGTTAAGTGCGCGCGCTGCAATGCTGGTGGCCCGGGTTCGGATCCCGGGTGCGCATCGAGGCACCACTTCTCCGTCCATCCTGAAGCCGAGTCCCACATACAGCAACTAGAAGGATGTGCAGCTATGACATACAACTATCTACTGGGGCTTTGGGGGGAAAAAATAAAATAAATAAAAAATCTTTAAAAAAAAAAATAAAATAAAATAAAATAAAGTAGTCAAAACACACACACACAGTTAGGGAATGGTACACTAGGAACCAGGGTTTCTTGGCTAGTAACTTTTCCATTTTAGTCTACCAAATGTGTGCAGTCTCCACAACAAAAATCCACTTTGCCCTAACCAAGGCGGAAATTGGTTAACAAAATAAAATACTACATGCTTCCATTCTTGATGCTTTCCCTGACCCTAACAAGAGAAGACAGAAGATGAGAGACACATGGCAATTTAGAGTTCATAACAAGGATTTATCTGAGGTATTGATGGCAAATCCCTTTGGCCAAAATGCTCATAGGAAAGGTATTTCAGAAAGCCAGCCAATTTCTACTCCTACCACTTGCTAACATCCACCTTTTCCCCAAATAAACATATTACATACAAGTGAAATCCATTGCTGGATACGAAATTGTTTTGACTGTTGAGCTGTCCCACCTTCTCTCCACTGACCACATTCATATTTCTGAGCAGCAGGGAATCTCCAACATACCATACAAATCTTTACAACTCAGCTTCCTTGGTCCCTGTCTTAATCCCTACCCTGATTATCCAGGGGAACCCACACATCACTTACATAAAAGGCATGTGCTCTGCCCTCCAGGTCAAAAAGTACCCTGCTCCTGAAATACTCCTGGGTTTACAATCTTTCCTCCTTGCACAGAAGGTCCCATCCCATCTGCTGACCTGTGCTACCTGGACTGAAACTGGGGGCTGAAGAAGGGCAGATGACAGGTCCTCTCGTTTGGGACAGTTCTGCCTTTCTCCTGGTTTTCTAACCTCTGGTGGAAGGTTTACTTACGTTCCTATGCTTTCATCCATGGGGTGACCTTAATGTTTTGAAGGAACCCTGCCGAAAGGTAAAAGGATATAACACTACACTACTGATTTAAATACTAGAGATTATAGGACTTCAGGTTGCTGGTCTATAAAGTTTAGGTAACACAGGAGGGTTGATGAAGAAACTTGAATTCAAAAAAGTGAGGAGAGAAAAACTATTGTGGACAGGAGTATGGCAAGAATCAAAGGAAACCCTTTCATCAACAGCACTGAGAGGAAATGCATTCTTTTTGAAGCTACAATGTTCCCCTTTCTCCTCTAGCTCCTGGATATTTCTTCTTCTTTTCTTTTTTTTGTGAGGAAGATCAGCCCCGAGCTAACATCCACGCCAATCTTCCTCTTTTTTGCTGAGGAAGACTGGCCTTGAGCTAACATCCAAGCCCATCTTCCTCCATTTTATGTGGGAGGCCGCCACAGCATGGACTGACAAGCAGTGCGTTGGTGCGCGCCCGGGATCCGAACCTGGGCCGCCAGCAGCAGAGCGCACACACTTAACCGCTACGCCACAGGGCCGGCTCCTCCTGGATATTTCTAGGGGCACTGTAGATTTTAGGCCATTTAGTGTGAGTGTGTGTGTGTGTGTGTGTGTGTGTGTGTGTGTGTGTGTGTGTAGGTTAACAGCTAAAGTGGAATTGCCATTTGATGCCAAAAAAAGGTAGGAAGTGCTCAATTTTAATTTGGTTCAGTTTCCCTTTCCCAATAACAGACACAATCCAGTTTTCAGTTGTCACACCACATACAGACCAGAAGAATAAGTGCAGGAAAGGATACTGTAAAAGAGCGCAGGTTCGTTGATGCTATCGGCTTCATGAGTCACTCTGCCAGCTTGTGCTCAAGAGCTCCTCTCCCCCTGCCCGCCACTGAGGTGTGGGTGTTCTCAAAAGTTTAATCCTTGACATGTCTTTATTGTCAGGTTTCACTTTTTTGACGACCTCATCTTTTCTTGCAGCCTTTCTGCTATGAGCATGATTCAAAACTGTCCCTTTAAGCATAAGTGACCACATGACCTAGCAATTCCACTGTTAGGTGTATATGAAAAAAATATAAGTCCACATAAAAACTAGTACATGAATGTTCGTAGTAGCACTATTCACAATAGCCAAAAAGTGAAAAGAACTCAAATGTCCCTCAACTGAGGAATGGATAAAAACAAAATGTGGTATATCCATGATGGAATATTATTTGGCCATAAAAAGGAATGAAGTACTGATTTGTGATACAACATGGATGAACCTTGAAAACATTATGGAAAGTAAAAAAAGCCAGTCACAAAAGACCACATAAGATCCCATTTATATGAAATGTCCAGAGTAGGCAAATCTATACAGTCACAAGTGGATTAGCGGTTGCTTAGTGCTGGGAGAATTGGAGAAATAGGGAGTGGCTGCTAACGGACAGTTTCTTTTGGGGGCAATAAAAATCTTCTAAAATTGATTGTGGGGATGGTTGCACAACTCTGTGACTATGCTAAAAACCACTGAATTGTACAATTGAAGTTGGTGAATTGTATGGTATGAGAATGATACCTTAATAAGGCTGATTTTTAAAAAAAGAAACCTATTCCTAATCCCAACCTATTCTCAAGTTCCTGACCTAACGTTTCACTCACTAGGATGGCACCTCCCAAAATTAACAGGTCTAAGATAGAACCCATTCAATCCAAATAATTGAATCTTACTACATGCAAAGCTGTGAGAGGGGCCGGCCCCGTGGCTTAGCGGTTAAGTGCGTGCGCTCCGCTGCCGGCGGCCCGGGTTCGGATCCCGGGTGCGCACCGAGGCACCACTCCTCCAGCCATGCTGAGGCCGCATCCCACATACAGCAACTAGAAGGATGTGCAGCTATGACAGACAACTATGTACTGGGGCTTTGGGGGAAAAATAAATAAATAAAATCTTTAAAAAAAAAAAAAAAGAAAAAAAAAAAAAAGCTGTGAGAAACAAGGATGAATAAGATGCCCTCCGTAAACTTACATGCTTAGTTTTGATCCTGTTGCCCACCCCCACCTCCCTCAGTAACGAACGGCACCTCCCATTATCCTAGAGCTCATACTTGAATCCTCATATAACTGTATCTGACCTTCCACTTGCTGTCAGTTAGCACTTCTGCCGCACGGACTCAACTCCCACAGTGTCGCTAACAAATCCCACAACTTTCCATCCCTACAGTCCTAACTCAGGATTTTGTTTCAAACACAGGATCATGCACAAAAACACATTTATTAAACAGATCTTTATCACGAAGGGGCAACATTGATAATCACATAAAATAGCTCAAAATATTCTTCAGGGAAAACAGTGCCATTACCTTCCCTTCTCTATGCCTCCATCTACACTGTAAACTGGGATTGGCCAAAATAGAATTTTAAAGCTTTGGTCACCAAAAGATAACTTCCAATTTACAAAAGCCAAACACCACAAAGCTATCATCTCTTGATACTCTTGTTTGGTAGAGACAGAATTCCAAGAATTTCAACCTGTAAAATAACTAGGCACACTGGCTATCGAACCAAAACAGACATTCTCTCCTTTTTCTCCTAGCCCAATCCTGGGTCCTCAAGTTTCTGAGCAGTATCTGCAGCTGAGTTACCAAGAACAGCTGAGTGCCTCGGCTGGAACCCTCAGAGATGAAGTAATATTTAGATGCAAGCCTAAAGTAGCAGATTAAAATTACTCTCAGCTCACTTGTTTGCATCAACAAACTCTTATTTTAGCCATCTATCAAAATATCGGTAATGCCACAAGACTGCAGAAATAGAACAAAATATTAACAAGACATTCGAGTTCTTTAAAACAATTTCTGAATACAATGGAGTAATTAAAAATGACGGTGTAGAAACATACCTCTACAAAGCAAGCTGCCTGGGATAGTTTATCAAACTAAATAAACACGAGGACTGTTTTATTTTGGTAAAATAAGTATGCACATAGGGAAAAGGTTTGAAAGAACTTAAGCCAAATACTGAGTGTTACCCTGGGTGATGGGATCACGAATGACTTAGCTGTATGTCGTACTTTTTTTCTTTTTCTACAATAAGTATATATTACTTATGTTAAAAAAATTTTTAAACATTATTCCCCAAGATCCAAATACGCAGCAATAAAGAATAACTGGTAAATGTAGTAACCCTTTATTTTATCTGTATCTTTCCAAATGCCAGCTCTCTGCTTCAATCATAAAAGTTCTTACATTAGAGTGTTAAATAAACTTGAAGAGGAAAGAGTGAGTAAAGTGCTTATAAAAATCAAGACAAGGATTTACAGCTTAATCCTAATGACTTATAACCAACCTACTGGGTGAGGACACCAAGTAATTATCTAGTTTGAGGTATAAGCAAAAAATAAACCATAGATTCACAAACAACTCTTGCCAGCTGCTACTGGCTTGTCATCTTTACTATAACACAAATGGGAATTAGATTGTTTAGGGAATGAATTTATTCCTGAAAAAAGAAGACATTATAAATTTATAGAGAGTATTAGGTAAAGTTACTCCAATAAAAGAAGAAATTCTTCTGAATTGAGAACAATCATCTCAAGATCTTTCTGTCTCAAATGTAGATGCAGTGCTGGGAAGCAGTCTAGGTATTGGTGTCCAAGTCAGGAGACCAGGGTCCCTATCCTGCTAGCTGCATGGCCTAGAGTGTGTCATTTCACTTTCCTGGTCTTGTTTTTCACACGTAAAATAAACAAGTTAAAATAATGTCAAAGGGTCCTGCCATCCATAAAAATCCTCTGACTCTAAATGATAACTTTTCTATTTCACTTTGTTTCAGCAAAGTACACCTACAGACACCAACAATGGTGGTACACAGCTCAGACTAATCCCCATTGCAAGCATCCAAGGGGTAATTTAAGAATACTTTACATACAAAAAAGATGGAAAGCTTTTCTTTCACGTGTCTTCAGGCAATTTGGCGTTAATTCTTATCCCACCAAATAACAAAAGCAAGGGGAAAAAAAAAACAAAAACCAAACTACCAGTGAAAGATTAACATTGCAGCTCTCAATCCCATTAGAACACCTAAGACTAAAAACATGACAAAGTGGCAACTTTTACTTTAGCTGTTCCAATACTCCCCAAAACAAAAGTTCTGGGGGCACAAAGTTTACAGCAATAAGCAAAAAATAGAAAAAAAAATCAAACAAAGAAAACAGCAGAACACAAAACCATGTACCCCAACAATCCCAAGTCGGAAGATCTCCCCTCCCTTTAATTCCAATGCTAAGGGGCTGCTCTTAAAGAACAGTTAGTAACTGGGCCGGCCCCGTGGCTTGGCGGTTAAGTGCGCGCGCTCTGATGCTGGCGGCCCGGGTTCGGATCCCGGGAGCGCCCCGAGGCACCACTTCTCCGTCCAGCGCGAGGCCGAGTCCCACGTACAGCAACTAGAAGGATGTGAACCTATGACGTACAACTATCTACTGGGGCTTTGGGGGGAAAAACTGAATAAATAAAAATCTTTAAAGAACAGTTAGTAACACTGGGAGCTGCCACACTTGTGTCAAAGGACAATACTGACAATAATGATCAGGCCCTCAGAAGTTCCCAACAATCCTTTCACCTTAAGAAAGGGGCTTTCTTTTCCAAAGATTCGAACACTGTAGCCAATCCCTCCATGAAAGAATTCGGAGAAGGGGCCTCTTCTTGAGGGACAGAGAAAGAAGAATCTTTTAACAAGATCTCTAGACAAACAAAGTGCCGCAAGGAAGTCCACATACTAAACAGGGCCTAGCTCTTCAACATGGAGTGTGCAGAAAATCTCAAAAGCATCATACACTGTTTCCTTTTCCTCTCTTTATGAGCCTACAGAAAAAGGATCCTTCTATCTCCACATGCGGAGTGGAACAGTGAAAATGCTCCTAATTTCTACTGACAAAGACTCACTGCATAAAAGATTTTCAAAGGAAGAGAAGAAAAGAAACCATCTGTGCCACTATAAATATACAGCAGGAAAGAGTCCTCCTCTCAAAGGTATAGAGACTTATTTTTCTTATTTTTCTTGAGAGAGCAAGAGAAAGAAGCTGGAATCTCCCTCTTTGGGGGTGAGGGGTGTGCAGATAGAAGGAAGCTTTTTCATCACTAGAGCAAGTAGGGGGAGTGGGAGAAAATCCAGTCAGGAAGAAGTGATAGTTTCTGTGGACAAAGGAAACGCTGGCTTCTGGTATCAGGTCTCTTTCCCTCTTGGAGTACAGACCTGTTTCCAAAAACAAAACTCTTTTTTCCTGATTATTCTAATTGAGGCCCTCTATGTTAATTTGGGGAGTATGGTAGGACGTAAAAGTAGCAGAAGTGCCTCCTTGTCCACCCCAGGGGAAAAGTCTCCTTTCTTGTGAGAAAGGATGGGCTGCACCCTTGTGATGGGGGTGGGGAGGGATGGGAGGAGACATGCATGGAAAAACATGTTTCTCTGTGGAAGATACTAGTTTCCTTTTTTTAAAAAACAAATTAAGTAACAGTAACAGTTTACCAAAAGGTTACTATGTACTAAGAATTTACACAAATTCTCCTTTAGCCCTTATGACAATTCTACGAAAAGAGTAGCCAAATTAGAGATGGACTAACTGAGACTGGGAAAGGTTAAACAATTAGCCAAGGTCACAAAGATGGGAAGTGGGAGACCCAGGCTTGCAACTATCACACTCCAAACGCCATGCTCGTAACTGCAAGGGAAAGGAGCTCATTGCACACCAAGAGACTTGAGGGAAGAAGAGGCGCGACGCTCCCTCTGTGGACATGATTGGGGGAGGAGGGAAAGGCTGACTTCTAACACTATAAAGTAAATTCAGGGTCTTCCTCTATATCTCGGGGTAAAGGCGAAAAATAAGAGAGCGGTAAGTCTCTCTTTTACAGGGAAGGATGATCCTCTCTGCCACTTTTAGGCAAGTTGAGTCTCGCTCTTCACCTGGAGGGTGCTGACCAACACGGGGGAAAGGTCTTGTTTGGGGGTTATCTCTTATCCCTCTTTTAATAAGTTAAGAATCGCCCTCTCGCACCCCGGGAACGAGTCTCCCTCTGCCGATAAATGCACGGGAGCTGAGGAAGAGCGTACGCCCACGACAAGGGGCGTCATCCTCCCCGGGGAGAAAAGTTGGGGGTCCCCCGCCGCATCGAGGTTGAAAGGGAGTATCTCTTCCCCGTCGGAGCCATGACTCGGAGAAGCCGTTTCCCCCTCGCGACGCGGGGCCTGGTCTCCTCCCTCTCCGCGGGTCGTTCCGCCGCCCGCAAAGCAGCCTCGTTCCCTTCGATGCCCCGGGGGGGGGGGCGGGCTCCCCTTCAGCCTGCATTGCCCAGTGGAGGGTCCCCTCAGGGTGGAGTGGGACGGGGCGGCTATGCCCGAAGCCTTCCCGCCCCCGGCCTCTTACCCTGAGGCCTGCTCCGCGGCCCGCGCTCGCCCCGCCGGCCCGGGCTCTGCAGCCGCAGCCCAGTCGCCGCCAAGTCTACCTGAGCCTACGGAGCTGAGAGAGACCGGGGGCGCTCCGGCCGCCACCGCCTGTTCGTCTCTATGGTTAAACACCACCCCCCCACCCCCCCCCCCCACCTCGGCGCGCGCACTTCCTCATCCGGGGCCCGACCCAGCCATGCGGGCTTGCCCACGTCCCGCCCCCGCACAGCGCGCGCTCACTCCTAGGGGCGGCTCTTCCCGTGGGGGACGTCCGACCCCGGCTAGCCCCAGCGGCCCGAGGCCCCGCCCCTGCGGCCCGGACTCTTAAAGGGGAACACACTTTTTGACCCTGTCGTGCTGAGCCCCAGGGCTCAGAGTGTGTCTCCACTGCTACCACTCTGGCCCAGGCCACCATTTTTCTGGCCTGGATGGCTGCAACTCTATGGGCCTCTCGTCTTCCACTCTGGCAACCCAAAACATCTTTTTATAAGTGGAATCAGTGTTTTAGGTCTTGTCATTCCCCTGCTCCTTCTAATCTCACTGACTACCAATCTGCCTCCAGATGCTCCTTTCTTCTTAGCTTTAACACTAGCTGAAATTGCTTTGTTTCATGTCGTTATTGACTCGTTGATCCTCGTCCCTTCCCACCCTTGTCTGTTTTGTTCGTCACTCTATGCTCAACACCTAGTACAGTGTCCAGCACAAGTAGACTAACTCAAGAGACATTTGAAGGAAGGAAAAGAATGTTATTCAAGAGGGAATTGAGGCAGCCACTATGGAAAACGGTATGGAGATTCCTCAAAAAATCAAGGATAGAACTACCATATGATCCAGCTATTCCACTGCTGGGTATTTATCCAAAGAACTTGAAAACACCAATGCGTAAAGATACATGCACCCCTGTGTTCATTGCAGCGTTATTCACAATAGCCAAGACGTGGAAGCAACCTAAGTGCCCATCAAGGGACAAATGGATAAAGAAGATGTGGTATATATACACAATGGAATACTACTCAGCCATAAGAAACGATGAAATCCAGCCATTTGTGACATCATGGGTGGACATTGAGGGTATTGTGCAAAGTGAAATAAGTCAGAGGGAGAAGGTCAAATACCGTATGATTTCCTTCATTAAGCAGTAGATAATAACAACAATAAACAAACACATAGAGACAGAGATTGGATTGGTGGTTACCAGAGGGGAAGGGGGGAGGGAGGAGGGTGAAAGGGATAATTCGGCACATGTGTGTGGTGATGGGTTGTAATTAGTATTTGGGTGGTGAACATGATGTAAGCTATGCAGAAATAGAAGTATAATGATGTACACCTGAAATTTATATAATGTTATAAACCAATGTTACTACAATAAATAAAAAATTAAAGAAAAAAATTCTGCACATTAAAAAAAAATAAAAGCATTCAGGAATACTAAAAAAAAAAAAAAAAAAAAAGAGGGAATTGAGGAGGTCCCAAGAATGGAATCAAGCTGCCCCAAATCACACAGCCTTGTGTTAAACATAGAAATCAGTTGCTTCTTGGACCTTAACCTGGCTGACTAGAGAGCTAGAGGTTTGGAGGTCTCTGGGAGATTTTAATTCTCTCTTCTCTGATCAATATATCTTTGAGACAGTCAACATGTGGACCATTTTGGCTGAGAGAGTGGTTTTCCCAGCTTTAGTCAGGGCGGGAGATAGACAAACTCAAATGCCAATCCTATTGTCTACAGCCTGTATGAGTCCATATATCGTCCATATACATGTACAGTTCATATATTGGCTACCACAGATGCTGTTGGGATGAACTGACTAGAAATTCACTTTAAAACATTTCTACATTTACGGGCTGGCCCAGTGGCGTAGTGATTAAGTTCTCGCACTCTGCCTCTGCAGCCCAGGGTTTGCAGGTATGGATCCGGGGCGCAGACCTAGCTACTTCTTACCAAGCCATGCTGTGGCGGCATCCCATATATAAAGTAGAGGAAGATGGGCATGGATGTTAGCCCAGGGCCAGTCTTCCTCAGCAAAAAGAGGAGGATTGGCAGATGTTAGCTCAGGGCTAATCTTCCTCACCAAGAAGAAAGGCAAAAAAAATATATATATATATATATATTCTACATTTACAGTATGCACATCCTCAAGTACTTTCTCAGGCAACTACATGCCTATAGAAGGGGATCTGAGAAACCCATTATTATTGGTTTATCCTTTTGCCTCAGGCTCTAATATGACTGCACAAAACCATTACTGGTATTGTCTTTATTTAAAAATGTGATATTTTGTTCATCATGGATTTTTAGTATTAATTTTGATTTTTAAAATATTGCATTAAATAAATATTCATCTTGCTCACTGAGTTTTTTGGCACCCCCCCTTAACATTTTGTGCCCTATAGCAAGTGTCTCACCACCCTTCCCCACCTCACCCTAGTCCCAGCCCTGCTCCTAGCTCTGTGTTAGGCACAAAGGAGTCCAAAAGAAACATCATACATATCATTCAATCTCCTAAAAGTTGAGGAGAGCCAGTTTCCTGATGAATTCCATGATTTGGGTTAGTTAATAATACCCTACCTTCATATAGCACTTTAAATTCTTTTAATTTCAAAGACCTAATGTAACATGTCCCTCACCTCATTTGGCCCTCAAACCCCTTGTGAAGGACAAAGGACGTGTACTTTTCATTCCCAACTGACAGAGGAGAAATTTGAGAAAAGAGAAGTATCTTGTGCAAAGCCACACGGCTAAAAACAGGCAGTCATGCACGTGGTTGTAGCACGGTGACTGTAGAACCACAGCCGTTGGATTCCCAGCCTGGGAGCTACCAGCTCCAGCCTTCCCTAACCTTGACCAGCATCAGACAATTTTCAAAACTCTCCCTCAGCAAAAGGAGGAGGACTGGCATGGATGTTAGGTCAGGGCTGATCTTCCTCACAAAACAAAAAACAAAAAATCAAAACTTGCCAAGGTTTTTTACAGGTTTTTGTCAAATTAAAAAGTGAAATATTTGCGGCTGGCCCCATGGCTTAGCGGTTAAGTGCGCGCGCTCCGCTACTGGCGGCCCGGGTTCGGATCCTGGGCACGCACCTACGCACCGCTTCTCCGGCCATGCTGAGGCCGCGTCCCACATACAGCAACTAGAAGGATGTGCACCTATGACATACAACTATCTACTGGGGCTTTAGGGAAAAAAAGGAGGAGGATTGGCAATAGATGTTAGCTCAGGGCTGATCTTCCTCAGCAAAAAGAGGAGGATTAGCATGGATGTTAGCTCAGGGCTGATCTTCCTCACACACACACAAAAGTGAAATTTTTGCATTTCTAAGATATGACACCAATTATGGACATCTTTCAGGAGAAGAAATCAAATTCCTCTGAGGGTCAGGGAGAGAGAACCCCGTTAGTTCCCTCTGGGATGGAAGGACTTCCCACTAGCCACTGCTGCTTAAGGACAGAACACAGCCCCGGGATCTGGGTGTGTCCCCTGAACTGGCAACATAAAAATGTCTCTTACATTTAACATTTTATCCCTGAAAGTTTTTGTAACTGTTGCAGTCCTCTTGATTGTTTTTCTTTAATATAAAAAATTACAATTATTTAATAGTTATTTAACTTCTGAATCCTAAAGAAAAACATGGATGCTTAAGGAAGCTCTTACTCGTCTTACCTCAGGGGCCCCCTTAGCCTACTCTCAAGTATCCCTGTGGTATACCACGCTTCTTTCTTTCAACGTTCAGAAATTTTGCGAAAACCATAGGTCAATTAGATGGAGCTGGCAACTAGTCAGGAGCCGTTGGCCAGCTGCAGGCACAGCACACGCAGCTCTAAGATGTCCCAACAGATAGCGGCTTAGGCTGAGCCCTTGGGTGTGGACATGAAGATGCTGGTTAAACATTCAGCCTTCGGAACCCAGCTGGACTCGACCCGGTGTCTCCGTCCTTGCTTCCTTTCGAGGAGTTTCCTGTTTCCCTGTCTGTGAAATGCACAATAGTATCTGCCACGTAATAGGGATGTGACGATTACATAAAGATGTCTGTGAAAGCTATGGTAGCTACTAATAACCCGAAGCACAGAACGTCATTTGGGGTTTGGAAGGATTTGAAAAGTCCCCCAAAGTGGGTATTTCCCAGCAGAGGCCACTGCACTAAGTTGCACGTGCTCAGCCCTTTGCACCTTACAAACGTTCTCCCAGAAACATTATTTTGTGCCTCTCAGCAGCCTGGTGAGGCCAAGCGAGGGCCCAGAACATTCCCTTTACAGATCCGGGGAGACTCGCCCGAATTCGCCCTGGTGGGGGGGGGTCACCCAGTCGAAAACGAAACTCTTCGGCTCGGATCTATTTCGCAACGTCTGGGACGTAAAGGACTTCCTCTCTAGGGCGAGCAGCAGCCCCACCCCCGAGCAGGAACCGCAGCCAGCCCCAGAAGCTAAAGGCCGCACGTCACGCCCCGCCTCAGGCGCAAGTCCCGGATGGGGAAGTGGCGCGGACACCGAGATGAGGCGGAGGCCAGGCCAGAGCGGCCCGGGGTGGGTGGGCGGGAAGGGGGCGGGGCCCCATGGGCGGAGCCACTGGAGCGGCGCGGGCTCTCAGGTGAGCGCTCTGTGGCTGGGGCTGGACGGGCGGCGTCTCGAGGTCGGGCACGGAAGCCCCACGGACTGTGGGGGCGTAGGCGGGGTGTCCAGAGGAGGCGCAAGGGCCCCGGGCTGAAGCGGGAGGGGGCTCCGCAGCTGCCGGTGAGTGGAGCTGCCCGTCCGGGCCCGAATTTGGGGAGCGTGAGGGAGGGGGCCGTGTTCCAGGATCGAGTCTTGGCCCCGCCCCCAATCCGCTGTGTGACCTTATACGAATCTCTGTCCCTCTCTGAGCCTCGGTGGCCTCAGCTGTGAAATGAGGGTGGGGGAGAGGAACCGCTGAGAGTTTGCACAGATGGAGGTTCGAAGAACGAACCCCTTGCCTTCCTCCTATTTATATTCTCCTTGCCCAGGACATTGACCGCGAAACGTGAACGGCGGGAGTGCCTCTCAGTCTCTGGGCAAGTCCCTTGCTCTTCCGTTGCTTTCCTCGTCTACAAAATGAGTGCGCTAACCTCTGTTAAGATCTCTTTAATATTTGGGTGCTACTGGTTAGGCAGAGGCACGGTAATAAGTGCTGTATTCATTACAAGTTTTCCCTTTAAAGTGTAATAGAGACAATATGTTCTTGGAAGTTGGACTAGACCCTGGCCCGAATTCCCCTTAGGTCCCAGATTCTGTGGTTCTGCTTGTTCTCCATCCCTCCTTGTAATTGGAGGAATGATTTCATCCAAGGCTTGGTGCCACCTCTCAGCTGAGCAACACTAGTGTTTGCACTGACCTAAAATCCAAGAGCAGTTGCAAGGGGAAGTCTTTTTGTTTGTGTTTTAATGGCAGGGAGGCAAGATGACTTCTCTCCCTCAAGCGTGGCACAGCTGACGGAAACAGCAGTACAAGATGAGAACAACAAAGGTCTACAAACTCGTCATCCACAAGAAGGGCTTTGGGGGCAGTGGTCAGTATTGATTGGATTTTGGGGGTTGTGTAAGTTGGCTGAGGCGCTGGTGTGTCCAGGGCCTAGAAAATTACACACCAACTGGTGACAATCGAGGCTAGACAGGCAGCTTAACTGAGTGCAACAGCAAGTATAATACAGTATCAGGGAGGGCAATAGGAGCAGAGAACACAGACCCCTTCTAAAAGCATTTGCATTCTGACATCTAAGGAACATTGTGAATATTGCCAGTTTACCACTCTTTATTTGTTTGTATTTTTTATTACATGTTTACTGTATATATTCCATAAAATCCCAGCCTGCACTGATTTGGCAGATAAGAGGAGCTTAGATTCAATGAGAGAGAAGTAGTATCTCTGCAAAGACAGGTGTGATCAAAGCGTGCACCTTTGTCTGGCTTCTCATAGTGAGAAGGGGCAGGACACACATATTGTCCTGCACCAAACCAGAATCCAGTATCAGCTCTCCATCTAACTTTTCCTTTGACCTGGGGCAGATTCCTGGTTTACCTTATCTACAAATTCAAGCCTTTTAGAATAGTTTCTCTTAACACCTTGAGTCTGTAAATCTGCAGAATACAAAGGCACTTTTAGTAATATGATTTTTTTTTGGTAAAGGAATAATTTTCCCTTCTGTCCTAATGACCTTATTTGCCTGAGAAATTGGAATTAACACAAGTGTTTTTAAAATTATGTTTTAGTGTGTATTTGCTTCTGTGTTATGTACATATAAGCCTCCCAAAGGCAAGGACTGCAAAAAAAGGGAAAACAATAGTTTCTATATCATAAGGTCTTGGGGTTAAGTAAAATGATGTAAGTAAAGTATTTCGTAGAGTACCAGGCTCCTTTATGCTGCTCAATAAATGTAGCCATTATAATTACAGGACAAAGATATACCAAGCATTGCTATATTTAAAACACAATTTCTGCTAAAGTGCACAGTCTTGTTAATATTATACTTTGTATGCAGTTGATGCTGCCTAAACATTTGTGGAGTAGAATTGAATAGACAACAGAAATAACTTTTGACAGAGGGAAGGATACAAGGGTACAGCATACACAGTGTATATACAATGTATACAAGTCTACTTTTTCATGTGTACAAGACAAAGGTAGCTAAGTGCTGTACCCAGTCTCCTGCAGGACTATAAACATATATCCAGCAAATATTAGGTGCATGCCTGTGCCAAACATGAAGATTATGAATATGACAAGGTCTCTTGTCCCTAAGGAGCTTTGACCTTGATGAGACAGACGTACAAAAAGGAAATGATAAAACGAAGCAGAACAGGATACATGCTCAGGAAGTTTAATTCAGCGTATGGAAGTTAGGGGCAGACTTCACAGAGGATTTGGCATAAAACTGTTGATGGAAACAATATACCAAACAAAATTTGGGATTAGCCCAGTGCTTTGCTTTCCTAGGCTGAATTTTTGTTGGGTCTGATTATATTTGAAATCTGGATATACTTATTTGTCATGGTTCTAGCATAATTAAAGGCCATGTCTTTCCCCCCAAAACAAAGGAAAATCACTCCATCTTCATGGTTCTGAGTTTGTTATATTTGAAAGCGTTCTCCCCTAGCCCCAGTGGGGGCGGGGGTAGATAAACATATGAAACTATGTCCTCTCTATATTTTAAGGCTCTCATTTGACCCTAATGTGTCAAATATCTGAGGTTTTTCCCTGGTCAAATGCGGCCTTTCAAAGTCCAGGGCATTTTATTTGGCTAATTTTTATGACATATGAGAGATGGTGGGCTTTAGGTAGAAGGAACCCTGGACTGGTAATCAGTCCTGGCTGTGCTGTGACTAGCTATCTACCCTTAGGTAACTTGCTTTATCTCCTAGGTTATTTCCTCCTTTCTGTTAGATCCAAAGATTTATTGTGAGGGTCACATTAAGACAGTATTTTTGGAAATTCTGTGAACACTGTGTAAATATAAGGGATTGTGCTGTATCTGTGGCACCCAGGCTGTTTTGTTCATGGTGTATGCCAGATACACAATATTTGAGGGAGTAAAGGATTTTTCCCAGAGGCCTAATTCCCAGAGAGGAAGGGCTGCTTTTTCCCTGGGAGCGGTGGAGTGCTAGAAAGAGCCTGGGCTCTGGAGACAAAGGTACCTGAACACTGTCCCAATCAACTACTCACTAGATTTATATTCCTTTGCAAATCCTTTAGTCAATCTAAATCTCAGTTTAAAATGGAACCTCATCTTCGAGTTGCGGTGTAATACCAACCTGATGGGTTGTGAGGACCCCACATGAGAACGTAGACTGTAACCTGTCATCCAAGCCAGTGTGTTTTCTGCTTGAGATCACTGAACTGTCTTTCAGATGATGAGCTAGTCGTGAACCCCAAAGTATTTCCTCACATCAAGCTTGGAGACATTGTGGAGATTGCTCACCCCAACGATGAATACAGGTGAGTGTCTCATTAGGATCAAGGGAACTGACTGGGCAGCCTGCTGTTTCCAAGTGATATTTTGTCTAAAGGGCTTGAAGGGCAAGACAGCTCTTTGCCTTGGGATAAAAATGCTCCTGCCCTCTGGGGTTTGATAAACCAATAATGTTTTTAAAAGTAGTCCGTTCTTTCTGTTTTGTTTTTTTTTTTTGTGAGGAAGATCAGCCCTGAGCTAACATCCATGCCAGTCCTCCTCTTTTTGCTGAGGAAGACTGGCCCTGAGCTAACATCCGTGCCAATCTTCCTCCACTTTATGTGGGACGCCGCCACAGCATGGCCTGACAAGTGGTGCGCCGGTGCACGCCCGGGATCCCAACCTGGACTACCAGCAGCGGAGCGGGCGAACTTAACTGCCACGCCATGGGGCTGGCCCAATTCTTTCTGTTTTTAAAGCTGAGATGACAACTCTGTGAACAATTTTGTAGCATTTATCCATTTCCTTGAATGCAAGTGCAGTTTCTCTGTTTCTAAGGGAACTTTCTCCCATTGTTGTGCTGCAAGTTACAATATGTCTGGAGTGATCTGTTTGCCTTTTACCGGGGGTGAAGAAAGCTGGTTGGTTACTGCTTACAGCATGCCATCTCTGTTACTTTTTTCCCCAGCCCTCTGCTTCTGCAGGTCAAGTCACTTAAGGAAGATTTACAGAAAGGTAAGAATTCCATCTCTCTTCCCTAAGATTTTTATACTTTTCTTTTCTAGAAACTGTAAGAAATCTCTCTTCACAATCCCAGGGAATGAGGGCCTAGTTCTTCTCTCCTTTTCAAATTGTGTTCCCCTAAAAAAATTGTCAGATATCAAAACTGCCAAGGAATCTCATTTGTCAGCATCTTGAGGGCACTGAAGAAACTATTTAGAGTCAGGAGGAAAGTTAATCTGAGTAGGTGAAGCTTTACACTTAACTCCAAAAAAAACAGTTGAAGATCATGTTTCCTAAATATTATATTTTTTCACAAAATATTTGTTAAGCGCCTACTCTTGGTGAGGGGAGGAAAGAAACATATATTGATGATTACCTACCACATGTGCGAGGCACTGTACTGGATGTTTTTTGTAATCTTTCTTTCTTAGTCTTTCCAGTTCTCGAGTGGGCGAGGTGAATTGGTTTGCTGAAGTCAGTAAGTGGAGGAGCCAGAGCAATGATTCTACTTACTCATTATCGATCCAAATCCTTTCTTTTTTCCTCTAATGATTATACCATGCTGATCAAGGAGCCAAAATGTTAATTGAGAGCAAATAAGGTAATTCCTTAAATAGTACTTAAAAGAAAAAAAAGAAAGACGCTTCAAATTTGCTCTAAAGGGTTTTGATGTCAACCACTCTTTTATAATTCAATTTGATGGGAAAACATTCTATAAAACCCAAATCCTAAGAGTGTCCTTCTTACCCTCACCCCATCTCCTGGCACCTGTTATATTTCTTACTTACCAGACTTAAGGGGTCATTGAAAAGTTTGTTTCTTCCTTAACTACGTCCACTACTTGCATTCCAAACTTAAAAGGATCCCTTTCCTCTTTTGAATTTTCACAGTTCTTCAAACTTTTGTTTTTTTGAGGAAGATTGGCCATGAGCTAACATCTATGGCTAATCTTCCTCTTTTTCTTTTCTCCCCAACGCTCCAGTACATAGTTGTATTTCCTAGTTGTAGGTCCTTCTAGTTCTTTGATGTGGGATGCTGCCTCAGCATGGCTTAGTGAGCAGTGAGTAGGTCCGTTACCCAGGATCTGAACCAGCAAACCCTGAGCCGCTGAAGTGGAAGGCACGAACTTAACCACTACGCCACTGGGCTGGCCCCCTGAACTTTTTTATGTTGCTTCTTAAATTTTTTGTCTTTCCTCTCTCTCTGTCTCCATTTCTGTCTCTGTCTCATTTTTTAACTGCTTAAGCTCAGGTCATATTTCACCTAAAAAGCAGAGAATTCTAAATTTTAAGCAGAGAACATATCTTGCCCATGGATCAATTTTGTTGCTGGTTGAATGTCTGAGTATTTATAGATTAGAATATATTTACCTGCTTTTTCAGAATGTGTTATCTGATCCAGATTTCTTCTTCTGTTTCAGAAACTATCAGTGTGGACCAGACTGTGACTCAAGTGTTCCGTCTAAGGCCTTATCAAGATGTCTATGTGAATGTCGTAGACCCTAAGGTGTGTCTTTGTTCTGGACTTGAATGTCTTTGGAGAATGATTAGCACCCTTCCTCAAGATTAAGTCTCTAAAGAAATAATGCGTTACTTAAGTGGGGAGTTAGACTATTAAATATATGGTCATATATAGGTCATTTAAATTATAGGTAGTATGTAGGTTGCATTTAAAACCCTCTCCCTTTTTTTTAAAGCCTGTCCTAAAAAGATTCTGTATGTATATGTGTGTTCATGAAACTAAATGTAAAAAATACTAAAATTTCTTTACATATTCTCATTTGTCTTCTAGAAATGATGCTATAATAGGTAAAAATAATTGTCCAAAAGATATTATTGACGTTATCTAGAGAAATAAAGCATACAGCTCGATGTCATGTTTGTGTGCCAAATCAAGACTAAAACCAGTACCAGAATTTGGTACTCTGGTACTGTTTGTGCTTAACCATGATACAGCTGCTGTAGCATCAGTTGTAGACTCATCATCTGTACTCAGAAACTTTCTTTGGCATGATACAATTCTATATGTCTGGGTTCTGCTATTGAATGGTCTTCTAGTAGTTTTCTTTTTTGCCAAAAAATTTCTCCATGGTGAGTGGCATCTTATGACTATAAGGTGTGACAGAGTAATGGAGAGAGATATATTTGATTATGTCTTTTAGGATGTGACCCTTGACCTAGTGGAATTAACCTTTAAGGATCAATATATTGGTCGTGGGGATATGTGGCGACTGAAGAAAAGTTTGGTAAGATGGAATTTAAAAAAAGTTTGTTACTTTTTCCATTATATTAATAATCCGTGTTCATAATAGAGATTTAGAAGATCTAGTAGGGAGAAGAGTATAAAATTATTTCTCATTCCAGCATCACAGACAAGTATTGTAAACACTTTGTGTATCTTCTTCCATTCTCTTTTATAGTTTTCTTGAGCTTTGTTTTGCTTGTTTATTATCACAGATTTTTACTCTGCATTTTTTTTTTTAAAGATTTTATTTATTTATTTTTTTTCCCCCAAAGCCCCAGTAGATAGTTGTATGTCATAGCTGCACATCCTTCTAGTTGCTGTATGTGGGACTCGGCCTCAGCATGGCTGGAGAAGCGGTGCCTCGGTGCACACCCGGGATCCGAACCCGGGCTGCCAGCAGCGGAGCGCGCGCACTTAACCACGAAGCCACGGGGCCGGCCCAACTCTGCATTTTTAGTTTGAATGGGAAATTATATTATTTTACATTTGAATGGCACTTTAGTTTTCAAATTTTTACTTGATCTAATTTACTCCTCACATCTCCTCCTTGTGGACAGGTATTTCTTACCCCTAATTTATAGATGTGAAAACTGAGATTGAAAAGTTAAGTGATTGCCCAAGACTGGAAAGCTAGTAAGCTGTTGACACTGGGCAAGAACCCAGGTCTTTTTTTTTTTTTTTTTTCCTGTGAGGAAGATCAGCCCTGAGCCAACATCGGATGCCAATCCTCCTCTTTTTTGCTGAGGAAGATTGGCCCTGAGCTAACATCCATGCCCATCTTCCTCTACTTTTTATGGGACGCTGCCACAGTATGGCTTGACAAGCGGTGCATGGGTGGGTGCCCAGGATCCAAACTGGCGAACCCTGGGCCTCCAAAGTAGAGCAGGTGCACTTAACCGCTGCGCCACTGGGCCAACCCCAAGAACCCACGTCTTTTTTTTTTTTTTTTAAAGATTTTATTTATTTATTTTTCCCCCCCAAAGCCCCAGTAGATAGTTGTATGTCATAGCTGCACATCCTTCCAGTTGCTGTATGTGGGACACGGCCTCAGCATGGCCGGAGAAGCGGTGTTTCGGTGCGCGCCCGGGATGCGAACCCGGGCCGCCAGCAGCGGAGCGCACGCACTTAACCGCTAAGCCACGGGGCCGGCCCAAGAACCCAGGTCTTATCGCTTCCAGGTTGGGCTGCTCTTTGCTGAACCTGCCTCCATTTTTCCTGATTCATTTATTTTTAATTAACATTTCCCACTTAAAAAAATGATCAGTTCATCAGAATTGTGAGCTGGTGCTTAAAATTCTCCTTATTGGACTTTTTGTGTATTATGAAACAAATTATAGGTAAAATTTCCATACAGTGTATATTTTCAGAAAAAGATATCTTTGCTCATTTTTTGTTTGGTGGGGAAGGTTCTGTTTTCTAAGATGAGACATAAATGTTCTGTATTTAAATAAGTATGTAAATGTAGATATGTGCGCAAACATATGTGGGGATAAGTATGTTAGTGAAGCTGGCCACTTATTATCCACCTGGTCTGGACTATTGTCTATACTTGCCAAACTCTTTAGGAACCTATTGGTATACCTGCCCCAGCAGGTTTTCCTATGGGATAAATTTATTACTCCCATGTTAGAAGAGATTAGAAAGCCAGGAGACTTTCTTTGTGACCTTTTATGGCTTTGATGTATTGTTGAATCTCTCTCTCTTCCCTTAGGTCAGCACGTGTGCCTATATCACTCAGAAGGTGGAATTTGCTGGCATCAGGTAGATATTACATCACTCGACTTATCAGCTAGTAAACAGAAGTAGGATTACTGGACTGCATAAGGCATTTGAGGCATATGGATGTCCATATGACAAAATATGCAATAACTTAAAACATTAGATTTTTGTGGCTAAAACAAACCAAAAAACCCCAAAATGGACTATAGTCATTTTAAGGTGAATGAAAGTTGCTGAAGCCACCTGGAATTCTGTAACAAAGGAGATATAGACTCATAATTTTAGAACTGGAAGAGGCCTTAGATGAATATGTTTAATCAAACGATCTCATTCTACAGATTAGGAAACAGGTTTGGAGACATAAAATGACCAGTACAGTAGTTCCTGATTTGCTGCCTTTTTAACTATATTGCCCTGCTCTTGATTTTTAAAATTATTTCTCTATTTCAGTTTGTGAAGAAGAGAGAAAAAGGTACTTTCTGAAACCCCTTTTAAATTCAAAAACCCAAACATCCACACAGTAAAAACTTTAAGCAGTACCAAAAGGTGTATAATGAAATATAAATTCTTCTCCCTAGAAGAAACTATGTCTTTCCTGAAATTTACTACATATACCCAAGCATATTTACATCTGGTTGACTCACTTTTAATGACCCTCGGATTGATCAGTGGGTTCTGGTAATGCAGTCCAGTCTCCCATTAGGAAGTTCCCCATCAACTTTTCGCCTTGTGGTTTCATACATTGATGATTGTTGCAGGTTGATGGTTTTCTAATTCAGTCATTCCTTCTACCTTTATTAGCCCGAATCCTTTTGTAAAGAACTTTTCATCATCAAGTAGGGCTGTTCAATCAGTCTGAACTACTGATCCTAAAAAAAGAAAGGATAAAGGGTTCATTTTTCCAAAAAGAGATGTTTTAGAAGTTGTTGGAGGGTCAAAATTCTTTGAAAAATCTTAGCAACTAAAGCACAGCCCAAGAAGTGATGTAAGTCTCGAGCAGAACAAGGAATGCAACCCATATTCATGCCTTCCAGTACAAGCTAGTCTCTCTGAGTGGCGGGCCAGGAGTCAGGAGACCTCTGTCCTACTCCTGCAGTGCCAGAGATTAGCAGGGTGGTGCTGGGCAGGGAGTCTCGGAGTCTACTCATCTGCAAAATGAAATGGTTGGTTTAGAATCTTTTTCTGTAAAGGACCAGATAGTAAATATTTTAGACTTGGGGCCACATGGATCTCAGGTCTCTGTCACAAATTCTTTGTTTTTTGTTCTTTTCAACCATTTAAAAATGTAAAAATCATTCTTAGCTGTGGGTCATACAAAAACAGGAGATGGGCAGCATTTGGCCTGCAGGCTATAGTTTGCTGAGCCCTGGTTTAGAAACCTTCTCATGGGCCGGCCCTGTGGCTTGGTGGTTAAGTGCGCGCGCTGCGATGCTGGTGGCCCGGGTTCGGATCCTGGGTGCGCATCGAGGCACCACTTCTCCGTTCATCCTGAGGCCGAGTCCCGCATGCAGCAACTAGAAGGATGTGCAGCTACGACATACAACTATCCACTGGGGCTTTGGGGGGAAAAAAAATAAAATAAATAAAATCTTTAAAAAAAAAGAAACCTTCTCAGATCCTTTTCATTAATTTCTTTGTTTCTTTATGTAAGTGCCCTCATACATGTGGTGCTGGATAGAGAAATGAAAACCCTGACATAAAGTTCATTTTAAAGATTTTATTTATTTTATTTTTTGCCCCCAAAGCCCCAGTAGATAGTTGTATGTCATAGCTGCACACCCTTCTAGTTGCTGTATGTGGGACTCGGCCCCAAGATGGACAGAGAAGTGGTGCCTCAATGCGCACCCGGGATCCGAACCCGGGCTGCCAGCATCGCAGCGCGCGCACTTAACCACCAAGCCACAGGGCCGGCCCTAAAGTTCATTTTAGACTTTTAAAAATCTGTCCTAATATTTTGCTTATTCATGGTTAAATGTAAACCACGAAGTCTTCTACCGTTTTTCCAGAAGACTTATTTATGGTTTTCCTACACTGGGTCAAAAGTCACTTTCTTTTCCTAGCTACATGATGTGCATGAAGGCATGCAAATTAAAAAAAAAAAAAATGCTCTGGGCCTCAGATGAGAAAAGAAAGTATAGTCTTTATTTGTATAGTTAAAGTCATAATAAATTATTAAAGAATTTCTCTGTAATTTAGCTTTTGAACCTGGTAAATTAGTCATAATAATTAAGGAGAGATGAGATAGTTTGATTACCTTGAGACCCTGCCTTTGAAACATTATTTTCCCTTAAAAAATAAACATTTTTATTTTCTCTGAGTAAATTCCCAATATATTCTTTAAAATGTTTTTAAAAACCCTGAAATCAGTATTTTAAAAAAATTAAAGAAAATTTTAAAAGAAAAAACATTGCACTAAAATCTTATCTCCTAACAATCAGCGTTTTGCTTTTTTAAAATATTGAACTTAGAAACCTAGTCTATATGATCTCATTGTGAAGAGATCTCATTTTCCCAATTATTGTTTTTGGGGCTGCCTACTAGCTGTGGTTTCTTTTTTTACTTAATTTTTTTTTTTTTTCCTGACTCACACTCCAGAGGAGCAACACTGAGTGACTTCTGGCTCTGACTTCTCAGCTGTTCAGGAGCTGACAGACCTTTGTGGAGAATCACACGTAAAGCCCCTTGGAACATCCAGTTTGGGTGTTTTCCTGCTAGGTCCACCCCACTGCAGAGGATCTTCTGGGATCTTCTGGGATCTTCTCGGACTTGAGCTCTGATTCTATGGTGGCCATTCTCTTAAAATGTCTCTTCTAATTATAGAATTAATACTGTTAAGTACCACTTGTTCAGCACATGCTATATACTAGGCATATGCTAAATATTTTTACATATAATGCTTGAACATTGTAGGCAATTTGAAAAATAGAATAAAGAAGCAGGAAAAAAAACATAATATTACTACTCAGAAGCAGCCACTGTTACCATTTTGACATAGTTCTGTCAAAATATTCTGTCTTTTTTTTTTCCTTATTGGCTTGAGACCATATACTATATATAATTTTATATACTGTTTAAAAAACCCCCAAAACTCTGTTTTCATAATTTAAAAAATACATATTTTTAGGAAATTTGGGTAATATACAAAGTATAAAAAAGAAAATTTACAGTGGCGTATAAGCCAACTACCTACGGGTAACTACTATTAAATTTTGGTGTAACCTTCCAATATTTTATTTTCATACATGCATGCACATATATGTATCTTTACTTAGATGATGATACTATGTGTACTATTTTGTATCCTTTTTCCCACTTAAAAGCCTATAAACATTTCTGGTAAGGTTAAAACTCCTTGTAAACATTTTAAAGGTTCTGTGATATTCTCTTGTCTGGATTCACTTTAATTTACTTAGCTGGACTGCCATTGCTGGACATTTAGGTTCTTCAGAGGTGTGTAATGCAAATGACACTATACTACCATACTTTGCAGTTATTTTAACTATTTATTTACAGAATGATGACGCTTAGTTGTAAGGATAGTGGCGATCACTGACCCCCAACAGCTCATTTGATAGAAAAGGCGGGGGAAGTGACCTGCCCAAGTAGCTATATAAATCTAGTGTGTAGCGACTAGTGCCCGCCCAGGTCATCTCTTCCTGGTCTAGTGCTTGGTAGTGTGCCATTCTGCCTCCCATTTTGTGGGAAGCTATGTGTGCTCTTGGGTTGTGTCCTGGGGGATATGGATTTTGCACTTGGCATCTGTCAGTGGCATTTCTTTTTCCCTTGAACCAGTAGAAAAGAGAAGGGATGCTGCCTCAGGGCCATTCTCAGTGTCTAGTTGGGTGAGGGCAAATTACGGGCTTAGGAGCAAAAGTCAAGATTGCATTCTCTCTGTGTGAGCGTGTGTGTGTTTTATAAAGAATCATTTCCATAGGAATAATAATAACTGTTTTGTGGTTTACCACGTCCTCTCATTTGCATGTCTGATTGGATCGTCCCAAGAGCTCCAGAAGATGGATGGAGCAGGATTCTTATTAACTGCATTTCCTGATTTTTTAAAAACTGAGGCTCAGAAAGGTTATGGCTTGACCTGCACAGGGAGTGGAGGCACAGGAATCTAAGCCCAAATTGTGTAACACCACTTTGTCTATACATACTAGTAGAAGTTGGTGAGTTACTGCACTAACAGCGAGCTCGTTTTAGAGGTCTGGTTAATTTGGTGTGCAGTAGCTTGTATGCAGGGTACTTCCTCTTAATAGAACTCATAGATCATGGGAACATTGAATCCTTCCTTATAATGTTAAAGAAACAGAAGTCCTGGGGCCCGCCCCGTGGTGTGGTGGTTAAGTTTGCACGCTCCGCTGCAGCAGCCCAGGGTTTGCAGGTTTGGATCCAGGGCGCAGACCTACATACCGCTTATCAAGGCATGCTGTGGTGGCGTCCCATGTAAAGTAAAGGAAGATTGGTATGGATATTAGCCCCAGGCCAATCTTCCTCAGCAAAAAAAAAAAAAAAAAAAAAAGGAGGATTGGCAATAGATGTTAGCTCAGGGCTAGTCTTCCTCACAAAAAAAAAAAAGAGAAAAAAAAAAGATACAGAAGTCCCTTCTCATGTCAGGCTTGCTACAGTTGTCCACTCACCAACTTGGGCAAAGGAAGACCAAGAGGCACCTCTCTTGGTGAAAGCAGAGACAGGACCCTGAGAAGCAAATTTGAAAAACATGGGCTTGGTCTAGCCTTGTTCATTTTACAGATGGGAGAGAGGCCCAGGGAGGCTGACTGATTGTGCACTGTTTCCCAGGAGCCTGAGGTGTGACTCGTGGTATACAACATTTTCCTTGCTTTTATTTTCTCTTTTCCTCTTTTTTTTTTTAATGGGGGCTGGTTGATTACTCAAGGCCAGGCAGGCAACTGCACTGGGGTTGGTAGAAGAGAAGGGCTTTAGTGGTTGGTTGAGGGTTGATTATAAAGTCCCCAGGTAACAGCTATCACTTACTTTCCAGGATAGTGTTTTGTGTTAATATTTACCATTGTTATAGTTCTTGTTAATAGAAATAGCCACTAGTACTCTTTTTGTGTGTGTGAGGAAGATTAGCCCTGAGCTAACATCTGTTGCCAATCCTCCTCTTTTTGCTGAGGAAGATTGGCCCTGGGCTGACATCCGTGCCCATCTTCCTCCACTTTATATGCAGGTCGCCTGCCACAGCATGGATTGATAAGTAGTGCTTAGGTCTACGCCCAGTATCCGAATCTGTGAACCCTGGGCTGCCAAAGTGGAGCTTGCGAACTTAACCGCTATGCCACTGGGCTGGCCCCTCCGCTAGTACTCTTAATTGAGCACCTCTTTTCCCAGCACTGTCCTGTACAGTTTCCCTACATTATCTGGTTTAATTCTCAAAACAGCTCTGTAAAGTAGGTATCATTATCTCATTTTTTTTTTTTTTGTGAGGAAGATCAGCCCTGAGCTAACATCCATGCCAATCCTCCTGTTTTTGCTGAGGAAGACTGGCCCTGAGCTAACATCCGTGCCCACCTTCCTTCACTTTATGTGGGACGCCGCCACAGCATGGTCTGACAAGCCGTGCGTTGGTGCATGCTGAGGATCCGAACTTGCGCCGCCAGCAGCAGAGTGTGCGCACTTAACCACTATACCACGGTGCCGGCCCTCATTATCTCATTTTTTTAATATAAGGACATTGAGCCTCACAGAGTTATTTCTTCATGGCCATTCAACTAGTGAGGGATGCTAAGAAGTGAGATTCCTGCCTAGACAAGTTTCACTCCAGGCTGGTCAGCTCCAAAGGCCATGCTCTTTGAATTGTACTAGCTATTTCATGCCCTTAAAAAGTTGCAGAGGAGGGGCTGGCCCAGTGGCGTAGCGGTTAAGTTCACGCGTTCTGCTTTGGCGTCCCGGGGTTCATTGGTTCGGACCCTGGGTGCAGACCTACTCACTGCTCATCAAGCCATGCTGAGGCGGCGTTCCACATAGAAGAGCTACAACTCTACAACTATAATACACAACTATGTGCGGAGGCTTTGGGGAGAAAAAGGCAAAAGAGGAGGATTGGCAACAGATATTAGTGCAGGGCCAATCTTCCTTGAAAAAAAAAAGTTGCAGAGGAGAAAACATCAAGCCCCCAAAATTCAATACCAAATTGCCATGAAAATTTTTCAGTAGAATGGCCTCCATTGACTAGGGATCCTGTCCCTTTCTGCCTCTGGACTGCTTGTCTTCTAATCCTGATATTAAGATGGATTTTGTTGGGGCCGGCCCTGTGGCGTAGCGGTTAAGTGCGTGTGCTCCGCTTTGAAGTGCGTGCGCTCCGCTTTGGCGGCCCGGGGTTCGCAGGTTCGCATCCCGGGTGCGCACCGACGCACCACTTGTCAGGCCTTCCTGTGGCGGCGTCCCACGTAAAGTGGAGGAAGATTGGCACGGATGTTAGCTCAGGGCCGGTCTTCCTCAGCAAAAAGAGGAGGATTGGCATGGATGTTAGCTCAGGGCTGATCTTCCTCACAAAAAAAAAAAAGATGGATTTTGTTTCTCTTGAAACTCATTGTGTCCGAGCTGGGATTAGCAAAATTGTTCATCAGTGCTGCTTTTTTTTTTTTTTTAAAGATTTTATTTATTTATTTATTTTTTCCCCCAAAGCCCCAGTAGATAGTTGTATGTCATAGCTGCACGTCCTTCTAGTTGCTGTATGTGGGACACGGCCTCAGCATGGCCGGAGAAGAGGTGCGTCTGTGCGCGCCTGGGATCCGAACCCGGGCCGCCAGCAGCAGAGTGCGTGCACTTAACCACTAAGCCACGGGGCCGGCCCCATCAGTGCTTCTTAAGTGTTTTTGTGACATGGACCCTTTTGAGATTTGACAAAAGCTATAATTCTCTGCCCAGAAAATTTTGCATCATTTCAGAGGGTTTTTGGTTTCCCTGAAGTCCTTCCTTAGACTTGCATGTTGTCTCTGGACTCCCAGATTAAGAGCTCTTGTTGTACAAATTCAGTATGGTCTGAGAATTCTTTATGTTGTGTAATCTGTTTGTAGCACTCTCTCTAGAAGTCTGTAACCGGCCAGGTCCTTTGGGTAGTAGCGTGAGCGACCCAGAAGTCACCCCCTTCTTGGTTTATGTAAGACTTGTAATAACTTGTGTGTGTTTCTCCTTTCAGGGCACAGGCTGGTGAGCTGTGGGTGAAGAATGAGAAGGTCATGTGTGGTTATATCAGTGAAGATACCAGAGTAAGATTGATAAAATGCTTTTTTGGTTCTGTTTCCCCATACCATTATGTGTAAGTCCTGAAATCAAAAACAAGAAGAGAAATAAACAAAAACTTGGTAATCTCATGATAGCTGCTATCTGCCCACGTGGACAGTATTGTAATGTTGTCAGGGACTCCTGCAATTCTAATTTTGTACTGTTGGATCTCTCCAGTTTGGGGTTATTTTTATTTTCTTCTTCTGAACAAGGTCTATTTAATATCGGACATAGAGATGTGGTGTCTAGCTGGAAGGCGTCTATGCCCACTAGGACACAGCAGAAGTTCAATTCAGTGTAAGATTGCATTGGCAAACACAAAGAGAGACCTTTGCAAAGGAAGCTGCTGCTGCTTCTTTTTTTTTTTTTTTTATAATTTTATTTATTTATTTTCCCCCCAAAGCCCCACTAGATAGTTGTGTGTCATAGCTGCACATCCTTCTAGTTGCTGTATGTGGGATGCGGCCTCAGCATGGTGGGAGAAGCGGTGTGTCGGTGCATGCCCGGGATCCGAACCCGGGCCGCCAGCAGCGGAGCGCACGCACTTAACCGCTAAGCCACGGGGCCGGCCCAGGAAGCTGCTTCTTTGGCTCTCTATTCTGGTTGAAAAAATCCAAACTGAACAGCTGTAAACGTTACCTGTGGTGGTGAAACTACCTGTTTGCTCTTCCTTGTTCTCATCCCTCTGCCTCCACTGAGAGCAATGATTCTCAGCTGGGGGTGATATTGCCTCCCCAGGGATCTTTTGGCAATGTCTGGAGACATTTTTGGTTGGAGACATTTTTGGTTGTCACAACTAGGCTGTGTGGAGAATGCTGCTAAACATGCTACAAATGTATAAGACAGCTCTCCAGAACAAAGAATTACCTGGTCCAAAATGGCAACGATGTTGTGGGGGCTAGCTTGTGCATCGTGGGATGTTTAGCAGCATCCTTGGCTTCTACTCACTAGATGCCAGTAGCACAAGTCATGACAACCAGAAAGGTCTCCAGACATTACCAGATGTCCCCTGGGAGAGCAAAATTTTTTCGTAGTTGAGAACCAGTGCCTTTAGAGGTAACTACTATCTGATTTTATTTTCATAATTTCCTTGTTGTTTATATAGTGTTAATCCATGTATATTTTACCCTAAGCAGTATATTACTTGTTTTGCTTATTTTTGAGCTTTATTAAAGTGGAATAAAAATATATTTAGTCTTTTTTTTTTTAAGCTAGCTTGTTTGTACTCAGTACTGTATTTTTAATCTGTAGTTAGAAGTGTTTTTGCTGGATCATAGGTTTCACTCTGTAAGATAATGCCAAATTATTTTTCAAATTCTTTGGACCTGTTTATATTGCTAGTAGCAATATATAAAATCTCCTGTTGTTTTTCACTTTTTCTAACAGCTGGTCATAGATTTTTAAAGCTTTTGCAACACTCGTGGACATAAATTGGTATTTTATAGTGATCTTAATTTCCTTTTCCCCAGTTTTCTAGAAATTCACTCTTAGGTATGACTTAGAAGGACCATGATAATTTGGCATGTGCTTACCTCTTCAACCTCATTCATTCATTTATTTAACAAATAATATGGAAGCACCTCCTGTGTGTCAGCTAATTTACTTTTTTTTTTTTTTTACACAATCTTTTTTTTAATCTGGTTCAGAACATTATTAGTGAATAACCTTCATTATAGAGGGGAATTCAGAAGGGATATCCCCATTCACTGGGGATCCGTGGGTGAACAGCACAGACAAGATCCTTCCTGGTAAGGAGCTTACCCCAGTGGGGAGACAGATGTAACTAGACAGTCTATAAATGTGGTAATTACAGATATGATGAGTATTTCAAAGGAAATTAATTGGGTAATGAGAAGGACTGAGGGTGGCTTCCTTAGCAAACAAATGAGATACATGAAAAATTCTGAGGGAAATGGGGCATTGAGATAGAGAATAACAGGAGACCCTTCTTTACAAAGGTGGGCAGGGAAGGCTTCTCTGAGAAGGTGCCGGAAAGGTGCGAGTTAGCCAGTGTATGGAGGTTGAGGCAAAGGGCATTCCAGGCAGAGGAAACCATTGTGAGAGCCCAGTGTGGCAGAAGCATGGGAGACAAGTAGGGAGAAGGATGTTGGTGAGGAGGTAGACAGGTTTCAGCCAGTTCATGCAGGGCCTTGAGGGCCATAGTAACCAGCGTAGAGTTTATTTTAAGGACGATTAGAATCCATTGAAGGATTTTAAGTTGGGGAGTGATACCTGAATTATGCTTTTATTTTTTTATTTTTTTTTTATTTATTTATTTTTTTTTAAAGATTTTTATTTATTTTATTTTTCCCCCCAAAGCCCCAGTGGATAGTTGTATGTCGTAGCTGCACATCTTTCTAGTTGCTGTATGCGGGACTCGGCCTCAGGATGAACGGAGAAGTGGTGCCTCGATGCGCACCCGGGATCCGAACCCGGGCCACCAGCATCGCAGCGCGCGCACTTAACCACCAAGCCACAGGGCCGGCCCTGAATTATGCTTTTAAAAGATCACTTATTCCTTCAGTTAGATTTGGTTGAACAAAATACCCAAAGTAACAAATTGATGCTTAAAGGTCAACTTGTTTCTTTCCTATAAAAGAAGTGTGTGGATAGGCATACATGGCTGGTATGACAGTCACAGTTATTGGTGATCTAAAGCTACTTCTGTCTTCCTGCTCTGCCATGCTCAGGATTGGGCTTCCGTGATCCAGCTGGAGCTACTATAACCACATCCATATTCCAGGCAGAGGAGGGAGGAAGGGAAGAAAGACAAGAGGGGTGCACCCTCCAGCCAAGTCAGCTTCCTTTAAGGACACAACACTTCCATTTACATCTTATTGGCCAGAATTTAGCCACATGTAGCTGCTCAGGAGGCTGGAAGTTTTAGTCTTTTGGCTGGGTCCCTTGCCTGCCAGAATAGAATCAATTTCCCATTACTTAGGAAGAAAGGATATTGGATAGGCATCCACAGTACCTGCTGTAGCCCCTCTTGCTCTGGTGTAGAAAATTGTAGAGGCAAGAGTAGAAGCAGAGAAATGAGTTAGGAAGTTAGAAGATGGTGGCATGGACTAGGATGGGAGCTGTAGCAATGGAGAGATGTGGGCAGATTTGAGATACATTTTGGGGTAGAGTCGACAGAACTTGCTGATGGATTGAATGTGAGGAGTGAAGGAAAGAGAAGAATTGAGCAGCTGGCTAGATAGATGGTGGTGCCATTTAGGAGATGGGGAAGACTGGGGAGAAACAAATTGCAGTTTATGAGATTCCTGTTGGATATCTGAGTGGAGAAGTCAGGGGAGGCAGTTGAGTCTGGAGCTCATTTCGTCACTTTTCCCATGTAGTCCTCCCTCCCCACCATGTCCTAGCCGTGGGAACCATTCATTGTTCCTCAAATGTGCCATGTTCTCTCTTGCTTCTGTGTCTTTGTGCATGCTGCTGTCTCCTGCCTGGGGTGCTTAGACCCTGCCTTCCCCCTTTCCCAAACCACTTATCCATCACTTAGTGCTAGTCTCAGGCTTCTATGCTTCTAGCAAAGCCTTCTTGTTTCCACCAGGCTGGAAGTGCCCCCATGACATCCTAGATATATGCATATGTTAGCACTTATCACACCGTGGTAGATACGTTGTTTGCGTGCCTTACCACCAAACTGCAGGCACTTTAAGGGCAAGAACTGTGTCTTGTACCTTTGTATCCCAAAGTTCTTTGGTATGGCTCTTAGCACTTAGTCGTCTCTCAAATGTTTGTTGAATGAAATTTTAGACATGCTCCCCCTTCTTAAGAATTCATAATCTGGGCCGGCCCGTGGCTTAGCGGTTAAGTGCACACACTCCGCTACTGGCGGCCCAGGTTCGGATCCCGGGTGTGCACCAACGCACCGCTTCTCTGGCCATGCTGAGGCCACGTCCCACATAGAGCAACTAGAAGGATGTGCAACTATGACATACAACTATCTACTGGTGCTTTGAGGGGGCGCTAAAAAAAGAGGAGGAGGATTGGCAATAGATGTTAGCTCAGAGCTGGTCTTCCTCAGCAAAAAGAGGAGGATTAGCATGGATGTTAGCTCAGGTCTGATCTTCCTCAAAAAAAAAAAAAAAAGAAAAAAAAAAGAATTCATAATCTGATTAGCAAAGCAAGATTTTAGTGTATGAAAAGAAATTAGCACTACCTAGTTTAATTAATATCACAAGGCCCAGTTACTTTATTTTTTTTTTTAATAATTTTATTTATTTATTTATTTTCCCCCCAAAGCCCCAATAGATAGTTGTATGTCATAGTTGCACATCCTTCCAGTTGCTGTATGCGGGACGTGGCCTCAGCATGGCCGGAGAAGCAGTGCGTCGGTACGCGCCTGGGATCCGAACCCGTGCCGCCAGCAGCTGAGCGTGCGCACTCAACTGCCAAGCCACGGGGCCAGCCCCAAGGCCCAGTTACTTTAGATAAACTTTATAACCAGTTCAGTTACCTGGTTTTTCAGCCCACAAAAGATTAGAAGTAGCAAATTTAAAAGAAAACAAAGTATTGATGTCTGCAACTTATTTTTATATAGAAAAAATAAGATGGATTGATTGATGCATAAAGAGATGGATAGATTGTGATCAGTAAATGAGAAAGCAAATGTCGTACCAGGTGGTGGGTACGTGGGTGTTTGCTATATTTTTTTCAACTTTTTTTTTTTTTTTGTGAGGAAGATCAGCCCTGAGCTAACATCCATGCCAATCCTCCTCTTTTTGCTGAGGAAGACTGGCCCTGTGCCCATCTTCCTTCACTTTATGTGGGACGCCACCACGGCATGGCCTGACAAGAGTGGTGTGTTGGTGCGCACCTGGCATCTGAACCTGGGCCGCCAGCAGCGGAGCGCGCACACTTAACCACTACGCCACCGGGCCGGCCCCTTTTTCAACTTTTTTGTATGTTTGAAAATTTTCATAATAAAAAGCACCCAAAATTTTAAATTAAGAATGGCAACGTTAACTGTATGATACAGATATTAATAGATGTAAGTCAATATAAATATTAAAATATAGATCAAGTTCTAACCAGCATTAACTAGAATTTTTCAAGGTATATTTGAAAGACATTCAGATACAGTAAATGATCGATTCACTTAAAAAAAAAAAGGAAGGCAAGCATCTTAATTAAAAAATGAGCAGGCTGGCCCCGTGGCTTAGCGGTTAAGTGTGCGCACTCCATTGCTGGCGGCCTGGCTTCAGATCCCCAGGGCGCACCGATGCACTGCTTCTCCGGCCATGCTGAGGCGGCGTCCCACATACAACAACTAGAAGGATGTGCAGCTATGACATACAACTATCTACTGGGGCTTTGGGGGAAAAAAAAATGAGCAAATGGTTTGAATAGACGTTTTTCCAAAGAAGATATACAAATTCATGATAACACATGAGAAGCTGCTCAATATCCTTAGTAATTAGGGAAATGTAAATCAAAACCACAATGAGATACTACCTTGATTCCACTAGGATGGCTATAATAAAAATAAAAATTTTTCAAAAGGAAAATAACAAGTGTTGGAGAGGATGTGGAGAAATTGGAACCCTCATACACTCCTCATGGGAATGTAAAATGGTGTAGCCACTGTGGAACAGTTTGGTGGTTCCTCAAAAGGTTAATGATAGAATTATTATATGACCTAGCAATTCCACTCTTAGGTGTATATGTGAGAGAATTGAAAATATATGTTCATGTAAAAACTTGCATACACATGTTTGTAGCAGCATTATTCATAATAGCCAAAAGGTAGAAGCAATCCAAATGTCCATCAGCTGATGAACAGATAAAACAGTGTGATATACCCATACAGTGGAATGTTATTCAATGAAAAAAGAAGGACGTAATGATTCATGCAACAACATGCATGAACCTTGAAAACATTAGGCTAAGTGAAAGCAACCAGTTAGGAAAGACCACATATTGTGTGATTCCATTTATGTGACGTGTTCACAATAGACAAATCCATAAAAACAGAAAGTAGATTAGTGGTTGCCAGGGGAGAAGGTGGTAGGGAGTAACTGCTTAATAGGTATGGTGTTTCTTTTTGGAGTGATGGAAATGTGGAATTAGATAGTGGTGATGGTTGCGTAACATTAAGAGCATACTAAAAACCACTGAATTCACTAAAAATGGCAAATTTTATGTGAATTTTATCTTAAAAAAATCTATCTAAAAACAAAAAAAAGAAGGGACCATTGGGAGGGTAATTTGAGTATAACAATATCTGATACTTTTACAGTTTCAAAGTGAAGGACACATTTAAAAAAAACTGTAAAACACAGACATAACTAAAAATATCACCTTATATATTTATCTATATACATACAGACACACATAATTTATAAATATGGAGTGTGCTAACCAGATCTAGAAAACTATCTTTTAAATCAACTTAATAAAACATGGTTATGATACAATAAAATACGTCTATTTTACATGTATAGTTTAATGAATTTTGACAGATGTATACACCACCACCACCACCACAGTCAAGTATAGAACATTTCCATCACCCGAAAAAGTTCCCTTGTGCCCCTCTGCTCTGTGTACCCCTCCACAGGCAACCACTCATCTGCTTCTACCTCTAGAATAATTTTGCCTAAAATGATATCCTTTAAAAAAATAACTTCTTTAATTATAAAAACATTCTTTTTTTTTTTTTTTTGTGAGGAAGATCAGCCCTGAACTAACATCCATGCCAATCCTCCTCTTTTTGCTGAGGAAGACTGGCCCTGAGCTAACATCCATGCCCATCTTCCTCTACTTTATATGAGACGCCACCACAGCATGGCTGGGCAAGTGGTGCGTTGGTGCGCGCCTGGGATCTGAACTTGGGCTGCCAACAGTGGAGCGTGCACTTAACCGCTACGCCACAGGGCCGGCCCCAAAAAACATTCATGTTTATTGTTAAAAAAGTTAGACAATATATATTTTTGTTTCTCTGAAATATTTCATAATTTAAAAGGGTAAACAAAAGACAAAGAAGCAAAATCACTCATAATGCCAGTACCCAGGGATGATAACAGGTAACATTTTGAAAGGTACATTTTCTCTGTATGTTTCTGTGTGTTGGAGAGGGAAGCGAATTTATCAAGTGTCTGTTATGCCCCAGAGACTATGGAAAGCACTGGGAAGTGACTGGTGAACACTCTTCTGTCTTTAAGGAGCAAGTTCTCTAATGAACTAATGGAGTGTCAGAGACTTAGATTTTGCTTTCCTGCCAAATGTCTTTAGAACCTTGTGGAGGAGGGAAGGGCTGGCTAAGGGATTTTGTGGTAAAGCACGCAGGCCCAGAAAACCACATGTGCTTTTCCTGGAGGCAGTCTGAATATTTGAGGGGGGCTGGGGGCTGGGGGTAGAATGTCAATTATAACTTATTAGACTGGCAACTCATCAACTGGCATGTCTTACCCCAAGTTCTACCTCCATAATGAGGTTTCTTTGACTTTCCCAGGTAGAGTCACTGCCCCTTCTACGTTTTTGTGGGAACCTTCATGGAATGTTTGTATATGTTGCAATATTTTGCATGTCTTTATCCTCTACTGTAAGCTTCAAGAGGGCAAGGACAGCATCTTCTTCTCATGGCCTATGACTCCAGGGATGAAGCTTGCTTTTAGAAGTCTCATGTCATGCTAAAGAGAAATCTTCCATCATTGCTTGTTTTTTTTTTGATGTTTAAAAAAGATAAAATTTATCATCTTAATGATTTTTAAGTGAACAGTTCAGTAGTGTTAAGTATATTTTACATTGTTGTGAAACAGATCTCCAGAGTTCTTTCATCTTGCAAAACTGAAACTATATATCACTGCTTTTTAATGCAATTATGTTTTTGTCTATTTCAGGTGGTGTTCCGTTCTACGTCGGCTATGGTTTACATATTTATTCAGATGAGCTGTGAAATGTGGGATTTTGATATTTATGGTACTGTTCCTAAGTGCTGATTGTAACTGCCACTGGGGAGAAGTTTTTTGTTTCCCCCAAGTTGGTATAATTTTACAGTAAGCTCTTGACATTCTCTAAAGATATGTCTTGAGATCTTTACAAATTCTCAAATGCTAAAATAAATAAATTAAAAATAAATATTTTTACATATTTTATGTATACATAGTGAATTCTATAAATGTAGTAAAGTATTAATGAAAAATCTGACTTCTCAGATCTTTAATTATTCTGTAAGTACAGGATGAAAAGTCACAGAGAGAGTGACTCTGTCTAGAAACCAACACTTCCTTTGGTATTTTTCATTTCCTATCACTCACAGAAATCTCCATGTTTGTGTCATTTTCTTAGAATTACTACATAATGAGTAGAGAGCAGTAAAGCTGCTATGAGGTGTGGATATTGTGTCCAACACATCAGCCTCATGGTGCATGCAATTCAAATTTGTGTTTAGCAAAATTACATGTTAATTTTTGCTGTGGGTCATCAAGGTCACTCGAAAACAGCGGGAACTGCAAATGATAATTCACTGAATGCCCTGAGTCTCCCAGATCATCTTCTAACAAACTTTGAGCATTGTTATGAGAATAATCATATTTATAGGTTAGATGGTTCTCTCATTCTGAAGATACCCTGTATTTTTCAATCACCAAAGCTTTTTCAATCTTGGATTTTACCTTGGAGCCATGGCCTCTATTGGGTGAGGAAAATATTAAATTTGGCTCAATAGAAAGTCTAGGTTGAAACCACTTTTATACATCTAGTTTTTATGATCTTGTTTTAAGATATAGCAGAACCTACTTTCTCTTTGACTGGTCCCATTCCTGTTATTTTATTGAGGGAAGAAATTGTAAGCAAGAAATAAAGGTAAATCTCGCCCTCTTCTCATTTCTTTTCAGGGGATCTATATTTTGAGAAAGCTGTGAATGGTTTCCTTGCTGATCTCTTTACCAAATGGAAGGTATGTTTCTTCTTATGCACTAAATCTCATTGATAAACATTACTCAATGCAGATTTTAATAATACACTATTTCTATTAAGCTGCCTGTAATTGAGGTATCTTAGCTAAAGCCTAAATTGATAAGACTTTAGATTTAAATTACCTTAATCATTTCAACTTGATAAAGGCCATTTATGAAACACCCATAGCTAACATCAGGCTCAATGGTAAAAGACTAAAAACTTTCCCCCTTAAGATGAAGAACAAGATAAGGATGGCTGCTTTCACCACTGGTATTCAACATTGTACTGGAAGTTCTAGTCAGAGAAATTAAATAATTTTATTTATTTATTTTTTCCCCCAAAGCCCCAGCAGATAGTTGTAGGTCATAGCTGCACATCCTTCTAGTTGCTGTATGTGGGACGCGGCCTCAGCATGGCCAGAGAAGCGGTGCGGCGGTGCGCGCCCAGGATCGAACCCGGGCCGCCAGCAGCGGAGCGCGCGCACTTAACCGCTAAGCCACGGGGCCGGCCCTCTAGTCAGAGAAATTAGGCAAGAAAAAGAAATAGAAGACATCTATATTTGCAAAGAAGAAGTAAAATTATCTCTATTTATAGATGATATATGCAGAAAATCCTTAAAAAACCCACAAAAAATCCCCTATTAGAGCGAATAAATGAATTCAACAAAGTTGTAGGATACAAAATTAACACACAAAATTAGTTGTGTTTCATCAGCAATAAATAATTCGAGCAGGAAATTAAAAAACACAGATTCAAATTTTAAAAAGGGAATTAAATTAAAAAATAATTCCATTTACAAGAGCATCAGAGAATAAAATACTTCAAAATAATTTATCCAAGGATGTGCAAGACTTGTACAATAAAATCTACAAAACATTGCTGAAAGAAATTAACAAAGACCTAAATAAATAAAAAACAACCCATGTTCATAGATTGGAAGACTTAATATTGTTAAAATGGCAGTACTACCCAAAGCAAACTATAGTTCAATATAGTCGCTATCAAAATCCCAATGGTTTTTTTTTTGCAGAAATGGAAAAGCTGATTCTAAAATTTATGTGGAATTGCAAGGGATCCTTAATAGCCAAAAAATCTTGAAAAAGAAGAGTAAAGTTGGAGGACTCTCACTTCCTAATTTCAAAACTTACTACAAAGTCAAAGTAGTCAAAACAGTATGGTACTGGTACATATGGTACATAAAGATAGATATATAGATCAATGGAATAGAATTGAGAGAGAGAAATCAACCCTTACTTCTATGGTCAGTTGGTTTTAGACAAGAGTGTCAAGTCCGTTCAATGAGGGAAAGAATAGTCTCTTCAACAGATGGTTCTGAGACAACTGAATATCTGTCTGCAAAAGAATGAGTTTGGACCCTTACCTCACATCACATACAAAAATTAACTCAAAATGGATCAAAGACCTAAATATGAGAGCTATTTGAGGTCATATTATGTGGTGGAAAAGAGCATGGAGTTTGGATTACAACAGACTGGGTTTATTTTATTTTATTATTATTTTTTATTTTTAAAGATTTTATTTATTTATTTTTTCCCCCCCAAAGCCCCAGTAGATAGTTGTATGTCATAGCTGCACATCCTTCTAGTTGCTGTATGTGGGACGCGGCGTCAGCATGGCCGGAGAAGCGGTGCGTCGGTGCACGCCCGGGATCCGAACCCAGGCCGCCAGCAGTGGAGCTTGTGCACTTAACTGCTAAGCCACGGGCCGGCCCCCAGACTGGGTTTAAAATTATGCTCCTACTCTGATTAGCTTTTTTATCTTGGAGGAGTAGTCAGTCTCTCTGAGTCTCTATTTCCTTATCTGCAAAATGGAGATAATAATAATCCCCTCTCACAAGGTGTTTTCAGGTATCTGCACATAGCAAGGTCTCAGTAGGATTTAGGTCTCAGTGGAATCTAAGTCCCATTCTCCTTCCTCAGGAATATGGCAGCAGTATCCTTCAGCTATGAAGGCTAGAGATAGAGAAATATGATGCTTGCCTTCAGGGAACTTGCAAACCTGCTGGGGCGCTTGGATCTATGTATTTGAAACAACAGCAAACCGTATGTTTTAGGGGTGGAATTTTATTTACTTTTGGACTTGGAAGGCTGAGGAAGGTTTGGATGGTTGGAAGGGAAAACAGAGAGGGAGTTTCAGGTGAAGAGAAGCAGATGAGCAAAAGGATGAAGATGGGTATGAGAGTGGGGTGTGGTCTTAGATGACTCCATAGAAGGTTTGTGTGGCAAATAATCAAGTAATAAGATTGGATTAGAAGGACAGTGTCAAGTCATGCCAGGCAGTTTGGACTTGATTTGATAGGAAGTAGGAGCTATTAGACATTTCTTAAGTAGGGGATCAGTGTGCTCAAAGCCGGAGAGAATTTGAGGAAGAGTAGTCCAGTGGCCAGGAGCAATTTGGTGAAGGGACAGACAGGAATTAAGCAGACAAGCTAGGAAGCTTCTGCAGTCATGTGGCTTAAGGGTGATCAGGCCTTTGTGTCTGCCTGAGTATGGGGCCTGAAGGAGAGCACAAACAGTAGGGACTGCAGGAAGCCAAGCCTTGGGGGTGGTCACCTTTATCACATAATGGCCATTCGAATATTGCGTTTGTGAAAACCTCCATTTCAAGTCTGGCTCAGTTGCCCTTTAGATATCCCCTAACCCAAGATTCTGTGAGTGTATGTATGATGAGATGTAAGGACAGGATTTGGCATAGGCCCAGTCATTAGTTTACAGGACTTTGCTGTTAGAATATGTTTGTTAAAATCAAGAAGTTGGTTTTAAAGCAAGAACTTGAATTAAAGTAACTTTCTGTAACCACTCTGTACTGATTTAGTGAAGTTTGGTGAAGGTTGTTTATTCTTCATAGAGCCTGTTGAATAACTTGAAGCTAACACTGGACAGCAGGATCGAGCATGGGAGTTTACGAACTCTTTTCTGAGCCCCAAATATAGTGGCAGTGGGGGTAATAGTAGTAGTCCTAGTTAACATTTATTGAGTATTTTGACATACCAGGTATCGCGGTAAGTGTTTTACCCATATTATCTCACTTAATCCTCTGGTCCCTATTCCACAGGTAGGGAAAGTATAGCTCAAAGAGGTTGGATAACTTGCCTATGATCAATAGCCTGTAAAAGCAGAATGAGGCTTCTAATCCGGTTCCATCCTTTCATCTAGAGCTAGCCTGAGATCATAACCCCTGTGCTGTCCTGTCTATGTTTCTGTAATCCCAGGCCATGTCACCACTGTTTTATGTTATCTCCTCCGTCACATATGCATTGAGAGGCTCGTATGCCCACACCAGCCCATTGTAAGGCATTTTTCCTGTATATCACTTATACCAAAATCAGATAAGTTTGGAGCTGAGTTTGGAGCACCGTGAGTCCAGTAATTTAGTTGGTGGCTAATGAAGGTCTGCTCTTTCCTAGCACTCTGCTCTTGGTACTGTGGATTGTGTTTAGGAATTTCTGTCCACTTGAGATATACCCGTGGAAGAATATAAGGTGGCATGTAATGTGCATTATATTATAGATATGCCTTATATGGTGAATGCTGAATTGTGTAGTCAGTAAGTATGGTTGGGTTAGAGATGGGGTTGGTCAGTGTAGGCAGTTGTTTTCAAAGACCCAGGAGGAACTGAAACTGAGCTTGCGAGCTCACTGGTGCAAGCCAAATTTCATGCCATCTGTAAACACCCTACTTCTAGAACATTGATCTCCAGACTCCATGGAAATGTTTATTCTCACTGGTCCTCATCCCAGTCCAAAGGTAATTCATTGCCTTGGCTTCCACCCCTGCATCTCAAGCAGCACCCAATCCTTACCTTATGACAGTGGTAGGATATGGGAGTGTCTTTGATTCTTACATCCACCACCATGCGTTCTGTTCTTGTTCCCTAAACTACAGTTCTGAAGAAATTTAAAAAACGCTGTGAAGCAGGTACAAATACCGTGATCCTCTGACACTGGGCTGATATGTTTCATGCCAAGTCAAGAGATGGGAGACACCAACCCATACTTATTGGTGATTTCCAGTTTTCAAAGCACTTTCTACATTCCTGGGACTTTAGGTAACTTGCCCAAGGTCGTGTAGTGGTATGTTTCAGCGCCAGGACTTCTGACTCTCAGCAGTTTTCTGTCCACTGCATTATGTAACCTACAGTTACATGAAGTTTTACAATACTGTGCACTGCCGCTGAGCCTCCTAGAATTGAGAATATTATGTTCATGCAAGGCTGCTTCATAGTGAAGTAAATGAAATAAACTTGAGCCCTCTTTTACTCATACCTAGGAGAAGAACTGTAGTCATGAAGTGACAGTGGTCCTATTTTCTAGAACTTTCTATGATGCAAAATCTCTTGGTGAGTATGTCTTTCTCCTATAGTTATTTTTTATTAAGCTTCCCCCACTCCCATCCCCATCCATTCCTTATCTTCTTTCCCTTTGCACTGATCGTTTTTCTCACCATTTCTGTTATGAGGACAGGGTAAAATAGAAAATCGCAAAGTCCGTTAGTAGATGCAAGAAGTTTATGGGCTGTGATTCATCTTAAAACTAACTTAATAGAAATACAATTATCTTTATTTTTTTTGGTGGTGCAAATCTTCAACCAGGAAAGGGGAGCAGAGAAAATGTGAATTTGTCTTTCAATTTGATCTACATATGTTGTTTTCTCTATTTCAGATGAATTTCCTGAAATAAACCGAGGCTCAATTCGACAGGATCACAAGGGACGATTCTATGAAGACTTTTATAAGTAAGTTTGGGTGTTTGCTATGCCTTTTTTTTTTTTTTTTTTTGGTTGTTTCTGTCCTAACTTTTTAAAAAAATTAACCTTTTTATTTTGGAATAATTTTAGGTTTACAGAGAATTTGCAAAGATAGTACAGAGAGTTTCCATATGCCTTTCACCCAGTTTCCTCTGTTAGCATTTCATAACCAAGGTACATTTGTCAAAACTATGAGATTAGCATTGGTACATTACTATTAACTAAATTTCAGACTTTTCTCAAATTTCACCAGTTTTTCCACTTATGTACTTTTTGTGTTCCAGGACCCAATCCAGGATACCACATTGCATTTAGACTTTCCAAACTTTTTACTGTGAAAAATTTCAAACTCACAGAAAAGAAGAATGAATAATATAGTGAACTCGTATACCCAACACCTGGATTTAACAGTTATTGTTATACCATATTTGCTTCATCTGTTTTTTGGCTAAATTTTATTTTAGAGTAAATTATAGATATTATAAGATTTTGTTCCTATGCATATCTGAAAACTAAGGGCATTTTCATAAATAACCACAGTCACATTTCACAAAATTAATAATAATTCTATAATATTGTCCAATATCTAGTACATATTCAGATTTCTTTAATTGTCTCCAAAACACATTCTTATATTTGGTCTGCTTCTTAAGTCTAAATCTAAAACAATTTCCCCTTCTTTTTTTACCTTCCGATTGTCGACCTGTTGAAGAATCTGGGTCAGTAGTCCTGTAGAACAGTGCTTCTCAACCTTTAGTGTGCTTATGAACCACCCCCTGGGGATCATGTTACAGTGGTGATTCCAGTCAGAGTTCTGGGGTGGGCCTGAGTGCTGCTTATCTAACTAGCTCCTGTGTTTGCACAGTTTGCTTGTTTTTGCACCACATTTTGAGTAGGGAGGCTGTAGGAGACCCCTTCTGGATTTATCTGATTGCATCCTTGTGGTGGTGTTTGTTTATTTTCTGTAAACTAGAGGGTACAACTGGGGTGATTTTGCTTTGCCCCCGGGACGGCAATTTGGCAATGTTTAGAGACATTTTTTAATTGTCAAAATGGTGTGGGTAAGTGGGTGGGAAAGGAAGGTTATGCAACTGATATCTAGTGGATGGAGGCCAGGCATGCTGCTAAACATCCTGCAATGCACAGGAGAGCCCCCCTGTCCCCCAATAAAGAGTTATTTGGCCCAAAATATCAGTAGTTTGGAGGTTGAGAAGCCCTGCTCTAAAGACTTCATTGGATTTAGGTTGAACCTTATTAGTAAGACTTATGTCATGGCTGGATGTCCTGTATTTCACATTGCGTCACTGCAGGATGCAGATCAGTCTAGTTGTCCCAACAGTGCCATGAATAAGGGACACTTTGTGAGATGATGGAAGCATACCAGATGCAGTCGGATTGGGTTGCTTGATGGCATGGAGCTATAGGACTTTGACCTTTTAAATTCTCAGATGTGTGGAGAAATCTACCACATGATTATTGGCACTTCAGAAAGAGGATAGAGTAGACATCAAAATGGACTTAGAAAGCCTTTTGCTTTTCAGAAGGTGTTTTATTCTTGCCTAAGGTACAAAGATTTTGTGTTTAAGTCAGAACCAACCCCTTTAGTGATAGGAACGTTTCATCATCTCTGACTACGCTTGTTAAAGCTTGTAGAGATTGCTTCTCTAGCTCAGTACCCTGCTACTGATTTAATCTTGCTTCCTCAGACTATTTCCTTCTGTAACTGAGAGGAGGAGCTCCTGTTGGTTTCCCCTCCTACCTCTGACTTGGAAATACAATGTCTATCTTTTGCAGTAACACTTTACTATGTGGGCTTAGTTTTTGTCTTGAATGGCCAGTCTCCCCCACACCCCAAATCTGGAGCCTTGAACATATTTCTTTGTAGCTAGTTCCTTCCTAAGTACCAAGCTAGCGCCAAATGTCAACTTATAGAGTATTTTTTCGCTTTTCAATTTTGTAATAGCATTCCTAAAGAATACATCTTTTATTCTTTTATAACAGTATTTTTTTTTGAACTATGATCAATGGGGGGCCGGCCCGGTGGCGTAGTGGTTAAGCTCGCACGCTCCACTTCAGTGGCCTGGGGTTTGCAGTTCAGATCCCGGGTGCGGACCCACACATCGCTTATCAAGCTATGCTGTGGCAGGTGTCCCACATATAAAGTAGAGGAAGATGGGCACAGATGTTAGACCAGGGCTGATCTTCCTCAGCAAAAAGAGGAGGATTGGCAATGGATGTTAGCCCAAGGCCCATCTTCCTCACCAAAAACAACAACAACAACAACAATGGGAGGGCTGGCCCCGTGGCCGAGTGCTTAAAGTTCCGCATGCTCTGCTTCTGCGGCCCAGGTTCATGGGTCCGTATCCCGGGCATGGACATACTCCACTCATCAGCCATGCTGTGGAGGCATCCCACGTACAAAATAGAGGAAGACTGGCACAGATGTTAGCTCAGGGTGAAACTTCCTCACACACACACAAAAAAGAACAATGGGATACCACTATATACCTATTAGAATGGCCAAAATCCAGAACACTGACAACACCAAATGCTGGCGAGGATGTGGAGGAATAGGAACTTTCATTTATTGCTGGTGGGAATGCAAAATAGTTCAGCCACTTTGGAAGACAGTTTGGTAGTTTCTGACAAAACTAAACATACTCTTACTATATGATCCAGCAATTATGCTCTTTGGTATTTACCTAAATGAGTTGAAAACTTATGTCTACACAAAAACCTGCACACGGATGTTTACAGCAGCTTTATTTATAATTGGCAAAACTTGGAAGCAATCAAGATGTCCTTCAGTAGGTGAATGGATAAATAAACTGTGGTCCATCCAGACAATGGAATATTATTCAGCACTAAAAAGAAATGAGCTATTAAGCCATGAAAAGACACAGAGGGACCTTAAACGCATATTACTAAGTGAAAGAAGCCGATATTAAAAGGTTACATACTATGATTCCAACTAGATAACATACTGGAAAAGGCACATCTATGGAGACTAAAAAAACCAGTGGTTGCCAGAGGTTGGTTGGGTGGGGGGAGGGATGAATAATTGGAGTACAGAGGAGTTTTAGGGCAATGAAAATACTGTATGATACTATAATCATGGAGACATGCCATTATACATTTGTCCAAACCTACAGAATGTACACCACCAACAGTGAATCCTAAGGTAAACTACGGACTTTGGGTGATTGATTATGATGTGTTAATGTAGGTTTATCAATTGCAACAAATGCAGCACTCTGATGAGGGATGTTGATAATGGGAGGGGATAAATTCCTAGCATTAAAATTACTAGGTTAAATTAAAAATAAAATAAAATAAAGTAAAATAAAATAAGATTACTAGGTAAATGGAAATGTATATTTTTCTTTTTAAATTTAGATTTTATTTATTTTTTGGCATACATTCACATGGTTCAAAATTTTAAAGGTTCAGAAGGTATACAGTAAACAGATTCCCATCACTAGGTTTCCTGACCTAGATATGTTTATTGGATATATATGTAAAACATATATATAGATGTTTTCTTTTAATGCTTTTCATATATATCACTAACTGTAATTCAGTATGTGAGAATGTTCATATCTCTGCTCAACATGGGCATTAGTATAATCTCAAGGCAATTTTTAAAATATTTTCTTATTTTTTATTTTCGATCTATGTGACTATTGATGTGATTACATTTCTTTGTTAATGTTTGTTAAATGCATTTGACTTTATTACTTATTATTGTATGATAAATTCCCCTAACTCTGGGAATCCCATTTTCTCCTTTCCTTGAAACCCTGTAGGGGACCCGATGTCCTGTATGTAATAGCCGCTTGATATCTATTTTATGATAATACTCCTTTCAGAGTGGTGGTGCAGAATGAGAGGAGAGAAGAGTGGACTTCACTCCTCGTGACCATTAAAAAACTCTTCATCCAGTATCCAGTGTTGGTGCGACTGGAACAGGCAGGTACTGCATCCATGTGACAGAAGGTGGGGCAGGGAAAGGAGGCATAGGGTGGAGGCGGGGAGATGAAGAGGTTCATGCTTGTTTTCCTTCTAGTGCTGTGTATAGTTTCTGCTTCTGCCAGGTTTCTATTTCCAGTTGGGTTCAATTGTTTATTATGTCTGCAGTAAGTTCAATAATGTCCCTACTACTGAGTGGGGGCCCCTATGGAGCCAGACACCTTCCACTTTTTTTTAAAGAGTTCATCCTTCATGAGATGTTTTCCCTTCTCTTGTGTCTTTTGCTTCAGAGGGCTTTCCTCAAGGAGACAATTCTACCTCAGCACAAGGAAACTACCTAGAGGCCATCAATCTGTCATTCAATGGTGAGTAAGGACACCAGCCACAGTGAGCAGGCATCTTGCTTACCATATGGCTATGAAATTCTCTTTACTAATGCCCAAAGACCCAGACCTAGTTGATGATGCCCCATCCACCCACCCCCAAGATTAATTGAAGCAATAACTTCTGATTGGATGATTTTAATGGCCAGCCTTTAGCTCCTAGGTCTTCTGTTGGGAAATTAACTTGCTATTCTCATCTGCTTCTCATGGTTAGCTAAGACTAAAGAGCTGGAGGGAAACTTCCTTGGGCTTTTTGTTTTACTAAAACTGTGTTCTTATTATTTTCCACCTCATCCCTCAATGGCTTCTAGGTAAATTTTTTTTTAATCTACTTTTTTGAAAAATTACAAAAGTGACCAATGTGTCTACAATTCAAATAACAGAGAGGTATATCAAGTGAAAATGAACATCTCCCCCTCCCTCCACTATCAGTCTCCTTCTAAGAGGGACCATTGTTAACAGTGTGACGTGATTTCTTCTGAATGTTTGTCCCTGCATTTATGTGTTAGCTGAGATACTTTGCAAATAACAGAAACCTACTGAATTCATTTAAACAAAAAGAGAAATTTACTCTAAGGATATAGGGGCTTGGTGGGGTTCAAGCCAGGAAAAGCTTGAACACCAGGCCGAAGAAGGTGGGGCTGAAGGTGGCTCTGGGAACCACAGCACCAGGAATTCCTACCGCCATGTTCAGCTCCCAGCAGCCCTGTCTGCTCTCTGATCAGAATTCCACATTCCCAGCAGAGAGGGTCTGATGGGCGCAGCTCCAGTTAGATGTCTGTCTGGCGCTGGCCAGTGGTGGAAGTGATGATGTCTGGTCACTATACTATGTGTATCACCTTACCATGTGTCTGTTCCCAAGTACTAGGGATGCAAGAACACGGAATCTTTTATTAGCAAATCTTTTTGTCATATTTGAGTATCACTGATTTTTCCAAGTGGGAATTGCACAGGCCAGAAATAAAAGTTAACTTGCCCAATTTACAAAGTTATCACAAGATTCTGGTCCACTGTCTTAAATATTGTCTTAAATTAATACTTGATTCTTGTAAGTTTTCATACAGACTCATTTATGGCCAGTTTAAATTAACAACATGAAATTTGAGCATTTAAGACTGCTCAAGGGCCGGCCCCATGGCTTAGCGGTTAAATGCGTGCGCTCCGCTGCTGGCGGCCCGGGTTCGGATCCTGGGCGTGCACAGATGCACCGCTTCTCTGGCCATGCTGAGGCTGCGTCCCACATACAGCAACTAGAAGGATGTGCAGCTATGACATACAACTATCTACTGGGGCTTTGGGGAAAAAATAAATAAATAAAATTATAAAAAAAAAAAAGACTGCACAAGACAAATATTAGGCATCAATGAGGATTAACAAAGGTGACAGTGACCTAGTCCTATGTTCAAGCCACTCTTAGTGTAGAAGGGGAAAGATAGACGTGCACATGACTAACTAGAATTCAGGTCAGAATGTGGCAATTGCTGTAGTAGAAATATGGATGAGATGCTCTGAGAGCACAGAGATGCTTGCCAGTGACTGGTTTCTGAAGAGCTGTGACATCTTCATTGGAGGACTTTTTGCTTTGTTTCAAGTGTTTGATAAACATTACATCAACCGCAACTTTGACCGAACGGGGCAGATGTCTGTGGTGATCACGCCTGGGGTGGGCGTGTTTGAAGTGGACCGTCTGCTCATGATCCTGACCAAGCAGCGAATGATAGATAACGGTAATGCTGGTTTGTGCTGTCTCTGAGTGTTTATAGCCTGCTTTACCCTTAGCACTCTGAGTTTTCCCTGGCTCTGTGCATCTGAGATCTGGGGATGTGAGAAATGTCAGATGACAGAGACTTCCATGGTCCAATCGGTCTGGGAAATGCTGGGTCATGCACACTTAGGCAGATTCCCTAATTGCAGGTTTGTATTTATTTATTTATTTTATTTTTATTTTATTTTTTGAAATTTTTTTTGAGGAAGATTAGCCTGAGCTAACATCTGTTGCCAATCCTCTTCTTTTTGCTGAGGAAGATTGGCCCTAGGCTAACATCCATGCCCATCTTCCTTTACTTTAAATGGGATGCCACCACAGCATGGCTTGACAAGCAGTGTGTTGGTGTGCGCCTGGGATCCGAACCTGCCAACCCCGGGCCACTGAAGCGCAGCGTGCAAACTTAACTGCTATGCCACTGGGCCGGCCCCGCTAGTTGCAGGTTTTAATATGCTAGTGTATCTTGTTTCTCTCTAAAGAGCATAACTAATAGTCTGTGTTTCCCAAACATATTTGACACTGGAGAACCATTTTTGAGGATTGTTTCAAGGAACCAGTGTGCCGTCAGCCCATCTTGGGAGGTACCATCAGACCATCTGGTCCAGTCCTCCCTCCGTGATGGTCCATGCTTCCCCAACTCGCACCCCATGCCCCCAGTTTGATTTGTGTTTCAACAGCAAGATGGAGTTGGGAAAGTAAATCCTGATTGCCAATAAAGATGCTCTGTTAAATTATGTGGGTTGTTTTGCTTTTTACTGAGATGACAAGTTTCCTTTGCCTTTCTGGCCTTGAAACTTGAGTAACGGAGGCCTGGTTGTCTTTTTGACAAATCATGATCTGCAAAGCAGTCAAAGGCTAATTGTCAAGTGCTGAATAGTGGCAGGTGTGATAGGACTTAGTAAAGAGGAAACAGAAAAAATGCATCTATTTACTTCTTTGCTGTATAGGCAGCACTGATGAGGTTATAAATTGTAGAAAGGGTAAGTCTCCTTTGCCCTATACCCTGATCCAGTTAAATAACATTGATTGTAGTTTGGCATACTTACCTCTACCTCTTTTCTCCCCACCCTCAAACTCTTATTGTCTTTTCTTTTGTAGGAATTGGTGTGGACTTGGTGTGCATGGGGGAGCAACCTTTACATGCTGTCCCATTGTTCAAGGTAATTAGATTTTGGATTACTTATGAAAGGCCAGTTTCCAGCACCAGTGTGATCTTGAGAACAGTTCAAAACAGAAAAGTTGGAGCAGGTCCACTTCCTACTTGTTTTTTGGCTGATCTGTGCACTGGCTCTTTCCCTTCAGCTTCATAATCGGAGTGCACCTTGCGATTCTCGTCTGGGCGATGACTATAATATTCCTCACTGGATAAACCACAGGTGAGTGTAATCTTGATTCATAGTAGATGATAAGGGTTTCAAATGACTTTCTTGCCATTTTCTCTTCAAATCTATTAAGTTCTTACTATAAAATCTTTTGTCAAGAAAGTATGGAAACCAAAGTTCTCACTTTTGCTTAAAGCTTCTCTACATACAAAGCAGTGGCAGTAACGTAAGAACAATCTACAGTGAAAACAATAAAAACAAATTTTGAAGGACTATTTCCACTGTTATTCTCAACTGCTACTGTTCCCAATTCCCACAGACCATAACAGACCAACATTGTGCCTAGCCTCCTCCATTTGTAGAAAAATCTCCATGCCTCTTCTTCACATGGGACAAGGCTTCAGTATTCCTGCTGATTCCAGCTCAAGGATGGTGTTTGTCTCTTGTCCCTCGGCCAGTGCCGCTGCCTTATCCTGGTCCTCATCTTTCTGGACTACTGCAATAATCTTCTTAGTGTGGCTATTTCTAGTCTCTCTCCTTCAGTTCATCCTTTAGACCAGGGTTTCTCAACCTTGACACTACTGCCATTTTGGGCTGGATCATTCTTTGTTGTTGGGGAGCTGTCCTGTGCATTTTTAGGATGTCGAGCAGCATCCATTGCCTCTACCCACTAGATGCCAACAGCATACACCCCCAGTTATGACAACCAAAGATGTCTGTAGATACTGCCACATGTCCCCTGAGTGGCAAAATCCCCCCACGCCCCAATTGAGAACCACTCCTTTAGACCAGTGGTTTTCCTCTTTCCTTTACTTTTTAACTTTTTTTCTTAAGCAACAGGGCCCTTCCTTCAACTAAAAGTCTTACTGCGAATCCCAATATATAAAAGTGAAAAAGTGTTAGTGTTCCTCTCTGTTCCTCACATAGCAGGCCCTGATGTAGCACCAAGGAACCTCAGGAGTCTGGGGACCAGCATCTGTCGATCACTGCTGTACCTGGTTGCCAGAGTCATTTTTGTGAAAACCAAATCCTCGGGTCTGGCCCCGTGGCGCAAGTGGTTAAGTGCGCACGCTCCGCTGTGGCGGCCCGGGGTTTGCTGGTTCGGATCCCGGGCGCGCACCGACACACCGCTTGGCAAGCCATGCTGTGGCGGCATCCCATATAAAGTGGAGGAAGATGGGCACGGATGTTAGCCCAGAGCCAGTCTTCCTCAGCCCAAAAAAAAAGGAGGATTGGCAGATGTTAGTTCAGGGCTGATCTCCTCACACACAAAAAAAAGAAAAATGAAAACCAAATCCTACTGCTCTTTTCTTCTGATTCCTCATGCCGACTCGATAAAGACTAAAGCGTTTGACATCTGAGTCCTCCTCTCCCACCACTTGCCCTCTTTTGTTCTGCATAGCAGACACCCATGTCTCACTCTCATGGCTGAGCCTTTCTACCTGGAGGGCCTCTCCGCTGCCTTTTCCCTAGCAAATGCCTATTTATCCTCTAAGACCCAGCCCAACATCTCTCTTCTGTGAGTTCTTCCCGTGCTGTCTCGAATAGCTGCTTTCTTTTCAGTGCTTCCAGAGCTTTCTACCCCTCTCTGTGTTATCTGTCTTAAGCCAGGACTCATGAGGAGCAGAAGACCACTTGGCTCATGCCTCAAGCTCAACAGAACCTTTAATTTTGGTTTCTGTTTGGTTGCAAATCTTTGCTGGAGACTAGCTTGAAAATTCATCACAAATGTTGATTTCAGCCTCATGGTATTTCTTTTATCTTTGCTAAGGGCCACATTGCTCTCATATGGGGCTCGTTGCTGGTTAGTTGTAATCATTCATAAGTGAAGAACCAGTTTCATTCATAAGTGAAGAACCAGTTTCATGAGCAAGGAAGAGCGGTTGGCCAGCTTTGTAAAGATGGTGTGGTCACATTGTAATTATCCTGTTCCCAGTATGCCTGTCTCTTCTCAGGGAGCCCAGTGACATACTCTCTGGCTGGTCATCTGTGTTATTCCTTTGTATGTGTATATGTGACTTTTTAATGATGCTCAATTTTATATGTTGTCATTGCATTGCCTGACAAAGTCACATTAAGAAAAAGTGACTGCTTCATAATAAGATGCCTTCAGAATCATCCTCATTTTGTGTTTATGTTACCATTATTTTAAAAACTTGGTTCAGGTAAAATAGTATTTTGAGCTTATTTCTTTTTCATTTATTTCAGAGACCAGTGTGACCCTCTAATTGTTTTTGGATTTGTAATCTTTGAATAAGACATTGATTCTTTTGCTAATAAGAAAATAGCTACAGTTTAATTGTTCACCATATTTCATGGTTTTAACTTTAGTTTAGGAAATAAGGGAAAAAGCAGCTGTAGCACACACAAAATTGTATAAGCACTTAAGCATTGCAGTTTCCTCAGATTTTACTTTGTAATAACTTGAAAGTTTCCTGATTTTTTCACTTTGTTTTTCATCCTAATTTGGCTCTCTGATGCCATTTAAGATGGAGGATGGACTCACACGTGCGTGCGGAGCTTCAGAATCTGAGAGCCGAGAGGGCCTGAGGCCTGCATTTCACATGTCATTGTGAGCCTTGTTTGCTTGAACCACTCGGGGACAGGAACAAGAGGGCCTGAGATAGGCAGCTGCTCACAGGGGCCATTGTTCTCATCCTGTCAGCAAGTCTCTTCAGAAGCGGGCAGAGTGTTCCCACAAGGCCTTCTAAGCATAATCAAATTCTCTTCAGTGAGAACTTTTTTTTTAAATAACTTTATTTATTTATTTTTTTTCCCCCAAAGCCCCAGTAGATAGTTGTATGTCATAACTGCACATCCTTCCAGTTGCTGTATGTGGGACGCGGCCCCAGCGTGGCCGGAGAAGCGGTGTGTCGGTGTGCGTCCAGGATCCAAACCCGGGCCGCCAGCAGCGTAGCGCGCGCACTTAACCGCTAAGCCACGGGGCCGGCCCTCAGTGAGAACTTATTACTCCCAAAGTATTATTGGCTAATAATGAAAATTAATCTAAAAAAGTAAATTAATCAGATACATAAGAGTTATAAAACTGGGATTTTGGGGGATATCACAGGGTATAACTGGAATTTATCTTGGAGATCATAGAGACCATTCAGTCACATTGTATATAGATGAGGAACCCGAGTTCCAGAGAGGTTAAGTGGCTTGCCTAGGATTGAATAGCAAGTTCATGGCAAAGCTGCAGTTGAGTTTGAACTATTTGAATTTGATATTAAGTTGTTTTTGATTCAAACACAGCAATTTTATATGTTCAGTCTGATAAAAACCCATTCTTCTGGCTGACATCACTTCACCACTCATATCTTTCGTAATTAATATTTGGAATGAGAGTAGCATCCTCTACTTGGTACTTTCTTCAGTACCACTGTGAGAGGCCAAGTCTCGAGGGCTGGACTCCAGATCTGACTGAAGCTGGTATTCTTATGTTCTTATGCACTTAATGTGCCACTGGGATTGCCCCACAGTCTACTGGTTATCTATCGATGCTGCCCCCCCCTTTTTCTTTTGTGAGGAAGATTGGCCCTGAGCTAACATCTGTGCCCACCTTCCTCTGTTTTTTGAATGTGGGTTGCCACCATAGCATGGTTTGATAGGTAGTGTAGGTCCATGCCTGGGATCCGAACCCTTGAAGCCGGGCTGCCGAAGCAGAGCATGCCGAACTTAACTACTATGCCACTGGGCCGGCTCCTATACCACCCCTTTTTATGTTTTTATGATCAGAGTTATGATGGAAGGTGGGGACTGGTCACTATTCAGAACACCTTTACCACAAATTAATTGTAGATAAAAGGCCGGCCCTGTGGCTTGGTGGTTAAGTGCGCGTGCTGCGATGCTGGAGGCCCGGGTTCTGATCCCGGGCGTGCATCGAGACACCACTTCTCCGTCCATCCTGAGGCCGAGTCCCACATACAGCAACTAGAAGGATGTGCAGCTATGACATACAACTATCTACTGGGGCTTTGGGGGGAAAAAAATAAAATAAATAAAATCTTTAAAAAAAAAAAATAATTGTAGATAAAAGAGAATGCAGAGTGATGCCTAAGGAATAGAAAAGGCTGCACAGCATCTATTCACTCATTCATTCAACATACCTAGGGCAAGGCTGGATCTCCAATTTTCTTGTGTATCTGACATGACTGCGTTAAGATATGATTTTCAGAGGATTTGATGATTTTATCTTTTCTTGAGTGCCACCTTTTCCTTTTCTTGCCTGCGTTATTCTGGCTTACTAAGTGCTGATCAATCAGTGAGTGAGAAGGACTTCCCTTGGGCCCAGCATCAAGCCAAGTATCTAAGTGAAAAAGTATTGTGGTGTAAATAGATTTAATCCCTGCCATGAAGAGGAGATTCTAATCCAGTTAGGGATCAAGACTAGCATGAAACAATTTTTGAGGAAAAAAAGAAAAGAACAATAATTAAAAACGTAATGTTTTATAGTAATTACAAAAGAAGTTAGAATTTGGAAGATCAGTGAAGCCTGAGAGAAAGGCATTCATGAGAGGGCTGATCCATGGCTAGGATTTCAAGTGTCTTTTTTTTTTTTTTTTTTTTGGTGAGGAAGATTAGCCCTGAGCTAAGGTGTTGCCAATCCTCCTCTTTTTTTGCTGAGGAAGATTGGCCCTGGGCTAACATTTGTGCCCATCTTCCTCTGCTTTATATGGGATGCCGCCACAGCATGGCTTGATGAGCAGTGCATAGGTCTGCACCCGGGATCCGAACCTGCGAACCCCGGGCCACCAAAGCAGAGCATGCAAACTGAACCACTTTGCCACCAGGCCAGCCGCCTCCACTGTGTCTTGAGGTTTAAAATGAAAGGGGTTTAGATTCATGTCCCTGTTTGTTTCTTTCACAGTTTCTACACATCCAAAAGCCAGCTCTTTTGTAACAGTTTCACCCCACGGATAAAACTGGCGGGAAAGAAGGTAGGTATCACCAACCAGCAGAGCCTTCAGGGACTGTCACACACTGATGTGGTTATTTTGGTTCTGAGATACCCCCTCCTCCCCGTGGTCATCAATAGAGTTTAAGAAATTTGTCTTAGAACGTCACGATTTTCCACATTAAATAAATAAATAACAAGGCAAACCACCAGACTGCAAGAAATATCTTTGGCAAAAATATGACAGAGAACTATGTTTAGATCTTTAATAATAAAAGAACTATTTTTCTTATGACATGACTGGGTTATTCAGATACTGAGACCTCTCAGATACCAGGGGGGACAAAGATATAGACACATATTCCAGCAAAAGGGAAATATGATAAAAAGATCACATCTTAGCAGTAAAGAAATGCAAATTCAAACGGGAATGGGGATTTTTTCTTTTTGCTTACCAAGTAGGTTTAAAACAATAATTATACCAAATACTGGAAAATGTGTGATGAATTTGGTGCTGGTGTACCTGGTTGGTGTACAATACTTATGGAAGGCACTTCAGCCATATGTGTCAAGAGTAATGTAAATACCATTTGGCCAGATAATTCGATTTTGGGCCATGTGGTCTAAGGAAGTAGTTGAGGATATTGTATGCATGTAGATCTTGGTCTAGTTTTATGTATAATAGTGAGCAGTTGAAAATAGTAGAGAGGGCTGGCCCCGTGGCTTAGTGGTTAAGTGCGCGCGCTCCACTGCTGGCGGCCCGGGTTCGGATCCCAGGCGCGCACCGACGCACTGCTTGTCTGGCCATGTGAGGCCACGTCCCACATACAGCAACTAGAAGGATGTGCAGCTATGACATACAACTATCTACTGGGGCTTTGGGGGGAAAAAAAAAAAAAAAAATAGTAGAGAAATGGCTAAATAAACCATGAAATATCCACTCAATGGAATGTATTTGTAACCAATAAAAATGCTACTATTAAGAATCTGAAAAAGCATTTTTGCTGTAATATGAAGAGAAAACCAGATTCTTATGTATGTAGGCCCCACACTAGAGTGCTCTCGCCTATCTGCCTATTTCTAGCAGAGCTGAACTCTGCAAATTGCCCCATTGTGACTGTGTTGCAATAGTAGTATCAGGGCCACTTCTTCCATTTTGTGGGGGAGAGGGTGGTTAATGTTACTCTTTTAATAGGGAAAATATTAATTTGGAGGAGTATGAGGACTCCTAAAATGGGCCCTGTCAAGTAGTGAAGTGCTGGGAAACGGGACTCTGCCCAGAAGGGCCTTCTCCTGCCTTCTGAGGTTTTCTGCTTTTACCACAACCATTCTCAGCTAAGTGGAACATGGAAGAACTTCTCTGCAAGATGATTGTTTTAAAGAAGAACGAATTAGTATTGTTATGGAAGGTATAAGGGTCTTGAAAAAGATTTATTTTAAAAAAAAGTAATTCTTTCAGTTTCCTCTCTTTGTACTCCATTTTAGCAAATTAGATCTACCAGGTGCTCAATTGTGGTGGTTGTAGGCAGACAGTGAGAGCACTGTGGTGAACGGGGAAGCATACAGAGTCTGGGGTCAGGTGGAACCTAGCTACAGTAGGACAAACACACCAGTGGATTGACCAAGAGTCTGAAGAGGTGGACTTCGATTGTGGCTTTGCCACCTGCTAATTGTGTGACTTTGAGCAAGTCCCTTATTCTTTCTATAATTGAATATCCTCACTTGTAAAGTGGGGTCCATGCCCCCATTGGATAGAGTTGTGAGAGTGAACAAGATGTAAGGTGGGAAGTAAAGGACCCAGCAGGGCTTGACACCATGGTAGATAGGTGTCAGGTGTTAGCTTCTGCTGTTCCATCAGTTACAGTGAGGGGTAAGACATGGTCTCTCCTCTGGGGAGCGGCCACCCCCAAACTGTGTCTTGTGATAAGTTCTGTTCTAGCAGAGGAGAGAGTGACTAATTGTCTATTTAATTTTACAGCCTGCCTCTGAGAAAGCAAAAAATGGCCGTGATACATGTGAGTATTTTTTGAGATCTGCTTTCATTACTTTTAGAGTCAGCTAACTCATGGCAACAAGATTATATGAGGTCCCATAAAAAGTTCACAGCCAAGTTGGGAAGGGTCTTCAAAAAGACCCACAAGGGGAGACCTGAGTTCCCCTTGTGTGACCTTGGGAATGTCCCTTAATCGCCTTATATATTTTTGTCCTGTCGACTGCAAAATGGATGATGACAAAACCTTGTTTTTATTTTCCTTAGGTCAATCGTAGGGATCAGGTAGAAAGTTTTAGAGTACTAGACATACATATTAAAATGATATTTTTAAAGTGGGATCACAGAAGAATGAAATACTGCCATCAGCTTGCCTTTATTTAGTGCTGTACTGTTTCTGTATTGCTTTGACATGTAAGTCATTTAATCTCAACAACCTGATGAATGGGTTGTTATCCCATTTTTTTTTCAGAAGGAGATGATGATGATCACCTGTGCCTTGCAGATTTTGACGAAGACCCTCTGAGGGCATCTGGTTGAAATGTGTTTTGATAACAATTCGTATTATTTGTGTATTTCAGCTCTCGGGACTCCAAAAGAATCTGAGAACGCCCTTCCCATCCAAGTAGATTATGATGCCTATGACGCTCAAGTGTTCAGGCTGCCCGGCCCATCTCGGGCTCAGCGCCTCGCCACCTGCAGGTTTGCTGCCCGATTCATTTTGGGGTGGATGTAAAAATTGCATAGGAAAACCTGAGGTCCAGTAGGGACCTTAATGAGAGCAACCTTGAAAATGTTTTAAATTAAAATCAGCCAAATAGAAGCCAGACCATGTAGATTGTTAGGGATTCTGTTTTCATGTTCTCTGGCCCAGCCATTTTGTTAGTGATGTTTGCTGTCAAGTATTGTCCCCAAATAAGGAGAGCGTTTTTCTGCTTTTTCTAGCCACGAGAAGCAATTCACAAATTCTCGAATCTTCTCACTGGGTTGCCACTAATATATAGATAGATCCTAGGGCCCAGAGTTTCTTTTAGGTTTATTATTCCCAGAGGGCAAGAGACTTTTCTTTCTTTAATTCCTGCTTTTAAAATTTGCTCCATGGTGTTTTGATTGTATAATAGTTTTTAATTATGATGTAGTCAGATTTACCAATATGTTCATTTCTGGGTCTTGTGTAAGAAAGCTGTCCCTACTCCAAGGTTAGAGATATATATTTTATATTTTCTTCTAACACTTCATAGTCTTGGTTTTTAGACTTAGTTTATCACGTAGAAGTTTGTTATGAACGTATGAAACAAAGCTCTAGCTCATTTTTTTCCTCCAGTTTACCCAATACCATGAGTCCATTTTCCAGATTTCTTCAATATGCAAGTTTATCTGAGCATAACTGATTGGAAGAACATTTCATCTCTTCACATTGTGGCAAATGAGCTTGTAGTGGCCACATGATTGTCATCTGTCCTTTTTCCTTATCCCATCTTAACGTCTCATCCTGAAAATGTTTGGAGCTTAGAATAAGTGCTGTTAACAGCAGCTCCCCTGCACGTAGGTGCTGCTTAGGACTTCGGGAGTGCTTTTCTTCTGAATATTTAAAAATGCTTTCATAGCCCAAGATCCTTGGTTTTTTTTTTCTCTATTCAAAGATGGCAAGACATGGTGTTTCAGAGAGGTGCCCAGCCTGCGTGTTCCTTGAGGGCACAGACCATGTCTTAATCGGTGCTCCATCCCCCACGCTGGGCGGAGCATATACTGGTGCTCAAATATTTACTGTTGAAATAATGAATGTGTAGTCAGCCTTTGGGATCTATTTTCAGGCTCTGTTTAAGCTCTTACTTAAAACAAAATCCTTCCAGGTGGAAAGAACAGCTCTGATGCCAGGGGCAGCCCTATCGGCAGTTGCTAACTCTTCCATTCTGAATTTTTGCCTCCCCCTTGAGCTTCTCTCCTTTTGATCCTTCTTCCTACTGCTTCCAGAGGTTTTCCCCTTAGGGAGTTTCATGTTTTAATAAGGGTATACTGTTTTTTAAATTGTTATTAAGGAAATGTTCAAACGTGTTCAAATAGAGTAGTGTAATGAACAGCTATCAGCATGTTGTCAGTCTTGTTTCATTACTTCCCCTACATTTTTTTTTTTTTTTGTGAGGAAGATCAGGCCTGAGCTAACATCCATGCTAATCCTCCTCTTTTTGCTGAGGAAGACTGGCTCTGAGCTAACATCTATTGCCAATCCTCCTCCTTTTTTTTTTCCCCCCAAAGCCTCAGTAGATAGTTGTATGTCATAGTTGCACATTCTTGTAGTTGCTGTATGTGGGACACGGCCCCAGCATGGCCGGAGAAGCGGCGCGTTGGTGCGCGCCCGGGATCCGAACCCAGGCTGCCAGCAGCGGAGTGCGTGCACTTAACCGCCAAGCCACGGGGCCGGCCCATCCCCCAACATTTTAAATTTTGCTTGAGTATTCTAAAACAAATCCTAGGTATCCTATTTTTTTTTTCACCTGCAAATATTTCAGTATATGTCTCTAACGAATAAGAATTAAAAAATTATCACAGTACCCTTATCACTGGTAACAAAATTAATATCCTTTGGTAGCCGCCCCATATCTGGATTTCCCAATTGTCTCAAAAAATGTGTTTTTACAATTGGTTTGTTTGAATTGGGATCTAAAGAAGATGTGCAGGGGCCGGCCCCATGGCTTAGTGGTTAAGTGCATGCGCTCCGCTGCTGGCGGCCCGGGTTCGAATCCCGGGCGCACACCGACGCGCGGCTTCTCCGGCCATGCTGAGGCCGCGTCCCACATGCAGCAACTAGAAGGATGTGTGGCTGTGACATGCAACTATCTACTGGGGCTTTGGGGGAAAACAATAAATAAAATAAAATAAAATAAATTTAAGAAGATGTGCACATTGCATTTCGTTGTAATGTATTTTTCTGTGACTGTAGAATGTCTTGCTTTCTTCATTTGGCTGATTATTTCCTTATAATGTTTAACTTGTCCTCTAGTCTCTGAATTTCCTGTAAATTGGCAATTATCTCTAGAGACTTGATTGGATTTAGGTTCAGTTTTTGATGCAAGAAGATTTCTAAGGTGGCGCTGTGTACTTTCTCTTGGATCACATCATACCATGTCTGGTTACCCCATTTTCAGTAAAATGACATTGATCAGTGGGATCAGGTGGGATCAAACCAGAGCAGTCACCTCTTTACAGTTATGATCCCAGGATTTTGGCCATTTGAGAACTGACAGTCATTTCCCCTATTTCTTTTTTTTTTTAATTTTTATTTATTTATTTTTTCCCCCAAGGCCCCAGTAGATAGTTGTATGTCACAGCTGCACATCCTTCTAGTTGCTGTATGTGGGACACGGCCTCAGCACGGCCGGAGAAGCGGTGCATTGGTGCGTGCCCGGGATCCGAACCCCGGGCCGCCAGCAGCAGAGCACGCACACTTAACTGCTAAGCCACGGGGCCAGCCTTTTTCCCCTATTTCTTACACAACATCTCAAGCTGCTCAGGGCAAAGTACCTCCTACACTATTTCCCTCTCGTAGATCACATTGGGGACTTTTGTTACTGGTTTCCCAAGGAGCTTGAGCTGGTAACGGGTTTTGGAATTTTAACTCTTGGTGGGGCAGCATCCCTTGCTTGGTGGTAACTTGTCTTTTGCCCATCAGGTCTGTGCGAGAGCGGGAGAGTCACAATCGAAAGAGTGCCAGCTCCTGTGATGTCTCCTCCAGTCCTTCCCTACCCAGCCGTGCGCTGCCCACTGAGGAAGTGAGGAGCCAGGCTTCTGATGACAGCTCTCTGGGCAGGAGCGCCAACATTCTGATGATCCCACACCCCCACCTGCACCAGTATGAAGTCAGCAGCTCCTTGGGCTACACCAGCACTCGAGGTCAGAGAATTGAAGCATGGGCAGAGCTGGGCAGAGCTGGGGACAGCTTCCTTCCTGTAGTAGGGGCGGGGCCGGGGTCAGATGTGAAATATAGGCTCCATGCCTTAATTATTTCCATGCCAGTGCAGAGAGTACGAATCACCTGAGCTGTGTATATGTGTGTATTATACTGTTTTTGCCTTTAACATTTCTTCCCCCATCACTGTAACTGTACAGTCATCCCTTGATGTCCTCAGGGGATTGGTTCTAGTACCCCTCCATGGATACCAAAATCTGTGGATGCTCAAGTCTCTTTTATAAAATGGCATAGAATTTGCATATAGCTTATGCACATCCTCTCTTATACTTTAAATCATCCCCAGATTCCTTATAATGCCTAGTACAATGTAAATGCTATGTAAATAGTCCTTATACTGTGTTGTTTAGGGAATAATGACAAGGGAAAAAAAAGCCTGTACATATTCAGTACAGATGCAGCCATCATAGGCTTTTCCACCCGAGGTTGGTTGAATCCACAGATGCAGAACCCGCTGATGTGTGGGGCCAACTGTATACCTTTCCATATGTTAATGTAGAGCTTTTCTTAGGCCTAGGGTCAAAGGTGTTTGCTTATTTCTTTATCATTTCCATTTGTGCCCATGTCCTATATTCCACTTTAAGATTTCTCCTCACAGTTACCTGCTAACCTGGCTTGCACTAGCAGCATAGTTGCTGCTTTTCCTGTATCTTATCTTCCCCATCCAGCAGCACCTGTACGTAGAGTGTACCAGCCCCTCCTGACTTTTTAAAAGCTTTGTTTTGAAATAATTATGGATGGATGGGAATTGCAAAAAATATACGGGGAGATCTCATGTACCTTTCACTCATTTTCCCCAATGGTGATGTTTTGCATAATCACAGTACAATATCAAAACCAGGAAACTGACGTTGGTACAGTCCACAGAGCTTATTCAGATTTCACCAGTTTTACGTGCGATGGTTTTTGTGTGTGTGTGTATTTCAGTGCTGTTTTATCATGTGTGTAGATTTATGTAACCACCACCACAATTAATATACAGAACTATTCCATTACCATAAGGCTCCCTTATGCTACCCCTTTATAGCCACACCCTTCCACTAATCATTCTCCTTCTCCATAATTTTGTTATTTCAAGAATGTTATATAAGTGGAAGTGTAGCCCTCCTGACTTTTGATTACTGACTTAGGAATGTTGTATACACACAGCTGCCTCCTGTTGCCTTGGAAGGATTCCCAAAGGGCAAAGAGTGTTTTCCATGACCCAGCACATTGGAGGGGAAGCCATCGGCTCCGGGGGCTCAGGACTGAGGAGCAGAGCACTTTTATCCATTAGGCACCTTACACAGTGTGCCAAGGGCCTAGAAAGATTTTTGACTGCTGAAAAAAGTTTTTTTTTTTTTAATAGTGGTTTAAGGTATAAAAAGGAAATTCTGAAAGAGAAAGGAGCAGACATTTAATTACATGCCACCTACATTAATTAGGTTTAATATTCAAAGGAAGTTTTAAATACATTAAAAAATTTCTAGGTTAGCTTTTTCCCACTTTCTGGGCATTTCTAAGTTTGCATGACAGTTATACTGCCATTTTGCTGAAAATATTTTTAGAAGGGTCTGTAACAAAAGCTAAATTAAATTGAACGTTAATCCTTTAAAAACTTTTGTTATTCTAAAAGCCAGATCTCCTCTGAGAAGATAACATTGCTCTTACTCCAAGTAGCTTTGAAAACAGTTTTCTTAAAAATTATCTGAATGGTAAAATTGATTTCTGTGTCCTTTAGTGATATTTGGGAGTTTATTGGAAAAGCCAAAAAGCAATTCACTGGAATGTGTAAGGCAATACAATCTTCAGGCTCTTAGATTCCTGTTTCTCTGTTATGTTGAGGGATTCTTACCCATCTACACACCCAGTGTAACAGAGGAAACATTTCCCTTGTCCTTTACACGTATTTTTGACCCACTTTATCCCTTAGTTCTAATTCTCAACCTTTTCAAAGCATGTACTCATCTTTTTTTTAAATTGGATTTTCTCCTTTAATTTTTGTGGTAACTAACTAGACCATGTTCTTTTTTATTTGGTAAACCAGAGCATCAGTTCATTAATTTACTATGAAAAGCATAGTTCACGGAGATCTGAATGTTCTCTTCTTGCATGTAAATTGGCTTGAGGAATTAAATGTTTCTATATGCCAGGTTCTTATTGGGTAGATAATGGTGGATAAGACAGATTCCTTGATGCCATGGAATTTGCATTTGCTGGACCCACTTTCTAACCTGAGTGGTTGTTTAGTGAACGTGGGATGCTCACAAGTGGGGCGTTGGTTGTGGGTTTCCCCTCTTGATCCACTCAGGTTATGTAGCCTGCTGCCTCCGGCTCCATTAATAGGGACCTGTCTGCCATTGGTTGGAACAGATGGAATCTAAATATCATGTCATCTCCTTGCCTAGTCAATGCTGGATGTGTCCATTTCTTCATTCTTTTCTCCCCCCCAATTTTTTTTAACACAATAACATTTGATTGCTTACTCATGTCCCAGGCCGCTGAGTCAATGGGAGGGAGTTCTGATCCATTCAGTCATTCAGGGCCCCAGGCTCCTTCCATCCTGGGATGCCATGATCATCAACACTGGTCTCCAAAGTTGCCACAGCAGGGGAAAAGAGGATGAATATCATGCATGGAGATATTTGTGGTCCAGGCCTTCAATTGGAGCATGTCGCTTCTACCTGTATTCTGTTGGCTGAATCTACCTTATTTGGCCCCAGTGCAAAGGGGCTGGAAACTGTAGTCTTGTTGTGTGCCAAAGAGGAAAATCAAACAGGTTTAGTGAATACATTGACTGTCTCTGCCAGGGTCTGCCCTTCTGTTCACCAAATATCTATTTTTATTGTTCCTTCCACATACGGAATATACCCACCCCGTCCCCAAGACAGACAACTCAAGTCCCATCATTCAGTCGTTGCATCCAGCTCAAAATTCAGGGTCTCCAGGCTATGTGTGGTCCTTCCCATCAGGGTTGGGTGTGGCTTCATTGGGCCAGTAACTTAAAAACCAGAACCCCGTTCTCCCAAGTATTTAAAAAGTAAACCCAATATTTCCTTTCTTTATAGTTTGGCAGTTTTACTCATTTCCCTCACTCCCTAACATATATGATGTCTAAGATTCTTGTCAGCCATGGCCAATCAGTCTGCCTAGTTCTGGTTTCATTGTGGCTCTGGGCTTTCTCTTTGTGTCTCTTCTCTGCAATAATTGGCAGACGTCCTGGAGAACATGATGGAGCCACCACAGCGAGACTCTAGCGCACCAGGGAGGTTCCACGTAGGCAGTGCGGAATCCATGCTACACGTTCGACCTGGGGGGTACACACCGCAGCGGGCGCTGATTAACCCCTTCGCCCCCTCACGGATGCCCATGAAGCTCACGTCCAACAGAAGGCGCTGGATGCACACTTTTCCTGTGGGTAAGTTGGTTACTCAGGAAAGAGCCCTGGGCTGGGAGCTCCTGGTCCTGGTCCTCAGCACTAATCACCCGTGTGGCCTTGGTCAAGGATCTCAACTTCTCCACACCCCACCCATAAGATAGGGATAACCACGCCCCCTTTGCCTGCCTCAGGGGTTCTTGTGAGGATCCTTGAGGACACACTTGGGAATGGGCTTTGTAACTGTAATTGGCTGTATCAACCTAAGGGCTTCTTTTTTCCTCTTTGAAAGAGACTATGCTTTGCCACCTGCTTTCTTTCCTAGGACTGGTGTCCCTCATTCTTGTTCATTCCCTCCTCTCCTGACTCTCTCTGGATATTGATATTACACAGAGATAGGTTACTTTGTTTTCTCTCGGGGGTCTCTGACAACTGAAAAAAAAATGTTTTTTCCCAAATTCACTGTTTTTCCTACCCCGTCCCTTTTGATCTGTATTCTGTCCTAAAGATGACAGTAAGGTTTTATAAAGCTGTGGCTAAAATTAAACTTCAGCGTAATGGGCTCTTACTTGGACTGGGAAGGAACAGATGCATTAAACTCCAGGGTTTTTTCATGGAATCCATCCTGCCGAATGCCTGGAAATGTCTAGTTATCTTCTTTTGAACTTGCTTTTAGTGTTAAAAGTTAAAGAAGTCAGAAATGAATCTGGTGCTTCTAGCTATTGTTAGGGGTCATTCCCAAACCCCTCTTTGGGCCCGTTATCTCTACCATAAGCAGCCACATGACTTCTTTCTTTCTGGTTTCTCTTTCTTTCCATGCTTATCCACACTGGCTCCCTTCCTTGTTTCTTCCAATAACTATTGATGTTTCTTCTGTGACCTTCAGCTCTTCTTGCTTCTGTGCTTTGCCTCTTCCTCCCCGTCACACGCACTTTCCTCAGACAGTGTTCTCCAAACACGCCTGCCTTTGTTTCAGCCTCCTGCCCACCTGGCCCTCTCTTAGCGGAGGCCCTGCTTTGCCGGCTTCCCGGCTTTCATCTCCTCACTGCCATCCTCAGAGGGTCTTTTCTTTCCCAAGCTAATCCTGTGGTTTCCCCTGCACATGTTTTGCCTCTTCCATGTTAGGGGTTTCACACATATCGTTTCTTCTATCCAGATGCCCTCTCCTTCAACTCCTGCTAACCTTGTTTAACATTCAACTCTAAAACTTCTCTCTCTCCAGGAAGCATTTTTTAGTAGACTTGACTAATTCTGATTTGTCTCCTACTCGAAGTCTTTTTTGCACTTATGCATCCTCTGCTTCGCAGAGTCACAGTTGTTACTATCTTCTGTATTAACAGAGACATTGGTGTTTCACTCGTGTGGTCCTACTCATTTGGTTTGTGTTAACCCTCCTGGGAGGTGCCGTTGCCTCCTATACTGCCATATTTCTCTAGGGCATCTCTGTTGATATGTGTGAGACAGAGGCTTCTAAAATATCCTAAGGCTGAATAGGATGACAAACATGAGGCCCCCCAGGGGGATGAGTCCTGCTTGGAAGAGGAGATGCCCTGTGTGGGAGCCAGAGGGTCACATGTAGAATGTTCCTCTGTGGTGTGCTCTTCTTTCAATCTCTCCAACACCTGTGTCCCAGCAGCTGGAAAGAAGGAAGATTGAAGTTAAGTGCACAGCACTAGCTGATGGGTGGGAATGATGCTCAGTGGATCTTTGTCTGGGTAGGACCATCCGGAGAGGCCATCCAGATCCATCATCAGACCCGACAGAATATGGCGGAGCTGCAGGGCAGCGGGCAGAGGGACCCAACTCACTCCTCTGCAGAGCTGCTGGAGTTAGCATATCATGAAGCTGCTGGAAGGTGAGGATATGCACAGGGCTCTGGGAGGTACCTTCAGAACACTCTCTAGCACCCAAGACCATGTGCAGAGCAGACTCCTGACAAAATGTCATGTTTATAAGATTTGAAGAGACAGTATGAGATTGAGGCCCTTCCTTTGTCAGTTAGCATCATCCCTTTCACTGGGCCAAGTGCAAAGCAAACTTGGGCAGTCTGTCTATGATTTTTGTCATTTTGGTCACTGAGAAATTCCACTGTTGAATTTAAAAGAAGTTAATGCTAAAAGCAATGGAAATCAAGACCTGTGTTTATAGAAACAACTCTTTTTGAACCAGAGTTCTGAATGTGTTACAAGGCATCCAAAGAGAGTTAGTGTAGGAAGAAAGTCATTTAAGTCTTGACAAGCATGAGCCCGGGCTACACCTGGACTCACTGTGATGCTTCAGGAAACACTTTGTGGATCCACTTTTTGGATCAGCCACTCCTTCCCGCGTATAAGCAGTCTTTGGTCCCTTTTTCAGGCATCTTGACGTCCCATTGGATGGATGAGGGATATGGGCAAGGCACGACCCTCTTTACCAGATTAACTTGGTACCTCTATTCAAACACCTCACATCCTAAGCCGGGGGATGCTTAGGACAGAAAAGGCAGGCAGTCTAGCATGGCAGTGGGAAAGCAGTGGGGTGCCAGGGCAGGAGGAGCAGGCCCACAGGAGGCCAGAGCTGGCACACACACCAAGCACCACAGCCTGGTGGCCTGCAATATGTATCCCAGTGGCTGCCAGCTGTGTGGCCAAATACTCAGGCTTGTTTTTGATGAAAAACCTGGGGATACAGGGTGAGCAGGATAAAAGAGGTGATGATCTGCATTAAGCCAGGTGGCTGGGCTCTGTTCTCTGCAGGCACAGCACTTCCCGCCAGCCTGGTGACGGCATGTCCTTCTTGAACTTCAGTGGAACAGAAGAGCTTTCTGTCAGCCTGCTTAGCAACAGTGGTGCAGGTAACCAATCTAAGAGGTAACAGAGCTGGGATGCTCAGAGCAAACTCACATCTAGAAATGACATGGGGACCAGAAAAGCAGGGCCATGTCTATTTTGGGATCATTTCAGCCACAATTTTGGGTGACCTATTTAGAAGCAGTGCTATATAATGCATGGAATTATAAATGGGCTGCACATTACGTTTTTAGCCAAGAACCTGTTGGTCAGACCGCGTTTATCATTGTTCTGTCAGTGAGTCGTGATTGGGGCCTGCTTATGAGCTTGGTGTTGAGGGCAACACCAGGGCTGGAGCAGGAGTGATCTCTGCTCTAGAAGAACTTTCAGTTGTGTGTTTGGGGGGCCAAACCACCCCCATAAAAACAATCAGGAGAGGCCCAGAGGGGAGCAGTGTGGTTCTGGCTATGAGATCAGAAAAGAGAATGATGACATAGTTGCTTAGAGAAGTGGGCATGCACCTCAGACTTGAAGGGGTAGAATTTGGTTAGGTGGAGAGTTAGAACGTGAGGATTCTACCTGGAGGTGGGAAGGGAGGGAGTGTCTGAACTTATATTAATACAGGTTTAACATATTAATAAAAGGATTTATGCTTTCTGGAAGCACTATCTCATTTGATCATCCCAGTAGGGCTGATTTATTAAACATTTTACACCCGGAGCAACTTAATGCCCAGAGATGTAGAGATATTAAACTAATCTCTCAACCCAGTAGCCAGGTGTCCTGGCTTAGACTGCTATTTCTAATTTCAACAGCACTATTCAGAGTGCCTTTACAGGTATAGGGGAACATGAGTTTGGATGGGTGGGAGCAGATTTTGGAAAGCTTCACAGGACAGATATTGTACAAAGTGAGTGTGAAAAACATTAAAACTGAAAAAAAATGGGGCTGCTACTTCATGTCTTCGTTTTATATAAGTTAACTTACATTTCTAAAACTTGCTTTAAGGAAGGTGTAGTGAAAGTGAAGTTGTATAAAATTGGTTAATGGAGTTTTCCTCCATTCATTGGTAGCTTCAACCAGCAATAGTTCTAGAGGCCTATGGCCAAGGCTTGGAAACTGAGTTGGCAGTAAGAGAATCCCTAAAGGATTATAATTAATTAATTAGTCCATTAATTTTATTTATTCATTCATTCATTTTAAATGAGAAGACAAATTGAGTAAAAGTTTAGATGTGAATAAGATACTTTTTGTCCCTGCACTCAAGGTGCTGAAAATATTACTTAGCTGCCGGACTCTTGTAAAGTGCCTTCAGAATGTTATAAAGGCAATGTTTCTATTGTTTGCTAAACCAAGAAGTCATTTTTTTGTTTTTTAGGAGCTCAGAGTTTGAGCTTCCCAGGCTATTTGGGGTAGAGTTGTACCGAGGAGGGCTGCTCTGGGGCTCACTGGACTATATCTTGAGCTAGTTTCACTGGTGACTTGAAGCAGGGGAGTTACGAGTTCAGGTGGTAACAGCACCAGGATCTACCCAGGGTAGTCCTGAAGTGGTTCTGGGACTGGGGTAGCTGAGGTAGACCAGATGATTCTTCAGAAGATGAGTCTTTTGGAATTTTACAATCTATTCTGGGGAAAAAAGGGAAGTTTCAAAGAATCCTTAACTGGGAATGGTTGTGGAAGATCCTCAGATGACACCACCATGGAGTCCTCTGAGCTAAGGGTTCCTTGGCACACACACACTGGAAAAGCATTTGCCGCAATCTGGATCTCTGTTTCAGCCTTCTTCCTCTTGGGGCTCTTGAGGTCCATCTACCTGATAGACCTCTCCGCTTGAATGTCCACCAAATACTTCACCCTTACTGTATTGACAACAGAACTCATGTCCTGCTGTTCCCCAGCCCACCCTTCCTCTTCTGACTCTGGCCCCTCATCTCTATTCTCACTGCCATTGCTTTGCTTCAGACTCCTATCATTTCAGGCCAGGATTATTGCAGTAGCCTTCTAAGTGATCTTCCTGCTCTGTTCCTGTCCCCTCTGATTAATCTTCCATACTGTCACCAATGAGATATTTTCAAATGCAAATCTGATCAGCCACTCCTTCCCACGTATAAAACCCGTCAGTGGTTCTTCATGGCTTGTGACACTTAGTTACCTGGCACCTGCCTGCCTTTGTATCTTCATCTGCCTCCACTTCCACATATCAGTGCATGTGGAAAGAGTGCAGGCTCTAGAATCTTAGGACATGAGTCCTGACTCCACTCTAATGAGCGGTGAGGCCCTCAGGCCAGTTACTTAACCTCTGTGTATCTCAGTTTCTTCATCTCTGAGGAGGGTTGTTGTGAATATTAAATGTGATAATTCACATAAAGTGCTTAGAACAGTGCCTGGCATGCATAGTGAGAGCTCCAAAATGAGGGCTGTTGTTATTAGTATTATTAATTTTATTTATTTATTTCTTTTTCCCCAAAGCCCCAGTAGATAGTTGTATGTCATAGTTGCACATCCTCCTAGTTGCTGTATGTGGGATGCGGCCTCAGCATGGCCGGAGAAGCGGTGCGTCGGTGCGCGCCCGGGATCCGAACCCTGGCCGCCAGCGCCGGAGCGCGTGCACTTAACCGCTAAGCCACGGGGCCGGCCTGTTATTAGTATTATTAAATAAGCATATTTTTAAAATATTTCAGCTGTTGCTTGTTTCTCAGGAGATCTTTGTCTTCATATTTCTTTGCATAGACTAGTCCCTCTGTATGGAATATGTTTTTTTCCCCTGTCTTCAATCCCTGATTCTGCCTAGCAAATGTCACCTCAGTCTTTATGAATCAACTCCAACAACACCTCCTCTTTGAAGCCTTCCCTGATAGTTCTTGCTCCTCCCCATGCCCTCCCAGGAGATTTTAGTCATGTTCCCACATAGTCTCATATGCATAACCCAGTTGTACCACTTGGCGCATCATGATCCCACTGTTTGTTTCCGTGTCTGTCTCTTCACTAGACTGAAAGAGCTTATCTTTATTCATCATCTCCCCACAGTGTTTCCCACGTTTATTGACAAATGAATTTATACTTCTAAGACTAAGCTGCCATATGTAAGAAGCATTTGAATGACACACAAAATTATTCTGTTTATTTAGTATGTGAGTATTCAGTTATATAAATATGTTCTGGAATGTTTATCTTCTTAGAGAAGATGTGGGCTCCTCGGATTGTTTTTCTAGTCAGGGTGATATAGTTAAGTAAGGTCATCCTTACCCTTGCCCTTATGACCAGTAGCATGTGTTTTCAAATGGGCCAGGGGTCATCAGGAGGTGGTCTGTAGCATTGGGCTCACATGGAAATTGAACTCCCATCTTTGACCTTGTGCTTCCTGATCAATTATGTTAGCCAGCCACAGGAAAAAAGTAGATAAAATCGTTCTAATTTTTATTACCATGTGCAATAACCAATTAATGTGAGCTCTATCTTCAGGATATATCCAGAATCTCACCAGATCACATCACCGCCACTAGCCTAGCCTGGTCCAAGGTACCATCATCTTTCTCCTGGATTGTCACAGTAGCCTGCTATCTGGTCTCTTAGCTTCCTCTCTTTGCCCTTCCATGTAGCTTATTTTCAGCACAGCAATTCAGAGTGACCTTTGAAAACAGAAGACAGATCATGAAACTTCTCTGCACAAAACCCTCCAACGGCTTCCCAATGCACTTGGAGTAAAAGCCAAAGGTGTTATGGTAGCCGACAGAGCCCCCTGGGTCATGTGGCCCCTTGTTACTCTCAGACCTCATCTCCTGCTTTCCCCTCTCATTCGCTCTAGTGGTTCCCCAAATATACCAGGCACATCTGAGTCTCACGTCCTTTCTCTTGCTCTCCCCTCTGCTATTCCCTTACTGCAGAGAGCTTCCTGGCTAAGGTCTGTCTGTCTTAGTTTGCTCACGACAGTCTTGGTTTAAATTCATTGTTCTGCGTGATAGTTAATAGTGTCCCCTTTCACTCTCACAGGTGTCCTGGATTAAATGATAAATTATATGGCCACCCACACCTTGCTCTCGTCCTTCCTTCAGGTCTTATCTGAACTGCCACTCTCTATCTTGGTACTCCCCGCACGTCTTCCCTGCCTAGTATTTCTCCATAGTACCAACTGAGATACTAGACATTTTAATTTTGTTATTTTTTTGTTAGAAACTCCATGAGGGCAAGGAGTTTTGTTTTTTGTTTGTGACTGTATCTCCAGAGCTTAACAGTTCCTGGCAGATATCAGGTAGTTGAGTGAATGCTAAGAGCCTTCTGGGGTTAGCTTTATCTCTACTAGAGAATGCTTGTCTGCTCTTTCTTAGATTCTTGAACAAGTAACTGGATTCCTTTCCTCAAAGACTCGGGCAGTCTTTTTCTACCTTGCTTGGTTTTGAAGTGACTTTCCTTTCAAGCCATCCTCAATCTTCATGGAATATGGTTTGCTTTCTTCAAACTTACTAAACTCTTACCCATTCCAGAAATGTTTATTGAACTCTAGGCACCTGTGCTAAGAAGAAACAAAACAATTAAGACACTGATTCTCCTCACCTCAGGGAGCTCTGGCTCGTTATTCGCTTGGGATTCTAGTTGAAGCAGTTTCATGTGGGGTAAAAACCATGAAAGGAAGCCCTCTCTTGGGGAGCAGGACTGTGAATGGTTCCAGTGGTACTGTGTGGTTTGAACGTGTGATCCCTGCTACATTATGATATGATAGATGAAGGAGTGTGCTATGATGAAAACAACCTGGGACAAAATCCCAGTCCTACTCCTCATGGCCTTTGGAGTTTGGCCTTCAGCCTTTGCTGAGCCTCAGGTTCTTCATCTGTATAATGGGCATAAAGATCTTCACCTGCCTGCCTGCCTCGCTGAGTTGTTGTAAGGATCAAAAGTAGATCGGGTTCCTTAAGAGCAAAATTGTCACCTTGGGTTCTTGATTTAGGACAAGGTGGGGTCGTAAACAAGCAAGTAGGTAACAGTTGATTCATTAAAAAATAAGTAACAGGAAAACCTCATCTGTGACCCCACCTTCACCTCCCAGTTTTGATGGTTTGCACCATCTGCAGGCACTCAAGCGTGACTCAGATTTTCTCCTGCATTTGGACATGATTCATATATGAGTCACGATTCACAGGAGTGGCATCTCTGTGGGTTTCCCTCCTGGCCCCGTAGAATTTTATTTTGAGCGTTGTTGACAGGGGCCTTGGACCTGCACTGTTCACTTGTTTTTCACCGTGCTGCCCAGCAGGGCCCAGGTAGTTGGTAGGATTGGGCAGATCATTTTTATCCCTCTGTTTTTTTAACTGGGCACCAGTTTATAAGACTTGTTAGTCAGTGTCATTCCCTTCACTGGGGATAAGTGCTCTAGATAATTTTGAAAAGAAAATAAATGGATGCTGTGCTTTCTTTCTCTTTAGTATTGGGACTCAGAATCTCCAACATGGTGTTCGTGTTGAGTATTAGGTACATGCAGCAGATTTGGCCTGAGAGCTCAAGTAAAAAGTCATAGCACGCTGAGGCTAGAAGAAAGGCCTCAGAGTCACTCATCCAGGCCAGGTTAGGTTCTTTATGGGTAAGTGCCATCTCTGTAGCCCAGAGAGGAGACATGACTTGCCCTAGGCACAGGCTTCTCCATGTCACCTGGGACCAGTTCCAAAGACCCCACACTGATTACCCTTTTGGGCCTAAGGTTAATGACCATAGAACACTGTGTTCAGACTTCTTGACTCTGAACAGATGTCAAAAGACAAAACTTAGATCACTCTTCTCAGGTTGGTTCCCCAAGTTACTTGCGTGTCTGGCTTTGAACTTTGAGAATGAGGTTCATTCCCAAATGTTGGGTTGGAGCAGAGCTGACTGACCATGAGGTCCCACCTCTGTCATCTCAGGTTGTTGGGGCTCTTTGTATGCCAACAGAAAGGCTGTTTGACTGAAAATAAGCCTCAGGCAGAGTTGGTGGGAGAGGCAGTGTGTTGGGCTTGAACTCAAAGATGTTGTGTGTAAGTAACTTCGTAGATGCCCTTAAAATATTTATTTCTTTAAATGTTTTTCTTTAAAATAAATGTTTCTTTAAAATAAAGTTTGTGGGGTGTGTGTGTGTGTAGCATAAAGGCTGGTGGCCTTGAATGTGTTTGTATCCGTTAGAGATGGCCCAAGTCTACTTTTGGCCTAGGAGCCAAAGCTGCTCTGAGAACCCTTTTATTGTTTGCCTCTTTGAACTCAAACGATTGCTCACACAATTATAAGTTGAACTGATAATTAGTGTAAGAATTTCATGGGGCCGGCCCTGTGGCTTGGTGGTTAAGTGCGCGCGCTGTGATGCTGGCGGCCCGGGTTCGGATCCCGGGTGCGCATCGAGGCACCACTTCTCTGTCCAGCCTGAGGCCGAGTCCCACATACAGCAACTAGAAGGGTGTGCAGCTGTGACATACAACTATCTACGGGGGCTTTGGGGGCAAAAAATAAATAAAATCTTTAAAAAAAAAAAAAAATAAATAAAAAAAAAAAAAAAAAAAGAATTTCAGGTTTTATAGGCCAAGTCTGCATTGGGTTTTCTTCCAAAAAAAAAAAAAAAAAAGGTGATCTAATGATTAAATTTAGCATCTAAACCTGTGAGGTGATGTATTTAATTATTCTCCTATTGCTCAGAGTGCTTTGAGAATGCCAATTTTGTAATTGCCTTCATACCAGTTCTCAGGCTGAACGAGAAAATCCACCTCATTGCTTCTTTATAGTCATGCTTTGTGTTTGCATGAAGATGGATGTTGTCAGCCAAGATAGCTTTTTCAGAAAATTTAGCTCCAAATGGGTTTGGCTGTTGATAAAGAACAGATATATTTTCAATAGGTGAAAACTGGTGCCCCAGATGGATAGTCAGGAAAGAGAACATCTTTAGAGTTGAGCAGAAGAGTCTAAAAGCAGGTTTCACCTACTTACTGTGTGATCTTTAGTAAATTACTTATCTTCTCTGAGCCTCAGTTTCTTTGTCTGTGGAAAAGAGATAATACCTACCTCATATCTGGCTCACAGTGTGGGTTTGAATAAACTGAAACACTGTATTTGTTTGACTAAATAATTGTATCTGCTTATTTTGATGACTAGTGATTTTTAAAAATCTTCTGAAGGCAGTTCCAAAAAAAGTTCTAAAATTGTTTTGGCCAAGTGACATCATCTTTTTAAATTTTAAAAAATTTATTAATTTTTAAATTTACATGTAGTAAAATTCACTTTTTAGTGTACATTTCTATGAGTTTTGAGAAATGCGTAGAGTCCTGTAACCACCAACAAACACATCAAGATACAGAACATTTCCATTATCCCCGAAATTGCTTTGTGCCGCACCTTTGTACTCAACCCCTCCTGGCCGTCACTGATCTCTTCTCTGTCCCTCTGGTTTTGCCTTTCCCAGCGTGTCATACACACGGAGTCACACCATTTGCAGCCTTTTGAATCTGGCTTCTTTCCCTCAGTGTAATGCATTTGAGATTCATCCAAGTTGTTGATGCATCAGTAGTAACTTTTGTTACTTTTTACTGCTGAGTTGGATTCCATTGTGTGGATGTACTAGTTTGTCTATCCCTTCACCAGTTGAAGGACATTTGGGTTGTTTCCAGGTTTTGGCAAGTATGAATAAAGCCACTGTAAACATTTACATAAACTTATGTGTGAACATAAATTTTCATTTCTTTTGGGTAAATTCCTAGGAGTGGGATTGCTGGGTCAAATAATAATATATATTTAACTTTTAAAGAACCTGTAAAACTGTTTTCCAAAATGGTGCACCATTTTGCATTCCTACCATCAATGGATAAGGGTTTCAGTTGTTCCACATCCTTGTCAGCACTTGGTGTGACCAGTCATTTTAGCCAAAGAGGTGAGTTGAGGTATCTCACTGTGCTTTTAAGTTGCCATTTCCCTAATGACTAATGATGCTCAGCATCTTTACATGTGCTTATTTGCCTTGTGTATATGTTGTTTGCTGAAATGTCTGTTCACATCTTCTGCCCATTTTCCCATTGGGTTTTTGTTTTCTTGCTCTTGAGTTTTGAGAGTTTACATATTCTAGAGTCTTTTGCTAGATATGTGATTTGCAAATGCTTTCTCCCAGGTTGTAGCTTGTCTTTTCAAAGATGTCACAAGGGATTTATAAATATTTGTTCTTTATAAAAGATTCAGATGATACAAAAATATTTAGATTAAAAGCAGAAGTTCTCTTTTACCTCTTCCAGCTTCTTGGAGATAGCTGCTGTTGACAGTTTGATGAGGATCTTTCCAATCCTTCTTATAGTATCATAATTTTCTAGTAAATATGTATGTTTGAAAGGGACATTTAAATATTGATATGTGTGTTTTAAAATTAGTTCTACTTCTTTTCAGTCAATAAGTTGCATTTCAAAGAATCTTTCTATTTTTCCTTTCAGCCCAGTTATAGGTAAAATCATTGTTTTTCTCTCTTTTTTTTTTTGTGAGGAATACCAGCCCTGAGCTAACATCCGATACCAATCCTCCTCTTTTTTGCTGAGGAAGACCGGCCCTGGGCTAACATCTGTGCCCATCTTCCTCTACTTTATATGGGATGCCGCCACAGCATGGGTTAACAAGCGGTGCGTCGGTGCGCGCCTGGGATCCGAACCGGCGAACCCCGGGCCGCCTCAGTGGAAGGCGCGCACTTAACCCCTTTGCGCCACTGGGCCGGCCCCTTTGTTTTTCTCTTTTTTTTTTTTTTTTTTTTTAAGATTTTATTTATTTTATTTTTTCCCCCCAAAGCCCCAGTGGATAGTTGTATGTCGTAGCTGCACATCCTTCTAGTTGCTGTATGCGGGACTCGGCCTCAGGATGAACGGAGAAGTGGTGCCTCGATGCGCACCCGGGATCCAAACCCGGGCCACCAGCATTGCAGCGCGCGCACTTAACCACCAAGCCACAGGGCCAGCCCATGTTTTTCTCTTAAAGTAGTGAGTTTTGATGTTCTGTGTCATATTCCAGAAAGCCATCATTTGGGGAAGAAAATTCCAGAAGATAAGGATGATTGTTGAGTGAACTAAATTTAAATAGGTCACTTTATATTTGCTAAAGATTGCTTTAATTAGTTGAAATGACTTTGAAATATGTCAATTTCTTTAAAATAAGTAGTGTGTTGCTTTTTGCTTTTGTGTGTGTGTGCCTGTGTGCACTAAAGATCTCGTTGGGCAAAGAATGTTATTGATAACCTCGGAGTAAAGGTCTGGCTTATTCCCAAATTTTAGATTGCTCATTTTTCTTTGATTGATTCTTTTGTGTTGTTTGAAATACTGAGCACAGAGTTTGCACTTGGTTCGCATATTTATTTTTGGCTATAATTTTAGGCTTTTTCAATCATAACTTTTTTGCAGAATGAGCCACATTGAAACAAGCTGTTTTCATCTTTCCATAGGTATGAATCCTAGGACCCAGAATAAGGATTCTCTAGAGGACAGTGTTTCTACCTCTCCAGACCCAAGTAAGAGGGAGCGACCGACTGGTGAAAGTGAGGGTGGTGGTGGGGTGGGGGTGGGGGTGTTCAGAATGTGAGGAAGCAAGAGGGAGCCCTGTGGGAAGAGAATGGTCTGGAAGTCCACATGTCTCTGAGGTACTAGAAGGCAATGTGGTGAGGGAAGTCTCTGCAGCCTCTCCAATGGAGAGTGAGAGGAGAGTGGCAAATGACCTGTTCTGGAATGTGATTCAGGGGCACATGGGAAGAATAACGGAATTCGGAATTCGCATGAGGCCTTCCTGCCAGTCCGGAGCTGGCCTTTGACCTTAAATGCCTGATGATGGCTCTGGGGAAAAGTCGGAAAGAAGTAGTAAGAGCTGGAACTGGTTATATACCTGTAGTTGAAAATGTTTGGCTGGGTTGCATTTGTTTAATCATCTTTGTCTATTGAAAGAGCTGTGCAGTGAGAACATCTAAATATCTACAATAGTAAAATATTGGAAAAAATTCCTATTGCTTGACAGACTTGGTTTTACTGAGCTGTGACCAGTGTATATACATCACTGAGTCTTTTTGTCCCCACTTATGATTAACTTAATAATTCTCTCACTGCTTTTTCAGGTCCCTCATATTGATCATTTTTACTGGCAATATCAAACACATTACTTTATCCTGGTTTGAATAATCATTTCTTATTGGTGGCCATTTGGGTGATTTCTAGTTTTTCAGTGACAGCATATATATGCAGATATAATGCATGGTGCAGTGGGTATATTTTTTCTTTTGGTTCATGTCCTTGGAATATATTTCCCAAAGTATAGTTGGCAGATTGATTATTTTCTGGAAAGCTCCCAGGAATGAATAGATGAGCCTCTTTCTCTACAATCCCAGCACTGGATTTTGTTATCTGTGTTTATCATTATTAATTTGATGGTTCTGAAGTAGGACCTCCTCAGAGGCCTTCTTTGCAGAGCCTGAAGATACTGGAGTTAGAGAAGAGGCCACACTCTTCCCAGGGAAAGAAATCATTAAACTGAGACCTGGGAACCTTTCTCACCATGGGATTTTGGACCAGGCATTTGAATTCTCTGTATCTTGGTGTGCGCCCAGTAGAAAGTATTTCTAAAAGGTTTTTATAATCCTGAGGGTCAGGAAGCTGATGCGGGCCAGAACGATCTAGGAGGACATCCAGATACAGCTGTCTTCTGCTTTTGGCTCCCCACTGTGGCTTTGATGAAGTCTCTTCCTTCTGCTCCTATTTCTAACCAGAAAGTAGGAACAAGCTTATTCTCTCATCTGCCATATAGGGAAATTGGGGTGATTAGTTAGGCTATTCTGGGCTATGTTTTGAATTCTTGAAGTATCTGTGTATAGTCAAACTCATAGAATCAGAGAGTGGAATAGTGGTTGCCAGGGGCTTGAGGGGGAAAGGGAAACGGGGAGTTGCTAATCAGTGGGCATAAAGTTTCAGTTATGCAAGAGGAATAAATTCTAGAGATCTGTACAACATTGTGCCTAGATTGAGTATTGTATTGTACGCTTAAAAATTTGTTAAGAGGATAGATCTCATGTTAAGTGTTCTTACCACAATAAAATAAAATTCAAACAAACAAGAAAACACCCAAGACCCGTGTAGACCATGGGATTAGGCCTGTCGCAGGTCAAATCATCTTCCCCAGGGCAGTGGCACTGCGTGGGGCATTTTTCCCACTGTGACTTAGCACACCAGTTCTCTTCTTCTAACTCTGACCCTGAGTTCAGTGGGACTCTTGTACTGAGCAGTGTGTGTCTGTTACTACATGGTGGAAAGATCCCTCAGCAGAGACTATAACCTCTGGGAGGTTCGGCTTGGCCAGGTGTTTAAAGGAGTCCTTGATGCTGCCACACCTGCTCCATGGACCAGGCAACATGAGGGCTAATGAGATAACGGGTTATTGTGCTGTAAGCCATATAGCACTGTGCAGAAATAAGGTGTGTGAGGATCCTACTTGGGACTCAGAGGCAAAGGCATGGAGTGTTTCTGCTTCATGTTGCTCCCTTGTATAGAGATTTGAAAAATAATCTTCACTTAAAGAGATAACTGCCCTATTACTTTCACTTGGTGATTCTCAGCTGGGGATGATTTTGTTCTCCAGGGTCCATGTGGCAGTATCTGCAGACATTTTTGGTTTTCACAACCAGGGGATGCCGCTGGCATCTAGTGAGTAGTGTCCAGGGATGCTGCTCAATATCCTCAAAGCACAGGACAGCCCCCGACAGCAAAGAATTGTGTGGTCTAACATATCAGTAGTGCCGAGATGGAAAAACCCTGCTTTAACCAAAGAGCCGGCAATTTTGGAAAGACCCATGTGGTTGGGCCCACTCTGCGGATGGCAGCTTTTATTTCTAGATTGTCCCTGTCCCTGAAAGTTTTGGCCTCATAACTTTCCCAGACATCCTTCCTTGATTTCTCCTCCTACCCTTTTGGATCTGTGACGTATTTTTGCAATTCTGAAAGGTTTCTGATTTCTGCTACCGTGTGCTGTTTGCTCCAAAATCCGGCTGAGCCCTCCTCCTTTCCCCACCCAGCCTCTCTGCAGTCCCCAGGAGAGGCTCGGGCTTGAGCCTCCCATCTGCTTTTGGAATGTTGATTTGCTTCCACACGTAACTCTGCCTGCCCTGCCCTGTGGTAACCTCACTGACTTTGCGGCTGTAGCCACAGAATCGGCAGAACATGAAAGGTATCAGCTGTGAATCCCATTTGCATGGTGGGATGGATAAGCACGGGCACTGCATTATCTAACAATCTCTGTTTCTCTTTCTCTTTCTCCCTCCCCCACCCCCCTCCTCTTCTCCGTCCCTTTCCTGGCAATTTTATCACCTTTTACCATGAACTTTCCTCCCACCCTCCCCTCCTTCGCATTCCCCTCCCCCACGTCCCACACCTGCCCTGGTGACCACACACATCGTGTTCACCTGTGACACGAGGCAGTTCTGACACTGTCTGCTCCCCCTGTAGTGCCAGGCTTCTGTTGCACAGTTGGAGTGGACTGGAAGTCTCTCACTACTCCGGCGTGCCTCCCCCTCACTACCGACTACTTCCCCGACCGCCAGGGCCTGCAGAACGACTACACGGAGGGCTGCTACGATCTCCTCCCGGAAGCGGACATGGACAGGTGGGTGTCAGAGGAGAGGCGCCCTGCTTTGTGAGGGGTCCGGGTATGTCCAAGTGTGCCTTAAAACACTGGATTTTCAAACTTGTTTCCTTTTATATTGAGGAAACTTTATAATGCAAGAACTGTTAATTTTTTCTTTAGAATTCTATTGACCTGCCTTCTTTAACCATTTGTCCTCATTGGTCCTTTCTCATGTTTTCTAATGTCGTCGTTCTGGGCACAGTAAATCTGATCTTTTCTGAGATTACCCGTTTGGGTATCAGATGACCTGCCTTCTTTTTCCATCTCTTTGAACTTACAATATTAGTTTTATGAACCACCATAGAATGGTTGTCAGGGCTGGCTTGTGGGTCTGAAGCAAAGGAGAGGATGGGGCTGTGGACTCTGAGTGTCACTCTGCTCTGGGCCAAGCATATCCCTGTGGACAATTGTCTGTTATTTCAGGAGGGACGAGGAGGGTGTGCAGATGACGGCCCAGCAGGTGTTTGAAGAGTTCATTTGCCAGCGTCTCATGCAGGGCTACCAAATCATAGTGCAGCCCAAGGCTCAGAAACCCAGCCCCGCCGTCCCGCCCCCCTTGAGCAGCAGCCCGCTCTATAGCCGAGGTGAGTTCTTCTCCTTGGACGTATATTTTTTCTTTTCTACTAAATTTGTGCAAGAAGATTCTCAAGATGGTAGAGAATAGATAAATTTAGGAGTAATTCTTTTTTTAACACAAAATTTTCTTTCTAAATTTTACTTCATATGAGGAATAAAGTCGCCACTGGGTGCAGATTTCTTAAAACTCTCTTTAATCTACACCTCTCCTTTTAAGGAAGAGGGTATGACCAAGTTCAGGAATGTTACAGCCTGTCTTGGGCAACACCTCAGAGTAGCAGGCAGCTGAGCCAGTACTGAGCTGTGGAAGTATGTAGTGACTATTCTAGACCCAGAAACCTGTATTTATTTCTAGCACAGTCCCTGACACACAGTAGGTTCTCAGCTGTTACCTAAACCTGAAGTTTATGTTTCTTTTTTTCTATTCTGGATTCATCTTGTTTGTCACTGAAGCTTAGTGACTTGAAGCAAGAATAGGTCATCTGTGAGTGGCAGAGACTAATAAGCGACAAAGACTCAGTGACGCCGATTGAGTTAGAGCCAGGCTCTGGAGAGCTCTTCTAAAATAAGTCAGGCGGGCCGGCTCCGTGGCTTAGCGGTTAAGTGCGTGCGCTCTGATGCTGGCGGCCCAGGTTCGGATCCCGGGCGCGCCCCGAGGCACCACTTCTCCGTCCAATGTGAGGCCGAGTCCCACGTACAGCAACTAGAAGGATGTGAACCTATGACATACAACTATCTACTGGGGCTTTGGGGGGAAAAACTGAATAAATAAAATCTTAAAATAAGTCAGGCAAAGAGAATTAAGTGTGGGTGCCTGGAATCAGAAAGCAGCGATCACTTCCTGGAACGATCAATGAGCAGCTGTTAGTCTCCTGCTTCCTCCCTGTAGCTAAAGAGACCCCCCACTCCCCTAATCACCTAGCTCAAAACCTCAGATCATCTTTGGCTCCATTAAAGCTCCTCTGGCCGGAGGATCATAGAATTGTGGACCTGTTAGAGGGAGCTTAATGGCCATCTGATCTAGGCCCCATTGTTTACGATGAAGCTCTGGACTCCTTATGAATTTTGAAAGCCCCTAGTGAAATTTATCATGTTGCCTTCTTTTCATATTCTAGACTCTACTAAATAGTAACCTTTCTGAGAGCTAGGACTATTTCAGCTTCATCTCTTTGTCCTCCACAATGGAAACCACTGTGCCTGGCTTACAATATAAATACATGAATTCATTCATTCACTCATTCAACAGTATTTTTGAAGCTCCTGCTCTGTGGGGGATTTATAGCCTAGTGGGGAAAAATAACATTAGTCAAACTATGAAATATAATTCCATGTTGTGATAAAGACTATGAAATAAAAGTCCAGGGGCTGTGAGAGTATTTAATACGGGACCTAATCTGGTCTGGAGGATCAAGGACAGCTTCCTTGAGAAGGTGATGTTTGAGCTGAGACCTGAAGTATATGCAGGAGTTATTAGGAGAAACAGATTGGGGGTGTAGGGCAGGAGGAGGAGGGAAGAGCATGCCAGGCAGAGGGATTGGTATGTGCAAAGGCCCTGTGGCAGGAGACATTGTGACACTTTCTGGGCACCAAAAAGGAGGCTCATGTGGTGGAGCACAGGGAGTAAGCCAGAGATGTGACCAGGGATGTCAGGAAACCCAGTCCTTACAGGACCACGTGAAGGATTTTGTTCTTTATCCCAAGAGTAGTGGAATGAATTTGTGTTTAATGTCAATGGCCCCGTCCAGGCTGCCTGCTTGCTTTTCTCTGGAATAGGTGATCAATGAACTTTAGTGGTCTGTAATTCCTTAGCGTCCAGTTCTATTCTGGCTGATTCACGAGCCTCGTGTCATGGCTAGTTGGCTGGAGGCTATTTACCTGACTGTACCCTTTCTGGCTATTTTTCTCCTTTAGTAAATTTAATCCCTTTTATTTCTGTAGTAACAGAAATGATACCAGTGTTATAATTGCTCGAAACGAGGCCATTATAAGTGAGCCTATGCTACTCATTGATCCCAAATTTTTTGACTACTGATTGTGAGCGGGACCCTGTTCCAGTAGTGAGTAGAACAGCATCAGCCCTGTGCTTGGAGTTTACAGTCTACTGGGGAGACAGACTTTAAACTAATAAACCACAAGTGTACATTTGATCACAGATTGTGAAGAGTGCTATGCTGGATAAAAACAGGAATAACTGCGATACACCTAATTTAGAATGAGGTATCAGGATACTGTGCAAGGTGCCCATGAGCATTATCCCAAGACATCGTCTTCCTGACTGCCAGCAGAGTGTTTGTTGCATGAAGGAAGGAATGCTGGGATGGAAGCAGGCCCTCTTTCTAGTTGCAGAAAGTGAGACTCGAAGAGATTTGGTACCCAAATCACACAGCTGGCAAATGAAATTGCTGGGGTTTAACCTGGGGTCCCCGGAGTCAAAGCCTAGCCTCTTATGTGCAACCTGCCTGGCACTCCCTCGGCATCATCTGGGAAATTTCTGCATTGACAGTGATGATCTTTTCAGCCTCTGTTGTCAGTTCTTCTCCTGACTGCTCCCATGCTCCCTGCCACTGTTTGACCAGCTGAACGAGGGGACTGTGTTTCACCTCTAGATCCAGGGATCTTGTCTTAGCTCAGTTGTTCGTCGAGGCACTATTTTTACTCTCTTGAAAGCTTGTCATTTTCTTAATTCGTCATTATTTTCTATGTTCAACTCAATTCAACTAATATTTTTTGAATACCTACTGTGGGCATGGCCCTGTATCAAGTGCCACTGAAAATATAAAGACAAATAAGATTTGGGCCTGGGCCTCCTGTAACTTTTAAGATTATGAGACATACACATAAGGGGCTACATTTAGGGTAGAATTCAGACTACTGATGGTGTCTGATAGCTTTCTGGAGGAAGTGGCATTTGAAACGGACCTTGAATGATCTGTAGTATTTTTTTGTGTGTGTGTGTGAGGAAGATCAGCCCTGAGCTAACATCCATGCTAATCCTCTTTTTGTGAGGAAGACCAGCTCTGAGCTAACATCTATTGCCAATCCTCCTCCTTTTTTCCCCCAAAGCCCCAGTAGACAGTTGTGTGTCATAGTTGCACATCCTGCTAGTTGCTGCATGTGGGACGCGGCCTCAGCATGGCCGGACAAGCGGTGCGTCGGTGCGCGCCCAGGATCTGAACCCAGGCCGCCAGTAGCAGAGCACGTGCACTTAATCGCTAAGCCATGGGGCTGGCCTGATCTATAGTATTTTATTTTATTTTTTATTTATTTATTTTTAATTTTTTCCCTAAGACCTTTTATTTATTTATTCATTTTATTTATTTATTTGTTTGGTTTTTTTTTTTTTGTGAGGAAGGTCAGCCCTGAGCTAACATGCGTGCTAATCCTCCTCTTTTTGCTAAGAAAGACCGGCTCTGAGCTAACGTCTATTGCCAATCCTCCTCCTTTTTTTCCCCCAAAGCCTCAGTAGATAGTTGTATGTCATGGTTGCACATCCTTCTAGTTGCTGTATGTGGGACGCGGCCTCAGCATGGCCGGAGAAGCAGTGCGTCAGTGCACACGCGGGATCTGAACCCGGGCCGCCAGTAGCGGTGCGCGCGCACTCAACCGCTAAGCCACGGGGCTGGCCCTGTAGTATTTTAATAGTGGTCCAGAAAGAGAAGGCAGAAGAAGCAACAGGAGCAAATGTTTGGAGAAGGAAATTACAACAAATAAATAAACGATCCTTTAAGACTGAAACGTGGTATAGCGGTTTGGATGTCGTGGGAGCTCAGGCCAGAAAGCTAGGTTGGCTGCCACCCTGGGGTGAGGACCTCAAATGCCAGAGTGGGCAGCCTGTGTTTTGGTGGAGCAGAGTTCCGTTTTAGTCCCACAGTTGTCTCTCAGCCTATTAACATCTACTCCAGAACTTTCCTTCTCAGAGGATGAGGCATGAGGCTCTTCAGCTTTGAGTGTGTCATCTAGGTGCTGTCAGCACCCCCAAGCTCTAACCTGTTGCTGGTTGGTTCAGTAACAGGAAAATCTTCAGGCCTTTTTGTTTTTATTTGACCAAGAATAACTCTTTTCTATGAAACTGCTCTTCAAAAGAAAGTGTTGTCTCTTTTATTCATTCTTTTCTGAATCTATATGGAAAAGAAGCAATTACTGTTAAGGGAATGACCTTCACCCAGGTGAAGGAAATGATTTTTTTTCTGTGTTAGGCCTTGTGTCCCGAAACCGCCCTGAGGAGGAGGACCAGTACTGGCTGAGTATGGGCAGAACTTTCCATAAAGTGACGCTGAAGGATAAGATGATCACAGTGACACGATACCTTCCCAAGTGAGTCCTTGGATATTTAAGGTTTTCAGCTACTGTCCTGAATTGCATCCACTTACTAAATTATGTTTATAACACATACTGTCCACATAACACATACTTCAAACTGAAGAGGTCGAGTGGCTGGTTTTCCTTTTGGAGTTACTGTTTTGCTGTCTAGGGTTATTTAGGGTTATAGCTTACCGACTTCCAAAAGGGATTTGATTCAGCTTGTAATGTTCAGCCTCATTTGTAAGAAGCTAATTACAAATAAGGAATGTAAGGATAGAAGAATGAGAAAGTTTAAGAAGATCTGAGAAATCTCATTACCAGTCCCTGGGATGAGTTGGTTACTGTGGTCGAGGGTTAAATGCCAAGGATGGTGCTAAGTGTATTGAGACAGAAAAGGTACAGGAGAATTAGGGGGGTTCTCTTTTGGACTTCTGGGCATGCTCTTTATTTTTCAGGTACCCTTATGAATCTGCCCAGATCCACTACACCTACAGCCTCTGCCCTTCCCACTCAGACTCGGAGTTCGTATCTTGTTGGGTGGAGTTCTCCCACGAGCGGCTGGAGGAGTACAAGTGGAATTACTTGGACCAGTATATCTGCTCTGCCGGCTCCGAGGACTTCAGGTCAGAGGGTGTGCTTTGCCTTTCTGTCATGCTGCCTTGGGTGTATCTGCGTTTTAACACTTCTGCCCTTTTTTCTGATTACAAAATGATGTCTGCTTTATAAGAAAATGGAAAAACAAAAGCACATCTGCATTGGGTTAAAAACTCAGTGATGAGATGGACATGGTGATGGTTGCACAACAATATCATTGAATTGCACACTTAAAAATTGTTAAAGTGGTAAATTTTATGTTACATGTATTTTACCACAAGAAAACAAAAACCAAAAGAACCCCTTTGGTGATGATGTGCTCTGTGGTGAAATATCAGTGCAGATCATGTTCTTAACATTTTCCTGACTACTTGTGGTGTCTCATTTTTAATTTTTATGTGTGATTTATAATTGTGATGATAAAGAGCCACCACTTCGTTGGGCCTGGGTGCACAGATGCATTCTGACGTCTCTAGAATATAAAGGAAAAGCAGCCTTCAAGTTCCTTCTTCAGAGCTTATGTTTAAATGAAGCTATGAGTTGTAGCTTCAGGTGAACATGTACTCATGGGGAGATGGACCCCCCCCAACACCAACTCCAGAAAGAGGGTTGGGATGGTATGTTCATTGGGAGTGCTTTTATTATCTACTTTTTCTCACCACCACCCCCTTTTTTCCCTTTGGTCCTCCATAGCTTAATCGAGTCTCTGAAGTTCTGGAGGACCCGCTTTCTACTCCTGCCAGCCTGTGTCACTGCCACCAAGCGCATCACGGAGGGGGAGGCCCACTGCGACATCTATGGGGACAGGCCCCGGGCAGATGAGGAGGAGTGGCAGCTCCTGGATGGCTTTATCCGCTTTGTGGAGGGCTTGAACCGGATCCGCAGGCGGCATCGTTCAGATCGCATGATGCGGGTGAGGGCTCCATGGGCCCTTTGGGGACTGTGCTTGGTCTGGGATGCAGGAACTGTCTCTTCCTATCTCAGAGGCCTCTTGCTGGCTGGTTTATTTACTCCACAACTGTCCAGCATTTATCTTAAATCTGAAACAGTCTGTTCTCTTCCAGTGCAGGGTGAAGGAGGGAGGGATAGGGTACACACAGCAACTGGGCAGTGTTCTGTGGCATAGGGCCACCCCTGCCTACCGGAGGACACAGCTCCTTCATGTGCTTCCAAAGTGGGACCTGGTGTGCAGTGCAGCAACTTAGGTGATGTGGTCCTGGTTTGCTGAGGAGAAACTCGCTCAAGAGAGTAACAGCAGCAATACTTGCTTACCCTTATATTACTTTTAGAGTTTCCAGCACCCTTGGACATTCATTCAACCACACACTACCCACTGAGGACATTGAGGCTCATGGGGGTAATGGGGTATGTCTGAGGACACCCAGCTAGTAAAGGGCAGATCTCAGATTCAGCATGGTTGTGTGTGTGTGCGTATAGGTCTAAGAATTTTAACAAATGTGTGGATTCATGTCACCACCACTACCACCACAATCAGTATACAGAAGAGTTTCCATCACTCAAAACAACTCCCTCATGCTACCCTTTATAGTCACTCTCTCCCCTGTCTCTCACCCCTGGCAGCCACTAGTCTGTTCTCCATCACTAGGCTTTTGTCTTTTCCAAATGTCACATAAATGGAACCATATGATATGTAACTTTTTGAGGCTGCCTTCTTCACTCAGCATAATGCCTTTGGGATTCATCCAACTTGTCACTTGGATCAACAGTTCATTCCTTTTAATTGCTGAGTAGTGCTCCATCATCAGCTGTGTTTTTATTTTTTGTTTTTAACCTCAAGTTCAATGTTGTTTAACCCACACCAGCTGCCTTTTGTACACAGCATCACTTATGATTAGAAACATTTCCAGGGGAGCTTATGGAGTGGAAAGAACCTTGGTTTTGAAGTCAGGCAACTGGAATTTGAATTCCAGCTCCACTGGGATTTGATATAAGTTATTTAACTTCTTTGAGACCCAGTTTCTTTTTCTGTAAATCAAGTATAACATTATTTACTTCCTAGACCGATTGTGAGAGTAAAATGGGATGATTTGCATAAACCATCTCAAAGAAGCAGTTTGTTTTGAGTCCAGCAGGCACTTGGGACCTTCAGTTCAAGGGAAAAGCAGTTTTCTGGCATTTACTGAATACTGAGAACCTGTGTTCCTGGACTCTGTTGATTGGATTCCCAAGGCCTGAAGGCAGCAGATGGAGCAGCCTGCTCGGGGGCGTGAGTGGCGTCTACTGAGGGAGCCCGCTCAGGCTGATGGCCTGGTCTCCTCTTCTCTGCTTCAGAAAGGGACCACCATGAAAGGCTTGCAAATGACTGGCCCCATTTCCACGCACTCGCTCGAGTCAACCGGCCCCCCGGTTGGGAAGAAGGGAACCTCAGCTCTGTCTGCCCTGTTGGAGATGGAGGCCAGTCAGAAGTAAGTGCCCGGCTGGAGACAGATTCATCCCCACCCTACAGGCCCCTACAGGCACCTTTCAGTGCCCTACTCTTGTGAGTGGGATGAAATATGATTTCTATTTGCAAGGAGCCTATAATTTACAAAATACACATATGAGAAGAAAGCTAGGTTAATAATCTGGTAAGTATCGAATAATGTGACATAGGTCAGAAGTTATAAACTTGCAGTCTGGGCTTAATTTGAACTAAAGATAATTTGGCCCACAAAGTGGTTTTTTTGTTTGTTTTGTTTTTTTAATAAACTTTATTTTTAGAACGGTTTTAGATTCAAAGCAAAATTGAGTGGAAGGTACAGACATTTCCCATATACCTCCTGTCCCCACACATGCATAGCCTCCCCCATTACTGACATCCTCCACCAGAGTGGTACATTTGCTACAACTGATGAACCTGTGTTGACACATCCTAATCACCCAAAGTCTGTAGTTAATTTACATCAAGTTTCATTCTTGGTGTTGTATATTCTATGAGTTTAGACAAATTTATGACATGTAGCCATCATTACAGAGTAGTTTCACTGCCCTAAAAACACAAAATATTTTAAAAATATTTGAGCCAAATTTTTTCAGTTTGAAGATTTCCTATAAAATCTGGATTTTATATGATTTCTTGTGTGGAAAAATATATAATGTACATAAAATGTGCATGATTGTATAATACATAAAACAATATAGTATAGATAATATGTAAAATCCAACTTTGTTTGAAATAGTGGAGGCTCAGTTAACATTGGGTCCACATTCACACCCAGCCATGGGGGGCTGGCACTTTAGAATGGGCATGTGCCCTCTGGTTTCCTGTGCCCTCTGGTCTTGGACTTGTCCTGCACCCTCAGTCGTCTCCTTGACCAGCTTCTCTAACATTTGAGTGTGTGGTCCCTCTATAAACAGTAAGTGCTACAATTCTCAGGACACCTCTTGCTTGAGACGGCAGGGACAGTCACAGGAGGTAGGATTACGTTGGCCTTGTGAGAAGGGAAGCATTTATACAGGGAAGAGGTGGGAAAGAGGAGAAAACATTGCCGTGTGCAGGCAGGACATGCTCTAGGGAGCCTTCCTTGCCCCCTTCATTCTCGCAGCCAGATCAGGTCCCCTGTGTTTCTCAGCATCATGGGCCTGCACCCAGTACTCTGCTGAGGGCCGCATTGGTGGTTTACTCATCTTCTCCCTGACTTGCCTGTGCTCGGCAGGCAGAGGCTGTGGGTTGTGCCTGGCACATAGGAGGTGCACAATAGCTGGGAATGACTGAGGAAGGGAGGCTGAGGGTCCCTGAACACGTGTTAGGGGAGGCAAGACCTTGTCTGTCTGGTGTGAGGGTTCGTGTAGGGCTCAGTGGGAGCCTACATACATTAGGCTTTCAGAAAGTAAAGTCAAGTGAGCCTGAGGCATGGCGGGAAAGGCAGCAAAGACAGCGTAGGAAGTGGATTCCAGGCTATCCTTACGTGTTCTCATAAGAAGAGTGATCCTTTGAAAGCTTTTTTATTTTAATGGAAATTTTCAGATAGATAAAAATGTAGACTGGTATAATAAATCCCTGTTTACCCATCACCCAGCTTCAGTGATTATCAGCTCGTGGCGATGTTTCATTTATATCCCACTTGCTCTCACCATCCTTTTTATGTTTTATTAAATCCCAGACATCATATCACTTCATCTATAATATTTCAGTACATATCTCTGAAAGATAAGTACTCTTTTTTTTAAAAAAGAGTAATACCATCATTTACCTAAAAAGTTACAGCAATTTCTTAATATCATGAACTTTCCATTCAGTGTCTTTGGCCAAAGGGGTGTTTTCGGAGATGAGCCCCATGCATAGGAAGGCCTGGTGGATGGGCCTCAGGAGGCAGAGATCTGTTGGCAGGCTCTCACCAGTTCAGGCAAGAGGCGACGGAGGCTGGGTGGAGGGTGATGATGATGTGGAAAAGAAGGGATGCAGGGAGAGAAGTGAAGAACATAGTGGGGTGACTGGGGGGCAAATGAGAGGAGGAAGCTGGGGTAGGTGGGGCTTGTTACTGAGGGCACTTGGTCCTCTTCGGTAAATATCTTCACTGGACTGAGAAAGACCCCAGAACTCTGCCTGGCAGGTTCTCCCTATAATTAATCACAAACCTTTCCTGCTGGAAAAAAGAACAAGGGACATATGTTGCTGGGAGGGGTGTGAAGCTGGGGGTGGGGAAATCTTATTTTAATTTGTCAGTGAGTCATTGTTTAGTACTTTCCAAGGAGGCTCTTTCTGCTCAGACTGGAAGAGGAAGGATAGCTTGGGGTGGTAGTGTCCCCCAGGGTGAGGGGTGAGACTCTGAGCTAGCCCCATAGCAGGAGGCAGGACAGAGAGACCTGAGATTTATTCCCTCCTCAGAAGACTGCTCCTGGGTGACATGGTATGTTTTCTCAATGCTGAAGGTAGAACAGAAGGAGCCAGACTTTTATATGTTTGCTCACACAGAACTTTTTATTTGTGTGCTTTTCTTTTTCTTTTGCTGCACCAAGCAGATTTAATTTTATTTATTATGAAAAGCAATGTTATAGCAATACGAAAAAGAATTTTAAAAATTTCATCTATAGTCCTGCCATCTTACCATAACTGTGTTTATGTCTTCCAGTTCTCTTCCAGTCTTCATCTGTAGGCCTGTACGTTTAGTCAAGCTCTCCTGGAAGATAGAGTCCCCTGGAATCTCGGCCCTATTCTGGTTAACAGCGTGGCTGTGAGCAGTCTGGGCAGCAGGTGCCGGTCAGCAGGCTTCGCTGTTCCTCTTAAATTTTTTTTTTTTAATTTTATTTATTTATTTTTTTCCCCCAAAGCCCCAGTAGATAGTTGTATGTCATAGATGCACATCCTTCTAGTTGCTGTACGTGGGATGCGGCCTCAGCTTGGCCGGAGAAGCGGCGCGTCAGTGCGGGCCCGGGATCCGAACCCGGGCCGCCAGCAGCGGAACGCGCACACCCAACCGCTAAGCCACGGGGCCGGCCCTGCTGCTCCTCTTAGATGAGCATGACCTGGTGACAGCTGAGTCAGAGCAGAAAGAGAGACCCCAAATGGCAATTGTCACTGCCTCTATGGAAGCTTGGTTGGCGACCCCCTCTCTGCAGAAAGCAGTGTGCTCTCATGTATACATGTTCTCACATATACATGTATACAATATAACTAGTCATTTTGTGGCAGTCCCCTCCCCCTGAGCCGTTAACCAAGGAGCCTCCAAGGGCAAGGACAGGGTCTTACTCGGCTCTGAATCCCTGATTCCTGGTCCACGGGTCAACACATAGAAGGCAGCTCAGTAAATGGGGATTGTCATGTACATCAGACGATGCTGAGGGGACGCTAAAGGGTAACCAAGGCTTCCTGCCACTGCTCTCCCTGTCGTGGCCTGCCGCTGCAGCCTTCAGGAAGTGCAAGAGAATGTCACTGTGTTTTTGTGGATGAGGCTCTAAGGAAAACACACTGTGATGTGGTAGAGAGAATGTGTGGTGTAAGTGGATAAGGGAAAGAAGCAGTGTTTATGCTGCTTTTCCAATATGAATTAGACCTCAGAGCAGTCAAGTGAGTGGTGTGGGGGAAGTTTGTCTTTTTTCAACATTCCAGCTAATAGGTGCAGAAGGAGTGCTAGAATATTACCATGTGTGGTCTCTAATGAACTAATGGCTCTAGCAGAGATCGTCAGTGGCAACAAACATCACCAGAGACCGCCAGACATTATGGGCCTCCAGACAGAAGTACACAGCACACGTAGGAAGAATTCTTGCCCGAAATGGAACCTAAATCTGCTCAAACATTTAGATATGACTTCAAGTTCTCAGGAAGTACACGGCACAGAGGAACATGATAAACAATAAAAGGATATGACCAGCACATCCAGACTGTAAATTTATAGGACAAAGGAACTACTTTCTTAATAAAATAAATTGCAAGGATAAGGAGAGAAGAAAAGGAACTTATAGCTTAAAAGAGACTTAAGAGACATAACTTATTGCAGTGTAGGGACTTGAATCCTGTTTTGAACAAACTAAAAAAAACATTTTGGACACAATTGGGGAAATATTTGACATTAGGAAGTTTAAAAAAAATGTAAATGTGATGGAATTGTGGTTATGTTTTTTTTTTTTGGTGAGGCTGGGCTAACATCTGTTGCCAATCTTCTGCTTTTTCCTGAGGAGGACTAGCCCTGAGCTAACATCCGTGCCCATCTTCCTCTGTTTTTGTATGTGGGACGCCACCACAGCCCAGCTTGATAAGTGATGCATAGGTCCGCGCCCGGGGTCCGAACCTGGGAACCCTGGGCCGCTGAAGCAGAGCGTGCAAACTTAACCACTACACCACCGGGCCAGCCCCTGGTTATGTTTTTGTTTTTAAGTTATTTTCTTTTAGAGATACAATATATACTGAGGTTTTTATGGATGAAATAATATCATGTGTGTTTTGCTTCAAAAAATTGGGGTGGGTAGGTAAGGGGTATAGATGAAACAAGATAAGCTCCAAGTAAATAATTTTGGGGGCTGGGTATGTAGAGGTTCATTATAATATGCTCTTTATTTTTGTATAGGTTTGAAAATTTTCCATAATAAAAACTAAAAAGGGAGAGTGTAACAGGTTACTATGGAAACCAATTTTTAATCTCTGGTATGAGATTACTTCACAATCCATAACAAACATGTCGGGATTTAAGACCAGAGAAATGTCACAGATTGGGTTCCTGGGAAATCAGACTGAGACAGAGTTTAACATGTAGGATGTTTATTAAGGAGAGTCCTTGGGCTCAACTCCTGTGGGAGGGAGGAGAAAGAAGCAGGAGTGGACTGGGAGAAGCTGAGATGTAGTGCAGGCCCAGTGACAGCCTCTGGCCACCTCACTTGAGCTCTGGAGCTAGAACAGCCTTCAGAGATGAGCCGGGTTAGACCAACATGTCCAGACCTTTGCGCCCCCTCGTCAATCATTTATTGTCTGTGGGCAGCCCGGGGAGGGGCGAGAGCTTGAACGAGGCTGCTTGGCAGCTGGGGTTGTCCCTGAAGGTCTGACAGCTGAGCTGCCTGGACAATACGCCCAGCTCCTCTGGCAACAAGGCCACGGCAGAGGGATCCGGGCAGCACCTTGCAGTGTCCACTGAAGGAAGTATATGTTATAATAATAATGAAGCATTTAAGTCTATAATGTGAGCCTTCTGAAACTTACCAAATAAAGATTCAATGATATATTAAAATAATCTAATTTGAGGGTACATTTAAGTTATAATAGTTCAAGGTTATTTTTAGTATGGAAAAAAATTAGGAAAATGTAAACATGAAAATATGCTTTTATGTACATCGGAACCAAGATGGAATGAGAGGTCGTAAGAAAACATAGTTGTCTTGTGTTACAAGATAACGTCTGTTAGATTTGTGTGGGTTTTTTTTTTGAGTGGGTAGAAGGATATAAATATGTACATTTGAAAGATTAACATATAAACCTTCAAAATGTGTAGAGTCAACATGTTTCACCCTATCTAGTTTATGCTGCATGTTAACATAGCCTTAATTTTCATAATATGCTTCTGCTAGTATATTCAATAAAAACTGAGAAAAAAATCTTTCTCAGAGGATTAAAAAAATGATGTTCATGGATGGAGTCACTCAGACCATGTCACTTGCCTTTTCAAAGTAATGCGTAAGCACCAGCTGCTGCCAAGATGCTTTTTAAATTGGGCTGTTTTCTGATGTACCAAGGAGGTCTGGTAATTATGCAGGACAATGAATGAAATTAAGGCTATCATGTAGGGCTTGAAGGAGAAAGAAAGCATAAGTGTGTGTTTTGAAGATGACAACAACAGAGCTGTCTTCATTAAATCTTGGCTAACGTGGGGCCTTCACTGGCAGCTCTGAGCAAGCTACAGTCATGTGTCTTTCCTCCTTTCAGGTGCCTAGGAGAACAGCAGGCAGCTGTGCATGGTGGCAAGAGCTCCGCCCAGCCAGCCGAGAGCAGCAGCGTTGCCATGACTCCCACCTACGTGGACAGCCCACGAAAGGTAAAGGAGGCCCCTCCAGCAGAGAGCTGTCATGTACTCTCAGAGACCCGACGTGGAGGGTAAAATAAATAGCCGTTCGAATCCAGGATTGAATGTGCTGAGCATTTGGATAATTTCTACCCTGAACCCTTTTAAGCATTACTCTTTTTCTTGAGGAACTTTCCTGCTCACAGTTGTAAGGAAGCTAAGTGCTAGATCAATGCAGATATAAAATAGTCAAGCTAAACTATATTGGTCAAGGCCCAGGATCTGGCTTGAGCTTTGAAATTGGCTGTCTGGTCTTCCTTCAGCCACAACTTTGGCTCTCCAGGAGGGAGATAGAGAGCTACTGAAGCAGCTGCCGTGAGAGCCCACTCTTTGATAATGAAATTCCCATCAATTTTCTTAGCTCCTGAGAAATGCAGTCAAACAGGAGCATCCTAGGGGGAAAAAACGAAACCTGAGGCTTTGGGCGTCTATACAAAAAAGCAAGTGCAGTAGAGGGGTAGGGAACCCCTTAGGTCAGGCTTTTTATGTGAAGACCACTAGACTTGGCTCTGTGGACTCCTTCTCCTGGGAAATTCAGAATCTGAGTGATTCCCTGTGAGAATCCCACACATTCTGATGTGGGAGGGGGAGCTGACTGTACGTTCTCTTATCTGGTCTCTATCACTAGGAGATGAAGGAGACTCATCTCTTAGTGATGTATTTTATTTTTCAGAATTGTGGTCAACTTGTATATCCATCTATATATTTCTTTATTTTACTTCCATATCATGAAAATTTTCCTATGTCATTAAATATTTTTCAAAAGCATGGTTTTTAAAAATAACTAATATTTCACTATATGGATAGACTTTGATTTATAACTTACTTTTTTGTTAAAAATGTAGACAGTGTCTGACTTTTAAAAGTAATTTTTGATAATTCTATAAATTTTTATAATTATTCTACAACATAGGATAATTATCACAATTATAAAATCGTAAACAACATCCTTGCACATAGTTACTTGACCACATCTCTGATTATTTCTTTTTTGTTTTTTAAAGATTTTATTTATTTATTTATTTTTTTTCCCCTTAAAGCCCCAGTAGATAGTTGTATGTCATAGCTGCACATCCTTCTAGTTGCTGTATGTGGGACGCGGCCTCAGCATGGCCGGAGAAGCGATGTGTTGGTGCACGCCCGGGATCCGAACCCGGGCCGCCAGCAACGGAGTGCGCGCACTTAACCGCTAAGCCACGGGGCCGGCCCATGATTATTTCTTTAGGATAAATTGCTAGAATTAGACAACTAGAATGGAGGGATTAAAATCTGAGAGAAAGTATCAACTGAGGCTAGGCAGCTTGTATAATCTACAGACCGGAGGTTGGCAAACCTAAATAAATAATTTAGGATTTGTGGGCCGAGAGGTGAGATGAAGGCTGTTGTGTAGGGACTTCCATAACCACTTAACATTTTAAAAACCACTCAGCTCACAGGCTATAAAAGACCAGCAACTGGATTTGGCCTGCAGGCTGTATAGTTCGCTGACCCACCTCTAGGCAGTGACTTTAGGTACAGTCCCAAGGATAGTCTGTGCATAAGGAATGATCTGTTGGTCAAGGAAGAGTCTTTTCATCTGTCCTCACTCACATGTACACAAATCTTAGCAGCGTTAGCACCTCTGCTTCTGTATGTTCTGGCAGAGAAGGACATGAATGGAACAATGAGAATACATAAGTACCTTTTGTGCTGTCCACTAGCTTTTATCTCAACTCATTGCTATCTTTGAGGATTAGAAACAGTCCTACGGACAGGACTGAGAAGTAGAGAAATTATAGAGCCACAAGCATCAAGGTTAAAATGTGCCAATGGCCAAATAGTAGATTGCTGTTTAGAACACTCTCCTGATCTTCCAACTGAACACTAAAATCCACATGGATGGCCATTAGCTGTGTCGGATGTAGATTCCCAAGTAGTTGAGGAGAAGCAAAGCTGTTATGAGATGGCCAAAGTGAAGGGCCCTGGCTGACATACTCAAAAGTGCCAGACAGTGTCTCCGGTTAGCATCTGTCTTGGGATCCTTGGAGGGTTACTTGAATTTGCATCTCCATAGCCACACGTTTCCATGGCTTGTTGTGGAGTTTGCGGCACCTTATGAGAAGTGGCAGCAGTATTGATAAAATGGACACCCAAATATTTCAGTGATTCTATTTTCAGAGTTAAAGACAAATTGTAGGAAAGCAGAGACCTTCAAATGTATCAAGTGCCATTTCTGAATTTCAGTGATAATAAAGCCTAAAAAGTAAAAAGATTTTGAAGGGACAAGAAGACACTTCTTGACCTTAAGAAAGATTGAATTTTTGTTTCAAATACGTGGTAACTGAAACCCTACAAGAATAGGGTGGGGAGGGGAGACAGCTTCAGGAAGCCCCCCTCAATGAATGCATATATGTCTGACATTATAAATGTCTGAGTTTCTTAGTGATTTTGTTACACAACCCATGGAAGAGAAGGTATTGCTGCTTCTGTATCCCTTCTTTGCTCAGAAAATTAAGCAAGAACTTTTCCTGCATTGAATCCTCTTCTTCCATCTGGCTGCCATGTTTAGTAACAGGCGTAAATGAAAACCTCAAGCCTCTGTGTCTCTCTCCAAGAGGGCTGCTGGTCACCCAGCCAGGTGGGACGCCAGGATGCTCCCACTGAAGCCTCCCCACACCCCCAAACTGCTCTGCGGCCTTTTCCTCTTCCTTGACATAGGTCTCAAGGAAGTTCAGAGCTATGTGGGAGAGTGCAAGCATCCAAGCCAGACTCTGATGAGACCTGAGGGAGCTTGGGTACACCTTCTAACCCAGATGCTCCCACGTGGACAGGATATTCTGCCCAAGAAGGTGTGAGTTCCTGCTAATGCTTTGCATTTGGATGTTGTCTTCCTGGGTGGATCTCGCTCTCTCTCTCTCTTTTTTTTTCCATTACCCTCATGTGCCCTTGTTTCTTTCCTTCCCTCCTTGTTTTTCTTTTTATTTTTTTCTTTCATACCCCTCTCCTTCCCCTGATGGTTCTCCACTGGTCCAATTCCGTTCCTTCACTCCCTTGCACCTGCTGCTGCTGCTGCTGCTTCCTCCTCTGACTTCAGGACGGGGCCTTCTTTATGGAGTTTGTCCGCAGCCCGCGCACAGCATCATCTGCCTTCTACCCGCAGGTCAGTCAAACTCCAAGGCTCCGAGGCTCGTGCATGCTTGTTCTGTCAGCAGAAGGCCTCTGCTAGGCTCTGAACAGATGGAATTGGGCTGAAACTGAGTTTGAGGGGCAGTTGAAATTGAATTTGGTCTCAGAGGTCTGCATTCTCATCCGTGTTGTTGGTGGTAGCAAAGGGGGATGGAAGAGGTTAATGTAAGAGAACAAATGATCGCCTCAGTGTTGACTCACATTTTTCCTGTCTCAAATAGTTGCCACTGGTTCTCTGCACATTGCAGCATCTTCCCTATTAGGTGTTTTTGTCCATATAAACATCATGAAATATGCTTACTTAAAGACTGAACACTTATTTTTTTCCTTCCAGTACAACCAGATAAATTTATAACAGTGTGGCAGGAAGTGGTGAACAACGGAGCAAACATTTATTAATAGGGATGTGCTTTGTCATAGGCTAATGGTCTGTGACCCTGGGCAGCTCGTCCAGCTCTGGAAATCCCTTAACTCATTTGTCAAGTAAAGGGTTTGGACCAGATCTCCAGGGCCATCCAAGCCTTAAAGTGCTTAAATTACTGTGTGCCATGCACATAGTTTTATGTCATTTTATTCTCACAATATAACCTATGAGTTAAGTAGAAGTTTTATCCCAATTTTACAAATGGAGAAATTGAGGGACAAAAAAAATCCAGGACCAATCGGCTTGACTCGTGACCACCTTCTCAGTAATTAGCATTAGTAATTACTGTTCTGACAGGTCCTAGGTGAGGAAAAACTGGGTTCCCTGCCCTTTATCAAGGCCCCTAAGTACATGAAATTGACTAAGTTAACAGAGATTTGAAAGAGTTGAGAGGGTTTATGCAGAGCAGGGCAGGCTAAGGAGGATGGGATTTGGGGGGGTTCAAGGGCAAAGGTTAAGGAACCCTTATTTGATAGAAGTCAGAAAACCAACAGTGACTGAGTACCTCCTCTGATAGCGACTGTGCAACGGCTTTTGCAAACATGATCTTCACAACAGTCTATGAGGTACAGGTATTATCATCCCATTTTCCAGATGAGGAAACTGAGATTTAAAGACGTTACCTGGTCAAAGGGCACACAACTAGGGAGTGGCCAAGCCCCTGCACCATCCTGCCCACTGTGCTGGGAGGAAAAGAGGTCAGTTAACACTGAAGTCTTCCCTTTCTTAGGAGGCTGAAGAGTGCCGCCCCGTCTGTGCAGGTCTTCAGAGATCTGCGTCTGCCTCTTCCCCGTGAGCTGTGTGACCCTGTGCAAATCCCTGACAGGACCTCTGAGTCCTAATCCAGGAATCTCTGATCTCTGAGTGTGAGAGGCACACTGCATTTTTGGTTTAAAACAGACTCGGGTTAGATTTTTTAACCTTTTACATTCTAACAAAAGACCTTCTTGTGAAAAGTTTTGGGCTTAGATTCGAACTGAACATAAGGAAAGTCAACAGAACTGGAAGAAGAGAATTGTTTTGTAAATCCTATGGTAGTCCACACAGCTTCACATCGTGGAATTCGCTGGTAGAATAAAAGTGGATGAGTTCCCTGCCATTGGAAATAGCAAATAGAGATGAGACATTAGGAGAGGCACATGAATAAAGTTTATATTACCCACCAGGTAATATTACCAGGTGTGTTTAAAAAAATGATCTCTACTCATGTCAGATATAGTAAGGGAGCTCTCTATAGTTATACAAAATTAAATTGCACTTAATTTTTTTTATTATATATTGTATTAAAATATACATAACATAAAACTTGCTTTGTTTTCTAACACGCTACATGGAGAGTGGAGAGGGGTCAGTGGAGTCGGATGGCTCCTTTCAGATCTTGGCTTCAGCACTTTACCAGGGAGCTGCTGTAGGCAGGTTAATTGACCTCTTCATTTGTAAGGAATGAGGAACTCAGTGTTCTCATTTGTAAAAGGAAATAAAGATAACTTCCTTGTAGGATTGTTTTGAGGATTAGAAATAATAGATGTTTTTCAACAAATTTCAAGGGAATGAAATCAAGTGGAGCATATGTGCCATTAAGTTACATGTCAATGATACAAAGATAACTAGAAAAGTCCCTATGTATTTGGAAATTAAGTAACACACTTCTTGTAATGCATGAGCCAGGAATAGTGTCTGTAAAACAGCTAGCATCGTGCTTGGTGCCTCGTGGCCACACAGTAAATACCAGCTGTGATTAGGATTAGGATTACTCTGATGCCGGGTTTCAATGTCAGTTTTGCACATCTGTTTACAAGTGCCTACTCCCTATTCCTTCCGCCTCTGCTCTCCACCAGGGACAGAAAGTACAAAGAGTGTGTAGTGAGCTCCTTAAGAGAAAGGGGCTACTTACTAAAAGACTGTCGGAGTGTAGGCTCTGGTGTCAGGCTGCCTGCCACCCGTGACTGGTTGTGAGTCTTTCGGCAACTGCAGTAACCTCTCTGAACCTTGGGTTTCTCATCTGTAGAAAGGGACTAATAATTGTGTTCTCCTTATAGGGTTGCTGTGAGAGCGAAATGAGATGAAGCATCTTTGTGGTTAGCTCAGACCCTGGCATATAGTAAATTCTCCATACATGTATCTGGGTGTGGAAGAGGGAGAGAAAAGAGTGGAGGGAGAGGGGGAAGATCGGGTGGGGGACACGCTAGTGAACGAGCTTGATGGGGCCAGTCAGATCTTTTCTCTTGAGTGTGTGTGTAAAAATGGGCCTAGACTAGGTGACTTCTCCTATCCATTTATCTCTTAAATTCTGAGATGACCCTGTTGGACCTTGAAAAGTAAGTCCTCCAGCTCTGGCTGTGTCGCAAAGGTGTTGCCTGTGGTTTTAGTCTCTCAGAACAGCTTTCTGTTCTGAGAAGGGGTTCCTGTTGGCCAAGGGGAAGGGAGGCATCACTCTAGACTCTGATTCTGCTAAGAGAAGGAAGTTCTGTAAAATTAAAACAGACAGCAGTGCCCCGAGGGTTCCAGGTAACAGGGCTGTGCACCAGTTTTGGAGATGGTTCTTTGTGCCATTCATCATTCTAACGATAATGAACGTGTCACTATCTGTCTGATAACCAGAACAGAGTTACACAGTTTTCCTCTCCGTATCCTGCTCTCTGGAAATTGATTTTTGTCATCACAAACTTACATAAGAATTTGGAGGGCATGAGAAACACTTGGTAATGGGATTTTCCTTGGAAGTCAGCCTCATGATATCTTTGGTCTGCAGTTTGGAGCCTGAAGGAACATTATGGTCAAGGAGATAGGCTCCTGCCACATGAGGCTTGAGCCAGTGTTAGGATCTCTTCCCTCCCCCTTCACCTCCCATCCCCTGACCCCCCCAGCAGTTACTCTCACAAGGAGGCTTGGCTCTCAGCAGCTCAGCCCGGCATTTCTCCTTGGATTAGCTTTGTAAATGTGTCTGGAGTCGTCTGCTTCTCTCCATCACTTCCATCACCACTGCCACACCCCCCAGTCCGAGAGACTCACCTTGATCCTGTGGTAGCCTCCAGCGTGGTGTCCTTGCTTCCATCATGGCCCTCTCCAGTCTGCTTCCCAGCCTGCATCCAGGGTTTACCTTTTGAAATGAAAATCTGATTGTGTCACCCCTAATTAAACCTTTCCATGGTATATTAGCTCAGGCTGTTATAACAAAATACCATAGACGGGGGGTGACTTAAACAACACATTTACTGGGGCCAGCGGTTTAGTGTGCTCCACTTTGGCAGCCTGGGTTCGGTTCCCAGGCGTGGACCTACACCACTCATCGGCGGCCATGTTGTGGCGGTGACCCACATACAAAATAGAGGAAGACTGGCACAGATGTTAGCTCAGGGCAAATCTTCCTCAGGAAAAAAAAAAAAAGAGTTATTTCTAATAAGAATACATGTTAAAAAAAAAAGCTCAACACATTTACTTCTCACAGTTCTGGAGGCTGAGAAGTCCAAGATCAAGGTGCTGGCACATTTAGTTCCTTGTAAAGACTTTCTTCCTGGCTTGCAGTTGGCTGCCTTCTCACTGTGTGCTCACATGACAGAGATAAAGAGCTCTGGTGTCTTTTCCTGTTCTTATAAGGGCACTAATCCCATCATGGGGGCTTCACCCTTGTGACCTCATCTAAACCTAACTTGCCCTCAGAGGCTCCACCTCCAAGTACCATCACGCTGGGTGTTAGGACTTCAACGTGTGAATTTGGGAGACACACATTCAGTCTGTAGCACATGGCTTTAGGATAAAGGCCAAAATCGGTATGATGACCTGAAAGGCCCCACATGATTGAGGCCCTGCCTCTCTTTCCAGTTTCATCTTCTGCCATCCTCTTCTTCACTCTTGCACTCCATCCGCACGGGCCTTTTTCCAGACCTCTGTAGACACCGGGTTTCCTGCCGCCATGCCTTGACACGTGCTGTTCCCTCTGGTAGTACCTAGTTAGTTCCTACTCATCTAGTCAAATCCCACGTCATGAACTTGCATAACTCCAGTGCGTCTCCTTTCATCACTTCTCATGGTTCTGCTTTTGCATTTGTATGACTGTGATTTAATTAATGCCTATCTTCCCCACGAAACTCTAAGCTTCGAGAGGGCAGCTGCTGTGTCTGTGTTGCTCACGATTGGTTCTTCAGCACCTAGCCTGGCACTTAGGAGGTGCTCAGTAAGTACTGCCTTGGAGATACTGGTAGGGGAGACAGACACAAAAAAATTTATTTAAACAATGGAGCCTCTTTTTCCCAGTGATAATTTATGCCAACCCCGAACTATAACCCAATAAACATGGCACCATTCTGGCTTAAGTTTATGGTGGGGAGAGGGAGGCTCACAGCCCCGGGCAGTTGCACCCTGTGATGGCCCCAGAGATGCCACCACAGACCCCCAGCATTCTGCAGAATGCACTTTGGGGCCACGGCTGTTAGGGCAGTAGTTTTCAGTGTGTTCGTGGGAGCATGGAAGGAGTTTCCATGGGAGTCAGAGGCAATGTGACAGAAAGTGGACTTTTTTACCTTTGATCTGTTTTCTTTCTTTGGAGACACGAATGAACAAAAGGCCCATATTCCCAGGTGCTCAGTTCCCCCAGAGGACCCCAGGGACACACTAATGAACCTTTGCCCTAACTAAACCTTCTGCTGTCAGGTTCCTATCTGAGGTCTATGTACAAGACTTCTGCAAGGAGCATGGCAGTTCACCTGAAGGACGTTCAGTCCCTTCCCAACTCCTGAAAACATGTTCAGCCTTGCTATATTTTTAAATTTTTGGATTGGTTGGAAATATTTAAAAATCAGATTTCACACAAAAATCCAGGTTTCTGTCTTGTGTTGTAAAATAACCTAGACACTGGGCCTGGGTTCCTGCCTGGCCATAGTCCCATGGCCACGGAGCAGCCTGTGGCCTTTCCTTTTTTTGTTGTTAATACTCAGGCTAATATATATCTACGGCCCCTGTACACATTTTTTGTTTGCAGTCTTTGCTCTAGAACAGTGTTGCCCCATAAGACTTTGTGCCATGATGGAAATGTTCTATATCTACACTGTCCAACACAGTAGCCACTAGTCACACATGGCTTCTGAGCATTTGAAAAGTAGCTGATGCGACTGAGGAACTGAATTTTACATTTTATTTTAATTATATTTAAATAGCCACATACAGCTAATAGTTACTGTATTGCATGGCACAGCTCTAAGCATTTAAAATGTTATTGTTCAAGTGCTTATTTAGACTCTAGAATTTCACACTTTTCCTACCCTTGTTTTCTCATACTTTTTCTAACCTTGTTTACTGGATTTTCTCAAAAATTTATTTTATCTTATTATATGTCTATTAATTGGTAGCTTCATCTTTTTTGGAGTGATGTGAAATATAAAAATGTAAATTACCATTCAGAATGATGGCTTAGGATGGACATGTGGAGGAAGTGAAGAAAATTCGGTTCGAGATCGCAAATCCCGAGCGCCTGTTGGGTGTAGAGGTGTGCGAAGTGCCGTGGGAGATCCAGGGATGAATACAACTTTATGGACATTACTGGTTGAATGTCTGTTTTCCCCTCCCCACCCCCAGATGGTTAGCACCATGAGGGTGAGGGGCGGGGAGGTTGATTTGAGATGATATTCTCTCCTTCCCTGATGTTATTCCCAAGCTCTCCAGCTCTAGGAGGTATACGGGATTCTGTCATGAGTCCCTTTACAATGCTTCTAAGTGCCATGAAAGAGCTAGGTGACTGGAAATCAGGAGCACTGCTTAGCCCACTTTGTCTCCAGGTAAGACAAAGTAATGTGTTCTCTCTACCAGCATCAAGGCACAGTTAGAGAGCAGGGCTGGGAGATCTGGCTGCTTCGTGGTGGCGGATTGTCCTTCTGCGTGAGAAAGTGGGGCTCTGACAGGCACACAGGTTGGAGGACCCTTGGGGGTGTCTGATATGGTTGGTGCTAATCTCAGAGGCATCCCTGGCAGAGCTCCCTCCCTCACCTTCTCCCACAGCTTTGGGCGAGTGGGAAAGTGAGAGAAGACTGGGGACTGGTGTTGCTGATGAATTTTTGTTTAATTAATTGAACACCAGACTTTATTTGGATTTCACCAGTTTTTCTATTAACGTCCTCTTTCTGTTCCAGGATCCAGTCCAGAGCACCACATTGCGTTTAGTTGTCATGTCTCTCAGTCTCTTCTGCTCTGTGACAGTTTCTCAGTCTTTCCTTGTTTTTTATGACCTTGACTGTCATGAGGAGTCCTGGCCAGATATCCTGTAGAATGTCTCTGAATCTGGCTTGGTTGGATGTTTTTCTTGTGGTTAGAATGGAGTTATGGGTTTTTGAAAAGAATACCTCAGAGGTGAAGTATGCTTCTCATCACATCATATCAGGGAGTACATGGAATCCCCAACACATCACTGGTGACATAAATACTAACCTTGCTCACTTGGTGATGTAGTATTTGCCGGCTGTCTTCACTATGAAGTTACTATTTTTCCCTTTTTATAGTCTGTTCTTTAGAAGCAAGTCACTAAATCTAGCCTACTCAAAAGAGGAGGGGGAGATTAAACTGCAGCTCCTGGAAGGGGGAGTATCTATGTAGGTTAAATGGAATCTTTCTGTAAGGAAGATTTTGGACGAGGTTTTTAAAATGAAGAACTGCATCGTAGACCAAGCACCTCCCTCTGCTCGGCGCTTTCCAGGCCTCTGTGAGAAGACTGCCATTCTGTCCCTCTAGCCTTCCTTGTCTTTTTGTTTACCACTGATCTTATTCCAGAAAGTCAGTTCAGGTGGATTATGGAAATAAATACAACCTCCAGAATAAAAATGTGACTAGATGAGGAAATTCAAGGAAAGAAAAAATAAGGTAGGACATAATATGAGGTCATATAAAGTAGCTAGAGTTTTGTGCTAAATTCAGCCCTGAACTTCTTTTTTTTTTTTTTTTTGTGAGGAAGATCAGCCCTGAGCTAACATCTATTGCCAATCCTCCTCCTTTTTTCTTCCCCAAAGCCCCAGTAGATAGCTGCATGTCATGGTTGCACATCCTTCCAGTTGCCGCATGTGGGACGCGGCCTCAGCATGGCCGGAGAAGCAGTGCGTCGGTTCGCGCCCGGGACCCGAACCCAGGCCGCCGGCAGCGGAGCGCGCGCACTTAACCGCTAAGCCACGGGGCCGGCCCCAGCCCTGAACTTGGTAGCCAAAGAAAAGTGGGAAACATCTGTTCCAGGATTCAGAGTGGTCATAAGAGAAAGATGAACCAGTTGCTCTGGAGAAGCATGACTTTTCCTGGTATTAAAATCTGAGCAGGGCCGGCCCCGTGGCTTAGCGGTTAAGTGCACGTGCTCCGCTACTGGTGGCCAGGGTTCGGATCCTGGGCGCGCACTGACGCACCGCTTCTCCGGCCATGCTGAGGCCGCGTCCCACATACAGCAACTGGAAGGATGTGCGACTATGACGTACAACTATCTACTGGGGCTTTGGGGAAAAAGAGGAGGATTGGGAATAGATGTTAGCTCAGAGCCGGTCTTCCTCAGCAAAAAGAGGAGGATTAGCATGGATGTTAGCTCAGGGCTGATCTTCCTCACAAAAAAAAAAAAAAAAGATCTGAACAAAATGCCTTTCTGTGTAGCTTCTTGAAAGATGGACATTGTGTGATATAGAGCAGGGGTCAGGAAACTGAGGCAAATCTGACCCACCATCTACTTTTGTAAACAAAGGTTGAAACAGATCCACGCCCATTTGTTTACATTGTTGATGGCTGCTTTTGTGCTCATTTGTGCAGAGTTGAGTAGTTGTGACAGGCCATAGAGCCCACAAAGCCTAAAATATTTACTGTCTGGTCCTTTACAGAAATGTTTGCCAGTTTCTGATTTAGAGAATAACTCCTTAACCACATTCCTACTAAAATAAAACTGCAGGAATCATGTAGATTTCTAGTAACATCCCACAGTTTAGGCTGGTGGGGCAGCTCTCAGGATGCAGTAGATGAGAGATAACCCCACTATAGGGCTGTCAAAGGCAGCACCTAAGAGCCACTCTTGTGTGCATAAGAGCTGAGACTAGTCCCTCTCAATTAGCTTCTTCTAATTTAATTATATAGTGTAGTACCTGTTCCTAAGTCTTGCTAGTTAGGGGCAGGTGGTAACTGCAAGCTGCCACTTGCGTTTCTCTGTGTATTTATGGTGTCAGCAAAGTCTGTGTGGTCCTTTTTTGCAAATCATTGAGCCTGATGTAGGAGAGCAAATGGTTCTTTCAGAACCGCAGGGGCAGTTTTGTCTCCCAAGTGACGTTTGGTAATATCTGGACACATTTTTATTTGTCACAGCTGGGGGGGGGAGACAAAGGTGTCATTGGCATCTAGTGAGTAGAAGTCAGGGATGCTGCTCAGCATCCTACAATGCACAGGACAGCTCCCCACAACACTTATCTGTCCCAAATGACAGTAGTGTTGAGGTTGAGATGCCCTGTTTTAGGACTGAGTTTTACATCATCTAACAAAATATCTGATAATATAAGGTTCCATTCTGGAACTACTCAAGAACCCCATGTAATCGGGATTAGGAGTCTTAATATTTTTCTGGAAGTACTCTGGAAGCCTTACTATTCTCTCCAGATATTTGCTGTGGGGTACAACTTTTCCAGGTGAGCAGGTCATAATCCTGCTCCAGGACTTAAAGAGAATGAAACAGGTATAAAACACCATTACATGGAGCAAAACCCAGCAGCTACCAGGACAGGGTCGTAGAGGTCCAAGGCAGAGAGAAGGATGGTTTCTGTTTGGGGGCTGGGGTGGAGCGAATCAGGAAACATTTTTTACTGAGGGGGCGGCATTTGAAATCACCCTTTGAGACTGATGAATTTTTTGCCTGTGGTGGTGGGGAAGGGCATCCCAGGGTGGTGGAGCACACAGACAGGATTGAACACTCAGGGTTTGATTTGGCTGGAAATGCACACATGCGTGAGTGATGGGCATTATGGCAGGCTCACAGGTTGGGGCTGTGTTGTGCAGGACCCTCAAAGCTCTGCAAGTCAGTTCTCAGTTTGGTAGCTCATGGGAAGACTTGAAGGATTTCAGAATAATGGAGCAATGGGATTGGAACTGTCCTTTAGGAAGATGAAAATGGACGTGGCTCACAGGTAGGGTTTTTGGGGAAGAGGCTGCAGTTAGGAGAGTTAGGAGACCGTTACAGCCCTCTCTGGCGGGAGGAAGTGGGGGCCTGAGCGAGGGTGGTGGAAGGGGCATAACTTGGAGACACATGTGAGTCACAGAGGGGAGGCCAGAGGGCAAGGCCTCTCTTTAGAGGCAAAGCTGGAGAAAGGAGCTATCAGGTGCCCCTGAGATTTGAACCTGGGCAGTTGGAATACTGATTGTACCACTGACAGATACAGGAAGAGAGTATTGGGGTGGAAAGGGGGAGCCGTAGTAAACTGAGGGTGCCTGCTGTGATATTCAGCTGTTTGTCTCTAATTGTGTTCCCTCTCTCCTTCTTCCCAATCTCATACGGAATGATTTTGATCTCTTTACTCTTTCTATGGAGATTTTTCTTTAGTGTAAATCTTGTGATTTGAGTCAGGTGCTGGAGCCATTTCTTTCGTCCTGGGGATCTGCTGTGGACGATGCTTCTTGTTGGCCTTGGTTAGGAGCACAGGAATTCCCATTGCTCTGGTAGAAGGCAGCACAGCGGAGACTAGGTGCGGTCCCTAGACTCCTTTAGCTCTTCCACCAGGGGCCAGTGGGGACGAGGAATGAGAGAGGAGTGGAAAGGACTATGTATGTAAATAGCCTTCAAGAATTTTTTGGTGTTAATTTTTAAATTTCCTACAGGTGTCTGTGGACCAGACAGCCGTCCTGGTGTTGGATGGCACCAGTTTGGGGGTAAGCACAGGCCAATCCGTGGACAGAGGCAACAGCCAGACCTTTGGGAACTCCCAGAATTCAGGGGAACAGGGCTTCCCCTCCACAAACCTCAATGATAGCAGGTAAGATTCAGAACAGCTGAACTCGTGCTCCTGGGTGGTGGGGATGGTCTAACCTCAGAGGCTGAACTCGTGCTCCTGGGTGATGGGGATGGTCTAACCTCAGAGGCTGCGGAGGCTGGGAGTCCAGAGTCCTGGGCCTGCGTTCTGACTGTGCCATGAGTTACATCTGGGAGCCCGGGCCAGTCAGTCCTTACCAGCACCTGTTCAGTGGGGCTAATGATCTGTATCCTGCCTTCACAGGATAGCTAAGAGGTTCCCACAGAGACATAGAAAAGCGTCAGGCATCATGCAGGAGCAGTCTTTGGGAAGGGGACTCAGACTGAGTTCGTCCTGTCCATCGTGGCACCTGTGGCGTGATGGTTTGCACTTGATAGCATGCTGTCAGTGTGTGCCACTTGAGGAAATGAACGAAGAGTGAAAGAATTGCTAATTGTGGCCAAACGTGGATATCCCTTGATACCTATTCCTGAGTATCCAGAGGAAAAAGAAGCCGCTTGGACCTCATTTGCTTGAGGAAGTGCCCCAGCTTTCAATGCCATTGTCAAATCTGGAAAACTTCTTTTTTGTTTCCTTCCAAGCTGTGTTAGCTTTATAATAATTCTCTCCAGTGTGTTCCTGTTGCCTGACTGTACTGACTGAGCAGGCCTTGGCCAAATAGTGTGAGAATCTTGACTTTTGCACCCCTTCATCCGAGAGCAGAAGATCCTCTGGGGCAGCTGGCCTGGCTGGCCCCTGTCAGCAGTCACTCAGTTTGCTTTATCTCGTACATTCTGTGCTGCTTTTACCTGTGTCTCATGCACTGCAGCTCATTCACTCTGGCCAGTAAAGATGATGATCAGTTCAGAGGCAGAAGCAGGCCTGGGCTTCTCTGTTGTCTCCCCCACGCCTATATCTCCATCAAGCCTGGCTGACTTTAGCTCTGGCTGTGGAGGAGATTGGAGGGGCTGCCTAGTGCATACCCATAGGAAGGGAGTGCATTCTCTGCTTCCTCATTGCTCACAAGGGTAGAGCAGCAGGTTTTCTTCTGCTTTTGGGAGAAAAGAACTGGGTATATTTATTAGACTGGCCATGAGAAGACCAAAAATGACATGAATCAGGACCAATGACTGAAAATTACAGAGAACAGATTCCATTTCATGATAAAGAACTTACTAGCAATTGGTACTGCCACAGGGAAATGGGCTGCATTAGAGGAGCTGGGTTCTCTGCCATTGAAGATGTTCACATGGATGGGACAGCCTCTCGTCCAGGCTCTTGTACAGAGACTCAGGCATTAGAGGGAGGTTCACTTCAAGGGTCTTTTAAGGCTTTTTTTTAAACCTGAGATTCTGAAATGGTCCAGTGAGTCCTGGACCCTCCAAAAATAGTCAGGAAGAGGAGTCCAGGACTGAGGAAAGGGAGAGGTTTTAAGGAGCTTGAGCTTCTGGATAAGCCCCAGATTTGCTATGGTGGGCGGCTGTGTGTGTCCTACGCCCAGTGATCTGGGCTCGGTTGCTGAGTATTAAGCATGTTTGAGGGACCATCATCATTGAGGAAGAACTCAGGCAGTGGGTGTTGGAGAGATCTGGGCTCTGGGGTCAGGGAGACCTGGATTCAAATCCAGACCCTGACCCTTCCCTGCTCTTTGACCTTCACTAGCTCCTTTAACCTCTCTGAGTTTCACGAGGTTGATGTTATTGTATTGAGTATCATTTACCATTTTGGACTTTGTGGGTATCAGTCCTATGCTTGGTATTTACAAATACTAACCCCACAACACCCCTGAAAGACAGGAATAGTATCAACCCTGTTTTTCAGATGAGGAAACTAAGGCCTAGAAAGGCTAGAGGCCCTATAGCTGGTAAGCGATGATACTGGGATTCGGTCTCCTGTGCTCAGAAGCCTAGTGCTCTCTGGTGAGATTAAGTGATGTGACATGTGAAAGGCCTTTGGGGCAAAACTAGAGCAGTCCAGGAGATGTTTTGAAAGTGTTCGGGCCTGAGGCAGTTTATTAAAAGAAGAGACGCTTAGTAAGGGTAAGCAAGTTTGGACACAAAACCACTTTGAATTTTTTTTTTAAACATATACACTTTGAGAGTAAGAAACCCCAGTGAGATATCCCTGGGATATAGCTGTCCAGAATTTGCTTGAACACCTTCAGTGTCAGTGTCATCCTGGTCTGCTGCTCTGTGAGAAGAGAGTGTTCTGAGATTCACGCTCTCAACCATCTGTGTGCCCGATATTGACTGGATGCTCTGTGTTTCAGCTCTCAGCAGCTGGCGGTAAGCTCCTTGACGTCATCCTCTACCCTCACGGAGATCCTGGAAGCCATGAAGCACCCCTCGTAAGTGGCTAATTGTGTGTACAAGTGCAGTGGTGGGAGGATGCCACAGGCCCACGCCAGGGCCAGGGCGATGCTCAGGCAGCGTGGCTTGGTGGATTCATAGCTGACTCGACTGCTCACCAGCTATGAGACCTTGGGCAACTTACTTGACCTCTCTGAGCCTCTGTTACCTTGTTTGTAAAATGGGATAATAGTGGTTAAGCCACAGGGTTGATTTAAGGATTAAATGAAATAATTATGTAAATTACCTAGTATAAAGCCTGACAAGTATAAGTATTCTCTGTGTGTCAGATCCTTTCCTCCTCCCCTTCGCTTTCCTTTGTAACACTTTCCTTTGTCCTGTCATAGGGATTTCTGTGGCTCTAGGAATAGTGTAGAGAAAATGCACTATGGGGATCCCCACTTCGGATATTAAATGCTTTAGTGGGAGTTCCTTCTTTTTCATCTTCTCTTTCTGCTCGTTGCCACCATGCACATACCTCGCCTGCTCCCTGCCTGCTGCGTTGGAACTCAGGACAGGAGTGCAGCTGCTCTCTGAACAGAAGGGCCTCTCACCGTACTGCTTCATCAGTGCAGAGGTGGTGCACTGGCTGGTGAACAACGTTGAGGGCGTCCAGACGCAGGCGATGGCCATTGACATCATGCAGGTGAGACAGCAAGGGCAGGGCCCGCAGAACCGTCTGCTCAGGGCCCCATGAAATCAGAGCCTGTCTCTGAAGCAGCTGCCCTTTCCATTAATAAGATCTGCAGGTTGGGGTGAGGATCTGTTTTTAAAAGTGTGAGGCCCATCTGGAATCATGAAAGAGCAGGTCTTGCTTTGAAAGACACTATACCTTGACTTAAAAATCTGGCAGAATTTATCTTGTGAACTGAAGTGGACAGAATCTGCACTTTTGAATCTCAGAGGAATCTCTGTGAAAGATTCCGAAGGAATGCCCTCCCTTTGACCTCGAGCACCTATTTTCCCCTGGTCAACTCCTGTTCATTCTGGACCGGAGGCTGGATTCAAGGTTCTGCCTCAGGGGCCTTCTGGCACCCTGTACTTTCTCTCTCAGAGCACTTAACACAACAGAGTGAAGATTCTGTCCATATCTCACTTGTCTCCTTAAGGGCAGGGCCACCTCTTATTGTCCATTCCCATATCGCTAGTGCTCAGCATGTTGCTTGGCACATGGTAGGAACTTAGCAACTTGCTGAATTTAATTACACTATTCAGAACTGGAATTAAACTCAAGAGGAGAGAAATGAGAAAGGTCGAGTTGGCTAGGTGGTTCACACCATCCTGTCCACACAGAGGCCCCCACTGGAAGTCAGTACCATTTGCTGACTAGCTGGGTTGTCATCACTGAAATCAGTAACTGTTGTGAATTAGCATGTGATCCTCAGCAGACCCTTAAGGATCTTGATGGGCTGTTTTGTTCTACCTTTGCTAATAATACTCCTGTCTCCCTAAGAATAGTATCTCCTTGTTCATACAGTGGAATACTACAGCAGCAGTTAAAATGACAGAGCTGGGGGTACACATACCAACTTGGATAAATGGCAGAAGGACCATGTTGAGTGAAAATCCAGTTGACAAAATGATAATAGTATTACGCCCTGTATTTAAAATTTAAAATCTCATGAAAATACCTCAGATTGTTTATCAATAAGTGTCTATATAATAAAATTATTAAAAACATGCACAAGAATAATGTTATACTATTTCTGAAGAGAGAGGAAGAAGAATGGGACATGGGAGAGTCATAGTGATTTTTGTTTTTAAACAAAAGATCTAAAGTCAATATAGCAAAATGTTAAATTTGTTGAAGTTGGATAGTAGTACACATGAATTTTCTTTACAGTTTTCTGTATGTTTGAAATAGTTGATGATATTATAATATGCGTTCACACTTTATGATATAATTTACACTAGGCACAACATTTAACATAGTACAATCGTCGTGGCAATGGGAGTGGAGGGTACAGTCTCCTCAGTGCTCATGTCATTCCCTTGAGTCTAGTGCATAACTGAGGGCTGCAGCTCTAAGATGTCCCACTGCAGGAATTTCAGTGTTTCATTGTCTCTCCTAGAAAATGCTGGAAGACCAGCTCATCACGCACGCATCTGGGGAAGCCTGGCGGACCTTCATCTATGGCTTCTATTTCTACAAGATAGTAATGGACAGAGAGCCCGATCGAGGTCAGAGATGAGGCAAATGCTGTTGCCCACGGGGGCAGGTGTTTTTCCTGTGACTTGCCCTTTCACATGACAGTGCTTCTTGAGCTCCTTGTGTGCCATTGTATTCTAGGTTGACGGATCTGTCAACTTCCTTGAGCATTTGTACTTAATTTAAGCATAACTGGAGTGACAAGGGTTTCATAAAGCTACAGTATATTCTTGGTGAGAATGGTGTGGATGGAAGATAAAACCTAAAAGAGGCTAAGGGACCTGGTGTGAGGAAATTCCCAGGGGTCATTTTTTGGTAGCTGTGTTTAATGATGGTGCCCCCAACCCAGTGCAGGTGATTGTGAGTGTAACGTGATGGGCTCTAATCTGTAAGTTACTGCACTTTTTACTTACTGGGCCTTCAGAGTCCATTTCTTCCCCCAGGATGACTATCAAGTCCTGGCAAGTTTTCCAAGATATATTTTAAGTATTATTCTTTTTAATGAGAAAAAGTAATCCCCAAGAAGGGAGCAATTTCCAGCATGGTCAGAGCTGGCTCGCATAGCTCTGGAGGCACTCACGCTTCAGACCAGCATCTCCAGTCCACCTAGAGCACACAGGGACCTTGGTTGGAACTGACTCCCATTCTGCAGACAAATGGCTTCTCAGCCTCCAGGTTTAGGGAATACCTCAGATGAAGCCCTCACTGTGCTCTTATCCCAGGAGATGTCAGAAGTGGATCTGTGTAGGTTTTTTTTCCTTGTAGCCACTAGTGTGTCCATTTCTACCTCTTCTCTTAAATTCTTTTTTTTTTTTTTTTAAAGATTTTATTTATTCATTTTTTCCCCCCAAAGCCCCAGTAGATAGTTGTATGTCGTAGGTTCACATCCTTCTAGTTGCTGTACGTGGGACTCGGCCTCGGGTTGGATGGAGAAGTGGTGCCTTGGGGCGTGCCTGGGATCCGAACCCGGGCCGCCAGCATCAGAGCACGCGCACCTAACCGCTAAGCCACGGAGCCGGCCCGTCTTAAATTCTGAGTTTGACCAGTAGATACCTATTTTACCTTCAAGATGAAAAGAAACCCCTGTTACTGTTATATGCTCTGAAATTAAAGGTCTGAAGCTGAGGATAAAATATTTTTTTAATTGAAGTATAAGTCACATAACATAAAATTAACCATTTTTTGAGTGAACAATTTAGTGGCACTTAGTACATTCACAGTGTTGTGCAACCACCCCCTCTATCTAGTTCCCCACTTTTTCATCACCCTGAAAGGAAACCCCGTACCTATTAGCAGTCACTCCCAAACTCCTGCTCTCCCCCATCCCCTGGCCACCGCCAATCTGCTTTCTGTCTGTAAAGATTGGCCTATTCTGGACACTTCATTTAAGCGGCATCATACAATATGTGGCCTTCTGCATCTGGCTTCTTTTACTTAGCATAATGTTTTCAAGGTTCATCCGTGTTGTAGCATCAGTGAAAATAAGCATTTGTGCTGAGGGCTCTTTCTCTCCCCTCTGCTTTTCCCAGTGGCCATGCAGCAGCCCACCACCTGGCACACGACAGCAGTGGACGACTTCGCCAGCTTCCAGCGCAAGTGGTTTGAGGTGGCTTTTGTGGCCGAAGAGCTCTTGCACTCCGAGATTCCCGCCTTCCTCCTGCCCTGGCTGCCCAGCCGGCCAGCCTCCTATGCAAGCAGGCACAGCTCGTTCAGCCGCAGCTTTGGAGGACGGAGCCAGGCAGCTGCGCTTTTAGGTAGATGTCCGACCCAGATGGGGCCTGGGGATGTGCTGGTGGGTGGCTGAGGGAGACAGGCAGTCAGCCAAGGAAGCAATGCCACGTGAACCAGGGTTAGAGCTGCTGTGGCTGTCACACTGGTGGCTCTGTTTGTCAGCACTGTGGGCTCCTGCGCTAGCCTCCACTGGCCGAGATCGTTATGTCCCAACCAACCAACTGTATTCACCAGTTCTGAAATCAGGGCACAGTGCTAAACCTGCATGGATAGGAGAGAGGAGACAATGTGGCCGCTCTTCCCAAGAGGCTCTCATGATACAGGAGATGTGAGCTAGTGCTCACTGCTGCTTTAGTTCCTGCCAGAGGCCTTCCTTAGGACTACAGCATCCTAGGATCTCAGAAGAGGAACTCACCTCAAAGGAGCGTGAGTCTTCCCTCTGCCCTTCCTCCCCAGTGTGCTTACCACATTGAGGGATGTAAACTAGGCCTCTTCCCTCCTTTCCTTGGTTCCTGCAGCCCTAAGATGGGGTGGACACCTGCTTATTGAATGGTGGTGACCTCTGGTAGGAAATGAGACCTCTACTCCCGAGGACTCTCCTCTCAAGGTGGGTTGAGATGTGAGTGTCTTTGGGAAATGCATGCTCTAGGCAAGACATCATGAGATTTATCTCCAAGGCAGGTTGAAGAGATCCTAAAAACTCTCTGGAAGGAAAGAAGCAAATGTAACATAGACCAAACTCCAGTGAAATTCCACCTTCTACTTAGTTCACCTGGAATTGCCCAGCTAATTGGCATTCTTATCTGGCTGGTAGAATAGAAACATTTCCAGATCCTCGGATTCACTTGGATCCAGGTATGGCTTTGGCCTCACCTTACTCCCTCACCGCAGCATGCCCAGTACCGTATGTGAGAAGTGAAGGGGTGTGGAAAGGGCCAAACCGTGCGAAGAGCCGCTCCTCCTCCTTTCCCGCACAGGCACGACTTCCCCTTCTCCCTTATGCTGCATGTCTGACGCTCCACCTCCTTGAAGTCTTTTGGTACAAAGAGGCCACATACTCCCTGTTATCCTGGGATGCTCACTTTCAGCAACCTAAACCACCTAGAGCACCACCAGGGCTTGATACCAAAGGCCTTTGGGCACCTGAAAGAGCACGCAGCCAACTCATACATTTTATGCCACAGAAAGGCCTAGTAGCCCATTAAAAGCAGCACATAAAAGGGCAGGTACCCTGATGCCAGTGGGAAGCAAAAGCCAGTAGTCCAACAACAAAGGTGGAGTCAGGAAAACCTATTACAAATATCACAAGCTCAAGAACTTGTAAGTGTGGTGTTAGTCATTTCATTTATAGTGCTGGATCACATATGGGAAGCTTCTTGAGAAACAAAGTTTTACACTATTTTCCCCCCTAAATCAAGCTTATTTTTAGTAGTCAAGTTTTAAAACTTGCTTTTTCCTTACAAATAAGAGTTAAGGATTTTTATCTTCTCCAAGGAGCAAGGAGATAAGTCTGAAGAGAGAGTTGAAAGATCAGCATCCCACTCTCTTCAAAGTTACTTTCTGAGACAAAGACATGTGTTAACTTTAAATAAATATTGGATCATATATGGTAACACTTTATTTTCCTGGGAGCTGAAGGAAGCAAAAAAGATTTCTGAGGAACCCACATAAATGCTACAAATCCAAGAGGCACCTGCTTGTAGTGAGAGTCCCTTGGACTAGCACATAGAGCTGTTTGCTCTTACTGGATTTTTACAAGTTTGTTACAGGTCACTCAGTGACACCCCAGATTAGAGCAGAGAATTAGGGGTACCTGATGGCAGCAAGTATACTATCATGTTCTAGAAAAATGTTTTGCAAAACAAATCTGTTAGATTTTTGGCCCTTTTAAGAACTTCCTTTTCTTGAAAGTGTTCAATAAAAGGGCTTACTCTAATGCAGATCTTCTCCTGTGGGGCGTACAAAACCTGAGAGCAATGTTTCTTAACCTTGACACTACAGATATTTTGGACCAGATCATCCTTTGTTGTGGGGGACTGTCCTGTGCATTGTAGCATGCCTAGCAGCATCCCAGGCCTCTACCTACTAGATGCGAGAAGCATCCCCACTACCACCCAGTGTGACAAAACATCTCCTGACGTTGCCAGTTGTCTCCACGGAAGAGCAGAATTGCCCCCAGTGGAGAACCACTGCCTTAGAGGGTGTTGAAGGATTTCAGGAAGGAGCCAAAATCAGAAGGCCCAGCGAAACCTGAGAGGCTTTGAAGCTAATCAGTAACTTTCCTAAGCAGGTGTGAGATTGAGAAAGTGGGCCTTGTCAGAGCGTGGGAGTAGAACAAATGGTTTGAGATGGAGCTGGGATGGTAGAAGGAAGCGCTCCTCTCTGCTCTGGCCCTGGGCTCTTGTGCTTTCAGCAGGGGCATTTGTGGTTGCTTTAGCCCTGCCTGATGTGGTGCAGTGGTAAATAAAAACCTTAAGTCTGGTGATTTCTAGAACATTTGTGTATCAGGCACTGTACCAGGCAGAAAATTATCTCCTTTAATCTTCATCTCAGCCCTGTGATAGATGCTATAGTTTATGTTTTGGAGTTCACAAAACTGAGTCTCAGAGAGGTAAAGTCATCTGCCCAAGGCTCTGCATCTCCTAAGCGCTAGAACTGGAGTTTCTTCTCAGGACCGCCTGACCCTGGAGCCTGAGCTCTAACTGTACCACACTGCAGCCTCAGGAAGATAAAAGGCAAAGCCTGTCAGGACTTCAGGTGATTTGCATGATAACCTAGGCCCAAGGGCTGTGGCTGCCCTGAGTAATGAAGGATGCTCAGGTTCCAGTTCCTTGCTACAAAACTGCAGCTCTCTGAGTGTGGCTTTTGTTCCCTTCTCTGCCAACCCCTGGTCTTTCTAGCATGCTCCCTCCAATCCTGACTCCAGCAACTCCAATCTCACCAGGACCAACAACCAATTGATCTTGCCGTCCTTCCAGTCTCCCCGCCCACCTTCTGTCTTCATTTCCTTCATTATACAGCTCAGAGCCATCAAACCTCTAACCCCTGCTCGCCTTCCCCACCCTCAGCATCCTGTATCACTGAGCCAACTGAAGGAATCATAAGTCAACTCCAGACTTCCATCTGCCCTCCCTGTAGCTGTCTGTCCCCACCGTGGATGAGCCACCCCTGCTCCTCCCAAGGCCAGTGTCTCCATTTGTGCACAAGACCGCACCCCTGCAGTACTTGGGATCACTCCAACAGTTGTCTCTTCTCTGAACTCTCCTCTCAACCAAAGCATCCTCATCCGTCTACAGGCACACCCTCCCCTGTTGGCAAAAGCAAAGCAAAACAAAACGAAAGCAAAAAAGCTCAAATCAGGTTTCTGTCCCAACCTCCACTGGAACAGCTCTTCCCAAGATTTCCACAGACCTGCAGGTGCTCAGTCTGGTAGTTGGTTCTCAGTCTCGGTCCTCCTTGCCCTGTCAGCAGCATTTATGAGATAACCCCTGACTCCTCCTTTAAATACTTCTCCTTGGCTCTCAGGACCCCACAGCTCTCCTCCCTTCTTTTTGGTCTCCTTTGCTGGTTTCTCCTCAGCATCCTGATCATCCAGCATTGCAGCACCTGGCCTCCGCCCGGACCCTCATCTCTATGTCCCATGGCATCTCATCCAGTCTCCTGGCCTTCATCACCCCTGCATCTGGTCATCCCCAAGTCTGTCTCTATCCCCAGACCATGCCATCCAGTTTGAGACTCATCCATCTACTGACTTGACATCTCCACTTAGATGACGGAATGTAAAGAGTTCAGACAGGGCTCCTGCTGCGCCCCCTCCCCACATACACCTGCTTCTTCCTTGGTCTTCCCTTCTCATTCTAGTCACGTAGGCCAGAAAACTCAGTTGGCTTCACTCTCTCTTGCTCTTCTGCCCTACATCCAGTTCATCAGCGAATTCTCTTCCTTATGTTACGTTCAATATAGATCCAGGATTGATCACTCCTTACTGTCCCCTCTATGACCCCTGGTCCAAGCCACCATCATCTCCTGCCTGCATTGTTGCAGTCACCTCTCAGTGGGCCTCCCGACTTCCACTCTTGCTCTCCATAATCCACTTTCCACACAGGAGCCAGAGAAACCCTTTCAAACGTAAGTCTGATCACGTTCCTCCTCTGGACAGGATCCTCTTATGGCTCCCAGCTCACCTGGAATAAAAGCCGGACTCTTAGCAGCCCACGGGCTCTCCATGATGTGGCCCCTGACTCTCTGCCTCCTCTCCTGTCGCCTGCCTCCTGCTCGCTCTGCTTCACCACACAGGCTTCCATGCACATCTGTGAACATGTCAGGCACCCTTCTGCTTTGGGTCCTTTCCTTCCACCTGCGGCACTGTTCCCCCCCACCATGCCCTCAGGGCTCCCTCCCTGACTGTATGAATGAATCCTTCCTTGACCACCCCACCCCACATTCTCTGGGCCTCTAACCCTGCTTCTCAGTCTCCTTTGCTCTTATCACACCGCCTGCTTGCCATTGTTGTGTATTTGCACAGTTCGTGTATTTTTCTACTTCCACAAGGACTTAAGCTGAGTGATGAACTTTGTTTCGTTCAGTGGCTGTCCCAGCACCTACAATGAATGAATGTAGTTTGACAGAACTGGGGAAAGTTGAATTTGGAACGTTAGGTCTGGAATCAGGAATCCTTCTGACACTAAGCAATTAATTGTCAAATTGTCAGAAAGACAGTAGTTCTACTGTTCACTCTTTTGAGAATGCTACCAGCCGGGGAACAGACAGCTGGGTTTCATGGAGGCGTGTGTGCAGTCCAGCCCATTTGCTGACATACACCTTGGTTAGGGTTACTGCTTCTGGCAGATGCTTCAGGAACTGTCCCCTTTGCATTGTCGTTTTGGTTCTGGAGGCTATCTTGACAGTTTCTACTTGAACATCCTCATTTCCAAAGTCTTCCCCTTCAGCAGGCTGGTAGGACTCTCTCTTGACTGCCATAGTCCTAAGCTAAAGATGAGATCTAGCTCATTTCAGTTTAGCTTTGGTTCTTAGTTACCTCAGAAAATTGTGCTTAAAGAGGAGCGGCATATGAAAAAATGTCATATATCCCCAAAAGAGGGAGAGTGGGGGAAAAGAGGATTTATGTCTACAGCAGGTAGTTTATTAAGCAGGCATTCTTTTTTTTTTTTTTGTGAGGAGATCAGCCCTGTGCTAACATCTGCCAATCCTCCTCTTTTTTTGCTGAGGAAGACTGGCCTTGGGCTAACATCCGTGCCCATCTTCCTCCACTTTATATGGGATGCCGCCACAGCATGGCTTGACAAGCAGTGTGTTGGTGCACGCCTGGGATCTGAACCGGCGAACCCCGGGCCGCCGCAGCGGAGCGCGTGCACTTAACTGCTTGCGCCACCGGGCTGGCCCCTAAGCAGGCATTCTTCACCTGGGGTCTGCACGTGGGCGTTAAGGGATTGGTGATTTTGAAACAAGGCAGAATCTTGCATATTTTCTGGAAAAATATCCTTTTTTTGATGGCTCCCATGATTGTTACAGTGGAATTTCACTCCGTTAGCATCCTTTCCCATCACCCCTCCCACAGGAAGTGAGTTTCTTTTCCTTTTAAACCTGATATGGGATTGTAATAATAAGTTGTAATAGCTAATTCTATCCAGGAACATCCCTCAGACCTTTCCAGCATTTTTTCAGATTAGAATATAGACTTTTACTGTGTCATTTACTTAAGTGAGAAAGATTGGTTGTCTTTAAATCCCAACACTGAAGACAGTTCAATTTTTTTCCTCAGAAAAGAAATTAACGTGATTTATAGGGGGAAGAAGTCCTATGTATCATTTATGACTTGCTCTCTTTTTTTGGTTTATTTGTTTTGACGTATTCCTTTTTAAACATTTCTAATTCTCAATTGGAGGTTAGCAGCGAAAGCTGTTTTGAAATGCCTGATGATGGCACATGTTCCTGTCTGACTTGCCCCATGGTGGCTGCCACTTCCCCACCCCTGTCGTCCTGTGTTGCTGCGCCGCAGGGACATCTGGGACCCTGGAAGAAGCAAGACTGCATCCCTTAAACCCACTCACGTGCCTTTTACTTTTCAGCCTTTTCTTGACAAGCCACTGGATCTCAGGGTCAGAAGGGGCTGTAGAGCACCTCGAACCAAACCCTGATGCATGAATGTTTTCCATAGCACTTGTGATAAGTGGGGAGCCAGCTACTCTTTGAAAGCTCTTACCAACACGGCACTCCCTCCTGAGACCACTCGTTCTGTTGTTGGGCAGCTCTGGTTGTTATGTTGAGCTTCAGTCTTCTCCCTGAGATTTCATTCTTTTCTCCAGTGACACTGATCCCCTCTCGGGGGGTCATTAATAGCCCCCTTGCTGCGATCCAGGTGAAAGATGCTCAGCTTGCTCCGGCTCTGGGTTTGCACATATTTATTGGACTCGCCATATCTCCCTGTCCCAAGGTGAATAAGTCAGTTCCCATGGAGCTCAAGTAGTGATTCAGAGAACTCACCAAAAGCTGCAACTCAGCTGGGCTTACACCTTTGTCAACTTCATAAGCCTGCTGGCAGCATCCGTTCTGTCAAATCTAACCCCTATAGCGGGAAGCCAGTGGTATCTTGAGCCTATAACTTATTTGGCTAAACAGTGTACTTCCTTGGGCATCCTCAGACCAGCCTGTCTGAACTTGATATGCCAGATGGGAGAGAAGAGTTGTGTGAGGTCACTGCTGGTATTTATCGAGTGCTCTCTCTTTTATGACCAGGGGCTTTTCACCTGGGGAGGAATACGCAGTGTCTAAGACCAGAAAGCAAAGCTTTCTTCCTTCGATTTAGGCCATTAAGGAAAGAGTTACTCTGGTGGTGTCATGATTCAGGAACACAAGGCAGAGACAGAACTAGTTTTGATGAGACTTTTAGCATCAGAGCCGCCAAATTCTTCAGCCTTAAGTGTTACAGACAGCTAAGCAGTGTCCTGGGAGTCATGGACAGGCCTCACATTGTGCATTGGTGAGATCGTGGCTTAAAACTCGGAGGCAGGAATAACAGGAGCAGGAGGAAAGGAGGAGAGTTACAAGTGAGGGTGGCTAGAGGAGAAGGCAAGAGGGGGAGTCTGTGACCCCTTCTCATCTGTGTTTCACATGATCCTCACCCCACCTCTGTGAAGCAACTGGGTGGGCACCATCTCAGTTTGCAGACAAGGAACTAAACCAGGAAGGGTGAAGCAGCGTTCTCAGGGGCACATGGCTAGTAAATGGCAGAGCTCATATCTTCTGACTCCAGGTCAAGAACGCTTTCCATTTTGCATGTTCTGATTTTGAGAGGATGATAAATTGTATACCTAGCAGCTGAATATCAGTCTGCCTGGGTGCCATTCAGTGCCCTAGCTGGAGCTCCACCATCTCCCAACAGAAATTCATTGAAATTGCTGACTCAAGAGCCGTTTTATCCTAGTCAGTGATAAAAGCCACACAGGGCTTCTACCTGCGAAACCCAGAACTAAGCTGACTGCTTTAGATAAAGAAATACCATTGGATTCACGGAGGCAGGGGAGAATGAGAGGCCGATAATAGTTTATAGACACCCTATGCCCAGCAGGCAGAGCAGAGCCCTGATCTTTTCTGTACTTCTGAAACTGTTCAGGCCTTTCGTCTGGTCAGGAACTTGATTGCCCATCTCTAGAACATCCCTGTTTTGGTTGAGTAGGATTTCTGAGTAGGATTTCTGAGCAGGAGTGCCAGATAGGATGAGTTAGTTTGATGCTGACCTACAATCCTCAAGCAACACACAGTTGATGGAACAGGGCATTAAGCTTCATTATGGGGTTTCATTTCTTGAGAAAAGATTCTGGAACTATTGCCTTCCTGGGTTGAAACCAGAAAACCAACACTTCCTCCTCCCTGTGGTCTAGACTGTTTGCCCCATTGTGTCCCTTTGTGGGAATTGGAAGATCTGGAGTTCAGCCTGGCTGAGGTTCTGACTCAATGATCTTGGCCAAGGCATTTCTCCTCCATGGGCTGCTGTTTCCTCATCTGTAAATGAAGGGGTTGGATTAGATTAGGGGGAGGCAAACTATGGCTTCACCAGCCAATTCTGGCCTACCATCTGTTTGTTTGCACATTTGTTTGTCTGATGATAAACTTTATTTTTAGAGCACTTTTAGGTTCACAGAAAACTTGAGCAGAAAGTACAGTTTCTATATACTCCTTGTCCCAGCACACACAGAGCCTCCCCCACTATCGACATCCTGCACCAGAATGGGACATTTGTTGTACTTGATAAACCTGCATAGACACATCATTATCACCCAAAGTCCCTGGTTTATGTTAGAGTTCTCTCTTGGTGTTGTACATTTTATGGGTGTTGACAAATGTATAATGACATGTATCCACCATTGTAATACCATACAGAATGGTTTCACTGCTCTAAAAAATCCATCTTTTTTTTTTTTTTTTTTGCTGAGGAAGTTTCGTCCTGAGCTAACATCTGTTGCCGATCTTCCTCTTTTTTTGCTGAGGAAGATTGTCCCTGAGCTAACATCTGTGCCAGCCATCCTCTATTTTGTATGTGGATCACTGCCTCAGCATGGCTGACAAGCGGTGTAGGTCCGTGCCTGGGATCCGAACCTGTGAACCCGGGCTGCTGAAGCGGAGCGCACTGAACCTAACCACTACACCGCAGGGCCAGCCCCACCATCTGTTTTTGTTTTTTTTTATTCTTTTAAAAAAATTTATTTATTTTTATTGTGGTAAAATACACATAACATAAAATCTACTATTTTAACCTTAGTAAGTGTACAGTTCGTGGCATTAAGTACATTCACACTGTTGTGCAATGGTCACCACAACCCATCTCTGGAACTTTTCCATCATCCCAGACTGAAATTCCTATTTTTTTAAATAAAGTTTTATTGGAACACAGCCAAGCTCATTCCTTTAGGTAATGTCTATGGCTGCTTTTGCACTATCATGGCAGAGTTGAGTAGTTGAAACAGAGACCATAAACCTGCAAAACCTAAAATATTTATCATCTGGACCTTTATAGAAAAAGTTTGCCAACCCCTGGACTAGATGATTTCTGGGAAGCTTCTAGAATCTGCAGTTTTCTATTAGGTGATTCTGCAATTTCATATCTGGATACTTAGTTGTTTGTTCTTACTCCTCATCCCACTCCTTTTCCCTCTCTCGGGGCCTCTCCTATGTGCTGACTTAGCTGCCACCGTCCCAGAGCAGAGGACTGTGACCCTGGACGTGGACGTGAACAACCGCACAGACCGCCTGGAGTGGTGCAGCTGTTATTACCATGGCAACTTCTCCCTGAACGCGGCCTTCGAGATCAAGCTCCACTGGATGGCGGTGACCGCTGCGGTCCTCTTCGAGATGGTAAGAGCTTCCTCGTGTTGTGGTCGGGGCCTTGGCTCACCTTGCAGAGGGGCACAGTGGATGCTTAGTAGGGATTCATGTCACATTTTTTTTTAGGTCAGGCTCCTATTAACTTTTATCTGGACTATTGGAATAGCTTCTTAAAAAAAAATTAAACATAGTAAAAAACTCCAACCGTCAAAAAGGATATAGGTCAGGGTTTCTCAGCCTTGGCCCTGCTGACATCTAGGGCTGGGTAATTCTCTGTTGTGGGGGGCTGTCCTGAGCATTATAAGATGTGGAGCAACATCCTTGGCGTCTACCCACTAAATGCCAGTAGCACACCCTCCTTGTGACAACCAAAAAATGTCTCAAATTTGAAACATTTTTCCATATCTGGAATTTTCCATATCTGGAAACATTTTTACTTGTCACAAATGGTAGAGGAGTCCTCCTGGCATCTAGTGGAAGAGACCAGGGCTGCTTCTCATCATCCTACAGTGCATAACATGGGACAGCCTCTACAACAAAGAATTAACTAGCCTGAAATGTCACGAGTACCCAAGTTGAAAAGTCCTGTTTCAATTGGTCTTCTGCCTGTCTTTCCTCCTCCTAGTCTGGCCTGGGTCTTCTGTCTAATCAGGTCATTCATTGCTCCTGCACTAAGAAGCCGTTCCTGGCCACCCCCATCCCCAGTCCCAGAGTCTGTTGAATAAACACTCCTTAGCCAAGCTGTCAGTATCTTCCAGGACCCTTCTTTAACCATATTTACAGTCTGCTACTCTTTTTATACACTCTCCCCTTCAGCCAAAAAGAATATTTTTCTGTGGTTTAAGCTGAGTCTCACTCCCCTCCAACACTGGCCCAAACTTCTCATTGCACAGCTGAGAGCAGCTGGAAAGTTCAAAAAGAGTACACGAAAAGCTAGGAGATGACCAAAGAGAAATGAGCACAGTGCCGGCTGGCAACAACATAGAGGTTTTTTTCGTCCAGGGCTCATAGGCCCAGTTTTATCCCACAAGACGTGGTATCTTGGGGAAGAGATTTATGCAGGTCTCTGTCTGCCCAGCCCCAGTCTGCCTCCCCAAGGCGTTAGTATCTTTGAGGACCCCTCCCTTGGAGAGAGTCTCATCAGGGGAACATTCTTAAGGTCCAAATCAAAAAAGACCCCTAGCTGCTCAGCTTACTAAGGACACCACCAGCTCTTCCCCAGCTGGTCGATGCCGAGATGACAACACCCTCCAGCCAGAACTAACCCTCTGACCCAGTAGGCTAAGCCTTCTGCTTGGAAGCCCTTCCAGATAATCCTATCTCAAAACAACACAACCACAACTTTCACGCACACATGTAGTTACAGTTTGGCAGGAAGAAGAATATTTCCTTAGAGAAATTTAGCAACTATCTTTTAAAAATACACTCTTCACATCGATTCATGTAAAACCCACTGAAAGCTACTAATCTCTTTATGATTTTTTGTTAAGTTTTTAGAAATCTCCAGTGTAGGTTAATTATTATTTTAAGGCAATGTCCAAATTTTTTATAAATCACATTTTATTAAGATAAATATTACGTAAAATAAAAAAGTGGTTGACTAAGCCTTAGAAATTATTTTGATCAAACAGAAATCTTGGTGATTTGGTTGTTGTTATGAGTGTTCCTGGGAGAAAAGCTAAGAGTGGTCCCCTTCAACTTTTAATGTAATCATATTTGTTTAAGTCAAGGTATGGCTCAAACTGTATTTTTTTAAAATAATATTTGTCACAAATCTCATCTGTATGCCAGAGCCACATACATCAGCTTTCTTTTCTTAAAATATACATTAGTTTTATGATTAAAAAAGTATCTAAGACCTAGAACATTGCCACTGTTCCTGAAGAAAATGTTATTTGGGGGGAGGTTTGTCTTTATGCCCCAGTAACTTTCGTTTGTGGTCAGTCTTCAAGCAGACGGCTTTTGGGAGTTTGCTGGAGAGCGGTTCTCATTCCGCCAGGTCAGGGCTTATCGCTTTGGCCAGAGGCCACCACAGTCATCTTGCTCCCTGAGTCATGTCCCTCTCAGTGGACTGTTTTCCTATTTGATACTTTGGACTTAGTAAATTTTTGATAAAGGACAAAATTAGAAGAACTTAGGCTATATCCCATGACCTTCCTCCAACATCCTATAGAATGAGAAGGGTTTTTAAGAGGCAATAAATAGCTCTCTCCAGTCTCTTCTTCCCAAAAGAAACACTGAAGTTGCAGAAGCTTGAGCTGTGAAGAGGAGCTGTGTGCTAACTCACAGTTTTTCGAGAATTCATCAGAAGGTTTTACTGCACTTTTTCCTGCCCAGGATTGGTTTGGAGCCAGTGAACATTAATAAATGAATGTGCCAATCAATATGCATGCTGCCACTCTGTTGCATTCGCTCCTTGGGAAGCATTTTCTCTCCTCTCTGAACGAACTTGGAGATGACATTGTTTGTTTCTTTGCTTTCCACCAGGTGCAGGGTTGGCATCGAAAAGCTACCTCCTGTGGCTTTTTGTTGGTCCCAGTTTTGGAGGGTCCCTTTGCGCTGCCCAGTTACCTGTATGGAGATCCGCTCCGAGCCCAGCTCTTCATCCCACTCAACATCAGCTGCCTGCTCAAGGAGGGCAGTGAGCACCTGTTTGATAGTAAGAGATGCTCCCCTCTAGAGGTTCTGTCTCCAAAGAGAGTAAGACCCCCTCCCCCAAGGACACCTCTCTAGGTATCTAGTCGACGCAGGCTAGTGAAAAGAGGGAATCTTTGGAAAAGGGGCCGAAAGAATCTGGGTTTTAATCCTGGTACTTCACTTAGTGGCTGGGCAACCGTGGACAAGTCACTTAATGTCTCTGAGCCTCAAATTCCTTAGTCTTAAAATGGGAGTGGCTAGAGCTGCCTTGCTAATTCAGGAGGACCCTTATAGGGCCTGGAGCGGAATGGTTGATGGGAGAGGGTGCTCTACTCTCTAAATAAAGAGCAGCCTGGTACTCCTCCCACACTCTCCCTTCTGTGCTCCAGCCTAACTGGTTTGGGCTGCAGGAATTTGAACCTCACAGGAGGCTTGAATCTGCTGTTCCATGCAGAAAGGCCAAAAAAGAGAGGCATTGAAAGCAAAACAGGAAACAGTGTCCTATTGTGCAAAGCTGTGGTGTGTCAGCACCTGGAACACTGCGCATGGCTCGAGTCCCGCATCTGAAGAAAACAGAGCAGGAGGCTCAGAGGAGGACAGCAGGACCCTCATCAGAGCCCTTCCCCTGGAACAGGGCTGTCCATTGAACGGGAGCACACAGGGACCGACCCCACCCTGCTGCTCCGCCCCAGTCCACCAGAACTCGGAGGGCAGGATTAGGACAGATGGAAGGATGAGCTTACTTCACACACAGCATGTAACTTTTCTATCACCAAGTGCTCGCTGTGATGAGCCTATAAATAGCTGTTATAAAGCTTTCCATGAGCTCACAGATGATCTTTTTTAGAACGAAAAGCTAGAGTTGCTGCTGATCCATGAGGAGCTCTTGAGTTCTCAGATATAGAAATTATAAATGTGAAAGAAAAAACTTCTGATGTAAAGGAGATGCTTTCTCCCCGTGCCCTTGTAAATCTGTTTCATGGTTGGTAGCAGAGAACCAGCCGGGGGTGAGAGGTCTCACCAGGTCGGGGTAGTGGGCCAAGCTGAGTGTTCTGGAGCTTTCCCCATGACAGGCTGCCCCCGTGGTGCAAACAGCTTTTGTTCCAAAGGGGCTCGTCTGTATATTCTTTGTTTACATCTTGGAAGACATTTTTGTATAGACACAATGTTTTAAGTGAGAGTTGGGGTTCCAGGTGAGCCCCACAGAGCCACTGGAGGCCATAGATTCTGTGATCCTTAGAGTTTACAGCGCACTCTTTATGCACACACACATTGTCATTTAACCTCACTGTGGCTGAGAGAGGACTGTTTTTGCAGTCCTGAAATACCAGACGGTTATGTTCGTATCTGACGATTTTAGACTGGGCACTGCCTCATACCGCTATTTTTAATACGTTGAGGGGACAGAGAGATTTTCCCCCACACCATCCAGAGACTCTTCTGGGGTTTTCCACCTTCACTGTAACAGCACAGGATTGCTGGCAGGGCTGGCATCAGAGGACATTTTTGTGTGAGCTGATGGTTTTCCCTGCCAGTTGTAACCCAGTCTTCACAACCAGCATCCTCTCTTGGTTGCCATGGTTACAGCTGAAAGAACAGAGTCCTAGTTTAAAGGAATAAGGACTTGACTCTAAAAATCAATTTTCTTCCTTCTGTGCCACTTCTCTTCCTGTTACCTCCCCTTCCGATGACAGTGAATTCAAAATCTTAAAAATCTGACAAGAATCTGCATGTCTGTGTGTTTTTTCCTATTAAAGCCAAAGTCTTTTTTTCTTGCTTTCTCTTTAGTTGCCCAGAATCCTCAAATCTATCCTGGATAGAAAATTCCAAAATGTGGGAGGAGTAATGAGACATCACAGGCACCCTTGTTCTTGGTGTGTCTTGTGCAGTCGCTGCCCAGCCCTTGGCCCCGAGAGCAGCCCCGGCTCGTTGTCTGTAGCTGTGTAACAGGCTGCCTCAGCCCTCCCACCTGCTCGCTCAGCTCCTGGTCCTCACACCAGCCCCGCAGAAGCAATGAGGCTGGAGCAGTGAAGTGGGCGATGGGGGAGGGCACTCGTCTGCTCTGCTCCCCTCCCCAGCCGGCCACTTTTCCAAAAATCATTTTCATATTTGCTTCAGTTTCCCCAGCCCTAAAATGGAGCTTGTAATATTGCCTTTCCTTGTAGGGAAATGGAATATTAGTAATAAAAAAAAATGTTTTTTCTTGTCCTTATAAGCAGATTGCATGCATTTAAAACTTATGTTCTGTTTGTACTTTAATGTCATGCTCCTTTCTGCTTTTGCAACAGGAAGTCATTAGAATGAGTCTTACATCAAGTTATGGTAGCTCACGCTGGTTCCTGAGGACTCATTCATCACCTTTCTAGATCCTGGTAGAGCCTGGGGGAAGGGATGGTGGGAACACATGGCTGTCACTTTCTTTATGATATCCCTCCTTAGGGTGGAGGCTACTCTTTCCAAAAGCAGGTAGTGTGGAAAAGCTGAGCTGAGTTCAAGGGGGAAGAATGGCCAAGAGCAGTGAAGTGTACAGAAGGCCAGACCCAGGGAGAATTACAAACCATGAGATTGCAACTTGGCATTTATTTTTTTTTTCCTTTCAGGCTTTGAACCAGAAACATACTGGGATCGAATGCACCTTTTCCAGGAAGCCATTGCACACAGGTTTGTCCCTTAGCAAAAGGGAATCGTGGGAAAGCATCAGTCTTGAATAGCAGTTACCAAAGCAAAACTCTGTTTGTTTCATTTCTGGAGAGATAGATGTAGTCCACCAATGATAAATTCACTGCTTATCTTTGACGAGACCCTTTGCCTTGGTTTCAAAGATAAGCACTACCTCTCCAGTTCCTGTGGCTGTTGTTTTTCAGACCTTAATACCTTCCTTTTCCAGTTGAGGGGAAAGTGTAGAGCTCCCTCCTTAGCCTCCAACAAGACGCTGAGCCAAGCTATCTTGGAGATGACATGAGATGAAAAATCATAAAATTTATCAAGAGCCCCTTGACACGTGTTGAAAAGACAACGAATGGTTAAAAAGCAATAGAGGGCTGGCCTGGTGGCGCAGCGGTTAAGCGCGCGTGCTCCACTTTGGCGGCCCGGGGTTTGCAGGTTTGGATCCTGGGCGTGTACCGACGCACTGTCAAGCCACGCTGTGGCGGCATCCCATATAAAGTGGACGAAGATGGGCACGGATGTTAGCCCAGGGCCAATCTTCCTAAGCAAAAAGAGAAGGATTGGCATCGGATGTTAGCTCAGGCCTAGTCTTCCTCAGGGAAAAAAAAAAAAGGGCAATAGATAAGTCAGTAGATATTCACTGGCACCTAATATGTGTGCCAGGGAAAGCCTTTCCAAGGCTTAGCTCCCTGCCCCTCTGGCCAGTACGGCTTGGTTTCCAGAACATCACTAACTCAGTGTCCAGTTGCTGCTTCGTGTTAACCATGGTGAAAACAAAGCCTCTTGTTCTTGCTTTACCTCCTCCTCTTGCTGCACCTTCTTCAGTGTTATATCATCTCCTTATTCGAGTGTCCAGCTGTTACCACCCGCACCGTGCACACACCCCACACAGCCTCAGGGTGAAGTCCAGACTCTTCAGCCTCCCCTCACCCAAGTGGGCCCCAGCCTGCCTTAGACCTTATTCAGCCCTTTTTTTCTTTTTTCTTTTTTTTTTTTTTTTTTTTGTGAGGAGATCAGCCCTGTGCTAACATCCGCCAATCCTCCTCTTTTTTTGCTGAGGAAGACGGCCCTGGGCTAACATCTGTGCCCATCTTCCTCCACTTTATATGGGACGCCGCCACAGCATGGCTTGCCAAGCAGTGCGTCGGTGCGCGCCCGGGATCCGAACCAGCGAACCCCGGGCCGCCACAGCGGAGCGTGCGCACTTAACCGCTTGCGCCACCGGGCCGGCCCCAGCCCTTTTTTTCATAGAAAGCTATGACCTAGCTTCCATGCTTAGTCAAGACTGTGGGGTGAATGCCAGGGCAGCTAGTTTTCTCCTTCCAGTAGGAGAGGATGCTGATTCAGGGCAGAAGATGAGGAGTGCAGTGGTCGGTGGGAAAGGGCAGTGATGTGGGAAGCAGACAGGCCTGATTTATCTCCGCCTCCACCAGCATCTGGCTGAGGAACCATGAGCAAGTCCTGGAACTGCTCCGCCTTTGTTTTCTCACCCCTTGCAGGGTTGTTGGGAGGGTTCTCTGATGTTCCTGGCCCCTCATAAGCCCTCGGTAGACAGTAGTTATTATTAGGAAGACCCAGCCAACTGATGAGTTTATAGGCAGGTCTGACGCTGCTCACCTCATATGTCGTCTGGCAGTTGTTGCGCTTTGCTGGCTGGATATCACACAGGATGTGGCCTTTATTTGTCAAATCTGCTTTTTTCTTCACTGCATCCTCCTCCTGATCCACCTCAGTCCAAATCCCAGTCATATCTTCTCTACACTATTGCCCTGTCCTCTTCAGCCTGCTTTTCCAGCCTTCGATTTCCTCACGTCTTCTGTCCAGTCCCCATGTCTCCTGCCCGGGGCTCTGCTGTGTGTCCCTATACTTAAACCTGCTCCCACCTCCCCACCCACCCCCCTCTCACCTCCCCACTTAAACCCCCTCCCCCACCTTCCCCCTTAAGCCCCCACTCCCTTCTACACTTGTCAGTCTTGCCCCCAGGTCCCTCCACTCTGAATCCCTCCTTCCCTTTTTCCCAATGCACTCTGTCCATCTATTACACTAATTTAGGGGCCCCTGGAGGATAAGGGTATGCATTTTTCTCATTTTTGTTTCCTTCCACAAGGCCTAGTAAAGTGCCTTGTCCAGAATAGTTGTCCGGTATGTAGCTTTTGCATAGAGTAGACTCCAGGTGGGAATATGGCTCTGACATGAAATATTAGGCCACCCCTAAGGTCCATCCCAGAAAGAGTTAGAAAAGTGTGCAGCTTCCCTGGACCCCTCTGCCGTGGCTCCCCAGCTCCTCCTCCATTTTTGTCTGGGCACTTGACATGAGGTTAGTACATCCCATCCCTGGGACTGGAACTCCCCGTCCTCACTGCAATTCTGGCTCACATGCTCCCCAAGTGGACAGTGAGGGGGCCAAGGACTATGTGGTTCAATTGCCTTTTTTTTTTTTTTTGTGAGGAATATTAGCCCTGAGCTAACATCCATGCTAATCCTCCTCTTTTTGCTGAGGAAGACCGGCTCTGAGCCAACATCCATTGCCAATCCTCTTGCCTTTTTTTTTCCCCAAAGCCCCAGCAGATAGCTGTATGCCACAGTTGCACATCCTTCTAGTTGCTGTACGTGGGACGTGGCCTCAGCATTGCCGGAGAAGCGGTGCGTCGGTGCACGCCCGGGATCCGAACCCGGGCCGCCAGTAGCGGAGCGCGTGCACTTAACCACTAAGCCATGGGGCCGGCCCGGTGGCGCAAGCGGTTAAGTGCGTGCACTCCTCTGTGGTGGCCCAGGGTTTGCCGGTTCGGATCCTGGGCGCACACCGACGCACCGTTTGGCAAGCCATGCTGTGGCGGCGTCCCATATAAAGTGGAGGAAGATGGGCACGGATATTAGCCCAGGGCCAGTCTTCCTCAGCAAAAAAAGGAGGATTGGCAGATGTTAGCACAGGGCTGATCTTCCTCACAGAAAAAAAAAAAAAAAAGAATAAAGGTCTTTCCTGGTGACCTCAGAAAGAAAGGAGGCAAGAATCTGGTCAGGCTGATCCATGCTGCGTACATAAATAGCCTCGATTGGAAAGTAGAGGGGAAGGCAGGCAAAATCCAGAGTTGTTCCCACACATGATAAAATCAGTCTGTAGATGATGGAGCTTGCAGTGCATGTTAGCGTTCCGTTCAATTTGCATATCTGACTTCATGTGTTTTTCAGTAAATAATTATCGAATGTCAGTGTAAAGCCAGCAGCTTTTCTAGAGGATACAACATAGCACCTCCCTGAGGAACTCAGTCCAGGAAAGGAGAGGGGCATTTTACCTCCTTTAGTTCTGCCTACATCCCTGCCTTCATTACATAAACCCCTCAGACTCAGGGCAGGAGCCACATCTGTTAACACGTCCTTTGCAGCACTTAGCAGGTAGAGCTGTAATAAATGTGCTTTATGGAAATAGAAAAACCAGGAATAGAACAAGCCACAAATGAAAAATGGCTCCTCCTGCCCATTTCCAGAATACAGCGAAGCAGAGAGCCCCAGATTGGTGTTCTTCACTTTTAAGAAAAGGATTTCAATTAACATTCATTCTATTTCAATTCAAAGCCTTTATTGAGAACCTACTTTGTGGTTAGTGTGGGAGAACAGTGTGGAGGGAGAGAGGTGTGGCTGAGGTGAATTAAGATAGGGACCCTTCCCTGGAGGAGTTGACTGTCTCAAGTATGTGGGTGGGCACGGTGGGAAAGTCTGATGGGACGGCTAGGGGGCACGCAGGAGGAAGGGTGGCTGAGCAGAGATGAAGGCTGGGTGAGGAAGAGGGCAGCAGGTGAGAGGGCTTTTGATCACCGGGGAGATGCACGGAGGCTGGGCGGGAGGAGATCTGATGAGCCATTGAAGGGGTAGAGGCTGGGAAGTGATGAGGGCGAAAATAAGCAACCTGCATGTTCCTTCTTGAAAGAGCTTTCCAGATGACTGTAGCCCAGGCTGTCAGAGAGTCCCATTAGCCACACTCCCCTGTCCCTTTAGCTAAGGAGGGCCTAATCAGTCTTCCTGTCCTTCCCTTAGGTTTGGGTTTGTGCAAGATAAATATTCTGCCTCTGCTTTTAACTTCCCTGCGGAGAACAAGCCTCAGTACATCCACGTTACAGGTGAGGCGTTCAGGGCAAAACATGGGCAGGTGGGCCACTGGGGCAGGATTGTGAGCCCTGAGAGGGGCCTGGCCCGTCCACAAGGGTTCTTCCTGTGCACTGAGCCTGTGGCGGCAGAACCTGGTGGCTGCGACACGGGTGCTTCTCTTTCTCTTCAGGAACAGTGTTCCTACAGCTGCCCTACTCCAAGCGCAAGTTCTCTGGGCAGCAGCGGCGGCGGCGGAACTCCACCAGCTCCACCAACCAGAACATGTTCTGCGAGGAGCGGGTTGGCTACAACTGGGCCTACAACACCATGCTGACCAAGACGTGGCGCTCCAGTGCCACAGGGGACGAGAAGTTTGCCGATCGGCTGCTGAAGGACTTCACGGACTTCTGCATCAACCGTGACAACCGCCTAGTCACGTTCTGGATGAGTTGCCTGGAGAAGATGCACGCTAGCGCCCCATGAGGCCAGGCTGTGCTGGGGTTAGGATGGGGAGGATCCGGTCTTGCTACTGATATTCAATAGGATCAGTCAGGCTCTGAGCGTCCGATGTAAGTTTGCCACTGTCGGTGAGTGGGGGCCGTTGCTAGTGTTTCTTCCCCCCACAAGTGTTCTACCACTCAAAGAGAAAGTCTTTGGAAGCAGCTAGCACTGAGAGCAGGTGGGAGGCCCAGATGGTCCGTGGGAGGGCTTCAATACTAGGGAAGGGGGCAGGCAGCCCCCAAGAATGTCCTTGGAGAGGGGGCGGCTCCTGTGAGTGTCCTTTCCCTCCACCATCCGTGGGCTATTCAGAGCAGAATCTGCCGCTTCCCACCCAGAAGTGTGCACAGGATGTAAGATAATTTTGTGAAATAATGTACCATAGGCTCACACCAACTGTATATACCTGTACATATCAGAAGAAGAAATAAAGTGCCGTGTGCAGCATCTCTGTCCCCCAGCCTGGTTCCCGGCAGCAGCAGTCCCATCCTTGGCTGGGCAGTCATGCCACGTCACCAGGGCTGTAGTGGCCAGTGAGGCAGCTGCAGACAGTGAGGAGGACTTTAGAATTCACTGTCTTGGAGAGTCTGGCTGTGAGAAAGATGTCTTTGCACAGGCCCTTGGGCAGGAGCAAGGGTAGTTTCGGTCAGGCTTAGTGAGCAGACAGTACAACGTACTAGGAACCCACAGGCTTGTGCTGTCAGAGGTGAATCTTGCTAGGTGGGTGAGCCCTGCTGTGGCACGCAGACATCATGATGTTCTGAAAAAAATCGAAGGAAAGCCCCTGTTGACTCTAGCTGAGGTTTAGGATCCATTGCTCAACAGGATGAGACTCAGTATGGTGCCTTAACCTCAGTGCCCTGCCCTAACCTGCTGGTGGGGGTGAGGGGCTACAGGCCAGAGGGGCACCTGACAAGTACTGCCACTTCTTCCCCTCCATCTCTCCACACGGAGTTCATCACAAGCCCTGTTGATTTACCTCCTCAGTAGCTTCCGAATTGCCCACTTCTTCCTAGGCCCTCTGTTGCCATTCTCAGCCCAGCCCTCCTTCATCTTCATCTTCCTCTTGCATGGCTAGGAGGGCCTCCTAACTTGTCTCTGCTTTCACTCCAGGCCATTCTCCATGTGGCAGTCTTTTTTTGTGTGTGTGTGTGAGGAAGATTAGCCCTGAGCTAACATCTGTTGCCAGTTCTCCTCTTTTTGCTGAGGAAGACTGGCCCTGGGCTAACATCCGTGCCCATCCTCCTCCACTTTATATGTGGGATGCCTGCCACAGCATGGCTTGACAAGTGCTGCATAGGTCCGCACATCAGGATCAGAACCTGCGAACCCTGGGTCACTGAAGCAGAGTGTGTGAACTTAACTACTACGCCACCGGGCCGGCGCCAGCAGAGTCTTTTTTAAAAACCACTCTGATTGTGCCCACCACTAATTTAGACCTCTGGTGACTTGAACTTGTCAAATCCTAGACGTGGCTCACGTGGCCCTGCACGATCTGGTCCTAGGCCATTTCTCCAGCCACCTGGAACATCACAAACTCTTTTGCGGCTCAGATCCTTTGCACAGCTGTTCCGTCTGCTAAGAGCACTCCTCCTCTCCACGCCCACTCTGCCTTACCAACTCCTGGGCGTTATCCGTCAGCTCTTCCCTCAAATGTCATTTCCCCAGAGAAGCGCAGCAGGATTCCCTGTATGATCTTCCCACAGCAGCTTGTACTTCAGCAACCACACTCAGCACGTTCACACTCCAGCATGGCAGAAGCTTGCCTATTGTTCATCTCTTTGTTCCTAAACGTGCAGCATAATAGTAGAAGCTGGAGAAGTGGTGGTTGGATGAATGTGTGGACTGAATGAATGAGCTCTGGACTCAAGGGCCAGGCACTGGGTGTTGCATTTGAATCTCCCCCTCACTCGGTTCCTGAGTGACTTCTGGAGCCGGTTTCTTTTCTGTAAAATGCAGCTATTGATGCTGCATGTAGAGAGTTTGAGAGAAAAGGTCTGTTAGTATATGTGAAAGCACACTGGTTGAATGCTGGCGTGGAGTGGGTCCTTGATAAAAATCCATTTTCTTTTCCTTTTTCATCTTCTTTTCCCTCAGACAACCTTTGCTCCTTCTAGGCATTAATGTCCTTCATTTATAAAATGGGAGGCTGTCTCCTGGAGTGGTTTGAGGATCAAAAGACAGATGTATAGGGCCCGGCCCGGTGGCGCAAGCGGTTAAGTGCGCGCGCTCCGCTGCGGCGGCCCGGGGTTCGCTGGTTCGGATCCCGGGCGCGCACCGACGCACTGCTTGGCAAGCCATGCTGTGGCGGCCTCCCATATAAAGTGGAGGAAGATGGGCACAGATGTTAGCCCAGGGCCGTCTTCCTCAGCAAAAAAAGAGGAGGATCGGCGGATGTTAGCACAGGGCTGATCTCCTCACAAAAAAAAAAAAAAAAAAGACAGATGTATATGAAAGGACTTACTAATCAGGCTGCTCTCGCATTCCCGGGCTGCAGTCCTCTTCGCCGTGCTGCTGAGCCAGCTTCCTGAGCGATCGTCCTGGACATGGCAGCTGCTGGCCTGTTCAGGTCAGAATATACGGTGCAGTCTTTTGTGATCCTCGGTATCCTGCGTGTAAAGCCAGCGATTGCCCCTGCTTTCTGCCCTCTTATCTATTCCAAAGGTGACCCGGGAGAAGAAGGCCCAGAGGATGATATGGTGGAAGAAGAGGTGGCTGACAAGTTAGAACACTGGGTCACTCACCCTTCAGAGCTGGGCCTGAAACACATGTGCCCTTGAGCCCCAGTTCCCCTGCTGGTGGCTCCCCGTCATTCCTCCTCTCTCCTTCCACCCACTTGTCCAAGCCAGAATCTGGAAGTGAACTCAGTCCTCCCGCAACTCCATCATCACCCAGTCTTCCCACCTGTCCCTCCTAGCTGTCCCTCAGACCTGCGCACCTCCCTCCATCCCTGCTTTCCACATGCAGAGCCCGGCCCTGAGGGGTCATGTGGTTTGGTTAGATATGAAGGACTTGTGCATGCAGATTGGAAGCCCCGCATCAGGTGTATAGATGTGAATAACCATTCCTTGGTGGAGAAAGAAAGGCAGGAAGCTTGGGGCCAAGAGGACCTGGGTTTAAACTCTAGCTCTGCCGTTTCTCAGCAGTGAGAACTGGGAATATTCTGTCTCCTGAGCCTGGTTCCTGACCTATTAAATAGAGATGACATAGCCTCACCTTTCTACCAACCCTCATACACACACAGACCTCTGAGTGTTGCTCTTCTGTGCTTGTGATATTGTAATTATTTGCTGACCCGTTTCAGCTCATTAGGCTTAGAATTTCTCAGTCAATGAGAGTTGAATGAGTGAGCCAGTGAGATCAAGGGAGCAGGTGCATGTGGCAGGGCCCCTCACAGGGCCCAGCATATAGGAGGGACACATGCTAGCCTCGCTCCCTAAACTGAGTCATGGAAGGCACTTACCATGTTGAGAAATGAGGCCATTAAGACCCAGTCACTTGTATGACATGCCTTGGGTCACCCCAGTGAGGGCAGAGATGAGCATGGTCCAATAAGATGAGCCTTAGAGCAGAGGAGTTCTTAGAGATCTGGTCCAACTTCATTTTCTCCCAGATAAGGAAACAGGGAATGACCTGCCCCAGGCTCTAGGTGGAACCAGCACAAGGACATAGGTCTTCTGACTCCCAGCCCAGTGCCTTTCTAGGCATTTGGTTGCAGTCAGCAGCATGGTGGTTAAGAGGGCAGGCTCAGGAGGCAGGTGGCTGGATTCAGAGTCCAGCAGGGCTACCCTGAGTAAGTTACTGCACCTCTCAGAGCCTTGGTTTTCTCATCGGTAAAATAAGACAATAATACCATCTCATGGCGTCATGAAAGTCACACGAGAGAATGTGGGTAAAGAGCTAAGACAGTGCCTGGAAGGTTGTGATCCCCTCCCTAAACATTAGCTTTTATGAAGATGCTTATTGCCCCGGGCTCTGTGAACCCCAGGAGTTTAGAGACAGGAATAACCACAGAGGGCCAGAGTGGACAGGGTAGTCTTTAAAGAGGAAGTAGGCTTGGGCCTTGTAGGATGCGTAGGAGTGGTCAAGAGGCCGAGCGCATTGTCCCCACTTGTGCCGGAGGGCTGTGTTCCTCTAGCTGCTATGGTCATCCTACCTTATCTGGTCCCAGGAACCTCTGCTGAGAAATGTTTTCTGTTGGCAGAGGCGCCACATTGCCAAGAGCAGGGAGAGGGCTTCCTGACCACATTGCCCTGGCTCCCGCCCATTGTGATCAAGGTTGTTGCCTGAGATGGGGCAGCTCTGCAGACATTTTTCAGCTTCACAGTTGTGCTCGGGTGCACACAGGCCCCGGAACACCTGGGGCAGCACTGGTTGGCCTCCTGGACTGAGAAATGAGTCTGAGGTGAGCATCCACACAGGGTGTGGGATGCAGAAAAACATGATGGAAAAAGAAATGAGATAGAGTAACACATCCCTTTACTAAAGGAACTAGAAATAAGCTGGCTTCAGAGCAGAAGTCCCTGTCTTAGTCCCTACCCCTGGCTCTCCAATGCTGCTGGGCATAAGAAGGTCGCATAAATCACAGATTCTAGAGCCTCTCTGAGACTCTGATTCAGGAGGGCTGGGACTCTGTGCTGTAAACAGACACTCCGAGTGATTCTGCTATCAGTGGTCCCTTTGCGAAACCCTGCCCCAGATTCCTTCTCTGGGCTTCTTCCTGCTTACTTTACACGCAGTTCTAACCAGCCTGGAAGTCTGACTCACAGACCAAAGCAGATTAGAAGCAGCCCACTGGAAGGCAACAGAGTAGAGGCAGAGACCCTGACAGCAAAGTAAGATGACAACTGATGACAGAATGGCAACCAATGGGAGCAGACGGAGAGCTACAAGGCCCTCCCACAGCGCAGGACCACAAGAGGTATGGGACCACCAGAGGATGAGCAGCTGGGCCAGGAACTGCTAAGTACTACATTGCACAGGCCCAGAAACCCATATCCCATTTGTGGGAAGAGACCCATCAAAATAATCAAAATGGAAACTTTGGGTATTACAAGGAAGAAGTGTGTGATATATGCCTGAGGCATTAAGGAAATTGGTGAGGTTTTGCTAAAGTGGACAGGAAATGGTGGGAGAGAAAGCCGAGTAGAAGCCAATTTACAGGCCTCCTCAGTTACCCAGAAGATTTCAGATACACGAAATAACAATGATCGCTCCATTTCTTGAGTGTTTCCTGTGTTCTGGGCAATGTAGTATACTTTACGTGCCTTTTCATCGGGTAATCTTGTCAACCGTCATCATAGCAGATGAGAGGTGGAAGGCCCCAGGAGGTGGAGCCCAAGGCCACTCAGCTAACAGCGGGGCTGGGAATCAGGTCTGTGGGACCCCAGAGCACAGCCCCCACCCACTGTGCTGACCCCTCACCTCCTGGTGGTGCTGGGTCAGTGAGATGCCACCCACTACTCTGTCCCGGGACTCTGGCTGGGCACCCCTCTCTCCTTTCCAGCTGACTGTATTTCATGTGTGGTGCAGGCCTGCTGAGGTGCAGATGCCGTGTAACATGTGGACGTGGCCTCACATACAGGCTCTCCAGTAGGGAACAGTCAGTGACTTTGAGTAGGGGCCAGTGGCCTTTCTTCTCCCCCAGGTTCCTATCTGGAAGGCACTGTCTGCTCCTTCCCTTCTGGTCTACAACTGACTTCAGCCTGCAAGTGCTTCAGGCAGCTCTTGGCCTTCAGGCCATGCCACACACTTGCCTAAGCCTGGCCTGGAATGCGTGGGTTGTGGGGGCAAAGCAGCTGCCAAGAACCCAGTCCTACTGGCCTTTAGATTTGACCTCCATCTGCTTCTCTAGCTGCAGCAAGATTCATCTGTTCCCTCAGTGAATCAGCACCTAGTCCTCCCAAGAAGAAAATCTCTTTCCCCATGAGGTCAGGGGGAGATGGGGCCACGCTGTGCAATCCCCAGCAAACGTCTCTCTCTCTGAGCCTGGCATTTCCATCTGAACTCATCTGGCGATGAATCTGGGAGGAACCTTGAGTACCACAGGATTTCAGACCTTTCCCCTCCTCAGCCGACGGGCAAGCTGGGTACTGAGAAGGAATGTGAGTCCCTGTCAATCTCTCAGGCAGCTCGTGGCAGTTGTGACTGGAACTGAGTCTCTTACCTCCTCTCTTTGCTTTTTGAATTGTACCAAATTGCTTATCCAGGCTCAATTTCTCCCCTGCCTTTAATCCACAAATGTCTCTTAAAAGACAGCAAATTTTATTTTTAAGCTCATGGCATCCTGGGAGAGAAACATTTTCCTAAGGCCTTTGATACTCATCCAACCCTCATCGCTCACATTCTGGGTCCTCCTCTTCCCCAGTCTGAGAGCATCTGGTAGGCACGATCACATGCTGTCTTGGGAAGGACCCCTTTTCAAGGCAAAATGTTCCGCCTCTCCTCAAGCTCTGTGTCCTCAGAACCTGAGTAGACACAAGCTTGAGAGGGCGGGCAGGGCTCTGTCAGAGGCAAGCCTGTGAGACTTTTGTCCTGACGCTGTCTCAAAACCCACACCCTTTTTCCAGGCCCTTGGATACAGCTCTGGAGGAGAACCAGGAGCCAACTGGGGGTTCTCAACTGGGGGTGATTTTGACCCCTAAGGGACTTTTGGCAATGTCTGGGGTTACTTTTGGTTGTCACAACTGTGGGAGGTGCTACTGGCATCTAATGGGTGTTTCTAAGCACCCTACAATGCACAGGTTGGTCCCTACAACAAAGAATTATTGAGCCCCAAATGTCAATAGTGTTGAGGTTGAGACACCCTGAACTAGATTCTGATCAGATAAGAGGTCCAGATGCGAGACTCCTCCCTCCTATGACTTTGGAGGAAGAGAGACCTGCCACTTGCCCCTGACGGTGGAGATCTGAATCCTTTCTTGATGGCAGCTCCATTCCCAATCTCCTGTAGCAATCACCCTTGCTGGGTTCCAAGGCCAGACTGGCTAAGAGACCTGCTTAGGGCCACACAGCAAGTTATGGACAGAACCAGGATTAGAGTCCTGGTCATATTTGGTGCTCACATGCTACAGCGCGGCTCTTGTGTTTCTCTCTCCTTGTACATATAGCTTGCCTCTCCACTTGTATATAAGCTCCTTGAGGGCAGAGCGCACATCTTGTCCATCCTTGTATCCTCCTCACAAGTGCCCATCACACATAGGTGCTCATTTAAAATTGGTTGAATTCATTCAGCTAACATTTATGCAAGGCTGAACTAATGGGGGCCCTGCTTTCTTGGTGGAGGGAAACATACATAAAGCACTACAGAAATAGAAGCAGGGGCTTGACTGGAGCAGGAGAAGCAGGGGAAGACTGGAGAAAGGGACATTTGGGCTGGGATTTGAAGGCTGTGTAAGAGTTCTGGCCGGTGAGGGGGACGAGATGGGGAAGGGGATTCTGGAGGGCTGGAGGGCTTCAGCAGCAGACCAAACAAGAAGGTGACAGCTTGAAAACATGGGGGAGAAAACTGGAGAGAGATTTCTACAAACCTGGCCCACTCAGCCTGCACTTCAACAACTGATTTCCAGAGGGAGGTGACTGTTATCAAGTTCCAGGGTGCAAACCTGAACAACAAATGGCTGCTTTTGTCTGGAAGCCTTGAGCCAGCCTGGGCCCTGAGGTCACACCACAGAGGCAGGGACGGGGTTGGGGGAAATGACCTTGCTCACCTGTCAGGCTGTGCTCTTCCTGGCCCCGGATCTGCGGAGAACAGAGGCTTTCAACACACACAGTCTGAGGTTGTGGCCGGCATCTCAGATGGGGCAGGCAGAGAATGATCCTCTTTCATCATCCCCTTTCTCTTTGGGGAGCCAGAAACCCTCTTCCCAGGTTTAGCCTGCCATTTCTTCCCTGTGTGACCCTGCCAAAGCTCCTGAGACCACGCTGAGCCTTGGATGATGTGAGAACCTGAGATAAGGGCTGTGAAACATTTTGTGGCCCTGCACCTACTGAGGTATAGTCACTGCTCTTCTTTTTTTTTGTTTTTTTATGTGAGGAAGATCAGCCCTGAGCTAACATATTGCCAATCCTCCTCCTTTTTTTTCCCCAAAGCCCCAGTAGATAGCTGTACGTCATAGCTGCACATCCTTCTAGTTGCTGTATGTGGGACGCAGCCTCAGCATGGCCGGAGGAACGGTGCGTTGGTGCGCGCCCGGGATCCAAACCCGGGCCGCCAATAGCGGAGCGCGCGCACTTAACCGCTAAGCCACGGGGCCGGCCCTCTTCTTTTCTGACTTTAGTGCCGACTACCTGTGTGATCCTGAGCAAATCCGTTCACCTCACTGGACCTCAAGTTTGGGGGTGGGGTGATGATGACAGTGTTTCTCTGCCTTCTTCAAAGGGTCACAGGATTTCATGCCGTCAGCTTGGCAAAGGTGTCTGAGTGGCACAAAATAAGGGAGCACTGTCAACACTCCCCTAAGGGAGGCCATTCCAACATTGTTTTGAATGTGGTAGCAGGTCTGCCAAAAACTTGGTACACCACCAGCTAGTCTGAAACTTGGGAAGAGAGGGGGAAAAGCAGAAGAAAGGTGATAGCAAGAGCTTACTTCTATATTGAACCCCAAGCAAGTGTGCTCCCATCGTCCTAGTGCTCGAGCCTGAGGACAGCCCCAAGGGAGGCTGGTGAGTGGTGGTACCCCCACTTCTCAGAGGAGAAACCGAGTCCAGGGAAGTGGAGGCACTTACCCAGGGTTACTGAGCACCCACTTTGCAGAGGAAGGATTGAACTCAGGATTCTCCATCCCCAGGGCTCTTCCCATTAGAAAGGGATGGGGCGTGGGAGAAACAAGCCCACTGAGCATGGCTCCCACGGTGGGGAAGCCACATCCGGAAGGAGGAAGGGCAGAGTGTGGGGCCTGGGCTCCCGGCACAGGGATGAAGGCCGTGTTCCCAGGCTCTCCAGTGCCTGAACACTGCACTGGCCACCGTTGGTGGTTGGGGCTAGGAGGACAGGAGCACTCCCTGGGTAGTCTGACACACAGGATGTGTCTCGCCTCAAAGCAGAAGTGAAATGGGGTACACTTCCCCTTGCGAGATGAGAGGCAGGTCTGACCACCCCCTTGCTACCGTCTCCTGCAGGAAGCAGGAGACTGGCTGCCACTGCTGGAGTCGAGATTGGGGGATGACAAAGAGAAGCTGGTCTGGTCTGGGGACCTAACCTATGCAGGGAGCTGGGTGTCCACCTCCCACCACACAAAATCTTGGGATCTCTTCACACACCGCTCCAGCATCCATGTGATTAAAAGATACTGTTTCTATCAGGTTTTATGATTTAGACTATAAGAGACATGGCCGTTTATATAAGTCCCTGTCTCCCGGCAGTATCACAGCCAGCCTGTCCCTGCAAGATGGAGATTCATTTGTGGTTTATTCGCTCATTTGTCGTGCAGGTTTTCAGTCCTTGTTCTCCCATCAACAAGTATATTAAGAACCATCAATGTGCCAGGCATTGTGCAGATACAGGAGGGGACGGTGAACAAAACATTACACAAATCACTATTGTTATGGTTGTGAAATATACTTGTGAAAAGTGCTCCAAAGGCCAAGGAGAGGTCATTGTGAGAGGTTTGACGGGGCCCCAACCTAGTCTAGGACTCAGAGAAGCCTTCCTGGACATTTCCATGGAGACCTGATGGATGGCAGGGCTTGCAAAGGGCAGAGAAGGGTGGGGAGGGGGAGCTCCTAGCTGTGAAGACCCTGAGACTCTGAGATGGAAAGAAGCTTGGTGGGCCCAAGGGAGAGGGGGAGGGAGAGTGAGGGGGCTGGTGTAGCTGGAGAAGGAAGCAGAGACCAGATCACGCAGGGCCTTGCAGGCTATAGAAGGGGTCCTGCCTGTCTGACGCATCATCAAGAGGAGTGTCTGGAAGTCTGGATGATCTTGGGCAAGGCTTTGTCTTCTCTCAGCCTCAGTTTCCTCATCTTTTCGATAGGAATGTGTTTGCCGTCCTTGCAGGGTTGTTAAAGAGTGCTTAGGTAAAGCACTTAGTACGAGGTCTGGCACAGTGGAGGGGCCTGATAAGTGGAGCCATTAATCTAATTGTTGTGACAGGCGGAGCCAGGAATCCAGGCTCCCGGCCCAGCTCCCCCTCCAGCCTTCTCCCCAGGGCTGCCTCTAGGAGACGTAGAGCCAGGAGCCGTCATCGGGGCTGAACACATTGGCCCGAGCTCCAACTTGCTCTCTGCTGAAGCGTTTCCCTGCTGTCATATCACTGCCCTTTGCCAGCCTAGTTAATGCAGCCCGGGAAAAGGCTCCAGTCTACAGTGATGGTCAGCCCTGGAAGCTGTGCCCCCCTCCCTCCCAGCCCCCACAGTGCCCCAGGCTCTGGCTAGTCAGTCAGTCTTTGCAGACTCCTGATTCTTGTGATGGCAGACGTGCCGTGCAGGGGAGGGGCAGAGATGGCACTGAGCTGGCAGCCTTGGGGTTGATTGGCAGCAGGACTGCATTATTCTGCAAGGGTCAAGGCACCCTGGAATCCCACTCTTCTGATCCAGGGAAGAAATTTTCCCAAAGGAGAGAGGAACTGGCAATGACTGCATGCATGCCTGGAGCTGTGCGGGGTGCTTTGCATGCTACCTGCCTTAGTTCTAGCGACACCCCCTCATGGTGGGCATTATTGGCCACTTTTCCAGATAAGAAACTGAGAATTGGGGTCACACAAGGTCACCCATCTGACAAGTGGCAGAGTCTGGATTCCACTCCAGGTCACCATCACTTTGCCCTGCCCCCTGCCCCTCGGTGGTGGGCCTTTGGGCTGTGTTTTGTTGAATATTTGGCCAGTGCAAGCCAATTATAGAAGGCCTAGAAACGAGGTGGGTGAGCAAGAGCTTTGATTTCTTCATCTCGCATGTGGCCACAGGAGCGTCACGGAATGACCAAGCTGGAGCCACCTCAGTGATGAGTAAAGCCACCCCCCTGGTTTACAAAAAGGAAACTGAGGTCTAAAGGCGGGGACAACTTGCCTGAGGTTACAAGGTTGGTCAGCGGAGAGCTGGGCCAGGGTGGACTTTCCTTGTGGCCTCCTTCGTTGGCCTTTCTCACCTTCCCTTGCTGGCCTCTACACCTCTGTCCAGTCCCCACACATTGGAGGATCCCAGCCGCTGGACCTCTTTTCTGCATCTCATTCCGCAGGCAACCCAGTCCCATGATTCTAATTACCATCTACATGCCCGCCCCAAGTCTCAACTTGAGACCCAGCCCTGACCCTGCCTTTGAACTCCAGCCCACCTATCCAGCTGCCTTCTTGGCCTCTTCCTAGAGATCTAAGAGGCTAACAAACTGGATGTGTCTAAAACACAACAACTCGATTTAGCTGTGTCGTCCTGTCTCCCACCAAACCTGCTCCTCCCACAGTCTTCCCCATGTTAGTCACTGGACCATCATCTACCCAGTTTTTCAGGCTGAAAGCATGGGCGTTATCCTATATCTCCTGCCCTCAACCCCTACATCTAATCCATTAGCAAAAATATATTGCAATCTGACCCTTCTCCCCATCTCCACATTAATTTGATGCCGCAGCAACCTAACTGGTCCACCTGCATCGTCTTTGCCTTCAAGAATTTATTCTCCTCACAGCTACCAATGTGCTCTCTTTTAAACAGAACAGGTCATATCATTCCCCTGCTTGAAAACCCTTCAGTGACTTCCCATCAATTCAGGATGAAATCCCAACTCCTTGCCACAGTCCACAAGGCCCTACAGGGCCTGGGCTTCTGGAAGCTTCTGTCTCCATTGTCATCTCTACCTGCTCGCTTGGAATGATGCACTATTTCTTCTCTTTGTTCCATGAGCAAGCTAAGGTTGCCCCTGCCTAGGGGCCTTTGCACGACTCTTCCCTTTTCTTGGAACCCTCTTCCCAAGATCGTGGCTCAGTTGCTTCTTCATTGTTGGTGTCACTTGTCACCTTCTCTGACTACCCTGTCTAGAGAAGCACCACCCCTCTGCCCATCACTGCCCATCACACTGCCCTGCTATCTCTTCCTCACAGCCCTTGTCATCACCTGAAATCATGTGGGTTATTTGCCCACTCACGCATTGTCTTTTCTCCTCAGTGGAATGTAGGTTCCAGGACTGTTTTTGTCCCTGCCATGTCCTCAATACTTACAGCAGTGTGCCTAGCACATGGCAGATGCTCAGTGAGTGCTTGTTCACAGAGCCAACCACATGGACTAAGGGCCTAAGTTACAACTCAGGTTTATTCCCAGTCGCCGTCCCCAGACACTTTTGTAGGACAGCATTTCCCTGTTGCATGACTTCTTTAAGACAGTAATTTCTTGGAGTGCTCAGAGGTCATTCACTTATCTGCCAGCTCTACCACCTACAAGCTGTGTGACCTTGGGCAAGTTACTTAATCTCTCTCTGTGTCTCAGTTTTGTCAGCTGTAAAATGGGGATAATAACAGTGCCCACCTCATAGGGTGAATGTGAGGATTAAATGAATGAATGCATAGAGTGCTTAAAACAGTGCATGGGACATAGTGTTCAGTAACATTAGCTCTCTTATTATTATTTTTGTCATTATTATCACCACCACCATCATCACCAGCTGTTTTTTTTAATTGAGATATACTTGACATATGACATCATATTAGTTGCAGGTATACAACATGATGATTCAATATGTGTATTTATTGCAACATGATCAGCATGCAGTCTAGTTAACATCCATCACCAGTTTGACTCCTGGAAGAGGCAACTGGTATTTCCTCTCTGTCTTCATGTAATAATACTTACATCATGCCACTTTGCCTGCTCAGTACCCTTCAGTGACTTCCTATTTCACTTCAGAAAAAGACCAAACCCCTTAAAGTAGCCTATGAGCCCCCCACCTACCTCTCCAGCCTCATCCTGCACGTCTCTCCCCATTGCTCGACCTCCGGCGGTCACACAGGCCTTATTTTAGCTTTCATGTGACTTATGCTCAGCCCACACCAGGCAGTTTGCCTGGAATTTGCTCTCCCTCCTTCTTCACCTGGTCCGTGCCTGCTCTTCGTCTTGATGTCAGCTCAGTCATTAGTGTCCCAGCCTCTCGTGACCTCTGATGAGGGGAATTCCCTATTGCACACTCTCGGGGTGACATGTGCCTCTGCGGTAGCACTTATCACAGTTATACATTTGCTCTCTTCCTTCCACTTGGATTAACATCTGCCTTCCCTATTAGAGGCTAAGCTCCATGAGAACAGAGACCAAGTCGTTCTTTGCTCTCCGTTTGCACAAAATACTTCGTTTGCACAAAGTATTCAATAAATATTAAAGGAATGAGTGAATGAATGAGGGGGGAGAAAGCCTTTGGGGTGGAGGGTAGCCCTTCAGATCAAGCACAGAACTGCCCCAAGAGAAAATCTGCTGCCTTTGCATAACCAACCGGCCTTTCTCACTGGCCTCCTGCTGTGGAGCCGGAACAGCCCTCCTGATATCCAGGAGGTTCCACTTGCTAGCAACGTGGCCGTGGGCAGCCCCTGCTTGCCATGCTGCTTTCACAGAGTGGCCACAGAGTGACAAGAGTGGGGAAAGCCTTTGCTCATCTAAGCCAAGATAGAAACTGGACGTGAAGCTGTGACACAATGGAGAAGTCTGTCTCGCTTCCTAAACTCGGCTGTCTCACTGCCAGAAACTCAGCTTTTCCTTCCCTCTCGAAACAGGGCAACTATGGTGTCCTGATGGCGGAGTGCTCTGTTCTGGTTTTTCTGGCTGATGGTGTTTTCTTTAATTGGTTGGAGCAGTGGTCCTTCAGGCTACAGACCAGTCCCCGCGCCCCCCGCCCCAAGTCTGCACCAGGACAAGGCAAAATGAGAAAAATAGGGACCACGTAGGGAGTTTTCATAAAGCTAAATGAATTCTTAGATTGTCTGCCCCACTTTTTTGTGTGTCAAGATGCCCTTTTATGAAACAAGGGTGATGGGACGTGGCGATAGCTTTTTTTTTTAATGTCCTTGTTTGTCAAATCGCCTACTTAATTTTCTTTTGAAATTACTGGTCCATGGACAGCAGCTGAGCCAGGATGAGAACCCAGGTTTTCTAAGTTCTGGGTTAGCACTCTCTCTGTTCTGCAGCCCCTCTCTGGAGAAGATAAGATGTAGGGGAGACATGAGAGCTGGCTGTAAATTATTGACGGCTGCCATGTGGAAGAGAGGACACATTTGTGCTGGCTGCCCCCAGGGGGCAGAATTGGGGTCACTGGGTAGCAGTTTCAGATAGGCACATTTCAACTGGGTTAGAATAAAGATTCTGACAGGTAGGTATTCAACAACAGACTGGGTTGCCCAACAGCTGGTGGTGTTCAGGCACAGGAGGAGCAGCTGCATTCAGGGCTGTTGGAGGAACTGTTCGGGCCTGGGGGTACCAAGTAAGAATCTTGGCCGGCCCGGTGGTGCAAGCGGTTAAGTGCGCGCGCTCCACTGCGGTGGCCTGAGGTTCGCCGGTTCGGATGCCAGGCGTGCACTGACGCACTGCTTGGCAAGCTATGCTGTGGCGGTGTCCCATATAAAGTGGAGGAAGATGGGCATGGATGTTAGCCCAGGGCCAGTCTTCCTCAGCAAAAAAAGAGGAGGATTGGCAGATGTTAGCACAGGGCTGATTTCCTCACAAGAAAAAAAAAAAAATCTTGGTCTTAGATTCAACCTGGTTTCAGCATCACTTTCACCACTTAATCTCTGTGACCTCGGCCTAGTCAGTTTCCTATTTAAAATCGGGGGTAATCCTGCCTCCCTCAGGGTTCTGTGGGGATTAAAAAAGGAGTGTGTGTACAATACCCAGCCCACAGATGGGCCTTCTGTGACATGTGAATCCTGTCGCCAGGGAACTTAGAGTCTGGTGGAGAGCAAGAGACTCACAGAGAAAGGATAACATCAAGCAAATTTTGAGCAAGGGCCAGCAAGAGTGGCCCAGACTTCTGTGCTGGGGCATTTCTGAGGATGGGAGATCAGGCGAGGGCTGGATGATCAGGGAGGAGTTCCTGGGGGCAGTGACACTTAAACTGAACCTTGAGACACCACTAGGCTCTGGATAAATAGAGAGAAGGAGTGGGGAGCTTCCCAGGAGGAGAGCATACACTGGTCTCTGGCACACAGTAGTAAGTGTTAACTGGAAGTAGCTATTATTATTATCTAAGTTTCAAGCACATGGCAATCTCTATTTCCTTGAGCTCCCACAGCACTGTGGGCACGTTCCTGGCACATCAGAGATGCTTGGTGTATGTTGAATGAACAGGGGGAAGATTGGCTAGCCACAGAATAGGAGATATGATTAAATCTAAGTAAGCTGGGAAAAATGAGAGCATCCATCCATATATCCATACACCCATCCATCTGTACACCCATCCATCATCCAACAATATCTGCATATATACATACAGATACCCATCTATCCATCCATCCCTCCCTCTACCTGTCCATCTACACTCATTCATCCATACACCCATCTATCCATCTATATTCCATCTATCCATCCATCCATTCACCTGTTCAGCCAGCCAGCCAGCCATCTATATGTTTCAGGCAGAGAACAAGAAAAAGTCACTGCCCTTATGAAGCTTACATCAAGTGGGGCAGGGCTTACAGATATGAATCAAATAATTACATGAGTAAGTATGAAATTGCAACTGTGATAAGTGCTACAGATAAAAGGGGTACATGGTGCCAGGAGAGCCTGAAACAGGGTGATTTGACCTATTCAGGAGGTCAGGAAGGGCTCCCCAAGGAAGTAATTGTGAAACTGAGAACTGAAGGGTAAGTAGGAGTAACTAGAAGAATGGGGAGGGGGGTGCGGGGAGAATGTACCAGGCAGAGAGGGCAGAGCACATGCAAGGGCAAGATGAGGTTGGGGGTGTTGGCCCAACAATGCAGGGCCTCCTAGGCCTGTTAAGAATTTTGATTTTATCATTAGAGGTTCTAAGCAAGCATCAGGTGACATGATCAGATTTGTATTTTTAAGAGTCTGGCTGTGGTTATAGAAAATGGAAGCGGGGGATGGGATGAACAAGTGTAAAAGCAGGAGGTCTGTGAGAAGCCAATGTGCTTGTCCAGAAAATCCATGATGGACCCTCGGACTGGGCAAGTGGTGGGGGAGGGGAAAAGTGGATGACTCGAGGGCCATTTAGGAGATAAACGGACATGATTGGGCGATGGGTTTGGTGGGAAGGATGAGGCTGAGGGAGTTATTAGGATGACACTTAAGTTTCTGGATAGAACTGTTGCCAGGCAACAGAGTGAAAGCCAGGAGAGAGTGGGGAAGAGGTGGGACACACCTTCCCTTGCAGCTGTTATTATGCCTGTGTTTGCAAAATAAGGGGTGTTGGGAGTGTGGGCATGCACAGCTCCCTGGTTGCCTGCCCAAGGGTGAGAAGGCCGATTTGAAGAGCTTGCAGGCTGAAGAGCTGGGCCTGGGAGCTCGGGCTTGCATTCTTGGCTCTGCGTCCACATAGCTGTGTGACCTTGACAAGACAGATTCACCCCTCTGGGCCTCAGCTCTAAAATTGATGGCCCTGCTGGTCTGGCATTTTAAGGGCACAAAGCAACCTGAGTCTTATTTGTGCCCATTGGCACTATTTACAGGGCTCCCCTTGGAAAGTTATTCCTTGTAGATCGACTTTGCCCAGAGCATGAAGGTTAAAACAGCATTAAGTCTAGAATGTGAGATCTGAAAGGAATCACAGAGCCCATTTGCCCAATCTTCTAATTTTACAAAGAGGGGCAGCATCTGTGTCTGACTCTTATATCTATCTTCCTGCACTACTCTGCACATAGAAGAGGTGGAGCAGTTTGTGCAAACCCACAAAGCTGTAGGGCAGAAGAGCACCCTTTGGGGGTAAGGTCCATGTTCTTTTTCCTACTCTGGGGGTGGGGATTTTTTCTGCAGCCTACAGCCATTTCTTAGGACAGATGGGGCTAGGTAGAGCTCTGGGGATGGGCTAAGATCATAGACACAGGTGATGCTGAGCATCTGGGGGAAGAATGATAAAGGGGACACCTGAAGCTGTGCCCTGCTAGGCTGGGGTCCTTTCTGACTCTTTGAACATGCCTCTTGTCATGCACTCCTGCTCTGACTCCTGAATGTCCTCTGAGGGCTGCAAGATGCTCTTTGCAGAAAATGAATGCAGAAAACCCAGCCTACCCCCTGCAAATGAGGCATGAAGACAAAACACAGCTGGAAACTCGGGGCTGAGGTTTCCATGGTGGCCCCACTCTGCCGCCCTTCCCATTGGCCAGGCGTCCTGCTCTGGCTTTAGCAACAGAGGCTCAGATACCCATCTCCTTCCTGATTGGCCAGGCTATGCTGCAGCGCCATGGCAACAGGGGCAGAGGGACCAGTTTCTGCAGAACATCTTGAGTCACCATCTACCTGGAATGGAACTGAGATCGAGAGAGCTGCTTGCAGGGGATGCAAAGGGGAACAGGTAGCCCCCACCTCAGCTTACAGTCAGGGGGGGAACCCTCCTCCTTGGTTGCCCAGGGGTATGGGAGGCTCATGGGCTTCTCCCCTTTATCTCATCTATCCTGTACCTTACAGCATCTTCCCAGCCCTTCTCTTGCCCCAGGGCTCCTGTCTCCTGCAGAAGAAAAACCAAACCTCTGGCAGTGCTAGAGATTAACTCATTTGCCCAAAGTCATGCAAATTGCAAGCCAGACTATTATACTGCCTAACTTAAAGGCTTTAGAGGGTCCTTCCTAGAGAATCCAGGGATCTTTTTTTTTTTTAATAGACTATTTTTAGGGCACTTTTAGGTTTACAACAAAATTGAGCAGAAGGCTCAGAGATTTCCCATAGTCCTTTTGGTTTTAATAGCAATCCCCCTTTTAGTCATCAAACAGCGAATGCTTTCCAAAGCACTCTCCTCTCTGATCCTCCCAACAACCCTATGCGTTTGGTAAGTCAGGGAAGAATGCCCCGTTTTATAGATGAGGACACTAGAGCCTAAGGAGGGCAAGTGATTTGCTCCATGTCACACAGCATATTGGTGCCAGAGCTGGACCTCCAACCCTAGCCTCCTGAATCCTTGTCAGGGCTCTAACTCCAAACCATTGACTTATCCATACCAGGGGGCCTCCAGGAGGTTTGGAGGGCTGCTCTGAGGGGTCCTCTCATCTGTTTAGAGAACAGTGCCAAGTAGAATCAGGCATTCCAATGTTTTCAATGTGGACCAGAGGTTTCACACCGTAATCCTCGTCCCTGCCAAGCAACTCCTAAATGTGGCTCCAGTCCCCAGGAAGGGTCCATGTTTCACTGGAAACCTTGCTTTCCGCCCCTTCTCCCCTCATACACCCCCAGGTGAAGAAATACTCATAAGCTTAACTATAATCACTTTAACATTACTCTGCTTGAAGCTGTGCTGAGCATGCATGATCTCACTGAATCCTCACCACAACCTTAGCTGTGAGGTCTTTATTGTCCACCGTTTATAGATGCATAAACTGGTGCTCAGGAAGGTTAGGCACCATGCCAAGGTCACACAGGTCGTTAACAGTGCAGCCAGAGTTCTAATATGAGACCACCTGACTTGAAAGCAGGCTGGCTTGTACAGTGGTGATGCATGCAGATTCTTTTGCTCTTGGGTGTGCATTATTTCCTCAGTTGAGGCTGTGGCTCAGAGGATCTGCTGTGTCTTAGGGACTTAGAAATCCTTGGCCCCTGAGGAGTGACTCAGTGTCCCCAACATTGTCTCCCAGTGCCTAGTTTCTCAGCTTTGTGATCCTTCAGGAGGGTGTGGCTGGGTTGCTGGCAATCAGCAGTAGACTTGGAGAAGAGAAAATCCTGGGACCTCCTTGCTCTGAATCTGAGCCCCTGCTAAAAACGAATGTTTTGGCAGTTTCCTTTCCTTCCTGCTCAACTTGGGCTCCCTGAAGCTCTTGCCCCTGAAACACAGCCCAGCCACCTGGCCTGCCCTCCTGCCCTCCCAAGGGCACATGTTTTGGAGGGCATGGCAAGGCAGGAGCTCACGCTGGCCACTCTACTCCCCTAAGTGCCACATCAGCAAGGGGCACCATCACCAACAATCTGTGGCATCTTCCCTGTGCCAGATACCACACAGGCGCTGGGGAGACAGCAGGGAACAAACCATTATAGCCCCTGCCCTCATGGAACCTGCTGCCTAGTGGAAGAGATGGACAATAAGTCACAAGTGAATAAATTGTGATTTCAGTGGTGATAAATGCCTTGGACAGGATGAAACACGATAATGGGATAGAAAGTGACTGGCCGGGTGGCAGGGGTTGTGGGGAGCTGTCAGGTGTGCTGTTTTAGCTAGGATGGTAAGGAAAGGCCTCTCTGAGGAGGTGACATCTGAGCAGACACCTAATGAGGAAGAGGCACTTGTTTCAGTCAATCTATGGCCACGTAAAAACCAAAACCATGTAACAAACCCCAAAACTTGGTGGTTTACAACCACCATTGATTATTTCTCACAAGTATGTGGTTGGTCTCAGTGGTTCCTCTGCCCATTTCTCCTGGTCACACATGCAGCCACATGCAGCTGGAGGCACAGCTGGGCTGGAAGGTCCAAGAAGGCCTCACACATCTAGTAGGTGGTGCTGGCTGTCAGCTGGGGCACCTCAGCTCCCCATCACATGGCTAGACTGGCTGCCTTATGTGGTGGTCTAGGGGCAGCGTTCCAACAGGGTGAAGGCAGAAGCTGCAAGGCCTCAAGGCTTAGGCTCCCAACTCATAAAGGGTCACTTCTGTCACATCCTGTTGTCAAAGCAAGTCACAAGGCCAGCCTGGATTCAAACGGTGGGGAAAGAGATACTACCTCTTGATGCAGGGAGTGGCAAAGTATTTGTGGCCATCTTTAATCTGCCACATTATCCATGGGGAGATTTTTGGGAAGACTGTTCCAGGCAGAGGGAAGAGCAAGTGCAAAGGCCCTGAGGTAGGATGGGGTCCAGAGACCTGAGCCTTGAACAATGGGTTCCTCCACTTCCTTGGTTTCCTCTTCTGTCAAGTGGGAACTAAGGATGCCTCCCTGCCTCCTTTATAGGCATATAGGCTGTAGGAGGCTTTGCTTCAGGGCAGGGTTAGGATTTTGGTTATTGGCCAGAGTGGGAGGAGAATCGAACATAGGAGCTCAGTTTGCCATTCTCTAAGCTCACTGGTGTTTGTTAACCACCATCTGGCAGGAAGGCACAGTGCTGGGCACCGTAAGTCACAAGAGAGGCTGAGGGGTGCTGATCTTGTTGAGCTTATGAGCTGAAAAGATGGCTCACTGAGCAGGATGGTGACTGAGCTGGAGCGATTGTGGGCCCCAGGGAAGGCCTGGAGGAGGTAGGATTCCAAGTGGGCCTTGCAGGGCACATAGGATTTGGCTGAAGGAGGGGAAACTGCTGATAGGGGAAGTGTGAGGGGCTGTGGAATTGAGCAATTCAAAGCAACAAATATTGCTGAACCCCGACTCTGCACTAAATGACCAGGACAGACAGAGGACCTGCCCAAGGTGTGGTGGAAACCCAAAGGAGGCACCACCCAGGCCAGGAGAGCCAGGAAGGCTTCCAGGAGGAAGCTGCAGCGCTTCAGAGGTGTGAAGGATGAGTCAGGTCAAGCATAGTGGGGCAGAGGGCTGAGTTGGAGGGACCAAAAGGGTCCCAGCGGAAGGAACAGCATCTGCAAAGGCCAGAGGGGAGGGAGAGCTTGGGATTCTCAAGTAAAGGCAAAGGGTTGTGTCTGAAGCAGAGAGTTCCTGTGAGAGGGAAAGGATGAGTTTGGGGCCACAATGGGCCAATTAAAGACTCCGACCTTTTTCCTGAAGGCAGTTTGCACAGGGTTGCCCGATTTAGCAAATAAAAATACAGGTTGTCCTGTTAACTTTGAATTTCAGATAAACAATGAATCATTTTTTAGTATAATTGTGTGCATACAATATTTGGAACATTCTTATACTAAAAAAATCATTCATTGTTTATCTGAAATTCAGTTTTAACTGGGCCTCCCGTATTTTCTCTGGCACCCCTAAGTGTGGGACCACAGAAGGGTTTTAAGCAGGGGACGACGTGGTCAGATTTACCTTTTGGGAAGCTCCCAGGATTTGTGGGAAAACACACTGGTGGGAGACAGGAAGGGGTGGAGGATGAGGGTCCTGCTTTGTCCTGGCCAGAGAAGTGGAGGTCCCCACCAGGGAATGGGGGCATCTCATCATGTCACCTCCCTCCCCCAGTGAGTAGGCGGCCCAGGATAAATCCCTCAGCAGACGCAATCTCAGGCGGGTGACTGCAGACCAGCTCAGACTCCAGTTCTGCCCTGTGAGCCTCTGGGCTGGTCTGCTCCCTCCTGGGCCCTCAGCATCCTCATCTGCTGAATCAAGGGGTCAGACGATAAGAAGAGATGGTCCATAAGGGCTCTTGTGTTCCTGCCATCCTGGGGCTTTCTGTCCATCCTCTCTCTGACATCTCTCCTGGGTGTTATCCCACTATGGTGACAAGTCCAAACCTGAGACAGTTGGCTCCAAGGTCACCCTTCCTGTGCCCCCTTGTTCCTTCTTCCCTTCCAACATCACTCTGACCAATGAATGCATGAAGTGCCCCCACACCTCCTCTCCAACCTCAGGCCCCATGTCTGGTTTGGGAGAAGGGACTCAGCATTTGCCAAGGTCCTACTATGTGCTGAGCTAGTTCCTCTGGATCACTTGTCTCATTTAATCCTCACAACAGTCCCTCAAGGAAGGTGTTATTATGCCCATTTCACAGATCATGGAACTGAGGCTCAGAGGTACAGTTGCTGCCCAGGTCACACAGCTGCGCAGTGCTGGAGTGGAGTCCAGGTCTGGCTGGCGCCAGTGCTCTGCCCTCCCACTGACTCCAGGAAATGTCCCTGGGAGCCCCTAATCCTCCATATATTTATTGCTCGGGCTCAATCAGCATTCTCCTTGTCCCACTGCAGGCACATGCTGCCCTAGCTCTTTCTGAGTTAAGCCAGGGACTAAAATGGGTCAGCGTATTGCACATGTGTGAGGGGCTTTCTGGTTTATGAAGCCCTTTTCCATCTGTGCCATCCTCACAACCCTGTGGAGACTCTGCATGGCCCCCTCCAGCTCTTCGAGCCTGCAGTTCTGCTGCGGTGAAGTCCACATTAAATATTAACAGGGCAGCTCCTGGCACCGCTGTGACGTCAGTTACTGGGCTGCTTGGTGAGGGCTGCGGCTGCCTTTCCAAGGTGAAGCAGTAACTGGAATTCAGCTGGCTCAAATGGCGTCCCAGGAGACTGGCTGTCGGGACTTGGAGAAGATGCTGCTAATGTAACGTGTGGCAAGAGTCCAAAAGCTTTCCTCTCATCTCCCTGGCTCCCTCAGGGCCTGGATGGCCTCCTGATGCTGACACAATGCATTCAGTCATTTGGCAAGTATTTACTGAGCACCTGCTGTATGCCAAGCACAGTGCTAGGCTCTGGGGATACAGCCAGGAGGATGACAAGGTCCCTGCATCATGGGACTCCCCGTCTGGCTGAGGAGAGGGAGAAACAGTCTCAATGCAGAGGGGCAAACCCAGTACTGCGGACCAGAGCAGGTGCCTGCCCCAGCCTGAGGCTGAGGGATCCTTCCAGAGGGTTCTGCTGAAACCTGAAGAAGGAGCCTGAGTTAGGTACAGAAAGAGGAGGGGTAAGTGTTTCAGGCAGAGGGAACAGGATCAGAGTTCAGATCCTGGTTCCATCCCTTCCCAGTCATTTATCTGCAAACTGGGTTCCCATCTTACAGGTTGCTATGAGGACTAAATGAAACCATGGGTAGTGATAGCACAGGGCTTGATGCAGAGTGAGAGCTCAGGGGTAGCTCTTAGGAAAATAGCTCTGCACCTTTATATAATTCCTTTGCCCTGCCAGGAATTCCTCCCCGCATTTGGTGAGCAGAGAAACTGAGGCTCAAAGGGGCGAGCTGACATGCCCAGGTTTATATTGTGATGCAGGATTATATTGGTTATACAGGGTTAGATCCCAGGCTGGGCACACGACCCCACGCTCTGACTTGGGCTTTTTGCCATTCTCCAGCCATAGGCAACCCAAGCAGCTGTCTTAGCTCAGCAAGACACAGAATCTCACCAGTGATCCCAGTGTGAGTTCCTCGGCTGCATTTCCAAGGCTGGTCTCGGACTTCTTTGAGGTAAGGCCACAGCTGTCTGAGGACAAGCCTAGGCCTTGGCTTTGGGAGGCCTGAGCATAGATCTGGCTCTGCTGCTAACTTGCTGTGTGACCCTGAATGAATTACTTTCCCTCTCTGAGCCTCAGCTCCCCGTATTTAATACTAATACCAGCTGTCACTGCCTGGGTCTCTGATCATCCCAATAGAGCTGTGACAAAGGAACTATTTTTAATTCCATATTAAAGATGAAGAACCAGTCTAAGAGGGGCAAAGTGACATGCAGAAAGCCACACAGCAAGTGGGGGCTGGGTTTGGAGCCAGGCCCATCTGCTGGCAGAGCTGGCTATCGGGTCCACCATGCTGTGCTCTCAGAGTAAGAAAGCCAACCTGAGTTGTCTCCAAGATCCTTATTATGAGTCTGGGATTCTGAGTTCCCTGCTGCCCCCAGGCCTCTAGGGCCCAGTGATTTCATGAGGCGGGCATTTCAGGTTGGGCTGATCTTCCAACTGTCCCCATTTAAAGGAGGTCACAGCATTGTCACAAGTGCCCAGTAGGCAGCACCTACTCTCTCTTAAAGCCACAGCCTCATTCCTCCTGGCAACAGCCCAGGGGGGTCTAGTATGAACAGCAACATGCCCCTTTTATGGAAGAGGAAACTGAAGCTTGGTGAGGTGCGGTGACCTAGCCAGGCTGCGCCAGCTACTGCAGAAGAGCTGGAACTTGAGGCTGGGTCTGGTAACTCCAGGTCTCGTTCTCTGAGTAACTGCAAGCTGGCCAGATTCAACCCAGGAGCCCTCCTCCTCCTTTAAGCCCCCTCCTAGCTCCTGCCATCTTGCCCTCCTCCCCCTTGCTCCCTCCCTTGTCTTATCTTCCACTCAGCTGTCAATTAATCAGTTAGCTGTCAGCCCATTTAAAGTGTTCCCCCTCCTGAAAGACCTTGGCCACTCACGAAGAAGGCTCTAGTGGTGGAATTTCTGCAATATACACACGGTGTGATCAGGTTCAATTCAGCACTCATGGAGAGGTGCACCCCAGGGGCTCAGATGATGAATGAAACACAGGCCCTATCCTCTGGTGTTTACCTTCTATAAGAGAAACGGCAACTGCCTCAGGAAGTGGGAAGCAGGAGGTATAAGTGCCAAAGAGCATGAACTTTATAGTCAGAAAGACCTGGGTTCAAATCCTGGCTCTGCCTCTACCAGCTACATGACCTCGGGTAGGCGAGCTTCAGTTTCCCCATCTGTTTAATGGGTATAAGAGGGATCCCCACCTCATAGCTGTCATGAGGATTAAATGAGATCGCATATTAAATTGCACAGCATGGTGCTTGATGCCTCTAGCCGGGCGGTAAACACCAATCCCACCAAAAGAACTTGATGCAGAAAAGAACTGGATACCAGGGTCACAGTGGGAGTGGGCAGGAGAGGAGAGTGCTTCTTAAAGGGGAGAACTGGGAAGCTCCTTAGAGGAGGTAAGATTTCAGCTGGACGTTAAAGGACTTAAGAAGCAGAGAGAGAGGTAGAGGAATGGGAAAGGACATTCTAGTTGGTAGAAACTCGTGGGCAGACTCTGGGCACCTGGTGGGCCTAGGACATCCAGGGAGTGGGTGATGAGCTTGGTAAGATGGGCCAAGGTCAGGTTATGAAGGGCCAGGGGGAGAACCTTGTATCTTTTAAAGGGCATGGGGCGGGGGGGAGGCTGGGCCGGTGGCGCAAGTGGTTAAGTGCGCGCGCTCAGCTGCGGCGGCCCGGGGTTCGCCGGTTGGATCTCGGGCTCGCACCGACGCACCACTTGGCAAGCCATGCTGTGGCAGCATCCCATGTGGAGTGAAGGAAGATGGGCACGGATGTTAGCCCAGGGCCAGTCTTCCTCAGCAAAAAAGAGGAGGATTGGCATTGGATGTTAGCTCAGGGCTGGTCTTCCTCACACACACACAAAAAAAGTAAAGGGGAATGGGTCCTACCCATGACCCCAGCAGCAGCTCAGTGCTGTGTCTGCAGGGACCAGCCTCCTGGCATCGGCTTTCTCCTGTGGCTTTGGTCCTCCCAGATCCCTTTGTTGCCTGAGTTGGGGCCAGCCTGCCATTGTTGTCTGGAAGAAGACAGAAGGCTGTAGCAATCTGCTCACCTCCTACTAACATACTAGGAAGAAAAGATGTTTTTTAGCACAGTTGCCTGGCAGGGAACCTAGGTGAAAACTCAGCGATCCTCTCCCTTACTTTCCAGGGTACCATTTAAGCAGCAGCTGATGACAGTTATGCTCACAGCTCAACAACCAAAAGAATGTTCTCAGGCTCTCAGAAGGTCAGGGGCAGCAGTGCAAAGAATGGTGAAGATAGAGAGGGTCTGGATCCTGGTTTCTGCCCCTTTCTGTGCTGCAGTTGAGAAGACATTTCAGTTCCCTGGGGCTCAATTTCCTCATCTGTAAAATGGAAACAATAATACTGACCTTACCTTAACCAAGTGGGAGCGCACTGGCAAACTGCTGCCCCATGATCTGCTATGGAGTAGGTCCTTGTTACCCTCTTCCTCTCCATGTATTGACGTGGTCCAAACACTGGTCCTCTGAAGCTTCCTTGATTCATCCTCTGAGTTGTCATGCCATTATTTGCTGAACTTCCAGTGGTGAAATACCCTAGACCTTCAGAGCTGGAAAAAAAAAAGGACTTCTGCCATCCACCAATGCAGCCTCCCATTTTACAGATAAGAGATCTAAGGCTCAGAGAGGGGAAGTCACAGCACTCAGGCCCCATCTTCCAGCTTTCCCAGACCACAAGCCCCTCCCACCTGGGCCCACCTCGTGGGAACCACACAGAAGCTTGAGGCAATTATCCAGATGGTTCCAGCCAAAGGATCTAGAAAATTCTGACTAAGAAACAAGTCCCCGACCATCTGCAGAACTGAAGCAAAAGCCTTTTTCTCCCTCCTTTTAACTGCGATTCCATAGGTGACAGCTTCATCCTCTCCCCCAGAGCTGAGCTCCTCTGAACAAGCTTGAGGGGGGCAGGTGCTGATCTGTGCTGAGCTGTACCAGCTCACAGATTGCAGCTACCAGGACATTTTCACACTTCTTAATGCCAAAAGCTGCCTCCGGAGCTGATCTGCTCCTAAAGCGGGCTTTGAAAGAGTTGTGGAAGGCTCTGGATGATCCTGAAACCTGTGTGCTTAGGCTGATCTTAGACATACAGGGTGGAATTTGGTATCAGCAAAGGACACTGGGGCCAAAGCAAATGGCAGGAAGTGGGTGTGAGTGGGACGGCTGTGGGTGACTGCCTTGACCACCGAGCAAGTGTCTGACCCTTCTAGGTCTCATTTTCCTTGTCCATATAACAGGGATAACAACCTCCTTCCAAGGTTGTGAGGATTTGGTGAGATAGTATATGAGGGTAAAGTGTTTACCCCCAAGCCAGGGAGAGAGCCAGTGAGTAATAAACAAGAGCTGCTGCTGATGCTGTTGGGGCCGGTGTTATCATCAGTGGCTCAGGATCAGCCAGGTCACTTGGGCAGCAGGAGGCCTGCATTTGGGAAAAAAAATTAAAATCCTATCTGGGTGACACAAATCTGTGGGCGGGTGGCCCCTCCTGCTCAGGACGGTAACCATGCCAACAGTGTGCATGCCATCTCTCCAGAACAATACCAGGTCTTCTTTGTAATATGTCCCTTGGTGTCTGGACTTCTCAGGAAGCTCAGAGTGTCCCAGAGTACCAGAGGCAAAATCAGGACGTGCCTTTTCTGGGTCACCTATTCACTGGGCTCCAGCGGAGGGTTCTGGCAATGCTTTGGAAATTCAGACCCGCGTGAGGGCAGTCATTACCGCTGGCTCAGGGTGGGATGCAGCAAGGAATTATTATATAGCTGTGACGGCTGGTGTTTCCCATGTGCTGGCACTGTGCAGGTGTGGTACACGTGCGCTCTTGCCCATTCCCAACCCCAAGAAACAGGTGTGGTTAGTCCTGGTTTACAAGAGGCTTGCCCGAGGATACTCAGCTGGTAACTGGCAGAGCAGGATTCAGACGCAGGTCCAGATCCTTCTCCTCCATCACACCACATACACGTCCTCAGGTAGCCAGAGGGGGTTGGCTCTGTTCCCTGAGACCTGTACCAGGTGAAGATGCAGCAGACCTGGCCCCTGCACTGGGGACCTGCTCTGAGCTCTGGACCAACACTGAATGTTTAACATTAATCATCAGCCCCTTTCCCCTGGTTCAGGGGCTGTCTTCGGAGTTGTTCATAGGCCATGTTTCTTGATGGGACTTAGAGCCCTAGGAGGAGGCAAACTGTCCAAGGCGATTGTCCTAGTCTTTATTTATGAGGTTTTGGAGAGTCGGCAGCTCTCTCCCTAGGGTGAAGAAGGTGGGTGCTACTAGAAGGTGGGTGCTGCTAGAAGTGTGTAGGCTATAAGAGGGGAGGCTTGTGTATGCTTTTCACAACCTGAATGACCCCAAAAGTGGAGTCACGCCTTGGCCCCTTCTCAGCTAATGCTGGGGAAGTGTGGGGCCGTCAGGCTGGGGAGTCTGCTGGACCTGAGTTTGAATCCTGGCTCTGCTGATACCAGCTGTGACATTATTCAAATCAGGGAGCATCTTTGAGCCAGTTGCCTCATCTGTAAAAGGGAAATGAAAATCGTGCCAACCTTACACGAGTATCCTGAGGAGAACAACACACCCGTCTCTGCAAAGCCCCTCGCCCAGTGCTGGGAACGTGGTACATGTTCCCTCCTCCTCAAGAGTTGGCGTGGATGATGTCACCCACGATAGGGCAGAGTGACAAGAGGGCCTGGGATGGAGCCCTGAGCAACCCCAGCATTTCAGGGTAGGCTGAGAAGACAAGCCTACACAGGAGACAGAAGAGGAGCGGCCAGAGCAGCAGGGGGAAGACAGGAGAGAGAAGGGTCATGACAGCTAAGAGGAGAGCCTGTCTCTGATGCTCTAGGAGTTGTGCCCCGTGCAGCCAAGAGGGCCAGGAAGGTGAGGACTACAAAGTGACCTTGGATTTGACAACAGGAACGCTGGCTAGGTGGAGGAGTAGGGGCAGAGCCAGAGTACACTGAGCTGAAGGGTGGGTGGGAGGTGAGGAAGTAGAGACAGTGAAGTTTGGTGAGAAGGAAAGAAAAGCTTCATGAGAGAACCAAAGTGTTCCCCATTTGACATTTATGAATGTTAAAATCAACTAGAATTGAATGTGATTAGAATGCTCCAGTCCACCTAATTTTCACTGTTAAGAAATCAATCTCTGTCCAACACGATCAGAAAAGCTAGAAAGGCTCTAACCCCTCTAAGAGCTGGAAGGAACTGTGGAGGTTCCCCCACCCCGCCAGTGCTGGCCTTCCTCCTACCTCTCACTGGAACCCCAGCCTCATGGAGGGTGGGGTGGACAATTAATCATTAGCTATCACACTCTTTAAAGATATTCACTAGGGAAAAGATCAGCCTGGTTTGTTAACCTCGATTCCATCGTAGTTAGCGAAGGTGACTCTTCAATGCATAGTGAAGCCTGAGGTGGGGGCCTCCTCCCAGACCCACACTCAAATCCTGTTTCATGGGTGCTGAGGGCCTCACTTTAGCATCACAGCAGGAAGAAGGCTCGGGAGTCAGGAGACCTGGTATGGAGGCCTCAGCTCTGCTCACTGGCTGTGTAAACTGGGGACAGCCTCTCCTCCTCCTCAGACCTGTTTCTCCTTATGTAGGATGAGAGGTTGGACAGCAGTGACTCTAAGGGTCCTGCCAGCTCTGACATTCCAGGATTTCTATTCTACAGTGCTTTTCACGTTCCTTCAAGTCCAATGTCCAAATGTTAAAACTGAGGCCAGAAAAGGCCCACTCTCCAGTCCCTCCCTTCTAATGTGTCTTACTCTCCTGAGCAAGATTCCTGGCCTGAAATATAGCTCCCACACCTCTAGTGGTTCCCAATTACCTAAGGATAATAATGCCTCAAATCTTCAGCTGGCATTGACAATACTCCATAATCTTGTTTTATCCAAACTCTTTTCCCACGCCAGGCCTCTCTCTCACCTCTCAGATTTTGTTTCTATCCTCACTGCCAAGCCTTTGCCCTTGGTAGATCCCACTCCCTAATACCTTTCCCTGACTCTCATCTCCTTTAAGGTCCAGTTTACCTGCTCTTGCATACTCAGATCTCAGCTTCTGCACAGAAGCTCTATCTTACTTATTACGCAGCTCCTCCTTCCCCCAGCGCTGAGCATGCAGTAGGTGCTCAATAAAATTCTCAGCAAGCCTCAAGCCCCTCCTCCTATGCTGCCCTGGGCATGTTGTTCGTAAATCCCGGGTGTTTTAGTCATCGGGATTTTCCTAGCTTGTCCAGGGTCCAGCCCAGGGCCTGGCAGGAGGGACCCTCAGCATCGAATGCCAGGACTGGACGGGCTTAGTGACCAGCCAGCGGGTTCACCGTCCTCTTTGCCACAGGAGGAAGCCCAGTCTGGATTTGAACTCAGACCCTGGTCCCACCACTTACAGACTGTGACCTTCAGCGAGTTACTAATCTGGCTTTGAAAGATGGGGGAAGCAGCTGTGCCCACCTGCACGATGCGTCGAGAGGACTGAGTAGGATTAGGCCCGTGAAGGGCGAGCGCTGGGCGGCTCCTGGTAGGTGTGTCGTGGACGTTACTCGTCCCAGCAGGCCCACCCAGCCGCTCCTCCGCGGAGGGCACACTCTGCCCAACGCCACCTCGCAGGGTGGCGGCGCAGTGAGTCACTGTGCGTGTGTGGGGCCGTCCCCCAGGGCCGGACCCAATCCCGCCCCGTCCACTTGCGGAAACAAGTGCGGGGTGTGGCCCCGCCGACCCATCGGCCGGGCTGGGCTCCCGGAGGGTGAGACGGCGGGGGCGGACCCCTCCGCCGCTCCGGGCACGCGGCCTCCGGGCTTCTCCAAGCACTAGGTTTATTTGCTTTTTGGGCCCTTCTCAAGCCAGACCTCTAACCTGGATTCCCAGGGGCTTTTCAGGGTGGGGCTATGACAATGCGCTGCCTGCGCCGCCGCCATCACCGCGCCCCGTCCCGGGGCTCCGCAGTCTCCACCCCACTCTCCTCTCCCACCTCCACCTATGCGGCGGTAAAATGCAGCACTCGCAGGGCGCCTGCGCGGCTCTCGGGCGGGGCGGCGGCGGCAGCTATTTATAGTAGGTGACGTCACCTTGAAATAGACCGTTAGGGCCAGCCCGCCCTGCCCCCCTCCCACTCCCGCCGCTCCCCGCCGCCCGGCCCGGCCGCTCCCACTGCGCAGGCGTCCTCGCGTCCTCCCATCCCCCCGCGCGGCCGCCTCTCCTCCCTCGGCGGCGTCCGCGGCGCGAGCCACAGCGCGCGGGGCGAGCCAGCGAGAGGGCGTGAGTGGCGGTGCTGCCTGCAGCCTGCAGCCTCCGGCCGGCCGGCGAGCCAGTGCGCGTGCGCGGCGGCGGCCTCTGCGGAGACCGGGGAGCGGACCGGCGGGCGAGCGAGCGAGCGGTGCGGGGCGCGAAGCGAGGCCGAGCCAGGAGCGACAATGGGGGATCGGGAGCAGCTGCTGCAGCGGGCGCGGCTGGCCGAGCAGGCAGAGCGCTACGACGACATGGCCTCCGCCATGAAGGCGGTGAGCGCGCCGGGAGCCCGGGCGGTCGGCCGGAGGGGCCCGGCGGAGGGGAGGGATGGGCGGCTGGGCGGTGTCTCCCTCCGGGCCCGGGGCGACCCCGCTACCCTGCTGGCCGCGGCTCCCCGCCGGCAGCCCGCGCTTCCCGCGCCCGCCGGGCGCCCCGCCATTTCCTGCGGCCGGGCCGGGGTGGGGTCTCCGGGGAGGCAGCCGCTCAGGGTCGCAGATGCAGCCCCGCGGGACCGGTGGGCGATGGTGACCCCTGCGGGCGGGCGGGGGTCGTCGCCTCCTAGCTCGGAGCCCTGGGAAGGGGAGGAGGATGCCCAAGGAAACGTGAGGGAGCCACATTCCTCCTTCTCGACCGTTCTACCAGACTTGGGGGCTCACCCCCCTCTCACTTTCCTCTATACCCCAACTTGTAATAAAGAATCACCTAGAGTGGCGCCCTGTCTCTCCTGGTTTTCCCTGCCACCACCTGAAGTCTGTGTCATTCCGATCTGTTTGGCTCTCCTCGCCCGAATCGTTCTCGTTCCATCTTCCCACGCCCGGGGTCTGGCTTTGTGTGCGAAGACCCCCTCCTGCAGTCTAGGCGTGGACCCGGGAGGGAGGGCGGCGGGCGGCGGGCGGAGGGCGTGGGGCCCTACTCCCAGGTTCGATGCTGCGCCCGTCTGCCTGGAGATTAAAATGAGCCGAGCCTGTGTGCCTTTGCATTCCCGATACCCTCATAGATCGATGCTGCAGCTTGATTTCCGGTGAAGGAGTCGTGCCCAGCCACACCCTAGCAAATACCGTGGATTAGACACCACCTGCGTTTCTGAGACTTCGAGTTCCGGTTATCCTTACACTGTCCCTGTATCTTCACATTGTTTTACGTTTTCTCTAAATGAACATTATTGCTTCTCTCTGCGCCAAGGTCACACAGTGGTAGAGCTACAACTGCGGCTACCAACCTGCCATGTTCGTCCAGTGTACAACCTCCTGAGAACGGGGAGGATCCGCCTGGGCTCCACCTTAGCCCTAAAGATTCTGAAACGCTGAGGGTGGAACTCAGAAATCTGCACTTTAACCAGCAGCTCTCGGGGCAAGTTTTAGCGGGTTTAAGTTCGAGAATTACTGCCCTGGGTTATAGCTCATTTGCCCTTTTGCTGGCCTTGTGAGGGGATTTCTTAGAGAAAATACTGCAAATCCAGAGGGTCCCTAAAATTTCAGCCTCCTTTGAAAAGCGCCTTTTAAGGCTTTTGATATTAATGTCATATGAAATATGTTGTTGAGGTCACTATTTAGGATTATCCAGGAAAGAAAGATATTTCAAGAGCTTTCTGTGGTGTCCTTGTTACCTATTGAACTAGGTGTGTTTGGGAACCACCTCTGCCACTACCATGGCCCATTTGTTGATTCACTGGTGATCCCGATTTGAGCTCTGGCATGCTGTCCTGGCTTAGATAGGAGCTTTTCACCCAAACCAGCTTTTCACCCAAACTTGGTTTGGGACCTGGAGGCTATATAATTCTGAGGTCCTCTTTAGGAAAATGAATGTAAAATATATTAGTTTTGCAAATTTTACAGGAGGACTGGCTGTGTGAATGCATTTCCTTGGAAGGGGCCCTGAGCTTAATTTTCTCTGGGATAAAGCCGCTTCTGTCCACACAGCAAGTCACATTTAAGTGAGCCTCTTCTCCCCAGTAACTGTGTGGTACTGGGATTATGCAGCCTGAAGCCTCTCTCTGGACATTTTAGTGAGGCCCTCATTCACCCTGTGAGTGGTTGAAGGCTGCAGTGTTAGGAGCCCTTTGGGGAATAAAGAAGGGATGGAGCTTGCAGAAAGGTGAATTGAGGTTGAGGGAAAATGACGAGAAGGTAACGTTCAGGAGCTATAGGAAACCTGAGGCAACTAGAAATGGGAAGTAAGGAAAGAATGGGGCGATGCAACCAAAATGAAATATAGTTTGGGAAGGGGAAAAAACTGGCTTTCTGGACTTAATAAGCAGGCTTGACAAATGCTTTCCTGCAGCTAGCTACTTGTGTCCACAGATTTTCTCTGACACTTAAGGTAGCATTTTGCAAACTGATGGACCCTTCCATGTGTGGGGAATCTGTAATATCTATCTGAAATGATTGATGGGTTGGATAAACCATCCAGCATTGAAAATTCAATCCAAGCTCTAGTTATGTCATCTCAGAATTGTGATAAACCATTCCCTCAAGGTAACTCCTATTGAAAAATAAGCACTTTTTTTGTCAATATGCCTGTTTCTTCTATTAAAAAATTTTTTTGTTATCTAAATTAATGGAATATATTTATTGGAAAGGACTTGGCAGGGGTCAGTGGATAAGTTTCTTATGTTTAACCTGTTAAGTGGATGTTTGTTTGTTAAATTCCTAATGTTATTGGGAAAACTCAATCCTCACTTTATTAATATAGGCCTTAAGTAGATCTTTTGAAAAAAGGCAGAATTTAGTAACCCTCTGGGTTTATGTGGGTTTTCTTCATGGCAGGTAAGTAGACTGGTCTAGGGATGATGGAGCAGCGCACCTGAGTGAGGGGATGCTCTGATGCCACCACTCTGTGACCTTGAAACTCACATCTCTTGACTTCTGGTCCTCTGATGTGCAAAACTAGTAATGTTGGTGTTACTATCAAGAGAGATTTCAGCCTTCATTCTTCTAACTCATTTTCTGTTTCCTCCATAATTTAAATGATCACCTAATAATATTGCCTGCCTGTAATGATTGATGTTCCTTAGCTACCAGCGTCACCTGGAGGAGATGGTGTCGGTAAGCTTTAAGAAAAATCATGCGTATTGGTCCACAAGAGTGTTGCCCACATCAATTGAGAACTGGAGTTCCGCGCCTCACCCCGTAATTTGAAGTGGCAAGAAATGTTTCTGAAGTGAAGTAAAGGAGTGTGTTCCAGCTCTCCTCATCTCATACCTAGCAGCTTACATAGAGTGTAATGGTGGGAAGAAACATTGTGAAAGGTTCTAGAACCCAAGTCCTTTTTAGGCCAGGCTTGGAATGACCAATTTCAATTCATAACCTCTGTAAAATGGGTGTAATACCATCTTATGAAAACTATGAAATAAATCTATAATGTGGGATAAAAACGTTAGTGCATAAGACTGAGTGATTTAAGGAAAGAGGGTAAATAACCAGATAGATGTCCAGTGAATGTTCACGCATAGACATAATTCGGTCATATCTCTTGTTGCCCTAAGTCATCTATTCTGTATTAAAACATGGATGGTGATTGTGAAATTACAGAAACGTAAAAATTACTTGGGATAGCATGGTGTGTTTTAACACTGATACACAGTCAATGACAAAGGACAGGGAGAAATACTGCTGAAGGACGTGAATGTCTGTAGAAACCTGAAGTGCAGGAAACAAAGCTGCAGCTTGAAGAAACAGGCGTTGGCGAGGAAGAGGCACTTGGCCCAAACAGTGGCAAAAGGCTCTTACTCCAGCAGCTGTGCGATTATGGGAAATGGGGAAACGAGCAGGTGGTGTGTAAAAGGAGAGCACGGCCGAGTGGCCTGGGGTGAGACGTGACCCATGCTGCAAATATTAAAACTAAGGATGATTTTGCAGTGTACCAGAATTGTGGTTAGTGTGAAATCTTAAAGTGTATTGGTATGACAGTTTGAAATGTATGTAAACTAAGGAACCCTGTTTCCCACTAACTGGTCATTTGAAATGTAATTATTGCTTTGTCGTATTGGCTGAGGAAGGAAGAAGGCTCGGGATTTTTCTGGCAATAGTCTGAATTAAAAGGTACTTCAGATGGTGAACAGTTCACATAGTGGCAACTGCTACTGAAGTGGGAGTTGTGGCTCCCATGTGGGTTTGGGGTTCCTGTATTATCCCTAGAAGAGCTCCCACAGTCAAGGACATTGCTATTCCCTTAAAGAAACCAAAAATCCCAGAAACCTTGTCTGGAATTTTATATTAGTGGTAGACTGAAGCTTTCCAGAAGTATGGTTTGTGAGTGGGTACCACAAATGTGTTTTCCATGTTACAGTTCATCAAGTTTAATGGAATTTATCATTTTACTTATTGGGCACTCAGTAAATGGTAGCTATTATTCCACGTGTACATTCTCATTACAAGATTGTACTCATTACAGTACAATCTGTATTCCAACTCTGAATGGATACTGTTATTGACTCCATTTTACAAATGAGATTTAAAGAGATTCATTTCCTCACGGTCAAGTTGTAAAGCCAGGATTTGAACTCTTGAATTTAGAGCTCTCGCTTTAACTACTGTATGATCATGCCCTATGAGGCTAAGGGATAATATTTCTAGTATACGTTTAGCCATTGTCATCATTGGTGATGAAATTCTAAGTGCTTTACACAAGTGGACTTACTGAAAAAAAAATTTCATCTATTAGATGTATGTCATTTTTGCCAAGTTAGATTAAAAACAGAATGTAACACTTGTGGATGTTAGCTAGAGCGGCGAAGCATGACAGGCAAACTCGCACGTCTGGATTTTGCTTGTTTTCCCGAAGACCAGGAGTTTTTTTAGCTTAAGAAGCAAAGTATTAACTGAAGTTGAGTTTCTGCTATGAGTTAAGAAGTGCAGGACTCTGTTAAATTACACTCGTGGTATTTTAAGAAATTGTTTCATATCCTTGGCTCCAGTTGTTTCTCCATATTTCATTTAGCGTATTTCAAAAGCCTGTGGGCCCCCAAATTTCAGTCTCTAGGTTGTTGATAAAATTCCTCATAGTGCCCAAGTTGAGGCTGCCTGTTTTCTGCCCCACGGTTTAGAGCTCCTCCCACTCCTTGCTGCATTCCCCTCTTTGGTGGTGGGTGTTGGCACTTCCCTGCGATCAGGACCTGGCACAGCTTCTGAAGCCTTTAGTCCTGGTGCCTCCAGGGACAGTAGCATGCAGTAATGTCATTCAGATGGAGTTGCATTTAGTCACTGCCAGTGCCTACAAAAATGTTCAGTTATGTCAACAGCAAGACAAAGGCAGTCTCTTAACGATGCGAAGGTAGCTGTTTTATTAGGCTAATGCTGAGCTTAGAGTGGATATTAATTACCTGAACTCATCTGCTCGGAGCCTGAGTAGCCTCTCTTGTGGCTTTTACAGAACTGCAGCCTCGCCCTAGTGAGGGCAGGGAGTGGTGTTTCCAGGCCTGGGCAAGTGGTGACCGATGGTGGGTGCTTTGCCAGCTTGGGACCAGGCAGGATCCTTATTTTAGGGCATTAACTTGGCAAAGAGTCAGCCAAGAAAGCTTTCATCCCTGTAGTGCACTTTTTTTTTTTTAAACATTTACAGGATTCGGCCGAAGAAGCTTAAAGATTTTATGATGTGGTTATATTTCCCTGATTGTTCTTGAGAATCATTTTCTTCTGTTATAAACTCTTATATCAAAAGCAAGCTTGTTGGTAGCGTATGGGTGTGGGTAACTATAAAAGATGGGACGGTAGCGTGTGTGCGTGTAGCTATGAAGGATGGGAGTGCTGTTCGGGAGAAGTGACATTAACCCTAACTTTAGCAGCGTGGCCTGGCAGCTTAGGGGTGGCATTTTTTGTTTGCTCAGTATTACTTTTGAGCTTGGATGTTTCCCAGATTAAGAACTTTTTCCCCCAAATAGTCCCTGTGCTATTTTTGGCAGTAGATCTATTTTTACTCACAAACACGTAGTTTATTGCCTTGTGAGTTTGTGGGGGGAGGCCTTTAGGGATTTTTAAGTAAGCGAGTGGTGTCATAGGAAGATAAATGAATTAGTAGCAGACTGAGTTATTCATGACTCTTAGTAATGCTGTGTGATGTTTGAAGCAGAGAGAATGGGTGCCCCGGAGTTGGGAGTTGGTCCAGCCAAAGGCCGTGTGGTAAGGACATCTGTAGGATGGCTGGCAGGGAGTCCAGTCCTTAAAGGAAATGGAGAGGAGAACCATTATAAATGGGAAGGGTCCATCGATTTAAGAGTTTCAGGAAGAGTGTAAGTAGGATTAAATGGGGTAGGGAGGTGGGCAGGAGAGTAAGAAGGCAGAGAGGCTGTGAGCAGAGGTGGGGGAGCCCCTTAGAGATGGTGTAGCCACGTGAAGACTTACTGTCTGGAGTGGCTGCACTGTGAGGGCAGCTGATGTGTGGTGGAAATGAGAGTGTTGAAACTGACGTTGGAGGAGAAGGAAGGTTGTGAACCATCATGTAGGTCTCTTCTACCTTGAAAATGCTGTGTCTTGTCTTTGCCACATGTTCCTAATTAGAAACTATTTGGAAACAGATGATTGTAGAGATGCAGTAAAGCTCTCCATAGAATCGGCTTACGACCATCTCACTGGTTTAGTATTAGCGTGATTGGGCTAGTAATGTATTGTTTTCCTTTCCATTACACTACATTGCCTCCCAGTGTCTACTTCTCTTAGTGTATGTCCAGACTTTTCTTTACATCTCCTGGCTCCAGTATTTTGGAATTTGAAGTGTTGGGAACTGGTGCTAGCTAACATCAAGGAAGGTTATGCTCAATAAGTATCACTAATCAAGACTGGCTGTAATTCTTTTTTGTTTCAGTGGGCCATATGATTTCACTTTGGTCTATAATTTTCCAATCTGGGGAAAACTCCCAGTTTTCTTTAGTTATCCAATCAAGTAATAAAACTATCTTCCTTCCATAAATTTCCGTTTGTTAACTGAGTTGTAACCCAGGAGTATTAAAAAAAAATACTATATTTAAATGTATCCAGCTATTTCCTAGTTAGGCCGTGGCTGGGGTTCTAAGAACAATGCTTGCTTAGTTATGTTAGTCACCCTCAGCTGATGCTGGTAGTGATTCATTCAGACTGGCAGGCAACCAGATGATTGTTACATAAACACTAATACTCCTAGTAAATGATTTTTCTTGTGGAGATGTCTTTATAAATATTGCCCAGTAGCCTTTTTTGGCAATTTGTTCTCGATGGAGAAGGGATATGCTACATGAATTCCTGAAGCCCATAGGTACACCCAAATTTCTTTTATGTTAATAGTATCAACCTCATGCCTTACCACACCTTTTATTGTTGCTCAGGAAAAATGGAATCATAGAATTTTGGAGTTGAAGAAATACTTGGAGATCATTGGAATTGATCCCCCTTATTTTGCTTTTGATGACCAGAAAGGTTGTGATTAGTTCAAAGTCACACAGCCAGCTCAGGCAAAACTCCAGATGTCTTAGGCTTTTTTTAGTAATGATACTGCCCCTGTTATAAACATCCTCTGTGGTACATAAATGTATTTCACTCACTCAGGTACTCACTCAGTTCCGCCCCCCCCCAAAGCCCAGTAGATGGTTGTATGTCATAGCTGCACATCCTTCTAGTTGCTGTATGTGGGACACGGCCGCAGCATGGCCGGAGAAGCGGTGCGTTGGTGCGCGCCCGGGATCCGAACCTGGACTGCCAGCAGTGGAGCTCGCGCACTTAACCGCTAAGCCACGGGGCTGGCCCCTCACTCAGTTTTAATGATAAACTCTGGGGAGTTACCTGGGTGTATCTTTGAAACATTCTGACTGTTGCTCAGCTTTATTAGTCACAGGCTGGAGTATATAGTGACTCCTTACTGATATTATTTGCATTTTAATGTCAAGTGGCCTTAGTCAGATTTATTACCGCAAGGAGCGGTAATAAATTATCACATTATCTAAGGAGCGCTCCAAATTCTGTTCTTGCCTCATGTTTTGTTTTATTGACTATTACCCTAGAAAAGTGAGTCATTCTAGAAGATTCAAGCATTCTGAGATTTGTCAGAATATTTGAGATGGAATCTTGATTTATAAGAGTTGATTCCTTAAAAGACCAAATTATCAAACAAATATCTACAAAGTCTCTTTATAATTCCAATAAACGAATGTATGTGAGTGTTTAAAGGCACTCACTGTAGGAGAAAACCAGTGGGGTTACAAGTCTTGAAGGGAGCCCGGATTTTGGATTAGTAGAGAGAAGAAGATTGCTGAGGACCGGGACAGATCACAGACAGAGGAATGGAGACGACTCAAATCTATGAGGAGGAATGAACCTGGCTTGCAGGCAGACCTCCTGGGGAATGGGCAGGGGCCAGCTTGTAGCCAAAGACAACACTGAAGAAAGAAGTGGAGTGGTTTGATTGAGTAGGCAAAGGAGGAGAGACAATCCTGGGCTGAGGATTTGCAGCAAGAGTGTAGGGGGGCTGGGGACAGGGAGATGGGGAATTAGAAGAGGGAGCTGGTATTTTTATTTTGTCCCGGGTTTGTTGGGGTGGTGGCGTAGACAATTGCTTACTTTTTAAGAACTTGACACAGGGCCGGCCCTGTGGCTTAGCGGTTAAGTGCGCGCGCTCCACTACTGGTGGCCCGGGTTCGGATCCCAGGCGCGCACCAACGCCCTGCTTGTCTGGCCATGCTGAGGCCGCGTCCCACATACAGCAACTAGAAGGATGTGCAACTATGACATACAGCTGTCTACTGGGGCTTTGGGGAAGAGAAAGGAGGAGGATTGGCAATAGATGTTAGCTCAGAGCCAGTCTTCCTCAGCAAAAAGAGGAGGATTGGCATGGATGTTAGCTCAGGGCGGATCTTCCTCACAAAAAAAAAAAAAACCTGACACAAGTTTTCTAATTTTATCTATAATAATTACATTTGTTGCTTATGTTCTTAAACTACTAATTTTTCAAATAAACCTATCATTTTTTGTGTTTTTAAAATTTCTGATTCTTCACTATTCAGTCTTCTCAATCCATGTTAACATGTCTATTTTAATATGCTGTTAATAACTTTTTCCACTGAACTTGGCTTTTCCCTCCATTGGAGGAGGTTCTGTCCTTGTGGTCTGATTTAAGTAATACCTTTTTGTTGAGTGTTTTATGGTTTCCTAAGTGCTTTTCTTTCTTTCTTTTTTTAAATTAAAGACCTTTACCAGTAGGTCATATAATTAAGGAATCTCCCTACTTTATAGAAGATATAGGTCAAGTGAGCAAGTTAGTGGCTTGCTGGGGCCCGACCAAAGTTTTCTGATTCCAAGTCTGTGTTAGTTTCCTAGGGCTGCCAAACAAAGTACCACAAACTGGGTGGCTTAAAACAACAGAAATTTATTTTATCACAGTTTGGAAGGCGAGTAGTCTGAGATCAAGATGTTGGCAGGGCTGTGCTCCCTCTGAAGGCTCTAGCGAAAAAATCTTCCCTTGCCTGTCTCCTAGCCTCTGGTGGCTCCTGGTGATCCTTGGCATTCCTTGGCTTGTAGACACATCACACCACACTCCAGTCTCTGCCTCTGTCATCACATGGCAGGACATTCTCCCTATGTGTTTGTGTGTCTCCAAATCTCCCTTTCCTTGTAAGGACAACAGTCACGGGATTTAGGGCCCACCCTGCTGCAGTGTGACTTCATCTTAACTTGATTACATCTGCAGAGGCCTTATTTCCAAATAAGGCCACATTCACAGGTACCAGGAGTTAGGACTTCAACATATCTTTTTGGGGACACAATTTAACAACAGCCAAAGCCAGTGCTCTTTTTATTAACTACATAGCTGGCTCACTTGGAGTTGGCATCATGGAGAACTAGGAAGTTACAACTTGTGAAATGTAACATTTCCACTGAAATGGTGCTTCTATCCTTGATAGCCAGTCAAGGTTTCCTGTCAGGTAGGTTGGAGTAAAGCTTGCTGCTAAGTAGCTATGCAGAGGCTGGGAACACTTCACTGTCACTAATGCCTCCATTTTGGCTTGAGGGACGGCTGGGTATACCAGTGGGCTTCCATGTGGAGCCACAAGGGCAAAGCTCTGGCCAGTAGATCTGTGTGGCATTTGATCTCATCTGTGAAGCTCTTATCTATTAGTATGTATTTGAGGGAGGTGTGATCAGTTCTTTATGGAATATAAGGCTGGAAGTAGAATCTGGAACAGACTTCTGGTCTGTAGTCTTTGAACATTTGACAAAGGAACTGTATGATTTTATTGGTGAGAGTATCTTCTGCAGAATAGCTGGACCTCAGGGCTTTTTCACCCATCATTCTGTACCACCACGTCACAACCTTTCCATGATTATTATCCTTCTCCCCATACCTTGACCAAAAGCTTATAAGGCCTGAATTATGGATTTGTCAAGGCCCTTATCACTTCCTATTTTGAGTTTCAAGTATTTATCTCTTTTATTAGACTACCATCTCCCTTCAGATAAGACCCGCCTGTGATTGATTTTTCACCAGAGTGGCTTGTCCATAATCCTGTTTTTGAGAAGGATTGTTGATTATGTTGAAGGAAAGGTTTCTTTCTAAGATTTTCAGACTTGGATCTGTCTCAGTGTTTATCTTTTTGGGATTTTGCAGGTGACGGAGCTCAATGAACCTCTCTCCAATGAAGATCGAAACCTCCTCTCTGTGGCCTACAAGAATGTGGTTGGTGCCAGACGATCTTCTTGGAGGGTCATCAGCAGCATTGAGCAGAAAACCATGGCTGATGGAAATGAAAAGAAGTTGGAGAAAGTTAAAGCGTACCGAGAGAAGATTGAGAAGGAGCTGGAAACAGTGTGCAATGATGTCCTGGCTCTGCTTGACAAGTTCCTCATCAAGAACTGCAATGATTTCCAGTATGAGAGCAAGGTATTTTACCTGAAAATGAAAGGCGATTACTACCGCTACTTGGCAGAGGTAGCTTCTGGGGAGAAGAAAAACAGTGTGGTGGAAGCTTCTGAGGCCGCCTACAAAGAAGCCTTTGAAATCAGCAAGGAGCACATGCAGCCGACGCACCCCATCCGTCTGGGCCTGGCCCTCAACTTCTCCGTGTTCTACTACGAGATCCAGAATGCACCCGAGCAGGCCTGCCTCCTAGCCAAACAAGCCTTTGATGATGCCATAGCTGAGCTGGACACACTAAACGAGGATTCCTATAAGGACTCCACGCTCATCATGCAGTTGCTGCGAGACAACCTCACCCTCTGGACGAGCGACCAGCAGGATGAAGAAGCAGGAGAAGGCAACTGAAGAGGCTTCGGGTCCCGGCCCTTCCTTCACCCACCACCCCCATCATCACCAATTCTTCCTTGCCACAATCACTAAATATCTAGTGCTAAACCTATCTGTATTGGCAGCACAGCTACTCAGATCTGCTCTCCTGCCCCTTGGGAAGCAGTTTCAGATAAATCTTCATGGGCATTGCTGGATTGATGGTTGCTTTGAGCCCACAGGAGCTCCCTTTTCGAATGTGCAGACATGTGCGTTCTGAATGAGGCATGTTATTATGATGCCTGTTGATCTATGTGAAATCTAAGCGAAAGCAATGGGGTTTAGAAAGGAGAATTAGCCAACACAGGCTACAATTGATATTTAAATGATCCATTTAAAACAAGCTGATAGTGTTTTGTTAAGCAGTACATCTTGTGCATGCAAAAGTGAATTCACCCCTCCCACCTCTTTCTTCAGCTAATGGGAAACTGTTAAGGGAAGCTGATACAAAGAGACCACTTGCTCCTTTCCATCAGCTTTATAATAAACTTTAATGTGAGGTTTCAGTAGCGCCTTGTTTTGCCTCTTTAAATTATGACGTACACAGACCTTTTCAATGCAATGCATCTAAAGTTTTGATACCTGTAACTTGTTTTTTTTTGGTTGCAATTGTTTAAGAATCATGGATTTATTTTTTGTAACTTTTTGGCTATTGTCCTTGTGTATCCTGACAGCACCATGTGTGTCAGCCCATGTCAATCAAGATGGGTGATTATGAAATGCCAGACTTCTAAATTAAATGTTTTGGAATTCAATGGGTAAATAAATGCTGCTTTGGGGATGTTATCTCTGTGTGTATGGTCTTGATTTTTTTCCCCCTTTCAAGAAGCTATTGAACAGGTCACTACTTTGAATCCTGGTTTGAGTCTCTCAAACACGGAAGCATTTTTGGCACAGTATGTTTTCCTGTCCTCTGATTCCATTACACATTTTGCAATACACAAGACTCATGAATTTCATGTTTCTGTGAACCCAGCTAGTATAGCCTGTCTGATTCACTCTTCCTGATAACTGGTAGCTTGTATGGGAGCTGAGCAGATCAAAATGCTGTCTTCCGCAGTACAGCACCTCTGTGAAAGGTCAGGGCTGTGTTTAACTTGGAAGGGTGTTCCTTGACCCACCCTACTGGAATGTTGGTTGATATTTAACACTCAAGGTACATACTGAGCTTATACATGTCCTCAAGTTTTCTTAATATTCTTTCTGTATTAGATGTAATAAAATGATAATTAGGGGCGTAACCTGGATCCCTGAAATCCTTAGTGATTATTAGTAAGGAAGCTTTGAGGTGGTTTTTCTTTTTGGTGAGGAAGATTGGCCCTAAGCTAACATCTGTTGCCAATCTTCCTCTTTTTGTTTGAGGACGATTAGCCCTGAGCTAATGTCTGTGCCCATCTTCCTCTATTTTGTATGTGGGTCACTGCCACAGCATGGCTTGATGAGTGGTGCGTAGGTCCACGCCCGGCATCCGAATCTGCAAACCCCTGGCCACCAAGGTGGAGTGTGTGAACTTAACCACTACACCACTGGGCCAACCCTGCTTTGAGTATTCTTTAAAATAGAAAAACCTCCGTCTGAGTCTAAAAAAGGAAAAGACCGAAGCCTTTAAGCACTCTTCCCGTTTGCTTCCACCACTTAAGGCTCAGTATCACCAACTGGACTCTTCCTCAGGTGATGTGGGGCTCCAGCCCCTCACAATTTTTGTTACTTCCACTGTGGTTCCGAGGACCAAACATGCTTGTTAAGTAGATTGGTTCAGTTGCACAAAGGTCTTAAACATCTTATTCTTGACTAAAGCTTGACACCAAACTGGTGAAAATGGCCATGACCCAATTTCTGTCCTTGAGCTCACATTGTGGTGGAGCACAGAACTTTCAAGTGTGGAAAGTTTAACCTATTTTCTCATTCTGGAGTAGAGGTATAGCCCACATGTTAATAAATACTCCTTAGGAAGCCTGTTTCAAGTTGATCTTATTGTTAGCTAAAATGGTTGTTGAGTTTCACTTCAGTTAGTAGGTCAGGTATTTTAAAGCTACAAACTTTATGTGGCCAAGACACTTGGCTTTGATAAACATATGTAGACGTTAAAACTGTTCTTACATTTGAAATGTCCTTCACTGGAAGGGCTTTAGGAAAATCACTCACATTTTCGTTTTACGACCATCTTGTGCAAGGTTTTGTCACCAGCTTAGGGATGAGGAAGCTGAGGTGCGGAGGTTTACACTGGAGTTCACACAGCTGGTGAGCCACAGAGGATGGCCTCCGCCCAAGACTTCAGATTCAGATCTCCAGCTGCCCTCTGGTGGGCTCTAGCACTGCCATGCTGCCAAGGTTCCAGGCAGCCTTGACAAGCCACACAAACTTTTGAGGCTCAGGACCCTCGTTTTTTAAGTGTAAGATTTGAAATATAAGTTTTAATTCAACTCAAAGTACTCAGTGTGTAAGGCATCCTCTGGTCTGGGAATGGGGTGTGGGCAAGTAGGGACACATAATTACCATTAGCCTCCTAGTGATAAATGGGGTTCTTTGAGAGGACCTACAAATTACATGTGGCATAAACCTGGAAGGCTTCTATTCTCAAAGATTTCCTTCCAGTTCTGCACACTTGTATGTTTTAAAACTTGTCAAGACAAGTTTATATGGTGGGGTCCCCTCAGTGTTAACTGCAGGAGAAGCTCAAGTCCAGAGAAATGAAATGTCTTTCCGAGTCACACTGCAAAATTAGGGACAGAACTTAGACTAGCATTCAGATCCCCTAAATCTTCGTTTGTGCTTCTTTTCACCGTGCCACGCTCTTGGGCTTGAGATGAAAAAATGGATGTGACGCATTCCATTCTGGAGACACTTTCTAGTGCTTTTAATGTTGTCACTTAGGGTTGAAGGAATTATATTTGGAAAGGGATGTTAGATTTTATAAATCTGGTGCTATTGCTTCAGATTTTCATTAACTCCTCAAACCCTTCTCAAAAGTCCATTTGTTTGAGTTGAGGAGGAGGGGTAGAATTCTTCACAATGGAGCTATTGTTGGGTAAATACTTGGCCATCTTAAATCACTTGGGATTGGGGAGCCCAGGATGTGTCTTGGCTCTGTAAAATAAACTAGGCTGCGTTCTCTCAGGTCCTCCGCAGCCTCCTCCATACACCTTGGAGGCTGCCTCCCATTCAGAGACTAACAGGGTCCTCAGCTCTTAGGAGACCCTTCACCTACCAGGCAAGAACAAACTGATTCACAGCTCTGTGGGACTTAGCAGAACATCTTCCATTATAAAACCCAGTCATTATGTTGATGAAAACAACAATGTCAAATATCTACTGTGTTCTGGCCACTTTGTGTGCCTGGCCTCTGAATCTTTTTTTTTTTTTTTTTTTGTGAGGAAGATCAGCCCTGAGCTAATATCCGTGCTAATCCTCCTCTTTTTGCTGAGGAAGACTGGCTCTGAGCTAACATCTATTGCCAATCTTCCTCCTTTTTTTTTCTCCCCAAAGCCCAGTAGATAGTTGTATGTCATAGTCGCACATCCTTCTAGTTGCTGTATGTGGAACTCGGCCTCAGCATGGCCAGAGAAGCGGTGTGTCAGTGCGCGCCCGGGATCCGAACCCGGGCCGCCAGTAGCAGAGCGCGCGCACTTAACCGCTAAGCCACAGGGCCGGCCCTGGCCTCTGAATCTTTACAGCCACCGTGGAAGGTAGGAATGATAATCTTTTTAACATGAGGAAATCAGGTATCAGGTGGGATGAGGTATATAGCTAGTAAGAGGTAAAGCTGAGATAAAAACTGGGGCGGTCCTACTTCAAGGCTCTTTCCCACCATGGGTTTTTTGATCCCCATCTGGAAAAAAGGAGCCCTCTGGTCACTATCCTTTCTTCTCCAGTCTGACATCTTACCAAAATCAAATTTTTCTTTCAAGGCCTAATGAAATGCCATCTCTTATGAAACCTCTGATCTGGCTGGAAGCCTACCACCGGGTGACTTTAGGTCAGTCTTGGCATTATTATTCTAAGCTACGTGCATATCTCTCTCTCCTCCACCTCCACTGGACCATAGGCCCCTATGGTGCCAAGCAAAGCAAGGGCTCCAAAAGGTTGGGTGAGCTAACAAATGAAGGAATCCACTGTCAAGTTCATTTTCCCAAAGTACAACTCCCATGCCATCTGGATGGCAGAGACTGTGCCAGGAAGGAGAGGGACAGTAACATTTCCCGACTGTTAAGTGGGATTTTACATACATTTCAAAATTCAAAGCTAACAATCTTGTGAATGAGGTTGTAGCTCCAATAGATAGGCTCTGAGAGGAAAAGTGACTTTCGTAAGGTCACACAGCTGGGAAGTGGGAGAGCATGTCTTTGTGCAGGGCTCCAAGGTCCTTGTTCTTTCAGGCAGAGGCTGGAAACCTGACATTCCAGGTCTTCCTTGATGGGACCTCTTCCTTCCTCGTCAGCCAGACTTCTCTCAGTTACCTTCTCCTCTGCATTTGTGTCTTCAGCCGGATCAGTCTTTTTTGCTGCCCCACTCCTAACCCCAGGCATATGCAGGATGTGGACCTTAATGCTTTTTTTCCCTCCTAATCCTTGGAGCTCCTTCTACCGGAAGGGGAGTTACCTGTAGGTGCTACAGCTACAGTATATCTCAAGAGGTGAACCAAAGCACCACCAGTTGAAATCTCTCCCCAGTTGGACTCGATTTGTTCAGCCTGCTCTCTCAGTTTGGCTCAAGCCATTACTCTTCCTTCTGGAATGGCTTTCTTCTCTTGGCCTATTCAAATCCTTTCTATGAAATCCCACCTCCTCCCTGCCAGCTATTGTGAGCCCCTCTCTGGGCTCCTGTACTGTGGGTCTGTATCACACAATGGCATTTATCACTCTGTCTTCACTCATTCAACAAACACATTGAGCTCCTACTACGTGGTAGATATTGGGGCGCTGGGGATATGTTGGTGAATTACCTGTCCTCATGGGGCTAACACTCTAGTGGGGGAGATACAATAAGAATATAAAATAGCAAAATAACTGAAAATGCCTCTCAGGTTCTTCTCTCCAGGGCCTAGTACACAGCTCACAATAAAAATTTGTTGAATTCATGAATAATTGGTTGATTTGAGGTCAGAAATTTTAAGAATGACCAAAAGGAATCCTTCGTTTCCCCACCCAAATCTACTGATGTGCTGTAGGAGAAACTGAGGGTCGTGAGGCCTTGGGCTTGGTTCTAACATCGCTTGTGAACTGGTAGTATGACCTTGAGCAAGTGCTGGCCTCTCAGCAGCCTCTAAAAACAAGGTGGGTGCTTTTGGTTGTCTCGGGTGCCTTGCCATTCCTGAGATTCTGTGATTCTGTGTTATTTTCGACTGCTCTGGGATGGTTCCCATCCTCTTCCTGGCCTTTTTTCCTGTACTCCCCCCCTTTTCCTTCCGCCCTTCACATTTGTCCCTTCTGCATCCGCCCTCCACCCCCTCCTTCACTTTCCTGGCCAGCCCCTAGTTCCACCGAGATGGTTACCATGGCGATCATCTCCTGGAAGTGACATCACTCATCTCCTAGGCAACTGTTTCCGGGGCAGTGACATCATTCGATCACCATGGCAACACTTCAGTAGGACAGTTCTGCAGTGAAATGGGCAAACAGAATTCTTATGTATTTCTAGGGGTTAGGGACAATGTAGAGAGAATATGAAAAGAGGAAGAATATCTCAGGAGCAAGAAGAAAAAGCTTTGGGCTTATAGGGGAAAAGTGGGAAACCAGACTGGGGCTGGGAAAGAGCAGAAGCTCTGGGGTGAGCTTTCCAATAATGCCTTTCCAATAACTAGACTTACTATATAATATCACCAAATTGGGACCCTTGAGAGTGAATGAGGGCACCATTATTATGCCGGGATGACAGGTGAAAACTGGGCCTCCTCAAGCAAACCAGGGCATGTGGCCCTTGCCATAATCAGGGAGGTGCCTGGCCTCACTGGCTCACCTATGGCTCATCCAACAAGCATTGATTCAGCTCTTTCTGTATATGGGCCCCGGGGATACCACAGCGAGCCAAACCAGCCTGGGTCCCTGGCCTAATGGTGCTCACAGTCATGTGTATAGTGGGGCCAAGGGTACTCCCACAGTTACCCAATGAATGCTGCAGAGCACACCAGGTTCAGCACTTGGAAGGGAAGATGTGATCCTGTTTGCATTTTAAAATCTCACCCTGACTGTTATGTGGGGCAGAGTGGGAGAACAGTTTGCCCAAGAGGGAGATTGGGTGGTGGCAATGAGATGGAGGGATGTAGTGGGTGTATTTGGGAGTTAGAGCCAATAGGATTTGCTGAAGGACTAGGTATGGGGTGAGGGTAAGGAAGGATGACACTTGGGATGGCACCAGAGACTTGGGATGGGGGAGTGGCTCTGCTATTCTCTCAGATGAAGAAGAGAGGACAGGGCTGTAAGAGAGGCAAGAAAGGCGCTCAGGGTGCCACATTTAAGGAGGCATGCAGTGTCAGGGTCAGCCTTTAAAAGGAGTGCCTCCTTAAGTGCTGGGACCTGGGAGGAACAGGCTGTTTTTTTTTTGTTTTCAGGGGGTGAGGAACTATCTGTTGAGCAGTAATAGCAACAATCTCTTGTATTTATAACATGGGGGCTTCGCTTTTACCAACCCCCTAATGAAAGTAGAGGGAGCAGGCTGCAGGCTTGAGGCCTGAGTGCCAATGCGTGCCAGCTGCTTTACTGTCCCCACGGGCCTATTTCACCGATGAGGCAAATGAGACTCAGACAGCTTCCAGAACTTGCTGAAAGTCTCACAGTTTGCAAGTGGCCACAGCAGGCCTCAGACTTGGGCTTGCTGACTCCTGAGGCCACCCTCTTCCCACCAGACTGTGTTTTACCAGCCTCGCCAGTTTCCTAGTGAAGGGAAGGAAGGAAGGGAAGCCAAGCGCCTTTGGGCCAGCCACCTCCTTGATCTCCACCACCACCATTTGTGCTGAGGAGCAAACAGAGGGTCTGAGGAGGGACGAGACCCTCAGCTCAGCAGAGCTTCACCATCAGAGGCACTTTCTCTCCACCACAGGTTTCTCAGCTGACCAGTAAGGTTCTACCTGGGGTGGGTCTCCCCAGGAGGAGGAAAAGGCAGGAGGCTGAGAAGACGCCTCTGTGCCTCGGCTTCCTCCTCTGGAAAATGGGGACAGTGACAGTGTTAATTCCCACCCCATAGGTTTGTGCTGAGGCTAAATGAGATGAGTCAAGTGCTTGGCATGGTGCTCCAACGTAGCCTGTAATCGATGAATGCTAGCAACTGTTAGAATTAGAGTGGGAGGGCAGGAGGTGTGGGTGCGTACATGACACACGGCCTGTGGGATGGAGGCGGGAGAGGCAGGGTACAGCAACGTGTGGACTGGCTGGCTGCTGAGGGAGAAGCCTCCTCCTCACCAGCTGGCTCCCAGGGAGACAGTGTGGTTTGTACCCCGCCTTTCCAATCCTACACCTGCTGCAGGGAGAGGAGGATGAGTCTGGCCTCCCTTGGGAAAAGGGGACTATATAGAAAGCCTGGAAACAGGCAGGTCGCATCTGTGAGGTCAAAGCCTGGGGGAAGGGGTGCTGGAAAGGAGTAGGAGGCCTGCACCTGGGCCCTCTGCCCTCTTCCACCTCCTAGTCCTACCCCCAGCCCTACAATCAAACAACCATGATTTTACTATAGCCTCCAACTACAGGACCCCAAAAGGCACAAACCACCCTGAGCTTCAAAAGAAGCAAATAAACATGAGGATTGGGCTCTGTGATGCCAGCACACACATACACACAACTCGCTTCCTCTGTGTATTAGGTTCAACCAGAGAAATGGTACCAGTAAGGAGATGCATTTAAGAGATTTTTTTGCGCTGACTTATGAGACCGTGGGGCTGGCTAGACAAGTCTGAAATCATTAGGTACAGGCTGGAACAATTGCCAAGGGTGGAAACTGCTGTCCACAGGTAGAATTTCTTCTTCCTCAGGGAAGCCCCAGCTCTGATCTTAAGGCCTTTCAACTGACCGAATCCGGCTCACCCAGATTATCTAGGATAATCTCTTAAAGTCAATTAGATTTAATTGCATCTACAAAATTTAATTTAATTGCATCTAAAAAATACCTTCATCACAACATGTAGATTAGTGTTTGATTGAATAACTGGGGACTGTAACCTAGCCAAGTTGACACATTAAAAAAGACCATCACACTTGGATACCACCCAGGTGTGGAAGGCTGCTTTACATTTATTAATTTATTGACTATTTTCTGAGGACTTACTACCTTCCACGTACTGTGCTAAGTGATTTCCATGCAGCATCTCAGTTAATCCTCAAAACATCCTATGAAGCAGGTGGTCTTCTTGTCCTTAACTCTACAGGTAAGGAAACCGAGCCTTAGAGAGGTGAGGAGACTTCCGTCGTCACATTGTCTGGACGACAGGTCTGAGCGCGTCTGTGCTCTGAACCATCACTTTCCATGGCCGCTCCCTGTTAGACTCTCCTCTCTCTGCCTTGTCGCCTCTTCTCCTGGGGCAGGAAGTCAGAGTTCAAATCGCTGAGTGGTGTGAGCACGTTCCTGGCCCTCTGGATTTCGGCTTTCTCCTCTGTGAAGTGGCTCCATCCTTCCTGGCCTGTCTGGGATTAGGGCGGAAGGGAGGGACCAGTCTGGGACCACTGTCTCGGGCCTTTGCTGCCACCTAGGGGGCTTGCCGGTGTTCACACCTCTCCAGACTGGCCATCTGGAAGGCAGGTGAGTTTGCAGGTGAGCTGCTGAGGTCCAGCGGGACGGGGGGAGGAAGCAAGTGGGGGTGAGGGGCAATTCTAGGCCCAGTAACAGAAACAATGCAAATTCCACCGGCCCTTGCCCCCACCTGCTCACTCAGGAGCCCCAAGCCCCTGCAGAGTCCTCAAGGCTTTCTGGGGCCCCGGGGGTTTCCACCCCTGCCGTGCTCTGCCGCTGGCCTAGGCCCGGAGGGGTCCCGCCGTCTCCCGCCCCTTCAGGGCCTTGGAGCTCTGGGGATGCCCAGGGGAAGTCGGGAACTTCTCTCACCCCATCAGGTCACCGGACAGGTCTGCAGTGCTAAATCAGGCTCGCAAGGGTACCCGTCCACTCCAGCTGGCGGGGAGGAGGTGGCGGAGGCCCAGAGGGCGAGCAAAGAAGGCGGGGAAGAGGGGCAAAGTCTAGAAAACGGGATACTGGATCCCCCCACCGACTCTCCACCGGAGCCCCGCCCACCTAAGCCCGCCCCTCCCTTCCTGGCGCCGCCACCAGGTGGCGCCGCGGGCCGCTGGAGGGAGCCGCGGCCGCTCAGCTCCGCGCCCTTTGGTTCGGGAGCTGGTTGGTGGTGGCAGAGGCGGCCCGGTGAGTTGGCGTGAAGTGAGCGGGAGGCGGAGACCGGCCACACGCGCAGCCGCCGACCTGCCGGTCAATCTAGTCAGTGGGCCAGGCCACACAGCCAGCCAGTCAGTCAAGCCAGTCAGCCTGTCAGTCCCGTGGGCCGTCCTGCTAGCCAGTACAAACAGCCTGTCAACCAGTCCCGTCAGCCAGCCTGTCACCTAGTACAGCCAGCCTGTCAATCCTGTCAGTCTCCCTGTCAGCCAGTCTAGTCAGCCTGTCAGTCAGTCTGTCAGTCTGTCAATCCCGTCGGCCGTCCCGTTAGCCAGTACAAACAGCCTGTCAACCAGTCCCGTCAGCCAACCTGTCAGCCAGCCAGTCACCCAGTACAGCCAGCCTGTCGATCCTGTCAGTCTCCCTGTCAGCCAGTCTAGTCAGCCTGTCAGTCAATCTGTCAGTCAGTCCAGTCCGTGCATCAGCAGGAGTCAGTCAAGTACACAGCCGGTAGGTCACACGGTGTCTCTGTCAGTCCCTTAGTTCAGTTTCTTCGGACCTCTGAGCAGGCCAGCACGGTGCCCTTGTCACCTGTGTCCTGGTGTGCTGGGCCTGCACGCAGTGAGGGCCAGGAGGGGCTGGGGCTTGGGGAGGGGAGCAAACATGTGGAACGTAGGCCTTGGTTTTTTCCCTCAGAGTCTTCCAGGCACTTGGGGAAGAGTGGACGATGATGCTAGAAAGATCCTGAGTGCTGTGGCCTCTCGGGCCAGCACAGCTGTCCCAGGAGCGTGCAGAGCTGCAGGGGAAGGGGCCCCCACGCTCTCAGCGCTGAGCTGGGAGATGCGTCCAAGTTCAACCCTTTGCTGTGCAGAGGGCACCTGACCTGGGAGAGGCTGCGGATGTGGCCTAATCGACTCCCTCCCTCAGATGTCAGAGCAGGCATGCTGGTGGCCCAGATCCTGGCCTTCCAGGGGCTTCAGGCCACAGTGGGTCCTGGACCTGAGCTGGAGATAGGATTCCTGGGTTCTGGTGTTGGTGTTGCTTCTGCCTCGCTGTGGGTCTTGTGGGAGCCACTTAACAATTCTGGGCCTCAGTGGTACCATGCGCCTCTTTCAAGTGGGGGAAATAATCTCTGTCACCCACCACCTACTCCCCGACACTGCCCCATACTGTGGGTTGGAAATGAGACCATGGAAGTGAGAGCCTCGGTGTGAAAGAGATTATAACCAGATTTCTTGTGGTATTCCTGAGGTGGGGGAGGGCGAATAGAAAAAAAGAAAAGACAGGGGTGGACTGAACCCCTGGGCTCCAGGGGAGATCGCGGCCTGTTACCTCCACCCACAGGAGCCTGGGATTCTAGCCTTGGCTGTGTGACCCTGGGCAAGTCCCTTCTCCTCTCTGGGCTTCTGTAACAGTGAGGTGCTTGGACTCCACGATCTCTCAGGCCTGAGGCTTGAGTGGAAGGAAAATTCCTGAGGGGGGAGTTCCCCTCAAGGACATTTTAGAACTCTGACCAGCCGTAGTGTGCAGATTGGGAGCAGACCCTGTTGCTTTTTTTTCTTAGTATTTTTTTTTTTTTTTTGTGAGGAAGATCAGCTCTGAGTTAACATCTGATGCCAATTCTCCTCTTTTTGCTGAGGAAGACTGGCCCTGGGCTAACATCCATGCCCGTCTTCCTCTACTTTATATGGGATGCTGCCACAGCATGGCTTGACACGTGGTGCGTTGGTGCGTGCCCAGGATCCGAACCTGTGAACATTGGGCCGCCAAAGTGGAGCACACACGCTTAACTACTGAGCCACCTGGCTGGCCCTCTTAGTATTTAAAAAAAATATTATTTGAGAGGCCGGCCTTGTGGCCTAGCAGTTAAGTGCACTTGCTCCGCTGCTGGCGGCCTGGGTTCGATCCCGGGCGTGCACCGAGGCACCGCTTGTCAAGCCATGCTGTGACGGCATCCCATATAAAGTGGAAGAAGATGGGCACAGGTGTTAGCCTAGGGCCGGTCTTCCTCAGCAAAAAGAGGAGGATTGGCGTGGATATTAGCTCAGGGCTGATCTTCCTCACACACACAAAAAATTATTTGAGGTGATATTGGCTTATAACATTGTATAAATTTCAGGTGTACATTATTATGTTTCAGTTTCTGTGTAGACTGCATCATGTTCATCACCAATAGTCTAGTTTTTATCCATCACCATACAAATGTGCCCTTTTACCCCTTTTGCCCACCCCCCACTCACTTCCCTTCTGGTAACCACCAATCTGTTCTCCTTCTCTATGTTTGTTTGCTTATCTTCCACATATGAGTGAAATCGTACGGTATTTGGCTTTCTCTGTCTGACTTTTTTCACTTAGCATAATACCCTTAAAGTCCATCCGTGTATTCAAAAATAGCATGATTTTGTCCTTTTTTTATGGCTGAGTAGTATTCCATGGTATATATATACAGCATCTTCATTATCCCTTCATCAGTTAATGGGCACTTGGGTTGCTTCCATGTCTTGGCTATTGTGAATAATGCTGTGATGAACATAGAGGTGCATATATCCTTTCGAATTGTTTATTTCCTGTTCTTTAGATAAATACCTGGTAGTAGAATAGCTGGATCATATGATATTTCTTTCTTTTTCTTTTTTTTGTTGTTGAAAGATTGGCCCTGAGCTAACATCTGTGCCCATCTTCCTCTATTTTGTATATGGGACACCACCACAGCATGGCTTGATGAGAGCAGTGTGTATGTCCGTGCCTGGGATTGGAACTTGCGAACCCTGCGCTGCTGAAGCGGAGTGGGTGAACTTAACCACTACTCCACCAGGCTGGCCCCAAATCATGTGGTATTTCTATTTTTAATATTTTTGAGATATCGCCATACTGTTTTCCACAGTGGCCACACCAGTTTGCATTCCCACCAGCAGCGAATGAGGATTCCCTTTTCTCCACATCCTCTCCAACACTTGTTATTTCTTGTCTTGTGAATTATAGCCATGGGTGTGAGGTGATATCTCATTGTAGTTTTGATTTGAATTTCTCTAATAATTAGTGATGTTGAACATCTTTTCATGTGCCTGTTGGCCCTCTGTATATCTTTGGAAAAATATCTGTTCACATCCTCTGACTATTTTTTGATTGGGTTGTTTGTTTTTTTGGTGTTGAGTTGTGTGGGTTCTTTATATATTTTGGAAATTAACCCCATGTTGGATATATGATTTGTAAATATTTTCTCCCAGTTGGTGGGTTATCTTTTCGTTTTGTTCATGGTTTCCTTTGCCTTGCAGAAGCTTTTTAGTCTGATGTAGTCCCATTTGTTTATTTTTTCTTTTGTTCCCCCTGCCTGAGTAGACATAGTATTCGAGAAGATGCTGCTAAGACCGATGTCAAAGAGTGTATTGCTTGTGTTTTATACTAGGAGTTTTGTGGTTTTAGGTCTTACATTCAAGTCTTTAATCCACTTTGAGTTAATTTTGGATATGGTGTAAGATAATGGTCTACTTTCATTCTTTTGCATGTGGCTGTCAGTTTTCCCAGCACCATTTATTGAAGAGACTTTCCTTTCTCCATTGTATGTTCTTGGCTTCTTTGTCAAAGATTAACTGTCCACAGAGGTGTGGTTTTATTTCTGGGCTCTCAGTTCTGTTCCATGGATCTGTGTGTCTGTTTTTCTGCCAGTACCATGCTGTTTTGATTAATATAGCTTTGTAGTATATTTTGAAGTCAGGGACTGTGACACCTCCAGCTTTGTTCTTTTTTCTCAGGATTGCTTTGGCTATTCTGGGTCTTTTGTTGATTTGTATAAACTTAAGGATTCTTTGTCCTATTTCTGTGAAGAATGTCGTTGGGATTCTGACTGGGATTGCATCAAATCTGTAGATTCCTTTAGGTAATATGGACATTTTAAGTATGTTTATTCTTCCAATCCATGAGCATGGAATATTTTTCCATTTCTTTATGTCTTCTTTGATTTCTTTCAATAATTTCCAGTGTATAGGTCTTTCACTTCCTTAGTTAAATTTATTCCTAGGTATGTTATTCTTTTTGTTGTGATTGTAAATGGGGTTGTATTCTTTTTTTTTTTTCCTGGGGAAGAGTTACCCTGAGCTAACATCTGTTGCCAATCTTCTTCTTTTTGTAGGTGAGCCACCACCACAGCATGGCCACTGATAGACAAGTGGTCTAGGTCTGCACCCGGGAACTGAACCTGGGTCACTGAAGTGGAGTGTGCCAAACTTAACCATTAGGCCACCAGGGCTGGCCCAATGGGATTGTATTCTTCATTTCTCTTTCTGCTAGTTCATTATTAGCATGGAGAAATGCAACTGATTTTTGCAGGTTGATTTTTGTACCATGCAACTTTGCTGTAGTGGTTGATTATTTCTAATAGTTTTCTGGTGGATTCTTTACAGTTTTCTATATATAAAATCATGTCATCCACAAATAGTGGCAGTTTTACTTCTTCCTTTCCAGTTTGGATCCCTTTTATTTCTTTTTCTTGCCTAATTTCTCTGGCTAAAAGATCCATTACTCTGTTGAATAAGAGTGGAGAGAGTGAGGGAGAAGTGATGTCAGCATCATGGCAGAGTGAGTTGTTCCCTTTGTGTCTCCTCTCTAAGTTACTAACTAAATGGGCATTCATTAACCAGAAGAGGATTCCCTGGGCAGCACAACAGGATGTCTGAGAGATCCATGCAGCCATGCATCTGAAAGTGGGTGGACTGGATCCCTGGGAGGCAGTGGAACTAGGTGAGTGCACTCCTCCCCCTCCCCCATGGCAGCAAGACAGGTTGTAGATCCTCACACAGCAGCTGGCATGACTGTAAGAGGAGGTAGGGGCAGATTGGTCCACACAAATGCTTTTGGAGTTGTAGCCCAGCCCGCAGGAACACCCATCATGCTGCTGTGGCCCTGCCAGTGGGAACACTCTATACCCACTGGTGGAGGCTCAGTCCCCATGAAGGTGCCTGCCCGCTGAGCACAGCCCAGGTGAGAAGGTGCCCTGCCTGCTCAGAAGGCTTCCCACCCACAGAGCACAGCAGTCCATGGGACCCACCAAATGGTGGCTCAGCCCCTGTGAAGGCACCCCTCCACCTAGCTCAGCAGCTCAGCTGGTCCCCTGCTAAGTGCAGTGGCCCCAGGCCGGCCCCGTGGCTTAGCGGTTAAGTGCACGCGCTCCGCTGCTGGCAGCCCGGGTTCGGATCCCGGGCGCGCACCGACACACCGCTTCTTCGGCCATGCTGGGGCTGCGTCCCACGTACAGCAACTAGAAGGATGTGCAGCTATGACATACAACTATCTACTGGGGCTTTGGGGGGAAAAATAAATAAATAAAATCTTTAAATGCAGTGGCCCTGCCCACATGAGAGCGACCCATCTGCCAAGCACAGAGTCCCCGTCTATGTTGTGCAACCCACTTGTCCAGCACAGAGGCCCTGCTCATGTGAGTACCACCTGCAGAGTGGCTGGGGCCAGCCCTTGCAAATGCAGAGCAGTCCTACCTGCACAACTTCCAGGAGATGGGGTGGGATCAGAAAACACAGCTCCTGCTCCCCTCTAGTGGTGGCAGGTGGAATCTCTGACCTGATACTACCACAAATGTACCAGCAAAGGATCAATTCATCAAACATCATGAAGAACTACAGTAACACTTCAGAGCAGAAGGAAAACGACAAGTCTCCAGAAACCAATCCTGAAGTTACAGAAATTTACAATCTAAATGACAGAGAATTCAAAATAGTTGTCATAAGAAACTCAACGAGTTACAAGAAAATTTAGAAAGACAGTTCAATGAGCTCAGGAATAAAATTAATGAGCAGAAGGAATACTTCACCAAAGAGATTGAAAATCTAAAAAAATACCAAACAGAAATTCTGGATATGAAGAACACAATTAATGAGATAAAAAATGATCTAGAATCCATAAAAAATAGAGCTGATGTTGTAGAGGACATAATTAGAGAATTAGAAGACAGAAATATAGAAATGCTTCAGGTAGAGGAGGAGAGAGAACTAAGATTTAAAAAAATGAATAAATTCTTCAAGAAATATCTGACTCAATTAGGAAAAGCAACATAAGGATTACAGGTATTCCAGAGGGAGAAGAGAGGGGGAAATGAGCAGAGAGCTTGTTCAAAGAAATAATAGCTGAGAACTTCTTAAACCTAGGGAAGGAACTGGATTCACAAGTACATGAAGCCAATAGAACTCATAACTACATCGATGCAAAAAGACCTTCTCCAAGGCATATACTATTAAAACCGGCAAAAGTCAATGACAAAGGAAAAAGTGTAGCAATGCAGAAGAAAATAACCTACAAAGGAACTCCTATCAGGCTTTCAGAGGATTTCTCAGCAGAAACCTTACAGGCTAGGAGAGAATGGAATGATATATTCAAAATACTGAAAGACAAAAACTTTCAGCCAAGAATACTCTATCCAGTGAAACCATCCTTCAGATACAATGGAGAAATAAAAGCTTTCCCAGATAAACAAAAGCTGAGAGAGTTCATTGCCACTAGACCTCCCTTACAGGAAATGATGAAGGAAGCCCTCCTACCTGTAACAAAAAGGCAAAGGTTTACAAAGCTTTGAACACGAGATAAATAGACAGAGAAAATCAGAAAATTTCAGCTCTCTATCAGAACAGTTTAGGAAACACTTAATTATAACATAAAAGATAAAAGGAAAGAAAGCATCAAAAATAATTAAAAACACTTTAGTCAAAAACTCACAACACAAAAAAGAATAATTGTGACAACAATAACTCAGAAGGGGAAGAGGAAAGAGATGGAACCTGTTTAGGGTAATGGAGATAAGAGGCTATCAGAAAATGGACTATCTCATCTATGAGATCTTTTATACAAATCCCATGGTAAACACTAAAGAAAAAATCAGAGCAGAGTCACAGTAATAAATAAAAAGGAAACTGAGAAAAACATCACAGAAAACCACCAAACTGAAATGGAAGTCAGAAATACAAGGGAAAAGAAATGATGGAATTATAGAACACCTGAAAAACAAGAGATAAAATGGCAGTATTAAGCCCTCATATATCAATAATCACTCTAAATGTAAATGGACTGAATTCACCAATCAAAAGACACAGAGTGGCTGGACCAATTAAAAAACAAGATCTAAAAGAAGATGTGGTATATATATACCATGGAATACTACTCAGCCATAAAAAAAAATACAAAACAAAATCGTCCCATTTGCAACAACATGGATGGACCTGGAGGGTATTATGTTAAGTGAAATAAGCCAGAAAGAGAAAGACAAACAGTGCATGATTTCACTCATATGTGGAACATAAACCAACACAGGGACAGATAGATCTGTTTGGTGGTTACCAGGGGCTAGGGAGGTGGGTACAGTAATGTGAATAATGCTGCCGTGAACATAAATCTTTTTGGATTGTTGATTTCATGTTCTTTGGATAACTGTATTGTGTGGTATTGCTATTTTTAATTTTTTGAGAAATTTCCATATTGTTTTCCATAGTGACTGCACCAGTTTGCATTCCCATCAGCAGTGAATGAGGGTTCCCTTTTCTCCACATCATCTCCAACACTTGTTGTTTTTTGTCTTGTTAATTATAGCCATTCTGACAGGTGTGAGGTGATATCTCACTGTAGTTTTGATTTGCATTTCTCTAATAATTAGTGATGTAGAACATCTTTTCATGTGCCTGTTGGCCTTCTGTGTATCTTTGGAAAAATGTCTGTTCACATTCTCTGACCATTTTTTGATCGAGTTTTTTTTTTTTATAATTTTATTTATTTATTTATTTTCCCCCCAAAGCCCCAGTAGATAGTTGTATGTCATAGTTGTATATCCTTCTAGTTGCTGTATGTGGGACGCGGCCTCAGCATGGCCGGACAAGCGGTGCGTCGGTGTGCACCTGGGATCCGAACCCGGGCCACCAGCAGCGGAGTGCACGCACTTAACCACTAAGCCATGGGGCCGGCCCTTGATCGAGTTGTTTGTTTTGATTGGTGTTCATTTGTATGAGTTCTTTATATATTTTGGAAATTAACCCCTTGTCAGATATATGATTTGCAAATATTTTCTCCCAGTTGATGGGTTGTCTCTTCATTTTGTTCATGGTTTCCTTTGCCTTGCAGAAGCTTTTTAGTCTGATGTAGTCCCACTTGTTTAATTTTCTTGTTTCCTGTGCCTAAGTAGATAGCGTATTCGAAAAGATGTTGCTAAGACCAATGTCAAAGAGTGTACTGTCTATATTTGCTTCTAGGAGTTTTATGGTTTCAGGTCTTACATTCAAGTCTTTAATCCACTTTGAGTTAATTTTTGTGTATGGTATAAGATAATGGTCTACTTTCATTCTTTTGCACATGGCTGTCCAGTTTTCCCAACACTATTCATTGAAGAGACTCTCTTTTCTCCATTGTATGTTCTTGGCTTCTTTGTCAAAGATTAACTGTCCACAGAGGTGTGGTTTTATTTCTGGGCTCTCAGTTCTGTTCCATGGATCTGTGTGTCTGTTTTTCTGCCAGTACCATGCTGTTTTGATTAATATAGCTTTGTAGTATATTTTGAAGTCAGGGACTGTGACACCTCCAGCTTTGTTCTTTTTTCTCAGGATTGCTTTGGCTATTCTGGGTCTTTTGTTGATTTGTATAAACTTAAGGATTCTTTGTCCTATTTCTGTGAAGAATGTCGTTGGGATTCTGACTGGGATTGTATCAAATCTGTAGATTGCTTTAGGTAATATGGACATTTTAAGTATGTTTATTCTTCCAATCCATGAGCATGGAATATCTTTCCATTTCTTTATGTCTTCTTTGATTTCTTTCAAAAATGTCTTATAATTTTCAGTGTATAGGTCTTTCACCTCCTCGGTTAACATTTATTCCTAGATATTTTGTTCTTTTTGTTGTGATTGTAAATGGGATTGTATTCTTGACTTCTCTTTCTGCTACTTCATTATTAGTGGGGAGAAATGCAACTGATTTTTGTAGATCGATTTTGTACCATGCAACTTTGCTGTAGTGGTTGATCATTTCTAATAGTTTTCTGGTGGATTCTTCAGAATTTTCTATATATAGAATCATGTCATCTGCAAACAGTGAGAGTTTTACTTCTTCCTTTCCAGTTTGGATACCTTTTATTTCTTTTTCTTCCTAATTTCTCTGGCCTAAACTTCCAAAAGTATGTTGAATAGGAGTGGTGAGAGTGGGCACACTTGTCTTGTTCCTGTTCTCAGAGGAACGGCTTTCAGTTTTTCACTATTGAGTATGGTGTTGGCTGTGGGTTTGTCGTATATGGTCTTTATTATGTTGAGGTACTTTCCTTCTATATCCATCTTATTGAGAGTTTTTTTTTTGATAAATGGGTGCTGGATCTTGTCAAATGCTTTCTCTGCATCTATTGAGAGGATCATATGATTTTTATTTTTCATTTTGTTCCTGTGGTGTATCACATTGATTGATTTGTGGATGTTGAACCATCCCTGCATCCCTGGGATAAATCCCACTTGATTGTGGTGTATGATCCTTTTAATGTATTGTATTAAATTTGCTAATATTTTATTGAGGACTTTTGCATCTATGTTCATCAGAGATATGGGCCTATAATTTTCCTTTTTTATGTTGTCCTTGTCTGATTTGGGTATTGGGGAAATGTTGGCCTGGTAAAATGAGTTAGGGTGCAACCCATCCTCTTCAATTTTTTGGAAAAGTTTGAGAAGCATAGGTATTAACTCCTCTTTGAATGTTTGGTAGAATTCTCCAGAGAAGCCATCTGGTCCTGGACTTTTGTTTTTTGGGAGGTTTTTATTGTTATTTCAATCTCTTTACTTGTAATTTGTCTATTCAAATTCTCTATTTCTTCTTGATTCAGTTTTTGGAGGTTGTACGATTCTAAGACTTTATCCACTTCTTTTAGGTTATCCAATTTGTTGGTGTATAGCTTTTCATAGTATTCTCTCATAATCCTTTGTATTTCTGTGGTGTCCATTGTAATTTCTCCTCTCTCACTTCTGTTTTTATTTATTTGAGTCTTCTCTCTTTTTTCCTTACTGATTCTGGCTAATGGTTTGTCAATTTTGTTTATCTTCTCAAAGAACTAGCTCTTAGTTTCATCAATCCATTCTATTTTTTTTTAGTCTCTATTTCATTTATTTCTGCTCTGATTTTTATTATTTTCTTCCTTTTATTGCCTTTGGGCTTTGTTCTTTTTCTAGTTCTTTTAGGTGTAGTATAATGTTGTTTATTCTAGATTTTTATTGTTTCTTGAGGCAGGCCTGTATTGCTATAAAATTCCCTCTTAGTACCACTTTTGCTGCATCCGGGTAGTTTTCGTATGTTGTGTTTTCATTTTCATTTGTCTCCAGGTATTTTTTGATTTCTTTTTTGATTTCTTCATTGAGCCAGTCGTTGTTCAGTAGCATTTTGTTTAATCTCCACATGTTTGTGACTTTTCCAGCATTTTTTCTTGTAGTTGATTTCTAGTTTCATAGCATTGTGGTCAGAAAAGATGCTTGATATGATTTCAATCTTCTTAAATTTATTGAAGCTTGCTTTGTTTCCCAACATATGATCTGTCTTTGAGAATGTTCCATGTGCACTTGAGAAGAATGTATATTCTGCTGTTTTTGGATGGAATGTTCTATATATATCTATGAAGTCCATCTGGTATAGTGTTTCATTTAAGGCCACTGTTTCCTTGTTAACTTTCTATCTGGATGAGCTATCCATTGGTGTAAGTGGGATGTTGAGGTCCCCTACTATTATTGTGTTGCTGTCAATTTCTCCCCTTAGGTCTGTTAAGAGTTGCTTTATATACTTTGTATACTATATATACCCTGTGTTAGGTGTACATATATTCATAAGTGTTATGTCTTCTTGGTGGAATGTCCCTTTCATCATTATATAATGCCCATCTTTGTCTCTTGTTATCTTTTTTTGTCTTGAAGTCTGCTTTGTCTAAGTATGGCTATACCTGCTTTATTTTGGTCACCATTTGCTTGAAGTATGATCTTCCATCCCTTTGCTCTGAGCCTTTGTCTTTAGAGCTGAGATGTGTTTCCTGGTGGCAGCATATTGTTGGGTCTTGTTTTTTAATTGGTCCAGCCACTCTGTGTCTTTTGATTGGTGAATTCAATCCATTTACATTTAGAGTGATTATTGATATATGAGGGCTTAATACTGCCATTTTATCTCTTGTTTTTTAGGTGTTCTATAATTCCATCATTTCTTTTCCCTTGTATTTCTGACAGCCATTTCAGTTTGGTGGTTTTCTGCGGTGTTTTTCTCAGTTTCCTTTTTATTTATGATTTGTGACTTTGCTCTGATTTTTTGTTTTGTGGTTACCATGAGGTTTGTTTAAAAGATCTCATAGATGAGATAGTCCATTTTCTGATAGCCTCTTATTTCCGTTAGCCTATGCAGATTCTATCTTTTTCTGCCTCCTCCTCTATGTTTTTATTGTCATAAACTATTCCTTTTTGTGTTGTGAGTTTGTGAACAAGTTGATCTGGTTATAGTTATTTTTGATGCCTGCCTTCCCTTTATCCTTTATGTTATAATTAAGTGTTTACTAACCTATTCTGATAGAGAGCTGCAATTTTCTGATACTGTTGTCTATTTGTCTCCTTATTCAAAGCTTTGTAAACCTTTGCCTTTTTGTTTCAGGTAGGAGGGCTCCTTTCAACATTTCTTGTAAGGCAGGTCTAGTGGCAATGATCTCCCTCAGCTTTTGTTTGTTTGGGAAAGCTTTTATTTCTCTGTCATATTGAAGGATAATTTCACTGGATAGAGTATTCTTGGCTGAAAGTTTTTCTTTCAATATTTTGAATATATCATTCCACTGTCTCCTAATATGTAGGGTTTCTGCTGAGAAATCCTCTGAAAGTCTGATGGGGGGTTCCTTTGTATGTTGTTTTCTTCTCTCTCACTGCCTTTAATATTTTTTCTTTGTCATTGACTTTTGCCAGTTTTAATAGTATATGCCTTGGAGAAGGTCTTTTTGCATTGAAGTAATTAGGAGTTCTATTGGCTTCATGTACTTGCATGTCCAGTTCCTTCCCCAGATTTGGGAAGTTCTCTGCTATTATTTCTTTAAATATGTTCTTTGCTCCTTTCTTCCTCTCTTCACCTTCTGTGATACCTATTATCCTTATGTTGCTTTTCCTAATTAAGTGAGATATTTCTCGTAGAATTTCTTCATTTTTAAAAAATCTTAGTTCTTTCTCCTCCTCCGCCTGAATCATTTCTAGATTTCTATCTTCAAGCTCACTAATTCTCTCTTCCATATGGTCTACTCTATTTTTAATGCTTCCTACTTTAGTTTTCATCTCATTAATTGTGTTCTTCTTCAGTATTTCTGTTTTTTTTTTTTTTAGAGTTTCAATTTCTTTGGTGAAGTGCTCCTTGTGTTCATTAATTTTATTCTTGAGCTCATTGAACTGTCTTTCTGAGTTTTCTTGTAACTCATCTAGTTTCTTCATGACAGCTATTTGAATTCTCTCTCAGTTAGATTGTAATCTTCTGTGGTTTCAAGTTTGGTTTCTGGAGAGTTATCATTCTCTTTTTGTTTTGCCGTGTTACTGTAGCTCTTCATGGTATTTGATGAAATGATCCTCTGCTGGTGCATTTGTGGTAGTAATCATCTTTCATTTTTGGGTACAGCTTTGGTTACTTTGGTTCTGAACTGCTTCTGGTTGTATTTGAGAACCTGAATCTTCTACTGCCTCTACTAGAGGCATTGTCAGTGCCCTCATTGTGCTACTTGTGCCTCTGAGGTTTCTGGTGCCTTGCTGATTATGATGTCACTGCAGTCTCAGGTGTTGCCACTGAGGTCTCTAGGCTGTGAGTACTTCTGTTGCTTCTGGGATCACCTGGGTCTCGTGTTCCCCCACTGGCTCTCTGTGGGCTCTCCAAGGGCTTGAGTGGTGCTACCCCATCCACCTGCTGCTCCAAGGGTGCTGAGTCCATGGGTGTCACTATTGCTGCTGGGGGCCTGGGTTCTAGCATGCAGCTCCTGCTGCTGGTAGAGCTAATGTCAGGGGTGCCACCACTGGGGGCTGGGTCACAGGTTCTGCTGTGGTTCCTGAAGCCTCAGTATGTGTGTGCCCTCTGCCACTGCTAGAGGGGTCAGGGGCTAAGCCATGAGTGGGTGTCATTGCTGCTTGTACAGCCTTTGGTCACTGGCACATGCACATGTGCTCCAAAACCTCAGGTTAGGGCATCCTTCCCCTGCTGGGGAAATTCACATTTTGGATGCTATCACTACCACTGGAAAGACTGGCACCACTGCTGGGGGAGAGGGAATGCACTGGGTCACTGGCTCCACTGTGTCGTGAATCCTCAGGATGCGTGTGCCACCTGCCGCTGCTAGTGGTGGGCAGGGGCTAAGCCAGGAGTGCCATGTTAGCCTTTGCAGGCTGTAGTCATGGTGAATGTGCTGGTATGAGGATCCACGTTTTGAATTGCTGCTACCAGGGGAGTGAGAGGGGGCTGCTCCCCTAGTTCCACTGCCGCCGGGAGGTCCAGTCCACCCACCTCCAGATGTATAGATGCATGGATCAGTCAGGCATTCTGGTGTGCTGTGCAGGGAGTCTTTTTGTTGGTCGATGGATGTCTGACTGGTTGTAACTTAGAGGGGAGAGACAAAGGGATCACTCACTCCACCATGATGCTGATGTCACTCACCTTGTTGCTTTTTGACCTGGTATATGGGAGGGTTGATGTGCCTGGCCATGTACTCAGACCACTGGGGGGGGGGGTGGGAGTGGATACTGGGGAGGGTGGTAGCTGGGTCTCAGGAGTCAGAAACTCTTTCCCAGCCCAATTTGGGTGGGGTCTTGAGACTCTTGCTGGGAGGAGGGCCCTGCTGACCCTAGGGGAGGGAGGGAAGGGAATGGGCAAGCTTCAGGCATACCCTGGGGATAATGATATTCTCTCTTTCTGCCTTAAGTCCTTCTCCTTTCTTTGAAGCTGGGTACTCAGCTAACATCCTGCCCAGGCCCTCAGTGGTCCAATGAGATGGGAGCTGCAGCCCCTGGAGGCCAGAGGAGACCGGGGCAAGGCAGGCTTCTTGGTAGGATACACAGGGGGATCGCTTATCTTGGCAGGGCTGGAAGGTACCAGGAAGAGTTGATTATTCATTCAACAAGTATTTATTGGACATCCACCACATGCCAGGCTTTGTGCTAGGCAGTGGGTGACAGGAACGAACTATACAGATGTTGCCTCTGTTTACAGGTGCAGAGTATAGAGTGGTGTTAAGAGCAGTCAAAGGAAGACAAAAAAGAAAGTAAACAAATTTCCTATAGTCAAAATTGTGCTATGAGGGTAACAAAGAGGATGCTGAGATAGAAAATAAAGCAGGGCAGTCTGGGAAGGCTCTCTGGACAGGTGACACTTAACCTAAGACCTGAAGGAGAAGGAGTCAACCATGGAAGGGAGAGAGTGTTCCAGACTGAGGGAATAGCATTCACTCACTCATCCATATGTTATATGTGCCAGGTACTGTTCTAGTTACTAGAACAGAGATGAACAAACAATAGAAGGGAAATCCTTCTCTCATGGAGCTTGTGTTCTAGTGGAAGGAGACAGAAAACAAACAAACAAACAAACACAATTTCAGGGAGTAATGAATGCTTTGAAGAAAATAAAAGCGAGGTTATGTGATAGAAAATGACTAAGGATGAGGGGGCTGTGGCAGATAGAGTGATGAGGGAAGGCCGCTCAGAGGCCTGAATGATGAGAAGGAGCTAGCTATGCAAAGGCTTGGGGGAAGAGCATTCCAGACAGAGGGAGCAGGAAGTGGGAATGAGTTTAGCGGGTTTAAGCCATATGACTGTGGGAGAGTGATGGGCAGTGAGGTGCAGGGAGTAGGTAATGAAGGGCATGGCAAAGCTAGGTGAGGAGTTTGGATTTTATTAGGAGAAGCTGATGGGGGAATGTGGGCAGGGGAGGGGTCTGATTCCTCTGGCTGTTCTGTGTGGGTGTGGGGTGAGGGGATGGGAGGGTAGGAGTGGAAGCAGTTAGGAGGCTATTGCAATAGGCTGGGCAAGATGGTGTTGGCCTGGACTAGAGTAGTAGCAGTGGAGATGGAGGCAAGTGAACAGATATATCTATGGGCTGAACTGAAAGGACTTAATGACTATTTATTTGGATGTAGGGTAGGGGTGAAGGAAAAGGATGACTCTTTTTTTTTTTTTTTTTGTGAGGAAGATCAGCCCTGAGCTAACATCCATGCTAATCCTCCTCTTTTTTTTGCTGAGGAAGACCGGCTCTGAGCTAACATCTATTGCCAATCCTCCTCCTTTTCTTTCCCCCAAAGCCCCAGTAGATAGTTGTATGTCATAGTTGCACAGCCTTCTAGTTGCTGTATGTGGGACGCGGCCTCAGCATGGCCGGAGAAGCGGTGCGTCAGTGCGTGCCCGGGATCTGAACCCGGGCCGCCAGTAGCGGAGCAGGTGCACTTAACCGCTAAGCCACGGGGCTGGCCCGATGACTCTTTGGATTTTAATTCCCACAACCGGATGGATGGTGATGCCATTGATTGAGTTGGGGTGGAAAATGAGAATTCAGCTTTGGAGAACTTACAGAGATTTCTGGTAGACAGACAAGTTGGAGATGCCGTGCAGGCAGCTGGCTCTCTGAGCCTGGGGCTCAGCGGAGAAGATTGGTTTAGAGACAATATTTGGCTTGGGGCATGGGACAGCGCTGGTTAGGCCAGCAGTGCCAGTGCTGTTCAAGGCACTAGAGCTAAGCTGTCCAGTACAGTAGCCAGCACTGGACATATGTCTTGTCTGAGGTGAGATGCCTGCAAGTGTTAAATACACACCAGATTTTGAAGATATAGCATGGGAAAAAGAATGTAGCATATCTCATTAACAAGTTTACATGTTGAAACTTGGATATTGGGACCATATTCTGGATATATTGGGTTAAATAAAATATATTACTGAAATTAATTTCACCTGTTTCTTTTTACCTTTTTTAATGTGGCTACTAGAAAATTTAAAGTTGCATTTGTGGCTTGCATTCTATTTCTGTTTGGCGGTGCTGCACTAGAGGGCCGGGCTGATGGGACACTGTAGGATGTGGCAGGTCAGGGCACCAGGGGGCAGCAGTAGATAGGAAATTGAAGGGCACCTCCAATGAAGGAAATCCTATATTTTGATACCCCGAGTAGTGTTTTTGGCTTGGCTCTCCCTTGCTCCCCTTCCTGGGATCTTGTCAGAGCAGAACTGCAGTACACCCTCTGGATTTCCCAACTCCTTGGCTTCTCAATTGGAGTTGAGGAAGAGGCACGAAGGGTCCCAATGAGGTGACAGTGGGAAGGACTCGGAAGGTGCTGTTACCTCAGATGCTGAATTCCCATCCTCTTCTATCACCCCTGGCTGACATCACCCTGCCAGGGGAATATTTCCACCCCTTGGGCTGAGCAGGGTATGCCAACCAACAGTTGGGTAGTCAAGGCAACCAAAGCCATAAAACTCACACTGATTAATTTATATGAAGTAGATGCGTCTGTAACCCATTTTCATCCATTAGCATTCTAAACACCTTATTCAAACTGCCTATAGTGTTTCTAGTTGGCAGGAAAACTGCCATTAGGGGAAAAAGAGCAGTGAGATGATTGGGGGCGAGATTGCATTCACTTCAGCTACTTTGGTGTGACTTTCGTGAGCCCCACTGTGTGCCAGACTGGGTTATTTAATGTGCTATCTTCAGGGAATATACGTCCAAATACCTTAATACTGTGGAAAAGTAAATAGAGGCCCATGAGAGCTCAGAGGAAGCGAAATTAATGGCAGTGCGCGCACGCACGTGTGTGTAACTTTGAACTCAGAGCAGGTGGCATCAGAGCAGAGGGGCAGGATTTGGCCATGCAGTGGAAGAGTGGAGAGAGGTTTTTCCGGGCACGTGGGAAATAGCAGGAAAGAACATGATTCAGGGAAGGGCAGGGAGAACATTTGGTTAGAATGTGGCGCATGTGGAGCAGGGTCCTAGGAAAAGAAAGTTGGTGCCAGATCTTGAGAGGCCTTCATTTCCAGATTAAGGACAATTGGCTTTAGATTGTAGGCCCTTGGGAATTATTGAGGAGGGACTGATCTGGACAACACTGTGCCTAGGAAGAAGAAACCACTTGCCTGGATCTTCTGGTGCTCAGGGGGCAGGACAGGGCAGGGAGAAGAAAAGGAGCTTGTATGAAGAATGGCGGGAGGTTAAGAGCCTTTCTGGGATTACCCTGCAAATAAGGCAGTGTACTGTAGAGGTTAAAAGCATTCATTTTGGAAATTGAAAGACCTGGATTTGAGCTATAGTCTTATAATTTTTTTGCAATAGCTTTACTGAGATATAATTCACATACCATACAATTCACTCATTTAAAGTGTACAATTCGGGCCGGCCCCGTGGCTTAGCGGTTAAGTACGCGCGCTCTGCTGCTGGCAGCCCGGGTTCGGATTCCGGGCACGCACCGAGGCACGGTTTCTCTGGCCCTGCTGAGGCCGCGTCCCACATACAGCAACTAGAAGAATGTGCAGCTATGATGTACAACTATCTACTGGGGCTTTGGGGGGAAAAGAAAATTTAAAGTGTACAATGCAGTAGTGTTTAGTATATTCACAGTTATACAACCATAACCACAATCAATTTTTCTTTTTAAAAATTGAGATATAATTCATATACCATAAAATTGACCATTTTGAAATGTACATTTCATTGGTTTTTAGTATATTCAAAAGGTTGTACAAACATCACCACTATCTAGTTCCAGAACATTTTCATCACTTGAAAAAGAAACCTAATACCTGTTAGCAGTCCCTCCCATTCTCCCCTACCCCCAGCCTCTGACAACCACTAATCTACTTTCTGTGTCTATGGATTTGCCTATTCTGGATATTTCATGTACTTGGAATTAAACAATATGTGGCCTTTTGTGTCTGACTTCTTTCACTCAGCATAATGCAGTTGTGAAACATAATTTTTAATAGTTTTTGTTGAGGAAGGGACCCATGAAGGCAACAGTGCCTAGGATCCATGAAAGTCCTACTGTGGCTCTGATAACATCTACCTCATAGGGTTATTGGGAGGATTAAGTATGATAATCAAGTCAAATACCATGCACTGTGCTGGCCCATAGTAGGCTGTCAGTAAATGGTCATTATTTATGGGGGAGCAGAGAGAATCTCCCTCACCAGCTTGGGCCCCTTTAACAGGACCGGCGCCTTGGCAGACTGGTGAATGATTGACTGTGCAAACCCATGAGGGAGCCACCCAGAGAGGTCAAGGGAAGGTCAGTGCTAAGGAGTTGCCCCTCTGCCCTGATTTCCTGCTCTGATACCTCTGAGGGCTCTGGGGGCACCTGTGGCCTCATTAGGCAGAAAGAGAGTTGCTGAGGTGGAGAGGAGGGGGACGATGACTGAACGCTCTGCCTCAATGCCTGGCCAGCTTGGTAAAGGTCTGTAGCTGTGACTTCCCGACTTTGTTAGGCAGAGGCCTTGGTGGAGAAGGCAATGCCAATGCAGAGTGATTTAAATGGCCCTGACAGCCCAGGTCTTTTTTTTTGAGGTGGAATTTATACAACATAAAATTAACTATTTTAAGATGTATAATTCAGTGGCATTTAGGACACGTTATTGTGCAGTTATAACCTCTATCTAGTTCCAAAACATTTTTATCACCCCAAAGGGGAAATGTACCAATTAGTAGTCAAGCCCTATTTCTCCCTCTGCTCAGTCCCTGGCAACCACTTATCTGTTCTCTGTCTCTATGGATTTGCCTATGCTGGACATTTCATATACATGGAATCATACAATACGTGACCTTTTGTGTCTGGCTTCTTTCACTTTGCGTAATGTTTTCAAGGTGCATCCATGTTGTAGCATGTGTCGGTACAGTCATGTGTCACTTAACAGGGATATGTTCTGAGAAATGCGTCGTTAGGCGATTTCATCGTTGTGCAAACATGATAGAGTGTGCTTACACAAACCTAGATGGTGTAGCCTACTACACACCTAGGCCATATGGTACTAATCTTATGGGACCACCATTGTATATGTGGTCCATCATTGACCAAAACATCATTATGTGGTGCATGACTGTACTTCATTCCTTTTTATGGCTGAATAACATTTCATTGTAGGGATATACCACATTTAGTTTATCCTTTGACCAATTAATTGACATTTGGATTGTTTGCTCCTTTTGGCTACTGTGAATAGTGCTGCAATGAACATTCATGTCCAGTTTTTGGTGGGATGTATGTTTTCATTTCTCTTGGGTAGATACCTAGGAGTGGAATTGCTTATATGGTAATTCTATGTTTAACTTTTTGAGAAACCATCAAACTGTTTTTCACACAAGTCGCACAATTTTACATTCCCACCATCAATGTAGGAGGGTTCTGATTCCTCAACATCCACATCAATGCTTGGTTTTTTTTTGATTATAACCATCCTAGTGGGTGTGAAGTGATATCTCATTATGGTTTTGATTTGCGTTTCCCTAATGACTGGTGATGTTGAGCTTCTTTTCATGTGCTTGTTGTCATCTCTTCCACTCTTGAGCTAAATCAAGCCCTGATGTATAGAAGTGTATCACCTAGAGGAGTTAGATGTGCCTGTGGCATAATCTGAGATTCTTTTGATCTAAGCTTGGTTAATTCTCCCTGAGGTCCTATACGAAAACCCTGCCCTGTGGAGGTTCCCTAAAGGGCTCTAGACTTAGATATTAAGTGTGCAGTCTAAGTGCCTTTCTGTCTCATGCATCCTGGTGGCCCCTTCTCTACCTGGCCTTATCCCAGTCCTTGCCCCAGGCTTTGGGCCTTTTCAGTTGGCTGCACCATTCCCAAGGGGTATCAATTGTGTCCCTGGGAGCTCTTCTCCTTTGCCCTGACAGATTCCTTATCATTTTTTTTTATCTGGAGCTTACCCACTGTAGCCTCTGTTCACTTTGGCCTCACTGAATTCTTTTCACCTCCTACTCATTCCCAGTTATCTTATATTTCTTGGCCTCCAAGGTTTCCTAGACTCTCCCTCTTAGTCCTAGGTAGCCTGGGTTGGCAAACTTTCCAATGTGGGGGCCCTTCTGTTCTGGTACATCTTGAGGAAGGGCAGGAGACTGGCTGGCTGGCCTCTCCAAGGTGAAGGGTGTTGGGGTGCTGATGATTCATCCTTCAGTTCTCACCAGGAATGGTGGGGGAGGTCTCTGGAGGACCCTGGCTGTGGAGAAGGAGGAGGTTGCCATCCTAACCCTCATGGTAGGAGCATGACAGTGATGGCAACCTGCATGTCATTCGTGAGGTACCGCCCCCTGGTCTGGTTTGGACTTAGGGATTCCTTCTTTCTGCAAGACAGCTCTCACTTTCTCTGATCTCTCACTCACTCACCTACTCATTCCCAACATATGTTTATTGAGTGCCGTCTCTGCAAGGCACTTTGCTAGGCCTTGCGACAATAAAGCTCAGAATTTGAAGACCTGGTAGTCTAGGGAGATAGACAAACACATCAATGCAATATGATGTGATGTGTATTAAAATAGAGGAATGTGTAAATTGCAATGGAAACATAGCTGAAGGAGGAATAATTTTGCCTTGAGAGAAAGAATGGGTAGCTCAAACTTCAGGGAAAAGGTGACATTTGAGTTGGGTCTTGAAGGAGGAGAGGCTGACACAGGGGAGAAAGGCATTCTAGGTAAAGGACTCAGGGATTCTTTGCATGCACTCAGATCAGGAGTGATTATGGGAGGCTCAGAAGCCCACCCCATTTCCTTTCATGTGACTGCCTCCCCAACAACACTGGGGAAACCTCGAAATCAAGAGACTCTATCTTCCAGAGAAGTGGCCCATACCCCAGACTGTCTCTTGTCCTCTCATGTTAATTCATTTCTCCTATGTCCTACCTACTCCAGATGCAGCCAACCAAGGTGATAAACTCACCCATACTGTGTTATTGGGACTGGATGGGTTAGTTAATTACTTAAATAAATAATTCACTCATCTAGCATTTATTTCAGTTTACTATGTACAAGGCATATGAAAGATTATAGTGGGGTGCTTAATAGGACAGGCCTAAAATCAGAATGACCTAGGTTCGAATTCTACCCATAGCTGGGAGACCTCACTCGAGGTATTTAACCTCTCAGTTTTCTCCTCAATAAAAAACAAACAATAGTGCTCTATAGTGTTGTGGGGATTAAATAAGATAGTATGAACTCTAAGCATGGTGCCTGATATAGTAAACATTAATTAAATGGTGGAATATACAGTATTCACATAAATACACATATATATGTATATATAGCATATACATACAAAATATATACATGGTAGTACATACATAATATATACAAATAAAATGAGTTATATATACACACATAGTTTATACATATAAAATATATACATGGTGTATATATAGTATATACATAAAATATATACATTATATATACATATATACATAGTATACATAAATATATATAATCTCCCTATTTTTTTTTTTTTTTGGTGAAGGAGAGTGGCCCTGAGATAACATCTGTTGCCAATATTCCGCTTTATGCTTGAGGAAGATTGTCCCTGAGCTAAAATCTGTGCCAATCTTCCTCTATTTTGTATGTAGGACGCCCCCACAGCATGGCTTGATGAGCAGTGTGTAGGTCCGTGCCAGGATCCGAACCTGTGAACTCTGGGCCGCCAAAGCAGAGCACGTGAACTTAACCACTATGCCACCAGGCTGGCCCCAATCTTCCTATTCTTAAACAGTTTAAAGACTTCAAATGGGAAAGAAAAGCACTCAAGTCAACTATAAAATAATACAGTATACAGGGACCTTCTGGAGACATTAATCAAAGGACAGTTATTCCCAGGAAGATTAATGTTTTTGAGAGGGAGAGTAGGACCAATGAATGAAAGTTGCTAGGAGGTAGATTTTTGTTCCAGTATGAAAGAGAAATTTGTAAGAGAGCATCTTGGAGGTAGTGAGTGCCTCATGTCCTGCGAGGTGACCAAGCAGAGGCTGGCTCACCTATTGGTAGAGGGGCTTCCTGGATCCCTAAGAAGGCTGTAGAGAGGATGCTGGGCTCCTGATGGGAATTTGGCAAGGGCTGTCTTTTCCAACCCTGTTCCCAGAAGCCCTTGCCCTCTCCCATTTTGGTGGCTCCTTTCTTTGGTAGGACCTGGAAAGCTGCAGGTATTGCGGTGCCAAAGACGGCTGCCAGGGCGGGTCCTCCTGCAGATGACCTGGCACCTCATCTCCCCTGCCCCCATCTCTCTCCTGTCTTTTCCGGTTTACCTCCTAGAGGAGAAATAACCCAGGGCCAAACATTAACTGTGAAACCATAAAACCACGTGAAGCTCAAGTGGCTCCCAGCGGCCTGGACTCGGCCTTGACTCTCGGTGCCCCTGTTATCAGAAAATTCTACCTCACCTCCCTATGGGTGGGGAGGGTGGAATGGCTGGAATGATGAGGGGAACCCAGCACTTCAGGCTTCCACCCTGGCAGAGCAGTGGGCAGAGGATGCTGCTAGTCTCTGAGGCTCAGGTGAGGCCTGTTTTGAATCTGATCCTTGGGGCTGGGGAGAAAACACAGCAGCATCTTTCAGCATCAATAGAAGATGTACCCTCACTTATGCAATCAGGAACTTCCCTAGCTCCATGTGGGCCTGATGTCCACATACCTATGTGCAGTGATTTCACAGACACCTACATAGTACTGAAAAACGTGTCTACCACTCATGTACCCTCGCGCACACCCATCCATATACTGTGTCTTATTCATCCCCAGGGCCTTGCACAGTGCCTGCAACATCAGTACATCTTCACTGAACTGATGGGTGAATGGTGAGTGAACAAATATTTATGCTTACCCACATACTCATCCACACGTGTACACATTTTCAGGAGGGTCTACACTACACACACATATACAACACATGCACACACTCAAACTAAACACAATAGCCTATCCATACACACCTGGACCTAAGAGTCATATGCATATGAATATGTGCATGTATTTACGGGTTCCTGAATGACCCTGCTAAACAGCAAAGCTGGGTATCATGAGAGAATATGGTTCCACGGATGCTGTACAGGGCAAAGATGATATTTCAGCTGGGAAACCCATCTCCCACTTGTGTGTTGGGGTGCTTGCCCACACTCCAAAGCTTTGACTCCTCTCTTCTCCCTGCTAAGCAAGGAGGAGGAATCCCCTTATTACAGAAGAATCTTTGAGAAAAATGTATTGATCTGGCTGGGAACTCACTGGGCTGTTTTTCCTTTAGAGAATGATGATAAAAGAGGGAAGAAAAACAGCCCTAGATTCTAAAGAGGTGGAGCCCTGAGCAGTCTGGAGCCAGTGTGAAGATATTCACAAAGTGTGTGTGTGTGTGTGTGTGTGTGTTTTCTTACATTGGTATGGAGGCAGAAACAGGCTGTAATTTCTTAAAAAGAGGGTTAAGTTATGATTTCTCTGTGCGCTGCACACCCCAAAACCCAGGATTGGGAGGCAGTTTCACACTCCCGTTAAGTGGTTGTCCTGCCTCCTGGGGTCCCTGTGAGGATCCAAGGAGCTAAGAGAGCTTCCAGGTGCTTTGAAGAGTGAAGAACATTTCCTAGTAGTCAGGGCTTATTTCTTAGCTCGGTGAAAAGAATTTCAAGTGTTCCAGCATCTTCAACAATGAACCTGTGCATAGGATAAAAGGTTGAACACAATACAGTTTCTACTCTGAAGGGGAGCAGCCAAGTAGGAAGAAGTACCCACAGGAGAGGTAGCTACAACCCCAGGCAGTCAGTGCTAAGCACCTTATCCTGGGGTAGAGTATAGTATAGTGAGGTTGTCAGAGGAGGTTGTGGTCGCAGGGACTTGGGGAGTCAGAAAGGTTTCATGGAGGAAGTGAGGATTGCAGAATTTAGTCAGAGGGAGGGGGACATTGGGGTGGGAGGTGAAGCACTCTGGACAGAAGGTGGGGCGATGGCACCCGGACCATGGAGGCAGGAGAGGGGCAATGCCTCACCAGAGTTACAAGTGGTAAAGATTAAAAGGGAAAACAGAGTAACCAAGTTAATTTTTGAGTCCTTTCTGGAACTGACCCAGCCCAATGGTTAATCATTGGACCCTTTAGGAATTACTTGGACCCTGTCCCAGGCATACATACACACAACCGGAGGATCAGGGGGGCCCAGAGTAGAGCTGAGGGGAAACTTGGAAGCCACCTCATCCAAGCCTGATCCTCTTCCAGAGGCTAAACTGAGGCCAGGAGAGGACGAACAGAGGGGCTGAGGTTTCACAGGGAGTTAGTGGCAGAGCAGGGATTTGAACTCAGGTCTCCTGAGTCTAGGCCATTATCACCTGGATCTTAAAAGTGGGCTGGGTTTCAGAGGTTTTCTGCCTAGTGTTGGGTAAGCCTGCAAGTTTGGATCCTTCCTTGTAAGTGTAGCTGTGTGTATTTGTTGATTGTTTCTAGGTGCAGAGCCTAAGGTTGCACGATGGCTAGGTTCCTGCAAGTAACCGAGGTAGGCAGTTCCCTGTGCCTGGGGATTTCAGAGGTGACCAGAAGGCCCTCCGTGTTCCTACCCGGCTAACTGATAGCTAACGTTCCACAGGTGGAGCTTCATGCCCACGGCACTAGGTTCTAACGTTTTTTGAAACCCTGTTCTGCTCTGGGAGGAGGAACATATGTAGTAAGTTGTTCACTGGTTGCTCATAGCTCAGTGTAAATGGGATGAGCAGATCCTTTCTTGAGAGCCAGTGTTGATGGGGAAAGAAAGCATGAAGGTATTCAGAGCTACCAAACGATGAGGGCAGCCTGGGAGGCCCAGCCTTTACAATCTGGTCTAGAGGTTAGGAGCTCAGTTTTAGAATCAGGCAGATTGATTTTTCTTATTAAAAAAGCAGTATCCGCTCATTACAGGAGAATCAGAAAATACGGAGGGCAATAATAACAGAAGAAATAAACCCCACAGTTTCATTCTCCCCTCCCTCCTTAGATGGCCATCATTAATACCTAGATATATGCCCCTCTGGTCCATTCTCTATGCATAGTCTGTGTGTATGTGGGTGTGTATAATGTACGTGTGTGAGTGTATATACGTGGATATTATTTATATGTATACTATATGTATATGTGTGTATGTAAATAAAAAATAATATGTAATCTCTTTGATTTCACTCTTGTCTGGGAAGTACACACTGATGGACATCTCAAAGAAGGTCCTTCTGTGCTTAACAATCATGCCAATTTGTTCTAGATTCCTCTCCTTGTCATTCTTCATTACTCTCAGAACAGGGGTTGGCAAACTTTTTCTGTAGAAGGCCAGATAGTAAATATCTTGTTCTATGGGCTGTATAGTCTCTGTCATATCTCCTCGACTCTGCCAGTGTAGCATAAAAGCCATCATAGGCAGTATGTAAATGAATGGCTGTGGCTGTGTTCCAATGACACTTTATTTATAGACACTGAAATTTGAATTTCATATAATTTTCACATCACAAAATATTCTTCTTCTTTGAAATTTTCAACCATTTAAAAATGTAAAAACCATTCCTAGCTTGTGGGCCATACCAAAACAGGTGATGGGCTGGGTTTAGCCCATGGGCCTCTAGAGCAGTAGCGTCCAATAGAACTTTCTGCTCTGATGGAAATGTTCTATATCTGTGTTGCCAGATACAGTAACCATGAGCCACATGTGGCTACTGAGCAGTTAGAATGTGGCCAGTGCAATTGAGGAACTGAATTTTCAATCTTATTTCATTTTAACTGATTTATTTATTTATTTATTTATTTATTTTTTTAAAAGATTTTATTTATTTTTTGCCCCCAAAGCCCCAGTAGATAGTTGTATGTCACAGCTGCACACCCTTCTAGTTGCTGTATGCGGGACTCGGCCTCAGGCTGGACAGAGAAGTGGTGCCTCGATGCGCACCCGGGATCCGAACCCGGGCCGCCAGCATCGCAGCGCGCGCACTTAACCACCAAGCCACAGGGCCGGCCCTCATTTTAACTGATTTAAATTTTTTTTTTATTTTTGTGAGGAAGATCAGCCCTGAGCTAACATCCATGCCAATCCTCCTCTTTTTGCTGAGGAAGACTGGCCCTGGACTAACATCCATGCCCATCCTCCTCCACTTTATATGGGACGCTGCCACAGCATGGCCTGACAAGTGGTGCATCGGTGGGCGCCCGGGATCCGAACCTGGCCAGCAGCGGAGCGTGCGCACTTAACCGCTACACCACGGGGCCGGCCCCTTAACTGATTTAAATTTAAATAGCAACATGTGGCTTGTGATTCCTATATTGGGTAGGGTATTATTTTCTGAGAGTTAACATAACAAAAATTGTCACAAACTGGGCGGCTTAAAACAACAGAAGTTTATTCTCTTACAGTTCTGGAGACTCGAAGTCTGAAATCAAGGTGTCAGCAGAGTTGTGCTCCCTCTGAAGGCTCTAGGGAGGAATCTTTCCTTGCTTCTCTCCTAGCTTCTGGTAACTCCTGGTAATCCTTAGCATTCCTTGGCTTGTAGATGCCTCACTCCAATCTCTGCCTCTGTTGTCATGTAGCAGTCACCCTGTGTGTCTGTGTCTCTGCTTCTCTGTTTTCTCCATTTATAAGGACACTAATCATGGCGTTTGGGGCCCACCCTAATCCAGCATGACTTCATCTTAACTAATTACGTCTGCAAAGAGCCTATTTCCAAATAAGCTCACATTCTGAGGTTCTGAGTAGATATGAATTTTGGGAGGACACTAATCAACCCAGCATAGATAGAGTAGCTCTAAAGCAGTGGTTCTCAAATTTAGTGAGCATCAGAACCCCCTGGAGGGCTTGCTGAAACAGATTGTTGGGATCCATCCCCAGAGTTTCTAATTGGTAGGTCTTGCCTGTCTAACAAATCCAGGTGCTGCTGATTCTGCTTCTCTAGGGACCACACTTTGAGAACCACTGCTCTAGAGGGCTTCTGTTAGTTTGCTAGGGCTGCCATAAAAAGTACCACACACCAGGTGGCTTAAAAAACAGAAATTTATTGTCTCACAGTTCTGGAGGCTAGAAGTCCAAGATCAAGGTGTCAGCAGAGTTGGTTCCTTCTCAGAGTTCTAAGGGAAGGATCTGTTCCATGCTTCTCTCCTTGGCTTGTAGATGGCTGAATTCATGTTCACATGGCCTTCTCCCTGTATATGTGTCTCTGAGCCCAAACTTCTCCTTTTTATAAAGACACCAGTCATACTGGATTAGGGCCCACCCTAACGACCTTATTGTAACTTGATTACCTCCATAAAGACCCTATCTCCAAATAAGGTCACACTCTGAGCTACTGGAGGTTAGGACTTCAACATATGAATTTTGAGGGGACAAAATTCAACCCATAGCAGAGCTTGACTGTGCATTTGGCACCCTGAGCCAAGGGGTACTTTCTTGGAGGCCCTATGTACAAGAAGACCCTGCTTCTCTTGTCTTTGAACTTTGGATGGAAGCTGTCCTGGATAGGAGCTTCTAGGACTGGGAGGCAGGAGTCTTGGCTTCCCATTCTGCTCTGTTGACATCTGACTGGGGGACCTTGGATAAATCACTTGTTTTGAGGCCTTAGTATCTCCCTGGTCTTCAGTTAGTTCTGGCAATCTATGATTCCCAGGTGGCAAGACAAGTTTAGTTTTTGGTTAGTTCTTGGCTTCCATGCTGTCTTGTAGACCTTTGATTTGTGCTAATGGGAACTCATTGATTTTTTTTCTGTGCTCTATCAATTTTTCATTCATTCATTCATTCATTCAGTCATCCTCAAACACTTATTGAGCATCTGCTGTATACAAGTCATTGCACTCAGCAGGTCAATCCCGGCCCTCTGAATTCAGTCTGGTGGAGAGATAGATATATAACCAAATGCTCAAACATATTCGATGAGTGCTGTAGCTGTGTTGTAAATACCATGTGCTATGGGTCCTGGGAGAATGAGGTGGATGATTCTGCCTGGAGGAGTCAGGGAAGGCTTTAGCAAGGAGATGAGTTGTATCTTAAAGGTTGAATAGTAGTTCTACAGGGAGAGGAGGCCAGAAGAGGAATTCTAAGTAAAGGGAACAGCTTGTGCTGTTTCTGGTGGTATTAAAGAGTAATTAGATGTGGCTGGTGCTCTGAGACATGTGAACAACTAGTGGGGACAAGGATAGACATGTGGCTTCAGAGCTCACTGTGGAGGATATTATTTGCCAGGCCAAGGAGTTTAGACTTCATCCTGAGACAAAAAAGGAACCATGAGGTTTTACATGGGGGATTTATATGTTCTCATGTTTGTTTTGGGAAGATGTCTCTCGCAGCAGCCTGAGAGAAGTGTTAGAAGGGAAGAGGCTGGAGGCAGGGCAAACACTTAGAGGCCAGTCCAACAGCTCAGGCCCATGATGAGAGACATTTAAGAGGTCTTCAGCTTGGGCCACTGGGTGTTTTGTTGTGCAGTGGCTGGTGAGGGAAGAGGAGGGGGATTTGGTTGGAGAAAGTAATGACTTCTTTTTTGGACACATTGCATTTAAGGGGCCTGGGTACTACCCAGGAAGGTGTGTGCTGTCAGCTTGTGAACTGTAGGTCTGGAGCTCCAGAGAGGGGCAGGGGTCGTCATCTGCTGCCCACTGTTCCAGCCACACTACCCTCCTGTCTCTTCTTAGATCATGCCAGCCAAGCTCATTCTCACTGTAGGGCTTCTGGTTTTCTGCATGGCTGGGTCCTCTCGTTCTTTATTTCTCAGCTCCATGAGGGCAGAGACCTTGACTGTTTTGTTGAGTGCTGTATCCTTAGGGCCAAGCACGGTGCCTAGCACATAGTAGCTTCTCAATGAATGTCTGTTGAATGAATAAGAGAACAGTAGCTAAAGTCTGGGAATGAAGCAGGGGGAAAGGATGTACATTAATATTAAGGGCTCTGAGGGGAGTCCAAGAGCTCCATAGTTGGAGGGAGGCACTGGAATCCTTTCTGTGTTATTTTTGTTGATAACAATAGTATTAAAAACAACAGTGTAAGAGTCGGAGTGCCTAGGTTCAAATTCCCCTCTTACTGGCTGTCTGATCTTGGACTAGTGCCTCAGTTTCCTCCTCTGTAAAATGGGTATAATAACGGTATCGACCACTTTGAGTCGTGAAGATTAAATGAAATAACGCCTGTGTAGACAGGCACAGAGTAAGTGTTCAGTAAATATCAGCTATTATTATTAATTGAATGTTACTTTATGCCACGTGTTATGCTAAGGACTTTCAATGCAAGTTCTTAGTTAATTTTCCCAATAACTTGGTGAGATAGGAATTTTGTTTTTTTAAAATTCATGTTTCATCAATGAGGAAATGGAAGCTCAGAAAGAGGAAGTGACTGAATCACACATTTACCAGCTGGGAGGTGGAGGCACTGGGAGTTAAGCCCAGGTTTTCCTGACTTCAATGCCTGTGCACTTAACCATTGCTCCACACTGCAACCCCTCTGCAGGAGTGACCCTGAAGTCCTGGTGTGGTAAAGGGAACTGGCCGCAGAGGCTGATCAGAACTCCAGGGTCTTGCCTCCTAGACTTTAGGCTTCCTGGGTCTGCAGAGGGCCTCTGTGGAAGGGCAGCAGAAAAGGTATCCCAATACAGGGGGCACCCCAAGATCAATCTTCCTACCTCTGACCAGGAAGGCTGGGCAGGGAACCTGTGAGACTCTGGCATTTACAGCCTGGTGACCCACACCAACGTATAGACCAGAATGTTAATAACTAGTCATCACATTTCTCTCCAGGATCTAGAACATTTCGGTAGGATAGGAGACTTCAATTAAAACACCATCTTCCCCTTTGACCAATCAGTCTTTAATTATCTTCCTACTCACTAACCTTGGTTGATATCATGATAAGCAAGAGGAAATGACTTTAGAATTAGTTTATTGACAATAAAGTCTTCCAAGGACACAGCGTTTTATATATACACGGATACACATGAACACACTGTTCAGCTGAAAACATGCAAATATGTGCCTCCCAGGGCATGTGTCTACACTGGCCACATACTCCTGGGAACACAAACAACCTTGCAAGGAACTTGCTGCACGTGCAAGGACTCTTATCTACTCAATTATGCACACATAGCAAAAAACAAAACAAAGCAACCACAGACACACACACACACACAAACCCTCAGATGACACTTAAGTTTGGAAGGACAGAGACTAAGTAAAAAAATAATATCAGTTTCCATTCATTGAGTGCTCACTGAGCGCTGGGGATTAGTGTTATGCACTTTACATATACTGTCTCACCTAATCGTCTTAACCACCATATCAAGCAGATATTAGCATCCCTGTGTTTCCTACAAGGAGACTGAGGCTGTGGTAAAATCCGGATGCCCCTGTGGTTTGTTTGCACAACAAAGTTTGGAAGCCTTGTGGTATAGCTTGCCTGAGGTCACACAAATAGTAAAACACAGAAACCAACATTGAATGCAGCTGCGTTCTGAGTACAAAACCTCTGTTTTTAACCACTAAAATCTTATCCATTTGTATTTCCATGACAGGGGCAGAGAGAAGAAATATGGATTTAATTTTTACTCAACAGCAGCATGAGACATCTTCCATAGCCATCACCTTTGGCTTAGAAGGAGAAGCTATTTAAAAAAAATTGTGGGGGGCCAGCCCTGTGGCTTAGCGGTTGAGTGCGCACGCTCCATTGCTGGCGGCCTGGGTTCGGATCCCGGGCGCGCACGGACGCACTGCTTGTCCGGCCATGCTGAGGCAGCATCCCACATATGGCAACTAGAAGGATGTGCAAAAGCCCAGAAATAAACCCACACATCTATGGACAGCTAATCTTTGACAAAGGAGCCAAGAACATACAATGGAGAAAAGAAAGTCTCTTCAACAAATGGTGTTGAGAAAACTGGACAGCCACATGCAAAAAAGTGAAAGTAGACCCTTACCTTACACCATACACAAAAATTAACTCAAAATGGATTAAAGACTTGAATGTAAGACCTGAAACTATGAAACTTCTAGAAGAAAACATAGGCAGTACACTCTTCGACATTGGTCTTAGCAACATATTTTCAAGCACCATGTCTGACCGGGCAAGAGAAACAATAGAAAAAATAAACAAATGGGACTACATCAAACTAAAAAGCTTCTGCACAGCAAAGGAAACCATCAACAAAAGGAAAAGACAGCCTAACAATTGGGAGAAGACTTTTGGAAACCATACATCTGATAAAGGCTTAATCTCCAAAATATACAAAGAACTGATGCATCTCAACAACAAAAAAACTAACAACGCAATTAAAAAATGGGCAAAAGACCTGAACAGACATTTCTCCAAAGAAGATATACAGATGGCCAACAGGCACATGAAAAGATGTTCAAAATCATTAACTATCAGGGAAATGCAAATCAAAACTACAACGAGATATCACCTCATGCCCATCAGAATGGCTATACTTAACAAGACAGGAAACAACATGTGTTGGAGAGGATGTGGAGAGAAGGGAACTCTCATACACTGCTGGTGGGAGTGCAAACTGGTGCAGCCACTATGGAAAACAGTATGGAGATTCCTCAAGAAAAGGATAGAACTACCATATGATCCAGCTATTCCACTGCTGGGTATTTATCCAAAGAACTTGAAAACACCAATGCATAAAGATACATGCACCCCTGTGTTCATTGCAGCGTTATTCACAATAGCCAAGACTTGGAAGCAACCTAAGTGCCCATCAAAGGATGAATGGCTAAAGAAGATGTGGTATATATACACAATGGAATACTACTCAGCCATAAGAAACGATGAAATCCAGCCATTTGTGACAACATGGCTGGACATTGAGGGTATTATGCAAAGTGAAATAAGTCAGAGGGAGAAGGTCAAATACCGTATGATTTCCTTCATTAAGTAGTAGATAACAACAACAATAAACAAACACATAGAGACAGAGATTGGATTGGTGGTTACCAGAGGGGAAGGGGGGAGGGAGGAGGGCGAAAGGGATAATTTGGCACATATGTGTGGTGATGGGTTGTAATTAGTATTTGGGTGGTGAACATGATGTAATCTATGCAGAAATAGAAGCATAATGATGTACACCTGAAATTTATACAATGTTATAAACCAATGTTACTGCAATAAACAAAAAAATTAAAAAAAAAAGAAGGATGTGCAACTATGACATACAGCTATCTACTGGGGCTTTGGGGAGAAAAAGGGAAAAAAAGGAGGAGGATTGGCAATAGATGTTAGCTCAGGGCTGGTCTTCCTCAGTAAAAAGAGGAGGATTGGCATGGATGTTAGCTCAGGGCTGACACAATAAAAAAAAATTGTTATAAAATATACGTAACATACAATTTACCTATTAAATCATTTTTAAGTGTCCAATTCAATGGCATTAAGGACATTCATGGTGTTGTGCAACCATCACCACTATCTATTTCCAGAACTTTTTCTTTATCCCAAACAGAAAATCGGTACCCATCAAACAAAGTCCCCTTTCCTCTCTTCCCCTAATCCCTTGGTAACCACTATTCTACTTTCTGTCTCTGTGAATTTGCCTATTCTAGGTACCTTCTATAATGTTGAATGTTTTCAAGATTCACCCATGTTGTAGCATGTATCAGAATTAGAAGGAGCAGTTTTAAGATAAACAAAATCCAGGAAGATGTCTTCTTTTACACGGCAAAGAGTTCATACCGAGAACATTATCCCAAAGTGGTGCTATAGTCAGAAAATCAAACAGATTCAGTGTGGGTTTAGACACAGCCTAGATGAGCGTTCTTGAGCTGGTTAGAAACAGGAATTCAGGAGGTTTGAGGAAGGCGTTCACAAAAAAGGATGGTCTTAAGAAGGACAGCCAGGCTTTCCCCGGCTCCTGGTTCAGGGTCTTCACCCCAGACAGCCTCTGCTCTGTTCTTTGCTCCAACCCTGGTAGGCTTCTCTTAGGAGTTGGGAGGGTCTGGTCAAGAACTTGACTCTTGGGGAGAGGGCGAAAGGGGTAAAGGGGCACATATGTATGGCGACAGATAAAAATTAGACAATTGTTGGTGAGCACGATGCAGTCTATACAGAAACTGATATATAATAACGTACACCTGAAATTACACATTGTTATGAACAAATATGACCTCAATAAAATAATTGGAAAAAAAAAAAAAGAACTTGAGTCTTGCCTTAGATTGCCTAAGGTTACAAGAAAACAGTGTGATGTAGTGGAAACAGCCTCAGGTGGGGAGGGCTTCAGTCTGGCTCCCTCGTTCCTCACTGTGTGATCTACAAGACACTTCCTGTTGGTCACTGAGCCCTGGTTTCCCCCTACAGAGGACACCACCACAGAGAGGGCTGTGAGGATCAAGATGAAATCAGAGATGTGAAAGGAGCTTTTTTTGTACACATGGAGATTACCTGTGTTTCTGTAGGGACCGAGTCTTCTGACTAAATAGCAAATGCGTTTTTTTCTGACCTAACTTTATTTGCTGAGGGCACCCAGACTCAGGCACCAGGCTCCAAATTTTTCTAGAAACTATCTGGGACGATATTATCCCTCTTGCCTCAGACTCGTTTGTGGACTGGAGAAGGGGAGTGGTGTGGGGGGGAGGTAGTGAGAGCCTTTCTCCTCTCCTTCTTTTTCATACCACCCAGGAGTGGGGGAAGGTGGTTCAAGTGAGAGAGAAGCAAGGAAACTTGAACCAAGGAAAGACCGAGCTTTAGTGACCTCATCTGTAAAATGGGTGATAATGTTTTTGCCATGTTTTTTTGTGTCTGTGAGAATTAATGAGACAATGAATATCAAGTGCCCTGTAAGAGAAAAAGGCACAAGTTAAGTGGTTATTATGAGCTTGCTGATTGGCTTAGCAAAGGGGCTAGGGGTGGGGGCTGAGCAAGTAGGTCAGGAAGTTCTCAAGGCCCGGGGCCGCATCCAGCACTGTGCCTGAAACATAGAGAAGCCTCAAGAAACATTTGTTGAATCAAAGAATAAACTAATCCAGAGTTGAAAAACTATAAAGTCAAGCCAAATTTTGTTCTATTTTTTTTTTCTGGTGGCTTTTCCCACCTGTGTGATGCCCCTATTTCTTTCCCTCCTCTGTTCCTCCAGGAAAACATTCTTAGGGCAAGACCTAACGAGAAACAGCGTGGAGCAGCAGAAAGAGCCCTGGACTGGGAATCAGGAGACCAAGGTTTCACCCTGGCTTTGACACTGAATGATCATGGGCCAGTCTCTTCTCTCTGGGCTTGTGTTCCTCGTTAGTATTGTAAGAGAGTTGGCTTGGCTAATCTTTAGGTTTGTTTTTTTTTTTTAATTTTATTTATTTATTTATTTTTTCCCCCAAAGCACCAGTAGATAGATGTATGTCATAGTTGCACATCCTTCTAGTTGCTGTATGTAGGACTCAGCCTCAGCATGGCGGGAGAAGTGGCGCGTTGGTGCGCTCCCGGGATCCGAACCCGGGCCGCCAGCAGCAGAGCGTGCGCACTTAACCACTAAGCCACGGGGCCGGCCCATAATCTTTAGGTTTTGTTCCAGTTTTGGCTTTCCAGATTTAATGCTACCCTCATAGTAAGGTGGCAGTGTTACTTCTTGCAAGGGTGTATTTGCATTTAAACACAGGACAGAGCCTTAGGCCGGAGGAAACAAGGGCTGATGGTGGAATAATAGGCTTCCTCATGTGGCTGTGAGCGGTATTTCCCTGTTATCACACCACCTAGGAAAGTACAGATGAGGTGGGTTCTGAACCCAGCCCCTGAAACTTGCCAGCTCCTAAGTTCAGCCCTGACTCACACTCAAGGGAGTGGTGGAGGAGTCTGTGGAGCAATCCCTGGGAACAGGGCCTCATACCTGACTGGTCTGAGTCCCTGTGGGCAGCTGGTATGAATAAGCCTGTATTCCTGGACACTCCCTGGGGTTTCACTAGGGATTAGTATGCCTAATGGGTAAGAGGAAAGGGTTGCATGGAAAGAATTGGTCACTGGAGAACAGGAAGGTTGAGGTTTAGTCCTGAGTCTGTCACTTGCTTGGCTAGTTGTGTGACTTGAGCAAAGTCTCTTCTCTCTGGGCAACAGTTTCCTCATAGATAACATAAAGGAGTTGAACCCTATAGTCTCCTTCCACTCTTTGGCCACCTGGACCTTCCAATTTCTCAGATGCACCACAGTCTCTCTCTGTTCTAGGCGTTTGTCCACCTGGAACACTCCCTTACCACATCTCCTACCCGCCTCACCTGGCTCTCTCCTTCATGGCATGTCTTTCAGGGTTCAGGCCACCTCATAAGAGATTTACTGAGCAGAATACAATACGGAGTGGTGGGGACCGTGGAAAACTGGAGTGTGCATGTCCCACTGAAGCTATTCAGGTGCTTGTTTTTTGTGAGGAAGATCAGCCCTGAGCTAACATCTGTTGTCATTCCTCCTCTTTTTGCTGAGGAAGATGGGCCCTGGGCTAACATCTGGGCCCATCTTCCTCTACTTTATATGGGACGCCTGCCACAGCATGGCTTGACAGGCGGTGCGTCGGTGCGTGCCCGGGATCCAAACCTGCGAACCCTGGGCCGCCAAATTGGAGTGTGCAAACTTAACTGCTACGCCACCAGGCCAGCCCCTCGGGTGCTGGCCAAAAACTTGTCTGTGGTTGAATTTGTCCCAGGCACCATGAGTTTGCAACCTCTGGCCTACAGACATGTAAAGCCCCTTCTGGACGCTCTCTGGGCACCCCACATTCTGCTTTTCATAACACTTATCATTTTTATGGTAATTATTTATTTATTACAGCCCTTCCTATTAGACTGTAAACTCCATTTGGGCAAGTACCCAACTGTCTCATTCTCAACTCTATCTCTAGCCTTTTTTTTCTTTTTATTTGGTGAGGAAGATCAGCCCTCAGCTAACATCCATGCTGATCCTCCTCTTTTTGCTGAGGAAGACTGGCCCTGAGCTAACATCTGTGCCCATCTTCCTCCACTTTATATGGGATGCCGCCACAGCATGGCCTGACAAGCGGTGCTTCGGTGTGTGCCCGGGATCCGAACCCGGGCCGCCAGCAGCAGAGCGTGCACATAACCGCTACGTCAGTCAGCCCCCAACCACAGTTTAACCATTCACCCACTGAAGGACATCCGGGTTGTTTCCACATTTTGGCTATTATGAATAGAGCTGCTATGAACATTCATGTACAGGTTTTCTTGTGAACATAAGTTTCCATTTCTTTGGGATAGACTCCCAAGAGTGAATTGCTGAATAGTATGGTAGTGTCATGTTTATTTTAGTATTTTTCTTAAAAAGGAAATAAACTGTTTTCTAGAATGTATGTACAGTCATCCCCCAGTATGTGCAGGGGATTGATTGGCTCCAGGACCCCTGCAGATACCAAAATCTGCTGATGCTAAAGTCCCTCAGTTGGCTCTCCACATCCACATGTGCAGAACCCGCTGATACGAAGGGCCAAGGGCCAATTGCTCCTTTTTACATGCCCACCAGCAAAGTATGTTGATCCAGTTTCTCTGCATTCTTGCCATCATTCAGTGTTGTCAATATTTTTAATTTTAGCCATTCTGATAGGTGTGTCGTGACATATCATTGTGGTGTCATATTACATCTCCCTAATGGCTAATGAAGTTGAGCATCTTTTCATGTGCTTATTTGCAATCTGTATATCCTGATGAAATGTCTCTTCATGTCTTTTGCCCATTTTCTAATTGAGTTGTTTGTGTTTATTGTTGAGTTTTGAGAGATCTTTATATATTCTAGATACTGGTCTTTTGTTGGATATATATTTTGCAAATATTTTCTCCCAGTCTGTAGCTTATCTTTTCATCTTCTTAACAGAGTCTTTCGCAGAGCCAAGTTTTAAATTTTGATGAGGTCCAATTTATAAAATTTTCTTTTTATGAATCATGCTTTTGGTGTGCAGTATGAGATCTCTTTGCATAGCTCTAGATCCTGAAGAGTTTTTCCTATGTTTTAAAGTTTTACATTTCACATTTACATCTATGATCTATTTTGAGTTTTTATATAAGGTGTGAAGTTTAGGTTGAAGTTAATTTTTTTGCATATGAATGTCTAATTGATCCAGCACCATTTGTTTTATTATTTTTAAATTTAATTTAATTTAAATTTTTTAGTCAAACAGAGGTAACTTTTATTAGTCTAATGAGCAGAGAGCACTGTCAGTGTCCCAACTGTGCCCTTCTCTAACTCAATGCTTCCCAAACCTTCATGTGCACACGTCACCTGGGGATCTGTTAAAGAAGCTTCTGATCCAGCTGGAGCGGAGTGGAGCTGAGACCCTGCATTCCTCCCCGCCGCCCCCAGCACCATTTGTTTTAATTTGCAATTCCCTAATAACATATGATGTTGAAAATCTTCTCATATACTATTTTCCATCTGTATATCTTCTTTGGTGAGGTATCTGTGCATATCTTTGGCTCATTTTTAAACTGAGTTGTTCATTTTCTTATTGTTGAGTTTTAAGAGTTCTTTGTATATTTTGGATAACAGTCCTTCATCAGATGTGTCTTGTGCAAATATTTTCTCCTAGTCTGTGGCTTGTTTTCTCATCCTCTTGACAGTGTCTTTTGCAGAGCAGAAGTTTTAAATTTTAATGAAGTCCAGCCTATCAATTATTTCTTTCACGGCTTGTGCTGTTGGTTTTGTATCTAAAAAGTCATCACCACACCCAAGGTCACCTAGATTTTCTCTTATGTTGCCTTCTAGGAGTTTTATAGTTTTGCATTTTACATTTAGATCTATGATCCATTTTGAGTTAATTTTTATGAAGGGTGTAAGGTTTATCTCTAGATTTATTTTTTTGCATGTGGATGTCCAGTTGTTGCAGGACCATTTGTTGAAAAGACTATCTTTTTCTATAGTATTGCCTTTGCTCCTTTGTCAAAGATCAGTTGACTATGTTTATGTGGGTCTAAATCTGAGCTCTCTATTCTGTTGCATTGATCTATTTGTCTATACTTTTGCCAATATCACACTGTCTTGATTACTGTAGCTTTATAGTAAATCCTGCAGTCAGGTAGTGTCAGCCCTCCAACTTTGTTCTTCATCTTCAATATTGTGTTGGCTATTCTGGGTCTTTTGCTCCCATATAAACTTTAGACTCATGTTGTCAATATCCACAAAATAACTTACTGGGATTTTGATTAGGATTGCATTGAATCTATAGATCAAGCTGGGAAGAAGGGACAACTTGGCAGTAATGAGTCTTTCTATCCATGAACATGGAATATATCTCCATTTATTTGGTTCTTCTCTCATCACGGTTTTGTAGTTTTCCTCATATAGATCTTGTATATATTTTCTTAGATTTATACCTAAGTATTTCATTTTTTTTGGTGCTAATGTAAATGGTTTTTTGTTTTTAATTTCAAATTCCACTTGTCCATTGCTGGTACGTAGGAAATCTGTTGACTTTTGTATATTAACCTTGTATCCTGCAACCTTGCTGTAATTGCTTATTAGTTTCTCTAGCACCACTTGTTGAAAAGGTGCAAAACGCTGTCTTTCCTTCTTTTTTACCTTTGTAAAAAGTCAGTTGGGTATTTATGGGTTCTCTATTCTATTCCATTGACCTATGTACTACCCTTCTGCCAGTAACACTCTCTTGATTACTATAGCTATATAGTGGTTCTTAATATCAGGTAGAGTGATTCCTCCCACTTTATTCTTCTCTTTCAAGATTGTTTTAGCTATTCTAAGGTCTATGCCCTTCCATACAAATTTTAGAATAAACTTGTTTGTGTCTACAAAAAACCTTGCAGGGATTTTGGTAGGAAGTACATTAAACCTATAGTAAAATTTTGGGAGAATTGACTTCTTTACTATGTTGAATCTTCCAATTTATGAACACAGATTTTAATTTATCTATTGGCTTTTTGGCTTTATCTCCTTGTATTTTTTATTGATTGTTCTAGAGATTATAATGTACATACCAAACTCTTCACAATCTGTTTTATTTTAGTAAAAGATAGAAACCTGATCACTGTACAGATTCTGTTACTCTCTCTCCGTTATATTATAGATATAATATGTATTAAATACGTATACATTGAAACTCCCTCAGACAATGTTATAATTTTTGTTTTCAAAAATCATACATATTTTAAAGAAATTAAGAAAGGAACAATGTTGTATTACATTTACCCAAATGTTTGCCATTTCTTTTGCTTTTTCTTTATTCCCAAAGGTTCAAGTTTACCTCTGGGATTACTTCTCTTTAGCTTGAAGAATTTCCTTTAGCATTCCTTTTAGAGCAGATCTGTCTGCTGTCAAATTTCTCTTAGTTGTCCTTAATCTGAGAATGTCTTTATTTTACCTTCTTCCAAAAGGGTATTTTCACTGGTTGTAGAATTCTGGGTTGACGGTCCTTTTCTTTCAACAATTTAAAATATTTTTTCACTGTCTTCTGGCCTCTGTGATTTCTCATGATAAACCTGTTGTCACTCAAACTGTGTTTCCCCTATATGCAATGTCTTGTTTTTCTCTGGTTGCTTTCAAGATCTTTTCTTTTTTCTTGGTTTTCAGTTTGATATTGTGTATTTGAACATGGTTTTCTTTGAGTTTATCCTGTTTGGAGGTTACTGAAGTTCTTGAATCTGTACATTTATATCTTTATCCCAATTTGGGAAAATTTCAGCCATTCTTTCTCCAAGTATTTTTTTTCTGCACCAGTCTTTTTCTACTTTCTTTCAGGGACTCCAATGGACATGAGTGCCAGGCATTTTGATATTGTCTCTCAAGTCCTCTGTTAATTTTTCTCAATCTTTTTTCTCTTTGTTCTTCAGGTTGGATAATTTTTATTGATCAGTCTTCAGATTTGCTGACTATTTTCCTGTACATCTCCATTCTGTTATTGAGGCCGTCCAATGATTTTTTTTTAAATTACGGATATTATATTTCTCAGTTCTAAAATTTCCATTTGGCTTGTTTTCTCAATAATTTCTATTTGTTTACTGAAATTTCTGTCTTTCCATTCATTTCAAGGGTGTTCATCTTTACCTCACAGTGGGTGGTTATAATAGTTGTTTTAAGGTCTTTGTCTTATAATTTCACCATTTGGGTCATCTCTGGGTGGGATCTATTGGTTGTCTTTTCCCTTGGAAATTGGTCAGATTTTCTTGGTTCTTAATATGTCAAGTATATTTGGATTGTAGCCTAGTCATTTTGTATGTTATGTTGCGAGACTCTGGGTCTTGTTAAAATCTTCTGGAGGATATTAATTTTGTTTATTTGAGCGGGAAATTAACTGTAGTTAGGTTCAGAACACAAGTTCTGTTTCACTTTCTGTGGGTGGTGATTCCAACGTCAGTTCAGTTTTTGAAGTCTGCTGGTTGTTTCAGTCTGCTCCTTGCATGCTCCATGCAGGAGTGGTTTCAGACTTGGGTCATTTATATGTTAGTTCAGTTCTCAAATTCTTACTTTGATTGTGCATGCACAGCTTGAGGGTGAGCCAAGGACTTGTGTTGGTTCATACATGGAATTAGGGGATCCCCTTTTCCTGCTCTCTTTTCTGTGAGATTTCCCCTACACTTCCCAGATCCCAGGAGCCCCTTCTCCCAGTCCTCTGGCTAAAAATACAGGTATTTCTCTTGGCATTGTAGCCACCATTGTTGCCATGCAATTCTGTGCACTGGGGCCCATACTCAGGGCAAAGCGGCAGGGCAAAAGTGAGAGATAAAAATAACAGGGCTTTCCTATACACTCTTCATACAGCAGGGGCCTTTTCTGGTTCATCTACCCAGAGGGACAGGTTTTCTCTTATAGTCTTTTAAGTTCCCAGGGTGCTGCTGATGCAGAGTGCAGCAACCAACTACGGCTGTGCTTGAGGCAGATCCAGGAGAGAATAAAGGAAAACCACCAATAACAAGGATTCTTCCCATACTTTCCAGCTTGCAAAGTCCCTTTTTCCCAGTCCTCTGGTCAGAAAGATGACTTTTTTCTTGGAGTTTTTTCTCTTTGTGCTCACTGTGAAATGTCCCAAATTGACTCGCCCTGTGTCAAAGCCAGAAGATAAAGAAAAAAATTCAAGGAAATTCACTGCCACCATTTCAGTGATTCTTCGGATTTTGACTTCCTTCCACAATCTACTCACTTGCTTTTCAGAGTCTTCAGGTAGTTGCTTCCTGCCCCCCACCCACCCTGGATTTATTGAGGTATAATTGGTATACAAAAAATTGCGCATAATTAATGTATACAAGTTGGTGAGTTTGGACATAGTACACTCGTTACATCACTACAATCCAGGTAGTAAACATATCCATCACCCCCAAAAGTTTCCTTGTGTCCTTCCCTTTTTTTGTGGTAAGAACACTTAACATGAGATCTACCCTCTTAACAAAATTTTAAGTACACAGTACCTTTTAAACTATAGGCATGATGTTGTACAGCATGGAACTTACTCATGTTGTATAACTGTAACTTTATACCCATTGAACAACAATTCTCCATATCCCCCCTCCCTGTATCTCCTGGTAATTACCGTTCCATTGTCTGCTTCCATATCTTTGACTATTTTAGACGCTTCATACAAGAGGAATCATGTAGTATTTGTTCTTCTGTGACTGACTATATTTCACTTAGAATAATGTCCTCCAGGTTCATCCATGTTGCCCCAAATGGCAGGATTTTCCTTCTTTTTAAAGGGAGAATAATATTCCATTGTGTGTGTATGTGTATATATGTATATATATATATTACATATATATATATATCACATTTTCTTTATCTATTCATCAGTTGATGGACATTTAGATTATTGGTTATTGTGAATAATGCTACAATGAACATGGGAGTGAAGATATCTCTTCGAGACCCTGATTTCTTTTGGATATACACCCAGAAGTGGAATTGCTGGATCATATGGTAGTTATTTTTAAAATTTTTTGAAGAACTCCATACTGTTTTTCATAGTGGCCGTACCAATGTACATTCCCATCAACAGTGTCCAAGGGTTTCAATTTCTCCTCACCCTCCCCAACACTTATCTTTTTTTGTGTGTGTGATAATAGCCACCCTAACAGGTGTAAGGCAATGTCTCATTGTGGTTTTGATTTGCATTTCCCTGATGATTAGTGATATTGAGCATCTATTCACAGAGCTGTTGGTGATTTATATGTTTTTGGAAAAATGTCTATTCAGGTCCTTTGCCCATTTAAAACATTAGTTTTTTTTAATTTTTGCTATTGAGTTGTAGGAGTTCCTTATATGTTTTGGAAATAAACCCCTTATCAGATTTTTTTTGTTTGTTTTTTATTTTTATTTTTTGTGAGGAAGATTAGCCCTGAGCTAACATCTGTTGCCAATCCTCCTCTTTTTTCTGAGGAAGATTGGCCCTGGGCTAACATCCGTGCCCATCTTCCTCTACTTTATATGGGATGCTGCCACAGCATGGCTTGACAAGCGGTGCATTGGTGTGTGCCCGGGATCCGAACCTGCGAACCTCGGGATCTGAACCTGCGAACCCTGGGCTGTGGCAGTGGAGCACATGCACTTAACGACTATGCCACCGGGCCAGCCCCCAGATATTTTTTTTCAAATATTTTCTCCCATCTCCCATTCCTTTGCTTTGTTTTGTCACTCTACTGATTGTTTCTTTTGCTGTGCAGAAGCTTTTTAGTTCGATGTAGTCCCATTTATCTATTTTTACTTTTGTTGCCTGTGCTTTTAGTGTCATGTCCAAGAAATCATTGCTGAGACTAATATCAAGAAGCTTTTCCCCTATGTTTTCTTCTAGGAGTTTTACAGTTTCAGGTCTTTTATGTTCAAATCTTTAATTCATTTTGAGTTAATTTTTGTGTATGGTGAAAGGATAAGGGTCCAATTTTATTCTTTTGGATGTAAATATCTAATTTTCCCAATACCACTTATTGAAGAGACTGTCCTTTACCCATTGTGTATCCTTGATACCCTTGTTGAAGATTCGTTGACTGTATATGTGTGGGTTTATGTGTGGGTTTATTTCTGGGCTCTCTTTTCTGTTTCATTGGTCTAAATGTTTGTTTTTATGCCAGTAATATACGTTTTGATTACTGTAGCTTTGTAATATATTTTGAAATCAGGAAGTGTGAGGCCTCCAGCATTGTTCTTCTTGCTCAAAATTGCTATTTGAGGTCTTTTATGGTTCCATATGAAATTTAGGATTGTTTTCTCTATGTCTTTGGGATTTTGATAGGGATTGCATTGAATCTATAGGTCACTTTCTGTGAACGTGGTGTCTTTCTATTTAGATAGTTGCTTTTTGTATTTTGTCTAGAGCTTTTAATTTTAATCAGTGAGAGAGATAGATTGCAATGGGTTTACACTGTCTTCATCAAAACCAGAAGACTTGAGAATTTTTCTTTGAACTTTATTTATTTTTTTTTGTAATTTTATTTATTTATTTTTTCCCCCCTAGGCCCCAGTAGATAGTTGTTTGTCATAGTTGCACATCCTTCTAGCTGCTGTATGTGGGACGCGGCCTCAGCATGGCCGGAGAAGCGGTGCGTCGGTGCGCGCCCGGGATCCGAACCCGGGCCGCCAGCAGCGGAGCGCGCGCACTTAACCGCTAAGCCACGGGACCGGCCCCTCTTTGAACTTTAAAAAACATTAATGGATGCAGGAAAGACTTGAAGCACAGCTAATTTGAGTCTTTGCAGAACACCTAGTGATCCTCCTGGGACACTAGAGGGTGGGAGGCCTGTAAGGTGCTACTATGAGACCATCTCCTACTCGCATTCTTACCTCCCCTGGGAAGCTGTCTTGAAACATTCCCTCATTGCCTCCAAGATTCTGATGAGATATGGGATTTTCTGCTCTGGCCCCTCAGAATAGAGCTGCAGAATATACAACCACTTAGCTTCAGTCTAGAATTGGCTCCTCAGCAGTGGGGAATCCCATAACTCATATTGCAGTCATCCAGCCCCTTTTATTTCAGTGTCATATTTTGGTGTGTAGGACAAGGACCATGGTGGACTGGCACCTTTGCTGATTCTTCCTTTTGCTGTTCATGTAAGTAATAAACTGTCTGAATCTAAGAGTGGCTCGTTGTGTTCTTACTGATTGAAGCAGTCAGGCCATGATCTTTGCTTTGTTTAGTCTTGTGTGCACTTGACATCATTAAAATTAATAAAGGAAACCTCAACTAAAATTGGAGCCTAGAAGGCCTTTAGAGGGAGCTCTCATGGCCTACCACTCATCATCAATTACTGCAGACAGGAAGACATCAGTTACAGACCCCAACAAGAAGCATCAGTTACTTCCTGAAATAGGCAGAGATGTACCTTACATTTCCAAGCAGGAAGTGCAACTGCTTTACCACTCCAGCAGGAGGAAGGAAGACTTCCTTCTTGCCCAGCAACAAGTTCAGCCAATGGAAAATGCTGCAGCTCAGCCAATGAGAAGCCACTGTCACTTGAACTTTTACTTTCCTCCAATGAACTTTCATTTTTTCTTTACTGATGACTTCCTTTCCTTGTCCCACCTTTCTTACTATAATCCTTCCATGTTGTGTAATCCCTCAGAGTATCTCTTTCCTTGCCAGATGAGATGTTCATGAATTCATGAACCATTTAATAAAGCCAATTAGATCTTCAAATTTACTCAGTTGAATTTTGTTTTTTAATAACACTAATCAAACTTTGCATTCTTATATTTTCAATAAATGGGCTCAGATGCCTACTAAAACCCATGGTTGGACAATTTTTTTTAAACTTTTTTATTGTGGTAAAATGTACATAACAAAATTTGCCATTTAAATCATTTCTAATGTATAATTTAGTGGCATTAAGTACACTTACAATGTTGTGCCGCCATCCCCACTATCCATTTCAAGAACTTTTTCATCATCCCAAACAGAAACTCTGAACCCATTAAACAATCATTCCCAATTCTGCCCTACCCCCAACCCTTGGGAACCTCTGTTCTACTCTCTGTCTCTGAATTTGCCTATTCCAGGTACCTCATATATGTGGAATCATACAATGTTTATCCTTGTGTGTCCGGCTTATTTCACTTAGCATAATGTTTTCAAGGTTCATTTTCTTTGAACTTTAATTTGACAATTTTAAACTTATAGAAAAGTTGCAAGAATAGTGCAAAGAATTCTCATATACCCTTCACCCAGATTTCCCAAATGTAACATTTTACCATTTTAGCTTTTAACTTTCTCTCTAGCTCTTTCTTTCTCTCCTCTCTCTCTCTCCTATATATGCATGCACACACATATATTTTTTTCTGAACTATTTGAGAGTCAGTTGTAAACATGATACCCCTGTACCCCTAAATACTTCAGTGTGATTTTCTGAAAACAAGGACACTATCTTATAAGACCACAATGACTCAGGGAATTAACATTGATATAATACTATTATCTAATCCACAGATCTTACTCAGATTTTGCCAAGTGTCTCAATGAAAAGAAAACCCCAGCTCATGTGTTACATTCAGTTGTCATGTCTCTTTAGTTTCTTGTCACTTCAAGCATTTCTTCAGTCTTTCTTAGTATTGCATGACACTGATATTTTTGAAGAGTATAGGCCAATTGTTTTGACCTGGGAGAGTTTTAAAAACTACTCATAGGGCCTCACTCTATGATTTTCTGTTTGATGGGTTAAAGGTCAGGCTTGCACATTGAGATTTTAAAAACTACAACAAATATAACAAAAGCTCTCCAATTTGTTCTAATGTGCAGCCAGGATTGAGAAACCGTTGGCCTTGGGACTTTAGAATAGGGTAGAAACCCTGCTGGGTGGGGCTAATTAGGGAAGGTGGGACTTTGGCTGAGCTTTGAATGATGATTTGTTAGGCCAAAGGCATGGACTCAGATATAAATTCAGATGCCAGCTTTGCCTCTTACTACCTGTGATTTTTGGGCCATTTACCTCACTTCTATGTGTCTCAGTTTATCTGTGAAACCTAGTAATAAATCTCACCTTATATAGGATTCTTGTGAAAATTAAACTAGCCAATATATTGAAAAGTGCCTAGCCCAGTACCTAGCACATAGTGAGTAGCTGCCATAATATTAGTATGGCAATGTTAGTACATCATTCATATTACTATTAAAGGGCAGGGCATTCTGGGCAGAAGTAAAGTAAAACTGTTGAGACAGGAACAGTGAGTTATGTAAGTGACATCTCTCTGATGAGGTCGAGGACCGTATCTGATTCATATTTGGCCTCCTGAGTGCTCAGCTATGTGCAGAGTGTTGTTCAGAGCAGGCTGGTGAGAGTCGGCTATGGCATGGGCAGGAGAAGAGCACTCTACCAGATGAGTAGTGTCTAAAATCAAGTAAAGTGGGCTTCATGGGTGGTTTTCAGTTGGTGTTGTGAGAGGCCCTAGGAGCCTGGGGCCTCTTGCAGGAAGCGGTGGCAAAGTGTACCAGATTCTGAGACTCCCCACCATGAGTTTCTGCTTTAATATATACTGGGGGGTCCGTGGGAGAGTTTATTTAAATCACAAACCTGCAAGATTAGATGGTGGCCAAGACTTTTCTTTGCAACTTGTGACTTTCCCCAAGACTGTGGGATGTGACTCTGGTCCAGCAGCTGGCTTGGCTGCCTCCTTCTTGCTGGGCCTGGGTGTGAAACACTTCTCCTCCAGTCACCTGCTGGTGTCTTCCCTGCCGTGAGAAGGGGAATAATGGCCCTGAAAGACATTTATATCCAAATCCCAGGAAACTATGAATGTTACCTTTTATGGGACTTTGCAGATGTGATTAAATTAAGGATCTTGAGATGGAGAGATTACCCTGGATTATCTGAGTGGGCCCAATGTCATCACAGGTGTTCTTGTAAAAGAGAAACAGGTGGAGATTTGACACAGAAGAAGAAGGCACTGTGACTGCTGAAGCAAGATAGTTCAAAGCTGTTGGCTTTGAAGATGGAAAAAGGGGCCGTGAGCTGCAAGAAATGCAGTTCTGGAAGCTGGAAAAGGCAAGCAAAAGGATTCTCTCCTAGAGCCTCTGGAAAGAGCATGGCCCTGCTGACACTTTGATTTCAGCCCAGTGAAACTGATTTCACACTTCTGATCTTGGAGTCAAAACTGTAAGAGAATAGATGTGTATGTTTTTTTTCGTTTTCAAATAAAATCAGTAATGAGAAAATCTTCATAAAAAAGTGCTAAGTAACAAAAGCAGGCTACAAAACTATATATACACAGTTTGCTTCACAAATAATTATATATGCTTGTGCGTGTGTGTGTGTGTGTGTGCGAGCACATGCATTAGGGGCTGTTGTATGTGCATACAATAACATACATAAAACTTGGAAGGAAAACTGTTAGTAGTGCTTATCTCTGGATGCTGGATGACTTAAAAATACTTTTTTTTTTTTCTGGGAAAGATTCGTCCTGAGTTAACATCTGTTGCCAGTCCTCCTCTCCCTCTTCTTTTTCCTCCCCAATGCCCCAGTACATAGTTGTATATTCTAGTTGTAAGTCCTTCTAGTTCTTCTATGTGAGCTGCCACCATAGCATGGCTACTGACAGATGAGTAGTGTGTTTCCACGCCTGGGAAACGAACCTGGGCTGCCAAAGCAGAGCGTGCCAAACTTTAACCACTAGACCATCTGGGCTGGTTCGACTTAAAAATACTTTTTAATAATAATTACGTTCCACAGCATATGGGAACCCTCAGCTATGGTTTGACAGACAACATAGAAGAAGTAGAGATGAGACACAAAGTTAGAACAAGAGAGTCTTGACATTATTTGGGTTTCTGGATCCAGTCATGCATAAATCCAGCTCCTCATTGCCCTTCCCACGATTTCGTTAAATATACAGATGTGTTACTCACACTTTGTTTTTTGCTTGTTTTGTTTTCCCTTGTGTAGGTTTAAACTGGGTTTCTATTAGTTGAATCAAATTTGTGTGTTGTTTTAAGCCACGAAGTTTGTGGTAATTTGTTATAGCAGCCATAGGAAACTAATACAACCGCCCTCCTCCCATCTTCACCCCACACCCTTTTTAGAACATCTGGATGTTCAAGATGCTGCTTTTGCATTTGTCAATCATAATGTGGGCTGTGGTTGAGACCCGGTTTACAACCTCCTCTATAGGACCATATGCAATACTGAAACAGTTAAAAAATGAAAAGAATAAACTAGATCTTTTCGGTTACATGATGTAAATAATTCAGATGAATTTTTTCATCAAATACGATGACTTTTTTTTTTTACTAAGCAGCTAGTTTTTTTCATTGATGTCATAATAGTTTATAACATTGTGAAATTTTGGTTGTACATTATTGTTTGTCAGTCATCATATACACGCTTCCCTTCACCCTTGGTACCCACCCCCCAACCCCTTTGCCCTTGGTAACCACCACACAGTTCTCTCTGTCCGTGTGTTAGTTTTTATTCCACATATGAGTGAAATCATGTGGTGTTTGTCTTTCTCTCTCTGGCTTATTTCACTTAACGTAATACCCTCCAGGTCCATCCATGTTGTTGCAAATGGGACGATTTTGTATTTTTTTATGGCTGAGTAGTATTCCATTATATATATGTACCACATTTTCTTTATCCAATCATCAGTAAAGGGACACTTGGGTTGCTTCCACTTCTTGGCTATAGTGAATAATGTTGCAATGAACATAGGGGTGCATAGGCCTCTTTGGATTGTTGATTTCAGGTTTGTTGGATAGATTCTCAGTAGTGGGATAGCTGGATCATAGGGTATTTCTATTTTTAATTTTTTGAGGAATCTCCATACTGTTTTCCATAGAGGCTGCATCAGTTTGCATTCCCACCAGCAGTGAATGAGAGTTCCTGTTTCTCCACATCTTCTGCAACATTTGTCTTTTGTCTTGGTGATTATAGTCATTCCAACGAGTGTAAGGTGATATCTTAGTGTTGTTTTGATTTGCATTTCCCTGATGATTAGTGATGTTGAACATCTTTTCACATGCCTATTGGCCATCTGTATATCTTCTTTGGAGAAGTGTCTGTTCATTTCCTCTGCCCATTTTTTGATCGGGTTGTTTGTTTTTTTGTTGTTCAGTTGTGTGAGTTCTTTATATATTATGGAGGTTAACCCCTTGTCGGTTACACGTTTTGCAAATATTTTCTCCCAGATGGTGGGTTGTCTATTCATTTTGATCCTGGTTTCATTTGCCTTGTAGAAGCTCTTTAATTTGATGAAGTCCCACGTGCTAAGCAGCTAATTTAATATTGAATTGAACTATAGTTAACAATACTGTATTACATACTTGAAAGTTGCTAAGAGAGTAGATCTTAAATGTTCTCGTCCCCAAAAATGTTAATTATGTGAGGTGATGGAAGTGTTTACCTTTATTGTGCTAATCATTTTGCAATATATATGTGTATCAAATCATCACATTGTACACCTTAAACTTACAGCATGTTATATGTCAACTATACCTTAGTGAAACTGGAAAAAAATACTGAATTGACAAAGTTGACTAGTTTTATATAATTCAGTATTTTTCCCTTCAAAATGATTGTTTTAAAATGTAATGTATTTTTTTCTCAGCAGATTAACCAAATTTACACTCACTGAAGTTGCTTATTTTTGCCCTGAATTTAGTGATTGCCTCTGCTCCACCCCAGGTGATCTGTAGAAAGAATCTGAGGCCAGGTAGCTCCCTGGAGTCTCTGGGCTCCCCACCCCAGCTGTGAAAAGAGAGATTTCCCAAGAAGAGGGTGTGACAATGCTCATAAGGTGATTAGTGTTTCTTGCTTCAGAGACAGGTGTAACTGGAAGAGGGTGGCGCCAGCCTCTTACGCCAAACTCCTCTTGAAATGAGCAGGTGAAAACATGTCCCTGCCTGACGCAGCTGGAGAAATGAAGGAGTACCATACAAAGGCCCAATATTCCTTCCCGAATCTTGGCATCATGAAATTGGGGCCGACCTCATGGATCATCTGAGGACATTGAGCTCAGGGCAGGGGTGAGACTTACCCAAGGTCACACGCCATGACTGTGGCAGAGAATCTCAGGACTCTGCCCTCCGCCCTAGGCTGCCTCTTATTTGGCAAGTACTTATCAAGCACTGTCTGTGTGCAGGGTGCAGTGATGCTCTGACTTGCCTCTGTGCTCCTTGTCTTGTGCTGTGCCTTCTGTCCATTTGCCCCTTTCTCCTGGATCATTATCAGCAGTCTTTTCAGACACCACTCACATCACTCTTCTGGGGAGCTTTCCCTGAGCATCTCCCTCCCAAGACACAGCCCCCATTTGGTGCCCTTTCTAGAAGCTCTCGAGCACTGTGTTGGTGTCTTGGTCATAGCACTTATGATCCTGTATGATATGGAGGTCAGCTGTTTCCTCGTTGTCTGCCTCCCCACTAGTCTCTGAGTCTTCAAAGCTGTAGGCCTGGTTTTATTTATCTCTGTATCCCCAGTTTTCTTCACAATTCTAGACACATAGCAGGAGCCATGTTTATTTTTATTATTAGTAATATTGCCTTATTAATCGAACACTTACTATGTGCCAGGCATTGTGTGTGATCTCATTAACCATTACAATAACTTTGTGAACTAGGTATTATCATCCCTATTTTGCAGAGGAGAAAACTGAGGCTCAGAATGCTTAAGTACTTGGCTGAAGGTCATGCTACTAGCACATGATAAAGCTTGGACTCATGCTAAGGTCTGTTGGACTCCAAAACTGTTTGATAAATTGTTAATGAAAGAAAGAATTAATCAATGAATAAAAGGCACCATGATGGGCCTGTGGGAAACATACAGATAGATGGATATGTATTCTGCTTTTGAGGAGGTTTGTATTCTGTTAGGAGAGAAAACAGGTACATAAATACTTAAGGTCTAAGGTATATCCACCAGAGGAGGGAGCAATTACTTCTCTTGGGAGTGGAGTATGGAGAGGCTTCACGGGGTGAGAGGGCATTTGAGCTGAGCCTTGTAGGACAGTAGATTTCAGACAGGTGGAGGTGACAGATGGGGTGGTTGGCAGGGCGGTCCTGCAAACTTGGTGGAGGAAACAGCACTGATCAAATGCAGGAGCAAAAGGGAGGTACTGAGAACAGCCACCAGTTGAGTTGGGCTATACTTGAGGTCTGTGGGGAAGGGAGGTAGAGGGGGCGGGAAGCTGTTAGCAAGCTGGCACCAGATGGTGGAGGGCCTTGAACACTAGGTCAAGGTTTTCCAGTTTTCTTTGGTAGGTATGGGGAGCCCCTGACAAGTTTTGGGTCAGAGAGTGACATGGCACATTGCCCAGGATGGACGAGAGGAAGGGGAGACTTGGAGGAGGGAGATCACAAGAGTCTGTTGCAACAATCTAGGGAGAGATGATGTGGCCTGGTCTGGGAGGCTGCCAGGGGAAAGGGGTGAAAAAACACTAGGAGAGGCATTTCAAAGGAAGATTCCATGGGGTCCAGTAACTGGCTGAGAGAAGAAACAAGGGCAAGCATCAAGGAGGCAATGTGGGGGCAGAAGGCCTGAGTTCTGGTTCCAGCTGAGCCATGTGGCCTCACTGGGCCTCAGTGTCCTGTTTTCGAACGGTGGAGGATGAGTTATGCCGTCTCTAGTGGCCTTTCCAGGGCTCACATTCAAGCTATGTAATTTCCAGGTCTTTGAAAGAAGCTGAACAAGTTGCAACTGAGGTGAGCAGATTTGGAAATGCAGACAAATTGGCTTCCTGTGGGCAGTGAACTGACTTTGGCAAGACTTCCGCTCTGGGCTCTTTGGTGAGGTAGCTGAGGAGTGGTGATGGCTTTGTTACACGTGTAATCGGGGAGCTGTGATAACAGTATCAGATACTCTGCTCCCTCAAACATTTTCACAGTGGGAGTATGTTGGCATGACTTAGATTATCTCCTAAATTGTGTACATTTTGAGAAGGGAGCGTGTGGTTTATTGGCCTCTGAAAGTACCAGACTCATTATGTGATAAAGCTCAAGTTATGGGCCTTGCTAAAGGTCACAGAGAAAGAGGCAAGGATCTTGAGCCAAGTGGAGCTCCCGGGAATCTCCTCTCCATCCCTCCACCCACAGGCCATCAAGACTTTGGGCCCCAGTCAGAACCTGAGTCTGGCACAGCTGGAAATATGGGTAAGAGGGGTCAGTAGCATGATGCTGGGATCCCCTAAAGGATGACGGAGGCCAATGGCTGAGGAATCAGGGAGATGCTAATGGAGGTGGGTTGCTGAGGATCTCATGGTTTTGAAGAGGAGCGGGGGGTCAGAGAGAGGAAGGGATTTGTCAGGGTGACACGGTGAGTCAGAGGTGGAGCCGAGACTGGAAGTCAGTATTTTAAGTTTCTTCTCAGGGTTTTTTTTTCTTCCCAAGACACTCTCTCGGCCCATTTTTTTCTTCAGCTTTATTTAAGTATAATTGACAGATAAAATTGTGTATATTTAAAGTGTACAATGCGATGATTTGATATATGTGTTCTTTTTGGGCACATATTTTTAATGTGTGGTTAAGAACAATGGGTTCAAATTCTAGTTCTGTCCTTCATGAGTTACTTAATTTCCCTAAGTCTCAGTTTCCTTATTTACAAATTGAGGATAATAGCACCTATCCCATAGGGATGTTGTGAGGATTAAAGGAGATAATGTTTGTAAAGCACTTACCACAGTGGTCAATAAATGATAGCAAGCCATCGCTTAATGATAGCTCTTTTGTTATTATTCTAACAATGGTCTCCCGGAGAATCATTGCCTGGGTTTAAGGGAGTTGGGGTTTGGTGCAAGGCCTTGAACTTCGCCTTCTTCTCTGGCCCTGCTCCCCTGACCTGTATACCTTCTCTCCTTTTTCCTACAGCTTAGGACTTGTCCGGACTGCGATCATCCCTTAACGCACACGCACACAATGTCAGAAATCTCCACAGCTTCAGGCCACCTCCAGGTCATGTAGGCACTTTTTTGCAGGTGGTCTCCAAAGACAGTCCCCCTCATATTCGCGGGTTTCTGCACCCTGGCTTTGGGGGGGGGTGCTCCAAAATGATTTCCAGTATTACTCATGCTATCTCTTCTCTCCAACTTTTAGGACAACTGACTTCCTTGCTTAATACCTCCCTTTTAGAGAGCTTCCTTCCAAATGGTGAGGGCCCTTTGTTCTCCCAGCCCTTCTCTGGGCATAACAGTCACACTCCTCCCCTCTTGGAAGAGAACTGTGCCTATTCTAAACACTTCCACACCCTCCCCCTTCCTTTGAGCCTCACCTGGAGATGGATAGCTAAACATTTTTACTTGCATTTGATGCATGGGGATACTGAGCCCCAGAGAGTTGAGGTGACTAGCCCAAGGTCAAAAAGAAAGTTAGTAGCAGACTCAGCATTTGCATACAGTAATCTTGATTCCTAGTCCAGTGTCCTTGCCTTTATGTTAAATTCCTGGAAGAATTCCTGCTGCTGGATTAAGCAGCAGCCAAGGCCTTTGATAACATAATCCTGAGTCTGTCTCTCCAACCTGCATTCTGTTCTCTCCCTGCTGGCCCCTCGGGGCCTTTGCCCTAGCTGTTCTGTCTACCTGGGAGACCTTTGCCCCAGACATCTACGTGGCTCAGTCCCTCTTTCCTCCCACGCCATTCAGGAGGGGCCGTCCTTGGTCACCCTTGCCCCTTCCTGGCCCTCTTTATCTCCTTATTCTGCTTTATTTTCCTTGCTAGCACTTATCATTGCCTGGTGTATTATATATACTATTTGCTTGCTTTTGCAAAATTTATCTTCCAGAACTAGAATGTGAATAAGGATTGTGCCTTCTTCCCTGCAGTACCTCTAATGCCTAGAGCAATGTATGTGGCACATAGAAAGTGTTCAATAACTATTTATGGAATTATATGAACAGGTATAGTAAATATCCATTCAAACTGGACTATTCATGTTCCCGGCCTTTGCCCATGCGGTTTCCTCTACCTGTCATGCCGGAGAAGCTTTATACATTACATAGGTGTTTTTTCCCCCACAGGAACACCTCATAGGTTTCTTTCTTTCTTTTTTATTGAAGTATAATTGACATATAATATTATATTAGTTTCAGGTGTACAACAGAATGATTTAATATTTGTATATATTGCAAAATGATCACAAGTCTAGTTAACATCCATCACGATACATAGTTACAAAATTTTTTTCTTGTGATGAGAACTTATAAGATCTACTCTCTTAGCAACTTTCAAATATACAATACAGTATTATTAACTATAGTCACTGTGCTGTACATTACACCCCCAGGACTTATTTATTTGATAACTGGAATTTGGTACCTTTTGACCCCCTTCATCCATTTCACCCACTCTCCATCCCCTGCCTCTGGCAGCCACCAATCTGTTCTCTGTATCTGTGAGTTTGTTTTTTTAGATTCCACATATAAGTGAGATCATGTGGTATTTGTCTTTCCCTGTCTGACTTTTAAATAGGTATTATTATGTTGCCTTCTCTATAAAGCTTTTCTTAGTTCTTCAAAGACACTAATAAATCTGTGTTAAACTCAGAATGGAAAATCATCTACTGGCATCGTCTTCTGCCAACACCTGTACTTATGTAGGCATACGCTTATGTACACCTTTATCTATATGAGGCATTATAAAAATTGCAACCTTGGACACACGAGCCAAAATGTCGGGCTACCCTCTTGTTGATTGCAACAAAACAACACAAAACAAAACTTGCCAGCAGAGTCACCTCCTGTTCCACAGATAGCCTCTTGACATCCAGCAATGTGAGAATGGGTTAGATGTGAGTCCTGCCTATACTCATTTATTTTTTTTCTAATTATGCCTGCAATACATTATATTACTTGAAAAAAAGAAAGACAATATAGACGAGCCAAAGGAAAAAAGTCTTATTCTTAAGCCCATATTGTATAAATTGCCACTGTTAACATTTGGTGTCTATATCCCCTCAGACTTTAAAATATGTATTAAATGTAATACAGTTATGTATTAAATATATTAATATTTATATCATCTATTTATAAATATCACATGCTTACAAAATGGGATTGTACTATAAATAACACTTTATAGATCTACAATATCCTTTTTATGACTGCAAATTATTCTAGCATATTGGTATATTTATGTTTATTTAATGAATCCTCTTTTTTCAGATATTTAGGCCATTTAGAGTTATTATCATTATAGATATTACTGAGATCAATGTTTCTGTCACACTTGTCTAATTATTTTCTTAGGACAAATTCCTAGGACAGGACTTGTTAGTCAAAGGGCTTGATTATTTTTAAGACTTTTATTTGTGTCGCCAAGCTGCTCTGCAGATGACATTTTCCTTAGCAGGATGTGAAATTGTGGGTTCACCCATATCTTTACCATAGTGGGATTTAGAATTCTTATTTTCTTGCTGGAATTTTTCTTTTCTGTTGTGGTAGAGTATATATAACATAAAATTTGCCATCTTAACCATTTTTAAGTTCAGTGGCATTAAGTACATTCACACTGTTGAGCAGCCATGACCAATTCCATCTTCAGAATTTTCCATCATCCCAAACTGAAATTCTGTACCCATTAAATACCAGCTCGCTATTTCCCCTCCCCCCAGCCCCTGGTAACCTCTGTTCTACTTTCAGTCTCTATGAATTTGCCTATTCCAGGATCCTCATGTGAGTGTAATCATACAGTATTTTTCCTTTTGGTGGCTTTCCAGACCAAAGCAAGCAAGGAAGCCCCACGTTTCTTTTCTTTTCTTCTTCCAAACTTTTATTGTGGCAACATACACATAACTTAAAATTTACAATCTTAACCATTTTTAAGTGTGAAGTTCACTGGTATTAACCACATTCATAATGTTGTGCAACCGTCACCACCATCCGTCTCCAGAATTTTTTTCATCTTGTAAAACTGAAACCCTATACCCATTAAACAATAATTCCCCATTACCCCCTACCCCCAGTCCCTGGTAACCACCATTCCACTTTATGTTTCCATGATTTTGACTCCTCTAAGTACCTCATATAAGTGGAAACATAAAATATTTTCCTTTTTCTGACTGGCTTATTTCACTTAGCATAACTCAAGATTCATCTATGTTATAGTATGTGTCAGAATTTTCTTCCTTTTTAAGCTTGAATAATATTTCACTGTATGGATATACCACATTTTGTTTATCCATTCATCTGTCAATGGACACTTGGGTTGCTTCCATCTTATGGCTGTTGTGAATAATGCTACTATGAACTACTACTGTTCAAATCCCTGCTTTCAATTATTTTGGGTATATACCCAGAAGTGGAATTGCTGGATCATATGGTAATTCTATTTTTTATTTTTTGAGAAACGCCATACTATTTTCCATAATGGCAGTACTATTTTACAATCCCACCAGCAGTGCACAAAAATTCTTTCTCCACATCCTTGCCAGCAATTATTTTCTTCTTTTTTTCCCCAACAATAATCATCCTAATGGGTGTGAAGAGGTGTCTGATTGTGATTATGATTTGCATTTTCCTGATGATTGGTAATGCTAGCATCTTTTTATATGATTATTAGAATTATTTTTAAAATTTGCTGATTTTGTCCCTATTTCAGTTTGGTTCAGTTCAGTTCACTGCAATTTAATTCACATGTATTTTCACACTCTTTCCTAGAGAGCTGTAACTCTTGTAAAACAAAGAACATCTGGAGATGTAGGAGAATGGCCCAATCAATTATCATACATACACACTATGGAATACTAGCGGCCATTTCAAAAAACAAGGCAGGAGCCGGCCCCACGGTGTAGTGGTTAAGTCTGGCATGCTCTGCTTTGGCGGCCTGGGTTCATGGGTTCGGATCCCAGGCGTGGACCTACACCACTCATCAAGCCATGCCATGGTGGCGACCCACATACAAAATACAGGAAGACTGGTGCAGATGTTAGTTCAGGGCAAATCTTCCTCAAGCAAAAAAAGAGGAAGATTGGCAACAGATGTTAGCTCAGAGCTCACCAAAAAACAAACAAAAAAAACTATACAACAAAAAAATAAGGCAGTTATTGATATATAAGAAAGTTTTCCTCAACATATTGTTATGTGAAAAGAGCTTTATAGGATTCTATATTCTAACCAATCCCCTACAGTGAACATTTAGATTTTTTCTAGTTTTTTACTCTAATGTGTAAATATTTTTGCTCACCTGTGTGATAGACACCTTAAAGTTGGAATTGCTGGGTCAGAGAGGACACATTTAAAAATTTGATAGATATTGCTAAATTACCAGAAAAATGTACACTCCTATTAACAATGTACTAGAGTGTCCATTTTCTCTTATCCTCACCAACACTGGATATTGTTAACCTTCTAGACATCTGACAATGTCACAGGTAGAAAATATCTTATTTTAATTTTTTTTTTGATTATTAAGATCTTACTTTTGCAGTGGTGGCAGATACCCTTGGGTGCAATAATACTGGGACTTGTTTCATAAGAAACCACCCTGTGGATGAATTCATTAGAACCTCGGAGTCCTCGACACCTAGCTGAGAGCAGGATCTGAGGAGCCAGAATTTACATGGGGAAGGAAAAGTGTAGAACTGGGATTTTCGGTTTAGCTTGGGGAAGTCAGGCATGGAGTCCCCAGAGGGATCTGAAGGCAGCACAGGCAACAGGACCAGGCCTCAAGCTGAGCGAGGAGAGAGAGGAGCAAAAGTGCAGTGGAGAGGCTCAGCGGTCCTGTGAGCAGAGGGAACCCACTGAGCCAGGAGCCAGGGGTCCAAGACCCTAGTCCCAACCCTGCCACTGATTCATTGTAGGACTTATCAGTCCCTGTCCCTCTGAGCTGCAGTGTCTGTCTGACAAGTGAGGGGTGGACTGCATGCCCTTCAGGTCCTGTGACCACAGAAAAGCTCCCAGTAGCTGGCCCAGGAGGCTGAGGCTGCTGCCTTTCAGTCTCTCCTATAAAAGGGAGACAGTGTCCCCTGCCCTACCTCTCTGACCTCACAGGGCTGTTGTGAGGTTATTGTGAGATGAGAAGTGGGAAAGTGCTCAGTGAACAGAAAAGAGCAATGCAAATGTAAGGGCTGGTCTTTTCCTTTTTTACTAATTAACTATGTTAAGGCACAAGTTACATACAATAAAATACACAGATTTTTTTTTTTGTGAGGAAGATTAGCCCTGAGCTAACATCCATGCCTATCTTTCTCTACTATATATGGGATGCCTGCCACAGCATGGCTTGATAAGTGGTGCATCAGTGTGCATCCAGGATCCGAACCTGTGAACCCTCAGGCAGCCGAAGCGGAGTGCATGCACTTAACCACTGCACCACCAGGCCAGCCCTAAAATACACAGATTTTAAGTGTACAGTTTGGTGAGTTTTGACAAATGTTTACACCCATGTAAACCACCATCTCAATCAAGTTATAGAACAATTGCCAAGACCCCAGAAAGATCTCTCCTACCCCTCTGCAACCAGTCACCACTCTCCTGCCCTAGACAACTATGATCTATTTTCTGTCACCATAGACCAGTTTGCCTGTTCTAGAACTACATACAAATGGAATAACACAGTATGTATTCTTTTACGTTTGCCTTCTTTTCTCAATTGAATGTCCATGAGATTCATCCATATTACTCTATGTATCGGCAGTTTGTTCCTTTCATTGAATGGATATACCACGATTCGTTTATCCACTTACATGTTAATGGACATTTGGGTTGTATCTAGTTTCTGGCTATTATAGATAAAGCTCCTATGAACATTCGTGTACAAGTCTGTCTGTGGATGTATGTTATCTTAGTCTGATTGGGCTGCTATAACAAAATACCACAGACTTGGTAGCTGATAAACAACAGACATTTATTTCTCACAGTTCTGGAGGCTAGAAAGAGATTAAGAGACTGGAAAGAGATCAAGGCGCCAGCGTGGTTGAGTTTTGGTGAGGACCTTCTTCCTGGTTTACAGCTGGCACCTTCCCTCTGTGTCCTCACATGATAGAAAGGGCTAGATGATCTCTCTGGAGCCTCTTTTATAAGAATACTAACCCTATTCATGAGGGTTCTGCCCTTGTGATCTAATCACCTTCCAAAGGCCTGACTTCCTAATACCATCACCTTTGGGGGATTCAACATATGACTTTTGTGGGACACATTCAGACTATAGCATATGTTTTTATTTCTCTTGAGTAAACACTTAGAAGTGCAATTGCTGGGTCATAGGATAGGTGCAAATTTAACTTTATAAGAAATTGTGAGAGTTTGTTTTGAACAATGTTTTTGGAGAAAGCAGAGCATTGGATGAGGAGCTCAGAGACCATGCCATGACCTTGGACAAGTCACCTTTCCTCTTTGGGTCTCAATTTCCACTATAGAATGAGGGGGTCGGGTGAGTGCTCTTAACCCTTTTCAGATTGAAGAGTCTATTATTCTTAGAGGTTGTGAAAATCAAAAACCTGGCACATGCCTGATTCAGGCATTAAAAGAACTGGCCCTCAAGGCCACTCACCAGCAGCTCCCTGTGCTCAAGAAGGCACAAGCAGCCCTCCCATATCAGGGCTATGTGGGCATAATCACAATGTTAATGATAATTGTATTTTAAAGAGGCCTTTGCCCCAAAGAGCTCACAACTCTTTCACATGGAGCAATGACTTTGGAGAATACTGAAGGAAGCTCTCCAAGCTCAGGTGCTTTCTCAAGGAATGGAAGTGGGGAACAAGTGAGGAGTGACTCGGGATGAGCCAAAACAAGAGATTAAATGGACCTGAGATGACTGCCGGCTGGAGAACAGAGAAAACAGGTTTTGCAGCGGCCCTCCATTGAAAATGAGGCCCTGTGGTTGGCTCCAGGGCCTAAACCCATAGAAAAAAATCTGTTTTTCTTCTCCACTCTTTTCAAGCACAACCCTGAACCACCTCCTCTCTCCCATCAGCAATTGCAGTCTCAGCAAGGATCAATTCCTTGTTCCACCTACCAGTCAGAGCCAAACTGAAGCTGGAAGGTCAACCAGCAGGCTCTCCTCCAATCACAGCATCACTCCAAAGACAGAGATTTTAGGATTTTGCATTTTGGAGCATCACGGTAGTTCTTTCTCTTAAGTATAACCAATTTAGAATTGATAATTCTTCATCTCAGACTTTTATTCTGTGCTTTGGGGTTGATATTTGTGTGTATGTCTATGTGAGCATGCATTTGTGGGAATGTGTATATGTGTTTGTATATATACGGTTTCATTTTTGTACATGTTATATAACACTTGAATCAAAGTCAGCCAAAAACAGTAGGCTAAGTACTAGCTGTTCGTTGTTACACATTTGTCATTCAAGGTAGTCAGAATGACACTCCTTTTTTCTTTTCTTGCTTCCTGGTAGGATTTCCCGAAATTGGAAAAACACTGTTGAGGAGTTTACCTAAGATCCTCAGAAAATCTAAGGGATCAGGGACACTTGACCGTAGATTAGGTTTTTTCCTCTTGCTCAGACAGAAGATCATTCTTTAGCTGAGTCTCTGTCTATGGCTTTGTTTTAGCATTTTTCATGTCTCAACAGGGACAGATGAACTATCATTTGGAAAAGTGTGTGTGTGTGTGTATTAATATTATTTATTTATTTAATATATCCTAGATAATTGTTTGTGTGAGTGGAGGATGAAGATCGGAAAGCACTGGGAGATCGTCCCATTGGCCGGCAGTGACTATGACTATTAGAAAGCCCGTGTAGGAGAGGAAAGCTCTTTCTGGGAAGCCAGTTTTGTGGTTCACTTATCTTTACACTCATAAACATTGCCTGCGTAATCAAGTCCATTTCCTTCACTACACTTTAAGCCCAGGGTAGGTAATAAAACCAAACAGGAGCCTGAAGACCTGAGTTTCAGACTTAGCTCTCCCACCAACTCCCTGGGTGACCTTTCGGAAAGGTCCATCCTTTTTCTGGGTCTCAGTTTCTCAGTGGTAAACTGTAAGGTCTTTTCCCCATTAGGTCGTGTACCCCTGTATCTTTGCATCTTGCTATCTAACAGCACCTGGAACAGTTCCAGGCATATATAAGGCACTCAAGATATATTTGTGGAGTCAATATATTATGGAGTCAAGTTTGAAGATCTCTGAGGTCCCTAACTGGATATTCAATGATCCTAGGGTAGTGTCCATCTTCATTCTCTCCCTCTTTACCTTCCTCCTTCCCTTCCTTCTATCTGTTGATCTAATAAATAATATATTCTCATGGTTCATAAAGTACATAATGGTACATAGAGAAAGCCTCCTGGTCATCCAAATTTTCTCCCTGAAGGCAATCAATTTAGCCAGTTTCTTGTGTATCCAAGAGATTATTTTGTTTGTTTGTTTTTTGTAAGAAGGACCAGCCCTGAGCTAACATCCATGCCAATCCTCCTCTTTTTGCTGAGGAAGAGCGGCCCTGGGCTAACATCCGTGCCCATTTTCCTCTACTTTATATGGGATGCCACCACAGCATGGCTTAACACGCTGTGCGTAGGTGTGTGCCCGGGATCCGAGCCGGCGAACTCCGGGCAGCCGCAGTGGACCGCGCGCACTTAACTGCTTGCGCCACTGGGCCGGCCTCCCAAGAGATTTTGTTAAATGTACGTGTAAGCAAATATGTACCTATATTCTTACTCCAACCCCTGATGTTTTACACTAATTTTAGTATGCTATATGTTGTTCTGCCCACTTCGCTTTTTTCACCTGACAAAATATCTTTGAGATCAATCCATATTGATATATAAGGGCTTTCTTACTTGTTTGTTTTCTTTTTCTTTTTTTTTTTGAGGAAGATTAGCCCTGTGCTAACATCTATTGCCAATCTTCCTCTTTTTCTTTTTTCTCCCCAAAGCCCCACTAGATAGTTGTGTACCATAGTTGTAGAGTTGTAGCTCTTCTATGTGGGATGCCGCCTCAGCGTGGCTTGATGAGCGGTGAATAGGTCCATGCCCAGGATCTGAACTGTTGAACGCTGGGCTGCCAAAGCAGAATGTGCAAACTCAACTGCTATGCCACTGGGCCAGCCCGCTTGCTTTCTTTTAATGGCTTCATAGTATTATTCCATTAAGTGGATAAACTGTAATATATTTAACCAGTCCTTTATGGATGGATGTTTAGGTTGCTTCTAATCTTTTCCCATTACAGATAATGCTGCAATAAATAACTTTGAATGTAGGTCATTTTGCTCTTACATTAGCCTATCTGTTGCATAAATTCTTAGAGGTAAAATTGTCGGGTCAAAGGGTATGTGCATGTATAATTTCTAAAATAGGCTTTATTTTTTTTAGAGCAGTTTTAAGTTCACAGCAAAATTGAGCAGAAAGTACAAGGAGTTCCCATATCCCACCCCCTCCCCTGCCCCAACCCCAACACACACACACACACACACACACACACACACAGCCTCTGTCACCATCAACTTGCTGCACCAGAGTGTTACATTTGTTACAATCAATGAACCTATATTGACACATCATTATCATCCAAAGTACACAGTTTATATTGGGGCTCACTCTTGGCACTGCACATTCTATAAGTAAGACAAATGTATAATGACACGTATCCACCATTATAGTATCATACAGAATAATTTCACTGCCCTAAGAATCCTCTGTGCTCCACTTATTCATCCCCCCTTCACCCCCCAAACTCTGGCAACCACTGATCTTTTTACTGTCTCCGTAGTTTTGCCTTTTCCAGAATGTCATATAGCTGGAATTATACAGTATATAGCCTTCTCAGATTGGCTTCTTTCACTTATTAATATACATTTAACATTCCTCCATGTCTTTTCATGGTTTGATAGCCTATTTCTTTTTATCACTGAATGCTATCCCATTGTCTGAATTACAGTTTGTTTATCCATTCATTTACTGAAGAACATCTTGGTTGCTTCCAAGTTTTGGCAATTATGAATAAAACTGCTATAAAAATCTGTGTGCAGGTTTTTGTGCAAACGTGTCTTCAACTCCTTTCAGTAAATACCAAGGAGCACAATTGCTGGATTGTATGGTATAAGTATGTTATTTTTGTAAGAAACCACCAAACTGGTTTCCAAAATGGCTGCACCATTTTGCATTCTCTCCAGCAATGAATGAGCATTTCTGTTGTTCCACATCTTTGCCAGCATTTAGGGTTGTCAGTGTTTTGGATTTTGGCCATTCTAATAGGTGTGTAGTGGTATCTCGTTGTTGTTTTAATTCGCAATTCCCTAATGACATATGATGTTGAGCATCTCTTCATATGCTTATTTGCATATCTTTACTTGCATGTCAGAAGATGTCTATATATCTTCTCTGATGAGGTGTCTGTTCAGATCTTTTGCCCATTTTTTAATCAGGTTGTTCATTTTATTGTTGAGTTTTGAGTTCTTTGTATAGTTTGTATAACAGTCCTTTATCAGACGTCTTTTGCAAATATTTTCTCCCAGTCTGTGGCTTGTCTTCTCATTTTCTTGACGTAATTTTGATTTATATTCTCAAATTACTCTGTTAGAGGTGGTACCAATTTATGCTCCCACCTGTAATGTATGAGAATACGTTTCCTCTTACAACACAATGTATTACCAATTTGTTTGCAATCTTTTCTAGTCTGATAGGTGAAAAATAGTATCTCACTGTAGTTCTAATTTGCATTTATCTAATAAGAGAGAGATTGGGTATCTTTTAATGTGTTTATGTGCCATTTGTATTTTCTTTGATATAAACTGTTTATATTTTTTGTTCATTTTTCTGTTGAAATTGGTTCTTACAGTTGCTTTCGATGGTGAGACTATGGGTGAGCAAATCCTGTGGGCCATTTCAGAGCAGAGCTCAATATTCTCAAAATCTCCTCTCTTTGCACTCTTCATTTATATTCACTTTTTTGGCATTTGGACCCCTTCACTGCCAGCATCCTCTGTGGCTCAAGGTCTTGAATTTTCAGTGACTCTGTTTTTGCTGTTTTGACTGATATTATGGTTGTTGCATATTTGATAATGAATGCGGTTTTTACCCAACTTGAATCACTCCCTTCCCAGGGTTTCCACTCCGGGAAACCCCATTCTTCTTAGTCAGCAACGCCTTAAGGTCTAGTACATAATCCTTTTACTGATGCATGCCAACTGTGATCATGAAATAGAACAGAGTTACTCATTTTTATGAATATTTTGAAATTCCCTTCAACTCAATACCACTTCCATTGTTATAATCGAGTCACTGTTACTTCTCAGTATCTCTGATGTCTGGTGTGTCATGTGGATGGGAAGTGTCACAGCCAGGACAGGAGACAGATCTCCTAACTCCCAGTTCGGAGGTCTTTCATTTATCTATCCGTCCATCTGTCAATCCATTATCTATATATCCAGCCATCCATTCAACCACCTACCCATCCTGTGACTACTCCTTATTTCAAAAAGGACTAAAAAATACCTACACACCCATGTTCATAGCAGCATTATTTGCAATGGCTAAAAAGTGGAAGCAACCCAAGTGTCCACCAATGAACAAATGGATAAACAAAATGTGACATATACATACAATGGAATTATTTAGCTTTAAAAAGGAATGAAAATGTGACAGGTATTACAATATGGATGAACTTTGAGGGCATTATGCTAAGTGAATTAAACCAGTCACAAAAGGACAAATACTATATGATTCTACTTATATGAGGTCCCTAGAGTAGCCAAAGTCATAGAAAGTAGAATGCCATGGGCTGGATAGGGGTGGGAGGATGGGGAGTTATTGTTTAGTGGGTACAGAATTTCAGTTTTGCAAGATGAAAGGAGTTCTCTGGATGGATGGTGGTGATGGTAGCACAACAATGTGAATGTACTTAATGCCACTGAACTGTACACTTTAAAATGGTTAAGATGGTAAATTTTATGTTATGTGTATTTTACCACAATTGAAAAAACACCTACAGTAAGATTTATTTAGTCCACAAATATTTATTGAGCTCTGTATGTTCCAGGCCATGTGTGCTAGGCACTGGATATATACCCTCAGACAAGAAAGACATGGAGGTTGCCTTCTAGTGAGGAAGACAGGCAATAAACAAATAAGCAAAGAAATCAACAAGATATTTATATTTTGTTATGAGTACAATGAAAGTCACAGACTGGGGTGGGGTGGGGTTAGGGTGGTCAGGGAAGGTGATTCTTAACCTTTTTTTTGAGTCACTGATCTTTCTGAGGATCTCAGGAAAGCCATGGGCCCTCTCTCCCAGAAAACCATAATCTGACCACAATTGTGTACGCAAGTTTAGGGAGTCCATGTATGTTCAAAACCCACCTTGAGGGGTCCATAAATTTAAGGTCAGGAACCTCTGCTTTACTGGCTCCTGAGTGTTCTATGGGATGGATTCCAGGATGCTTAGTATGCCACACGAGGACCCCTGTGGTCCAATTTCTGCCCACATCTCTGACTTTATCTTCTGCTGTTCTGCCCAGCCATGCAAACCACAAGCACTTACCGTTCCCTAAATACGCATGCTGTGTGCTCTCACATCTCAAAACCTTTCCCCAACTGTGTTGCCTCAGGAACTCCAACTTATCCCTAAAGACTCAGTGCAAATATCCCCTCTTAATGATTATTCCTTTTGCCCCTCTCTCTACATCCCTTAGCAAGACAAAGTCAGACATGTTCTGCCCCACCTTGCCTCACCATCAGAGCATCTATCACATTATAATTGTTTGTGTTCATTATTTTAATTCGTTTATTCACCCAGCTAATATTTATTGAGCACCTACTATATGCCAGCTCCAGTCCTAGGCACAGTGATGGCCAAGAGACACTGGCACTACCCTCATGAAGCCTATAGTATAGTGGAGACTATAGATATTAAACTTATAGTTTTACAACTAAATGTGAACTGAAAATTGAGACAAGTGTAGGAAGGATGAGAATAGGGGTTGAGAATAGGGTTCTCAGAGAGCTTTTAGGCTAGGGGTAGAGTGTAGGTCAGGAAGCTTCTTGAAAGAAATTTCAGCAGAGATTGAAGGATTATGAGAGTTAGCCAGGTGAAGAGCAGGGGAGAAAGGATTCTTGCATAGGGAACAGCATGTGCATATCAGATGTAAACTTTCCTTGATGGACTAGGAGGTCCCGAGGCAGAGATTGTGTCTTTTTTTTGGGGGGGGGGATAGGGTGTATTTTCTTCTTTTTTTCCCCACTCACTTTATTGAGGTGTAATTGACAAAACTGTGTATATTTAAGGTGAACAATGTGATGATTTGATATACATATACATTGTAAAATGATTGCTACAATCAAGTTAATTAACATATCCATTTTTTAATATCCAAAAAATAGAAGGAACTCATACAATATATGAGGAACCAACAGGCACATGAAAAGATGCTCAACATCACTAATCGTCAGGAAAATGCAAATCAAAATCACAATGAAATATCATCTCACACATGTTAGAATGACTATCATCAAAAAGGCAAGAGATAACAAGTGTTGGCAAGGATATGGTGAAAAGGGAACACTTGTGCACTGTTGGTGGGAGTGTAAATTGGTGCAGCCACTATGAAAAACAGTATGGAGGGTCCTCAAAAAATTAAAAATAGAACTACCATATGATCCAGCAATTCTACTTCTGGGTATATATCCTAAGGAGATAAAGTAAAGTATCTTGAAGTAATATCTGTACTCCCATGTTCATTGCAGAGATTGTGTCATATTCAAGGCACACCCCAGTGCCTGGCATGGAGAGGATACTCTGAATGAATGCATTTTCTCAATGTAGAGTTATCAGGACCAGCCATTAGATGGGAGAGAGTGTTCTTTTGATGGTGAAATAAATTCACCTTTTCATTCTCCTCAAATGACTTGTTGAACAAATGAATGAAACTCATGAAAATCTCAGGACCAGCCAACAGGTTGGGGAGAAATTATCTGGGTGGGGAATTAAATTTTTATTATCTCTAGGCCTGGTGCCTTGTGCATGGTTGTGGTTTTTTTTTTTTAATTGAGATAAAATTCACATAATATAAAATTAATCATTTTAAAGGGAACAATTCAGTGGGCATCGAGTGCATGCAACTGTCACCAATACCCTGTTCCAAAACATTTTCATTACCTCAAAAGGAAACCCCATACCCATTAAGCATGTGCATGGGTTTTAAGCTCCTGAAAGGCAAGGATTGCATTTGTCTTGTTCACTTTGTATGCCTGATGCCTAGACAAATGCTCAACTGGTATTTGTTGAATACATGAATGACTTGTCATCCCCACTGAAACCTTCAGCCCCAGTGTAACCCCACTGTGGGTCTTTCAGCGGCCCAAGGATTTTTGAGCCTGGTTTTTGTGTTCCTGGAATCCCAGCCTTAGTGGTGGGTTGATGGATGGGTGGCAGTTGGCTGTGTAGGAGGGTAAGGTTCACAGGTGAGAGCTCTGGTGAGTTCCTCAGGCAATGCCTGCAGGCCTCTGGCTGCCTCCTGCCAGGAGCTGCTTCTCTGTCTCATCTCACAGAGGGAGTTGGAACACATGGGGTGACAGTCACACTGAGGTATGGCTCTCAGAGAGCCGACTTCTCCAAGACCTGAGTGACAGTTAACCTTGCTACTCCACCTGCTCTCATTCTGGACTCTGGGTTTTCAGAAAATGAGAGTGTTTGGCAGAAGATAGTGCCTGTAATGCTGCAGACTTTTACCTGCATCTGTTATAATTAATGACTCACTGAAATGCCTCATACCTACAGGCACCTGGGGCCAGGTGCCAACCTGGGGGTGAGGTGGGAGGAGGAATAAAGGGAGACTGGCTGGGAAGTAGGCTCAGAATCAGGGCTCAGATTCACTTCCCTTTCCTTTGTCCCCTCCTCTCCCTGTTCTCTGCACCAGTGGTTAAAATATAGGCTTTGTTATTAGACCTACATGGGGTTGAGCTCCAGCTTGGCTTTTTACCAGCCTGGGCAAGTTACTTAACTCCTTTGAGTCTCAGTGTTCTCTTCCATAAAATGGGAATAACAATAGGGTCATTGTGAAGATTAAAGTTGTACCACTTGTCCCAAAACACAGTATATGTTTTGTTTTTTTGTATCTGTCTTTTGCTCGGTGAGGGTGGGCCCCCAGCTAGATGTCTTTGAGTCTAGATTAGATGATGATGAGGAAAATAAAACTTAATATTTTATTGAGCACCAAACATGTGCTTGGCAGTGTGCCGAAATGTTTTCATACATTCTCTCATTTATCTTAGATGTTATCATCCTCATTTTGTAGGTGAGGATACCAAGGCCCCCCAAAGTTAGAGAACTTGTTCCAAGACTACCTAGGTAATAAGAGGAGGATCCAGCATTCCAACCAGGTATGCTTCCCATGCTGCTTTAGAGCTCTGGAGCTCTTTGGGGGAGGAGTGTCCAGGGAGGGGTGAGATGCTTTATGAGCAATGGTCATGTTCCCCCTTTCCACTTAGAAATGGTGGTGAGCAATAGAAAATGTCAGCCCTGGGGCCAGCAGATGTAGCGGGGGGAAGAGACTTAGGATGAAGTGAGGTTGACATGTTTTTGACGTGTAACTGTCCAGGACTTATTGTCCCCAGTTTATAAATGAGAAAAGGAGGTTCAGGGAGCATCAGGGGTCTGACTAGAGTCATAGAATTGGTACCTGGATCCTTCTTAAGAGACTAGTTGGTCAAATTCTGCTAATTTGACAGGTGAGAAAAGTCTTAGAGAGGGAAGTGACTTCAAAAAAAAAAAATCAAAGCTGGAGGTATTACACTCCCTGATTTCAAAGTATACTATAAAGCTATAGTAATCAAAATAGCATGGTACTGGCAGAAAAACAGACACATAGATCAATGGAACAGAATTGAGAGCCCACAAATAAACCCACACATCTTTGAACAGCTAATTTTTGACAAAGGAGCCAAGAACATACACTGGAGAAAGGAAAGTCTCTTCAATAAATGGTGCTGGGAAAACTGGACAGCCACATGCAAAAGAATGAAAATAGACCATTATCTTACACCATACACAAAAATCAACTCAAAATGGATTAAAGATTTGAATGTAAGACCTGAAACCATAAAACTCCTAGAAGAAAACATAGGCAGCACGCTCTTTGACATTGGTCTTAGCAGTATCTTTTTGAATATGTCTCCTCAGGCAAGGAAAACAAAAGAAAAAAATAAACAAATAGGACTACATCAAACTAAAAAGCTTCTGCACGGCAAAGGAAACCATCAAGAAAACGAAAAGACCTAGCAACTGGGAGAAGATATTTGCAAATCTTGTATCTGATAAGGGGTTAATTTCCAAAATATATAAAGAACTTACACAACTCAACAACCAAAAAACAAACGACCCGATTAAAAAATGGGCAGACAGGGGCCAGCCTGGTGGCGTAGTGGTTAAGTTCACGTGCTCTGCTTTAGCAGCTTGGGGGTCACGGGTTTGGATCCTGGGCACAGACTGATGCACCACTCATCAGGCCATGCTATGGTGGCATCTCACATACAAAATAGAGGAAAAAGGGCAGAGATGTTAGCTCAGGGCTAATCTTCCTCAGCAAAAAAGAGGAGGATTGGCAATGGATGTTAGCTCAGAGCCAGTCTTCCTCACACACACACACACAAAAGGGCAGAGAATCTGAATAGACATTTTTCCAAAGAAGATATACAGATGGCCAAAAGGCACATGAAAAGATGTTCAACATCACTAATTATTAGGGAAATGCAAATTGAAACACAATGAGATATCACCTCATGCCTGACAGAATGGCTATTATTAAAAGACAAGAAATAAGTGTTGGAGAGGATGTGGAGAAAAGGGAACCCTCATATATTGCTGGTGGGAATATAGCCACTATGGAAAATAGTATGAAGATTCCTCAAAAAATTAAGAATAGAACTACCATATGATCCAGCTATTTCACTTCTGGGTATTTATCCAAAGAACATAAAAACACTAATTTGAAAAGATATATGCACCCCTAGGTTCATCACAGCCTTCCTCACAATAGCCAAGACTTGGAAACAACCTAAATGTCCATCAGCAGATGGATGGATAAAGATGTAGTATATCCAATGGAATGCTACTCAGACATAAAAAAGATGAAATCTTGCCATTTGCAAGAACGTGGATGGACCTTGAGGGTATTATGCTAAGCAAAATAAATCAGGTGGGGAAAGCCAAATACCATATGATTTCACTCGAATGTGGAAGATAAAACAACAACAACAAACAAACATATAGACACAGAGAATAGATTGGTAGTTACCAGACAGGAAAGGGGTAGAGGGAGGGTGAGAGGGGTAAAAGAGCACATTTCTATGGTGATGGATAGCAACTAGACTTTTGATGGTGAATACAATGTAATCTATACAGAAATCGAAATATAATGATGTACACGTGAAATTTATATAATGTTATAAACCAATGTTACCTCAATAAGAAAATGAAAAAAATTATATCATTTGAAAAAATAAATGCTGCCAATTTGACAGGTGAGGAAAGTCTTAGACAGGGAAGTGACTTGCCTAGGCCACTTGGTAGAGGAAGCAGCATCTGAACCCAGGCCTCCTAAATTCAGGCCGTGCTCTGTTCCTGCTGCCCCAGGCTGAGGACCAGGGTTGAGGCAGTGTTCTGTGAAGACCTCTGGGGATGGTAGGCTGGGGCATTTTACAGTGTCTTGCCCCGCAGCTCCTCCTTGAAGCCTGTCTGAGATTTGGGATCTAGAGGAAAGAGCTACGGCTCACCACCAAGCAAGCTGGGTTCTGGTCCCAGCCTGAAGGTGACATACATGGTGGGCACTCAACAAGCCTCTGTTGGATCAGATTGGATCTCCACTATAGAGGTGATTCTCAGAGAATGTAGGGACTTGCCCAAGGTCACCCAGCATGACAGAGGCCTACCCAGGGCTCGGACGCTTGGATGGGAGCCACAAGGGGACAACCCGCTGTTGACTTCAGCTTTAGAGGGAGGGTCAGGAGCACTTTGTCCCTCTCAGTTTTCTGTCTTCTCCCTTACTCCCCCCATGCCCAGCCACCGGCTTGGGGGCAGGGGGCAGGCAGCCCGAGGTCCACTCACTGGTTCCCTCTCTTCACCCACCTCACTTCCTCTTTGCCTGGCAGCTTTTTAGCTTTTACCTCTGGGCCTGGACTCACCACCCCTAGCAACGCCTTCCTCCCCACCCAGCCCTTCCCTAAGCAGCTCCAATCCTGCTTCCTCCATCAAATCCTTCCACATACCGACTCCTTCACCATGACTGAATGCAGTTGCCAAATAAAGGCCACCCAAAGATATCAGGTCCTAATCATTGGAACCTGTAAACACTACCTTATTTGGAACAAAGGCCTTTGCAGATGTGGTTAAGTTTCTCGAGATGAGGACAGATCGTCCTGGGTTATCCTGGTGGGCCCTAAATGCCATCACCAATGTCGTATAAAGGAGAAGCAGAGGGAGATTTGAATAGACAGACACAGAAGAGAAGGCAACGTGAAGATGGAGGCAGATACTGTGATTCCACTTACATGAGGTACCTGGAGTAGTCGAACTTACAGAGACAGAAAATTGAATGGTGATTGCCAGGGGCTGGGGAGGAGGGAATGGGGAGTTATTGTTTGATGGGTACAGAGTTTCAGTTTGAGGAGATGAAAAGGTTCTGGAGATGGATAGTGGTGATGGTAGCACAACATTGTGGATATACTTAATGCCACTGAACTGTACACTTAATGGTTAAAATGGTAAGTTTTATGTTATGTATTTTTTACCACACATGTACAAAGATGGAGGCAGAGATTGGAGTGATGCAGACACAAGCTAAGGAATGCTGGCAGCCACCAGAAACTGGAAGAGGCAAGGAAGGATCCTCCCCTAGCACGTCAGTAGTGCTGCCCTGCTGACGCTTCGAAACTGATTTTGGACTTCTGCCTTCCAGAACTGTGAAAGAATAGATTTCTGTTGTTTAAAGCCACTGAATTTGTGGTACTTTGTTATAGCAACCACAGGAAGCTAATATACTAGATCAACAGCCTGCTTCCCTGGGCTTTCTACAGTTGAGCTTGCAATAAGGAAAAGGAAAGGGAAAAGGAGAGAAAATCACAGCAGCCCTCTCAGTCTCTCACCTTTGCCTTCTCATTGTCAATGAGGCCCCTTCACCGTAATCTCAGTTGGACCTTGTACGGTGATACTGTCTTTGACATTTAAGCCATTTTGCAGATGTTCAAAGGGAGGGTCATGGATGTCAAGTGAGGTGTCCATAGTCTGCTGCTGGTTGATGGCTGAGCTGAGATTCAAACTAGTCATGTGGGTCCCTTCCCCAGGCACCTTCCCAAACTCATGACCCCTGCAGCTAGACTGATTTTGCTGTGTGACAAGAGTTCAGGAGCTGGCCATCCCACCATGGGATCCCTTGCCAAGAAGCACAGTTGGCCAGTGAAAGGTGGACACTGCACATTTGGAGCCTGCTGGGAAGGAGTTCCTGGGCTGGCAGGAGTAGGTGGGACTCCTGTGGGATCTGGACATATGAGTAGTGTGGAGCGAGGCAGAGAAGAGGAGACAGAACAGTTCTCACTTAGTGATGAGTCATTACCCTCCAAATCCTGAGTCCCTCCCCTGCCATCTGTAGATATTAGCTTAGCGACCTCAGAGTCATTGGAATATTTATTCTTCTCCTAACTGTCAGGTTTAGCCATGCATCTGTGGGCGCCTGGCCTTTCAAACTTAGGACTCCAATCTGGTCATGGATTGTGAACCTATGTGGACTCAGGTGGGGTCTCCTTCTCATTCTCAGGCCTGTCTTTCCTCATCAGCCTCATCTTCTTCCACGGCCTGGCTGTTTGGCCAGCTTTCTTCTTTCTCTGGGGTTCTGGCAATAAGGTCCCTTTCAGTGACCAGATCCCGGTTTTGGTTGGCACCAGTGAGAGCAGGAGAGAGGCCAACAGGATCCTTACCAATGAGCAGTGACCCGGCAGCTCTGACCAGCTGTGGGGGGCAGGCGGTACATCACACCATGTTCCCCTGAAAGCATCTGTTCAAGGGAAATGAGTTTTTTTTTTTTTTAAAAATTAGGTTGTACATGATTTTTTAAAAGATGTATAACGTGATGATTTAATATATGCATACAGTGTGATTGCCACAAGTTCACTAACACATCTATCACCTCATAGTTACCATTTTGTGTCTTTTTTTGTGGTGAGAACACTTAAGATCCACTCTCTTAGCAATGTTCAAGTATACAATACAGTATTGTTAACTATAATCACCATGCTGTCATTGGATCTCTAGAACTTATTCATCTTAAAACTGAAAGTTTGTACCCCTTGACCAACATCTCCCCATTTCCTCCACCCCCAGCCCCCGGCAACCACCATTCTACTCTCTGGTTTATGAGTTCCATTTTTTTAGATTCCACATATAAGTGAGATCATACAGTATTTGTCTTTCTGTGTTTGGCTTATTTCACTTAGCATAATGTCCTTCAGCTTCATCCATAGTGCAAATGGCAGGATTTCCTTCTTTTTATGGCTGAATAATATTCCATTGTGTATGTATGTATATATATAAATATCACATTTATTACATTATATGTGATATATCACAAATATATCACATTTTCTTAATCTATTCATCTGTTGATGAACACTTAAGTTGTTTCCGTTATCTTGACTATTGTGAACAATGTTTCAGTGACCATGAGAGTGCTGATATCTCTTTGAGATACTGATTTCATTTCCTTTGGATATATACCAGAAGTGAGATTGCTGGATCATATGGTAGCTCTATTTTTAATTTTTTGAGGAACCTCCATACATTTTCTTGGGTTTAAATTATACTTTTGGAAGAGACCAATGAGGAAGAGAAGTTGCAAAAGGGTCTCAGGCAGCCTGGAGATGGCCGTGGTGGGGGGTTACTTGCTGATGACATGCTTTTCATTTATTTTTAGCCCCATCTGGTCCCTCCCTATACATTGTAGACACCTTCCCCCGTCCATGCTTGCCTTCTCCTGGTATGTCCCTCACTCCCACGTTACTTGGCTCTCTCCTTCTCTTTCAGGGCCCTGCTCAAACCAGACCTTTCCCAGGCCTTCCCTCAACCTCATCTCATCCCCAGGTCAAAGTCCTTGCTAGCCATTTGAAGCATCAGTTCTTCTCTTTCAAAGCACATATCACAATTTTATGGGTATTTGTCTCATCTTTGTTGATGGTCTGTCTCCTCCACTGGCCTGGAAGCCCTGGAGGGCAAGAACCCTGTGAGTCTTATTCACAGCTGTATCCCCAGGGTTGGTGTACATGACCTGGCACATAGAAGCTGCTCTTTTGTTGCAAGAATGAATGAATGAATGGACTTTTTGGTCTCTCCCTGGCCACCATCCCTTTCCTTCTCTGGCTACCCAGGTTCTGCTGTCCTAGAAAGATCAAGGGATGGCTCTGTCCCTCTTTGAAGTCCTTTAGCTCTTCCAGTCCTCCCTCCTGCTCACTTTTGAGGTTTGCTCATTTCCACAGACTTCACTTTTGGAACTTGGCATGGGCTGGCTGCCTGCTGCTGGGGGTTCAGGGCTGAACTTTTCCTGTGGGTGGGCTCACTTCAGACCAGACCAGAAGTTCCCTGAAGGCAGGGACTCTGTTTGGCACAGAGCCAGGTGAAAATGCTTTGCTGAATGTGGGAATGAATGGTCACGGATGGAAGATGAGTTGTTCCAACCTGCGGCTGACAGCTGAGCTCTAAGTCTTCAGAGGCATCCATAGCAAAGAGCCCCTGCTTCCAGGTTCCCCAGAAGAGGAATTCCTGCTCCCTATGGGCAGGCGTTATTATGGGTCCTGGACATAGCCTTATACAGTTTACAGTCCTGGGATGGGTGGGGGGAAATGGAGAAGACTGCAGCACTGAAGAGGCAGGAGGGGAGTGGACCTCAGAGGTAGCGAGGTGTAAAGGAACAGGCTGCTGGCATTTGGGCTGTAGATGGTTATCTGGTGGTGGCAGGGAGGTCCTCAGGCAGAACAGCCTCCTGGCAGGGTTTGTGTGGTCCTTCCCCCTCACTGCACCTCATCAATCGAGCAAGGCTCACCTTTCCAAAAGTGGCTGCTCTGTAGCCTCCAGCACCAGCCCCTGAGTGCATCCCCTAACCCTCCTCTGAACTAGGCCTGCCCTGGCCTGGGCTGCAGGGCCACCTCTGGCACTGGCTCACTGTGTGACCTTGGGTGAGTCAGGTCTCCTCTGTCAGCCTTCTTTGTTCTGAACCCTAACTTTCAGCTTAGACGTGTGTTTCCAGATGGGCAGGCTGAGTCCCCAGGAAGGGTTGGGGTTTGATGAGCTCCTTGGAAGGGATTCTTCCCTGCCACCTTCCTCGAAAGGGCTCCAAATCTCATTACTGGGTGAGGCACAGGGCAAGGAAATAGCTCCCAGTGGGATCCCCTCTACCAATCTCAGTTTCTTCCTCCTTACAATGGGGGTAACAGTGCCCCTGGGGCTGCAGGCTGTAGAGGGGGAGTCAGAAAGGTGGGTGGCCACCCTTGTGGCCAAGAGATTGTGATTGTGCTGAATTTTGCCAGCAACCTCAGGTCTTCCCCAGAATGTTCTCCGTGGAGACCAAGAACTCCGTGGCGGATTCCTGAGAACAGTTCTGCACCCATTCTGCACACGGAGAAGCCAGGTCTGCAGAAGGCGTGGGCAAGTGGCAGGTGACCTGAAACCTCTAGGCCCCTGGCCCCAGGCAGCCTGGTTCCTCAATGGAGTGTCCCCGCTCTGCCTGGGGTGTGGCCGCAGTGTCGTGGCTGCCCGGCAGGGTGCCCACTGCGGGAGCACAGCGGGCCTTTGTGCCAGGCGGGCACCACCCCCTGGCCGGCCCCTCCCCGCTCAGGGGACAGTCCTTACCTGCCGGCCTGGCCCGCTGCCGCCCAGCCAACAGCTCGGCGTGCTCCTTGTTCCTCGCTCTGCGTCCAGAGCTGCTCCCCGACGGCGCAGCGCAGGGGCCCCCGCACGACAGCCCAGCTGCCCGGACTTCGCGGGTCCCCTCCCCCGGGGCTGATCATTAACCCGGAGGTCGTATAAGGAGCAAGTGGCCCGGGGCGGGAGGGACGCATCGCCGCCGCCGCCATGGACAGTAGCACCTGGAGCCCCGCGACCGCCACCACCGCCGCGCCCCTCGCGTCCCACGAGCGCATCCGCAATGCGGCCGACATCTCTGTCATCGTCATCTACTTTGTGGTGGTGATGGCTGTCGGGCTGTGGGTATGTGGGGGCCCTGGAACGCGGGCTGAGGGGGCGAGAGCCACTGGGAGGACGAGAGGGGCGCACGGAGGAGCGACGGCCTCCGTGAGCTGCGAGGGGAGAGTGGGCTTAAGGGTCTATGGAGCGGAGTGGAAATGACTTGAAAGCGCTCGGGAGGAGTTCAGGGGGCACAGAGCGGAGGTGAGGGGCCGGCAAGCACGGATGAGCAGAAGTGAGAGGGGTGCCGAAGGGAGCCGCCCAGGAAGGCCCAAGGAGGATATCTCGGACCCAGGGGCAGAGAAGGAAGGTGGGAGACTGGAGAGGCTGGGAGAGGGTGTGAGGGGCAGGAGAGGACCAGCTTGGAGCTGCAGGGAGGGTCCCCCGGCTCGGGAGATGAGCCCTGAAGAGGTGACTACTGTCCTGCCTCTTTGTCATTCAGTGTTGGATGGAAAAGAAACAGTGTAGAATGAGAGAGACACGAGCCCCTGCCAGCTGCAGGTGCTGTGGGGCAGCCCAAGGTGAGGGCCCTGCTGGGTGTCCCCCTCCTGGGAATGCTGACCTGAAGCCTTGTGTCCTGGGATCACAGGGGCTGGAGTGAGTTAGAGTTGGGAAAGCTAGGTCACAGAGGAGGAGGAGGAAGACCAGAGCGTGGCCAGGTGCTGGGAAGAGGGAAATGCCTATGGCTCCCCTTTGGCGCTCTGGGGACACACCAAACCAGAGAAACTTGTTCTTGGCAGCCTGGAACTTGGAAATTTCACTTATGACAGACTCGGGCACACCCAGCAACTAGAAGAGATGTTTTAAATGAGCAGATATTCCAGCCCCTCTCAAAGGCTGTCATGGGGTGGTGGTGGCGGTGATAGGCCAGGAGGCTGCAGTGCCAGCAGGTGGTTATATTGAACTCTTTTGACTTAGAGGAGAGGAGAGTGGACGTTAACCCTTCCATGGCCACAGAGTTTTTTCAAGGATAAAAGGAAGTGTTCATTTTTTTTTTAAGGAATTGTAGAAACCAGATGTGATTGAAAGTTTCCTCAAGTGTCACAAGAGATTGGTGTCGCTGATTCTTTCGCAATACTCAGCTTCCCACATATAGTGGGGAGTGTCTAACTAGGAGCCAGGATTCTCAAGTTGAGTACCAGCTTTGACATGGTTCCAGCCATGTGACCTTGGGGGACCCCCCTCAGCCTCAATTTACTGAAGTGTGAAATAGGTACAATCTTGCCTATATTTATGACTCCCCAAGGTTGTTGTGAGCATGTGCAGAGATGAATCTTTATGGACTCTAGGAATCTTTTTCTATACCGTTATCATTTGCCCTGCAGGCTATGAGCCAGGCCCTGAATTATTTTTGTCCTTTTAAGTAAAATGGGCAAAGGTGGTCAGCTGGGTAGGACATCTTCACAAAAAGCTACGAGACAGAGAAGGCAGGAATGCTAGTGCCCATTTTACAGAAGAGGAAATTGAAGCCTCATGTGGTTGTGATTTGCCTAAGGTTGCAACACATGGATGGTTCCTGGAACTCAGGTCTCTGGACTATTCCACAGTACCGGGCATTTCTCACCTTGCCTGCCTTCCTCCCCCGACCTCACTCCTGCATATAAGTTCTGGAGCCAAGATGTGAATCCATCATTTGCAAGCTGTGCTGTACTGCCTGTTTCCCAGACAATCACTGATAATCTCCGTTCCCTTAACTGATCTCATTTTAGCCCTGCTGGTTATGGTGTTTACACTTTTCAAATATCTGTGAATCAGTATCACTTGTCCTGTTAAATGCTACTTAATGAGCCTGCTAGTATTTGTCTAGATTTAATCTTCCCCCATTAGTCAGTGCCTCTGGAGCCTGGTCATTGAACGTGCTGGATTTCTTCCAGTTTACATTCCTCTTTTTTCTATTGGAGCATCAAGAGTGTCTTGGTTCAGGGACAGGCATCCTGACTTCTGCATGATTTCTGGGCTGCACGGACAGAGCACTCCAGGCTCATTGTGCTTCCTCAGCTTAGAAAAGGCATCCACAGCCAATGTCCCTCTGTCACATCCTCATGTCTTCTAACATTACTTTGTCTATTTTATCCTCTTCCAATGCTGCCTCATCCAATTATATTTGGGCTTGAGCTTATAACTTCTTCTGTGTCTATTTCCATGTTTCTTTCACCACCTCTTGGTTTGTTTTTTGGGGGATTTTATATCCTTTTAGGCTGAATCTCTGACTTTATTCTTTCTGGAAGATTTCATTGAGCTAATCTGAAACCCCATATGTAAGGGGTTGTTAAACTCTGGCCATGGGCCAAATCTGGCCCACAGCCTATTTTTGTATGGCCCACAAGTTAAGAATGGTTTTATTCTTTTAACGGGTAGTAAAACCCAAAACAAAGTAAGAAGAGTATGCGACAGAGATTGTATATATCTCACGAAACCTAAAATTATTTACTATCTGGCCCTTTTTCTTTACAGAAAAAATTTACTCACCCCTGCCTTCTGTAATCATTTGCACTAATAGCATCATTGGATACCTGAGTAGCAATGGCCCCTGTGATAGCCCAACATCCCCATTTTATAGATGAGGATCAGAGAGGGTGACCAGAAGTCACTCAGATGCATCAGCAGCAGAGCTGGGACTAGAACCCAGGTCTCATGATGCCAAAGGCAATACTCTTTCCACTATCTTACCTTTCCTCCTCCCTAAGACATTATCCTTTCTGGAAATACCCTCTCCATGGTCTTTCCCACCCCCTGCATTGCTGTGACAGGGTCCTGGTGGTGCTCAATTCCTTCTTTCCTCACATATTTTCATAAAGTGAGGGCCTAAAGTTTATCAAGTTCAACCCTCTTCATCCTATACTTGAGTCTTTTCTTTACACCACTTGACAAGTTGTCAACAATCTTCATTTGAATACTTCCAACAGAAACTCTCCCCGGCGCATTTCCATCTCTGGACAGCTCTGGCAGTGAGGAAACTCTTCCTGGTACTGAGCTCAGATCTGATGTCGTGGAGCCTCTCCCATTGTGTATGGTGGTGCCTTATGCAGACCACGCAGAGCGAGTCTGTCCCCCTTTACGTATCAGAAGATGATAGGCCACACCTGAGTCTTCTCTTCTCAAGGCCCAACATCCCCAGTTTCTTAGGCTTCAAACAAAGGTCTGAAGTGCCTTCCTTTTGCTCAATATTTTTATTCCATTGAGGAAAAAAATGTGGGTCAGTAATTGTGCTTCTTTTGCCCCTGTGCCTTGCAATTGTGAAATCATTCTTTTCTAGTTGCAGAGTGGACAGGCAAATTTAATGCTATGGTTTACAAAGTGGGGTCTGGAACTTTTCTTTTTTCGAGCATCCCTTGCTTGCAGAGACAATGTCTTTCCATTTGTACGATGTGAACAGCGGGGAGGAAGGAGGCAGGGTATATGAGCTGGAATGCATGCCCCAGGAAGCACCTAATGAATGTTACTGACAGACTGCAGAATGTCTGTCTGGAGGGGTGTTGCTCATTTCCAGAAGGAGTGTTCAGGGTGGGATATGGGGGAGGAGTAGAGGCAGAGGGCACTGAGAAACGCATTTATCCTTTTTACTAAATGTGTGCCATGCATAAGGCATTACGCTAAGCATTATTAGGGAGGATTAAAAATTTGTAAAATTTTACCATAATCAAGCTAATTAACATATCTATCACCTCACATGGTTACAATTTTTTATTTTTATGATGAGAACACTTAAGATCTACTCTCTTAGCAAATTTAACTATACAATACGGTATTATGAACTAGTCACCATGCTGTAAGTTAGATCTCCAGATCTTATTCATGTTATAACTGAAACTTTGTACCTTTTGACCAACATCTATTTCCCTCACCCCCAGCCTCTGGCAATGAACGTGATGCAGTCTATATAGAAGCTGAAATATAATGATGTACACCTGAAATTTACACAATGTTATAAACCAATGTGACCTCAATAAAAAAAATTAAAAAATGAATATGTATTTCAAAATGTCACACTGTATACTTAAATATATAAAATTCTTATTTGTCAAATAAACCTCAATAAAGCTGGAAAAAATTTGTAATATAGTAATGCAAAGTAAAAAAATTGTAAGGGCTGTGAAGGGGGTATGGACCGAGTTCTCTCGATGTTCAAAGGAGAGAGGGATAATTTTGTTTGGGGAGGGAAGGAGGCCATCCAGGAGGAGGAGGTTTCCGAGGGAGAGTGTTAGGTGAGGTTTCGTGGGGAAGGTGGCATTTGAGGGGCCTTGAAGGATGGGTACGCAGGGTCTGGGCTTGCAGAGATGAGGGGATGAACATTCTGAAGAGGAAGAGGCCTGATGTAAACACATCTCTCCTCACTTTTTATCCACCCCCCAAATCATCCCTGAATTATCCAGCTTTTCGCTCTAGTCTCTGTCCTCACATTCTTCCTCTAAGCTCCTTGTTTCTGAGACCAACTTGGAAATGTTGTGTCTGGGCCCCAAACCCGCTTTTCCAGTCCCTCCAACCCTGCCTGGGGGCATCATCCTGCTCTCACTTCAGAATGACCTTCAGAACGGCCTTTCCCTGGCCAACTGCTGGAGCTTTAGTCCTTGGGACTTATTTCTGTTTCAGCCCCAGCTACCTTCCCTGCTCCTTGAGTCTGTTGGTCCTCTTGTTATTCCCTGAAAAATCACTACAGAGGCTCCAAGAATATGTTCTATGGGAGGGAGGACCCTGCCAGGAGTCCAGAAGGATCCTAGCCACACTCTCCCCGGCACTGCCTAGCACACAGGGGTGCTCAACAATCTGTGATTGTTTGGACGCATGAATGACCCTGCTTCCTAAAGGACTAAGCTCAGTACCTCTTTGCAGTCTGAGCACCCAGCAATGTGCTCTCTGTAGCACACATGTTTGCTGAATGAATGGCCAGTTTCTAAATGCCTGAAATGTCACCATCGGAGGTTAATTCCTTTGGACTAGTGATGCTCTTCAGCCTCAGGGGTCACCTATGAAAATGCAAACAACTCTGACAGGACTAAGTCATTATCAGCCATTAGCATTTTCAGGGAGATTAGCAAGCCTCAGCTAAGGGAAGGCTGTCGACACAGAGAAAGAGGAAGAGGGAAGGAGGCCAGGGACAGAGACACTGTCCCTGTTTTGTGGTGGAGGACTGGGCCTGGGCCTGGGCCTGAGCTGGACCAGAAATAAGCCGAAGGTTCAGAGGCAGCGTTCCAAGGGAGCTGTGAAAGGGGCTGGTTGTCATTTATTTGTATGTCCTTCTTCTCATAAACCTTCAGTGGCTCCCTACTGCCTATGGAATAAAGCCTCCACTTTTTAGCCTGGCACTTGAGGGTCTGCAGTCAGCCCCCACTTCTCACCACTCTCCCCATTTATACACCTCAGCCAGGTGGCCAGATAATACCGCTCACCATTCCCTCCCTCCCGACGCAGGTGCAGTGCCACCTCTGGGACATCACTCGTGCTGTTCACACAGTCTGAAATGTCCTTTCCTTCTTTTCTCCGATAATAAATATCACGCTTTCTTCAAGACTTGCTGAAATGCTCCCCACTCCGTGAAGCCTTTCCTGACACCCCAGTCAGAAAGAATCCTTTCCTTCCTCTGTTTTCATAATAATAATAATAATAATAATAATACCTCAGTATTCATAATATATTGAAAAGTAATGTTTCCATTAAGCTCCTACCTACATCCCCAGAGAGGAAAGTTTTGAATTGAGTTTCAATGTTCAGTCTTTTAGGTAATATTTGGTACCAATACAGTGCACTATAGCATTTTTCTTTCTTTTTGTTTTAGTAACAGCATTATTGAGATATAATTCACATACCATATGATGCTTTTAAAAAGTATGATATTTCACTAGACACCTTCGGTATGCTTGTAAAAAGGCATAAAAATTTCCACTTCCCCTTATTTACCAGACAAACAGATCCAGGCCAAGTGACTTATTCAAAGCCACACCTTAAGATCCTTGCAGAGCTAACACTAGGGCAAGCTGTTTAAACCGTCTGAGCCTCAGTCTCCTGTCTGTGAATGTAGGTCCCTGCCCACTTCATCTGAGTGTACTGGAGTTCTGGGGGAGTAAGGAATGTGGAAGTGTTTTAGAAAGTGAAGTGGGTAGAAGAAAGTGTGAGTATAGGGAGGTGGGAGGGTATATCCTGTTGGCTGACATGGTCACTCTGTTCTTGTTTTCTATTGAATTTTTGACCCTTCCTCCTCAGGCGATGTTTTCCACTAATCGTGGGACCGTTGGAGGCTTCTTCCTGGCAGGACGAAATATGGTGTGGTGGCCGGTAAGTTTTCTCTAAAATACTATTTGCTTAACTACGATATTCACTGTAGGAGGAGGCCATTTTCTTCCTGGCTTTGGGTGGTGGTGATTCTTCCTTCCTGCCTTAGATCCCTCGTGGTGGGTCTCCTGCTCACCAGGTCTCCTGGGCACCCTTAATCTCTTGTGGTAAGGGAATAGCCTTTAAATAAATAATGCTTGGAATCCTTCAAGGGATAAATAGGGGGAAAGACTACACAAGGCGGGCAGTGTGGAGAAGCAAAAAAAGCCACACAGACGGAGGTGATCTGGGCAAACTTGAGCTTCTACTTCAGTATCTATAAAATGAGGATGGCAATATTTACTTTGCAGGAGTGTTATGAGAAGTAGAGACTTCTTATGGGTGGAAACTCAATAAGTAGTAGCTCTTTTGCTATCTTTTTGCTACTTTGAGCCCCATGGAAGAGAGACTTTATCTGTCCTACCTCAGGAACCTAATGCAGTGCCTGACACACAGGAGGCCCTCAATAAATACCTGTAGAATGGATGGAGGAGAAGGCCCCCACTATTTCCTATTACAGTTTTCCTCATCTCTTGGTGGATTTTGTATTTTGTATATTTGAGAGGTGTTTCCCTGACCCTTGTACATGGGCAGCACTATTCCAATCAAAGGACATGTGCATGGGTGGACGAGAACCTGGGAGGTCTCTTCCATCCTAACAGCAGAAGGCTCTGGCTAGTTTATCAGTTCGGTTCAATGACCATTTCGATTCAGAGTTCTCACCAAAACGACTGGTTGACCAAACTGGCCAAATTATGCGAGCCCTTGGGCTTAAGATACAAGCAACACTGGCTGGTGAAAGAGGGTGATAATGAAGCGTACATTACAATGAGATTGACAGCTATGGGTTGACTGGAGGAAGCAAGAAAGTAAAGACTGTCCCTGTCATATACATAGCAGAGGGAGAAGTTACGAGGAAATCACGCAGTTGGCCTTAGATCAGCTATTTTGGGATGGATTTTAAGAACTGGCATCTTCACAGTTGCTTGGGTTATCCCTGAAGTCATTTCTGCTTTATCCTTAAGGTGGCCAAGAATACTGGGCAGATGCTGGTTTCTGTAGTGGATCCCTCATGGTGATCTCTCCTGACACATTTTCTCTTCTCATGCTTTGGATTTTGGTGCTTTTAAGCTAGTGTCAAATAGGCAGCTCTGATCACAAAGTTCAAGACAAGTCTGGGGTGGTCCCTCTAAAACTGTACTGTCCAATATGGTAGCCACTAATCACATTGGCTATTTACATTGAAATTAAAATTAGATAAAATTAAAAATTTCTTTCCTTAGTCACACTAGCCATATTTCAAGTGCTTAATAGCTACATGTGGATAGTGGCTACCATATTGAACAGTGCAAGTCCAGAACATTTCCATCATTGTAGAAAGTTCTATTGGGCAGTGCTGCTGTACAGATTTCAGAGCCAAGTCTGACATGAAATCCAGTGGATTTGAGATTTGCTAAATTGAAGAACTGAATAGGACCTTGAAGTTTACTTTAATTATTTTGAAGACAGTGCACTCTCCACCCCATCTAATGCTTCAGTGTCCCCTACGGTAAACCTGCCAAGTGCTCATCCAGCCTCAGGTTGCATCCAGCCCCGTAGTCTCCCTCCCTGCCCCCACTGCTATGATGAGAAACTCATATCCCTTCATGTAAAATTTCTAGGGCTGATTTATTGGGGGGTAAGATCTCAGCTTCCAATCTCTAGGTTGTGGAGAAACCAACAAGAGGGCGAGGCATGGGGCAGAACCACCTTTAGGAGATATGCATTTTGGGCTAGGCCTGGGAGCACATCACGTCTTAACCAGCGATAATATCTTTCTTCCTGATGGCACCCAGGTCTGAGTCTGGGCTGAGAGTTGGTTGTTGAGAGGAATTAGCCCCACCCAAAGCAGGTAGGATTCAATGGTTCGTGTGGGGTTTCCTGTGAGTACTCTTTTTCTTACTCATGTCTCAGTGTTGGATTATTCTAACCAACAGAGAAACATGGCATCGTTCTTTTGTGCAGGTCACTGCTTCCTTATGAGGCTGAAACTCAACTTTTCTTCCTCCGATAGTTTCCATCTAAGGCTTCATGAGATTACATTAATGATTTCTAAACCTGCCCATGTGTCAGAATCACTGGGTGTACTTTCTGAAAATACAAATTCCTAGGCCTCACTCCAGACCTACTAAATGAAAAAACCTTAGAAGAGTGTCCCAGGAGTCTGCAATTTTTAAAAAAGCTTCCCAAATGCTTTTGATGATCAGGCAGGTTTGATAATCACTGGTTTGGGTAGACTCTTATCTATCTGGTCAGATTTATTGAAAACATCACCATCGGTTAGGGATACTGAGAAGGGGGATTCTTGAATGGGGAAGCAGCGACCTCTAGGTCTCTCCTAACTCTGAGAATGCTCTAATTCTAGAAAATTCTATAGTAGAATGAGCATGGGCTTTGAAGTCAGCATATCTGAACTGCCACATTTATTAGTTGTTTGACTTCGGGCAAGTCACTGAACTTCCCTGAGCTTCAATTTTTACCTCTATAAAAAAGGATAATAATACCTGCTTTGGAGGGTTCTTGCCAGTATTAAACGAGATAATGGATGTATAGCACTTGGCACGGTGCTTGGCTAGTGCTCAATAAATGGGAACGTTGAGAAATGGTGGGAAGGGGAGTGCCCAGTAGTGTAGTGGTTAAGTTCGCGTGCTCTGCTTCGATGGCCTGGAGTTCGTGGGTTTGGATCCTGGGCACAGACCTATGCACCGTTCGTCAGGCCATGCTGTGGTGGCATCCCATATGCCAAACGTAGAGGAAGATTGGCATGGATGTTAGCTAAGGGCCACTCTTCCTCACCAAAAAAAAAAAAAAAAAAGAAAGAAATGGTAGGAAGGTCAGGAGTGCCAAGGAACCCTCCTATTGGCATCTGTCTGGTACATAGCACTTAGTCATGCCCAGTAAATGGAAGCTACCATTTATGTGATGCTGTTGCTGCTGCTTCACTTAAATTTAATGTTCAGATTGACTGTGTGGATAAATGAACATGATTTATATGCATATTTATTTACACTCTGTAAATTTATTTATATTCTGTAAATCACCTGGCTAAACATTGACCACATTTAACATCTCTGAAGTTGGCTTTAGTGTTATAATCAATCAGTGGCTTGCCATGGTTTAAATGGCAGTGTTTTTTCTTTCTTTGTGCTTCATGGTACATCTTACGATAGTTGGTGTGTTAGATTCAGTAAAGTATGGTTACATTCTAAAGTAGTGGTTTTTGAAAATGTGTTCACTACAACCCTTATGTGCTGCAGAAATGCCTCAGGGGCTGCCTTCCCCCACCTTCTCAGCAACTTGACATTTATTTATTTTATATAAGGGGAATCTGCTAAGATTGTGTTTGAGAACAAGATTCTGCTGACTTACAAAGTTTAAAAACTGCTCATTTAGAAGAAAAATAGGCATGATGATTTCCATTCTAAAATTTAAAATGGTTTTAAAACACTACTGCAATACACACTTGAAAGAAAGAGTTGAAGGAAAACACAGCATGCAAGAAAATGCAAATCTTGGTACTTTCCAAAAACTGAAAAATAGTTTAAACTATATCAAACTTATATTTCTAAATTTCCCTTTGCGTTAAATACAAAGTCAGTTCAAGCCTGTCTGTCAGCCTAGAAGTTCCTAACTGGAGTCTCAGTTCTCAAATGTGCTGGCCCAAAGAGAACACCACAGGGTCACAGGCTCTTCAGAGCTGACGTTTCTCTCAGCCTGTTGACTGCAGCAGAAACCCTCCAGTGGGACACTTGACCCCCTCCATCTGCCTTTAGCCCCATCGCTTTGTGCTGTAGGAGGAGCAAGCAGCCAGAGAGGCTTTGGGAAGACAGTCCTAGGGGATACGAGGAGGGGGGGACCTGTGTTGACCTTGGATTGACACACCCGAGGCCAGGAGGGCTTGGTTAGTCACCCACAAGAAATCAGGGGGAAATCAGAGCTTGTCAAGTCTAAAAGGAGATTGGACAAAGGAGAGGCCAGTTAAGGGCATTCCTGGGAGCTTTGGGGACTTTGATAGGAGCAGTTGTGACCTGTAACAGGTGAAGATCCAGGACGTCTGGAAAAAGACCCCTTTCCTAAAAAGTTAATGAGGCCAAGAGAGAGAAATAGTTTGTGCCTTGGCCTGGAGAGAGAAGTGAGGGACAATTGGAGAGGAGGAGCCAGGACTCCAAGGCTGGGCTACAAGAGTAGTCAGCTTACACAGGGATCCAGGAGGGAGGTCCCCAGAAGCCTGAGTCATGCGTGAGGCAAGCCAAGCCAACTGAGTAACAGGAAACCATGAAGCTATACCTTTTCTGACTGTGGGCTGGTTGGAGGGCCAAGATTCCCCTTTTTTATGGCACTTTTAATAAACAGCTGCCTATGAGGTGTGTTGTAATGATTATTTGGGGATATGGGAGATATGAAAGCAGGAATGTGAGGTTTGAGGGGGAAATCCCCCGCTCCTTGGCTAATGGTAGCAGAAATTACTCAGAGATCCCAGGTACATAGCCCAGTGGAGGACTCTTGTTTTGGAGTAGAGTTTGGTCACACCTGCCAGAGCTAGCTCCATGGGAGCAGCAGGGTACAATTGTGCTAAGCCAACCCTTCCACAGCCCCATGCAATGCAGAAGTAAGCATTCCAATAGGAGTGGGAACTGGAGACCTCTCAAGGAACCTAAGGACTTGGCTTATCTCAGCTTTTTTTTTTTTTTTTAAAGATTTTATTTATTTATTTTTCCCCCAAAGCCCCAGTACATAGTTGTCTGTCATAGCTGCACATCCTTCTAGTTGCTGTATGTGGGACGCGGCCTCAGCATGGCTGGAGGAGTGGTGCCTCGGTGCGCACCCGGGATCTGAACCCGGGCCGCCGGCAGCGGAGCGCACGCACTTAACCGCTAAGCCACGGGGCCGGCCCTTATCCCAGCTTTGTGACATTGGGCAAATCATTAACCTCTCTGAGCCTCAGAGAGTCTCCTCTTTTGTAAGATTCCACACCACAGAGGAAGGAACAAGCAGGAGGAAATGGGTGTGGGCATGCCAGCCAGTCCATCGCCAGTGAGGGTCTTGAAAATGGAACGGCTGTGTGTCTCTCAATAACCATAGTTTCTTTCCTTTCCCTGTTATTAGAGAATCATCAGAGAAGAGTATAGCACAGTGGTTTAGGGCAAAGGTTGACAAACTTTCTCTGTAAAGGGCCAGATAATAAATATTTTTGGCTTCACAGGCTATCTGATCTCTGTCACAACTACTCAACTCTTGTTGTCGCATGAAATCAGCCATGGAGGATACATAAATGGAGGGGTGTGGCTGTGTTCCAGTAAAACTTTATTTACAAAAACAGGCAGAGGGTCAGATTTGGCCTGTAGGCCCTAGTTTGTTGACACCTTGTTTAGGCCTGCTCTAGAGTCAGGCTGCTTGGGTTCGAATCCAGCCTCTGCCCCTTCCTATCTGTGTAACTCCGTTTGAGTTACTAACATCTCTATGCCTTACATTTGCTATCTCTATAATGGGGATAACAGTACCTCTCGAGGTTGTTGTGAGGATGCACACACAGTCTCAGAACGGTGCCTGGCACACAGTAAACTCTCCAGTTTAGTTCTTATTCTCCTTTTTTCTTTTTTTTTTTTTTTTAAAGATTTTTTTTTTATTTATTTTATTTTTTCCCCCCAAAGCCGCAGTGGATAGTTGTATGTCGTAGCTGCACATCCTTCTAGTTGCTGTATGCGGGACTCGGCCTCAGGATGAACGGAGAAGTGGTGCCTCGATGCGCACCCGGGATCCGAACCCGGGCCACCAGCATCGCAGCGCGCGCACTTAACCACCAAGCCACAGGGCCGGCCTTATTCTCCTTTTTTCAACTGGAATCTTTTGAAGGACCATCACATCACTGATTGGATTGAATCTTCAGCGATCCAGCAAGAATGGTGATTAACCCCATGGGTTGCCCATGTTCACACAAGATAACAACAGAGCTCTCTGTTCTTCTGGTATTTCAGGTCTCTTTCTCCTTATCATTTGAGATGGAAATTTATGAGATCAATAGAAATAGTCTAAAAGTTTATCTGAAAACCAAGAAATTCTTTCATTTAGGGCTGACTAGAGACCCTGATAGAAGTTTTTCCTGAGGAAAGAGGACAGCTTCTCATACTTCTTGAACTCTCTTGAGTAAAATGTTCTGATTTTATCTTTAAGTCTCTAAAACCTAACGATCAAATCAGAGTTCAACCATTTAGGATGCTACCAGAGTGGCCAATGGGAGGCCTGGAAGAGGCTGGTAGGCCTAAGACCTAGGTGGGAACTCATGAATGAGAGAGGAAGAACGTGAACTGGGTGAATGGACACAGGAGAGGCCGAGAGCTCACCAAGGGAGCAAAGCTCAGAAAGAAATGAGATGGAAGATGGACAAATACTTGGCCTTCATAAGCCTGGGTGGAAGTGACCACCAAGTCTAGTTGGCTGTCTCTTCCTGCTCTGATTGCTTTCCACCCGCATGTAGCTATCTGTGCTTTCATTTATCCCAGTGTCCAATGATAAGAGCTGAGTCTGTATTTTTCTTAATCTTTTTCTTTATCTCTTCTAACACCTAGATGCAAGGGCCTTGCATCTAGAAGGCACTTGACAAATATGTGCAAAATTAAAGAAATGGGAGAGATGAGAGGGACGTGTTCCCAGACTCTCATGCTGAACCCCCTGTTGATGTCACCTGGGACCTCAGTCTGTTATTCTGCAGTGGCCACACAGTGTAGGCAGTGGTAAGAATTCAGGTGGTTAGGAGGCTGCTGGGTCTGAGTCAAAGCCGGCCTCCAGCAGCGCTCCACATTTCTGTTCCTATGTACAGAGAAAATTTATTTTCTTTAGGTTTCTTTTTTAGGCTCATGGTAGTAAAATTGGAAAAGCGAGCCTAGCCCCAATCAGAGTGCCCAACTTCAGCCCACATGGGACCCCTTGGTAAAGTCTGGTATGGCCTTGCTTCCTCACTAACTCAAACATTTGGTTTTTCTCAGTTTGAGTCAAGATTTTGCAAAACTTGTCAGTTCCCTTAGATATGTATCTCCTTTCTGGTGAGTTTTTTGCTTAGTATGCCAGTTGCTGCCTTGCTCTTAAAGGACCTGTTCCCTCTCTTCTCCTCCCTTTCCTCTTCCTTCCTCCTCCTGTTTCTTCTCTCCTCCTTCTCCTCCTCTTTCTCCTCTCTGCTCTCCTCCCCTCTCCCTCTCCCCCTCATCCTTCTCTCTCTTTCTTTTTGGTGGGGCCATTTCCCTCCCATTCTTCATGGCTTAGTCTCCTCTGAGGAGTTTCTCTGATTAATGCACAGCCACTCACCACCCCATTCGTGTATTCTGTGTGTTCCTAGGCATCAGTGGACTGGTATGTAGCCAAGTTCCTATCATCTAGCTCGTACCTAAGCTCCTGCCTGCTCCTTTCCCTCTGGCTTTCTTCCCAGTATTTTCTAACACATTAGCACTTCCGCAGACACAGAAAGGACAAAGTAAATTATAGTCAATATTTCTGGTTGGTTGAAGTCAGAAGAGTGCTGAAACAGTCGATTAAGATGAAATCTTTGGATTATGCATGTTAGAAATCTTTCTAGGCCTTCCCTGTCCATTGGCATGGCACAATTTAAGTCAGCTGCAGCTATATGTATCTCTTTGGGTGAACTTTATATTAGGGAGATGTTTTAGAATTGGGATTAAGAGCATGGACTCTGGGGGCCGGCCCGGTGGCACAGCAGTTAAGTGCGTGTGCTCTGCTTTGGCGGCCCGGGGTTCGCAGGTTTAGGTCTCAGGAGCGCACTGACGCACCACTTGTCAAGACATGCTGTGGCGGCGTCCTATATAAAGTAGAGGAAGATGGGCATGGATGTTAGTCCAGGGCCAATCTTTCTCAGCAAAAAATGAGGAGGATTGGCATCGGATGTTAGCTCAGGGCTGATCTTGCTCACAAAAAAAAAAAAGAAAAAAAGGAGCATGGACTCTGGAGCCAGGCTGCCATGGTTTGAACCCCAGCTCCACCCATTCCTAGCTTTGTGGCCTTGGGTGAGTTACTTAACCTCTCTGTGCCTCAGTTTCCTCAACTGCAAAATAGAGATCATAGTACCTACCTCATAGAGTTGTTTTGAGGATTAAATTAGTTAATACATGTAAATCTCTTAGAACAGTATATAGTTGGTACCACCCAAGTTGACTATTCTTACCATCATCATCATCATTATCGTATCTCATCTCTAGATCCTCCTCTTTAAATTGTGAATTCAATCATTTATCCACTTATGCATTGCTGTTCTTTCATTCTGCATCTACATGTTTGTGACCTACTAAGTGCCACATTCTGTGTTAGGTGCTGGTATATATTTGTGTGTGTGTGTGTGCGTGGCACACATAGTCTTATAAAATATATCTAAGATTACAAATATTATGTTTGTGTAAGTGTTAAGCAGGAAATGTATTTGAGTCAAGGGTGGGAGGGAAGGAGAGGGATCTGTCTTAACCTACCTAAGAGGGTCAGGGAAAGGCCTTTCTGAGGATTGGGCATTTAGATTGAGACCCGAAGGACCAGAAGGAGGCAGCCACATGAAGACTGGGGGAAGAGCAATCCAACAAGCAGAAGGAACAGAATGGTCAAAGGCCTGAGGTAGGGAGGAGCTTGAGGTACTTGAGGAACTGAAAGGGGGCCAGTGTAGGGGAGAGATCGTGGATATTGATCAGGGCCTTTGGGTAAGGGCCCTGAGTTATTGCTGATCCCAAGGACAAGCCCATCTGAATTGGTGGGAGGGTTGGCCTCCAGCCTTCTTGACCTATAAATGCCAACAGAAGACATCACCTGCCTTTTGTGCCAACAACCTGTGGGAAAATAGCACCTTTGGCAGTTATTTCCTGATTTCCTGCCCTTTTGACTCTTGGGGCAAGGAGAGACGTCTGTGAAGATAATGAATGAAAGGCACCTATTGTCTGTGGAGGAAGTGAGCTGATATAGAGTAAACAGAGATTATGATGACTCTGGAGCAAGGCCTGTGTCTAAATATTTACCAGAGTCTCAGAAATAAAATATTCTGAATATATGAGCCCCACCTTTTCTTCTGTCCCAGTCCAGGAAGTGTGATATCTGAGAGATGGGAAGTGTCAAAGATTAAACCTTTCCAAACTTCCCCTATGAAAAGATAATTTATGAAGGGAATCAAGATGCTAATTCGGGTTAAAGACCGGTTCCCCAGAGGATGAGGGAGGAATCTGAAATACAAGTGTGATGCAGATGTGAACATGCTGTTGGTGAATTTACTGTGAGATGAGGAGGGGGCTCTGACCCCACTGTGCCCCTTCAGGAAGGTTCAGGGAAGTGTGGTGCTGTGGCTTCCCTTTCTGTCCCTTGGATGTCAGTCACGTTTGGCTGTGGGGCCTCAGGCAAATCACATCACATCTGGTCCTCAGTCTTCTCACCTGTAAAATGATGAGAATAAAACCTAACTCACAGACTGTTGTGAGCACGAAATAAGATAAAGTGAATGAAGTGCCTGGCCCCACACTTGGCCTTTTTAAAAGAGGCACTGTAAAAATTAGTCATCCTCTCTCCCTTTCTTATTCTCCCCAGATGGGGCTCTCAAAGTGTGGTGCCCACACCAGCAGCATCAGTAAGATAGGGGGTCTTGTAGAAATGCAAAATTTCCAGCCCCAATCCAGATCTATTGTATCAGAAACTCCAAGGGATAGGGCTCAGCAATCTGGGGTTTAACAAGCCCTCCAGGTGATTCTGATTAGGGTGGACCAATTTAGCAAATAAAACTACAGCATGGCCAGTTAAATCTGAATTTTAGACAAACAGTGAACACTTTTTTAGTATCAGTACGTCTCATGCAATATTGGGATATACTTTTACTAAAAATGTATTTATTTATCTGAAATTCAGATTTAATTGGGTGTTCTGTATTTTACCTCAAGATTCTGATACCTGCTAAAGTTGGAGAACCACTGTGTGAGGATATCTCAAGGGAGGCATGTAGCACAGAGAAGGAGCGGAGAGGAGGCCCTGGGATATCCTGGTGTCATTCCTTAAAGCGAAGACTGAAGCTGGGAGCAGAAAGCCACCTCCAGAGCTCTGGACATTCTGGGTATTATGTGGTCCGTTAACAAAGAAAGTGGTTTCCTGAAACACATTTTCTCTTTGAGCTGTGAAGATCTTGCTCCCTCCGAGAGAAAACGACCACTCTGTCTCTTTCCTTTCGGGCACTCCATATAAACACGGGCTGTGTGAAAGCATCATCAATATTTCTTCAGAATAGCATGCCTTTGTGGGGCAAAACTTTCTTAGAGGTTTCTCACACTTGTCACCTCACTTAGCCCTTGTGAGGTAGGCAAAGACGGACTCTTTGGTTTATGGTGGAGGAAACTGGGTCTCAAGGCAGTCAAGTGACTGGCTCAAAGTCATGTAATTTACTCTGGCAGAGCCAAGATCAGAACCAGGTTGGAAGGCTCCCAGTGTGCTTAGAAGGAAGAGAAGAGAGTGAGGTCCACACCATTTACTTATGCTTTCAAATGTGATGATTGATACGGAGTACCTTTTTCAAATCCGTGTCTGCTTCTGGGAGTGAAGCTAGGAAAACACACACAGCCGTCGTCTGTTGCCTTACACAATTTTTGACTCCTGGGTTGGTGGTGCTCAGTGTACACATGCTATCTTATTTCCTAAGGGTGTGAAAGTCAAGATAAAATTAGTATGTAAACTTGAATCACTTTCTTTCTCTGGACTATAATTTTGTTTTCATTTGAAAGTGACAAGGTCGACCATAATCATTTCCCAGGTAATTCCAGCTCTAACATCAGATGACTGGGCTAAGATGTCTATTTTCTATTTCCTATCACACAAAACATAATTTTTAGTTAGCATTCAATGACATTTTTGTCTTTTTCTACATCTCCCGACAATAAATGCATAACTTCCCTGCATGTTTTGTTCTCAGGTCTGAGGCTCTGCAAGTGAATCTGAGGCACCTCTGGAATTGTTGCCCTTTACTGTTAAAGGTTTTAAAGAATTGTGTTCTGATTATAAAATTGCACAGATTGTGGAAAAATTAGAAACGTATAAAAAATACAAAAACACACTGATTGATTTCTCTTCCAAAAATAACCACTGGTAAATTTGGATATAGATATATATATACAATATATATACATACATATAAAATTTTGGGGAATCATATGATATACAAGATTGTATGTTATTTTTTTGTTTGACATTTTATTACGGTCATCTCCCCATGTCATAACAAACTCTTCAAAGATATAATGTTTTGTGCGTGTGTGTGTGAGGAAGATTAGCCTTGAGCTAACCTCTGTTGCCAATCCTCCTCTTTTTTTGCTGAGGAAGATTGGCCCTGGGCTAACATCTGTGCCCATCTTCCTCTATTTTATATGGGACGCCTACCACAGCATGGCTTGATAAGTGGTGCGTAGGTCTGTGCCCAGGATCCAAACCTGCGAACCCTGGGCTGCCAAAGCAGAGTGTGTGAACCCAACCACTACGCCACTAGGCCGGCCCCAAAGTTATAATTTTAATGGCTGTATAATATTCTATCTTAAGTGTGTACCTTAATTTAGTCAGTCATTTTCTTATTGTTGGGCATTTATGTTATTTCCAACTTTCCTATATTGTAAGTAACATGGCAATGAACATAGTAATGAAATCCTTGTATATAAATCTTTGTCTTCTTCTCTGATAATTTGCTTAAGATAGAGTCCTAAAAGTAGGGTTGTATGGTGGGAGGAGATGAGATTTTTATATGTACCAACAAACAGCTTTCCAGAATTTCTATTCTATCAGAAATATATGGGAGAACCTATTTACTTGCCAACACCAAGTATTATCACTTAAAAAATTTTGCCTACATGGTGGACTAACCCACAAAGTCCTAACCCCCTTGAGGTCTTGTTCTTACTAACAGTGAGGTCGCCATATTGACATATCAGAGCAGTTTACCCACAAAGTCCTTTCCCCCTTGAGGTCTTGTTCTTACCAACACTGAGGTCACCATATTGACATATCAGAGCAGTTCATAGTTTCTAGTGTGCTCCATTGTTCTTATGGGTCCCTTCTGGGCCTGGCAAGCCAGGTTTATTGCCTCTTCCTTAGGAAAGAGTGGTCCTTGGTGGGTCCCCGTGAAGAGTCCTGACTCCATGCAGCCAGCAGGAACAAATGCATCTCTAAGGCATTAGGTCACCATGGTTCCTGTTGTTTCTCCAAGAGGAGAAGCCAAGGATTTGGTATCACTCACTCACTCAGCAGACTTTTTTTTTTTTTAATTGATGTTTTAATGGTTTCTAACATTGTGAAATTTTTGGGTTGTACATTTTTGTTTGTCCATCACCATATATATGACTCCCTTCACCCCTTGTGCCCACCCCCACTGCCCCTGGTAACCACAGTCCAGTTTTCTCTGTCCATGTGTTGGTTTATATTCCACATATGAGTGAGATCATACAGTGTTTGTCTTTCTCTTTCTGGCTTATTTCACTTAACATAATACGCTCCAGGCCCATCCATGTTGTTGCAAATGGGACGATTTTGTATTTTTTTATGGCTGAGTAGTATTCCATTGTATATATATACCACATTTTCTTAATCCAATCGTCAGTCGAGGGACACTTAGGTTGCCTCCACTTCTTGGCTATGGTGAATAATGCTGCAACGAACATAGGGGTGCATAAGCCTATTTGGATTGTTGATTTCAGGTTCGTTGGATAGATTCCCAGTAGTGGGATGGCTGGATCATAGGGCATCTCTATTTTTATTTATTTTTTATTTTTTTTTTTTTAATTTTTTGTTTATTGCAGTAACATTGGTTTATAACATTGTAAAAATTTCAGGTGTACATCATTGTACTTCTATTTCTGCATAGATTACATCATGTTCACCACCAAAATACTAATTACAACCCATCACCACACACATGTACCCAATTATCCCTTTCACCCTCCTCCCTCCCCCCTTCCCCTCTGGTAACCACCAATCCAATCTCTGTCCCTATGTGTTTGTTTATTGTTGTTATTATCTACTACTTAATGAAGGAAATCATACGGTATTTGACCTTCTCCCTCTGACTTATTTCACTTTGCATCTGGCATCTCTATTTTTAATTCTTTGAGGAATCTCCATACCGTTTTCCATAGAGGCTGCACCAATTTGCATTCCCACCAGCTGTGTATGAGGGTTCCTGTTTCTCCACATCCTCTCCAACATTTGTTGTTTTTTGTCTTGGTGATTATAGCCATTCTAACGGGCGTGAGGTGGTATCTTAGTGTTGTTTTGATTTGCATTTCCCTGATGATTAGTGACGTTGAGCATCTTTTCATGTGCCTATTGGCCATCTGTATATCTTCCTTGGAGAAGTGTCTCTTCATTTCCTCTACTCAGCAGACTTTTATTGTGTGCTTGCCACGTGCAAGGAAAGTCCTGTGCTAAGTGGAATCAGAAATGCTCTTTGAGGGCTAGAAGATATCTGGGGGACAATACTTGTGCCAGAAACAGTTACCAGCGTGGGGCGTGACATGCACCAGGAGAGTGCAACAGACGACATGGGTAAGACATCATAGGAGGAAGAGTTCAGCTCTGGATGGTGTCAGTGGACAGATGGGACTGGCTTTCTTTTGAGGACTGAGGCATTGATTTTGTAGGCAGAACTTGATGGATAGGGAGTTCCAAGCAGAGGGAAATGGCATAATTAAAAGCAGGAGGCAGGAAAGCCAGAGCATATCTAAAAGACTGAGTCGGTGTGGTTTAGCCAGAGCATAGGGCACCTGAAAGGACTTGGAGGGACTGCTGGGTGTGGAGGAGGAGGAGGGGGCTGGATTGCAGAGACCCTTGAGGGCCTATAATTCTTCTTCCCAGTTTCTTGCTATGGCAGAGGAGTCCTCCAGTCATCAGTATTTGTTGCCTCTGCTGGTTGAGGTCACCCTCTGGGAACCCTTATAACCCCATCTCTTGAGGAGACAAATTGTTTGTGGAAGGATTTCCCACAAGGTCTTTGAGTGGCTTCTGTGGATTTCCATTTGAAATGTCTCAATCACTTTGCTATGGCGTGAGGGTATTCTGGAAGTCTTTATTCCACTGAGCCCACCAGTTCTGGGGATTTGCCGGTGAGATTGGTCAAAACTTCTTGCAGTCCACGTGCTACATGTTGGCATGTGGTTGAAGCGACGGTGCCTCCTACTCGGTAGCAGAAGTGCTATCATAACAGATGTTTAAAACTCGAGGGATTAAGTAAGGGATTTTGGAGAGATAGTCTCTTTCACTCCAAACTTTTTGTCCTCCACATCTCAGCATCCCAATTTTGTAGATAGTCACTACGCTCCTGTTCATGAGGAGAGGTCAAAACAAGTTTAAGGAGGAAGCAGTGACTTTTGATATGGTCTAGGGCAGGCTTCTCAAACTTTATTGTGCATAAGAATCACCTGGAGAGCTTATTACTCTGATTCAGTAGGTCTGGGGTGGGGACCAAAGATTTGCATTTCTCGCAAGCTCCCAGGTGAAGCTGATGCTCTTGGCTTACAGAACATTCTGTGAATAGCATTGGATCAGGGATCCCATTTCTAGGGCCAAGTTAAGGACTGATGGAGTAGTCATTAAGTAGACTAATGTCCGCCTTTTGTTCGAGCGATAGATCCCATCCTTGCTAGCTTCTGACTTCTGACATTAATAGTTAGTAGGAAGAAATGAATTTGGCCAAATGTTTTCATTTATGATTTAAGTAGTTTTCCCTTTAGAGAAGGCTCATGGGAAAACAGCAAATTTGTGCCAAACCCTGGAAGAATTGAAGTAAAAAAAATTTAAGTGATAGAGCCACTGTATTGTTAAGGCAATCCAAATTGGTATTATCAGAAATCTAAATTGCAATGAGAAGAAATCTGTTCTTGTTAAATGGTCCAAATAAGTTAAAGGCACATTCTCTTGCAGTGACAGGAATTAGAGGGACTGGCTTAGTTCTCACCACTGCCAAGGACTCATAGATGAGTGGCAGGTTTAAAAGAGGATTTGAAGCCACATGATGTTAAAACCAGATGGGAAGTCAAGAAGGGCAGCCTGCTTCGCTCTGGACAGCCCATGTCTGGAGTGGTCCATTCAGGTCTGAGGTCTACTGGACGACATAGGTGGGTTTTAGGGCAGCAGAGAGCAGAAAGGATGGTGAGATTCAAGTCCATGGCCAGTGAGAAGCAGACACTTGAGAAGAGGAAGTTTAGCCTAGAGAAGATCTGTGGGTGGACACAGCCCCTGTCCTCAGATATTGGAAGGGCTGGCTTGCGGCAGAGAGATTTGACTTGTTCTGTATCACTCCAGAGGGCAGAAGTAGGACCAGTGGGGAGATTTCAGCTCAAGGTAAAGAAGGACTTTGTAACCATTAGAGTTGTTTCATTACGGATTCAGCTGCCTTGTAAAGTGGGTAGTTCTCTGTCACTAGAGGTATACATACGGAAGCTAACCATCACTTGGGGCATGTTGTAGAGGGGATTCAAGCTGTGACACCTATGGGTCCATCCAACTCTGGAGGATTCTATGATTCTATAATTTCTCCATATGTTTCCCTTCCTGCTAACTTTCTAGGATAGGAAATTTAGGTGGTAAAATTTGTTTGTGAATTCCCTGAAGTCAAAGGAATACATAATCTTTTTGCCTTTTGTGATGTGACATTATGTTATTTCCCCAGTTACCATGCTATCAAATCTGTTGGGTTTGGTCAGACCAAACTGTGCAAGGCTCATCTTGCACAGTGACAGCAAAACTACCCAAATACTTGTCATGCTTCTTGAGCCCCATAAGGTGATGAGGAAGGTTTGGAAAGAAGTTAGTCAGAAGCAAGGTCAAGCTGGGGGAAATTTTAGATAAAGTCTAAATCCTGAACTCAGAAGGAATGTGGGAGGAAAATACAAGAAGGCCATGATGATTCATGTCACTGAGTCACTCCCTAGATGGGGCATGATTCCCACATGGGTATGAATGTGGGTGAGGAGGGGACAGAGAGAGTGTTTGGGAAATCAGAGTGATGAAAGCATTGTTAATGAGCTTCAGGGAGAGGAAGGGCAGTGTAGGTAATAAAGCAATGGTGTCTATATTAGCCTGCTTGGGCTGCCATAACAAAATACTATAGACTGGGTGGCTTAAACAACAGAAATTAATTTTCTCACAGTTCTTGAGGCTAGAAAGTGAGGATCAGGGTGCTGTCAGGGTTGGTTTCTATGAGTTCTCCCTTCCTGGCTTATAGATGGCTGCCTCCTCTCTGTGTACTCACGTGAACTCTACTCTGTCCATGTGGAGGGAGAGAGAGATCTCTGGTGTCTCTCCCTTTTCTCATAAAGACCAGTCCTATCAGATTAGGGCCCCACCCTTGTGACCTAATTTAACCTTAATTACCTTCCTAAAGACCCTATCTCCAAATACGGTCACATTGGGCGTTAGGGCTTCAACATAAGAATTTTGAGGCAACACAGTTCAGACCAAAATGGTGTCCATTGTAGTTATTGTGGATTGTCTTTGAGGGTGAAGTGATTGTCCTCTTGGAGGAAAGAAAGGACATTGGTTGAGGGCCAGCTGAGTGTCGGTCACTGCTGATTCATAATCTCATTTGACTCCTGCACAACTCTGTCATGAGAAAAGATTGAAGCTTGCAGATGTTATGATCATCCAGATAGTAAGAGGTCAAGAAAGCATTCAAAGTCTAAGTTTTAAGCTCATGCTCTCTTCTCACTAGAGGGGACTTTAACTTGAAATCTTGCTGAATTCCTATGACTAAGTCTTTAAACTTGGAGCTGCCAGGAAGACTATTGGCAGACCCATTTTGAGGGTCTGGGAAGGTCTCTGAATGGGGAAGTGAATTAATCAGTGTTGTGCTTTGGGGAGGTAACTGGCCATGTGAATGGTGGGTGACTGGAGATCATCTAGAAGCCTGCTGCCATGGTCCTGTTAAGATATATGATAGCCTGCACAAGGGCGGTATAAAAAGTGCTAGATGCCTATGATATTGTGAAGGTGGAGTCAGGGTTTTGGTAAATGATTGAGTGAGGGCCATAGGGTGAAGGGAGGAAATCTCAGATGTGGCCAAGGTGAGCAACTGGGAGAATAGTAGTGCTCTTGCAGAAATGAACCGAACCTGGGCCCGGGACATTCTGGAATCCCCAAAGCTCTCCTGCTCTCATTCCATCAGATGGTGAGGGGGGATCTCAGGAAAGCCTGCAACTACTTAAAGTCCAATGTCCCCCTTTGGGGGGATGTTGGAGAGGACCTCTTGAACTTAAGGTTAATCTAATATGGTTAATCATTACTGGTAATTATGCCCATAATAGTACAACATTAGGCTTAATAATTTATCAAGTGAGAGATGATAAATGAAAATATAGTGGCTCAGGAGAGGCAGGCTATAGGCAGAAGAAAATTTTTATTAAAAGTGGGCTGTTATCCCCACCAAGCTTTGAAGAGAAAGAGGTGGATGTATTTAAACATCCTGCTTTCCTCCCATTTTCCCCTTCTTTTTTTGAACTTGCAAAGCATTTTAATGTTTATGCTATAATGAGGATGAGATGTAGTCTGGACCAATAGAACTTTTCACACCATGAGAATTCCACTTATAGTCAGAGGCAATAGTAATTTACTTCTTTATGCAAAGTTTACTGGATCCTGTTTTTTAACTGGCAGTCTAGTGGTTAAGATTTGGTGCCGTCACTGCGGCAGCACAGGTTCATTTCTTAGTCAGGGAACTATACCACCCATCTGTTGGTTGTCATACTGTGGTGGCTGTGTTTTGCTGTGATGCTGAAAGCTATGCCACTGGTATTTCACAGAGTCACCCATGGTGGACAGGTTTCAGCAGAGCTTCTAGATTGAGACAGACTGGAAGAAAGACCTGGCCACCCACTTCCAAAAAAAATGGCCATGAAAACCCTATGCATAGCAGCAGAGCATTTTCTGATATAGTGCCGGGAGATGAGAGAATGGCACCAAAAGATGGGACAGGGTTCCACTCTGCTGTACACAGGGTCACTAGGAGTCTCAATCCACTCAATGGCACTAACAACAAATTCTTTTAACAAAGGCAAGCATGCTTATGTTTTACAATGCAATTTAAAGTACAGATAACAAAAGATTAAAACTTTTAAGTTCGTAGTTTCTCCTTCTTAATGAATGGCATCCACCCAGTTACTGAAGTCCTGAATCTAGGAGTTCCCCTTGATTACTCTTTCCCTCATTTCCCAACCTGATCCATCAACAAGGCCTGTCAACTTTGTTTCTCAAACATTCCTCCAATCTTTTTGCTTGCCTTGTCTCGACTGCTACCACCTGAGACCAAGCTGCTGTCCTCCCTCACCTCGATGGAACAATAGCCTCCCACATATTTCTCTGTTTTCTCCCTTGCCCCCAACACTACACTCTCCACACACTTCAGAGCAATCTTTAAAAGCAAATTAGATTTTGTTCCCTCCACTACTGAAAATCCTGCAACGGCTTCTGATTACACTTAGAATCAAATCCACGCTTCCTAGCCCGGCTTGCTGGGACCTACATGAAGTATCCCCTCCCAACTTTCCATCTCATCCTCTTGCCCACCACACTCCAGCCACTCTGGCCTTCTTTCTGCTTCTCAACCATGATGGCCTTCTCCCTTGGGAGTCTTTGCTTTGCCAGAATGCTTTCCCTCTGATCTCAGCATAGTTAACCTCTTTTGTCATTCTGATGTCAGCTTAGAGGTCACCCCCACAGAGGGACCTTTCCCCGACTCTCCAATCTAAAGTGGTCACTCATCACACCTACTCTAATCTATTCATGGCTCTTACCACTCTCTGATCTTTTATTTATTTATTTATTTCCTCTGTTAGAATATAAGCTTCTAGAAAGTAGAGATTTTGTCTGTACTATTCACAGTGGAATCCCCACTGTCTAGAATAGTGCTTGACACATTGAGCGATGCTAAGTTAATATTTATTGAGTGAATGAATGAAGGCACTTACACCACTGTCTCCTCATCATTCCAGAGACCTCCTTCTGGCCCAGTCTTCAGGGATCTCCCTCTCCTCTGACTTAGCATTTGGCACTAAGCACCCACTGCCTTATATTGGGGGATAGGGTCTGGTACAGCTAGGACAGTTTCTTGGAGTAATCTGTCTTTTGGGAAATAATGTGTTTTGTTCTAGATTTAGACCATCTTAGGGATATTAGACAAATAGCTACCAGCCTTCCCCCGTGGCTCAGCAAGAATGGGGATAATTATAGTAGTTTGGTATCAAATGCTGCTACGCCTTCTCTTCCTGAGTATAGAAGGACTCTAGAACTTTCTCTTGGACCTCAGATGCAATTGAGTTGATGGCGCAGCATCATGATTGGTCAGCACAAGATCCCTCTCTTGTTTCACCGAATATTTTTTCCTTCATCTCCCATTCACAATCCCATTCTCTTTTCGCCTTCCAGGCTTCCACTCTTAGGTATTTGATATATGTCCCTCCAGTCTGTCTTCTAACCTACGTATATCCTTGAAAAATGCAGTGTTTTGTGCATGGGTCTTTGGGGTCTCTGGGACCTTTGTAAAAAATAAAAATACTATATCGATTTAAAGACATTATTATTAACAGCATCTCTTGTTACTTGGGAGCACATGGAATCACAGAATTTAATAGCTAGAAGTCACTTGGAAGTCATCGGCCCTACCCCCTGCCTCTTTGACAAGTGAGGGGACTGAGGCCCAGAGACTTCCTTTTAAATGAATTTCTTTCAGCAAAACTGTCCACATTTACTGAGAGCCTGCATTGGTCAAGATCCCAAGCAAGGAGTGCTGGAGGACACAGAGGTGAATGGCACAGGCCCTGTTCCTGAGCCCACAGCCTCTTGGGAGACTTCAGAGGAGGCCTGGTGGGCTGTGGAGCTTCCCATGTCTTCTTCACTATTGTGCACTGAACTCACAAAGGATTCACAGATGATCTGTTTTGGGGATGGGTCCCACTACCCCTTCCCCAGTCGTCTTCTTTTCATCTTCACTAGTACCCAGGTGCCCACATGAGCCTCCTGAACCAGCGCTCCTGACAGACTCCAGCACAGTCAAGTTCCTGGCCTGCCTCTGCTCTTTCTTGTCTTTCTCTTGGCTGACATGTCTCTTCTCTCTTTGGCCCACTCTGAGTGGCCTGGTAGAGCATAGAGTCCTCACCTGACTTTCCCTTTTTGTTTCCAGATTGGAGCCTCTCTCTTTGCCAGTAACATTGGAAGCGGCCACTTTGTGGGGCTGGCGGGGTCAGGAGCAGCTTCAGGCATCGCCATGGGGGGCTTTGAATGGAACGTGAGTAACATCAGAGACGTTGTGTCCTGGAGCTGAAAGGCGCTTTAGCAGTTGACCAGTTCAATCTATGCTCAGAGATGCTCTAGATGTTAGGGAACCTCTCAGGGCCACCCTGGGTGCAGATGGAGGAGGGGCACAGCTTCAGGATCCCCTGGGTCCTGATCCCTTTACACCAAAGTAGCATGAGAAAACCACTGACATGACAGCATTGGTGTTTCTTCTCTTAAAAAGTCAAGTCCTCCTGTACCCTTTCAGCCACATTGGAGGTTTGGAAATGCTTACCAACAGATTTCCATTATTATTATTATTTTTATTTTTTAAAAGGTCTGTATGGTATTTTACTCCTTGTAAACCAGGGAAGAGGTGAAAGGAGCTGTGATGTCAGTGGTGCAGACCCTTTGGGTCCCCTGCACTGTTACCCAGCTACCATTCCTGTGGGCCAATCAGGCAGCAAAGCCCTCCTCCAGTCTCTGATGGCCACCTAAGGAGTTGTCGTCAGAGCCCAAAAAGAAAATGCTGGGTGATTGTCCTGCACAGCTGAGGATCCTGCAGGATGGGCTAAGATTCCTCCTGGTTTGACTCCACCTCTTTTTCGATTTCAGGCCCTGATTATGGTGGTTGTGCTGGGCTGGGTGTTTGTCCCCATTTACATTAAGGCTGGGGTAAGTATCTGCTCTGTTATTCCATTTCCTGCTGACAAATATATGTGTGAGCTTGGTCCTCCTGGAAGGCAGAAGAGACTTTATGGGATACGCGGCAGAGAAAGCCTGTGGCTTGGGTTTCTTTCCCAGGTTATGAAGTTCCTGACTGCTCTTGGGGGCGTTAAACAGATTCACTCAGCCACAACTTGTCCCTCTAGGAAGCCTTCCTAAGCAATCCCGTTCTATTCAGAGCCCTCTGAAGCATCACATCCCTTCATGCTTGGTGTGTACTTGCAAGATACTTGCATGCATTTGCCTATGGTACGTAATTGTCTCCTTCTGCCCCTGGAATGGAAGCTTCATGAGAAAAAGAACCATATTTCCCCCTCGTTTACATATATCAGCAGCTCTTGTTTGCTGAGCATGCAGCTGGTACTCAACTGTCAAATGCATTCTTGGTCTCTTGACTGAATGTCTCTGACATTTTACATAAGACAGCTTTAGTATCATCTGTTCCATGAGATATAATGAGCACCTTCTCCGTGTAAGTCTGTACATTAGGAGCCGAAAGCAATATGGAAGAAACACAGAGTAGACTCTGCATCTTCTGGAGGCTCATGGACTATTGGTGACACATATCTGATCCCAGGAGACAGCAGGCTCAGGGTTGAGGGAATGAGACGGAGTGTGGTTGGAATTTGAAGAAAGGAACTGGGAGAACAGTTCAGCAGGCCTGCAGCTACAATCCTTGGCAAGGCATGTGTGCAGAGCAGGGTGAAACACATGCCCAGCCTGGCCACATTGTTTGGTGCACTGAAAAGATGCCACTGTTGTTATGATGTTCACAGTAGGTGCTTTGTATAGGAGTATCTATCTATCTATCTATCTATCTGTCTGTCTGTCTGTCTGTCTGTCTGTCTATCTATCTATCTATCTATCCCCTCCTCCTCCAGGGGAAAGATTTGCCTTCTTAGTTATGTGCAGTCGTGTGTTCATTAAAAAAGGTGTTTATTGGGCACCTTCTATGTCATGGGATAGTACCCAGCTACCTCTGCAGTGGTGGGGCATGTGGGATTGAGATGAGCAAATGGCTGGCAGGATGGAGGCCATCTGTCCACATCTCGGACTTCTCTGAACAATGAGGATTAACCCTTGATCATACTTCTGACACCAGGTGGATGCCACTGCTCTGCTTGCTTGGGCCTTCTGGTCACTCTGGCTGGTGGTGACCTCCCTTACCTCCCATGCAGGTGGTGACGATGCCAGAGTACCTGAGGAAGCGATTTGGAGGCCAGCGGATCCAAGTCTACCTCTCTCTTCTGTCCCTGTTGCTCTACATTTTCACCAAGATCTCGGTGAGTACACTGCCCTGGGAGCTGGGCACTGGCTGTCTTAGACCTGCCCACACTCACTCCTCAGCACATGCTGGCCCACCAAGGGGCAGCCTATAAGTTTCTATTAACTTGGTCTCTTAGGCCTGTCACTTCTTAGGGTAAAGGCCTATTTCACGCATTAAAGAGCCAATGCATGGAACTCCTTATCCTCTATTGTGGGGAACGTTAAAAACATAAACAGGTTCAAGAAGGCTCAGTGAAAGCCATTCTTAATAGAAGATTAAAAGGCTGTTAGGGATGTCTGAGGGCTGGCCCCAACCTTAGAGGTAGCCGCGGGACTTTGTGCCCTGTCAGGGTCAGAACCTGACTCCAGCTGTCATTTCTGATTCACTTAAACATGGGAAGTCAGTGACAACTCTTGAAGGGACCTCAAAGATGCTCCTGCTTCTTTTATGGACAGGGAAGCAAAAACCCTGGAGATGGAAAGTACTTGCTCAAGGTCCTGAATCAGGAGTAGACCCCAGACCTATGGCTCCAGCTCGCTGTCCTGTTCTCTGTGCGAGGCTTCTTATATTCACTTAGAATCAGCTCCCTGGTCCCTTGGTTGCTAACCATCTAGGGGATTTCTACTCTCTCTGAATCCAACCACTAGGGTGCTCTCCCCACTGTTTAGCCTGTCTCCCTGCCAATTTGCAGAGGGCTACAGGACCCAGTTTGCAGAGCTGAGATTCCTCATAGATTGGCTGGCTATTGTGGTGTGCTTGAGAACTGTGCAGAGCTCTGGGCTGACCCACTGGAGCAAGTCTTGTATTCCTTCTCCACTTCACTTTTCCTTCCTTGAAAGTGTGCAAGTCAACACCTTTTGATGGTACAACAAAACAAATCCAAAGATCCAGGAAACAACTGAAGTTCTAGATAGTCCCCTGACAGCCCAAAAGATGGCGGAAAGAGAAAAGTTTGCTTATAGGTTTTGCCTGACATTTTTTTTTTTATCCCCGAAGTGATTGTCAGTCTGATAAATGTTAAAGCAACAGTGAAAAAAGAAAAAATGAAGAAGGAAAAATGGGAATGATAAAGAATAACAGGAAGAAAATAGGACCTTGGTCAGAAAACTACCTAGGAGGATAATTTGAGAAAGTATGGGGTTGTGGAGGAGCCTGGGCTCCTGGTCTGCTCTACTGCTCACCAGCAGGTGACCTGGTGCAAATAGCTTATTGCTTTACCTCTCTGGAGCTTAGCTTCTTCATGCGTAAGATGGCGATAACAATTCCTGCCTTGCCTATCTCACTGTGTGGTGGTGAGGATCAAATGGATTTATCTGAAAACATCAAGTGTCACTGGAATGTAAAATATGATGATGAATGTGAGAGCCCTCGACACTCCCCGTGAGAAGCCCCCTGGGTTGTCTCAGATCCCTAACCTAGCTAGAGAAGAAGACTATATATTCTGGATACTAGACCCTTATCAGATATGTGATTTGCAAATATTTTCTCCCGTTCTGTAGGTTGTCTTTTCACTTTCTTGGTAGTGTCCTTTGATGCACAAAAGTTTTAAATCTTGGTGACGTCCAAATTATCTGTTTTTTCTTTTGTTGCTCATGCTTCTGAGTCATTTCTAAGACTTCATCGCCAAATCCAAGGGCAGAGAGAAGTGGCGTTTTCTGAGATCACATAGGGAGTAGCTCCAGCTTTTCCTCTTAGTCGGCAGTTACAAAGTGTTCATTGCTCTATCAGAGGGGTTATCTCATTGGCTATCGTCGTTTTTTCTCCTTTTTCTTGTCTTTCCCCATCCAGCACCAAAGGTGAGATTGGACCAATCTCAGCATCTTGCAAAAGATCTGCCCTGGCTGAAATCTGAGTCAGGTGGGCTCTGAACTGAGCCTTCTGCTCTCACTAGGTAGGGTGCTGAAAAAATAGCTGCTAGTGCTTCCATTTCCTGATTACTTGAAGTTGACACAACAACAATGTTAAATAACATTTGCAATTTTTTTATTTTGGAAAATGTCAAACATACACAAGCAGAAATAGAATAGTATAATGAACACTCATGAATCTAATACTCATCATTTGGCTTTAATAATTATAAAGATTTTTCCATTCTTGGTTCATCTATCCCCTTCCACCTTTTTTTCCCAGCAGTATTTTAAATCAAATCCCAGACATCATGTCATTTCACTGTAAATTCTTCAGAATGCTCCTTTGACTTTTAAAAGACTTAACCATTATGCAATTATCACACAACAAAATTTATAGTGATTTCTTAATTTAGGTAGTTTAATACCTGATCCATATCCAGATTTTCCTGATTATCTAAAAAATGTCTTCTTACCAGTTGATTTGTTTGACTCAGGATTGAAATGAGGTCTACACATTGCATTTGATTGTATTTTCTTTAAAGGAAATACATATCTATATATCTATCTATATCTACAGCCTATCACAATTATTTTTTCCTTTTATGTTACTGTCTTCTAGTCTTGGCCTACATGCACATACATTTGTTTTTTGATTGAGGTTTTTTTTTGTTGTTGTTGTTGAGTTGAAAGAGTTCTTCATATATTCTGGATACTAGACCCTTATCAGATAAATAATTTGCAAATATTTTCTCCCATTCTGTAGGTCGTCTTTTCACTTTCTTGATAGTGTCCTTTGATGCACGAAAGTTTTAAATCTTGAAGTTCAATTTATCTATTTTTACTTTTGTTGCTCATGCTTTTGATGCCATTCCTAAGAATCCATTGCCAAATCTAAGGTCATGAAGATTGACTCTTATGTTTGTTCCTAAGAGTTTTATAGTCTTAGTCTTAGGTCTTTGATCCATGTTGGGTTAATTTTTGTATATGATGTGAGGTAGGGGTCCAACTTTATTCTTCTGCATGTGAATATCCAGTTCTTCCAGCACCATTTGTTGAAGGGACTATCATTTCCTCATTGGGTGGTCTCACACATATGTTTTTTACACAACTCAGTGAAGACATGCTCTAGTCAAATGGCGCATAGGGCTTTGTCTTGGAGTTGAGACTGACATCCAGAATTTTTGCTCCCTCCCTGCCCAGCTTCCTGACTCAAACTGCTACTTCCCTTGATTGGTGCCTTTGTAATTTCCCTGCCAATGTGACGATTCCTCCTCCTTCACTTTCTCCTCCCCTCCTTTAGGTTGAGTTTTAAATTACAAGATGAAAACCCTGGGCTTTTCAGTCCTATTTCATTAGAGACCAGTGTACAGAGTCTGCACCAAGTGCTGGGAAGGGTGGAGAAATCAGGCTTCCTGAGGTTGGTGAGGGAATTGCTCCTCCTCTGTTCAGCTTGTGAGGTGGCACCTGTCTAATGAGCATGTAGAGGAGGGCACTGGGATTCCCCTTCTTGGAAGCAAGCCTTCTCCAAGTCCACAGTTCAAGCCAGTGAAGGTCTGTTGACTGCAGTTGCCATGGAAAGGGCACTCTTTGCCCTTGGAGCTGATGTAGGGGTAGTCATATAAATAAACTAAAAGCCCAATCACACTCCCTGCCTTCCCGATCACCTCACCTATTGTTCGGGTTACTGATTAAACCTCTTTGGACTTGGGAGCCCCCAAGTAGCTGAGCTCAGGTCCTGATGGAGCCCATTCCCCAGCAGTCAGCTTTTTCTGAATTTTCCTTTTGAATAGTACTTGATGTAGGCTGCTCCTTCTTTGTGTAATTTCTGGGGCTCCTTGCTGGAGGCCTTGCCCAGCTGTTCCACCTGCTCCTCAGAGCCAGCGATCCCTTGAATAATGCAAAAGAAGGATGATAGCTGCCCTTTATTTAGTGCCAGTCTCTTCAATTAGTCTCCAATAGGGGCTTTACTCATTCCATCTCCAGTTCTCGTAAGAGTACTGCAGGAGTAGGGATTTTTTTAAGTTTTATTTTCTACTTCATGGAAGAGAAAACTGAGTCTCAGAGAAGTTAGGTAATTTGTCCCAAATCACATGGCTAGTGAATGGCAAAGCTAGGATTAGAACCCAGGTCTCTCTAGTCCCAAAGTCTGTGTTCTCCTCATGTATCTGCTCTGTGCTTGGATGGGATGAAGGCATAGGATGACAGAATGGCATAGATCATCTAGTCCTATGTCTTGTGCTCTCATTTTATAGACGGGGAAACTGAGGTCCATATTGGGGAAGGGACTTTGTGGGGTTAAACAGTAGCAGAACTAGGATGGGAAGCAGGTTTCCTGATACAGAATCCAAACCATTTGACATTATGTGCCCCCTACTTTCTGTGTCTCTCCTTCCTCTAGTACAGAGTAGGTTAAAATTCAAGACCTTGTGGAAAATTAAGATAGCCAGTTAAATGATCTTCCAATATAAATGAGTTTCTGAGAGTAGGATTTGAGAAGACTGAGGAGAGAATATCCGCACACACTGAGTGTATGAAGGATATGGAGAAGGGACATTCTAGGCAGAGGGGAAGGGCAGGGAAGGGTCAGACAGGTAAGCTTTCGTCTTTATAAAATTGGCTCACTTCAGGTTCACCATGGGTCATAAGGCATGGAATCTTTAAAAGAATTACACTGATGTCAACTGTGCCTGCCAGGAGCACACATTAAGATACACTTGAGTTCAGGGTTCATGGACAAAAGAAAAGAATTGCTAGTTAACAAAGTAGGGTAGTCAGGTCTTTACATTGCACACAAAGATTAATCAATTTTGTTGTGTGTGGAGAGGCATGGGGAGTTTGTGGTGGATGAGAAAAGGAGAAGAGTGGCCTTGTGAGATCCATGTCCAGACAGCGAATAACCAGGGACCCACCAGCAAGTCTTGCAGAAGAATGTAGGGATCCAGTGGGTGTGTAATTGTTGGAAGAGAGAAAGCAAAATGCATTTCAGGTGCAGGGCCCAGGCCATTGGGCAGTGGTGGTGTGGAGTCTTGGCTGTGGCTGCCATCTTGTGGCCACGTCCTTCAGGGCTCTGAGATCCAGACTTGATTATTCCTCCATGCATGCCTCTGAATTTTATTGGCTCCACCTGAGCACACTGCTTTATCGAGTTCTGAGAAGCATTCTGCTCTGTAAAATTTCTTGGCATCATGTATCTTTTTCAAATGTGCACGATCACTTGAGATAAAGCCTCAGATTTTATGAATTACACGTGATGACTAAATATCCCTGTTTATGTTTTCTGGGGCTATTATCACAGATCACAACTGCAATAAACTTTTACAGCAACTCCACTGTCCATTTTGGATCCGTGGGTGAAAAAGACAGCAATGGGGCTGTCTATCTCAACCCTCATTGCCAGGCAGGATTTACCAGGTGCTCGGATAAAAGTAAGACCAGAATGGGCAGCAAATACATGCATATAAAATCACAGGATCTCAAAGCATCAGAGTTGAGATGAAGCAACCTGCCCAAGGCTCACGGTCAGAGACTCAGTCACTCTAAGAGGTTTTCCGATTGGATCTGTAATTTTATTGTTCCCCATGAGTCCCGTGGACATTGTTCAGCCAAACTTTCAAAGTTATGGTAACAAAGCTCTTGGGCTAAATCCCACTTCCTGTCTGTTTTTGTAAATAAAGTTTTACTGGAACACAACCACACTCATGTGTGGATGTATTGTTCATGGCTGCTTTCATGCTTCCATGGTAGAGTTGAGCAGATTGGACAAAGAACGTATGGCCAGCAAAGCCTAAAACATTTATGATCTGATCCTTTACAGAAGAAGTTTGCTGACCCCTGGTCTAGAGGACTGTGATTTTCTATTTCACTTCAAGTTGGTTTTGCCTAGCAGCATTGGGAAAATTTGCTTTTTTCTTTCCCTCCCACCCTCCCTCCCTCTCTCCTTTCCTTCCTTCCTTCCTTCCTTCCTTCCTTCCTTCCTTCCTTCCTTCCTTCCTTCCTTCCTTCCTTCCTTCTTTCCTTCCTTTTTTTCCCTTTGTTAAAGGCTAAGAGTAGTTTAGAGAAGGAGCAATCTGGGATGAGCTGTGAAACAAATGGTCTCATAGGAATATAGGGGAGTTCTTTTATATCAAAGCTGGTGGTATAGTCCTTCTCCAGTCCTCTATTTTTATAAATCAAAAAAGTAATGACATACTTAAACATACAGAAAAATACAAATAATAATAGAGCAAATACTACTACCCAGATTCTATAGATATAAACAGTTTATCATTTTTTAAAAAAAGAAATTAAATGTTACACAGGAAGGCTTATCTGTATCCTTCCTTGACCCTATTTCTTTCCTTCTTAAAAGGTAAATGCTATCTTGAACTTGGTATGTATTCTTGGTCTATGTTTATATATATATATATATATTTATATATATATATATATTTATTTATTTTGTATAAATAAAATAAATAAATATATATATATTTATTTATTTTGCTGAGGAAGATTTGACCTGAGCTAACATCTATTGCCAATCTTCCTCTTTTTGTATGTGAGCCGCTGCGACAGCATGGCTACTGACAGACGAGTGGTGTAGGTCTACACCTGGGAACCGTACCTGGGCCACTGAAGTGGAGTGTGCTGAACTTAACCAGTTGGCCACTGGGGCTGGCCCTATGTTTTTATATTTTTACTATATATATGTGTGTACTTACATATCCACAAAGAATATATTATGTTTTTAAATTTCTTCTCCCTCCACCTTTGAAACTGTAAGGAAAATGTAATAATGGTATTTAAGAAAATCTGGAGGGGCAAAGCATGCGTAATCCTATAACTCTAATACAGACGTTTTCATATTTTGGCCTTGCCCATATTGTGTGCTTTCATTTACAGAATTGCAATCAGAGTATGCATAACATTTTGTGGTCTTTCTCCCCACTCTTAGCATCAAACTGTACACGTTTTTCCATGTTTCCATCTTCAGAATTATTATTTTTAGGGACTGTAGAACATAATTGTTGATATACAATTTTCAACAAGCCATTTAAAAGTCCTCTGGTAGACAAAAAGCTCTTGATGGTGGTCATCCTGGGGTCAAGCAATGATAATGTGGTCACTTTTACTTTTTGATGAATAACTTTCTATGCTGTTTGTTTTTTAACTATACACATAAATTATTTTATTTTAAAAGTAATTAAAAAATTGTTTTTGATTAAAAAATACCTTGCTCTCTGCAGAAAATATTCCAGAAAGGAGGACCTTTACCTTTCAGTGTTGTGGAAAGGTCATTGAACTTGGAAACAGAAAACCTGTATTTTAGCTCTTGAGCAAGTCATTAACTTTGTGTCTCTCATTGGTAAAGTGGAGCCAATTTACCTGTCCCATTACCTTGTTTTGAGGATCCAAACAATGCTTGTCTCTGAAAGCCCTTGGTAAACTATAAAACCTCCTAGATATGGAGGGAAAAAATCCCTAGTGAAGAAGGATAAAGTTTGGGCACCTAGGGGGTCCAAAGACTCGTGTCAGAGCGCTTGGGCTAAAGTGAGTTTAGCTGTGGTATCCCCGGGCACTCCTGCTGGCTTTTGGGGTTCCAAGGGCAGAAAGAATTTGTCCTTGAACTTAGGAATGACTCATGGGAGGAAGAATTTGTTAAGTTTCTTCAATTCATGAGGGAGGATTTCTTAGAATTCTTTATCTGCCCTGCTAGCTGGAAATAGAGTATATAAAACAAAATTTCTATTATCTCAACACTTTCAGTAAGTCTTTATATATTATTATAGCATTATCTTAGGAGTTATGTGTTACTTATTTGTGACTAAAGACAGCAAGGCAAATATTAATGAGGGTATGACAGTCGTCTATGGCGTCTTGTCATAAAGCATTACATATTAACTACTCTGGAGAATAAACCAACCAAGGGCATTTTTAAGGCAGTAGCAGCCTTGGAATCTTTTTATAGCTCACTTATGCTTATTAGCTAATCCACCAAATCAAAAGTGTATGCACTTAACAGCATTCCGTTGTAATCAACGAATGGGGCCCTTTCAATTGAAATAAATTTATGTGATGATATAGAGGCATGGGAGGGGAGGGACTGGGAATATGAATACTCATCACAATTTCAAATGGCCTAGTGGGCAGAGTCAGGAAGGAGTGGTTATTTCACCCTAAACAAGGCTAACATGCAGCTGAAGGCTCTTTCTTCCTCTTCAGCCACTGCAGAGGGGAGAGTCGAACAGATCCAGAACCTGGGAGGCGAATGCTCTTCTTGTCTACAGGACTTTCCCACTTCTAGCTACTGAGAATCACCCTGGGAGGGGAGTCTCTTTCTAAGTCACCATCTCTCTCCTCACTTCCTGGCTCTGCTTCTCCTCCTTCCCCAGGAAAGATGCTGACATTGGGTCCCCTGGGGCTAAGAGAATTTGTAGGGGAGCTAAGGCACCAGGTCATCAAGAGACCCATCTTGGGGGAGGGGGTCATGCATTAGCACATAAACATGGAGTTATTGTAAGACAAGCTCTCTGCCATCTAAAAGAGGCAGGGAATAGGAGATTTGGTTGGTGAGGAACTGAACCAATGGAAGGCCCTGAGGAGCTGCCAAGAAGTAGAGAGGGGAAGATAAGAATAGAGAAGAGACGCAAGGGCACTATTCCCCAGGGCTCTGACTGGGTGGCCCTTTACATGCCCTGAAATGTAGTAGGTTTTGTGCAATAAAAGAGCTCATGCATTGCATCTAGGGGAAGTCTAGTTTCTTTTGCACCTAGAGACTTGAAAGCAAAAGATTCACCATGATCATCCCTTAATACTACCCCTCCTGGTACTATTTTGGAGCTGCCATGAAAATTCTTTTTGGGTGACCCCAGCATTCTCTGTTGGTTTAAATTAGCAATGACACCGTCCAGCCAGGTAGAAAGTTCTTTATGGGGCTAAATGAGGCAGGGAGGAAAAAAAGAACTGCATCAAGAAATGGGGAATTCAGGGGTGAAGAAGGAAAAATTCTCCCTAAAGTTACAAGAGATAGTCTAGATGAAACCACCTAACACCAAGCCTGCCATGCAAGAAGTTCTTGGTGATGTTCTGGTTGTGTTTGAGTCAAGATGGACTCCACTGGGGCTGGGAAGGTAAAATGATGTTGGTAAAGTTACTCTCCACTCGAAGAGATGGGGGCTTTCTCTGTCATGGACTCTCTAGCACTCAAACTTGGTTTTGGGAATAGATCTGATAATCCTTTGAACATTGATGTAAATGATGGATAATAGCTTAGTGCAGCAGTCCACTGGTGGGTTGGGAGGAACCTTATGGTGTTAATAGTTGCTTGGCAAACAGAATTCCATAGTTAAATAAGTTTGCAAAGGGTCATTTATCATATTCCTCTCCTGAGGATTCACAATATATTAAAGACTCAGAGAAGTAGTGTGGTAAAGAAAATGCCTTAACTTTGTTTAATCCAGCATTTCACCAACCTCTTTGATAATGGAATCCTTTTTTCCATGGACTACCTATTATCATCTTGAATAAAGATTGCTGAGAAACTTAGGACTAGAGCATGACTCTTTTTCAAGTATTCATATCCTTTTATTTTATTGTGGTAAGAATACTTAACGTGCCACCTATCCTCTTGACAAATTTTAAGTGTAAAGTACATTATTTTTGACTATGGGTACAGTGTTGTGTGGCAGATCTCTAGAGCTTATTCTTTCTACTTAACTGAAACTTTATGCCTGTTGATTGATAACTCCCCATTTCCCCCTCCACCCAGCCTCTGGTAATCACCATCCCAGTCTTTGCTTTTATGAATTTGACTATTTACCTCATATATGTGGAATCATGCAGTACTTCCATATTGTAACTGGGGATAAAAATATGAACCTCTAATTGTGGGATTCAGCCAAAGCTCAAGGGGGTGTGGGCCAACATTGGGCCCCAGAAATCACAGGCATTGACACTACTCAGGAGACAGCTTCTGCTAATCCCTCCAAGTTTACCCCCCTGTCTCTGCGGCTGAAGTGCCTCAGCCACAGCCTGGGCACACCCTGCAACCAGCTGGCCTCTCTCACTGCTAACTCCACCTCTCCTCTCCTTCCAGGCAGACATCTTCTCTGGGGCTATGTTTATTAACATGGCCTTGGGCCTGGATCTGTACCTGGCCATCTTTCTCTTATTGGTAGTCACTGGCATTTACACAATCACAGGTGAGTCTACTCAGCTCAAGCCCAGCTCGGGGTTAGGCACTTGTGAAGGATAAAGGGAAGTAGGAGATGGCTTTTCCCTTTGAGGAAGAGAGATACACCCAGGAAACAGCTTAAGGGTGGGGTATTTGCTTGGCTCCAACTCACAGACCCTAACAAGTTATATACTAGTTGCTCCAGAAAACCCCAGTGTTGGCTGGAATAGTTAGGACAGCTTCTTACAGGAGGTGGGGAAGGGCTTGGTCTTGCAGGATGTGGAGAGAACTTGGCTGAGTTGGGAGAATCAGGGAGGGAATACCAGGTGCAAGGATAGTGAGAGCAAGGGGACGTAGACAGGAATGGGCATAGCCTGGGATGGAGGCAGGATGAGAAAGCAGATGAGCTTGGCTGGAGGACGGTGGTCGATGGAAAGTAGTTGGGGTGTGTGTGTGGGTGATAAAGCCTGATAGTTCAAATGAGGTCACAGTGCAGAGGCCTTGGAAGCCAGACAGAGGCCTTGGATTTGATGTGACAGAGACTGGCAGGCGCTGTAGAAAGAAAGAGAGTGAGTGACACACACAAAGAGATTTTAGAGGAAGACTCAAGACATGATTGGAGAAGGTAGTGACATGAATAACATTTGGGGGCACCTTTGCAGAGGTGTTACTCTGCCCCAGTTAGCGGGGCCAGGGTCAGTGATGGAACTTGCTGCTCAGCGGAAGCCCCATAGCTTTGGGGACAACAAGTTACTGAGATGGTCTGAAAAAAGAGACAGTAGACATACAAGTAGCAGTTTGAAATGTGCCGATTTGGTAATGTCCCTAGGCATCTTGTAGAGATGTCAGCTCTTTGGTCTTCCCTTCCTTTGTTTGTGGAAGATGCATCTTCCTACCACAGAAGAGCCATCTCCTGGCCTAAAAGAAGCACATGAAGCTCTTCCTCCTCAAATAGGGAGAAAATTCTCCTTTCCCCAAGGCCTTCCCAGCATTTCTGTGAAAAGTGGAGATGTTGGAACATGCTAGGTAGCAGGCTGCTGTAACAGGACAAGGGAGGGAAGGAAGGACAGGCAGGTGGGGGACTGAGGGGCATGCTTGGAAGGGTGGAGGGTGGGGAAAGGAGGCAGGCTGACAGGTTGCCCTCCTACGTGGTGTCAGATGTATTGTCTCCTTGCCTGCTTAGGGGGCCTGGCGGCTGTGATTTACACGGATACCCTGCAGACCGCAATCATGCTGGTGGGGTCTATTATCCTGACTGCATTCGGTAAGTGGGGCTGGGGCAGGCTGAGGAGGTGGGGAGGCAGAGGTAGTGGCCTAGGGAGAGAAAAGTGAGTCCAGCCTTGTTGCTGGCCCCTGGCCCAGGCGGTGAGTTGGGCGTGCTCTGCCCTCCCCAGGGGAATGGTCTGGCCATCACTGTGAGTGTGCAGGGGGCACCTTCCTCAGCCCTGGAGGTCTCAGGCTGAGCCTGGCCCAGACAGCACCCGGATTCCTTGCTGCCCTCTCCAGACAATCTGGGCCAGTGGTCTCCAGAGTGGGCCTCTGATGACATGGTCTTCTACCCATAGAGAAACTGGACAAAGAAGAGGATAAGACTAGACATCCCTCAGGCTAAATATATTCACATGTTGCATCTTAAATTACGTCTTATCTACATTTTGATGTTAAATGTTCTTTTTTTTTTAATGTATTGGTGATAGTAATTGATCATTTTCTTGTTTATATCCTTATTTGACAAAATTTTAAAAATCAGCCACTCTATGTTGGGCCCTCCCCGCCGCCCAAATTTTGAAATTTTATTTGTCTGTGAAATCCTAAAGATCCAGAGGTGCTTGCTATGGGAGGATATAAAATGCATTTTATTTTTACGGGGCTCATGCCTTCTGTGTGTTCTGTGGAGCCTCTTATCCGCTCTCTGTGTTCTGTTTTCCAAGAGCTGGAAATTCCCATTCTTTGTCCACCCCACCACTGCTAGGACCACTGCTGGGACCAGGCTGTGTGTCTCTAGGTCTGTGTCCGGGATCTCAAAGGCTGCTACTGGCAGCAGGGGGTGTGGGGAAAAATTGAGTCTTTGAATCTGGTTCAAAACCAAAGTCTTTCTTTTAATAATTCAAATACTTTCCCTTTGTAAAGAGGTTTATGGTTGGAGTACTTTCACAGATTATTGTTTTGGACCCTCCCAGTAGCCCCCTGAGGGGGCTGGGCAGGGTTAATAAACCCATTCTATGGATGAGAAAGCCGAGGCCCGGAATGAGAAAGCGACTTGCCCAAGACCACACAGCAAGAGTTCTGGCTGTGTGGGTTGGGTCCTCTCAGTTTCTCAGGCATCCACAGCAGGAAACTGCCATGAAGAATTGAGAGCTTCAGAGTGTTGATTTTCGTTGCCGATGTTTTCCAGCTTTTCACGAAGTGGGAGGGTATGAAGCCTTCGTGACAAAGTACATGAAAGCTATTCCAACCCTGATTTCTGATGGAAACATCACCATCAAGGAAGAATGTTACACCCCAAGGGCCGACTCCTTCCACATCTTCCGAGATCCCCTCACGGGAGACCTGCCATGGCCTGGGATCATCTTTGGGCTGAGCGTCCTCACCCTGTGGTACTGGTGCACAGATCAGGTACTCACGTTGGATGTGCAGGGTGGACAGGGTCTCCCTCAGGGCACTACAGGGACTCTGGCTTGTGGAGCTGGGAAAGGTAGGGCAGGGCTCATGTAGTCTGAGGGTCACTGAGTCTTGGTGACATGGGAGTGCCAGGTGACATGGGAGTACCCCAGGAGCTAGGGTAGCTGGAGGGTGTCTCAGGGTCTCTGGCCTGCACCCCTCCCTCACCAGCGTTTCCCTGGCAGGTCATTGTGCAACGCTGCCTCTCAGCCAAAAACATGTCTCACGTGAAGGCTGGCTGTATCATGTGTGGGTACATGAAGCTGCTGCCCATGTTCCTCATGGTGATGACGGGAATGCTCAGCCGCATCCTGTACACAGGTGATGCCTTCTGCTGGACTCACTGGCCACTCTCTCCCATTTTCCTGGCCCTGAGTCACTTCTAAGCCCTGTAGCTCCCTGTCCCTTCTTTTCCGCCCGCTTCTTCTTTTCTTGCCATGATTACTGTTCACCCTCAAGTGAGCAACTTGAGGTCACAGAACCTGTGGAGTTGTCTTCCCTGGTTCCTTACATTGGCAATTGCTTTTCCCCTTTTTGCAAATTCTCTGAAGTCACAACGTGCCTCCAACTGTAGCTTCTTCTAGCTAATATTTTCTCACTTCTTGCTCAGTCCTTCCCCGTCTAGGCTGTAGTAGTGTGTATGACGTCCTTAATGTCCAAGGACCTCAGCTGCCAGCCAGTCTCTAATTGCCTGCTGCTCTGAGCTCTTTGTCCTGGACCATTTCCTTGAAGGAGCCCTGAGCTTTGCACTTTGCTATCCAGGGTGATAGATTTCTTTCTTTGCCCTTTTGTGGCCTCTCCAACATTGCCATTTGCATGTGTTCTTTGATCAGTCATCATAGGTCAAAACTGTTTCCTTGGACATTAAATAATGACAAAAAAGAGCACTATGGAGTGAAGGTTTGGTGAGCGCCCTCCAAAATGAAGACAGGACAGTCTGGGGGCAGTTGCTGCCATTGGCTGTGAAAAGTGCTCCTAATAGTGCTCTCACACTCCTACACTAGCTCGCCTGTCATGAAAAAAATATTCCTAATTTAATAGTTTATATTATAATAGGTATAACGCACATAAAAGTATTTCGGATAGACTGTAATGAATCACTGCTATATGGGGCAGCACTAAATGACATACCTGTAGTAGGTACCTCATAAATGTTTGTTGGTCTGAATTCTATAGAAGTTTCTAGAATTTCCTCTAAGTCTCTAGATCTAAGTCTCTAGATGTTCCTTTCCCCTCCCAGGCTACTTTCTTTCTATCTCTACTCCAGATTTTCCACATCTTAGAAGTATTGCCCAACTGCCCTCCTACTGGGGAATTCCCTCAGTTGTCTGGGCATTCAACTGGGCATTCACAACAGCTGCTTAAAATAAACTTCAAAATTAGGAACCACAAGTCACTGTGATATTCAGGAGAAACAGGATAATAGTCCCTGCTGAGCTGCCTGGTAGCTAGCTAAAGTGTAAGGACTGTGCTCCCTCCCTCCCCACCCTAACATTTCTTTGCTTCCCCCCTCCTTTGCCTAGGAACTCTTTTCTCCCCAGTCAGAGCTTGGGGATGGTCAGGACCAGCAGGGAAGGGGCATGGCATGGAAGGGCTCAGCTGGGAGCTTCAGTCTTTGTGGAACCATTTCAGGGCCTTGGGCAGGAATGTCCTATTTGAAGCCTTGTTTTAAGAAAGTGCATCTTGGGGCCAGCCCTGTGCCTTAGTGGTTAAGTTTGGTGTGCTCCGTTTCAGCAGTCTGGGTTTAGTTCCCGGGTATAGACCTACACCACTCGTTGGTGGCCACGCTGTGGTGGTGATCCACATACAAAATAGAGGAAGATTGGCACAGATGTTAGCTCAGTGTGAATCTTCCTCAGAAAAAAAGAAAAAAAAAGAAAGTGAATCTTGGAAATATTTCCCCAATGTCAGCTTGCTGACATGGCTCTTTATCTCTCACCAGAAAGAGTGGCCTGTGTCCTCCCCTCGGAATGTGAGAAATATTGTGGCATCAGCCTTGGCTGTAGCAACATTGCCTACCCAACCTTGGTGATAGAGCTCATGCCCAACGGTAAGAGGCGTCCTCGCTGGTGGGTCTTTCTTGGGAGGCTGGTGGGGCTTAGGCTTTACACAGGTTTCTGTGGACCTTCTAGGGCAAAGCCATTTCTGATCCTGCGGGGCCAGTAGGGAAAGCATCATTCTGGGTGTTCTCAGTTTTTGAACATGTCTTCCTTCAGTGGGAGGGAGACATATGAGTTGGTTGGGCTCTATGAGACCTGATGCTTGTCCATCAGTCAGGCTTGGAAAAGGGATGATCTGAAAAAGTGTTAGGGAAAAACATGACGTTTCCATGCTCATCTTCTTCAAAAGAAGGTCTTTTGAAACTCTCCAATAGACATTAACATAAAGACTTGAACTAAATGGAGTATTACCTGGAAAATGAATCGAATTGCAGACTGTTCTCAGGAAAAACATGGTGACAAGGGCAAAGAGTGATTTTAGTTCTAGAATGAGGATGTTTGAGGCAGTCGATGGATGGGAAACAAGGGGGCTTCTCACTAAAGAGAATGTGTTATCCTAGGAGATTGAGTACTTAGAGTCCAGAATAGTTAGAGTTTTGGGGCAGACCTGTGAGGTTACTGTTCATATTTCATGTTGAAGAAAAACCTAATTCTGGCTCAAGAGATGCAAATCTCATCGGGTTCGGGGTCTCAGGAGACCGAAAATTCAAAGATATTGACCAGGAAAATTTAGAATAAACTTATATAAAATTTTCTTACTGAAAGGAAACATAGAGACCATCTAGTCAAAACTTTCATTTTACAGTTGAGGAAACTCATACCTACAGAGAGAAAGTGACTTTTCCAAGGCCACACAGCAACTCAGTGTCTGGCTTACTTAACTCTGCTCAAGGCTGGAAGTGAGGAATTTGGGATGGTCTTTTGTTTTAACCGCAGACTGGATGCATGACGCTGGGTAAACCATTTGCATTTAAATTCTATAAAAATGGGAGTAATAGTTAACTATTCCACTGAGCCAGGCTGCTTATTAATTAAGGTTGCAATTAGCAAGAGTCTCATGGCTCTTTTAGAGTTCCGGCTTGAATTACATTGCCCTTTCTGGGGGTGTTTATGTTATTTATTTAGATTGGCAGATCCTGATGCGGACTGTAGTTCTGAACACTGTGTTAGTGCGGACTGTGCATGACAGAAAGACCTGTGGGCCAGAGGACAATGAGATGCTGTTTACATGTGCCATTGTCATTCCCTCACTTTTGGCTGGAATCTGGCTTCTGTAAACACTGAATTCCCTAATGACTGCCATGTGCTAGATCGAATAGATATTTTCCGTTCCTCATCTTACTGGATCCCTCAGTAGCATTCAGCATTATATATGACTCATCTTTCTTGAGTTACTCTCTTCTCTTGGATTCCATAATAACTTCTATTTGTGTTTTTTCCCCTCCTCCTTTCAGCTGCTCCTTTCTGTCTCGTTTTCCAATTCAGCCTCCTCCACTCAGCCAGTAAATGTTCCCCCACCAATCCATCACCAAATTCTGCCCATTTTGTCTCCTAAATATCTCTTATATTCATCTACCTCTCTCTATTTTTACCTCCATCACCATACTCTGATATACCATTACTTCTTGCCTGGACTGCTGTAAAATTAGGTTCAACAAATATTTGTTGAGTGAGTAAATGAATGAGAGTTTGAAAAGAGTGTAGTACAGAGGGGAGAATTCTATCCCAGCTTAGCAATTAACAGGTGAAGTAACCCTGACAAATGGCAGAGCTAGCGCTCGAAGCCCTACCTACTAACTCTTTGAAATGGACCTTTGTTTTATCAAATGAAAAGTGACAGAGTTGGACTAGATCCCGATAACTCTTTTTGTAGCTCCAATAGTCTGCAATCTACTTTATACGAACTCAGGAGGAACCATTTAAAAAACCTCTCCACAAATAACAAAATAATTGGAATAGGCAGTCTTTATGTTTCTTTTTGCAAGGCTGTAGATGAAAATGAAACTATAAAATGATTTACAGATACAAAACCTAGAGGAATGTTAGAATCATGTTCCAAAAAGATCTCAAAATGCAGGAATGTTGACTCAGATCTAACAAGCTGAAGTTTAATAGAGAGATATGTCAAGTTCTATATATTTGGGTCCCCCAAACCCAGTTATACAGAATATTGCAATAAACTGAGGATGTTTAGCTTGCAGAAGAGAGAGTTCAAGGGGACATAAGTTGTCTTTGAATATATGAATGACGGTAAAATAAATGAAGAGTAACACCTCTTCTGTGGGGTAGCATAAGACTGTGTCTGAGGCTGTAGAGAGCCAGACATCAGCCTAGTCAGGACCGTCCAAGAGAGAGCAGGCCCCCTGTGGGGTAGTAAATTTCCTGTTGCGGGAGGGTTTGGGCAGAGGAAATGTGTAAGGGATTCATGTGTCAGATGGATGGTAGGCCTAGGTGACCCTGAGAGTACTTCTGAGACTGTACTCTCAATGGTGGGACCTCAGCATGGCCTGGCCTTCCAGCTTCAGCGGGGACAAGCTTGTGCTCTCCTTGGTACAGAAGGAGTAATAGAGTTTATAGCCAACCGTGCTTGCCGTGATTGGGAAAAGTTTTAAAACAACAATCCCTTAATCTGATTTGGGCTGCTGTAGTATTATCCCCATTTAACACACCAAAAAATGAGGCCTAGATATTGGCATGACTTGCTTAGGTCAGAGTTGGAAATAGAGCCTTGTATTTTTTTTTCAATGACAACTTTATTAAGCTGTAAGTCACATACCATATGATTCATCCACTTAAGGTGTACAACTCAACGGTTTTTAGTATATTCAGAGTTGTGCAACCATCACCACAATTTTAGAAAATTTTTGTCACCCCCCAAAAGAAATCCTGTACCCATTAGTAATCACGCCATATTTCACCCCAATCCCCCCTATGGCCTAGTGCAGCCCTAGGCAACCACTGATCTACTTTCTGTCTCCATGCATTTGCTTACTCTGGATACTTCATATAAATGGGATCATACAATATTTGTTATTTTGAGCCTGGCTTCTTTCACTTAGCATAATGTTTTCAAGGTTCATTCATCTTGTAGTATATATTAGTACTTCATTCCTTTTTATTGATGAATAATAGTCCATTGAATGGGCATACCACATTTTGTTTATCCTTTCTTCAGTTGATGGACATTTGGGTTTTTCCCACTTTTTAGCTATTGTAAATAATACTGCTGTGAACATTCGTGTTCAAATTTTTCTGTGGACATATGTTTTAATTTCTCTTGGGTAGATACCTGGGAGTGAAATTGATGAGTCATGTGGTAACTCTATGTCGAACTATTTACGGACCTGCCAGACTATTTTCCACAGTAGCTGTACCATTTTACATTACTGCCAGCAATGTATGAGGGTTTGTATGTCTTCACATCTCCACCCACACTTGTTACTATCTGTCTTTTTTTTTTTTAAATTATAGCCACTCGAGAGGGTGCAAAGTCAGTATCTCATTGTGGTTTTGATTTGAATTTCCCTGATGTTGATCATCCTTTCATGTAATGATTAGCCATTTGTTTATCTTCTTTGGAGAAGTGTCTCTTCAGATCCTTTGCCCATTTTAATTGGGTTATTTGTCTTTTTATTATTGAGTAGTAGGAGTTCTTTATATATCTATTCTGTATACTAGACCCTTATTAGATATATGATTTGCAAATATTTCTCCCATTTTATGGGCTGCTTTTTCACTTTCTTGAGAACCTCATCTTTTGAATTCTAGTTTAAGCATTTGTGTTATATCATGATTCTTTTGGGTGAGAGATCTTATAAAAGTCCCCTCATATGGAAACACACACACACACCATCACCACCACTACCATCATAATCATCATCCAGTTACAAAGTATTTACCTCATATATATTTTATTCTAGCTCTTTGTTGACTGCTGTGGGCTTACCATATAATTTAAAGCCACAGTCCATTCCTTAAAACTTCTAGTCTTTCTGGAGAGAGAAATCAGAGAACACGGCATGGTTTCAGAATGCAAACAAACTTTGAGTCCTCACACTTTCCAAGCACAAAAGAGCTGAGGTGCTGTGTGTGCCACTCAGAACCTCCTTCTCTTCCAGGACTGCGAGGCCTGATGCTGTCAGTCATGTTGGCCTCTCTCATGAGCTCCCTGACCTCCATCTTCAACAGCTCTAGCACCCTCTTCACCATGGACATCTACACCAAGATCCGGAAGAGAGCATCTGAGAAAGAGCTCATGATTGTAGGAAGGTAAATGCAGCATTCTCATGCCATGCACCACGGAAGCTTGAATAATCAGAGAGGTTCCACCTATGTTACCCCTCAAGCTAGGGAAGATTGCTAGGTGCCTGCATAGAATGGGAGTTATCTCTGTAGCTAGTTATGTTTGCCCTTGAGTGGCATTTAGTTTTCATTTGGAGATCATCAAACAATGCCCCTCTGGAGCAAGAAGTGACATCAGAGATCATCTAATCTAACTCTTATTTTATCAATGAGCAAAATGAGGCTTGTCCTGCTTAGATCCAGGCAACCTGGACAGCGGCAGGGCCAAGACTGGAACTCATGGCCAACTGAGTTCTTGTCCAAGGCTGTTTATACTGCCCCACACTGTCCTCCTCAGCCTTCAACACTGTAGCTCTCCACATTGGCTGTCTTTGAGGCCCAGATGCCTCCAATGCCTTGACCCTTTGCTGCAACATTTTGCAAGACCATTGTGAGGGTCAAGTGTGCTTATGAGCATGCTCTGTAAAGTCTAAAACACCATGCTATGTGCACATTTGTTATTGTCAAATGGGTCAATGGACACAACAGGGTACTGAAGGCAGTAAGCATTGTTACATGTGTCAGGAGTGCTCATGATCACAGTTATCCATGGAGCAGATTCTCTGGATAGGGGACTAGCAGAAGGTCTGCTATGTCTCTCCATTGGGCTAAGGCAGGTCGACCTCCTCAGGGCAGGTAGAACCAGTCCGTGGGGTGTCAGTCAAGAGAAAGGTTTCCATTGAGTGCAGGAGGGGTATGAGCTGCTGCCTCATAGGTCTTATCAGCAAGATTAGGGCAAAGGAAGGAAAAGAAAAATGACAGGCCTCTCTTGGGTGACAAGACTCGGGAGGTCTGACCAGGCCCGAGTCTACTACTCTGCTTCACAGGAACAGCACTGCTACCCTGACTGGTTTTCCCTCAGAAAGGAGTTTCCTGACTTTTTCTGTTATTTCTAAGGCTCAAGATGCAACATGGGAAGAGAACCATTTTGTTGCTTGGCTCAGGGCTGGACCCCTTGGCCCTGAGATTATGTTGTGGCTCACATTTTTGTGCATCCCAGGACTGCTGCCCGGGGGCTTGTCCTTGCCCTGGATAAGCTTACAGTTATAAGAAACAATTCTATTCTTTGCTGTGGGGACTGTAAGAGCAATCAGGGGATCAGAGAAGGGAGAGGTGAGTGTGGCATGTGGTAGATGGGGAAGGCTCCTGTGGGAGGAAGACCCTGAGCTGAGTCCAAAATGATGGGTAGGATTTGGGTAAATGGGGGGCAATAGGAAGGGAATTCCAGAAGGAGAAATATGTGAGTGAAAACACTGCTTTGTGAGGGTTAGTTTAAGACTCTTTTGCCTTAAATTCAAGTAAGTGAGGTAAGGGAAACACAGCCTTCTTTCTAAATAAATCAAGATTATAAGTAAGAAGAGCTTGTAAGGGAACCCTACACTCTTTTCAGGACTTGAAGTGAAACTCAAAAGGAGGAGACCTGAAAATACCTGGTAGTGTGCCTTTCTATCTAGATTGTTCCTTTATAAACTCTTCTTGGCTTGTGTTTTTAACTTTATTATGAAGAAGAAGAAAGAGGAGAAAATAATAATTATAGTCTTTACCATTTATTGGGTGTCTACTATTTGCTAGGTGTTTTACTATCAGTAATCCTTGTTCCAACCTTGCAAGATTTGCCTTATTATTCCAGATTTACAGATGGAGAAATTGAGACTCAGAGAGCTTAAGCAACATGTCCAGTATTACACAGAGAGAGTAAGAATTTGAATCCAGGACTGTCTGGCTCCAATACCCTGATCCTAAACTCTACTGCCTCTCAGAGGGAGATTCTCTTATGATAGTGACTGGGTCTACATTGCTATTGAAAGTCAAGGGCATTTCACTTACTCATAGGCATAGATGATTTTCCTGAAGAGAGAGAATACAGAAGAAAAAAGCCTAAAGAATGAATTTGCTAATTATTTTTCCTTGCTGTGATCATATTATATGTATGTAATATGTATATATACACACACATATATATATAAAATTTATATATATAATATATATTAAAAATGTATACATTTATGTGTATTTATATTTGCTAGTTGTGTGTGTGTATGTATATATATATATATATACATACACACACACACACACACCCCCCTAATGATATATATCTACTCATATAGACCCATTTATTGACACTCTGTTGTGGGGGCTTTGATTTCAGGTTGTTCATCCTGGTGCTGATTGGTGTCAGCATCGCCTGGGTGCCCATTGTGCAGTCAGGACAAAGTGGGCAGCTCTTCGATTACATCCAGTCCGTCACCAGTTACTTGGGACCACCCATTGCAGCTGTTTTCCTGCTTGCTGTTTTCTGGAAGAGAACCACTGAGCCAGTAGGTATCATTCTGGCATGTCCAGAAAAGCCATTCTAGCACAGAAGTTCCCACATGGGTTTGCATGTTCTCTATGAGAAGGATTCTATTTCCCAGACATCTTAAGCAGGAATGGGTGTGCTATTGAGGGTTTGTATTGGAGACCCTCCAGGGACGACGGGACTCTCCTGGGTTCACATTCTCTAGGACTCTTCTCCTTGCTGCTGGTTCCAAACTAATGATGTACACTTTCCATCCACTCTTCGTGATTTTGACCCAACTGCCTGGCACTCCCTGGGACGTCTGTAGCCCCTGGGTGAGCAGCTCCAGAAGAAGTCCCAGCACAGGCTGCTTTCAGTGGTTCTGTAGTGAGCAAGGCTTTCCAGCCAGCACTTTTCAGGGCCCAGTGAAGGACGACGACCTGGTCCTCAATCAATTTATATGCAAAACAATGTAAAGTAGATAACAATTGAAGGATAAAATGTGGCACAAAATCTAAGTAGGGAGGGATCCCCAGAAACGCTACATCAGTGTGGGCTGAAACTGAGAGGGAAGAGAGGGCTTCCAAGGCAGAGAGACTAGCACTGCCAGGAACTTGGAGGTGGAAGTGGAAGGATAGGAGTGAGGGTGATGAATCTCCCCTGGGTCAAGAGGGAGTTTGTGTGTGTGTATAATGGAAGACATAACTGGAAAGGGAGGTTAGGGTTAGTTGAGGAATGGCCCCTTTGAAAGCTAAGCTAAAGAATTTGAGTCGTCAGTGGGGTGACATTGCAGATTTTGAAGCACAATGAAAAAGATGCCTTTGGATATGCCTTCTGATTGGGGTGTTGCTCAGCTGTGTCTGTATCCTACCATCAACGTGATTGGGGAGGGTTGGGAAAGAGTAGGGGTGCTGACTATGTAGCTGATCGTCTGAAACAATGTAATTGATAATGTATTTTTGGTTGGAGACAACTCTTTTCTCCCAGTAGGATAGAAACAAATATATACCAGTGAAATACTTCACTGGAGTGACCCCAGCTTTGAGGTACATAAATCACCACATGTGCCTCTCTTCATTTGACATTTGCCATTAGGAAGACAGTCCAGATTTGCTGGTGACACAAAACTGGGTGCTTAGATAAATGCCCTTAAGAGGTCAGAATTGAACCTGAAAGTGATCTCAACAGGTTAGAGAAATAGGGACACATCTTGGGATATGTTTCAGTAGAGGTTGGCAGAAGCTGGTTCACTGAGCGATTTCCAAAATACAATTTAGGAAAGAGTGGCTAGAAGCCCAGTTGGGTGTTGCAGTGGGCTATAAGTAGATTCAATCCAGCAGTGGACCAAGGCTTTCAAAACAAAAGGCTAAGAACTGGCTAGACTGAGGAGGTTCTGAAGTGGGGGTGATTTTACGCTCTCCCAGGGGACATTTAGCAATGTCTGGGAACATTTCTGAGGGTTATGACTTGGGGAATGCTATTGATATCTAGTGGGTGAAGGCAAAGGATGCTGCTAAACACTCTACAATGCACAGGACAGCACCCCCTGTCCCCGCAAAGAATTATCCAGCCCAGCTGTCACAGTGCTGAGGGTAAGAAACCCTGGCCTTAAGTCTCTGGAGTATAGCACATAGAGATTGCAAGGTGACTGCAAGGACTGGTTAGGCACAGAGTTTGCTGAGGGGTGACTCCAAGTCTTGAGGAAAATGTCATAGGTTCCTAGATTTTTCAAGAGCTTCTTGGGAATAAAGACTAAAGGAATAGGAAGAGGCTAATTGCCAAAAGAGAAGGAAAACCTTAGCAAGTTTTATCAATGCTATTCACACAAACTAAATCAAGAAATATTTTTTTGACTTAATATGTTCCGGGGGATGAATGGGGAACACTTTTTTCTTTTTCCGTATTCCTTCATTCGTTTACCAGACACTTCCAGATGTCAGACATGGGCCTAGGCACTAGCAACACAAAGAGAATGAATCCTGGTTCCTTCCTGGGTAGGCTCCCAACACAGATGGGGAGACAGAGAAGTGAATGGGTGATTACACAGCAGTGTGGTCAGTACTGGCGTGGAAGTGTGTCCACAGTGCGGCAGCCATAGCAAGGAGGAGGCACTCACCTAGTTTTGTCTGGGGAGGAAGGGAGGGGACATTTAAGCTGGAACAAAGTTACCAGGAAGGGAAGAGTCTGTGCTCTTCCAGATAGAGAGAATGACCTTTGCAAAGACTTGGGACATGAACACACATGACATATTTAAAGAATAACTGGTAATTTAGCACACCTGGAATATAAAGTGTAGGCATACTGATGGCTAGCAAAGGGGCTATTCAGATCAGCACTTGACATGAATGCTCTTTCTGTCCACCCTTCTATGAGCTCGCTCTACTTTGTCCTTTTAAAATGTGGCCTCTAGACTCAGACCTCGTCCTCTAGGTGAGGACTGACCAAAAGAAAGAATGAAAGAAAGGAAGAAAAAGGTTTAAAAAAACCTGAAAAGTTGTCCCTCAATATTTCTAGTCTTTTAAAGGCTTTCCATATTTGTTATATGCAAATCCAAAATTTAATGTAAAAACATAGTATAATTTTATGTTCTCGAATTAAAAACAGTGACTTTGGATCTATAAAAGGGCCTGAAGAAGGAAGTATTATGTATATGTTGATGGAAAAGTTCATTTCTTTCTCTTTCATTCCCAAAGACCCAATTTTTTCCCATGTCTTCGAGGAATACAAATTCTTTCACAAGTAATTACTTTATATCTGAATGTGCCTAAATCTGGAGGCTGATGGTGATAGTAGCTGCAGGCAGAGAGATTCAAATTATTTTTAAATCCAAGGGAATTTTTGGAGTTGAGGCTTTCGGTTGACATTCTATACCAGTTATTAGACACTTTACCACATTGTATTATGAGTCCTTGTTTTATGACCCAGTGAAAGTCACATCACTGAAACGTGATGAACACACCCACTGAAGACCTGACTTAACACTCCTCTCCACATTCTAAACTCCAGTGTCTGGCTTCAGACGGGCTGGAGCTGTCATTTCTCTTACCTTTATTCCTTTGCCTCTGTTCCCCCAGGAATGCTTGGCTGTTTTGTATGTTTGGTGTCAGTTAACCCAGAGTTTTCTTTTACAGGGAGCCTTTTGGGGACTAATCTTAGGATTTCTGGTTGGGCTGGCCCGTATGATTACTGAATTTGCCTATGGAACCGGGAGCTGCATGGAGCCCAGCAACTGCCCCACGATTATCTGTGGTGTGCACTACTTGTACTTTGCCATCATCCTGTTTGCCATTTCTTTCATCACCATTGTGGTTGTCTCCCTCTTCACCAAGCCTATTCCAGATGTGCATGTGAGTATCCATTTGGGAGGCCTGTCCTGCCCTTGTTTCCTGTTCTCGCTGCAACACCTATCCTGGTTGGTCTTGGCTCAGTTAGACATCTCACACTCACATGACTAAAACAGTCCACATTTGCTTTTGGTTTCATGTAGATGGATACAGGACAGGGAGCACGATGTGCCAGCAGGGCAGTATCAAGCATGTTTCTTCAACAAGAGTCCTCACGGCAGTCCACATTTCAGTCCAGTGGCTATTCTCTGGATCCTGCTCCTGTGATGGCTCAGGTGCAAGGAAATGGGATCACACAGGTGGCCACACGGCTTAGATGCTCATGTCCCAACTAGGAACTTCTATTTCTTGTAAGAGTCTCATGGTCAGAACTTCCAGGGATCCCAGCAAGGGACATACTTAGTTAAAAAAACCACCACACTCAAGGAAATCTGCAGTATGATTTACCCTTTATATATATTTTCCAATTAAGCCACCAAACAGTTGCCCATAGCATTCAAGATATTTCAAACAATATTAAAGTCCAGTTGATTCAAGACTTCGAAAATGGCAAGTGCTCTTCTTTAGCTCTAGACATTGCCCTTGGTTTAGAGTTTATTCATAGCCTTCCCAATGCAGATGAAGATTACAAATTATGGGCCATTTTTTTCCATAAGCAATATAGTCTAGTAACCCAACACAGCTGACATTCTACCTTTTTCAGGTTTCTAAAGAACAGAACTAGAGAGTTAACCCAAGGTCATACTTCTCCGTAGAGAAAGAGAAAGGGTTTCTTAACCCTTTGCTCACACATATACAAATATGGAATCCCTAAGAGACCTTCAACCTCATTGCCAAATTTTCAAAGCTGTGACCAACCTTAATGTCAAATAAAGACTACTTTGTAGAAGGAGGACCACCATCATGTTTATTGGCTGAATCTGTCACAGGCTTTCTTTGTGTTGTATCAGTTGCTTCCCTATGTCTCAGTCTGAAAATATTGCAGCCCCAAACACATCTAGCTCCATGTTTCCTCATGAAGGAGAGAAAGCAAGGTAGTCACCATAAAGGGCATGGTTGGGATGAATACATTGCATTGATTTTCAGACTTCTTCAAGTTTCTGGTTTCAAATCAATAGAAACTATGTCTCCAGCTCTTCCCTATTCTAAATGGATCATGATTCTACAGATTCTCTCCCCATAATATGACAAACATATTGTGAAAAAATCGGATCTTACAGATTTTGGTCTTAACAAATGGATGTCTAATCTTGTTTCCCAGCACCAGCGCTAAAAGGAACAAATTCATTTGTCATATGCAACAAGAGTTCATTCATTCAACAAACATTTCTATATTTAAGGCAGTCTCTTAGCCTCTGAATATGCATATGTCATAAGGGCTAGTGTATACATGTGTATGATTTACATCTAACTTCTCCACATATTTAGAGATAATGCTGTGGATGGACACTATTATCTATGTTCTTGTTGATACTGAGAGGCCACATTCCTTTTCCTTTCTTGATGCATATCTCTTTGTATTCCCAACATTTTGGTCCAAGACACTATTTGGATCTTTCTACTAACCTGTTCTGCCTCCTCCACAGCTCTACCGCCTGTGTTGGAGCCTGCGCAATAGCAAAGAGGAACGTATTGACTTGGATGCAGAAGAGGAGACTATCCAAGAAGCCCCGGAGGAGAGCATTGAAATAGGTGATTTATGACTGAAAGCCTATTCCCAAGCCCTAAAATCTTACTCCTACGGCAGCCAGAAGACTTTACCGAATCCTTCACTAAATGCCTTCATCAAAGTTCAGATCTTTCTCCTAGAGGGGAGTGAGGAGCAAGTGGGGTGTGAGATGGATAAATGGGTTTTGGGAAGATCACTCTAAGGCCTGGTCAAGGGGAGGAGCGGGATACAGAATCATCCCAGCTCGCCCACCCCTCATAGTTTACAGTGCTCAGTGAGTAAGTGTGGATGAGGTATTTGCCACCCTGAATTGATTTGGGACAAGGCCAGGGACAAGGGAAGAGTCAGAGCTCTTCCGACATAGCCTATGAACTGAAAGCAGGTGGAACCAAAGCTATGGTCAGTTCTAGTGACATCAGCGGAGTGGAATTGAGGCTCTTGGGGTCTTGTGTCTTACTGGATTACCACATCAAATTTAGAAAATCAAATTTCTCTGGAAGTCCAGTAAGACCATGCTTAGTCAATGCTCAGAGACTTATCCTGATCATGGGGAAATGCTTTCCTCGGCTTCTGTGTTGCAACGTTTCCTCTCTACACGGGAGGGGTGCACGCATGGAGGATAGTTGTGGAGATGTGCGGTATGCAGACATGTGGGAGCTCAAGGTCATATGTGCTTTACCTGGTGCTGGGCTGGAGGTCTCATCACTCCATCTGAAGGTGAGTACAGATGCAGCAGAACAAGTTCTGAATCTGGCCATCAGGAATATCATAGAATCTTAGCTCTGGAAAGGGCCATAGAGGTCATTTGGTCTTATCATCTCATTTTACAGACATGTAAATTGAGGCCCAAGGAGGGACAGGCTTTACCTATGGTCCCAGCTCTGATACAATCTGCTCTTGATTTCTAAAGACCTTTCAGTTCTGAAACTTGTAGCTCTGCAAGTACTGGAAGGAACCTGCAGCCACAGGCAGCTGACCATGGTGTTGAAAAACACAGCCCCTTCCTGCTTCCTTGGAGCAGGTGGGCACGAACATGCCCCCTACTTTTCCCACCTCCAAAAATGTCTCCACATTGAGTGAGAATATCATAGGTTTAAAAGGGACATGGATAAGGAGTATCTAGAATGTTCTAATATGGAAGAAGTGATTAGTTGTGTACCAGAAGGCAGACTTAAGACTGATGTGTGGAAAGAACTCGTTCAATTTTAACTCCAAGTAAGGAGGCAGGATAGGGCAGAGTGTAGGATTTGGATTCAGGAAGAACTGGGATTGAATCCTGACTTCTCTACTTACTACCCTGGGCAAGTGATTCCATTTTTCTAAAGCTTAGATTCCTTATGTAAAAGTATTCTAAATGATAGCCCATATCTTCTAGTACTGTTGGAAACATAGAATGACATAATGCTCCACCATAAGAATTGGCTATGATTATCACCATCATGATTGCTACTAAGGAAGAGTTTTCTAATGGAGTTGGTCTGGAAAAGGGTGAGCAGCAAGTGTGCATCTATTAGGGATGCCATATAGGGGACTCCCACACTGGCTATGGAATTAGCTTAGTGACTTCTGAGGTTCATGGAAGCACTTGAATCCTGTTGTTGAACTCATGGTGAAACCAAACTGAACACCATGCCCTTAAAGTACTATAAACTAAGATCTCTTGAGGGCTTTTATAGGCAATGGGTGTCACTCTCACCATTCTCTGAGAAACAGCAGCACAAGGAACCTTACAGCTGCATCATCATCCTCATATCATTATCATCACCACTATCATCATCATGATTGATAATGATACGATCATAACATATTTTAATTATGTATACCTTATTCTATTCTAGCGATTCATTTTGGTACCACATCATACTTTTAAGGCAGATAATGCAAGTATAATTTTTCCAGTTTTACAGATGAGGAAAATAAGACACAGAGACTTTCTCAAGGCCACCTAACTTTTTATTGACCCAGATAACTGTGCATTTCACACTTGGGCTGGTCAGTGAGCCCAGCTCCTTGCTACTCCTTCCCTATTCTTCTGTTTTGGTGGAGTGGACCAAAGTGGATGGGTACAAGGAGGTTTGTCTCTCTTTCCTATGCGTGTGAGAAGAAAGAGAGAATAGGAGGAGACTAACACTACTTGACACCTACTATGTACTGGGTGCTCTCTCTTTCAATCTTATGAGGAAGAATATGTTATTTATCAAATTTCACAGATACAGAAGATGAGAGGTGAATTAACAAGGCCATAAAACTGGGTTTTGGTTCCAGTTCTGACACATGTATGTGCTTGATCACTAAGGTTCTTTCCAGTTCTAAAATTCTGTGACTCTTAAAGATGGCAGAATGGAGAGCAGTTGTCCCTGACCATGGTGCTGAAAACACAGTGGGCTTCACTTCCTATCTAGTGAGTTACAGACCTGAGATTCTAACCCAGGTCTGTCTACTTCCAATGCCACACCTGGGCTCAGAGGAGAGAATTAGTTCCCTGGGTGGGCATGCACTTAGAATGGCAGGGCCAGTTGGATGGTTTGATTCAGCAATGTTGATATGCAACATGAGATCTTAAGCCCTGGAAGTGTTGATCACTGCTGCCCCATATCGGGGACCGTTCAGACAAATCCTTACCACATATCTGGATCTGTTGTGAAGACTTGGAATTTCAAGGTGTAGCCAATGCACTCCTGAGTCATGCCAGTTTCATTGCTTTCCAGCGATGTAGCAAACAGATATGAGTTTATGTGCTTTAGAGGTGGGTTTTCTGTGTCCTTCATATGTCCCAGTTCCCCATCCCATTGTTAACGTTTCCCTCTCAAAAACTATTATTTTCTGTTTGATTCTAACTGTTATATATCAAAATGCATTTGTGTGGGGCCTGATAGAGATAAAACTTAGGCTAGCTGATCATAAGGATGTAGAATCCATCTATTAACATCATCTTGTAATTAATTAAGTTCACTCAAACATTTTGTACTATATCCATTCCTGCAAATGAGAAAATTGGGAAATGTCTACTCCCCTGGAAACCTTTTCTAGTCCCTTCTGCTTCTGTATCCAATAGTTCTTTTATGGCTTTCCCCAACACAGAAGTTCCTGAGAAGAAAAAAGGATGGTTCAAGAGGGCCTATGACCTGTTTTGTGGCCTGGATCAGCAGAAAGGCCCCAAGATGACAAAGGAAGAGGAGGCAGCCATGAAGCTGAAGATGACAGACACCTCCGAGAAGCCTTTGTGGCGGACGGTAGTGAACATCAATGGCGTCATCTTGCTGACTGTGGCCGTCTTCTGCCACGCATATTTTGCCTGAGTCCTGCCTTCTGCTGCGGACTGCACTCATGAAGGCCAGACTCTTTCCTCTGCCTCCCTTTAGCCCCATTCAGTGGTGTTCAAGGGAAACCAGCCAGTTGTAAACTTTGCCCAGTCGATAAATGTGTACCTGTGTAATTACAGGCTAGCTGGAGAAGAATCATTAACTTTCTGTTAACTTATGTATTTGAGGCCACTGTGATACAGTCAGCAGTACAGATTAGAGCTGCAGAAGGAAAGTCCACTTAGTCCTATCTAGGAAAACACAGTCTAAGAAACAGAAGCCCTGTGATATCTGATGCAAGTTTGTCTCAGGTAGATTCAGTGTGTCAATATTGTTTGTGATCCTTGAGTATTATTTTAAGAGTTTGGTCTCCCTTGTTCCTGCTACTTTCCCTGTCTGACCTCCCTGTCATCTTTTTTTTTAAATGTCCCACCTCATCACATCCTTGTCAAGTTTTTCCTGGCATAAGAAAAATCAATCTGATAAACTGATGAATGCATGGAAGTTGAAGATAGAGGCCTAATGGAATCCCTGTCTTGGGTGTTTGTTTTTTAAAGGAGTAGCCTGGGGATGGCAGTGCTTACCCCAAAGAGATGGACCCAGCCTCAGCCCAGTGGGGAAAGCAGATAATCTTGAATCAGGAGATTTTCTAGTCTTTTAAAAAATGTCCATTGTGAGTTCTTCAAGTTTGGGATTTCACTCATTTTGGCATTCCCTGTGCCTGGAATGTCTTAGCCACCCAGCAATGTTTGTGAGCTGAATGAATGATGTGGGCATTTATTTATAAACACTTGCTTTATGTTTGGTTAACCTTTCCTTGTGGCTGCACAAAGTATACACTCTGGTGACTATAATGAATTGGAATGCATTTCCAGAGACCACTCCCCTTCATAGTGTTGATGCTGACCTATGAGCTTAGAAGCTGACTCTGTCTCACATAATAGAGCAGATGTGCCTCTTGGGGGCATCTGTCACCTCAAAGCAGCTGCATTCTCCTGAAACATTAAAACAATTAGCCCGAGATCCTCCTCCCTATGAGTTCACGTGACCACAGCCTTCCTCTTTTAAATGTCTTAATTGGTGATCATCCATTGCTGGGGTTAGGGTAGGTGGTCTCTGTTCCAGGTGGTAGTGCTCAATGCTTTTATTTCTTATTGAACCTGTTTCCTAGGGGGACATTTTAAAAACTTAATTTAAATTTAATTAATGAATTGAATTTAATTCTCTTAATTCCATCTAGAAATATTAATTATATTGTAATATAATCCCATTGAAGTCATGATATTAAGTATTGACTGATTTAAGGCTAGCTTAGAAAAGAGCTGGGATCTGAGGTTCTGTGGAGCTGAGAGTGGTTCCTGGGTGTGAATATGGTTCAACAGGTAAAGGGATGGCTTATTCTTATAAAAGGGAAGGAAACTATTTGATGTGGCCTCATATTCCCCTTAAGCTAGGCAGAGAAGAGGAAAAAGTGGAGAATTTCACATGGCTAGCATTACTGAGAGTACTCAGTTTTGTGTGGAGTTTGTGATATTTTTGAGCTTTGAAGGGATAAAAGGAGAGGAAGTGAAAGCCAGTGGATGGAGCAGGCTTCAAGTATCTAGATTGTCCTTGATTCTGTTTCTGGCTTTGCCAACGATTCACTGTGTATATTGTAGTAAATTATTTTGTCTCAACTGTGTGTTTTTCTCTGGAAAAATGGGGACCTTGGTGCTTATAGCATCTACCTACCTCCTCTGGATGTGACAAGGGCACTTTCAAAAGGGGATGGGAGATATGTACATGAAAGATGCCATACAGATGTTATACTAAGCCACAGTTAGTCCCATAAAGTAAAATGTATTACTGTGATAAGAATAAAAACATTTATAAACTGTAACATCCTGATTTCTTGTTGTCTAGAGATTCTAGACAAGTACTGACCATGTCTGTGTCGAGCTTTACTCGGTACAAGATACGGATTAGGAAGCAGGAGCCAGGACCATTAAGAATAGAATCTAGCAACTTGAACAATTTAAAAAAATGTAGCAAATTTTGGAGATGATTTCAACTTCAAAAGCTCTAATAAACATGAGGAGAGTAACTCTACCTTCAAAGCATAATGTTCTATTAGAACAGACTGAGCGACTTGGGTAATCAAGGGCCAGTAAGTGATAAATTGTGCTAGAATAATTTCAGGAGTGCAAGGAAGAGCTATTCTTTTCCTCAAATTGAAGATGAGTGTTTGGGGCAGAGTGACTACTTATTAATGCTCACTTTATAGAACTGAAAAATCATGCCCTATCAGGCAAAAAAGCTTCTTTAAGTATGGATGACTATTTTAAAAGGAATCTCTTGAAATGAGAAGACAAGCCTCCTTCCCTGCAGAGTAAGGTTGATCCTAGGGCCTTTGACATACCTGAGAACATTGCTTACTTCTGTATAGCTGAGTCAGGCATTGGTATTAACTTAGAGAAATGTCTACCTATGGAACTCACAGGAACCCACTCTTTCCTAGTGCTGAAATCACCATCTCCTAAAAGATCCACTACAGCTTGTCTCGCTTCACAAAGCAAACCTTGGGAGAAGAACATATGGGTGCTTATTTGGAAAAGAGAGGCTTCTTAACATTACCCCCAACCCGGCCCCAGGAAAACTCCTTTTAACCTCCAAAGTGGATTTCAGTGAATGAAGTTGTTTGAATAAAGTATTGTTGCATTGATGGGTTGGTGGGGATGGAATTAGGAAGATGTGGGTGAGGTCAATGGAACAGCCTTGTTTGACGCACTCTGGAGGATTCAGGTGCATGTTGTTCAGTCCCAGAGATCCACATTGCATCCTTGATCCAGCCCGCTTTTTTCATCTAAGAGCAACTCAAAGAACAAGTAAACTGACACAATTCACTCTGTGCTTGGAAAACTGGTGGCAAATGCCCACTTGATAAAGGGCCCTTCTTTACACACGAATGCTGGCAGCACATACACATGCACTTCAGAATCAGACAAACGGCTTACAGCAGTGGTTCTCAAACCATAGCTTGTATCAGAATCCCCTGGAGAGTTGTTAAAATGCAGATTGCTGGGCTCCACCCCCAGAATTTCTGAATCTGAAGAATGTCTGGAGTAGGGCCTGAGAATTTGCATTTCTGACAAGTTCCCAGATGATTTTGATGTTGATGGTCTGGGGAGCACACTTTGAAAACAACTATGTAGAACTAATTTCCAAAGGCCCTTCATTTCATCACCAAGGCCGGCAGACCTGGAGGAGTCTCTTTCCCAGGCCCTCTTTTGATTTTTAGTGATGTCTCAGGACCAAAAGTCTTTTCTGAAACCAAAGGCATATAGGTATGGTTGAGGCACGTTACAATGAAAAACCCCACCCCGTTGACCTTTAGGGCTCATCTACTTAATTCTGACCTTCCCTCTAGATGTCCAAGGCCTGACACTTTAATAGCTTGACTTTTGTTTTATTTTATATTTCATACTCACCATGTGCCATATATATGGCCCTTGAGGTCAGTCTCACAGGTACTATTTTTTGCAGACAGGTGGTTGAGGGGAGAATGTGCTAACATTGATTGGGAATTTTCTATGGACAAGGCCTTTTAGGCAACATCAAATGACCTCACCTAATCTTTACAACAGTTCCATGAAGTCTGCATTATATTTGGAGGAGACTGAGGTTCAGAGATTCGGGGACTTACCCAGGATGAGGACCTCGGTGGTCATGGCCGGGAGTTGACAGTCCCTCCTCCCTGTCACAGAATTTCCTAGGGCAGCCTTCCAACAGTGGTCCATGTTTCTCCTACAATTCTAAAGACCCTGGAATGGGGAGGGGTGTGGACAAGTGAGGAGACGAGAATCTATTGAGCACATACTTATTTAGATTAATACGTGTTATAAATTTATAACATTTGAATCTATGAGTTAAGCATTCCTATCTCTGTTTTCAGACGAACGATGACGGTTCAGGGAATTGATTGCTTTGCTGGAGGTAGGTCTGTCTCTAGAGCCCATAGTCCTAGTTGTGGTTCAGATGGCTATCTCCTCCTGACCAAGGAGTGACAGGAATATATCTTTTCTGTCAGACCAGCTTCTGCTCTTCCATGAGGGCTCTCCCAAGACTTCTAGGACATGGATAACGGTGCTTTCTGGTTCTACTTCACCCCCAGCATGAGAGAAGATGGTCCTTGAATGGACCCGCCCTCCTAGATCACACTCCAAGGCCAAATCTTCCAACTAAACAACAGATATTTCAGATTAGCAAAAATGGAAATCAGAATGCTTGTGCTTTGCTTGTACTTTATGATATGTGCTATGGTCCAGGAATCAAGGTGCCTGAGTCCTGGTAGCAGAAAATGCCTTCTCATTGATTTGTTGTTGAAAAACTCTGTGGTCCAGACCACCCAAAGGCCCTGCCCCATCTGCCATTCTTCACCCACGGGCTGTATATGTTCATTTTGTAATTCTGTTTCCCTTTGCTGCGTGATGTCCACTTCAGACTATTTTTTCCACAAGAATCTGTGACTTGGAAATCCACAAGGTACATAATTAACTTTATCTGTGTTATGGGCTTAACAGTGTCCTCCTCCTCCACCCATTCATTTGTTGAAGTCTAATCCCTTGTACCTCAGAATGTGACTGTATTTGAACATAGGGTCTTTAAAGAAGTAATTAAATTAAAATGAGATTATTAAGGTGGGCCCTATTCCAATATGACTGGTGTCCTTATGAGAGGAGATTAGAACACAGACATACACAGAGGGAAGACCATGAGAAAACACAGGGAGAAGACGGCTATCTACAAGCCAAGGAGACAGGCCTCAGAAGAAACTGACCCTGCTGACAGCTTGATCCTGGATTTCTAGCCTCCAGAACTGTGAGAAAATAAATTTCTGCTGTTTAAGCCACCCAGTTTGTGGTACTTTGTTATGATAGCCCTAGCAAACTAATACAACCTCTAAGGGAATTGGATCCTGTTCTGTGTTTTCTTAGATTCTGTATTTGTCTATATGATATCTATTCATCACAGGGCCAATTATATGAACTCTTTTTTCATATTTTCTGTATTCTTGGTGCTCTGGTATTTGGGGGCCTTACAGACAGAGGAGAGACTGCCCTTCCCAGGGCTAGCCCTTTCTTAGAGATAGCAAAGGGCTTGGATGGGAGCACATCTCTCATATGCAAACCAATCAGTCTCGAGTCTACAGCCCCAACCACCTCCTTATCTAAGTCTCACACACCAAGGCAATTTCCCCCCTGCCCTGAATCCTCCCAGGACCAGGTACTAGGCAACTAGAAACAACATCAATAGCCCAAAGCCTGCTAGAATTACTCAAACTAGCCAATTCTAAGCTGTTTACTCTGCCCTACAGAAATGCCAATAAAGTATGGCCTAGGCCTTCTCCTTGCTCTTTTCTGCCTCTTGACCAACACTGGTGCTTCCCTTGTGGCCCTACGTGGCATGCAGTGACCTCCTCTCTGGTACCTGTGAATATAATATATTTCTTCCTTTCAAGCTTTGTTCTCCTCTCCTGTGACTGCACAGACTTTACTCTCCCACCCCCATCTACATTCTTAGCATAGATCCCTTCCACTTCTCATAGCTAGCTCAAAGGTCTGTAGGATGTTAGCAGACAGCCTTTTGATCAGGAATTGCACTACTGTTTCCTAGAAAGACCATCTGTTTCTTTTTCAACCTTTCTTCTGGCCCCATTCACTCTCTTTTCTTCTTCTCTCTTTGTCTCCATTCTTCTCTTTTTAGTACTCATTTGCCTGGTCCAGCCATCTTATGGATTCCATTTTTCTATTCAATGAACCCAACATCATCAGTCTCTACCTTCACTTTTCATCCCTTTCTGACCCCTCTTGAAACTCATCAACTGGAGCCCCTGGGGAATACACCTGTGGTCCCACAAAGCTAGGTTTGTTCAACTTGCTGCAGCAAGGGAGAAATTCAAGCAGAAGTGCAGCTTCTCACCAAACAGGGGAAGAGTTAGGGTCATTATGGGATTTTGAGGAAGGGTGGAGTTTGGGGAAAATTTACCTGAGGTTGTGTTTTGTTAGGCTAAAAGTAAAGTAAAGAGAGTGTGTAAAGGTATTAATATTCATCCTGGTCTAAGAAGCAGACCCAGGGTTCCTGTTATCTTGGAAGTTCAAAGTTAAGATAAATATGGAATGTTATGTCTAGAAACCCCTTATCTGAAGCTCTGCACCTGGGTTGGAAATTGAGGCTACTTCTCTGTCAGTGACCCACGTCACTCAGAGCCTTCAGGTACAAGTGAGATATTTCATTCTCACTGATATGATTTCAAATAGCCAAGTTTCTCAGTCTTTGATTTTAGAGAACAGGTTTTCAGCACCACGTCCTTGGTGTTAGTTAACACAGGCTGTTTTTACGGGCTCAGACTCCTGGTCTCTCATTCTCAAATCCAACTCTGACTGCTCCAGGGCCAGGGTCCTGACTCCAGAGTTCTAGGTCTTAAATACTGCACTATACTGTCTACCCAAAGATATTGAAAAGGGAAACTTTGCTTGTTGAAATAGAATACTTGGATTATGGGCTAAAGAGTAGAATGGACAGAAATGAACTTAGTGGATGGAAATATGGAGCCTGGGGATTATCCTAAAATGTAGTAGAAAAGAGATAAGATGATGGAAACTGTGAAATAAAACTCAAAAGACGTGACCCAGGAAGTCCAGCGTCCATTTCACTGGAGCTCCAGAAAGAGAGTAGGGAGAACATGAAGAGAGGAGGTGATACAAAGAATAGTAAGCAACTGATAGCTGGACTATTCAAGGGATTCCTGTGAATCAATAAGAAAAAGACAGGAGGCAACTATTAGGAAGAAAATGGACAAAGAATATAAATAAGTCTTTAAAGAAAAGGAAATCAAGTGGACATCATAAAAATGATGACACCAGCAAAATGGTGGAGTAGGCTACTCCAAGCTGTCATCTCCCAACGGAACATTGAAAAATGAGCAATAACTGTCAGAGCCAATTTTGTGAGAATTCTGGAAAACAGTCAAACGTTTATAGCAACCAAAAAAGCACGGATTCAAGAAAGAGTCACTACAGCATGGTAGGAAGGTTTTGTGGCAATCTTACTCACCCTTCCCTCACCCTCTCCCTTGTGTGGTGGCAGCCTTAAGGCAGCAGCACTTATAATGTGGCAGCAGTCAAAGTGAGCGCAGCCTGTGTCCCCAGTGTGGAACCATTTCCCTAATTCCAGAGGGAGCAGAGCCGACCATATTCACAGATTATTGTGTATATCTGTTCTAACCTGTCTGGGGGCTACCTGAAGGACTGGCACAAGGTGCTCCTCTGTTTCACCTACCTCAACTCAGACCAGAAAAGCTTGAAAATATTGTAAGCCAAACTAACAAGGCTCAGAAACTTGAGGCAAAAAATTATAGTCAAAACATACAATAGATTGTTTAAGGCAAAGTCTGGAGAAAGTGTCTTTGGGAAATTAGGACATCCAAAAACAACCATTTATACTGGGGAATTTAGAAAGCCAAGTGCATGATCAGGGCAAGACACATACTCAGAAAAGAACTGAGAAGACCCTAAGCTTTCACCTTGGTCTGATTCTTAGGCTCAGTGCAAGCCTGGCTAAGCATTGGAGATGGGCCTCTGCATATAGTTAATTTCCAAAGACTGGGAGAGCTCCTGGCATTTGAGGAAATCTTTTTCAAAACAGTAGCTGAACAAAAGCTAAGGAACAGAGACTTCTGTGACTACATCAATAAAGAATATGGTCTTTGCAATAATAGTTTGGGAAAGTCAATTAAAACAATGGACTTCTATACACTTCAACAACCAATAAAAGAGCAAACCCCAGGGAAGGGAGAGAATCTGATTTCCAGAGTTACCACATTATAATAGTCAAATGTCCAGTTTTTGTAAAAAAAGAGAAATCACAAGACATACAAAGAAACAGGAGCATAGGCCTAGTCAACAACAACAACAACAAAATGGACAGAAATTGTCCTGAGGAAGTCCATATGTTGGAATTATAGATGAAAGCTTCAAAACAACTGCCTTAAATATGCTCAATGAACTAAAGGAAAACATGCAGAAAAAAACTAAAGAAAATCAGGAAAACCAAATTAAGTGTTTTTTTTTTTTTTTAAAAAAGATAAAATTGACAAACCTCTAGCTAGACTTACCAAGAAAAAAAGAGAGAGGACTGAAATAAATAAAATGATAACTGAATCATGAGACATTACAACTGTTACTGCAGAAATACAAAAGATCATAAAAGACTGCTATGAACAATTATACACCAACAAATTGGACAACCTAGAAGAAATGGAAAAATTTCTAGAAACATAAAACATACTAAGTCTGAATCATAAAGAATAACTTACTTGTTATTGGTAACATAAGGAGATTGAACAATAATGAGTAAGGATATTGAATCAGTAATCAAAAACCTCCCAACAAAGAAAAGCCCAGAATCAGACAGCTTCATGGGTGAATTCTAACAAACATTTAAAGAAAGATTAATGCCAATTTCTCAAACTCTTGCAAAAAATTAAAGAGGAGAGACCACTCCCAAAATCATTTTATAAGGCCAGCGTTACTCTGATACTAAATCCAGATAAGGATACTACAAGAAAAGGACATTATAGGCCAATATCCCTGATGAATAGATGCAAAAATTCTCAACAAAATACTTGCAAACTGAATTCAATAACTCATCAAAAGGATAGTATGCCATGATTAAGTGGGATTTATCCCTGGGATGCAAGAATGGTTCAACATATGCAAACCAATAGATGTGGTACATTATATTAAAAGAATGTAAGAAAACCATGTGATCATCTCAATATATGGAGAGAAAGCATTTGATAAAAGTCAACATGTTTTCATAATAAAATTTCTCAATAAATTGAGTATAAAGGGCAGTATATGACAAGCCCATAGCTAACACAGTACTCGATGGTGAAAGTTTGAAAGCTTTTCCTCTAATATCAGGGCCCAAACAAGGGTGCCCACTCTCACCACTCCTATTGAACATAATACTGGAAGTCCTAGCCAGAGCAATTAGGCAAGAAAAAGAAATAAAAGTCATTCAAATTGCAGAGGAAGAAGTAAAAATATCTCTGCTGATAACATGATCTTTTCCAAAAGAAAATCCAAAAGATTCCACAAAAAAACCTGTTATACCTAATAAAAGAATTCACTAAAGTTTAAGGATACAAAATCAAGATACAAAAATCAGTTGCATTTGTACACACTAACGATGAACTATCTGAAAAAAAATAAAGAAAAAATATACCATTTACAATAGCATAAAAACAATAAAATATTTAGGAATAAATTTAACCAAGAAGGTGAAAGATCTGTATGCTGAAAACTACAAGACATTGATGAAAGAAATTGAAGAAGACACAAATAAATGGAAAGATATCCCATGTTCACGGATCAGAAGAGTTAATATTGTTAAATGTCCACACTACCCAAAACTATCTATAGATTCACTGCAATCTCTATCAAAATTCAATGGCATTTTTCACATAAATAGAAAAAACAATGCTAAAATTCATATGGAACCACAAAAGACCCGAATAGCCAAAGCAATTTTGAGCAGGAAGAACAAAGCTGGAGGTATCATACTTCTTGATTTCAAGCTATATTACCGAGCTATAGTAATCAAAACAGTATGGTACTGGTATAACAACAGACACATAGACCAATGGAATAGAATGGAGAGCCCAGAAATAAACTCATGCATATATGGTCAACTAAGATTTGATAAGAGCACCAAGAATACTCAATGGGGATAGTCTTTTCAATAAATAGTGTTGGGAATACTGGATATATCCACACGTAAAAGAACAAAATTGGACCCCTATCTTACACCACTTATAAAAATTCATGTATAAATGAGTTAAGGACTAAATATAAGACCTGAAACCATAGAACTCCTAGAAGAAAATGAGGAAAAAACTCTTTGACATTGGTCTTGATGATGATTTTTTTGGATATGACACCTAAAGCACTAGCAACAAAAGCAAAAACCAACATGTGGGACTACGTCAAATGAAAAATCTTCTGCACAGCAAGAGAAACAATGAATAAAATGAGAATTCGACCCTATGGAATGGGAGAAAATATTTGCAAACCATATATATGATAATGAGTTAATATTAAAAATATAAGGAACTTGTACAACTCAATAGCAAAAAACCAATCAACCAAAAAATGGCAGACGACTCGAATAGACATTTTTCCAAAGAAGACATACAGATGGCCAACAGCTACATGAAAAGGTGCTCAACATAACTTATCATGAGGGAAATGCAAATCAAAACCACAATGAGATATTGCCTCACACCTATTAGAATGATGATTATCAAAAAGTTAAGAGATAACAAACATTTCTCCACATCCTTGCTATGGATGTGGAGAAGAGGGAACGCTTGTGCACTGTTGGTGGGAATGTAAATCGGTACAGCCACCATGGAAAACAGTATGGAGGTTCCTCCAAAAATGAAAAATAAAATTGCCACATGATCCAGCAATCCCACTTATGGGTATATATTCAAAGAAGATGAAATCACTATCTTGAAGAGATATCTGCACTCTCATGTTCATTGCAGCATTATTCACAATAGCCAAAACATAGAAACAAACTTTGTGTTCATTGACGGATGAATGGATAAAGAAAACGTTTATACACACACACACACACACACACACACGCGCGCGCACACACACACACACACACACACGCAATGGAACATTATTCAGCCAGAAAAAGGAAGGAAATCCTGTCATTTGTGACAACAGGGATGGACCTTGAGGGCATTGTGCTAAGTGAAAACAGTAAGACAGAGAAAGACAAATACCGTATGATCTCACTTATATACGAAGTCTAAAAACGTCAAACTCATAGAAACAGAAAGTGGTTGCCAAGGGTGTGGGGTAGGGGAAAAGGGAAGATGTTTGTCAAAGAGTACAAACTTCCAGTTATAAAATGGATAAGTTCTGGTGAATCTAATGTATAGCATGGTGACTATAATTAACAATACTGTATTGTTTACTTGAAATTTGCTGTGAGGATAGAGTTTAATGTTTTCATCATAACCACAACAAAATGGTAACTATTTGAGGTGAAGGATGTATTAACTAATGCTACTGTGGCAAACATTTCTTAATGTATACGTGTATAAAATCATAACATTTTACACCTTCAACTTACACAATGTTATATGTCACTTATATCTCAATAAAGCTGGAAAATAGTTTTCAATTTTGCTGTTGTCCAATGTATCATTTTTTCTCTTATGATTAGTACTTTTTGCATCCTCTCTGCAGAGACATTGTCTATTCCAAGGATACGAAGATATTCCTTTATAATTTTTCTAGAGTCCTTATGATTTTAGCTTTTATATTTAGGGCTGTGCTTCAAATCAAATTACTTTTTTGCATATAGTATGAAGCAGGGGTCAATGTTCATTATTTCCAGACAGAAATCAGGGATTCATTTAAAGGAAAAAAGCCCCATTATTAACTCAATAAAATTTTTGATAAAGTTCAAAACCTGTTTGTGATTTTGAAACAGCCTCTTAGTAAATTAGGAATTAAAAGGAACTCCCTTAACCTAACAAGAAAAATTTTAAAAACTTAAATAATTCTTAATGGTTTTACATTAGAAGTGCTCCTTTTAAATCAAGGATAAATCATGCATCAAAGGAAGAAAGCTCTTGGGATAACTTGGGAGGATAGCTTCCTTGGACACGTGCTTATTGGCCATGCTAGATTACATTGTAGATTACAAGAGTTACATTGCATCTAGAAAACCCAAGTCTGTTCCTTCGCTTCCAGATCCAGTGCAACAATCAGGCTTGCTCGTCTTTTTCTAATTTATTTAGGGGAGCTCTTTCTTTTTCTTGTGCTGCAATATCTTTTTGGCTCCATATTTTAACTTCTGTTTTGATATAAAAAATGTCAACAGTTTATTTAGTTAAATATGTATTTTTACCTTTTACGATTTCTAGGTTTCCTGTTTTACTTAAGAATGTTTCCCATCATAACCACCAGATAGAAAAATAGGAAAAATTTATAAATAGACAACTCACTAAAGTTAAAATAGATGATTAATTAGAGCGCCTATAAGATTTTTCACAGGATTAGCAATTTTTGAAAAAGTAACAACTTTCAGTGGTACTGAGCCTGAAGGGGAACAGACTTATTATTTTTCTGTTGTTGATAGGAATGTGAATTGCTTCAACTTTTTGGAAAGTTATCTGTCAGTATATCTACTAAAAATATAAATAAATCTATCCATGGCTCAGTAATACCACTTTGAGGATTCTATCTTATAGAAATAGAACCATCAGTGGGGATCTATATATAAAGATGACTACTGCAACATTATTTGTGGTGGCAAAAAAATTTAAACAACCTGAATATCTGTCTAAAGTGGAATTGTTAAGGAAATCAAATATATCTAATATTATAAATTATTAGTCAGAAATTAAAATGAATTCATGTGTTCTACATTAGTTGGGATTAATGATGTCCACCATGTACTATAAAAAGAGAAAAATAAATTGCTAAATAACGTAGGATTTGAGCACATTCTTTAAAACAAAACAAAACAAAATAATGACAACAAAACTCGCAAAGGACAAACTATTGAAAGTAAGTCACAAAACTCAGAAACTATAAGGAATATATGAAACAATTTGACTAAATAAAAATTAAAGCTTCTGTACAACAAAACACAACATAAAGTTAAAAGGCAAGACACAGGCTGCAAGAAAAAATATTTGCAATTCATATGCAAATAATAAATAATCGACTATCTAAAGAATATCTATAAATAAATCAGAAAATTGGTAAAATATATCAAGAAATTCACAGCAGAAAAAATATGAATAGCTAGTAAATATATATAAGTACATACAGTCTCGTTAATAAGTGCAGAAACACAAATTTAAAAAATGAAATTATTTTTCAATCATGGAATTGACAAATATTAATTAAGAATGGTAATATACTCTGTAATCAAGGATGTGAGTAAATAGGAACTTTCATACAGTGATGGTGAGAATATAAATAGGTGAATACTTTTTGGAACACGAATTTTTAATTTTTATCAATATATTAAATGTTCATACTTCGTGACAGTATTTTATTTGTAGAAATAGATCATTAAAGAAAATAAAACTAATTTGCAAAAAGATGAATATACAGGTATGTGAGTTAAGTATTGTTGATAATAGCAAATAATTGAAACCAACGGAATGATTCTCAGTAGAAAAATGGTCAAATTATAGTAAATGATTTTATAAAATAATGAGCAACTATTAAAAAGAATGAGGGATATCTATATGTCTTAATAGACAAAAATCTCCAAGATAAACTTTATATGGAAAAGCCAGTTACAGAACAACACATAATGTGAAATTGCACTATGTGAAAACACGTGTGGGTTCATGTATATATATAAAGGAATAGAAAAATTACTTTAACATATGCTTTAAACTGTTAACAGTTATTCCTTTGGAAAGTTAGTGGGAATAGATGGGAGCGATGAATTAATTGTCAGTGCAGAGTATTATATTTAATTCTATAGACCAAAGCATTGTTTGAATTTTCATAACATTATGATAGGTGTTTCTTATGTAATCTATTAAAAGCATTTTAATTTGTTGATTTACTTCTTTTTTTAAATTTATTTTTATTTTACTGTGGTAACATTGGTTTATAACATTATATAAATTTCAGGTGTACATCATTGTATTTTGATTTCTGTGTAAATTACATCATGTTCACCACTCAAAGACTAGTTACAATCCATCACCACACACATGTGTCTAATCCTCCCTTTTGCCTTCCTCCCTCCCCACTTCCCCTCTGGTAACTACCAATCCAATCTCTGTGTCTGTGTGATTGTTTGTTGCTGTTTTTCTCTTCTACTTATGAGTGAGATCATACGGTATTTGACTTTCTCCCTATGACTTATTTCGCTTAGCATAATACCCTCAATGTCCACCCATGTTGTCACAAATGGCTGTATTTCATTGTTTCTTATGGCTGAGTAGTAGTCCATTGTGTATATATACCGCATCTTCTTTTTTTTTTGTGTGAGGAGGACTATCCCTGAGCTAACATCAGATGCCAATCCTCCTCTTTTTTTTTGTTGAGGAAGATTGGCCCTTGCCTATCATCTGTGCCCATTTTCTTCTACTTTATATGGGATGCTGCCACAGCATGACTTAACAAGCGGTGCGTCGGTGTGCGCCGGGGATCTGAACCTGCAAACCCTGGGCCGCTGAAGCGGAGCGTGCGGACTTAATTGCTGTGCCACTGGGCAGGCCCCATCACATCTTCCTTATCCATTCATCCCTTGATGGGCACCTAGGTTGCTTCCAAGTCTTGGCTATTGTGAATAATGCTACAATGAACATAGGGGTGCATGTATCCTTACACATGCTAAAAAGGTATGTTTTAAACCTATGTATAATCCTACATAGAGATAATTGTCATTCAAGATGTCAAAATAAAGCAGAAATAAAGACAGAGAAATGAGTATATTCAAATAACAATGTCAATAAATGAATTAATGCTAACACCTAAAATTAGATTGTGGTAATTGTTGCACGACTCTGTGAATATTCTAAAATACACTGAATTGTATACTTTAAACAGATATGTTTGATGGTATATGAATTATATTTTAATAAAATGGTTTAAAAAATTAATGTCTTGATATGCTAGCATTTAGTGGGGATGGCTTTATTTAAGACATAATCTAATAATTTCCAGTAAATTTGTAAAAGTATTTAAAACAGGAATTTTAGCTCACTTCCACTCAACTATTAGAAAATATTTCTATTTTCCAAATCTTTGAGATTAGTAAGGTGAAAATGGGAAGAGGTCATGCTTCATAGATAAGGAGATTACTGTCTGAGGCAGAGTAGGGAGAGGCATTCCTTCCAAGTGGAAATCTCTGGAAACTGCAGGAAACAAGGATAAGGTAGGACAATCTGCTTGGTGAGCTATATAAAAAAAAGAATTTAGACCCAATGCTCCTTGTTTGCACACACATGTAGAGTCAGCTCACTGGCTTTCTAAATTATCAACTCTTTTTCTTTTTTTATTGACACACGAAAGCAACAAAAGCTAAAAATCAACTCTATAGTCACTCATTAGATAAAATTACCAACTGCTTATCTCCCTTTTGCAATGCAAAAACTGTAAAAGTGAAAAGTCAATAAAATTATTCTTTGCTTAATAAACACTCTAGTGGTTCAGATAGAGTTCAGGCAAAATAGCCGTGGACAAAGACTACCACTGCCAGGAGGATAATGGCGTTGGCGTCCACTACATTCCTCCACAAGGGCTTCTCAGACGTGTCTGTCAGTTTCTTCCTCCGGGCTTCTTTTTCTTCTTTGCTCAGCTTGGGACCTTTCTTCTGCAAACCACAAAATAGGTCATAAGCCTTCCTAAGACATCCGCGAGTTTCCTCAGGATTATCTGAAACAAAGACAGACAAACAAATGATCACAAAACATGGGAAATAAACCCCCTGTCATTGTAGTACAGACGACTGTAAAGAATGATTACTTCTACTTCTAAGCCCATTAGAGGAATCCCTGAGAAAATATAGATCAATTTGATTATATAAAAATAGAAAATGTTTGCATGGCATAAAGTCCAATAAAAAAAGTAAAAAAAAATGACAAATTGGGGAAAAACGTTTTCATCTCACATCACAAAGAGTTTAATATCCTTAAAATATAATGGGTTTCTAAAAATAGAGAAGACGAGACACCAGCAACCCCATGAAACTACACTAGAGAAATGAATAAGCAGTTCAAAGAAAAAAGACAGATGGTTCTTAAGCTCACTAAAAAAGAGAAATTTAGGGGCCAGCCCCGTGGCATAGTGGTTAAGTGCGCGTGCTCCACTTCAGTGCCCCGGGTTTGCACGTTTGGATCTGTGGCGCAAACTGACGCGCCACTTGTCAACCTATGCTGTGGCGGCATCCCATAAAAAGTAGAGGAAGATGGGCATGGGTGTTAGCCCAGGGCCAATCTTCCTCAGCAAAAAGAGGAGGATTGGCATCGGATGTTAGCTCAGGGCTAATCTTCCTCACAAAATAAAAGAGAGAGAAATTTAAATTAAAACTACACTGAGATACCACTACTCATCTATTAGTGACAAAGACTCAAAAGTCTCACAATACATTATATCAATGAGTGTGTGCAGAAACAGGCACTCTCACACATTGTTGCTAGAAAAGCATGATTCAATTCCCATGGAGGGGAATCTGGCAGTATACAGCAATATTGCATAGGTATTAACACTTTGACCCCAAAATAAAACTTCTTAAAATCTACCCAAAAGGTATACTGGCAAAAATACAAAAGATTTGGGGCTTTCCTGGTGGCATAGGATTGAGTTCATGTGCTCTACTTTGGCAGCCTGGGGTTCATGGGTTCAGATCCCAGGCACGGACCTACTAACTGCTCATCAAGTCATGCTGTGGTGGCATTACATATACAAAATAGAGGAAGATTGGCACAGATGTTAGCTCAGGCCCAATTTTTCTCATTAAAAAAAAAAAAACCCAAAAAACAAAAGACTTAACCACAAGGCTATTTGTTGCAGCATTAGAAAATTTAAAACATACTTCTAAACCTTATGGTATATATACTTCTAAATAGAATACTTCTAAAATAGGTATATGAAAAACCATAGTGAAAGTAATACTAGGCCTAGAAATAAATGGTAATTAAAACTCTACAAATTAAAAGCTGTGAGATGCAGCAAAAGATGCATCTTTGAGGGAAATGTATAGCTTTAGTTATTTACATTAGAAAAGAAGAGATGCTGAACATTAATGAAGTAATACCCAACTTAAGTTAGAAAAAATAACAACAAAATAAACCCAAATAGCGTAAATGGGAGGGTGTACAAACGAGAACAGAAAGTAATGAAATAGAAAAGAAGGATAATAATAGAGAGAAATAACAAAGCCAAAAGTTGATGCTTTGAGAAAAGTAAAATAGACGACTCTTTTTTTTTTATTGTGGTAATGTTGGTTTATAACATTACATAAATTTCAAGGGTACATCATTATATTTTGATTTCTGTATAGGTTACATCATGTTCACCACTCAAAGACTAATTACAATCCATCACCACACACATGTGCCTAATCACACATTTTGCCCTCCTCCCTCTCCCCTTCCCCTCTGGTAACCACCAATCCAATCTCTGAAAATAGACAACTCTTTTGTGAGATTTATTAAGAAAAGTGAGAAATCACAAAAAACTATATTAGGAATTAAATGGAAGACAGAACTACAGAGGCAGTAGATATGGAAGAGACAATAAGTAGATATTATGAATAATTTTATGTCAATGTCTTTAAAATGTGTATTAACAGACATAATCCTAGAAATATATAATTTTTCAAAACTGATTAGTGAAGAAATGGGAACTCTAAATCATTCAATAGCCATCATATAAATTTAATCAGAGATCCTCTCTGTCTCTCTTTGTCTTTCTCTCTCCCTGCCCCCCTTACACACACACACACACACACACACAGATTCACCAGGCCCTAATGGTATTATTGGCAAAATACTAAAACTTTGATGGAGATATCATTCCAATCTTATTGAAATATTTCCATAAAATGGAAAAAAGAGCTACTTTCCAATTCATTCTATGAGAACACTATGGTCTTAATACCCAAACCAGACAAAGACTAAGTATAAGAAAGGAAAATTATAGGTCAAGCTTACTCAAGAACACTGATGTAAAAACCCCAAAGAAGTAGAAGGCATTGATCGTTCCTTCAATTTGAAGAACCCAACTAAAAACTAACAATTAGTGTACAGCTCAAGACAACATATCCTGAAGTGCTAAACTTTGTCAGTGGTTTTAAAGACATCAAGTAAACAAAGAGCCATGGGGATGGATGCTGGAGAAATTTTCATGAAGGAAATGAGAATAGAACCTAGTTTTAAAGAATAAGCATTTTTTTTTCTCTTGGAGAGGAGGTAGAACTATTCTAGGGAGCTTGGTACGTGTCGGGGAAAAGTGAAGAAGTCTGCCTGGCTGGAATGGAGGGTATATTGGAGAGAATAGTGAGAAATAGGGTTGGAGAAGAAGGTGGGAAGATGCTTAATCAATCAAGATTGATTTGTTGAACATTTAGTATGTGACTGGGGACAGGAGAGATTAGAATTGATTTTCACCTCAGAGCTGGCACACAGATCCATGGATGGATGATGGATGGACAGACAGACTGATGGACAGGCAGATGAATGGGCAGATTTCATATGTAACAGATTGTCTTGGTTGTTGGGAAAGTAAGATTTTAAAGTTTCAGTTTGCCATAAATCTAACAGCTTTTTTAGAAACTGAATTTAGTGGTATTAACAAAAAACAACCCAAACTCTAAATGAGTTCAGATACATAGAGTTTCTGCATGAAAACCAAATGTACGCCAGATAATACCTTCACCAACATCATCATCAGCTTCTTCGTATCTTTTCTCTTCTGCATCTAAATCAATTCTTTCCTCTGTACTGTTCCGAAGAGCCCAGCACAGGCGATGCAGCTGCCCAGAGACCACAGACAAGTCCATTAGTGATGGGCAAATGTTTACAACACTACAGTGGTGTATTTTTTTTTACCGTATAGCACAAAAAAATCAAACAGCACAGAAGAGTATACAACACAATGAAAAGGTCCTACCACACCTACTCACCTAAACACACCAATTTTTAAAAATTATTTCTGTTTTTAATTCTTCCGGTAGATATTAAAAACTCTTAAATAATATGTTTAAAACTCCTACTTCTGGATTTATAATTTCATAAAAGTTGAAGATTTGTCTAACTAACATCATACCCTGGCTTCACTCATTGTCCTTATCATTCAACTGTTATTAGCTACATCATTATTACTTTCAGTTCATCCAGTGGTTACTTTTATAACTTTTCAAATATTTTCTCAAGCTCCATTTCTGGATGCATCATGTTTAGATAGTACCTATGTACTATTACTGAGTTCTGACAGCAATTTATACCCTTACACATCCCCAACTCCAAACTTCTGTCAACTCTACCATTATTTAAAACTGTTAAACGTTATAGAATTTTAATTGTTTCCTGTAAATACAATTAAGATTTCCAGGCTTCATCTGTATGTTGATTTAAAATTTGAAAACAAATAGCATTTATGCTATTATGTGACTTTTTTGTGTGCCATTGATCCGAGACATGTGTTTGGGCACAATAAATAAATAGCAGCTCTAGGTCATTCTAAGGAAATTGTTCCAAGCATCAAATGGGTTTTTAAAATTATAATCCATAATATGCTCAAAGTCATGTTTCATTTTAACTCACCCCGTATTTAGCCCATGACTTTCCTGTGTAGATTTACTAGAATTTGTAATTGGCTTTCTTATTGGATGTTGACATAACAAGCATATACTTCTACCTTATCACTAAGATTCCTAATTATAGCTTCATAACGTTCTTAATCACAGCAATTCTTATACTAAATCCACTTCCTTTGTTAAAACTCTGTTATTGGAGCTCCTTGAATTCCTATTCTAACTTGGACCAGGTACTTTCTAGTTTTGCCGAAAAACGATCTTCCTGAGATTTCTCTTTACTGCGGTGTTAGGTTAGGTCCACAAGACTATCCCTGACTTTCTCTGAAATGACTATTGATTTTTATCAGTCCATTTTGAAAGATAAAACTTTACAGTATGTTAATAAAACATAAACATAAATTAGATAAATGGTCTGACTGGTCCTTCAGACAAATTTTTTTCCTAAAAATTAATAATAAATTATGATTTTTTCTATTGGCATAAAAGAGTTTAACACTGACATATATTTCTTTGAAAACCATGATATGTTTTCTAGTGTTCTTTCATTCAACTCTCAATATTCAGCATAAATATTTAGTGATGAATTCAGGTGACGTGTCTTTGGTAAAGTAATTTGAACCACTCGGTGCTTCAGCTTTCTCCATCCACATATTATCTATTTGCCACTCCTCAAGGAAATATGCAAGTAAGTATTGCTTCAAAGATTATGAGTGGTAAATGCAAAAAAGATGTTATACATGTTAGTAATAAATCCAACCAATATTAGTATATAAGCAATATTTAAATTAAAAAATGACTAATATTTGCTGGTCCTCTATAGTGTCTCCCTCAGGGATACCTCTTATTGAAAGTTTCTGGTGTATATACTTGAAGACTTTTTTCTTTGCTTAGACAAACATATAAATACTTTCACATATTTTATTTTCAAAAGGCAATATTATACAATACTATTTAATTCTGCAAGTGTTTTTTTCCCACTTAACCATATCATGGACATTTTAAAAAGTAAATAGGGCTCCTCAGGTTCTTGAATAGCTGCATAATATTCAATGTAGTATTACTGTGTACCCATTCCACTAGCAATGGAAATTTGGGTTGTCTCCATTTTTTCTATTAGAAACTTGTTGCAGAGAAAATCTTTATACCTATATTTTTCTTAATTGTACAAGTATTTCTACATAATAAGCTCCTATAAATGGGATTGTTGATTCATAGGGTATGAGAATTTTAAAATTGATAAATACTGCCCAACCGCTCTCCTGCAAATTACAAAATTCATACACTCACCAACTGCTTTGGAGAGTGGGCATTTCTCAACATCCTCACCAACATTGAACATATTCATATTAAATCCTTTTGCCAATTTGAAAAGCAAAAAAATGCATCTCGTTGTTCTATTTTTCTTTTTCCTGCCCTCTGGTACCATGCACTTATTATTTTTTTTCTGTCTGTGTCACTGTTTGTGCTGTAAGTGAAATTCTACTCTCCCCCAAACAGTTCCAGCCCAGATAACAGCTCTGCTGTGAAGTCTTTCCCAGTCTCTTAGGCAATACTAATTACTCTCTTCCTGGTATCCTATAACAAAGGTGTAGATTTACCTCTCAAATGCATTGTGAAGTTTTTTGAAGATGAAGCCCATTTCCTAATCACATATTTCTTAATCACTGATTCTTTGCACATTTTAGGTGCAAATTGCTTAGTTGAATGACTGTATGATAATCTCTTAGGTTCCTTATAGCTCTAACAGTGTTGTGATTCCATTTCCTGGGACTTGTACACTAGTTGAAGCTTTAGAAGGCAAAGAATTATTCTTTAAAAATGAGCATACATCTATTACTCATTACTCACATGTACATCAGGAATGGGTTTTGTTAACAGGGAAATTCCCAGCGCCACCAGCATGGAAACAAAAAAGAGAATCATGGCAAAGTACAGATAGTGCACTCCACAAATGATGTCGGGACAGTTGGTGGCAGCCAAACAACTCGCTGTTCCATAGACAAACTCTGCAATCATACGAATGAGGCCGAGCACAAGTCCAACAATTAGGCCCCAGAAGGCTCCCTGCAAAAGAAACAAGAACAAAATCAGGATGTTTAGAAAAGATGAGAAGCTCATTCGAATAGGTCATATTTATCATCCTACTTGCTTTCCCTACTCAGAATCAACAAATGTCTAACCTTGAGCACAAGGTCACCAAAGCAGAGAAAAGTTGCAAACACGCATGTTTACTAGTGGCATGTTGCTCTCTATGGTCCTGAAATATCATTACACTGTTAATTCTCCAACTCCAGGATGATATTGTCTACTCTGACCCAAGCCTAAGTTTATCTTGAGTTATATTTTATATATAGATTTAAAAACGTTATTTATGTTGTAGAATAAACAGAACTATGTGTTATGTTACACAATTTGCAGAGTTAATATTAGATAATTATAATAGTTTTATTAAGCTTTTGACAATTAAAAGCACTTATTTTCGGGCCAGCCCCGTGGCTTAGTGGTTAAGTGTGCGCGCTCCGCTACTGGCGGCCCGGGTTCGGATCCTGGGCGCGCACTGACGCACCGCTTCTTGGGCCATGCTGAGGCCGCGTCCCACATACAGCAACTAGAAGGATGTGCAGCTATGACATACAACTATCTACTGGGGCTTTGGGGGGAAAAATAAATAAATAAAATCTTAAAAAAAAAAAAAGCACTTATTTTCTCTGAGAAGTTGGTTGGAGTGGAAACATGTATCTCCTGTTCCCTTGATTGAGATGTTATATTTAAGGGAAAGCATTGTGTGAGATCAAAATTTGGCCACCCCAAAATATATCTCTTTACCTTGATTATTTTCTCTGATGGACATTTGACCTCCCCCAAACTGCATGAAAAATTTAACGTAGAAGACCTGTTTCGGGAAGGAGCAACTATCATATGATGGCTGTAATACGATGTAAAATAGATGTTACAATAGGAAAGGCACCAAGCCTCTCTTATCAAAAATTCTGTCTCTCCCCGGCCACATTCTCTAGGCGGCCCTGAAAAGAGTTGCCAGACAAACATTTACATTTATAAGGGAAATCTCCATTTGTAAAGGTATCTCCCTCTCTGTACTGGGAAGAGGGGAGATGACCTCATCTATAGAAACTTATCAATGTGGAAGGTGAGGCTTTAAATCTGCATAATAACCTTACTCTTGTTTACTGTGTTTTTCTGGTAATCTCCCATAACTGACTCCCCCCACCCCCAATATCCTCCTTTGTCTTTAGCCAAAGATAGTATTTAAGATGAGAATCTCTGCCATTTTGTTGAGAAACTCAGTTTCCCTGGTTTCTCCCATGTATACATGTTATTATACTTGGCATTATTTTCTCCTGCTAACCTGTCTTTTAATTATTTGGCCAACCATAAGAACCTTAAGGGAAAGGGTGGAGGGGAACTCTCCCTCTTCCCTAACACCATATTGCATAGAGATTAAGAATATGAGCTTTGAATAGAGGATGACCTGAGTCTGAATTTTAAGACCCCACTTACTAATATTAAGTAACATGTGGAAAACCCATAGATATTAACCTCTCTGCACCTGTTCCTCATCTGAAAATTATAATAATAAGGCTAACACCTGGGAACAATTAAGGGATTAAATGTCCATGGCCCATATTAATCAATCAATTATATATATCATAATAGAAAATAACATATTTTGAACCCTTACTAATAGTAGATTTTCTTCTAAGCACTTCACATATTTTATCTCTTTTAATTCCCACAGCAGTCATATAAAATTGGCACTGTGATTATCTTCATTTTACAGAGTCAAATGGTTTGCTTAAGACCACAACGATTTTAAGTGGTAGAGCCAGGATTGGATTCTGGCAGTCTTACTCCAAAACTTGTGTTCCTCAGCACAGTGCCACGTATGTACATAATATTTTGTAAGAAACATAAGACTGTAGTATAAGTGTGCACTATATATTTACACATTTTAGTGACAATTGGGAATTGTGGTTGACCACAATTGAAATTGAGATGGGTCTTCAGTTGTATAAATAGAGTAGAAAGTATGCATTTTACCAGTGATAGAAATAATTTTTTCTCATTCCAGCAGGGAAAAAGTTTCCAAATTTCACTTACTTGTTCATTGACTCTTTTACAGTAGATGGCAAGCAGGAAGATAGCTGCAATTGGAGGTCCAAGGTAGCTAGAAATTGATTCTATGTAATGGAACAGTTGTCCATTTTGAGATACCTCTGCTAATGGGACCCACAAAATGCTGATGACAGTTAATAGAATCATAAATAACCTGGGAAGAAAGCAAAATGACTTAAATATTAAACAAAAGCAGTATTGGTACTTCCATTGTGCTTTAGTTCTTGAATCAATTCTTGTGGCCATTCATTGATTTTTCCAAATAAAATCAAGCTCTTTGACCTCACATGAAGCCATGCCATACATGATAATTATCTGTCAGTAAATTTCCGAGAAAGCAATTGCTTGTCTATAATTAATCATAATTGCTTCAACTAGTAGATTAAATATCTGTTCATAAAAACAGTTCAAATGTCAGCAGTTGATTAATAATTCTCTAATGCAATTTATGCAATATATCAATTAGAAAAAAAACACACTATTTCTATTAATAAGTAATTATTTGTATGATAAAGAAACCAGACTCCAGTTTTGGTCTTTTTTCCTAGCTTGAGAGAAACTAAGTCAGTTTGCACAGGTTAGAATTAAAATATCCTCTATCCCAGGATGCTGAGTGTATTGACCAGAAATGCTAATTTGTGCTTTCTACTACTTGAGTACTTTGGCAGGTAGAAAGAATTGGTTAAAGCAGTGGTAAGTGGTAAGAACCTATTAGAGGCTCCTGGGGTCCAGGGAGCATGACCGATTCACTTTTGTTTTCTTTTTCTGTGAGGCAGACTGGCTCTGAGCTAACATCCATTGCCAATCCTCCTCTTTTTGCTGAGGAAGATTAGCCCTGAGCTAACATCTGTGCCCATCTTCCTCTATTTTGTATGTGGGATGCCACCACAGCACGGCTTGATGAGTGGTGTGTATGTCCGCATGAGGATCCAAACCCACGAATCCCAGGCTGTCAAAGCAGAGTGAGCGAACTTAACCACTATGCCACTGGGCTGGTCCCTGATTCACTTTTTTAAACACCATATTCTGTGCTTGTTGTGTGAATAAACAAACAAACAAATGAACATAATTTATTGGACTGTCTGTAAAAGGTCATCACTTCTCTGTGTTCACCTGAAACAGAGAGGTGAGGGTTGGGAAAAGATGGGCTCAGGCATTTGGGTGGGAGACTGAGGCACAAGTGTCTCATTTAAGCTTTACAAAACATCTGCAACCTTGTTATAACTAAATGTGATAAACCACGCAAAGTCTTAGTGCAATACCTAGAACACAATAAGGATTCAATAAATAACACCCACTCTCCTTGTTGTTCAATAACAATAAGGATTCAATAAATAACACCCAACTCTCCTCGTTATTCAATAAATAACACCCACTCTCCATTGGAAAGCAGATCATGTACCTCACTTGCTCTCTTATCTTCAGTTGTTTTCTTTCACATGTGGAATAAAATCCAAAGTCTTGTTATGGCTTAAATGGCCCTGAGTGATTTTACCTCCAGCTACCTTTCTGACCGTGTTCTTTTCATCTCCCACTTGCTCCCCATGTACCAGCCCCACCTCTTGTTGTCTTCAAACGCACCACACACATGACTGTAGGAGGAATGTAACACTTACTCTTCATCCCCACAGAGCCACGGGGCTCACTCCCACACTTCCCTCAGGGGTCTGCTGAAATGCCACCTCATCAGAGGGGACTCCCTGAGCACCCGTCTTAAGTAGACCCCATTCTTTAATCCTGATTTAATTTTCTTCCTAGCACTTTTTCTTATCTGATATAGAATATATTTATTAATTGTCTATCTTCCCTACAGAGGCATAAATCCCATGAAGCAAGAAATTATTTTTCACATATATGCCTTTTTTCATATTTGCATTCTGGTAGATGGCAGGCATTTAATAAGAGAGAGAGGAAAAGAAAAACTCATTAATTTATCATTGAGACTTAAAGGGGACTCATGCCCAAGATCATATACCTGTTAGTGGACTACTGCATCTTGGGCCCACTGAATGCTAGTCCAACACCATCTCCACCACAGAAACACAGATTGTTCTACGTTTCCAATAGCATTTGTCTAGAGTCAAGATCTGGAACAAGTAAGCCCTTGGAATTTTCCCCTAAGTGCTTAATTTACTAAAGCAATTGTTACTGTCTTCAACAAAGCACCGTCTTTTAAATAGGTCGTCAGTTTCTCTTGACACCCTATTTCTTAATGAATGCAATTGATAAACTCCACATAATAGCATATGGATGGTTTAATCTGTTACTTCCTTCATGTGATATACACGGAAACTTCTAGAGACAATGCATTAACCTATCAGAGTAGGTGGGAAGTTTATACCTCAGGAAAAACACTGATGGAGTTTCATAAAGATTTGGTTGGGAGAGCATGTGAGGAGAGGAAAAAATAGACAATAATTCCAAAGTCTGAAAAAGCAACTATTACATTTAAAGGTATGGCCCCAAGTTTTGCATCTGGAAAGAGATAAGGTTGGATTAAATGTCCTCTAATGTTCCTTCGCCCACTCTAGAACTCAATGATTAGTTTCACCAAAGCCAAAGATGAAGAGGATCTAGTTCACTTCTATATCTGTACTTTTCCAGGAAAATTTTAGATAGAAACCAGGGCTCTCACCGTCCAGCTATAAGGAGCTCTCTCTCTGATGCATTCTTCCGCATCTTGGGGTAGAGGTCTAGGGTAAAGAGGCTGCTGGCGCTGTTGAAGATGGAGGTCAGAGAGCTCATGAGAGAGGCCAACATGACTGACAGCATCAGGCCTCGCAGTCCTGGGGCGGGAAGAGGGTACAATCAGTGGTTAGGAATTTGACGCCATGATCTACCCGGGCTAGGTCAAACCGGAGAGTCATTCAAAGATAAAAGTGTTACCTGGAACATTTACTAACTGGTGTGCCTATTAACACACGTCATCATATGGCATTTCCTGCATATTTGATTTGAGATTAATTTAAGAATAATCCAGCAGAGAATTTTAGAGCTTGGATGAATTTGGAGATCATCTGCTGGAACTTAATATTGTTAGAAAGGAAACTGTGCTTTATCATCTTTCTTTGGCTTTCTGAAGACTTAGAGAACTGGAGAGGAAGAAGCCTAGTAGGTGGTAGTGGTGAAGAGGTCTTTGGTGGGCAAAGCTGAGGGTTTTGAGACATTATGGCCTCTTCATCCTTCAGTTCCCTCTGCCCATTAGTAATGCCCCTAAACCTTCCAGGACAAGGCATGGAATGGGGTGGATGAGTGATATCACTAGTGGGTTGTGCTCCCTTCCTCCTGACAAAGTTCATGTGGGTCAGGGAGGTAAGGTCGCAGATGTGTTAGCTAACCTTTGATGGGTCTAAGGTACAAGATCACCTGATCACTCCTGAGCCTCAAACTCTGCTCTGTTTCTGTTAACCACAGCAAATATTACCACCTAATGTCCTATCTCTTTTACTTATTAAGTATCTATATAGTTTATTTTCTAACTCATGAAACTAGAATGTGAGTTCCAAGGGATAAGGGATTTTGTGCCTACCTCTGATGTTTTCTAAGCAAGAGGGCAGTGTCTGGCACATAGTAGGCAGTCAACAAACAGTTGTAAATTAAATAGATTGAGGTCTATTGCTTGGATATCACTGGTCTAAAGAAAGCAGGAAAAATGGTTAACCTCTAGTCCTCTGAGTTTATAAGTTTATGGCTATGCAATTCTTTTATTGACAAATAGGTCGTTTGAACGTTTTTGATTGGCCTGGAAGACAGTCTTGAATCCAAAGGAGTAAGGATTCTTCTAATAGAAATTATATATGGTTCATTTCCAAACAACTTACATAAAATTAATAAACTTTTAGTATAATTTTAACAACAACAACAAAAAAGAAGTTATATCTGGTTCATTTCTGTATACCCCAGACCCAGTACAGGGCTGGTAGCTTGTGGAAGGTTCTCAAGAAATATCTGATGAATATAATTGAATTAATGGAAGTAAAAATTATTAAGGATTATACCATGGCCCTTACTCATGGCTCATATCATATCCATCTCCTCACATATTTATCATTTTCTTGTTTTGGGGTGAGAATACTTGAGGTCTACTCTCCTAGCAAATTTCAACTATACAGTACATTGTTATTAATTATAGTCTCCACGCTGTACATTAGGTCTCCAGAACTTCTTAATCTTATAACTGAAAGTTTGTACCCTTTGACCAACGTCTTCCCATTTCCCCTACTCCCAACACCTGGCAACCATCTACTCTCTGCTTCTATGAGTTCAACTTCTTTAGAGTCCATATATAAGTGATGTCATGCAGTATTTGTCTTTCTGTATCTGGCTTATTTCACTTAGCATAATGTCCTCCAAATTCATCTATGTTGTCACAAATGACAGAATTTCCTTATTTTTTAAGGCTGTATAATATTCCATTATTATTTTCTTTATCCATTCATCCGAGCATGGACATTTTCTTACCGTTAGGCATCAGTTCAAGCACCAGTATTGGGTAGGCATAGTTAGTGCAGCCGACTTCAACTCCACAGTGTTTCACACATTCAGAAGGTATGATACAGGCCACCTTCTCTGAGGAGGGATTCAGATAAGTGGGTTCAGTGAGTGGGGCCCAAACAATAAAATCTACAACCACTGGACAAAGAAACAAGTTGTAAGATCACAGATGGGAGGAAAGATGTTTGCCTGGAAATTGGAGATTCAACTTTGAACTCCATACCACGGATCTGCTCCCTGTTTTCTCAGAATATGACTTCTTATAAATGTCTCACACCTGTGGCTTCCCTTGCACTGCCCTATGGGGCAGCATTCCTCCTTGCGATGTGGCCCAGCTAGAGCACTAGAGCAAACAGAGGGAGCTGATTCCACCCTCCAGAAAAGCTGCATGAGCATAAATCCTCCCAGGAGCACAGAACTCCGGAGATAAAATATCACCACTACCAAGGAAGTCAGTGCTGTGTCCAGTCACAGTTAGACCAGTGTTTTCCACCTACATCTAAGAAGAGATGTCACTTGTGGTGGTCATTGCAGTGACTGCCCCTGTGGGATGAGGTCTCACTTCATTGTGGCTGTTGCACAATACTTCGGTGATTATTTTCCTTAAACAATATTATGACGGCTGATAACAAAAACTGACATAAAATCACCCAGAATACTAGCACATTAGCACATTAGCTTCTTTTAGTTTTTTTCATTCCTTTCTAATCCTTTTCTACAGGGAAACGTCTTTTTTGCATAACTGTGGTAACTATTAAGGTAATACTTTGTAGTGTGAGTTTTTACATTTAACTTAATAAATTCAGCATTTTCCCAAGTTTTGAGTCTTCAGTCTCTTGTGTGCAAATTTCCATAAAGAGGGTATACGATAATTTCTTTAGTCATTCCCTATTTGTTGGCTATCTATACATTCTTTACTGTTATCAACAATGCTACAGGTCAGAGGGAGTCAAGATGGCGGCGTAGGCAGACTCTGAACTCACCTCCTCCCGTGGACACAGCCAATTTACAACTACTCGTGGAAAAATTACCCCTGAGACAGAGCTGAAAACTGGATAAGAGGAACTCCTGCAACAACGGACAATCCTAACTGGGGTGGAAGAGGCAGAGACTCCCTTCCGGAGAGGAAAAACGCCGCCTTCACAAGCCGCCAGCTTCACGGCCGCCGGGAGCAGCTCACAGGTACGCAGCCTCCCTGGAGGCGCGGGGCCCTGAGCCGGGAGCGCCCCCGCTGTGGGCATTGTGTGGACCCAGCACAATCGAGACCAGCGGCATAATATCTGACTGTGCCTGCTACTAAAGCATTGGGTAGCATCCCCAGAAAACCCGGCTCACAAAGAAACTAAAACTGGCTCTTAAAGGGCCCGCGCACAAACTCACCCGTTCCAGAAAGCATCCTAAAATCACCAGAAAGAAAGGTGCACACTGCTTTGGTGACAAGAGACTCACCTAATAGGCCCTGAGTGCATCTCGGTGAGGGGTGAGACCTCTCCAGGGACTGGGACATTGGCGGCGGCCATTGTTGTGGCCTGGTGTGAGCGTGCTGACACAGACACCATTGGAGTGTTGCCTGAGACCTGCTAGCCCAGGGTCTGCTCCACCCGCTAGAGCACCGATTTAATCCAGCTCAGCCAGGGCAGGCAGCCCACCCTAGAGACTGGCCCCACCTAACAACAAACCCTCAGGCAACGTGTGGGCCTGCATAGATTGGTGACTGGATTTTCTGCAGCCTGGCAACTGAGCTGACTTGAGTGGGGCAGGGTGTGCACAAGGAGCGGGTGGAGAGTGTGGGGTGGTGGCGGAGTGTGTGGGGCTCCCGCCGTGGAGAGACTGGGTCCGCTTGGGGAGGTCGGGGCGCTCACACGGGGCAGGACTGTGTTGACTGTGTGTGTGGACCTGTGGGCGGCAGGGCTTGTCAGCTGCAGAAGACTTGTGCTTCTCAAAGACCCACATAGGAGGTTTGCCCCACCTTCCAAAGCCTGAAACAATTGGGTGCTCCTGTGCCTGAGGCCAGCCCCACCCAGCTGCAATCCTCAGAGAACTGACAAGAGACCTAATAGGCTAGAGGTTTACAGCAATTCTAAGGCCCTGAGCCTAACAACCTGCCACGCTGGGGGCCTACTCACTTAAAAGAAATACTGCAACACAGATGTGGTATTAGAACTTGCAGCCAACTGTGCTGGGGCTCCTCACACCTGATAAAGAGACTGAAGGGCCCACAACAACTACAAGCAGCTGAGCATTACAACAGCTGGCCAGGAGCATAACGCAACCACCCTGGGCGCCTATAGGGAGAGCTAACAGGCCACAATAGAAGGACACACGTAGCCCACATAGGGGCCACCCCTGGAACATTGAGAACTGAGGGAAGCACACTGGAAGCCTCCTAAGCCATCACTTACATAAGGTCACCTATCCAAGAGCAGGAGATGTAGCTGACCTACCTAATACATAGACACAAGCACAGGGAAAGAGGCAAAATGAGGAGGCAAAAGAATACATTCCAAGTAAGGGAACAGGACAAAACCCCAGAAAAGGAACTAAGTGAAACAGAAATGAGCAACCTACCCGACAGAGAGTTCAAACTAAGAGTGTTAAGGATGCTAACTGATCTGGGGAGAAGAATAGATGAACTCAGTGAGAATGTCAACAAAGAAATGGAAGATATAAAAAAGAACCAATCAGAAATGAAGAATACAATCCTGGAAATGAAAAATTCATTAGAGGGACTCAAAAGCAGAGTAGAGGATACAGAAGAACGGATCTGTGAGCTGGAAGAAAGACTAGAAGAAATTACCCAAGGTGAACAGGTAAAAGAGAAAAGAATTAAAAGAGTGAGGACAGTCTAAGGGACCTCTGGGACAACATCAAGCGCACTAACATCCGTGTTATAGGTGTCCCGGAAGGAGAAGAGCGAGACAAGGGGCAGAGAATCTATTTCAAGAAATAATAGATGAAAACTTCCCTAACCTAAGGAAGGAAACAGACATCCAGGTACAGGAGGCACAGAGAGCCCCAAACAAGATAAACCCAAAGAGGCCCACACCAAGACACATCATAATCAAAATGTCCAGAATTAAAGATAAAGAGAGAATCCTAAAAGCCGCAAGAGAATGTCAAGTTACATACAAAGGAAACCCCATAAGGCTATCAGCTGACTTCTCAGCAGAAACCTTACAGGCTAGAAGAGAATGGCATGATATATTTAAAGTGCTAAAAGGAAAAAACTTACAGCCAAGAATACTCTACCCAGCAAGGTTATCGTTCAAAATGGAAGGAGAGATCAAAAATTTCCCAGACAAGCAAAAATTAAAGGAGTTTGTCACCAAGAAACCAGTGTTACAAGAAATGTTAAAGGGACTGATTTAAGGGGAAAAGAGAAGACCACAAATAGGAAAAATTATCTATTTCCACGATTAGAACGTAATGGATACAAATGCACAAAAAAGAAGTTGGATATGATATCAAAAACATAAAAGGAGGGAGGAGGGTAGTTAAAGAGTACAGCTTTCAGACAGAGGTCAAACTAAAGTGACCATCAATTCTGTATAGAAGAAGTAAGGAACAGAGAAGGACTACTAAAACACTGAGGGAAAAAAAAAAAAAAGTTAAAAAATGGCAGTAAGTACATACTTATCAATAGCTACTTTAAACGTCAATGGACTAAATGCTCCAATTAAAAGGCATAGGGTGGCTGACTGGATAAAAAAACAAGACCCATATATATGCTGCATACAAGAGACACACTTCAGACCTAAAGACACTCACAAACTGAAAGTGAAGGGATGGAAAAAGATACTCCACGCAAATGGCAATGAAAAGAAAGCAGGGGTAGCAGTACTCATATCAGACAAAATAGACTTTAAAACAAAAACTGTAAAACGAGACAAAGAAGGGCATTACATAATGATCAAGGGAACAATCCAACAAGAGGAAATAACACTTGTAAATATCTACGCACCCAAAGGAGGTGCACCTAAATATATAAAGCAATTATTAACAGACATAAAAACAGAAATAGACAGTAACACAATAATAGTAGGGGACTTTAACACTCCACTTACACCAACGGATAGATCATCCAAACAGAAGATCAATAAGGAAACATTGGCCTTAAACGACACACTAGAACAGATGGACCTAGTAGATATATACAGAGCATTCCATCCAAAAACCGAAGAATACACGTTCTTTTCAAATGCACATGGAACATTCTCCAGGATTGATCACATATTAGGCCACAAAACAAGTCTCCATAAATTTAAGAAGATTGAAATAATACCAACCATCTTTTCTGACCACAACGGTATGAAACTAGAAATCAACTATAGGAAGAAAATCAGAAAAGCCACAAATACATGGAGATTAAACAAAATGCTACTGAACAACGATTGGGTTAACGAAGAAATCAAAGAAGAAATCAAAAAATACCTGGAGACAAATGAAAATGAAAATACGACATGCCAGAATTTATGGGATACAGCAAAAGCGGTTCTAAGAGGGAAGTTTATAGCAATACAGGCCTATCTCAACAAACAAGAAAAATCTCAAATAAACAATCTAACAATGCACCTAAAGGAACTGGAAAAAGAAGAACAAACAAAGCCGAAAATCAGTAGAAGAAGGGAAATAATAAAAATCAGAGCAGAAATAAATGAAATAGAGAACAAAAAAAAATAGAAAAAATTAATAAAACCAAGAGCTGGTTCTTTGAAAAGATTAACAAAATTGACAAACCTTTAGCTAGACTCACCAAGAAAAAAGAGAGAAGGCACAAATAAGTAAAATCAGAAATGAAAGAGGTGAGGTTACAACAGACACCTCAGAAATACAAAAGATTATAAGAGAATACTATGAAAAACTATATGCCAACCAATTCGACAATCTGGAAGAAATGGATAAATTCTTAGAATCATACAACCTTCCAAAACTGGATCAAGAAGAAGTAGCGAATTTGAATAGACCAATCACCAGTAAGGAGATCGAAACAGTAATCACAAACCTCCCCAAAAATAAAAGTCCAGGACCAGATGGCTTCCCTGGTGAATTCTACCAAAGATTCAAAGAAGAGTTAATACCTATCCTTCTCAAACTCTTCCAAACAATTGAGGAGGGGGGGAAGCTCCCTAACTCATTCTACGAAGCTGACATTACCCTGATACCAAAACCAGACAAGGACAACACAAAAAAAGAAAATTACAGGCCAATATCACTGATGAACATCGATGCAAAAATCCTCAACAAAATACTAGCAAATCGCATACAACAATACGTTAAAAGATTATACACCATGATCAAGTGGGATTTATTCCAGGTATGCAGGGATGGTTTAACATTCGCAAATCAATCAACGTAATACACCACATTAATAAAATGAAGAATAAAAATCACATGATCATCTCAATAGATGCAGAGAAAGCATTTGACAAGATACAGCATCCATTTATGATAAAAACTCTGAATAAAATGGGTATAGAAGGAAAGTACCTCAACATAATAAAGACCATATATGACAAACCCACAGCTAATATCATCCTCAATGGTGAAAAACTGAAAGCTATCCCTCTAAGAACAGGAACCAGACAAGGATGCCCACTGTCACCACTCCTATTTAACATAGTATTGGAAGTCCTAGCCAGAGCAATCAGGCAAGAGAAAGAAATAAAAGGGATCCAAATTGGAAAGGAAGAAGTGAAACTGTCACTATTTGCAGATGACATGATTTTATATATAGAAAACCCTAAAGAATCCACCAGAAAACTTTTAGAAGTAATAAACGACTATGGTAAAGTTGCAGGATACAAAATCAACATACAAAAATCAGTTGCATTTCTGTACACTAACAACGAAGTAGCAGAAAGAGAAATTAAGAATACCATCCCATTTACAATTGCAACAAAAAGAATAAAATACCTAGGAATAAACTTAACCAAAGAGGTGAAAGATCTGTACACCGAAAACTATAAAACATTGCTGAAAGAAATTGAAGAGGACACAAAGAAATGGAAAGATATTCCGTGCTCTTGGATTGGAAGAATTAACATAGTTAAGATGTCCATACTTCCTAAAGCCATCTATAGATTCAATGCAATCCCTATCAAAGTTCCAACAACATTTTTCACAGAAATAGAACAAAGAATCCTAAAATTTATATGGAACAACAAAAGACCCGAATAGCTAAAGGAATCCTGAGAAAAAAGAACAAAGCTGGAGGTATCACACTCCCTGATTTCAAAATATACTACAAAGCTATAGTAACCAAAACAGCATGGTACTGGCACAAAAACAGACATACAGATCAATGGAATAGAATCGAAAGCCCAGAAATAAACCCACACATCTATGGACAGCTAATCTTCGACAAAGGAGCCAAGAACATACAATGGGGAAAAGAAAGTCTCTTCAACAAATGGTGTTGGGAAAACTGGATAGCCACATGCAAAAAATGAAAGTAGACCCTTACCTTACACCATACACAAAAATTAACTCCAAATGGATTAAAGACTTGAATGTAAGACCTGAAACTGTGAAACTTCTAGAAGAAAACATAGGCAGTACGCTCTTCCACATCAGTCTTAGCAACATCTTTTCAAACACCACATCTGACCAGGCAAGAGAAACAATAGAAAAAATAAACAAATGGGACTACATCAAACTAAAAAGCTTCTGCACAGCAAAGGAAACCATCAACAAAACGAAAAGACAACCTAACAATTGGGAGAAGATATTTGCAAACCATACATCTGATAAGGGCTTAATCTCCAAAATATATAAAGAACACATGCATCTCAACAACAAACTACCAACCCAATTAAAAATGGGCAAAAGACCTGAACAGACATTTCTCCAAAGAAGATATACAGATGGCCAACAGACACATGAAAAGATGTTCAAAATCACTAACTATCAGGGAAATGCAAATCAAAACTGCAATGAGATATCACCTCACACCCGTCAGAATGGCTATAATTAACAAGACAGGAAACAACATGTGTTGGAGAGGATGTGGAGAGAAGGGAACTCTCATACACTGCTGGTGGGAGTGCAAACTGGTGCAGCCACTATGGAAAACAGTATGGAGATTCCTCAAAAAATCAAGGATAGAACTACCATATGATCCAGCTATTCCACTGTTGGGTATTTATCCAAAGAACTTGAAAACACCAATTTGCAAAGGTACATGCACCCCTGTGTTCATTGCAGCGTTATTCACGATAGCCAAGACTTGGAAGCAACCTAAGTGCCCATCAAGGGACGAATGGATAAAGAAGCTGTGGTATATATACACAATGGAATACTACTCAGCCATAAGAAACGACGAAATCCAGCCATTTGTGACAACATGGATGGACATTGAGGGTATGATGCAAAGTGAAATAAGTCAGAGGGAGAAGGTCAAATACCGTATGATTTCCTTCATTAAGTAGTAGATAATAACAACAATAAACAAACACATAGGGACAGAGATTGGATTGGTGGTTACCAGAGGGGAAGGGGGGAGGGAGGAGGGTGAAAGGGATAATTGGGTACATGTGTGTGGTGATGGGTTGTAATTAGTATTTTGGTGGTGAACATGATGTAGTCCATGCAGAAATAGAAGTACAATGATGTACACCTGAAATTTTTACAATGTTATAAACCAATGTTACTGCAATAAACAAAAAATTTAAAAAAAAAATGCTACAATGTTGCAATAAGAAGTGAGGTTGGTCACTTGATGTTCATCTTGACAAGATTTCAGCCAATTAACCTGATTCTTAGTTGAGAAAACATGAAGTAGATTCAGTGTGGTCTGATGGATTGCCCCAACAAAAACAGGAGGCCTCCATTAGCCAAGAAATATTCGGTTATATTTCCTTCACTCTTTGTAATAAAGACAGAAAGTTGACTTTTTAGGAAGATTTTCAACATTAGTAGTTACTTTCAGCTGACTCAGAAATTAAAGTGCCCCAAACAACCCAATTCCAAAGCAGTGAGGTTGGTACAGTTCTTCACCCCTCTTATAGGGACCAAGAGGTGACAGTGCCACTCAAGACCTTCTCAGTCAGAGAGATCACCAAACAACCACTCCAGCTCACCCAACTCATATTTTCCCAGTTCTACCACACCCTCCAGTGCCCTTCTGCATTATCATCTAGACTTGCTTAAATCCAAGCCACTCATGAAAATAGGACTCACAGACTCAAATGCCTACAAGGAGACAGGCACATAGTATAAAAGAGCTAAAAGAACAGTGTCAAATATGCCAAATTTTCCTGCTTCTGGCCCTCTACACAAGCTGTTCTCTCCACCTGAAATTCTGTTTTTACTTCCATATATAATGGGTTTTCTAGTTTATCAAAGTTTTAACACATCTTAAAACCACTTCTCAAAATTCAAGCATAAAAAGAAAAGAGGCTTTATGGGTGGATTCAGGACTTGCCTGTGTACAGGATGCGGCTGATCATCCCTGGCATCACCATGAGGAACATGGGCAGCAGCTTCAGGTAACCACACATGATGCAAGCAGCCTTCACATGAGACATGTTCTTGCCCGATAGGCAACGTTGTACAATAATCTGCCGGGAAAACACAACACAGTCATGAAACAACCAGAGGATGACTTCAAAGAAGGGGAGTGCCTCTTTTCAGGGATTAATGTTATAATAAGAAATAGGGTCATGGCTAGTGGGGAATAATGGGCTTCAGGATAAAATCAGGACTCAAGTCCCTACTCCTCTCACATGAGTATTTGACTTCTCTGAGTCTCAGTTTTCTCATCTCTAAATAGGGTTATCTCTTGTACGGCATTCTGAATAGCAGGTATAATTTTTACAAGACTCTTGGTACATAGAAGTCAATACTCATCACTACTATTAAAACACATTTACAGCTCGCAGGCTGCATTGCAACAATGGCTGTGTGCTCCTCCAGGTACAAAGCTGTCACTACTGATCTTTGCCACAAGTTGTGTGTTTAAGTTGTGTCTTTAATATTGTAGGCACTGAATAAGCCACATACTCATCAGTATCTCTCTACTGTTATGGGGCAATTGTCCCCTTGGGAAATCAAGCCCATTGCCATGGAAACACCATAGTCAGGCAGCTATCAACATAGAACCCTGACACATTCATCTCTAGATTTCTTCAGAATATTCTGAGGACCTCAGTGAGTTATGAATCAAATATGATGGTCCTGGGAAAATAAATGCATATAATTTCATAATTTCTACTTAAGTTGTGCTGTCTCTTAACTAAGAATTTTTTAGCAAAACAGGATTTCTACCCATAATGTCATAAATTCGTGATATTTTTTCTTCTCAAGGACTGCCCTTGAGAAGAAAGTAGGGATGCCTTTTTTTTCTGCTTAATTCTCTTTGGAGAGACAAATCTATTAGGGAGAGCAGCAGTGTCATTCAGTGCTGGGGGAGCAGGTGACATTTTTAGATGGAGGGCTAGAAGCAGACAGTTGGAGGGACAACACAAATTACAGGTGAGGAAGGGAGTCCTGTCAGCAGATAAGCAGGTTCAGATATCAGATCTAAGGGTGAATGTGAGGCCACTTATACAAGGCAAGTCACGTGGTCAGAGGCAAAATATAAATAATAAAGATGGTTCCACAAATCAACGATGAAAGTATGCATTCTTTGGTAGATATATGGCAAAAGTCAGTTTATTATATAGAGAAAAAGAAAACTGGATCCCACATTAACATCACAAATGAAAACTGATTCAAGATAGGCTAAAATTGTAAAATTATAAGTTTGAGTTGATGCAGACTATTTAGGGAGAAGAAAACATCAAAAAACTAAACAAAAACAAACTCAAATGGTATGAAAAGGAAGATCCAGAGAAAACAATAAGATCTTGGAAGTTGTAACTACGACGGCAGAAAAACTGGAGGATAAAGTTAAGGAAGTCTCCTAGAAGGTAGAACAAAAGATTAAGAGATGGAAGATAAGAAGAAAAGATAAAAACACTAGAGAACCAGCTGAGGAAGACCAACACCCCAAAATAGAAGGTCCCCAAAGGAAAAAAAATGGAATGGAAGAAATCAAAGAATCCCCCCAAATCATTCAAGACATCCATTACCAGATTAAACAGGTTCACAGTGGCTCATCACAATGGACAAAAATAGATCCACACACAATACTCCATTGTGGTAAAATTTCAGAACACTGAGGACAAAGGAAAGACAAGCTTCCAGAAAGAAAAGATAGGTCATGTCTGAAGAATTAAGAATAACTTCAGGCTTCTGAATAGTAATGGTGGAATTCAGAAAACGCAATGAATCTACGGCTTTGGGAAAATTATTTCCAACCTAGAAATGTGTACATAGCCAAAGGATCAATTTAGGAAAAGTTGGAGTGAAGACATTTTCAAACATGCAAATTCACAATAAGTTTATCTCCTTTCTCAAGTACTTACTGGAGAATTCAATTGCCCTGAAAGAAGGAGTAAACCAAAAAAGAAGATTCTGTAGAATACTGGAAATAGGAGATATAACCTAAGAATGAGGCAAAGGGAATCTCAAATATGGTAGTGAAAGGAGTCCTGGATGAGGGTGGGCACCAAGCACAGAGAGCAACCTGACACATTGTGAGAGGCCAAGGGTTCTGAGAGGAAATGAGGAAAAGAGTTGGTAGAATACTTGATGTGTTTGCAAGTATTGAGAAGAGATATAAGCAATTTGCAGAGGGTTTGGTTTTGATGAGTAATAATTACAAAGAAAATTTAAAGCAAAAAAGTTAAGATTTATTCTAGAGAAAAGAAAAAGCTAAAGAAAAATCAATCAAAGAGTATCATGTGTCTCAGCTGTGAATTACGTTTATGTAGTCACAAAAATGGTAGCATCGAATGTTGGTCTCATCAAAAGTGTAAATGAGATCTATTGGGAAGATGAGAAACAGGAGCTGTGCTTGTGTGGAACTGAGGATGGAAAATTGAAAGAGCCAAACCCTCATTTCTCACTGTGGAAAGCCAATAGAAAAATCCTAAAACTGGAAAACCAAAGGAAGCGTACGAGCATTTATTTGAATCACCTAGGGATCAAATTTACAAGCAAATTGTGATTCAGTGGGTCTGGGTAGCATCTGAGAGTGTTTATTTCTAATGAGCTTCAAGGTGACATCCATGCTGATGGTTCACAGACCACACATTGAGTACAAGGATCCAGAGAATAGAAATGCATACCAAAATAGTTAACTGAAAGAGCTGAAAGTGAAATAGGGTGGAGAGCAGGACACCAGACAGCTGTTTTTCATAACAAGCCTTGTAGAAGTATTTGACTCTTTAAACGATATGTGTGTATATGCGTACAAAATAGAAACTAGATGCTTTTCTTATGAGAAGAGAAAGAACAACGTAAGCATATTCACATGCCACACACACACTTTACCTGATCTGAGCACCAGTACCATGCAGCTACTATGGTCATTCCAAATACCGTTCCTGGCCATGGAATATCCCCAGTGACAGCATCCCGGAAAATGTGGAAAGAGTCTGCTTGAGGAGTGTAGCATGAGGGACTGATTGTCAGGTTGTCCCCCTCGACTACGGTTGGGATGGCATTCATGTACTTCTCTGTAAAGCTCTCGTAGCCTCCAACTTCGGCAAATGCTGAAAAGGCATTGGATAAAATTAAATGTTTTGCAAACATCTAAAACACCTCATGTTCATAATTATTCCTTTGTGGTGGAGGTACCCAAGCACCTCCAATCAGCCTGGTCAAGTCCTCAGGGTCCTTCCCCCAGGTTCCATGTCTTTCTAGCACCTCCAATGGCATTGGCCACGCTATCAGATTTACTTTCACAAAGTACATAAAGCAAATCACCCTTTAGTTACTTTTCCTATGGTGCTCTTGAAAATTTTGATTTAGTGTCTAGCCTTATTGTAAAAATAAGACCATTATCCAACAGACTGATATTGATGTCTCACAACCATCTAGAGCAGAAATAAACCTGGACAAGGGTTAACAGAGTGACCCTAACAGAATTAGCCATTAGGAAGCTCCAACTCCTCTGAAAGGGCCGGGAGGCAACAGCCTTTTCTTGACACAGAGCCTGGGTGGTGTGACCTTATGCACAGTGTGGTGGTCTGGTGCAATACTGTATTCCTCCTAGGTTACAATAAAAAAAAATGGGAAGATAAGAAGCAGAAATTTGGAGCAGTAGACCATGTGTGGTGAGGGGAAATGGTGAGACTCAGCCCACTGGGGGTCTGGAAAGGCTAGTCAGGTATAGAAAAGAGCCATAATGGATGGAAACCCCAGAAAGATGAGCCCAGGCATCTGGGGCCACTTAGCATAGGTTCAAATGATGCAAAATTCATACATTTGTAGAGTTGAGGTTAACATTAATTTACTTCTTCATTAGTTATTTAACTGAACACCAATATTTTTGTCTGTGCCACACATGGTGCTGGTATTATGGGCAATATGAATGTGCAAGGCAGGAACTCAATCTCATGGAGGATACAGATGATACAAGGAAGTTGTTCTGATAAGGGGAATATGGTTTGTGACAAAAATACATGGGGGACCTAGGAGATGAAAGAGTCCATCCCTAAGAATAGGAGAAGTGACGTTCAGAGAGGCTGATGCCAGGGAGTGCATCACTGAGGCCAGAAACCAAAGAACCATGAACAAGAACAGCATAGAAGTTCTGGCTCACTAAATAGAAAGTTCACAAGGAATTGGTACTAGCAGTTGCCTCTAGAGCAGCTCTGTGCAATGGAACAGTGAAAGTTCTGTTCTATAATGGTGAAGTTTTTGTTTCAATAGAAAGTTCTGTGCAATAGAACTTTCTGCAATGATGGAATTGTTCTATATCTGTGCTGTCCAATATAGTAGTAACCACTAGCCATATACTGATAGCACTTGAAATGTGTTTAGACAAATGAGAAACTGAAGTTTTAATTTTAATTAATTTAAATTTAAATATCCATAGGTGGCTAATGGCATCCATATTGTGTCAAAATCACCAAACACCATTGTGGATTTGTTATCTTTGCAGTTCTATCAGTTTTTGCTTCATGTGTCTTCAAGCTCTGTGATTAGGTGCATGCATACTCAGAATTGTTGTATACAGTGCAGCTTGAGTGGGTGGAGCATGGTGGCTGCAAGACAGGGGAGGGATGAAAAGACATTTATTTTCACCCTATATCCTTTTTACTGTGTGCATGGATTTCCTATGCAAAGATAAAAAAATACCGTAATAAAAGAAAACAAAAATTAACAAGCTGTAAATTAGATTCATCAATACTGCTTGCTGGCATGACTTATTCAAGAGAACGAACTAACTGATGATACTAATAAGCAAGAATCATAAAGAAAAATCAGAGGAGAGGAGTCAAGATGACGGCATAAGCAGACTCTGAACTCACCTCCTCCTGAGGAAACAGCCAATTTACAACTACTCGTGGAAAAATTACCCTGAGACAGAACTGAAAGCTGGATAAGAGGAATTCCTGCAACAAAGGACAATCCTAATTGAGGTGGAAGAGGCTGAAACTCCCTTCTGGAGAGAAAAAATGCTGCCTTCACAAGCTGCATCACCTCACGGCTGCCAGGGAGCAGCCCAAAGGTACGCAGCCTCCCTGAAGGAGTGGGGTCCTGAGCTGGGAGCGCCCCCACTGTGGGCACTTTGTGGACCCAGCACAATCAAGATGAGTGGCATAATATCTGACGTGGCCGGCTACTAAAACATTGGGGAGTACCCCCAGAAAAGCTGGTTCACAAAGAAATTAAAACCGGCTCTTAAAGGGCCCACACGCAAACACACCCGTTTCAGAAAGCAATCAAAAATCACCAGAAAGTAAGGTGCACAGTGCTTTGGTGAAAAGAGACTCACCTGATAGGCTCTGAGTACATTGCAGTGACAGGTGAGACCTCTCCAGGGACTGGGACATTGGCAGTGGCCATTGTTGTGGCCTGGTGTGGGCATGCTGATACAGAAGCCATTGGAGTTCTCCCTGGGGCCTGTTAGCCCAGGGCTGAAGCACCCACTAGAGCACCGATTTAATCCAGCTCAGCCAGGGCAGGCAGCCCACCCTAGAGACTGGCCCCACCCAACAACAAGCCCTCAGGCATCTTGTGGGCCTGCATAGATTGGTGACTGGATTCTCTGCAGCCTGGCAACTGAGCCGACTTCAGTGGGGCAGGGCATGCACAAGGAGTGGGTGGAGTGTGTGGGGCTCCCACCGTGGAGAGACTGGGTCCACTTCAGGAGGTCGGGGCATGCACATGGAGCAGGACTGTGTTGACTGTGTGTGTGGACCTGTGGGTGGCAGGGCTTGTCAGCTGCAGAAGACTTGTGCTTCTCAAAGACCCACATAGGGGGTTTGCCCCACCTTCCAAAGCCTGAAACAATTGGGTGCTCCCATGCCTGAGGCCAGCCCCACCCAGCTGCAATCCTCAGAGAGCTGACAAGAGACCTAAAGGCTGGAGGCTTATAGCAATTGTAAGCCCCTGAGCCTAAGAACCTGCCACTGTGGGGGCCTACTCACTTAAAAGAAATACTGCAACACAAATGTGGTATTAGAACTTGCAGCCAACTGTGCTGGGGCTCCCCAGACCTGATAAAGAGACTGAAGGGCCCACAACAACTACAAACAGCTGAGCATTACAACAGCTGGCCAGGAGCATAACTCGGCCTCCCTGGGTGCCTACAGTGAGAGCAAACAGGCCACAACAGAATGGCATATGTAGCCCACATAGGGGTCACCCCTGGAACATTGAGAACTGAGGGAAGCACACGGCAGGCCTCCTGAGCCATCACTTACATAAGGTCACCTATCCAAGAGCAGGAGATGTAACTGACCTGCGTAATACCTAGACACAAGCACAGGGAAAGAGGCAAAATGAGGAGGCAAAGGAATACATTCCAAGTAAGGGAACAGGACAAAACCCCAGAAAAGGAACTAAGTGAAACAGAAATGAGCAACCTACCCAACAGAGAGTTCAAACAAAGAGTATTAAGGATGCTCACTGATCTGTGGAGAAGAACAGATGAACTCAGTGAGAATGTCAACAAAGAAATGGAAGATATAAAAAAGAACCAATCAGAAATGAAGAATACAATACTGGAAATGAAAAATTCACTAGAGGGACTCAAAAGCAGAGTAGAGGATACAGAAGAACAGATCTGTGAGCTGGACTAAAGACTAGAAGAAATTACCCAAGCTGAACAGGTAAAAGAGAAAAGAATTAAAAAGAGTGAGGACAGTCTAAGGGACCTTAGACTGTCAAGTGCACTAACATCCGTGTTATAGGTGTCCCAGAAGGAGAAGAGTGAGACAAAGGGGCAGAGAATCTAGTTCAAGAAATAATAGATGAAAACTTCCCTAACCTAAGGAAGAAACAGACATCCAGGTACAGGAATCACAGAGAGCCCCAAACAAGGTAAACCCAAAGAGGACCACAACAAGACACATCATAATTAAAATTTACAGAATTAAAGATAAAGAGAGAATACTAAAAGCTGCAAGAGAAAGACAAGTTACATACAAAGGAAACCCCATAAGGCTATCAGCTGACTTCTTAGTGGAAACCTTACAGGCTAGAAGAGAATGGCACAATATATTTAAAGTGCTAAAAGGAAAAAACTTACAGCCAAGAATACTTGACCCAGCAAGGTTATCATTCAAAATGGAAGGAGAGATCAAAAATTTCCCAGACAAGCAAAAATTAAAGGAGTTTGTCACCAAGAAACCAGTGCTACAAGAAATGTTAAAGGGACTGATTTAAGGGGAAAAAAGAAGACCACGAAAGGAACAATTATGTATTTCCATGAGAAGAGGGTAATGGATACAAATGCACAAAAAAGAGGTTAGATATGATATCAAAAACATAAAAGGGGGGAGGAGGGGTGTTAAAGAGCAGAGCTTTCAGACAGAGGTCAAACTAAAGAGACCATCAATTCTGTATAGAAGAAGAAAGGAACAGAGAAGGACTACTAAAACACTGAGAAAAAAAAGTTAAAAAATGGCAGTAAGTACATACTTATCAATAGCTACTTTAAACGTCAATGGACTAAATGCTTCAATTAAAAGGCATAGGGTGGCTGATTGGATAAAACAACAAGACCCATATATATGCTGCATACAAGAGAACACTTCAGACCTAAAGACAGTCACAAACTGAAAGTGAAGGGATGGAAAAAGATACTCCACGCAAATGGCAATGAAAAGAAAGCTGGGGTAGCAATACTTATATCAGACAAAATAGACTTTAAAACAAAAACTGTAAAAAGAGACAAAGAAGGGCATTACATAATGCTCAAGGGAACAACCCAACAAGAGGGTATAACACTTGTAAATATCTACGCACCCAATGTATGTGCACCTAAATATATAAAGCAATTATTAACAGACATAAAAACAGAAATAGACAGTAACACAATAATAGTAGGGGACTTTAACACTCCACTTACACCAATGGATAGATCATCCAAACAGAAGATCAATAAGGAAACATTGGCCTTAAACGACACACTAGAACAGATGGACCTAGTAGATATATACAGAGCATTCCATCCAAAAACCGAAGAAAACGCGTTCTTTTCAAATGCGCATGGAACATTCTCCAGGATTGATCACATATTAGGCCACAAAATAAGTCTCCATAAATTTAAGAAGATTGAAATAATACCAAGCATCTTTTCTGACCACAATGGTATGAAACTAGAAATCAACTATAGGAAGAAAATCAGAAAAGCCACAAATACGTGGAGATTAAACAAAATGCTACTGAACAACAATTGGGTCAAGAAGAAATCAAAGGAGAAATCAAAAAATACCTGGAGACAAGTGAAAATGACAATACGACATGCCAGAATTTATGGGATACAGCAAAAGCGGTTCTAAGAGGGAAGTTTATAACAATACAAGCCTATCTCAACAAACAAGAAAAATCTCAAATAAACAATCTAACAATGCACCTAAAGGAACTGGAAAAAGAAGAACAAACAACGCCCAAAATCAGTAGAAGAAGGGAAATAATAAAAATCACAGCAGAAATAAATGAAATAGAGACTAAAAAACAATAGAAAAAATTAATAAAACCAAGAGCTGGTTCTTTGAAAAGATCAACAAAATTGACAAACCTTTAGCTAGACTCACCAAGAAAACAAGAGAGAAGGCACAAATTAGCAAAATCAGAAATGAAAGAGGAGAAATTACAACAGACACCTCAGAAATACAAAAGATTATAAGAGAATACTATGAAAAGCTATATGCCAACAAATTTGACAATCTGGAATAAATGGATAAATTCTTAGAATCATACAATGTTCCAAAACTGGATCAAGAAGAAATAGAGAATTTGAATAGACCAATCACCAGTAAGGAGATTGAAACAGTAATCAAAAACCTCCCCAAAAATAAAAGTTCAGGACCAGACGGCTTCCCTGGTGGATTCTACCAAACATTCAAAGAAAACTTAATATCTGTCCTTCTCAAACTCTTCCAAAAAATTGAAGAGAGGGGGAAGCTCCCTAACTCATTCTACGAAGCCGACATTACCCTGATACCAAAACCAGACAAGGAGAACACAAAAAAAGAAAATTACAGGCCAATATCACTGATGAACATTGACGCAAAAACCCTCAACAAAATACTAGCAAATTGCATACAACAATACGTTAAAAAGATTATACACCATGACCAAGTGGGATTTATTCCAGGTATGCAAGGATGGTTCAACATTCGCAAATCAATCACTGTAATAGACCACATTAATAAAATGAAGACTAAAAATCACATGATCATTTCAATAGATGCAGAGAAAGCATTTGACAAGATACAGCATCCGTTTATGATAAAAACTCTGAATAAAATGGGTATAGAAGGAAAGTACCTCAACATAATAAAGGCCATATATGACAAACCCACAGCTAGTATCATCCTGAATGGTGAAAGACTGAAAGCTATCCCTTCAAGAACAGGAACCAGACAAGGATGCCCACTGTCACCACTCCAATTTAACATAGTACTAGAAGTCCTAGCCAGAGCAATCAGGCAAGAGAAAGAAACAAAAGGGATCCAAACTGGAAAGGAAGAAGTGAAACTGTCACTATTTGCAGATGACATAATTTTATATATAGAAAACCCTAATGAATCCACCAAAAAACTTTTAGAAGTAATAAACGAATACGGTAAAGTTACAGGATACAAAATCAACATAGAAAAATCAGTTGCATTTCTATACACTAACAACGAAGTAGCAGAAAGAGAAATTAAGAATACAATCTCATTTACAATTGCAACAAAAAGAATAAAATATCTAGGAACAAACTTAACCAAAGAGGTGAAAGATCTGTACACTGAAAACTATAAAACATGGCTGAAAAAAATGGAAGAATACACAAAGAAATGGAAAGATATTTCGTGCCCTTGGATTGGAAGAATTAACATAGTTAAGATGTCCATACTTCCTAAAGCAATCTATAGATTCAATGCAATCCCCATCAAAGTTCCAACAACATTTTTCACAGAAATAGAACAAAGAACCCTAAAATTTATATGGAGCAACAAAAGACTCCGAATAGCTAAAGGAATTCTGAGAAAAAAGAACAAAGCTGGAGGTATCACACTCCTTGATTTCAAAATATACTACAAAGCTATAGTAACCAAAACAGCATGGTACTGGCACAAAAACAGACACACAGATCAACGGAATAGAATCAAAAGCCCAGAAAGAAACCCACACATCTATGGACAGCTAATCTTCGACAAAGGAGCCAAGAACATACAATGGAGAAAAGAAAGTCTCTTCAACAAATGGTGTTGGGAAAACTGGATAGCCACATGCAAAAAAATGAAAGTAGACTCTTACCTTACACCATACACAAAAATTAACTCCAAATGGATTAAGGACTTGAATGTAAGACCTGAAACTATGAAACTTCTAGAAGAAAACAGGCAGTAGGCTCTTCGACATTGGTCTTAGCAACATCTTTTCAAGCACCATGTCTGACCGGGCAAGAGAAACAATAGAAAAAATACACAAATGGGACTACATCAAACTAAAAAGCTTCTGCACAGCAAAGGAAAGCATCAACAAAACGAAAAGACAACCTAACAATTGGGAGAAGATATTTGCAAACCATACATCTGATAAGGGCTGAATCTCCAAAATATATAAAGAACTCATGCATCTCAACAACAAAAAAACTACCAATCCAATTAAAAAATGGGCAAAAGACCTGAACAGACATTTCTCCAAAGAAGATATACATATGGTTAACAGACACATGAAAAGATGTTCAACATCATTAACTATCAGGGAAATGCAAATCAAAACTACAACGAGATATCACCTCATGCCTGTCAGAATGGCTATAATTAACAAGACAGGAAACAACATGTGTTGGAGAGGATGTGGAGAGAAGGGAACTCTCATACACTGCTGGTGGGAGTGCAAACTCGTGCAGCCACTATGGAAAACAGCATGGAGAGTCCTCAAAAAATTAAGGATAGAACTACCATATGATCCAGCTATTCCACTGCTGGGTATTTATCCAAAGAACTTGAAAACGCCAATGCGTAAAGATACATGCACCCCTGTGTTCATTGCAGCATTATTCACAATAGCCAAGACTTGGAAGCAACCTAAGTGCCCATCAAGGGATGAATGAATATAGAAGATGTGGTATATATACACAATGGAATACTACTCAGCCATAAGAAATGATGAAATCCAGCCATTTGTGACAACATGGATGGACATTGAGGGTATTATGCAAAGTAAAATAAGTCAGAGGGAGAAGGTCAAATACGGTATGATTTCCCTCATTAAGTAGTAGATAATAACAACAATAAACAAACACATAGAGACAGAGATTGGGTTGGTGGTTACCAGAGGGGAAGGGGGGAGGGAAGGGGGTGAAAGGGATAATTAGGCACAAGTGTGTGGTGATGGGTTGTAGTTAGTATTTGGGTGGTGAACATAATGTAATCTATGCAGAAATAGAAGTATAATGATGTACACCTGAAACTTATACAATGTTATAAACCAGTGTTACTGCAATAAACAAAAAAAAAAAAAAGAAAAATCAAACCTATGTTTGTATATTCTAACAATAGTGAGTAATGTACTTTAACAATTTCCATCAGAAACAGTCATAATGAAGTTAATACTCAGTTATCTAAAATTCCCCTAATATTTAATCCTTCATTTTATGAAGATTCTGTATAAATTAAGGATTTCTGTGAATTGAATCCAATGTACCAATATTTTTGAAAAATTATCAATGCAATGATACTTTGTTCATTCTGAACACAAAGATGTTAAAATTAAACAGGTCATTTACCTGAGCAATAATTTTTTAAAGGATGTAAAGTTCTTCTCCTTTATTTCCTCATGCTGAGATAGTCCAGCAAAAAAGAAGTCAGGCAGATATTTCAGTGATGTGAATTATATGAATGATTGGAAAATGTGACCAGATAGAACTGGGAGGCAGCAGTAAAGAGCAGACGAACTGAACAGACACAAGTCCACGATTTCCAGTCCCAGAGAACCACTCATGCTGTTGTCACTTACCAAACCCCATGAGAATAAAAGAACCTATCAGCATGACGAAGGTCTGGAGGGTGTCTGTGTAAATAACTGAGGCCAAGCCCCCTGTGAAGAGAAAGACAAGAACCAAGACATTTTATCCATGTGTCCTCATCCATTTGCCTTCACCTCCAGTTCTCTTCCACCCAAACCCTGGAAAAGACTCAACAGAAAACATAGCAAAAGCTGGCTGGACCACAAACTCCTCTCAGCATCATCTCCTCAGTCGTTATGTCTCTCATTGACCCTCCTGTCTGCCTTGCCTTGCCTTGACTCAAAGTTTCTATGAAATATTGTGGAGTTCCATCTTTGTGTAAGTTTTTGAATATTAAATAAGAGAAAAGGCAAAGTTTTAATAGCATGAAAGTTTCCCTCAACAATCCCTCAATTCACTCCATTTAGCACAATATTCTTGCTTTCAAAAAATTGAGCCAAGCCGTTTTCGCTGTAGTGTTGGAACACAGATATCATTGTTTCGTTAGTTGTACACCAGATAGAGTTGTTGACGTGTGTTTTGCTGCAATGTACAAAAAACAACTTCTCTTTCAACTCTAGACTCATTAGACTCTCAGTCAATAAGATATTTCTCTTATGAGAGTGTCTTGGGGAAACAAGATTGATCCTGAAAACAGGAGATTCATGCCCTCATCTCTCACTTACACTGAAACATATGCTCAGTGTTTGAAAATGGCTCCAGAACTGTCTTGATTGTTCCAGCTGTTATTTTCTTTATTTTTTCCTAACTGAGCTGGTATAGTTTAATTTTCATAAGTTAGTATGAATGAGACACTACATCAATGTATCTGGTTCGTGAAAACCTGCTTGAACTATTACCACATATCCTCTCCCCACAACCAACTCACTGCACCAGTTCTTCTTTCCTGATTCTGCCATTCATAGCCCACCACCATGCCCTGGCATCGTGTATTCATTTGGTGTATTCTCATGTCTGAGCTGCTATTTCATCCTGACCTTCCATGTGTGTGATATGCTGGATTCCAAATGCCAACCTGGGTACTCAACACATAGCTGAGCCAAATCACCATTTCCCTACTTTACCCACCATATCATTATCCTCCATCAAGGTGCTCACAACTAATTCCGAAGATTGTTCACTTTAGTTGTATTTCTTGGCCTGTGCCTGACTCTCATAGTGGGAATAAAAGGGTATCCTTACTTTGGTAGTGACAGGGATAACCCTGAGGTTGCTAATTGCAGATTGGGGTGAGATCAGCAGAAGATAGCATGACTGAGCTAAATATGCAATGGACTCACCAGTGATTGTGTAAATAGCAGTGACAGCCAAGAGGATGAAGATGGCCAGATAAAGGTCCAATCCCAAGGCCAGCTTGATGAATATGGCTCCAGAAAATATGTCTGACTAAAAAAGGAACAGTCAGGATGGAAAAGAAATGTGCGTTTCAAGCCTCTATTTTCTCTGCTCTAGTGTCCTTCCCCCCGCCCCCTCCACCAACTTCTTTTCGTGGTAATCTTCTGCTCATCCTTCAAAATTCCACTTAGATGTCCTCACAGCAATATCTTTCATAGAGCCTCAAACAGCAATTTTACTCTCTGTTTCTCTATATAATAGCAGTTAGTTCATTGCTAAATCGAGGCAGCATGACTGAGACCTTTTCCTGTACCAACAAGCTTAAAGAGGCTAAGTAATTGCTTATAGGAACACTCTTGACTATGATGGAGAATTTTTTCCACGTATTCTTAAAATCAACATTTTTGTTTGCCAATGGGGATTTTCACAATTATATGTTTGTTTCAATTTTCCTACAATTATAAACACACCTATATATGTGTGTGTATGTGTATGTACATGTGTGCATATATGTAAATATTTCCTAATTCTGTCTGCTAAAAGAGCCACGATAAAAAAGCAACTCAATGAACACACTTAGCACCCAGACTTTGGTCTTTAATATCCTCCCGCAGAAAAATGAATGCTTCCAGGGCAAGAGGAGGGTTGGTACAAGATGAGTCTGGAACATTTTGTTATGCCAGAATTTGAGGAATTGCCCAAGAAAATGATGGAGGCATGTCACATTCTTTACACAGGAACCAGTTTGAGGAGCTTCTACTGGCCCAATCTGGTATAATATGAGCATCAATATAATTACATACAATAACCATTTGTAAACCAATGATAAATACAAATTTATGAGTCCATATCAGCAATAGATAAATAGATAGGTAGATAGGTAGGTAGATAGAGGAGAACGAAGGGCTCTTGTCTTTAGTAGGATGCTGAATGCTGACTGGTAACTACAGAAGGAGTGCTAGAGTTGGAAAATCTTCATTTGGCAACCATTACAGTAAAGATTGGATCAAGTAAGAATCATCTATGAATGACAAGTCTAGTGGTAAATTTTAAAGATGAACAGGATATTTGCATGGTTTAAGGTATCTCATCACAAACTGCTTATTACTTACAGGGGGAAAAACCCAGTAATTATACAGTGGAGAAATCTGGCAAAATCTCAACCAGGTGATCAAAAGCAACATCACCACTGAGGAACAGATGGACGTCAAATGTCTCCAGATAGGATACCTTGAGTAGGACACAATATGACTTATGCAGTATTCCAGCCAAGAATGCATAACCTGAATCCAACCATCAGGAAATACCAGAAAAATCCAAAATGAAGATTGTTATATTAAGAATGATCGGTGAGGACCTCTATTCTTCAATGTCATCAAAGATAAAAAAAGGCTACGGGTTCGTTCCAGGTTAAAGGAAGCTAAAGACACTTGACAACTAAATGTAATACCAGACCCTAGACTGCATTCTCTACCGGAAAAGTAAAGATACCAAAAAGGATATTATTGTGTCAATTGACAAAATTGGAATTTAGATAGTAGATTAGATAAAACTATTGTATCAATGTGACATTTAGTGAAGTTGATGATTTTACTGTGGTTTTGAAAGAGACTATTCCTCTTTCTAGGAATAGGAATATAAAGGGGGTGCTAGAATTGGAAAACCATCATTTTGCAACTGTCGTAGTAAAGATTGGATCAGGTAAAAATCATTGAATAGAATTGTCAACGATTCTAGAATCATCAATGAATGTTAAATCTGGGGGAAATTTATATGGAATTATTTGGGGATAAAGGGCATTGATATATGTAACGTAATCTCAAATCATTTAAAAATATGAGAGAGAGAGAAAGAGAGAGAAAAGAAGGGAGGGAGGGAGAGAAGAAGAAGGAATAGGAGGAGGAGAAAGAGAAGGAGAAAAAGAAGAGGGGAGGAGAGGAGAGAGGAGCAGGGAGAGGAGGAGAGGAGGAAGAAGGAAGAACAAAGAACAGAGGTTAGTATAGTAGCATTTCTCCTTGCCCTTGGGAGAGGGAAAGATTTCTTACTCGAAAAGCACCAACCAAAAAGAAAAGATTGCTAAAGTTGACTACATCAAAATTAGGAACTTCTGTTTATTCAAAGACAAGCCACATGTTTGGAGAAGATATTTGTAACACATAAAACCCATAAAGAGCCAGTACTCCTATAAAAGAATAAGAAAGAGACAAGACAACTCGATTTAAAAATGAACATGAAACCTGAATAGGCATTTCTCAAGAATATAGCCAAATGGTCAATAAACACCTGAGACCCCTGTGAAGATGCTCCATCTCACTGGAAATGGAAGGAAATGCAAATTAAAGCCACAATGAGACATCACCACACACTCATAGAATGGCTAAAATTTGAAAGATTGCAGACAACACCAACTGTTGATAGGTCTGTTAAGCAATATGAACTTTAATATGCTGCTGGTGAGAGTGTAAATGTAAATGCTTTGAAAACATGTTTTGTATTATCCACTAACGTCAAATAGATGTTTACCATATGACCAAGCAATTAGATTCCTTGAGCATACAGAAATGCATGTTTAAGAGCACTAAGAGACATATACCAAATGTTCATAGCGGCATTATTCCTAATAGCCAAGAGGTAGAAACCACATATTTCTTCACCAACAGTAGAACAAATAAAATTGGTATAGTCATACAATGCAATACTTCATAACAATGAAAATGAGTAATTGCATCAATAATATGGATGAATCTTACAAATATAATTCTGATCAAAAAGAGGTTAGGAACAAAAGAATACTTACTGCTTTGTCATATTTATATAAAATTCAAGAGGCAAAACTAACTTGAAGTGTTAGAAATTAGGGTGGTAGTTATTTTTAGGGGAAGGAGAGAGTAGTATTTGTAAGGAATCATGAGAGGGACTTCTTGGTTATGGGGGTATTTGTAATGAATGATTGACCTGTTCATTTATGTTTTGGGCACTTTTATGTTGTGTATAATACTACCCACACAAAAATAAAGAACTCTATACCGATAGGAAAACTGGGCTCTGTGCTGGCTGTGACGCTAATTCATGGTGTAAACTCAGACAAATCATTTCCACTCACTAGGCTCCACCTTGATCAGCTGTAAAAAGAAGAGTTTGGGTCAAATCAACTTTAGGATCCCTTTGTATAGTTGTGTAGGGTTAGAATTCTAATATTGGTGAAGGATAATGGACGGGGTGAGTGTCTACCAGCTGTTGCCTGGGACCTTGGCTCTCTACCTTATGCTGAGTTCTAAGTATTTGTTAACAAAGAAAGCATCTACAGGTACAATCACGGGAGGACAACACAACCGCATCAACACTTACAACATGATATAGTCCACACAACACTTTTAACTCAACTCTTCAAAATGCCATGTCAGTTCTAATTCCGGGTCTTTGCTCATGTTGTCTCCACATTTAGATTGTCCCTCCATCCAAACCCTACATCTGACTGAGCCTGTGTCCAAGAACTGTGGCTGTAGACTCTTTGGTGGGGAGTGAGTTGGTTCCTGCTAAATTTTCCCCAGCATTGAGTCTGCACTGCATCACTGATCTCTTCATTGATTACTATAGCTCTCTATGTCATCTCTGCAATCCAGTTATGAAGTCCTTGGAAGCCAGATCTCATCCTCAGAGGATCAATTATTGAACTGATCATACAGAAGAATGGTGAGTGAGTGAACGGAAAGTGAGCAATGTCTACACAACAGCTTGTATAGACTACTCTTTCATGATTGTTAGCAGAGAAAGAATAACGAAAAATAGAGGAGTAGGTAGACAGAGTAAAGCAATGATTATTGTTATGAAGGAAGATACCTGATCACGTTTGAGGGTAGTAGAAAGCAAGAAGTAATAGATGATGGTTCGGGGGGGGAAGCAAGTAGCCAGAGACATTGAGAAGAGATGGGATCAAGAGTAGACATAGGTTGGGGCCGGCCCAGCGGCGCAAGTGGTCAAGTGCGTGCACTCCGCTGTTGCGACCCAGGGGTCGGATCCCGGGCTCGCACAGATGCACTGCTTGTTGAGCCATGCTGTGGCGGCGTCCCATATAAAGTAGAGGAAGATGGGCACAGATGTTAGCTCGGGGCCAATCTTCCTCAGCAAAAAGAGGAGGATTGGCATCAGATGTTAGCTCAGGGCTGATCTTCCTCACCAAAGAAAAAAAAAAAAGAGTAGACACAGGTTGAGTGGTTGGCCTTTGACAAAAGGAAGACTCTTCAACTTCAGAGTTGTGGGGGGAAGGGAAAAATGAAGAAAAGATTATTTGGGTGGTTGGAGGGATGTGTTAGTTCATGCCTAAATTTCCTATGTCAAGTAAGAGGCGAGGTTTTCTGATAAGAGGCAGAGATCCAGGAGCTAAAGAAGTTGTAAACAGTTTAGAATAGTCACTAAGAGGACAAGGGTAAAAATTATAAGAAACACAGATGAAAGGATTATTGGTTGAGGTTTAGAGCCCAGCAGAGGGACTCTCAAGTCCACCCAGCTCTGCCTGAACCTCTGTACCCCCAAAGTGTGCTCCCAGCTTCCCTGATCTTACTTCAACACAAACTTGTGCTAGCCCCACTTGGATCTGCCCCTTCAGTTCTCATCCTCCCAGGCTCCACACACACACAAAAATCCACAAAAAACATCTGAAAAATAGCATACAAGCACGTTAGTTAGAAAGACAGAAGTAAAATCCCTGGGTGTAGCACAGAGTAAGTTGGAAGCTGGATTCAACCAAGGTTGGAGTTTTTCAAGGGGAGTTCAATGAAAGGGGAGATAGACAGAGAAACTGAGTCTATGTGCTGAAGAGTGATTATGAGGATAAATCATCGAATCTAAGGAAAAGGAAAGCATGAGTGAGGTGAGGAAAAGGGATAAGTGGCAGGATTCACAATCAGAAGAATTAGAGGTAGGTTTCTTTGAGTTTGGAATGGGTGTCACAGGAGATGGTTGTTTTTTCCCTCTAAGATTTGAAATAAAACCTATTGTTTTGTCATCTCAGCAGACATTTGTGTTGGTGAAAAGCCTGTTCTTGATTATCTGAGCCTAGAAACTAACTCTGTTTTACAAACACATAGTACTTCCTGTCAATTTGTTATCTCTGGGTTTTCAAGGAATGCAATGGCTGTGTAAATTGAGGGAAGACTGTACTTTTTACAAAATTGGATATTAACAAAATAATTATTACTATTTCAGAAAAAATATCACCTACTGAGATGCCACTCATTGTATTTGAGTTGCCATAAAACATACCTGCATCTGCCTGCGTTTATAGCTGTCAGATTCATACTGATCTACATGGTGGGGTGGGGATAAGTATTTAACTACAGTATTAGGACTTGTGTACTAATGCCTAATCATTTACTTGTTAAAACACTTATTATCATATTATGAATTCCTTGACTTTTGTTTCTCTTATACAGTAAAATTAAGGCATTAAATTGATGGTTTTGAAATTATATGTGAGTAGCTTATATTGCCAATGCGTTTTTATTGTGGTAAAATATGTATAAATAAAATTTGCCATTTTAGCCATTTTAACGTGTACAATTCAATGAAATTAATTACATTTACAATGGCTATAAAATATTTCTCATAAAAAAGAGGCATTGCATGATCCAGGATTTTCTTTTGCTATTAAAGGACATTATTAGGACAACAGTCAATATCTGATTACATAATAGTTTGTATCAAAGTTGATTTCCTGATTTTAAAATTTGCAGTGTGGTTTTCCAAAAATATATCAATGTCTTTAAGGCATACAGACTGAAATGTTTAGGAGTAAACATATGTCATGTCTGCAGTGATTCTCGATACAGTCACAGGATGCTTAACGATGGGGATATGTTCTGAGAAATGTGTTAGGTGATTTCGTCATTGTGCGAACATCATAGCACATACTTACATAAACCTAGATGTTAAATCCTACTACACACCTAGGCTATTGGTACTAATCTTATGAGACCACCATCATATATGCGGTCTGTCATTGACCAAAACATCGTTATTTGGTGCATGACTGTATGTGTGTTATTGGAGGTTGAGAACCAGTGAATAAGATGAACTGTTTCAAACCTGGGGAGGGGAGGACTGTGAAAGCTGTCCTGTCCTAACTCCTCATAATGACCTATTTAATAAGTAACCAGGACAGAATCTGTTATCAGAGAGTAATAGTACACAAAAGGTCGTGCCTAAGGTTAATTATTACAGATCTTCCTTGACTTACAATGGGGTTGTATCTCAACAAACCCATTGCAAGTTCAAAATGCATTTAATATACCTAACCTACCAAACGTCATAGTTTAGCCTAGCCTACCTCAAATGTGCTCAGAACACTTACATTAGCCTACTGTTGGGCAAAATCATCTAACACAAAGCTTGTTTTATAATAAAGTGTTGAATATCTCCTGTAATTTATTGAACACTGTATTGAAAGTGAACAACAGAATGTATGAAGCGTATTGGTTGTTTGTTCTTGCGATTGTGTGACTGGCTAGGAGCTGTGGCTCACTGCCGCTGCCCAGCATCACAAGAATGTGTCCTACTGCATATTGTTAGCCCAGGAAAAGATCAAAATTCAAAATTCAAAGTATGGTTTCTGCTGAATGCATATCGTTTTTGTACCATCGTTAAGGCTGAAAAATCTTAAGTCGAATCATCATAAGCTGGAGGCTGTCTGACTAGTATTACTTAAAACATAACTTCGTAGATAAGAATGGACTCCTGCCACTGTCTCTTTCCAGCCAACCACACACCCCTCACAGTCACATACATGCTCTGGGTCCTCCATTCAGCTCCCCAACATTCCATCCCCTCCCGGCTACCGGGAACCTTCCACTCCAGGAGGCTGCATCCGTAAGGGGTCACTTTGGCCACTATCATTCTGCTCCTGTACCCTGTTCATGTTCTTTAGAACCATAAATCTGTAGATGTCAGAGCCAGAGGAGAACTAGAAGATCATCGAGTCCCACCCACTTATGGAACCTGCAAGCGCAAGGCCCCAGACACTAGCAGCCTACCCCCCGACCCCGCAAATGAGGACAATCTCCAATAATTCCACCCAGCAGGGACCAATCCCTTTCCTGGGGGTTCATAGCACGTCTCCTGTACTTGTCCACACACTCTATTGAAACTCGCATTTTAATATATAAATTTGCATATATCGTTATAAAATGTTAACTATGTCATGTTTAAAATTCTTATATCCTTAACCATAGGGTGAACTTCTAGTGCATAGGAATCTTTATTACCACTTGCAAGAAGCTCAAAAACATACAGTAAGTGCTGGGAAATGCTCACGTTGCATTAGGAAGGCTCATGTCATCTAATCTAAGTAGCTGGTTTACTTCCAGGAACAACTCAACTCAACAGAAGAGTGATAATGAGGGTTAGCTTCTTCTCTCATGAACTGCCTAGACCATAAACTTGCAGGAGATTATTTCATTAGTCACTGATACATGAGGAGCAAATGAGTCACTCTTTCTTTGTTTTCTACATGTGCTGCTGAATCTTCAAATTCCTTTCTTCTTTCCTCGATGATTATCTCCAAGGAACTTAACTTTTGAAAGGCTTTAGAACTCCTTTTTTTTTTTTTTTTTAGAATTCTTTTAACACTTGCTTGTGACATCTGTTTTATAGGAGTGGTCTTAGATAAAATAAATTTAAGAAAAGTCAGTATAATAATACAAAGCACTTTCCTCCTGTCTCACATGTCAGATAATCAAGCTGAAAATGAAAATATAAACCTAGACTGGCCCTGATAAAGAGAATAAAGAGGTTATTGTGCAGTGGAAAGGCAGGAGACTAGAGAAGTCTCCACTTTTCTACTACAAATAGCTGTGTTACTTGAATGAGACATTTTGTTCTTTCTGTACATCCATTTTTTCATATCTTTAATGAAAGTGTAAGTTTACACTCTGGAGCGCCTCATGACTTGAAATTCTTTTACTCTAGAGATGCAGGGTCTCTGAAGCTCCTTTTTTCCATAAAAACTTGGTAGAGAGACCCCAGGCAGTTTAAGACATCCATATGGCTTGACACATAAAGACTGTCGATATCTGCACACCCAGTTCTCTGATCTTAGCGCTCTAGCCCCATCAAAGCCCTCTAGCCCCACCAAAGCTATCTCAGGAAGCTAAAATGCCAGGAGCGCTGAACTCACTGTGATTCTCAAAACCACAAAGATGAAGAGGGAGAGGACAGAGAGGTAGATCTGGAGGCGCTTCCCACCAAACCGCTTCTTCAGATATTCTGGCATGGTCATGACCTGCAGACATAGACATCAACAGGGATTCACTCTGAGCCCAGCACATTCGGATTATTCAACATTTACTAAGCACCTACTGGCAGGTGACTGTATGTGGCACCTTGGGAACACGAGTGAGAAAGGCACAGCCTCTTGGGAGAGCAGGAAGGTTGGAATGAACACAGGGGTTGGAATCAGAATTCTTGGGATTTGTTCCCAGATTCAACTTTTACTAGAAGTGTGACCTTTGGCAAAGGACAATCTTTCTGAACCTCCATTTTCTCATGTGGAAAGTGGGGTTTAATATGAAGGTAGATGTAAAATACCTACAACAATACTAAATGCGTGGTAAACACTCAGCAAATTATTTTTATTATTTTCACCAATACTGCTGCAGTCTAGTAAAAACAATATTATTTGTAAATAATGAACCACAATGATGGTTACATAATAAATTGATAATTGAGCAAATTGCAAATACACATTTGGGGATATATTTACGGGATTATCTTTATTAAAAGGAAGAAAGTGACATTAAATCCCTACTTAGAGAAAAATCTGAAGTTATCGTTTCTGAAAAACGAGATCAACTATGTGATGTGTAGCATAAAAGGTGTAGCTTCTGGTTTCTTCATAGCAGATGGAGTTCGTGATTTTATCTCCCCCCATATAAAAGAATGTTAAATAAATATTCATATGATATTATCAAAAACAAGAAGGGGAACTCTTGGTCACTCATAAACTGTGTGGAACCCCCTCAAAGATGGTAAGCCACATCCAAGAACGCACGCATGAGTTCTGCGTCAGGGGTCCTTGCACCAAGGACAGCATCCTTCAACAGAGCTTGGTCAAGCCTAGAACTAGAAGGGACCCAAGACGAGCAAAGGAGAAATGTATGATGACCTGGAGAGGTACTGGCCAGAAGGCTGGGCCCCTGAGTACCCTCATCCCAGGAATTCTCCCAGGATACAGCATCCCATGGTCTGAGCACCAGCAGCAGAAGGAATAAATGTGGTAGCTAGGCTGAGAGTAGCAGAACAGTTGGTTGGCAACCAGTTGGTTGGCAACACCCAGGTTCAAGGGGAGCCACCATAGCTGTGATATATCTTACCTCCAATTGAAAAAAAAAACTACTTTACAAATATCAGAATGGCAAAACTTATGATGAAGGAAAATACCATGTGTTGGTGAGGATGTGGGAAAGTGGGAACCCTCACAATAGTGACCGGCAGGAGGACAGCTGACGGCAGCCATTTTCAAGATCAATCTGGCTGCACCTAGTGGATTTCTATAAATGTAAGCCCAGAAATCCTGGGACGAATGATATTACCCAGGTTTCACGATTGGGCAGAAAGAATGAGGAAATAAATGAATGCCTGACAGATGTGCCGAGAAAATCTGCAGATACTCACCTCTGCCTTGATGTATATGGGAACAAAGAACCACGCTAGAACAAGTAACAGCAGCGAGGCCTACGAGAAACCAAGAAAAGAGTGTAAAGTGAAAGAGGCTTGGCTTATCATCTCATGACCTCTGAGTCTGAAAATAAAATAAGTTTGCTTGAATCCTGTCCCACTCAACCAATTAGGACCCCAAGACAGCTGTGGATTCCTGTCTTGTTTCCATGATTCAGAGGCCACTATTTCCTGGGGCTTAGATGTGACAAAAGGTGTGCGGCGAAAAATGGACTGAAGAGATCTGAGCCCCGCTGGACCACTGGAAGATCATACAATCTTTGCCAAAAGGAATTATTCTTGAATGGCAGGAATTGTATGCAGAGTGACAAAGCAATGAGCAAGAAATTTGGAGATAGAAGAATATTCTCAGTGTCCCCCAAGTCTTGCCACATACGATGACAATAATGTATAATCTTGCATTAGTATGCAATGCTTACAGAGAGACTTCACATATATCAGCCATACTGCTCTCACAGGTGCGGCAGACACGCTACGCACAATGATTCCTATTTTATGGAGGGGGCACTTGAACCTCACAGAGATTAAGGAAGCCCAAGTTCACAGGTTAAAAGAGGAGCAGCCAAGCTCTCAGCAGCCTGGTAATTACACCCACTAGGGCCAAAGGGCATTTTGTCCATGCCTCCGGGGGCTGGCTCCATTCTGGAGTCCATGGCATTATCAAAGCAAAACTACAGCCATAGGGCATATCTAGGGGCTGGGTCCATTCTAGAGTGCCTGATATACTAAAGTGAAACTAGGGGCAAAATCTTCAACAAAGGAGAGGTGCAGGCATTTGTGATGACTCAGATCACTTTCTGAGTCCATCCTGGGACGGTCTGCTTACAATTTCACTGTGTTATCTCCCTCTGATCGATATGCATGCAGATGTACGTGGAAACACGAGAAAGGATAAGAGAAAAGGACAGAAAAAACTAAGGCAATTCAAGAAATATTATGGCACGTTCACCACGTGCCCAGCCAGGTGCTAGATGATGGGGCAGTGCGAGTGACATGAGAGGACATGGTCCCTGTTCTTAAAGAATTTAGGGTCTAATTAAGAGGACATGGCTTCTACTGGTGAAACGGCAATAAAACTATTAGGAATCCACTCACAGAGTCTTGTAGATTCTACTTACTATCTCTAAATCATTCACTCCTTACTGTGCTGTCACTTCCTTGATCAGGCCCCTTCTGGTCAGTTTCTATCCATCTATCTGGCATCAGTACCAGGAAGCTCCCTCCACACATGCCAAGCCCCACCTGTCATCTAGGATGGATGCCCCTCCTGTGAGATCTCTCAATGCTCCCTGCATGTTTCTCTCTGTACTTTCTACGCTGTAGTGAATGCGTGCCTCTCTCTCCCACTGGGATGTAAGCTTCTCAAAAGAAGAGACCATTGCTTTTACATTTTTTAATTCCCTGCATCTAATTCAGAGCGGGACACATAGTGTAATAGCTCAGGGAGGAGAGATACAAGTGAGAGCTAAAATAATAAAACAAAATAAAGGAAATCAAGTGAAAGTAGAGATTGAATCATATAGAAATGACATTCCTGGTGGGAATAACTGCTTGAGCAAAATCTCAGAGGTGGGCAATAATGTGACTGGAATGGCCCAGGCAGAATGGAGCCACACAGGGAAGGCCCTGAAGTTCAAATGAGGGGTGGGTTAGGAGAAGGAAAAATAGAAATCAAATGAAAGCAGAGTTTATCCCATAGAGATCCCCATAAAAACATTCCTGGATATGGGTTTGATTTAAAGGAAAAAGCCTATAATGTCACTTACATTCCATTCAAATGCTGCAGTGGCGATTCCTGAAGCCGCTCCCGTCCCAGCCAGCCCCACAAAGTGGCCACTGCCGATGTTACTGGCGAAGAGAGAGGCGCCCATCTGGAATCCAAGAGGACAGACTAGGATCAGAGTTAAAAGACCCAAATCAGACTTCTTGAAAACAGATAGAGGTTGAGATTTTCCATCACTATTCCTTAGGGCACGTGTCAGCAAACTACGGCCCGTGGGCTGAATCCAGCCAGTCACCAGTGTTTGTATGGTTGTTAAGAATGTTTTTTACATTTTTGAATGGTTAAAAAAAATCTTGAGAAGAACAATATTTTGTGAAATGTGAAATTATGTGAAATCCAAATTTCAATGTCTATACATAGTTTTACTGGAACACAGCCATGCTTGCTGGTTTTACGTATTGACCATGGCTGCTTCTGTGCTACAATGGCAGAGTCGTGTGGTTGCAACAAACTGTATGGCCCATAAACTCTAAAGTACTTACAGTCTGGCACTTTATAGAAAAGCTTGGTGATCTCTGCCTTAGAAGAACATTAATCTATCTACCCAAATGCTCTGGCTTGAGCCCATCCTTGGCCAAGAACTTCCAGATCTCCTGTAGGCCCCTTCAATCAGCCTCAAGAATCCCAAAGTTGGGTAGAAGGGAGTTCCTCTTCATCCTTCTGGCCCTAAGGACCCTCTTCTCATCCACCTCCTTCTCCATCACGTTGTCTGCTTTTCTTAAGTCTCAAAGATCAAGAGAGATCTCTTGAGTAGGCACAGATGAGCACTAGTCCTGACAGAACAGATTTGGGGTATGGAACCCCTGCAGTGCCCCTTTTTCTCTTCCCACTTTTTCAGCCCTCTGTAAAACCACTTGGGGATGAGCTCATTTGTGGCTATGGGATTGGTTCAATCTTGAATGTTTCACAAAAACAGTCCCAAGGAGGCAATGTTGGATTGGACATTCCAAGTAAAAATCCATTCTGAGCTTTCAGTTGATCTACTTCAATCACCCCAGCCAGGTCATTTCCCGGTCTCTGCTTTCCTTCATAATATTTAGTCAGCAAATCTGTGAAAGAAGCATGTACTGAGCATCCACTGTATACCCAACCCACTGCTTACACTGTATGGGTTCAGAGACGAAGATGCACCCTATGCAGCAATGGGACTCTGGCCAAGGAGGCCAAGCATTAAAGCCCAGCAAGGAAGACACCAACTGGGCAAGAATCAAAGAGGCATCAGCATTTGCACCATCACAGGGTACACATATCCTCTATGGTAACTGCATAGAGCAGACATTCAGGTGGGAGTGCAGACGAAGCAGGACTTGAACTGGGTGTTGAAGGAGGAGAGCAGAGAGGGGAGGCTCATCCAAAAAAAGGGGCAGCATTAGCTCAGGATTGGGAGCAAAGAAGGAATGTGCTGGGGATCTCAAGGAGCCAAGGCAGAAGATTCTTGGTGAGGACCAGCAAAAAATAACATGAAGCAGAGCTGAACTGGGTCTTCTTAAAGGCCGCATTACACCTGCTCTTATAATCAGTGACGCACTGTAATTGATTAGAACTACAGGGCAGAGACCTGAGGCCAGGGATTTAGGAAAAGAGACAACAGCAGGTAGTCAACCAACGCACATCAGAGATTCTCAGCATTCCCAAGTTTTCTTTATTTACTCTTTATTTATTTATTTATTTTTTTGTTTATTGCAGTAACATTGGTTTATAACATTGTAAAAATTTCAGGTGTACATCATTGTACTTCTATTTCTGCATAGATTACATCATGTTCACCACCAAAATACTAATTACAACCCATCACCATACACATGTACCGAATTATCCCTTTCACCCTCCTCCCTCCCCCCTTCCCCTCTGGTAACCACCAATCCAATCTCTGTCCCTATGTGTTTGTTTATTGTTGTTATTATCTACTACTTAATGAAGGAAATCATACGGTATTTGACTTTCTCCCTCTGACTTATTTCACTTTGCATTATACCCTCAATGTCCATCCATGTTGTCACAAATGGCTTTAGCTAGACTCACCAAGAAAAAAAGAGAGAAGGCACAAATAAGTAAAATCAGAAATGAAAGAGGAGAGGTTACAACAGACACCTCTTTATTTACTCTTAAACACACAGACACAGGAAATTTATCTCCGGGAAACTCTGATCCACTCACCGGCCACCAGACCATATCTCGCCCAGCCAGGAAGAAGCCTCCAATAGTGTTCCGGTTGGTCCTCAGCATCGCCTGAGAAGAAGGGAAGACGTATGAGGGTCAAGCCCCAGCCTGGACCCAAGATGCCCCAGGGGCTCTGGCCAGGTGCTGATGGAAGTGACCTCGTCCAGCACTCCTAAAGGGAGAAACATTTTCTTGGAAGTGGTGATATAGCATCAATTTTTAAAGTACTTCAAAATCATAGTTTCATAGAAACACAGGGATTTTAAGAAATCATATTCCTCAACTTATGTCCTAATTTCTGTTTATTTTCATTTATGAAAACAATGTGAGGAATCACTAAAGTTGTTTTTAGAAGAAAAATTGCAACCTCACACTCATTACTAAAAAGAAAGAATGAATGTAAATGAATTAAGCATCCAACTCAACTAAATTAGAAAGTGAGAAAATAACAAAGGAAAATAAAAGAAGTGAGGTAATAAAAATAACATCTTTATTCATTATGCCAGGTGCTGGAGAGGCTGAACAGAATAAGTCTGAAGTTCCTACTGCTGGCTCTATTCAAGTGATAGAGTTGTTAGCAAAATAAATTAACTCAGTGTAAGCACTGTTTATGTCACACACGAGAAAATGATTCTGAGGAAAGGACAACGAAATCTGCGACAGCTGCTAATGCTCTCTCATCTTCATCACACCACACCTTTCCCTCCCTCAGACGTTTTACTCCCAGGTCACGTGCCCGCCCTAAACACCCCATTGGGCTCCTACATACCCACAGCCCTACAGCCATCACCACTAGGAAATAGATGACAATGACGGAGATGTCAGCAGGGTTTCGGATGCGCTCTGACATCGCAGGTGTCTCTGCGTTCCCAGTCGTGGTGCTGGGGCTTAACGTGCTGGCCATGGCTGCAGGTGGTGCCTTCCCCATCCTTGGATGGCCCTTTGCTTATATAAGCTCTGGGTTAATGATCAGCCTCGAGGAGGTGGAGCACGCTATCAGAGCCAGCTCCTGGGCAAGGGGACCTTTAAACCTCTTCTCTGAAGCTCTGAGACCCTGGGCCTCTGGCAGTCAGTGTTGACCTAAATGGAGTGTGAGAATGTGGGGTGAGAGACAAGAAATGAGATGAGAACTGGAGGTGGAGAGAGGGGTGTTCATTGAGTGGAAAAACAGAGTCTTTAAGAAGATTTGACCAGGTAGAGTGAGGACTAGGGAGAGATGAAGGGGACAAGGAGGGGAGAAGATCAGAGGGGAAGGGGCCAGAAAAGAGTCAAGAGGGATGGAGGTGACAGTCCCTTACAGAGCAGATAAGATTCCTGACCGAGCAATTATATCCCTTGAAAGTGAAGTTAAATATGCATTTCTTGGGTTGCAAAGCACCATATTTCTCTGGAACCAGGTAATCTGAAGTAGGCTTTATATGACACATCAGGACCATGGCAGCCCATGTAGGAAAGGGAAGTAGCTCTGTGAGCACTGAGTATGGAAGTGTGAGGGCAGGGCTGCACAGTGGGCTGGGTCAGAGGTTTTGACAATGAATGAATCAACCTAAAATTATATGATGGTGATACTCAGGATTCAGGGCCCATGACCTTTCAACTGCATGATGTTAGAAGTAAAGCCTCGACTCTCTTTTTTCCCCCATAAGTTTATTGCGGTAAAATATACATAATGTAAAATTTACCAACGTAGCCACTTTTCCAAGTGTACAATTCAGTGGCGTTTAATACATTCTCAGTGTTGTGCAACCATCACCACTCTCTGTTTTCAAAACTTGGTCATCATCCCTAACAGAAGTTCTGTATCCATCAAACAATAACTCCCATTCCTCCCTCTTCCCAGCCTCTGGTAACCTCTATTCTACTTTCTATCTCTATGAATTAGCCTATTCTACCTCATATAAATGGAATCAAACAGTATTTGTCTTTATATGTTCAGCTTATTTCGTTTAGCATGATGTTTTCAAGATTCATCCATATTGTAGCACGTGTCAGAATTGCATTCCTGGGGCTGGCCCCATGGCTTAGCGGTTAAGTGCACACGCTCCGCTACTGGCGGCCCGGGTTAGGATTCCAGGTGCGCACTGACACACTGCTTGTCCGGCCACGCTGAGACCGCGTCCCACATACAGCAACTAGAAGGATGTGCAACTATGACATACAGCTATCTACTTGGGCTTTGGGGGAACAAAAAAGGGGGAGGACTGGCAATAGACGTTAGCTCAGAGCCGGTCTTCCTCAGCAAAAAATAAAAAAGAGGAGGATTAGCATGGATTTTAGCTCAGGGCTCATCTTTCTCACACACACACACAAAAGAATTGCATTCCTTTTCAAGGCTGAATAATATTCTATTGCATGTATAGATCATATTTTGTTTATTCATTTATCTGTTGATGGACTTTTGGGTTGTTTCCACCTTTTAGATATTGTGAATAATGCTGCTTGAACATCAGTGTACAAGTGCCTGTTTGAGTGCCTGCTTTCAATTCTTTTGAGTACACACCTAGAAATAGACTTGCTGGGCCATATGATAATTCTACATTTTATGTTTTAAGGAACCACTAAACTGTTTTCCACAGAAGTGATAACATTTTACTTTCCCATCAGGAATGCATAAGAGTTTCAATTTCTCCACATATTCAACAGCACTTATTATATTCAGTTTACAAAATTATAACCATCCTCATAGGTGTGAAGTGGTATTTCATTGTGGTTTTGATTTGCATTTATAATGCAATGGTTAATGATGTTGAGTATCTTTTCAAGTGCTTATTGGCTATATATATCTATTTTTGGAGAAAAGTCTGTTCAAGTCTTTTGCCCATTTTAGAACTGGATTGTTTGTTTTGTTTGTTGTTGATTTATAGGAGTTCTTTAGATATTCTGGATGTTAATCTCTCATTAGAGAAATAGTTTGAAAATACTTTTTCCCATTCTGTGGGTTGTATTTTCATTCTCTCGATAATGTCCTTTGATGCACAAAAATTTTAATTTTGATAAAGTTCAATTATCTATTTTTTGTTTTGTTGCTTGTGTTATTAGCGTCATATTCAAGTAACCATCATCAAATCCAATGTCATAAAGACTTCATCCTATGTTTTATAGTTTTAGATCTTATGTTTAGGTCTTTGATCCATTTTGAGTTAATTTTTGTATATGGTGTAAGGTAAGGGTCCAATTTCACTCATTTTCATGTGGATATCCAGTTTTTGTTTTTGTTCTTTTTGGTGAGGAAGATTGGCCCTGAGCTAGCATTTGTTGCCAATCTTCCTCTTTTTGCTTGAGGAAGATGGTCCCTGAGCTAACATCTGTGCCAGTCTTCCTCTATTTTGTATGTGGGACGCTGCCACAGCATGGCTTGATGAGCAGTGCAAACGTCTGTGCCTGGGATCCAAACCTGTGAACCCCAGGCCACTGAAGTGGAGCTCATGAAATTAACCACTATGCCACTGGGTTGGCCCCAGGATATCCAGTTTTTGAGCATCATTTATTGAGGCTGTTCTTTCCCATTGAATGGTCTTTGCACTCTTGTCAAAAATCATTTAGCCCCATGTGCAAGGGTTTATTCCTGGGCTCTTTATTCTATTCCCTTGATCTATATGTCATTATGCCAGTACCATACTGTTTTGATTACTGTAGCTTTGTAGTAAGTTTTGAAATCAGGAAATGTGAGAATTCCAAGTTTGTTCTTTTTCAAGATTGTTTTGACTATTCAGAGTTCTTTGAGATTCCACATGAATTTTAGGATGAGTTTTTCTATTTCTGCCAAAATGCGATTTGGATTTTAATAGAGATTGCATTGACTCTACAGATTGCTTTGGATAGTATTATAATCTTAACAATATTAAGTCTCCTAATCCATGATTACAGGAAGTCTTTCCATTTATTTGTGTCTTCTTTAATTTCTTTCAACAATGCTTTTTAGTCTTCATTGTGCAGGTCTTTCACCTCCTTGGTTAAATTTATACTTATGTATTTTATTCTCATTGATGGTACTGTAATGGAATTGTTTACTTAATTCTCTTTTGGGATTGTTCATTGTTAGTGTATAGAGATGCAATCAATTTCGTGTTGATTTTGTATCCTGTAAATTTGCTCAATTAGTTTATTAGCTCTAACAGTATTTTTTGTGGAATTTTTAGGGTTTGCTATATATACTATCATGTTATTGGGAAACAGAGTTAATTTTATTTCTTTCTTTCCAATTTGAATACCTTTTACTTATTTTTCTTGCCTTGTTTTCTCTGGTTAGGACTTCCAATACTATTTTGAATTAATGAAATCAGTCATTCTTGTCTTGTTTCCAAGCTCAGGGGAAGAGCTTTCAGTCTTTCACCATTGAGTATGATGTTAGCTGTGAGTTTTTTTTTTAATTTTTAATTTTATTTTTTCCCCCAAAGCCCCAGCAGACAGTTGTATGTCATAGTTGCACATCCTTCTAGTTGCTGTATGTGGGATGTGGCCTCAGCATGGCTGGAGAAGCAGTGCGTTGGTGCGCGCCCGGGATCCGAACCCGGTCCGCCAGCAGCGGAGCGCACACACTTAACCGCTAAGCCACGGGGCCGGCCCTAGCTGTGAGTTTTTCATATATGACCTCTAACGTGTTAAGGAAGTTTTGTTCTATTCCTTGTTTATCGAGTGTTTTTTTAAATCAAGAAAGTTCAAAATTTTCAAACTTTTTTTTCCCCTACATCATGGCATTTTTTTCCCGTCATTCTATTAATGCAATTTATTACGTTGATTGGTTTTGGTATGTTGAACCATTCTTGCATTCTGGGAATAAATCTCACTTATTCATACAGTGTATAATTCTTTTAGTGTGCTGCTGAATTCAGTTTGCTTGTCTTTGAGGATTTTTGCATTAATATTCATAATGGATATTGGTCTGGAGTTTTCTTGTTTCTTTGTCTAGCTATAGTATCAGGTAATGCTGGCTTCAAAGAATGAATTAGGAAGTGTTCTCTCATCATCGATTTTTTGGAAGAGTTTGAGGATGATTGGTGTTAAATATTTTTTTAAATGTTTGGTAGAATTCACCACTGAAACAAGTGGCAAATTATTATTCTTTCTTGGGATGTTTTTGATTACTGATTCAATCTCATTTAGATTTTCTATTTCTTTATCATTCACTTTTCATAGATTGTGTTTCTAGGAATTTGTCCATTTGATCTAGGTTAACCAATTTTTTGGTGTACAAATGCCTACAGTATTCTCTTATAATCCCTTTAATTTCTGAAAAATCAGTAGCAATGTCCTCAAATTCATTTCTAATTTAAGTAATTTAGGCCTTCTCTCTTTTCTTCTGAGTCAACCTAGCTAATGGTTTGTCAATTTTGTTAATCTTTCTGAAGAAATAACTCTTGCTTTAGTTGATTTTCTCTGTTGTTTTTTCTGTTCACTATTTTGTTTATCTCTGCCTTAATCTTTATTATTCCCTTCCTTCTGATAGCTTTGGGATTAGTTTTTAGGGTTCCTTAAGGTTTAAAATTAGTTATTGGATTTGAGATCTTTCCTCTTTTTAAATGTAAGTCTTTAAAGCTATGTATTTCACCCTTAGTACAGCTTTCTTTGCAACCCATAAGTTTTGGTATATTGTGATTTTGTTTTCATTTATCTCAAGTTATTTTTTGCTAGCTTTATTGAGGTATAATTGAAAAATAAAAATTGTACATAATTAAGGTGGACAGGGGATGTATTAATATATGTATGCATTGTGAAATGATTACTACAAACAGGCTAATTAACATATCCCTCACCTCACATAGTTACCATTTTTTTTTTTGGTGAGAGCAATTTAGATCTACTCTCTTAACAAATTTAAATTATACAATACAGGATTATTAACTATAGTCAGCACGCTGTACATTAGACCCCAGAATTTATTCATCCTGCAGAACTGAAACTTTGTATCCTTTGACCAACATTTCCCCATTTTTCCCACACCCCGGCCTCTGGTAACCACAGTTCTACTCTCTGCTTCTAAGAGTTTGACATTTTTAGATTCCACGTATAAGTGAGATCATGCAGTATTTGTCTTTCCGTGTCTGGTTTATTTCACTTAGCATAATGTCCTCCAGATTCATCTGTGTTATCACAAATGGTAGGATTTCCTTCTTTTAAAAGGCTGAATAACATTCCATTGTGTATGTGTATGTGTGTGTGTATGCCACATTTTCTTTATCCATTCATCCATCAATGGACACTTAGATTATTTCCATAGCTTGGTTATTGTGAATAATGTATGAACATGGGAGTGCAGATAACTCTTCAAGATACTGATTTTGTTTCTTCCAAATACATCCTCAGATGTGGGATTTTTGGATCATATGGTAGTTCTATTTTTAATTTTTTGAGGAACCTCCATACTGTTTTCCATAGTGGCTTGTACCAATTTACATTCTCACCAACAGTGCACAAGTGTTCTCTCTTCTCCACACCCTCAACAACACTTGTTATTTCTTGTCTTTTTGATAATACTCATCCTAAGAGGGATAAGGTGATATATGAGTTTTGTTTTGGTTTGCATTTCCTCATGATTAGTGATGTTTAACACTTTTTCATGTAACTGCTAGCCGTTTGTATGCTTTCTTTGGAAAAATGTCTATTCAGGTCCTTTGCCCATCTTTTAATCAGGTTTTTTTTTTTTGCTGTTGAGTTGTAAGAGTTCTTTATATATTTTAGATATTAACCCCTTACTAGATATATGGTTTGGAAATATTTCCTCCCACTCTGTAGGTTGTCTTTTCATTTTGTTGATTGTTCTCTTTGATGTGCAGCAACTTTTTAGTTTGATGTAGTGCCACTTATTTATTTTTTTCTTTTGTTGCCTGGCCTTTTGGTGTCATATGCAAAAAATCATTGCCAAGACCAAAGTCAAGGAGCTTATTGCCTACATTTGCTTCTAAAAGTTTTATGGTTTTAGGTCTTGTGTTCAAGTCTTTAATCCATTTTCAGTTAATTTTTGTGAGTGGTGCAAGATAGGGATCCAGTTTCATTCTTTTGCATGTGGATATCCAGTTTTCACAGCACCATTTATTGAAGAGACCATCCTTTACCATTGTGTGTTCTTGGCATTTTTGTCAAAGATTAGTTGACTATATGCATGAGTTTATTTCTGGGATCTTGATTTTTTTCCATTGGTCTGTGTGACTGTTCTTATGCCTGTATAATACTGTTTTAATTATTCTAGCTTTGTAATACAGTTTGAAATCAGGAAGTGTGATGCTTCCAGCTAAGTTCTTCTTTCTCAAGATTGCTGTGTCTATTTGGGGACGTTTGTGGTAAAATTGTTTTTTATATTTCTGTGAAAAAATATCATTGGAATTTTGATAGAGATTGCATTGAATCTGTAGATTGGTTTGGGTAGTATGGACATTTTAACAATATTAATTCTTCCAATCCATGAACATGGGATATCTTCCCATTTATTTATGTCTTCTTCAGTTTCTTTTATCAAGGTTCTATAGTTTTCAGTGTACAAATCTTTCACTTGCTTGGTTAAGTTTATGTCTAAGTATTTTATTCTTTTTGATGCTATTGTAAACGAGATTGTTTCCTTTATTTCTTTTTCAGATAGTTTGTTGTTATTGTAGTTGTGTTAGCAACACAACAGATTTTTGTATATTGATTTTGTATCCTGCAACTTTACTGAATTTATATATTAGTTCTAACAGTTCTTTGGTGGAGTCTTTAGGAATTTCTATATATAAGATCATGTCATCAGCAAACAGAGACACTTCACTTCTTCTTTTCCAATTTGGAGGCCTTTTATTTCTTTTTATTGCTTAACAGCTCTGGCTAGGACTTCTAGTACTACGTTGAATAGGAGTGCTTAGAGTGGATACCCTTGTCTTGTTCCTGCTTTCAGAAGAAAAGCTTTCAGATATTCAGCATTGAGTATGATGTTATCTGTGGGTTTGTCATGTATGGCCTTTATTGTGTTGAGATAAGTTCCCCCTATATCTGTTTTTTTGAGAGTTTTTATCATGAAAAGATGTTGAATTTTAGCAAATGCATTTTCTGAGTCTGTTTCTGGGTCTGTAGATGGGACCACAGGAAGTGAGTCAGCCACCTGGGCATGGGCTTGCTTTCTCAAAATTCCCCTCCTTGTTCTTGGACTCCATCAGGGTTTCACAATCTCCTACTTTGATACCACAATTCCCAAAGGCACTTTTGCCTGTGGATGGCTACCAAATTATTGTTGATGAAGGGGGACACTAGCAGGCAACCTCTTATCCCACCATCTTGCTGATGTCACCTTGTGAACAACCCTACCATTTTGAAGATATCTTTTTCTTGATTGAGCACTTGCTTGATTGCTGGAATTAAACTTTGACTGTTTTCCAGAGCTCCCACAAAGTTGGTTCAGATAGCTTCTGTTCTTTTTTCTTTTTTTAAAGATGTTTTTATGATGGAATAAAAACTTGAAGTGTCCTAGTCCACCATTTTGTTGACCATCTCATTTAATAATGAAGTTCTTTAGAGTGAGGCACCTCATTAGGTCATTACTGCTCACCTCCCACACTCTCCCAGAGACCTTATCCTGGGTAAAACATTCGTGCAGATCTGTCCCTTTCTCTGTCCTGCAAGCAACATCTGTGTGCATTTATGACCACTTAAATGCAGGATGAAGTGTAAAATTGATGAAATAGAAGCCTCAGTAGGAGCCGAGTGGAATATCTAAAGGACCCTGAGTCAGGAAAAGATGAGTAGAGCTTAATTACCTAAACTTTAATTTAACATAAAAAATGATCCTCCCCAGCTCTGTCTCACTAGGAAAAGAAATTAAGTTTGGCAGAATAAGGCAAGAATAAGGCAAGAAAACATAACTTTTTAGAGACTCCTGTGAACCTGGGGTCCCAAACCCTCATGCGGCTTGAGGAATTCCACAAGAGGGAAAGGACTTGGTAAGCTCCTACAAGACAATACATATACATAACTTTCCGTTACCAATTAAATTAACCCACCAGCAACAAGTTTCCTTTGGATCATTTTTCTTTCTAGATAAGGAGTTTCTGTTGGACATCACATTGTCTTCCACCTAAAGGCCTGGAGTTTTGAGCTCCCACCTCATCCTTTGGACAGAGTGGAGGCTCAAGGCACAGCATCCCTGCCTTCTGAAGCATTTTCTTCTCCAGGCTGTGTGACTTCAGCCTCTCTACCTATTGCAGCTGTGCACTCACATACTCTCATCTCAGGCTCAGGGACAGAGGGAAGAGGAAGGATGAGGGAGTCTGAGCATGAGGAGACAGAGACCTCTGGGTTCCTGGATGTTGACCAGTCTGGATGAATTAATAAAGTAACTTTTGTGCCCTCCAGAAGAAGAGCAAGTTCTCCTACCTTCTCTGGGAGATCTATATAGAAGAGTTGGTTTGAAAACTGTTTTTGTATGTGTATGGGTCTGGGCTAGTCTTTGGGGATGGTTCCATTCAATTCCTGAGTCCTCATCTCCCTGCTACAGTCACAAGGGCCTTCTGTCTGTTACCTGTCCAATCACTGGCATATACTAGAAGTTCCTTAAGTAATTGTTTAGTGAGTGAATGAAGAATGCTAAGAACCCTACGAGGTGGAATATTTTCATACCTTTCCTATAGGAGGGGAAAACAGAGTCCCCGCAGCCCTGGTCTCTCCCTCACCATCATATTTCTGCTGGATTCCATCATGTTGCATAAATCAACAAAAACAAAACTAGACTCATCACTGATTTTGCCATGTTTTGCTCTGTCTCAAATGTTCCCCGTGCCAGTCATGATTTCTCAGCATTAGTGCTAGTGACATTTGGGCCAGATGATTCTTGGTGTGGGGGCTATCCTGTGCATTGTAGGATGTTTAGGAGCATCCCCGGCTACTACCCACTAGATGCCCCTAGCAGCCTTTTTCCCCTCCCCCCACAGTGTGACAACAAAAATGTCTCCAGTCAATGTCAAAAATCCCTGGGGGACAAAATCACTCTCGGTTTAGAATCATTGACACAACTGTCCAAACCCACCACCTTAATTAACTTCAAACTTAATTAACTTTTCTTTTTTCTCACCTGCCAGATCCATGTGCTCACCAGCCTAGTAGATTCTACTCCTAATCATGTTTCAAACTCATCTCATCTTGATTTCCACACCACGGACGTTTTCACACAGCCATACTCTCTTCTTGCTAGGTTTCTCTAGTTTATGTTATTTAATTATGTTTCCAAATTTGTGTTATCTAATTTGTATTTCCAAATATGGAAACCTGAGAATGTCATTGCCATGTTTAAAATCTTCAATGTCTCTCAAGTAAATGAAGCTCCAAATCCCAAGGGTGGCATATAAAGTACCCCTATAACCCCCCTCCACCCGTCATTTGTTCCTATCCTATCTGCCTAGCCTTTCCCCACCTCACCACCTTCTGTAGTTGGCATGTGCATCAGACTTCTACCACCTTCTGGATGTCCCTTGATCTTGAATGCTGCAGATGTTTCATGCCTTCTGTTTCCTTCTTCTTATAATGTCCTTTCCACAATCCCTTTAGAACTAGAGCAAGTTCCACCTCCCCTGGGATACTCGAATATAAAGAGTCACATAGTAAGAGGCTGTGTTAATCATCATAACATTAAGGTCTAGGATAGTGCCTGGCATATTAGAGTCATGAAAATGATGTGCATTGCAAACTCTGTAACTCAGTTAAAACAGGAAATCCAGAAAGCCACGAGTATTAGGTCTTTGAGGAGAGAAAGTTTGACTTGAACCAGCAGGGGGTGCTGTGGGACTAAGCATGGGTAGTCCGCTCTTGGCTGCTCTCAGGCAGATGAACCCCAAGCCTAAGAGTGGAGACTTTTGCTCACTGTTGGGGACTTTCCAGCTGTGTCATCCTGAGGAGGGACATCAATGGAGCCATAGGTGATAATCTGTGAATTATTCAGCAGAAACCTGGGAGACCTACTAGATTTTTCTTGAGCTTTTACCAGTTTTAAAACAGCTTTAAAAATACTGTGGCTCAGAATTTTCTTTCTTTGGATCTCCAAATGCATCATTATTATATCGTATATAATATAATTTATATTTTTTATGTGTGGATCTCAGCCTGATTCTCTGGCTCCAGCTCAGGCAGTGTGACCTCCCTGGCCATCTCTGGGCTCCAGCCTGAGGACGAGGCTGATTATTACTGCTCAGCGTGGGACAGCAGCCTCAGTGCTCACACAGTGCTCCAGGACAGTGGGGAAATGAGACACAAACCCTGAGCTTCCCCGCCTCACCCAGCACCTGGGGACCTCACAGAGCACCATTTCACTGCCGGAGAAAAGACCTACACAATTGGCAAATGTATATAGGTAACATCATTGTGAATATAATCGTGGCAATTTAAAAAAATGAGCATTCGCATGCCTTAAAAACTGGTAAAAAGGAATACAAGGTTTAACTCAGGGAATATATAATTTTCCAGATTTTTGTTATTTTTATTGTGGTAACATTGGTTTATAACATTATATAAATTTCAAGTGTACATCAATATACTTTTATTTCTGCATAGATTACATCATGTTCACCACCCAAAGACTAATTACAATCCATCACCACACACATATGCCTAATCATCCCTTTCACCCTCCTCCCTCCCCCCTCCCCTCTGGTAACCACCAATCCAATCTCTGTTTCTATGTGTTTATTCGTTGTTGCTTTTATCTTCTACTTATGAGTGAGATCATATGGTATTTTACCTTATCCCTCTGACTTATTTCCTTATCATGATACTCTCAGTGTCCATCCATGTTGTCACAAATGGCTGGATTTCATCATTTCTTATGGCTGAATAGTATTCCATTGTGTATATATACCACATCTTCTTCATCCATTCGTCCCTTGATGGGCACCTAGATTGTTTCCAAGTCTTGGGTATTGTGAATAATGCTACAACGAACACAGGGGTGCATGAATCTTTAAGCATGCGTGTTTTCATGTTCTTTGGATAAACACCCAGCAGTGGAATAGCTGGATTTTATGGTAGTTCTATTCTTAATTTTTTGAGGAATCTCCATACTGTTTTCCATAGTGGCTGCACCAGTTTGCACTCCGACTAACAGTGTATGAGAGTTCCCTTCTCTCCACATCCTCTCCAACACTTGTTGTTTTCTGTCTTGTAAATTATAATCATTCTGATGGGAGTGAGGTGATATCTCATTGTAGTTTTGATTTGCATTTCCCTGATAGTTAATGATGATGAACATCTTTTCATGTGTCTGTTGGCCATCTGTATATCTTCTTTGGAGAAATGTCTGTTCAGGTCTTCTGCCCGTTTTTTAATTTGGTTGTTAGTTTATTTGTTGTTGAGTTGTATGAGTTCTTTATATATTTTGGATATTAACCCCTTATCAGATACATGGTTTGTAAATATCTTCTCCCAATTGTTAGGTTGTCTTTTTGTTTTGTTGATGGTTTCCTTTGCTGTGCAGAAGCTTTTTAGTTTGATGTAGTCCCATTTGTTTATTTTTTCTATAGTATCCCTTGCCTGGTGAGACATGGTACTTGAAAATATATTGCTAAGACTGATGTCAAAGAGTGTACTGCCTATGTTTTCTTTTCTAGAAGTTTCAAGGTTTCAGGTCTTACATTCAAGTCTTTATTCCATTTTGAGTTGATTTTTGTGTATGGTGTAAGATAATGTTCTACTTTCATTTTTTTGCATGTGACTGTCCAGTTTTCCCAACACCATTCATTGAAGAGACTTTCCTTTCTCCATTGTATGTTCTTGGCTCCCTTGTCAAAAATTAGCTGTCCATAGGTGTGTGGTTTTATTTCTGTGCTCTTGATTCTGTTCCATTGATCTGTGTGTCCGTTTTTGTGCCAGTACCATGTTGTTTTGGTTACCATATCTTTGTAGTATATTTTGAAATCAGGGAGTGTGATACCTCCAGCTTTGTTCTTTTTTCTCAGGATTCCTTTGGCTATTTGGGGTCTTTTGTTGTTCCATATAAATTTTAGGATTCTTTGTTCTATTTCTGTGAAAAATGTTGTTGGAACTTTGATAGGGATTGCATTGAATCTACAGATTGCTTTAGGAAGTATGTATCTTAACTATGTTAATTCTTCCAATCCAAGTGCACGGATTATCATTCCATTTCTTTGTGTCTTCTTCAATTTCTTTCAACAATGTTTTATAGTTTTCAGTGTACAGATCTTTCACCTCTTTGGTTCTTTATTCCTAGGTATTTTATCCTTTTTGTTGCAATTGTAAATGGAATTCTAGTCTTATTTCTATTCTTAATTCTATACACTTCGTTGTTAGTGTATAGAAACGCAACTGATTTTTGTATGTTGATTTTGTATCCTGCAACTTGACCATATTCATTTATTATTTCTAAAAGTTTTTTGGTGGATTCTTTAGGGTTTTCTATATATAAAATCATGTCATCTGCAAATAGTGACAGTTTCACTTCTTCCCTTCCAATTTAGATCTCTTTTCTTTCTTTCTTTTTTTTTTTTTTGTGAGGAAGATCAGCCCTGAGCTAACATCCCTGCCAATCCTCCTCTATTTTGCTGGGGAAGACTGGCCCTGGGCTAACATCCATGCCCATCTTCCTCTACTTTATATGGGATTCTGCCACAGCATGGGCTGACGAGGGTGCATTGGTATGCACCTGGGATCTGAACCCAGGCCACCAGCAACAGAGCGCATGCACTTAACTACTACACCATGGGGCCGGGCCCTGGATCCCTTTTACTTCTTTTTCTTGCCTGATTGCTCTGGCTAGGACTTCCAATAGTATGTTAAATAGGAGTGCTGAAAGTGGGCATCCTTGTTTGGTTCCTGTTGTTAGAGGGTTAGCTTTCAGTTTTTCACCATTGAGAATGATATTAGCTGTGGGTTTGTCATATATGGCCTTTACTATCTTGAGGTATTTTCCTTCTATACCCATTTTTTTGCACAGTTTTTATCATAAATGGATGCTGTATCTTGTCAAATGCTTTCTCTGCATCTATTCAGATGATCATGTGATTTTTATTCTTCATTTTGTTAATGTGGTGTATCACGTTGATTGATTTGTCTATGTCAAACCATCCCTGCATCCCTGGAATAAATCCCACTTGATCATGATGTATGATATTTTTAATGTATTGTTGTATTTGATTTGCCAGTATTTTTTTAAGGATTTTTTCATTGATGTTCATCAGTGATATTGGTCTGTAATTTTCCTTCTTTACATTGCCCTTGACTGGCTTTGGGATCAGGGTAATGTTGGCTTCATGGAATGAGTTAGGCAGCTTCCCCTCCTCTTCAATTTTTTGGAAGAGTTTGGGAAGGATAAGTATTAAGTCTTTTTTGAATGTTTGGTAGAATTCACCAGGGAAGCAGTCTGGTCCAGGACTTTTGTTTTTTGGTAGGTTTTTGATTACTGTTTCGATCTCCTTACTGGTGATTGGTCTATTCAAATTCTCTACTTCTTCTTGATTCAGTTTTGGAACGTTGTATGATTCTAAGAATTTGTCCATTTCTTCCAGATTATCCAATTTGTTGGCATAGAGCTTTCCATAGTATTCTCCTAAAATCTTTTGTATTTCTGAGGTGTCCTTTGTAATTTCTCCTCTTTCATTTCTGGTTTTATTTATTTGAGCCTTCTCTCTTTTTTTCTTGGTGAGTCTAGCTAAAGGTTTGTCAATTTTATCTTTTCAAAGAACCAATTCTTGGTTTCATTCATTTTTTTTCTATTCTTCTTTTAGTCTCTATTTCATTTATTTCTTCTCTGATTTTTATTATTTCTCTCCTTCTGCTGATTTTGGGCTTTGTTTGTTCTTCTTTTCCCAATTCCTTATGGTGCATTGTTAGATTGTTTCTTTGAAATTTTTCTTGTTGGTTGAGATAGGCCTGTATTGCTATAAACTTCCCTCTTAGAACCGCTTTTGCCATATCCCATAAATTCTGGCATGTTGTATTTTCATTTTCATTTGTCTCCAGGCATTTTTTGATTTCTCCTTTGATTTCTTCATTGACCCAATAGTTGTTCAGTAGCATTTTGTTTAATATCCACATATTTGTGGCATTTCTGATTTTCTTCCTGTAGCTGATTTCTAATTTCATACCATTATGGTCAGAAAAAATGCTTGGTATTATTTCAGTCTTCTTTTTTTTTGGTGAGGAAGATCAGCCCTGAGCTAACATCTGATGCCATTCTTCCTCTTTTTTGCTGAGGAAGATTGGCCCAGGGCTAACATCCATGTCCATCTTCCTCTACTTTATATGAGATGCCACCACAGCATGGCTTGACAAGTGGTGCATCGGTGTGCACCCGGGATCCGAACCTGCAAACCCCGGGCTGCTGAAGCAGAGCGCACTAACTTAACTGCTGCACCAATGGGCTGGCCCCTATTTCAACCTTCTTAAATTTATTGAGACTAGTTTTGTGGCCTAAAATGTGATCAATCCTGGAGAATGTGCCATGTGCATTTGAAAAGAATTTGTATTCTTTTGTTTTTGGATGGAATGTTCTGTATACATCTACTAAATCCATCTGGTCTAATGTGTTGTTTAAGGCCAATATGACCTTATTGATCTTCTGTCTGGATGATCTATCCATTGGTGTAAGTGGAGGGTTAAAGTCCCCTACTATTATTGTATTACTGTCTATTTCTCCTTCTATGTCTGTTAATAATTGCTTTATATATTTAGGTGCTCCTATGTTGGGTGCATAAATATTTACAAGTGTTATATCCTCTGGTTGGATTGTTCCCTTGATCATTATGTAGTGCCCTTTTTGTCTCTCTTTTTTTTTTTTTCCAGTATTTTTTTCTTTTTTTTTATTGATGTTTTAATGGTTTCTAACATTGTGAAATTTTGGGTTGTACATTTTTGTTTGTCCATCACCATATATATGACTCCCTTCACCCCTTGTGCCTACCCCCCCCCCCCCCCCCCCCTGGTAACCACAGTCCAGTTTTCTCTGTCCATGTGTTGGTTTATATTCCATATATGAGTGAGATCATATAGTGTTTGTCTTTCTCTTTCTGGTTTATTTCACTTAACATAATACGCTCCAGGCCCATCCATGTTGTTGCAAATGGGATGATTTTGTCTTTTTTTATGGCTGAGTAGTATTCCATTGTATATATATACCACGTTTTCTTAATCCATTCGTCAGTAGAGGGACACTTACATTGCTTCCACTTCTTGGCTATGGTGAATAATGCTGCAATGAACATGGGGGTGCATAAGCCTCTTTGGATTGTTGATTTCAGGTGCGTTGGATAGATTCCCAGTAGTGGGATGGCTGGATCATAGGGCATCTCTATTTTTAATTCTTTGAGGAATCTCCATACCGTTTTCCATAGAGGCTGCACCAGTTTGCATTCCCACCAGCTGTGTATGAGGGTTCCTGTTTCTCCACATCCTCTCCAACATTTGTTGTTTTTTGTCTTGGTGATTATAACCATTCTAATGGGCGTGAGGTGGTATCTTAGTGTTGTTTTGATTTGCATTTCCCTGATGATTAGTGATGTTGAGCATCTTTTCATGTGCCTATTGGCCATCTGTATATCTTCCTTGGAGAAGTGTCTCTGCATTTCCTCTGCCCATTTTTTGATCGGGTTGTTTGTTTTTTCGTTGTTCAGTTGTGTGAGTTCTTTATATATTATGGAGATCAACCCCTTGTCAGATGTATGTTTTGCAAATATTCTCTCCCAGCTGGTTGGTTGTCTGTTCATCTTGATTCTGGTTTCATTTGTCTTATAAAAGCTCTTTAATCTGATAAAGTCCCACTTGTTTATTTTTTCTTTAGTTTCCCTAGTCTGGGTAGGCATGTCATCCGAAAAGATTCCTAAACCCAATGTCAAATAGTGTGTTGCCTATATTTTCTTCTATGAGTTTTATAGTTTCAGGTCTCACCTTCAGGTCTTTGATCCATTTTGAGTTAATTTTTGTGAATGGCTATAGCACATGGTCCACTTTCATTCTTTTGCATGTGGCTGTCCAGTTTTCCCAACACCATTTATTGAAGAGACTTTCCTTTCTCCATTGTATGTTCTTAGCTCCTTTGTCAAAAATTAGCTGTCCATAGATGTGTGGGTTTATTTCTTGGCTTTCAATTCTGTTCCATTGACCTGTGTGTCTGTTTTTGTACCAGTACCATGCTGTTTTGATTACTATTGCTTTGTAGTATATTTTGATATCAGGGAGTGTGATACCTCCAGCTTTGTTCTTTTTTCTCAGGATTCCTTTAGCTATTCGGGGTCTTTTGTTGTTCCATATGAATTTTAGGATTCTTTGTTCTATTTCTGTGAAGAATGTCATTGGGATTCTGATTGGGATTGCATTGAATCTGTAGATTGCTTTAGGTAATATAGACATTTTAACTATGTTTATTCTTCCAATCCATGTGCATGGGATATCTTTCCATTTCTTTAAGTCATCATGGATTTCTTTCAATAATGTCTTGTAGTTCTCATTGTATAGGTCCTTCACCTCCTTGGTAAGATTTATTCCTAGGTATTTTATTCTTTTTGATGCAATTGTAAATGGTATTATCTTTTTGAGCTCTCTTTCTGTTAGTTCATTATTAGCATATAGAAATGCAACTGATTTTTGTAGATTGATTTTGTACCCTGCAACTTTGCTGTAGTTGTTGATTGTTTCTAATAGTTTTCCAACAGATTCTTTAGGGTTTTCTATATATACAATCATATCATCTGCAAATAGTGAGAGTTTCACTTCTTCGTTACCTATTTGGATTCCTTTTATTCCTTTTTCTTGCCTAATTGCTCTGGCCCAAACCTCCAGTACTATGTTGAACAGGAGTGGTGAGAGTGGGCAGCCCTGCCTCGTTCCTGTTCTCAGAGGAATGGCTTTCAGTCTTTCCCCATTGAGTATGATGTTGGCTGTGGGTTTGTCATATATGGCCTTTATTATGTTGAGGTACTTTCCTTCTATTCCCATTTTATTGAGAGTTTTTATCATAATAGATGTTGTATCTTGTCAAATGCCTTCTCTGCATCTATTGAGATGATCATGTGGTTTTTATTCTTTGTTTTGTTGATGTGATGTATCACGTTGATTGATTTGCGGATGTTGAACCATCCCTGCGTCTCTGGTATAAATCCCACTTGATCATGGTGTATGATCTTTTTAATGTATTGTTGTATTCGGTTTGCCAGTATTTTGTTGAGGATTTTTGCATCAATGTTCATCAGCGATATTGGCCTGTAATTTTCTTTCTTTGTATTGTCTTTGTCTGGTTTTGGTATCAGGGTGATGTTGGCCTCGTAGAATGATTTAGGAAGTGTTCTATCTTCCTCTATTTTTTGGAATAGTTTGAGAAGGATGGGTATTAAATCTTCTTTGAATGTTTGGTAAAATTCACTGGAGAAGCCATCTGGTCCTGGACTTTTATTTTTTGGGAGGTTTTTGATTACTATTTCAATCTCTTTACTTGTTATTGGTCTATTCAGATTCTCCATTTCTTCTTGGTTCAATTTTGGGAGGTTGTATAAGTCTAAGAATTTATCCATTTCTTCTAGATTGTCCAATTTGTTGGCATATAATTTCTCATAGTATTCTCTTATAATCCTCTGTATTTCCATGGTATCCGTTGTAATTTCTCCTCTTTCATTTCTAATTTTATTTACTTGAGCCTTTTCTCTTTTTCTTAGTAAGCCTGGCTAAGGGTTTGTCGATTTTGTTTATCTTCTCGAAGAACCAACTCTTTGTTTCATTAATCCTTTCTACTGTTTTTTTGGTCTCAATTTCATTTATTTCTGCTCTGATTTTTATTATTTCTCTCCTTCTGCTGGCTTTGGGCTTTGTTTGTTCTTCTTTTTCTATTTCTGTTAGGTGTAATTTAAGGTTGCCTCTTAGGGCTTTTTCTTGTTTGTTAAGGTGGGCTTGTATCCCTATGAGTTTCCCTCTCAGGACTGCTTTTGCTGCATCCCATATGGTTTGATATGGCATGTTATCATTTTCGTTTGTTTCCAGATAGTTTTTGATTTCTCCTTTAATTTCATCAATGATCCATTGGTTGTTCAGTAGCATGTTGTTTAATCTCCACATTTTTGTCACTTTCCCAGTTTTTTTTTCCTGGTTCATTTCCAGTTTCATAGCCTTATGGTCTGAAAAGATGCTTGTTATGATTTCAATCTTCTTAAATTTATTGAGGCTTGCTTTGTTTCCCAACATATGGTCTATCCTAGAGAATGTTCCATGCGTGCTTGAGAAGAATGTGTAGTCAGCTGTTTTTGGATGGAGTGCTCTGTATATGTCTACTAGGTCCATCTCGTCCAGTTTTTCATTTAAGTCTACTATTTCTTTATTAACTTTTTGTCTGGATGATATATCCATTGCTGTAAGTGGGGTGTTAAGATCCCCTGGTATTATTGTGTTGTTGTTGATTTCTCCTTTTAGGTTTGTTAATAGTTGCTTTATGTACATTGGTGCTCCTATGTTGGGTGCATATATATTTATAAGTGATATGTCTTCTTGATGTAGTGCCCCTTTTATCATTATATATTTCCCTTCTTTGTCTTTCTTAACCTGTTTTATCTTGAAGTCTACTTTGTCTGATATGAGTATGGCAACACCTGCTTTCTTTTGTTTGCCATTAGCTTGGAGTATTGTCTCCCATCCTTTCACTCTGAGCCTGTGCTTGTCTTTAGTGCTAAGATGTGTTTCCTGAAGGCAGCATATTGTTGGGTCTTGCTTTTTAATCCATCCTGCCACTCTGTATCTTTTGATTGGAGAGTTCAATCCATTTACATTTAGGGTAATTATTGATATATGAGGGCTTAATGTTGCTGTTTTGTCACTTATTTTCTGGTTCTTTTGCATTTCCTTTGTTTCTTGTCCCATGTGTTGTGGACTTCCAATTCAGTTTGGTTGTTCTGTCTTATGACTCTTCTAGTTTTCTCTTTGTTTATCATATGTGGTTTTGCTTTGATTATTTGTTTAGTGGTTACCTTGAGGTTTGGGCAAAAAATCTTGTGTATGAGATAGTCCATTATCTGATGGCCTCCTATTTCCTTATACTAAGTCAATTCAGTCACTTTCCTCTTCCCCTTCTAAGTTGCTCTTGTTATACCTTATTCTATCTTGTGTTGTGGCTGTGTCTTTACAGCGATGAGGTTAAATTTATTTTTGGTGAATTTCTTCCTTTGATCTTTGAATTTAGTATTTAAGTGGTTGCTAACCTATTCCGGTAAAGATCTACTATTTTTCTGAGTTTGTCTACCTACTTTTCTCCTTCCTCCAAGCTTTGTGTTCCCTTTCTCTTCTTTTTTTCAGGCCTGAGGGCCTTCTTGAGTATTTCTTGTAGTAGGGGTCTCGTGGCCATGAACTCCCTTAGCTTTTGTTTATCTGGGAGAGTTAGTATTTCTCCATCATATTTGAAGGATATTTTTGCTGGATAGAGTATTCTTGGCTGAAAGTTTTTGTCTTTCAGTATTTTGAATATATCATTCCAGTCTCTTCTAGCCTGTAAAGTTTCTGTTGAGAAATCCGCTGAGAGCCTGATGGGAGTTCCTTTGTACGTTATTTTTTGTTTTTGTCTAGCTGCCCTTAATATTGTTTCTTTGTCGTTGACCCTGGCTAGCCTTACCACTAGGTGTCGTGGTGAAGGCCTTTGTCTGTTAATATATATAGGTGTCCTGTTGGCTTCGCTTACTGGTATTTCCTGCTCCTTCCCCAGATTTGGGAAATTCTCAGTTATTATTTCCTTGAATAGGCTCTCTGTTCCTCTTTCCCTCTCCTCTCCCTCAGGAATACCTATAATTCTTATGTTACATTTTCTAATAGAGTCAGATATTTCTCGGAGTCTTTCTTCATTTCTTTTTAGTCTTAGTTCTCTCTCCTCTTCCATCTGGAGTATATCTGTATTCCTATCCTCTAAAGTACTCATTCTTTCCTCCATATTGTCAGCTCTGTTCTTTAAAGATTCCAGATTCTCCTTTATCTCCTCCATTGTGTTCTTCATCTCCATCAGCACTGATTGGTTTTTCTTTATGATTTCAATCTCTTTTGTGAAGAAACTCCTAATCTCATTGAATTGTTTGTCTGTGTTGTCTCGTATTTCGTTGAGTGTTTTTATGATAGCTATTTTGAAATCTCTGTCATTTAGTTTATGGATTTCTGTGTCTTCGGGGTTGATTTCTGGGTGCTTGTCATTTTGTTTCTGGTCTGGTGATTTCATATATTTTTGCATTGTGGTTCCTGTGTTGGTTTTGTTTTTCCTCATCCTGGAAATCTCTGGTTGCAATTTCCACCTACCGCCACTGTCTGGTGGTAAAGGGCTGTGTAGTCTAAGCCCCCTGCGCTCTGCCCCAGTTTTTCTGCTGCGATCCGCAGTTTTGTTTTTTTTTTCCCGCTGCGATCCACGGGTCCAGTCGTTTGATCTGGTCTGCCCCGGATCGCTTGATCTGGTCTGTCGCGGATCACTTGGTCTGGTCTGCCGCGGATCGCTAGGTCTGGTCTGGTCGGTTGAGCTGCAGAGTCCGGTTTGCAGCAAGGGGGGAGCTTTCTCTTTTGCCCTCTGGGCCCCTGACGTGGGAGGCTTCTCGTTTGCCCCTCTTTATCCACTCTCTGGGGTGCTCAGATGTTGATGGTAGCCCTGTGGCTCCTCTGAGTCCTCTGTGCGGGAGTTTCCCACTGGCTGAGAGAGTCCGAAGAGCCACAGTTTCCCCGCCGATGGCCGCCCCTCCCCCCTCTCTGGGAGCCACGCGGACCGGGATCGCTGATCTGATGGGGAGGGAGAGGAGTTCTCCTTACCTCTCCCCACTTCCTCCGGGGGCCCAGCATGTTCCACTCTCAGATGTGCAGCAGTGTGGATCCCTCCACTCTAGCTTTTCACTGTCTGGGATTCCGTTGTTGGTCTGTGACTGTTGCTTTTGTTGTATCTTGTCGGGGGAAGAGTTCACGGGAAAGCTCACTCCGCCATGATGCTGACGTCACTCCCCTTTTTGTCTCTTTTTACAGTTTTTGTTTTAAAGTCTACTTTGTCTAATATAAGTATTGCTACCCCAGCTTTCTTTTCATTGCCATTTGCATGGAGTATCTTTTCCCATCCCTTCACTTCCAGTTTATGAGTGTCTTGAGGTCTGAAGTGTGTCTCTTGTATGCAGCATATATATGGGTCTTGTTTTTTTATCCAATCAGCCACTCCATGCCTTTTGATTGGAGCACTTAGTCTATTGACATTTAAAGTAGCGATTGATAAGTACGTACTTGCTGTCATTTTTTTTACTTTTTTTCTGCATGTTTTAGTAGTTCTCTGTTCCTTTCTTCTTCTCTTGCTCTCTTCCCTTGTGGTTTGATGGCTTTCTTTAGTATTATGTTTGGGTTCCTTTTTCTTATTTTTTTGTGTGTTTATAATAGGTTTCTGGTTTGTGATTACGGTGAGGTTCACATATTAATAACCCACATATATAGCAATCTATATTAAGTTAATGGTCTCTTTAGTTTCACCTCTTTCTAAAAGCTCTACTCTTTTACTCCCCTCCTCCCTCATTTTATGTTTTTGATATCATATCTAACCTCTTTTTTGAGTATTTGTATCCACTACCCTCTTATCCTGGCAGTGGATAATTTTTTCCTATTTGCGGTCTTCTCTTTCCCCTTTAAAGAAGTCCCTTTAGCATTTCTTGTAGGACTGGTTTCTTAGTGATAAACTCTTTTAATTTTCGCTTGTCTGGGAAACTCTTTATCTCTCCATTCTGGATGATAACTTTGCTGGGTAGAGTATTCTTGGCTGTAGGTTTTTTCCTTTTAGCACTTTAAGTAGATTGTGCCACTCTCTTCTAGCCTGTAAGATTCTGCTGACAAGTCAGCTGATAGCCTTATGGGGTTTCCTTTGTATGTAACTTGTTGCCTTCTCTTGTGACTTTTAGGATTCTCTCTTCATCTTTAATTCTGGACATTTTAATTATGGTGTGTCTTGGTATGGGCCTCTTTGGGTTTATCTTTTTTGGTTCTCTCTGTGCTTCTTGTACCTGGATGTCCATTTCCTTCCTTAGGTTAGGGAAGTTTTCAGCTATTATTTCTTCAGATAGATTCTCTACCCCTTTGTCTCTCTCTTCTCTTTCTGGGACACCTATAACATGGATATTAGTGCACTTGACATTGTCCTGGAGGTCCCTTAGACTGTCTTCACTCTTTTTAATTCTTTTTTCTTTTATGTGTTCAGCTTGGGTGATTTCCTCTAGTCTTTCATCCAGCTTGCTGATCCATTCTTCTGTATTATCTACTCTGGTTTTGAGTCCCTCTAGTGAACTTTTCATTTCCAGTACTGTATTGTTCACTTCTGATTGATTCTTTTTTTTTATATTTTCCATTTCTTTGTTGATATTCTCACTGAGTTAATCCATTCTTCTCCCAAGATCAGTGAGCATCCTCATGACTCTTTGTTTGAACTCTTTGTCAGGTAGATTGCTAATTTCTGTTTCATTTAGTTCTTTTTCTGGGGTTCAGTCCTGTTACTTTACTTGGAATGTATTCTTTTGCTTCCTCATTTTGCCACTTTCTCTCTTCTTGTATCCATGTATTAGGTAGGGCGGCTATGTCTCCTGATCTTGGATAGGTGACCTTATGTAAGTGATGCCTTATGAGGCCCAGCAGTGAGCTTCCTTTTCATCACCAGTTCCAAATGTTTCAGGAGTGTCCACTGTGTGGGCTATATATGTCCTTCTGTTGTGGCAGGGTTGCTTTCTGTAGGTGTTCAGGGAGGCTGAGCTGCCCCCCTGACTGGCTGGTTGTAATGTTCTGTTGCCTGTGGTTGTTGTGGGCCCTTCAGTCTCTTTATCGGGTGTGGGGAGCCCCAGCACAGTTAGCTGCAAGGTGTCATAGCACATTCCTATTGCAGTTTTTCTGTTAAGTGAGTAGGTCCCCAGTGTAGCTGGTTGTTAGGCTCAGGGGCTTATAATTGCTATAGGCCTCAGACCTATAAGCCTCTTGTCAGCTCTCTCAGGATTGAAGCTGGGTGGGGCTGGCCCCAGGCATGAGAACACCCAATTGTTTCAGGCTTTGGAAGGTGGGGCTGATCCCCGCTGTGGCTGTTTGAGAGCACAAGTCTTCTGCAGCTGACAAGCCCCACTGCCCACAGGGCCACACACACCATCAACACAGTCCTGCCCTGTGCGTGTGCTCCGACCGCCTGAAGCAGACCCAGTTGCCCTATGGCAGAGGCCCCACACACTCCACCATTGCCCCATACACTCCACCCACCCCTCACGCATGCCATGCCCCATAGAAGTGGACCCACTTTCTGGGTTGCAGAGAATCCAGGCACCTGGCCTATGCAGGCCCACAAGTTGCCCGAGGGCTTATTGTTGGGAGGGGCCAGTCCCTAGGGTGGGCTGCTTGCCTTGGCTGAACTGCGTTAAATCAGTGCTCTAGTGGGTGGGGCAGACCCTGGGCTGAGAGGCCAGGGGAAGAACTCCAATGGCATCTGTCAGCGTCTGTGTCAGCACGCCCACACCAGGTCATAACAATCGCTTCCACCAATGTCCCACTCCCTTGAGACATCTCACCTCTCAACAAGATGCACCCAGAGCCTATAAGGTGAGTCTCTTTTCACCAAAGGACTGTGAACCTTTCTTTCTGGTGATTTTAGGTTGCTTTCTGAAATGAGTGAATTTGTGTGTGGCCCTTTAAGAGCTAGCTTTAATTGCCTTAAGTCCCAGCTTTACCAGGGATATTCCCTGTTGTTGTTAGTAGCCAGCAAAGCCATATATTATGACACTTATCTTGGTTGTACTGGGTCCCAAAAATGTTTATAGCGGCAATGCTCCCTGACTCAGGTCCCCCACTCCTCCAGGGAAGGCTGCATACCTTTGGATTGCTCCTGGGTGGCCATGAAGCTCTTTGGTTTGTGAAGATGGCTTTTTTTCTCCCCAGAAGGGAATTTCTGCCTCTTCCACCTCAGTCAGGACTGTCATTTGTTGCAGGAGTTCCTCTTATCCAGTTTTCAGTTCTCTCTCAGGGATAATTGTTCCAAGAGTAGTTGTAGGTCTGTTGTGTCTGTGGGAGGAGGTGTGTTCAGAGTCTGCCTATGCTGCTATCTTGACTTCTTCTCCTCCAGATTTTCTTTTATTCCATCTGGAGCTGCTGGATTCACTTGCTCAGAGGGTTCATTTCTTTGACCTTTTGTGGCTATTTACCAGGGTCACCAACAACCAGTGATCTCTCTTTTTTGGCCTTGGCACATGCCCTGACCTCTGACTCCAAGGCTCTTCCCCTCTGCCATAGAGACCACTTGACTCATCCTACAGATCCCAACTTATACACCACAGTTTTTTGAGGCTACTTTGGTCCAACTTCCCTGTATCCCTCAACATGCACACAGGGTAATTTCCCCATAGGTGTGTCCTGTTGTATCCTTTAATTGTCTTTTCAGATAGCATGTGCATTATCTGGAACAGCGGGCTAAGTTGGGACTGTAGGGGTACAATTGACAGAGATTGACATTTTGAAAAAAATGAGTTTTCCATAGAGATAAAATCCAGGTGTGAGAGCATCACTGTTCCAATGGTGGACCTACTGAGGCCTCTTCTCACTCTATTGTCTTGGGTAACAACACCAGGAAAAATTACAGTACAAAAAGGACACTCAGCCCCATGTACTCAGTGTTATCACAGTGACTGGAGGGTGTGGCCCTTGTGGCCAGCAGAGGGCACTGTGTGATGTCCGGACAGGGTAGGCATTGTGCCAGTCAGCTGGTAAACCACTCAGCTGGCTCTAGGGGATTTGGGCAAACTGTGTCCTCATTGGTGTGTGACTTTCCTCCACCAGTGCTGCCCCTTCATCACCACATGAGCTCCTGTATCTGGCTGTTATTGTTTTAGATTTGGGTCATCTTCTTTTTCTCTACAGTGTCTTTGCCCAAATCTGGTCCAGAAGGGCTGTTAGACAATGAGGACTCAGAACGTATGTAGACAGAGTAAGTCTGTTCCTAGGAGAGTCTGGCTAGGAGATAAGACACAGCTTGTGGGCATAATCTCCACAGTGGAGCTTCTGGAGACAGAGCTCTGAAGCATCTCCAACATGCCCTAGAGCTTTTTTCCTTCAGTCTTTTATAAATGGAGCATTTGCCAAGGGTTTAGGTGAAAGGGTTCCTGGGGTCACACAGGACCTGACATTCTTTGGTGGATGAGGTGCAAGTTTGCTGTGATGTTAGACTCACAATCCTCTGTCTCAATGTATTGCTCACTTGGTCAGAAAGTCACCACTTTCTGCACTGGAAGCCCTAAAAATATGATGCAGTCTTGCATGAACAGCTTTCATCCTGCAGCAATAAAAACGTGATGATTGTTTTTCCCTGGACTGCGGCTTGAGGGGGAGATTGATTATTACTGTAGACCTGGAATTATAGCCTCAGAGCTTCCACTGTGCTCTTGGCCTTAGGGAATTGGGCCAAGGCATCCCCTCTGCATCCTTTGCCAAGGCATTTGTCCCCCTATTACAACCTGTGACCAACACCAGCTCATTGGAGATATTTCTACTGTCACTTCTGCCACCAGTACCTGAAGATCTAAGGTATTTGGGTTTTTAATAATGTCTACTCATGTGGTCCCAACAAGGCTTAGACCTAACCATTGATTACTCTTTTTAAATTGTGTTTTCTAGTAGTCACAGAACAACGTTTAATGATAATGGAGGTAAACGGCAACTCTCCCTTTTCTTAATCTTAGTGGAAATGCCCCCATGAACGAGATACTGACTTTAGGACTAAATTATATGTATGTGTGTGAAAGCGCGTATTACCAGATTATAAATGTTTCTGTCTGTTTCTATTTTCTTAACTGGTTTTTGTTAGGAATAGTTGTTAAATTTGGTGAAAGGCTCTTTCAGAATCTATTGAGACAATATGATCTTATCTCTTGATCTATTAGTTTGGCATACTATACTAAAATAATTTTTTTATTTTTGTGAGGAAGATCATCCCTGAGCTAACATCCATGCCAATCCTCCTCTTTTTGCTGAGGAAGACCGGCCCTGAGCTAAAATCTATTGCCAATCCTCCTCCTTTTTTTCCCTTTTTCTCCCCAAAGCCCCAGTAGATAGTTGTACGTCATAGTTGCACATCCTGCTAGATGCTGTGTGTGGAACGCCACCTCAGCATGGCCGGACAAGGGGTGCATCTGTGCACGCCCAGGATCCGAACCTGGGCTGCCAGTAGCAGGACGCTCGCACTTAACTGCTAAGCCATGAGGCCGGCCCCTAAAAGAATTTTTAATGTTGATTCAAACTTGCATTTCTGGAATAAATCTCACTTGGTAATGGTATATAAATGTATTAATCTGGTATTGAATTCTATTTGTTAATATTTATCTAAAAATTTATATTAATATTTAATGATATTGTTCTGTAATTGTCCTCTTTTTGTATTTCTTTGTCAAGTTTAAGTATCAGTGTTATACCTGCTTTCTATGAGAACTAGGAAAATTTCCCTTTTTTGCAATGCTTGGGAAAAAATTTTGAAGCAAAAAAATGGTATAATCTGATCTTTGAAGATTTGTTTGAAGTTTCCTGTTAAACTACCTGGACCTTATGACTTTCTGTGGAGTAGTCCCATGACAACATTCTCTATTTTTTCTAAGGAAATTGGTCTGTTTAAATGTTTCTTCTTTAATAGGACCAATTTTGCATTTTTCAAGGAAAGTATGCATTTCGTCTAGTTTTTTTTTTAAAATAGAAATTATCTCAGGATTTTTTTTAATTTTTCAATACTTTCCACACATTTCTTTTTTTTTTTTAAAGAGTTCTTTCTTTTTTTTTTAATTTTTTTTTATTTATTTATTTTTTCCCCCAAAGCCCCAGCAGATAGCTGCATGTCATATTCGCACATTCTTCTAGTTGCTGCATGTGGGATGCGGCCTTAGCATGGCCAGAGAAGCGGTGCGCCTGTGTGCCCCCGGGATCCGAACCTGGGCTGCCAGCAGCGGCGCACGAGCACCCAACCGCTAAGCCACAGGGCCGGCCCCCACACATTTCATATTATCTATTTTCATTAAATAAGTTAGTAAGTGGTTTTCCTATTCTGTCATTTAAAAAAAATTTTGACATGCCATTTAGATTTACTGTTTTTCTATCCTCTACCACATAATCTGTTGCTTTTATTGTAATGGGGAGTTGGGTTGTTTCTCTCTTGTCTTTTTAATTTTCTTGTACTGGGCAGAACTCTAAATTTCTCCCCCTTGCTTCTTTTCACAAGGTGGTTCCCACAGACTTCTCCAGCCTTCCTTTTTAAATTTTTTTTGGGGAAGATTGGCCTGGAGCTAACTTCTGTTTCCAATCTTCTTCTTTTTCTTTTTTGTCCCCAAAGCCCCAGTACATAGTTGTATATCCTAGTTGTAGGTCCTTATAGTTATACTAGTTCTTCTATGTGGTATGCTGTCTCAGCATGGCTTGATAAGCAGTGAGTAGGTCTGTGCCCAGGATCCGAATCTGCGAACTTCAGGCTGCCAAAGTGGAGCATGTGAACTTAACCACTAAGCCCCCAGGCTGGCCCCTCCAGCCTTCCTTTTAATTACCTTTCCCCCCAAAACATTCCTTTTCCTAGAATTTTTTTTAAAGTCCCTTCATTATAGTCAGGAACCTGACCTTCCTGCATTCTTTCTCTGTATCTTCACATTTCAGGGGTTTTCTATTTCTAGTAGTGGTTTCAGGATAATATTAGATCCACTGCTAGATTTCCTCTCCTATCTTCCACAAATATTTCTTGACTGACATTGCTTTCTGCTTAAAGTATGGCCGATGGTGGAAGCATGTGAGAGAGCCTGCTGGGATCTGGTAGTTTGTGTGTTTATTTATTTATGCATTCTCACTTACATATAATTTGCAGTTTGGACATTTTCTTATTGTTTTACTGTGAGTGTGGGTTTTGTGTGGTTTCATTTGTCCTTTTTCTTTCTTTCTTGTTTTTCTGAGTATGGATCTTTTAAAGAGATATGGCAGATTCTTCAAATTTTCTTGGTGGACGTTATCTCTTCTTCCTGGAATTTTCCATTCTAAATTTTGAGAAAAAGAAGAGTGACATCAGCAAGATGGCAGAATAGGAGGTCTCCATTCCATATTGCCCAACAGAAACAAATATTTGGAAGCCATCCAGAGACAAAAGTGCCTTTATGGGAGCTTTGGGATCTAGGTAGGACATTGCAAAGCCCTGGTGGAGCCCAAGGCTGAGGAGGGATAATTCAAGAAAGCAGGCCCATGCAGCAGTGTCAGGTCTATTGACTGTGGTCCCAGATGAAGACTGGAAGCAACCCCACCCACTTGTGGACTCAGCTCCAGCCTCACTTCTCTGAAGTCCTGCCACCAGCCTCTTCCACCAAGGGACCTAGGAGGAATTGTGCCTGTAGGTGACCCTGGTAACAGGCCCACTGAGCTTGGACCTGACTGTGGTCCCTGAAGAAGTCCCAGGACCTGGTTCAGCCCTGCTCTAATGTGGTCTAAGGCAATTTTGCTCACCCAGGAGCCCACCCAAGGGATCTGGCAGAATCCAAACCTATAGGTAGCCTGGTAATAGTCTCACCAGCCATGGTCTCAAGTGCAGTTCCAGAAGCAGTCCTATGACCCAGCTCTAGTTCTGCTCTACTGTGGTCCAGAGGCAGTCCTGCCCTGCCAGGGACCAGCAGAGTGACCCACTGGGAACACAATCAGGGACGTGGTATAAGGTACACCTGACTGCCTCTGACTGCCTAATAGACCTGCCAATCATGGCCCCAACTGTGGACTCAGCCATAGCTATGAGTCTGGGATTTAGCCCTGCTTGACTGCAATCTTGGAGGTAGTCCCATCAGTTCAAGGACCTGGCAGAAAAAGGCCTTTACCTGAAAAACCCAGACTGTAAAGACTGGAAGAGATATCTTCTCTGTCAAATGCATAGACACCAATGCAATGCTACATGGGTCACAAAGAATCAGGCAAACATGACAGCACCAAAGGAAATGAAAAAAGCTCCGGTAACCCATCCCTTAAGAAATGGAAATCCACGACCTGCTTTAGTGAGAATTTAAAATAATCATCTTAAAGAAGCTCAGTGATTTATGGAAGAACAAAGACAGACAACTAAACAAAATTAGGAAAACAATGCATGAACAAAATAAGTTTAGCAATGAAATAGAAACCATAAAAAAGAACCAAATATAAATCCTGGAGCTGAAGAATACAATGATTGAACTGAAAAATTCAACAGAGCATTAACATCAGACTTAACCATGAGGAAGAAAGAACCAATGAACTGGAAGACAAGTCATTTGAAATAATTGCTAATTCTACCAAACACTGAAGAAAAATTAATGCCAATCTTTCTAAAAATCATCCAAAAAATTGAAGAGGAAGAAACACTCCACAACTCCTTTATGAGGCCAGCATTACCCTCATACCAAAACCAGACAAGGACACTACAAGAAAAGCAAGCCAATACCCTTCATGAGCACAGATGCTGAAATCTTTAACAAAATATTAGCAAACCAAATTCAACAGCACATTAAAAGGATCATTCATTGTGATCAAGTGGGATTTATCTCTTGGAGGCAATGATGGTTCAACATATGCAAATCAATAGATACAATACACCACATTAACAGAATGAAGGATAAAAATCATATGATCATCTTAATAGATGCAGAAAAAACATTTGACAAAATCCAACACCCTTTCATGATAAAAAAAGGTATTGAAGTAACTTACTTCAACACAATAAAGGCTGTATATGACAAGACATCACACTGAACAGTGAAAAAGAATGAAAGCTTCTCTTCTAAGATCAAGAACAAGGCAAAGAAGCTGACTCCCACAGTTTCTATTCAATATAGTACTGAACTTCTAGCCAGAGCAACTAGGCAATAAAAGAAATAAAAGGAATACAAACTGGAAAAGAAGAAGTAAAATTATCTCTATTGCAGATGACATGATCTTATATGTAGAAAACCCTAATAGACTCCACCAAAAGACTATTAGAACTAATAAATGAATTCAGTAAAGTTTCAAGATACAAAATAAACATACAAAAATCAGTGGTGTTTCTATATACTAAGGACAAAATTTCTGACAAAAAATTAAGAAAACAGTCACATTTACAACAGCATCAAGAAGAATAAAATACTTAAGAATAAATTTAACCAAGGATGTGAAAGTTCTGCACACTGAAAACTACAAAACATTGATGAAAGAATTTGAAAAAGGTATAAATGGAAAGGTATCCCATGTTCATGGATCAGAAGAATTAATATTGTTAAAATGTCCATAATACCCAAGGCAATCTACAGATTAAACGCAATATCTATCAAAATTCCAATGGCATTTTCACAGAAATAGCAAAACAATTCTAAAATTCATATGCAACCACAAGAGATACCATATAGCCAAAGCAATCTTGAGCAAGAATAATAAAGCTGGAAGCATCAAACTTCCCTATTTCAAAATATATTATGAAGCTACAGTAATCAAAACACTACGATATTGGCATAGCACAGACATATAGACCCATGGAATAGAATAGAGAGCTCAGAAATAAATTCACACAATTACAGTCAACTGATCTTATATAAGGGTGCCAAGAACACATAATAGTTTCTTCAATGAATATTGTTGTGAAATTGGATATTCACATGCAGGAGAAGGAAATTGGACCCTTGTCTCACATAAAATACAAAAATCAACTCAAAATGGATTAAAAACTCAAACATAGACCTGAAACTGTAAAATACTAGAAGAAAACACACGGAAAAATCTTCTTGGCATTGGTCTGAGTAATGATTTTTTTGTATATTACCCCAAAATCACAGGCAACCAAAGCAAAAATAGAGAAATAGAATTTCATCAAACTGAAAAGCACCTGCACAGCAAAGGAAAAAACAGAGTGAAGAAAGAACTTACAAGATGGGGGAGAACATTTGCAAAGCATATATACGACAAGAGGTTAAACATACAAAATATATATAAAGAACTCAAACAACTCATAAGCAAAATCTTAAAAAATGGGCAAAGGACTTGACTAGATATTTTTACAATAAGACATACAAATGGCAAACCGGTTTATGAAAAGATGCTAACATCACGAATCATTAGGCAAATGCAAACTAAATCCACAATGAGATATCACCTCACATCTGTTAGAATGGTCATTATCAAAAAGACGAAAGGTAACAAGTGTTGGTAAGGATGTGGAGAAAAGGGAACCTTTGTACAATCTCGGTGGGGATGTAAATTGGTACAGCCACTATGGAAAATAGTATGTAGGTTTCCTGAAAAAATTAAAAATAGAACTACCATGTTATACAGCAATCCAAATTCTGAGTATATATATCCAAAGGAAAGGTAATCATTATCTTGAGGAGACATCTGCAGTCTCGTGTTCATAACAGCATTTTTCACAATAGCTAAGACATGGAAATAATCTAAATGCCCATTGATGGATGTGTGGATAAAGAAATTGTGGCATATGTATAATGGAATAACATTTAGCATTAAAGAAGAAGGAAATCCTGCCATTTGTGACAACATGAATGAGCCTGGAGGACATTATGCTGGGTAAAATAAGTCAGACACAGAAAGACAAATACTGCATGATCCCACTTATACATGGAATCTAAAAAATTGATCTCATAGAACTAGAGAGTAGAGTGGTGGTCACAAGGGGCTGAGAGGTGGGGAAAATGGGAAGATGTTGGTCAAAGGGTACACAGTTTCAGTTGTTAGAAAAACTGAGGCATATTGAAAATTTTAAGAGTTTGAGCAAAAATCAATTTGAATTGGGCAGTGCCAAACTGGAAGTGGTCAGAAGCACTCCACTGACAGGAGCTCGGAAGAGACTTTTATAGACAATAGGCAGAAGCAAAGTAAGGAAATTATTGATTGGCTATAGCTTAGAGCCTAGTTGGCTATTTGTGATTGGTTGTCTTTAGCGTTTTGATTTCACAACTGGGACGCATTTACAGGCTTAGATTTTTGTTTGCTTGCATAGGCTGCCACGACATTAGAGCCACCTTAGTCTAACGGCCTCCTTATTTAACTAATTTAACACAGGATAAATGAAGGATGGATATGAAGGATGAATAAATTCTGGAGATCTAACGCACAGCATGATAAGTATAGTAAATAATTGAAATTTACTAAGAAAGTGTATCTTTTAAAAAATTATTATATTGAGGTCATATCGGCTTACAGCATTGTGTAAATTTCAGGTGCACATCACTATATTTCAGTTTCTGTGCAGATTGCATCGCGTTCACCGCCAACAGTCCAGTTTTTATCCCTCACCATACATATGTGCCCCTTTACTCTTTTCACTCTCCTCCTACCCCTTTCTCCTCTGGTAACCACTAATCTGTTGTTATCTATATGTTTCTTTATTTTCCACATATGAGTAATATTACATGGCACTTGTCTTTGTCTGACTTATTTAGCTTAGAATAATAAACTCAAAGTCCATCCATGTTGTCGCAAATGGCACAATTTTATCTTTATTTATGGCTGAGTATTATTTCATTGTATATATATATACCACATCTTTATCCATTCATACATTGATGGGCACTTGGGTTGCTTCCACATCTTGGCTATTGTGAATAATGCTGTGATGAACATAAAGGTGCATATATCTTTTTGAATTATTGACTTCACGTTCTTTGGATAAATATGCAGTAGTGGAATAGTGGATCATATGGTGTTTCTATTTTTAATTTTTTGAGAAATCTCCATACTGTTTTCCATAGTGGTTGCACCATTTTGTGTTCCCACCAACAGTGTTTGAGAGTTCACTTTTCTCCACATCCTCTCTAACACTTGTAATTTCTTGTCTTGTTAATTATAGCCATTCTGAAGGGTGTGAGGTGATGGCTCATTGTAGTTTTGATTTGCATTGCCCTGATAATTAGTGATATTGAACATCTTTTCATGTGCCTATTGGCCATCCGTATATCTTCTTTGGAAAAATGTCTGTTCATAACTTCTGCCCATTTTTTGTTTGGGTTTCTCATTTTTTTGTTGCTGAGTAGTATGAGTTCTTGATATATTTTGGAAATTAACCCCTTTTCAGATATATGATTTGCAATTATTTTCTCCCAGTTGATGGGTTATCTTTTCATTTTGCTGATGGTTTCCTTTGCCATGCAGAAGTTTTTTAGTCTGATGTAGTCCCATTCATTTATTTTTTCTTTTGTTTCCTGAGCCTGAGTATACATGGTATTCAAAAAAATACTGCTAAGACTGATGTCAAAGCGTGTACTGCCTATGTTTTCTTCTATGATTTTCATGGTTTCAGGTCTTACATTCAAGTCTTTAATCCATTTGGAGTTGATTTTTGTGTATGGTGTAATATAATGGCCTATTTTCATTATTTTGCATGTGGCTCTCCAGTTTTCCCAAAACCATTTATTGAAGAGACATTCCTTTCTCCATTGTATGTTCTTGGCTCCTTTGTCAAAGATTAGCTGTCCATAGATGTGTGGTTTTATTTGTGGGCTTTCAATTCTGTTCCATTGATTGTGTGTCTGTGTTCATACAAGTACCGTGCTTTTTTTTTTTTTTTGTGTGTGTGTGTGGAGGACCAGCCCTGAGCTAACATCCAATGCCAATCCTCCTCTTTTTTTTTTTTTTTGCTGAGGAAGACTGGCCCTGGGCTAACATCTGTGCCCATCTTCCTCTACTTTATATGGGACACCGCCACAGCATGTCTTGACAAGCTGTGTGTCAGTGCGGGCTTGGGATATGAACTGGCGAACCCCAGGCCGCTGCAGCGGAGCACACGCACTTAACTGCTTGTGCCACTGGGCCGGCCCCCAGTACCGTGCTGTTTTGATTACTATGACTTTGTAGTATATTTTGAAATCAGGGAGTGTGATACCTCCAGCTTTGTTCTTTTTTCTCAGGGTTGTTTTAGCTATCTGGGGTCTTTTGTTGTCCCATTTAATTTTAGGATTCTTTGTTCTATTTCTGTGAAGAATGTCATTGGGATTCTGACTGGGATTGCATCGAATATGTAGGTTCCATTAGGTAATATGGACATTTTAACTATGCTTATTCTTCCAATCCATGAGCATGGAATATCTTTCCATTTCTTTATGTAGTCTTCAATTCTTTTCAATAATGTCATATAGTTTTCAGTGTATAGGTCTTTCACCTCCTTGATTAAATTTATTCTTAGGTATTTTATTCTTTTTGTTATGATTGTACAAGGGATTGTATTCTTGATTTCTCTTTTTGCTAGTTCATTGTTAGTGTATAGAAATGCAACTGATTTTTGTATGTTGACTTTGTACTTTGCAACTTTACTGTATTCATTGATTATTTCTAATAGTTTTTTGATGTATTCTTTAGGGTTTTCTATATATAGAATCAAGTCATCCACAAATAGTGACAGTTTTACTTCTTCCTTTCCTATTTGGACCCCTTTTATTTCTTTTTCTTGCCTAATTTGTCTTGCTAAAACTTCCAGTACTACGTTGAATAAGAGTGGAGACAGTGAGCATCCTTGTCTTGTTCCTGTTCTCAGAGGGATGGCTTTCAGGTTTTCACCATTAAGTATGATGTTGGCTGTGGGTTTGTCATATATGGCCTTTATTATGTTGAGGTGATTTCCTTCTATGCCCATTTTATTCAGAGCTTTGGTCATAAATCGATTTTGGATCTTGTCAAATGTTTTCTCTGCATCTATTGAAATGATCATGTGATTTTTATTCTTTATTTTGTTAATGTGGTGTATCACATTGATTGATTTGTGGGTGTTGAACCATCCCTGCATCCCTGGAATAAATCCCACTTAAATGTGGTGTATAATCTCTTTAAGGTGTTGTTGTATTTAATTTGCTAATATTTTGTTGAGGATTTTTGCATTGATATTCATCAGTGATCTTGACCTGTAATTTTCCTTTTTAGTGTTGTTCTTGTCTGGTTTTGGAGTCAAGGTAATGTCGGCCTCATAGAATGAGTTAGGAAGCATTCTGTCTTCTTCAATTTTTTGGAATAGTTTTAGAAGGATAGGTATTGAATCTTCTTTGAAGGTTTGATAGAGTTCTCCAGAGAAGCCATCTGATCCTGGACTTTTGTTTTTTGGGAGCTTTTTGATTACAGTTTCAATCTCTTTGCTTGTGATTTGTCCATTCAGATTCTCTATTTCTTTTTGATTCAGTTTTGGGAGGTTATATGATTCTAAGAATTTGTCCATTTCTTCTGGGTTATCCAATTCATTAGCATATAGTTTTTCATAGTATTCTCTTATAATAGTATACTCTCCATAGTATTTCTGTGGTATCTGTTGTAATTTCTCCTCTTTCCTTTTTAGTTTTATTTATTAATGCCTTTTCTCTTCTTTTCTTAGTGAGTCTGGCTAAGGGTTTGTCAATTTTGTTTATCTTCTCAAAGAACCAACTCTTAGTTTCATTCATCCTGTCTATTTTTTTTTCAGTCTCTATTTCACTTATTTCTGCTGTAATTTTTATTATTTCTCTCCTTCTGCTCACTTTGGGCTTTGTTTGTTCTTCTTTTTCAGGTTCTATTAGGTGTAGTTTAAGATTATTTATTTGAAGATTTTTTGTTTATTGAGGTGGGCCTGTATTGCTATAAATTTTCCTCTTAGCAATGCTTTTGTTGCATCCCATAAGAGTTGGTATTTTTGCTTTCATTTTCATTTGTCTCCAGGTATTTTTTGATTTCTCCTTTGATTTCTTAATTGATCCAATGGTTGTTCAGTAGCATGTTTTTTAATCTCCACATATTTGTGCCTTTCCCAGCTTTCGTCTTGTAGTTGATTTCTAGTTTCATAGCATTGTGGTCAGAAAAATGCTTGATATGATTTATTTTATTTTATTTTATTATTTTTTTTAATTTTATTTATTTATTTTTCCCCCAAAGACCCAGTAGATAGTTGTATGTCATAGCTGCACATCCTTCTAGTTGCTGTATGTGGGACACGGCCTCAGCATGGTCGGAGAAGCGGTGCGTCAGTGCGCGCCCAGGATCCGAACCCGGGCTGCCAGTAGTGGAGCGTGCGCACTTAACCGCTAAGCCACAGGGCCGGCCCACTTGATATGATTTAAATCGCCTTAAATTTATTGAGACTTGCCTTGTTTCCCAACATATGGTGTATTGAGAGTGTTCCACGTGTACTTGAGAAGAATGTGTATTCTGCCGTTTTGGATGGAATGTTCTATATATCTCTATTAAGTCCATCTGGTCTAGTGTTTCATTTAAGTCCAATGTTTCCTTGTTGAGTTTCTGGCTGGATGACCTACCTATTGACATAAGTGGAGTGTTAAAGTCCCCTACTATTATTGTGTTGCTGTCATTTTCTCCCTTTCAGTCTGTTAGTAGTTCCTTTATATACTTTGGTGCTCCTGTTTTAGGTGCATATATATTCATAAATGTTATTTCCTCTTGGTGGAATGTGCCTTTTATCATTATATACTGCCCCTCTTTGTCTCTCATTGTCTTTTTTATCTTGAAGTCTGCTGGGTCTGATATAAGTATGGCTACACCTGCTTTCCTTTGCTTGCCATTTGCTTGGAGTGTCATCTTCCATCCCTTCACTCTGAGCCTATGTTTGTCTTTAGAGTTAAGATATGTTTCCTGGAGGCAGCATATTGCTGCATCTTGTTTTTTAATCGAGCCACTCTGTATCTTTTGGTTGGAAAATTCAATCCATTTACATTCAGGGTGATTATTGACATGTAAGGGCTTAATACTGCCATTTTGTCTCTCATTTTCTAGATATTCTATATTTCTCTTGTTTCTTTTCCCTTGTATTTCTCACTGCCATTTCAGTTTGGTGGTTTTCTGTGATGTTTTTCTCAGTTTCCTCTTTATTTATGAATTGTGGCTCTGCTCTAATTTTTTATTTAGTGGTTACCATGAAGTTTGTATAAAAGATCACGTAGATGAGATAGTCCACTTTCTAATAGCCTCTTATCTCCATTAGCCTAAGCAGGTTCCATACCTTTCTTCTTCCCCTTCTGAGTTATTGTTGTGACAAATTATTCTGTTTTGTGCTGTGAGTTTGTGACTAAATTGAAGTGTTTATAATTATTTTTATGCTTTCCTTCTCTTTATCTTTTATCTTATAATTAAGTGTTTGCTAACTTTTTCTGATTGAGAACTGAAATTTTCTGACTTTGTCTGTTTATTTATCTCCTTGCTCAAAGTATTATAAACCTTGGCCTTTTTGTTACAGGTAGGAGGGCTTCCTTCATCATTTCTTGTAAGGGAGGTCTAGTGGCAATGAACTCCCTCAGCTTTTGTTTATTTGGGAAAGCTTTTATTTCTCCATTGTATCTGAAGGGTAGTTAGCTAGACAGACTATTCTTGACTTCTTGAAAGTTTTTGTCTTTCAGTATTTTGAATATATCATTCCACTCCTAGTCTGTAAGGTTTCTGCTGAGAAATCCACTGAAAGCCTAATAGGGGTTCCTTTGTAGGTTATTTTCTTCTGCCTTGCTGCCCTTAATATTTTTTCTTTGTCATTGACTTTGACAGTTTTAATATTATATGGCTTGGAGAAGGTCTTTTTGCATTGAGGTAATTAGGAGTTCTACTAGCTTCATGTACTTGTAAGTCCAGTTCTTCCCCCAGGTTTGGGAAGTTCTCAGCTATTATTTCTTTGAATAAGCTCTCTGCTCATTGCTCTCTCTTCTCCCTCTGGAATACCTATAATCCTTATAGTGCTTTTCCTAATTGCGTCAGATACGTCTTAAGGAATTTCTTCATTTTTTTAACAATCTTAGTTCTCTCTCCTCTACCTGAAGCATTTCTATATTTCTGTCCTCTTATTCACTAATTCTGTCCTGCACGACATCAGCTCTATTTTTTTTTTTGCTGAAGAAGATTGGCCCTGAGCTAACATCTGTTGCCAATCTTCCTTTATTTTGTATGTGAACCCTCGTCACAGCATGGCCACTGATAGATGAGTGGTGCAGGTCCACACCCAAGAATGGAACCCAGGGCACCAAGTGGAACACAGTGAACTTAATCACTAAGCCATTGGAGCTGGTCACATTAGCTCTTTTTTTCATGGTTTCTAGATTATTTTTTATCTCATTAATGGCATTCTTCATATCCAGAATTTCTGTTTTTTTTTTTTTTAGAGTTCCAATCTTTTTGGTGAAGTATTCCTTCTGCTCATTAATTTTATTCCTGAACTCATTGAACTGTCTTTCTGAGTTTTCTTACAACTCATTGAGTTTCTTTATGACAACTATTTTGAATTCTCTGCTATTTAGGTTGTAAATTTCTGTGACTTCAGATTGGTTTCTGGAGACCTGTCATTTTCTTTCTGCTCTGAAGTGTTACTGTAGTTCTTCATGGTGTTTGATGAAGTTATCCTTTGCCAGTGCATTTGTGGTAGTAGCAGGTCACAGATTCCACCTGCTACCACTGGGGAGGGGGGAGCACGAGCTGTGTTTTCTCATCCTGCCCCATCTGCCAGAAGTTGTGTGGGTAGGGCTCCTCTGCATTTGCATCGGCTTGCTCAGCCACTCTGCAGGTTGCAATCTCATGGGCAGGGCCTCTGCACTGGGCAGGTGGGTCATGCACTGTAGGTGAGGCCTCTGTGTTTGGCAGACAGGTCACTCTTGTGTGGGTGGGCTCCCCTCACTCCTCGCACCCCCCAACCCCCCTCACCCCACTATGCTCAGCAAGGGATCAGCTGACCTGCTGCGCTAGGTGGGAGGGGCACCTTCTGAGTGGGTGGGGTGTCTTCTTGCCTGTGCTGCACTTGGCAGGTGGGTGCCTTCGTAGGGGCTGTGATGCCACTCAGTTGGTCCCACAGGATGTTGTGCCCCATGGATGTTGTGCCTTCTGAGCAGGCAGGGCACCTTCTTGCCTGCACTGCACTAGGCAGTTGAGGTGCCCCAGCAGAGGATGAACTGCCACTTGGGGGGTCCCACAGGCTGCTGTGCTCTTCAGGCAGAGTGTCTTCTGAGCAAGTGGGACACCTTCTTGCCTGCACTGTGCTTGGCATGTGGGCATCTTCATGGGAGTTGAGCTGCCACCACTCAGTGTAGAACATTCCCACTGGCAGGGCCACTGCAGCATGGTGGGTGCTCCTGCAGGCCAGGCTACAACTCTGAAAGCATTTGCACTAGCTGGGCTGCCCCCACCTTCTCTTACATTTGCACTGGCTGCTATGCGAGGATCCATGACCTGGTTCACTGCTGCCAGGGAGGGGGAGGGGTGTGCTCTCCTTGTTCTGTTGCTTCCTAGTGATCCATTCAACCCACCTTCAGATGCACAGCTTCATGGATCTCTCAGAAATCCTGTTGTGCAGGGAATGCTCTGCTGGTTAATGAATGTCCATTTAGTTGTAACTTAGAGAGGAGAGACAAAGGGAACAAGTTACCCCACCGTGATGCTGATGTCACTCTCTAAAAAAATGTATTGGGCAAAAAATCAGAACAAATGAATATTTTCTTAAAAACTGAATGAAACTTATAGATACAGAGAACAGATTGGTGGTTACCAAAGGGAAAAGGGGTTGGGGGAGAGTGAAAGGTGCAAAGGGGACATTTGTATGGTGACCGATGGCAACTAGACTTGGTGATGAACACAATGTAGTCTGTACAGAAGCTGAGATATAATGAAGTACACCTGAAATTTCTATGTTATAAACTATCATGTTACCGCAAATAAATTGAATGAAATATCCACTTTTTTTGAGGAAGATTGGTCTTGCACTAGCATCTGTTGCCAATCTTCCTCTGTTTTTCTTTTTTCTCCCCCAAACCCCAGTACATAGTTGTGTATCATAATTGTAGATTTGCAGCTCTTCTATCTTTCTTTTTTTTTAATTTTTTGTTTATTGCAGTAACATTGGTTTGCAACATTGTATAAATTTCCAGTGTACATCATTATACTTCTATTTCTGCATAGATTACATTATGTTCACCACCCAAATACTAATTACAACCCATCATCACACACACGTGCCAAATTATCCCTTTCGCCCTCCTCCCTCCCCCCTTCCCCTCTGGTAACCACCAATCCAATCTCTGTCTCTATGTGTTTGTTTATTGTTGTTGTTATCTACTACTTAATGAAGGAAATCATGCGGTATTTGACCTTCTCCCTCTGACTTATTTCACTTTGCATAATACCCTCAATGTCCATCCATGTTGTCACAAATGGCTGGATTTCATCTTTTCTTATGGCTGAGTAGTATTCCATTGTGTATATATACCACATCTTCTTTATCCATTCGTCCCTTGATGGGCACTTAGGTTGCTTCCAAGTCTTGGCTATCGTGAATAACGCTGCAATGTACACAGGGGTGCATGTATCTCTATGCATTGGTGTTTTCAAGTTCTTTGGATAAATACCCAGCAGTGGAATAGCTGGACCATATGGTAGTTCTATCCTTAATTTTTTTTTTAAGTTTTATTTTATTTTTTAAAAAATTTTTTGTTTACTTGGATGGACATTGAGGGTATAATGTAAAGTGAAATAAGTCAGAAGGAGAAGGTCAAATATCCTTAATTTTTTGAGGAATCTCCATACTGTTTTCCATAGTGGCTGCACAAGTTTGCACTCCCACCAGCAGTGTATGAGAGTTCCCTTCTCTCCACATCCTCTCCAAGACTTCTTGTTTCCTGTCTTGTTAATTACAGTCATTCTGACGGGCATGAGGTGATATCTCATTGTAGTTTTGATTTGCATTTCCCTGATAGTTAATGATGTTGAACATCTTTTCATGTGCCTGTTGGCCATCTGTATATCTTCTTTAGAGAAATGTCTGTTCAGGTCTTTTGTCCATTTTTTAATTGGGTTGTTAGTTTTTTTGTTGTTGAGATGCATGTGTTCTTTATATATTTTGGAGATTCAACCCTTACCAGATGTATGGTTTGCAAATATCTTCTCCCAATTGTTAGGTTGTCTTTTTGTTTTGTTGATGGTTTCCTTTGCTGTGCAGAAGCTTTTTAGTTTGATATAGTCAAACTAAATTGTTTATTTTTTCTATTGTTTCTCTTGCCCGGTCAGACATGGTGCTTGGAAAGATGTTGCTAAGACCAATGTCGAAGAGCGTACTGCCTATGTTTTCTTCTAGAAGTTTCATAGTTTCAGGTCTTACATTCAAGTCTTTAATCCATTTGGAGTTAATTTTTGTGTATGGTGTAAGGTAAGAGTCTACTTTCATTTTTTTGCATGTGGCTATCCAGTTTTCCCAACACCATTTGTTGAAGAGACTTTCTTTTCTCCATTGTATATTCTTGGCTCCTTTGTTAAAGATTAGCTGTCCGTAGATGTGTGGGTTTATTTCTGGGCTTTTGATTCTATTCCATTGATCTATGTGTCTGTTTTTGTGCCAGTACCATGCTGTTTTGGTTACTATAGCTTTGTAGCATATTTTGAAATCAGGGAGTGTGATACCTCCAGCTTTGTTCTTTTTTCTCAGGATTCCTGTAGCTATTCGGGGTCTTTTGTTGTTCCATATAAATTTTAGGATTCTTTGCTCTATTTCTGTGAAAAATGTTGTTGGAACTTTGATAGGGATTGTACTCTTAAATGGACACATGAGAGCGAAAGACTTCCTAAACATATGTAGTAGGTTTTATGTTCTTCTACTTACTCCTTAAATGTTGGGATTCCTCATTACTTGACTTTCTTAACTCTGCACATCACCTACCAGCCACTGCACTTCTCTCTTGGATTCCTATCAACACCATTTGTGGATTTGCCACCAGTATTCATGGACAGTCCTTGCCTAATGTTGACCCTATGTTTTGTATTTTCAACTGATTCCCTATAAGTTATGAGATTTTTGAAAAAGAGAGAATCAAACCAAGTATCTAATAACCTAATAAATGAAATGACATCATCCTGCTAGTTATCAGAAGAAGGATCCTTAAATTCATGACTACTTTTACTTCTTCCTCATGCAAGAAATCTTGCTGGTCAACTCTCCTGTATATTCTACCTCCCACATCTTTTAAATTAGTATTCTCCTCCTGATTCCCCTTCTGACGTTTTCCTCCAAAATGTCTCATAACCCCTTGTCCTCTCTCATGCCTGAAATGCTCTGCAGCAGCCTACCTGCCCCTTTCTGCAACAACATTTCATATCAAGGACGTTCCCATTACGTCAACATGATGTACCTTTTCACATATTTGACCATCATCAGGTACCATTTCTTCATCAGGACACTGCTTCCTCCTTTTTTCCTCTCAGGATCCACACCCATACTCACTCTTCATGATTCTGTTTAAGGAATGCCTGTCTTGAGAAGCCGTCCCTAAATTCCCTAGTTGGAGAGTTTCTCAGGCAACAGTTTACTATTGTAGCATCTTTAATATTCACTTCTGATTTATTTATTGAATCATTCCCTATCAGTTACAAGTGCCCCCAAACATGTTCAGTGTATTAATACTGGTTGCGTTGAAGTTGGTCACAGCCCTGGTGCTTCCCTTTGCTAATGGACAGCAAAGATTCATTCTCATGTTCCCACCTGCTTCAGTCCCTCTCACCTACTTCTCCGCAAGAGAAAAATGAGCCCTTATCAGAGCTCCCTAATGGATTCTATCCCATATCTCCTACAAGAGTTAAGAGCAGTAACACCCAAATGATCCACAAAATGAGAAAACTTACATTTATACAGACTCTTCCCTACCGAACCATCTAATTGATTACCAGCCTTGTAGATTCTCTCCCCAAACCTCTTTTAAATTCAAGTTCTCCTGTTGACTTTCCATTCTCCCATCTTATTTCAAAACTTCATGGCATTTATTGATTATGGGCTCTGATTAAATTGTCCTCGGATTCACACCTAGCCCACCCTTTCCTGCCTCCTCAGAGTCTGTCTGTTCTTATGGTGTCTTCTGATGGTGTAATCTTGTCCTGATCAAAGAGTTCCCTCCTCTTCCTACCTGAACAACTGCGCCTCCTCTCAGTGAAGAGCTCACAGACTCGGCCCATGTGGACCCACCTGGAGAAGGCAGAGCCCTCACCTCCATTTCCTTCCCAAAGAGCCCATTTTTCCTGTGATATTGATGACCTCCAATAAAACAAAGTAACTCAAGAGGTCTTGGTGAATCTGGATAGATATGAAGTTTCACATGCATAGTGAGCATAGGATGCTGTGCAGAGAACTTTGGATATGGGGCTGAAATTGTGAGAGGTGTGGCTCGGGAAGGGCAGAACCCTGAGCACCAGCACATGCTCATGGTCACCTTGTCTGCATCCACCAGAGGGCGCTGTGTTCTGAACACTTGCTCAGGCTCTTCAGCTAGCTGCTCAGCTGTGAGCACTCCCCATGTCCCACAGATGATCCTCTGTCCTCCCAGGGGAACTCTTCTTGCCTCCTGTGGTCTCTTTTTTACTCAGCTGGAGTCCAGGCCTAAGTCTAAGGAGGAGTGTGCATGGCCTCCAAAAAGGGGAAGATCTGCATGGCAACCTCCTGCCCTCAGGATCAGGGTGACAGATAAAAAGATTTGGTGGGTTCAGGCCTGGCTGTGGGGCTCAGGAGGCAGAGCCTGGGGGTATCTCCACCATGACCTGGGCTCCGCTCCTCCTCATCCTCTTCACTCACTGCACAGGTGGCTGCCTGCAGGGAATTCTGGGAGGGCACCTGAATGTCACCTGGGATGAAGACCTCTCCTTCCTCCCTGACGACTGGGTCATTTCTGTCATCACTGATCTCTGTGTCACTGCCTCCTTGCAGGGTCTTAGACCGAGGTTGTGCTGACTCAGCCCTACTCTGTGTTGGGGGTCTCCAGGGCAGAAGGTCACCATCTCCTGCACCCACAGCAGTGGCAACATTGATGACTACCATAGCTACTGGTACCAGCAGCGCCCAGGCAGTGCTCCCACCACTGTAATCTACAAGGGTGACCAAATTCCCTCCGGGGTCCCCGATTGGTTCTCTGGCTCCATTGACAACTCCTCCAGCACCACCTACCTGACAATCTCTGGGCTACAGCCTGAGGATGAGGCCAACTACTGCTGTCAGTCTGGTTATGACAGCAAAAAGGACACAGTGATTCAGACCCATGGGGAAGTGAGACCAAAACTCCCCAGAGCTTCATCATCCTGTGTCTGCCTCGCATCCTGTCCCCACCGGGGAGGGTTGTTCTTTCCTGTCTTCTGCTTTAATGATAGTTGGAATTGTCTGTTCACGACTTCCTCTATTTTCTTTTTCTTTACTGTTTATTGCAGTAACGTTGGTGTATAACATTGTAAAAATTTCAAGTGTACATCATTATACTTCTATTTCTGCATAGATTACATCATGTTCACCACCCAAATGCTAATTACAACCCATCACCATACACATGTGCCGAATTATCCTTTTTGCCCTCCACCATCCCCTCATCCCCTCTGGTAACCACCAACCCAATCTCTGTCTCTACGTGTTTGTTTGTTGTTGTTATTATCTATTACTTAACGAGTGAGATCCTATGGTATTTGACCTTCTCCCTCTGACTTGTTTTACTTTGCATAATACCCTCAATGTCCATCCATGTTGTCACAAATGGCTGGATTTCATCATCTCTTATGGTTGAGTAGTATTCCATTGTGTATGTATACCACATCTTCTTTATCCATTCGTCCCTTGATGGGCACTTAGGTTGCTTCCAAGTCTTGACTATTGTGAATAACGCTGCAATGAACACAAGGGTGCATGTATCATTATGCATTGGTGTTTTCAAGTTCTTTGGATAAATACCCAGCAGTGGAATAGCTAGGGAGGTAGTTCTATCCTTAATTTTTTGAGGAATCTGCATACTGTTTTCCATAGTGGCTGCACCACTTTGCACTCCCACCAGCAGTGTATGAGAGCTCCCTTCTCTCCACATCCTCTCCAAGACTTCTTGTTTCCTGTCTTGTTAATTATAGTCATTCTGACGGGCATGAGGTGATATCTCATTGTAGTTTTGATTTGCATTTCCCTGATAGTTAATGATTTTGAACATCTTTTCATGTGCCTGTTGGCCATCTGTATATCTTCTTTGGAGAAATGTCTGTTCAGGTCTTTTGTCCATTTTTTAATTGGGTTGTTAGTTTTTTTGTTGTTGAGATGCATGTGTTCTTTATATATTTTGGAGATTCAGCCCTTATCAGATGTATGGTTTGCAAATATCTTCTCCCAATTGTTAGGTTGTCTTTTTGTTTCGTTGATGGTTTCCTTTGCTGTGCAGAAGATTTTTAGCTTGATATAGTCCCATTTGTTTATTTTTTCTATTGTTTCTCTTGCTTGGTCAGATATGGTGCTTGAAAATATGTTGCTAAGACCGATGTCAAAGAGCGTACTGCCTATGTTTTCTTCTAGATGTTTCATAGTTTCAGGTCTTACATTCAAGTCTTTAATCCATTTGGAGTTAATTTTTGTGTATGGTGTAAGGTAAGGGTCTACTTTCATTTTTTTTGCATGCGGCTATCCAGTTTTCCCAACACCATTTGTTGAAGAGACTTTCTTTTCTCCATTGTATGTTCTTGGCTCATTTGTCGAAGATTAGCTGTCCATAGATGTGTGGGTTTATTTCTGGGCTTTCGATTCTATTCCATTGATCTATGTGTCTGTTTTTGTGCCAGTGCCATGCTGTTTTGGTTACTATAGCTTTGTAGCATATTTTGAAATCAGGGAGTGTGATACCTCAAGCTTTGTTCTTTTTTCTCAGGATTCCTGTAGCTATTCGGGGTCTTTTGTTGTTCCATATAAATTTTAGGATTCTTTGTTCTATTTCTGTGAAAAATGTTGTTGGAACTTTGATAGGAATTGCATTGAATCTATAGATTGCTTTAGGAAGTATGGACATCTTAACTATGTTAATTCTTCCAATCCAAGAGCACGGAATATCTTTCCATTTCTTTGTGTCTTCTTCAATTTCTTTCAGAATGTTTTAGAGTTTTCGGTGTACAGATCTTTCACCTCTTTGGTTAAGTTTATTCCTAGGTACTTTATTCTTTTTGTTGCAATTGTAAATGGGATGGCATTCTTAATTTCTCTTTCTACTAGTTGTTAGTGTATAGAAATGCAACTGATTTTTGTATGTTGATTTTGCATCCTGCAACTTTACCATATTCATTTATTACTTCTAAAAGTTTTCTAGTGGATTCTCTCCTTCCATTTTGAATAATAACCTTGCTGGGTAGAGTATTCTTGGCTGTAGGTTTTTTCCCTCTAGCACTTTAAATATGCCGTGCCACTCTCTTCTAGCCTCTAAGGTTTCTGCTGAGAAGTCAGCTGATAGCCTTATGGGGTTTCCTTTGTATATAACTTGTCTTTATCTTGTGGCTTTTAGGATCGTCTCTTCATCTTTAATTCTGGACATTGTGATTATGATGTGTCTTGGTGTGGGCCTCTTTGGGTTTACCTTGTTTGGTGCTCTCTGTGCTTCCTGTACCTGGATGTCTGTTTCCTTCCTTAGGTTAGGGAAGTTTTCATCTATTATTTTTTCAAATATATTCTCTGCCTCTTTGTCTCTCTCTTCTCCTTCTGGGACACCTATAACATGGATGTTAGTGTGCTTGATGTTGTCCCAGAGGTCCCTCAGACTGTCCTCAATCTTTTTAATTCTTTTTTCTTTTCTGTGCAGCTTTGGTGATTTCTTCTAGTCTTTTGTCCAGCTTGCAGATCTGTTCTTCTGTATCCTCTACTCTGCTTTTGAGTTCCTCTAGTGAATTGTTCATTTCCAGTATTGTTTTCTTCATTTCTGATTGGTTCTTTTTTATATCTTCCATTTCTTTGCTGACATTCTCACTGAGTTCATTCATTCTTCTCCCAAGATCTGTGAGCATCCTTAACACTCTGTTTTAACTCTCTGTCAGGTAGGTTTCTCTTTTCTGTTTCATTTAGTTCCTTTTCTGGGGTTTTGTCCTTTTCCCTTACTTGGAACATATTCCTTTGCCTCATCATTTACCTCTTTCCCTATGCTTGTGTCTATGTACTGGGTAGGTCAGCTACATCCCCTGCTCTTGAAGAGGTGACCTTGTATAAGTGATGCCTTATGAGGCCCAGCAGTGTGCTTCCCTCAGTTCCAAATGTTTCACCAGTGACCCCTATGTGGGCTACGTGCGTCCTTCCATTGTGGCAGGGTTGCTCTTCCCGTAGGTGCCCACAGAGGCTGAGCTGTCCCCCTGGCCAGCTGTTGTAATGCTCAGGTGCTTGTAGTTGTTGGGGCCCTTCAGTCTCTTTTGTGGGTGAGGGGCGCCCCAACACAGTTGGCTGCAAGGTGTCATAGCACACTCCTGTTGCAGTTTTTCTATTAAGTGAGAAGGTCCCCAGCATGGCAGGTTGTTAGGCTCAGGGGCTTACAATTGCTATAAGCTTCCAGTCTTTAAGCCTCTTGTCATCTCTCTGAGGATTGCAGCTGGGTGGGGCTGGCCTCAGGCATGGGAACACCCAATTGTTTCAGGCTTTGGAAAGTGGGGCCAAACCATTATGTGGCTTTTTGAGAAGCACAAGTCTTCTGCAGTTGACAAGGCCCACTGCCCACAGGGCCACACACAGTCAACAGAGTCCTGCCCTGTGCATGAGCCCCGACCTCCTGAAGTGGACTCAGTCTCTCCAAGGTGGGAGCCCCACACACTCCACCAGCACCCCACACTCTCCACTCGCTCCTTGTGCATTCCCTGCCTCACAGAGGTGGACCCGCTCACCAGGCTGCAGAGAATCTGGACAGTTCACTTAGGAGGCCCATAAGTTGCCCGAGTGGTTGTTGGGTGGGGCTAGTCCCTAGGGTAGGGTGCCTGCCCTGGCCGAGCTGGATTAAATCGGTGTTCTAGTGGTTGGGGCAGACCCTGGGCTAGCAGGCCAGTGGAAGAAATCTAACGGCACCTGCCAGCGTCTGTGTCAGCAAGCCCACATCATGTCATAGCAATGGCCACCGCCAATGTTCTCGTCCCTGGAGAGGCCTCACCTCTCCTCAAGATGCATTCAGAGCCTATCAGGTGAGTCAATTTTCAGCAAAGGACTGTGCATCTTTCTTTCTGGTAATTTTAGGTTGCTTTCTGAAATGGGTGAATTTGTGCATGGCCTTTTAAGAGCCAGCTTTAATTTCTTTGTGAACCAGCTTTTCTTGAGGTGTTCCCCAATGTTGTTAGTAGCAAGCAAAGTCAGATATTATGCCACTCATCTCGGTTGTGCTGGGTCCAAAAAATGCCTATAGCTGGAGCGCTCCCCTGCTCAGGGCCCTCACTCCTCCAGGGAAGGCTGCGTACCTTTGGGTTGCTCCTGGGCAGCCGTGAAGCACTGGGGCTTGTGAAGGTGACATTTTTTTCTCTCCAGAAGGGAGTTTCTGCCTCTTCTACCTCAATTAGGACTGTCGTTTGTTGCAGGGGTTCCTCTCATCCAGTTTTCAGTTTTCTCTCAGAGGTAATTTTTCAAAGTAGTTGTAAATTGGCTGTGTCCATGGGAGGAGGTGAGTTTAGAGTCTGCCTATGCTGCCATCTTGACTTCTCTCTGTTTCCTTCTACTTTATGGTGTCTAATTTTTAATTAAACTTCTCATTTTTTTTCATGATTTGTTTTCCTGATTTTGTTTAGTTATCTATCTGAATTCTCTTGCATCTCATTGAGCTTCTTTAAGATGTCTATTTAATACATTGTCAGGCAATTCATAGATCTCCATTGCTTTAGGATCTGTTACTGGGTCTTTATTAGCTTCCTTGATGCTCTCATATTTGCCTTATTCTTCATTATTCGTGCAGCCATCATTCGTGTCTGCATTCGAAGGAGCAAATACTTTTTCAGTCTTTATAGACTCATATCGGCAGCTCAAGACCTTCTTCTGCTGGGTCCCCAGGCTGATGGTATTGCTTTGTGATTGTAGATGAGCAGGGTTGAAGCCAGGTCATGTGGCTGCACCCGGGTCTTCAGTGGGGTTCACAGTTGGCAGGTCTGTTACCAGGGGCTCTGGTAGGTGTGGATCCTGTCTGGTTCCTGAGTAGACAGGTCCGCCTTTAGGACCTTGGTCAGTATGGTTTATACTGGGACAACAGTCTGCTCATAGTCTACAGTTGGGTCTGCAGACAGTGGAACTGTTACCAGGTGCATGGATACGTGTGGCTACCACTGGGTCCCTGAGAGGTCTCCCTCTGGGTCACTGGGAGGGTCCATAGGAGGGCAAGGTTGGCCCTGGACCACATCTGAGAGGAGCTGGACCAAATCACAGGGCTGCTTCAGGGTCCACATGTTGGACAGAGGTCTGCAGTTCTGTCTCTTGGGGCACAGATGGGCATGACCCTGACAGTTTCCTGGATTGGCGTGATTGTCCCTGGACCACCCTGGGCAGAGATGGAGCCAGGTCACAGGACTGTTTCAGGATACACAGTCCGGTTGAGGTCCACAGACCTGCCTCTAGATGTACGTATGGGCATGTCTCTCACCCAGTGCCAGGAAGGACAGGCTTGCTTTCAGATCACCTCTAAGAGGGGATGGAGTTGTGTCATAGGCTGCTTCATGATCCCTAGCCAGGTTTGATTTTGGCAGGCCTGTTACCTGAGGAATGACTCCTGCTGAGTTCCTTCACAGACGCTGTGGGAGGTGGAAAGAAGGCAAAAAGAAGCTTTAGCCATATTCACAGGATTTGGGGCTGTTTCTGAGTCTTTATCAAAATCAACTGTCAGTAAGCCTGCCACCTGGGAATGTGCCTGCCTTCTCAAAACGCACCTCTTCAGTCCTGGGTTTCACAAAGTTTTCATAATCTCTTACCTGGATCTCAAAGCTCTCACAAAGGCAGTTTTGACCATGGCTGGCTTTCAAATTATGGTTGCTGAGGAGGGGATATGAGTGGAAGACCCCCTATTCTATCATTTTGCTGATGTCATTCGCTGGTTAAGCAATTTTTAAAATTTTTATGTAGTCTTACTTATTATGTTTTTCTATATTTGTTGGTAATGTTTGTGTCCTCTCTATGAAGACTTTCTATTCCATGGACATGAAGATATTATTTCATAATTTTTCTAGAACTGTTATGATATTAACTTTGATATTTATGACTATGATTCAAATCAAATGACGTTTTATATTTGGGAGGAGGAAATGGTCAATGTTCATTATTTCCGTACTATAACCCTGTGATCCATTAAAGGAAGAACAATGATTATCTTAAGGGGAAAGAAGTTTGATTAATAGCTCAATACCTCTTTGTGAGTTTAAAACAATTTCTCAGTAAATTAGAAATGAAAGTGAAGTTTCTTATCCTGTGATTAGAAAGTAAGCAAACTAAAAACTAAGTCTTAATACTAACTCATTCTTAATGGTTTCATATTAGAAGTACTCCAGTACCAAGAGAGATAAAACAAATCTGATGTGTTCAGGGAAGTAGTATCTCGGAAATTGTTGTGAGTTTAGTGTCCTTGGGTGCTGCAAGGGACATGTAGATTACAAGAGTTACCCCACATGCAGGGAAGACCAAGTCTGTCACGGCTTTCAAATTAAATGATCATAAGGAATCATCCTCCAGGCTCTCATGTCACAGAGCGTCATCATTAAAGACATTCTTGAATTCAAATGCTACAGAATCTCCATGTATCTCCATTACTCCTGCATGTCTGGCTCAATCCAAGGATGAAACTTCTCTCAAACCAAGTTGGGAAGATTAAATGTTTAAAGAAATAATAATAATATAATATACAATCACTGTTGTATATGATAAGAATCATAATTGTGTTCTTTCTTCAGTATTTCTATCCTTAAATTTTAGTTAAGGAAATATGCACACAGGTGGTTAAAGTTTTAGGGTTTGGAAATTTCTTTGTAAATTATTGTAATAAAAACAAATATTCACTCCTCTCAGTGTGGTCAAAATTTCTCCAGCAGGTGATGTGTGAGCTTGATCCTGAAGGAAGAGGGACAGGGGTGGGGACAGGAGGACAAGAAGGACCCAAAGAGAAGGGGACACTGTGGTTCAGGGTTAAGTGCCCTCTTTGCAAAGAAGATCTGCTGATGCCTTTGTACAGATTACAGGGAGGAGAGGTGAGGCAGGAGGCAGGGGGAGAAATGATGGCACATGGAGAGATCCCATGAATGTGGCACTAAATATTTTTAATCAACCTTGATGGGAAGAGAATCTATGGGAGATTTTTAAGAAGGGAGTTGCCTTTATCAGATATATATGTTTGAAATATTCCTCTGAATAGAGTGTAAAGAATGAAATATAGTGGACAAAATGGTGGACAAGACCAAATTGAAGTACTCTGCACGTCCAGGTGAGCAGGGATGGGCCCCCACACCCAGGCACCTGGAATGGGGCAGGGAGGTCTGAAGACCAAGGGGAGGCTGTGACAGAGCATCCAGGAGTTTAGTGTCCATGTCCTGTGGGAGGTGAGGGGCTCTCAGCAGTCAAGAGTGGGCTCCGGATTCTCAGGGTGTTAACTGTCCAGGGTGGTGTCAGCCATGTGATGACATTCCTCTGTGACTCTGTTCACTCTGTGTTTCCCACATCAGGATATAAGCGCCATGTGAATAGAATTCCCCTCCCCCACATTTTGTCCTTACTGTATCTACAGAGCCCAGAAAACTGCCTGACACAGAGGACAGACTCAACACATGCTTGTTGAATGAATATTTGAATTCTCCTGAACTGGAAACTCTGGAAGATGTACAGATCTGAAGCAAAGATAATGATTTCTGCTTTCTGGACATTTTGAGTCTGAGGTTCTGAGTCAATTTGAGAGGAGATGTTAAGTAATAATGTTGATCTTACAGTCTATAGAACAGGGGAGAAAATGCTTGAGTCCTGGGGAAGATGACCAGTAAGATGAACTGGGTTAATGAAGAAAAAGTGGAGAAGGATGTAATGAGCTTCCAGGTACTGAGTAAAGATACCACAGGGAGCAGGTGGATAGTGGATCAAATTCTGAGCACAGGAGACAAGCTCCATGAGCAAATAACCTGCAGAGTATGGGTGAGCTGCGTGAATGTCAGATAACATTTCACTTAAAAACTTATAACATAGACATTTGTTAACAAGGTATTAAATATAGAGCTCATGATCCAGCATAATATCAATGAAATTCTAATATTCCACTTTTTGACCCAAAATCCTACAAAGGACCCTAGTGGGAAAACTCCTGAAGAAAGAATTATGGAAATTCCAAGTTCTGTGTCCATAGAGGATATGGTTGTGAACAGGGAGAAATGGAAGGAAGGCAACAAATGAGGGTCTAATAATTTGTCTGCCTGTTTGAATTTTATTCTAAAACAACATGGCATGATGTGAACTTCACAGCTGCAAATCTTAGAATTCATTGCACTTCTTTGATTTGTCAATTAGCACAACAAATAAAAAAGCCAAAAAATGGGAGAATAAAACACAAATAAATATATGTGAGAGTATTTGGAATCCATTGCTTTATTACACAAGAGATGAAACACTAAAAATGTATGCATATTCCAAATCATGTACAAATAAAGTGACATGTTTGCAGCGTCTTTTTTCAGGGCACTAACACCTTAAATTGTCATTTATGTACAATTTTGAATCTTCCATAGACAGGGACTTCTTCTGCGAGTGAGATACTGCAGTAATCACACACATTGTATTGGAATCCCATTACAGAGGAACAAGACAATGGATGTGTGAACAGAGGTGGTGATCTGGTGAGCTGCAGAAACCAGCCAGGGTCTCAGGTCTTGGAGCCATGGGGAGGTGTGTGCCCTGCAACCAGAAGGGGGCGCTGTGGGACTGCTTGTTGTCCCTACATAGCTGCTCAGTGAGGACTATTCACTCAAAGGAGCCTGGTCCTGGGGGCTGAGCCCTGTGCTCACTGATGGGGACTCAGTAGCTGTGTCCTCTCCAGCCCAGCACAGTCCCCTGAGCAGGGACCTTTGTGTTGTCTCAGCAGGTGCTTCCTCCCTGGGCTCTCCCAAGGGGTGAAGCCAACCTCCATCCTCCTCAGTCTGTGGTGTGAGTTGAGCTCCAGCACCAGGGCTCAGGGAGGGGCTGGGCAGTCACTGGATGGAAACCCATTTGCATGGACAGCCCCACCTTTGGCAGAGGGTGGAGAAGAAAAGGAGGCCTGGGGCAGCCCAGCCGCACTGTGGGGACCAGGGGGCTGGGTGAACCATGGCCTGGGCTCCTCTCCTCCTCGTGCTCCTGTATCACTGCACAGGTGGGGACAGGCCTCATAGACCCAGAGTAGCCCACAGTCTGTGTCAGCCTCTCTGGCTCAGAATCTCAAGCAGCTCAACTCTGGTTCTTGCCCCAGCACCCACATGTGTCTGTGTTTGCAGGTTCCCTCTCCCACCTGTGCTGACGCAGCCGCCCTCCCTCTCTGCATCTCTGGGAGCATCAGCCAGATTCACCTGCACCCTGAGCAGTGGTTTCAATGTTGGTGACTTCTGGATAGGTTGGTACCAGCAGAAGCCAGGGAGCCCTCCTCGGTATCTCCTGTACTACCACTCAGATTCAGACAAGCACCACGGCTCTGGGGTCCCCAGCCGATTCTCTGGATCCAATGATGCATCGACCAATGCTGGGGTTTTGCTCATCTCTGGGCTCCAGCCTGAGGATGAGGCTGACTATTACTGTTGTACATATCATGGCAACTCAAAGTCTTTCACAGTGCTTCAGACCCATGGGGAAGTGAGACAAAAACCTCTCGCACAGCTCTGATCTGCTCACAGTGGAAGCCTGGGAGGAATGGAAGCCTGGGAGTTTCCTCCACATTCCCCAACACTGGGTGGGCTCTCAGATCTGCACAGACAGAACTTTATAGATATTTCTCAGTCCTGGGCCAGAGACCCGCAGGACATGGCCACATCCAGGTCAGCAGAGACACTGGTCCCTGGACTCCATCCCCGTGATGCCCCCAGTCCACTTCCCAGCTCTAGTAAAGACTTAATCATTCAGTCCTCACCTGGGTAAGGGAGATCAGGACATTGTTTACTTCATTAAAGAAGTCATGATATGAACTCATTAGAGTGTGTGGCACAGACCAGCTGCTGTGATCATTGTCATCACTAACTCAGCCTATTCTAGGACCAGATGCTCCAGGAATGTTCTCTTCCTATCCCTTCCCTGACTCCCACTGCTCCCCTTCCCCCCACTCCCAAGACTCACACATTAAGGGAGGACATTTAAAAATAACTTGTTTTTCTTTTGGGAAAATCTGGATTAAAAACCTGAGATTTTCAAATATGAGACATGCAACATGGGCATACTTCTGAATTTCTCTGTGTTTCAGTGTCATTATCTGTAACCAAGGAGGTTAAAGACCTATACGCTGAAAACTATAAGCCATTATTGAAAGAAACTGAAGAAGATATAAAGAAGTGTAAAGATATTCTGTACTCATGGATTGGAAGAATAAACATAGCTAAAATGTCTATATTACCTAAAGCAATCTACAGATGTAATGCAATCCCAATGAGAATCCCAGTGACGTTTTTCACAGAAATAGAACAAAGAATCCTAAAATTTATATGGGAGAGAAAAAGGCCCTGAAAAGACAAAGCAATACTGAGGAAAAAGAACAAAGCTGGAAGCATCATACTCCCTGAATTCAAAATATACTACAAAGCTATAGTAATCAAAACAGCATGGTACTGGCAGGGAAACAGACACACAGGTCAGTAAAACAGAATTGAGAGCCCAGAAGTAAAACTACACGTCTATAAACAGCTAATTTTTGACGAAGGAGCCAAGAACATACAGAGGAGAAATGAAAGTCTCTTCAATAAATGGTGTTGGTAAAACTGGACAGCCACATGCAAAAGAATGAAAGTAGACCATTATCTTATACCATACACAAAAATTAACTAAAAATGGTTTAAACATTTGAATGTAAGACCTGAAACCATAAAACTCCTAAAAGAAAACATAGGCAGCATGATTTTTGACAACCGTCTTAGCAGTATCCTTTTGAATACGATGTCTCCTCAGACAAGGGAAACAAACCAACAAAATAAACAAATGGAACTACATTAAACTAAAAAGCTTCTGCACGGCAAAGGAAACCATCAACAAAATGAAAAGACAACCCATGAACTGGGAGAAAATATTTGCAAATCACATATCTGATACGGGGTTAATCTCCAAAATATAGAAAGAACTCATACAAGCCAACAACCAAAAACCAAACAACCCGACCAAAAAATGGGTAGAGGATACAAACAGATGTTTTTCCAAAGAAGATATACAGATAGCCAATAGGCACATGAAAAGATGTTCAACATCCCTAATTATTGGGAGAGTGCAAATCAAAACTACAATGAGAGGGCCGGCCCCGTGGCTTAGCGGTTAAGTGCGCACGCTCCGCTGCTGGCGGCCAGGGTTCGGATCCTGGGCACGCACCGACGCACCGCTTCTCCGGCCATGCTGAGGTCGCGTCCCACATACGGCAACTAGAAGGATGTGCAACTATGACATACAACTATCTACTGGGGCTTTAGGGGGGAAAAAAAGTAGGAGGATTGGCAATAGATATTAGCTCAGTGCCGGTCTTCCTCAGCAAAAAGAGGAGGATTAACATGGATGTTAGCTCAGGGCTGATCTTCCTCAAAAAAAAAAAAAAACTACAATGAGAGACCACCTCACACCTGTCAGAATGACTATTATTAAAAAGACAAGAAATAATAAATTTTGGAGAGGATGTGGAGAAAAGGGAGCACTCATACACTGCTGGTGGTAATGCAAACTGGTGCAGCCACTATGGAAAACAGTATGGAGAGTTCTCAAAAAGTTAAAAATAGAATTACCATATGATCCAGCTATTCCACTTCTGGGTATTTATTGAAAGACCATGAAAATGCTAATTCGAAAAGATATATGCACTCCTATGTTCATCGCAGCATTATTCACAATAGCCAAGATGTGGAAGCAACCCAAGTGCCCATCAATGGATGAATGGATAAAGAAGATGTGGTATACATATTCAATGGAATACCACTCAGCCATAAAAAAAGACAAAATCGTGCCATTTGTGACAACATGGATGGACCTTGAGGGTATTATGCTAAGCGAAAATACTGACACAGAAAGACAAATACTGCATGATTTCACTCATACGTGGAAGATAAACAAACACACAGATAAGGGGAATGGATTGGTGGTTACAAGAGGGGAAGTGGGTGGGGGGAGGGCAAAAGGGTAAGGGCAAATATGTATGGTGATGGATGGAAACTATACTTTGGTGTTGAGCAAGATGCAGTCTATACAGAATCTGAAATGTAATGATGTACACCTGAAATTTATACCATATTATAAACTGATGTGACCTCAGTAAAATAACTAACTAAATCCTAATGACTCTTCTCTGTCGCTTATATCATTGTCGTCATTCATTTTGCTTATATGTAAGTGTATATAATCAATTATATTGTTGCTATAATTGTTTTAACCTGTTATCTGTTATATCAATTAAGAATAAGATAAATGTTTTTATTTTACCTTCACTTATTCCTCTATGAAGTCTTTCTTTGTATTTTTTTTAATGTAGTTCTGATTTTCTGACTTGTATCATTTTTCTTCTCCCTAAAGAACTCTTAACATTTCTTGCAAAGTAATCTACTGGCAACAGATTCCTTCAATTTTTGTTTGTCAGAGAAAGTATTTATTTCTCCTTCACTTTCAAAGGAAAATTTTGTAGGGTACAGAATTCTAGTTTGGTGGTTTTTATTCTCTCAATACTTTAAATATTTCACTCTGCTACTCTTGCTGGCATGGTTTCTGAGGAGAAGTTAGATGTGATTCTTACACTTGCTCCTCTATAAGTAACGTGTTTTTGTTTTGTTTTTTTTTCAACTCTGGCTTCTTTCAGGATATTTTTCTCACCTATGATTTTCTGTATTGTGAGAATGATATGCTTCAGTGCACTTTTTTTTTTTTGGCATTTATCCTGCTTGGTGTTCTGTGAGCTTTCTATACCTGTGGTTTGGTGTCTGATAGTAATTTGGGGGGAATTCTTAGTTTTGTTTCAAGTATTTCTTCCGTTCCTTTCTCCCTGTCTTCTCTTTCTGGTTTTCTCCTTAATTATATGTTATACCTTTCGTAATCATCTCACAATTCTTGGAAATCTTTCTCTGTATTTTTTTCCAGTCATTGTCTATTTACTTTTTAGTTTTGGAGGTTTTTACTGAGGTATCTTCAAGCTCAGAGATTCTTTCACCAGCCATGTTCTGTCTACTAATAAGTCCATCAAAGATATTATTTTTATCCATTATAGTGTTTTTGATTTCTAGCATCTCTTTTTTATTCTTTCCTAGAATTTACATTTCTTTGATAAAATTGCCCATCTGTTCTTGCATGCTGTGTATTTTATCTATTAGAATCCTTAATGTATTAATCATAGAGGTTTTAAATTCCTGGCCTGATATTCCTATATCCTTGCCATATCTGAGTCTGATTCTGTTGTTTTTTTTCTGTCTCTATAACTTGTTTTTTACCTTTGAGCATATTTTATAATTTTTTTTGTCTGGATGACAAGCCATGATGTACTGGGTCAAAAGCACTTCTATGAACAAGCCTTTGGTAAAGTGGTGGTGTGGAGTTAGGGGATGGGGAGGGTTCTATAATTCTATGATTAGGTCTCAGTAGTTAGTGAGCCTGTGTCTCTGGACTGTGAACTTCACATGTGCTTCTCAGTCCCCCCACTTAGGCAGATGCAATGGCTAAAATGGCCTGAGGTATCCACAGGTTAGTCTGTGATAAAACCTCGGCAGGTTTGGTTCTGGTAAAATAGTTTCTCCTTAGGGCAGACATTTTAAGAACTGAATGCTCCAGTGTAATTCAAAATTGTTCACTTCCCCCTTCTCCTGCCAGAAGCATAATATATTTTTTTTCTCAGACATTCACTATAAGTACCAGGTTCAGCTCCTGAAGGTAAAACTCACAAAAATGTGGGCCCCCCTATGACTGGGTTCTCCTGGAGTTTTAACTCTCCGAGGATCCACACTTGTCCACACTGGGCCTCCAGCAGATTGTCGATTACAGGTCAGGTTTCTCTACTCCAGCACTGGCTCCCTTGGAAGTCTCAGCTCATGGGTTTCTGCTCCTATAAGTTGTGATTCTCTGTATTCACCCGTCAGTCTCCCCACTTTAAGGGCAGCAATTTGCCATATGACCTCACTTCTCTTGTGGATGTAAGAAGAGCTGTAGCCTTTTCAGTTTGTTCAGCTTTTTAGTCGTTTTAGGGGATGGAATGGTGATTCCCAAGCTTCTTACACGCTGGACTGGAAACCAGAAATCAAGCTAACGTCTTTTTTATTTATAACTCTTCTAATTAATATACACTTGACATACAATAAACTGCCCATATTTGAAATGCATAATTTGATACTTTTGACATATTTATACCCCTTTGAAAACATCATCACAATCTAGAGAGTGAACATATCCACCATGGCAAAGTCTCCTCAGGCCCCTTGGGAATCCCTTCGTCTCATCCCCTCCCCTCATTCCCCCCTCAGACAGCAACTGATGTGCTTCCTCTCATTACTATGGGTTTTCATTTTCTAAAATGTATACATGGAGTCACACAATGTCACCCTTTTTTGTCCCAGTTCTTTCACTCAGTGCACCGCTTTTGAGATTTTTCCATGTTGTCACTGAGTTGCACTTGAACATACGGAGGATGCACTATGACATTTGGGGCTATAGGGACTTTCTCCTTCTTGAGCCCTTTCTTTATTAATAAAAAATATTTAAAAAGTATATTTCCATCTGCATTGGTATAGAGGTTCATATAATCCACTCAGGATTATACAGGGTATTAATATTTCTCCTGGGATGCTTGAAGTTTCACATCCTCTAGGGACCGTGACTTCTGTGCCTGATGGATGCTCAGCCCTGCTGGCATCTGCGTTACTATTTTCTCATCTTCACCAGCACTGAATAAGAACAGGCTATTATTTCTGGTTTAGAATGGGTAATACATGATCACAGTGCCAAATCAATTTAGAAAATGTACATCCCCTCTGCACCCTCTCTCCTGGAGCATTTGTTTCTCTCAGTAGAAGAGACCGATGATGCTGATATATGTGCATCCACAGAAATGTTTTTCATTGACTGTCAGTTGTTTTGTTTTATTTTTTATGTCCCTAGGTGTGTGACCTTATTTATTTCTGACAAGCACGCTATCATTACGTCCCAGGCAGGGGACCCTGAATAGAGAGGGTGTGCATGTGACCTGGGGGTGGGCTACCAGATGGAGCAAGTAAAACCCCTGGAGGTCAGTTAAATTAGAAATTCAGATAAACAAAATATTTCAGTGTAAGGATGCCCTATGCAATATTCATTATCTGCAGTTCTAGATTAACTGGGTGTCTGGTATTTTATCAGATCCCTCTACCTAGAGGGGTAGGCTCTTCACAGGCCGGAAGAGCAGAGCAGGCTGAACTCCCCTTCCTGATGCCCAGGTCTATACTCTTAACCTCAACGACAGAGGGTCTCTAACCAGTTATCTCCAAGGAATTCCTTCAGCTACAATGGATGCACTTGGCATCATTCTCATTCAATGGAGTCTATTGAGTTCCTTGGGAATTATACTATTATCCTCAGGGCCCCAGACTCAGAACCTCTCCATAGGCTTATGTATCCTGAGCTCTGGGTCAGGAACCTGTGGCTTGTTTCAACAGAGAATTGGATCTAGCAGATGCAGAGGGGCACCTCACTGCCCTTTCAAGGAGGCATGAGCCGGAAGTCCGTGAAAATCAAGAGAGAGACAGAGGGGTTGGAAATAGGGAAGACAGCCTTTCCTTGTTTTTTTGGTCAGAGCACAGGACCATTCCAGCAGGTGGACAGTCTTCCACAGCATTGACTCTGCTCTTTGAGGGGTCAGGGCAGAGACCTTCTTTTCCTTTCCAGTCACCTGTGCTCAGAGCTGGCTGAGGCTCACATGTCTCAGGGATGAGGCACTAAGATGTGAGATGTTGTGTTAGGACACAGCCCAGGAGGAATTCCAGGCACAGAGCTGGCCTGGAAGCCTCCCTCACTGGGTACCTGAGACTTCAGTTTTAAAATCAGGGAGAGGGGGATTAGTCAAAGGGAAAATTTAGGGCTTGAGGTCAGGAAACCTCTTTGGTCATGACAGGGAGAAAGGGATGCTCTACAGTTGCTAGGACAACCTGAGCCTGCTCCAGGTGAGTTCAGTGAAGTAGGTCCATGGACGTGATCTTCCTACAGCTGATACCACTCAGGACCTGTGGAGCCTCCCAAGACTGGGTTTTCCTATTCCCACAGGTAGTGACTGTGTTCTCCTCTCCTCTCATAGCCCAGTGGAGCTTTCCAGCAATCCAGGGTGTGGAGTGGGGCTGTGGAACATCAGGAGCAGGAACTCCCCAATATGTGCATGTGTCACTCCCCCTGTGAAGCTCTTGATGACCCCAGACCCAAAGTCACCTTCTCTTGCACAGGGAACAGCAGAGACATTGGTGGTTACCATGGCAGTGGCACCAAGGTCTCCCAGGCAGAGACCCTACCTTTGTGAAATAGGACAAACATGATCAACCCTCAGGGGTTCAGCCCTATTCTCTGGCTCCTGGTTTGTCTACATGGCCTCCTTGACTACCTTTGGGCCCCAACTTGATGAGGCGCATGATTATCACTGCCACATAGCTAAACACAACCAACTGCCACAATGAACTTCCATGCCAGGGGAAGTGGGATACCAATCTGCCCTCCACTCTCCCTCTCTGACCATCACTGTCCTGTCCCTGCCTGTGACCAACACAAGGTCAGGTTTGGCTTCTGATGCCACTTGTTCTATTAAACCAGGAATCTGCTCTCACCTTGGTCTATGTCTAGGGGTCAATGAAAATATTTCTTTTTCTTAATGGTCTTCCAATTTAGACAGAATCACCGTGTATCCCGATACAAAAATATTCCTCAGAGTTGCTGGGTAGGATGGCAAGGAAAGCACAAGTCCAGCATCTGTGATGTGGGAGATCCAGGTGGCCCTCTACCAACCTGCTGCATGTCCCTACTATTAGCCCAGGTTTTGCTGCTACTTCCCTGAACCCTGACACCCTAAAAAAGCTGGGTTTCTTTCTTTCTCTTCAGACTGCACTCTGAGCAGCTCTTGATCTCCAGGTACTGTGAGACCCTCTCAGTTAAGGACATGGCTCTCAGACCCATCACTCACTCACTTTCTCCACTTTAACCCCACAACTTCTCATTCTTTTCCCTCTGCTGTTTTTTGTTCTGGATGACGTTGGATAAATATCAGTTATTTTGGACCTAGAACTTATAAATCCAACCTACATTAAATCCATGGAACTCTTATCAACTGAACTTGATCGGGGCCCAGTGCAGATTGGGTAAAAAGCCAAGAGGGTTTCTTAGTCCAGGAATGGAGGAAGAACCTCTAAAAAGGATGAGAGTTTATCTATAGTGATATTTTATATCAAGCCTTGTACTGGGAGAAATTACAAAACTAGACTAAAAATATCTTAAATATATCAGAGAGTCGATAGAAAATAAGTATTGCTAAGATAATATTCAAGGGTAAATGGGAACCCACAGAAGTTCAAAGACAAAAGACATATTTTCCCTGACAGCATCATATTCTCATGGCAAAGACATAGATAAAAAGCCAAGACATATGCAGTGTGGGCTGGGGAACCTAACAGGAGACCTTTCAATGACAACAACCAAATAAATCAACCTGTAAGGGTGACCCAAGTAGATATATTACTGGTTATGAACTAACAGGGTACTCTGGGGAACTTTAAGCCTTGAAATGGTTCATGGTAGTTATGTACTGGTAATGAACTCAGGGGCAAGGCAGAAGCAAACCCAACTATCAGATAATCCTGAAATGTCTGGTAACATAAATATTTCCTTTAGCCATCAGAGGACGTGAGTGACCTGGGAAATTAGTGTCTCAGCCCCAAATACCACAGAAGGGACTTACTCATTCTACTGCCCTGGGTAGTGACATCAGAAACACGCAACTGCACAAGCCATGCCGCTCTTCCAGAAGTGCTATGCAGTGTGAAATGGGCTGGAGGACATGAGTTCTGAGACCAGCAGGGGGCACTGTTACACTGATTCTGAGAGGTCAAGGTTCTGGGCCAGGCAGGCTAGGAAAATGTACCACTGTATCATGCACACTTGGCCAAGCAGTGTCCTCCCTGAAGTGTGACATCACTGCATCTGGGCCCCCGAGAAGCCACATGAGCACTCAGCTCTGAATAACACACTTGCATCATGTTTTATCCTCCTCCCCTCATGACATTGTTGCCCGTACCTGATTTTCAGAGAAAGATATATGGACAATCACACGTTTCCTTGAAGAAACTTGACCTACAAAGTTACCTGGGCGTAGGATAATAGTCACCTAGGGAGGGATTGTCTCAAAGCCAACAATTACCCTCAACAAGCAGAGCTCTGGGGCTTCCCCACCATGGCCCAGATTCCTCTGCTCACCTCCTCATTCACCTCCTCATTCATTGAACAAAGAGTTTCCTTTAGGGGAGAGTGAAAGGATATGCGGGGTAGCGGGGGGTGGCATTTGCACTGCCTTTTGCTTCTATCGTCTGGGTAAGAATCATTTTATTCTTTCTGCCAACTTCTAACTCTCCTTCTAGGATCCTGGGTCAGATTGTGCTGTCTCTGCCATCCATAGTATCTAGGTCTTTGTTTAAAAATGTTTAAAAATTATATTTTAAAACAGATGGCATGTAGCCTAAACTCATTTTCTTGTTCTAGCAAATCAGTGGAGACCAATCCAACTGAAAGAGTATCAAAATTGAAAATTACAAGTCAATCTCATTTATGAACGTAGGTGATAGTTGCACAAATGACTCAACATACAGGCAAACGGAATCCATGTTATATCCAGAAAATTTTACCTTGACCATCCGGGAGGATTTGGTCTGAGGCTAGGTTATGTGTGGGTGACCAATCTCTGGGTGATCTTGGACATGAAACTTGAGGGAGAGCAGATGGGACGAGGTTCTGAGCCATATGGCAGATGTCCGAATTAGGGGGAGAGTTTCTAGGGCCCCTGTGCTGCTTCTCTGACACACTGTGGGAGAGAAAAATGAAGTGACTGGATGCACTCCTACAGACTCATTGATATCTAGAGCACCGTGGTCAGCCTGCATCAGCTTATTCTCTCAGAGATAAAAGCATCGCCCAGAGGAAGCTCTTCCCTGAGTCAGGCAGCTTCACTCAGCACACACATCGGGTGCTGCTCTGTCTCTTTCCTGTATGTGAGGGGCTCCTGGGTCCTGGGTACTTCTCCCACATCCACCCTATCCAACCCTCCACTCCACACTGGTCCCTAATCCCCACCCAGATCTGCCCCATGAGGAAATTTAATGTGACCCATGGTGCCTGGAGAATGCCTGAGACAATCTGCACGGGTAGCAAACCTGAGGGAGTCTTACTGCTATTTATTACTTCCAAATGTATTGATGATGAAATTTATAATAAATGCATCAACTCTTTATCTGTCATCATTATTTATTGTTTCTTGCTACTCTGTTATTTCTCATTCATTTCAACACTTTATAGTAACTTATGGAAACTGATATTGTTTGTGATTCCAGCTTTTTAATTCTTTCTTTTTCTTGTGTGTTAATACTCCTCATCTTGAAATATGAGAGATATGAATTATCTATTTTTCTCTACACTATCATTGATATAATTATACAATAGCAAAATAATTTAGTATGAATATTTTTGTCAAATACAAGTTGGGGTTCTCAAACACATATGAAAAGAAAGGAAAAAATAATTATGCAAGTTTTATTAAAGAGACAATATACTATAAATTCCAAAATGGATGTCAAATCATGATTTTATTTCACACTAATGGACCAATTGTGTATGCTATCTTCCCCAATTATTGGGGAAGTTTTACTTCCCTGCTAGTCCTCCTCATATCTCAAATCCCTCTTCTGCTCTTCCTAATTTTTCTACTCCACAGCAGAACATAGAGGGAAAAGGAGTTTTAACGTGTTTCATGATGTTCACACATACTTGGTCACACACTGTTATTTTTCTTTCTGATTATGAAACACATGTTTTCCTAGTTGCTATATCTGATATTGCAAAGTATCTGATAATTTTATGGTGACATTGTGACCTTTCCTCTTCAAAACTTGCAGTTTCATTGAAGCTACTCCATATAATTATGGCTTCTTAGAGCAAAGGAGGTTGCCATCCCAAGCCTGGCAGTGCAGCCCTATGTGTCAGCACCCCCAGCCCTGGGCAGCTCCACCACTGCTACTGGGACATTGTCCAAGACTGAGTCAGTGGGAGAACCCTGTCCCTTCACACCCCAGACACAGGCTCTGTGATTTCCCAGTGGACTCACTGCTGGAGGGAGGAGGGACTGCTAAGCTCCTCCAAAGAACTCAAGAAAGGATTTCACTGAGGAAGGAAGGGATTTCCCAGGGATGGGGTTAGATTTGGGATGAGTCATATTGCTGGGGCCAAAAGGTGGAGAGCACAATCATCTGATCATCCACCCCTCAGGCTCTCCAGAGAAGAAATTTAGGACCAAGGTCCCTTGCATTATGGGGAGCTGATTTGGTGAAAGACATCAAAACCCATCTCTCAGTGTCACAGTCACTATGCAGTCATTGGTCTGTGTGAGGTCCAGCATCTGCCTCTTTCAAGATCTCCCTCAGGAGACATCAGGGTGACACCAGTGCAGGAAGAGAGAGGAAGATGATTTGCATGAAGCACCTTCTCCTCCTGGTCTGGGAGGCATGAAAAGGCCCCAAGGACACTATGCTCCAGCCCAGGAGCCTGAGGAGGCCATGTTCTGTGAGCGTCCCCACCATGGCCTGGATGGTGCTTCTTCTTGGGCTCCTCGCTTACGTCTCAGGTGAGGTGAAGGGACTCTGCATCCTTGGGGGCCACATAAAAGCAGGGTCTCAGGGTGACCCTTTCTCTCATAACAATCACTGTCTTTTTCCTGTTGGTTCTAGGGGTGTAACCTCAGACTGTGGTGACCCCGGAGCCATCACTGTCAGTGTCTCTAGGAAGGACAGTCACACTCACCTGTGGCCTTAGTTCTGGGTCAGTCTCCACCAGTAACAACCCTACCTGGCACCAGCAGACCCCAGGCTGGGTTTCTCACATGCTTATCTACAACACAAACAGTCACCCCTCTGGGGTCCCTGATCGCTTCTCTGGATCCATCCTTGGAAACAAAGCTGCCCTCACCATCACAGGGGCCCAGCCTGAGGATGAGGCTGAGTATTACTGTGATGTGTGGCTCAGCAACCATTTCCCAGTGATAGATGCAGATGGGGAAGTGAGATAAAAACCCCAGGCTCTGCCATACCTTCTGCTCCTGAGTATTTCCTTTTTGTGTGCACACATGAACACAAGGCCTAGGACATGTGCCTGACATGTGAGAGAGATTGGAATATTTGGAGGCCTGAGGGCCCACTGTGGAAGACATCCACTAAGATGCCCCAATGACCCCACCTCCTGGTATTCATGCCCTTGTATGATCTCCCTCCTTCAGTGTGGGTTGTACTGAGTGACAGGGGTAGTGTGTTCCAGGATTTCAGTGCAGAACAAGGAAAAGGCATGACCACGAGTTGGTAGTAGATCACGGGGAGCTTATTTGGGCTGCACATTGACAGACTGTGTTAGGGGAAAGTCTCAATGCAAGAAATCTTCCAGAGACAGCCACCAGGGCCACCTCCCAGAAATTATGGAAAGCAAAGAAACTCTCTGGGAAGAGGGGGATGGAGAGGAGGCTTACATTTCTGGGATGTCACTCAGCAGGAAGATGGGGAGTCTCTGAGTCAGAGAGCTCCAAATTGTAGTAGCAGTGTGGGGATTTTTATTGCCAATGAGGGGCACCCTGATATCCCCCTGGTGTTCTGCTGAATCACTTCCCAGGTTATACCTCATTGGGTGGAAGAACAGGCTAGTCTGGCTGAGCTGAGATGTCAGAGACCCAATTTTGAGGTAGCTGAAGCAGCTGGTATATGTGTGGCAGAGTAACAGAGAAGGGGGAGTTTGGCTGAGGAAGAGTTCCAAATATCTGCATAAGGTCCCTTGAGCCTTTGGCTGAATCTTAAGATAAACATGTATAGCATAAAACTTCATAAAGCAAATCAAAGGACTGTTATCAAATAAATGACAACTACTGATGGATGGTACACTGAATAGTTATGAGAGCTCACACAGGGTTTGGAGACATCTGAGTTTGCACCTACCAGAGTGGAGAAACCCTGGCGAAAATATCAGCTAAACTAGTATTTGGGCTAAACCAGCTGTAGAGTACAGGTTCCTTTACAGTGTCCATAACAATTCTTAAAACAAGCCTTAAAGTATCGAGCTGAAAGGCATGTGACATATGTGCATTCCAGAACAAATCTTAGCACTATAAAAAGAAAGACCATAGAATCCAGAAATCTACAACATAGTATTCAAATCATCCAAATTGGATAAAGAAAATAACAGGCATTTAAAGAGTCAGAGAGTGTTCAGGTTCAAGATGGTGATGTAGGAAGATCCTGAACGCACCTCCTTTCAGGGACACACCAAATCTACACTGCATATGGAACAATTTCCTCTGAAAAAAAAACAAACCCCTAAAAGCTAGCTGAGTGACTGCTACACATCAGGCAAATGGGAAAAAAGAATTACATTGAAGCAGGTAAGAGAGGCTGAGACACAATCTTACCATAAACACCTCCCCCTGGCATGGTGACCCACAATCATGAGGGAATTCAAAACCCGGAGCTTCTTCCTGAGGAGTGAACTCCACATAGGGCACCCCAATTTTTAAGACCTGCACCTGAGAGATGAGCCCCCCAAAAATCTAGCTTTGAAACACAACAGGGCTTTTGTCCATGAGACCCACAAGGTTACAGCTGAGAAACATCTGTTACAGAGCTCACAGCAGACTCACTAGCCCCAGACCCCAGTGCAGAAGCAGCCATTTGAAAAGCACCCAAACTTTTTGTGAAAGAGGTTCATTTGTTAATCTTAAAGTGTTGGCCTGAGGGGCAGGGGCCTGCTGGAATACTGTCTGGGGACAGAGGCTTGCAGGTGCTATCTTTGTGCTCTCCCTCCTCATTGCTAAAGATGGTGGGTGACATCTTCTTTTGTGTTTTGTTCTTTGGTGGGTGTCATCGTATGCTCCCCTCTGCCTTGCTGAAGCTGGTGAGTGCTGTCTTTGAGCTCTCCCTCTGCCATGCTCCAGAGCACCATTATCTCCCAAATGGGAGCATTTATATGCTTCTGGTTCCCTGGTTTTTGTGGCTGCCACCCAAGGGACACCCCTTGGTCATATGGCTCTGGAGGCCAGGAGGGCTTACACTCCTGGGTCCCATGGGACTGGGATAATTGGACAGACCCTTCTTGGCATATGGCACTGCACAGATAGGAGACTGAAAGTCACCCCCAGTCTTTCTGTGAAAGAGGTTTATTTATTCATCCTGGATCTTCAGCCTGAGGAGCAGGCTTCAGATTGAGCACACATCTAGGGGTCTATGGATGAACTTGCTCTCAAGAAATGTAAGACAGTGGATGCCATCTTTGCACTCTCCCTCTGCCTCACAGCTCACCAGCATCTCCCGTAAAGGAGCTTAGACACTTGTCTGGAGCCCCATTTTTTGTGAATGCTGCCCAGGATACAGCTCCAGATCACCGGGCTCTGGTGGCCAGAGGGGCTTACACTTGCTGTCCTACAGGACTGTATATATATTTACATACTTTAAAATCTGTTGCTTAAAAATCTGACTTTTAATCAGCCTGAATCTAGGAGGTGACAGAGATCCTCCCCTTTAGGATACTGACAGGTCTTGGCACACCCTCAAGTACTGGAAGCTAATAAAAATAAAATAAGCTGCTTGGACAATCACAGAGGTTTGAGAGACAATTAAGAGGTAAGACAGGGTTAAATGATAAGATTGATCTTCTACAGATGGCCACTTCCTCAATACTAGGAGAGGCGACTATTTCATCTAATGCTTGGAAACTAACACAGAATGAAGCAAAATATAGAAACAAAGGGATATATTTCAAACAAAAGAACAATATAAAACTTCAGGAAAAAAAAAGCAACTTAATGAAGTAGAGACAAGTAATCTACCAGATAAAGAGTTCAAAGTAATGGTCATAAAGATGCTCACCAAACTCAGAAGTGGAATGGATGAATACAGTGAGAACATCAAAAAAGGTGACATAAAATATAAGAAACTACCAAATATAAGTCACAGAGCTGAAGAATATAATAACTGAACTGAAAAATATACTAGAAGGATTCAAGAGCAGACCACATAAAGCAGAAAAAAAGATGAGTGAACTCAATCACAGGGTAATGGAACTCACCCAATCAGAGTAGAAAAACAAAATGAATGAAAAAAATTAAGATAGGTTAAGAGACATATGGGATAACATCAAGGAACTAATATTTGCCTTATTGGGGCCCCATAAGGGTGAGAGAGAGAGAAGAGGGCAGAAAACTTACTTGAAGAAATAATGACTGAAAACTTCCCTACCATGGGGAAAGAAACAGACATCCAGATTCAGGAAGCCCAGAGAGTTCAAAATAAGAGTAACTCAAAGAGATCCACACCAAGACAATTTATAACAAAAATATCAAAAGTTAAAGACAAGGAGAAAATCATAACAGCAGCAAGAGAAAACAACTTGTTATGTACAAGGGAATCCTCATAAGACTAACAGATTTTTCAGCAGAAACTTTTCAGACCAGAAGGGAGTGGTACAGTGTATTCAAAGTGCTGAAGGAACAACAAAAACAAAAACAAAAACTTCTAACCAAGAATGCTCTACCTGGCAAAGATATTCAGAACTGAAGGGGAGGTAAATAGATTTCCAGACAATCAAAAGCTATAGGTGTTTATCATCGCTAAATCATCCTTTTCTGTAAGCTAAAAAGAAAGGGCAATAACTAATAATAAGAAAACTAAAAAGTGTAAATTTAACTGATAAAAGTAAAAGAATTGCAAAAGTAGTGGATTAATCACTTATAAATCTCAGATGAAGGTTAAAAGACAAAAAGTAGTAAAAATAACTATAACTACAATAATTAGTTAAGGGACACACAAGATAAAAAGAAGTAAATTATGACAAAATGTGGGAGAGGAGAGTAAAAATGTAGAGCTTTAGAACGCATTCAAACTTAAGTTGTTATCAACTTAAAATAGACTGATATATATATATATATACACACATATATGTTGTTGTATGTAAGCCTCATGGTAACCACAAAGCAAAAACCTATAGTAGATACACACAAGATAATAAGGAAAGATTGTGATATAGTCTTAGGCTATTATTGACCTTTTGACAATACATCAGAAGGAGAATCATCTACTTCCAGACTGCAGTTGATTATGCGTAACTGAAACCACAAAAAGTGAAACCATGGATGATGGAGGACTACTGTAAATACATAGTTATCCATAATTACTTTATTTTATTTTATTTTTTGTGAGGAAGATCAGCCTTGAGCTAACATCCATGCCAATCCTCCTATTTTTGCTGAGGAAGACTGGCCCTGAGCTAAAATCCATGCCCATCTTCCTCCACTTTATGTGGGACGCCACCACAGCATGACGTGACAAGTGGTGCATTGGTGCGCCCCCGGGATCTGAACCCTGGCTGCCAACAGTGGAGTGCATGCACTTAAGTGCTACACCACGGGGCTGGCCCTATCCATAATTACTTTAAATGTAAATGGACTAAATTCTCCAATCAAAAGGCAAATTGACTAAATGGATTAAAAAAAAAAAGGACCTATCTCTATGCTAGCTAAAAGAAACTCACTTCTGATCTAACAACATAAACAGACTAAAAATGAAGAGATGGAAAAAAATATTTCATGCAAATGGAAACCAAAGAAACCTGGGAGAGTATAATTATATTAGACAAAATAGACTTTAAAACAAAGAGTGTCATAAGAGACAAAGAGGGCCATTACATAATGATAAGGGGATCAATCCAAGAAGAGGATATAACATTTGTAAATATTTATACACCCAATATAGGAACACCAAAATATATAAATCTAGTATTAATAGACCTAAAGGGAGATATAGATAGCCATAAAATAATACTATGGGACTTTAGTAACCCACTTACATCAATGGATAGATTATCCAGACAGAAAATCAATAAGAAAACATTGGCCTTAAATGACATGTTAGACCAGGTTGACTTAACATATAGCCAAAACATCCCATTCAAAAGTAACAGATTACAGATTCTTCTGAAGTGCAGATGGAACATTCTGCAGAATATATCATATGTTAGGCCACAAAAAATGTCTTAATAAATTTAAGAAGACTGAAAGTATATCAAGCATCTATTCTGACCACACTGCTATAAAACTAGAAAGCAATTATGAGAAGAAAATTCACAAATATGTAGAGATTATACAGCATGCTACTGAACAACAAATAGGTAAAAGAAGAAATCAAAAGAGGAATCTAAATATACCTTGAGACAAATGAAAATAGTACTACAACATACCAAAATTTACAGGATGCAGTAAAAGCAGTTCTAAGAAGAAAGTTCATAGTGACAAATGTCTACCTCAAGAAACAAGAACAATCTCAAATAAATAACCTAACTTTACATCTGAAGGAACTGAAAAAGAAGAACAAAGCCCAAAGTTAGTGAAAAGAAAGTAAATAACAAATATCAGAAGGGAAATAAATGAAATAGAGGATAAAAAGTCAATAGAAATGACAGTGAAATTAAGAGATGGTTCTTTGAAAAGATAAAAAATAAATGACAGAACTTTAGGCAGAGTCAGCAAGAAAAAAAAGACAAGATACAAATAAATAAAATCAGAAATTATAGAGGAGGCATTACAACGATACCAAAGAAATCTAAAGGATCCTAAGAGACTACTATGAACAATTATATGCCAACAAATTGGACAACCTAGAAAAAATGTATAATTTTTAGAAATGTAATATGCACCAAGACTGAATCATGAAGAAATAGAAAATCTGAACAGCCTGATTACTAGTAATGAACTGAGTCAATAATCAAAAACCTCCCCACAAACAAAAGTTCAGAACTGGTTTGACTGATGAATTCTACTAAATATTCCAAGAATTAATACAAATCCTCTTCAAACTCTTCCAAAAAATAGAAGAGAACACTTCCAAACTCACTTTAGAAGGCCAGCATTACCTTGATACCAAAATCAGACAGAGACACCACAAGAAAATAAAATTACAGGCCAATATCCCTGAAGAACATAGATGTAAAAACCCTCAACAAAATATTAGCAAACCAAATTCAACAATACTTTAAAAGGATCATACACCTTGACAAAGTGGGATTTATTTCATGGATGCAAGTGTGGTTCAACATCTGCAAATCAATTATTGTGATACACCACATTAACAAAATGAAGAATAGAAATCATATGATCATATCAATAGATGCAGAAAAAAGCCTTTGAGAAAAATCAACATCCATATATGATAAAAACTTTCAATGAAGTGGGAATAGAGGGAACGTACCTCAACATAATAAAGGTCATATATGATAAGCCCATTGTTAACATCATATCTGATGGTGAAAAGCAGAAAGCTTTTCTTCTAAGATTAGGAAATAGACAAGAATACCCACTCTCACCACTTTTATTCTACATAGTATTGGAAGTCCTAGCCAGAGCAATTAGTCCAGGAAAAGAAATAAAGTCACCTAATTCAGAAAGGAGGAAGTAAAATTGTCACTATTTGCAGATGACATGATTTTATACATAGAAAATCCTAGAAACCCACCAAAAATGTTAAAACTTATCAATGAATTCAGTAAAGTTGTAGGATACAAAATCTATATACAAAATTTTGTTTGTGTTTCTTTACACTATTAATGAATTATCAGAAAAAGACATTATGAAAACAATCTCATTACAATTGCATCAAAAATAATAAAATACCTTGGAATAAATTTAATCAAAGACGTGAAAGACTTGTACACTGAAAACTATAGGACATTGATGAGAGAAATTGGGGAAGACACAGATAAGTGGAAAGATATTTCATGCTCATGGATTGGAATAACAATATTGTTAAAATGTCCATACTATCCAAAGCAATATACAGATTCAATGCAATCCCTATCAAAATCCAAGGACATTTTTTTTCACAGAAATAGAACAAACAATCCTAAAATTTGTGTGGAACCACTAAAGACCCAGAATAACCAAAACAATCTTGACAAAGGAGAACAAAGCAGGATACATCACACTCCCTGACTTCAAACTACATTACAAAGCTATAGTCATCAAAACAGTATGGTATTGGCATAAAAACAGACACACAGATGCATGGAACAGAATAGAGAGCCCAGAAATGAACCCACACATATATGGTCAATTAATTTATGATAAAGGAACCAAGAATACACAATGATGAAAGGACAGTCTCTTCAATAAATGTTGTTGGGAAAACTGGAGAGCCACATGCAAAAAAATGAAACTGGACCACCATCTTACCCATACACAAAAACAAACTCAAAATGGATTAAAGACTTGAATGTAAGACCTGAAACTATAAAACTCCTAGAAGAAAATGTAGGCAATAAGCTCTTAACCTTAGCCTTGGCGATGACTTTTTGAATGTGACTCCAAAAGCAAAGGTAAGAAAAGCAAAAATAAATAGATTAAACTACATCAATCTAAAAAGCTTCTTCACAGAAAAGGAAATAATCATCAAAATGAAAAGGCAACCTACTGAATGGGAGAAAATATTTGCAAATCATATATCTGATAAGGGGTTCGTATCCAAAAATATATAAAGAACACATTCGACTCAATAGCAAAAACAAAACAAAACAAAACAAACAAACAAACAAAAAACCCCGAAAAATCTAATTAAAAAATGGGCAGAAGATCTGAATTGACATTTTTCCGAAGAAGACATAGAGATGGCCAAAAGATACATGAAAAGATGCTCAACATCAATAATCACCAGGGAAATGCAAATCAAAATCGCAATGCGATATCAACACACATCTGTTAGAGTGGCTATTAGCAAATAGACAAGAAAGAACAAGTGTTGGTGAGGATGTGTAGAAAAGGGAACCCTTGTGCACTCTTGGTGGGGAATTAAATTGGTACAGACACTATGGAAAACATTATGTGTGTCTTAAAAATTAATAATAGAACTACCATATAATCCACCATTTCCACTTCCATTTCCACTTTGGTATTTATCCAAAGAAAATGAAAACGCTAACTTGAAAAGGTATATGTACCTTATTTACAATAGCCAAGGAATGGAAATGACCTAAGTATCTATTGATGGATGAATGAACAAAGAAAATATGATATATATACAATGGAATATTATTTAGCCATAAAATAATGAAATCTTGCCATTTGCAACAACATGGATGGATCTTGAGGACATTATGCTAAGTGAAACAAGTCAGACAGAGAAAGACAAATGCCATATGATCTCACTTACATGTGGAATCTAAAAAAGATAAATAAATGAATAATGGGCTCTTAGGTACAGAGAACAGATTGGTGGCTGCCAACTGCAGAGGGTGGGTGGACAAAATGGGTGAAAGGGGTGAAAAGGTTAAAACTTCCAGTTTAAGCCATGGAATGTAGTGTACAGCATGGTGATCATAGTTAATAATACTTTTTTGCATATTGAAAGTTGCTAAGAGAGTAGATCTTAAATGTTCTCATCACAAGAAAGGAAATTTTTAACTGTGTATGGTGACAGATGTTAACTAGACTTATTGTGGTGATTATTTTGCAATGTATACAAATGTTAATGTTAATTATACCTCAATTTTAAAAAAGAAATGAATTAAGAGGCAGAGAAATATAATTCATAAAAATATCAATCTTTTAAACACACACACACTAGAAATAAGAGGGATGATGGAATTAGAAGACCAGAACTTTAAAATAATTGATATAAATACACTAAAGGATATAAAGAAAAGGTAAATAGAATGAAGAGAAGTACAAGACATAGAAAAGAGCCAAATGGAATTTCTTGAGCTGAAAAATACAGCATCTGAAGCAAAATACACCCTGGATGGTCATAAGAAAAGATGAGATACATTAGAAGAAAAGGCCAGTGGACTTGAAGACATATCAATAAAAAACCATCCAAAATATACCAAGAATTCTTAAAACTCAACAATAAGAAAACATCAACTCAAATGAAAAGTGTACAAAGGAGGGGGCAGCAGAGGGTACAGCGGTTAAGTGCACACGCTCTGCTTCGGTGGTCCGGGGTTCGCAGGTTCGGATCCTGGGCGCACACTGACGCACCACTTGTCAAGCCATGCTGTGGCGGCGTTCCATATAAAGTGGAGGAAGATGGGCACGGATGTTAGCCCAGGGACAATCTTCCTCAGCAAAAAGAGGAGGATTGGCAATGGATGTTAGCTCAGGGCTGATCTTCCTCACACACACACAAAAAAGTGTACAAAGGAGCTAAACAGACTCCTTGCCAAAGACCATATACAAATGGAAAATAAACATGTGAGGAGTGGTTCAACAAAATATGTCCTTGGGGTACTACAAATTTAAGCAATGAGATACCGCGACACTCCTGTTAGGATGGCTAAAATTCAATACAAAGGCAACATTAATGCTGCCTAGGATGTGCGATAGCAGGAACTCGCATTCATTGTTGGTGGGAAAGCAAAATGCCACAGCCACTTTTGAAGGCAGTTTGGCAGTTGCTTGCAAAGCTAAACAAACTATTATGATACAGTCTAGAAATCATACTCCTAGATTTTGCCTAAATGAGTTACTTGTGTACACACAAGAATGTGCATATAAATGTTTATAGCTGCTTTATTCATGATTATCAAAACTTAAATGCGACAAATACGTCCTTCAACAGGTGAATCAATAGATAAACTCCGATACATACATACGATGGAATATAATTCAGTGATAAAAAGAAATGAGTTATCAGGCCACGAAAAGACATGGAGGAATCTTACATGCATATTCTAAATGAAAGAAGCCAATCTGAAAAGGATGGAAGTGTGAGGGGTCAAGAATGGGGGAGGGTAGGAACCTTGAGCAAGAGCTCCAGCCCAGGGTTGCCATGTCTCTTGCATCCACCAGGAGGTGCTGGTGCTCCCCAGTTCCTCACTTGTGAGCTCCTCTCTCCCTTTCCTCTTGCAGGTGTTCGTGTGTACTCCTTGGAGTAAAACCCTCCTCTCTCCTACACTCTCTTTGTCATAGATACAGGCTAGGCTAGGAAGGGCATGCACAGCCCCCAGAAAAGGGGATATTTGCATGGAGACCTCCTACTCTGAAAATCAGGGGGACATATAAGAAGGGTTAGTGGGCTCATGCCTGGCTGTGGGGCTTAGGAAGCAGATCCTGGGGGAATCTCTAACATGGCCTGGGCTCCACTCCTCCTCACCCTCCTAACTCACCACGTAGGTGGATGCCTGCAGGGATTTCTGGGAGGGCACCTGTTTTTCCCCTGGGATGATGACCTCTCCGTCTTCCCTTGGAAAGGGACCTAATTTGTTCTCACTCACCTCTGTGCTGCTCCCTCCTTGCAGAATCTTGGGCCGAGGTTGTGCTGATTCAGTCCTGCATTGTGCTGGGGTCTCTGGGGCAGAGGGTAACCATCTCCTGCACCCACATCAGTGGCAACAGTGGCAAAAGACATGTGCACTGGTACCAGAAATGCCCAGGCAGTGCCCCCACAATCATGATCTACAAAGATAACCAAAGACCTCCAGGGTTCCTGATTGCTTCTCTGGCTTCATGGAAAGCTCCTGCAATGCCACCCACCATCTCGAGACAGCCTGACGATGAGGCTGACTACTATTGTCAGTCTAGTTATGACAGCAGCTGCACGAGCAAAGTGTTCCAGACCCACTGGGAAGGGAGACGAAAACTCTCCAGAGCCTCCCCATCCTGGGTCTGCCCTCAACCTGTCCTCACCAGGAGGGTTATTCTTTCCTGTCTCCTTCTGGAATGTTCATTTTGAGATTGTATGTCTCTCTATTTTCTTTCCAAAATTCCAACCCCCCATGTCTTGATGGATGATTTCCTAATCCCTTTGTATTCATTTCACGGAAGTGATTTAGCTTATAACAGGGTTTCTGAACCTCAGCACTACTGAGAATGTGGCTGGATCATTCCTTGTGCTGTTCTGTATGTTGCAGGATGTTTAGAAACATTATTTGGGCTCTGCACATCAGATGTCAGTAGCACCCTACTCTCCAAGTCATGACACACAAAAACACCTCCAGACATTTCCAAATATCCCTTGGATGGGGGGTAAAATCACCCCAGTTTAAGAACCACTGGGTTAAAATATATTCTTAGCTATTAGGAAGCCTTTGAGTCCTGTTTCTGCCATACAGCTGGACAGAAGGTTAGATGTGTCATCTTTCTGTGCTTCTGGTTTCCCATCTTTTAGACAAAACAGTTACGCAGACTCAAATGAGGTCAGAGAACCTGTGATCCAATAACATGGAATCTCCTTTCAACCAGAGTGCAGAGTACAATTTTTGGCCAGGTTAAGCGTGTAATTAACATCTTAAATTTTTACACAATGCACATGAAAACATAAAAGATCCATCTTCATTTTTTCGCTTAGGGAGTATTTTTCAAGCATGGGATATAAAGATGAATAAAAACATGACAGAGTCACCTACAATTGGAGTTTGCATTGTACTTTTGGGATGAGACAACATACAGGATCAGCAGGTGGGCAGTGGAGGAAATTGTGAGGATAGAAGACAACCTTCAGGAGCAAATAAACTTCCAAGCACCTGTTAGTTGTTTGAATGTGTGCTCACCTTTCACTAAACTAAAAGCCTGTAAAATAGTCAATAGTCACATGATACTAAATACACAGCTCAAAATCCACCATGTGATGAATGACATTAGTATTCAACTTCTTAACCCAAGTCCCCCAAATGACCCTAGTGGGAAAACTCATGAAGGAAGAATGACAGGTTGGAAGTCTCTGAGTCCAAAGAAGACAGAGCTGTGTCCTGGAGACAGTGCATGAAGGAGACCCATAGATGATGGTCTGAGGATGGACATGCTGGTCTGGACTTTCTTCTACTCAAATGTGTCCTCCATGAAGCTCACGGCTCCATCACATAGGATGCCTTGTTCTTCCTTCACTTCCGCAATCAGTACAGCAATCCAATGAGCTAACCATTCGGGAGATCACAACACAATACAATTATGTGAGAGTAGTTGGAATCCATTGTTTTAGTGTACAAGAATTTTGAAGCAGTAAAAATGTATGTACATGCTGAAGCATAAACCTATCATATGATATGGTGTTTGGATTTGTTTTCACCTTCAGAGGGGTATTAATGAGGGATAAAGAAGAGTGGGAGATTAAATAATATGATTGCTATTGACGACAATTGAGGTTGGATGATGGGTGCAGGCAGTTCTTTGAACTATTCTCTATAGATTGTGTAACTTCAAAATTGTCCTCAATATATATTTTTTAAATTCTCTACTCCTATCTGTGATGATGCGTGTATGTTCTTCTGTTAAGAGACACTCAGAGTTGCCAAAATGTGTGTTTTCACCATGATCTCAAGTTTAAGTCCATTTATTCCCAACAGACAGAGGAGGAGTTGGCTTGGAGACCATGAAAGGGACAGGAATTCAGGGTTTTCAATTTACAGGAAAGTGAGAGAAGCTAGAGGTCTGAGAGCAAGGAGAGGGGCTGTGAGGTTGGTGTAGGGGGGCAGGGCCCAGACCATTAAGGCCCCTTAGGGGAGCTGAGGAGTTGGGGTTTCAAGAAAACAGCAGTGAGGATTCACTGAAGAATTTTAAGCAGTAGATTGATTCTCCTGAGCTGAATGAGAGAGATCCCTCTGAATGCCTTGAGGAGAGAGTGTCTGAGGGGAGCAAGGGATCCTGGTCATAGGTCACTTACTGAAAGGCTCAGTGAGTCTAGATGTTTGGGGACCATGTGCACAGTTAAAGCAGAGCTGGATACTGGGACAGTGAGGAAGTGATGGTTTCTGGATTCAACTGTCCAGATATTCACCTCATCTGCAAAAACTTTAAAATCTCACATTTATTTTGCTAGTAAACTGAGACAACTGAGTGAGAAAATACAGGTAGGAAAAATTTTGCTTAAAATATAACAAATTTTATGACACCTAAGACAAATCCTGACAAGAAATATATGACTCAGATAAACAGAAAATTATAAACTTAAGAATACACAGCTCAATTCATAGAAGAAAGAAGTGTGTTACACATTCACTGGTAAAGGTGAAGCCTACCAAAACCATTATTTTTTACCAATCACTAAATCAATCTAATCTCTATAAAAACTTTAAATGCATCACACAGCTTTTGAAACGTTTGTTGAACTGTCCTCTTGAATATGCCACTGATTCTATTTCTGGAAAATTCCCATTCTGTGCCATTTCCCTGAACAGCCCCTACATGCCCTTCAAACCAATTCAACTGTCCCCTCGTCTGAGGCATGTGACCTGAGGCACATCTGGGTCATTAGCTTTTTCTGGAATGTACTTTAAATATATGTACATGTTTGCACATCCTATTGACCAGGACTCCTTCTCGGAGTGAGAAACTACAGTAATCAAGCACAGTGTATCAGCATCACAGTATCTAGGAATCAGATCATGGGTACGTGAGTAGACACACTGACCTAGTGAGCTGCAGACCAGCTGAGCGCACAGGCTGAGGAAAAGGCCAATTATTACCATTTGATTGGGCACAACAGTGCTTCTCACAGTGAGACAGGTAGATGGGGAATTGCGACACAAATCTCAACCTGCTCAGGTGCTTGGAATAAACTGTTGGCAATTTTAAAGTAACTTGTATATACACTAAATTTTCCTGAAAGTAGCTTCTGTTCCACATCGGCTGTGTTCCCAATTTTCCAATCAATGTTTTTGAAGCCTCAGAAAAACCAGAAGCAAAAGCAAAACCAAATCAATTAAAACAAAAACTCATGATGACACTGAATCTTTGCCTGGTGACCCATATGTTATAAAGTCAGATCCTTTGTAGCTGAGCTTTTTGCCTTGAGAGCTGTGAAATCAGCCTTTCCTAGATTTCTTCTTGATTGGGACCCAGGGACCATCCCAGCAGGTGGACAGTCCTCCACAGCTGGGCTCTGCACTGTGAGGGGTCAGAGGAGAGCCCTTCCCTTCCCTCCCAGGCTCCTGTGCTCAGATCTGGCTGGGGCTCTCTATGTTCAGGGACAAGACACTAAGATGTGAGATGCTGTTTTTAGGACATAGGCCTGGGGGAGATTCCAGGCCACACAGCTGGCCTGGATCCCTCGCTGGGTACCTGGACCTTCAGTTGTAATCCCGGGGGAAGGAGAATAAAATTCTGAGCCTCATTCATGGAAGTTGGGTGAAGTAGGTCTCATGGCTATCACTTTCCTACAACTGATCCCACTCAGGACCCATGGGAATCCCCATGGGTGTGTGTTCCTGAGCCTACAAGTACAGATTTGAGTTTTTCTCTCCTCTCCTATCTCAGTGGACCTTTTTTCAATTAGATGAGGTGTAAGAGATGGTCAGTGGAATATGAGGGAGCAGAAAACTCCCCAATATGTGCTTGAAGTACATCCATCCCATGAAGCTCCTTAGAAGGACCCAAACCATCTTCTGTAAGAGAATCAGCAGAAACATTGTAGGTTACCATAGAAACCACTACCAAGAATTCCCAGGCACAGTAGTTAAGTTTGTGACCTAGGACAGCAGTGATGTATCTTCAAGGGTTCTGGACCATTCTCCAGATCTGGGTCTGTCAATATAACCTCCTTGACCACTGCAGGGCACCAGCCTGAGGATGAGACTGATTATCACTGTCAAACAGCTGAACACAGCCCCAATGCCACTCCCAGTCCACGGGAAGTGAGATAAGGGTCTGCCCTCCATTCCCCAGTCTGACCCATCACTCTTCTGTCCCTGCCTATGGCCAACACCAGCCCAGGTTTTGGGTTCTGCTGTCGCTTGTGCTACTAAAACCAGAGGGACTGATGTTTTTGAGTCAGTCAAATTTTATGAATTCAATAAAAATAAACCATTTTATTACTTGTTTTCCAATGCCAAAAAAAAATTACTTTGTCACCAAAAGCTCTAATAGCACCTCCCCAACTCATACTGGCTGGGATGACACAGAAAAGAGAAGCCCAGCCTGTGTGACCCAGGAGGCTCACATGCCTTTATGTCCAGTTTCCTATACATTACATAAGTTTGGCCCAGGCTTTTGTGATCATTCCCTGAGCTCTGAAACCTTCACAAAGCACCGTTTCTTTCCTTCTCCTCAGATTACATCCTCAAGGAACTCCCGGATTCCCAGTTTCAAGAGAGAATTCCTTTCCATTAAGGACTTGGCTCTCAGACCCATCACCTGCTCACTTTCCCCAGTTTAATCCCACAAATCTTGTTTTGCAGCTCTAGTTTTTTGTATGTTTCTTTATTTTTTGGAGGAGGAAGTTTGAAATCCTCTCAGTTCCTTGGGATCTAGAGCCTACGACCTCAACCCTAATTCTCACAGAGAACCCTTATATTACAGGAAAATTTGCAGAGAGCTCTGTCCTTTCTTCAATGTCAGCATATGGGGCAGATACCAAATAAACTTGATCAGCGCCCAAAGTGGGTTGGATAATGGATGTGGATGCCACTAAGTCAAGGAGGGGAGGAAGAATCTCAAAAAAAAAAAAAAAAAAAAAAGAGATATGTTCTTAATAATGAATTACTTATCAATACTCAGACTGAAGACAGCAATAAAGCTAGCCTAAAAAATGAAAAAAAGTATATCATATATTCAAAAGAAGAAGGAATGAATCTCCAGAATTGCAATTAATGGCAAATGAAAGCCCAGAGTGGTAAGCAGAAGGGAGGACACCTTTTCTTTGTATTCTAGTGGCCAGGAGAGACATCAAATGCCAGTACTTATGCAATGGGGGTGAGGCTCTAACAGGAGCCCCTCACAAGAACAACGTAAGTCAGCCTGTCAGTGTATCCCATATAGAGTTTCCCTCAGTATGAACCAACAGGGTTCACCGTAGGATTTTAGACCTTGAAATTGTTTTAAGGTGGTCCTACACTAGTAATGACCCTAGGCACGTTGCAGAAGCAAACCAAATGTTAGGTAATCCTGAAATATCTGGTAACGTAAGGCCTGTGCAATACATTTTGTATTTAGCAACCTGGAGGTCATTAGTTATCTAGAGACAATTAATGTCTCAGACCTAAATCCCAAGGAGGGACCCACTTGTTCTATGATTCTGGGTAGTATCATCACAAAGATCCATAGGCAAAATCAGGATGCCCTCCAGAAGTGCTGAGTGGTATTAGAGGGGCTGGTGGATGCTGGATCTGAGACCAACAGGGGAGCTGTAGGACTGGTCCTGAGAGGGCAGGGTTCTGGGCCAGACAGGCATAGAAAATGTTCTACTGGCTGTTGCATACTTGGGAAAACAGTGTCTTCACTGAAGTGTGTTTTTTCAGTATGCTTTTTTGTTTGTTTGTCCAAAAACTAAGTTCTCATATCCACTAGAGGGAACACGGTCTACAGTATGTAGCCCCATCTTCTCAATTTATGCTCCCAAAGTCTGTTCTTGATAGCAACACATTAGCTGATTGTCTCACATTCATCAGACATTCCTCAAAGTGAGGGGCAGGCTGCCATGGGACAGAGTCGATGACAGCTTAGTGCAAAACCAAGAACAAACAGAGTCCACCTGTACTTGACTCAGGATAGCCAACTATTCAGGGGTACATCCATCACACCATTTACAGAACTCCCAATACATGCTATACTTGGATGGGGGATAGGAGCCATTAGAGGATTTGACAAGGAAGATACAAAATCTGATTAAGTTTATGAAGTCCAGCTGCTGCACCGAAGATGAAGGAGAAGGTGAGAGTGAAAGGGACCTGTTGAGTGTTGTAGATTTGGTACAAAGAACAGACTATCATCGTAACTGAGGGGTGGAGCAGATAAGGTGGAGAAGGATAGTAAGATTCTGCATGTTTTTTTGAGGTAAGAGGTAAAGAATGGGATGTGGGAAAGAGGTTTGGAGGCTGGTTCTCGGGAACTGCATGGGATGTGAGTGAGCTGTACCTCATGGACAGCGGTGTGGGGTTGAGGTCCTGAGCTCATCTTTGTGATGGAAATATCGAAAACAGTCTCCCTGCCTTGTTCAGTCGTGACACAGAGAAGTTTCCTCTCTAGTTGTCAAGAAAAGAATTTCCATAGTCTTCGCTCCTTCTTCTCTGAGATTTATTTGAAATGGACATTATCTATGATCCCCCATGTCCCCAGAATGGTTTTTCACATGGATCAAAAATGCTCCTGCAGTCCCACACATCACATTCACACAACAAACCTTTTAGAATGAGAGATACTTGTCTCCCCTGACCTGTTGTTCAGGAATGCCAGCCTTCATGAGGACTGGGCCAGATCACTCACACCATTTGCCCTGACACCATCATGGTAACCAGGGAGGAGATTTTCTGATTGGTTTGGAAAACAAAAGGTCTCTTGCTGGAGCTGGAGCTGGGATCAGTCACATTCAAATCACGTGGCCGTGAGATTTGGGGTCCAGAGAGGACGATCTGCCTTTCACCCTCATCGCTAGCTCATATTGAGTCTTGTACTGTTGATGCTGGGAGCTGGGCAGGGGACATGGACCAGGTGGTCCGTACCTCATTAAGCATCACTTCTGGCTCTCTGATATTTCTGAAGATCTGCAAAAGATCAATCTTAAGTAAAATCACACTCCTTTCATCAGTGAGGCTACAATCTGGAATTCAGTAGTCTCAAGAGAGGTAGAAAGCAGTAAAAATTCCTGAGGACACCCTCTTCCCAGAGGGAGTGAGAAGGGTGATTACATTTCAAGAAACCACACTAGTGGCCACTGCCCATCATCACCTGGGCTCCTCTCCTCCACTTGCCTCACCCTTCAGGTAAGGGCCAGTCCCAGAGGCCCAGCTCATAAATCTCTGGACACACACTCCATACTGGGCCCCTTTTGCTCCCATCCCTAAACAACTGCTCCCCCAGGTCACTCAGGCTCATTGCTGAGATTTTCCACCTCATGGGGTCCTGGTCATAGTTGTTGCTATCCCTGTCACCTTCCTCTTCTGTGTCCCGGGAGCTTGGTTCAGAATGAATCTGACTCAAACAGGTAAACTCCTGGGGTTGGCCCCGTGGCTTAGTGGTTAAGCACGTGCGCTCCACTACTGGTGGCCTGGGTTCGGATCCCAGGCGCGCACCGACGCATCGCTTGTCCAGCCATGCTGAGGCGGCATCCCACATACAGCAACTAGAAGGATGTGCAACTATGACATACAACTATCTACTGGGGCTTTGGGGAGAAAAAAGGGGAAAAAAAAAGGAGGATTGGCAATAGATTTTAGCTCAGGGCCGGTCTTCCTCAGCAAAAAGAGAAGGATTGGCATGGATGTTAGCTCAGGGCTGATCTTCCTAGCAAAAACAAAAAAACAAAATAAAACAAAAAACAGATAAACTCTTGAATCTCATAAGAATATAGAATTAACAAGTGTAAAATATTTTATTCAACTTATATGTTAATGAAGAGACTGTTAAACTAGTTACTTTGGGTCAAAAAACATACTAAAAAACCCAGTATTTAGTGTCCACAAGGAAGGGCATTTGAAGCAATTTTTTTGTGAGTGTTGTAGGAATACTGATTAATTTCTTCAGGGTAGTAAAACCATACACTTTGTATTTATATTCTCCTTTGATAGAAATCTACAAATTCGTATGAGTCCATTTTTATGAAATGTTTAGAGAAGGACAGTGGGAATTTGTTCTCCATCTACTCTTCCCTTCCACTCTTTCCTAAGCTGGAATCTGTTCTCCCTCCATCAACTTTTTCACCCACTCTTCACACCTCACCTCTGACATACAGCTTCTACCCGTCTTCCCTTCCCTACAGTGATTTCTGTAGATCAAGATTAACCAGTAAGAAAGCCCCTTCACCTGACAAACCAAAGGATATCTTTCTTGATTTCTAAGGAACTGCATCTTTCAAGATATTTCTTTTCCTAAATCCTAATCCCTTGATTCCTGATAGCCCTTCTCCTGGATATTGTTGTTCATCTCTGTTTCACTCCATCTTTATCTTCCCTATAGACTTCTCCTTCACTTGAACCCAAGGAATATCCATGTCATGCCCATGTTTCCTCAGCTATCAAGTTTTCTCTTGTTCCTTCCTCCATTATGACCCCACCAAACTTCAGCCCCTCTCAGACCCTTGAGTGAAGCAGTGTCCTCTCTGGTCTCTCTGGCTCCAATGGAGAAGGTAAAGAAGGGAGGGCCCACGTATGACCCCTTATGTTTTCTATCATGGTCAGTGCCCAGAGGCAGGAATGAGAATGTCTAGTTCAGCATGGCACATCCACTTCCCATTACCACTCCCAACAAAATGCAGTCGTGCAATAAATATTTGCAAATGCAGACACGCCTCTCCCTGCACTGGCCATATTGTGCTGTGTTCAGGATGGGGCCTGAACTAGGGGAGTGTCAGCTGTGGACCTGCTCGCCTCTCTGCCCTCAGCCTGAGAGCTGAGAAGCACCACTTGGGAGACCACACCTGGGCAGAGGGAACCACAGCCAACCTCATTCTGCATGTGAGAGACTGCTCTACTTGGATAAATCCCTGTTCCATCAAGTGGGAGGAAAAAGGAAAACAACACTCAATGAACATTTCTGCATCAGCTAAGAGGATCAATACTGAGAAGACATATGTTATGACATTAATAAAACATATATTCTGTGGCTGGCCGGGTAGCGTAGTGGTTAAATTTGTGCAATCTGCTTCCAGGGCCCTGGGTTCACTGGTTGGGATCCTGGGCGTGGACCTATGCACTGCTCATCAAGCCATGCTGAGGTGGTGACCCACATAGATCAACTAGAAGGATGTACAGCTATGACATCCAACAATCTACTGGGGCTTTGGGGAGAAAAAAAAGGAAAAAAGGAGGAAGATTGGCAACAGATGTTAGGTTAGGGCCAATCTTCCTCAAAAAAATAAATAAATAACTAAAAAATAAAACATATATTCTTCATGATAATGAACAAATTTTCATATAATGCCTGCTGAATGTTTTAAATATACTAAATCTTCAAAACCAGCTATTTAAAAAATTAACATGGTTTACAAAGAAAAAGAATATTTTAAATAATCGCTTCCAGGCAATGCAAAATTAAAATATAACATAAGTTTTCTTTCAGATAAACATATTGGCTGATTTTATTTAAATGAATACATTAAATATCACTAATCCATTTTTTAAAAATTTGGTGCATTTGTCATCTCATAGGAACATGACATTGTGACACACTCATCAACAGAGATGTCAAACTGGCAATCATGCTGTTCTTTGCAACCCACATATGACTCTCCAAATTAAATTGCGGCAAGAATCTGTATATTTTCATAATTTTCCAATCATATGCATATTTTTTGGTTTTGCTATATGAAGCATATGTTTTGAAAAATAAATGATGTATATTGGGTGCCCTTTCACCAAAAGTTTATTAATTTTTCTTTCATTTTTAAACAGCTCCCTGGGACCAGGCACGAGTCAAAGCATGTTAAAGTTTTAACCATTTTATCCTCAAACGTTCAGCATGTGTCCCATTTTTGCTCTTAAGTAAAATGCTACAAAGAACATAATTTGATGATGTTCTTACCTGCAGAGTAGAATACCAGGAGTGGTTGCTCAAAGTCTACAGATGATCACTGTTTCAATTATATGGAAATGTTGACGAAAGATAAAGATTTACACAACATAACGCTCTAGGAATGCACATGAGAACTTCCTCCCCATGACCTCCTCATGCCTAGAGAGAAGAGCTCCCTTCCTCCTCAGTGCTGTGGGGGAGCCACATGGAAGGAGAGTTCTGGCCACCAGGGAGGATTCACATATGAGGAAAGAACACTGTATCCTGCACAGGAGACCTGTCTCCATGTGGGCTGGTCACTGCTCTGGATTTGATGCTAATCGATAAGGAATTCGTATAAGAGTCATCATCTAAGTCCTGACAACTGAACAGCCATGGACATGCTCGCTCCTGAGGAGTCTGAGTAGAGCATAAAGACTGCAATGGGGAAGCCACATAATGGGTCAGCTGTCCTGGCCCTAAGGCAGGGAGACAGTGAACAAAGCAATGTGGGGGTAAGAACTGTCTCTGATAGGCTCTGGTCGCCATGTCACACAATGGTGTATCTGGGCCTGGGCAACAGGGGGTGATCTGAGCTGGTTGCTGAGGGGTCTGGGAGTGATCAGGGCTGGTACCAACCAGCTGGCGTGGCCTGGTGCCATCAACCGAGGGATCACAGCTGTGACCTCCCCTACCGCTTGGGTCCCAAACAGCCCCTCCCTTCACACCACCCTGGACATCTTCAGTCAGAGGGGACTAACTTAGGGCCCAGAGAGGGATCAGAAAGCTGCTGGGGATCTCATTTTGCATGAATGGACCCTCCCTCTCTTAGAGTGTTAAGAGGGGATGGGAGACATTTGGGGGAAGCTCTGCTTCAGCTGTGGGGCCACAGAAGGCAGGATTGGTGACGATCTCCACCATGGCCTGGGTTCCTCTCCTCTTCACCCTTATTGCTCACTGCACAGGTGAATAGATATGAGGAAAGGGGAGAGGACCCTGGGAAGATGGGTACTTCCTCCTATTGTCTCTAGACCCCAGAATCACCATCTCTGTGTTTCTCCCACTTCCAGGATCCTGGGCCCAGTCTGTGCTGACTCAGCTGCCCTCAGTGTCTGGTGCCCTGGGCCAGAAGGTCACCGTCTCCTGCACTGGAAGCAGCTCCAACATTGGGGGTGGCAATTATGTGTCCTGGTACCAACAGTTCCCAGGAACAGCCTCCAAACTCTTCATCTATTGTAATAGCCAACGTGCCTCTGGAGTCCCTGATTGATTCTCTGGCTCAAAGTCTGGCAACTCAGGCTCCCTGACCATCACTGGGCACCAGGCTGATGATGAGGCTGACTATTACTGCTCAGCATTGGACAACAGCCTGAGTGCTCACCAGTGCTCCAGGCCTGTGGGGAAGTGAGACAAAACCCTGCTGTTTCCGCAGCGATGTGGCTTCCCTGTGCAGGCCCCTCTTGTTGACCAAGCCAGCTGCTTCCTTTGTTTATTTGGCCAAAAATGGGTGAGAGACTCAATCCAGCAAACTTTTGCTAGAGAACGTGTCCTCGTCCTCTCAAATTCTTTCCCCACTGCAAGTCCTTGGTTTCAACACATTGTCAGATGTTCTCAAATTGAGCAGAAATTTCTGAATGCTGGGGTAGGCTGTGCTGGGACAGGGTCCATGAGGGGTGTGTTAGTCTGTTAAGACTGTTGTAACGTAATACCACAGACTGGATGGCTTAACCAACAGAAATGTATTTCCTCACAGTTCTGCAGGCTGGAAGGCCAAGGTCAAGTTGATGGCAGGTTTGGTTTCTCCTGATGTCCCTCTCCTTGGCTGCAGATGGCTGCATCCTCACTGTGTCCTCAAATGGCCTTTTTTCTGTGTGCTCAGCCCTGGTTTCTCTTCCTTTTATAAAGACACCAGCCCTACTTGATTAGAACACTGCCCTGTGACTTCATTTACTTAATTACCTCCTTCAATGTCTTATCCCCAAAGAGAGTCACATCAGAGTTTAGGGTTTCAACATAGGATTTTGAGGGACACAGTTTGGTGCATATCAAGGGGTCAGCACAGACCAGGGACACAGTGTCCAGCTGTGTCTGACTCAGGATAGAGGACTGTCCAGATGATGTGCATCCACACCATTTACTGAACACCTACTATGTGTCAGACTTGGGTCTAGGGGCTTTGGATACAGCGTGGACAAGACAAGAAGAGGCCTCATGATCAGACAGCTGACACTGTCTGGGGGAAGAAAGAGGACAAACAAGCAAAACATATTGTAAGAGAAAGATGTCCTGGGAGAGTGTGGAGAGGTGAGGTTGGTGGGGTGGAGATAGGAGCATTAGAGGGGCTGACAGGGAATGATCAGAATCTGATTTAATTTTATGAAGTCCAGGTGCTGCATGGACGATGAAATAGGAGGAAGTCAGAGAAAGGGCAGGGACCAGGTAGGGGTTGTGGATGATACTCATGTTAGACTAGGAGTCCTGGACAAGGGGTGGAGCAGGTGAGATGGAGAAGAAAGATCAGATTCCTCATATCTTAGAATATGGGGACTGAAGAATGGGATTGGAAAAGAGAGAAACCGACGCTGTGCTCTTGGGGACAATCTGGAGTGTGTGTGAGTCAATCAAGTGAGACAATACGAGGACCCCATCTAGTTGAGACAGGATTATTTAAACTAAACATTTTCAGGAGATATGATCAGCTCCTGACAAATGGAACTGTTAATCAGGAGTTCTAGGAATTTGTGTCTCCAGGTTACTCTTATCGCACATTTGATGAAAACTTTTATCTGCATCTGTTAAATTTCACCATGTTGTTAGAGGAACAGAACATGGAGGATGAACTCAGTCCCCTCATTCTCAATACTGTCCCATGTTAGAAACGCTACACTTTGGAAAAGCACAAAAACCACAATTTCCACCAGATTACTTAATTTGAACCTAAGAGGGTGGGATTCTATAATTGGTTTGTGTTAAGTGTTTCCAGAATTTCTATTTATGCAACATGAATAGATAACACCTACTTGTACATATCTCTCATTTTTTGATGGAAAAAATGAGCGAACAGGACTGGACAGGCCAAGGAGGCAGAGATTGTCTCCAGATTGGACCTCAGGTCTCAGCAGGGCAGGGTCGAGGCAGATGGGTCTTCTCCTGTGGGGACGGGGAAATCTGCGCTGGGAAGCAGGTGTGAAGTGGAGTCATTATGTCCCAGGACAAACAGAGTCTAGCAGGAGAAATAAAGAAAACTCTACTAGAAATCAAAATGTGACAGAATGCACCTAAAGAAAGACAGCCCCACACTGCAGTGATGAGGAGGAAGGAAGGACTTATGCAATGCTTTACATTACAATAAAAAGAAAATATTGAAATTATTTTTGTAATATATGTATTTCATGGCATCACTAGGTTATTAAGTTCATTCAGAAAATACAACTTTCCACAAGTTCAGTTGGTCCCTTCGTTTGTTAAACACATATGAGCAAAAGTAAATAGAAAGCTGCATTGAGCCAGGCAGAGGGATCCTCCTTCGTGCAGGAGAGAACCTCATCCTGCAGGGACTCACAGCCTGGGTGCTTAATATCTTTGATCTGGAAAATTCTCTGAGAGGAAGGAGGAATACAGGGGCACTTGTTCCTGCTTTAGAACCAGTAAGTGAGAGTGGGCTACAAAGTTTGGGCTGTGATATCAGGCAGCTGAATGGCCACATTTCAGAAGAAACAACTACAAGCAGGGCTGATGCGTGTTGCCTGATTCTCTGTGATTCTTTCTCACTCCTCCAGGGTCCCCTGAGTCTCCAGGGTGATTTCCCATGTAAACCAAAATTGCCCCTGCCATCTCAGGTATCACATCCATACAACAAACCTTCAGAATGAGGGAGACTTGCCCTCCCTGGTCCATTGATCAGGAGCTCCACCTTTCACAAGGACTGGACCAGATCATTCACACCATCTCCCCTGACTCTATCATGGTGAGCAGGGAGGGGATAGTCTGATTGCTTTGGCCAGCACAGGGCCTGTCCAGCTGAAATCGGAGTCCTTCATAGGCTAACCACATGGCTGGGAGATTATGGGTCCATTGGAAAAGAAAACGATGCAAGTTTCACCAAATAGGTCCCCACTCTTACATCACTTTTCCCTCTACCCTCATCATTAGTTCAGGTTGGGACATGTACTGTAGACACTGGGATCTGGGCAGGGTATATGGGCCAGGCTGTTCCCATCTTGTAAAGCTGCAGTTCGGCTCCCTCACCATTCTGATATTCCAGCAAGAGATCAATTCCAGGCCAAGAAACACTAACACTCATCCACGAGGTATTGATTTGATATTCGGGTAGTCTCAAGAGAAGTTGAAAGCAGAAAAAAAGTACTTCTCATTGATTGACTCCTCTTCCTAGAGGTAGTAAGAAGGAAAAGATGGTTCAGGAAACCTCAATGGTGACCACTACCACTACTTACCTGGGCACCTTTCTACCTGTCACTCTCTTAGGTGAGGACCAGACTCAGGGGCCAGCACAAGTACATCTACCTCTGTCCACACACTCCACATGGGGGCTCCTGCTGCTCCCAAACCATAGCAACTGCTCCCTAGGTCAACTTTGTGTCATTGCTGAGTCTCCTCTTCACACTGTCCTGGTCACAGAGAGTGAGATCAGAATCAGCCTGACTCTGACTTTACTGTGACTCTGCGCCTCCAGGACACAGAGCCAACTTGTAAGAGCCCTAATCCAAGTCCCTTGGTTTTCCCCCACCTTGGACTTTCCTAGTCAGTGTCCTTCTGGAATGTTCTGTCTCTGTCCAATAATGTCATCTCATGTCCTCAGGCCAAGGGTCATTTCTTTTCCCAGATTCTATTCTCTTATGTTCTTATCCCCTTTCTACCAACCTGCTAATAACTTCCAACAATCATCTTCAGCCCAGTGTAACAAAAATGTGTGTGTGGGGTGGATTTATAGAAAAATATAAGGTCAGAAAAAAGTCTTAGTAGCTCCTGGGAATCACTTCACAACTCAAGAAAAGTAATTCCTGAGCTTAAAATTTTCATTCCACAGTTACCACAGTGTAAATAGATTAGGGAGAAGAATCGCCTTGGACATTTCAATAAATAACTTCCCAAAGCGTTAGAAAATAATTTTCAAAAAGTTAAATATAGGACTCTCATACACATAGAGTATGAAAGTGCGTCAAAAATTTTATTCAACTCATATTTCACTGAGGAGACTAGGAAGATGGTAAAAAAAATTTAAATAATATTTTTTAAATATAGTAATTTTATCCCAGCAAGGTAGGGCCAAAGAACAAAATTTCTGTGTTGGAGATAAACTGGTTAATGTTTTAAAGGGTAATAAATCCATAAGCTTTGGATTTTTCTTCTCCTGTGACAAAAATCTACAAATTAACATTATTCCATTTATATGAAACATACAGAAAAGGACATCTAGATTTGGATTCCTCCATCTTACACTTCCCATCTGATCTTTCCTAAAGGGGAGCCTGTTCTCCCTCTGTCAACTTTCTCACCCACTCTCCATTTCTCACCCAGCTGACTTACGGCCTCTCCCTGTCTTCCTTTCCAGCAGCCTCAGTAGATTACGCTCAACCAGTGACCAAGCCCCTTCATATGACAAGCCAAAGCACATCTCTGGGATTCCTAATGCACTTGCCCTGCCAGGGTCTCCTTCTTCCTGAATTCTAATCCCACTGTTCCTGGTAGTCCACTGCTCCTGGATCACGTTATTTATCTTTATCTTCTTCTGTTTATATCACTTCACGGACTTCTCTACATCTTCACCTAAACCAAGAACTTTCAAGTCATGCCTATGTCAACTCAACTCTTGTGTTGTCTCTGATTCCCTGCTCCCCTATGATCCCACCAACCTTCATCCCCTCACAGACCTATGAGTGCAGCAGTGGCCTCTCTGGTCTCCCTGCCTTCAATGGTGAAGGTGAGGAAGGGATGCCCCCTGTATACTTCCCACTTATATGTTTCTTCTTCAGAGTCAGCTCCGTGAGGCAGGGATGAAGCTGTCTTGCTCAGCCTGGCATTCCACTGCCAACCATCATACCCAACATCAGGTAAATGTTGAGTAAATATTTACCATTGAATACATGCCCTTCACCGTACAGGACAAATGATACTGGGTCAGGGTGGGGCTTGAAGTGGGAGAGAGTCAGCTGTGCTCATGCTCCTCTCTCTACCCTAAGCCTGAGAGCTCAGCGGGCTCCCACCAGGGAGAGATCATCTGTAGGAAGAGGGTACATGGTCAGCCACATCCTGTGTGTTAAAAGCAATGCAGACTTGGAAAATCCCTGTTTACTAAATTGGGAGAAAAAGGAAAATAAAATTCACAATGAACATCTCTGCATCGTTAGAAAGGAAGCAGTACTGGGAAAATTCAGGGTGCAATTATGTTCTTAAAGATTAATTTCTACTTGATCATGAATAAAATTTGATAAAATGCCTGTTGTGTGATTTAAGTAAAAATTATTTAAAAAAAGAACAACACTTACAAAAAGTAATACTTTAAGAGACAGTACCCTATAAATGCAAAATTAAAATACAGCATACGTTTTCTTTCAGTTAAATTCATGGAATAATTTTTGTTTTAGTAGTGACCTTAGATTTTCACTCATACATTTAAACATTTTGGTGCATTTAAAATCTTAAAGTAATGCAAACCCCTTGTAACACATTCACACAAACAGCGAGCCAAAGTGACAATCAGGATGTTCTCTCGGCCGCTAACAACTCCCCAAACTAAAGTCAGTTAAGAGTCTGGTGCATATAATTTCAGAATTTTTCAAGTTGTACAAATCTTTTTTTCTTTTTGTTAATGTTAATATCTGTATCTTGTTCTTATTTTATTTTAGTAAATAGATTCATATTTTTCTGTTTTTGTTTGTTTTTGTTTTGTTTTTGGCTAAAGATGATATTTGTGGCAAAATCATGTATAGTGGATATTTTTCCAGAACAAAGTATATACATTTCTCTCATTTTTGAGTAGCTCCCACAGCACTCATTCTTGAGTATCGACTGTATTTTTTCAAACCCTCTATTTGGAATGGTTGATTCTAACAGCTACCACTAGTCAGGCTCACCTGGGACCAGGAACTGTTCAAAACCACTCGGAGTTTTAAGTAAAATGCTTCAAAGAATGTCATTTGTCATGGTTCTTTGCAGAAAAGCCATGGACACTTTTCCAGATCTTTCCTTAGAAAGTGGACCCTCACAGCCTTTCCTCTCTCTCGACCTTTCCCTTGTTCTCTTAGTTCCTAAGGAGCCTCAAGTCTCCCGACTCTCTTTCCAACCACAAGAGTCCCTTCTCCTTCTCCTCCTCTCTGGGCTTCTCCTCATTTCCCAGTGAACCACCAAGTATTTTCCTTTATTCTCCCAAACTCTCACCACTGTGTGTCCTCTGTGCACATCTGGTGAGGAATCAGGTAGGAAGAGAGGAACCCGGATTCCTGAACCTCCTGGGGAGTGACTTCATGGCTGAACTGTCCCTGTTCTGGGCTAATGCACATTTTCTTTCATGTACGATTTGTATATGAGGCCTCCCCTTCCCCTGAGGACTCTTTATAAAGGGGGATGAATTCTGTCTCTGATTCCTGCTGAAGCGGCCCAAATAGAAAACTACAGACTGAAATGAGGTAGGAGATGCCACCTGAGGAAGGGCCTCACTCTGGCCTTGGGCAGGGAATGGGCAATAATCAAGGCCATGGAAGAGCATCTGTCTGGGTCACCTGTCCTCTGGTCACAGGCATGATGAACCTGGGCCTCAGGAGTAGGGGGCACTGTGGGCCTGCTGCTGAGGGATCTGTGGGGGCTTTCAGCTGGGAAAACAGACGTCTGTCCCCTGGTCTATGCTAACTGTTCACTGGGCCCAGGAGCTAGGTCATCTCAGAGCTCCTGGGGATTTTCAGTCCAGATCCAACCCACGTCCACCCCTCCCAGAAATGACACCTTGACACTTCAGGAGGGTATGCAGGGACAAAGGAGGGGTTAGGTTGGCCAGTGGAAGAGGAGCAAATTTGCATGGAGGACCATTTTCTCTGGGGTCACAGGGGGATCCAGAGACCTGCAGTATGTCTGTCTCAGCAGAGCTCTGGGCTGTCTGTACCATGGCCTGGACTCCACTCTTCCTCCTCACCCTCTTTGTTTGCTGCTCAGGTCAGGATGGTCCTCAGCATCCTGATTCCCCAGATCACTGAAACTATCTCCAAATCACATGCAGCAAATGTCCTTCCCTCTTGTCCTTCCTCTAGGACATACAGGCTTCTGTGTTTCCAGGGTCCCTTTCCCAGCCTGCGCTAACTGATTTGCCTTCTGCGTCAGCCTCCCTGGGAGCCTTGGCCAAGCTCATCTGCATCTAGAACAGTGAGCACAGCACCTACAGCACTGCATTGTATCAGCAGCAGCTAGGGAAGGCCCTTCAGTTTGTGATGTGGCTTAAGAGTGACAGAAGCCACAGCAAGGGGGATGTGTTCCCTGATTGCTTCTCAGGCTCCAGCTCTATGGTTGACCGCTACTTAACCATCTCCAATATCCAGTCTGAGGATGATGCTGTGTGTATCTGTGGAGTATCTCACAACATTGGAGTGTCATTTGGGTAAAGCTAAGTGACCCAGATGAATGGGGAAGTGGGGCAACACTGTTTTTCTACCTGCTACGAAGGCTATCATCACATGGATCCCAGAAAGAGTGTCTAGTGTCCTGAACCATCAAAAAAGTCAGATGTTTTCTTCTTATTTATTAAGAGAAGAGCCAGACCTATAGCTACTCCTAATTTGAGCTCCCTGGGCAGTAGGTGACTAGCCTAAGCTTCCATAGAGTGCACCCAATAATGATGATAATGTAAAAAGCAAACCTGGTGCCCCCTGCTCATCTTGCACAATTCATTACCTAGGAGCAGAGGGATATTCTCCTCTCCAGATTGAAACACTAGGACTACGCCCCTCAGTCTTGCCTCATTGAAGTTCATTTGAATGACCACCCTGAGAAGGTAACTTACTTACCTTCTAGACTAAAGATTTTAGAATTCCTACATAAAAATAGAAAGCACATGCTAATTTAAGTGGCAGAGAGAGACAGAGAAACATATGGGGCATTGAGAATCGCGGGAGTAAAAGCTTTTGACTCTTTCTGAAATCATAAGAGAATTTATCTCAGATGCTCAGTACCTGGGTTTTGGGAGTGAGAGAGAAGGAGGAAAGACTGACCACACTACAGTGAAGATGACAATAGATTTGCAAATCTAGATGAATGAGGAAGGAATGAGAAGGATCTATTAAGGGCACACTGACACATCTGAGACTGGAAGTCAGAATTTTGTAACCTATTCAAAAGCATGCATTTCACCCATAGAGTCCTCCAGTGCAGGCAGAGCTCCTTTCCTTATCTCTCTCATTCAATGTTCTATTCAGTGCTCATTGGGACCCACAGGGTGTGACTTCCTACTGTCCCTGGGTGCCTGGGGCCAGATGGTGCCCAGAAGGGCCTGAGACAGCTTTACTTCTTGTGGAGTTTGGGTGACATAAGAGACATAGACATTGGACACCTCTGTCTCTACTGTGAGTCCTCAGCAGGCCTGAATGCGTCCATCTTGGCCAGACAGTTCTCTTCCTCACCCTCCTCACTAACTTCCTAGGTGTCATGACACATATTTATGACCCAAATTCTTGCATTGAAATTACATTGATGATTGATGCAGTTATATACAAAGAGACAAACAACCCATTACAATAGGCAAAAGATCTGAACAAACAATTCATAAAGGAAAAGGACCCATAAGCAAATAAAAAATACTCAGCATTATAAGTCACCAGGAAAAGGGAAGTTATGATTTTAATGAAACATGGATGAAAAGATGCCCCATAGTGAGTGAATTAGAAGAGCCAGACCTGCCTTAGCCTAGTGTAGAGGAAGGAATAGGCACCTACAGAAAATATGCATCTACAGAAATTAGTGAAATAACAAAGTCTAACAAACCAAAATGTTGGCAGGGATATGGAGCCAGAGAAACTCACAGATATTGCTGATTTGAAATGTAAAATTCTTTGAAAACCTTTGGTGATTTCTTATAAATTTAAATTTAAACATTCACTTTGACTCAGCTTTTCCCATTATATATATTTAAGCAAAAGAAATAAAGACAATTTCACAGTTTCACAAAGTATAGAAGAATGCTCAACCAACAATATGCTGCCTACAGGAGACCCATGTCAACTCTAAAGACAGACACAGGCTCAGAATGGAGGGATGAAAAATGAAACTCAAACAAACAGGAACCAAGGGAAAACTGGTGTAGCTATACTTATAGCAGAAAAAATAGACTTCAAGCCAAAAAAGATAACAAGAGATAAAGTTGGACATTATATAACGATAAAGGATAAAATCCACCAAGAAGACATAACATTTGTTAATATATATGCACCTAAAATAGGAGCACCAAAGTATATAAAGCAACTGTTAACAAACCTGAAGGGAGTAATTAACAGGAACTCAATCATAGTAGAGGACTTTATCACCCCACTTACATCAATAGATCAATCATCCAGACAGAGAGTGAACAAGGAAATATTGGCCTTAAATGAAACATTAGAACAGATAGACTTTATATATATATAACATTCCATCCAAAAGCAGCGGAAAGGATATTTCTTCTCAAGTGCCCATAGAACATTCTTGAAGATAGATCATATGTTGGGAAACAAAACATGTCTCATTAAATTTTAGAAGATTGAAATCATATCAAGTACTTTTCTGACAACAACAGTATGAAACTAGAAACGAACTACAAGAAGAAAGCTAGAAAAATAACAAAAATGTGGAGACTAAACAACATGCTATTGAACAACTCTTGGATCAATGAAGTAATCAAAGAAGGAAAATAAAAACAAACCTGGAGATGAATGAAAATGAAAACACAACATACCAAATCCTGTGGAATGCAGCAAAAGTGGTACTAAGAGGGAAGTTTATAGCAATAGAGGCTTACTTCAAAAAGAAGAAAAATTTAAAATAAACAATCTAACACTTCATGCATAAGAACTAGAAAAAGAAGAATAAGTGATGCCCAAAGTTAGTAGAAGTTAAAAAATAATAAAAATAAGAGTGGAAAGATGAGATAGACACTAAAAAGACAATAGAAAGGATCAATGAAACTAAGAGCTGGTTCTTCAAAAACATAAGCAAAATTGACCCATCCTTAGCTACACTCATAAATTAAAAAGAGAGAGAAGGCTCAAAGACAGAAAATAAGAAATAAAAGAAGAGAAATTACAACAGACACCACAGAAATACACAGGATTATAAGACAGTACTATGAAAAGCTATATGCCAACAAATTGGATAACCTAGAAGAAATGGATAAATTCTTAGGCTCATACAACCTCCCAAAACTGAATCAAGAAGAAATAGAGAATATTAATAGACCAATCACAAGTAAAGTGATTAACACAGTAATCAAAAACCTCCTGGGCCAGGCCCAATAGCCTAGTGGTTAAGTTTGGTGTGCTCTGCTCCAGTGGCCCGAGTTCAGTTCCTGGGCACGGACCTACAGCACTCATCTGTCAGGGGCCATGCTGTGGTGGTGGCTCACACAGAGGATTGGCAGTGGGTGTTAGCTCAGGGTGACTCTTCCTCAGCAAAAAAACCAAAACAAACAAAAAACCTCCCAACAAACAAAAGTCTAGCACCACATAGCTTCTCTGGTGAATTCCACCAAACATTCAAAGAAGGTTTAATACCTATCCTTAAAATCATTAAAAAAATTGGAGAGGAGAGATGACTTCCTAACTCATTTGCTGAGGTGAAAATTAGCCCGAAATCAAAACCTGACAAGAATAACATAAAAAAGGAAAATTACAGACCAATATTGATGAATAGATGCAAGAATCCTCAACAAAATATTAGCAAATCAAATACAGTAATCCATTAAGAGGACCATACACCAAGATCGAGTGGGATTTATTCGAGGGGTGCAGGGATGGTTTCAACATCCTCAAATCAATCAATGTGATATACCACATTAACAAAATGAAGAATAAAAATCACATGATCATTTCAATAGATGCAGAGAAAGAATTTGACAACGTTCAACATCCATTTATGATAAAATTCTCAATAAACTGGGTAATGAAGGAAAGTACCTCAACATAACAAAGGCCATATATGACAAACCCACAGCCAACATCATTTTTAATGGTGAAAAACTGAAAGCTATTCCTCTAAGAACAGGAACAAGACAAGGATGCCCACTCTTGCCACTTTTACTCAATATAGTATTGGAAGTCCTAGCCTGAACAATTAGGCAAGAAAAAGAAATAAAAGGGATCCAAATCTGAAAGCAAGAAGTCAAACTGTCACTATTTGTGGATGACAGAATTTTATATACAGAAAACGATAAACAATTCACCAAAAAACCATTAGAAATAATTAATTAATGCAGTGAAGTTGCAGGGTACTAAATCAACATATAAAAATCAGTCGCATTTCTATACACTAACAACTAACTAGCAGAAAGAGAACTCAAGAATACAATCTCATTTACAATCTCAACAGAAAGAATAAAATACCTAAGAATAAATTTAAACAAGGAGGTGAAAGATCTGTACACTGTAAACTATAAGACATTGCTGAAAGAAATTGAAGAAGACATAAAGAAATGGAAAGATATTCTCTCTCACGGATTGGAAGAATTAACATAATTAAAATGTCCATATTACCTAAAGCAATCTACATATTCAACGCAATCCCAATCAAAATCCCAAGGACATTTTTCACAGAAATAGAACAAAGAATCCTAAAATTTATAGAGAACAAGAAAAGACCCCAAATAGCCAAAGCGATCCTGAGAGAAAAGAACAAAGCTGTAGGTATCATATTCCCTGATTTCAAAATATACTACAAAGCTATAGTAATCAGAACAGAATGATACTAGTGGAAAAACAGACACACAGATTAGTGCAACAGAATTGAGAGCACAGAAAAAACACACACAGCTATGGACAGCTAATTTTTGACAAAGGAGCCAAGAACATACAATGGAGAAAAGAAAGTCTCTTCAACAAATGGTGTTGGGAAAACTGGACAGCCAGGTGCAAAAGAATGAAAGTAGACCAATATCTTACACCATACACAAAGTTAACTCAAAATGGATTAAAGACTTCAATGTAAGACCCGAAACCATAAAACTCCTAGAAGAAAACATGGGCAGTATGCTTTTTGACATCAGTGGTATTGGTGTCTTTTTGAATATCATGTGTTCTTAGGCAAGGGAAACAAAAGCAAAAGTAAACAAATGGGACTACATCAAACTAAAAAGCTTCTGCACGGCAAAGGAAGCCATCGACAAAATGAAAAAAACCACCATCTTGGAGTAAATGTTCGCAAATCATATATCTGATAAGGGATTAATATCCAAAATATATGAAAAACACATAAACTCAAAAAAAAAAAAAAACCTGATTAAAATATGGTCAGAGGATCTGAACAGACATTTTTCCAAAGAAGATATATGGATGGCCAACAGACACTTGAAAAGATGTTCAACATCACAAATTATTAGGGAAATGCAAATCAAAACTACAATGAGATATAACCTCACACGCATAAGAATGGCTATTATTAAAAAGACCAGAAATAACAAGTGTTGGAACGGATGTGGAGGAAAGGGAACCCTCACACTGCTGGTGGGAAATTAAATTGGTGCAGCCACTATGGAAAACAAGTATGTACATTCCTCAAAAAAGTAAAAATAGAAATACTATATGATCCGGAAGAGATTGGTGGTTACCAGAGGGGAAGGAGATGGGGGGTTTGAAAGGGGTAAAGGGACACGTGTACCGTGACAGATAACAACTAGACTTTTGGTGGTGGACATGATGTAGTCTATACAGAAGTCAAAATATAATGATATATACCGGAAATTTATGTAATGTTATAATCCAATGTGACTGAAATAAAAAAAAAATTCTCAAGCCAGAAAAGAGTTTTAGTTGCAACACCAAATCCACCAACCAGAAAAAAACAAAATCAAAAGCAAGTTGATAATTTGGACATTATCCAAAATTAAATCCCCTTCTGCTCTTTGAAAAGCCCTGTGAAGAGAATGACAAAACAAGCGAGAGACTGGGAGAATATACGTGCAAATCATTTATCTAATAGAGGACTTGTATCTATAATATGTAAAGAACTCTTACAGTTCCATAATCACAAGGCAGTTCAATTAAAATTAGGAAAGATATTTCAAAAGACACTTCACCAAAGATGATATGTGATGGCAAATAAGCACATGAAAAAATGATCACCGCTGGCATCGATCACGTCCAGCTCAGGGGTGACATCTTTTGTCGTTTCTTCAGCCGTCACCTGTTTCTCTTCAGACCAGTTGATCTGAAATTGTCATATCATTTTATCCATTCTAATTATATATCTAGCCATGGGCAATATATTGTCACCCTACTGCTGTTTTCATAGACAGAATTTCCTTGCTCAGAGATTATCCCTACAGGGAGAGGTTGGAGGAGGCTGAATGATGCAGCTTCCAGCCATGCCCAGGCCAATATCTAGGAGGGACTCAGAAATGCTCTGGTCTGAGGGCGACAGTTTAGTATTTGAAATACAATATCAACATGCAGAAATGAATTATATTCTATACACTAGCAATGAACCATCCAACACTGAAAATTTTTAAAATACTTTTTACAATATCCTCAAAAATCAGAAATACTTAAAGATAAATATGAGAAAACATAGAAAGTCACGTACAATGAAAACTACAAAGAATTGCTGGGAGAATTAAATAAGACCTAAATAAATGAGTATATATGCCTAGATCATGTGTAATATTACTCAATGTGGTTAAGATATTGACTCTCCACAAACAAATCTATTGATTTGCTGCAAAGACTTCAGATAAAATACCCTTGCAATGACTGAAAGGCAAGCAATCTCAGCAAAAAAAAAAAAAAAAAAAGGAAATTGAAGAGAAGTACTAAAATAGATTGTAGCCCTGAGAAAATCTTTCTTTAGCTCCATGTGACCTGAGTATAGCTGAGGAAGGTGAGAATGTTGCCTTTGAACTCCAGGAACATTTTTTCTTTGTTTTGTGCAATCAAGGTGATGTAAGCAGAGCGGCTTTAGTCAGGGGAGAGGCACAGACCAAGTGGCGATGCTGCTCTGAGGGCTGGTGGGCAGAGGGTGGGTGCAAGAGGCCTGGGCAGGTGCCGCTGGGAGCTGTGCTGGTGCTGTCACCTGCAATGTGCACCTAAGGTGATGGTGAAATACCTAAGGTATTTCTCATCATTGCCTAACCCCATTGAAGAACCCTGTGACTTGTAAGGTTACAGTGACCATGACTCGGGTGAGAATCATGACCCAGAGGCTCTATACAGAAGAGGGTGCCCACAAGATTTCAGGATTCCTGATTGTATTTTCAAGGCTTAGAAATGGAACCTACATCCGTAATTCCCGGGTAAAGAATCTGAAGCTTCTTCTTGCAAAATCATACGTTACCTCCAATAGCTTCCCTGCCCTGACCCAGAAAGAGTGTGGATGTTTCTCTGTGTACATTGGGTGCTGAGAGCCTGGTCTTGTGGGGTTATGTGTGGTGAGCAGTTATGCATGCTGAGGAAGTCTTATATTCCCTGACCTATGCCTACTTGTGACTTTGACTCTCGGGGCCTTTGTAGGGATCCAGCCACAGTCTTCCTCACCTTCCACCGCTTATCACAACTTGTCCTCTAGAACAGGACACAGGATAAGACCAGGAAAACAATGGGCAGGAGGTAGATGTGGATGAAAGGTCCCTCCCTCTGCTCTGGGTACGGAGTCTTGTAAGAGATTTGAGGCAGCTGTGCCCTCATTTGGGGTCAGAAGGAGCAGGGCTATGTGTTCTCTCCAACACCATAAATTTTGACAGATCACTAAGATGCTTAGCACAGTCCAACAACAAACAGTGTTGGAAAACCTGGGTATCTACAAGCAAAAGAATGAACTTGAACACTTACCTTACACTATATCCATAACTTCACTCAAAATGATCAAAATCTCAGACATGAGAGCTAAAACTATAAAACTCTCAGAAAAACATATGAGGTCTAGTTATTTTATAGTGTTATTCCAGTCATCTACTTCTGGGTTACTCTTCTTCCTAGTTTTTCTACCCCTTATTGAAAATAGAATATAAAATTTGTCAATGATTACTATTGACTTGTCTATTTCTTCCTTCAATATTGTCATTTTTAGCTTTACTTATTTTAGGACTCTATTTTTAAGTGCGTATATGTTTATAATTATTATACCATTTTGATGGATTGATCATTCCTCTGGAATGGCAGCTCCCGGCCTCAGTGCTGGTAAAGGGAGGGATCAGGTGCTGTTTGTTTAGAGGAAAGGGTACCAGGTTCCTTGAGTGAAGAGTAGGGAGTGTCAGGGTCGTTGATCTCACACCAATGCCTGCCCAGGAGGACAAGAATCCTAAGACCTGGCTGTGTGACTCTCCTCCAGAGGAGGGTCTGAGGAACATCCTCCCCCATTGTCAGTCAGTTAAATGTCCATCTCACACTGAGTAGGAAGCCTCTCCTTCTTTTTTGTCAAACTCTGCTGTGCAGGTGGCTCTGAGGAGTGTCCGGGGGCTCCTCCCTGGCAGGACTGGTGACCTGGGAATGCTGAGCAAGTCCAGGGACAGGGTTAGTGTTTCGCACACAGGTGAGATGTGACACTGATCAGGAATAATTTGTCACAGACAATCCTGGAAGCTTCCCAGTTGATAATAAAGAGGGTGCTGCCCTTGGTTTTCAAGGGATGAGGTGGTTGGCAGGGCTTAGTCTGCAGCTGCTGCCCCCAAAATATGCCCTGGGCCCACATCCTAGCCTTTTTTACCCTTCAGCCCTTGAGTCCCACCCAGCCCTCAGGGCTCTTCTTCCATTCTCCCCACCCCCGTCCTGTTTTGAGACCTAGTCACACATTCAGTCCAACCATACCGCTCCAGATTTCTAAACTCACATAAGAGGGGGGCATTTTTTCTCATACATTTCTCATATAATACCATTTAAAATTGCTCAAAAATGAATTATTTAGTTGTAAATGCAACATGTTCAAGGATTTATATAAAAAACTACACAATGTTAATGAAAAATCAAAGAATCTCTAAGTGGAGAATTGCACCCTGTGAATTGAATGGAAGACTTCATGTGGCAAAGATGCCAATTTTCCCAAAATGATATAAATGTTTAAGACAATTTATACCAAAATCTCAATAAGGTTTTTATTATAAATATAGTCAAGATTATCATACCTATACATGGAAATGCAAAAGAATGAGAATAGCTAAAAAATAGTTGATAAAGAATAGTAGCTTGGAGGAATCAGAGCCCTGATTTGCACACACACACAGGACAATGCTACAGCGATCCTGCATATGCAGTATCTGTGGAGGGACAGACACGTGGACCAACGGGACAGAATAAAGAGCCCAGAAACCTCCCTCCACAAGCATGGACAACTGAATTTTGACAAAGTCGCAAAAGCAATTCCATGGAGGAAGGACAGTCTTTTCAGCACGTAGTGTCAGAGGAATTGGATATCCATAGGCAGAAAACAACACAAAACAAAACACTTCAACCTAAACCCACCATGCAAAACTATACAACTTTCAGAAGAGAACATGGAGAAAATCTCTGGGACATTGGCCTTGACTAAGTGTTCCCTGATCTGACAGCTAAATCACAATCCGTAAAAGAAAAAATAATAAACAATATATCAGACTTAATTAGAATTTTTTAAAAATTTTCTTTGTGAAATATCTTGTGAAGAGGTTGAAAAAAACAGGCTACAGACTAGGAGAAAATATTTGCTAACCACGTATATGAGAAAAGACATGTCTAGAATATATAAAGAAGCTCTCAAAACTCAGGAGTTAAAAAACAAAAAGCAATCTGTTAGAAAGTGGGCAAAAGACACAAATGGTTATTTCCCTGAAGAGGATTTACAGGTGGCAAGTAAGCAAATGAAAGCATATTTAACATCACTTAAAATTAGGAGAGTACAAATTAAGACAACAAGGAGATAGTGGTACACATCTATCAGACACCGAAAATAGAAACCAAGGGCAACTCCAGCTGATGGCGAGGACACAGAGACACTGGATCTCTATGCATCGCTAGCGGGAACATGAAATAGCACAGTCACTCTGGAGAAGAGTTTGGCAGTTTCTTAAAAATGTCAATAAGCGCTTACCATAAGCTCCTGTAGTTGCACTGCTGGACATTGACTCCAGAGAAATGTCCACACAAAAACTATACAATACTATTCATAGCAGTTTTGCTTGAAATAGACCCAAACAAGAGGGCCCAACTGTCCTTAAATACGTGTGTCCATGTCATGAAATATTACTCATGATAATAAAAAGGAACAAACTGTTGATACACACAATCCTTTGCATGGATCTCAAAGGCGTTGTGGTGAGTAGGGAAATAAAAAAGCCAATCTCAAAATGTCAAATACTATATGATTCCCTTTTTCTGGCATTCTCAAAATTATAAACATGGAGAACAGATTAATGCTTTCCAGGGTTAGCGATAGTGGGACTGAGGAGAATGGGAGAGAGGTGGGTGTGAGGATAAAGGGGAGAACACACAGATCTTGGTGGTGATGGAAGAGTCTGGGTTTTGACTGCAGTGGTGGTTACAGAAACCTGCGCATGAGATCAAATGACACAGAACTCAGCACACACATTTATCAGGGCCAAGTTCTTGGTTTTAATGATGTGCTATAATTTATAAGTTGTAACCATTTCGGGGAAACTGGGTGAAGGGTATATCTTTTCTGTGAATCTTTGCAACTTCTTGTAAATCTATTGTTATTATTTCAATATAGAAAGTTAAATTAAAATAAATAAACTAAGTATATTCACTCTAGGTGAAAGGTATATGATAGGTATAGGCATAGGTATAGTATATTAAAATATTTACCATTTCATTTATGTAACATTCACAAAAATTTTATATGTATATGTAAATATATAAAAAATGTATACATATGTATATATAAATATACATAAACGTATAAATATATATTTACATATATACATATAAATATTTTTAGAATACAATGTTAAAGTTTTAAAAAAATAAATAAATGCCCAGCATTGGACCAGACAAATCCGTGGGAGGTAGCTCATGGCGGTCCTTGCCATGGAGCCACCAGGGGGCGCACTGGGTCTGGACTTCAGCGCTGGCCTTGGGGGTACTCCATGCGCTTCCAACCCTCTGGTCACATGATGTGGTCTAGCAGCTCACCTGGGATGGGAATGGCTCCCTCTTGCGCCTGGATTCAGGCATCATCTGAGAGCCCTGCTCTGTATGGGTCAATGCCTGGTGTCTCTTCTGAGCATCCAGGTCAGAAGTGCAAATGCCAGGTGCCTGATACCACTCTGGGGTGACTGCACCTTCTCTGGGTCAGAGTCTGTGTCAGCAGCTGGGGTGACTGGGCCATGGAAAACCTTTATGGTGTCCGTGTTCAGAGAGTTTACAGCCTAATGTTGAAACAGAAATAACACAAACTACTACACTACTACATGAAAGTATACACTTACTTGTTGTGTATCCAACTATAGGAAAATCGATAGGGTGATATGAACAGGTGCGAGAGGACCAGCTTAGATGATGAGACAGGTGTGTTGAGAGAGGTGCCTTTGCTTCCTCATCTGATATCTGAATAGAAACATCACACATGTGACCAAATTATGTCGTGGGAGAAACTAAAGCTTCCACAATTACTGAAGTGTTATATTGCCATGTACAAAAGACCAAATTTATCTTTAATTGGAAGAAATAGAATAGGAAAGTGTTCAGAGAATAAATTTTGTTTTAATCAAAGGTAGTTTGAAATCTAACTGTGCTCTTTACTGGCTTTGCTTCCTCACACAGGATCCTTACCTCCCTCTGCCTAAGTGTCCCCTTTGCAAAACAGAGATGGTACTAGCTCCTGAGTAAGGACCACTGTGAATATAGACTACAATACAGAATGAATAGGCCTGGTAAAAGTAATGACTATAACATGACTATAGGGTATGGTGAATATAGTGTTGCCTGGTGGGAGGTAGGTATTATTATTATATATTAGTGGTTTTTTTTCACAATCTATTTCCAATAATAAAATAAAGCATGACATAGATAGATAGACAAATAGATATTGCTATCTATCTAGTATAAGAGTCTCCATCAGATATAAAACAGCCTTTCCCAAACATTACCAGCACTAACAAATGACCCTTAGTATCAGGGGCATTTGGTCCCATGGTAGAGACATCCGTTTTCACCATTCAGGACTCTATGTTCCATCCTCAGCCCCCTAAGAGGTGTTCCTCCTTCAAAGCCTCTTCTAATTGTGTTCTTTCTCCTGACCCTGGGATTCCTCCTTCCTGCACCAAAAGTCTGGGCCTCACCTCATCAAGAACTCCCAAATTGCCCCCAGGCACTGCTGATGGAACAGTCTCTTCTGTTTCCTTTCAGACATGGGTCCATACCCCATGACTCTAAGGAATCCAAATTTCCTAGAAGCCCCTGGAGATCTCCTCGATGGAGAAGTGTGGAAAGGGGTGGAAAGAGCCCTGATGACTGTGACTTGAGGCAGGAAGTGTTGATGTCACTGAGGACTTTGTCACAGAGTGGATAGAGGGTCCTGAGGAACATCACCTGCTGACTGTGTCCCGGCCTCCCCAGAGGGTGCTGGGATCTGTGATTTGCTCTAGTGCCCACCTCCCTGTGGTGCCCCCACTCTCATGGGTAAAACTCAGCCATCCTCAGCAGCCTTTGCCTTGAGTTGGATCCCAAGCATGGCTGGGGGTCAAGGTGGGGCAGCATGGCCTTGGGGAGGACAGCCGTATAGAGACCTCCTGCTTGGTGAACATGAGCGTTAAATTAAGAGCACCCAGGCCCCAAATATGACCTTATCTGCTCTGGAGGCTGAGCTCCGAGAGTGTCTTCATCTTGGCCCAAACTCCTCTCTTCTTGGTCCTGCTCCCTGGACACAGGCCAGGCACTCAGGGAATCCTAGGAGGGCTCCTCATGGACTATGAGATCGTGCTCAATTCCTCCCTCTAGGGTGCAAGGCCATGGTCAGGGGCCCCTTCTTTCTGTGCCTCTCCCACCTCTCAGGGCTGGGCCCAGATGTATCAACTCAGGTCCACTTGTTGGCAGGTCCCTGGGAGAGAAGGTCAAACTTTCTTGACTATACGTCCTTGGCAGCTTGATTCTGTGAGTTACCCTGGTCCCAAGAGTCCCTAGAAAGTGGCTGAGCATCACCCAATGCTCAATAATGGCAGCCACCTGTGCACAGGCCTGCAGGCCCCAGGGCTGTGAGGCACACCACACCCTTCACTAAGTCACCTGCAGGGAGGACAGAGTCTGTCCTGCACCATTTGCATCTCAGACTTGGAAGTGATGGTTCACACCATCGACTCCAGTCTCCTTCCATATGTGAATATCTACAGAAACCCCACTGAGAGAACTCAGATGCTAAAATTATGTGACGGATATTTTTCAGCCATAATTATACAATCCATTTCATGAGCAAATATAAACACTCTTGGAACAAATGGAAGGAGAGAAACTCAGGATTGAGATACAAGTCAAAAAAAATGTAAATATAGAACTGAAAAATATAGCAGATGCAATTAAAAAAGAAAACTCTCTGGAAGAGTCGAGAATTGACAGACAATTATTGTAGATGACAATTATTTATTTATTTATTGAAAGAAAGAACAAAAGGGCTACTATTCTTTCTGCATAATTCCCACCACCACTAACATTCTCTTGAGGATGTCACCAGGGGGCACTCTGGATCTCTTGGAGAAGGCAAAGCCTGAAACAAGCTCCAACGTTCCAAGTGAAAGGGTCCTGCACTCATGCTCACTGGCCTGAGTTAGAGGTCACAGCAGGTGCTTCCTCTTAAGAGACAAACTCAGAGCTCACAACCACCCCAGGCCTCCTCCTGAGAGTGAAGCTACAAACTGGACCTCAGACACAGATTTGGAGGGTGTTGTGGGCGCATATTTGCGTAATGTACCACTAAACACACCCCCTTACCCAGGGAGCTGAGGAGGAGATAAAGCAGAGGTTAATATAGGTTAATATAAATAATTTTCCCTGTCTTAAAAACTATATAAATATATAATGATTGCTTAGTATTATTTTGATTGTAGGTACTAATGCAAATTATGGCTATTTAGCTAATTCCAATTGTTTACTAGTATCAGTATGTGAATATCACCTTTTTATTATTAAAACACTTTTGGTCATTTCTGTAGATTTTTGTGGTAAGGGGAGATGACTGTTGTTTTCAATGGGAAGCCTAGAGCACATTATTCTTTATGTAGAATGCACAAAATAGGGAAATAGGAAGTTAGTTTGCTGGATGGATAGTTGGAAAAGAATAGATTGAGGACAGAGGAACACTTCATAACTGAAACCACACCAGGGCCTCGGGGCCTGTGTAAGACCAGTGCTCCTCAAACTTTAATGTGCACAGGAATTATCCGGGATCTTGTAGAATGTGGATTCTGATACAGTGGGGCTGGAGTGGGGCTGATATTCCCCATTTCTGAAAGATCCTTTCTCAAAAAAAGTCAACATACATGGTTTAATATCACAAAACTCATAAGAATGTTGCAGAATAAGAAGGGAAGCCAAATGCATCCAGAAATCAAAGAGAAATCTTGACAGAGAGAACTAAAGACATTTGATTAAAGAAGAAATCCACATTCCATGAATAAAACCACCAGAGAAGCCAGCTGCAGAACTGGGAGAGGCTCCATGTCTTTAAAAATCAAAAATAAAAACAGAAACACACCACAAACCTCGTCTTGACCTGCTCCCCTCAGCTCTTGTCCAGACTTCCTCTCAGCCTCTCTGCAGTCTTCCCTAAAGTGCACACGTCCTCCCCTCTCCCCTGGGACATCTCTGATCATGACTTCTCTGGTAAATCTGCTCTCCCTCCCTTTAGTTTCAGCCCCTCTCTCCCCTGTGACCTCCTCAGTTAATCACCAAGGTCTTCATATCAGAAAAGCCAAGGATGTTTTTCCAGATTTTTCTATGGAAGTGGACCTCCACATCCGTTCCTTTCTCTCAACCTCTCCGATCTCTTACTTCCTAAGGCTCAAGTCTCCTGACTCTCTTTCCAACCGCAGGAGTCCCTTCTCCTTCTCCACCCTGAGCTTCTCCTCATTTCCCAGTGAACCACCAAGTATTTTCCTTTATTCTGTCAAACTCTCACTGTGTGGCCTCTGTACACATCTGGTGGGGAGTCAGGTAGGAAGAGAACCCAGATTCCTGAGCAGCCTGGGAAGTGACTTCATGGCTGAACTGTCCCTGTTCTCGGCTAATGTACATTTTCTTTCATGTACGGTTTATATATGAGGGCTCCACTTCCCCTGTGGACTCCTTATAAAGGGGGATGAATTCTGTCTCTGATTCCTGCTGAGGAGGCCCAAATAGAAAACTACAGACTGAAATGAGGTAGGAGGTGGCACCTGAGGAGGGGCCTTGCTCTGCCCTTGGGCAGGGAGTGGACAGTGGTCAAGGCCATGGTGGAGGCAGGAGCCTTTGCCAGGGTCCCTTGTCCTCTGGTCACAGACATGATGGAAGTAGGCCTCAAGCAGCAGGGGTGCTGTGGGTCTGCCGTGAGAGGTTGGTGGGGTCTTTCAGGTCGGAAGCCAGACATCTGTCCCCTGGTCTCTGCTCACTTCTCACTGGGCCCAGTAGCCAGGCCATCGCAAGGCTCCTGGGGATTCTCAGCCTAGACCCAGCCCAGGCCCACCCCTCCCAGAAATTATACCCAGACACTATTAGGGGGCACACAGGGACGAAGGTGGGGTTTGGATGGCCAGGAGAAGAGGAGCAAATTTTCATGGAGGGCCCCTTTCCCTGTGGTATGAGTGGGATAACAGAGACCTGCACTGTGTCTGCTTCAGCAGAGCTCTGAGGCTTCTACACCATGGCCTGGGCTTCACTCTTCCTCATTACCATCCTCCTTCACTGCGCCGGTCAGGACAGTCCTCAGCATCCTGACTCCCCAGCTCACTAAGACTACTTCCAACTACATGCAGAAAATGTCTTTCCCTCTTGTCCTTCCTCCAGCCCATTATGGGTGACTGTGTTTCCAGGGTTCCTCTCCCAGCCTGTGCTGACTCAGCCACCCTCTGCATCTGCCTTCCTGGGAACCCCAGCCAAGCTCACCTGCACCCTGAGCAGTGAGCACAGCACCTACAGCACTGCATGGTTTCAACAGCAGCCGGGGAATGTCTCTCAGTGTATGACATACATTAATAGTGACAAAAGATGTAAGAGATACAGAAGGACATTATATAATAATAAAAAGGTCAATTCACCCAGAATGTATAAAAATTATAAAAATATCTTCACCTACCAGAGTTGCCAAATGTATGAAGCTATTATTGACAGAACTGAAGAGAGAAATAGCAACACAATTACAGAAGGGGACTTCAATATCCCACTTTCAGTTATTAATACATCAACCCTACAGAAGATCAATAAGCAAACATAAGTGAACAACACTATAGAGCACTTGAACTTAACAGATATATACAGAGTAACTCACCCAACAATTGACATTATTCTCAAGTGCACCTGGAACATTCTACATGACAGACCACATGGTAGACCACCAAAAAATTCTAAAGAAACTTAAGTAGATTCAAATTACACAAAGTATCTTCTCCAATCATAATAAAATGAAACTAGAAATTAATAGTAGAAGGAAAACAGGAAAAAATCACAAATATATAAAAATCAAATGACATACTCTTAAACAACGAATAGGTCAAAGAAAAAATCAGAACACAGTTAAGAAAATATCTGGAGACAAATTAAAATGAAAACAAAATATACTAGAACTTATGGGATGCAACAAAAGCAGTACTAAGAGGGACGTTTATAGCAGCAAATGCATACATTAAAAAATAAGAATTAGCGCAAATCAACTAAACTTATATCTCAAGGAACTAGAAAAAGAAGAACAAACCAAACCTAGAGTTTCCAGAAAGAAAGAAGTAATAAAGATTAGAACAGAGCCAATGATATATAAAATAGAAAAAAATAAACAGTCGAGTTGATTTTTTGAAAAGATAAAGAAAATTAACAAAGCTTTTGCTAGACTAAGAAGAAAAATGAGAGAAGATTCAATTATCTAAAATTAGAAATGAAAGAGATCAAGATTTTTTAAAATTCAAAATTACAACTGATGTCACAGAAATTAAAAGACTTACAAGTAACTACTCTAAACAATTATACACCAACCAGTTGGATAACCTAAAATAAATGAATCAATTTTTTAAAATATACAAACTACCGGGGGCCGGCCCGGTGGCGCAAGCGGTTAAGTGTGTGCCTTCTGCTGCGGTGGACCAGGGTTCGCTGGTTCGGATCCCGGGTGCGCACCAATACACCACTTGGCAAGCCATGCTGCGGAGGCGTCCCATATAAAGTAGAGGAAGATGGGTATGGATGTTAGCCCACGGTCAGTCTTCCTTAGCAAAAAAAAAAGAGGAGCATTGGCAGATGTTAGCTCAGGGCCGATCTTCCTCACCAAAAAAAAAAAATATATATATATAAACTACCAAGAATAAAAAATGAAGAAATAAAAATTTTGTGAACAGACCTATGACTAGTGAAGAGAGCGAATCAGTATCCCAAACTTCCCAACCAAGAAAAATTCAGGACCAGACGGTTTCATTGGAGAAATCTACCAAACTCTTAAAGAAGAATTAACACCAATCCCTCTCAAACTTTGCCAAAGAATTGCAGAAGAGAGGACCCTCCCAAACTCATTCTATGGGGCCAGCATTACCCTGATATCAAACAAAGACACAAGAAAAGAAAACTACAGACCAACATTCCTGATGGTATGGAAGCAAAAATCCTCAAGAAAACACTAGCAAGCTGAATTTAACAGCTTATTAAAAGGATCATCCATCACAACCAGGTGAGATTTACACCTGAAATGCAAGAATAGGTCAACAAAAGGAAATCAATCAATGTAATATTTGACATTAACAAAGTGAAGGACAAAACACACAGGGTCATCTCAACCAATGCAGAAAAAGCATATAACAAAATTCAACAAACTCTCCTGATAAAATCACTCACAAAGTAAAAATAGGAGGAAACTAGTTCAACATAATAAACGCTACTTGTGAAAAACTCACAGCTAATATCATCATAAATAAAGAAAGACTGAAAGCTTTTCCTCTAAGATCAGGAACAAGGCAAGGATGCCCACTCCCAACTCTGCTGTTCAACACAGTAGTGGAAGTTCTAGATAAAGCAATCAGACAATAAAAATATATAAAGTGCATAAAAATTAGAAAATAATAAATAAAATTACCTCTATTCACTGACGGAATTATCTTATATGTATAAAATCCTAAAGATTCCACATACACACACACAAAGCTTTAGAACTAATAAACGAATTTATAAATTTTACAGGATACAAAAATACTCAAAAATCAGTTGTGTTCCTATACACTAACAATGACCAATCCAAAAACAAAATTAAGAAAATAATCCCATTCACTATAGCATCAGAAACAATAAACTACCTAGAAATAAGCCTAACTTAGGAGGTGAAGGACTTGTACACTGAAAACTACAAACCATTGCTAAAATAAATCAAAGAGGATGCAAATAAATGGAAAGATATCCTGTAAACTCATAGTTTGGAAGACTTAATATTGTTAAAAGTTCCATATTTCATAAAACAATCTATAGATTCAATGAAATTCTTATCAAAATACCAGTGTCATTTTTTTTTTTCAGAAATAGAAAAAACCTCCTAAAATTCTAATGAGCACTCATGGGTCCCCAAACAGCCAAAACAGTTTTGGAGAGGGAGAATAAAGAGTGAGGTCTCACACATCCTGATCTCAAAATGTGCTGAAAGGCAATGGTAAATAAGATGGTGTGGTAATGGCACAAAGATAGCTGGGTAGAGCAATGAACAGTAAAGAGAACCCAGAAACAACCCAGCACATACGGTCAAATTATTTTTGAGAAGAGTGCCAAGACTACACAACGAGAAAAAGACAATCTTTTCAACAAATGGTTTTGGGAAAACAGTTCATCTACATGAAAAAGAATGAAGTTGGATCCCTAACTTATGTCATATAAAATAATTAACTCAAAGTGCATTAAAAACCTAAATATAAGACCTAAAACTATTAAGCTAGAAAAAACATACAGGGAAAAAACTTCAGGACATTGGATTTGACAATGATTTCTTGGATATGACACCAAAAGAACAGGAAAAAAAATAAAAAATAGACAAATGGGGCGCTAAAACTTTAAAACTTCTGCCCTTCCAAAGAAGAAGTCCACATTCGTCATCCACAAATCAATCAACGTGATACCTCACATTAACAACATGAGGAATAAAAACCACATGATCATCTCAATAGATGCAGAAAAAGCATTTGGCAAGATCCAGCATCCATTTATGATAAAAACTCTCAATAAAATGGGTATAGAAGGAAAGTACTTCAACATAATAAAGGCCATATATGACAAACCCACAGCCAGCATCATACTCAACTGGGAAAAACTGAAAGCCATCCCTCTGAGAACAGGAACAAGACAAGGACGCCCACTCTCACCACTCTTATTCAACATAGCTCTGGAAGTTTTGGCCAGAGCAATTAGGCAAGAGAAAGAAATAAAATGACTCCAAATAGGAAATGAAGAAGTGAAACTCTCACTGTTTGCAGATGACATAATTTTATATATAGAAAGCCCTGAAGAATCCATCGGAAAATTATTAGAAATATCAACAACTACAGCAAAGTTGCAGGGTACAAAACCAATGTACAAAAATCAGTTGCATTTCTATATTCTAACAATGATCTAACAGAAAGAGAACTCAAGAATACAATCCCATTAACAATTGCAACAAAAAGAATAAAATATCTAGGAATAAATTTAACCAAGGAGGTGAAAGAGCCATACAATGAAAATTATAAGACATTATTGAAAGAAATCGATGATGACATAAATAAATGGAAAGATATCCCATGAAAATGGATTGGAAGAATAAACATACCTAAAATGTCCATACTACTTAAAGCAATCTACAGATTCAATGCAATCCCAATTAGAAGCCCAACGACATTCTTCAAGGAAATAGAACAAAGAATCTTAAAATTCATATGGGGCAATAAAATACCCCGAATAGCTAAAGCAATCCTGAGAAAAATGAACAAAGCTGGAGGCATCACAATCCCTGACTTTAAAATATACTACAAAGCTATAGTAATCACAACAGCATGGTATTGGTACAAAAACGGACACACAGATCAATGGAACAAAATTGACAGCCTAGAAATAAAACCACACATCTACGGACAGCTAATCTTCTACAAAGGAGCTAGGAACATACAATGGAGAAAGGAAATTCTCTTCAATAAACAGCATCGGGAAAACTGGACAGCCATGTGCAAAATAATGAAAGTAGACCATTATCTTTCGCCATACACAGAAATTAATGGAAAATGGATCAAAGACTTGAAGGTAAGACGTGAAACCATAAAACTCCTAGAAGAAAATATAGGCAGTACACTCTTTGACATCAGTCTTAGAAGGATTTTTTCGAATATCATGTCTACTCAGACAAGGGAAACAAAAGAAAAAATAAACAAGTGAGACTTCATCAGACTGAAGAGCTTCTGCAAGGCAAAGGAAACCAGGAAGAAAACAAAAAGACAACCCACCAACTGGGAGAAAATATTTGCAAATCATATATCTGACAAAGGATTAATCTCCAAAATATATAAAGAACTCATACAACGAACAACAGAAAAACAACCCAATCAAAAAATAAGCAGAGGATATGAACAGACATTTTTCCAAAGAAGATATACAGATGGCCAATAGGCACATGAAAAGATGTTCAACATCAGTAATCATCAGGGAAATGCAAATCAAAACTTCATTGAGATATCACCTCACACCCATTAGAATGGCTCTAACCACCAGACAAAAAAATAACAAATGTTGGAGAGGACGTGGATAAAAGGGAACCCTCATATACTGCTTGTGAGAATGCAAACTGGTGCAGCCACTATGGAAAATAGCATGGAGATTTTCAAAAAATTAAAAATATATCACACAACCCAGCTATCCCACTATGGGTGTTTATCCAAAGAACTTGAAATCAATGATTCAAGAAGACTTCTGTACTCCTTTGTTCATTGCAGCATTATTCACTATAGCCAAGAAGTGGAAGCAACCCAAGTGTCCCTCGACTGATGATTGGATAAAGAAGACGTGGTATACATTTACAGTTGAATACTACTCAGCTATAAAAAAGACAAAATCATCCCATTTGCAACAACATGGATGGACTTTGAGGGTACTATGTTAAGCAAAATAAGCCAGACAGAGAAAGACAAACACCATCTGATTTCACTCATATGTGGAAGATAAACTAACATACGGACAAAGAGAACAGTTTAGTGGTTACTAGGGCGGGATGGGGGAAGGGAGGTGGGCACAAGGGGTGAAGGGGCACATATGTATGGTAAATGACAAATAATACTGTACAACTGAAATTTCACAATGTTATAAACTATTGTGACCTCAATAAAAAAAATAGAAACAAAAGAAAAAATCCACAGAATGCAAAGGCAACCTAGGAAACGAGAGAAAATAATGGTAAATCACATATCTGAGAAGGGGTTAATATCTAGAATATATAAGACACTTCTACAAATGGAAAACAAGCAAACAAAAAAACCCAAAATATCCCAATTAAAAAATGGGCAAAGTACACGAATAGACATTCCTCCAAAGAAAATACACAAATGGCCAAAAAGCACATGGAAAGATGTTCAAAAGCGTTAATCATCATGGGAATGCAAATCAAAACCACAATGAGATATTACCTCACACCCTCAGGTGATCACTGTTCAAAGAACAGAAAACAAAAAACATTGGTGATGATGTGGAGAACTTGAAACCCTCGTGTACTGTTGGTGTGATTGTAAAATGGTGCAGACGCTAGGAAGTACAGTATGGAGGTATCTCAAAAAATTAAAAATAGAACTACCATGTGATCCAGGAATCTCACTCTGAGTATATATCCAGAAGAACACAAGGTGGAAGCTCAAAGAGGTATTTGCACATCCGTGTTTATCACAACATTACTCACAATAGTCAAGACGTGGAAGCAACCCAAATGTCCATTGACAGATTAATCAATAAAAAAAAACGTGCCATCGGGGGCCCGCCCAGTGGTGTAGTGGTTAAGTTTACGTGCTCCGTTTCGGCGGCCCGGGGTTCACAGGTTCGGATCCCAGGCGTGGACCTGTGCACCGCTTATCAAGCCACACTGTGGTAGAAGTCCCACATATAAAGTAGAGGAAGACGGGCACAGATGTTACCCCAGGGCCAATCTTCCTCAGCAAAAAGAGGAGGCTTGGCAACAGATGTTAGCTCAGGGCTAATCTTCCTCACTGGAAAAGAAAATGTGCCTTCTATGTACAATGGGATATTATGTAGCCTTAAAATGAAAGAAATCCTGTCATACGCTACAACTTTAATGAACTTCAAGGATGATTTGCTAAGTGAAATAAATCAGTCACAAAAGGACAAATACTGTAGGATTCCACTCATATGTAATATATAGTAGTCAAAGTCATCAAAACAGAAAGTAGAATGGTTGTTACCAAGGGCTGGGATGAGGCAAAATGGGGAATTAGTGTTTAATGAGTATACAGTTTCAGTGTTGTAGATGAAAAATTTCTAGAGATCTTATGGGGAGAGAATGTATGGGAGATTTTCAAGCAGAGAGATGGCTTTATCAGATTCCTGTATTTGAAACATCACTCTGAATACAGTGTAAGGAATGAAATAACATGGGCAAATGGTGAACAAGACACACCTAGAAACTCTGCATGGCCGGGCGAGCAGCATGGGCACCTGCACTCAGGTACCTGGATCAGGACGGGGAGGTGTGAGATGAGGGAGGCTGTGGAGGAGAGGGAAGTTCAGTGTCCAAGTCCGGGGGAATCAAGGGCTCTCAGCGGTCAGGAATGGGATCCAGATTTCCAGGTGAGTCACTGGTCTGGGTGACGTCAGCTACGTGAGGACATTTCTCTGACTTTGTTCCCTGTGTGTTTCCCCCTCTTGTAATTAAGTTCCATAAAGAGGGATTATTTTTTCTGTGTTGTCATCACTTTCTCCGAAGCCCAGAACACTGCCTGGCACACAAGGACAAACTCAACACACTTTGTTGAATGAATATATGAGTTCACCTCAGTAGAAATTCCAGGAAAAGAGGCAAATCTGAGGCAAAGATAACAATTTTGATTTTCTGGACACTTTGAATGTGAGGTTCTGGCTTCATGGGATGTTAAATAAGAACTTTGACCTTAGTACAGAGAACAGGAAAGGAAGAAGGACTTTAGCTTTGGGGAAGGTGACAGTCTGATGCACTGGCTTGCATGGCTTCAAGAAGAGAAAGTGGAGAAAGATGTAACGTGCCTCTAGGTTGTGAGTATGGAAATAACAGGGAGAATATGGATGATGGCGCTAATTCTGAGCACAGAAGAACATTACCCCGAACAAATAAACTGCAGAGTGTAGGTGAGTTTGGTGAATGTTGGTTACCATTTCATTTAACAAAGAACTTTTAAGAGAGTCAGTTGTCAACAAAGTATTTTTAGAAAATAATAATAGTTAGAATCCATTGCATTCATGCACAACAGACAGCACTGAAAATATATCTATATTCTAAATCATATAACAATGAAGAGATATGATGTTTGCAGATTCTTCTCAGGGGGCACTGGCACCTTAAATTGTCTTTCATGGATTATTTTGGATTATAATGGATTACCATAGATTAGTATATATTTTGGATTGAGAAAATATACAATAACCCAGTACAGTGTTTCAGAATCACAGTTTCTAGGAATCAGACCATAGGTGTGTGAACAGAGACAGTGACCTGGTGAGCTGCAGGAACCAGCTGGGCTCTCAGAGCTTTAGGCGATGGTGATGGGGTGTGCCCTGTGACCAGCAGGGGGCGCTGTGGGAATGCCCTGTGGTCCCTACACAGCTACTCAGTGAGGACCATTCACTCAAAGGAGCCTGGGCCTGGGGGCTGGGCCCTGTGCTCACTGATGGGGACTCAGCAGCTGTGTCCTCTCTGGTCTGGCAGGGTCCCCTGAGCAGGTACATTTGTGTTGTCTCAGCAGGTGCTTCCTCCCAGGGCTCTCCCAAGGGGTGAAGCCAACCTCCATCCTCCTCAGTCTGTGGTGTGAGCTGAGCTCCAGCACCAGGGCTCAGGGAGAGGCTGGGTAGTCACTGGATGGAAACTCATTTGCACGGACAGCCCCTCCTGTGGCAGAGGGCGGAGAAGAAAAGGAGGCCTGGGGCAGCCCAGCCCCACTGTGGGTAGCAGGGGGCTATGTGCACCATGGCCTGGACGCCTCTCCTCGTCATGCCCCTCACTCACTGCACGGGTAGGGACAGGCCTCGGGAACACATGGCAGCCCCCAGCCTGCAACAGACCCTCTGACTCAGAGCCCTGAGAAACTTTCCCCTGGTCCCTGCCCATGAGTTTCTGTGTTTGCAGGTTCCCTCCCCCAGCCTGTTCTGGCTCAGCTGCCCTCCCTCTCTGCATCTCCAGAAACAACAGCCAGACTCACCTGAACTCTGAGCAGTGGCTTCAGTTTGGGGCTACTGTATACACTGGCACAGCAGAAGCCAGAGACCCCTCATGGTATCTCCTGAGGTTCTACTGAGACTTAGATAAACACCAGGGCTCTGGGGTCCTCAGCTGCTTCTCTAGATCCAAAGATAGATCAGTCAACGGAGGGCTGCTGCTCATCTCTGGCCGCAGCCTGAGGATGAGGCTGACTATTACTGTGCGACCTGGCACAATTACGCTTCTCAAATTGACACAGGCAGATGGGGAAGTGGGGCCTCAGCCTGCTCAGGTGCTTGGAATAGACTGTTCTGCAATTTTAAAGTAACTTGTATATACAGTAATTATACCTGGATGCAGCTTCTGGTCCACAATGGCCATCTTCCCAATTTTCCATTCAATATTTCTGAAGTCAGGAAAACCAACGCCAAACCCCAAATCAAACCAAATAAAACAAAAAGCTCATGATGACACTGAAACTTTGCCTCGTGACCCATACATGATAAAATTAGAGCCTGTGTAGCTGGACTTTTTGTCTTAAAAGATAAGAAATCAGCCTTTCCTAGATTTCTTCTTGGTTGGAACTTGGGGACCATCCCAGCAGGTGGACAGTCCTCCACAGCACGGACTCTGCGCTGTGAGGGGTCAGAGCAGAGACCTTCCCTTCCCTCCCAGGCTCCTGTACTCAGATCTGGTTGAGGCTCATTGTGTCTCAGGGACAAGACACTAAGAGGAGATGCTGAGTAAGGACATAGGCCTAGGAGGAATTCCAGACACAAAGCTGGCCTGGCACACTCTCTGGTGACCTGAACCTTCTGTTGATATGTCAGGGAGAAGGGAATAAAACACTGAGCCTGCTCCAGGGAAGTTGGGTGAAGTAGGTCCCATGGATGTGACTTTCCTACAGCTGATCCCACTCAGAACCCATGGGATCTGATGTTCCTGAGCCTACAAGTATGGGTGGGTGTTCCTGAGCCTAGAAGTACAGACTTGAGTTATTGTCTCCTCTTGTATCTCAGTGGAGCTTTTCAACTAGACACGTTGTAAGAGAAGTTCCGTGGAATGTGAGGGAACAGATAATCCGCAATATGTGCATGAAGTAAATCCATCCCATGAAACTCTTTAGAAGGATCCAAATCATCTCCTGTAAGGAATCAGCAGAAACATTGTAGGTTACCATAGAAACCACTACCAAGGACTCCCAGGAAGTCCCGCTAAGTTTGTGACCTAGGACGGCAGTGATGCACCTTCAGGGGTTCCAGACCAACTTCCAGATCCGCATCTGGCAACTTAACCTCCTCGACCACTGCAGGGCTCCAACCTCAGAATGAGGCTGACTATCACTGTCAAATAGCTGAATACCACCTGTCTGCCCCTCCCAGTCCATGGGAAGTGAGATGAGGATCTGCCCTCCACTCCTCCCAGTCTGACCCATCGCTTCTCTGTCTCTGACTTTTGCTTCTGCTATCACTTGTGCTACTAAATCCAGGGAGACTGATGCTTTTGAGTCAGTCTAACTTTGTGAATGCAATGAAAATAACCCACTTTATTACTGGTTTTCCAATGCAAAAAAATCGCCCTGTCACCGGAAGCTATAAGACCCCCTTCCCCACCCCAATGCTGGCTGGCATGACATGACGAGGAGAATTCCAGCCTCGCCCAATAGACCATGTCCCCCTCTGCCCTGTGCCCGACATGTCCCATACACCTGGCCCAGGCTTTGCTGATCATTCCCTGAGCTCTGAAACATTGACAAAGCAGGGCTTTTCCTTTTCTCCTCAAATTACATCATTGATGAACTCTTGGATTCCCAGGTGCAGGGGAGAATTCCTTCTTCTATAGGACCTGGCTCTCAGGCCTATCACCTGCTCACTTTCCCCAGTTTAATCCCACAAATCTGGATGATTTTGCAGCCATAGATGTTTTGTTTATTTTTTTAGGGAAAGGATGTTTGAAAGCCTCTCAGTTCATTGGGATCTAGAGCCAATGACCCAACCCTCAATATCAAAAAGAAGCCTGATATTACAGGAGAATTTACAGAGAGCCCTATTCTTTTTTCCATGTCACCATATGGAGCAGTTATCAAGTAAACTTGATCAGGGCTCACTGTGGGTTGGGCAACAGATCTTAGATGCCACTAAGTCAAGGAGTGGAAGAAAGATTGCAAAAAAAGAGAGATGTTCATAGTAACGGTTTACTTATCAATCCTCAGATAGAAAACAATGATAAAACTAGACTAAAAGAGGAAAATAAATCATAAATATATCATAGATTCAAAAGAAGAGAGAATGAATCTCCAGAATAGAAACTAAGGGCAAATGAAAGCCCAGAGTGGTAAGCAGGAAGAGAGGACACATTTTCTCTGGCAGTGTCATATTCTAGTGGTCGAGAGAGACATCAAACACCAGTCCTTGTGCTATTGGGGTGGGGATCCAACAGGAGTCCATCAGAACAACAACAACAACAACAATGTCAGCCTGTCAGGGTATCCCAGATAGATTTTTTGTCAGTATGAACCAGCAGGGTACACGGTAAAATTTTAGGGCTTGAACTTCATTTAAGATGGTACTACACAAGGAGTGACCTCAGGCACATGGTTGAAACAAAACAAAATGTCAGATAATCCTGAAATATCTGGTAACATAAGGACTGTGCAATACATCCTGTATTTGGTAGCTTGGAGGTCATTAGTTATCCAGAGACAATTAATGTCTCAGCCTCTAACCCCATAGAGGGACCTACTCATTCTACACTTCTGGTTAGTGACACCACAGAGATCCATGTGCAAAATTAGGACACCCTCCAGGAGTGCTGGGTGGTGTCAGAGGGGCTGGTGGACCCTGGATCCGAGACCAGCAGGGGCGCTGTTGAACTGATCCTGAGAGGGCAGGGTTCTGGGCAAGGCAGGCATAGAAAATGCTCTACTGGCCCTGGCATACTTGGGCAAAAGTGTCCTCACTGAAGTGTGGCTTTTCTGTACCCTTGTTTGTTTGTTTGGCCAAGAACTGGGTTCTCATACTCACTCCAGGGAACATAGTCTATAGCATGTAGCCCCATCTTCTCAATTCACGTACCCAAAGTCTGTCCTTGACAGCAAAACATTATCTGATTGTTTCACATTCATCAGATGCTCCTCAATGTGAGGGGCAGTCTGTCGTGGGGTCAGAGGTGATGATGGGTTAGGACAGAACCAGGAACATACACAGAGTCCAGCTGTGTCTGACTCAGGAATACCAACTATTCAGGGGTCCGTCCATCCACAACACTTACTGACCACCGACTATGTGCTGGACGTGGATGAGGGGTAGAAGCCATTAGAGGATTTAACAAGGAAGATATGGAATCTGATTAAGTTTGTGAATTATAGCTGCTACATGGAAGATGAAGGGGAGGAGGTGAGAGCGAAAGTAGCTACCTCTGGGGGTTTGTGTATTTGGTACAAAGATCAGACTAGAGTCCTGGTTGAGGGATGGAGCAGGTGAGGTGGAGAAGGATGGTCAGATTCTGGATGTTTTTTGGAGGTAAGAGGTAAGGATTGGGATGTGGGAAAGAAGTTTGGAGACTGGTCCTGAGGAAATGAATGGGCTGTGAGTAGCTACACTATTGGGGGAATCTTCATGGACAAGTGTGTGAGGTTAGGGTCCTGATCTCAACTCCATGATGGGAATGTTCACAACAGCCTCCTTGCCTTGTTCAAAGGTGACATAGAAATGTTTCCTCTTCAGTTGTCAAGTGTGGAATCTCAATGGGCTTCACTTCTCTGATATTTATTTGAAAATGTTCATTCTCCATGACCCCCGTGACCTCAGGCTGATTTTCTACATGGATCAAAAATGCCCCTGTAGTCCCAGGTATCACATTCATACAACAAACTTTCCAGAAAGAGAGAGAATTACCCTCCCTGCTCCATTGAACAGGAATCTGGCTTTCACAGGGACAGGATCAGATTGCTTACAGGATCTGGACACCATCATGGTGACCAGAGAGAGGATTGTCTGATTGGTTTGGGAAAGACTGGGCTGCTTCCTGAAGCTGGAGCTGGGGTCAATCACACACTCATCCCATGACTGGGAGATTTGGGGTCCATAGAGGAGAAAACAAGGAAGAAGTTTTCCCTAAGTGGTCCCCACCATGCACATCACTCTGCCCTCCACCCTCATCCTTCATGTTCATGTTGGGTCTTGCATGGTGGATGCCAGGAGCTGTGCAGAGGACACAGGCCAGGGGTTCCTTCCTCATAAAACTCTGTTTCTGATTTCGTGGCCTATCTAATGTCCTGAAAAGATAATGTCAAGTAAAATCACACCCCTCCCAACAATGAGGCATCAGTTTGAAATTCAACAGTCTCAGGACAGGTAGAAAGCAACAAAAAATACTCATGAGGACATCTTCTTTCTTGAGGGAGTTAGAAGTGAGATTGTCTCCAGAAACCACACTGGTGGCCACTGCCCACCATCACCTGGGCTCTTCTCCTCCACCTGCCCCATCTCTCAGGTGAGGACCACTCCCAGAGGCCCAGCTCATGAATCTCTGGACACACACTCCATGCCAGGTCCCTTCTGTTCCAATCCCCAAGCAAGTGCTCCCCCAGGTCATTAGGGGTCCCTACTGAGATTCCCCACATCACAGGGTCCTGGTCACAGGTGGTGCTATCCTAGTCACCTTCCTCCTTCTGGGTCCTGGAGCTGGAATCAGAGTTAGCCTGACTCAAACGGGAAAATGTCTGACTCTCATATGAATATAGAATGAAAATGTGTGGAATAGTTTATTCAACTCATAGGTTGATGAGGAGACCAGTTAAATGGTGAAGCTTAACCAAAGAGCATAGCAAAAACCAAAATACATATGTTCCCCCAGAAACAGGACCATTAAAGCAAAGGTTTTGAGTGTTGGAGATATATTGCTTAATCTCTAACAAGGAGGACTCACATAAGAGGAGAGAACCCATCTCCTGCACAGAAGGGAACCTGCCTCCATGGGGCCCAATCACTGTTCTGCACTTGATCCTTATCTAAGAGGAGTCTGTATAAGAGACACCACCTCAGTCTTGACCACTGAACAGCCGAGGGGGCCACGGACAGACACCCCCTGAGGAATCTGAGTAGAGCATAAAGACTGCCCTGAGGTGATGGAGAGGCTACATAAGGGGACACATGGCCTGACCCTAAGGCAAGGGGACAGTGGACAGAGCAGTGGGGAGGCAAGAGCTGTCTCTGATGGGGTCTGGTCACCACGTCACACAATGGTGTGTCTGGGCCTGGGCACCAGGGGGCACTCGGGGCTCATTCCATTGGGGTCTGAGGGTGTTCAGGGCTGGGGTCAGCCACCTGGCACTGCCTGGTGCCCTCTGCTCAGGGCTCACAGCTGTGACCTCCCCAACAACCCAGGACCCGCACAGCCACACCCCTACCCAACCACCTGGGCATCCTCAGGCAGAGGGACCTGACAGGGAGCAGTGAGGGATCAGAAACCTGGGGGCCTCATTTGCATGAATGGACCCTCCCTCTCTCAGAGTATGAAGAGGGGAAGGGAGAGATTTGGGGGAAGCTCTGCTTCAGCTGTGGGTCCCCAGAAGGCAGAACTCAGTGACGATCTCCACCATGGCCTGGGCCCCTCTCCTCCTCACCCTCATCATTCACTTCCTCTTCTTATAAAGAGGTTTCTCTTCCTCTTCTCATAAAGATACCAGCCCTACTTGATTAGGTCACCAGCCTATGAGCTCATTTAACTTAATTACCTCCTTCAATGCCTTCTCTCAGAAGACAGTCACATCAGGGGTTAGGTTTCAACACAGGATTTTGAGGGACACAGTTCGGTCCATATCAAGGGGTCAGGACAGAACCAGGGACACAGAGTCCAGCTGTGTCTGACTCAGGATAGTCGACTGTCCAGAGGATGTGCGTCCACACCATTTACTGACCACCTACTATGTGTGAGACTTGGGTCTAGGGGCTCAGGATAGTAGATGGACAAGACAGGAAGGGTTCCCATGCTCAGGGAGCTGACACTGTCTGGGGGAAGAAGAGAGAGGACAAACAAGCAAAACATATTGTAAAAGAAAGATGTCCCAGTAGAGTAAAGAGAGAAGAGCTTGGTGGGGTGGAGATAAGAGCATTAAAGTGGCTGACAGGGAATCATCAGAATCTGATTTAAGTTTATGAAGTCCAGCTGCTGCATAGAAGATGAATTAGGAGAAAGTGAGAGTGAAGGTAGGGACCAGGTAGGGTTGTGGAAGATATTCATGTCAGACTAGGAGTCCTGGATGAAGGGTGGAGCAGGTGGGATGGAGAAGAAAGGTCAGAGTCCACATATCTTGGAGGTAGGAGGGGCTGAAGAATGGAATTGTGAAAGAGAGGAACCAAGGCTGGGCTCTTGGGAACAGTGTGGGAGTGGATGAGTCAGTGAACTGAGACAACGTGATGACCCCATCTAGCTGAGACAGGATTATTTAAACTAAACATTTTCAAGAGATATGATCAACTCCTGACAAATGGGACTGTTCATCAGGAGTTCTAGGAATGCAAGTTTTTAGTTTTCTCTCATCTCACATTTGATGAAAACTTCACCTGTGTCTGTTAAATTTTACCAATCAGAGGAACAGAATGTGAAGGACAAACTTAGTTCCCTCGTTCTCAATGCTGCCCCCATGTTTGAAACCGTCCATTTTAGAAAAGCATGAAAACCAAAATTTCTACCAGATTCCTTAATTTGAACTTCAAAGGGTGGGATTCTGTAACTGGTTTTTGTTAAATGATTCCAGAAGTTTCTTTTGTGCGACATGAATAGACAGCACCTACTTTTATACACTTTAATTTTCTGGATGAGAAAAATGAGTCAACAGGACTGGGGAGGCCGAGGAGGCTGTGAGTTGGCTCCATATTGGACCCCAGGCCTCAGTGCAGGAGGTTCTGCTGTCCCACTGGGCAGCATCAAGGCAGATGGGTCCACACATCCTGAACCCAGTGATCTCCTGTAGGGATGGGGAAGCCTGTACTGGGAAGTAGGTGTTAGGAAGGGCTCATTACATCCCAGGACAAACAGAGTCTACTAAGAGAAATAAAGAAAACTCTACTAGAAATCAAAATGTGACAGAATGCACCTAAAGAAATACAACCCCACACTGCAGTGATGAGGAGGAAGGAAGAACTAAGGCAATATTTTACATTACAATACAAGGAAAATAGTGAGATTAGTTTTCTAATATATGCATTTCAAGCTATCACTAGGTTGTTAAGTTCATTCAGAAAATACAACTTTCCAGAATGTCGGTAAGTCCTTTCTTTTGTTGAACACATATGAGGGAAAGTAAGTGGAAACTGCACTGAGCCAGGCACAGGGATCCACCATCATGCAGGAGAGAACCTCGTCCTGCAGGGGCTTACAGCCTGAGTGCTTAATAGACTTTGATCTGGAAAATTCTCTCAGAGGAAGGAGGAGCAGAGGGGCACAGTGGTCCTGCTTTAGAACCAGGAAGTCAGGGTGGGCTGCAAAGTTTGGGCTTTGACATCAGGAAGCCAAATAGCTACATTTCAGAAGAGACAACTGTAAGCAGGTCTGATGGATACTGCCTGATTCTCTGAGATTCTCTCTCCCTCCTTGACCCTGAGTTTCCAGTCTGATTTCCCACATGGATCAAAAATGTCTCTGCAGTCCCAGGCATCACATCCATACAACAAACCCTCCAGAATGAGATAGGCTTGCCCTCCCTGGCCCATTGATCTGGAACCCCAGCTTTCACAAGGACTGGACCATATCACTCACACCATCTCCCCTGACTCCATCATCCTGAGCAGGGACGGGATTGTTTGATTCGTTTGGGCAACACAGGGCCCGTCCAGTCAGAACTGGGATCAATCACAGGCTAATCATATGACTGGGAGATTTGGGGTCCAAATAGTAGATGAAAATGAGAGATGTTTCACCAAATATGTCCCCAGCATTGCATCTCTCTTCTCTCCACCCTCATTGTTAGTTCAGGTTGGGACAAGTACTGTGGACACTGGGATCTGGGAAGGAGACATGGGCCACGCTGTTCTCATCTCACAAAGCTTTAGCTTGGCTCCCTGGCCATTCTGATGCTCCTGCAACAGATCAATTCTAGGCTAATACGCACGCACTCCCATCCACGTGGTATTGATCTGAAATTAAAGTAGTCTCATGAGAGGGAGAAAGCAGGAAAAAAAACAAAACTTCTTCGTGATGGACTTGTCTCCCCAAACATAGTAAGAATGTTAAAGAAGGTTCTAGAAACTATAGTGGCCACTTCCACACCATTACCTGGGCACATCTCCACATGTCAATCTCTCAAGTGACGACCAGACACAGGGACCAGCACAAGTACCTCTACCTCTGTCCGCATACTCCATGTGAGGACTTGTGCTCCCATCCTAAAGATACTGCTCCCTCTGTCACTTCTGTGTTATTACTGAGAATCTTCACCTCACAGGGTCCTGGTTATAGAGATCCTGGTTCAGACAGACTGACTCTGATTTCACTGTGACTCTGCCCCTCCAGGATGCAAAGAGCTCTAATTCAATGCTCCTGGTTTGTTCCCACCATGGACTATACTTGTCAATGTCCTTCTGGAATGTTCTGTCTCTATCCATAATGTCATGTTATGTTCTCAGGCCAAGAGTCACTTCTTTCCCAAAATCTACTCTCTCCCTTATGTTCTCATCCTCTTTCCGCCAATCATCTAACGACCCCAAACAATCATCTACAGCCCATTGTCACACAAAAGTGTGTGTGGATTGGATTTCTAGAAAAATACATGATAAGCAAAGAAAAGCTTTATTATCTCTGGGAATCACTCCAGAGACCAAAGAAAAGTAATTCTTGAGCTTAAAGAGTTCAGACCTCCAAAACCACATTGTCAATAGATTAGGTAGAAGAATCCCCGTGGTCTTCTCAGTGATAAGCTCCCAACGAGTCAGAGAATGACTTTCAAAAAGCTAAACATGTGATTCTCATACAGAGTATGAATGTGTGTCAAAATTTTATTCTACCTGTGCATTACTGAGAGGACAGTAAGATGACGAAGAATTTTAAAGAACATTTTAAAAATGTAGTACTTATTCCACCAAGACAGGAGCAATGAAGCAAATTTTCTGCACTGGAGATAAGGTAGTTAACATTTTAAATGATAATAAAACTATAAGGTTTGGATTTACCTTCTCCTGTGACAAAAACCTAAAAATTAACATGATTCCATTTATATGAAACATACAGAGAAGAACATCTAGATTTTGGATTCCTCCATATTACATTTCCCATCCCACCTCTCCTAAAGGAGAATCTGTTCTCCCTCTGACAACTGTCTTGCCCACTCTTCACTTCTCATCCTGCTGACACGTGGCCTCTCCTTGTCTTCCTTTCCAGTAGCCTCAGTAGATCACGCTCAGCCAGTGAGCTTCTCAGATTCTTAAGGCACTTGCCCTGCCAAGGTCTCCTTCTTCCTGATTTCTAATCCCATTGTTCCTGGTAGTCCACTTCTCCTGGGTCATGTTATTTATCTCTCTCTTCCTCTGTTTGTAACCACTTCACAGCCTTCTCTACATCTTCACCTAAACCCCAAGAATGTTCCATGCCCATGTCCCCTCAGCGCTCATGTTGTCTCTGATTCCCTGCTACCCTATGATCCCACCAACCGCCATCCCCTCACAGACCCGTGAGTGCAGCAGTGGCCTCTCTGGTCTCCCTGCGTCCAATGGTGAAGGTGAGGAAGGGAGACCCCCTGTACACCTCCCACTTTATGTTTCTTCCTCAGGGTCAGCTCCATGAAGCAGGGATGAGGTTGTCTAGCTCAGCCTGGCATTCCACTGCCAATCACCATACCCAACATCAGGTAGGTGCTCAATAAATAGACACCATTGAAGACCTGCCCCTCACTACCCAGGCCACATGTTACTGGGTTAGGATGGGGCCTGAACTGGGAGAGAGTCACCTTTGCACATGCTCCTCTCTCTGCCCTGAGCCTGAGAGCTGAGGGGGCTCCCACCAGGGAGAGAATATCCATGGGGAGAAAGGGCATGGCCAGCCTCATCCTGTGTGTAGAAGCAATGCAGACTGGGCAAATTTCTGTTTATTAAAGTAGGAGGAAATGGAAAATACAATTCACAATGAACATCTCTGCATCATCAGTAAAGAAACAGTACCGAGAAAACTCAGGGTGCAAATATACTTGTAAAAAATAATTTCCACTCAATAATAAATAAAATTTCAAAAATTTCTCTTATTTGAGTCAATCAAAAATTGTCTTAAGAAAAGAATAAGACTTACAAAGAAAATAGTGTTTTAAAAAAGGATTTCATTGTAAATGCAAAATTAAAATAGAGTATAGGTTTTCTTTCAGTTAAATTCTTGGACTACTTTTAAGTAATGACCTTTGATTTTTCACTAATTCATTTAAACATTTTGGTGCATTTAAAATCTTAAAGACCACATTGTAACAAACTTACAAAGAGCACGCCAAATTGACAGGTTGTTCTTTCCACACCATACAATTCCCCAAATTAAAGTCAGGTAAGAATCTGGTGCATATACTTCTAGAATTTTTCTAGTCGTATAAAAATATCTGTTTATTTTATTTGTAAAATGGGATCAAATTTCTCTAAGTTTTTTGTTTGTTTTTGGCTGAAGTTGATTTCTAGCAAAATTGTGATGTATGGTGGACATATTTTCAGAAAAAAGCACACAAATTTCTCTCTTTTTAAACAGCCCCCACAGCACTCATTCTTGAGTATCAACCATATTTTTTTCAAACTCTTTATTCATAATGGTTGATCTTAACAGCTACCACATATCAGGCTCACCTGGGAAAAGGCATTGCTCAAAGTGAGTCAGAGTTTTAAGTAAAATGCTGCAGAGAAGGTCATGTGGCATGGCTTTCTGCAGACCTGGGTCCTGTGCTTGGAGAATAGATTCCTAGGAGTGGGTCGCTTCATAAAAAAACACCAGTGATGGTGGTGTTCAAGTGTATAGGAATGTAGACAAACAATAAAGATTTACATAGCATAAACCCTCTCTCATTCACTGCAGGACCCATGACCTCCCTATCCCCAGGGAGAAGAGCTCCCTTTCTTCGCAGTACTATGGGGGATCCACAGGGAAGGAGAGCTCTGGGCGCCAGGGAGCAAAGAACCTGTGTCCTGCACAGCAAGGGACATGCTTCCAGGGGGGCCGGTCACTGCCTGCACTTGATCCTGATCTAAGAGGAGTTTGTATAAGAGTCACCACCTCAGTTCTGACCGCTGAACACCCAGCGGAGCCATGACAGACTCACCCCTGAGGAGTCTGAGTAGAGCATAAAGACTGCCCTGAGGTAATGATGAGGCCACATAAGGGGACACCTGTCCTGTCCCTAAGGCAGGGGGACAATGGACAGAGAAGTGAGCAGGCAAGAGCGGTCTCTGATGGGCTCTGGTCACCGTGTCACAAAATGGTGCATCTGGACCTGACACCAGGGGGCGCTCAGGGCCTGTTCCTGAGGGATCTATGGGTGATCACATCTGGGACCAGCCACCTGGCACTGACTGGTGCCCTCTGCTCAGGGCTCACAGCTGTGACCTCCCCACCCCCTGGGGCCCACACAACCCCACCCTTTCCCCCCTCCGTGGACATCCTCAGGAAGAAGAGCCTGACCCAGGGCCCAGTGAGGTATCAGAAAGCTGGCAGGGTGTCTCCTTTGCATGGATGGACCCTCCCTCTCTCAGAGTATGAAGAGTGGAAGGGAGAGATTTGGGGGAAGCTCTGCTTCAGCTGTGGGGCCACAGAAGGCAGGACTCAGTGATGATCTCTACCATGGCCTGGCCCCCTCTCCTTCTCACCCTTGTTGCATTCTCCACAGGTGAGTAGATATGTGGACTAGGGAGGAGGCCCTGAGAAGATGGTGGTGCCCTTCTCTCCCCTCTTGTCTCTAAACCCCAGAATCACCATCTCTGTATTTCTCTGACTTCCAGGATCCTGGGCCCAGTCTGTGCTGACTCAGCCGCCCTCAGTGACAGGGACCCCAAGCCAGGGGGTCACCATCTCCTGCACTGGAGGTGGTTATTATGTGTCATGGTACCAACAGCTCCCAGGAACAGCCCCCAAACTCTTGATATATGAGAATAGCAAATGAGCCCCCGCGGTCCCTGACCGATTCTCTGGCTCCAAGTCTGGCAATTCAGCCTCCCTGACCATCACTGGGCTGAAGTTTGAGGACGATGCTGATTATTACTGCCAGTCCTACGACAGCAGTGCTGGTGCTTGCACAGTGCTCCAGGCCCATGGGGAAGTGAGACAAGAACTCCCTTTCTTATCTGCCAGGAGGGTGAACACCCCAGCAGCTGCCTGCTCAGGCTTGGCCTATGATTTCCACTTGTTCTTTTGCTGATGTCCTGGACCCAGGTTCATCCAGGGGCACCACCTCGAGTGAAGGCTCCTCCTCTCCCTTCTGTCCTCAAAGTCACTCACACAAGCACATTCCTAGACAATGGTCTTCATGGAAACAGAAAGTCCTTGTCTTTATCAGTTGGGGATAGTTTATTTCCAGACTGATTTATATTTATTTTTTTTCTTCTGATTTTAAAGTAAATAAAACATTTTTTGTGCCCTGAACCTATCATGGGACTTCAGCGATATTCTTGGTGTGCTTGAAAGATAAGTCATTTCTGTTTGCATTTGCTATTATGATTTATTTAATTTTAATCAGTGCTGGCTTGTTTTGTCTTATTTTTGGATTTTTAGTGAAAAAGATGCCAATTTAAAACTATAAAATTATAAAAACAAATCCAAAACCTTTGGCCACCAAAAAATCCTGCATTTAATGTTTATAGCAGCTTTATTCATACTCACAAAAACCTGAGAGAAGCCAAAAATCTGCACATGGATGTTTATTACAGCTTTATACACAATCACCCAAACAGGGAGCAAGTAAGTTGTCCTAGAAAAGGTGGCACAATTATAAAATGGGATCCTACTCAGAGTTTAAAGAAATGAGCTATGCAGGCACATAGTGATACATATTAATCTTAAGTTGATATCGCTAAGAAAATGTCTGAAAAAATTACAAACTGTAGAATGCTAATTATGTCACATTTTGGAAGAGGCGGAACTTTAGAGAGAGTAAAAACATAGTTTTTTTCCCCAGGGGTTTAGAAGAAGGAGAAGAAGAGTGGAATTTGTAAATATAAGAATTTATTTTTAGGGCAAAGGAATTATTCCATATATTGTAATGGTGCATAAATGACACCATGGCATTGTCAAAAATTCTTTAAAAACTTACAACACAATGACAGAACCTTAATGTATGTGTGGAAAAAAATCATTTAAAAAATTTGGAGATCTCCTGATGGCATGCAGAATGTGACAAAAACCCATCTACTTGCATTACAAATATGTGAACCAACCTCACTGACGGGTTGGGGGAGAAAGCTGCTGACCCAAGGAACTTTGACAATGATCAGAACCTGTAAGACTAAAAGTAAGAGAAACTGTGTACAAGCACTGTACTCTAGTTGATAAAGTCCTTCCCAGGGGGCTACAGGTGATAATTTTGGTGTCATTGTGTTGTGTACTGAAAGTGAACAATTAAGCAAATAGTTGGACAATGGTGGGAACCAGATTTATCACTATATATATATATATATATATATATTTTTTTTTTTATTTACCAAGAGGATAGCTATTTTCCAACTCTCTTACTTATAGGTGTGTCTATAAAATTTTGGCAGAATCAGCCATGAAGAACAGTTTGGTGAGTCCATTTGATCACAGCTAATGTACCATTCACTTATTCATCAAGGATTTATTGAGTACCTACCTGGGGACACAGCTCTGAAAACACACAGAAAAGGCCCCTGTGTCCAGGAGCTCACATCTTCATGGTGGGAGGGAGGCCAAGGGGAACAGATCATAGCAAGTAAATAAACAGGAGGTTTCAGACTGTGCCCCTGCTCTGAGGGAAATCACATGGTGATTTGATAGAAAGTGCTTGGTCAGGTGGAAGGGGTCCTAATTTAGATATGGGGGTGTCAGAAATGCCTCCCTGGGGTGACATGAGAGCTAAGCCACGTGAGAAGTCTGAAGAAAAGTCGATCCAGACAGGTCAGGAAACAACAGCAGATGCAAAGGCTCTGTGGCAAAAAGTGCTTGGCAGAAAAGTGGTCACTGTGCGTGGAAAGGTGGTCAGCGTGCCTGGAGTGCAGAGAGGGAAAGGCGGAGAGGCAGTTGGAATCCTGTAAGGCACGGCTTGGAGGCCATGGTTGGGGGCCTCTGTATTAGGTGGGAATGCAACTAGAAATACCAGTCTGCCGTTCTTCCGCAAGTATCAATGAGCCCTGATGGATTCTCCCCATGGGCCTCTGGAGTCTGACTTGGTTGAAGTTTGATTTCTCCCACTCTAATGACCTTGGGAAAACCTGAGTTTCCTTATTTGAATAATCAAGGGTATCTAGTGTTTGAAGCCAAATGACTTGTGTGGGGATTAACTCCAGACCTCAGCCTTATGAGTTGATTTATCCTTATAGTCAAAGGCAGCCATTTACAAAAGCAGCACAAGTTAATTCTTATCAGTCTACTATTTCTCATTTATTTCAATATTTTTTAGTAACTTATGGACACTGATATTGTTTGTGTTTCCAGCTTTTTAATTCTTTCTTTTTGTTGTGTGTTAATATTCCTCCTCATCTCAAAATATGATACTGATTACCTATTTTTCTCTACACTATCACTGATTTATTTGTCTAAAGGGAAATTTTTTTTTTTCAAATATGAGTTGGGACTGTCAAACACATATGAAGAGAAAGGAAAAACTAATCATGCAAGTTTTATTAAAAGACAATACATTAGCACTTCCAAAATAAATGCCAAATTATAATTTTATTTCACACTAATTCACCAATTGTGTGTCTTATCTTCCTCACTTACTGGAGGAATTTTATTTCCCTGCTAGTCCTCCTTACGTGTCAAATCCCTTCTCCACCCTTCTCATTCCTTCTGGTCCACAGCAGAATATACAGGGAAATGGAATTTTAAAATATTCCATGATGTTCACGCATACTTGGTCACACACTGTTATTTTTATTTCTGATTATGAAACCCATGTTTTCCTAGTTGTTATACCTGATATTGCAAAGTATCTGATAATTTTATGGTGACATTGTGACCTTTCCTCTTCAAAACCTGCAGTTACATTGAAGCTACTCCATATAATTATGGCTTCTTAGAGCAAAGGAGGTTGCCATCCCAAGCCTGGCAGTGCAGCCCGATGTGTCGGCACCCCCAGCTCTGCCACTGCTGTGTGGACAGGGCCCAGGACTGAGTCAGTGGGAGACCAAGGTCCCCTCACACACCAGACACGGGCTCTGTGATTTCCCAGTGGACTCACTGCTGGAGAGAGGAGTGACTGCTAAGCTCCTCCAAAGAAGACAAGAAGGAATTTCACTGAGGAAGGAAGAAATGTTTCCAGGGATGGGTTTAGATTTGAGATACGTTAGATCGCTGGGGCCAGGAGATGGAGAATACAAACATCTCGTCATTCATCCTTCAAGCTTCCCAGAGAAGAAATTTTGGACTGAGGTCATAAAGGTCACGGTGGAGCGCATTTGGTAAAAGACTTCAACACCCATCTTTCAGTGTCTCAGTCACTGTGCAGCCATTGGTGTGTGTAAGGTCCCAGGATGTGCCTATTTCAAGATCTCCCCCAGGGGACATCAGAGTGATACCAGCAGGAGGAGAGAGGAAGCTGATTTGCATGAAACACCTTTTCTTCCTAATGGGTCTGGGAAGCATGAAAAGGCACCAAGGACTCCATACTCCAGCCTAGGAGCCTAAGGAGGCTGTGTCCTGTGAGGGTCCCCACCATGGCCTGGATGGTGCTTCTTCTCGGGCTTTGCGCTTATGGCTCGGGTCAGGCAAAGGGACTCTGCATCCTTGGGGGACTCCTAAAAGCAGGGTCTCAGGCTGACCCTTGTCTCCCACAACAATCACTGTCTCTCTCCTGTTGGTTTTATGAGTGGAGTCTCAGACTGTGGCGACCCAGGAGCCATCACTCTCGGTGTCTCCAGGAGGGAGAGTCACACTTACCTGTGGCCTTAGCTCTGGGTCAGTCTCTACCAATATCTACCCAGCTGGTACCAGCAGACCCCAGGCAATGCTCCCCACACGCTTATCTACAACATGAACAGCCACCCCTCTGGGATCTCTGATCCCTTCTCTGGATCCATCCTTGGGAACAAAGCAGCCCTCACCATCACAGGGGCCCAGCCCCAGGACAAAGCCGAGTATTACCGTGATCTGTAGCTCAGCAATCATTTCTACAGTGATAGAATCGGGTGGGGAAGTGAGTCACAACTCCCCAGGCTCTGCCATAATTTCTACTCTTGAGTATTTCCTTTTTGTGTGCAGAGCTTAACACAAGGCCTAGGACATGTGTCTGGCATGTGAGAGGGATGTGAATCTTTGGGCCCCAAAGGGCCACTGTGGTAGACATCCACTAAGATGCCCTAATGACCCCTATCTCCTGATGTTCATGCCCTTGTATGATCCACTCCCTTCAGTGGGGGCTCTACTGGGTGACAGGGGTAGTGAGTTTCAGGATTTCAGTGCAGAACAAGGAAAAGACATGACAACGAGTTGACAGTAGACCATGAGGGGTTTATTTGGGCTGCACTTGGACAGACTGTGTTAGATGGAAAATCTCAGTGCAAGAGATCTTCCAGAGATAGCCAGGAGGGCCATCCCACAGAAGGGGAGGAAAGCAAAGGAACTCCCTGGGAAGAGGTGGCTGGAGAGGAGGCTTATATGTCCCAGGATGTCACTCAGCAGGAAGATGAGGGGTCTCTGAGTCAGAGCTCTAAAGTACAGCAGAAGTCTGGGGATTTTTATTGCCAATGAGGGGCGCCCTGTGATCCCCCTGGTGTTCTGCTGAATCACTTCCCAGGTTATACCTCATGGGGCAAAAAGAACAGGCCAGTCCAGCCGAGCTGGGATACCAGAGACCCAATTTTAAGGCAGCTGAAGCAGCTGGAATATGAGTGGCAGAGTAATGGAGAAGAGGGAATTGGAATGAGGAAGAGTTCCAAACATCTACATAAGGTCTCTTGAGCCTTGGGCTGAATCTTAACATAAACATATGTTGCATAAAACTTCATAAAGCAGATCAAAGAACTGTTATCAAATAAATGACAACTACTGATGGATGGTACACTGAATAGTTATGAGAGCTCACACAGGGTTTGGAGACATCTGAGTTTGTACCCACCAGAGTGGAGAAACCCTGGTGAAAACATCAGCTCAACTAGTATTTGGGCTAAACTAGCTGTAGAGTACAGGTTCCTTTACAGTGTCCATAACAATTCTTAAAACAGGCCTTAAAGAATCGAGCTGAAAGGCATGTGACATATGTGCATTCCAGAACAAATCTTAGCACTATAAAAAGAAAGACCATAGAATCCAGAAATCTACAACATAGTATTCAAATCACCCAAATTTGATTAAAAAAATAACAGATATTTAAAGAGTCAGGGAGTGTTCAGGTTCAAGATGGTGATGTAGGAAGATCCTGTACTCATCTCCTCCCAGGGACACACCAAATCGACACTGCATATGGAACAATTTCCTCTGGAACAAAATCCCTAAAAGCTAGCTGAGTGACTGCTACACATCAGGCAAATGGGAAAAAAGAATTACATTGAAGCAGGTAGGAGAGGCTGGGACACAATCTTACCATAAACACCAACCATCCGGCATGGTGACCCACAATCATGAGGGAATTCAAAACCTGGAGCTTCTCTCTGAGGAGTGAACTTCACATAGGGCACCCCAATTTTTAAGACCTGCACCTGAGAGGAGCCCCCCAAAAATCTAGCTTTGAAACACAACAGGGCTTTTGTCCATGAGACCCACAAGGCTACAGCTGAGAAACATCTGTTACAGAGCTCACAGCAGACTCACTAGCCCCAGAGCCCAGTGCAGAAGCAGCCATTTGAAAAGCACCCAAACTTTTTGTGAAAGAGGTTCATTTGCTAATCTTAAAGTGTTGGCCTGAGGGGCAGGGGCCTGCTGGAATACTGTCTGGGGACAGAGGCTTGCAGGTGCTATCTTTGTGCTCTCCCTCCTCATTGCTATAGATGGTGGGTGACATCTTTTGTGTTTTGTTCTTTGGTGGGTGTCATCGTATGCTCTCCTCTGCCTCGCTGAAGCTGGTGAGTGCTGTCTTTGAGCTGTCCCCTCTGTCATGCTCCAGAGCACCATTATCTCCCAAATGGGAGCATTTATATGCTTCTGGTGCCCTGGTTTTTGTGGCTGCCACCCAAAGCACACCCCTTGGTCGTATGGCTCTGGAGGCCAGGAGGGCTTACACTCCTGGGTCCCATGGGACTGGGATAATTGGACAGACCCTTCTTGGCATATGGCACTGCACAGATAGGAGACTGAAAGGCACCCCCAGTCTTTCTGTGAAAGAGGTCTATTTACTTGTCCTGGAGCTTCAGCCTGAGGAGCAGGCTTCAGATTGAGCACACATCTAGGGGTCTATGGATGAACTTGCTCTCAAGAAATGTAAGACAGTGGATGCCATCTTTGCACTCTCCCTCTGCCTCACAGCTCACCAGCATCTCCCATAAAGGAGCTTAGACACTTGTCTGGAGCCCCATTTTTTGTGGATGCTGCCCAGGATACAGCTCCAGATCACCGGGCTCTGGTGGCCAGAGGGGCTTAAACTTGCAGTCCTACAGGACTGTATATATATTTACATACTTTAAAAGCTATCACCCATGCATGTCTGTGTTTGCAGGTTCCCTCTCCCAGCCTGTGCTGACTCAGCCGCCCTCCCTCTCTGCATCTCCTGGATCATCAGCCAGACTCACCAGCACACTGAGCAGTGGCTTCAGTGTTGGTAACTATGGGATAGTCTGGCACCAGCAGAAACCAGGGAGCTGTCCCTGGTATCTCCCGAGTTTCTACTCAGGCTAATACAAGCACCAGGGCCTTTTGTACTGGCTTCAAAGAACAGAGTTAAGGGAGAGACTTAAGGTTTTTGCTGACTCTACGGTCTCTCAGATTAGTCTGGCTGAGCTAGCCTGGGCTGTCTTCTGTGCCTCCCCCAGGGACCTTAACTCTCCTGGGGTCTCCAAGTGCCATGAACACAGAATCCAGTCATGGCCATGCATCTCTCTGAGCAGCTGCTCACTCTCCTCCATCATGCCTCATTTTAAGACCTGTCACTCACTTCATTTATTAAAAATAGAGCATCTCAGGGAAGGATCACTTCTCTAGTAATCCTTTGCTCTAGGAGCAAAACCCCAAATCCATCCAGCTGCCCCTGGCCCAGCCCACTTCTGCTTCTCATGAGGCTCTGGAGAGGGTAGAGGAGCTGTGAATCTTGCTGAGCCCATTCTTGTAAATTTCCCCAATAAACACTGATAGGGGACACCACATGACATTGTGATGTATGCACTTGCAGTTGGTCCAAATGAGGACAATTGCCCCTGCTGAATGTGGATTTTTGATAGAATGATCCAGCTTAGCCATTTGAAGGAGAGGAGACAGTGTGCCCATTAATAGTCACTCCCCATCCCCCCTCCACACAGCAATTACTAACCACTAATCTGCTTTCCAGCTCTAGGATTTACCTATTGTGTACATTTAACATAAGTCAAATTATCTAATATGGGGTCCTGTGTGAATAGTTTCTTTCATTTAATTCTTTCACATAATGATCCTGAAGTTCACCCATGCTGTAGTATGGGTATGTACTGCATTCATTTCTGTTGTCATATAATGCTCCATTGTGTGGACATACCATGGTTTGTTTATCCATTCATCACTTGATGGACATCTTGTGTTGTTTATACCTTTTAGCAATGAAGCATATCACTGTCATGTACATCCTTGTACACATTTTTGTTTGTACATATGTTTTTATTTATTTTACCATGATAACTAAGAGTGGAATTGCTGGATCATATTGTATTTCTATGACACAATCTTTGAGCGACTGGCAGACTGTTTCCAAAGTGGCTGCATCCGTTGACATTTCCACCGAGGCTGGATGAAGTTTCCATATTTTCCACTTTCCCACCAACATTTGCAATTACATGTCTTTTTGACTATTGCCATCCTAGTGGGGTAAAGTGCCATCTCACTGTGGTGTGATGTGCATTTCCCTAGTGACTAATGATGGTGAGTGTCTTTTCAAGTGCTCTATAGTTTTTCTCCAGATGAGAGCAGCCATAACTTAAACATGGTGAAGATTACTTAGTGCCAAACAGAGTGCTAAGTATGAATCACACACACACATACACACACATTCTATGTATTAAAGAATTAGAAATTTGAACTCAGTTTGTCTGATGCCAGTGTCCATCTTATTAACCACAGTGGCATATGATGTTCTGAAATCAAATTCCTTAGTTATATAATCAACGTGAAAACCCATAATTCCAAATTACGAGTTTCCATTTCCTCTAAATATTTTTGTGGTCTCTAACGAACCGTGGGTGAGTAAATGCTCTAGTGTGCAGGAAGTTCCATTCTGCGAAATGGGCCCATCTTGGTCAGGAGCTCTTGCCTATCAGAACAGGGCCTCAGCAGGAGTCTGTGACGCGGTGTATGAAGGGGGACCATCAGTTCTGCTCTATCCAGGAAAGTCCTTAGCACAGGAAGGAGTTTCAGTTGGTGCTAGGAGCAGGGTCTTGGGCAGCCTGGTGTCCCCGGCAGAGAGACCTTTGGGTCCCTCTTGCAGGAGATACAATGGTGTGGGTCTGAGACCCTGGGACCTGCTCCTAGGCCCTCACAGGTCGGGGGTCCCAGGCAGCATGTCCAAGATCAGCTGCCCCCTCGCTCTCATGAGGAGCATGGAGCACAGAGGGTGGCCTCCACATTCTTTTACTTGTTCCGTCCAGAGTTCCTGTCAGAAGGACATCCTGTGCCTGCTCTCCCTCCGGTCCTCTAAGAATGCCTTCCTTCCTCCACCAGGGCCACAGTTCTATCTTTTGCTGTCATTTCCTTCCTGTTTTGGACACTTTACCCCTTGGGTCTGATCTCAGGGCTGTGTTCTCCCAGCTTCATCCTGGGAGGACTGTGGGATCCTCCCATTCCCTGAGGAGGGTCATCTCCAGGAGAAGCTGGATGCTCTGGGTAGTAAGGTCAGCCTCTCCTTGAAGAACCTCATTCTGATGATGTGATTACACGGGGGCTTCCTCCCCACTAGGAGTGAAGAGGAGTGAGAGTAGGGAAGTGCACAGACAAAGCCCCTCATTCACTCACAGGGGGCCTTGGGGGGACATAGCAGTGAACCAAGCTTCTAGTGGCTCCCAAATAATGCTGCTGCAGCTGACCTGGCTCTGCCCTTTGTCCTTCTGCTCCAGGGAACACAGGACAGGTCTCCTTCAAGGGAGGCTTCCTGACGGGCCCCATCCCCACATGAATCTAAACAGAAGAAGAAGGGTCTGGACCATACTGAAGAGGCCTCTGCACTGAGAGAAGGCTGAGTTGCTCTAGACTGTACCCTAATGTGGGTGCCCTGTCTTCCCTCTCAGAGGACAGGGTGGGGTGTGGGTGGATGAGGCTCTGATGAAGGCAGCTGTCTCCTTTCCATGCTCAGTATATGAGGGAAATACACTGTGTTTATTGGGATATCAGCTGACATTGTAAAGATGACCAGACCCCAGGGATAAAAGTGGAATAGAGGTCATCGGGGGTGGGGCAGGGAGAGGAGAAGGGACAATTCTTAATAAATGGGTGCAGGGTTTCTTTAGGGATGATAAAAAATCCTGAAAATTGATAGTGGTTATGGTTGTACAACAATGTGAATATACTTAATGACACTTAATGGTACACTTAGAAATGTTTAAAATGGTAAATTTTATGTTATGTATATTTACTATATTTTAAAAAATTTACTAAAGTTTAAAAAATATATTTACAATATATATTTTTTAAATATAGTAGTCCTGTAGTCTTTCCTTAGTTTTGAGCACAATGCAAAATAAACAAACAGATGAGGAAATGAGACAAAAGCCTAAGACAGTTAAATGTAAGACTTTGAATATAAGAGAAATTAACTTTGCATTTATTCATCTTCACTCTGCCTGTTTTATCAACCTTAAATTATTAGACCAGTGTTTCATGACTCTGCTTCTCCCACACTAATAACAAGCAGACTTATTTTTACTCTAATAAGTAAAAAGAAAATGAAAGACATGTAAAACATGTAAAAAATCTTCAAACAAATCTAAAAATAGGACTGATTGATGAAGTACATGAGAATCTGCAAGGATTTTTTGTTTTTTGGATGACGTGTAGATGAGATGTTAAAGGTTCTGGGAGGTGTGTTGAGGGTAAAATGGAATCAAGAAGTTTCACAGAGAGTTTAGAGGGCTGTTGTTATAATCCAGGAAAGATGACGGGGCTGGGCCCACGTTAGTCAGAGTAGAGATGAAGAGAAGCGAGTGGAATTCAGGTATTTTTTGTTGTAGAACATGCGGGCTGGTGGATTGCTTGGATGTTGAGGGAGGTGTGTGGGCGTCGCTAGGATGACTCCATGTACATGACTACGGATGTGAATGGAGGATTAGAGCACAAATAAAAGATCAACCCTGTCGTGTCTCTATCTACGCTTCATCCAGTGTAGGGGAGAGGAAATGCATTTTTTCTTTTTTATTGCCTTATTTAAGTTTTCATTCAAAATTACTATTTGCTAACTACTGAGTGTCAGCACTCCCTTGGGTCTGAGTGCCACGGCAGTGAAACAGCAGTGTCAAGGCCATAGACATCCTTAAGCTTTTACTCTGACTCAGTGTTGGAGAAGTTGAGCTGATGTTTTCTGTGACTCAGTCAAGTGGAGAGCATTAAGTGGAGTCAGCACGTTAAGTACTGACAGGAATAGAGTGTAGAGGTCTGAAATCAAGGAGCAAGTACTTGGCTAGAAATATATCTACATAATTGATTGCAGTTCATTAATGCCATTGTCACTACACTTGTGGATTAGGTCACCGGGAGAAATAATTATGTTAATGTTCATAATGGGAGTAGAATGATAGCTAATGTATAACAAGTACCATGAAGGTTCTGTAGAGTAGTAAGAAATGACGTGTGGACTGTGAGTGGAGGGCTTAGACAAGAAATCTGGGAACTTCTCTGCCACCTTCCTCATCCCTTTCCTTGCAGCTTCAGCCCCTCTGCACTTCCCCAGAGTTCCAGCCCCGTCCTGATGCACAGCCCGCATCTGGTGTGGGAGACCCATTCACCCTGCTGTCCGGTCTTAGGGCAGTGGGTTCCTGGCTGCGTCCTGGGAGGGCGTGTCCCTGATCATCTTCCTCAGGGTGGAAGAGTAACAGGAGAAGCAGGTGTCTCTTCTAAAAATAAAGGTTTCTTCTGGAAGAATTCCCTGTGCATCGTTATTAGTGGACTGTGCCCCATCGAGAGTGAAGGTGGGGACAAGTGAAGAGGGTTATGGAGACTGGTCTGCCGTGGTGGGGAGTGATGCTTGATGAGAGAGAGAGGAGCTGGTCACCTCAGGCCCCCCACACAGAGGGTGTGGAGAGGGGTTAATGCCCTCTGCCCTCTGCTCACTGGGTGAAGGATCCATTCTCTCTGAGGGCTCAGTCACCTATGGCCCCAACCATTGTCTAAGTGGTGGGAGGAGCAGAAGGACGACTTGATGCTGAGGCGGCCACATCTCTGAAGTAAGGAACGAGATGTGGTGACACCTGCAGCACAGTAAGGAGCCCCTGGGAATGAGAGGCCCCTGCCACTGTGTGGGGACGGGTGGTGTGGGAGGCAGGGCTGGAGTCCAGAGTCTCAATCTCTCTCCTTGCTCAGCTCTGGGATATACATCCCATTCATAGGTGAATCTGGGCTCTGAGACAGCCCGGGGCATGATGGGCCTGTCCCTGAGGGTCTGTGGGGCGATCTCAGCTGGGAAACCAGACCCTGGGGTCCTGCCTTGTGCCTTTTGGGAGAGGGAACCTGCAAACGCAGACACTCATGGGTAATGGAGAAGGGATCAAAGTGAAGCTGCTGGGAGTCTGAGCCAGAGGGGCTCAGGCTGAAGGACTGCTCCAGGTCTCTGAGGACTCTCCTTAGGGCCCCAGGAGAAGCTCCCCAGCCCCACCCCATACTCAGCTTTCACCAAATTTAGGCCCAGAAACACCAGGGGAAGAGAACACTTTGCATGAAGGGTTCCTTTCTGCTCTCCCAGGAGGAGAGAAGATAAGAGAGACTTTGTGCAGTTCTCTCACTTGTGGAGTTAAGAAGCAGACCCTGGGGCATCTCTACCATGGCCTGGACCCCTCTCCTCCTCACCCTTCTCGCTCACCTCTCAGGCCACTGGTTGTGGAAAACAGAAGTGGTTATGGGGACACATGGAGCAGTTTTTCCCCTTTCATTTTGAGGACTTTCTGTGGGTAATAACCCCAGCCTCACCTGTCTCTGTCTCCACCTCCTCTGTTCCAGGGTCCTGGGCACAGTCTGGGCTGACACAGGAAGCCTCAGTGCCAGAATCGGTGGGGCAGAAGTTCACCCTCCCCTGCACTGGAAACAGCAAGAATGTTGGAACCTACACTGTGGGCTGGTATCAGCAGATTTCTCATGGTGCCCCCAAAGCTGTGATGCTTGGAAGTTCTCGGCCCTCAGTGTTCCCAGTCAGTTCTCTGGCTCCAAGTCTGGCAACACGGCCTCTCTGACCATGTCTGGGATCCAGGCTGAGGACGAGGCTGATTATTACTGTTCAGTGTGAGACAGCAGCCTTGGTGCTGTCACAGAGCTTTGGATCCTTGGGGAACTGAGTCAGAAACCTGCCCCCATTCCCCATGATCACTCCCATGACTGCCTGTGACAAATACCATCAAAGGGGGTGACTGTGGCCAACCCCAAAGTGTGCCAGTCTGAGGGTTTGATTCTCTGAGCACAGACCCATTTTAAGGGGTCAGTGACGGTCACTACCTCTCATATTGCTTTTATTTAATTGCTTTATTGAGATATGAGTTACATGCCATAAAGTTCACTCATTTAAACTGAACAACTCAATGGTGTTTAGTGTATTTACAGAGCTGTGCCCCAAGTTGTGGGAGTGTTAAAGGCCATGCTTCTCTATTCTAACACATCTCATATCCAATTTGTTATTTATTTCTTGATGGCTTTTACTTTAGGCCCTTCTACAAGCATGAGAAGTACATTGTCATTAGAAATATGGAATCTGAGCCCAATTTTGGCACACAGATGTCTCAATCAATACATGTGGGATTATGGTAAAAAGGTGAAATAGTAGAAAGACCCAGGACCTGGGAAGAAACTGACGTTTTAAACGTGACCCGCAGGGGCATTGTGAGGCGGTGCTCAGGGCTCCATGTGGAGGGAGCTCACAGATGGTAATGTCGGGGGAAGAGGGAGAATCTCCCTCTGCCCTTTTCCTTAAGGTTCTTATGGCTGGCCAAATAATTAACAAGACAGGTTAGCAGGAGAAAATAATACCAAGTTTAATAACATGTATACATGGGAGAAAGCAGGGACACTGCGTTTCTCAACACAATAGCAGAAATTCTCGTCTTAAATACCATGTTCAGCCAACAACAAAGAAGGATGTTGGGAGTAGGGGGAGTCAGTTACAGGAGATTACCACTAAAGCACAGTAAACAAGAGTAAGGTAATTATGCAGATTTAAGGCCTCACTTTTCACATTGATAAGTTTCTAGAAATGAGGTCATCCCCCCTCTTCCCAAATACAGAGAGGGAGATACCTTTACAAATGGAGATTTCCCTTGTAAATGATTGTCTGGCAACTCCTCGCAGGGCCATCCAGAGAATGTGGCCAGAGAGACAGAACTTCTGATAAGATGGGCTTGTTGGTGCCTTTCCTATTGTAACGTTTATCCTACATTATCTTTACAGCCATCATGAAGATCTGTTCCAGGAAGGAGCCACCATGTCAAATTCTTTAGGCAGTTAGTGGGGGAGGTCAAATGTCCCTCAGAGAAAACAATCAAGGTAAAGAGATAGATTTCAGGGTGGCCAAATCTTGATCTCCCACAGTAAATATCCAACTGACCTCCAGTCTGGAGTTGGACCTGTGCTCACTGAAAGGGAATCAACAGCTAGGGTTTCTGGGCCTTGATGAGTCTCCTGCTTTAGGAGTTTCTCAAATCAACAGCTACTTCACTGCAGGCCGCTCCCAAGGCACAACCTCAGAGCATCACTGTCCACAGGCTTCCGGCTCAGGAAGGAGCAGGGATCCCCAGGGGGTGCGGATATATTTGCATGACTAGCCTCTCCTCCCTGAGGACAGAGAGAGGGGATAAGAGATGTCTGGGGCAGCCCAGCTTCAACTCCCTGGCTATGTCCACCATGGCCTTCTATGGGCGGAAGAATATTTTCTCTACTCTCTCTGGGTCCTTCTGGCTGGCCTAAGAATTAAGTAGACATAAGACAGAATAACAGTAGAAAATCAAACAAAGCTTTATAACGTGTATACATGGGAGAAACCCAGGAAAACTGAGCAACTCACCAGAATGGCTGAGGTCACCACCTTAAATACCATCTTCAGCCAAAGACAAAGGAGAATGTTGCCGGTGGAGTGAGTCAGTTATGGGAGATTACCAGAAAAAGCACAGTAAACAAGAGTAAGGTTATTATATAGATGTAAGTCCTTGCCTTCTTCACTGATAAGAGTTTCTAGAGTTTCTACCTCTTCCTGCTACAGAGAGGGAGATATCTTTACAAATGGAGATTTCCCTTACAAATGTAAATGTTTCTTACAAAGGATAACTTCTACTTGGTTTTCAGAGCTTTTCCCATGTATGCATTTTTTTAAAAATAACCAACCGAAAAGAATCCTCATGCCAAAGAGACACATCTTGAGGTGGCAAATTCTGATCCCCCACAGCCTGGACTTCCCTAGTCTTCCTGCTCCACTCTCACTGCACAGGTAGGGACAGTCCTCAGAGACCTGGAGCAGTCCTTCAGCCTGAGCCCCTCTGGCTCAGACTACCAGCAGCTTCACCTGGATCCCTGCCCCATCACCCATGAGTGTCTGTGTTGCAGGTTCCCTCTCCCACTCTGTCCTGACTCAGCTGCCCTCCCTCTCTGCATCTCCTGGAGCATCATCCAGACTCACCTGCACCCTGAGCAGTGGCTTCAGTGTTGGTGGCTGTGGCATACACCGGTACCCTCAGAAGCCAGGGAGCCCTCCCTGGTATACCTTGAGGTTCTACTCAGACTCAAATAAGGACCATGGCTCTGGGGTCCCTAGCTGCTCTCTGGATCCAAAGATGCCTTGGCCAACGCAGGACTCTTGCTCATCTCTGGGCTGCAGCCAGAGGATGAGCCTGACTATTACTGTCTGATGGACACAGTGCTTCTCACAGTGACACACACAGATTTGGAAGTGGAACAAAAACCTAGACCCGCTCAGAGTCTTATTCCATGACAATTTAAAAATTGTAAAATAACTTGCATATATACAAACTATAATTGGAAGTATCTTCTGTTTCATAATGAGTCTATTCCCAATTATGTATTCAATGTTTCTGAAGCCTCAGAACAAATAAAACAAAAATAAAATCAAAATAATTCATGATGACACTGAAATGTTGCCTGGTTAGTCAGGTGATAAAACCAGAGTGTGGAGCTTCCCTTTCTTCTTTTGCAATAAGGAAAATGAGCCTGTCCTAGATTTTATCTTCATCAGAGCCTGGAGACCATCCCAGCAGGTGGACAGTCTTCCACAGCATGGACCCTGCTCTTTGAGGGATCAGAGAAGAGATCTTCCATTCCATCCCAGGCTCCTGTGCTCAGAGTTGGCTAAGGCTCATTGTGTTCCAGAAATGAGGCACTAAGATGTAAGATACTAAGTGAGGACACAGGCCTGGGAGGAATTCCAAGTACAGAGTTAGCCTGGCACAGTCAAAAATACCTGAGCCTTCAGTTGTGAAGTCAGGGAGACGGCAGTTGATGAAAGAGGAAATTTGGGGCCTGAGGCCAGGTAACCTCTTTATGGGTCATGAGAGGGTGGAGTTTGTTCCCCAGTTGGTGGGAAAATGCTGAGCCTGCTCCAGGGAAAGTGGGTGAAGTAGGTCCATGGATGAGACCTTCTTACAGCTGACACCACTCAGGACCCATGGCAACACCTGTGAGTGGTTTTCCTGAACCTACAGATACTGACCTGTGTCCTCCTCTCCTCTCATACCTCATTGGAGCTTTGCAAAAACATAGGGTGTATGTTGGGGCTGTGGGACAATGGAGCAGGAACTCCCCAATATGTGCATGTGTATCTCCCCCTGTGAAGCTCTTGATGACCCCTCTCTGAGGTCGCCTTATCCTACACAGGGGGTAGCAACAACATTATGGGTTACCATGACAATGGCACTAAGGGCTCCCAGGCAGAGCCCCTGAGTGTGTGACCTGGGGTAGCAGTGAGGAACTTTCCAGGGTTCCCTGCCTGATGCTCTAGATCCAGGTTTGTTACCAGAATCTCTTTGACAACCTCTGGGCTCTAGCTGGAGGATGAGGCTGATGATCATTGTTAAAGAGCTGAATACAATCCCAGTGCCACAAAGAGCTCCCGTTCCATGGGGAATTGTGGTTCCCTCCCCTGTTTGTGGCTCCTGCTTCCCTGCTTGACCCATCACTCCATTGTCCCTGTGACCAACACCAAGTCAGGTTTTGGCTTCTGCTGTTATTTATACTACTAAAATCAGGGGGCTTCACGCTCTCCACTCAGTCTATCTTTATGGGGTAGTGAAAATAACTCCTTTTGGAGATACTTATCTCTGAAAGCAAACAGAATTACCTTGTTTCTGGAAGCAAAATAGCCCCAACAGTTGCTAGTTGGGGATGAGTAGAGCTGAAGTGTAGTATTCGTGACCCAGGAGATCCAGATGACCCTCTGTCCAGCCCCCTGTATGTCACTGTACCAGCCTGGATTTACTAATAATTCCCGGAGCTCTGAAATCTTGGGGAAGCTGTGTTTCTCTCTTTCACCGAATTTTAGAGCTTTGTGGAGCTGCTGATGCCTAGGTAAAGGGCAATGCCTCCCCACTGAGGAGAACCTCTAACAGGAGACATCAGTGACGTGAACAAACTAATGTCTTAGCCTCAAACCCCACAGAAGAGGCCTACTGAGTCTACTTACCCGGGAAGTGAGATCAGAAAAGATCCATCTGCAAAAAATTCAGCACCCCCTTCCAGGAGAGTTGGGTGGTGTCAGAGGACATGGGTTCTGAACCCAGTAGGAAATACTGTTGGACTGGTCCTGAGAGGACAAGGTTCTGGCCCAGGCCATCTAGGAAAATACTCTCCTGGGTCTTGCACACTTGGGCAACAGTGCTCACACTGAAGTGTTACTTCCTGCACCTGGGGACCCCAGGAGCCACATGAGATCTTGGCTCTGACACACACACTCGTGTCTCATATTCCATCCTTTACACCTCATGGAGTCATTGTCCTGGCCTTATGTTCAAGAAGGTGTAGATAGACAGTCACACAGCAGGAACAAATTTGCATGAAGAAATGTGGCCTATGATGCTGGCTGGGCACAGGATAAGAGACACCTGGAGATGAGGGAATCCCAATTCCAACGAGTAGACCTGAGCAAGCAGGGCACTGGGGCTTCACCACCATGACCCAGATTTCTCCCCTATTCAGCCTCCTCACTCATTGAACAAGGAGTTTCATTAGGGGGAACGTGAAGGATGGTTGTGGGGGGAACATTTGCCTTGCTTTTACTCCTGGCATTTGGGCACAAGCTGTGGATTGTCTCATTCTTTCTACCACCTTCTCTCCCTAATTCCAAGGGCCTGGGTTAGACTGTGCTACACATCCCATAATGTATAGTGTCCGGATCTGTGTGTGTGTGTGTGCATGCATGTGTGTAAAGTGAGTGAGGAAATATCTCATACTAAATCCAAGTCAGAAGGCATCATGGCAGACTTCTACCAAATGTGCAAGGAGCTATTCCAAAGACTTAAAATAAAACGCACATGGTCCAATCTAACTTACTGATGCTAGAAAAACCAGGAAACCCAACCCAAAAGAAACACTATCAGATTTGAAAATTATAGGGTCATATCTGGAATGCATGTTATATCAAGACAGATTCAAGTCTCTGGGAGATGGTGAATATTGATTTTGGAGGGAAAGCAGATATGAAGATGTACTGAACCATATGTCAGTTACCTCATTCAGGCAAAGAATCTTGGAGCTTTCAGTGGTGGTGCCCTGACACACAATAGGAGAAAAAGATGGAGTTACTGCACACACTGCCATGGAACTCACTGATACTCTAGCCCATGGTGGGCAGCGTGCATCAGCATGGTCCTTCAGAGATAAACAGCACAGCCCAGAGAAAGATTTTACCTTTGTCAAGCAGCATCACCCAAGAGCCACCAGGGGAATCTCTTCTCTGTTCCTTCCTGCGTTGTGATGGGCTCCTGGGCCAATTATTTTTCTGCCATATGCAATTTACGAATCCTCAATTCAATGCTGGTTCTTAATTGTCACTCAGATCTTCCCCATAGAACAGAATTGTTTCGAACCATGGTGCCTTCAGAATACCTGAGACAGTTTACAAAGGTAGCTCACCCTCCCTCCAGAGTTCAGGAAACCTTGCTGGCAATTATGTTTCAATTTATTCTTGATGAAATGTGTAAAAAAATGCTTTAGCTCTTAAAATGTCATATTTTTGGATAATATTTCTTGCTAGTCTATTTTTTCTCACTTACTTCAGTGGTATTATTTCCTAGTGGTTTATAGATGATGATGTTATTTATATTTTCAGATATTTTAATTACCTGTCTAATTATTTATTTTTATCCTAAAAATCCTCTCCTCAATTCAAAATATGATACATATAAAATTATATATATTCCTCTTCTGTGTCAGACATGTGTTTGGTTATTAGGCATAAAATAATTTAGCATGAGCCCTTTTGTCTGCCACCAGTTGATACTCACAAACACAGATGATGAGAAAGGAAGGAAAAGCCACGCACAGTGTATTAATCAAACAACATACTAGCGATTTAGAAATGGATGTCAAATCATGTTTTCATTTCACATGGTGATAAACACCATTTTGGGGGCTTCTCTTTACCAACTGCTTGAGAAATTTTATCTTCTTGTGACTCCTCTTTACCTCTCAAACACCCTTCCCCTTCCCACTCCTTCCACTCCACAGGAGACTGTTAAGGGAACAGAGATGAAAATGCTCCACGATATTCACACCAACTTGTTCAGGAACAGGGTTCTTGTTTTCCCTGACGATGAACATGTGGTTTCCTATTTTGTTATATATCATGTTGGGAGGAATCCCATAATTTCATGGTGATGATGAAGCTACTCCATATAATTATGGCTTCTTAAAGCAAAGGAGAGTTGTCATCCAAGCCTGGCAGTGCAGCCCTTTGAATCAGCACCCCCAGCCCTGGTCAGCTCCACCACTGCTACAAAGACAGGGTCTAGGACTGAGTCAGTGGGAGACCCCTGTCCCTTCATACCCAGACACAAGCTCTGTGATTTCCCAGTGGACTCACTGCTGGAGAGAGAAGTGACTGCTAAGCTCCTCCAAAGAAGACAAGAAGTGATTTCACAAGGAAGGAACAAAATATTCCCAGAGATGGGGTTAGATTTGGAATGAACTAGATTTCTGGGGCCGGGAGATAGAGAACACACCCATCACATAATTCAACCCTCAGGCTTTCCAGAGAAGAAATTTGGGACTAGGTCACCAGGGATGTCGGGGAGCTGATTTAGAGAAAGACATCAACCCCCATCACTCAGTGTCTCAGTCACTGGTCTGTGTGAATTCCCAGCTTCTGCCTCTTTCGAGATCTCCCCCAGGGAACATCAGGGTGACACGGGGCAGGGAAAGAGAGGAAGCAGATTTTCACGAAACACCTTCTCCTCCTAACGGTCTGGGAGTAGTGAAAAAGCCCCAAGGACACCACAATCCAGACCTGAAGCCTAAGGAGGCCACATCCCGGGAGTGTTCTCCCCATACCCTGGATGGTGCTTCTTCTCAGGCTCCTCACTATGGCTCAGGTCAGGGGAAGGGACTCTGCATCATTGGAAGGCACATAAATGCAGGATCTCAGGCTGACCCCTGTCTCCCATAACTACACTTGTTTCTCTCCTGTTGGTTTTAGGGATGGATTCTCAGACTGTGGTGACCCAAGATCTGTCACTGTCAGTGTCTCCAGGAGGGATAGTCACACTCATCTGTGGCCTTAGCTCTGGGTCAGTCTCTATGAGTCACTACCCGAGCTGGTACCAGCCGACCCCTGGCCAGGCTACCCATGCACTTATCTATAGTATAAACAACCATCTCTCTGGGGTCCCTGATTGCCTCTCTGGATCCATCTTGAGAAACAAAGTCACCGTCACCATCACAGAGGCCCAGCCCAAGGATGTGACTATTACTGTGCTCTGTATGTGGGTTATGGTGTTTACACAGTGATATAAACCCATGGGGAAGTGCAACCAAAACCTCCTCAGATGGTCAGAATCTGAGCGGTGGAGAAAGGCAGTGGAGAAAGTGAGAGGGTGGAAATGGTATCACCACCATGGGGATGGAGGCTCCATGGCGCCATTCTCCTATCCAGTGGTGCATCACCATGTACCGCCACCAGCCTCTCCTAGGGTGTGTCCATCCTCTAGTGTGACTCCTCCAATACTTTACTTCCTCTATCCTTCTTTGCCTGTAATGATGCAGAGGGGGCTTAGCTCCAAAATACACCAACCAACAGTGAGAAGCAGAGACCCCACCACTAACTATAAGACTCTTCTTATTCAAAAGCATTAAAAGACATACCCTCATTCATTAATTTGATGATGGAGAACAAATTACTGTGTAACATTTCTTTATAAATATACATAATCTAGACCATAGTAAATGTGCTTTTCTGTTCCATATGCCAGATGATTATTTTCATTACACAATGAAGACTATGAAGGAAAAGCATTTGGGAAAGTTCATTTTTTTTATGTTGTCAGAGAGGTAGTTAATGCTTTCTTGATATCCATTTCCCACACTTTTCAGCTCCTGTGATTTGAGGCATCACTTAAGTAACTATGACAGATGTTTACCTCTTTATTAGTATAATTTAAAACTTCTCTAAACCTTAATATAAACAATGTGGTAGACTTTAATAATTTATTTATTTGGGAAGGTATTTTCTCTCTGAGAAATTGGGTAATCACTTTAGACCAGCAACTTGGCTCACAGTACAGTGCATGGACCACGAACGTTTGTGTTGACAGTGGCCTGGTATCGGGCCAGTATCTCTGCCATTATTTCCACCTAGAGCTGAAATTTGACCAGTGGACAGCAGGGGACACTGTGGATCTTCCTAAGGTCTGCACAGTGGTTGTCCCCTGCTGTGTAATCCCCCGAAGTCCCCAGTTCAGGGACATCGAAGCCTCCTTTGCAGACGGGGACCCTTCAGCTCTGTCCTCTCTGGGCTGGGCAGAGTCTCCTGCTCGCAGGTCTGTGTAAGGTCCCAGCAGCTGCTTCTTCCTTGCACTCTCCTAAGGGACAGGTACTGAGTCTCCCTCCTCTTACCTTAATTCAAAAAACTCACCCATCAATGGAAGGGAATCAAAAGAGATCTTGTCTGTGATGTGGAAAAATGAATACACAAACAAAACTTGATTGAAAACTGGCTTTTGGTGATGTCAGCATCATTGCAGAGCAAGTTATTCCCTTTGTCTTTCCCTTGTAAGTTACAACATGATGGACATCCATTCACCAACAAAGGACTGCCTACACAGGAGAAAAGAATGCCTAATAGATTCTTGTATCTGTACAGCTGAATGGGGTGGACTGGACATCTAGGAGGCAGTAGAACTAGGGGAACAGCCCCCTACCCCTTACCCAGAAGCAGCAATTCAAAATGCAGATCCTCACACTGGCACAAGTACCTGTGAACAGAGGCTTCAGGGGCAGACTCAGTACCTGTGTCTTAGGCCCTGGCCCTGCCCTAGTGGAACTGGTGTGAGTGCCAGCAAATAGACATGGCACTCACGGCTTAGCCCCTACCACCCTACCCCCCCCAGCACACACTTGTGGGTGACACACAAGTCCTGAGGATTCAGGACACAGAGTGGAGCTGGTAACCAAACCCCTTCCCCATCTCCCAGCAGTGGCCTGGCCTTTCCAACAGTGGGGCCAGTATATAAAACATAGATTTTCCCAGCTGAAGTGTGGTGCCCTGAACTGATTTTTCAGAACACAGCAGCTTGCAGCAGTGACTAGAGGCTGCAAGAGTGAGAAGCAAAATTACTCCCTGCTTAGCCCCTACCCCTCCCAGTGGAGACAAGTGGAACATGCAACTGGACCCCTGTCAGCAACAGCAATTCCCATGAACACAGTGCCCCCAGCAACAGTGCAACCAGCACCACCAGGCAACATGGGAACAGCAGAGCAGGTGCTGCACAGGGCAGCAACATCCAAGCCCACAGAGAGCACATGGAGAGCCAATGGGGGAACATGAGATCCAGGCCACCCTGGAAACAGCAGAAGTGCTCACAGCATGATGACCCTGTGGTGACAACTGAGACTTTAGTGATGTCATAAGCAGCAAGGCACCAGCAACCTCAGAGACACAAGCAGCACAAGGAGGGCACTGATGACGCCTCTAGCAGAGGGAGTGGAAGGTGAAATGTGCAGGCTCTCAAGTACAACCAGAAGCAGCTCAGGGGCAAAGTAACCAAAGCCTTACCCAAATAAGAAACGTGGTTAATACTAGAAAGGCTCCAGCAGATGATCACCTCATGAAGTACCCTGAAGAACTACAGTAAACAAGCAGAACAGAAAGAAAATGACAACTCTCCAGAAACCAAACTGGAAGTCACAGATTACAATCTGACAGAGACTTTAAAATAGCAGTCATGAAAAAACTCAACAAGTTAACAAGAAAACTCAGAAAGACAGTTCAATGAGTTCAGGAAAAAAAAAATAAACAGAAGGAGTACTTAACCAAACAGATTAAAACTCTAAAAAAAAAAAAAAGAAATTCTGGAGAGAAAGAACATAATTAATGGGATGAAAAATAAAGTAAAAAAGGATTAAAAATAGAGCAGATCATACAGAAGAGAGAATTAGTGAGCTTGAAGGCAGAAATCTAGAAATGATTCAGGTGGAAGAGGAGAGAGAACTAAGATTTTTGAAAAAGATGAAGAAATTCTATGGGAAATATCTGACTCAATTAGGGAAAGTAACATAAGGATAATAGGTATCCCAGGAGAAGAGAGAGAAAAAGGAGCAGAGAGCTTATTCAAAGAAATAATAGCTGAGAACTTCCCAAACCTGGAGAAAGAACTGGATATACAAGTACATGAAGCTAATAGAACTCCTAAAATCTCAATGTAAAAAGACCTTGTCTGAGGCATGTAATATTAAAACTGTCAAAAGTCAATGACAAAGAAAGAATACTAAGGGCAACCAGAGAGAAGAAACTAAATTACAAAGGACCTCTCATCAGAATTTCAGCAGATTTCTCAGCAGAAACTCTACAGGCTAGGAGACATTGGAATGATATATATATTCAAAACACTGAAAGGCAAAAGCTATCAGCCAAGAGCACTCTATCCAGCACAGTCACTCTTCAGATATGAAGGAGAAATAAAAGCTTTCCCAGAAAAACAAAAGCTGAGGAAGTTCGTCGCCATTAGAAATGCCTTACAATAAATGTTGAAAGGAGCCCTCCTCTCTGAAACAAAAATTCAAAGGTTTACAAAGCTTTGAGCAAAGTGGTAAATAGACAGAATCAGAAAATTGAAACTCTCTATCAGAATAGGTTAGTAAACAATCAAATATAATATAAAGGTTAGAGAGAAAGAAAGCATCAAAAATAACTATAGCCACTTCAATTTAGTCACAAACTCACAACACAAAAAAGAATAATTTGTGACAACAAAAACATAGAAGGGGAAGAGGGAAAGGATGGAACCTATATAGACTAATGGAGATAAGATGCTATCAACAGAAAAAGGACTATCTCATCTATGAGATCTTTTACACAAACCTCAAGGTAACCACAAAATAAAAAATCAGAGCAGAGTCACAAATCATAAATAAAGAGAAAACAGAGAAAAACGTCACAGAAAACCACCAAACTGAAATGGCTGACAGAAATACAAGAAAAAAGAAACAATGGAAATATAGAACAACCAGAAAAAAAAAAAATAAAATGTCTGTATTTTACATATCAGTACTCACTCTAAATGTAAATAGATTGAATTTACCAATCAAAGGCACAGAGTAACTGGATGGATTAAAAAACAAGACCCAATAATATGCTGCCTCCAGGAGACATATCTCAGCTCTAAAGACAAACATAGGCTCAGAGTGAAGGAATGGAAGGAAATGGCGAACAAAAGAAAGTGGATGTAGCCATATTTATATCAGACAAAACAGATTCATGGAAAAAATATAACAAGAGACAAAGATGAACATTATATAATGACAAACGAGACATTCCACTAAGAAGACATAACACATATGAATATATACCCACCTAACATAGGAGCACCAAAGTATATAAAGCAACTATTAACAGACCTAAAGGGAGAAATTGATGCAACACAATGATAGTAGGGGACTTTAACACCCCACTTACAGCAATGGATAGACAATCCAGACAGAAAGTCAACAAGGAAACAGTGGCCTTAAATGAAACACTAGATGAGATCGACTTAATAGATATATATAGAATGTTCCATCCCAAAACAACAGAATATGTATTTCTTCTAAAGTGCACATGGAACACTCTGAAAGACAGACCACATGTTGTGAAACAAAACAAGTCTCAATAAATTTAAGAAGATTGAAATCATATCAAGCACCTTTTCCAACCACAATGGTATAAAACTAGAAATCAACTATAAGAAGAAAGCTGGAAAAGTCACAAATATGTGGAGACTAAACAACATGCTACTGACAACTATTGGATGAATGAAAAAAATCAAAGGAAAAATTAAAAAATACCTGGAGACAAAGGAAAATGAAAACACCATACTGAAATTCATGGGATGCAGCAAAACTTATGGGATATACTAACAGGGAAGTATATAGCAATACAGGCCTACCTCAAGAAACAAGAAAAATCACAAAGAAACAATCTAACAGTACACCTAAAAGACCTAGAAAAAGAACCAAAAAAGCTCAAAGCCAGTAGAAAGAAGGAAATTTAAAAAATCAGGGTGGAAATAAATGAAATAGAGACTAAAAAGACAACAGAAAGGCTCAATGAAACTAAGAGCTGGTTCTTTGAAAAAATATACAAAATTGACAAACTCTTAGGTAGGCTCACTAGAAAAAAAAAGAGAGAAGGTTCAAATAAATAAAATCAGGAATGGGAGGGAGGGAATGACAATGGATACCACAGAAATACACAGGATTAAAGAGACTTCTATGAAATTGTCTACACCAACAAATTGGATAACCTAGAAGAAATGGATAAATTCTTAGAATCATACAACCTCCCAAAATTGAATCATAAAGAAATAGAGAATCTGAATAGACCAATCACAAGTAAAGAGACTGAAACAGTAATCAAAAATCTCCCAAAAGACAGGACCAGATGGCTTCTCTGGTCAATTCTACCAAGCATTCAAAGGAGATTTAGTACCTATGCTTTTTTTTTTTAAATTTTTTGTTTATTGCAGTAACATTGGTTTATAACATTGTTTAAGTTTCAGGTGTACATCATTATACTTCTATTTCTGCATAGATTACATCATGTTCACCACCCAAATACTAATTACAACCCATCACCACACACATGTGCCGAATTATCCCTTTCGCCCTCCTTCCTTCCCCCTTCCCCTCTGGTAACCACCAATCCAATCTCTGTCTCTATGTGCTTGTTTGTTGTTATTATCTACTACTTAATGAGTGAGATAATACATAATACCTATGCTTCTTAAACTCTTCCAAAAATTTGAAGAGGAAGGGACACTTCCTAACTCATTCCATGACGACAACACTACCATGATACCAATACCAGACAAGGAAAACATAAAAAAAGGAAAATCAAAGGCCAGTATGGCTGATGAACATAGATGCAAAAATCCTCAACAAAATATTAGCAAATTGAATACAACAGTATAGTAAAAGGATTGTACACCATGATCAAGTGAAATTTATTGCAGGGATGCAAGGATGATTCACCATCTGCAAATCAATCAATGTGATACCCTATGTTAAAAAAATGAAGAATAAAAATCACATGGTCATCTCAATAGACACTGAGAAAGCATTTGACAAGATGCAACATCCATTTATCATAAAAAGTCAATAAAATGGGTATAAAAGGAAAGTACCTCAAAATAATAAAGGTGATATATGACAAACCCACAGCCAATATCATGCTCAACAGTGAAAAACTGGAAGCTATCCCTCTAAGAACAGGAAGAAGACAGGGATGATCACTCTCACTACTTTTATTCAACACGGTACTGGAAGTCCTAGCCAGAGCAACTAGGCAAGAAAAAGAAATAAAATCATCCAAGTTGGAAAGGAAGAAGTAAAACTGTCACTTTTTGGACATGACACGATTCTATATATAGAAAACCCTAAAGAATCCACCAAAAAACTATTAGAGACAGTTAATGAATACAGTAAAGTTGCAGGGTACAAAATCAACAGACAAAAATCAGTCACAATTTTGTACACTAACAACAAACTAGTGGAAAGAAAAATTGAGAATACAATTTCACTTACTGTCACAACAAGAAAATTAAATACCAAGGAATAAATTTAACCAAGGAGGTAAAGGACCTATACACTGAAAAATATAAGATATTATTGAAAGAAATTGAAGACGACAAAAAGAAATGGAAAGATATTCTGTACTGATGTACTGGAAAAATTAACATAATCAAAATGTCCATAATTACGTAAAACAATCTATAGATTCAATGCAATCCCAATCAGTATCCCAATGACAATTTTCAAGGAAATAGAGCAAAGAATCCCAAAACTTATACGGAACAACAAAAGACCCCCAAATAGCCAAAGCAATCCCGAGAAAGAAGAACAAAGGTGGAGGTTTCACACTTTCAGATTTTAGGAGATTTAAACCAAAACAACTCTGTGAGAATAGTTGGAATGCAGTGTTTTAACACACAAGGGATAAAATGCTAAAAACGTCAGTATATTCTAAATTATATTCTAATGAAAGAATACCTTGTTTGAAGCATCATTTAAGGGGGCACTGACAACTTTAGTTGTTATACATGTACATGCACAGAGAACAGGAGATACATTGAAGGCCAACATGGCAATGGTACCAAGGACTCCCAGGGAGAGCCCCTACATGTGTGACCTGGGACAGTGGTGACTGACCTTCCAGGGGTTAGAGCCTGTTTCTCCAGATCCAGGTTTGTTAACAGAACCACTTTGACGACTTCTGGGCTCCAGCCTGAGGACGAGGCTGATTATCATTGTTATAGATCTGAACACAACCCCATTGCTACTAAGAGCTCCTGTTCCATGGGAAACGGTGATTAAATCTGCCCTCCACTCCCCTGGCTGACCCATCACTACCCATTCCCTTCCTGTGACTAACACCAACTCAGGTTTTGACTTTTGCTGTCACTTGTGCTACTAAAACCAGAGGGCTTCCTGCTCTCGACTCAGTCTACTTTGTGGTGTCAGTGAAAATATCTCCTTTAGAGATATTGGTCCCCTGTTCCCAGCAAAATTACTTTGTTTCCAGAAGCAAAAAACCCCCACAGTTGCTGGGTGGAGATGAGAAGGGAAAAGTGCAGCATGTGTGATCTGGGAAAACCAGGTGACCCTTGGCCCAGCCCTCAATACGTCCACTCTACCAGCCGGGGCTTTGCTGATAATTCCCTCCGCTCTGAAACCTTAGAGAAGCTGTATTTCCCTCCCTCACCTGATCTTAGAGACTTGTGGAGCTCCTGAATTCCCAGGTACTGGGCAAGGCCTCTCCATTGAGCAGATCTGAACAGACCCATTATCAGGGAAGATACACAAATGGCAAATAATCATGTGAAAAGATGCTCAACATAATAGGTCATTGGGCTATTACAAATTTAAACAAGAGGCCACAAGACTCCTATTAGAATGGCTAAGACTTAACACACGACAACACCAGATGCTGCCCAGGATGTGGGGCAGCAGGAACTCTCATTCATGCTAATGGGAATGCAAAATGCCACAGCCAGTTTTGAAGACACTTTGGCAGTTTCTCACAAAGCTAAACGAATTGTTATGTGGCACAACACAGAAATCACACTCCTAGATATTTATCTAAATGAGTTACTTGGGTCTACACAAGAAGATGCACACAAATATTTACAGCTGCTTTATTCATGATTTTTCAGGAGGGGCATGCACAGCCTTCAGAAAACTTGAAAGCAACCAATATGTCCCTTAACAGGTGAATGAATAAACAAACACTGTACATCTATACAATGGAATATGATTCAGCGACAAAAATAGTTATCAGGCCACAAAAAGACATGGAGTAACCTTAAGTGCATATTTCTATGTGAAAGACGCCAATCTGAAATGGCTGGAACTGTGAGGGGTGCGGGATGGCGAGGGCAGGAGCCCTGAGCACAAGCGCCAGCCCAGGTCGCCAAGTCTCCTGCATCCACCAGAGGGCGCTGATGCTCCCCAGTTCCTCAGCTGCGAGCTCCTCTCCCCCCTGTCTTTTGCTGGTGTTCCTGCGTAATACTTGGGGTGAAGCCCTCCCCTCTTCTACACTCTCTTTTTCATAGATGCAGACTAGGCTAAGGTTGAAGAAGGCGTGCACAGCCTCCAGAAAGGGGAAGATTTGCATGGAGACCTCCCACCCTGATAATCAGGGTGACACATAAGAAGGGTTGGTGGGCTCAGGCCTGACTGTGGGGCTCAGGAAGCAGAGTCTGGGGGAGTCCCCACCATGGCCTGGGCTCCACTCATCCTCACTCTCCTTGCCTACTGCACGGGTGGTTTCCTGCAGGGAATTCTGGGAGGGCACCTGTATGTCACCTGGGATGGGGACCGCTCCCTCCTCCCCGGGAATAGGCTCTGTCCTGTCCTCACTGATCCCTGTTTTGCTCCCTCCTTGCAGGGTCTTGGTCTGAGGTTGTGCTGACTCAGCCCCACCCTGTGTCAGAGTCCCTGGGGCAGAAGGCCATCATCTCCTGCACCCGCAGCAGTGGCTACATTGGAGACAAATATGTACAGTGGTACCAGCAGCGCCCAGGCTGTTCCCCCACCACCTTGATCTATAGAGATGACCAAAGACCCTCTGGGGTTCCCAACCGGTTCTCTGGCTCCATCGACAGCTCTTCCAGTGCTGCCTACCTGACCGTCTCTGGGCTGCAGCCTGAGCACAAGGCCGACTACTACTGTCAGTCTAGTTATGACAGCGGCTATAAGCACACAGTCCTCCAGATGCAGGGGGAAGTGAGACCAAAACTCCCCAGACCCTCCCCATCCTGGGTCTACCCTCAATCTGTCTCCACTAGGGAGGGTTGCTCACTCCTATCTCCTGCTGAAAGGTTCACATTGAGATTGTATGTTTATATGGATCCTCTATTTTCTTTTCAACCCCCCACCACATCCTGATAGGTGATTTCCTATTCCCTTTTCAATAACTTCATGGAGATGATTTAGTTCAAAACAGTGTTTCTGAACCTCAGCCTACTTAGAATGTGGCCGGATCATTCCTCATGCAGGGGGTTGTTCTGTGCATTGTAGGAGGTTTAGAAGCATCCTTTGGGCTCCACACATCAGACGCCGGTAGCACCCTACTCTCCAAGTCATAGCAAACAACAACACCTCCAGGCATTTCCAAATATCCCTTGGGGTGGGGGCAAAATCACCCCACTTTGAGAACCACTGGGTTAAAAGAACATATTCTCAGCTATTAGGAGGCCTTTGAATTTGAGTCCTGTTTCTGTCATTCACCTGGGCGGAAGGCTAGATGTGGCATCTCTCTGTGCTTCTGCTTTCCCTTCTGTCAGACAAACAGTTACACAGACTCAAATGAGGTCAGAGAACCTGTGACCCAATCACGTGGAATCTCCTCTCAACCAGAGTGTGGAGTAGAATTGGCCAGAATGAGTACAATTTATATTTTAAATTTTTACACAATGCACATGAAAATTTAACACATCCATCTTCATTTATTATCTTAGGAAGTATTTTTCAAGCACGGATACAAACATGAATAAAAGCATACCAGAGTTCTGGACTCATGGAGTTTGCATTACAGTGCGGGTACAAGACAACAGACAAGGGCAGCAGCTTAAAGGAGTGGACAGTAATATCTCTTCACCAGAGTGTCCGGGTTCAAATTTGGTCCCTGCCACTATTTGCGTATCCTGGGACCTATACTGTCCGGTACAGTCCCCAGTAGCCACATGCAGATAATTAAGTTAATTAAGATTAAATAATATTTATAAATTCAATTTCCCAGTCATACTGGCTGCGCTTCAACTGCTTAATGGCTTCATGTGCCTCGTGGCCACCATAAATGAGAATGCAGATTAGAACACGTTCTTCAGGGCAGGAAATTCTACAGCGCCCTGCTGAGTTGGACAATTTACTTAGCATTTTCTTAGGTCTGTTTCTTAGGTCTGTTTCCTCAGATGTAAAATGAGGATAAAGTAAAACTCTAATGCTCTTCACAATCTTAAACACCCCTCCCCGTGGGCACCTCCCCAGTCTACTGAACTCAGGTGTGGTCATGTGACTAGTTTCAGTCACTGAAATGAGACGAAGTGATAGTGTAATTTCTCAGCAGGAGATGTAAGATTAGAATGTGGTTCACCAAGTTCTCTTGTCTCTCTGAGTTGAGATCAGCAGTGTCACCACGAGAATTGTCTCTGCCAGCTCCATCCTGGGAGGAAGATGAAGTGGATCAGGGCCACAGCCAGTCAGGAATGGAAATGGTGTACAAGTGAGAAATATACTTTTGGGGTTGTAAGCCACTTCTACTTTTCTATAATACGTTATTGTGGCCTCACCTATCCTGACCGCTATAGGAGTTAGAATTGAAAGTGGAGGAGCTTCAGTAACAGAAATAGTGGACTATGTAAAATGTGCCTGATTTCAGACAGTTGACACTGAGTAGACTTTTTATGGAGGCTGCAAAATGGTTTTCTATTTTACTAATTGGCGAATATTTCACTAAGTCATCACCTGTGAAATGTGGGAGAGGGAAAGTAATTCTAATGAGCTGATGGCTGTAGGTTAAGAGGTTAGAAAACTGATTAGAAACATGGGTTAATTCCTGTTGGGGGATTTTACAACTTGCTTGTTTTAAGATACGGCATTAGGAATATATATATTTTTTCACAAGCAGAAGGAAAAGGCAAGAAAGAGAGTCCAGACAGGCCAGTGGCCTCAGTCAGCCAGATCTTAGGACCATCCGTCAGGGGCTTTTCTCATCGTCAACTGTATCACTGGAGAGCGATTCAGGACAACCTATTATGATTGAAACCCTGCTTTTCTGCTTCTAAGTGTCTGAAATCCCGTGGATCCACAGTGTGTTCTCTCATTGAGTGTATGCACGGTCCACAGGAGAGCAGAGAGCATCCTCAAGTTGATTCTTACTCCATCATTTTCCCTCCTCAGGTGGGTCCCAGTCCTTTCTGCCTGTTTCCCTTCTTCTCCTTCCTCCCTTCCCCAAGGATCCAGATTCCACCTCACACCTCTTTCTTCTCTTGTTTGAGACCCTTTCTTCCCCTCTCCCACCTCAGGGCTTCACTTCTCATCTTCACCAGGGAGGGCGCTGGAGGCCCCTCAAGAACCTCAGAGAGAAGCTTCCCAGGGAGGCCAACCTGGCTTTGTCAGCAATGGCCCCTCTCCGTGAATGCTGTCTGGGCGTGCCATGTCCTTGAACCCGTCCCCATGGAGGGTTAATGGGGACAAATGGATAGTCAGGGGACTGAGTTGCATCCTGACAGTCGGGATTATAGGGGCAAAAGGAGAGCGAGGCTGATGCTCTCAGGCCTCCTCATCTAAGAGGCCAGTCTGGTCTGGAACTGCCCAGTGTCCTTCTATGCTGGATGCAGGACAAATTCCCTCTCAGAACAGGTTCTAAGACCCCACCTCCACAGCTCTAGAAACAGATGGAGTTGTCTGGAGGAGTCCATGTTGATGAAGTACCAAATTGGACTAAGCTAAGGTGTGGAAATGAGTCTGCAACATAGAGATGAGACCCCTATTTGTGCCCTTTTTGGGATGTGGTGCTTGGGCAAGGTGTGAGGAAGGCTGATTCCTCTCAGGGGGCTCCTGGTGTCTTATCTCGCACATGGAGGAATCCCTGCCTGGGACAGCAGGGGGCGCTGTGAGATAGTGCCAGCAGCTGAAAGGGTCTGGTGAGTGTGCTCTCAGCTGGAAAACCGGCCTGTGTTTGCAGTCTGCTTCCCTCTGCCGGGTACTCCCTGGGGCCCCTGGGGAGTCCCAGACCAGCCTGGTCCCAGTCCCCACCCCTTACAGGACCAAGACCCAGCAGAATGACCAGACTCAGAGCACAAGATGGGCTGGGACAGTCAGTGGGAGGAATAGATTTGCATGAAGGAGCCCTCCCTCCCCTGGGGTGTGGGGAGGGATAAAAGAAATCAGAGGGCTCTGTCTGAGCTGAGAGACTCAGAAGCTAGAGCCCAGGGAGCATCCCCACCATGGCCTGGACCCCTGTCTTCCTCACCCTCCTCACTCACTTTACAGGTGCCTGGATCCTCAGGGTCTGGAAATGGGACCCCAGGAGGACATAGGGGCTCAGCCCTTTACCCTGGAGCCCAGGATGTGTTTACTGGAATCCCAAACTCACCACCTCTGTGTCTTTCTTCCCTCTCTTCCAGAGACCTAGGCGCAGTCTGGGCTGACCCAGGAAGCCTCAGTGTCGCGGTCTCTGGATGAGACAGTCACCCTCACCTGCACTGGAAACGCCAACAATATTGGATACTATGGCTCAGGCTGTTACCAACAGCTCCCTGGTGCTGCCCCCAAACTCCTCACCTATGGTAGCACCACTCGACCCTCAGGGATCCTGGCTCAGTTTTCTGGCTCTCGTTCAGGCAATACGGTCTCCCTGACTATCTCTGGGCTCCAGGCTGAGGACGAGGCTGATTATTACTGTTCATCATGGGAGACAAGCGGCAGCACCAAAGCTCACACAGTGCCCCAGGGCTGTGGGGAAGTGAGACTAAAACCTCCCCTCCATCTGCTTCCCTTGAGCGATTGACCCCTCGTTATTACAACCTGTGACCAATAGCAGTTGATGAATTGACTTCACTTTTGTCTTTTTTCTCCCAGCTGTTATCTCAGCCCGTATCTTAATGGAATCTGTCACGTAGCCCACGTGCATCCTGACTGTACAAATCCACTAGCCTTACAGAGCTGTTGGACTTACATGTGTCATTGGTTTTACGAAATTATCTCACGGGCACACACACAAACCTGTATCATCCATACAAAATAAATCACCCCATTCAATATTTTTTTTGTTTGTTTTTTCTTAAAAAGTCCCGTAGTTTTCAAATAAACAGGGGTAGAACTTTAATTTCCTTGCCTCTGTTATTACTGCTGGGATATCAGCCATCATTTAAATGCTATTTCCCTCTATGTAATATGAAATATATCATTTTTTTTGTCTTGAATCTTTCAGAAGCTTCTCTAAATCTTGGGCTTTCAGCAGTAGGACGCTGATGTGCATTTGTGTGATTCTGTATGTGGTTAACATCCTTGTGGGCAATGAATATCTTGGGCATGTATGTTTATATTTTTTAGACCATCATGTTCTCAAATGTTTTCTGCCTCATTTTCTATATCCTCTCTTTGTGGTACAACAATTACACACAGTACTACTTAATGTTGTCCTCTAAGAGGGTCACTGAGGAACTGCTGATATTTTTTCATCTTTTTTTCTCTCTATTTTCATTGGATAATTTCTAATTATTTATGTTAAGTACATAAATACACTGAGTTAAGTACACTGAGTTTCATTTTATTTTTCTCTAATCTTCTGTTCAGCTCAGGCTGAAATATTATTTTCATTTCAGATGTTTGTTCTTTTCAGCTCGAGAATCATGTCTTGCCTATTTTACTTTCCCCATAATTTCCATTTGCTGCTGATTTTCTTTATCTATTTGTGCACACACACACATGCACACACACGCTCCGACGCTAACATACATATACACATATACCTCTATATTTTATTCTGTCTCAACAGCTTCTCAGCTAATTCCAACATTTGGGGAAACTCAGAGTCATTTTCTATTGACTTTCTTTTCTGTTGACTGATTTTTTTTCTTGATTAGAGTCAGCTTTTCCTGTTTGTATTCCTAATTACTCTTGATTGAATAATGGATATTATGGCAATTATGTTATAATAATGTTATATTCCATTAACTTACTGTTAACTTGTTCCACTGCTGTTACTCTTAAGGGTGTGACAGTTAATTTTGTGTCAACTCGACTTAGGGTAAAGGAAGCCCAGATAGCTGTTAAAATATTATTTCTAAGTGTATCTGTGGCAGTGTTTTGGGAAAAGATTTACGTTGAATTGATAGACTGGGTAAAGAAGATGGCTCTCACCAATGTGTGTGGGCATTATCTAGTCCATTGGGGGCCTGGATAAAACAAAATGGTGAAGGAAGGGTGAATGTTTTCTCTGCTAGAGCTGGGACTTCCATCATCTCCTGCCCTCAGATGCTTTCACTCCTGGTTCACAGGCCTTCAGATTCAGACCAAATTACACCACTGGTTTTCCTGCTTCTCCAACTTGCAGATGGCAGAATATGGGAATTCTTGGCCTCCATAATCGTGTGATCCAGTTCTTATAATAAATATTTTTCTCTATCTATCTATCTATCTATCTATCTATCTATCTATCTATTATCTATGTATCTGTCTATTATCTATGTATCTCTTATTGGTTTCATTTCTTTGGAAACCCTGACTAATACAGTGTTGGTATTTGTTCCAGATTATTCTTATCTTGCCTGTACACATCACCCCAGCTCTGTCTTTTCTATCTCTAGCTGTGAATGAAATAAATGCTCAATCCTTTTAGCCATCACACTGGGGTTGCTTGTTGGCTGCTAAGACTTCCCTATGTACACATGGTACAAGGGACAGCAAAAGCTTTTGCCTTAGCTTATATGAGATTTGGGGGCTCATATCTCTGTGACACCCCCTTTTGGTGATATCCCTCTTGACTTTTCAACCTGCCAGGAACTTGAGTCCTCTGCGTCTTCTAAGAGGAAGGCTGTAGGCTTCTGATGGCATTTTGGCTGATCTGTGCAGGCTGAGGAACGATCTTAAAACAAACGCATAAACAAACAAACATAGAGTTTCGAATCCCATATGGTAACGTTTGATTATTTCAATGGATGACTCCACTGTATTTCTTTCTGCTCTTTTTAAAATTTTAATCTAGAGTCCATAAGGGATTTCTGAGAGAATATTAGTCTGATACAAGCCATGTTTCTATCCCCGGAAGCTTCTATTACCTCCAAGTGTTACTTTGGGTAGTAATACGGGGAGGTGCAGAACAGAGATTCCTGTTAAGGAGAAGAAATATTTCAGGCATAGATAAGAAGTATTGCCCTGGGATATGTATCAAAGGTCTCTCCATGCTGCATCCTACCTAGAGTTTAAGTAAAGGAAATGTCACCCTCAATATAGCTATCAAAAACTCAATGACAAATAGCACCTTCCCGAAGCACTGGGCAGACCTGGGCTTTTTACGAAACTAATGAAAATAACTAAACAAACAAGAATGAAGTCTTAGTGTTCCAGTGCAGGCTTATCTGATCACAATGGACAGAAATCTACTGAATCTGATCTCTCCAAAAAGACAGAAATTCCTTCAATCCTTGAAAAATATGTGACTTAGCCCTGTAATAAGGGTCCTATTTCTCATGAGGGAGCCACTAGATATCATTCTGCTTTGAGGCTTTGTAAGGATTTCAGCCTTTACTTCAGGCAAAATATTGATATTATAGTACCAGAACAAAGAGGATTCTACTGTGTTCCAGGGCAGCTGGGGGGAAATGTAGATTTATGAGATGCCCAATGGTGGATCTTTGCATACAGTCATGCTTAATTGACTGCAAAGATAATAAGTAATCTTCATTGCAGGCCTAGTGTTTAACGTGCTCAATTCTAGGCAGATTGTAAGTGATATCCCCATTAACTCTCACCACAACCTGTGTAGTAGGGAGTCTTGTTTACTTCATTTACAGAGATAGCTTCCAGGCCTAGTGAGATTCACTTACTTGCTCAGAGCACATAAGAACTATGGGAAAAAGTCTGAACTCCAATCAGTTTGCAAAAGTCTCGTTCTTAACAACAATCCTAAACACAGTTCTTAATTATTCAAATAAAGTTTATAATTATTCAAATAAAGTAATTACAAAGTAAATATGAAGCGTGTTTTTCTGTGGCGTGTGACTTCATTCTCACCCAATCGTTTTTATTCTCTCCACATATTCTGTAAATTACAAAACATGTCAGCCAGTTTGGAAGGTTCACTTCTTGCCAGGTGAACCTTATGTTTCCCCATCGTGAGGCTGTGTCTCAGGGCAGGATGTCACCTTCCAGTTTTCTAGCTGTGTTTAGGCCCACAGATGGTTGCACACAGATGCCGAAACAATGCATTTCTCATAAGGAATTCCTAGCTTGCTCTCATCACCATTTAGAGCATGGTTTAAAGCTTTGCTTTCCTTGTCACCCAGGTCAATTTCTATTTTAGTTAGAATTTACACTGCCAGACACAGCAATCTTTAATGAACTTTCTCCTTCCTTTATTCTATTTTGTCTCTAGGTCCTTGGTCTGGTGGTGGTTTTAGCTCCTCTCCTGGAGGAGGTGGGAGGGCAGTTAACCCCTCACCCCGAGTGGACAACAGACCTGACCTGAGGAAGTGGTGGGTGCACCTGCAGAGCATGGGGCTGGAGGGGAGTGGGCATCAGTAAAAGAGACCCCCATCCCCTTCCTGCCCTCAGCCTCAGGGGCTGCTCATGATGTTCACTCCCCTGCAGTGGCAGCTCCTGGTGTCAGCGTGGGTCCAAGGAGGGCTTGGCTGTTGTTTGCATAGGGGAAGGGCAACTAGCAGGTCTAAGCGAGGGGCTGAGAGTGCCAGGATTGCGGACCTCACATAGTTTCCTGTCCAGCACAACAAAGGTTCTGCTCTCTGACTGTGTGACTCTTTCCAGAAGCGGGATGTGAAAGGCACCACTCCTTTGGGTCAGTCCTTTAAATTTCCATCTCACACGAAGTATGAATGGTTTACTTTTGTCTCATCCTCCAGGCTACTATCGGGGAGGCTCTGGGGGTGTTCGTGGAGGCTCATCAGGTGGGGTTAGTGACCCTAGAATGGTCCCAAGGCGAAGTGCACATTTTGGCCACAAGTGAGATGTGGCACTTATCAGGAATTCTGCATCATAGACAATCCTGGTAACCAATGGGATGATATTGAAAAGGATGTGGCCCGTTGCTGCCACGGTTGTGCTGGATGGCATGGCTCAGGCCGCAGCTGCTGTCTCCACCATATTATACCACACACTGCACCCACGTCCCCACTTTCCTTTACCCTTAAGCCCATATGTTCCCTGCCAATTCTCAGGGCTCCTCTTGCAACCTCCAACTATTCGTGTTTTTGAGGCCAATTCACACTCTGGGTTCTATCACAGATCTCTGGATTTCTAACCTCATATGATGGGTGGCAGTTTTTCCTCACACAATTCTCTTGCAATAGCTCAAAAAAGGAATTATTCCTTGTGTACATGCAACAAAATATGTACATGATGTGTATATTGAAAACTACAAATTGCTCATGAAAGGAATCAAAGAAACTCTAAATAAACAGAGAAACACAAGCTGCTCATGGATTGGAATACTCAACACAGTAAAGGTGTCAATTCTCCCCAAATTTACATACAATTGTATGAAATGTATATCAATTCCTATTAAAATTTCGGTATGATTTTTTTAGATATAGCCAAGATTATTCTAAAGTTTACATGGAAATGCAAAGATACTAGAATAGTTAAATTGGTGTTGAAAAGGAAGAATGAAGTTAAAGAAATCAGTCTACCTGAATTCAAAACTCATTATAAAACCATTGTAATCAGGGTTGTGTGATATTGGTGGAGAGATAGACACGTAGATCAATGGAACAGAAATAAGACCCCACAAAGAGCCACATATAAGTAAATCCAACTGTTTTTTGATAAAGTTCCAAAAGTAATTCAAAGAAGGAAGAATAGTCTTTTCAGCAAACAGTGATGGATCAGTTGGATATAAATAAACAAAACAAACAAACAAAAAAAGAACTTCAACCTAAACCTCACATCTTATACAAAAATTACAATGGGACACACCCTTAAGTGTGTAACATAAAACCGTGCAACTTTTAGAAGATAACATGGGAAATATTTTTGTATATATGCTTTGGCAAAGAGTCCTTAGTTATGACAAGAAAAGCATAATCCATTAGAGAAAAAAATTAGACTTCAGAAACAACATAACAAAACATTGTGCTGTGTAGAAACCCACAAAAATATTGAAAAGACATATAAAAGACTAGAAGAAAATACTGGCTAACCACGTTCATGACAATGGACTCATATCTAGAATATATAAAGAACTCTCAAAAATCAATATTAAAAAGTAGAAGGAACAATCCTGTTAGATGATGGGCAAAAGATACAAATAGTTATTTCAATGAGGAAGATATGCAGATTGTAAGCAAGCACATAAAAAGATGTTTATTATCCCTAGACATTAAGAAAATACAAATTAAGACAACAGTGAGATATCAGTACACACCTGTTAGAACAACTAAAATAAATCTAAAGCCAACACCAAATGATGGCGAGGATGCAGGTACTGGATTTCTTATACATTGTTGGTGATAACATTCAACTGTAAAACAACTCTGGAAAATAATGACAGTTTTGTAAAAACAACAACGAAGCATGCACACACACTTACCATACCACCCAATAATTGCACTCCTGGGCATTTATACCAGAAGAATGAAAACTTATGTCTACACAAAAAGTTATACATGACTATTCATAGAAGCTTTACTTGCAGTGACCAAAAACTGTAAACAACCCAAATGTCCCTAAATAGGTACATCCATACCATGGGGTAGTACTCAGTGATGAAAAAAGGAAGAAACCATTGATACAACACCTTGGATAGATCTCAAAGGCATTGTGCTGAGATAAAAAAAAACCCAATATCAAAAGGTCACATACTTTATGATTCCATTCCTATGACATTTGTGAAATGATAAAATTATAGAGATGTAGAGAAGAGTTAGAGATATTAGGGAGTGGAGGAGAGAGGTGGGGAAAAAATATATATGAAGAAATTGTGGCTGAAAACTTGGTGAAAGTTGTACATTTACAGATCTAGGAAGCACAGGGAACCATGTTTTGGATAGACTTAAAGAAAATAATTTCCAGAAAAACTTCATAACACTGTGCTCAGAGCCAAAGAGAGAGAAAACATCTTGGAATCAGCCAAAAGAGAATGAGAAGTAAGAGATAAGGGAATAAAAATTGAGATAACAATAGATTTTTTTTCCCCAGAAACCACAGATTCCAGAATACAGTATAAAAACATTGTTAAAGTGGTGAAAGAAAGAACTGTCAACTCAAAATCCTATATCTAGGGAAAATATTCCTCAGGAGCAAGGACAAATTTAAAATATTCTCAGAAGAAGGAAAACTAAGAGAATTCATTCCCAGCAGACCTGCTTTAAGAAAGAAAAATGCCACAGGAAGGTTTGGAGGTGGAAGGATAATGACACCAGAGGGAAAATGGGAACACGAGGAATTCAGGAAGAACAACTGAAATGGTCAATATCTGGCTAAAGGACTATTTTTTAAAGAACCTAAGTTTAAAATATGCATGTTATTGAAAGGAAATGCAGAACATCATTTACTGGGATTTTTAGTATATGAAAATGTAATATATATGATGATAACAAAAAGGGAGAGGTTAAAGGGTCTTATACTGTTGGGGAAAAAAGTAACTCTAAGTGGAAGGTAGAAAGTTAGGTATGTGTTTTGTAATCCTGAAAATAACCAAAAGATACAGTTGGAGAGTCAATAGACAAATTAAGATGGAATGCTAGTGGTATTCAAATAATTCAAAGGAAGGCAGGTAAGAGGACACAGAGGAATGAAAACCATGGAGACAAACAGAAAATCTTAATAACATTATAAGCTAGATCCAATCATGTCAATAACTGCATTAAATGTAAATGGTCTAAATAAACATAGTTTATCACATTGATTTTAAAGAAAAACAATAACCAACTATATGCTGTCTACAAGACATCTCCTGAAAATATAACAATATAAATAGGTTAAAAATAAAAGGATGACACAAATACACGTGATAAAATTGTGTGGAACTATATGTACACATTGTACCAATGCCAATTTCCCAGTTTGATAATTGCTCTATGGTATTGGGGAACACCGAGTGAAGGATACACCGTACTTATTTGTAATATGTCTGTAGATCCTTGAGAATTTATAATTCTCAAAAAAACAAGTTAAAGAAAGGATGGAAAATGACATATCATGAAAGTTTTAATCAAAAATCAATCATGCAAAATAAACTCATTACATGTTAACATGGTATAATATAAAAATATTTTATGAAAATAGCTTTATTTTTCAAAACTCTATTTTTGCAAAATAAATAGGGAGAAAAGTGGCATGGATTTACATTTTAAAATGTCTTTAACGCCTGGTGTAAGACAGTAGTCTTCTTATATCTGCTTCTGTGATCAGTTTGTGTGTGTGTGTGATAGCACACGTCACAGAGGCAAATAGTCTTAGTACTATAACGAAGACAGTTTTTTATCAAAGCCATTTTAATGATGTGCTACCGTTTATGGAATGTCCTGACCAAATCTTGACCTTCTATGCTATGTTTCCAATGGCTTACCATGTGTCCAACTGTTTTAGAAGCATGTAGGTGAACTAACCAGCTTAACCTCAACTGCATCAAACTGGAAGCCACAAAGTCCTCATTTGCCCTCCCTTACTCCAGAGATCCTTTGATCCACACTTGCAGACACTGCAGATCCTTCCTCACATTCTTGACAGGGCACCTGCTTCAGACTTGAGCTTTATGCTCCTTCCCTGGTGTGTACAATCCCTGAGTGTTTTCTCATTCCTCAGGAGAAATGGGTGGTACCTCCCCTGGTAGGCATTTAGGTTCAGCTTTGACACTTTGCCAAGTCATACTAGAAATGGGTCACCCTTCAATCTGCTTTCCATGAGCCCAAACGAGGGAGCAGGGATTGGCTGCAATCAGGCCCAGGGAGATATTTTGGCATGTTGGAGAAGGTCTAAGTCTCAGTTGTGGTGGTGGTTGCACAACTACAAATTTACTAAAAAAATATTGGACTGTTCACTTACAATGGATGGCTTTTAGAGTATGCATATTATATACTTCAAGAAGGCTGTTAAAATCAACGTAACTGAAAAGATTCTTTCCAACATGGTTTTAAGGCTGATTTTGATTGTAATATCTCTCAATAACTTGTTTTTCTGGCTTTTTATCAAGAAACAACATTAAATTACTATTATTTTTGCTCTAAATAGTAACCACTTCAGGAATGCCACCTGTTAGCAAGTGTGTTGGCAAAGGAATTGCATTTAGTGTGGACTTTAATCTTAATTCAAAATAATTTTTGATATTCTATTGACTCTAATAAGGGATTAGTTCTTTGCATATTTTATAGATGCACAAAGAAGTCAGGATTTTTTTTTCATTTTTATAGGATGTCAAATTCATGAACAATCACAGAGGATTACCTAGTATCAACATAGATCTTAACTCTTACATCTTGTAATGTGGTTGAGAAGGATGAGCTGTAGGTAAGCTTGGTGTTTTATATTAGAAGTTTCTGTGTATGATATAATTAACTTTTAATTATTTTTCATAGGAGTCATTAACAAGTAATATCATATTAGGATTACAATCAGTGTTGAACAAGACTCAATTCAAAATTGAGACTAGTTAGATATTCAACAGCTATTAGTAATAGATTTATTTGTATTAGAAAAAAATAGGAAGGAAGTTGGATTCATAGTGGTATATATAAATTCTCTAAAACCACAAATAGAGTTTCTGTGGAATTTTTGAGTAGAAAATATTTTTAAAATTCTGTTTTAGTTGAGAAGCGATAGGTATTGTTTGGATGCTACTCATAGGAGAAAATAAACTGATAATATTTAGCTTTAATATGGGAAAATTGTCTAGGCATTTTATTAGATTGTATAATAAATTTCAAAATCCAAATTACTACACTTAAAACATAGATTTTTTTGGTTCACCATCATTAAGATGGCTGTAAGGTAGTGAAGGTCCAAAATCAGAGGTGCTATACTGTCAACTAAAAAAGGAAACAAGAGAGCCTGCAAATGGAACAGAATATGGAGACACCAACCCATCTAGCTCAACCCACCAGCTTATCTAGCCTGAGGGCAGAAACACAGCATTTCAGCCATTGTGCCCATCACCATTCACATTCTCCACAGGAAACTCTGGGGAGCAACCTGGGGAGTATACTCAGAGGTGTGTCAGGGGTGAAGCAAACTCAGGGGGTTGAGGATCCTTTGGCCCTCCATGCTTCCACACAGGCCCTGGGACTGATAGAGCAGCTGCTTCCTTCTACAGGGCAACCCAGAGCTCGGGACATCACCATCCTTCCCCTACAGTGGAGCTGAACTCAGGGCTGAGCACACAGAATATTTTCAAAGGTGTGGGGATGTAAATAGGCTCATTTTGCATAATGTAGCACAGAGACCCGCACCCATCACTGAGAAAAGAGAGAAACAACATGGAATCCGGCAGCAGCAGTTGGACTAGAAAGCTCTTGGAAGGTCCACATCGTGACGTAGACTCCTCTTCTCCTCCCCCTCCTTACTCCCTGCCCAGGTTCATGGGGATTTCAGAGACAGGCCGCTGGAGTGAGCAGAGTATGGGCTGAGGGATGTCAGGTGATCAACTGAGTTTTAGCTCAGGTCTGTCTCACAGTGGTCCTAGTGGGTCTGTGAATCCACCCTGTACTTATTTCCCTGGTTCCAGAATGTAGAATTGGAATAGACACACTCAAGTCCTGGCAGAAAACACACACTGTTTCCCTGACCTCTAGAATGGGGGCAGGGAAGAAGGAAAGGCCAAAAGGAGCCCACTAGAGCTGACACTGTCCACGGGAATAATAAACAAAAGGGCAGTACTGCACTTCTGGAGGGATTGCAGAGATCAGTACACCATCAAGGATTTGAGGATGCGAGAGTAACGATGCCCGACACACACCCATCCAACCTGCCTCTGTGGGCTGTGCAGAGAACAGATGATCTAGGGGAAGGACAGTGGATGGTCATACGTTAGCCAGGCGGGGACTCCAACTGCAGCTGCTGTTCTTCATGTGGTTTTTTTTTTTTTTTTTTTGCTTGAGCAGATTAGCATATAACCTAGCACCTCTTATGCAGCTAAAGATCTGGCAAATGCTTCTTTTCTCGATACCTGTTGGCGAAGACCACCATAAGTGGTTTCCTGTCAGCAGGCAAGGCCAGTGATACACTTTTGCTGTCCCCCCTCTGGGGTATATCAACGTTCAAGCCCTGTGTCCAAATTTAATTCACAGGACACAATTATTTTTCCTTTCTCCAAAATACCACACTAGTAAATTACAGTGATAATGTTACATTGATTGTACCAAGTAAGCAAGAAGTAACAACTACTCTAGACTTAGTGGAAAGACGATTGTGTACGTCAGAGGGTCAGAAATGAACTCACCAAAATTCAGGTGTCTCTTATTTCAGCGAAATTTTTAGGAGTCCTGTGGTTTGGGCATATAAACACATCCCTGCTAATGTGAAGGACACTTTGCTACATGTAGCCTCTCCTACAAAAAAAAAAAGAGACACAATCCTTAGTAGAAGTCACTGCATTTTAGAGGCACCGTATTTCTTATTTGGATGTACTAATCCTGCCCATTTTCCTAGTGACCCATAGATCAGATAATTGCAGTGGTGTCCCGATACAGAGAAGGCTCTGAAACAGGTCCTGGCTGCAGTGCACGCTGCTCTGTCACTTGGACTCTGTGACCCATCAGATCCAGTGGTGCTTGAAGTGTCTGTGGCAGATGGAGTTTCCGTGTGGAGCTTGTGGGAGGCCCCTATCAGTGAGTCACAGAGAAGTTCCATAGGAGTTTAGAGCAAGTCTCTGTCATCCTGTGTGGAGGATAACCTCTCTCCTTTTGAGAAATTGCTTTTGGCTTGAAACCGGGCCTTAGTAGAGATAAAATGCTTAACCCTGGGCCACCAAGTTACCACGGCAGTCAGCATCTTCCCCAGGCACTCCCGTCATTGTCTAAGGGCTCACGAACAATGTGGCCATGAGGGCGGGAATGGAGGTTATCATAGCTGAGAAACACGGACTCACACCCACTTGGAGGCAAGGAGTCCAGGTCAGACACTGCTCTACTTTTCCCGGGAAGGTGTCAGCTGCAGATAACCATGCTATCAGTGCTCCTATTTGCTGGACCTGTGGGAAGCTGAATATTCAATTACCCTGGCCCTTGTACTGTACCTCAGCAAGAGGATCGCCTAATAAAAGGAAAATTAAAAATGACACAGCGTCTCATAATATAATATCCAAAATGCACAGGCTACCAAAAAAAATCACTCCTCATACCAAGTACCAGGAAAATCCCAACGTGAAGGAGGAAAGCAATCGATAGACCTCAACGCTGAGATGACTTAGATGCTAGAAATACGTGACACAGATTTTAAAGCAGCAACCTTAAAATCACCTTGACAGACAATGAAGGGCCCTCCAGAAACAAATGCAAAAGGGGAACATCTCAGAAATGAAATGTAAGTTATAAATACAAACCGAAGGGAAGTTACTGAACTGAACATTACAATAGATGAATAAACACCTCCCTAGATGGGCTCAGGAACAGTCGACACTTAGATTGAATTTCAGGAATTGGGGAGGATATTCAACCCAACTGGAGAAAAAAGTAGCAAAAAGGATTAGCAAAGTAAGAAAAGCAATGAATATGGTGTTTCATGGCAAATAAAGGGGAATTTTGAAAAGACAAATATATTTATGCACTGAAAGAAAAGGGACTTGCTCCAAATAGTTCCAACCACTGTTAATATTCTATTGAGAGTGTCACCAGGGGGCGCTGTGGACGTGCTCCAGGAGAGCAAGGCCTGCAGCAAATTCAGATGTAGTGGGCCCTGCACCCATGCTCACTGGCCTGAGTTGGAGGTCACAGCAGGTGCTTCCTCCCAAGGACAACTCACAGCTCACAGCCACCCCAGCCCTCCCCTCACAGTGGAGCTAGTCCTGGACTGAGGACACAGAACTGGGGTGAGGGGGTTGCTAAAGGACTGAGATTTGCATCAAGCACCAGCCAAACACAAACTCTTCCCCCAGGAAGCTGATGGAGATAAAAGAGCCATCAGAGAGTCCAGTGTCAGCTGTGGGGCCAGAGTGGCCTTGGGACATCTGCCCCATGGCCTGGCCTCCTCTCCTCCTCCCCCTCCTCACTCACCATCCAGGTTCATGGAGACTGCAGAGACCAGCCTTTGGAGGGATCCCTCTGTCTTCCTTCCTCATTCCTGACATGGCTCTGTTTTCATTTCAGGGACCAGTTCTCAGACTGTGGTGACTCAGGAGCCCTCACTGACTGTGATCCCAGGAGGTACAGTCACTGTCACCTGTGGCTCTAGCACTGGAGCAGTCGTCAACGGTCACTATCCATCTTGGTTCCAGCAGAAGCCTGGACAAGTCCCCACAACGTTGATTTATGACATACACATAAAAAATGCATGGGCCCCCTCTCGGTTCTCAGGCTCCATCCTTGGTGGCAAAGCTGCCCTCAGCCTCTCTCTCAAGGATGAGGCTGAGTACTACTGCTGGCATACAGTGGTGCTCAGCATGGTGGCAGATTCAGATGAGCAACCAAGACATAACCCTGACCCTGGCCCAGCCTGCGTCTATGAATAATCTCACGATTGAGGGTCACGTGATCAGATGCCTCAGCTCTGCAGGCAGCTCAATGAGAGGAAGGTGAAGGGAAGGACGCTGACCCACTTTGAGCCCTAAAGTGGAGGAAATCACAGTGAAGGATTTGGGAGGAGCTTTTGCAGTTAAACCAGAGCCCAGTTATTGTATGATCCACAGGGAACAGTGAAACTGGATCAGCTGAACAGGCTAAAGTCAATCATTCCTCCTCCAGAAAAAAGACATCTTAATGATGGATTTTGCCAGCTAAGAACAAAGGAAAGAAACCCTCATTTTGTATATGACTAAAGTGTATTTTTTCATTATGTTGCATTTTAATTAATACAATTTCATTGAAATAAAATTTAGAAACTATGGATATTACAAAGCTTCTTAGAAAGCTTACTCCTTATCACTGGGTATGCATTTCAGAATTTGAGTGGATTCAATCATTTTTTTCTCAAATATTTCCTGAATTCTCATCATGATACATGCTTATATTTCTATCATGAGTCCCATGCAATTTCTTTTTAATACAAATATAAGCTATTCAATGTGTCTTAAAATGTATACCAATTATACTGGAATTACTACATAATATTATTTTGAACATAATAAACTTTTATTAAATTCAGCAACTGTAAGTTTAAGTCAGGGGGACCATCCACCCTGCGTTGCTCAGGACTGAGGGGTGTCCTGGAATGTGGGACTTTCAGAGCTGAAACCCTGGAGCACCCAGTGCAAACAGGGATGGGTGGTTTCCCCCATTACAACTGAGCATCCCTCCATCTGATTCATTCCGTGTTACATTCCCACACCTGTGCGTGCGAACGCTCCAGTCCATCCACACTTTCCGATGTTAAATACCTGATTTAGGGGGGAATCTCCAATATTCGGCATAACTAGAATTGTCTTTCACTGTTTGCTGTTAAAATATAGCATTTCACATGTTTTTTAACCAGCTCTCTTTTCTTTGTGGGTGTTCAATTAATTTTCTTTGTTTTAGAGTTTATTCTTAATAGTCTTTGCACCTCATTTTTATGTAAAAATTAAAAAGCACTAGCATTATTTTAGACAATTATTAAGTAAAATAATATATATATATCAGAATTAACGTAATTTTTTTAAAATACTGAAGAAAACTCTCTGACATCTGATATAGTACCACATAGCTTATATGTCAGAGCTCAGTGTCCTTCAAATGGGGACAGCACATCTAACCAACTGAATTTTTTGCAGTTGTAAAAAAAATGTGGAAGTTATTTGCATGGAAATATCTCTAAATGTTTGGTTAAGGAAAAGATCCATGCACAATATTGTGTACAGTAGCTGCAGTTTTTGTGAAGTTGGAAGGATACAGGAATATATTACAGTTTTGGCTTATGTATGAAAAAACCAGGGATGGATTCAACATACAAACCTAAATACATACACACATACATGCATAGATACATATATAAATATGTGATTTCTCTGTAAACTGAGTTGGAACTAAAAGAACATACCTGGCTGGACCTGATATTTTTACCCCATAGCTAACTTTTTGAAGATCATTGGATCTTTGAACCATAATTTTGCAGAAACTATTCAAATCTTTTGGTGAATTTACTTAATTTTAAAAAGTTTCCCAAACTGACTTAGTCTGTGTTTGCCCTGAGAATACAGAAATCACTGGGAAAAAAGAGAGGGGCCTCCTGTAAGACATCACGTCATGAATTAATTGTTTTGTTTGCAAACAAAATGTACCCAAACAAACTTAAGTAAAAAGGAAATTCATTGGAAGGATACAGATTTTTGCCCACAGAAAACCAATGCAAGTGTTGAAGGAGTCCTATGGGTGCCAAGGGAAAAGCATTGCAGGGTAGGGAACAGAAGGTGGGAGGAGTGGGAAGAGGGAGGCAAAGAGTTACACAATTTACTCTAAAAATGTTATAAAATGAGGAAACTCTGACAGGCAGCTTTGGAGTGGAGGTATTCTGAGTGCCAAGTCTACATCACATCCCTATTTTATTGAGGGAAAACACTTCTACTTCCTGCCCAGCAGTGTAAAGTGACGTGCAGAGATCTGGCATGTGAGAGGCAACGTTTAAAGGGCAGTAGGATCTCAGAGTATGGAGAAGCCAAGACTGCTTTGAGGATTAATGACTATTCAACAAAATGACTATTCAACAAATTATTGTTAACGTAATCATTACCATCATTATCATCATCATTATTATTATTAGCTGGCTAGAATTTATGAAAAACAAAAATGTTCTCCTTTTTAAATACTTCTTGTTAATTCACTTAGTTCAGTTTTTGTAAGCGGCTACTTATGTAATTTATAAATAAAACTTTATAATAAGGAAAATTTCAAAAAATATAAAAATTAGAGAATAGAACAAGTGATCCCCTTGTTAAACCCATCACTTAGGTTTAAGAATTGTTGATTTATGAGCAATCTTGATTTTCTATCCCCACATGTATCTCATGTACATACAGCAGATTATAAATTTTTAAAAAAATTATTATGCCTTTCTAAGTAATCAAACAAATGTGAACCAAATAATTTTTCCAATTTATTGAGGTATTATTGACAAATAAATACTGTATATATTTAAGGTATACAACAGGTTGATGTGCTATATGTAAACATTGTGAAAAGATTACCACAATGGAGTTAATGAACACATTCTTTACCTCACATAGCTACCCATTCGTTTATTTGTTTGTAATGAGAATAGTTAAGATCCACTCTCTTAGCAAATGCCAGGTGTAGAATACAGTCTCATTAACTATAGTAACCATGCTGTGCATTAGATCCCTAGAATGTGTTCATCTCATACATGAAAGTTTGTACCCTTTGATCAATATCTTCCATTTCACCCACAAACCATTGTTCTACTCGCTGCTTCTATGGGTTTGACTTTTTTAGATTCCACACAAAAGTAAGATCATACAGTATGTCTTTCTGTATTTGGCTGATTCAATTTACAATAATGTCCCCCAGGTTCATCTATGTTGTCATAAAAACCCTTTTTTATGGCAGAATGATATTCAATTGTGTATACATACCACATATTCTTTATCTATTCACCTATAGATGGACACTTAGGTTGTTTCCATATCCTGGCTTTGTGAATTATGCTTCAATGAACATCAAGTGCAGATATCTCTTTGAGATATTGAATTCACATCCTTTGGAGATATACTCAGAAGTGGTACTGCTGGATCATATGGCAATTCTATTTTGAATTTTTTGAGGAACCTCCATACTGTTTACCATAATGGCTGTACCAATTTACATTCCCACCAACAGTGCACAAGGGTTCCCTTTCCTCCCCACCTTCCCCAACACTTATCTCTTGTCTTGTTGATAAGAGCCATTCTAACAGATGTGAGGTGATATCTCATTTTGGTTTTGATTTGCATTTCCCTCGTGATTACTGATGCTGAGCACCTTTTCATATATCCATCGGCCATTTGTATGTCTTCTTTGAAAATATGTCAGTTTAGTTCCTGGGGTGATTTTTCTTAATTGTGTTATTTGTTTTTTGCTATTGAGTTGTATGAGTTCTTTATATAGTTGGATATTAAACTTATATCAGATATGTGGCTTGCAAATATTTTCTCCCATTCCATAGACTGCCTTTTCACTTTGTTGATTGTTTCCCTTGTTGTGCAGAAGCTCTTTAGTTTGATGGAGTCTTATTGGTCTATTGTTGCTTTTGTGTCTGTGCATTTGGTGTCAGATCCAAAAAATCATTGCCAAGACCAATTTCAAGGTGCTTTTTCTCAACATTTTCTTCTAGGATTTTTATGGTTTTGGGTTTTTCATTTAAGTCTGTATCCATTTTTGAGTTAAACTTCGTGTATGCTGTAAGATAAGGTCCAATTTCGATTTTTTGTCTATATATCCGGGTGTCCCAGCACCATTTATTGAGGAGACCATCCTTTCTCCATTATGTTTTCTTGGCACCTTTGTCAAAGATTAGTTGACTATATACTCTTGGGTTTGTTTCTGAGTTCTCTATTCTGTTTCATTGGTCTGTGTACTTGTGTGTATGTCAGTACCAAACGACTTTGATTACTACAGCTTTGTAATGTAGTATGAAATCAGGAAGTGTGATGCTTCCAGCTTTGTTCTTCTTTCTCAAGATTGTTTTGGTTATTTGTGGTCTTTGGTGGTTCTGTATGAATTTTAGGATTTTTGTGTATCTGTCAAAAATGCCACTGGAATTTTGCTAGGAATTGAATTGAAGCTGTAGTTTGCTTTAGGTATTATGGACATTTTAACAATATTCATTCTTCTGATCCATGAACATGAGATATTTTTCCATTTATTTGTGAATTTCTTTCATCAATGTCTTACAGTTTTCAGTGTACAGGAATTTCATGTGCTTAGTTAAATTTATTCCTAAGCATTTTATTATTTTTGACGCTATGCTTAGTGAGATTATTTTATTAATTTCTTTATGGATAGTTCATTCTTAGTGTATAGAAACACAACTGATCTTTTTTGTGTGTGAGGATATCAGCCCTGTGCTAACATCTGCCAATCTTCCTCTTTTTCTTTGCCGAGGAAGACTGACCCTGGGCTAACATCCATGCCCATCTTCCTTCACTTTATATGGGATGCCGCCACAGCATGGCTTGCCAAGCAGTGCGTTGGTGCACGTCCGGGATCCAAACCAGTGAACCCCGGGCTGCCGGAGTGGAGTGCGCGCACTTAACTGCTTGCACCACTGGGCCGGCCCCACACAACTGATCTTTTTATACTTATTTTATATCCTGCAGCTTTACTGAATTCATTTGTTATTTCTAGCATGGCCCCTTGCAGACTCATGTTCTGAGCTTGGAGAATAGTTTCTAGAATTGAGTCATGGGTCAAAGTATATAGGTAATTATTGTGTTCAAGTATGTGGGAAAAGACACTGATGATAAAGATTTACACAGCATCACCCACTAGAAATGCATATGAGGGCTTCTCCGCCATAATCTCCCATCCCCAGGAGAGCTCTGGGCATCAGGGAGGAATCACATACGAAAAAGGAACATAGTGTCCTGCACAGAAGGGGACCTGCCTCCGTGGGTGCCCGTCACCGCCTGCACTGGATCCTGATCACAGAGCAGTTTGATAAGAGACACCACCTCAGTCCTGACCACTGAACAGCCAGGGGAGCTGTGGACAGACTCCTGAGGAGTCTGAGTAGAAAGGTAGGAGGACAGTGGACAGAGCAGTGTAAAGGGAGGAGTAGTTTCTGATGGGCTTTACTCATCATGTCACAGAATGGTGTGTCTGGACCTGGGCACCAGGGGGCGCTCGGGGCTTGTTCATGGGGGTCTGGGGGTGATCAGGGCTAGGACCAGCCACCTGGCACTACGTGGTGCCCTCTGCTCAGGGCTCACAGCATGAACTCCCCACCCCCTGGGCTCCACACAGTCCCACCCCTCCCCACCCATCATCTTCAGGCAGAGGGGCCTGACCCAGGGCCCAAGGAGGAATAAAAAATCTGGGAGTGGGGGGTGGGGGTGGGTTCTCATTTACATAAATGGGCCCTCTCTCTCTGAGTATAAGGAGGGGATGGGAGAGATTTGGGGGAAGCTCTGCTTCAGCTGTGGGGCCACAGATGGCAGGACTGTGTGATGATCTCCACCATGACGTGGTCCCCTATCCTCCTCACCCTCATCACTCTGCATAGGTGACTAGATATGAGGACAGGGGAAAGGGCCCTAAGAAGACACATGGAAACCTACTTTCTCATTTTGGCTCTAGACCCCAGAATCCCCATCTCTGTTTCTCTCCCACTTCCAGGATCCTGGGCCCAGTCAGTGCTGACTCAGCCACCTTCAGTGTCTGGGACCCTGGGCCAGAGGGTCACCATCTCCTGCACTGGAAGCAGCTCTAACATTGGTGGCTATGCTGTGTCCTGGTACCAACAGCTCCCAGGAACAGCCCCCCAAACTCTCATCTATTATGATAATAATAGACCTTCTGGCATCCCCCATCAATTCTCTGGCTCCAAGTCTGACAACTCGGCCTCCCTGACCATCACTGGGCTCCAGGATGAGGACGAGGCTGATTACTACTGTCAGTCCTATGACAGCAGTCTCAATGCTCACACAGTGCTCCAGTCCTGTGGGGAGATGAGACAAAAACCTGCTGTCCCCCAGTGATGGGACTTCCTGTGCAACCTCGACTCCTTGGCCAAGTCAGCTGCTTCCTTTGTTTGTTTGGCTTAAAATGGGTCTGAGACTCTCCCCAGGGAAGATTGTCTAGAACATCTGTCCACTTCTTCTTAAATTCTGCTGCCCAAGCCTGTCCTTGACAGCAACACACTGTATGATTTTCTCAAATTGTGTAGAAATTCCAGAATGCCAGGGACAGGCTGCCCTGGGCACAGAGTCCATGGTGGGTCAGGACAGACCCAGGGACACAGAATCCAGCTGTGTCTGAGTCAGGAGACATCAGGAGTGTCCAATATGTGTCCTGGTACCAACAGCTCCCAGGAATGGGCCCCAAACTCCTCATCTATTATGCGAGTAGTGGACCCTTGGGGTCCCTGATCAATCTCCTGTCTCCAAATATCGCAACTCAGGCTCCTTGACCGTCACTGGGCTGAGGCCTGAGAACAAGGTTGTTTCTCATTGCCACTCCTGTGACAGCAGCCCCAGTGCTCACACAGAGCTCCAGGCCTGCGAGAAATTGAGACCAGAAGTCGCTTCCTCATCTGCCGGGAGGGGAAACCCCCACAGCTGTCTGCTCAGGCTCGGCCTGTGGCTTCTGCTTCCGATGCTCCTGCTGCAGCCTCCACGGCTCCAGGTTCATCCAGGGGCACCACCTGGGAGTGAAGGCTCCTCCTCCCCCTCTGTCCTCCCAGTCACTCACTGCAGCCCTTTCTAGACAAAGGGTCTCAAAGGAAACAGAAAGTCCATCTCTCCATCAGGGGTGGACACGGTCTCTTTGCACTGAAGCTCAGGGGCTGAGGTGGAGGGCCCACCTGTGGTCATCTCAGACCTGAACTCTGACTAGGGAATCCTGCATCTTCATCTTTGGTCATTTCCCTATTTCCAGGAGTTTCCAGAGCTATGCCATCCACTCATTAGTCCTCAGTATGAATTTCTGTTCTTTTTGCTCATTGGGGAGATTTCTTCTGTCACTTCTGCACCAGCACCAGAGTATCTAAGGCTGTATCACACATTTGGGTCTTTTGGAATGTCTACTTGTCCATCTTCATCAATTCTAAGATCTAACCACTGATTTTTCTTATTAATTGCATTGTCTAATACTTGCAGAATTATGTTGAATACTAATGGAGTTAAAAGTCCCCTTTGCTTGTTCCTGATCTCTGTGGAAATGTCCTTCTCCCCCAGCCCATTAGCTGAGAAGCTGGCTGTAGGACTAAGTTGTGTGTGTGGTGGGGAGAAAGTGTGTGTTACCATATTATAAGTGTATCTGTCTGTTTCTATTTTTGTGTGCTTTTCATTAAGAAATGTTTTAAATTTGGTCAAAGGCTCTTTCAGGATCTATTGAGATAATATGATTTTACCTGTTGATCTATTAATTTTTGTTGTTGTTGTTGTCAGTGCTGTTGAGTTGATTCTGACTTCTAGTGGCCCTGTGCACGGCAGAACAGAACCCAGCCTGGTCTTTGTGTGCCATCCTCTCATCTTCCAGCGCTATATCAGACAATGCTCTGCTACTATTCATAGGGTTTTCATGGCCATCTTTTAGAAGCGGGTGGCGAGGTTCTTCCTGACATCTTAGTCTAAAAGCTCTGCTAAATCCTGTCCACCATGGGTGACCCTGCTAATATTTGAAATACTGGGGGCATAGCTTTCAGCATCATAGCAAAACACCGCCACCACAGTATGACAACCGACAGACATGTGGCGTGGTTCTCTGACCAGGAAATAAACCCAGGCTGCTGGGATGAGAGCACCAAATCCTTACAACTGGACCACCGGGGCTGCCCTGGTCTATTAACATGATGTATTATATTAAAGGGTGTATCAATATGGAACCCAACTTGTGTATCTGGAACAAATCACATGTGGTAATTGTGCATCAATTTATTAATCTGATTGGAATCACTTTGTTAATATTCTACTTAGAATATTTGCATCCATATTTCACAATATTGGTCTGTAATTTTCTTTTATTCTGTGTTTTTTCAGTTGTAGGTATTACTGTTATACCTGCTTTTTACAAGAATTAGGAAATTTCCATTTTTTTCAACATTTTGAAAAAAAATATACATATGAAGCAAACAAATTAGAACCATCTGATCCCTGAAGGTTTGTTAGAGCTCCCTGTGGAACTAACTGTATCTTATGCCTCTTTGTGAAATAGTTCCACAATAATATTTTCTATTTTTCCTAAGGAAATTGGTCTGCTCTTTTTTTTTCTAGTTAAATCATTTTTATCTTCCTAGAAAAGTAGGCATTTTAACTATTTTTAATTGAGGTCAACACAGATTTTATTTTTCATTTTTTTCACATCATTTCTTATTTTATATATTTTTGCATTATCTATTTTCTTTCAAAAATTTAGTAAGTGGTTGTTCTATTCTGCCATTTAAAAACATGATTTTGATGTGCCAATTAGATCTACTCTTTTTCTACTACCTTCTCATTTATTGATACATTTATTATGATGGGGAGACGTTGTTTCTTATTTATCTTTTTTATTTTCTTGTACATGGCAGAACTCTAAATTTCTCCCTGTTGATTGTTTTTCTCTTTACCATGTGGTTTCCATGAAACTCTTATTCTTTCATTTTTTTTGTTTAATGGACTTTATTTTTTAGAGGTTTTAGGTTTACAGCACATTTGAGGTGAAGGTGCAGAGATTTCCCAATGTTGGGGGCACAGATTCTCTTCTGTTACCACCAGGAGCCAGGGAGCCTCCTCAGTACCTTCCGAGATTCTACCCAGTCTCATGTGAGAACCAGGCTCTGGATCCCAGCTGCTTCTCTGGGTCCAAAGATGCCTCCATGAACTCAGGTTATTTGCTACATTGTAGCCTTCACCCCAAGGATGAAGCTGCTCACTACTGTCAGACATGGGGTGACAGGGCCACTGCTCACAGCTGGGAAGTGAGGCCAACCCCTCTGCTTGTGCTGCCTGGGACCTCACTAAGCCCTCACTGCTGGTGACAACAGCCAACAGTGGGGTCACATTCCAGTCATTTATGCCCCACTGCTGAGACTCTGCAACCCTGCCGTGGAGCCATCACAGAGAACGCCCTCACTATCGCTAATAGGACATTCTGAGCCTTTTCATCACTACACGGGCAGCAGCTCCTTGTTCAGGACACAGAATCACTCTAGGATGACAATAATGAGGATAATTTGGACTCTTACATGACACAGGAAATTTATCACCAAAATGGGTCTGTTTGTGGTCAATTAAGAAGAATTAATCAGGGATCCTGTAGGAAATATCTGACAGACTCAAACTATGATAATTTGATGAATATTTAGTAAAGAGATAATTTATGAATTTGTGAGCAGAATGTCTGGAAACCCTGATAGAGAGTGAAAACCATGACCTAGTCACAGTGGGGACCACAGATGTCCCTGCAGGAGGGGGGATGTTGGGGGGGTGAAGCAGGCCAACTGGGGATTCCTCCAGGCTGTGGAGACTCCGCAGGGAGGACACCTGGGGAAGCAATAGTCCAGCCACCCAGTCTTCCCTCTCGAGATGTAGGAAGAGGTATCAGGAGCTGGTTAACCTGCTTGTGGTGCCCAGCTGTGTAATTTAAATACAGGGTTGTGATTCTGTGGCCACCAGAGGGCGCTGTGTGTCTGACAAGTGAGTGGAGACTGGTGTCCACCCCTGCCCCCACCCAGTGTGGGAGAAGGCTGAGCCTGCTCTACTGGGACTGGGAGCAATGATCCCGTCCATGTGTGACTCCTGCATCTGTGGCAGCTCTAACCCCGTGGAGAACCTGGATGCTGATCTTCTCTCAGCCCCTGGGGAAAACCCAGGTCATCTCTCCCTTCTCCAAGAGACCAGAACCATCACACAGACCCGTCACTGGGGGACTGGACATGGAGAATGGCAGCAACATATTTGCATGAATTCACTCCATTCCCAAGAATGAGGGGAAAAAATGAGAGATACTCAGTGTCCCCAGTCCCCATTGTGGACCTTGGGACCCTGTCTTGTGCATGTTTCCTACATGGCTCCATGTCCATCTGTAACATACACTCCATGTGAGAACACTGCCTGCTATGCAAGTGCAGCTCAGAGAGGAGTTCCTGCCCTCACTTGCAATGAGGTGGCCGCCCACCCAGCCCCCATACCATGTGGAATCCAGAACTGTCACCTGCTCCCACCATGAAGACCTAAGCAGCAGCTGCAGAGTCGTCACAATTAAGGTCCATGCCCTAGTGATCAGAGGTCAGAGGGCAGGTGAGGACAAGGGTCTTCTGATGGGAAGGGGGCTTCGGGGTGTCCTGAGAGAAGGAAGGATGAGGAACTCTCCCAAATTGGAAAGCACAAGGTGGATGACAGAGGATGGGTGTCTGAGCTCACAGAGGCGTCTCTGAGCTGAGACTGGACTGCACTCGACTGGATCCGTCTTCTCTGTGCCTTTCCAGCTTCCTCAAGCCCTCAGCCATTCATTCAACCACATTCTGCTGGTTCCAGACAGCTCCTGTAGAGGGGCAGTGGCTTTGTGTGGGGAACCCACAATGAACCAGGCAGAGGGGGTCCTTTCTCACTGCCACAGATGCTCCTCCCTCTCCTGCTCTTCCTTGATTCACCTTCTCTGCCTCTCCGGGGGAACATTGGATCTCCTACCCATCAGGGTAATTTACCTATTTCTCCCCACTGTAATATGCCCATCATTCTCAGAGGACAGTGAGCAAATCCCACCTTTACTTAGGATTCCATGAGGAACCCATCTCTACTTTTGTCAGCAAGAGCCCTGCCCTGGACCACATTCTGCTCTGCCCTCCTAAGAATCTGTTCCTCTTTTCTATTCTCAACTTCTATTTCTCACAACTACCTTTGTCCAGGACCAGAAGCAGAGCCTGGGACACGTATGTGGAGTAGACGAGTGGACACCGACAACCACCTCATATAGAGAAGGTGCAACATCCAAGAGATCAGTGTTGTGTGGATCATCCATGTGTCTCCCAAGAGTCCTCATTCATTTCCTTCCTCATTCAGGGAGCTCAGAGGTGGGCAGACACACACATCTGGGAGAGGACTGATGGTCTTTACAACCTTCTCAACTAAGGATTCACTTAGATGGTCCCCATCCTCCCTCAACATAAATTGTCCTCTGGTGAACAGCATGAGATTTGTCTTTGCACATATCATATCCTCACTTATTTGTTTAATCTGTGTCATTTTAGATGTTAACCAACATATCAAATTGCCTTCCTGTGTTTGAAAATTATGCATTTTATGAATCTCTGACTCTTCCTATAGAGGATAAATACCCAATAATTTCTATAACATGTAAAAGTATCATTGAAAGTGTTTCAGTGAAGGAGCACATGAATCAATAAATAAAATAATACATATCTGGGAGTGATTTATAATCAGAAGCTTATAGGATAATAAGTCCAAAAGTCAGGTGAAAATATAAAATAGAACAGGAATAAATTGAGTGGAATACATTTTTAGTCTCCCCACCTCCAAGGAATTCAACAGCCTGAGGAGGGTGTGAAAGCTGTGGGAGTTCTCTCTTAGCGTTATTGATCTTCTCAGAGAAAGAGGAGTCGGGGTCAGATGAGGAGGTGGGAGGAGGTGTTAGGGGCCTGAGGAGAGAGTGTGAGCCTGTCACCTAGCAGAGAGGGGCCTGTGGGAGATGAGGGAGCTGAGGCCTCTCCCAGGGGCCAAACCCTGAGACACTGGGAAGCTAAAAGAAGGTGCTCTGTTATCAGTCCTGACAGCACACTGGTTTAGGCATATAAAAGGGTGGTGTTCCTTCCTGACCCTTCATATTACATTGTCACCTGGCCCCAATCAGAGAATAGATGCTTTTAAGATATGTATTTCACAAATAACTACACAAGTTCTTAAAAAATTGACGGTTTTCTCAAACTGAAAATACAAAAAGAAGCTTTATGCTTTTGTTTCCCCCGTAAGTAGTGGAGGCAGCCCTGGTTCCATTTTTGTTCTGTAACTCATCAGACGCACAAAGTCTGCCATTTGTGATGCTCGTTTTCTTGCTGATGGGTTGCAGAGCTTCCCTCTCACATTCCCACCTGCTTCATCACTTGTGACCCTTCTGTTCCAAAAGCGAAAACAAGCTCTTATCACTGTGTAGTCATTGGTCTGTGTGAGGTCCAGCATCTGCCTCCTTCAAGATCTCCCCCAGGGGACATCAGGGTGACGCTGGGGCAGGAAGAGAGAGGAAGCTGATTTGCATGAAGCACCTTCTCCTAATGGGTCTGGGAGGCATGAAAAGGCCCCGAGGACACCACAGTCCAGCCCAGGAGCCTGAGGAGGCTGCTTCCTAAGAGGGACCCCACCATGTCCTGGACAGTGCTTCTTGTCAGGCTCCTCGCTTACGGCCCAGGTCAGGGGAAGGGACTCCGCATCCTTGAGGGGCACATGAAAGCAGGGTCTCAGGCTGAGCCTTGTCATCTATAACAATATCTGTCTCTCTCCTGTTGGTTTTAGGGGTGGATTCTCAGACTGTGGTGACCCAGGAGCCATCACTGTCAGTGTCTCCAGGAGGGACGGTCACACTCACCTGTGGCCTGAGCTCTGGGTCAGTCTCTTCCAGTAACTACCCTGGCTGGTTCCAGCAGCCCCAGGCCAGGCTCCCCGCATGCTTATCTATAGCACAAGCAGCCGTGCCTCTGGGGTCCCTAATCGCTTCTCTGGATCCATCTCTGGGAACAAAGCCGCCCTCACCATCACAGGGGCCCAGGCTGAGGACGAGGCCGACTATTACTGTGCTCTGTATACAGGTAGTTACACTTACACAGTGATGTAAAGACATGGGGAAGTGCAACAAAAACCTACTCAGATGCTCAGACTGGCTCAGCCCTTCAAGGCAGGAGAGACAGTGAGAGGGTGGAGACGGAAACACCACCATGGGGAGGGAGGTCCATGGCCCCGTCCTCCTACCCAGTGGTTCATCGCCATGAGCCTCCTCCAGCCTCTGCCAGGGTGTGTCCATCCCTCTAGTGTGACTCCTCCAAGACTTTCCTTCCTCTCTCCCTCTCTGCCTGTAACGATGGGGAGGAGGCTCAGCTCCAAAATACATCAACCAACAGTGAGATTCAGAGACCCCACTACAACCCGTGAGGCTCTTCTTATTCCAAGAGCATTAACAGACATACCCTCTTTCATTAATTTGATGATGGAGAACAACTTCATATTTAACATTTATTCATATATATACATAAGCTTGAGCCATAGCATGTGAGCTGTTCTGCTCCACACACCAGATGCTTATCGTCGTTGCACAATGAGGACCCTGAAGGGAAAGAAGCGTTTGGGAAAGTTCATTTTTTAATGCTGTCGGAGAGATAGCAAATGCTCTCCTGATAGCCCTTTCCCACGCTTTTCAGCTCCTGTGATTTGGGGTATCAGTTAATTAACTATGATAGACTTTTACCTTTTTACTAGTGTAATTTAAAACTTCTCTAAACCTTAATATAAACTCTGTGGTAGATGTTTAATAATTTGTTGATTTGGGGAGGTATTTGCTTTGCTCTCTGTGAAACTGGACAGTCAATTTATACCAGTAACTTGGCTCACAGTAGGGGGCATGGCCCGTGGATGTTTGTGGTGACAGTGACCAGGTCTCAGGCCAGTGCCCCTGACATTATTTCCACCCAGAGCTGAAGTTTGATGAGCAAACAACAGGAGGCGCTGTGGGTCTTTCCCAGGGTCTGAACAGTGGGGCCCTCTGCTGTGTAATCTCCCAAACTCCCCAGCGCTGGGGCATTGGTGCCTTGTTTGCCGATGGGGACCCTGCAGCTGTGTCCTGTCTGGGCTGGGCAGAGTCTCCTGCTCACAGGTCTGTGTCAGGTCCCAGCAGCTACTTCCTCCCTGGACACTCCTCACCTTACCCAGTTCCCAGAACTCACCCATCACTGGAGGGGAGTTGAAAAAGATCTTCTCTGTGATTTGGAAAAGCAAAGAAACAAACGAAACTGGATTGAAAACCTGGCTCTTTCAGATAGCAGCTATGTGTCATGGTCATGCTGCTGCATTGCTCTGTGTGTCTGATTTACTGCCCAGACAGGTGCCATCACGTACCCTCCTCACCCACCTGGAGGGGAGAGGACATGGGATGAGGAAGCCAGAGCAGTGAATGCAGATCTGGGCACAGAACAGCAACAAGGATGGTCAGTGCTGCCACCTGCTCCAGGTCCCCTGCACGACCACTTGGCTCTCACGTCAGCCCTAGTCCAGGGTGGATGGAGGGGAAGCTGAGGGAGAGATAAGGGGCTTCCTGTGATCAGATGCACACAGGGCGTTGGACACAGTGGAGAGAGCACTGGAGGATCCTCTTTGAAAGGAGAGATGAGCAGAGTCTGGGCACTTGTGCAGATATTGATGAGGTCCTCACATAACCCGCTGTCTCCCAGAGGAACCCTGTCTGGGGCAAGAAGAGAGGAAGCCCAGCAGATCCTGTCATCTGTGAGAAACAGTCACTGTCTCCTCCACAAACTATATCTTCAGTGTCCCTGGGTACCTGGCCTTGATCTGTGTGAGGAGGGGAGGTGGGTGTTTAAAGCAGGAAGGACTGGCAGCTTCATAAGGACTGTGAGTTTTACTTTTGAGAGAGATGGAACATTCTGGGACCACATCAGTGAGGTTTCTTTTGGGATTCCCAGCTTCTAAGTGGTTAGGTAGAACTAGAAGCTTAAATCAGATTTCCACTATGTCTTATTTATTGCTTTTGCATAAATTCCTATGCAAAAGTTATCTAACCCCTACTGAGGGCCTGTTGTGTGCAAAACGTACCGCTAAGTAGTGGACATTCTACCTAACCATCAGTCTTCACTAGCAGCTTTGAGGTCAGAATAATTAATATTTCCTCCAACTTACTGAAGTGGAAATTTAGGCTAGAGAGATGAAACAAGGTACTCAGGGTTATCCCACCAGTAATGACAAAACTACCTCTTGACTTAACCCTTAACTGATGCCCAAGTCCCCATTTTACCAGAACATAATTGCCTCTCACAAATAAATAATGAAAATAAATCAGTGGAATCAATGACATAGCAAAAATTGCAAATGTTTTATTACATTGAGTGTTTATAATTAATCTTTCCAGCTGGCCTCATAAATCATGAGTTACAGACACCCAGAAGTCACAGTCTGCAGGTGCTGTGGAAGGTTCTAGTCCGTCCCAGTGAAACCCAGGGCCAGACTCAGTCAAGATGCTGCTGACTGAGGAGGCAGGAGAGATCCCCTGTCCCCTCCTGAGGTGGCCTTGGCCGGCCTTCAACCCTGGTGAGGGAGACAGGCGTGGGTTTGAGAAGCCCCTTAGTCTACACTCCCGTCCAAGGAGCCGACCACGAATAGTCTGGGGGCAGGAGAGACGGGAGACCGGGCGGCAATGGCGGTGGGGGCTGCAGGGCACGCTGGGGTCAGCACTGACCACTGGTGGAGAGGGACGAGTGGCCACTTCTGGAGGTGACAACAGGCGGCGGTGGAGGGCAGTGTTCGGGGTGGTGGGGCGTCAGCGGCTCTCACTCAACAAGGATCAGCAGCAAGTTCCGGGGGCGCTCCGTGCACGTGGCAGAGCCGCAGGGCCAGCAGTCCAGGCGACTGCCAGGGACAGTGCCAGGAGGTGTCTTCTGGCCCCGCCCCAGACCCAGCCCCGCCCCGAGGTCACGTGTGCGCCAGGCCCCGCGCCCGCACGCCCCAGCCCGGACCCCGCCCCTGGCTCCCCCTCATTCTCTGACTCCTGCGGACCAGGATGCGGTGACGTTGGGAGATCCAGAGGTGTGGGTGCGCAGGGTGAGTCAGAGGTGGGCGGTGGGCAGCAGATGGCTGCGGGGCCCAGGTAGGGGTGGGTGAGCTGCTGGTTATGAGCCGGGTTCGCTGGGGCGCAGACAACGAGGGGGGCTTCGCAGGCTTTCAGGGAGCGGGCGCCTTTTGTGGGGACCCCCATTCCTCACCCACCCTCTCCCCCCCAGGTCCCTGCCGTCCTCAGCCTTGCTTAGACCCTAGGGTTCAAGGCAAGTGGCTCCGTGGGGCGGGGGCAGGGTTTTGCGCAGATCAGTCTCGCTGGGGTCTGGGGTGAGGGGTGGTCTAGGGCCGGCTCTTTGCGCAGGGTTCCCCAGGATCCTAGAGGATGCTTCACACCCTGAATATATGGAGGAGCCTCTGGTATTTTCCAGAACCAACTAGAACCCCTGGGATGTTTCTAGGGATGCAGATGCCACAGGTGGGGGTTGGGTAAGGCTCTGACTCATGATGGGTGACCCCACCCCCACCCCCGCTCCAGCACCACCATCCCCCTTAGTGGGTAGAGGCCACCATGGTGTGCACTTGGAAAGCGTCGGGCCCTCAGGTCTTCCAGTCCCCCCACTCACGCTCTGCCAGCCAGAGGAGGGTGCCCTGTTGGTCCTACTTCTCTCTGCACTGCTCTCGGTTAAACTCCCTGGGGAGGAAAAAAAAAGCTAACAAATTCTCGCTGAAGGAGAAACGTTTAGCCTAATTAGTGTTTAGGCTTCTCATTGAGAACTCATTTATCAAAATCATCTGGGCAAGCTTGATGGAGGGAGAGAAGGCATCTAGAGTTTGGGCAGGTGGGATTCAGAGAGAGCAGTGAGCAGGGGCGGGGGGAGAGGGGGGGCTCTCCACCTTAGGTTGAGGCACCCTCTGCACAGGTGGTTGGCTTCCCTTCTCAGACCAGCAAGGTGGGGGATTTAACCATCTGGCTCAGACCCTCTGCAGGGGAGATAATTGTGCTTCTCTTGATGCCCCAGGAACCCCCACCCTATTACTGGGTTCTCTGAAGCCGGGACCCTGACTGCTGGTCTGTGTCACCCCCTCACCCACCCCAAGCATGGCCTCTGCTGTGAAGGTGCTGGGTCAGGCCAGGCCCTTGGGTGGCTGCATGGCCCCGAAGGCCCACTTCTACTCCCATGTGGCCTGCAGAGGAGGCTGCCCATCCTGCCTGGGTGCCAGACTACTCCCTTCAGTGGCTGAAGATGGACTTCATCACCGGACTCTCAGTTGGGCTCAAGGTCATTCCCCAGGCACTGGCCTCCGCTAAGGTGGTCTGACTCCCGCCCCAGATGAGATGCCTGCCCCTGCCGCCAGCCACATCCCCTCCCCAGCCCCACTCTGGGCTTCAACTCCCACCCAGAAGCAAAGTAGAAATTCATAGTAGCCCCTGCAGACAAGCAGGGCACCTAGGGTTCCAGCCTCATTGAAACCAAGAAGTCTTGGTTTACAAGCTAGAGAATGTAACTCTGTTTGGGCTGAGACACGCCCCTGTAACTGCTCTTGTCACGCTTGTCACACACAGGCATTGTGCTAGTTCTGGATTCCCTGATGGGGCCAGGGTATGACTCACCGCAGCCTTAAGAACACTTTCTCAGACTCGCAGGCTCACACAGACTGTATGTAATCGCGCAGACTGTACAAAGGCTTTTGTGCTCCTGCAGGAAACCCCTAAGGCCCTGGTTGGGTGCAGGTAGAAAGGAGGTCCCCTGATCACTGCAGGTCACACCCATGGATAATAGAGGGGGAGCGTTTCCCCTGCCTGTGTGCGCTGGTGCCCAAAGTACCCAAAGTACCCGTGCCCAAAGTACACGATGGACACACAGAGCCCTGTGCTCAGACGTCTACATCAGGGACACCGTAGGCGTACCGCCTGCCAACTGGATGCTCATTGCTCTTTCTCCCCAATGGTATGGCCTCTACTCTGCCTTCATGGGTGCTTTGTGTATTTCTTCCTGGTCACCTGGCATGTGACTTCTGGCCCTACGGCCATCATGTTCCTCCTTGTCTCCTTCTGCACCTTCCGTGAGCCCGCCTGTGCTGTGCTGCTGGCCTTCCTGTCAGGCTGCATTCAGTTAGCCAAGGGGTTCCCACTCTTGGGTAAGCCTCTGGCCTTCCTGCCATGGTGGGGGCTGGGGTTCTGCTCTTCCTGGGCTACCGAGGCACCTGCCTCCTGAGGATGCCCCTGCCCTCAGCATTCCCTCCTTTGCATTCAGTGGGCTGTCCCTGTGTGTGTGTTGGGAGGAGGTGTCCTCAGCCATTAGCCTTACCCTATTCTGCTTAGAGACCAGGAGACATGGAGAAGTGCTCAGACCCTACCTCCCTTTCCTGCTCTCCAAAGCAGCCCAGAAAGGGTGTGTCACACACCAGTCCAAGGCCCCAAATCCCATCCACACCAACTCCCCCAGCCTGTGTCCACCTGTGTCCTCTGGGACCAGGCAGAGCTGTGACCAACTTGGCATTTCCTCCTGGCTGGCCAGGGTTCCTGCTGGACTTCATCTCCTGCTCTGTCATTAAATGTTTTACCTCCATGGCTACCATCACCATTGGTCTCGGGCAAATCAAGGTAGGCACAGTAGTTGGCACCCGGGCACCTGCAGGGTAGCAGGACCAAGGCCAGGTCCTGATATGTCCGGGCCAGTCCATGTCTTGCTGTTCCAGAGCTCGAAGCATGCGTTGTTCTCAAGGATCTCCATTAATAAAATGATACTTCAGTGGAGATATTGGATGAGATTGTACCACAGGTAATTTGGGGGGCTGGTAATGAGAGCCCCCGCTCTGGGTGGGGTTTTCCCATCAGTGTGCTTCGTTCCCTCACAGAGTGGTTCTGTTCCGCTGCCTCTACTGCACACTCAGCCAGCAGCCTTCACAGGTCCCGGGCATCCTGCCAAAATTTCAACAAGGAAATAATTCCCACACCCTCATTTAGCTAGATGATTTCATTTTCATGTTCTTTTTTTCAAATTTCTGTTGACTATGTTTCAAATGTCATGCTTCTTTATATTTTTGTTTAAACTCTATAAGAAGTACTAGAATCAGTGATCACTGGTTATCTGAGGACGTCATTTATTCTCCTGTCACTGGGTTTGAAGTTCCTGGGGGCCAGAAACTGTTTTCCTCCTGACCATGGCCGCCCAGTGCTGTGCTTGGTGTAAAGTAGGTCAGCGCTCAGGTGGGTGTGCGAGTTGGAACGGAGCTGCATTGTGCAAATGAAGCCCTGGGGCCCCTGGTGGCAGACCTAGGGCCACAGCCCTGCCTTGTGACCTGGTGTCCCCACCTGGGCGTCTCCAAGGCCTGGTTTCCACAGCCAGGCTCTGCTGCAGGCTGGCCTGTGCAGTCTTCCCTGACGGAGGGCAGTGAGCAGATCAAGGCCAGGAGACGTGTGTGTGAGAAGCAAGCAGCTGACGCTTCTTCCCTCTTACTCTGTGCTGGGACTGGATCCAACACTGTCCCTGTGCTTAATTCTACCGCAGCCCTAGGAGGTATGTTTCTCATCGTCTCCATTTAGAGAGGAGGAAAGCCCTCAGAAAGGTGTGGGTGAGTGTGATTCATATATTATGTGCACACACAGGTCAGAGATAGCTCCGCAAATGCTGTTTCATGGGATGGTCTGTCCTTTATTCTGGGAACAACATCCTTCCTTGTTATTGTCAAGAATGTTCCTCAATAGGATCATAGAGGGTGCCTTCAGTATGCATTCATACTTGGTGACCCTAGGCCCCCAAAGTCATTAAAAGCTTGACTAGGTCATGACAGCCATCTGAGAGCCCCTACGGTGGGGTGGGATGGGGATCCTCCTTATCTGCCCAGGACAGAAGTGGAAGAGGCGGAGGTTGGAGATGTCACTTGGCTACGTAGCTGGGACTTCTGTGGCACCAGTGCCTCAGGCACGTTGGCCCTGGTGAGCGGCGTGCACCCAGGCGAGTGTATTGTGGTCGGTGATGGTCATGTGAACTGAAGGGTCATGAAAGACTGGTAGCAAGAACAGGTACACACCTTTTTGACAAATCTGGGATGTCTTTGTTTCTGATCACTCATGACAGGTTCATTAAAGCCTGATGAATATTAATAGGCACATCCTGAAATGTCACCGCGCAAAGTATTGAATTTTTCACGATCCTTTGTTATTTTGCCTGTTGGTTGTGGTGATCCGCATTTGCGTCTATTATCTTATATAGAGTTTAGGATTAGATTCAGGGTCAACAAATAGCCTTTAAAAACACTGTTGGATTCTTTTCAGTTTTTATCCTGAAGGCATCTGTCACTTTTGGAATCCACTCCAACCACAAAGAGGAAAGTCACTCCAATGCCTATGAAATGGAATCTGCAGAAGTTTTAAAACTGGGGATCTGGGAGATTAATTCTTCATGATGGCAAAATATTAATCTGTTAATATTTTTGGTTTTCATAAAGTGATGCTTTTGAAAGAGACGTTGTTAGTTGGGCTGTTTGACATTAGACGTCATCCTCGGGGGTGGAGCAGTAATAAATGTGGGTCCACTTTCACATTCATGGTGCAGATCCATGTGATCCAAACTCTTACACTTTTCTCCATTTGATGACTCCCCTGTGTTCTCCTCCCCCTGCATTACAATGATTCTTTTCTGACACTTGTAAATATTTTTTCTTTAAACTTTAGGTGACTTTTCTTTTTAATTAGAACATGGAAATCCTCAGCATTAAGTAATAGAATTCCTCTGGGTTTTCATTGACCAAGTTCAGATCCTTTCAAGTGAGTGAACAAGATTCTCTCCTCCCTTCAGGGGGTTACTTTCTATGTTGACGATGCACATTCCAGTCTTTTAATCATTGTAACAGCTTTAGTGAGCTATAGTCCACATATAATACAAGTCACACTTGAAGGTGTGCAATTCAGGGTTTTTTAGTATATTCAGAGAATTGTCCAATGTCACCACTTTTTGTGTCTGGCTTCTTTCACTCGGCATAATGGTTTCACGGTCCATTCATGTTGTAGCATGTATCAGCACTTTGTTTCTTTTTGTTTGCTGAATAGTATTCCATTATGTGGCTGTAGCACATTTTAAATACCCATTCCTCAGTTGACAGATGTTTGGGTTGTTTCACTTTTTGGCTATTGTGAATATTGCTGCTATGAACATTCTTATACAAGTTTTTGTGTGGACATCTGCTTTCAGTTCTTTTGGGTGTATACCTAGGAGTGAAGTTTGTGGGTCATATGGTAACTTGTCTGTTTACTATTTGAATACCTGCAAGACATTTTAACAAGGTGACTGCACCATTTTACATTCCTGCCAGCAGTGTGTGAGGAGTCCAGTTTCTCCACGTCCTCACCAACACTTATCATCTGTCTTTTTGATTATAGCCAATCTATGGATGTGAAATGATATCTCACTGTGGTTTTGATTGGTATTTTTCTGATGGCTAATGATGTTGGACATCTTTTCATGTGCTTAATGCCCATTTGTATATCTTCTTTGGAGAAATGTCTGTTCAGCTCATTGGCCCATTTTTAATTCAGTTATTTGTCGTCTTATAATTTAGTTGTGAGAGTTCTTTATATATTCTAGCTATGTTTCTAATTAGATATAAAAGTTGCAAATTTTTCTCTATATTTGTGGATTGTCTGTTCACATTCATAAGGTTGTCTTTTAAATCCCTAAAGTTATGCATTTTAGTGATGTCTAATTTATGCATAATAGAGTGTTACTACTTGGAAATTATTTATTTATTTTTAATTTTCTTTTTAATTTTGTTTATTTATTTTTCCTCCAAAGCCGCAGTGGACAGTTGTAGGTCATAGCTGCACATCCTTCCAGTTTCTGTATGTGGGACGCGGCCTCAGCACGGCCGGAGAAGCAGTGCGTAGGTGCGCGCCCGGGATCCGAACCCTGACCGCCAGTAGCGGAGCGCACACACCTAACCGCTAAGCCACGCGGCCGGCCCTACTACTTGGAAATTATTTAGACATTAAATCATATTCTCATCAATATTTTGGTTATATAAATTAGAAGCCAAATGTGAAAAAGTGAGGGAAAGATTTGGATTCATGCATTTCAAGATTTCATATAGATCTAAAAGAACTCATCAGGGAAGATATCATTCCCTTGTTCAAATATTTCCTTATTATCCTTTTAATGTTTATGAGATCAGTAATCATAGGCCCTCTCTCATGTGTTATATTAGTGATTTGTGTTTCTTTCTTTTTTTTCTTAGTTAGCCTGGCTAGAGATTTATCCATTTTTTGATCTTTTGAAAAAACGAGTTTTGGTTGATTTTTCTATTGATTTCCCATTTTCAATGTCATTAATTTCTGCTGTAATTTTTATTAGTTCTTTTCTTCTATTTGCTTTAGGCTTACTTTTTTCTTCTTTGTCTAGCTTAGATTATTGTTTCAGAGCTTTTTTTTCTCACCTATGCATTCAATGCTATAAATTTCCCGCTAGGTTCTGCTTTCACTGCATTCCACACATTTTGATAAGTTGTATATTCATTTTCATTTAGTGGAAAATATTTGAAATTTCTCTTGAGACTTCTTTTATTGATCCATGTGTTTAATCTCTAAGTATTTTGGGACTTTCAAGCTATCTTTTTGTTTTTTTTCCCTACCTTAAAGTCCTTTTTTGGTCTGAGAACATACTTTGTATGGTTTCTATTGTTTTAAATTGTTGAAGTTTTTTGTTTTCTTTGTTTGTTTGTTTTTACCCCGAATGTGGTGTGTCTGGTGAATGTTGCCTGTGAGCTTTTGAAGACTCTGTATTCTGCTTTTGTTGGATGCAGTATTTTACAAATGGTAATTAGATCTAGTTGATGGATGACACGGTTCAGTTCATCCTTACTGATATTCTGCCTGCTGCATCTATCGATTACTGAGAGAGCAATGTTTAGTGTTATAGTAATGGACTTGTCTATTTCTATGTCCACGTCTATGTCTGTGTCATCCTTTTCTTGGCTATTCTAGATGGTCATGTATGGATCCTGGCCAGAGCTCAAACCTGAGAAGTGATCAAGGAGCCTGCCACCCTGGATCCAACAACACTCTGGTGTCCACACACATCAGGAACCAGGGTTTTTCCCTGTCCCTGCTGGCGCGAGTCTGCACTGGAGCTACTGCAGCCACTGCTCAGGGTGCAGGTGAGCTTGGCTGAGGGTCCCAGGGAGACAGGTGCAGAGGGCAGCTGAGTCAGTACAGGCTGGAGAGGGACCTTGGCAACACAAAACCTTATTAGGGCTCCAGTTGGGAGTCAGATGAACAGATGTTGGAGGGGATAGGACAGGAATGGGGACTGGGTGGGGCTGGCCCCTATGGAGGCAGTGACCACTGCCCTCACGTGACCTGTGACTGTGATGAGGAAGGTGAGGTGGGTGCAGGCTGCGGTGGAGACACACAGAGTTAGGACATTCAGGTCCCAAATTGAGGCTGGTCTCTCACAACTCATTCCCTCAGGATAGTGCTCGGCGGGGCTTATACCTTTATGCAAATTGGCTCCCTGTGGGTATTTCAAGGGTGGAGGGCTCAGATTGAGGGCTGAGTTCTACTTGGTTTCACAGAGTGTGCTTCTCCCTCGTGGAGAGACACTGACTGCACCCCTCAGGACTCAGACAAGGCCTCCTGGTCCCTGAGTCACAGCCTGTAGGTGGAGCCCAAGTGTGTGTCCTGGAAAGACCTCACGGTCCACTTCCCATTTCCCAGGTGATCTCCACAATACTTCTGACCCTCTGTATTCCTGTGTATTCCACTGTCCCGCAGCTACTAAATCATTTAATCCTGGAGCCTGTCACGGGCACCTGTCCCACCTTTCATCTTTGATGGGCCAGTCCTTCAACTATTATTCAGCAAACATCTATGATGTGCCTTCCTCAGGCCAGTCCCCATGCTTGGCTCTGGGAAGAGAGGTGACGCAGGAAGAGAGAGTCCCTTTCTTGGGGTTACTCAGTCCTTCACAGGACACTCTCCCTACAAATAACAATTCGTGGTGAGTGTTGCCAACAGGGCCTCTGATCACTTCTGGGGGAGACACAAGGCAGCTCACCATCTGGGCAGAAGAGAGAGAGTTTCCACATTAGTGTGGTTTACTCCACAGATGTGCTGGTGTCAACTGGACCTGGGAAGAATTTGGTTGGAGGAGGGGGAAGCTGTGAGAAGTGGCTTTCTTTTTTCACCTTCTCAGTTCCACTAACCATATTAGAGATTTTCTTCAAACAATGAGGACTTATATAACCAAGTGACTGGGAACACATTTCCATTACACTGAAAACAAACATCAGGTAAATCTTAATATTTTTACACCTCACTCCCTGATGAAGATGGGCAGGAAGCTGCACAGAACACTGATGCTTGTATGGCACTGGCTGCTAAAGCATTGCCCCACTTCCCATAACTACAGTGACAGATGTGGAGTGTTCTGTCCTGGCTGAGAGGAAGAGTCCTCAACGTTGGGTTAAGTGTGGCTGTCATGAGGAGGACACTGAATGTGAGGGTTAAAATCTACACCTGAGATGAAGAAGAAGGAAGGACAGCCTCCCAGACTGACCTGAGAGGTGTTTGGTCTCACTAATGTGCTCATTTGCCTGTGACAATGACTGCTGTGATAGTGTGAACAGTAATGTTTGGCTTCATCCTTGGGCTGGCCAGGGGATGGTGAGGGCAGCTCTGCCTCCAAGCAGGGACCCCTGGGACCCCATTGCTGGTGCCATTTAGACCGCAGGTACCTGGTGGGGCTTCTGTTGGATCCAGTGGGCATAGTTACTGGTGGTGATGCTCCAGCACTGGAGCCACAGACAAGTATGACTGTCCTCCCAGGAGTTGTGGACAGGGAATGTTCCTGGGAAGGGGCTCCTGACCAAGGGCAAGAAAGGAGGCCTCAGGACAAAAGACAGGGGGTGGACTCAGAGAGCGCTTGCTCAGTGTCCCCTCGCTGACTGACCTGGACAGTGACTGAGCAAAGGGGAAGGAGACACTTCCCTCCATGGAGAAGACCCCCCAGCAGTGTTCTTCCAGGACCTGCCCTGGATGTGGAACCCCAAAGGTCCCAGCATCACTGTGGACACCCTGTAGGCAGGTCCAACAGTTTCATCATAATTGTCTCTGTGTTCCTGTGAGGGCAGCAAGTAGGGAGGGTCACAGCTGTTGTCACTTCACACATCTGAGATTGTTGAGCAGGTGCATGTCCCACACAGGGCCTATGGGGACATTTCCCAGCACCCCTCAGGATCTTGACACCAGGCCCACACTGCTCCCTGGTGACCAGAGGACATGTTCACTCAGCCTGAGAGGGCTCATGCCTTGACAGCCAAGCCTCTTCCTGCTTTCTTCAAACATCACGGCCTCTCTTGAATTGTGAGTCTAAGATTTAATGTGGATCAGAAGCATGGATTTTCTCTGGAGGAGAGGAAGTTAGGAAAGGCAGCTATGGCAGATAAGGGTATGTTGTGAACAGGCTTGTGTTTCAGAGGGAAGGAGAAGACGTGAATTCAGCTGAAGAGAAAATATCACTGTCACTACAGTTATCCCCATTCTTAAAAGAAGACTCACTGTTCAATCTTATTTTTGAAATTTAATAAAATAATAATAATAATCATAGAATAAAATGAAGTCAACAAACTCCTGAGAACAAGAAGGAATCTGTGTGGTAACTGGGACCTAAAAACAAATGGAGTCAAGCGGCCATGATGGGACCAGGATGAAGTCACATACTCTTTTCCCAGAAAAACCACAGAATGCACTCTTAAGCTTTTTAATCTGCCAAAGTTCTTGACTTTATGAAAGTCCCTAACAGCCACATGGATGTAACCAATAAAACTGTGACCTGGGCCAACCAGTCTGGACCAAGCAGTCTTGCATCCCTTATTTGCATAAGTGCACCTGAGTGAGAACCTGGGTGGGAACATTTTTTTTAAAAGGCAGCCCCCTTCCTTTGTTCTCCCAAAGAGTACTTTTGCTTTGCTGCCGAAGGCTACATCTCCCGGATTTGCAAACTAAAGCTATCCTGACTAAATCCTTGTATTTCAGAGATTTTTGCTGACATTCTTTGGTGTCAGAAGTGGGATCTGAAGTGACCTCTGGACACTTCCCCACACCGTCCAGGACCAACGTATCAGCACCTGCAAGAGCCCCTGGAGCTTAGTGCTCCTCAGCGGTGTTGAGAGACATCCTGATAAGTCCTCTCAGATCCAGGATCTCCTATGGTTTCACTTAGAGGTCTCAGAAAGATTTTTGTCTGAGGGTCTCCATCACTAAGGCTTTAGGAAAGGGGGAGATTCCTATCCAGGTGTTTCAATGCCCACTTCCATTTCTTGTTGTGACAAGGCAAAGTTCTTAATGGGAAGTTCCCTTTCAGAAAGATAAAGTTCACTCAAGCTCAACGTGGGAAATCCATATTCAAAGACAGACTCTGCTGGTCAGGGAATCCTCTGTTGGTTAATGGATGTCCGTTTAGTTGTAACTTAGAGGGGAGAGACAAAGGGAACAACTCACTCCACCATGATGCTGACATCACTCCCCGAGATCTGATTTTGATTCTTTTGGGTATACACCCAAAAGTGGGATTGCTAGATCATGCTAAGTGAAATAAGCCAGTCACATAAGGACAAATATTGCATGATTGCCCTTATATGAGGTATCTAACATAGTTAAACTCACTGTAGTTGATACCATTGCATTGTGTAATGGAAATTTGCTAAGAGATTAGAACTTAAATCTTCTCAACAAAGAAACAAAACAAATGGTAAGTATGCAAGGTGTTGGATGTGTTAATTAACTTGATGGGGGAAATTCTTTCACAATGTGTTAAATTATCACGTTGTAAACAGCTGACCATTTTATTTCTAAATTATACCCCAATATAGGTGAAAAAAAGAAGAGTAAATGTCAAATTCATAGAAATAGAAAGTAGAATGGTGATTGCCAGGAGTTGGGGGAGGGGAAATGGGGAGTTGCTGTTCAACAGGCATAAAGTTTCAGTTATGTGAGATGAATCAGTTCTAGAGAGCTGCTGTACAATATTGTGTCTCTAACTCACAATACTGTAGTGTGAACTTAAAAGTTGATTAAGACAGTCGACCACATGCAAAGTGTTCTTATTACAAAAAAAAAAATTAGGCAATTTCTGGTGATGACAAAACGCTTTGAGTATGTAACTGAAGGAGTAGTACACCAAGTATCAAAATCTAGAATTAGATAATCTTCAAGAAATAAAAACTATTATTGTTTGATAATGAAAGAATTAACATCTTGCTAAATGTGTGCCCTGAAAAAGATGTACAGTATTTGTAAATTCAGAGTTGAGAGGATCTAACAATGTAAACTTTTAATAAAACAACTCAATACTTAGTGGACACTCAGTAAATGCTTGTTCTTGTTCCCTTTCTGGAGACTTTTGGCCCAATTATTTTCCAGAGGCATCAATAGAAATCACATCCATGTACTTAGAGATCGTGTCTTTTATAAATACATGTGTAATTATGATCATTACATAATGCAATGTGAAGATGGCAAACTCAATGCAAAGTCCAGCAAGTTCCTAAACTATAATTTTTAAGATATTGATTTACTTTTTCTATTTAAAAAAAGATAATATATCTAGCTGTTCTAAAATTCTAAGTTACCAAAGGTGTTTACTTATAAAATTTTCTTAACCTTGACTTGGGGCTGATATTTTGCACCATGATTTGTCTGTCCATCCATTCATTCATCTGTCCTTCCTTCCTTCCTTTCTTCCTTCCTTCCTTCACTGCTTCCTTCCATCATATTTTCTTTCTTTCCTGTCATCCTCACTATCCTCTACCCATCCATCCGTTCATTAATCCACATATTCATCCATCTATCCATCATTATATCCATTTATTTATTCATCTGCCCATCTATCCATTCAGCATGTAATGGCTACCATGCCCCATGCTCTTGCTTTCATCTGGTTAGAAATGAGTTAAGTCTACACCCCCAGTATATGGCCGATTCATTATCTGAACTACTGTCTGTGCAGCCTGGACTGAAACCTGATGAACCTGGGCAGTGGCTGCACTCACACTGAGTGTGCACCTGCTCTGCTCACGTCCTTCCTCTTCATAATTCAATCTCTACTCTACAAACTCCAACAACTTGGCAGATGCCCATTTGTCTGACCCACTGCGGGTAACAGGCTTTGTTTCTTCGCATGTTATAATACATCGAGAAAGATCCTTGGGAAAGACATTCACAATAGATAGAGCTTTGACATCTTGCTGGCAGAAGACCAGAGGTAAGTTGGTAATAATTTATTCTCAGTTCAAACTTCTGATCCCACTGTTCACTGGCTTCCCAGCAGAGCCCCATGAATCAAAGTTGGGCCTCAGGAAGATCATGGAGTTTAGTGTGCACTTAAAACACCTATCAGATGGATTGTGTAGGAAATACCTTTATTTAGATGAGACCGTGTAGAAAGGCAGCAGAGCACAGTGACTGAGAGCGTGGATGCTGGTGCCTGATGACCTGGGTTCAAATCCCACTTAGAAGCCACATGAGCCTGGGAGAGTCATGCAGTTCCTCTGTCCTCAGTTCTCTGCATTGTTATATAAAAAATAGGATCTACTTAATAATATTTTGTTATGAGGCTAAAAATGATTAAATACAGGTAAAGCCTTAATAAAGAGAACTAGTACTTCATAAGTGATCTATAAGTGTTTAATTGTTAAATATCTGGAAGAATAAACTAGACTCTTGGTATTGATTGAATTCAGAGAGGGGTCTTGGACAATCCCAGGGCAGTGGAGGATGGAAGTTGACTCTTCATCCTTTACAGGGATGTGATGCTTTACAGCTCATGGAGAATATCTGTATCCTCTCCTGTGATCGCCACATCAGCCCGGTGGGGTGGGCAGAGTAGGGGCTGTACCCCATACATTATACTTGAGGGTATTGACATTTAGAGAGGTAAGTGACTTTCTCAGAGTCACAACACTGATGAGTGACAGATTTGAGACAGGAAATTTTTTTTCTTTTTTTTCCCCTGGGGAGGGAGACCCCTGAACAACTGAGACCTCTAGATCACGTCCTCATCCCTGAATCAAGAGCTCACCTCACTCACTTTCTCAAATTCTCCTACCCCAAAGTTTGTAAGAGGACACAGTTGATGCCCTGAAGGAGATGCTGATATAAGAGCAGGTCCCAAATCATAAACTGTCTTTTTCCCTCTACCTTTCAATCTCTGACCCAAAATATGACAGTATCCTCCAATGAAAGCCTCTGTGGGGGAATTTTGGAAGTCAAACATGCAACCGTCTTCCCCAGTATCTTCATACTCAGTGCCTTGTGGTGGGTGTTTCTGATGATCAAGTGACCACTTTTCTCCTTTTTTCCCAAGGTGACTCAGACCCCAGGACATTCCAAACCAACTGCTGCATGAAGGCTCTGCAAAGAATAAGCTTCACCTTCACCTGTCCTACCCTGGGTAAGCAGTCAATGTGAAATAAGTGGAACAATGGGCATCTGGACTGGTGCTTTGGTAGTTAAATGAATTAAGTCTGCATCCCCCAATGTCTTGCTAATAGATGTGAGCAATTGGCTGTGCAGCCTGGACCCAGCCTGGTGGGTAATGGGCAGTGGCTCCACTCATACTGAGTGTCCAACTCCCTGCTCATTCCTTCCTCACCAAAGTACAGTTCATTATTTATTTATTTTCCATACCTACCTCACCATGGCGAAAGACCAGTTAGGTATTTTTTGATCTAATAGATATGTATGGATATTTCATTACTGTAATCATGTGATTGAGCATCTTTGCATATGTTTATTGCCATCGTACATCTTTGCTGAGCTATTCCGTTTTTAGTCATATTTTTTCCCAGTTTCCCTCTGCTCACTGATAGAGGGGGTCATCAGACTTATGTACTCCTCCCTCCTGAGTATGTCTGGCATGTGCCCCTCTATATTTTCCTTGTTTATTTCACTGCCATGGACTTCCTTCAGACCCTCATATACTCTTATTGCCAGGTCTGATTATAGTTTAGTCATAAGATATCTGGCTCAAAACAAGCTGTCTGATGTTTGTAAAATCTCCTTTGATCCCCATATCTCCAGAGTCTGGAGTCCTGCACAGGGCAGAGTGAGCCCCAGCATCACACCAGCACCCCTTCTCCAGGCTGCCCCCTTGTGCCCATCCCACTAGATGTCTCATCTATGGTCCTTGCTCTTCGATGTCTGCAGAGATTGTCTCATTCTCTTCCCCCTTGAGGACCTCCCTTCCAAGGTTTACACCTGGAGCAGGCGTACTCACCCTTCAGGATCCAGGTCATCTGCAAGGTCTCTGTAGCCCCACATAGAGTGATTTCGTCAAGTTTCTGCTCCACATCGCAGTACACTCACGCCGACCTCCACAGCCATTTTCACAGGTAACTCTGCTTATGTGAGTACCTGTCTCCTCACTAGACCTCAGTCATTGCCAAAGGAGAGAACACATTAAAAACAATGACATTAAAAGCCTCCTCCATAGTATCTGAAACTGAGAAGGAACCCCAGGTGGGAATAAAGACAATGGAAAAGTCGTGTTCTGTGTATTTTTAGGTATGAAAAATTTTTTGTTGATTTTTGTTCCCTCAGGGGTGGTTCTCATATGAATAGAAGACTGCTATAGATTCAACACTAATTCTTTCTGAATCTTTAAAGTTCAATTGTCAAATATTTTTATTATATCTATAAGTCTACCCAATTTTAACAATTGTTTTAATGGGACATTGATATTTTTCCACTTAGGTAATTAAAGGTAATTAAATATTTTTAAAATTTAAACTGCATTCAATAGTTAATTTAACATTTTAATGTTTTTTCAGTTACTTCAATTGACTTACAAGGAGAACCATCCTATTTACTGAAATAATGATTAACATCTGATATATTAAGATTGTAAGTATGGAACAACTAAACAATGCACATAAAAAAGTGAGAATTCAACTTAAAATATTTTTTATATTCTCAATTACACAATTTAAAGTTGAGTTTACATAGTCTGTGTCTACATAATAATAATTCTCACCAATAGTAAATACATCAAAATTCTTTCAAATGCACATGAGCCTTTCATCACAAAAATATTAATACAATTGTTTTACTCTTTCAAAACAGTCTATATTTAATTTCAAATTATCCCAGGATTGAAAAGTATATGCAAACTTCCAGTTTCTGGTCTGGCATGTAAGAATCTTGAAAGTTGCCACTACATCATTTAACAATAACTAAAAAGCTGAACAGAATGAAAAATCAACAACTCATCTGGAATCCCTAACAGAGGGGAGGACACAAGGCCGAGCACTGCCCCCAGGATTGGAGGGACAGATAGACGGATGCGGGGATCACAGTCACTGAAGCAGAGACTCGGGAGGGGAAGCCCTGTGGGGACCAGTGGACAATGTGAACTGTGATTGAGGAACTGCTGGAGGCTCTGTGTGGACAACACTGAGAATGAAATCTCCAGGGGTACCCGGTCATGGGGGTCCTCACAAAGTTGTGATATTTACCTCCAGGAGCTCCAGCAGGTTCCCACAGGAAATATTGGCAAAATATCTTCTCATGCTTCCAGCAAGGAGCGGGCAAACGAAAAAATTTGAAATACATGAGAACAGCTCTTTTGCTGTGAGCTTTCCTGATGATCGGGTGACCACAACAGTGACCAGTGGGTGGCTTGGATCTCAAACTGTCTCAGAACACAGGACATTTCAAACCAACTGTTACATCAAGGCTCTGCCAAGAATCAGCTTCCCTTCAACTGATTAACCCTGGAGGAGCAGTTAATGTGAAGTAACTGGGAAAGTGGCCATCAGGGCTGGAGCTTGGGTGGTTTAGTGAACTGTCTGCAACCCTCAGTATCTCACTGACTCACTGTCTTGACACGAGTACAGCCATGTTTGGCCGCTCTATTGACCTACAGCCACCAGCACAAAAAGAAATATAAAGCTGCTTTCTGTGTGGTGGGAACTGGCCTTTTTCTGGGAACTGGCCTTTTTCCCACGGAGAGAGTTGCAAGTTGTAACATTTCAAGGCTCTTGGAGCGTCATAGCCCGGAATGGACTGGCCATCTGTGCCGGGCTGAGACGATAACCAAAGAGAACAATGCAAGTACGCAATTACTGGGCTGGGACGTTAGCCAGGGGGCTCAGTGCACGTACGCCACTGATAACCATTTGTGCATGGAAACACTAAATGCTTGCTCTGCAAACTCTGTAATTGCTTACTCTGAAAATTACTGATGGTATAAAAACTGCTGGAAACTGAGCCCCAGTGAGAGTTCCACCTGTGGAAGGGACACCTTGCCCAGCCGCGTCGATTGACAGGGCTCTCCCGGCAGTGGGGCGTGGATGTTGTGAATAACTGATTTGATGTGAAGTAATTGATTTGATATGAAGTAATTGATTTGATGTGTTCTCTTTTCGGTCAACCTGGTGTTTCTCTTTCCGGTTGATTTGTGTCATTTCTCTTCAGCTGATGTAGATGTTTTCCCTTTCCAGTCGGGCTGATGTTTTTTTTCCCTCTTAATATTTGACCTATTTAGATCTGTTTGCAGACTGTTGCCTTTACTATCCTCTATATAATAAAATATACCTTCGGTCCATTTGTTTAGAGTAAAAAGTGTCTTTTACGTCTCCGATCAAATCCCCAAACCTCTCTTAACACTCATGATCTGAGCTACTGTCTGTGCAGCCTTGACTGAGACCTGGTGACTCGGCAGGGGCGTTCTAGCCCTGAGTGTGCACCTGCCCTGCTCAAGTCCTTCCTCAACCAAATTCAGTCTCTGAACTTCAAAAAATGTCAAGATGCTCATTTTTCGGATACGCTTCTTGGGATGAACTTTGTGTCTTCATGAACTATGAACAACTTCTCTTTTGTACCAACAGGTAAGACCCTGGGAAAAGCATTCACAATAGAGAGAGCTTTTGGCACATTGCTGGCAGAAGACCAGAGGTAAATTAGTAGTAATTTAGTCTCAGCTCAGACTTTTGGTCCCATTGTTGACCAGCTTCCCAGTAGAGCCCGCTGTATCAAAACTGGGTTGAGGAAGATCATGGAGCTTAGCGTGTACTTAAAACTCCAATTGGAGCCCGAGCCGGTGGCGTAGCGGTTAAGTGCGCACTCTCCGCTTTGGTGACCCCGGGGGGTTTGCAGGTTCAGATCCCAGGCGTGCACCGACACACCACTTATCAAGCCATGGTCTGGTGGCGTCCCATATAAAGGAGAGGAAGATGGGCTATGGTCAATCTTCCTCAGCAAAAAGAGGAAGATTGGCAACGGATGTTAGCTCAGGACTGATCTTCCTCCCACACACACACAAAAAAAAAAAAAAGAAAGAAAGAAAAACTCCGGTTAGATGGATTGTGTGGGAAACACTTTTATGTAGATGGCACCATGTAGACAGGCAGCAGAGCACAGTGACTGAGAGCATGGGTGCTGGTGCCTGATGAACCGGGTTCAAATCCCACTTGGAAGACACGTGAATCTGGGAGAGTCACGTAGTCCATCTGTCCTCAGTTTGCTGCACTGTTATATTAAAATTGTAATGGAGCCTACTTAATAGTATTCACTTACGAGGCTAAAAATGATTAAATGGAGGTAAAGCCTTAAGAAAGAGCACTGGTCTTTATAAGTGCTCTATAAAGTTTAGTTGTTAAATACCTAGAAGAATAAGCAAACACTTGGTGGTAAATGAATTCAGAGAAGGTGCTTGGATGTCCCCAGGGCAGTGGAGAATAGAAGTCGGCTCTTCACCTTTGACAGGGATGTGACGCTGTACAGCTCATGGAGACTATCTGGTATCATCTCCTGTCATCCTCACATCACCCCCGTGGGGTGGGCAGAGTAGGGGCTGTACGATCCCTTACGCTTGAGGGTATTGACATTTAGAGAAGTTAAGTGACTTTCCAAAGTCACAACAGTGAGGAGTGACAGACCTAGGACAGGAAATGTTTCCCTGGGGACGGAGCCCTCTGAACAACTGAGACCTCTAGATCATGTCCTGGAACTCTAAATCAAGAGCTCCTATCAATTGCGTTTTCAAGTCCTCCTAACTCAAGGTTTAGGGGAGGACAAATTGATACCCTGGAGGAGATGCTGAGATAAGAGAAAGACCCAGATAATAACCCATTCTTTGCCCTCTACCTTTCAATCCCTGACCCAAAATATGACACAGTGTCCTCCAATGGAAGCCGATATGAGGGACTTGGGAAGTCAAACGTGACCATCCTCCCCCACTATCTTCACACTTTCAGCTGCCTCCTGGTGAGTGTTTCTGATGATCAGGTGACCACAGTGAGTGACTAGTTTTTTGCTTGTTTCCTAAAGTGACTCAAACTCCAGGACATCTCAGAACAAGTGCCACATGGTGGCTCTGCAAGGAATAAGCTTCACCTTCACCTGACCTACTCTGGCTAAGCAGTTGATGTGAAACAACCAGAAGAGTGGCCACCTGAGTGGATCCTTTGGTAGTTAAGTGAATTAAGTCTGCATCTCTCAGTGTCTTGCTGATTATAGGTTTGAGCAATTGTCTGTGCATCCTGGACTCAGGCCCGACTGAGAAATGGAAGAAGATGTACTAACACTGAGCGTCCACCTTCCCTGCTCAGTCCCTACCCACCAAAGTTCAGTTTCTAATCTACAAACTCCTCATCCATCTCTAGACCCTGCAGGGTCAGAAGATAGTGTCTCATAACTACTTAGAGAGAATCCTCCATGACCACCGCCTGTGACCCCCGCCCCAGTGCTGTCCCTGAGGTTCACTCAGACTCTCCTTCCCTCTGTTGCCAAGTATTCATTCCAATGACCCAATGGCACCAGCCCTTCTCACCCCTCTTCCAGTCAACACTCAAACAGTCAGGGGTCCTCTCCACCTTGACCCATGGAGATTCCATCATGAAATCCCAGTCTCTTTTTCAAGTATCTCTGTTTCTATACTGCTAGAGTTTGGTTTTAGATTTCAATTTCTACATTCAGCAGACATTATTATGTGATTCTCCTTTCCTGTAATGTCTATTGCTGGGATGGTTCAAGATTCTCCTGATGTGAGGCAAGCAGTCTGGATGTGTTCTCACTGTTTATATTTTCTGGAAGAGAGAGTACAAAATTGGAATTAGGAAACTGTGCATTTTTCTAAACGGAGAAACACTTTAATGCAACCAACTTGAATGAAGTTTCCGAAATATAAATTGAGGAATAAAAGAAAATTACAGGACGCATTTATAACTCTGCATAATGTCTTGGAGAAAGGGACATGAAACATAATGTCAAATGTTTTGAGAAGTGTTACTTAGCCAATTTGTTGTGACAGCATTCATAAAATTCATATGAACAAACTTCTAGAGTAGGAGTGCAGGTTTCCTGCCTGGGGGACTCGAGGTATGAAGCTGAGAACTTTTCACCTGCTATCAAATCTGACCTCCCCACTGACAGAGTGACAGAGTGGAGGGCAAGGTGTCCATCACCACAGAACCGCTGCAAAGGGTCATCACAGGATTTTCAAAGTGAACACAAGCCGCACACCATGGAGTCTGCCTGCTGCTACCTGTGTATGTTTTTACGTCTAGTAGTGTGTCACTGAAGAGTAAATAGTTTGTTTAAAAAATGGAATACCAGCGTCATAATTATTGTTCTCTGTGTCTGGAAACAAGTTATATGTAGGAAAATGACCTGCACCACAACTATAAAATTTCAGAGTGAGGAACCTAAAAGTTGACATGATGAGAATAAATACAGGTACATTTTTTATTTGAAATACCAATCCACTCATTTCTACCATTTCTGAGTCCTCTGACATTTCTAGGAAAAATAATTTAAAATTTGTTCCAGGTAAATGAAAAGCAGCAAATGGTATACATTTCAGTTGTAAGATGAATGATTTCTGAGGATCTAATGTACATCATGGTGACTATAGTTAATAATACTTTCTTGACTACTTTAAACTTCTTAATAGATTTGATCTTAAGTATTCCCATCCAAAAATAAATTTCTATGTAAGGTGATGGATGTGTTAATTAACTTGCTTGTGGTAATCATTTCACAGTGTGTGTGTGTGTGTGTGTGTGTGTATATATATATATATATATATATATATATATATATATATATCATGTTCTACACCTTAAATATATATAATATTTATTTATCAATTATACTTCAAAACATTTGGTAAATAAAATCATTAGAAATTCAGTTTTAAAAGCCATATTTATCTAATAATTATCAAATTATGTAAATTCTTCTCTCATCATCTCTATATATTACCTACTTTTTCTCGCTGTGCATCCAAGACTATGTACTTAATGAACTTCCTATCTCTATGAATTCACTGAGCAATTTCTCTTCATTGTGAGGGTGAAAGGCTGATTATCACTGAGAAAGTAATAAAGAAATATCACAATATTTTCACTAGTGCATTTCTGTTGTGGTGAGTATGTTGGGTAAAAAATAATACACAATTATTTTGTAGATGGAGTATTATAGATAACCCCCAAAAAGTAAGATTAAATGTACATTCTAGTTAATAATTTGACATTCAGTCACACATTCTTATGCTCTGTTGATGAAAACTAGCCATAGGAAGATGACTGACTATACACAAAATATGTGGAACAACTGAAAATTTTAGGACAAAAACGAGAGAGTTGCCAAATTTAAAACAAAGCTGGTATCATTCATGATATGAAATACTACAGTACAAATGCCCGTCATAGCTGATTGACCCCACCTTTCTACATATATTTGTGTGTGTGTGTGTGTGTGAGAGAGAGAGAAAGAGAGAAAAAGAAAGAAGAAAAGGAAAAAAAATAGAAAACATATACATTCTGAATATTTTCCTTGAGAAGGTGCATGGTGGGGATGAACAGAGGCAGCTGTGCAGATCCCTGGACCCCTACCGTGACTCCTCCTTGAAACAGCCCATCGCCACAGCTCCATCCACTCTAATGTGTGGTCCATTGTCATCTTCTGATGTGAGGGTCCCCCGTGGGCCAGAGGATGCTGTGAAACCTCCCTTCACTTGTCACTCAGCCACAGCTCAGTCACTCAAAGCCTACTTTTGGTGTCTCCTGGGAGTCTCAATCCTTACCCCCTCCTCAGTCTCTCCCTCCCACCAGGGTCTCAGCTCCATCCTCAGGACCCTGCCCTCTTCAAGGAAACCCAACCCTTTGGTTCTTAGGTCTCCAGCCCCAGCATCATCCTGGGACAGCTGTGGTGAGAGGTGGGACCCAGAGCAGCAGACTTCTGTCTTTCTGATGATAAAACATGGCCTCTTCTCAATACCTTCCTCACTTGTTCCTAGTTGATGGACCCCCATCCCCACCAGAGGTGGATGTGAGAGGAATAAAGGGGGCGGGTCCAGGGGCCTGAACCTGCCTCAGTGGAGAGTGGGGTCAGAGAGAGGCAGAGCTCCTCTACCTTCCCGAACAGTGATATGTGGCTGGTCTCTGGGCCTTTGTCCTTCTGCTGTGAGAAAGCAGGACACATTCTCCCTCAGGGGCCAGTTCTCAGGGCTCCACCATCCACTATGTTAACAACTGAAGGAGCATCAGTGAGTCCTGCATCTGAGGAGGTCACTCTCTGGAACTGAGGGTCAGTGTGGTGAGGATGTTGCAGCCTAGTGAGGGGCCCTGGGTGAGGGTCCCTACCCTTTGTGAGGAGGGGACCCTGGCTGAGGGTCCCTCCCCTTTGTGAGGAGGGGCAGTGGAAAAGGCAATGGTCAGGTAAGGCCTTCCTCTTGCTGAGGCAGGATATTGACACTGAATTCAGACATGGGGCAAAGTGCACCAGGGTCAGCATGGGGCACTGTGGGCTTGTCTGAACCACAAGCAGTGAGACCACAGCGGTTACTCCAGCACCTGGCTGCTTAGCTGGTGCCCTCTGCTCAATGGTCCCTGGGTGCCAGCATATCCTTCCTCCTAAGCTCACAGATGAGCCCACATCAGGAGTTACCAGCTCCATGTCATCCAAAAATAATTTCCAAAGCAAAGGGGATTGAATCTTGGTTCACAGACAAGCTGGGATCACAGGGAGCATGGGTAGGGAATAATTTGAATGAAGGGCCCCTGCTCCCATCAGAGTGAGGGAAGAGATGAGAGATATTTGGGCATCTCTGTCTCAGCTGGGGGATAGAGAGAGAGCTCAGGAGGTGTCTCCACCATGGTCTGGACCCCTCTCCTCACTCAGCACACTGGATTCTGGGGTCAGGTTAGGGTCCCTAGGAGGATACACGGATCTTTCTTTCTCCTTGATGCCCAGCGTGGGTTGTGGGCAGGGCCCTTACTCTCCATCTCTGTGGCTCTGTGTCCCTCATTTCAGGATTTTGGGCATGGTCTTTGCTGACCCAGCCATCCTCGGTGTCAGGACTCTGGACCAGGAGGTCACCATCTCCTGCTCTGGGAGCAGCAGCAACATTGGATCCTGTAATGTGTGTGGTTCCAGCTCTTAGTGGTGCTGTGGTGCTGCCCCAAACTCTGACTCTTAGAATACCAGGCCCTGAAAGTTTCCAGATGATTCTCTGTCTCCAAGTCAGGCAGTGTGGCCTCTGTGACCATCTGTGGGCTCCAGCCTGAGGACAAGGTGATTCTTACTGTCACACATATAAGAGAGACCTCAATGCATACACAATGCTGTCTGCCCAGGAGGAAGTGAGACATAAACCACTCCCTGGGGCCCCTGACGACACCCTCACTCCCCTGTGATCACTGTCACCTCTGTCACCAGCATCTGAGAGTTGGGGGCCCCTGCATGGGTCTGTCGTTCTGAGAATGTCCCCTCCTCTGATCCATCCAGGCTGTAGACTGAGCCATTCCTAATGACACACTCTCTGCCTGGTCTCGTCCTCACAGGCAGGAGCTCCTTGTCCAGGGCACCCGGTGTCTCCAGTAAGACAATGGTGGGGACAGAGGGAGGCTGATTCCAGTCAGGTCAGAAACAAGAAGGACTTAGAGGCTGCACTTGAGCCAACACAGCAGCCTCAGATCTCACACGGGTCTCCAGCTCCTGGTGATGACAGTGTCAGGAAAATAAGTGCATTAAATTTGGGGCTCTAGGTCTCATGAAAAACTGAAAGAGAAAGTATTCTCCATTTTTGGACTTGTCGTAGACCATCATAAAATTCTGTGTGTGCTCTGAGGATGCAGCTGAAAGACAAGCTGCTGGGGCTGCTTTGTAGTGACAGGGACATCCTTCAGCCTGACACCTGCTTTGTCTAGAATCCCAGCTGCTCTGGGTCCCTCTCTGACATCAGAAGCAGCTTTATAAAGAGCGTCAAGACAATAGTGCTCCTCTAACTGGAGGGCTCAGGTGTGTCAGACAGGCCAGGTGGGGTTGGGGTATGAGAGCATGTGGGATACTGTGGGACAATCCTGAGACTGCTCCTCCCAGGACCCAGGGTCATCAAGAGCCAGGGCCTCTGCCTCCTGGGTCAGCTCCTCTCCTCCTCCTCTTCCTCCTTCCACCCATGAGAACCAGGACAGGGAGGCCAGGAGCAGACAGACAGCGAGGGCTGATCTGAATGTGGCCACTCCGCCCCCATGAGAGTTTCAGGAGATATAAAGAGACTTCGGGCAGCTCCCTCTCCACAACAGAGCTTTAGGGATCAGAGCCTGAGTCTCCACTGTGACCTGGGCTCCTCTCCTCCTCACCCTCCTCACTCCCTACACAGGTGAGTGCGACTTTACCTGGGGGGTGGACATCCACACCCTGATCTGCTCCATGCCCCCACTCCCTTCACAGTGAGCTGGGATCCTGCCCTTACACTCCTCTCTGTCCCCTACAGTGTCTGTGGCCCAGGCAGGGCTGACTCAGCCACCCTCGGTGACCAAGTCCCTGGGACAGACGGCCACACTCACCTGCACTGGAAACAGCAATAATGTTGGCAATGAAGGGAGCACTGTGGCTGCAGCTTCGCCTGGGCCATGTCCCCAAACTCTGGACCCCTAAGAATAACAACAGGCCTCCGGGGTCTCTGAGAGATTCTCTGGCTCAAGGCCAGGCAGCGGCGGCCTCCCTGAGCATCTCTGGGCTCCAGCCTGAGGACGAGGCTGATTATTACTGCTCAGCGTGGGACAGCAGTCTCAGTGCTCACACAGTGCTCCAGGCCAGTGGGGAAGGAGATGCAAACCCTGAGCTCCTGCCCTCACCCAGCACTTGGGGACCTCACAGAGCACCATTTCACTGCATGGGAAGGACGGGGACTGGATTCCAAGTGGCAATAGTGTAGACTATTCAGGACTATTAAAAATAATAATGTGAGGGCCTGCCCCATGGCTTGGCGGCTAAGTGCGCGCGCTCTGCTACTGGGGGCCGGGGGTCGGATCCCGGGCGCGCACCGACGCACTGCTTCTCTGGCCATGCTGAGGCCGCGTCCCACATGCAGCAACTAGAAGGATGTGCAACTATGACATACAACTATCCACTGGGGCTTTGGGGGGGGGAAAATGGAGGAGGATTGGCAATAGATGTTAGCTCAGAGCCAGTCTTCCTCAGCAAAAAGAAAAAAGAGGAGGATTAGCACGTATGTTAGCTCAGGGCTGATCTTCCTCACACACATACACACACACACACACAAATAATAATAATAATATGAGTGAAAGAGACTGGACCTGCACAATGAACAGATGTATACAGGCAACATCACTGCCAATATACTTGCGGCTATGTAAGTATGTGTACCTTCACACACAATAATAATTAGAAACAAAAAAGGATTTCAAGGTTTAAGAAAGGGAATATTTAGGGGGCCAGGCCCGGTGGCTTAGCGGTTAAGTGCGCATGCTCTGCTACTGGCAGCCCAGGTTCGGATCCCGGGCGTGCACCGAGGCACCGCTTGTCCGGCCATGCTGAGGTGGCGTCCCACATACAGCAACTAGAAGGATGTGCAACTATGACATACAACTATCTACTGGGGCTTTTGGGAGAAAAAGGGGAAAAATAAGGAGGAGGATTGGCAATAGATGTTAGCTCAGAGCCAGTCTTCCTCAGCAAAAAGAGGAGGATTGGCATGGATGTTAGCTCAGGGCTGATCTTCCTCACAAAAAAATAAACAAATAAAAGAAAAAAGGGAATATTTATTTTCCCAGATTTTTATTGTCTATTTCCATATGGAGGTGTTGGATTCACGTTCTCAGATGGTCTACCTCTCCAACTTCCAGTGGGCATTCACGAGGGTCACCAGCAACCGGCCTCTCTTCTTTTTCTCAGTTTGGCCCATACCCTGACCTCTGACTCAAGGGCTCTTCCTCATATCTGCCACGGAGACCACTTGACCTTCCCTAAGATCCTGACCTATATATCACAGCCTTGTTCGGGTTCCTTGGCCCAACCCCTCCATGCACACCCCAGCATGCACACAGGGCAATGTCACCAATGGTGTGTTCCTATTGCACCTGCTCACTGTCTTCTCACACACCACGTACAGTGTCTGCTACAGCAGGAAAGGTCAGAGCTCTGTCCAATCTGTGGATGCAGATTGACAGGTTGAAAATAATGATAGTTTTCCATTGAGATAAAAGTCCAAATGTGAGAGCATCTCTATCACCATGGTGGACCTAGAAAGGCCTTTCTCTTTCCACTCTCTTGTGAGTAACATCAGCAAAGACTACTGTATAAGACAGCATTCTGCAAGGTGTGCTTAGGGATATCACAGTGGTGGAGGATGTGGGTGCTGTGGCCAGCACGGGGAGCAACGTAGCGTCCTCAGAGGGGGTGTTGACGAGACAGCTGGTAAACCCCTCAGTGGCCTCCTGGGGAGTTGGGCAAACTGTCGTCATTGATATATGACTTTTCTTCACTTGTGTGGCCCCCATCATCCTATAAGCTATTGGATATTGCTGTCTGACCACATTCCTTCAAATTTGGGTCATCTCCTTTTTCTCTATGGAGTCTTTGGCCAAATGATGTTGATTAGAGCTGACAGACAATGAGAAACCAGAATGCATTTCCAAGGAGGAAGTGAGCTCCTGGAGAAGCAGCACAGAGGGTAAGACACAGATTGTTGGCACAATCACCACAGTGGAACCTCAGGAGACAGAGCTCTGTGGTGTCTCCAGGACCCCATGGTGTCTTTCTCTTTCAGTCCCTTATACAGGAATCCTTTGCCAGATTTTAGGGAAGGGAGCCCCTGGGAACACAGGACCTGCCTTCTCCTCATTTCCACAAGGAACAGGGGCTGTGACACCAATCTCACAATTCTCTGTCACAGTGTAGTGGTCACTTGGGCAGAAGGTCACCACTCTCTGTACTGGAAGCCTCTGTCATATGGTTTATTCTGGCTTCCAGACAGAAGCCCCATAAATATGATGATTGAAGGCCCGGCCCGGTGGTGCGAGCGGTTAAGTGTGCGTGCTCCGCTGCGGCAGCCCGGGGTTCTCCGGTTCAGATCCCGGGCGCGCACCGACACACCGCTTGTCGGGCCATGCTGTGGCGGCGTCCCATATACAGTAGAGGAAGATGGGCACGGATATTAGCCCAGGGCCGGTCTCCCTCAGCAAAAAGAGGAGGATTGGCAGATGTTAGCTCAGGGCCAATCTTCCTCACACACACACACAAATATGGTGATTGACATTACTTAGGATGCAGCCTGAGTGGGAGGAGATGTTACCTCAGACCTGGGCTACGGCCTCAGAGTCTAAAATGGGCAGGTGGGCCAAGACCTCCCCTCTGCTCTTCTTGTTCTACTCATCACTCCTTTGTCACTATCTGTTACCAGTACTAGTCACAGTTAGTGACTGAACACTCATCGGGGAGTTCTCTGCTGTCACTTCTGCACCAACAGTGGAGTATCTAAGGCCAAACCATTCAACTGGATCTTTAAGAATGTCTACCTGTCTGTTCCCATCAATGCCAAGTCCTAACCATTGATATCACCTCTTTAATTGCAGTTTCTATTACTTGTAGAACAAAGTTGAATAATGATGGAGGTAAGGGTCACCTTTTTCTGTTCATGATCTTTGTGGAAATAACCACTACACAACTCCATTAACTAAGATGCTAGCTTTAGGACTAATTTATGTGTGTGTGTGAGAAAGAGGGGGTAATACCATATTACAAATGTATCTGTCTTTTAAAATTTTTATGAGGCTTGTATTAGGAATTTGTGTTAAATTTGATCACAGGTTCTGTCAGGATGGATTGAGATGATATGATTTTATCTATTGATGTGTTAATATGGTATATTATATTAAGATACTTCTTAATGTGGAACCTAACTTGTATCATCGGGAGAAATCACACTTGGCAATGGTGTTTCAATATATTAAAGTGGTATTGGAAAACCTTTGTTAATATTTTATTTAGAACATTTGTATCAATATTTAATGCTATTGGTCTCTATTTTTCCTTTTTGTGCAATTTATCAGTTTTTCTAATCACTGTTAAAACTCCTTTCTAAAAGAACTATGAAATTTTCATGTATTTAAATATTATAAAAAATAAGAAACAAATAAATTGGAACTACCTGATCTCTGAAATTTTGTTAGATGTTCCCTGTGAAACTATCTGTATGTTATGTCATTCTGTGGAGTACTTCTATAATAACAATTTCTACTATTTGTAAGGAAGTTGGTCTCTTTACTCGATTTATCTCTGATTGATGCAATCAAATCGTACTTTCCTAGGAAACTACGCATTTTATCAAATTTTTAATAGAGGTTCTCTCTGAATTTTTTTTCATTTTTCATATTTTCTTCATGATACCAGCAGGGGGCGGTGTGGCACTGCCCTGTGGTCCCTACACAGCTGCTCCATTCACTCAAAGCAGCCTGGGCCCGCAGTCTGGGCCCTGTCCTACTGATGGGAACTCAGCAGCTGTGTCTTCTCTGGCCTGGCAGAGTCCCCTGAGCAGGGACCTTTGTGTTGTCTCAGCAGGTGCTTCCTCCCAGGGATATCCCAAGGGGTGAAGCCAACCTCCATACTCCTCAGTCTGTGGTGTGAGCTGAGCTCCAGCACCAGGGCTCAGGGAGGGGCTGGGCAGTCACTGGATGGAAACTCATTTGCATGGGCAGCCCCTCCTCTGGAAGAAGGTGGAGAACAAAAGGAGGCCTGGGGCAGCCCAGCCCACTGTGGGGACCAGGGGGCTGTGTGCACCATGGCCTGGACTCCTCTCTTCCTCATGCTCCTCTCTCTCTGCACAGGTAGGGACAGGCCTCGGGGACACAGGGAATCCTCCAGCTTCAGTTCCTTCTTTCTCAGACTCCAGAGAAACTTTACCCTGGTCTCTGCCCCATCACCTACAAGTGTCCGTGTTTGCAGGTTCCCTCTCCCAGTCTGCGCTGACCCAACCATCCTCCCTCTCTGCATCTCCTGGAACATCAGCCAGACTCACCTGCACCCTCAGCAGTGACATCATTGTTGGCAACTATACCATACACTGGCACCAGCAGAAGCCAGGGAGTCCTCCCAGGTATCTCCTGAGTTTCTATTGAGACTCAAGTAAGCACCAGGGCTCTGGGGTCCCCAGCCACTTCTCTGGATCCAAAGACACTTTGGCCAATGCAGGGCTTCTGCTCATCTCTGGGCTGCAGCCTGAGGATGAGGCTGACTATTACTGTGCGATCTGGCGCAGTAGTGCTTCTCACAGTAACACAGGCAGATGCGGAAGTGGGACAAAAACCTCAGCCTGCTCAGGCGCTTGGGATAGACTCTTCTGCAACTTTGAAGTAACTTGTATATACAGTACCTCTACCTGGATGCAGCTTCTGGTCCACAATGGCTGTCTTCCCAATTTTCCATTCAGTATTTCTAAGTCTCAGGAAAACTAACACCAAAACCAAAATCAAACCAAATCAAACAAAAAGCTCATGATGACACTGAATCTTTGCCTGGTGACCCTTACATGATAAAATCAGAGCCTGTGTGGCTGGGCTTTTTGTCTTGAAAGGTGGAAAATCAGCCTTTCCTAGATTTCTTCTTGGTTGGCACCCAGGGACCATCCCAGCAGGTGGACAGTCCTCCACAGCGTGGACTCTGCTCTGTGAGGGGTCAGAGCAGAGCCCTTCCCTTCCCTCCCAGGCTCCTGTGCTCAGATTTGGCTGAGGCTCCCCGTGTTCAGGGACAAGACACTAAGATGTAATTTGCTGTTGTGAGGATACAGGCCTGAGAGGGATTCCAGGCACAGAGGTGACCTGCCACACTCACTGGGTACCTGAGCCTTCAGCTGTGATGTCAGAGAGAAGGAGAGTAAAACACTGTGCCTGCTCCAGGGAAGTTTGGTGAAGTAGGTCCCATAGATATAACTTTCCTACAGCTGATCCCACACAGGTCCCATGGGAACCCTCCTGCGTGGGTTTTCCTGAGTCTACAAGTAATGATGTGAGTTCTTCTCTCCTCTTTTATCACAGTGGAGCTTTTCAATTAGATGAGGTGTAGGAGAAGGTCAGTAAAATATGAGAGGGTAGAAATTCCCCAACATGTCCATGAAGTAAATCCACCCATGAAGCTCTTCAGAAGAACTCAAACCATCTCCTGTAAGGAAATCAGCAGAAACATCGTAGGTTACTGTAGAAACCACTACCAAGGACTTGGAGGAAGAACCCCTACATTTGTGACCTAGGAGAACACTGATGGACCTTCAGGGGTTCCAGACCAATCTCCAGATCTGGGTCTGTCAACATAACCTCCTCGACCACTGCAGGGCTCCAGCCCGAGGATGAGGCTGACTGTCACTGTCAACAACTGAATACAATCTGGGTGCCACTCCCAGTCCATGGGAAGTGAGAAAAGGATCTGCCCTCCACTCCTCGCAGTCTGACCAATCACTCCTCTGTCCCTGTCTGTGGTCAACACCAGTCCTGGGTTAGCTTCTGTTATCACTTTTGCTACAAAAACCAGAGAGACTGATGCTTTTGAGTCAGTCTAACTTTATGAGTACATTGAAAATAACCCGTTTTATTACTGATTTTGCAAAGCAAAAAAAATTACTTTGTCACCAGAAGCTATAATAGCATCTTGCCACCTCATGCTGGCTGGGATGGCATGGAGGACATAAATCCAGTCAGTGTGATCCAGGAGACCCAGGTCCCCTCTGCTCGGTCCCCTACATGTCCCATGAGCCTGGTGCAGGCTTTGCTGATCATGACCTGAGCTCTGAAACCTTCAAAAAGCAAAGTTTCTCTCCTTCTCCTCAGATTATGTCCTTGAGGAACTCCTGGATTCCCAGAGGCAGGAGAGGATCCCTTCCATTAAGAACCTGGCTCTCAGGCCCATCACCTGCTCACCTTACCCAGTTTATTCCTATAATTCTTAATGATTATGGAGCTGTAGCTTTTTGTTTATTTTATTTTGGGGAGGATGTTTGAAGGCATCTCAGTTCATTGGGATCCAGAACCTGTGACCCAACCTTCACTATTACAGAGAACCCTGATAGAACAGGAACATTTGTAGAGAGCCCTGTCCTTTCTTCAATGTCAGCATATGGAGCAGTGACCACATCAACCTGGTCAGGCCCAGCGTGGGTGGGTCATGGATCTGGACGCCACTAAGTCAAGGAGGGGAGGAAGAATCTCAACAGACCAGGGATGTTCATAGTAACGGTTTACTTATCAGTCCTCAGACTAAAAACAGTGATAAAACTAGACTTGAAAAGGAAAAACAATCATAAACACATCATAGATTCTAAAGAAGAAAGAATGAATCTCCAGAAGAGCAATTAAGGGCAACTAAAAGCCCAGAGTGGTAAGCAGGAGGGAGGACACATTTTCTCTGACGGTGTTGTATTCTAGTGGCCAAGAGAGACATCAAAGGCCAGTACCTGTGCAATGGGGGTGGGGATCTAACAGGAGACCCTCACAACAACAGCAACAACATAAGTCAGCCTGTCGGGATATCCCAGATAGATTTTTCATCAGCAGAATTTTAGGCCTTGAACTTGGCTTAAGATGGTCCTATGGTAGCACATGGGAGAAGCAAAACAAAATGTAATGTAATCCTGAAATATCTGTTAACATGAAGATTGTGTAATACGTCCTGTATTTAGCAGCCTGGTGTCTCAGACTCCAGCCCTATTGCGGGACCTACACATTCCACTAGTCTGGGTAATGACATCAAAAAGATCCATGTGCAAAATTAGGATGCCCTCCAGGGCTGCTGAGTGGTGTCAGAGGGGCTGGGGGACCCTGGATGTGAGACCAGCAGGGGCTCTGTTGAACTGGTCCTGAGAGGGCGAAGTTCTGGGCCAGGCAGGCATAGAAAATGCTCTACTGGCTCTTGCATACTTGGGCAAACAGTGTCCTCACTGAAGTGTGGCTTTCTGTGCTATTTTTTGTTTATTTTTTTGGCCAAAAACTAGGTTCTCACACCTACTCCAAAGAACATGGTGTACAGCATGTAGCCCCATCTTCTCAATTTATGCTCCCAAAGTCTGTCCTTGACAGCAAAACATTATCTGATTGTTTCGCATTCATCAGGTATTTCTCAATATGAGGGGCAGGATGCTGTGGGGACAGAGTCCATGATGGATCAGAGCAGAAACAGGGACAGACACAGAGCCTAGCTTTGTGTGACTCAGGATATCCAACTAGTCAGGTGTCCATCCATCCACACCATTTACTGAACACTGACTATGTGCTGGGCTTGGATGGGGAATAGGAGCCATTGGAGAATTTGACAAGGAAGAGACTGAATCTGATTAAGTTCATGAAGTCCAGCAGCTGCACGGAAAATGAATGAGGAGGAGGTGAGAGTTAAAGCAGGGACCAGTTAGGGGTTGTGAATTAGACACAAAGGTCAGACTAGAGTCCTAGATGAGGGATGGAGCAGGTGAGGAGGAGAAGGATGGTCAGAGTCTCCATGCTTCTTGGAGGTAAGAAGTAAAGAATGGGATGTGGGAAAGAAGTTTGGAGGCTGCTACTTGGGAGCTGGGTGGGATGTGCAGGAGCTGCTCTATTGGGGGAAACTTCAGGGAGAAGTGTGCAGGGTTAACGTCCTAAGATTGTCCCTGTGATGAAAGTATCACAACATTCTCCCTGCCTTGTTCAGTGGTAACTCAGGAATGTTTCTAGTTGTCAAGTGTGGAATCTCAATGGGCTTCACTCCTTCTCTGAGTTTTATTTGAGATGTCCATTTTCCATGACCACTATACCCCCAGGCTGATCTCTCACATGGATCAAAAATGCCCCTTCACTCCCAGGCATCACATCCAAACAACAAAACCTCCAGTATGATGGAAACTTGCCTTTCCTGACCTATTCATCAGGAATACTGGCGTTCGTGAGGACTGGACCACAGCACTCACACCATCTCTGCTGACACCAATTTGGCGACCAAGGAAGAGAATGTCTGATTGGTTTGGGAAACAGGAGACCTGTCCCTGGAGCTGGAGCTGGGGTCAATCACATGCTCACCACATGGTTGGGAGATTGGGATCCAGACAGGAGAGTAAAAGAACAGAAGGTTTCCCTAAGTGGTCCCACCATGTGCATCACTCTGCCCTCCACCCTCGTCATTAGTTCATGTTGGGTCTTCTACTGTGGACACTGGGAGCTGAGGAGGGGACACAGGCCAGGGGTTCTTGCCGCATAAATTCTGCTTCTGATTCCTTGACCATTCTAAACTTCTGCAAAACAGTAATCTCAGGTAAAATCACACCCACTCCCATCACTGAGGGATCAATCTGAAATTCAATAATCTCAGAAGAGGTAGACATCAGCAAAATTTCCTCATAAGGACACCGTCTTCGCAGAAGGATTGAGAAGGGTGATTAAGTCTCAAGAAACCACACTAGTAAACACTGCTCCTTGTTGCCTGGGCTCCTCTTGTCCACCTGCTCCGTCCCTCAGGTGAAGACCAGTCCCAGAGGCTCAGCTCGTGAACCCCTGGACACATACTCCATGCTAGGTCCCTTCTGCTCCCGTCCCCAAACAAGTCACTGAGGGGTCATTGCTGAGATTCTCCACCTCATGGGGTCCTGGTCACGGGTGAAACTATCCAGTCACCTTCCTTTTCTGTGTCCTGGAGCTGGGATGAATGTAAGCCTCACTCAAACAGGTAAATGCTTGACTCGCATACAAATAAAGAATGAACAAATGTGAAATATTTTATTCAACTCATATGTTAATGAGGAGACCAGTAAAATGATAAAGCTTAATCAAAGAACAGAACAAAAATAAAAGTACTTATGGTTCACCAGAATAGGATATTTGAGGCAAAGTTTTTGAGTGTTTTGAGTGTTGAGATACAGTGCTTAATCTCTGTCAAGGGAGGAATCACCTATGAGGAAAGAACCCATGTCCTGCACAGAAGGGGACATGCCTCCATGGAGGCCAGTCGCTGCTCTGACTTGATACTCATCTAAAAGGAGCCTGTGCAAGAGACACTGCCTCAGTCCTGACCACTGAGCAGCCAAGGGAGGCATGGACAGACTCACCCCTGGAAAGTCTGAGTAGAGTGTAAAGACTGTCCTGAGGTGATGGAGAGGCCATATAAGGAGCCAGCTGGTATGGCCCTAACATGGGAAGGAGGGCAGTGGACAGAGCAGTTGGGAGGCAGGAGCTCTTTCTTATGGATTCTGGTCTCCACGTCACACAATCTGGGCCTGGAGGCACTTTGGGCTCATTCCTGAGGGGTCAATGCATGATCAGGGCTAGGATCAGCCACCTGGCAGTGTGTGGTGCCCTCTACTCAAGCTCACAGCTGTGACATCCTCTCCCCTTTGTCCCACACAGCCTCACCCTAGTCAGTCCCCTTAGCCATCTTCATGCAGAGGGACCTGACCCGGGACCCACTGAGGGATAGAAATCAGAGGGGATTTCATTTGCATGAATGGACCCTCCTTCTCACAGAGTATTAAGAGGGAAAGAGAGAGGTTTGTGGGAAGCTCTGCTTCAGCTGTGGGGCCACAGAAGGCAGGACTCAGTGATGATCTCCACTATGGCCTTCTCCCCTCTACCCCTCACCCTCATCATTCACTGCACAGGTGATTAGATACAGGGACGGGGAAGGGTCTCTGAGAAGAGGCATGGGGCTCTTCTTCATCCTCTGGTCTCTAGACCACAGAATCGCCATCTCTGTGTCTCTCCTACTTCCATGATCCTGGGCCCATTCTGTGCTGACTCAGCTGCCCTCAGTGACAGGGACCCCAGACCAGCGGGTCACCATCTCCTGTGCTGAAAGCAACTCCAACAACGGGGGAGGCTAGGATGTGCGCTAGTACCAACAGCCCCCAAAATCCTCATCTATGGTAATAGCAATTGACCCTCAGGTGTCCCAGATCAATCTGGGCTCCAAGTCTGGCAGCTCAGCCTCCCTGCCTGTCGCTAGGCTCCAGGCTGTGGACGAGGCTGATTATTACTGTCAGTCCTATGACAGCAGCCTGAGTGCTGGCACAGTGCTCCAAGCCTGTGGGGAAGTGAGACACAAACCTGCTGTCCCCCCAGCGATGGCGCTTCCCTGTGCAGCCCCCGCTCCTTGGCCATGTCAGCTGCTTCCTTTGTTTGTTTTGCCTGAAAGCAGGGTCTTAGGGCAACTCCAGGGAACTTTATCCAGAGAATTTGTCCTCATTGTGTAAAATTCTGCCCCGAAATTCAATCCTCGTCAGCGAACATTGATTTTCTCAAATTAAGCAGGATTTTCTGAATACCTAGAGGCAGGATGCCTCGGGGACTGAGTCCATGTTGGGTCAGAACCCGGGACACAGAGTCCTGCTGTGCTGACTCAGGATGGATGACTATACAGAGATCCATCCAGCCACACCATTGAGTGGACACCTACCACGTGCCAGACTGGGCTCTAGGACTTAGATACAGCTTAAACGAGATAGGGACAGGCTGTGTCCTCAATAAAGAAGACAAACAAGTAAAAGTATCAACGCAAATAAGGTGTTAGTAGAGTGAGGAGAAGTGAGCCTGGCAGGGTGGAGATGGGAGCATTTGAGGTGTTGGCAAGGAGGAGACAGAATCTGACTTAAGTTTATGAAGTCCAGGTGCTGCAGAGAAGATGAAGGAGGAGGAGGTGAGGGTGAAGGCAGGGACCAGGTGGGGTTGAAGATTTGACACACATGTTGCATTACGGAGTCGTGGCTGAGGCAGGAAGCGGGTGAGGTGGAGAAGAAAGGTCAGATCCTGCATGTGTTGGAGGTAGGAGGGACTGAAGAATGGGATTGGGGAAGAGAGGAGTCCAGGTTGGGATTTTAGGAACAGTGTGGGGTGTGGGTGAGCTGCAGGATTACTTAAATCATATGTTTTGGAAAACATGATCAGCTCCTCATAAAAGGGAACTTCATCAGGAGTCCTCGAGATGTACGTCTCTGGGGTACTCTTATCTGACATTCAATGAAAAATTTAACTACTCTTGTTAAAATTTCAAAGAATTGTTACAAGAGTAAAGTGTAAAGGATGAACTCAGTCCACTTGTTCTCGATGCTGCCCACATGTTAGAAACCTTTGGCTTTGGAAAAGCACAGTATCCCAAAATTTCCCTTTGAACAATTAAAGGGAACCTCAGAACCTAGAACTAGTTTGTGTTTAAATGTTCCAAGAAGTTTCTTTTATGCAACGAGAATTGATAACACATACTTGGCTACACCTCTCACTTTCTTAATGAGAAAAATGGTCCAACAGGACATGACAGGCCAAGGAGGCTGACTCGGCTCCAGATTGGACCCCAGGCCTCAGAGAAGGGCGTCTGCTGTCCCACTGGGCAGGGTCCAGGCAGACGGGTGCACACATCCTGATCATGGTCATCCCCTATGGGGACTGGAAGGCTGTGCTGGGAAGCAGGTGTTAGGACAGGCTAACTAGGTCCCAGGATAAACAGAGTCTATAGGAGAAATAAAGAAACTCGACTAGAAATCAAAATGTGGTGGATGCACCTGAAGGAAGACAAACACCACACCGCAGTACAGTCATGAATCGCTTAACAACAGGAATATGATCTGAGAAATGTGGCGTTGTGTGAATATCATGGAGTGTACTAACACAAACCTAAATGGTATAGCCTACTGTGTACCTAGGTTATATGGTACTAATCTTACGAGACCAACGTCTTATATATGGTCCATCATTGACTGAAATGCCATCATGAGGCACAGGACTATAATAAAGAGAAAAGAAGGACTTAGACAGTGCTATACATTAGAACAAGAATAAAATAGTGAGATTATTTTTACAATATATGTATTTCATGCCATCACTAAGTTACTAAGTTCATTCAGAAAATACGACTTTTCAGATGTCCAGTCAGTCCCTTCATTTGTTAAGCACGTATGAGTGAAAGTAAGAGGGAAGCTGCACTGAGCCAGGCATAAGGATCCCCATCATGCAGGAGAGAACTTCGTCCTATAGGGGCTCACAGCCTCGGTGCTTAATAGCATTTGATCCGGAAAATTCTCTCAGAGGAAGGAGGAGCAGAGGGGCACTGTGGTCCTGCTTTAGAGCCAATAAGTCCAGAGTGGACTATAAAGTTTGGGCTGTGATATCAGGAAGCTGAATGGCCAATTTCAGAAGAGAAATAAACTTTCACCTATCTACCCGTGGCTAGCACTTCTCCAGGAGGGGATGTGTAGGCTGGTCCAGAAAGAAAGTCAGAGGTCTGGAGCAGGAAGACAAGTCTGTCTTGAAGAGAAGGAGCACCGTGGCCCAGTGTTAAGTGTTCTCTTTGAACCAGATACTTGTGTTGGCTTTTGTAGGGGCTCCAGAAAATGTGAGGCAAAAGGTTGGGGATGAAAAGATGGCCAACCTTGGGAGACATTAAATGACAGTAAAGATTTTTATTTAATTTTGATAGGGAGGGAACCTAGTGGAGACATGCAAGCAGAGAGGTGCCTCTTTCAGATATGTGTGTTTGAAATATCACTCAGACTGTGGTGTCTAAAACGGAAATAAAGTGAGCTAAGAATGGTGGGCGACCCACACCAAGGAACTCCGCAGGGCCAGGTGAGCAGGGATGGGCACCTGCACTCAGGCACCCAGAACAGGACAGAGCCTATGCCTAGCCCTCATTATCAGAGAGAACCCAATGTCAGAGAAAAAATTATAGAAAGTTCTGTTGTCTCTTCATTGTAAATCCATGGGGGATTTGCCAAACAAATGTGATCAGGGTCCAATATATATGGGATACCAGGTCCTGGGGGCCCCTTAGTTTAGGAGTAGAGAAAGAAATCCTAAGAAGAGGGAGTTCCTTGGTCTAGTAATCTATTATGTGTCTCAGTCCTCATACTGAGAACAATTATAAACCTAGACTAATAGAAAGGAAAATTCATCATAAATATATCACAGAGATGCAAGAAGAAATAATGAACTTCCAGGCTAAATATAAGGGACAGATGAGGACCCAGAGTGGGAAGCATGAACAATGGACACTTTGTTCTGAGAACATTTTATTCTCGTGATAAATGCAGACATCAAATGCCAGGGCTGTACAGTGGTGGTTATGGGATCTATCAGGAGACCCTCATAACAACAGCAACAACAACAGCAACTACAAAATTAGTCAAACTGTAAGATAACCCACATACATCTTTATCAGATATGAACCAACAGGGTACCCTGGGAATCTGTAGGCCTTGAACTTGGTTTAGATTGGAGACTGGTGATGACACCAGGCACCTGGTATAAACAAACTCAGATGCCAGGTAACACTAGTATATCCAGTAACATACATGCTGTAAAATAAAACCTATATTTAGCAGCCTGGAAGTCATTGTATTCCTCATCTCCAGGATTTTTATTTGGTTCTTCTCTATGGTGTCTATTTTTTATTAAACTTCTCATTTTTTTCATGCTTTGTCTCCCAGATTTTGTTTATTTATCTGTATTCTTTTGCATCTCGTTGTGCTTCCTTAAAATGATTAGTTTGATTTTTTTGTCAGGCAATTCATAGATCTCCGTTTCTTTGGGGTCACTTATGGATCTTTCTTAGTTCTTTGCTGGTGTCATATTTGTCTTATTCTGCATGATTCATGCAGCCTCGCATTGGTGTCTGTGCATTTGAAAGAGCATTCACCTTCCCGGTCTTTACGGACTGCTTTCAGCAGGTCAAGACCTTCTTCTGTTGGGTCCCTGGGCTGTTGGTATTGCCTCTGTGACCAGGGTTGGAGCCAGGTCATGTGGCTGCTGCTGGGTCTGCGGTGGGGTCCACAGTTGGCAGGCCTGTTATTGTGGCCTCAGGTGGCTGTGGATCGTGTCTGGTCCCTGAGTGGACAGGTATGCCTTTAGAACCTTGGTCAGTAGGCACTAAAACATGCGGCTGCTGCAGGGTGTGCAGTGGGGTCTGCACACAGCAGGCCTGTTACCAGATGGCTGGATGGGTTTAGCTCCATGCTGGTCACTGGACAGTTTCCTTGTTGGGCAGGATTGACCCTGGAAGAGATCTGATAAGGGCTGCACTGAGACAGAGGTCTGCTTCGGGATCCACAGCTGGTATTAGTCTGAAGGCCTGCCTCTTGGGCCATGGACTGGCATGTGCCCAGTCCATTTCCCGGGCAGGCAGGGGTGCCCGCAGACCACTCTGCACATGGCTGGAGTCAGGTCTCAGGGCTGCGTCAAGATCCACAGTCAGACTGAGGTCAGCAGGCCTGCCTCCAGGGGCACTGAGGGGCATGTCTCTTGTCCAGTCCCTGGATGGACAGCACTGCTCCTGGGCTGTGGCTAAGAGGGGCTGGAATTGGGTCACAGGCTGTTTCAGGGTTCCCAGCCAGGAACAAGGTTGTCAGGCCTGTTACCTGAGGCATGGGCAGGAGTGACTCCAGCTGGGTCTCACGGCAAGTAGTGCAGGTGGCAGGAAGAAGGCCAAAAAAGGATGTAGCCAAGGGCCAGCCCAGTGGCATAGTGGTTAAGTTCAGGTTCACAGGTTCAGATCCTGGGTGCAGACCTACACACTGATCATCAAGCCATGCCATAGCAGCGTCCCACATACAAAATAGAGGAATATTGGCACAGATGTTAGCTCAAGGCCAATCTTCCTCAAGCAAAAAGAGGAAGATTGGCAAACAATGCTAGGTCAGGGCCAATCTTCCTCACACACACACACACACACACACACACACACACACACACACAATGATGTAGCCATGTTCACAGGGGGATGGCGTAGTTCTGGGTCTGTAGCCAGGAACACGGGTGGTGAGCCTGCCACCTGCCTGCCTTCTCATGACACCCTTCCTCCACCTTGAGTTCCACCAGGATTTCACCATCTTGGGCCGGCCCGGTGGCGCAAGCGGTTAAGTGCACGCGCTCCACTGCGGCGGCCTGGGGTTCGCTGGTTCGGATCCCGGGCGCGCACAGACGCACTGCTTGGCAAGCCATGCTGTGGCGGTGTCCCATATAAAGTGGAGGAAGATGGGCACAGATGTTAGCCCAGGGCTGTCTTCCTCAGCAAAAGAAGAGGAGGATTGGCGGATGTTAGCACAGGGCTGATCTCCTCACAAAAAAAAAAAAAAAAAAAAAAAAAAAGGATTTCACCATCTCCTACCTGGATCCAGAAGCTCCCACAAAGGCACTTTGTGGAGCCATGGGTGGCTGCCAAATTACAGTGGTTGAGTGGGGACACGGATGGAAGACCTCCTGTTCCATCATCTTGCTGATGTCACTCATCTGTTACTCAATATTTAAAAATTGTAGGTAATTTATTTATTATTTTTTTCTCTTATGGTTAGTAATTTTTGTGTTCAATCTAAGAAGACTTTGTCTATTCCAAGGACATGAAGATGTTATGTTATATTTTTTCTAGAACTTTTATGATTTTAGCTTTTATATTTATGACTATGATTCAACTCAAATTGAGTTTTGCATATGGGATGAGGCAGTGGTCAGTGTTCATCATTTCCATACCATATGCTTGCGATCCACTAAAGAAAAAACTGATTATTTCAACAGAAAAAAAATTTTGATAACAAATTCAAAACTTGTTTTTGATTTTAAAACAGTCTCTCGGTAAACTAGGAAGAAAAGGGAAGCCCCATTCCCTGATATAAGACAGTAAAACAAATAAATAAGTAAGTAAATAAATAAAATGATTCTAAGTGGTTTTATATTATATATAAGTTCTCCATTTAAAACAGGGATAAAACAAACATCATGTGTCAAAAGAAGCAATTTCTTAGAATTTTTTGTGAATGCACCATCCTTGGGTCTTGCAAAGGACATTCTAGGTGACAAGAGTCACCCCACATGCAGGAGAGCCCATATCTGTCACAGTTTTCAAATTAAATGATCATAAGGAATAATCCACCAGGCTATCTAATACATCACATTTTTACAGATTGCCATATTAAAGATATTCTTGAATTCACGTGCTACAAAATATCCCATTTACAACAATTTATCCTAGACATTTGACTCAATCCAAGGATAATAATTCTCAAACCAAGTTGGGAATATGAAATGTTTAAATAAAAAGTAATAACACAATATACATCCACTTCTTTGGGGAATCTATATAGGTTTAACTAATCAGAATACAAATTGATGATAAAAGTCATAATTGTGTTCTTTGTTCAGTATTTCTATCCTTAAATTTTAGTTAAGAAAATATGCACACTGGGGGTTAAAGATTTAAGTTTGGAGATTTCCTTGTATATTATTATATTAAAAACAAATATTCACTCATCTCAGAGTAGTCAGCTTCTGCAGCAGGTGATGTGAGAGCCTGGTCCTGAATGAAGACGGTCAGTGGTGGGACAGGAGGACCAGAAGGGCCCAAAGAGAAGGGGACACGGGGGTCCAGGGTTAAATATCCTGTTTGCAGAGGAGACCTGCTGGTGTTTTTGTGTAGGCTACAGGGGAGAGGTGAGGCAGGAGTCTGGGGAGGAAATGATGGCCACACACAGAGAGACCTTGACAGTGACACTCAATAGTTTTACATAATCTTGATGCGAAAGAAACTGAGGGAAACTTTTAAGCAGGGCAGTGCCTTTATCAGATACGTGTGTTTGGAATATCACTCTAAATACGGAATAAAGAATGAAATGTAGTGGGCAAAATGGGGGACAAGACCACCCTGAGGGACTCTGCATGGCCAGGTGAGCAGGGATGGGCACCTGCACTCGGGCACCTGGAACAGGCAGCGAGGTGTGCAGAGGGAGGGGGCTGTGGACAGAGCATCCGAGGGGTCAGTGTCCACGTCCTGTGGGAGATGAGGGCTCTCAGCCATCAGGAGTGGGCTCTGGTTGCCCAGACGTTCCTCTGTGAATCTCTTCACTGTGTGTTTCTCCCACTGGGATCTAAGCTCCACGTGAACAGGATTTTTCCCCCCTGTTTTGTCACTGCTGTGTCTACAGAGCCCAGAAAACTTAGCACAAAGGACAAAGTCAGCACGTGTTTGTTGAATGAATACTTGAATTCTCCTGAATCGGACACCCTGGAAGGAGAGCAGATCTGAGGCAAAGATAATGCCTTCTGCTTTCTGGACATTTTGAGTCTGGAGTTCTGGGTTGATTCAAGAGGAGATGTGAAGTAATAACATTCACCTTGTAGTCTATAGAACAGGAGAGAAACATGTGCTTGACCCTGGGGAGGGTGACCAGTAATATGGACTGGATTCCATGGGTTCATGCAGAGAAAGTTAAGAAGGATGTGATGGGCCTCCAGGTACGAGCGAAGAAACCACAGGGGCAAGTGGATGGTGGAATGAATTCTGAGCACAGGAGACAAGCTCCACGAGCAAATAAACGGCAGAGTATGGGTGAGTTGGGTGAATGTCAAATAACATTTCACTTAAGCAGAAATAAGATAGACATTTGTCAACAAGATGTTAAATACAGAGCTTAGGGTGCAGCATAAGATCAACGAATCTCTAATCTTCAACTTTTCAACCCAAAATCCGACAAATGACCCTAGTGGAAAAACTCATAAAGAACGAATGATGGGGCTGTAAGCTCTGTGTACATAGAAGAGATGATTCTAAAGAGGGGGAAATGGATGAAGGAAGCCAATAAATGAGGCTGTAATACTTCATCTTCCAGGTTGGACTTTATTGTAATACAAGATGGCATGACAGGGGCTGCACAGCTGCAAATATATTAGTTAAAACATGAGAGATTAAAACACAAATAAAACGATGTGAGAGTATTTGGAATTCGTTGCTTTAATGCACAAGTGATGGAACACTAAAAATGTATGCATGTTTGAAATCATGCACAAGTGAAGAGACATGATGTTTGCAACATCTTCTCTGGGGGTGACAACACCTATATTCCCGTTTCTGTACATTTCTGCGCCTTCCATACTGCACTCCTGTCTGAGATTGACATGCACCAGTAATGACCTACAGTGTATCTGAATGCCATTATTAAATAATCAGACCAGGGATGTGTGAACAGAGACAGAGACTTGCTGAGCTGCAGAACACTGGGCTCTCAGGTCTCTGGGCCATGGTGAGATGTGTGCCGTGTGATCACCAGAGGGCGCTGAGAAACTGCTCTGTGGTCCCTACACACCAGCTCAGGGAGGACCATTAACAGAAAGGAGCTTGAGCCTGGGGACTGGGCCCTGTGCTCACTGATGGGGACTCAGCACCTGTATCCTCTCTGGCCTGGCAGAGTCCCCTAAGCAGAGAAGTTTGTGTTTTGTCAGCTTCCTCCCTGGGCTCTCCGAAGGGGTGAAGCCAACCTCCACCCAATCAGTGTGTGGTGTGAGCTGAGCTCCAGCACCAGGGCTCAGGGAGGGGCTGGGCAGTCACTGGATGGAAACCCATTTGCATGGACAGCCCCTCCTGTGGTAGACGGCGGAGAAGAAAAGGAGGCCTGGGGCAGTCCAGCCCCACTGTGGAGACCAGGGGGCTGTGTGCACCATGGCCTGGACGCCTCTCCTCCTCATGCTCCTCTCTCACTGCACAGGTGTGGACAGGCCTCAGAGACCCAGAGCAGCCCACAGTCTGTGTCAGGCTCTGTGGCTCAGAATCTCAAGCAGCTGAACTCTGGTCCCTGCCCCATCACCCACATGTGTCTTTGCATTCCCTCTCCCAGTCTGCGTCCTCCCTCTCTGTGTCCCTCTAGACATCTGTGAGTCTCACCTGCATCCTGAGCAGTGGCTTCACTGTTGGGGCATGTGTTGGTACCAGCAGAAGCCAGGGAGCCCTCCCAGGTGTCTTTTTATATTCCACTCAGATTCAGACAAGCACCAGGGCTCTGGGATTCCAGCCAATTCTCTAGATCCAATGCTGCATAAACCAATGATGAGATTTTGCTCATCTCTGGACTCCAGCCTGAGGATGAGGCTGACTATTACTGTTTTACATACCATGGAAACTCAAGGGTTTTACAGAGCTTCAGACACATGGGGAATGAGACAAAAACCTCCCCACCACTCTGCTCTGCCTGGAAGTTTCCTCCACCTCCGCCAGCACTGGGTGGGCTCTCAGATCTGCACAGACAGAGACTCATAGATATGTCTCAGTCCTGCACCAGAGACTCTTAAGACATGGCCATGTCCAGATCAGCAGAGACATTGGCCCCACAGACCCTATCTCTTGTTGCCCCCAGTTCACTTCCCAGCTCCAACAAAGACTTACTCCCTGGGCCTCACCTGTGTAAGGGAGATCAGGACATTGTCTACTTCGTTAAAGAAGTCACGATATGAGCTCATCACAGTGCGTGGCCCAGACCAGCTGCTGTGATCCTTGTTGTAACTAACTCAGCCTGTTCTAGGACCAGATGCTGCAGGAATGTTCTCTTCCTATTCCTTCCCTGACTCCTGTTCCTCCCCTTCCCCCCATTATCAAGACTCGCCCGTTGAGGGAGGGCATGTAAAGAGAGCTTGTTTTTCATTTGGGGACATCCAAATTGAAAACCTGAAGCTTCCAAATAGGAGGCACGCATCATGAGCATGCTTCTGAATTTCTCTGTGTGTCAACATCATTATCTGTAACCAAGGAGGTGAAAGACATAATATGCTGACAACTATAAGACATTATTGAAAGAAATTGAAGAAGATATAAAGCAGTGAAAGGATATTCCATGCTCATGGATTGGAGGAAGAAACAAAGTTAAAATGTCCATATTACCTAAAACAATCTACAGATTCCATGCAATCCCAGTGAATCCCAACGACATTCTTCACAGAAAAAGAAGAAAGAATCCTAAAATTTATGTGGGACAACAAAAGACTCTGAAGAGCCAAAGGAATCCTGAGAAAAAAGAACAAAGCTGGAGGTATCACACTCCCTGAAATCAAAATATAATATAAAACTATAGTAATCAAAACAGCATGATACTGGCAGGAAAACAGACGCACAGATCAATGGAACAGAATCAAAATCCCAGAAATAAAACCACACATCTATGGATAGCTAATGTTTTACAAATAGCCAAGAACATAGAGCGGAGAAGGCAAAGTTCCTTCAGCAAGTAGTGTTGGGAAAACTGGAGAGCCACATGCAAAAGAATGAAAGTAGACCATTACCTCACACCTACACAAAAGATAACTCATAATGGAATAACGACTTAATTCCATGTAAGACCTGAAGCCATAAACTCCTAGAAGAAAACAGAGGTGGTATGCTTTTTGACATCAGTCTTAGCAGTGTCTTTTTGAGTACCATGCCTTCTCAGGCAAGGGAAACACATTTAAAAAATAAACAAAAGAGACTGCATCAAACCAAAAAGCTTCTGCACTGCAAAGGAAACCATCAACTAAACAAAAAGACAACTCATGCACTGGAAGAAAATATTTGCAAATCATATATCTGATAAGGGGTTAATTTCCAAAATATATAAAGAACTCATACAACTCAACAACAACAAAAAAAACACAAACAACCCAACCAAGAATGGGCAGAGGATATGAACAGACATTTTTCCAAAGAAGATATACAAATGGCCAATGGGCACATGAGAAGATGTTCAACATACCTAATTATTGGGGAAATACAAATCAAAACTACAGTGAGATATTCCTCACACCCATCAGAATGGATATTATTAAAAATAAAAGAGATAAGTGTTGGAGAGGATGTGGAGAAAAGGGAACCCTCATACACTGATGGAGGGAATGCAAACTGGCACAACCGCTATGGAAAACACTATGGAGATTTCTCAAAAAATTAAAAATAGAAATACCATATGATCCAGCTATTCCACTTCTGGTTATTTATTCAAAGACCCTGAAAACACTAATTCAAAAAGATACATGCACCTCCATGTTCATAGCAGCATTTATCACAATAGCCAAGACTTGGAAGCAATGCAAATGCCCACCAATGGATAAATGGATAAAGAAGATGTGATATATAGATATACAATTGATTATTACTCAGTCCTAAAAAAGACAAAATCGTGCTATTTGTGACAGATGGCTGGACCTTGAGGGAGTTATGTTAAGTGAAATGAGTCAGACAGAGAAAGACAAATACCGTATGATTTCACTTATTGTATGTTGAAGATAAACGAACAAACACATAGATGAGGAGAACAGATTGGTGGTTACCAGAGGAGAAGTGGGCAGGGGGAGGGTGAAAGGGGCAAAGGGGCACATGTGTAAAGTGAGGGCAATTGGTGGTGAACACGATGCAGTCTATACAGCAGCTGAAATACAATGAACACCTGAAATTTACACAATGTTATAAACCAATGTGACCTTAATAAAATAATTTTTAAAAACTATATTGTCTAATTTATTATGTTTTTCTGTAATGATTGGTAATGTCTGTGTCCTCTCTAAGAAGACTTTCTATTCCAATGACATGAAGAAGTTATTTTATAATTTTTTTAGAACTGTTGTGATATTAGCTTTGATATTTATGACTATGATTCAAATCAAATGAATTTTTATATTTGGGATGAGGCAACAGTCAATGTTCATTATTTCCATACTATAACCCTGTGATCCATTAAAGGAAGAACAATGATTATCTCAAGGAAAAAAAAAGTTTTGATCAATAATTCAACACTTTGTGATTTTAATCAATTTCTCAGTAAATTAGGGATAAAAGGGAAGTTTCTTACCCTTTGATTAGACAGTAAACAAACAAATTAAAGACCTAAATCTGAGTACTAACTGAATCTCAAGGGTTTCATATTAGAAATGCCCCATTAAAAAATCATGATGTGGGGCCGGCCCTGTGGCTTAGCGGTTAAGTGTGCGCACTCTGCTACTGGCGGCCCGGGGTTCAGAACCCCGGGCGCACACATACGCACCGCTTCTCCGGCCATGCTGAGGCCGCCTCCCACATACAGCAACTAGAAGGTGCAACTATGATGTACAACAATCTACTGGGGCTTTGGGGGAAAAAAAGGAGGAGGATCGGCAATAGATGTTAGCTCAGAGCCCGTCTTCCTCAGCAAAAAGAGGAGGATTAGCATGGATGTTAGCTCAGCGCTGATCTTCCTCAAAAAAAAAGAATCATGATGTGTCCAGGGAAGTAGTATCTTGGAAATTGTTGTGAGTTTAGTGTCCTTGGGTTCTGCAAGGGACATATTGATCACAAGAGTTACCCCACATGCAGGGAAGACCAAGTCTATCACAGCTTTCAAATTAAATGATCATAGGAAATAGTCCTCCAGGCTCTCATGTCACAGTGTCATAATTAAAGACATTGTTAAATTCAAATGCTACAGAATCTCCATGTATCTCCTTTATTCTGCACGTCTGGCTCAATCCAAGGATGATACTTTTCTCAAACCAAGTTGGGAAGATTGAATGTTTAAGGAAACGGTAATCATATAATATACCATCACTCCTTTGGGGAATGTAAATAGGCACAACTAATCAGGAAAAAAAAATGGTGATAAGAATCATAATTGTGTTCTTTGTTCAGTATTTCTATCCTTAAATTTCAATTAAGGAAATACGCACACAAGTGGTTAAAGTTTCAGGTTTGGAAGTTTCTTTGTAAATTATTGTAATAAAAACAAGTATTCATTCATCTCAATGTGGTCAAAATTTATCCAGCAGGTGATGCGAGAGCCTGATTCTGAAGGGAGAGGAACAAAGTAGGGCAGGAGGACAAAAAAGACCCAAAGAGAAGGGGACACTCTGGTCCAGGGTTAAGTGTCCTCTTTGCAAAATAAGACCTGCTGGTGCTTTTGTACAGATTACAGGGAGGAGAGGTGAGGCAGGAGGCAGGGGGAGAAATGATGGTCATGTGGAGAGAGACCTTGAATGTGGCACTAAATATTTTTACTTAATCTTGATGGGAAGAGAATCTATGGAAGATTTTTAAAGAGGGATGTGCCTTTATCAGATATATATGTTTGAAACATCTCTCTGAATACAGTGTAATGAATGAAATATAGTGGACAAAATGGTGGATAAGACCAGATTGAGCAACTCTGCCTGGACAGGTGAGTAGGGATGGGCACCTGCACTCAGGCACCTGGAATGGGGCAGGGAGGTGCGAAGACCAAGGAGGGGCGGTGACAGAACATCCAGGAGTTTAGTGTCCACATCCTGTGGGAGGCGAGGGGCTCTCAGCAGTCAGCAGCGGGCTCCAGATTCCCGGGGTCATAACTGTTCAGGGTGGTGTCAGTCATGTGACGACATTCCTCTGTGACTCTGTTCACCACGTTTCCCACATCAGGATATAAGCTCCATATGAATAGAATTTTTCCCCCCGTTTTGTCATTGCTGTATCTACAGAGCCCAGAAAACTGCCTGGCACAAAGAACAAACTCAACACTTGCTTGTTGAATGAATATTTGAATTCTCCTGAGTTGGAAACCCTGGAAGAGGAGCAGATCTGAAGCAAAGATAATGATTTCTGCTTTCTGGACATTTTGACTCTAGGTTCTGAGTTGATTCGAGGAGATGCTAAATAATAACATTGATCTCATAGTCTATAGAACAGGAGAGAAAGTGCTTAAGTCCTGGGGAAGGTGACCAGTAAGATGAACTGGATTCCACGGGTTAAGGAAGAAAAGTGGAGAGGGATGAGATGAGCCTCCAGGTACTGAGTAAAGCAACCACAGGGAGCAGGTGGATGGTGGAATGAATTCTGAGCACAGGAGACAAGCTCCATGAGCAAATAACCTGCAGAGTATGGGTGAGCTGGGTGAATGTTGGATAACATTTCACTCAAGAGCATGAAAGATAGCCATTTGTGAACAAGATGTGAAATACAGAGCTCAGGATCCAGCATAAGATCAATGAAATTCTAATACTCAACTTTTTGACCAAAAATCCTACAAAGGACCCTAGTGGTCAAATTTGTGAAGAAAGAATGAGGGAGTCTGTAAGCTCTGTGTCCATGGAAGACATGATTTTGAAGAGGGAGAAACGGAAGGAAGCCAACAAACGAGGGCGTAACACTTCATTTGCCAGTTTGGACTGGATTCTAAGACAAGATGGCATGATGGGAGCTGCACAGCTGAAAATATTAGGATTCATTGTGCTTCTTTGATTTTTCACTTAGCACAACAAGTAAATTGGCTAAAAAATGAGAGATTAAAACACAAATAAAACGATGTGAGAGTATTTGGAATCCATTGCTTTATTACACAAGAGATGGAACACCAAAAATGTATGCATGTTCCAAATCATGTACAAATAAAGGGATATGATGTTTGCAGCATACTCTCTGGGGATACTATCACCTTAAATTGTCGTTTCGGTACATTTTTGAATCTTCCATAGACAGAGTCCTTCTGGGAGTGTGACACTGCAGTAATCACGCACAATGTATTGGAATCCCATTATCGAGGAACGAGAACATGGACATATGAACAGAGACAGCAATCTGGGGAGCTGCAGAAACCAGTGGGGCTCTCAGAGCTTTGGTCCATGGTGAGGTTTGTGCCCAGTCACTAGCAGGGGGTGCTGTGGGACTGTCTTGTGGCTACACAGCTGCTCAGGGAGGACCATTCACTTAAAGGAGCCTGGGCCAGGGGGCTGGGCCCTGTGCTCACTAATGGGGACTCAGCAGCTGTGTCCTCTCTGGCCTGGCCCAGTCCCCTGAGCGGGGACATTTGTGTTGTCTCAGCAGGTCCTTCCTCCCTGGCGTCTCCCAAGGGGTGAGGTCAACCTCCACCCTCCTCAGTCTGTGGTGTGAGCTGAGCTCCAGCACCAGGGCTCAGGGAGGGGCTGGGCCGTCACTGGATGGAAACCCATTTGCATGGACAGCCCCTCCTCTGGCTTAGCGGTGACAAGAAAAGGAGGCCTGGGGCATCCCAGCCCCACTGTTGGGACCAGGGGGCTATGTGCACCATGTCTAGACTCCTCTCCTCTTCGTGCTCCTCTCTCACTGTATAGATGGGGACACGCCTCATAGACCCAGAGCACCCCACAGTCTGTGTCAGCCTCTCTGGCTCAGAATCTCAAGCTCAACTCTGGTTCCTGCCCCAGCACCCACATGTGTCTGTGTTTGCAGGTTCCCTCTCCCAGCCTATGCTGACTCAGCAGCCCTCCCTCTGCATCTCCAGGAGCATCAGCCAGACTCACCTGCACCTCTAGCAGTGACATCAATGTTGGCAGCTACTACGTAAACTGGTACCAGCAGAAGCCAGGGAGCCCTCCCCAGTGTCTCCTGAGCTTCTACTCAGACTCGTATAAGCACCAGGGCTCTGGGGTCCCCAACCGCTTCTCTGGATCCTAAGATGCCTCGGCCAATGCAGGGCTTCTGCTCATCTCTGGGCTCCAGCCTGAGGTTGAGGCTGACTATTACTCTGCTACAGCTCATGGTAGTGGGAAGAGCTCTAGTTACTCACAGGGTCTCAGACAATGAGGAAGTGAGGCACAAACCCCTGGGCCCCCAGACCTTGGCTCTGAGCCTGTTTCCATTGAGAAGCTCCTGTGGAGTCGTCTGTTCAGGAGACTCCTCTGCAGCAAGATTTATCCATGAAGAGAGGAAAGAGAAACACACAGGATATGCTGTTACCTGAGCCAGCACAGGGCATCCCAGGAGCACACAGAGGATCAGGTAATAGAGCCCACAGGCACATCCCATGGGGTCGGCAGAGAATTAACAAGAGTCAGTGCTGTCGTCTACTGAGAATAAACTGAAAACGCTGACCAGTGTAATAATATAATCCACACATCAATTTCGTCATCTTGTTTTATAAACTGTGAACCTTGGGTTACTAGTGATATATCTGTAGCTAATATATTGATACTCAACCTGGTCATAGACACATTTTCCTCTCTCTGAACCAGCCCACACATCAATTTGGTTACAACTTCTACAGACCCTCTCTGATAACATCCCTCATGCGCATCCATCAGGCCTTCAAATCTCTCCCTCTGGTGTCTTCAGGTCTTAAATCCATCTCCACGTTAGGTTTTCAGAGAAAACTGGAAATGTTCTTGCTGTAGTTTCCTTTCTCCAGAGACTCCATCTTTAGGAGTATAACTCCTAGAGGAAGGATAACTAACAGACGTTAGACCAGCAGAAAATCCCCTCGTAATCTTATTCCTCCTCTCATCCCCACACTCTGCTTTTCTGCTCCTCACCATCCTAGGTCAATATTTTTATTATGGCAATCAAATTACCGATTTTTTTCTACAATTCGAACATTCATCCTTATGTATTTGCACTTGGAAGCTATTGATTCATATTTTCCCTCCTTCAGAATTAACTGAAGGCACTACGTAAGATGTGTCTTGAGTAATTAACAGAAGAAAGAATGGCTGCACATTTCAGAAATATCCTTATTTATCTTCTGCTTCAGAATCACTGTTTCCAAAGTCCTTTCTGGATAGTACCTCAGGCATACAACCACTTTGCTCATGTTGCTGAAGTCCCATGTATTAGCCCTTTTCCAAAATAAAATGAAATAATGTCTCTGATCATGCTCAGGGTCACATCTGAGGACCACAGGGGTCCTATGGGGCTGGCTCTGGTGTGAGGAGGAGCAGGAAGTTGGAGGCTTTGTGGTCACTCTTGCCCTGTGCTTCCTGAGACCTGAAATGTTCTGAAAATGGACAGGCATCTCTCACTCCACAGGACCTGTTCTTCTAATTAAGTGGAATTAACACAGCTAATAGGCACCAAATTCCTCCCGTCGTCTCACTCCCCCCCCCCCATGTAAAATTCATCCTGGTCCAAGGGACGCGGCCTTCCTGTCACTTGTCCTTTAGCTTGAGGACCCTGGAGGGTGTGGGAAATCAAGATTTGGCCACCCTGAAATATACCTCTTTACCTTGATTGTTTTCTCAGAGGGACATTTGACCTCCCCCATTAACTGCCTAAAGAATTTGACATAGTAACTCCTTCCTGGAACAGATCTTCTATCTGATGGCTGTAATATAATGTAAAATAGATGTCACAATAGAAAAGGCACCAACAAGCCCATCTTATCAGAAGTTCTGTCTCTCTGGCCACATTCTCTGGATGGCCCTGCGAGGAGTTGCCAGACAAACATTTACATTTATAAGGGAAATCTCCCTTTGTAAAGGTATCTCCCTCTCTGTATTAGGAAGAGGGGGGATGACCTCATTTCTAGAAACTTATCAATGTGGAAAGTGAGGTCTTAAATCTGCATAATAACCTTACTCTTGTTTACTGTGCTTTAGTGGTAATCTCCTGTAACTGACTCCCCCCACCCCCAACATCCTCCTTTGTCTTTAGCTGAACATGGTATTTAAGACGAGAATTTCTGCTATTGTGTTGAGAAACGCAGTGTCCCTGGTTTCTCCCATGTATACATGTTATTAAACGTGGTGTTATTTTCTCTTGCTAACCTGTCTTGTTAATTATTTGGCCAGCCATAAGAAACTTAAGGGAAAGGGCAGAGGGGGTTTCTCCCTCTTCCCCCACAGAGAGAATGTATGAGAGACTGTGGGAAACTTGCTGTGGGATTCATGCTCTGCTCTGAGGGACTGAAGGTATGGCTTTCTGAAAGCACAGGATGCATATTCTCTCTCTCTCTCTCTCTCTCTCTCTCTCTCTCACACACACACACACACACACACACACACACACACAAACACACAACTCTTTTCTGCAGTTTTCAGGCTTTTCTGTCCCTGGAGAAGTCAGGAATCAACATGCGCTTGTTACCAAACCAAGTGGGCTTGCCTCCTGGTGAGTTAAATAAGACTCTACACCAGTGGAAGTTGTCTCACAAAGTAACATGTATTTGCAGCAAATAGGAGACCATGAGGAATCATTTCCAAAGTCATGGTGTCCCCCAAAAAATGGAAGCAAGAACTTTTATTTGGTTGGGGAATGGATATTCAAAAGGGAGAGGTGGGTATACACTTGCACAGGCTCAGTTGGAAAACATGCTTCCGTGTGAGGCCTAAGCTCTTCCTGGAGAGATCGTTGCATTAAAAATAAGGCAAAGGTCATGGGCACAGCTCTTGTGATGAGGCTTGGTCAGTTTCAGGATGGCTGGTGGTTACATCTCCTTAACATACAAAAGGAAAAGAAACAACTTGAAAAAACAGTTAATTGCTTCCACACCCACCTTGGAGTTTCTCCAGGTACCTAGACAGTGACAATACTGGAACCAAACAAGAACAACACAAAGAAGGAAAATTGCAAGGATAGCGCTGATGAACAAAGCTGCAAAATCCTCAACAAAATATTGGCAAATCGAATACAACAATACGTTAAAAGGATTATACACCATGATCAAGTGGAATTTATTCCAGGGATGCAGGGATGGTTCAACACCTGCAAATCAGTCAAGGTAATACACAACAATAACAAAGAAGAATAAAAATCACATGATCATTTCAACAGATGCAGAGAAAGCATTTAACGAGATCCAGCATCCATTTATGATAAAAACGTTGAAGAAAATAGGTATAGAAAGAAAGTACCTCAAAATTATAAAGGCAATATATGACAAATCTACAGCAACCATCATACTCAGTAGACAAAAACTAAAAGCCATTCCTCTGAGAACAGGAAGAAGGCAAGGATGCCCACCCTCCCTGCTCTTATTCAACATAGTACTGGAAGTTTTAGCCAGAGCAATTAGGAAGGAAAAGAAATAAAAGGGATCCAAATTGGAAAGGAAGAAGTGAAGCTTTCACTATTCGCGGATGACATGATTCTCTACATAGAAAACCCTAAAGATTCCACACACACACAAAAATTAGAAATAATGCACGAATACAGTAAAGTTACAGGGTACTAAATCAACATACAAAATCAGTTGCATTTCTTTACACTAATGATGAACTAGGAGAAAGTGAAGTCAAGAATACAATCCCATTTGCAACTGGAAAAAAAGAATGAAATACCTAGGAATAAATTCAACCAAAGAGGTGAAATACCTATACACTGAAAACTATAAGACATTATTGAAAGAATTCGAAGAAGACATAAAGAAATGGAAAGATATTCCATGCTCATGGATTGGAAGAGTAAACATAGTTAAAATGTTCATATTACCTAAAACAATCTACAGATTCAATTCAATCTGAATCAGAATCCCAGTGATATTCTTCATAGAAACAGAACAAAGAATCCTAAAATTTACATTGAACAGCAAAAGACAGCAAAAATAGCCAAAACAATCCTGAGGAAAAAGAACAAACCTGGAGGTATCACTCTTCCTGAAGTCAAATTATACTACAACGCTATAGTAATCAAAATTGCATGGTTCTGGCAGAAAAACAGACACACAAATCAATGGAACAGAACTGAGAGCCCAGAAATAAAACAACACATCTATGGACAGCTAATCTTTGACAAAGAAGCTAAGAACATACAATGGAGAAAGAAATGGGCAACCACATGCAAAAGAATGAAAGTAGACCATTATCTTACAACATACACAGAATTAACTAAAATGGATTAAAGACTTGAATGTAAGACCAGGAACCATAAAACTCTTAGAAGAAAATATAGACAGTACACTGTTTAACATCAGTGTTAGCAGGATCTTTTAAATACCATGTCTACTCAGGCAAGGGAAACAAAAGAAAAAATAAACAAATGGGACTACATCAGATTAAAAAGCTTCTGCACAGCAAAGGAAACCATCAACAAAATGAAAAGACAACTCACCGACAGGGAGAAAGTATTTGCAAACCACATACCTGACAAGGGGTTGATTTCCAAAATATATAAAGAACTCATACAACTCAACAGCAAAAAAATGAACAACCTGATCAAAACATGGGCAGAGGATATGAATAGACATTTTTCCAAAGAAGATATACAGATGGCCAACAGGCACATGAAAAGATGTTCAACATGACTAATTATTAGGGAAATGCAAATCAAAACTACAATGAGATATCACCTCACACCCCTCATAATGGCTATAATTAACAAGACAGAAAATAACAAGTGTTAGAGAGGATGTGGAGAAAAGGGAACCCTCCTACACTGCTGGTGGGAATGCAAACTGGTGCAGCCTCTATGGAAAACAGTATGGAGATTTCTCAAAAACTTAAAAATAGGAATACCATATGATCCACCTATTCTACCACTGGGTATTTATCCAAAGAACCTTAAATAAACAATTCAAAGAGATTTATGCACCCCTATGTTTATTGCAGCAATATTCACAATAGCCAAGACGTGAAAGCAACCCAAGTGCCCATACATCCCATATTGTATGTGTGTGTATATATATATACTACTCAGCCATAAAAAAGACAAAATTGTGTCATTTGTGACCACATGGATGGAACTTGAGGGGATTATGTTAAGCGACATGTCAGACAGAGAAAGACAAATACCACATAACTCACTTATATGTGGAAAATAAACAAACACATAGATAAAGAGAACAGATTAGCAGTTACCAGAGGAGGAGGGGGTGGGGAGAAGGTGCAAGGGATAAAGGGGCACATATGTATGGTGACAGATAAAAACTAGATTATTGGTGGTGAACATGATGCAGTCTATACAGAAACTGAAATATAATAATGTACACCTGAAATATACTAAGGTACAACTGAAATTTTAATATACACCAATGTTATAAGCCAATACGACCTCAATAAAAAGTAAATAAATAAAGTGAACAAAGACTCTGAACAGACCCTTTCCCAAGGACGTTATACAAATGACAACACATATGTGAAAAGATGTTCAGCATATATCATTGTCATTGGGGTATTACAAATTCAAACAATGAGACACCACTAGACTCCTATTAGAATGGCTAAAATTCAGTACAATGACAATATTAATGCAGTCCAGGGTGTGGAGTAGCAGGAACACTCATTCATGCTGGTGGGAAGGCAAAATGCTACAGCCACCTTTGAAGACACTTTGGCAGTTTCTTACAAAACTAAACAAACTCTTAAATGATACAATACAGAAATCACACTCCCAGATCTTTACCTAAATGAGTTGGTTGTGCCAACACAAGAATATGCTCACAAATGTTTATAGCTGCTTTATTTATGACTCTCAAAACTTGAAAACAGCCAACATATTCTTCAACAGGTGAATCGATAAACAAGCACTGATTTATCTATACAATGGAATATGATTCAGTGATAAAAAGAGATGAGTTATTGGGCCACAAAAAGACATGGAAGAACCTTACATGCGTATTTCTATGTGAAAGACGCCAATCTGAAATGGCTGGAACTGTGAGGGGTGTGGGATGAGGAGGGCAGGAGCCCTGAGCACCAGCTCCAGCCCAGGTCGCCATGTCTCCTGCATCCAGCAGAGGGCGCTGATGCTTCCCAGTTCCTCAGCTGTGAGCTCCTCTCTCCCCTGCCTCTGGCAGGTGTTCCTGTGTAATCCTTGGGGTGAAGCCCTCCCCTCCCCTACATTCTCTTTTTAATAGATACAGGCTAGGCTGAGGTTGAAGGGGGGACATGCACAGCCTCCAGAAAGGGGAACATTTGCATGGAGACCTACCCTGAGAATCAGGGTGACACATAAGAAGGGTTGGTGGGCTCAGGCCTGACTGTGGGGCTCAGGAAGCAGAGTCTGGGGGCTTCTCCACCACGGCCTGGGATCTACTCCTCCTCACCCTCCTTGCCTACTGCACAGGTGGCTGCCTGCATGGAATTCTGGGAGGGCACCCAGATGTCACCTGGGATGATGATCTCTCCTTCTTCCTGGGAACAGAGTCTATCCTGTCCTCACTGATCTCTGTGTCACTTCCTCCTTGCAGAGTCTTGGGCAGAGGTTGTACTGACTCAGCCCCACTCTGTGTCAGAGTCTCTGGGGCAGAAGGCCCCCATCTCCTGCACCCACAGCAGTGGCTACATTGGGAGCTGCTATGTGCATTGGTACCAGCAGCATCCAGGCAGTGCCCCCACCACCAGAGTCTATGACCGTGAAAAAGGACCCTCTGGGGTTCCCAATCAGTTCTCTGTCTCCACAGGCAGCTCTTCCAATGCTGCCTACCTGACCATCTCTGGGCTGCAGCCTGAGGACAAGGCCGACTACTAATGTCAGTCTAGTCATGACAGCGGCTGCAAGAGCATAGTGCTCCAGACGCAGGGGGAAGTGAGACCAAAACTCTCCAGCACCTCCGCATCCTGGGTCTGCCCTCAACCTGCCCCCACCAGAGAGAGCTCCTCTTTCCTATCTCCTGCTGGAATGTTCAGTTTGAAATTGCATGTTTAGGAATCCCTCTATTTTCTTTCCAAAATAATTTTTCCCTCTACGTATTGATGGATTATTTCCTTTTCCCTTTGCAATCACTTCATAGAGGTGATTTAGTTCAAATCAGGGTTTCTGAACCTTGACACTATTGACAACGTGGCTGGATCATTCCTAGTGCAGGGGGCTGTTCTATGATTGTAGAATGTTTAGAAACATTCTTTGGGCTCCACACATCAGATGCCAGTAGCACCCTACTCTCCAAGTCCTGACACACAAAAACACCTCCAGACATTTCCAAATATCCCCGGGGGTGGAGGTGGGGGGCAGACAAAATAATCCCAGTTAGAGAACCATTGCGTTAAAAGAACGTATTCTCAGTCATTAGGAAGTCTTTGACTTTGAGTCCTGTTTCTGCCATTCAGCTGGATGGAAGGCAAGATGTGTCATCTCTCTGTGCTTCTGCTTTCCCATCTGTTAGACAAACAGTTACACAGACTTAAATGAGGTCAGAGAACCAGTGACCAAATCACAGGGAATCTCCTCTCAACCAGAGTGCAGATTCCAACTTTTGGCCAGACTAAGTGTGCAAATGATATTTTAACTTTTTGCCCAACGCACAGGAAAATATAACAGAACCATCTTCATTTATTCTCTTAGGGAGTATTTTTCAAGCATGGGATACAAAGATGAATAAAACATGACAGAGTCTCGTACTCTTGGAGTTTGCATTGCAGTGTGGGAATGAGACAACAGACAGGAGCAGCAGGCAGAGGGTGGGGCAAATTCTGGGACAGAAGACAACCTCCAGGAGCAAATAAACTGCTGAGTGCACGTTATTGGAACACCTGCTCACATTTCATTGAACTAAGAGCCTGTAGGATAATCAATTATCACATGGTACTAAATACACAGCTCAAAACTCACCATATGATGAATAACATTTAAAATTCAACTACTTAACCCAAATCTCCAAAAGACCCTGGTGGAACAGCTCACGAAGGAACAATGACTGCTGTGAAGTCTCTGAGTCCAAAGAAAACCCGATTCTGCCCTAGGGAGAGTGCATGAAAGAGACCCACAGATGATGGTCTGAGGATGGACATGCTGGTGTGCACATTGTTCTACTCAACGTGTCCTCCATGGAGCTCACGGCTCCTCACACAGGATGCCTTGCTCTTCCTTCACTTCCGCAGTCAGTACAGCAATCCAATGAGCTAACCATTCGGGAGATCACAACACAATACATTCATGTGAGAGTAGTGGGATTCCATTGCTTTAACGTACAGGAGCTTTGGAACAGTAAAAATGTACGTACACGCTAAAGCACAGACCAATGACACGATATGGCGTTTGGGTTTGTGTTCACATTCAGTGAGGTATTAGGATGAGGAATAAAGAAAGATGGAAGATTAAACAAGATGAGTCCTGTTGATGACAGTTGAGGTTGGATGATGGATGCAGGCCGTTCTTTGAACTATTCTCTATAGTTTGTAACTTCAAAATTGTCCACAATACATATTTTTTTAATTCTTTATTCCTATGTGTGATGATGTGTATATGTCCTGCTGTTAAGAGACACTCAGAGTCGCCAAAATGTGTGTTTTCACTGTGATCTCAAGTTTAAGCCTGTCTACTCCCAACAGACAGAGGAGGAGTTGGCTTGGAGACCATGAAAGGGACAGGAATTCAGGGTTTTGAAGTTACAGGGAAGTGAGAGAGGCTGGAGGTCAGAGAACAAGGAGAGGGACTGTGATGTGGGGGGTGTGTGTGGGGGGGGAGTAGCCATACCGCGAAGGCACCTTAGGGGAGCTGAGGAGTTGGGGTTTTATGCAAACACAGCAGTGAGGAGTCACTGAAGGGTGTTAAGCAGGAGATTGGTCTGCCTGAGCTGAATGAGAAGGATCCCTCTGAATGCCTTGAGGAGAGACTGTCTGAGGGAAGCAAGGGATCCTGGTCACAGGTCACTTACTAAAGGGTCCTGTTGGTCTAGAATTTTTGGACCCTGTGCACAGTTAAAGCAGAGTTGGATATGGATACAGTGTGGAAGTGATGGTTTCTGGATTCAAACTCCCAGACAGTCACCACATCTGCAAAAACTTTAAAATCTCACATTTATCTTGCTGCTAAATGAATAAGTGAGTAAGACAATACAGGTAGGAAAACTTTTGCTTAACAGATAAACACGTTTTATGACACCCAAAGACAGAATCCTGACAAGAAGTATATGACTCAGCAGAAAACTACAAACTTAAGAATACGCAGCTCAATTCATAAAATAAGGAAGTATGCTCCTCATTCATTGGTAAAGGTGTGAAGCTTACCAAAGCCATTATTTTTTACCAATCACTAAATCAAATTGAATCTTTATCAAAATTTTAAATACATTACAACGGCTTTTGAAATGTTTGTTTAATTGTCCTCTTTTGAATATGCCACTGAGTTTATTCCTGGAAAATTCCAATTCTATGCCATTTCCCTGAACAGCATCTATATGCCCTTTAAACCAGCTCAACTGTCACCTCTTCTGTGATACCTGACCTGATGCACATCTGGGTCATTTAGCTTTTTCTAGAATGTCCTGTCAATAGTTATATACGTACATGTCTGCTTGCCCGTGGACCAGGACTCCTTCTGGGAGTGAGAAAGGACAGAATCAAGCACAGTGCATCAGAACCACAGTATCAGACCATGGATGTGTGAACAGAGACAGATACCTGGTGAGCTGCAGGGTTTTGGGCCAAGGTGAGGTGTGTGCACTGTGACCAGCAGTGGGTGCTGTGGAACTGCCCTGTTGTCTCTACACAGCTGCTCAGTGAGGACCATTCACTCAAAGGATATTGGGCCTGGTGGCTGGGCCCTGTGCTCACTGATGGGGACTCAGCTGCTGTGTCCTCTCTGGCATGGCAGAGTCCCCTGAGCAGGGACCTCTGTGTTGTCTCAGCAGGTGCTTCCTCCCAGGGCTTTCCCAAGGGGTGAAGTCAACCTCCACCCTCCTCAGTCTGTGGTGTGAGCTGAGCTCCAACACCAGGGCTCAGGGAGGGGCTGGGCAGTCACTGGATGGAAACCCATTTGCATGGACAGCCCCTCCTGTGGCAGAGGGCAGAGAAGAAAAGGAGGCCAGGGGCAGCCCAGGCCCACTGTGGGGACCAAAGTCTATGTGCACCATGGCCTGGACTCCTCTCCTCCTCATGATCCTCTCTCATTGCACAGGTAGGGACATGCTTAGGGACCAGGTCTCAGTTACCACCTTGCATCAACTCCTGGGGCTAAGGCCCTGAGAAACTTCACCAATGTCCCTTCCCCAGCTTTCAGGCATGTCTGTTTGCAGGTTCCCTCTCCCAGCCTGTGCTGACTCAGCCGCCCTCCTTCTCTGCGTCTCCTGGTTCATTGGCCAGACTCACTTGCACCCTGAGCAGTGACATCAGTGTCGACAGCAAAAGTATATACTGGTACCAGCAGAAGCCAGGGAGCCCTCCCCGGTATCTCCTGTACTACTACTCAGACTCAAGTACCCAGTTGGGATCCGAGGTCCCCAGCCGCTTCTCTGGATCCAAAGATGCCTCCGCCAATGCAGGGCTTCTGCTCATCTCCGGGCTGCAGCCTGAGGACGAGGCTGATTACTATTGTGCAACCGGGCACAGTAGTGCTTCTCACAGCGACACACACAGATGGGGAAGTGGAACAAGAACCTCAGCCTGCTCAGGGCCCTGGACTGTGACTCTCTTCCAATTTAAAATAAATTTGATATACACTCATTGTACTTAGAAGTAGCTTCTGGATCACAATGTTCTTCCTCCCTGTTTCCTATTCAACATTTCTGTACACTCAGGAAAAAATAAAACAAAATGAGAAAACTCATGATGATACAGGAACTTTGCCTGGTGATCCAAGTTTTAAAAGTCAAGACTTGTTGAGCTGGCTTTTTTCCTCTTTAAAAAGACAAATCAACCTTCCCTAGGTTTCTTCATCAGAGTCCAGGACCAGCCAGCAGGTGGAGAGTCTTCCACAGCATGGACTCTGCTCAGGGAGGGGTCAGAACATAGACTTTCCCTTCCCTCACAGGCTCCTGTGCCTAGAGCTGGCCAGGCTCGGCGTGTCCCAGGGACCAGGAACTAAGATGTGAGATTCTGTGTGAGGATGCAGGCCAGGGAGGACTTGCAGGCACAGAGCTCGCCTAGCACATGTTCAGGTACCTGAACCTTCACTTGTAAAGTCAGGATGGGGGGTTAGGTAGGCCTGGGGGAATTGGGGGCCTGAAGTGCTGGGTACACACTGAGCCTGCTCCAACGAGGTGGATTGAAGTGGGTCCCATGGAGGTGACTCTCCTACAGCTGACACCACTCACGACCATGGGGACTCCCATGAGGGGGTTCCTGATCCCACAGGCACTGACTTGTGCCCTCCTCTCCTCTCATACCCCATTGGAGCTTTTCAACCACCCAGGGTGTGGGTGTAGGGCTGTGGAGAATCAGGGAGCAGAAACTCCCCAATGTTTGATTAAAGTAACTTCACCCCAGGAAGCTGTTGAGAAGTCTCAGATCCAGAATTCACTTTCTCTTACACACAGAGTAGCAGAAACACTGGGGGTCACCACAGTAAGAGCTCCCAGGGAGAACCCTGAGTTTGTGAGCTAGGACAGCATTGACCGAACTTCAGGGATCCCAGCCTGATTCTGGCTCAGGGTTTGTCAACTCAGCCTCCTTGACCACATCTGGGATCCAGTCTGAGGACAAGGCTGATTATCACTGTCATACAGCTGGCTTTAACCTCAGTCTCCGAGAGCTACTGCTCCATGGGGAAGTGAGATAAAGATCTGCTCTCCACTCCTGGCTGACCCAACCCTACTCTGTCCCTCCCTGTGACCTACACCAGCTCAGGCTGTGTCTTCCTCTGACACTTGGTCCTGACAGCAGAGTGTGGGCTCAATGAAAAGAATTCCCTGTCTTACTGGTCTCCCGATACAAACAAATCAGTGTAATTTCAGAAGCAAAAGTAGCTGCCCACACATGGTGGACGTGGATGAGATGGGATGACAAGAAGGACAGAAGTCCAGCACGTGTCACCCCAGGATCCAGTTACCCTCTGCCTAACCCCAGAAATATCCCCTCCTCCAGACGAGGCATTTTCTGATCATTCCTTGGGCTCTGAAACCTTAGGAGAGATGTGTTTATGTCTTTTTCCTCGGGTTGTTTTCTCTCTTGGTTCATTGTTTAAGATGACATTGGATAAACCTCAATTATTTAGGTCTACAGTCTATGGTCCCAAGCCCTTTTGTCACAAATAACCTCAACATTATTGGACACTTTTCAGAAAGTCTTGCTTTCCTTCAGGGTCAATGCATGAAGCATTTATCAAGAGATGAATCAAGGCCCAATATTTTTAGTTTACAGACCCCGGGGGTCCCTTATACAGTAGTGGGGAAGAATCTGTTACAAGAGGGATCCATTTTCACTAATATTCTTTTTAGATCCATCCTCCTACCCAGAGAAATTACGAAATAGACTAAACGATTTTAAATACATTAGAGAGTCATGAGAAAATAATGAATTGCCAGGATAACATCAGTAAACAAATTAAAACCCAGAATTAGATGCAAGATCGGAAAACACTTTTTCCCAACAGCACTGTATTCTGGCAGCAAAGACAGGCATGAAAGGCCAGGGCCTGTTCCTTGGGGGTTGGGGCACCTATCAGGAGACCCTCACACAACAACAACAACAACAACAAGCACAACACTATCACAAATAAGATCACCTGTAAGGGAAACCCATGTAGAATTGTCACCAGGTATAAGGGAATGTGGGACATTTTAAGATTTAAAGCTGGTTTTAGAGTGTCCTAGACTGACAATACCTCGAGGCTGTTAGCAGAAGCAAACTCAAATGCCAGGTCATGCTGAGATATCTGGCAAATTAAGGACTATAAAAGACCCTGCATTTAGCAGCCTGGTAGTCAGTAGTGACCTGGAGACAACTAACATCTCAGCCCAAACTCGCTGGAGTAACCTATTCACTCTACTGTCCTGAGTGGTGTCACCAGAAAGATCCATGTGTAAAATCAGGAAGAGTGTCCAGGAGACCTGGACAGAGTCCCAGGGACTCAGAGACCTGGGACCTGAGCCCAGCAGGGGGAGCAGGTGGACTCTCCTGAGATCACAGGGTTCTGGGCCAGGCCAGGTAGGACAACACTCCAACGACTCTCCACACCCGGGCAAGCAGGCTCCTCACTGCAGTGGGACTTCCCTGCACCTGCTGCCCAGGAGCCACATGAGCACTCAGACCTGACTTGCAACCTTACTTCATATGTCAAGTTTTTCGATTATAAGGTAGGTGCTTGACATTAAGCTTTTGATTTCTGAGGCATCCACTTAAAGACATTCTTCTCGAATAGACATATTCCCAGCTGTATGACACAGTTACTAGTAAAACAACTAGGTAGGAATGCAGGCCACCCACCCATGAAGTTCCCCCTTTAGAAAGCTCTGCGTAACCTAGATAACTGACCATTTTTGAGTGACCCAGGTTTTCCCTTATTGAGACCAAATTCCTGCTCTTATATTTTAAATTTGCCAATAAAGAGTTAACCTGTGAAATCCTACACACCCTCGTTGTGACCCCAACAAAGGCAGAGCCCCAGTTCTGCACTCTCTCTGTCTCTTTCTTCCCAGGACCTCACTGTGTATACTGGCTGTGCTGCGTATCCCCCAGGACCTGTGAATAATTAACCTTGTTTTTTCAAAGTTCCCTGATGGTTGTTGCTGAGGTGCATCCTTCAGTCATACCGAGAATCACAAGGGCCAGTCCAGCCACTACCTTGCCTGGAAATGTCGGCAGGGGCTCAGCACAAGCGCTGCAGGCCCAAGTGAGTGCTCAGGTATTCCTAGCTGATAGGGTCACTACTGACAGGCTGAGAAAGACAAAAAATAGAAACATTTATAGCTATCTTTGTATTCCTGGGTTAGTTTACTCCTGTGCGTCTCCTTGTTCTGTCAGCTGAGTGGGATTGCAGGCAATGACACCCCAGAGCAATGAGCGTGTCTGTGACAGATAGTGGTTTCTAATACCATTCTACAATAAGGAGACGCAGGATTCTTTGAAGAAATGTTTAACTCACAGATTTAAAATGTTTAAATTTTACAAGATGAGTATAGAGCATCTCGTATTGCCAGAAATTAAATAATAGTTCAAATTGATCACAAACATGTCATTGCGTGTACACACACACACAGACATACACACATGCACACAATAACAGGGTGTGTCAAAGAGCAAATAGCCAACTGAAAGGGCTCCCACTGGGTAAAACCGGACCAATTTAAGCAACCAAATAAACATAATAGTATTGGGTTGTAACTCAAACTATATAATAGACCTCCATGATCCATACTGTTAATTGGATGAATAAATCAATAAATGGAGGGGAAAAGACACATTTCCCATTCAGAAGAATTTCAAGTAATATGTGTAAATACCACCCTGAAGGATGTCGGGCATAATTAAGTGCAGACAAAACACCAAAAACAAGGAGAGTCTGAGAAACTGTCACAGCCAAGAGAAACGTAAGGTGACACGATGACTAAATGTAAGAAGTATCCTGGATGGGATCTCAGGACAGAAAAATGTCATTTGGTAAAAACTAAGGAAATTAGAATAAATTGGGGAGATAAATTTTTGTGGTTTGAACTATGTCCCTGACAATTCACGGGATGAAGTCCTATAAAATCAATACCTGAGAACGTGACTTTATTTGAAAAGGGGCTGTTGCAAATGTACAGTCATGCATTACGTAATGACGTTTTGGTCAATGATGGACCACATATATGACTGTGGTCCCATAAGATTACTACCATATAGCCTAGGTGTGTAGTCGGCTATAGCATCTAGGTTTGTGTAAGTATGCTCTATGGTGTTCCCACAACGATGAAATCTGCTAATGACACATTTCTCAGAATGTATCCCCATTGTTAAGCAATGTGTGACTGTAATTAGTTAAGATGAAGGTTTAATCCCGTGAACCATAATTCTTTTCCCTCTGATTTTTTCGTGGGATGGTGTTGAAATTCGTCTCAGTACTTTATAGAACAGAGCCTACGAACCCAACCCACATTATCAGAGAGAATCCAATATCATGGAACAATTTCTAGAAAGTTCTGTTGTCTCTTCATTGTAAATCCATGGGGATATTTACCAAAAACATAATCAGAGCCCAATACTGGTGGGACACTATGTCCTGGGGGCCCCTTAGTTTAGGAGTAGAGACAGAAATTCTAAGAAGAGGGAGGTCCCTTGTAGAGTAATGTTTTATTATATCAATCCTCATACTGAGAACAATTATAAACCTAGACTAATAAAAAAGAAAATTAATCATAAATATATCATAGACACACAAGAAGAAATAATGAATTTCCAGGCTAAATATAAAGGACAGATGAAAATCCAGAGTGGGAAGCATGAACAGTGGAAGCTTTTTCTGAGAGCATTTTGCTGTCATAACAAATGCAGACACAAAATGCCAGGGCCTGTACTATGGGGGTTATGGGATCTATTAGGAGACCCTCATAACAACAGCAACAACAGCAGCTACAAGATACGTCAAACTGTAAGACAGCTCATGCAGATGTTTTACCAGGTATGAACCAACAGTGGAGCCTGGGAAACTCGAGGCCTTGGTTTGGATTGGAGTCTGGACATGACATCAGTCACCTGGAATAAGCAAGTTCAAACATCAGGTGATCATGAATATCTGGTAACATACGGACTTGTAAAATAAACACTATATTTAACATCCTGGAAGTCACTAGTGACCTGGAGAAAAGTAAGTTCCTTGTCCCAAACTCCATGGAGAGGACCTACTCATTCTCCTTCTCTGGGTACTGAAGTCACAAAAATCCCTCTGCAAAAGTCAGGACGTCTTCCCAGGAAGGTTGTGTAGTGTCAGAGCAGCCAGATGACCCAGGAATTGAGGTCATAGGTGGTCTGTTAAACTGGCCCTGGGAGGGCAGGATTCTGGGCCAGGCCAGCTAGGAGAACACTCTCCTGGCTCTCATATACTAAGACAAGCAGGGTCTTCATTGAAGTGTGACTTTCCAAAACCTGGGATCCCAAGAAGCCACATGAGCAATCAGCTCCGAGTCACCCCCTCCCATTGTGTTTCATCCTTCACTCCTCGTGGATCCTGATCCAAGCCTGAAGTCCAGGCACAGACAGATGGACAGTCACACAGAGTGCATGAATTTGCATGAAAATACTTGACCAGGAAGACTGTCACAGAAGAGATTACTAGAAAATTAGGGAGGAGGGTATCAATACTAAAAGTGAGACCTCAGCCATCTGAATTCTGGAAACATCTCCCCCATGGCCTGGATCCTTCTCAGCCGCATTGACCTTTGACTTCAGGCCTCCAGACTGTGAGAGAATAAAGTTCGGTTGTTTAATCCACCCAGTGTGTATTACTTCGTTATGGCAGCTTTAGCAGACTAATACAATAGTTTACCATTCCAATATATTATTATTATTTTTATTATTAATTTCAAAAATAAGCTTGGACAGTGAGTCTTCTTCTATAAGAATGAGGATAACTGCAGTGACAGTGATATTTTCTCTTTAGCTGAATTCACATCTTCCCCTTCCCTCTGAAACGCAGGCCTGTTCACAACACAACCTTACCTGTCACAGCTGCCTTTCCTAACCTTCCTCTCCTCCAAAGAAAATCCATGCTGCTGCCCCACATTTAAATCACGGACTTACAATTCAGGAGAGGCCGGTTACGTTTGCAGAAAGGAGGAAGAGGCTTGGCTGTCAAGGCATGAGCCCTCCCAGGCTGAGTGAACATGCCCTTGGGCCATGTTCAGGGGACAGTGTGGGCCTGGTGTCAAGATCCTGAGGGATGCTGGGAAATGTCCCTATAAGCCTTCTGTGGGACACGAACCTGCTCGGCAGTCTCAGGTATGTGACGTGACAATAGCAGTGACTCTCCCTGCTTGCTGCCCTACCAGGAGCACACAGAAAATTAGAATTAAAACCTTGCTCTTGCCTGCAGGGTGTTCACAGTGGTACCGAGACCAGTGGGTTCCACACTCAGGGCAGGTCCTGGAGGAACAGTTCTGGGGGGTCTGCTCCATGGAGGGGAGTGTCTCCTCTCCCCCTGCTCAGTCATTGCCCAGGTCAGCGTGGGTGAGGGGACACTGAGCAGTCACTCTCTGATCCACCCCGTTGTCTCTTGTCTTGAGGCCTCTTTTACATGCTTTTAGTCAGGAGCCCCTTCCCAGGATCCTCCCCTGTCCACAGATCCTCGGGGGATGGTCACACTCACCTGTGGCTCCAGTGCTGGGCCATCACCTCCAAAAACTCTGTCCACTGGGTCCAGCAGAAACCCCACCAGGTAGCTGGAGTCTAAGTGGCACCAGCAATGTGGTCCAAGGGGTCTCTGCTTGGAGGCAGAGCTGCCCTTACCATCCCAGAGCCAGCCTGAGGACAAGCCCAAGCATTATTGTTCGCACTGTCACCGCAGTCATCGTCATAGGGAAATAAGCATGTTAGTGAGACCAAACACCTCTCAGGTCAGTCTGGGAGGCTGTCCTTCCTTCTTCATCTAGGGTGGTGATTCTCACCCTCACATTCAATGTCCTCCTCATGACAGCCACACTTAACCCTGAGGACTCTCCCTTCTGAGCCAGGACACAACACCCCACAATTGTCACTGTAATTACAGAAAGTTGGCCAACACTCTAGCAGCCAGTGCCACATCCCTGACAGGCATCAGTGTCCCATGAAGCTTCCTGTCCATCTTCATGGAGGAGTCACCCCCACCCTAACCAGGCTCAGCCTGGTGACGGGCTGAGTGCGTCTGCACACTGCAGACCCACGGTCCTGGGCTCCGTGGTGCAGACAGGGGGCCAGGGTCTGATGAGGTCCTGCTCGGCTTGTTGTAAAGAACTAGGTCTGGGCTACATAATACACCAACTTATTGGACTGACATGTGCAGCCCAGGGAGTAAAAATAAAGATGGACTCTGGGGTCGGCCCAGTGGCATTGTGGTTATGTTCACAAGCTTCACTTTGGCAGCCCAGGGTTTGCAGGTTCTCATCCTGGATACAGACCTATACACCACTCATCAAGCCATGCTGTGGCAGCATCCTATATACAAAGCAGAGAAAGATTGACAACAGATGTTAGCTCAAGGCCAGTCTTCCCCAAAGAAAAAGAAAAGATGGATTCTAATCACTATGCAGACAACTCTTCTATGCTACATGGATCTTTCCTTATTGATGTTTACTCATATCACCTTTTTTATAAATGTGATACAACTAGATTGTAGATATCTGGAGAAAGGCAAATAACAGGAGGAAAACAAAATAGAAAAAGAAGACATTAAGATGTAAGTGATCTTTATTTTCAGTGTAATGTAAATGTGTTCACAGTGACTCGGTTACAGAACTCCTCATTATTTAAAGAAAATCTCTAATTTGATAGTGGAACTGAAAAGATAAAAAACAAAGCTGCTTCTTACAACTTCCTCATTTTCTAACCCTGTCCTTCCCAGGTCCCGTTGACACCAGCACATCTGTGGATTAAACCTCACTAATGTGGAAACTCTCTCCCTTCTGCGCAGATGGTGAGCTGCACTGTGTCTCCTTAGAAGGGATCAGAGGCCCCGTGGATGACACTCACATGAATTGCTATTTGTAGAGAGAGTGTCCTGTGAAGGACTCAGTAACCCCAGGGTAGACCTGTGTCTTCCTGGGTCACCTCTCTCCCCAGGGCAAAAGATGGGGACTGCCCCGAGGAAGGCACATCATAGGTATTTGCTGAATAACAGTTGAAGGACTGGCCCATCAAAGATGAAAGGTGGGACAGGTGCCCGTGACAGGCTCCAGGATTAAATGAGTTAGTAGCTGCATTCCACTGCGGGACAGAGGAAGACGCAGGAATACGGAGGGTCAGAAGTGTTGTGGAGATCACCTGGGAAATGGGAAGTGGACCCCGAGGACTTTCCAGGACACACGCTTGGCTCCACCAACAGGCTGTGACTCAGGGACCAAGAGGCCTTGTCTGAGCCCTGAGGGGTGCAGTCTGTGTCTGTCCATGAGGGGGAAGCACACTCTGTGAAACCAAGTAGAACTCAGCCCTCAATCTGAGCCCTCCACCCTTGTCAAATACCAACCTTGGCAGGGAGCAGATTTGCATGAAGGTCTAAGCCCTGCCCAGCCCTGTGCTGAGGGCATAAGAGGCCTTGGAGACCATCCTCAACTTGGGACCTGAGGGACCCGGCTCTGAGTGTCTCCACCATGACCTGGACCCCCCTTACACTCCTCACTGTAGTCACAGGTCACATGAGGACAGCGGTCAATGCCTCCATAGGTTCAACTGTTTCAAACCCCACCCTTTTCCTGGACCCTCCAACATCTCTGGAGAACTAATAAGGTTCTGTGTTTTCAGAGTCCTTCTCCCAGCCTGTGCTGACTCAGCCACCTTCTGCACCTGCCTCCCTGGGAGCCTTGGCCAAGCTCACCTGTACCCTGAGCAGCAGTTGCAGTGGCTCCACTGTGGACTGGCACCAACAGGGACAGAGTAGGGCCCCTGGTTCCTGATGAGAGTGGGCACCAGTGGTGTTGTTGGATCCAGGGAGACAGGATTCTTTGTCACTTCTCAGGCTCGGGCTCTGGTCTGGATCAGTACCTGACCATCCAGAACATCCAGGAAGAGGATGAGGCTAATCTCCACTGTGGAGCAGACACGACTGTGGGAACAGCTTCATGTGACCCACAGTGACACAGGCAGAGGGAGGGAGACAAAACCTCTGCTGACCTGCCCAGTCCCCACTGCCCTCCCATCGTCCTGACTGCCAGTTCAGAGGGAGCCTCCCAGCCCTGCCTTGAGACTTTCCACCTTCCCAGATATTGTGGTGACTCAGCACCACTCTGTGAGGATAGGCTGTCCTTGCACACCCTATCTGGTCGAGGTCCACAGCAAACCTTCTCCATGTTGCTTAACCTTCCCTTAGGCACTTCTTGAAAATGAGAATCTGCACAGGGACAGGCCTGGTGCTTGCCGCTCACCTGAAGGGTTTCAGATTCCAGGTTGGAGAGCCGTTCACAGGTGCACTCACAGCACAAACACCATAATCATCTCCTCTGTTTCCTCCATCCTCATTCGGCATTTGTGAGCTGCTCACACAAAGCAGGACACCGACTATTTCCCTGGAGATACAAGGCCTTGACCCTGACCCACAGGTCATGTGCACACGTGATCCATCAGGATTTCACGACCTCCACCATCTCACTGTGCACAGGGGCATGTGTGCCTGTGTGTGTGTGAAATAAATAAAGAAATATTTTCACACCCTAGAGGGTGGGAGTGGCCGGGCTTGCTCTGCTCCTGAGGCCTCTGCCTTCCACACAGTGATGAGTTTTATGTGCAGGAGAGAAGGTTCTGGTGGAATTACTCCCTCTGGTCAGGGCATGTGGGAACATTTAGGACAGGAGATGGCCCTCTGCTCTGAATGACTGTCACTGCCTCAAGTCTGGGAAATTCCACCAGGATGCAATGAGGATGTGAGGGTGACAGGGAGAGGCCCTGTGGGGCTTGTCAGGGGTCCAGCTCAGGCTCCACTGTCTGCAGGATGAGACCCTACATGTGTCACTGACCACTCAGAAGAGGCCAGCATGTTCTAGAAAATCCAAATTCAGTATTTTCTCTTTCACACAGCAGTGTGTTACAATTAACGCCCACTTTGTGTACATATTATTATAAGTCAAAGAAACAAGAGTTGTGCAGAAATTCATGAGTCATTAAAAGTTGCCTCTGGAGAATTGCATTATTATTGAAGCTTGACCTGGGAAGTCCACTCCAGTTTCTGCATTCTATTCCTGGTGTGACCCAAAGAGGTTGAGGGTCTTGCTCACTCACACCTAAGCAGAGGAAGGACTCAATTCCCCTGAATTACAGTTTTCGAGCTAAATCATCATAAGGAATGCTTCTCCGGGCTCTCTGGTGAGTCTCATTTGCCCCAGACTGTCATAGTTAAACCCACTCTTGAAATCAAGTGGTACAGAATCTCCATGTATCTACATTTATCCTGGGAATCTGGCTCAATCCAAGGATGATACTTTTTTCTTATCAAGTTGGAAAGATTTGATATTCAAAGAAAATACAGTAGTTCAACTTGCAACCACTGCTTTGGGGCTATAAATAGGTATAGCCAATAAGAAAAACAATGATCAGACTCATAATGTTGTGCTATGCTCAGTATATTTATTGTTAGAATTTGCATAACTAAATATCCATTCAAGTGGTTCGAGGTTTAGGTTTGGATATTTCCATGTAAATTACGTATATTAAAAGTAATGTTCTCTCATCTCACAGTGGTCAGACATTTGCAGGAGGTGATGTGCGAACCTGGTCCTGAAGGAAGAGGGCCAGAGGTTGGACAGGAGGACCAGAAGGGGACACTCTGGTCCAGTGTTAAGTATCCTCCTTGCAAAGGAGATCTGCTGGTGCTTTTATACAAACTACGGGAGGTAGAGGTGAGGCAGGAGTCTGGGGAAGAAATGATAGCCACACACAGAGAGACCTTGAATGCGGAGCTAAATATTTCGGCTTAATCTTGATGGAGAGAGAATCTTTGAGAGACTCTCAGCACACATATTTGAAATATCACACAGCACATATATTTGAAATATAACTTAGACTCTGGTGCAAAGAATTAAAGTGGGCAAAATGGTAGACAAAGCACACCAAGGAACTCTATGTCCATGTGCGCGGGGATGGGCCCCTACACTCAGGAACCTGGAAGACGGCAGGGGGGTGTGCAGACCCAGGGGAGGCTGTGGGCAGAGCACGGGGAGGTTCAGTGTCATGTCCTGTGGGAGGTGAGGGGCTCTCAGCAGTCAGGAGTGGGCTCCAGATTCCCGGGTGAATAACTGGCTGGGATGGGGTCAACAACATGAGTACATTTCTCTGTGACTGTTCACTGCGTGTTTCCTACACTGGAATTTTTTTTCTTTGGTCAACACTGCATCTACAGAGCCTGAACACAGCCTGACATAAAGGACAGATTCAATACCAGCTTGTGGAATGAATACGTGAGTTCACATAAATAGGAATCCCAGGAAGAAGAGTAGATATAAGGCGCATACTCCAGGAACAGGCGTAGATGTAAGGCAAAGATAATGACATCTGCTTTGTGGGCAATTTGAGTTTGGAGTCCTCAGTTGATTAATGAAGAGGTTTTAAGTAAGAACTTAACCTTAGCATAGAGAACAGGAGAGAGACATTAACTCCAGCCTTGGGGGCGTGACCGGCACATTGAACTGGATCCCATGTGCTCCTGCTGAGACAGGAGAAAACGACATGATTAGCCAGGGAGCAGTTAGATCGTGGAGCAAATTCTTTTTTTTTTTTTTACTTTTAATTTTTTTATTTATTTTTTTTTTAGCTTATTTGTTTATTGCAGTAACATTGGTTTATAACATTGCAAAAATTTCAGGTGTACATCATTGTACTTCTATTTCTGCATGGACTACATCATGTTCACCACCAAAATACTAATTACAACCCATCACCACACACATGCACCGAATTATCCCTTTCACCCTCCTCCCTCCCCCCTTCCCCTCTGGTAACCACCAATCCAATCTCTGTCCCTATGTGTTTGTTTATTGTTGTTATTATCTACTACTTAATGAAGGAAATCATACGGTATTTGGCCTTCTCCCTCTGACTTATTTCACTTTGCATTATACCCTCAATGTCCATCCATGTTGTCACAAATGGCTGGATTTCGTCGTTTCTTATGGCTGAGTAGTATTCCATTGTGTATATCTACCACATCTTCTTCATCCATTCGTCCCTTGATGGGCACTTAGGTTGCTTCCAAGTCTTGGCTATTGTGAATAAGGCTGCAATGAACACAGGGGTGCAAATTCTGAGCAGAGGAGACAACCTCCACGAGCAAAGAACCTGCAGAGTACAGGTTAGTTGTATGAACATCTGCTAATGTGTCACTTAACTAAGTACCTGTAAGACAGTCGTTTGTCAACAAAATAAAGAGCACAAAATCCACCCTATGATGAATCAAACCCATAAAGAATCTTCCCGGCATCTCTTGAAGAAATAAAGATAGGGTTTGTGTGTTCCGTAGTCACAGGAGAGAGGGTTCTGCACTCGGAGAAGTGGATGACAGAGGCCAATTAATGATGGTCAGAGACTGTGTTCCCATCTGGACTTACGTTTTCTGCATAATGACATGCAGTAAGCCTTGCAGCTGCAAACGTTACACACATTGTCTTTCTTTCGCTCGCTTTCAATTAGCTATAGTATGAGTCAAAGCACAAGTCAATTTATTTGAGAGTGATTGGAAACTTGTTTTAACGCACAACACAGAAAACTCACAATTTATGTATAACCTAAATCATATGCCAGTGAAGTGATCCAAAGTTAGCAGTATCTTCTCTGGGGTACGAACACTGTAACTTGTTATTTATGTTCATTTTTCTACCTCGCATAGATCAAGACTCCTTGTGAGAGGGAGAAACTCTGGTAAGCACGTGCAGCACTATGGGATCACAGTACCTAGAATCAGACAATGGATGTGAGAACAGAGACAGTGACCAAGTGAGCAGCAGAAACCATCTGGGCTCTCAGGGCTTTAGGTCTGGTGAGATGTGCTCCCTGGGACCAGCAGGGGGCGCTGTGGGATTGCTCCGTGGTCCCTACACAGCTGCTCAGTGAGGACCATTCACTCAAAGGAGCCTGGGCCTGGGGATTGGGCCCTGTGCTCACTGATGGGGACTCAGCAGCTGTGTCCTCTCTGGCCTGACAGAGTCCCCTGAGCAGGGACCTTTGTGTTGTCTCAGCAGGTGCTTCCTCCCAGGGCTCTCCCAAGGGGTGAAGCCAACCTCCATCCTCCTCAGTCTGCGGTGTGAGCTGAGCTCCAGCACCAGGGCTCAGGGAGGGGCCGGGTAGTCGCTGGATGGAATTTCATTTGCAAGGATAGCCACTCCTGTGGCAGAGGGTGGAGAAGAAAAGGAGGCCAGGGGCAGCCCATCCCCACTGTGGGGACCAGGGGGCTGTGGGGACCAGGGGGCTGTGTGTACCATGGCCTGGGCTCCTCTCCTCCTCGCGCTCTTTTCTCACTGCACAGGTGGGGACAGGTGTCAGAGTTGTAAGCATCCCCAGATTTCACTCCCTTCTCGCTCATAATCCGGAGAAATTTTACCCTGTTCCCTGCCGAGCACCCATGTTTGTCTGTGTCTTCAGGTTCCCTCTCCCAGCCCATGCTGACTCAGCCACCCTCCCTCTCTGCATCTCCGGAAACAATATCCAGACTCACCTGCACCCTGAGCAGTGGCTTCAGTGTCGGCAGCTATACCATATCCTGGAAGCAGCAGAAGCCAGGGAGCCCTCCCCGGTGTCACCTGTACTACTACTCAGACTCAAGTACACAGTTAGGGATGGGGATCCTCAGCCATTTGTCTGCATCCAAAGAAGCCTCGGCCAATGCAGGGTTTCTGCTCATCTTTGGGCTTCAGCCTGGGCTTAGCTGATAATTCCCTGAGCTTTGAAACCTTAAAGAAGCTGCACTTCTCACTTTCACCTGATTTCAGGGCTTTGTGGAGCTCCTGCTTCCCAGGTCATGGGCAATGCCTCCCCATTGAGGAGAATATAACAGGAGAGATCAATGACATGGACAAACCAATGTCTCAGCTCCAAACTCCACAGAAAGGACTTACTCAGTCTACTGGCCTGGGCAGCGACATCAGAAAAATCCATCTGCAAAAGTCACCACCCCCTTCCAGGAGAGCTGGGTGGTGTCAGAGGACACGGGTTCTGAGCTCAGCAGGGGGTGCTGTTGGACTGGTCCTGAGAGGACAAGGTTCTGGCCCAGGCCATCTAGGAAAATACTCCCCTGGATCTTGCACACTTGGCAACAGTGCCCACACTGAAGTGTTGCTTCCTGAACCTGGGGTCCCCAGGAGCCACATGAGATCTTGGCTCTGACACACACACCCGTGTCTCATATTCCATCCTTTACACCTCATGGAGTCATTGTCCTGGCCTTATGTTCAAGAAGGTGTAGACAGACGATCACACAGCAGGAACATATTTGCATGAATAAACATGGCCTATGAGGCTGGCTGGGCACAGGATAAGAGACACCTGGAGATGGGAGAGTCCCAATTCCAACAAGTAGACCCGAGCAAGCAGAACTCTGGGGCTTCTCCACCATGACCCAGATTTCTCCCCTCTCCGCCCTCCTCACTAATTGAACAGGGAGTTTCATTAGGGGAAAGTGAAGAAGGATGGTGGGGGGCAGATTTGCACAGCTTTTACTCCTGATATCTGGGCACAAGCAGTGGGTAATTCCATTCTTTCTACCACCTTTTCTCCCTAATTCCAGGGTATGGGTCAGACTGTGCTACACATACCACTGCGCACAGGGTGTGTGCGTGTGTGCGCACGTGCGTGTGTGTGTGAGTGTGCGTGTGTGTGAAATGTGTGAGGAAACATCTCCTCTAATAGAATCCAAGCCAGAAGGCATCATGGCAGAGTTCTATCAAACACGGGAGCAGCTATTCCAAAGACTTAGAACAAAAGGCACATAGTCCAATCCAATTTACTGATTCCAGAAAAAACAGGAAACCCAACACAACAGAAACAGTATCAGATTTGAAAGTTATAGGATGATATCACTTATGAACATTAATGCAAAAATGCCCCAATGTATTAGTAGAATCCATGTTACATCAAGAGAGATTCAAGTCCCCGTGAGATGGTTAATGTGGATTTTGCAGGGAGAGCAGATATGAAGAGGTACTGAACCATACGTCAAGTGCCCCCTTCAGGGAGAGAATTTCGGGGCTCCCAGTGGTGGTGCCCTGACATACAAAAGGAGAAAATGATGGAGTCACTGCAGACACTGCCATGGAACTCACTGATACTGTAGCCCGTGCTGGGCAGCATGCATCAGCATGGTCCTTCAGACATAAACAGCACAGCCCAGAGAAAGCTCTTACCTGGGTCAAGCAGCATCACCCAAGAGCCACCAGGGGGCGCTACCCTCTGCTCCTTCCTGCATTGTGAGGGTCTCCTGGGCCATTAATTCCTCTACCATGTGAAATTTACCAATCCTCAATTCAAAGCTGGCTCTGAATTTTCACTCAGACCTCCCCTACAGGAGAGAATCGTTTTGAACCACAGTGCCTTCAGAATACCTGAGACAATATACAGAGATGGTTCAGGCTCCCTCCAGAGCTCAGGAAACCTTGCTGGCAATTACAACATCTCAATTTATTCATGATGAAATGTGTAATAAATGCTTTAGCCTTTAAACTGTCATATTTTGAGAAAATATGTCTTGCTAGTCTATTTTTTCTCATTTATTTCAGTGATATCATTTCCTAGTTACTTATGGAAAATGATGCAATTTGTATTTTTAGATATTTTAATTATCTGTCTAATTATTTATCTTTATCTTAAAGGTTTTCTCCTCATTTCAAAATATGATACATATAAAATTACATATATTTCTCTTCTGTATCAGACACGTGTTTGGTTATTAGGCATAAAATAACTTACCATACGTCATTTGGTCTGATTTGATTCTCACAAACATACATGATGAGAAAGGAGAGAACAACCATGCATATTCTATTAATCACACAACATTCTAGTAATTTAGAAATGGATATCAAATCATGTTTTCATTTCACATGTTTTAAACATCAATTTGGGGGCTTCTCTTTACTAACTGCTTGAGGAATTTTATCTTCCTGAGACTTCTCCTTCCCTCTCAAACCCCCTCCTCTTACCTACTCCTTCTGCTCCACAGGAGACTGTTAAGGGAACAGGGGATTTAAATGCTCCACGCTGTTCACACCAACTTGTTCAGGAACAGGGTTATTGTTTTCCCATCACTATGAACACATGGTTTCCTATTTTGTTGTATATCGTATTGGGAGGAATCCCATAATTTCATGTAGATAATGTGACCTTTCCCCCCAAAATCTGCAGTTACACTGAAGCTACTCCACGTAAGTATGGCTTTTTAGAGCAAAGGAGAGTTGTCATCCCAAGCCTGGCAGTGCAGCCCTAAGAGTCAGCACGCCCCTAAGGGCAGCTCCACCACTGCTACTGGGACACGGTCCAGGATTGTGTCACTGGGAGACCCTTGTCCCTTCACACCCCAGACACGGGCTGTGTGATTTTCCAGTGGACTCACTGCTGGAGGGAGGAGTGACTGCTAAGCTCCTCCAAAGAAGGCAAGAAGGTATTTCCCTGAGGAAGGAAGAAAACCTTCCAGGGATGGGGTTAGATTTGAGATGAACTAGATGGCTGGGACCAGGAGGTAGAGAACATACCCAACTCATGCTTCAGCCCTCGGGCCCTCCAGAGAAGAAACTTAGGACTGAGGTCACCAGGGATGTAGGGGAGGTGATTTGATGAAAGACACCAACCCCCATCACTCAGTGTCTCAGTCACCGTGCAGTCATTGGTCTGTGTGAGGTCCCAGCATCTGTGTCTTTCAAGATCTCCCCCAGGGACATGAGGTTGACACTGGGGCAGGAAGAGAGAGGAAGCTGATTTGCATGAGGACCCTTCTCCTCCTAATAGGTCTGGGAGGCATGAAAAGGCCCCGAGGACACCACACTCCAGCCCAGGATCCTAAGGAGGTTGCATCCTGTGAGTGTCCCCACCATGGCCTGGACGGTGCTGCTTCTCGGGCTCCTCGCTTACAGCTCAGGTCAAGGGAAGGGACTCTAGATCTTGGGGAACATGTAAGAGCAGGGTCTCAGGCTGACCCTTGTCTCTCATAACAACACCTGTTTCTCTCCTGTTGGTTTTAGGAGTTGACTCTCAGACTGTGGTGACCCAGGAGCCATCACTCTCGGTGTCTCCAGGAGGGACAGTCACACTCACCTGTGGCCTGAGCTCTGGGTCAGTCTCTTCCAGTAACTACCCTAGTTGGTTCCAGCAGACCCCAGACCAGGCTCCCCGCACACTTATCTACAACACAAACAGCCGTGCCTCTGGGGTCCCTAATTGCTTCTCTGGATCCATTTCTGGGAACAAAGCTGCCCTCACCATCACTGGGGCCCAGGCTGAGGACGAGGCCGACTATTACTGTGTTCTGGGTACAGGTAGTTACACTTACACAGTGATGTAAAGACACGGGGAAGTGCAACCAAAACCTCCTCAGAGGCTCAGAATGGCTCAGCCCTTCAACGCAGGAGAGACAGTGAGAGGGTGGAGATGGAAACACCACCATGGGGAGGGAGGTCGATGGCCCCGTCCTCCTATCCAGTGGTTCATTGCCACATGCCTCCTCCAGCCTCTGCCAGCATGTGTCCACCCCTCTAGGGTGACTCCTCCAAGACTTTCCTTCCTCTCTCCCTCTCTGCCTGTAATGATGCGGAGGGGGGCTCAGCTCCAAAATATGTCAACCAACAGTGAGATTCTTCTTATTCAAAGAGCATTAACAAGTACGCCCTCATTCATTAATTTGATGATGGAGAACAAGTTAATACTTAACATTCTTCATAAATAAACATAAGCTAGATCCATAGCACACGAGCTGTTCTGCTCCATACGCCAGATACTTATCGTCATTGCACAATGAAGATCAAGAAGGAAAAGAAACATTTGGGAAAGTTCATTTTTCAATGCTGTCCGAGAGACAGTTAATGCTCTCCTGATATCCCTTTCACACACTTTTTAGGTCCTGTGATTTGGGGCATCACTTAACTAACTATGACAGACTTTTACCTTTTTATTAGTATAATTTAACACTTCTCTAAACCTTAATATAAGCAATGCAGTAGATTTTTAATAATTTATTGATTTTTGGAGGTATTTGCTCTCTGAGAAATTGGACAATCAATTTATACCAGTATCTTGGCTCACAGTCAGGTGCATGGATCATGGATGTTCATGGTGACAATGACCAGGCATCAGGCCAGCGCCCCTGACATTATTTCCACCCAGAGCTGAAGTAGGACCAGGGGGCACCAGGGGGCTCTGTGGGTCTTCCCAGGGTCTGCACAGTGGGGCCCTCTGCTGTGTAATCTCCAAAACACCCAGCGCTGGGGCATTGGTGCCTCCTGTGCTGACGGGGACCCTGCAGGTGTGTCCTCTCTGGGCTGGGCAGAGTCTCCTGCTCACAGGTCTGTGTAAGGTCCCAGCAGCTGCCTCCTCCCTGGTCCCTCCCACGGGGCAGACTCTGATCTCACCCATCTTACCCCGACTCTCAAAACTCACCCATCACTGGAGGGGAGCTGAAAGAGACCTTGTCCGTGATTTGGAAAAGCAAACAAACAAACAAAACTGGATTGTTTCTTTCAGATAGCGGCTATGCATCATGGTCATGCTGCTGAATTGCTCTGTGTGTCAGTGTTATTGCCCAGACAGGTGCCATCATGTACCCCCTTCACCAAACTGGAGGGAAAACCAATGGGATGAGGAAGCCAGAGCAGCGAATGCAGATCTGGGCACAGAACAGCAACAAGAATGGTCAGTGCTGTCACCAGCTCCAGGGTCCCCTGAAGGACCACTGGGCTCTCACATCAGCCTCCGTCAGGGGTGGATGGAGGGGAAGCTGAGGGAGACACGAGGGGCTTCCTGCGATCAGATGCACACAGGGCGTTGGACATAGTGGAGAGAGCATTGAAGGAGCCTCTTTGAATGGAGAGATGAGCAGAGTCTGGGCATTTGTGCAGATATTGATGAGGTCCTCACATAACCTGCTGTCTCCCAGAGGAACCCTGTCTGGGGCAAAAACAGATGAAGCCCAGCAGATCCCGCCATCTGTGAGAAACAGACAGTCACTGTCTCCTCCACAATCTATGTCTTCAGTGCCCCAGTGAGCCCAGCCCTGATTTGTGTGCAGGAGGGGAGGTGCGTGGTGAGAGCAGGAAGGACTGGCGGCTTAATAGGGACCAGGAGTTTTACTTTTGAGTGAAATGGAACATTCTGAGACCACATCAGTGAGGTTTCTTTGGAGATTCCCAGTTTCTCAGTGATTAGGAAGAAGTAGAAGCTTAAATCAGATTTCCACTATATTTTATTTGTTGCTTTTGCATAAATTCCTATGCAAATGTTATCTAACCCTTACTGAGGGCCTGCTATGTGCAAAACCTGCCAGCGGATAGTCTGTCTAACCATCAGTCTTCACCACCAGCTTTCTGGTCAGAGTAACTAATATTTCCTCCAACTTACTGAACTGGAAATTTAGGCTAGAGAGATGAAACAAGGTACTCAGGGTTATCCCACCAGTAATGACAAAACTGCCTCTTGACTTAATCCTTAACTGATGCTCAAGTCCCCATTTTAAAAAGAACATAATTGCCTCCCACAAACATATAATGGAAGTATGGCAGTGTAATCAATGATATAGTAAAAATTGCAAATGCTTTATTACATTGAGTGTTTATACTTAATCTTTCCAGCGGCCTCATAATCATGACTTATAGACACCCAGCAATCACAATCTGCAGGTGCTGTGGAAGGTTCTAGTCTGTCTCAGTCAACCATCAGGCCAGACCCAGTCAAGATGCTGCTGACTGAGGAGGCAGGAGAGATCCCCTGTCCCCTCCTGAGGTGGCCTTGGCTGGCCTTCCAACCCTGGTGAGAGAGACAGGCATGGGTTTGAGAAGCCCCCTTGCCTACACTCCCCTCCAAGGAGCCAACCACTGCCTGGGGGCAGCAGAGACGGGAGACAGGGCGGGAATGGCGGTGGGGGCTGCAGGACACCCTGGGGTCAACATTGACCACTGGTGGAGAGGGGCGAGTGGCCACTTCTAGAGGTGACAACAGGCGGCGGTGGAGGGCAGTGCTCGGGGTGGTGGCGCGTCAGCGGCTCTCACTCAACAAGGATCAGCAGCAAGTTCCAGGGGCGCTCGGTGCACGTGGCAGAGTCCCAGTGCCAGCAGTCCACGCGACTGCCAGGGACAGTGCCAGGAGGTGTCTTCTGGCCCCGCCCCAGACCCGGCCCCGCCCCGAGGTCACGTGTGCGCCAGGCCCCGCGCCCGCACTCCTCAGCCCGGACCCCGCCCCTTGCTCCCCCTTATTCTCTGAATCCTGCGGACCAGGATATGGTGACATTGGGAGATCCAGAGCTGTGGGGGCTCAGGGTGAGTCCGTGCTGGGCGGTGGGCAGCAGATGGCGGCGGGGCCCGGGGCGGCTGGGTGAGCTGCTGGTTATGAGCCCGGATCGCGGAGGCGCAGACAACGCGTGGGGGCAGCGCAGGGTCTCAGGGTGGGGGCGCCTTCTGTGGGGAGCCGCATTCCTCACTCACCCTGTCCCCAGCCAGGTCCCTGCTGCCCTCAGCCTTGCTTAGACCCTAGGGTTCAAGGCAAGCGGCTTTCTGGGGAGGGGGCAGGGTTTTGCCCAGATCAGTCTCGCTGGGGTCTGGGGTGAGGGGTGGTCTAGGGCCGGCTCTTTGCGCAGGGTTCCCCAGGATCCTAGAGGATGCTTAATGCCCTAAGTTAATGGAGGAGCCTCTGACCTTTTCCAGACCCAATTAGAACCCTTGGGACGTTTCTAGGGATTCAGATGCCACAGGTGGGGGTTGGGTAAGGCTCTGACTCAGGATGGGTGACGCTGCCACCCCTGCTCCAGCACCACCGTCCCCCTTAGTGGGTAGAGGCCACCATGGTGTGCACTTGGAAAGCCTCGGGGCCCTCAGGTCCTCCAGTCCCCCCACTCACGCTCTGCCAGCCAGAGGAGGGTGCTCCCTGAGCCCTACTTCTCTCTGCACTGCTCTCCCTTCAATTCCCTGGGGAGGAAAAAAAAAAAGCTAACAGATTCTCCCAGGAGGAGAAACCTTTGGTCTAATTAGTGTTTAGGCTTCTCATTGAGAAATTGTTTAGCATATTCTCCTGGGCGAGGTTGATGGAGGGAGGGAAGGCTCCTAGAGTTTAGGCAGGTGGCATTCAGGGGGAGCAGTGAGCAGGGGAGGGGGGCCCACTCCGCCTTTGGTTAAGGCCCCCTCTGCACTGGTGATTGGCTTCCCTTCTCAGACCAGCAAGGTGGGGGATTTAACCGTCTGGCTCAGACCCTCTGCGGGGGAGATAATTGTGCTTCTACTGATGCCCCAGGACCCCCCACCCTATTGCTGGCTTCTCTGAAGCCCTGACCCTGACTGCTGGTCTGTGTCACCCCCTCACCCACCCCAAGCATGCCCTCTGCTGTGAAGGTGCTGGGTCAGGCCAGGCCCTTGGGTGGCTGCATGGCCCTGAAGACCCACTTCTACTCCCATGTGGCATGCAGAGGAGGCTGCCCATCCTGCCTGGGTACCAGACTACTCCTTTCAGTGGCTGAAGATGGACTTCATCACCCGGCTCCCAGTTGGGCTCAAGGTCATTCCCCAGGCGCTGGCCTAAGCTGAAGTGGCCTGACTTCTGCCCCAGATGAGATGCCTGCCCCTGCTACTCACCACATCCCCTCCCCAGGCCCTGACCCGACTCTGGGCTTCAACACCCACCCAGAAGCAGGGTAGAAATTCATAGTATGCCCTCCAGACAAGCAGGGCACCCAGGGTTCCAGGCTCATTGAAACCAAGAAGTCTTGGTTTACAATCTAGAGAATGTAACTCCGTTTGGGCTGTGACACGCCCCTGTAACTGCTCTTGTCACACTTGTCACACACATGCATTGAGCTAGGTCTGGATTCCGTGATGGGGCCAGGGGGATGACTCACTGCAGCCTTAAGAACACTTTCTCAGACTTGCAGACTCACAGTGACTGTGTATAATCGCACAGACTGTACAAAGGCCTTTGTGCTCCCACATGAAGCACCTGAGGCCCTGGTTATGCAGGTAGAAAAGAGGTCCCCTGATCACTGCAGGTCACACCCGTGAATAATAGAGGGGGAGCATTTACCCCGCCTGTGTGCGCTGGTGCGCAAAGTACACGATGGGCACACAGAGCCCTGTGCTCAGACGTCTACACCAGGGACACCGTGGGCATGCTGCATGCCAACTGGATGCTCTTTGCTCTCCCCAGTGGTATGGCCTCTACTCTGCCTTCGTGGGTGTTTTTGTATTTCTTCCTGGTCACCTCCTGGGGTGTGACTCTGGGCCCTACAGCCATCATGTTCCTCCTTGTCTCCTTCTGCACCTTCCGTGAGCCCGCCTGTGCTGTGCTGCTGGCCTTCCTGTCAGGCTGCATTCAGTTAGCCAAGGGGTTCCCACTCTTGGGTAAGCCTCTGGCCTTCCTACCATGGTGGGGGCTGGGGTTCTGCTCTTCCTGGGGTACCGAGGCACCTGCCTCCTAAGGATGCCCCTGCCCTCAGCATTCCCTCCTTAGCATTCCAAGGGCTGTCCCTGTGTGTGTGTTGTGGGGAGGTGTTCTTAGCCATTAGCCTTACCTTATTCTGCTTAGAGGCCAGAACACTTGGAGAAGTGCCCAGGCCCTCAGGCCTTACCTCCCTTTTCTGCTCTCCAAACCAGCCCAGACAGGGCATGTCACACACCAGTCCAAGGCCCCAAATCCCATCCACACCAACTCTCCCAACCTGTGTCCACCTCTGTCCTTTGGGACCAAGCAGAGCTGTGAACAACTTGATATTCCCTCTCGGCTGGCCAGGGTTCCTGCTGGACATGATGTCCTGCCGCATCGTTAAAGGTTTCACCTCTGCTGTTACCATCACCATGGGCTTCAGGCAAATCAAGGTAGGCTTGCTAGTGGGCATGGGCACCTGCAGGGTAGAAGGACCAAGGCCGGGTCCTGATATGTCCGGGCCAGTCCACATCTTGCTGTTCCAGGGCTCGAAGCATGTGGTGCTCTCATGGGTCTCCATCAATACAGTGACCCTTCAGGGGAGATGTTGGGTGAGGGTCAGATTATACAACAGGTAATTTGAGGGGGGCTGACAATGACAGCCCCCTGCTCTTGGCTGGGTTTTCCCGTCAGCGCTTGGTTCCCTCAGAGAATGATTCTGTTCTGCTGCCTCTGTTGCACACTCAGCCAGCAGCCTTCACAGGTCCCAAGCATCCTGCCAAAATTTCAACATGCAAAGGATTACCACAAGCTCACTTAGCTTGATGATTTCATTTTCATGGTTTTTTTTTTTTTCAAATTTCTGTTGACTATGTTTCAAATGTCAAGCTTCTTTATGTTTCTGATTAAATATCTATAAGAAGTACTGGATCAGTGATCGCTGGTTATCGAGGACGTCATTTATTCTCCTGTCACTGGGTTGAAGTTCCTGGGGGGCAGGAGCTGTTTTGCTCCTGACCATGTCCACCCAGCGCTGTGCTTGGTATGAAGTAGGTCAGCGCTCAGGTGAGTGTGCAGAATGGACCTGAGCTGCATTGTACAGATGAAGCCCTGGGGCCCCTGGTGGCAGACATAGGGCCACACCCCTGCCTTGTGACCTGGCATCCACACCTGGGCCTCTCGAAGTCCTGGTTCCCGTGGCAAGGCTCTGCTCCAGGCTGGCCCGTGACGGTCTTCCCTGACGGAGGGCAGTGAGCAGATCAAGGGCAGGAGGAGACTTGTGTGTGAGAATCAGGCGGCTGACACTTCTTCCCTCTTACTCTGTGCTGGGACTGGATCCAACACTGTCCCTGTGCTTAAATCTCACCACACTCCGGGGAGGCGGGTTTCTCATCATCCATTTAGAGAGGAGGAAAGCCTCAGAAAGGTGTGGGTGAGTGTGATTTATATATCATGTGCACACACATGTCACTGGCGGCTTGGCAAATGCTCTTTCATGGGATGGTCTGTCCTGTATTCTGGAAACAACATCCTTCCTTGTTATTCTCAAGAATTTTCCTCAATAGGATCATAATGTGCATGGAGGGTGCCTTCTTTATGCATTCATACTTGGTGACCCTAGGCCCTCAAAGTCGTGAAAATCTTGACTAGGTCATGACAGCCACCTGAGAGCCCCTAGGCTGGGGTGGGATGGGGGTCCTCCTGACCTGCCCAGGACAGATGTGGAAGAGGAGGAGGTTGGAGGTGTCGCCTGGCTCCGTAGCTGGGACTTCTGTGGCAACAGCACCTCAGGCACCTTGGCCCTGGTGAGTGGTGTGGGTGCCCAGGCGAGTGTATTGTGGTCGGTGATGGTCATGTGAACTGAAGGGTTGAGAAAGATCGGTATCAAGAACAGGTACACACCTTTTTGACAAACCTGGAATGTCTTTGTGTTTGTTTTTGCTCATGAAAGGTTCATTAAAGCCTGATGAATGTTAATAGACACATGCCCTGAAATACCACCGCACATGGTATTGAATTTGTCACTATCCTTTGTTACTTTGCCTTTTGGTTGTGCTGATCTGCATTTACATCTATTATCTTGTATAGAGTTTAGGATTAGATTCAGGGTCAACAAATAGCCTTTTAAAAACACTGTTGGATTCTTTTCAGTTTTATCTTGAAGGCATCTGTCACTTCTGGAATCCACTCCAACCACAAGGAGGAAAGTCACTCCAATGCCTGTGAAATGGAATATGCGGAAGTTTTCAAACTGGGGATCTGGGAGATTAATTCTTCATGATGGCAAAATATTAATTTCTTAATATTTTGTTTTTTCATAAAGTGATGCTTTTGAAAGAGACATTGTTAATTGGGCTGTTAACGTTAGATGTCATCTTTGGGGGTGGAGCAATAATAAATGTGGGTCCACTTGCATATTCAGGGTGCACATCCATGTGACCCAAACTCGTACACTTCTTTTCCATTTGATGACTCCCCTGTGTTTCCCTCCGCCTGAGTTACAATGATTCTTTTGTGACATTTTTTTTTTATTGATGTTTTAATGGTTTCTAACATTGTGAAATTTTGGGTTGTACATTTTTGTTTGTCCATCACCACATATATGACTCCCTTCACCCCTTGTGCCCACCTCCCACTGCCCTGGTAACCACAGTCCAGTTTTCTCTGTCCATGTGTTGGTTTATATTCCACATATGAGTGAGATCATGCAGTGTTTGTCTTTCTCTTTCTGGCTTATTTCACTTAACATAATACGCTCCAGGCCCATCCATGTTGTTGCAAATGGGAGGATTTTGTCTTTTTTTATGGCTGAGTAGTTTTCCATTGTATATATATACCACATTTTCTTAATCCAATCGTCAGTCGAGGGACACTTAGGTTGCTTCCACTTCTTGGCTATGGTGAATAGTGCTGCAATGAACATAGGGGTGCGTAAGCCTCTTTGGATTGTTGATTTCAGGTGCGTTGGATAGATTCCCAGTAGTGGGATGGCTGGATCATAGGGCATCTCTATTTTTAATTCTTTGAGGAATCTCGATACCGTTTTCCATAGAGGCTGCACCAATTTGCATTCCCACCAGCTGTGTATGAGGGTTCCTGTTTCTCCACATCCTCTCCAACATTTGTTGTTTTTTGTCTTGGTGATTATAGCCATTCTAACGGGCGTGAGGTGGTATCTTAGTGTTGTTTTGATTTGCATTTCCCTGATGATTAGTGATGTTGAGCATCTTTTCATGTGCCTATTGGCCATCTGTATATCTTCCTTGGAGAAGTGTCTGTTCATTTCCTCTGCCCATTTTTTGATCGGGTTGTTTGTTTTTTTGTTGTTCAATTGTGTGAGTTCTTTATATATTATGGAGATCAACCCCTTGTCAGATGTATGTTTTGCAAATATTCTCTCCCAGCTGGTTGGTTGTTTGTTCATCTTGATTCTGGTTTCATTTGTCTTATAAAAGCTCTTTAGTCTGATAAAGTCCCACTTGTTTATTTTTTCTTTAGTTTCCCTAGTCTGGGTAGGCATGTCATCCGAAAAGATTCCTTTAAAACCAATGTCAAATAGTGTGTTGCCTATATTTTCTTCTATGAGTTTTATAGTTTCAGGTCTCACCTTCAGGTCTTTGATCCATTTTGAGTTAATTTTTGTGAATGGCGATAGCACATGGTCCACTTTCATTCTTTTGGATGTGGCCGTCCAGTTTTCCCAACACCATTTATTGAAGAGACTTTCCTTTCTCCATTGCATGTTCTTAGCACCTTTGTCGAAAATTAGCTGTCCGTATATGTGTGGTTTTATTTCTGGGCTTTCAATTCTGTTCCATTGATCTGTGTGTCTGTTTTTGTACAAGTACCATGCTGTTTTGATTACTATTGCTTTGTAGTATGTTTTGAAGTCAGGGATTGTGATGCCTCCTGCTTTGTTCTTTTTCTTTAGGATTTCTTTAGCTATTCGGGGTCTTTTGTTGCCCCATATAAATTTTAGTATTCTTTTTTCTATTTCTGTGAAGAATGTCATTGGGATTCTGATTGGGATTGCATTGAATCTGTAGATTGCTTTAGGTAATATAGACATTTTAACTATGTTTATTCTTCCAATCCACGTGCATGGGATATCTTTCCATTTCTTTATGTCATCGTGGATTTCCCTCAATAATGTCTTGTAGTTCTCATTGTATAGGTCCTTCACCTCCTTGGTAAGATTTATTCCTAGGTATTTTATTCTTTTTGATGCAATTGTAAATGGTATTATCTTTTTGAGCTCTCTTTCTGTTAGTTCATTATTAGCATATAGAAATGCAACTGATTTTTGTAGATTGATTTTGTACCCTGCAACTTTGCTGTAGTTGTTGATTGTTTCTAACAGTTTTCCAACAGATGCTTTAGGGTTTTCTATATATACAATCATGTCATCTGCAAATAGTGAGAGTTTCACTTCTTCGTTACCTATTTGGATTCCTTTTATTCCTTTTTCTTGCCTAATTGCTCTGGCCAGAACCTCCAGTACTATGTTGAACAGGAGTGGTGAGAGTGGGCAGCCCTGCCTCGTTCCTGTTCTCAGAGGAATGGCTTTCAGTCTTTCCCCGTTGAGTATGATGTTAGCTGTGGGTTTGTCATATATGGCCTTTATTATGTTGAGGTACTTTCCTTCTATTCGCATTTTATTGAGAGTTTTTATCATAAATGGATGTTGTATCTTGTCAAATGCCTTCTCTGCGTCTATTGAGATGATCATGTGGTTTTTATTCTTTGTTTTGTTGATGTGATGTATCACGTTGATTGATTTGCGGATGTTGAACCATCCCTGCGTCTCTGGTATAAATCCCACTTGATCATGGTGTATGATCTTTTTAATATATTGCTGTATTCGGTTTGCCAATATTTTGTTGAGGATTTTTGCATCAATGTTCATCAGCGATATTGGCCTGTAATTTTCTTTCTTTGTATTGTCTTTGTCTGGTTTTGGTATCAGGGTGATGTTGGCCTCATAGAATGATTCAGGAAGTGTTCCATCTTCCTCTATTTTTTGGAATAGTTTGAGAAGGATGGATATTAAATCTTCTTTGAATGTTTGGTAAAATTCACTGGAGAAGCCATCTGGTCCTGGACTTTTATTTTTTGGGAGGTTTTTGATTACTATTTCAATCTCTTTACTTGTTATTGGTCTATTCAGATTCTCCCTTTCTTCTTGGTTCAATTTTGGGAGGTTGTATGAGTCTAAGAATTTATCCATTTCTTCTAGATTGTCCAATTTGTTGGCATATAATTTCTCATAGTATTCTCTTATAATCCTCTGTATTTCCATGGTATCCGTTGTAATTTCTCCTCTTTCATTTCTAATTTTATTTACTTGAGCCTTTTCTCTTTTTTTCTTAGTAAGCCTGGCTAAGGGTTTGTCGATTTTGTTTATCTTCTCGAAGAACCAACTCTTTGTTTCATTAATCCTTTCTACTGTTTTTTGGTCTCAATTTCATTTATTTCTGCTCTGATTTTTATTATTTCTCTCCTTCTGCTGGCTTTGGGCTTTGTTTGTTCTTCTTTTTCTAGTTCTGTTAGGTGTAATTTAAGGTTGCCTATTAGGGCTTTTTCTTGTTTGTTAAGGTGGGCTTGTATCGCTATGAGTTTCCCTCTCAGGACCGCTTTTGCTGCATCCCATATGGTTTGATATGGCATGTTATCATTTTCGTTTGTTTCCAGATAGTTTTTGATTTCTCCTTTAAATTCATCAATGATCCATTGGTTGTTCAGTAGCATGTTGTTTAATCTCCACATTTTTGTCACTTTCCCAGTTTTTTTTTCCTGGTTCATTTCCAGTTTCATAGCCTTATGGTCTGAAAAGATGCTTGTTATGATTTCAATCTTCTTAAATTTATTGAGGCTTGCTTTGTTTCCCAACATATGGTCTATCCTAGAGAATGTTCCATGCGCGCTTGAGAAGAATGTGTAGTCAGCTGTTTTTGGGCGGAGTGCTCTGTATATGTCTACTAGGTCCATCTCGTCCAGTTTTTCATTTAAGTCTACTATTTCTTTATTAACTTTTTGTCTGGATGATCTATCCATTGCTGTAAGTGGGGTGTTAAGATCCCCTACTATTATTGTGTTGTTGTTGATGTCTCCTTTTAGGTTTGTTAATAGTTGTTTTATGTACATTGGTGCTCCTATGTTGGGTGCATATATATTTATAAGTGATATGTCTTCTTGATGGAGTGTCCCTTTTATCATTATATATTTCCCTTCTTTGTCTTTCTTAACCTGTTTTATCTTGAAGTCTACTTTGTCTGATATGAGTATGGCAACACCTGCTTTCTTTTGTTTGCCATTAGCTTGGAGTATTGTCTTCCATCCTTTCACTCTGAGCCTGTGCTTGTCTTTAGTGCTAAGATGTGTTTCCTGAAGGCAGCATATTGTTGGGTCTTGCTTTTTAATCCATCCTGCCACTCTGTATCTTTTGATTGGAGAGTTCAATCCATTTACATTTAGGGTAATTATTGATATATGAGGGCTTAATGTTACTGTTTTGTCACTTATTTTCAGGTTCTTTTGCATTTCCTTTGTTTCTTGTCCCATGTGTTGTGGACTTCCAATTCAGTTTGGTTGTTCTGTCTTATGATTCTTCTAGTTTTCTCTTTGTTTATCATATGTGGTTTTGCTTTGATTATTTGTTTAGTGGTTACCTTGAGGTTTGGGCAAAAAATCTTGTGTATGAGATAGTCCATTATCTGATAGCCTCCTATTTCCTTATACTAAGTCAATTCAGTCACTTTCCTCTTCCCCTTCTAAGTTGCTCTTGTTATACCTTATTCTATCTTGTGTTGTGGCTGTGTGTTTACAGTGATGAGGTTAAATTTATTTTTGGTGAATTTCTTCCTTTGATCTTTGAGTTTAGTATTTAAGTGGTTGCTAACCTATTCTGGTAAAGATCTACTATTTCTCTGATTTTGTCTACCTACTTTTCTCCTTCCTCCAAGCTTTGTGTTCCCTTTCTCTTCTTTTTTTCAGGCCTGAGGGCCTTCTTGAGTATTTCTTGTAGTGGGGGTCTCGTGGCCATGAACTCCCTTAGCTTTTGTTTATCTGGGAGAGTTACTATTTCTCCATCATATTTGAAGGATGCTTTTTTTGCTGGATAGAGTGTTCTTGGCTGAAAGTTTTTGTCATTTAGTATTTTGAATATATCATTCCAGTCTCTTCTAGCCTGAAAAGTTTCTGTTGAGAAATCCGCTGAGAGCCTGATGGGAGTTCCTTTGTACGTTATTTTTTGTTTTTGTCTAGCTGCCCTTAATATTGTTTCTTTGTCGTTGACCCTGGCTAGCCTTACCACTAGGTGTCGTGGTGAAGGCCTTTGTCTGTTAATATATATAGGTGTCCTGTTGGCTTCGCTTACTGGTATTTCCTGGTCCTTCTCCAGATTTGGGAAATTTTCAGCTATTATTTCCTTGAATAGGCTCTCTGTTCCTCTTTCCCTCTCCTCTCCCTCAGGAATACCTATAATTCTTATGTTACATTTTCTAATAGAGTCAGATATTTCTCGGAGTCTTTCTTCATTTCTTTTTAGTCTTAGTTCTCTCTCTTCTTCCATCTGGAGTATATCTGTATTCCTATCCTCTAAAGTACTAATTCTTTCCTCCATATTGTCAGCTCTGTTCTTTAAAGATTCCAGATTCTCCTTTATCTCCTCCATTGTGTTCTTCATCTCCATCAGCACTGATTGGTTTTTCTTTATGATTTCAATCTCTTTTGTGAAGAAACTCCTAATCTCATTGAATTGTTTGTCTGTGTTGTCTCGTATTTCGTTGAGTGTTTTTATGATAGCTATTTTGAAATCTCTGTCATTTAGTTTGTGGATTTCTGTGTCTTCGGGGTTGATTTCTGGGTGCTTGTCATTTTGTTTCTGGTCTGGTGATTTCATATATTTTTGCATTGTGGTTCCTGTGTTGGTTTTGATTTTCCTCATCCTGGAAGTCTCTGGTTGCAATTTCCACCTGCCGCCACTGTCTGGTGGTAAAGGGCTGTGTAGTCTAAGCCCCCTGCGCTCTGCCCCAGTTTTTCTGCTGCGATCTGCAGTTTTGTTTTTTTTTTTTTTTTCCCACTGCGATCCACGGGTCCAGTCCAGTTTGTTCAGGTCTGCCTCGGATCGCTAGGTCTGGTCGAGCTGCAGAGTCCGGGTTGCGGGGAGGGGGGAGCTCTCTCTTTTGCCCTCTGGGTCTCTGACGTGGGAGGCTTCTCGTTTGCCCCTCTTTATCCGCTCTCTGGGGTGCTCAGATGTTGATGGTAGCCCTGTGGCTCCTCTGAGTCCTCTGTGCGGGAGTTTCCCACTGGCTGAGAGAGCCGGAAGAGCTACAGTTTTCCCGCCGAGGGCCGCCCCTCCCCCCTCTCTGGGAGCCGCGCGGACCGGGATCGCTGATCTGATGGGGAGGGAGAGGAGTTCTCCTTACCTCTCCCCACTTCCTCCGGGGGCCCAGCGTGTTCCGCTCTCAGATGTGCGGCAGTGTGGATCCCTCTGCTCTAGGTTTTCACTGTCTGGGATTCCGTTGTTGGTCTGTGGCTGTTGCTTTTGTTGTATCTTGTGGGGGAAGAATTCACGGGAAAGCTCACTCCGCCATGATGCTGACATCACTCTCTTTTGTGACATTTTTAAATATATTTTCTTTAAACTTTTGGTGACTTTTTTTTGTTTGTTTTATTAGAACATGGAAATCCTCATGACTGTTTCAGGATGTCCTAATACTTAGAGTATTAGGTAACAGAATTCCTCTGGGTTTTCATTGACTAAGTTTGGATCCTTTCAAGTGAGTGAACAAAATTCTACTCTCCTTTCTGGGGGTTACTTTCTATGTTGACGATGCACAATACAGTCTTTTAATCATTGTAACGGCTTTAGTGAGATATAGTTCACATGTATTATAAGTCACACTTGAAGGTGTGCAATTCAGGGTTTTTAAGTATATTCAGAGAATTGTGCAATATCACCACAATCAATTTTAGGGGCTTTCCATCATCCCTCCACAAAGAAACACCTTCTTCATTAGGAGACAGTTCCTAAGGCCTAGGCAAACACAAATTCACTTTCTATTTCTGTGGATTGGCCTATTTTGAATATCCCCTATAAATGGAATCATACAATGTGTGACCTTTTGTGTCTGGCTTCTTTCACTCAGCATAATGGTTTCAGGGTCCATCCATGTTGTAGTGTGTATCAGCACTTCATTTCTTTTTGTTTGCTGAAGAATATTCCATTGTATGGCTGTAGCACATTTTATTTATCCATTCCTAAGTTGACAGACATTTGGGTTGTTTCCCCTCTTTAGCTATTATGAATATTGCTGCTATGAGCATTCTTGTACAAGTTTTTGTGTGGACATCTGCTTTCAGTTCTTTTGGGAGTATACCCAGGAGTGGAATTGCTGGGTCATATGGTAACTCTCTGTTTAACTATTTGAATACCTGCAAGATATTTTTCCAAGGTGACTGCACCATTTTACATTCCTGCCCGCAATATGTGAGGGTTCCAGTTTCTCCACATCCTGACCAACACATATCATCTGTCTTTTTGATTATAGCCATCCTGTGGGTATCAAATGATATCTCACTGTGGTTTTGATTTGTATTCCTCTGATGGCTAATGATGTTGGTATCTTTTTGTGTGCTTAATGCCTGTTTGTGCATCTTTGGAGAAATGTCTATTCAGCTCATTGGCCCATTTTTTAATTGAGTTATTTGTCTTTTTATAACTTAGTTGTCTGAGTTCTTTATATATTCTAGATATGTTTCTTATTAGATATATGAGTTGCAAATTTTCTCTATATTGTGGATTATATTTTCGCATTCTTAATGGTGTCATATAAATCGCTAAAGTTTTGCATTTTAGTGATCTGATTTATGCCTAATAGAGTATTACTACTTGGGAAATTATTTAGACATTAAACCATATTCTCATCAATATTTTGGTTATATAAATTAGAAGCCAAATGTGAAAAGGTGAGGGAAAGATTTGAATTCGTTCATTTCAAGAGTTCATATAGATTCAAAAGAACGTATCAGGGAAGATATCATTCTCCTGTTTGAATATTTCTTTATTGTCCTTTTAATGTTCATGAGATCAGTGATCATAGCTCCTCTCTCATGTCTTATATTAGTAATTTGTGTTTCTCTCTTTTTTTCTTAGTTAGCCTGGCTAGAGATTTATCCATTCTTTGATCTTTTCAAAAAGCTAGTTTTAGTTTTGTTGATTTTTCTATTGATTTCCCATTTTCAATGTCATTAATTTCTGCTGTAATTTTTATTATTTTTTCCTTCTGTTTGCTTTATGCTTACTTTTTTCTTCTTTGTCTAGCTTAGATTATTGTTTCAGAGCTTTATTTTTTCTGGTCTATGCATTCAATGCTATATATTTCCCTCTAGGTTCTGCATTCACTGTATTCCACATTTTGATAAGTTGTATATTCATTTTCATTTAGTGGAAAATATCTCAAATTTCTCTTGAGACTTCTCTTTTTGATCCATGTGTTGTTTAATCTCCAAATATTTTGGGATTTTGCAGCTATCTTTCTGTTTTTCTTTTCGACTTTAAATTCCTTTTTGGTGTGAGAACATACTTTACATAATTTCTATTATTTTAAATTGTTGAAGTTGTTTTTTTTCCTTTTTTACCGTGAATGTGGTGTGTCTGGTGAACGTTGCCTGTGAGCTTTTGAAGACTCTGTATTCTGCTTTTGTTGGATGCAGCATTTTATAAATGGTAATTAGATCCGGTTGATGGATGACATGGTTCAGTTCATCCTGACTGATTTTCTGCCTGCTGCATCTATCAATTACTGAAAGAGCAGTCTTTAGTTCTATACTGGTGGATTTGTCTATTTCTATGTCCATCCGCTATGATACTGTATTTGCCTATTTATGCCTGCAGTTTTGTCTGTTTTTCCTCACATATTTTGATATTCTGTCATTAGATGCATGTGTGTTAAGCATTATATGTCTCCTTGTGAATTGACCCCTGTAACATTATGTAATGCTTCTCTTAATCCGTTAGAACAAGAATCCTTCTTCTGAAGTCTGCTTTGTCTAGGATTAATACAGCTCCTCTAGCTTTCTTTGGAGTTTTGTTAGCATGGCTTCTCTTGTTCCGTCCCTTTACTTTTAACCTATCTGTGTCTTTATTTAAAATGTGTGTCTTGTAGACAACATATAATTGGGTCTTATTTTTTTAATTCATTCTGATGGTCTCTGTCTCTTAATGGCTGTGTTTAGATCATTCCTATTTAAAGTGATTATTGATATAGATGGATTAATATCCACCATATTTGTAACTGTTTTCTAACCGTTGCCCTTGTTCCTTTTATGTCTTCCACTTTTTAAATTAGATTTTGCCTTCTCTAGTTTTAATTGAACATTTTATACGATTCTATTTTTTCTCTTCTTTTAGCATATCAATTATACTTCTTTTTTAAAGTTTTGAAGTGGTTTTCCTAGATTTTACAATATAAATTTACAACTAACCTCAGTTCACTGTGAACTACACTATATTTCTTCATAGTTACTGCAGGTGCCTCAGAGCCTTCCCAGTTCCTCCCTCCCATCCCTTATAAAATGGCTCTCATACATTTCCCTTATCCATGAACTATTATCACCAAAGCTATTTTTTGCAATTATTGTTTTGAACAAAATAGATATGCTAGGTCAGATAAGAATAAGAAAAATAAAAACTGAACACGATTTTATTTTACCCTCATTTATTCCTTCTCTACACTCTTCCTTCTTTATTACGCCCAAGTTTCTGACCTCCATCATTTTCTTTCTCTGAAGAACTTCTTTTAACATTTCTTGCAAGGCAGGTCTGATGGAGACAAGTTCAGTTTTTATTTGTCTTAGAAAATCTTTATTTCTCCTTTACTTTTTGTGTGTGTGTGTGAGGAAGATTAGCCCTGAGCTAACATGCATTGCCAATCCTCCTCTTTTTGCTGAGGAAGATTGGCCCTGGGCTAACATCTGTGCCTGTCTTCCTCTACTTTATATGGGACACCGCCACAGCATGGCTTGACAAGCCACGCATTGGTCTGCACCCGGGATCCAAACCGGAGAACCCTGGGCTGCCGAAGCAGAGTGTGGGAACTTAACTGCTATGCCCCTGGGCCAACCCTTTCTCCTTTACTTTTTAAGGAGGTATTGATGGGTATGGAATTCTAGGTTGGTGGGTTTTTTTTCTCTCAACACTTTATATATTTCACACCACCCTCTTCTTGCTTGCATAGTTTCTCAAGAGAAATCTCCTATAGTTTTTACACTAGTTTCTGTACAGTTAATATTTTTCCCCCTTTCCCTTTTTTTCAAGGTTTTCTCTTTGTCTTTGATTTTTGGAGGTTTGAATATGTTGAGAATAGGTGTTGATCTCTTGGTATTTATCCTACTTGGTGTTCTCTGATATTCCTGGAACTGTGGTTTGATGTATGTTAAATAGAAGTTTTCATTCATTATTACATCAAATATTTCTACTTTCTCCCTCTCTCCCTCCCTTTCTCTCTCCATCTCGCTTTCTCTCTTTCTTTGCCTCCCTCCCTCCCTTCCTTCCTTCTTCTCTCACTCTTGTATTCCCTTTACCCAGATGCTACACCTTTTGTAATTGTCTTGAAGTTCCTGGATGTTGTTTGCTATTTTCTTCCGTCTTTTTTCTTTTGCTTTTTAGTTTGAGAAGTTTCTGTTGACATATCTTCAAGTTCACTGATTATTTGCTCATTCATGTCCAGTCTGTTCATGAGCTCATCAAAAGCATTCTCTGTTGTTGTTAGTTTGTTTTTGATTTCTACCATTTTCTTTTGATTCTTTTGTAGACTTTTCATGTCTTTGCTTGCACCGTCCATCAGTTCTTGCATGTTGTCCACTTTTTCCATTGGAGCCCTTAGTGTATTAATTATACCTATTTGAAATTCTCAGTCTAATAATTCCTAAGTCCTTGTCATATCCAGTCTAGTTCTGTTGCTTCCTCTGTCTCTTCAAACTGTGTGGGTTTTTTGCCCTTTAATATACCTTGTAATATTTGGTTGAAAGCTGGATGTGATCTACTGAGTATAAACAATGGGTATAAATAGGCCTTTAATGTGAGTGTTTGATGTTCTAGGAGTTAAGCAATGTTAACAGTTTGCTGCTCACCGCAGTTGTCAGAACCTCTGATTTCCTCTGGGGTAGCATGTCTTTTGCAGGTTTTTTGTTGTTTATTTTGTCTCCACTGTTTGCTTTGTGTTTCCTTTGATACTTCTTCTTCAGTAAAGTCTGAGACTTGGAGCTCTTTTTATTGAAATCCCATTTTGATCAAGGAGCCCTATCAATGCAGTGAGAAGGTGTAGGGGAAGGAGGAGTGTTGTGTAGTTCTATGATTAGATCTCAGTCTTTTAGTGAACCTGTGTCCCTGGGATTTGACCTTCATAAGTGCTTCTCAGATTTGTTTTTCCATTAGATGAGAGAATGCTTTTGGGTGTTGGAGTTGGGCATTTCCCTTTCTCCTTATGGGAAGCTGGAGGGACTAGATTTGGGTATTTCCTTTCCCCTTGCACCTATGTTCTGGTAGAAGTCAAGGGTCAAGGTTGTTGCTATGGTAAAACAGTTTACCTTTTCTTTTTTTTGGTGAGGAAGATTCACCCTGAGCTAATATCTGTTGCCAGTCTTCCTCTTTTTTTTTTTTTTTTTAATGTGAGCCACTACCACAGAATGGCCACTGACAGTTGAGCAGTGTGGGTCTGCACTGGGGAACTGAACCCAGTCCACTGAAGCAGAGTATGCTGAACTTAACCACTGTGCCACCAGGGCTAGACCAAAACAGTTTACCTTGAGGGAAAGCTTTCTTAAGGAGAACAGACTTCTCTGGGTGTGTTTCGAAATAGTTACCTTTCTTGTCTCTGCGATGGAATCATGAAGGAGTTTTCTTTGCTCTCCACCCTGAGAATGTGGAGGGGCCATTGGAGGTAAAACTCACGAAAATGTGGAGGCCCCCTTAGACTGGGCCCTCTGGAGTTTTAACTCTCAGGCTTGTCCACACTGAGCCTCCAGAAGTTCATAAATTACATTTTAAGTTTTGCTGTCCAGACCTTGGACCTTGGCTCCAGCAGAGGCCTCTGCTCCATTCAGCTGTGATTCTCTGTATTCACCTGTCTCTTCAATTTTCATGGTGATAGTTTGCCCTGTGACCTCAATTCCCTGAAGGATTTAAGAAAAATTATTGATTTTCAGTTTGTTCAGCTTTTGTCTTGTTTTGATGACAAGAGTGATGATTTCTAAGCTCCACACATATTGGACCACAAACTGGAAGTCTTTCAATATTTTATAATTAAAATGGACTAATTTTAGCTTATTTCCTCTTCAAATAGTTCCTTTTCATCCTATTTTTGCAAATGGGTAGAGATATCGTCAGGGAGTCCTTCTGCTTTTTTATTTATTTATTTATTTTTTTGTGAGGGAGATCAGCCTTGAGCTAACATCCGTGCTAATCCTCCTCTTTTTGCTGAGGAAGACCGGCTCTGAGCTAACATCCATTGCCAATCCTCCTCCTTTTTTTTCTGCCCCAAAGCCCCAGTAGATAGCTGTTATGTCATAGTTGCACATCCTTCTAGTTGCTGTATGTGGGACGCGGCCTCAGCATGGCCGGAGAAGCGGTGCGTTGGTGCGTGCCCGGGATCCAAACCCGGGCCGCCAGTAGCGGAGCACACGCACTTAACCGCCAAGCCACCGGGCCGGCCCTCCTTCTGCTTTTTTAAAGCAAGATGTCACAAATTGCTCAGGGATATGTCCCATACTAGAGTTAAAGCTTTCCTTGTTTGCTCAGGCCCAGAAGCTTTGATGTCAGGGCCATAGTCTCCAGGTGAGACATGTATGTAGGTGATTTGCCTAGGACTCTAAAAACAAAAAAGTCCAAAAATAGATTGCTTCATTGGAAAAGACTAAATGTTTAGAGTGTAGACTCCTGGTGTCCACTAGGAATGATCCAGCCACTCCAGGTCAGAGGTGGGGAGGAGCACATTCCAACAGGAAAGGATGAGTCTCCCTGTTGATCTCTCCCCTGGGCCCATTTTATCCTGGGCTGCATCATTTCAACTCAAAACACATCTTTAGTGTTCTGGTGTCAGTCCTTGTAGCCATCAAGTTGTGCTCCTCTGCATACCCATTAGCTGGGCCTTAGGAACCTTTAAACAGCTAGTCTGGCCTCCCATGTCAACACTCAAACAAGTTGGTGCTTTTCCACACTTGATGTCCAGAGACACACAGGAGAATTATTCAAAGGAATGAGAACAAGGCTTTATTATAAGTTATGGAGAAGACACAAGGGTTCTGGGAAGAAAGGGGACGGGGGAATGGTCAACTGTAGGTAACAGGGGGCATCCCCCTTGCTTCAGAGCTGGAGGGAAACCGACCGAGCACCTCTGTCTACTGTGATGGACAACAGCCTCAAACCACTCACTTTTGGGGAAAACTGCAGGGCAGGGAGTGGGAATGGAATGCTGTATCTCTGGTACCCAGTTTTCTCCAGGATCACAGAGGTTGAATGTAGACATGTATCTCACATCTAAACAGGTACACATGGTCCAGCTTGGGAGGAAGATGGTTACTGGCTACCTTTCAAGGAAGCAGTTTGCTCAGGCCAGCATTCACCTCTTAGACCCCAAGGGAGTGTATTCTGACGTTGGTTGATGGCCTAGAGGTTTTCTGTCCATCGAAGCCGGGGACAGGTGCTGACGGGGCCCTGAAGGCAAGACTGCTCCTCATTGTGTCCACCAAAGTGGCAGGGCTGCTAGAAGTGGAGGTGGGATGGACAGGCCCCTAAAGGCAGCTCTGCTGGCGGTGGTGCTAGGTCCTCAGCTGTAAGTAAGGGGACTCTGCCTTGGCGTGTCCCCAGGGATGTGACTTAAGGTAGGGGCAGTAGTGCCTGCAAACCCAGGGTTCTTCTTAGTGCTCTGTCCTGTGGTCTCCATGAGGGTGTTCTGGGGAGGAGGGCCCAGGTGTTCAGGCCCAAGCTTCCCCCATAGTGGTGTGTGGTTCTTGGGGCCCCACTTGTCTGTGCTGTGATGTTGAGTACTCCAAAGGAACAGCTCAGATCTGAGGCAGCCTCTCTGCCCCCCAAAGCCCATGGGTGCTGCCAAAACCCCCAATCTGAAGGGGCATGGACTTGTGCTGCCAAATGTTGAGCAGTGCTGCCAAATGTGGGGCCCAGCATTGGTCACAGTGATACCGAACCAAGTGGGCTCACCTCCTGGTGAGTTAAATAAGACTCTACACCAGTGGAAGTTGTCTCACAAAGTAAAGTGTATTTGCAGCAAATAGGAGGCCATAAGGAATCATTTCCAAAGTCATGGCATCCCTGACCAAAGGAAAGCAGGAACTTTCATTTGGTTAGGGGTTAAATATTCAAAAGGGAGAGGCGGGTATTAGGTAGCACAGGCTCAGTTGGAGAACATGCTTCCATGTAATGAGGTTTAAGCTCCTCCGGAGAGATCTTTGCATTAAAGATAAGGCAAAGGTCATGGACATAGTTCTTGTGGTGAGGCTTGATCAGTTTCAGGATGGCTGCTGGTTACATCTCCTTAACACACAAAAGGAAAAGAAACAACCTGGAAAAACAGTTAATTGTTTCCAAACCCACCTTTGAGTTTCTCAAGGCATGTAGTCGATGACAACAGCACTGGGCATGTAGGTGGCTGTTATGAGAGGTTCGGGGATTCGATCGGAGACGTAAAAGACACTTTCCACTCCAAACAAATGGACTGAAGGTATATTTTATTATATAGAGGATAGTAAAGGCGAGAGTCTGTAAACAGATCCAAATAGGTCAAATATTAAGAGGGAAAAAACATCAGCCCGACTGGAAAGGGAAAATACCCACATCGGCTGAAGAGAAATGACACAAATCAACCAGAAAGAGAAACACCAGGTTAACCGAAAAGAGAACACATCAAATCAATTACTTCATATCAAATCACTTACTTCACATCAAATCAGTTACTCACAACATCCACGCCCCACTGCCGGGAGAGCTCTGTCAATCGACGCGGCTGGGCAAGGATCACACGTCCTGGGCAAGGTGTCCCTTCCACAGGTGGAACTCTCTCTAGGTGGAACTCTCCCTAGGGCTCAGTTTCCAGCAGTTTTTATACCATACGTAATTTTCAGAGTAAGCAATTACAGAGTTTGCAGAGCAAGCATTTAGTGTTCCCGTGCACAAATGGTTATCAGTGGCGTACGTGCACTGAGCCCCCTGGCTAACGCCCCAACCCGGTAGTTGTGTACGTGTATTGTTCTCTTTGGTTATCGTCTCAGCCCGGCACAGATGGCCAGTCCATTCCGGGCCACGACGCTCCAAGAGCCTTGAAATGTTACAACTTGCAACTCTCTCCGTGGGAGAAAGGCCGGTTCCCGGGAAAAGGCCAGTTCCCACCACGCAGAAAGCAGCTTTCATATTTCTTTTTGTGTTGGTGGCTGTAGGTCAATGGAGCGGCCAAACATGGCTGTACTCATGTCAAGACAGTGGCAGCTACAAAGCCAGAGCAGTGGCTGTGCCAGAGGGAAGTACAGCTTGGGTGGTAAAGACTGGCCAGGTGCTGATGTGCGTGCCCAAGGTGGAAGGTGTGGATAATGAACTCTCAAAAGCTGCCTCTGTGGTACTTCCCAAGGCTGGCTGGCCTGGAGCAAAGGTTGGGGTCCAGGCTGGGGCTGGAGCTGCCAGTTTTCCATCCAGGAGAGAGCTGCAAAGGTGGTGGCTCCATGCTGCTGCTCATTAGGGGCCCCAATATCGTCTGGGCATTGGCTCCAGGGTTAACAGAAAGTTTGAGTGGGGCCGCACAGCCTCTGTACAGGCAGGCTGGTGATGACTGTGACTGAGGCCATGATGTCACTGAAGGGCATCTGGAGGGTCTGGGTGGATGGGAAGAAGCTCCCACTGGAGCTGGGGGAAACTCCAAGAGGAGAGGCTGGGAAGGTGGAGTGGCGTCCATGGGGGTGCCCTCAGTGTCAGAAGCTGGCTGTGGAGCCAGGCTTGCAGATGTGCTGGTTGAGGGGTTGGAACTGACAGCAGAAGTGATGGGCAGGCCAGCAGAGGGAGGGGCGCTAGGATCAGTGATGGGAAGGGGGCTCTGTAAGGTGGAGACAGGATAGTCTATACACATGGGTGTGGGGGATTCCCTTCTGGAGGTGCTGGGAGCTGCAGGGAAGGCAGAACTGGCACCTGGTGCAGCTGTGACTGAGGCTTTGGGTTGGAAATGGCCTCCTTTCAGAGGGGGCCTCCCGATGGGCTTCAACATGAAGGGCGGAGGGGCCACTGCAGCATCTACAGGGTTGGGCAGTTGGAAGTTAGGCTTCTGATTGCAGACTCCATGCCCGATGCAAGGGAGGGAGCAGGGGCAGAGGGGTTTCTGGGGCTAGCAGACAGGTCAGCCCTGCCTTATAGTGGGGTGGAAGCAGGAGTCAGCAAGGTGAACAGGGCTGAGGGCAGTGAGGGTGAAGAGGTGCCTGGAAGGGCCTCTGATGGGGAGGAGAGGACCTGGTGAACTGCGCTTCCTCTGAAACAAAGGATGCACAGAGATGCCACTCCAGCATGTTCCAGGATGGCCACTTGTCCCACGGAGTCCTTGATCTTCCTGCATTTCTCTAGCTCTGTATTCCTGCTGGGGGCTGGAAGGGCAGCTGGTGGAGGAGCAGTGCTGCAGGGGGACAGAACAGGAAGGCTGTGTGGCGCCACAGTCCAAGACGGCCTGTCCCAACCTGCAGTGCTCTATTGATATGCTGGAGCCCTGCCTCCTTCTCTGAGTCTAGGTCTTCAGCCGTGACTCAAAAACCCAACTCAGGAGGTAGTGGCAGCCTCGGAGGGTACCCTCATTTGTGTGTCATCCAAGGAATCTTGCGTTTTGGGGGCCTGGAACTGTCAGACGTGGCGAGCCATTCTCTGCCTTTGTTTCTGGCCTGTCGTTGACTCTGCATCCTTTCTGTGCTGTATCTTCCTCTGGGAAAGCACTTAAGCTGCAGAGGGAGACCGAGGACTCTCCTCGCTCACTTTTTTGAGGACTTCTGGGGCAGCCGGGTGTGGGATGTGGCTCGACCCCTCCTCCTCTGCACTGGCATGAAACATCAGGTAGAGCTGTATGACCTTGTGATGGCATTTCGTTTGGGGCAGGAGCTCATACACGAGGTCTGGGGTTTCTGGTTGAATCTGTGTTCTGAGCTCATGGTGTGGAGGTTTCTCTGCAGAAGCCCAGGCCTGGGCATGAAGGAAGAAAGTCCTCCCTGGACCCGCAGGGGCTCAAATGTGGAAAGTGCACCCCTATCATCAGAGCCTCTTCCCTGATCATTCTGTCTCTCTATGACTGCAGGGTCTTCCTCCTGCTTGGCCATCCCTTTCCTGCTCTCTCCCAGGGCCCTCCTCACAGGCTTCTTTGTGCAGGTGTCTTGGACACACCTGGATGTTGTGGGTGGCGTCGGGGTCTCTCCATGCTCCTGGACCACGAAGAGAGTGACTTTGCCCACTGCAGGCAGTGAGCTGCAGCGCATCTTGGAGGTGTGAGCAGACAGCACAGCCTTCCTCTGATGGCTGAGTCTGCAGATGGAGGTAAGGACCCCGAGAAAGGAGCACAGGGTCTGCAAGATCATAGCATATTGGCTTGGAGTTGCTGTGACAAAGCACAGCTGCAAAGTCACTGGATACGTGTAGGATGGCCCGGGAGTTGACACAGAGTTGTGGACAGCTGGGTGACCCTGGCCTGCCAAGGGAAGTTGGTGGTTGGGGTGAGTGGGTGGGAGGCTGCCAAGCCCTCCTGGCAGTTGCTGGCCCCCTGGTCCCCTGGGCAGAGGTGAAGGGCAGAGCTTGCCCAAGGAACCATCCCTAAAACACCTGGGGGACGTCAGTCCCTTGATAGAGAGCTGGGTGTAGGGCTTTCTCTTTCAGCTGCCAACTGCGCCAAAGGTGAAGTGCACACTGTTTAGCCTGTTGTTAGGATGCAGCTTTGGAAAGTGTTAGGGAAGAATGGATGTGCACAAAGATTCTGGAGGGAAGAGCATGTGTGCAGAGGATGTGCAAGGACCCGGGGCAGGACATACTTAACAAATGACCCAACAAACCCATTCCTAGGCAGTTAACCAAGAGAAATCAAACTTACATTCTCACAAAAACCTGGGTGTGAATATTGTCACTGCCTTATTGAGATTTCCTAATACAGGTCTATTGAGGTGTTCCAATTTTTCTTGAGTGAGTTTGTAATGATTTTTAGTTGTCCTGGGATAACACTGTGTATGAATTTTTTAACAGTTAAATAAAATGTAGAAGCCTTACAGCCATATAGAGTCTTTACCTTCCACTCTGTTATAGCTGTCATGTGTGTCACCTTTATATGACGTGAACGCCACCCTCTGAGACTTTGGTGTCCTTTTTTCATTCAAAGTGATACGTATATTAAATAATTTAAGAGGAGAAAAGTAGGCCACCACATTCATCCAGAGATGACCGTTTCCGTCGCTCTGTTCCTGAAGTTCCCAGCTGCTCTCTCATGTCATTTCACCTCAGCCTGAAGAAGTTCCTCGCACATAGTATTTTATGGCAAGTTGTCTGGTGATGAATTCTCCTAGTTTTCTCTCATCTCCATCAGCCTTAGTTTTAATTTTGGTTTTGTTTGGCTTTCGATCCTTAAGGAAATCTTTGCTCCATGTCGTGTCCTGGGTTGATCTTTTATTTCAGTACTTTAAAGATGTGATTCCACCTCTTCTGGGTTTATGTTTTCTGAGGAGTAATCACAGTCCTTCACATTGATATTGTCTTACATATAACATGTCATTTTCCCTGACTGCTTTCAAGATTTTCCTTCATCCTTGCTTTCTTATGAGATTGATTCTGTGTCAGGGTGAGGCTTTCTGAGCTTAGACCTCTGTGTCGTAAACTTGTGACATTTTCCGCCATTCTTGTCTTCATGTACTCTCTGCTGCACGGCCCATGCTCGTCCTCAGTTCCTCCTGAGCTCACAAGTTAGAACTGCTGATGTTGTTACACACGTCCCTGAGGGCCTCTGAACTTCTGTTCAATCTTTTCTCTTTGTTATTCAAATTTGCCATTTCTATTCATCTACAAGTTTTCTGACTCTTTCCTCTGTTTTCTCCATTCTGTTTTTGAGTCCATCCAGTGAATTTTTGATTTTGGATATTGTATGGTAAGTTCTAAAATTTCCATTTGCTTCCTTTTCATAGTTTTGTTTCTCCGCTGTGAACGTGTTTCTTTCCATTAGTTTCAAGAGTTTTTACCTTTCCCTCACTGAGCATGGTTATAATGGAGGCTTTGTCTGATCATTCCTTCATGTGGATTATTTCAGGGCTGGATCTGTGGATTGTCTTTTCCTTTGAGAATTGGTCAGATTTTTCCTAATTCTTTGTATGTTTTGTTGAGTGATTTGGGGATGGTATCCTGAACAGTTTGCACATTGTGTTGTGAGACTCTGTTTCCTATTGAAATCCTCTGGAGAAGGTTCATTGTTCTTTTTCTGTTGGTTGATGAAGCATCGATACAGTGAAGGTCGAGCTGCACGTTGTTCTTGCCTTCTTTTGACAGTTGTCCCGTCTCAGTGCAGTGTCCATGGCATCGCTGTGCTGTCTGTGTCCACACAGTGCACGTCCCACTCAGGGGTTAATCTGGGAGTTTATGGTAGTTCAGTTCCCCAGGCCTTTGCTCTGCCTGTTTGGATCTGTTCTGTGCATGTGGCTCAGGGTGAGCCCAGGACGTGTATTGGTCCATCCACAGCCTTAAATAGTCCCCTTCTCTAGTTCTCTCGTCCTCAGGATTCTCCCCACATTCTTGGGCTTCAAGGGCTCCTCGGACATGTTCCTCAAAGTATTTTATCCCCATGATGTCATGTAGTTCCACATGACTCAGTCAACCTTTTGGGTGAAAGAGGAAGAGAAAAGAAAGAAAAGAAGGGGGATTTCCCCCATCCTCCTCAGACCCCAGGAGTCTCTTGACCTGCTCCCTTGTCCAGAGACACAGGGGATTTCTCAGCTTTTGGTGCCTCTGCCATTGCTGAGGCTGCAGGGGAGACTCTGCAACTGGGGAGAGAAAAACAGAACAATGAGGGTGACTCCTCACTCCTGGACATGCAAGGCGCCCCCTTTCCCACTAGTCCAGTTAGAAATAAGGGGTTGATATCAGAGTTTTCACTGTCAGTGGCTGCTGGACTTCTCTTGACCTGGGTGAGCTGGGAGACAGAGGAGGGAAAACCAACAATCATCACCCCATTACAGATTGTCCTTCAAGTGTGGGATTCCAGTCCCCATCTGCCTGGTATTGTTTACTTCTCAGAGTTGTCAAGGACATGCTCTTTGTCCTCCCTGCGGAGTTTCAGTTGTCATCTGTGAGAGGCAGGTTGTATGAGGCTTATGCCATTTACGCCCAACCTGAAGTCTGCTGTCACTTTTAAAATAAATGTATTTGTGTTGTCACATATGGCATGACATACTCCCCTTCTCAGACTGAATAATATTCCATGGTATGTTTATACCACATTTTCTTTATCTATTCATCTGTCAATGGACATTACGTTGTTTCCATATCTTGGCTATTGTGAATGATGCTGCACTCAGCACAGGAATGCAGATATCTCTTTGAGATTCTGATTTTTTAAAATTATTTTACTGAGGTCATATTGCTTATACCATTGTGTAAATTTCAAGTGTACATTATTATATACCAGTTTCTGTATAGACTGCATCCTGTGAACCACCAATAGTCTAGTTTATCTGTCACCATATGTATGTGTCCCTTTACCCCTTTCACCCTCCCCTCTTCCCCCTTCCCCTCTGATAACCAGTAATCTGTTCTTCTTTTCCATGTGTTTATTTGTCTTCCACATATGAGTGAAATCATACTGTGTTTGTCTTTCTCTGTTTGGCTTATTTCACTTAGCATAATACCCTGAAAGTCCATCCATGTTGTCTCATATTGCATGGTTTTGTCTTTTTTATGGCTGAGTAGTATTCCATTGTATATATTTACCACATCTTCTACATCCATTTGTCAGTTGATGGGCACTTAGTTGCTTCCACATCTTTGCTATTGTGAATAATGCGTCAATGAACATAAGGATGCATAAATCTGTTTGAATTGTTGATTTCATGTTCTTTCGATAAATACTCAGTAGTGAGATAGCTGGGTTGCATAGTATTTCTATTTTTAATTTTTTGAGAAATCTCCATACTGTTTTCCATAGTGGCTGTAACAGTTTGCATTCCCGCCAGCAGTGTATGAGGGCTCCCTTCTCTCCACATCCTCTCCAATATTTGTTATGTCTTGCCTTGTTAATTATAGCCATTCTGATGGGTTTAAGGTGATATATCATCATAGTTTTTATTTTTATTTCCCTAATAATTAGTGATGGTGAACATCTTTTCATGGGTCTGTTGGCCATCTGTATATCTTGTTTGGAAAAATGTCTGTTCATATCCTCTGCCCATTTTTTGATCGGGTTGTTTTTTCTTGTTGAGTTGTATGAGTTGTTTATATATTTTGGAAATTAACCTCACGTCAGATATATGATTTGCAAATATTTTCTCCCAGATGAGGGGTTGTCTTTTCACTTTGTCTATGGTTTCCTTTGCGTTACAGAAGCTTTTTAGTCTGATTTAGTCCCATTTGTTTATTTTTTCTTTGGTTTCCCTTGCCTAGGGAGACCTGGTATTTGAAAAGATGTTTCTAAGGCCGATGTCAAAGAGTGTGCTGCCTATATTTTCTTCTAGGAGTTTTATGGTTTCATGTGTTACCTTCAAGTCCTTAATCGATTTAGAGTTAATTTTTGTGTATGTTGAAAGATAATGGTCTACTTTCATTCTTTTGCATGTGACTGTTCAGTTTTCCCAAGGCCATTTATTGAAAAGACTTTCCTGGGCAGGCTGGGCCATCCCCGTGGTGTAGCAGTTAAGTGCACGTGCTCTGCTGCTGCTGACCCAGGTTCAGATCCCGGGCACGCACGGAGGCACCGCTTATTGGGCCATGCTGTGGTGGCATCCCACATAAAGTGGAGGAAGACGGGCACGGATGTTAGCTCAGGGCCAGTCTTCCTCAGCAAAAAGAGGAGGATTGGCATGGATGTTAGCTCAGGGCTGATCTTCCTCACACACACACAAAAAAGACTTTCCTTTCTCCATTGTATGTTCTTGGCTCCTTTGTCAAATTAGCTGTCCATAGACGTGTGGTTTTATTTCTGGGCTTTCAATTCTGTTCCATTGTCTATGTGTGTGTGTTTTCTTCCAGTACCATGCTATTTGGATTACTATATCTTTGTGGTATATTTTGAAGTGAGTGATTGTGACACCTCCAGCTTTGTTCTTTTTTCTCAGGATTGTTTTGGCTATTCGGGATCTTTTGTTGTTTCATATAAATTTTAGCAGTCTTTGTTCTGTTTCCGTGAAGAGTGTCATTGGGATTCTGATTGGGATTGCATTGAATCTGTAGGTTGTTTTAGGTGGTATGGACATTTGAACTATGTTTATTCTTCCAATCCATGAGCATGGAATATCTTTCCATTTCTTTATGTCTTCTTCAATTTTCTTCAATGTTTCAGAATAGTTTGAGAAGGATAGGTATTAAATCTTCTTTGAATGTTTGGTGGAATTCTGCAGAGAAGCCATCTGGTCCTGGACTTTTGTGTTTGGGGAGGTTTTTGATTACTCTTTCAATCTCTTTGCTTATAATTGGTCTATTCAGATGCTTTATTTCTTCTTGATTCAGTTTCAGGAGGTGGTATGATTTTGAGAATTTATCCATTTCTTCTAGGTTATCCAATTTGTTGTATATAGCTTTCCATAGCATTCTCTTATAATCCTTTGTATTTCTCTATCTGTTGTAATTTCTCCTCTTTCATTTTAAATTTTATTTATTTGAGGCTTCTCTCTTTTTTTCATGGTGAGTCTGGCAACGTGTTTGTCAATTTTGTCTGTCTTCTCAAAGAATCAGCTCGTAGTTTCGTTGATCATTTCTGTTTTTTGTTTTTTGGTTTTTTAGTTGAATTCATTTATTTCTGCTCTGATTTTTATTATTTTCCTCCTTCTACTGACTTTGGGCTTTGTTTGTTCTTCTTTTTTCTTTTTTTAGGTGTAGTTCAAGATTACTTATCTGAGATTTTTTCCTGTTTGTTGAGGTATGCCTGAGTTGCTATAAATTTCCCTCTTAGTCCCACTTTTGCTGCATCCCCTAAGAGTTGGTATGCTGTGTTTTCATTTTCATTTGTCTCCAGGTAATTTTTGATCTCTCCTTTGATTTCCTCATTGATCTAGAGGTTGTTCAGTAGCATGTTGTTTAGTCTCCACATATTTTTGATTTTCCCAGTTTTTTTCTTGTAAAGTCAATTTCTAGTTTCATAGCGTTGTGGTTGGAAAAGATGCCTGATATGAGTTCAGTCTTCTTAAATTTATTGAGAGTTGTCTTGTTTCCCAGCATATGGTCTATCTTTGAGAATGTTCCATGTGCGTTTGAGAAGAATGTGTATTCTGCTGGTTTTCGATGAAATGTTCTATATATATATGTATTAAGTCCATCTGGTCTAATGTTCTATTTATCACCACCATTTCCTTGTTGACATTCTGTCTGGATGATCTATTCACTGACATAAGTGGAGTGTTGAGGTCCCTTACTATTATTGTGTTGCTGTTAATTTCTCCCTTCAGGTCTTTTAATAGTGCTTTATATACTTTGGTGCTCCTGTGTGAGGTACATATATATTAAGAAGTGTTATATCTTCTGGATGAAATGTCCCTTTTATCATTATATAATGCCCATCTTTCTCTCTCATTATCTTTTTTATCTTGAAATCTTTGTCTGATATAAGTATGGCTACACTCACTTTCCTTTGCTTGCCATTTGCTTGGAGTATCATCTTCCACCCCTTCACTCTGAGCCTATGTTTGTCTTTAGAGCTGAGATGTGTTTCCTGGAGCCAGCATGTTGTTTGTCTTGTTTTCTAATCCATCTCGTCCCTCTATGTCTTTTTGATTGGTGAATTCAGTCCATTTACATTTAGTGTGGTTATTGATATATGAAGGCTTAATACTGCCACTTAGCTCCTGTTTTCTGATTGTTCCTCATTTTGTTTATTTCTTTTCGCTTGTATTTCTTTTTTTTTTTTTTATCTGGACACACACAATGATGTTTAATTTTGAACAGAATGGTACAGAGTATTGAATTCTACTCTGGTCCACATTTATAGTGCAAATCTGAATTCTAATCATACCAAAAAATATCGTGTGTCTATACTGTTGTTAAAGTATTTAAACAAGGAGGCCGTTACACTGAGGTGGCTCTAACCCCTCAGTAGCCTACAGAAGCGAACCAAAACCTAAGCCAGAGTCAACGCTCTTGAATCTAAGAAAATGAAACTTAAAAACAAGCAATCGCAAACATCCAACTAGGCTTTCCCAAACGAGGCAACTGCTTAAGCTACAGCCAATCAAATCTTTGCTTTGCTTTGGTTCAGCATCTTCTCTATAAAAACCTTGCCCCTAGCTCCCATCAGTGGAGCCCTCCTAACCACCTTTGGTTTAGCATTGCCTGATGTGAATTAATGTATTCTCAAATAAACTCTTGAAAATTTTAATGTGCCTCAGTTTACCTTTTTTTCTCTTTGGTGAGGAAGATTGGCCCTGAGCTAACTAACATCTGTTGCCAATCTTCCTCTTCCCTTGTTTTTCTAACTGCCGTTTCAGTTTGGTGCTTTTCTGTGATGGTTTTCTCAGTTTTCTCTTTATTAATGATTTGTCACTCTGCTCTGATGTTTTGTTTAGTGGTTACCACGAGGTTTGTATAAAAGAGCTCATAGATGTGCTAGTCCATTTTCTGATAACCTCTTATCACCATTAGCCTAAGCCGGTTCTATCTGTTTCCTCCTCCCCTTCTATGTTTTTGTTGTCACAAATTATTCTTTTTTGTGTTGTAAGTTTGTGACTAAATTGAAGTGTTTATGGTTAATTTTGATGCTTTCTTTGCCTTTATCTTTCATGTTTTAATTAAGTGTTTGCTAATGTGTTCTGGTAGAGAGTTGCAATTTTCTGATTTTGTCTGTCTGTTTATCTCCTTGCTCAAGGCTTTGTAAACCTTTGCCTTTTTGTTTCAGGTAGGATGGCTCCCTTCATAATTTATTATAAGACAAGTCTAGTCTTCATGAGCTCCTTTAGGTTTTATTTGTCTGGGAAAGCTTTTATTTTTCCATCGTATCTGAAGGATAATTTTGCTGGATAGAGTATTCTTGGCTGATAGTTTTTGTCTTTCAGTATTTTGAATATATCACTCCATTGTCTCCTAGCCTGTAAGGTTTCTGCTGAGAAATCTGCTGAAAGCCTAATGGGAGTTCCTTTGTATGTTATTTTCTTCTCTCTTGCTGCCCTTTTATTCTTTCTTTGCCATTGATTTGTGACATTTTTAATGTTATATCCCTTGGAGAGTGTCTTTTTACATTGATGTAATTAAGAGTTCTATTGGCTTCATGTACTTGTAAGTCCAGTTCCTTCCCCAGGTTTGGGAAGTTCTCAGCTATTATTTCTTTGAACAAGCTCTCTACTCCCTTCTCCCTCTTTTCTCCCTCTAGATATTTGTAATCTTTATGTTACTTCTCCTAATTGAGTTGGTTATTTCTTGAAGAATGTCTTCGTTTTTTAAAAAATCTTAGTTCTCTCTCCTCCTCCATCTAAAGCATTTCTAGGTTGCTATCTTCAAGATCATAATTCTCTCCTCCATAGGAGCTACTCTATTTTTTATGCATTTAACATTGTTTTGTGTCTCATTAATTGTGTTCTTCATATCCAAAATTTCTGTTTTGTTTTTTTAGAGTTTCAATCATTTTGGTGAAGTATTCTTTCTGTTCGTTAATTTTATTCCTGAGTTCATTGAACTGTCTTTCTGAGTTTTCTTGTAACTCGTTGAGTTTCTTTCTGATAGCTGTTTTGAATTCTCTGTCAGTTAGGTTTAAATATTCTGTGACTTCAGGTTTGGTTTCTGGAGTGTTCTCATTTTCCTACTGTTCTATCATGTTGCTGTAGTTCTTCATGGTGCGTAAAGAATTGATCCTCTGTTGGCACATTTGTGGTTGTAATCACCTTTTCTTATTTGGGTACAGCTTTGGTTACTTTGGTTCTGGTCACCTGGTTCTCTTGTTCCTCCACTGGCTCTCCATTGACTTGTATGCTGCTGTCCTGTGCACCACCTGCGCTGTTGTTCTGGGGTTTTCTTGGGGTGCTGGTTGCTCTGCTGCCAGGGGTGCTGGGTTCATGTGTGTTGCTGTCACTGGTCAGGGCCTGGGGACATGGGGACTTGTATACAGTCCCTGCTGCTGGAGGAGCTGGTGTTGGGGTTGCCACCACTGGGAGCTGAGTCACTGGTTCTGCTGTGGTTCCTGTTGCTTCTGGTTACAGATTCCACCTGCCCCTGTTGGGAAGGGGGAAGAGGCTATTTTGTCTCTTCCTTCCCTGTCTGCTCATAGTTGTGCTGGTCAGGCTACTCTGTGTTTACACAGGCTGGACGTGGGCCACAATCGCTCAGCAGACATCTTCATGCAAATCGGGCTGCCGCCTCTCAGTGGGTCACACTTGCATGGGCAGGACTGCTACCTCGTGCGGCACCATCACAGGAGCTGAGACACCACCACTCACCAGAGAGCTTTTGCATGGGTGGGGCTGCTGCAACATGGTGGGCATTCCCGTGGTGCGGGCTAGCTCCACTCCACACGCTTCCCTGCATGGGTCAGGCTGTACCTGCCTCCACTTACATTCACATTGCAGTGTGTGAGGATCCAGGACCTGGATTGCTGCCACCAGGGAGGGGGTGCAGGTGGGGGCAACTTCCCTGTTCCACTGCTTCCCAGGGGTCCTGTCCTCCCACCTTCAGATGTGTAGCTGCCTAGATCTCTCAGATGTCCTGTTCTGCTGTTTAAAGAATCCTCTGTTGGTTAACGGATGTCCGTTTACCTGCAACATAGAGGGGAGAGACAAAGAGAACAACTCACTCTGCCATGGTGCTGATGTCATTCCAAATTAACTTTTTAAGTAAGGAAAATGAGAAGACATTTGCACGTCCATGGGTCCTAGGGAAAGAGGTGCTGATTGAAGAAGTGACAACAAACGTCACCCCCGAGTTAGACTTGGTCCCGGGCAGAGCAGGGGTGATGGCCCCAGGCAGGGAGAGCATGGGGGAGGTTTTATTCTCACTGTCGTATGGGTCTGAAGACTGTGTCCGTATAAGGGCTGCTATGCCATGTACAACAGTAATAGTCAGCCTCATCCTCAGGCTGAAGCCCGGAGATGAGCAAAAGCCCTGCATTAGCTGAGGCATCTTTCAATCCAGAGAAGCGGCTGGGGATACCAGAGCCCTGGTGTTTTTATGACTCTGGGTGGTAGTACAGGAGATACAGAGGAGGCTCCCTGGCTTCTGCTGGAACCAGTGTATGCCATGGCTACCAACACTGAAGCCACTGATCAGCGTGCAGGTGAGTCTGGCTGATGTTTCCAGGGATGCAGAGAAGGCAGCTGAGTCAGCACAGGCTGGAAGAGAGAAACTGCAAAGAGAAACGTACATGGGTGATGGGGCAGCGACCAGGATAAAGTTTGTCAGGATTCTGAGCAAGAAGTGAGTGAAGTTGGTTGATGCCCAGGACTGTGAGGCCTGCCCCTACTTGTGCAGTGAGAGAGGAGCACGAGGAGGAGAGGAGTCCAGGCCATGGTGCACACAGCCCTCTGGTCCCCACAGTGGGGCTGCGCTGCCCCAGGCCTCCTTTTCTTCTCCACCCTCTACCACAGGAGGGGCTGTCCATGCAAATGGGTTTCCATCCAGTGACTGCCCAGCCCCTCCCTGAGCCCTGGTGCTGGAGCTCAGCTCACACCACACACTGAGGAGGATGGAGGTTGGCTTCACCCCTTGGGAGAGCCCTGGGAGGAAGCACCTGCTGAGACAATGCAAAGGTCCCTGCTCAGGGGACTGTGCTGGGCCAGAGAGGACACAGCTACTGAGTCCCCATCAGTGAGCACAGGGCCCAGCCCCCAGGCCCAGGCTCCTTTGAGTGAATGGTCCTCACTGAGCAGCTGTGTAGCCAGAAGACAGTCCCACCGCGCCCCCTGCTGGTCACAGGGCACACACCTCACCGTAGCCCAAAGCCCTGAGAGCCCAGGTAGATTCAGCAGCTTACCTGGTCACTGTCTCTATTTTCACATCCATTGTCTGATTCTAAGTACTGTGATCCGATAGTGTTGCACGTGCTTACTGGAGTTGCTGCCTCTCACAAGGAGTCTTGATCTGTGGGAGGTAAAAAAATGTACATAAAAAACAACTTAAGATGTTTGTGCCCCAGAGAAGATACTGCAAACATTGTATCACTTCATTGGTGTATGATTTAGGTTATACATAAGTTGTTAGTTTTCCATGTATTGTGCTTTAAAACAAGAGTTTCCAACTACTCTCACGTAAATTGATTTGTGTTTTGATTTCTTATTTTGCAGCTAATATAAATGCTGTACTCACTGATCAAGTAAAAGAAGTTTAATGTATGTAATGTTTGCAGCTACGGGGCTTACTGCATGTCATTAAAAATAAAATCTCTATTGGAACATAAATTCTGACAACGAATTGGCTCCTGTCATGCACTTCTTTTTTTTTTTTTTCCTCTTTAAATTCTATTTATTGTTTTTTTTTTTGTCATCCACTTCTTTGAGTGCGGAACCATCTCTCCTGTGAACATGGGGTTGGAAAACCTGTCCTTCTTTCTTCATGAGATTTGCCATTAAGGTTCTCTTGAGAGATATTTGTTTGAGGAGTTGAATAATCGTATTTCATTGATCATAGGGTGCATTTTGAGCTTTTTGTTTAGTATTTTGTGTCAAGTGACTGTCTTACAGGTACTTAGCTAAGTGAAATGTTAGCAGATGTTCGTACTTCTAACTGTCCTCTGCAGGTTATTTGCGCATGGAGGTTGTCTTCTGTGCTCAGAATTTGCTCCATGGTCTAACTGCTTCCTGTGGTTTCTGTACTCAGTACCTGGAGGCAACTCATGCCCTTTTCTCCTGTCTCCACAGGAGCACATGGAATCCAGTCCATTGTGCGGGTCGCCCTCCCCAAGTCCGAAGTTAATGTCTCTCTTCTCTCCTGTTCTCCGTACTAAGGTCCAGTTCTTATTTAAAACTGCCTCATTAATCAACTCAGAACTCCAAAGACAAAATGCCCACAAAGCAGAAGTCGTTATCTTTGCCTCATATCTACTTGTCTTCCCGGGATTCCTATTTAGGTGAATTCATCTGTTCATTTAATAAACTCATGTTAATTATCTACTACTTAATGAAGGAAATCATACTGGTGAACATGATGTAGTCCATGCAGAAATAGAAGTACAATGATGTACACCTGAAATTTTTGCAATGTTATAAACCAATGTTACTGCAATAAACAAAAAAAGTGAGAAAAATAAAAAAAAAATAAAAAAAAAATAAAAAATTAAAAAAAAATAAACTCATGTTAAGTCTGTCCTTTGTGTAAGGTTGTGTGCTGGGCTCTGTATATAGTGTTGGCCAAAAAAAAAAAAAAAAAATCCAGTGTAGGAAACACACAGTGAACAGAGTCACACAAAAAAATTTGCTCATGTGACTGATCTCACCCTGACCAGTTATTCCACCCTCGAAATCTCTAACTCACTCCTGACTGCTGAGAGCTCCTCGCTGCCCACAGGACAGGGATGCCGAACTTGTCCATTCTCTGCCCACAGCCTCCCCTTGGTCTGCACACCTCCCTGTCTCATTCCAGGTGCCTGAGTGCAGGTGCCCATCCCTGTTCACCTGGCCATGCAGAGTCCCTCACTGAGATATGGTCCACCATATCTCCCACTTCAATTCCTTGCCCCAGAGTCTGAGTGATATTTCGTATACCTGTGCTGAGTGATATTTCAGATACCTGTGCTGAGAGTCTCTCAGAGATTCTCTTTCCATCAAGATTAAGCCAAAATATTTAGCTCCACATTTAAGGTCTCTCTGTGTGTGACCATCATTTCTTCCCAGCCTCTTGCCTCACCTCTCCCTTCTGTAGCTTTTAAAAAACCCCTAGCAGGTCTCCTTTGCAGGAAGGATGCTTAACCCTGGATGGCAGTGTCCCTTCTGGTCCTCCTGTTTCACCGCTGGCCCTCTTCCTTCAGGACCAGGCTCACACATCACCTCCTGCAGATGTCTGACCACTGTGAGATGAGAGAACATTACTTTTAATATACATAATTTACATGGAAATATCCAAACCTACACCTTGAACCACTTGCATGGATATTTAGTTATGCAAATTCTGACAATAGAAATACTGAGCATAACACCAGCTTGTGATCTTGATCACTTTTTATTTTTCTTGTTGGCTGTACCGATTTACCACCACCAAAGCAGTGAAGTTGAACTATTGCATTTTCTTTAAATATCTAGTCTTTCCAACTTGATAAGAGAATAATATCCTCTTTGAATTGAGCTAGATTTCCAGGATAAAAATAAATACATGGAGATTCTGTACTACTTGATTTCAAGATTGCTTTTAACTATGACAATCTGAGGCAAATGAGACTCACTAGAGAGCATGGAAAGGTATTCCTTAAGATGATTTAGTTTGAAATCTGGTTAAGGGGAATTTAGTGCTTCCTCCATTTAGGTGTGAATGAGCAAGGTTCTCAGCCTCTTTGGGTTACCCCAGGAATCGAATACATGAACTGGAACGGACTTAACAGCTCAAGTTTCAACAATAATGCAGTTCTCTAGCTGCGATTTTTAATGACTCATGAATTTCTGCACGACTCTTTTTTCTTTCACTCCTCATCATGTATATACAAAGTGGGTATTAATTGTAACACGCTGCTGTGTGAAACATCAAATACTAAATTTAGATTTTACTACAACATGCTGGCCTCTTCTGACTGGTCAGTGACACACCTAGGGTCTCGTCCTGCAGACAGTGGAGCCGGAGCTGGACCCCTGACAAGCCCCACAGGGCCTCTCCCTGTCACCCTCACATCCTCATTCCATCCTGCGGGAATTTCCCAGACTTGGGGCCATGACAGCCATTCAGAACAGAGGGCCATCTCCTGTCCTAAATATCCCCACATGCCCTGACCAGAGGGAGTGATTCCACCAGAGCCTTCTCTCCTGCACATGAACCATGTCACTGCGTGGAGGATGAGGAGGCTCCTTCCAAGGCCTCAGGAACAGAGCAAGCCCGACTACTCCCCCCCTTCCATATGTCAAAATATTCTTCTCTCTTTGTTTCACACTCAGAGGCACACTCACCGTGAGTCCTCTCTGCACATGGAAGTAGTAGAGGTGGATGAAGACCAAGTGGGTCATGTGTGTGCATGTGACCTTGTGGGTCAGGGTCAAGGTCTTGTATCTCCAGGGAAATAGTCAGCATCTTGCTTTGTGTGTGCAGCTCACAAATGTCGAATGAGGATGGAGGAAACAGAGGAGCTGATGATGGTGTTTGTGCTGTGAGTGCACCTGTGCACAGCTCTCCAGCCTGGAATCTGAAACCCCTCAGGTGACTGGCAAAAACAAGACACGTCCCAGTACAAATCCTCATTTTCATGAAGTGCCTGAGGGAAATTTATACAACACGGGGAAGCTTTGCTATGGACCAAAACCAGGTAGGTTGTGCAAAGACAGACCATCATCCTAGACAGGTCTTGAGTCACAAAAATATCTGGGAAGGTGGAAAATCTCAAGGCAGGGTCAGGAGGCTCCCTCTGAACTGTGAGGCAGGCCGATGGGAGGGCAGTGGGGACAGGGAAGGACAGTGGGAAGTTTTTATCTCCCTCCCTCAGTCTGTGACTCTGGGGGTCACACAAAGCTGCTCACACTGCCGTGGTGCCCCACAGTGGAGGTCACCATCATCCTCTTCTTGGCTCTTCTGGATGATCAGGTATTGATCCTGGCCAGAACCCAAGCCTGAGGAGTGATCCAGAAGCCTGTCCCTCTGGATCCAACAACACCCTGGTGTCCACTCACATCAGGAACCAGGGCTCTTCTCTGTCCCTGCTGGTGCGAGTCCACACTGGAGCCACTGGAGCCACTGCTCAGGGTGCAGGTGAGCTTGGCTGAGGCTCCCAGGGAGGCAGGTGCAGAGGGCAGCTGAGTCAGTACAGGCTGTGAGGGGGACCTTGGCAACACAAGGTCCTGTTGGGATTCAGATGAGCAGATGTTGGAGGGGATAGGATAGGAGTGTGGGCTGGGAGGGGCTGGCCCCTGTGGAGGCACTGACCAATGTCCTTGAGTAAATGAAGAATAAAAGGGTAAATACAAGTAAAACCCTCAGAAAAATATCTGTCATGCTGTCAGCACTATATCAGTGTTCAGCTAATAAATCTGGAAGGATATACAGAAATGTAACGGTTGTTATGTCTAGAGACAGATGTGGAAGGCTGTAGAACAGGGAAGGAAGGCAACTGTCTTAATCAGCTTGGACTGCTATGAAAAAAATAAAGCAAAACAAACATAATCTGGATGGCTTAAATAATACACTTTTATTGATCAGGGTTCGGATGGTTGGAAGCCCTTGATGAGGGTCCAGTCCTTGGTGAGGGCCCTCTTGCTGGTTACAGACAGTCCTCTCCTTGCTGTGTGCTCACTTGGCAGAAAAAGAGCTTGCCAGCTCTCTGGGCTCCTCTTCTAAGGGCACTGATCCCATCCATGAGGCTCCACCCTCATGATCTATTTATCTCCCAAAGGCCCACTTCCAAAAACCATCACACTAGGATTAGGGTTTCAACAGATGAATGTCGGGGGAAACAGACATTTAGCCAATCACCAGCTCAGATTTCATTGTCCATTCTTTTGTGCCTTTTGAGTATTCCACAAGAACATTATTCCTGTTTCTATTACTATGCCAAAACAATCAAACAGACCAAAAATGTCCCCCCCAAAATCGTGACATAAGACAATCACTTTATTTTGCTGGTGATCATGGGGTTTCAGACAGGGTGCAATGGTGATGGCTCCTTTCTGCTCTGTGGAGTTGGGGCCTCAGCAGGGAAGACTCACTAGGTGGGGATGCCTGGACAAGTAGGGCTGGAATCCTCTGGAGGTGACTTCGCTCCATGTCTATAGGTGATGCTGGATTTGGCTGGAGGACCTACATGAGACCTCCCCACATGACCTGGGCCTCCTCAAAGCAGAGCAGTCTCAGGGCATTCAGACCTCTTGGTGGCTGAGGGCTCTGCAGGGGAGTGACCTGAGTGACCAGGCAGAGGCTCATGGCTTTTTCAAACATAACCTTGGATGTGACACAGTATTGTCTCCAAGGCATCTGACATTGACAAGTAGCAGTGGAGTCAGGTGTGGTTACAGGGCGGGGCCTAGACCCCACCCCTCAATGGGAAGGATGTGCAGTAAGTTGGAAACATGCCTTCACACATGCATATTCCACTTTAGGAATACTGAGGTGCATGCCTCCTGCTCCAAAATATATGAGACAGGAGATATTGCCTATGGAGCAGGCCAAAGTAATGTCAACTTGGGTTTGCCACCTGCCTAGGTCACCATGAGCTATTTGACAAGTAAACACAACCATTTGGGTACTTGATGAAACAGTTATAATAAAACGTAGTGTTCACCTTAAATATGGCTCTATAGTGAAAGCTTTCCCTCCACTCCAGGCCAGGATTCGTGGCTTATATGCCAATAGAGCTTCCTGCACTTTTCTTTCAAAGAAATGCACAGACTCACGACTACTAATGGATTTGTGTACAGTTTGCATCTTAATCACTTTCCCTGCTGCCCTTGAACCCTTCAGAGGTCAGGCTCCTCTGTTCCTCACCAGCTCTCTGCTCGGTGATTAACACACAACAGAAGCTCCACAGATGGTAACATCTCTCTCTTCCCTGCTGTTCCTGCTTTTGAGCAGCTGCCATGTGAGGACACTCGAGCAGCGCTATGGAGAGAACCACGTGGCAAGGCACCCAGGCCTCCTGCCAAGAGAGTTGTGAGTGACACATCTAGGGTGTAGATCCTCCAGCCCCAGTCAAGCCCTCCTATGCCTGGAGCCCTGGATGAGATCTTGACAACAAACCCATAAGCAATTATGAGCTAGAACCACCTCCTGGAGTGCCGACACTTCTGCCACCTGCACCTGAGCAGCTGAAGACCTTCACGGGTGTGTAATGTCGATCAGGGCAGACTCTTTGCTGATAATGGGTGCTCAGCCTGGTCATCTCTACACAGGCACAGAGTCCATGACAGGGCAGAGCAGCACTCTTGGTCAGCAGTGGTGGGTCAGAGAGAAGCTGACACCAGCCGTGCTCAGTCCAGAGCAGAGTGATCGGCATTCTGTTTAGCTTGGTCCCATGTGATCCAGGCTGAAGCCATTCTCTGTCAAGAACCCCAAGTTATGACTGTGCTCCCTCTACTGACTCTTTCTCTGCCCGGGCCCATGGTCTTCTCCCTCCCCTCGTGAGGCCCCGTGCAGGTGTCCTGTCTCTGCCTCAGCTCCTGGCAAATCCCTCCCCTCAAGCCCCCTGCCCAGGACATCAGACTCCTCCCCACAGCTGCTTTCCGTGGAGAATTGGAGAACCAGGCAGGGAGACTGATCTGAGGGTCACAGAATAAACTCACCTGGAGGGGAAACGCTGGAACCTTGATGCCTTGATGCCAAGAATGTGGAACCCAAATTCTTGGTGCTTTGTGTCTGTTGAATCATGGCCACATCAGGAGTGGAAATGTGTGGGTTATTATCCCTATTGGAGAATCTATGGAAGTTTCAGGACAGAGGGGAAACTATACGTGGGGTCTCCTCCATCACTCACTGAGTCAGCGCCTGAGCTCTGTGTGCTCCCTGAAAGGTCCTGCAGATGGAGGGTGCGCCCCCTAGTGGGTGTCAGGAACCAGACGTGAGGATCCATGGTGGGAAGTCACAAGGATCCAGGAGGAGAGAGAAGTGGGTGCTGCTGAGGGGGAGACTGTGGGTTGGTTTCAAGGGCTGTGGATTCAGTCCCTCCTGTTGCCCTTATGAGATGAGTTAACAAGAACAAAAACTGTTTTTCATTAAATACTGAAGACATCTTCCAGAAGCATTCCTCACTGCTCCTCTTGAATTTTAAAATATATGCTTATATACAAACCAGGAAATATAGAATACTTCCTTAATGTCTTAATAAATGTCTATTTTTAACTAATTTTAAAAATCACTTGTAAGTTTGAAGCACTAAAATATTTGCTTTATTCTTGAACAATACAGTATTATCGCTCATACAGATGTTGTGTAGCATTTTTTCTAGTAATAGTAGAATTTACAAAAAGAGATAGAAATATTTAAAAACTAAAACTATTTTTCTTTTAGGTGCCATGATAGCCAACAAAGTTATTACTATTTTTTAGAATGAATAAAAAATTACCATGTGCACGAATAATATATGAAAATGAGTTCATTTCTCACATACTTGCAAAAATCCTTTTAAAATCTAGCAGTTTAGCTTGTTGACACAATAACTGAAATATGTAAACTCCCTAATTGAAAGCTCAACAAGAAGTGTGCAGTATCTTGAAGAAAACAGTTCTAAAACTCAGTATTTAATAAAGAGACCAGGACAAGCAGTGGAACAATTTCTTGACTAAAGAGACTCAATCAAATTTCAGCCATGAGTCGATGACATTCTGTAAGTGTTCTATTACGGTTACAGTTCGGTTTTATTTTTTCATCCTGGAGAAGGCGCATTGGTGGTGTCAAAAGGGGAGTCTGTGCAGCTCCCCCAGACCTGCAGGGTGACATGGAGATGGCCGATTCCCGAAGGACCCCAGTCTCCCTTGTGCACATGGCCGTCACGAGTCCATCCAGGAGCAGACGATGTTGTGATACCTCCCTTCACCTGTTCCTCAGCCACGGCTCAGTCCCTCAAAGCCTACTCTCCTTGTCTCCTGCGAGTCTCATTCCTTCACTCCTCAGTCTCTCCTTCCCACCAGGATCTCAGCTCCATCCTGAGGCTCTGCCCTCTTCAGGGGGACCCATTGCCTTAGGTTCCAGGGCTCCAGCCCCAGCGTCACCCTGGGACAGCTGTGCTGAAAGGTAGGCCACAGAGCAGCAGATCTCTGTGTTTCTGATGATGAAGAACGGCCTCTTCTCAACACCTTCCTCCCCTGTTCCTTGTTGTTGGACCTCACATCCCCACCAGGGGTGAACATGAGAGGAATAAAGGGGGCGGGTCCAGGGGCCTGAACCTGCCTCAGTGGAGAGTGGGGTCGGAGAGAGGCAGAGCTCCTCCACCTTCCCCAACAGTGAGATGTGGCTGGTCTCAGGGTCTTTGTCCTGCTGTGAGAAAGCAGGACACATTCTCCCTTAGGGGCCAGTTCTCAGGGCTCCACCATCCACTATGTTAACAACTGAAGGAGCATCAGTGAGTCCTGCATCTGAGGAGGCCACTCTATGGAACTGAGGGTCAGTGTGGCCAGGAGGTGGCAGCCTTTGTCAGGAGGGGGCCCTAGGTGAGGGTCTCTCCCCTTGGTGAGGAGGGGGCAGTGGAAAAGGCAATGCTTAGGTAGGGCCTGCCCCTCCCTCAGGTGGGATGCTGACATTGAATTCAGACATGGGGCAAAGTGCGCCCGGGCCAGCAGGGGGCGCTGTGGGCACGTGTGTGAACCACGTGGTGAGACCACAGCTGTGAGCCCAGCACCTGGCTGCTTAGCTGGTGCCCTCTGCTCAATGCTCTCTGGGGCCCAGCAGATCGCTCCTCCCAAGGCCCAAAATGAGCCCACACCATAAGTTACCAGCTCCATGTCATCCAAAAATCAACTCCAAGGCAGAGGGGATTGAATCTTCGTTCACAGACAGGCTGGGGCAGTCCTGGGGGAACAGGGAATAATTTGAATGATGGGCTCCTGCACCATCAGAGTGAGGGAAGGGATGAGAGATACTTGGGCGTCTCTGTCTCAGCTGGGGATAGGGGGCTCTGGGGGCATCTCCACCATGATCTGGACCTTTATCCTCACCCTCACTCAGTGCACAGGGGTCTTCACTCTGGAGTCATGTTAGGGTCCCTAGGAGGATACACAGACCTTTCTTCCTCCTTGGTGCCCAGCCTGGGTTGTGGGCATGGCCCTGACTCTCCATCTCTGTGGCTCTGTGTCCCTCATTTCAGGGTCCTGGGCATGGGCTTTGCTGACCCAGCCATCCTCGGTGTCAGGGACTCTGGACCAGGAGGTCACCATCTCCTGCTCTGGGAGCAGCAGCGACACTGGATGTTGTAATGTGTGTGCCTCCAGCTCTTACCCATGCTGTCCCATAACTCTGATTCTTGGAGATACCAGGCCCTCAGTTATTCCAGATTGATTTTCCGGCTGCAAGTCAAGAAACGTGGCTTCACTGACATCTCTGGACTGCAGCCTGAGGACAAGGTGATTATTTCTGTCCCATATATGACAGAGACACACATATATTAGGGCACACACAATGCTGTCTGCCCAGGAGGAAGTGAGACATAAACCAACCCCTGGAGCCCTTCACCACACCCTCACTCCCCTGTGATTTCTGTCACCTCTGTCACCAGCATCTGAGAGTTGGGGGCCCCTGCATGGGTCTGTCGTTCTGAGAACGTCCCCTCCTCTGATCCATCCAGGCTGTAGACTGAGCCATTCCTAATGACACACTCTCTGCCTGGTCTCATCCTCACAGGCATGAGCTCCTTGTCCAGGGCACCCGGTGTCTCCAGTAAGACAATGGTGGGGAGAGAGGGGGGACTGATTCCAGTCATGTCAGAAACAAGAAGGAATTAGAGGCTGCACTTGAGCCAACACAGCAGCCTCAGTCTCACATGGGTCTCCAGCTCCTGGTCATGACAGTGTCAGGAAAATAAGTGTATTAAATTTGGGGCTCTGGGTCTCGTGAAAAATTGAAAGATAAAGTATTCTCTGTTTTTGGACTTGTAATAGATGATCTATAAAATTATGTGTGTTCTTTGCTCATGCAGCTTAAAGACAAGCTGCTGTGCCCCCTTTGTAGTGACAGGGACATCCCTCAGCCTGAACCCCCTTTGTCTAGAATCCCAGCTGCCCTGGGTCCCTCTCTGACACCAGGAGCAGCCCCATTGTGAGGACCAGGGGCTGTGTGCACCATGGCCTGGACTCCTCTCCTCCTCGTGCTCCTCTCTCACTGCGCAGGTGGGGACAGGCCGCAGAGACCCAGAGCCGCCCACAGTCTGTGTCCACCTCTCTGGCTCAGAATCTCAAGCTCAACTCTGGTTCCTGCCCCAGCACCCACATGTGTCTGTGTTTGCAGGTTCCATCTCCCAGTCTCCACAACAGAGCTTTAGGGATTGGAGCCTGAGTCTCCGCCATGACCTGGGCTCCTCTCCTCCTCACCCTCCTCACTCCCTACACAAGTGAGTGTGACCTTACCTGGGGGGTGAAGATCCACACCCTGCTCTGCTCCATGCCCCTACTCTCTTCACAGTGAGCTGGGATCCTGCCCTCACACTCCTCTCTGTCCCCTACAGTGTCTTGTGGTCCAGGCAGGGCTGACTCAGCCACCCTCAGTGACCAAGTCCCTAGGACAGACGGCCACACTCACCTGCACTGGAAGCAACAACAGTGTTAGCAACCAGGGAGCACTATGGCTGCAGTAACACCAGGGCCAAGACCCCAAACTCCTGACCTACGGGAGTAACAACCGGCCTCCGGGGTCTCTGAGAGATTCTTTGGCTCCAGGTCAGGCAGCGTGGCCACGCTGAGCATCTCTGGGCTCCAGACTGAGGACAAGGCTGATTATTACTGCTCAGCATGGAACAGCAGCCTCAGTGCTCACACAGTGCTCCAGGCCAGTGGGGAGTGAGACACAAACCCTGAGCTCCCGGCCTCCACCAGCACATGGGGACCTCACAGAGCACCATTTCACTGCCTAGGAACAGAGAGGGTCTGGGGTCATACTGACAATAGTGTGGACTCTTCAGCACCAACAAAAATAATAATGTGAGTGAAAGAGACTGGACCTGCACAATTAAATGTATGTAGGTGGTATCATTGTGAATATATTTGTGGGTATACAAATATATGTACGTTCACGTGCATTAAAAATGAGTAAAACAGGATTTCAAAGTTTAAGTAAGGGATTATTTATTTTCCCAGATTTTTATTTTCTATTCCATTTGGAGGTGCTGGAATCACGTGCTCAGAAGTTCCTCCTCTCTGACGTCGAGTGGCCATTCACCAGGGTCACCAGCAACCAGCCTCCCCTCTTTCTGACCTGGGGACATGCCCTGACCTCTGACTCAAGGGCTCTTCCCCATCTCTGCGGGGAGATCACTTGACTCATCCTACAGATTCCAACGTAAACATCACAGCTGTGTGAATACTCCTTTGTCCCAACACCCCCATGCATACCCCAACATGTACACAGGACAAAGTGGGCACCCAACACGCACACAGGACAACGTGCACACCCAACACGCACACAGCACAACGTGCACACCCAACACACACGCAAGACAACGTGCACACCCAACACGCACACAGGGCAACGTGCACACCCACCGTGCACACAGAGCATGTCACCATCACTCTCTGGTCACTTCCTGCATCTAATTTCACATCAAGGGTGACTCTGCTGTTAAGTCTGCTACCATCCTGGAAGTTCTGAAGAATTTCCAAGGTGTGTGGCTTTGAAGATGGCTGCACAATTTCTAATAGCATGTTCTCATCCTAGTCACCTCTCCACAGGCAGAAACTTTATCCTCAGGGCACAGGTTTCTTCTCGATAATCCATGGAAAGGTCAACAGAGGCTGATGCCAATGTATCAACTAAGGAGTTAGGAACCTACCAGAATCTAAACACAAGGAACCCGTGTAATCCACCCCAGGTCTTTGTCATGATCCCAAAGCTATGACTACTTTTTCCTGTCTGTACCCAACTCCTGTCTGGTGGCCCTCTTCCTGTCCTCCTGAGGCCATGAGCAGTCATCTTCTATGCTGGGCTCCTGGGCCTGACCCTCAGCTCTGGGTACACATGCTCCCTGTAAGCTCCTTGCCCTCAGACCCCAGGCTCCTTGTAATGACTGACCTTCCTGCAGAAACAGGAAACAGGGGTGAGGCTGCTCTGAGGGTCACAGGAATCACCTCGGGCTGGAGGGAAACGAGGGAACCTTGATGCCTGTGCATCCACGTCCTTAGGACTGTTTGTGTCCCTGATGTCACGGCTGCATCAGGATTGCCAATGTGTGGTTCTCTATCCACATCAGGAGAAATCTGTGACAGTCCATGAGGGCAAAAGGAGACCACTGTCCTCATCATTTTACCACTCAGTTAAGGCACTGGCCTTAGGTCTGTCAGTTCCCTGGAAAATTCCGGAAATGAAAGATGAAGGCTCTGTAGCAGGTGTTGGGAATCAAACATGAGGATTAGTGAATGTAAAGCTTTATAATAAACCCCAGAGAGAGAAAAGTAGGGATCTGTCATGAAGGGGAAAAGAGTGAAATTGTTTCAAAATCATTTTTTTGGCTCCTTTCTCATTGCAAAAGATTTAAAGAGAAAAACATGCACGATATTTTCAATAAATGCTTAAGAATCTGCCAGTTACATTCAATCACCTTTCCTGCCTTTAGGAAAATGAATATAGAAATTAACAAATAAAGGATACTTCCTCAATGGCTTACGATTGTGTATCTTTAAACTAGAGAGAAGCATTATTCCTAAAGATAAAATACTAGTATTGTTTCTTTTTTAATCTTGAACAATACATGGTGGCTTATGACAAAGCTATTGTGAAACATTTTAAGCTGGGATTTGTGTCAAATCACTAACAGAAGTAAAAAAAAATAATTTATTAAAAAATGAAAGGTCAATTTAATGTTTATTCATGTAAACTATGGTTATGTACCTAGAAGTCTAGAGATTGTACTAAAAATTCATTATGATGAATACGAAAATTATCCAGTTCACAATTAATAAAAATAGTATATAATATTAAAAGTATGTAATTTAAAAAGTACTTGAAAATGTAGTTTGTACTGGTCCCAGTATAAAAAAATATAACACTTTGACCGTATCTGTAGGAAAACAATTACAAAATTCAGCAGGTAATATAAAAAAAAATTCGAACAAGTGGTGAAATATTTTCTGACATAAAAACAAGTACAAATGTCAGCAGTGAGTAGATAGGTTACATAACACTTGTATTAATTATATTATTACTTATTTGTATGTTTTCCCTTGAGAAAATGTGTGGATAGGTGTGAGCAGAGTGACAGTACAGATCTCTCAGATGTCAGAAGGATGGGTCAGTGAGTGGCAAATGCCAGTTACTGGACAACACACAGGGGTCCCTGTGCCTTCTCAGTGTCAGGCTCTGCAGCAGTGATGTGCCATGTGACCCCCTGCAGGGTCCTGTGCTCGGTCTGTGCTGACTCAGCCAGCCCCACCAGATGGTTGTGATGGTCAGTGTGGACTAGACAGGTGCAGTCTCTGTCAGCAGAGAGCCGACACTGTCTGGGGAGGAGAGAACAATCAAGTAGAAGAATCAACACCAATGAGATGTTACCACGGAGTGAGGAGAGGTGAGCCTCGTGAGGCGAGTCTAGGAGCTGTTAGAGGGTTTGACAAGGAAGCTACAGGATTTGATGTAAGCTTATGAAGAAAAGTCCAGATGCTACAGAGAAGAAAAAATAGGAGGGAAGAGTCAAGACAGTGTGACCAGCTGGGGTTATTGGAAGAGAATGGTCAGATTCAGCATGTTTCGGGAGGAAGGAGGTGTTGAAGAATAGGGTATGGGCTCAAGGTTGGCCCTTAGGAACTGGGTGGGATATGAGTAGCCACACTATTGGGGCAAACTTCATGGACAAGGGTGTGGGGTTAACGACTATGCTCATCCCCACGATGGAAACCATGACAACATCCATCCTGCCTTACTCAGTGGTGACACAGGAATGTTTCCTCTGCAGATGACAAGCAGGGAATTTCAATGGGTCTCAATCATTTTTCTCTGAGATTAATTTGAGGTGCCTCTTTCTCCGTGATCCCTATGTCCCCAGGCTGACTTCCCACATGGGGACATTATACTGCTGTAGTCCCAGGCATCACATCTACACAACAAACCCTCCAGAGTGAGAGAGACTTACTCTCCCTGGTCCACTGATCAAGAATCCAGTTTTTTCCAAGGACTGGACCAGATCACTCATGCCATCTCCCCTGACACCATCATGGTGCCCATTTAGGGGATTGTCTGATTACTTTGGGAAACACAAGGCCCATTCCTGGAATTGGAGCTGGGGTCAATCACATGCTCACCACACGGCTGGGAGATTTGGGTCCAGATAGGAGAGGGAAAGGACAGAAGGTTTGCTTAAGTAGTCTCACCAAGTGCATAACTCTGCCCTCCACCCTCATTGCTGGTTCATGTTGGGTCTTGCACTGTGGACACTGTGGGCTGATCAGGAGACACAGGCCAGGTAGTTTCTATCTCATGAAGCTCCATGTCTGCCTCCCAGATCACTCTAATGCCCTACAAAAGATCAGTCTTAGGAAAAGCCATAACCATTCCTATCTGCCAGACATTGACCTGAATTCAGTCGTCTCAAGACAGGTAGAAAGCCACAAAAAATTGCTATGATGGCCTCCTCTTCCCTGATGTGGTAAGAAGGGTGAAGAAGTGTGAAGAGATCACACTAGAGACACTGCCCACCATCACCTGGGCTCCCTCCTCCACCTGCTCTGTCCCTCGGGTGAGGACCAGTCCCAGAGGCTCAGCTCATGGATCTCTGGACACACACCCCATGCTGGGTCCCTTCTGCTCCTGTCCCCAAGCAAGTGCTCCACAAGCTCACCTGGAGGTCATTGCTGAGATTCTCCACCTCACAGGGTCCTGGTCACAGGTGGTGCTATCCAGTCACTTGCCTCTTCTGTGTCCTGGAGCTGGAATCGGAGGTAGCCTGACTCAAAAAGGTAGAGATCTGACTCTTATACAAATACAGAATGAACAAATTTAAAATATTTTATTCAACTCATATATTAATGAGACCAGTAAAATGGTAAAGCTTGATCAAAGAGCATAGCAAAAAAGGTACTTACAGTTCATCTGGAAAAGGACCTCTGAAGCAAAGTCTTTGAGTGTTGGAGATACACTGCTCAGTCACTACAAAGGAGGAATCACATACGGCAAAAGATCCCGGTGTTCTGCACAGAAGGGGACCTGCCTCCCTGGGGGCTGCTCACTGCTCTGTATGTGATCTTGACCTAAGGGGAGTTTGTGTAAGAGACACCACCAGTCCTGACCACTGAACAGCCAAGGGAGCTGTGGACAGACTCCCCCCTGAGGAGTCTGAGTAGAGCATAAAGACTGCCCAGAGATGATGGGGAGGCCACATAAGGGAACACCTGTCCTGCCCCTTAGGCAGGGGGACAGTGGGCAGAGCAGTGGGGAGGCAGGTGCTGTCTCTGATGGGCTCTGGTCAAAATGTCACACAATAGTGTGTCAGGGTGTGGACACCAGGGGGCTCTCAGGGCCCATTCCCAGAGATCAGAGCTGCACCAGCCACCTGGCATTGCCACGTGCCCTCTGCTCAAGGCTCACAGCTGTGACCTCCCCACCCCCTGGGCCCCACACAGCCCCACCCCCTGCCTACCCCTCTGGCACCTCAGGCAGAAGGACCTGACCAGGGACCAGTGAGGCATCAAAAGCTGGGGGAAATCTCATTTGCATGAAGGGACCCTCCCTCTCTCAGAGTATGAAGAGGGGAAGGGAGAGATTTGGGGGAAGCTCTGCCTCAGCTGCAGGGTCACAGAAGGCAGGACTCAGTGACAATCTCCACCATGGCCTGGTCCCCTATCCTTCTCACCCTCATCGCTCACTGCACAGGTGACTAGATACAGGGATAAGAGAAAAGGCCCTGGAAAGACACATGGGACCATGCTTCCTCCTCTCGTCTCTAGACCCAAGATTTATCTCTGTTTCTCTCTCATTTCCAGGATCCTGGGCCCAGTCTATGCTGACTCAGGCAGCCTCAGTGTCTGGGGCCCTGGGCCAGAGGGTCACCATCTCCTGCACTGGAAGCAGCTCCAACATTGGGGGTAATTATGTATCCTGGTACCAACAGCTCCCAGGAACAGCCCCCAAAACCCTCATCTATAGTAACAGCCAACGCCCCTCTGGGGTCCCCGATCGATTCCCTGGCTCCAAGTCTGGCAATTCGGCCTCCCTGACCATCACTGGGCTGAAGTCTGAGGACGAGGCTGATTATTACTGTGTGTCCTATGATGACAGCCTGAGTGCTGGCACAGTGCTCCAGGCCTGTGGGGAAGTGAGACAAAAACCTGCTGTCCCCCAAGCGATGGAGCTTTCCTGTGCAGCCCCCACTCCTCGGCCATGTCAGCTGCTTCCTTTGTTTGTTTGACCTAAAAGTGGTCCGAGACCCTCCCCTGGGAACTCTGTCTAGAACATCTGTCCACATCCTCTTAAATTCTGCCCCTTAAGACTCACTTTCGTAGCAACACATTGTGTGATTTTCTTAAATTGAGCAGAAATTCCTGCATGCCAGGGGCAGAGTGTCCAGGGGACAGAGGCGATGACAGGTCAGGGCAGAAGCAGGGACACAGAATCCAGCTGTGCCTGAGTCAGGACACATCAGGGGTGTCCAGTATGTGTCCGGGTACGAACAGCTCCCAGGATTGGGCCCCAAACTCCTCATCTATTACGAGAGTAGTAGCTCCTTGGGTTGCGCATGGTCCCTGTTTGATTCTGTGGCTCCAAGTTTGGCAACTCAGGCTCCTTGACCATCATCACTGGCTGAGGCCTGCGGATGAGGCTGATTCTCACTGCCGCTCCTGGCACAGCAGCCCCAGTGCTCACACAGAGCTCCAGGCCTGCGAGAAATTGAGACCAGAAGTCGCTTCCTCATCTGCCGGGAGGGGAAACCCCCACAGCTGTCTGCTCAGGCTCGGCCTGTGGCTTCTGCTTCCGCTGCTCCTGCTGCAGCCTCCACGGCTCCAGGTTCATCCAGGGGCACCACCTGGGAGTGAAGGCTCCTCCTCCCCCTCTGTCCTCCCAGTCACTCACTGCAGCCCATTCCCGGACAAAGGGTCTCAAAGGAAACAAAGAAACAAAGTCTGTTTCCCCATCAGGTTGGGACACAGAGTCTTTTTGGATTGAAGTTCATGGACTGGGGGGTCAGTTTCAACTGTGGTCATCTCAGACCTGAACTCTGACTAGGAAATCCTGTATCTCCATCCTTGGTCAATTACCTATTTCCAGAAATTTCCAGAGCTATGTCATCCACTCATTAGTCCTCAGTATGAATGCCTGTTCTTTTTGCTCACTGGGGAGATTTCTTCTGTCACTTCTGCACCAGCACTGGAGTATTGAAGTCTAAATCATGCATTTAGGCCTTTCAAAATGACTACTTGTCCATCCCCATCAACACTAAGATCTAACCATTAATGTTTTTCTTGTTGAATTGCATTTTCTAATACTTGCAGAATGATGTTGCATGATAACGGAGGTAAAGGTCACCTTTGCCTGTTCCTGGTCTTTGTTAAAATGCCCTCCTTCCGCACCCCATTAACTACCGTGCTGCCTGTAGGACTAAGTATGAAAGAGAATGTGTATTATCGTATTATAAGTGTATCTGTCTGTTTCTATTTTTATGTGTTGTTTATTAGGAATTTGTTTTAAATTTGGTCAAAGGTTCTTTCAGGATCTTTTGAGACAATATGATTTTATCTGTTGATCTAGTAATATGATTATTATATTAAAGGATATATCAACATGGGACCCAACTTGTATGCCTGGAATAAATCACATCCGGTAATGGAGTATCAATTTATTATTCTGATATTGGAATCTTTTTGCTAGTATTGTGTAATTTACCTTTTCCTGTATTTTATTTATCTGGTGTAGGTATTAACTATTATATCTGCTTTCCACAAGCATTAGCATATTTTCCATTTTTGTCAATTTTTTGAAAAAAAAATATATATATGAAGCACAGAAATTGGAACCGTCTGATTCCTGAAGGTTTATTAGTTCCCCTTGTGGAACTAACTGTATCTTATGCCTTTTTGTGAAATAGTTCCATAATAGTATTTTCTGACGAAATTGTTCTGTTTATTCATTTTTTTCTAATGGAACCATTTTTTTTTAATCTTTCTAGGAAAGTGTGCAATTTATTTATTTTTGACAGAGGCTAACAGATTTTATTCATTGTTTTCCACAGGTCATTTCTTACTTTGTATATTTGTGCATTATCTGTTTTTGTTTCAAATTTAGTAAGTGGTTATCCTATTCTGTCATTTAAAAACATGATGTTGATGTGCCAATTAGATCTACTGTTTTTCTACTATCTTCCTCATTTATTGTTACATTTATTGTGATGGAGATACATTGCTTCTTATTTGTCTTTTTTATTTTCTTGTACCTGGTGGAACTCTAAATTTATCCTCTCTTGATTGTTTTTCTCTTTACCATATGGTTTCCACAGAGCTCTTATTCTTTCTTTTTTTTTATTATTAGACTTTATTTTTTAGAAAAGCTTTAGATTTATAGCAAATTTGAGGTGAACATGGAGAGATTTCCCTATGTTGGTGTCACAAATTCTCCTCCATTACCACCAGAAGCCAGGGAGCCCTTCCCAATATCTTCTGAGTCTCTACTCAGTCTCAAGTAAGACCCAGGCTCTGGATCCCAGTTGCTTCTCTGGGTCCAAAGATGCCTTCATGAACTCAGGTTATTTGCTAAGTTATGGTCTTCACCCCGAGGATGAAGCTGCTCATTACTGTCAGATGTTGGGTGACACGGCCACTGTTCACACTGTGCTCCAGGTCGCTGGGGAAGTGAGGCAAACCCCTCTGCTTGTGCTGCCTGGGCTCTCACTAAACCCCCACTGCTGGTGACAACAGCCAGCATCAGGGTGAACACTGCAGCCATTTATGCCTCATTGCTGAGGCTCTGCAGCCCCGCCGTGGAGCCATCACTTAGAGAACGTCCTCACTGTCACAGAAAGGACATTCTGAGCCTCATCGTCTCTACTCAGGGAGCGGCTCCTTGTTCAGGACAGAATCACTCTAGGATGACAATACGGGGGATAATTCTAACTCTTATATAGCAGAGGAGATTTATTCACCAAAATAATTCTGTCTGTGGTCAATATAGTTAAGAAGTGTTAACCAGGGACCCTGTAGGAAATACCTGACATACTCAAAATATGATCATTTAGTGACTATTAAGTAAAGAGATAATTTATGAATTTGTGAGTAGGGTGCCTGGAACCTCAATGCAGAGTGAACCGTGACCCAGTCACAGTGGGGATCACAGATGTCCCTGCAGGGGCGGGGGAGGGTGAAACAGGCCAACTGGGGATTCCTCCAGGCTGTGGAGACTCCGCAGGGAAGCGCCTTGGGAACCAATAGTCCAGCCACCCAGTCTTCCCTCTCTAGATGTAGGAAAAGCTATCAGAAGCCAGTTAACCAGCTTGTAGTGCCCAGCTGTGTGATTTAAATACAGGGTTGTGATTCTGTGGCCACCAGGGGGCGCTGTGACTTTGACAAGAGAGTGGAGACAGATGCCACCCCTGCCCCCATCTCATGTGGGAAAAGGCTGAGCCTGCCCTGCTGGGACTGGGATCCACAATCTCCATCCATTGACTCCTGCAGCTGTGACTGCTCTAACCCCATGGAGAAACTGGATGCCAATCTTCTCTCCGCGCATGGGGAAAACCCAGGTCATCTCTTCCTTCTCCATGTGACTAGAACCATCACACAGAACTGAGTCACTGAGGGACTGGACATGGAAAATGACAGCAACATACTTGCATGAATTGACTCCATTCACAAAAATGAAGGGGGGGAATGGGAGAGACTCAGCATCCCCAGTCCCCACTGTGGTCCTCAGGAGGCTGTGCTGTGCATGTTTCCTACACGGTTCCGTGTTCGTTTACAATATAGAATCCACATGAGAACACTACCTGTTATGCAAGTGCAGCTTAGAGAGGAGTTCCTGCCCTCACTTGCAATGAGGGGGCCGAACGCCCAGCCCCACCCCATGTGGAATCCAGAACTGCCCCCTGCTCCCACTGTGAAGACCTGAGCTGCAGCTGCAGCAGAGTCAGCACAATTAAGGTCCCTGCTCTAGTGATGAGACATCAGGGAGGGCAGGTGAGGATGGGGTTCTTCTGAGGGGAAGGGGGGCTGTGGGGTGTCCTGAGAGAAGGAAGGAGGAGGAACTCTCCCAAATTGGAAGCACAAGGTGGATGACAGAGGACAGGTGTCTGAGCTCACAGAGGCGTCTCTGAGCTGAGACTGGACTGCACTGACTGGATCAATCTTCCCTCAGATTCTCTGTGCCCGTCTGGCTCCTCAAGCCCTCAGCCATTCACTCACCCACGTTCTGCACGTTCCTCAGACCACTTCCCTGTGGAGGGGCAGGGAGTCCGTGTGGGGAACCCATGATAACCAGGCAGAGGGGGTCCTTTCTCTCTGCACAGATGCTCCTCCCTGCCCTGCTCCTCCCTGCCCTGCTCTTCCTTGATTCACCTTCTCTGCCTCTCCAGGGGTTCTCCAAATATTTGAGCTCCTGCCCATCAGGATAATTTACCTATTTCTCTCCAATATAATACACCTGTCATTCTCAGAGGACAGGGAGGATATTTCACCTTTACCTGGGATTCCACGAGGAACCTGTCTCCACTTTTGTCAGCAAGAGCCCTGCCCTGGACCACATTCTGCTCTGCCCTCCTAAGAATCTGTTCCTCTTTTCTATTCTCAACTTCTCGTTCTCACATCTACCTTCGTCTAGGACCAGAAGCAGAGCCTGTGGCACGTATGTGGAGTAGACGAGTGGACACCGACAACCACCTCACATAGAGAAGATGCATCATCCCACAGATCAGTGTTGTGTGGAACATCCATTCGTCTCCCAAGTGTCCTCATTCATTTCCTTCCTCCTTCAGGGAGTGCAGAGTTGGGGCAGATCCGCACATCTGGGAGAGGACTGATGGTCTTTACAACCTTCTCAACTAAGGATTCACTTAGATGGTCCCCATCCCCCTCACATCACTGTCCTCTGGGGAACATATCCTCACTTATTTCTTTAACGCGTCACTTTACGTATCAACCATTTCAAATATCATTCCTGTATTTGAAAATTATGGGTTTTATGAATCTCATGCTCTTATTATAGAGGATAAATACCCAATAATTTCTATAACATGTAAACATATTAAAAATGTTTCAGTAAATGACCGTATGAATCAATAAAATAAGAGTAAAAATATCTGGGGGTAATTTATAATCAGGAACTTATAAGGAAATAATTGCAAGATTCATGTGAAAATATAAAAGAAAACGTGAATAAGGGGAGTGGAATGCATTCTTTTGTCCCCCACCTCCAGTAATCCCACAGCCTGAGGTGGGTGTGAAAGCTGTGGGAGTTCTCTCTTAGTGTCATTGATCTTCTCAGAGAAAGAGGAGTCGGGGTCAGATGAGGAGGCGGGAGGAGGTTGTTAGGGGCCTGAGGAGAGAGGTGAGCCTGTCGCCTAGCAGAGAGGGGCCTGCGGGAGATGAGGACGCGGAGGCCTCTCCCAGGGGCCAAATCCTGAGACACTGGGAAGCTGAAAGGACGTGCTTTGTTCTCATTCCTAACAGGATGCTGGTTTAGGCATAAAAGAGGGTGGTGTTCCTCCCTGACTCTTCATATTACGTTATCACCTGGCCCCAATCAGAATAGTTGGTGCTTTTAAAATATATGTTTCACAAATAACTACATAAGTACTTGAATATATAAATGAAAAAGAAAAGCCTTATGCCTTTTCTGTTTCCCCCATAAGTAGTGGAGGCAACCCTGGTTCCATTTTTCTTCTTTAACTCATCATCTGTGCACAGTCTCCCATTTGTGATGCTCATTTTCTTGCTGATGGATTGCAGAGCATCACTCTCACATTTCCACCTGCTTGTGAAGCTCCTGTTCCAAAATAGAAAACAAACTCTTTTCATAACCCCTAACTGGTTCTATCTAGTATCTCCTCTACGAGTTAGGGTAGTGATACCCTACAAAAATCAATTGGTTGTCTATATACTAACAATGCAGAAGCTGGAAAGGATATTAAGAAAAGAATTCCATTTACAATAGCATCAAAAATAATAAAATACTTAGGAGTAAACTTAAGCAAGTAGGTGAAAATTTTATAAACTGAAAACTATAAAACATTGTTGAAAAAAATTAAACAAGATTTAAACAAGTGAGAGGAAAACCACGTTCATTGATTGGATGTCTTAATATCGTGAAGTATCAGTCAAGACCACCCAAATCCACCTACACACTCAGCGCAGCCCCATCCTGTGCTCACTTCCCCACTTTAATCCACAATGTCTACAGCTCTTCTCCCTCTGTGGTTCTTGGTTGGGAAGATGTTGGATAAATATCTGCTCTTTTGGACCTAGGTCTTACACACCCAACCCTCATTAATTCCTTGGAGCTCTAACAAAAATTCTTGATTAAGACTCAATGCATGTAGAGTAATAGACCATGAGGGTTTCCAGTGTAGGAATGGTGGAAAAGCCCTAAATAGGGCAGTGGGTTCCATTTATAGTAATATTCTTTTTATATCAATCCTTATATTGAGTAACATTATGAAACTACATTTAAAATATATTAAATATATCAGAGTCAAATAAAACAATTTATTTTTATTACAAATAAACATTGTATATATTTCGTATAAAATATATAAACATTATACAACTATTATATGTAATATATAATATCATTATGCTTATTAATATATAAAATATATATTATAAAATATACAGATATGTAATGTATGAAATAGCATATATTATATATTTTTACCATTATATTACATGTTACATGTTGCATATTATATATTGTATGCTACATATATATAGAGAGAGAGAGAGGAGAGAATGTGGCACAAACGCATTTTTTGATTCTAGGAAAACAATGGAACCAAAACCGACAGGAACACTATCGTATGAACACAGCTGTAGGTGCAAGTAGCATCCATGTTATATGGAGAAACATTCACCTTGACCCCAGGGAGATCTGGGCTGAGACCAGGTGACTGAAATCTCTAGGTGATGGTGAACGTAGAACTTGAGGGAGGGCAGATATCAAGATGTACTGGGCCAGATGCCAGAGCTCCAAGGGGAGGGAGAGCTTGTGAGCTTCCAGCGGTGGTGCCCTGACGCACTGTGGGAGAGGAAAATGAGGTTACTGGACCCACTGAAATGGGACTGTTTGATGCTCTAGCCCATGGTTGGCAGCGTGCATCAGCGTGGTCCTTCAGAGATAAACAGCAGCAGCCCAGGGACAGCTGTTACCTGGGTAAAGCAGTATCACCAACGAACCACCAGGGGGGCGCTGCTCCCTGCACCTTCCTGCACTGCGAGGGGCCCCTGGACCCCAGGTTCTTCTCTCATACCCAGCTTCCCAATCCATCCATTCACCACTGGCTCCAGAGGAAAAGTCTTCCCAAGAGGAAAGAATTATTCTGACCCATTGTGCCTTGAGAACATCTGAGACAGTTTCTAGGATTGGCTCAGGGCTCCCTTCAGAGGTCAGGGATCCTGGCTGATTACTGTGACTTCCCAACTTATTCATGATGAAATACATAATAAATGCATTAGCTCTAAAACTGTCATAGTTTTAGTGGTTATTTCTAAGTAGTATGTTACTGGTCATTCATTTCCATATGTTTTAGTGACAGGGAAGCTGATACTGTTTGTGTTTTTCAGAGATTTCAATTATTCTTTCTAATTCTTCCTTTTTCTCTTAACTTTTAGAACCTTTATATCTTCAAATTTGATGCACATAAGATTACGTATTTTTCACCACTATATCAGAGAATCCTTTGTCTAAAAGGCACAAAATGATTTAGTACCAATCATTGTCTGATATTAGTTGGGGTCCCAAATACAGGTAATGAGAGAGGAAAACAATAACCATGCACATTTTATGAAACAGACAATGTACAAGCAATTCAGAAATCAATATAAAATCACATTTTGAGGCCTGCCCAGTGGCGTGGCGGTTAATTTCACTTGCTCCGCTTTTGCAGCCCGGAGTTCACAGGTTCAGATCCTGGGCGCAGACCCATGCACTGCTTGTCAAACCATGCTGCGGTGGTGTCAAGTATACAGTAAAGGCAGATGGACACGGATGTTAGCTCAGGGCTAGTCTTTCTTACACACACAAAAAAATAATAATAATATTTTGTTTCACACTGTGAGAACACCAATTTTGTGGCTAAACTTCAAACATTACTGGAGAGATTTTATCTTCCTCTCGCTCCTCCTTCATCCACAGTCCCCTATTCTGCTCTTCCCGTGCCTTCCGCTCCACGTGCGACTGTCAGGGGAAAACAGTTTCAAATGCTCCGTGATGTTCAGACCCACTCTTCAGATTCACTATAACTTTTATTTTCGATTATTAGTCACATGTTTTCCTATTTTTTTATCTGATTGGGAGGAATCTCATAATTTAATGGTGATATCATTCCTTTTCTTCTAAAAACCTGCAGGTACACTGAAGCTACTCAGGATTATCGGTGGCTCTTAGAGCAAAGGAGAGCTGCTGTCCCGAGCCTGGCAGTGCAGCGCTGCGTGTCGGCACCCCCAGCCCTGATCCCCCCTCTGCTGCTCCTGGGGACAGTTTCAGAGACTGTGTCAGAGGGAGACCCTGTCCCTTCACACACCCAGATGAGACTCTGTGCTTTCCCAGTGCGTTCACTGCTGGAGGGAGGGGCGCCCACTAACTTCCCACAAAGGAGACAATACGTGATCTCAGCGAGGAAGAGGGGAAGCTCCCAGGCCGGGGGTAAGGATGGGATGAACTAGATGGCTGCCACCAGGAGGTGGAGGCCGCCCCCATCTCATGCTTCAGCCCTCCCGCCCTCCAGAGCAGAAACCTAGGACTCAGGTCAGCAGGTTGTAGTGGAGCTGATTTGATGAACGACATCAACCCCCATCACTCAGTGTCTCAGTCACACGCAGTCATTGGACTGTGTGAGGTCCAGCATCTGCCTCTTTCAAGATCTCCCCCAGGGGACATCAGGGAGACACAGGGGCAGGAAGAGAGAGGAAGCTGATTTGCATGAAGCACCTTCACCTCCTAATGGGCCTGGGAGGCTTGAAAAGGCCCTGAGGACACCACTCTCCAGCCCAGGAGCCTAGGGAGGCCACATCCTGTCAGCGTGCCCACCATGGCCTGGACGGTGCTTCTTCTCGGGCTCCTCGCTTACCGCTCAGGTCAGGCGAAGGGACTCTGCGTCCTCAGGGGACACATAAAAGCAGAGTCTCAGGCTGACCCTTGTCTCCCATAACAACCTCTGTCTCTCTTTTGTCGGTTTTAGGAGTGGATTCTCAGACTGTGGTGACCCAGGAGCCATCACTGTCAGTGTCTCCAGGAGGGACGGTCACACTCACCTGTGGCCTGAGCTCTGGGTCAGTCTCTACCAGTAACTACCCCTTCTGGTTCCAGCAGACCCCAGGCCAGGCTCGCCGCATGCTTATCTATAGCACAAGCAGCCGTGCCTCTGGGGTCCCTAATCGCTTCTCCGGATCCATCTCTGGGAACAAAGCCACCCTCACCATCACGGGGGCCCAGGCTGAGGATGAGGCCGACTATTACTGTGCTCTGTATACAGGTAGTAGTGTTCACACAGTGATGTAAACCCATGGGGAAGTGCAACCAAAACTTCCTCAGTTGCTTAGAATGGCTCAGCCCTTCAACGCAGGAGAGACAGTGAGAGGGTGGAGGTGGAAACACCACCATGGGGAGGGAGGTCCATGGCCCCGTCCTCCTATCCAGTGGTTCATCGCCATGTGCCTCTTCCAGCCTCTGCCACGGTGTGTCCATCCCTCTAGGGTGACTCCTCCAAGACTTTCCTTCCTCTCTCCCTCTCTGACTGTAATGATGGGGAGGGAGATGAGCTCCAAAATACGTCAACCAACAGTGAGACTCAGAGACCCCACTATAACGTGTGAGGCTCTTCTTATTCCAAGAGCATTAACAGATATACTTCATTCATCAATTTGGTGATGGAAAACAAAGTAATATTTAAAATTTCTTCATAAATATCCATAAGCTAGATCCACAGCACATTTGCTGTTCTGTTTATATAGCAGGTGCTCATCACCATCGCACAATGAAGATCATGAAGGAAAAGATGCAATTGGGAAAGTTCATTTTTCAGTGCTGAGATAGTTCATGCTCTCCTGATCTCCATCCTCCACACTTTTCAGTTCTGGTGATTTTGAGCATCACTTAGTTAATGAAGAAAACGTTTTACCTTTTTAATAGTGTAATTCAAAGACCTCTCTAAACTTTAATATTAAGTATGTGGCAGATTTTTAAATAATTTATTGATTTTGGAAAGTATTTGCTCCCTTATAAATTGGACAATCAGATTATATCTGTAACTTGGCTCACAGCCTGGGGCATGTCCCATGGATGTTTGTGGTGACAGTGACCAGGTCAGGCCAAGGTCCCTAACATCATTTCCACTGAGACACTGAAGTTTGACCAGGGAACAGCAGGGGGCGCTGTGAGCCTTCCCAGGGTCTGCACAGTGGGTGTCCACTGCTGTGTAATCCCCCACACTCCCCAGGGCTGGGGCATTGGTGCCTTGTTCGCTGATGGGGACTCAGCAGCTGTGTCCTCTCTGGGCTGGGCAGAGTCTCCTGCTCTCAGGTCTGTGTGAGGTCCTGCAGCTGCTTCCTCCCTGGTCCCTCCCACGGGGCAACTCTGGGTCTGGCCCTCAGACTCTAGTCTGTCTAAGAACCAAGCTCAGGCTTCATCACGCTCAGGATGCAGCAGATTCTCCAGTAGAGGAAAAAGTCTATGTGAGCAGCTCCTCCTCTTTCAGGCCCCTGGAGAAGATAAAGGAGGTCTGGGCCACCCAGCCCCAGCTTGGCACTCAGGAGGGCTGTGTCCCCATGGCCTGGACCCCTCTCCTCCTCTGCTCCTCTCTCACTGTTCAGGCCTGGACAGGCCTCAGAGACCTGGCAGCTCTGACCAGATGTCAGCCCCTTAGGCTCCGAATCCCAGCATTTTATCCCTGGTACCCATCTCATCACTCCTGCCTGTGTGTCCCCAGATCCCATTTCCAAGCCTGTGCTGACTCAGTGCCCTCCCTCTCTGCACCTCTGGGAACATCAGCCAGACTCACCTGCACTTGAGCAGTGTTCTCAGTGTTGGTGTCTTCTGGATGAGCTGGTACAGGATAACCAGGGAGCCCTTCCCAGTATCACCTGAGTTTGAAGTAGGATTCAAGTAAGAATCAGGGTTCTAGGTCCACAGCCACGTCTCTGGATCCAAAGATGCTTAGACTGACTCAGATTTTCTGTATGTCTCTGGGCTACAGCTTGAAGAAGAAGGTGATGTTACAGTGACACCTGTCTCAGCAGCTCCAAGACTGACTCAGGGACCCTTACCCATAGGAAGTGAGATGCAAACCTCCCTCCACTCTCCTAGCCTGGACCAGTCACCCCGCACTGGCTCCCACCACATCTAGCTCAGGGGTTGACTGCTGTTGTCACCTCCTCAGCCGGCACCTGACTTTCCTCAGAAGAGTGGATCTGCTAATGTCTCACCCGGTTCCCGTTTCTCAGGCAGAAATCCCTTGAGCAGAGATAAGTCTCTCACTGGAGACATTGGAGGACACCAAAGGAGGGTGATTCTGGTCACACCCAGCCCAGTGTCTAGGAGACACTTGGAGATGCTCCTGGTCTGATTGCTTCAATCTGGGCTTCTGGATACAATACAACACAACACACAGGATGGAATTGTGTTCTATACTAGCAATCAATCATCAAACAATGAAAATAAAAATCAACACCATTTACAACAGCATAAAAAATATATAACAATTAAGGAAAATCTAAGAACAAATAGAAAGTTTAGTACACTGGAAACTAGGAAACATTGCTGAAAGAAATTAATTACGACCTAAACAATTTGCAGATATATCCCTTTGTGGCCGAGTGTGGGTCAGCAGGCCTGGGGCTGGTGCTCTGGACCTGGGCCTGTGCTCACACCTGCAATGTGCACCTGGGTGACATCTTTCTGATCATCACCTCCCCTTGTAAAGGACCCTGTGACCTGTAACCTGTTGTAGGAGAATCAGGGCCCAGAAGGCTCTTTATAGAAGATGACACACGTGATTTCAGGGTCCTTGACTGTATTTCCAAGGCTTATCAGTGGAATCCAAGTCCATAGTTCCAGGGGAAGGAATCTAAGACCTTCTCACTGAATCATAGATCACTCAAATCTGCCTCCATCTGTCCCACTAAAAATGATGGTGTGTCCCTACAGCACAGGGGTGCTGGCCCGGTCCTGTGGGGGATGGATCCTGGGCCGTCATGCACACTGGGGAATCTTGTATTCTCTGACCTGTGCTTCCTTGAGACTCTGACCTATCAGGGTCTTTGTGGGGACCTGGATTCAGGCTCCATCATCTTCCAACACTCATCACAGATTGTTCCATGGAACAGAATCCAGGAAAGGAACAGAAAAGTCAGAGGATGCAGGTGTGGATGAAGGGCCCCACCTTTGCTCTGGGGATGGAGTCGTGTAAGAGACTGAGGCAGCTTTGACGTCACTGTGGAAACTGAGGAGCGTGCTAGGACATCTGCCATCCCAGGCCGTGCTCGGTGGGGCTCCAGGGACAGCACTAACCGAGCACAGCACCGGCCACAGCGTCTCACAGTGACCAGGTGCTGGGCGCCCAGACCAGCACTCCACCTGCGGAAGCTCGTGTAGCGCAGCATCGCTGTGAGGGGGCCATGGCCAGACTCACTTAGAGTGAGAATCTGAGGCTCCAAAGGGACAAGGGGCTTGCCCAAGGTGAGAACCGAGGGCTGTCTGCTGACCCCTAAAGAAGTCCCCTAAATAGCCGACTATCTACCAAGGAGACAGGCTGATTCCCAGGTAATTACAATCAGGTGAGTCAGAGAGGAATAAGTGTGTCCCCTCCAACCCCTTCCCTGCTCCTCCCCTCCTCTTCCCTGCCAGGGCCCAGTCCACACCAGGTCGCCTCTTGTGGGGATGACCACAGTGACCTCTTCCTCCATGGGCCCCTAGCTTCCCCTCTCCCACCCAGAGCCCACAGTGCACCCACAGCCCCAAGACGTCTTAGAGTGGGATCACGTCCCTCCCTGCTGGACTCTCCAGTGGATCCTCTGTTCTTTAGAACAAAACCCAAACCCCATCCTGTGGAGTTGAGCTTGGACTGATGAGGGAGGTGAGAGGCAGCCACTGGCCCAATCTGCCAAGGCCTGAAGCTCACAGAAGAGAAGGACAAGGTCCCATTAGCAGAATGTTTAGTCATTAGAGCTGACCACCACATGTGGTAGCCGGGCACTCCCTGGACAATCTTTAGGCTTCTTAGGAACCCCATGGAAGCTCCCTGATGGTTTCTGAGACCATAAATTCACTGTCTAAAATGTCAATACGGGCACTAGCGAAACTGGCACTTGCCTTTTAAAAGCCAACTTTCCTGTCCTCCCCTCCATCCCTCGCTGCTACTGTTTCTTGCCATGAATCCTCTCTCTGGACCACCAGGGACACTGGCTCACAGAGGAGCACCCCTGGGAACCCTGGGCTGGCTGAACGGCCCATGCCTTGGTCAGGCCTTTTAGAGTGATCATTCTGTGCCCCAGTTATAAAAAGGAGAAGGAATCACAGTGCAAGCTCGACTTCTGCATTATACAGTCAGGAAACTCAGCCACACAGTGAAGTGACCCCCTAAGCCACTTTGGGTGACCACACTCACTCCTTTCTGACACCTGACACAGCCTGTTGATGGGACTTCTTTAACCTATAGTGGACCTATTGGCCTTAATTAACATAGTCCAAAAAAAAAAAGTCCATTGGTGTTGCTGAAATGTCAGGTAATGTTAGTCAGTGTATGAAAGTCAAGCAGTTTCTACATGTCTGCTCTATGGTACAGATCAGAGCTTTATCCATTCAGAACTGCTTTGAATCATTTGTCGCTATTTGGGTTTACCATGATAATTCTCCTGTCATTTTTCCATTTAGATTTTCTGATTAACTCTGAGTACTATATTACTATATACTATATATTACTACACACTTTTCAAACTGGAGTGTGCACAGCTCCATAACGCCTGAATTATGCAAGGAGGACGCAAAACAGCAGAATACCTGTGATGCGTGTTTCTGGAGCATCGATTTTACTATAAGGTTTGGAAGAACCAAGTTCAGCAGTTTACAATAATCCCCTCCCCTCCCCCACAGACATGGAGGAGAGACTGAGAAGAGTGGGGGAGGGGAGAAGTGCCAGGAGAAACCTTCCAGTCTCTGAAGCTTCACCAGGTGGGGGAGGACGGGCCAATGTGCAGTCAGGGCGGCAGCCTCTCCTCTTGTGTCCCAGGTGATTCCTGGCAGTCCCTAAAGCTCAATGGCTATTTTGGACCCACTGCTTTTGAAGGCCATGGAGGTGGCAGCCAGCCTCCTCACTTGAACCCTGTCGAGTGAACACTCCCGCAGTTTGCGCACCTCCACCCTCCACGGCACAAAGTGCTCTCACCTGGGCGCACTGTGCACACTCGGCACACGGACTTCTTGCACAGCTGCCCCCACAGCTGTTTGTGTCCAGCACCTGGTGGATCCCCCTCATCGTCTCGTTGGGCTCCCTGGAGGTCATGATCTTCATGCTCCATGTGAAGCGCAGGGAGTGCGGCTTGTCCTCCCCACGGTCTTGACCTTGCCTGGTGAATACAGGTGCTATGTCTGAGCGATACATGCAGGTCAGTAGTGCAGAGCGTTAGACTTGGGGAGACGCGCCTGGTCCACACGTTGGCTCCTCCACTTAGGAACTTGAGTTTGTGCCAGTAAGACAGGCACTTCGGAATCTCCATCTGAAAAGAGGGATAATAAAGTAAACTCCAGGTGGAGCTGCGTGTGAGCTGTTGAGTTAACATACATAAAGTGTGTAGTTGTGATGGAATTTATTGGAGACGGTTGACAGTGACATCTGTGTTGTGTAAGTGAGAAATAACTCCTGGGGGAACACAAAGACTTGTAAACAGAGCTCACACCCACACATTCACAATTACACTGCATAGAATAACACAAGACACCCCAACCCTGGTGCACACTGCCATGCACCACCCAAAGGGGGCACAGTTACTTCCAGGTACGGTACAAACACAGCCGTATTTTTTTTAATCTGGAAAATTAGTTTTTTTCTATGAAAGCCCCAATTCTCACTCCCATCAGGAACCTGGAATCACATTGGATCTGCAGACTGAAAGCAACCAGGATGCCTACCTGTCTTATCCTCCAAATGCTTTCCTCAGCCAGCGAGGTCATTCAGAATTTGTACCCTTTCCTCTTGCTCTCGAGATGACCTCAGTTAAAGAAATGAGCACTGTGAGCAGCAGATCAGGGGGAGGACAGTTTATACATTTTTTTTTTTTTTTTTTTTTGGTTCTCTGGGTGACCATTGCAAAGCAGATGGAAACAGTATTCAACTCAAGGCCCTCAAAGCAAGCTTAGCATGCACGCTTGGGAAATGCATGAGCTTTTCCTGGGTGACATGGCTCTCTAGCCTTTAGATTAGTAACTAGAGGATTCTCAATCCCAGGAGGAAACACTGCTTCTGGGGAAAGGCCCCACACACAGCGGCCGACCTGGCGCTGCCCCTGCAGGTGCCCTCTGGGATCAGACACCAGTTGGGAAGGATCTCCTCTTCCACCACCCCTAGAAGACGGTATTAGCGTCTGTAATGTACACTGTCATGTTTTCACTACTGAACTTAATTAATAAAGAGGAAATGAAGAAACAAAGTCTCTATTTCAGGCAATGGAACATGATCTTACATTGACAGTAGATAAGGCCCCTTCATCTCTCCTGCACCAGGAAGCTCCTCCAATAGGTCCTCCGGGAGGCTGGGAGGATGCAGAGTAACTGTCAGGCGTGGTGATGCTGTTCGTGAATTACTCAGGGAGCTCTGCGGCACTTGGTCAAGAGGATGGAGCACATGGACGTGGTTGGTTAAATGTCCCCAAATAGTTGAGGATTAAACAACATGCTTCCAGATAAAACGTTAAAGAAGAGGTCTAAATAGAAATTTAAAAAAATAGTTTTAACTAGGTGAAATAAAAATACAGTGTCAAAATCCGTGGAATGCAGTGAAAGTAGTGAATACAGGAAAATTTACACAAACATTCATAGCGGCTTTATTCACAATCATCAAAAATTGGAAACAACAGAGATCCCTTCAAAAGGTGGATGGATAAACAAACTGAAGAGTCTGGCTACTGGTTAAAAACCTGTGTTTGATTTCTCAGGACCCACCACGGGCAAGCACAAAGCCTTTACCAGGCAGGTCTCATAGGCGAATCTGTCCTCCCCACCCCAGACTGAGTGCAGGGCCAGTGCACTGCAGTCTCTGAAGGGGCTGCAGTCAAGTGCTCAGGCCCCTCTGGCCAGCTATGCTCTTCTCATATTTGCATTCCTGGCCCAGGCACCTTCATTCCTGGGTCTCTTTGTTGAGGCCTTGGGTCAAGGTTTTCTTCAGGCTCCTCTGCCAAGGCCGCCTTACGGGGGGAGGAGAGGGAAGCTTGCAGACACTGTCCCCACTCTCTGAGTCAGTACCTAGTACCCTCCCACTCCCAGTCCTTCCCTCCTGCCCTCCCCTGACCCCAGGGTTCATAAAACTGCCAGAGCCTTTTCTTAGGGCCCCTCTACAGAAAGACAACTCCAATCTGCACTGGTCCACCTGACCCCCGAATGATGCGACATTCCATTGGACAAAGGGAACAGGGGGAGCGGCACTTTCTCCAGTTTTAGCTCTTCCTTGTGCCATCATGGTAAGTGATGAAAGGCTTAACTCTTTCATTTTGTCCTGCTGTTTTAATTGGCTACTATGACACCTGATGCTCAACTCTCTCTCCCAGGTCAGCTGAGATCATGACACAAACGTCATTGTATCCATTCAATGGAATATTATTCAATGATAAAATAATTTAGTTATCAAACTGTGAAAATGTGAGGGAACTTTAAATGTATGTTGTTAAGTGGAAGAAGCCAGGCTGCAAAAGCTACACACTCGGTGGTTCCAACTATATAACATTCTGGAAAAGGCAAACTATAGAGACAGTAAGGAGTTCAATGGTTTTCAGGGGTTCAGAAAGGGAAAGAGAAGAGCAGGTGAAGAACAGGGGATTTTTAGTGCAATGAAACAATGCAGTATGATACTGTCATGGTGATATATGACATTATGAATCATGAAATCCTGTAGAACTGTACTGCACAATGAGTGCACCTTATTGTAAAGTTGGATTTTAGTTGATAATAACATGTCACTATTGGTTCATTAATTGTAACAAATATGCCACCCTAATATAAGATGTTAATAGTAGGGGACACAGTCTGGAGGGTGGTTATGAGAACTTACTCTATTCTCTGTCCCTTTTTTAATGTTAATCTAAATCTGTTGTAAATAATAAAATCTACTAATTAAAAAACATAACCTGGCAACTCTGTTTTTTGGAGGGAACAATTTCAACTAACGTTCAACAATTGGCTCATGTCCACACATTAGCTTGGGACATTGTTTACTATTAAATGTGAACCAAGCTTGAGTTCTAAATGCATCTTTATTGATGTGTTTGTAGCACTGCTGATTGACTTAGTAAGTTAAAATTTGTGTGAATGAAATAAAAAAGAATATGGCTGATAAGTTTGAGGATTTTGTCTTAAATTTGGGACACTGAGTAAATTACAATCATTATCTTGAGTCAAGTTAATAATTGAATTTCCACAATATTTCTATTGAGTCACTTGTAGAATGTAGCCTGTTGTTTGGTAAGATGCCAATTTTTCTGGCCCTCCCTTGGGGCTAGTAGTTGATTTCCCTGAAAACACACGAACTTTTCTTCTTATATCCAAGTGGTGTCCACACTCTATTCTACTTTCAAAGGGTCACAAGGGTGTAGATAGTCTTACAGACATCCTGGGGCAGCCCATAGATAATCTTTTTAATCCTGTCACAATTAACGCCACCACCATGCATCCCGTTAAACGAGGCATTCCCAATAAAATATTACCCTTTGTTTTACAGTTTTTGTTAGCATTTAGAATATACTTTTGCTGTTTTGATCAATTTTATTCTAAAAATATTTTAACTTTAAACCAACAGTGAAGACATTTTATCTCAGCTACTCAAGAACACCAGTCCATCAATGCCCTCACCCCATACACAGGGTTCCTCTTCCTAATATAGAATCATTGTCCACTCTTTCCTCTCTAGTGAATTGTCCCATCAGGACACAGTCATGTTTTTCTGTTTCCCTCTTATAAAACCTTCTGTACCCTCTCCTTTCCTTCCATCCATCACTTCAATTCCCTCCTGTCCATTTACAGTGAAAGACCTCAAAAAGTTATCGATGTGCGTTGGTACTATGTCAGCTCATCCACTGTCCCCTACACCTGGGTCAATTAAGCTTTATCTTCCAAATTCCACTGAAACTGCCCTCTAAAAGCTCACAATGACCTCCTGTCCCTCAGTCCAGTGGTCAAGTCCCAGGCCACCTCTTGTGCAATGAGTGGATCACTCTCTCTTTCTTGTCACTCTTCTTCACTGGTTCCCAGGGCACCGCCCTCTCCTGGTCTTCCTGCCTCGCTAGCCACTCCCTGTCTGTCCTGTCTGCAGGGGGCTCCTCTCTCTCTGAGCTCTCACATTTGAGGGCCCAATGGCTCGGTCCTGGATCTTAGGCTCTCCCCTCCATACACACATCCTTGATGGGATCAGGCAGTCTGAAGGCTTTAAATGCCTTCTAAGAACTAATGAGTTTGAAATTTCTATCTTCAGCCTCCACCCCAGGTCACCATATTCTTAATTTATTATCTCCACATGGTGGTCTAATAGGTAATCCATCTTAACGTTACCAAGGCTGAATTTCTGACCTTTGTGCCCAAAACTACCTCACCTGTATTCTGCCCATTTCTGTTCATAGCAACTCTGTCCTTTCCATCAGGACAGCAACCTCAGAGTCATCCTGGATGCTTCTTTCTGTCACTTCCCACATCTACACTGTCAGCAAAACCTATCAGTTCTACCTTTGAAATCTGTCCAGTGTCTGAACCCTTCTCACTGCCTCCACTGTACCACTCTGTTCCCGAGCCTCCATCACCATTGCCTGAAGTAGTGTCATAGTCACCTGGCTTGTCCCCTTTTTTCTCATCCTGCCTCACCCCCCTCCAGAAGTGCATCCTCAGTGTGGGTCATGGCCTCACCTTCTCCCAGTCTTTGTACAAGTGGCACCTTCACAGTAAGTAAAGCCAATTTAACCTGAAGCTCTTTCCTTCACCCCTGATCTTATTTCCATATTTATTTTTCTCCTAAAGTGTTGGGATATTTGGTGATTCATTTGTTTACCATTGTCTTCCCCTATTAGAATAGAGGACACAGAAGGTAGATATTTCTGTTGTTTGTTTGCCCTGCTGTTTCTCTAGCCCCTAAATCATTACCTGGGACATTACAGGTGTTCAAGAAATCCCTGTTGAGTGAATTCGTTTATCTCACTATCATTCTTCTTAAGCATCACAACATCCATGTAAAACTGACTTTGCAGCCTCATAGGTGCCCTCAAATTTCCATACTCTGTCCTTCCACCTGGACTTTCCCACCAGGCTGACATCAAAGCCATCCTCCCACCAAGATGCAACCCAAACTTCATCTTCACCGTGAAGCCTGTTCTCATTTCCCCTTCTTTCTGTTCTCAAAGACTTTTCAGTAGGCTTCTCTAGCCTGTCCTGTAGTTATTTTTGTATATGTCTCATCCTTCCAACTAAATAGTCATTTACTTGAGAGCAAATCAAGCCAAGCATTTTCTTCATCCTAAACAACACTCAGCAGAACCTTTTTTATTTTTATTATAGGAAATTTCAAATATACACTAAATAAGAGAAATCGAGTAATGAACCTACATTACTCATCACCCATCTTCAACTCACTCAATATATTGCCAAATTTATTTCACATACATCCCAACCCTGCACACACTGCTAGTTATTTTCTGAGATATACTTTAATGAGATATAAATTTCACTCATTTTATGTGAGTTTTCATAGGTTAACAAATTACATATCATCATAATCCAATTATCAGAACATTTCCATCAGCCCAACTAGTTTTGACAGTATCTGTCTCTAGTCAACTCATGCTCCACATCCAGCTCCAAGCAACCATTAACTCATTTCTGTTTCTGTAAATTTGCTTTTTAAGGCTATTTAGTATAAATTGAATCATACATTGTGTAGTTTTTTGTGTCTGGCTTATTTTTTCATCCATACGTTTTTGAGATTTACCCATGTTGCAGCATTTATCAATACGTTTTCGAGGTTTACCCATGTTGCAGCATTTATCAATATTCTGTTCCTCTCCCTTGAGGAGTAGTAGTCCATTGTATGGATGGACCACATCTTGTTATTTTCTTGTCAGTTGATGGACATTTGGATTTTTTTCCACTTTTGGCTCCATTGAGAAGTAAACACCCCTGGGAGAATATCCCAAATGTAGCGACTTGGGAAGCTATACAAGAAGCCTTGCTAAGGGAACAGAGTCATCTGAATGACTCTATCATAAAATGCCCAGTTGGGTTATTTCTTTATGATATATAGACAGATTCCTGAATGTACACTGAGAATTTATGGAATTGTACCCAAGCAAATGTTTACAATAGATCCAGAGTATCTGTGGGATAGATGAGAGTTAAATGTTCATTTTACATCCTTCCAGACTATACAACTTTTGTTAATTAAAATATTATTTTTAAAAATGTCTCCCCCACTCCATTCCCCTGGCATATCCTGCCTCCCACAGGACCCCATGGTGCCAGGAGCACAGCTAGAAACACTGTTGTATTAGTGTGGACTGTATTAGTGTGGACTTAGTCACAAAACTAAGTATGCAAAATTATTACTTTCTTCATTTTCAATGAGTGCACTTTAATTTTTATTTCAAGTCTTTATCTGTGCTTGAAATAGAAAAAATAATCTAGTCCAATTAATCTACAAATGCTGGATTCCACAAGTATTTCAAGTTTAAAGGTCACATTCTGCAGTTACCACCTTTCCCTGCCCTCCATCCTGAGTTCCACGGCTACAGTGAGGGAAGCTGGTACAGACAAGAATCCTCCCACTGCTGGATGGGCCCTGCCATGACATGCCCACTGTTCCTGGGTCTGTGCAGCACTTGAAAGGATTAGCCTAACAGGAATCCCTCAGAAAATCAGGTCACAGCAGGGCTTGGCCCCTCTCAGCTGCTGAGGTCAACCTGAGGCCCTCTGAAAGATTGAAACAAGGCCCCTCTGCTGGCCCCTCTTCCTGGTCCCCTCAGTAGTGCTGTCATGTGGGAGGACTGGGGAGGTTTTAAACATCCTGCACAGCTGAATATGAACGTTGTAGGCTCAGTCCCCATCGTCACAGGGATAGCAATTCAGACAAAACATGGTAGGGATGGCTCCTTCTGTTCTATGATGATGGGGCCTCAGGAGAGAAGATTCACTGGCTGGGCCTGACTGGGCAACAAAGGGTTGGAATCCTCTGGAGGTGACTTTGCTCACATGTCTGCAGATGAAGCTGGATTTGGCCAGAGGACCTACATGAAACCTCCCCACAGGACCTGGGCTTTCTTGCAGCAGGGCAGTCTCAGGGCATTCAGACCACTTAATTGGTGGCTGAGGGCTCCAGAGGGGATCTGAGTGACCAGGCGGAGGCTCATGTTCTTTCAAACATAACATATTATTGTTTCCAAGGTATCTGTCAGTGACAAAGAACACTAGTGTCAGCTCCGGTTACAGGGAGGGGCCCCACCTCTCAGTGGAAGGAATGTCAGATGGTAACAGCCTCTCCCTGTGGTGTCAGTAGAGACCTTGTGGGTGTCTGGATTTCCATTCCCTACCCAGCAGTGAAGAGGTGTTCCTCCCCATCCCACAGGGGTAACACAGGGCAGTCCTAGTGCAGAGAGAGGACTTTCATCACTGCCGTGTGGTAATGAGCTGCCTGTCCTCCTGGAGTCAGTGTAGGGCACAGTTGAATCAACAAGGAGACACTCCTACCTCTCCCACCAGGGAGTATCTGTGGAGGCCTCGTGGGAAATCAGAACTCCTACTCACTCCCAGCAGGAGAAAGAGCCCCCCATTGAATGGGGCCCCAGAACATTTTCCCAAACCTGGAAGTAATGAGGTGTTGCTCACCTCTCCTCCCATGCTGGAGTGGTGTAACAGAAAGCCAGCTAAAAGAAAAAGTTTACATAATACCCAGAGTCTCATAATATAATACCAAAAATGTTCAGCTTTCAGTAGAAAATAATTCCTCATACTAAGAATCAGAAAGATATCACACTTAATGAAGAAAGACAAACAACAGATGCCAATACAGACATGGCAAAAATGTTAGAATTATTTATCTGACAATGATTTAAAGCAGCTATTACTAAAATAAATTAACACACATATGAATAAACTTGAAACAAATGGAATAATTGAAAGTCTCAGCAAGGAAATAGAAGATATAAAGAAGAACCAAATGGAAACTTGACAACTGAAAAATACACTCAACAAATTAAAACACGTCCACAGAAACGGCTTGATAGATCAGATCATCAGTAGAATGAAGGTGACATGGGTGGGGCGGATCAATGACTGTGAAGACAGAACAATAGAAATTCCTCAAACTGGACAAAAGACAAAAAAGAGACTTCAGAAAAATCAGCAGAGCCTTTGGACCTGTGGGATTCTAATAAATCCCTAATATTGTTGTGATCAGAGTCCTGGGAGGGGGAAGAAATAATGAGAGGCTGAAAATGTACCTGAAGAAACAATGGCTGAAAACTTCCCAAATTTGCTAAAATCAGCAAGCTTACATAGTCAAGAAGCTGAGCAATTCTCTAAACAGAATAAATCCAAGAAAATTCACGTGAAGACATATCATAGTCAAACTTATGAAAACTGAAAACCAGGAACATGTTTTGAATGTGGCAAGATAAATGACACTGAGCTTATAGTGGAAACACAACTTGAATCCCAGTAGATTTCTCACTGGAAAGCATGGAGGCCAAGAGAAAATGGAACAACATTTTAAGTGCAGAGAGAAAAGAACTGTCAACCCCAAATCTTATATCCAGAGAAAATATCATTAAGGAATGAAGGGGAAATGAAGACAATTTCAGATTAAGGAAACGTAAGAGAACTTGTCGTCAGCATACCTACCCTAAAAAAAATGCTTAAGGAAAGTTCTCTAAACAGAAAGGAAACAATAAAAGAAGAAATGCTGGAAATCAGGGAGAAACAAAGAGCGCAGGAAGCAAAATTATGGTTAATACAACACATGTTCCTTCTCTTGTTTCCTAACTTCTGTTGGATAGTTGAATAAAAATTTACAACACTGTCTGATATGGTTTTAAATATATGTAGAGGAAATATTTAACTCCAGATAGGAGAAGGCAAAGGGATCTGCTCCAAAATCTGCAGAGCCCATGTCCCAGTTTGAGTCCAAAGGCTGGCACGCTGCTATAGAACCAGGAAGAGCCCATGTCTCAGTTCAGTGGCCTTCAGTAGGGAAGAGCAGATGTTCCATTTGAAAAACATCAGATGGAAACATTCTGTCTTACTCAGCAGGGGAAAGGGTGTGTGAGGGTCAACTTTTTGTTCTGTTCAAGCCTTAAACCATTAGATGAGGCCCACCCACATTGTGGAGGGCCATCTCCACTACTCAGTCTACTGATTCAAATGTTTAAATACCCACAATAATATTTGATCAAATATCTAGTGCCCCGTGGCCAAATCAAGTGGACACATAAAAGTAACTGTCAGTGAATTATCCAAATCAAGGGAAATATATGACGGTTTAGGAGAGCAAAAAGAAGAAAATTGATCTCATTTCCTTCTCCCTAAATTAAGGCATCAGCTTAGGTCTTTCATTTCCCTGGAAGAATTCAGAAATAGGCTGGGAACCAATAGTAAGGATCATTGGATAAAAAGCTACAAAAGGAACCAAGAGAGATGAATGTGCAGATCAGTTGTGAAGGTTGAAACTGTCATTTTGTTTCAAGGCAATTTTGCTGGCCCCTTTCTCATTGCAAAAGATTTAAATAGAAAAACATGCATGACTTTTTGAACAAACACATTAGATTCAGCCAATTAAATTCAATAATCATTTCTGCTTTTAAGTAAATGCAGAAATGAAATGATAAAGGATATTTCTTTAATGTCTTAAAGATTTTGAATCTTTAAACTAAAGAAAAGCATATTCCCAAAGGTGAAAATTAGAACTGTTTCCATTTTAATCTGGGACCATACACCATGGCTTCCGCTACAGTTATTGTGAAACTGTATCACAGTTTCTTGATACAGTTTTTGGAATTTCTGACAAGTCAATAATCCAGGTAACTAAAAAGGATTAAAATGTTTCAAATGGAGGAATAAATTTACTTTTTAAGTCATGAATTCTGTTATCATCTACCTAGAAAGCAAGAGATTGTACTGAAAATTCATTCGAATAAATAAGAAAATTACCAAGCAGTTAATACAAGAAAATTTATTATTTTCTCATGCAATTTAAAAAGCAATTCAAAGTGTTTGTCATTCTTATCCCAGCATAAAAGATGTATAAACTTTTAATGTTTCTATAAGAAAATAATCACGCAGTTCAGTAAATAATATAAAAGACAATTTGAATAATTGGTGAAATTCTTTCTTTCATAAGGACACTGAGTAAACATGTCAGCAGTAAGGAAATAGGTTTATATAAGCACTTTCTTGTTTATTTGTACGTTTCCCCTGTGAAGCTGTGTGGGTGGGTGTAGGCACAGGTGCCCATGCAGATCTCTCAGATGTTAGCTGGAGGGCTCAGTAAGTGACAAACACCAGCTGCTCAATACCACACAGGGTAAATGTGCCTTCTATGTGTCAGGCTCTGCCGTTGTCAGTTATACTTCAATAAAGCTAGACAATTTTTAAATGAAATGTAAGCTTCATCAGTCTTCTCTCCTGTTTACAATCCCTAACAACTCTGAATAAAATAAAAATCCAATCCCCTCACTCTGACACACAAGTACCTTTACATTTAGGCTTCAGATCTCCTCACCATCCTGCCATTTCCATTCCAATTGCTCAAAGCTACTGTTGAATGATGTATTTTGTTATCCACTCAACACATCATGTCTGATTTTTTCCCTCCAAATTCTCTCTTTCCTAGGAATATGGTGTCTTTAATTGTCCTGCTGTAGAACCCCTGGTCTCCGTTGAAAACTTAGATAACCAGTTCCCTCCCTCCCATGGGCCCTGTTGAGAGAGCTGCTCAGGTCTTTGTTCCCCTAAAACTCTGCATTCTCACCTCACTGCAGCCTCCATCATGTTGTATGGTGGCAAGATATCCCACATCTCCTTCTCTGAGAAATCCAGAAGTCCTCAATGGAAAAGTCTCTTTATTTTTATAAGTTACCCTGGGACACTAGGGCATGTGGACCAACAGTGACTATGCTAATAGACCAGCGCCCTTAACATCTTTCCACTGAAGTCTGACCAGTAAGCAGCAGGGGGTGCTGTGGGTCTCCCCAGGGTCTGCACAGGCCTCTGCTGTGTAATCCCCCAAACTCCCCAGGGCTGGGGCATTGATGCCTTGTTTGCTGGTGGGGACTCAGCAGCCGTGTCGTCTCTGGGCTGGGCAGAGTCTCCTGCTCACAGGTCTGTGTAAGGTCCTGCAGCTGCTTCCTCCCTGGTCCCTCCCGCGGGGCAAACTCTGAGTCTCTAACTCAGTTCTCTCTATCTAAAGGACTAAACTAATAGTACACAGGATGAAGCAGATGTCTCCAGCAGGTGAAACAAATTTGTGTGAGCAGCCCCACCTCTTTCAGGCCCCTGGAGAAGATAAAAGAGGCCTGACCCATCCCAGCCCTGATCTGGGGCCACAAGAGGAGCAGCCACCACGGCCTGGACTCCTTTCCTCCTCATGCCCCTTTCTCAAGGGACATCTCAGATATCTATGGGCAGTTCCTGAACGGGTGTCCTCCTCACTGTCACAGACCCCCAAGCAGCATAATCCCGTCCCTGCCCCATAACTCATGAGTGTCTGTGTTTGCAGGTTCCCTCTCCCAGCCTGTGCTGACTCAGCCGCCCTCCCTCTCTGAGTTTCTGGGAACTTCTGTGAGACTCACCTGCACCCTGAGCAGTGGATTCAGAGTTGGTGACTTCACGATACGCTGGCACCGGCAGAAGCCAGGGAGCCCTCCCCGGTGTCTCCTGTACTACCACTCAGACTCAAGTACACAGCTGGGCTACGGGGTCCCCAGCGCTTCTCTGGATCCAAAGATGCCTCAGGCACTGCAGGGATTTTGCTCATCTCTGGGCTCCAGCCTGAGGACGAGGCTGACTATTACTGTCAGATATGGCACAGCAGTTCTAATGCTTACCCGGTGCTCCAGACCCACAAGGAAGTGAGACACAAACCTCCCCCCACTCTCCCGGCCTGGTGCAATCAGCCATGGCAGTGACTCTGACCAAGTCTAGCTCAGGGGGTGACTTCTTTTGTCATTTCCTCTGTCAGTGCTTGAATTTCCTCAGACAACTTGATCTGACAATATCATATACTTTTCTTCAGTTCAAAATTTTGATTAATCCATTGCTAGTATATTCTCACCCTATCAATGTGTCCACGACATAATCACTTGCTCAGAGATAAACAGCTCTCAATGGAGAATCTGATGAGGCCAAAAAAGGTTGTTTCAGGTCATGCCCTCCTAAGGGTGTAGAGTGACTTGGAGATGCTTCTGGTCTGAGGGCTTCAATCTGGGGTTGGGATACGATACCAGCAGGCAGATATGACTTGTATTCTGTATTCTAGCAACGAACCATCAGAATTGAAAGTTAAAATATAATACTATTTCCATTAGGATCAAAAATGTGAAATACATAAGGATAAATCTGGCAGAATTTGAGAGTTTTTGTTTTGTTTTTGTTTTGCTGAGGAAGATTTGCCCTGAGCTAACATCCGTGCTGATCTTCCTCTGTTTTGTATGTGGGTTGCTGCCACAGCATGGCTGATGAGTGGTGTAGGTCCATGCCTGGGATCCAAACCCACAAACCTGGGCCCCTGAAGCGCAAAGCGTCAAACTCAGCCACTATGCCATGGGGCCAGTCCCACAATTTGAGATTTTTATGCACTGGAAACTATAAAACATTCTAAAAGAAATTAAATTTTTGAATAAATGTACAGGTATAGCCAGCTCATGAGTGAAAACATTCAATGTGGTTAAGATACAATTCTCCCCAAATGATCAATATAATCATTGCAATGACTTTTGGTAAAAGAAAAAAGCTTACAGTGTGGAGAATTTCACAAAAAAATTGAGAACACTGAGAAAATATGTAAGTAGAATTTTAGCTCTGGGAGAATCCTGCTCCTTGTCCACCTGTCCTGCCTGTATCTGAGGAAGGGGAGGTGTAGGAAGTAGATTAGAAGTTAGAGGAACCAAATCAAGGTGAGGCAGGGAGAGCAGCTTCAGTCAGGGGAGAGGCACAGACCAGGTGGGAACACTGCTCTGAGGGCTGATGGGCAGGTGCTGCTGGGCACTGAGACTGCTGTCACCTGTGACGTGCATCTGGGGTGATATGTTTGTGGTCATCACCTCACCCGAATAAAGGACCCTGTGACCTATCCCCTGTTGGAGGAGAATCAGGACCATGCAGGTTCTATATTGAAGAGGGCAGCGTGGGATTTCAGGGGCTCTGACTCTGACTATATACGGGTTAGAAATGGAACTGGCATCCATAAGTGCTGGGGAGACAGTCTGAAGACTCTTCTCACAAAGTAGACCCCTCCATAGCTGCCTCACTCTGTCTCAGAAACCTGTGGGTGTGTCCCTGCACACGTGGGTGTGGTCTGCCTGGTGCTATGGGTGTATACAGGGTGGGAAGCCAGCCTAGTGGGGAGATCTTGTATTCCCTGACTTGCGCTTCCTTGAGACTCGGGCCTCTCAGGGCCTTTGTAGGATCCAGGGCACAGACTTCCTCATCCTCTGACTCTCGTCGCAGATTGTTCCACAGAACAGGACCCAGGAAGGGGCCAGAAAGACAAAGAGGATGCTGTAGACGTGGAGTAGAGAAAGGGATGTGAGGCAGCTGCGCCTTAGCTCTGGGGTCTAAGGAACAGGCTGTGGATTGTCTGCACCAGGTCCCCTCTTCCTCACCGGCCTTAAACACCACACAGGTAAAGGATCCTGGTGCTCATGCTCATGAGGCATCCTTCCCCAGCTCCGCCCTACTCCCTCCACCATGAGGACCCTGCCCTGTGCTCACAGGTCTCTGCACCTCCCCCTCCTGATCCAGCCTCCCTCCGGGACTGGGACCCCAGGACAGAAGCCAATATCTGCTGCCCTGGGAGGAGCAACAACAATGGCTAGAACAGTGTAATTTTGACAATTAGTACCAGGGATATCACATGAAATCTCTGGACCCGTTGAAACAACCACACTCTCTCAGAATGTTGGTTCTCTGTTGGCTGCATGTCACCTACACAGAAGCTCCTGATCACAATTACAGGTGAAGCTGAACGTCACTGACCAGCACATCCCAAAGGTCCTGCTCCAGTGCCCAGCCCCGGGGAACGAGATGAACCTCCATGAGCTCCCAAGGCCCATCACATCCGTCCAGCAGGGTCAGGTTTGGATGGACTCTTGTTGTTCTTTTGCTTTCAGAGAGTTTCCTCATTTGATCAAGGGAGGACATGAAACCCGAGTCTGCAGGTGGACTCCCTGGAGTCTCCCCACCACACAGCACAGGGACGGCCATGGCTTGCTCATCAGTGTATGTTCAGATTTTGGGGGTCCCGCACTTGGTGATTCTCCTTTTTGTAATTTCCCCCTCACTTACCAACCTCTCTGGAAATCTCAAAATTTTGGCTCTGAATCCTCAAGTGAGTTAGATTGTGGACAAAGTGAGCAGGAACCCCAAATCTTACCTCCCTCATCTTTTATAACTTTTAGGTTACTGCTTCAAGACCGTGCTGACACATCCACCCACAGTGTAGGGGTCAGGTCTCAGGAACAGGATCATCTACAGTAGAAGAAATGGCACCTAGAGATGAATAGTATACTCTGGCAACAAAAGCATCCAGGCAGAAGCCCTAGAAATATGGACCTGGGAGTTCTTGTCTCATAGTCATCAGAGATGGAACTTCTGGCTTCAGGTCTGCCAAAGAATGCTTTCTGAGGGTCTCTCACATCCTGTTTTATGATGAGCTTGTCCATTTGGACCAGACATGGGATTATTTTTACACAGTGCTCCAGACCTTAGAGGAATGGAGACTCAGTCCCTCTTACTCTTGTGGGCCCATCACTCTCTGGTCACTTCCTGCATCTAACTTCACATCAAAGGTGAGTCGGCTGTTAAATCTGCTACCATCCCAGAAGTTCTGAAGGGTCTGTGACTTGAGGATGGATGCACACATTTCTAACTACATGTTCTCAGCCCAGTCATCTCTCCAGAGGCAAAAACTTTAACCTCAGGGCACATATTTCTTGTAGATAATTGATGGAAGGGTCCATAAGAGGCTGATGCCAGTGAATCCAATTCAGGTGTTAAGAACATACCAGAATCTGACCATAAGGAGCCCATGTAATCCAATCCCAGGTCTTTGTAAAGAACCCAAAACTATGACTATTTTTTCCTGTTTTTACCCAATCCCATGTTGGTGGCCCTCTTCCTGCCCTCCTGAGGCCCTGAGAAGTCACCTTCTATCTTTGTCTCCTGGGTCTGATTCTCAGCTCTGGGCAAACTTGCTCCCTGTAGGCTCCCTGTCCTCAGACACAAGACTCCCTTGTAATGACTGACCTTCCTGCAGAAACAGGAAACCAGGGGTGAGGCTGTACTGAGAGTCACAGGAATCAACTTGGGCTGGAGGGAACCTTGATGCCTGTGGATCCACGTCCTTAGGACTGTTTGTGTCCCTGACATCATGGGTGCATCAGGATTGCAAATGTGTGGTTCTCCATCTGCATCAGGAGAAATCTGTGACAGTTTATAAACAAAAAGAAGACCATTGTCCTCATCTCCTTATCACTCAATTATGGCAGTGGCCTTAGGTCTGTTGGCTCCCTAGAAGATTCTGGAAATGGAAGATGAAGGCTCCATAGCAGGTGTTGGGAATCAAACTTGAGAATCCATTAATGTAAAGCTTTATAATAAATCAAAGAGAGACAAAAGTGAGAATCGATCATGAGTATGAAATGAGTGAATTTGTTTGAAAGCCATCTTTTTAGAAACCTTTCTTATAGCAAAAGATTTAAATAGAAAAACACATATGACATTGTCCATAAATGCTTAAGAAGCTGATAATTAAATTCAATCTCCATTCCTGAATTTATAAAAATAAATGTAGAAATAAAAAAATAAAGGATACTTCCTTAATGGCTTAATGATTGTGTATCTTTAAACAAGACAGATGGAATACTAGCATTGTTTCCATTTTAATCTTGGACCATAGATGATGGCTGATGACACAGATATTATGAAAGATTTTAACCTGGGATTTGTGTCAAATCAATAATAGAAGTAACAAATAAAATAAAATATTTAAACACGAGGAATCTATTTAAATTTTAGTTATGAAAACTGTGATTACGTACCTAGAAGACTACAGATTGTACTGAAAACTCATTAGAAGGAATACAAAAATTATACAGTTCACAATTAATAAAATGGTATATAGTTTTAAAAGTATATAGTTTAAAAAGTAGTTTAAAACGTACATTTTTCAGGTCCAAGTATAAAAAAATTAAAAACTTTGACCATATCTGTAGGAAAACAATTAAAAAATTCAGCAAGTAGTGTAAAAGAAAATTTGAACATATGGTGAACTATTTTCTTACATAAAACAGTGAGTAAAACTGTCAGCAGTGAGTAGGTAGGTTACGTAACACTTTTATTATTTATATTATTACTTATTTATACATGTTTTCCCTTGAGAAGGTGTGTGGGTGAGTATAAGCAGAGTGACAGTACAGATCTCTCAGATGTCAGAAGGACGGGTCGGTGAGTGTCAAATGCCAGTTACTGGACAACACAGGGGTCTCTGTGCTTTCTCAGTGTCAGGCTCAGCAGCAGTGATGTGCCACGTGTCCCCCTGCAGGGTCGTGTGCATGGTCTGTGCTGACTCAGCCGGCCCCATCTTCTGGTTGTGATGGTCCTTCTCTTGGCTGGAAAGAGCAGCAGAGTTGGGTGTGTGATGTGTCCTGGCACCAATAGCTCCCAGACAGGAGCACCAAATGGTGATGTCTGGTGGTCCCCATCCCTCAGGGTCCCCAATGGGTTCTTTGGCTCCAGGTCTGATCACTCGATCTCCTTGACTACTCTGGGCTCCTGTCTGAGGGGGAAACAGGATGAGGATGAGGGTGATTGTGACTATGTAAAATGTGAAAGGAGCCCAGTGCTAACCCAGGGACCAGCCCTGGAGGGAAATGAGCTCTAAGTCTCCCATCTGATCCCCAGTCTGGCCCATAGACCCGCTCTCACTTCATGTGACTTGTTCCAGACTTGGGAAGAGTCCCTACAGTTATTTTTCCCTCAAGAACCAAAGTGTTCAGGCCCTTCCCTGGATCTGTGGACCTTCTCTCCAGTTGAATACTTATACTGAACTACTTAGATGAAATATTAACAGTCAGGTCAATTCCACTGAGGCAGGAGGCTCAGGTGGAAAATGCCCTTGACTGTCCCAGATTCCAGGCATGTAGTCTTCATGTGTGTATCTGTCTGTGGTCTCAGGGCAGATTTGAGAGAAAATATATGGGATTGGGAATAAAAGGCCCTAAACTGCATCGCCTGGTTCCCCATCCACAGGAGGTGCAACCCTGCATGATCCACCAGCTTCTCTTTCTTTATCACATGAGAAATAAAGACAGTGATGCCGCCTTTCTCCATCAGGATCAATCAGACTCCCGTGATGGAGTATAAAGACCTGCACTGAGGTATGATTTAGTATTATTAGAAGTTGTTATTAATCAAAAGGAGTGGTGATTCTGAAACACAGTTTTGTATATTTAGAGCCCTATAAACATGTTCCTAGGTGGTGATGGGATTTTTTTCTAAATTCCTTGAGGTATACTTGGCATAGAATGAATTCCATGTGATGAAGGTGTAAAATTTGGTAAATTTTGAAATACACATAAAACCATGGTTATGAGATATGTTTTTCCTTTAGGAGTTGACACTGCCAATTGTGCTGTTAAAGGGGACATGAATCTAGGGGACCACATGCACACACACACACACACACACACACACACTCAGAGATATATCACACAGATTCACGTACAGAAACATGCACACAGATCACACAACTCGGAGGGAACAACACTGCTTGTTGAAACACAGCCATAGTTCTTTACCTGGAAGACCAGTTTCCATCTCTGCACCCTGATGCTCATTCCTGGCAGGACCCCAGAATCAGTGTGGCTCTCCAGACTAAAGCCAGCAAGAATGCCCCACATTTCTCATCACCTCGATTTTTCCTCAGCAAGTGACTGACTCCAGAGTAGGGACCATGTTCCCTTCCTCTTGAGACCATCTGCAGTTACAGAGAAGATAACCCTGAGAGTCAGGCCCCGCTGTGTGATGTTGGCACAGGGCTGTTGTTCTCTTGAGGACTTTGGGAGCCAGAAGGAAATTGTAGCCTAGTCAATGACCCCAAAAGAAAGCATAGAGCACGCTAGTGAAAGAAGCAAGAGCTTCTCCGGGACAATCTGTCATTTAGGTCCACAGCGGTTGCCAATAACAAAGTTCTTTACCCAAGGAGGGAAAGTTTCTGCTGAGGAAAGTTCCCACCACACAGTCATCAGCTGAAGCTGCCATCTGTGAACACCCTCTTAGATCAAGTATTTCGTATGTATGGGTTATCAATAAGACCATGCTTCTTCCATTATTATTTGCTAAGAGTTGGGAGCTCAGAATCTATTGTAAGGCAGTGTCAGGGGGGCTGAGGGAAGAGGGGGGCCAGATGGAGAGGCCTGAGGCCCTGAGCATAGTTGCTAGATGTCCAGAGAGAAGCTTCTGGTCTAACTTGGGAGAGATGGAAGAGGAAGCTTCTCTTAGTGCCCTGGGAGGGAGGGGGGTTGCTCCATCTCCCCACTGGGCTTCCTGCTCTGCTGGCCCCAGGGAAGTCTCCAACAGGAAGGCCAAGCTCCTGAGATTGTCCTATAAACTACAAGGTGAGCTGGGATGCTGAGTCGGGGTGCAGGAGAGCTGTGTGAAGAAATGAGAAAGGCACTCTGCATGGATGCTGTTCACCTTGATCCTTTTCGGGGAGGGTAAAGTGGTCAGTGGAAAAGATAGAATGCATGGGTATGTCTGGGCTTCAGGCAGCAAGGGGTACTGTGGCCTGTCTGTGAGGGGTAGGTGCTGTGATCCCAGCTGGGAGCCACCACCTGGCCCTGATCTGGTGTCCTCTGTCCCCGGCTCACTGGGACCCAGCACCTGCATGCTCACAGCTTCCTGGGGGGCCAGAGGCTGGGCCCACTGCTCCATCTCCACCTCCTCCCAGGATCAGCTTTCCAGACAAGGGTCAGATTCAGGGCCTTGTGGCTGGGACGGTGGGGCTTGGACAACCAGGAGTGGGGACCGGTTTGCGTGAATGGTCCCTCCCTCACCTGGTGCCACAGGAGGGGACAAGAGGGATTTGAGGATCCCAGGCCCATCTGAGGGCCATCAGGATCAGAGCTGGGTGGGGGTCTCCACCATGGCCTGGGCTCCTCTCCTTTTCACCTTTTCACTCACTGCCCCAGTGGCTGGAGGCTGAGTGTCAGGGCTGGGAGTGAAAGAACCAGGAACCCTGAGTCTGACTTTGTCTGCTGACCCTTCTCACTCTCCCCCTGTCTCTCTCCTGACCTTCAGAGTGCTGGGCCTAATCTGGGCTGACTTAGCCATCTGCAGTGGCTGAGTCTGAGGGACAGATGGTCACCGTCTCCTGCACTGGAAGTAGCACCAGCTTTGGGGTGGGTCTGTGTCCTAGTACCAACAACTTCTGGCAGTGCCCCCGAATCCTCATCTGTGGTAGCAGCAATGGGCCCTCAGGGCTCTTACTCAGGTTTTCTGGCTCCAGGTCATGGAACATGGTCTCCCTGTGCCGCACTGGGCTCCAGCCTGAGGACAAGGCTGAATATTCCTGCTCAGCCTGGGACAGCAGACTCCCTGCTCACATAGTGCTCCAGGCCAGTGGGGAGTGACACATAAACGTGCTGCCAGCCCACAGACGGGTTCCCTGTGCAGCCTCCATCCCTTGGCTAAGTCAGCTGTCTGATCCTCTTTGTCTGTCTACCCTACATGTAGGCTTTCAGACTGTGTCACTCAGAATTTTTAGAGAAACAGAGATGATAGGAGATATGTACACACATATGAGGAGATTTACAATAGGAATTGGCTTATACAATTATGGAAGCCAAGAAGTCCCCCTATGTGCTGTCTGCAAGCTGGAGAAGCAGGAAAGCCAATGTAATTGAGTCCAAGTCCCAAAACAGGTGGAGGTGGGGGTGGGGACAATGGTGTAAGTCCTTGGCTAAGTCCCAAGGCCTGAGAACCGGGAGCTCAAGTGTCTGAAGGCAGGAGAAGATGGATGTTGCAACTCAAACAGAGAGAGAGTGAACTCATCCTTCCTCCACCATTTTGTTCTATTACGGCCTTCAGTGGTTTGGATGATGCCCCCCACATTGGGGAGGCCCATCTGCTTTACTCAGTTCAGTAATTCAAACATGAATCTCTTTCAGAAACACCCTCACAGACACATCCAGAAATAATGTTTTACCAGCTATTTGGGCACCCTTTAGCCCCGTCAGATTGAAACATAAAATTAACCATTACACAGAAACATTCCAGGAAATATCTTCTAGAAACAGTGTCCCTATCCTCTCACATTCTGCCTCTAAATCCAGTTCTTGGTGGTGATATATTATCATAGTGTGTCACATTAAGCAGAAACTCCTTGATGCCAGGGACAGGATGTCCTGGGGAGCAAGCCCGTGGCCAGTCAGGGAAGAACTAGAGGCAGAGTGTAGGATAATTACACACAACATGGTTGACTGACAGCATCTAGGAATCAGAGCATGGATGTGTGAGCAGACACAGTGACCTTGTGAGCTGCAGAAACCAGCTGGGCTCTTAAGGCTTTGAGCCATGGTAAGGTTTGTGCCCAGAGACCAGCAGGGGGCGCTGTGGGACTTCCCTGTGGTCCCTACACAGCTGCTCAGTGAGGACCATTCACTCAAAGGAGCCTTGGCCTGGGGGCTGGGCCCTGTGTTCACTGACGGGGACTCAGCAACTGCGTTCTCTCAGGCCTGGAAGAGTCCCTGAGCAGGGACCTTTGTGTTGTCTCAGCAGGTGCATCCTCCCAGGGCTCTCCCAAGGGGTGAAGCCAACCTCCATCCTCCTCAGTCTGTGGTGTGAGCTGAGCTCCAGCACCAGGGCTCAGGGAGGGGCTGGGCAGTCACTGGATGGAAACCCATTTGCATGGACAGCCCCTCCTGTGGCAGAGGGTGGAGAAGAAAAGGAGGCCAGGGGCAGCCCAGCCCCACTGTGGGGACCAGTGGGCTGTGTGCACCATGGCCTGGGCTCCTCTCCTCCTCGTGCTCCTCTCTCACTGCACAGGTGGGGACAGGCCTCAGGGACACAGGGCAGCCTTCTAGCCTGCTTCTCTTTCTCTTTCTCAGACCCCTGGGAAATTTTACTGTGAATCTTGCCCCAGCAAATATGTGTGTCTGTACTTGTAGGTTCCCTCTCCCAGCCTGTGCTGACTCAGCCGCCCTCCCTCTCTGCATCCCGGGGCTCATCAGCCAGACTCACTTGCACTCTGCAGTGGCTTCAGTCTTGGTGACTACTGGGTATGCTGGTACCAGCAGAAACCAGGAAGCCCTCCCCGGTATCTCCTGAGTTTCAAGTCGGACTCAGATATGCACCATGGCGCCGGGGTCCCCAATCACTTCTCTGGATCCAAAGATGCCTCGGCCAATCCATGCCTTTTGCTCATTTCTGGGCTCCAGCCTGCGGACGAGGCTGATTATTACTGTGCTACATATCATGCCAGGAGTGACAGATGCACAGAGCTCCAGACCGATGGAGAAGTGAGACTAAAACCTCCCCTGTGCCCTCCCTGCCTGTGACAGTCACTGCTGATCTGCCAAGCAGAGTGACTTCTGTTGTCATTTCTTCTGCAAGAACCTGAGTTTCCTCCCAACAGCAAATCTGACCTTGTCATAGCATCTTCCTCATCTCAAATTTTAGACTTACCCGTTGCTATTATATCTCATGCCTCACGTTTTCACAGGCAGAAATTCCTTGCTCAGAGATGTAAAAAAATCTCCCATTGGAGATGTTGGAGGTGACAGACAGTGGTTGGTTCTGGCCATGCCCAGATCAGAGTCTCAGGGTGACTCACGGATGCGTCTTGTTTAAGGGCTTCAGTTGCACTTTGAGATACAAAACCCACATGCAGGAATGAGTGGTAATCTACCCACTGGCAATGAACCACGAAAAATAACAATAAAACTAAAAGACACTATTTATAATGGCATCAAAAACAAGAAATACTTAAGAATAAATCTGATAAAAATGAAATACCTGTAAAATGAGAACTATAAAACATTCTCGAGATAAATTAAAGACCCAAATAAGTGGACATATATAGCTAGTTTATGGTCAGAACAGTCAATTACCCCTAAATTTATTTATACGCTCATTGCAAGGATTTGGGTGACATGCACTTGCGATGAATGATCAGGTAGGAAATCTCAGCAGAGAAAGGGAACTGTTAGAAAAGACATAAGTGACGTTAGAGCACCGGAAGAACAGTGCTCCATTTCCACGTGACCTGCCTGTTCCTGAGGACAGTGAGGCACAGAAAGTTAACTTGAAGTTAGGGGAACCAAATCCAGGGATCAGAGCAGAGACTTCCCCTCCCTCCCAGGCCCCTGTGCTCAGGGCTGGCTGCGGCTCGCTGTGTCCCAGGATGAGGCACAAGGATGTGAGATGCTGTGTGAGGATAGAGGCCCGGGAGGAGTTCTAGGCACAGAGCTGGCCTGGAACACTCCCTAGGTACGTGAGGCTTCAGTTGTCAAGTCAGGAAGAGGGGGATTAGTCAAAGGGAAAATTAGAGGCCTGAGGCCAGGAAACTTCTTTATGGATCACAAGAGAGTGAGAGATGTTCCACAGTTGATGGGAAAATGCTGGGCCTGCTCCAGGGGAGTTGGGTGAAGTAGGCCCATGGATGAGACCTTCTTACAGCTGACGCCACTCAGGACCCATGCGTACTCCCGTGAATTGGTTTTCCTGAGGCCATAGGCAGTGACTTGTGTCCTCCTCTCCTCCATACTCCATCGGAGCTCTCCAACAATCCAGGGTGTGAGACGGGGCTGTGGAATTTCAGGAGCAGGAACTCCCCAACATGTGCATGTGTAACTCCTCCTGTGAAGCTCTTGGTGACTCTAGATCTGAGGTCACCTTCTCCTGCAGAGGGAGCAGCAGAGACATTAGGGGTCACCACAGCAAAGGTACCAAGGGCTCCCAGGCAGAGCCCCCACATGTGTAAACTGGAACAGCAGTGAGGGACCTTCTAGGGATCCTAGCCTGATTCTCCAGTTCCAGGTTTGTTACCAGAACCTCTTTGGCCACCTCTGGGCTCCCCCCTACAGACAAGGCTGAGGATCATTGTTGTAGAGCTGAACACAACCCTAATGCCACAAAGAGCTCACGTTCCATTGAAATTGTGGTTAAATCTGCCCTCGGACCCATCTGACCCATCACTCCCCTGTCCATGCCTGTGGCCAACACCAGCTCAGGTTTTGACTTCTGCTGTCACTTGTACCACTAAACCAGAAGGCTTCATGCTCTGGACTCAGTCTATCTTTATGGGGTCAATGAAAATATCGCCTTTTCTTATTGGTCTCCCAATGCAAAGAGAATTATTCTGTTTCCAGAAACAAAAATAGCTCCCAAGTTTCTGGTTGGGGATGAGATGGGCAAAAGGGCAGCATATGTAACTCAGGATAACCGGGTGGCCCTCTACCCAGCCCCTGATGAGTTCCTTGGTACCAGCCTGGGCTTTACTGAGAGCTCCCTGAGCTCTGAAACCTAGAGAAGCTACCTTTCACTCTGAGATTACACCTTGTCAGAGCTCCTGAATTCCCAGGTACTGGACCCCACCCAGATGGCTCTTAGGCCTGCTCACTTCCCTCAATTTAATCCCAGGACTTCTAATGCTTTTCCCTCTCTGGTTCTTTAGTTGGAATGAGGCTGAAAAAAATCTCAGTTCCTTTGGACATGGATCCTATTCTAAGACAGAAGCTTGTTTCTCTTTTTTGTATTAATTGTACTGAGAACAATTTCAAAAACAGACTAAAGTGTCTTAAATATATCAGAGAGTCCCAAGAAAAATAAAGAGTTTCTACACTGACAAAGAAGGGCAAATGAGGGGGCCGACCCCGTGGCGTAGCGGTTAAGTACTCGCGCTCCACTGCTGGCCGCCCGGGGTTCGGATCCTGGGCGCGCACCGAGGCACCGCTTGTCAGGCCATGCTGTGGCCGCGTCCCATATAAAGTGGAGGAAGATGGGCACAGATGTTAACCCAGGGCCAGTCTTCCTCAGCAAAAAGAGGATTGGCATGGATGTTAGCTCAGGGCTGACAATCCTCACAAAAAAAAAAAAAAAAAAGAGAGAAGGGCAAATGAGAACCCAGAGAAATAACCAAGAGCAGAAGACACTTTTCTCTGACAATGATATATTTGTTGGAAAGACAGACCTCAAAGCTACAACCTGTGCAGTGGGGTCTGGGGACTCACAAGGGACCCTCCCAACAACAGCAGTCACAGCATCAATCACAACAACACAATAAATCTACTTGTAAGAGAGGCCCTGGTAGAATTATTACCACATATGAACAAACAGGATACTGTGGGGAACTTGAAGCTCTGAACTTGGTGCAAGATGGTCATAGACTGGTAATGATTCCAGGCACCTGCAAGAAGAAAACTCAAATACCAGGTAATCCTAAAATATCTAGAAATATAAGCATTGTATTTGGCTGTCTTGAGGTCATCAGTGACCTGGAAAAAGTGAGTTTCAGCCCTAATATCCTTAGAGGGGAAATATTCTATTTTCCTGGGTAGTAACGTCAGAAAGATCCATCTGCAAAAGTCAGCTCCCCTTCCAGGAGAGCTGGTGGTGTCAGTGGGGCTGGAGGAGGTGGACTCTGAGGCCAGCAAGGCATGCGGGTGTCCTGGTCTTGAGAGGGCAGGGTTCTGGGCCAGGACAACTAGGAAATACTATACTTGATTTTGCAGACATCGGCAAGCAGTGTCCTCACTGAAGGGTAAATATGTGCAACTGGGACCCCCAGGAGCCACAGGAGTACCAAGGTCTGACTCTCTCGCTGGCTTCATATTTCATTCTCTCTCCCTCAGGGAGTCTTTGTCCTGCCTGAGGACACAGGCAGGGAGAGAAGGACAATCACACAGCAGGAACTAATTTGCATGAAGAAATGCAGCCTGTGAGGCTCTCTGGGCTCAGGATAAGAGATACTTGGAGATGAGAGAGTCTCAATTCCAACAACTAGGCCTGAACAAGCAGAACTCTGTGGCTTCTCCACCATGACCCCAATTCTTCTCCTCCTCACTCTCCTCACTCATTGGACAAGGAGTTTCATTAGGGAAAGTGAAGGATGTGGGTGGAGGGCGCATTTGCACTGCCTTTAATTCCTGGCATCTGGGCACAAGCTGTGGGTAATTCCATTCTTTCTCTCACCTTCTCTCCCTAATTCCAGGGTCCTGGGTCAGACTGTGCTAAGCCTGCCAGTGTGCACAGTGTCTGGGTCTGTGTGTGTGTATGTGTGTGTGTGTAATGACTGGTGAACAAACACCATCTCTCATGCAAAATCTAAGCCAAAAGGCATCATGACAGAGTTCTATGAAAAGGCAGAGACTTAAAATAGAGGGCACATAGTCCAAACTCATTCTCTGATTCTAGAAAAATCAGGAAACTCAACCTAACAGACACAGTATTAGATTTGAAAATTATAGGACAATCTCACTTATGACAATCGTGTGAAAATTCCTTAATATATTAGCAAGTAGAATCAATACTATATAGAGAAAGATTCACCTTGACCACCAAAGGTCAATTTGGGCTGTCACTAGGGTATTTGCAAAGTCTCTGAAGGATGGTGAACATGGATTTTACGGGGGAGAACCGATAAGATGGGGCACTGAACCATACATCAGGTGCCTCACTCAGGGAGAGAGCCTCACAGCTCTCAGTGGTGGTGCCCTGACACACTGTGGGAGAGAAAGATGAAGTTACTGGACACACTGCCTTGGGACTCGTTCATACTGTAGCCCATTGCAAGCAGCATACATCAACATGGTCCTTCTGGAATAAAAACTACACCAGGAAATAGCTCTTATCTGGGTCAAGGATCATCTCCTAATAGCTACCAGGTGAGTTATTCTGTTTTCTGCTCCTTCCTGCTTTATGATGGGCTCCAGAGCTGTGGGTTCTTTCATCTTATCCAGTTTACTGATCCTCCATTCACCACTGGCTCCTAATTCCCTACAAGAAAGAATCATTCTGAGCCACAGTGCTTTGAGAATGCCTGAGACATGCTGCAGAGATAGCTCAGGGCTCCTAGCAGAGGTCAGGGATTCTTGCTGGTAGCTATGATGTCCCAATTTATTCATGATAAAATACGTAATAAATGATTTAGCCCTTCAACTATCATATTTTTATATTGTATTTCTTCCTAGTCTATTACTTCTCATTAATTTCAGTGACATTATTTCCCAGCGACTTATGGAAGCTGATATTTTATACATGTTCAGAAATTTCAATTACTTTTCTAATTATTTCTTTTTCTCTTAAGTTTTAGATCTTCTCATTTCAGGATGTGATACATATAAAATTATACGATTTTCTCTACTGTATCAGAAATATGTTTGGTTATTATGTTTAAATTAGTGAGGATGAATCATTTTGTCTGATGTAAGTTTAGCCTCACAAACACAGACAAGAACACCCATGCAAATTTTATGACAAAATTTACTAGTAATTCTGAAATGAATGTAAAATCATATTTTTATTTTTCACTGGGATTGACACCAACATTGTGATTTATCTTCACCAGTTAATGAATTAATTTTATCTTCCTGCTACTCCTCCCACCATCTGAAATCCCCTCCACCCTTCCATTCCTTCTGTCTGCAGGAGACTGTTAAGGCAATGACTGTTAAAAATGTTCCATGGTGTTCACACCAACTTTCTCAGACACAGTGTTATTGTCTTTTTCTAGTTATGAGACACATGTTTTCCTATTTTTTCATATCTGATGTTAGGAGGAATCTCTAAATTTAATGGTATTTCTATTGTCTTTCTCCTCAAAACCTGCAGGTATATGAATCTACTCTACATAATAGATGGCTTTTTAGAGCAAAGGAGAGTTGTCACCCCAAGCCTGGCAGTGCAGCTCTGTGTGTCAGCACCCCAGCCCTGGTCCCCTCACCGCTGCTACTGGCGACTGTTTACAGGAATGTAAAAGGAGACCCCTGTCCCTCCAAAACCCTGGTCACAGGCTCAAACATCCCAGAGAGCTAACTGCTAGGAGGAGTACTCACTAAGCATCCGCAGGAAGATGAGAAAGCATGCTACCTGGGAAAGAATAAAGAGTTCACAAGGATGAGGCTAATTTTTGGAAAGAACAGATGGGTTAGAGTCAGAAGGTTGAGACCTCCTCCATCTCATCATTCAGCCCTCAGGCTTTCCAGAGAAGAAATTTAGGACTGAGATGTCTAGGGTCACAGGAGAATTGATTTGATGAAAGATATCAACCCCCATCACTCAGTGTCTGAGTCACCATGCAGTCATTGGTCTGTGAGGTCCCAGCATTTTCTTTTTTCAAGATCTCCCCCAGGGGACATCAAGGTGACACTGGGGCAGGGAAGAGAGGAGACAGATTTTCATGAAGCACCTTCTCCTCCTAATGGGTCTGGGAGGCATGAAAAGGGCCCGAGGGCACCACTCTCCAGCCCAGGAAGCCGAGGAGGCTGCGTCCTGTGTTTGTCCCCAGCATGGCCTGGACGGTGCTTTTTCTCAGGCTCCTTGCTTACAGCTCAGGTCAGGGGAAGGGACTCTGCATCTTTGGGGGGCACATAAAAGCAGGGTCTCAGGGTGACCCTTGTCTCCCATAACACCTGTCTCTCTCCTGTTTGTTTTAGGGGTGGATTCTTAGACTGTGGTGACCCAGGAGCCATCACTGTCAGTGTCTCCAGGAGGGACAGTCACACTCACCTGTGGCTTTAGCTCTGGGTCAGTCTCTACCAGTAACTACCCCAGCTGGTTCCAGCAGACCCCAGGCCAGGCTCCCCACAGGCTTATCTACAACACAAACAGCCACCCCTCTGGGGTCCCTGATTGCTTCTATGGATCCATCTTGGGAAACAAAGCTGCCCTCACCATCACGGGGGCCCAGCCTGAGGATGAGGCCAACTATCACTGTTTACTGTATGTAGGTAGTAATATTCACAGAGTGATTTGATTCTATGGGAAAGTGCAACCAAAACCTCCTCATATACTCAGAAAGGCTCAGCCTTTAGAAGCATGAGAGAAAGTGAGAGGGTGGAGATGGTACACCAGCTTGGGGCAACGAGTCTCCTTGCCCTGTTCTCCTTTTCAGTGGTTCATTGCCATGTGGCTCATCCAGTCTCTTCTAGGTTGTTTCCACCTCTCCAATGTGACTCCTCCAAGACTGGGCCTCCCCTCTCCCTCTCTGCCTGTAATCATGAGTAGTGAGGCCTCAACACGACTGTATATAAAGCAACAGGAGACTCAGAACCTCACAGCTACCAGTGAGACTCTACTTGTTCAAAGAACATTAACAGACAAACCCTTATTCATCAATTTTGTTATAGAAACCAAATATTTTATTAAGTATGTGTTCATGTACGTATGTGTGTATATGAGTGTATATGCATGCATGTATGTATATCATACATACACACAGATAGACACATATATAGATATATTGATATCTATGTCTATATCTCTGTCTATATCTATATGATAAATATTACCTGGAAGCTTATTAGAAATGCAATTCCTCATCTTAGATCTGTTAAATCAGTAAACTGTATGGTACCCAAGAATGTGTATCCTAACAAGCTCTCCAGGAGTTTTTTTATGAATGTTAACGTTTGAGTAGCAACAGTCCTTTTATTATTATGAAATTATTCCTGGGCATATCTGTTTAAAATTAAGTAAGGGTAACATTCAAAGACTCAATCACTTCCCAAATCCTACTCCATAATCCAAGGATACTCAGAAACAGATTTAAAATTTCAAGCCACTGATGGTTCATGATGGCCCTGTTGCAACACAATGTGTTCAAGGAGATAAAGAACTGAGGGGAAACAGGTGCCCAGTGGGTCTTGATCTGTAATTGAGCCTGGTGACTGTAAAAACTGAACATTATGTTTTCTTCAATGCTATATGCTCCCTGGGTCGGCCCCGTGGCTTAGCGGTTAAATGCGCACGCTCGGCTACTGGCGGCCCGTGTTGGGAGCCCGGGCACGCACCGACGCACTGCTTCTCCGGCCATGCTGAGGCCGCATCCCACATACAGCAACTAGAAGGATGCGCAGCTATGACATACAACTATCTACGGGGGCTTTGGGGGAAAAATAAATAAAAAAAAAAAAAAGAAAAGGAAAACTGCTATATGCTCCCAGGTAAACACCAAGAGATCACAGAACATTAGAAAATAACACATTCTGTTTCAGTCCCCACTTTAGATGAGGTATGTGCAATAGTTGAAATTGGACTTGGACAGCTTCTACTATTTTTGTTTCAAAATAAATTATCTCTATCAAAATGCACCGAAATAACTTTTTTCAGAAAAAATTAAAATTACAGTTTATTTTGCTTCCAAAATGATATTAAACTTGAATGGAAAAGAACATGCTAGTCAAAACCCAGCCTGTGGCATCATTCTAGTCCCGTAGATTTTGTTCAATAAAGTGAGGAATCACTTTTGTTTAACCCCAAGTTTGCCCAAACTTATATTTAAGTTGTTTATAAATGTAGTTTACAGCCTTCCCAGAAAGACAACTCCAGGCCCAGATGACTTGGTTGATGTGTTCTATCAACCATTCAATTAAAAAATTTTACACAAACACTTTCAGAATCAGAAGATGAAGGAACAGTTCTCAAGATATTTTATGAGGCCAGGTACATCCTGATATTACAACCATATAAAATCCTCAAAAGAAAACTGCAAACCAATATTCCTTATGAACAAAGAGTTTTAAAAAGATAATAAGATATTTTCAAATTGAATCTAACAATATAGGAAAAATGCTCCATCCAGAAATGCAAGGTTGATTTAATATTTGAACTCAGTTGATATAATTCACTCTTTGAGAGTAAATTTTTAGAAAATAACCATCTCAATAGACACACAAAAGTCCTTTGAAAACATTCATCCTTTCAACATCCATTTTTGATTTTTAAAAAATCTCACAAACTAACAATAAAAAGGAATTTCTTCTACCTGACAAAGGACATCTATGAAAATCCCACAGCTAACATTGTACTGAAGAGTTGGAGACTGAATGAATTCCCCTATGATCAGAACCTGCTCCACTGCGCAGTAGATCCCAACATTCTGAATGCTCCTTTGCTCTAGAGATTTGGGTGACACCACGGTTGGAGTACAGTGGAGTGTGGCAATGATGCATTCAAATCTCACCTCCTTGAGCAGAGCTTCTCAGTCTCTGTCTCTTGTTTCAATTGCGATTGGGGTCTGCATCAAATCTACTCTGAGAACTACAGATTAAAGACTTGACAGATGTTAGGCTGAGTTGCAACATTCCCAGTATGGACACTCTATGGACACGAGAGAGAGCCTAGGAAAGTGCACACAGCTGTGAAATTCTGCTTAACTGGCACCGTGATTTTTATAAGGGAGAGCTGTGAAACTCAACTCAGTGGTGAGCATCTGAAAAGAACACCTCTTGGGGGCAGGAGGATGTCCACATTGTTCTGGAAAACTCTCCTTTTCACACTCGGGGCTTCTTGGACACGTCAGGGGAGTCTTTCTGGATTAAGAGTCAGGAAGGGAAACTCTGAAGCTGCATTTGCCTGTCTCCTGTCCAAATGGCATCTCTCTCTCTCTCCTGGGCTTCAGGAGCCATTTCCCAGGCTGTGGTGACACTGGAAACTTCACTGTCCACACTCCTGGAAGGTTAGTTACACTTCATCTTCAGCTCTGGTTTGTGGCTTTCGTCACCAATAACTATGCCAGCTGCGTCCAACAGAAGCCCTAGCACATTCCCTGGGCTCTAGTTGGTAGTTGGTGGTGACACTAGCAATGGAGGCCCCCGGATCCCACTCATATTCTCTGGTCCCCTATTAGAGACAAAATTGCTTTCACCATCTGAAATGTACATAGTAGCAGGTAGGTTTTAAAGGAGACTAGAATTCGAAGTCCCACCAAATTGGCAGTGACTATGTCATCAGTTTGTCCTTTCTTACCCCTTATTCTGGACTCAGGACAGCTTGAAAGCAGGAAATGGATACTATTGTGGCAGAGAGAGAGAGCTCCAGGAGAAGAAGGCCTCTAGTTTGGGCTTGAGAAGAGAGAAAGTCTCGTGGAAGCAGCAGCTGCAGGAGGAGAGGCCCAAATGCCCCTCAGTCCCCGAGGGAGGAACCTCCTCTCTGACAGGAGGAGTCCTGGTTCTCAGAGAGTGGGAGGCCTGACCCCTCTCATTGCTTTTTTCCTCTCTCTGTTCTCCTCCTCCTTCTCCCAGGTGCTTTAGCAGGAGGAGTGCAGGAGAGTGGGGTGTAGAAAGTCCCAGCTTTCAGGCTGGAGGACTGCAAATGGGAGCCACAGGGGAGCAGGGAGTACCAGGGAGCTGGCACCCAGGGAGGAGCATGAGGAAGCAACCCTGCACAGTTAGTCAGAGCAGCTCTGTGGGGGCTTGGGCTGGACATGCATTCTCACTGGGCTGAGCCAACATCAGAATCAGTGGGTCAGTCTTTCCCCCAGTGTGCATTTCAGTTTCCTCAGAAAAATACCCCTGTTCCCTCCCCCGCCAGGAAAGCCTGGTTGCTCTCATTCTGAGGACGCTCACGGGGACAGGCCAGAGGCCTTTCCCTCCCCTCCCTCCCTGAGTCCCTCTACAGACCTCCCTCCACCTCCTCACACCTAATGCCTGTGTCCAAAGACCCCCGGTCCATTTACTCAGAGAAGAAACCTCCTCCCTGACTCAGAGTGGGTGAGGGGCTCTCACCAGGCTGCGAGGAAGGGGGCCAGGGCTGAGGGTCCAGCTTCTCTTTATCCTTGCCAGGTCGCTCACTTCAGCCTTGAGCTTTTGTTCCCTGGTATGGAGATTCTGAGCATTTTCGTCATTCCTCAGCAGAAGTGGGTCACACCTTCCGGGGTGGCATTTAGCTTCAGCTTTAGCACTCTGCAGGTCGTATTAGAAATGAGTCACCCTTCAATCTGCATTCCATTTCCCCAAATGTGGGAGCAGGGATTGTCTGCATACAGTCAGAAGGGAATATTTTGCCATGAAGGAAATGCCCTGAAGCTCAGTGTTTCTTATACAATTGTATAAATTTACCAAAGATTATTGCACTGTCCACTTACAATGAGTGACTTTTATGGTATACGCAGTATATACTTCAAGAAAGCCATTATTCTGGTTGTGTTTCAATAGGAATATGCTCAAGAATATTTTCTTTGGAAATGCAGCTTACACTTGTAAAGTATATTTCTATGTGTATGACATTAACTTTTTTTTTTTAATTGATGTTTTAATGGTTTCTAACATTGTGAAATTTTGGGTTGTACATTTTTGTTTGTCCATCACCATATATATGACTCCCTTCACCCCTTGTGCCCACCCCCACTGCCCCTGGTAACCACAGTCCAGTTTTCTCTGTCCATGTGTTGGTTTATATTCCACATATGAGTGAGATCATACAGTGTTTGTCTTTCTCTTTCTGGCTTATTTCACTTAACATAATACACTCCAGGCCCATCCATGTTGTTGCAAATGGGACGATTTTGTCTTTTTTTATGGCTGAGTAGTATTCCATTGTATATATATACCACATTTTCTTAATCCAATCATCAGTCGAGGGACACTTAGGTTGCTTCCACTTCTTGGCTATGGTGAATAATGCTGCAATGAACATAGGGGTGCATAAGCCTCTTTGGATTGTTGATTTCAGGTGCGTTGGATAGATTCCCAGTAGTGGGATGGCTGGATCATAGGGCATCTCTGTTTTTAATTCTTTGAGGAATCTCCATACCGTTTTCCATAGAGGCTGCACCAATTCGCATTCCCACCAGCTGTGTATGAGGGTTCCTGTTTCTCCACATCCTCTCCAACATTTGTTGTTTTTTGTCTTGGTGATTATAGCCATTCTAACAGGCGTGAGGTGGTATCTTAGTGTTGTTTTGATTTGCATTTCCCTGATGATTAGTGATGTTGAGCATCTTTTCATGTGCCTATTGGCCATCTGTATATCTTTCTTGGAGAAGTGTCTGTTCATTTCCTCTGCCCATTTTTTGATTGGGTTGTTTGTTTTTTTGTTGTTCAATTGTGTGAGTTCTTTATATATTATGGAGATCAACCCCTTGTCAGATGTATGTTTTGCAAATATTCTCTCCCAGCTGGTTGGTTGTTTGTTCATCTTGATTCTGGTTTCATTTGTCTTATAAAAGCTCTTTAATCTGATAAAGTCCCACTTGTTTATTTTTTCTTTAGTTTCCCTAGTCTGGGTAGGCATGTCATCCGAAAAGATTCCTTTAAAACCAATGTCAAATAGTGTGTTGCCTATATTTTCTTCTATGAGTTTTATAGTTTCAGGTCTCACCTTCAGGTCTTTGATCCATTTTGAGTTAATTTTTGTGAATGGCGATAGCACATGGTCCACTTTCATTCTTTTGCATGTGGCTGTCCAGTTTTCCCAACACCATTTATTGAAGAGACTTTCCTTTCTCCATTGCATGTTCTTAGCACCTTTGTCAAAAATTAGCTGTCCATATATGTGTGGTTTTATTTCTGGGCTTTCAATTCTGTTCCATTGATCTGTGTGTCTGTTTTTGTACCAGTACCATGCTGTTTTGATTACTATTGCTTTGTAGTATGTTTTGAAGTCAGGGATTGTGATGCTTCCTGCTTTGTTCTTTTTCTTTAGGATTTCTTTAGCTATTCGGGGTCTTTTGTTGCCCCATATAAATTTTAGTATTCTTTTTTCTATTTCTGTGAAGAATGTCATTGGGATTCTGATTGGGATTGCATTGAATCTGTAGATTGCTTTAGGTAATATAGACATTTTAACTATGTTTATTCTTCCAATCCACGTGCATGGGATATCTTTCCATTTCTTTATGTCATCATGGATTTCTTTCAATAATGTCTTGTAGTTCTCATTGTATAGGTCCTTCACCTCCTTGGTAAGATTTATTCCTAGGTATTTTATTCTTTTTATGCAATTGTAAATGGTATTATCTTTTTGAGCTCTCTTTCTGTTAGTTCATTATTAGCATATAGAAATGCAACTGATTTTTGTAGATTGATTTTGTACCCTGCAACTTTGCTGTAGTTGTTGATTGTTTCTAATAGTTTTCCAACAGATTCTTTAGGGTTTTCTATATATACAATCATGTCATCTGCAAATAGTGAGAGTTTCACTTCTTCATTACCTATTTGGATTCCTTTTATTCCTTTTTCTTGCCTAATTGCTCTGGCCAAAACCTCCAGTACTATGTTGAACAGGAGTGGTGAGAGTGGGCAGCCCTGCCTCATTCCTGTTCTCAGAGGAATGGGTTTCAGTCTTTCCCTGTTGAGTATGATGTTGGCTGTGGGTTTGTCATATATGGCCTTTATTATGTGGAGGTACTTTCCTTCTATTCCCATTTTATTGAGAGTTTTTATCATAAATGGATGTTGTATCTTGTCAAATGCCTTCTCTGCATCTATTGAGATGATCATGTGGTTTTTATTCTTTGTTTTGTTGATGTGATGTATCACGTTGATTGATTTGCGGATGTTGAACCATCCCTGCGTCTCTGGTATAAATCCCACTTGATCATGGTGTATGATCTTTTTAATGTATTGTTGTATTCGGTTTGCCAATATTTTGTTGAGGATTTTTGCATCAATGTTCATCAGCGATATTGGCCTGTAATTCTCTTTCTTTGTATTGTCTTTGTCTGGTTTTGGTATCAGGGTGATGTTGGCCTCATAGAATGATTTAGGAAGTGTTCCATTTTCCTCTATTTTTTGGAATAGTTTGAGAAGGATGGGTATTAAATCTTCTTTGAATGTTTGGTAAAATTCACTGGAGAAGCCATCTGGTCCTGGACTTTTATTTTTTGGGAGGTTTTTGATTACTATTTCAATCTCTTTACTTGTTATTGGTCTATTCAGATTCTCCATTTCTTCTTGGTTCAATTTTGGGAGGTTGTATAAGTCTAAGAATTTATCCATTTCTTCTAGATTGTCCAATTTGTTGGCATATAATTTCTCATAGTATTCTCTTATAATCCTCTGTATTTCCATGGTATCCGTTGTAATTTCTCCTCTTTCATTTCTAATTTTATTTACTTGAGCCTTTTCTTTTTTTCTTAGTAAGCCTGGCTAAGGGTTTGTCGATTTTGTTTATCTTTTCGAAGACCCAATTTTTTGTTTCATTATTCCTTTCTACTGTTTTTTTGGTCTCAATTTCATTTATTTCTGCTCTGATTTTTATTATTTCTCTCCTTCTGCTGACTTTGGGCTTTGTTCTTTTTCTAGTTCTGTTAGGTGTAATTTAAGGTTGCCTATTTGGGCTTTTTCTTGTTTGTTAAGGTGGGCTTGTATCGCTATGAGTTTCCCTCTCAGGACCGCTTTTGCTGCATCCCATATGGTTTGATATGGCATGTTATCATTTTCATTTGTTTCCAGATAGTTTTTGATTTCTCCTTTAATTTCATCAATGATCCATTGGTTGTTCAGTAGCATGTTGTTTAATCTCCACATTTTTGTCACTTTCCCAGTTTTTTTTTCCTGGTTCATTTCCAGTTTCATAGCCTTATGGTCTGAAAAGATGTTTGTTATGATTTCAATCTTCTTAAATTTATTGAGGCTTGCTTTGTTTCCCAACATATGGTCTATCCTAGAGAATGTTCCATGCGCGCTTGAGAAGAACGTGTAGTCAGCTGTTTTTGGGTGGAGTGCTCTGTATATGTCTACTAGGTCCATCTCGTCCAGTTTTTCATTTAAGTCTAATATTTCTTTATTAACTTTTTGTCTGGATGATCTATCCATTGCTGTAAGTGGGGTGTTAAGATCCCCTACTATTATTGTGTTGTTGTTGATGTCTCCTTTTAGGTTTGTTAATAGTTGCTTTATGTACATTGGTGCTCCTATGTTGGGTGCATATATATTTATAAGTGATATGTCTTCTTGATGGAGTGTCCCTTTTATCATTATATATTTCCCTTCTTTGTCTTTCTTAACCTGTTTTATCTTGAAGTCTACTTTGTCTGATATGAGTATGGCAACACCTGCTTTCTTTTGTTTGCCATTAGCTTGGAGTATTGTCTTCCATCCTTTCACTCTGAGCCTGTGCTTGTCTTTAGTGCTAAGATGTGTTTCCTGAAGGCAGCATATTGTTGGGTCTTGCTTTTTAATCCATCCTGCCACTCTGTATCTTTTGATTGGAGAGTTCAATCCATTTACATTTAGGGTAATTATTGATATATGAGGGCTTAATGTTGCTGTTTTGTCACTTATTTTCTGGTTCTTTTGCATTTCCTTTGTTTCTTGTCCCATTTGTTTTGGACTGCCAATTCAGTTTGGTTGTTCTGTCTTATGATTCTTCTAGTTTTCTCTTTGTTTATCATATGTGGTTTTGCTTTGATTATTTGTTTAGTGGTTACCTTGAGGTTTGGGCAAAAAATCTTGTGTGTGAGATAGTCCATTATCTGATAGCCTCCTATTTCCTTATACTAAGTCAATTCAGTCACTTTCCTCTTCCCCTTCTAAGTTGTTCTTGTTATCCCTTATTCTATCTTGTGTTGTGGCTGTGTGTTTACAGTGTAGGGGGAAGAGGGAGAATCTCCCTCTGCCCTTTCCCTTAAGGTTCTTCTGGCTGGCCAAATAATCAACAAGACAGGTTAGCAGAAGAAAATAATACCAAGTTTAATAACATGTATACATGAGAGAAAGCAGGGACACTGCGTTTCTCAACACAATAGCAGAAATTCTCATCTTAAATATCTTTTTCAGCCAATGACAAAGGAGGATTTTGGCGGTGGGGGGAGTCAGTTACAGGAGATTACCACTAAAGCACAGTAAACAAGAGTAAGGTTTATTATGTAGCTCAAGGCCTCACCTTCCACATTGACAAGTCACTAGAGACGAGCTCATCCCCCTCTCTTCTCCAAACAGAGAGGGAGATACCTTTACAAATGGAGATTTCCCTTATAAATGTAAATGATTGTCTGGCAACTCTTCGCAGGGTCATCCAGAGAATGTGGCCAGAGAGACAGAACTTCTGATAAGAGGGGCTTGTTGGTGCCTTTCCTGTTGTAACATTTACCCTACGTTATCTTTACAGCCATCATGATAGATCTGTTCCAGGAAGGAGCCACCATGTCAAATTCTTTAGGCAGTTAGTGGGGGAGGTCAAATGTCCTCAGAGAAAACAACCAAGGTAAAGAGATAGATTCCAGGGTGGCCAAATCTTGATCTGCCACAACAGTGATGAGGTTAAATTTATTTTTGGTGAATTTCTTCCTTTGATCTTTGAGTTTAGTATTTAAGTGGTTGCTAACCTATTCTGGTAAAGAACTACTATTTCTCTGAGTTTGTCTACCTACTTTTCTCCTTCCTCCAAGCTTTGTGTTCCCTTTCTCTTCTTTTTTTCAGGCCTGAGGGCCTTCTTGAGTATTTCTTGTAGTGGGGGTCTCGTGGCCATGAACTCCCTTAGCTTTTGTTTATCTGGGAGAGTTACTATTTCTCCATCATATTTGAAGGATATTTTTGATGGATAGAGTATTCTTGGCTGAAAGTTTTTGTCTTTCAGTATTTTGAATATATCATTCCAGTCTCTTCTAGCCTGAAAAGTTTCTGTTGAGAAATCCGCTGAGAGCCTGATGGGAGTTCCTTTGTACGTTATTTTTTGTTTTTGTCTAGCTGCCCTTAATATTGTTTCTTTGTCGTTGACCCTGGCTAGCCTTACCACTAGGTGTCGTGGTGAAGGCCTTTGTCTGTTAATATATATAGGTGTCCTGTTGGCTTCGCTTACTGGTATTTCCTGCTCCTTCCCCAGATTTGGGAAATTCTCAGCTATTATTTCCTTGAATAGGCTCTCTGTTCCTCTTTCCCTCTCCTCTCCCTCAGGAATACCTATAATTCTTATGTTACATTTTCTAATAGGGTCAGATATTTCTCGGAGTCTTTCTTCATTTCTTTTTTGTCTTAGTTCTCTCTCCTCTTCCATCTGGAGTATATCTGTATTCCTGTCCTCTAAAGTACTAATTCTTTCCTCCATATTGTCAGCTCTGTTCTTTAAAGATTCCAGATTCTCCTTTATCTCCTCCATTGTGCTCTTCATCTCCATCAGCACTGATTGGTTTTTCTTTATGATTTCAATCTCTTTTGTGAAGAAACTCCTAATCTCATTGAATTGTTTGTCTGTGTTGTCTCGTATTTCGTTGAGTGTTTTTATGATAGCTATTTTGAAATCTCTGTCATTTAGTTTGTGGATTTCTGTGTCTTCGGGGTTGATTTCTGGGTGCTTGTCATTTTGTTTCTGGTCTGGTGATTTCATATATTTTTGCATTGTGGTTCCTGTGTTGGTTTTGTTTTTCCTCATCCTGGAAGTCTCTGGTTGCAATTTCCACCTGCCGCCACTGTCTGGTGGTAAAGGGCTGTGTAGTCTAAGCCCCCTGCGCTCTGCCCCAGTTTTTCTGCTGCGATCCGCAGTTTTTTTTTTTTTTCCCCGCTGCAATCCACGGGTCGGGTTGTTTGATCAGGTCTGCCGCGGATCGCTAGGTCTGGTCTGGTCGGTTGAGCTGCAGAGTCCGGGTTGCGGGGAGGGGGGAGCTCTCTCTTTTGCCCTCTGGGTCCCTGACGTGGGAGGCTTCTCGTTTGCCCCTCTTTATCCACTCTCTGGGATGCTCAGATGTTGATGGTAGCCCTGTGGCTCCTCTGAGTCCTCTGTGCGGGAGTTTCCCACTGGCTGAGAGAGCTCGAAGAGCCACGGTTTCCCTGCCGAGGGCCGCCCCTCCCCCCTCTCTGGGAGCCGCGCAGACCGGGATCGCTGATCTGATGGGGAGGGAGAGGAGTTCTCCTTACCTCTCCCCACTTCCTCCGGGGGCCCAGCACGTTCTGCTCTCAGATGTGCGGCAGTGTGGATCCCTCTGCTCTAGGTTTTCGCTGTCTGGGATTCCGTTGTTGGTCTGTGACTGTTGCTTTTGTTGTATCTTGTCGGGGGAAGTGTTCACGGGAAAGCTCACTCCGCCATGATGCTGACGTCACTGACCGACATTAACTTTTAACAATAACAAGATTGGGTTTTCATGAGTATGAAGAAGAAAATATTAAATAAAATATAAATTATAAATACAAACCAAAAGGAAATTATAGAACTGAAAATCACAATTGAAGAACTAAAACTCTCCCTAGATGGGCTCAGGAACAGGTTAACACTTAGATTGAATTTCAGGTACTGGGGAGGATATTTATCACAACTGGAGAAAAAAGTACCAACAAGGATTAGCAAAGACAGAAAAGCAATAAATCCGGTTTTACTTGGCAAGTCAAGTGGTATATTAAAAAGATTAAAAAATATTTATTTACTTAAAGAAAAGGGACCTTTCGCTCTGAATAATTCCCATCATTCATATTCTCCTGAGAGTGTCACCAGGGGGCGCTGTGGACGTGCTCCAGGAGAGCAAGGCCTGCAGCAATTTCAGATGTAGTGGGCCCTGCACCCATGCTCACTGGCCTGAGTTGGAGGTCACAGCAGGTGCTTCCTCCCAAGGATAACTCACAGCTCACAGCCACCCCAGCCCTCCCCTCACAGTGGAGCTAGTCCTGGACTGAGGACACAGAACTGGGGTGAGGGGGCTGCTAAAGGACTGAGATTTGCATCAAGCATCAGCCAAACACAAACTCTTCCCCCAGGAAGCTGGTGGAGATAAAAGAGCCATCAGAGAGTCCAGTGTCAGCTGTGGGGCCTGAGTGTCCTTGGAACATCTGTCCCATGGCCTGGCCTCCTCTCCTCTTCCTCCCCTTTCTCACTCACTGCCCAGGTTCATGGAGACTGCAGAGACCAGCCTTTGGAGGGATCCCTCTGTCTTCCTTCCTCATTCCTGACATGGGTCTGTTTTCCTTTCATGGACCAGTTCTCAGGCTGTGGTGACTCAGGAGCCCTCACTCACCATGTCCCCAGGAGGCACAGTCACTCTCACCTGTGACTCTAGCACTGGAGTGGTCACCAACAGTCACTATCCATCCCGGTTCCAGCAGAAGCCTGGACAAGTCCCCATAAAATTGATTTATGACATACACAACAAAAACACATGGACCCCTGCCTGAGTCTCAGGCTCCACTCTTGGGGACAAACTTGCCCTGACCCTCTCGGAGGTCCAGCCTGAGGACAAGCCTGAGTACTACTGCTGGCTGGTATACAGTAGTGCTCTGCATGGTGTCAGACTCAGATGAGGAACCAAGACATAACCCTGCCCTTGGCCCAGCCTGGGTCTATGAATAATTTCATGATAGAGGGTCTCGTGATCAGATGCCTCAGCTCTGCAGGCAGGTCAATGAGAGGAAAATGAAGGGAAGGACACTCAAGTGATTCTGACCCACTTTGCACCGTAAAGTGCAGGAAATCATAGTGAATGATTTGGGAGGAGCTTTTGATACTGAACCTCTTAATCTCAAGTTTGCGTGCCCGATGCCCAGCAAGCGAAACACTGAGACACTGGTGCTTGGAGATGAGAAAGGTTTATTTGAATTGGCCAAAATGAGTAGGTGGGAGCCTGAGTTCACTCAAATCCACCTCCCCAAGAACAGAAAGCAGGGCGGTTTTATAGAGCTAACGGGTTTGGCAGGGGGAGATTCAGAGAAACAAAGGGGTCACTCCCGCTAAGCCTCTGGGCAGTCTGACTTCTGGGCTTCAACAGCTGCTGAGGGCCAGCCATCTGTCCGGTGTTCCGCCATCCAGTGATCACAACCTCCCTGAAGGCATTCTCTTTCTCCTGCAAAACAAGCTCACAAATCCTCGAGACTCCTGAGTCACCCCTCAAGTTAAACAGGAAAAATAGCAAATTGGCTTAATATCTACAGTACCCCTCAGATACCCGGCTTCACTTTTCCAGTTAAACCAGAGCTCAATTATTGTATGATCCACAGGGAACAGTGAAAACTGGATCAGCTGAACAGACTGAAGTCAATCATTCCTCCTCCAGAAAGAGATGACCCAATGACAGATTTGTCAGCTAAGAACGCAGGAAAGAAACTTTCATTTCATATATCCCTAAATTTTATTGTTTTATTATATTGTATTTTAATCAATGCTATTTCATTGAATAAAATCTATGACATATGAATATTACAAATCTTTTTATAAAGCTTATTCTTTATCACTATGTATACATTATAGAATTTGAGTGGATTCAATCATTTTTCTCAATTATTTACACATTTCTGATCATGATACATACTTATGTTTGTATCATTAGTCCTGTGAAATATTTAATATTTAATATTATTATAAGCTATTTAATGTCTTAAAATGTATATCAATATGTACTAGAATGATCAGATAATAGTATTTTGGATCCAAGTCCTAATAAAATTTTATAGTATTATGTTAATTATAATTTGTATGAATAAATAATGATTTGAGGGGCCACCTGGTGGCGTAGCAGTTAAGTATGTGCGCTCCGCTTCAGCAGCCCAGGGTTCACAGGTTCGGATCCCAGGCGCGCACCAATGCACTGCTTGTGAAGCCATGCTATGGCGTTGTCCCATAAAAAGTAGAGGAAGATGAGCACAGATGTTAGCCCAGGGTCCATCTTCCTCAGCAAAAACAGGAGGATTGGCATCGGATTTTACCTCAGGGTTGATCTTCCGCACACACACAAAAAAAAGTTCAAAAAAATTTAAAAAATAAAGATTTGATTATCATCTGGTATACGTAAAATCTTTTCAAACATAATAAACTTTTATAACATCAACAACTGTAAGTTTAACTCTTCTAAAGCCTGTATTTTATGGTGACCATTCACCCTGAATTTCTCAGATCTGAGGGGTGTCCTGGATTGTGGGACTTTCAGCGCTGAAAACCAGGAGATCCCAAGGTCTACAGGGACATGTTTTGCTCATAGTTGAACATTACGCCATATGATTCATTCTAATTTACATTCCCAACACGTATACATAGGAACACTCCATTCAGTCCATTCTTTCCAACCTTGAATACCTAATTTGGAGGCTAATCTCTAATATTTAGCTTAACTAAAATTTTTTTTCACTGTTTTCTATTGAAGTTTGGTATGTTCATATGTTTTTTAACCAGCTCTATTTTCTTTGTGGATATTCAGTTAGTCTTGTTTTAGATTTTATTTTTAATAGTCTTTGAATCTCATTTTTTATATAAGAATTTTTTTGAAACTCTGCATTATTTTAGACAATTGTTAATGAAAATAATATACTATACATTTCAGAATTAACACTAAAGTTGCTTTTTTGAAATACTGAAGAAAATGACCTCTGATATAGTGCAACAGAGCTGATATCTCAGAGCTCAATGTCCTTCAAATGGGAAGGGTACATCTAATCAGTTGAATTTTATGCAGCTGTTTAAAAAATGTGGCAGGTATTTGCATGGAAAGATCTCTGTATAAGTATATATATACGATTAATAGAAATGAATCATGCCTAAAATTGTATGCAGTGGCTATAGCTGATGTGAAGTAGGAAGGATACAGGAATTCATTATTATGTTGGTTTATGTATTAAAAAAGGGAGAAAGATTAAAAGAACAAACAAAAGTAAATAATTAATAAAGTAAAAAGAATAAATAAGGAATGCGATGACTCTATAAACAGGGTTGGGCACTAAAAGGACTGAGAACAGGGATAGATTAAATATTTTTACTCCATACCTACTTTTTTGGAGATCATTGGATCTTGGCACTATATGTATGAAGAAACTATTCAAATTTGTACTCAATTTACTCAATTTTAAAGATTTTCCCAAACTGACTTAGTCAGTGTCTGCTCTGAGAATACAGAAATCAATGGAAAAAATGAGAGGGGCCTCTTGCAAGAGATCATGTCATAAATTACCTTTTATTTGTTTGTAAACAAAAAAAAACATACCCCAACAAGCTTAAGTCAAAAAGGAAGTTCATTCGAAGGATACTGATTTTCTGCCCACAAAAAATCAAAGCAAGAGTTGAAGGATGTTATGTGGGTGCTAAGGGAAGAGCATTTCAGAGTAAGGAACAGCAGATGCAAAGTTTCTGAAGCAGGAAGAAACCTGATGTATTTGATGTATTCAAGGCAAAGCAAGGCACATGGCAAGGGCGAGAAGAGGTAGTCAGTTACACAATTTACCCTGAAAATATTATAAAATGGGGAAGCTCTGATAGATAGCTCTTAAGTGGAGGTATTCTGAGTGTCAAGTCTGTTTCATATCCCTATTTTATTAAAGGCAAGCACTCCCTACCCCCTGCCCAGATGTATAAAGTGAGATGGCAGAGATTTGGCATGTGAATCCAACTGAATGGTGTATATGTATATATCACTAACAGGGTATATATATTCTACATTTTCTTTATCCATTCCTCCATTGACTCATACTTAGGTTATTTCCATATCTTGGCTATTGCAAACAGTGCTTCCATAAACATCAGAGTGCAGATATCTTTTCAAGATACTGATTTCATTTCTTTTGGTTTTATGCCCAGGAGTGAGATTGCTGAATCATATGGTAGTTCTATTTTTAATTTTTTGAGGAACCACAATACTCTTTCCCATAACAGCTGCACCAATTTACATTTCCACCAACAGTGTACAAAGGTTCCCTTTTCTTCCCACCCTTGCCAACACTTGCTATCTCTTGTATTTTTTTATAATAGCCATCTTTTGTTTTAGGGTTTTTTGGGGGGTGGGTTCTTTGCTATTGAGTAGTATGAGTTCCTTATATATTTTGAATATTAACCCCTAATCAGATATATGGTTTGCAAATATTTTATCCCATTTCATCGGTTGTCCTTTCATTTTGTTGATTGTTTTCTTTGCTTTGCAGAAACTTTTTAGTTTGATGAAGTCCCACTTCCTAATTTTTGCTTTTGTTGCCCGTACTTTTGATGTCATATCCAAAAAATTATTGCCAAGACCAATGTCAAGGAGGTTTTTCCCTATGTTTTCTTCTAGGAGTTTCACAGTTTTAGGTCTTACATTTAAGTCTTTAATCCATTTTGAGATAATTTTTCTGTGTGGTGTAAGATAAGGGTCCTATGTCAATCTTTTGCGTGTGGATATGCAGTTTTCACCATTTATTGAAGAGACTATCCGTTTTCTATTGTGCATTCTTGGCACCATCGTCAAAGATTAGTTGACCATATCTCCATGGTTTTATTTCTAGGCTCTCCATTCTGTTTCATTGGTCAGTATGTTTGGTTTTATGCCAGTACTATATCATTTGGATTACTATAGCTTTGTAATATAGTATCAAATCAGGAAGTGTAATGACTTGCCTTCAGCTTTGTTCTTCTTTCTCAAGATTGCTTTGGTTATGCAGGGTCTTTTGTGGTTGCATATGAATTTTAGGATTTTTTTCTACTTCTGTGAAAAATGTCATTGACATTTTTATAAGGATTATATTGAATCTATAGATTGACTTTGGTAGTATGGCCATTTTAACTATATTACTTCTTCCAATCCATGAGCATGGGCTATCTTTCCACTTATGCATCTTCTACAATTTCTTTTATCAGTATCCTATAATTTTCAATGTACTGATTTTTCACTTCTTTGGTTAAATTTATTTCTAAGTATTTTATTCTTTGTTATGCTATTGTAAATAGGATTGTTTCCTTTATTTCTTTTTGGGATAGTTTGTTTTTAATGTATAGAAACACAACTGATTTTTGTGTGTTGATTTTGCATCCTACAACTTTACTGAACCTGGTTATTAGTTCTAACATTTTATAGGTGCCGTCCTTAGCATTCTCTATAAATAAGACCACATCATCACCATTGTCAAACAGAGACAATTTTACTTCTTCCTTTCCGATTTGAATCTTTTATTTTATTTTCCTAGCCTAATCTTTAAAATTGCTCTGGCTGGGACTTCCGGTGCTATGTTGAATAGGAGTATTGAGAGTGAGCACCCTTGTCTTGTTCCTGTTCTTAGAGGAAAAGATTTCAACCTTTCACCATTGAGTAGGGTGTTATCTGTTGGCTTGTTATATATGGCCTTATGTCAAGGTATGTTAATTCTCTACTCAGTTTGTTCGGAGTTTTTTTTTTATCATGGAAGGATGTTGAATTTTGTCAAAGGCTTTTTCTGCATCTATTGAGATGATCATGTGTTTTTATGTTTAATTCTTATAATATAGTGTATCATGTTTATTGTGTTACATACATTGAACCATCTTTGTATCCCCGGGATAAATCCCACTTGATCGTGGTGTATGATCCTTTTCATGTGATGTTGAATTTTGTTTGTTATTATTAATTTGAGGATTTTTTCATCTATGTTCATAAGGGATGTTGGTCTATAGTTTTCTTTTATTGTAGTGTCTTTACCTGTCTTTAATATTAGGGTAATGCTAGTATTGTAAAATTATTTTGGAAGCATTCCCTCCTCTTCAATATCTTGAAGAGTTTGAGAAGTATTGGCATTGAAGCCATCTGATCTTGGAATTGTCTTTGTTGGGAGGTTTTTGATTACTGCTTCAATCTGCTTACTCATAATTGGTCTGTTCAGATATTTTATTTCCTCATATTTCAGTCTTGTCTGAAGTAGGTTATATGTTTCTAGGAATTCATCCATTTCGTCTAAGTTAACCAATTTGTTGGAATATAATTGTTCATGTAGTCTCTAATGATCCTTTGTATTTCTGTAGTATCAGTTATAATGCTTTCTCTTTCATTGATAATATTATTTGAGTCCTCTCTCTTTTTTGTCAACTTTCTTTATCTTTTCAAAAAACCAACTAAAAGTTTGTCAATTTTCTTTATCCTTAAGGGGCCGGACTGGTGGCACAAGCGGTTAAGTGCGTGCGCTCCGCTGCTGCGGCTCGGGGTTCACCAGTTCGGATCCCTGGCACGTACCAACGCATCGCTTGTCAAGACATGCTGTGGCGGCATCCCATATAAAGTGGAGGAAGATGGGCACGGATGTTAGCCCAGGGCCAGTCTTCTTCAGCAAAAAGAGGAGGGTTGGCATGGATGTTAGCTCAGGGCTGATCTTCCTCACACACACAAAAATAATAATAAATAAAAAAATTTTTTTTCTTTATCCTTAAAAAAAAAAACAATTCTTGGTTTTGTTGACCTTTTCCATTATCTTTATAATGTCTATTTAATTTATTTCTGCTCTTATATTTATTATTTCCTTCCTTCTGCTAACTTTGGCCTTAGTTTGTTCTTCTTTCTCTAGTTCCTTTAGGTGTAAAGTCAAGTTGCTTATTTAAGGTCTTTCTTTATTTTAATATATTTTATAAGTGGCATTTTGTACCTTTTGACCACCTTCACCCATTAAGCCCACCCTCTACCCCAAGCCTCTGGCAAACACCAATCTGTTCTCTGTATCTACGAGGTTTTTATTTGTTTGTTTGTGTGCTTGTTTTTAGATTCCACATAAAAGTGAGATTTTGCAGTATTTGTTTTTCTTTGTCTGACTTATTTTACTCAACATGATGCCCTCAAGATTCATCCATGTTGTGGCAAATGGCAGGATTTTTCCACGTCTTGGCTATTGTGAATAATGCTGCAATGAACATGGGGGTGCAGGTATATTTTCGAGTTAGTGGTTTTGTTTCCTTCAGAGAAACAACTATTATTGATAGCTGTCTATTTCTCCTTTCATTTCTGTTACTGATTGCTTTATATATTTAGGTGCTCTAATATTGCATGCATGTATAATTACAATTGTTATATCCTCTTGATGAATTGACCACTTTAACATTATATTGTGAACTTCTTTGTCTCTTTTGACAGATTTTGACTGAAAACCTATTTTATCTGAAAAATGTATAGACACTCCTGCTCTCTTTTGGTTCCATTTACATGGAATATTTTTTACCATCCCTTCATTTCAGGCTATGTGTGTCCTTAAAGCTAACATGAGTCTCTTGTAGGCAGCATATTTTTGGACCTTGTTTGTTTTGTTTTGTTTTGTTTTAATTCATTCAGCCACACTCTCTTTATTGAAGAATTTATTCCATTTACATTTAAAGTAATTATTCATAGATAATATAATTAGGACTTACTAATGCAATTTTCATCATTGTTTTCTAACTGTTTTGTAGTTCCTTTGTTCCTATCTTTTTCTCTTGCTGTCATCCTTTATATTTTGTTAATTTTGATAGTTGTATGATTTGATTACTTTATCTTTACGTTTTGTGTATGCACCAGTGTTTTTTTCTTTGTGGTTATCGTGAGGCTTACGTACAACATCTTATAGTTGTGACAGTCTATTTTAATATGATAATAACTTAACTTCAATAGCATATGAAATCTCTTCACTTTTTATGCTATTAATATCACACTTTACATTTCTTTATAATGTGTATGCATTAACAAATTATTGTAGCTATTGTTATTTTAATACTTTTGCGTTTTAAATTTTATACTACTACTGTCAAAAGTGATTAACATACCACCATTACAGAATTAGCGTATTTTTAATTTGACTATATATTTATATTTACCACTGAGTTTTATACTTTCACACGTTTTTACTTAATGCCTTTCATTTCAAGTTGAAGGACTCCCTTTAGCATTTCTTGTAAGGCATATCTAGTACTAATGAACTCTCTCAGCTTTTGCGTGCCTGGGAATGTCTTTATCTCACCTTCTTTTCTGAGTAACAGCTTTGCTGGCATAGTATTCTTGGTTGGCAGATTTTTCTTTCAGCACTTTGAATATTTCATCACATTCCCTTCTGACCTGCAAGGTTTACGCTGACAAATCTACTGATAGCCTCATGGGAGTTCCCTTGTATGTGACAAGTTGCTTTCTCTTGCTGCTTTCAAAATTATCTCTTTGTCTTTGACATTTGAAATTTGATTATACTATATCTTGGGGAAATACTCTTTGAGAAGCTCAAGTGGTTCAAATGTAATGATCCCTTGACCCACGTTTAGTTGCCTGCTAAAATGTTAAATCAGCTACTTCCTCCCATTGAGTAGATCCAGAGCTTACAGCCACCCCAGTCCTCCTCCAGAGAGTAGAGCTACTCTCAGGGCTCAGGACACAGAATTGTGTGTTTGTGATAGTGGGAAAGGGCTCAGATTTGCACAATGGATCAAACTATGGATATTCATCACCCAGGTAGATGAAGGGGAGATAAAAGAGCCATCACAAGCTGTCCAGCACCAGCTGTAAGGTGAGGGAGTCCTTCAATTATCTGCACCATGGCATAGACTCTTCTCTCCCTTCTTTTCCTCTTCCTCCTGACTTATTTCACAGGGTCATGGAGATTTCAGAGACCATCCTTTGGTAGTATGCGTCTGCATGTCTTACTAATTCCTGACGTGTTTGTTTTCATTTCAGGGTACAATTCTCAGGATGTGGTGATCCAGGAGTCCTCACTGTCCACGTCCACAGGAAGAACAGTCACTCTCACTTGTGGCTCCAGCACTGGTACAGTCACCAATGTTCATTGTTCATATTAGTTCCAGCAGAAGTCTAGACAAGCCCCCAAGACGTTCACTTATGACTCACACAACAAACACTCATTAAACGCTGCCCAGTTCTCAGGTTCCTCCCTTGGGAGCAAAGCTGCACTTACACTCTTGAGAGCTTAGTCTGAGGAGGAGACTGTGAATTACTGTTGCTGGTATACAGTGCCATTCAACAAAGTGGCAGTTTCAGATGAACCAAGACATAAATCTGTCCTTGGCAGAGCCAGGGTACAAATATAACATAACGATAACATATCCAGACACTCGAGCTCTCAGAGCAACCTAAATGTTCACTACCCATAGTGAAAGGTAGAGGGAAGTATCTATATTGATTCTTATTCTTGTTTGAGTCCTAAATTGCAGAAAATTTGTGAAGGACTTGGAAGAAATTTTCCATAAAGAGCAGAATCTCATCATTTTCTATTCCAGAAGGAACAGTAACTGCTGAATCACATTTAAACACTGATTTCAAACACATTTCCTCCAGAAAGAAGCATTTACCAATTAGGTACTTCACCAGCTAAGAGAAAAAAGGAGGAATCTTCCTTTTGTATATTATTAAAATTTATTTTATTTGGTTGCATTTTAATACAATATAAGTATATTGTATAACATTTTAAAAATAAATTAAAATTTATAAACTTTGTTGCGAAGGATTATTCTTCTCAAATGTTAAGGGTTAAACTGTGTTTCCCCTAAAGGACATGTTGATATCCTAACCCCCAGTACCTCAGAATGTGCTCTTACTTGAAATTAATGTAGTAGTAGATGTAATTAGTCAAGATGAGATAATACTGGAATAGTGCAGCCTCCTAATCCAGTTTAATTGGTGTCTTCATCGGAAGACAGCCATGTAAAGACAGAGAACTTCGTGTGAAGATGGAAGCAGAGACTGGAGTTATGTAGCTGCAAGCCAAAGAACATCAAGGCTGCTGGCAAACCACCAACAGCCTGGAAAAGGCAGGAAGGATTTTCTTACAGGATTCAGATGGAATATGGTCCTGCCCTAGGGACTTTTCTTCCTGACCTCCAGAACTACGAGACATTACTTTTTATTGTTTTAAGCCACCCAGGTTGTGGTATTTTATTATGACAGCCCTAGGAAATTAATTTACCAAACAATCAGTTTTGATTGATGGACTGATTGATATTTCTGAATTTGCATGCATTTCTTTCATCTTGGTCCTCAATTTTTCCACAGTTATTGTCATATCTGTGCTCATATTTCTACCTTTAATACACTACTGTCGTCATCTAAGGTTAATATAAGTAATTCCCCGTGTCTAAAAAAGTATATAAATATAAAATTACAGTTTAATAGTATTTTGAATGTAGTTAGTAATAAAAAAGTATAGCTTTTTAGCTAAATCAAGTAATGTACTAGTTTCAATAAAGATCTAAAGATTTTTTTTTTTTAATTATTGGAACACTTCTGGTCATTTTTGTGGATTATGTGAGGTAGGAGGAGTTGCAGCCATTTTCAATGGGGAGGCTTGAGTAAATTTTTCTTGATTTATTGTGCACAAAATGGGGAAAGAGTCAATTTGTTTGCTGGAAAGATTAGTTGTAAGTAGAAAAGATTAAGGTGTGAGGAACAATTCATGACAAAAAACAAACAAGTGCCTTCCTGCCTGTGTTAGACCAGTGCTTCTCAAACTCTAATGTGCACACGTAACATCTGGTAATGTTGTAAAAAGTGAATTCTCATTCAATAGACCTGGAGCGGGGCCAGATATCCTTCATTTCTAAAAGCTCACAGCCCTAAAAATCCACATGTATATTTTCATAGAACCAACTCCATAACAATGGTATAAAATCAAAAGAGGAAGCTTTTTTTGCAGACAAGAACCAAAGAGAATTTTCTGACAGAGATAACTAAAGACTTTTGATTAAAGAAGCAACACATATTTCCTGAACTAAAGACTTTTGAATAAAGAATCAACACATATTTCCTGCATGAAGCCCACCAGAGATGACAGTTGGCAAAGCTAGGAAAGGCTCTACTTTCTTTAAACAAACAAAAGAAAAACAAAAGCAAACACACAGCAAACCTCATCTTGACCTGAACTGCCTTCTAGCTCTGTCCAAACTCCCGACTGGCTTCTCCTCCGGTATTTTTTTTTTTTTGTGAGGAAGATCAGTCCTGAGCTAACATCCATGCTAATCCCCCTCTTTTTTTTTTTTTTTGCTGAGGAAGACCGGCTCTGAGCTAACATCTATTGCCAATCCTCCTCCTTCCTCCCCACCCCCCACAAAGCCCCAGTAGATAGTTGTACGTCATAGCTGCACATCCTTCTAGTTGCTGTATGTGGGACGCCGCCTCAGCATGGCCGGAGAAGCGGTGTGTCGGTGCGCGCCCGGGATCTGAACCCAGGCCGCCAGTAGCGGAGCGCGCGCACTTAACCGCTAAGCCACGGGGCTGGCCCTCCTCCAGTCTTTTCTAAAGTGTCGGCCATCTTCACCTCTCCACTTCCCCGTCTCTGATTCACAACTTCCCTTCTAAATGTCTGACCTCTCTCGGGGTCATTCCTACCACACTCCTTCCCTCCTGTGGCCTCCTAAGTACCTAGATCTTTATATCAGAAAAGCCATTGACATTTTCTCAGATCTTTCCTTGGAAGTTGACACTCATCCCTTCCTCTTTTATGAACGTCTCTAATCCCTCAGTTCAGAAGAAGCCACAAGTCAGCTGCTTCTTCTTCAACCTGCTAATACCTTCTCCTTTTTCTCCCTGGGCTTCTCCTCATTTCCCAGGGAACCAACAAGTGTGCTTGTTTATTCTCTCAAACACCCGCCACATGTGTCCTCTGTGCACCTCTAGTGAGGAATCAGGTAGGAAGAGAGGAACCTGGATTCCTGAGCGGCCTGGAGAGTGACTTCATGGTTGAACTGTCCCTGTTCTCAGCTAATGTATGTTTTCTTTCATGTACGGTTTGTGTATGAGGCACTCCTTCCCCTGAGGATTCTTTATAAAGGGGGTGAATTCTGTTTCTGACTCCTGCTGAGGAGGCCCAAATAGAAAACTACAGACTGAAATGAGGTAGGAAGCTGCACCTGAGGAGGGGCCTCGCTCTGCCCTTGGGCAGGGAGTGGGCCATGGTCAAGGCCATGGTGGATGGAGGAGCCCCTGTCAGGGTCACCTTTCTTCTGGTCACAGACATGACAGACCTGGGCCTGGGGCAGCAGGGGGCACTGTGGTCTTCCTGCTGAGGGGTCTGTGGGGTCTTTCAGCTGGGAAACCAGACACCTGTGCCCTGGTCTCTGCTCAGTGCTCACTGAGCCCAGCAGCTGGGTCATCACAGGTTCTCTGGGGAGCCTCAGGCCAGGCCTAGTCCAGGTCCACCCCTCTCAGAAATGACACCAGGACACTGGGGCTACACACAGGGTCTGGGAGAGGTCAGGTTGGCCAGAATAAGAAGCAAAGTTGCATGGAGGGCCTCTTTCTCCTGGAGTTTGAGAAGGATAAGAGAGACCTACAGTGTGTTCCTCAACAGAGCTCTGGGGTGTTGGCACCATGGCCTGGACTCCACTCTTCCTCTTTACCCTCCTCCTTCACTGCTCACATTAGGCTGGTCCTCAGCACTCTGATTCCCCAGCTCACTGAAACTACCTCCCACCCACATGCAGAAAATGTCTTTCCCTCTTGTCCCTCCTCCAGACAATAATGGGTGACTGTGTTTCAGGGTCCCTCTCCCAGTCTTGCTGACTCAGCCATCCTCTGCATCTGCCTCCCTAGGCACCTCAGTCAAGCTCACCTGCACCCTGACCAGTTAGCACAGCACCTACCACATTCACTGTATCAACAGAGACCAGGGAAACCCTCTGGGTATGTGATGCAGGTTAACAGTGACGGAAGCGACAGCAAGGGGGGACAGAATTCCCAACTGCTTCTCAGGCTCCAGCTCTGGGGCTGACCGCTACTGAACCATCTCCAACATCCAGTCTAAGGACGAGGCTGACTCTATCTGTGGAGTATCTCACAGCATTGGTGTGTCATTTGGTAAAGCACAGGGATCCACATAAATGGGGAAGTGGGACAAAACTGTTTTTTCTGACCTGCTACCAAGACTGTCACATGGCTCCTAGAAAGAATGTCTGTTTTCCTGAACCATCAAAAGTGTTGGATGTTTTCTTGTTATTTCTCAAGGGAAGAGCCAGACATATAGCTTCCTTCAGCTTCCTGGGCAATAGGTGGCTAGGAAAGCTTCTATAGAGTGCACTGGTTCTGCAGTAATGGTGGAAATGTAAAAAGCAAACCTTGTGCACCCTGCTGGTCTTGTACAGTGTCATTACCTAGGGGAGCAGGAATATTCTCCTCTCCAGGCTGAAACACTAGGATTACGCCCCTCACTCCTGCCTTATTGAAGTTCATTTGAATAAACACCCTTAGAAGGTAACTCATCTTCTGGGTTAAGGATTTTACAATTCTCACAATAAACTAGAAAGCACACGCTTATTTAAGGAGGGGAGAGAGAGAGAAATAGAGACAGAGAAACACAGGGGGACATTGAGAATAGTGGGAGTAAAAGCTTTAAAAGCTTTTGACTATTTCTGACATCCTGAGAGAATTTATCTCAGGTGCTCAGTACCTGGGTTTGGTGAGTGAGAGAGAAGAAGGAGGGACTGACCCCACCACCGTGAAGACAATAGCTTTGCAAATCTAGACCAATGAGGAAGAAATGAGAAAGATCCATTAAGGCCACCTTGACACCCCTGAGACTGAAAGTCGGGATTGTGTGATCTGTTCAAAAACACATATTCCAGCCACAGAGGCAACCAGCGCAGGGAGAATCCTCCTGCTCTTCCCTCCCCTCTCTCATCAATGCATTGTTTCCAGGGCTTTCCTTCCTTAACTGAAGCTCTGCCACATGACCAACTGCAGACCCAAGAAAAGCTCCAGAAATTGTAATCTGGAATCCTTCAGAATTCCCACAGGCAACTGCCCAAATTTTGCCTTTTGATCCCTTCTTTCTAAATGCTAAGGATACACCTAGCCACCAAAAAAGACAACATAAATGCCACTCTCTTTTGAAGCATTATTATCTAGGCTATAATTTTTCAAGAAGCACCATAGACTCCTTGATCACCCACAGATCATCAATAGGTTTAAATCAAGACCACAATTATAGTATGATATCCAAGAAGGATCCTATCAGAGAGGGCTTCCCAGGAACAAATTCACCTGCTAAAATTTCAGAGGTTATATAATATAGAACTCAAATCATGCCTAGTCTGGTGGTCACCTATCCTGCAGATCTTTTAAAAATTCCAATGCCTACGCCTCACTTCAGACCAAATAAATAGAAGCAAAGAGAAGGAGTCTGAGTAGTGTGAATTATGAAAAAAAAAATCTCACCTCATATTTAAAATGTATGAAAATAGATGAATGCCTGGCACAGTCGAGACACAGCTTATAATAGGCCTTTGGGGCCCATAGATCCCAGTGGACATTTTCCCATAATTGTCAGTTAGAAGAATATCTACACTAGCTCATTGACCTTGAGAACTAGGCTATGAGGTAAGGGTTAAGGTAGGAGGGAAGACCAAGTGGAAGGCTCTACAATCATCCCTTGCCCCATTCGCTTCAAGTTAGAAATTTAAAAAATATATATATACATAAAAAATATATATCATATAAATATATATTTTTATATAATGTAAATATATAATATAAATATTTATTTTTATATAATGTAAATATAAAATATATATACAAAATGTGGGAAAATGGCTGAGACTACTACCACCCTTCATGATGCAGTGGAATTAATCTCCCAGACATCTTCAATGAATTCTTCAATCTGATTCTACAACACCACCACCCAGATGGATCCCGACAGATGAATGAGGAGTATGATAAACATAAACAAGCAATAATTCGATTGAAGCTGCTATCCTTGATGTGGTACATTTGCTAGAGTAAATCAACACAGCCTCAGTTGCATGGTATATAGCCATTAACCTGGCACATGCATGCTTTTCCATATGTATTCATAGGTAGTACGCAGGATCAGAAGCAATTAGCACTCACAAGGAATGGGTAACAGTATACTTAAAGTGTTGCCCAAGTCTATGTTAGCTCTTTCATTCTGTCTAAATATCTCTAAGGGAATTGGAACAAGTGCACATTCCACAGAACATCATATCAATATATTATGTTAGTGATATCAAGTTATTTGAACAAAATGAGTAAGAGATGGGAAGCACATCAAAGTCCTTGATAAGACACGAGGGCTCCAGAGGACAGAGACAAATCTATGAAGTTTCAGGGTCCCATTACACCAGTGAGTCCATCAGTCCACTAGGGACCCCCAGGTCTGTCGCATGCCTGGACATCCCTTCCAAAGTAAAAGAAAAATTATTATATCTCACAATTTTCATACCCAAGGAGGAATCACAACACTTCAATAGGCCTATTTTGGCTTAGGAAGCACACATTTTATAGTTGGGAAAATTGTTCCAACCCAATCACCAGGTAACAAAAGGAGACCAGGTTTGAGAGGTCCTGGAGTAGACAAGTGTTTTGCATAATTTGTCAGATGCTGTGTTAATAGAGGTGCCTGTTCTGAGAAACAAAACAAAAAATATACCATGTGGAATATTTGGCAAGCATAAATAGGACAATCACAATGTAGTTACCTAGGATTCTGGAACAGTAGAAAACTATACACCATTCAAAAAAAAATTCTGGAATGATACTGGGCCCTGGTAGAGGCCAACATCTGACTTTGGGACAGTCGGTTGACCATGTGGCTAGGTATGCACACTATATAGGGTAGGTTTCTAGGAAACCTAAGAAAAGACCCCAGGAGATCCCATGATCCCAGCTTTTCTACTCAGCAGAGATAGCCTTTGAATTGCAGTTAAGAAGAAAGGGAGGCAGAGATGCATTCGAGCATTCACTTCCCCAAATTCCTTTTTATGGTTTCCTGCCTGGGTCCCCCACGTTTTCAATTTGACCTACTGACAAAACTAAAACCTGCAGAGCTGAGGAGAGGGGGAGGAAAGGTAAAAGACCTGCAGGAGGGCATCCTTCCATTGTTGATATTCCCAGAGTGCACACCAAAGGGTGTGGTGGGCCAGTGCCCCCTGGGAAAGCAAGCTCAGCTGTGAAATGGTCCCCCAGGCCCTGGGTGCACTAGCACATGATCACTGATGTGCAACAACCCAGTAGCTGTCACCTGACCATGTTGCTGAGTATCCCTGGGACGGGAGCTCATTTGCATGAAATTCCCAGCCCCACAGGGTGGTAGGAGATATAATGAGAGCTATGGAGGCTGTCTCTGTCCTGAGGGGTCTTGAACAGCACAGCACTAGGGTGTCTACACCATGGCCTGGGCGCCACTCCTGCTCACACTTCTGGCTCACTGCACAGGTCAGAGGGCACTTTCTGCACTGAGGAGGTGGAGAGTGGGAGAGGCACCTTCATGCCTCTGTCGCCTCTCCTGACCACTGGTCTTTCACCTGTTTTCAGGGCCCACTTCTCAGGCTCTGGTGACTCTGGAAACTTCACTGACCACAACTCCTGGAGCGACAGTCACACTCACCTGTGGCTCCAGTGCTCGGGCTGTCACCACCAGTAACTATGCCAGTTGGGTCCAACAGAAACCCTACCAGGGACCTCAGGGTCTAATAGGTGGTAACAGCAACTGGGTCTCAGGGGTCCCTGCCCGATTGTCTGGCTCCCTGCTTGGGAACAACACTTCCCTCACCATCACGGGGGCCCAGCCCAAAGATGAGGCTGAGTGTTACTGTGCTCTGTGGTTCAGCAACCGTTTCCACAGTGACAGATGCAGGTGGGGAAGTGAGACACAAACCCCCGGGCTCAGCCTCACACTCTGCTCCTAGTATCTCCTGTCTTCTGTTCACAGAGGCTACATCGAGCTAGTGTGGGCTCAGGGAGCTTGTTCTCCCTGGCTCCGGAGGAAATGGTCAAATCCATTGTTGTAAACATCAAACATTTTTTTTCAGTCTACCATTTTATGAGAACAATGTTTTCATAAAAGCCAGTACAAAGATATATCATCAGTAGTCTCATTATTGACAGGAGTGGCAAAATAAAAAGTTCTACACAGACACATGCATACTCACCATACTTAAGTACAGACTCAGGCCAGCCGGCATGTAATCACCAAGAGAAAAGTTTGATATTAGAGTTATACCATACAGCTGTGACTCTACGTGTAATGATACACATCCTATCAAAATATATAAGGTGAGGCACTGGCCCAGTGGTGTAGTGGTTCAGTTTGCATGTTCAATTTCAGCAGCCTGGGGTTCATGGGTTCAGATCCCAGGAGAGGACCTATACACCGCTCATCAAGCCACACTGTGGCAGCATGCCACATACAAAATAGAGGAAGATTGGCACAGATGTTAGCTCAGGGACAGTCTTCTTCAAGCAAAAAGAGGAGGATTGGCAACAGATGTTAGCTCAGGGCCAATCTTCCTCACCAAAAAAAAAAAACAAAGGCAAAACCTAGAAGAAACATAATGCAAACAGGTAAAAAATTACATCTCCCTCCATCAACTTTTAGAAAAGTCTGAAATTAAAATAAAATGAAAACAATCCAAAAAGAATAGGATTAATTTCAAAATATAATTATAAATGTAAATTTCTTATGTAAGTATAAGATGATTTATACTCTAGAAAATGCCCCTTCTTTCCCGCATCTTGATCCTATTTATCATAACTGATCTTCCCCATGTCTTGGAGGAAAAGTAAAAAAGAAAAGCAGAGTCAGAAAAGCAGAAAAGCACTGGCCCCTCTATGCATGTTCCCTGCAGTCTGCATGACTCTGCAGTCTTTCCTGTAGGGCTGTGAGGTGTAGACATGGGGATGGGGAGGGGCAGAATGGACTGACACAGGACAAGAGTCTAAGGGAAGGTACATTAGAGAGACAAATTTCATTACTCTCTAAATCAAGCCCATTTCACACATGATTTATCTTTTTTTCTTTCCCCCCAAAAATCTTTGAAAACAGCTTCAAGAGAATGGTTAAAATTGAAAAAGAAAAGATATAAAGGAATTTTGGAGAAAATAATTGTGGAATAGAGATATCAAAACATTTTAAACAATTGACACAGGCTTAGAGTGAAAGGATGGGAGACAATACTCCAAGCTAATGGCAAACAAAACAAAGCAGGTGTTGCCATACTCATATCAGACAAAGTAGACTTCAAAATAAAACAGGTTAAGAGAGATAAAGAGGGGCAATACATAATGATAAAAGGGACACTCCACCAAGAAGGCATATCAATTATAAATATATATGCACCCTACATAGGAGCACCAAAGTACATAAAGCAACTATTAACAAACCTAAAGGAGATAATAACAAAAACACAATAATAGTAGGGGATCCTAATACCCCACTTACATCAATGGATAGATGATCCAGAGAAAAAAATCAATAAAGAAACATTGGACTTAAATGAAAAACTGGACGAGATGACATATACAGAGCACTCCATCCAAAAACAGCTGACTACACCTTCTTCTCAAGTGAACATGGAACATTCTCAAGGATAGACCATATGTTGGGAAACAAGGCAAGCCTCAATAAATTCAAGAAGATTGAAATCATAACAAGCATTTTTTCAGACCATAATGCTATGAAACTGGAAATCAACCACAAGAAAAAAATTGGGAAAGTGACAAAGACGTAGAGATTAAACAACATGCTACTGAACAACCAATGGATCACTGATGAAATTAAAGGAGAAATCAAAAAATATCTGGAAACAAACGAAAATGAAAATATGCCATACCAACTCATATGAGATGCAGCAAAAGCAATCCTGAGAGGGAAATTCATAGCCATACAGGCCCACCTCAGCAAACAAGAAAAAGCCCAAATAAGCAACCTTAAATAACATCTAATGAAACTAGAAAAAGAAAAACAAACCAAGCCCAAAGTCAGCAGAAGGAGAGAAATAATAAAAATTAGAGCAGAAATAAATGAAATTGAGACCAAAAAAACAGTAGAAAGGATTAATGAAACAAAGAGTTGGTTCTTTGAGAAGATAAATAAAATTGACAAACCCTTAGCCAGACTTATTAAGAAAAAAAGAGAAAAGGCTCAAATAAATAAAATTAGAAATGGAAGAGAAGAAATTATAATGGATACCATGGAAATGCAAAGGATTATAAGAGAATATTATGAGAAACTGTATGCCAACAAATTGGACAATCTAGAAGAAATGGATAAATTCTTAGACTCATACAACCTCGCAAAATGGAACCAAGAAGAAATAGAGAATCTGAATAGACCAATCACAAGTAAAGAGATTGAAATAGTAATCAAAAATCTCTCCAAAAATAAAAGTCCAGGACCAGACGGCTTCTCTGGTGAATTTTACCAAACATTCAAAGATCTAACACCCATCCTTCTCAAGCTATTCCAAAAAATAGAGGAAGATGGAACACTTCCTAATTCATTCTACAAGACCAACATCACCCTGATACCAAAGCCAGACAAAGACAATACAAAAAAGGAAAATTACAGGCGAATATCACTGATGAATATAGATGCAAAAATCCTCAACAAAATATTGGCAAACCGAATACAGCAATACATTAAAAAAAATCATGCACCATGATCAAATGGGATTTATACCAGGGACCCAGGAATGGTTCAACATCCGCAAATCAATCAACGTGATACACCATATCAACAAAATGAGGAATCAACACCACATGGTCATCTCAATAGATGCAGAGAAGGCATTTGACAAGACCCAACATCCATTTATGATAAAAACTCTCATCAAAATGAGTATAGAAGGAAAGTTCCTCAACATAATAAAGGTTATTTATGACAAACCCACAGGGCCGGCCCCGTGGCTTAGCGGTTAAGTGCGCGTGCTCCGCTACTGGCGGCCGGGGTTCGGATCCCGGGTGCACACCAACGTACTGCTTCTCCGGCCATGCTGAGGCCACGTCCCACATATAGCAACTAGAAGGATGTGCAACTATGACATACAGCTATCTACTGGGGCTTTGGGGGGAAAAAAGGAGGAAGATTGGCAATAGATGTTAGCTCAGAGCTGGTCTTCTTCAGCAAAAAAAGAAAAAAAAGAGGAGGATTAGCATGGATGTTAGCTCATGGCTGATCTTCCTCACAATAAAAATAAATAAATAAAAAATATGACGAACCCACAGCCAACATCATACTCAACTGGGAAAGTCTGAAAGCCATTCCTCTGAGAACAGGAATGAGACAAGGCTGTTCACTCTTGCCACTCTTATTCAACATAGTTATGGAGGTTTTGGCCAGAGCAATTAGGCAAGAAAAAGGAATAAAAGGAATCCAAACAGGCGACGAAGAAGCGAAATTCTCACTATTTGCAGATGACATGATTTTATATATAGAAAACCCTAAAGAATCCATTGGAAAACTATTAGAAATAATCAACAACTACAGCAAAGTCTCAGGGTACAAAATCAACCTACAAAAATCAGTTGCATTTCTGTATGCTAATAACGAACTAACAGAAAGAAAAGAGAGCTCAAAAAGATAATACCATTTACAATTGCATCAAAAAGAATAAAATATCTAGGAATAAATCTCACCAAGGAAGTGAAAGATCTATACAATGAAAACTACAAGACATTATTGAAAGAAATTGATAATGACCTAAAGAAATGGAAAGATATCCCATGCACATAGATTGGAAGAATAAACATAGTTAAAATGTCCATATTACCTAAAGCAATCTACAGATTCAACACAATCCCAATCAGAATCCCAATGACATTCTTCATGGAAATAGAAAAAAGAATACTAAAATTCATTTGGGGCAACAAAAGAATAGCTAAAGCAATCCTAAGAAAAAAGAACAAAGCTGAAGGCATCACAATCCCTGACTTCAAAACATACTACAAAGCAATAGTAATCAAAACAGCATGGTACTAGTACAAAAACAGACACACAGATCAGTGGAACAGAACTGAAAGCCCAGAAATAAAACCACAGGTATACGGACAGCTAATTTTCGACAAAGGAGCTAAGAACATACAATGGAGAAAAGAAAGTCTCTTCAATAAATGGTGTTGGGAAAACTGGACAGCCACATGCAAAAGAATGAAAGTGGACCACCTGCTACGCCATTCATAAAAATTAACTCAAAATGGATCCAAGACCTGAAGGTAAAAGCTGAAACTATAAAACTCATAGAAGAAATTATAGGGAACACACTATTTGACATTGGTCATAAAGGAATCTTTTCAGATGCCGTGCCTAGTCAGACTAGGGAAACTAAAGAAAAAATAAACAAGTGGGACTTCATCAGATTAAAGAGCTGCTACAAGACAAACTAAACCAGGATCAAAATGAATAGACAACCCACCAGCTGGGAGAAAATACTTGCAAAACATATATCTGATAAGGGGTTAATCTCCATAATATAGAAAGAACTCACACAGCTGAACAACAAAAAAACAAACAACCCAATCAAAAAATGGGCAGAGGAAATGAACAGACACTTCTCCAAAGAAGATATACAGATGGCCAATAGGCATATGAAAAGATGTTCAACATCACTAATCACCAGGGAAATGCAAATCAAAACAATATTAAGATATCATCTCATGCCTGTTAGAATGGCTATAATCACCAAGACAAAAAACAACAAATGTTGGAGAGGATGTGGAGAAACGGGAACCCTCATACACAGCTGGTGGGAATGCAAACTGGTACAGCCTCTATGGAAAACAGTATGGAGATTCCTCAAAAAATTAAAAATATAAATACCCTATGATCCAGCTATTCCACTACTGGGACTATATCCACGAACATGAAATCAACAATCCAAAGAGGCTTATGCACCCCTATGTTCATTGCAGCATTATTCACTATTGCCAAGAAGTGGAAGCAACCCAAGTGTCCCTCAACTGATGAATGGGTAAAGAAGATGTGGTGTATATATACCATGGAATACTACTCAGCCATAAAGAAAGACAAAATCGTCCCATTTGCAACAACATGGATGGACCTGGAGGGTATTATGTTAAGTGAAATAAGCCAGACAGAGAAAGACAAACAGGGCATGATTTCACTCATATGTGGAAGATAAACCAACATACGCACAGATAGAACTGTTTGGTGGTTACCAGGGGCTAGGAGGGTGGGCACAAGGGGTAGAGGGATGCACTTATATGGTGACTGACAAACAATAATGTACAACAAAAATTTCACAATAAAAAAAAAAAGAAAAAAAAATTACCAAGTTCTCTGAAAAGATTCTTTATGCCAAACCTTTATTAATATCAACATATTATAACTATAATCAATCAACATAACCACATTTCTGAATTTGAATGCAGTCTTTCATTTTTGTTCTCAATATTTCCACAATTGTGATCAAACCTTGTGCTCATATTTCTGCATTTTACACACTGCTCTTCTCATATAAGCAACTTCCCATTTATTAAAAAGTATACAAGTATTTGAATGATTGCTTAATATTATTTTGATTTGGGTACTAATGCAATATTATAGCATTTAGGTTTACGAGTGTTTACTAATCAAATGAAGAAGTAACATTATGTAATTAATCTTGTAATTAATAAAATACTCCTGGTCATTTCTGCGGATTTTGTGAGGTCAGGAGGCAGAGGTGGGGGGTTTGCCTGCCATGTTCAATGGGAAGCCTCAAGTACATTAATCCTTACTTTAAGAGGCACAAAATAGAAAAATAGGAAGTTAGTTGCTGCACATATTAGTCGGAAGCAGAATAGATTGAGACACGTGGGACGATTCATATCTAAAACCACGCCAGTGTCCTTGATCACACGTTAGACCAGTGCATCTCAAACTTTAAGGTGCACACGAATCATGTGGGGATCTTGTAAAATGTGGATTCTGATTCAGTGGGTCTGGAGTGAGGGCAGAGATTCTACATTTCTAAAAGCTCCCTGCCACCCACATATATGTTTTACTAATAGTAAATCCATAAGAATAGTATAAATAAAGAAGGAGAATCACTGGCAGACAAGAACCTAAGAGAAATCTCTGACATAAAGAACTAATGAGTTTGGATTATAGAAAAACTCTATACTCTATGCACGGAGCCCACCAGGGAGGACAGCTGCAAAGCTGGAAGAGGCTCCTCTTTCTTTAAGAACAAAAACAAAGGCCAACAGGTGCTGGCCCGGCGACATAGCGGTTAAGTTCACATGTTCAGCTTTGGTGGCCCAGGGTTCACAGGTTCAGATCCTGGGCAAGGACCTACACACCACTCATCAAGCCATGCTGTGGCAGTCCCAAATACAAAACTAGAGGAAGATTGGCACAGATGTTAGCTCAGGGCCTATATTCCTCACCAAAAACCAAAAAAAAAAAAAAAAAACAAAGGCAAACAAACAAACAGAAAGACCTCTTGCTGGCCTGCACACCCCTTAGCTCTAGCCCAGTCTCCCTATTGGCTTCTCCTCCAGTCTTCTCTAAAGGGCAGAACCTTCCCCACCCCTGATTTAGACTGCCCTTCTAAATTCATGGTTCTCTCTCCCTTTCCTGCCACTTGCCTTCTCCCCTGTCCCTGTTCAGTTAATTACTAAGGCCTTTATTATCTGGAAAGTCATTAACATTTTTCCAGATCTTTACTACTTGGAAGTTGACACATATATTTCCTTCCTCCTTCCTGAACTTCTCTAATCCCTTAGTTCTGAAGACCCTTAAGCCTGCTGATTTTCTCTTTTCACCTCAGCTAATATCTTCTCTTTCTACTTTCCGGGTTTCTCTTCATTTCCCAGTGAATCCAGTGAACCATACAAACATGCTAGTTTATCCTCCCAAACACTCACCACTCTGCTCTATGTGCTAATCTAAGGAGAAATCAAGCAGGGAGAGAGAAACCTGGATCTTGAGCAGCCTAGGACGGGGGTTCAAGGCTGAACTCTCAGCTGGGAAATGAGACACCTGTTTCACTGTCTCTGTTTTGTGCTCAGGGTCCCAGCAGCTGTGTCTTCCCAGAGCCCCTGGAGAGTTATTGACCATGCCCTCCCACCTCCAACCAGCCCCACCTCAAGATGAATGACTGAGCTCAGTGTCCTATGTGAGAAGGCACATCCAGGAGCAGCAGGATATATTTGCATTGAATTCCCTCCCACCCCAGGGGTTGAGGAGAGAATAACAGAGCCTGGGGGCTGTTAGCCCTGAGCTGTGTGGCTTAGGAAACCGAGCCCTGGGGCTTCTCCACCATGGCCTGGACCCCTCTTCTCACCCTCCTCCCTCGCTGTGCAGGTGAGTAGAGACTGGGCATCAGGAGCTGGCATTGGGAGGGCCTGGGGCTCTGCCTTGCTCCTTTGTTCCACTGACCTGCCTCATTCACCCTCTGGCTCTCTTCTGACTCTCAGGGTCCTGGCTGCAGTCTGTGCTGACTCAGGAGTCTACCTTCTCAGGCTGTGGCCAAGCCCTGCATTAGAAACAGCACCAATGTGGGTCTTGGGACTGTGTCCTGGTACAAACAAGGACCAAGCAGTGCCCTCAAACCTCTGGTCTAGAGAAGCAAACACTGGCCTGCAGGGGTCCTAGCCTGATTCTCAGGCTACCAGGCTGGCTACACAGCCTTATTGAGTATCTCTGGGCTCCAGCCTGAGGACGAGGCTAATTACTACTGTGTGGCCCTAGACAGGCTCCCACAGTTCTTCAGCCTGTGGGGAAGTGAGACAAGAACATGTCAGGCTGCCCAACAGTGCGACTCTGCCTGCTGCACCAGCCACCCACAGCCAGGACAGCTGGGCCTGTTTACCTTTTATTTGCATGTTTGCTAGTATCACTTCTAACTAGGGCCTAGGACTCAGGTTGGGAACAGTGACCTAGAGAATGCAGCCTCATCCTCCCAAAGGGAGCCTCTGTGAAACCGCCTCAAATAAAGTTCCCTCTGCCCTGGGGACAGAGCCTGTGATGGGCTAGGGCAGAGCATGGACAGAGAAGCCAGCTGGGTCTGGCTCAAGGAAAATAGCTGATGCAGAGCTCTGTCTGTCCCTAACATTTACTGAACCCCTACTATGTGCCAGGCTCAGGTCTAGGGCTCAGGATACAGCATGGACAGACAGGGTGCCCATCCTCATGGGGCTGACACCGTACAGGAGAGAGGGTCAACAAGTTGATAAGAATAAGGCATATTATGGTGTGTGACAAGAGGTGACATTGGCAAGAAAGAATGGACGAAAGAATGGACAAAAGAAAGCTGTTAGAGGTTTTTAAGCATGGAAGATTTAGAACCTGATTTCAGCTTTAGCAGAAAAAGTCCAGCTTCTCCAAAGAAGATGGAATAGGAGGCAGAGTGAAGGCAGGGGGCCCAGTTAGGAGATGGTGGCATAATGCACATAAAAGAATGAAGTCTCAGGCGAGTGCTGCTGCAGTTGAGACAAAAGGAATGTGGGAGAGAAGGACTAGATAGGAGAGGGTGTCGGGTTGAGAACTCAAGCCCATCCCTGCGATGGAAACCTTAACAGCCTCCCAGTCTGGTTAAAGGGTGTCACGGGAACGCTCTCCTCTCCAGACAGCACACAGGACTCGTGGGACTCATCGCTGTCCTTCACTCCTATTCCCTGAGATTTATTTGAATGTCACTTTTCACATGGTGAGAGAGAGCTGGTTACTTGCTATTGAATGAAAGCACTTGGGGTCCTGGACAGAGTATTCTAGAGCACATGGGATGCACTTACATACTGAAGGAGATGTTTGTATCTAATTAAAGCACAGGTTCAAAATCCCTAGAGTTACTTAGGAAAATAAGAGATGAGGTGTCAGTATGAGCAGCCTCTGGTTTGGGAGTACAGGGGAGTGAAGGCTGATGCTTGGCACAGGCAAGATGCTACTGAGGTGTCATTATGGGCTAGGACACTTGTGGCTACCCCAGCATTGGGTGCAGGGGCAATAAAGGTTGATTGAAAAGCTTGAGAGCAGTGGAAAGGCAGGATTCCGTGTCTATGCGAGGGAAGGAGAGTCCAGCCTCCACCCAGGCTTTCTTATCCACCTCCCTCTTTGCCACCCTGCTGCCTCCTTTCCAGGGCAGTTTTCCCAGGTAGTGGTGCCTCTGCTGTTCATATGGCTTGAGGAGGCTACACCATCCCAAAGACCCTTAGACTCTGTGCTGAAATTCTTTGATTTGTTTTGTAGAATCAGCTACGTGTACCCTGCTCCTAACCCACTCACTGACTCGTCTCCATTTGTACCAAAAGTAGTCTGTCTGCAAGATGGAGCATAGGAGCCTGGGGTTAGAGAAGCAAGGAGACGTGTAGTGACTCACACCATTGAGGCATCTTCAAGAACAGTGTTAGAAATAATTCTTTCTCTCTCTCTCTCTCTCTCTCTAAATGTGTCTGTGTGTTCAGTAGCTGTCTCTTTGTCCAAATTAAGATGATTTGAGATTAGAGAGACATTTGGAACATAATCCTAAACAGAATACCAGAACTATGGAAGGTAATTTTGAGATGCCCAGAAAAAGCATGTTAGAAATACTTAGAAAGGGATGATTAGGCACGTGTGTGTGGTGATGGATTGTAATTAGTATTTGGGTGGTGAACATGATGTAACCTATGCAGAAATAGAAGTATAATGATGTACGCCTGAAATTTATACACTGTTATAAACCAATGTTACCACAATAAAAAAATAAATTAATTTAAAAAAAAAGAAAAGAAATACTTAGAATCAATATCAGTGGATATTAAATTCTAATGCTACTAGAAAATAATTGTTGGCATTGACTGAGCACTTATAATATGCTAATACATTTATATGCATCATGTTATTTCATTTTCATAACAACACTTGAAAGTAGGTACTATTCTTAATCCCATTTTATGAGTAGGGAAACAGAATCCACTTTTGTAAAGACAGAGCCAGTCCTGTCCCCAAAATGAGCCCCAATCATACAAGATGCTCTGCAGTAATTTGAGAAAGACCTTGCACTATAATGAACATCAGGGATGGCCAACAGGCATCCTAAAGGCAGTGCCTTGGTATCCCACTCCTTTGGCAGTTACCCCACACTTTACAGCACTCTTCTCCACTCTGCCGAGATTTGGCCTCATGGTTTTCAACTCAGTGCTTCAGCAAGACCCTGCAATTTTTATTTATAATTGTCCCAAATGAATAAGTCTGTTTTTCATCCTTTAACTTCATCTATATATATAAGGTTATTGAAGGATATTTTATGATATACACTGTGGAGTGAGAAAAGGACACCTCAGAATGGTGAGTACATAATAAACCCCCTTTTGTAAATATGTCATGTGTGCACAAAAAAAATTTTCTGCAACAATGTGTCTCATTCTCTTGGGTTAAAATTTAAGGTACCGTTTGGTGATAATATCTGTAACTTTTTAATACAAATTTATTCTATTGCATAATTAAAAGTAAAAAAAAAAATCCCTTAAAGACATTCTGAGATGGGAGGACTAATAATATTCAGTCAAGAAGTAGACAATTGGTGAAATGTTTCTGAAGCAACCAGTTTCTACCCTTGTTCTGTGGCATGGCTCATTCCATGATAAAAAGAATGAGTATTTAGGTTTTAAGCAGACCACTGTAGGACCTCTCCTGTAGGATCAAAATGCCACCAAGGCTAGAAATCTGTGAATTTTCACACCATGCTCAGGCTTACAAAAGGAAGAGAATGAGAAGGTATCTGGGAGCTTGGTAAAAGAGAACTGGGGACAGTCTGTAAAACGAGAGAATAATCAGGCATCCAAAAGAAAAAGAGAAAGTAAAACTATCTTTATTTGCAAATGACATGATCTTATACACAGAAAATCCCAAAGAATCCACGAAAAAATATTAGAGCAAATAGCAATTGCAGCAAAAGTTGCAGGATACAAAATCAACATGCAAAAATCAGTTGTAATTCTATACACTAGTGTCTTGACATGAGTACAGCCATGTTTGGCCACTCCATTGACCTATAGCCACCAGCACAAAAAGAAATATAAAAACTGCTTTCTGCGTGGTGGGAACTGGCCCTTCTCCCACGGAGATAGTTGCAACGCGTAAAAATTTCAAGGCCCTTCAGGTGCCGCAGCCTGGGGCAGACTGGCCATCTGTGCTGGGCTGGGACGATAACCAGGGTAAACAATGCACATACACAACTGCCAGGCTGGGATGATAGCCAGGAGACTCAGTGCACGTATGCCACTGATAACCGTTTGTGCATGGGAACACTGAATGCATGCTCTGTAAAAGCTTTGTAACTGCTTACTCTGGGAATTATTGATGCTATAAAAAACTGTTGGGCCGGCCCCGTGGCTTGGTGGTTAAGTGCTCGCGCTCCGATGCTGGTGGCCCGGGTTCGGATCCCGGGCGTGCACCCAGGCACCACTTCTCCGTCCATCCTGAGGCCGAGTCCCACGTACAGCAACTAGAAGAATGTGCAGCTATGACATACAACTATCTACTGGGGCTTGGGGGGGAAAAAATAAATAAATACAATCTTAAAAAAAAAACTGTTGGAAACCGAGGCCTGGTGAGAGTTCCACCTGTGGAAGGGACACCTTGCCCAGAACGTGTGATTCCCACCCAGCCGTGTCAATTGAAAGGACTCTCCCGGCAGTGGGGCGTAGATGTTGTGAGTAATTGATTTGCTGTGAATAATTGATTTGATGTGTTCTCTTTTCAGTCAGCCTGGTGTTTCTCATTCCGGTTGATTTGTGTCATTTCCCTTCAGTCGACGTGGATGTTTTCCCTTTCCAGTCGATCTGATGTTTTTCCCTCTCATTATATGATCTATTCCAATTTGCTGCTATCTCAGTCGATGTGGATGTTTTCCCTTTCCAGTCGAGCTGATGTTTTTCCCTCTTATTATTTGACTTATTTGGATCTGTTTGCAGACTATTGCCTTTACTATCCTCTATATAATAAAATACACCTTCAGTCCATTTGTTTGGAGTGGAAAGTTTCTTTTACATCTCCGATTGAATCCCCTGAACCTCTCATAACAACTAGCAATAAGCAATCAAAAAGAATATTAAGAAAAAAATTCCATTCACAATAGCATAAAAAGTAATAAAATACTTAGGAAATAAATTTAACCAATAAAGTGCAAGACTTGTACCCTGAAAACTGAAAAGCACTGCTGAAAGCAATTAAAGAAGACCTAAATAAATGGAAAGATATCCCCTGTTCATGGATTGGAAGACATAAAATAGTTAAGATTGCAATACTACCCAAAGTGATCTACAGATTCAATGCAATGCCTATCAAAATCCCAATGGTCTTTTTTACAAAAAATGCAAAAGCTGATTTTTAAATCATTATGGAATTGCAAGGGACCCTGAATAGCCAAAATAATCTTGAAAAGTAAGAACAAAAGTGGAGTTCTCACACTTCCTAATTTCAAAACTTACTACAAATCTACAGTAATCAAAATAGTTTGGCACTGGCACAAGGATAAACACGGAGATCAATGGAATAATATTGAGAGTCCAGAAATAAACCCCACACATCTTTGGTTAATTGATTTTCCACAAGGTTCACAAGAACATACAATGTAAAAAGAAGGGTTGTCAGAGGTTGGGAGAAAGGGTAAATAGTGAATGACTGCTTAAAGAGTATAGGTTCCATATTGTATGATTTGTTGAAGGGACTCTTCAACAAATGGTGCTGAAACAACTGGATGTCCACATCCCAACCTCTGACAACCACTAATCGGTTTTTGACTCTATGAGCTGGCCTGTTGAAGTTATGTAGGATGAATAAGTCTAGAGATTTAATTTACAACATGATGACTATAGTTCATAATACTGAATTATTGTTATAATAATTACTGGAAATTTGCCAAAAAAGTAGATTTCACGTGCCTTAGTACAAAAAAATGGTAATTATGTGAGATGATATGTTAATAGCTTGACATTAGTAATCATTTCACTCTGTATATATATATCAAATCATCATGTCATACACCTTAAATATACACAATTTAAAATAAAAAATCATGGGCCGGCCCCGTGGCTTGGCGGTTGGGTGCGTGCGCTCCGATGCTGGCGGCCCGGGTTCGGATCCCGGGCGCGCACCGACGCACTGCTTCTCTGGCCATGCTGAGGCCGCGTCCCACATACAGCAACTAGAAGAGTGTGCAACTATGGCATGCAGCTATCTATGCTGCATGGGGGCTATGGGGGAAAAAAAATAAAATAAAATAAAATAAAAAATCACAGAAGGTCACCAGGGAACACCAATGCCCAGGTCCACAGGCCCTGAGTAGATGTGCACCTGGCCCATGGTTACTGTTGTGTGACATCACAATAGCTGTTTCCTTTTCAAGTAACTAAATGTGCTGGCCTGGGGCGATTATTTGCATACATAATTTCTTCTGTAGGGTTTAGGGACCTATAACTCCTGGCAGGCCAGAAAGTTGTAAGGGTTGCAGAAGAAATACCTCTTTGGGAGTGTCTACACCACGGCCTGGCCTTGGCTCTTCCTCACCCTCCTCACTCACTGCACAGGTCAGAGAGAGACTCTCTGAGCTTTGATAGCAGAGAACTGTGGAGATATTTTCTGTCCCATCATTGTCCATGACTGTTCCGTGACATTTCTGTCTCTATCATTGCTTGCAGGATTCACTTCCCAGGCTGAGGTGATTCAGGAAACTTCATTGACCACAACTCCTGGAGGGACAGTCACACTGACCTGTGGCTCCAATGCAGGGGCTGTCACCACCACTAACTACGCAGACTGGGTCCAACAGAAGCCAAACCAGGTTCCCCGAGGTCTGATTGGTGACAACACCTATAGAGACCCAAGTGTCCCTGAGAGATTTTCTGGCTCCCTCCTTGGAGGCAAGGCTGCCCTCACCATCAAAGAAGCCCACCCTGAAGATGCAGCCTTTTACTACTGTGCTCTCTGGTTCACCAATCGCTACCACAGCAACAGAGCTCAACAAAGAAGAGAGACACAAACCTCCTGGCTCAGCTTAGTGCCCTGCCCAAGCCCTTTCCTCTTCTTAGTTCAGAGGCTGGTTCCTGGCTTGGGCCTAAGGACAGTCAATGATCATGACTCAGAATAGGTAAGTCACACTTAGTTTTTGAGCTTCAAGGTTATAACTGCTAAACAAGAAAAATTACATCTCATTCCCTTTCTCTCTGTGGGTTGCTGGCACTGTTCTCTTCCAATAATAATAATCTCTCCCTTCTTCCTTAGTAAGAAGAACTCAGTAATGCCTGCTTTGACACACAGAACTGTGGCTACATCTCCCCATCTCCCTAGCTGTTGGTGGGGATGTGACAAAGTCCTAGTAAACAAAGTATAATCTAAACTTGGTGTAGAATTTGTAGAAGGCTTCTTTTAAAAGACAGGATAGCTCTGCTTTGGTATATCTGTATAAGTTCCTACTAGACAGAACCTTATGCAGATATCAACTACAAATTCTTGACAAAATATTAAAAAAGCAACTATCGAAACAACTTGGACAGTGAAGAAAAGCAGAAAGATCCTGGATGGAAACTGATACTTTGAAGAAGGGTATGGTGAAATAGAGTTTTCTAAGTTTTATGGCTTTTAGACTGAAGTCAGTATGAATTGGCATGGCTAAAGTTCCTAAAGAAAACCCACAGTCTATCTGGTTTGTTTTGTTTTGTTTTGTTTTGCTGAGGAAGACTGGCCCTGGGCTGACATCCGTGCCCATCTCGCTCTACTTTATATGTGGGACGCCTGCCACAGCATGGCTTGATAAGCGATGCATAGGTCTGCGCTCGGGATCTGAACCCACGAACCCTGGGCCGCCAAAAAGGAGCACACAAACTCAACCACTACACCATCAGGCCAGCCCCCACAGTCTATCTGTTTTGAAGAAGCAATCCACAGAGTTCAGAGAAACCACAGCCACTGGGAAGGAAGGAGGGAATCCTATAGAGAAGAGAGCCACAGAGGGGAAACTTGAAATTTGTGTATAATTTCTGCCTAAATCTCTGAAGCAGGCATGTGGGTGGTAGATCCCAAGAAGTGTAAATAAGAACAAAAGGACTGACTGAGATTTGAGCTTTCTACCATCCAAGAGACAGAGTTTCCAGTGTGAAACCAACCAAACTATTATCTGCTTTAAAAATCAAAATTACTTAAAAGAAATACAACAAAATCCAAAATCAATACAATATAACATTCATAAAGTTCCAAATACAATATCAAATTATTCAGCATCAAAGAAACATGAAAATGTGTCTATTTCTTATGAGCAAAGACACTCAAGAGACAAATTTTGAGATGACCTACATGTTGAAATAAGCAAAGAAAATATTTAAAGAAGCTACTATATCAAATAAAATAATGTTCCTTAATTGTAACAGGACTTTTCGTGTCATAGTAGAATTTCCCCATGTCCTCTTATTTGTTTTTTACCTAGTTACAATCTGTCTCCTCCAGCACTTCTGACACTCTGCTCTGTCTCCTCCAGATACTCTATCGTTCTTTCCACCTCTAGCTGCACAGTCCCCTGAGATGTGGTGCTGTTTTCTCTGTCTACTCATGGCTCACTTTCCAGACTTGGGCTCCTTGAACAATGGCCATTTTGAGCATGGTGAGAGGTGCAGGATTCCCAACCCTGGGGATCAGCAGTGAATGAGCTGGTAGGTCAGTAGCGCTCTGTTGAGCCCAGGCAGAAAAGCCTCTGGACCACATGGACTCCTCTGCTGCAAATGCAGTAGCTCAAAGAGCCTCAAGGATGTGGAGGCCTCAGTCCCACCTCCATAGGAGACCAGAAGATCTACCACAGTCTGGCATCAACTTTCTTCTTGGAGAAGAGGAGAGTACATAGATCTACACGTACAAAACTTTGCCAGAAGCCCCCATTTTCTGATACTCATTCTTTTATGTATCCTGCTTGTCCCCAAGCTCACCTCATACTCAGAAGGAAAAGAGCTCTGTCTGTGCTCTTCCTCCAGGAACCTGGTGTATGAACGTGACAATGTGTCACTCAGTTCTCTCCTTCAGAACCAATACTCTCTTTCCTCCAGCTTCCAGGAGTGTTGGCGGCTGATGGCTCACAGACAAATTTTAGAGGCCCATCATATCAATGAGGTTTCCAGGCGGCCAGTAGTCTGTGACATGATAGGACATGGCCTCCAGAGTAAGACAAATTATTGCATCCCACAATTCCCACCCTTATGAGAGACTCACACACTTAACTGGCCTCTTCATCTTCTGTCAACGCATATTTCACTGTTGGAAATACTGCTCTACCAGATTAGGAGGCACTAAGACATAGAGGCTACTAAGCTTAAGGTGGCCCAGAGCAGACAACGGCTCCGAAGCTATGAGGCACACAGCCCTGCCGTTTGAGTCCTATGACCCAGCTGACACAGATACACATACACACTCACATGAAGTATTTGGCCAGCCCTAATAGAAAAATCACAATGCAGTCTTCCAGTTTTCTGGAGAAGCAGAAAACTAAACACTATTCAGAAATAAATTCTGAAATGCTACTGGGCCCTGGTAGAGATCCAGCATCTGACCATGTGATGATTAACTGTCTATGTGGCAAGGTATCCACATTGGAGTAAAGAAGAAAGAGGCAGTGATTCATTCAGGCCTCCCCTTCCCAACATTCCTCCAGCCAGTTCCTACCTCGGACATCAAAGGCACTGAATTTGACCTACTGGAGAACTAAAAACTCCAGACCTGAGGGAACAGGGGTTGTGAACAGGGAAAGACATACAGGAGTGCATCTTTCCATCTGTGATACGCTCACTATGGACACCAGAGGGGGCTGTGAGCTAGGGCCTGGGAAAGCAAGTTCAGCTGTGAAACGGCCCCCCAGGCCCTGGGTCCTACTAACACATGGTCACTGACGTGGAACAACCCAGTAGCTGTCACCTGACCATGTTGCTGAGTATCCCTGAGATGGGAGCTCATTTGCATGAAATTCTCACCCCCAAAGGGTGGTAGGAGTTATAATGAGAGCTGTGGAGGCTATCTCTGTCCTGAGGGGTCTTGAACAGCACAGCACTGGGGTGTCTACACCACAGCCTGGGCGCCACTCCTGCTCACACTTCTGGCTCACTGCACAGGTTAGGAGGCACTTTTTGGGCTGGGGGGGTGGGGAGAGGAGAGGCCACACTGCACTTTCATGCCCCTGCCCTTTCTCCTGACCTCTGATCTCTCACCTGTTTTCAGGGGCCACTTCACAGGCTGTGGTGACTCAGGAATCTTCACTGACGGCAACTCCTGGGGGGACAGTCACACTTACCTGTGGCTCCAGTACTGGGGCTGTCACCACCAGTAACTATGCCAGCTGGGTCCAACAGAAGCCCTACGAGGGACTCCAGGGTTCAATAGGTGGTATCAGCAACCAAGTCTCAGGGGTCCCTGCCCGATTGTCTGGCTCCCTGCTTGGGAACAAGGCTGCCCTCACCATCATGGGGCCCCAGCCCGAAGATGAGGCCGAGTATTACTGTGCTCTGTGGTTCAGCAACCGTTTCCACAGTGACAGATGCAGGTGGGGAAGTGAGACACAAACCCCCGGGCTCAGCCTCACACTCTGCTCCTCAGTGTTTCTTTTGTGTGTGTGAAGAGCTGAACACAAGGCCTAGGACGTGTGTCTGGCATGTGAGAGGGACATGCGTCTTTGTGAGCTAGAGGGCAGAGTGTGGTAGACAACCACAAAGACAGTCCCCAGTGACCCCCACCTCCTGGTATTCATGCCCTTGTGTGATCCCCTCCCTTGAGTGTGGCCTGTAGTGAGTGACAGGGGTAGTGAGTTTGAGGATTTCAGGCTGATCAAAGAAAAGATATGTCCACGAGATGGCAGTAGCCCACAAGGAACTTTTTTTGGGGGTACTTAGACAGGTTAGGTAAGAGGGCAAGTCCCTCACAGCTGTAAACCTTCCAAAAACAGTGGCTCAGGGCCAACATCCAGAAGAGGGCAGAGAACTCCCAGGTGAGAAGTGAATCAGAAAAGGGCTTCCATGTCTAGATGTCACTCAGCAGCACAGCCAGAAATCTCTGGGTCAGAGAGCTACGAAGACATGCAGTTTGGGATCTTTTATAGCCCAGGGTTTTTCTCACTTATGGCTTGCAGATGTTGAGTGCAGTTTCACAGGGTACGCAAAGCAGGCAGCCTCTAAATTGCTAAAAGTATGCTTACTTGGTCTGTATTTAAAGCAATTGGATGTGTAAACATTTGATTTGGGTACAGACAGGCTTGAGCTAATGGCTCAAGCCTGCTGTGAAGAAATAAACAACATAGTGGGCCAATATACAGAGGCCACGTTTAACCCACTTATATAACAACTGGATTCTAACAAGCAGAACACAGAAGTAATGGGATTTCACCTCAGAAAGCAGGTTACAAAAAGATAGTGGTCTGGCTTGGCTGCTTTCTCTTTGATTGCTTATCCTGGGGGTAGCAAGACACCCTGCCTGACGCAACCCCGTGGAGAAGCCCACATGGTGAGGACCCAAGGCCTGCCAATAGCCATGTGAGAAAGCAGATCCAACTGCTCCAGCCAAGCCTTCAAATGTACGTGGACCCTTACTGACAGCCCACCTACAACTAAATGAGAGACCTTGAGCCAGGGGCACGCAGCTAAGCAACCCCTTGAGACCTAACTCACAGAAACTATGAGAAAATAAATGTTTATTGTTTTAAGACATTGAGTTTGGGGATCATTTGTCATGCAGCAATAGATAATTAATAAAGAGATTCACTGATTAAAGTCTACAAGGACAGTTCGATTGTGGAGAGGGAGACTGAGGCACTGCAGGGGCACATGGAGCACCTCCATGGGGACACACTGGAGCCTCTGCTAGGCTGTGTCAAATGACAGGCTCATGATCATGAGGACAAGGGACTCCCTGGCCTCAGGACAGATGTGTTCTTCAGCACCTCTGTGAGTGTGCATGGCAGTGACCTGGGGACATGTCTTCAATAAGATATGGACAGAAGATGAAGTTTTCCTGGCTTTTTCAGCTTAGAAAAAGGAGAAGCATTCACATTTTTACATAGGACAATGGTTTTCAGCAACAATTTAGCCTATTGAGTGCATAGCTTGCAATTGTTATAAAGGTATTAAAACCGGGAGATCAGTCAAAGAGTCTGACCTCATGGGGCACCAGACTAAAAGAGAGGTAGACAGGTGCTAAAGCCCTTGGTGGGGAATGTGTAATACTCAGTAAAAAAAACACCATATATATATGGTCTGATGGTCTGTGCTTTGAGTTGCCACAGTTCCCACCTCCCTAACACACACGTACACACACACAATTTCTTGTTCCAGGATCCTGACTGAGCTGAGAACTTCCCCCTTCCCATAGCATTGTCCTTTCTTTTGTATTACCAGGGTCTGGCATTTGAGTTATGCTGATTTCCAATAATGAACTGAGGAACTTCCTATCTTTTTCTCTCCACTAGACATACTTAGTTTATTTGAGAGTGATTTCTTCTACCCGTGTGTGTGTGTAGTCTGAATACATATACGTGTTCTGGTACATATTTTGGCTCATAAGAGAAATAGATATTTGCATCCTGACTTATTTGCTTATTAGCACACTGACACTGTTTACATTCTCACTAAATATTCTTCAAACATAGAGTTTTCAACACTATATCAAATGGATACACTCCAATGTATTTAAATAGTCCCTTAATCACCATTAAGGATAGATAATCCTTAGTGTGTAGATAATCTTCCATTTTACGCTAATGTAAGAAAAAAAGCCTCTTGGGGCCGGCCCAGTGGCGCAAGTGATTAAGTACTTGCGCTCCGCTGCGGCGGCCCAGGGTTCGCTGGTTCGGATCCCGGGCATGCCCCAACGCACTGCTTGGCAAGCCATGCTGTGGCAGTGTCCCATATAAAGTGGAGGAAGATGGGCATGGATGTTAGCCCAGGGCCAGTCTTCCTCAGCAAAAAAAAAGGAGGATTGGCAGATATTAGCTCAGGGTCGATCTTCCTCAAACAAACAAACAAACAAACAAACAAAAAAAACCTCTAATAACTGAAGATGTTTATCATCCTTATCAATCTATTCATTTGAGAAATATTTATTGAGGACATAACTAATAATTATGCCAGGAAAATCAGTACAAACAAGAGTGTCCCTGGTTAACTGGGGCATATAGTCATTCAATGCATATGTGTTAGGTTTTTCCTATTAATTTTATTTTTTAATTTTAGACAGGTTTATTGAAATGCATTTTACATATAATAAATATACACTCTTTTTATGTGATCATAAAAAGTTTAGCCAATTTTAACAAATGTGTCTGGTTTTATAACCACACCACAACCAAGATACACAACATTCACCCCAAAATGTGTCCCTGTTCCGCTTTGCAGTATCACCTTCCCTAAGTCCCCAGCAACCACTGATCTGTTTTCTGTTGCTACAGTTTTGCCTTTTCTAGAATATCATCTAAATAGAATCATAGAGCCTGTTGTATCGGACTTCTTACCACAATGTTTCTGATATTCATCTGTTTTGTCATATGTGTATCAATATTTTTTCCTGAATATAATTCCATTACATGGATGTACTACCATTTGTTTATCCAGTCACACTGATGAACATTTGAGTTGTTCCCAGTTTGGGGCTATTACGCGCAAAACTGCTTGGAAAAACACATCTTTTTGTGGACATGTTTTTATTATGCCAAGGTAAATATCTCGGAGTGAGATTGCTGGGTCATTTTTTGTATTCCTACCAATAACGTAATGACGGTTCTAGTTGCCCCCCATCCTTGATACGGTCAGTCTTTCAAATTTTAGCCATTCTAGTGGTGTAGAGTGGTATCTCATTCCGGTTTTAATTTGCAATTTGAATTTATCAATATCTTCATCTTCCACTAAGTAAAGCAAGCACTTCAGCAAGCTCTCAGTCCTTTGATTCCACTCCCAGTGCCTAACCCCACAGCATCTTTACTCCACAGCTATCTTTCATTATTTTAGGTCCAGGTTGACATGAATGATTTTTTTTTATTCCTTCTTCCTCCCTTCCTTCTTCCCTTCCTCTCTCTCCCCCCTTTTTCCTCCTTCCTTCCTTCTTACTTTTTGCCCTTGCTTCTTTAGATAATAAATCTGTAGGAATTGATCCTTAATTCCCACATCTCTTGTCCATCTTCACTTACTGGTCTAGTTCAACAAGTATTTATTCAATACCCACTATGAGTTAGGCCACTTTCTAGGTGCCAAGGATACAGACGAATAAGCACATGGATAATACATTCTAAGAGGGAGAAACAGACCAGAAAGATAAATTGTGTAGTATGTTAGAAGGTAAAAAGTGCTGTGGATAAAAATAAAGCATAAGAATAAGGAATGCCATGGGGGGATACAATTTTAAATAATCTGGTCAGTAAAGGCCACACTAAGATGATATTTGTACAAAAATTTGAGGAGGTGGGGGAGCAAGCTATGCAGGGCACTAAGGACCAAACTGTGAGTCTTTTAGGGCAACAAATTCTCTTAATAGTTTGTTACATTATTCTTCCATGTATCTTTGAGAACATTACACTTATTTTAAATCTTGATATTTAATTAATTCTGATTCGTGTTGTTAAAATGTTCATGACTTTTTACAGTGTGTGCAGTTCTGTAGGTATCTGTTTCCTTTTGTGATCATTCCACAGGGATGTCAGCTATTCAGATTAGAAAGGTATAAGAAGGCACTAAAGCTCAAAACAGCCTGAGTGAATACTGTGAATTTAAGCAAGGAGGAGTGATCTGCCCAGGAATAGAGCCCAGGCTTTATAGTGCAAGAGAGTCCACCCTCTTCTGTTGCTTTGCCCCACCTAGGTGACTATAGGCCCCACCGCCAATCTCCCTTTATTTCCTCCAGAGATTGATGTTTACACCTTGGTTCTTTTTTTCTTGTAAATTTAGGGCCTAGAAGGGGATAGGGAGTGAAGGAAGAAATACTCAAAAGACTGCCTGCTGTGCTGTTGACTCCCTTGGCCCTATTGTTAGGCTGTAAAGTCAGTTTGGCCTGAGCTGGAGTTTTTTGTTTTGTTTTTGTTCTTAATCTCTCAGTGGTGAAAACATAGGCAGCAGTCCAGCCAGGGCAGCAAGGAGGAGAGAAAAGAGCCAAACTCCAAAGCTCTTTGGCCAACTCCTGCCCTCACCAAGAAGCCTGGTCCTCTAGTCCTCTGTACCAAGATGCTGCTTTCCACATGTAAACAGGTCTCTGCTGCACTGATTCTCACCTGGTCCTCCTTCCCTTTTTTTTTTTAACATTATTTCCACAGATTGGTGTTTGCCCCTCTTTTCTGAGGTTTCTCCATGGATGAGTTGGGAGGTGTGGTTTGCTGTTCTACTCCAGCCTCTCCTGTTCATGCTTCAGACCTCTGCAGAAGGACTTCCCTTTCCATTACCTGCTGACGTGCTCTGGTTAATGCCAGGAAGGATCTTCTAATTGCCAGCTTCACAGGCGCAGTTTACTTTTCACCTGATTGCTCCTTCGCCAGCAGTTAAAAGTACTGGCATTTTTTTTTTTTTTTTTTGTGAGGAAGATCAGCCCTGAGCTAACATCCATGCTAATCCTCCTCTTTTTGCTGAGGAAGACTGGCTCTGAGCTAACATCTATTGCCAATTCTCCTCCTTTTTTTCCCCCAAAGCCTCAGTAGATAGTTGTATGTCATAGTTGCACATCCTTCTAGTTGCCGTATGTGGGATGCGGCCTCAGCATGGCCGGAGAAGCGGTGCATGGGTGCGCGCCCGGAATCCGAACCCGGGCCGCCAGTAGCGCAGTGCGCGCACTTAACCGCTAAGCCACTGGGCCGGCCCTGGCATCTTCCTTCTTGAAAATATCTTTTCCTGTAAGTCGCATGAGAGGACTCTTCTGTCTTTCTCTCTGAACTATCAGCTTCACTCTCCTTTTCCCTTCCTTCTATCCAGGCCCCTCCAATCCATAATTCATCTAGAGTGTTTTCATAAACTACAAGTATGCTCCTGACACTTTTCCCTTCAGAAGTCACACACACCATTGTGGGAGATCAAAATTGGCCACTGTAGGGGAAGAGGGAGAATCCCCCTCTGCCCTTTCCCTTAAGGTTCTTATGGCTAGCCAAATAATTAAAAGACAGGTTAGCAGGAGAAAATAATACCAAGTTTAATAACTTGTATACATGGGAGAAAGCAGGGACACTGCGTTTCTCAACACAATAGCAGAAATTCTCGTCTTAAATACCATCTTCAGCTAGACAAAGGAGGATGTTGGGGGTGGGCGGTGTCAGTTACAGATTACCACTAAAGCACTGTAAACAAGGGCAAGGTTATTATGCAGATTTAAGGCCTCACCTTCCACATTGATAAGTTTCTAGAAATGAGGTCATCCCCCCTCTTCCCGATACAGAAAGGGAGATACCTTTAGAAATGGAGATTTCTCTTATAAATGTAAATGTTTGTTTGGCAACTCCTCACAGGGCCATCCAGAGAATGTGGCCAGAGAGACAGAACTTCCAATAAAATGGGCTTGTTGGTGCCTTTTCTATTGTAACATATATTTTACATTATATTACAGCCATCAGATAGAAAATCTGTTGCAGGAAGGAGTTACTATGTCAAATTCTTTAGGCCCTTAGTGGGGGAGGTCAAATGTCCGTCAGAGAAAACAATCAAGGTAAAGAGATAGATTTCAGGGTGGCCAAATCTTGATCTCCCACACCACCCTGAAATATGTCTCTTTACCTTGATTGTTTTCTCTGACGGACATTTGACCTCCCCCACTAACTGCCTAAAGAAATTTAACTCTTGGTATGGACAGACTGGCAGGGTCCTCACTAAGCCCATTGTTTTCAAAGTTCTGTTTACCAAATATTTACATTTGTAAAGGTATCTCCCTCTGTGTGCTAGGAAGAGGGGGGATGACCTTATCTGTGGAAACTCGTATCGGTACAGAAGGAGAAGACTTAAATCTACATACTCTTGTTTATTGTGCTTTTCTGGTAATCTCCCATAACTGACTCCCCCCACCCCCAACATCCTCCTTCTTTAGCTGAAGATAATATTTAAGATGAGAATCTCTGCCATTTTGTTGAAACTCACTTTCCCTGGTTTCTCCCATGTATACATGTTATTAAACTTGGTATTATTTTCTCCTGCTAATCTGTCTTTTAATTATTTGGCCAGCCATAAGAACCTTAAGGGAAAGGGCAGAGGGGGATTCTCCCTCATCTCCAACACCATCTAAAACACCAAGTCCAGGGCCGGCCCCGTGGCTTAGCGGTTAAGTGCGCGCGCTCCGCTGCTGGCGGCCCAGGTTCGGATCCCGGGCACGCACGGACGCACCGCTTCTCCGGCCATGCTGAGGCCACGTCCCGCGTGCAGCAACTAAAAGGATGTGCAGCCATGACATACAACTATCTACTGGGGTTTTGGGGGAAAAATAAATAAAAATTAAAAAATAAATAAGTAAATAAAAAATAAAACATCAAGTCCAAACTCCTAATTGAGACATTCTCAGCCCTTCTCAGCTTCTGTGACCCAAATTCTCAGCCCCACCCTGCGGTCCAGCCAAGTCAAGTCACTTTAGTTATTTGGATAACACTTTTCTTTCTTATCTCTGATCCTTTTGTAGGATGATCTCTCATCTAGAAGGCACCATTCAACCGACCTCCCCGCAGCACCCCAACTATGTCTATCTCCATGCTGGTCTTTCCCAAAGGTCAAATTTCGTTCAGATTTTACCTCCTCTAGCAAGTTTTCTTTGACCTCTCCAGGCATATTTACCCCACTTACTCATGTATTACAATAACATATTTTCTGACCTATATTTTTTTTCCAGTCTTTTTTCTCAAGGAGACTCTAAATTCCAAGAGAGCAGAATTTTTCATCTTGTGTTTAATAGTCGTAATGATTTTATAAAGTTGAATGAATAGATGGATGACTATTTAAATCCTTTAGTTTCCAAAAGCTCTATCATATCAGTGTCGCCATGACTGGAATCATCCTGACGTACCCCAGGAAAATCCAAACAATCATAAGCTCTCATTGCAGAGATGCTCCAGAGGTGGTTGTGCTGCTAGACTGTAAACCTCTTCATAACAGGAGCTGTTGCCATTCTGCTCTCTGATATATTCTTCCTTGTAGCCAGAATGCCTCCTATAAAGGAGCCGATGAGCTTTCATTGAATGAGTGACCTCAGGCATGAATGTATGCTTGAATGGCAGGTTCCACCCTCAGGGTGCACCCAATTGTTCCATTTTAGTGGGCAGCTCTGCCCACAAGAGTGAAAGAAAATCCAGGACTAGGCTCTCCCTGAACCTTAGGGAAGAACATTTCTTTTGTGCCATGGTCAAAATATCTTATAAGGCCAATGTTTTAAAAAGGCCTCATCAGAATTGACAGTAGTCAGAGCGTGTGAGTATCTGTATTTCTGTCACTGTCAGCAATAAACACGTGTTTCTTTTGTGATAAAACAATTTTGACAAAAGTATAGAGATGGAGACCACACTAGTGGTTGCCAAGGGACAAGGATGGAAGGGGGTGCACATGTAAAGGGGTAGTATGAGGTGATTCCTTAGTCATGCTGGAACAGTTCTATATCTTGATTGCGGTGGTGGTTATGCAGATCTAGACATGGGATAAAATTGCCTTGAACTATACACACACAAATGAATGCATGTAAAATATGGTGAAAAGTGGATAAGGTCTGTGGCCTAGATAACAATACTGTACCAATGTCAATTTCCTGGTTTTATATTGTGCTATATATATGTTACCATTGTGGAAAGCTGGATGAAGGATTCTGTGTACTATTTTTGCAACTTCCTGTGAGTCTATGATATTTTAAAATACACTTTTTTAAACAAGTGTTTTTCTGGAAAATATAACCCACAATTTGGAAATACAACAAAAAGATAATTGTATGACCCTGTAATGTGACACTAGAGATTTTTTTTAAATAGTCCCATCTGACCTTATCAGAATTTGTAACTTTATCTAAGAATTGATTATGGCCCAGATATTTTACAACTGGTGAATTTAGGTTAACATGTAGAAAACAGATTAGAAGTAAAGTAGAAAAGATAATCTCAAGGGCTATAGTTTTAGGATTTTTAACCAGTTTTGTATTTAATTTAGCAAATCTACTTTAGCTATTTATTTCAACATTTTTCCCCACTGATTATATAAATCCCACTTCCTTATGTCCTTACTGAATCAGCTTTGCCATTCTGTTTGCTCCTTCATTAATGGGATACATAAATGTGGCATATGCTCACTATTTATATGATAATTATGTTTTCAATAATATGAGAATTATGCTTTGACAGTACTTGGAGATACAACTGAAATGTGCTCAACTCATGAAGAATCACTCAACTCAAGAACAACGTGACAAGTGTACTTTCAAGATCCTTTATATTTCTCTGAACGTCATGATTCATGAAGTTTTTATTGAGACATGGAAAATAGCATTCATTTTCAGAGCTTGTACATGTCAAAGACTGACGGTGTATCTAACACATACCTACTGTTCACACAGAAATATATGTATCCTCTCACAGAAGTGGCAGCTTGGGCTGTCATAGTTTAATGACTTATTGCTACATAAAAAGTAAAATGTATGTTACTGGAAACTTCCTTGTTGAAAAGCCATTAAAATGTAGCAAGCAAAATCTGTGAAACAGGGCCGGCCCCGTGGCTTCGCGGTTAAGTGCGCGCGCTCTGCTACTGGCGGCCTGGGTTCGGATCCCGGGCGCGTGCCAACGCACCGCTTCCCCGGCCATGCTGAGGCCGCGTCCCACATACAGCAACTAGAAGGATGTGCAACTCTGACATACAACTATCTACTGGGGCTTTGGGGGGGGAAAAAAAAAAGGAGGAGGCTTGGCAATGGATGTTAGCTCAGAGCTGGTCTTCCTCAGCAAAAAGAGGAGGATTAGCATGGATGTTAGCTCAGGGCTGATCTTCCTCACAAAAAAAAAAAAAAATCTGTGAAACATTTTTTATATTAGAGACCAATTTCACCTAATATGCTTCATCATGGTGAATCCTGAAATAAATCAGAAATTTAATTTTGCTTCAGGAAAAAAGCCCATAAAAATTAGAAAAGAAGTAAAATTCTCTCAATATTTTAAGATATTAAACATCTCCAAATTGGTATAAACATTCAAATCAATCTTAATAAAAATTCCAGTGGGTTGGCAGAAATTATTAAATAATTTTAAAATTATATGGAAACATAAAGGACCCATAATAGCCCTGGTAATCTTGAAACTTCCTATAAAGCTACAGTAATTAAGAGCATGTGGTACTGGTGTAAGGATAGACAAATAGAGCAACAGAACATAATAGAGTTTAAAAATAATCCAACACTTTATACCGACCGTATCGTATACTTGAAATTTGCCAAAAGAGTAGAATTTAAGTGTTCTCAACATACACACACAAACACACACACTAAAAGGTAACTATGTGAAATGATGAATGTGTTAATGAACTTTAATTGTGGCAATCATTTCACAATGTATACATATATCAAATCATCATGCTGTATACTTTATATATAATTTTGTCAATTATACCTCAATAAAGCTGAGAAAATAAACAAATAAATGAACACATTTACAGTCACTTGATTTTCAACAAAGGTATCAATGAAATTCAATGGGAAAAAGTCTTTTTAAAAATGGTACTTGAAAGGATATTTGTATTGAGGGGAAAATGGATCTTTGACTCCCTACCTCAGACCATACACAAAATTAATTCAAAATACAGATCCAAATGTGAAAGCCAAAACAAAAAGCTGCTAGAAAAAAATAAAGAAAGAAAGAACAAGAGAATATTTTCACAACCTTGGCATAGATAAGGCAGAAAGATAACAAGGATACAAGAAAAAATTGATAAATTGGACTTCATAAAAAATAAAAGCTACTGCTCATCAAACAATACCAGTAAGAAAGTGAAAGGCAAGCTATAAATTGTAGGGGAAAAAATCAAAAGAATTAAAACAATGTTTGTTAGTTGAATGAAAGAATGGATGACCACTCACTCTTCCTATTTCCCATCACCATTCACATTCTCTTGAAGAAACCCCCAGGAGGCATTGTGCATTCCCTTGGAGGTAAGCACGGTTTGACAAACTCAGAGCTTCAAATGTAAGGGATTCTGGACTCACCAGCCCATGTGAAAGGTTGCCTCATCAGGCAAACTTGTCTCCTAGCAAGGGAGCTGCTATCTGAGCAGATTTGCACAATGCACCACACACATATTCCTCACCCAGGGCATTCAGGAGGGAATAAAAGAGCCAGTCAAGAGCTCAGCATCAGCTGTGGTGGCCCGTGGATCCTTGGGACATCCGCTTCATGGCCTGGATTCCTCTCCTCCTCCCCCTCCTCCCACTACTCACTCACTTCCAGCTTGATGCAGATTTCAGAGACTGGTCTTTGGAGTCATCCCCCTGCTCTCATTCCTCATTCCTAAAATGTATGTGCTTTTGGGTTCAGGGGCCGGTTCTCAGCCTGTAGTGACTCAGGAGTACTCACTGACTGTGTTCCCAGGAAGGACAGTCACTCTCACCTGTGCCTTCAGCACTGGAGTGGTCACCAATGATCACTATCCATCCTGGTTCCAGAGGCAATCTGGCCAAGTCCCCAGAACACTGACTTACAATACACACAACAAAAACTCATAGATCCCCACCCAGTTCTCAGGCTCCCTCCTTGGGACAAAGCTGCCCTCACCTTCTCAGGGGCCTAGCCTAAGGATGATGAGGCTGAGAACTACTGCTGGCTTGTTTGTTTATACAAGTAGTATGAGTTAACAATTCTGAATTCATGTAATGTGCTTTCTAGAACTGAGAAAATAAGAACATATATTGTAGTTAATAGGAGCTAGTGTTCTCACTCAAAGAGAAGGGAGATATAATATGGAAAAGCAACCTAGAATGAATCCAGGAGTGTTGGAAATAAGTAGGAGGTATCAATATAAACCCTTTTAATAGATATGGAAATCTATATGTATAATGTATATACAGTATATATGAGAACCCAAAGAGAGGGTTCTTTTACAAGATCAAGTACTGGATATAAATATCTGTATATAAAGAATATGTCATTACCACTAGGAAGTGAATGCAGATAGTACAACATGAAAAGGGTGTTTCAAAGCTTCTCTTGAGCATGTAGGCTCTTCCAAACAAAGGAAGTTCTAGTTACAGCTTTATCCCGAAAACAGAACACCAGACAAGTCCAGAGAATATCTCAAGCATAGCATAATGGCTGGTTTACTAAATTAAACTATTGGCTGCAAACATTACTCTTACCTGTGTTCATGTAACTTTGTCATGTAACTTTGCAGTTCTTCCTATAGGACTATGCCTTCCATCCTCCTTGACTTTGGTCTTGGCCATGTGCTCCCTTGAGCAATGGGATGTTTTTGCACCAATTAGTTGGTCCTCTTTTGCTGCTTTTATTACCTAAAAGACCTTGTCCTGGGTAGTTTCTGGCCCTTCAGTCTGGGCTTCAACACGAACACATATGTGAGTGATAAAAGCTTATATTTGTGGTTGTTTGTTATGTAGCAATATATGACTGATACACTTGACATAACGCAGACACTGGATATTGGTCTAGTGAGTGAACACATGCTGGCTTGTATGTTTAAATAGCAGAGGGCAGTCATTAATTTTACCAACTCAGCTAAGAGGAAGATTCATATTTGGTGCAGTTTCTCTACTTCCAAGAGCAGTGGAAGAGTCTAGGACTAGGATAGTGAGCACAAGCAGTTGAACAACCCTCCTTTTATGCTGCCCCTGCAGCATTCTAACAGGCCAAGAAACTTGGAGATGCCTCATTGGAGGTGACTGGGAGTGATAAGAGGCTGGGCTATATGGGTGATTTAATGTCTATATTTATATATGATCCTTTTTTTTTTACCATTATATATATCATTCTATTGTCTAAAATGGATATGTTAAATTAGAAATAACTGCTATAATTATTTTACTTTTTTGTGAGGAAGATCAGCCCTGAGCTAACATCCATGCCAATCCTCCTCTTTTTGCTGAGGAAGACTGGCCCTGGGCTAACATCTGTGCCTATCTTCCTCCACTTTATATGGGACACCGCCACAGCATGGCCTGACAAGCGGTGCCTCGGTGCGCGCCCGGGGTCCAAACCCGGGCCGCCAGCAGCAGAGCGCATGCACTTAACTGCTATACCATGGGGCCAGCCCATGCTATAATTAAAAGATTTAATAACATTTAAATTTTAAATTAAAGATTAAAAATGTATATATTCTCCAAAGTCCTATCAGTCAAAGAAAACTAAAGAAATTTACAGGTGAGAATTGAATTGCTATAGAAAAGAAAACTTTAAGAGAAAAATAAAGGAATGAATATTTATAATCCCCAAACATTGCATATGTGTTTTCTCTACTCTTATTCAGCCATTTTGCCAAATTTTTAATATGCCTCCAATTTATTTGCTCTTTTATCTTCTTATGTTTTCCAGTTCTCTTTATCACATGGAGCCCCTATTTTTAAATTTTTTAACAACAAAGTGTTAGGGGAAAATTAATAATTGTTTAATCTAAAACCCTCATTTTTATAGCTATACGTCTTGGGCTCAAACGTTTATCCATCTATCCATCCACTCATGCAGCAACTCATCCACTCAACCAGCAAACATTTATTAAGGGCCAGTTCTGGGTGATACATTGTACAGTAGTCCCCCCTTATCCATGGGGGATACGTTTCAAGACCCCCAGTGGATGCCTGAAATTGTGGATTGTACCAAACCCTATATGTACTATGTTTTTTCCTATACATACATATCTATGATAAAGTTTAATTTATATATAGGCATAGTAATAAATTAACAACAATAACTAATAAGAAAATAGAACAGGTATAACAATATACTGTAAGAAAAGTTATGAGAATGTGGTCTCTCTCTCAAAATATGTCCTTGTACTGTACTCGCCCTTCTTCTTGTGATGATGTGAGATGACACAATGTCTAAGAGATGAGATGAAGTGAGAGGAATGACGAAGGCATTGTGACATACGACTAGGCTACTACTGACCTTCTAAGGATACATCAGGAGGATCATCTGCTGCAGGTGAATTTTCCATTTAATATTTTTGGACTGTGGTTGATTGCAAGTAACTGAAGCCACAGAAGGCGGAACCGCAGATAAGGGAAAACTACTATTTTAGGTTAGTCTAGGAAGGTGAAAATACGAAGACAGATAAGAGAGGTTCCTTCTGTCAAGGAGATCACCTTCAAAGATATTAGAAATAAAGTATAAACTCATATGCTAATTACTATTACAAAGAATTAACAAGGATTTTTGAAAACTCAACTGATAAAGTAACCACCCTTTTTCTGGGAAAATCAAGGTAGAGTCCACCTAGGTAGGACATGCATCTGGGGAGTCTCAGAACAGGAGGGGTAAGCAGATGTGGAGGGAGTAAGGGCATCTCCAGTAGAAGGACTGTGTGTTGGCTATATAATGCATGTTTGTGTCTCCCCACAAATTCATATATTGAACCCTAACCCCTAATGTGATGGTATTTGGAGATGGGCTTTTGGGAAATAATTAGGTTTAGGTAAGAGTGGAGCCCGCATGATGGGATTAATGTCCTTATAAGAAGAGAAAGTGACTAGAGCTCTCTCTCTGCCATGTGAGAATACAGCTAGAGGCAGCCATCTATAAGCCAGGAAGCGTGCCCTCAAATCTGCCAGCACCTTGATCTTGGACTTCCCAGACTTCAGAACTCTAAGAAATAAATGTCTGTTGTTTAAGTCACCCAGTCTATGGTAATTTGTTATAAACAGCCTGAGTTGACTAAGACAGAAATTGGTACTGAGAAGTGGAGTACTGCTGTAACAAATACTTAAAAATGTGTAAGTGGCTTTGGAACTGGGTTATGGATAGAGGCTGGAAGAGTTTTGAAGTGCACGCTACAAAAAGCCAATATTGCCTTAAGGGACTGTTAAAAGTGATTCTAGTGAGGGCTCAGGAAAAAAAGAAGGTAGCTAAGAGACAATTTCCATCTTCTTAGAGAATACATGATCATGTACAGAATGTTGGTAGAAATATGGACAGTAAAGGCCATTCTAATGAGGTCTCAGAGGGAAATGAAGAATATGTTAGTGGACAATGGAGAAAAGATAATCCTTGTTATAAGGTGAACTTGGCTGAATTGTGTTTGTGTACTAGTGTTTTGTAGAAGATAGGATTTGTGAGGACGAAATTGGATATTTAGCTGAGGAGATTTCTAAGCAAACTATTGAAGCCAAAACTTGGTTCCTCCTTATTGCTTATGGTAAAATAAGAAAAGAGAGAAATAAATTGAACAAGCAATTGTTAAGCAAAAAGGAACCAGAACTTAAAGATCTGGAAAGTTTTCAGCCTATCCATATTGCAAAAAATGAGAAACCATGTTCTTAAGAGAACACTAAGGGTGTGCAAAGCAAACACTCGATAAGATTAGTATCACTGACTTAATCAGCCCACCCCAGCAGGAACACTGCCAGCTGGAACTGAAGGGTATGGAGATAGGATGGAATAAAGAAGGCTATTGGACTTTTAGATCCTACAGGACTGAACAGGCACTATTCTTCAAGACGAGGGAAAAAGGACCCCAAAGGCAATTCAGAGATCATCAAGGCTACCACCTTTGAATTATTTTCAAACCTTAAAATCTAATGGGATTTGCCTTGCTATGCTTTGGACTTTAGACGTTCCTTCTCTTCTATTTCTCCCTTTTGGAATGGGAATATCTATCCTATGCCTGTCCCACCATTGTATTTCAGAAACACAAAACTTCTTTGGTTTCACAGGTTCACATCTAGAGAGGAATCTGCCTCAGGATGAATTGTGCCTCAAATCTCACACGTCTGATTTAGATGATATATAGATAAAACTTTGGACTTTAGACTTTAAAATTGATGTTGGAATGAGTTAAGACTTTTAGGGCTGTTGGGATGGAATGAATATATTTTGCATATGAGAAGAACATGAATTTTGGGGGGCCAGGACGGCTGCATCTACCAAAAATTCATATGTTGAAACCCTAACCCCTGAAGTTCTGGCATTTGGAGGTGGGGTTTTTGGGAGTTAATTAGCTTTAGATGAGATCGTGAGGGTGGAACCCCCATGAAGGAATTAATGTCCTTATAAGAAATAAGAGAATAGGACTAGAGTTCTCTCTCTTCTCTGCTATATGAAGATACAGTGAGAAGGTGGCCATCTACAAGCTAAGAAGAGTGCCCTCACCAAGAACCAAATCTGCCTGCACCTGGATCTTGGACTTCCCAGCTTCCAGACTGTGAGAAATAAATGTTCATTGTTTAAACCACTCAGTCTTTGGTATTTTTGTTATAGTAGCTGGAAATGACTAAGACCGTTTGGCATGCAAAAGGACAAGCAGCTGTGAAAGGGCTGCCAATGACCCTGGGCCATAGAGGAAAGATGTGGGCACCACTGACTTGTTCATGATAAGGAATGAATTGCTTCTTTTTCTTGACTGCTCCTCTATGCTCTCCCAAACTTTCCTTTTAAGTTAAATAACATTGAAAAGGAAAGGTGAGTATAATATAACAAAAGTAATAAATGGCCAATGTAAAAATTGTTTAAAACAAAAACCACCCATGACATACAACTATCTACTGGGGCTTTGGGGAAAAGAAAGGAGGAGGATTGGCAATAGATGTTAGCTCTGGGCCGGTCTTCCTCAGCAAAAAAAGAGGAGGATTAGCATGGATGTTAGCTCAGGGCTGATCTTCCTCACAAAAAAAAGAAAAAAAAAAAAACCACCCATAGTCTCACAGCTTAGAGGTAACCATTGCACATATTTTGACAACATATACCTTTCCAGGTTTTTGTGTGTTTGCTTGTTTCTATGTGAGATGTTAGTTGGGCTGGGGCAGGGGGAGGGGTTAGGGAGAAAGTAAGGAAGGGAGAAGGGTCAAACTGCAATATATCTCATAATCCAGTCTTCCATTTAGTAACACACAGTCAACATCTCTGCATGTTTTCAAGTATTCTTCACCTATTTAGATCATTACTTATTCATAGTATTGTAGGGATTTTATGTGTTTTCTCTATTACAAACTGCATGTTGTTGAACTTCTTTCAAACTACTTCTATTCCTATAACAACAGTCATTTCCTTTGTAAAAACTCCTAAATTTCTAGCTGAAACCAAGTAAGCAACATTTTGTGCAGATCTCATTCTCTTACCACAGAGCTATGGGCAGAAATTAAAAGCAAATAATTATAATAAATTAGAATAAACAATAAGCACCTCCCAGATTTTTCAAGTCACAAAATCATTTCCTGCTTTGTACTTAAAGTTGAAATCCCTCCAAAGTGCATAAAGGCTCATCAATCCTTTCTAGGATGCCTTTTTTACTGATGTGGCCAACTGACCTGCTGACAGTAGTATAGTATAGTGGTCTGCTAAAACAGAAGGGCCTATAATCCCCAAACCAGGATGTCACACTCACACATAGCAAAAGCTACTGAGGCAAAGAACTTACACAAAGCCTCATCATAGGCTCTGGTGTCTCCTACCAAGGGACAGCACTAGGAGGCACTGTCGTCCTAAATCAGGACAGTTTGTGCATCCCAGCTTTTAAATGCTCCAGATTTCCCTTTCCTGTCTAGGTACCCCAGAGCCTAACATCTGTGCTGGACTGGCACAGTCAGTTTTTGGTTATGTGTCTATATTTTCTACTTAAAATGCTCTAGGAGCCGGCCCCGTGGCACAGTGGTTGAGTGCATGCACTCCGCTGCTGGCGGCCCGGGTTCGGATCCCAGGCACGCACCGATGCACCGCTTGTCAGGCCATGCTGTCGCCACGTCCCATATGGAGTGGAGGAAGATGGGCAAGGATGTCAGCTCAGGGCTAGTCTTCCTCAGCAAAAAGAGGAGGATTGGCATGGGTGTTAGCTCAGGGCCAATCTTCTTCACACACACACAAAATAAATAAAATAAAATGTTCTAAATTATGCGCCTGCCCGGTGGCGTAGTGGTTAAGTTCACGCGCTCTGCTTTGGCGGCCCAGGATTCTCTGGTTTGGATCACTGGGTGTGGACCTAGACACTGCTCATCAAGCCATGCTCTGGCAGCATCCGACATACAAAACAGAGGAAGATTGGTACAGATGTTAGCTCAGGGTCAATCTTCCTCACCAAAAAAAAAAAAAAGCTCTAAATTATTAAAATAATTATCATTTTAAACCAGAGGTTTATTCAACTTGAGATTCAAAGTAAACAACTTCAAGTCAGATGGTCATGAATATAATTTCTTTAGTCACTCAAAATACTCAGATTAACAATTAAGACCAAGTAACACTGAAACTGAATACAGACAATGAAGTGGATTTTCAATAATAACTACAGAAAGAAGTACAAATGGCAATGAGCAAAGAAGAAAAAAGCAATGAATGTGGGTTGGTCTGAGAAATACAGCAGAAATATCAGAAAATAAGTTTAGGGGCCGCCCCATGGCATAGCAGTTAAGTGTGTGCGCTCCACTGCTGGTGGCCCGGATTCAGATCGCTGGCGTGCACCAATGCCCTGCTTGTCAGGCCGTGCTGTGGTGGCATCCCATATAAAGTGGAGGAAGATGGGCACAGATGTTAGCCCAGGGCCAGTCTTCCTCAGCAAAAAGAGGAGGATTGGCAGATGTTAGCTCAGGGCTGACCTTCCTCACAAAAAAAAAAAAGAAGTTTTTTAAAAATATAAAAAAATAAATAAATAAATAAGTTTTCTTTTTTGTGTGTGTGAGGAAGATCAGCCCTGAGCTAACATCCATGCTAATCCTCCTCTTTGCTGAGGAAGACTGGCCCTGGGCTAACATTTATTGCCAACCCTCCTCCTTTTTTCCCCCAAAGCCCCAGTAGATAGTTGTATGTCATAGTTGCACATCCTTCTAGTTGCTGTATGTGGGACGCGGCCTCAGCATGGCCGGAGAAGCGGTGCGTCGGTGCGTGCCCGGGATCCGAACCCGGGCCGCCAGTAGCAGAGTGCGCGCACTTAACCGCTCAGCCACTGGGCCGGGCCCAGAAAATAAGTTTAAGCAAGAGTAATTTGCTAAATTAATGAGAGGGGTACCACACATCCTTGGCCCAAAGAAGCCACAAGGGGGTGCTGTGGATCTTCTCAGAGGCCTGAAGGAAGTTTCAAGTGGTTCAATTTAATGGACACTGGGCACTTGTTCAATGGTCCCCCTGAAAGGTTACAGCAGCTGTTTCCTCCCATGGGGCAAACCAAGAGCTCATAGCCACCCCACGCCTCCCCTGGACAATGGAGCTGCTTCCTGGGCCAAGGACCCAGAACGGGGGGGAGGGGAAAGGGGTAGTAAAAGGATGATGGTTAAGGGCTTAGATTTGCATAATGTATCACACAAACACCCAACCTTGACTGAAAGAGGTGAGGCGGTATAAAAGACTCATTAGAGGGTCCAACACTAACTGTGGAGCCAATGGGTCCTTAGAACATCTGCACCACGGCCTGGACTCCTCTCCTCTTCCTTCCCCTCCTCAGTCACTGGCCAGGTTCATGGAAATTTCAGAGATCAGTATTTGAAGTGATTCTCTCTGTCTTTCTCCTCATTCCCACTGGTATCTTGTGTTTTTTGTTTCAGGGACCTGTTCTCAGACTATGGTTACTCAGGAGTCCTCACTGACCAGACGAACAGTCACTCTCACCTGCAGCTCTAGCACTGGAGTGGTCACCAAGGGTAACTATCCATAATGGAGCCAGAGGAAGCCTGACCAAATTCCAAGGACATTGATTTATAACACAAAAAACAGACAGTCATGGATCCCTGCTCACTTCTCAGGCTCCTCCTGGGAGCAAAGCTGCCTTCACCCTCTCAGGGGCACAGCCCAAGGACAAGGCTGAGTACTAATGTTTGCTGGCATATCCTAGTGCTTGGCACAGTGAGAGACCCAGATGAGTAATGAAGGCATGAATCTACCCGGGCTGAGCCTGGGTCTACATATGATCACCTAAATTGGGTATCAAATGGATAGACATTTTAACTCTCAAGGCAAGCTAAATGTTAGCCACTCATAGGGGGAAAAAAGTCAGGGAAAGGAGGCTAGAATGATTCAGTGAATGTTTTGGGAGAAGACGGGTCTAGGAAAAACAGAATCCAAATATTTTGCCAATCCATAGGGAATAGAAGCTGCACTAGATCAAGAGTTTATGAGAAAATATTTTTTCCAAAGAAAGCATCTCTTGAAGATGTAGTTCAGACTGCTAGTAGCAAAGAAAACAAGCTCCTCGTTTTATATAAGTAAAGTTTTCTAAACAATGCAAGTTTACTGCATAAAATCTGGAAAAAGCACTACCTACCCTGTAAAGACCAAAATAGTTCAAAAGTTGAATTACTAAGGAAGTTACTATTACATATTTTCTCCACAGTTCAGATCACAACATATACACAATTTTGTAACGTGCTACTTTTACTTCATATTAATCTCTTTAAAATATATGTGTATATTATGCAGCTATTAAATGAAAGTACCAGTGTTCAATTTTCAAGCATTTAAATTATTTCCACTTTCTATAAGTAAACTAAAATCTTGAATTTTCTTGTATGCTAAATTTTTTTATACATAAACATTCATTCTGTGAATTTTTATTGAATTTATAAAAGCTATCTATGAAAGAATATGATATTATTGATTTTTAATTCATATTTTGAAATAACTTCCAGAAAGGCTTATACTAATTGACACTCCTTTCATCACACTTTCACTGGTGTAGACATAATTTCTAGAATATTCATTAATAAGATACCACTGTTTTAATTTCCGTGTTTTCCATTAAGATTCAGAATTTTGTATTTATTTATTAACTAGCTATAATTTTTTAATGAAATAGCCAGGTTTTGTCTTCTTTACAATAATTTTATAATAGTGCATCAAAGATTTTTCTTAGTAATCTCTAGAAACACTTCAGAAAAGATTTTTTCTAATTACCCCTTTCATAATTTTAGGCAATGATTTTGCCAGTTTATATGCCATAAAACATTGTGAGCATGTTACATTGTCAAAAAAAAAAAAAAGCAAGGTGAAGAAAACTGTGTATAAATCAGTTATCAAAAAAAAAAATACTAAAAAAAAAAAAATTATCTGAAAGGCTAAAAAACAATCTGAGAAAAGTTGTTATACTTTTTTTTATTTTGAACAATGTGAACATATTATGCATTCAAAGTTTTTAAATTAATGTACTTACTTCTAAAAGAATCTCATCTCAGACTTGTCAGTGTCAGCCACAATGGCCCACTACAGAGTGCGAAAGTAACACCATGACCCTTAACTCGGTTTTACCTGCATTCCTTGTAAAGCATCATAAAAACGTCTAATGTTCCATTTTCCCTGTGGTAGCCTCCAAGACAGCCCCCAAGGATTCCCCACCCCCTGGTATTCCCACTCATATGTGGTCCACTTACATATTATATCAAGGTTGGTCTGTATAACCAATAGTATACAACAGAAGTGATGGTATTTCCCTTTCAAGGCTTGGTTGCAGCTTCTTCCTTACTCTCTCTTGGACCATTCACTCTGCTAGAAGCCAGCTGACATGTCATAAGGAGCATGTGACAAGGGACTGAGGCCTTCTGCCAAGAGCCGTGTAAATTTAGAAGTTGATTGTCTTCACCCGTTCAAGCTGCTATAACAAAATACCACAGATTGGGTAGTTTATAAAACAACAGAAATTTATTACTCACAGTTCTGGAAGGCTGGAAGTCCAAGATCAGGGTGCCAGCATGGTCGGGTGAGGGACCTCTTCCAAATCACAAACTTCTCATTGTATCCTCACATGGTGGAAGGGGCTAGGGAGCTCTGTGGAATTTCTTTTATAAAAGCACCAATCCCACTCATGAGGCTCCACTCTCATGACCAAACCACCTCCCAAAGGCCCCAACTACTAATACCATCACTTTTGGGGGTTAGGATTTACACATGAATTTGGGGGGACACAAACATTCAGACCACAGCACTGACCCTGCAGCCCCAGTCAAGCCTTCAGAAGACTGGAACTCCAGCCAATATCTTAATTGCCACCTCATGAAGGCAGCTGAGCCAGAACCACTCAGCTAAGCCAATTCCAAATTCTTCACTCTTGAAAACCATAAAATACGTTTGTTTTAAACTGATAAGTTTGGGGTAATATTTTATACTGAAAGAGATAACTAATACAGATTTTAGTAGCTGGAAGGGGAGTGATGCTGTAACAAGTACCTGAAATAGGGGAGTGGTTTTGGAACAGGGCAAAAGCTGAAAGGACTTGGAGGAGACTGTTAGTGCAAGCCTTAGTAAAAAACAACAAAACACTTCGAGAAGGTTCCAGTGTGAGGAAGTGAGGAACATGTTATTAGAAAATTGAGAAAGGGGTTATGTAGTGGCAGAAAGTTTAGTAACAGTATCACCTGCAGTTATATAAAGTAGAAAATGTATCTAATCAGTTGAAAGTCGTGTACCTAATTGAGTTATCCAGCTAAGGAGATTTCCAGCCAGCGTGCTGAAAGTGCTGCCTAGGTTCTTGTTGCTTATAGTACAATGTGAAAGAAAATTTAAAAAGCTAAGAGAAGAACTGTTAAGCAAAAAAGCCAGAACTGGCTGGTTTTGAAACTTTCTAGCCTCTTCATATGGCAAAATATGCTAAAAGTAATGGCTACCAAGCAAAGAATATACCCAGGGCACTGAAGAAATGTGGTCTAAAGATGAAAGTGTGACTATAAAATTCTTTGTTAAGGCTCAGAATCAAAGGTGATGCTTCAGAGCACCATTCAGTCAGGCCAAGGCTCTGTAAAGAGTTTAAGTGTGTGCCTCAGAGATTGCCTCACAAAACAGGGCTTCTAAGAAGCTTAATGGTGTTTGTTCCTTAGCTATCTCAGCAGAAAACTAAGACAGAGAAGGCCTTATCTTGAAGACATGTGTAGTTGTGGCTTTGGAGTGGAGTTTTTTGGTGTGAACATCAATAAGATTAACAGGAGACACATGAAGTTTTTAGGAGAATATATTTGAAGAAATGCCACTAGCTTGGACTGAAAGGACCAGAGAGAGTACAAAATGAAAAGAGAACTTTGGACTTCTACCTTCTACAAACAGGAAGCAGGCTGAGAAAACTATTTTGCTATAACTATGTGCTACCTTTCAAAAAAAAAGCAGAATCAAGAACCCAGAGATCAAAGCCGAGAGAATTTCTAGGCCTTGAGTCCTCATCAGTGAACTGCCAACATGCACCTGGTGGGATTTCAGAATCGATACTGACTAGTGACTCCCACCTCCCTTCTGGCTTTTGAACAGGCGTGTCTATGAAGATTATCCTATGTCCTTCCCACCACTGTATGTTCTGTGTGGATGTAGGCAGGCAAATAACTCATCTCTTTTGTTCACAGGTCTTCAAATCTAGAGGAACTGTACTTGAGATACCGCACATAAGGACCACCACCCAAGGATCTGATTCACATCTGGACCTAACATAAATGATGAGATTCTGGATTTCAAGTTAATGCTGTAGTGGATGAAACTTTTGGAGGTCTTGGGAGGAGATGATTGTATTTTGCACATAGGAGGTATGTAAATAATTTGTGGCTTGAGTACGTACCCTGGTGGTCTTAAATTATGTTCACAAATTCTTCCCTTCAGCTTAATTACCTTCCCCTTGATATGTGGGCTGGACTTAGCAGCTCACTTCTGATGAATAGAATATTGTGGAAATGACAGACTGAAACGTCTGAGACCAAGTCACAAAAGGCATTGCAGCCTCCTTGCTCGCTCTCTTGGCTCACTCGCTCTAGAAGCCAGCTAGTCGTGTCTTGAGAACAGTCACGTAGCCCAGCAGACAAGCCCACATGAAGGAACTGAGGCTTTCTCCCAACAGCCAGCAATAGAACTGGAGTTTTCCTGTCAAGGGCCAAGTGAGTGAGCCATCCTGGAAGCAAATCCTCCAGCCCCAGTTAAGCCTTCAGGTAACTGCAACATCATGAAACCCTGAGCCAGAACATCCCACCTGTGTTGCTCCTGGATTCCCAAATCTCAGAAACAGTGTGGGATAATAAATGTTTTTTTAAGCTGTTAGTTTTGTGATAATTTGTTATGCAACAGAAAACTAAAACACTCCCAACTTTGGACTGTCTTTAGTCCAGAGGCTCTGCCCGTTTAGTCCAGTTTTAGCAAGAACCCTGCTGGGTCAGTTTAGGAAAATCTCCCACCCTTGATATCTGATCAAATTCCTTATGGCCCACCCTCAATATCTTATCACTCTGGCCTGTCTTCAGCAATAATCCTGTCAAGTCAGTTTAGCCAGAATCCACCTTACTCTGATGATGTTTCCTCTTAGTAATTTTCCATCCACTGACACTCACCCTGCTTCCTTGGCTATAAATCCCAATTTTGTCCTTGCTGGAGTCAGACTGAAGCTCAGTATCTCCCCCCTATTAAAAAACTCCATTGTAGTAGTCCCCCTCTTGAATAAAGTTTTCCTTACCATCTTTAACAAGCATCATGAGCAATTTTCTTTAACATTTCCAAGTTTTGTTACTAGGAATTACTCTCAAATGAATATTTTCATACCTTTACCTTTTTTTTTTTTTTTAAAGATTTTATTTATTTATTTTTTCCCCCCAAAGCCCCAGTAGATAGTTGTATGTCATAGCTGCACATCCTTCTAGTTGCTGTATGTGGGACTCGGCCTCAGGATGGACGGAGAAGTGGTGCCTCGGTGCACGCCTGGGATCCGAACCCGGGCCACCACCATCGGAGCGCGCGCACTTAACCACCAAGCCATGGGGCCAGCCATACCTTTACCTTTTATACTATATTTATTTTGGAGGGATAAATTTCTGGAGTTAAAACATTTCATATTCTTACCATACAAACAAAAACCATCCTTTCTTTAATAAACCATGTAGTAATTTGAAAAGGATGTGTATATAAATAGACATGTCAGTGTATACACACACACATACCCTCACAGCTCCAAGGAAAACTTAATTACTCAGTAAACTATAAATTAAGACTAAAACATTCAGCCTACAAATTTTTAAATCTTTGGAATTAACTTACCAAAAAAAGTGTAAGAGAATGAAAACTTTAATAAAAATGAAAATATGCATCAAAATATTTAAGATTCAGCCAAAACTGTAAACAAAGGTAGGCAAAGTCTTAAATCCTTTGTTAAAGAAAAAATAAAGCTTTTAAAATAAAAGGTCATAAAAAAGAACAATCTTAAAGAAAGTAGGAGGTATATCATGAATCTAGACAAAAATAGAGAACAAAAACAAAACTAGTTGGGCTAATAAATCAAGGGTTGCTTCTTGGAAAAAGTAAATCAGAAACATTGATACAATTGCTGCAAATCTAATGAGGGGAAGAGGAAACATTTCAACATTAGAAATGAGAAAGGAAATGAGATTCTGAGCAAAGAGGATAATACTCAACCCCAAGTGGAACTATTTCTGCTTCAGGAAAGTTTCTAATAAAAAATTTGTGAATGGGGCCGGCCCTGTTGCATACCGGTTAAGTGCACGTGCTCCGCTGCTGGCAGTCTGGCTTCGGATCCCGGGCGCGCACCGACGCACCGCTTGTCAGGCCATGCTGTGGCGGCATCCCACGTAAAGTGGAAGAAGATCAGCACGGATGTTAGCTCAGGGCCAGTCTTCCTCAGCAAAAAGAGGAGGATTGGCATGGATGTTAGCTCAGGGCTGATCTTCCTCACACATACACAAACACATTAAATTAATTAATTAAAAAAAAATTTTGTGAATACAGCCAAGCAAAATAAGGAAAGAGTAAATGATTGTCTCAATAGATGTTGTAAACTATCCAATAAAACTAAACAATAATTCTCTTTAAAGATTCTAAAGACAGAAATAGAAATTCAGGCTCAGCCCCATGGCTCAGCAGTTAAGTGCTCGCGCTCCGCTACTGGTAGCCTGGGTTCACATCCCGGGTATGCACCAACGCACCGCTTATCCGGCCACGCTGCGGCGGTGCCCCACATATAGCAACTAACAGAATGCGCGACTACCGCCATACAGCTATCTACTGGGGCTTTGGGGAGAAAAAGGGGAAAAAAAAAAAAAACGAGGAGGATTGGCAATAGATGTTAGCCCAGGGCCAGTCTTCCTCAGCAAAAAGAGGAGGATTAGCATGGATGTTAGCCCAGGGCTGATCTTCCTCAAAAAAAAAAAAAAAAATAGAAATTCATTAAACAATATACTCATTATCTTCAATGATAAAGCAGTTCTCATTAAAACCAAAAATAAGAAAGCCTATTTACATATCATTGTTTATAAGTTCTGGCCGAGATGATAAAATTAAAAATAAATACAACTGGCAGGAAGGCAAACAGCACAATAGTACTAAATAAAAATCAGCTAAAACTAAAAACATGCCATGTTATTGGTGAAAAGACAATACAGCAAAAAAGTTTTTTCAAAAAACATTTTATTACTATAATTGCTATTTTACTTACAATTTCTGGGAACATTAATAAAATAATAAATTTTATCTGAAAGAACAAGCAAGCAAAATAGACAAGGGAATTCACAATGGGCAATAACAAAATAGTAATCTTGGCACATATTTAATATATTTGTAAACAAAACAAAGTGACATCGCTTTAAAAAAATATAGAGGTATCAATAGAAAAACAGAGAAAGCTCTTGAAAGAACTCAACTCACTACATTAATTTTCTTTTGGTTGCAGGCACAGAAATTGACTCAAGCTAGCTCAATTCTAAGACAGAGGCAAAGCCCTTGATGATTACCTCTTCCCAGCTTTTTGTGAAAAGCTACAAAAAAACTAGATTGGAGAGGGAAGAAAGGAATGGGGAGACTTAAAGTGCCTTGAAGGAGAAAGAGAAAAAAACGGTGAGGAAGTGGAGATTTCATTGTCAGTGTCATATTAAGAATACTGGTGAAGTTCAATACACCAAAGGAAGTGTCAAACAATTAAGCGAGGTAGCAAGCCATGCAGGCCTAGGGGAAGAGCATCCTAAGAAAGAGAACAGCAGTTGCAAAATCTTTCGATCGGGAAGAAATGTGATTTGTTTGAGGAAAAGCAAGGCCAGTGTGTCAAAAATAGTGCAACAGTAGGGAAAATGGTAGAGCAGAATGGCAGAGAATGGAAAAAAGGAGGTAGACAGGGGCCATATCACTGGAACCTGGTAGTTGGCAATAAATAACAATTTGCACTCCTTAGGAGCATACTTTAGTGAAACAGCAAACAATAGTAATGGTGTTGATAATAATAAGCAACCACAAAAACAAAGAACTAAAACATTTCATATGTTTACTACAGAAACACAATAAGGGAAATAAACATGCAGAAGTCTGCAGATCTATTTATACAAAAGTTTCCACCTGAGACCAGAACAAGTGGAACACACACACACTCTCATTCTCTCTCTCCACACCTAAAGAAAGGGGTTCAGGCTACATTTTAGCAAAGTGCCTTGGCCCAAGCAATCTAACTGAAAAGGTCTAGTAAAATATTCCAAGTACAAATCAATCAATCAAACATTGAGCAAATAAATACAACAGAATCTACACTCAGGAAATCATCTAAAACACAGACAATATACTCACAACTACTTTGTTATCTGTAGTCCTTCCTCCCCAATTCTCAAAGGGATGCTCAGTCCTTGATGACTCTCACTTCCCAACTTTTTGTGAAAGCTTAGGGAATTTAACTTAGATTGAGGAGGGAAGAAAGGAGTGAGGAGAGGTAAGGTGCCTTTAAGGAGGAGGAGAAACCAAGAGAAAAAAGGAGAGATTTCTCCTGGCTTAGGTCTACAGCCAGGATCCCAGATCTCCTTCAGTAGTGCACAGAGGCTGCTAGGTACCTGGGTCAAAGGTGGAGGAAGGATGGCACTAGAACCTGCCAAGGGAGACTTAACCTTGGGAACCCACAGAAGCAGCTAAGGCCGCTGATGTTCAGGAACCAATACTCTGAGGGTACTCCACAATTCTGTGAAAGAGCGCTTGGAGACAGCAAGGGAAAAAGGCTTCTCCATAGTGCTGTCACAGATTCAATAGTTCAATCGATTAGATGAAGGTTAGAAACTCTAAGACCTAATACTTACTGAAATAAATGGTATATTTCTTACACATTAGAGTGTGTCAATTAAGACCCAAACTCAATATTAGTTTGATAAAATGAAAAATTATACACTCAACAAGAGAATAACTGTTACAAACTGTAATATATTCGCTGCAAGGCAAGATACAAAATTGCAAACTTCACATGTTCAACTTGGGTAAAATGCATGTACTTGGAAAACATAAGGAAAAGCTCTATAACGGGTTTAATTTTAGTCAGTCCCCCTGGGCTACTTTCATCCACTGTACCTACTGTTCCTGGACAATGCCCACTCCAGCTTAACAGTAAGAGAACTAAATTTAGTTAGTTCTGGACAGATATGATTTGTTTGCCCTTTTTCAGTTAAAACTATGGGTGCAGTACAAGTCAAACTATAGATGTCAGGGCTTCTTTCCCTTGGGAAACTTTACTTGCTTTATTGCTGCAGCTAAGAGGAATATGGCTAGTTGCTTCTGACTAAAGGCCTGCCTAAAGGGAGAAGGGAGGGAACAAATCGAATTCCTCTTTGAATCACTCAACAGGAGGTGGACTGGCACCAGGCCCATTCCATTAATTACCTCTGCTTCGCCGTCTGAAGCCAATGATACACAATGGTTGCTTGATGTCTGAAGAGGCCCCTCACCAAACACAGGCATTTTATTTAGATGGTTTTGCTTCTTTGGATGTTCTTAGGCTAGGTAAAGACACTCAAGACAGCATTCCTTCTGCCTAGGCTCCAAAACTGGACTGAACGTATACCTCTCCCTCAAATGGGACAAGCAGTCACTGCTCTGCATTGACTAATCTCCCAGTTTCTGGTTTCCACTCATGCCACAGCTTTCAGAGACAGGTTATTTTAGACCAACACAACAGAGGCACTTCTGGGAGTTCAGCAACAAACGGGACCATGCCACAGCAATGCCATTCCAGTCTGACTACAGTTAATATTGAAATCTTCAAGGCATGGAAAAAGTTGAAAATAAAAATAAGTACTTAAAAACTCTAAAGATTCTATACATAGAAGAGCTTTCAAATTTACCAGTAACATGAAATACCAAAATAATAAATAGGTTCCCACTTTTTTTCCTGTCTCTCTCTCTTTCTCTCTCACTCACACACACACACACACACACAAACACCTTTTATGTGTTAAGCCAGATAGTTACATAAAAATCAGGTAATATATTTTTAAATAACAGCTCAAAATTCATAAATCAGGTAATATATTTTTAAATAGCTCAAAATTCACATCATTCATATTGAAATAATTCATACTGAAAATAATATTGTATTTCATGAATTTAAAAATACTCAAATTATCCATTGGTCTATTTTTGATACTATTTAATAATGTATGATTTGTATTTTTTTTTTTGTTTTTATGAGTTTTTTACTTTGATTGAAATACTTGCTTTGGATTTACTGAAACTAAATTAACGGGGGTTTTTTGAAATTCTAACCTTAGATCTAGGGGGTGATGGTTCAGTTTCAGATGTGCTCACAGTAACGGATGCTACTTCCACTGATCCTGGTTGAAGAGGTTCCAGTGACACCTGAATAACAACCTTTGTCTCAGGAGGCAATCCTTCTAGTTGCTCAGGTTTCTTAAACATTTGATGACACTGGGTCTTGTGCTCCATTTTTTCCTTGAAAGTTAAAAACTGTAGCCTGCACTTGGAACACTGGTGAACGCTCTTTTCCCAGTGTCCTCTATAGTGACACATGTATGGTGTTGCAGTTTTGAAAATTTTGAGACAAAACGGACAAAGCAAATTCTTAGTGTTTTCATGGCATGTTCTGAAGTGTGTTTCCACATCAGCAAAGGCCGACGATCTGTAATTGCAAACCTGGCACACATAGGGCATTTCTCCAGGTTTATGATTGTCCTTCATGTGCTGTAAGAGAACCTGATCTGTTTCAAACGACAATTCACAAATTTTACAGACAGCAGAGGGCTCCTGGGTAGTGTGTACACTTTCAATGTGACATTGCAGCTGGAAGGGAGTGGGAAACTGCCGATGGCAGTGCTGGCAGGTGGTGTGGTTTTCCCAGCTGTCACCCCTCTGCTTCTCAAGTTCCAAATGGTGCTTCATGTGGTTCATAAACTTGACATTTTTTAGAACTTTCAAGCAGCTGAGGCATTTAAAGGTTGTGTGCGTCTTCTGTTCTGGCTGCCCGTCTCCTTCATGCTGTCCGTAGTAAAAGTCATGAAGTAACACGATCAGATTTCCTTTCTTGGGATCAACAGTCTTGTTTTCACTTGCTAGACTCACAAAATCTTTTTCTTCCAGTCTATCTTCCCTAACAGGATTTATAGGCTTGAAATGGACACTGTCCTTTGGAAAAGCTGTTGGAAAAGGTGCTCCATTCTGAACATAGCTTAATGAGGTATGAACACCGTTTGAGGGTGTGCTTTGCTGAGTAGTCATTGTATGAAAGATACCTGAAGGGGACAAAGCTGAAGAATGTCCCCGGATGATTCCATCACTGAGTTTAGGCCTTTTGGAATTTACGCTGTTTACTTCAGAGGTGGAATGTCGCTTTGACACACAAAGATTTTTCTTCATACCTCCTACAGAAAGTGCTGTTCCTACTGGATGCTGCAATGAACTTGTGAATGTGTTCAAAGCAGAACATAACTCTGAAGAGCTATGAGGCACAACTTGTGGTGAATTATTTTTATAATTAGGTTTAGACAAAGGCTCAATAATTATAGGACTATCTGTTGATCTTGATTCAGATTCTGAAAGTGGCAAGACAGTTACTTCTGATGTAGGGGTTACCTGACTTATAGGCTGCAACTTCTGAGCAGTATCTTTTCTAAGGTGACCATACTTTTTTCTCCTTGAACATGAACCTGGGGTGACTCTGTTCAAAATGTTTGAAACGACTGGTTTTGATTTTGAAGTCACTCCAACAAAGATCAGCTCAGCATCTTCATTTACATGTTCCACCCCAACAAAGATCAGCTCAGCATCTTCATCATCTACTTGTTTGGTTTCTTCTACACTCTTCCGTGGTTCTGGCTCTTGTTCTTCCTCACATAACATACATGGTTGTTCCATTTTCTATTTTTTTTTTTTTATTCTTGAAGGGTGTGGCCACAAGTCCCAGTGCTTCCTTTATATAAACTGCCACCTAAGTACAAACACACTACACATCAGTAAGTACAGAAAAATATATTCTGTTATTCAGAAAAATGCGTTACCCTACTTAATTCTCTCCAAAACGCTAAGGTAGTTATAAACATCTGTATTTTACAGATAAAGACACTGAGACTCAAAAAGGATAAATGACAGCTTAAAATCTGTGATTACAAGTCTATGGGACTCTAGACTCATAGCGTTGCCCAATGCTTATGATGATCTCTTCCATCAAAAAAGAAAAGAAAAAACTCCAACTACTAATCACCAGGCAAAATCATATGTAAAGGACAAGTATTTTCACAAAGGCACCATTGTGCAGTGTTTAGAAACGGGTTTTGGGGTTAGGGAAGATTAAGCTGGAATTTTAAGTCGGCCACACACCAGCTTCATCTTCTTGGCAAGTTTATAAGTTTTAAATGTGTTTCTGTATCTTCAAGGTAAAAATTCTTATTTCTTAGACTTAGGGTAACAGCTCTTTTTAAAAAGCACCAACTATTTGGGGCCGGCCCGGTGGCACAGGCAGTTAAGTGCACGCACTCCACTGCGGTGGCCTGGGGTTTGCCGGTTCAGATCCTGGGCGTGCACCGACGCACTGCTTGGCAAACCATGCTGTGGTGGCGTCCCACATAAAGTAGAGGAAGATGGGCACAGATGTTAGCCCAGGGCCAGTCTTCCTCAGCAAAAAAGAGGAGGATTGGCAGATGTTAGCACAGGGTTGATCGCCTCACCAAAAAAAAAAAAAAAAAAAGCACCAACTATTCAACAGCAGCTTGTTCTGTAGTAGAACTGGAGGAAAATTTATATTAAATGCACATATCTTAATTGATTCATAATACTAATTTCATAAATATTAATATATTATTGAAAAGAAGTATCAAATCCGAAGAATAGAGTAAGAGTACCTACACATAGTGAACAAATAGCATAATTCAGCGTCAAGTGCTTCGCACATGCCTAGCAAATTGGGAATGAACTCTTGATAATATCATCCTAACTTAAGGCCTTAATTATAATCCATTCACTGATGTCTCCTGAAGTTCTCCTTCCAATCCTGACTTCCCCACTGAATTTAAATCCAACAGTGCTTCCACCCTCAACTGACCTCAGTCTCTTCCCCACATGGAGCGCAAAGTGATTCTGTTAAAACAAATCAGATTATGTCACTGCTCAGCTCAAAACCCTCCAATAGCTTTCTGGTTCACTCGGTAAAAGATCAAGTCCTTCCAAAGCCTACCTGTAAGGCCAAGCTTCCAACCCTACACACCACCCTGCAGTGATCTCATACTCTTCTCCCTCATCTACTTCACTCTAACCATACTAACCTCCTTTCTATTTCTTGAACACACTAAACACTTTACCTTGCTTGGGGCCCTTGTATTTGCTGTCCCTCTAATATGAATGCTCATCAACAAGATACCTGCATGGCTGGCCCCTCACCACCTCTGGGGCTCTGTTCCAAGTCATCTTCTCAGAGAGGTTCTCAAATAGTCCAACCAACTTCTAATTCATATTCCCGATCTCTCTTCCCTTCTCTTTCACCTTCAAGCCCTTATTACCATCTAACATTATAAACTTTATTTACTTATCTTGATTCTTTTCTATTGTCTATCCAGTAAAATGTCAACTCCAAAGGACAAGAATGATCTTTTGCTGACTCCTGTATCTCAGCACAAAGAACAGCACCTGGCACAGCAATAGGAACCCAACAAATACAGAATTTGTTAAATAACCTAATAAATAGTAGCTCTCATTAATAAGAACCTTTATTTGTAGAGCAGATTGCGTTCCATTAATGTCACATTTTCTATGAATTACTCTGAGAACCTTGTCCATATCAGAAATTCTGTAGGCCAAAATAAAGGATTTAAAGCTGCTAACCTTTTACAAACATTTTTGAATATAACCCACGGTAAAAAAAAAAAAAAAGAAATTATATGGAGTCTCACCACACAAACATAAAAAATAACTTCCTTTACTACATGGGATGCATATTCCAATATTTTCTAGTTCATTTTTCTTAAATTGACCATGACCCACAAAATCAATTATGACATATCAATGGGTCACTACCAGTGGTTTGAAAACACTGGTTTTTAGGCTAGCAAAATGTAAGCAGTTTAAACTACAGTTCATAACTCACCAATTTCTGAAAAGATAGTGTCAGAATTCACTGTAGCCCAATTGGACCCTTCAAATCAGCATAAGCCAACCTATAAAAACTAAACTGGCATCAAATACGTGCCATGCACTTCTCATCAATTTAATGAGCATATCAATATATAATTTTGGAACATACAGATATTTAATTCTGAAAATGTGTGTACTGACTTGGAAGTAATTTAAAAAAGAAATATAATATTAAGCATAATAAAAACTACTTATTCTTTTCCTCTTTTATTCTACAACTATATTTTGTTTGCCCAACAGTGGTCCAACACTACTAAGCACTGAGTAGAAAATAGTGAATGCATGAAGCTTACAGTCTCATGTGTCATGAACAGATTTACCACTTCTTAAAACTAAGATCAAGTACATAATTATGAGATATGTAATGCAAGAAAATATATGAGGCAAATTTGAAAACACTGCTCTTCGGAGTCAACGAAAATTGGTTTGGTCTGTTTATACATAACTTCAATCATCTAACTCCAGGACGATGCCACTTAGTCCAGTGTTTCTCACCCTAAGCACTAATGACATGTTTGGATCAGATAATTCTTTGTTGTAGGAGGTTATCAGGTACATTTAAGATGTTTAGCAGCATTGCTGGAATCTACCCACTAGATGCCAGTAGCAATCCCCTAGATGTGGCAATCAAAAATGTTCTATGAGGGGCCAGCCTGGTGGTGTAGTGGTTAAGTTCCTGCACTCTGCTTCGGTGGCCCGGGGTTCACAGGTTTGGATCCCGGGCACAGACCTTCGCACCACTCATCACGCCACGCTGTGGTGGCGACTCATACACAAAACAGAGGAAGATGGGCACAGATGTTAGCTCATGGCCAATCTCCCTCACTGAAAAAAAAGTTCTATGAAAGAACTTCTGCCATAATCCAACCTTCTCAGAATCACTTCCGCATTTATAGTAACCACTTTCTAGATAATTCTACATATATGTGCTCATATTCTCTCTAAAGAAATAATTCTAAATCAAAATTATTAATGTTCTCCCTAAAATCATAAAAATCAGAATAAAATTAAATTAAAAAATTAAAAATAAAATAAAAATCATAATTTGACAATTCATATGACCATCAGAATTACCTGAGGATGGATCTTTAAAGCCTAGAAAAGTGTATGATTTACCTAAAGTTATACGTAGTGTCTGGAGACAGGGTTAGCACTGAAATGCATGATTCCTGAATTCTAGTTCTATGTTCTTCCCACTAGAACTCTGATTTAATGCATGTCTATTTCTTTTCTTTTTTTGGGGGGGGGGAGGAAGATCAGCCCTGAGCTAACATCCATGCTAATCCTCCTCTTTTTGCTGAGGAAGACCGGCTCTGAGCTAACATTTATTGCCAATCCTCCTCCTTTTCTTTCCCCAAAGCCCCAGTAGACAGTTGTATGTCATAGTTGGACATCCTTCTAGTTGCTGTATGTGGGACGCAGCCTCAGAGTGGCCAGAGAAGTGGTGCGTCGGTGCGTGCTCGGGATCCGAACCCAGGCAGCCAGTAGCGGAGCAAGCGCACTTAACCACTAAGCCACAGGGGCAGCCCAATGCATGCCTATTTCTAATGACGGTGCCATGAACTGTTTAGTCTCTAAGGATCAAAGAGCCTCACTAGATTCGCTTTTACTCTATTTCATAAAAGTTGTTCTAACCTCAACAAACCTCTCATCAAATTAGTCACAGAAACTTTTAAGTGATTCTAAATAACTTTTCAGAGCATTAGTCATTCTAACTACCTTTCATTTCCATTCCTGTGACAGCACCTCCCCCAAACTTCTAGTGTAGGTTAACTGGTTACTTCACGTTTGTACATATGTACTACACTCCAAATTGTTGTCTTGTCTCTCTGTCCTTCAAAATATACTGCATATCACCACTAGATGAATCTTAAAACACCACTATAATTATATGACTCCTCTTTTCCCACATGTTAAATGATCCCTCCAATTCTAGAGAATACATTTTAGGTACGCTATGGACTGAACTGTGTCTTCCCAAAATTCATATATTGAAGCTCTATCCCCCAATGTGATGGTATTTGGAAATGGGACCTTTGGGAAGTAATCAAGTTTAGATAAGGTCCTGAGTGTGGAGCTCTCATGATGGGATTAGTGCCAAGAAGAGACATTAGAGATACTGGTTCCTCTCTATACCACCCCCAGCACCACCCAACACATGTGAGGACACAGTGAGAAGGCGGTTATCTGCAAGCCAGGAAGAGAGCCCTCACTGGGGAACCAAATCAGCTGGCACCTTCATCTCCGACTTTCCAGCCTTCAAAACCATGAGAAAGGGGCTGGCCCCGTGGCGTAGCAGTTAAGTGTGTGCGCTCTGCTGCTGGCAGCCTGGGTTCGGATCCTGGGCGCACACCGAAGCACCACTTGTCAGGCCATGCTGTGGCGGCATCCTACATAAAGTGGAGGAAGATGGGCATGGATGTTAGCTCAGGGCAGATCTTCCTCACAAAAAAAAACAAAAACGAAAACAAAACCATGAGACTCCTGTTTTTTTTTTTTTTTTTGTGAGGAAGATCGGCCCTGAGCTAACATCTGCCAATCCTCCCCTTTTTTTGCTGAAGAAGCCTGGCCCTGGGCTAACGTCCATGTCCGTCTTCCCCCACTTTATACGGGACGCCACCACAGCATGGCTTGACAAGCGGGGTGCATCGGTGCACTCCTGGGATCCGAACAGGCGAACCCTGGGCTGCCAAAGCAGAGCGCATGCACCCAACCGCTTGCACCACCGGGCCGGCCCCCAATTCCCGTTGTTTTACAAAAATAAAAATAAACTGGGTTCCAGTAAGATTGCTGGACTTGCACCCAACTGATCTTGTTAAGATTTTTAGCTGTTGATCATACTGATTAACTTTCCATCCAACCCATCATTCAAGATGAAAAGTAAGAGCAGAAAAAGAATCAGATATAAAAGCAAGTATGTTAATGAATGAGTTCACTTGGAACAAGAGTAACATTAGACTGTGGGAACTTTCTTATCATTTCTCCTCTAGCGTCCTTATTTTCTACAATTTACCAGACAGAGAAGAACAAATACCATATGATCTCACCTATATGTGGAATCTAAAAAAAAGCAAAACAAAAAAATGCAACTCATAGATACAGAGAACAAACTGGTGGTTGCCAAAGGCAGGGCATGGGAAATGGGCAAAATGGGTGAAGGGAGTCACAAGGTGTTAACTTCCAGTTATAAAATAAATAAGTCATGGGGACATAATGTACAACATGGTGACTATAGTTAATAATAACGTATTGCATATTTGAAAGTTGCTAAAAGAGTAGATCTTAAAAGTTTTCATTATAAGAAAAAAAGATTTTTTTTTTTTTTTTGGTGAGGAAGATTAGCCCTGAGCTAACATCTGTGCTCATCTTCCTCTATTTTATATGTGGGACACCGACCAGAGCATAGCTTGATAAGCAGTTCGTAGGTCCACACCCAGGATCCAAACCAGCGAACCCTGTGCCACCAAAGCAGAGCACGCAAACTTAACTACTACACCACTGGGCCGGCTCCAGAAAAAAGATTTTTGTAACTATGTATGGTGACGGATGTTAAGTATACTTACCATGGGGATCATTTCACAATATATACAAACATCAAATCATTATGTTGTCCACCTGAAACTAATGTGTTATATGTCAATTATACCTCTTAATTTAACTTAACTAAAAAAAAAGAAATGAAGTACTGATACATGCTACAAACTGGATAAACCCTGAAAACATGCAAAGTGAAAGAAGCAAGACAGAAAAAGTTATATATTGTATGACTTCATCATTTCATAGGAAATATGCAGAGTAAATAAATTCATAGAATCTAAAGACAGATTGGTGGTTGCCAGAGGAAATGAAGAGAAACTGCTTAATGGGTAAAGGGTTTTACTTTGGAAGGATGGAGATGTTTTGGAACTAGAAAGAGGCAGCAGATGTACATCATCACGAATGCTCTAAATACCAGCAAATTGTTCACTTTAAAATGATTGATTTTATGTTATATGAATTTCACATAAATATATTATTTTTAAAAATAAAGAAGGGATATTACTGCCAACCACACAGAAATTAAAAAAAAAAAAAAATTTAACGGAATACTATGAACAATTCTAGTCCAACAAATTAGATAACCTAGACGAAATGCACAAGTTCCTAGAAAGACACAAACTACCAAACTGACTCAAGACAAAAAAAAAAAACAGGGGTGGGCCTGGTGGTGCAGCCGTTAAGTGAGTGCGCTCCACTGCAGCAGCCCAGGGTTCGGATCCTGGGTGCACACCGATGCACTGCTTGTCAAGCCATGCTGTGGCGGCATCCCATATAGAGTGGAGGAAGATGGGCACGGATGTTAGCCCAGGGCCAGTCTTCCTCAGCAAAAAGAGGACTGGCAGATGTTAGCTCAGGGCTGATCTTCCTCACAAAAAAAAAAAAGAAAGAAAGAAAACATGAATAAATCCAAAACAAATAAAGAGATTAAGACAATAATCAAGGGCCGGCCCCATGGCTTGGCGGTTAAGTGCGTGCGCTCCGCTGCTGGTGGCTCGGGTTCGGATCCTAGGCGCGCACCAAGGCACCGCTTCTCCGGCCATGCTGAGGCTGAATCCCACATACAGCAACTAGAAGGATGTGCAGCTATGACATACAATTATCTACTGGGGCTTTGGGGGAAAAAAAATAAATAAAATCAAAAAAAAAAAAAAAAAAGATAGTAATCAAAAAAAATTCACAAAAGAAAAAGCCAAGATCAGATGACTACCCTGGTGAATTGTATCAAAATAATTATAGAATAATTAACACCAATCCTTTATCAGATCTTCCAGAAATTAGAAGAGGAGAGAAAACTTTCCAGCTCATTCTATGAGGCCAGTATTACTTTGATACCAAAATCAGACAAAGACATCACACACACACAAAAAGAAAACTATAATACTCTTTTATGAATATAGAGACAAAAATCCTCAACAAAATACTACCAAACAAAATCCAACAGGTGGCCGGCCCCGTGGCTTAGTGGTTAAGTGCACGTGCTCTGCTACTGGAGGCCCGGGTTCAGATCCCGGGCGTGCACCAATGCACCGCTTCTCCAGTCATGCTGAGGCGGCGTCCCACATACAGCAACTAGAAAGATGTACAACTATGACATACAACATCTACTGGGGCTTTGGGGAGAAAAAGGGGGGGAAAAAAGGAGGAGGATTGGCAATAGATGTTAGCTCAGGGCCAGTCTTCCTCAGCAAAAAGAGGAGAATTGGCATGGATGTTAGCTCAGGGCTGATCTTCCTCAGGAAAAAAAAAACAATCCAACAACATATAAAAAGGATTATACACCATGACCAAGTGGGATTTATGTAAGGTATGCAAAGTTGGTTCATTATATGAAAATTAATCAACTTTATACCATTTTAAGGGAATAAAGGACAAAAAACACATCTGCCTACAGAAAAAGCACTTGACAAAATTTAGCACCCTTTCATGATTAAAAAAAAAAGAAAAAAACACTGAACACTTAGGAACGGAGGGAACTTTCTCAATCAGCTAAAAGGCATCTGAAAAAGACCAGCAGCAGCATCATACTTAATGGTGAAAGACTGAAAGCTTTCCCTCTAAGATCAGGAATAAGACAAGGTGTGCACTTCCACCACTCTGATTCAACATTACACTGGAGGTTCTGTAACCAGGGCAATCAGATAAGAAAAAGAAGTAAAAAAGCATTTGCATTGGAAAGGAAGAAAGAAGCAGAACTATATTGGACAGGGCATGATTTTCTCTATAGAAAATCCCAAAGAATCCACAAACAAGTATTAGAACTAATAAACAAGTTCATAAAGGTTGCAGAAAATAAGCTCAATATAAAAAAATCAATCCTTGGGCCGGCCCCGTGGCTTGGTGGTTAAGTGAGCGCACTCCACTGCTGGCGACCCGGGTTCGGATCCCGGGCTCGCACCGACGCGCTGCTTCTCCGGCCATGCTGAGGCCGCGTCCCACATACAGCAACTAGAAGGATGTGCAGCTATGACACACAACTATCTACTGGGGCTTTGGGGGGAAAAAATAAATAAATAAAATCTTTAAAAAAATAAATAAATAAATAAAAATAAAAAAATCAATCCTATTTCTATACAGTAGCAATAAGCACTCTGAAAATGAAGTTAAGTAAACAATTCCATTCACACTAGCATGAAAAAGAATAAAATACTTAGGAATAAATTTAACGAAAGAATGCAAGATTTTTATACTGAGAATTGAATTCTACTGAGTACATTGTTGAAGCAATTACAGAAGACTGAAATAAATGTAAAGACATCCCATGTATACCCATTAGAAGATTTAATATTGTTAGACGGCAAGACTCCCAAAACGGATCTATAAAAATTCCCATCTGGCTTTTTCACAGAAATTGAAACTCACGTGGAAACGCAACGCACTCAGAATAGTCAACATAGTCTTGAAAAAGAAGAACAAAACTGAAAGATTTACACTTTCTGATTTCAAAACTCACTACAAAGCTCCAGGAGTCAAGAGTGTGGTATTGGCAAAAGGACAGAAACATAGACAACGGAATAAAATTCAGAGTCCAGAAATAAACCTATATATTAACGATCAATTGATTTTCAGCAAGATTACCAAAATAATTCAGTGGGGAACAGGTAAGTCTTTTCAACAAATATTGCTGGAACAACTTGCTATCCACATGCAAAAGAATGAAGTTGGACCCCCACTCACACCATATACAAAAAGTAACTCAAAAAGGACTGTAGAACTCAATGTAAGAGCTAAAACTATAAAACTCTTTAAAAAAAATAGGAGTAAATGGTTTCTTAGAGAAGACACCAAAAGAATAAATGACAAAAGAAAAAATAAACAGGATTCTATCAAATTAAAAACTTTTGTCTTTCAAAGGACACCATCATGAAAGTAAAAATACAATCCACAGAATGGAAGAAAATATTTGTAAATCATGTATGTGATAAGGGACTTGTATTCAAAATATATTAAGACCTCTTATAACAGAAGAATAAAAAGATAACTCAATTAAGAAATGAGCAAAAGACTTGAATGGACATTTCTCCAAAGATGATAGACAAATGACTGACAAGTATATGAAAAGATGCTCAACACAGTAATCATCAGAGAAATGTGAATCAAAACCACAATGATCTATCACCTCACACGCATTAGTATGGCTATTACCAAAAAAAAAACAAAAAATAACCATTGGCAAGGATGTGGAGAAATTGGAATCCTTGTGTGCTGCGGATAGACTGTAAAATGGTGCACTTGCTATGGAAAACAGTATAGAATTCCTCAAAAAATTGAAAATGGAACTACCATATGATCCAGCAATCCCACTTCTGGATATACATCCAAAAGAAATGAAAGCAGGGTCTTGAAGAGATATTTGCACACCCACGTTCACAGCAGCACTATTCACAATAACCAGGAGGTGGAAGCAAACCAAATGGCCATCAACTGATGAATGAATTTTAAAAATGTGATATATGCATACAATGGAATATTATTCAGCCATAAAAACGAAATCTTGTCACCTGCTACAACATGTATGAACTTTGAGGGCATTATGCTAAATGAAGTAAGCCAGTCACAAAAAAACAAATACCGTATGATTCCACTTATATGAAGTATATATAGTAGTCAAAGCAACAGAAAAGAAACAGAAAACAGAATGGTGGATACAGGATCTAGAGGGAGAGGGAAAAGGGGAGTTTGTTGTTTAATGGGATAGGTATAGAGTTTCGATTTTGCAAGACGAAAAGTTCTAGAGATCTGTTTCAAAACAATGTGAATGCACTTAACACTTAAAAATGATAAAATTATATTACGTGTTTTTTACCACAATAAAAAAATTAATTAAAAAAATGGGCAAAGGATTTGAATAGACATTTCTCCAAAGAAGATATACAAATGGCCAATAAGCACAAGAAATACTGCTCAACATGGATTAGTCATGAGGGAAACGTAAATTAAAATCACAATGAGATACTACTTCACATCCACTTGGTTGGCTATAATCAAAAAGAGGAATAATAACAAGTGTTGCAGAGGATATGAAGAAATCTGAATCTTCACATACTGCTGGTACAATTGCTATAAAATGGTGCAGGCAGCTTGGCAGTACCTCAAAAATTAAATACAGAGTTACCATATGATCCAGAAATTTCACTCCTAGGTATATACGCAAAAGAATTAAAAATATAAGCCCATAGAAAAACTTGCACAACAATGTTCACAGGAGCATTATTCATAAGCCACAAAGTGCAAACAATCCAAATGTCCATTAATTGATGAATGGATAAACAAACTGTGGTATATCCATACAATGGAATATTATTCAGCCACAAAAATGAATAAAGTACTGCTGTAAATGTATGACCTGGATGAACCTTGAAAACATGCTAACTGAATAAAGCGAGACACAAACAGCCACATATTGTATGATTCCTCTTATATAAAATGTCTATAATAGGAAAATCCATAGAGACAGACATAAACTAGTGGTTTCCATGGGCTGAGTGAAAAAAAGGAATGGGGAGTGTACTAGGTTGAATAGTGACCCCCCTGGGGCTGGCCCTGTGGCATAGTGGTTAAGTTCACAAACTCCACTTTGGCGGCCTGGGGTTTGCAAGTTAAGATCCCGGGCACAGACCTACACACCACTTATCCAGCCATGCTGTGGCGGCACCCCACATACAAAAAAGAGGAAGACTGGCACAGATGTTAGCTCAGGGCTAATCTTCCTCATAAAAAAAATAAATAAATAGTGACACCCTATAATGTCAGATCCTAATCCCTGAAACATGTATATGTCACCTGATTTGGAAAAAGGGTCTTTGTAGACATCATTAAGGATCTTGAGATGGGGAGATTATCCTGGATTATATAAATGGGCTCTAAATGCCATCACAAGTGTCCTTATAAGAGAGGCAGAGGGAGATTTCACATATACATTAGGAGAAAGCAATGTGAAAAGACTAGAGTGACATGGCCACAAGCCAAAGAATGCCAGCCACAAGCTGGAAGAGGCAAGGAATGGATTCTCCCCCTAAAGTGCCAATACCTTGATTTAGACCCAGTGACACTGATTTTGAACTTACTGCCTCCAGATCTGAGAGAGAATAAATTTTTGTTTGTTTTAAGCCACTAAGCTTGTAGTAATTTGTTATAGTAGCCACAGGAAACTAATACAAGGAGTGACTGCTAATGGATACAGGGTTTTAGGGTTGATAAAATGTTCTGGAATTAGATAGTGGCAAAGGCTGTACAATTCTGTGAATATACTAAAAATCATTCAGTCTTATGTTCTAAAGAGAAAATTTTATGGTATGTGAATTATATCTCAATTAAAGAAAAAAATGCTGGGGGCCGGCCCTGTGGTGTAGCAGTTAAGTGCGCGTGCTCCGCTACCGGCGGCCCAGGTTTGGATCCCGGGTGCGACCGATGCACTGCTTGTCAGGCCATGCTGTGGTGGCATCCCACATAAAGTAGAGGAAGATGGGCATGGATGTTAGCCCAGGGCCAGTCTTCCTCAGCAAAAAGAGGAGGACAAGCATGGATGTTAGCTCAGGGCTGATCTTTCTCCCAAAAAAAAAAAAACAAAAAAGATGCCCAGCAATAGGCTGGTGTGACCCCCACAACCCAACAACTGATACTAAATTTTCAAAGCCCCTAAGCAGACTCCATTCATGTTAACAAGAGTTAGGTGATTAGGATTATGGTAACAATGCAAACTAATCTAGCCAACAAAGAGAATTAAGGTAGTATCAGGTGGTCAATTTATATATTTATAGTGGGAGGCACACATTTCCAGTGATGGAAGGATAACTTGCAGAGTGGACACTTCTCTGATACTAAGGACTAGGAAGACCAAATTAATTATAAGTAGGATTGCTAAATATCCTGATTTGACCAGGGCAATTCCAGTTTAACCTGCCATCCTTATTATTTATTAATAGTGCCACTTTTCACTCTTAAAATTACCCTGATTTGGGTGATTAATTAGTCAATCCAATTATAAGGAATCTGGAGGTTGTAAAGTGGTGAGAGCATATTCCAGGCAGGCTAGATGGGCACCGCCATGAATCTCTGCATAACTTCTATCTCCCTGTTATTGGGAAGCTCCCAGGGTAAAAATCCTGGCAAGACTTCTTCAGAGCATCCATATTTTGTTTTCAAATGTATACAATACTAATGCTTAAGCTAAACTCTCAGAATTGTATTATTCAGTGTTATTCAAATAACTGACTAATTTATATATTTAAGGAAAAGAACGACAAATGGACCCAGGACTATTTGTAGTTTACAAGTATAAGAAGCTTACAAAAGGTCGGGGCCAACCCGGTGGCGCAACGGTTAAGTGCCCGTGCTCCACTTTAATGGCCCGGGGTCCGCAGGTTCGGATCCCGGGTGCGGGCTGACACACTGCTTGTCAAGCCATGCTGTGGCAATGTCCCACATAAAGTACAGGAAGATGGGCACAATGTTAGCCCAGGGCCAATCTTCCTCAGCAAAAAGAGGAGGATTGGCAACGCATGTTAGCTCAGGGCTAATCTTCCTCACAGAAAAAAAAAAGCTCACAAAGGGTAAGGTTAAAATAGCTTGTACCTGCAATTTATTAACTGTCAAGAAGCCAAAAGATGAAAGTCACTATCATATTTTTTGACATATCAAATTGACCCTAAAATAATATTGCCATGTAGAACTCCTGGGTCCCAAAAAAAAAAAAGGGAGGTGGGAGGAATTTTTTTTTAAGAAATTAGGGAGAAATTGTTACTCTATGGAAAGATCATCATAAAAGCTTCTATGTGTGGTCATACATACAAGTTTGGTAATGTTTTGATGTTCACTATTTTGGGTGAACTATAACCATAAGACGTATTGAATCAGTAGAATTAGAACATATCCCTGTCCACAAAAGACTAAGAAACAGAGAAATGACACAGGAATGGAATGGGAAAGAGTTTGCAGTTTTGACAGTCTCCTAACCACAGAGAAAGAGGTAAAGAGGAGCATCAAGGAGTTTGTGAGGAATTTGAGCATCAGACCATTCACTTAGCGAACGTTTGGGGAGCTACCATGTGCCAGGTACTGGTCTAGGTACACGGGATACAGCAGAGATCCAAACAAAGGCCTTTTCTTCAGGGAGCTAACTGATATTCCAGTAGGGGTAATCAGAAAATAAATCTTAAAATATATATATATATATATAAAATGTTACTACATATAACATAAAATAAATTATATTATATATTAAGTATATATACATTTACATAATTTCAAATGGTTATAAATGCTAGAGAGAAAATAAAGCAGGAAATGGGCCAGGTAGTATGGATGCAGAGTGATATTTGTATGGGATAGTTATAGATATCTTGGGAAGAATACTTCAGCAGAGGGAACAGCAAATACAAAGGCTCTGAGACTGGAGCATGCTTAACACATTTCAGGACTGGTCAAGAGGCTAACATAGGCAAGCCAATGGAAAGTGAGAGAAGTTGGAGATGAGATCAGAATGAGCTTGTTGTGGTGGAGGAGAGCCAAGATCACATAGGTTGATGTAGGCCATTCTAAGTTCTCTGGTTTTTACTCTAAAGAGTGTGATGAGAGGTTACTGGGAGGTTTCAAGTAAGGAGTGATATGACCTGACTTTCATTTCAACAGGATCACTCTGGCTACAGTGTGGAGAAATAGACTTCAGAGAGTAATACTGGAAGCAGGAAGACAAGTTAAGAGGCTACTAAAATAACACAGACAAAGGATGATGGTATTACCAGATAGGGTGGAAAAACGGAGGTAACTAAAAAGGGTCAGATTCTAGATCAAAATCTTGAAAGTCCACAAGATTTTGTTGATGCATTGGATTTGGGATGTGAAGGAGAGGAGGAGACACACAAGGGATGATGCTGAGCAGCTAAATATACCAGACCAGAACTCAGATAAAGGTCTGGGCTAAATATACAAATTTTGGAGTGTTCAGCACGTAATGTTATTTAAAATAGAAGGTAGATGAGATTACCTAGGGAAAGAAGTCTGAGATCCAAGCCCTGGGGCATTCCTTTGGTTAGAGGTCAGGGAGATGAGAAGGAACCAGAAAAGGATATGAAGAGGGCAAAGTTACTTACAACCATGGGGGTGTGTTGATGGGGGTGGCGGTTAAGACCAGAACCAAGAAAGAGAAGCATCTGTACTCCAAATCAAAAATCATTTTCAGGGAGGAAGAAATGAACTACTCTGATAAATGCTGCCAATAATTCAAATAAAATAAAAACTAAAAGTTAACCAATGGATTAAGCATTGAGGAATTCATTAGTAACCTTGACAAGAGTGGATTTAAAAGAGAATGGGAGAATTAGAGACAGCAAATACAGACAACTCTGGAGAAATTTTCCTGTAATGACAAGTAAATATCAAATAAACAGAAGGAGGACGTGCAATCAAAAGATGAATTTTTAATGAGAGGTCCCATTGCAATCAGTCTGTTCGCTGATGGGAATGATGCAGAGAAAATAGAAAACTTAATTCAGAACAAAGAGGAGACTTGCTGGGACAATATCCTTAATTAACAAGAACTGCTCAAATGGAGTACACAAGGAGAGATTTTGGCCTTAGCCTAGAGCCAAATAATTCACCCATAGTAATAGGACAAATGCCTGAGATCATATGGAGAAGGGTGGGAAAGGTGGATAAATGGGTGTGGTAGGCAGCCTTCAAGATTGCCCCAAATGAATCCCATCTCCTGGTATTGACACTCTTGTGTAGCCCTCTCCTACACTATCATCACAGGGTTGGCCTGTGGGACTAAGCAAATACAGCAGAAGTGACAGTATGTAACTTCTGAAAGACTCAGTACTTCATCCTGGGTGCAAGCTCTCTGTTCAATCACTCACTCCGGGGGAAGCCAGCTGCCATGACATGAGCAGCCCCATGGAGAGGCCCGGAGTAAGCAACTGAGGCCCCTTGCCAAAAGCTAAGTCAGTGAGCTTGGACTCATGCAACAGAAGTCAAGTCTTCTGAGACTACTGATCCAGCCAAAAGCTTGACTACGACCTCATGAGAGACCCTGAGCCAGAACCACCCAGCTAAGCCACTCCCAGATTCTAGATCATGAGAAACCGTGAGATAATAAACACTTGTTATTTTAAGCTATTAAGTTTTGCCGTAATGTTCTACCCAGCAATAGATAACGAATGAACTATACAATGGATCTCACTGAGCTGTATGCACAAGTTGCTGGGCACAGAACTTACCTATAATCTTGCCTACTGGCATGAAATGAATTCAGATGGACTCCCCTATGCAGTCATATTCAAGGCATGAAATAAAGCCCTTAAGGAAAAGGGTATGGAAATGAACAAACTAACCCATAAAATCATTTTTAACGAATACTCATTAACTTTACACTTTAACACATCACCCAAATCTTAGAGTATGTGTATCACCCCATTTTAGCCTCATAACATGGTAAACGATGTCAGCTTTACATCGCTTAAAATCTATAGTGTTCTTACTTTCTTTCTTTTTCCTTTCAAGGGATCTGGTCAAAGAATGTCACCACCACTCTCTCCTTTTTTTTTTTTTTTGTGAGGAAGATTGGCCCCGAGCTAACATCTGCCAATCTTCCTCTTTTTTTTTTTTGCTGAGGAAGAATGGCCCTGGGCTAACATCCATGCCCATCTTCCTCCACTTTATATGGGACGCCGTGGCTCGACAAGCAGTGCGTCGGTGCACGCCCGGGATCCGAACTGAGAACCCGGGCCGCCAAAGCGGAGCTCGCGCACTTAACCGCTTGCGCCACCAGGCAGGCCCCACCCTCTCCTCTTTTAAGGAAGCAATTTAGAGAATTCCAGAACTATCTAAATCAATGACTGGCCTGAATTTATCATACACATTCAAATTCAGATCATAGACACTCAGGAAACACCGCCTAAATAGTAATGTGTTAGCACAGGAGATAATAAGAGCAAAACTCAAAAAAAAAAAAAAATAGAACGTTGGTCTTTATTACAAAGACCCCTCTCATCTTACCTCAGGTGTGCACTGAAACTTCTAGGAACTTGAGATTTTCGGGGCAGCAGAAGGTCCCACCCTTGAGTCAACCAGAGAGAAGGATTAGGGTTACTTACATGTTCTGCACTATTTTATATCCCACTGCCTACCTGATACTGCCGTTTGGCTGTTTCTCAAGCGTCTCACACTGAACCAGAAAAGAGAACTAAATTCCTTTCCCCCAAACCTGTTCCTCCAATCTACCCTCCTCAGTAAAGACAACTCGTCATCTGCGAAACGCCCACATCAAAAGCCGCGAAATCACCCTTGGTGCTGGCTCTCAGCGGGACTTCATGAGGGTCTAAGGTGCTGAATTCAGAGTCCAGGCGGAGACACAGTAAGCAAGAAAAACAAACAAGGCGCTGCGTAGGGAGACCAATAAGTGAATTTTAAAAGGCATTCAACGCCTTAAAGGGTCTGGGCCTACAGATGTCCAGCATGGGGCCGGGGCTGGCGTTACACAACTGGCTTAACAGTGTGTAAAGTATTAATCTGCACAAGAGACCCCCGCGGGGAGGAGGGGGGAGCCGGGGCTAGGGAGAGCCGAGGCGGGGCGGGGGGGCACGGGGAGCCATGATAGGCCCTTCGCCAGGAGGCTGGGCTCTGCCCAGACCTGGGGGAGGGGGGCGCCCCGCGGGGCGGGGGAAGCGGAGGCTGACTGAAAGCGGCGCCAGTTAAGATCAGAGAAGGAAGCCTGTGTGGAAGGGGTCTTAGGACCCGCAGGGGCCGCCTAACCGACCCTCCCTTCAGAGGGCCGCGGCCAAGGGGCAAGCCGCTCGGACAGCGTGGTGTCCGGACCTGCGGGGCTACGGCCATGGAATGCCTCCCATCTCCCCTCAGAGAACGCTGGGGCCGCGCCCCGCTCACATGCTTACCGTCCCTGTCCGCGGCAGTCCTGGAGCTGCGGGCGGCGCACCGGGACCGGTCGCTCCCCGGGCAGAGCCCGAGGCGACGACGCCTCCCCAGGCCCCAGGCGCCGCCGACGCCGCCAACGCCTCCGCACGCGCGCCCGCTGCGACCTGTGATTGGTTGCCAGGTGCGGGAGCGAGGTCGGCGCGGACCCGGGCGCTGCGATCTGATTGGCTGCGAGGCTAGGTCGAGCGCATGCGCGTGCACTGGCGCCCCCTGGCGGCGACTGCTGGGCGTGGAGTCAGGCTGAGAGGGGCAAGAGTAGCAGGGATGACCCTGAGTCTGTGGAAGGGTCTTGGGCGGTCAAGGTTCTGCAGCCAGCCAAGGTTCAGGGCTCAGGGCGGGTCCAAGTCCATCAGTGCCCGCTGGAGTGCGGTTCTCATAATCCTCAGGTGTGGGCCCTTTTCCATAAAAGCGCTAGCTGCCTGCTCCATGCTTAAGGAAACTGACCACCCAGTGGGGCCGGGACCCCCATCCTCTTGACGTTTCATCTGGGCCAATCCGGTCCAGCCTGCCGCCTGGTTTTGTACAGCTTGCAGCAAGCTAAGAATGAACTTTTTGTGTGTGTGTGTGAGGAAGATCAGCCCTGAGCTAACATCTGATGCCAACCCTCCTCTTTTCTTTTTTCTTTTCTGAGGAAGACTGGTCCTGAGCTAACATCCGTGCCCATCTTCCTCCACTTTATATGGCACGCCGCCCCAGCATGGCTCCACAAGCAGCACGTAGGTGCGCGCCCGAGATCCAAACCGGGGAACGCCGGGGCGCTGCAGTGGAGTGTGCGCACTTAACCGCTTGCGCCACCAGGCCGGCCCCTGAACTTACTTTTTTTAATAGCTGGAAAACCACAGAGAGAATATTATTTTATGGCATCTGAAAATTTTATAAAATTCAAATTTCAGTGTCCATAAGTAAAATTTTATTGGATTATGGACATGCCCATTCCTTTAGGTATTGACTATGGCTGCTTTCTTATTATAGCAAAGTTGATTAACTGTCAGAAATCATACTCGCAAAGCCTAAAGTATTTACTATCTGGCCCTTTGCAGAATTTTTTAATTGCCCAGTTCTGCCAGAAGTCTATCTGTCTAAGTAATCTTTTGAAAAGAACAGCTTTTGGTTTGTTAATCTATAATGCTATTTTCTTCTCTATTTCTTTTATTTCTTCCACTCTTTATTATTTCCTTCCTTTTTTTTTTTTTTTTTGAGGAAGATCAGCCCTGAGCTAACATCCATGCCAATCTTCCTCTTTTTGCTGAGGAAGACTGGCCCTGGGCTAACATCTGTGCCCATCTTCCTCCACTTTATATGGGACACTGCCACAGCATGGCTTGACAAGCGGTGCGTCGGTGCACACCTGGGATCCAAACCCAGGCCCCCAGCAATGGAGCCCACACACTTGACAGCTACACCACCCGCCGGCCCCTGGTCCTTCTTATCTCTATAGCTTCTGTTGCTTCTCTTTATAATTTTTTGAGATAAATGCTTGGCTCATTTGTTTGTAAACTCTCTTTATTTCTCTTGTATGTAGTGCTATAAATTTACTTTAAGTACCAATTTAACTGTGTCCCACAATTTTTGCTTCATTATATGTTCATTATCATTCGATTCCAAGTATGTCCTAATTTCTCTGGTGATTTTCTTTTAACACAAGGGTTATGTAATATGCTATTTATTTTACAAATTTATGGGATTTTTTAAGCTCTCCCTTTATCAATTTCTCACCTTGTTGCATTATGATCATATCACACAGTCTAAATATTATTGAAGCTTTGCATTTGAAGATATCTGTTCAGTAAAATTTACTATAGTCAAAATGAAGAGAATGTAGATGTAGAGAAAATATTTGCAATGTCTAAGGTGTATATGTGTGAAAAGACCTCCTTTAGAATTCCAAATTACTCCAATATCCTTCAGTAAGTACTATTAACTATGCTCCAGACTTTATGCAAATGTCACTAGTTTTTCCACTAATGTCCTTTTTCTGTTCTAAATTCCCATACAGGATACCACATTGCATTTAGTCATAGTGTGACCTTAGCCGACTCAGATCTATGACAGTTTCTTAAACTTTCCTTGTCTGTCATGACCTTGACAATTTTAAGGAGTCCTTAAGGGTCTAATATTTTGTAGAATGTCTCTCAGTTTGGGTTTGATGTTTTTCTCATGGTTACACTGGGGATATAGGTTTTTAGAATTATACCACAGAGATAATGTTTCCTTATCACTTCCCATCAGGGATATATTCTCTCGATATGACTTACCACTAGTTTCTCCACTGTAAAGTTACTTTTTCCCCCTTTCTACCTTCTCTTCTTTGGAAACAAAAACACTAAATCCAGCCTAAACTCAGGAAGGGACATGTGGTTTCATGGAAGGGGGAGTGTCTATGAGATACACAAATTATTGAGAGTACACAAATTAGTTGTAATTCATTTGTAAGGAAGATTTGTTTCTTGTACCTTTAAATTTAATTTTAAATTAATCAAAATTAAATAAAATTAAAAATTCATTACCTCAGTCACACTAGCTACATTTCAACAGCTCAGTAGTCACATGTGGCATATTGGACAGAGCAGATACAGAACATTTCCATCACTGCAGAGACTTCTACGGAAAGCAATGACTTAGATCATTATTTTTCCAACCTTCTTTCTCCTCCTCCTCCCCCTTCTTCTAATTCTATAGAGGTCCAATTGATATATAACATTATATTAGTTTCAGGTGTACACCATAATGATTTGATATTTGTATATATTGTGAAATGATCACCACAATAAGTCTAGTTAATATCTGTCACCATAGTTATAAAAATTGTTTTTCTTGTGATGATGACTTTTAAGATTTACTCTCTTAGCAACTTTCAAATATGCAATTGAGTATTATTAACCATAGTCACCATCCTGTACATTACATTCCCATGACTTTAATTTTGTAACTGGAAGTTTGTACCTTTTGACCTCCTTCACCCATTTCACAGACCCCAACCTTTCTTCTTTTCAAATATATGCAATTAAAATATGAATTTCTTCTAATAATTGCTTTAGCTTTGTTCCATAAAATGTATTGTTTTCAGTATCATTCATTTCCAAATATTTTTGTTTTCCACATTGATTTCTCATAGCAGCTACAAGTTATTTAGAACAAGACTCAGGACTAGGGTGAGCCTAGACAACATTAGAGAGGCCTATGAAAATGCAGGGATGGCATGTTTGCACTTTAGGCTCCTGCCTCCCTCACCCTAGTCCCAGCCCTGTTTAGAATTATATTGCTTAATTTCCAAACTTTTGGGATTTTTTTCTCTATTATCTTTGTTATTGATTTGTAGATCAATCCTCCTGCAGTCAGTGGGTAGCTACAAAAAGCCCCAAAGCAAACACCAAAATTGATGATGAACTATTGTACATGAGTTTGAGAACAAGACGAAGATGTCCACTATAACAACTTTGATTCAACAAAGCACCTGGAATAGCCGAGACAATTTTGAACACCAAAGCTAGAGAACTGAAACTCCCAAATAGCTGTATTAGTCAGGGTTCTCCAGAGAAACAGAACTAATAGGATATACACAGAGATAAGAGATTTATTATGGGAATTGGCACATGCAATTATGGAGGCTGAGAAGTCCCACAATATACTGTCTGCAAGAAGTTCTAGAGAACCAGGAAAGCAAGTGGGGTAATTCAGTCAGAATCTGAAGGCATGAGAAACAGGAGCTCTGATGTCCAAGGGCAGAAGTAATGGATGTCCCATCTCATGGAAAGAAGGAAAATTCACCCTTCGCTTTTGTTCTATTAGGGCTTTCAGGGGATTGGAGGATTGGATTGGATGATTCCCACCCACACTGATGATTGCTTATCTTATTTACTCAGTCTGATTCAAATGCTAATCTCTTCCAGAAACACCCTCAGGCACACCTAGAAATAATGTTTTACTAGCTATCTTGGGCATCCCTTAGCCCACTCAAGTTGCCACATAAAATTAACCATCACACAAACTTAGGCAGAGCTACAATATTTATGATATGATAATTGTAGCATTAGCACAAGAGTAGAGAACTGGACAAAAGGAATTGAATGGAATCAAGAAATATATATACAGTCATCTGTATAAGTTTCCACTGTAATACAGTGGTAGAAGAGTGGTCTTTTTAGTAAATGGTGCTGGTTAATTTGCATATGCATATGAAAAAATTAACTTTGATAGCTTGATTTATCACACCATAAACAAAAAAATTAATTTGAGATGGGTCATAGACCTAAATGTGAATAGCTAAACAGTAAAGCTTCTAGAAGAAAACATAGGAGGAATATCTTTATGTCCTTAGTAGACAATAATTTGTTTCTTTTGCTGGGAAAGATTCACTCTGAGCTAGCATCTGTTGCCAATCTTCCTTTTTTTTTCTACCCAAAGCCCCACTACATAGTTGTATATTCTAGTTGTAAATCCTTCTAGTTCTTCTATGTGAGCTGCTGCCACAGCTTGGCTACTGATAGACGAGTGGTGTGGTTCCACACCCGGGAACCAAACCTGGGACTGCTGAAGTTGAGTGTGGCGAACTTTAACCACTAGGCCATGAGGGCTGGCTTAACAATAGTTTCTTAAGTAGGACACACGACGAAGCACCAACCTTAATGTACGTATACGCCCATGAAATAACCATCAAGGTCAAGATACGGGACATTTTCAGTGCCTAGCAGTTCCCTCATGCCCTTCCCAGTTGACAGACAGTGTAATTTAAAAAAAAAGAAAGAAAGAGGGAGGCAAGAGTTGAAGAGGCATTTAATAGAGGATGATAATATTCAAGTGACCAGTAAGCATATGAAAAAAACGTTCTCAACATTATTACTCATCAGGAAAATGCAAATGAAAACTAGTGTGATACCACTACAACTTCAAAAGAATAGCACTAATAAAAAGGACTGACAGTACCAAGTGTTGGATCTGTAGCAATGAAATTCTCAGTATTGTTGGTGGAAATGTAAATTGTTTCTGTCACTTGGAACACGTGTTAGTAGTATCTAAACTGAAAAGCTAAATCTATGCAGTTCCAGAACTTCTCATATATATATATATCCTAGAGAAATGACTGCATATGTCTATGAAAAGACACACATAGGCTCATAGCAACTTTATTCAAAATAGCAAAAGAGGGGCCGGCCCGGTGGCGCAAGTGGTTAAGTGCACGCGCTCCGCTGCGGTGGCCTGGGGTTCACTGGTTCAGATCCCGGGCACACACCAATGCACCGCTTGTCAAGCCATGCTGTGGCGGTGTCCCATATAAAGTAGAGGAAGATGGGCATGGATGTTAGCCCAGGGCCAGTCTTCCTCAGCAAAAAAAAAAAAAAAAAAAAAGAGGAGGATTGGCAGATGTTAGCTCAGGGCCAATCTTCCTCACCAAAAAAAATAAATAAATAAAATAAAAAATAAAAATAAAAAAATTTAAAAAAGTAGCAAAAGAAAGAGCCTCAAAATCTATCAATGGTAAAATGGGTGTATAAAACTGCTATATTCATTCAATGGGATTCTACCCAGCAAATGGAAAAGAATGTGCCATGGCTACACACAAGAATGAATCTCATTTATTTAAAGGAAAACAAAGACAAAAAAAACACTATTGTGTTGTTCCGTTTATTTAAAAACTAATCTATGTTGGTAGAGGTCAGAATAGTGGTTACTGTAGGGGGAGGGGTTGACTAGGAAAGAGCATGAAGACTTCTGAGCTATTTCTTGACAGTAGGAAGCTGGAGAACTCTCACTATAAAATCTGACAATTGCTAACATTGCTTGTTATCATCTACAGCCAAGATGGCCCAGCCTCAATTCTGCCTTTCAGAATTCCTAGAGGTGGGTAGAACATAACTTTTCACCAGAACCCTAGCTGCAGTGACATCTGGAATACTTAAGAGTTGACAGCCATCCTCTTTTTAGTTTTTACACGTGACAGTTGAGGGTCAGTGTTGATCACAATAACGAATGCTGCACTTCTTGATCCTGGTTGAACTAAATTTTGAATCATAGCCACTGTTTCAGGAGGCAACCCTTCCAATTGCTCTGGATTTTAAAACGGTTGATGATTCTTGGTTTGGTGCTCCATTTTCTCCTTTGAAGTCAAAAACTGTAGCCGGCACTTGGAACACTGAAAGATTCTCTTGTTCCAGTGCCTCCAACAATGATTCCCATAGGGTATCGCAGCTTTGAAAATTTTGAGGCAAAACAGACAAAGCAAATTCTTAGTGTTTTCGTGGCATGTTCTGAAGTGTGTTTCCACATCAGCAAAGGCCGACGATCTGTAATTGCAAACCTGGCACACATAGGGCATTTCTCCAGGTTTATGATTGTCTTTCATGTGCTGTAAGAGAACCTGATCTGTTTCAAACGACAATTCACAAATTTTGCAGACAGCAGAGGGCTCCTGGGTAGTGTGTACACTTTCAATGTGACATTGCATCTGGAATGGGGTGGGAAACTGCCGATGGCAGTGCTGGCAGGTGGTGTGAATTTCCCAGCTGTCACCCCTCTGCTTCTCAAGTTCCAAATGGTTCCTCAAGTGATTCATAAACTTAACATTTTTTAGAACTTTCAAGCAGCTGAGGCATTTAAAGGTTGTGTGCGTCTTCTGTTCTGGCTGCCCGTCTCCTTCATGCTGTCCGTAGTAAAAGTCATGAAGTAACATGATCAGATTTCCTTTCTTGGGATCAACAGTCTCATTTTGACTTGCTAGACTCAAAAAGTCTGTTTTTTCCAGCCTTTCCACACTATTTGCTGTGTCTGGATCCATAAGATGGAAATGTGCCTTGTCATTTGCATAAGCCCAAGAAAATGATGCTCTGTTCTGAACACGGCTTAGTGAAGATGGGACACCTTCTGAGGGTAAACTCCTGCTCATTGTAGGAGAGATATCTGAAGGGGCCACAGTTGAGTAATATCCCCCTGGGATTCCATCACTGAGTTTAGGTCTCTTAGGATTTCCGTTGTTTATATCACAAGTGGAAAGTCGCTTTGAATCACGAGGACTTTCATCCTTGCCTCCTACGGAATGTACGGCTCCAACTAGACTCTGAGACCATGGGGAGAACAAATCGGAGGAATTGTGAGGCATGACTTGCGGTGAGCTCATTTTATAATCAGCTTTAGGTGAAGGCTCAGAAATAATAGGACTATCTATTGCTCTCCATTCAGATTGAAAAACTGGCGAGATGACCACTGCTTTTGAGGAATGGGTCATGTGATTTGCAGGCTGCCATGCACAAGCAGGATCTTGATTCACGTGGCCTTTCTTTCTTTTTGAATAGGATTCTGGGGTCACTCTGTTCAAAATGTTTGAAATGACTGGTTTTGAATTTGAAATCACTCTGACAAAGAGAATTTCAGCGTCTTCTTTTACATGTTCCACTCCAACAAAGATCAGCTCACCATCTTCATTGTACCTGTCCCTGAGTTTGGATTCTCCTGTGTTCTTCTGTGGTGGGTTTGGCGCTTGTTCCTCCTCACACGACAAGAGGAGATCTATCATTTTACAGCTGCTTTTTGCTTAAAGCGGTCCCTTCAACTTCTAGTGCTTTCTTTGTGTAAATGGCCACCTAAGTGCAACCATGTGACATTAGTCAGTATTTATTTCAAAAGACAAAATCATTGCCTTATTTAATCCTCCCCTGAAACACTGAGATAATTATTAAAATCCTTATTTTACATGTGAGGAAACAGGCTCAAACCACTTAAGTGACACGTTAGTTCCAAATTTACTTCTCCAGTCCCCCAGGTCTGCCGCAATTGCAAACTGCTCAACGTGCCCTCTTGCAGGGCCATCAGTAGGGTGAAGCAAGGGAAGCATTAGGACACAAGATTTAAGGGCAAGATTTAAGGAGGCATAGATTCCACATCTCAGAGTACCTGCCTCCTTCATTTTTGCACCCTGGGTGTCTCACTGGCCTCCTCCTACTCCCAGATGTACCCTCAGGGATAGCTAAGATTTCTAACCAGTCTTACCAAAACTCAGCTCTAGACAGTCCCCTAAAAAAATTGCTCCTCCTGCAGTGTTCCTTTTCTCAGTAAACTCTTCTAGTCACTCAGGTCACAAACTTTGGAGACGTCCTTTGCCAGTCTTTCCCCCACACCCTACAGCCAATCAATTAGCAAACCCCGTCTGCTCCATCTTCCAAAGGTACCCGGAATCTGACCACTCTCTACTACTTCCACTGCCCCCTCCCTGTTCAAAGGCACCATGTTCTCTCCCTGGATCATTGCAGAAGTTTCCAACCTTATACCACCTTTGTTATTTCTCCCTATGGCAGCCCCAAATGCACCTGTTAAAATATGTAGAAGAGCTGGCACGCACTCTCCAATGGCTTCTCATATCACTCAGAAGAAATGCCAGGGAACATAAAATGTCCAAAAGAGCCCTAGACCACCCATCCACGCCCACTGTTCCTCATCTTTTCTGCCCCTCCCTTTCTCCACTGCAGCCACCGAGCTTCATGTGTCTGGAAGGCACCAGACCCTGTACTTTCTCAGGACTTTTGTTGCTCCCTCTGCCTTGGAGGCTCTTTCCTCAGATATCCCCAACCCAGCTTTTGGCCTTCTTCAGGTCCACAGCTTCTCAGCAAGGCTTCCCTGACCAAGCTATCAAAAATCAGAACCTCCCCCAATGCACATGCTCTCTTCACTCCCAAAGTTACTTTTCAGCTTAGCATTTTTCACTTGCCTAACACCCAATATATAAAATATATTTTGCTTCTTCTCTATCTCCACCCACTAAACTGTAAGCTACTTGAGGGCAGGGACTCGTGTTTCATTTACTGCTGTGTCCTTAGCTTCTACAGCAATGCCTGGCATACTGTCAATGTCAAATCTTTGCTACATAAATAAATAATAGCTGTTATTAATATGATCATTTTTGTGTACAACAGCCCAGAATCCACTAATTCCAGGCTTTCCAAGCATTTAGTGAAATTCAAATCTAAATGATTTAACAATATCATGCAAGGGTGAAATTCAGCCAGTATGTAGGGATATGTGTGTGTGTATGTGATTGAATGAAAAGTTTTATAAACTAATATCCTCCCTTACAATGGATATGATGATACCTTTGTCAATGCAAATAACTAATGACCAATCTATAGATAAGAAAGATAGAGTGATATTTATTGAGCTAATGTGAGCACTAGCCCAGAAACACTCTCTTCCCCAGGAAAGAAAGCACTCCAGGGAAGCCTGGTTTACAGCATGGTTATATACCATTTCAGACCAGAGAACATACATCAAGCATGATAGGAATACAATTTTTTTCCCAAAGTCATAAGGAGATGTTTTGCTGCAGTTTTAGCACATACACAGCACGTCAATTTGGCCTTAGATTTCTGGGAAGAAAAGCTTATCTTCAAAGAAGTACTGGTATCAGTGTCAGAGAGAGGGAGACATTACATGCCTATCTTTAAAGAGTGCATTCTTAGCTTTGGGAGAAAATGTTTGAAGCAGATGTACCATGCTTTAGAGAGCATTGTACATTATTTGGTTGGGCCATAAGTCAGGTTCCTCCGGGAAAAAACAAGTTTTAGGTTGAATCAGATTTAAACCAGAATGGCTTCCCGATATAATTCAATATGTGAAAACTTTTTATTATTCTTATTATTTTCATCACCTTCTATGCCATAAATACATTTCATTGATGCTAAGGGACATGCTAATATTTACATTTTACCATTTCTGAAATCAGATTGTACCTCATCAGTAGCATTTCATAGTTTGTTTGGCAGCATATGTTCTTTTTATTTTATACTGATATCAGAAATAATGTATCTTACAGGTGATGGCATCTTAGATTCATCGAAAAATTCTATTTCTTTTCATAAGCTGAATACAGCCCACTGAATTTATTTCACAATTCACTAAGGGGACGCTAGCTGCATTTTGGCAAATGGTTTAAGACAGGGACTGGCAAATTGGCACATCCCCTGTTTTTGCATGGCCGGCAAGCTAAGAGTGGTTTTCACATTTTTTTGGGTTTTTTTAATTTTCTAAAACATTTATTTTTTTAATTGGGGGAGGGACCCAAAAGAATATTTTGTGACACGTTAAAATTATATGAAATATAAAATTATATTCACAATATAAAATTATATTCAAGTTTCAGCGTCCACAAATAAAGTTTTATTGGAACACAGCCGTGATCACTCATTTACAGCTGTTGTCCATGGCTGCTTTTGCATTCCTAGGGCAGAGTCAAACTGTTGCAACAGAGACCACAAGGCGAGGCCCTGTACATAATGCTTTAAATATTTACTCTGTAGCCCTTTACAGAAAAAGTTTGTGGACCTATGGTTTAAGAGAACAAAATGGAGAATACCAAATTTCTTAGCTCACCAGTTCCTGAAGTTGTGTGTCCAGATGATTCACTGAGGCTCAATAGTTCCCATTCTGGGCCACGAAGCCGGGTGAAGCTGGGGAGTCCTTGACTAGTTCCTTGTCTTCATGTCAGGGTGAAATTTCTCTAAAGTCCAGGAGGGCTTCTTCCTGTGCCCATGGAACTCTTACCTTGCCCTCTAAAGGGCTTTCTGAGTGAGGCCAGATCAGAAGATCCCACCCCCTTTTAAACTAAAGCCCATTATAATCCAATCTATAGCCCCCAAACCGGGCTCCAATCACATTCCGGAACCAGTTTATCCTGATTGGATTTTTGGCTGCTGTCCAGAGTGATGGCTGAAAGCTTTTATCCAAATTGCCAAAGGAAAAACTGTGGGCAGGGCCTCAGGGCCAGGCCCTGAGGTGCCTTCCTGGGTGGGTCCAGTGGCGAGAGGCCCCCCTCCTCTCTCTGTTGTCCAGAGCCCCACCAGCTTATCACCAGTTTACCTAAATCTTGAGCTGTTGAGGGTCAGCAGGGACAGGGGACGGCGGTCCACACAGCTATTCCAACAGAGCTCGGGCTGAGGTAAGGAACCTAAAAGGGCAGATGTCTTCTTCCAGATGCCAGGAGGTTCTCCCCTGATCACTCCAGCTGCAGAGAACAAAAACCTGCTCTCTTCCTGTCCCCAGGGGCAGCCAGGGGGCAGATCTGACTCCCAAGTTGACCAGGTGGTCTGCACTGAAAGACTCAACTCCCATGGGATTCCTGGATGCCCAAGGCGGGTCCTCACTGGGAGTCTTCACACTTAACCTCAAAAGCTTTTTCTAGATAGGGGCCCACTCCTTTTTTAATCTATTTTTCAGGGGTCAAAGGTCATGCTCTGGCTTGCTCTGGTCACCCTTCACTCTCTCCCCTCCACTGTCCCTCCTCCTCCTTCACTGTCCCTTCCCTCAGCAACTTCTAGATTGAATCTCAGGCTTTCCCTCCCACTGAATTTACAGCCCTTTGCATACAGATTCTTGAGGGAGGGGACTGCTTCAAGCATCCCTGACAGGCAAGAAATATTTGTACTTCCACTCCATCCAATGCAAGCAAGTCACAGAATTAAAACAAAAATTCAGTTTGTTAATTAAACTGTTCCAAAATGCCTTAAACTTACACAATGTTATATGTCAGTTATATCTGACAAGAGATTTTCACATATTGAGGTATATGGGGTAACTGATTTGGCTTGAACTAAAAAGCCTGACTTACGGCCTATCAAGCAGGCATTGTACACCTGCTTAACCATTAAAGTAAAGAATGCCCTCTCATAAGATAAGAATGCGTACTTCCCCTCCTACGCCCTGTTGGTAACACCCAGATTAGTCCCTTTCCTGACATCAGGGTCATGTTGACCTGCTAATTTGCAACTAAATACCTCTTTGAAACTTTGATGAAAATGTATCCTGGGTGTGTTTAATGTATGTTCTTTGTTCTAAAAAGATAGAAGACTACTGAAAACCATGCTTCTCTGGAACGCTTTCTAAGGCATTCGCAGGTTATAATCCTCATGCTGGCTCATATCTCAATAAAAGTGGAAAAATTAAAAAATAAATAAATGCGTTTCTGTGTAAATATGACAAGTGACACTCAAGGTGGTATAAAAGTATATAACAGAGGGTCGTTAACCGTTTCTGGGGGCTACAGAAGGGCTGCCTTTGGACCTTTTAAGTAGCCAAGGGCATTTCCTGTTGGACAGCGGGGTTAAATGAAGTGACAAGGTTTGAACAGTAGAAAGTCCTTATGGTGACCACAGGCCTAAGCCATCTGGCCCGGCCGCTCCTGGACCCCCAGGGGCTCCTATTACTTTGCCCTTTGCCACTCTGTTGCAGCCACACTGCACTTCTTACCCCAGAACCTTTGTAGTAGGGAATAAATATTCCTTATGTCTTGAATATTCTTCATCCAAACATCCTCTTGGCTCTTTTCCCACATCCTCCAAGTCTTTGTGGCAAAGCTGCTTCTCCATGGAGCCCACTCTGACCACCCTATTTAAAATGGCCACTTTCCCTCACCTAGAATGCCCTGTCCCCCCTGCCCTGCTATACATGTGTCCTGTCTTTTTCCATGCTTTCCACCTCTTCTAACGGCATATGTAATTACTAATTTGTTGTGCTTATTACTTGCCTCCCTTGATGGAACGTAACCCCCATAAATTAAGCAACCTTTTGTCTGTTTTATTCTCTAATATGTACCTGGAATGTAGCAGGCATTGAGGAATATTTGCTGATTAAATGTATGTAGTGGGTTTAGAAATAGATTCAGGGGCCAGCCCCGTGGCTTAGGGGTTGAGTCCGTGTGCTCCGCTACTGGCGGCCCGGGTTCGGATCCTGGGCGTGCACTGACGCATCACTTGTCCGGCCATGCTGAGGCCGCGTCCCACATACGGCAACTAGCAGGATGTGCAGCTATGACACACAACTATCTACTGGGGCTTTAGGGAAAAAAAGGAGGAAGATTGGTAATAGATGTTAGCTCAGGGCCGGTCTTCCTCAGCAAAAAGAGGAGGATTGGCATGGATGTTAGCTCAGGGCCGATCTTCCTCACAAAAAAAAAAAAAGAAAAGAAAAAGAAATAGATTGAGCCATTAAAGGGATTAGATGCTATTTCATTTTATATGATTTCCCGCTGGTGGCCATGCCAGTAGTTGCCGATGTGTTTTCCAAGCACAGCATTGAAAATTTGAATTTTTATGTTGTCTCCTAATTTTAAAACACTAGAAAGTAATTTGTAAAGTTGTAAAACGTGGTGAAGACAAATAAAGCACGTCAGTGTGCTAATGTGGTCTGTGAATTGCCAGTTAGCCGCTTCTGGTTGAAAGACATGTAAATGTTATAATTCACCAGTTTCTGACGTGGTCAGTAGTACCAGGGAAGGTGGGATGATGTGGAATGATGGGGTCCTGGACTCTCCATAGAAGCTCCTCTAGTGATTGTAGTAGCTCATTCTCATAGAGTCAGCCCAACTCCCATCTCCCACCCCAAATATTTTAGTGTATCACTTTTGTAAGCCATCTCATCTATGAGGTTTTCATTCTGTTACACCTTAGGATTGCCCGGGGAACTTGTAGAAACACCAGAGCCCAATCCCACTGCCGGCCAATTAGATTACAACTTAAGGGAATCCCTTTCCAAATCCTCCATGGCCATGTGCCTTCCACCTGAGAAAACACCAGCGGTTGTGGGAGTTCTTCTTTCCACCTCCACTTGACAGGAGAAAGGCTTTCCTTTCACTTTTTCAGATTCTTTTTAGGGTGCATAGCCCAGGGTATAAAATTCTCTGGGGGGATTGGCCCGGTGGTGCACGGTTTACGTGCACACGCTCTGCTTGGGCAGCCTGGGACTCGCAGGTTCGGATCCCGGGCACGTTATCGATGCACCACTTGTCAAGCCATGCTGTGGCGGCATCCCATATAAAGTAGAGGAAGATGGGTACAGATATTAGCCCAGTGCCAATCTTCCTTGGCAAAAAGAGGAGGATTGGTGTTGGACATTAGCTCAGGGCTGATCTACCTCACACACACACGAAAAATAGTCTTTAAGGGGCCGAGGCGGTGGCGCAGTGGTTAAGTGCGTGTGCTCTGCTTCGGCGGCCCAGGGTTCGCAGGTTCAGATCCTGGGCGCGTACTGACACACGACTTCTCAAGCCATGCTGTGGTGGCGTCCCATATAAAGCAGAGGAAGATGGGCACAGCTGTTAGCCCAGGGCCAATCTTCCTCAGCAAAAAGAGGAGGATTGGCATTGGATGCTAGCTCAGGGCTGATCTTCCTCACAAAAAAAAAATATCTGGGTGCACCAAACAATGGGGCAATTTGAATAGAGATGGGAACAGGAATGCCACCTCTAATGACTGGACAATAATTCTTTTGATTTTTGGCATATAATTCAGAGGACATTCAAATGAGTAATTGAAGCTCCCATAAGAAAACTCCTGTTCTCATCAACTTATTTATTATATATTTCTCACCATTTCCATCCAGAAAAACTAAATGTAGAAATAGAATAGAGGCTGAAGGCTGTCTCATTCTAAAGTGGTGATTCTCAACTAGGGGGAATTTTGCCCCCAAAGGGACTTTTGACAGTGTCTGGAGACATTTTTCTATTGTCATGATTTTTTAAAAATTATTTTTATTTATTTATTTACTTATTCATCTATTTATTTTTATTGAGGTATAATTGGCATACAACATTATATTAGTTTCAGGTGGACAACATAATGATTTGATATTTGTACATATTGTAAAATGATCACCACAATAAGTCTAGTTGACATCCATTGCCATACATAGTTACAGAATTTTGTGTGTGTGTGATGAGAACTTTGGAGATTTACTCTCTCAGCAACTTTCAAATATGCAATACAGTATTATTAACTACAGTTGCCCTATTGTACATTATATTTCTATGACTGACATTTTATAACTGGAAGTCTGTACCTTCTGACCCCCTTCACCCATTTGCCCATCCCCTACCTCTGCCTCTAGCAACCACCAATCTGTTCTCTGTGTGTCATGGCATTTTGATTATTACTACCAGTATCTAGTGGATAAAGACCAGGGATATGCTAAGCATCCTACAATACACAGGACAGCCCTCTCGCCACAAAGAATTATCCAGCTCAAAATGTTAGTAGTGCCTAGGTCAAGAAACCCTGGTTTTGTCCCACTCCTAGTCTGCATGATGTCCTTGGCAACTTCCTTGTAGGAAGAAGTTAACATTCTTGGCAAAGCACTTAAACAATTATCTGATATACTTTAATGGGACCAAAATTTATTTTCAAAAATTAGTCACTCCTCCCCCTAGATGCCAGTGAAGTTACTAACATCTAATTTTTTCCCTTTCATATTTAGTATAATGATGATGATTACCAACCATTCTATTTTCCTACAAAATGTTCCTAACAAGAGTGAATCTTTGATTTGGCCTTCTTAAAACCTTTGCTTTTGCAACAAGATTGTACTAAAATTTAAGTGCTCATACGTAAATCACCCTGACTTTTTTCTTCTCTTTTTAGAGCAGAATGTTTTGTCTTTTTTCCTTTGGTGAGGAAGATTGACCCTGAGCTCACATCTGCTGCCAATCTTCCCCTTTTTGCTGAGGAAGATTAGCCTTGAGTTAACGTCTCTGCCCATCTTCCTGCATTTTGCATATGGGAAACTGCCACAGCATGGCCTGATGAGCGGTGCACAGGTCCGCACCCGGGATCCGAACCCCCGAACCCCGGGCCGCTGAAGCAGAATGCACGAACTCAACCACTAGGCCATCGGGCCAGCCCCTTTACGGCAGAATTAAGACCTATTTTTCCAATAAGATTTTATTATGTCTGAAAATTACCGACAAAAACTTGTATTTACATTGTTTTATCAATTATATATTATTAATAATTATAATGATGGCTCAATCTAGAAAAAAAGAGCCTCATGCTTCCAGGAAATTTTTTTTTTAATTTAAATTTCAATTTATAAATATATTTTGGTGAAGAGAAAGATGAGAGGGTAAACAATAAAAGACTTTCAAGCATAAAATAGATCACATTATATAAAACCTTGTGGGGGTGAAATGTGTGTCCAAATTTCCTCTTATAAGGACACCAGTCAGGTTGAATCTCATCACACACACCCTAATGACCTCATTTTAACTTAATCACCTCTTTAAAGGTCTTATCTCCAAATATGGTTATAGTCTAAGGTACATGGGGTTAGTCAACACACGAATTTGGGGGGCACACCATTAAGCCTTTAATGGGAGTGATTATGACGGCTTCCTTTGCACAGGGTGCTTCACCTAGTGAATGTTGAGCAGGGGCCATCACCATCTGGAGCGGTGGTTTTCCACCCTGGCCATCATTAGAAATATCTGGGAGTGTGTTTTTTGTTTTTTTGTTTTTTTTTTTTTTTTGGTGAGGAAGACTGGCTCTGAGCTAACATCTGTGCCCATCTTCCTCTATTTTATATGTGGAACACCTGCCACAGCACGGCTTGATGAGTGGTGCATAGGTTCACACCTGGGATCCGAACCTGCAAACCCTGGGCCACCAAATTGGAGCACATGAACTTAACCACTACACCACCGGGCTGGCCCCTGGGAGCTTTAATAATACAGACTCCTGAGTGTCACCCCTGGAGGTACTGGTTCTGTTGCTTTGGAGTAGAATCCTGCCCATAAACAAGTGCCCATCCTCCCTGATTTTCCAGGAAGCAGCCTGGTCCTACTCCTCCTCTGAACTATTTCCTGGAGACCACTGCTGGTAGGGCCCCTACTCAACATTCTCTCTGGCCCCAGCTCCTTTTATTTCTCTCCTAGACTGTGAAGGACAGAACCTTAAGGACAGAGTGAGTTTGATTTTCATAGCATCCCAGATGTGAGGGGAAATATCTATGTTCTATTCTTCTACGATAGCTAAGAAAGGGAAGAGAGCAAACTGTAGCTGTACAGCAGAATGGTCTGAAAGCTAATCGCCTGACATACAAAAAGGCCTTAACATGTTAAGTTAGGAAGAAGCAGAGGGCATTAAGTTCAACCTGCTCTGCGGATGCTGGAACGGTCATCTGCAGATGTTGGGCAGGTTTCCATGGAGAAGGATAAGATGGCTTCTGCAGACAGGGTTGAGAGAAGACAAACTTAGAAGAATTTGGGCCTGTAATAGGTAAAGGAATATGAGTAGAGGGAGGGCTAGGAAGTGGGAGTATATGATTCCTCAGTTCTCTCCACCCCCAGGAACCTCCACAATATGAGCCTTGGGCGTGGGGTCTCCCTGGAGCCAGGGAGAGGAATGTGTGGTCCTGACTTCAGCTAAGCCGGTTGCCATAGGGGCTGCCTCTCACCAGCCGACATTAGAATACTTCTGGGCAGCATACCAGGCTCAGGAAATGACCTGTTCCCACCTTTTCTCCCATAGGCGGCCCCATAGCCAAAGGAGGCCACACAGCACTGTGGTCAAGGAGGCAGCTCCTTGACCTCAGTGTTGTCTCTAGGACCTGAGGTCATGACTGTGAGGGTGATATGTGGTCAGCCTGATTATCCACCAACAGGGCTGGGCGTCTCAGACAGTCTGAGAACTTTGTACCCAGGAGGTGAGCAGGCCCACAGCACTGAGGGGCTGGTGCCTCCTTACATGCAGACCAAAACCACGTGAAAAGTGGTCTCTACTTTATGGCATGGCCCAGGGTGGCACACCTGTTCATGAGCGCACTAACCAAGCTAACCTCTGTCCCTACCTCCAACTCCAGGGGAGATCGTGGCTCTCCCATTGTTCTCAGAAGCTTTCCCCCTTCCCTCTCCCTTGGAGAGCTTTATCTCAAGAGATTTGGGCTTTTGTAATCAGGTAAGTGCCTTTGGATTCCTGCTGCTTCTACTCTCAGCTGGAGTAAGAAATCACAGAGGGATGCTTTTGCAGTTTAAACGCAAGGGTGGCGCAGAGAGGGATCAAAATGTACTGGAATAGGGCCGGCCCGTGGCTTAGCAGTTAAGTGCACGTGCTCCGCTACTGGCGGCCCGGGTTCGGATCCTGGGCGCGCACCGACGTACCGCTTGTCCAGCCATGCTGAGGCCGCATCCCACATACAGCAACTAGAAGGATGTGCAGCTATGACATACAACTATCTACTGGGGCTTTGGGGGGAAAAAAAAGGAGGAGGATTGGCAATAGATGTTAGCTCAGAGCCGGTCTTCCTCAGCAAAAAGAGGAGGATTAGCACGGATGTTAGCTCAGGGCTGATCTTCCTCACACAAAAAAAAAATGTACTGGAATAAGACACACTAAAAAGTTCACTAACTAATGACTTACAGCACCTACTTAACAAAAGCAGGGAAATGTTAATTTCCAGGATATTCCTAGACAACAAATTACAGTGGCCCATGTTAGCCCCAGCTCCTTTAGACACAAGAAAGGAGGGAGATAGAGGGAGCCCCCAACTCTAATGGGTACCCCCAAGAAAGAGGACTGGAGAACTTATCACAGCAAAGTGCTCTGATGGGCAAGGTGAATTAGTTAAAAGCCTTAGTGCTGCAAGGTTGGCAGAGAACTAGGCTTTGAGGGAAATGCTCAGTCTTTACCAGGTGGATTAGGGCAAAAACTCCAAGTTACAGATGAATTATGCAAGGAGAAAAACTTTAGGTTACATCTAACACTGAAATCCTGAAATCAGATGTGACCCTCTTTGGCAATTGAGAATGGATTCCAGTCAGCTATTTTGTACGAGTTTTTGTTAATTTAAAAACAAAACAGGGCCGGCCTCTGCTGCTGGCGGCCCGGGTTCGGATCCCGGGCGCGCACCCATGCACCGCTTCTCCGGCCATGCTGAGGCCGAGTCCCACATACAGCAACTAGAAGGATGTGCAGCTATGACATACAACTGTCTACTGGGGCTTTGGGGGAAAATAAATAAATAAATAAAAATTATAAAAAAAAAACAAAATATAGGGCCGGCCCAGTGGTGTAGTGGTTAGTTTGCATGCTCGGCTTTGGCGGCCCGGCATTCATGGGTTCGGATCCTGGGCGCAGACCTACTCACCACTCATCAAGCCATGCTGTGGTGGCGTCCCATATACAGAATAGAGGAAGATGGGCATGGATGTTAGCTCTGGGACAATCTTCCTCACCAAAAAATAAATAAACAAATAAATAAATAAATAAATAAATAAATAAATAAAAATAAAACGTGGAGGATATTAGTGGCATAAAAGTACATTTATATAATAGATTCAGGGTTAATGCATTGTGCCTTAAAAACCACTTATCAATTAAAAGTAATACTTATATAGAGTTAAAAATAAAATCAAACAACATGAAAGATTGTTCATCAATGTCGTCTCCCTGCTGCCCCAGACCAGTTACCTGTCTCCATTCCCAGAATAAATGATGTTAAGAATTTCTTGTGTGTCCCTAAATGCATACTCTCCACAACTACAAGCATACACTCCTCCTCCCCCAACTTTTTATATAAGTGGGTGTATATTATTCACATACTATTGATGAAAATAATAAGAATAATAAGAAGTTTTCACATATTGAAGTATATGGGGAAGCCATTCTGGTTTAACCCTGATTCTGCCTAAAACTTGTTTTTCCTGGAGGAAGCTGACTTATGGCTCGCCAAACATGCATTGTACATCTGCTTCAAACATTTGCCCAAAGCAAAGAATGCACTCTTTAAAGATAGGGTTGAATGCCTCCCTTTCTCTGACGACAATATCAGTACTTCTTTGAAGATAAGCTTTTCTTCCCAGAGACCAAGGTCAAGTTGACCTGCTGTATATGTGCTAAACTGCAGCAAAACATATTCTTGTGACTTTGGGGAAAAAAATTGTATTCCTGTCATGCTTGATATACTTCTTTGTTCTGAAATGGTATATAACCCTGCTGTAAACCACGCTTCTCCAGAGTGCTTTCTTCTCTGGGAGAGATAACACTTCTGGGCTAGTCTTCAACATTGATTCAATAAATATCACTCTATCTTTCTTGTCTATAAATTGGTTATTGATTATTTGCATTGACATTATGCATTGAAATTGTGTTTTACTAACATAATTTTACTGAATGGTTTTAACATGGATGGGGAGAAATCCATTAGGGAATTTGATGATTATAATCATTTGATTTCAAGTGTTCAGAAGCAATCATGAATGCATCTTATCTTCTGAGGCGTTCGTGGGGAAGTACTGCAAAAGGAGACATGAGATACTTCATTAACACACACCCAAAAGTCAAAGTAACTTATGGATAAATGTCAGAGGATGCTATTTGGGATTACCTGTGTTTTCTGGTTGTATGTTTCTTTTTTTGTGTGTGAGGAAGAGTAGCCCTAAACTAACATCCAATGACAATCCTCTTTTTTCTGAGGGATATTGGCCCTGGGCTAACATCCGTGCCCATCTTCCTCTACTTTATACGGGACGCTGCCATGGCATGGCTTGACAAGCGGTGCATCAGTTCGCACACGGGATCCAAACCTGTGAACCCGGGCCACCGAAGCGGAGCATGCGCACTTAACCGCTGCGCCACCGAGCCGGCCCCTGGTTGTGTGTTTCCATTAGAAAAGATTCCAAGGCTTTTCCAAAAATGGCTCATATTGCCATTAGGTGCCGTGTATCCCCTCAAGAATGACTGAGTCACTTAAAACCTTAGGAACAGGAGATATTGTTGGGAATAATAATATCAATAACAGCAATTAATGTTTATTTAGCACTGATTACGACCAGGCACTATTATTGGAGCTCTATGTCTTTATTCCACTTAATCAAAATTGTGAGAGGGTGTATATATATTATTATTATTATTATACCTATAGTAGAGATTTTTTTTTCCCCCCAAAGCCCCAGTAGATAGTTGTATGTCATAGCTGCACATCCTTCTAGTTGCTGTATGTGGGACACGGCCTCAGCATGGCCGGAGAAGCGGTCTGTCGGCGCGCACGCAGGATCCGAACCCGGGCTGCCAGCAGCGGAGAGCGCACACTTAACCGCTAAGCCACGGGGCCGGCCCAATATAGTAGAGATTTTACAAAAAATACAGAGATGTTAAGAAACTGATCAAGATCACACAATAAATAGCATCCAAGATTTGAATGTAGGTAGTGGGACTATAGATCCTGAGCTCTTAATCCCACAGGTGCATCTCTCTTTCAACAAAGTCTCAAATGCCTATGGTCTTCCAGACATGATGCCAAGTTCTGGGGCACTTGAGGTAAATGGTAACTACCTCCCTGGATTGCTATGACTATTAAAGAAATAATGCATGCAAAAGGGTTTTTTTCTGTGTTTTTTTTTTTTTTAATTTTCTTTTTTCTTTTTAATTTTCCCCTAGTTTTACTGAGATATAATTGATATATAACGTTGTAAAAGGGTAAGGTACACAACATAATGATTTGATATATGTGTATATTGCAAAAGGGTTACCACAATAAGTTTAGCTAACATCCATCACCTCAGCAAAAGGTTTAATGCTATTGTGAAAGCCAGCCTTCAAGATGGCCCCCAATGGTGCCCATCTCCTGGTATTCACACCTTTGTATACTCCCTCTCACAATGAACAGAGCACCAGCAGGATATTATGGAATGATGGTGTGTGATTTCCAAGACTAGGTCGTAAAAAATATTCTGCCTTGCTCTCTTGAATCATCTGTTCTTGCGGAAGCCAGCCAGGCACCAGGTCATGAGAACACTTAGGCAGCTCTATGGAAGGTACACGTGGTGAGGAACTGAGGCCTTCTGCCACCAGCCCAGGGAAAGACCCATCTTGGAACAGGATTCTCCAGCCCTAGTCAAATCTGTCAAGTCTTCAGATGAGTAAGCCAACATTTTGAGTGGACCTTCATGAGAGACTCTGAGTGAGAAACATCTTGTGAAGCCACAGTAACTGTGAATTTATTGTTGTTTTAAGCCACTAAATTTTGAGGTAATTTGTCTTGTAGCAATAGATAACTAATACAGCTGTCCTTGTTGTGTCTGGTTCTCAATTATTATCACCACCACCACATCGTTACTATTAATATTACCATCACATCAGTACATTGTTGTAGGAAACAAATTTTATGTATTAAACTGTTTATCCCCCCTGCTGAAATAAACTGGCTGTCAGTGGGGGAAAGTGCCACCAGAGTTTTTGAAATGATCTGACAGATTTCAGTAAACATCATGTATTAGTTTGCCAGGGTTGCCATAAGAAAATATCACAGACTGGGTGGATTAAACAACAGAAATTTACTTTCTCATGGTTCCAGAGGCTGAAGTCCGAGATCAAGGTGTCAGCAGGGTTGGTTTCTTCTGAGGCCTCTCTCCTTGACTTAGAGATGGCCGCCTTCTTGCTGTGTTTTCATGTGGTCTTCCCACTACGAGTGTTTGGGTCCTAATCTCCTCTTCTTATAAGGACACCAGTCATGTAGGATTAGGGTTCTCACCCATGTGACCTCATTTTACCTTAATTACCACTTTAAAGGCCCTATCTCCAAATATAGTCACATTCTGAGGTTCTAGGGGTTAGGACTTCAACATATGAATTTGGGAGGAAACAATTCAGCCCATCACACATCATAACTGGCATTTAATATAGACTATTCTACTTGAAAAAACTCAGTAATATACCATACATTAGACACTGGCTTAATTTTTCACTTAAGGGTCTATTTATTTATTTATTTATTTTGTGAGGAAGATCAGCCCTGAGCTAACATCCGTGCTAATCCTCCTCTTTTTGCTGAGGAAGACCGGCTCTGTGCTAAGATCTGTTGCCAATCCTCCTCCTTTTTTTTTCCCCCAAAGCCCCAGTAGATAGTTGTATGTCATAGCTGCACATCCTTCTAGTTGCTGTATGTGGGACGCAGCCTCAGCATGGCCGGAGAAGCAGCGCATCGGTACGTGCCCGGGATCCAAACCCAGGCCGCCAGTAGCGGAGCACGCACACTTAACCGCTAGGCCACAGGGCTGGCCCTTTTTTTTTTATCATGATAAAACAAGTCTTTTTATTTTTTTTTACTAAGGAAGATTCACCCTGAACTAACATCCATTGCCAATCTTCCTCTTTTTTCTTTTCATGTGAGCCACCGCCACAGCATGGTCACTAACAGATGACTGGTGTAGCTTTGTGCCCGGGATCCTAACCTAGGCTACCAAAGCAGAGCACACCAAACTTAATCACTAGGCCACCAGGGCTGGCCTCAAGTTCTCTTAAGAAGGCTGAGTTGTGCATCCAGCTTGGTCAACAGGAGTTTGGCTGTTTCTAATACTTGGTTTTCTTCATTCTCAGAGAATGAAATCAATGGTAAGTTATTGAGTATATTCTATATCCAATCTCCATGTAGCAATGAATAAGAAAAAACAATTTCTAGTGCTGAATGCAGCTAAAGAGTGAACTGAAAACTGTTATCTTCCAGTCAAGATCACTGTCTTCCAAGCTGGACACTCAGAGTTCAGGGTTCTGAGCTGTGCTATGCTCCTTGACTTGGTATTTGATAGAGCACTTAGTATGATGATCATCTACAGGGTGCATATGCAACCTGAATGGGCAAAATTCCCTGATAGAGCCTCCATATACTTGTTCCTGGAGACTCTTTCTTTATCAGTGAAGTGGAAATAATACTCAGATTCTGGACACCAATTACATGTGTTGGGGTGGGGAAAATCCCCTTTCTGCCCTTCTTGTGCTCTTATGGCTAATAATAAAATTGACACAAGACCACATTAACAGGAGAAAACCAAGTTTAATCCATACATATTGGAGATCATAGAGAAATGATGCTCAAAGAGTGAACAAAGCAGGCAGTATATATGAATCTTTTACACAAAGAAACAATAAATTTGTCAGGAATGACAAGACAAAGAAACTTAGATTTGAGGTAGGTAATTAGTGAAGAATTTAAGCAGAGTTTAGGCTTGAGGTAGCAAATTAGCAAGGTTTGTTTATACAGCCTTCTCAACCTTGAATTCCCTAGCTCTGGTGATAAGGATGCAGAGTGAGTACCTTTTTTCACATGGGAGATTTATTTCCTGCCATCAGTGAGGAACAGAGCCAGGAAGGTCAGAATGTCCTTTTTAAAAAGATAAGTAGGGGGCCAGCCCTGTGGCTTGGTGGTTAAGTGTGCGCGCTGCGATGCTGGTGGCCCGGGTTCGGGTCCCGGGTGCGCATCGAGGCACCGCTTCTCCGTTCATCCTGGGGCCGAGTCCCGCATGCAGCGGCTGGAGGGATGTGCAGCTGCGACATACAACTGTCCGCTGGGGCTTTGGGGGGAAAAAATAAAATAAATAAAAAAAAAAAAAAAAAAAAAAGATAAGTAGGGCCAGCCCCAGTGGTCTTGTAGTTAAGTTCGGCGCATTCCGCTTTGGTGGCCCAGGTTTGGTTCCCAGGCACAGATGTACACCACTCGTCTGTCTGTCAGTGGCCATGCCGTGGCAGGGGCTCACGTACAAAAAGAGGAAGATTGGCAGTGGATGTTAGCTGAGGGCGAATCTTCCTCAGGAAAAAAAAAGAAAAGAAAAAAAAGAAGAAGTAACTTTAATTCGAAATAATCAATATGCTGTTGTTGGATATTTTGGGGTGGCCTGCCCTGGGCCCCAACAAATGCATGGGGGCATTTCCTGCACCACCAAGCAATTCTGCAACACCAGTTAGGTGTCCCATGATTCAACTCCATTCTGACATTATCTACCAGGAGATAGAATCAGATTCCACAGGATAAGGGCTCAGTCCAACAAGACTGCCCTCCACTTCAGATGCCAATCTCAAGTCCAGGTATTACTTGTGCTTCTAACCAACTAGATATAAATCAGAGGTTCTCATGAGCCCCTCCTTGGGTTTGATTAGTTTGTTAGAGTGGCTCACAGAATTCAGGAAACCAGTTTTACTCACTAGATTACTGATTTGTTATAAAAGGATATAACTCAGGAAAAGCCAGATGGAAGAAATGCACAGGTCAAGGTATAGGGAAAGGGTGTGGAGCTTCCACGCCTTCTAGGAGCACACCAGTCTCCTCAAATCTCCACATGTTCACCAATCTGGAAGCTCTCTCTCACTCTTTTTTTTTTGGGGGGGGGGGAGGAAGATTAGCCCTGAGCTAACATCTGATGCCAATCCTCCTCTGTTTTTTTTGCTGAGGAAGACTGGCCCTAGGCTAACATCCGTGCCCATCTTCCTCTACTTTATATGGGACGCCACCACAGCATGGCCTGACAAGTGGTGCATCAGTGCGCGCCTGGGATCCCAACCTGTGAACCCCGGGCTGCCGAAGCGGAGCACGCACACTTAACCGCTGCACCGCCAGGCTGGCCCCTCAGAGCACTCTGTTGAACTGTTTTCCCAGGGTTCGAACTCTTCACGCTGATTATTGAATAAACTCCTTCACTACTTTCATCCAGACTCTTTATTTCAGTTGACGTACTCAACAGGAATGCTCTTGGAATTAAATGAGTTTATGTTCAATAAATGGTATCTCTTGTTCCACATTAAAAGTTCTGAAACAGGGAGCTAAAATCTCAGCCTCTCTTCTAATTCCCTGGGCCCTGCTACATAGGTTGTGTTTCTAGAAGTTGCCATAGGACTGTACTAGGAAGCGGAAATGCGTGAGGGGTAACTTCACGTCAGGCGCTGGCCTATGGAGGCTCGTAATCACACCCTATGTTTCAGCCTCTCTATATTCCAATACCAAGGCCTCCATGTCCCTCCAAGTACTGGGAGGGAGGCAACCATATTACCTTATGCTCTAGGTACCCCCAGCACCCAGTGCAGGATTTAGGATGTGGAAAATGCTTAATAAACTTGTTTATTTGGCTAATGGCTAATGTTGGGGCCCAGGGCAGGCCACCCCAAAATATCCTACAATAACATATTGATTATTTTGAATTAAAGTTACTTCTCTTTATAAAAAGGGCATTCTGAATCTCCTGTCTCTGTTCCTCCTGAGAGCAGGAATAAATCTCCTCTGTGAAAAGTACTCTCCCTGCATCCTTATCACCAAAGCTAGGGAATTCAGGGCGGAGAAGCCTGAATAAACAAACCTTGCTAATTAACTACCTCAAGCACAATCTCTACTTAAATTCCTCACTAATTACCTACCACAAATCCAAGTTTCTTTGTCCTGTCCTTCCTCACACATTTTCTTTGTTTCTTTGTGTAAAAGATTTATATATACTGCCTGCTTTGTTCACTCTTTGAGCATCATTTCTCTGTGATCTCCAAAATATATATATTAAACTGGGTTTTCCCTGTTAGTCTGGTCTTGTGTAAATTTTATTATTAGTCCAGCCATAAGAACACAAGAAGGGTAGAAAGAGGATTTCCCCCATCCCCACATTAATAAACCTTTTTATATTTGTTATCGTAAGAGTGAATGAAGCAGCACGTCTTTCTTCCCTGACCCAGCTTTCTACCTCCTATGGGTTAATGCCCATCAAGTAGAAGAGAAACCCTACTGTGTAGCATGGGCTCCTTGCTCAGTGAGGAAGAAGGTTTGATAGGCAATAGCAGTTATATGTCAATCAAATCTCATCTCTGTCCAAATCCATTCTCGCCCTTTTAAAGAGATTTCGTGGAAACATTTCGCTATCCTTCAACTAAAACGTGGGCAGAACTGAGCTAAGGAGGAATAAAGAAGCAAGTGGAGCTTATGGATCTTCATCTAGGAGTAAAATGAGGAAGACATGGAGCCATCTCATCAAAGGAAGATATGCTATTGAACAGTCTGTGGGCTAGGACAAAGCTCTGTAGGTGTTTGCAGGGCCATGACAGTGGGCAGCCGGCAGAGGTCCGACAGACACCAGGATCCACCCGGCACTGGCGCATCTCGTATGAAACCCACTCTGGCACTTTCAGATCCACGCAGTGCCGACAACCTGCACTTCTGCAGTCTGCAGTTTGCCAAGACACAGATTCAGGGATCCGTGTCCCTGCTCTGACTTTCTTGGGATTGGAAGGTGATTTATTGAAGAAAACATTCTACAAAAGTTCTGTGAGTGATTGCTTTGTTTGCCAGCCAAGCTGAGGTCTTGCCTCTTCATCTTATATTAAATTCTGCTTGTCCAAATGCTGGATCCCCTCTCCCTCTTGTTCTTCCTCTTTCTTTCTAAAATAATCTTTCTCTAGCTCTTAGGTGGGCCTGGATCAACCTCTTCCTGCAACAACCCCAGGTTTGTCTCCTGATGCTGAAGTTCTGCTCTCTCTGGGCAGAGGATGAATCCTGAACCAGAATTCAGCTCAGCCTGTGAGGCCTCCCCCTGCTTGGCCAATTTCTCTGTTTTAAGTTTCAGGGCCTAAGACACAAGATCACCAGAAAGACAGGAGATTGGACAGGTGATGAAAATGTGCTTCTCACAGTGACTTCACGTCTGCTGCAGAGCCTGAGCTATTTCTCTCAGAACCTGGTTGTATAGCCCCTCACCTCTTATTGTCAGTGAATCCCGTGGACAGTTAGCCATTAATGATTAGGTAGCTAGTGACTAAAATTTTTTCCGGTAGTTATTAATTGCAGCTTTTAGTTGTTCACCCCCCATTGTTATCCGTGCTGCTTATTTTTAAAAGTCACGCAGATAGGCAATATATTACCCGACTTCCACTAGGTTCCTCATAGATAACATCCCTGATGCCTGGGTCACCATGGTAATGGGTGCCTGAGTTGTTTTTCAGGAACTAAGAGTCAACCCCAGTCCAGTTCAAGCCAGTCAACACCACCAACCCACCAACTGGGCTTGCGCGGGTGTCTGATAAGTGACCGCCTGATGTCAGGGAGTTAAAAACTCCACCTTCAGATCATGCCAGTGCCACCACTTTGTGAGCGTGTGTCCTATGAAGAGCCACGAAGTTTGACTACACTTGTGCAGATCATCAATCACCTCACTTCTCCTTTTCGCCAATCATCTATCCCCACACTTCAGACCACCCTGACCCTTTACCCCATAAATATCACAGATTCCCTATTTTCAGGGAGGCAGATCTGAGATTTGTTCTCCCATCTCCTCGCTTGGCTGCCTTGTGAATATACCCTTTCTCTGGTGCAAACCCGTCTTGGTGATTGGCTTTTCATGTGACGGGCAAAATGAACCTGGTTCAATGATAGCAGTAGTAGTAATCTGGGTTTCTAACACTGCTCTGGATTGGGGGTCAAGTCAGCAGTTCTTTTCGGCATTAGGAAATAGTTCATTTGGCATTAGGAAATAGGAAGTAGTTTTAGGATCATGAGTAGGAGAACTCGTGCTCCTAAAACTACTTCACCTCTTTGTTCTGCCTCAGGCCTTGTTTTGGTTTTATTTCTGCTTCTGCATAATTCCCTGGGCATAGCTGCCTTAGATTGTGCTCTGGCTCTTTTCTATTCAGATTCTTCCCTCTCACACCCATGTCTTCCAGCCGCCCTAAATCCAATCTGCCTGTCTCTGTGCTGATCAGGTGGCTCCAGGGTGAATTGTTAATACCAAGCAACATACTGTGTGTGCCATACTCTCCTTGGTTGCTTTCTAATGATCTAGAGACCTCCCCTTCAAAGGGCCACCAGCAGCTACCACCTCCTCATGGCCCTTAAATGGCCATCCTCACTGATGAGGTATCTCTCCAGCCAAACTCAATTTTTCAAAACTTCATTGTCTTGATATCATGTCTCTTTGAATATTTTGATGGCAAAGTCTAAATTCTGAATAAAGAATCTTTTTTTTTTCATGAGGAAGATCAGCCCTGTGCTAACATCTGCCAATTCTCCTCTTTTTTTTGCTGAGGAAGACTGGCCCTGGGCTAACATCTGTGCCCATCTTCCCCCACTTTATATTGGATGCCGCCACAGCATGGCTTGCCAAGCGGTGCCGTCAGTGCGCGCCCAGGATCCAAACTGGCGAACCCCGGGCCGCCGCAGCGGAACGCGTGCACTTAACCGCTTGCGCCACTGTGCCGGCCCCCTGAATAAAGAATCTTGCCAGATTTCTCTCTCAATTGAGGTCTCTAGGCCAAATAAAGTCCCAACTGTAGGGCACCCCGCTTTAGAAGATGCAGCATGGACTTCTGTTTTTCTTCCTCTGCTTTGCATCAGGTGGCTCATAATAATCGCTATCCTGGATGGGGTCAGCCATGAGTGGGGAACCCCAACAAGTGCTTTATATAAGTAGCCCCATAGGTGAACATCACCACAATGTTATGAGGTGATCATTACTATCTGTGTTCTGTGGTTGAAGAACCTGATGCTGAGATGACGTGATGCTTCACCTTTGCTATTCTTCCTAGAGAGCCTGTGCGTTTTGTACACTTTCCCTCAAATTCCAGATGTGCTGGTTCTTTTTTTAGGCAGATTGGCCCTGGGCTAACATCTGTTGCCAATCTTCCTCTTTTTCTTTTTCCTCCCCAAAGTCCCAGTACATAGTTGTATACCCTAGTTGTAGGTACTTCTAGTTCTTCTATGTGGGACGCTGCCTCAGCGTGGCTTGATGAGCGGTGAGTAGGTCTGCGCTCAGGATCAGAACTGGTGAACCCCAGGCCGTCAAAGTGGAACACGTGAACTTAACTGCTATGCCACCGGGCCAGCCCCATGTGCTGGTTCTTGTTCTGGAAAATTTCCCAGTAACCTGGGTCTATGTCGGGGATGCTGAGACAGGGTGCATTTCGGGAAAGATGACATCTTTTCCTGATCCCCTTTTGTTGGGCACACTATTGGTTTCATGGATTTCTGTTTCCTCCTCTTTCAGAAATGGCAAAGTGTGCTCACAAGCTGATGGGCCCATTTCTGGTTCTTTCTTATGGAGCGTAGGGTAGGAGGCTGGAATGGAGGGACAGAGGGTAACTGCTGTGGGAGGAGAGTGGAGAAAGGCCAGCTGCTGTGTCTAGCAAGATAGGAAGTCAATGACATCCAGCAAAGACAGCAGCATGCACACGAGAGGCCAGCACCACAGGAGAGGCAGTGGAGAGAGAATAAGGAGGACTGACCTGCTCACACTCACGAAACGTGCAGATGCAGCCCTGCCCCTGGGCCTTGACGTGTGGTCTGCTCCCCAGGTGCTTCCCTGGGAGGCCATGCAGTGAGGGAGGCGAGGCAGCCTGGGGCCTGAAGGCAGTGGCATGCGGGCAGCAAGCCCTCTCGCTCACCAGGCAGCCAACTGCCCACTGACCACGGAGTCCCACCCCACAGTGTGACAACTTCCTTTCATTTGGATGGCTTGTCCAGCAGGGGGGCCCCTCCACACCCCCAACTCTCAAGTCTGATGTTCTCCTGCTTCCACCTAAATGCTCCCCAGGATCTGGCATGGGTTTGTTCATTATTGGGACCCCAAATCCACTCAAATCTCACTGGCTCAGAGTTGGCTTACCAACTCCTTGATAGGAAGGAAGGGAAATCTTCTGGGGAGAAAGCCATTCTTGCGTTGATATTAGTCCCCCCAAAAGGATACCACATTTTTAATGTGGGATACAAATAGTAAACAAATGTTACATGACTATACAGTCTTAGTATTTTGCTAAAAGGAATTTAGATGTTTTTACCAGCCACAACTAGTTGAATTCCATCCCACTGGACCCAGTGGGATGTCAGGCATGGCCTGACATGTGCACAGTGAAGCCTTGTCCTGGCACCACCAAGAGCTAGGGATGGAGGCTTTGGATCCACTGGATCCATAGGGAGGACTGCTCCAGTCCAGGGCCTCAGTGGAGTTAGCAGCGAGGGTCCCTATGAAAAACTTTTACTCCAGTAGTGCTATCAGCTACTTAGTACGTTCCTGAGGATGCACCTTGCGTGTGCTGACCAATTGAACAGCCACAAAACTAAGTGAGGAGGTAACAGATGCACCAGAGAGAAGAACCAAATTGAGGGAATGATAAATGGTGCTGTGAACTCCTGGAGCTGAACCTCATCCAGCCTAGTGTTGGGGTGTCATGGATGCTCGTGCCTCCTTATTTAATCAGTAACTGGAGACCCCTGAGGTTCAAACTGGAGAATCATGTTAATATATCATAGAGGACACCAGATGGTTGACATTGAGGTTCTTTTTATTTCTGACCATTTCTTTACAACCATCCATGCAGGGTTAACTCCCACATCTACTTCCCAAACCAGAATTTCCCCCTAGAAATTCAGATTCATATTTCTAACTCAATAAGACGCATCTCCCCAAAGATCCCATCAACTCCCAACGCAATATCCCCCAACTCTGAATCACTCTTCCTTTTCCCCTGCTCACATTGAGAAGCTATTTGAAATTGTGGCTTCTGTGTTACTTCAAGAGGCACTTATGTCTGGGCTTCAGCGTCCAAGTGCCCAGAATAAAGCCTATGATATGTGCACCCAGCTAGGCAGGCAGGTAACAGGGGCACCGAATGGGCTCCGGGTCATAGAAGGTCCTGTCGCCACAGTGAGGACAGGGGTTGGCACTGAACCAGACCATGTTGGGCCGTCCCAGCTCCTGCAGCATCTGCTTCAGCCTGGCGTGGAGATGAGCCAGGATGCCCAGATGGAGGGTGCCGTAGACGTCCTCATAACTCTCCAGGGGGGCGGGGTACAGCACGTGACTCAGCTTGCTCAGCCCGATGGTGTGGCGCAGCAGGTTCTCCAGAACGGCCATGGAGATGGGGTTTCCACAGAAGCTGAAGATCGTGAGCTGGGAGCAGCGGCTCAGGGCAGGCAGGATGGCACTGAACTGGGAGTCCATGATCCCACACTCATCTAAGTCCAGATCCTGGAGGGTGGCGGAGGCTCTCTCTATTAGAACTTGAAGGGGCTCAGCACTCATACAGGTCAGGCTGACCCCGCTGAGATCCAGGTCCTTCAGCTGACTGACGTTCGGGCACTGGGACAGATGTGTCAAGTCTAATTCCGAAAGCAGGCAGTTAGTTATTGACAGGGTCTCCAAGGGGGTCCTCAGGCACCTGAGGAGAGACAGAGCAGTTAGTTCCGGGGGATGTAGGTGGTGGGTGGAGGGAGGTGAGGATGACTCAGGCTTTCAGGGAAGAGATGCCCATTTCAGCAAAACGCAAAGCCTTCCAGATGACAGTCAACTCCCAAGGATGCATTCAAGTCAGTCCAAGTTTGAGTGGAGTTCTTTTTCCATCCCTTATTTGCGGTGTGACTGAGTCAAGTGAATGAAACCTTAAATGCTCCCTTTGCTCCTCTGTCAGCCAAGCATAACACACTCCTCATAGGTGTTGTGAGTATCAACCAAGGTACCAATGGGAGGTGCTCAGAGGGGAGCCTGACCCCATGTCTCAAGCAGAAGAGGGAATCAGGAAATCTTAGTATTGGGAGGCACGACTGGAAATGCTTTCAACTCAGGGTTCCTTCTGCTGCTGCTCGGACCTCCACTACTGGTATTTCTGTGCCTGAGGCTACCGGGAGATGTGCATAAGGGCTAACTTGGGCAAGGAACGGCAACATCCCGCGGGGGTTGCCAGCCTGCAGAGACTAACCTAGATCACCGTATCATCCACAAACCACCCATCACTTCTCACAATCCTTTACTCGGTTCCCTCAGCTCCAGAATGATGCATTTCCAACATATTAACTTAGCTGGAGCCTAAAGCAACCCTTTACAGGCAACTTGAGGCAAGTTTGGAGGGAGAGGCTCGTGTTGATGAAGCTGCTGAGCACAAAAGCTCACACTTTGAAACCTCACGTCTGACGGGCTTTCCCTTCGTCAACATCCTCCTCACTTAGTTATTTCTAATCATCTTGACTTAGACATCACTTCCCAATGAAGAATTCCCAAAGCCATCCTCACCAGCCCCAAAGCCACCGTTATGTATACAGATTGCTAGCAAGGGGTCCCTTTTAATGGCATCTGTCCTAGATCATACCTCTAACTTCTATTTGGTGGTTATGTGACAACACACTTGGGTTATGTGATAACGTGCTTGGGTAGAGAGCAGTGACAATGTGTGGAACTTACAGTGACTCATGCACTCTGGCACTGCTGACGGCTGGCACACGGCAAATGCCCATCACTCTTTGCTGAAAGAAAAGGGGCTTGCCCTGGTCTGCAGAGAAACCTCGCCAACCCTCACCTGAGCAACTGGTCCAGGCGGCCTTCAAGGAAGGAGATCGAGTCCAAATAGAGCTCCTGGAGGTGGTGCAGACTGAGGAACTGCGAGGTGAACTGGCTGACACACTGCTCCTCCTTCACCTGGGTAGTGTGGGAAGACATGTGGATGTGGGACAGAAGGAGCCTGCGCAGACTGCCCATCTGGCCCAGGTGAGGAGCAAACTGCCCCAGGGTGGACAGCTTCCAAGTGCAATTCACTTCCAAATCCTGGATCGAGTCCAGCTGCACCATTTTCAGGATCTTCTTAATATTCTGCAACGGCATTGCAAAAATCTTCAGCTTCTTACAGCACAGATGTAGCAAACCTCTCCTCTGCTTGACTTTCTTAATGAGATAGGTGAGGGACTCGTCAGGGGTGCCTTCCTTGAGGCAAAGGTCTATGAGCACCTCCACTGGAGCCAAGGGCTGCTTCAGCCCCACCCTTGAACCATCCACTTTCTGCCTCTTCCTCATGGGTGGGGCCTCCTCTGGCTCCAAGAAGGAGCATATACCAGTCCTGGTTCCAGACCACACGGTCCAGAAGTTCTGGCGAGCCTTCTTCCGTAAATCCAGCACTTGCAGTTTCCACCTCCTGCGGGGGGAACAAGAGACACACTGAGATGCTTTAAGATCAACAGGGAATAAGACCGCGATCTCAGAATCTAGGCAAGGAGCAGACGCCTGACCTGCGCTTTTACTCCACAGCCCAGACGACAGCTGCTCCTTGCACTACTGGGATCTTTCCTGGTCCCCACTTCTTGCACCTTTAAGTGCCACCGGGAAGGGCTGGGCACATGTGCCTTCAGTCATCTCAATATCTTAATCAGCACTACATGTCCAGGTGCCTCTTCCCGGAGTGACCCCAGCAACGGCCCCAAGGCTTCCCTTTGCTTCCTAACTGGTGCCATCAGAAGCCTCTGGCTAGCCCTTTGGGCCCTGCACCCTCTCTGACCCCAGCTGTATCTTGCTTGGGTTCCCAGGGCCCTACCAGGCTACTGAATCACCCTCACCTGGGGCGAACCTCCTGGGCAAGCAGGACATCGAGTCCATCTAGCGCAGCTTGGAAGGTCTCCTGGTGAGGCTGCTGCTCCCTCATGAGGGCCCCCAGGGGGAGGCAGGCGAAGGGCCAAGCCTGGACCATCGCCTTCAGGATCTCGTTGTGTCCCCCGGCAAAGGCGGCTGTGAACAGCGGCGGAAAGAGCTCCATGGGCAGCTCCTCCAGAGCAGCGATGGCCAAGGCCTCACTCCTGAGCAGGCTCTGACCTGCCAGTTCCAAGAGTCTGCGGGGAGCTCTGATGCTCATCCTGAAGAATCTGCTACGAAATGTATCCTGGGGAGACATCCAGGGAGCAGAGAATCCTTGTTAAGGCCGAGGACAAGCAAGCCCCATCATCCCTCCACCCTTCAGAGGAACCAACTCACGGCCAAAGTCACTGGTCTGGCAACAGTCAGAGGATCCTCAGTTTACCAGATTCCATTCTCCACTTGGTGGCCACAAAGCCACAGCTCTGCCCCTGCCCGCAGCAGGACAAGCATCTCACCAGGCACCCAGGAGCAGGCGAGATGACCAGTGGCCCCATCCTATATCCACTCACAGCTCCCTGTAATTCCAGCCCCACCATGAAGTGAGTACCCAGCAGCCTGAGGGCTGACCGCACTCTTTTCAGGGAAAAGTTCCTGACTATCACCCAAGGACTGAGAACAAGTGAAATAAGGAGCTCAATGTGGCCCAGCATCGCCTCTTTCTAAGCTCCAACAAATAACCCAGATTGGAGAGATGAAGGAACACGTATATAATGGGTGCTGTTAAATCATCAAAAAAATTTTATTCATTTATTTATTTATTTTGCTGAGGAAGATTCGCCCTGAGCTAACATCTGTTGCCAATCTTCCTCTATTTTGTACGTGAGCTACTATCACAGCACAGCCACTAATACACGAGTGGTGTAGGTCCACACCCGGGAACAGAACCCAGGCCACCGAAGCGGAGTGTGCTGAACTTAATCACTAGGCCACCGGGGCTGGCCCTAAAAAAATTTTAAAATGAGAAATCACAAAAGCAACATAACAGTATTATATGGCATGTGGAAGTTGGAGATGAGAAAAACAAAACACTAATTCCAAGATGTCCATTTTATTGCACGTCTCTTCTACAAATATTAGAACAATTATCACTTCATTCAGGGAAACAAAGAGCTCACACTGAGAATAAAGCCTCTGCTCTTAAAAATATTTCATGGAATATTTTTTAAGCTCTTAGTTTTTTTAAAAAAAAAAACAGTTTTAACTAGTAAAATCAAAAAACCATAAACATTATGAGCTCTAATTACTAGTCACAAAATATTTTAAATGTCATCAAAAAATTACAACTAAATAGATGTCTTTCACTTAAAAAAAAAAAACTCTAGGGCCGGCCCCATGGCTTAGCGGTTAAGTGTGCGCGCTCCACTGCTGGCGGCCCGGGTTTGGATCCCGGGCGCGCACCGACGCACCGCTTCTCCAGCCATGCTGAGGCCGCGTCCCACATACAGCAACTAGAAGGATGTGCAACTATGACATACAACTATCTACTGGGGCTTTGGGGGAAAAAGATAAATAAATAAAATTATAAAAAAAAAAAAAAAGGGCTGGCCCCATGGCTTGGCGGTTAAGTGCGTGCGCTCTGCTGCTGGCGGCCCGGGTTCGGATCCCAGGTGCGCACCGACACACCGCTTCTCTGGCTATGCTGAGGCCGCATCCCACATACAGCAACTAGAAGAATGTGCAGCTATGACATACAACTATCTACTGGGGCTTTGGGGGGAAAAAATAAATAAATAAAATCTTTAAAAAAAAAAAACTCTATTTGGTTAAGAAGTATTATAAACACCTCTAAAACGACATAAACCAAAGCAGAAATCAAAATGTTTGGGATTAAGGCAAAACTGCATTTAAAGGCAAAATCAAAGCCCGCTCATTCATAAGGAAAGAAAGCGAAACTCCTAATGCTATCCTAGCCATAGGGTCCATGGAGGCCCTGACTGAGGGCAGTAAGATGGGAGCGTGCTGAGCCTGAGGCTCCTGACTCACCAGTTAGGGGCATGGTGCAGGGAGTCCTCGCTCAGGCCAGGGGAGGACCAGGGCAGTGACTCTAATGATCCAGGCCTCAGGGTCCCTCCTCTGGCTCCTCAGAAGCAATTACAGTCCTTCCTGGCCTCACTTCCCTTTTCAGATCCTAGCTGAAATTTCAATTTCCAAATGAAAGTGAAATCTTATTACTGGCTCTCCATCCAATTAACCCTGACTTGGCTTCTGACCTTCTCCATATAACTGACTGAATCATGTCTATTCATGAAAGGAAAAGAAAAAGTACAGTGTTCAGTTCACCAACCTGAAAGTGCACTTGTCGTGGGAGTTTGGGCCACATCAAAATTTCCCAAATGTTTGAATTAAGGCAGCTTTATTCAGAGAGTAGTGTCATCCCAAAAGAAAAAGAAAGAAACAAGAAAAATTCCTGAGTATCAAATAGTCACTTATACTTTACATTACCTAAAATAGCAAATAACGTGCCCATTCACAGCGGAAGAGAGGTACAACTGAGGGACTGTCAGGTCAAACGTACAGTGAAGAGCTGACCAGAAGAGGGCGTTGGGCGTCTGTAATAGGACCAAGGGCATTACTCCAGACAAGGTAAAGTAATTCAGACTTTCGATTGGATGGACTTGAACTGAAAGGGCAGTGGCTACAGAAGAGACCAGGGGGAGCCCTTAAACCCAAGGTAATCAGTTGGGTAGGGCAGGGAGGAGATTCCATCTTCCTCCCTCCCTGGAGGTAAAGGGTGTTTCCTCCCAGAAAGTCTGGATCAGCTCAGTAAACTGGATTGAGAAGATTCAGCGCAGGAATGTGGGCTAGAGAGAGGCCAGAACAGTACTGGCGATCAAACCCAGGATATGACTGGTCCAATTCCGAAAGCCACTGACGGCTGAGAGCTATGGGCTCTTTGGGATCTTGGAGGCAGAGAAAGAAATAATCATGGGCCAAACACATGTATCCTCGTCATCAAGGAGCTGCTACCATGGGACCTTCTCTAGGCTCAGGTGTCCTCTTCCATATCCCGACCTCTCACAGGCAGATCAGGTCCAGGCATTTTCCAGGTGCCTTGACTGCAAACACGACCTCCAAAGGCACATTCCCAAGTATATGTTGATAACTGCTGTTTCCTCAATCTAGGAAACTGATGCAAATGCAGCTTCAAAAAGCCCCTTCTGGCCGCACCCCTAAGCTTCTCAGATACAAGGATTCTGATCACAGCCCCATTAGGCACATGAATAAAACTGTTTTTCTCTCTCTCCATATTAAGCCAGGTGCACAAACACCAGTACCTTTTTCCTCATGAGATTTGAAGCTATGTTTGGCATTTAAGGATATGCCAAGTTAGGGAGGCTGGGCTGGGTCACATATTGGTTCTTCTGAAGTTTCAGAACACAGAAAGAAGCTCTCCACCAAAAGAATTCTCCAGGCTATTCTCTACCCTCTGCATTGTGGTGCCTAAACAATTCTTCAATTCCACTGGTGAGGAGGCATTCTCTGAAGGATGTTCTCCATTTTAGTATCTTTCCCAGAGACCACTTTCTCCAGATCTCTACCATCCATATAAGCAGCCTTTGCATAAAATAGGGTTAAGCTGGAATGTACACTATGGGCATTTTAACTTCTAGGCAATCATCTTTACCAATCAACTGCAGCAGATTGAGATTTACAACTCAATTGTACATTTACAAAGATAATCATAAATGTCCCTGATAACTGAGCAGCCAGTGGGCGCAAAAATAGTGCTGGCACTTTTCATCCAGTACCTCAAATAGCCTGCTCAGAAAATCTGAAGTTCACTGTTGATTTTATTTTTAGCCTGGTGAATCTGGGACTCGGCTCCATGCAGGGAGTAACTGGTAGACACCCTCAGGTGAGGGGTTTGGATGGATCTGCCCTACCGAGTGGCTGCACAATCTCAATGCTAGAAAGAGCTGACTGACAGGCTTCACAAGGACCTCGGGGAAACAGGAAAATTGCAGACATCCAAGTTTAGGTAGTAGATATAGGATCTCAGTATCTAGGAGGTGCAAGGAGGCAGAAGGGACCACTGTCTTCAAATGATCTAAAAATGTGAAGTATGAGTGAGAAAAGTCTTCCCTCACGAGGCAAGGGACACTCCTCTGTCCACTCCACGCAGAGCCTGTTTGACCAGGTGACATGCTGTGGCAATGGAGGCAGGAGCACCAGGAACACATCTGCAGGAAGGGCCATCCTTCCTGCCCAGTATCAAGACTCACCCAGGACTCCCAGGGCCCAGGCATCGATTTAAGGGATGTTTCTACCACATCCTGGTCACCTGTTATCCTTATGGTCCTGAGTTGTTGCACAGGCCAGTGCAGCCTCCGAGCTCATCAGGGGGGTGTCCTACCAGCCACACCTTCTTCACTCACAGAATTCCTACTGGGATCCCAAAGCACCTGCCCCCAGGTCCTTATGGGGTCTTCAAAATGCTTCTGTGCTTCCAGTTTTCTTCTGGCCTAGGCTGACTGGGTAGCTCTATTTTTTTTGGTGAGGAAGACTGGCCCTGAGCTAATATCTGTTGCCAAGCTTCCTCTTTTTGCTTGAAAAAGATTGTCCCTGGGCTAACATCTGTGACAATCTTCCTCCATTTTGAATGTGGGATGCTGCTACAGCATGGCCTGACAAGCAGTGCGTAGGTCTGCACCTGCGAATCCCAGGTTGCCGAAGTGGAACGCATGAACTTAACCATTACGCCACCTGCCCAGCTGGCAGCTCTCTTTCTGCATCCCTGGCATGTCAGCCCACCTCTCTTGGAGGCTGCGGTGTGGCCACAATGCTGGGGGACAGCCTTCCACTGGTATCAAGAGAAATCAAGGAATTCTATCCAATTCTACTGAGTTATTTTGGAGAACACAAGAAGCCACAAAGTGTAGAAGAAAAAAAAAAAAAAGCCCAGCTCCTGCTCTGGATCTAAGAGGCACTGGGGGAATGCTGGAGGATGGCCATTCCAGGGTTCCAGAGTTGGGGCCCAGGGCAGACCACCCCAAAATATCCCACAACAGCATATTGATTATTTCGAATTAAAGTTTTTTAAGAAGCAAAAAAGGGCATTCTGACCCTCCTGTCTCTGCTCCCCCTGAGAGCAGGAAATAAATCTCCTCTGTGAAAAGTACTCTCCCGGCATCCTGATCACTAGAGCTAGGGAATTCAGGGCTGAGAAGCCTGCATAAACAAACCTTGCTAATTTACTACCTCAAGCATAATTTTTGCTTCAATTCCTCACTAATCACCTACCTCAAATCTAAGTTTCTTTCTCCTGTCACTCCTCACAAACTTACTGTTTGTGTACTATATATATACTTCCTGCTTTGTTCACTCTTTGAGCGTCATTTCTCTATGATCTCCAATACGTACATATTCAACTGCGTTTTTCTCCTATTTACCTGGTCTTGTGTCAATTTTATTATTAGTCCAGCCATAAGAACACACAACAAGGGGCCGGCCCCATGGCCTCATGGTTAAGTTAGGCAGGCTCCACTTCGTCGGCCCAGGTTCAGTTCCCGGGTGTGGACCTACACCACTCATCGGCAGCCATGCTGTGGTGGCGACCCACATACAAAACAGAGGAAGACTGGCAAAGATGTTAGCTCAGGGAGAATCTTCCTCAGCAAAACAAAAACAAAAAAAACACACACAAGAAGGGCAGGAACAGGATTTTCCCCACCCCAACAAGAGGAAGGCTCCAATTCCGCTGGTCTTCAGAGGAGCCAGGCTGATGGGAGGCCCTGGGGACTGGCCTGATGCAGCAGCTCTCCCCTCTTCAGCTCTCTTGACCCAGCCCTTGAGCAGAGAAGATTCCACCAGGGATCCAGTACATCTTCTTTCCCTCTGCAGTCAGATCTCTCCTTATCCTGAAATATTTTGCCTTTTTAAAAATTAAAGGTCTCTGCTGGCCCTCTCTGCTCTTTCCCGTACTCAACAAGATGTGGTTTCACTTCAAATCCAATAAAAACTAGACCTAACCAAGGGATTGTCCCTCTTTCTTCCTCACCAACGAGGACCTGCTTGATGTCCAAGTCAACCTGAGCCTGGCGAGTTAATCCTGAAGAAGGTGCTTCTAGAGGCATGGTGGGGTGGGCAGGCTGAGGGCTCACTCCAGGCTGGGTGACACAGAGGGACTGAGGGAAGGAGGCACTGGGCAGGAAATGGCCCAGAGGATCCATGTGGGCCCAGAATGAGGGGGAGGAGAGAACTGACAGCAGAGCAGGTGGCCAGGTTCTCCCTGAAATGCTGGAGACCTGTGTCTGAGACCACTGGGGGCACTGTGGACCTGGACCTGGGGGCTGGGAGTGCCTCCAGGGCCTGCCTTTGTTAGCCCTGGCCAGGTGAGGTGCCAGTGGCTGTACCCCTACTCCCACCCCAAGGGCACATTCAGGCCAACAGAGAGTCCTGGGAGACAGTGGCAAGCACTGATCCCTGACACAAAGATGAAGGGGAGGTTTAGAGGGAAGGGGAGGGCCCCAGACTTGGCATTTGGTTCTAGAGAACCATTTTCCTTGGGGACTTTTGCACTTCAGCCTCATGAGACTCATTAAACCATAGAATTGTGCTTCTGAGGAGAGAAAGAGAGAATGGGGTCTGGTATCACATCCAACTGACCCCAAATCTCCAACTCCAAGCCATAGGAAGGTCATCGTGGCTGAAAGCAAAACCAGGTACACCAGGCTGTCCAGCACTTTTTTCCAGGGGAATTTGTTCCACTGGAGGGAGAGCAATGATCCTCAGGATTCCAGGAGCACTGGCTTCACATTTGACGGGAAAATCCTCTCTGTCATGAGTTGAGGGCTGGCAGGAAGCACTGGGGCAGAGTGGACATGTTCACAGGGGTGTCTCCGGCACAGCAGACCCCTTCCTCTCATACCCAGACTCCTCCTCTATCCTCAATCCTTGGCTTACTCAAAAACATTAACTGAGGGCCTAGAGCACATCAACTGCTATTCTGGGTGACAGGCTGGGACACCCATGGTCTTCCTCTCGGGGTAACTCTGTGGCATAGACCTTGCATTCTATTGAGTAGGCAAACGAAAAACAAGCAAGCTGAAAAATAAATTAATCACAGGCTGACCCTGCTTTGCACGGTAGACTAGGGCCATGAAAACGACTGTGCAAGCTGAAACTGTGCAAGCAGGCTTAACAATCCATAGGCAAAGTTTTTTTTTTTGTGAGGAAGATCAGCCCTGAGCTAAGATCCATGCTAATCCTCCTCTTTTTGCTGAGGAAGACCAGCCCTGAGCTAACATCTATTGCCAATCCTCCTCCTTTTTTCCCCTTTTTCTCCCCAAAGCCCCAGTAGATAGCCGCCTCAGCATGGCCGGAGAAGTGGTGCGTCGGTGCGCGCCTGGGATGCGAACCCGGGCCGCCAGTAGCGGAGCGCACGCACTTAACCGCTAAGCCACGGGGCCCGCCCTTTAGGCAAAGTTTTGATTTTTCTGTGGCCACTGAATTTTTTTGTCAAAACATTAGGAATTCTCTATCAGTTATAAATAAATGGATAAAAAAGTAAAACTACTATTTAGCACACTGTGATTTTAAACTTTAAAAATTAAAACTGTTTTGTTTCTTTATAAAAAACTTATCAAAAGCACTTTGAACATTGCCTGTGGTTCTTCTCACCATATAACTTTTGATACAGAGTGAGCATCTTTTCCCTACCTTGGTGAACTGCTTTCCAAATGTGGATAGGCTTCCAACATTTTATCCTTCGTGCTTTCAATGTCATGCCAATCTCTGAGATAGTTCCTTTAGTGTGAAGATTTTTGCCAGCATCACTTCCTCTGGGACATCTTCTTTTTTTTGGTGAGGAAGATTGACCCTAAGCTAATATCTGTTGCCAATCCTCCTCTTTTTGCTGAAGAAGATTAGCCCTGAGCTAATACCTGTGCCCATCTTTCTCTGTTTTGTACGTGGGACGCCACCACAGCACGCCTTGATGAGTGGTGTGTAGGTCCACCCCCAGGATCCAAACTTGCGAACCCTGGGCAGCCAAAGCAGAGCGCGCGAACTTAACCACTACACCACTGGGCCAGCCCCAGGGACATCTTCATCCTTTTTGTCACAACCATTTTCTTCATTTATACTGCTCTGGGAGATGGCGAATGTGAGCTTGAACCTGGACTCTGAATCATGATGACGAATAAAAATAATTGCTCACATTTGGTATAACTTATGAAATTACCAAAGTATTTCACTTTCCTAGTCTCATTAGCTTCTCTCTTGAGACGGGGGGCTTAGACTGATTTTTCCTTTCCATGTACACTAACTGGGGCTCAAAAGGGTGAGTCACCTGCATCTGAGTCACAGAGCAGGCCATGGGAAGGTGACACAGGAATGAAGCCCCTGGCTCCTGGTCTAGGCCTCCCTGTGGCCGTCACTTGTGCCATCCTGTTGTGGGGAGTGCCTCGAGAAGTAGCTTTAGAATGGGAACATCCCATTCTCTATGTGTGGCAATAGTGGACAAGGTTAGGGACAAGAACAGAAAGCCTCATTTTGGTGACATCACTCACCACAGTCGGGGGTGCTCAGCAGGTCTGTGCTCAGCTGAGGTCTGTGGGCCCTGCCAGGTCATATAGGAGGACAGGGGGAGGGAGTTTGATATTCCCAGAAAGAAATTCAGAAAGATCTTTGCTGTCTTGAGGCACCTCAGCTCAGCAGCTGGTTTCTCTGGTGCTCCAGGCTCAGAACAACTCCTGGGAAAAAATACTTCTCCACCCTGCACCCTCCTGGCAGGAGCAAGTAAGCAAATTTGCTGATAGGGTATCACCTGCAGGATTTGGGGAGCAGATGTGCATCGAGGACCCTCCACATGTGAGGCAAGGAATAAGAAGGGTGTGGGGAGCCCAGCCCAGCGCTGGGGCTGCAGGAGGCAGAGTTCTGGGGCATCTCCCTCATGGCCTGGGCTCTGCTCTGCTCATCTTCCTTGCTCTCTGCACAGGTCACAGACACTAAGGAGGGAACCTCTGGCAGCCCCAGGCTGACCCTTCTCTCCCTCCACCCCAAACTCCTCTGGAGTCGTGACCTTGACCTCTCCTCTCTGCAGGTCCTCCTCCTCTCAGGGTCTTGGGCCCAGTCTGTCCTGACAAACTCAGTGTCTGTGGTTCTCGGACAAAAGGTCACCACTTCCTGCTCTGGAGACAGTAGTGACACTGGGGGTTATAACTAGGTGTCCAGATACCAACGCTCCCAATGCACAAGGACATTCTTGGGCCTCAGGTCCCCGCTCCATTCTCCAGCTCCAAGCCAGGCCACATGGCCTCCCTGACCTCCTATGGCTGTAGCCAGAGGACAAGCTGTGCAGTACTGTTGCTATCTTTCAAGGAGTGTTGTCCCTTACCCCCAGCGATCCAAGCCCATGGGGACATCAGACCAAAACCTCCTTGGGCTTACCCACTCTGTCCCTGCTTGACACCAAACAGGAGTCCAGTCTCTGGGCTCTGATGCCAGCCCTGCTCCTTCACCCCGAGCAGAGGTTCTGAACATAACCATGCCTTCAGGAATGGGAGCCCTAACTCACTACAAATGATTCTTATAAAACGGCAGCAGGACAAACGCTCTCTTGGGGAAATCACTTGAAAAACATAAAGGCTGCTCGTGCGTCTTCCTCCCCACTGTGAGGAGCCTCAGCATGCAGACTCTACCCAACGCCTCGATGGGGGGGGAGGGGCGCGGGCGACAGGGCTTCTTGGGACAGCCGACACGACGGTTCAGGAGACTAGCTTACCTGAAGTCGTCTTCCGTCCACTCCGCTCTAGCTCAGACTGGCCTCAGGTCCTCCAACACCTGGTTTCCCCGTCTCCTACCGTCTCAGTCACCCGTGTCCACCCACGTCTGAGGGCGAGAACCAAAATGCTCCAAACACAGAGAGACTGTGTGTTAACACGTGTATTTCAGAAGCCCTGGGCTCCTGAGAAAATCTCTAAGAACGCTGCCTAGGAAACTGAAAACTGGAGACTTGATCCCTCCCTCACAGAGAGACTCTCCTCTTATCTCCAGAACTGACCACTAATTTCTCATCAGCTGAACCAGAGGACAGTCTGAGTGGCAGACCTTGCGCTCGCTCAAAAGCGACCCTTCCCTCCTGGACATGGACCCCTTTCCTGTAGTCACATTTCTGGCCCCCACACCTCCAGAGGGGCCGGATTTCTAGAGCAGCTAGCCCATTTCAAGTGCAAACCCACCAACTAACGAGATCAAACAATAAACGCAGCCGCCTGAGTTCGAGGAATTATTACGTGTGAAACTCAGGACTGCGGCCGCTTTCACGGAGCGGGCGGCCTGGCTGACCCAAGTCCAGCACATTATCTCCTTCGGTCTTCACTCCAACTCCCCGTTGTGATAACTCATTTTCAGACGGAAAATAGAGGCGTGGGGGTGGAGGGAGGGTTTACCAGTGACTAGTCCAAGGTCACGCTGCAAGAAAATGGAGGAATCAGGGTTTGAACTCACGTTTTTCCCAGCCCGCGCACCTCGCCACGTGGCCTCCCTGGCGCAGCGTCTAGCAGAAAAAAACCGGGCGCTGACTCAGCAAACTCCGCGGAGCCCACTGGGAAATAGCGGCATCGGACCAATCCTGGTTTCTCTTTCCTTCTAGGGCAAATCTCACGAGAGGCTCAGTTCACGAGTGGGGTCGCCTAGAGAGTCCAGAAGGGGTTTGTCTTAATAGGCTGGGAGGGGACGGGGAGAGGGGGAGGGCTGGCACTTGTGGCCCGGCCCGCTGGACTGCAGGGAGTGAGAGAGTGGGGGCGGAGTGGGATGGGGGATGGGGTGGGGGGGGTTGGGAGGATGGAGGTGGACTGGGATGAGGCGTCTCACGGATGGGGCGGGAGAAGGGGGTGGCCTGACTCCCCGACCGCCAACTCAGCCCCCCAGCCCCTGGGCCTGCGCTTCAGACGACCCTTTTCTGTCTGTGGCCAGGGCCTGCTCCTCCCGGGTCCTCTGCGAAGGTTCTCGCCCCATGTGCACCTCCCTGGTCTACAAAAGATGTCTCTATCCTTAGGTGGTCCAGTGCCCTCTACCCTGGACCTTACCATTTATGTAACCCCTGGGGCAGAGGACACCCTAGCCAGGATTCAGTTAGCTTGTCCTCTCGCCAGAGCGTCCTTTCCTCAGTCTCCCCCTCGGATTTGGTTTTCCAGAGCTTTTTCAGATGCCAGAATTTCCTGCGTTTTGCCCTACTCACCTCCCCCGATCCTTCAGGTGACTTTGGCTTTCGCTAGTCCTAAATGCAGGGCTTCTCCTCTTTTCACCAACAAATCCCTTTGGACAAAGTCACAGCTGGGCCTGAAAACTGCAAATGTGGTCCAGATCTTCCTCAGGAGGGAGCAGGTCAAGGATGCTGAGGAAGGCTGGCCCAGTGGCGCGGCAGTTAAGTGCTCGCACTCTGCTGCGGCAGCCCGGGGTTTGTAGGTTCGAACCCCGGGCGCGCACCGACCTACTGCTTGTTCAGCCATGCTGTGGCGGCATCCCATATAAAGTGGAGGAAGATGGGCACGGATGTTAGCCCAGGGCCAATCTTCCTCAAGAGTGGGGGGAAAAAAAAGGGAGGATTGGCATTGGATGTTTGCTCACGGCTAGTCCTCCCGGCAAAAAAAAAAAAAAAAAAGGATGCTGAGGAGAGGTGGCTAGGCACAGCGCCAGGGCCTGGTGTTTGGCCTTTCTCAGAGCTGTGCCCCTTAACCATGGGATCTGTGTCTGGGGCCACTAGGGGGTGCTGGGACCTGGAATCCTGTACGTTTGCAAGGCCTGTGTCAGGTTTTGGTGCCTGCTTCCCGCCAGTCCCTTTAGGGGAGGAAACTCAGGCTTCTGGAGGGATGGCAAGACCCAGATGAGTGAGGGTTCTTTCCAGGTGAAGAGAGAGGGAGGGGTTAAGAGCAAAGCACAGGCCCCACCCCTGTCATTCAAGCTGGCCAGAGGGACCTCCTTGGGGTCTTTTGAAGTTAGCTTCCTCATTCAGTCCTGGGAAGTACTGGGCCTCCTCAAACTTCCTGACTGTGTTTTTCTGAAAAGGGTCCTGGGAATTGAGTCTGGCACTGTGTCCTTGTCATGCAAGTGACCCTAAATCTTTTACCACAGGCCGCAGGAAGGTCGTGGTGGCTGAGAGTAACAGGCGGGCTGTGAGCCTGGCTGTTTTGCATGGATCTACCCTGCCTTTTCCCCAGACATCCCTAGCCTGTGAGCTAACAGAGCTTAAGGTTTCCAGCTACACAGATGAATGAATGATGAATGAATATATAGGTACTCACAAACAAGGTCATTGCATTGATCCCCAGTGGACCTGGGATTGTTAGCTAGAACTGAACTGATTAAAAACTCAATTTTTTCACATTGGAACTGGAGACTCTCCGCCTCCCCCTCCCTCCTCTTCTGGACTCATTCAACAAACATTTGTCCTTGAGTGGCTGCTGATGGAACGCTTAAGGACATCAATGAGTCTGGCTCTTCAGGTTTAGAGTGAAAACAACAAAAAAAACCCAAAACAAGAAGTCCATTGTTTTAAAGCAGGAAGTTGTAACTAATTCTCTGAAGAAAACAAAAGGACTGGTATGAAAAGTTACAAAGGCAGATGAACTGCCAGTTGCTCAGGAACCCCTGTCTGAGGGCTGTGCAGGAAGCAGCCGTGGCAGCTTGCAAGGATCCTGTTCTGGGCGTGAGGACAGACTGCACAAATCCTGATAAAGTGCTTGGCCAATTTGAAAATAGAAAGGAGACTGGGGCAGAGGGGAGGGTGATGAAGAGTGCTGGAGAGGGCCGCTGATGGGTCTGTGGGGCTTGAAATGAAAAGGGGATCCATTTGAAGATTGCCCATTGGTATTTTCATTATCTGCTTGCTGTTTTAATGCTCATTGCGATTAATACACTAAAAAGGTGATGTCCGTAATATTTGAAAGCAAAATGCATGTCACGTGATTGTTTATAAAATGCAATCCTATTCATGTAAAATTAAACGTGAATATAACGTTCACTTATTCATTGCTTCAAGTAACACTTACAAATGTTTACCGTATTGCTGGGCCTCCACTTGATATAGAGGAGGGAATGAAAGTTACAGGGCTCCACTCCCCTGGGATATATGTAATTCACATTTGTGAATTTTTTAGATAAGCAAACTAAAATGTCCAGAAGATGTCCACTAAGATGATAACACTGGGGCCAGCCCCGGTGGCCTAGTGGTTAAATTTGGCATGCTCCACTTCAGTGGCCCTGGTTCGGTTCACCTACACCACTCATCTGTCAGTGGCCATGCTGTCGCAGTGGCTCACATACAAAAAAAGAGGAAGATTGGCAACATATGTTAGCTCAGGGTGAATCTTCCTCAGCAAAAAAAAATATATATATATATATGATGACACTGGTTATGGAAAAGACTTTTCTGTACTTTTTAAAACTTTTAGTATCATAGTTTTTTTCCTTGACTAGAGATGAAAATAGAGCTATTTTTGTTTTAGAAACATGAAAAAATAGAATTATAATGATCACAACTGAGACTTTAAAAATCTTTAATGAGTGAAAAAAGGGCAGGGAACGCATTTGAATGAGCACGTTCTGCTCTGTCTCTGGAGTTGAGAGATGCTGGTTTAGGCTGACCTGTCTGGGGGATGAGATAGAGGAGAACTGAAAGAAGAAAATATTGTTTTCTGTGACCCCCTGCAGTAAACCTGAAGCTGAAAGGGCCTGAACTCTCCACCTAACCGTGCTGGGGATAAAAGTCATAGACCGCTTACCAATTCATGGAAACATTTATGTTTGGATTTTCTAGCCAGACTCCTGCCAGGAGGCTGTCAACTTGAATGCTGGCTTAGTTTTTTTCAGGTGAAGATGCTGAGACTAGGAAGGACAAGCCACTGGTCCAAGACAGAGTGGACAAATCAAGAAGGAGTTTGGGGCTGTCAAGTCCTGGTGTGGGTCTCCCTGCCCCCAGGGTGGGGCTGTGTTGCCATGAGACCCGGTGCACAATGGCCCCTGATTTAATAACACATGCCTGAAACAGCCTCTGAACTCCCAATCTGCTGCAGGATTAAGCTGGTGCGGAAGGTCTTGGAGAGAATTTAGGAGGGCTGGTGTGCATCCCAAGGCCATGTGTCCTGATGGGGGGAACCACCATTTTTGAAAATTCTTTTGGGGTGGCTATGAATGAGCTCAGAAGGAAAGGCAGGAGCCTTTGGGCAGTGGTCAGCATCCTGTCATCTCAGACTTAGGCTTCCTGCAGAGACTGGGCTTGCAGAGGGCAGGAGGACCCTCCCTTAGTGTGTGACAGGGGAAGGCTAGGAGTGTGGGGAGGAGAACTCACTAGAAGGCCAGGTGCTCACTGAAGAGTGGTGCTTCCCCAGCTTGTGTCCCTCAGATCCAGCCTCAAAGCAACTTTTTGGGAAGAGGACCCACACACACCTTTCCTGGCTAAGACAGAGCATCTGCACACTCCCCTGGGTGACAAGCCTCAGGGCTTAAAGCTGTGGGGTATCAAGATATGGCCATCCTAAAATATATCTCTTTATCTTGATTGTTTTCTCTAAGGGACATTTGACCTCCCCCACTAACTGCCTAAAGAATTTGACATGGTGGCTCCTTCCCGGAACAGATCTATCATGATGGCTGTAAAGATAATGTAGGATAGAGGTTACAAGAGAAAAGGCACCAACAAGCCCATCTTATCAGAAGTTCTGTCTCTCTGGCCACATTCTCTGGATGGCCCTGTGAGGAGTTGCCAGACAATCATTTAGGTTTATAAGAGAAATCTCCATTTGTAAAGGTATCTCCCTCTCTGTTTTGGGAAGAGGGGGGGATGGCCTCATTTCTAGAGGCTTATCAATGTGGAAGGTGAGGCCTTAAATCTGCATAATGACCTTACTCTTGTTTACTGTGCTTTAGTGGTAATCTCCTGTAACTGACTCCCCCACCCCCAAAATCCTCCTTTGTTATTGGCTGAACATGGTATTTAAGATGAGAATTTCTGCTATTGTGTGGAGAAACGCAGTGTCCCTGCTTTCTCCCATGTATACATGTTATTAAACTTGGTATTATTTTCTCCTGCTAACGTGTCTTATTAATTATTTGGCCAGCCATAAGAACCTTAAGGAAAATGGCAGAGGGAGATTCTCCCTCTTCCCCCGACAAAGCAAAGGAGGAACTAAGAAACTTCAGAGCTCAGGAGCAGCTTTGTGTGGAGGCCCCTCCTGCATCTCAGAACACGGAAAGAGGATGAGAGAGCATTGAGTGTCCTGTTGGAGCATGGGGATCTCAGGAGGTAGAGCTCTGGGCCATCTCCACCATGGCCTTGGCTCCACTCCCCCTCCCCCTCCTCACTCAGGACACAGGTGACAGTCCTCAGAGAAGAGTCATCTGGGTGCCTGGACTGACCCTTCTCCCCGTCCTCCTCAGGTTCATCTGGGTCACCCCTCTCTTCATTTCTCCTCCTCTCAGGGTCCTGGGCTCAGTCTGCCCTGACCCAGCTTCCTTCAGTGTCTGGGACTTTGAGACAAACTGTCACCATCTCCTGCATTGGAAGTGAGATAAGTAGCTAGGTAGACATGAGTGGGGGATCATAGTTGGTGACATTGCTGCATCAGTGGAGCATCTTACTGGCATCCAGAGACGAGCGGGGGATCACGGCTGAAGACTTTGCTACATCAGTGAAGTGTCTTGCTGGCATCCCACAAGATGCAGATAAAGGGGAACTGAAACCTGCCTGGTGCCGCCACCGGCATCTGAGGCCATCAACTGTGACGATAAAAATAACAGGTGCACAAACATCACATACAAAGTCTTCTGCTATATATCTATAGAGGACATTGACCTTTCTTTAATTTACATACAAATTCCATGTGCGTTAGCCCCCCTTCCACGGGGGATGACTGCCATGACAGTTCCAGAGATTCCCCTAGAAGGTCAAGAACTCCCCCTCCCGACTTGTGGGTGGAGGTAGACCATTGCTGAACCAAATGGGCTCACCTCCTGGTGAGTTAAATAAGACTCTACACCAGTGGAAGTTGTCTCACAAAGTCAAGTGTATTTGCAGCAAATAGGGGGCCATGAGGAATCATTTCCAAACTCATGGCGTCCCTGAACAAAGGGAAGGAGGAACTTTTATTTGGTTGGGGAATGAATATTCAAAAGGGAGAGGCAAGTACACTGCAGATTATGGTAATAAGGCTTAATCTTCTCTTGAAGAGATCTTCACACAAAAAATAAGGCGAGGTCATGGGCGCAGTTCCTGTAGGGAGGCTTGGTTAGCTTCAGGGTGGCTACTGGTTGTCTCCTTAACATAACAACAGTTAAATGCCTCCAAATCCACCCTTGAGTTCCTCGGGGCACTAGTCGGTGACAAGACCACTGTTGGCAGATAACCAGATAGTGCTAATTCCCTTCTTTTTTTTTTTTTTTTAAAGATTTTTATTTATTTATTTTTCCCCCGAAGCCCCAGTAGATAGTTGTATGTCGTAGTTGCACATCCATTCTAGTTGCTGTATGTGGGACGCGGCCTCAGCATGGCCGGAGAAGCGGTGTGTCGGTGCTCGCCTGGGATCCGAACCCGGGCCGCCAGCAGCGGAGCGCGAGCACTTAACCGCTAAGCCACGGGGCCGGCCCTTCTAAACAGCCCAAATAAAAATAAAACTAACCCAAGGCACGGGGCAGATGCTTTCTGTGGCATGGCCCGCTCCTCACTTGGAGTGTATGTGACCTTCTCTCTAATAAATATTTGCTTGCTTGCTGTTGCCGTTGTGTCGGTGTCTGAATTCTTCTCTTATGCTGACCAAGAACCTGGGCGATTGGACTCTCCAGTCTGGTTACAGAAGCAGTAGCCACGCTGGAACTTATAACCTTGCCTCCTGGTACCAACGATGCCCTGGGAACTGCCTCCACACTCCTGATAGATGCCATCAGTTCTCTGTCCTCAGGGCTTCCAGCTTGATTCTCAGGCTCCAGGTCTGGCGGCACACCTCCTTGACCATCTCTGGACTCCAGCCTCAGGGCGCCGCTGACTATCACTGTCCTGGACAGCCTTAGCATTTACGTCCAATGCTCCAAGTCCATGGGGAACTGAGACCAAAACCTGCTAAAGCGCTCGGTGTCTCAGTGGGGCAGTCAGACTGGGATTTCTGCTGTCCTTTCTTTCCTTCTTTTTTTTGGTGAGGAAGATTCACCCTGAGCAAGGGTGGCAGTCTGACAAGGGGTCCCTGGAGAGATCCTTAGGCCTTCCCTGATGCCAGCTGCTCTCTGCTCTTTAGCTCCATTTACGTAACCCCAGGAGTGGATGCCATCCCTGTGGGCATTCAATTAGACTTTCCTCTCTCCAGAGTGCACTCTCTTTGGTCTTTGCTATGGTCTGAATGTTATTGTCCTCCCCAAATTCATATGTTGAAATCCTAACCCCTAAAGATGATGGTATTAGGAGGTGGGGCCTTTGGGAGGTGTTTAAGTCATGAGGGTGGAGCCCGCATAAATGGGATTAGTGTTTTTATAAAAGACACTCCAGAGAGATCCCTCACCCCTTCCACCACCCGAGGACACAGTGAGAAGCTGCCAGCTGTGAATGAGGAAAACGGCTCTCATCTTGGACTCCCCAGCCTCCAGAACTGTCAGAAATAAATCTGTGTTGTTTATAAGCCATCTAGTCTGTGATATTTTGTCATAGCAGCCCGGATGGCCTAAGACTGTCTTCGAAGGCTTGCTCTTCCAAGGCATCTCCAGTCCTCCCCATACCATGTCTAGTTTCACGAGGCATCATGTGTCTAGGCCACCAAGGGGCGCTGTAGGCCCAGACTGGGCTGCTGTTGAGGGGCCCAAGGAAGGAAGGTGGGAGGATCTGCAGCCCAGTGAACTCAGCGGGGAGGAGGCTGGAGACATGGGACAGGAAAGCTGGAGGAAGGGGTTTGCTAAGGGGAAATTACAAGTTTGTAAGCAGGATCTTGACATAACCTGAGGTACATTTTCAAGGTCCCTATGTTCGCTGTGTGGTCTTTACATGGTTCTTGGTGGGAGATCTGGCTTGCACCCCAGTGGCGGTCGGCAGCTTTGCGGACATCTTGGAGGTGAAATCAGCAGCCCTTCCTTTTGGAGGGTGCAAATCACGAGAGTAAGTGAGGGGTCAAGGGTACCCCCTAGAACTTCATCTTGACTGCCTGAGATTGGGAAGAACAAGAGGAGAAAGTAGGATAAAATATCTAAGAAGTCTTTTTTGGGCCATGTTAGAGTTGCGATGTCTCTACTGTTGAGTGAAAAAAATCAAGTACAGAATAACACATACAATATAATCCTCTTCAAATAAGATAACGAATATATGTAATATTTTATTCATTTCTTCTATTCGATAACTATTTGCCAGTGCTTTCCGTGGACTTTATACTCTGGTGGTGCTGGGGAGAGAATCATGAACACAGCGTTAAAATCTGGGCCTTAATGGATTATACCTAATTTATACTTGCAGACGCTTTTTTGGATGCGTAATGATGTCTAGAGAATGGTCACTAAAAGAGGAGGACCTGTGAGAATTAAAAAAATAATTTTAATATATTTTATTATATTGGCGTATCTATACATTGGGTTAAAATGTATTAAAAATATTATCATTTCAACAGGTAACCAATATTTTGAAAACCATTCATGAGATTTTACCTTCATTTTTTTGTACTAAGTCTTCTAAATACGATGTATGTTCACAGTTCACCTCAATTCGGATGGACTTTTAATTTTAATCTGATAGGAATTTTAACTTTAATCGGAAATGCTTGGTCTGTATTTAGATTTCATAAAATTTACGGTTGAAAAAGTAGATTCATTCACATACCCAAGTTGTTCCAAACAATAACTGAATTATTATATTTTAAATTTAAATGTAGATTAAATTAAATTAAAAATTTGGCCCCTCAGTGGACTAGATTTGCTTCAAGTGCTTATTCACCATGTGTGGTTAGTGGCTACCGTATTGGAAGTGAGCCTGTGAGTGTCCAGTCTGCATCACAGCATGTAGGACAAGGATGAGTCAGATAGACACAACCCTTGTTTCCAGGGGTGGGCGGGGGTGTTGTTGTTGAGACTGTGGCCCAGGAGGAGACAAGGCTAGCACTCTGTTTACCTCTGTGTGGCAGCTGCAGCCACAATCAGGGTCACAGCACAGAGTCTTTATTTAGGCTCCAGGGTCCCTCACCACAGTCCAGGGGCTCACTAAGTTCTGCACTGAGCAGAGGTGTGGGGGTTCTGCAGGTCTCCAAGGGGGGTGAGAGTTAAGGCTCACTGGTGCACTAAACCGCTCCTGAGATTCCAATTATACTAATAGATGAGAGAATGACTTATTCTATGCACATATACCATGAACATTTGTTCAGACTGTTATGGAACTTCTTTTTTAAATTTTATTTATTTATTTATTTTTTGGTGAGGAGATCAGCCCTGAGCTAACATCCATGCCAATCCTCCTCTCTTTTTGCTGAGGAAGACAGGCTCTGAGCTCACGTCTACTGCCAATCCTCCTCCTTTTTTTCCCTTTTTCTCCCCAAAGCCCCAGTAGATAGTTGTATGTCGTAGTTGCACATCCTGCTAGTTGCTGTATGTGGGACACCGCCTCAGCATGGCCAGACAAGCAGTGCGTTGGTGCGCACCCGGGATCTGAACCCTGGGCCGTCAGTAGTCGAGCGCACGCACTTAACCACTAAGCCGCGGGGCCAGCCCCTGTTATGGAACTTCTGAACGAACCTGGGTTTACACTTCTGGGGTCCTGGGGTCTCAGCTCTTCTCCCTTGAGTAACTTCTGCTTAGTATCTCTGACTCCCTCGGGACCCCACCTCAGATCTACTTCAGAGGTAAACACATCTCTTAGATAACTCTGGAGGGTCCTACCCTCTGGGGTCTGGAGCCAGAGGGGGCAGTGAAGATGGTCAAGGCTTGGTGAACAGATATGCATGAAGTCCCCCCACCCCCACCCCAACACAGGGCAGCCTGGTGGGATAAATAACCCCACCCAAGGCTACCCTGCCCAGCTAGGGGGTCAGGAGGCGGGTCCAGGCACCTCCACCATGGCTGGGCTCCTCTGCTCCTCACGCCCCTTGATCACTGCACAGGTGAGACCCTGTTGTAGATGCATGGGTGGCCCCTTCTTTTATGCTGGCTCACCTATGGCCTTGGTCCTGAACTTACCAACCTGTCTTTGTTTTTGTTTTCAGGCTCATGGACTCAGTCTACCCTGACTCAACCTCCCTCAGCATCCAGGGTTCTGGGACAGAAACTCTGGAAGCAGCAGTGACATTGGGGATTATCACGAGGTGTCCTGATACCAATAAGGCCCAAGCACTGCCTTAACTAAACTCCTGATCAATACTGTCAGTTCTCAGCCTTCTGGGATCTCAGACCATTCCTCTGGCTCTGGGTCCGATGGCTTGGCCTCCCTGGCCTTCTCCAGGCTCCAGCCTGAGGACGAGGCAGATTATCACTGTGTGTCGTATATAAGCAGTGGCTCTTGCCACAGTGCTCCCAGTCCACTGGGGAAGTGAGAGCAACCCCTGCCCTGAGCTCACAGAATCCCTCCTTGCTCTCATCCCTGCTTCCCTGTGTGCAGGGATGTGTATGCCTCCTCATCTGGAAGGATGGGTTTCTCTGTGAACTCCTCTTCCATCTCATAATGAAGGACAGCAGAAACCCTCTCCAGGGTGGTGGTCTCTGGGAAAACAAGCTCATCACTGCTGGGTGACAAGGCTCAAGGTGTAGATGCCATCCCCGGCGTAGAAGACAGGAGCAGGAGACCCAAAGACTCCTGTCTGGTCCAATCCAGATGCTCCCAGCACAAGCTGACAGCTAAATGCCTCCTATACCCCCTGGTCCAGACCGATTTGGTACACCACAAATGACACTGTGTATTCAACTTTGCTTGCACCACAATCTGGTCGAGATGGCCCTTTACTGGGATCATTCTTCTGTAGGTCTGTTGTTAAGGCCTGGTGACTGGGGAAAGTCTTGAAGAGTTTGCAAAGGGAATGAAGAGAAGGGGAACATATGAGATCTTCCCTTTAGGGTCTCTCTTTCCTTTTTTTTTTTTTTTTTGTGAGGAAGATCAGCCCTGAGCTAACATCATGCCAATCCTCCTCTTTTTGCTGAGGAAGACCGGCCCTGAGCTAACATCCATGCTGATCTTTCTCCACTTTACGTGGGATGCCGCCACAGCATGGCCCAACAAGCTGTGCATCGGTACTTGCTTGGGATCCGAACCGGGGCCACCAGCAGCGGAGTGTGCGCACTTAACTGCGATGCCATGGGGCCGGCCCCTCTCTTTCCTGTGACAAGACACTCAAGCAGTATTTCATGGGGGCTGAGTTGGGGGAGAATTGGAGGGACAGACCTGTGCTCTGTACCGAATTGCCTTCCCCCAGGCCCCGATCTGCTGTCCTCATACCAAGCTTTGTACATTCATTGTCCCCCTTCATCTCGATGAAATCTTTCCCAATTTGTTCCTTTATCCCATCAGTGAAAGGATAGCTGGTGGGTTTGTGTGGTGTGCAAACCTCCTCCAAACTAGGATTCCAGTTATACTACTAGATGAAAGAATGAAGAAATTAATACGTCGACATATGTCCTGAATGTTTGCTCAGCCTCTTGTGGAACTTCTGAAGGAACCTGGGCTTATGCTTCTGGAGTCTTGTGTACTCAGCTCTTCTCCTGTCAGTATTTTCCCACAGTCCAACTCTAGCCATCAGTTGGTGCTTCACACTTCTCATTTCCTCCTCCTAGAGCAGCAGCTGCTTCACAGGGACCAGCAGGGGAGGCTTCCTCTGCCAGGTGGCCTCACATACTGACCATTTGTCCTTTGTCTCTGTAACACCAGTCAGAGGCTGGGCCTGCTATCTTCGCGGACATTGAGGAAGGAAAGGGCAGGAGGTTGGAGGTGCCAACCGGGACATCATGGGGATTTCACACCAGCAACCCTTACATGCCTGTGATGGGAAGGATGGAATCCCTTAAAAAAGAACCCCAGTGGGGACAAGTGTGAGAATGCATAAGTGACTTCCTAAGATTTCTTTGATTGTGGAAGGAAGATGTCCTCTTAGATTTACGGTGAGACGTAGTTTATCGGGAAGGAATAAAGAGAGCTCCAGTAGCTAGACTGAGAGCAGGACAGGATTGCAACAGTGGGCATTTCTGGAACTTTCCCTTTCTTGTGAGTTCTCTCTTTGTGGAGACAATAGGGACAAGCAATAGGGACAGCTTTCTAGGTTTCCATGAATACTGAAACTATTTGAAGACAAGGACAGACAGGTCATTTTATAGTGACTTAAAATTTGGTTGCAGATAGCTCCTGTTTCTGGAATATATCAGTGTGCTACTGTGCACAGCATTCTGAGAACAGCCCCTTAGAGCATTTCCTGTGTGTGTGCCTCAGGAGGATTTAAAGGCTGAGTAATGGCTTCCAAAGATATCCAGGTCCTAATCCCTGGAACCTATAACTGTTAACTTACATGGCAAAAGATACTTTGCAGATATGATTAAGCTCTTGAGATGGGGACTGTGGTGGTTAATTTTATGTGTCAACTTCACTGGCCATGGGGAGGCCGGATTAAACATTATTTCTGGGTATGTTTGTGGGAGTGTTTCCAGATGAGATTAGCATTTGAATTGATGGGCTCAGTAAATCAGGTTGCCCTCCCCCGAGGTGGGTGGGCATCATCCAATCCATTGAGGGCCTGAATATAACAAAAGGTGGAGGAAGGAGGAATTTACTCCTTTTTTTTCCTGTCTCATTGCTGAGCTGGGACACCTCATCTCATCTTCCTCTGTCCACAGACTAGGATTTACACCATCAACTCCTCTGGTTCTCAGGTCTTTGGACTTGGACTGAACTACACCAACAGCTTTCCTGGGTCTCCAGCTTGTAGACTGCGGGATTTCTCAACCTCTATAACCACATAAGCCAATTCTTTATAATCATATATATATATATGGAGATGTGTGTGTATATATATATATATATATATATCCTATTGATTCTTCTCCTCTGGAGAACCTTGACTAGTACAAAGTCAATGGACGATATCCTGGATTATCTAGTATGCCCTAAATATAATCACAAGTGTCCTTATAAGAGGAAGGCAGAGGCAGATTTGAAGACAGAAAAGGAGACGGAGATGTGACGATAGAGCAGAGACTGGAGTAATGTAGCTACAAGCCAAGGAAGGGCTTCCAGCCTCTGGCAACCAGAAAAGCATGGAAACAGATTCTCCCCTGGAACCTCCAGAAGAAACCAGACCATCTGACACTTTGATTTCAGCCCTGTAAGCCTCACCTTGGACTTCAGGCTCCCAGAACTGCAAGAAAATAAATTTCTGTTATTCTAAGCCCTAAGTTTGTGGTAAGTTATAGCAACAGTAGGAACCTAATATAGCTGAGTGTCATACATTTGACACCTTCAAATGCTGTACCCTTTTAATTGGACTGTGCAAGGCTGCCTTTGTGCTAATGCCCTCTCCCTAATAAACCTCAGGCATACAGGGCATTATTTTTGAATACTCTTTAGTATATTCACTTTGGTTTTATAGGTTATAAGTTATGTCTTGCACAGATTATCATTTTGTTTCTTAATTTGCAGGAATTATGCTTATGTCTTGTTTCATGTCTGATTGTGTAGGTACATTATTCTAGAAAAAATAAAATGGATGGTGATTCCTGCATCTTGGAGTGCCTGAAAATCCCCCAGTAACAGGAGATCACAAAAGAGAAACCTTCTGTTTACTTCTTGAGGGAAGCACCCAGCACCTTCTAGTGCTTTCCATGGGATCTCTCCCTTGTGGACCCCAAGCAATCGGGACTGGCCTTGGGGTCCAGCACACATCTGACACACTCCTCCAGTCTGGTGAGTCTATGACCTGGTTATTTACACACAGGTATTTTATTGTTGTTATTCCTTTGATGATGTGCTGATTTCAAATTATGCCTAAAACAGCAGGCATATGATCTTTGAAGGCCTTTTTTCCAACTGACCAGGGGTTCACATGGTTAAAAGTTTTTAAATGTGTCATACATTGTAGTGGAAATGCTTTATATGTTTCCCACTCCATGGGACTTCTCGTTCCCAGCCTTTATAGGAGCTCATTGACTGAGAGAAGTGAAAATTTCCATTTGCTGAAGGGCCAAGGAAGGGGACGCTGTGATGAGTGGCCCAGATCCCACGAAGGGCATGTCAGTCCTACCGCTGGATGTGCAGACAGTCCTTCTCTGCCAGTGCTTCCCCAAACTGACCTCCCAGGAGGGATCTGCCCCTGCAAGGTCACGCCCCTTCCCGGGGCAGCGTGGGTGCAATGATTGGTGGATGCACCAATATACAAGTGAGGCTGTCTTGCTGCAATGTGGAAGCACTGTAAACGGTTGTCTCAGCTCCAGAGCCCCCTGGAGTTGGCTGAGACTGCACCACAGCCCAACTAGGGCAGCTGAAGGCTGAGCTGCTCAGATCTGCCTGCTTGAGGAAACCCGACACAGGGATGCAGCTGACAGCCGCCAGGTGCCATGCTTTCAGGATCTGCCTAGCTTTCTAGCTGAGGGTGTGTGTTTCCCGGGCAGCCTCCTGGCAGTGACTGAACACATCCTAGTGCAAGGGCTCACCCATCTGCTGAGCTGGGACTCCTCGATGCTAACCTTTGCTTTGGAGCTCCCCGTGGGGCAGGCTGAGATTTTCTCACTGCTGCTCCTGATTCTGAGGTCCCTGCTCTCCAGCCCTCCTTTCTGGCCCTTCTCCCTTTTCAGGGCTCATATCAGCATTGCTGTCTGAAGTCTCCCCCTGCCTATTCCTGCTCTCTCTCCCTTCACCCTTCCCAGGTATTATCCTTCCTCAGTCTCCTGCATGTCCCCTTTGACTTGGAGATCCTGGAGTGTCACACACTGGGTCTCATTCCCTGATCCTCCTCCCTCCCATCCCTTGCACAGGGGTTGATGCCAACAGCGCTCCCCAATAAACCTCTATGTGCTCACCTCCACCTTAGCATCTGTTTCCAGGGAGATCTGGCCTGTGACAGATGGTGTCGGGAGGGTGACTAACTAGCCCAATTTGCCTAAGACTGATGGGTTTCTCAGGACAGGGATCTTTCAGTGCTAAAATGGGGCAGTCCTGGGTTACCCAGGACAGGGAGTGCCTGAGAAAGGAGGTACAGAGATGATCGGATTCTGGAGCAATGAAGACCCCAATAAGGGGGGTAGGAGCTCAGAGAACTTCTGCTACAGAGGAGCAATGCAATTGTTTAAATTTTTACCAGGGGTGAACAGGGGTGATTTACCTGTAGGAGGAAATGCAAAAGTGGGACCCTTTTGCACTTCAAATTTGAAAAATTTGAAGAAAAGAGTACTTCTAAGGAATGTGGAGACAATCATACTACTTCAGCTTTTGGAAGAGTGTGGTAGCATTGTTTCTAAGTGCGATAGATGATTTGCAAAAGTTAAAAGGCTGGGAGTGAAAATCAGTGAGGACAAGCTAAGTGTGAAAGCCAGAAAGCCTCCTTGTTGGCTGAAAACCTCTCTTCTGCTGAGACAGAGGTCAGGGAAAGCGGATTCCCAGAACTTAATCTTAAGAGCAGCAGAGCACGGAGAACAGTGAACACTCCCCTGGGCAGCTTTGCTCTGCCTGGTCAGTGCCCTGAACGGATAACAACAGGGTCCTGAGTCCCAAGAAGCGGCCCTGTGGATCCAAGCACACCAAAATCTTAAATCAATAATTCTCTGAATATCCAAGCTTGCAGAAGTGGCCATCTCTCAATCATTAGGGCCCATGCCTACTCTCTCTTTGTTTGAAGATGGTGCAGAAGCTTCTGCCCTATGGGATAATATTCACCACCCCCAGCACCCCTGGAATCTGTCCCTTCCTCCTATGAAGGCTTGTGGGCCAATAAGTAGGATTAACTCACCACAAAACCTGGGCAGGAATGTGCTGGGCCTTCTAGGGAGGATAAGAGCTGCGGAACCAGCCAACAATGTGCGATGGGACCCAGGAGAGTGTTCACGGGATGGATTCTGAAGGTGCAGGATCGAGGGGCAGAATCTAAGATTGGATAAGGGGAGTTCTGCTGGAAGCACTCTCAACGGGCAAAGACGCTGAGACAGTCTGCAGGCGGACTGCCAGGATGACCCTTAGAAGGACTGAGGAAGTGATGGCTCCAAACGTGCTGGACCTGTCCCTTGGGTTGATGGTCCTCAGGAGACCCTATAGAGGACACAGTGTTTACTCAGTAATAAGGAGTGTGCTGGCAGAGAAGTACCAGCATCATTGAGAAGTTCAGTGGGCAGCTCTCCTCTAGGCCAGGGCCAGTGGGGCACATCTGTGTGTGTCTGTGTAATCTTTCTGCCTCTGTCTCTCACAGGGACACGTGCGATGTAATTTATCACCCACTCGAATAATCCAGGACAATCTTGCTATCCCAAGATCCTTAATCATATTGGCACTGGACCTTTCCCCCAAAACGGTAACAATTATAGGACCTGTAAATGACTACATCTGATATCTCTGGGGCCACAATTCAGCTCTCTACTCCTCACATACAACTCTGTAGAAAAATATTAAAAAAAAATCACATATCTCTTCATGGGTGGAAGACTTTACTCAAGGTAGGTGAACTGTTCTCAGTTCTGACTTTCCCAAGATGGACGCAAAGTATGATGGTGATGCAAAGGGAGGAACCAGAGACCGAGTGTGTCCAGACAAGACTCCTCCCTGATGGGAGGTCCTTGGAGCTGGACCCTCAGTTGGAGCCCTGTCCTACATCCCCTTGGCTGCTGAGAAGATAAAATCCTTTTGAGGGTTCCTGGAACCTCCTCAGTCTCTGCTACTCGGTTTTATGCTAGACATTTTGAGATTTCAAAATGTTTTCTCCTTGTCTCATTTCTCTCCTGCATTTCAGGATTGGCTTCAATTTATATCCAACATTCCCCTTACCCCGAATGGAGGTGTACATCCCAAGCAGTGATCCATTGACAAGGGTCCCTGGGTTAAGCCAGTGGTGCTGAGGGGGGAGCATCTGGGTTAAAAGGTGTGACAGGTGACAGATTGCATTGTAGATGGAGCTGCTGGAACTGAGCCAGGGAGCACGGAGTCGATCAGATGGAACATAGGAAGAGGGGCGTGGAGGTGGAGGTGGAGCAAATTCTATTAGAGAAGGAGAAGGAGGAAAGGTGGAAGGGAAGCAGAGCAGTGATTCCTGAATCTTCTCTGGTTATCCTTGGGGTTGGGCTCACCATCTGAGCCACCAGGGGGCAGTGAGGGTCTGGGTTTGGGGACTGCAATGGCCCCAAGGCACTGCTGAGGATTTTCCTGGCTGTAGGAGGTTCCAGGAGCTTCTTTCTCCCCAGTCACTCCAAAGAGGACACACTCACATGTCCCTGTCCCCACTCAGTCCCTTCTCTGCACAGGACAGTAAACTCCCCAGGCCTCAGTTTCAGACCAAATCTCAGACCACTGCAGTGGCTGGGGACAGAGGGTGTGAGCATCCACCCCAAGGAGAGGTGGAGAGGGAATGCCAGGTCCCCAACCTGCTTTGTCCCTGGGAAGGGAGCTACTGGACATTTTCTCAGATAGATTGGAATCCTCTCCCCAACCTCAGCATTCAGAGCAAGGGGGAGTAAGTCCTCATCCTTTTCTGTAGTCAGAATCGTGTTTTCCAGGCAGGGATAACATGGGAAAGATCAGATCCTATGTCCCTTCCCTCTTCTAAGCCATGGGCCACTGCAGAGAGAGAGCAAGAGAGTGTAAGCAGAGCCCCAAGTGTGACATTTGCCGGGGAGACATATGAGGAACCTGCATCAAAACGCATTTCTATTTGGCGTCCTCTCTCAGACCTGGCTGGGAACATTTTCTAACCTGCCTGAATGTGGTCTGGAGACTCTGGGCAAATGCAGCAGCTCAGCTTCCCCACCCAAGCCCTTTCCTTGGTTCATTCAACAAACAGGCATGATTGAGTAGGGGGTGGGGTACATTCCTGTGTCCTCAGAAAGATCCAGGCATGTGAAGTATGAAGATGTGAGAATTCCAGACAGAGGAGCAGCCTGTGCAAAGACACTGAAGTAGTGGGAATATGACCAATCGAAGGACCAGAAGGAAATCCAGTGGGGCTGAGGAATCATCAACTGGGGCCTGAGAGGAGGGAGATGAGGAGCAGTTGTGGAAAGCACACATTATATGATGACTGAGAGCCCCGGTAAAGAGGTTGGGTATTTTTCTAAATGAAAAGGGAATTTATTTGGGGATTTTCCATAATTTTTACATGAGTTTCAGGGTCAGTCCTGCTTGGAAACTTTACCCCAAACCCATTCCTTTCTAGAAAAATGCACTAGATCAAGCAACCTTCTGTGGATGGAAGAGACTTTACCTCAGGAAGGCACACAGCAATGAGATGAGGTTGTTTCAGTGCCCACAAAGAGCGGAATAGGCAGAAAAGTCCCCTCTTCCCCGTGACACCAAAACCTGCTCTGAGGTCCCTGGAGATGGGCCCTCAGGCCAAGTCTGACCCTAGTGCCCTCCCACATTCTCAAACACTGGAATCTACCTCCTACTTTCCATTTGGTCCTTCTTAATCCTACAGAGCTTTCTCTTCCTCAAGCAATATTTTGTCTTTCCACACGTTGAGAAGCCAATCTATCTTCACCTGGTCTCATTTTTCTCATCCAGCCTTCTACTGGGGTTGGTTTATTTCACATAATGTTTCTTCAGTCCTAAGCCCAGAGCTGCCTCACAATTAATAATCCCATGTGAGGCTGTGCTGGGACATGCTAAACAGTCCTGAGGTAAGCGTCTGGGCCACCCAGCGTGGGAGGTGACACATTCCATCCTGAAGGAAGTTAATGGACAATGGGAACTGAGCTTAGATGGAATAGAAGGGGTCTGGGGTCCTGGTACTGAGCTGAATGGGGAAGGAGGGAGGAGGGGATGGTAGCAGAAGAGGGATTTCCAGCTCTCACTCAGCTGTCTTCCCTGGTGCTTGGGTTGTACCATCTGAGGCCACCAGGGGGCAGTGAGCTCCTGAATTTGGGGAAGGGCTTCACTGTGACTTGTGCTGTCTTGGATGATGTCTCAAGAGCTGCTTCCCTCTGAGCCCCTCTTGTGTCCCCAATGGTGCCCCCAATAAATCATCTTCTAAAAGTGCTAATAAACCAGCCAGGGCTCAGCCTCTGGCCTCAGTCTCGAACTACTGCAGAGACAGAGAGTAGAGTGATGCTTGAAGACCCATCCTAACTGACAGGAATAAGGATTGAGGAGGATATGGGGTCCCCAGCTCTGCCTTTGCTACCAGGATAATGGAGCAATGGGATCTCTATCAGCCAGTCTGGGACCCTGTCCTCACTTTTGCCCCACACAGCACAGAGGGCAGTCCTGGGATTTCTCACCCAGGAAGCACCATGACTCCACAACAGGAAAGGTGGCGATACCCCTGGGCTGGATCCATTTTTGCATACTGTCATAGGCTCAGGCTGTCCGTACTCAGAACATGTTAGAGTGTTTTAATTCATGAGTACGTTCTGCTGTTCAGGGATGCAGAAGCATCTAGAATCAAGAGCCAGGTCAGAGGGGATGAGGAGAGGCAGGTGCAGGAAGCAGATTTGCATGGAGGCCCCTCCCTTCTCTGAGGCAGGGGGAGGGGATAAGAGAGGTCTGCAAGCCAGACCCAGGGTTGAGGTCTCAGAAGGCAGTTCTCTTGGGGTGTCTCCACCATGGCCTGGGCTCTCTCCTCCTTACCCTCCTCACTCAGAGCACAGGTGAAGCCTCCAGGGAAGGGACAACAGGGACATCTAGGCTGATCCTTTGTCTCCTCCTCCTTAGGCTCACCTGGGGCCCAGCACTGAACTCACCAGAGTGTGTTTTTCCTCTTTTCAGGGTCCTGGGCCCAGTCTGCCCTGACTCAGCCTCCCTCTGCATCCGGAGCTTTGGATCAGTCGGTCACCATCTCCTGTGCTGGAAGCAGCACATTGGGGGTTATAACTATGTCTCCTGGCACCAACGGCACCTGGGGACAGCCCCCAAACTCCTGATTTATGATGTCAGTTCTTGGGTCTCAGGGATCCCTGCTTGCTTCTCTGGCTCCAAGTCTGGCAACACGGCCTCCCTGACCATCTCTGGGATCCAGGCTGAGGACGAGGCTGATTATTACTGTAGCTCATATGTGGGCAGTTACACTTTCCACAGTGGTTCAAGTCCATGGGGAAGTGAGACCAAAACCTCCTCTGAACTCACTGGAGTCCCTTCACTCCTAAACTCAGGCTTTCATTTTTTTCTTTGTTACTATTTTATTTTGAAATAATTACAAACTTAAATAAAAATTTAAAGAAACCACAAAGAACTCCTGAATAACCCTTTCCCTGATTCACTAATTTTTAACATTCTTCCATATTTGTTTTTCATTATATCTCTATTTCTCATGTCTCTCTCTGTATATATAGGTACGTGTATGTGTATGTATATATGTACATACACATACATAAATATACATACACAACACACACACACACAAAACTTATTCATTTTCTGGATCCTGCGAGAGTAAGTTGTATCCACTAGCACCTAAGCCTTAATACTTTTTTTTAGATAGAATTCACATTTCGTAAAATTCCTCATTTTAAGGTGTATAATTCAGTGGTTTTTAATACATTCACAGTTCGTGCATCCATTAACACTCTATAATTTCAGAATATTTTCATCCCCCTAAAGAAACTCTCCCATTTCCCTTGTCTCTCAACCCCTCACAACCCTTAATTTACACCTATGTCTATGGATTTGCCCATTCTGGACATTTCACATAGAGGGAATCCTACACTAAGTGGCTCTTTGTGTCTGGCTTTCTTTGCTTGCCATAGTGTTTTCAAGGCTCACCCATATTGAAGCATATAGTATCAGTACTTCATCCCTTCTTATGGCCAAATAATTATTGCTTTGTATGCACATACCTCATGTATTTATCCATTAATTAGTTGATGGAATCTCATTAATCTTTCTGTCTTCTCTGTCACAACCCAAGGGTGAGTGATCCTTTTGGGATCTAGGGCATGAAAATTCTAGGTTCCCATCACGTCACATGACAAAAGAAAAATATCACATTCACTCTCAGGGAAATGTTTAGGAGGCAGCCAAGGCTCCCTTCTCTCACTCTTCGACCCTCCTAAGGATTCCACATCGAGGGCACCTCTCCTTCTTTTCTAGCTATTGTTTGAACAAGTCCTGGAAATGCTGGAGAGGGCAGAGCAGGGCGGGGGGTCTGGGCCTCAGCTTCATCAAGACAAGAGGAGACTTTGTCCCACTACTGGCTCTTTTCCTTTTCCAGTTTCTTTGTTGAAAGTTTCTGAGTGGATGATCTATCATCTCCAAAATCTAAAAACGCAGATGTTTCACCTTATACTTGCAGTTTCTCATGAAAACTTTCTCCACATCTACTTTTGTTCCGAGTTCTTGTCTATGAAGCTAAGGAAAGGAAAAACATTCAGTTCCATTTCAGTTTATTTTTCTAAATTCCTTTTATTATGACATGCATCATTGCTAAAGAAGAGGGTGTGAAATGAATATTTACAATCTAAGGGAGAATAATAAATGAAAACCACATCGACCCATGGCTGCATCTACCCACCCAAAGCCTCTCCATCCATCCCACTCTTCAATTAGTCCCTGTGTTGACATTGGTGTTAATTGTTCTATTGCTTTTCTTCACATTCCTTCCCCGCACCTTCCTAGTTTACATCCCCAAACAACATAGTTTGAAACAGTGAGAACTAGCAACAAACCAGCTGAGTGAGGAAAGGATAATGGGTCTATCAGGTGAGGCCCCAGGAGACACTGACACTAAGAGGGGCTCCGGCTCAGTCTTGGGTGGAGCTTCCCTGGGATCTACTGGAGCCCCTCCTGGAGACAGCAGACAAGGCCCCAGAGGAAGAGAAGTGACCGCTAGACTTGGGCATGTGTCCCTACTGGATGTGGGCAGGTCCTGGGTCTCTAGCAGGAAAATTGTCAGGGGATTAGCTGCCCCACATTTTCTTCTACTGAGCTCAGCATGAACTCCAGGAGTAGTCTGAGATCACTTCACTGGGAGGAAGAGAAAGAGGTGATTCTTTGCTCTTGGGGGCACTGGAGAATGGCTCATGTCAAGGCAACCCTAGTGCAGACAGGAAAGTACAAATGAGAACCCAGGCCACTCAGACCCGAACATTACAAGATGGTGTCATTGCTGTCAGCACCTGGGGGATATCAGCTTCCTCTTAGATGAGTCTTTCCATCTATTGCCTGTCAGGGAAAGGCATCAATGCAGATGACCATTAGAGAGAGGTGGGTAGAGGCTGCAATGCTTGTGTGGAACATGGGGTTCTCATGATGTCCACAGACTCCATTCCGTCTGGCCTCCCCTCATCCAGAGATGTAAGTTTTACCCTCTGTGCAGGGAGGGGTAGTGGGCAGTCATCTACCAGCCTCACTACTAGGAAGATCCACCTGCTTCTGTAACAGCTGCCACTTATTTTAATTTTTTATTTATATTAACTCATTACTTCCACATTCACAACTGATTGAGAATTAAAAATGGTATTTGAGGTTAAAACTTTTGCAGACTTGGGACTGGGCTTTGTGTGGTCTGTCGGTTAACACATGTCGACATGCATCCTGGCTTCCAAATTTGTGTCGTTGTCTATGTCCCTGTTCCTATGTCTCTTACAGAAAACTCTGGGATATAACTATAACCTTCAATACAGGTTTAGCAATGTGTAGGAAGAACAGACACATTTGGGTGTTCATTCAATTTCACCCACAATGGCCAGAGTAAGGATCCTCTTGTGACTGGAGTTTGTGTCGTGAGGGTTGGGGAGAGGTAGAGAAACAAACGATGTGACAGATTCCTCAAGGAATAAACTTTAGTTGACATTTTACTAACAAATCAATGGTCAATGAAGCCAAAGAGGGATCTGGAAAGGTGTCCACACAAACAAGAATTGTTTATAATGACCCTTGAGGTGGTTTCTTTCACATTTCTTATGTTTGGGGTTTGTTGAGCTTCTGGAGATGTGGCTTCTTTCTGTCGCTCTGTCTCCTCTCCTTTGGGAACTCCAATTACACGTGTATTAGGTCACTTGAAGTGGCCCCACATTTGCTGATAATATTCCATGTTGTAAAATTCATTTTCCCTCTTTGTTTACCTTGGATTTTCCGTTGCTACGACTTGGACGTCATGAGTTTATTGCTAATGTGCAATCTGCTGTTAATCCTGTTTAGTCGGTTTTCATTTGCAGTTCTTCCACTTTGTACTACATTGTATCTTATACCTCTAGCCTGAAAATTTCTATCTTCCATTCCTTCCAGAAGCTTTGTTCTTATTTCTGGTATAATTATTGAAAAGCTGGTTTGAAGTCTTTATGAGACAACGCCAACATATCTCTCAGATAGGAGTTAAACTCTGTTAATGATCATTTCCATTGTAGTTGACCTTTTCCTGGTTCTTCGTATCTTAAGTGATTTTGGATCTTCTCCTGGGTAAATCCAATATTCTGTGAAGAAACTACGCGTCTCGTTTAAATCCTATCTTGATATTTTTGTGTTAGTTGACTATCTGCACAGTTGAGTCTAGGCTGCTTGTTGTATCATTCTTTTTGTGAACTGCGGTTTCTATGTCAGTAAAATTTATAAAATTTTTGACCTGCTATTGGGGTCTGTCCTGAGTGTGAGCTGCACAGTGGCTCATCTGGTATCTGGGTGGTTGTCTCTCCTTAAAATCTTTTCCTAATATCTGTCTTATCATATTAGAATCCATGCAAGTGCAGCTCAGAGGGGAGCCTGGGAATCATAAACAATTTTCTGGATTACTTTCCAAGCTTCTTCCACTCCACGATCTCCACAGTATTTCTACCTTCCTGGTCTTTACTTTTTGATTTTTGTTCAAAACAAATTGTTACTTTAGTTACTGTGCTCTGTTAGGCACCTCCTATGATAGGGCTTGTGTCCATGCCAAGTAGTGGAATGACAAAGAGAAACAAATGCAATGGTTTGATTGTCACCTTGTTGGGAAAACAGCTCCTAAGGAGTAAAGACTGTCTTCTTGGCCTCCACTATCACTGCTGCCACCACAGGAGACTTGCCTGGAACCTGGGGCATGGGGAACAGGGAGAGGAAAAAACAAAAGTAAAGGAAACTGTGAGTATCTTTAATTTGCTCCAAGGATTAGGAGCTCTCTTTCTCATCTTTAGGCCAGAACAAGGGAAATTCTCCTGGGCAGCTCTTTCTGCCTCACGCTGGTTCCCCTTCCAGCCTTCTGCTGCTTTGAGTCCAGGCCATGGGACCCTGAAGGAAAAATGGGAAACTTACCCAGTGTCAGTGAGATTGCAAATACCAGTGTCTTCCCACTGTCTGCTTGTACGATTAACTTTTCTAGGTACTCAGATATCTCCCCATGAATTCTGCCCAGGTTTTATAGCTGCATTGGGTGGGGAAAAAGGTACTGTACACTTTCTACATCTTTTTAAAAAATTTTATTTATTTATTTTTTCCCCCAAAGCCCCAGTAGATAGTTGTATGTCATAGCTGCACATCCTTCTAGTTGCTGTATGTGGGACGTGGCCTCAGCATGGCCGGAGAAGCAGTGCGTCCATGCACACCCGGGATCCAAACCCCGGCCGCCAGCAGCGGAGCGCGCGCACTTAACCGCTAAGCCACGGGGCCGGCCTCACTTTTTACACATTAAATGGACCTTGTACCTGATGAAACTATTTTAATTTGAAAAATATTAAATCAGTTTGAACCATTGGTAATAGAAAAACAGAAAGAGGAACAAGAGTTTTAAAAGGCATTTAAGGAAAGAAACAGGAAGAAATTTTTCACAACGGTTTTTCCGTGTTCCAGGGTTTGGGAGGTCATTTTATCTTGGCCTGTGGACATGGCAAGGTGGAGGAAAACAAGCAGAAAACACATCTTGGTGACCAGACCAATAAATCAAAGGTAAAATGGAGTGCAATCTTTGGATAATATAAAGTCCATAATAAATATCACTGTTGTGTGTATAGATGTGCCCCATTATCAAACCTGCACTCTCATCTCTCATTAATCTCTTCTTGGCTTATGTTTAAAGGCCAGTGGCCTTTATAGTTTTCATTTCTCATATTGTGAATCAGAAGCTGAGAAAGGAAAAGTCACCTAATCAAGAGTGGAAATGGCAGAACAGTGAGAAACAGATTCAGGGTGAGGATTGTGGCTCCGCCCAGTGCTCCTTGTCCCCCCACGGGGCTCCCTCACACCTCTGTACCTGAAGTTCTGTGCTGCATGTAGGTGAGTGGCCTGGAAGCTACCGACCACTTTGCAAAACTCGATGCTGGAGAGGCTTCAGAACAAAGAAGTAGGGGTAGGGAAGTGAAAAGCCTGCAGCTGGGGAGACCCACCACCACCCATCAACTACTATAAAGCAGGTGTTTCCCTGGGGGTGGGCAGTGACATTTTCCTAACAGTAAACAGTCCCTGTAGAGGGGTCAGCCAGCAGAAGGCACACAAGGAGTGTCCCAGGCCAGGGATGGTCACAGAAACACAGTCATATCACAGCAGAGACTCTGAAGGACTGGGAACTCATTAACATGAGGGACATCAGCTGATCTTTCTCTCCTGTGTAAATCAGGTATAAAAAATCCAAGTTCCCACCTTTAGAAAATACATGTCAAAATGTTTTAATATCTTTAGATAAGCTGTCCAGGGATACAGAAGTATCTAGAACCAAGGACCAGGTCAGAAGGAGGAGAGGCAGGTGCAAGAAGCAGATTTGCATGGAGGCCCCTCCCTCCTCTGAGGCAGGGGGAGGGGATAAGAGAGGTCTGGGGGAGCCCGGCATCGGGATGGGGTCTCAGAAGGCAGTGCTCTTGGGGCAACTCCACCGTGGCGTGGGCTCTGCTCCTCCTCACCCTCCTCACTCAGGGCACAGGTGAGGCCTCCAAGGAAGGCACCAGGGGAAATCTGGGCTGATCCTTAGTCTTCTCCTCCTCAGGCTCAGCTTGGTCCCAGGACTGAACTCACCGGAGTGCGTTTTTCCTCTTTTCAGGGTCTTGGGCCCAGTCTTCCCTGACTCATCTCCCTCAGAGATGGTCACCTTCTCCTGTGCTGGAGGCAGCAATGACATTTGAGGTTGTGACCATTTCTCCTGGTCCCAACAACACCCCGGCACAAGCCTCCAAACTCCTGACTCATAAGGTCAATACTCGGACCTCAGGGATCCCTGATCCCTTCTCTGGCTCTGAGTCTGGCAAAAGAGCTTCCCTGACCATCTCTGGGCTCAAGGCTGAGGATGAGGCTGATTATTACTGTGGCTCATATTCCATTGTTGACACTTTCCAAAGTGGTCCAAGTTCATGGGCAAGTGAGATCAAAACTTCTGAACTCCCTTGAATCCCTTCACCCCTAACTCAGTCTTTCTTTTATTTTTTTATTTGTTATTTTTTTATTTTGAAATTATTACAAACTTAAAGATAATTTGAAAACCTAATATAAAAGACTCCTGCATATCCTTTTCCCTGACTCAGCAATTTTTTCCATTTTGCTGTAATTGCTTTTCATTAAAACAACTACTCTCTCTCTGTCTCTATGTGTAATATATACATAATATACACACACTCATGCACACAAGCTCACAGATACATACACATAAGCACACAAACACACACTAAACTTATTCATTTTCTGAACCATTTGACAGTGGGTTGTATCCATCAAGGCCCTAGGCCCTAATACTTTCTGGAGGTATAAATCACATTCCACTACATTCATTATTTTATGTTGTATAATTCAGTGATTTTTAATATTTGTTCAAGTGTGTGCAACATTTAACACTCTCTAAATCCATAACTTTTTTTTAAGAAGTATTAATTATTTTATTTATTTTGTGAGGAAGATAAGCCCTGAGCTAACATCCATGCTAATCCTCCTCTTTTTGCTGAGGCAGACCGGCCCTCAGCTAATGTCTATTGCCAATCCTTCTCCTTTTTCTTTCCGCTTTTCTCCCCAAAGCCCCAGTAGATAGTTGTACGTCATAGTTGCACACCCCTCTAGTTGCTGTATGTGGGACGCCACCTCAACATGGCCTGACAAGTGGTGCGTCGGTGCGCTCCCGGGTTCCGAACCCCGGGCCGCCAGTAGCGGAGTGTGCACACTTAACCGCTAAGCCACGGGGCCGGCCCCTAAATCCATAACATTTTAAATCACCCTTAAAAGAAATGCCTCACCCATTAACAATCACTCCCATTTCCCACTTCCTCAACCCGTGCCAACCATACGTCAGTCTGTGAGTGTGCCTCTTCTGTCCATGTCACATACATAGAATCCTAGAAGATGTGGCCCTTTGTCTCTGGCTTCTTTCACTTATAATCATATTTTCAAGGATCCTCCATGTGGGAACACGTATCTGTACTTCATTTGTTTCTATCACTGGATAATATTCAATTGTATGGATATACCACTGTTGTTCATCTATCCAGCAGTTAATGGACTCATTCGTTTTTGCTGTCTCTTCTTCTGTCACAACCCAAGGCAGAATGATCCTTTTGGGATCCAGGGCATGAAAATCCTACATTGACGTCACTCCTCATGAAAAAATAAAAATATCATACTTAATCTCAGGGAAATCTCTAGGAGGCAGCCAAGTTTACATTCTTCTCTCATTCTTAGAGTCTCCCAAGCATTCCTCGTTGAGGCTCCTCTTTCTTTCCTTTCCACTTGCTGTCTGGACATGCCCTGGATGTGCTGGACAGGGCAGGGAGGGGGTCCGGGATCTGGGCCTCACTTTCATCAGAACAGTATGATATGGTGCTCTGTTAAGCCATTGGCTCTGTCTTTTTCTTTTCCAGATTCTTTGTTGAAGGGTTCTGGCTGACTTTATTTCCACCAACATTCAAACAATCCACAAAGTCAGTTCTTTCACCTTTTTTTGGTGGTTTCTCGTGGAAATTTCTCCACTTTTACATTTTTCTGAGTCATTGTCTAGGTAGTCAAGGAAAGTAAAAGAATTCAGATACCGTTTACTTTATTTTTCTAAATACCATTTATTGTGAAGTGTTTCCTACCTTAAGAGGAGTGCATGAAATGAATATTCATTATTTAAGGAAGAAGAATATATGGAAACCAAAACCACCTACCCAAAGCATATCCATCAATGCTGATCTCCAAGTTGCCAGTATCTGAATTTGAGGTCAATCATTCCATTGCTTTGCGTTCATTCTTTCCAACTATATCTGCATCCCTGTATAATGTAGATTATATTTCTGACACAGTGGTTAGCAAACATGAACAAGCCAAGGAGGGAAAGGACACTGTTTGCACAGATGTGGCCCACAGGAGACATTAGGCATATCAGAGACTCAGGGTCAGTGTCTGGCTGAGCTTCCCTTGGAAATTACCAGAGCTCCTTCTGAGAGTTAGAGCAGAAGTTGGGCCCACAGGTGAAAGACAAGGATCTAAACAGTTAGGCACCATCACTGATGGGGTGTGAGCCTAGTACTGGGCATCCAGAAAGAACCCTGTCAGGGGATTATGTACCCCACATTCTCTGCTTCTCAGATCAGCATGTTCTTCCAGGAGTAGTGTAAGATCACTCTCTGGGAGGAGGAGAGGTGTAATTATTATTCTTGTTGATGGGGACTCCAGTGCATGATCGTGATCAAGACATGCAGGTAAGATTCTGAGTCAGAGGCAAGCAAACTTCACATCTTTGGGGGTAGAGATGTTCTCATTGCTGCCAGCAACCTAGCAATGTCAGCACCTCAGAAGTAAGCTGGGCTTTCTTGCCTGGCAAGAAACGTCTGAATTAGTGACAATGAGTGGAGCAGGTGGTCCCAGAACGCAACTCTAGTGTTCCCCTCGCCTATCTCAGCCACACCCACAGACAAGTGAGAATTCCACAGGGATCTCGAGTGGGCTCTGCCTGCTGATTTGGGACTGGTCTCCCTCAGGTCTAAGTCAGGTAACACGTGTCCATCTGCTTCCTGGCCCCTGAGTGTGTGTATCCTTATGCTCCTGTTCCTGACATCCTGGTTTATGAGCACACACTGTAATCCCTCAGGACAGTTTTAGTGGAGTTTCAGGGAGGACACACTCAGCTCTGTGTTCACTCACTTTCAATACAGTGGCCTAAACTGTTACTGCCCAGGCGCATTTTCTCTGCAGTCCCCCAGGCTCTGCAGAAATATGTCTCCTGGGATGTCAGAACCAGGACCCAGCAGTCACATGGGCGGAGTGAGCATTAACCTTGGGATTGGAGTTTGGCTTCTGAGCTTGGGTGAGAGAAGGAAATTTGTTGATAGAACATTCAAGGAACCATCCTCTATTGTTGACATTTTACTAACAGCTGAATAGTCACTGAGGAGAAAGAGAGTTCTAGAATGGCTTCTGCTGAAAAAAGAATATTGTTTATAATGAAACTTGATGTGGTTTTTTCCATGTTTCTTGTGCTTTAAATTCATGGAAGTTTTGGCTCAGTGAGTTACAGTTTTCATTAGACTGGAAAGTGTTTTTACCATTATTTCTTCCTCTGTTTCCTCTCCTTTCATGACTCCAGTTCTATGTGTAATAGGACATTTGATGTTATCACACAACTGACTGATATTTTTGTTTTTGTTCTAACTTTGGGGTTTCCTTCTTTTTCTTTTTTTTTTTGGTGAGGAGGATTGGCACAGAGCTAGCATCTGTTGCCAGTCTTCCTCTTTTATTTGTACGTGGGATGCCGCCACAGCATGGCTTGATGAGCAGTGTGTCAGTCTGCACCAGGGATTTAAATCTGAGAACCCCAGGCCGCTGAAGCAGAGTGTGCCAACTTAACCACTATGCCACTGGGCTGACCCCAGGGTTTCCTTTTTTTCGTATGTTTTTTTGATTCGTCTCTATTGCTGTGCTTTCAAAGTCCTAATGTTTTCTTTTGTAATCTTCTGTTAATTGCATCCAGCATAGTTTTCGTTTCTCACAGTTCCATTTCATTCTTTTTTGTATCATCAATTTCTTTGTGGAAGACTTCTGTCCATTCATTTCAACAGTGTTCTCTCTTACTTCTAGGATTATTTTTATGATCGTTGCTCTAAAGCCTTGGTCAGATACTTTCAACTGTAGTATTATCTCTGAGTAATAATGCTTTGAATCTCTTTCCCATGTCAAGTGAGATTTTTATGCTTTTTATAGGTTAAGTGATTTTGTGTTCTATCCTAGACATTTCCAGTACTTTACAATGAAGGTCTGGGTCTTCCTCAAGTACTATGATTATATTTTGTATCGAAAGACAATATACCCAGCTGGGCGAAGGCTAGAAATTACAAATAGACATCTGTGGGTTGTGTTTTCTTTGTCAGTTGAATTACACAACCTTTCCAACGCTATTTGCATCTGTCCTGGACGTTCACCACCTAGTGTCCTAGCTGGGATCTGGGTGGTGTTCTCACCCTTAATTTTGTTCTCTTAGCCATCTAACTGAGAATTCAATACACTCAGGCCCAGTATACAGTTGGGGCTAGTTCTTCATATACTTCTGCAGAGTTGCTTTCCCAAGCTGAGCCCTCTCCACAACCCCTCTAGTACCACCCAGGCCCTGGGCCTTTCCTTTTTGCTCCTCTGTTCAGAAAACCAAGACTTTAGTTACTTTGTGCAGTTGAGCACTTCCTGGGTCTGAGCCCATTACCTGGGTTGGGTAGCAGAAGGACAGAGGAACCAAAGCAATGCTGTCGTTTCAATGTGCCTAAAGAGGACAACAGGAAAAAATTCCTTTTCCCCTATGACAGACAGACATGCCTTGATGAGATGTCCCTGGACCTGTGGCCCTTGGGGACAATCTTGACACCAGTCTCCTTCTTCCTGAAACTCAAACAGTGAGACTCTCTTCCTGCTTTCCAAGGATCCTCTCAATCCTACTGAGCTCACTTTCCTTCAAGCAATAATTCTTCTTCATCATTTTGAGAATCATACCAGTCTATTCCTCTTCCATTTTTTTCATCCAGGCTTCCTACTGGTTTGGTTGATTTTATGTATCATCTAATGTTTCCTCAGCCCTGAGCTGAGAGCTGCATCATGAGCACTAACTCTGTGACAAGGCTGTCCTGAGACAAGCACAGTGGGACCTGAGGGGGAGTGTCTGGGCCACCTGGTGTGGCAGGTGACACATTCCATTCTGGAGGGAGTTATTGGACAAAAGGAAAGGAGTGTAGTGAGGATTAGAAGGGGTCAAGGGGCCCAACTGAGATGGGAGGAGGCGAGGGGAGCAGAGCAGGGATTTCCAGCTCCCACTCAGCTGCCTTCCCTGGTGCTTGGGTTGCACCATCTGTGGCCACCAGTGGGCAGCAGGGGCCTGGGTTTGGGGAGGTCATTGCTGTGGTTTACCCTGACCTGTATGAAGTCCCAACATCTGGTTCCTCCTGAGCCCCTGCAAAGGGGGATGAAGTATGTGGTGATCCAAATCTACTGTGCCTCAATTAGTTCTTTTTTTTATTGTGAAATTTTTATTGTACATTATTGTTTATCAGTCACCATATAAGTGCATCCCTCAGCCCCTTGTGCCCACCCCCCACCCCCTAGCCCCTGGTAACCACCAAACAGTTCTATCTGTCCGTGTCCTCAATTAGTTCTTTGTGAGAAAGGCCAATAGATGTCCCCAGGACTCAGCCTCTGAGCACTGCAGGGTCAGGGAACAGAGAGACAAATGAGGACCCATCCTAACTGAGGAGGATAAGAAGGGAGTGAGGGAGAATGAACAACCTCCAGCTCTGCTGGTGGTGCTTGGGAAGAGAAATGGTTGAATTTCTCCTAATCTCAGCCCTTCTGGACCCTGCCCTCACCTTTGACTCCCATAGCACAAAGAGTTACTACTGGGATTATTAGCAACCACATTGTGATTCCTGCAATAAGAACAACAGGGACATTTCAAGTTTGGCACCATTTCCTGGGCACTATCATGGGCTTATTTTAGAAAATCCATGTCAAAGGATTTTAATCCCTCAGAGTAGCTCTGCTGTCCTGGGTGAGGAAGTAACTAGAGTCCAGGGCCAGGTCAGAGGAGGGTGAGGAGAGGCAGGTGCAGGAAGCAGATTTGCATGGAGGCCCCTCCATCCTCTGAGAAAGGGGAGGGGATAAGAGAGGTCTCAGGGAGCCAGGCCCAGGGTTGGGTTCTCAGAAGGCAGCACTCTTGAGGTGTCTCCACCATGACCTGGGTTCTGGTCCTCCTCACCCTCCTCACTCAGGGCACAGGTGAGGCCTCCAGGGAAGGGACTGTGGTGACATCTGGGCTGATCCTTTGTCTCCTCCTCCTCAGGCTCAGCTGGAGCCCAAGCACTGAACTCGCCAGAGTGTTATTTTTCGTCTTTTCAGGGTCCTGGCCCCAGTCTGCCCTGATTCAGCCTCCTTCAGTGTCCAGGGCTCTGGGAGGGACAGTCACCATCTCCTGTGCTGAAAGCAGCAGTGACATTGGGGATTATGATGATGTCTCCTGGTCTCAACAGCTCCCTGGCACGGCCCAGACTCCTGATATACTATAGCAGTATTCAGCCCTCAGGGATCCCTGATTGCTTCTCTGGCTCCAAGTCTGGCAACACGGCCTCACTGACCATCTCTGAGCTCCAGTCTGAGGACGAGGCTGATTATTACTGTTGTTCATACACGAGCAGTGAAACTCACTACAGTGGTCCAAGTTCGTGGGGAAGTGAGATCATAACCTGCCCTGAGCTCTTAGGCTTCCTCCGTGCTCTGAAGATGCTTTTCCACCCTGTTCAGAGGAGCTTCATGTCAAATGGTCTTGGGAACTCAGTTCTCCTTCAGCTCATTTCCCCTCCAGCAATGCAGTAAAAGGAAACGCACTTTCTGATGAATTGCATGGGAAATGAAAATCCATCTTTGTAAGACTTGTCCCCAGAAGACAACCCTTTCCAGTTCTTCAATGGCAGGAACAGAGCCACAGGTTGATTTCTGCTCAGTGAAGTTTCACATTTTTAGTGAAACATCCACTGTCAATGCCTCCATCTCCCACACAGGTACAGAGTAGCCTGGGTTCAGATGTCGGGAAATGATGTTTTTTTGTCCAATTCAGTGCCTACCATGCTCCAGTCAGGATGGCCCTCCATGCTGCGTTATTCTTCTGTTCATCTGTTCCGGAAGCAACAGTAACTGAGAAAGGATCTGAAGATGTTGCTGAAGGAATGGGGACAAAGTGAAACATGCTTTTTTTGTCTCTCACCTTTCACCCATATGCGTGGTTGCTGAGCTTGGAGAATTTGAGTGACAGACTGTCATCTGTAAGAAATGCCCTCCTTTCAGATCCCTGAACCATGTCCTGAATGCAGCCCTGCATGTGGACTGTCTCCTCATTAGGATGGTCTGTTTCCAAAGTGGGTTCTTTGTTCCACAAGGGAAGAAATACCAGGTTGGTCTGTCCCCAATTTTTCTGAGAACCACGTGTACGCCCTTATTCCTGGGCAAACTAGGATGAATACTCACCTCACCTAATAGCTTAACATTCTCAGAATGTTCTTTGTCTTCAATTATTGTCCAATCTTTTTCCACTTAACCTTCTTTTTTCCCAGAGAAAATGGTCAGTCCCTTAATGCTTCAGTTACCTCCTCTTGGAGCAGTGTACACACATCGAGCTGTTGTATTTGATTTGGTAATATTTTCTCCCAGTTGATGGGTTGTCCTTTTGTTTTGTTGATGATTCCTTTTGCTGTGCAGAAGATTTTTAGTCTGATGTAGTCTCATTTGTTTATTTTTTCTTTTGTTTCCCTTGCCTGAGTAGACATGGTATTTGAAAGGATACTGCTAAGACCTATGTCAAAGAGTGTACTGTCAATATTTTCTTCTAAGAATTTTATGGTTTCAGGTCTTACATTCAAGTCTTTAATCCATTTTGAGTTAATTTTCATGTATGATGTAAGATAATGATCTACTTTCATTTTTTTGCATGTGGCTGTCCAGTTTTCTCAACACCATTTATTGAAGAGAATTTCCTTTCTCCATTGTATGTTCTTGGCCCCTTTTCAAAGTTTAGCTGTCCTCAGATGTGTGGTTTTATTTCTGGGCTGTCAATTCCATCCCATCGACCTATGTGTCTGTTTCTTTGTCAGTACCATGCTGTTTTGATTATTATCACTTTGTAGTATATTTTGAATTCAGGGAGTGTGATACCTCCAACTTTGTTGTTTTTTCTCAGAATCTTTTTGGTTGTTCAGGGTCTTTTGTCGTTTCATACAAATTTTAGGGTTCTTTGTTCTATTTCCATGAAGAATGTCATTGGGATTCTGACTGGGATTGTGTTGAATCTGTATATTGCTGTCGGTGATACAGATAGTTTAACTATGTTTACTCTTCCAATCCATGAACATGGAATATCTTTCCCTTTCTTTATGTCTTTGATTTCTTTCAAGAATGTCTTATAGTTTTCAGTGTATAAGTCTTTCACTTCCTTGGTTAAATTTATTCCTAGGTATTTTATTTTTTTTTGTTGAGATTGTAAATGGGATTTTATTCTTGATTTCTCATTCTGCTAGTTTGTTATTAGTGTATGGAAATGCAACTGATTTTTGTATGTTGATTTTGGACCCTTCAACTTGACTGTAATCATTGATTATTTTTTAATAGTTTTTGGAACAAGGAATGTTCCATGTGCACTTGAGAAGAATGTATACTCTGCTCTTTTTGGATGGAATGCTCCCTACGTATGTATTAAATCCACCTGGCCTAGTGTTTCATTTAAGGCTACTGTTTCCTTGTTAACTTTCTGTCTGGATGATCTATCCATTGGTGTAAGTGGGGTGTTAAGGTTCCTACCATTATTGTGTTGCTGGCAATTTCTTTCTTCAGGTCTGTTAATAGTTGCTTTATACACTGTGGTGCTCCTGTGTTAGGTGCATATGTATTAATGTGTTATGCCTTCTTGGTGGAATGTCCCTTTTATCATTATATAATGCCCATGTCGGTCTCTTATCTTTTTTATCTTGAAGTTTGTTTTTTCTTATATATGTATGACTACACCTGCTTTCTTTTGTTCGCCGTTTGCATGAGGTATCATCTTCCATCTCTTCACTCCAAGCCTGTGTTTTCTTTAGAGCTGAGATGTGTTTCCAGGAGGCAGCATATTGTTGGGTCTTGTTTCTTAATCCATCCAGCCACTCTGTTTCTTTTGATAGGTGAATTCAATCCATTGACATTCAGAAAGATTATTGATATATGACGGCTTAATACTACCATTTAATCTTTTGTTTTCTGGTTGTGCTATATTTCCATTTTTTTTTTTACCTTGTATTTCTGTCTGTCATTTTATTATTTTTTATTTTTTTAATAATTTTATTTATTTATTTATTTCCCCCAAAGCCCCAGTAGATAGTTGTATGTCATAGTTGCACATCCTTCTAGTTGCTGTATGTGGGACGTGGCCTCAGCACGGCCGGAGAAGCGGTGCGTCGGTGCGCACCCGGGATCTGAACCCAGGCTGCCCAGCAGCAGAGCGCACGCACTTAACCACTAAGCCACGGGGCCAACCCTCTGTCTGTCATTTTAGTTTGGTGGTTTTCTGTGATGGTTTCTCATTGTTTATGATTTGTGACTCCGGTCTGATTTTTGTTTTGTGGTTACCATAGGTTTGTACTGAAGATTTCATAGATGAGGTAGTCTTTTTTCTTTTTTCTTTTTCTGTGAGGGAGATCAGCCCTGAGATAACATCCATACTAATCCTTCTCTTTTTTTTTGTTGAGGAAGACCAGCTCTGAGTTAACATCTATTGTCAATCCTCCTCCTTTTCTTCTTCCCCAAAGCCCCGGTAGATAGTTGTATGTCATAGTTCCACATCCTTCTAGTTGTTGTATGTGGGATGTGGCCTCAGCATGGCCAGAGAAGCGGTACGTTGGTGTGCGCTCAGGATCCGAACCCAGGCCGCCAGTAGCGGAGCGTGGGCACCTAACTGCTAAGCCACCAGGCCGGCCCAAGGTAGTCTTTTTTCTGATAGCCTCTTATTTCCATTAGCCTATGCAGGTTCTATCCCTTTCCTTCTCTCCTATGTTTTTGTTGTCACAAATTATTCTTTTTTGTGCTGTGAATTTGTGACCAAATTGAAGTGTTTATAGTTAATTTTGATGCTTTCTTTCCCTTTAGCCTTTTTGTTTTAATTAAGTGTTTACTAACCTATTCTGACATACAGCTGCAATTTTCTGACTCTGTCTGTCTATTAATCTCCTTCCTCAAAACTTTGTAAACCTTTGCCTTTTTGTTTCACGTAGGAGGGCTCCCTTCAACATTTCTTGTAAGGCTGCTCTAGTAGCAATGAACTCGCTCAGCTTTTGTTTATCTGGGAAAGCTTTTATTTCTCTTTCACATCTGAAGGATAATTTCACTAGATAGAGTATTCTTGGCTGTTAGTTTTTTCTTTCAGTATTTTGAATATATCATTCCACTTTCTCCTAGCCTGCAAGGTTTCTGCTGAGAAATCTACTGAAAGCCTAATGGGGGTTCCTTTGTAGGCTATTTTCTTTTCTCTTGCTGCTCTTAATAATTTTTCTTTGTCATTTACTTTTGACAGTTTTTTTTTTTTTGAATTTTTATTTATTTTATTTTTTTTCCCCAAAAGCCCCAGTAGATAGTTGTATGTCATAGTTGCACAGCCTTCCAGTTGCTGTATGTGGGACGCGGCCTCATCGTGGCCGGAGAAGTGGTGCTTCGGTGCCCGCCTGGGATCCGAACCCGGGCCGCCAGCAGCGGAGCGCACGCACTTAACCGCTAAGCCATGGGGCCGGCCCCTTGACAGTTTTTTTTTTATTGATGTTTTAATGGTTTCCAACATTGTGAAATTTTGGGTTGTACATTATTGTTTGACCATCACCCCATATATGACTCCCTTCACCCCTTGTGCCCACCCCCCACCCCCACTGCCCGGGTAACCACAGTCCAGTTTTCTCTGTCCATGTGTTGGTTTATATTCCACATATGAGTGAGATCATACAGTGTTTGTCTTTCTCTTTCTGGCTTATTTCACTTAACATAATATGCTCCAGGCCCATCCATGTTGTTGCAAATGGGACGATTTTGTCTTTTTTTATGGCTTAGTAGTATTCCATTGTATATATATACCACATTTTCTTAATCCAATCGTCAGTCGAGGGACACTTAGGTTGCTTCCACTTCTTGGCTATGGTGAATAATGCTGCAATGAACATAGGGGTGCATAAGCCTCTTTGGATTGTTGATTTCAGGTGCGTTGGATAGATTCCCAGTAGTGGGATGGCTGGATCATAGGGCATCTCTATTTTTAATTCTTTGAGGAATCTCCATACCGTTTTCCATAGAGGCTGCACCAATTTGCATTCCCACCAGCTGTGTATGAGGGTTCCTGTTTCTCCACATCCTCTCCAACATTTGTTGTTTTTTGTCTTGGTGATTATAGCCATTCTAAGGGGCGTGAGGTGGTATCTTAGTGTTGTTTTGATTTGCATTTCCCTGATGATTAGTGATGTTGAGCATCTTTTCATGTGCCTATTGGCCATCTGTATAACTTTCTTGGAGAAGTGTCTGTTCATTTCCTCTGCCCATTTTTTGATCGGGTTGTTTGATTTTTGTTGTTCAATTGTGTGAGTTCTTTATATATTATGGAGATCAACCCCTTGTCAGATGTACGTTTTGCAAATATTCTCTCCCAGCTGGTTGGTTGTCTGTTCATCTTGATTCTGGTTTCATTTGTCTTATAAAAGCTCTTTAATCTGATAAAGTCCCACTTGTTTATTTTTTCTTTAGTTTCCCTAGTCTGGGTAGGCATGTCATCCAAAAAGATTCCTTTAAAACCAATGTCAAATAGTGTGTTGCCTATATTTTCTTCTATGAGTTTTATAGTTTCAGGTCTCACCTTCAGGTCTTTGATCCATTTTGAGTTAATTTTTGTGAATGGCGATAGCACATGGTCCACTTTCATTCTTTTGCATGTGGCTGTCCAGTTTTCCCAACACCATTTATTGAAGAGACTTTCCTTTCTCCATTGCATGTTCTTAGCACCTTTGTCGAAAATTAGCTGTCCGTATATGTGTGGGTTTATTTCTGGGCTTTCAATTCTGTTCCATTGATCTGTGTGTCTGTTTTTGTACCAGTACCATGCTGTTTTGATTACTATTGCTTTGTAGTATGTTTTGAAGTCAGGAATTGTGATGCCTCCTGCTTTGTTCTTTTTCTTTAGGATTTCTTTAGCTATTCGGGGTCTTTTGTTGCCCCATATAAATTTTAGTATTCTTTTTTCTATTTCTGTGAAGAATGGCATTGGGATTCCGATTGGGATTGCATTGAATCTGTAGATTGCTTTAGGTAATATAGACATTTTAACTATGTTTATTCTTCCAATCCACGTGCATGGGATATCTTTCCATTTCTTTATGTCATCGTGGATTTCCCTCAATAATGTCTTGTAGTTCTCATTGTATAGGTCCTTCACCTCCTTGGTAAGATTTATTCCTAGGTATTTTATTCTTTTTGATGCAATTGTAAATGGTATTATCTTTTTGAGCTCTCTTTCTGTTAGTTCATTATTAGCATATAGAAATGCAACTGATTTTTGTAGATTGAGTTTGTACCCTGCAACTTTGCTGTAGTTGTTGATTGTTTCTAACAGTTTTCCAACAGATTCTTTAGGGTTTTCTATATATACAATCATGTCATCTGCAAATAGTGAGAGTTTCACTTCTTCATTACCTATTTGGATTCCTTTTATTCCTTTTGCTTGCCTAATTGCTCTGGCGAGAACCTCCAGTACTATGTTGAACAGGAGTGGTGAGAGTGGGCAGCCCTGCCTCGTTCCTGTTCTCAGAGGAATGGCTTTCAGTCTTTCCCCATTGTGTATGATGTTAGCTGTGGGTTTGTCATATATGGCCTTTATTATGTTGAGGTACTTTCCTTCGATTCCCATTTTATTGAGAGTTTTTATCATAAATGGATGTTGTATCTTGTCAAATGCCTTCTCTGCGTCTATTGAGACGATCATGTGGTTTTTATTCTTTGTTTTGTTGATGTGATGTATCACGTTGATTGATTTGTGGATGTTGAACCATCCCTGCGTCTCTGGTATAAATCCCACTTGATCATGGTGTATGATCTTTTTAATATATTGTTGTATTCGGTTTGCCAATATTTTGTTGAGGATTTTTGCATCAATGTTCATCAGCGATATTGGCCTGTAATTTTCTTTCTTTGTATTGTCTTTGTCTGGTTTTGGTATCAGGGTGATGTTGGCCTCATAGAATGATTCAGGAAGTGTTCCATCTTCCTCTATTTTTTGGAATAGTTTGAGAAGGATGGGTATTAAATCTTCTTTGAATGTTTGGTAAAATTCACTGGAGAAGCCATCTGGTCCTGGACTTTTATTTTTTGGGAGGTTTTTGATTACTATTTCAATCTCTTTACTTGTTATTGGTCTATTCAGATTCTCCATTTCTTTTTGGTTCAATTTTGGGAGGTTGTATGAGTCTAAGAATTTATCCATTTCTTCTAGATTGTCCAATTTGTTGGCATATAATTTCTCATAGTATTCTCTTATAATCCTCTGTATTTCCATGGTATCCGTTGTAATTTCTCCTCTTTCATTTCTAATTTTATTTACTTGAGCCTTTTCTCTTTTTTTCTTAGTAAGCCTGGCTAAGGGTTTGTCGATTTTGTTTATCTTCTCGAAGAACCAACTCTTTGTTTCATTAATCCTTTCTACTGTTTTTTTGGTCTCAATATCATTTATTTCTGCTCTGATTTTTATTATTTCTCTCCTTCTGCTGGCTTTGGGCTTTGTTTGTTCTTCTTTTTCTAGTTCTGTTAGGTGTAATTTAAGGTTGCCTATTTGGGCTTTTTCTTGTTTGTTAAGGTGGGCTTGTATTGCTATGAGTTTCCCTCTCAGGACCGCTTTTGCTGCATCCCATATGGTTTGATATGGCATGTTATCATTTTTGTTTGTTTCCAGATAGTTTTTGATTTCTCCTTTAAATTCATCAATGACCCATTGGTTGTTCAGTAGCATGTTGTTTAATCTCCACATTTTTGTCACTTTCCCAGTTTTTTTTTCCTGGTTCATTTCCAGTTTCATAGCCTTATGGTCTGAAAAGATGCTTGTTATGATTTCAATCTTCTTAAATTTATTGAGGCTTGCTTTGTTTCCCAACATATGGTCTATCCTAGAGAATGTTCCATGCGCGCTTGAGAAGAATGTGTAGTCAGCTGTTTTTGGGTGGAGTGCTCTGTATATGTCTACTAGGTCCATCTCGTCCAGTTTTTCATTTAAGTCTACTATATCTTTATTAACTTTTTGTCTGGATGATCTATCCATTGCTGTAAGTGGGGTGTTAAGATCCCCTACTATTATTGTGTTGTTGTTGATTTCTCCTTTTAGGTTTGTTAATAGTTGTTTTATGAACATTGGTGCTCCTATGTTGGGTGCATATATATTTATAAGTGATATGTCTTCTTGATGGAGTGTCCCTTTTATCATTATATATTTCCCTTCTTTGTCTTTCTTAACCTGTTTTATCTTGAAGTCTACTTTGTCTGATATGAGTATGGCAACACCTGCTTTCTTTTGTTTGCCATTAGCTTGGAGTATTGTCTTCCATCCTTTCACTCTGAGCCTGTGCTTGTCTTTAGTGCTAAGATGTGTTTCCTGAAGGCAGCATATTGTTGGGTCTTGCTTTTTAATCCATCCTGCCACTCTGTATCTTTTGATTGGAGAGTTCAATCCATTTACATTTAGGGTAACTATTGAAATATGAGGGCTGAATGTTGCTGTTTTGTCACTTATTTTCTGGTTCTTTTGCATTTCCTTTGTTTCTTGTCCCATTTGTTTTGGACTGCCAATTCAGTTTGGTTGTTCTGTCTTATGATTCTTCTAGTTTTCTCTTTGTTTATCATATGTGGTTTTGCTTTGATTATTTGTTTAGTGGTTACCTTGAGGTTTGGGCAAAAATCTTGTGTTTGAGATAGTCTATTATCTGATAGCCTCCTATTTCCTTATACTAAGTCAATTCAGTCACTTTCCTCTTCCCCTTCTAAGTTGCTCTTGTTATACCTTATTCTATCTTGTGTTGTGGCTGTGTGTTTACAGTGATGAGGTTAAATTTATTTTTGGTGAATTTCTTCCTTTGATCTTTGAGTTTAGTATTTAAGTGGTTGCTAACCTATTCCGGTAAAGATCTACTATTTCTCTGATTTTGTCTACCTACTTTTCTCCTTACTCCAAGCTTTGTGTTCCCTTGCTCTTCTTTTTTTCAGGCCTGAGGGCCTTCTTGAGTATTTCTTGTAGTGGGGGTCTCGTGGCCATGAACTCCCTTAGCTTTTGTTTATCTGGGAGAGTTACTATTTCTCCATCATATTTGAAGGATGTTTTTGCTGGATAGAGTATTCTTGGCTGAAAGCTTTTGTCATTTAGTATTTTGAATATATCATTCCAGTCTCTTCTAGCCTGAAAAGTTTCTGTTGAGAAATCCGCTGAGAGCCTGATGGGAGTTCCTTTGTACGTTATTTTTTGTTTTTGTCTAGCTGCCCTTAATATTGTTTCTTTGTCGTTGACCCTGGCTAGCCTTGCCACTAGGTGTCGTGGTGAAGGCCTTTGTCTGTTAATATATATAGGTGTCCTGTTGGCTTCACTTACTGGTATTTCCTGCTCCTTCCCCAGATTTGGGAAATTTTCAGCTATTATTTCTTTGAATAGGCTCTCTGTTCCTCTTTCCCTCTCCTCTCCCCTCCCTCAGGAATACCTATAATTCTTATGTTACATTTTCTAATAGAGTCAGATATTTCTCGGAGTCTTTCTTCATTTCTTTTTAGTCTTAGTTCTCTCTCTTCTTCCATCTGGAGTATATCTGTATTCCTATCCTCTAAAGTACTAATTCTTTCCTCCATATTGTCAGCTCTGTTCTTTAAAGATTCCAGATTCTCCTTTATCTCCTCCATTGTGTTCTTCATCTCCATCAGCACTGATTGGTTTTTCTTTATGATTTCAATCTCTTTTGTGAAGAAACTCCTAATCTCATTAAATTGTTTGTCTGTGTTGTCTCGTATTTCGTTGAGTGTTTTTATGATAGCTATTTTGAAATCTCTGTCATTTAGTTTGTGGATTTCTGTGTCTTCTGGGTTGATTTCTGGGTGCTTGTCATTTTGTTTCTGGTCTGGTGATTTCATATATTTTTGCATTGTGGTTCCTGTGTTGGTTTTGTTTTTCCTCATCCTGGAAGTCTCTGGTTGCAATTTCCACCTGCCGCCACTGTCTGGTGGTAAAGGGCTGTGTAGTCTAAGCCCCCTGCGCTCTGCCCCAGTTTTTCTGCTGCGATCCGCAGTTTTGTTTTTTTGTTTTTTTCCCCGCTGCGATCCACGGGTCCAGTCCAGTTTGTTCAGGTCTGCCTCGGATCGCTAGGTCTGGTCGAGCTGCAGACTCCGGGTTGCGGGGAGGGGGGAGCTCTCTCTTTTGCCCTCTGGGTCCCTGATGTGGGAGGCTTCTCGTTTGCCCCTCTTTATCCGCTCTCTGGGGTGCTCAGATGTTGATGGTAGCCCTGTGGCTCCTCTGAGTCCTCTGTGCGGGAGTTTCCCACTGGCTGAGAGAGCCTGAAGAGCTACAGTTTTCCCGCCGATGGCCGCCCCTCCCCCCTCTCTGGGAGCCGCACGGACCGGGATCGCTGATCTGATGGAGAGGGAGCGGAGTTCTCCTTACCTCTCCCCACTTCCTCCGGGGGCCCAGCACGTTCTGCTCTCAGATGTGCGGCAGTGTGGATCCCTCCGCTCTAGGTTTTCACTGTCTGGGATTCCGTTGTTGGTCTGTGGCTGTTGCTTTTGTTGTATCTTGTGGGGGAAGAATTCACGGGAAAGCTCACTCCGCCATGATGCTGACGTCACTCTCAACAGTTTTAATATTATATGCGTTGGAGAAGGTTTTTTTTTTTTTACTTTGAGGTAATTAGCAGTCCTATTAGCTGCATGTACTTGCATATCCAGTTCCTTTCCCAGGTTTGGGAAGCTCTCATCTATCATTTCTTTGAATAAGCTCTCTGCTCCTTTCTTCCTCTCCTCTCCCTCTGGGATAGCTATAATCCTTATGCTACTTTTCCTAATTGATTTGGATATTTCTCAAAGAATTTCTTCATTTAAAAAATCTTACTTCTCTCTGCTCCTCCACCTGAATCATTTCTGGCTTTCTAACTTTGAGCTCACTAATTCTGTCTTCCTTATGGTCTGCTCTATTTTTAATACTTTCTACATTATTTTTAATCTCACTAACTGTGTTCTTCATCTCCAGAATTTCTTTTTTTTTTTTTGAGTTTTAATCTCTTTGGCAAAGTACTCCTTCTGTTGATTAATTTTATGCCTGGGCCCACTGAACTGTCTTTCTGAGTTTTCTTGTATCTTGTTGAGTTTCTTTATGACAGCTATTTTGAATTCTCTGTCAGTTAGATTGTAATCTTCTGTGACTTCAAGTTTGGTTTCTGGAGAGTTGTCATTCTCTTTCTGTTCTTTTGTGTTACTGTGGTTCTTCACGGTGTTTGATGAATTGATCCTCTGCCAGTGCATTTTTGGTAGTAACCACCTTTTCTTGTTTGAGTAAAGCTTTGGTTACTTTGGTTCTGAGCTGCTTCTGGTTGTATTTGAAAGCCTGCACTTTCCACCTTCCATTGCCTCTGCCAGAGGCATAGCCAGTGCCCTCCTTGTGCTGCTTGTGCCTCAGGGATTGCTGATGCCTTGCTGCTTATGATATCTCTGCACCTCAGGCCTTGCCCTCAGTGTCACCATGCTGTGAGCAATACTGCTGCTTCTGGGGTTGCCTGGGTCTCATGTTTCTTCACTGGATCTCCACGGGCTTGAATGCTGCTGCTGCATGCTCCACCTGGGCTGCTGCTCCATGGTTGTCTGAGGGCACTGGTTGTACTGCTGCAAGGGGTGCTGGTTTCAGGGGTGTCGCTCTTGCTGCTGGGGGCCTGGGGCCCAGGGACTTGCATGGAATCCCCACTGCTGGTGGAGGTGGTGCTGGGATGCCACCAGGGGGTGCTGGGTCACTGATTCTGCTGTGGTTCCTGCTGCCTCTGATCACAGGTTTCACCTGTCACCACTTGGGGGGGGGGCAGGGGCTGTTTTTTTCTGCTCCCACCCTGTCTGCTTACTGTGGCGTGCACTGGGTTGCCCATCACCACCTTCACTCTGCCAAAATTCACACTGCCAGGCCGCTGCCTCCTTTACTCCTGCTGGCAGTCGTGTGGTCCTGGTCTCTGCTGCCTCTGCTCACAGTCACACAATCTGCTGTGTGGTAATCCATGTCCTGGAGAATCCCACTGGGAGAGGGGGTGAGGGATTTTCCCCTAGTTCCACTCCCTCCTGAGGGTGCAGTCCACCTATTTTCAGATGTATAGGTGCATGGATCCCTCAGGCATCCTGTTGTGCTATGTAGGAAATCGTCTGTTGGTCAATGGATGTCCATTTAGTTATAACTTAGTGGGGAGAGACAAAGGGAACAATTCACTCCATCATGATGCTGACGTCACTCTTGGTTTTTTTTCTTTAATTTTAAAAATGTGTGTTTTATTTTCAATAATTGCTATTGCTATGCCTTTTTTTAAAGATTTTTATTTATTTTATTTTTTCCCCCCAAAGCCCCAGTGGATAGCTGTGTGTCATAGCTGCGCATCCTTCTAGTTGCTGTATGTGGGACTCGGCCTCAGGATGAACGGAGAAGTGGTGCCTCGATGCGCACCCGGGATCCGAACCCGGGCCACCAGCATCGCAGCACGCGCACTTAACCACCAAGCCACAGGGCCGGCCCATGCTATGCCTTTATAACCATTAATCTTCTGTGATGTTTAAATGCCATTAATACCATCTAGTGTAGTTATCATTTCTGGTAGTTCCACTTTATTCTCTTTATTACTTTCCATATCTTTAGTGACACTTTCTATCTTTCCATTCATTTGTAGATGGTTTGCCCTTACTTCTTAGATCATTTTTGTAATAATAGCTTTGCTTTTAATCTTCTGTCAGATAATGCCACCATCTGTGTCTTCTCTGGTTTGTCATCATTGATTGTCTTTTTTCTGCTAGTTGAGTTTATCCTCTTATTCATATATGCGGTAATTGAAGATTGTATCCTGGTTGTATCTAACATTATCTTGTGAAACATTGGATCTTGTTTAAATACTATATTGACATTTCTGTTTTAGTAGATAATCTGCCAGTTGGGTTCAGGCTGCAAGTTCCAAGCAGCCTCTTGTGGAGGTGGTTTCACTGTCAGGTCAATTTACAATCTTGCAGCACTATTTGGATCTGTACCAAATGTGCAGCACGAAGTGGTCCATTGTGATCTAGGCAGTGGTCTATCCCTTAGTTCTGTTCTGAAATCTCTCCTATGCTGTTTGGGGTCCAATCCTGGCAAGCACAATTCAGAGGTGACCCCAGGAGTTCACATGCAATTTAGAGGGTAGCTTTCCTTCCCCACACTCCCCTCAGTACTGCCCAATTCCCCAAGCCTCCCCTTTTGGTCATCATGTCAGAAAACTAAGACTTTAGTTGCCTGGTACTGATGTCCACTTCCTGGGTGACTGCCCACATCTAGGGCCAAGTAGCAGGAAGGTAGAGAAAAGAAAAAACAACTGGTCATCGTATCACCCTCTTGGGGGATCAGCCGTCTGTTAAGAGAAGACAGTTTCTCTACACCCTTTTTTAAAGGTGTTGCAGGCCCCCACTGCCACTCTGTCACAGCAGCCAACAGAGTAGAATTGCCTGGAGTCCAGGGCAAGGATGAACAGAGAAATATAAAGACAAAAGAAAAGAAAAATATGGATATTCTAAATACGACATAAGAATCAAGAGTTGCCTTTGCTATCTCTGTCTCAAATAAGGGGACTTCTGTCTATACCCTGGTGCCCCTTCCAGGTGTCGGGCAGCCTTGATTCCAGGCCAGGGACACCAAAGAACAAATGGGACATTCATCACTAGATAGGTGGTATTTAAAATGTTTCTATCTTCCCCAATCTTCCTTATAGGATTTACTTTTCCAGATACTCAAATAGCTGCTTCATGCATCTGTTCAGGTGTTACAGTTGCATTCAGTGGGACAGAATGCATGGAGTGTGCTTCCTGCATCTTAAATGGAACCCAAATCCAACAATACTATTTTTTATTTTGAAAACTACATCAGTATGAACAATACACAGTGAAAGAAAGGGAAAGTTGAAATAAATTTGTAAAGCTTTTTGAGGCATAAAGGGGATGAGTAATTTTCACACTGGTTCTGTTTCTTCAGTGTTCCAGAGTTAGGAGAGGTGGGTTTTGTCTTGCCCTGTAGATGTGGTTCTTTGGAGGAAAACAGAGAGAGCAGGGAAAAAAATATCTTTGAGCAGACCAAAAAAAAAAAAAAAAAAAGTTACAATGGACTGAAATCTGTAGTTAATTATAAAGTGTATTATAAATGTGAGTCTTGTGAACATAGAAATGACCTACCATCGAACTTTCAGTTTCCTTCACTTCCTGATCTCTTCAGAGATCACGCAACTTGAGCAGTGGACTTTATAGTCTTTCATTTCTCTGTTTGAGCACCTGAGGCTGAGCAAAGGCAGAACACTTTCTCAAGAGTGGAAAGCACAGAATGAGGAAAAGCAGACTCTCCCAATCTGCAGGTGTTCACCCACCAGAAGCTCTCTGAACCTTGTCCTTTTGGGTTTCTATAGAGGCTTCACTACATGGGATGATTAATTAAATCATTGGTGATTAAACTTAATCTCCAGACTGAAAGTTCCAGTCACAGGGTTGGTTCCTTAGGTTACCTAGGGGCTTTCCAATAGTCACCTCGTTAGCAGAACAAAAGACATCTTTGAGTCTCTCATTACTTAGGAAATTCTAAGGGTTTTAGGAGCTCTGTGCCAGCAACAGGGACAAAGACCAATATATGTTTCTTATTAGGAATGACAATATCGCCGGTGCAATAAAAGCTAAGTACCTCCCCTCCCCCAAAAAAATATATATCAAAGAGTTGTAATCTCGTCAGCTAACCTCTTCTGTTCAGGGATGCAGGAGGCCCCAGGTGAGCCTTAGGAGGAGGAGACAAAGGACCAGCCTAGATGTCCCCTGGTCCCTTCCCTGGAGGCTTCACCTGTGCCCTGAGTGAGAAGGGTGAGGAGGAATGGAGTGCAGCCTCAGTCCATCTCCAGATGCCAGCCTGAGGATGAGGCAGATCATTACTGTTGCTGATATGCAGGCAACAATACTCACCAAATTGTTCCAAGCCATTGGGGAAGTGAGACCAAAACCTCCTCTGAACTCACTCACTCTATCAAATGCATTAACTATATTATTCCATGTGCAATATTATTATTATGTATGTGTGCATAAATGTATATTAGATTATGTGCAATTTAAATATATTGTGTGCAAGGCTCCTTTTGCCTCTTGGATGACAGAAGTCATGCTTCTTATTCCCATGTCATGTCTTGTCCTGTGGGCACATATACCCTGAGCAATTTTAAATGACAATGGGAATTCCTGCTACATGGGGAGCCCTGAGTTTGCTGCTGGCACTAACAGAACACATAACATAGTGCAAGGTGGCTACTGGGGAAGACCTGAGGCTTGTTTCTTACAGGAAGAAGCCTGACACCTGGAATTACAAGGGACCTCTCCACAGTGATCCTGAGAGACAAGGATCCAGTCTACATGGCTACGAACCTATCCCTAGACACACAGGAGACGGATTTACTAGGAGGTCATCAACTCCTTACCACTTTATTATCATCTCAAATAATGGACATCATTATCTAAGCTAATGTCTAAATAGTCCAGCACATAAATGCTTAAGACAAAAACAATAGACTCAAATGCAAATCTACCATTTACCCAATGACCCCTTTCTTTCTCACCCAATTCCTGGGTCCAGCACTTTGCTCATCCTACACTTGCCAGGTCCTCGCCTTTCCTGTGCTCTTGGGAATGTCTGTCACATGTATATACAGGGACACTACAATAGCTTCTCCAGAATACTCATGCTCCAGAGAACTCCCATCCCATTTCCTGAGGGCACATGTCCATTTCCATTCTGGGAAGGACCAGTCAGCTCTGATTAGAGTCTATGCCCCAGACCCACCTGCTTCTAGAAAAACAGACTATGTCAAGCATCTGTGGATGAAGAGGCTTTACCTCAGTATGTCTCACAGCTCAGAGGTGAGGTAGTCTCAACGTGAACAAGGGTGCAAGACAAGGAACAGCCCACGTCCCCTGTGTCACACAGACTTGCCTGATGAGAGGGCCCTGGAGCTGTTCCCTGAGGCTAGTCCTGACCCCAGTCCCCCTTTCTCAGATCCTCAAACCCTGGAATCTTTCTCTTGTTTTCCATTAGGTCACTCTGCATCCTGACTGAGCTCTCTCTTTCTTGCATTATTCTTTTTTTTTTTTTTGTGAGGAAGATCAGCCCTGAGCTAACATCCATGCCAATCTTCTTCTTTTTGCTGAGGAAGCCTGGCCCTGGGCTAACATCTGTGCCCATCTTCCTCCACTTTATATGGGACGCCACCACAGCAAGGCCTGACAAGCGGTGCGTCGGTGCGTGCCTGGGATCCGAACTCGGGCTGCCAGCAGCAGAGCGCATGCACTTAACCGCTACGCCACAGGGCCGGCCCCACATTATTCTTTTTTTCAAACTATTTTGAGAATTTGATCATCTTCTCACGGGCCCATTTTTCTCATCCATGCACCTACTAGGATTGAATTAATTTAATGTCTAATGTTTCCTCAGCCCTGAGCTGACATCCACCTCAGTTACTAACCATGGGACAAGGCTTTCCTGGCATAAGCAAGGTGACCCTGGGGGGAGCATCTGGGCTACATGACATTGCAGGTGACAAATTTCATTCTGGAGAAAGTTAAATGACAGGATCGTGAATTGGATGAGATGGGATCTGGGGTCTTGGTACTGAGCTGGAAGGGGAAGGAGGGAGGACAGGTGCGGGAGCAGAGCATGGGTTTCCAGTTCTCTCTCAGCCACCTTCCCTGGTGCTTGACATCTACCATCTGTGGCCGCCAGGGGTCAGTAAGGGCCTATATTCAGGAAAGGTAATTTTTGCTGCTATCCTGTTTTCTTTCAAGTTCCAGGAGCTGCTTCCTGAGCCACTCCTAAGTGAGACATGAGGGAATGAGTGTCCAATATCTATTGTGCCCAATAAATCCCTTTCTAGAAATGCCAATAATCACCTCCCAACCTCAAACCACTGCAGAGCAGGGGACAGAGTGATGCTCTGGTACCTGATAACTGAGGGGACCAAGAAGGGGTGGAAGGAGATGAAGGGATCCCAGCTCTGCCTTTAGTCCATGAGAAGAGGGGTAATTGGACTTTCCCTCATCCCAGCCAGCCAGGGATGCTCTACTCACTCTTGTCCTACATGGCAAGGAGGGGACATTTTGGGATTCATCTACCGTCCACATCAAGACTTCTACAATAGGAAGGGAAGGACACCCCAATACTAACTTGATATCTTAGGCTCTGTCACGGGATCAGTCTGTCCTAACTCAGAAAACATATGTTAGGGCCAGCCCGGTGGCACAAGCGGTTAAGTGCGCCGCGCTCCACTGCAGCGGCCCGGGGTTCACCGGTTCGTATCCCAGGCGTGCACCGACGCACTGTTTGGCAAGCCATGCTGTGGCGGCGCCCCATATAAAGTGGAGGAAGATGGGCATGGATGTTAGCCCAGGGCCAGTCTTCCTCAGCAAAAAAAAAAAAAAAAAAAGAGGAGGATTGGCAGTTGTTAGCAAAGGGCTGATTGCCTCCCCCCCAAAATAAATAAAAAAGAAAACATATGTTAAGGAATTTTAATCCTCTCAGATTAGCTCTGCTGTCCAGCGATGCAGAAGTATCTAGAATCACAGACTAGGTCAGTGGGGGTGAGGAGAGGCAGGTTCAGTAAACAGGATTTGCATGGAGGCCCCTCTCTCCTCTGTGGCAGGGGGAGGGGATAAGAGAGGTCTGGGCAAGCAAGGTCCAGGGTTGGGGGCTCAGAAGGCAGCACTCTTGGGGCATCTCTGCCATGGCCTGGGCTCTGCTCCTCCTCACCCTCCTCACTCAGGGCACAGGTGAGGCCTCCAGGGAAGGGACCACAAAGACATCTGTGCTCATCATTTGTCACCTCCTCAGACTCACCTGGGGCCCCAGCACTGAACTCACCAGAGTGTGTTTTTCCTCTTTTCAGGGTCCTGGGCCCAGTCTACCCTGACTCAGCCTCCCTTAGCATTCAGGGCTCTGGGACAGTCGGTCACCATCTCCTGTGCTGGAGGCAGCACTGACATTGAGAGTAATAACCTTATGTCCTGCTACCAAGAGCTCCCAACCACAGCCACCAAAATCCTGATTTATAGAGTCTGTTCTCAGGCCTCAGGGGTCTTTGATCGCTTCTGTGGCTCCAAGTCTGGCAACATGGACTCCCTGACCATCCCTGGGCTCCAGTCTGAAGACAAGGCTGAATATTACAGTGGCTCATATGCTGGCAGTAGCACATTCCACAATGGTCCAAGTTTGTGGGGAGTGAGATCAAAACCTCCCCTGAGTCAATAAAATGTTCTCACACCTAAACTCAGGCTGGCATTCATTTTTTCTTTCTTTTATTTTGAAATAATTAGAAACATTAAAAAATACTGCAAAATATCATAAAATCTATATATTACCTAGACTGATGAATTTTTAACATTGCATTATATTTACTTTATTCTTCTGTGTCTGTGTGGTTGTGTGTGTATAAGTATATACATTCTCACACAACACAAATGATTAATTGTCAGAACCATTTGAGGATAGGTTGTATAATTCATATCCTTTCTTCTTAATACTCTTTTTTTTTTTTTGTGATGAAGATCGGCCCTGAGCTACCAACTGCCAATCTTCCTCTTTTTGCTAAGGAAGACTGGCCCTGGGCTGACATCCATGCCCGTCTTCCTCTACTTTATATGGGACACCGTCACAGCATGGCTTGCCAAACAGTGCGTCGGTGCGCGCCCGGGATATGAACCGGCAAACCCGGGGCCGCCGCAGCGGAACGCGCACACTTAACCACTTGCACCACTGGGCTGGCCCCTTATTACTCTTTTATAAAGGTATGTTACATGTGCCATCAAATTCACCGTTGTGAATTGTGAATAATTCAATAATTTATTTTATTCACAAGTGTGTGCAAATATGACAACTATCTATATCCAGGATGCATCATCACCCCAAAAATAAACTTTGTACAAGTCTGCATCACTCCACATTTGCCTGCTCTCCCTGACCAAGGCAACCGTTTTCTACTTCTTGTCTCTGTGGTTTATTATTCTGTACATTTCACGTAAAGGATTTCATACAATATGTGGTCCTTTGTGTCTGGCTCCTTTCACTTAGCCTGATGTTTCAAGGTTCATTCATGTTGCAGCATGAATCTGTACTTATTTGATTTGATAACTGAATTATATTCCATTTTATGGATATGCGACGTGTTATTCTTGCACGCATCTATTTATAGACTTCATTGATACGTGATTATTTGTTACGACCATCTCCAAAAGACCGCAAGGGCAGGTTTCTCACTTATGTTTGCTCTTTCTCCTGGAAACTTTTTCCACTTCTACATTTGTTCTGGGTTCCTCTGTATGTAGCTAATGATAGGAAAATCTTCAGGTACATTTCAGTTTATTTTTCTAAACTCTTTTTTTTCATTTGACATGCATCATTTCTAAAGAAGAGTGAATCAAATGAACATTCAAAATTTATGGCAGAATAGTACATGGAAACCACATCTATGCACAGCTACATCTGTCCATCCAAAGCCTATCTATCCATCCCACTCCCCAAATGCCACTACACAGAGGTTGGTGTTAGTCATTCTGTGGCTTTTCTTTACATTCCTTCCCCACATCTTTCTAGGTTTTATCTCCAAACAAAATACTTTGAAACAGTGAGAACTAGAAACAAATCATCTGAGTGAGGAAAGGACAGTGTGTCTATCAGGCGAGGACCCAGCAGACATTGACGCTAACCAGGGCTCAGGCTTGGTCTTGGGTGGAGCTCCCCTGGGATCTACTGGAGCCCCTCCTGAAGACAGCAGACAAGGCCCCAGAGGAAGAGAAGGGATCCCAGACTTGGGCCTGTGGCCTTGCTGGATGTGGGCAGGTCCTGGGTATCCAGGAGGAATATTGTCTGGGGATTAGCAGTCTCACATTTTCTGCTACTTAGCTTGGCTTGGAGTCCTGGAGTGGTCTGAGATCACTTCACTGGGAGGAAGAGAAAGTGATGATTCTTGGCTGATGGCGACACTGGAGAATGGCTCATGTCAAGACAAGACTAGCACAGACAGAAAAGTACAAATGTGAATCCAGGCCATTCAGACCCAAGCATTACAGGATGGTATCATTGCTGTCAGCACCTGGGAGATGTCAGCTTCCTCTTAGATGAAACTTTCCATCTATTGCCTATCAGGGAAAGGCATCAATGGAGATGACCATTAGAAAGAGGTGGGCAGGAGATATAATGTTCATGAAGCACACAGGATTGTCTTCATGATCTACATAAAGCCAACTTTGCCTGGCTTCTCCTCATCCGTAGAAGTGAATTTTACCCTCTGTGCAGACTCACTCCCAGGAGGAGAGAGGTTCTGGAGATCCACCAGCTTCTGGAACAGCTTCTGATTATTTTAATGTTTTATTTATGTGAACTCATTACTTCAATACTCACAACTGATTGAGATTTAAAAATGGTACTTCAGGTTGTAACTTTTGCAGACATGGGACTGGGCTATGTCAGGTCTAAGTCAGTTAACACTGGTCAACATGCATCCTGGCTTCCAAATTTGTGTTGTTGTCTATATCCCTGTTCCTTGGTCTCTTACAGAAATCTCTGGCTTACGACTATAACCTTCAGTACAGGTTTAGTGGTGTTTAGGAAGAACAGACATAGCTGGGTGTTCACTCAGTTTCACCCACAATGACCAGCTTGAGAATCCTCTTGTGACTGGAGTTTGTGTTGTGAAGGTTGTGTAGAGGGAGAAAGAGAAAGAAACAATGTGATAGATTCCTCAGGGAGCAAACTTCTGTAGCTGACATTTTACTAAGAAATCAATAATCAGTGAAGCCAAAGAGGGATCTGAAAAAGCGTCAACACAAAGAACTGGTTATAATGAGCCTTCAGTTGGTTTTCTTCACATCTCTTATGCTTGGAGTTTATTGAGCTTCTGGAGATGTGGTTTCTTTCTGTCACTTTGTCTCCCCTTCTTTGAGAACTCCAATTCTGTGTGCATTAGGTCACTTGAAGTAGTCCCACATTTGCTGATAATATTCCACACTATAAAATTCATTTTTCCCTCTGTGTTTACCTTGGACAGTTCCATTGGTATGACTTGGAGGTCACAAATTTCATTCCCAATGCTGAATCTGCCCTTAATCCCATCTTATGAAGTTCTCATTTAGTACTTCTACTTGTGCTTCATTATATATTCTGTTCCTTGGCTGAGAATTTCAATCTTTCCATTCTTTTTTGAGGCTTTGTCCTTATTTCTTATATCATTGTTAAAAAGGTGGTTTAAAGTCTTAATGAGATATTTCAATATATCTGTCATGTTGGAGTTGCCTCTACTTATTTTGATTTTCATTGCAGTAGAACTTTTCCTGGTTGTTCACATGCTGGGTGATTTGGGATTCTATCCTGGATATATCCAACATTCTCTCATGAAACAAGGGGTCATGTTTAGATCCTACATTGATATTTTGTTTAGCAGACTACCTGCTCATTGGATCCAGGCTACTTGTCCATCCATCTTCTGTGAACTGTGGTTTCTGTGTCAGTTCAATTTACAAACCTTGTCCCTGATATTTGGACATGTCCTAAATGTGAGCTGCACAGGGGTTCTTCTGGGATCTGGGTGATTTTCTACCATTTAACTCTTTTCTCCCAAATCTTTCCTATTCTATTTAGTATCAGAATCCGTGAAAGTGCAGCTCAGAGGGGAGCCCATCACTCATAAACAATTTCAGGATTACTTTCCAAGCTTCATCCTCTCCACAATCTCCTTAGTGTTCCACATACCCTGGCTTTATTGTTTTGGTCTCCTGGACAGGAAAATTGTGACTTTAGTTACCCTGAACCTCTGTGCTCTTGCTGTGACAGAGCCTGTGTCCATATCAAGTAGCAGAGGGACAGGGAGGAACAGAAGCAATGGGGTTGAATGTCTCACTGATGGGAAAACAGCTTATAAAATGAGAAAGGGAAGTCCTTCTGCCTCCACTGTCACTGCCGCCACCACACGAGACTTTCCTGGAGACTGGGACATGGGGAAAGAGAGAGAAAAAACAATAGAAAAGGAAAGTGTGAATATCTTTAATTTGCTCTGAGCATTAGGAGCTCTCTTTCTCATTTTCAGGCTAGAACAAGGGAGCTTCTCTTGCAGCTCTGTCTGTCTCATGCTGGTGCCCCTTCCAGCCTCCTGCTGCCTTGAGTCCAGGCCATGGAACACTGAAGGCAAATAGGAAACTTACGAACAATTCAGCGAGATTTCAAATACTAATGTCTTCCCCAGGGTGCTTTGTATGATTAATTTTTCTAGACATGCCGGTGGCTGCTACATGAATTCTTTTGAGGTTTTATAGCTGCATTTATTGAGAGGAAAGGATAATGTACACTTACTGCATCTTATATGGAACCAGAACACACTAAAACTATTTTTAATTTGGAAAATTAAATCAGTCTGAACCATTGGCGCGGAAAAAGGGAAACATGAACAAGGGTTTTAAAAGCTTTAAAAAAAAACTAGAAAAAGAAGAAATAGTTTCACAATGGTGCTTCAAGTGTTCCAGGGCTTGGGAAGTTATTTTTGTCTTGGCCTCTGAACATGGTGAGGTGGAGGAAAACAAGCAAAAAAGATTCACATCTTTGTGACCAGACCAATAAATCAAAGATAAAATGACATGAAGCCTCTGGATCATAAAGTTCATAATAAGTGTCATATTTGTGTACATAGAAATGTCCCATTAGCAAACCTGCACACTCCTTCTCTCTTTATTCTCTCCAGAGGTCAAATTCAATGGCCAGTGGACTTCAGAGTCTTCATTTTTCATGTTGAGAATCAGAAGCTGAGAAAGGATGTCACCTGCTCAAGAGTGGAAAGGGCAGAGTGGGTAGAATCAGATTTGGGGTCAGGACTGTGCTCCTTGTGCCCCCACAATGATCCCTCACATGTGTGCAATCGACACCCATGTGGCATGTGGGTGAGTGGCCTGGGAGTGACTTATCAACTTGTGGGATTCCATCCTGCAGATGGTTCAGCACAAAAGGTAGGTGGTGGTGAAAAGGCTGCCACTGGGGTGACCCCACCACCAACCACCAACCAACAGCAGGTGTTTCCACTGGGTGAGCAACCATTTCCTGGCAACAAGGAGATCTAGAAGAGTAGGCACCCAGTAGAGGGTGCTGCAGAATGTGTCCTCAGGCTGAGAGTGTCACAGAGACACAGTCACATCACAGCAGAGACACTGAAGGTCCAGGAGCTGATTAACATGAGGGACTTCAGCACATTGTTCTCTTCTGCAAATCAGGTATAAACATTCAAGTTCCCGCACCCCAGAATATACAGGAGAAAGAGTTTTATTCCCTTCTGCTAAACTCTATGGCCCAGTGATGTAGAAGCATCTAGAATCAAGGGCCCATTTGGAGTGGGATGAGGAGAGGCAGGTGCAGGAAGTAGATTTGCATGGAAGCCCCTCCTTCCTCTGAGGCAGGGGGAGGGGATAAGAGAGGTCTGGGAGAACAAGGCCCAGGGTTGGGGTCGCAGAAGGAAGCACTCTTGGGGCATCTCTACCATGGCCTGGCCTCTGCTCCTCCTCACCCTCCTCCCTCAGAGCACAGGTGAGGCCTCCAGGGAAGGGACTATGGAGGCATCTGGGCTGATCCTTTGTCTTCTCTTCCTCAGGCTCAGATGGGACCCCAAAACTGAACTCACCAGAGTGTGCTTTTCTTCTTTTCAGGGTCCTGGGCCCAGTCTGCCCTGACTCAGCCTCTCTCAGTGTCCGGGGATCTGGGACAGTCGGTCACCATCTCCTGTGCTGGAAGCAGCCTTAGCATTGGGGGTTATATTAGTTTGTCTTGGTACCAACAGCTCCCGGGCACAGCCCCCAAACTCCTGATTTACTATACCAATAGGCGGCCCTCGGGGATCCCTGATCGTTTCTCTGGCTCCATGTCTGGCAACACAGCCTCCCTGACCATCTCTGGGCTCCACGTTGAGGATGAGGCTGATTATTACTGTGGCTCATATGCAGGCAGTGACACTTTCCACAGAGCTCCAAATTCATGGGGAAGTGAGACCAAAACCTGTCCTGTGCTCACAGGCTCCCTCCTTGCTCTGGAGATGCTTCCCCAGCCTTGGCCAGAGGGATCTTCATGCAGCGTGGTTTAAGAATTCAGTTCTCTCTCAGCTCCTCTCCCCGCTACAACGAAATCTAAAAAGAATTTTTAGGATTTTTGTTTGTGGACAGTAAGAGATTTTTCTTTGTCTGTTTCATGAGATCCCTGACAGTTAGGACGAGTTACACTCGTCCTAACTCTTTATGTCAAGAACTTCCTGAAAAGGAGATGCCTGTTGTGTGTAGTTCCCACAGTTCTCAGGGAAATGTTCCAATATTTTGTTCTTTTTGTTGATGATTTCACTGTGGAAAACTTCTCCTAAGCATAATGTGAAGTACTCCCTCATGTTCCTAGGTTCAAGAGGGCTGTGATGTGCCTTATAGAGAAAATACATGTGTTAGATGAGTTTCATTCAGGCATGCACTGCCTTCATTCCACCAACCCAATGGCATCCCCATATCCTATTATATTTTGGACTCATCTGTGAGAACCGAAGAAGTTGGAAGTAGGTGGGTCTTCAAACTTATCCTTTCAAACATACCTTGGGAACTCTGATTTTTTAAACTGCAGCTCAGTTTGAACCATGTCTTCCAAATCTCATTCTGGTCTAAAACTGAGTAAATATTTCCTTTAGTTACAGCATGTAAACTTTAAAAAAATCTTGGTCTTTCTATCTGTAGTTGGTCACAGGTCAGGTATAGTGTAGAGAATCTTTACCAAATCCTTTTCTAGATTTCTCATTCTTCATTAGACTTACAGCAGCTGCTTAGTCTGTGCGATGCAGGAATTGGAGTGTTTTCACAAGGGATGACTTTTTCAGAGCACGTTGGTGAACACAAAATTACGGATGTCTTAGTCTGCCTCTTAAATATGATGTGAAACTATGTGGACAAGATTTGACACAATTTGGAAGGTATACTTGATAATATAGGATGGGGCAAATGACTCCTTTCCAGGATAGATGCTATTTTGAGTCTCTGAATCTCATGGAAAAAAATCTCAGAACACAAAGAAACAGACTCAAGTCAGAAGTGTATCTGCCCTTTTATCCTCCAGGACTCAGTGTGGAGTCGTCCTCACACCGTATTTATTACAGTGAAAGGAGCCAACGTGAAAACAGCAGAGAGAAAAGGTCCATGAGGCTGTGCCCAGAGAAACCAGGAGAAGCTTCCAGGAGTCCTGTCCCAGTGGAGTCTTATGGGACGTGCTTAATTCCCTGGCATCGCTTTGTCACATGTGTGAACTACTGTCCACCAGGGAGGCTCATTAGACACTCGGTGCTCAAGGTTCTCATCAAAGCCTGGTCACCTGGCATCCTCTGCCTGGCATTTACTGAAATTCCAGACTTCCAGAAGGAAAGATGCTCAGCATAAACCATATTGTTTGCACAAACAGTATAGCACAGTGGGTCATTCTTGTCAGAGAACAGTGGGAACCCTCTGGAATCTAGGTTCCTAAATACAAACCAAGGGTCACACTTGTGCACAGGTCTTTCCAAGGACAGCAGTCTCAGACCATCCAGGTAACTCTTTTCTACACAACTCCTCTTTATATTCTGGTCTAAGCTTAGGGCCTGGATCCAAGAGAAACCCAACACTTCGCTGTCAACTCCATGAACTCGTCAATCTCAATCTCAGCTTATCTCTCTCTGTCTCTGTCTCTATCTCTCACTCTGTGTCTCTCTGTCTGTCAAACACACACACACACACACACACACACCCACAGAGTTGTCACTCCTGGGGCCCCCTGACTGTACCCTGGAAGGAGACAGGGTTTTGTTCTGTGGATTTTAGGTGCTCCCTTCTGCCATCACTACCCATGGCAGTACACCCAAGAAGCAGGAGCATAAACCCTGGATTTCGAAGGACAATTAAACCAATTGTCAGTTTTCTTTGTAATCAGGTACAAGATTTTTAAAGTATATGAAGAAATGATAATCTTCAAAATAAAAATTCTCCCCATTTATTGAGCATCTACCAAGTTTGAGAAACATAGGCCCTTGTATATGTTACCATCTCTAACCCTCACCACAACTCTGCCAGGTCAGTGTTACTGTTCACATCTGAAGGCTGAGGGACTGGGTCTGGGGTTTCTGCAATGTGGCCAAGGGCCCAGTTGTCAGATGGGCTCAAGGGAGGAGTCATTTGGTCAGGTCCCCCATGTGGTCAGACAGTACAGGCAAGGGCTGACTGAGGGTTTCAGCCAGGATGAAAGAAGTCCCTGGAACCCCAAGGGAACTAGAAAAGTAGCAGAAGCATCAGCCAGGTTGATTTGTGATCAGATACCTGGTCCCCAGGGGAGGAGAGAGAAGAGCAGGTATAAAAATATTTAAGAAGTCTTTTTAGCCACTTTAAATTTGAGATATCAATAGTGTTGATTGAAAAAAATCAAGGACAGATAGTGCATACAATATCATCCTATTCACATAAAATCATGAACCTGTATGAGTTTTTTATCTTCTTATCCTTGAATAGCTATTGAAATGCCTCCATTTGGACTTTGTCCAGGACTCCAAGAGGGTGAGGGAAAGTCTGGTGTTCACTGGTTTGAGTGACCTCTGCTCAGTGGCTGTGTCTCCCTGAGGACCCCACTCATAGTTATTTCAGGGAAACACATCTCTCAATCACACCGTCCTTGCCAGGCTCCACATGGCAGGACACCCTGAAGGGTCCCATCCTGAAGGATCTGGAGCCAGAGGAAGGAGTGAAGATGGATGAAGATTAGTGAACAGATTTGCATAAAGCCCCCACCCCCGTGACCCCTGTAACACAGGGTAGCCTAGTGGGATAAAGACCCCTGAGTCTGCCCTGCCCGGTTGTGGGCTCAGGAGGGGGATCTCGCCGGGCTGTCTCCTGCATGGCTGGGCCCTGCTGCTCCTCAGGCGCCTCACTCACTGCACAGGTGAGACACCCATTATTGATTCATGGGTGACCCTCTCTTTTACTCCTCCTGCAACTCATCTGTGTCTTGGTCCTGAAATTGATACTGGTCCTGATATCAGTTCTCCTATATATATATTTTTTAAGATTTATTATTTATTTTATTTTATTATTATTTTTTTCATTTTTTCCCCCAGAGCCCCAGTAGATAGTTGTATGTCATAGCTGCACATCCTTCTAGTTGCTGTATGTGGGATGCGGCCTCAGCATGGCCGGAGAAGCGGTGCATCAGTGCGCGCCCGGGATCCCAACCCGGGCCACCAGCAGCTGAGCGCGCGCACTTAACTGCTAAGCCATGGGACAGGCCCAGTTCTCCTATATTAAACCCGGCATATATGGGGTTAAAACCAAAAGCATTCATCCCCTTTCCCTGTTTCTCTAAGTTACATTCACTGTAGATATCGGTTGTTTTACAAATTGTTAAAAGCCCAGGTGGCCTCAAGCTGGGCTCACATTCATGTTTTGGCTAATTACCAGTTCTTGAGGTTTGTTATAGGGAAACTGATATCAAGAAGCTAAAGCTTCTCAGACCTCAACTCCTTGGCTTCCTGGCACTGGAATCCACCATCCACCATGGAGATGGAGACGATTGAAGGATGCCCACCTGCGATTCCCTTATCTCACCATCCTCCTCCCTGCTGGCAGCCTCACAAGGCCAAACACAGGCTGGTGGGAAAGCGCTGACCAGCAAGGCCACAGGCTCCCCATCCCTACAAGCACAACATTTAAAACCCCTTGCCTCCCAACTTTCGGGGTGACGGAACAAATTTGAGAGTTCTCGTCTTCCGGCTGACATCACCTGAAATAAAAACTCTTTCCTTGCCATAAGCCTGGACTTCTAGTTTTATTTGGCCCATCTTGTGTGGCGGGTAAAGAACCGGGGTATGTATCTGGTAACAAAATTACCAATCTGTTTTGTGTTTTTCCTTTCAGAAACAGCAGTAGGAAATGCCTACTAGGTTTCCACAAATATTGAAACTATTTTTTAAAAAGGAGGAGAGAATAGTCATTTTATAATGGCTTTTAAAATTGGTTGTGCATGTCTCATGTTTCTGGGACATGTCACAGCACTGCTGTGAAGCATCCTGGGAATTTCCCCTCAGAGCATTTCCTATGCCTGTGCCTCAGTAGGAGTAGAAGGCTGGTTTGGTACTGTGGGAGATCAAGATTTGGCCACCCTGAGATAGATCTCTTTACCTTGATTGTTTTCTCTGAGGGACATTTGATCTCCCCCACTAACTGCCTAAAGAATTTGACATGGTGGCTCCTTCCTGGAACAGATCTTCTATCATGATGGCTGTAATGATAATGTAAAATAGATGTTACAATGGGAGGAGCACCAAGCCCCTTTTATCAAAAAACTCTATCTCTCCCTGACCACATTATCTATAGATGACCCTGAAAAGAATTGTCTTCTTACCCTCTGAAGTCCCAGACCACTACCCACCCCCAACACCTTCCTTGCCTTTAGCTACAATTCTTAAGCAAGCAGCTTAGACAGAGGGACGAGTTGCTCATTTCTGAGTTTCTCACATGTATACGTGTTATTAAACTTGGTATTATTTTCTCCTGCTAACCTGTCTTATTAATTATTTGGCCAGCCATAAGAACCTTAAGGGAAAGGGCAGAGGGGGATTCTCCCTCTTCCCCCACGGTACCTTGTGTAATGTCCTCAAAGATAAGCAGATCCTAATCCGTGAAACCTTTATATGGGAGATGTGATTAAGGATTTTGGGATGGATTATTCGGTGTCATCACACTTAGAGGGCAGAGGGAGATTTGAGTACTGAAGGGAAGGAGGTATGACCACAGAGCAAATACTGGAGTGATGAGGCTCTGAGCCAAGGAATGCCAGCAGCCTCTAGCAGCTGGAGGAGGCAAGGAACAGATTCTCCCTGGAATTTCCAGAAGGAACCAGCCCTGCTGAGACCTGGATTTCAAAGCTTCATTTCAGACTTGAGGCACTAAGAACTGTAAGAGAATATGTTTCTGTTTTTATAAGAACCTGAGTTTGTGGTAATTTGTTATACCAACAAAAAGGGTCTAAGATATCTGGGTAGCATACCTTTTTGAGAAAATCTACCCAATATCACAACATCTTAATTTGTAATGTATGTCCGTCCCACCACAGGGTCTCCTTCCCTGATCCTGCTCCCTTCCATCCCTTGCACAGGGGTTGATGCCAACAGTGTTCCCCGATAAACCTCTATGTGCTCACCTCCACCTTAGCGTTTGTTTCCAGGGAGACCCAGCCTGTGACAGATGATATCAGGAGGGTGACAACCATCCCACTCTACCTAAGACTGATGGGTTTCTCAGGACTTGATCTTTCAGTGCTAATTCCAGGACAACCCCAGTACCCTAGGCCAGAGTGAGACTAAGAGAAATGGACTCTGGAACAATGGTGACCCTGGAATAGCTGGTAGAAGCGTGGTTAGTCCCTGCTGTGGAGGAGAAATGTAAGATTTTAAATTTTACCAGAGGTGAACACAGATGATTTCCCCCCTGAAGGGGGAAATGCAAAGCAGGGCCGTGTGTCAGGCAGTTGAGAAATACGAAGAAAAGAGGACTCTTTTGGACCACGGATTTGCATCCCTGCTACTTCTGCAATTGGTTTGTAAAAGATAAAACGCTGGAGTGAACATCAGCGAGGACAAGCTAAGAGTGAAAACCAGAAGGTCTCTTTATTGGTAAAAACTCTCTCATCTGCTCAGAGAGACACACCAGGAGCTGAGGCCCAAGACTTACTTCTAGGAGCAGCAGAGCTCTGCGAACAGTGAACACTTGACTGGGCAGCTCTGCTCTGCCTGGTCAGCGCCCTGCCTGGGAAACAACAGGGTCCTGAGTCATGGGTGGGGCCATGCGGAATCAAGTGTCCCTGATGTTGAATCTAAAATTCACCTGAATATCCTGCCTTCAGAATTGCCCTTCTCTTACACATTCTGGCCCATGTCTTCTCTCCCTTTGCTTGAAGATGGTGCAGAGGCCTCTGCCCTGTGAGATAATATTCACTGTCACCAGCAGCCCTTGTGTCTGCCCCTTCTTCTGGTTAAGACTAATGGGCCATTAACTAGGAATGAGTCCCAGGAAACCCATTAGGAATGTGCTGGGCCTGCTCACAGGGGAAAGGAGCTGCAGAAGCAGCCAATAAAGTGGTGGGAACCCAGGACAGTGTGCACGCAGTGGATTCTGAGGGTGCAGGATCCAGGGGCAGAGCTAAGAATGACGGGGGAGCTCATCTGCTAGAAGCTCTCTCCAGAGACTCAGGATTTAAACCTGTGGCATGGACATCAAGACCATCTGCAAGCCTGCTGCTGGGAGGACTCTTAGAAGGAGAGAGAAAATGATGGTCCACACCAGCAAGGTGGAAATGCCAGACTTGCCATGGAGCTGGTGGGGAAAGAGTGAAGAGGCACAGAAAGTGCTTAGCAGGAGTGGCTCTACCAAGTAAGGATGGACACCTTCCCAGGACAGATGATCCTCAGGACACCCTGGAGGACACAGCGTTTACCCAGCAATAGGGAATGTGTTGGCAGAGAAGCACCAGCATGCTTGAGAAGCTCAGTGGACCTCTCTCCTCTAGCCAGGGCCACGTGGGGAAGGTGGGACAGGATGAGGCTCCTGGATAGCAACATGGATGGCAGGACCACGAAGTGATAGACGCATGTAGGTGAGGCTTAACCATAGAAGCCAGGTGAGTGGCAAAGGGGAAGTGGCAGCCAGGGCACCTGACCCTCAGGGTCCTGGTCACAGTCAGTAGAGTACAGCATCTTTCACAGCAAGACAGATGGGCCCCCCAAAATGATACCACTCAGTCTATGTGGTCAGAGGGAAGGAAGGAAGGAGGGCCAAGAGGCTGAGAGCCAAATCCCTCTAACAGGTTTCCTAGGAGCCCAAACTGTAATATCTAGTCATCTCAGAGGAGAGTGTTTACCTCCTGTGTCAGTTTCCTGTGGCTGCTGTGACACATTTCCACAAATTGGGTGGAGATAAACATGAGATATGATTCTCTCACAGTCTGGAGCCCAGGATTTCTTTGGGTCAACATCAAGGTGTCCGCGGAGGCTGGGCTCCCAGCAGAGACTCTAGGGGAGAATATGTTCCTGTCTCTTCCAATTTCTGGGAGCCGCCGGCATTCTTTGGCTTGTGGCCACATCACCAATCTCTGTCTTGTGGTCACATTGCATTCTCCTGTGTGTATGTGAACGCTCCCTCTTTCTCTCTTATAAGGACACTTGTGATGGCATTCAGAGCCCACCCAGATATTCCAGGATAACCTTCTTTTCTCAAGATCCTTAATTTTGTCACTTGGGCATAATAAGTTTTTCCAAATTTGGTAACATTACAGGACCTGTAACTGATTAGACCTGATGTCTTTGTGGCCACCTTTCAGCCCCCTCTACCCCGTTCCAAGTCTTTATGGACAAACTAGATAAATCAACATCTATTCACAGGCTTCACTCCAGGGATGCAAAGTGCTCTCAGTTCTGACTTTCCCAAGAGGGGCATTGGAGATGATAAAGGAGAAGCCAGAGTCCTGCTGTGTCCAGACAGGACTCCACTCTGAAGGGAGGTACTTGGACTTGGGCCGTTGGGTCAAGGCTGGTTCCAGACCTGTCCACCTTCTCCCCAGGCACTAAGACAAAATGTTTGAGGGTTCCTAGAATCTCATCATTCTCTGTCTCTCCCCTCCTGAAGCTTTAGGTCAGACATATTGAGACTCCAAAATGTTTTCCCCTTGTTACATTTCTCTCCTGCATTTTTTACACCAGGGCTGTATTCAATTCATACCCAATGTTTCCCTAGCCCTGAACTGAGACCTGCCTCCCAAACAGTGATCCACTGACAAGAGTCCCTGGGTTATGCTGAGGGTCCTCAGGGGGTAGCATTTTGGCCAACAGGTGTGACAGGTGACACATTCTATTTGAGATGGAGCTGCAGGAACTGAGCCAGGCAGCACAGAGTTGATTGGAAGTAAGTGTCGGGGCAGGGGAAGGAACAAGTTCAGATCTGGGAAGGAGAAGGAGGAAGGGCGCAGGGGAAGCAGAGCGGTGATTCCTGGATCTCTGCCTCCTGTCAGGCTCTCCCATCTGAGCCTGCAGGGGGCAGTGAGGGTCTGGGTTTGGGGACTGCAATGGCTTCACAAGGCACTGCTGAGGATTTTCCAGGCTGTAGGATGTTTAGGAGCTTCTTTCTCTCCAGTCACTCTAAAGGGGAAACACTCACAAGTCCCTTGTCCCCACTCAGTCCCTTCTCTGCACAGGACAGTAAATCCCCCAGGCCTCAATCTCAGACCAAATCTCAGGCCACTGCAGAGGCTGGGACAGAGGGTGTGAGCATCTACCTTAAGGAGTGGTGGAGAGGGAATGCCAGTTTCCACCCCTGCTTCGTCCCTGGGAAAGGAGCTAGTGGACATTTTCTCAGCTGGGTTGGACTCTTCTCCCCACTCTCAGCATTCAGAACCGGGGGGAGTAAGTCCTCAGCTTTCTCTGCAGCCAGAATCGTGTTTTCCAGAAAGGGATAACAGGGGAAAGATCACATTCTATGCCCCTTCCCTCCTCTAAGCCATGGGCCACTGCAGAGGGAGAGCGAGTGCAAACAGAGCACCGAGTGTGACATTTGCTGGGGGACATATGAGGAACCTGCATCAAAACCTATTTCTATTTGGGTTCCTCTCCTTCGACCCAGCTGGGAGCGTTTTTTTTCTAACCTGCTGAATGTGGCCTGGAGACTCTTTCGGGGAAATGCTGCAGCTCAGCTTCCCCACCTGAGCTCTCTCCTTGATTCATTTAACAAACAGGCATTACTGAGGGAGTGGTTGGGGCATATTTCTGTGTCCTCAGAAAGTTCCAGATATGTGAAGTATGAGGGTGTGAGAATTTCAGACAGAGAAGCAGCCTGTGCAAAGACACTGGAGTAGCGGGAATATAGCCAATTGCAGGACCAAAAGGAAATCCAGTGGGGCTGAGGAATCATCAACTGGGGCCTGAGAGGAGGGAGATGAGGGAGAGTTGGGGGCGGTACACAGATCACATGATGACTGCAATGCCATGTAAAGAGTTTGGGTATTTTTCTACACGAAAAGTGGATATTTGAGAATTCCCATAAGTTTTACAGCCAGTACTGCTTAGAGACTTTACCCCAAACACATTCCTTTCTACAAAAACACACTAGGTCAACCACTCTCTGTGGATGGAAGAGACTTTACCTCAGGAAGGTACACACTACTGAGGTGAGGTTGTCTCAATACCCAAAAAGAGCAGAATAGTCAGAAAAGTGCCCTGTTCCCGTGACACCAAAACCTGCCCTGAGGAGAGGTCCCTGGAGATGGGCCCTCAGGCCAAGTCTGACCCCAGTGCCCTCCCACATCCTCAAACACTGGAATCCACCTTCTGCTTTCCATTAGATTCTTCTCCATCCTACAGACTTTTCCTCAGGTAGTATTTTTTTTTTTCTTTCCACAGATTGAGAAGCCAATCTATCTTCAACTTGTCTCATTTTTCTCATCCGCCCTTCCTTCTGGGGTTGGTTTATTTCACTTCTAATGTTTCCTCAGCCCTGAGCCCAGAGCTGCCTCACAAGCAATAACCCTGTGAGGCTGTGCTGGGACATGCTAGATAGTTCTGAGGTGACCCATAGGCCACCTGGTGTGACAGGTGACACATTCCATTCTGGAGGAAGTTAATGGACAAAGGGAACAGAGCTTAGAGGGAAATAGAAGGGATCAGGGGCCAGGTACTGAGCTGGATGGGGAAGGAGGAAGGAGGGGAGGGGAGCAGATGAGGGGTTTCCAGCTCCTGCTCAGCTGTCTTCCTTGGTGCTTGGGCTGCACCTTCTGAGGCCACCAGGGGGCAGCGAGGGTCTGGGCTCAGGATGGTCTTTGCCATGGCTTCTGCTGTCCTGGATGATGTCTCAAGAGCTGATTCCCTCTGAGCCCCTCTTATGTCCCAAGCAGTGGTGCTGCCAATAAATCATCTTCTAAAAGTGATAATAAACCAGCCAGTGCTCAGTCTCAGGCCTCAGTCTCAAACCACTGCAGAGAAAGGGGATAGAGTGATGCCTGAAGACCCCTCCTAACTGAAGGGAAGAAGGATTGATGGGGATACGGGGTCCACAGCTCTGCCTTTGATACATTGAAAATGGAGTAATTGGATCTCTGTCAGCCAGCTTGGGGCCCTGTCCTCACCTTTGCCCCATACAGCCCAGAGGGGAGTCCGGGGATTTCTCACCCAGGAAGCACCATGACTCCACAACAGGAGAGGTGGGAATATGCCTGGGCTGGATCCAGTTCTGCATACTGTGATGGGCTCGGGCTGTCCTGACTCAGAACATGTTAGAGAGTTTTAATTCATGAGTAGGCTCTGCTGTCCAGGGCTGCAGAAGCATCTAGAATCAAGGACCTGCTCAGAGGGGATGAGGAGAGGCAGGTGCAGGAGGCAGATTTGCATGGAGGCCCCTCCCTCCTCTGAGGCATGGGGAGAGGATAAGAGAGGTCTGGGGGAGTCAGGCTCAGGGTTGGGGTCGCAGAAGGCAGCAGTGTTGGGGCATCTACACCGTGGCCTGGGCTCTGCTCCTCCCCACCCTCCTCACTGAGGGCACAGGTGAGGCTTTCAGGGAAGGGACAATGGGGACATCTGGGCTGATTGATTTTCTCTTTTTCCTCAAGCTTACCTGAGACCCCAGCACTGAACTCACCAGAGTGTTTTTTTCCTCTTTTCAGGGTCCTGGGCCCAGTCTGCCCTGACTTAGCCTCCCACAGCGTCTGGGTCTCTGGGACGGTCGGTCACCATCTCCTGCTCTGGAAGCAGCAGTGACATTGGGGGTTATGACTGTGTCTCCTGGTACCAACAGCAACTGGGCACAGCCCCCAATCTCCTGATTTATGGCATCAGTTCCCGGCCCTCAGGGATCCCTGATCGCTTCTCTGGCTCCAAGTCTGGCAACAGGGACTCCCTGACCATCTCTGGGCTCCAGCCTGAGGACGAGGCTGATTATTACTGTAGCTCATACGTCGGCAGTTACAATTATCACAGTGGTCCAAGTTCATGGGAAAGTGAGACCAAAACCTCCTCTGAGCTCACTCAGTTCCTTCACTCCTAAACTCAGGCTTTCATTTAATTTTTCTTTGTTATATTTTATTTTGAAATAATTACAAACTTAAATAAAAATGTAAGGATAACATAAAGAACTCCTGCATAACCTTTTCCTGATTCACTAGTTTTTAACATTTTACCTTATTTGTTTTTCATTTACATTTCTTTATTTCTCATCTCTCTCTGCATATATATACGTATATGTATCTGTAGGTGCATTTGTGTAAGTATATGTACATACACATACATAAATATACATAGACAACACACACACATACACAGAAAGCTTTTTCATTTTCTGGATCATTTGAAGGTAAGTTTTATCCAGCAGCAGCTAGGCCTTAATAATTTTTTTAAGATAGAATTCATATTCTGTAAAATTCCTCATTTTACGGTGTATAATTCAGTGGTTTTTAATATATTCACAAATTTTGCATCTGTTAACATTCTATAATTCCAGGACATTTTCATCCCTCTAAAGAAACTCCTCATCTATTAGCAATCACTCCCCATTTCCCTCGTCCCTCAATACTTTGCAACCATTAATTTATCTCCTGTCTCTATGGATTTGCCTATTCTGGACGTTTCACATAAATGGAATCATACAGTATGTGGCTCTTTGCATCTAGCTTTTCTTGTGTATCATATTATTTTCCAGGCTCATCCATATTGAAGCACATGGTGTCAGGACTTCATCCCTTCTTATGGCCGAATAATATAGCATCGTATGGACATAACTCATTTGCTTATCCATTAATCAATTGACGGAATCTCATTAATTTTTCTGTTTCTTCTTCTGTCACAACCCAAGGGCACAGGAATGTGAAGCATGAAGTTTCTAGTTTCCCATCACTTCACATGACAAAATAAAAATATCATACTGACTCTCAGGGTAATCTTTAGGAGTCATCAAGGCTGCATCCTTCTCTCATTCTTAGAGCCTCCTGAGGATTCCACATTGAGGGGCATCTCTCCTTTTCTACCTGTTGTTTGAATGTGTCCTGGAAATGCTGGAGAGGGCAGGGCAGGGGTCTGGGCCACAGCTTCACCAAAACAAGAGAGGACTTTGTGCTACTATTAGCTCTTTCTTTTCTTCTTCCAATTTCTTTGTTCAAAGGTTCTAGGTGAGTTTCTACCATCTCCAAGGCTAAAAGGGCAGGTGTTTCCCCTCGTACTTGCAGTTTCTCATGACATCTTTCCCCACATCTACGTGTTCTTTTTTTTTTCCTCCCCCAAGCCCCAGTACATATTTGTATATGGTAGTTGTAGGTCTTTCTAGTTCTTTTATGTGGGACGTTGCCTCAGCATGGCTTGATGAGCAGTAAGGAGGTCTGTGCCCAGGATCCGAATAGGCGAACACTGGGCCGCTGAAGGGGAACACGTGAACTTAAGCACTATGCCACCATGTCGGCCCCTCTACATGTGTTCTGAGTTCTTGTCTGTGACGCTAAGGAAAGAAGAAGTATTCAGGTACATTACAGTTTATTTTTCTAAATTCCTTTATCTTGAAATGCATTATTCCTAAAGAAGAGGGTGTGAAATGAATATTCATAATTTAGGGAAGAATAATACATGGAAACCACATCTACCCATGTCTACATCTACCCACCCAAAGCCTCTCCATCCATCCCACTCCCCAATTAGCCACTGTGCTGACGTTGGTGTTAATGATTCTATTGCTTTTCTTTACATTCCTTCCCCACACCTTCCTAGGTTGCATCCCCAAACAACACGTAGTTTGAAACAGTGAGAACTAGCAACAAACCAGCTGAGTGAGGAAAGAATAAATATGTGTATCAGGTGAGGCCCCAGGAAACACTGACCTGAACAAAGGTTCTGTTTCAGTGTTGGGAAGAGTTCTCCGGGGATCTACTGGAGCCCCTCCTGAAGATGGCAGACAAGGCCCCAGAGGAAAGAGAATGGTCCCCTAGAGCTGGGCCTGTGGCCTTATGCATATGGGAAGGTCCTGGGTCTCCAGTAGGAATATTGTCAGGGGATTAGCTGCCTCACATTTTCTGCTACTTAGCTTTTCATGGACCCCAGGAGTAGTCTAAGATCACTTCACTGGGAGGAAGAGAAAGAGATGATTCTTGGCTGATGGGGACACTGGAGAATGGCTTATGTTAAGATAAGCCTAGCACAACAGGAGAGTACAAATGAGAATCCAGGCCACTCAGACCCAACCATTACAGGACGGTATCATTGCTGTCAGCACCTGGGAAATGTCGGCTTTCTAGACAAATTTTTCCATCTGGGAAAGGCATCAATGGAGATGACCAGTAGATAGAGGTGGGCAGAGGATGCAATGTTCATGAGGTACATGTCTTTAGAATTCAGCTCTCATTCATTCAGCTCCCATCTTCTCCCACAACGAAGACCAAAAAAAGACATATTTCTGCTGAATGGTCTCAGGACAAAGACAGTCTCCTCTTTGTGTGACGAGGCTTCACTCCTCAATGGTAGGAACAGAGGGACACGGAGATGCCAGCCTGTGCAGTTCCTGTAGTCCTCAGGGAAACCAGATGAATGCCTCCATCTCCCACACCATACAAACCAGCTGGACTCTGTTTTCCAGAAGTGTCCCTGTCTTCTTCCCCTCGGTGTGCACTCTGCTTTAGTCAGGGTGGCCCTCTGTGCTGGGTTATTCTTCAGCATGTCTGTTGATGAGCAACAACAACTGAGGACAGATCTGAAGACACAGTTGAGGGAATGAAGACAAAGGAAGATCTTACTTTTCTCTTCAGTCCCTCGCCCTGATCCCATAACCAATGGCTGATGCAGGGAGAAGGTGAGTGACAGACTCTGTGCTACCTCAGAATTTCCCCTCCCCTCAGATCTGTGAAGCCCTGTCCTGGAAGTGCTCTGCATGTGGACTGTCTCCCTATTAGGATGGACCCTTTCCAAATGGCCCCTTTGTTCCATAAGGGAAGAGATATTTTGTGATTCTTTCCCCAATTCCTCAGGTATTCTCATGGCTATCCAATTTCCAAGGTGAAACACTTCAATTTCTAGCTGGAATTCTAGTTACAAGGAATCACTAAGTCCACAAAGAACTAAATCTCTGTGTAAGAATTTGTTGGGCTCCTCAAGAACATACAATGGAGAAAAGAAAGTCTCTTCAACAAATGGTGTTGGGAAAACTGGATAGCGACATGCGAAAAAAATGAAAGTAGACCCTTACCTTACACCATACACAAAAATTAACTCAAAATGGATTAAAGACTTGAATGTAAGACCTGAAACTATGAAACTTCTAGAAGAAAACATAGGCAGTACGCTCTTCAACATTGGTCTTAGCAACATATTTTCAAGCACCATGTTTGACCGGGCAAGAGAAACAATAGAAAAAAATAAACAAATGGGACTACATCAAACTAAAGAGCTTCTGCACAGCAAAGGAAACCATCAACAAAACGAAAAGACAACCTAACAATTGGGAGAAGATATTTGCAAACCATACATCTGATAAGGGCTTAATCTCCAAAATATATAAAGAACTCATGCATCTCAACAACAAAAAAACTACCAACCCCATTAAAAAATGGGCAAAAGACCTGAACAGACATTTCTCCAAAGAAGATATACAGATGGGCAACAGACACATGAAAAGATGTTCAAAATCATTAACTATCAGGGAAATGCAAATCAAAACCACAATGAGTTGTCACCTCACGCCTGTCAGAATGGCTATAATTAACAAGACAGGAAACAACAAGTGTTGGAGAGGATGTGGAGAGAAGGGAACTCTCATACACTGCTGGTGGGAGTGCAAACTGGTGCAGCCACTATGGAAAACAGTATGGAGATTCCTCAAAAAATCAAGGATAGAACTCCCATATGATCCAGCTATTCCACTGCTGGGTATTTATCCAAAGAACTTGAAAACACCAATGAGTAAAGATACATGAACCCCTGTGTACATTGCAGCGTTATTCACAATAGCCAAGACTTGGAAGCAACCTAAGTGCCCATCAAAGGACGAATGGATAAAGAAGCTGTGGTATATATACACAATGGAATACTACTCAGCCATAAGAAACGATGAAATCCAGCCATTTGTGACAACATGAATGGACATTGAGGGTATTATGCAAAGTGAAATAAGTCAGAGGGAGAAGGTCAAATACCGTATGATTTCCTTCATTAAGTAGTAGATAATAACAACAATAAACAAACACATAGAGACAGAGATTGGATTGGTGGTTACCAGAGGGGAAGGGGGGAGGGAGGAGGGCGAAAGAGATAATTAGGCACATGTGTATGGTGATGGGTTGTAATTAGTATTTGGGTGGTGAACATGATGTAATCTATGGAGAAATAGAAGTACAATGATGTACACCTGAAATTTATACAATGTTATAAACCAATGTTACTGCAATAAACAAAAAATTAAAAAAAAAATAAATAAGAAAAAAGAATTTGTTGGGCTCCTGAATGAAACTGGGCATAGTTTCAAGAAGACTTGGTACGGTGACCAACTCTTCCCTTTCCTGTTTTCAGCACTGACGTCCCGTGTCCCAGACGTGCCCTCGTTCCTGTCAAACCAGACAATGGTCACCCTGTCTAATAGTTCAGTCTTTCTCATAATGTTCACATGCTTCAGTGTTTTTCAAAATTCTTTCCCAATCACCTTCTTATTTTCCCAGAAAATGGAAAGTACCTTCATGCACTAATCATTTAAGACTGGAAGAGTGACACAGGGTGACCTATAAGCTGCTGGTCAGAGCACTGGTTGGATGAGGCGTCTTCTGCTGGAGACACAGGTAGAGTTCTGAGTGGCAGCCCTGGGTCAGTGTAAGGCTGGGGGAGGGTCCATGCTGTGGGGGGGTGTCCTGTGGAGACAACCTACAGGAGAGGGACGAGCTTCTGTGCTGCTTTCCTCTTTGTTCTGACCCAGGACTTTCTCAGATTGTAGAAACAGGACTGAGATTCTTCATGAATATTCTACATGTGTGCATGAGGGCAGGGAGCCTCCAATGCCTTTTCTGTGTTTCTGCTTTTGAAGGCGGTTTGATAATTTCCTCTTAAGAGGGTAATTACAATATTTTGTAACGGGAGCAGTAGACGGAAAACCAGTATCCAGATGTTAAACAAACAGAATCATTCAAATATGACACTTCTGGAAATACAATTGCTCATAGCATCCTGTTTCTTGGTGACTGTGGTGGGGACTATCTAGCTGCATTTTCTCAAATATCATTAAAATTATAACTGTATATATATTTTGTAAAAATATTTTAAAGATGACAGTGTGTTCACTATAGTTAAGGGAGATCTGAAATGTTTTGGTGTCCTCATTTTAACAACACCCTTCAGTACTTTACTGTCAATACAACCAAGGAGTAAGTACCTCAGATAATGGCCATTCCATTGTCTAGAGGATTTCTGGGTTAGATGTCACACATTTTTCATAGCATTTCTTCTAGACTCTTTATCTCTTAAAAAAGGTGTGTTTGTGCAAGGAAACCTAAACTTTAAATTGGCTGGAGATATAAGAAAATAGGATTTGATTTTTGTATACTTTTAATTATTTGGTTTGGTGTTATTGATTATTAATTATTTTGTATAAGTGGTCCTTTTGTCCCCCGTTGGTGGTATTTGTGGTTCTTGTTGCATTTTAAATCTTATAACATTTTGAGGAGCTATTCTGCCCTCTCCTCATCCCATTTTCTCATCCAACCTTCCTGCTGGGGTTGATTTTATTTCTCATCCAGTGTTTCCTCAGCCTTCACCCCAGAGCTGCCTGAGGACACTAACCCCGTGAAGCACCTTCCTGGGACAAGTAGCGTGATCCTGAAGGGCAGCGTCTGGGCACCTGGTGTGGCAGAAGACAAGTTCCATTGTGGAGGAGGTTCAGGGAAAATGGAAAGGAGCATGAAATGGCTTAGAAGGGGCCAGGGGGCCTTTTCCTGAGCTGGGAGGGGAAGGAGGGAGGACTGGAGAAGGGGCACAGCAGAGATTTCCAGCTGCCTTCCTTGGTACTCACGTCACACCATCTGTGGCCACCAGGGAGCAGTGAGGACCTGGAAATGGGGAAGGTCATTTCTGTGGTTAACCTTGATCTGATGAATTCCTTGGAGCTGCTTTCCCCTGAGCCCCACTAAAGTGAATCAGAGATAGGTCACAAATCTGTTGAGTCCCAAGAATTTCTTTTTTATAAAGACCAAACACTGAATCCCAGGCCAGAGCCTCAGATCACTGCACAGGCAGGGTACAGAACAATACGTGATGACATCCTTCTGAGGAGGACGGTGGAGGTTGGAAGGAAAATAGGAAGCACTCAGCTTTGCTTTTAGTCCCCAGCAACCAAGTGATTGGATCTCCCTCAGCCTGCCTTGGACCCTGTCCTCACCCTCATCCCTCAGAGCAAGGAGTTGAAATCCTGGGACTTCTCAGACAGGAACCATCAGGACTCCTGTTGGATGAGCTCCATTTCCTGCACTCTGTCCTGGGCTCTGTCTGTCCTGACTCAGAAAATGCATTTCAAAATGTTTTAACCCCAAAGCTAAGCTCTGTTGTTCAGGGAAGAAGAAGTATCCAGAATCAAGAGCATAGTCAGAGTAGGGTGAGGAGAGGCAGGTGCAGGAGGCAGATTTGTATTGAGGCCCCTCCATCCTCTGAGACAGGGGGAGGCAGTAAGAGAGGTCTGGGGGTGCCAGGCCCAGGGTTGGGGTCTCAGAAGGCGGCACTTTTGGGTGTCTCCACCATGCCCTGGGATCTGCTCCTCCTCACTCTCCTCACTCAGGCCATAGGTGAGGCCTACAGGGAAGAGACCTTGTTAACATGTGGGCTGATTCTTTGTCCTCAACTCCTCAGGCTCACCTGGGGCCCCAGCAGTGAACTCTCCAGAGTGTGTTTTTCCTCTTTTCAGGGTCCTGGATCCAGTCTGTCCTGAATCAGCCTCCCTCAGTGTCCAGGGCTCTGGGACAGTCAGTCTGCATCTCCTGTTCTGGAAGCAGCAGCTAAATTGGGCATTAAAGCCTTCTATCCTGGTACATACAGCGCTTGGGCCCAGCCCCCAAACTCCTGATTTATGACATTGATACTCAGGCCTCAGGGATCCCTGCTTGCTTCTCTGGCTCCAAGTCTGGCAACACAGCCTCCCTGATCATCTCTGGGGTCCAGGCTGAGAATGAGGCTCTTTACTACTGTTGTTCATTTATGAGCAGTGGAACTTAGCATGGAGGTCCAAGTTCATGGCAAGTGAGACCAAAACCTACCCTGTGCTCACAAGCTGTGCTCTGAAGATGCTTCCCCAGCCCTGTGCAGAGGGGTCTTCATCAACGTGGCCTGAGGACTCCGTTCTCTCTCAGGTATTCTCCTTTCTCCCCATGAAGTTCTAAAGAAATGCTGTCTCTGGTTTATTGTCTGAGGACAATGACAGCTTCCTCTTTGCCTGTGTGTCCTGGCTCTAGAAGGTGACTCACTTCATCTCCTTAATTGTAGGAACAGCCACAAGGAGACCCCTGCTCTTTGGGTGGATTCCCCACAGTTCTCAGGGATAATCTTCATTGTAAATGCCTTGGTCTCTCACACCTGTGCCCACCAGCCTGGATTCAATTCTCCAGAAATGACCTTGTCTTATTCAACTCAGTGTCTACCCTGCTCTTTTCAGGAGGGCTCTACTTGCTATGTTATTCTTCTGTATATCTGTTCTTGAAGCAAGAGCAACTGAGGAAGAGATCTGAAGACATTGTTGTGGGAATGAAGACAAAGGGGAAAGATTTTTTTTTTCTTGTGATTTTTTTTTAGTGCTCTCTTTTTTGACCCATAAGCAAGGGAGATGTGAGGAGACAATTTGAGTAACAGACTTTGTGCTCCCTCATAATCTCCCCTCTCCTCAAATCCCTGAACCCCTGTCCTAGAAGCAGCATTGCATGTGGACCGTCTCTCCTTTAGAATGGGCTCTTTCCAAATGGCTCCTTCGTCCCACAAGGAGGAGGTATCTGGCGGGCATGGCCTCCTTTTTTCAGGGATCTCCCAAAATATCTGATTTCCATGATGAGTTGACCAATTTCTAGCTGGACTCCCAGTTGAATGAATGACTAAATACATATACACAAAACTATCTGGCCAAGAGTTCCTTGACATCGACTGAACCTGGGCTTAGGCCCATAAGACCTGGTGCAGAGACCAACTCTTGTCACTTCACCCAGCTTTAGCCCTGAAAGTGCCACATCCTGGCAACAACCTCACTCCTGGTCAAAGTATGGTGGATGGTCACCTCACCTGGGAGCTGAGTCTTTCTCAGAATGTTCTCTAAGTTATTTTTAAAAATATTTTACCAGTTACCTTCTTTCTTTCCCTGGTAAGCAGTCAGTACCTTCAGTCTTTCCCTGGTAAGCAATCATCCAGGCTGGACCAGTGACACCTGTGGACCCCTCAGCAGCTGGGTCACAGCACAGTGGGAAGGGGTCTCTGCACTGGACACACAATAAGGTCCTGAGTCACAGCCCTGTGTGTGTAATGCTGGTCAGAGGCTGTGCCAGCCAATTGGATGTGTGTGTGTATGTGCATGTGTGTGACAATGTCCTTGTGTAGAAAACCAGTAGGAAGCAGAGTGGCCACTGCTCTGGTCATCCTCTGAGACATCTGATATAAGTCCTGCTCCGTGACTGTGGCAGCAGGACTGGTCATTTACAAGTTCTTTAGAGGAGCACAGGACTGCGGAAGCCCCCACACCTCTTCCAGTGTTTCTCCTCTGGGGTGGTCCCCAGTTTCCTTTTGAGAAATAGTTACTATTTTATAACAGGGATCATTACAGTAGAGCCAGTAGCTAGACGTTGGGAGAACAAGGTCTCTCCAATGTGAAGTTTCTGGAGCTACTGGGGCACTTTGTTCCTGTGTATGTGGAGTCTCCAACTGTAGGAACAGCCTCCTGCGTTTTCTCTAATAATGCAAAAGTATGCTTATTAAAAAATATATATATAGATATATGTATATATATATAAAGATGAGAGTTTGGTCACTTTTGATACAAGAAATTTGAAATGTTTTAGGTGTCACTATGTTAAAAATATTTGCTGATGGTTTTCTGTTCAGTGTGGTCAGGGCCTCAGCACCTCAGGGCTGTCACCTTTCATGCGTCCATAGAATCTCTGCACCAGCTGCCACTCATTTTCTACTGCTCCTCTTCTGGACATATTATTTTTCTTTTCTTATGTACTATTTATTAAGGAATCATCATATTAATTTAGGTCTGAAATATGTGGATTTAGGAATTAAATTTTCTGTATTTTTAATTTATTTGCTTTGGCTTTATTGGTTATTAATCACATTATATGCAAATGGTCATTTTGGCTCCTTTCCTGGCGGTCCTGCTTATTATATCCGTGTAATACCTTATTGAGTGGGCACCTGTAAACGGAAGAGTTTTCAACGAGAACGAAGACCCATGCAGTATGCAGTATTCTGAGTTTTCTCCAGGTAGTAACAGACATAGAACAGGGGACAAGGAGAAATCTTGTGACGATCAGAGGGTTTCTTCCTGCAGGAAGTACATAGAGACCTGGAATGTGCCCAGGGAGCCTTTTGGTTTTCCCAAGAGACAAGGGTCCAGTCTACTGGCTCCAGGGGCCATGCTGATGGACTTCTGAGCAGGTCATTGACCTACTACGATTTTACTATGATCTCACACTAAGACACTTGTATCTAAAATGTGTGCTGAAGGCAGCATCTTAATGTTAAATCACACAGACTGGAACAATCATCTCAAATACAAAATTTTCACTTACTTGCACCACCCATTTCCTATCCCCCAACGTCGAGGCTGCCAGGAAGCTCTGCCCACTCTTGACCCGGGAGTCACCTCATTTTGCTCTTGGAAATGTCTGTCGTGTATGAACAACGACACTAAAATAGTCTCCTAAGAGCATTTGCATCTGCAGGACTGTAGAAAACACACCACGACAAACATCTCTCTGCGGATGGTGGAGATTTTGGCTCAAGAAGACACACAGCTTTGAGGTGATGTCATCACAATGTGCTACACAGGGGACATGGTGAAGAACGTCAGATGTCCTATGTGACAGACAGACACACTCTGAGAAAAGTTCCCGGGAAATGGGGCCCTAAAGTCAATCCTAGTCTGTCACGTTCTCCCAGGTTCTCAAACATGGGAATTCCACTCCTGCTTTTCACTTGGTGGTTGTCAATACTACTGAGCTCTCTCGCCTTCATGGATATTTTCTCTTTCAACATTGTGAGAAGCCAATTGGTATTTTCTTCATCCTATTTTTCTCATCCAGCCTTTCTACTTGGTTTTATTTAACCTTTAACATTTCCTCAGCCCTGGGCTGAGAGCTGTGCCAGGAGCACTAACCCTGTTCAAGGCCATCCTGGGACAAACACAGTGGTCCTGAGTGGGAGGGTCTGGCCTACATGGTCTGGCAGGTGACACATTCCATTCTGGAGGAAGCTGGAGACAAAAAGAAATGAGGCTGGATGGATTTAAGGACAGAGGAGCCTGGTACTGAGCCGGGAGGATGAAGAAGGAGGAGGGGAGTCCAGGGGTGCAGGTGTCAGTTCCCTGTCATCAGTGGTGTTAGAGTTCCACCATTTGTGGCCACCAGGGGGCAGCGAGGGCCTGGGTTTGAGGAGGGTACTTGCTGCGGTTTACCCTGCCCTGTATGAAGTCCTAATAGGTACTGACCCTGAGATCCTCCTGAGTGGGACACAGAGGTGAGGGGTATCCAATACCTCTTGTGCCCCTATTTGTATTTTTCCAGATGTGCCAGTAAATGTCTCTGGGCCTCAGGCCACTGCAAAGACTGGGGATGAGGAATGCATGAGGACCATTCCAACTGAGGAGGACCAAGAAAGTGTTGAGGGAGAATGAGAGGTCGCAGCTCTGTCTGTGGTCACTGGGCAGGGAAGAAATTGGATCTCTCCTGGCCATTAGGAGCCCTGTCCACACTCTCCTCCCACACAGCACAGGGATATCCTGGGATTACTCAGTCATCTACACCATTGTCCCCACAATAGGAAGGACAGGGACATTCCAAGACTGGATTTAATTTCTGAGCACTGCATGGGTTCATTCTGTTGGGACAGTGAAAATACATGTCAAAGAGTTTTAAGCCCTTCAGCTAAGCTCTGTCCTCCAGATGGAGAAGCACCTAGAATCAAGGGTCATGTCAGAGGAGGGTGAGGAGAGGCAGGTGCAGAAAGCAGATTTGCATGGAGGCCCCTCCCACTGTGAGGCAGAGGGAGAGGATAAGAGAGATCTGGGGGAGCCAAGCCCAGGCTTGGGGTCTCAGAAGGCAGCGCTCTTGGGGCATCTCCACCATGGCCTGGGCTCTTCTCCTCCTCACCGTCCTCACTCAGGGCACCGGTGAGGCCTCCAGGAAAGGGACCATGGGATCATCTGGGCTGATCCTTTGTTTCCTCCGCCTCAGGCTCAGCTGGGGCCACAGCACCGAACTCACCAGAGTGTGTTTTTCCTCTTTTCAGGCTCCTGGGTCCAGTCTGCCCTATCTCAGCCTTCCTCAGCATCCGGGTCTCTGGGACAGTTGGTCACCATCTCCTGCACTGGAAGCAGCAGTGACATTGGAGGTTATAATGATGTCTCCTGGTACCAACAGCACCTGGGCACAGCCCCCAAACTCCTGATTTATAATGTGAATACTCAGGCCTCAGGGATCCCTGCTCGCTTCTCTGGCTCCAAGTCTGGCAACACAGCCTCTCTGACCATTTCTGGGCTCGAGGCTGCAGAGGAGGCTGATTATTACTGTGGCTCATTGAGGGGTGGTAACACTTATCACTGTGGTCCAAGTTCATGGCGAAGTGAGACCAAAACCTGCCCCATGCTCACAGGCTCCCTCCTTGCTCAGAAGATGCTTCCCCAACCCTGGGCAGAGGGGGCTTCCTGCAGCATGGCTTTGAGAACCCACTTCCCTCTCAGATGTTCTTCTTTTCCACCATGAATTTCTAAAGGAAATGCTGTACCTGGTTTATTGTCTGGGGACAATGGCAGCTTCCTCTTTGCCTCTGTTTGGTGGTTCTAGAAGGCAACTAATCGTAGCAACAGTAAGAAGAAGACTCCTGTTTTTGGGTGGATTTCCCATAGTTCTCAGGGAAATACCTACTCTAAGTCTTGATGTCCCGCATCTGTGCAGACTGGCCTGGATTCAGTTCTCCAGAAATGATGTTGTCTTACTCAGTTCCATGTGCACAATGCTGTGTTCTGGATGGACCTCCTTGCTGCATTATTCTTCCACGTGTCCGATCCTGAACCAACAGCAAATGAGGAAAAGATATGAGGACATTGTTGCACAAATCAGGACAAAGGGAAAGATGGGTTAAAACAAGATTTTCTTTTTTTTTTTTAGTGTCCCTAGTTTTTAACCTGTAACCCAGGGAGTTTTGAAGTGAGAATGTGAGTGACAGACTCTGTGCTCTCTCAGAATCACACTTCCCCTCAGATCCCTGATTCCTTCTTCTGGGAGCACACTCCACGTGGAATGTCTCCTCATTAGGATGAGCTCTTTCCTAAATGGTTCCTTTGTTCCACAGAAGATATCTGGTGGGCATAGGCCTGATCCTTAGGAATCCCTAAAAGTATCTGATTTCCATGGGGATCCAACCAATTTCTCAATGGACTACCAGTTACAAGGAATCACTAACTACATGTACACATAACTATACGGCCACGGTATTCTTGGGCAGTTGAATGAAGCTGGGCCTCGGTCCAGATGACCTGGTACAGTGACCAGCTCTTCTCACTTTGCCAGCTTTAGCTCTAGCTTCTTCTCCAAGCTTTATCCCTGAAATTGCCACAGTTTGGCAATTCCACTCATGGTCAAATCAGGGTGGACTGTCACCTCACCTGGGAGATCATACCTTCTCAGAATGTTCTCTAAGTTATTTTTTAAAATCTTTTACTGGTTACCTTCTTCCTATCCCTGGTAAATGGTCAGTACCTTGGTGCTTTAATCATCCAGGGGACCAGTGACACATGTGGACCCCTCAGCAGCTGGGTCACAGCACAGTGGGAAGGGGGCTCTGCATTAGACACAGAATAAGGTCCTGAGTCACAGCCCTGTGTGTGTAATGCTGGTCAGAGGCTGTGCCAGCCCATAGGGTGTGTGAGTGTGTGTGTGTGTGTGACAACGTCCTTGTGTAGAAAACCAGTAGGAAGCAGAGTGGCCACTGCTCTGGTCATCCTCCGAGGCATGTGATATAAATCCTGCTCTGTAACTGTGGCAGCAGGACTGGTTGTTTACAAGTTCTTTGGAGGAGCACAGGACTGCGGGAGCCCCCACGCCTCTTCCAGTGTTTCTCCTCTGAGTTGGTCCCCAGTTTCCTTTTGAGAAGGTAGTTACTATTTTATAATAGGGATCATTACAGTAGAACCAGTAGCTAGATGTTCAGAGAACAAGGTTTCTCCAATATGACATTTCTGGAGCCACCAGGTCACTTTGTTCTTGTGTATGTGGAGTCCCCAACTGTAGGAACAGCCTCCTGCATTTTCTCTAATAATGCATCAGTAAACATTGAAACAATATTCTCTTTTGATGTGGGAGTGGTTTATTTTGACTGAAGAAATCTGAAATGTTGTAGGTGTCACCATGGTCACATGCATGCCAGTGTTGTTTTGTTCAGTGCAGTCAGGGACTCCACACCTCAGGGAATCTCTGGGTCACGTGCCACTTATTTTCTACTGCACCTCTTGTGGTATTTTATCTTCCTTAAGAATTGTCTCAAACCCAAAATTTGTACTTCCTCCCACCACTCATTTCCTCTCCCCAATGCCGAGGCTCCCATGAAGCTCTGCCCACCCTTGGTCCAGATGTCACCTCTCTTTGCTCTTGGAAATATCTGTGACATGGTGTGAAAAATGACACTAAAATTGTTTCCTTAGAGCATTTGTATCCATATAATTCCTTGTCCATTCCTGAGGACATTGTCATCTGGCAAGGACCAGTTAGTCCTGATGTGTCCATCCCCCAAACCCACCTCTATCTAGAAAAACACAGGCCAAGATCTCTCTGTGGATGGTGAAGATTTTGGTTCAGGAAGACACACAGTTCTAAGGTGAGGTCCTCTCAGTGTGCTACACAGGGAACATGATAAAGAACATTATGTGTCCCATGTCACAGACAAACAGTCTGAGTGATGGTCCCTGCAGCTGAGGTCCTAAGGCCCATCCTGATCTGTCACCCTCTCCCAGGTTCTCAAATAGAGGCATTCCACTCCTGCTTTCCATTTGATGGTTCTCAATCCTACTGAGCTCTCTCAACTTCATGGATATTTTCTCTTTCAACATTATGAGAGGCCAATTGGTGTTTTCTTCACCCCATTTTCCCCATCCAGGCTTCCTACTTGGTATTATTTAACCTTTAACATTTCCTCAGCCCTGAGCCAAGAGCTGTGTCAGGAGCACTAACCCTGCTCAAGGCCATCCTGGGACAAACACAGTGGGGTGAGTGGGAGGGTCTGGGCTACCTGGTCTGGCAGGTGACACATTCCATTCTGGAGGAAGCTGGAGACAGAGAGACATGAGCTGGATAGATTTCAGAAGGACCCAGCGTCCTGGTACTCAGCTGGGAGGGTCAAGAGGGAGGAGGCTAGTCTAGGGGTACAGGTGCCATTTCCCTGTCATCAGCGGTGTTAGGGTTTCACCATCTGTGGCCACCAGGGGGCAGCGAGGGCCTGGATTTGGGGAAGGTTCTTGTGGTGGTTTACCCTGCCCAGGTGCTGAGACTGAGACTCTCCTGAGTGGGACACAGAGGTGAGGGGTATCCAATACCTCTTGTGCCCCATCCGTCTTTTTCCAGATATGCCAATAAATGTCCCCAGGCCTCAGGCCACTGCAGATGCTGGGAAGAAAGGGATGCATGTGGACCCATTCTAACTGAGGAGGACGAAGAAAAGGTTGAGGAGAAATGAGAGATCCAGGCTCTGCTTGTGGTCACTGGGTAGGGAAGCAACTGGATCTTTTCTGGACATTAGGGACCCTGTCCTCACTCTCCTCCCACACAGCACAGGGAAATCCTGGGATTACTCAGCCATCTACACCACTGTCCCCACAATAGGAAGGACAAGGACATTCCAAGACTGGCTCTTTTTCCTGAGCACTGAATGGGTTAATTTTGCTGCAATGGTGAAAATACATGTCAAAGAGTTTTAATCCCTCAGCTAAACTCTGCCTTCCTGAGATGGAGAAGCATCTAGAATCAAGGGCCAGATCAGAGGGGGGTGAGGAGAGGCAGGTACAAGAAGCAGATTTGCATGGAGGCCCCTCCCTCCTCTGAGGCAGGGGGAGGGGATAAGAGAGGTCTGGGGGAGCCCGGCATAGGGTTGGGGTCTCAGAAGGCAGTGCTCTTGGGGCGACTCCATCATGGCCTGGGCTCTGCTCCTCCTCACCCTCCTCACTCAGGGCACAGGTGAGGCCTCCAGGGAAGGGAGAAGGGAGACATCTGTGCTGATCATTTGTCTCCTCCTCCTCAGGCTCAACTGGGCCCCAGCACTGAACTCACCAGAGTGTGTTTTCCCTTTTTTCAGGGTCCAGGGCGCAGTCTTCTCTATCTTAGCCTTCCTCAGCATCCGGCACTCTGGTGAAGTCGGTCACCATCTCCTGTACTGGAAGCAGCAGTGACATTGGGAGGTATAACTATGTCTCCTGGTACCCACAGCTCCCAGGCACAGCCCACAAACTCCTGATTTATAATGTGAATAGTTGGGCCTCAGGGATCCCTGCTTGCTTCTCTGGCACCAAGTCAGGCAACACGGCCTCCCTGACCATCTCTGGGATCCAGGCTGCGGAGGAGGCTGATTATTACTGTTGCTCGAATCCGGGCAGTAACACTTTCCACAGTGTTCCAAGTTCATGAGGAAGTGAGACCAAAATCTGCCCTGTGCTCACAGGCTCCCTGCTTGCTCTGAAGATGCTTCCTCAACCTTGAGCAGAGTGGTTTCCTACAGCATCGCCTTGAGAACTCACTTCTTTCTCAGCTCTTCTCTCCTCCCACAATGACTTTCAATTGGATATATGCTGTTAGGTTTATTGTCTTGGGACAGTGACATCTTCTTCTTTGCCTATATGATGTGGTTCCTGAATGTGCCACTCTATCCAGCTTTACAACAACAGTGCAATGATTAAATTTATGTGTCGACCTGACTGGGGTAAGAGATGCTCAATTTGCCGATAGTGTTACTTCTGGGTGTGGCTGTGAGGATGTCTTTGGAAGACATTTGATTTGAATTGTAGACTGAGTAAAGAAGATGACCCTTGTTGTTCTTGTGGGCATCATCCATGAGGTTGAGGGCCTGAATAGAAAAAAGAGGTGAAGGAAGGGGGAATTTGCTTTCTCTTCTTGATCTGAGACATCCACCTTCTCCTACCCTTGGACATTGGCATTGTTGGTCTTCAGCTTTTGGACTTAGACCAGGACTTACACCGTCGGCCCACAATTCTCAAGTCTTTGGACTCAGATTGAATTATATGACTAGCTTTCCTGGTTCTCCAGCTTGCACATAGTTGATTGTGGGACTTCTCAGCCTCTATAACTGTGTGAGCCAATTCTTATAATAAATCATCTATAATTCTGTTTCTCTGGAGAATCCTGACTAACACGGGTTTTGGTACCTGGAGTTATTCTAGAGGAATAGAATTTTAGTGATGAGTTTTCTAAATTGATTCTGAGGTTTCTGGAATTGTCTGTCTAATCTGATTAGATTTAAGGATGCTAATGATTCGATTTCCATTAGAAAAAAGAGCCCTGATAGTTTATGTCATGAGCTGTTTATAGAGATAAGCAAAATATCTGCATTGGATACTTCTAATCAAGCACTCATAAGAAGGAAGGAGCTAAGTGTGTGATACCTTTGAACATTTTTGGAAAACTAAGGAATATGACGACATTGGTTGCTTCTTCCTAATGTTGCTGGACAAAACAGAGAAAAAAGATGAGTTTAAGGATTCAAATTTCTAGCTCAAGGGCCACATAAATGACCTGAGAGCTTTCAGATGTGTGGGAAGACCTTCATGAAGCTGGGGACATTGAGCCCCCCGATTCTGATGAGTCTTCTTTGCCAGTGGAAGAGGTCTCGCATCCCCAGTGGAAGAGGCCTCCCCACTCCATCAGAGGGGATTACTCCTGCATTGCCTGAGGAAAAGGGAATGGTCTCCCTGAGGCAGTTGCCATGGGATGCAATGCTGATTCTCCTCAAGGCCCATCCACACCACCCTTTTTTGCTCTAGACCTGTAATTAGACTCAAATCCCAGCAGGTTCCTAAAGGTGAGGTGTAGAGTGTGACCCAAGAGGAGCTGCCCTACAGTTCAAAAAAATTACTTGATTCTTCTACTTTTTACAGACAGAAATCCCAAGAACATGTGTGAGAATGGATACTAAGGATGTGGGATAATGGTGGGAGGAACATCACGTCAGATCAGGCTGAATTTATTTCTGTGGGTTCACTAAGCAGAGATTCTGCATTTAATGTTGTAGCTCGGGAAGTTAGAAAGAACTGTAACAGTTAGTTTGGTTGGTTGGTTGAAATATAAACCAAAGAGTGGTGCTGAGTGAGTGAATTAGGAAAGCCAGACATGCCTTGGTGAAACTGGTGAACGGTTAGCTATTAACGATTAGGTAGCTAGTGACTAAAGTTTTACCAAAATTTTTAATTGTAGCTCTTAGTTGTTTGCCCACCCATTGCTAGCTGTGCTGCTTAGGTAATATATTATCTGACTCCCACTAGCTTCCCATAGATAGCACCTCCCTTGTGCATGGATCACCATGGTAACAGATGTTTGAGTTGTTTTTCCGAAATTGGGAGTCTACCACCATCTGGTTTAGGCTGGTTGAGACCACTAACCCACAAACTGGGCCTGTGCAGGTGCCTGGTAAGTGAACTCCTGACATCAGGGAGCTAAAAACTCCACCCTCAGACCATGCCTGTGCCGCCATGCATCCTATGAAGAGGCATAAAGTTTGACCAAGCCTGTGCAGATCTTCAAAATACCTCACTCCTCCTTGACTCCAATCATCTATCCCCACATTTCAGAATCCTTGCACCCAATACCCCATAACTATCCTTAAGTTCCCATTTTTGAGGAGGCATATTTGAGACTTGTTATCCCACCTCCTTGCTTGGCTGCCTTGTGATTAAAACCCTTTCTTTGCTGCAAACTCATCATTTTGGTGATTGCTTTTCTTTGCAATGGGAAAAATGAACCTGGTTGGTATCATTGGTTTAATGTAGAGGAAGGGATTGAAAAGGTAGAAAGATGGGAATGTGACAATGGATTTGTCATTTGAGTCTTACTCACCCACACTGGGAGGATCCATAAGACATATCTCCTGCCGTAATTGTGAGAAATACATTTTTGAGGAGAACCTCAACATCCTTGAAGATCTCAGTGATCTCCCTTCTCTAAGCTAGAACTTACAGTGGAAACTGCAGCTACTCAACTGGAAAATCTAAATGCAATTGGAGTGATTGGATCCTGGAGTGGCGGGGCCATGTGGTGGCACTCAGGGCCACAGGCAAGGTGGGTGTGGTCACCATAATGGACAGCAGAGTCAAAGCAGCATTCAGAAGGGTCTGACTTGCACAGACCTATGTCATTGGCTACTTAATCATGGTGTTCCTAGAAATGAATAGGTAGGAAGCTTACTAAATTCTTACGTGATCTCTTTAAAGAGCAAACTTTTAGGTCAAGTGACCAAAAGTCTAACGCAAATCATAAAAACAGAGAGTCATGGCCTCTTAATCAGTTCCCAGACTTGAGCCAGTTTACAGACCCAGAACCCCTTGAATGAAGGGGAGGCTGAGTCCCCTTTGAGAGGGACCTCAGTACACTATCAAAATTTTATACTGGGCGTAGACCCCTGGCACAGTGTTTAAATTCTAATGCTCTGCTTCAGTGGCCTGGGGTGCGTGGATTTGGATCCCTGGTGCTGACATACACTGCTCATCAAGCCATGCTGTGGCCATGACCCACATACAAATAATAGAGGTAGATTGGCACAGATGTTAGCTCAGGGACAATCTTCCTTAAGCAAAAAGAGGAGCATTGGCAACAGATGTTAGCTCAGGGAGAATCTTCTTCACCAAAAAAAAAAAAAAATAGAATCTATACTGTTGGTCTTTCTTGCAGCCTTCCACAATGGCACCAATGGCCTTTTACCAGGGTGTTATGCACTGGAGAAATGGAAATAATTAGACTTTTTCAGGGACTACTGGACACGGGCTCTAAACTGACATTGATTCCAGGAGACCCAGTACATCACTGCTGCCCTCTAGTCAGAGTGGGGCTTCTGGAGATCAGGTGATCAATGGGGTTTTATCTCAGGTCTGTCTCACAGTGGGTCCAGTGTGTCCCTGAATCCATTCTGTGGGTATTTCCCCAGTTCCAGAATGTACTTACTGTGTGACCTGAGCTTCCCATCATGAATTGGGTGTTATCTGACCCATGAAACCATAGAGCTGGGCATGCACAGCAATAGTCCATCATCAAATGGAAGTGCTGTGTATGCGGTCAGGCCCAAGCAGGCCCTGAAGGCACAATTTACATGAAGAAATGACTCAAATGCCCATGCTCCCCAGTCCTGCTCCATTGTCTTCTCTCTCCCAGCCTGCAACTAATGCCTCATGGGGGGTTCCCTATCATCAGTGGACAGAGGAAGTGAAGTCTCAGGATTGGTTGGCAGATGATTCTGCGTGGTATGCAAGGACCACCCTAAAGTGGACAGCTGCAGCACTACAGCTCTTCTCTGGGGGCATCCTTGAAGGACGGTGGTGAAAGGAAATCCTCCCAGTGTGCAGAACTTTTGGCAGTGCTCCTGGTTGTGCACTTTGGAAAGAGAAATGACCACGTGTGCAATTCAATATCGATTTTGGGGCTGAGGGCAATGGTTTGGTGGACGGTCAGGGACTTGAGAGGAACATGATTTGAAAATGGTGAAAAAATAACTATGGAGAAGAGGTATGTGGGTAGACTTATCTGAATCAGCAAAAAAGTGAAGCTATCTGTATCCAAAATGAATGCTCACCAATGGGTGACCTCAGCAGAAGAGGATTTTAATAATCAAGTGGATAGGATAACTCATTCTGTGGATACCAGTCAGCCTCTTTCCCCAGCCACCCGTGTCTTCAACCCACGGTCTCCTGAACAAAGTGGCAATGGTGGCAGGGATGGCATTAGTGCATGGACTCAACAACATGGACTTGCACAAACCAAGGCTGACCTGGCAGATAGCCCAGATCTTTCAGGAATGAAGGTTTGGGTCACTTTGCCAGGTTAAGAACCATGACCAGGTGAGGTGCTTGCTGAAGGCAAAGGGAATACAGAACAGTCGCGGAAGAAGGTAGTTAAAAATACCAGCTATGCCCGTGTGACCAGTTACAGAAGTGAGGATGGTAATTGCCATGACCATTTCCTTTTTATTCATCCACCACTCCATCCTACCTCCTTCAGTCACTCCCATGAGGATTGGAACAAGGATTAGGAAATAGACACCCAACACAGAGCAATGAGTCCCAGGTTCCCTGATTGCTTGTGTCCATAAATGACCAGGCTTCTGGGTGGATCAAAGATGGGAGTCTCCAAATGACCACATGTATCCTCCTTCTGTCAGAATTCCCCAGAATGCCACTATGTATCGATGGTGTTCGATACAGAGCTGCTGACTGGATTTGAGGACTTCTAAGCTCGGGTAGACCCACAGAGGGCAATTTGGACTTGAAATGGAGCAGTTTTCCTTGGAGGCTTTTGAGAAAGGACTGAGGATTGTTTTAAAGGGAATCAGACAGAGGACCAAAGTTGAATCTATTAGACCTAAAATTTCTTTGAGGATATGAGGTTTTGGATATGCAAGAATCAGGTAGTGCTGTGGGACCACGTGTCTGTTTGTAGAGAACTGGGCCCAGATGCAAATTTTTTCGCCTGCCAACATTTGCATTTTCTATAAGTGCTCACCAAGCACGCCTCAGCAACTGTGATGCCCCTCACACTCGGGGAGGGCAGGTGGCAGAAAGAAGGAAAACAGGAACAAAGCCCTCATCACCCCTCTCTCCCACCCATGCATCTGGCAGAGTGTTTACCCAGCTGAGACTCAGCCCTGGATACAAGCATGAAGCAGGGTGGGGGGTTGCATGAATGTTGCCCTTCACCCAGGAGATGGAGAAGGACGAGAAGGTGACATCAGCATCATGGATTGAGTTGTTCTGTTTGTCTTTCCTTTCTAAGTTATAACCAGTGCGACATCCAGTGACCAACAAAGGACTCCCTGCACAGCACATCAGAATGCCTGAGAAATTCATGCATCTATACATCTGAAGGTAGGTGGACTGTACCTTTAGGAAGCAGTGGAACTAGGAGAGAAACCTCCCCAGTCAGGGGTGATCCAAAATGCTGGATCACCAGCATTTGCATCACCTGTCAGCAGTGATCCTGAATGCCGGGATGCTCCTGCCAGTGATGGTGGTGTCCTGATCTGAGGTTTCAAGGAGTGTACTGGCACGCACCAGTACCAGAGGCTGTAGGAACAGACAGAGCACTTGTGGCGTATCCCCTGCACTCCCAGGGGTGGCACGTGGCACACAAGACCTGAAGCTTCACAACACACAGCAGGTGCCAGCAACCCAGCCCCTTCTCTCTCCCCTGACAGTGACACCGGTCTTTTCATCAGTGGGGACAGAATCCAAAATGCAGATACCACTGGCAGGAAGGGTGGTGCCCTGACCTGAGATTTTGAAAAGCACAACTAATGTGTGCCAGCAACCACAGTCTGCAGGAGCAGCAATGGCACTCACAATTAGCTCCTGTCCCTCCCCCAGCAGTGGCAGATGGCAACAGTGATGGGAAGCTTCAGGAGCCACAGCAGAACCCGTGACCCATCCAACAGTGGCAGCACCACTGACACCAGTTTTACCATCTGAAGTGGCTGCGTACGAGACCCTAGGCCCCTGGCAGTGACAGTGACACCCCAGAAGCCAATGCCACTGGCAGTGGTGTTTTCAGCACCCCCATAGCATTGGAGCAGCAGCACAGGTGGTGTGCAAGGCCACACCTGAACCCATGGATATCTTGCCGAAAGCCAGTGGGGAACATAAGCCCAAGGCGTCCCCAGAAGCAGCAGAAGTGCTTGTTGTCTGGTGACCCCAGTTGTGACACCTGAAATTGCAGCAACAACATAAGCAGCAGGGAACCAGCAACCTCAGAGGCACTAGCAGCATAAGGAGGGCACTGACGATGCCTCTGGCAGATGCAGTGGATGGTTAAATGTGCAGACTCTCAGTTACAATCAGAAGCAGCTCAGAATCAAAGTAATCAAAGCCTTACCCAAGTAAGAAAGGTGGTTACTACAGCAAATGCGCTGGCAGAGGATCAACTCATCGAGTACCACGAAGAACTACAGTAACACAGTAGAACGGAAAGAAAATGACTACTCTCTGGAAACCAAACTTTAAGTCACAGAAGAATGTGCCCCAACAGACAAAGAATTCAAAATACCTGTCATGAAGAAACTCAATGAGTTACAAGAAAACTCAGAAAGACAGGTCAATGAGCTCAGGAATAAAATTGATTAACAGAAGGAGTACTTCACACCAAAGAGATTGAAAATCTCAAAACAAACAAATCAGAAATTCTGGACATGAAGAACACAATTAATAAGATGAAAAAGAAGTGGAAAGCATTGGAAATAGAGCAGACTATATGGAAGAGAGAGTTAGTGAGCTCCAAGATAGGAATCTAGAAATGATTCAGGTGGAAGAGGAGAGAGAACTAAGATTTTTAAAAAATGAAGATATTCTACATGAAATAGGAAAACTCAACTAGGAAAAGCAACATAAGGATAATGGGGACCCCAGGAGAAGAGAGGGAGAAAGGAGCAGAGAGCTTATTCAAAGAAATAATAGGTGAGAATTTCCCAAACATGGGGAAGGAACTCGATGTATAAGTACACGAAGCTAATAGAACTCCTAATTATCTCAAAACACAAAGACCTTCTCCAAAGTATATTATATTAAAACTGTCAAAAGTCAATGTGAAAGAACGATTATTAAGGGTGGTCAGAGAAAATAAAATAATAACCTACAAAGGAACCCCCATCAGGCTATCAGCAGATTTCTCAGCAGAAACTCTATAGGCTAGGAGAGAGTACAATGATATACTCAAAATATTGGAAAACATAAGCTATCAGCCAAGAATACTCTATCCAGAAAAATTATTCTTCTGATATGAAGGAGAAGTAAAGGCTTTCCCAGACAAACACAAGCTGACAGAGTTCATAGCTACTAGACTTACTTTACAGGAAATGTTGAAAAGAGCCCTCCTACCTGAAACAAAAAGGCAGGGGTTTAGAAAGCTTTGAGCAAGGTGATGAATAGACAGAATCAGAAAATTGTAACTCTATAACAGAATAGGTTAGTGAACATTTAAGTATAACATAAAGGCTAAAGGGAACGAAAGCATCAAAAATAGCTATAATCCCTTCAATTTGGTAAGAAACAAACAACACAAATGCATAATTTACCACAACAAAAACATAGAAGGGGAAGAGGAAAAGGACAGAACCTTCATAGGCTAATGGAGATAAGATGCTATCAGAAAAGGACTATCTCATCTCTGAGATTTTTATACAAACCTCATGGTAACCAGAAAACAAAAACTCAGAGCAGAGTCACAAATCATAAATAAAGAGAAAACTGAGAAAAAAGGTCACAGAAAACCACCGAGCTGAAATGGCAGACACAAATACAAGGAAAAAGAAACAATGGAAATATAGAACAATCAGAAAACAAAAGATCAAATGGCAGTACTACGTTCTCACATATCAATAATCACCCTAAATGTACATGGATTGAGTTTACCAATCAAAAGATAGAGAGTGGCTGGATGGATTAATAAAAAAGATCCCAAAATATGCTGCCTCCAGTAGACCAATCTCAGCTCTAAATACAAAGACTCAGAGTGAAGGGTTGGAAGATGATACTACAAGCAAATGGCAACCAAAAGAAATCAAGTGTAGCCGTATTTAAATCAGACAAAATAGACTCCAAGCCAAAAAAGATAACAAGAGACAAAGATGGACTTCATATAATGATAAAAGCGACATTCCACCAAGAAGACAAAAGACACACACACACACATATATATGGTGCATAACATAGGAACACCAAAGTATATAAAGCAGCTATTAACAGACCTAAAAGGAGAACTTGACAGCAGCATAATAATAGTAGGGGAATTTAACACCCCACTTACGTCAGTGAATAGATTATCCAGATAGAAAGTCAACAAGGAAACATTGGTTTTAAATGAAACACTAGACCAATGGACATAAGCGATATATGTAGAAAATTCTATCCAAAAACAGCAGAAAACACATTCTTCTCAAGTGCACATGGAACATTCTCAAAGATAGACCATACGTAGGGAAACAAAGCAAGCCTCAATAAATTTAAGAAGATTGAAATCATATCAAGCATCTTTTCTAACCACAATGGTATGCAACTGGAAATCAACTACAATAAAAAAGCTGGAAAAGTCACAAACATGTGGAGACTAAAGAACACACAATTGAACAGCTATTGGATCAATGAAGAAATAAAAAATGCCTGGAGACAAATGACAATGAAAACAGAACATACCAAAACTTACTGATGCATTAAAAGTGGTACTAAAAGGGAAGATTAGAGCAATAGGGCTTACCTTAAGAAACAATATAAATATCCAATAAGCAAACTTACTCTATACCCAAAAGAACTACAAAAGGAACAAATAAAGCCTAAAATCACTAGAAAGAAGGAAATAATAAAAATCAGAGCAGAAATAAATGAAATAGAGACTAAAAAGACAACAGAAAGGATTAATGAAACTAGAAGGTGGTTCTTTGAAAAGATAAACAAAATTGACAAATCCATAGCTAGACTCACTAAGAAAAAAAGAAGCCTCAAATAAATGAAATCTGAAATGCAAGAGGAGAAATTACAATGGACACCACAAAAATACAAAGGATTAAAGAAGAATACTATGCAAAGCTATACAGCAACAAATTGGATAACCTAGAAGAAGTGGATAAATTCTTAGACTCATACAACCTCCCAAAACTGAATCAAAAAGAAATAGAGACTCTGAATAGACCAGTCACAAGTAGAGAGATGGAAAGGGTAATCAAAAACCTCCCCAAAAATAAAAGTCCAGGACTGGATGGCTTCTACTACACATTCAAAGAAGATTTAATACCTATTCTTCTCAAAATCTTCCAAAAAAATTGAAGAGGAGGAGATACCTTCTAACTCCTTTTACAAGGCCAACATTACCCTGACCCCAAAACCAAACAAGGACAACACAAAAAAGAAAAAGTACAGGCCAATATTGCTGATGAATGTAGATGCAAAAATCCTCAACAAAATGTTAGCAAATCAAAGAAAACAATATATTAAAATAATCATACACCACGATTAAATGGAAATTATTCCAGGTTTGAAGGGATGGTTCCACATTCACAAATCAATCAATGTGATACACCACATGAACAAAATGAAGAGTAAAAATCGCATTATCATCTCAATAGATATAGAGACAGCATTTAAGAAGACCCAACATCCATTTATGATAAAAACTCTGAGTAAAATGGGTATATAAGGAAAGTACCTCAACATAATCAAGACCATACATGACAAACCAACAGCCAACATCATACTCTAGGGTGAAAAACTGAAAGCTGTTCCTCTGAGACAGGAAAAAGACAAGGATGAGGCCCACTCTTGCCACTCTTATTCAACATATTATTGGAGGTTTTAGCCAGAACAACTAGACAAGAAAAAGAAATAAAAAGTATCTAGATTGAAAAGTAAAACTGCCACTCTTTATGGATGATATGGTTATATATATAGAAAAATCTAAAGAATTCACCAAAGAACTATTAGAAATAATTAACAAATAAGGTAAAGTTGCAGGGTCCAAAATCAACATACAATAACCAGTTGCATTTCTATATGCCAATAAGAACTATCAGCAAGAGAAATCAAGAATACAATCCCATTTACAATCACAACAAAAAGAATAAAATTCCTAGGAATAAATTTAACCAAGGAGGTGAAAGATCTATACACTGAAAAGTGTTATGGAAAGAAATTGAAGAAGACATCAAGAAATGGAAAGATATTCCATGCTCACAGAATGGAAGAAGAAACATAGTTAAAATGTACATATTACTTGAAGCAATCTACAGATTCAATGCAATCTCAATCAGAATCCCAAAGACATTTTTCACAGAAATAGAATAAAGAATCCTAAAATTTATATGGAACAACCAAAGACCCAAATAGTGTAAGAAATCCTGAGAAAAAAGAACAAAGCTGGAGGTATCACTCCCTGATTTCCAAATATACTACAAAGCTATAGTAATCAATACAGCATGGTACTGGCAAAAAAGCAGACACACAGATCAACGGAACAAAATTGAGATCTCGGAAATAAATCCACGCATCTATAGACAGCTAATTTTGGACAAAGGAGCCAAGAACATACAATGGAAAAAGGAAAATCTCTTCAAAAAATGATGTTGAGAAAAGTGGACAGCCATATGCAAAAGAAAGAAAGTGGATCATTATGTCACACCATACACAAAAATTATCTGACAATGGATTAAAGACTTAAACATAAGACCTGAACTCATGAAATTCCTAGAAAAAAATATAGGCACTATGCTCCTTGACAACGGTCTTACCAATATCTTTTCAAATACTGTGTCTGCTCAGGCAAATGAAACAAAAGAAAAAATAAACAAATGAGATTACATCAAACTAAAAAGCTTCTGCACGGCAGAGGAAACCATCAACAAAAGGAGAAGACAACCCACCAACTGGGAGAAAATACTTGCAAATCATATATCCGATAAGGGATTAATTTCCAAAATGTATTAAAAAACACATACAACTCAACAACAGAAAAACAAACAACCAGATCAAAATATGGGCAGAAAATCTGAACAGATATTTTTCCAAAGAAGATATACAGATGGCCAACAAGTGCACAAAAAGATGTTCAACTTCACTAATTATTAGGGAAATGCCAATCAAAACTACAATGAGATTTCACCTCATACCTGTCAGAATGGCTATTTTTAAAAAGACAAGAAAGAACAAGTGTTGGAGAAGATGTGGAGCAAAGGGAACCCTTAGATACTGCTGGTGGGAAATGCAAACTGGTGCAATCACTATAGAAATCAGTATGGAGATTTCTCAAAAAATTAAAAATAGAAATACCATATGATCCAAATTTCTACTTCTGGGCTTTTCCCCTCAAACCTGAAAACACTAATTTGAAAATATATTATTCACCTGTATGTTCATTGCAGCGTTATTCACAATATCCAAGACTTAGAAGCAACCTAAGTGTCCATCAAAAGATGAATGGATAAAGAAGATGTGGTATATATATATACAATGGAATACTACTCAGCCCTAAAAAAGAGGAAATTATGCCTTTGGTGACACCATGGATGGACCTTGAGGGTATTATTCTAAGCGAAATAAGTTTAACAGAGAAAGACAAATACCATTTGATTTCACTAAAGTGTTAAAGATAAACAAATAAAAATCACAGGTACGGAGAACAGATTGGTGCTTAACAGAGGGGAGGGGGATTGGGCGGAATGTGAAAAGGGTAAAGGGATGTATATGTATGGTAAGGGAAGGAAACTAGATTTTTGATGAACACGATGCAGTCTATAGAGAAGCTGAAATATAATGATATATACCCTAAATTTACATAATGTTTTAAACCAATGTGAACTCAGTAAAATTAAAAAAAAAAAAACAAAAACAGAGATGGAGAGGGAGGAGAGTTAAAATTGGAGGAGGCAAGCCCCAGCTGTGGGGGCAGGAAGCAGTGTTCACAGGAGCATCGCCAACATGTCCTGGACCACTGTCCTCTCCACGGGCATCTGCGCAGATCTGAGCAGAGTCCCTAAGCTTTGGGGAGGGCGCATGAACAAGGGGGCCCGTGGAGGAGTCACCCTAACTGCAGTGTTCATGGGCGTCTCCTTCTGTTCTCTCCTGTCAGGTCCCAGTCTGTGGTGACCCAGGATCCCTTCCTCACAGTGATGTCTAGGCTGACAGTTACCCTCTCCTACTCTGTGAATATGGGACCTGTCACAACTGGGAATGTGCCGGGATGGTTCCTGAAGAAATGTGGCCAATCTCATCTGCAGCTCATATACCAGACACCAAATGCGCAACATCTGTCTCCAACCGCTTTTCCGGCTCCATCCTTCAGGGTAGAGCTGCCCTCCCCTTCGCTGGGGCACAGCCCAAGGACGGGGTTGAGTATTTCTGTATAGTCTTCTACAAGGCACCTGCTTCAGAGTGACAACTTCTAGTGAGGAGATGTATCAGAGACTTCAATGTTCTCTGCCAGGAGTAGCAGCATCGTGAGTAGAGAGAAAATCTCTCCATCCTGGGCAAGGGCCGAAACACCCTGAAAGCCAGTTCTTCTCACTCAGCTGACGATTGTCCTGGGTATAATATTCTTGGGACACACTTCTCTCCTCCAGAGCACTGTGGACGCTGCCTCATTGTTTCACTAGCATTCAGTGCAATAGGGAAGAGATGTGAAGATGGTCTGATTTTCATTCTTTCGGGTCACAGGCCTTTAGTTTGGGGAAGTTGGGGAATTCTTTAGAACAAATTTAATTAATTTGAATTTGAACATTAGATACTACATGCACATTGGCAGAAAATGTTCAAATGTAACCAGCATCAGATGCTGTTGGTGCAACGGCTCAGTTGGTGTGTTTATCTCCCAGCTATGGAGGGTGTTCTACCTAATTGCTCACACAGGCAGCCTTCTCCCATGGCCTCTGAAGACAGAAGCTTCCTTGAGAAGAGGTGCCTGGAAGCTACCCACCATCTTCTGGAGCCAATGACTGACTGCTCCAGGGGTACACAAGCCCTGCTCCCTCTCCTTAAAGTGAGACACTCCCTGTGGTACAACTTATGCTCCAGAGCTTCCATTGCATCAGGCAGGGGCCAGACTTCACCCTTGTACCTTCCCCACCCTGCTCCCCTCTCTCCCTTGCTGGTTTCTCTTAAGAACACTCCTCTTAATCACATAGGCCCCTGTTCCTCTCTCAGGCTCTGCTTCCAAGGGACCCACATGAGACTTTACATGGGGTAGAGGGAAGAATAAGTCCCCTGCCATGGTCCTCTGTACCAAAGACCATCACATGCAGCATGCCTTGTACATCCTTCCAGAAAGAGCTGAGGCATATATCACTGCCGCATTCTTTATAAGGCTGCAGAGCATTCCATGGTAGCATTTCAACCAACTGGACACTAATAATTATCACCAAGACTTTGATCTTACAAATAATACTACAATGATAAACTTATACACTCCTTTGGATTCATGTGTGAATATAACCATAAGATGCATTTCTAGAAATAGACTTGCTGGATCAAAGACTGTGTGGTTGTAGCGTCCATCGATTGTTATCGGATTCCCTCCATGGAGGATGAATCGATTCAGAATGCCAGCAACAAATATTTGATGTTTGTCAATCTGTTAGATGAAAAATGTTATCTTGGTATATTTTTATTTTGTATTTTCTCCCATTACTCTTGAGGTTGAGCATCTTCTTAAATGTCTCAGTGCTCTTTATATCTTAGGAATTGCTACTTTTTCTTTTCTTTTCTTTTCTTTTTTTTTTTTTTTTTTTTTTGCTGAGGAAGTTTCACCTTGAGCTAACATCTGTTGCCAATCTTCTTTTTGCTTGAGGAAGATTCAGCCTGAGGTAACATCTGTGCCAATCTTCGTCTATTTTGTATATGGGACGCTGCCACAGCATGGCCTGACGAATAGTGTAGGTCCATGCCCGGGAACGGAACCTGGGCCGCCAAAGCAGAGCATGCCGGACTTAGTCACTAGATCACGAGGCTAGTCACAGGTACTTTTTATTAAAGGGCCAAATAGTAAGCATTTTAGGCTTTGTGAATCAAGAGTCACAAATCAAAAATTTGAGAATATTATGTAGGCACTTATAAAACCATTTAAAATGTAACTATTTAAAAGTATAATACATTCTCAGCTTGAGGGCCAAACAAAAACAGGTACAGGGCCAGGTTTGGTCCATAAGATGTGGTTCAATGATCCCTGTTTTATGGCATTATTTGAAGTCTGAAAGTTCCACCAGCATATGTTCCAGGTGCAGACCTCTTTGCTAGGAAGACCACATTTTATCTCATACAGTGGTCTGGTCTTTCTCTGGATAAGAACATACCATTTATTTGGTTGGATCTTAGGTCTGTCCAAGATAGCCCTTATACCACAGTCTCATAACTTTTATCTCTACCCATTTGCTCTGAGTTTTGGGAGTATTTCAGTATCAGAAATAGGCTCCCACTAGGGGCTGGCCCTGTGGTATAGCGGTTGAGTTTGCACATTCTGCTTCGGTGGCCCGGGGTTCGCCGGTTCGGATCCTGGGTGTGGACCTACTCACCACAGATCAAGCCCTGCTGAGGCAGTGTCCCACATAGAAGAACTTGAAGGACCTACAACCAGGATATACAACTATGTACTGGGGCTTTGGAAAGGAACAAATAAAAAGAGGAAGACTGGCAACAGATGTTAGCTCAGGGCCAAGCTTCCTCAAAAAAAAAGAAGAAGAAGAAGAAGAAATAGGTTCCCCCTGGGTGGAAAGTTAGAGGTAGGGAGATGGGCAAATGGGCAAGACAACTTTGTACCAAAATCTGGAGTAATCCAGTGCAGCTCAGAACCGACCCTGAGAAAAGAGTCATAAAATTGGAATTGTAACTGAGACCAAAACCAAACCAGATCATTGAAGTTTGGGGGGATTTTTTAAAAAACATGAAAAGTAAGATTTAAATAAATTGGATGTTTATATAAACAATGAAAATTGTAAACCTTTGGACTTCATAATGGAATAAAGAAGAGAGCTTGAGACTGTAACTGTAAAAAACCCCTAAACAAGTTTCCAGTAAAAGAACAGAAGCCTGTTAGTGGCAATGTGCTTATGTCACAAATAATTGTTCTTTGTAAGTGCAGAACTTGCCTTTTCTCTTGGGTATAAGAAAACATCTTATGGAACATCTTTCTTCCCCAGTGTCAAGGACACCCCCCACCCTGCAAGAGAACCTGCATATCAAGTGGGGAAAAGTTGTACTTTTTTGTAATGATTGGGAGGTTTCTTTATTTGCACTTCAAAATGTCAAATTTTGAACAAATGCTAAAATTAGAATTGATGGATAATGTGCATACAAGAAATTAGTTTTCTTTTGACTAGACGATTTCTGTCTGTGATTTATCTTAGCTAATTGGGAGATACTCTGCTCTTAAAACAGTTCTATCTTAGTTAATTGGGAGGTATTCTGCTTTTAAAACAATTCAACTTTTTGGTATTCTTGTTTTATTTTCTATATCAACTATGGCTCTTTTCCAAACTCGGTCAAAGATATACCAAGACTATTGATTATTAAATTCAATTGTGTATGTATTTAAATGATTAATTAAAATTATTTCTCGGGTGGAGAGAGATGATTATGCAACTCTTCCCACCTCTTCAACTGCAGTAAGAGAGAGACAAGGAGAGAGGTGTTTTGGGCATCTTTGGCAGTTCTCAGGGAAACCCCCACTTTAAATGCCTTGTCTCCCATACAGCTGCAAACCGTCCTGGATTCAGTCTGTAGAAATGACGTCTTATTTGGTGAAATGTCCCCCATGCTCCAGTCAGGATGGCCCTCCTTGGTGGGGTTAATCTTCTATACCTCCATTACTGAAAGAAGAGCAACTGAGAAAAGTTGAAGACGTCACTGAAAGACTAAGGACGAAGGGTTAAATGTTCTTTTTCCTTCAGGACATCTCATTTTCATCCCATATTCAAGGAAGTTGAGTAGGAAGAAAGTCGAGTTGTGACTCTGTGGTATATGGAGTCTCCCCTTCCTTCACATCAATGAGCTCCTCTCTGAGAGCCAGCCTGCATGTGCATTGTCGCCCCATGAGGATGACTTTTTCCCCAAATCACTTTTTTTCCCACAAGGAAAGAGAAATCTGGTGAGTATTCCTCCCTTTCCTCTGGAATCTCCAATATATCTGTGTTGCATGATGAGCCAACCCAATTGCTAGCTGGAGTTTCAGTTACAATGAATCACTGATTATATATTTGGCCAACAATTGTTGGAACATCTGAATAGACCTAGGCTTGGGCACCAGAAGACCTGAGCCATGACTAACACTTCCCATTTTGGCAGAATTTTCCTAGTTTTAGCACTGAAAGTGCCATGTCCTGACAAGCACTTTATTCCTGGGCCAGTCAGGATGGATGGTCACTGTGATGGTTAATTTTATGGTTAACCTGAGTGGGCCACAGGGGGCCAGATTAAACATTATTTCTGGGTGTGTCTGTGAGGGTGCTCCTGGATGAGATTAGCATTTGAATCGGTGGACTCAGCAAAGTAGATTGCCCACCAATCTAAAGTAGATTCGGCATCATCCAATCCATTGAGGGCCTGAGTAGAACAAAAGGTGAAGGGAGGAGGAATTCACCTCTTCTCTTGTCTCACTGCTGAGCTGGGACATCTCATCTCATCTTCTCCTGTCCTCATGCTCAAACTTACATCAGCTTCACTGGATCTCAGGCCTTTGGACTTGAACTGAATTACAACACCAGCTTTCCTTGTTCTCTAGCTGGGTGAAGACAGCTCATGGGACTTTCTTGCCTCAATAATCAATAATCAGGCGAGAGCCGATTTCTCACTAATCTATGTATGTATTTAATGTATTAATACTATATATTATTTTATATCAAATTAATGTTATATATTACTAATACAATAATAATCACATAATTAATATATTATATAATATTAATTGCATAATATATTATTAATATTACATAATGATTATTCTTAATGCATATTAATATTATTACTTTATTATATAACATTATAATTATATTTTATATTATTAAATTATATTATAATGATTATGTTATTATATATTCTATAATAACATATTCTGTTTAATATATATTAAATTTCTCAAAATATATAAATCCTTATATTTTATTTATATTGGTTCTATTTATCTAGAGCACCCTAACACAGTCACCTACTGGAGAGCTCAATCTTCTCATAACGTTCTCACTATCAATTACTTTTTCAAATCTTTTACCAATTCCCTTCTTTCTATCCCTCCTAAACTGTCAGCACCTTTATGCTTAAATAATCCAGGCTGGAACAGTGTCTTCCATGGACCCCTCGGCAGCTGGTTCACCACAGTGGGAAGGAGACTCTGCCACTGGGCACAGAAGAATGTCCTGAGTCACGGCCCCTTGTCTCTGTGAGGCTAGTCAGAGGCTGCACCTGCCTGTCAAATGTGTGTCCTTGTGGAAACAAACATGAGGCAGCAGAGGGCCACTATCTGGTCATCTTCTATGGCATCTGATATAAGACTCGCTCCCTGACTGTAGTGGCATCAATGGGATCCTTACAGTGTATCTACACGTGCAGAGGAGGGCAGGGAGCCACCACTGTCTCTACCAGTGCATCTCTTTTTCAAGTGGGAGTATAATTTTCTTCTGAGAAATTAGTTACTGCATTTATAATGGGGAGAATGACAAAGAAAAGCCACAAGTTAGATTTTGAGTGAACAGGATTGTTACAATGAGAGATTTCTGGAGCTTCCACAGCCCTTGTGTCTCGTGTGTGGAGTCACAAGCTGTAGGAACAGTCTCCTGCACCTTCCTAAGTAGTTAAACTATGTATATAAATTCTTTACTAAAAAAGTGGTAAGGGGCTGGCCCAGGGGTGTAGCGCTCTGCTTCGACGGCCCAGGCTTAGTGGGATCAGATCCCAGGTGCGGACCTGAACACTGCTCGTTAAGCCATGCTGTGGCGGCTTCCCACATACAAAGTAGAGGAAGACTGGCACAGATGTTAGCTCAGGGACCATCTTCCTCAAACAAAAGAGGAAGATTGGCAACATATATTAGCTTAGGGCCAATCTTCATCACCAAAAACAAAAAAAAAAATGATGAGAGAGAAGTCACTTTTGGTAGAGACAATTTGAAATGTTTTAGATGTCCCTATGGTCGGTATATCTGCCAGTGTTTTTATTATTCAGTGTAATGGAGGAATCAACATCTCAGGACGATTACCACTCATGTCCATTAAATTTTTGGGTCAAGTGCCATTGTATCTCTTCTGAATATTTTATCTCTTTTTATTTTTTTTTTATTTTTTTTATTATTATTATTTTTTTTTAGCTTATTTGTTTATTGCAGTAACATTGGTTTATAACATTGCAAAAATTTCAGGTGTACATCATTGTACTTCTATTTCTGCATGGACTACATCATGTTCACCACCAAAATACTAATTATAACCCATCACCACACACATGTACCGAATTATCCCTTTCACCCTCCACCCTCCCCCCTTCCCCTCTGGTAACCACCAATCCAATCTCTGTCCCTATGTGTTTGTTTATTGTTGTTATTATCTACTACTTAATGAAGGAAATCATACGGTATTTGACCTTCTCCCTCTGACTTATTTCACTTTGCATTATACCCTCAATGTCCATCCATGTTGTCACAAATGGCTGGATTTCGTCGGTTCTTATGGCTGAGTAGTATTCCATTGTGTATATATACCACAGCTTCTTTATCCATTCGTCCCTTGATGGGCACTTAGGTTGCTTCCAAGTCTTGGCTATTGTGAATAAGGCTGCAATGAACACAGGGGTGCATGTACCTTTGCAAATTGGTGTTTTCAATTATCTCTTTTTACAAATTGCTGTTGCTTAATGAATCACCAGAATTAATTCATCCTAAAAGATGATAATTAAGGAATTGATTTTTGTGTTTTGTTTTTTAATTTACATACTTCAGGTTTATTGGGTGGGAATTATATTATGTGCAACTGGTAATTTTGCCTCCTTTTTGTGGCAATCATGCTTATTATTTCTATGTCACGTCTTATTGTATGGGCACAAAATCTAGAAGAATTTTAATAAAACTGGGACTCTTGTATTCTGGGGGCCCTGAGTGTGTTCCTTGTACTCACACGACATAGCACAGATGCAAGGCAGCTCTTCGTGAAGACCAGTGGTTTGCTTTTTGCAGGAAGCACGTGGACCCCTGGAATGTTCACAGGAAGCCTCCACAGAGATCTCAAGAGATAAAGATCCAAGCTACTGGGTGATGAATCTAATCTCACATGCCTAGTGATTGATTTATGAGAAGGCCATCAAGCAGTTACCATTTTATTATCATCTCAAAAATAGACATCATTACATAAACTAATCTCTAAACAACATAGCATATAAATGTTTAAACACACACAAACAATAGTCTCAAACCCAAAACTATCATTTCTCCAAACCACACTTTTGTTTTTCTCCCATCCTCAGAGGCCACGACTTTGCTCATCCCACACTCAGCCATGGCCACACCTTTCACATGTTCTTAGAAATGTCTGTCACATGGTATGAACAGTGGCACTAAAATAGTTTCATCAGAAATTTGTATTCCATAGAGCTCCTTGTCCAATACCTGAGGGGACATGTACAATTCCATTCTGGAAAGGGCCAATCAGCTCTGGTGAAAGTCTAGGCCCAACCACCTCCTTCTAGAAAAACACACTAGGCCAAGCATTTCTCTGTGGATGAAGAAACTTTGCCTCAGGAAGTCTCACAGCTCTCAGGTAAGGTAGTCACAATGTGCACAAAAGGGCAAGACAAAGAACACCCCATGTCCCCTGTGTCACACAGACTTGCCTGATGAGAGGTCCCTGGAGTTGTTCCTTGAGGCCAATCCTGACCCCAGTCCCCATTTCCAAGATCCCCAAACACTGGAATCTTTCTCTCGATTTCTATTAGTTCACTCTCCATCCTGCTCGAGCTCTCTCTTTCCTGCATTATTCTTTTTCTAACCATTTTGAGAATTGGATCATCTTCTCATGGGCCTATTTTTCTCATCCACACACCTACTTGGATTGGATTAATTTAATGTCTAAGTTTTCCTCAGCCTTGACCCAACACCCACCTCACTTATACTAACTGTGGGACAAGGCCTTCCTGGGATAAATAGGGCGACACTGAGGGGGAGCATCTGGGCGACCCGATTTTTGCAGGTGACATATTTCATCTGGAGGAAGTTAAAGGAAAGGATCATGAAGGGGATGAGATGCAATTAGGGGGCCCGGTACTGAGCTGGAAGGGGAAGGAGGAAGGACAGGCACAAGAGGAGAGCATGGGTTTCCAGCTCTCAGCTGCCTTCCCTGGGCACTTGGCATCCACCATCTGTGGCCACCAGGGGTCAGCAAGGGCCTGTATTCAGGATAGGTAATTTTTGCTGCTATCCTGCTCTGTGTAAAGTGTCAGTGGCTGCTTCCTGAGCCACTCCTAAGTGAGACATGAGGGAATGGGTGTCCAGTATCTATTGTACTCAATAAATTCCTTTCTAGAAAAGCCAATAAACACTCCTCAACCTCCAACCACTGCAGAGCAGGGGATAGAGTGATGCATGAGGACCTGATAACCAAGGGGACCAAGAAGGGGTGCAGGGAGACGAAGGGATCCCAGCTCTGCCTTTGGTCATGGGAAGAGGAGTAATTGGATGTCTGCTCATCCCAGCCGGCCTGGAAGCTCTCTTAAGTCTTGTCCCACATGGCAAGGAGGGCACATCCAGGGATTCCTCCACCATCTACACCATGACTTCCATGATCGGAAAGTAAGTACACCCCAAGGCTGCTTGATTCCCTAGGCACTGTCACGAGCTCAGTCTGTCCTGACTCAGAAAATATATGTCAGAGAATTTTAATCATTTCAAATTAGCTCTGCTGTCCAGTGATGCCGAACTATCTATAATCAAGGGCCAGATCAGAGGGGGTGAGGAGAGGCAGGTCAGGAAGCAGATTTGCATGGAGGTCCCCCCGTCCTCTGAGGCAGGGAGGAAGGGATAAGAGAGGTCTGGGCAAGCTAGGCCCAGGTTTGTGTTCTCAGAAGGCAGTGCTCTTGGGTGTCATCACCATGGCCTGGGCTCTGCTCCTCCTCACCCTCCTCACTCAGGGCACAGGTGAGGCCTCCAGGGAAGGGACTATGGGCACATCTGGGCTGATCCTTGGTCTCCTCCTCCTCAGGCTCAGCTGGGCTTCAGCAGTGAACTCACCAGAGGGTGGTTTTCTTCTTTTCAGGGTCCTGTGCCAGGTCTGTCCCTGACTCAGCCTCCTTCAGCCTCTCGGCCTCTCGGACAGTCAGTCACCATCTCCTGTGCTGGAAGCAGCAGCGACATTGGGGCTTATGATCTTTTCTCCTGGTACTAAAAGCACCTGGGCACAGCCCCGAAACTCCTGATTTATGCTGTCAGTTCTCGGGCCTCAGGGATCCCTGCTGGCTTCTCTGGCTCCAAGTCTGGCAACACGGCCTCCCTGACCATCTCTGGGCTCCACGCTGAGGACGAGGCGGATTATTACTGTTGTTCATTCACCAGCAGTGGCAGTTTCCAGAGTGGTCCAAGTTGATGGGGAAGTGATACCAAAACCTCCCCTGAGTTAACTCAACTGTCTTCACTCCTCATGCATGCTGTCATTCACTTTCTCTTTCTCTTATGTTGAAATAATTGCAAACATTCAGAAATAATGCAAAATATTATAAAATCTCCCATCTATTCACGACCTAGATTGATGAACTTTTAACATTTTGTCATATTTGCCTTATTATTCTGTGTCTGTGCGTGTGTGTCTATAAGAATATATACATTCTCACACAACACAAATATTTCACTTTCAGAATCATTTGGGAATAGGTTGTATAATTCATATCCTTTACTTCTTAAGAGTTTCTTTTAGATGTATTGTACATGCCATCAAAATCACCATTGTGAATTGTGAATAATTCAGTAATTTTAGTTTATTCAGAAAGGTGTGCAAGTATTAGCACTATATATGTCTAGGACACATCATCACCCAAAATGTAAACTTCGTACAACTCAGCATCACTCCACGTTCCTCCACGCCCCTCCCCTGGGCAAACATTTTCTACTTTGTTTCTGTGGTTTATTATTCTGCACATTTCAGATAAAGGATTTCATACATTATCTGGTCCTTTGTCTATGGCTCCTTTCACTTGGCATGATGTTTCAAGGTTCATCCATGTTGTAGCATGAATCTGTGCTGCGTAACTATTCCATTTTATGGTTATGCCACCTGTATTTTTGCACGCATCTGTGGAGGGAGTTCATTGACTCATGGTAATTTGGTTCCACCATCTCTAAAAGACCAGAGGGACATTTTTCTTCACTTACATTTGCTCTTCCTCATGGAAACTTTCTCCACTTCTGCATGTGTTCTGAGTTTCTGTGTATATAGCTAAAGAAGGAAAAATATTCAGGTACATTTCCATTTAATGTTTAAATTTTTTTTTATTATGAAATGCATCATTTCTCACGAAGAGCTTGTAAAATGAATATTCACAATTTCAGGAAGAATAATAAATGAAAACCACATCGACCCATAGTACATCTACCCACCCAAATCCTCTCCATTCTTCCCACTGCCCAATTTGCCACAGTGCTGATGTTGGTGTTAATCGTTCTATTGTTTTCTTTACGTTCCTCCCCCCACACCTCCCTAGGTTGCATCTCCAAACAACACATGGTTTTGCCTCAGTGAGAACTAGCCACAAACCAGCTGAGTGAGGAAAGAATAATGTGTCTATCAGGTGAGGCCTCAGGAGGCAGTGACCCTAAGAGATGTGCTCAAACTTGGGGGAAAGCCCCCTGGGATCTACAGGAGCCCCTCCTGAAGACAGCAGTGAATGCCCCAGAGGAAGAGAAGGGATCCCTAGACTTGGGCATGTGTCCTTGTTCTCCAGTAGGAGTATTGTCAGGGATTATATGCCCCACAATTTCTTTGCCTTGGCTTAGCATGGATTCCAGGAATAATGTGAAGTCACTTCATTGGGACGAAGACAGATTATTCTTGGCTGATGGGGACCCTGTGACATGGCTTATGTCAAGACAAGCCTAGCAGAGACAAGATGTACAAATGAAAATCCAGGCCACTTAGACCCGAACATTACAGGGTGCTGTCATTGCTGTCCACCTCTGGCAGACGTGCTTCCTCATAGATGAATTATTCTGTCTATTGCCTTTCAGGGAAAGGCACCAATAGAGAGGACCATTAGAGAGAGGTGGGCAGAGGACACAATGTTCGTGAGGCACATGTGGTTGTCCTCATGATCCCTCAGACTCAACTCCACCCGGCCTCCCCTCATCCGGACAAGTGAGCTTTACCCTCTGTGCAGGCAAGCATCATGGGCAGTGGTCTACCAGCCTCACTACCTGGAGATCCCGCTGCTTCTGGAACAGCTTTCACTTATTTTAATTTTTAATTTATATCAACTCATCACTTCCATACTCACAACTGATCGAGATTTAAAAATAATATGTCCGGTTGCACTTTTGCAGACTTGGGACTGGGCTTTGTCAGGTCTAAGTCAGTTAACAATCGTTAATATGCATCCTGGTTTCCAAATTTGCGATGTTGTCTATATTCCTGCTCCTTGGTCTCTTACAGAAAACTCTGGCATATGACTATGACCTTCAATACAGGTTTAGTGGGGTTTAGGAAGAGTAGACATAGTTGGGTATTTACTCAGTTTCACCCGCAATGGCCAGAGTGAGGATCTTCTGGTGACTGGACTTTGTGTTGTGAGGGTTGGGAGAGGAGAGAGAGCTAGAAACAATGTGACAGATTCCTCAGGGAGCAAACTTCTATAGTTGACGCTTTACTAATAAATCAATAATTGGTGAAGCCAAAGAGCGATCTGGAAAGGTGTCCACACAAATGCGAATTGTTTATAATGAGGTTTGTTGAGCTTCTGGAGATGTGGTTTGTTTCTGTCACTCTGTCTCCTCTCATTTGGAAATTCAAATTATATGTGTTATTAGGTCACTTGAAGTGGTCCCACATTCACTGATAATATTTCATGTTATAGAATTCATTTTTCCCTCTGTGTTTGCTTTGGACACTTCCCTTGCTGTGATTGGAGGTCACTAGTTTCATTCCCAGGACCCAATCTGCCGTTAATCCCGTCTCGTGCACTTGTCATTTACAGTACCTCCACTTTGGGCTTCATTATATCTTCTGTTACTTGGCTAAGAATTTCTATATTTTCTTTCCTTTTTCAAGGCTTTGTTTCCTACATTATTTTTAAAAAGGTAGTATAAAGTCTTCATGAGAAAGTCCAGCATGTCTCCCTGATAGGAGTTGCCTTTTTAAATTTTGACTTTTATTACAGTTGAGCTTTTCCTGGTTGTTCACATGTCGAGCATTTTGTGTTCTATCCTGGATGTAGCCGTCATTCTACGATGAAACAAGGGGTCTTGTTTAAATCCCCTGTTGATACTTTGTTTAGCTCAAGATCTGTCCATGTGTCCAGGTTGCTTGTCCCGCCATCTTCTGTGAGCTGTGGTTCCTGCGTCAGGTCAATTTAAAGCCCTTTTGAGTGACACACTGTGCTCTCTCCAAATTGCCCCTCATGTCAGATCCCTGAACCCCTGTCCTGGAAGTGCCCTGCATGTGGACTGTCTCCCCATTAGGATGGACCCTTTCCAAATGCCCCCTTTGTTCCATAAGGGAAGATATATTTTGTGGTTCTTTCCCCAATTCCTCAGGAATTCTCAGAGCTATCTAATTTCCCTGGTAAAACGATTCTATTTCTAGCTGGAATTCCAGTTACGAGGAATCACTAAGTACACAAAGAACTAAATCTCTGTGTAAGAATTTGTTGGCTCCTGAATGAAATTGGGCTTAAGTTCAAGAAGACCTGGTGGGGAGACCAACTCTTCACTTTCCTGCTTTCAGCACTGACATCCTGGGTCCCAGATGTGCCCTCGTTCCTATCAAACCAGGCAATGGTCACCCTGTCTAATAGTTCAGTCTTTCTCATAAGGCTCACATCCTTCCATTTGTTTTCAAAATTCCTTTCCAGTTTTCTTCTTTTCTTTCCAGAATATGGAAAGTAACTTCATGCACTACTCATTTAAGACTGGAAGAATGACAGAGGGTGACCACTTATTGGCTGGTCAGAGCAACAGTGTGATGAGATATCCTCTGCTGGAGACACAGATGGAGTCCTGAGTGGCAGCCCTAGGTCAGTGAAAGGCTGGGGGAAGGGTCCATGCTGTGTGGGGGGGTGTCCTATGGAGACAACCTACAGGATGGGGAGGAGCTTCTGTGCTAGTTTTCATCTTTGTTCTGACCCAGGACTTTCTCCCTGACTGTAGAAAGAGGACTGAGATTCTCCATGAATATTCTACATGTGTGCATGAGGGCAGGGAGCCTCCAATGCCTTTCCTGTGTTTCTGCTTTTGAAGGTGATATGATAATTTCCTCTTAATGGGATAGTTACAATATTTTGTAATGGGAGCAGAAGATGGAAAACCTGTAGCCAGATGTTGAACAAACAGGATGTTTCCAAATATGACATTTCTGGAAATACCACTGCACTGTGCGTCTTGTTTTTTGGTGACTATAGTGGGGGACTAGCCACCTGCATTTTCTCAAATATCACTATAATTGCAACTGTATATATGGGTTGTAAAATTTTTTTTGATGATGACAGTGTAGTCATTATTTAGAGGAGATTTGAAATGTTTTGGTGTTCTCACTTTAACAACATCCTCAGTGTTTTACTGTCAATGCAACCAGAGAATCAGTTCCTCAGACAACTGTCATTCAATTTCCTCTAGGATTTCTAGCTTAGATATCACATATTTTTCATAGCATTTCTTCCAGATATTTTCTCGCTTAAAAAATGGTGTGTTTGTGAAAAGAAACATAGACTTTGATTTGGCTGGGGATATAAGAAAATGCGATTTGATTTTTGTATATTTTTAATATATTTGCTTTAATTTTTGTTGGTTATTAGTTATTTTATGTAATTGATCCTTTGGCCTCTTCTTTGGTATCATTTGTGGGTCTTACAGCATTTTAAATCTGATAACACTTTGAGGGGCAATTAGTCTCGTCATCCCATTTTCTCATCCAACCTTCCTGCTGGGGTTGATTTTATTTCTCATCCAATGTTTCCTCAGCCCTCACCCCAGAGCTGCCTGAGGACATTAACCTTGTGAAGAACTTTCCCAGGACAGGTAGTGTGATCCTGAAGAGCAGCGTCTGGGCACCTGGTGTGGCAGGAGACACGTTCCATTCTGTAAGAGGTTCAGGAGAAAAGGGAAAGGAACGTAAAATGGATTTGAAGGGATCAGGAGGCCTAGTACTGAGTTGGGAGGGGAATGAGTGAACTCAGGGGAAGGGGCACAGCAGGGATTTCCACCTCCCACTCAGCTGCCTTCCCTGGTGCTTGGGATGTACCACATGAGGTCACCAGGTGGCAGCAAAGGCCTGGATCTGGGGCAGGCGACTGCTGTGGTTCACTAGGCCTGATGATGTCCCAGGAGCTGCTTCCCTTTCAGCCCTTCTAAAGGGATGTGGGGAAAGAGTCCAAATCCATTGTACTCCAATAAGTTCTTCTGTAGTGGGAACAATAAATGAACCCCAGGGCTCAGACTCAGGCCCCAATCTCAGGCAGTGCAGAGGCAAGGGACAGAATAATGCATGATGGCCTACACTTCTGGGGAGGACCAAGGAGACAGAAGGGAAGTGAGAAGCATCCTGCTTTGTCTTTAGAGCCCTTAAACCAAGTTAATGTATCTCTCTCAGCCTGTCTTGGACCCTGTCCGCACCCTCATCCCTCAGACAAGGAGTTGAAATCCTAAGATTCCTCAGCGGGAACCACCATGACTCCTGCCGTAGGAAGAACAGCGACGTGCAAGATGAGCTCCATGTCCTGGGCTCTGTCCTGGGCTCCGTCTGTCCTGACTTAGGAAATACAGGTCAAAGTGTTTTAACCCCACAGGTAAGCTCTGCAGCCTAGAGATACAGAAGAATCTAGAATGAAGGGCCAGTTCAGAGGAGGGTGAGGAGAGGCAGGTGCAGAAAGCAGATTTGCATGGAGGCCCCTCCCAACTCTGAGGCAGAGGGAGGGGATAAGAGAGGTCTGGGGGAGCCAGGGCCAGGGTTGGGGTCTCAGAAGGCAGCGCTCTTGGGGCATCTCCACCATGGCCTGGGCTCTGCTGATCCTCACCCTCCTCACTCAGGGCACAGGTGAGGCCTCCATGGAGGGGACCATGGGGACATCTGGGCTGATCCTTGGTCTCCGCCACCTCAGGCTCAACTGAGGCCACAAAAATGAACTCACTAGAGTGTGTTTTTCCTCTTTTCAGGGTCCTGGGCCCAGTCCGCACCGACTCAGCCTCCCTCAGTGTCCGGGACTCCTGGACAGACTGTCACCATCTCCTGCACTGGAAGCAGCAGTAGCTATTTCTCCTGGTACCAACAGCACCCGGGCTCAGCCCTCAAACTCCTGATTTATTCTGACAGTTCTCGGGCCTCAGGAATCCCTTCTCGCTTCTCTGGCTCCAAGTCTGGCAACACAGCCACCCTGACCATCTCTGGGCTCCAGGCTGAAGATGAGGCCGATTATTACTGTAGCTCAGCTACAAGCAGTTATAGTGGTTCAAGTGTCCACAGTGGTTCAAGTTCATGGGGAAGTGAGACCAAAACCTCCTTTGAGCTCACACCAACCCCTCACCCCTAACTCAGGCTCTCTTCTATTTATTTCTTTGTCATCATTTTATTTTGAAATCATGACAAACAAATAAAAATTTAAAAATTGCTTCAAGGTCTCTTGTAGAACGTTTCCTGATTCACCAATTTTTAGCCTTTTACTGTATTTGTTTTCCATTATATCTATTTATTTGTTCTCTCTCTTTCTGCTTGTGTGTGTATATGTATGTGTGTAAATACACGTATATACACAATATGTAAATATACATAGAAAATACATATATGCTCACAAAAATTATTTATTTTCTAAATCATTTGAGAGTAAAGTATATACACCAGCTAAGCTTTAATACTTTTTCTTTAGGTAGAATTCACATTCCATAAAATTCCTCACTTCAGGTGTATAATTCCTTTGTTTTTAATATATTCACAAGTTTGCACACCATTACCACTCTGTAATTCCAGAACCTTTTCATCCCCCTAAAGAAACACCTCATCCATAATCAATTACTCCGCATTTTCCTAGTCCTTCTACCCCCTACAACCATTAATTTTAGTTTGTCTCTATGGATTAGCCTAGTGGGGACATTTCACATATAGAATCCTATTGTACGTGGCTCATTGTGTCTTGCTTCTCTGGCTCATAACAATGTTTTTGAAGCCTCATCCATATTGAAGCACATAGTATCAGTATTTCATTGCTTCTTATGACCAAATAATGTTGCATTGTATGGATACACTTCATGTTATTTATGCATTAATCAGTTGATGAGATCTCATGAATTTTTCTGTCTCTTCTTCTCTCACAACCCAAGGGCAACCTATCCTTTCAGGATCTTAGGTGTGAAAATTCTAGGTTCCCATCACTTCACATGACAAAATAAAAATAATCACATTTGCTCTCAGGGAAATGTTTCGGAGGCATCAAGGCTACTTTCATCTCTCATTCTTAGAGCATCCTGAGGATTCCATGTTGAGGAGCATCTCTCCTTCTTTTATCCCTGTTGTTTGAACGTGTCGTGGAAATGCTGGAGAGGGCAGGGTGGGGGTCTGGGCATCACCTTCATCAAGACAAGAGAAGACTTTGTCCCACCACTCGGTCTTTCTTTTCCTTTTCCAGTTTCTTTGTTCAAAGGTTCTAGGTGACAGTTTCTACCATCTGCAAAGGCTACAAGGGCAGGTGTTTCACCTTATACTTGCAGTTTCTCATGAAAACTTTTTCCACATCTACATGTATTCTGAGCTCTTGTCTATGAAGCTAAGGAAATGAAAAGTACTCAGGTACATTTCAGTTTATTTTTCTAAATTCCCTTTTTTTTTCCTTTGTGAAGAAGATCAGCCTTGAGCTAACATCCGTTGCCAATCCTCCTCTTTTTGCTGAGGAAGATTGGCCCTGGCTAACATCTGTACCAGTCTTCCTCTACTTTATATGCGACATCACCACAGCATGGTTTGACAAGTGGTGCATCGGTGCACATCTGGGATCCAAACACACGAACGATGGGCCACCAAAGCAGAGCGTGTGCACTTAACCATTATGTCACCGGGCCGGCCCCTTTTCTAAAGTCTTTTTATTGTAAAATGCATCACCCCTAAAGAAGAGTGTGTGAAATGAATCAATAATCAATGAAGCCAAAGAAGGTTCTGGAAAGCTGTCCACACAAAGATGAATTGGTTTAATGAGCTTTGAGGTGGTTTTCTTCATGTGTCTTATGTTTGGTGTTTGTTGAGCTTCTGGACGTGTGGTTTCTTTTTGTCACTTTGTCTCCTCTCCTTTGGGAATTCCATGTATAAGTGTATTAGGCCATTTGAAGTGACCCCACATTTGCTGATAATATTCCATGTTATAAAATTCGCTTTTCCTTCTGTCTTTGCCTTGGACAGTTCCATTGCTGTGATTTGGAGGTCACTAGTTTATTCCCAATGCCTCATCTGCCGTTATCTCGTCTACTGTGGTTTTCATTTGTACAGCTTCCACTTTATGCTTCATTATAACTTGTACCTCTTGCCTGAGAATTTCTGTCTTTTCATTCCTTCCAGAGGCTTTGTTCTTATTACTTGTATCATTTTTTAAAAGCTGTTTTAAAGTCTTTATAGTATAACTCCAACACATCTGTCAGATTGGCATCAGCCTCTGTTAATTATCATTTCCATTGTAATGGAGCTTCTCCTGGTTCTTCGTATCTTGAGAGATTTTGGATCCTATCCTGGATAAATCCAATACTCTGTGATTAACTATGGGTCTTGTTTAAATCCTATTTTGATATTTTTGTGTTAGCCGGCTATCTGTGCAGTTGAGTCCAGGCTGCTGGCTCTATCATTCTTTTTGTGAAATGTGGTTTCTGTGTCAGAAAAACTTATGAAGTTTTTGACCTGCTCTTGGGATCTGTCCTAAGTGTGAGCTACTCAGTGGCTCATCTGAGACCTGGGTGGTTGTCTATCGCTAAAATCTTTTCCTAATATCTGTCTTATCATATTAGAATCCATGCATCTGCAGCTTGGAGAGGAGTCTAGGAATCATAAGCAATTTTCTGGATTACTTTCCAAGCTTCTTCCTCTCCACAATCTCCTCACTATTTCTGCCTCCCTGGCCTTGGTTTTTTTGTTTTCTAGTCAAAACCCATTGTCACTTTTATTACCCTGCACTGTTAGGCCCTTCCTGTGTCCAAGCCAAGTAGCAGAATGAAAAGAGGAACAAAACAATGGTTTGATTGTCACCTTGCTGAGAAAATACCTCCCCAAATCAGAAAGGACTGTCTCCATGACCTCCACTGTCACTGCTGTCACCACAGGAGAGGTGCCTAGAACCTGGGCCTTGGAGAACAGAGAGAGAAAAAAGAAAAGAAAAGGAAAATGTAAGTATTTTTAATTTGCTCTGAGCACTAGGAGCTCTCTTTCTCATCTTCAGGCCAGAACAAGGGAACATCTCCTGCAGCTCTTTCTGCCTCACGCTGGTGCCCCTTCCAGCCCTCTGGCTGCCTTGAGTCTCACCCAGTGTCAATGAGATTGCAAATACCATTGTGTTCCCACTGTCTGCCTCCTAAGATTAACTTTTTTAGGTACTCAAGTGTCTGCCCCATGGATTGTGTTGTGGTTTTAGAGATGCATTGTGGGGAAAAGGGGAGTGTATGTTTCCTACACCTTAAATGGACCTCGAACCTGATAAAACTGTTTTTATTTTGAACAATTAAATATGTTCGAACCATCAACAATAGAAAAACAGAAAGACAAACAAGAGTTTTAAAAGCTATTTAAGGAAAGAAACAGGAAGAACTGTTTTCATAATGGTTCTTCAGTGTTCCAAGGCTCAGAATTTATTTTTATCTTGGCCTGTGTACATGATGAGGGGAGGAAACCAAGCAGAAAACACATTTGGTGACCAGAGCAATAAATGAAACATAAAATGGAATGCAGTATTCAGATAATATAAAGTCCATAATAAACATCACTGCTGTGCACATCGAAATGCCCCATTATCAAACCTGCACCCTCCTCTCTCCTTAATCTCCTCTTAGGTCCTGTACAAAGGCCAGTGGCCTTTATAGTTTTCACTTGTCATGTTGAGAATCAAAAGCTGAGAAAGGATAAGTCACTTGATCACGAGTGGAAACAGCAGAATGGTGAGAAACAGATTCGGGTAAGGATGGTGGCTCTTGCCCAGTGCTTCTTGTCCCCCATGGAGCTCCCTCACACCTGTGCGTCTGCTGCTCTCTGCTGCATGCAGGTGAGCAGCCTGGAAGTGACCAATCACCTTGTGAAATTCAATGCTGCAGATTGTTCAGAACAAAGAAGTGGGGGTGGGGACGTGACAAGCCCGCAGTTGGGGAGACTCTTCCACCACCCACCAACTACCACATAGCAGGTGTTTCCCTGGGGGTGGGCAGAGACACTTTCCTACAAGTAGAGAGGCCCGAAAGAGTGGACACCCAGCAGATGACACAGAAAGGACTGCCCTCGGCCTGGGATGATCACAGAGACACCTTCACATCACAGCAGAGACTCTGAAGGACCAGGGGTCATCAACGTGAGGGACATCAGCTGATTTTTTCTCTTGTATAAATCAGGTACAAAAAATTCAGCTTCCTAATCTTTAGGAAACACATGCCAAAATGTGTGAATCTGTTCCGATAAGCTGTCCAGGGATACAGAAGTATCTACAATTAAGGACCAGGTCAGAGGGGATGAGGAGAGGCTGGTGCAGGAAGCAGATTTGCATGGAGGCCCCTCCCAACTCTGAGGTAGAAGGAAGGGGTAAGAGAGGTCTGGGGGAACCAGGCCCAGGGTTGGGGTCTCAGAAGGCAGTGCTGTTGAGGCATGTCCACCATGGCCTGGGCTGTGCTCCTCCTCACCCTCCTCACTCAGGGCACAGGTGAGGCCTCCAGGGAAGGGACCATGGGGACATCTGGGCTGATCCTTTGTCTCCTCCTCAGGCTCATTGAGATGCCAACAGTAAACTCACCATAGTGTATTTTTCCTCTTTCCAGGGTCCTGGGCCCAGTCAGCCCTGACTCAGCGTCCCTCTGCGTCTGGGGCTCTGGGTCAGTCGGTCACCATCTCCTGTGCTGGAAGCAGCAGCGACATTGGGGGTTATAACTACATCTCCTGGTACCAACAGCCCCCAGGCACAGCCCCCAAACTCCTGATTTATGATGTCAGTTCTAGAGCCTCAGGGATCCCTGCTCACTTCTCTGGCTCCCAAGTCTGGCAACACGGCCTTGCTGACCATCTCTGGGCTCCAGGCTGAGGATGAGGCAGATTATTACTGTAGCTCGTATGGAAGCAGTAACAATTTCCACAGTGGTTTAAGTTCATGGGGAAGTGAGACCAAAACCTCCTCTGAGCTCACTCAACTCCCTTCGTTCCAAAACTCAGGCTCTCAATTTTTCTTGTTATTATTTTATTTTGAAAAAATTACAAATTTTTAATAAAAATTTAAGGAAAACTAAACTCCTGAATAACCTTTTTCCCGATGCACCAATTTTTAACAATTTGCCATATTTGTTTTTCATTATATCTCCTTATTTCTCATCTCTCTTTCTGTATATATATGTATGTGTTTGTATATGTGCATACACATCTGTAAATATACGTACACAACAGACACACACAAAACTTATTCATTTTCTGGATCATTTGAGAGTAAGTTGTATACACTACCTCCTAAGCCTTAATACTTTTTAAAGAAAGAATTCACATTCTGTAAAATTCTTCATTTTAAGGTGTAGAATTCAGTGGATTTTAATACATTCACAGTTTGTACATCTGTTGACACTTAATTATTCCAGGACACATTCGTCCCCCTAAAGAAACTCCACATCCATTAACAATCACTCCCCACTTCACTCACCCTTCAACCACTCACAACCCTTAATTTATACCTCTGTCTATGGATTTGCCTATTCTGGACATTTCACATACAGGGAATCCTACACTAAAGGGTCTTTTGTGTCTGGATTCTTGTGCTTATCATGGTGTTTGCAAAGTTCCACCATATTGAAGCATATATTATCAGTACTTCACCACTTCTTATGACCAAATAATATGGCATTGTATCGATATACCCCATTTATTTATCCATTAATCAGTTGATGGAATGTCATTAATTTTTCTGTCTCTTCTTGTCTCACAACCCAAGGGCGAGTGATCCTTTCAGGATCTAGGGCAAGAAGATTCTAAGTTTACATGACTTCACATGACAAAATAAAAATATCACATTCATTCTCCGGGAAAGCTTTAGGAGGCAGTCAATGCTACCTTCTTCTCTCATTCTTAGACCCTCCTAAGGATTCCACATTGAAGGGCATCCTTCCTTCTTTTCTATGTGTTGTTTGAACTTGTCCTGGAAATGCTGGAGAGAGCAGGGTGGGGTTGGGCCTCAGATTCATCAAAGTAAGAGGGAACTTTGTCCCACTTTTGATTCTTTCTTTTCCTTTTCGAGTTTCATTTTTTTCTTCCCCTAAGGGAGATTTGCCCTGATCGAAGATCCACTGCCAATCTTTCTCTTTTTGTATGTGAGCCGCTGCCAAAGCATGGCCACTGACAGACAAGTGGTGTAGGTCCACGTCCAGGAACTGAACCCTGGCCATGGAAGTAGAGGGCACTGAACTTCACCACTAGGCCCCTGGGGCGGGGCCCCTTTCCCAGTTTCTTTATACAAAGCTTCTAGGTGACTGTTTCTACCATCTCCAAAGGCTAAAAACACAGACTTTTCACCTTATACTTGCGGTTTCTCGCAAAAACTTTCTCTACATCTACATTTGTTCTGAATTCCTAACTATGTAGCTAAGGAAAGGAAAAGCATTCAGGTACATTTCAGTTTCTTTTTCTAAATTCCTCTTATTATGAAAGGTATCATTCCTAAAGAAGTGGGCATGAAATGAATATTCACAACTTAAGGAAGAATAATAAATGGAAACCACATCGACCCACTGCTACATCTACCCACCCACAGCCTCTCCATCCAGCCCACTTTCCAGTTAGTCATTGTGATGAAGTTGGTATTAATCATCTGTTGTTTTCTTTACATTCTTTCACTGCACCTTCCTAGGTTGCATCCCCAAAACAACAGAGTTTGAAACAGTGGGAACCAGCAACAACTTCCTTGAGTGAGGAAAGGACAATGTGTCTATCAGGGGAGGCTCCGGGAGACATTGACCCTATGAGAGGCTCATTCTCATTCTTGGGTGAAGGTTCCCTGGCATCGATTGGAGCCCCTCCTGAAGACAACAAGTCAAGACCCCAGAGGAAGAAAAGGGACTTGTGTATGTGTCCTTACTGGATGTGGGCAGGTCCTGGGTATCCAGTAGGAGTATTGTCAGGGATTTAGCTGCCTCACTTTTTCTGTGCCTTGGCTCAGCATGGACCCCAGGAGTAGTCTGAGATCACTTCACCGGGAGGAAGAGAGATTATTCTTGGCTGATGGGGACCCTGTGACATGGCTCATGTCAAGACAAGCCTGGCATAGACGGGATGTACAAATCCAGGCCACGCAGACCTGAACATCACAGGATGCTGTCATTGCTGTCAGCCCCTGGCAGACATGCTTCCTCATGGTGAATCCTTCTGTCTATCGCCTACCAGGGAAGGCATCAATGGAGAGGACCATTAGAGAGAGGTGGGCAGAGGACACAATGTTCGTGAGACACATGGGGTTGTCCTCATGATTCCCACAGATTCATCTCCACCTGGCTTCCCCTCATCCAGAGAAGTGAGATTCAACGTCTGTGCAGGGAGGGGTCATGGGCAGTTGTCAACCAGCCTCACTACTCAGAGGAGAGAGGATGTGGCGAGCCACCTGCTACTGGAACAGCTTTCACTTATTTTAACTTTTAATTTATATCAACTCATCGCTTGCATACTCACGAATGATCGAGATTTAAAAATAATATGTCAAGTTGAACTTTTGCAGACTTGGGACTGGGCTTTGTCAGATTAAGTCAGTTAACAATCATCAATATGCATCCTGGCTTCCAAATTTGTGTTGCTGTGTATATTCCTGCTCCTTGGTCTCATACAGAAAACTCTGGCATATGACTATGACCTTCAATACAGGTTTAGTGGGGTTTAGGAAGAGTAGACATAGCTGGGTACTCACTCAATTTCACCTACAATGACCAGAGTGAGCATCCTCTGGCGACTGGAGTTTGTGTTGTGAGGGTTGGAGGAGAGAGAGAGAAAGAAACGATGTGATATAATCCTCAGGGAGCAAACTTCTGTAGTTGACATTTTACTAATGAATCAATAATCAGTGAAGCCAAAGAGCGGTCTGGAAAAGTGTCCACACAAACAAGAAATGTTTATAATGAGGCTTGAGCTGGTTTTCTTCATGTTGCTTATATTTGGTGGTTGTTGAGCTGCTGGAGATGTGGTTTGTTTCTGTCACTCTGTCTCCTCTCATTTGGAAATTCAAATTATATGTGTTATTAGGTCACTTGAAGTGGTCCCACACTGACTGTTAATATTCCATGTTCTAGAATTCATTTTTCCCTCTGCATTTGCTTTGGACACTTCCATCGCTGTGATTGGAGGTCACTAGTTTCATTCCCAGGACTCAATCTGCCGTTAATCCCGTCTCGTGCACTTTTCATTTACAGTACCTCCACTTTGTGCTTCATTATATCTTCCGTTACTTGGCTAAGAATTTCAATATTTTCATTCCTTTTTCGAGGCTTTGTTTCCTATATTATTTTTAAAAAGGTGGTTTAAAGTCTTCATGAGAAAGTCCAGCATGTCTCTCAGATTGGAGATGCCTTTTTGAATTTTGACTTTTATTACAGTTGAGCTTTTCCTGGTTGTTCACATGTCGAGTATTTTGTGTTCTATCCTGGATGTAGCCATCATTCTGCGATGAAACAAGGGGTCTTGTTTAAATCCCCTGTTGATACTTTGTTTAGCTGACGATCTGTCCGTGTGTCCAGGTTGCTTGTCCCGTCATCTTCTGTGAGCTGTGGTTTCTGCGTCAGGTCAATTTAAAACCCTTTTGAGTGACAGACTGTGCTCTCTCCGTCAGATCCCTGAACCCCTGTCCTGGAAGTGCTCTGCACATGGACTGTCTCCCCATCAGGATGGATCCTTTCCAAACGGCCCCTTTGTTCCATAAGGGAAGAGAGATTTTGTGGTTCTTTCCCCAATTCCTCAGGAATTCTCAAAGCTATCTAATTTCCTTGGTGAAACGATTCCATTTCTAGCTGGAATTCCAGTTACGAGGAATCATTAAGTACACAAAGAACTGAATTTCTGTGTAAGAATTTGTTGGGTCCTGAATAAAACTGGGCTTAAGTTCAAGAAGACCTGGTAGGGGGACCAACTCTTCACTTTCCTGCTTTCAGCACTGACATCCTGAGTCCCAGATGTGCTCTCATTCCTATCAAATCAGTCGATGGTCACCCCATCTAATAGTTCAGTCTTTCTCATATTGTTTACATCCTCTCATTTGTTTTGAAAATTCTTTTCCAGTTTTCTTCTTTTCTTTCCAGAATATGGAAAGTAACTTCATGCACTGATCATTTAAGACTGGAATAGCCAAGACTTGGAAGCAACCTAAGTGCCCATCAAGGAACGAATGGATAAAGAAGATGTGGTATATATACACAATGGAATACTACTCAGCCATAGGAAACGATGAAATCCAGCCATTTCTGACAACATGGATGGACATTGAGGGTATTATGCAAAGTGAAATAAATCAGAGGGAGAAGGTCAAATACCATATGATCTCCCTCATTAAGTAGTAGATAATAACAACAATAAAGAAACACCTAGAGAAAGAGATTGGATTGGTGGTTACCAGAGGGGAAGTGGGGAGGGAGGAGGGTGAAAGGGATAATTCGTCACATGTGTGTGTTGTGATGGGTTGTAATTAGTATTTGGGTGGTGAACATGATGTAATCTATGCAGAAATAGAAGTATAATGATGTACACCTGAAATTTATACAATGTTATAAACCAATGTTACTGCAATAAACAAAACATTAAAAAAAAAAAAAGACTGGAAGAGTGGACACAGGATAATCTATAAGTGGCTGGTCAGAGCACCAGTCGGGTGGGGCGTCTTCTGCGGGAGACACAGAGTGGCAGCCCTGGGTCAGTGTAAGGCCGGGGGGAGGGTCCGTGCTGTGGGAGGGGGTGTCCTGTGGAGACAACCAACAGGAGGGGGAGGAGCTTCTGTGCTGGGTTTCATCTTTATTCTGACCCAGGACTTTCTCCCTGACTGTAGAAACAGGACTGAGATTCTCTAAGAATATACTACATGTGTGCGTGAGGGCAGGGAGCCTCCAATGCCTTTCCTGTGTTTCTGCTTTTGAAGGTGATATGATAATTTCCTCTTAAGGGGGTAATAACAATATTTTGTAATGGGAGCAGTAGATGGAAAATCGGTAGCCAGATTTTGAACAAACAGGATGTTTCCAAATGTGACATGTCTGGAAATACCACTGCACTGTGCATCTTGTTTTTTGGTGACTATCGTGGGGGACTAGCCGCCTGCATTTTCTCAAATATCACTATAATTGCAACTGTATATACGTGTTGTAAACTTTTCTTTTTGAAGATGACAGTGAAGTCATTATTTAGAGGAGACTTGAAATGTTTGGTGTTCTCACTTTAACAACATCCTCAGTGTTTTACTGTCAATGCAACCAGAGAATCAGTTCCTCAGACAACTGCCATTCAATTTCCTCTGGGATTTCTAGCTTAGATGTCATACATTTTTCATAGCATTTCTTCCAGATATTTTCTCTCTTAAACAAAGGTGTGTTTGTGAAAGGAAACATAGACTTTGATTTGGCTGGGGATATAAGAAAATGCGATTTGATTTTTGTATATTTTTAATATATTTGCTTTAATTTTTGTTGGTTATTAGTTATTTTATGTAATTGATCCTTTGGCCTCTTCTTTGGTATCATTTGTGGGTCTTACAGCATTTTAAATCTGATAACACTTTGAGGGGCAATTAGTCTCGTCATCCCATTTTCTCATCCAACCTTCCTGCTGGGGTTGATTTTATTTCTCATCCAATGTTTCCTCAGCCCTCACCCCAGAGCTGCCTGAGGACATTAACCTTGTGAAGAACTTTCCCAGGACAGGTAGTGTGATCCTGAAGGGCAGCGTCTGGGCACCTGGTGTGGCAGGAGACACGTTCCATTCTGTAAGAGGTTCAGGAGAAAAGGGAAAGGAACGTAAAATGGATTTGAAGGGATCAGGAGGCCTAGTACTGAGTTGGGAGGGGAATGAGTGAACTCAGGGGAAGGGGCACAGCAGGGATTTCCACCTCCCACTCAGCTGCCTTCCCTGGTGCTTGGGATGTACCACATGAGGTCACCAGGTGGCAGCAAAGGCCTGGATCTGGGGCAGGCGACTGCTGTGGTTCACTAGGCCTGATGATGTCCCAGGAGCTGCTTCCCTTTCAGCCCTTCTAAAGGGATGTGTAGAAAGAGTCCAAATCCGTTGTACTCCAATAAGTTCTTCTGTAGTGGGAACAATAAATGAACCCCAGGGCTCAGACTCAGGCCCCAATCTCAGGCAGTGCAGAGGCAAGGGACAGAATAATGCATGATGGCCTACACTTCTGGGGAGGACCAAGGAGACAGAAGGGAAGTGAGAAGCATCCTGCTTTGTCTTTAGAGCCCTTAAACCAAGTTAATGTATCTCTCTCAGCCTGTCTTGGACCCTGTCCGCACCCTCATCCCTCAGACAAGGAGTTGAAATCCTAAGATTCCTCAGCGGGAACCACCATGACTCCTGCCGTAGGAAGAACAGCGACGTGCAAGATGAGCTCCATGTCCTGGGCTCTGTCCTGGGCTCCGTCTGTCCTGACTTAGGAAATACAGGTCAAAGTGTTTTAACCCCACAGGTAAGCTCTGCAGCCTAGAGATACAGAAGAATCTAGAATGAAGGGCCAGTTCAGAGGAGGGTGAGGAGAGGCAGGTGCAGAAAGCAGATTTGCATGGAGGCCCCTCCCAACTCTGAGGCAGAGGGAGGGGATAAGAGAGGTCTGGGGGAGCCAGGGCCAGGGTTGGGGTCTCAGAAGGCAGCGCTCTTGGGGCATCTCCACCATGGCCTGGGCTCTGCTGATCCTCACCCTCCTCACTCAGGGCACAGGTGAGGCCTCCATGGAGGGGACCATGGGGACATCTGGGCTGATCCTTGGTCTCCGCCACCTCAGGCTCAACTGAGGCCACAAAAATGAACTCACTAGAGTGTGTTTTTCCTCTTTTCAGGGTCCTGGGCCCAGTCCGCACCGACTCAGCCTCCCTCAGTGTCCGGGACTCCTGGACAGACTGTCACCATCTCCTGCACTGGAAGCAGCAGTAGCTATTTCTCCTGGTACCAACAGCACCCGGGCTCAGCCCCCAAACTCCTGATTTATTCTGACAGTTCTCGGGCCTCAGGAATCCCTTCTCGCTTCTCTGGCTCCAAGTCTGGCAACACAGCCACCCTGACCATCTCTGGGCTCCAGGCTGAAGATGAGGCCGATTATTACTGTAGCTCAGCTACAAGCAGTTATAGTGCTTCAAGTGTCCACAGTGGTTCAAGTTCATGGGGAAGTGAGACCAAAACCTCCTTTGAGCTCACGCCAACCCCTCACCCCTAACTCAGGCTCTCTTCTATTTATTTCTTTGTCATCATTTTATTTTGAAATCATGACAAACAAATAAAAATTTAAAAATTGCTTCAAGGTCTCTTGTAGAACGTTTCCTGATTCACCAATTTTTAGCCTTTTACTGTATTTGTTTTCCATTATATCTATTTATTTGTTCTCTCTCTTTCTGCTTGTGTGTGTATATGTATGTGTGTAAATACACGTATATACACAATATGTAAATATACATACAAAATACATATATGCTCACAAAAATTATTTATTTTCTAAATCATTTGAGAGTAAAGTATATACACCAGCTAAGCTTTAATACTTTTTCTTTAGGTAGAATTCACATTCCATAAAATTCCTCACTTCAGGTGTATAATTCCTTTGTTTTTAATATATTCACAAGTTTGCACACCATTACCACTCTGTAATTCCAGAACCTTTTCATCCCCCTAAAGAAACACTCATCCATAATCTCATCCATAATCAATTACTCCCCATTTTCCTAGTCCTTCTACCCCCTACAACCATTAATTTTAGTTTGTCTCTATGGATTAGCCTAGTGGGGACATTTCACATATAGAATCCTATTGTACGTGGCTCATTGTGTCTTGCTTCTCTGGCTCATAACAATGTTTTTGAAGCCTCATCCATATTGAAGCACATAGTATCAGTATTTCATTGCTTCTTATGACCAAATAATGTTGCATTGTATGGATACACTTCATGTTATTTATGCATTAATCAGTTGATGAGATCTCATGAATTTTTCTGTCTCTTCTTCTCTCACAACCCAAGGGCAACCTATCCTTTCAGGATCTTAGGTGTGAAAATTCTAGGTTCCCATCACTTCACATGACAAAATAAAACTAATCACATTTGCTCTCAGGGAAATGTTTCGGAGGCATCAAGGCTACTTTCTTCTCTCATTCTTAGAGCATCCTGAGGATTCCATGTTGAGGAGCATCTCTCCTTCTTTTATCCCTGTTGTTTGAACGTGTCGTGGAAATGCTGGAGAGGGCAGGGTGGGGGTCTGGGCATCACCTTCATCAAGACAAGAGAAGACTTTGTCCCACCACTCGGTCTTTCTTTTCCTTTTCCAGTTTCTTTGTTCAAAGGTTCTAGGTGACAGTTTCTACCATCTGCAAAGGCTACAAGGGCAGGTGTTTCACCTTATACTTGCAGTTTCTCATGAAAACTTTTTCCACATCTACATGTATTCTGAGCTCTTGTCTATGAAGCTAAGGAAATGAAAAGTACTCAGGTACATTTCAGTTTATTTTTCTAAATTTCCTTTTTTTTTCCTTTGTGAAGAAGATCAGCCTTGAGCTAACATCCGTTGCCAATCCTCCTCTTTTTGCTGAGGAAGATTGGCCCTGGCTAACATCTGTACCAGTCTTCCTCTACTTTATATGCGACATCACCACAGCATGGTTTGACAAGTGGTGCATCGGTGCACATCTGGGATCCAAACACACGAACGATGGGCCACCAAAGCAGAGCGTGTGCACTTAACCATTATGTCACCGGGCCGGCCCCTTTTCTAAATTCTTTTTATTGTAAAATGCATCACCCCTAAAGAAGAGTGTGTGAAATGAATCAATAATCAATGAAGCCAAAGAAGGTTCTGGAAAGCTGTCCACACAAAGATGAATTGGTTTAATGAGCTTTGAGGTGGTTTTCTTCATGTGTCTTATGTTTGGTGTTTGTTGAGCTTCTGGACGTGTGGTTTCTTTTTGTCACTTTGTCTCCTCTCCTTTGGGAATTCCATGTATAAGTGTATTAGGCCATTTGAAGTGACCCCACATTTGCTGATAATATTCCATGTTATAAAATTCGCTTTTCCTTCTGTCTTTGCCTTGGACAGTTCCATTGCTGTGATTTGGAGGTCACTAGTTTATTCCCAATGCCTCATCTGCCGTTATCTCGTCTACTGTGGTTTTCATTTGTACAGCTTCCACTTTACGCTTCATTATAACTTGTACCTCTTGCCTGAGAATTTCTGTCTTCTCATTCCTTCCAGAGGCTTTGTTCTTATTACTTGTATCATTTTTTAAAAGCTGTTTTAAAGTCTTTATAGTATAACTCCAACACATCTGTCAGATTGGCATCAGCCTCTGTTAATTATCATTTCCATTGTAATGGAGCTTCTCCTGGTTCTTCGTATCTTGAGAGATTTTGGATCCTATCCTGGATAAATCCAATACTCTGTGATTAACTATGGGTCTTGTTTAAATCCTATTTTGATATTTTTGTGTTAGCCGGCTATCTGTGCAGTTGAGTCCAGGCTGCTGGCTCTATCATTCTTTTTGTGCAATGTGGTTTCTGTGTCAGAAAAACTTATGAAGTTTTTGACCTGCTCTTGGGATCTGTCCTAAGTGTGAGCTACTCAGTGGCTCATCTGAGACCCGGGTGGTTGTCTATCGCTAAAATCTTTTCCTAATATCTGTCTTATCATATTAGAATCCATGCATCTGCAGCTTGGAGAGGAGTCTAGGAATCATAAGCAATTTTCTGGATTACTTTCCAAGCTTCTTCCTCTCCACAATCTCCTCACTATTTCTGCCTCCCTGGCCTTGGTTTTTTTGTTTTCTAGTCAAAACCCATTGTCACTTTTATTACCCTGCACTGTTAGGCCCTTCCTGTGTCCAAGCCAAGTAGCAGAATGAAAAGAGGAACAAAACAATGGTTTGATTGTCACCTTGCTGAGAAAATACCTCCCCAAATCAGAAAGGACTGTCTCCATGACCTCCACTGTCACTGCTGTCACCACAGGAGAGGTGCCTAGAACCTGGGCCTTGGAGAACAGAGAGAGAAAAAAGAAAAGAAAAGGAAAACGTAAGTATTTTTAATTTGCTCTGAGCACTAGGAGCTCTCTTTCTCATCTTCAGGCCAGAACAAGGGAACATCTCCTGCAGCTCTTTCTGCCTCACGCTGGTGCCCCTTCCAGCCCTCTGGCTGCCTTGAGTCTCACCCAGTGTCAATGAGATTGCAAATACCATTGTGTTCCCACTGTCTGCCTCCTAAGATTAACTTTTTTAGGTACTCAAGTGTCTGCCCCATGGATTGTGTTGTGGTTTTAGAGATGCATTGTGGGGAGAAGGGGAGTGTATGTTTCCTACACCTTAAATGGACCTCGAACCTGATAAAACTGTTTTTATTTTGAACAATTAAATATGTTCGAACCATCAACAATAGAAAAACAGAAAGACAAACAAGAGTTTTAAAAGCTATTTAAGGAAAGAAACAGGAAGAACTGTTTTCATGATGGTTCTTCAGTGTTCCAAGGCTCAGAATTTATTTTTATCTTGGCCTGTGTACATGATGAGGGGAGGAAACCAAGCAGAAAACACATTTGGTGACCAGAGCAATAAATGAAACATAAAATGGAATGCAGTATTCAGATAATATAAAGTCCATAATAAACATCACTGCTGTGCACATCGAAATGCCCCATTATCAAACCTGCACCCTCCTCTCTCCTTAATCTCCTCTTAGGTCCTGTACAAAGGCCAGTGGCCTTTATAGTTTTCACTTGTCATGTTGAGAATCAAAAGCTGAGAAAGGATAAGTCACTTGATCACGAGTGGAAACAGCAGAATGGTGAGAAACAGATTCGGGGTAAGGATGGTGGCTCTTGCCCAGTGCTTCTTGTCCCCCATGGAGCTCCCTCACACCTGTGCGTCTGCTGCTCTCTGCTGCATGCAGGTGAGCAGCCTGGAAGTGACCAATCACCTTGTGAAATTCAATGCTGCAGATTGTTCAGAACAAAGAAGTGGGGGTGGGGACGTGACAAGCCCGCAGTTGGGGAGACTCTTCCACCACCCACCAACTACCACATAGCAGGTGTTTCCCTGGGGGTGGGCAGAGACACTTTCCTACAAGTAGAGAGGCCCGAAAGAGTGGACACCCAGCAGATGACACAGAAAGGACTGCCCTCGGCCTGGGATGATCACAGAGACACCTTCACATCACAGCAGAGACTCTGAAGGACCAGGGGTCATCAACGTGAGGGACATCAGCTGATTTTTTCTCTTGTATAAATCAGGTACAAAAAATTCAGCTTCCTAATCTTTAGGAAACACATGCCAAAATGTGTGAATCTGTTCCGATAAGCTGTCCAGGGATACAGAAGTATCTACAATTAAGGACCAGGTCAGAGGGGATGAGGAGAGGCTGGTGCAGGAAGCAGATTTGCATGGAGGCCCCTCCCAACTCTGAGGTAGAAGGAAGGGGTAAGAGAGGTCTGGGGGAACCAGGCCCAGGGTTGGGGTCTCAGAAGGCAGTGCTGTTGAGGCATGTCCACCATGGCCTGGGCTGTGCTCCTCCTCACCCTCCTCACTCAGGGCACAGGTGAGGCCTCCAGGGAAGGGACCATGGGGACATCTGGGCTGATCCTTTGTCTCCTCCTCAGGCTCATTGAGATGCCAACAGTAAACTCACCATAGTGTATTTTTCCTCTTTCCAGGGTCCTGGGCCCAGTCAGCCCTGACTCAGCGTCCCTCTGCGTCTGGGGCTCTGGGTCAGTCGGTCACCATCTCCTGTGCTGGAAGCAGCAGCGACATTGGGGGTTATAACTACATCTCCTGGTACCAACAGCCCCCAGGCACAGCCCCCAAACTCCTGATTTATGATGTCAGTTCTAGAGCCTCAGGGATCCCTGCTCACTTCTCTGGCTCCCAAGTCTGGCAACACGGCCTTGCTGACCATCTCTGGGCTCCAGGCTGAGGATGAGGCAGATTATTACTGTAGCTCGTATGGAAGCAGTAACAATTTCCACAGTGGTTTAAGTTCATGGGGAAGTGAGACCAAAACCTCCTCTGAGCTCACTCAATCCCTTCGTTCCAAAACTCAGGCTCTCAATTTTTCTTGTTATTATTTTATTTTGAAAAAATTACAAATTTTTAATAAAAATTTAAGGAAAACTAAACTCCTGAATAACCTTTTTCCCGATGCACCAATTTTTAACAATTTGCCATATTTGTTTTTCATTATATCTCCTTATTTCTCATCTCTCTTTCTGTATATATATGTATGTGTTTGTATATGTGCATACACATCTGTAAATATACGTACACAACAGACACACACAAAACTTATTCATTTTCTGGATCATTTGAGAGTAAGTTGTATACACTACCTCCTAAGCCTTAATACTTTTTAAAGAAAGAATTCACATTCTGTAAAATTCTTCATTTTAAGGTGTAGAATTCAGTGGATTTTAATACATTCACAGTTTGTACATCTGTTGACACTTAATTATTCCAGGACACATTCGTCCCCCTAAAGAAACTCCACATCCATTAACAATCACTCCCCACTTCACTCACCCTTCAACCACTCACAACCCTTAATTTATACCTCTGTCTATGGATTTGCCTATTCTGGACATTTCACATACAGGGAATCCTACACTAAAGGGTCTTTTGTGTCTGGATTCTTGTGCTTATCATGGTGTTTGCAAAGTTCCACCATATTGAAGCATATATTATCAGTACTTCACCACTTCTTATGACCAAATAATATGGCATTGTATCGATATACCCCATTTATTTATCCATTAATCAGTTGATGGAATGTCATTAATTTTTCTGTCTCTTCTTGTCTCACAACCCAAGGGCGAGTGATCCTTTCAGGATCTAGGGCAAGAAGATTCTAAGTTTACATGACTTCACATGACAAAATAAAAATATCACATTCATTCTCCGGGAAAGCTTTAGGAGGCAGTCAATGCTACCTTCTTCTCTCATTCTTAGACCCTCCTAAGGATTCCACATTGAAGGGCATCCTTCCTTCTTTTCTATGTGTTGTTTGAACTTGTCCTGGAAATGCTGGAGAGAGCAGGGTGGGGTTGGGCCTCAGATTCATCAAAGTAAGAGGGAACTTTGTCCCACTTTTGATTCTTTCTTTTCCTTTTCGAGTTTCATTTTTTTCTTCCCCTAAGGAAGATTTGCCCTGATCGAAGATCCACTGCCAATCTTTCTCTTTTTGTATGTGAGCCGCTGCCAAAGCATGGCCACTGACAGACAAGTGGTGTAGGTCCACGTCCAGGAACTGAACCCTGGCCATGGAAGTAGAGGGCACTGAACTTCACCACTAGGCCCCTGGGGCGGGGCCCCTTTCCCAGTTTCTTTATACAAAGCTTCTAGGTGACTGTTTCTACCATCTCCAAAGGCTAAAAACACAGACTTTTCACCTTATACTTGCGGTTTCTCGCAAAAACTTTCTCTACATCTACATTTGTTCTGAATTCCTAACTATGTAGCTAAGGAAAGGAAAAGCATTCAGGTACATTTCAGTTTCTTTTTCTAAATTCCTCTTATTATGAAAGGTATCATTCCTAAAGAAGTGGGCATGAAATGAATATTCACAACTTAAGGAAGAATAATAAATGGAAACCACATCGACCCACTGCTACATCTACCCACCCACAGCCTCTCCATCCAGCCCACTTTCCAGTTAGTCATTGTGATGAAGTTGGTATTAATCATCTGTTGTTTTCTTTACATTCTTTCACTGCACCTTCCTAGGTTGCATCCCCAAAACAACAGAGTTTGAAACAGTGGGAACCAGCAACAACTTCCTTGAGTGAGGAAAGGACAATGTGTCTATCAGGGGAGGCTCCGGGAGACATTGACCCTATGAGAGGCTCATTCTCATTCTTGGGTGAAGGTTCCCTGGCATCGATTGGAGCCCCTCCTGAAGACAACAAGTCAAGACCCCAGAGGAAGAAAAGGGACTTGTGTATGTGTCCTTACTGGATGTGGGCAGGTCCTGGGTATCCAGTAGGAGTATTGTCAGGGATTTAGCTGCCTCACTTTTTCTGTGCCTTGGCTCAGCATGGACCCCAGGAGTAGTCTGAGATCACTTCACCGGGAGGAAGAGAGATTATTCTTGGCTGATGGGGACCCTGTGACATGGCTCATGTCAAGACAAGCCTGGCATAGACGGGATGTACAAATCCAGGCCACGCAGACCTGAACATCACAGGATGCTGTCATTGCTGTCAGCCCCTGGCAGACATGCTTCCTCATGGTGAATCCTTCTGTCTATCGCCTACCAGGGAAGGCATCAATGGAGAGGACCATTAGAGAGAGGTGGGCAGAGGACACAATGTTCGTGAGACACATGGGGTTGTCCTCATGATTCCCACAGATTCATCTCCACCTGGCTTCCCCTCATCCAGAGAAGTGAGATTCAACGTCTGTGCAGGGAGGGGTCATGGGCAGTTGTCAACCAGCCTCACTACTCAGAGGAGAGAGGATGTGGCGAGCCACCTGCTACTGGAACAGCTTTCACTTATTTTAACTTTTAATTTATATCAACTCATCGCTTGCATACTCACGAATGATCGAGATTTAAAAATAATATGTCAAGTTGAACTTTTGCAGACTTGGGACTGGGCTTTGTCAGATTAAGTCAGTTAACAATCATCAATATGCATCCTGGCTTCCAAATTTGTGTTGCTGTGTATATTCCTGCTCCTTGGTCTCATACAGAAAACTCTGGCATATGACTATGACCTTCAATACAGGTTTAGTGGGGTTTAGGAAGAGTAGACATAGCTGGGTACTCACTCAATTTCACCTACAATGACCAGAGTGAGCATCCTCTGGCGACTGGAGTTTGTGTTGTGAGGGTTGGAGGAGAGAGAGAGAGAAAGAAACGATGTGATATAATCCTCAGGGAGCAAACTTCTGTAGTTGACATTTTACTAATGAATCAATAATCAGTGAAGCCAAAGAGCGGTCTGGAAAAGTGTCCACACAAACAAGAAATGTTTATAATGAGGCTTGAGCTGGTTTTCTTCATGTTGCTTATATTTGGTGGTTGTTGAGCTGCTGGAGATGTGGTTTGTTTCTGTCACTCTGTCTCCTCTCATTTGGAAATTCAAATTATATGTGTTATTAGGTCACTTGAAGTGGTCCCACACTGACTGTTAATATTCCATGTTCTAGAATTCATTTTTCCCTCTGCATTTGCTTTGGACACTTCCATCGCTGTGATTGGAGGTCACTAGTTTCATTCCCAGGACTCAATCTGCCGTTAATCCCGTCTCGTGCACTTTTCATTTACAGTACCTCCACTTTGTGCTTCATTATATCTTCCGTTACTTGGCTAAGAATTTCAATATTTTCATTCCTTTTTCGAGGCTTTGTTTCCTATATTATTTTTAAAAAGGTGGTTTAAAGTCTTCATGAGAAAGTCCAGCATGTCTCTCAGATTGGAGATGCCTTTTTGAATTTTGACTTTTATTACAGTTGAGCTTTTCCTGGTTGTTCACATGTCGAGTATTTTGTGTTCTATCCTGGATGTAGCCATCATTCTGCGATGAAACAAGGGGTCTTGTTTAAATCCCCTGTTGATACTTTGTTTAGCTGACGATCTGTCCGTGTGTCCAGGTTGCTTGTCCCGTCATCTTCTGTGAGCTGTGGTTTCTGCGTCAGGTCAATTTAAAACCCTTTTGAGTGACAGACTGTGCTCTCTCCGTCAGATCCCTGAACCCCTGTCCTGGAAGTGCTCTGCACATGGACTGTCTCCCCATCAGGATGGATCCTTTCCAAACGGCCCCTTTGTTCCATAAGGGAAGAGAGATTTTGTGGTTCTTTCCCCAATTCCTCAGGAATTCTCAAAGCTATCTAATTTCCTTGGTGAAACGATTCCATTTCTAGCTGGAATTCCAGTTACGAGGAATCATTAAGTACACAAAGAACTGAATTTCTGTGTAAGAATTTGTTGGGTCCTGAATAAAACTGGGCTTAAGTTCAAGAAGACCTGGTAGGGGGACCAACTCTTCACTTTCCTGCTTTCAGCACTGACATCCTGAGTCCCAGATGTGCTCTCATTCCTATCAAATCAGTCGATGGTCACCCCATCTAATAGTTCAGTCTTTCTCATATTGTTTACATCCTCTCATTTGTTTTGAAAATTCTTTTCCAGTTTTCTTCTTTTCTTTCCAGAATATGGAAAGTAACTTCATGCACTGATCATTTAAGACTGGAATAGCCAAGACTTGGAAGCAACCTAAGTGCCCATCAAGGAACGAATGGATAAAGAAGATGTGGTATATATACACAATGGAATACTACTCAGCCATAGGAAACGATGAAATCCAGCCATTTCTGACAACATGGATGGACATTGAGGGTATTATGCAAAGTGAAATAAATCAGAGGGAGAAGGTCAAATACCACATGATCTCCCTCATTAAGTAGTAGATAATAACAACAATAAACAAACACCTAGAGAAAGAGATTGGATTGGTGGTTACCAGAGGGGAAGTGGGGAGGGAGGAGGGTGAAAGGGATAATTCGTCACATGTGTGTGTTGTGATGGGTTGTAATTAGTATTTGGGTGGTGAACATGATGTAATCTATGCAGAAATAGAAGTATAATGATGTACACCTGAAATTTATACAATGTTATAAACCAATGTTACTGCAATAAACAAAACATTAAAAAAACAAAAAAGACTGGAAGAGTGGACACAGGATAATCTATAAGTGGCTGGTCAGAGCACCAGTCGGGTGGGGCGTCTTCTGCGGGAGACACAGAGTGGCAGCCCTGGGTCAGTGTAAGGCCGGGGGGAGGGTCCGTGCTGTGGGAGGGGGTGTCCTGTGGAGACAACCAACAGGAGGGGGAGGAGCTTCTGTGCTGGGTTTCATCTTTATTCTGACCCAGGACTTTCTCCCTGACTGTAGAAACAGGACTGAGATTCTCTAAGAATATACTACATGTGTGCGTGAGGGCAGGGAGCCTCCAATGCCTTTCCTGTGTTTCTGCTTTTGAAGGTGATATGATAATTTCCTCTTAAGGGGGTAATAACAATATTTTGTAATGGGAGCAGTAGATGGAAAATCGGTAGCCAGATTTTGAACAAACAGGATGTTTCCAAATGTGACATGTCTGGAAATACCACTGCACTGTGCATCTTGTTTTTTGGTGACTATCGTGGGGGACTAGCCGCCTGCATTTTCTCAAATATCACTATAATTGCAACTGTATATACGTGTTGTAAACTTTTCTTTTTGAAGATGACAGTGAAGTCATTATTTAGAGGAGACTTGAAATGTTTGGTGTTCTCACTTTAACAACATCCTCAGTGTTTTACTGTCAATGCAACCAGAGAATCAGTTCCTCAGACAACTGCCATTCAATTTCCTCTGGGATTTCTAGCTTAGATGTCATACATTTTTCATAGCATTTCTTCCAGATATTTTCTCTCTTAAACAAAGGTGTGTTTGTGAAAGGAAACATAGACTTTGATTTGGCTGGGGATATAAGAAAATGCGATTTGATTTTTGTATATTTTTAATATATTTGCTTTAATTTTTGTTGGTTATTAGTTATTTTATGTAATTGATCCTTTGGCCTCTTCTTTGGTATCATTTGTGGGTCTTACAGCATTTTAAATCTGATAACACTTTGAGGGGCAATTAGTCTCGTCATCCCATTTTCTCATCCAACCTTCCTGCTGGGGTTGATTTTATTTCTCATCCAATGTTTCCTCAGCCCTCACCCCAGAGCTGCCTGAGGACATTAACCTTGTGAAGAACTTTCCCAGGACAGGTAGTGTGATCCTGAAGGGCAGCGTCTGGGCACCTGGTGTGGCAGGAGACACGTTCCATTCTGTAAGAGGTTCAGGAGAAAAGGGAAAGGAACGTAAAATGGATTTGAAGGGATCAGGAGGCCTAGTACTGAGTTGGGAGGGGAATGAGTGAACTCAGGGGAAGGGGCACAGCAGGGATTTCCACCTCCCACTCAGCTGCCTTCCCTGGTGCTTGGGATGTACCACATGAGGTCACCAGGTGGCAGCAAAGGCCTGGATCTGGGGCAGGTGACTGCTGTGGTTCACTAGGCCTGATGATGTCCCAGGAGCTGCTTCCCTTTCAGCCCTTCTAAAGGGATGTGTAGAAAGAGTCCAAATCCGTTGTACTCCAATAAGTTCTTCTGTAGTGGGAACAATAAATGAACCCCAGGGCTCAGACTCAGGCCCCAATCTCAGGCAGTGCAGAGGCAAGGGACAGAATAATGCATGATGGCCTACACTTCTGGGGAGGACCAAGGAGACAGAAGGGAAGTGAGAAGCATCCTGCTTTGTCTTTAGAGCCCTTAAACCAAGTTAATGTATCTCTCTCAGCCTGTCTTGGACCCTGTCCGCACCCTCATCCCTCAGACAAGGAGTTGAAATCCTAAGATTCCTCAGCGGGAACCACCATGACTCCTGCCGTAGGAAGAACAGCGACGTGCAAGATGAGCTCCATGTCCTGGGCTCTGTCCTGGGCTCCGTCTGTCCTGACTTAGGAAATACAGGTCAAAGTGTTTTAACCCCACAGGTAAGCTCTGCAGCCTAGAGATACAGAAGAATCTAGAATGAAGGGCCAGTTCAGAGGAGGGTGAGGAGAGGCAGGTGCAGAAAGCAGATTTGCATGGAGGCCCCTCCCAACTCTGAGGCAGAGGGAGGGGATAAGAGAGGTCTGGGGGAGCCAGGGCCAGGGTTGGGGTCTCAGAAGGCAGCGCTCTTGGGGCATCTCCACCATGGCCTGGGCTCTGCTGATCCTCACCCTCCTCACTCAGGGCACAGGTGAGGCCTCCATGGAGGGGACCATGGGGACATCTGGGCTGATCCTTGGTCTCCGCCACCTCAGGCTCAACTGAGGCCACAAAAATGAACTCACTAGAGTGTGTTTTTCCTCTTTTCAGGGTCCTGGGCCCAGTCCGCACCGACTCAGCCTCCCTCAGTGTCCGGGACTCCTGGACAGACTGTCACCATCTCCTGCACTGGAAGCAGCAGTAGCTATTTCTCCTGGTACCAACAGCACCCGGGCTCAGCCCCCAAACTCCTGATTTATTCTGACAGTTCTCGGGCCTCAGGAATCCCTTCTCGCTTCTCTGGCTCCAAGTCTGGCAACACAGCCACCCTGACCATCTCTGGGCTCCAGGCTGAAGATGAGGCCGATTATTACTGTAGCTCAGCTACAAGCAGTTATAGTGCTTCAAGTGTCCACAGTGGTTCAAGTTCATGGGGAAGTGAGACCAAAACCTCCTTTGAGCTCACGCCAACCCCTCACCCCTAACTCAGGCTCTCTTCTATTTATTTCTTTGTCATCATTTTATTTTGAAATCATGACAAACAAATAAAAATTTAAAAATTGCTTCAAGGTCTCTTGTAGAACGTTTCCTGATTCACCAATTTTTAGCCTTTTACTGTATTTGTTTTCCATTATATCTATTTATTTGTTCTCTCTCTTTCTGCTTGTGTGTGTATATGTATGTGTGTAAATACACGTATATACACAATATGTAAATATACATACAAAATACATATATGCTCACAAAAATTATTTATTTTCTAAATCATTTGAGAGTAAAGTATATACACCAGCTAAGCTTTAATACTTTTTCTTTAGGTAGAATTCACATTCCATAAAATTCCTCACTTCAGGTGTATAATTCCTTTGTTTTTAATATATTCACAAGTTTGCACACCATTACCACTCTGTAATTCCAGAACCTTTTCATCCCCCTAAAGAAACACTCATCCATAATCTCATCCATAATCAATTACTCCCCATTTTCCTAGTCCTTCTACCCCCTACAACCATTAATTTTAGTTTGTCTCTATGGATTAGCCTAGTGGGGACATTTCACATATAGAATCCTATTGTACGTGGCTCATTGTGTCTTGCTTCTCTGGCTCATAACAATGTTTTTGAAGCCTCATCCATATTGAAGCACATAGTATCAGTATTTCATTGCTTCTTATGACCAAATAATGTTGCATTGTATGGATACACTTCATGTTATTTATGCATTAATCAGTTGATGAGATCTCATGAATTTTTCTGTCTCTTCTTCTCTCACAACCCAAGGGCAACCTATCCTTTCAGGATCTTAGGTGTGAAAATTCTAGGTTCCCATCACTTCACATGACAAAATAAAAATAATCACATTTGCTCTCAGGGAAATGTTTCGGAGGCATCAAGGCTACTTTCATCTCTCATTCTTAGAGCATCCTGAGGATTCCATGTTGAGGAGCATCTCTCCTTCTTTTATCCCTGTTGTTTGAACGTGTCGTGGAAATGCTGGAGAGGGCAGGGTGGGGGTCTGGGCATCACCTTCATCAAGACAAGAGAAGACTTTGTCCCACCACTCGGTCTTTCTTTTCCTTTTCCAGTTTCTTTGTTCAAAGGTTCTAGGTGACAGTTTCTACCATCTGCAAAGGCTACAAGGGCAGGTGTTTCACCTTATACTTGCAGTTTCTCATGAAAACTTTTTCCACATCTACATGTATTCTGAGCTCTTGTCTATGAAGCTAAGGAAATGAAAAGTACTCAGGTACATTTCAGTTTATTTTTCTAAATTTCCTTTTTTTTTCCTTTGTGAAGAAGATCAGCCTTGAGCTAACATCCGTTGCCAATCCTCCTCTTTTTGCTGAGGAAGATTGGCCCTGGCTAACATCTGTACCAGTCTTCCTCTACTTTATATGCGACATCACCACAGCATGGTTTGACAAGTGGTGCATCGGTGCACATCTGGGATCCAAACACACGAACGATGGGCCACCAAAGCAGAGCGTGTGCACTTAACCATTATGTCACCGGGCGGCCCCTTTTCTAAATTCTTTTATTGTAAAATGCATCACCCCTAAAGAAGAGTGTGTGAAATGAATCAATAATCAATGAAGCCAAAGAAGGTTCTGGAAAGCTGTCCACACAAAGATGAATTGGTTTAATGAGCTTTGAGGTGGTTTTCTTCATGTGTCTTATGTTTGGTGTTTGTTGAGCTTCTGGACGTGTGGTTTCTTTTTGTCACTTTGTCTCCTCTCCTTTGGGAATTCCATGTATAAGTGTATTAGGCCATTTGAAGTGACCCCACATTTGCTGATAATATTCCATGTTATAAAATTCGTTTTTCCTTCTGTCTTTGCCTTGGACAGTTCCATTGCTGTGATTTGGAGGTCACTAGTTTATTCCCAATGCCTCATCTGCCGTTATCTCGTCTACTGTGGTTTTCATTTGTACAGCTTCCACTTTACGCTTCATTATAACTTGTACCTCTTGCCTGAGAATTTCTGTCTTTTCATTCCTTCCAGAGGCTTTGTTCTTATTACTTGTATCATTTTTTAAAAGCTGTTTTAAAGTCTTTATAGTATAACTCCAACACATCTGTCAGATTGGCATCAGCCTCTGTTAATTATCATTTCCATTGTAATGGAGCTTCTCCTGGTTCTTCGTATCTTGAGAGATTTTGGATCCTATCCTGGATAAATCCAATACTCTGTGATTAACTATGGGTCTTGTTTAAATCCTATTTTGATATTTTTGTGTTAGCCGGCTATCTGTGCAGTTGAGTCCAGGCTGCTGGCTCTATCATTCTTTTTGTGCAATGTGGTTTCTGTGTCAGAAAAACTTATGAAGTTTTTGACCTGCTCTTGGGATCTGTCCTAAGTGTGAGCTACTCAGTGGCTCATCTGAGACCCGGGTGGTTGTCTATCGCTAAAATCTTTTCCTAATATCTGTCTTATCATATTAGAATCCATGCATCTGCAGCTTGGAGAGGAGTCTAGGAATCATAAGCAATTTTCTGGATTACTTTCCAAGCTTCTTCCTCTCCACAATCTCCTCACTATTTCTGCCTCCCTGGCCTTGGTTTTTGTTTTCTAGTCAAAACCCATTGTCACTTTTATTACCCTGCACTGTTAGGCCCTTCCTGTGTCCAAGCCAAGTAGCAGAATGAAAAGAGGAACAAAACAATGGTTTGATTGTCACCTTGCTGAGAAAATACCTCCCCAAATCAGAAAGGACTGTCTCCATGACCTCCACTGTCACTGCTGTCACCACAGGAGAGGTGCCTAGAACCTGGGCCTTGGAGAACAGAGAGAGAAAAAAGAAAAGAAAAGGAAAACGTAAGTATTTTTAATTTGCTCTGAGCACTAGGAGCTCTCTTTCTCATCTTCAGGCCAGAACAAGGGAACATCTCCTGCAGCTCTTTCTGCCTCACGCTGGTGCCCCTTCCAGCCCTCTGGCTGCCTTGAGTCTCACCCAGTGTCAATGAGATTGCAAATACCATTGTGTTCCCACTGTCTGCCTCCTAAGATTAACTTTTTTAGGTACTCAAGTGTCTGCCCCATGGATTGTGTTGTGGTTTTAGAGATGCATTGTGGGGAGAAGGGGAGTGTATGTTTCCTACACCTTAAATGGACCTCGAACCTGATAAAACTGTTTTTATTTTGAACAATTAAATATGTTCGAACCATCAACAATAGAAAAACAGAAAGACAAACAAGAGTTTTAAAAGCTATTTAAGGAAAGAAACAGGAAGAACTGTTTTCATGATGGTTCTTCAGTGTTCCAAGGCTCAGAATTTATTTTTATCTTGGCCTGTGTACATGATGAGGGGAGGAAACCAAGCAGAAAACACATTTGGTGACCAGAGCAATAAATGAAACATAAAATGGAATGCAGTATTCAGATAATATAAAGTCCATAATAAACATCACTGCTGTGCACATCGAAATGCCCCATTATCAAACCTGCACCCTCCTCTCTCCTTAATCTCCTCTTAGGTCCTGTACAAAGGCCAGTGGCCTTTATAGTTTTCACTTGTCATGTTGAGAATCAAAAGCTGAGAAAGGATAAGTCACTTGATCACGAGTGGAAACAGCAGAATGGTGAGAAACAGATTCGGGGTAAGGATGGTGGCTCTTGCCCAGTGCTTCTTGTCCCCCATGGAGCTCCCTCACACCTGTGCGTCTGCTGCTCTCTGCTGCATGCAGGTGAGCAGCCTGGAAGTGACCAATCACCTTGTGAAATTCAATGCTGCAGATTGTTCAGAACAAAGAAGTGGGGGTGGGGACGTGACAAGCCCGCAGTTGGGGAGACTCTTCCACCACCCACCAACTACCACATAGCAGGTGTTTCCCTGGGGTGGGCAGAGACACTTTCCTACAAGTAGAGAGGCCCGAAAGAGTGGACACCCAGCAGATGACACAGAAAGGACTGCCCTCGGCCTGGGATGATCACAGAGACACCTTCACATCACAGCAGAGACTCTGAAGGACCAGGGGTCATCAACGTGAGGGACATCAGCTGATTTTTTCTCTTGTATAAATCAGGTACAAAAAATTCAGCTTCCTAATCTTTAGGAAACACATGCCAAAATGTGTGAATCTGTTCCGATATGCTGTCCAGGGATACAGAAGTATCTACAATTAAGGACCAGGTCAGAGGGGATGAGGAGAGGCTGGTGCAGGAAGCAGATTTGCATGGAGGCCCCCCCCTCCTCTGAGGCAGGGGGAAAGGATAAGAGAGGTCTTGGGAGCCAGGCCCAGAGTTGGGGTCTCAGAAGGCAATGATCTTGGGGTGTCTACACCATGGCCTGGGCTGTGCTCCTCCTTACTCTCCTCACTCAGGGCAGAGGTTAGCCCTCTAGGGAAGGGACTAGGGTGACATCTGATGTCATTCTTTGTCTTCTCCTTCTCAGGCTCACCTGGGGCCCAGCAATGAACTCACCAAAGTGTGTTTTTCCTCTTTTCAGCGTCCTGGGTTCAGTCTGCTCTGACTCAGCCTCGCTTAGCATTTGGCAATCTCGGAAAATCAGTGACCATCTCCTGTGATGGAAGCAGCAACTTCCCAACCTCTTATTGGGGGTTATAACCTTGTTTCCTGGTGCCGACATCACCAGGGGCTGCCGGGCGACTTGCTGACTTGTGATTTAAGTTCTCAGCCTTCAAGGAGCCCTGATCAACTTCTCTGGCTCTATACCTGGTGACATGTCTTCCCTTACAATCTCTCAGCTCCAACCAAAGGGTGAGACTGATTGTTACCGCTACTCACACAGAGGGTCATACTCATACTCATACACAGTGGTCCATGTTTGAGAGAGGGACACTTAAACCTGCCTTGTGCTCATAGGCTCCCTTCTTTCTCCAAAGATGCGTCAACAACTCTCTGCATAGGGGTTCTCAAGCAACATGGCCCTGAGAATTCAATTCTCTCTTACTTCCTCTCCCCTCCCACAATGAAGTTCAAAAGCAAACACCTTCTGAGATGAGTTATCAGTGCACAATGAAGGCATCCTCTTTGTCTGTGTGATGTTGTCCCACAGGCAAATCTTTTGGACTCTTCCACCACAGGGACAGAGCAACAAGGAGACCCCTGCTTGGTGCAGCTCCTGCCCTTCACAGGGAAATCCTGACCTTACATGCCTGCCTCGACCACACTGGGGAGGACCAGCCCGGATTCAGGCCTCCAGAAATGAGGTTGTCCTAGTCATTTCTGTGTCCCGCATGCTATAGTCAAGATGGCCCTCCTTGAGGAGTTATTCCTCTGCACATCTGTTGATCAAGGAATTGCAACTGAGAAAGATCTGAAAACGCTGTGAGAGAAAGAAGACAGTGAGCAAGAGGTTGTTTTTCATTTAGCGTCCCTCATCTTTAACTCCAAATCCAGTGGTGCAGGGGTCTGAGTGACAGACTCTGTACTGAATCAGAATCACCCCACCCCCCATATCCCTGAACCCTTGTCCTGAAGGAGGTCCTGCACATGGACTTTCTCCCTGTGGGATGAGCGCTTTCAAAATGGCTCCTTCGTTCCACAAGTTAGAGATATCTGCTAGATCTCTCTCTTATTCTTCAGGAATAGCCAAGGGTGTTGATTTCCAGAGAAAGTCAACCCCGTTTCTAGATGGAATCCTGTTAAAGTGAGTCACTAAGTGCACACACGCCCAATGTCAGTGAAAGTATCATTGACTCCTGTGGGAACTCGAGCTTTCCTTCCACATAGACCTGGTAGGGTGACCCATTCTCACCGTCCGGTTTTAGCACTGATTTCCTGTATCCTGCTTGCACCCTGAGTCCAGGGTCCCCCATGATGGTGGGTCACCATGCCAGAGCTCAGCCTTTCTATCCACCTTCAATTACTTTTTGAAAACTTTTTCCAATAGCCTTCTTTCTTCCTAAGTAAAGGTCAATATCTTCATACTTGAAACAGCTTGAGCTGGAGCCGTGATCACATTGACCCCTAAGCAGATGCCAGAGGACCATGCATGGGAAGGTGCCTCTGCTCTCGGAGTCACAGAATAAATCCCTGAATCACAGCCCTGTGTCTGGGATAGGCTGATCTTGGCTGCACATGCCCAAAGGGTGTGAGTCCCTGTGGAGATAATCGGTAGGGGGCAGAAGGTCACTGTCTGGTTTTCATCTGTTGTTCTTTTCCAATAGCTGCTCCCTGACTGTAGTAAAAACTCTAGAATTCTTGATGAAAATTTAAGTGTGGGCAGGAGGGCGGGGAGCCACCACTAAGTCTTCTATTGTTTCTACTCTTTAAGATTTGTACAATTCCCTTCTAAGGATATTCACTATATTTTACACATAAGGAGCAGAATATAGAACACCAGTAGTTGATACTGAGTCCACAGGTTCCATCCATAGTGCCATTGCTAGAGCTGCCACAGCCCTTTCTGTCCTGTTTACGTGGACACTCATGCTGCAGGAAGAGCCTGCTGCGTTTTCTCAGTAATAAGTCCACACATTTAAAAAATACTTTTAGGGCTGGCCCCGTGGCTTAGCGGTTGGGTGGGCGCTCTCCACTGCTGGCGACCCGGGTTCGGGTCCCGGGCCCGCACCAACGCACCGCTTCTCCGGCCGTGCTGAGGTCGCGTCCCACATGCAGCGACTAGAAGGATGTGCAGCTATGACATACAGCTATCTGCTGGGGCTTTGGGGGGGAAAAAAATAAATAAAATCTTTAAAAAATACTTTTAAAGGGCCTGGCCCAGTGGCGTAGTGGTCAAGTTGGCATGCTCCACTTCAGTGTCCCGGGGTACACGGCTTCAGATCCTGGGCACGGACCGACACACCACTCATCAAGCCATGCTGTGGTGGCATCCCTTGTACAAAGTAGAGGAAGACTGGCACAGATATTAGCTCAGGGACCACCTTCCTCAAGCGAAAAAGAGGAATATTGGCAACAGATGTTAGATCAGGGCTGATCTTCCCCTTTCCCCCACCAAAAAAAAATATATATTTTAATAAGTTTATAGATGGGGCATTTTGATAGATGTCATTTGCAATATTTTGGTGTCCCCATTGTCAAAATATTTGAGAGTGTGTTACTGCTGTTCACCGAAACCAGGGAATCAGCATCTTAGGACATTTTCCATTCAATCGTCCATCGGATTCTGGGTCAGGTGTCACACATTTTCCATAGTATTTCTTCTGGATATTTCACTCTTTTTAAAAATTGCTATAGTGCAAGGAACCATCAGGTTAAATTAGGCCTGAGAGAGAAGCATCAAGAATTAATTTTTGCATATTTTTAATACATTTCTTTGGTTTAATTGGTTGTTAATCATATCACGTGCAGGGGCTCTGTTTGCTTCTCCATTGCTGGTGTCATCCTTCTTCTTTCCATGTCATGTTTGAAGTCAGGGCACAAAAATCCAGAGCAATCTTAAATAAGAATTGGGAGTCTTGCAGCATGTGACTCTTGCTGAGTTTGCTCCTGTTCGTGAACATGAGAAAGAGACTACGACGGCCTCTTCTGAAGACCAGAGGTTTCCCTCCTGAAAGAAGAATGAAGACCCCTGGAAAGTACAGGGACCTCTCCACAGTGATCCCAAGACAAGGATGAAACACTCCACTGGCCCCTTGCCAGAACTCAGTCACCAAGTTGATGGCTTTCTAAGCAGACAATCACACAGTTACCATTTTATTATCTAAAGTAATAGAAATTGTTGACAAACCTAATGTCTAAAATATGCAGCACATGAAATTTTGAAGCACACACTCACACAGACGATAGTCTGAAGTCCAAAACCATTACTTCCTTCAATGACCTTTCTCTCCCAATCCCTGAGGACACCACCTTGTTCCTCTCACCCTTGGCCAGGAAGTCATCTTTTCATGGTCTTGAAAACATCTGACATGTGGTATAAACAGTGACTAAAATAATTTCCTCACAACATTCACACCTCACAGAACTCCTAGTCCATTTGCTGAGGAGATGTTTCTATTTCCGTTCTTGCAATGACCAGTTGGCCATGATTAGAGTCTTTACCACAAACCCATATCTTTCAAAAAAACACCATGGGTCAAGCATTTGTCTTTGAAGGGAGGAGACATTACCTCAGAAAGGTGTGCAGAACTGAGGTGAGATCATCTCAGTATCCACAAGGGGGCAAGAGAAGGAATGTCCACTTCCCCATGTGACAGGGAGACACACCTCCATGAGAGGTCCTTGGAGCTGAGTCCTTAGGACAATCCTGAGTGCAGTCCCTTCTCTCAGATCCTCAAACACTCGAACCTCTCCTGCTTTCCATCAGGTTTTTCTCAATCCTACAGATCACTCTGTGATTCATTGTTTTCCCCAACATATTTAGAAGTCATTCAGTCCATTCCTGGTCCCATATTTCTCATCCAGCCTTCCTCTTGGGGTTGGTTTTATTTTACATCTAATGTTTCCTCAGCCTGAGGAGGAGAGCTTCCACAGGAGCTCTAACCCTGTGACAAGGTCATCCTGTGACACTAGGTGGTCTTGAAGGGGAGTGTCAGGGCCACCTGGTATGTCAGGGGACACATTCTCTCCTGGAGGAAGCTAATGGACAAAGGGAAAGGAACATGGAGAGGGTGAGAAGGACAGGGGTTTGGTCCTGAGCATGAGGGGAAGTAGGGAGGAGGGTAGCTGGCAGGGATTTGAGGCCACCAGAGAGCAGCCAGGGCCTGGATTGAGGAAGGTCATTGCTGTGGTTCACCCTGGTCTCTATGAACTCCCAAGAGCTGCTTTTCGCTGAGCTCCTTCTAAAGGGGAAACGTGGTGGTGTGCCCCAATTCTCTTTTGTGTGTTGAATCCAGGCCACGGGACACTGAGGGAAAAACAGGACAGCCTCCATAGGTTCGATGTTACTTCAAATGCCGTTGTGTCTCCCCGAGTCTGCCTTCCATGGTTCACTTTCCTATGCACTCAAATAGCTACTCCCTGCATGTTCCCCAGGCTCCTAGTTGCATTCAGTGGGAGAAGTGGTGGTGCATCCTTATGAAATCTTAAGAAGAAACAGAACCTGATATTACTACTTTCAATCTGGAAATATAAGTCAGTTTGAACCCTAGGGAGTAGAAAAAGGGGAGAATTAAAAAAGAGTTTTAAAAGCTTTTAGAGAGAAGAAAGAGGAAGACCTCTTCACAATGGGCTGTGTCTTCAGTGTTCCAGCACTGGGATGTCAGTTTTTTCTTGGGCTGCAAATTTGGTGAGGTAGAAGAGAACACTTGTGTGTAGAAAAAGACAAGTTTCTGACCAAGGAAATAAATCAAGGATAAAATAGAATGAAATCTTGCATAATGTAAAGTTCATAAAAATTTCACTCCTGTGTACTTAGAAATGCCCCATAATCACACCTGTAATTCCCTTCTCTGAGTAACCTCTCCACATAACACCTGTCATGGGAAGCACAATCTATCATCTTCTCAGATTGAGATCAGAGTCAGAGATAGGGCAAGATGTGTGTTCAATAGTGTAAAGGGCAGAATGAGGAGAAGCAGACACGGGGTCAGGACTGTGGCTCACGGCTGGTGCTGCTTCCTTTCAAAGGCTCCTGCACCCCTGTGCACCTGGGTGCTCCGTGTGATGTGAGGGTAAGTGGACTGAGAGTGAGTGATATGCTCATGGGATTTGATGCTGCAGATGCTTCAGCACAAGCAAGTGAGGATGGGGATGGTGACAAGGCTACAGGTAGAGGAGACACCCCCACCACCCCAACCCCACAGCAGGTGTCTCCCCAGGGTGGGCATCAACACACCCTAATGGTAGGGAGACCTGAAGAGTGGGAACCCAGGAGAGGGCACTGCCAGGGGTACCTCAAGCCTCGGAGGGTCACAGAGACACAATCACATCACAGCAGAGACACTGAAGCTCTATAAGCTCATCAACATGAGGGACTTCAGCAGATCAGTCTCTCCTGTGCAAATCAGGTAAAAAGAAATCTAAGTTCCCACCTCTGAGAAAATACACATCAAAGAGAGTTAATTCCCAGCTATGCCGTCAAAAGATACAGAAACATCTAGCGTCCAGGGCCAGGGCAGAGTGGGTGAGTAGAGGCAGATGGAGGAAGCAGATTTGCATGGAGGCTGCTCCCTCCTCTGAGGTGGGGGGAGCGGAATAAGAGAGGTCTGGGGGAGCCAGGCCCAGGGTTGGAGTCTCAGAAGGCAGTGCTCTTGGGGCATCTCCACCATGGCCTGGGCTCTGCTCCTCCTCACCCTTCTCACTCAGGGCACAGGTGAGGCCTCTAGGGAAAGGGCCCCTAGACATCTGGGCTGATTCTTTGTCTCCTCCTCCTCAGGATCAGCTGAGGCCCAGCACTTGAACTCCCCAGAATGCATTTTTCCTCTTTTCAGAGTCCTGGGCCCAGACTGCCCTGTCTCAGCTTCCCTCTGCATCCGGGACTCTGGGACATTTGGTCACCATCTCTTTGCGCTGGAAGCAGCACTGACATTGGGAGCACTGTGTCTCCTGGCACCAACAGCATCTGGGCACAGCCCCCAAACTCCTGATTTACTATAACAGTAGGCTGCCCTCAGGGATCCATGATCGCTTCTCTGGCTCCAAGTCTGCCAACACAGCCTCCCTGACCATCTCTGGGCTCCAGGCTGAGTACACAGCAGATTATTACTGTAGCTCATATAGGAGCAGTTACCCTGTCCACAGTGGTTCAAGCTCATGAGGAAGTGAGACCAAAACCTCCTCTGAGCTCACTTGAGTCCTTACATCTCTAACTCAAGCTCTCTTCTAATTTTTCTTTGTTATTATTTTATTATGATTTATTTACAAGCTTAAAGAAAATTTTTAAAGATATTATCAAGAACTCCTGCATATCAATTTCTCAGACTCATCAATTTTCTTTCTTTCTTTCTTTCTTTCTTTTTTTGTTGATGAAGATTTGCCCTGAGCTAACATCTTTTGCCAATCTTCCTCTTTTTTTGCTTGAGGATGATTAGCCCTGAGATAACTGTGCCAGTCTTCCTCTATTTTGTCTGTGGGTCACCACTGCAACATGGCTGTTGAGTTGTGTAGGTCCACGCCTGGGATCTGAACCAGTAAACCCAGGCCACAGAAGTGGAGCAGGTGACCTTAACCACTACACCATGGAGCCGGCCCCTCCTTTGCCCAGACTCATCATTTGAAACAAAAAAACTGTATTTGTTTTTCATTACAACAATTTTTCTCTCTGTATATCTGCCCCTTTGTGTCTCTCTCTCTCTATGTATATACACATATAGTATACAACATACACACACACGCACAAACACCAACACAGAGATACATACTCATAGTCACACAAAAGCACACACAAAACTTATTCATTTTCTGAACTGTTGGAGAATGTGTTGCATCCATCAAGCCCCTGGACCTTAATACTTTCTGGGGGTATAATTAACATCCCCTAAATTCATTATTTTATGTTGTGTAATTCAGTGATTTTTAATATTTTTACAAGTGTGTTCAACCTTTAACACTCTCTAAATCCAGAACATTTTCAATCACTCCTACAGGAAACACCTCACCAGTTAGCAATCACTCCCCATTGTCCACTTCCTCAACCCCTGCCAGCCATACCTTCTGTCTCTATGGATGTGCTTCGTCTGGCCATGTCATGTACATGGAACCCTAGAAGATGTGGCCCTTTGTGTCTGGCTTCTTTCACTTATCGTCATGTTTTCAAGGATCATCCATGTTGGAACATGTATCTGTACTTCATTTGCTTCTATTATTGACTAATACTCAATTGTATGGATATACCACAGTTGTTGATGTATCCACCAGTTGATGGACTCTCATTCATTTTTGCTGTCCTTCTCTCACAACCCAAGCCAGAGTGACCCTTTTGAGATCCAGGGCATGAAAATCCTACATTGACATCACTCCTCAAGAAAAAATAAAAATACCATATTCACTCTCAGGGAAATTTTTACATTCTTCTCTCATTCTTAGAGCCTGATAAGGATTCCTCACTGAACTGCACATTTCCTTCTTTTCCGCTTGCTATCTGGACATGCCCTGGACACGCTGGACAAGGCAGGGAGGGGGCCCTGGATCTGGGCCTCAGCTTCATCAGAACTGTATGAGACGGTGCCTTGTTCAGTCACTGGTTCTGACTTTTTCTTTTCCAGATTCTTTGTTCAAGGGTTCTGGCTGACTTTATTTCTATTGACATTCAAAAAACTTACAAAGTCAGTTCTTTCACATTTTTTTGGTAGTTTCAGATGGAAACTTTCTCCACTTCTACATTTCTTCTGAGTCCTTGTCTATGTAGTCAAGGAAAGTCAAAGGATTCTGACGTTTCATTTTATTTTTCTGTAATCCCTTTATTGTGAAGTGTTTCCTACTTTAAAAGGAGTGCATGAAATGAGTATTTACTATTTAAAGAAGAAGAAGAAATGGAATCCACAAGTACCCACCCAAATCATATCCATCCATGCTAGGCTCCAAGTAGTCAGTATCCGAACTTGAGGTCAATCATTCCATTGCTTTGTGTTCATTCTTGCCAACAATATCTGCATCCCTAAATAATATAGATTATGTCACTGACACAGTGATTAGCAAACATGAACAAGCTGAGTAGGGAAAGGACACTGTTTGCACAGATGTGGCCCACAGGAGACATTACGCACATCAGAGACTCAGGGTCGGTGTCTGGCTGAGCTTCCCTCGGAAATTACCACAGCTCCTCCTGAGAATTAGAGCAGCAGGGGAGCCCTCAGAGAAAGGCAAGGATCCATACAGTCAGGCACCATCACTGATGGGGTGTGGGCCAGGTACCAGGCATCTAGAAAGAATCCTGTCTGCAGATTACGTACCCCACATTCTCTGCTTCTCAGATCAGCATGTTCTTCCAGGAGTAGTCCATGATCACTCTCTACTAGGGGAGAGAGGAAATTATTATTCTTGTCTTATGAGAACACTAGGGCATGCTTGTGATCAAGATACGCAGATAAGATTCTGAGTCAGAGGCAAGCAAATATCACATCCTCGGGTGTACAGATGATATGGCTACCAGCAGCTTGGAAAGGTCAGTTTTCCTACAAATGAGCTGGGCTTTCTTGCCTGGCAAGAAGGGTCTTTGGGGACAATGAGTAGAGGTAGGTGGTCCCAGAACTGAGCATCCATGAGGCATGCAGTGTTCTCCTCATGATACCCACAGGGTCCACTCTACCTCACCTGCCTTCATCCAGAGATGTGGGCTTTGTCCTCTGCCTGGGAAAATCAAGGTGGAGGAGGGGCTATTTGGCAGCGGTCTACCTGCCTCACTACTGGGAATGACACAGGGTCTAGGGACCTACCTGCTTCTCTAACAGCTCCACTCACCTGTTCTAACTTTAGTCTTCCCATCACCCATCTCAGCCACACCCACAGTCAAGTAAGAATTTCCACAGGAATCTCAGGTGGGCTCTGCCTGCAGATTTGGCACTGGTTTCCCTCAGGTGTAAGTCAGGTAACATTTGTCCACCTGCTTCCTGGCTCCAGACAGGGACTTTTATCCTGCTGTTCCTGACAACCCTGACAGTGAACACATGCTTGAATCTCTTCAGGGCAGTTTTAGTGGAGTTTCAGTGGGGACACACTCAGATGTGTGTTCACTCACTTTCAGTCCATCTACTTAAGCTGTTCCCGGCCCAGGTGCATCTTCTCTGTAGTCCCACTGGCTCCAGAGAAGTGTTCCTGTGATTGTCAAAACCAGGACCCAGCTGTCACATTGGCTGCGTGAGAATTAGCCTTGAGATTATAGTCTGTGGCCTGAGTGTGGGGAGAGGAAGTGAAAGAAGGAAATTTGCTGATAGAATCTTCAAGGAACTGTCCTCCATTGTTGACAATTTACTAACAAATGAATAGAGACTGAGGAGAAAGTGGTTCTAGACAGGCTTCTGCCAAAAAAGGAATATTGTTTATAATGAAACTTGGTGTGGTTTTTTCCGTGTTTCTCATGCTTTGCCTTCATGGAAGTCTTGGCTCCATGAGGTACAGTTGTCATCAGGTGGGGGAGGGTTTTCTCCATCAATTCTTCCTCTGTTGCTTCTCCTTTCAAGACCACAGTTCCATGTATAGTGGGACGTTGGAAGTTATCACACAGCTCGCTGATATTCTTTTTTTTTTATGGTCATTTTTGGGTTTCCTTTTGTTCATAGATTTTTGATTCATTTCTATTGCTATACTTTTGAAGTCCTAATGTTTTCTTCTGTAATATCTAATCCCCTATTAATAGCATCCAGCATAGTTGTCATTTCTCCCAGTGCCACTTCATTCCCCCCCTTTTTTTTTTTGTGAGGAAGATTAGCCATCAGTTAACATCTGTTGCAAATCCTCCTCTTTTGGCTGAGGAAGATTGGCCCTGGGCTAACATCCATGCCCATCTCTGCCTACTTTATATGGCATGCCACCACAGCATGGCTCGACAAGCGGTGTGTTTGTCTGTGCCTGGGATCTGAACCAGCGAACCTAGGGCTGTCAAACAGAGCACCTGAACTTAACTGCTACGCCACTGGGCCGGCCTCCTCCACTTCATGCCTTTTTGTATCATTGATCTCTGTAGAAACTTTCTTTCTGCTCATTTCAACAGTACTCTCCCTTACTTCTTGGATCAATTTTATGATCAAGGCTGTAATGCTTTCGTCAGATGATTTCAATTATAGTGTTACCACTGGGTAATCAGGCTTTCAGTGTCTTTCCCACATCGGGTAAGATTTTTCTGCTTTTATAGGTTAAATTATTTAGGGTTCTATCCTAGACATATAAAATATTATGTAGGAGAGAAGTCAAGATGGCGGTGTAAGCAGACTCTGAACTCACATCCTCCCGCGGACACAGCCAATTTACAGCTACTCGTGGAATAATTACCACTGAGAGAGAACTGAAAACTGGATAAGGGGAACTCCTGTAACAAAAGACAATCCTAATTGAGGTGGAAGAGGCAGAAACTCCCTTCTGGAGAGAAAAAACGCCACCTTCACAAGCAGCAGCACTTCACGGCCACCCGGGAGCAGCCCACAGGTATGCAGCCCTCACTGGAGGAGCGGGGCCCTGAGCCGAGGAGCACTCCCACTGTGGGAATTCTGTGGACCCGGGACAATCGAGATGAGTGGCATAACATCTGACTTTGCCAGCTACTAAGACATTAGGGAGTACCCCCAGAGGAGCTGGTTCACAAAGAAATTAAAACTGGTGGGCCCACGCGCAAACTCACCCATTTCAGAAAGCACCCTAAAATCACCAGAAATAAAGGTGCACAGTGCTTTGGTGAAAAGAGACTCACCAGATAGGCTCTGAGTGCATTGCAGTGAGAGGTGAGACCTCTCCAGGGACTGGGACATTGACAGTGGCCATTGTTGTGGCCTCGTGTGGGCATGCTGACACAGATGCCATTGGAGTTCTCCCTGGGGCCTGCTAGCCCAGGATCTGCCCCACCCACTAGAGCACCTATTTAATCCAGCTTAGCCAGGGCAGGTAGCCCACCCTAGGGACTGGCCCCACCCAACAACAAGCCCTCAGGCAACTTGTGGGCCTGCATAGATTGGTGACTGGATTCTCTGCAGGCTGGTGACTGAGCCCACTTCAGTGGGGCAGGGTGTGCACAAGGAGTGGGTGGAGAGTGTGGGGCGGTGGTGGAGTGTGTGGGGCTCCTGCCGTGGAGAGACTGGTTCCACATCAGGAGGTAAGGGCACGTACACAGGGCAGGACTGTGTTGACTGTGTGTGTGGACCTGTGGGCAGAAGGCCTTGTCAGATGCAGAAGACTTGTGCTTCTCAAAGACTCACATAGGGGGTTTGCCCCACCTTCTAAAACCTGAAACAATTGGGTGCTCCTGTGACTGAGGCCAGCCCCACCTAGCTGCAATCCTCAGGGAGCTGACAAGAGACATAAAGCCTGGAGGCTTATAGCAATTGTAAGCCCCTGAGCCTAACAACCTGCCACGCTGCGGGCCTACTCACTTAAAAGAAATACTGCAACACAAATGTGGTATTAGAACTCGCAACCAACTGTGCTGGGGCTTCCCAGACCCAATAAAGAGACTGAAGGACCCACAACAACTACAGGCAACTGAGTATTACAACAGCTGGCCAAGAGCATAACTCAGCCTCCCTGGGTGCCTACAGGGAGAGCAAACACGCCACAACAGAAGGACACATGTAGCCCACATAGGGGTCACTCCTGGAACATTGAGAACTGAGGGAAACACACTGCAGATCTCCTAAGGCATCAGTTATATAAGGTCACCTATCCAAATGCAGGAGACATAGCTGACCCACCTAATACACAGACACAAGAACAGGGAAAGAGGCAAAATGAGAAGGCAAAGGAATACATTCCAAGTAAGGGAACAGGACAAAACCCCAGAAAAGGAACTAACCGAAACACAAATGAGCAACCTACCTGACAGTGAGTTCAAACAAAGAGTGTTAAGGATGCTCACTCATCTGGGGAGAAGAATAGATGAACTCAGTGAGAACATCAACAAAGAAATGGAAGATATAAAAAAGAACCAATCAGAAATGAAGAATACAATACTGGACATGAAAAAGTCACTAAAGGGAATCAAAAGCAGAGTAGAGGATACAGAAGAACAGATCTGCGAGCTGGATGAAAGACTAGAAGAAATTACCCAAGCTGAACAGGTAAAAGAAAAAAGAATTAAAAAGAGTGAGGACAGTATAAGGGACCTCTGGGACAACATCAAACATGCTAATATCCATGTTATAGGTGTCCCAGAAGGAGAAGAGCGAGACAAAGGGGCAGAGAATCCATTTGATGAAATAATAGCTGAAAACTTCCCTAACCTGATGAAGGAAGCTGATATCCAGTTACAGGAAGCACAGAGAGCACCAAACAAGATAAACCCAAAGAGGCCCACACCAAGACACATGATAATCCAAATGTCCAGAATTAAAGATAAAGAGACAATCCTAAAAGCCGCAAGAGAAAGACAAGTTACATACAAAGGAAACCCCACAAGGCTATCAGCTGACTTCTCAGCAGAAACTTTACAGGCTAGAAGAGAGTGGCACGATATATTTAATTTGCTAAAAGGAAAAAACTTACAGCCAAGAATACTTTACCTGGCAAGGTTATCATTCAAAATAGAAGGAGAGATTAAAAGTTTCTCTGACAAGCAAAAATTAAAGGAGTTTGTCACCAAGAAACTAGTGCTACAATAAATGTTAAAGGGACTGATTTAAGGGGAAAAGAGAAGACCACAAATAGGAAAAATAATCTATTTCCATGATAAGAGGGTAATGGATAAAATGCACAATAAAGAGGTTAGATATGATATCAAAAACATAAAATGATGGAGGACGGGTGTTAAAGAGTAGAGCTTTCAGACAGAGGTCAAAGTAAAGAGATCATCAATTCTGTATAGAGGACTACTAAAACACTGAAAAAAAAGTTAAAATATGGCAGTAAGTACATACTTATCAATAGCTACTTTAAATGTCAATGGACTAAATGTTCCCATTAAAAGGCATAGGGTGGCTGATTGGATAAAAAAACAAGACCCATATATATGCTGCATACAAGAGACACACTTCAGACCTAAAGACACTCACAAACTGAAAGTGAAGGGATGTAAAAAGATACTCCACACAAATAGCAATGAAAAGAAAGCTGGGGTAGCAATACTCATATCAGACAAAATAGACTTTAAAACAAAAACTGTGAAAAGAGACAAAGAAGGGCATTACATAATGATCAAGGGAGGAATCCAACAAGAGGATATAACACTTGTAAATATCTACGCATCCAACGTAGGAGCACATAAATATATAAAGCAATTATTGACAGGCATAAAAAGATAAATAGACAGTAACACAATAATAGTAGGGGACTTTAACACTCCACTTACACCAAGGGATAGATCATCCAAACAGAAGATCAATAAGGAAACATTGGCCTTAAACGACACACTAGAACAGATGGACCTAGTAGATATATACAGAGGATTCCATCCAAAAACTGAAGAATACACTGTCTTTTCAAATGCACATGGAACATTCTCCAGGATTGATCACATATTAGGCCACAAAACAAGTCTACATAAATTTAAGAAGATTGAAATAATACCAAGCATCTTTTCTGACCACAACGGTATGAAACTAGAAATCAACTATAGGAAGAAAATCAGAAAAGCCACAAATATGTGGAGATTAAACAAAATGCTACTGAACACCCATTGGGTCAATGAAGAAATGAAAGCAGAAATCAAAAAATACCTGCAGACAAATGAAAATGAAAATACGACATGCCAGAATTTATGGGATACAGCAAAAGCGGTTCTAAGAGGGAAGTTTATAACAATACAGGTCTATCTCAACAAACAAGAAAAATATCAAATAAATAATCTAACAATGCACCTAAAGGAGCTGAAAAAGAAGAACAAAGTCCAAAATCAGTAGAAGAAGGGAAATAAGAAAAATCAGAGCAGAAATAAATGAAATAGAGACTTAAAAAACAATAGAAAAAATTAATAAAATCAAGAGCTGGTTCTTTGAAAAGATAAATAAAATTGATAAACCTTTAGCTAGACTCACCAAAAAAAAGAGAGACGACTCAAATAAATAATATCAGAAATGAAAGAGGAGAAATTACAACAGACACCTCAGGAATACAAAGGATTATAAGAGAATACTATGAAAAGTTATATGCCAACCAACTGGACAATCTGGAAGAAATGGATAAATTCTTAGAATCATACAACCTTCCAAAACTGGATCAAGAAGAAGTAGAGAATTTGAATAGACCAATCACCAGTAAGGAGATCGAAACAGTAATCACAAACCTCCCCAAAAATAAAAGTCCAGGACCAGACAGCTTCCCTGGTGAATTCTACCAACCGTTCAAAGAAGACGTAATACCTATCCTTCTCAAACTCTTCCAAAAACTTGAGGAGGCTGGGAAGCTCCCTAACTCATTCTACGATGCTGACATTACCCCTGATACCAAAACCAGACAAGGACAACACAAAAAACGAAAATTACAGGCCAGTATCACCCACGAACATAGATGCAAAAATCCTCAACAAAATACTAGCAAATCACATACAAGAATACATTAAAAAGATTATACACCATGATCAAGTGGGATTTATTCCAGGTATGCAGGGATGGTTCAACATTCGCAAATCAATCAACGTAATACGCCACATTAATAAAATGAAGACTAAAAATCACATGATCATCTCAATACACGCAGAGAAAGCATTTGACAAGATACAGCATCCATTTATGCTAAAAACTCTGAATAAAATGGGGATAGAAGGAAAGTACCTCAACATAATAAAGGCCATATATGACAAACCCACAGCTAGTATCATCCTCAATGGTGAAAAACTGAAAGCTATCCCTCTAAGAACAGGAGCCAGACAACGATGCCCGCTCTCACCACTCCTATTTAACATAGTACTGGAAGTCTTAGCCAGAGCAATCAGGCAAGAAAAAGAAATAAAAGGGATCCAAATTGGAAAGGATGAAATGAAACCCTCACTATTTGCAGATGACATGATTTTATACATAGAAAACCCTAAAGAATCCACCAAAAAACTTTTAGAAGTAATAAACGAATACGGTAATGTTGCAGGATACAAAATCAACATACACAAATCAGTTGCATTTCTATACACTAACAACGAAGTAGCAGAAAGAGAAACTAAGAATACCATCTCATTTACAATTGCAACAAAAAGAATAAAATACCTAGGAATAAACTTAACCAAAGAGGTGAAAGAGCTGTACACCAAAAACTATAAAACATTGCTGAAAGAAATTGAAGAAGACAAAAAGAAATGGAAAGATATTCCACGCTCTTGGATTGGAAGAATTAACATAGTTAAGATGTCCATACTTCCTAAAGCAATATATAGATTCAATGCAATCCCTATCAAAGTTCCAACAAATTTTTCACAGAAATAGAACAAAGAATCCTAAAATTTATATGGAACAACAAAAGACCCTGAGTAGCTAAAGGAATCCAGAGAAAAAAGAACAAAGCTGGAGGTATCACACTCCCTGATTCAAAATATACTACAAAGCTATAGTAACCAAAACAGCATGGTACTGGCACAAAAACAGACACACAGATCAATAGAATAGAATCGAAAGTCCAGAAATAAATCCACACATCTATGGACAGCTAATCTTCAACAAAGGAGCCAAGAACATACAATGGAGTAAAGAAAGTCTCTTTAACAAACGGTGTTGGGAAAACTGGACTGCCACATGCAAAAAAATGAAAGTATACCCTTACCTTACACCATACACAAAAATTAACTCCAAATGGATTAAAGATTTGAATGTAAGACCTGAAACTATGAAATGTCTAGAAGAAAACATAGGCAGTACGCTCTTCGACATCGATCTTAGCAACATATTTTCAAGCATCATGTCTGATCGGGCAAGAGAGACAATAGAAAAAATAAACAAATGGGACTACATCAAGCTAAAAAGCTTCTGCACAGCAAAGGAAACCATCAACAAAACAAAAAGACAACCTAACAATTGGGAGCAGATATTTGCAAACCATACATCTGATAAGGGGTTAATCTCCAAAATATATAAAGAACACATGCATCTCAACAACAACAAAACTAACAACCCAATTAAAAAGTGGGCAAAAGAGAACAGACATTTCTCCAAAGAAGATATACAGATGGCCAACATACGCATGAAAAGATGTTCAACATCATTAACTATCAGGTAAATGCAAGTCAAAAGTACAATGAGATATCACCTCACGCCAGTCAGAATGGCTATAATTAACAAGACAGGAAACAACATGTGTTGGAGAGGATGTGGAGAGTAGGGAACTCTCATACACTGCTGGTGGGAGTGCAAACTGGCACAGTCACTATGGAAAACAGTATAGAGATTCCTCAAAAAATTAAGGCTAGAACTACCATATATCCAGCTATTCCACTGCTGTGTATTTATCCAAAGAACTTGAAAACACCAATGCGTAAAGATACATGCACCCCTGTGTTCATTGCAGCATTATTCACAATAGCCAAGACTTGGAAGCAACCTAAGTGCCCATCAAGGGACGGATGGATAAAGAAGCTGTGGTATATATACACAATGGAATACTACTCAGCCATAAGAAACGATGAAATCCATCCATTTGTGACAACATGGATGGACATTGAGGGTATTATGCAAAGTGTAATAAGTCAGAGGGAGAAGGTCAAATACCATATGATCTCACTCCTAAGTAGAATATAAAAACAACAGACAAACACATAGAGACAGAGATTGGATTGGTGGTTACCAGAGGGGAAGAGGGTAGGGAGGAGGGCAAAAGGGATAATTAGGCACATGTGTGTGGTGATGGGTTGTAATTAGTATTTGGGTGGTGAACATGATGTAATCTATGCAGAAATAGAAGTATAATGATGTACACCTGAAATTTATACAATGTTATAAACCAATGTTTCTGCAATAAACAAAAAAATAAAATCAAAAAGATATATTTAAGATGAAAAGAAAATATTGTGTAACAAGGTGTAGGTATTCTTTAAATACCATGAATATGTTTTTGTATTAATAACAATCCACCCCGTTTGGTGAAGGCTGCAAATTCCAAACAGGCTTCTGTGGGTTGTTGTTTCTTTGTCACTTCAATTCCACAACCTTTTCAATGTTGTTTTCATCTGTCCTGGGTGTGCACCACCAAGTGTCTTACCTGGGATCTAAGTGGTGTTCTGACCTCTAATTTTGTTCTCAAAATCTTTCCCATCCTACTGATGATTCAATACACTCTGGCCTCACATAGAGTAGGGCCAGGGCCTCTTATACTGATTACAGAATTTGCTTTCCCAAGCTGATCTCTTTCTACAAACCTCCTAGTACCACCCAGGCCTGGGCAGGACTTTACTCTGCATTGCTGGGTACTTCCTGGGTCTGAGCCCATTCCCTGGGTCGGGTAGCAGGAGGATGGAGGAACCAAAGCAATGCTGTCATCTCAATGTGCACAAAGAGGACAACAGGAAAAATTCCTTTTTTCTATGACAGACAGACATATCCTTATGAGAGGTCCCTTGGCCTGGAGCCCTTGGGGACAATCCTGACCCGAGTCTCCTTCTCTTGGAAACTCAAACATTGGAACTATCCTTCTTTCCAAGGGTCTTCTCAATCCTACTGAGCTCTCTTTCCTTCAGGCAATATTTTTTTCTTTCACCATTTTGAGAAGCCAGTTTGTCGATCCTCTTCTATTTTGGTCATCCCATCTTTCTACTGGTTTGGTTGGTTTTATTTTATTTGGTTGGTTTCCTCAGCCCTGAGCTGAGAGCTGCCTCAGGAGCCCTAACTCTGTGACAAGACTGGGACAAGCAAAGTGGTCCCGAGGGCAGCTTGTGAGCTATGATGTGGCAGGTGACATATTCCTTTCAGGAGAGAGTTATTGGACAAAGAAAAGGAGCGTGGAGAAGATTAGAAGGGGTCAGGGGGCCCAGTGCTGAGCTGGAGGAGGGGAGGGGAGCAGCGCAGGGATTTCCAGTCGCACTCAGCTGCTTTCCCTGGTACTTGGGTTGCACCACATGCGGCCACCAGGGGGCAGCGGTGGCCTGAGTTTGAGGAGGTGATTGCTATGGTTTACCCTGACCTGTATGACGTCCCAATAGCTGGTTGCTCCTGAGCCACTGCAAACGGGCATGAACTGTGTGCCATGAGCAAAATCTATTGTGCCCCAATAAGTCTTTGCTAGAAAGGGCAATAAACGTCCCCTGGCCTCAGCCTCAGAGCACTGCAGAGGCAGGGGACAGAGGGATACATGAGGACCCATCCTAACTGAGGAGGATAGGAAGGGGATGAGGGAGAATGAACAACCCACAGCTCTGCCTCTCGTGTGTGGGAAGAGAAACAATTGAATCTCTCCTAATCCCAGGCCTCCTTGCCCCCCTCCTCACCCTCCATGCTCGCAGTGAAGACTAAGTACTGGGATTATGAACAACCAAATCGTGACTCCCACAGTGGGAAGGACAGAGACATTTCAAGTCTGCCCGCATTTCCAGGGAACCATCTTGGGTTCGTTTTAGAAAATCTATGTCAAAGGTTTTAATCCCTCATATTACCTCGGCTGTCCAGGGTGCAGAAGTACTAGAGTCCAGGACCAGTTTAAAGTGGGGTGAGGCCAGGCAGGTGAAGTAGATTTGCATGGAGGCTCCTCCATCCTCTGAGGCGTTGGGGGGTGACAAGAGAGATTTGGGGGTGCCAGGCCTAGGGTTGGGGTCTCGGAAGACAGCACTTTAAGGCATCTCTACCATGGCCTGGGCTCTCTTCCTCCTCACCCTCCTCACTCAGGGCACAAGTGACGCCTCCAGGGAAGGGACCATGGAGACATCTGGGCTGATCCTTTGTCTCCTCCTTCTCAGGCTCTGCTCAAGCCCTAGCCTGAACTCACCAGAATGTGTTTCTCCTCTTTTCAGGATTCTGGGCTCAGTCTACCCTGACTCATCCTCCCTCAGTATCCGAACCCCTGGAAATTCAGTCACCATCTCCTGTTCTGGAAGCAGCAGTCACATCGGGGATTATAATCTGTGTCCTGGCAGCAACAGTGCCAGGGCACAGCCCCCAAACTCCTGATTTGTGTTGTCAATATTCAGCATTAAGGGATCCTGGATTGCTTCTCTGGCTCCAAATCTGGCAACACAGCCTCCATGGCCATCTCTGGGCTCCAACCCGAGGATGATGGTGACTATTACTGTTGTTAAAATACAAGCCGTGAAATTCACCACAGTCGCCCAAGTTCATGAGGAAGTGAGACAAAACATGCACTCTGCTCACAGGCTCCCTCCTTGCTCTGAAGATGTTTCCCCAACCCTGGGCAGAGGGGCCTCCCTGCAGCATGGTCTTCAGAACTCAGTTTTCTCAGTTCCTCTCCCCACCACCATGATGTCTGAAAGGAAGCATGCTCTGTTTTTTTTGTTTGTACAGTAAGAGTTTCTTTCTTTGCCTGTGTCACATTTGTCCCCAAAGACGAGACTCTTTCCACCTCTTCACTTGCAAGAACTTCATGAAAAGGAGATGACTGCTGTGTGTAGTTTCCACAGGTCTCATGGGAATTTTCACGTTTACAAATTTTTTGTTCTTTTTGTTGATGATTTTACCATGGAAAACGTCTCCTAGGGATAATATGAGATACTGTGTAGTGTTCCTAAATTCAAGAAGGCTGTGATTTGCCTTAGAGAGAAAATCTACATGTTAGATGAACTTCATTCAAGCATGAGTCCCCTCCATTCCACCAACTCAGTGGCATTCCCATATCCTATTATCTTCTGGTCCCATCTCTGAGAACCTAAGAAATTGGAAGTAGACAGGTGTTCAAACTTTTCCTTTCAGATACATCTTGACAACTCTGGTTTTTTAAACTCTGGCTTAGTTTGATCTGTGTCTTCAAATGTCATGCTGGTCTAAAGCTGAGTAAATATTTTCTTTATTCACTGCATTTCAACTTTTACAAAAAGTTTCTTTGTACCTGTGATTGGTCACAGATCAGGTACAGTGTAAAGAATCTTTACTCAATCCTTTTCTGGACCTTAGTCTTCATTAGACATACAGCAGCTGCTTAGTCTGTGCAATGCAGGAAGTGGAGTGTTTTTGCACAGGGATGACATTTTTAGAGCGTGTTGGTGAACACAAAATTAAGGATATCTTAGTCTGCCTCTTAAACATGATGTGATAATATGTGGACAAGTTTTGACACAATTTGGAAGGTATGCTTGATACTGTAGGATTGCCAAATGACTCCTTTCCAAGGTAGATGCTGTTTTGATTCTCTGACTCTCAATGAGAAATAAATCTCAGAACACAAAGAAACAGATTCGAGTTAAAAGTGTCTCTGCCCTTTTATCCCCCAGGACTCAGCATGGAGTCGTACTCATTCTGTAGTTATTACAGCGACATGAGCCAACGTGACAACAGCAAAGGGAAAATGTCCATGAGGCTGTGCCCAGAGAAACCAGAAGAAGCTTCCAGGAGTCCTGGCCCAGTGGAGTTCACGGGACGTGCTTCATTCCCCAGCATCAAATCGTGACAACCACATGTGAAGTACTGTTCACCAGGGAGGATCCTTAGACACTCAGTACTCAAGGATTTTATTGGAGGCTGGTGACCTAGGCACCCCCTGCCTTGCATCTACTGAAATTCCAGACTTCCAGAAGGAAAGCAGGCATTCAGCAAAAATCATATTGCTTTCACAACCAGCATAGGCACAGTGGCTCATTCTTATCACAGAACAGTGGGAACTCTCTGGAAATCAAGTTCCTAGACACAAACCAAGGGCCACACCTGCCCACAGGTCTTCCCAAGGAGAGCAGTCTCAGAGCTGCCAGGTAACTCTTTTCTGCACAACTCCTCTTTCTATTCTGGTCTGAGCTTAGGGTCTGGATCCAAGGGAAACCCAGCACTTCACCGTGAACTCCATGAAATCGTCAATCTCAATCTCAGCTCACTCTTTATCTCTCTGTGTCTCTGTTTCTCTCTCTCACTCTATGTCTCTCTCTCTCTGTCAAACACACACACACACACACACACACACACACATACGCACACACACACAGTGTTCTGTCACTCCTGCGACCCCCATGACTGCACCCTGGAAGGAAACGGTATTCAGACTATGGATTTCAGGTGCTACCTTCTACCATCACTACCAAAGGCTGCACACCCAAGAAGCAGGAGAGTAAACCCTGGGTTTCAAAAGACAATTAAACCAATTGTCAGTTTTCTGTGTAATCAGGTGCAACATATTTAAACTAGATGAGGAAATGATAACCTTGAAAGTCATAATTCTCCACACTTATTGAGCATCTACCAGGTTTTGGAAAAATAGGCCCTTACCTATGTTACCACCTTTAACTCCCACAGCACTCTCCCATGTCAGTGTTACTATTCACGTCTGAAGGCTAAGGGGCTGGGTCTGGGAGGTTCAGTGGCTTGGCCAATATCCCAGTTGGCAGATGGGCTGAGGGGAGGAGTCAGGTCCCCCGTGTGATCAGTTAGAACAGGGCAAGAACAGACAGAGGGTTCAGCCTGGATGAAAGAAGTCTCTGGAACTTCAAGGAAAGCAGCAAAGTAGCAGAAGCACCAGCCAGTTTGGTTTAAGATACTTGGCCCCCAGGGGAGGAGAGAGAAGCAGGTATAAAATCATTTCAGAAGTCTTTTTAGCCACATTACATTTGAGACATCCCTAGTGTTGATTGAAAAAATCAAGGACAGATAGTTCATACAATATCATCTTATTCACATAAAATCATAAAGGTTTATTCATTTCTTCTTCCCATTGAATGACTATTGAAACGTCTCCATCTGGACTTTATCCAGGACTCCAAGGGGGTGAGAGGAAGGCTGGTGTTCTCTGGCTTGAGAGTGACCTCTGCTCAGTGGCTGTGTCTCCCTGAGGATTCCATTTAGGCTTATTTCAGGGAAACGCATCTCTTGACCACACCGTCCTGGCCAGGCTCCACATGGCAGGACACCCTGAAGGGTCCCATCCTCAAGGATCGGGAGCCAGAGAGAGCAGAGAATATGGATGAAGATTGGTGAGAATTTGCATAAAGCTCCTACCCCCACAGCCCCTGAAACACAGTGCAGCCTAGTGAGATCAAGACCCTGGAGTCTGCCCTGCCCAGCTGTGGGCTGAGGAGGGGGATCTCGGACTGTCTCCACCATGGCGGGACCCTGCTGCTCCTCAGGCTCCTCACTCACTGCACAGGTGAGACACCCCATTATTGATTCATGGGTGACCCCCACTTTTACTCCTCCTTCAACCATCTGTGTCTTCGTCCTGAAATCACCAACACATTTTGTGTTTTTCTTTTCAGAAACAGCAGTAGGAAGTGCCTGCTAGGTTTCCACAAATATTGAAACTACTTTTTAAAAAGGAGGAGAGAATAATCATTTTATAATGGCATTTAAAGTTGGTTGTGCACATCTCATGTTTCTGAGACATGTCACAGCACTGCTGTGAAGCATCCTGGGACCAACACCTCAGGCCGTTTCCTATGCATGTGCCTCAGTACGACTTGAGGGCTGGTTTGGTACCTTGTGTAATGTCCCCAAAGATATCCATGTCCTAGTCCCTGAAACCCGTGAATGTAATCTTATCCGGCAGATGTGATTAAGCAACTTGAGATGGGAACATTACCCTGGATTATTCAGTGTGCCCTAAATGTCATCACGTGTCTTTATTGGGGGTGCAGAGGGAGATGTGAGGACTGAAGAGAAGGAGGTATGACCACAGAGCAAATATTGGAGTGATGAGGCTCTGAGCCAAGGAACACCAACAGCCTCTAGCAGCTAGAAGAGGCAAGAAAACAGACTCTCCTTGGAATTTCCAGAAGGAACCAGCCCTGCTGAGACCTTGATTTCAAAGCTTCATTTCAGACTTCAGGCATTCAGAACTGTAAGAGAATACCTTTCTGTTTTTACAAGTAACCAAGTTTGTGGTAATTTGTTATAGCAACAGAATGAATCTAAGAGATATGGGTACCAAATCTTTGTGACAAAGTCTTCCCAACATCACACCATTTTAATTTGTAATGTATGTCCGTCCACCTCTCACTTGGTAATGCGACTTGGAGATCCTGAAGTGTCACAGCACAGGGACTCATTCCCTGATCCTGCTCCCTCCCATCCCTTGCACAGGGGTTGATGCCAACAGTGCTCCCTAATAAACATCTGTGTGCTCACCTCCACCTTAGTGTCTGTTTCCAGGGAGAACCAGTCTGTGACAGACAGTATCAGGAAGGTGACTAACTAGCCCAATTTTCATAAAAGTGATGGGTTGTCGGGACATGGGTCTTTCAGTGCTAAATCCAGGATAACTCTGGGTTTCCCTAGACCAGGAGTGTCTGAGAAACAGACATGGAGAAATGGATTCTGGAACAATGGTAACTCCAGTATGGGAGGCAGAAGCATGGATAGTCCCTGCCACAGAGGAGAAATGTATGATATTAAACTTTTCCCACCTGAAGGAGGAAATGCAAAACAGAGCAATGTGTCAGACATTTGAGAAATATGAAGCATAGAGGGCTTTTAAGGACCGTGGATTTTCAACCCTGCTGCTTGTGCAATTGATGATTTGTAAGACATAAAAGAATGAGAGTGAAAATCAGAGAGGACAAGCTAAGAGTGAAAACCAGAAGGTCTCCTTATTCCCTGAAAACCCTCTCATCTGCTCAGACAGAGTCAGGGAGAGCTAAGGTCCAGGACTGAATCCTAATAGCGGCAGAGCTTGGAGAACAGTGAACACTCCAGTGGGCAGCTCTGCTCTGCCTGGTCAGCGCCCTGTCTGGGAAACAACAGGGTCCTGAGTCATGAGTGGGGCCATGTGGAATCAAGTGTCCCTGAATGTTCAATCTAAAATTCCTCTGAATATCCCAGTCTGCAGAGTTGTCCTTCTCTTACACATTCTGGCCCATGTCTTCCCTCACTTTGCTTAAAGATGGTGCAGAGGCCTCTGCCTTGTGAGATAATATTCACTGTCACCAGCAGCCCTTGTGTCTGCTCCCTCTTCTGGTTAAGCCAAATAGACCATTGACTAGGAATGAGTCCCAGCAAACCTGGTCAGGTATGTGCAGGGCTTGCTCACAGGGCTAAGGAGCTACAGAATCAGCCAACAATGTGGTGGGACCCGGGAGAATGTGCACAGGGTGGATTCTGAGGGTTCAGGATCAAGGGGTGCAGCTAAGAATGAAGAGGGAGTTTATCTGCTGGAAGATCTCTCCAGAGACTCAGGATTTAACCCTGTGGCATGGACATCAAGACCATCTGCAAGCCTGCTTCTGGGAGGACTCTTAGCAGGAAGGAGAAAATGATGGTCTACACCAGTGAAGTGGACTGTCAAACTCGCCATGGAGTGACAAGAAAGGAATTAATGGGCAGAGAAATTGCTTAGCAGGAGTGGCTCTACCAGGTAAGGATGGACACCTCCCCAGGGGAGATGATCCTCAGGAGAGCCTGGAGGACACAGCATTTACTCCAGTGATAAGGACTGTGCAGGCAGAGAAGCACCAGCATCATTGAGAAGCTCAGTGGACGTCTCTCCTCCAGGACCAGGTAGAGCAGGTGGGTCAGGAAGAGCTTCTTCGATACCAACAGAGATGGCAGGACCCAAAGTGTTAGAGGCACACTGAAGAGGCTTAACCACAGAAGCCAAGTGAGCGGCAAAAGAGAAGTGACAGTCAGGGCGCCTGACCCTTGGGATCCTGGAGAGGGTCTATAGAGTACAGCACTGCTCAGAACAAGACAGATGGGCCCCCAAGAAAGGTACCACTCACTGTAAGTGGTCGGAGGGAAACAGGGAAGGAGGGCCAGGAAACTCAGAGCCAAATATCTCTAACAAGTTTCCTAAGAGCCCAAACTGCAATATCCAGTCACCTCAGAGCAGAGTATTTACCTCATGAATCAGTTTCCTCAGGCTGCCATGACACACATAGATTGGGTGGAAAAAAACCAAGAGAAATGATTCTGTCATAGTCTGCAGCCCAGGATTTCTTTGGGTCCACATCAAGGTGTCTGAGGAGGCTGGCCTCCCACCAGGGGCTCTAGGGGAGAATACCTTCTTGGTTCTTCCAGCTTCATGGGGCTGCCGGCATTCCTTGGCTTGGTGCCATACCACCAATCTCTGTCTACTGGTCACATTGCCTTCTCCTCTGTGTGTGTGACATCTCCTTCATTCTTTCTCTTATAAGGACACTTGCGATGGCATTTAGAGCCCTCCCAGATATTCCAGGATAATCTTCTTTACTCCAGATCCTTGATTTCATCACAACCACGTAGAAGCCTTTTCCAAATATGGTGAAATTTACAGGACCTGTAACTGATTAGACCTGATGTCTTTGAGGCCACCATTCAGCCCACCTCATCCCATTCCAAGTCTTCGTAGAAAAACATAGATAAATCACACATGTATTTACAGGTGAAAGGCTTCACTCCAGGTATGCAAACTGCTCTCAGTTATGACTTTCCCAAGAAGGAAATGGCAGATGATAAAGGAGGAGCCAGAGTCCTGCTGCGTTCAGACAGGACTCCACTCTGAAGGGAGGTCCTTGGACTGGCCATAGGGTCAAGCCTCCTTCCAGACCTGTCCACATTCTCCCTAGTTGAAAGACAACATTTGTGAGGGTTCCTGGAATCTCCTCATTCTCCCTGTCTCTTTCCTCCTGGAGCTTCATGTCACACATGTTGAGACTCCAAAATGTTTTCTCCCTTTTTCCTTTCTCCTGCATTTCTAATACCAGGGCTGGCTTCATTTTACACCCAGTATTTCCCTATCCCTGAACAGAGACCTGCCTCCCAAACAGTGATCCATTGACAAGGGTCCCTGGTTAAGCTGTTGATCCTGAGGGAGGAGTATTTTGGTCAGCAGGTGTGGTGGGTGACACATTCCATTCCAGATGGCGCTGCAGGAACTGAGCCAGGGAGCTCAGAGTCAATTAGAAGGAAAAGTTGGGGTGCGGAAGGAACAAGTTCGTATTTGTGAAAGAGGTGGAGGAAGTGTGCTGGGGAAGCAGAGCGGTGATTCATGGAACTCTCCCCTCCTGTCAGGCTCTCCCATCTGAGCTACCAGGGGGCAGTGAGGGTCTGAGTTTGGGGACTGCAATGGCCCCAAGGCACTGCTGAGGATTTCCCTGGGTGTAGGAGATTCCAGTAGCTCCTTTCTCTCCTGTCACTCCAAAGGAGACACACTCATAATTCCCTGTCCCCATTCAATCCCTTCTCTACATAGGACAGTAAACACCCCAGGCCTCATTCTCAGACCAAATCTCAGACCACTGCAGAAGCTGGGACAGAGGGTGTGAGCATCCACCCCAAGGAGAGGTGGAGGCGGACTGCCACGTCCCCACCTTGATTTTTCCCTGGGAAGGGAGTTACTGGACATTTTCTCAGATAGATTGGAATCCTCTCCTCCACCTCAGCATTCAGAGCAGGGGAGAGTAAGTAAGTCCTCAGCCTTCTCTGCAGCCATATCCTGCTTTCCAGAAAAGGATAACATGGGAAAGATCAGATCCTATGCCCCTTCCCTCCTCTAAGCCATGGGCCACTGCAGAGAGAGAGCAAGAGAGTGCAAGCAGAGCCCCAAGTGTGACATTTGCCGGGGGACATATGAGGAAACTGCATCAAAATCTATCTCTATTTGGGGTCCTCTCTCAGACCCGAATGGGGACATTTTTTTTCTAACCTGCTGAATGCGGCCCTGAGACTCTTTGGGGAAATGCTGCAGCTCAGCTTCCCCACCTGAGCTCTCTCCTCGATTCATTCAACAAACAGGCCTTATGGAGTGGGTGGCTGGTGCACATTTCTGCCTCCTCAGACAGATCCAGACATGTGAATATGAGGACATGAGAATTTCAGACAGAGGAGCTGCCTGTGCAAAGGCACTGAGGTAGCAATAATATGGCCAATTGCAGGACCAGAAAGAAATCCACCCTGCCTGAAGTATCATCAACTGGGGCCTGAGAAGAGGAAGATGAGGGGGAATGGTGGGTGGCACAGAGATCACATGATGACTGACAGCCTAGGTAAAGAGGTTGAGTATTTTTCTACACAAAAAGGGAATTACTTTGAAAATTTTCCATAATTTGTCCAGTCAGTATTGCTGAGACTTTACCCCAAACCCATTCCTTTTTAGAAAAACACACTAGCAAGGGGAGAAGTCAAGACGGTGGCATAGGCAGACTCTGAACTCACCTCCTCTCACAGACACAGCCAATTTACCACTACTTTTGGGAAAATTCCACCTGAGAGAGAACTGAAAAGTGCATAAGAAGAACCCCTACAACAAATGACAATCCTAACTGAGGTGGAAGTGGCATAAATTGCCTTCTGCAGAGAAAAAATGCACCTTCACAAGCCATAGCGCTTCACAGCCACCCGGGAGCAGCCCCAAAATATGCAGCCTTCCCTGGAGGAGTGGGGCCCTGAGCCAGGGAGCACTCCCGCTATAGGCATTTTTGGACCCAGCACAACCGAGATGAGTGGCATAATATCTGACTTTGCTTGCTACTAAAAACATTGGGGAATACCCCCAGAAAAGCTGGTTCACCAAGAAATTAAAGCTGTCTTTGAAAGGGCCCACGCACAAATTCAGCCATCTCAGAAAGCAACCTAAAATCACCAGAAAGCAAGGTGCACAGTCCTTTGATGAAAAAAGACTCACCTGATAGGCTCTGAGGGCATCTTGGTGAGAGGTGAGACCTCTCCAGGGACTGGCACATTTGTGGAGGCCATTGTTGTGACCTGGTGTGGCCATGCTGACACAAACGCTGGCAGACGCCATTGGAATTCTCCCTGTGGCCTGCTATCGCAGGGTCTTCCCCAGCCACTAGACCATGGATTTAATCCAGCTGGCCAGGGCAGGCAGCCCATCCTAGGGACTGGCCCCACCCACCAACAAGCCCTCGGGCAATATGTGGGCCTGCATAGATTGGTGACTGGATTCTCCACTGCCCAGCTAGTGGGTCTACCTCTGTGGGGCAAGGTGTCCACAAGGAGCAGATGGAGAGTATAGGGCATTGGTGGAGTGTGTCGGGCTCCTGCCTTGGAGAGACTGGGTCCACTTCAGGGGTTCAGGGTGCACACATGAGGCAGGACTATGTTGAACCTCTGGGCGGCAGGGCTTGTCAGCTGCAGAAGACTTGTGCTTCTCAAAGACCCACATAGGGGATTGGCCTACCTTCCAAAATCTGAAACAATTGGGTGCTCCTGTGCAGTGGGCCAGCCACGCTCAGCTGCAATCCTCAGAGAGCTGTCAAGAACCTTATAGGCTGGAGGCTTATAGCAATTGAAAGCACCTGAGCCTAACAGCCAGCCACGCTGGGGGCCTACTCACTTAATAGAAAAGCTGTAGCAGGAATGTGCTATTAGATCTTCAGCCAACTGTGCTGGGGCTCCCCTCACCCGAAAAAGAGACTGAAGGGCCCACAACAACTACAAGGGGCTGAGCATTACAACAGCTGGCCAGGGGGACAGCTCAATCTCCCTGGGCACCTATGGGAAGAGCAACCATGCCACAACAGAAGGACACATGTAGCCCACACAGGGGTCACTCCTGGAACATTTGGAACTGGTGATGAGAGGGAAGCACACTGCAGGCTTCCTAAGGCATCACTTACGTAAGGTCACCTCTCCAAGATCAGGAGATGTAGCTGACCTACCTAATACTTAGACACAAGCACAGGGAAAGAGGGAAAATGAGGAGGCAAAAGAATATGTTCCAAGGAAGAGAATAGGACAAAATCCCAGAAAAGGAACTAAATGAAGTGGAAATGAGCTACCTACCAGACAGAGACTTCAAACAAATAGTGTTAAGGATGCTCACTGATCTTGGTAGAAGAATGGATGACCTCAGTGAGAACGCCAACAAAGAAATACTAGATATAAAAAAGAACCAATCAGAAATGAAGAATACAATACTGGAAATAAAAAATTCACTAGAGAGACTCAAAAGCAGAGTAGAGGATACAGAAAAATGGATCAGCGAGCTGGATGAAAGACTAGAAGAAATCACCCAAGCTGAACAGATAAAAGAAGAAAGAATTAAAATGAGTGAGGACAGTCTAAGGGACCTCTGGGACAACATCAAGCACACTAACATCCATATTATAGGTGTCCCAGAAGGAGAAGAGCCAGACAAAGGGGCAGAGAATCTATTTGAAGAGATAATAGCTGAAAACTTCCCTAACCTTAGGAAGGAAACCGACGTTCAGGTACAGGAAGCACAGAGAGCACCAAACAAGATAAACCCAAAGAGGCCCACACGAAGACACATCATAATTAAAATGTACAGGATTAATGATAAAGAGAGAATCCTAAAAGCCCCAAGAGAAAGCCAACAAATTACATACAAAGGAAACCCCATAAGGTTATGAGCTGGCTTCTCAGCAGAAAACTTACAGGCTAGAAGTGAGTGGCACGATCTATTTAAAGTGCTAAAAGGAAAAAACCTACAGCCAAGAATACTCTCCCCAGCAAGGTTATCGTTAAAAATGGAAGGAGAAATAAAAAGTTTCTCAGACAAGCAACAAATAAAGGAGTTTGTCACCAAGAAACCCGTCCTACAAGAAATGCTAAAAGGACTTTTCTAAGGGGGAAAGAGAAGACCACAAATAGGAAAAATTATCTATTTCCATGATAAGAGAGTATCAGATACAAATGCACAAAAAAGAGGTTAGATATGATATCAAAAACATAAAATGTGGGACGACGAGTGTTAAAGTGTAGAGCTATCAGATAGAGGTCAATATAAGAGACCATCAACTTAAAATATTGCTATATACGTAGGTTAATGTATATGAACTCCATAGTAATCACAAACCAGAGACCTATAATAAATACACAAAAAACTAACAGAAAGAAACCCAAACATAACACTAAAGAAAGCCAACAAACCACAAGGGAAGAGAGCAAGAGAAGAAGAACAACTGAGAAGAACTAGTGAAACACCAAGAAAAGAAAGTTAAAAAATGGAAGTAAGTCCATCCTTATCAATAGCTACTTTAAATGTCAGTGGACTAATGCTCCAATTAAAAGGCATAGGGTGGCTGATTGGATAAAAATACATGACCCATATTTATGCTGCATACAAGAGACACACTTCAAACCTAGAAAAACACACTAGATGAAACAACTCTCTGTGGATGGAAGAGACTTGACCTCAAGAAGTCTCACAGCACTGAGGTGAGGTTGTCTTGATGTGTGTGAAGAGCAGAATAAGAAGAAAAGTCCCCTCTTCCGTGACACCAAAACATGCTCTGAGGAGAGGTCCCTGGAGAGGGGCCCTCAGGCCAATTCTGACCCAGGTGCTCTTCTCCCAACTCCTCAAACACTGGAATTCACCTCCTGCTTTTCTTGAAGTCTTTCCCAATCGCACAGAGCTTTCTCTTCCTCAGGTAGTATTTTTTCTTTCCAGACATTGAGAAGCCAGTCTATCTTCACCACGTCTCGTTTTTCTCATCTGCCCTTCCTACTGGGGGTTGGTTATATTTCACAACTAATGTTTCCTCATCTCTGAGCCCACAGAAGCCTCACAAGCAATAATCTTGCGAGGCTGTGGTGGGACATGCTAGATTGTCCTGAGGTGACCCATGGGCCACCTGGAGTGGCAGGTGACACATTCCATTCTGGAGGAAGTTAATAGACAAAAAGAACAGAGATAAGAGGGAAATGGAAGGGATCAGGGGCCAGGTACTGAGCTGGACAGGGAAGGAGGGAGGAGGGGAGGGGAGCAAATGAGGGGTTTCCAGCTCCTGCTCAGCTGCCTTCCCTGGTGCTTGGGCTGTACCATCTGAGGCCACCAGGGGGCAGAAAGCACCTGGACTTGGGAAGGTCTTTGCTGTGGCTTGTGCTGTCCTGGATGAAATTGAAGAGCTGCTTCCCTCTGAGCCCCTCTGTGTCCCAAAGTGCTTTTGCCCCCAAGAACTCACCTTCTAAAAGGGCTAATAAACCATCCAGGGCTCAGCCTCAGACCTCAGTCTCAAGCCGCTGCAGAGACAGAGGGTAGGGTGATTCCTGAAGTACCCTCCTAACAGAGGGGTCTAATGGTTGAGGGCCCTAAGTGGTCCTTAGCTTTCCCCTGATACCAGGGAAATGAAGCAATGGGATCTCTATCAGCCAGTCTGGCACCCTGTCCTCACATTTGCCCCACACAGCACAGAGTGCAATCCTGGGATTTCTTACCCAGGAGCTACCTCATCTCCATAACAGGAAAAAGGGGGATACCCCTGGGCTGGATCCAGTTCTGCAAGTGTCATAGGCTGAGTCTGTCCTGCCTCAGAACATGTTAAAGAGTTTTAATCCATGTGCAAGTTCTGCTGACCAAGGATGCAGAAATATCTAGAATCAAGGACCAGGTCAGAAGGGATGAGGAGAGGCAGGTGCAGGAAGCAGATTTGCATGGAGGCCCCTCCCAACTCTGAGGTAGAAGGAAGGGATAAGAGAGGTCTGGGGGAGGCAGGCCCAGGGTTGGGGTCTCAGAAGGCAGTGCTGTTGAGGCACGTCCACCATGGCCTGGGCTGTGCTCCTCCTCACCCTCCTCACTCAGGGCACAGGTGAGGCCTTCAGGGAAGGGACCATGGGGACATCTGGGCTGATCCTTTGTCTCCTCCTCAGGCTCATTGAGATGCCAACAGTGAACTCACCAGAGTGTATTTTTCCTCTTTCCAGGGTCCTGGGCGCAGTCAGCCCTGACTCATCCTCCGTCTGCGTCTGGGGCTCTGGGTCAGTGGGTCACCATCTCCTGTGCTGGAAGCAGCAGCGACATTGGGGGTTATAACTACATCTCCCGGTACCAACAGCACCCAGGCATAGTCCCCAAACTCCTGATTTTTGATGTCAGTTCTAGAGCCTCAGGGATCCCTGCTCGCTTCTCTGGCTCCAAGTCTGGCAACACCGCCTCGCTGACCATCTCTGGGCTCCAGGCTGAGGATGAGGCTGATTAATACTGTAGCTTGTATAGAAGTAGTCACAATTTCCACAGTGGTTTAAGTTCATGGGGAAATGAGACCAAAACCTCCTCTGAGCTCACTCAACTCCCTTCATTCCAAAACTCAGACTTTCAATTTTTCTTTATTATTTTATTTTGAAATAATTACAAATTTTTAATAAAAAATTAAAGAAAACTAAAGAAATCCTGAATAACCTTTTTCCAGATGCACCAATTTTTAACAATTTGCTTATTTGTGTTACATTAAATCTCCTTATTTCTCATCTCTCTCTCTGTATATATATGTATGTGTTTGTATATGTGCATACACATCTATAAATATACGTACACAACAGACACACACAAAACTTATTCATTTTCTGGATCATTTGAGAGTAAGTTGTATACACTACCTCCTAAGCCTTAATACTTTTTAAAGATAGAATTCACATTCTGTAAAATTCTTCATTTTAAGGTGTAGAATTCAGTGGATTTTAATATATTCACAGTTTGTGCATCTGTTGACACTTACTTATTCCAGGACACATTCGTCCCCCTAAAGAAACTCCGCATCCATTAACAATCACTCCCCACTTCACTCACACTTCAACCACTCACAACCCTTAATTAATACCTCTGTGTATGGATATGCCTATTCTGGACATTTCACATACAGGAAATCCTACACTAAAGGGTCTTTTGTGTCTGGATTCCTTTGCTCATCATGGTGTTTGCAAAGTTCATCCATATGGAAGCATATAGTATCAGTACTTCACCACTTCTTGTGACTGAATAATATAGCATTGTATCGATATACCCCATTTATTTATCCATTAATCAGTTGATGGAGTGCCATTAATTTTTCTGTCTCTTCTTGTGTCACAACCCAAGGGCGAATGATCCTTTCAGGATCTAGGGCAAGAAGATTCTAAGTTTACATGACTTCACATGACAAAATAAAAATATCACATTCACTCTCGGGGACACTTTAGGAGGCAGTCAACGCTACCTTCTTCTCTCATTCTTAGACCCTCCTAAGGATTCCACATTGAAGGGCATCCTTCCTTCTTTTCTATGTGTTGTTTGAACTTGTCCTGGAAATGCTGGAGAGAGCAGGGTGGGGTTGGGCCTCAGATTCATCAAAGTAAGAGGGAACTTTGTCCCACATTTGACTCTTTCTTTTCCTTTTTCAGTTTCATTTCTTTTGCTCCTGAGGAAGATTTACCCTGTGTGAAGATACACTGCCAATCTTTCTTTATTTGTATGTGAGCCGCTGCCAAAGCATGGCCACTGACAGACAAGTGGTGTAGGTCCATGTCCAGGAAGCAAACCCTGGCCGTGGAAGTGGAGGGCACTGAACTTAACCACTAGGCCCCTGGGGTGGGGTCCCTTTCCCAGTTTCTTTGTACAAAGGTTCTAGGTGACGGTTTCTACCATCTCCAAAGGCTAAAAACACAGACTTTTCACCTTATAATTGTGGTTTCTCGCAAAAACTTTCTCTACATCTACATTTGTTCCGAATTCCTAACTATGTAGCTAAGGAAAGGAAAAGCGTTCAGGTACATTTCAGTTTATTTTTCTAAATTCCTCTTATTATGAAATGTATCATTCCTAAAGAAGTGGACATGAAATGAATATTCACAACTTAAGAAAGAATAATAAATGGAAACCACATGGACCCACCGATACGTCTACCCACTGAAGCCTCTGCATCCATCCCACTCTCCAATTAGTCACTGTGCTGCAGTTGGTATTAATCATCTGTTGTTTTCTTTACATTCTTTCACTGCACCTTCCTAGGTTGTATCCCCAAACAACAGAGTTTGAAACAGTGGGAACCAGCAACAACTTCCTTGAGTGAGGAAAGGACAATGTGTCTATCAGGGGAGGCTCCGGGAGACATTGACCCTATGAGAGGCTCATTCTCATTCCTGGGTGAAGGTTCCCTAGGATCGATTGGAGCCCCTCCTGAATACAACAGTCCTGGCCCCGGAGGAAGAAAAGGGACCCTAGAGTTGTGTATGTGTCTTTACTGGATGTGGGCAGGTCCTGGGTATCCAGTAGGAGTATTTTCAGGGATATAGCTGCCCCACTTTTTCTGTGCCTTGGTTCAGCATGGACCCCAGGAGTAGTCTGAGATCACTTCACCGGGAGGAAGAGAGATTATTCTTGGCTGATGGGGACCCTGTGACAGGCTCATGTCAAGACAAGCCTGGCATAGACGGGATGTACAAATCCAGGCCACGCAGACCTGAACATTACAGGGTGCTGTCATTGCTGTCAGCCTCTGGCAGACGTGCTTCCTTATAGGTGAATCCTTCTGTCTATTGCCTACCAGGGAATGCATCAATAGAGAGGACCATTAGAGAGAGGTGGGCAGAGGACACAATGATCGTGAGACACATGGGGTTGTCCTCATGATTCCCACAGACTCAACTCCACCTGGCCTCCCCTCATCCAGAGAAGTGAGATTCAACATCTGTGCAGGGAGGGGTCATGGGCAGTTGTCAACCAGCCTCACTACTAGGAGGAGAGAGGATGTGGCGAGCCACCTGCTACTGGAACAGCTTTCATTTATTTTAACTTTTAATTTATATCAACTCATCACTTGCATACTCACAACTGATCGAGATTTAAAAATAATATGTCAGGTTGAACTTTTGCAGACTTGGGACTGGGCTTTGTCAGATTAAGTCAGTTAACAATCGTCAATATGCATCCGGGCTTCCAAATTTGTGTTGCTGTGTATATTCCTGCTCCTTGGTCTCTTACAGAAAACTCTGGCATATGACTATTACCTTCAATACAGGTTTAGTGGGGTTTAGGAAGAGTAGACATAGCTGGGTACTCACTCAGTTTCACCTGCAATGACCAGAGTGAGGATTCTCTGTTGACTACGCTTTGTGTTGTGAGAGTTGGAGAAGAGAGAGAGAGAAAGAAACGATGTGACAGATTCCTCAGGGAGCAAACTTCTGTAGTTGACATTTTACTAATAAATCAATAATCAATGAAGCCAAAGAGCGGTCTGGAAAGGTGTCCACACAAACAAGCATTGTTTATAATGAGTCTTGATGTGGTTTTCTTCATGTGTCTTACATTTGGGGTTTGTTGAGCTTCTGGAGATGTGGTTTCCTGCTGTCAGTCTGTCTCTTCTCCTTTGAAAATTCAAATTATATGTGTTATTAGGTCACTTGAAGTGGTCCCACATTGACTGATAATATTCCATGTTATAGAATTCATTTTCCCCTCTGTGTTTGCTTTGGACACTTCCATTTCTGTGATTGGAGGTCACTAGTTTCATTCCCAGGACGCAATCTGCCATTAATCCCGTCTCGTGCACTTGTCATTTTCAGTACCTCCACTTTGTGCTTCATTATATCTTCTGTTACTTGGCTAAGAATTTCAATATTTTCATTCCCTTTTCGAGGCTTTGTTTCCTACATTATTTTTAAAAAGGTGGTTTAAAATCTTCGTGAGAAAGTCCAACATGTCTCCCTGATAGGAGTTGCCTTTTTAAATTTTGACTTTTATTACAGTTGAGCTTTTCCTGGTTGTTCACATGTCGAGCATTTTGTGTTCTATCCTGGATGTAGCCGTCATTCTACGATGAAACAAGGGGTCTTGTTTAAATCCCCTGTTGATACTTTGTTTAGCTCAAGATCTGTCTGTTGGGTCCAGGTTGCTTGTCCCGTCATCTTCTGTGAGCTGTGGTTTCTGCATCAGCTCAATTTGAAACCCTTTTGAGTGACACACTGTGCTCTCTCCAAATAGCGCCTCCCGTCAGATCCCTGAACCCCAGTCCTGGAAGTGCCCGGCACGTGGACTGTCTCCCCATCAGGATGGACCCTTGCCAAACGGCCCCTTTGTTCCATAAGGGAAGAGAGATTTTGTGATTCTTTCCCCAGTTCCTTAGGAATTCTCACAGCTATCCGATTTCTTGGTGAAACGATTCCATTTGTAGCTGGAATTCCAGTTATGAGGAATCACTAAGTACACAAAGAACTAAATCTCTGTGTAAGAATTTGTTGGCTACTGAATAAAACTGGGCTTAAGTTCAAGAAGACCTGGTAGGGGGACCAACTCTTCACTTTCCTGCTTTCAGCACTGACACCCTGAGTCCCAGACGTGCCCTTATTCCTGTCAAACCAGGCGATGGTCACCCCATCTAATAGTTCAGTCTTTCTCATAATGTTCACATCCTCCCATTTGTTTTCAAAATTCTTTTCCAGTTTTCTTCTTTTGTTTCCAGAATATGGAAAGTAACTTCATGCTCTAATCATTTAAGACTGGAAGAGTGGCACAGAGTGACCTATACGTGGCTGGTCAGAGCACCAGTCGGGTGGGGCATCTTCTTCTGGAGACACAGAAAGAGTCCTGAGTGGCAGCCCTGGGTCAGTGTAAGGCTGGGGGGAGGGTCTGTGTTGTGGAGGGTGTGCCCGGTGGAGACAACCTACAGGAGGGGGAGGAGCTTCTGTGCTGTTTTCATCTTTGTTCTGATCCAGGACTTGCTCCCTGACTGTAGAAACAGGACTGAGATTCTCTAAGAATATATTACATGTGTGCATGAGGGCAGGGAGCCTCCAATGCCTTTTCTGTGTTTCTGCTTTTGAAGATGACATGATAATTTTCTCTTAAGGGGATAATTACAATATTTTGTAATGGGAGCAGTAGATGGAAAACCTGTAGCCAGATGTTGAACAAACAGGATTTTTCCAAATATGACATTTCTGGAAATACCACTGCACTGTGCATCTTGTTTTTTTGCTGACTGTGGTGCGGGACTAGGCACCTGCATTTTCTCAAACGTCACTATAATTGTAACTGTATATATGGTTTGTATACTTTTCTTTTTGAAGATGACTGTGTAGTCATTATTTAGAGGAGATTTGAAATGTTTGGTGTTCTCACTTTAACAACATCCTCTGTGTTTTACTGTCAATGCAACCAGAGAATTAGTTCCTCAGACAACTGCCATTCAATTTCCTGTAGGATTTTTAGGTCAGATGTCTTACATTTTTCATAGCATTTCTTCTAGATGTTTCATCTCTTATAAAAATGGTGTGTTTGTGAAAGGAAACATAAACTTTAATTTGGCTGCGGATATAAGAAAATGCAGTTTGATTTTTGTATATTTTTAATTTATTTACTTTAATTTTTATTGGTTATTAGTTATTTTGTGTAATTGGTCCTTTGGCCTCTTCTTTGGTATCATTTGTGGTTCTTTCAGCATTTTAAATCTGATAACACTTTGAGGAGCCAATTGGTCTCCTCATCCCGTTTTCTCATCCAACCTTCCTGCTGGGGTTGATTTTATTTCTCAGCCAGCGTTTCCTCAGCCCTCACTCCCAGAGCTATCTCAGGACACTAAGCCTGTGAAGAACTTTCCCAGGACAGGTAGTGTGATCCTGAAGGGCAGCGTCTGGGCACCTCGTGTGGCAGGGGACACGTTCCTTTCTGTAGGAGGTTCAAGAGAAAAGGGAAAGGAACATAAAATGGATTCGAAGGGATCAGGAGGTGTACTACTGAGTTGGGAGGGTAATGAGTGAACACAGGGGAAGGGACACAGTAGGGATTTCCACCTCCTGCTCAGCTGCCTTCCCTGGAGCTTGAGATGTCCCACCTGAGACCACCAGGCGGCAACAAAGGACTGGATTTGGAGGAGGTCATTGCTGTGGTTCACTAGGCCTGACGATGTCCCAGGAGCTGCTTCCTTTTCAGCCCTTCTAAAGGGATATAGGGAAAGGGACAAAATCCATTGTACTCCAATGAGTTCTTCTGTAGTGGGACCAATAAATGAACCTCCTGGCTCAGACTCAGGCCCCAATCTCAGGCAGTGCAGAGGCAAGGGACAGAATAATGCATGATGGTCTACCCTTCTGGGCAGGACCAAGAAGATTAAAGGCAAGTGAGAAGCATCCTGCTTTGCCTTTAGACCCCTTAAACCAAGTTAATGTATCACTCTCAGCCTGTCTTGGAACTTGTCCTCACCCTCATCCCTCAGACAAGGAGTTGAAGTCCTAGGATTCCCTAGGAGGAACCACCATGACTCCTACAATAGAAAGAACAGGGACGTCCAAGATGAGCTCCATTTCCTGGTCTCCGTCCTGTGCTCCGTCTGTCCTGACTTAGGAAATACAGGTCAAAGAGTTTTAATCCCAGAGGTAAGCTCTGCAGCCTAGGGATACAGAAGAATCTAGAATGAAGGGCCAGTTCAGAGGAGTGTGAGGAGAGGCAGGTGCAGAAAGCAGATTTGCATGGAGGCCCCTCCCAACTCTGAGGCAGAGGGAGGGGATAAGAGAGGTCTAGGGGAGCCAGGCCCAGGGTTGGGGTCTCAGAAGGCAGCGCTCTTGAGGCGTCTCCACCATGGCCTGGGCTCTGCTGATCCTCACCCTCCTCACTCAGGACACAGGTGAGGCCTCCGGGGAAGGGGCCACCAGATCCCTGGGCTGATCCTTTGTCTCCTCCTGAGGTTCATTGAGATGCCAACAGTGAACTCACCAGAGTGTGTTTTTACTCTTTTCAGGGTCCTGGGCCCAGTCTGCCCTAACTCAGCCTTCCTCTGTATCCGGGGCTCTGGGTCAGTCAGTCACCATCTCTTGCTCCGGAAGCAGCAGCGACATAGGGGGTTATAACTACGTTTCCTGGTACCAACAGCTCCCGGGCACAGCCCCCAAACTCCTGATTTATGCTGTCAGTTCTCGGGCCTCAGGGATCCCTGCTCGATTCTCTGGCTCCAAGTCTGGCAACACGGCCTCCCTGACCATCTCTGGGCTCCAGGCTGAGGATGAGGCCGATTATTACTGTAGCTCATATAGTAGTAGTAACAATTTCCACAGTGGTTTAAGTTCCTGGGGAAGTGAGACCAAAACCTCCACTGAGCTCACTCAACTCCCTTTATCCTAAACTTAAGCTTTCAGTTTTTATTTGTTATTATTTTATTTTGAAATAATTATAGATTTATATAAAAATTTAAAGAAAACGTAAAGAACTCGTGAATAACCTTTTTCCTGATTCAACAATTTTTAACAATTTGCCATATTTGTTTTTCATTATATCTCTTTATTTCTCATTCTCTCTCTGTATATATATTTACATGTTTTATATGTGCATACACATCCAGAAATATGTGTACAGAACACACACATACAAAACTTATTTATTTTCTGGATCATTTGAGAGTAAGTTGTATACACTACCTCCTAAGCCTTAATACTTTTGTAAGACAGAACTCACATTTTGTAAAATCCTTCATTTTAAGTTGTAGAATTCAGAGGTTCTTAATATATTCACTGTTAGTACATCTGTTGACACTTAATTACTCCTGGACATTTTCATACCTCTACAGAAACTCCTCATCCCTGAGCAATCAATCCCCATTTCCCTCATCCCTCAACCCTTCACACGCCTTAATTTACAACTATGCCTATAGATTGCCTATTCTGGACATTTCACATAAAGGGAATCCTACATTAAAGGGCCTTTTGTGTCTGGCTTCCTTTGCTTATCATGATGTTTTCAAAGTTCATCCATATGGAAGCATATTGCATCAATACTTTACCCCTCTTGTGACTGAATAGTATGGCATCGGATTGACATACCACATTTATTTATTCAATAATCAGTTGAGGGAATGTCATTAATTTTTCTGTCTCTTCTTGTGTCACAACCCAAGGGTGAGTGATCCTGTCAGGATCTAGAGCAAGAAAATTCTAAGTTTACATGACTTTACATGACAAAATAAAAATATCACATTCACTCTCAGGGAAAACTTTAGGAGGCAGCCAAGGTTCCTTTCTTCTCTCATTCTTAGACCCTCCTAAGGATTCCACATTAAGGGCATCCTTCCTTCTTTTCTACATTGTTTGAACATATCCTGGAAATGCTGGAGAGAGCAGGGTGGGGCTGTGCCTCAGATTCATCAAAGTAAGAGGGAACATTGTCCCACTTTTGACACTATCTTTTCCTTTTCCAGTTTCATTTTGTTTTGTTCCTGAGGAAGATTTGCCTTAAGCGAATATCCAATGCCATTCTTTGTCTTTTTGTACATGAGCCGCTGCCACAGCATGGCCACTGGCAGACGAGTGGTGTGGTTCCATGCCCGGAAACTGAGCTCGGACCAAGGAAGTTGTGGGCGCTGAACTTAACCACTAGGCCCCTGGGGCGAGGACCCTTTCCCAATTTCTTTGTACAAAGGTTCTAGGTGACTATTTCTACCATCTCCAAAGGCTACAAACACAGATATTTCACCTTATGCTTGTGGTTTCTCACAAAAACTTTCTCTACATCTACATTTGTTCTGAGTTCTTAACTATGTAGCTAAGGAAAGGAAAAGCTTCAGGTACATTTAAGTTTATTTTTCTAAATTCCTCTTATTATGAAAGGCATCATTCCCAAAGAAGTGCACGTGAAATGAATATTCACAACTTAAGGAAGAATAATAAATGAAAACCACATCCACCCACTGCTACATCTGCCCACCCACAGCCTCTGCATCCAGCCCAGTCTCCAATTAGTCACTGTGCTGCAGTTGGTGTTAATCATTCTGTTGTTTCTGTACATTCTTTCCTGGCACCTTCCTAGGTTGCAACCCCAAACGACAGAGTTTGAAACAGTGGGAACTAGCACAAAGCCAGCTGAGCGATGAAAGGATAATCTGTATATCAGGGGAGGCCCCAGGAGACACTGACCCTGCCAAAGTCTCGTTCTCAGTCTTGGGTGAGGGTTCCCTGGGATCTACTGGAGCCCCTCCTGAAGATGGCAGACAAGGCCCCAGAGGAAGAGAAGGGACCCCTAGACTTGTGCATGTGTCCTTGCTGGATGTGGGAAGGTCCTGAGTCTCCAGCAGCAATACTGTTAGAGATTAGCTGCTGCACATTTGCTGCTACTCAGCTTCGCGTGGACTCCAGGAGTAGTCTGGGATCACTTCACTGGGAGGAAGAGAAAGAGGTGATTCTTTGCTGTTGGGGACACCAGAGAATGGCTTATGTGAAGGCAACCCTAGTGCAGGCAGGAAAGTACAAATGAGAATCCAGGCCACTCAGACCTGAACATTACAACATGGTGTCATTGCTGTCAGTACCTAAAACATATGCTTCCTCTTAGATGAGTCTTTGCATCTATTGCCTATCAGGGAAAGCATCAATGGACGTGACCATTAGAGAGAGGTGGGTAGAGGCTAAATTGCTTGTGAGGAACACAGGGTTCTCCTCATGATCCCCACAGACTCCACTCTGCTTGGTCTCACCTCGTCTAGAGAAGTGAGTTTTACCCTCTGTGCAGGGAGGGGTAGTGGGCAGTGGTCTACCAGCCACACTACTGGGAGGAGAGAGGATGTGGAGATCCACCTGATTCTGTAGCAGCTGCCACTTATTTTAATGTTCAATTTATATCAACTCATCACTTCCACATTCACAACTGGGGGAGAATTAAAAATGGTATTTCAGGGGCCGGCCAAGTGGCTTAGCGGTTAAGTGTGCCCGCTCTGCTACTGGTGACCCGGGTTTGGATCCCAGGCGCGCACTGATGCACCATCTCCGGCCATGCTGAGGCGGCGTCCCACATACAGCAACTAGAAGGATGTGCAACTATGACATACAACTATCTACTGGGTATTTGGGGGAAAACAAAAGGAGTAGGACTGGCAACAGATGTTAGCTCAGAGCCGGTCTTTCTCAGCAAAAAGAGGAGGATTGGCATGGATGTTAGCTCAGGGCTGATCTTCCTCGAGGTAAAAAATAATGGTATTTCACGTTGTAACTTTTACAGCCGTGGGACTGGGCTTTGTCAAGTCTAAGTCAGTTAGCACTTGTCAACATGCATCCTGGCTTATAGTTTGTGTTGTTGGTATCCCTGTTCCTTAGTGTCTTACAGAAAACTCTGACATATGACTATGACCTTCAATATATGTTTAGTGGGGTGTAGGAAGAACAGACGTATTGGGTGTTCATTTAATTTCACACACAGTGGCCAGAGTGAGGATCTTCTTGTGACTGGAGTTTGTGTTGCGAAGGTTGGGGAGAGAAAACAGAGAAAAAAAACAAAAACCAAAAAAAACTTGATAGGTTTCTCAAGGAACAAACTTCTTTAGTTGACCTTTTACTAATAAATCAATAAACTGTAAAGCCACAGAGGGGTCTGTAAAGTGTCTAAACAAAGAAGAATTGTTTATAATGAGCCTTGAGCTTGTTTTCTTAGGCTTGGGGTCTGTTGACCATCTGGAGATGTGATTCCTTTCTGTAATTCTGTCTCTTCTCTTGGGAACACCAATTACATGTGTATTTCGTCACTTGAAGTGGTCTCCCATTTGCTGATAATACTCCATGTTATAAAATTCATTTTTTCCCTCTGTATTTACCGTGGACAGCTCCATTGCTATGATTTGGAGGTCACATGTTTATTCCCAATGACCAATCTGCCCTTAATCACATCCATTGCTGTTTTTATTTGTAGTACTTCCATTTTGTGCTTCATTGTATCTTTTACTGCTTGCCTGAGAATTTCTATCTTTCGATTCTGTCCAGAAGCTTTGTTCTAATTTCTGGTATCATTTTTTAAAGGCTCTTTTGAAATCTTTCTTAGATAACTCCAACATATCTCTCAGTTTTGAGTTAGCCTCTGTTAATGATCATTTCCATTGTAGCTAACCTTTTCCTGGTTCTGCATATCTTAAGTGGTTTTGGATCCTATCCTGGCTAAATCCAATATTTTGGATGAAACTATGGGTCTTGTTTAAATCATATTTTAATATTTCTGTATTAGCCGTCAATCTGCCTAGTTGTGTCCTGGATGTTGGTTCTCATTCTTTTTGTTAACTGTGGTTTCTATGTCAGGAAAATTTATAATCATTGTTTTTTTTTGGATGGGATGGTTCGCCCTGAGCCAACATCTATTGCCAATCATCCTCTTTTTTTTCCTCCCCAAAGCACAAGTACATAGTTGTATACTCTAGTTGTAAGTCCTTCTAGTTTTTCTATGTAGCCACCACCACAGAATGGCTACTGACAGATGAGTGGTGTGGTTCCGTGCCCGGGAAACTGAGCTCAGGCCAAGGAAGTGCCATGTGCGAACTTTAACCACTAGGCAATCAGGGCAACTCTATAAAATTTTTGACCTACTATTGGGATCTGTCCTAAGTGTGAGCTACACAGTAGCTCATCTTGGATCTGGGTCGTTGTCTATCCCTAAAATCTTTTCCTAATATCTTTCTTATTATATTAGTATCCATGCAAATGCAGCTCAGAGGGGAGCCTAGGGATCATAAATAATTTTCTGGATTACTTTCCAAGCTTCTTCCACTCCACAATCTCCACAGCATTTCTACCTTCCTGGTCTTGACTTTTTCGATTTTTGACCAAAGCAAATTTTTACTCTAGCTACTCTGCACTGTTAGGCACCTCCTGTGACAGGGCCTGTGTCCATGCCAAGTAGTGGAATGACAAAGAGAAACAAATGCAATGGTTTGATTGTCACCTTGTTGGGAAAAATGTTCCTAAGGAGAAAGGACTGCCTCCATGGCTTCCACTGTCACTATTGTCACCACAGGAGACTTGCCCGAGACTGGGGCATGGGAAATGAGAAAAAAAACAAAAGGAAAGGAAAATGTGAATACCTTTTATTTGTTCTGAGCACTAGGAGCTCTCTTTTTCATCTTCAGGCCAGAACAAGGGAACTTCTCCTGCAGCTCTTTCTGCCTCACGCTGGTGCCCTTTCCAGCTTTCTGTCTGCCTTGAGTCTGGGCCACGGGACACTGAAGGAAAAATGGGAAACTCACATAGAGTCGATGAGATTGCAAATACCAATGTCTTCCCACTGTCTGCCTTGTATGAATTAACTTTTCTAGGTACTGAAATATCTCCCTCATGCATTCTGTTGAGGTTTTATAGCTGCATTTGGGAGAAAAGGGTGGTGCACGCTTACCACACCTTAAATAACACCTAAATAACCTGATAAAACTATTGGTGCTCTTTGTCCCCCCATGGGGCTCCCTCACACCTGTGCTCCTGCTCCTTCATGTAGCATGTGGGTGAGTGGCCGGGAAGTGACTGATTGCCTTGTGAAATTTGATGGTGCAGGTGCTTCAGAACAAAGTAATAGGGGTGGAGATGTGACAAGATTGCAGCTAGGAGACCCCACCACCGCCCATCAACTACCAGATAGCAGGTGTTTCCCTGGGGGTGGGTAGCGACACCTTCCTAACAGTAGAGAGATCCTGAAGACAGGGCAGCGAGCAGAAGACACAGAAAGGAGTGCCCCCGGACCTGGGATGATCGCAAGAGCAGAGTCAAATCACAGCAGAGACTCTGATGGACCAGGAGCTCATTAACATGAGGGACACCAGCTGATTTTTCTCTCTTGTGTAAATCAGGTAGAAATTCAAGGTCCTGATCTTCAGAAAATACACGTCAAATGATTGAATCTCTTCAGAGAAGCTGTCCAGGATGCAGAAGTATCTAGAATCAAGGACCAGGTCAGAGGGGCTAGGAGAGGCAGGTCAAGAAGCAGATTTGCATGGAGGTCCCTCCCTCCTCTGAGGCAGCGGGAGGGGATAAGAGAGGTCTGGGGGAGCTAGGCCCAGACTGGTGTCTCAGAAGGCAGTGCTCTTGGGACGTCTCCACCACCGCCTAGGCTCTGCTTCTCCTCACCCTCCTCACTCAGGGCACAGGTGAGTCCTTCAGGGAAGAGACCACGGGGACAACTGGGCTAATCCTTAGTCTCCTCTTCCTCAGCTTACCTGGGGACCCAGCACTGAACTCACCAGAGTGTGTTTTTCCTCTTTGCAGGTTCCTGGGCCCCATCTGCCCAGAGTCAGCCTCCTTCAGTGTCCGGGGCTCTGGGGCAGTCAGTCACCATCTCTTGAGCTGGAAAATGCAATGATATTTGGGGTTATGACTGTGTTTTCTTGTACCAACTGCACCCGGGCACAGCCCCCAAGCTCCTGATTTATAAAGTCCATACTCAGGCCTCAGTGATCCCCGCTCGCTTCTCTGGCTCCCAGTCTGGCAACATGGCCTCCCTGACAACCCTGGGCTCAAGTCTGAGGAAGAGGCTGATTATTACTGTTGCTCATATTCGAGCAGTTACACTTACCACAGTGGTCCAAGGTTGTGGGAAAGTGACACCAAAACCTCCTCTGAACTCACTCTAGTCCCTTCACCTCTAACTCCGTCTGTCTTCTATTTTTTTCTTTCTTTTTATTTTATTTTGAAATTATTGCAAACTTAAAGAAAATTTCAGAAAATAATATAAAGACTCCTACATATCCTTTTCCCTGATTCACCAAGTTTTTACATTTTGCCATGTTTGCTTTTCATTATAACAATAACTCTCTCTTTGTCTCTTTTTAAAGAGATTTAAAGATTTAAAATGTATCTCTGTCATTTTAAATCAGCCCTACAAAAAACTCCTCAGCCATCAGAAATCACTCCCCATTGTCCACTTCCTCAACCCCTGCAAACCACACGTTAGTCTGTGGATGTGCCTCTTCCAGCCACGTCACATATAGGGAATCGTAGATGATGTGGCCCTTTGTGTCTGGCTTCTTTCACTTGTCATCATGTTTTCAAGGATCATCCGTGTTGGAACATGTATCTGTACTTCATCTGTGTCTATCACTGAATAATAGTCAATCGTATGGATACTCTACAGTTGTTCATCCATCCACCAGTTGATGGGCTCATTCATTTTTGCTGTCTCTTCTTCTGTCTCAACCGAAGGCACAGTGACCCTTTTGAGATCCAGGGCATGAAAATCTTACATTGACATCATTCCTCATAAAAAAATACAAATATTATATTCAGTCTCAGAGAAATCTTTATATTCTTCTCTCATTCTGGGAGCCTCCCAGGGATTCCTCACTGAGCTGCATCTTTGCTCCTTTTCCACCTGCTGTCTGGACATGCCCTGGACGTGCTGGACAGGTCAGGGAGGGGGTCCTGGATCTGGGCCTCAGCTTCATCAGAACAGTATGATACGGTGCCTTGTTCAGCCATTGGCTCTGCCTTTTTATTTTCCAGATTCTTTGTTCAAGGGTTCTGGCTGACTTCTGTCTATCAACATTTGAAAAATCCAGTCAGTTTTTCACTATTTCTCATTAGTTTCTCCTTGAAACTTTCTCCACTTCTACATTTGTTCTGAGTCCTTGTCTATGTAGTCAAGGAAAGTTAAAGAATGCAGATACTTTCACTTTATTTTTCTAAATTCCATTTATTGTGAAGTGTTTCCTACCTTAAAAGGAGTGCATGAAGTGAACAGTCACTATTTATGGAAGGAAAAGAAATGGAAACTGCAAGTAGTCACCCAAAGCTTATCCACCCATGCCGATCTCCAAGTAGCCAGTATCTGAATTTGATGTCCATCATTCCATTGCTTTGCGTTCATTCTTGCCAACTCTATCTGCATCCCTAAATAATATAGATTATAATCCTGACACAGTGATTAGTAAACACGAACAAGCTGAGGAGGGAAAGGACACAGTTTGCAAGGATGTGCCCCACAGGAGACATTAGTCATATCAGAGACTCAGGCTCAGTGTCTGGCTGAGCTTCTCTTGGAAATTACCAGAGAATTAGAAATTACTGAGAATTAGATCATCAGGGGAGCCCCCAGGGGAAAGACAGGGATCTAAACAGTCAGGCATCATCACTGATGGTGAGTGGGCCAGGTACCGGGCATCTAGAAAGAATCTTCTCAGAGGATTAGGTACCCCACATTCTCTGCTTCTCAGATCAGCATGTTCCTCCAGGAGTAGTCCAAGATTACTCTCTGGGAGGAAGAGAGGGTAAGTTAGTATTCTTGGCTGATAGGGACACTGTGGTATGGTCATGATGAAGACAAACAGATAATATTCCAAGTCGTTCACAACACACATCACATCCTCTGGTGTAGAGATGTTCTCATTGCTGCCTGCAACTTGGCAATGTCAGTTCTTCAGAAATAAGCTGGGCTTTTTGTCTGGAGAGAAGGGTCTAAATGAGGGACAATGAGTGGAGGTAGGTGGTCCCTGAACCCACCATTCATGAGGCACACAGTGTTCTCCTCATGATACCCACAGGGTCCACTCTGCCTGGACTGCCCTCATCCGGAGGTGTGGGCTGTGTCCTCTGCAAGGGAAATCCTAGGTGGAGGAGGGTCTATTTGCCAGTGGTCTACCTGCCTCACTACTGGGAAGGACAGAGGGTCTAGGGACCTACCTGCTTCTCTAACAGCTCCATTAACCTGTTCTAACATTAGTCTTCCCCTCACCCATCTCAGCCACATCCACAGTCAGGTGAGAATTCCACAGGGATCTCAGGTGGGCTCTGCCTGCAGACTTGGGACTGGTCTCCCTCAGGTATAAGTCAGGTAACATGTGTCCATCTGCTTCCTGGCCCCTGAGTGTGTGTCCTTTATGCTCCTCTTCCTGACATACTTGTTTGTGAGCACACATTATAATCCCTCAGGACAGTTTTAGTGGAGTTTCAGGTGGACACACTCAGGTGTGTGTTCACTCACTTTCAATCCAGTGACCTAACCTGTTACTGCCTGGGTGCATTTTCTCTGCAGTCCCCCAGGCTCTGCAGCAATAGGTCTTCTGGGATGTCAGAACCAGGACCCAGCAGTCACATGGGTTGAGTGAGAAGTAGCCTTGAGATTGGAGTGTGTGTCCTGAGGATTGGGAGAGTAAATGAGAGAAGGATATTTGTTGATGGAATCTTCAAGGAACAAACCTCTATTGTTGACATTTTACTAACAGCTGAATAGTCATGGAGGAGAATGTGGGTTCCAGAAATTCTTCTGTCGAAAAATTAATATTGTTTATGATGAAACTTAGTGTGGTTTTCTTCGTGTTTCTTGGACTTTGAATTCATTGACTCTTGTCTCGGTGAGTTACAGTTTTCACTGGACTGGAGAGTGTTTTTGCCATAATTTCTTCCTCTGCTTCTCCTTTCATGACTCCGGTTCCGGGTATAATAGGACGTTTGACGTTATCACACAGCTCACTGATATTTTCCTTTTTTCCCTCATTTTCAGTTTCCTCTTTTTCATATGTTTTCTTTTGATTCCTTTCTCTTGCTCTACTTTCCAAGTCCTAACATTTTCTTCTGCAATGTCTAATCTCATTTTAATAGCATCCACCACAGTTGTCATTTCTCACAGTTCCAATTCATTCTTTTTTGTGTCATTGATTTCTTGGTGGAAACTTCTTTTCATTCATTTCAACAGTGTTCTGCCTTATTACTTGGATCATTTTTATGATCGCTGCTGTAAAGCTTCAGTCACAGAATTCCAACTGTAGTGTTATCTCTAGGTAATGATGCTTTCCTTTTCTTTCCCACGTCAGGTGAGATTTTTCTTTTTGTTATAAGTTAAGTGATTCGGGTTTTATTCTGAACATATCCAATATGATGTAATGAAGGTCTAGGTCTTCCTTAAATACTATGATTATATTTTTGTATTGGCAGACAATTTACTCACTTGGGTGAAGGCTGCAAATTCCAAATGGTCTTCTGTGGATTGGGGTTTCTTTGTCACTTCAGTTATACAGCCTTTTCAATGCTGTTTGCATCTGACCTGGGTGTGCACCACCGTGTGTCCTATCTGGGATCTGAGTGGTATTCCAGGCATAATTTTGTTCTCAAAATCTTGCGCATCCTACTGAGGATTCCGTTCACTCAGGTTTAGCATAGAGTTGGGGCCAGGATCTCATATACTGACACAGAGTTGCTTTCCCAAGATGACCACTCTCCACAAACCCCTTGTTCCATCCAGGCCCTTGTGCTCCTCTGTTCAGAAAACCAGCACGTTAGTTACATTGTGCAACTGGGCACTTCCTGGGTCTGCACCCATTCCCTGGGCCAGGTGGCAGGAGGATGGAGGAACCAAAGCAATGCTGTTGTGTCAATGTGCAGAAAGAGGGCAAGAGGAATAAAGTTCCTTTTCCTTTGAGAGACAGACATGTCTTGACGAGAGGTCCTTTGACCTGGAGCCTGTGGGGACAAACCTGACCCCAATTTTCTCTCTGAAACTGAAACACTGGAACATTACCCCTGTTTTTCCAGGTTCTTCTCAATCCTACTGAGCTCTCTTTCCTTCAGACAATATTTTATCTTTCATCCTTTTGATAAGCCAAAGTGTCTGTTCCTTGAACTAATTTTTTCAACCAGTCTTCCTACTGGTTTGGTTGGCTTTATGTATCATCTAATGTTTCCTCAGCCCTGAACTGAGAGCTGCCTCAGGAACACTAACTGTGTGACAAGGCCGTCCTGGCACAGACACAGTGGTCCTGAGGGGCAGTGTCTGGGCCACCTGGTGTGGCAGGTGACACATTCCATTCTGAAGGGAGTTAATGGACAAAGGAAAAGGAGCATGGAGAGGATTAGAAGGAGTCAGGGGGCCCCAGTACTGGGGTGAGAGGAGGCGAGGGGAGCAGAGCAGGGATTTCCAGCTCCCACTCAGCTGCCTTCCCTGGTGCTTGAGTTGCACTACATGCGGTCACCAGGCGGCAGCGGGGGCCTGGTTTTTGAGAGGTCATTGCTGTGGTTTACCTGCCCTGTATGAAGTCCCAACAGCTGGATCCTCCTGAGCCCCTGCAAAGGGGGATGAAGTTTGTGGGGTGATCCAAATCTATTGTGTCCCAATACATCCTTTTCTAGAAAAGCCAGTTAATGTCCACAGGACTCGGTCTCAGAGCACTTTAGAGGTAGGGGAAGGAGTGATGTGTGAAGACTCATCCTATCTGAGGGGGATAGGAAGCGAGTGAGTGAGATGACCAACCCCCAGCGCTGCCTTTGGTGCTTAGGAAGAGAATTGAATCTCTCCTAATCCCAGCCCTTCTGTAGTTTGTCCTCACCTTCTCCCCACACAGCACAAAGCGTGGAATTATTAACTGGGATTATTAACTGGATAAGTACTGGGATTATTAACAACCATATCATTGTGCAATAGGAAGGACAGGGATATTTCAAGTTTGGTTCCATTTCCAGGGAACTGTCATGGGCTTTTTTTAGAAAATCTGTGTGAAAGCATTTTATTCCTCTTATTTTCTGCACTGTCCTGGACGCAGAAGTAAGTAGAGTCCAGGGCCAGGTCAAAGGGGCTTGGGGAGCTGCAGGCCAGGAAGCAGATCTGCATGGAGCCCCCTCCCTCCTCTGAGGCAGGGGGAGGGGATAAGTGGGGCCTGGGGAAGCCAGGCCCAGAGTTGGGGTCTCAGAAGGCAGCACTCTTGGGGCGTCTCCAACATGGCCTGGGCTCTGCTCCTCCTCACCCTCCTCACTCAGGGCACAGGTGAGGCCTTCAAGGAAGGGACCATGGGGACATCTGGGATGATCCTTAGTATCCTCCTCCTCAGGCTCACCTGGGCCCCAGCATGGAACTCACCAGAGTAATTTGTTCCTCTGTTCAGGTTCCTGGGCCCAGTCTGCCCTGAGTCAGCCTGCCTCAATTTCTAAGTCTCTAAGACAGACGGTCACCATCTCCTGTGCCCGAAGCAGCAGTGGCATTGGGGGTTATAGTAGTGTCTCCTGGTACCAACAGTACCCTGGCAAGGCCCCCAAACTCCTGATTTATAATGTCAATATTCGACCCTCAGGGATCCCTGATCACTTCTCTTGCTCCAAGTCTGGCAACTGGGTCAGATGATCTGGCAGATGCTCAGCCTCCCTGACCATCTCTGGGCTCGAGGCTCAGGACGAGGCTGTTTATCACTGTGGCTCATACTCGGGCAGTTACAATTATCACAGTGTTCCAAGTTCACGGGAAAGTGAGACCAAACCCTCCGGTGAACTCACTCAGTCCCTTCACTTCTAAACTCAGGCTTTCATTTGTTTTTTCTTTATTATTTTATTTTGAAATAATTACAAACAAATAAACATTTAAAGATAACATAAGGAACTCCTTTGTAATCTTTTCCCTGATTCAACAATTTTTAACATTTTTCCATATTTGATTTTCATTATATCTCTTTATTTCTCATTTTTCTCTCTGCATAAGTATGCATATGTACATGTTGTGTATATGTACATACACACATATAAATTTGCATACACAACACACATGTGCTCACAAAACTTATTAATTTTCTGGGTCACGAGAGTAACTTGTATCCACTAGCATCTAAGCCTTGATATATATATATATTTTTGTTTTTGTGAAGAAGATTAGCCCTAAGCTAACATCTGATGCTGATCCTCCCCTTTTTTCTGAGGAAGAGTGGCCCTGGGCTAACATCCATGCCCATCTTCCTCTACTTTATGTGGGACACTGCCACAGCATGGCTTGACAAGGCGTGCATCAGTGCATGCCCTGGATCCGAATCTGCGAACCCTGGGCCGCCGAAGCAGAGCGCGGGCACTTAACCGCTACGCCACCCGGCCGGCTCCAAGCCTTGATATTTTTTTTTAGGTAGAATTCACATTCCATAAAATTCCTCATTTTAAGTTATATAATTCAGTGGTTTTTAATATATTCACAAAGTTGTGCATCTGTTAACACTCTATAACTTCAGAATGTTTTCACTCCCCTAAAGTAATACCTCATCAATTAGCAATCGCTCTCCATTTCTCTTTTCCTTCAACTCCTCACAACTGTTAATTTATTTTCTGTCTCTATGGATTTACTTCTTTTGGACAGTTCACATAAATGGAATCATATACTACATGGCCCTTTGTGTCTGGTTTCTCTCGCTCATCATATTTTCAAGGCTCATCCATAATGAAGGATATAGTATCAGTACTTCATCCTTTCTTATGGTTGAATAATATTGCATTGTATGGACATAACTCATTTATTCATCCATTAATCAATTGGTGGAATCTTATTAATTTTCTGTCTCTTCTTCTGTCACCACCCAAGGTCACAGTGATCCTTTTGGGATGTGAGGAGGGAAAATTCTAGATTCCCATCACTTAACATGACAAAAACAAATATCATATTTAGTCTCAGGGAAATCTTTAGGAGGCAGCCACAGCTACATTCGTCTCTCAATCTAAGAGCCTCCTAAGGATTCCACGTTGAGGGGCATCTTTCCTTCTTTACTACCTGTTGTTTGAGCATGTCCTAGAAATGCTGGAGAGGGCAGGGCAGGGGTCTGGGCCTCAGCTTAATCAAAAGAGGGGACTTTTTCCCACTATTGGCTCTTTCTTTTCCTTTTCCAGTTTCTCTGTTCAAAGGTTCTAGGTGACAGTTTCTATCATCTCCAAAGGCTACAAAGGGTCAGTGTTTCACCTTACACTTGAGGTTTCTCATGAAAACTTTCTCCATGTCTATGTTGGCTCTGAGTTCTTGTCTATGAAGCTAAGGAAAGGAAAAGTATTCAGGTCCATTTCAGTTTATTTTTCTAAATTCCTTTTGTTATGAAATACATTATTTCTAACGAGTGCATGAAATGAATATACACAATTTAGCAAAGAATAATAAACGGAAACCACATCTACCCACAGTTACATCTACCCATCCAAAGCCTCTCCATCCATCCCACTCCCCAGTTAGCCACTATGCTGATGTTAGTTTTAATCATTCTATTGTTTTTCTTTACATTCCTTCCCCACACCTTTCTAGGTTGCATCACCAAGTATCACATCATTTGAAACAGTGAGAACTAAGAACAAACCAGCTGAGTGAGGGAAGGACAATGTGTCTATCAGGTGAGGCTCTGGGAGACATAGACCCTAAGAGAGGCTCAGGCTCAGTGTTTGGAGGAGTTCCCCTGGGATCTACTGGAGCTCTTCCTGAAGATGGCAGATAAGACCCCAGAGGAAGAGAAGGGGCCCCTAGAATTTGGCATAAGGCCTTGCTAGACATGGGCAGGTTCTGGGTCTCTAGCAGGAATATTATCTGGGGTATTAGCTGCTCCACATTTTCTGCTACTTAGCTTGGCCTGAACTCCAGGAATAGTCTGAGATCATTTCACTGGGAAGAAGATAAAGAGATTACTCTTGGCTGATCAGGACACTGGGACATGGCTCATGTCAAGACAAACCAAGAAGAGAGAGGAAAGTACCAATAAGAATCCAGGCCACTTTGACCCAAACATTACAGGATTCTATTATTGCTGTCAGCAGCTAGAAAATGTCAGCTTCCTGTTAGATGAAAGTTTTTGTCTATTGCATATCAGGGAAAGACATCAATGGAGATGACCAATAGAGAGAGTGGGGCAGAGGATACAATGTTTATGACGAACGCTGGTTGTTCTCATAATCCCCACGTACTTACTCCTCCTGGCCTCCTTTCATACAGAGAAGTCAGTTTCAACTTCTGCGGAGAACAAATATGTACAGGAAACACCTATTGATCGGTGATCTATAGCCTCACTACTAGGAGGAGAGAGCATCTGGAGATCCATTGGCTTCTGTAACAGCTTCCACTGATTCTAACTTGTCATTTATCTCAGCTCATCACTTCCATACTTACAACTGATTGAGACTAAAAATGGATAATCGGGGGGAACTTTTGCAGGCTTGGGACTGGGCTTTGTTAGGACCAAGTCTGTTAACACTTGTCAACATGCATCCTGGCTTTCAAATTTGTGTTGTTGTCTATATCTCTGTTCCTTAGTCTGTTACAGAAAACTCTGGCACACGACCATAACCTTCAATGTAGGTTTAATGGTGTTTAGGAAGAACAGATGTGGTTGGGTGTTCTCTCAATTTCACCCTCAATATCCAGAGTGAGAATCCCTTTGTGACTGGAGTTTGTGTTGTGAGGGTTAGGAGAGGGAGAGAGAGAATGAAATGATGTGACAGATTCCTCAGGGAGCAAACTTCTGCAGTTGACATTTTAGTAATAAATCAATAATCAGTGAAGCCATAGAGGGGTCTAGACTTGTGTCCACACAAAAGAGAACTGGTTATAATGAGCCTTGAGGTGGTTTTCTTCATGTTTCTAGTGCTTGGGGATTGTTGACCTTCTGAATATTTGAGTTTCTTTCTGTCACTGTCTTTTTTCCTTTGGTAACTCCAATTATATGTTCATTATGTTAGTTGAATTATCCCAAATTCACTGATAACATTCTATTTTTTAAAATTCATTTTCCTCCCTGTGTTTTACAGGAAACAGTTTCCTTTGCTATGACTTCAAGGTCATATATCCTTTATTCCCAATGCTTAATCTGCCATTAATCCCATCTAGTGTAGTTTTCATTTGCAATACCTCAACTTTATGCTTCATTATAACTTCTATTTCTTGACTAGACTTTCTCTCTGTTCATTTCAACAGAGTGTGTCCTTATTTGTTGTACCATTTTTAAACAGCTGATTTAAAGTATTCATGACGTAAACCCAGCATATCTCTCAGATTGAAGTTAGCCTCTGTAATTTTCATCTCCAAGGTGGTAAGGTTTTCCTGGTTCTCCACATGCCAAGTGATTTTGGCTCCTTTCCTGGATATGTCCAATGTTCTGTGATGAAACTACGGGTCTTGTTTAAATGCTAGTTTCATATTTTTTTTTTTAGCCGACTGTCTGCCCAGTTGTGTCTAGGCTGTTAATTTCGCCCAACTTTCTGTGGGCTGTGCTTTCTATGTCAGTTCAATTCATAAAAGTTTACCTGCTATTTGATTCTCTCCCATGAGTGAGCTACACAATGGTTCATCTGGGTTCTGGGTGGTTGACTATCCCTTAAATCTTTCTCAATATGTTTATAACATCTTAGAATCTATGCAAGTGAGGCTCAGATGGGAGCCCAGGTTTCATAAACAGTTTTGAGTATTACTTTCCCAGGCTTCTTCCTCTCCAAAATCTCCTTCTGGTTCTGGTTCCCTGGCTTTGTCTTTTTGGTTTTCTGGTCAAAACAAATTTTCACTTTAGTTACCCTGTACTGTTGGCCACTCCTGTGGCAGTGCCCATGTCTGTCTCAATTAGTAAGAATATAAACTGCAAAAAATGCAATGGGTTTTCATGCCACCTTCTTAGAAAAGCAGCTCTAAAATAGAAAGTCAAGACCCATGGCCTCCACTGTCACTGTTGCCACCATAGGAGACTTGCCTGGAAACAGGGGCATGGGGAACGGACAGAGAAACAACAAAAGAAAAGGAAGGTGTGAATATCTTTAATGTGCTCTGAGCATTAGGTGCTCTCTTTCTCGTCTTCAGGCCAGAACAACAGAACATCTCCTACAGCTCTTTCTGCCTCACGCTGGTGCCCCTTCCAGCTGCATTGAGTCCAGGTCATGGGACACTGAAGGAAAAATGGGAAGCTCACTCAGTGTCAATGAGATTGCAATTGCCAGTGTCTTCCCACTGTCTGCCTCGTGCGATTAGCTTTTCTAAGTACTCAAATGTCTCCCTCATGAAGTCTGTTGAGGTTTTAGAGCTGCATATCGTAGGGGAAAATGCTTGTGTATGTTTCCTACACCTTAAATGGACATCAAACCTGACCAAACTATTTTTATTTTGAAATTAAATCAGTTTGAACCATTGACAGTCTAACAACAGGAAAGAGGAACAAGAGTTTTAAAAGCTATTTAAGGACAGAAAGAGGAAGAAGTATCTTCACATGGTTTTTTGTGTTCTAGGGATTGGGAGGTCGTTTTATCTTGGCCTGTGGACATGGTGAGATGGAGGAAAACAAGCAGAAAACACATCTTTGTGACCAGACTAATAAACCAAAGATAAAATGGAATGCAATCTTTGGATAATATAAAGTGCATAATCAACATCACTGTTGTGTGCATAGGAATGCCCCATTATCAAACCTGCACTCTCTGCTCTCATTAATCTCCTCTTAGGTCCTGTACAAAGGCCAGTGGCCTTGATAATTTTCATTTCTCACATTGATAAAAAGAAGCTGAGAAAGGATAAGTCACCTGCTCCAGAATGGAAATGGCTAAATAGGGAGAAGCTGACTCTGGGTCGGGACTGTGGCTCCTGCCGCTGCTCCCATGGGGCTCCCTGACATGCGCACCTGACACTCTGCGTGGCGTGTGCCTGGGACTGACTGATCAGTGTCTGAAATTCGATGCTGCAGATGCTTCAAAATAAAGAAGTGAGAGTGGGGATGTGACATGATTGCAGATAGGGAGACCCCACCACCACCCACCAGCCAACAGCTGGTGTTTCCACAGGAGGGGGCAGTGACACTGTCCTAACAATAGAGGGAACTTGAAGAGTGGGCACCCAGCAGAGGGTGCTGAAGAGTGTGCTCCCAGCCTGAGAGAGTCACAGTGACACAGTCACATCACAGCAGGGCCACTGAAGGTCCAGTAGCCAATTAACACCAGGGACTTCAGCAGATCTTTCTCTCCTATGCTAATCAGGTATAAACAATTCAAGTTCCTACCCCTCAGAATATACTTATCAAAGAGATGTATACCTTTCAGCCACACCCTCCTAACAAGTGATGCAGAAATTTCTAGAAGCAAGGGTCAGGGCAGAGGGGAGTGAGCAGAGGCAGGTGCAGGAAACAGATTTGCATGGAGGACCCTCCCTTCCCTGAGGCAGGGGGAGGAGATGACAGGTCTGGGGGATTCAGGCCCAGGGTTGGGGTCTCAGAAGGAAGTACTCTTGGGACGTCTCCATCATGGCCTGTGTTTCTCTCCTCCTCACCCTCCTCACTCAGGGCACAGGTGAGGCCTCCAGGGAAGGGACCATGGGGACATCTGGGCTGATCCTTTGTCTCCTCCTCCTCAGGCTTATCTGGGTCCCAGCACTGAACTCACCAAAGTGTGTTTTTCTTTTCAAGGTCCTGGGCTCAGTCTGCTCTGACTCAGTCCTCCTCAGCATCTGGCAATCTTGGAAATTCAGTCACCATCTCCTCTTCTGGAAGCAGCATCAATATTGAGCATTATAACCTTGTGTCCTGGTACCAACAGTGCCCGGGCACAGCCCCCAAACTCCTGATTTATATTGATAGTTCTCAGCCCTCAGAGATCCCTGATCACTTCTCTGGCTCCAAGGTCAACAACACAGCCTCCCTGAGCATCTCTGGGTTCAAGTGTGTGGACAACGGTGATTATTACTGTGCTCTCATGTGAGAAACAGCATTTACCACAGTGGTCAAAGTTTACGGGAAGTGAGACCAAAACCTGCACTGTGCTCACAGGCTCCCTCCTTGTTCTGAAGATATGTCACCAACCTGGCACAGAGGGGACTTCATGCAACATGGCCTGAGAACTCAGTTCTCTCTCAGGGGTTCTCCTTTTTCACCATGAAGTTCTAAACGAAAGGCTGTCTCTGGTTTATTGTCTAGGGATAATGACTGCTTCCTCTTTGCCTCTATGATGAGGTCCTAGAATGTGTGGCTCTTTCTACCTCTTCAATGGCAGGAGGAGAGCCACAAGGAAACTGCTCTTTGATGGGTTCCAGCTGTTCTCAACAGTGAAGATGGGCCTCTGCCATTGGAGACACAGAATAACGTCCTGAGTCCTAGCCTCTTGTCTGTGGAAGGTTGGTTAGAGTCTGGGCCTGCCCATAGGGTGTGTGGCCTTACCAAGAAAATCTTTAGAACGTGAATGCTCCAATGTTCTGGTTTTCTTCTGTGACCTCTGTTCCACCAGCTGTTCCATGACTGTAGGAGAATACCTAGGAATCTGTCCTAGTAATCTTCATGCGTTCATGAGAGCAGGGAACACCAATGCCTCTTCTAGTGTTGCTGCTTTGAAGGAGGCACCACAATTTCCCTTTGAAGGGCGATTAATATATTTTTAAAAGTGAGGAGTCGTTAGAACAAAACAATAGCCCATTGATGAGTGAACAGTATTGCTCCAATGCAACATTTCTGGGGCTACCATAGCCATTTGTATCTTTTGATTGTGGAGACACAAGCTGTTAGGAAAATTCTCTTATGTGTTCTCCATAATTATATTCTGTATTAGATATTTTTAAACAGATGATAGATAAGTTATTTTTGTTTGAGGTATTTTGTTGTCACCATTGTTGAGTATTGCCCCCGGTTTTATATGTTCAATGCAACCTGGAAATCAGCACTTCAAGGTATTTCTCATTCATGTGTCTGTAGAATTTCCATGTTAGATACCACTCACTTTCCATAACACTGTTTCTTACTATTTTACCTTTTATTTTTCTTTTTGCTATTTTGCAAGGAATCATCAGCTTTAAATAGACCTGAAAGATAAGGATCTAGGAATTGATTTTTGTGTATTTTTGATTTATTTGGTTTGCTTGAATTGGTGTGTTTGCTCCTGGTACCACAGAAGATGGAAGAGAGGTCAAGGTGTCTCCTTGTGAAGATCAGAGATGTGCTTCTTGCATTAATCACATAGACACCTGGAGGCCTCTCCACAGTGATCTCAGGAGATGAGGATACAGTCCATGAGCTAGGGTTAATCCAACCCCAGACACTCAGCTTATGGGTTACTGAGAAAGTAATCAACTCATTATTTTTTAATTATTATATTAAATAGTAGAAATCATTTAAACTAATGTCTAAAACAACATGGTGCATAATTGTGAAAGCACACACACAAAAGCATTAGTGTTAAATTCACAGCCATCACGTCCCTCAACTACCATCTTCCTTGTTCCCCTACACTGAGGAGAGCACTTAGCTCCTCCCACCCTTGGCCTGGGCATCACCTTTCTTGTGCTCTTAGAAATCTCCATTACATGCTATGAGAAGTGGCAGTATAATAGTTTCCTCAGAACAGTCACGTCCATGGAACTCCTTGGTCATTTCCTGAGGGCACAAGTCCACTTCCATTCTGCAAAGACCAGTCAGCCCTGATTAGAGACTTTCCCCTAACCTATCTTTTTCTGGCAAAACACACAAGGTTAAGCATCTCTCTGTAGATTGAGACTTAACCTCAGGAAGGTGCAGAGCTCTGAAGTAGTCTCCCTGTGCACATAAAGGGCAAAGAAAGAATACTGTGTGTCCTGTGTGACATCCAGATCTGCTCTAACGAGATGTCCCTGGATCTGGATCTCTGAAACCCATTCTGACCCCTTATCTTATTTCCTCAAACACCAGAATGTCTCTCTTAAACTTTTCACTAGTTCATTCTCAATTTTGACTGAAATCTCTCTCCTTCTTACAGTATTTTTCATTCAACCCATTTTGAGAAGCCAATCAGTCTGCTCAACCCATTTTCCTCATGCAGCCTTCCAGATGGGGTTGATTTTATTTCACACAAAACATTTCCTCAGACTTGAACTGAGAGCTGCCTCATGTACACTAACCCTGTGACAAGGCTGTCCTGGAAAAGCAAAGTGGACCTGAGGGGGAGGTGCTGGGTCTCCTGATGTGGCAGGTGACACTTTCCTTTCTGGAGGAAGCTGGAGGACAAAGGGAAAGGAGGGTGGAGGGAACTAAAAGGGACCAGGAGTCTTAGTACCAGGGTACTAAGCTGGACGAGAAGGAGGGGGGTCAGGAGTGAGCAGAGCAGGGATTTCCAGCTCCACTCTGCCACCTTCCATGGGGCTGGCGATGCACCAACAGAGGCCACCAGAGGGCACTAAGGGCTGGGATTGAGAGAAGGTCATTGCTGTGGTTCACTAGGCCTGTAGAAATATTCCAGGTTGGCTTCCTCCTGGGTGTCTGGTAAGAGTATGTGGGGAGTGAGGAGTCCCAAGTGTGTGTGACCCAAGAAGCACTTTTCTAGAAGGTCCATAAACAGCTCCAACCTGAGCCTCAGGCGCCAGCCTTAGCCACTGCAGAGGCAGAGGATAACAATGCATGAGGACCCTTCATAACTGAGGGGACTAAGAAGCGATGGGTCCTGAGGACGGGGAGTGACTAGATCTCTGCTAATTCCAGTCACCCTGGGACTCTGTCCTCACCATCATCCCACAAAACCAGGAGAGGAAGACCTAAGATTCCTCATGCAGCCACATGCTGACTCCCACAATAGGAAAAATAAGGACATCCCGAGGGGGGCTCCATTTCCTGGGCATACCCTGGGACAATGGCCATGCACCTCACCCTCCGCTAATTGAGAATCTAATTTCTCAAACAGAGAAATCCCTACAGAGTGGGAGCTGAGAACTGAATTTGACATTGGTTTGGGACAGGGGAGGAAGTTGCACACATTCCCATTGATACCTGTTGTCCTGCTATCAGGCTGGCAAGTAAAGAAGATTCCTGTCCTGTAGACTAGAGACTCCAGGGCATGAGTCATGATCATCTCCTCCCTCCTCTGCACCAGGATCAGTCAGTAGCTCTTTGTTTTCAGGAGGAGAGAGAGGAGGTGGGACAACTGCGTTAAATGGGAGACACAGTTTCTGCTGGTGGGGCGTGGGAGAATGAAGACCAATGTGAGTCAGAGGGGAGGTCAAGAGCTGGGGAAATCCTGGAGGTTTGGTTAGAACCACAGGATGGGTGATGGTCCTTTATACTCTGGTGGCAAGACTCAGAGGAAAGCAGGAAGGAGGTAAGGATGGAGTTCTGCTTGTGTTCATGGTACTGAGGAGGTGGAAAGGTGGACCATCAGAAGATGGTGGTGATGATGTGTCTAGTGTTGGGTGCAAAAGGTACGTCAGATAAGGACAGAGATAATATGATCACATTCATATAAATCATATATTTCTATATCTATCTATCTATCTATCTATCTATCTATCTATCTATCTATCCATCTATCTACCTACCTACCTACCTACCTATCAATCATCTATCTATTCCTAAGTATCCACCCACTAATTCATTGTTTCCGGTAACCAATTACCCTGGAAAAGAATGGTGGCCACACCAGTATGGTCCTATCCTCATAGAACACACAGACAGAGAGAACTAGAACATATGTTTGGGGCATAACATATGTAGCCAATGGACATGTCCATAGCAAAACACACTAAAGTGGAAATGTTGGTTATCTTAACAGTTCTGAGATCTTGGATTATAACTCTAATCTGTGATTCTGTACTTTATGAATATATGCTATGAACTGGTATTATTTTTTGTAAATTGCTAAAATGATTTATATATTTTCATTTTGAAAGGAGCAGGGTAGTGCCTATAGTGCTTTACAGAGGAGACGAGAGTCTACAGACTTTCTCTGGGGAAAGACTCTGATAAGTGAAATGAATATAATCTGGTCCTTGCCCTTCCTTATTCCAGCCATGAGGAAAAGACCACCTAGGCTGGTCATTGGAAGGGTCAGGTCAGGGACAATCAGGAGGAAAAACGCCTGTGAAGCAGCCCGACCAAGACTGCTGATGACATGACTCAGCACTCAGACTACAGATGAAGGGATCTGTTTTCTATCCTGAGCAATGAGGAGAAACACATGCTCATGTGCTCTTTTGTCATTGTGGTTTCTGGCAGAATCCTGGAGGCCTGGGACTGAGATTCATCTGCTCTTTGTTGAGGACACTGAGGTATGGAGGGAGGGGTCACAACAGCTGCCCCCATCACAGCGTTAGGAAGTGATGGAGTCAAGAGAGGAACCAGGGCCCGGACCCTACCATGGGCCTCTGCTCACCGTCCCACACTGAGATTTCATGGGGAAGATGATCATGATGCAGGCACTTGCAAGAAATGGCTTCACACACACCAAGTGCCTGTGCAATCAGCTGTTATAGGTTCTCAGCAGAGGAGGTGCCAGAGAGAACTCAGGGATTGTCTCTGTGTCTTGATGGGCAGTCGGGAAAGGTCAGGGAGAGGCAGGAACTTCATGGGGGTGGGCAGCACCATTTCAGGGTCTGCATTTATAGAGGGCAGAGGGTCTTCTCCAGGTATGTGAGGACAGGGAAGCCTGGGACATCCCTTGGAGGAAATCACTAAAGGGGGGCGATTCAAGGCTAGCCCCAGAGAAACTTCCAGAAGGATCCAAACTGGTATCTCCAAATTCCTCCTCACCTGAGCAGGGGCCACAACCAGAGCAGGTCTCACCCCTGGATGTGGGGTTGAGGAACAGACCTGCATGGAGGCCCTTCCTGCATCTCAGAACATGGGGAGGGGATAAGAGAGCCCTGAGGGTATAGTCTGAGAATTGGGATCCCTGGGACATCTCCACCATGGCCTGGGGTCCACTTCTCTGCTTTCTCCTCGGTCTCTGCACACGTGAGCGTCCCCGAGGATGAGGTGATCTGGGTGCCTGTGCTGACCTTTCTCACTCTCCTCTCCTGGCTCCTTGGCATGCCATGACCTCGTGTTTCTCTGCATTTCTCCCTCTTCTCGGTGTCCTGGGCCCAGTCTGCTCTGACTCAGCCTCCCTCAGTGGGGACAGCTCTTGGACAAATGGTCTTCTGTGTTTTAAGCAACGGTGACATTGCAAGTTATCATTGTATCTCCTGGTACCAACAGCATCCATGCACAGCCCTCAAATCCCTGATTTATAATGTTAGTGCTTGGCCCTTGGGCTCAGCTCAATTCTCAGGCTTCACATCAGAAAACACAGCCTCCTGCCCATCTAGGGCTGGAACCTGGGATGAGGCGATGCTCACTGTAGGTCATGTTTGCGCAGCACTGAGTTCAGTGTCCACGTTCATGGTGAGTGAGCCCAGCCCTCCCTGAGCACTCAGTGTCCTCTCTCACCACAGACTCTCATCCACTTCTGCTGTTTCTTCATCTCTTAGGACATGACAGTAGACTGATCTTTCTAGATGAAGGGCATTGGAGTCCTATCCTCATCACCGTTGATGGGAAATGGAATTCAACAATAAAATTTCCTGCCAATTCAGAAAATCTCTTCCTCTCCAAGAGGAAAAAGAAAACAATTTTATCATTGAAAAAGCCTTAAGCCCAATGTGAGGATATGGCAGGCAGTCCACTGAAGGGTTTGCAAAGACACAAAACAATCTCTTCTTCTATAGAGTAGAGCCGTCCCAGCCCATTCTTGGATCTTCTCAAGACAAATCATTGCTAGTGCTCCAGTAAAAAGACTTGGGAGCACCATTTGTCATTCATGGTTCTTCCTAAATTCATCTGGCACAGGGTGACCATCTGTGATTGCTAATTGTCATTATCCAAAGGGAAAATAACTTCTGAGATCTTTTTGACAGGAGGTACATTTGCAACTTGGATCCAGGCTCTCGGTGAAGTTAGGCCCCTAGCCTCTCATGTAGACTGAGAGATGCGACCCTATCTTTCTTCAATGTCACAGTTCAAAGAGATTGACATTTATAGGTTGTTAAGCTTGCAAGAGGATTCTTCAGGTTTAAAAAGATTTACACATATTTTAAAGGGGCAAGGAGACAATTTACAATACAACTTTTCTAAAATAATGATGAAAGAAATGGGAAGAAGGGAGTCTCTATTTTTTGACTAGAGAAAATTATTTTTCCCTTTTTCTTACATTTGTATTTGTGTTTAAACCATTACATCTCACAAGAAAAGCGCAACTCACTCTCAGGGAATTTTTTTGAGACAGCCAAGGCAACTTTCTTCTCTCATGTTGGAGCCCCACAAGGATTACACCCTGAGGGGCATCTTTCCTTACTTCCACCTGCTGTGTGGACACAGCCTGGATGTGCTGGACAGGGCAGGGAGGGGTCCACGACCTCAGCTTCCTCAGAAAAGCAGGAGAAGGGCCTTTGTCCTACTATTGGCTCCAGGTATTTCTTCTCCAGTTTTTGTTCAAGAATCTAGGTGACTTGGTTTCCACCAGGTAAAAAGAAGTTCACAGAGGCAGTTCTGTCACCTTCGTTTTAGAACTCATGGAAACTTTCTCCCCTTGTGCGTTAGTTCTGAATCTCTGTTCTGTGTAGTTAAGAAAAGGAAAATTGTACTGCTACATTTCAGGTTATTCTTCAAAATTTCTTTTCTTGTGCAGTTTATCACACCTAAAGAAGAGTATGTGAAATAAATTTGTATGATTGAAGGAAGAATAACAAATGGAAACCATATTTACCCACTTCGATATCTACTCACCTAAAGAACACCCATCTATCACACTGCTAATTAGCCAGTATCTTGAATCTGGTGTTGATCTCTCCATTTATGTTCTTTACCTTCTTCCACCTAGCTTGCATCCCCAAACAATGTGTACATTGGAAACAGTGAGAAGAGGCAACAAACCAACTGAGTGAGGAAGGAGAATGTGTCTATCACATGAGGCCCCAGGAGACATTAAGCATAAGAGAGACTCAGGGTCAGTGTTAGGTGAGCTTCCCTGGGATCTACTGGAACACCTTTTGAGGATGGCAGACAGGGCCCCAGAGGAAGAGAAGGGTCTCTTAGACTTGAGCTTGAGGCCTTGCTGGATGTGGGCAGGTCCTGGGTCTCTACCAGGAGTACTGTCAGGGGATTGTGTGTCCCACATTCTGGCTACCTAGTTCAGCATGGTATCCAGGAGTAGTCTGAGATCACTTCTGTGGGAGGGAGAGGGGAGATGATTATTCTTGGCTGATGAGGACATTGGGGCACAGCTCACGTCAAGACAAGAGAAGCACAGATAGGAAAGTACAAATGAGAATCCAGGCCAGAGACTCCCAGACATTTCAAGATGGTACCATTGCTGTCAGAATCTTAGTGACGTCAGCTGCCTCATAGAAGAGCTATTCATTTTCTTGTCTGTCATGGGAGAGTCTGAAGATGGGATGATCACCAGAGGGAGGAAGTCACAGCTGAGATTTTCCTGGTTCTTCCTATACTGAGAGATTCTAGATTGTATTCTGGATATGTCCAATGTTATTTAATGAAGTTATGGTTCTTGTTTAAATTCTATGTGTTATTTTTGTTTTACCAGACATTTGACCCAGTTGGGTTCAGGCTACTCTTTTCAAACAGCCTTCAGTGGAATGTGGATTACATGTCAGTTCAATTTGAAAATATCTCTGTCCTGATGTTTGCATCTGGCCTGAGGGGGAGCTGCAGTGAGTGGCACAGGTCACATCTGGGATCCTGGTGGAGGTCAATTCTTTATTTCTGTTCTCAATGTCTTTCCATCCTTTAGCATCAGTCACCATGCAAGTGCAGCTGACAGATGAGGCCAAGAGTTCACAAGAATTTATAGCACTGCTTCCCAGGCTCGTCCCTCTCCACAACCCCCCGGTGCTTACACTTCCTGAGCCCTCCTCTTGGTCTTCTGGACAGAAAATGTGACTTAGTTACTCTGCACTGCTGTGCACTGCCTGTGACAGCATTCGTGTGTCTGCCAAGTCTCAGGAGGACAGAGAGGAACAGAAGTAATGGGATTGGCTGCAGTCTAGTATTTCCTGGACCTCATTTTGTCTCATGCTGGTGCCCCTTCCTGGATACCAGCTGCCTTGATTCTAGCCCAGGGGACACTGAGGAAAAGATGGGAAACTCACCATAGGTTTGATGTTTCTTCAAATGCTGTTATCTCCCCCAATCTGCCTTCTATGATCCACTTCTCTAGGGACTCAAATAGCTTTATAGCGGCATTCAGAGGAAGAAATGGTGGTCTGTGCTTACGTCATCTTAAATGGATCCCAAATGTGATACTATTGTTTTTAGTTTGGAAAATTAAATCAACCTGAACACAGAAGTTGCACTCCCCTTCTCAAATCAATCTCTCCATAGTCACCTACCATGGGCATATATTTTATAGTCTTCATGTTCAGGCTGAGAATCAGAGTCAGAAAAAGGACAAGTGGCTTGCTGAAAATAAAAAGCCCAGAATGTGGAGAAGCTGACATGGCTTCAAGACTGCGGCTCCTTGCCCGTACTTCTTGTCCCCCACGGGCCTCTCTGCATGTGCATCTGATGCTCCGTGTGGCGTGTGGGTGAGGGGCCTGGGAGTGTGTGATCTGCTTGTGAGATTCGATGCTGCAGAAGCTTCAGCGAAAAGCATGGTGATGGGGGCAGTGACAAGGCTACAGCTGGGGTGACCCCACCATCAACCTCAGGAGGGGGCAGCAACAGTTGCCTAACAGAACAGAGACTCTGAAGAGTGGGCATCCAGCAGAGAGCACTGCAGAGCTTGTCCCCGGCCTGAGAGGATCACAGACACACAGTCACATCCCAGCAGAGATACTGAAAGCCCAGGAGCTGATTAACATGAAGGACATCAGCATACCGTTCTCTCCTGTGCAAATCAGGCATAAACAATTCAAGTTCCTGCCTCTCAGAATATACCAGAGAAAGAGTTTTATTTCTTTAACCTGAAATCTACTGTCCAGTGATGTAGAAGCATCTAGAATCAAGGGCCAAGTTGGACTGAGGTGAGGAGTGGTAGGCGCAGGAAGCAGATTTTCCTGGAGGCCCCTCTCAACTCTGAGGCAGGGGGAGGGGATAAGAGAGGTCTGGGGGAGCCAGGCCCAGGATTGGGGTCTCAGAAGGCAGTGCTCTTGGGACGTCTCCACCATGGCCTGGGCTCTGTTCCTCCTCACCCTCCTCACTCAGGGCACAGGTGAGGCCTCCAGGGAAGGGACCATGGGGACATCTGGGCTGATCTTCTGTCTCCTCCTCCTCAGGTTCACCTGGGGCCCCAGCACTGAACTCACCAGAGTCTGTTTTTCCTCTAAAAGTGTGCTGGTCCCAGTCTGCCCTGACTCAGCCTCCCTCAGCATCAAGTGCTCTGGGACAGATGGTCACCATGTCTTGTGCTGGAAGCAGCAGTGACATTGGGAGTTATAACTATGTCTCCTGGTACCAACAGCTCCCAGACAAGGCCCCTACACTCCTGATTTATGACGTCAGTTCTCAGGCCTAAGGGATCCCTGCTCACTTCTCTGGCTCCACCTCTGGCAACATGGCCTCCCTGACCATCTCTGGGCTCCAGGCTGAGGATGAGGCTGATTATTACTGCTGTTCTTATAGGAGCAATGGCACTTCCCACAGTTGTCCAAGTTCCTGGGGAAGTGAGACCAAAACCTGCCCTGTGCTGACAAGCTGTGCTCTGATGACTCTTTCCAGCCCAGTGCAGAGGGGGCTTCAAGCAACGTGGCCTGAGGACTCAGTTCTGTCTCAGGAGTTCTCCTTTCTCACCATTAAGTTCTAAAGGAAACACTGTCTCTAGTTTATTGTCTGGGGACAATGATAGCTTGCTCTTTGCCTTTGTTTGGTGGATCTAAAAGACATCTAATTGTTATGAACAGCCACAAAGAAATGCCTACTCATTGAGTGGATTTCGCACAGCTCTCAGAGAAATCCTCACTTTTAAGTCTTGGTCTCCCACACCTGTGCAGATCAGCCTGGATTCAGTTCTCCAAAATGACATTGTCTTTGTCAACACCATGCAGTGTTCAGGAGGGACCTCCTTGCTGTGCTATTCTTCCTCATGTCCTTTGCTGAAGCAATAGCAAGTGAGGAAAACATACGAAGATGTTGTTCCACTGAGCACAAAGGGAAAGATGGGTTAAGGAAAGAGTTAAAAAAATTTTTCTTTAGAGCCCCTTGTTTTTGATCTATAACCATTGGAGTTTTTCAGTGAGAATGTGAGTGACACACTCTGTGCTCTCTCAGAATTGCCCTCCCCTCAGATCCCTGATTCCTTCTTCTGGAAGCACAACCTATGTGGAATGTCTCCTCATTAGGATGAGCTCTTTCCTAAAGGGTTCCTTTGTTCCACCGGTGATTTCTGGTGGGAATGGCCCTTCCTTCCTTAGGAATCCTAAAAGTGTCTATTTCCATGATGATTAAATCAAGTTCTGGTGGACTTCCAGTTTCAATGAATCACTAAGTACATGTACACATAACTGTCTGGGCAAGAACTCCTGGGCATTTGAATGAAGATGGGCTTAGGCCTCAGAAGACCTGATGCAGGAAACAGCTCTCCTCACCTTGCCAGCTTTAGCTTTACCTTCTTCTCCCAGCTTTAGCCCTGAAAACGCCACATGCTGGCAATGACCTCACTCCCGGTCCAGTCAGGGTGGACAGTCACCTCACCTGGGATCTCAGTCCTTCTCATGGTGTTCCCTGTTTAACTACTTTTCTCAAATCTTTTCCAGTTACCTTCTTCCTATTCCTGGTAAGCAGTCAGTAGCTCCATGCTTTAGTCATCCAGGCTGGATCAGTGACACACATGGACCCTCAGCAGCTGGGTCACTGCACAGGGGAAAGGGAGCTCTGTATTGGACACAGAATAAGGTCCTGAGTCACGGCCCTTTGTGTGTAAGGCTGGTCAGAGGCTGCACCTGCCCATAGGGTGTGTGACTGTGTGTGTGTGTGTGTGTGTGTGTGTGTGAGACACAATGTCCTTCTGTAGAAAACCAGTAGGAAGCAGAGTGGCCACCGATCTGCTGATTCTCTGAGGCATCTGACATAAGTCCTGCTCCGTGACTGTGGCAGCAGGACTGGTCGTTTACAAGTTCTTTAGAGGAGCACAGGACTGCGGGAGCCCCCATGCCTCTTCCAGTGTTTCTCCTCTGGGGTCGTCCCCAGTTTCCTTTGAGAGGTAGTTACTATTTTATAATAGAGATCATTACAGTAGAACCAGTATCTAGGTGTTGAGAGAATAGGGTCTCTCCAACGTTTCTGGAGCCACCAGGTCACTTTGTTCTTGTGTATTTGGAGTTTCCAACTGTAGGAACAGTCTCCTGCATTTTCTCTAATAACGCAGCAGCAAACATTGAAACAATTATTTTTGTTTTGATGTGGGAATTTTTTAAAATGTTATTTGATTATTTTTTTGAGGAAGATTGGCACTGAGCTAACATCTGTTGCCAATCTTCCTCTATTTTGTATGTGGCTTGATGCCACAGCATGGCTTGGTGAGCAGTGTATGTCCACACTGGGGATCCAAACCTGCAAACCTGGACCACTGAGGCAGTGCACGTGAACTTAACCACTATGCCACCAAGCCAGCAACATAGAATGGTTTAAGTTGATAGAAGAATTCTGAAATGTTTTAGGTGTCACTATTGACAAATATATGCCAACATTGTTCTGTTCAGTGCTGTCAGGGACTCAACTCTTTGGGCAATTTCTGGGTCAGGTGCCACTTATTTACTACTGCACCTCTTATGTATATTTTATCTTCCTTTTTAAAATCACTACTGTTTAAAGAATCATCATATATATATTTTGGCCTGAAAGATGTGTTTTGGGGATTAATTTTGTGTATGTTAATTTTTTTGCTTTCACTTTATTGGTTATTAATCATATTATTTGCAAATGATCATTTTGGCTCCTTTCCAGTCAATCTTGATCTGTCACCTCCTCTCAGGTTCTCAAACACAGGGATTCCTCTCCTGCTCTCTATTTGATAGTTCTTAATCCTACTGAGTTCTCTGTCCTTCGTGGATATTTTCTCTTTCAACATTGTCAGAAGTCAATTGGTGTTTTCTTCAACATGTTTTTCTTATCCAGCCTTCCTATTTGGTTTTATTTAACCTTTAACATTTGCTCAGCCCTGAGCCAAGAGCTGTGCCAGGAGCACTAACCCTGTTCAAGGCCATCCTGGGACAAGCACAGTGGTCCTGAGTAGGAGGGTCTGGGCTACCTGGTCTGGCAGGTGACACATTCCATTCTGGAGGAAGCTGGAATCAAAGAGATGAGGTTGGATGGATTTAAGGACAGAGGGGACTGATACTGAGCTGGGAGGATCAGGAGAGAGGAGGGGAGTCCAGGAGTGCAGATCCCAGTTCAGTTGCCATCACTGGCATTAGGGTTCCACTCTTTGTGTCCACCAGGCGGCAGCGAGGGCCTGGATCGAGGGAAGATACTTGTGGTGGTTTACCCTGACCTCTGTGATGTCCTAATAGGTGCTGATCCTGAGATCCTCCTGAGCAGGACACAGAGTTGAGAAGTATCCCATATCTATTGTGCTCCTATTTATTTCTTTCCAGAAGTGCCAATAAATGTCCCCAGGCCTCAGGCCACTGCAAAGGCCGAGAACAAAGGGATGCATGAGGACCCACTCCAACTGAGGAGGATGAAGAAAGGGTTGAGGAGGAATGTGAGGTCCATGCTCTGCCTGTGGTCACTGGGTAGGTAAGCAATTGGATATCTCCTGGCCGTTAGGACCCTGTCTACACTCTCCTCCCACACAGCACAGGGAAATCCTGGGATTACTCAGTCATCTACACCACTGCCTCCACAATAGGAAGGACAGAGACCTTCCGAGACTGGATCTAATTCCTGAACACTGCCATGGGTTCATTCTGTTTGTACAGTGAAAATGCGTGTTAAAGAGTTTTAAGCCCTTCATCTAACCTCTGTCCTCCAGAGATGGAGAAGCATCTAGAAACAAGGGCCAGGTCAGTGGAGCATGAGGAGAGGCAGATGCAGGAGGCAGATTTGCATGGAGGCCCCTCACTCCTCTGAGGCCAGGGCACGGGATAAGAGAGGTCTGGGGGAGCCAGGCCCAGGATTGGGGTCTCAGAAGGCAGTGTTCTTGGGGCAACTCAACCATGGCCTGGGCTCTGCTCTTCCTCACCCTCCTCACCCAGGGCACAGGTGAAGCCTCCAAGGAAGGGGCCATGGGTACATCTATGCTGATCCTTTGTCTCCTCTTCCTCAGGCTCAGCTGGGCCCCAGCAAGGAAGTCACCAGAGTGTGCTTTTTCTCTTTTCAGGGTTGTGGGCTCAGTCTGCCCTGACTCAGCCTCCCTCAGTGTCTGGGACTCTGGGACAGTCTGTCACCATCACCTGTGCTTGAAGCAGCAGTGACATTGGGGGTTATAACTATGTCGCCTAATACCAACAGCTCCCAGACACAGCTCCCAACCTCCTGATTTATAACGTGAATAGTCAGGCCTCAGAGATCCCTGTTGACTTCTCTGGCTCCAAGTCTGGCAACATGGCCTCCTTGACCATCTCAGCGCTTGAGGCTGTGGATGAGGCTGATTATTACTTTGGCTCATTGAGGAGTGATAACACTCATCACCATGGTTGAAGTTCATGGGGAAGTGAGATCAAAATCTGCCTTGTGCTCACAGACTCCCTGCTTGCTCTGAAGATGTTTCCCCAACCCTGGGAGAGGGGGCTTCATGCGCATGGCCTGGAGAACTCACTTCCCTTTCAGGTGTTCTCCTTTCTCACCTTGAAATTCTAAAGGAAATGGTGACTCTGGTTTATAGTCTTGGGACAATGACAGTTTCCTCTTTGCCTGTGTTTGGTGGACCTAGAAGGCAACTAATTGTAGGAAGAGCCACAAGGAGATCCCTGTTGTTTGAGTGGATTTCCCTCTGTCCTCAGGGAAATCTTCACTTTAAGGTTCTTGGTCTCCTACAGCTGTTCAGACCGGCCTGGATTCAGTTCTCCAGAATGACATTGTCTTATTCAACTTCAAGTGCACCCCAGGCTGTACTCAGGATGGCCCTCCTTGCTGGTTTTTCTTCTGCATTTCCTTTCTTGAAGCAACAGCAAGTGAGGAAAAGATATGAAGACATTGTTCCACAAATGAGGACAAGGGGAAAGATGGGTTAAAGAAGTTGCTTTTTTGTTTGTTTGCTTGTTTGTTTTTAACACCCCTGGTTTTTGACCTGGAACCAAGGGAGTTTTGAGCTGAGAGTTTGAGTGAGACATTCTGTGTTCTGTCGGGATAACCCTCTCCTGAGATCCTTTTTTCTGTCCTGGAAGCACCCTCCATCTGGACTGTCTCCCCATCAGGACAAGCTCTTCCCAGGCTCCTTTGTTCGGGTGGGCATGGCCCCGCTTCCTTAGGCATCCCCGAAGTATGTGATTCTCATGACGATCCAACCAATTTCTAGCTAGAAATGCAGTTAACGATGAATAACTAAGTACATGTACACATAAGTATCTGGCCAAGAATCCTTTGACCATTGACTGAAGCTGGGCCTTGTCCCAGATGACCTGATGCAGTGACCAACTCTTCTCAATTTGCCAGCTTTAGCTTTAGCTTCTCCCGGGTTTAACCTTGAAAATGCCACATGCTGGCAATGACCTCACTCCTGGTCAAATCAGGGTGGATAGCCCCTCACCTGGGAGATCATTCCTTCTCAGAATCTTCTCTGTTTAAGTCATTTTGTCAAATCTTTTACCAGTTACCTTCTTCCCTTTCCCCAGTGTGTAGTCAGTACCTTCATGCTTTAATCATCCAGGCTGGAACAGTGCCACACGTGGACCCTCACCAGCTGGATCACCGCACAGTGGGAAGGGGGCTTTGCATTGGACACAGGATAAGGTCCTGAGTCACAATCCTGTTTGTGTAACACTAGTAAGAGGCTGAATCTGCTCATGGGTGTGTGTGTGTGTGTGTGTGTGTGTGTGTGTGTGTGACAATGTCCTTGTGTAGAAAACCAGTAGGAAGCAGAGTGGCCACTGCTCTGGTCATCCTCCAAGGCATCTGAGTCCTGCTGTGTGACTGTAGCAAGACTGGATGTTTACATGTTATTTGGAGGAGCACAGGACTACAGGAGCCCCTACCCTTCTTTTAATGATTGTCGTCTGTGGTTGTCCCCAATTTCCTTTGAGAAGGTAGTTACTATTTTATAATAGGGATCATTATAGTAGAACCAGTAGCAAGATGTGGAGAGAACAAGGTCCCTCCAGTGTGACATTTCTGGAGCTACCATTGTTTCTTGTGTAATGAGGAGTCCCCAACTGTAGGAACAGCCTCTTGCATTTTCTCAAATAGTACAACTGTATACATTCTCAAATATTTTTTTTTTGATGAGAGATTTTTTTTGTTGTTGAGGAAGATTGGCCCTGAGCTAACATCTGTTTCCAATCTTCTTTTTATTTTTTCTCCCCCAAGCCACAGTACATAGTTGCATAGCCTAGTTGTAGGTCCTTCTAGTTCCTCTATGTGGGACGCCGCCTCAGCATGGCTTGATGAGCGGTGTGTAGGTCCGTGCCCAGGATCCGAACTGGCGGACCCCAGTCCGCCAATACAGAATGCGTAAACCTAACCGCTGAACCATGGGGCTGGCCCCAGAGAATGATTGTTTTTGGTGTAAGAAGTGTGAGATGATTTAGGTGTCACTATGGACAAATATACGCCAACGTTGTCCTGTTCAGTGCAGTCAGGGACTCAACACTTCAGGCAATTTCTGGGTCAGGTGCCACTTATTTTCTACTGTACCTCTTGTGGATATTTTATCTTCCTTTTTAAAATCACTTTTGCATAAGGAATACTGATATTTATTTTGGCCTGAAAGATATGTTTTGGGGATTAATTTTGTGTATTTTTAATTTATTTGCTTTCACTTTATTGGTTATTAATCATATTATGTGCAAATGGACATTTTGGCTCCTTTCCTGGCAGTCCTGCTTATTATATCTGTCTCATGTCTTATCGTGTAGGCACCTGTATACAGAAGAGTTTTCAATGAGAACAGAGGCCCCTGTAGCATGTGGTATCCTGAGTTTGCTCCTGGTAGTAACAGAGCATTGGACAGGGGACAAGCAGGAATCTCATGAAGATCAGAGGGTTTCTTCTTGCAGGAAGTACATAGAGATCTGGAACGTGCCCAGGGAGCCTCTTGGTTTTCCCAAGAGACAAGGATCCAGTCTACTGGCTCCAGGCACCCAGCCTGATGGATGTCTGAGCAGGTCATTGACCTACTACCATTTCATTATGATCTTACACTAAAGACATTAGTATCTAAACTGTGTAATGTAAGATAGCACATTAATGTTTAAATCACACACACTGAAACTATTATCTCAAACCCAAAATTGCCACTTCCTGCCACCACCCATTTCCTCTCCTCTGATGCTGAGGGTGCCATAAAGCTCTGCCCACCCTTGGCCTGGGAGTCATCTCTCTTTGTTCTTGGAAACATCTGTGACATAGTATACACAATGACACTAAAAAACTTTCCTCAGAGTATTTGCATCCAAAAAAATTATTGTCCACTTCCTGAGGACATTGTCATCTGGCAAGGACCAGTCAGTCCTGATGTGTCCATCCCTGAAACCCACCTCTGTCTAGAAAAATACACCAAGCCAAGCATCAGTCTGTTGATGGCAGAGATTTTGGTTCAGGAGGAAACGCAGCTCTGAAGTGAAGTCATCTCAATGTGCTACATAGGGGACACAACCCAGAATGTCATATGTCCTGTGTGACAGACAGAGACTCTATGGGGAGAGGTACCTGCAACTAAGGTCCTAAGGCCCATCCTGATCTGTCACCTTCTCCCAGGTTCTCAAACACAGGGATTCCTCTCCTGCTCTCTATTTGGTGGTTCTCAATCCTACTTAGTTTTCTGTCCTTCATGGATATTTTCTCTTTCAACACTGTCAGAAGCCAATTGGTATTTTATTCACCCCGTTTTCCCAATCCAGCCTTCCACTTGGTTTTATTTAACCTTTAACACTACCTCAGCCCTGAGCTGAGAGCTCTGTCAGGAGCACTAACCCTGTTCAAGGCCATCCTGGGACAAGCACAGTGGTCCTGACTGGGAGGGTCTGGGCTACCTGGTCTGGCAGGTGACACATTCCATTCTGGAGGAAGCTGGAGACAAAGAAAAATGATGTTACATGGATTTAAGAAGGACCCAGGGTCCTGGTACTTAGCTGGGAGGGCCAAGAGGGAGGAGGCGAGTCTGGGGGTGCAGGTGCCAGTTCCCTGTCATCAGTGGTGCTAGGGTTTCACCATCTGTGGCCACCAGGGGGCAGTGAGGGCCTAGATTTGGGGAAGGTTCTTCTGGTGGTTTACCCTGCCCTGTATGAAGTCCTAATAGGTGCTGAGCCTGAGACTCTCCTGAGTGGGACACAGTGGTGAGGGGTATCCAATACCTCTTGTGCCCTTATTCATGTTCTTCCAGATGTACCAATAAATGTCCCCAGGCCTCAGGCCACTGCAGAGGCTGGGAACAAAGGGATGCATGCGGACCCATTACAACTGAGGAGGACAAAAAAGTGTTGAGGTCGAATGAGAGGTCCCAGCTCTGCCTGTGGTCACTGATTAGGAAGGCAATTGGATCTTTCCTGGACATTATGAGCCCTGTCCATACTCTCCTCCCATTCAGCAGAGGAAAATCCTGGGATTACTTAGCCATCTACACCATTGTCCCCACAATAGGAAGGACGGGGACATCCAAGACTGGCTCGTTTTCCTGTGCACTGAATCGATTCATTCTGCTGGGACAGTGAAAATACATGTCAAAGAGTTTTAATCCCTCAGCTAAACTCTGCCTTCCTGAGATGGAGAAGCGTCTAGAGTCAAGGGTCATGTTAGAGGGGGGTGAGGAGAGGCAGGTGCAAGAAGCAGATTTGCATGGAGGCCCCTCCCTCCTCTGAGGCAGGAGGAGCGGATAAGAGAGGTCTGGGGGAGCCTGGCATAGGGTTGGGGTCTCAGAAGGCAGTGCTCTTGGGGCGACTCCACCATGGCCTGGGCTCTGCTCCTCCTCACCCTCCTCACTCAGGGCACAGGTGAGGCCTCCAGGGAGGGGACCATGGGGACATCTGTGCTGATCATTTGTCTCCTCCTCCTCAGGCTCAACTGGGCCCCAGCACTGAACTCACCAGAGTGTGTTTTCCCTTTTTTCAGGATCCAGGGCGCAGTCTTCCCTATCTCAGCCTTCCTCAGCATCCGGGACTCTGGGGCAATCGGTCACCATCTCCTGTACTGGAAGCAGCAGTGACATTGGGAAGTATAACTATGTCTCCTGGTTCCAACAGCTCCCAGGCACAGCCCCCAAACTCCTGATTTATAATGTGAATAGTCGAGCCTCAGGGATCCCTGCTCGCTTCTCTGGCTCCAAGTCTGGCAACACGGCCTCCCTGACCATCTCTGGGCTCCAGGCTGAGGATGAGGCTGATTATTACTGTAGCTCACCTACAAGCAGTAATACTGGCCACAGTGGTCCAAGTTCATGGGGAAGTGGGACCAAAACCTGCCCAGTGCTCACAGGCTCCCTGCTTGCTCTGAAGATACTTCTCCAAACCTGGGCAGAGGAGGCTTCCTGCAACATGGCCTTGAGAATTCACTTCTTTCTCTCTTATCTCCTCCCACAGTGACTTTCAATTGGATATATGCTGTTAGGTTCATTGTCTTGGGACAGTGACAACTTCTACTTTGCCTGCCTGTGTGATGTGGTTCCTGAACATGCCACTCTATCCAGCCTTTCTACAACAGTGCAATGATTAATTTTATGTGTTAACCTGACTGGGAAAAGAAATGTTCAGTTAGCTGGTAAAGCTTTATTTCTGGGTGTGTCTGTGAGAACATCTTTGCAAGAGATTTGTATTTGAATTGTAGACTGAGTAAAGAAGATCACCCTTGCCAGTACCAGTGACATCATCCATCAGGTTGAGGGCCTGAATAGAACAAAGAGGTGGAGGAAGGGGGAATTTGCTTTCTCTGCTGCATCTGAGACATCCACCTTCTCCTACCCTTGGACATTGGCACTGCTGGTTTCAGCTTTTGGACTCAGACCAGTATTTACACCATCGGCCCCCAATTCTCAAGACTTTGAACTCAGACTGAATTATATGACTGGCTTTCCTGGTCCTTCAACTTGCAGACAGCTGATTGTGGGACTTCTAAGCCTCTATATCTGTGTGAACCAATTCTGATAATAAATCATATATAATTCTGTTTCTCTGGAGAACCCTGACTAATATGGATTTTGGCACCTGGAGTTATTCTAGAGGAATAGAATTTTAGTGATGAGTTTTCTAAATTGATTCTGAGGTTTCTGGAATTGTCTGTCTAATCTGATTAGATTTAATGATTCTAATAACTCTATTTCCATTAGTAAAGAGAGCCCTGATAGTCCATGTCATGAACTGTTTAGAGATAAACAAAATATCTGCATTGGCTACTTCTAATCAACCACTCATAAGAAGGAAGGAGCTAAGTATGTGATACTTGTGAAAATTTTTGAAAAACTAAGGACTATAATGACATTGATTGCTTGTTCCTAATGTTGCTGGACAAAATACAGAAAAAGATGAGTTTAGGGTATCAAAATTTCCAGCTCAAGGGCCACATAAATGACCAGAGAGCTTCTAGATGTGTGGGAAGACCTTCATGAAGCTGGGGACATTGAGCCCTTTAATTCTGATGAGGCTTCTTTGCCAGTGGAAGAGGTCTCCCAACACCAGTAGAAGAGGTCTCCCCACCCCTTTCAGAGGGGATTACTCCTGCATTGCCTGAGGAAAAGATAATGATCTCCCTGAGGCAGTTGCCATGGGATGCAATGCTGATTCTCCTCAGGGCCGACCCACACCACACTTCTTTTCTCTAGACCTATAGTTAGACTCAGATCCAAGCAGGTCCCTAAAGGTGAGGTACAGAGTGTGACCCAATAGGAGATGCCCCACCCTTCAAAAGAACTACTTGATTCTTCTAATTTATACAGATGGAAATCCCAAGAATGTGTGTGGGAATGGATATTAAGGATGTGGGATAATGGTGGGAGGAACATCAAATCAGATCAGGCTGAATTTATTGATATGAGCTCACTAAGCAGAGATTCTGCATTTAATGTTGCAGCTCAGGAAGTTAGAGAGAGCTCTGACAGTTGTTTTGTTTAGTTGGCTGAAATACAGACCAAAAGGTGGTCCATAGTGAGTGAATTAGGAAAGCCAGACATGCCTTGGTGAAACTGGGAACAGTTACTTGTTAATCATTAGGTAGCTAGTGATGAAAGTTTTACTAAAATTTGTAATTGTAGCTCTTCGTTGTTTGCCCACCCATTGCTTCCTGTACTGCTTATGCAATATATTCTCCCACTCCCACTAGGTTCCCAAAGACCACACCTCCCTGGTGGCTAGGCCTCCATGGTAACAGGTGCTTGAGTTGTTTCTCAGAAATTGGGAATCTACCACCATCTGGTTCAGGCTGGTTGAGACCACAAACTCCACAACTAAACCTGAACAAATGCCTAATAAGTGAACTCCTGACATCAGGAAGCTAAAAACTCCACCCTCAGACCGTGCCTATGCCACCATGCATCCCATGAAGAGGCATAAAGTTTGACTACACCTGTGCAGATCATCAAAATTCTCACTACTCCTTGACTCCAATCATCCATCCCCACATTTCAGACTCCTTGCACCACTACCCCATGAATATCCCTAAGTCACCATTTTAAAGGAGGCAGATTTGAGACTTGTTATCCCACCTCCTTGCTTAGCTTCCTTGTGATTAAAACCCTTTCTCTGCTACAAACTTGTCATTTGGCTGATTGTTTTTCTTTGCAATAGGCAAAATGAACCTGGTTTGGTATCGCTGGTTTAATGTAGAGGAAAGGATTGGAAAGGTAGAAAGATGGGAATGTGACAGTGGATTTGTCATTTAAGAATTACTCAACCACACTGGGAGGATCCAGAAGACATATCTTCCACCATAACTGTGAGAAGTATGTTTTTGAGCAGAACCTCAGTGTTCATGAAGATGTGAGTGGACGCTCCTCTCTAAGCTAGAACTTACAGTGGAAACAGCAGCCACTCAATTGGAAAATCTAAATGCATTGGAGTAATTGGATCCTGTAGTGGCACTCAGGGCCACAGGTAAGGTGGGTGTGGTCACCATAACGGACAGCAAAGTCAAAGCAGCAATCAGAAGAGTCTGACTTATGCAGACCTATGTCATTGGCTAGTTAATCATGGTGTTCCTAGAAGTGAAATAGGTAGGAAGCCTACTAAATTCTTGCATGATCTCTACAAGCAGAAAACTTTTAGGTCAAGTGAACAAAAGTCTAACCCAAATCATAAAAACAGAGAATCATGGCTTCTCAATCAGTTCCCAGACTTGAGCCAGTTTACAGACCCAGAACCCCTTGAACAAAAGGAAGGCGGAGTCACCTTCAAGCGGGACTTCAGCACAGTATCAAAATTTTATACTGCAGCTGACCCATTGGTGTAGTGGTTAAGTTCGTGGACTCTGCTTCAGCATCCTGTGGGTTCAGATCCTGGGCGCTGATCTACACTGTTCATTAAGCCATGTGGTGGCCGTGACCCATATACAAAGAACAGAGGTAGATTGGCACAGATGTTAGCTCAGGAACAATCTTCCTCAAGCAAAAAGAGGAGGATTGGCAATGGATGTTACCTCGGGGAGAATCTTCCTAAGCAAAAAAATTCATACTGTTGGTCTTTCTTGCGGCTTTCCCCAATGACACCAATGGCCATTTACCAGGGTGATTATGTAATGGGGAAAAGGAAATAATTAGACTTTTTCAGGGACTACTGGACACTGGCTCTAAACTGACATTGATTCCAGGAGACCCAGAACATCACTGTGACCTTTCAATCAGAGTGGGGCTTCTGGACATCAGGTGATTAATGGGGTTTTATCTCAGGTCTGTCTCACAGTGGGTCCAGTGTGTCCCTGAATCCATTCTGTGGCTATTTCCCCAGTTCCAGAATGTAATTACCATGTGACCTGGGCTTCCCATCATGAACTGGGTGTTATCTGACCCATGAAAGCATAGAGCTGGGCATGCACAGCAATAGTCCATCATCAAATGGAAGTGATGTGTATGTGCTCAGGCCCAAGAAGTCCCTGAAGGCACAAGTAAGTTACATGAAGAAGTGGCTCAAATGCCCATGGTCCCCGCTTCTGCTCCATTGCCTTCTCTCTCCCAGCCTGCACCTGATGCCTCATGGGGGGTTCCCTATCAGTGGACAGAGGAACAAAGGTCTTAGGTTTAGTTTGCTGATGATTCTGCATGATATGCAAGAGCCACCAAAAAGTGGACAACTGCAGCATTACATCTCCTTCCTGGGGCATCTTGAAGGACAGTGATGAAAGGAAATCCTCCCAGTGTGCAGAACTTCTGGCAGTGCTCCTGGTTGTGCACTTTGGAAAGAGAAATGACAAGGTGTGCAATTACTTATCGATTCCCGGGCTGTAGCCAATGGTTTGGTGGATGGTCAGGGACTTGAAAGGAATATGATTTGAAAACTGATGAAAAAATAACTATGGGGCAGAGGTATATGGGTAGACCTCTCTGAATAAGCAAGGAAGTGAAGATATTTGTGTCCAAAGTGAAGGCTTACCAATGGGTGACCACAGCAGAAGAGAATTTTAACAATCAAGTGAATAGGATGAGTCATTCTGTGGATACTAGCCAGCCTCTTTCCCCAGCCACCCCTGTCTTCATCCCATGGTCTCCTGAACACAGTGGCAATGGTGGCAGGGATGGCATTGATGCATGGACTCAGCAACATGGACTTGCGCAAACCATGGCTGACCTGGCAGATAACCTAGACCCTTTTGGGATGAAGGTTTGGACACTTCACCAGGTCAAGAACCATGACCAGCTGAACTGCTTGCTGAAGGCAAGGGAATACAGAATGGTAGTGGAAGAAGGTAGTTAAAAATACCAGCTATGCCCCTGTGACCAGTTACAGAAGTGGGAATGGTAATTGTCATGAACATTTCCTCTTTATTTTGTTAATGACACATTTGTGTATGTATATACATATATTAGGACACTAGCTTTGTCTTGTTTCCTCTCTTATTCCCTTATCATGTAATTAGAGGTCACTGTCACTTCTCAGGGAGTGAATGGGCTCAATTTACGGTTCAAATCTTTTGGAAACAAATAATCTCCAGAGACTTATTGGTGCCTCCACCTCCCAGGTCTCAAATCCTTGCAGTTGACTGAGTTATCTTACAATGTGGGGAACACCATCTAATTGAATTGAAGAGAGAACTGACATGTCTAAAATACCTAACCCTGTCCCAAAGAATAGGATCACATCTACCACTTCATCCTCTCTCCTTCAGTCACTCCCATGAGGATTGGAACAAGGCTTAGGAAATAGACACCCAACACAGAGCAATGAGTCCCTGGTTCCCTGATTCCTTGTGTCCATAAATGACTAGGCTTCTGGGTGGATCAAAGATAGGAGTCTCCAAATTACCACATGCACTCTCCTTCTGTCAGAATGCCCCAGGGGACACAGACAGTGTTTGATACAGAGCTACTAGCTGGATTCTAGTGCTTCTAAGCTCAAGCAGACCCAGAGAGAGCAATTTCTACCTGAAATGGAGCAATTTTCCTTGGAGAATTAGTGAGCTTGAACGTAGAAATCTGTGAATGATTCAGGTGGAAGAGGAGAGAGAACTAAGATCTTTAAAAAATGAAGAAATTCTACAAGAACTATCTAGCTTAATTAGAAAAAGCAACATAAGGATAATGGCAACCCCAGAAGGAGAAGAGAGGGAGAAAGGAGCAGAGAGCATACTCAAAGAAATAACAGCTGAGAACTTCCCAAACCTGGGAAAGAAACTGGATGTACAAGTACACGAAGCTAATAGAACTGCTAATTATCTCAAAATACAAAGACCTCATCCAAAGTATATTATATTAAAAGTGTCAAAAGTCAATGAGAAAGAAAGATTGTTAAGGGTGGCAGGAGAGAAGAAAATAATAACCTACAAAGGAACCCCCATCAGGCTATCAGTGTATTTATCAACAGAAACTCTGTAGCCTGGGTGAAAGTGGAAAGATATATTCAAAACATTGAAAAACAAAAGCTATCAGTCAAGAATACTCTATCCAGCAAAGTTATTCTTCTGATACGAAGGAGAAATAAAGCTTTCCCAGACAAACAAAAGCTGATAGAATTCATAGCCCCTAGACCTACTTTATAGGAAATATTGAAAGGAACCTTCCTACCTGAAGCAAGAAGGCAAAGGTTTAGAAAGGTTTGAGCAAGGTAATAAATACACAGACAGAATCAGAAAATTGTAACTCTTTAACAGAATTGTTTAGTGTACACTTAAGTATAACATAAAGGCTAAAGGGAAAGAAAGCATAAAAGAGAACCATGACCACTTCAACTGGGTAACTAACTTACAACACATATGGATAATTTGTGACAACAAAAATGTAGAAGGGGATGAGGAAAAGAACAGAACTGCATAGGCTAATAGAGATAAGATGCTATCAGGAGAAAAAGGACTATCTCATCTATGAGATTTTTATACAAATATAATGGTAACCAGAAAACAAAAACTCAGAGCAGAGTCACACGTCATAAATAAAGATTAAACTGAGAAAAAACATCACAGAAAACCACAAAAGTGAAATAGCAGACAGAAATACAGGGAAAAAGAAACAATGGAAATATAGAACAATCAGAAAACAAAAGATAAAATGGCAGTACTACGTTCTCATATATCAATAATCACCCTAAATGTAAATGGATTGAATTTACCAATCAAAAGATATAGAGTGGCTGGATGGGTCAATAAACAAAATCCCAAAATATGCTACCTCCAGGAGACCCATCTCAGCACTAAAGACAAACAAAGACTCAGAGTGACGGGATGCAAGATGACACTACAAGCAAATGACAACCAAAAGAAATTGGGTGTAGCCATACTTACATAAGACCAAATAGATTTCAAGCCAAAAACGATAACAAGAGAAATGATGTTCATTATTTAATGATAAAAGTGACATTCCATCAAGAAGACATAACACACACACACACACACACACACACATATATACACAGACACATATATATGCACCTAATAGAGGAACATCAAAGTATATAAAGCAGTTATTAACAGATCTAAAAGGAAAACTTGACAGCAGCATGATAATAGTAGGGGAATTTAACACCTCACTTATGTCAGTGGATAGATTATCCAGATAGAAAGTACAAGGGAACATTGGCCTTTAACAAAACACTAGAGCAATGGAATTAAGATATATATATATATATAAAACAGTCTATTCAAAAACTGCATAAAACACTGTCTTCTAAAGTGCACATGGAACATTCTCAAAGATAGATCATATGTAGAGAAACAAAGCAAGTTGCCATAAATTTAAGAAGATTGAAATCATACCAAACATCCTTTCCAACCACAATGGTATGAAACTAGAAATCAACTACAAGAAAAAATCTGGAAAGGTTACAAACATGTGGAGATTAGAGAACATGCAACTGAACAACTATTGGATCAATGAAAAAATCAAAGGATAAATCAAAAATGACTGGAGACAAATGAAAATGAAAACACAACATACAAAAACTTATGGATGTATTAAACGTGGTACTAGGAGGGAAGATTAGAGCAATAAGGGCCTACCTTAAGAAACAATATAAATCTCAAATAAACAAGCTTACTCTAGACTCAAAAGAAGTAGAAAAAGAACAAAGCCTAAAATCAGTAGAAAGAAGGAAATAATAAAAATCAGAGCAGAAATAAATGAAATAGAGACTAAAAAGACAACAGAGAGTATTAACGAAACTAAGAGTTGGTTCTTTGAAAAGATAAACAAAATTGACAAATCCATAGCTAGACTCACTAAGAAAAAAAGAGAGAAGCCTCAAATCACAAAAATATCAAATGAAAGAGGAGAATTTCAATGGATACCACAAAAATACAAAGGATTATAAGAGAATACTATGCAAAGCTATACAGCAGCAAATTGGATAATCTACAAGAAATGGATAAATTCTTAGATGCATACAACCTCGTAAAACTGAATCAAAAAGAACTAGAGAATCTGAATAGACCAATCACATGTAAAGAGATTGAAATAGTAATCAAAAACCTCCCCAAAACCAATAGTTCAGGACCAGACGGCTTCTCTGGTGAATTCTACGAAACATTCAAAGAAGGATTAATGCTCATTCTTCTCAAAATCTTTCAAAAAATTGAAGAGGAGCCAATGCCTCCTAATTCATTTTACAAGGCCAACATTACCCTGATACCAAAACCCAACAAGGACAACACAAAAAAGAAAAATTACAGGCCAATATTGCTGATGAACATAGATGCAAAAATCCTCAACAAAATATTAGCGAATCAAATAAAACAATACATTAAAAAGATAATACACCAAGATCAAGTGGAATTTATTCCAGGGATGCAGGGATGATTCAATATCCACAAATAAACCAATGTGATACACCACATTAACATAGTGAAGAGTAAAAATCATGTCATCATGTCAATAGATGTAGAGAAAGCATTTGACAGAGCTCATCATCCATTTATGATAAAAATTCTGAATAAAATGCGTATATAAGGAAACATAATAAAGACCATATATGACAAATCAACGGCCAACATCAAACTCGAGGGTGAAAAAATGAAAGTTGCTCCTCTGAGACAGGAAGAAGACGAGGATGCCCACTCTTGCCACTCTTATTCAACATAGTACTGCAGGTTTTAGCCAGAACAATTAGGCAAGAAGGAGAAATAAGGGATCCAAATTGGAAAGGAAGAAGTAAAACCGTCACCATTCACAGATGACATGACTCTATATATATAAAAATCTAAAGAATTCACCAAAGAACTATAAGAAATAATTAACAAATAAGGTAAAGTTGTACGGGTTCAAAATCAACATATAAAATCAGTTACCTTTCTATGTACTAATGATGAACTATCAGCAAGAGAAATCAAGAATACAATCCCATTTACAATCGCAACAAAACGAATAAAATATCTAGGAATAAATTTAACCAAGGAGGTGAAAGATCTATACACGGAAAAATATAAGACATTATTGAAAGAAATTGAAGAAGACACAAGGAAGTGGAAAGATATTCCATGTTATGGAATGGAAGAATAAACATAGTTAAAATGTACATATTACTTAAAGCAATCTACAGATTCAATGCAATCTCAATCAGAATCCCAAAGACACTTTTCACAGACATAGAACAAAGAATCCCAAAATTTATATGGAACAAGAAAAGACCCCAAATAGCCAAAACAATCCTGAGAAAAAAGAACAAAGCTGGAGGTATCACACTCCCTGATTTCAAAATACACCACAAAGCCATAGTAATCAAAACAGTGTGGTACTGGCAGAAAAACAAACACACAGATCAATGGAACAGAACTGAGATCTCAGAAAATAAATCGACACATCTATAGACAGCTAATTTTTGACAAAGGAGCCAAGAACATACAATGGAAAAAGGAAAGTTTCTTCAAAAAATTATGTTGAGAAAAGTGGACAGCCATACGCAACAGAATGAAAGTAGACCATTATCTTACATCGTACACAAAAATTAACTCAAAATGGATTAAAGACTTGAATGTAAGACCTGAAACCATAAAATTCCTAGAATAAATATAGGCAATATGCTGTTTGACAACCATCTTAGCAGTATCTTTCTGAACACCACGTCACCTCAGGCAAATAAAACAAAAGAAAAAATAAACAAATGGGACTACATCAAACTAAAAAGCTTCTGCATGAGAAAGGAAATCATCAACAAAAGGAAAAGACAACCCACCAACTGGAGGAAAATACTTGCAAATCATATATCCGACAAGGGATTAATTTCCAAAATGCATAAAAAAACACATACAACTCAACAACAAAAAAACAAACAACCAGATGATAAAATGGGCAGAAAATCTGAACAAACATTTTTCCAAAGAAGATATACTGATGGCCAATAGGTGCATAAAAAGATGTTCAACATCACTAATTATTAAGGAAATGCAAATCAAAACTACAATGAGATATCACATTACACATGTCAGAATGGCAATTTTTAAAAAGAAAAGAAAGAACAAGTGTTGGAGAGGATGTGGAGCAAAGGGAACCCTTATATACTGCTGGTGGGAAATGCAAACTGGTGCAACCACTATGGAAATCAGTATGGAGATTTCAAAAAAAAATTAGAAATAGCAATACCGTATGATCCAACTATCATATTTCTGGACATTTAGCTAAAAACCTGAATACATTAATTTGAAAATATATATGCACCCATATGTTCATTGCAGCGTTATTCAAAATATCCAAGACTTGGAAGCAACCTAAGTGTCCATCAACAGATGAATGGATAAAGATGTGCTATATATATGCAATGGAACACTACTCAGCTGTAAAAAAGAGGTAATTCTACTATTGGTGACATCATAGATGGACTTTGAGAGTATTATGCTAAGAGAAATAAGTTGAACAGAGAAAGACAAATACCATATAGTTTCACTAATATGTGGAAGATAAACAAATAAAAATCACACAGATACAGAGAACAGATGGGTGCTTACCAGAGGGGAAGGGGGTTGGGCGGAATGTGAAAAGGGTAAAAGGATGCATATGTATGGTGATGGATGGAAACTCGACTTTTGGTGGTGAACATGATGCAGTCTATACAGAAGCTGAAAAATAATGACGTACACCTGAAATTTACCTAATGTTATAAACCAATGTGACCTCAGTAAAATTTAAAAAAAAAGAGAGCTGGAGAAGGAAGAGACTTAAAATTGGAGGAGGCCAGACCCGCCTGTGGGGGCAGGAAGCATTGTCCTCAGGAGAATTGCCAACACGTCCAGGGCCACTGTCCTCTCCATGGGCCTCTGCGCAGGTCTGGGCAGAGTCCCTAAGCTTTGGAGAGGGCGCATGAACAAGGGGCCCCGCGGAGGAGTCGCCCTAACTACAATGCTCATGGGCGTCTCCTTCTGTTCTCCCCTGTCAGCTCCCAGCTTGTGGTGACCCAGGACCCCTCCTTCATGGTGACATCTGGGCTGACAGTCACCCTCACCTGCTCTGTGAATATGGGACCTGTCACAACTGGGAATGCGCCAGGATGGTTCCTGAAGAAATCTGGTCAAGCTCCTCTGCAGCTCATATACCAGACATCGAATGCCCAACATAATTTTCAACCACTTTTCAGGCTCCACCCTTGGGGGCAGAGCTGCCCTCCCCTTTGTTGGGGCACAGCCTAAGGACGGGGCTGAGTATTTCTGTACAGTCTGGTACAATGCACCTGCTTCAGAGTGACAGCTTCTAGTGAGGAGATGTATCAGAAACTTCAATGTGCTCTGCCTGTGGTAGCAGCATCGTGAGTAGAGAGAAAATCTCCCCACCCCAGGCAAGGGCTGACATGCCTAAAACCCAGTTATGCTCACTCAGCCGATGGTTGGTCTGTGTATAATGTTCTTGGGACACACTTCTCTCCTCCAGAGGATGATGCCTCACTGTTTCACTAGCATTCAGTGCAAAAGGGAATAGATGTGAAGATGGTCTGATTTTCATTCTTTTGGGTCACAGGACTTTTGTTTGGTGAAGTTACAGAATTCTTTAGAACAAATTTAACTAATTTGAATTTGAGCACTAGATACTAAATGTACATCAGCAGAAAATTTTCAAATAGTACCAGTATCAGATGCTGTTGATGCAATGGCTCAGTTGGTGTGTTTATCTCTCGGCTATGGAGGGTCTTCTGGCTAATGCTCACACAGGCAGCCTTCTGCCATGGTCCTCTGAAGACTGAAGTTGCCTCAGGAAGAGGTGCCTGGAAGCTATCCACCATCTTCTGGAGCCAATGACTGACTGGTCCAGGGGTACACAAGCCCTGCTCCCTCTCCTTAAACTGAGACACAACTTATGCTCCAGAGCTTCCCACTGGATCAAGCAGGGGCCAGTCTTCACCCTTGTACCTTGCACACCTTGCTTCCCTCTCTCCCTTCCTGGTTTCTCTTAGGAACGCTCCTCATTAATTACATGGGCCCCTGTTCCTCTCTCAGGCTCTCCTTCCAAAGAACCCACATGAGGCTTTACATGGGGGTAGAGGGAAGAGTAAGTCCCCTGCCCTGGTCCTCTGTACCCAAGACCACCACATGCAGCATGTCTCGTACATCCTTCCAGAAAGAGCTGAGGCGTATATCACTGCCCCATTCTTTACAAGGCTGCAGAGCATTCCCTGGTAGCATGTCAACCAACTGGACCCTAATGGTTATCACCAAGACTTTCATCTTACAAATAATACTACAATGATAAACTTATATATTCCTTTGGATTCATGTGTGAATGTGACCATAGGATACATTTCTAGAAGTAAAATTGCTGATCAGAGGATGTGTAGTTGTAATGTCGTCAATTGTTTCAGATTCACTCAACAGATGTTGAATCGTTTTACAATGCCAGTAACACATATTTGATGTTCATCAACCTGTTAGATGAAAAATGTTATCTTGGTATAGTTTTATTTTGTACTTTCTCCCATTACGCTTGAGGTTGAGCATCTTCTTAAATGTCTCAGTGCTCTTTATATTTTAGGAATTGGTACTTTTCCTTTTTTTTTTTTTTTCGCTGAGGAAGATTAACCCTGAACTAACATCTGTCCCAATCTTCCTCTTTTTTCCTGAAGAAGACTTGCCCTGAGGTAACATCTATGCCGTTATTCCTCTATTTTGTATGTGGTACGCCACCACAGCTTGGCCTGATGCGTGGTGTAGGTCCATGACTGGGAACGGAACCCGTGCCACCAAAGCAGAGCATGCCGAATTCAATCTCTAGACCACAGGGCTGGCTACAGATACTTTTTCTTTTTTTGTGAGGAAGACCAGCCCTGAGCTAACATCCGATGCCAATTCTCCTCTTTTTTGCTGAGGAAGACTGGCCCTGAGCTAACATCTGTGCCCATCTTCCTCTACTTTATATGGGACGCTGCCACAGCATGGCTTAACAAGTGATGTGTGGGTGCGCACCCGGGATCCGAACCAGCAGACCCTGGGCGGCTGCAGCGGAGCCCACGCTCTTAACCGCTTGCACCACCAGGCCGGCCCCTACAGGTACTTTTTCTTAAAGGGACAAATAGCAAATACTTTAGGCTTTGTGAACAGAGTCAAATTTGAGAGTATTATGTAGGTACTTATAAAACTGTTACTGCACAAAGGGCATGATCTGCTCTCCATGAGACAAAAACCAATTGTCAAGAGGCAAGATGGTGGGAAAAAAAAGGCAGTTTATTACAGCTTGCTAGCAAGAGGGAAGATGGCCGAGTAATGTCTGAAAAAAACGTCTTAAGGGGACACAAAATCTTAAAGCAGTTATATAGCCCATTGAGTTATAGGGGATGGGGTTAGGAATGTTAACCCTCAGGTGTTACACGCTGGGAGTGCCACATAAGCTCTTTCAGTTTTCATTGATGATGGCTATCAGCATAGACTCTCTGTTTGGGGGTCATCACGTTCCTAAGGAACTCAAAAGAACAAAGTCATCATCTTATCGCAGCTGGGAGGTACACGCACAAGCAGGGGTCATAAAATCTACAGAACAGTTAGATGTCCTGGAGGGTGCACATCCAGCTGGGTTAGTTTGTCAGAGGTCATTCAATGTTACTATAGGGTTTCTTCTCTGCAGTGGCTTCCCTCATGTCAACCTTGTCTTGAGCCAGTATCAATTTCCCCCTTTGCTGTTTAACCCCTCAGTCTTGAGGGATATCCTGTTGTTCCATCTTATTGAAACCTTAGTAAGATGGTGATGCAGGTGGGCTCCCAAAGTTAGGCCTATATTGTGGAAGCAAGTACCCAGGTAGTCAACAAGACTAAAAGAAAAACAAAGTTAATGGTGGGAGCAAATTATAAACCAGTTTCTGAGTCCATGGGTCAGCCAGTCATAAAGAATCCTAGATATCAGAGTCAAAGCATCTTTTGTGGTTTGAAATGTCTCTGATGATGTCATCAGGTGTTCAGGTATCTTTCTGAGTGGCTTACACAGCAACAGACATGAATCTCTCTTAAGTTTGTATCAAGTTCACCAGTTTCAGTTTACAAGGCTTCAGGAAAAAAAGGCAGGTTCAGTTCTCACTGATTGCAAATGAAAATGATGGAAAAAAATTGAAAACATTAGTTTGGATATTTGTAGCCAGATATTTCAGGAGACTAGAAGAATTCAGGATCCAGTCCATTTAACAGATATAAAACAGAAACCTCAAAACAATGATCAGAACTAAAACCTAATATCCATGAATGTGTACTATAGTTTCTATTGAAACATATTTTTCTCTCTAAAATCACGCTCAATTTATAAAAGATAGCCAAATTAAAACTAACTAGTTTGCAAAATAAGTTTAGTTTCAATAAACTTGGTCCAATTATTTACATCAGTACAGCAAGAAAAGCCATTGAACATATAGGCTCTTTTAAATCCGCATTGCTGGAACTCTTTATAAGGAATTTCAGATTGAACTAGAAAGGCCTCTTGAGGCAGGGAAAGCCAAGCCAAGGACTTTGTCATCATCCTTTGCCTGCAATAGGTACAGGGTGAATTCCTCTCTTCTCGAAGTCCCCCAAAATAATTTGAAGTTCCTTGCACATGCCAGATAAGTGACATTCCCTACTCATCCTGGTAAGTGTTGCTTGGAATGCTGTACATAAGGTACCAGGCCAATTTTTTCATGTGGTTTTATTCCACAAAGTCCAATCTTTGTCTCTCCAAAGCTGTCTTGTCACATCTGAGTCTCTATGTTTTTCTCAAATATAATATTCCAGTCAAAGCTTTGGTAATATAACCAATGTTTCCAATTGTGTCCTCTTATAAGGAGAACAGATTCTTTTTGAACTTATGCAAGTAACCATATTGCCATGAAAACAATACTCAGTCACTAAGAGTCTCCAAATCCTGGAGGGCTCAGGTACGGAGATAATTTGTTAAATTGCTGTAAGTCATAGCTAGCTCAGGAGAAAAGACAAAAAGTTTTCCTTAAATCTGAAAAAGAAACAAAACATTAAAATAATCAGCAATATTTCAAACAAAAGTTATAAAAATTACAATCATCCCCATCTGTTCATTCAGTCTAGTGTAAATGATTCTTTTTTTTTATTTATTGTGGTAACATTGGTTTATAACATTGTATACATTTCAGGTTTACATCATTATACTTCTATTTCAGCATGGATTACATCATGTTCTCATATTCACCACCCAAATACTAATTACAGTCCACACCACCCTGAACGTGCCCGATCTCGTCTGATCTCGGATGATTCTTGATCTTAATCTTCTGATAGCAGTTTCATGAAGTCAGCAGTTTCTCTGTTTGAGTTCTGTTATTTCTTACCCAGTTCACTTTTATAATCTGAAAGTTTATCAGAAACCTGTATTCTAGAGTAAGGGCCAGAGTCCTTTCCATGAATGTCTCTCAAGATGAAACATATTTTGCAAACGCATCAAACAATAACTCTCTGTAAACAAGAGCCCAAAATGGCAATTTATAAAGAAATTTGGTTAATTTTGTGACATACAATACTTTAAAATAATAACCGGAACCCGACTGATAACCAGGACAGTTCAGATTTTCAGTAGTGCTATACAATTTCAAAACACCTATATCAATATAATTCACCCACACAATATAACCTAAGAAGGTTTATCATCACTTATTTGACAATTCTCCTCATGTAATTTAACTTACCGAATAAGCCTAATAAGTTTAGTATCTTCCTCCTTATAGAAAGAGAGCAAATTTCTTTCAGAAGTTCCAGGGACTCTTTGAAAATTCTCAAAGGAAAAAGTCAAAGGAAAGACTTTATTTAAGATATGAATTTTGAGATACTTGTCAAAAATATCAAAAGGTTTTAAAACACTTGGTCAAATAATAAACAACCCTCATTGCAAAACAATGCTCAGTTATCCATTCAAGGTGACAACAGAAACAGTCAAGGGCAAAGAGAGTTAAAATAGTCAAAAAACCTTAATAGAGAGACCTCAGTCCTTTTGAACATAGGAAATTATTTCAACACAGTTTTTCTGTCTTTTAGATAGACTCACTCAAAGGTAAAGAAAATACCTTTCATAAACTCTTTATCAAGTTCAAGAAAATTATCGTTTTAAGAGAATGAATAGCAAATTTTAATTTTGTACCAGCTTACTTTGGATATTAAAACTTATTACTTAATTAATTTTTTTTAATCTTAGCCAACTTGACCATCCATAAAACTCTTTTTCCAGAATTCCTCTTCCACAAACCTTTTGTAACTTTCTTTTTACGTTCAGAATATGTTCCATGCCTTCCTTTCTTCCCTTCTAGTATTTTGGGACAAATTTATCTTTCTTAACCAACCAAACAAAATATTTCCATTCTTTGTACCTTCTTTACTATATACATCTTACTTTCCTTGTATACAGAGCTGGTTTCCTATTAATTTTTAGTAACTTTAATCATATATATTAATTAGAATTTTTAACCCTTATAGACTTCGACTTCTAAGTAAAAACTAAGTAAGCAGTTATAAACTTCTATATTAGCATTCTATGGCTTGGCAAATTTATTTGTTGGCAAATTATTGGCAGACACATTTTTTTAATTTCTGGAAACATGTTACTTGATAGTACACAAGACAGGTTTACTAATAGACACAAAACACCTTTTACTTTTTCTGTAATAAGCCAAAAGTAGATAAACTTATATATGTTTAGCAATAATGTTTCAGTACTTTACCTTATTTGAAAATGACCCCCATACTAAATGAATTTTTATCAAAAACTCTAAAGTTTTAAGTTACTCAAAGGTATTTGGAAGCTCTTTTTTTCAAGTGTATAGACCATAAACATAATTATTGTACCCCAAAACTCTTACAAATTTTCATTTATCTAAATCATTTGTTTCCAACTGTCAATCAAACCAACAAACTTAAACCAGCTTTCATTTACCAAAGATTAATTTATATCATGTTAACGTGAAAGACATCTGGGTTAACTGCATTTAGAAATAATTTTTGTAAGCACTTACTTCAAATTAATTGAATAGAGCTCTTAATTTTGACTATACCATCTGGAGGTAAAATATCACACATATGTAACATACACATACACACACATACACAGAGACTGCACAGCTATTACTGCCATGAATCAAGTACAAGGCTGCCTAGTTATGAATCCAAAATTTTGTTTTAAGCCTTTTTACTAATATTTGTGGAGAAGACACTCAAGATGCTAGATTTTTGACCAGACATGCTCCTATGGCTGTTTTTTGGCCTTTTTACTCTTTTTTTCCTTCAGTCTTAGGAATTGGTGATGAGCTAGATAACACTTCCCAGAGATGTGAGGTGATAATCCTTTTTGAGATAAAGGAACTGGCTGAATCTGAACTGCCTCTAGAGCTGCTTTTCCAGTCTTACAAGATTTTTTTTTAAGGACACTTGCTCTTAATGTCTCAGAAATTGAGACATTGTTGTAACTGAAATGACATTATAGATTGATCTATCCATCCAACTATATCACAAAGGCACAGAGAAACCATTCAAGTTTTATCCAAGATAGAGTTCCTGGGGAATATTTGCTTTGTCAGTTTTTAATGTCCCAATATCTACAAGCATTTATGGCTTAACTATGGATGCTAGAGGTGTCCCCAAAATAGAGTACAAAAGGAGTAACCTTCACAAGATCCAGAAATTTCAATCCCAAAAAAATAGCCCAAGAAAGCGAAGGCTTACACTGCGTAGGTGGTAGTGCACTAACAAACAAGGAAGATTGAGAAGACAAAGGTCCCCGATGGACTGGGACCCCTCATGACCAAAGAGGTCACAAAGCCCAGCTCTCAAGACAAAAAGAGGAAAAAAAAACCCCTTCATCTTATATGCACATTAACAGCTTTAGCTATGCTTTGGGTCTCTTGGATCCAAACTAATACCTGGGGGTGGGGGAGGCGGTGTCACAGGATTGGGGAACTGCTTGACCCATGCCCGCCAATATTTCAGCTCTTTTGGCTTCCAAGACGCCCTGTTAGCAATAGCTTCCACTTTATGTGCATACTCCATAGGCGGGGCCCTTATAGCAAAGTCTACTGCGGGCCCGCCCAGACAACAGGCTTATGTTGGTGCCTGAATCTTGTTCTATGGGTTTTCCTTTGTGACAAATGACACACACAAACAAAACAGAAACAAGGACAGATAGTGACCGTCTCTGGGAGGAGAAGGATCAATAAAGCAATAAGTACTTAGTAGCTTGTACTGCTTACTTGTAGATGAAATTCACCCAACTCAGGAGAAGGCAGACTAAGGGGTTTCAGGTGGGGATCAAATTAGCATTTCCCATTGTTTCAGAATTTAGTGACAGCTGGTCAAAAGTATATTTATGCTGCAGCTAGAATCAGATTGTGAAAATTTAAAGCATCCCTAAAATCAAGACCCTTACAATGATGGCCCAACCAAGGCTTTCTTCAAATAGCCAATGTGATTCCCCTGAGGCTGACGGCTATTTGGTAGGACTCTTAGCCACAAACAGGAGTGCAACTCGCATTTCTGTCCAACCATCTCTGATCACGAAATGAGGTGCAACCATATTTTTGTCTGACTGTATTTTGGGATCCCCCCACAACCTGACAATTATCAAGCCAAGCCCTCAGGACACAAAACAAGCTTGGTAAGACTCTGCTGTTTTCCGTAAACATTTTTACATTCTGGATACTTTTGGTCAAAAGGTGGAGCCCTTGACTCTATAAAGATTAAAGATTTTTCCTTGTTCCTTGGTTTAGAGGCTCAAAAAGAGCCCAAAATGGCCACTTTAATTTTAAATTAATCTGGGTAATCTTACCAGCTGTTTACAGTTATCTCCATTTTAGGGGGCTTTTATCAAGGTAGGCACAACAAACAAGGTCTGATAGTGAGCTAGTGGGAACAGCTCCCCCAATAATAATCAAGGGGTCAGCTCTTTCTCTTATGTGTTGTGGCACCCACAAAATTCAGGTGATTTAAGCCCTGGATGAGCTGCTGGTGCCAAGAGCCTCACCATGAACAATGAGGGCCCAGTAAGATATGTTCTTCAGGAGGGGTCCCTATGAGGCCGTTGCACGTCATGGTCAGACACCCAAACACCTCAGTAAAGTCCCCAATCACCTGGGAATGTCCTGAAGGACCAAAGGGAACATTGCCTCTTTTCTTCTGAGTCTAAAGACCCTCACAAGATTATTCTAAAAGGTAGCTTGTTATGGTCACCGAGAAACTCAGTCCCCAAACAGTCAATTTTAACAAATAGCACAGTCAAACATAGACAAACATGGACAGATACAGAAATCCAATACTCCGGGACTCTAACTCTGGGACCCCACCCGAGAGTTCGGGACTCTAACCCGATCCTTTTGAGTGCCCCAGTGGCTGTAACCTTTACATTGTCTCCCACAATCCTAGCCTTGGGACTTTAACCCAGCAACCAAATCTCATCAGTGGGGCTTCTAACCAACTCTCCTGGTGAGATATTAGACAATTTTAGGTACAGGCACGTTTTAACAATGTCACTCACCCAAATCCAAAAGACGTCTGATCCTGGAGCTCTTTACAGACACAGACACAGACAAACCAGATGCTGGTTCCTAGATTCCGGGTGAAGTCCTGTTGCTCTTCCCACTCTGGCAGGGCACCCTATTTACCAGATGGCCCTCGTTCTCAAAGAGGGGACCCCACATGGAGGGGAAGGAAACTTCTTGGTGGTGGACCCCCGAGGCGACTTACCCTACTCCAGATGTGAGCCTGTCAACCCACCAGAAGTAGCCGTTTCTCTTTCCACCACAGGGAGCGTTAGGCAGCAGCCAGTGGTGGCACGGGAGAGCAGGTAGGGCAGATCTCCGAGACAAACAGAGTCTCAGCAGCCACTAGGGACTTACCCAACAGGTGGCCTGTCCGAGGTCAGCTGGCCATGAGCAGGACTTACTGTCCCACTAGAGTTGCCAGATTTCTGTTACGGCACAAAGAGCACAATCTGCTTGCCATGAGACAAAAGCCAATCGTCAAGAGGCAAGGTGCTGGAAAAAAAAGGGCAGTTTATTACAGCTTGCTAGCAAGAGTGAGGAAGGCCGACTAACGTCTGAAAAACCATCTTAAGGGGGCACAAAATCTTACAGCAGTTATATAGGCCATTGGGTTATAGGGGAGGGGGTTAGGAATGTTGACCCTCAGGTGTTACATGCTGGGAGTGCCACACCAGATCTTTCAGTTTTCATTGATGATGGCTATCAGCATAGATTCTCTGTTTGGGGCTCATCACATTCCTAAGGAACTGAAAAGAATAAAGTCATCATCTTCTCACAGCTGGGAGGTATGTGCACAAGCAGGGGTCATAAAATCTACAGAGCAGTTAGATCTCCTGGAGGGTGCACATCCTGCTGGGTTAGTTTGTCAGAGGTCATTCAAAGTTAATATAGGGTTTCTTTTCTTTTCTACAATGGCTTCTCTCATGTTAACCTTGTCTTGAGCTGGTATCAAAACCATTTAAAATGTAACTATATAAAAATCTAAAAACATTCTCAGCTTGAGGGCCAAACAAAAACAGGCACATGACCATGTTTGGCCCATAAGGTGTGGTTCAATGATCTCTGTTTTATGGGTTATTTGAAGTCTGAAAGTTCCATCAGCAGATGTTCTGGGTGAAGATCTCTTTGGTAGAAAGGCCACTTCTTACCTCATATAGTGGTCTGGTCTTTCTCTGGATAAGAACATACTTTTACCATTTATTTGGTTGGATCTTGGGTCTGTCCAAGATAGCCCTTATGCCATAGTCTCATAATTTTTATCTCTATCCATCTGCTCTGAGTTTTGGGAGTATTTCAGTCTCAGAAGTAGGATCCCACTAGGGGCTGGCCCCATGGTGTAGCGGTTGAATCTGTGCATTCCACTTCAGTGGCCTGGGGTTCACTGGTTTGGATCCCGGGCACGGACCTACTCCTTGCTCATCAAGCCATGCTGAGGTGGCAACCCACATAGAGGAAGTAGAAGGACCTACAACTACGATATACAACTATGTACTAGGGCTTTGAAGAGACAAAGAAGAAGACTGGCAACAGATGTTAGCTCAAGCACCAGTGCATCACTTGTCAAGCCATGCTATGCCGGCGTCTCATATAAAGTGGAGGAAGATGGACACGGATGTTAACCCCGGGCCAGTCTTCCTCAGCAAAAAGAGGAGGATTGGCAGATATTAGCTCAGGGCTGATCTTCCTCACAAAAAAAGAAAAAGATGAGAGAAAATTTCCTTTTCATAGAGATAATATGAAATGCTTTAGATGTCCCTATGGTCAATATATCTGTCAGTGTTTTTATTACTCAATGTAATGGAGGGATCAACATCTCAGGACAATTACCATTCGTGTGATACGGCTCCCACTGTATCTCTTTTGAATATTTTATCTCTTTTTACAAATTGCTACTGTTTAACGAATCACCATAATTAATTCATCCTAAACGATGATAATTAAGGGATTTATTTTTGTGATTTTTAAAAAATTTACATATTATAGCTTTATTGGTTAAGAACCATATTATGTGCAATTGGTGATTTTGCCTCCTTTTTGTGGCAGTCATGCTTATTATCTCTACATCACGTCTTATTGTGTGGGCACAAAATATGGAAGAATTTTCAATAAAACTGAGACTGCTGTATCCTGGGGCCCCTGAATGTGTTCCTTGTACTCACACAACATGGCACAGATTCAAGGCAGCTCCTCGTGAAGATCAGCAGCTTGCTTCTTGCAGGAAACACGGGGACCCCTGGAATGTTCACAGGAAGCCTCCACAGAGATCTCAAGAGATAAAGATCCAGGCTGCTGGGCAATGAATCTAGTCTCACACGCCTAGTGATTGATTTATGAGAAGGCCATCAACCAGTTACCATTTTATTATCATCTCAAAAATAGACCTCATTATCTAAACTAATGTCTAAAAGTAGAATATAAGTGTTTAAACACACACAAACAATAGTCTCAAACCCAAAATGATCATTTCTCCCAACCACACTTTTGTTTCTCTCCTATGCCCAGAGGCCACAACTTTGCTCCTCCCACGTTCGGCCACAGCCAGACGTTTCATATGCTCTTGGAAATGTCTGTCACATAGTATGAACGGTGGCACTAAAGTAATTTTATCAGAACATTTGTATTCCATTGAATATTTTGTCCATTACCTGAAGGGACATGTCCAGTTCCATTAAGAAAAGGACCAATCAGCTCAGATTAGAGTCTTTGGCCCAAATCCACCTCCTTCTAGAAAAAGACATTAGGCCAAGCATCTCTCTGTGGATGAAGAGACTTTGCCTCAGGATGTCTCACAGCTCAGAGGTGAGGTAGTCTCAATGTGCACAAAGGAGCATGGCAAAGAACACCCCATGTCCCCTGTGTCACACAGATGTGCCTGATAGAGGTCCCTGCAGCAGTTCCCTGAGGCCAATCCTGACCCCAGTCCCCCTTTCTCAGATGCCCAAACAATGGAATCTTTCTATTGATTTCCATTAGGTCATTCTACATCCTGACTGAACTCCCTGTTTCCTGCATTATTCTTTTGACTAACCATGTTTCAAAGTGAATCATCTTCTCATGGGCCTATTTTTCTCATCCACATACCTACTTGGATTGAATTAATTTAATGGCCAGCATTTCCTCAGCCTTGATCCAACACCCACCTCACTTACACTAACTGTGGGACAAGGCCTTCCTGGGATAAGCAAGGTGACTCTGAGGGGGAGCATCTGGGTGACCCGATTTATTCAGGTGACATATTTCGTCTGGAGGAAATTAAAGGAAAGGATCAGGAATTGAATGAGATGGGGTCCGTGGCCTGGTACTGAGCTGGAAGGGGAAGGAGGGAGGACAGGCGCAGGAACAGAGCGTGGGTTTCCAGCTGTCTCTCAGCTGCCTCCCCTGGTGCTTGGCATCCACCATCTGTGGCCACCAGGGTTCAGCAAGGGCCTGTATTTGAGAAAGGTAATTTTTCTTGTTATCCTGTTTTGTTTAAACTCCCAATAACTGCTTCTTGATCCACTCCTAAGTGAGACTCAAGGGAATGGGTGTCCCATATCTATTGTGCCCAATAAATCTCTTTCTAGAAATGCCAATAAACACCTCCCAACCTCAAACCACTGCAGAGAGAGGACAGAGTGATGCATGAAGACCTGATAACTGAGGGGACCAAGAAGGGGTGGAGGGAGATGAAGGGATCCCAGCTCTGCCTTTGCTCCACGAGAAGAGAAGTAATTGAATCTCCCCTCATCCCAGCCAACCCTGGATGCTGTCCTCACCCTTGTCCCACCCAGAAAGGAGGGGAAGTCCGTGGCTTCTTCTACCATCCACACCGTTATTTCCACAATAGGAAAGTAAGGACACCCAAAGTCTGCTTGATTTCATAGGCTCTGTCATGAGCTCAGTCTGTCCTGACTCAGAAAATATATTTCAAAGATTTTTAATCATCTCAAATTAGCTCAGCTGTCCAGTAATGCAGAAGTATCTAGAATCATGGGCCCGCTCAGAGCGGGTGAGGAGAGGCAAATACAGGGAGCAGATTTGCATGGAAGGCCCTCCCTTCTCTGAGGCAGGGGGAGGCGATAAGAGGTGTCTCAGGGATCAGGGCCCAGAGTTGGGGTCTCAGAAGGCAGTGCTCTAGGGGTGACTTCACCATGTCCTGGGCTCTGGTCCTCCTCACCCTCCTCACTCAGAGCACAGGTGAGGCCTCCAGAGAAGGGACCATGGGGACATCTGGGCTGATCTTTTGTCTCCTCCTCCTCAGGCTCAGCTGGGTTCCAGCACTGAACTCACCAGAGTGTGTTTTCCCTCTTTCCAGGTTCCTGGGCCCCATCTGCCCTGACTCAGCCTCCCTCAGCATCTGGGACTCTGGGACAGACCATCACCATCTCCTGTGCTGGAAGCAGCAATGACATTGGGGGTTTTAACTATGTATACTAGTACCAACAGCACTTGGACACTAAGCCCCCCAAATCCTGATTTATAATGTGAATAGTTGGGCCTCAGGGATCCCTGCTCACTTCTCTGGCTCCAAGTCTGGCAACACGGCCTCCCTGACCATCTCTGGGCTCCAGGCTGAGGATGAGGCTGATTGTTACTGTTGTTCATTCACCAGCAGTGGCAGTTTCCACAGTGGTCCAAGATCATGGGGAAGAGAAACCAACATCTCCTCTGAGCTCATTCAAGTGTCCTCACTCCTCAACTCAGGCTAACATTCACTTTTTCTTTCTTTTCTTTTGAAATAATTACAACATTCTGAAATGATGCAAAATATCATAAAATCTCCCATCTATTCATTACCTAGATTGATGAACTTTTAACATTTTGTCATATTTCCTTTATTATTCGGTGTCTGTACAAGTGTGTGTATAAGTATATACATTCTCACACAACACAAATATTTCATTTTCATAATTATTTGGGAATAGGGTCTATAATTTATATCTTTTATTTCTTAATACTGTTTCTTTTACATGTATTGCACATGTCATCAAATTCACCATTGTGAACTGTGAATAATTCAGTAATTTTACTTTATTCAGAAAGGTGTGCAAGCATTACCACTATGTATGTCCAGGACACATCATCATCCAAAATGTGAACTTCGTACAAGTCAGCATCACTCCACATTCCCCACGCCCCTCCCTAGGCAAACATCTTCTACTTCCTGTCTCTGCAGTTTATTCTTCTGCACATTTGACATGAATGTTTTCATACAATATGTGGTCTTTTGTCTCTTGCTCCTACAATTAGCCTGATGTTTCAAGGTTCATCCATTTTGTAGCAGGAATCTGTACTTCATTTGTTTTTATGGTTGAATAATATTCCATTTTATGGATATGCCACCTGTTATTTTTGCATGTATCTGTTAATGGAGTTCACTGATTCACAGTAATTTGGTTCCACTGTCTCCAAAACCACATGCACAGTTTTGTTCAGTTATATTTACTCTTTCTCATGGACAATTTCTCCACTTCTACAGGAGTTCTGAGTTCCTGTGTATCTAACTAAAGAAGGAAAAATATTCAGGTACATTTCCATTTAATTTTCTAAACCTTTTTTAATTATGAAGTACATCATTTCTCAAGAAGAGTGCCCAAAATGAATATTCACAATTTCAAGAATAATAATGAATGAAAACCACACCGACCCATAGCACATCTACCCACCCACAGCCTCTCCATTCTTCCCACTGCCCAATTTGCCTCAGTGCCGATGTTGGTGTTAATATTTCTGTTGTTTTCTTTGTATTCCTCCCCACACCTTACTAGGTTGCATCTCCAAACAACACATATTTTGAAACAGTGAGAACTAGGAACAAAAACAGCTGAATGAGGAAAGAATAATGTGTCTATCCGATGAGGCTCCAGGAGACAGTGACCCTAAGAGAGGTGCTCGGCCTTGGGGAAGTCCCTGGGATCTACAGGAGCCCCTCCTGAAGACAGCAGTCAACACCCCAGAGGAAGAGAAGGGACCCCTAGACTTGGGCATGTGTCCTTGCTAGGTGTGGGCAGGTGCCGGGTGTCCAGTAGGAATATTGTCGGGGATTATATGTCCCACATTTTCTGTGCCTTTGCTTAGCATGGATGTCAGGAGTAGTCTGAGATCACTTGATTGAGATCAAGAGAGATTATTCTTGGCTGATGGGGACCCTGTGACATGGCTCGTGTCAAGACAAGCCTAGCGCAGACAGGATGTAGAAATGAAAATCCAGGCCACCCATACCTGAACATTACAGGATGCTGTCATTGCTGGCAGCCCCTGGCAGATGTGCTTCCTCATAGATGAATCATTCTGTCTATTGGCTATCAGGGAAGGCCTCTATGGAGAGGACCATTAGAGAGAGGTGGGCAGAGGACACAATGTTCGTGAGGCACGTGAGGTTGTCCTCATGATTCCTCAGACTCAACTCCACCTGGCCTCCACCCATGAAGACAAATGAGCTTTACCCTCTGTGCAGGGAGGGGTCATGGGCAGTGGTCAACCAGCCTCACTACTAGGAGTAGACAGGATCTGGAGATCCACCTGCTTCTTGGAACAGCTTTCAATTATTTTAATTTTTAATTTATATCAACTCATTTTTCCCATACTCACAACTGATTGAGATTTAAAAATAATGTGTCAGGTTGTAGTTTTGCAGACTTGGGACTGGGCTTTGTCAGATCGGAGTCAATATGCATCCTGGCTTCCAAAATTGTGTTGTCATCTCTATCTGTGTTCCTTGGTCTCTTACAGAAAACTCTGGCATATCCCTATAACCTTCAATACAGGTTAGTGGGGCTTAGGAAGAGTAGACATAGTTGGGTATTCACCCAGTGTCACCCACAATGGCCAGAGTGAGGATCCTCTTGTGACTGGACTTTGTGTTGTGACGGTTGGGAAAGGAACAGAGAGAATGAAATGATGTGATAGATTCCTCAGGGAGCAAACTTCTGTAGTTGACATTTTACTAATAAATCAATAATTGGTGAAACCAAAGAGCGGTCTGGAAAGGTGTCCACACAAACGAAAATTGTTTATAATGAGCCTTGATGTGGTTTTCTTCATATGTCTCATGTCTGGGGTTTGTTGAGCTTCTGGAGATGTGGTTTGTTTCTGTCGCTCTGTCTCCTCTCCTTTGGAAACTCAAATTATATGTGTTTTTAGGTCACTTGAAGTGGTCCCACATTGACTGATAATATTCCATGTTATAGAATTAATTTTTCCTTCTGTGTTTGCTTTGGACAGTTCCATTGCTGTGACTGGAGGTCACTAGATTCATTCCCAGGACCCAATCTGCCGTTAATCCCATCTCGTGCACTTTTCATTTACAGTACCTCCACTTTGTTCTTCATTATATCTTCTGTTACTTGGCTAAGAGTTTCAATATTTTCTTTCCTTTTTCGAGGCTTTGTTTCCTACATTATTTTTAAAAACGTGGTTTAAAGTCTTCATGAGAAAGTCCAGCGTTCTCTCAGATAGGAATTGCCTTTTTAAATTTTGACTTTATTACAATTGAGCTTTTCCTGCTTGTTCGCATGTTGAGTATTTTGGATTCTATCCTGGATGTAGCCTTCAGTCTATGATGAAACAAGGGGTCTTGTTTAAGTCCTCTGTTGATACTTTGTTTAGCTGACGATCTGTCCGTGTGTCCAGGTTCCTTGTTCCATCATCTTCTGTGAGCTGTAGTTTCTGCATCATGTCAATTTAAAACCCTTTTGAGTGACAGACTGTGCTCTCTCCAAATTGCCACTCCCGTCAGATCCCCGAACCCCTGTTTGGAAGTGCCCTGCACATGGACTGTCTCCCCATCAGGATGGACCCTTTCCAAATGGCCCCTTTGTTCCATAAGGGAAGAGAGATTTTGTGGTTCTTTCCCCAATTCCTCAGGAATTCTCCCAGCTGTCTAATTTCATTGGTGAACCAGTTACATTTCTAGCTGGAATTTCAGTTACAAGGAATCACTAAGTACACAAAGAACTAAATCTCTGTGTAAGAATTTGTTGGCTCCTGAATAAAACTGGGCTTAAGTTCAAGAAGACCTGATAGTGGGACCAGCTCTTCACTTTCCTGCTTTCAGCACTGACATCATGTGTCCCAGACATGCTTTCATTCATGTCAATCCTGGCGATGGTCACCCCATCTAATAGTTCAGTCTTTCTCATAATGTTCACATCCTTGCATTTGTTTTCAAACTCTTTTCCAGTTTTCTTCTTTTATTTCCAGAAAATGGAAAGTACCTTCATGCACTAATCCTTTAAAACTGGAAGATTGACACAGGGTTACCTATAAGCAGCTGGTCAGAGCACCAGTGGGAGGAGGGCTCTTCTACTGGAGGCACAGGTAAAGTCTTCAGTGACAGTCCTGGGTCAGTGTAAGGCTGGTGGGAGGGTCCATGCTGTGGGGAGTACGTCCTGGGGTGACAACCTACAGGAGTGGGAGGAGCTTTTGCTCTGATTTTCATCTTTGTTCTGACGCAAGACTTTCTCCCTGACTGTAGTAACAGGACTGAGATTCTTCACGAATATTCTACATGTGTGCATGAGGACAGAGAGCCTCCAATGCCTTCTCTGTGTTTCTGCTTTTGAAGGTGATATGATAATTTCCTCTTAAGGGGGTGATTACAAGATTTTGTATTGAAAGCAGTAGATGGAAAACCAGGCACCAGATGTTGAACAAACAGGATCACTCCAAATATGACATTTCTGGAAATACCTTTGCCCTGTGCATCTTGTTATCTTGTAACTATTGTGGAGGACTAGCCACCTGCATTTTCTCAAATATCACTATAATTGTAAATCTATGTATAGTTTGTAAATTTTTTTTTGAAGATGACTTTGTATTCATTATTTAGAGGAGATTTGAAATGTTTTGGAGTTCTCACTTTAACAACATCCTCAGTGTTTTACTGTCAATGCAACCAGAGAATCAGTTCCTCAGACAACTGTCATTCAATTTCCTCTAGGATTTCTAGCTTAGATGTCACACATTTTTCATTGCATTTCTTCTAGATATTTTATCTCTTCAAAAATGGTGTGTTTGTGAAAGGAAACATAAACTTTAACTTGGCCAGAGATATAGGAAAATAAGATTTGATTTTTGTATATTTTTAATTCATTAGATTTCATTTTTTTGGTTATTAATTATTTTGTGTAATTGGTCCTATGGCCTCTTCTTTGGTATCATTTGTGGTTCTTATAGCATTTTAAATCTGATAACATTTTGAGGAACCAATTGGTCTCCTCATCCCATTTTTTCATCCAACCTTCCTGCTAAGATTGATTTTACTTCTCATCCAGCTTTTCCTCAGCCCTCACCCCAGAGCTACCTCAGTACACTAACCCTGTGATGAACCTTCCTAGGACAGGTAGCATGATCCTGAAGGGCAGTGTCTGGGAACCTGGTATGGCAGGAGACATGTTCTATTCCGTAGGAGGTTCCAGAGAAAAGGGAAAGGAGCACAAAATGGATTTGAATTGATCAGGAGGCCTAGTACTGAGTTGGGAGGGGAATGAATGAAGACAGGAGAAGAGGCACAGCAGATTTCCACCTCCCACTCAGCTGTGTAGTGTAGGCCCTTTGCATCTGGCTTCCTTTGCTCATCATCATGTTTTCAAGGCTCATCCATATGCAAGCAGGTAGTATCAGTACTTATCCTTTCTTATGGCCAAAATATTGCTTTGAATGGACATACCTCATTTATTTATCCATTAATGAGTTGATGGAATCTCATTAATCTTTTTGTCATCTCTGTCAAATCCCAAGGGCACAGTGATCCTTTTGGGATCCAGGACATGAAATTACTAGGTTCCCATCACTTCACATGACAAATTAAAAATATTATATTCACAATAGGGAAATCTTTAGGAGGCACCCAGGACTACCTTCTTCTCTCATTCTTAGAGCCTCCTGAGGATTCCACCTTGAGGGCCATCTCTCCTTCTTTTCTATTTCTTGTTTGAACGTGTCCCGGAAATGCTCAAGAAGGTATGGCAGGGGTCTGGGCCTCAGCTTCTTCAAAACAAGAGGGGACTTTGTCCCACTACTGGCTCTTTCTTTTCCTTTTCCATTTTCTTTCTTCAAAGCTGCTAGGTGACTGTTTCTAACATCTCCAAAGTCTACAAACACAGATTTTCCCCCTTCTTCTTGTAATTTCTCACAAAAACTTTCTCCACATCTATATTTTTTCTGAATTCTTGATTATGTGCCTATGGAAAGGAAAAGTACTCAGTTCCATTTTAATGTGAACCATTGGCAATAGAAAAAAAAGAAAGAAGAATAAGAGTTTTAAAAGCCAATTAAGGAGGGCTGGCCCCGTGGCTTGGCAGTTGGGTGCGCGTGCTCCGCTGCTGGCGGCCCGGGTTCGGATCCTGGGCGCGCCCCGACGCACCACTTCTCCGGCCATGCTGAGGCCGCGTCCCACATACAGCAACTAGAGGGATGTGCAACTATGACATACAACTATCTACTGGGGCGTTGGGGGAAAAAAAATAAATAAATAAAAATTATATTAAAAAAAAGCCAATTAAGGAAAGAAACAAGAGGAAATATTTTCACAATGGTGTTTCCTTGTTCTAGGAATTGGGAGGTTATTTGTAGCTTGGCCTGTGGACATGGTGAGGAGGAAGAAATAAGCAGGTAGCATGTCTTGGTGACCAGACTGATAGATGAACAATATAATGGAATGCAATATTTAGATAATATAAAGTCCATGATAAACATCACTGTTGTGTACATAGAAATGACCCATTATCAAATCTGCACCCCCCCTCATTATCCTCACCTAAGTTCCTATATAAAGGCCAGTGGTCTTTATAGTTTTCATTTCTCATGTTGAGAATCAGAAGCTGAGAAAGGATAAGTCACCTGCTCAAGAGTGGAAATGGCAGAATGATGAGAATTTGCTCAGGGTCAGGACTGTGGCTCTTGCCTAGTGCTCCTTGTAGATGCTTCAGAACAAAGAAGTCACACTGTGGACATGACAAGACTGCAGCTGGGGAGACCCCACCACCACCCACCAACTACCAAATAGCAGGTGTTCTCCTGGAGGTGGGCAGAGACACCTTCCTAACAGTAGAGAGACTCTAAAGAGTGGGAAGCCAGCAGAAGGCACAGAAAGGAGTGCCCTAGGCCTGGGATGGTGACAGAGACACAGTCATATCACAGCAGAGGCTCTGAAGGACCAGGAGCCATTAACATGAGGGATACCAGGTGATTTTTCTCTCCTGTGTAAATTAGTTATAAAACATTCAAGTTCCTGATCTTCAGAAAATACACGCCAAAGTATTTGAATCTCTTCAGACAAACTGTCCAGTGATGCAGAAGCATCTAGAATCAAGGGCCTGGTCAGAGGGGCTGAGGAGAAGCAGGTGCAGGAAGCAGATTTGCATGGAGGCCCCTTCCTCCCTGAGGCAGGGGAAAAGGATCAGAGAGGTCTGGGGGAGCCAAGGCCAGAGTTGGGGTCTCAGAAGGCAGTGCTGTTGGGATGTCTCCACCATGGCCTGGGCTCTGCTCCTCCTCAACCTCCTCACTCAGGACCCGTGTGAGGCGTCCAAACAAGGGACCATGGGGACATCTGGGCTGATACTTTGTTTCATCCTCCTCATCTCCACTTGGTCCCCAGAAATGAACTCACCAGAGTGTGTTTTTCCTCTTTTCAGGGTCCTGGGCCCAGTCTGCCTTGACTCAGCCTCCCTCAGTGTCCAGAGCTCTCAGACAGTCAATCACCATCTCCTGTGCAGGAAGCAGCAGTGACATTGGGGGTTATGACCATGTCTCCCCGTACCAACAGCAACCGGACACAGCCCCCAAACCCTTGGTTTGTAATGTGAATACTCAGGCCTCAGGGATCCCTGTTCGCTTCTCTGGCTCCAAATCTGGCAACACGGCCTCCCTGACCATCTCTGGGCTCCAGGCTGAGCACGAGGCTGATTATTACTGTGGCTCATATGTGGGCAGTTACACTTTCCACAGTGCTCCAGGTTCATGAGGAAGTGAGACCAAAACCTGCTCGGAGCTCATTCGAATCCCTTCATCCCTAAACTCAGACTTTCTTCTATTTTTCCTATGTTATCATTTTTTTTGAAATTATTACAGTCTAAGAAAAATTTGAAAAAATACTTGAAAAGACTCCTGGGTATCCTTTTCCCTGATTCACCAACTTGTTACATTTTGCCATATTTGCTTTACATTATAACAATTTCTCTCTCTCTGTCTGTCTCTCTTTACATAATATACACACGCCCAAACACAAACTCACAGATACATACTGATATTCACGCAATAACACACACAAAATTTATTCATTTTCTGAACCATCCAGTCCATAGGCCCTAATAATTTCTGGAGATATGATTTACATTCCATTAAATTCATTATATTATGTTTTATCATTCAGTGATTTTTAATATTCTTACAAGTCTGTGCAACCTTTAACACTCTCTAAATCCATAAGACTTTCAATCACCCCTACAGGAAACACCTCACCCATTAGCAATCACTCCCCCTTTTCCACTTCCTCAACCCCTGCCAACCACACGTTCTGTCTGTAAGGATGTGCCTCTTCTGGCCATGTCACATGTCTGCAATCATAGATGATGTGGCCTTTTGTGTCTGGCTTCTTTCACTTATCATCATGTTTTCAAGGATCATCCATGTTGGAACATGTATCTGTACTTCATTTTTTTTTTTCAAGCATCATCCATGTTGGAACATGTATCTGTACTTCATTTTTTTTCTATCACTGAATAATAGTCAATGATATGGATACACTACTGTTGTTCATCCATCCACCAGTTGATGGACCCTCATTCACGTTTGCTGTCTTTTCTTCTGTTGCAACCCAAGGAACAGTGATTCTTTTGGAAATCAGGGCATGAAAAATCTATGTTGACATCATTCCTCATGAAAAAATATAAATATCATATTAACTCTCAGGGAACTCTTTACATTATTCTCTCATTCTTAGAGCTTCTCAAGGATTCCTCACTGAGCTGTATCTTTCTTTCTTTTCCACCTGCTGTGGGACATGCCCTGGACGTGCTGGGAAGGGCAGGAAGGGGGTCGTAGATCTGGGTCTCAGCTTCATCAGAACAGTATGATGTGGTGTCTTGTTCAGCCGCTGGCTTTTTCTCTTTCTTTCTAGATTTTCTGTTCAAGGGACTGACTTTATTTCTGCCAACATTCAGAAACCCCACAAAGTCAGTTGTTTCACTATTTTTTGTAGTTTCTCATGGAAACTTTCTCCACTTACACATTTCTTCTGAGGTTTTTGTCTATGTAGTCAATGAAAGTAAAAGAATTTTGGTACTTTTCACTTTATTTTTCTAAATTCCATTTATTGGGAAGTGTTTCCTACCTTACGAGGAGTGCAGGAAATGAATATTCACTGTTGAAGGAAGAAGAAGAAATGGAAACCACAAATACCCACTCAAATCATATCCATCCATGCCGATCTCCACGTAGCCAGTATCTGAATTTGATGTCAATCATTCCATTGCTTTTTGTTCATTCTTTCCAACTATGTCTGCATCCCTAAATAGTATAGATTATATTCCTGACACAGTGATTAGCAAACATGAACAAGGTGAGTAGGGCAAGGACACTGTTTGCATAGACGTGGCCCACAGGAGACATTAGGCACATCAGAGACTCAGGGTCAGTGTCTGGCTGAGCTTCCCTTGGAAATTACCAGAGTTCCTCCTGAGAATTAGAGCAACAGGGGAGCTCACAGCGGAAAGGCGAGGGATCCAGTCAGGCACCATCCTTATCGGGGAGTGGATCATGTCCTGGGCAACTATAAATAATCTTATTAGACTGTTAGGTACCCCACATTCTCTGCATCTCAGATCAGCATGTTCTTCCAACAGTAGTCCAAGGTCAGTCTCTGGGAGAAGGAGAGGCAAAATTATTATTCTTTGCTTCTGGGGACACCGGGGCATGGTCATGATCAAGACATGCTGATAATATTCTGATTCCGATGCAAATAAACGTCGCATACTCAGATGTAGAGATGTTCTCATTGCTGCCAATGACTTGACAAAGTCAGCTTCCTCAGAAATAAGCTGGGCTTTCTTGTCTGGCAAGAAGGGTCTGAATGAGGGACATGAGTGGACGGAGGTGGTCCCAGACCCACCCTTCATGAGGCACAGTGTTCTCCTCATGATACCCACAGGGTCCACTCTGCCTGGCCTGCCTCCATCCAGAGATGTGGGCTTGGTCCTCTGAATGGGAAAATCAAGGTGGAGGAGGGGCTATTTGGCAGTGATCTACCTGCCTCACTACTGGGAATGACGAAAGCACCTACCTGCTTCTCTAACAGCTCCACTCACCTGTTCTAACTTTACTTTTCCCCTCACCCATCTCAGCCACACCCACAGTCAAGTGAGAATTCCACAGGTGTCTCAGGTGGGCTCTGCCTGCTGATTTGGGACTGCTCTCCCTCAGGTCTAAGTCAGGTAGCACTTGTCCCTGTGCTTCCTGGCTCCTGAGTGTGTGTCCTTTACACTCCTGTTCCTGACATCCTTGTTTGTGAACACACACTGTAATCCCTTCAGGACAGTTTTAGTGGAATTTCAGAGAGGGCACACTCAGGATTATATTTAGTCACTTTCAATCCAGCAACTTAATTTGTTACTGCCTGGGGCCTTTTCTCAGCAGTCCTCTGCATTGTCAAAAGCAGGACCCAGCAGTCACATTGGCTGAGTGAGAATTAACCTTTGGATTGGGGTGAGGAATGCGTGTCCTGAGGGTTGGGAGAGTAAGTGAGAGAAGGAAATTTGTTGATAGAATCTTTAAGAAATTATCCTCTATGGTTGACATTTTACTAAGAACTGAATAGTCACTGAGGAGAAAGTGGGTTCCAGAAAGGCTTCTGTTGAAAAAGAATACTGTTTATAAGGAGTTAATTTTTGTGTATGGTGTCAGATAATGGTCTGCTTTCATTTTTTTGCATGTGGCTGTTATTGTTTATAAGGAAACATAGTGTGGTTTTCTTCATGTTTCCTATGCTTTGAATTCATTGAACTCTTGGCTCTGTTAGTTAGTTTTCATTAGCCTGGAGAGTGTTTTTGTGATTATTTCTTCCTCTGCCTTTCCTTTCATGGCTGCAGGTCCATGTATAACAGGACGTTTGGAGTAATCACACAGCTCACTGATATTTTGCTTTTTTTCCTCCTTTCTGAGTTTCTTTTCTTTCATATGTTTTCTTTTGATTCCTTTCTGTTGTTCTACTTTCAAAGTTGTAAAATTTTCTTCTGCAAAGTGTAAACTCTGTTAATAGCTTCCAATATAGTTTTTATTTCTCACAGTTACATTTCACTCTTTTTAGTATTATTGATTTCTTTGTGGAAATTTCTTTTCATTCATTTCAACAGTGTTTTCCCTTACTACTTGGATCGTTTTTATGATCACTGCTGTAAAGCCCTGGTCACATAATTCCAACTGTAGTGTTATCTCTTGGTAATCATGCTTTCATTGTCTTTCCCATGTCAGGTGAGACTTTTCTGCCTGTTATAGGTTAATTGATTTTGGATTCTATCCTGGACATATCCAATATTATGCAATGAGGGTCTGGGTCTTCCTTAAATAGGAAGGTTATATTTTTGTATTGACAGACAATCTACCCATTTGTATAAAGGCTGAAAATTCCCAACAGACTTCTGTGGGCTGTGATTTATTTGTCAGTTCAATTACACAACCTTTTCAATGCTGTTTGCATCTGTCCTGGGTGTTCACCACTGAGTGTCCGTCTGTGATCTGAGTGGCGTTCTAGTCCATAGTTTTGTTCTTAAAATCTTTCCCATCCTATTGAGGATTCAATACACTAAAAGCCCAGAATAGAGTTGGGGCCAAGCCCTCATATACTGATTATGAGTTCATTTCCCAACTTGATCTCTCTCTACAACCCCCCTAGTACCACCCAGGTGCTGTGTCTTTCTTTTTTGCTCCTCTGTTCAGAAAACCATTGTACAGTTGGACACTTCCTGGGTCTGTGCCCATTTTCTGGGCCGGGTAGGAGGAGGACAGGAGAACCAAAGCAACATGTCAATGCTGCTTGCATTCAAAGAGGACAATAGAAAAAAAGTTCCTTTTTCCTATGAAAGATAGACATTCTCTGATGAGACGTCCCTGGACCTGGAGCCCATGGGGACAATCCTGACTGCAGTATTCTTGCTGAATCTGAAACACTGGAACTCTCCTCCTGCTTTCCCAGGACTGAGAAATCCTAGTGAGCTCTCGTTCCTTCAGGCAACATTTTTTCTTTCATCCTTCTGAGAAGCTAACCTGTCTGTTCCCTGGCCCGTTTTTTTCATCCAGTCTTCCTACTGGTTTGGTTGGTTTTATGTAACGTCTAATGTTTCCTCAGCCCGGAGCTGAGAGCTGCCTCAGGAGCACTAACTCTGACAAGGCTGTCCTGGGACAGGCACAGTGGTTCTGAGCGGGAGTGTCTGAGCCGCCTGGTGTGAAGGGTGACACATTCCATTCTGAAGGGAGTTATTGGAAAAAGGGAAAGGAGCATGGAGAGGATTAGAAGGGGTCAGGGGGCTCAGTACTGAGCTGCGAGGAGGGGAGCAACGCAGAGCAGTGATTTCCAGCTCCAACTGAGCTGCTTTCCCAGGTACTTGGGTTGCACCTCATGTGGCCACCAGGGGGCAGCAAGGGCCTAAATTTGGGAAGGTCTTGCTGTGGTTTACCCTGATCTGTATGGTGTCCCAACAGCTGGTTCCTCCTGAGCCCCTGCAAAGGGGGATGATGTGTGTGGGGTGACCCAAATCTATTGTGCCCCAATAAATCCTTTGGCAGAAAGGCCAATAAATGTCCTCAAGACTCAGTCTCAGAGCACTGCAGAGTCAGGGGCTCAAGAGATGCATGAGGACCTACTCTAACTGATGAGGATGGGAAGGGGGCGAGGGAGAATGAAAAATCCCCAGCTCTGCCTTTGGTGCTTGGGAAGAAAAACGACTGAATCTCTCCTAATCTCAGTCCTTCTGGATCCTGTCTTCACCTTTGACCCACACAGCCCAAAGTGTAAGTACTGGGATTATTAGCCAATCACATCGTGACTCCCAAAATAGGAATGACAGGGGCATTTCAAGTCTGGCTCCATTTCTTGGACACCATCATGCGCTCATGTTATAAAATCCATTTGAGAGGGTTTTATTCCCTCAGATGAGCTCTGCTGTCCAAGGTACAAAAGTAACTAGAGTCCAGGGCCAGGGCAGAGGGGGATGAGGAGAGGCAGGTGCAGAAAGCAGATTGGCATGGAGGCCCCTCCCTCCTCTGAGACAGGGGGAGGCATAAGAGAGGTCTGGGGGAGCCAGGCCCAGGGTTGGGGTCTCAGAAGGCAGTGCTCTTGAAGCATCTCCACCATGGTCTGGACTCTGCTCCTCCTCATCCTCCTCACTCAGGGCACAGGTGAGTCCTCCAGGGAAGGGACCATGGGGACATCTGTGCTGATCCTTTGTCTCCTCCTCCTCAGACTCATCTGGGTCCCCAGCACTGAACTCACCAGATTCTGTTTTTCCTCTTTTCAGGATCTTGGGCCCAGGCTGCTTTGACTCAGCCTCCCTCATTGTCTGGGGCTCTGGGACAGTAGGTCACCGTCTCCTACGCTGGAAGCAGTAGTGGTATTGGGTATTATAATGATGTTTCCTGGTACCAACAGCTCCCTGACATAGCCCCTAAACTCCTGATTTACTTTACCAGTCTTTAGCCCTCTGGGATCCCTGATTGCTTCTCTGGCTCCAAGTCTGGCAACACAGCCTCCCTGACCATCTCTAGACTCCAGTCTGAGGATGAGGTGGATCATTACTTTTGCTCATATATGAACAGCAGCACTTTCCACTGTTCCATGTTTATTGGGAAGCGAGACAAAAATTTGCCATGTGCTCACAGGCTCACTCCTTACTCTGAAGAAGCTTTCCCAACGCTGTGCAGAGAGGGCTTCACGCAACACGGCCTTGAGAACTCAGTTATTTCTGAACTTTTTCTTCTGGCTATGTAGCAAAAGGGAATATGCTGTCTGACGAATTGAATGGGAAATGAAAATCCCTGTTTGCTTGTAAAACTTGTGCCCCAGGAGGCGACTCTTTCCAGTTCTTCAATGGCAGGAACAGAGCCACAGGGTTACCTCTGCTGGGTGCAGTTCTGCATTCTCAGGGAAATCTTCACTTTCAATGCTTCCATCTCCCACACAGCTGGAGAACAGCCTGGGTTCACTTGTCAGGAAATTATTTTCTTGTCCAGTTTGGCGTCTACCATGCTCCAGTCAGGATGGCCCTCTGGCTGTGCTCTTCTTCTGTGTTTCTGTTGTTGAAAGAACAACAACATAGAAAAGACCTGAAGAAGATGCAGAGGAGGTGTAGACAAAGGGGAAGATTTTTTTTTTTTAATATCCCTCATCTTTGATCTTATGTCCAAAGGGCTGAGCAGGGAGAATGTGAGTGTCAGACTCTGTTCCCTGTCAGAATCATCCTCCCCTCAGATCCCTGAAGCCCTGTCCTGTAAGCAGCCTTGCACAGGGCCTGTCTACCTAATAGGATGTGCTGTTTCCAAAATGGCTTCTTTGTTTCCCAAGGAAGAAAGATTTGGTTGTATGTCCCCATTCCTCAAGCATCCCCAAGGATGTGTGAATTTCATGGTAGATAAGTTCAATTTCCAGCTGTAAGCCTACTTACAGTGAATCACTAAGTACCCATGTACAGAAATATCTGGCCAAGAATTCGTGGACATCTGAATGAAGCAGGGCTGAGCTCTGGAAGCTGTGGAGCAGTGATCAACTCTTCCCAGTTCACCAGCTCTTTATCAATTTACCACTGACAGTGCCATGTCCTGGCAATGACCTCACACCCGGGCAGATCAGGATGGATGCACCTTACCTGCGAGCTCAGCCTTTCTTATAATGTTCTCCCCTTCAATTATTTTTTCAAATTTATTTTTTCAGTTACCTTCTCTCTTTCCCCAGTAAGCACTTAGTACCTTCATGTTTTAATCATCTCTGTCTGAGTCATGGCACAGATCCACCCCTTAGCTGCTGGATCACAGCATAGTGGGAAGGGACCTTACCACTGGGCATAGAAAACAAACTGAGACATGGTCCCATGTCTGCATAAGGCTGTTCAGATGCTGTGCCTCCTGTAAGGTGTGTTACTTGTGCAGAGAGCAAGTAGGATGTAGAGGGGCCCTGTCTGGTTATCTTGTCTGGCATCTGATGTAAGACTTGCTCCCTGACTGTGATGGCATCAATGGGATCTTTACAATGGCATCAATGGGATCTTTACAGAGTATCTCCATGTGCAGGAGTCACAACCGCCTCTTCGAGTGTGTCCTTTTAAGGTGGGACCCCCATTTCTGTGGAGAAGGTAGTTACTATTCTTTAAAAGGGGATGTTACCAAGAAAATCTGTATCTGGATCCTCAGTGAATAGGATGGTCAGTACGGCATGTCTAGAGCTACCATATCCCTTTGTGTCTTGTGTACTTGTGTCTCACGATGTGAGAAGGCCTCTTGAGTTTTCTCAAATAATGAAATTAAATATATTTTTAACACTTTTTGAGAAGAGGCGAAAAACCACTTTTGATGGAAGGGATTTGAAATCTTATAGGAGTTCCTATGGTCAAAATATCCACCAGTCATTTACTGTAATCAGCCATCAGGGCAGTGGCCATTCATCTGTCATAGAATTTCTGCATTAGGTGCCACTTATTTTCTACTGCATCTGTCCTTTTTGTCTTCCTTTATTCATTGCCATTGTTTAAGGAATCGTGTTATTTAATTCTACCTGAAAGATGAGGATTTGGAATTGACTTTTGTGTATTTTTAATTTATTTGTTTTGGCAGGTTGATTATTAACTTTACTATATTAAAGTGGTCGTTGGCTTTCCTGTTGGTGGCAGTCATGCTTCTTCTGTCTATGTCATGTCTTTTTGCATGGGCCTAAAAATCCAGAACAATTTTAAATAAAATGCTGACCCTCCACATGGGAACCTGAGTTTGCTCCTGGAGCTCACAGAACACGGAACAGAGAAGAGGACAGGTCCACGTGCACATCAATGATTTTCCCCCTGTGAGATCTCCGGGCCACCAGGAATGCTTCCAGGAATTTCACCACAGGGATCTCAAGAGCAAGCACCCAGGAGATGGGGCTTCTAACCTAGTCCCAGACACCGGCTGATGGATTTGTGAGGTCACCGACATCTTCCTGTTTTATTATCTCCAACGATAGAAATCATCATCTAAACTAGTTTCTAAAATAATAAAGCATACACCTCTTTCAAACTCATATAAATAATGGTCTCAAATCCCAGACTATCTCTTCTCTCAACCACCATTTCCCTGCACCTCTCTCCAGAGGTCAACACTTAGCTCCTCCACTTGTGGCCACAACAGTTCTGTACTTTTTGATGTTTCTCCCATGTGCTGTGAACAAGGACAGAGGTAGTTTTCTCAGAACATTCACACTCCTTAGAACTCCTACCCTATTTTCTGAGGAGACATTTCTATTTGCATTGTGTCCTGACCAGTCAGCACTGATTAGATTCTTTACCCCAAACCCATTTTTTTCTGGAATAACCCACTAAATCAAGCATGTCTGTGGATGGCACAGACTTTTTACCTCAGGAAGGTGCACAGCTCTGAGATGAGATAGTCTCATTGTGCACAATGGACAAGACAAAGAGTTTCCTCATGGTCCAGTGTGACAGACACACCCACCCTGAGGTGTGTCCCTGGGGCAGGGGCACTTCGAGCACTCCTGACTCCAGGTCTCTGCCCCACAATTTCAAGCAGATGAATCCACCTCTGGCTTTCCTTTAGGTTATTCTCAATACTGCTGGGCTCTCTATTTCACAGTATTTTTTTCTTTCAGATGTTAGCTTTTGAGAATCCATTTGGTCTCCTGTCCCACCAAGTTTCTCATCCAGCCTTCCTACTGGGGATGCTTTCATTTCACATCCCATGCTTCTTCAGCCCCAGGCCAAGCGGCCTCAGCAGCACTGACCTGTGACAAGGCCTTCCTAAGACAAGCACGCTGGTGCTGAGGGGGAGGTTCTGGGCCATCTGATGTGGCAGATGACACTTTCGACCATGAAGGAAGCTGGAGGACAATGGGGAAGTATCATGGAGAGGATTAGAGGGACTGGGGGACCTGGAACTGACCAGTGAGGAAGGAAGAAGGGGTGAAAGCAGTTCAGGGATTTCCAGTTCACACACAGCTGTTAGGTCTATCTGTTGTAGTGTGTCATTTAAGGCCAATGTTTCCTTATTGATCTTCTGTTTGGATGATCTATCCGTTGGTGTAAGTGGAGTGTTAAAGTCCCCTACTATTATTGTGTTACTGTCTATTTCTGTTTTTATGTCTGTTAATAATTGCTTTATATATTTAGGTGCACCTACATTGGGTGCGTAGATATTTACAAGTGTTATATCCTCTCGTTGGATTGTTCCCTTGATCATTATGTAATGCCCTTCTTTGTCTCTTTTTACAGTTTTTGTTTTAAAGTCTATTTTGTCTGATATGAGTACTGCTACCCCAGCTTTCTTTTCATTGCCATTTGCGTGGAGTATCTTTTTCCATCCCTTCACTTTCAGTTTGTGAGTGTCTTTAGGTCTGAAGTGTGTCTCTTGGATGCAGCATATATATGGGTCTTGTTTTTTTATCCAGTCAGTCACCCTCTGCCTTTTAATTGGAGCATTTAGTCCATTGACGTTTAAAGTAGCTATTGAGGGCCGGCCCCATGGCTTGGTGGTTAAGTGAGCGTGCTCCACTGCTGGCGACCCGGGTTCGGATCCCGGGCTCGCACCGACGCGCTGCTTCTCTGGCCACATACAGCAACTAGAAGGATGTGCAGCTATGACACACAACTATCTACTGGGGCTTTGGGGGGAAAAATAAATAAATAAAATCTTTAAAGTAGCTATTGATAAGTATGTACTTACTGCCATTTTTTAACTTTTTTTTTTTCTCAGTGTTTTAGTAGTCCTTCTCTGTTCCTTACTTCTTCTATACAGAATTGATGGTCACTTTAGTTTGACCTCTGTCTGAAAGCTGTACTCTTTAACTCCCCTCCTCCCTCCTTTTATGTTTTTGATATCATATCTAACCTCTTTTTTGTGCATTTGTATCCATTACATTCTAATCATGGAAATAGATAATTTTTCCTATTTGTGGTCTTCTCTTTCCGCCTTAAATCAGTCCCTTTAACATTTCTTGTAGCACTGGTTTCTTGGTGACAAACTCCTTTAATTTTTGCTTATCTGGGAAAATTTTGATCTCTCCTTCCATTTTGAATGATAACCTTGCTGGGTAGAGTACTCTTGGCTGTAAGTTTTTTCCTTTTAGCACTTTAAATATATCGTGCCATTCTCTTCTAGCCTGTAAGGTTTCTGCTGAGAAGTCAGCTGATAGCCTTATGGGGTTTCCTTTGTATTTAACTTGACATTCTCTTGCGGCTTTTAGGATTCTCTCTTTATCTTTAATTCTGGACATTTTGATTATGATGTGTCTTGGTGTGGGCCTCTTTGGGTTTATCTCGTTTGGGGCTCTCTGTGATTCCTGTACCTGGATGTCTGTTTCCTTCCTTAGGTTAGGAAAGTTTTCATCTATTATTTCTTGAAATAGATTCTCTGCCCCCTTGTCTCGCTCTTCTCCTTCCGGGACACCTATAACACGGATGTTAGTGCGCTTGATGTTGTCCCAGAGGTCCCTTAGACTGTCCTCAGTCTTTTTAATTCTTTTCTCTTTTACCTGTTCACCTTGGGTAATTTCTTCTAGTCTTTCTTCCAGCTCACAGATCCGTTCTTCTGTATCCTCTACTCTGCTTTTGAGTCCCTCTAATGAATTTTTCATTTCCAGTATTGTATTCTTCATTTCTGATTGGTTCTTTTTTATATCTTCCATTTCTTTGTTGACATTCTCACTGAGTTCATCTATTCTTCTCCCCAGATCAGTGAGCATCCTTAACACTCTTAGTTTGAACTCTCTGTCGGGTAGGTTGCTCATTTGTGTTTCGGTTAGTTCCTTTTCTGGGGTTTTGTCCTGTTCCCTAACTTGGAATGTATTCCTTTGCCTCCTCATTTTGCCTCTTTCCCTGTGCTTGTGTCTATGTATTAGGTAGGTCAGCTACGTCTCCTGCTCTTGGATAGGTGACCTTATGTAAGTGATGCCTTAGGAGGCTTCCAGTGTGCTTCCCTCAGTTCTCAATGTTCCAGGGGTGGCCCCTATGTGGGCTACGTGTGTCCTTCTATTATGGCCTGTTAGCTCTCCCTATAGGCGCCCAGGGAGGCTGAGTTATGCTCCTGGCCAGCTGTTGTAATGCTCAGCTGCTTGTGGTTGTTGTGGGCCCTTCAGTCTCTTTATCAGGTGTGGGGAGCCCCAGCACAGTTGGCTGTAAGTTCTAATACCACATTTGTGTTGCGGTATTTCTTTTAACTGAGTAGGCCCCCAGTGTGGCAGGTTGTTAGGCTCAGGGCCTTACAATTGCTGTAAGCCTCCAGGCTTTAGGTCTCTTGTCAGCTCTCTGAGGATTGCAGCTGGGTGGGGCTGGCCTCAGGCACAGATGCACCTAATTGTTACAGGTTTTGGAGGGTGGGGCAAACCCCCTATCTGGGTCTTTGAGAAGCACAAGTCCTCTGCAGCTGACAAGCTCTGCCGCCCACAGGTCCACATACACAGTCAACACAGTCCTGCCCCATGTGTGCACCCCGACCTCCTGAAGCAGACCCAGTCTCTGCACGGCAGGAGCCCCACACACTCCACCACCGCCCCACACTCTCCACCCACTCCTTGTGCATGCCCTGCCCTGCTGAAGTTGGCTCAGTTGCCTGGCTGCAGAGAATCCAGTCACCAATCTATGCAGGCCCGCAAGTTGCCTGAGGGTTTGTTGTTGGGTGGGGCCACTCTCTAGAGTGGGCTGCCTGCCCTGGCTGAGCTGGATTAAATCGGTGCTCTAGCGGGTGTGGCAGACCCAGGGCTAGCAGGCGGCAGGGAGAACTCCAATGGTGTCTGTGTCAGCACGCCCATACCAGGCCACAACAATGGCTGCTGCCAATGCCCCAGTCCCTGGAGAGATCTCACCTCTCACCAAGGTGCACTCAGGGCCTAGTAGGTGAGTCTCTTTTCACCACAGCACTGTGCACCTTTCTTTCTGGTGATTTTAGGTTGTTTTCTGAAATGGGTGAGTTTGCAAGTGGGCCCTTTAAGAGCCGGTTTTAATTTCTTTGTGAACCAGCTTTTCTGGTGGTACTCCCCAATGTTTTAGTAGCAGGCAAAGTCAGATATTATGCCACTCGTCTCAATTGTGCTGGGTCCACAAAATGCCCACGGAGGGGGTGCACCCCGGCTCAGGGCCCCGCACCTCCAGGGAGGGCTGCATACCTGTGGGCTGCTGCCGGGCTGCCGTGACGCACTGCAGCTTGTGAAGGCAGCGTTTTTCCTCTCCAGAAGGGAGTTTCTGCCTCTTCCACCTCAATTAGGATTGTCCGTTGTTGCAAGAGTTCCTCTTATCCAGTTTTCAGTTCTGTCTCAGGGGTAATTTTTCCACACGTGGTTGTAAATTGGCTGTGTCCACGGAAAGAGGTGAGTTCAGAGTCTGCCTACACCACCATCTTGACTTCCTCTCCTCCAATTTTTGTTCAAGAATCTAGGTAACTTGGTTTCCACCATGTAAAAAAAGTTCACAGGGTTAGTTCTGTAACCTTATTCTTGTAGAAATCATAGAAACTTTCTCCACTTGTACGTTAGTTCTGAAGTTCTGTTCTACGTAGTGAAGAAAAAGAAAAGTATACTGCTACATTTCAGGCTATTTTTCTAAATTTATTTTATTGTGTAGCTTATCATACCTAAAGAAGAGTACATGAAATAAATGCATGCAATTGAAGGAAGAATTATCAGCCACATCTACCCATCTCCACATCTATCCCCCCAAAGAATATCCATCTATCTCATTACCAATAAGCCAGGATCTTGAATCTGGAATTGATCTATCATTGCTTTTCTTTACATTCTTCCACCTGGATTGCATCCCCAAATAATGTTTACATTTAAAACAGTGAGAAGAGGCAACAAACCAGTTGAGTGAGGAAGGAGAATGGATCAGTCAGGTAAGGCCCCCATGAGACACTGACCCTGAAAAAGACTCAGGGTCATTGTTGGGTGAGCTTCCCTGGGATCTACTGGAACCCCTTTTGAAGATGGCAGAAAAGGCTCCACAGGAAGAGAAGGGTCTCTTAGAGTTGGGTTTGAGGACTTGCTGGATGTGGGCAGGTCCTGGGTCTCTAGCAGGAATATTGTTAGGGGATTGTGTGTCCCATGTTCTGGCTGCCTAGTTCAGCATGGTCTCCAGGAGTACTCTGTGAACACTCCTGTGGGAAGGAGAGGGGAGATGATTATTCTTGGGTGGCAAGGACATCAGGGTGTGGCTCATGTCAAGGCAAGAGAAGCACAGACAGGAAAGTACAAATGAGAATCCAGGCCAGACACTCCCAGAGATTTCAAGATGGTACCGTTGCTGTCAGCACCTTAGTGACGTCAGTTGCCTCACAGAAGAACTGTTCATTTTCTTCTCTGTCATGGGAGAGTCTGAAGAAAGGATGATCACCAGAGGGAGGCAGTCACAGCTGAGTTTTCCTGGTTCTTCTCATGCCAAGTGATTTTAGATTCTATTCTGGATATGTTCAATGTGATGTTATGAGACTTTGGTTCTTGTTTAAATCCTATGCGATATTTTTATTTTTGCAGACACTTTACCTGATTGAGTTCAATCTACTCTTTTCAAACAACCTTCATTGGAATGTGGTTTCCAGGTCAGTTCAATTTACAAAATATTTTCCCTGCTGTTTGCATCTGTCCTGAGTGGGAGCTACAGTGAGTGTCACAGGTCACATCTGGGATCCTGGTGGAGGTCAGTTCCTTAACTCCATTCTCAATGTCTTTCCATCCTTTAGCATCAGACACCATGCAAGTGCAGCTGAGAGATGAGCCCAGGAATTCATAACAGTTAACAGCACTGCTTCCCAGGCATGTCTCTCTCCACAATCACCCAGTGTTTACACTTCTTGTTGGTCTTCTGGACAGAAAATGGGACTTAGTTACTCTTCACTTCTGTGCACTACCTGTGACAGTGTTCGTGTGTCTGCCAAGCCTCAGGAGGACAGAGAGGAACAGAACTAATGGGATTGGTTGCAGTCTCGTTGGGAAAACAGACTGAGAGATGAGAAAGGAAAGTCCCCACAGCCTCCAGTGTCATTTCTGTCACTACACTAGTATTTCCTGGAGACTGGGTTGTAGAGTATGAGGAGAAAAATAACATTAAAAGAAAAGAAAACATGGATATCCAGACTTGCTCTGAGCATTATTGAGTTACCTTTCTCCAACTTGGGGCCAGGACAGGGAGATGTTCCTGGAGCTCTTTCTGTCTCATGCTCGTGCCCCTTCCAGGCTCCAGCTGCCTTGAGTCCAGCTCATGAGACACTGAGGGAAAAATGGGAAACTCTCTTAGGTTTGGTGTTACTCAATGCCAGTCTCTGATAACCTGCCTTCTATGGTTCACTTCTCTAGGGACTCAAACAGCTTTATAGCAGAATTCAGCGGGAGAAATTTTGCTTGTGCTTATGTCATTTTAATGGAACCTAAATGTGATAAAATTGGCTTTTTCTTTTCTTTTTTTTTTTGTGAGGAAGATTAGCCATGAGCTAACGTTTGTTACCAATCTTCTTCTTTTTGCTGAGGAAGATGGGCCCTGAGCTAACTTCTGTGCCCATCTTCCTCCACTTTGTATACAGGATGCTGCCATAGCATGGCTTGATGAGTGATGTATAGGTCCACACCTGGGATCTGAACCCAAGAACCCCAGGCTGCCAAAGAGGAGCATGCAAACTTAACCACTACACCGCTGGGCCAGCCCCTGATAATGTTGTATTTAATTTGGAAATTTAAGTCAACCTGAACACATTTAGTGGAAAAAAGGGAAAGTTGAAAATGAGTATTAAAAGCTTCTTGAGGACAGAAACAGGAAGGAATATTTTCACAGTGGTTCTGTGTCTTCAGTGTTCCAGGATCAAGGAGGTCTTTTTTTCATGGCCTGTGGATTTGTCGAGTTGGAGGAATAAATACATCTATGATCGGACAAATAAATAAAAGGTAAGATGTAATGAGATCTTGGATAACATAAAGTTCGTAATAAATATCCCTCTTGTGTACGTCCAAATATCTCATTTTCAAAGCTGCACTTCCCTTCTCAGATCAATGTCTCCATAGTCAATTACCGCGAGCATGTAGTTTATATTATTGATTTTCAGGCTGAGAATTGAGTGAGAGAAAGGGCAAGCCGTTTGCTAAAGAATAAAAAGTGCTGTATGGGGAGAAGCTGACACAGGATTCAGGTTGTGACCCCTGGTGGTGTTCCTTGTACCTCCACGGGGCTCCCTGGCATGTGCACCAGACACTCTGCATGGCTTGTGGGAGAGGGGCCTGGGAGTGACTCATTGGCTTGGGAGATTTGATGCTGCAGAAGCTTCAACACAAAGGGTGGTGGGGGGGGCAGTGAAAAGGCTTCAGCTGGGGAAACTGCACCATAAACCACCAAATAGCAGGTGTTTCCATGGGAGGGGGCAGTGACACTTTCCAAACAGTAGAGAAACCCTGAGGAGTGTGCTTCTAGCCTCAGAGGGTTACAGAGACACAGTCACACCACAGACAAGACATTGAAGGTCCAGGAGCTGATTAACATGAGGAACTTCAGCAGATCTTCCTCTCCTGTGCAAACCAGGTTTAAACAATTCAAATTCCTTCCCCTCAGGATATACATAAGAGTTTTAATCACTTCACGTAAACTCCACTGTCCAGAGATGTAGAAGCATCTAGAGTCTAGGGACAGGTCAGAGGGGCTGAGGAGAGACAAGCGCAGAAAGCAGATTTGTATAGAGGCCCCTCCCTCCTCTGAGGCAGGGGGAAGAGATAAGAGAGGTCTGGGGGAGCCCGGCCCAGGGTTGGGTCTCAGAAGACCATGCCCTTGGGGCGTCTCTGCCATGGCCTGGGCTTTGCTCCTCCTCACCCTCCTCACTCAGGACACTGGTGAAGCCTCCAGGGAAGGGACCATGGGGACATCTGGGCTGATCCTGTGTCTCCTCCTTCTCAGGCTCACCTGGGGCCCCAACACTGAATTCACCAGAGTGTGTTTTTCCTCTTTTCAGGGTCCTGGTTCCAGTCTGCTCTGACTTACCCTTCCTAAGTGTCCAGGACTCTGGGACGATAGTCACCGACTCCTCTTCTGGAAACAGCAGCATATTGGGAGTTAAAGTAATGTTTCCTGGTAACAACAGAGCCCCAGCACATCCCCCAAAGTCCTCATTTATGGAGTCCTCAGACCTTAGGGATCCCTGATCTTTTTTCTGGCTTCACGTTTGGCAACACAGCCTCCCTGACCATCTCTGGACTCCAGTCTGAGGACAAGCCTGATTATTACTGTTCCTTACATGTCAGCAGTTACAGTACCACAGTGGTCCAATTTCATGGGGAAGTGAGGCCAAAATCTGCCCTGTGCTCACAGGCCTCGTCCTTGCTCTGAAGATGCTTCCCTAGCCCTGAACAGAGGAGGCTTCCTGCAGCATGGTTTTGAGATTTCACTTCTCTCTCAGCTCCTCTCCCCATCACAATGAAATCTGACAGGAAACATGCTCTCAGCATTATTGTTTGTGGACAGTAAGAGTTTTCTCTTTGCCTTTGTGTCACATGGTCCCCAAAGGTGAGACTCTTTCCAACTCCTCATTGGCAAGATTTTCATGGAAAGAAGATGTGTGCCATGTCTAATTCCCACGGTTCTCAGGGAGATGTTCACTTTTTCAAATTTTTTTTCTTTTTGTTGATGATTCACAATGGAAAACATCTCCCAAGTGTTCCTAAGTTCAAGAAGGCTGTGAATGGCAGTAAGTACATACTTATAAATAGCTACTTTAAACGTCAATGGACTAAATGCCCCAATTAAAAGGCATAGGGTGGCTGACTGGATAAAAAAACAAGACCCATATATATGCTGCATCCAAGAGACACACTTCAGACCTAAAGACACTCACAAACTGAAAGTGAAGGGATGGAAAAAGATACTCCACGCAAATGGCAATGAAAAGAAAGCTGGGGTAGCAGTACTCATATCAGACAAAATAGACTTTAAAACAAAAACTGTAAAAAGAGACAAAGAAGGGCATTACATAATGATCAAGGGAACAATCCAACAAGAGGATATAACACTTGTAAATATCTACGCACCCAATGTAGGTGCACCTAAATATATAAAGCAATTATTAACAGACATAAAAACAGAAATAGACAGTAACACAATAATAGTAGGGGACTTTAACACTCCACTTACACCAACAGATAGATCATCCAAACAGAAGATCAATAAGGAAACATTGGCCTTAAACGACACCTTAGAACAGATGGACCTAGTAGATATATACAGAGCATTCCATCCAAAAACCAAAGAATACACGTTCTTTTCAAATGCACATGGAACATTCTCCAAGATTGATCACATATTAGGCCACAAAACAAGTCTCCATAAATTTAAGAAGATTGAAATAATACCAAGCATCTTTTCTGACCACAACGGTATGAAACTAGAAATCAACTTTAGGAAGAAAATCAGAAAAGCCACAAATACATGGAGATTAAACAAAATGCTACTGAACAACGACTGGGTTAACGAAGAAATCAAAGAAGAAATCAAAAAATACCTGGAGACAAATGAAAATGAAAATACGACATGCCAGAATTTATGGGATACAGCAAAAGCGGTTCTAAGAGGGAAGTTTATAGCGATACAGGCCTATCTCAACAAACAAGAAAAATCTCAAATAAACAATCTAAAAATGCACCTAAAGGAACTGGAAAAAGAAGAACAAACAAAGCCCAAAATCAGTAGAAGAAGGGAAATAATAAAAATCAGAGCAGAAATAAATGATATAGAGTCCAAAAAAACAATAGAAAAAATTAATAAAACCAAGAGCTGGTTCTTTGAAAAGATCAACAAAATAGACAAACCTTTAGCTAGACTCACCAAGAAAAAAAGAGAGAAGGCACAAATAAGTAAAATCAGAAATGAAAGAGGAGAGGTTACAACAGACACCTCAGAAATACAAAAGATTATAAGAGAATACTATGAAAAACTATATGCCAACCAATTCGACAATCTGGAAGAAATGGATAAATTCTTAGAATCATACAACCTTCCAAAACTGGATCAAGAAGAAGTGGAGAATTTGAATAGACCAATCACCAGTAAGGAGATCGAAACAGTAATCAAAAACCTCCCCAAAAATAAAAGTCCAGGACCAGACGGCTTCCCTGCTGAATTCTACCAAACATTCAAAGAAGACTTAATACCGATCCTTCTCAAACTCTTCCAAAAAATTGAGGAGGGGGGAAGCTCCCTAACTCATTCTACGAAGCTGACATTACCCTGATACCAAAACCAGACAAGGACAACACAAAAAAAGAAAATTACAGGCCAATATCACTGATGAACATCGATGCGAAAATCCTCAACAAAATACTAGCAAATCGCATACAACAATAAGTTAAAAAGATTATACACCATGATCAAGTGGGATTTATTCCAGGGATGCAGGGATGGTTTAAATTCGCAAATCAATCAACGTAATACACCACATTAATAAAATGAAGAACAAAAATCACATGATCATCTCAATAGATGCAGAGAAAGCATTTGACAAGATACAGCATCCATTTATGATAAAAACTCTGAATAAAATGGGTATAGAAGGAAAGTACCTCAACATAATAAAGACCATATATGAGAAACCCACAGCTAATATCATCCTCAATGGTGAAAAACTGAAAGCTATCCCTCTAAGAACAGGAACCAGACAAGGATGCCCACTGTCACCACTCCTATTTAACATAGTACTGGAAGTCCTAGCCAGAGCAATCAGGCAAGAGAAAGAAATAAAAGGGATCCAAATTGGAAAGGAAGAAGTGAAACTGTCACTATTTGCAGATGACATGATTTTATATATAGAAAACCCTAAAGAATCCACCAGAAAACTTTTAGAAGTAATAAACGAATATGGTAAAGTTGCAGGATACAAAATCAACATACAAAAATCAGTTGCATTTCTGTACACTAACAACGAAGTAGCAGAAAGAGAAATTAAGAATACCATCCCATTTACAATTGCAACAAAAAGAATAAAATACCTAGGAATAAATTTAACCAAAGAGGTGAAAGATCTGTACACGAAAACTATAAAACATTTCTGAAAGAAATTGAAGAAGACACAAAGAAATGGAAAGATATTCCGTGCTCTTGGATTGGAAGAATTAACATAGTTAAGATGTCCATACTTCCTAAAGCCATCTATAGATTCAATGCAATCCCTATCAAAGTTCCAACAACATTTTTCACAGAAATAGAACAAAGAATCCTAAAATTCATATGGAACAACAAAAGACCCGAATAGCTAAAGGAATCCTGAGAAAAAAGAACAAAGCTGGAGGTATCACACTCCCTGATATCAAAATATACTACAAAGCTATAGTAACCAAAACAGCATGGTACTGGCACAAAAACAGACACACAGATCAATGGAATAGAATCGAAAGCCCAGAAATAAACCCACGCATCTATGGACAGCTAATCTTTGACAAAGGAGCCAAGAACATACAATGGGGAAAAGAAAGTCTCTTCAACAAATGGTGTTGGGAAAACTGGATAGCCATATGCAAAAAAATGAAAGTAGATCCTTACCTTACACCATACACAAAAATTAACTCCAAATGGATTAAAGACTTGAATGTAAGACCTGAAACTGTGAAAGTTCTAGAAGAAAACATAGGCAGTACGCTCTTCGACATCGGTCTTAGCAACATCTTTTCAAACACCACATCTGACCGGGCAAGAGAAACAATAGAAAAAATAAACAAATGGGACTACATCAAACTAAAAGCTTCTGCACAGCAAAGGAAACCATCAACAAAATGAAAAGACAACCTAACAATTGGGAGAAGATATTTGCAAACCATACATCTGATAAGGGCTTAATCTCCAAAATATATAAAGAACTCAAGCATCTCAACAACAAAAAAACTAACAACCCAATTAAAAAATGGGCAAAAGACCTGAACAGACATTTCTCCAAAGAAGATATACAGATGGCCAACAGACACATGAAAAGATGTTCAAAATCACTAACTATCAGGGAAATGCAAATCAAAACTACAATGAGATATCACCTCACGCCTGTCAGAATGGCTATAATTAACAAGACAGGAAACAACATGTGTTGGAGAGGATGTGGAGAGAAGGGAACTCTCATACACTGCTGGTGGGAGTGCAAACTGGTGCAGCCACTATGGAAAACGGTATGGAGATTCCTCAAAAAATCAACGATAGAACTACCATATGATCCAGCTATTCCACTGTTGGGTATTTATCCAAAGAACTTGAAAACACCAATTTGCAAAGGTACATGCACCCCTGTGTTCATTGCAGCCTTATTCACAATAGCCAAGACTTGGAAGCAACCTAAGTGCCCATCAAGGGACGAATGGATAAAGAAGCTGTGGTATATATACACAATGGAATACTACTCAGCCATAAGAAACGACGAAATCCAGCCATTTGTGACAACATGGATGGACATTGAGGGTATAATGCAAAGTGAAATAAGTCAGAGGGAGAAGGCCAAATACCGTATGATTTCCTTCATTAAGTAGTAGATAATAACAACAATAAACAAACACATAGGGACAGAGATTGGATTGGTGGTTACCAGAGGGGAAGGGGGGAGGGTGGAGGGTGAAAGGGATAATTCGGTACATGTGTGTGGTGATGGGTTGTAATTAGTATTTTGGTGGTGAACGTGATGTAGTCCATGCAGAAATAGAAGTACAATGATGTACACCTGAAATTTTTGCAATGTTATAAACCAATATTACTGCAATAAAAAAAAAAAAAAAAAAAAAAAAAAGAACGCTGTGAAGTTCCTTCCGGAGAAAATACATGTGTTAGATGAGTTTCATTCAGGCAGGAATCTCCTCCATTCCACAACCCAATGGCATCCCCATATCCTATTATGTTCTGGTCCCATCTCTGAGAACGTAAGAGATTGAAAGTAGGTGGGTCTTCAAACTTTTCCTTTCAAATACCTCTTGGGAACTCTGATTTTTTAAAACTCTAGCTTACTTTGACCCACGTCTTCCAGATCTTATGCTGGTCTAAAACTGAATGAATAGTTCCTATATTCACAGCATTTAAATTTTTAAAAAATCCTGGTCTTTGTATCTGTAATTGGTCTCAGATCAGGTATAGTGTAGAGAATCTGAAGCCGAGTACCTGAGGGTTACTGTAAATATCTAATAAGAACATGATTACCCTTCAACCTTGTTCCCAGCACAGACACAGATAAAACGAAGTTAATCTAGTTAATTTGCTGTTTTATTGTTTAACCTGAGTGATGACTCAAGGGTCACAAAGATTTATGAGCTTTTTTTTTGCATAATAAAAAGAATGACTTTAAGGAAGTTAGGATCACCAGATAACCAGCCCTCAGCTGCCTTTGATGCCCAGAAGTCTGACTGCCCAAGGTCTTATCTGGAGGGAAATAAACATGGATTTCCCCTTTGTTTCTCCTAAACTCCTCCTCCCAAGGCCCTTGGCTGTATAAAGACCTCTTGCTTTCTTCTTTCATCAAGGTGGACAGAAACCAATCTTGAGAAAACCTATCTTCCTGATTTCTCATTGGGGCCCATTGGAATAAACCTTTCTCCATCTCCAAGCACCAATATCTCAGTGATGGGTTTCTTGCACATGGGGCACAGGAATTTGAGATTAATAGGTTCAATATCAAACCTTTACCATATGCTTTTCTAGACCTTATTCTTCATTAGACTCATAGCAGCCGCTTAGTCTGTGAAATGCAGGAATTGGAGTGTTTTGACACAGAGATGGCTCTTTTAGAGCATGTTGGTGAACAAAATATTAAGGATATCCTAGTCTGCCTCTTAACATGATGTGAAAATAGATGAACAAGTTTTGAGACAATTTGGAAGGTATATTTGGTAATATAGGATCTGGCAAATGACTCCTTTCCACGATAGACGCTATTTTGGTTCTCTGACTCTCAATGACAGAAAAATCTCAAAACACAAAGAAACAGACTCAAGTCAAAAGTGTCTCTGCCCTTTTATCCCCCAGCACTCAGCATAGAGTCATCCTCATAATATATTTATTACAGTGAAGGGAGCCAACAGGAAAACAGTAAAGGGAAAAAGTCCATGAGGCTGTGCCCAGAGAAACCAGGAGAAGATTCCAGGAGTCCTGTCCCAGTGGAGTTTCATGGGACATGCTTCATTCCCCAGCATCACATTGTGACAACACGTGTGAAATACTGTCACCAGGGATGCTCATTGGACACTCAGTGCTCAAGGTTTTTATTGGAGGCTGGTCACCTAGGCATCCTCTGCCTGGCATCTACCAAAATTCCAGACTTCCAGAAGGAAAGTATGTGTTCAGCATAAACCATATTGTTCACACAAACGGTGTAGGCACAGTGGGTCATTCTTTTCAGACAATAGTAGGAACCCTCTGGAATCTAGGTTTATAGAAACAAACCAAGGACCATGCTTGCATGCAGATCTTTACAAGGAGAGCCATCTAAGACCTTCCACGTAACTCTTTTCTACACAAATCCTATTTCTAGTTGTGGTCAGCTTAGAGCCTGGATCCAAGGAAAAACCAACACTTCACCACCAGCTTCATGATATCTTCCCTCTCAAGCTCAGCTCTCTCTTCATCTCTCTGTGTCTCTGCCTCTGTCAGTCTGTATCTCTCTCTGTCACACACATACACATACACACATACACACACAATGCTAGTCACTCCTGGGACCCCCTTGACTGTACCCTAGAAGAAAATTGGGTTCTGTTCTGTGGATTTCAGGCGCTCCCTTCTACCATCACTACCTATGGCTGTACACCCAAGAAGCAGGAACATAAACCCTGGATTTCAGAGACAAAACAATTGTCAGTATCCTTTGTATTCAAGTACAAGATATTTAAAATAAATGAGGAAATGATAACTTGACAATCATAATTATGCCCCATATTAAGCATCTACCAGGTTTGAGAAATATGGGCCCTTACATTTGTTACCAACTCTAACCCTCACTGCAACTCTGCCAGGTTACTATTCACATCTGAAGGCTGAGGAACTAAGTCTGGGAGATGCAGCGACTTGGCCAAGGTCCCAGTTGGCAGACGGGCGCAGGGGAGGAGTCCCTTGGTAGTGTCCACCGTGTGGTCAGTCAGTAGAGGGCAAGGACTAACTGAGAGTTTCAATCTGGATGAAAGAAATCCCTGGAACCTCAAGGAAAGCAGGAAAATAGCAGAACACCAGCTAGGTTGGTTTAAGATAAGAAAACTGCCCCCAAGGGGAGGAGAGAAAGGAACAGCTATAAAAATATTTAAGAAGTCTTTTTAGCCATGTTAAATTTGAGATGTCAATAGTGTTGATTGAAAAAACCAAGGGGAGAATAGTGCATACGTATAATCCTATTCACATAAAATCATAAACATTTATTCATTTCTTCTTCTCATTGAATAACTATTGAAATGCCTCCATTTGAACTTTGTCCAGGACTCCAAGGGGTTGAGGGAAGTCTGGTGTTCACTGGTTTGAGTGATCTCTGCTCAGTGGCTGTGTCTCCCTGGGGACCCCACTTGTAGTTATTTCAGGGAAACACATCTCTCAATCACACCATCTTTTCCAGGCTCCACATGGAAGGACACCCTGAAGGCTCCCATCTTGAAGGATCTGGAGCCAGATGGAGGAGTGAAGATGGATGAAGATTTGTGAACAGATTTGCATTAAGCCTGCTCCCCTGACAGCCCCTGTAACACAGGGCAGCCTAGTGAGACAAATATCCCCGAGTCTGTCCCGCCCAGCCATTGGCTCAGGAGGGGGATCTTGGGGTGTCTCCACCATGGCAGGGACCCCCCCCTCCTCAGGCTCTTCACCTCCTGCCCAGGTGAGACACCCATTATTGATTCATGGGTGACTCCTTCTTTTACTCCGCCTGCAACTCATCTGTGTTTTGGTCCTGAATCACCAACCTGTTTTGTGTTTTTCTTTTCAGAAACAGCAGTGGGAAGTACCTATTAGCTTTCCACAAATATTGAAACTATTTTTTTAAAAGAAGGAAAGAATGGTCATTTTATAATGGCTTTTAAAATTGGTTATGCATGTCTCATGTTTCTGGGACATGTCACAGTACTGCTGTGAAGCATCCTGGGAATATCCCCTCAGAGCATTTCCTTTGCGTGTGCCTCAGTAGGTCTTGAAGGCTGGTTTGGTACTGTGTGCAATGTTACCAAAGATATCCAGGTCCTAATCCCTGGAATCTGTGAGGTAACCTTACATGGCAGATGTGATGAGGGATCTTAAGATATGGACATTATCCTGGATTATTTGGTGTGACCTAAATAAAATCACGGTGTCCCTTTTAGAGGGGGCAGAGGGAGGTTTGAGTACTGAAGAGAAGGAGGTATGACCACAGAACAGATATTGGAGTGAGGAGGCTCTGAGCCAAGGAATGCCAGCAGCCTCTAACAGCTGGAAGAGGCAAGGAAAGAGACCTTTCCCTGGAATTTCCAGGAGGAACCAGCCCCACTGAGATGTTAATTTCAAAGCTGCATTTCAGATTTCAGGCACTCAAAACTTTAAGAGAATACATTGCTGTTTTCATAAAGCAATTAAGTTCATAGTAATTAATTTTAGCAACAAAAGGAATCTAATATTCTTGGGTACCATACATTTTTGACAAAATCTACCCAATATCACACCATTTTAATTTGTACTGTCCTGCTCTGACTTGGTGATGCTACTTGGAGAGCCTGAAATGTTACACTGCAAAGTCTCATTCCCTGACGCTGCTCCCTCCCAGCCTTTTAACAAGGGTTGATGACACAGTGCTCCCCAATAAACCTCTATGTGCCCACCTCCACCTTAGCATCTGTTTCCAGGGAGACCCAGCCTGTGACAGATGGTATCAGGAGGGTGATGACTATCCCATTTTGCCTAAGACTTATGGATTTCTCAGGACTTGGATCTTTCAGTGTTAAATCCAGGACAACCCCAGGTACCCTAGACCAGATTGTCTGAAAGAGACATGGAGAAGTGGATTCTGGAACAATGGTGACCCCAGTATGGGAGGTAGAAGAATGGTTAGTACCTGCCATGGAGAAACGTAATGTTTTAAACTTTTCCTAGAGGTGAACAGGGATGATTTACCTGAAGGAGAAAATTTAATGCAGGGCCCTGTGTCAGGCATTTGAGAAATATGAAGATTACAAGGCTTTTAGGGACCGTGGATATGCATCCCTGCTGCTTGTGGAATTGATGATTTGTAAAAGATAAATGGATAGGAGTGAAAATCAGGGATGACAAGCTAAGAGTGAGAACCAGAAGGTCTCCTTGTTGGTGAAAACCCTCTCATCTGCTCAGAGAGACGTAAGGAGTGCTGAGGCCCAAGACTTAATTCTAAGAGCAGCAGAACTTGAACAGTGAACACTCCACTGGGCAGCTTTGCTCTGCTGAGTCAGCCTCCTGTCTGGGAAACAACATGCTTCTGACTCATGGGTGGGGCCCTGTTGAATCAAGTATCTCTGAACCTTGAATTTAAAATTCCTCTGAATATCCCAGCCTGAAGAGTTGTCCTTCTCTTACACATTCTGGCCCTTCCCTCCCTTTGCTTAAAGACGGTGCAGAGGTCTCTGCCTTGTGAGATAATATTCACTGTCACCAGCAGCCCTTGTGTCTGCCCCCTCTTCTGGTTAAGGCCAATGGATCATTAACTAGGAATGAGTCCCAGAAAATGTGGTCAGGAAAGTGTTGGGCCTGCTCACAGGGCTAAGGAGCTACAGAACCAGCCAACAATGTGGGAGGACCTGGGAGACCACAGTGCTGGATCCTGAGGTTTCAGGATCAAGGGGTGCAGCTAAGAATGAACAGGGAGTTTATCTCCTGGAAGGTCTCTCCAGAGACTCAAGATGTCCTGTGGCATGGACATCAAGACCATCTTTCAAGTCCCCTGCTAGGAGGACTCTTAGAAGGAAGGAGAAAGTGATGGTCTACACCAGCAAAGTGGCATGTCAGACTCGCCATGGAGTGCCGAGAAAGGAATTAATGTGCACAGAAAGTGCTTAGCAGAAGTGGCTCTACCAGGTAAGGATGGACACCTCCCCAGGGGAGATGATCCTCAGGAGACTGTGGAGGACACAGCGTTTACTCCAGTGATAAGGACTGTGCCGGCAGAGAAGCACCAGCATCATTGAGGGGCTCAGCGGACATTACTCCTCCAGGACCAGCTAGAGGAGGTGGGTGAGGAAGATGTTCCTCGATACCAATAGGGAGGCAGGACCCTGAAGTTTTAGATGCACATTGAAGAGGCTTAACCACAGAATCCAGGCAAGTGGCAAAGGGGATGGGGCACCCAGGGCATCTGACCCTTGGGGTCCTGGAGAGGTCTATAGAGTACAGCGCTGCTCAGAGCAAGACAGATGGGCCCCCAAGAAAGGTACCAGTCACTGTATGTTCTTGGAGGGAAACAGGGGAGGAGGGCCAGGAGACTCAGAGCCAAATATCTCTAATAAGTTTCCTAAGAGTCCAAACTGCAATATCCAGTCACCGCAGAGCAGAGTATTTACCTCATGTGTAAGTTTCCTGGGGCTGCTGTGACACAGTTCCACAAACTATGAGGTGATAAACAAGAGAAACGATTCTCTCATGGTTCTTGAGCCCAGGATTTCCTTGAGTCAACATGAAAGTGTCTGAGGAGGCCGGGCTATCACCAAAGGCTCTAGGAGAGAATCCGTTTCTGCCTCTTCCAGCTTCTGGGGGCTGCTGGCATCCTTAGCTTGTGGCTGTATCACGAATCTCTGTCTACTGGTCACATCACCTTCTCCTCCGTGTGTGTGAAATCTCCCTGTTTCTCTCTCTTACAAGGATACTTTTTTTTAAAATTTTTTGTTTATTGCAGTAACATTGGTTTATAACATTGTAAAAATTTCAGGTGTACATCATTGTACTTCTATTTCACAAGGATACTTCTTATGGCATTTATGGCCCATCCAGATAGTCCACGATAATCTTCTTTTCTCAAGATCCTTAATTTCATCACAATCACATAGAAGCTTTTTCCAAAGACGGTGACATTTACAGGACCTGTAACTGATTAGACCTGATGTCTTGGGTCACCATTCAGTCCACCTCTTCCTATTCCCAGTCTTCCTAGAAAAACACAGATAACATATCTATTCACAGGTGAAAGTCTTCACTCCAGGTATGCAAACTGCTCTCAGTTATGACTTTCCCAAGACAGACATGGCAGATGATAAAGGAGCAGCCAGAGTCCTGCTGCATCCAGACAGGACTCCACTGTGAAGGAAGTTCTTTGGAATTGGCCATAGGGTCAAGCCTCCTTCCAGACCTGTCCATCTTCCCCCTCCCCCTTCTCCTCTCCTGTCAGGCATTCCCATCTGAGCCACCAGGGGGCAGAGAGAGTCTGGGTTTGGGGACTGCAATGGCCCCAAGGCACTGCTGAGGATTTTCCTAGGTGTAGGAGGTTCCAGTAGCTACTTTATCTCCTGTCACTCCAAAGGGGACATACTCACAAGTCCCTCTCCCCGTTCAATCCCTTCTCTACATATGACAGTAAACACCCCAGGCGACAGTCTCAGACCAAATCTCAGGCCTCTGCAGAAGCTGGGACAGAGGGTGTGAGCATCCACCCCAAGGAGAGGGAAGGCCACGTCCCCACGTTACTTTGTCCCTGGGAAGGGGGCTACTGGACATTTTCTCAGATAGATTGGAATCCTCTCCCACAACTCAGCATTCGGAGCAGGGGGGAGTAAGTCCTCAGCCTTCTCTGCAGCCATATCCTGCTTTCCAGGAAGGCATAACCTGGGAAAGATCAGATCCTATACCCCTTCCCTCTTCTAAGTGATGGACCACTGCAGAGAGAGAGCATGAGAGTGCAAGCAGAGCCCCAGGTGTGAGATTTGCTGTGGGACATATGAGGAAATTGCATCAAACCTATATCTATTTGGGGGTCCTCTCCCAGACCCTAATGGGGACATTTTTTTTCTAACCTGCAGAATGTGGCCTGGAGACTCTTTGGGGAAATCGTGCAGCTCAGCTTCCCCACCTGAGCTCTCTCCTTGATTCATTCAACAAACAGGCATTATTGAGTGGGTGGTTGGTGCACATTTCTGCGTCCTCAGACAGATCCAGACACGTGAATATGAGGACATGAGAATTTCAGACAGAGGAGCAACCTGTGCAAAGGCACTGAGGTAGTGAGGATTTGGCCAATTACAGGACCAGAAAGAAATCCACTCTAGCTGAAGTATCATCAACTAGGGCTTGAGAAGAGGGAGATGAGGGAAATGATGTGTGGCAAGCAGCTCACATGATGACCTACAGCCTAGGTAAAGAGGTTGGATATTTTTCTACACATAAAGGGAATTACTTTGAAAATTTTCCATAATTTGTCCAGTCAGTATTGCTGAGACTTTACCCCAAACCCATTCCTTTCTAGAAAAACACTCTAATGAGGGGAGAAATCAAGAAGGCAGCTTAGCCGGACTCTGAACTCATCTCCTCCTGTGAACACAGCCTATTTACAACTACTCTGGGAAAAATTACCCCTGAGAGAGAACTGAAAACTGGATAAGAAGAACCCCTGGAGCAAACAACAATGCTAATGGAGGTGGAAGAGGCAGAAATTCTCTTCTGGAGAGAAAAAACGCCACCTTCACAAGCTACAATGCTGTACCGCTACCCAGGAGCAGCCCAAAGGTATGCACCCTTCCCAGGAAGAGGAAGTGATCCTGCTACAGGCATTTTTGGACCCAGAACAACCCCAACGAGTGGTGTAATATCTGACTTTTCTTGCTACTAACAACCCAGAAAAGCTGGTTCACAAAGAAATTAAAGCCAGCTCTTAAAGGACACACACACAAATTCAGCTGCCTCAGAAAGCAGCCTAAAATCACCAGAAAGAAATGTGCACAGTCCTTCTTGAAAGGACGCACACCTGATAGACTTTGAGTGCATCTTGGTGAGAGCTGAGACCTCTCTAGGGACTGGGACATTGGTGAAGGCCATTGTTGTGATCTGGTGTGGCCATGCTGACACAAACGCTGGCAGACACCATTGGATTTATCACTGTGGCCTGCTAGCCTGTGGTCTGTCCCACCCACTAGAGCATGGATTTAATCCAGCTCAGCTGGGGCAGGCAGCCTACCCTAGTGTCTGGCCCCACCCAACAACAAGCCCTCAGGCAATTGGTGGGCTTGCATAGATGGGTGACTGCCTTCTCCGAAGCCTGGCGAGTGGGCCCACCTCTGTGGGGCAGGGCGTGCAGAAGGAGTGGATGGAGAGTGTGGGGCATTGGTGGAGTGTGTGGGGCTCCTGCCTTCGAGAGACTGGGTTAACTTCAGGGGGTTGGTGTGCGCACATGAGGCAGGACTGTGTTGACTGTGTGTGTGTTGCCCTGTGGGTGGTGGGGCCTGTCAGCTGCAGAAGACTTGTGCTTCTCAGAGACCCACATGGGGTATTGGCCTTACCTTCCAAAGCCTGAAACAATTGGGTGCTCCTGTGATAGAGGCCAGCCCCACTGAGCTGCAATCCTCAGAGAGCTGACAAGAGCCTCATAGGCCAGAGGCTAATAGTATTTTAAGCCCCTGAGCCGAACAACCAGCCACGCCAGGGGCCTACTCACTTAACAGAAAAACTGAAACAGGAATGCGCTATTAGATCTTGTAGCCAACTGTGCTGGGGCTCCCCACACTGGAAAAAGAGACTGAAGGGCCCACGACAACTACAAGCAGCTGAGCTTTACAACCAGCAGGACAGCAAGACAACTCTGCCACCCTGGACACCTACATGAAGAGCATCCCCATCCCAACAGAAGGACACACGTAGCCCACACAGGAGTCACTCCTGGAACATTTGGAACTGGTGACAAGAGGGAAGCACACTGCAGGGCCTCATAAGGCATCACTTATATGAGGTCACCTATCCAAGATCAGGAGACATAGCTGACCTACCTAATACAAGCACAGGGAAAGACGCAAAATGAGGAGGCAAAGGAATACCGTCCAAGTAAGGGAACCGGACAAAACCCCAGAAAAGGAACTAAATGAAAGAGAAATGAGAAATCTACCTGACAGAGTTTAAACAAAGAGTGTTAAGGATCCTCACAGATCATGGGTGAAGAATGGATGAACTCAGTGAGAATGTCAACAAAGAAATGGAAGATATAAAAAACAACCAATCAGAAATGAAGACTACAATACTGGAAATAAAAAATTCACCAAAGGGACTCAAAAGCAAAGTAGAAGATACAGAAGAACGGATCAGCAAGCTGGATTAAAGACTAGAAGCAATCACCCAAGCTGAACAGATAAAAGACAAAAGCATTAAAATGAGTGAGGACAGTCTAAGGGAGCCCTGGGACAACATCAAGTGCACTAACTTCGTGTTATAGGTGTCCCAGAAGGAGAAGAGAGAGACAAAGGGGCAGAGAATCTCTTTGAAGAAATAATAGCTGAAAACTTCCCTAACCTTAGGAAGGAAACAGACGTCCAGGTACAGGAAGCACAGAGAGAACCAAACAAGATAAATCCAAAGAGGCCCACACCAAGACACATCATAATCAAAATGTCCAGGATTAAAGATAAAGAGAGAATCCTAAAAGCCACAAGAGAAAAACAACAAGTTACATACAAAGGAACTGCCATAAGGCTATCAGCTGACTTCTCAGTAGAAACCTTACACGCTAGAAGAGGGTGGCACAATATATTTAAAGTGCTAAAAGGCGGAAACCTACAGCCAAGAATACTCTACCTGGCAAGGTTATCATTCAAAATGGAAGGAGAGATAAAAAGTTTCTCAGACAAGCAACAAATAAAGGAGTTTGTTAGCAAGAAACCATTTCTACAAGAAATGCTAGAGGGACTTATCTAAGGCAGAAAGGGAAGACCACAAATAGGAAAAATTATCTATTTCCATGCTAAGAGGTTATTGGATACAAATACACAAAAAACAGGTTAGCTATAATATCAAAAACATAAAATGTGCTAGGAAGGGAGTTAAAGAGTAGAGTTTTGAGATAGAGGTCAAACGAAAGAGACCATCAACTGAATACAGATTGCTGTATACGTAGGTTACTATATATGAACCCCATGGTAATCACAAAGCAGAAACCTATAATAAATACACAAAAAATTAAGAGAAAAGAACCCAAGCATAATACTGAAGAAAGCCATCAAATCACAAGGGAAGAGAGCAAGAGAAGAAGAAAGGGACTGAGAAGAACAACTAAAACAACGAGAAAAGAAAGTTAAAAAATGGAAGTAAGTACCTCCTTATCAATAGCTACTTTAAATGTCAATGGACTAAATGCTCAAATTAAAAGGCATAGGGTGGCTGATTGGATAAAAAAAACAAGACACATATATATGCTGCTCACAAGAGACACACTTCATACCTAGAAAAACACACTGGATGAAGCAACTTTCTGTGGATGGAAGAGAATTGACCTCAAGAAGTCTCACAGCACTCACAGCACTCACAGCATCCTCACAGCACAGTGAGGATGTTGCAATGTGCGTGAAGAGCAGGATAGGAAGAAAAATCCCCTGTTCCCCGTGACACCAAAACATGTTTTGAGGAGAGGTCCCTGGTGAGGGGCCCTCAGGCCAATTCTGACCCCAGTGCTCTTCTCCCACCTCCTCAAACACTGGAATCCATGTCCTGCTTTTCTTGAAGTCTCTTTCAATCGTACAGAGCTTTCTCTTCCTCAGGTAGTATTTTTTCTTTCCACACATTGAGAAGCCAGTCTATCTTCACCACGTCTCGTTTTTCTCATCCCCCCTTCCTACTGGGGCTGCTTGTATTTCACATCTAATGTTTCCTCAGCCCTGAGCCCAGAGCAGCTTCACAAGCAATAACCCTGTGAGGCTGTGGCGGGACATGCTAGATAGTCTTGAGGATACCCATGGGCCACCTGGTGTGACAAGTGACAAATTCCATTCTGGGGAAAGCTAAAGGACAAAGAGAACTAAGTTTAGGGGGTAATAAATGGAATCAGGGGCCATGTACTGAGCTGGATGGGGAAGGAGGGAGGAGGGAAGGGGATCAGAAGAGGGATTTCCAGCTTCCACCCAGCTGCCTTCCCTGATGCTTGGGCTGCACCACCTGAGGCCAGCAGGGGGTAGCCAGTGCCTGGACTTGGGAAGGTCTTTGCTGTGGCTTCCATTGTCCTGGATGAAATTTCAAGAGCCGCTTCTCTTTGAGCCCCTCTTGTCTCCTGAAGTGGTTTAGCCCCCAAGAAATCATCTTCTAAAAGGGCTAATAAATCAACCAGGGCACAGCCTCAGGCCTCAGTCTCAAACCACTGCAGAGACAGAGGATAGAGTGATTCCTGAAGACCCCTCCTAACTGAGGGGACTAATGGTTGAGGGTCCGAAGGGGTCCTTAGCTTTGCCTTTGACACCAGGGAAATGGAGCAAAGGGATCTCTATCAGCCAGCCTGGGACCTTGTCCTTACCTTTGGCCCACATAACACAGAGGGCAGTTCTTGGATTTCTCACCAAGGAACCACCATATCTCCATAACAGGAAAGATGGGGATACCCCTGGGCTGGCTCCAGTTCTGCATACTGTCATAGGATCAGTCTGCCCTGACCCAGAACATGTTATAGAGTTTTAATCCTTGAGTAAGTTCTGCTGACCAGGGGTGCAGAAATATCTAGAATCAAGGACCAGGTCAGAGGGGATGAGTAGAGGCAGGTGCAGCAAGCAGATTTGCATGGAGGCATCACCCAACTCTGAGGTAGAAGTAAGGGGTAAGAGAGGTGTGGGGGAGCCAGGCCCATGGTTTGGTCTCAGAAGGCAGTGCTCTTGGAGCAACTCCACCATGGTCTGGGCTCTGCTCCTCCTCACCCTCTTCACTCAGGGCACAGGTGAGGCCTCCAGGGAAGGGACCACAAGACATCTGGGCTGATCCCTTGTCTCGTCTTCAGGCTCATTGAGATGCCAACAGTGAACTCACCATAGTGTATTTTTCCTCCTTTCAGTTTCCGGGGCCCAGTCTGCCCTGACACAGCCCCCGTCTGCTTCCGGGGCTCTGGGTCAGTCGGTCACCATCTCCTGTGCTGGATGCAGCAGTGACATTGGGGCTTATTTCTATGTCTCCTGGTACCAACAGCACCCGGTCACAGCCCCCATACTCCTGATTTATGATGTGAATACTTGGGCCTCAGGGATCCCTGCTCGCTTTTCTGGTTCCAAGTCTGGCAACATGGCCTCCCTGACCATCTCTGGGCTCCGGGCTGAGGATGATGCTGATGACTACCTAGCTCATATGTGGGCAGTAACACTTCCCACAGTGGTTTCAGTTCATGGGGAAGTGAGACCAAAACCTCCTCAGAGCTCACTCAAATTTCCTCACTCCTCATGCATGCTGTCATTCACTTTTTCTTTCTCTTATGTTGAAATAATTACAAACATGCTGAAATACTGCAAAATATTATAATATCTCCCATCTATTTATGACGTAGATTGATGAACTTTTAACATTTTGTCATTTTTGTCTTATTATTCTGTGTCTGTGAGTGTGTGTATAAGACTATACATTCTCACACAACACAAATATTTCATTTTCAGAATCATTTGGGAATAGGTTGTATAATTCATATCCTTTACTTCTTAATACTATTTCTTTTAGAGGTATTGCACGTGCCATCAAATTCACCATTGTGAATTGTGAATAATTCAGTAATTTTACTTTATTCAGAATGATTTGCAAGCATTACCACTATATATGTCCAGGACACATCATCATCCAAACCGTAAACTTCATACAACTCAGCATCACTCCACATTCCCCCATGCCCCTCTCCTGGGCAAACATCTTCTACTTCCTGTCTCTGTGGTTTATTATTCTGCACATTTCATGTAAAGGATTTCATACACTATCTGGTCCTTTGTCTATGGCTCCTTTCACTTGGCATGATGTTTCAAGGTTCATCCATGTTGTAGCATGAATCTGTGCTGCATAACTATTCCATTTCATGGATATGCCACCTGTTATTTTTGCACGCATCTGTTGAGGGAGTTCATTGAGTCATGGTAATTTCGTTCCACCATCTCCAAAAAACCACAGGGACATTTTTCTTCAGTTATATTTGCTCTTCCTCATGGAAACTTTTTCCACTTCTACATGTGTTCTGAGTTCCTGTGTATCTAGCTAGAGAAGGAAAACTATTCAGGTGCATTTCCGTTTAATTTTCTAAACATTTTTTTTAATTATAAAATTCATCATTTCTCAAAAGAGATTGTAAATTGAATATTCACAATTTCAGGAAGAATAATGAATGGAAACCACATCGACCCATGGCGCATCTACCCACCAAAAGCCTCTCCATTCTTCCCGCTGCCCAATTTGCTGCAGTGCTGGTGCTGGTGTTAATTATTCTATTGTTTTCTTTACATTCCTCCCCCACACCTTCCTAGGTTGTATCTCCAAAGAACACATAGTTTGAAACAGTAAGAACTAGACACAAACTAGCTGAGTGAGGAAAGGATAATGTAGCTATCAGGTGAGGCCCCAGCAGGCAGTGACCCTAAGTGAGGTGCTCAGTCTTGGGGGGAAGTCCCGTAGGATCAACTGGAGCCCCTCCTGAAGACAGCAGTCAATGCCCCAGAGGAAGAGAAGGGATCCCTAGATTTGTGTATCTGTCCTTGCCGGATGTGGGCAGGTCCTTGTTCTCCAGTAGGAATATTGTCAGGGATTATCTGCCCCACATTTTCTGTGCCTTGGCTTAGTATGGATCCCAGGAGCAGTCTGAGATCACTTCATTGGGAGGAAGAGAGATTATTCTTGGCTGATGGGGACCCTGTGACATGGCTCATGTCAAGACAAGCCTAGCGCAGACAGGATGTAGAAATGAAAATCCAGGCCACCCATACCTGAACATTACAGGATGCTGTCATTGCTGTCAGCCCCTGGCAGATGTGCTTCCTCATAGGTGAATCATTCTGGCTATTGCCTATCAGGGAAAGGCACTAATGGAGAGGACCATTAGAGAGAGGTGGGCAGAGGACACAATGTTCATGAGGCACATGGAGTTATCCTTACCATCCCCACAGACTCGACTCTGCCTGGACTCCCCTCATCCAGAGACGTGAGCTTACCCTCTGTGCAGGGAGGGCTCATGGACAGTGGTCAACCAGCCTCACTACTAGGAGGAGAGAGGATCTGGAGATCCACCTGCTTCTGGAACAGCTTTCACTTATTTAATTTTTAATTTGTATCAACTCATCACTTCCATACTCACAACTGATTGAGATTTAAAAATAATATGTCAGGTTGCAACTTTTGCAGACTTGGGACTGGACTTTGTCAGGTCTAAGTCAGTTAACAATTGTCAATACGCATCCTGGCTTCCAAATTTCTGTTGTTGTCTCTATCTCTGTTCCTTGGTCTCTTACAGAAAACTCTGGAATATGCCTATAACCTTCCATCCAGGTTTAGTGGGATTTAGGAATAGTAGACCTAGTTGGGTATTCACTCAATTTCACCTGCAATGGCCAGAGCAAGGATCCTCTTGTGACTGGAGTTTGTGTTGTAAGGGTTGGGAGAGGAGAGAGAGATAGAAAGTATGTGATAGATTCCTCAGGGAGCCAACTTCTGTAGTTGATGTTTTGCTAATAAATCAATAATTAATGGAGCCAAAGAGCGGTCTGGAAAGGTGTCCACACAAACAAGAATTGTTTATAATGAGCCTTGAGGTGGTTTTCTTCATGTGTGTTATGTTTGGGATTTGGTGACCTTCTGGAGATGTGGTTTGTTTCTGTCACTCTGTCTCCTCTCCTTTGGAAATTCAAATTATATGTGTTATTAGGTCACTTGAAGTGGTCCCACAGTCACTGATAATATTCCATGTTATAGAATTCAGTTTTCCCTGTGTGTTTGCTTTGGACAGTTCCATTGCTGTGATTGGAGGTAGCTAGTTTCATTCCCAGGACCCAATCTTCAGTTATTCACGTCTTGTGCACTTTTAATTTACAGTACCTACACTTTGTGCTTCATTATATCTTCTGTTACTTGGCTAAGAATTTCAATATTTTCATTCCTTTTTTGAGGCTTTGTTTCCTACATTATTTTTTAAAAGGTGGTTTAAAGTCTTCATGAAAAAGTCCAGCATGTCTCTCAGATAGGAGTTGCCTTTTTAAATTTTGACTTTTATTACAATTGAGCACATGTCGAGTATTTTGGATTCTATCCTGGAAGCAGCCGTCATTCTACGATGAAACAAGGGGTCTTGTTTAAATCCTATATTGATACTTTGTTTAGCTGACTATCGGCCTGTGGGGTCCAGGTTGCTTTTCCTGTCCATCTTCTGTGAGCTGTGGTTGCTGCATCAGCTCAATTTATAAACCTTTTGTGTAACAGACCATGCTCTTTCCAAATCGCGCCTCCCGTAAGATCCCCGAACCCCTGTCCTGGAAGTGCCCTGCACGTGGACTGTCTCCCCATTAGGATGGACCCTTTCCAAATGGCCCCTTTGTTCCATAAGGGAAGAGAGATTTTGTGGTTCTTTCTCCAGTTCCTCAGGAATTCTCATAGTTATCCGGTTTCCTTGGTGAAACGATTCCATTTCTAGCTGGAATTCCAGTTACAAGGAATAACTAAGTACACAAAGAACTAAATCACTGTGTAAGAATTTGTTGGGCTCTGGAATGAAACTGGGATTAAATTCAAGAAGACCCAGTAGGGGGACCAACTCTTCACTTTCCTGCTTTCAGCACTGATGTCCTGTGTCCCAGATGTGCCCTCATTCCTGTCAAACCAGGTAATTGTCACCCCATCTAATAGTTCAGTCTTTGCCATAATGCTGACATGCTTCCATTTGTTTTCAAAATTCCTTTCCAATTTTATTCTTTTGTTTCCAGAATATGGAAAGTAACTTCATGCACTACTCATTTAAGACGGGAAGAGTGACACAGGTTGACCACTTATCGGCTGGTCAGAGCACCAGTGTGATGAGATGTCTTCTCCTGGAGACACAGATGGAGTCCTGAGTGGCAGCCCTGGGTCAGTGAACGGCTTGGGGGATGGTCCATGCTATGGGGTGTCTGTCCTGTGGAGACAACCTACTGGAGGGGGAGGAGCTTCTCTGCTGGTTTTCATGTTTGTTCTGACCCAGAACTTTCTCCCTGACTGTAGAAACAGGACTGAGATTCTCCATGAATATTCTACGTGTGTGCATGAGGACTGGGAGCCTCTAATGCCTTTTCTTCGTTTCTGCTTTTGAAGGTGGTATGATAATTTCCTCTTAAGGGGATAATCACAATATTTTGTAATGGGAGCAGTAGATGGAAACCCTGTAGCCAGACCTTGAACAGGCAGGATCTTTCCAAATGTGACATTTCTGGAAATACCACTGCACTGTGCATCTTGTTTTTTGGTGACTATGGTGGGGGACTAGGCACCTGCATTTTCTCAAATATCACTATAATTGTAACTGTAGATATGGGTTGTGAAATTTTTTTTGAAGATGAGAGTGTAGTCATTATTGAGAGGAGATTTGAAATGTTCTGGTGTTAACAACATCCTCAGTGTTTTACTGTCAATGCAACCAGAGAATCAGTTCCTCAGACAACTGCCATTCAATTTCTTGTCGCATTTTTAGGTTAGATGTCATACATTTTTCATGGCATTTCTTCTAGATATTACATCTCTTAAAAAAGGTGTGTTTGTGAAAGGAAACATAAACTTTGATTTGGCTGGGGATATAAGAAAATGCGATTTGATTTTTGTATATTTTTAATATATTTCATTTAATTTTTGTTGGTTATTAGTTATTTTGTGTAATTGGTCCTTTGGCCTCTTCTTTGGTATCATTTGTGGTTCTTACGGCATTTTAAATCTGATAACACTTTGAGGAGCCAATTGGTCTCCTCATCCCATTGTCTCATCCAACCTTCCTGCTGGGATTGATTTTATTTCTCATCCAGCGTTTCCTCAGCCCTCACACCAGAGCTACCTCAGGACACTAACCGTGTGAAGAACTTTCCCAAGACAGGTAGTGTGATCCTGAAGGGCAGCGTCTGGGCACCTGGTGTGGCAGGAGTCACGTTCCGTTCCGTAGGATGTTCAGGAGAAAAGGGAAAGGAGCATAAAATGGAATCAAAGGGATCAGGAGGTCTAGTACTGAGTTGGCAGGGGAATGAAGGAGGACAGGAGAAGGGGCACAGCAGGGATTTCCACCTCCCACTCAGTTGCCTTCCTTGGTGCTTGGGATGTACCACATGAGGCCACCAGGGGACAGCAAAGGCCTGGATCTGCGGCAGGTCACTGCTGTGGTTCACTAGGCCTGATGATGTCCCAGGAGCTGCTTCCCTTTCAGCCCTTCTAAAGGGATATGGAGAAAGGGTCCAAATCTATTGTACTCCAATAAGTCCTTCTGTAGTGGGACCAATAAATGAACCCCACGGCTCAGACTCAGGCCCCAATCTTAGGCAGTACAGAAGCAAGGGACAGTATAATGCATGATGACCTACACTTCTTGGGAGGACCAAGAAGATTGAAGGCAAGTGAGAAGTATCCTGCTTTGCCTTTAGACTCCTTAAACCAAGTTAATGTATCTCTCTCGGCCTGTCTTGGACCCTGTCCTCACCCTCATCCCTCACATAAGGAGTTGAAGTCCTAAGATTCGTCAGCAGGAACCGCCATGACTCCCACAATAGGAAGAACAGGGACCTCCAAGATGAGCTCCATTTCCTGGTCTCCGTCCTGTGCTCTGTCTGTCCTGACTCGGGAAATACAGGTCAAAGTGTTTTAATGCCACAGGTAAGCTCTTCAGCCTAGGGATGCAGAAGTGTCTACAATAAAGGGCCAGGGCAGAGGGGGCATTAGGAGTGCAGGTACAGGAAGCAATTTGCATGGAGGCCCCTCCCCACTCTAAGGCACAGGGAGGGGATAAGAAGGTCTGGGGGAGACAGACCCAGGGTTGGGGTCTCAGAAGGCAGTGCTCTTGGGGAGTCTCCACCATGGCCTGGGCTCTGCTCCTCCTCACCCTCCTCACTCAGGGCACAGGTGAGGCCTCCATGGAGGGGACCATGGGAACATCTGGGCTGATCCTTGGTCTCCGCCTCCTCAGGGTCAACTGGGGCCCCGGAACTGAACTCACCAGAGTGTGTTTTTCCTCTTTTCAGGGTCCTGGGCCCAGTCCGCACCAACTCAGCCTCCCTCCGCATCCGGGACTCTGGGACAGACCGTCACCATCTCCTGCACTGGAAGCAGCAGTAGCTATATCTCCTGGTACCAACAGCACCCGGGCTCAGCCCCCAAACTCCTGATTTATGCTGTCAGTTCTAGAGCCTCGGGGATCCCTGATCGCTTCTCTGGCTCCAAGTCTGGCAACACAGCCACCCTGACCATCTCTGGGCTCCAGGCTGAAGATGAGGCCGATTATTACTGTAGCTCATATACAGGCAGTTACACTGTCCACAGTGGTTCAGGTTCATGGGGAAGTGAGACCAAAACCTCCTTTGAGCTCACTCTAGTCCCTTACCCCTAACTCAGGCTCTCTTCTATTTTTTTTCTTTGTCATCATTTTATTTTGAAATCATGACAAACAAATAAAAATTTAAAAATTGCTTCAGGGTCTCTTGTAAAATGTTTCCCTGATTCACCAATTTTTAACCTTTTACTGTATTTGTTTTCCATTATATCTGTTTATTTCTTCTCTCTCTTTCTGCTTGTGTGTGTATATGTATGTATGTAAATACATGTATATACACAATACATAAACATACATATACATATACATACACATATACATACAAAATACATATAGCTCACAAAAATTATGTATTTTCTTAATCATTTGAGAGTAAAGTATATCCACCAGCTCAGCTTTAATACTTTTTCTTTACATAGAATTCAAATTCCATAAAATTCCTCACTTTATGTGTATAATTCAGTTGTTTTTAGTATATTCACAAGTTTGCACAGCATTACCACTCTATAATTCCAGAACATTTTCATCCCCCTGAAGCAACACCTCATCCATAATCAATCATTCCCCATTTTCCTAGTCCTTCAACCTCTTACAACCATTAATTTATTTTCTGTCTCTATGGATTAGCCTAGTGTGGACCTTTCATATAAATAGAATCCTACTGTGTGTGGCCCTTTGTTTCCAGCTTCTCTCGCTCATAACAATGTTTTCGAAGTCTCATCCATATTGAAGCGTATAGTATCAGTACTTCATCCCTTCTTATGACCAAATAACGTTGCATTGTATGGATACACTTCATTTTATGTATGTATTAATCAGTTGATGGGATCTCATTAATTTTTCTGTCTCTTCTCTCACAACACAAGGGCAAGCAATCCTTTCAGGATCTTAGGTATGAAAATTCTAGGTTCCCATCACTTCACATGTCAAAATAAAAATATCATATTCACTCTCAGTGAAATCTATAGGAGACATCAAGTCTACCTTCTTCTCTCATTCTTTGAGCCTCCTGAGGATGCCACATTGAGGAGCATCTCTCCTTTTCTCCCTGTTGTTTGAACATGTCCTGGAAATGCTGGAGAGGGTAGGGTGGGGGTTTGGGCCTCAGCTTCATCAAAACAAGAGGAGACGTTGTCCCACCACTGGCTCTTTCTTTTCCTTTTCCAATTTCTTTGGTCAAAGCTTCTGGGTGACTGTTTCTACCATATGCAAAGGCTGCAAGGGCAGATATTTCTCATTATACTTGCAGTTTCTCATGAAAACTTTCTCCACATCTACATGAGTTCTGAGTTCTTGTCTATGAAGCTAAGGAAATTAAAAGTACTCAGGTGCATTTCAGTTTATTTTTCTAAATTCCCTCTTTTTTTTTTTCTTTGTGAAGAAGATCCGCCCTGAGCTAATATAAATTGCCAATCCTCCTGTTTTTTCTGAGGAAGATTGGCCCTGGGATAACATCTGTGCCCATCTTCCTCTAGTTTACATTGGACACCACCACAGCATGGCTTGCCAAGTGGTGCATCACTGCACACCTGGGATCCGAACCCATGAGCAATGGGCCACCGAAGCAGAGCGTCTGCACTTAACCACTACGACACTGGGCCGGCCCCTTTACTAAATTCCTTTTATTGTAAAATGCATCGCTCCTAAAGAAGAGTGTGTGAAATGAATCAATAATCAATGAAGCCAAAGAGGGTTCTGGAAAGGTGTCCACACAATGATAAATTGCTTTAACGAGCCTTGAGGTGGTTTTCTTCATGTGTCTTATGTTTAGTGTTTGTTGAGCTTCTGGGGATGTGGTTTCTTTCTGTCACTTTGCCTCCTCTCCTTTGGGAATTCCATGTATAAGTGTATTAGGCCATTTGAAGTGACCCCACATTTGCTGATAATATTCCGTGTTATAAAATTCATTTTCCCCTCTGTGTTTACCTTGGTCAGTTCCATTGCTATGACTTGGAGGTCACTAGTTTATTCCCAATGCCTTATCTGCCGTTATCTCCTCTAGTGTGGTTTTTATTTGTACAGCTTCCACTTTATGCTTCGTTATACTTGTACCTTTTGCCTGAGAATTTCTGTCTTTTCATTCTTTCCAGAGGCTTTGTTCCTATTTCTTGTATCATTTTTTAAAAGCTGTTTTAACGTCTTTATAAGATAACTCCAACACATCTGTCAGATTGGAGTCAGCTCCTGTTAATTACCATTTCCCTTGTAGTTGAGCTTCTCCTGGTTCTTCGTATCTTGAGAGATTTTGGATCCTATCCTGGATAAATGCAATGTTCTGTGATGAGCTATGGGTCTTGTTTAAATCCTATTTTGATATTGTTGTGTCAGCTGACTATCTGCGCAGTTGAGTCCAGGCTGCTGGTTCTAGCATTCTTTTTGTGAACTGTGGTGTCTATGTCAGAAACACTTATGAAATTTTTGACCTGCTATTGGGATCTGTCCTAAGTGTGATCTACAGAGTGGCTCATCTGGGATCTGGGTGGTTGTCTATCACTTTTCCTAATTTCTATCTTATCATATTAGAATGCATGCACGTGCAGATCAGAGAGGAAGCTAGGAATCATAAACAATTTTCTGGATTACTTTCCAAGCTTCTTCCTCTCCACAATCTCCTCACTATTTCTGCCTCCTTGGCATTGGCTTTTTTGTTTTCTAGTCAAAACCCATCGTCACTTTTATTACCCTGCACAGTTAGGCCCTTCCTGTGTCCAAGCCAAGTAGTAAAATGACAAAGAGGAGCAAAACAATGGTTTGATTGTCACCTTGTTGAGAAAACAGTTCCTAAAATGAGAAAGGACTGTCTCCACGACCTCCGCTGTCACTGCTGCCACCGCAGGAGCGTGGCCTGCAGCCTAGGCCTGGGAGAACAGAGAGAGAAAAAAGAAAAGAAAAGGAAACTGTGAGTATCTTTCATTTGCTCTGAGCAGTAGGAGCTCTCTTTCTCATCTTCAGGCCAGAACAAGGGAACATTTCCTGCAGTTCTTTCTGCCTCTTGCTGGTGGACCTTCCAGGCCTCTGGCTGCCTTGAGTCTCACCCAGTGTCAATTAGATTGCAAATACTGTTGTGTTCCCAGTGTCTGCCTCCTAAGATTAATTTTTCTAGGTACTCAGGTACCTGCCCCACGGATTCTGTCATGGTGTTAGAGAAGGATTTGGTGTTAGAAAAGGGTAGTGTATGTTTCCTACTCCTTAAATTGACCTCAAACCTGATAAAACTGTTTTTATTTTGAAAAATTAAATCAGTTTGAACCATCATCAATAGAAAAACAGAAAGATGAGCAAGAGTTTTAAAAGCTATGTAAGGAGAGAAAAGGAAGAACTGTTTTCATAATGGTTCTTCAGTGTTCCAAGGCTCAGAATTTATTTTTATCTTGGCCTGTGGACGTGATGAGGGGAGGAAACCAAGCAGCAAACACATTTGGTGACCAGAGCAATAAATGAAGCATAAAATGGAATGCAGTATTTGGAGAATATAAATTCCATAATAAACATCACTGCTGTGCACATCAAAATGCCCCATTATCAAACCTGCACCCTCCGCTCTCCTTAATCTCCTCTTAGGTCCTCTACAAAGGCCAGTGGCCTTTACAGTTTTCACCTCTCATGTTGAGAATCAGAAGTTGAGAAAGGATAAGTCACTTGATCAAGAGTGGAAATGGTAGGATAGTGAGAAACAGATTGTGGTGAGGATGGTGACTCCTGCCCAGTGTTCCTTATCCCCCATGGGGCTCCCTCACACTTGTGTACCTGAGGCTCTATGCTGCATGCAGGTGAGTGGCCTTGAAGTGACCGAGAACCTTGTGAAAATCGATGCTCATAGGCTTCAGAACAAAGAAGTGGGGGTGGGGACATGCCAAGCCTGCAGCTGGGGAGACACCACCACCACCCACCAACCAGCAAATAGCAGGTGTTTCCCTGGGGGTGGGTAGAGACAGTTTCTTAACAGTAGAGTATCTCTAAAGGGTGGGCACCCAGAATAAGCCACAGAAAGGAGTGTCCCAAGCCCCGGATGGTCACAGAGATGCAGTCATATCACAGCAGAGACTCTGAAGGACCAGGAGCTCATTAACATGATGGACATCAGCTGATTTTTCTCTCTTGTGTAAATCAGGTATAAAAAAATTCAAGTTCCTAATCTTCAGGAAATACCCGTCAAAATGCTTGAATCTGTTCTGATAGCTTTCCAGGGATACAGAAGTATCTAGGATTAAGGACCTGGTCAGAGGGTTGAGGAGAGGCTGGTGCAGGAAGCAGATTTGCATGGAGGCCCCTCCCTCCTCTGAGGCAGAGGGAAGTGATAAGAGAGGTCTGGGGGAGCCAGGCCCAGGGTTGGGGTCTCAGAAGACGGTGCTCTTGGGGTGTCTCCACCATGGCCTGGGCTCTTCTCCTCCTCACTCAGAGCACAGGAGAGGCTTCTACAGAAGCTACCAGGGGATATCTGGGCTCATATCTTGTCTCCTCCTTCTCAGGCTTACCTGGGGCCCCAGCAATGAACTGACCAAAGTGTCTTTTTCCTCTTTTGTGGGACCTGGGCCGAGTCTGCCCTGATTCAGCCTCCCTCAGCATCTGGCAATCTTGGAAAATCAGTCACCATCTCCTGTGATGGAAGTAGTGGCAACCTTGGGGGCTATAACCTTGTCTCCTGGTGCTGACATTGCCAGGGACAACCCCCAGACTGCTAACTTGTTATGTAAGTTCTCAGCCTTCGGGGAGCCATGATCACTTCTCTGGCTCCATACCTGGTGACATGTCTTCCCTTACAATCTCTCAGTTCCAACCTGAGGGCGAGGCTGATTGTTACTGCTACTCATACACAGGGTCATACTCATACTCATACACAGTGGTCCATGTTTGAGAGAGGGAGACCTAAACCTGCCTGGTGCTCATAGGCACCCTTCTTGCTCCCAAGATACGTCCGCAACTCTCTGCATAGGGGACCTCAAGCAACATGGCCCTGAAAATTCAATTCTCTCTCACTTCCTCTCCCTTCTCACAATGAAGTTCAAAAGCAAACACCTTCTGAGATGAATTATCAGTGCACAATGAAGGCATCCTCTTTGTCTGTGTGATGTTGTCCCAGAGGCAAATCTTTTGGACTCTTCCACCACAGGGACAGAGCAACAAGGAGACCCCTGCTTGGTGCAGCTCCTGCCCTTCACGGGGAAATCCTCACCTTAAATGCCTGCCTCGACCACACTGGGGAGGACCAGCCCGGATTCAGGCCTCCAGAAATGAGGTTGTCTTAGTCATCTCTGTGTCCCGCATGTTATAGTCAAGATGGCCCTCCTTGATGAGTTATTCCTCTGCACATCTGTTGATCAAGCAATCGCAACTGAGACAGATCTGAAAACGCAGTGAGAGAAAGAAGGCAATGGGCAAGAGGCTGTTTTTCATTTAGTGTCCCTCATCTTTAACTCCAAATCCAAGGGTGCAGGGGTCTGAGTGACAGACTCTGTAATGAATCAGAATCACCCTGCCCCTCAGATCCCTGAACCCTTGTCCTGAAGGAGGTCCTGCACATGGACTTTCTCCCTGTGGGATGAGCGCTTTCAAAATTGATCCTTCGTTCCACAAGTTAGAGATATCTGCTAGATCTCTCTCTTATTCCTCAGGAATAGCCAAGGGTGTTGATTTCCAGAGAAAGTGAACCCAGTTTCTAGACGGAATCCTGTTAAAGTGAGTCACTAAGTGCACATACTCCCAATGTCAGTGAAAGTATCATTGACTCCTGTGGGAACCCTAGCCTTCCTTCCACATAGACCTGGTAGGGTGACCCATTCTCACCGTCCAGTTTTAGCACTGATTTCCTGTGTCCTGGTTGTGCCCTCAGTCCAGGGTACACCATGATGGTGGGTCACCACACCAGAGCTCAGCCTTTCTCTCCACCTTCAATTACTTTTCGAATTTTTTTTTTCCATTTGCCTTCTTTCTTCCTAAGTAAAGGTCAATATCTTCATACTTGAAACAGCTTGAGCTGGAGCCATGATCACATTGACCCCTAAGCAGATGTCACAGGACCATGCGTGGGAAGAGGCCTCTGCTATCGGAGACACAGAATAAATCCCCGAGCCACAGTCCTGTGTCTGGGATAGGCTGGTCTGTGGCTGCACATGCCCAAAGGGTGTGAGTCCCTGTGGAGACAATCGGCAGGGTGCAGAGGGTCACTGTCTGGTTTTCATCTGTGGTTCTGTTCCAATAGCTGCTCCCTGACTCTAGTAAAAACCCTAGAATTCTTGATAAAAAATTTAAGTGTGGGCATGAGGGCGGGAAGCCACCAGTAAGTCTTCTATTGTTTCTACTCTTTAAGATTTGTACAATTTCCTTCTAAGGGTATTATCTATATTTTATAAATAAGGAGCAGAATATAGAACACCAGTAGTTGATATTGATCCACAGTGTCCATCCATAGTGGCATTGCTAGAGCTGCCACAGCCCTTCCTGTCCTGTTTACATGGACACTCATGCTGCAGGAAGAGCCTGCTGAGTTTTCTCAGTAATAAGTCCATACATTTAAAAAATATTTTTAAAGGGCCTGGCCCAGTGGCATAGTGGTTAAGTTGGCATGCTCCACTTCAGTCGCCCGGGGTTCGCAGCTTCAGATCCTGGGCACGGACTGACATACCTCTCATCAAGCCGTGCTGTGGTGGCATCCCTTGTACAAAGTAGAGGAAGATTGGCACAGATATTAGCTCAGGGACCACCTTCCTCAAGCGAAAAAGAGGAATATTGGCAACAGATGTTAGGTCAGGGCTGATTTCCTCATCAAAAAAAATATTTATATATGTTTTAATAATTTAATAGATGACGCATTTTGATAGATGTCAATTGCAATATTTAGGTGTCCCCATTGTCAAAATATCAGAGAGTGTGTTACTATTCTTCACTGCAACAGGGGATCAGTATCTTAGGACATTTTCCATTCAAGTGTCCATAGGATTCTGGGTCAGATGTCACACATTTTCCAAAATATTTCTTCTGGATATTTCACTCTTTTTAAAAATTACTATAGTGCAAGGAACCATCAGGTTAAATTTCGCTTGAGATATAAGGATGAAGAATCAATTTTTGTATATTTTTAATACATTTCTGTGGTTTAATTGGTTGTTAATCATATCATGTGCAGGTGGTCTGTTTGTCTCTCCATCGCTGGTATCATTCTTCTTCTTTCTCTGTCACGTTTGAATTTGGGGCACAAATATCCAGAACAATCTTAAATAAAAATCGGGAGTCTGGCAGCACGGGACTCTTGCTGAGTTTGCTCCTGTTCATGAACATGAGAAAGAGATTACCACAGCTTCTCCTGAAGACCAGAGGTTTCCCTCCTGAAAGAAGGACCAAGACCTCTGGAATGTGCAGGGGCCTCTCCACAGCAATCCCAAGAGACAAGATGCACTCCATGGGCTCCTTGCCCGAACTCAGTCACCAAGTTGATGGCTTTCTAAGCAGCAATCACTCAGTTACAATTTTATTATCTAAAGTAACAGAAATTGTTAACTAACCTAATGTCTAAAATATCCAACACATAAAATTTTAAATCACACACTCACACAGATGATAGTCTCAATTCCAAAACCATTACTTCCTTCAATGTCCTTTCTCTCTCAATCCCTGAAGACACCATCTTGTTCCTCTCGCCCTTGGCCAGGGAGTTATCTTTTCATGGTCTTGAAAACATCTGACACGTGGTATAAACAGTGACTAAAATAATTTCCTCACAACATTCACACCTCACAGAACTCCTAGTCCATTTGCTGAGGAGATGTTTCTATTTCCATTCTTGCAATGAGCAGTTGGCCCTGATTAGAGTCTTTACCACAAGACAATCTCTTTCTAAAAAAACACCCTGGGTCAAGCATCTGTCTTTGAAGAGAGGAGACTTTACCTCAGAAATGTGTGCAGAACTGAGGTGAGATCATCTCAGTATCCAGAAGGGGGCAAGGAAAGGAATGTCCACTTCCCCATGTGACAGGGAGACACAATCCCATGAGAGGTCCTTGGGGCTGAGTCCTTAGGACAATCCTGAGTGCAGTCCCTTCTCTCGGATCCTCAAACACTCGAACCTCTCCTGCTTTCCATCAGGTTTTTCTCAATCCTACAGATCACTCTGTGATTCATTGTTTTCCCCAACATATTTAGAAAACATTCAGTCCATTCCTGGTCCCATATTTCTCATCCAGCTTCCTCTTGGGGTTGGTTTTATTTTAAATCCAATGTTTCCTCAGCCTGAGGAGGAGAACTTCCACAGGAGCTCTAACCCTGTGACAAGGTCATCCTGTGACACTAGGTGGTCTTGAAGGGGAGTGTCAGGGCCACCTGGTGTGTCAGGGGACACATTCTCTCCTGGAGGAAGCTAATAGACAAAGGCAAAGGAGCATGGAGAGGTGGGGAGGGACAGGTGGCTGGTCCTGACCATGAGAGGAAGCAGGGAGGAGGGAAGCTGGCAGGGATTTGAGGCCACCAGAGGGCAGTCAGGGCCTGGATTGAGGAAGGCCATTGCTGTGGTTCACCCTCGTCTCTATGAAGTCCCAAGAGCTGCTTTTCCCTGAGCTCCTTCTAAGGGGGAAACGTGGTGGGGTGCCCCAATTCTCTTTAGTGGTGTTGAGTCCAGGCCACGGGACACTGAGGGAAAAACATGACAGCCTCCATAGGTTTGACGTTACTTCAAATGTCATTGTGTCTCCCCCAGTCTTCCTTCCATGGTTCACTTTCCTATGCACTCAAATAGCTACTCCCTGCACGTTCCCCAGGCTCCTAGCTGCATTCAGTGGGAGAAGTGGTGGTGTGTCCTTAGGAAATCTTGAGTGGAAACTGAACCTGATATTACTACTTTCAATCTGGAAATTTAAGTCAGCTTGAACCCTAGGGAGTAGAAAAAGGGGAGAATTAAAAAAGAGTTTTAATAGCTTTTAGAGGGAAGAAAGAGGAAGACATCTTCACAATGGGCTGTGTCTTCAGTGTTCCAGCATTGGGAGGTCAGTTTTTTCTTGGCCTGCAAATTTGGTGAGGTAGAAGAAAACACTTGAGTGTAGAAAAAACGAGTTTCTCACCAAGGAAATAAATCCTGGATAAAATGGAATGAAATCTTGCATAATGTAAAGTTCATAAAAATATGACTCCTGTGTACATAGAAATGCCCCATAATCACAACTGTAATTGCCTTCTCTGAGTAATCTCTCCACATAACACCTGTCATGGGAAGCACAACCTACAATCTTCTCAGGTTGAGACCAGAGTCAGAGAAAGGGCAAGATGTGTGTTCCAGAGTGTAAAGGGCAGAATAGGGAGAAGCAGACACGGGGTCAGGACTGTGGCTCACGGCTGGTGCTGCTTCCTTCCAAGGGCTCCTGCACCCCTGTGCACCTGAACACTCCGTGTGGTGTGAGGGTAAGTGGGCTGAGAGTGAGAGATACGCTCATGGGATTCGATGCTGCAGATGCTTCAGCACAAGCAAGTGAGGATGGGGATGGTGACAAGGCTGCAGCTAGAGGAGACACACCCAGTACCCAAAACCAACAGCGTGTGTTTCCCTAGAGTGGGCATCAACACACCCTAATGATAGGGAGACCTGAAGAGTGGGAACCCAGGAGAGGGCACTGCCAGGGTTACCTCAGGCCTCGGAGGGTCACAGAGACACAATCACATCACAGCAGAGAAACTGAAGCTCCATAAGCTCATCAACATGAGGGACTTCAGCAGAGCAGTCTCTCTTGTGAACATCAGGTAAAAATAAATCTAAGTTCCCACCTCTGAGAAAATGCACATCAAAGAGAGTTAATTCCCAGCTATGCTGTCATAAGATACAGAAACATCTAGAGTCCAGGGCCAGGGCAGTGGGGGTGAGTAGAGGCAGATGCAGGAAGCAGATTTGCATGGAGGCAGCTCCCTCCTCTGAGGCAGGGGGAGGGGATAAGAGAGGTCTCGGGGAGCCAGGCCTAAGGTTGTGGTCTCTGAAGGCAGTGCTCTTGGGGCAGCTCCCCCATGGCCTGGGGTCTGCTCCTCCTCACCCTCCTCACTCAGGGCACAGGTGAGGCCTCCAGGGAAGGGACCATAGGGACATCTAGGCTTATCCTTTGTCTCCTCCTCCTCAGGATCAGCTGATGCCCAGCACTTGAACTCACCAGAATGCATTTTTCCTCTTTTCAGGGTCCTGGGCCCAGACTGCCCTGACTCAGCCTCCCTCTGCATCTGGGACTCTGGGACATTTGGTCACCATCTCCTGCGCTGGAAGCAGCAATGATATTGGGAGCACCATGTCTCCTGGCACCAAGAGCACCCGGTCCCAGCCCCCAAACTCCTGATTTACTATAGCAGTAGGTGGCCCTCAGGGATCCCTGATTGCTTCTTTGGCTCCAAGTCTGCCAACACAGCCTCCCTGAGCATCTCCGGGCTCCAGGCTGAGGACAAGGCCGATTATTACTGTGGCTCATATAGGAGCAGTTACCCTGTCCACAGTGGTTCAAGCTCATGGGGAAGTGAGACCAAAACCTCCTCTGAGCTCTCTTGAGTCCCTTCATCCCTAACTCAAGCTCTCTTCTAACTTTTCTTTGTTATTATTTTATTATGATTTATTTACAAACTTAAAGAAAATGTGGAAAATATTATAAAGAACTCCTGCATATCATTTTCCCAGACTCATTAATTTTCTTTTTTTGTTGTTGTTGTTGAGGAAGATTGGCCCTAAGCTAACATCTTTTGCCAATACTCCTCTTTTTTTGCTTGAGGATGATTAGCCCTGAGCTAACTGTGCCAGTCTTGCTCTATTTCATCTGTGTGTCACCACTGCAACATGGCTATTGAGTGGTGTAGGTCCACGCCCAGGATCCAAACCAGCAAACCTGGGCCACGGAAGTGGAACAGGTGACCTTAACCACTACATCATGGAGCCAGCCCCTCCTTTGCCCAGACTCATCATTTTTTGACAGTTTACTGTATTTGTTTTTCATTACAACAATTTTTCTCTCTGTCTCTCTGTCCCTTTGTCTCTCTCTCTCTCTATATATATATATACACATATAGTATTCAACATACACACATGCACTAACACCAGCCACCTGTCCCTCCCCACCTCTCCATGCTCCTTTGCCTTTGTCTATTAGCTTCCTCCAGGAGAGAATGTGTCCCCTGACACACCAGGTGGCCCTGACACTCCCCTTCACACTCATAGTCACACAAAAGGACACGCAAAACTTATTCATTTTCTGAAGTGTTTGAGAATGGGTTGCATCCATCAAGCTCTTGGACCTTAATACTTTCTGGGGGTATAATTAACATCCTCTAAATTCATTATTTTATGTTGCATAATTCAGTGATTTCTAATATTTTTACTGAGCATCCACGAGGCACGTGGTGTTCTCCACATGATACCCACAGGGTCCACTCTGCCTGGCCTACCCTCATCCAGAGGTGTGTTCTTTGTCTTCTGTGAGGAAAACCAAGGTGGAGGAGGGGCTATTTGGCAGTGGTCTACCTGCCTCATTGCTGGGAATGACACAGGGTCGAGGGACCTACCTGCTTCTCTAACAGCTCCACTCGCCTGTTCTAACTTGAATTTTCCCCTTGCCCATCTCAGCCACACCCACAGTCAAGTAAGAATTCCACAGGGATCTCAGGTGGGCCCTGCCTGCAGATTTGGCACTGGTGTCCCTCAGGTCTAAGTCAGGTAACATTTGTCCACCTGCTTCCTGTCTCCCGACAGGGACATTTATCCTGCTGTTCCTGACAACCCTGACAGTGAACACACACTTGAATCTCTTCAGGGCAGTTTTAGTGGAGTTTCAGTGGGGACACACTCAGATGTGTGTTCACTCACTTTCAGTCCATCTACTTAAGCTGTTCCCGGCCCAGGTGCATCTTCTCTGTAGTCCCACCGGCTCTGGAGAAATATTCCTGTGATTGTCAAAACCAGGACCCAGCTGTCACATTGGCTGCATGAGAATCAGCTTCAAGATTAGAGTCTGTGGCCTGAGTGTGGGGAGAGTAAGTGAAAGAAGGAAATTTGTTGATGTAATCTTCAAGGAACCATCCTTTATTGCTGACATTTTCCTAACAAATGAATAGTCACTGAGCTGAAAGTGGTTCTAGAAAGTCTTCTGCCAAAAAAAGAATATTGTTCAATAATGAAACTGGGTGTGGTTTTTTCCATGTTTCTCGTGCTCTGCATTCATGGAACACTTGGCTCCGTGAGGTACAGTTGTCCTCAGATGGGGGAGGGTTTTCCCCGTCAATTCTTCCTCTCTTGCTTCTCCTTTTGTGACCACAGTTCCATGTAGAGTGGGTTTTGGAAGTTATCACACAGCACACTGATATTCTCATTTTTTTTTTTTTCATTTTTGAGTTTCCTTTTATTCATATTTTTTTGATTTATTTCTATTGCTATAATTTCAAAGACCTAATGTTTTCTTCTGTAATATCTAATCTCCTGTTAATAACATCCAGCATAGTTGTCATTTCTCCCAGTGCCACTTCATTCCTTTTTTTTTTTTTTTTTGGTGAGGAAGATTAGCCCTCAGTTAACATCTGTTGCCAATCCTCCTCTTTTGGCTGAGGAAGATTGGCCCTGGGCTAACATGCATGGCCATCTTTGTCTACTTTAGATGGGATGCCACCACAGCATGGGTCGACAAGTGGTGCGTTCATCCGAGCCCGGGATCTGAACCAGCAAACCTAGGGCCATCGAACAGAGTGCCTGAACTTAACCACTACACCACCGGGCTGGTCTCCTCCACTTCATTACTTTTGGTGTCATCGATTTCTCTGTAGAAACTTTCTTTCTGCTCATTTCAACAGTGCTCTCCCATACTTCTTGGATCAATTTTATGATCAAGGTGTAAAGCCTTCGTGAGATAATTCCAATTCAAGTGTTATCTCTGGGTAATCAGGCTTTCAGTGTCTTTCCCACATTGGGTAAGATTTTTCTGCTTTAATAGGTTAAATTATTTAGGGTTCTAACCTAGACATATCAAATATTATGTAATGAGGTCTAGGTCTTCTTTAAATACCATGAATATATTTTTGTATAAATGACAATCCAATCAGTTTGGTGAAGGCTGCAAATTCCAAACAGGCTTCTGTGGGTTGTGGTTTCTTTGTCACTTCAATTCCACAACCTTTTCAATGCTGTTTTCATCTGTCCTGGGTGTGCACCACCATGTGTCTTACCTGGGATCTGGGTGGTGTTCTGACCTTTAATTTTGTTCTCAAAATCTTTCCCATCCTACTGATGATTCAATACTCTCAGGCCTCACATAGAGTTGGGACCAGGACCTCTTATACTGATTACAGAGTTGTTTTCTCAAGCTGATCCCTTTCTACAAACCACCTAGTACCACCCAGGCCTGGACCTTTCCTTTTTGCTAGGCCGTTCAGAAAATCAGGACTTTACTCTGCATTGCTGGGCACTTCCTGGGTCTGAGCCCATTACCTGGCCAGGTAGAATGAGGATGGAAGAACCAAAGCAGTGCTGTCATCTCAATGTGCACAAAGAGGACAATAGGAAAAATCCATTTTCTCTATGACAGACAGACATATCCTGATGAGAGGTCCCTGGGCCTGGAGCCCCCGGGGACAATCCAGACCTCAGTCTCCTTCTCCTGGAAACTCAAACACTGGAACTCTCCTGCATTCGAAGTTTCTTCTCAATCCTACTGAGCTCTCTTTCCTTCAGGCAATATTTTTTCTTTCACCACTTTGAGAAGCCAACTGGTCTGATCCTCTTCTATTTTGTTCATTCCGTCTTCCTACTGGCTTGGTTGGTTTTATTTACCACCTAATGTTTCTTCAGCCCTGAGCTGGGAGCTGCCTCTGCAGCCCTAACTCTGTGACAACACTAGGACAAGCAAATTGGTCCCGAGGGGAGCTTGTGAGCTATGGTGTGGCAAGTGACATATTCCATTCTCAGGGAGTTATTGGACAAAGAAAAGGAGCATGGAAAGGATTAGAAGGGGTCAGGGGGCCCAGTGCTGAGCTTGAGGAGGGGAGGGGAGCAGAGCAGGGATTTCCAGTCCCACTCAGCTGCCTTCCCTGGTACCTGGGTTGAACCACATGCGGCCACCAGGGGGCAGCGGGGACCTAGATTTGGGGAGGTCATTGCTGTGGTTTATCCTGACCTGTATGATGTCCCAAGAGCTGGTTCCTCCTGAGCCCCTGCAAAGGGGGATGAAGTTGTGCCGTGAGCAAAACCTATTGTGTCCCAATAAGTCTTTGCTAGATAGGCCAATAAACGTCCCCTGACCTCAGCCTCAGAGCACTGCAGAGGCAGGGGACAGAGGGATGCATGAGGACCCATCCTGAGGAGGATAGGAAGGGGATGAGGGAGAATGAACAACCCACAGCTCTGCCTTTGGTTTGTGGGAAGAGAAACTATTGAATCTCTCCTAATCCCAGGTCTCCTTGCCCCCATTCTCATCCTCCATGCATGCAGCAAAGACTAAGTACTGGGATTATGAACAACCACATCGTGACTCCCACAGTGGGAAGGACAGAGACATTTCAAGTCTGCCTGCATTTCCAGGGCACCACCTTGGGTTCATTTTAGAAAATCTATGTCAAGGGTTTTAATCCCTCAGATTACCTTGGCTGTCCAGGGTGCAGAAGTACTAGAGTCCAGGACCAGTTTAAAGTGCGGTGAGTCGAGGCAGGTGAAGTAGATTTGCATGGAGGCTCCTCCATCTTGTGAGGCGGGGGGGTGGGGGGTGACAAGAGAGATTTGGGGGTGCCAGGCCTAGGGCTGGGGTCTCGGAAGACAGCACTTTAAGGCATCTCCGGCATAGCCTGGGCTCTCTTCCTCCTCACCCTCCTCACTCAGGACACAGGTGGTGCCTCTAGGGAAGGGACCATGGAGACATTTGGGCTGATCCTTTGTCTCCTCCTTCTCAGGCTCTGCTCAAGCTCTAGCCTGAACTCAACAGAATGTGTTTCTCCTCTTTTCAGGGATCTTGGCTCAGTCTACTCTGATTCAGCCTCTCTCAGTATCTGGAACTCCTGGAAATTCAGTCACCATCTCCTGTTCTGGAAGCAGCAGTCACATCGGAGGTTATAACCTTGTGTCCTGGCAGCAACAGCGCCAGGGCACAGCCCCCAAACTCCTGATTTGTGTCGTCAGTATTCAGCATTAAGGGATCCTGGATTGCTTCTCTGGCTCCAAATCTGGCAACATAGCCTCCCTGGCCATCTCTGGGCTCCAACCTGAGGATGATGGTGAATATTACTGTTATTCAAATACAAGCCATGAAACTCACCACAGTGGTCCTAGTTCATGGGGAAGTGAGACCAAACATGGCTGTGGTCACAGGCTCCCTCCTTGCTCTGAAGATGCTTCCCCAACCCTGGGCAGAGGGGCCTCCCTGCAGCATGGTCTTCAGAACTCAGTTTTCTCAGTTCCTCTCCCCACCACCATGATGTCTGAAAGCAAGCATGCTCTGTTTTTTTTTGTTTGTACTGTAAGAGTTTCTTTCTTTGCCTGTGTCACATTTGTCCCCAAAGATGAGACTCTTTCCACCCTTCATTTGCAAGAACTTCGTGAAAAGGAGATGCCTGCTGTGTGTAGTTCCCACAGTTCTCAGGGAAATTTTCACGTTTTCAACTTTTTTGTTCTTTTTGTTGATGATTTTACTGTGGAAAACGTCTCCTAGGGATGTGAGGTGCTGTGTAGCGTTCCGATTTTCAAGAAGAATGTGATGTGCCTTAGAGAGAAAATCTACTTGTTAGATGAGCTTCATTCAAGAATGAGTCCCCTCCATTCCACCAACCCAGTGGCATCCCCATATCCTATTGTCTTCTGCTCCCATCTCTGAGAACCTAAGACATTGAAAGTAGACAGGTGTTCAAACTTTTCCTTTCAGATACATCTTCAGAACTCTGTTTTTTTAAACTCTTGCTTAGTTTGATCTGTGTCTTCCAAATGTCATGCTGGTCTAAAACAAAGTAAATATTTTCTTTATTCACAGCGTTTAAACTTTTAAAAAAAGTTTCTTTCTACCTGTGATTGGTCACAGATCAGGTGCAGTGTAGAGAATCTTTACTCAATCCTTTTCTGGACCTTAGTCTTCATTAGACATACAGCAGCTGCTTAGTCTGTGCAATGCAGGAACTGGAGTGTTTTTACACAGGGATGACTTTTTTAGAGCATGTTGGGGAACACAAATTTAAGGATACCTTAGTCTGCCTCTTAAACATGATGTGATAATATATGGACAAGTTTTGACACAATTTGGAAGGTATGCTTGATAATATAGGATTGCCAAATGACTCCTTCCCAAGGTTGATGCTGTTTTGATTCTCTGACTCAGTGTAAAATAAATCTCAGAACACACAGAAACAGATTCAAGTTGAAAGTGTCTCTGCCCTTTTATCCCTCAGGACTCAGCATGGAGTTGTACTCATTCTGTAGTTATTACAGTGACATGAGCCAACATGACGACAGCAAAGGGAAAATGTCTGTGAGGCTCTGCCCAGAGAACTCAGGAGAAGCTTCCAGGAGTCCTGTCCCAGCGGAGTCTCACGGGACATGCTTCACTCCCCAGCATCACACGTGAATACACGTGTGAAGTACTGCCCAGCAGAGGCTCATTGGACCCTCATTACTCAAGGTTTTTATTGGGGGCTGGTCACCTAGGCATCCTCTGCTTGGCATCTACTGAAATTCCAGACTTCCAGAAGGAAAGCAGGCATTCAGCAAAAATCACATGGCTTTCACAAACAGTGCAGGCACAGTGGCTCATTCGTATCAGAGAAGAGTGGGAACTCTCTGTAAATCAGGTTCCTAGACACAAACCAAGCGTCACACCTGCCTGCATGTCTTCCCAAGGACAGCGGTCTCAGAGCTGCCAGGTAAGTCTTTTCTACACAACTCCTCTTTCTATTCTGGTCTGAGCTTAGGCCCTGGATGCAAGGGAAACCCAACACTTCACCATCAACTCCATGAAGTTGTCAGTCTCAATCTCAGCTCACTCTTTATCTCTCTGTGTCTCTGTTTATCTCTCTCACTCTATGTCTCTCTCTGTCAAACACACAAACACACACACACACACACACACTCACACAGAGTGCTGTCACTCCTGCGGCCCCCTGACTGTACCAGTATTCAGTTCTGTGGATTTCAGGTGCTCCCTTCTACTATCACTACCCATGGCTGCACACCCAAAAAGCAGGAGCGTAAACTCTGGGTTTCAAAGGACAATTACACCTATTGTCACTTTTCATTGTAATCAGGTACAAGACATTTAAACTAGATGAGAAAATGATAACCTTGAAAGTCATAATTCTCCACACTAAAGAGCATCTACCAGATTTTAGAAAAATGGGCCCTTACATGTGATTTGGGCCCACATGTTATCACCTTTAACCCCCACAGCCACTCTCCCAGGTCAGTGTTACTATTCACATCTGAAGGCTGAGGGACTGGGTCTGGGAGGTTCAGCGACTAGGCCAATGTCCCAGTTGGCAGATGGGCTCAGGGGAGGAGTCATTTGGTCAGGTCCCATGTGTGATCAGTCAGTACAGGGCAAGAACAGACAGAGGGTTTCAGCCTGGACTAAAGAAGTCTCTGGAACTTCAAGGAAAGCAGAAAAGTAGCAGAAGGACCAGGCAGTTTGGTTTAAGATACTTGGCCCCCAGCGGAAGAGAGAGGAGCAGGTATAAAAACATTTAAGAAGTTTTTTTCGCCACGTTAAATTTGAGATGTCAATAGTGTTGATTGAAAAAATCAAGGACAGATTAGTCAATACAATATCATCATATTCACATAAAATCAGAAACATTTATTCATTTATTCTTCTCATTGAATAGCTATTGAAATGCTTCCGTTTAGACTTTGTCCAGGACTCCAAGGGGGTGAGGGGAAGGCTGGTGTTCACTGGCTTGAGTGACCACTGCTCAGTGGCTGTGTCTCCCCGAGGACCCCACTTATAGTTATTTCATGGAAACAAATCTCTTGATCACACCATCCTTTCCAGGCTCCACTTGGTAGGATACCCTGAAGGGTCCCATCCTGAAGGATCTGGAGCCAGAGGAAGGAGTGAAGACGGATGAAGATTGGTGAACAGATTTGCTTGAAGCTCCCGTCCCCACAGCCCCTGAAACACAGGGAAGCCTAGTGGGATAAAGAACCCTAAGTCTGCCCTGCCCAGCTATGGGCTCAGGAGGGGGATCTCGGGCTGTCTGCACCATGGCGGGGCCCTGCAACTCCTCAAGCTCCTCACAGGCTGCATAGTTGAGACACACTTTGTTGATTCATGGGGGCCTCCTTCTCTTATTCCTCTTTAAACCCTCTGTGTCTTCGTCCTGAAATCACCAACCGTTTTGTGTTTTTCTTTTCAGAAACAGCAGTAGGAAGTGCCTACTAGGTTTCCACAAATATTGAAACTATTTTTTTAAAAAGGAGGAGAGAATAGTCATTTTATAATGGCTTTTAAAATTGATTGTGCCCATCTCATATCTCTGGGACATGTCACAGCACTGCTTTGTGATGCATCCTGGGAATATTCCCTCAGAGTGTTTTCTATGCATGTGCCTCAGTAGGACTTGAGGGCTGGTTTGGTACTGTGTGTAATGTCCCCAAAGATATCCACGTCCTGGTCCCTGAAACCTGTGAATGTAATCTTATCTGGCAGATGTCATTAAGTAACTTGAGATGGGAACATTATCCTGGATTATTCAGTGTGCCCTAAATATCATCACAAGTATCCCTATTGGGGGTGCAAAGGGAGATTTGAGGACTGAGGAGAAGGAGGTATGACCACGGAGCAAATATAGGAGTGATGAGGCTCTGAGCCAAGGAACGCCAGCAGCCTCTAGCAGCTAGAAGAGGCAAGAAAACAGACTCTCCTTGGAATTTCCAGAAGGAACTAGCCCTGCTGAGACCTTGGTTTCCAAGCTTCTTTTCAGACTTCAGGCATTCAGAACTGTAAGAGAATACCTTTCCGTTTTTACAAGCAAGCAAGTTTGTGGTAATTTGTTATAGCAACAGAATGAATCTAACATACCTGGGTACCAAACCTTCGTGACAAAATCTTTCCAACATCACATCATTTTAATTTGTACTCTATGTCCCCCTCTGACCTGGTGATGCTACTTGGAGAGCCTGGACTGTCACAGTGTGGGGTCTCATTCCCTGATCCTGCTCCTTCCCATCTCTTGCACAGGGGTTGATGCCAACAGCGCTCCCCAATAAACCTCTATGTGCCCACCTCCACCTTACTGTCTGTTTCCAGGGAGACCCAGCCTGGCAGATGGTGTCAGGAGGGTGACTAATTAGCCCACTTTGCCTATGACTGATGGGTTCTCTGGATATGGAACCTTCAGTGCTAAATCCAGGATAGCTCTGGGTTTCCCTAGACCAGGTGTGTCTGAGAAACAGACATGGAGAAGTGGATTTTGGAACAATGGTGACGCCAGTATGGGAGCTAGAAGCACGGTGAGTCCCTGCAACAGAGGAGAAATGTATGATTTTAAACTTTTCCCAGAGGTTAACAAGGATGATGTACCTGAAGGAGGAAATACAAAGTAGGGAAGTGTGTCAGCCACCTGAGAAATATGCAGGAAAGGGTACTTTTAAGGACCGTAGATTTGCATCCTTGCTGCTTGTGCAATGGATGATTTGTAAGACATAAAAGGCTGGGAGTAAAAATCAGTGAGGAAAAGCTAAGAGTAAAAACCAGAAGGTCTCCTTATTGCCGCTAAACTCTCTCGTCTGCTCAGAGAGAGGCAGGGAGAGCTGAGGCCCAGGACTGAATCCTAAAAGCAGCAGGGCTCAGAGAACGGTGCACACTCACTGGGCAGCTCTGCTCTGCCTGGTCAGCGCCCTACCTGGGAAACAACAGGGTCCTGAGTCACAGGCAGGGCCATGTGGAATCAAGTGTCCCTGAATGTTCAATCTAAAATTCCTCTGAATATCCAAGCCTGCAGAATTGTCCTTTTCTTACGCATTCTGTCCCATGTCTTCTCTTCCTTCGCTTGAAGATGGTGCGGAGACCTCTGCCCTGTGAGATAATATTCACTGTCACCAGCAGCCCTTGTGTCTGCCCCCTCTCCTGGTTAAGGCCAATGGACCATTAACTAGGAATGAGTCCCAGCAATCCTGGTCAAGAATTTGCTGGGCCTGGTCACAGGGCTGAGGAGCTGCAGAACCAGCCAACAATGTGGTGGGACCTGGGAGAATGTGCACAGGGATTGATTCTGAGGGTTCAGGATCAAGGGGTGCAGCTAAGAATGAAGAGGGAGTTTATCTGCTGGAAGCTCTCTCCAGAGACTCAGGATTTAACCCTGTGGCATGGACATCAAGACCATCTGCAAGCCTGCTGCTGGGAGGACTCTTAGAAGGAAGGAAAAAGTGGTGGTCTAGAGCAGTGAAGTGGCCTGTCAAACTCACCATGGAGTGACGAGAAAGGAATTAATGGGCATAGAAATTGGTTAGCAGGAGTGGCTTTACCGGGTAAGGATGGATACCTCTTCAGGAGAGATGATCCTCAGGAGACCCTGGAGGACACACAGTTTACTCCAGTGATAAAGAATGTGCGGGAAGAGAAACACCAGCATCATTGAGAAGCGCATTGAACGTCTCTCCTCCAGGACAAGGTAGAGCTGGTGGGTCAGGAAGAGGTTCCTCAATACCAACAGGGATGACAGAAACCTGATGTTTTAGAGGGACGTTGATGAGGCTTAACCACAGAAGCCAGGTGAGAGGCAAAGGGGATGTGGCAGTCAGGGCATCTGACCCTCGGGGTCCTGGAGAGGATCTATAGAGTACAGCACTGCTCAGAGCAAGACAGATGGGTCCCCGCAAAAGGTACCACTCACTGTACGTGGTTGTAGGGAAACCAGGAAGGAGGGCCAGGAGACTCAGAGCCGAATATCTCTAATAAGTTTCCTAAGAGCCCAAGCTGCAATATCCAGTCACCTCAGAGCCAAGTATTTACCATGTGAGTCAGTTTTCTCAGGCTGCCGTGACACAGTTCCATAGATTGGGTGGAAAAAAACCAAGAGAAATGATTCTCTCATAGTCTGCAGCCCAGGATTTCTTTGGGTCCACATCAAGGTGTCTGAGGAGGCTGGGCTCCCACCAGGGGCTCTGGGGGAGAATACGGTCCTGGTTCTTCCAGCTTCATGGGGCTGCCAACATTCCTTCGCTTGGTGCCACACCACCAATCTCTGTCTACTGGTCACATCGCCTTCTCCTCTGTGTGTGAAATCTCCTTCTTTCTCTCTCTTATAAAGACACTTGCAATGGCATTTAGAGACCATTCAGATATTCCAGGATGATCTTCTCTTCTCAAGATCTTTGATTTCATCACAACTGCGTAGAAGCTTTTTTCAAATATGTTGAAATTTACAGGACCTGTAACTGATTACACATGATGTCTTTGAGGCCACCATTCAGCCCACCTCATCCCATTCCAAGTCTTCGTAGAAAAACATAGATAAATCATTCATGTATTTACAGGTGAAAGACTTCACTCCAGGTATGCAAACTGCTCTCAGTTATGACTTTCCCAAGAAGGACATGGCAGATGATAAAGGAGGAGCCAGAGTCCTGTTGCGTCCAGACAGGACTCCACTCTGAAGGGAGGTCCTTGGACTTGGCCATGGGGTCAAGCCTCCTTCCAGACCTGCTCACCTTCTCCCCAGTTGAAAGACAACATTTGTGAGGGTTCCTGGAATCTCCTCATTCTCCCTGTCTCTTTCCTCCTGGAGATTCATGTCACACATGTTGAGACTGCAAAATGTTTTCTCCCTGTTTCCTTTCTCCTGCATTTCTAATACCAGGGCTGGCTTCATTTTACTCCCAGTGTTTCCCGATCCCTCAACAGAGACTTGCCTCCCAAACAGTGATCCATTGACAAGGGTCCCTGGTTAAGCTGTTGATCCTGAGGGAGGGGTATTTTGGCCAGCAGGTGTGGTGGGTGACACATTCCATTCCAGATGGAGCTGCGGGAACTGAGCCAGGGAGCTCAGAGTCAATTAGAAGGAAAAGTTGGGGTGGGGAAGGAACAAGTTCAGAGTTGTCAAAGAGGTGGAGGAAGTGAACTGGGGAAGCAGAGCAGTGATTCATGGATCTCTCCCCTCCTGTCAGGCTCTCCCATCTGAGCCACCAGGGGGCAGTGGGTGTCTGGATTTGGGGACCGCAATGGCCCCCAAGGCACTGCTAAGGATTTTCCTGGGTGTAGGAGGTTCCAGTAGCTTCTTTCTCTCCTATCACTTCGTAGAGGACACACTCACAAGTCCTTGTCCCCATTCAATCCCTTCTCTACATAGGACAGTAAACACCCCAGGCCTCATTCTCAGACCAAATGTCAGGCCACTGTAGAAGCTGGGACAGAGGGTGTGAGCATCGACCCCAAGGAGAGGTGGAGAGGGACTGTCAAGTCCCCACCTTGCTTTGTTCCTGGGAAGGGATCTACTGGACATTTTCTCAGATAGATTGGAATCCTCTCCTCCACCTCAGCCTTCAGAGCAGGGTAGAGTAAGTCCTCAGCCTTCTCTGCAGCCATATCCTGCTTTCCAGAAAGGGATAACATAGGAAAGATCAGATCCTATGCCCCTTTCCTCCTCTAAGCCATGGGCCACTGCAGAGAGAGAGCAAGAGAGTTCAAGCAGAGCACCAAGTGTGACATTTGCTGGGGGACATATGAGGAAGCTGCATCAACACCTATTTGTATTTCAGGTCCTCTCTCAGACCCCAGTGGGCAATTTTTTTTCTAACCTGCTGAATGTGGTCTGGGAACTCTTTGGGGAAATGGTGCAGCTTAGCTTCCCTACCTGAGCTCTCTCCTCGATTCATTCAACAAACAGGCATTATTGAGTGGGTGGCTGGTGCACATTTCTGCGTCCTCAGACAGATCCAGACATGTGAATATAAGGACATGAGAATTTCAGACAGAGGAGCAGCCTGTGCAAAGGCACTGAGGTAGCAACAATATGGCCAATTGCAGGACCAGAAAAAAAATCCACCCTGGCTGAAGAATCACCAACTGGGTCTTGATTAGAGAGACATGAAGGCTAATGGTGGGTGGCACACAGATCACATGGTGACTGACAGCCTAGGTAATGAGGTTGGGTATTTTTCTACAGGAAAATGGAATTACTTTGAAAATTTTCCATAATTTGTACATTCAGTATTGCTGAGACTTTACCCCAAACCCATTCCTTTTTATAAAAACAAACTAGCAAGGGGAGCAGTCAAGATGGCAGCTTAGGCGGACTCTGAACTCACCTCCTCCCACGGACACAGCCAGTTTACAACTTATCTCGGAAAAATTACCCCTGAGAGAGAACTGAAAACCGTATAAGGAGAACCCCTGCAAGAAATGACAATCCTAACTGAGGTGGAAGAGGCAGAAATTCCCTTCTGGGGAGAAAAAATGGCCGCCTTCACAAGCCATAGTGCTTCATGGCCGCCCGGGAACAGCCCAAAAGTATGCATCCTTCCCTGGAGGAGTAGGCCCTGAGCCAGGGAGCACTCCCACTGTAGGCATTATTGGACGTATCACAACCGAGATGAGTGGCATAATATCTGACTTTGCTTGCTACTAACCACATTGGGGAATACCCTCAGAAAAGTTGGTTCGCAAAGAAATTAAAGCCTGCTTTGAAAGGGCCCACGCAAGAATTCAGCAATCTCAGAGAGCAACATAAGATCACCAGAAAGAAAGGTGCACAATCCTCTGATGAAAAGAGACTCACCTGATAGGCTCTGAGTGCATCTTGGTGAGAGGTGAGACCTCTCCAGGGACTGGGACATTGGTGGCGGCCATTGTTGTGATCTGGTGTGGCCATGCAGACACAAAGGCTGGCAGATGCCATTGTAATTCTCTGTGTGACATGCTTTGCAGGGTCTGACGCACCCACTAGAGCATGGATTTAATCCAGTTGGCCAGGGCAGGCAGCCCACCCTAGGGACTGGCCCCACCCAACAACAAGCCCTCAGGCAATTTGTGGGCCTGCATAGGTTGGTGACTGGATTCTCCACAGCCTGGCAAGTGGGTCTACCTCTGTGGGGTGAGGTGTGCACAAGGAGCAGGTGGAGAGTGTGGGGCATTGGTGGAGTGTGTGGGGCTCCTGCCTTGGAGAGACTGGGTCTACCTACCTGACAGAGACTTCAAACAAAGAGTGTTAAGGATACTCACTGATCTTGGGAGAAGAATGGATGAGCTTATTGAGAACGTCGACAAAGAAATGGAAGATAGAAAAAAGAACCAATCAGAAATGAAGAATACAATACTGGAAATGAAAAATTCACTAGAGGGACTCGAAAGCAGAGTAGCGGATACAGAAAAATGTAGCAGTGCGCTGGATGAAAGACTAGAAGAAATGACCTAAGCTGAACAGATAAAAGAAGAAAGAATGAATGTGAGTGAGGACAGTCTATGGGACCTCTGGATAACATCAAGCACACTAACATCGTGTTATGGGTGTCCCAGAAAGAGAAGAGGGAGACAAAGGGGTAGAGCATCTATTTGAAGAAATAATAACTGAAAACTTCCCTAACCTTAGGAAGGAAACAGACTTCCAGGTACAGGAAGCACAGAAAGCACCAAATAAGATAAATCCAAAGATCCCCACATCAAGATGCATCAAAATTAAAATGTCCATGATTAAAGATAAAGAGAGAATCCTAAAAGCCACAAGAGAAAGCCAACAAGATACATAGAAAGGAACCACCATAAGGCTGTCAGCTGACTTCTCAGCAGAAACCTTACAGGCTAGAAGAGAGTGGCACGATATATTTAAAACGCTAAAAGGAAGAAACCTACAGCCAAGAATACTCTACCCAGCAAGGTTATCATTCAAAATGGAAGGAGAGATAAAAAGTTTCTCAGACAAGCAACAAATAAAGGAGTTTTTCACCAAGAATCCAGTTCTACAAGAAATACTAAAGGACATATCTAAGGGGGAAAGAGAAGACCACAAATGGGAAAAACTACCTATTTCCATGATAAGAGGGTATCAGATACAAACACACAAAAAAGAGGTTAGATATGATATCAAAAACATAAAATGTGGGGGGACGGGAGTTAAAGAGTAGAGCTTTCAGGTAGAAGTCAAACTAAAAAGACCATCAACTTAATATAGATTGCTATATACGTAGGTTGATGTATATGAACTCCATGGTAATCACAAACCAGAAACCTATAATAATTACACATAAAACTAAGAGAAACGAACTCAACCATAACACTAAAGAAAGCCATCAAACCACAAGGGAAGAGAGCAAGAGAAGAAGAGAGGAACTGAGAAGAACTACTAAAACACCAAGAAAAGAAATTTAAAAAATGAAAGTAAGTACATACTTATCAATACTACTTTAAATGTCAGTGGACTAAATGTTCCAATTAAAAGGCATAGGGTGCCTGAATGGATTAAAAAAAACAAGACCCATATTTATGCTGCATAAAAGAGACACACTTCAAACCTAGAAAAACACACTAGATGAAGCAACTCTCTGTGGATGGAAGAGACTTGACCTCAAGAAGTCTCACAGCACTGAGGTGAGGTTGTCTTGATGAGTGTGAAGAGCAGAATAGGAAGAAAAGTCCCCTCTTCCCCGTGACACCAAAACATGCTCTGAGGAGAGGTCCTTGGAGAGGGGCCCTCAGGCAAATTCTGACCCCACTGCCCTTCTCCCACCTCCTCAAACTTCAGCTCCTGCTTTTCTTGAAGTCTTTCTCAATCACAAGAGCTTTCTCTTCCTCAGGTAGTATTTTTTCTTTCCACACATTGAGAAGCCAGTCTATCTTCACCACGTCTCATTTTTCTCATCTGCCCTTCCTACTGGGGTTGGTTATATTTCACATCTAATGTTTCCTCAGCCCTGAGCCCACAGAAGCCTCACAAGCAATAATCCTGTGAGGCTGTGTTGGGACATGCTAGATAGTCCTGAGGAGACCCATGGCCCACCTGGCATGGCAGGTGACACATTCCATTCTGGAGGAAGTTAATAGACAAGAGAACTGAACTTAGAGGGAAAAGGAAGGGATCAGGGGCCAGGTACTGAGCTGGACAGGGAATGAGGGAAGAGGGGAGGGGAGCAGAAGAGGGATTTCCAGCTCCCACTCAGCTGCCTTCCCTGGTGCTTGGGCTGTACCATCTGAGGCCATCAGGGGGCAGTGAGCACCTGAACTTGGGAAGGTCTTTGCTATGACTAGTGCTGTCCTGGATGAAATTTAAAGAGCTGCTTCCCTCTGAGCCCCTCTGTGTCTCGTAGTGGTTTTGCCCCCAAGAAAATACCTTCTAAAAGCTGAGCCTCAGGCCTCAGTCTCAAACCACTGCAGAGACAGAGGGTAGAGTGATTCCTGAAGACCCCTCCTAACTGAGGGGACTAATGGTTGAGGGAACCAAGTGGTCCTTTGCTTTCCCCTGATACCAGGGAAATGAAGCAAGGGGATCTCTATCAGCCAGTCTGGGACCCTGTCCTCACATCGCCCCACACAGCACAGAGTGCCATCCTGGCGTCCTGGGATTTCTCACCCAGGAACTACCACATCTCCATAACAGGAAAGGGGGGAATACCCCTGGGCTGGATCCAGTTCTGCAAGTGTCATAGGCTGAGTCTGTCCTGCCTCAGAACATGTTAAAGAGTTTTAATCCATGAGTAAGTTCTTTTAACAAAGGATGCAGAAATATCCAGAATCAAGGACCAGGTCAGAAGGGATGAGGAGAGGCAGGTGCAGGAAGCAGATTTGCATGGAGGCCCCTCCCAACTCTGAGGTAGAAAGAAGGGATAAGGAGGTCTGGGGGAGTCAAGCCCAGGGTTGGGGTGTCAGAAGGCAGTGCTGTTGAGGCATTTCCACCATGGCCTGGACTGTGCTCCTCCTCACCCTCCTCACTCAGGGCACAGGTGAGGCCTCCAGGGAAGGGACCATGGGGACATCTTGGTTGATCCTTTGTCTCCTCCTCAGGCTCATTGAGATGCCAACAGTAAACTCACCATAGTGTATTTTTCCTCTTTCCAGGGTCCTGGGCCCAGTCAGCCCTGACTCAGCGTCCCTCTGCGTCTGGGGCTCTGGGTCAGTCGGTCACCATCTCCTGTGCTGGAAGCAGCAGCGACATTGGGGGTTATAACTACATCTCCTGGTACCAACAGCCCCCAGGCACAGCCCCCAAACTCCTGATTTATGATGTCAGTTCTAGAGCCTCAGGGATCCCTGCTCACTTCTCTGGCTCCAAGTCTGGCAACACGGCCTTGCTGACCATCTCTGGGCTCCAGGCTGAGGATGAGGCAGATTATTACTGTAGCTCGTATGGAAGCAGTAACAATTTCCACAGTGGTTTAAGTTCGTGGGGAAGTGAGACCAAAACCTCCTCTGAGCTCACTCAACTCCCTTCGTTCCAAAACTCAGGCTCTCAATTTTTCTTGTTATTATTTTATTTTGAAAAAATTACAAATTTTTAATAAAAATTTAAGGAAAACTAAACTCCTGAATAACCTTTTTCCCGATGCACCAATTTTTAACAATTTGCCATATTTGTTTTTCATTATATCTCCTTATTTCTCATCTCTCTTTCTGTATATATATGTATGTGTTTGTATATGTGCATACACATCTGTAAATATACGTACACAACAGACACACACAAAACTTATTCATTTTCTGGATCATTTGAGAGTAAGTTGTATACACTACCTCCTAAGCCTTAATACTTTTTAAAGAAAGAATTCACATTCTGTAAAATTCTTCATTTTAAGGTGTAGAATTCAGTGGATTTTAATACATTCACAGTTTGTACATCTGTTGACACTTAATTATTCCAGGACACATTCGTCCCCCTAAAGAAACTCCACATCCATTAACAATCACTCCCCACTTCACTCACCCTTCAACCACTCACAACCCTTAATTTATACCTCTGTCTATGGATTTGCCTATTCTGGACATTTCACATACAGGGAATCCTACACTAAAGGGTCTTTTGCATCTGGATTCTTGTGCTTATCATGGTGTTTGCAAAGTTCCACCATATTGAAGCATATATTATCAGTACTTCACCACTTCTTATGACCAAATAATATGGCATTGTATCGATATACCCCATTTATTTATCCATTAATCAGTTGATGGAATGTCATTAATTTTTCTATCTCTTCTTGTCTCACAACCCAAGGGCGAGTGATCCTTACAGGATCTAGGGCAAGAAGATTCTAAGTTTACATGACTTCACATGACAAAATAAAAATATCACATTCACTCTCCGGGAAAGCTTTAGGAGGCAGTCAATGCTACCTTCTTCTCTCATTCTTAGACCCTCCTAAGGATTCCACATTGAAGGGCATCCTTCCTTCTTTTCTATGTGTTGTTTGAACTTGTCCTGGAAATGCTGGAGAGAGCAGGGTGGGGTTGGGCCTCAGATTCATCAAAGTAAGAGGGAACTTTGTCCCACTTTTGATTCTTTCTTTTCCTTTTCGAGTTTCATATTTTTCTTCCCCTAAGGAAGATTTGCCCTGATCGAAGATCCACTGCCAATCTTTCTCTTTTTGTATGTGAGCCGCTGCCAAAGCATGGCCACTGACAGACAAGTGGTGTAGGTCCACGTCCAGGAACTGAACCCTGGCCATGGAAGTAGAGGGCACTGAACTTAACCACTAGACCCCTGGGGCGGGGCCCCTTTCCCAGTTTCTTTATACAAAGCTTCTAGGTGACTGTTTCTACCATCTCCAAAGGCTAAAAACACAGACTTTTCACCTTATACTTGCGGTTTCTCGCAAAAAATTTCTCTACATCTACATTTGTTCTGAATTCCTAACTATGTAGCTAAGGAAAGGAAAAGCATTCAGGTACATTTCAGTTTCTTTTTCTAAATTCCTCTTATTATGAAAGGTATCATTCCTAAAGAAGTGGGCATGAAATGAATATTCACAACTTAAGGAAGAATAATAAATGGAAACCACATCGACCCACTGCTACATCTACCCACCCACAGCCTCTCCATCCAGCCCACTTTCCAATTAGTCATTGTGATGAAGTTGGTATTAATCATCTGTTGTTTTCTTTACATTCTTTCACTGCACGTTCCTAGGTTGCATCCCCAAAACAACAGAGTTTGAAACAGTGGGAACCAGCAACAACTTCCTTGAGTGAGGAAAGGACAATGTGTCTATCAGGGGAGGCTCCGGGAGACATTGACCCTATGAGAGGCTCATTCTCATTCTTGGGTGAAGGTTCCCTGGCATCGATTGGAGCCCCTCCTGAAGACAACAAGTCAAGACCCCAGAGGAAGAAAAGGGACTTGTGTATGTGTCCTTACTGGATGTGGGCAGGTCCTGGGTATCCAGTAGGAGTATTGTCAGGGATTTAGCTGCCTCACTTTTTCTGTGCCTTGGCTCAGCATGGACCCCAGGAGTAGTCTGAGATCACTTCACCGGGAGGAAGAGAGATTATTCTTGGCTGATGGGGACCCTGTGACATGGCTCATGTCAAGACAAGCCTGGCATAGACGGGATGTACAAATCCAGGCCACGCAGACCTGAACATCACAGGATGCTGTCATTGCTGTCAGCCCCTGGCAGACATGCTTCCTCATGGTGAATCGTTCTTTCTATCGCCTACCAGGGAAGGCATCAATGGAGAGGACCATTAGAGAGAGGTGGGCAGAGGACACAATGTTCGTGAGACACATGGGGTTGTCCTCATGATTCCCACAGATTCATCTCCACCTGGCCTCCCCTCATCCAGAGAAGTGAGATTGAACCTCTGTGCAGGGAGGGGTCATGGGCTGTGGTTAACCAGCCTCACTACCAGGAGGAGAGAGGATCTGGAGATCCACCTGCTTCTGGAACAGCTTTCACATATTTTAAGTTTTAATCTATATCAACTCATCACTTGCATACTCACAAATGATCGAGATTTAAAAATAATATTTCAGGTTGTAGTTTTGCAGACTTGGGACTGGGCTTTGTCAGATTAAGTCAGTTAACAATCATCAATATGCATCCTGGCTTCCAAATTTGTGTTGCTGTGTATATTCCTGCTCCTTGGTCTCATACAGAAAACTCTGGCATATGACTATGACCTTCAATACAGGTTTAGTGGGGTTTAGGAAGAGTAGACATAGCTGGGTACTCACTCAGTTTCACCTACAATGACCAGAGTGAGCATCCTCTGGCGACTGGAGTTTGTGTTGTGAGGGTTGGAGGAGAGAGAGAGAGAAAGAAACGATGTGATATAATCCTCAGGGAGCAAACTTCTGTAGTTGACATTTTACTAATGAATCAATAATCAGTGAAGCCAAAGAGCGGTCTGGAAAAGTGTCCACACAAACAAGAAATGTTTATAATGAGGCTTGAGCTGGTTTTCTTCATGTTGCTTATATTTGGTGGTTGTTGAGCTGCTGGAGATGTGGTTTGTTTCTGTCACTCTGTCTCCTCTCATTTGGAAATTCAAATTATATGTGTTATTAGGTCACTTGAAGTGGTCCCACACTGACTGTTAATATTCCATGTTATAGAATTCATTTTTCCCTCTGCATTTGCTTGGGACACTTCCATCGCTGTGATTGGAGGTCACTAGTTTCATTCCCAGGACTCAATCTGCCGTTAATCCCGTCTCGTGCACTTTTCATTTACAGTACCTCCACTTTGTGCTTCATTATATCTTCCGTTACTTGGCTAAGAATTTCAATATTTTCATTCCTTTTTCGAGGCTTTGTTTCCTATATTATTTTTAAAAAGGTGGTTTAAAGTCTTCATGAGAAAGTCCAGCATGTCTCTCACATAGGAGTTGCCTTTTTGAATTTTGACTTTTATTACAGTTGAGCTTTTCCTGGTTGTTCACATGTCGAGCATTTTGTGTTCTATCCTGGATGTAGCCGTCATTCTACGATGAAACAAGGGGTCTTGTTTAAGTCCTATGTTGATACTTTGTTTAGCTGACGATCTGTCCTTGTGTCCAGGTTGCTTGTCCCATCATCTTCTGTGAGCTGTGGTTTCTGCGTCAGCTCAATTTAAAACCCTTTTGAGTGGCAGACTGTGCTCTCTCCGTCAGATCCCTGAACCCCTGTCCTGGAAGTGCTCTGCACATGGACTGTCTCCCCATCAGGATGGACCCTTTCCAAACGGCCCCTTTGTTCCATAAGGGAAGAGAGATTTTGTGGTTCTTTCCCCAATTCCTCAGGAATTCTCAAAGCTATCTAATTTCCTTGGTGAATCGATTCCATTTCTAGCTGGAATTCCAGTTACGAGGAATCATTAAGCACACAAAGAACTGAATTTCTGTGTAAGAATTTGTTGGGTCCTGAATAAAACTGGGCTTAAGTTCAAGAAGACCTGGTAGGGGGACCAACTCTTCACTTTCCTGCTTTCAGCACTGACATGCGGAGTCCCAGATGTGCCCTCATTCCTATCAAACCAGTCGATGGTCACCCCATCTAATAGTTCAGTCTTTCTCATATTGTTTACATCCTCTCATTTGTTTTGAAAATTCTTTTCCAGTTTTCTTCTTTTCTTTCCAGAATATGGAAAGTAACTTCATGCACTAATCATTTAAGACTGGAATAGCCAAGACTTGGAAGCAACCTAAGTGCCCATCAAGGAACGAATGGATAAAGAAGATGTGGTATATATACACAATGGAATACTACTCAGCCATAGGAAACGATGAAATCCAGCCATTTCTGACAACATGGATGGACATTGAGGGTATTATGCAAAGTGAAATAAATCAGAGGGAGAAGGTCAAATACCATATGATCTCCCTCATTAAGTAGTAGATAATAACAACAATAAACAAACACCTAGAGAAAGAGATTGGATTGGTGGTTACCAGAGGGGAAGTGGGGAGGGAGGAGGGTGAAAGGGATAATTCGTCACATGTGTGTGTTGTGATGGGTTGTAATTAGTATTTGGGTGGTGAACATGATGTAATCTATGCAGAAATAGAAGTATAATGATGTACACCTGAAATTTATACAATGTTATAAACCAGTTACTGCAATAAACAAAAAATTTAAAAAAAAAAAGACTGAAAGAGTGGACACAGGGTAATCTATAAGTGGCTGGTCAGAGCACCAGTCGGGTGGGGCGTCTTCTGCGGGAGACACAGAGTGGCAGCCCTGGGTCAGTGTAAGGCGGGGGGGAGGGTCCGTGCTGTGGGAGGGGGTGTCCTGTGGAGACAACCAACAGGAGGGGGAGGAGCTTCTGTGCTGCGTTTCATCTTTATTCTGACCCAGGACTTTCTCCCTGACTGTAGAAACAGGACTGAGATTCTCTAAGAATATACTACATGTGTGCGTGAGGGCAGGGAGCCTCCAATGCCATTCCTGTGTTTCTGCTTTTGAAGGTGATATGATAATTTCCTCTTAAGGGGGTAATTACAATATTTTGTAATGGGAGCAGTACATGGAAAATCGTTAGCCAGATTTTGAACAAACAGGATGTTTCCAAATGTGACATTTCTGGAAATACCACAGCACTGTGCATCTTGTTTTTTGGTGACTATCGTGGGGGACTAGCCGCCTGCATTTTCTCAAATATCACTATAATTGTAACTGTATATATGGGTTGTGAAATTTTCTTTTTGAAGATGACAGTGAAGTCATTATTTAGAGGAGATTTGAAATGTTTGGTGTTCTCACTTTAACAACATCCTCAGTGTTTTACTGTCAGTGCAACCAGAGAATCAGTTCCTCAGACAACTGCCATTCAATTTCCTCTGGGATTTCTAGCTTAGATGTCATACATTTTTCATAGCATTTCTTCCAGATATTTTCTCTCTTAAACAAAGGTGTGTTTGTGAAAGGAAACATAAACTTTGATTTGGCTGGGGATATAAGAAAATGCGATTTGATTTTTGTATATTTTTAATATATTTCATTTAATTTTTGTTGGTTATTAGTTATTTTGTGTAATTGGTCCTTTGGCCTCTTCTTTGGTATCATTTGTGGTTCTTACGGCATTTTAAATCTGATAACACTTTGAGGAGCCAATTGGTCTCCTCATCCCATTTTCTCATCCAACCTTCCTGCTGGGATTGATTTTATTTCTCATCCAGCGTTTCCTCAGCCCTCACCCCAGAGCTATCTCAGGACACTAACCCTGTGAATTACCTTCCCAGGACAGGTAATGTGATCCTGAAGGGCAGCGTCTGAACACCTGGTGTGGCAGGAGACACGTTCCTTTCCGTAGGAGGTTCAGGAGAAAAGGGAAAGGAGCATAAAATGGAACCAAAGGGATCAGGAGGCCTAGTACTGAGTTGGGAGGGGAATGAGTGAAGTCAGGGGAAAGAGCACAGCAGGGATTTCCACCTCCCACTCAGCAGCCTTCCCTGGAGCTTGGGATGTACCACCTGAGACCACCAGGTGGCAGCAAAGGCCTGGACTGGGGCAGGCGACTGCTGTGGTACACTAGGCTTGATGATGTCCCAGGAGCTGCTTCCCTTTCAGCCCTTCTAAAGGGATGTGTAGAAAGAGTCCAAATCCATTGTACTCCAATAAGTCCTTCTGTAGTGGGAACAATAAATGAACCCCAGGGGTCAGACTCAGGCCCCAATCTCAGGCAGTGCAGAAGCAAGGGACAGAATAATGCATGAGGGCCTACACTTCTTGGGAGGACCAAGGAGACAGAAGGGAAGTGAGAAGTATCCTGCTTTGCCTTTAGACCCCTTAAACCAAATTAATGTATCTCCCTCAGCCTGTCTTGGACCCTGTCCTCACCCTCATCCCTCAGACAAGGAGTTCAAGTCCTAAGATTCCTCAACGGGAACCACCATGACTCCTGCCGTAGGAAGAACAGGGACCTCCAAGATGAGCTCCATGTCCTGGGCTCTGTCCATCCTGACTCAGGAAATACAGGTCAAAGAGTTTTAATCCCACAGGTAAGCTCTGCAGCCTAGGGATACAGAAGAATCTAGAATGAAGGGCCAGTTCAGAGGAGGGTGAGGAAAAGTAGGTTCAGAAAGCAGATTTGCATGGAGGCCCCTCCCAACTCTGAGGCAGAGGGAGGGGATAAGAGAGGTCTGGGGGAGCCAGGGCCAGGGTTGGTGTCTCAGAAGGCAGCGCTCTTGGGGCATCTCCACCATGGCCTGGGCTCTGCTCCTCCTCACCCTCCTCACTCAGGACACAGGTGAGGCCTCCGGGACCACCAGACCCCTGGGCTGATCCTTTGTCTCCTCCTCAGGCTCATTGAGATGCCAACAGTGAACTCACCAGAGTGTGTTTTTCCTCTTTTCAGGGTCCTGGGCCCAGTCTGCCCTGACACAGCCTTCCTCTGCGTCTGGGGCTCTGGGTCAGTCAGTCACCATCTCTTGCTCCGGAAGCAGCAGCGACATTGGGGGTTATAACTACATCTACTGGTACCAACAGCACCCAGGCACAGCCCCCAAACTCCTGATTTATAATGTGAATAGTCGGGCTTCAGGGATCCCTGCTCGCTTCTCTGGCTCCAAGTCTGGCAACACGGCCTCCCTGACCATCTCTGGGCTCCAGGCTGAGGATGAGGGTGATTATTACTGTAGCTCATATGTGGGCAGTAACACTTTCCACGTTGGTTTAAGTTCGTGGGGAAGTGAGACCAAAACCTCCTCTGAGCTCACTCAAGTTCCTTCATCCTAAATGCAGGCTCTCAGTTTTTCTTTGTCATTATTTTATTTTGAAATAATTATAGATTTACATAAAAATTTAAAGAAAATGTAAAGAACTCCTGAATAATCTTTTTCCTGATTCACCAATTTTTACCAATTTGCCATATTTGTTTTTCACTATATCTCTTTATTTCTCATCTCTCTCTCTGTATATACATTTACGTGCTTTTATATGTGCATACACATCCATAAATATATGTACACAACACACACACACAAAACTTATTTATTTTCTGGATCATTTGACAATAAGTTGTATACACTACCTCCTAAGGCTTAATACTTTTTTAAGACAGAGCTCACATTTTGTAAAATCCTTGATTTTAAGGTGGAGAATTCAGTGGTTTTTAATATATTCACAGTTAGTACATCTGTTGACACAATTATTCCAGGACATTTTCATCACCCTAAAGAAACTCCACATTCATTAGCAATGAATCCCCATTTCCCTCATCCCTCAACCCCTCACACCCCTTAATTTACAACTATGCCTATAGCTTTGCCTATTCTGTACATTTCACATAAAGGGAATCCTACATGAAAGGGCCATTTGTGTCTGGTTTCCTTTGTTTATCACGGTGTTTTCAAAGTTCATCCATATGGAAGCATATAGTATCAATACTTCACCCCTTCTTATGACCGAATAATATGGCATTGCATCGATGTACCACAGTTATTTATCCATTAATCAGTTGATGGAATGTCATTAACTTTTCTGTCTCTTCTTGTGTCACAACCCAAGGGTGAGTGATCCTTTCAGGATCTAGGACAACAAAATTCTAAGTTTACATGACTTCACATGACAAAATAAAAATATCACATTCACTCTCGGGGAAAGCTTTAGGAGGCAGTCAGCGCTACCTTCTTCTCTCATTCTTAGACCCTCCTAAGGATTCCACATTGAAGGGCATCCTTCCTTCTTTTCTACGTGTTGTTTGAACTTGTCCTGGAAATGCTGGAGAGAGCAGGGTGGGGTGGGGCCTCAGATTCATCAAAGTAAGAGGGAACATTGTCCCACTTTTGACCCTATCTTTTCCTTTTCCAGTTTCATTTTGTTTTGTTCCTGAGGAAGATTTGCCTTAAGCGAAGATCCACTGCCATTCTTTGTCTTTTTGTATGTGAGCAGCTGCCACAGCATGGCCACTGGCAGACGAGTGGTGTGGTTCCATGCCCGGAAACTGAGCTCGGGTCAAGGAAGTGGTGGGCACTGAACTTAACCACTGGGCCCCTGGGGCGGGGACCCTTTCCCAATTTCTTTGTACAAAGGTTCTAGGTGACTATTTCTACCATCTCCAAAGGCTACAAACACAGATATTTCACCTTATGCTTGCAGTTTCTCACAAAAACTTTCTCTACATCTACATTTGTTCTGAGTTCTTAACTATGTAGCCAAGGAAAGGAAAAGCTTCAGGTACATTTAAGTTTCTTTTTCTAAATTCCTCTTACTATGAAAGGCATCTTTCCAAAGAAGAGTGTGTGGAAGGAGTATTCACAACTTAAGGAAGAATAATAAATGGAAACTGCATCGACCCACCGCTACATCTGCCCACCCACAGCCTCTGCATCCAGCCCAGTCTCCAATTAGTCACTGTGCTGCAGTTGGTGTTAATCATTCTGTTGTTTCTTTACATTCTTTCCCGGCACCTTCCTAGGTTGCATCCCCAAACAACAGAGTTTGAAACAGTGGGAATTAGCAAAAAGCCAGCTGAGTGAGGAAAGGATAATCTGTATATCAGGGGAGGCCCCAGGAGACACTGACCCTGCCAAAGTCTCATTCTCAGTCTTGGGTGAGGGTTCCCTGGGATCTACTGGAGCCGCTCCTGAAGACGGCAGACAAGGCCCCAGAGGAAGAGAAGGGACCACTAGACTTGGGCATGTGTCCTTGCTGGATGTCGGAAGGTCCTGGGTCTCCAGCAGCAATACTGTTAGAGATTAGCTGCTGCACATCTTCTGCTACTTAGCTTCGCGTGGACTCCAGGAGTAGTCTGAGATCACGTCACTGGGAGGAAGAGAAAGAAGTGATTCTTTGCTGTTGGGGACACCGGAGAATGGCTTATGTGAAGGCAACCCTAGTGCCGGCAGGAAAGTACAAACGAGAATCCAGGCCACTCAGACCCGAACATTACAAGATGGTGTCATTGCTGTCAGCACCTAGAAGATATGCTTCCTCTTAGATGAGTCTTTGCATCTATTGCCTATCAGGGAAAGGCATCAATGGAGGTGACCATTAGAGAGAGGTGGGTAGAGGCTAAATTGCTTGTGAGGAACATGGGGTTCTCCTCATGATCCCCACAGACTCCACTCTGCTTGGCCTCCCCTCGTCTAGAGAAGTGAGTTTTACCCTCTGTGCAGGGAGGAGTAGTGGGCAGTGGTCTACCAGCCACACTACTAGGAGGAGAGAGGATGTGGAGATCCACCTGATTCTGTAGCAGCTGCCACTTATTTTAGTGTTTAATTTATATCAACTCATCACTTCCACATTCACAACTGGGGGAGAATTAAAAATGGTATTTCAGGGGCCGGCCAAGTGGCTTAGCGGTTAAGTGTGCCCGCTCTGCTACTGGCAGCCCAGGTTTGGATCCCAGGCGTGCACCGATACACCACTTCTCCGGCCATGCTGAGGCGGCGTCCCACATACAGCAACTAGAAGGATGTGCAACTATGACATACAACTATCTACTGGGGCTTTGGGGGAAAAAAAAAGGAGTAGGACTGGCAACAGATGTTAGCTCAGAGCCGGTCTTTCTCAGCAAAGAGGAGGATTGGCATGGATGTTAGGTCAGGGCTGATCTTCCTCAAGAAAAAAAAAAAAATGGTATTTCAGGTTGTAACTTTTGCAGCCGTGGGACTGGGCTTTGTCAAGTCTAAGTCAGTTAGCACTTGTCAACATGCATCCTGGCTTCCAAGTTTGTGTTGTTGGTATCCCTGTTCCTTAGTCTCTTACAGAAAACTCTGGCATATGACTATGACCTTCAATATATGTTTAGTGGGGTGTAGGAAGAACAGACATGGTTGGGTGTTCTCTCAATTTCACCCTCAATATCCAGAGTGAGAATCCCTTTGTGACTGGAGTTTGTGTCGTGAGGGTTAGGAGAGGGAGAGAGAGAACGAAATGATGTGACGGATTCTTCATGGAGCAAACTTCTGTAGTTGACATTTTACTAATAAATCAATAATCAGTGAAGCCAAAGAAGGGTCTAGACTTGTGTCCACACAAAAGAGAACTGGTTGTAATGAGCCTTGAGGTGGTTTTCTTCATGTTTCTAGTGCTTGGGGATTGTTGACCTTCTGAATATTTGAGTTTCTTTCTGTCACTGTCTTTTTTCCTTTGGAAACTCCAGTTATATGTTCATTATGTTAATTGAATTATCCCAAATTCACTGATAACATTCTATTTTTTAAAATTCATTTTCCCCCCTGTGTTTTACAGGAGACAATTTCCTTTGCTATGACTTCAAGGTCATATATTCTTTATTCCCAATGCTTAATCTGCCATTAATCCCATCTAGTGTAGTTTTCATTTGCAGTACTTCAACTTTATGCTTCAGTATATCTTCTGTTTTTTGACTAGACTTTCTCTCTATTCATTTCAACAGAGTGTGTCCTTATTTGTTGTACCATTTTTAAACAGCTGATTTAAAGTCTTCATGACATAAACCCAATATATCCCTCATATTGGAGTTAGCCTTTGTAATTTTAATTTCCATGTAGGTAAGGTTTTCCTGGTTCTACATATGCCAAGTGATTTTGGCTCCTTTCCTGGATATGTCCAATATTTTGTGATGAAACTACGGGTCTTGTTTAAATGCTAGTTTCATATTTTTGTTTTAGTTGACTGTCTGCCCAGTTGTGTCTAAGCTGTTAATTTCGTCCAACTTTTTGTGGGTTGTGGTTTCTATTTAAGTTCAAATCATAAAAGTTTACCTGTTATTTTATTCTGTCCTATGTGTGAGCTACACAGTGGCTCATCGGGGTTCTGGGTGGTTGACTATCTCTTAAATTTTTCCCAATATCTTTATAACATATTAGAATCTATGCAAGTGAGGCTCAGATGGGAGCCCAGGTTTCATAAACAATTTTGAGTATTACTTTCCCAGGCTTCTTCCTCTCCGAAATCTCCATCTGGTTCTGGTTCCCTGGCTTTGTCTTTTTGGTCTTCTGGTCAAAATAAATTTTCACTTTAGTTACCCTGTACCGTTGGCCACTCCTGTGGCAGTGCCCATGTCTCTCCCAATTAGTAGGAGTATAAACTGCAAAAAATGCACTGGGTTTTCATGCCGCCTTCTTAAAGAAGCAGCTCTAAAATAGAAAGGCAAGATCTATGGCCTCCGCTGTCACTGTTGCCAACATAGGAGACTTGCCTGGAGACGGGGTCATGGGGAACAGACAGAGAAATAACAAAAGAAAAGGAAGGTGTGAATATCTTTAATGTGCTCTGAGCATTAGGTGCTCTCTTTCTCATCCTCAGGCGAGAACAAGGGAACTTCTCCTGCAGCTCCTTCTGCCTCACGCTGGTGCCCCTTCCAGCCTTTTGGCTGCCTCGAGTCTAGGTCATGGGACACTGAAGGAAAAAATGGGAAGCTCACTCAGTGTCAATGAGATTGCAATTGCCAGTGTCTTCCCACTGTCTGCCTTGTATGATTAACTTTTCTAGGTACTCAAATGGTTCCCTCATGAAGTCTGTTGAGGTTTTAGAGCTGCATATGGTAGGGGAAAATGGTTGTGTATGCTTCCTACACCTTAAATGGACATAAAGCCTGATCAAACTATTTTTATTTTGAAATTAAATCAGTTTGAACCATTGATAGTCTAACAACAGGAAAAAGGAACAAGAGTTTTAAAAGCTATTTAAGGACAGAAAGAGGAAGAAGTATCTTCACATGTTTTTTTGTGTTCTAGGGATTGGGAGGTCGTTTTATCTTGGCCTGTGGACATGGTGAGATGGAGGAAAACAAGCAGAAAACTTTGTGACCAGACCAATAAACCAAAGATAAAATGGAATGCAATCTTTGGATAATATGAAGTGCATAACAAACATCACTGTTGTGTGCATAGGAATGCCCCATTATCAAACCTGCACTCTCTGCTCTCATTAATCTCCTATTAGGTCCTGTACAAAAGCAGTGGCCTTGATAAATTTCATTCCTCATTTTGATAAAAAGAAGCTGAGAAAGGATAAGTCACCTGCTCCAGAATGGAAATGGCTAAATAGGGAGAAGCTGACTCGGGGTCGGGACTGTGGCTCCTGCCGCTGCTCCCACGGGGCTCCCTGACATGTGCACCTGACACTCTGTGTGGTGTGTGGGTGAGGGACTGGGAGTGACTGACCAGTGTCTGAAATTTGATGCTGCAGATGCTTCAAAATAAAGAAGTGAGAGTGGGGATGTGACATGATTGCAGATAGGGAGAGCCCCCCACCATCCACCAGCCAACAGCTGGTGTTTCCACAGGAGGGGGCAGTGACACTGTCCTAACAATAGAGGGAACTTGAAGAGTGGGCACCCAGCAGAGGGTGCTGAAGAGTGTGCTCCCAGCCTGAGAGGGTCACAGTGACAGTCACATCACAGCAGAACCACTGAAGGTCCAGTAGCCAATTAACACCAGGGACTTCAGCAGATCTTTCTCTCCAGGGTTAATCAGGTATAAACAATTCAAGTTCCTGCCCCTCAGAATATACTTGTCAAAGAGATTTATTCCTTTCAGCCACACCCTCCTAACCAGGGATGCAGAAATTTCTAGAAGCAAGGGTCAGGGCAGAGGGAAGTGAGCAGAGGCAGGTGCAGGAAACAGATTTGCATGGAGGCCCCTCCTTTCCCTGAGGCAAGGGGAGGGGATAAGAGAGGTCGGGGGGGGGGGGGGGGGGGGGAGTCAGGCCCAGGGTTGGGGGTCTCAGAAGGAAGTACTCTTGGGACGTCTCCATCATGGCCTGTGTTTCTCTCCTCCTCACCCTCCTCACTCAGGGCACAGGTGAGGCCTCCAGGGAAGGGACCATGGCGACATCTGTGCCGATACTTTGTCCCTCCTCCTCAGGCTCAGCTGGGCAGAATCACTGAAATCACCAAAGTGCCTTTTTCTTTTCAAGGTCCTGGGCTCAGTCTGCTCTGACTCAGCCTCCCTCAGTGTCCGGCAATCTTGGACATTCGGTGACCATCTCCTCTTCGGGAAGCACATCAATATTGAGCATTATAACCTTGTGTCCTGGTACCAACAGCGCCCGGGCACAGCCCCCAAACTCCTGATTTATATTGATAGTTCTCGGCTCTCAGGGATCCCTGATCACTTCTCTGGCTCCAAGTTCAACAACACAGCCTCCATGACCATATCTGGCTTCCAGTGTGTGGATGACGGTGATTATTACTGTGCTCTCATGTGAGGAGCAGCATTTACCACAGTGGTCAAAGTTTATGGGGAAGTGAGTCCAAAACCTGCGCTGTGCTCACAGGCTCCATCCTTGCTCTGAAGATATGTCACCAACCCTGCACAGAGAGGGTTACATGCAACGTGGCCTGAGAACTCAGTTCTCTCTCAGGTGTTCTCCTTTCTCACCATGAAGTTCTAAAGGAAACACTGTCTCTGGTTTATTGTCTGGGGAGAATGACAGCTTGCTCTTTGCCTGTGTTTGGTGGATCTAAAAGATATCTAATTGTTATGAACAGCCACAAAGAAACACCTACTCATTTAGTGGATTTCTCACAACTCTCAGAGAAATCTTCACTTTTAGGTCTTGGTCTCCCACACCTGTGCATATCAGCCTGGATTCAGTTCTCCAAAATGACATTGTCTTTGTCAACACCATGCAGTGTTCAGGAGGGACCTCCTTGCTGTGCTATTCTTCCTCATGTCCTTTGCTGAAGCAATAGCAAGTGAGGAAAACATACGAAGACATTGTTGCACCACTGAGCACAAGGAGAAAGATGGGTTAAAGAAAGAGTTAAAAAATTTTTCTTTAGAGCCCCTTGTTTTTGATCTATAACCATGGGAGTTTTTCAGTGAGAATGTCAGTGACACACTCTGTGCTCCCTCAGAATTGCCCTCCCCTCAGATCCCTGATTCCTTCTTCTGGAAGCACAACCTATGTGGAATGTCTCCTCATTAGGATGAGCTCTTTCCTAAAGGGTTCCATTGTTCCACCGGTGATTTCTGGTGGGAATGGCCCCTCCTTCCTTAGGAATCCTAAAAGTGTCTATTTCCATGATGATTAAATCAAGTTCTAGGTGGACTTCCAGTTTCAATGAATCACTAAGTACATGTACACATAACTGTCTGGGCAAGAACTCCTGGGCATTTGAATGAAGATGGGCTTAGGCCTCAGAAGACCTGATGCAGGAAACAGCTCTCCTCACCTTGCCAGTTTTAGCTTTACCTTCTTCTCCCAGCTTTAGCCCTGAAAACGCCACATGCTGGCAAGGACCTCACTCCCGGTCCAATCAGGGTGGACAGTCACCTCACCTGGGACCTCAGTCCTTCTCATGATGTTCCCTGTTTAACTACTTTTCTCAAATCTTTTCCAGTTACCTTCTTTCTATTCCTAGTAAGCAGTCAGTAGCTTCATGCTTTAGTCATCCAGGCTGGACCAGTGACACACATGGACCCTCAGCAGCTGGGTCACTGCACAGGGGGAAGGGAGCTCTGTATTGGACACAGAATAAGGTCCTGAGTCACGGTCCTGTGTGTGTAATGCTGGTCAGAGGCTGCACCTGCCCATACAGTGTGTGACTGTGTGTGTGTGTGTGTGTGTGTGTGTGTGTGTGTGAGACAATGTCCTTGTGTAGAAAACCAGTAGGAAGCAGAGTGGCCACCGATCTGCTGATTCTCTGAGGCATCTGACATAAGTCTTGCTCCGTGACTGTGGCAGCAGGACTGGTCGTTTACAAGTTCTTTAGAGGAGCACAGGACTGCAGGAGCCCCCACGCCTCTTCCAGTGTTTCTCCTCTGGGGTCGTCCCCAGTTTCCTTTGAGAGGTAGTTACTATTTTATAATAGAGATCATTACAGTAGAACCAGTATCTAGGTGTTGACAGAACAAGGTCTCTCCAATGTTTCTGGAGCCACCAGGTCACTTTGTTCTTGTGTATTTGGAGTATCCAACTCTAGGAACAGTCTCCTGCATTTTCTCTAATAACGCAGCAGCAAACATTGAAACAATTATTTTTGTTTTGATGTGGGAAGTTTTAAAAATTTTATTTGATTATTTTTTTGAGGAAGAGTGGCCCTGAGCTAACACCTGTTGCCAATCTTCCTCTATTTTGTATGTGGCTTGATGCCACAGCATGGCTTGGTGAGCAGTGTAGGTCCACACCGGGGATCCACACCTGCAAACCCGGGCCACTGAGGCAGTGCACGTGAACTTAACCACTATGCAACCAGGCCAGCAACATAAAATGGTTTAAGTTGATAGAACAATTCTGAAATGTTTTAGGTGTCACTATGGGCAAATATATGCCAACATTGTTCTGTTCAGTGCAGTCAGGGACTCAACACTTTGGGCAATTTCTGGGTCAGGTGCCACTTATTTTCTACTGCACGTCTTGTGGATATTGTATCTTCCTTTTTAAAATTACTACTGTTTAAAGAATCATCATATATATATTTTGGCCTGAAAGATGTGTTTTGGGGATTAATTTTGTGTATGTTAATTTATTTGCTTTCACTTTATTGGTTTTAATCATATTATATGCAAATGGTCATTTTGGCTTCTTTCCTGGCGGTCCTGCTTATTATATCTGTGTCGTGTCTTATCGTGTGGACACCTGCATAGAGAAGAGTTTTCAATGAGAACAGAGGCCCCTGCAGCACGAGGGGCCCTGAGTTTGCTCCTGGTAGTAACAGAGCATTGGACAGGGAACAAGCAGGAATCTCATGAAGATCAGAGGGTTTCTTCTTGCAGGAAGTACATAGGGATCTGGAATGTGCCCAGGGAGCCTCCTGATTCTCCCAAGAGACAAGGATCCAGTCTACTGGCTCCATGGGCCCAGCCTGATGGACGTCTGAGCAGGTCATTGACCCACTACCATTTTATTATGATCTCACACTGAAGACATCAGTATCTAAACTGTGTAATGTAAGACAGCACATTAATGTTTAAATCACACACACTGAAACTATTATCTCAAACCCAAAATTGCCACTTCCTACCACCACCCATTTCCTCTCCTCTGATGCTGAGGATGCCATAAAGCTCTCCCCACCATTGGCCTGGGAGTCACCTCTCTTTGCTCTTGGAAATGTCTGTGATGTGGTATACACAATGGCACTAAAAATGTTTCTTCAGAATATTTACATCCATAAAACACATTGTCCATTTCCTGAGGACATTGTCATCTGTCAAGGACCAGTCAGTCCCTATGTGTCCATCCCCCAAACCCACCTCTGTCTAGAAAAGCACAACAGGCCAAGCATATCTTTGTGAATGGTGGAGATTTTCGTTCAGGAAGACATGCAGCTCTGGGGTGAGGTCATCTCAATGTGCTATACAGGGGACACGACAAAGAATGTCATGTGTCCTCTGTGACAATCACACTATCCGGAGAGGTTCCTGCAGTTGAGGTCCTAAGACCAATCTTGATCTGTGACCTCCCCCCAGGTTCTCAAACACAGGGATTCCTCTCCTGCTCTCTATCTGGTAGTTCTTAATCCTACGAGTTCTCTGTCCTTCATGGATATTTTCTCTTTCAACATTGTCAGAAGTCAATTGGTGTTTTCTTCAACCAGTTTTTCTCATCCAGCCTTCCTACTTGGTTTTATTTAACCTTTAACATTTCCTCAGCCTTGAGCCAAGAGCTGTGCCAGGAGCACTAACCCTGTTCAAGGCCATCCTGAGACAAGCACAGTGGTCCTGAGTGGGAGGGTCTGGGCTACCTGGTCTGGCAGGTGACACATTCCATTCTGGAGGAAGCGGGAATCAAAGAGATGAGAATGGATGGATTTAAGGACAGAGGGGACTGATACTGAGCTGGGAGGATCAGGAGAGAGGAGGGGAGTCCAGGAGTGCAGATCCCGTTCAGTTGCCATCACTGGTGTTAGGGTTCCACCCTTTGTGGCCACCAGGGGGCAGCGAGGGCATGGATTGGGGGAAGGTTCTTGTGGTGGTTTACCCTGACCTCTGTGAAGTCCTAATAGGTGCTGATCCTGAGATCCTCCTGAGCAGGACACAGAGTTGAGGAGTATCCCATATCTATTGTGCCCCTATATGTTTCTTACCAGAAGTGCCAATAAATGTCCCCAGGCCTCAGGCCACTGCAGAGGCTGAGAACAAAGGGATGCATGAGGACCCACTCCAACTGAGGAGGATGAAGAAAGGGTTGAGGAGGAATGTGAGGTCCAGGCGCTGCCTGTGGTCACTGGGTAGGTAAGCAATTGGATATCTCCTGGCCCTTAGGACCCTGTCTACACTCTCCTCCCACACAGCACAGGGAAATCCTGGGATTACTCAGTCATCTACACCACAGTCCCCACAATAGGAAGGACAGAGACCTTCCAAGACTGGATCTAATTCCTGAACACTGCCATGGGTTCATTCTGTTTGGACAGTGAAAATACGTGTTAAAGAGTTTTAAGCCCTTCAGCTAACCTCTGTCCTTCAGAGATGGAGAAGCATCTAGAAACAAGGGCCAGGTCAGAGGAGGGTGAGGAGAGGCAGATGCAGGAGGCAGATTTGCATGGAGGCCCCTCCCTCCTCTGAGGCCAGGGCACGGGATAAGAGAGATCTGGCGGAGCCAGGCCCAAGGTTGGGGGCTCAGAAGGCAGTGTTCTTGGGGCATCTCCACCATGGCCTGGGCTCTGCTCCTCCTCACCCTCCTCACCCAGGGCACAGGTGAAGCCCCCAGGGAAGGGGCCATGGGTACATCTATGCTGATCCTTTGTCTCCTCTTCCTCAGGCTCAGCTGGGCCCCAGCAAGGAAGTCACCAGAGTGTGCTTTTTCTCTTTTCGGGGTTGTGGGCTCAGTCTGCCCTGACTCAGCATCCCTCAGTGTCTGGGACTCTGGGACAGTCTGTCACCATCACCTGTGCTTGAAGCAGCAGTGACATTGGGGGTTATAACTATGTCACCTGATACCAACAGCTCCCAGGCATAGCTCCCAAACTCCTGATTTATAATGTGAATAGTCAGGCCTCAGAGATCCCTGCTCGCTTCTCTGCCTCCAAGTCTGGCAACATGGCCTCCTTGACCATCTCAGGGCTTGAGGCTGTGGACCAGGCTGATTATTACTTTGGCTCACTGAGGAGCGATAACACTCATCACCATGGTCGAAGTTCATGGGGAAGTGAGACCAAAATCTGCCTTGTGCTCACAGGCTCCCTGCTTGCTCTGAAGATGCTTCCCCAACCCTGGGCAGAGGGGGCTTCATGCAGCATGGCCTGGAGAACTCACTTCCCTTTCAGGTGTTCTCCTTTCTCACCTTGAAATTATAAAGGAAATGGTGACTCTGGTTTATAGTCTTGGGACAATGACAGCTTCCTCTTTAGCTGTGTTTGGTGGACCTAGAAGGCAACTAATTGTAGGAAGAGCCACAAGGAGATCCCTGTTGTTTGAGTGGATTTCCCTCTGTCCTCAGGGAAATCTTCACTTTAAGGTTCTTGGTCTCCTACAGCTGTTCAGACCGGCCTGGATTCAGTTCTCCAGAATGACATTGTCTTATTCAACTTCAAGTGCACCCCAGGCTGTACTCAGGATGGCCCTCCTTGCTGGTTTTTCTTCTGCATTTCCTTTCTTGAAGCAACAGCAAGTGAGGAAAAGATATGAAGACATTGTTCCACAAATGAGGACAAGGGGAAAGATGGGTTAAAGAAGTTGCTTTTTTGTTTGTTTGCTTGTTTGTTTTTAACACCCCTGGTTTTTGACCTGGAACCAAGGGAGTTTTGAGGTGAGAGTTTGAGTGAGAGATTCTGTGTTATGTCAGGATAACCCTCTCCTGAGATCCTTTTTTCTGTCCTGGAAGCACCCTCCATCTGGACTGTCTCCCCATCAGGACAAGCTCTTCCCAGGCTCCTTTGTTCGGGTGGGCATGGCCCCGGTTCCTTAGGCATCCCCGAAGTATGTGATTCTCATGACGATCCAACCAATTTCTAGCTAGAAATGCAGTTAACGATGAATCACTAAGTACATGTACAGATAAGTATCTGGCCAAGAATCCTTTGACCATTGACTGAAGCTGGGCCTTGTCCTAGATGACCTGATGCAGTGACCAACTCTTCTCAATTTGCCAGCTTTAGCTTTAGCTTCTCCCGGGTTTAACCTTGAAAATGCCACATGCTGGCAATGACCTCACTCCTGGTCAAATCAGGGTGGACAGTCACCTCACCTGGGAGATCATTCCTTCTCAGAATGTTCTCTGTTTAAGTGATTTTGTCAAATCTTTTACCAGTTACCTTCTTCCCTTTCCCCGGTATGTAGTCAGTACCTTCATGCTTTAATCATCCAGGGTGGAACAGTGCCACACGTGGACCCTCACCAGCTGGATCACCGCACAGTGGGAAGGGGGCTTTGCATTGGACACAGGATAAGGTCCTGAGTCACAATCCTGTTTGTGTAACACTAGTAAGAGGCTGAATCTGCTCATGGGTGTGTGTGTGTGTGTGTGTGTGTGTGTGTGACAATGTCCTTGTGTAGAAAACCAGTAGGAAGCAGAGTGGCCACTGCTCTGGTCATCCTCCAAGGCATCTGAGTCCTGCTGTGTGACTGTAGCAACAAGACTGGACGTTTACATGTTATTTGGAGGAGCACAGGACTGCAGGAGCCCCAACCCTTCTTTTAATGATTGTCCTCTGTGGTTGTCCCCAATTTCCTTTGAGAAGGTAGTTACTATTTTATAATAGGGATCATTATAGTAGAACCAGTAGCAAGATGTGGAGAGAACAAAGTCCCTCCAGTGTGACATTTCTGGAGCTACCATTGTTTCTTGTGTAATGTGGTCTCCAACTGTAGGAACAGCCTCTTACATTTTCTCAAATAATACAACTGTATACATTCTCAAATATATTTTTTTTTTGATTAGAGAATTTTTTTTGTTGTTGAGGAAGATGGCCCTGAGGTAACATCTGTTGCCAATCCTCTTTTTCTTTTTTCTCCCCAAAGCCCCAGTACCTAGTTGCATAGCCTAGTTGTAGGTCCTTCTAGTTCCTCTATGTGGGACGCCGCCTCAGCATGACTTGATGAGCGGTGTGTAGGTCCGTGCCCAGGATCCGAGCTGGCGGACCCCAGTCCACCAATACAGAATGTGTGAACCTAACCGTTGAACCATGGGGCTGGCCCCAGAGAATGATTGTTTTTGATATAAGAGATGTGAGATGTTTTAAGTGTCACTATGGACAAATATACGCCAAGATTGTTCTGTTCAGTGCAGTCAGGGACTCCACACTTCAGGCAATTTCTGGGTCAGGTGCCACTTATTTTCTACTACACCTCTGGTGGATATTTTATCTTCCTTTTTAAAATCACTTTTGCATAAGGAATACTCATATTTATTTTGGCCTGAAAAATATGTTTTGGGGATTAATTTTGTGTATTTTTAATTTACTTGCTTTCACTTTATTGGTTATTAATCATATTATGTGCAAATGGACATTTTGGCTCCTTTCCTGGCAGTCCTGCTTATTATATCTGTGTCATGTCTTATCGTGTAGGCACCTGTATACAGAAGAGTTTTCAATGAGAATGAAGACCCCTGCAGCATGTGGTATCCTGAGTTTGCTCCTGGTGGTAACAGAGCATTGGACAGGGGACAAGCAGGAATCTCGTGAAGATCAGAGGGTTTCTTCTTGCAGGAAGTACATAGAGATCTGGAACGTGCCCAGGGAGCCTCTTGGTTTTCCCAAGAGACAAGGATCCAGTCTACTGGCTCCAGGCACCCAGCCTGATGGACGTCTGAGCAGGTCATTGACCTACTACCATTTCATTATGATCTTACACTAAAGACATTAGTATCTAAACTGTGTAATGTAAGATAGCACATTAATGTTTAAATCACACACACTGAAACTATTATCTCAAACCCAAAATTGCCACTTCCTGCCACCACCCATTTCCTCTCCTCTGATGCTGAGGGTGCCATAAAGCTCTGCCCACCCTTGGCCTGGGAGTCATCTCTCTTTGTTCTTGGAAACATGTGTGACATAGTATACACAATGACACTAAAAAACTTTCCTCAGAGTATTTGCATCCAAAAAAATTATTGTCCACTTCCTGAGGACATTGTCATCTGGCAAGGACCAATCAGTCCTGATGTGTCCATCCCTGAAACCCACCTCTGTCTAGAAAAATACACCAAGCCAAGCATCAGTCTGTCGATCGTACAGAGTTTGGTTCAGGAGGAAATGCAGCTCTGAAGTGAAGTCATCTCAATGTGCTACATAGGGGACACAACCCAGAATGTCATATGTCCTGTGTGACAGACAGAGACTCTATGGGGAGAGGTACCTGCAACTAAGGTCCTAAGGCCCATCCTGATCTGTCACCTTCTCCCAGGTTCTCAAACACAGGGATTCCTCTCCTGCTCTCTATTTGGTGGTTCTCAATCCTACTTAGTTTTCTGTCCTTCATGGATATTTTCTCTTTCAACATTGTCAGAAGCCAATTGGTGTTTTATTCACCCCATTTTCCCCATCCAATCTTCCTACTTGGTTTTATTTAACCTTTAACATTTCCTCCATACTGAGCTGAGAGCTCTGTCAGGATCACTAACTCTGTTCAAGGCCATCCTGGGACAAGCACAGTGTTGTGAGTGGGAGGGTCGGGGCTACCTGGTCTGGCAGGTAACACATTCCATTCTGGAGGAAGCTGGAGACACAGAGAAATGAGCTTGCATGGATTTAAGAAGGACCCACGGTCCTGGTACTCAGCTGGGAGGGTCAAGAGGGAGGAAGGGAGTCCAGGGGTGCAGGTGCCAGATTCCTGTCATGAGGGGTGTTAGGGTTTCACCATCTGTGGCCACCAGGGGGCAGTGAGGGCCTGGATTTGGGAAAGGTTCTTGCTGTGGTTTACCCTGACCTGTATGATGTCCTAATAGGTGCTGAGCCTGAGACTCTCCTGAGTGGGACACAGTGGTGAGGTGTATCCAATACCTCTTGTGCCCCTATTCATGTTTTCTGGATGTACCAATAGATGTCCCCAGGCCTCAGGCCACTGCACAGGCTGGGAACAAAGGCATGCATGAGGACCCATTACAACTGAGGAGGACAAAAAGCATTGAGGTCGAACGAGAGGACCCAGCTCTGCCTGTGTTCACTGGGTAGGAAGGCAACTGGATCTTTCCTGGACATTAGGAGCCCTGTGCATACTCTCTTCCCATTCAGCACAGGAAAATCCCGGGATTGCTCAGCCATCTACACCATTGTCCCCACAATAGGAAGCACAGAGATATTCAAGACTGGCTCCTTTTCCTGTGCACTGAATCGAGTCATTCTGCTGGGACAGTGAAAATACATGTCAAAGAGTTTAATCCCTCAGCTAAACTCTGCCTTCCTGAGATGGAGAAGCATCTAGAGTCAAGGGTCATGTTAGAGGGGGGTGAGGAGAGGCAAGTGCAGGAAGCAGATTTGCATGGAGGCCCCTCCCTCCTCTGAGGCAGGTGGAGCGGATAAGAGAGGTCTGGGGGAGCCCGGCATAGGGTTGGGGTCTCAAAAGGCAGTGCTCTTGGGGCGACTCCATCATGGCCTGGGCTCTGCTCCTCCTCACCCTCCTCACTCAGGGCACAGATGAGGCCTCCAGGGAAGGGAGAAGGGAGACATCTGTGCTGATCATTTGTCTCCTTCTCCTCGGGCTCAACGGGGGCCCCACAACCGAGATCACCAGAGTGTGTTTTCCCTTTTTCAGGATCCAGGGCGCAGTCTGCCCTATCTCAGCCTTCCTCAGCATCCGGGACTCTGGGGCAGTCGGTCACCATCTCCTGTACTGGAAGCAGCAGTGACATTGGGAAGAACAACCATGTCTCCTGGTAGCAACAACTCCCAGGCACAGCCCCCAAAATCCTGATTTATAATGTGAATAGTCGAGCCTAAGGGATCCCTGCTCGCTTCTCTGGCTCCAAGTCTGGCAACACGGCCTCCCTGACCATCTCTGGGCTCCACGCTGAGGACGAGGCTGATTATTACTGTAGCTCATATACAAGGAGTTACACTGGCCACAGTGGTCCAAGTTCATGGGGAAGTGAGACCAAAACCTGCCCTGTGCTCAGAGGCTCCCTGCTTGCTCTGAAGATACTTCTCCAAACCTGGGCAGAGGTGGCATCCTGCAGCATGGCCTTGAGAATTCACTTCTTTCTCAGCTCTTGTCTCCTCTCACAGTGACTTTCAATTGGATATATGCTGTTAGGTTTATTGTCTTGGGTCAATGACAACTTCTACTTTGCCTATGTGATGTGGTTCCTGAATGTGCCACTCTATCCAGCCTTTCTACAACAGTGCAATGATTAATTTTATGTGTTAACCTGGCTGGGAAAAAAAGATGCTCAATTAGCTGGTAAAGCTTTATTTCTGGGTGTGTCTGGGAGAACATCTTTGCAAGAGATTTGTATTTGAATTGTAGACTGAGTAAAGAAGATCACCCTTGCCAGTACCAGTGACATCATCCTTCAGGTTGAGGGCCTGAATAGAAAAAAGAGGTGGAGGAAGGGGGAATTTGCTTTCTCTGCTGCATCTGAGACATCCACCTTCTCCTACCCTTGGACATTGGCACTGCTGGTTTCAGCTTTTGGACTCAGACCAGGATTTACACCATTGGCCCCCAATTCTCAAGACTTTGAACTCACACTGAATTATATGACTGGCTTTCCTGGTCCTTCAACTTACAGATAGCTGATTGTGGGACTTCTAAGCCTCTATATCTGTGTGAACCAATTCTGATAATAAATCATATATAATTCTGTTTCTCTGGAGAACCCTGACTAATATGGATTTTGGCACCTGGAGTTATTCTAGAGGAATAGAATTTTAATGATGAGTTTTCTAAATTGATTCTGAGGTTTCTGGAATTGTCTGTCTTATCTGATTAGATTTAATGATTCTAATAACTCTATTTCCATTAGTAAATAGAGCCCTGTTGGTCCATGTCATGAACTGTTTAGAGATAAGCAAAATATCTGCATTGGATACTTCTAATCAACCACTCATCAGAAGGAAGGAGCTAAGTATGTGATACTTGTGAAAATTTTTGGAAAACTAAGGACTATAATGACACTGATTGCTTGTTCCTAATGTTGTTGGACAAAATAGAGAAAAAGATGAGTTTAGGGTATCAAAATTTCCAGCTCAAGGGCCACATAAATGATCTGAGAGCTTCTAGATGTGTGGGAAGACCTTCATGAAGCTGGGGACATTGAGCCCCTTGATTCTGATGAGTCTTCTTTGCCAATGGAAGAGGTCTCCTCACCCCTTCCAGAAGGGATTACTCCTGCATTGCCTAAGGAAAAGATAATTATCTCCCTAGGGCAGTTGCCATGGGATGCAATGCTGATTCTCCTCAGGGCCCACCCACACCACTCTTCTTTTCTCTAGACCTATAATTAGACTCAAATCTCAGCAGGTCCCTAAAGGTGAGGTGCATAGTGTGACTAAAGAGGAGATGCCCCACCTTCCAAAAGAACTACTTGATTCTTCTAATTTATACAGACAGAAATCCCAAGAACGTGTGTGGGAATGCATATTAAGGATGTGGGATAATGGTGGGAGGAACATCAAATCGGATCAGGCTGAATTTATTGATATGAGCTCACTAAGCAGAGATTCTGCATTTAATGTTGCAGCTCAGGAAGTTAGAGAGAGCTCTGACAGTTGTTTTGGTTAGTTGGCTGAAATACAGACCAAAAGGTGGCCCATAGTGAGTGAATTAGGAAAGCCAGACATGCCTTGGTGAAACTGGGAACAGTTACCTGTTAATCATTAGGTAGCTAGTGATGAAAGTTTTACTAAAATTTGTAATTGTAGCTCTTCATTGTTTGCCCATCCATTGCTTCCTGTACTGCTTATGCAATATATTCTCCCACTCCCACTAGGTTCCCAAAGACCACACCTCCCTGGTGGCTAGGCCTCCATGGTAACAGGTGCTTGAGTTGTTTCTCAGAAATTGGGAATCTACCACCATCTGGTTCAGGCTGGTTGAGACCACAAACTCCACAACTGAGCCTGAACAGGTGCCTAATAAGTGAACTCCTGACATCAGGGAGCTAAAAACTCCACCCTCAGACCGTGCCTATGCCACCATGCATCCCATGAAGAGGCATGAAGTTTGACTACACCTGTGCAGATCATCAAAACTCTCACTACTCCTTGACTCCAATCATCCATCCCCACATTTCAGACTCCTTGCACCCCTACCCCATGAATATCCCTAAGTCACCATTTTAAAGGAGGCAGATTTGAGACTTGTTATCCCACCTCCTTGCTTAGCTTCCTTGTGATTAAAACCCTTTCTCTGCTGCAAACTTGTCATTTTGCTGATTGTTTTTCTTTGCAATGGGCAAAATGAACCTGGTTTGGTATCACTGGTTTAATGTAGAGGAAAGGATTGGAAAGGTAGAAAGATGGGAATGTGACAGCGGATTTGTCATTTAAGAATTACTCAACCACACTGGGAGGATCCAGAAGACATATCTTCCACCATAACTGTGAGAAGTAGGTTTTTGAGCAGAACCTCAGTGTTCATGAAGATGTGAGTGGACGCTCCTCTCTAAGCTGGAAATTACAGTGGAAACAGCAGCCACTCAATTGGAAAATCTAAATGCATTGGAGTAATTGGATCCTGTAGTGGCACTCAGGGCCACAGGTAAGGTGGGTGTGGTCACCATAACGGACAGCAAAGTCAAAGCAGCAATCAGAAGAGTCTGACTTATGCAGACCTATGTCATTGGCTAGTTAATCATGGTGTTCCTAGAAGTGAAATAGGTTGGAAGCCTACTAAATTCTTGCATGATCTCTACAAGCAGAAAACTTTTAGGTCAAGTGAACAAAAGTCTAACCCAAATCATAAAAACAGAGAATCATGGCTTCTCAATCAGTTCCCAGACTTGAGCCAGTTTACAGACCCAGAACCCCTTGAACAAAAGGAAGGCAGAGTCACCTTCAAGCGGGACTTCAGCACAGTATCAAAATTTTATACTGCAGCTGACCCATTGGTGTAGTGGTTAAGTTTGTGGACTCTGCTTCAGCATCCTGTGGGTTCAGATCCTGGGCGCTGATCTACACTGTTCATTAAGCCATGTGGTGGCCGTGACCCATATACAAAGAATAGAGGTAGATTGGCACAGATGTTAGCTCAGGAACAATCTTCCTCAAGCAAAAAGAGGAGGATTGGCAATGGATGTTACCTCGGGGAGAATCTTCCCAAGCAAAAAATATTATACTGTTGGTCCTTCTCGCGGCCTTCCCCAATGACACCAATTGCCATTTACCAGGGTGATTATGCACTGGGGAAAAGGAAATAATTAGACTTTTTCAGGGACTACTGGACACTGGCTCTAAACTGACATTGATTCTAGGAGGCCCTAAACATCACTGTGGCCCTCCTGTCAGAGTGGGGCTTCTGGAGATCAGGTGATCAATGGGGTTTTATCTCAAGTCTGTCTCACAGTGGGTTCAGTGTGTCCCTGAATCAATTCTGTGGCTATTTCCCCAGTTCCAGAATGTAATTACCATGTGACCTGGGCTTCCCATCATGAACTGGGTGTTATCTGACCCATCAAATCATAGAGCTGGGCATGCACAGCAATACTCCATCATCAAATGGAAGTGATGTGTATGTGATCAGGCCCAAGGATTCCCTGAAGGCACAAGTAAGTTACATGAAGAAGTGGCTCAAATGCCCATGGTCCCCACTCCTGCTCCATTGCCTTCTCTCTCCAAGCCTGCACCTAAGCCTCATGGGGGGGTCCCTATGATCAGTGGACAGAGGAACAAAGGTCTTAGGTTTAGTTTGCTGATGATTCTGCATGATATGCAAGAACCACCAAAAAGTGGACAACTGAAGCACTACAGCTCCTCCTTGGGGCATCTTGAAGGACAGTGGTGAAAGGAAATCCTCCCAGTGTGCAGAACTTCTGTCAGTGCTCCTGGTTGTGCACTTTGGAAATAGAAATGACAAGGTGTGCAATTACATATCGATTCCTGGGCTGTAGCCAATGGTTTCGTGGATGGTCAGGGACTTGAAAGGAACATGATTTGAAAACTGGTGAAAAAATAACTATGAGGCAGAGGTATGTGGGTAGACATCTCTGAATAAGCAATAAAGTGAAGATATTTGTGTCCAAAGTGAATGCTTACCAAAGGGTGACCATAGCAGAAGAGAATTTTAACAATCAAGTGAATAAGATGAGTCATTCTGTGGCTACTAGCCAGCCTCTTTCCCCAGCCAAACCTGTCTTCATCCCAGGGTCTCCCGAAGAAAGTGGCAATGGTGGCAGGGATGGCATTGATGCATGGACTCAGCAACACGGACTTGCACAAACCGTGGCTGACCTGGCAGATAACCCAGACCCTTTGGGGATGAAGGTTTGGGTCACTTCACCAGGTCAAGAACCATGACCAGCTGAACTGCTTGCTGAAGACAAGGGAATACAGAATGGGCAGTGGAAGAAGGTAGTTAAAAATACCAGCTATGCCCCTGTGACCAGTTACAGAAGTGGGAATCGTAATTGTCATGAACATTTCCTCTTTATTTTGTTAATGACACATTTGTGTGTGTATATACATATATTAGGACACTAGCTTTGTTTTGTTTCCTCTCTTATTCCCTTATCATGTAATTGGAGGTCACTGTCACTTCTCAGGGAGTGCTTGGGCTCCATTTAGGGTTCATATATTTGGGAAACAAATAATCTCCAGAGATTTATTGGTGCCTCAGCCTCCCAGGTCTCAAATCCTTGCAGTTGACTGAGTTATCTTACAATGTGGGGAACACCATCTAATTGAATTGAAGAGAGAACTGACATGTCTAAAATACCTAACCCAGTCTCAAAGAATAGGGTCACATCCACCACTTCATCCTCTCTCCTTCAGTCACTCCCATGAGGATTGGAACAAGGCTTAGGAAATAGACACCCAACACAGAGCAATGAGGCCTTGGTTCCCTGATTCCTTGTGTCCATAAATGACTAGGCTTCTCGGTGGATCAAAGATAGGAGTCTCCGAATTACCACATGCATCCTCCTTCTGTCAGAATGCCCCAGGGGACACAGACAGTGTTTGATACAGAGCTGCTGGCTGGATTCCAGGGCTTCTAAGCTCAGGTAGACCCAGAGAGAGCAATTTCTACCTGAAATGGAGCAATTTTCCTTGGAGAATTAGTGAGCTTGAAGATAGAAATCTATGAATGATTCAGGTGGAAGAGGAGAGAGAACTAAGATCTTTAAAAAATGAAGAAATTCTACAAGAACTATCCAACTTAATTAAAAAAAGCAACATAAGGATAGTGGGGACCCCAGAAGTAGAAGAGAGGGAGAAAGGAGCAGAGAGCGTACTCAAAGAAATAACAGCTAAGAACTTCCCAAACCTGGGAAAGAAACTGGATGTACAAGTACACGAAGGTAATAGAACTGCTAATTATCTCAAAATGCAAAGACCTCATCCAAAGTATATTATATTAAAAGTGTCAAAAGTCAATGAGAAAGAAAGATTATTAAGGGTGGCAGGAGAGAAGAAAATAATAACCTACAAAGGAACCCCCATCAGGTTATCAGTGTATTTATCAACAGAAACTCTGTAGGCTGGGTGAAAGTGGAATGATATATTCAAAATATTGAAAAACAAAAGCTATCAGTCAAGAATACTCTATCCAGCAAAGTTCCTCTTCTGATATCAGGGGGAAATAAAGCTTTCCCACAAAAACAAAAGCTGATAGAATTCATAGCCACTAGACCTACTTTACAGGAAATATTGAAAGGAGCCCTCCTACCTGAAACAAGAAAGCAAAGGTTTAGAAAGGTTTGAGCAAGGTGATAAATATACAGACAGAATCAGAAAATTGTAACTCTTTAACAGAATTGTTTAGTGAACACTTAAGTATAACATAAAGGCTAAAGAGAAAGAAAGCATAAAAAATACACGTAACCACTTCAACTGGGTAACTAACTTACAACAAATATGGATAATATGTGACAACAAAACCGTAGAAGGGGGTGAGGAAAAGAACAGAACCTGCGTAGGCTAATAGAGATAAGATGCTATCAGGAGAAAAAGGACTATCTCATCTATGAGATTTTTATACAAATATCATGGTAACCAGAAAACAAAAACTCAGAGCAGAGTCACATGTCATAGATAAAGATAAAACTGAGAAAAAACATCACAGAAAACCACCAAACTGAAATGGCAGACAGAAATACAGGGAAAAAGAAACAATGGAAATATAGAACAATCAGAAAACAAAAGATAAAATGGCTGTACTATGTTCTCATATATCAATAAACACTCTAAATGTAAATGGATTGAATTTACCAATCAAAAGATATAGAGTGGATGGACGGGTCAATAAACAAAATCCCAAAATATGCTGCCTCCAGGAGACCCATCTCAGCACTAAAGACAAACAAAGACTCAGAGTGACGGGATGCAAGATGACACTACAAGCAAATGACAACCAAAAGAAATTGGGTGTAGCCATACTTACATAAGACAAAATAGATTTCAAGCCAAGAAAGATAGCAAGAGAAATGATGTTCATTATTTAATGATAAAAGTGACATTCCATCAAGAAGACATAACACACACACACACACACACACACACATATATACACACACACATATATATGCACCTAACATAGGAACATCAAAGTATATAAAGCAGTTATTAACAGATCTAAAAGGAAAACTTGACAGCAGCATGATAATAGTAGGGGAATTTAACACCTCACTTATGTCAGTGGATAGATTATCCAGATAGAAAGTACAAGGGTACATTGGCGTTTAACTAAACACTAGAGCAATGGAATTAAGATATACATATATATATAACATTCTATTCAAAAACAGCATAAAACACAGTCTTCTAAAGTGCACATGAAACATGCTTAAAGGTAGATCATATGTAGAGAAACAAAGCAAGGTGCAATAAATTTAAGAAGATTGAAATCATACCAAGCATCCTTTCCAACCACAATGGTATGAAACTAGAAATCAACTACAAGAAAAAATCTGGAAAGGTTACAAACATGTGGAGACTAAAGAACATGCAACTGAACAACTATTGGATCAATGAAGAAATCAAAAAAGAAATCAAAAATGACTGGAGACAAATGAAAATGAAAACACAACATACCAAAACTTACGGATGTATTAAACGTGGTACTAGGAGGGAAGATTAGAGCAATAAGGGCCTACCTTAAGAAACAATATAAATTTCAAATAAACAAGCTTACTCTAGACGCAAAAGAAGTAGAAAAAGAAGAAAGCCTTAAATTAGTAGAAAGAAGGAAATAATAAAAATCAGAGCAGAAATAAATGAAATAGAGACTAAAAAGACAACAGAGTATTAATGAAACTAGGAGCTGGTTCTTTGAAAAGATAAACAAAATTGACAAATCCAATAATTAGACTCACTAAGAAAAAAAGAGAGAAGCCTCAAATCAATAAAGTATGAAATGAAAGAGCAGAATTTCAATGGACACCACAGAAATACAAAGGATTATAAGAGAATACTATGCAAAGCTATACAGCAACAAACTGGATAATCTACAAGAAATGGATAAATTCTTAGATGCATACAACCTCGTAAAACTGAATCAAAAAGAACTAGAGAATCTGAATAGACCAATCACATGTAAAGAGATTGAAACAGTAATGAAAAACCTCCCAAAAACCAAAAGTTCAGGACCAGACGGCTTCTCTGGTGAATTCTACAAAACATTCAAAGAAGGCTTAATACCCATTCTTCTCAAAATCTCTCAAAAAATTGAAGAGGAACCGATACCTCCTAATTCATTTTACAAGGCCAACATTACCCTGATACCAAAACCCAACAAGGACAACACAAAAAAGAAAAATTACAGGCCAATATTTCTGATGAACATAGATCCAAAAATCCTCAACAAAATATTAGCAAATCAAATAAAACAATACATTAAAATGATCATACACCACGATCAAGTGGAATTTATTCTAGGGATTCAGGGATGATTCAATATCCACAAATAAACCAATGAAACACCACATTAACAAAATGAAGATTAAAAATCATGTCATCATGTCAATAGATATAGAGAAAGCATTTGACAGAAACCAACATCCATTTATGATAAAAATTCTGAATAAAATGGGTATAGAAGGAAACATAATGTAGACCATATATGACAAATCAACAGTCAACATCATACTCAAGGGTGAAAAAATGAAAGTTGCTTCTCTGAGACAGGAACAAGACAAGGATGCCCACTCTTGCCACTCTTATTCAACATAGTACTGCAGGTTTTAGCCAGAACAATTAGGCAAGAAAGAGAAATAAAAGGGATCCAAATTGGAAAGGAAGAAGTAAAACCGTCACCATTCACAGATGACATGATTCTATATATATAAAAATCTAAAAAATTCACCAAAGAACTATAAGAAATAATTAACAAATAAGGTAAAGTTGTACGGTTCAAAATCAACATATAAAAATCAGTTACATTTCTATGTACTAATGATGAACTATCAGCAAGAGAAATCAAGACTACAATCCCATTTACAATCGCAACAAAAAGAATAAAATATCTAGGAATAAATTTAACCAAGGAGGTGAAAGATCTATACACGGAAAAATATAAGACATTATTGAAAGAAATTGAAGAAGACACAAGGAAGTGGAAAGATATTCCATGTTATGGAATGGAAGAATAAACATAGTTAAAATGTACATATTACTTAAAGTAATCTACAGATTCAATGCAATCTCAATGAGAATCCCAAAGACACTTTTCACAGACATAGAACAAAGAATCCTAAAATTTATATGGAACAAGAAAAGACCCCAAATAGCCAAAGCAATCCTGAGAAAAAAGAACAAAGCTGGAGGTATCACACTCCCTGATTTCAAAATATACCACAAAGCCATAGTAATCAAAACAGTGTGGTACTGGCAGAAAAACAAACACACAGATCAATGGGACAGAACTGAGATCTCAGAAATAAATCGACACATCTATAGACAGCTAATTTTTGACAAAGGAGCCAAGAACATACAATGGAAAAAGGAAAGTCTCTTCAAAAAATGATGTTGAGAAAAGTGGACAGCCATATGCAAAAGAATGAAAGTAGACCATTATCTTACACCATACACAAAAATTAACTCAAAATGGATTAAAGACTTGAATGTAAGACCTGAAACCATAAAATTCCTAGAACAAATATAGGCAATATGCTGTTTGACAACCGTCTTAGCAGTATCTTTCTGAATACCACGTCACCTCAGGCAAATAAAACAAAAGAAAAAATAAACAAATGGGACTACATCAAACTAAAAAGCTTCTGCACGACAAAGGAAATCATCAACAAAAGGAAAAGACAACCCACCAACTGGTAGAAAATACTTGCCAATCATATATCTGATAAGGGATTAATTTCCAAAATGTATAAAAATACACATACAACTCAACAGCAAAAAAACAAACAACCAGATGATAAAATGGGCAGAAAATCTGAACAGATATTTTTCCAAAGAAGATATACAGATGGCCAACAGGTGCATAAAAAGATGTTCAACATCACTAATTATTAAGGAAGTTCAAATCAAAACTACAATGAGATATCACATCACACATGTCAGAAGGGCAATTTTTAAAAAGACAAGAAAGAACAAGTGTTGGAGAGGATGTGGAGCAAAGGGAACCCTTATATACTGCTGGTGGGAAATGTAAACTGGTGCAACCACTATGGAAATCAGTATGGAGATTTCAAAAAAAATTAGAAATAGCAATACCGTATGATCCAACTATCATACTTCTGGACATTTATCCAAAAATCTGAAAACACTAATTTGAAAATATATATGCACCCCTATGTTCATTGCAGTGTTATTCACAATATCCAAGACTTGGAAGCAACCTAAGTGTCCATCAACAGATGAATGGATAAAGATGGGCTATATATACACAATGGAATACTACTCAGGCATAAAATAGAGGTAATTCTGCTATTGGTGACATCATAGATGGACTTTGAGGGTATTATGCTAAGAGCAATAAGTTGAACAGAGAAAGACAAATACCATATAATTTCACTAATATGTGGAAGATAAACAAATAAAAATCACATAGATACAGAGAACAGATGGGTGATTACCAGAGGGGAAGGGGGTTGGGCGGAATGTGAAAAAGGTAAAAGGATGCATACGTATGGTGATGGATGGAAACTCGATTTTTGGTGGTGAACATGATGCAGTCTATACAGAAGCTGAAAAATAATGACGTACACCTGAAATTTACCTAATGTTATAAACCAAAGTGACCTCAGTAAAATTTAAAAAAAAAAGAGAGATGGAGAAGGAGGAGACTTAAAATTGGAGGAGGCCAGACCCAGCTGTGGGGGCAGAAAGCATTGTCCTCAGGAGAATTGCCAACACATCCTGGGCCACTGTCCTCTCCACAGGCCTCTGCACAGGTCTGGGCAGAGTCCCTAAGCTTTGGGGAGGGCGCATGAACAGGGGGCCCAGTGGAGGAGTCGCCCTAACTGCAACGCTCATGGGCGTCTCCTTCTGTTCTTCCCTGTCAGCTCCCAGCCTGTGGTGACCCAGGACCCCTCGCTCATGGTGACGTCTGGGCTGACAGTCACCTGTCACGACTGGGAATGCACCAGGATGGTTCCTGAAGTAATCTGGCCAAGCTCCTCTGCAGCTCATATACCAGGCATCAAATGTCCAACATCATTTTCAACCACTGTTCAGGCTCCATCCTAGGGGGCAGAGCTGCCCTCCCCTTTGTTGGGGCACAGCCCATTGATCCGGCTGAGTATTTCTGTAAAGTCTGGTACAACGCACCTGCTTCAGAGTGACAGCTTCTAGTGAGGAGATGTATCAGAAACTTCAATGTGCTCCGCCTGTGGTAGCAGCATCGTGAGTAGAGAGAAAATCTCCCCATCCTGGGCAAGGGCTGACATGCCTAAACCCAGTTCTGCTCACTCAGCCGATGGTTGGTCTGTGTATAGTGTTCTTGGGACACACTTCTCTCCTACAGACTACTGTGTATGCTGCCTCACTGTTTCACTAGCATTCAGTGCAACAGGGAAGAGATGTGAAGATGGTCTGACTTTCATTCTTTTGGGTCACAGGACTTTTTTTTGGTGAAGTTACAGAATTCTTTAGAACAAATTTAACTAATTTGAATTTGAGCACTAGATACTACATGCACATTGGCAGAAAATTTTGAAATAGTACCAGTATCAGATGCTGTTGGTGCAATGGCTCAGTTGGTGTGGTTATCTCCCAGCTATGGAGGGTCTTCTGGCTAATTGCTCACACAGGCAGCTTTCTGCCATGGTCCTCTGCAGACTGAACTTGCCTCAGGAAGAGGGGCCTGAAGCTGCCCACCATCTTCTGGAGCCAATGACTGACTGCTCCAGGGGTACACAAGCCCTGCTCCCTCTCCTTAAACTGAGACACACCCTATGGTACAACTTATGCTCCAGAGCTTCTCACTGGATCAAGCAGGGGCCAGACTTCACCCTTGTACCTTCCACACCCTGCTCCCCTCTCTCCCTTCCTGGTTTCTCTTAGGAACGTTCCTCATTAATCACAGGGGCCCCTGTTCCTCTCTCAGGCTCTGCTTCCAAGGGACCCACATGAGACTTTACATGGGGGTAGAGCGAAGAGTAAGTCTCCTGCCCTGGTCCTCTGTACCAAAGACCACCACATGCAGCATGTCTCGTACATCCTTCCAGAAAGAGCTGAGGCATATATCACTGCCCCATTCTTTACAAGGCTGCAGAGCATTCCCTGGTAGCATGTCAACCAACTGGACCCTAATGGTTATCACCAAGACTTTCATCTTACAAATAATACTACAATGATAAACTTATATATTCCTTTGGATTCATGTGTGAATGTGACCATAGGATACATTTCTAGAATTAGAATTGCTGGATCAAAGGCTGTGTAGTTGTAATGTCGTCACTTGTTGTCAGATTCACTCCACAGATGTTGAAACGTTCTACAATGCCAGCAACACATGTTTGATGTTCATCAACCTGTTAGATGAAAAATGTTATCTTGATATAGTTTAATTTTGTATTTTCTCCCATTACACTTGAGGTTGAGCATCTTCTTAAATGTCTCAGTGCTCTTTATATTTTAGGAATTGGTAATTTTCCTTTTTTTTTTTTTTTTTTTGCTGAGGAAGATTAACCCTGAGCTAACATCTGTCCCAATCTTCCTTTTTTTCTGAAGAAGACTTGCCCTGAGGTAACATCTATGCCAATATTCCTCTATTTTTTATGTGGTACGTGACCACAGCTTGGCCTGATGCGTGGTGTAGGTCCATGACTGGGAACGGAACCCGTGCCCCCAAAGCAGAGCATGCCGAATTCAATCACTAGACCACAGGGCTGGCTACAGATACTTTTTCTTTTTTTGAAAGGAAGACCAGCACTGAGCTAACATCCGATGCCAATCCTCCTCTTTTTTGCTGAGGAAGACTGGCCCTGAGCTAACATCTGTGCCCATCTTCCTCTACTTTATATGGGACCCTGCCACAGCATGGGTTAACAAGTGGTGTGTGGGTGCGTGCCCGGGCTCCGAACCAGCAGACCCCATGACCGCTGCAGTGGAGACCACGCACTTAACCGCTTGGGCCACCAGGCCAGCCCCTACAGGTACTTTTTCTTAAAGGGACAAATAGCAAGTATTTTAGGCTTTGTGAACAGAGTCAAATTTGAGAGTATTATGTAGGTACTTATAAAACTGTTACTGCACAAAGGGCACAATCTGCTCTCCACAAGGCAAAAGGCAATCGTCAAGAGGCAATATGGTGGAAAAAAAAGGGCAGTTTAATATAGCTTCTAGCAAGAGGGAAGATGGCCGAGTAATGTCTGAAAAAAACGTCTTAAGGGGACACAAAATCTTACAGCAGTTATATAGCCCATTGAGTTATAGGGGATGGGGTTAGGAATGTTAACCCTCAGGTGTTACACGCTGGGAGTGCCACATCAGCTCTTTCAGTTTTCATTGATGATAGCTATCAGCATAGACTCTCTGTTCAGGGGTCATCACATTCCTAAGGAACTCAAAAGAACAAAGTCATCATCTTATCGCAGCTGGGAGGTACATGCACAAGCAGGGGTCATAAAATCTACAGAACAGTTAGATGTCCTGGAGGGTGCACATCCAGCTGGGTTAGTTTGTCAGAGGTCATTCAGTGTTACTATAGGGTTTCTTTTCTGCAGTGGCTTCCCTCATGTCAACCCTGTCTTGAGCCAGTATCAATGTCCCCCTTTGCTGTTTAACCCCTCAGTCTTGAGGGATATCCTGTTGTTCCATCTTATTGAACCCTTAGTAAGATTGTGATGCAGGTGGGCTCCCAAAGTTAGGCCTATATTGTGGAAGCAAGTACCCAGGTAGTCAACAAGACTAAAAGAAAAACAAAGTTAATGGTGGGAGCAAATTATAAACCAGTTTCTGAGTCCATGGGTCAGCCAGTCATAAAGAATCCTAGATATCAGAGTCAAAGCATCTTTTGTGGTTTGAAATGTCTCTGATGATGTCATCAGGTGTTCAGGTATCTTTCTGAGTGGCTTACACAGCAACAGACATGAATCTCTCTTAAGTTTGTATCAAGTTCACCAGTTTCAGTTTATAAGGCTTCAGGAAAAAAAGGCAGGTTCAGTTCTCACTGATTGTAAATGAAAATGATGGACAAAAATTGAAAACATTAGTTTGGATATTTGTAGCCAGATATTTCAGGAGACTAGAAGAATTCAGGATCCAGTCCATATAACAGATATAAAACAGAAACCTCAAAACAATGATCAGAACTAAAACCTAATATCCATGAATGTGTACTATAGTTTCTATTGAAACATATTTTTCTCTCTAAAATCACCCTCAATTTATAAAAGACAACCAAATTAAAACTAACTAGTTTGCAAAATAAGTTTAGTTTCAATAAACTTGGTCCAATTATTTACATAAGTACAGCAAGAATAGCCATTGATCATATAGGCTCTTTTAAATCTGCTTTGCTGGAACTCTTTATAAGGAATTTCAGATTTAACTAGAAAGGCCTCTTGAGGCAGGGAAAGCCAAGCCAAGGACTTTGTCATCATCCTTTGCCTGCAATAGGTACAGGGTGAATTCCTCTCTTCTTGAAGTCCCCCAAAATAAATTGAAGTTCCTTGCACATGCCAGATAAGTGACATTCCCTACTCATCCTGGTAAGTGTTGCTTGGAATGCTGTACATAAGGTATCAGGCCAATATTTTCACATGATTTTATTCCACAAAGTCCAATCTTTGTCTCTTCAAAGCTGTGTTGTCACATCTGAGTCTCTATGTTTTTCTCAAATATAATATTTCAGTCAAAGCTTTGGTAATATAACCAATGTTTCCAATTGTGTCCTGTTATAAGGAGAACAGATTCTTGTTGAACTTATGCAAGTAACTATATTTCCATGAAAACAATACTCAGTCACTAAGAGTCTCCAAACCCTGGAGGGCTCAGGTACGGAGATAATTTGTCAAATTGCCGTTAAGTCATAGCTAGCTCAGGAGAAAAGACAAAAAGTTTTCCTTAAATCTGAAAAAGAAACAAAACATTAAAATAATCAGCAATATTTCAAACAGAAGTTATAAAAATTATAATCATCCCCATCTGTTCATTCAGTCTAGTGTAAATGATTCTTTTTTTTTATTTATTGTGGTAACATTGGTTTGTAACATTGTATAAATTTTAGGTTTACATCATTATACTTCTATTTCAGCATGGATTACATCATGTTCTCATGTTCACCACCCAAATGCTAATTACAGTCCACACCACCCTGAACGTGCCCGATCTCGTCTGATCTCGGATGATTCTTGATCTTAATCTTCTGATAGCAGGTTCATGAAGTCAGCAGTTTCTCTATTTGAGTTCTGTTATTTCTTACCCAGTTCACTTTTATAATCTGAAAGTTTATCAGAAACCTGTATTCTAGAGTAAGGGCCAGAGTCCTTTCCATGAATGTCTCTCAAGATGAAACATATTTTGCAAATGCATCAAACAATAACTCTCTGTAAACAAGAGCCCAAAATGGCAATTTATAAAGAAATTTGGTTAATTTTGTGACATACAATACTTTAAAGAAGTAGAAGAAATAGGCTCCCTATTTCTGGAAATTAGAAGAAGGTAGATGGGAAAATGGGCAAGACAACTCTGTACCAAAATCTGGAGTAATCCAGTGTCGCTCAGAGCTGTCCCTGGGAAAAGAGGCATAAAAGCAGAAATGTGACTGAGACCGAAACCAAACCCGGCAATTGAACTTTGGGGGAATTTTTTAAAAAAACATGAAAACTAAGTTTTTAATATATTGGCATGTATATAAACAATGAAAATTGTAAACCTTTGGATTTAATAAGGGAATAAAGATTAGAGCTTGAGATCATAAACTGTAAACGCCCCCTAAGCAAGTTGCCAGTAAAAGCACAGAAGCCTGTTAGTGGCAGTGTGCTTATGTCACAAATAACTGTTCTTTGTAAATGCAGACTTTTCCTTCTCTCTTGTATATAAGGAATCATGTTATGGAACATCTTTCTTCCCCAGTGTCAAGAACAGCCTCATGCTGCAAGAGAACCTGCATGTCAAGTGGGAAAAAAGTGCACTTTTTTGTAATGATTGGGAGGTTTCTTTATTTGCACTTCAAAGTGTCAGTGAACAAATGCTAAAATTAAAAGTGGTAGATCACGTGAGTACAAGAAGATAGTTTTCTTTTGACTAGACGATTTCTGTCTGTGATTTATCTTAGCTAATTAGGAGATACTATGCTCTTAAAACAGTTCTATCTTAGTTAATTGGGAGGTGTTCTGCTTTTAAAACAATTCAACTTTTTGGTATTCTTGTTTTATTTTCTATATCAACTATGGCTCTTTTCCAAACCCTCTCAAAGATATACCAAGACTACTGATTATTAAATTCAATTGTATGGGTATTTAAATGATTAATAAAAATTATTTCTCGACTGGACAGAGATGATTATGCAACTCTTCTCACCTCTTCAACTGCAGTAACAGAGAGACAAGGAGAGGCGTGCTTAGGGCATTTTTCACAGTTCTCAGGGAAACCCCCACTTTAAATGCCTTGTCTGCCATACAACTGCAAACTATCCTGGATTCAGTCTCCAGAAATGACATTGTATTATTCAGTGAAGTGTCCCCCATGCTCTAATCAGGATGGCCCTCCTTGGTGGAGTTAATCTTCTCCACCACTGTTATTGAAAGAACAACTGAGAAAAGTTGAAGACATTGCTGAGAGACTAAGGACGAAGGGTTAAATGCTCTTTTTCCTTTAGGACACCTCATTTTGACCCCATATTCAAGAAAGTTGAGCAGAAAGAAAGTTGAATTGTGACTCTGTGGTAGGTAGAATCTCCCCTTCCTTCACATCAATGGGATCCTCTCTGAGAGCCACCTTGCACGTGGACTGTCCCCCCATGAGGATGAGTTCTTTCCAAAATGTTTTTTTTTTTTCTGCAAGGTAAGAGAAATCTGGTGGGTCTGCCCCCATTTCATCAAGAATCCCCAATGTATCTGTGTTCCATAATGAGCCAACCCAATTGCTAGCTGGATTTCCAGTTACAAGGAATCACTGATTACATATATATACATAAATATTTGACCAATAATTGTTTGAACATCTGAATGGACCTAGGCATGGGCACCAGAAGACATGGGCCATGACCAACGCTTCCCATTTGGCCAAAACTTTCCTAGTTTTAGCACTGAAAGTGCCATGTCCTGGCAAGGACTTTGTTCCTGGGCCAGTCGGGATGGATGGTCACTGTGATGGTTAATTTTATGGTTAACCTGAGTGGGCCACAGGTGGCCAGATTAAATATTATTTCTGGGTGTGTCTGTGAGGGTGCTCCTGGATGGGATTAGCATTTGAATCTGTGGACTCTGCAAAGTAGATTGCCCTCCAATCTAAAGTAGAATGGGCATCATCCAGTCCATTCAGGGCCTGAGTAGAACAAAAGATGAGGGGAGGAGGAATTCACTTCTTCTCCTGTCTCACTGCTGAGCTGGGACATCTCATCTCATCTTCTCCTGCCCTCATGCTCAAACTCACATCAGCTGCACCGGATCTCAGGCCTTTGGACTGGAACTGAACTACATACAACACCAGCTTTCCTTGTTCTCTAGCTGGGAGAAGACAGCTCATGGGACTTCCTTGTCTCAATAATCAATAATCATGTGAGAGTCAATTTCTCATTAATCTACGTATGTATTTAATATATTAATATTATACATTATATTATATCAAATTATTGTTATATATTACTAATACAATTATAATAATTATTATATAATTAATGTATTATGTAATATATTATTAATTGTATAATATGATATTATTAGTGTATATTAATGTTACATAATACATAATCTTAATGCATATTAATATTAACTATTACTTAATATTATTATATTATAATCATTTTTTATATCATTAAATTTATATTATAATAATTTTTGTTATATATTGTATAATAATATGTTCAATTTAGTATACAATAAATTTCTCAAAATATGAAAATCCTTATATTACATATATATGTGTGTATATATATGTACATATCTGTGTGTGTGTATATATATATATATATATACTTATATTTATATTGGCTCCATTTCTGTAGAGCACACATACGTAGTCACCTACTAGAGAACTCAATCTTCTCATTACGTTCTCACCATCAATTATTTTTTCAAATCTTTTACCAATTCCCTTCTTTCTTTCCCTCCTAAACTGTCAGCACCTTTACGCTTACATAATCCAGGCTGGAACAGTGTCTTCCATGGGCCCTTCGGCAGGTGGTTCACCGCAGTGGGAAGGAGACTCTGCCACTGGACACAGAAGAATGTCCTGAGTCTCGGCCCCTTGTCTCTGTGAGGCTGGTCAGAGGCTGCACCTGCCTGTCAAGTGTGAGTCCTTGTGGAGACAGAAGGTGGCAGAGGGCCACTATCTGGTCATCTTCTATGGCATCTGATATAAGACTCGCTCTCTGACTGTAGCAGCAGCAATGGGGTCCTTACAGTGTATCTACACGTGCAGAGGAGGGCAGGGAGCCACCACTGTCTCTTTGAGTGTGTTTCTTTTTCAGGTAGGAGTATAATTTGCTTCTGAGAAATTAGTTACCATATTTATAATGGAGAGAATGACAAAGAAAAGCCATAAGTTAGATGTTGAGTGAACAGGATGGCTACAATGAGAGATTTCTAGAGCTTCCACAGCCCTTGTGTCTTGTATGTGGAGTCACAGCTGTAGGAACAGTCTCCTGCACCTACTCAAATAATTAAACTATGTATATAAATTCTTTATAAAAAAAAAATGTGAGGGGCCAGCCCAGTGGTGTAGTGGTTAATTTCGTGTGCTTTGCTTTGGAGGCCCAGGCTTCGTGGATTTGGATCCATGGCACGGACCTACACACCACTTGTTAAACCACACTGTGTCAGCATCCCATATACAAAGTAGAGGAAGATTGGCACAGATGTTATCTTAGGGCCAATCTTGCTCACCAAAATAATAAAAAAGATACCTGTCCGGTGGTGCAAGTGGTTAAGTGCACACGCTCTGCTGCAGTGGCCCAGGGTTCGCTGGTTCGGATCCCAGGTGCGCACCGGTGCACCACTTGTCAAGCCATGCAGTGCCGGCGTCTCATATAAAGTGGAGGAAGATGGGCATGGATGTTAACCCCGGGCCAGTCTTCCTCAGCAAAAAGAGGAGGATTGGCAGATGTTAGCTCAGGGCTGATCTTCCACACACACAAAAAAAAAAGATGAGAGAAAAGTCTCTTTTCATAGAGATAATATGAAATGCTTTAGATGTCCCTATGGTCAATATATCTGTCAGTGTTTTTTTCACTCAGTGTAATGTAGGGATCAACATCTCAGGACAATTACCATTCGTGGGTCCTTTAAATTTTGGGTCAGCTGCCACTGTATCTCTTTTGAATATTTTATCTCTTTTACAAATTGCTACTGTTTAACGAATCACCATAATTAATTTATCCTAAACAATGATAATTAAGGGATTTATTTTTGTGATTTTTAAAAAATTTACATACTTTAGGTTTATTGGTTATGAATCATATTATGTGCAATTGGTAATTTTGCTTCCTTTTTGTAGCAGTCATGCTTATTATTTCTACATCACGTCTTATTGTGTGGGCACAAAATCTGGAAGAATTTTCAATAAAACTGAGACTGCTGTATCCTGGGGCCCCTGAGTGTGTTCCTTGTACTCACACAACATGGCACAGATTCAAGGCAGCTCCTTGTGAAGACCAGTGGCTTGATTCTTGCAGGAAGCACGGGAACACCTGGAGTGTTCACAGGAAGCCTCCACAGTGATCTCAAGAGATAAAGATCCAAGCTACTGGGCAATGAATCTAGTCTCACACGCCTAGTGATTGATTTATGAGAAGGCCATCAACCAGTTACCATTTTATTATCATCTCAAAAATAGACCTCATTATCTAAACTAATGTCTAAAAGTAGAATATAAGTGTTTAAACACACACAAACAATAGTCTCAAACCCAAAATGACCATTTCTCTCAACCACACTTTTGTTTTTCTCCCATCCCCAGAGGCCATAACTTTGCTCATCCCACTTTCGGCCATGGCCAGACCTTTAACATGCTCTTGGAAATGTCTGTCACATAGTATGAACGGTGGCACTAAAAAAGTTTTATCAGAACGTTTGTATTCCATTGAATTCTTTGTCCATTACCTGAAGGGACATGTCCAGTTCCATTCAGAAAAGGACCAATCAGCTCAGATTAGAGTCTTTGGCCCAAATCCACCTCCTTCTAGAAAAAGACATTAGGCCAAGCATCTCTCTGTGGATGAAGAGACTTTGCCTCAGTATGTCTCACAGCTCAGAGGTGAGGTAGTCTCAATGTGCACAAAGGAGCATGGCAAAGAACACCCCATGTCCCCTGTGTCACACAGATGTGCCTGATAGAGGTCCCTGCAGCAGTTCCCTGAGGCCAATCCTGACCCCAGTCCCCCTTTCTCAGATGCCCAAACAATGGAATCTTTCTATTGATTTCCATTAGGTCATTCTACATCCTGACTGAACTCCCTGTTTCCTGCATTATTCTTTTGACTAACCATGTTTCAAAGTGAATCATCTTCTCATGGGCCTATTTTTCTCATCCACATACCTACTTGGATTGAATTAATTTAATGGCCAGCATTTCCTCAGCCTTGATCCAACACCCACCTCACTTACACTAACTGTGGGACAAGGCCCTCCTGGGATAAGCAAGGTGACTCTGAGGGGGAGCATCTGGGTGACCCGATTTATTCAGGTGACATATTTCGTCTGGAGGAAATTAAAGGAAAGGATCAGGAATTGAATGAGATGGGGTCCGTGGCCTGGTACTGAGCTGGAAGGGGAAGGAGGGAGGACAGGCGCAGGAGCAGAACGTGGGTTTCTAGCTGTCTCTCAGCTGCCTCCCCTGGTGCTTGGCATCCACCATCTGTGGCCACCAGAGGTCAGCAAGGGCCTGTATTTGAGAAAGGTAATTTTTCTTGTTATCCTTTTTGTTTAAACTCCCAATAGCTGCTTCTTGAGCCACTCCTAAGTGAGACTCAAGGGAATGGGTGTCCCATATCTATTGTGCCCAATAAATCTCTTTCTAGAAATGCCAATAAACACCTCCCAACCTCAAACCACTGCAGAGAGAGGACAGAGTGATGCATGAAGACCTGATAACTGAGGGGACCAAGAAGGGGTGGAGGGAGACGAAAGGATCCCAGCTCTGCCTTTGCTCCACGAGAAGAGAAGTAATTGGATCTCCCCTCATCCCAGCCAACCCTGGATGCTGTCCTCACCCTTGTCCCACCCAGAAAGGAGGGGAAGTCTGTGGCTTCTTCTACCATCCACACCGTGATTTCCACAATAGGAAAGTAAAGACACCCAAAGTCTGCTTGATTTCGTAGGCTCTGTCATGAGCTCAGTCTGTCCTGACTCAGAAAATATATTTCAAAGATTTTTAATCATCTCAAATTAGCTCAGCTGTCCAGTGATGCAGAAGTATCTAGAATCAAGGGCCAGATCAGAGGGGTCGAGGAGAGGCAAATACAGGAAGTAGATTTGCATGGAAGGCCCTCCCTTCTCTGAGGCAGGGGGAGGCGATAAGAGATGTCTCAGGGAGCCAGGCCCAGAGTTGGGGTCCGGAAGGCAGTGTTCTAGGGGTGACTTCACTATGTCTTGGGCTCTGCTCCTCCTCACCCTCCTCACTCAGAGCACAGGTGATGCCTCCAGAGAAGGGACCATGGGGACATCTGGGCTGATCTTTTGTCTCCTCCTCCTCAGGATCAGCTGGGTTCCAGCACTGAACTCACCAGAGTGTGTTTTTCCTCTTTCCAGGTTCCTGGGCCCCATCTGCCCTGACTCAGCCTCCCTCAGCATCCAGGACTCTGGGACAGACCATCATCATCTCCTGTGCTGGAAGCAGCAATGACATTGGGGGTTATAACTATTTATCCTGGTACCAACAGCACTTGGGCACTAAGCCCCCCAAATCCTGATTTATAATGTGAATAGTTGGGCTTCAGGGATCCCTGCTCACTTCTCTGGCTCCAAGTCTGGCAACACGGCCTCCCTGACCATCTCTGGGCTCCAGGCTGAGGACGAGGCTGATTATTACTGTTGTTCATTCACCAGCAGTGGCAGTTTCCACAGTGGTCCAAGTTCATGGGGAAGAGAAACCAAAACCTCCTCTGAGCTCATTGAAGTGTCCTCACTTCTCAACTCAGGCTAACGTTCCCTTTTTCTTTCTTTTATTTTGAAATAATTACAACATTCAGAAATGATGCAAAATATCATAAAATCTCCCATCTATTCATTACCTAGATTGATGAACTTTTAACATTTTGTCATATTTCCTTTATTATTCGGTGTCTGTACAAGTGTGTGTATAAGTATATACATTCTCACACAACACAAATATTTCATTTTCATAATTATTTGGGAATAGGGTCTATAATTTATATCTTTTATTTCTTAATACTGTTTCTTTTACATGTATTGCACATGTCATCAAATTCACCATTGTGAACTGTGAATAATTCAGTAATTTTACTTTATTCAGAAAGGTGTGCAAGCATTACCACTATGTATGTCCAGGACACATCATCATCCAAAATGTGAACTTCGTACAAGTCAGCATCACTCCACATTCCCCCACGCCCCTCCCCTAGGCAAACATCTTCTACTTCCTGTCTCTGCAGTTTATTCTTCTGCACATTTGACATGAATGTTTTCATACAATATGTGGTCTTTTGTCTCTTGCTCCTACAATTAGCCTGATGTTTCAAGGTTCATCCATTTTGTAGCAGGAATCTGTACTTCATTTGTTTTTATGGTTGAATAATATTCCATTTTATGGATATGCCACCTGTTATTTTTGCATGTATCTGTTAATGGAGTTCACTGATTCACAGTAATTTGGTTCCACTGTCTCCAAAAACCACATGCACAGTTTTGTTCAGTTATATTTACTCTTTCTCATGGACAATTTCTCCACTTCTACAGGAGTTCTGAGTTCCTGTGTATCTAACTAAAGAAGGAAAAATATTCAGGTACATTTCCATTTAATTTTCTAAACCTTTTTTTTAATTATGAAGTACATCATTTCTCAAGAAGAGTGCCCAAAATGAATATTCACAATTTCAAGAATAATAATGAATGAAAACCACACCGACCCATAGCACATCTACCCACCCACAGCCTCTCCATTCTTCCCACTGCCCAATTTGCCTCAGTGCCGATGTTGGTGTTAATATTTCTGTTGTTTTCTTTGTATTCCTCCCCCACACCTTACTAGGTTGCATCTCCAAACAACACATATTTTGAAACAGTGAGAACTAGGAACAAAAACAGCTGAATGAGGAAAGAATAATGTGTCTATCCGATGAGGCTCCAGGAGACAGTGACCCTAAGAGAGGTGCTCGGCCTTGGGGGGAAGTCCCCTGGGATCTACAGGAGCCCCTCCTGAAGACAGCAGTCAACACCCCAGAGGAAGAGAAGGGACCCCTAGACTTGGGCATGTGTCCTTGCTAGGTGTGGGCAGGTGCCGGGTGTCCAGTAGGAATATTGTCGGGGATTATATGTCCCACATTTTCTGTGCCTTTGCTTAGCATGGATGTCAGGAGTAGTCTGAGATCACTTGATTGAGATCAAGAGAGATTATTCTTGGCTGATGGGGACCCTGTGACATGGCTCGTGTCAAGACAAGCCTAGCGCAGACAGGATGTAGAAATGAAAATCCAGGCCACCCATACCTGAACATTACAGGATGCTGTCATTGCTGGCAGCCCCTGGCAGATGTGCTTCCTCATAGATGAATCATTCTGTCTATTGGCTATCAGGGAAGGCCTCTATGGAGAGGACCATTAGAGAGAGGTGGGCAGAGGACACAATGTTCGTGAGGCACGTGAGGTTGTCCTCATGATTCCTCAGACTCAACTCCACCTGGCCTCCACCCATGAAGACAAATGAGCTTTACCCTCTGTGCAGGGAGGGGTCATGGGCAGTGGTCAACCAGCCTCACTACTAGGAGTAGACAGGATCTGGAGATCCGCCTGCTTCTTGGAACAGCTTTCAATTATTTTAATTTTTAATTTATATCAACTCATTACTCCCATACTCACAACTGATTGAGATTTAAAAATAATGTGTCAGGTTGTAGTTTTGCAGACTTGGGACTGGGCTTTGTCAGATCTGAGTCAATATGCATCCTGGCTTCCAAAATTGTGTTGTTGTCTCTATCTGTGTTCATTGGTCTCTTAAAGAAAACTCTGGCATATGCCTATAACCTTCCATACAGGTTAGTGGGGCTTAGGAAGAGTAGATAGTTGGGTACTCACTCAGTGTCACCCACAATGGCCAGAGTGAGGATCCTCTTGTGACTGGAATTTGTGTTGTGAGGGTTGGGAGGGGAACAGAGAGAATGAAATGATGTGATAGATTCCTCAGGGAGCAAACTTCTGTAGTTGACATTTTACTAAGAAATCAATAATTGGTGAAGCCAATGAGTGGTCTGGAAACGTTTCCACACAAAGGAGAATTGTTTATAATGAGCTTTGAGCTGGTTTTCTTCATGTGTCTTATGTTTGGGGTTTGGTGAGCTGCTGGAGATGTGGTTTGTTTCCGTCACTCTGTCTCCTCTCCTTTGGAAATTCAAATTATATATGTTATTAGGTCACTTGAAGTGGTCCCACATTCACTCCTAATATTCCACGTTATAGAATTAATTTTTCCCTGTGTGTTTGCTTTGGACAGTTCCATTGCTGTGATTGGAGGTCACTAGTTTTATTCCCAGGACCCAATCTGCCGTTAATCCCGTCTCGTGCACTTTTCATTTATAGTACCTCCACTTTGTGCTTCATTATATCTTCTGTTACTTGGCTAAGAATTTCAATATTTTCATTCATTTTTCGAGGCTTTGTCTCCTAAATTATTTTTAAAAAGGTGGTTTAAAGTCTTCATGAGAATGTCCAGCATGTCTCTCATGTAGGAATTGCCTTTTTAAGTTTTGACTTTTATTACAGTTGGGCTTTTCCTTGTTGTTCACATGTCGTGTATTTTGCATTCTCTCTTGGATGTAGCTGTCATTCTACGATGAAACAAGGGATCTTTTAAAATCCTATGTTGATACTTTGTTTAGCTGACAATCTGTCCGTGTGTCCAGGTTGCTTGTCCCATGATCCTCTGTGAGCTGTGGTTTCTGCATCAGGTCAATTTAAAACCCTTTTGAGAGACAGACTGTGCTCTCTCCAAATTGCCCCTCCCGTCAGATCCCTGAACTCCTGTCTGGAAGTGCCCTGCACGTGGACTGTCTCCCCATTAGGATGGACCCTTTCCAAATGGCTCTCTTCCATAAGGGAAGAGAGATTTTGTGGTTCTTTCCTCAATTCCTCAGGAATTCTCACAGCTACCTGGTTTCCTTGGTGAAACGATTCCATTTCTCGCTGGAATTCCAGTTACAAGGAATCACTAAGTACACAAAGAACTAAATCTCTGTGTAAGAATTTGTTGGCTCCTGAATAAAACTGGGCTTAAGTTCAAGAAGACCCGGTAGGGGCGCCAACTCTTCACTTTCCTGCTTTCAGCACTGACATCCTGAGTCCCAGACGTGCCCTCATTCCTGTCAATCCTGGCGATGGTCACCCCATCTAATAGTTCAGTCTTTCTCATAATGTTCACATCCTCCCATTTGTTTTCAAACTCTTTTCCAATTTTCTTGTTTTGTTTCCAGAAAACGGAAAGTGCCTTCATGCACTAATCCCTTAAGACTGGAAGAGTGACACAGGGTTACCTATAAGCAGCTGGTCAGAGCACCAGTGGGAGGAGGGCTCTTCTACTGGAGGCACAGGTAAAGTCTTGAGTGACAGCCCTGGCTCAGTGTAAGGCTGGTGGGAGGGTCCATGCTATGGGGAGTGTGTCCTGTGGAGACAACCAACAGGAGTGGGAGGAGCTTCTGCTCTGATTTTCGTCTTTGTTCTTACCCAACACTTTCTCCCTGACTGTAGTAACAGGACTGAGATTCTTCACGAATATTCTAGATGTGTGCATGAGGACAGGGAGCCTCCAATGTCTTCTCTGTGTTTCTGCTTTTGAAGGTGATATGATAATTTCCTCTTAAGGGGGTAATTACAACATTTTGTAATGAGATCAGTAGATGGAAAACCAGGCGCCAGATGTTGAACAAACAGGATCACTCCAAATATGACATTTCTGGAAATACCTTTACCCTGTGCATCTTGTTTTTTTTGGTAACTATCGTGGAGGACCAGCCACCTGCATTTTCTCAAATATCACTATAATTGTAACTCTATGTATATTATAGTTTGTAAATTTTTTGTGAAGATGACATTGTGGTCATTATTTAGAGGAGATTTGAAATGTTTTGGTGTTCTCATTTTAACAACATCCTCAGTGTTTTACTGTCAATCAACCAGAGAATCAGTTCCTCAGATAACTGCCATTCAATTTCCTCTAGGATATCTAGCTTAGATGTCATACATTTTTCATAGCATTTCTTCTAGATATTTTGTTTGTTTGTTTGTTAGATTATTTTATTTTTTTAATTTAATTTTAATTTTTATTTTAAAAAATTTTTTGTTTATTGCGGTAACATTGGTTAATAACATTGTAAAAATTTCAGGTGTACATCATTATACTTCTATTTCTGCATAGATTACATCATGTTCACCATCCAAACACCAACTACAACCCATCACCACACACATGTACCAAACCATCCCCTTCAACCTCCTCCCTCCCCCCCTGCCCCTCTGGCAACCACCAATCCAATCTCTGTCTCCATGTGTTTGTTTATTGTTGTTATTATCTACTACTTAATGAAGGAAATCATTCGGTATTTGACCTTCTCCTTCTGACTTATTTCACTTTGCATAATACCCTCCATGTCCATCCATGTTGTCACAAATGCCTGGATTTCATCGTTTCTTATCGCTGAGTAGTATTCCATTGTGTATATATACTGCATCTTCCTTATCCATTCGTCCCTTGATGGGCACTTAGGTTGCTTCCAAGTCTTGGCTATTGTGAATAACGCTGCAATGAACACAGGGGTGCATGTATATTTATGCATTGGTGTTTTCAAGTTCTTTGGATAAATACCCAACGGTGAAATAGCTGGATCATATGGTAGTTCTATCCTTGATTTTTTGAGGAATCTCCATACTGTTTTCCATAGTGGCTGCACCAGTTTGCACTCCCACCAGCAGTGTATGAGAGTTCCCTTCTCTCCACATCTTCTCCAAGACTTCTTGTTTCCTGTCTTGTTAATTGTAGCCATTCTGACCGGCGTGAGGTGATATCTCATTGTAGTTTTGATGTGCATTTCCCTGATAGTTAATGATGTTGAACATCTTTTCATGTGTCTGTTGGCCATCTGTATATCTTCTTTGGAGAAATGTCTGTTCAGGTCTTTTGCCCATTTTTTAATGGGGTTGTTAGTTTTTTTGTTGTTGAGATGCATGAGTTCTTTATATACTTTGGAGATTAAGCCCTTATCAGATGTATGGTTTGCAAATATCTTCTCCCAATTGTTAGGTTATCTTTTCGTTTTGTGGATGGTTTCCTTTGCTGTGCAGAAGCTTTTAAGTTTGATGTAGTCCCATTTGTTTATTTTTTCTATTGTTTCTCTTGCCCTGTCAGACATGGTGCTTGAAAATATGTTGCTAAGACTGATGTCGAAGAGTGTACTGCCTATGTTTTCTTCTAGAAGTTTCATAGTTTCAGGTCTTACATTCAAGTCTTTAATCCATTTGGAGTTAATTTTTGTGTATGTTGTAAGGTAAGGGTCTACTTTCATTTTTTTGCATGTGGCTATCCAGTTTTCCCAACACAATTTGTTGAAGTGACTTCCTTTTCCCCATTGTGTGTTCTTGGTTACTTTGTCAAAGATTAGCTGTCCATAGATGTGTGGATTTATTTCTGGGCTTTCAGTTCTATTCCATTGATCTGTGTGTCTGTTTTTGTGCCATTACCATGCTGTTTTGGTTACTATAGCTTTGTAGTATATTTTGAATTCAGGGAGTGTGATACCTCCAGCTTTGTTCTTTTTTCTCAGGATTCTTTTAGCTATTCGGGGTCTTTTGTTGTTCCATATAAATTTTAGGATTCTTTGCTTTATTTCTGTGAAAAAATGTTGTTGGAACTTTGATAAGGATTGCATTGAATCTATAGATTGCTTTAGGAAGTATAGACTCTTAATTATGTTAATTCTTCCAATCCAAGAGTACGGGATATCTTTCCATTTCTTTGTGTCTTCTTCAATTTCTTTCAGCAATGTTTTATAGTTTTCGGTGTACAGATTTTTCACCTCTTTGGTTAAGTTTATTCCTAGGTATTTTATTCTTTTGGTTGCAATTGTAAATGGGATGGTATTCTTAATTTCTCTTTCTGCGACCTCGTTGTTAGTGTACAGAAATGCAACTGATTTGTGTATGATGATTTTGAATCTTGCAACTTTACCATATTCATTTATTACTTCTAAAAGTTTTCTGGTGGATTCTTTAGGGTTTTCTATATATAAAATCATGTCATCTGCAAATAGTGACAGTTTCAATTCTTCCTTTCCAATTTGGATCCATTTTATTTCTTTCTCTTGCCCGATTGCTCTGGCTAGGACTTCCAGTACTATGTTAAATAAGAGTGGTGACAGTGGGCATCCTAGTCTGGTTCCTGTTCTTAGAGGGATAGCTTTCAGTTTTTCACCATTGTGGATGATATTAGCTGTGGGTTTGTCATATGTGGCCTTTATTATGTTGAGGTACTTTCCTTCTATCCCCATTTTATTCAGAGTTTTTATCATAAATGGATGCTCTATCATGTCAAATGCTTTCTCTGCATCTATTGAGATGATGATGTGATTTTTATTCTTCGTTTTATTAATGTGGTGTATTACCTTGATTGATTTGCGAATGTTGAACCATCCCTGCATACCTGGAATAAATCCCACTAGATCATGGTGTGTAATCTTTTTAACGTATTGTTGTATGCGATTTGCTAGTATTTTGTTGAGGATTTTTGCATCGATGTTCATCAGTGATATTGGCCTGTAATTTTCTTTTTTTTGTGTGTTGTCCTTGTCTGGTTTTGGTATCAGGGTAATGTCAGCTTCGTAGAATGAGTTAGAGAGCTTCCCCTGCTCCTCAATTTTTTGGAAGAGTTTGAGAAGGATAGGTATTAAGTCTTCCTTGAATGTTTGGTAGAATTCACCAGGGAAGCCATCTGGTCCTGGACTTTTATTTTTGGGGAGGTTTGTGATTACTGTTTCGATCTCCTTACTGGTGATTGGTCTATCCAAATTCTCGACATCTTCTTGATCCAGTTTTGGAAGGTTGTATGATTCCAAGAATTTATCCATTTCTTCTAGATTATCCAGTTGGTTGGCATATAGCTTTTCATAGTATTCTTTTCTGATCTTTTGTATTTCTGAGGTGTCTGTTGTAATTTCTCCTCTTTCATTTCTTATTTTACTGATTTGTGCTGTATCTCTTTTTTTCTTGGTGAATCTAGCTAAAGGTTTGTCAATTTTGTTGATCTTTTCAAAGAACCAGCTCTTGGTTTTATTATTTTTTTCTATTGTTTTTTTGGTCTCTATTTCATTTATTTCTGCTCTGATTTTTATTATTTCCCTTCTACTGATTTTGGGCTTTGTTTGTTCTTCTTTTTCCAGTTCCTTTAGGTGCGTTGTTAGATTGTTTATTTGAGATTTTTCTTGTTTGTTGAGATAGCCCTGTATTGCTATTAACTTCCCTCTTAGAACCACTTTTGCTGTATCCCCTAAATTATGGCGTGTCGTATTTTCATTTTCATTTGTCTCCAGGTATTTTTTGATTTCTTCTTTGATTTCTTCGTTGACTCAGTAGTTGTTCAGTAGCATTTTGTTTAATCTCCACGTATTTGTGGCTTTTCTGATTTTCTTCCTATAGTTGATTTCTAGTTTCATATCGTTGTGGTCAGAAAAGATGCTTGGTATTATTTCAATATTCTTAAATTTATGGAGACTTGTTTTATGGCCTAATATGTGATCAATCCTGGAGAATATTCCATGTGCATTTGAAAAGAACATGTATTCTTCGGTTTTTGGATGGAATACTCTGTATATATCTACTAGTTCCATCTGTTCTAGTGTGTCATTTAAGGCCAATGTTTCCTTATTGATCTTGTGTTTGGATGATCTATCCGTTGGTGTAAGTGGAGTGTTAAAGTCCCCCACTATTTTTGTGTTACTGTCTATTTCTGTTTTTATATCTGTTAATAATTGCTTTATATATTTATGTGCACCTACATTGGGTGCGTAGATATTTATAGGTGTTATATCTTCTTGTTGGATTGTTCCCTTGATCATTATGTAATGCCCTTCTTTGTCTTTTTTTACAGTTTTTGTTTTAAAGTCTATTTTGTCTGATATGAGTACTGCTACACCAGCTTTCTTTTCATTGCCATTTGCATGGAGTATCTTTTTCCATCCCTTCACTTTCAGTTTGTGAATGTCTTTAGGTCTGAAGTGTGTCTCTTTTATGCAGCATATATATGGGTCTTGTTTTCTTATCCAATCAGCCACCCTGTGACTTTTAATTGGAGCATTTAGTCCATTGGCATTTAAAGTAGCTATTGTTAAGTATGTAGTTACTGCCATTTTTTACCTTTTTTTTTTCTCAGTGTTTTAGTAGTCCTCTTCTGTTCCTTTCTTCTTCTATACAGAATTGATGGCCTCTTTAGTTTGACCTCTGTCTGAAAACTCTACTCTTTAAGCCCCCTCCTCCCTCCTTTTATGTTGTTGATATCATATCTAACCTCTTTTTTGTGCATTTTATCCATTTCCCTCTTATCATGAAAATAGATAATTTTTCCTACTTTTGATCTTCTCTTTTCCCCTTAAATCAGTCCCTTTAACATTTCTTGTAGCACTGGTTTCTTGGTGATAAACTCCTTTAATTTTTGCTTGTCTTGGAAATTTTTGATCTCTCCTTCCATTTTGAATGATAACCTGGCTGGGTAGAGTATTCTTGGATGTAAGTTTTTTCCTTTTAGCACTTTAAATATATCGTGCCACTCTCTTCTAGCCTGTAAGGTTTCTGCTGAGAATTCAGCTGATAGCCTTATGGGGTTTCCTTTGTATGTAACTTGACTTTCTCTTGCGGCTTTTAGGATTCTCTCTTTATCTTTAATTCTGGACATTTTGATTATAATTTGTCTTGGTGTGGGCCTCTTTGGGTTTATCTTGTTTGGGGCTCTCTGTGCTTCCTGTATCTGGATGTCTGTTTCCTTCCTTAGGTTAGGGAAGTTTTCATCTATCATTTCTTGAAATCGATTCTCTGCCCCTTTGTCTTGCTCTTCTCCTTCTGGGACACCAATAACATGGATGTTAGTGTGCTTGATGTTGTCCCAGAGGTCCCTTAGACTGTCCTCACTCTTTTTAATTGTTTTCTCTTTTACCTGTTCAGCTTGGGTAATTTCATCTAATCTTTCATCCAGCTTGCAGATCCGTTCTTCTGTATCCTCTACTCTGCTTTTGAGTCCCTCTAGCGAATTTTTCATTTCCAGTATTGTATTGTTCATTTCTGATTGGTTCTTTTTCATATGTTCCATTTCTTTCTTGACATTCTCACTGAGTTCATCTATTCTTCTCCCCACATCAGTAAGCATCCTTAACACTGTTAGTTTGAACTCTCTGTCCAGTATGTTGCTCATTTCTGTTTAACTTAGTTCCTTTTCTGGGGTTTTGTCCTGTTCCCTTATTTGGAAATTATTCCTCTGCCTCTTCATTTTGCCTCTTTCCCTGTGCTTGTGTCTATGTATTAGGTAGGCCATCTATGTCTCCTGCTCTTGGATAGGTGACCTTATGTAAGTGATGCCTTAGGAGGCTTCCAGTGTGATTCCCTCAGTTCTCAATGTTCCATGGGTGACCCCTATGTGGGCTACGTGTGTCCTTCTGTTGTGGTCTGTTTGCTCTCCCTGTAGGTGCCCAGGGAGGCCGAGTTATGCTCCTGGCCTGCTGTTGTAATGCTCAGCTGCTTGTAGTTGCTGTGGGCCCTTCAGTCTCTTTATCAGGTGTGGGGAGCCCCAACACAGTTGGCTACAAGTTCTAATACCACATTTATGGTATTAGCCAGGATCTTGATTCTGGAATTAATATATCATTGCTTTTCTTTACATTCTTCCACCTGGATTGCATCCCCAAATAATGTTTACATTTAAAACAATGAGAAGAGGTAACAAACCAGTTGAGTGAGGAAGGAGAATGAGTCAGTCAGGTAAGGCCCCCATGAGACACTGACCCTAAAAAAGACTCAGGGTCAGTGTTGGGTGAGCTTCCCTGGGATCTACTGGAACCCCTTTTGAAGATGGCAGACAAGGCTCCACAGGAAGAGAAGGGTCTCTTAGAGTTGGGCTTGAGGCCTTGCTGAATGTGGGAAGGTCCTGGGTCTTTAGCAGGAATATTGTCAGGGGTTGTGTGTCCCATGTTCCGGCTGCCTAGTTCAGCATGGTCTCCAGGAGTACTCTGAGATCACTCCTGTTGGAAGGAGAGGGGAGATGATTATTCTTGGGTGGCAAGGACATCAGGGTGTGGCTCATGTCAAGGCAAGAGAAGCACAGACAGGAAAGTACAAATGAGAATCCAGGCCAGACACTCCCAGAGATTTCAAGATGGCACCCTTGCTGTCAGCACCTTAGAGACATCAGTTGCTTCACAGAAGAGCTGTTCATTTTCTTCTCTGTCATGGGAGAGTCTGAAGAAAGGATGATCACCAGAGGGAGGCAGTCACAGCTGAGTTTTCCTGGTTCTTCTCATGTCAAGTGATTTTAGATTCTATTCTGGATATGTTCAATGTGATGTTATGAAACTATGGTTCTTGTTTAAATCCTATGTGATATTTTTATTTTTGCAGACACTTTACCTGGTTGAGTTCAATCTACTCTTTTCAAACAACCTTCATTGGAATGTGGTTTCCAGGTCAGTTTAATTTACAAAATCTTTTCCCTGCTGTTTGCATCTGTCCTGAGTGGGAGCTACAGTGAGTGTCACAGGTCACATCTGGGATCCCGGTGGAGGTCAATTCCTTAACTCCATTCTCAATCTCTTTCCATCCTTTCGCATCAGACATCATGCAGGTGCAGCTGAGAGATGAGCCCAAGAATTCATAACAGTTAACAGCACTGCTTCCCAGGTGTGTCTCTCTCCACAATCCTCCAGTGTTTACACTTCCTGGGCCTTCCTGTTGGTCTTCTGGACAGAAAATGGGACTTAGTTACTCTTCACTTCTGTGCACTACCTGTGACAGTGTTCGTGTGTCTGCCAAGTCTCAGGAGGACAGAGAGGAACAGAAGTAATGGGATTGGTTGCAGTCTCGTTGGGAAAACAGACTGAGAGATGAGAAAGGAAAGTCCCCACAGCCTCCAGTGTCATTTCTGTCACTACACTAGTATTTCCTGGAGACTGGGATGTAGAGTATGAGGAGAAAAATAACATTAAAGGAAAAAAAAACATGGATATCCAGACTTGCTCTGAGCATTATTGAGTTACCTTTCTCACACTTTGAACCAGGATAAGGAGATGTTCCTGGAGCTCTTTCTGTCTCATGCTCGTGCCCCTTCCAGGCTCCAGCTGCCTTGAGTCCTGCTCATGAGACACTGAGGGAAAAATGGGAAACTCTCTTAGGTTTGGTGTTACTCAATGCCAGTCTCCGATAATCTGCCTTCTATGGTTCACTTCTCTAGGGACTCAAACAGCTTTATAGCAGAATTCAGTGGGAGAAATTTTGCTTGTGCTTATGTCATCTTTAATGGAACCTAAATGTGATAATATTGGCTTTTTCTTTTCTTTTTTTTTTTTGTGAGGAAGATTAGCCATGAGCTAACATTCGTTACCAGTCTTCCTCTTTTTGCTGAGGAAGATGGGCCCTGAGCTAACTTCCGTGCCCATCTTCCTCCACTTTGTATATAGGATGCCGCCATAGCATGGCTTGATGTGTGATGTATAGGTCCACACCTGGGGTCTGAACCCAAGAACCCCAGGCTGCTGAAGAGGAGTATGCAAACTTAACCACTACACCACTGGGCTGGCCCCTGATAATGTTGTATTTAATTTGGAAATTTAAGTCAACCTGAACACATTTAGTGGAAAAGAAGGAAAGTTGAAAATGAGTTTTAAAAGCTTTTTGAGGACAGAAACAGGAAGGAATATTTTCACAGTGGTTCTGTGTCTTCAGTGTTCCAGGATCAAGGAGGTCTTTTTTTCATGGCCTGTGGATTTGTCGAGTTGGAGGAATAAATACATCTACGATCAGACAAATAAATAAAATATAAGATGTAATGAGATCTTGGATAACATAAAGTTTGTAACAAATATCCCTCTTGTGTACATCAAAATATCTCATTTTCAAAGCTGCACTTCCCTTCTCAGATCAATGTTTCCATAGTCACCTACCGCGAGCATGTACTTTATATTATTCATTTTCAGGCTGAGAATTGAGTGAGAGAATGGGCAAGCCATTTGCTAAAGAATAAAAAGTGCTGTATGGGGAGAAGCTGACACAGGATTCAGGTTGTGGCTCCTGGTTGGTGTTCCTTGTACCTCCACGGGGCTCCCTGGCATGTGCACCAGACACTCTGCATGGCTTGTGGGAGAGGGGCCTGGGAGTGACTCATTGGCTTGGGAGATTTGATGCTGCAGAGGCTTCAACACAAAGGGTGGTGGGGGGGGCAGTGAAAAGGCTTCAGCTGGGGGAACTGCACCGTAAACCACCAAATAGCAGGTGTTTCCATGGGAGGGGGCAGTGACACTTTCCAAACAGTAGAGAAACCCTGAGGAGTGTGTTTCTAGCCTCAGAGGGTTACAGAGACACAGTCACACCACAGACAAGACGTTGAAGGTCCAGGAGCTGATTAACACAAGGAACTTCAGCAGATCTTTCTCTCCTGTGCAAATCAGGTTTAAACAATTCAAATTCCTTCCCCTCAGGATATATATAAGAGTTTTAATCCCTTCAGTAAACTCCACTGTCCAGAGATGTAGAAGCATCCAGAGTCTAGGGACAGGTCAGAGGGGCTGAGGAGAGACAAGCGCAGGAAGCAGATTTGCATAGAGGCCCCTCCCTCCTCTGAGGCAGGGGGAAGAGATAAGAGAGGTCTAGGGGAGCCAGGCCCAGGGTTGGGTCTCAGAAGACCATGCCCTTGGGGCGTCTCTGCCATGGCCTGGGCTTTGCTCCTCCTCACGCTCCTCACTCAGGACACTGGTGAAGCCTCCAGGGAAGGGACCATGGGGACATCTGGGCTGATCCTGTGTCTCCTCCTTCTCAGGCTCACCTGGGTCCCCAACACTGAATTCACCAGAGTGTGTTTTTCCTCTTTTCAGGGTCCTGGTTCCAGTCTGCTCTGACTTACCCTTCCTAAGTGTCCAGGACTCTGGGACGATAGTCACTGACTCCTCTTCTGGAAACAGCAGCATATTGGGAGTTAAAGTAATGTTTCCTGGTACCAACAGAGCCCCAGCACATCCCCCAAAGTCCTCATTTATGGAGTCCTCAGACCTTAGAGATCCCTGATCTTTTCTCTGGCTCCACGTTTGGCAACACAGCCTCCCTGACCATCTCTGGACTCCAGTCTGAGGACAAGCCTGATTATTACTGTTTCTTACATGTCGGCGGTTACATTACCACAGTGGTCCAATTTCATGGGGAAGTGAGACCTAAACCTGCCCTGTGCTCACAGACCTCGTCCTTGCTCTGAAGATGCTTCCTCAGCCCTGAATAGAGGAGGCTTCCTGCAGCATGGCTTTGAGATTTCACTTCTGCCTCAGCTCCTCTCCCCATCACAGTGAAATCTGACAGGAAACATGCTCTCAGGTTTTTCTTTGTGGACAGTAAGAGTTTTCTCTTTGCCTTTGTGTCACATGGTCCCCAAAGGTGAGACTCTTTCCAACTCCTCATTGGCAAGATCTTCATGGAAAGGAGATGTGTGCCATGTCTAATTCCCACGGTTCTCAGGGAAATGTTCGCTTTTTCAAATTTTTTTTCTTTTTGTTGATGATTCACAGTGGAAAACATCTCCCAAGTGTTCCTAAGTTCAAGAAGGCTGTGAAGTTCCTTCCGGAGAAAATACATGTGTTAGATGAGTTTCATTCAGGCAGGAATCTCCTCCATTCCACAACCCAATGGCATCCCCATATCCTATTATGTTCTGGTCCCATCTCTGAGAACGTAAGAGATTGAAAGTAGGTGGGTCTTCAAACTTTTCCTTTCAAATACCTCTTGGGAACTCTGATTTTTTAAAACTCTAGCTTACTTTGACCCACGTCTTCCAGATCTTATGCTGGTCTAAAACTGAATGAATAGTTCCTTTATTCACAGCATTTAAATTTTTAAAAAATCCTGGTCTTTGTATCTGTAATTGGTCACTGATCAGGTATAGTGTAGAGAATCTGAAGCCGAGTACCTGAGGGTCACTGTAAATATCTAATAAGAACATGATTATCCTTAAACATTGTTCCCAGCACAGACACAGATAAAACGAAGTTAATCTAGTTAATTTGCTGTTTTATTGTTTAACCTGAGTGATGACTCAAGGGTCACAAAGATTTATGGGCTTTTTTTGCAAAATAAAAAGAATGACTTTAAGGAAGTTAGGATCACCAGATAACCAGCCCTCAGCTGCCTTTGATGCCCAGAAGTCTGATTGCCCAAGGTCTTATCTGGAGGGAAATAAACATGGATTTCCCCTTTGTTTCTCCTAAACTCCTCCTCCCAAGGCCCTTGGCTTTATAAAGACCTCTTGCTTTCTTCTTTCATTAAGGTGGACAGAAACCGATCTTGAGAAAACCTATCTTCCTGATTTCTCATTGGGGCCCATTGGAATAAACCTTTCTCCATCTCCAAGCACCAATATCTCAGTGATGGGTTTCTTGCACATGGGGCACGGGAATTTGAGATTAAGAGGTTCAATATCAAACCTTTACCACATGCTTTTCTAGACCTTATTCTTCATTAGACTCATAGCAGCTGCTTAGTCTGTGAAATGCAGGAATTGGAGTGTTTTCACACAGAGATGGCTTTTTTAGAGCATGTTGGTGAACAAAATATTAAGGATATCCTAATCTTAGTCTGCCTCTTAACATGATGTGAAAATAGATGAACAAGTTTTGAGACAATTTGGAAGGTATATTTGGTAATATAGGATCTGGCAAATGACTCTTTTCCACGATAGATGCTATTTTGGTTCTCTGACTCTCAATGACAGAAAAATCTCAAAACACAAAGAAACAGACTCAAGTCAAAAGTGTCTCTTCCCTTTTATCCCCCAGCACTCAGCATAGAGTCATCCTCATAATGTATTTATTACAGTGAAGGGAACCAACGGGAAAACAGTAAAGGGAAAAGGTCCATGAGGCTGTGCCCAGAGAAACCAGGAGAAGCTTCCAGGAGTCCTGTCCCAGTGGAGTCTCATGGGACATGCTTCATTCCCCAGCATCACATTGTGACAACACGTTTGAAATACTGTCACCAGGGAGGCTCATTGGACACTCAGTGCTCAAGGTTTTTATTGGAGGCTGGTCACCTAGGCATCCTCTGCCTGGCATCTACCAAAATTCCAGACTTCCAGAAGGAAAGTATGTGTTCAGCGTAAACCATATTGTTCACACAAACGGTTTAGGCACAGTGGGTCATTCTTTTCAGACAATAGTGGGAACCCTCTGGAATCTAGGTTCCTAGACACAAACCAAGGACCAGGCTTGCATGCAGGTCTTTACAAGGAGAGCCATCTAAGACCTTCCAGGTAACTCTTTATTACACAAATCCTATTTCTAGTTGTGGTCAGCTTAGAGCCTGGATCCAAAGAAAAACCAACACTTCACCATCAGCTTCATGATATCTTCCCTCTCAAGCTCAGCTCTCTCTTCATCTCTCTGTGTCTCTGTCTCTGTAACTCTGTATCTCTCTCTGTCACACACATACACACACACACACACACACACACACACATACACACACAATGCTAGTCACTCCTGGGACCCCCTTGACGGTACCCTAGAAGGAAATTGGGTTCTGTTCTGTGGATTTCAGGTGCTCCCTTCTACCGTCACTACCTATGGCTGTACACCCAAGAAGCAGGAACATAAACCCTGGATTTCAGAGACAAAACAATTGTCAGTATCCTTTGTATTCAAGTACAAGATATTTAAAATAAATGAGGAAATGATAACTTGACAATCATAATTATGCCCCATATTAAGCATCTACCAGGTTTGAGAAATATGGGCCCTTACATTTGTTACCAACTCTAACCCTCACTGCAACTCTGCCAGGTTACTATTCACATCTGAAGGCTGAGGAACTAAGTCTGGGAGATGCAGCGACTTGGCCAAGGTCCCAGTTGGCAGACGGGCGCAGGGGAGGAGTCCCTTGGTAGTGTCCACCGTGTGGTCAGTCAGTAGAGGGCAAGGACTAACTGAGAGTTTCAACCATGATGAAAAAAGTCCCTGGAATCTTAAGGAAAGCAGGAAAATAGCATAACACCTGCTAGGTTGGTGTATGATAAGAAAACTGCCCCCAAGGGGAGGAGAGAAAGGAACAGCTATAAAAATATTTAAGAAGTCTTTTTAGCCATGTTAAATTTGAGATGTCAATAGTGTTGATTGAAAAAATCAAGGGGAGAATAGTGCATACGTATAATCCTATTCACATAAAATCATAAACATTTATTCATTTCTTCTTCTCATTGAATGACTATTGAAATGCCTCCATTTGAACTTTGTCCAGGACTCCAAGGGGTTGAGGGAAGGCTGGTGTTCACTGGTTTGAGTGACCTCTGCTCAGTGGCTGTGTCTCCCTGGGGACCCCACTTGTAGTTATTTCAGGGAAACACATCTCTCAATCACACCATCTTTTCCAGGCTCCACATGGAAGGACAACCTGAAGGCTCCCATCTTGAAGGATCTGGAGCCAGATGGAGGAGTGAAGATTGATGAAGATTTGTGAACAGATTTGCACGAAGCTGGCTCCCCTGACAGCCCCTGTAACACAGGGCAGCCTAGTGAGACAAATATCCCCGAGTCTGTCCCGCCCAGCCATTGGCTCAGGAGGGGGATCTTGGGGTGTCTCCACCATGGCTGGGACCACCCCCCTCCTCAAGCTCCTCACCTGCTGCCCAGGTGAGACACCCATTATTGATTCATGGGTGACTCCTTCTTTTACTCCGCCTGCAACTCATCTGTGTTTTGGTCCTGAATCACCAACCTGTTTTGTGTTTTTCTTTTCAGAAACAGCAGTGGGAAGTACCTATTAGCTTTCCACAAATATTGAAACTATTTTTTTAAAAGAAGGAAAGAATGGTCATTTTATAATGGCTTTTAAAATTGGTTATGCATGTCTCATGTTTCTGGAACATGTCACAGTACTGCTGTGAAGCATCCTGGGAATATCCCCTCAGAGCATTTCCTTTGCGTGTGCCTCAGTAGGTCTTGAAGGCTGGTTTGGTACTATGTGCAATGTTACCAAAGATATCCAGGTCCTAATCCCTGGAATCTGTGAGGTAACCTTACATGGCAGATGTGATGAAGGATCTTGAGATATGGACATTATCCTGGATTATTTGGTGTGCCCTAAATAAAATCACTGTGTCCCTTTTAGAAGGGGCAGAGGGAGGTTTGAGTACTGAAGAGAAGGAGGTATGACCACAGAACAGATATTGGAGTGAGGAGGCTCTGAGCCAAGGAATGCCAGCAGCCTCTAACAGCTGGAAGAGGCAAGGAAAGAGATTTTTCCCTGGAATTTCCAGGAGGAACCAGCCCCGCTGAGATGTTGATTTCAAAGCTTCATTTCAGATTTCAGGCACTCAAAACTTTAAGAGAATACATTGCTGTTTTCATAAAGCAATTAAGTTCATAGTAATTAATTTTAGCAACAAAAGGAATCTAACATTCTTGTCTACCATACATTTTTGACAAAATCTACCCAATATGACATCATTTTAATTTGTACTGTCTTGCTCTGACTTGGTGATGCTACTTGGAGAGCCTGAAATGTCACACTGCAAAGTCTCATTCCCTGACCTTGCTCCCTCCCAGCCCTTTTACAAGGGTTGATGACACAGTGCTCCCCAATAAACCTCTATGTGCCCACCTCCACCTTAGCATCTGTTTCCAGGAAGACCCAGCCTGTGACAGATGGTATCAGGAGGGTGATGACTATCCCATTTTGCCTAAGACTTATGGATTTCTCAGGACTTGGATCTTTCAGTGTTAAATCCAGGACAACCCCAGGTACCCTAGACCAGAGTGTCTGAAAGAGACATGGAGAAGCGGATTCTGGAACAATGGTGATCCCAGTATGGGAGGTAGAATAATGGTTAGTACCTGCCATGGAGAAACATAATGTTTTAAACTTTTCCTAGAGGTGAACAGGGATGATTTACCTGAAGGAGAAAATTTAATGCAGGGCCCTGTGTCAGGCATTTGAGAAATATGAAGATTACAAGGCTTTTAGGGACCGTGGATATGCATCCCTGCTGCTTGTGGAATTGATGATTTGTAAAAGATAAATGGATAGGAGTGAAAATCAGGGATGACAAGCTAAGAGTGAGAACCAGAAGGTCTCCTTGTTGGTGAAAACCCTCTCATCTGCTCAGAGAGACGTAAGGAGTGCTGAGGCCCAAGACTTAATTCTAAGAGCAGCAGAACTTGAACAGTGAACACTCCACTGGGCAGCTTTGCTCTGCTGAGTCAGCCCCCTGTCTGGGAAACAACATGGTTCTGAATCATGGGTGGGGCCCTGTGGAATCAAGTATCTCTGAACCTTGAATTTAAAATTCCTCTGAATATCCCAGCCTGAAGAGTTGTCCTTCTCTTACACATTCTGGCCCTTCCCTCCCTTTGCTTAAAGACGGTGCAGAGGTCTCTGCCTTGTGAGATAATATTCACTGTCACCAGCAGCCCTTGTGTCTGCCCCCTCTTCTGGTTAAGGCCAATGGATCATTAACTAGGAATGAGTCCCAGAAAATGTGGTCAGGAAAGTGTTGGGCCTGCTCACAGAGCTAAGGAGCTACAGAACCAGCCAACAATGTGGGAAGACCTGGTAGACCACAGTGCTGGATCCTGAGGTTTCAGGATCAAGGGGTGCAGCTAAGAATGAAGAGGGAGTTTATCACCTGGAAGCTCTCTCCAGAGACTCAAGATGTCCTGTGGCATGGACATCAAGACCATCTTTCAAGTCCCTTGCTAGGAGGACTCTTAGAAGGAAGGAGAAAGTGATGGTCTACACCAGGAAAGTGGCATGTCAGACTCACCATGGAGTGACTAGGAAAGGAATTAATGGGCACAGAAGGTGCTTAGCAGGAGTGGCTCTACCAGGTAAGGATGGACACCTCCCCAGTGGAGACGATCCTCAGGAGACCCTGGAGGACACAGCATTTACTCCAGTGATAAGGACTGTGCCGGCAGAGAAGCACCAGCATCATTGAGGGGCTCAGCGGACATCACTCCTCCAGGACCAGGTAGAGGATGTGGGTCAGGAAGAGGTTCCTTGATACCAACAGGGAGGAAGGACCCTGAAGTTTTAGATGCACTTTGAAGAGGCTTAACCACAGAATCCAGGCAAGTGGCAAAGGGGATGGGGCAGTCAGGGCATCTGACCCTTGGGGTCCTGGAGAGGTCTATAGAGTACAGCGCTGCTCAGAGCAAGACAGATGGGCCCCCAAGAAAGGTACCACTCACTGTATGTGGTCGGAGGGAAACAGGGAAGGATGGCCAGGAGACTCAGAGCAAAATATCTCTAATAAGTTTCCTAAGAGCCCAAACTGCAATATCCAGTCACCTCAGTGCAGAGTATTTACCTCATGTGTAAGTTTCCTGGGGCTGCTGTGACACAGTTCCACAAACTATGAGGTAATAAACAAGAGAAACGATTCCCTCATGGTTCTTGAGCCCAGGATTTCCTTGAGTCAACATGAAAGTGTCTGAGGAGGCCAGGCTATCACCAAAGGCTCTAGGAGAGAATCCGTTTCCGCCTCTTCCAGCTTCTGGGGGCTGCTGGCATCCTTAGCTTGTGGCTGTATCACGAATCTCTGTCTACTGGCCACATTGCCTTCTCCTCGGTGTGAGTGAAATCTCCCTCTGTCTCTCTTAGAAGGACACTTCTTATGGCATTAAGGGCCCATCCAGATATTCCACGATAATCTTTTCTCAAGATCCTTAATTTCATCACAATCACATAGAAGCTTTTTCCAAATACGGTGACATTTACAGGACCTGTAACTGATTAGACCTGATGTCTTGGGTCACCATTCAGCCCACCTCATCCCATTCCAAGTCTTCCTAGAAAAACACAGATAACATATCTATTCACAGGTGAAAGTCTTCACTCCAGGTATGCAAACTGCTCTCAGTTATGATTTTCCCAAGACAGACATGGCAGATGATAAAGGAGCAGCCAGAGTCCTGCTGCATCCAGACAGGACTCCACTGTGAAGGAAGGTCTTTGTACTTGGCCATAGGGTCAAGCCTCCTTCCAGACCTGTCCATCTTCCCCCTCCCCCTTCTCCTCTCCTGTCAGGCATTCCCATCTGAGCCACCAGGGGGCAGAGAGAGTCTGGGTTTGGGGACTGCAATGGCCCCAAGGCACTGCTGAGGATTTTCCTGGCTGTAGGAGGTTCCAGTAGCTACTTCCTCTCCTGTCACTCCAAAGGGGACACACTCACAAGTCCCTGTCCCCATTCAATCCCTTCTCTACATATGACAGTAAACACCCCAGGCGACAGTCTCAGACCAAATCTCAGGCCTCTGCAGAAGCTGGGACAGAGGGTGTGAGCATCCACCCCAAGGAGAGGTGGAGAGGGAAGGCCACATCCCCACATTACTTTGTCCCTGGGGAGGGAGCTACTGGACATTTTCTCAGATAGATTGGAATCCTCTCCCACAACTCAGCATTCAGAGCAGGGGGAGTAAGTCCTCAGCCTTCTCTGCAGCCATATCCTGCTTTCCGGGAAGGCATAACCTGGGAAAGATCAGATCCTATACCCCTTCCCTCCTCTAAGCGATGGGCCACTGCAGAGAGAGAGCATGAGAGTGCAAGCAGAGCCCCAGGTGTGAGATTTGCTGTGGAACATATGAGGAAGCTCCATCAAACCTATATCTATTTGGGGGTCCTCTCCCAGACCCCAATGGGGACATTTTTTTTTTCTAACCTGCTGAATGTGGCCTGGAGACTCTTTGGGGAAATTGTGCAGTTCAGCTTCCCCACCTGAGCTCTCTCCTCGATTCATTCAACAAACAGGCATTATTGAGTGGGTGGTTGGTGCACATTTCTGTGTCCTCAGACAGATCCAGACAGGTGAATATGAGGACATGAGAATTTCAGACAGAGGAGCAGCCTGTGCAAAGGCACTGAGGTAGTGAGGATATGGCCAATTACAGGACCAGAAAGAAATCCACTCTGGCTGAAGAATCAACTAGGGCCTGAGAAGAGGCTGATGAGGAAAATGATGTGTGGCAAGCAGCTCACATGATGACCTACAGCTTAGGTAAAGAGGTTGGGCATTTTTCTACACGTAAAGGGAATTACTTTGAAAATTTTCCATAATTTATACAGTCAGTCTTGCTGAGACTTTACCTCAAACCCATTCCTTTCTAGAAAAACACAATAATCAGGGAAGAAGTCAAGAAGGCAGTTTAGCCGGACTCTGAACTCACCTCCTCCTGTGAACACGGCCTATTCACAACTACTCTGGGAAAAATTACCCCTGAGAGAGAACTGAAAACTGGATAAGAAGAACCCCTGGAGCAAACAACAATGCTAATGGAGGTGGAAGAGGCAGAAATTCTCTTCTGGAGAGAAAAAAATGCCACCTTCACAAGCTACAGTGCTGCACGGCCACCTGGGAGCAGCCCAAAGGTATGCACCCTTCCCAGGAGGAGGGAGTGCTCTCGCTACAGGCATTTTTAACCCAGCACAACCCCGACGAGTGGCATAATATTGACTTAGCTTGCTACTAATAACATTAGGGAATACCCCCAGAAAAGCTGGCTCACAAAGAAATTAAAGCCAGCTTTTAAAGGGCCCACACACAAATTCAGCCATCTCAAAAAGCAACCTAAAATCACCAGAAAGAAATGTGCACAGTCTTTTTGTGAAAGGATGCACACCTGATAAGCTTTGAGTGCATCTTGGTGAGAGGTGAGACCTCTCCAGGGACTGGGACATTGGTGAAGGCCATTGTTGTGATCTGGTGTGGCCATGCTGACACAAACGCTGGCAGACACCATTGGATTTATCCCTGTGGCCTGCTAGCCCGCGGTCTGTCCCACACACTAGAGCATGGATTTAATCCAGCTCAGCCAGGGCAGGCAGCCCACCCTAGGGACTAGCCCAACCCAACAACAAGCCCTCAGGCAATTGGTGGGCCTGCATAGATTGGTGACTGCATTCTCCGAAGCGAGTGGGTCCACCTCTGTGGGGCAGGGAGTGCAGAAGGAGTGGATGGAGAGTGTGGGGCATTGGTGGACTGTGTGGGGCTCCTGCTTTGGAGATACTGGGTCTACTTCAGGGATTTGGTGTGCGCACACAAGGCAGGACTTTGTTGACTATGTGTGTGTTGCCCTGTGCGTGGTGGGGCTTGTCAGCTGCAGAAGACTTGTGCTTCTCAGAGACCCACATGGGGTATTGGCCCTACCTTAAATGCCTGAAACAATTGGGTGTTCCTGTGCCAGAGGCCAGCCCCACCGAGCTGCAATCCACAGAGAGCTGACAAGAGCCTCATAGGCCAGAGGCTAATAGTATTTTAAGCCCCTGAGCCTAACAACCAGCCACACCAGGGGCCTACTCACTTAACAGAAAAACTGAAACAGGAATGCGCTATTAGATCTTGTAGCCAACTGTGCTGGGGCTCCCCACACTGGAAAAAGAGACTGAAGGGCCCACGACAACTACAAGCAGCTGAGCTTTACAACCAGCAGGACAGCAGGACAACTCTGCCACCCTGGACACCTACATGAAGAGCATCCCCATCCCAACAGAAGGACACACGTAGCCCACACAGGAGTCACTCCTGGAACATTTGGAACTGGTGACAAGAGGGAAGCACACTGCAGGGCCTCATAAGGCATCACTTATATGAGGTCACCTATCCAAGATCAGGAGACATAGCTGACCTACCTAATACAAGCACAGGGAAAGACGCAAAATGAGGAGGCAAAGGAATACCGTCCAAGTAAGGGAACCGGACAAAACCCCAGAAAAGGAACTAAATGAAAGAGAAATGAGAAATATACCTGACAGAGTTTAAACAAAGAGTGTTAAGGATGCTCACAGATCATGGGTGAAGAATGGATGAACTCAGCGAGAATGTCAACAAAGAAATGGAAGATATAAAAAACAACCAATCAGAAATGAAGAATACAATACTGGAAATAAAAAATTCACTAGAGGGACTCAAAAGCAGAGTAGAAGATACAGAAGAACAGAACAGCAAGCTGGATTAAAGACCAGAAGCAATCACCCAAGCTGAACAGATAAAAGACAAAAGCATTAAAATGAGTGAGGACAGTCTAAGGGAGCCCTGGGATAACATCAAGTGCATTAACATCCTGTTATAGGTGTCCCAGAAGGAGAAGAGAGAGACAAAGGGGCAGAGAATCTCTTTGAAGAAATGATAGCTGAAAACTTCCCTAACCTTAGGAAGGAAACAGACGTCCAGGTACAGGAAGCACAGAGAGCACCAAACAAGATAAATCCAAAGAGGCCCACACCAAGACACATCATAATCAAAATGTCCAGGATTAAAGATAAAGAGAGAATCCTAAAAGCCACAAGAGAAAAACAACAAGTTACATACAAAGGAACCGCCATAAGGCTATCAGCTGACTTCTCAGTAGAAACCTTACACGCTAGAAGAGGGTGGCACAATATATTTAAAGTGCTAAAAGGCGGAAACCTACAGCCAAGAATACTCTACCTGGCAAGGTTATCATTCAAAATGGAAGGAGAGATGAAAAGTTTCTCAGACAAGCAGCAAATAAAGGAGTTTGTTAGCAAGAAACCATTTCTACAAGAAATGCTAGAGGGACTTATCTAAGGCAGAAAGAGAAGACCACAAATAGGAAAAATTATCTATTTCCATGCTAAGAGGTTATTGGATACAAATACACAAAAAACAGGTTAGATATGATATCAAAAACATAAAATGTGCTAGGAAGGAAGTTAAAGAGTAGAGTTTTGAGATAGAGGTCCAACGAAAGAGACCATCAACTGAATACAGATTGCTGTATACGTAGGTTACTATATGTGAACCCCATGGTAATCACAAAGCAGAAACCTATAATAAATACACAAAAAATTAAGAGAAAAGAACCCAAGCATAATACTGAAGAAAGCCATCAAATCACAAGAGACGAGAGCAAGAGAAGAAGAAAGGAACTGAGAAGAACTACTAAAACAACGAGAAAAGAAAGAAAAAATGGAAGTAAGTACCTCCTTATCAATAGCTGCTTTATTTTTTTTTAATTTTATTTATTTTATTTTTTTCCTCCAAAGCCCCAGTAGACAGTTGTATGTCATAGCTGCACATCCTTCTAGTTGCTGTATGTGGGACGCGGCCTCAGCATGGCCGGAGAAGCTGTGCGTTGGTGTGCACCCAGGATCCGAACCCAGGCCGCCAGCAGCGGATCACGCACACTTAACTGCTAAGCCACGGGGCCTGCCCTCAATAGCTACTTTAAATGTCAATGGACTAAATGCTCAAATTAAAAGGCATAGGGTGGCTGATTGGATAAAAAAACAAGACCCATATATATGCTGCCACAAGAGACACACTTCATTTCTAGAAAAACACACTGGATGAAGCAACTTTCTGTGGATGGAAGAGAACTGACCTCAAGAAGTCTCACAGCACTGAGGTGAGGATGTTGCAACGTGCGTGAAGAGCAGAATAGGAAGAAAAATCCCCTGTTCCCCGTGACACCAAAACATGCTCTGAGGAGAGGTCCCTGGTGAGGGGCTCTCAGGCCAAATCTGACCCCAGTGCCCTTCTCCCACCTCCTCAAACACTGGAATCCACGTCCTGCTTTTCTTGAAGTCTCTCTCAATCGTACAGAGCTTTCTCTTCCTCAGGTAGCATTTTTTCTTTCCTCACATTGAGAAGCCAGTCTATCTTCACCACGTCTCATTTTTCTCATCCCCCCTTCCTACTGGGGCTGCTTGTATTTCATGTCTAATGTTTCCTCAGCCCTGAGCCCAGAGCAGCCTCACAAGCGATAACCCTGCGAGGCTGTGGTGGGACATGCTAGATAGTCTTGAGGATACCCATGGGCCACCTGGTGTGACAGGTGACAAATTCCATTCTGGAGAAAGTTAAAGGACAAAGAGAACTAAGCTTAGGGGGTAATAAATGGAATCAGGGGCCATGTACTGAGCTGGATGGGGAAGGAGGGAGGAGGGAAGGAGATCAGAAGAGGGATTTCCAGCTTCCACCCAGCTGCCTTCCCTGATGCTTGGGCTGCACCACCTGAGGCCACCAGGGGGTAGCGAGTGCCTGGACTTGGGAAGGTCTTTGCTGTGGCTTCCATTGTCCTGGATGAAATTTCAAGAGCTGCTTCTCTTTGAGCCCCTCTTGTGTCCTGAAGTGGTTTAGCCCCCAAGAAATCATCTTCTAAAAGGGCTAATAAATCAACCAGGGCTCAGCCTCAGGCCTCAGTCTCAAACCACTGCAGAGACAGAGGGTAGAGTGATTCCTGAAGACCCCTCCTAACTGAGGGGACTAATGGTTGAGGGTCCCAAGGTGTCCTTAGCTTTGCCTTTGACACCAGGGAAACGGAGCAAAGGGATCTCTATCAGCCAGCCTCGGACCTTGTGCTCACCTTTGGCCCACACAACACAGAGGGCAGTTCTTGGATTTCTCACCAAGGAACCACCATATCTCCATAAGAGGAAAGATGGGAATACCCCTGGGCTGGCTCCAGTTCTGCATACTGTCATAGGATCAGTCTGCCCTGACCCAGAACATGTTAGAGAGTTTTAATCCTTGAGTAAGTTCTGCTGACCAGGGGTGCAGAAATATCTAGAATCAAGGACCAGGTCAGAGGGGATGAAGAGAGGCAGGTGCAGCAAGCAGATTTGCATGGAGGCATCACCCAACTCTGAGGTAGAAGTAAGGGGTAAGAGAGGTGTGGGGGAGCCAGGCCCAGGGTTCGGGTCTCAGAAGGCAGTGCTCTTGGGGCGTCTCCACCATGGCCTGGGCTCTGCTCCTCCTCACCCTCTTCACTCAGGACACAGGTGAGGCCTCCAGGGAAGGGACCACAAGATATCTGGGCTGATCCCTTGTCTCGTCTTCAGGCTCATTGAGATGCGAACAGTGAACTCACCATAGTGTATTTTTCCTCCTTTCAGTGTCCGGGGCCCAGTCTGCCCTGACACAGCCCCCATCTGCTTCTGGGGCTCTGGGTCAGTCGGTCACCATCTCCTGTGCCGGAAGCAGCAGTGACATTGAGGCTTATTTGTATGTTTCCTGGTACCAACAGCACCCGGTCACAGCCCCCAAACTCCTCATTTATGATGTGAATACTTGGGCCTCAGGGATCCCTGCTCGCTTCTCTGGCTCCAAGTCTGGCAACATGGCCTCCCTGACCATTTCTGGGCTCCAGGCTGAGGTAGATGCTGATTACTACCTAGCTCATATGCAGGCAGTAACACTTCCCACAGTGGTTTCAGTTCATGGGGAATTGAGACCAAAACCTCCTCTGAGCTCACTCAAGTCCCTTCATCCTAAACACAGGCTTTCAATTTTCCTTGTTATTATTTCATTTTGAAATAGATATAAATTTAAATAAAAATTTAAAGAAAATGTAAAGAACCCCTGAATAACCTTTTTCCCGATTCATCAGTTTTTAACAATTTGCCCTATTTGTTTTTCATTATATCTCTTTATTTCTCATCTCTCTCTGTATATATATGTATGTGTATATGTGCATACACATTCATAAATATACATACACAACGCACACACACACACACACACACAAAACATTGATTTTCTGGATCCTTTGAAAGTAAGTTGTATCTATTACCTCCTAAGCCTTAATACTTTTTTAAGAGAATTCACATTCTGTAAAATTCTTCATTTTACGGTGCATAATTTAGTGGTTTTTAATATAGTCATGGTTTGTGCATCTGTTGACATTTAATTATTCCAGGACATTTTCATGCCCATAAAGAATCTCCTCATCCATCAGTATTCACTCCCCACTTCTCTCATCCTTCAAATCCTCACAACACTTAATTTATACCTATGTCTGTGGAGCTGCCTATGCTAGACATTTCACAGAAAGGGAATCCTACACTAAAGGGCCCTTTGTGTCTGGATTCCTTTGCTTATCACGTTGTTTTAAAAAACCATCCATATGGAAGCATATAGTATCAGTACTTCACCACTTCTTATGACCGAATAATATGACATTGTATCAATATACCCCATTTATTTATCCATTGATCAGTTGATGGAATGTCATTAACTTTTCTGTCTCTTCTTGTGTCACAACCCAAGGGTGAGTGATCCTTTCAGGATCTAGGGCAACAAAATTCTAAGTTTACCTGACTTCACATGACAAAATAAAAATATCACATTCACTCTCGGGGAAAACTTTAGGAGATAGCCATGCTACCGTCTTCTCTTATTCTTAGACCCTCCTAAGGATTGCACACTGAAGGGCATCCTTCCTTCTTTTCTACCTGTTATTTGAACATATCCTGGAAATGCTGGAGAGAGCAGGGTGGGGTTGGGCCTCAGTTTCATCAAAGTAAGAGTGAAATTTGTCCCACTTTTGACTCTTTCTTTTCCTTTTCCAGTTTCTTTTTTTCTTCCCTTGAGGAAGATTCGCCCTGAGCTAACGTCCACTGCCAATCTTTCTCTTTTTGTATGTGAGCCGCTGCCACAGCATGGCCACTTGCAGACAAGTGGTGTAGGTCCATGTCCAGGAACTGACCCCAGGCCATAGAAGTGGGGGGCACTGAACTTAACCAGTAGGCCAGTGGGACGGTCCCCGTTTTCCGGTTTCTTTGTACAAAGGTTCTAGGTGACTGTTTTTTCCATCTCCAAAGGCTACAAACTTAGATTTTTCACCTTATACTGGCGGTTTCTCACAAAACCTTTCTCTACATCTACATTGTTCTGAGTTCTTAACCATGTAGCTAAGAAAATAAGAGCATTCAGGTACATTTCAGTTTATTTTTCAAAATTCCTTTCATTATGAAAGGGATCATCCCTAAAGAAGAGTGTGTGAAATGATCATTCACAACTTAAGGAAGAATAATAATTGGAAAGCACATCTTCCTCCCTGGCCTTGTCTTTTTGGATTTCTGGTCAAAACAAATTGTTACTTTAGTTAATCTGCACTGTTAGACACCTCTTGTGACAGGGCCTGTGTCCATGCCAAGTAGCAGAATGACAAAGAGAAATAAAAGTAATGGTTTGATTGTCCAATAGGAGCTTGCTTGGAGCACAGCTCCTAAGGAGAAAGGACTGGCTCCACAGCATCTGCTGTCATTGTTGTCACCACAGGAGACTTGCTTGAGACTAGGGCATGGGAAACAAGAGAGAAAAACAAAAGAAAAGGAAAATGTGAATATCTTTAATTTGCTCTGAGCATTAAGAGCTCTCTTTCTCATCTTCAGGCCAGAACAAGAGCACTTCTGGACAGCTCTTTCTACCTCACGCTGGTGTCCCTTCCAGCCTCCAGCTGCCTGAGTCTGTGCCACAGGACACTGAAGGGAAAACGGTAAACTCTCTCAGAGTCAATGAGACTGCAAATACCAGTGTCTTCCCACTGTCTGCCTCATATGAATTAACTTTTCTAGGTACTGTAATATTTCCCCCATGCATTCTGTTGAGATTTTATAGCTGCATCTGGGAGAAAAGGGTAGTGCATGCTTGCTACACCTTAAATGGACCTTGTACCTGATAAAACTACTGGTGCTCCTTGTCTTCCCATGGGGCTCCCTCACACCTCTGCACCTGCTCCTCCGTGCGGCATGTGGGTGAGTGGCCAGGAAGTGACTGATCAAATTCTGAAGTTTGATGGTGCAGGTGTTTCAGAACAAAGAAATATTGGTGAGGACGTGACAAGACTGCAGCTGGGAGACCCTATCACCACCCACTAACTACCAGATAGCAGGTGTTTCCCTGGTGGTGGGTAGCGACACCTTCCTAACTGTAGAGAGATCCTGAAGAGTGGGCGGTGAGCAGAAGACACAGACAGGAGAGCATCAGGCTGGGGATGGTACAGAGACACAGTCATATCATAGCAGAGACTCTGAAGGACCAGGAGCTCATTAACATGAGGGACATCAGGTGATTTTTCCCTCTTCTGCAAGTCAGATAGAAAAATTCAAGGTCCTGATCTTCAGAACATCAAAATGTTTGAATCTCTTCAGATAAGCTGTCCAGGATACAGAAGTATCTAGAATCAAGGACCAGGTCAGAGGGGGCTGAGGAGAGGCAGGTCAAGAAGCAGATTTGCATGGAGGCCCCTCCCTTATCTGAGGCAGGGGGAAGGGATAAGAGATGTCTGGGGAGCTAGGCCCAGCGTTGGGGTCTCAGAAGGCAGTGCTCTTGGGGTGTCTCCACCATGGCCTGGGCTCTGCTCCTCCTCACCCTCCTCAATCAGGGGACAGGTGAGGCGTCCAGGGAAGAGACTACGGGGACAACTGGGCTGATCCTTAGTCTCCTCCTCCTCAGTTTATCTGGGACACCAGCACTGAACTCACCAGAGTGTGTTTTTCCTCTTTTCAGGGTCCTGAGCCCCATCTTCCAAGACTCAGCTTCTCTCAGTGTCCAGGGCTCTGGGATAGTCTGTCACCATCTCCTGTGCTGGAAAAAGCAATGATATTGGGGGTTATGACTGTGTCTCCTGGTACCAACAGCACCCGGGCACATCCCCCAAACTCCCAATTTATAAGGTCCATACTTGGCTCTCAGGGATCCCTGCTTGCTTCTCTGGCTCCAAGTCTAGCAACACGGCCTCCCTGACCATCTCTGGGCTCCAGGCTGAGGATGACGTTGATTATTACTTTTGTTCAGTCACCAGCAGTGGCAGTTTCCAGAGTGGTCCAAGTTCATGGGGAAGTGAGACCAAAAGCTCCTCTGAGCTCACTCAAATTTCCTCACTCCTCATGCATGCTGTCATTCACTTTTTCTTTCTCTTATGTTGAAATAATTACAAACTAGCCGAAATACTGCAAAATATTATAAAATCTCCCATCTATTTATGACCTAGATTGATGAACATTTAATATTTTGTCATTTTTGTCTTATTATTCTGTGTCTGTGCGTGTGTGTGTATAAGAATATACATTCTCACACAACACAAATATTTCATTTTCAGAATAATTTGGGAATAGGTTGTATAATTCATATCCTTTACTTCTTAATAGTATTTCTTTTAGATGTATTGCACGTGCCATCAAATTCACCATTGTGAATTGTGAATAATTCAGTAATTCTAGTTTATTCAGAAAGGTGTGCAAGCATTACCACTATATATGTCCAGGACACATCATCATCCAAAACGTAAACTTCGTACAGCTCAGCATCACTCCACATTCCCCCACGCCCTTCTCCTGGGCAAACATCTTCTACTTCCTGTCTCTGTGGTTTATTATTCTGCACATTTCACATAAAGGATTTCATACACTATCTGGTCCTTTGTCTATGGCTCCTTTCACTTGGCATGATGTTTCAAGGTTCATCCGTGTTGTAGCATGAATCTGTGCTGCATAACTATTCCATTTTAAGGTTATGCCACCTGTTATTTTTGCACTCATCTGCTGAGGGAGTTCATTGATTCACGGTAATTTGGTTCCACCATCTCCAAAAAACCACAAGGACATTTTTCTTCACTTATATTTGCTCTTCCCCATGGAAACTTTCTCCACTTCTACCTGTGTTCTGAGTTCCTGTGTATCTAGCTAGAGAAGGAAAAATATTCAGGTACATTTCCGTTTAATTTTCTAAACCTTTTTTTTATTATGAAATTCATCATTTCTCCGAAAGAGATTGTAAATTGAATATTCACAATTTCAGGAAGAATAATGAATGGAAACCACATCGACCCATAGCACATCTACCCACCCAAAGCCTCTTCATTCTTCCCACTGCCCAATTTGCCTCAGTGCTGATGTTGGTGTTAATCATTCTATTGTTTTCTTTACATTCCTCCCCCACACCTTCCCAGGGTGCATCTCCAAAGAACACATAGTTTGAAACAGTAAGAACTAGACACAAACTAGCTGAGTGAGGAAAGGATAATGTAGCTATCAGGTGAGGCCCCAGCAGGCAGTGACCCTAAGAGAGGTGCTCATTCTTGGGGGGAAGTCCCCTGGGATCAACTGGAGCCCCTCCTGAAGACAGCAGTCAATGCCCCAGAGGAAGAGAAAGGATCCCTAGATTTGTGTATCTGTCCTTGCCGGATGTGGGCAGGTCCTGGTTCTCCAGTAGGAATATTGTCAGGGATTATCTGCCCCACATTTTCTGTGCCTTGGCTTAGTATGGATCCCAGGAGCAGTCTGAGATCACTTCATTGGGAGGAAGAGAGATTATTCTTGGCTAATGGGGACCCTGTGACATGGCTCTTGTCAAGACAAGCCTAGCGCAGACAGGATGTAGAAATGAAAATCCAGGCCACCCATACCTGAACATTACAGGATGCTGTCATTGCTGGCAGCCCCTGGCAGATGTGCTTCCTCATAGGTGAATCATTCTGGCTATTGCCTATCAGGGAAAGGCACTAATGGAGAGGACCATTAGAGAGAGGTGGGCAGAGGACACAATGTTTGTGAGGCACATGAGATTGTCCTTACCATCCCCACAGACTCCACTCTGCCTGGACTCCCCTCATCCAGAGACGTGAGCTTTACCCTTTGTGCAGGGAGGGCTCATGGACAGTGGTCAACCAGCCTCACTACTAGGAGGAGAGAGGATCTGGAGATCCACCTGCTTCTGGAACAGCTTTCACTTATTTAATTTTTAATTTGTATCAACTCATCACTTCCATACTCACAACTGATCGAGATTTAAAAATAATATGTCAGGTTGCAACTTTTGCAGACTTGGGACTGGACTTTGTCAGGTCTAAGTCAGTTAACAATTGTCAATATGCATCCTGGCTTCCAAATTTCTGTTGTTGTCTCTATCTCTGTTCCTTTGTCTCTTGTAGAAAACTCTGGCATATGCCTATAACCTTCCATACAGTTTTAGTGGGATTTAGGAATAGTAGACCTAGTTGGGTATTCACTCAATTTCACCTGCAATGGCCAGAACGAGGATCTTCTTGTGACTGGAGTTGGTGTTGTAAGGGTTGGGAGAAGGGAGAGAGAGATAGAAAGTGTGTGATAGATTCCTCAGGGAGCCAACTTCTGTAGTTGATGTTTTGCTAATAAATCAATAATTAATGGAGCCAAAGAGCGGTCTCGAAAGGTGTCCACACAAACAAGAATTGTTTATAATGAGCCTTGAGGTGGTTTTCTTCATGTGTGTTATGTTTGGGATTTGGTGACCTTCTGGAGATGTGGTTTGTTTCTGTCACTGTCTCCTCTCCTTTGGAAATTCAAATTATATGTGTTACTCAGTCACTTGAATTGGTCCCACATTCACTGATAATATTCCATGTTATAGAATTAATTTTTCCCTGTGTGTTTGCTTTGGACAGTTCCATTGCTGTGATTGGAGGTCACTAGTTTTATTCCCAGGACCCAATCTGCCATTAATCCCGTCTTGTGCACTTTTCATTTACAGTACCTCCACTTTGTGCTTCATTATATCTTCTGTTACTTGGCTAAGAATTTCAATATTTTCATTCCTTTTCCGAGGCTTTGTTTCCTACATCATTTTTAAAAAAGTGGTTTAAAGTCTTCATGAGCAAGTCCAGCATGTCTCTCAGATAGGAGGTGCCTTTTTAAATTTTGAATTTTATTACAGTTGAGCACATGTCGAGTATTTTGGATTCTATCCTGGAAGTAGCCATCATTCTACGATGAAACAAGGGGTCTTCTTTAAATCCTATATTGATACTTTGTTTAGCTGACTATCTGCCCATGCAGTCCAGGTTGCTTTTCTTGTCCATCTTCTGTGAGCTGTGGTTTCTGCATCAGCTCAATTTAAAACTGTTTAGAGTAACAGACCGTCCTCTTTCCAAATTGAGCCTCCCGTCAGATCCCCGAACCCCTGTTCTGGAAGTGCCCTGCACGTGGACTGTCTCCCCATTAGGATGGACCCTTTCCAAATGGCCTCTTTGTTCCATAAGGGAAAAGAGATTTTGTGGTTCTTTCTCCAGTTCCTCAGGAATTCTCACAGCTATCTGGTTTCCTTGGTGAAACGATTACGTTTCTAGCTGGAATTCAAGTTACAAGGAATCACTAAGTACACAAAGAACTAAATCACTGTGTAAGAATTTGTTGGGCTCCTGAATGAAACTGGGTTTAAGTTCAAGAAGACCTGATGGGGGACCAACTCTTCACTTTCCTGCTTTCAGCACTGATGTCCTGTGTCCCAGATGTGCACTTATTCCTGTCAAACCAGGTGATGGTCACCCCATCTAATAGTTCAGTCTTTCTCATAATGCTGACATGCTTCCATTTGTTTTCAAAATTCCTTTCCAATTTTATTCTTTTGTTTCCAGAATATGGAAAGTACCTTCATGCACTAATCATTTAAGACTGGAAGAGTGACACAGGTTGACCACTTATCGGCTGGTCAGAGCACCAGTGTGATGAGATGTCTTCTGCCGGAGACACAGATGGAGTCCTGAGTGGCAGCCCTGGGTCAGTGAAAGGCTTGGGGGATGGTCCATGCTATGGGGTGTCTGTCCTGTGGAGACAACCTACTGGAGGGGGAGGAGCTTCTGTGCTGGTTTTCATGTTTTTTCTGACCCAGGACTTTCTCCCTGACTGTAGAAACAGGACTGAGATTCTCCATGAATATTCTACGTGTGTGCATGAGGACTGGGAGCCTCTAATGCCTTTTCTTCGTTTCTGTTTTTGAAGGTGGTATGATAATTTCCTCTTAAGGGGATAATCACAATATTTTGTAATGGGAGCAGTAGATGGAAACCCTGTAGCCAGATCTTGAACACCAGGATCTTTCCAAATGTGACTTTCTGGAAATACCACTGCACTGTGCATCTTGTTTTTTGGTGACTATGGTGGGGAACTAGGCACCTGCATTTTCTCAAATATCACTATAATTGTAACTGTATATATGGGTTGTGAAATTTTTTTTGAAGATGAGAGTGTAGTCATTATTGAGAGGAGATTCGAAATGTTCTGGTGTTCTCACGTTAACAACATCCTCAGTGTTTTACTGTCAATGCAACCAGAGAATCAGTTCCTCAGACAACTGCCATTCAATTTCTTGTTGGATTTTTAGGTTAGATGTCATACATTTTTCATAGCGTTACTTCTAGATATTTCATCTTTTAAAAAAGGTGTGTTTGTGAAAGGAAACATAAACTTTGATTTGGCTGGGGATATAAGAAAATGCGATTTGATTTTTGTATATTTTTAATATATTTGATTTAATTTTTGTTGGTTATTAGTTATTTTGTGTAATTGGTCCTTTGGCCTCTTCTTTGGTATCATTTGTGGTTCTTACAGCATTTTAAATCTGATAACTCTTTGAAGAGGCAATTGGTCTCCTCGTCCCATTGTCTCATCCAACCTTCCTGCTGGGGCTGATTTTATTTCTCATCCAGCGTTTCCTCAGCCCTCACACCAGAGCTACCTCAGGACACTAACCGTGTGAAGAACTTTCCCAGGACAGGTAGTGTGATCCTGAAGGCCAGCATCTGGGCACCTGGTGTGGCAGGAGACACGTTCCGTTCCGTAGGAGGTTCAGGAGAAAAGGGAAAGGAGCATAAAATGGAACCAAAGGGATCAGGAGGCCTAGTACTGAGTTGGGAGGGGAATGAGTGAACTCAGGGGAAGGGGCACAGCAGGGATTTCCACCTCCCACTCAGCAGCCTTCCCTGGAGCTTGGGATGTACCACCTGAGACCACCAGGTGGCAGCAAAGGCCTGGACTGGGGCAGGTGACTGCTGTGGTACACTAGGCTTGATGATGTCCCAGGAGCTGCTTCCCTTTCAGCCCTTCTAAAGGGTTATTGGGAAAGAGTCCAAATCCATTGTACTCCAATAAGTCCTTCTGTAGTGGGAACAATAAATGAACCCCAGGGCTCAGACTCAGGCCCCAATCTGAGGCAGTACAGAAGCAAGGGACAGAATAATGCATGATGGCCTACACTTCTTGGGAGGACCAAGAAGATTGAAGGGAAGTGAGAAGTATCCTGCTTTGCCTTTATATCCCTTAAACCAAGTTAATGTATCTCTCTCAGCCTGTCTTGGACCCTGTCCTCACCCTCATCCCTCACATAAGGAGTTGAATCCTAAGATTCGTCAGCAGGAACCTCCATGTCTTCTGCAGGAGGAAGAACAGGGACCTCCAAGATGAGCTCCATTTCTTGGTCTCTGTCCTGTGCTCCGTCCCTCCTTAATCAGGAAAAACAGGTCAAAGAGTTTTAATCCCACAGGTAAGCTCTTCAGCATAGGGATGCAGAAGTATCTACAATGAAGGACCAGGGCAGAGGGGTCATTAGGAGTGCAGGTACAGGAAGCAATTTGCATGGAGGCCCCTCCCCACTCTCAGGCACAGGGAGGGGATAAGAAGGTCTGGGGGAGACAGACCCAGGGTTGGGGTCTCAGAAGGCAGTGCTCTTGGGGAGTCTCCACCATGGCCTGGGCTCTGCTCCTCGTCACCCTCCTCACTCAGGGCACAGGTGAGGCATCCACGGAGGGGACCATGGGAATATCTGGGCTGATCCTTGGTCTCCGCCTCCTCAGGGACAACTGGGGCCCCAGAACTGAACTCACCAGAGTGTGTTTTTCCTCTTTTCAGGGTCCTGGGCCCAGTCTGCACTGACTCAGCCTCCCTCAGTGTCCGGGACTCCTGGACAGACTGTCACCATCTCCTGCACTGGAAGCAGCAGTAGCTATATCTCCTGGTACCAACATCACCCGGGCTCAGTCCCTAAACTCCTGATTTATGCTGTCAGTTCTCGGCCCTCAGGGGTCCCTGATCGCTTCTCTGGCTCCAATTCTGGCAACACAGCCACCCTGACCATCTCTGGGCTCCAGGCTGAAGATGAGGCCGATTACTACTGTAGCTCATATATAGGCAGTTACACTGTCCACAGTGGTTCAAGTTCATGGGGAAGTGAGACCAAAACCTCCTTTGAGCTCACTCCAGTCCCTCACCCCTAACTCAGGCTCTCTTCTATGTTTTTTCTTTGTCAGCATTTTATTTTGAAATCATGACAAACACATAAAAATTTAAAAATTGCTTCAAGATCTCTTGTATAATGTTTCCCTGATTCACCAATTTTTAACCTTTTACCGTATTTGTTTTCCATTATATCTGTTTATTTCTTCTCTGTCTTTCTGCTAGTGTGTGTATATCTATGTGTGTAAATACATGGATATACACAATACATAAACATACATACAAAATACATATATGCTCACAAAAATTATTTATTTTCTGAATCATTTGAGAGTAAAGTATATCCACCAGCTAAGCTTTAATACTTTTTCTTTAGATAGAGTTCATATTCCATACAATTCCTCACTTTATGTGTATAATTCAGTTGTTTTTAGTATATTCACGTTTGCACAGCATTACCACTCTATAATTCCAGAACATTTTCATCCCCCTGAAGAAACACCTCATCCATAATCAATCACTCCCCATTTTCCTAGTCCTTCAACCACTTACAACCATTAATTTATTTTCTGTCTCTATGGATTAGCCTAGTGTGAACCTTTCATATAAATAGAATCCTACTGTGGGTGGCCCTTTGTTTCCGGCTTCTCTCGCTCATAACAATGTTTTTGATGGCTCATCCATATTGAAGCGTATAGTACCAGTACTTCATCCCTTCTTATGACCAAATAACGTTGCATTGTATGGATACACTTCATTTTATGTATGCATTAATCAGTTGATGGGATCTCATTAATTTTTCTGTCTCTTCTCTCACAACACAAGGGCAAGCAATCCTTTCAGGATCTTAGGTGTGAAAATTCTAGGTTCCCATCACTTCACATGTCAAAGTAAAAATATCATATTCACTCTCAGGAAAATCTATAGGAGGCATCAAGGCTACCTTCTCTCATTCTTAGAGCCTCCTGAGGATGCCACATTGAGGAGCATCTCTCCTTTTCTCACTGTTGTTTGAACGTGTTGTGGAAATGCTGGAGTGGGCAGGGTGGGGCTCTGGGCCTCAGCTTCATCAAAACAAGAGGAGACTTTGTCCCACCATTGGCTCTTTCTTTTCCTTTTCCTGTTTCTTTGGTCAAAGCATCTAGGTGACTGTTTCTACCATATGTAAAGGCTTCAAGGGCAGGTGTTTCACCTTATACTTGCAGTTTCTCATGAAAACTTTCTCCACATCTACATGTGTTATGAGTTCTTGTCTATGAAGCTAAGGAAATGAAAAGTACTCAGGTACATTTCAGTTTATTTTTCTAAATTCCTTTTTTTTTTTTTTGCAAAGAAGATCAGCCCTGAGCTAATATAAATTGCCAATCCTCCTCTTTTTTCTGAGGAAGATTGGCCCTGGGCTAACATCTGTAGCCATCTTCTTCTACTTTATGTGGGACACCACCACAGCATGGCTTGACAAGTGGAGCATCGGTGCACACCAGGGATCAGAATCCACAAAGCAGAGCGTGCACACTTAACCACTACGTCACCGGGCCTGCCCCTTTTCTAAATTCCCTTGGTTGTAAAATGCATTGCTCCTAAAGAAGAGTGCGTGAAATGAATCAATAATCAATGAAGCCAAAGAGGGTTCTGGAAAGGTGTCCACACAAAGATGAATTGGTTTAATGAGCCTTGAGGTGTTTTTCTTCATGTGTCTTATGTTTGGTGTTTGTTGAGCTTCTGGACATGTGGTTTCTTTTTGTCTCTTTGTCTCCTCTCCTTTGGGAATTCCGCGTATAAGTGTATTAGGCCATTTGAAATGGTCCCACATTTGCTGATAATATTCCATGTTATAAAATTCATTTTTCCCTCTGTGTTTACCTTGGACAGTTCCATTGCTATGACTTGGAGGTCACTACTTTATTCCCAATGCCTCATCTGCCATTATCTCATCTAGTGCGGTTTTCATTTGTACTTCTTCCACTTTATGCTTCATTATACTTGTACTTTTTGCCTGAGAATATCTGTCTTTTCATTCTTTCCAGAGGCTTTGTTCCTATTTCTTGTAACATTTTTTAAAAGCGCTTTTAACGTCTTTATAAGATAACTCCAACACATCTGTCAGATTGACATCAGCCTCTGTTAATTACCATTTCCCTTGTAGTTGAGCTTCTCCTGGTTCTTCGTATCTTGAGAGATTTTGGATCCTATCCTGGATAAATCCCGTACTCTGTGATGAACTATAGGTCTTGTTTAAATCCTATTTTGATATTTTTGTGTTAGCCGACTATCTGTGCAGTTGAGTCCAGGCTGCTGGTTCTAGATTCTTTTTGTGAACTGTGGTGTCTATGTCAGAAACACTTATGAAATTTTTGACCTGCTAGTGGGATCTGTCCTAAATGTGAGCTACAGAGTGGCTCATCTGGGATCTGGGTGGTGGCTATCCCTAAAATCTTTTCCTAATTTCTATCGTATCATATTAGATGCATGCACGTGCAGATCAGAGAGGAGCCTAGGAATCATAAACAATTTTCTGGATTACTTTCCAAGCTTCTTCATCTCTATGATCTCCTCACTATTTCTGCCTACATGGCATTGGGTTTTTGATTTTCTAGCCAAAACACATTGTCGCTTTTATTACCCTGCCCTGTTAGTTCCTTCCTGTGTCCAAGCCAAGAAGTAGAATGACAAAGAGGAACAAAATGATGGTTTAATTGTCACCTTGTTGAGAAAACAGCTCCTAAAATGAGAAAAGACTGTCTCCACAACCTCTGCTGTCACTGCTGCCACCACAGGAGTGGTGCCTGGAACCTGGGCCTTGGAGAACAGAGAGAGAAAAAAACAAAAGAAAAGGAAAATGTGAGTATCTTTCATTTGCTCTGAGCACTAGGAGCTCTCTTTCTCATCTTCAGGCCTGAACAAGGGAACATCTCCTGCAGCACCTTCTGCCTCATGCTGGTACCCCTTCCAGCCCTCTGGCTGCCTTGAGTCTCACCCAGTGTCAATGAGATTGCAAATATCATTGTCTGCCCATTGTCTGCTTCCTAAGATAAACTTTTCTAGGTACTCAAGTGTCTGCCCCATGGATTGTGTTGGGGTTTTAGAGATGCATTTGGTGGGGAAAAGGGTAGTGTATGTTTCCTACACCTTAAATGGACCTCGAACCTGCTAAAACTGTTTTTATTTTGAAAAATTAAATCAGTTTGAACCATCAACAATAGAAAAACAGAAAGACGAACAACAGTTTTAAAAGCTATTTAAGGAGAGAAACAGGAAGAACTGTTTTCATAATGGTTCTTCATTATTCCAAGGCTCAGAATTTATTTTTATCTTGGCCTGTGGACGTGATGAGGGGAGGACAACAAGGAAAAAACACATTTGGTGACCAGAGAAATAAATGAAACATAAAGTCGAATGCAGTATTCAGATAATATAAAGTCTATAATAAATATCACTGCTGTGTACATCGAAATGCCCCATTACAAAACCTGCACCCTCATCTCTCCTTAATCTCCTCTTAGGTCCTGTACAAAGGCAAATGGCCTTTATCATTTTCACTTCTCATGTTGAAAATGAGAAGCTGAGAAAGGATAAGTCACTTGATCAAGAGTGGAAACAGCAGAATGGTGAGAAACAGATTCGGGGTGAGGATGGTGGCTCCTGCCCAGTGCTTCTTGTTCCCCCATGGAGCTCCCTCACACCGCTGCATCTGATGCTCTGTGCTGCATGCAGGTGAGCAACTGGGAAGTGACCGATAACCTTGTGAAATTCAATGCTGCAGATGTCTCAGAACAAAGAAGTAGGGGTGGGGACATGACAAGCCTGCAGCTCAGGAGACCCCACCACCACCCACCAACCAGCAAATAGCAGGTGTTTCCCTGGAGGTGGGCAGAGACACTTTCCTAACAGTAGAGCAGCCCGAAAGAGTGGACACCAGCAGAAGACACAGAAAGGACTGCCCAGGGCCTGGGATGGTCACAGAGACACCTTCACATCACAGCAGAGACTCTGAAGGACCAGGAGTCATCAACGTGAGACACATCAGCTGATTTTTCTCTCTCGTGTAAGTCAGGAATAAAAAAAATTCAGGTTCCTAATCTTCAGGAAATACACGTCAAAATCTTGAATCTGTTCTGATAAGCTGGCCAGGGATAGAGAAGTATCTATAATTAAGGACCAGGTCAGAGGAGATGAGGAGAGGCTGGTGCAGGAAGCAGATTTCCATGGAAGCCCCTCCCTCCTCTGAGGCAGGGGGAAAGGATAAGAGAGGTCTGGGGGAGCCAGGCCCAGAGTTGGGGTCTTAGAAGGCAACCCTCTTGGGGTGTCTCCACCATGGCCTGAGCTCTTGTCCTCCTCACCCTCCTCAGTCAGGGCACAGGTGAGGCCTCCAGGGAAGGGACTAGGGTGACATCTGGTCTCATTCTTTGGTTCCTCCTTCTCAGGCTCACCTGGGGCCCAGCAATGAACTCACCAAAGTCTGTTTTTCCTCTTTTCAGCGTCCTGGGTTCAGTCTGCTCTGACTCAGCCTCCCTCAGCAGTTGGCAATCTTGGAAAATCAGTCACCATCTCCTGTGATGGAAGCAGCAGCAATATTGGGGGTTATAACCTTGTTTCCTGGTGCCGACATCACCAGGGGCTGTCCCCAGACTGCTGACTTGTCATGTAAGTTCTCAGCCTTCAGGGAGCCCTGATCACTTCTCTGGCTCTGTACCTGGCAACACGGCTTAGCTTACAATCTCTCAGCTCCAATTTGAGGGCGAGACTGATTGTTACTGCTACTCATACACAGGCTCATACTCATACACAGTGGTCCATGTTTGAGAGAGGGAGACCTAAACCTGCCTTTCTCCCTCCTTGCTCCAAAGATGCGTCCGCACCTCTCTGCATAGGGGGCCTCAAGCAACATGGCCCTGAGAATTCAATTCTCTCTCACTTCCTCTCCCCTCCCACAATGAAGTTCAAAAGCAAACACCTTCTGAGATGAATTATCAGTGCACAATGAAGGCATCCTCTTTGTCTGTGTGATGTTGTCCAAGAGGCAAATCTTTTGGACTCTTTCACCACAGGGACAGAGCAACAAGGAGACCCCTGCTTGGTGCAGCTCCTGCCCTTCACAGGGAAATCCTGACCTTAAATGCCTGCCTCGACCACACTGGGGAGGACCAGCCCGGATTCAGGCCTCCAGAAATGAGGTTGTCCTAGTCACGTTTGTGTCCCGCATGCTATAGTCAAAATGGCCCTCCTTGAGGAGTTATTCCTCTGCACATCTGTTGATCAAGCAATCGCAACTGAGAAAGATCTGAAAACGCTGTGAGAGAAAGAAGGCAATGGGCAAGAGGTTGTTTTTAATTTAGTGTCCCTCATCTTTAACTCCAAATGCAAGGGTGCGGGGGTCTGAGTGACAGACTCTGTACTGAATCAGAATCACCCCGCCCCTCAGATCCCTGAACCCTTGTCCTGAAGGAGGTCCTGCATATGTACTTTCTCCCTGTGGGAGGAGCGCTTTCGAAATGGCTCCTTCGTTGCACAAGTTAGAGATATCTGCTAGGTCTATCTCTTATTCTTCAGGAATAGCCAAGGGTGTTGATTTCCAGAGAAAGTCAACCCCATTTCTAGATGGAATCCTGTTAAAGTGAGTCACTAAGTGCACACACGCCCAATGACAGTGAAAGTATCATTGACTCCTGTGGGAACCCGAGCTTTCCTTCCACATAGACCTGGTAGGGTGACCCATTCTCACCGTCAGGTTTTAGCACTGATTTCCTGTATCCTGCTTGCGCCCTGAGTCCAGGGTACACCATGATGGTGGGTCACCATGCCAGAGCTCAGCTTTTCTCTCCACCTTCAATTACTTTTTGAAAATTTTTTTCCGGGCCGGCTCCGTGGCTTAGTGGTTAAGTGCACGCGCTCTGATGCTGGCGGCCGAGGTTCGGAACCCCGGGCGCGCCCCAAGGCACCGCTTCTCCGTCCAACGCGAGGCCGAGTCCCACGTACAGCAACTAGAAGGATGTGAACCTATGACATACAACTATCTACTGGGGCTTTGGGGGGAAAAAAATAAATAAATAAAATCTTTAAAAAAAAAAAAGAAAATTTTTTTCCAATTGCCATCTTTCTTCGTAAGTAAAGGTCAGTATCTTCATACTTGAAACAGCTTGAGCTGGAGCCATGATCACATTGACCCCTAAGCAGATGTCACAGGACCATGCGTGGGAAGAGGTCTCTGCTATCGGAGACACAGAATAAATCCCCGAGCCACAGTCCTGTGTCTGGGATAGGCTGGTCTGTGGCTGCACATGCCCAAAGGGTGTGAGTCCCTGTGGAGACAATCGGCAGGGTGCAGAGGGTCACTGTCTGGTTTTCATTTGTGGTTCTGTTCCAATAGCTGCTCCCTGACTCTAGTAAAAACCCTAGAATTCTTGATGAAAAATTTAAGTGTGGGCCTGAGTGCGGGAAACCACCAGTAAGTCTTCTATTGTTTCTACTCTTTAAGATTTGTACAATTTCCTTCTAAGGGTATTCACTATATTTTATAAATAAGGAGCAGAATAGAACACCAGTAGTTGATATTGAGTCCAGAGGGTCCATCCATATTGCTAGAGCTAGATATTTGTGTGTGTATATATATATATATATATATATATATATATATATATATATATATATATATAATATATACATATAGCATTGCTAGAGCTGCCACAGCCCTTCCTGTCCTGTTTACGTGCACACTCATACTGCAGGAAGAGCCTGCTGAGTTTTCTCAGTAATAAGTCCATACATTGAAAAAATATTTTTCAAGGGCCTGGCCCGGTGACATAGTGGTTAAGTTGGCATGCTCCACTTCAGTGGCCTGGGGTTCGCGGCTTCAGATCCTGGGCACGGACCGACATACTGCTCATCAAGCCATGCTGCAGTGGCACCCCATGTACAAAGTAGAGGAAGATTGGCACAGATATTAGCTCAAGGACCACTTTCCTCAAGTGAAAAAAGGAATATTGGCAACAGATGTTAGATCAAGGCTGATCTTCCTCATCAAAAAAAAAATATATATATATATGTATATATTTTAACATGTTTATAGATGGGGCATTTTGATAGAAGTCATTTGCAATATTTAGGTGTCCCCATTGTCAAAATATCTGAGAGTGTGTTACTACTGTTCACCTCAACGAGTGAATCAGTATCTTAGGACATTTTCCATTCAAGTGCCCATAGGATCCTGGGTCAGGTGTCACACGTTTTCCATAGTATTTCTTCCGGATATTTCACTCTTTTTAAAATTGCTATAGTGCAAGGAACCATCAGGTTAAATTTGCCTGAAAGAGAAGGATCTAGAATTATTTTTTGCATCTATTTAATACATTTCTTTGGTTTAATTGGTTGTTAAACATATCATGTGCAGGTGGTCTGTTTGCCTCTCCATCGCTGGTGTCTTCCTTCTTCTTTCCATGTCATGTTTGAAGTCGGGGCACCAAAATCCAAACAATCTTAAATAAAAATTAGGAGTCTTGCAGATGGGACTCTTGCTGAGTTCGCTCCTGTTCATGAACATGAGAAAGAGATTACCACGGCTTCTCCTGAAGACCAGAGGTTTCCCTCTTGCAAGAAGGATCAAGACCCCTGGAATGTGCAGGGGCCTCTCCACAGTGATCCCAAGAGACAAGGATGAAGCACTCCACGGGCCCCTTGCCCGAACTCAGTCACCAAGTTGATGGCTTTCTAAGCAGACAATCACTCAGTTACCATTTTATTATCTAAAGTAATAGAAATTGTTAACTGACCTAATGTCTAAAATATCCAGCACATAAAATTTTGAAGCACACACTCACATGGACGATAGTCTCAAGTCCAAAACCATTACTTCCTTCAGTGACCTTTCTCCCCCAATCCCTGTGGACACCACCTTGTTCCTCTCGCCCTTGGCCAGGGAGTCATCTTTTCATGGTGAGTAAAACATCTGACACGTGGTATAAACAGCGACTAAAATAATTTTCTCACAACATTCACACCTCACAGAACTCCGAGTCCATTTCCTGAGGAGATGTTTCTATTTCCGTTCTTGCAATGACCAGTTGGCCCTGATTAGATTCTTTACCACAAACCCATCTCTTTCTAAAAAAACACCCTGGGTCAAGCATCCGTTTTTGAAGAGAGGAGACTTTACCTCAGAAAAGTGCACAGAACTGAGGTGATATCTTCTCAGTTTCCACAAGGGGGCAAGAGAAGGAATGTCCACTTCCCCATGTGACAGGGAGACACACCTCCATGAGAGGTCCTTGGGGCTGAGTCCTTAGGACAATCCTGAGTGCAGTCCCTTCTCTCAGATCCTCAAACACTCGAACCTCTCCTGCTTTCCATCAGGTTTTTCTCAATCCTACAGATCACTCTGTGATTCATTGTTTTCCCCAACATATTTAGAAGCCAGTCAGTCCATTCTTGGTCCCATATTACTCATCCAGCATTCCTCTTGGGGTTGGTTTTATTTTACATCTAATGTTTCCTCAGCCTGATGAGGAGAGCTTCCACAGGAGCTCTAACCCTGTGAAAAGGTCATCCTGTGACACTAGGTGGTCTTGAAGGGGAGTGTCAGGGCCACCTGGTGTGTCAGGGGACACATTCTATCCTGGAGGAAGCTAATGGACAAAGGGAAAGGAGCATGGAGGGGGTGAGAATGGACAGGGTGCTGGTCCTGACCATGAGGGGAAGTAGGGAGGAGGGAAGCTGGCACTGATTTGAGGCGACCAGGGGGCAGCCAGGGCCTGGACTGAGGAAGGTCATTGCTGTGGTTCACCTTGGTCTCTATGAAGTCCCAAGAGCTGCTTTTCCCTGAGCTCCTTCTAAAGGGGAAACGTGGTGGTGTGCCCCAATTCTCTTTTGTGGTGTTGAGTCCAGGCCATGGGACACTGAGGGAACAATAGGACAGCTTCCAAAGGCTCAATGTTACTTCAAACGCCATTGTGTCTCCCCGAGTCTGCCTTCCATGGTTCACTTTCCTATGCACTCAAACAGCTACTCCCTGCATGTTCCCCATGCTCCTAGCTGCATTCAATGGGAGAAGTGGTGGTGCGTCCTTATGAAATCTTAAGTGGAAACAGAACCTGGTATTACTACTTTCAATCTGGAAATTTAAGTCAGTTTGAACCCTAGGGAGTAGAAAAAGGGGAGAAGTAAAAAAGAGTTTTAAAAGCTTTTGGAGGGAAGAAAGAGGAAGACATCTTCACAATGGGCTGTGTCTTCAGTGTTCCAGCACTGGGAGGTCAGTTTTTTCTTGGCCTGCAAATTTGGTGAGGTAGAAGAAAACACTTGAGTGTAGAAAAAAATGAGTTTCTGACCAAGGAAATAAATCCTGGATAAAATGGAATGAAATCTTGCATAATGTAAAGTTCATAAAAATATCACTCCTGTGTACATAGAAATGCCCCGTAATCACAACTGTAATTCCCTTCTCTGAGTAACCTCTCCACATAACACCTGTCATGGGAAGCACAATCTATAATCTTCTCAAGTTGAGATCAGAGTCAGAGAAAGGGCAAGATGTGTGTTCCAGAGTGTAAAGGGCAGAATAGGGAGAAGCAGACATGGGGTCAGGACTGTGGCTCATGGCTGGTGCTGCTTCCTTCCAAGGGCTCCTGCACCCCTGTGCACCTGAACACTCCGTGTGGTGTGAGGGTAAGTGGGCTGAGAGTGAGTGATACGCTCATGGGATTCTATGCTGCAGATGCTTCAGCACAAGCAGGTGAGGATGGGGATGGTGACAAGGCTGCAGCTAGAGGAGACATCCCCAGTACCCAAAACCAACAGCAGGTGTCTCCCCAGGATGGGCATCAACACACCCTAATGATAGTAGAGAGACCTGAAGAGTGGGAACCCAGGAGAGGGCACTGCCAGGGGTACCTCAGTCCTCAGAGGGTCACAGGGACACAATCACATCACAGCAGAGACACTGAAGGTCCATAGGCTCATCAACATGAGGGACTGCAATCAGATCAGTCTGTCTTGTGCAGTTCAGGTAAAAATAAATCTCAGTTCCCACCTCTGAGAAAATACACATCAAAGAGATTTAATTCCCCGCTATGCCATCAAAAGATACAGAAACATCTAGAGTCCAGGGCCAGGGCAGAGGGGGTGAGTTGAGGCAGATGCAGGAAGCAGATTTGCATAGAGGCCCCTACCTCTTCTGAGGCAGGGGGAGGGGATAAGAGAGGTCTGGGGGAGCCAGGCCCAGGCTTGAGGTCTCAGAAGGCAGCACTCTTGGGGCATCTCCACCATGGCCTGGGCTCTGCTCCTCCTCACCCTCCTCACTCAGGGCACAGGTGAGGCCTCCAGGGAAGGGACCATGGGGATTTCTAGGTTGATCCTTTGTCTCCTCCTCCTCAGGATCAGCTGATGCCCAGCACTTGAATTCACCAGAATGCTTTTTTCCTCTTTTCAGGGTTCTGGGCCCAGACTGCCCTGACTCAGCTTTTCTCTGCATCTGGGTCTCTGGGACAGTTGGTCACCATCTCCTGCGCTGGAAGTAGCAGTGACATTGGGAGCACCTATGTCTCCTGGCACCAAGAGCACCTGGGCACAGCCCCCACACTCCTGATTTACTATAGCAGTAGGTGGCCCTCAGGGATCCCTGATTGCTTCTCTGGCTCCAAGTCTGCCAACACAGCCTCCCTGAGCATCTCTGGGCTCCAGGCTGAGGACAAGGCCAATTATTACTGTGGCTCATATAGGAGCAGTTACATTGTCCACAGGGGTTCAAGCTCATGGGGAAGTGAGACCAAAACCTCCTCTGAGCTCACTTGAGTCCCTTCATCCCTAACTCAAGCTCTCTTCTAATTTTTCTTTGTTATTATTTTATTATGATTTATTTACAAACTAAAGAATATTTGTCAAGTTATAAAGAATGCCTGCACATCATTTTCCCAAACCCCTCAATTTTCTTCTTTTTTTTTTCTTTTTTTGTTGAGGAAGATTTTCCCTGAGCTAACATCTTTTGCAAATCCTCCCCTTTTTTCGCTTGAGGATGATTAGCCCTGAGCTAACTGTGCCAGTCTTCCTCTATTTTTCTGTGGGTCACCACTGCAACATGGCTGTTGAGTGGTGTAGGTCCATGCTCGGCATCCGAACCAGCAAACCCGGGCCACGGAAGTGGAGCAGGTGACCTTAACCACTACACAATGGAGCCGGCCCCTCCTTTGCCCAGACTCATCATTTATTAACATTTTACTGTATTTGTTTTTCATTACAACAATTTTTCTCTCTGTCTCTCTGTCCCTTTGTCTCTCACTCTCTCTCTCTCTCTATATATATATACACATACAGTATGCAACATACACACACACACACACACACACAAACACCAACACAGAGATACATACTCAGTCACACGAAAGCACACACAAAACTTATTCATTTTCTGAACTGTTGGACAATGGGTTGCATCCATCAAGCTCCTGGACTTTAATACTTTCTGGGGGTACAATTAACATCCCCTAAATTCATTATTTTATGTTGTATAATTCAGTGATTTTTAATATTTTTACAAGTGTGTGCAACCTTTAACACTCTCTAAATCCAGAACATTTTCAATTACTCCTACAGGAAACACCTCACCAGTTAGCAATCACTCCCCATTGTCCACTTCCTCAACCCCTGGCAGCCATACCTTCTGTCTCTATGGATGTGCTTCTTCTGGCCATGTCATGTACATGGAATCCTAGAAGATGTGGCCCTTTGTGTCTGGCTTCTTTCACTTATCATCATGTTTTCAAGGATCATCCGTGTTGGAACATGTATCTGTACTTCATTTGCTTCTAGCACTGACTGATACTCAATTGCATGGGTATACCACGGTTGTTCATGTATCCACCGGTTGATGGATTCTCATTCATTTTTGCTGTCTCTTCTTCTCTCACAACCCAAGGCAGAGTGACCCTTTTAGATCCAGGGCATGAAAATCCTACGTTGACATCACTCCTCAAGAAAAATGAAAATACCATATTCACTCTCAGGGAAATCTTTACATTCTTCTCTCATTCTTAGAGCCTGCCAAGGATTCCTCACTGAGCTGCATCTTTCCTTCTTTTCCGCTTGCTGTCTGGACATGCCCTGGACACGCTGCACAAGGCAGGGAGGGGGCCCTGGATCTGGGCCTCAGCTTTATCTGAACAGTATGATACGGTGCCTTGTTCAGTCACTGGCTCCGATTTTTTCTTTTCTAGATTCTTTGTTCAAGGGTTCTGGCTGACTTTATTTCTATTGACATTCAAAAGACTTACAAGGTCAGTTTTTTCACTTTTTTTTGGTAGTTTCAGATGGAAACTTTCTCCACTTCTACATTTCTTCTGAGTCCTTGTCTATGTAGTCAAGGAAAGTCAACGGATTCTGACATTTCATTTTATTTTTCTGTAGTCCCTTTATTGTGAAGTGTTTCCTACTTTAATAGGAGTGCATGAAATGAGTATTTACTATTTAAGGAAGAAGAAGAAATGGAATCCACAAGTACCCATCCAAAGCATATCCATCCATGCTAGGCTCCAACTAGTCAGTATCCGAACTTGAGGTCAATCATTCCATTGCTTTGTGTTCATTCTTGCCAACAATATCTGCATCTCTAAATAATATAGATTATGTCACTGACACAGTGATTAGCAAACATGAACAAGCTGAGTAGGGAAAGGACACTTTTTGCACAGATGTGGCCCACAGGAGACATTAGGCACATCAGAGACTCAGGGTCGGTGTCTGGCTGAGCTTCCCTCGGAAATTACCAGAGCTCCTCCTGAGAATTAGAGCAGTAGGGGAGCCCACAGGGGAAAGATAAGGATCCAAACAGTCAGGCACCATCACTGATGGGGTGTGGGCCAGGTACCAGGCATCTAGAAAGAATCCTGTCTGCGGATTAGGTACCCCACATTCTCTGCTTCTCAGATCAGCATGTTCTTCCAGGAGTAGTCCAAGATCACTTTCTAGGAGGGTAGAGGGGAAATTACTATTCTTGTCTGATGGGAACACTGGGGCATGTTCGTGATCAAGACATGCAGATAAGATTCTGAGTCAGAGGCAAGCAAATACCAAATCCTTGGGTGTACAGATGATATCATGGCTACCAGCAGCTTGGAAAGGTCAGTTTCCTTACAAATGAGCTGGGCTTTCTTGCCTGGCAAGAAGGGTCTTTGGGGGCAATGAGTAGAGGTAGGTGGTCCCAGAACCGAGCATCCATGAGGCACGCAGTGTTCTCCTCATGATACCCACAGGGTCCACTCTGCCTGGCCTGCCTTCATCCAGACATGTGGGCTTTGTCTTCTGTGAGGAAAACCAAGGTGGAGGAGGGGCTATTTGGCAGTGGTCTACCTGCCTCACTATTGGGAATGACACAGGGTCTAGGGACCTATCTGCTTCTCTAACAGCTCCACTCACCTGTTCTAACTTTAGTTTTCCCCTCGCCTATCTCAGCCACACCCACAGTCAAGTAAGAATTCCACAGGGACCTCAGATGGGCTCTGCCTGCAGGTTTGGCACTGGTCTCCCTCAGGTCTAAGTCAGGTAACATTTGTCAATCTGCTTCCTGGCTCCCGGCAGGGACATTTATTCTCCTGTTCCTGACATCCCTGACAGTGAACACACACTTGAATCTCTTCAGGGCATTTTTAGTGGAGTTTCAGTGGGAGACACTCAGATGTGTGTTCAATCACTTTCAGTCCATCTACTTAAGCTGTTCCCGGCTCAGGTGCATCTTCTCTGTAGTCCCACCAGCTCTGGAGAAATGTTCCTGTGATTGTCAAAACCAGGACCCAGCTGTCACATTGGCTGCATGAGAATTAGCTTTGAGATTAGAGTCTGTGGCCTGAGTGTGGGGAGAGGAAGTGAAAGAAGGAAATTTGCTGATGGAATCTTCAAGGAACCATCCTCTATTGCTGACATTTTACTAATAAATGAATAGTCACAGAGGAGATAGTGGTTCTAGAAAGGCTTCTGCCAAAAAAAAGAACATTGTTTATAATGAAACCTGGTGTGGTTTTTCCCGTGTTTCTCGTGCTCTGCATTCATGGACCTCTTGGCTCTGTGAGGTACATTTGTCCTCAGATGGGGGAGGGTTTTCTCTGTCAATTCTTCCTCTATTTCTCCTCCTTTCTTGACCACAGTTCCATGCACAGTGGGACATTTGAAGTTATCACACAACTAACGGATATTCTCTTTTTTTTCATTTTTGGGTTTCCTTTTGTTCACAGTTTTTTGATTCATTTCTATTGCTATACTTTCAAAGACCTAATGTTTTCTTCTGTAATATCTAATCTCCTGTTAATAGCATCCAGCATAGTTGTAATTTCTCCCAGTGCCACTCATTCCTAATTTTTCTGTGTGTGTGTGTGAGGCAGATTAGCCGTCAATTAACATCTGTTGCGAATCCTCCTCTTTTGGCTGAGGAAAATTGGCCCAGGGGTAACATCCATGCCCTTCTCTGTCTACTTTATGTGGGATGCCACCACAGCATGGCTCAACAAGCGGTGCATTGGTCCACGCCCGATCCAAACTGGCAAACCTAGGGCCGTCGAACAGAGCACCTGAACTTAACTGCTACACCACCGGGCCTGCCTCCTCCACTTCATTCCTTTTTATGTCATCAATTTCTCTGTAGAAACTTTCTTTCTGCTCATTTCAACAGTGCTCTCCCATACTTCTTGGATCAATTTTATGATCAAGGCTGTAAAGCCTTCATCAGATAATTCCAATTATAGCGTTATCACAGGGTAATCAGGCTTTCAGTGTCTTTCCCACATCAGGCAATATTTTTCTGCTTTTATAGGTTTAATTATTTAGGATTCTAACCTAGACATATCAAATATTATGTAATGAGGTCTAGGTCTTCTTTAAATACCATGAATATATTTTTGTATTAATGACAATCCAATCAGTTTGGTGAAGGTTGCAAATTCCAAACAGGCTTCTGTGTGGTGTGGTTTCTTTGTCAGTTCAGTTCCACAACCTTTTCAATGCTGTTTTCATCTGTCCTGGGTGTGCACCACCAAGCGTCTTACCTGGGATCTGGGTGGTGTTCTGACCTTTAATTTTGTTCTCAAAATCTTTCCCATCCTACTGATGATTCAATACACTCAGGCCTCACATAGAGTTGGGACCAGGACCTCTTATATTGATTACAGAGTTGCTTTCCCAAGCTGATCCCTTTCTACAAACCCCCTAGTACCACCCAGGCCTGGGTCTTTCCTTTTTGCTGCTCTGTTCAGAAAATCAGGACTTTACTCTGCGTTGCTGAACACTTCCTGAGTCTGAGCCCATTACCTGGGCCAGGTAGCAGGAGGATGGAGGAACCAAAGCAGTGCTGTCATCTCAGTGTCCACAAAGAGCACAATGGGAAAAATCCCTTTTCTCGAGGACAGACAGACATATCCTGATGAGAGGTCCCTGGGCCTGGAGCCCTTGGGGACAATCCTGACCCCAGCCTCCTTCTCCTCGAAACTCAAACATTGGAACTCTCTTGCTTTCCAAGTTTCTTCTCAATCCTACTGAGCTCTCTTTCCTTCAGGTAATATTTTTTCTTTCACCATTTTGAGAAGCCAACTGGTCTGGTCTTCTTCTATTTTTGTCATCCTATCTTCCTACTGGCTTGGTTGGTTTTATGTAACATCTAATGTTTCCTCAGCCCTGAGCTGAGATCTGCCCCTGGAGCCCTAACTCTGTGACAAGACTGGGACAGACACAGTGGTCCCGAGGGGAGCTTGTGAGCTATGGTGTGACAGGTGACATATTCCATTCAAGAGGGAGTTATTGGACAAAGAAAAGGAGCATGGAGAGGATTAGAAGGGGTCAGGGGGCCCAGTGCTGAGCAGGAGGAGGGGACGCACGCAGAACAGTGATTTCCAGCTCCCACTCAGCTGTCCTCTCTGGTACTTGGGTTGTACCACATGTGGCCACCAGGGGGCAGTGGGGGCCTGGATTTGGGGAGGTCATTGCTGTGGTTTACCCTGACCTTATGAAGTCCCAAGAGCGGGTTCCTTTTGAGCCCCTGCAAAGGGGGATGAAGTGTCTGCAGTGAGAAAAATCTATTGTGCCCCAATAAGTCTTTGCTAGAAAGGCCAATAAACGTCCTCTGGCCTCAGCCTCAGAGCACTGGAGAGGCAGGGGACAGAGCGATGCATCAGGACCCATCCTAACTGAGGAGGATAGGAAGGCGATGAGGGAGAATGAGCAACCCACAGTTCTGCCTTTGGTTTGTGGGAAGAGAAACAATTGAATCTCTCCTAATCCCAGGCCTTCTTGCCCCCATCTTCACCCTCCATGCACACAGTAAAGAGTAAGTACTGGGATTTTCAGCCAACCACCTCGTGACTCCCACAGTAGGAAGGACAGAGACATTTCAAGTCTGCCTGCATTTCTAGGGCACCATCTTGGGTTCATTTTAGATAAACTATGTCAAAGGTTTTAATCCCTCAGATTACCTCGGCTGTCCAGGGTGCAGAAGTACTAGAGTCCAGGACCAGTTTAAAGTGGGGTGAGGCCAGGCAGGTGAAGTAGATTTGCATGGAGGCTCCTCCATCCTCTGAGGCAGGGGGAGGTGATAAGAGAGATCTGGGGTGCCAGGCCTAGGTTTGGGGTCTCAGAAGGCAGCTCTTTACGGCATCTCTACCATGGCCTGGGCTGTCTTCCTCCTCACCCTCCTCACTCAAGGCACAAGTGACACCTCCAGGGAAGGGACCATGGAGACATCTGGGCTGATCCTTTGTCTCCTCCTTCTCAGGCTCTGCTCAAGCCCTAGCCTGAACTCACCAGAATGTGTTCCCCCTCTTTTCAGGGTTCTGGGCTTAGTCAACCCTGGCTCAGCCTCCCTCAGTATCTGGAACTCCTGGAAATTCAGTGATCATCTCCTGTTCTGGAAGCAGCAGTCATATCAGGGGTTATAATCTTGTGTCCTGGCAGCAATAGCGCCAGGGCACAGCCCCCAAACTCCTGATTTATGCTATCTGTATTCAGTATTAAGGGATCCTGGGTTGCTTCTCTTGGTCCAAATCTGGCAACACAGCCTTCCTGGCCATCTCTGGGCTCCAACCTGAAGATGATGGTGAATGTTACTGTTGTTCAAATACAAGCTGTGAAACTCACCACAGTGGTCCAATTTCATGGGGAAGTGAGACCAAACATGCACTCTGCTCACAGGCTCCCTCCTTGCTCTGAAGATGCTTCCCCAACCCTGGGCAGAGGGACCTCCCTGCAGCATGGTCTTCAGAACTCAGTTTTCTCAGTTCCTCTCCCCGCTACCATGATGTCTGAAAGGAATCATGCTCTGTTTTTTTTGTTTGTACAGTAAGAATTTCTTTCTTTGCCTGTGTCACATTTGTCCCCAAAGACGAGACACTGCTCACCTCTTGCAAGTTTGTAAGAACTTCGTGAAAAGGAGATGCCTGCTGTGTGTAGTTCCCACAGTTCTCAGGGAAATTTTCACGTTTTCTAATTTTTTGTTCTTTTTGTTGATGATTTTACTGTGGAAAACAGCTCCTAAGGGTAATGTGAGGTACTGTGTAGTGTTCCTAAGTTCAAGAAGGCTATGATGTGCCTTAGAGAGAAAATATACATGTTAGATGAGCTTCATTCAAGCATGAGTCCCCTCCATTACACCAACGCAATGGCATCCCCATATCCTATTATCTTCTGGTCCCATCTCTGAGAACCTAAGAAATTGGAAGTAGACAGGTGTTCAAACTTTTCCTTTCAGATACATCTTGACAACTCTGTTTTTTTAAACTCTTGCTTAGTTTGATCTGTGTCTTCCAAATGTCATGCTGGTCTAAAACTGAGTAAATATTTTCTTTATTCACAGCGTTTAAACTTTTAAAAAAAGTTTCTTTCTACCTGTGATTGGTCACAGATCAGGTACAGTGTAGAGAATCTTTACCAAATCCTTTTCTGGACCTTAGTCTTCATTAGACATACAGCAGCTGCTTAGTCTGTGCAATGCAGGAACTGGAGTGTTTTTACACAGGGATGACTTTTTTAGAGCATGTTGGGGAACACAAATTTAAGGATACCTTTGTCTGCCTCTTGAACTTGATGTGATAATAAGTGGACAAGTTTTGACACAATTTGGAAGGTATGCTTGATAATATAGGATTGCCAAATGACTCCTTCCCAAGGTAGATGCTGTTTTGATTCTCTGACTCAATGTAAAATAAATCTCAGAACACACAGAAACAGATTCAAGTTAAAAGTGTCTCTGCCCTTTTATCCCCCAGGACTCAGCATGTAGTCATACTCACTCTGTAGTTATTACAGTGACATGAGCCAACGTGACAACAGCAAAGGGACAAGGTCCATGAGGCTGTATCCAGAGAAACCAGAAGAAGCTTCCAGAAGTCCTGTCCCAGTGGAGTCTCACGGGACGTGCTTTCTTCCCCAGCATCACATGTGACAACACGTGTGAAGTACTGTCCAGCAGAGGCTCGTTGGACCCTCATTACTCAAGGTTTTTATTGGAGGCTGGTCACCTAGGCATCCTCTGCTTGGCATCTACTGAAATTCCAGACTTCCAGAAGGAAAGCAGGCGTTCAGCAAAAACCATATTGCTTTCACAAACAGTGTAGGCTCAGTGGCTCATACTTATCAGAGAAGAGTGGGAATTCTCCGGAAATCAGGTTCCTAGACACAAACTGAGGGCCACATGTGCCCGCAGGTCTTCCCAAGGACAGCAGTCTCAGAGCTGCCAGGTAAGTCTTTTCTACACAACTCCTCTTTCTATTCTGGTCTGAGCTTAGGGCCTGGATCCAAGGGAAACCCAGCACTTCACCATCAACTCCATGAAATCGTCAATCTCAATCTCAGCTCACTCTTTATCTCTCTGTGTCTCTGTTTCTCTCACTCTATGTCTCTCTCTCTCTCCGTCAAACACACACACAAACACACACACACACACACACACACACACACACACACTGCTGTCACTCCTGAGACCCCCATGACTGTACCCTAGTAGGAAACGGTATTCAGTCTATGGATTTCAGGTGCTACCTTCTACCGTCACTACCCATGGCTGCACACCCAAGAAGCAGGAACGTAAACCCTGGGTTTCAAAGGACAATTAAACCAATTGTCAGTTTTCTGTGTAATCAGGTACAAGGTATGTAAACTAGATGTGGAAATGATAACCTTGAAAGTCATAATTCTCCACAATTATTGAACATCTACCAGGTTTTAGAAAAATAGGCCCTTACATGTATTACCACCTTTAACCCCCACAGCACTCTCCCAGGTCAGTGTTACTATTCACATCTGAAGGCTGAGGGACTGGGTCTGGGAGGTTCAGTGACTTGGCCAATGTCCCAGTTGGCAGATGGGCTCAGGGGTGGAGTCATTTGGTCAGGTCTCCCATGTGATCAGTTGGAACAGGGCAAGAAGAGATAGAGGGTTCAGCCTGGATGAAAGAAGTCTCTGGAACTTCAAGGAAAGCAGAAAAGTAGCAGAAGCACCAGCCAGTTTGGTTTAAGATACTTGGACCCCAGGGGAGGGGAGAGGAGCAGGTATAAAAACATTTAAGAAGTCTTTTTATCCATGTTACATTTGAGATGTCAATAGTGTCGGTTGAAAAAATCAAGGACAGATAGTGCATACAATATAATCTTATTCACATAAAATCATCAACATTTATTCATTTCTTCTTCCCATTGAATGACAATTGAAACATCTCCATTTGGACTTTGTCCAGGACTCCAAGGGGGTGAGGGGAAGGCTGGTGTTCACTGGCTTGAGAGTGACCTCCGCTCAGCGGCTGTGTCTCCCTGAGGATTCCATTTAGGCTTATTTCAGGGAAACGCATCTCTTGACCACACCGTCCTGGCCAGGCTCCACATGGCAGGACACCCTGAAGGGCCCCATCCTCAAGGATTGGGAGCCAGAGAGAGGAGAGAAGATGGATGAAGATTGGTGAAGAATTTGCATGAAGCTCCTACCCCCATGGCCCCTGTAACACAAGGCAGCCTAGCGGGATGAAGACCCCGGAGTCTGCCCTGCCCAGCTGTGGGCTGAGGAGGGGGATCTCGGACTGTCTTCACCATGGTGGAGCCCTGCTGCTCCTCAGGCTCCTCACTGGCTGCACAAGTGAGACACCCTATTATTGATTCACGAGTGACCCCCACTTTTTCTCCTCCTTCAACCATCTGTGTCTTTGTCCTGAAATCACCAACCCATTTTGTGATTTTCTCTTGAGAAACAGCAGTAGGAAGTGCCTACTAGGTTTCCACAAATATTGAAACTATTTTTTAAAAAGGAGGAGAGAATAGTCATTTTATAATGGCTTTTAAACTTGGTTGTGCACGTCTCATGTTTCTGGGACATGTCACAGCACTGCTGTGAAGCTTCCTGGGACCAACCCCTCAGGGCATTTCCTATGTGTTTGCCTCGGTAGGCCTTGAGGGCTGGTTTGGTACCTTGTGTAATGTCCCCAAAGATATTCATGTCCTAGTCCCTGAAACCTGTGAATGTAATCTTATCCGGCAGATGTGATTAAGCAACTTGAGATGGGAACATTATCCTGGATTATTTGGTGTGTCCTAAATGTCATCACATGTCCCTATTGGAGGTGCAGAGGGAGATGTGAGGACTGAAGAGGAGGTATGACCACAGAGCAAATATTGGAGTGATGAGCGTCTGAGCCAAGGAACGCCAGCAGCCTCTAGCAGCTAAAAGAGGCAAGAAAACAGACTCTCCTTGGAATTTCTAGAAGGAACCAGCCCTGCTGAGACCTTGATTTCAAAACTTCATTTCAGACTTCAGGCATTCAGAACTGTAAGAGGATACATTTCTGTTTTTACAGGCAACCAAGTTTGTGGTAATTTGTTAGAGCAACAGAATGAATCCAGGAGATATGGGTACCAAATCTTTGTGACAAAATCTTCCCAACATCACACCATTTTAATATGTAATGAATGTCCATCCACCTGTCACTTGGTAAAGTGACTTGAAGATCCTGAAGTGTCACAGCACAGGGGCTCATTCCCTGATCCTGCTCCCTCCCATCCCTTGCACAGGGGTTGATGCCAACAGTGCTCCCTAATAAACATCTGTGTGCTCACCTCCAATGTAGTGTCTGTTTCCAGGGAGACCCAGCCTGTGACAGATGGTATCAGGAGGGTGACTAACTAGCCCAATTTTCCTAAGAGTGATGGGTTGTCAGGACACGGATCTTTCAGTGCTAAATTCAGGATAACTCTGGGTTTCCCCAGACCGGGAGTGTCTGAGAAACAGACATGGATGAATGGACTCTGGAACAATGGTGACTCCAGTATGGGCGGCAGAAGCAAGGATAGTCTCTGCCACAGAGGAGAAATGTATGATATTAAACTTTTCCCAGAGGTGAAGAGGGATGATTTACCTGAAGGAGTAGATGCAAAACAGGGCCATGTGTCAGACATTTGAGAAATATGAAAAATAGAGAACTTTTAAGGACCATGGATTTTCATCTCTGCTGCTTGTGCAATTGATGATTTGTAAGGCGTAAAAGTCTGGCAGTGAAAATCAGAGAGGACAAACTAAGAGTGAAAACCAGAAGGTCTCCTTATTCCCTGAAAACCCTCTCATCTGCTCAGACAGAGTCAGGGAGAGCTGAGGTCCAGGACTGAATCCTAATAGCGGCAGAGCTTGGAGAACGGTGAACACTCCACTAGGCAGCTCTGCTCTGCCTGGTCAGCGCCCTGTCTGGGAAACAACAGGGTCCTGAGTCATGGGTGGGGCCATGTGGAATCAAGTGTCCCTGAATGTTCAATCTAAAATTCCTCTGAATATCCCAGCCTGCAGAGTTGTCCTTCTCTTACACATTCTGGCCCATGTCTTCCTTCCCTTTGCTTAAAGATGGTGCAGAGGCCTCTGCCTTGTGAGATAATATTCACTGTCACCAGCAGCCCTTGTGTCTGCTCCCTCTTCTGGTTAAGCCAAATAGACCATTGACTAGGAATGAGTCCCAGAAAACCTGGTCAGGTATGTGCAGGGCTTGCTCACAGGGCTAAGGAGCTACAGAATCAGCCAACAATGTGGTGGGACCCGGGAGAATGTGCACAGGGATTGATTCTGAGGGTTCAGGATCAAGGGGTGCAGCTAAGAACGAAGAGGGAGTTTATCTGCTGGAAGCTCTCTCCAGAGACTCAGGATTTAACCCTGTGGCATGGACATCAAGACCATCTGCAAGCCCGCTGCTGGGAGGACTCTTAGCAGGAAGGAGAAAATGATGGTCTACATCAGTGAAGTGGCCTGTCAAACTCGCCATGGAGTGATGAGAAAGGAATTAATGGGCACAGAAAGTGCTTAGCAGGAGTGGCTCTACCAGGTAAGGATGGACACCTCCCCAGGGGAGATGATCCTCAGGAGAGCCTGGAGGACACAGCATTTACTCCAGTGATAAGGACTGTGCAGGCAGAGAAGCACCAGCATCATTGAGAAGCTCAGTGGACGTCTCTCCTCCAGGACCAGGTAGAGCAGGTGGGTCAGGAAGAGCTTCTTCGATACCAACAGGGATGGCAGGACCCAAAGTGTTAGAGGTACACTGAAGAGGCTTAACCACAGAAGCCAAGTGAGCGGCAAAAGAGAAGTGACAGTCAGGGCGCCTGACCCTTGGGATCCTGGAGAGGGTCTATAGAGTACAGCACTGCTCAGAACAAGACAGATGGGCCCCCAAGAAAGGTACCACTCACTGTAAGTGGTCGGAGGGAAACAGGGAAGGAGGGCCAGGAGACTCAGAGCCAAATATCTCTACTAAGTTTTCTAAGAGCCCAAACTGCAACATCCAGTCACCTCAGAGCAGAGTATTCACCTCATGAGTCAGTTTTCTCAGGCTGCCGTGACACAGTTCCATAGATTGGGTGGAAAATAAACAAGAGAATTGATTCTGTCATAGTCTGCAGCACAGGATTTCTTTGGGTCCACATCCAGGTGTCTGAGGAGGCTGAGCTCCCACCATGGGCTCTAGGGGAGAATACCTTCCTGGTTCTTCCAGCTTCATGGGGCTGCCAGCATTCCTTGCCTTGGTCCCACACCACCAATCTCTGTCTACTGGTCACATCGCCTTCTCCTCAGTGTGTGAAATCTTCTTCTTTCTCTCTCTTATGAGGACACTTGCCATGGCATTTAGAGCCCACCCAGATATTCCAGGATAATCTTTTCTCCAGATCCTTGATTTCATCACAACCACATAGAAGCTTTTTCCAAATACGGTGATATTTATGGGAGCTGGAATTGATTAGACCTGATGTCTCTGAGGCCACCATTCAGCCCACCTCATCCCATTCCAAGTCTTAGCAGATAAACATAGATAAATCACACCTGTATTTACAGGTGAAAGGCTCCACTCCAGGTATGCAAACTTCTCTCAGTTATGACTTTCCCAAGATGGACAACGAAAATGATAAAGGAGGATCCAGAGTCCTGCTGCGTCCAGAGAGGACTCCACTATGAATGGAGGTCCTTGGCCTTGGCCATAGGGTCAAGCCTCCTTCCAGACCTGTCCACATTCTCCCCAGTTGAAAGACAACATTTGTGAGGGTTCTTGGAATCTCCTCATTCTCGCTGTCTCTTTCCTCCTGGAGATTCATGTCACACATGTTGAGACTCCAAAATGTTTTCTCCCTGTTTCCTTTCTCCTGCATTTCTAATACCAGGGCTGGCTTCATTTTACACCCAGTATTTCCCTATCCCTGAACAGAGACCTGCCTCCCAAACAGTGATCCATTGACAAGGGTCCTGGTTAAGCTGTTGATCCTGAGGGAGGAGTATTTTGGTCAGCAGGTGTGGTGGGTGACACATTCCATTCTAGATGGAGATGTGGGAACTGAGCCAGGGAGCTCAGAGTCAATTAGAAGGAAAAGTTGGGGTGGGGAAGGAACAAGTTCAGAGTTGTGAAAGAGGTGGAGGAAGTGTGCTGGGGAAGCAGACCGGTGATTCATGGATCTCTCCGCCCCTGTCAGGCTCTCCCATCTGAGCCACCAGAGGGCAGTGAGGTTCTGAGTTTGGGGACTGCAATGGCCCCAAGGCACTGCTGAGGATTTTCCTGGGTGTAGGAGGTTCTAGTAGCTCCTTTCTCTCCTGTCACTCCAAAGGGGACACACTCACAAGGCCCTGTCCCCATTCAATCCCTTCTCTACATAGGACAGTAAACACCCCAGGCCTCATTCTCAGACCCAATCTCAGACCACTGCAGAAGCTGGGACAGAGGGTGTGAGCAACCACCCCAAGGAGAGGTGGAGAGGGACTGTCAAGTCCCCACCATGCTTTGTCCCTGGGAAGGGAGCTACTGGACATTTTCTCAGATAGATTGGAATCCTCTCCTCCACCTCAGCATTCAGAACAGGATAGAGTAAGTCCTCATCCTTCTCTGCAGCCATATCCTGCTTTCCAGAAAGGGATAACATGGGAAAGATCAGATCCTATGCCCCTTTCCTCCTCTAAGCCATGGGCCACTGCAGAGAGAGAGAAAGAGAGTGTAAGCAGAGCCCCAAGTGTGACATTTGCTGGGGCACATATGAGGAAACTGCATCAAAACCTATATCTATTTGGGGTCCTCTCTCAGACCCGAATGGGGACATTTTTTTTTCTAACCTGCTGAACGTGGCCTGGAGACTCTTTTGGGGGAAATGCTGCAGCTCAGCTTCCCCACCTGAGCTCTCTCCTCGATTCATTCAACAAACAGACATTATGGAGTGGGTGGCTGGTGCACATTTCTGCCTCCTCAGACAGATCCAGACATGTGAGTATGAGGACATGAGAATTTCAGACAGAGGAGCAGCCTGTGCAAAGACACTGAGTTAGCAAGAATATGGCCAATTGCAGGACCAGAAAAAAATCCACCCTGGCTGAAGAATCACCAACTGGGTCTTGATTAGAGAGACATGAGGGCTAATGGTGGGTGGCACACAGATCACATGATGACTGACAACCTGGATAAAGAGGTTGAGTATTTTTCTACATGAAAAGGGAATTACTTTGAAAATTTTCCATAATTTATATAGTCAGTATTCCTGAGACTTTACCCCAAACCCATTCCTTTTTAGATAAACACACTAGCGAGGGGAGAAGTCAAGATGGCGGCTTAGGCGGACTCTGAACTCACCTCCTCCCACGGACACAGCCAATTTACAACTACTCTTGCAAAAATTACTCCTGAGAGAGAACTGAAAACTGTATAAGAAGAACACCTGCAACAAATGACAATCCTAACTTAGATGGAAGAGGCATAAATCGCCTTTGCAGAGAAAAAAATGCCACTTTCACAAGCCATAGCGGTTCATGGCTGCCCGGGAGCAGCCCAAAAGTATGCAGCCTTCCCTGGAGGAGCGTGGCCCTGAGCCAGGGAGCACTCCTGCTGTAGGCATTTTTGGACCCAGCACAACCGAGATGAGTGGCGTAATATATGACTTTGCTTGCTACTAACAACATTGGGGCATACCCCCAGAAAAGCTGGTTCACGAAGAAATTAAAGCCGGCTTTGAAAGGGCCCACCCACAAATTCAGCCGTCTCAGAAAGCAACCTAAAATCACCAGAAAGGATAGTGCACAGTCCTCTGATGAAAAGAGACTCACCTGATAGGCTCTGAGTGCATCTTGGTGAGAGGTGAGACCTCTCCAGGAACTGGGACATTGGTGGAGGCCATTGTTGTGACCTGGTGTGGCCATGCTGACACAAACGCTGGCAGACGATGCCATTGGACTTCTCCCTGTGGCCTGCTATCGCAGGGTCTGCCCCACCCACTAGAGCATGGATTTAATCCAGCCAGCCAGGTGAGGCAGCCCGCACTAAGGACTGGCCCCACCCAACAACAAGCCCTCTGGCAATATGCGGGCCTGCATGGATTGGTGACTGGATTCTCCACAGCCTGGTGAGAGGGTCTACCTCTGTGGGGCAAGGTGTCCACAAGGAGCGGGTGGAGAGTGTGGGGCATTGGTGGAGTGTGTCAGGCTCCTGCCTTGGAGAGACTGTGTCCACTTCAGGGGTTCGGAGTGTGCACATGAGGCAGGACTGTATTGATTGTGTCTGTGTGGCCCTGTGGGCGGCAGGGCTTGTCAGCTGCAGGAGGCTTGTGCTTCTCAAAGACCCACATAGGGGATTGGCCTACCTTCCAAAGTCTGAAACAATTGGGTGCTCCTGCGCAGCGGGCCAGCCACACTCAGCTGCAATCTTCAGTGAGTTGACAAGAGCCTTATAGGCTGGAGGCTTAGAGCAATTGTAAGCCCCTGAGCCTAACAACCAGCCACGCTGGGGGCCTACTCATTTAATAGAAAAGCTGTAATAGGAATGTGCTATTAGATCTTGCAGCCAACTGTGCTGGGGCTCTCCTCACCCGAAAAAGAGACTCAACGGCCCACAACAACTACAAGCAGCTGAGCATTACAACAGCTGGCCAGGGGAACAGTTCAGCCTCCCTGGGCACCTATGGGAAGAGCAACCACGCCACAACAGAAGGACACACGTAGCCCACACAGGGGTCACTCCTGGAACATTTGGAACTGGTGACGAGAGGGAAGCACACTGCAGACTTCCTAAGGTATCACTTACATAAGGTCACCTCTCTAAGATCAGGAGACATAGCTGACCTACCTAATACTTAGACACAAGCACAGGGAAAGAGGTAAAATGAGGAGGCAAAAGAATAAGTTCCAAGTAAGGGAATAGGACAAAACCCCAGAAAAGGAACTAAATGAAATGGAAATGAGCAAGCTACCTGACAGAGACTTCAAACAAATAGTGTTAAGGATGTTCACTGATCTTGGGAGAACAATGGATGACCTCAGTGAGAACACCAACAAAGAAATAGAAGATATGAAAAAGAACCAATCAGTAATGAAGAATACAACACTGGAAATGAAAAATTCACTAGAGGGACAAGAAAGCAGAGTAGAGGATACAGAAGAACAGATCAGTGAGCTGGGTGAAAGACTAGAAGAAATCACTCAAGCTGAACAGATAGAAGAAAGAATTAAAATGAGTGAGGACAGTCTAAGGGACCTCTGGGACAACATGAAGCACACTAACATCCATGTTATAGGTGTCCCACAGGGAGAAGAGCCAGACAAAGGGGCAGAGAATCTATTTGAAGAAATAATAGCTGAAAACTTCCCAACCTTAGGAAGGAAACAGACTTCCAGGTGCAGGAAGCACAGAGAGCACCAAAGAAGATAAACCCAAAGAGGCCCACACCAAGATGCATCAAAATTGAAATGTCCAGGATTAAAGATAAAGAGAGAATCCTAAAAGCCACAAGAGAAAGACGAGTTACATACAAAGGAAATCCCATAATGCTATCAGCTGAGTTCTCAGCAGAAATCTTATAGGCTAGAAGAGAGTGGCATGATGTATTTAAAGTGCTAAAAGGAAAAAACCTACAGCCAAGAATACTCTTTGAATAATAACCCAGCAGGTTATTATTCAAAATGGAAGAAGAGATAAAAAGTTTCTCAGACAAGCAACAAATAAAAGAGTTTGTCACCAAGAACCGAGTTCTACAAGAAAAGCTAAAAGGGCTTATCTAAATGGGAAAGAGAATACCACAAATAGGAAAAATTATCTATTTCCATGATAACAGAGTATCAGATACAAATGCACAAAAAAGAGGTTAGATTTGATATCAACAACATAAAATGTGGAAGGACGGGTGTTAAAGAATAGAGCTTTCAGATAGAGATCAAAGTAAAGAGACCATCAACTTAAAAATATCGCTATGTATGTAGGTTACTGTATATGAACTCCACGGTAATCACAAACCAGAAACCTATAATAAATATACAAAAAACTTAGATAAAGGAACCCAAACACAACGGTAAAGAAAGCTATCAAACCACAAGGGAACAGAGCAAGAGAAGAAGAGAGGAACTGAGAAGAAGTACTAAAACACCGAGAATAGAAAGTTAAAAAATGGAAGTAAGTACATCCTTATCAATAGCTACTTCAAATGTCAATGGACTAAATGCTCCAATTAAAAGGCATAGGGTTGATGACTGGATAAAAAAAACAAGACCCATATATATGCTACATACAAGAGACACACTTCAAACCTAGAAAAACACACTAGATGAAGCAACTCTCTGTGGATGGAAGAGACTTGAGCTCAAGAAGTCTCACAGCACTGAGGTGAGGTTGTCTTGATGTGTGTGAAGAGCAGAATAAGAAGAAAAGTCCCCTCTTCCCTGTGACACCAAAACATGCTCTGAGGAGAGGTCCCTGGAGAGGGGCCTTCAGTCCAATTCTGACCCCAGTGCCCTTCTCCCAACTCCTCAAACACTGGAATTCACCTCCTGCTTTTCTTGAAGTCTTTCCCAATCGCACAGAGCTTTCTCTTCCTCAGGTAGTATTTTTTCTTTCCACACATTGAGAAGCCAGTCTATCTTCACCACGTCTCGTTTTTCTCATCTGCCCTTCCTACTGGGGTTGGTTATGTTTCACATCTAATGTTTCTTCAGCTCTGGGCCCACAGAAGCCTCACAAGCAATACCACTGTGAGGCTGTGGTGGGACATGCTAGATAGTCTGGGGTGACTCATGGGCAACCTGGCGTGGCAGGTGACACATTCCGTTCTGGAGGAAGTTAATAGACAAAAAGAACTGGGCCTAGAGGGAAATGGAAGGGATCAGGGGCCAGGTACTGAGCTGGACAGGGAAGCAGGGAGGCTGGGAGGGGAGCGGAAGGGAGAGTTCCAACTCCCGCTCAGCTGCCTTTCCTGGTGCTTGGGCTGTACCATCTGAGGCCATCAGGGGGCAGCGAGCACCTGGACTTGGGAAGGTCTTTGCTGTGCCTTGTGCTGTCCTGGATGAAATTTCAAGAGCTGCTTCCCTCTGAGCCCCTCTGTGTCCCGAAGTGGTTTTGCCCCCAAGAAATCATCTTCTTAAAGGGCTAATAAACCAGCTATGGCTCAGCCTCAGACCTTAGGCTCAAACCACTGCAGAGACAGAGGGTAGAGTGATTCCTGAAGACCCCTCCTAACTGACGGGACTAATGGTTGAGGGCCCCAAGGTGTCCTTAGCTTTGCCTCTGATACCAGGGAAATGAAGCAATGGGATCTCTATCAGTCAGCTTGGGACCCTGTCCTCAACTTTGCCCCATGCAGCACAGAGTGCAGTCCTGGGATTTCTCACCCAGGAACCACCACATCTCCGTAACAGGAAAGGGGGAACCACCCCTGGGATAGATCAAGCTCTGCAAGTGTCATAGGCTGAGTCTGTCGTGCCTCAGAACATGTCAAAGAGTTTTAATCCATGAGTAAGTTCTGCCCACGAAGGATACAGAAATATCTAGAATCAAGGACCAGGTCAGAGGGGATGAGGAGAGGCAGGTGCAGGAAGGAGATGTGCATGGAGGGCCCTCCCATCTCTGAGGTAGAAGGAGGGGATAAGAGAGGTCTGGGGGAGCCAGGCCCAGGGTTGGGGTCTCAGAAGGGAGCGCTCTTGGGGTGTCTCCACCATGGCCTGGGCTCTGCTCCTCCTCACCCTCCTCACACAGGGCACAGGTGAGGCCTCCAGGGAAGGGGCCACCAGACATCTGGGCTGATCCTTTGTCTCCTCCTCAGACACACTGAGATGCCAACAGTGAACTCACCATCGTGTATTTTTCCTCTTTCCAGGGTCCTGGGCCCAATCAGCCCTGACTCAGCCTCCCTCTGTGTCTGGGGCTCTGGGTCAGTCGGTCACCATCTCCTGTGCTGGAAGCAGCAGTGACATTGGGGGTTATAGTGGTGTTTCCTGGTACCAACAGCACCCGGGCACAGCCCCCAAACTCCTGACTTACTATACCAATATGCAGCCCTCAGGGATCCCTGTTCCCTTCTCTGGCTCCAAGTCTGGCAACACGGCCTCCCTGACCATCTCTGGGCTGCAGGCTGACGATGAGGCTGATTATTACTGTGGCTCATATAGAAGTAGTAACAATTTCCACAGTGGTTTAAGGTCATGGGGAAGTGAGACCAAAACTTCCTTTGAGCTCACTCAACTCCCTTCATCCTAAACTCAGGCTTTCAGTTTTTCTTTGTTATTAGTTTAGTTTGAAGTAATTATAAATTTAAATAAAAATTTTCAGAAAATGTAAAGTACTCCTGAATAAGCTTTTTCCCGATTCACCGATTTTTAACAATTTGCCATATTTGTTTTTCATTATTTCTCTTTATTTCTCATTTCTCTCTCTGTATATATATTTACCTGCTTGTATACGTGCATACACATCCATAACTATACGTACACAACACACACAAAAAAACACATTTATTTTCTGGATCATTTGAGCGAATGTTGTATACACTAGCTCTTAAAGCTTAATACTTTTTTGTGACAGAACTCACATTTTGTAAAATCCTTCATTTTAAGGTGTGGAATTCAGTGGTTTTTAATATATTCACAGTTAGTGCATCTGTTGACACTTAATTATTCCAGGACATTTTCATGCCCCTAAAGAAACTCCTCATCCATTAGCAATCAATCCCCATTTCCCTCATCCCTCAACCCTCCACATCCCTCAATTTACATCTATGCCTATAGATTTGCCTATTCTGGACATTTCACATACAGGGAATCCCACAGTAAAGGGCCCTTTGTGTCTGGCTTACTGTGCTTATCATGGTGTTTGCAAAGTTCATCCATATGGAAGCATATAGTATCAGTACTTCACCCCTTCTTATGACTGAATACTATGGCATTGCATCGATATACCCCATTTATTTATCCATTAATCAGTTGATGGAATGATATTAATTTTTCTGTCTCTTTTTGTGTCGCAAACCAAGGGTGAATGATTATTTCAGGATCTAGGGCAAGAAAATTCTAAGTTCACCTGACTTCACATGACAAAATAAAAATATCACATTCACTCTCAGGGAAAGCATTAGGAGGCAGTCAAGGCTACCCTCTTCCCTCATTCTTAGACCTTCCTAAAGATTCTACATTGAAGGGCATCCTTCTTTTCTACGTGTTATTTGAACTTGTCCTGGAAATGCTGGAGAGAGCAGGGTGGGGTGGGGCCTCAGATTCATCAAAGTAAGAGGGAACTTTGTCCCACAATTGACTCTTTCTTTTCCTTTTTCAGTTTCCTTTCTTTTGCTCCTGAGGAAGGTTTGCCCTGTGCAAAGATCCACTGCCCATCTTTCTCTTTTTGTATGTGAGCTGCTGGAACAGTGTGGCCACTGACAGATGAGTGGTGTAGGTCCACATCCAGGAACTGAACCCAGGCCACGGAAGTGGAGGGCACTGAACTTAACCACTAGGCCCCTGGGGCAGGCGCCCTTTCCCCGTTTCTTTGTACAAAGGTTCTAGGTGATTGTTTCTACCATCTCCAAAGGCTACAAACACAGATATTTCACCTTATACTTGCAGTTTCTGGCAAAAAATTTCTCTACATTTGTTCTGAATTCTTAACTATGTAGCTAAGGAAAGGAAAAGTATTCAAGTACATTTCAGTTTATTTTTCTAAATTCCTTTTATTATGAAAGGCATCATTCCTAAAGAAGTGGGTGTGAAATGAATATTCACAATTTAAGGAAGAATAATAAATGGAAACCACATCGACCCACCGCTACATCTACCCACCCACAGCCTCTGTATCCATCCCACTCTCCAGTTAGTCACTGTTCTGATGTTAGTGTTATTCATTCTGTTGTTTTTTTACATTCGTTCCCTGCACCTTCCTAGGTTGCATCCCCAAACAACAGAGTTTGAAACAGTGGGAACTAGCAACAAGCCAGCTGAGTGAGGAAAGGATATTGTGTATATCATGGGAGGCCCCAGGAGACACTGAACCTGCCAAAGGCTCGTTCTCAGTCTTGGGTGAGGGTTCCCTGGGATCTACTGGAGCCCCTCCTGAAGATGGAAGACAAGGCCCGAGAGGAAGAGAAGGGACCTCTAGACTTGGGCATGTGTCCTTGCTGGGTGTGGGAAGGTCCTGGGTCTCCAGCTGGAATACTGTTAGAGATTAGCTGCTGCACATTTTGTGCTTCTTAGCTTGGCGTGGACTCCAGGAGTAGTCTGAGATCACTTCACTGGGAGGAAGAGAAAGAGGTGATGCTTTGCTGATGGGGACACTGGAGAATGGCTCATGTCAAGGCAACCCTAGCGCAGGCAGGAAAGTACAAATGAGAATCCAGGCCACTCAGACCCGAACATTACAAGATGTTGTCATTGCTGTCAGCATTAGAAGATACGCTTCCTCTTAGATGAGTCTTTGCATCTATTGCCTGTCAGGGAAAGGCATCAATGGAGGTGGCCATTAGAGAGAGGCGGGTAGAGGCTACAATGCTTGTGAGGAACACAGGGTTATCCTCATGATCCCCACAGGCTTCACTCCACTTGGCCTCCCCTCCTCTAGAGAAGTGAGTTTTACCCTCTGTGCAGGGAGGGGTAGTGGGCAGTGGTCTACCAGCCACACTACTAGGAGGAGAGAGGATGTGGAGATCCACCTGCTTCTGTAGCAGCTGCCACTTATTTTGATTTATATCAACTCATCACTTCCACATTCACAACTGGGTGAGAATTAAAAATCGTATTTTAAGTTGTAACTTTTGCAGACGTGGGACTGGGCTTTGTCAGGTCTAAGTCAGTTAGCACTTGTCGACATTCATCCTGGCTTACAAATTTGTGTTGTTGGTCTTCCTGTTCCTTAGTCTCTTACAGAAAACTCTGGCAAATGATTATGACCTTCAATATATGTTTAGTTGTGTGTAGGAAGAACAGACATATTGGGTAATCATTTAATTTCACCCACAACGGCCACAGTGAGCATTCTCTTGTGACTGGAGTTTGTGTTGTGAGGGTTGGGGAGAGGGAAATAGAGAAAAAAAAATGATAGTTTCCTCAGGGAACACACTTCTTTACTTGACCTTTTACTAATAAATCAATAATCTGTAAAGCCACAGAGGGGTCTGGAAAGTGTCTACACAAAGAAGAATTGTTTATAATGAGGCTTCAGCTTGTTTTCTTAAGCTTTGGGTCTGTTGAGCATCGGGAGATGTGGTTTCTTTCTGTAACTCTGTCTCGTCTCTTGGGAACACCAATTATATGTATATTATGTCACTTGAAGTGGTCTCACATTTGCTGATAATACTCCATGTTATAAAATCATTTTTTTCCTCTGTATTTACCATGGACATCTCCATTGCTATGATTTGGAGGTCAAATGATTATTCCCAATGACCAATCTGCCCTTAATCCCATCCATTGCTGTTTTTATTTGTAGTACTTCCATTTTGTGCTTCATTGTATCTTTTACTGCTTGCCTGAGAATTTCTATCTTTCCATTCCATCCAGAAGTTTTATTCTAATTTCTGGTATCATTTTTTAAAGGCTGTTTTGAAATCTTTCTTAGATAACTCAAACATACCTCTCAGTTTGGAGTTAGCCTCTGTTAATGATCATTTCCATTATAGTTAACCTTTTCCTAGAGTTTCATATCTTAAGTGGTTTTGGATCCTATCCTGGATGAATCCAATATTTTGGATAAACTATGAGTCTTGTTTAAATCTTACTTTAATATTTCTGTATTAGCCATCAATCTGCCCAGTTGTGTCCCGGCTGTTGGTTCTATCATTCTTTTTGTTTACTTTGGTTTCTATGTCAGGAAAATTTATAATCTTTTTTTTTTTTTTTTTTTGGCTGGGAAGATTCGCCCTGACCCAAGATCTATTGCCAATCTTCCTCTTTTTTTTTTTTTTCCTTCCCAAAGCACCAGTACATAGTTGTATACTCTAGTTCTAAGTCCTTCTACTTCTTCTATGTGAGCCACCACCACAGAATGGCTACTGACAGACGAGTGGTGTGGTTCTGTAGTCGGAAACTGAGCTCAGGGCACGGAAGTGGAGTGTGCAGAACTTAACCGCTAGGCCATCAGGGCAACTCTATAAAATTTTTGACCTGTTATTGGGATCTGTCCTAAGTGTGAGCTATGCAGAGGCTCAACTTGGATCTGGGTGGTTGTCTATCCCTAAAATCTTTTCCTAATATCTTTCTTATGATGTTAGAACCCATGCAAGTGCAGCTCAGAGGGGAGCCTAGTGAGTCATAAATAATTTTCTGGATTACTTTCCAAGCTTCTTCCACTCCACAATCTCCACAGTATTTCTACCTTCCTGGCCTGGACTTTTTGGATTTTTGACCAAAACAAATTGCTACTTTAGTTACTTTACACTGTTAGGCATCTCCTGTCACATGGCCTGTGTCCATGCAAAAGTAGTGGAATGTCAAATGCAATGGTTTGATTGTCACCTTGTTGGGAAAAAGAGCTCATAAGGAGTAAGGACTGCCTTCACGGTGTCCACTGTCACTGTTGCCACCACAGGAGACTTGCCTGGAGATTGGGGCACGGGTAACAAGAGAGAAAAAACAAAAGAAAAGGAAAATGTGAGTATCTGTGATTTGCTCTGAGCATTAGGAGCTCTCTTTCTCATCTTCAGGCCAGAACAAGGGAACTTCTCCTGGGAAGCTCATTCTGCCTCACCCTTACAGCCTTCTTGCCGCCTTGAGTTTGGGCCACGGGACACTGAGGTAAAAATGGGAAGCTCACTCAGTGTCAATGAGATTGCAAATTCCAGTGTCTTCCCACTGTCTGTCTCACATGAATTAACTTTTCTAGGTACTGAAATATCTCCCGCATACATTCTGTTGAGGTTTTATAGCTGCATTTGGGAGAAAAGGGTAGTGCATGCTTACCACACCTTAAATGGACCTCGTACCTGATAAAACTACTGGTGCTCCTTGTCTCCCCATGGGGCTCCCTCACACCCGTGCACCTGCTCCTCCGTGTGGCATGTGGATGAGTGGCTGGGAAGTGACTGATTACCTTGTGAAGTGTGATGGTGCAGGTGCTTCAGAAGAAGGAAAGAGGGGTTGGGGACATGAAAAGATTGCAGCTAGGAGACCCCGTCACCACCCATCAACTACCAGATAGCAGGTGTTTCCTTGGGGGTGGGCAGTGACACCTTCCTAACAGTAGAGAGTCCCTAAAGAGTGGACACCCAGCAGAAGACACAGAAAGGTTGCTCCCAGCCTGGGATGGTCACAAGAACAGAGTCATACAACAGCAGAAACTCTGAAGGACCAGGAGCTCATTAACATGAGGGACATTAGCTGATTTTTCTCACTTGTGTAAATCAGGTCGAAAAATTCAAGGTCCTGATCTTCAGAAAATACACGTCAAAATGTTTGAATCTCTTCAGATAAGCTGTCCAGGATACAGAAGTATCTAGAATCAAGTACCAGGTCAGAGGGGGCTAAGGAGAGGCAGGCGAAGAAACAGATTTGCATGGAGGTCCCTCCCACCTATGAGGCAGTGGGAGGGGATGAGAGGTCTGGGGGAGCCAGGCTCAGGGCTGGGGTCTCAGAAGGCAGTGCTGTTGAGGCATCTCCACCACGGCCTGGGTTCTGCTCCTCCTCATCCTCCTTACTCAGGGGACAGGTGAGGCCTCCAAGGAAGGGACCATGGAGACAACTGGGCTGAACTTTAGTCTCCTCCTCCTCAGCTCACCTGGGACCCCAGCACTGAACTCACCAGAGTATATTTTCCCTCTTTTCAGAGTCCTGGGCCCCACCTGCCTAGACTCAGCCTCCCTCAGTCTCCAGGGCCCCGCGACAGTCAGTCACCATCTCCTGAGCTAGAAAAGACAGTGATATCGGAAGTTATGGCTGTGTCTCCTCGTACCAACAGCACTGGGCACAGCCCCCAAAGTCCTGATTTATAAGGTCCATACTCGGACCTCAGGCATCCCTGATCTTTTCTCTGGCCCCATGTCTGACACCACGGCCTCCCTGATGATCTCTGGGCTCCAGGCTGAGGACGAGGCTGATTATTACTGTTGCTCATATTCATACAGTTACAGTGTCCACCGTGGTTCAAGTTCATTGGAAAGTGAGACCAAAACTTCCTCTGAACTGACTCTAGTCCCTTCATCCATAACTCAGGCTCTCTTCTACTTTTTTCTTTCTTATAATATTTTTCTGCAATTATTGCAAACTTAAAGAAAATTTGAGAAATAATATAAAGACTCCTGCACAGCCTTTTCCCTGATTCACCAATTTTTTACATTTTGCCGTTTGCTTTTCATTATAACAATAACTCTCTCTCTTTGTCTCTATGTATAATATACAAACACTCGCCCACTCACAAACTCACACATACATACTCATAGTAACATAAAAACCCTATTCATTTTGTGAACTATTTGAGAGTGGATTGCATCCATGAAGCCACTGGGCCTTAATACTTACTGGAGATTTGATTGACATTCCATTCCATTTATTATTTAATGTTGTGCAATTCAGTGATTTTTAATATTTTCACAAGAGTGTGCAACCCGTAACACTCTCTCAGTCAGAACATTTTAAACCAGCCCTACAAAACACACTTATCCCATCAGAAATCACTCCCAATTTTCCACTTCCTCAACCCCGACAAACCAGACTTTAGTCCGCAGATGTGCCTCTTCTGGCCACGTGACATATACGGAACCATAGATGATGTGGCCCTTTGTGTCTGGCTTCTTTCACTTGTCATCATGTTTTCAAGGATCATCCATGTTGGAACACGTATCTGTACTTCATATGTGTCTATCACTGAATAATATTCAATCGTAAGGATACACTACAGTTGTTCATCCATCCACCAGTTGATGGACTCACTTGATATGGTTTCTCTTCTTCTGTCACAACCGAAGGCAGAGTGACCCTTTTGAAATCCAGGGCATGACAATCTTACATTGATATCATTCTTCATGAAAAAATAAAAATATTCTATTCAATCTCAAGGAAATCTTTATATTCTTCTCTCATTCTTAGAGCCTCCCAGGGATTTGTCACTGAGCTGCATCTTTGCTCCTTTTCCACCTGCTGTCTGGACATGCCCTGGACGTGCTGGAAAGGGCAGGGAGGGGATCCTAGGTCTGGGCCTCAGCTTTCTCCTAACAGTATGATACGGTGCCTTGTTGAGCCATTGGATCGTCTTTATCTTTTCCAGATTCTTCGTTCAAGGGTTCTGGCTGACTTCATTTTTGCCGACATTCAAAAAAACCCACAAAGTCAGTTCTTTTACCTTTTTTGGTCGTTTATCATGGAAAGTGTCTCCACTTCTACATTTGTTCTGAGTCTTTGTCTATGCAGTCAAGGAAAGTCAAAGAATTCCAGTTCATTTCACTTTATTTTTTAAAATTCCATTTATTGTGAAGTGTTTCCTATCCTGAGAGGAGTTCATGAAATGAATATTCACCATTTAAAGAAGAAAAAGAAATGGAAACTGCAAGTGCTCGCTCAAAGCATATCCATCATGCCGATCTCCAAGTAGCCAATATCTGACTTGAGGTCAATCATTCCATTGCTTTGTGTTCATTCTTGCCACCCATATCTGCATCCCTAAATAATATAGATTATATTCCTGACACAGTGGTTAGCAAACATGGACAAGCTGAGTAGGGAGAGGACACTGTTTGCACAGATGTGGCCCACAGGAGACATTAGGCACATCAGAGACTCATGGTAGGTGTCCAGCTGAGTTTCCCTTGGACATTACCAGAGTTCCTTCTGAGAATTAGGGCAGCAGGGGAGCCTACAGGGGAAAGAGAAGGATCTAAACCATCAGGTGTCATCACTGATGGGGTGTGGGCCAGGTACCAGGCATCCAGAAAGTATATGTCAGGGTATTTGGTACCCCACACTCTCTGCTTCTCAGATCAGCATGTTCTTCCAGGAGCAGTCTAAGATCACTCTCTGGGAGGGGCAGAGGGCAAAGTATTATTCTTGGCTGATAGGGACACCACGGTATGGTCATGATGAAGACATACAGATAAGATTCCAAGTCATTCACAACACACATCACATCCTCTGGTGTAGAGATGTTCTCATTGCTGCCTGCAACTTGGCAATGTCAGTTCTTCAGAAATAAGCTGGGCTTTTTGCCTGGAAAGAAGGGTCTAAATGAGGGACAGTGAGTGGAATAGGTGGTTCCTGAACCCAGCATGCATGAGGCACACAGTTTTCTCCTCATGATACCCAGAATTCACCCTGCTTTGTCTGCCCTCATCCAGAGGTGTGGGCTTCATCTTCTGTGAGGAAAACTAAGGTGTAGGAGGGTCTGTTTGGCAGTGGTCTACCTGCCTCACTACCAGGAAGGACAGAGGGTCTAGGGAGCTACTTGCTTCTCTAATATCTCCACTCCCCTGTTCTAACTTTAGTCTTCCCCTCCCCCATCTCAGCCACACTCACAGTCAAGTGAGAATTCCACAGGTATCTCAGAGGGACTCTGCCTGCAGATTTGGAACTGGTCTCCCTCTGGTCTAAGTCAGGTAACACTTGTCCATCTGTTTCCTGGCTCCTTAGTTTGTGTGTCCTTTATGCTCCTGTTCCTGACTTCCTTGATTGTGAACACACACTGTAATGCTTTCAAGTCAGTTTTAATGGAGTATTCGTGGGGACACACTCAAGTGTGTGTTCACTCACTTTCAGTTTAGCAATTTAAACAGTTACTGCTCAGGTACATTTTCTCCATATCCCCCAGGCTCTGCAGGAATAGGTCTCCTGGGAAGTCAGAATCAGGACCCAGCAGTCACATTGGCTGAGTGAGAATTAGCCTTGGGATTGGAGTGTGTGTCCTGAGTGTTGGGAGGGTAAAGAAGAGAAGGAAATTTGTTGATAGAATCTTCAAGGAACCATCCTCTATTGTTGAGATTTTACTAATATGTGAATAATTACTGAGGAGAATATGGGTTCCAGAAATGCTTCTTTCAGAAAAAGAATACTGTTTATAATGAAACTTAGTTTTCTTCATGTTTCTTGGACTTTGATTTCATTGAACTCTTGGCTCTGTGAGTTACGGTTTTCATTAGACTGGAGAGTGTTTTTGCCATTATTTCTTCCTCTGTTATCATTATCTAAACTAATGTCTAAAATAGTACAGCACATAAATGTTTAAAACAAAAACAATAGACTCAAATGCAAATCTACCATTTACCCAATGACCCCTTTCCTTCTCACCCAAACCTTGGGTCCAGCACTTTGCTCATCCTACAGTTGGCCAGGGCCTCACCTTTGCTGTGCTCTTGGGAATATCCGTCACATGTATGTACAGTGACACTACAATAGCTTCTCCAGAATACTCACACTCCAGACAACTCCTAACCCATTTCCTGAGGGCCCGTGTCCATTTCCATTCCAGGTAGGACCAGTCAGCTCTGATTAGAGTCTTTGCCCCAGACCCACCTGCTTCTAGAAAAACACACTAGGTCAAGCATCTGTGGATGAAGCGACTTTACCTCAGGATGTCTCACAGCTCTCAGATGAAGTAGTCTCAATGTGCACAAAGGGGCAAGACATACAATACCCCATGTTCCCTGTGTCACATAGACTTGCCTGATGAGAGGTCCCGGAGCTGCACCCCGAGGCCATTCATGACCCCAGTACCCCATTCCCAGATTCCCAAACACTAGAATCTTTCTCTTGATTTCCATTAGGTCACTCTCCATCCTGACCGAGCTCTCTCTTTCCTGCATTATTCTTTTTTTCTAACCATTTTGAGAATTCAGTCATCTTCTCATGGGCCTATTTTTCTCATCCACATATCTACTCAGGTTGAATCAATTTAATGTCTAATGTTTCCTCAGCCTTAAACCAACATCCACCTCACTGACATGAATCCTGGGACAAGGCCTTCCCGGGATAAGTGAGGTGACCCTGAGGGGGAGCATCCGGGCCACTTGATTTTTCATTTGATGCATACACATTTCACTCTGGAGATAGTTAAAGAACAGTATCACGAATCGCATTAGACAGGGTCCAGGGTCTGGTACTGAGCTGGAAGAGGAAGGAGGGAGGACAGGTGAAGGAGCAGAGTGTGGGTTTCCAGCGCTCTCTCAGCTGCCTTTCCTGGGGCTTGGAATCCAACATCTGTGGCCATAAGAGGCCAACAAGGGCCCATATTTGAGAAAGGTAATTTTTGTTTTATCCTTTTTCACTTTTGTTGTTATCCTGTTTCAATAGCTGCTTCCTGAGCCACTCCTAAGTGAGACACAAGGGAATGGGTGTCCAATATCTATTGTGCCCAAGAAATATCTTTCTAGAAATGCCAATCAACACCTCCCAAACTGAAACCACTGCAGAGAGGGGACAGAGTGATGCATGAGGACCTGATAACTGAGGGCAACCAAGAAGGGGCTGTGGGAGACGAAGGGCTCCAGCTCTGCCTTTCATCAATGGGAATAGGAGTAATTGGATTTCCTCTTATCCCAGCCAGCCGGTGATGCTCTCCTCACACTTGACCCACATGGCCGGGGGGTACATCTAGGGATTCCTCTGTCATCCACACCATGACTTCCACAATAGGAAAGTAAGGACACCCCAAGGCTGCTTGATTTCCTAGGCTCTGTCATGAGCTCAATCTGTCCTCACTCAGAAAATACATGTCAAAGACTTTTAGTCCCTCAGCCAAGCTGTGCTGTCCATGTATACAAAAGTATCTAGAATCAAGGACCAGATTAAAGAGGGCTGAGGAAAAGCAGGTGCAGGAAACAGATTTGTATGGAGGCTCCTCCCTCTTCTGAGGCAGAACAGGGGATAAGAGAGGTCTGGAGGAGCCAGGCCCAGGAATAGAGTCTCAGAAGGCAATGCCCTTGTGGCATCTCCACCATGCCCTAGGCTCTACCCCTCCTCACCCTCCTCATTCAGGGCATGGCTGAAGCCTCCAGGAAAGGGACCATGGGGACATCTGGGATGATGGTTTGTCTGCACCTCCTCAAGCTCATCTGGGACCATAGCACTGAACTCATCTGAGTACGTTTTTTTTTTCTCTTTTCAGGGTCCTGGGTCAAGTCTGACTTGACTCAGCCTCCCTCAGTGTCCAGGGCTCTGGGACAATTGGCTACCATCTCCTGTGCTGGAAGCAGCAGTGACATTGGGAGTAATAACCTTGTGGCCTGGTACCAACAGCTCCCAGACAAGGCCACCAAACTGCTGATTTATGGAGTCAGTTCTCGGGTCTCAGGGATTCCTGATCGCTTCTCAAGCTCTGAGTCTGGCAACATGGCCTCCTTGACCATCTCCGGGCTCCAAGCTGAGGACAAGGCTGATTATTACTGTTGCTCATATTCCAGCAGAACTCTTACTACAGCGGTCCAAGCTCATGGGGAAGTGAGACCGAAACCTCCTCTGAGTATACTCCAGTCCCTCACCCCTAACTCAGGCTCTTTTTTATTTTTTTGTTCCTTACCATTTTATTTTGAAATAATTGTAAACTTAAAGAAATGTGAAAGAGTAGTATAAAAACTCCTGCATACTCTTTTTCCACCTTCACCAACTTTTAACATTTTGTCATATTTCATTCTCATTAGAAAAATTTCTCTCTCTCTGTAAATGTATACATATATAATATATACAAACACACAAACACAAAAACACAGATACATACTCATACTCACACAAAAACACACACAAAACTTACTCATTTTCTGAACTGTTTGGGAGTAGGTTTCATCCATCAAGCCCCGAGGCCTTCATACTTTTTAGAAGTATAATCCGCATTCTTCTTCATTCATTATTTTATGTGTATATTTCAGTGTTTTTTTTTTAACATTTTTAAAAGTGTTTGCAACCTTTAAAACTCTAAATCCAGAACATTTTAAAACACCCCTACCAGAAACCCCCCACCCATCAGCAATCACTTCCCATTTTCTACTTGCTCAACCCCTGACAACCAGACTTTCTGTCTCTAGGGATGTGCCTCTTCGGGCCATGTCACATATATGGAATCACAAATGATGTGGCCCTTTGTGTCTGGCTTCTTTCACTTGTCATCATGTTTTCTAGGATCATTCATGTTGGAACATGTATCTGTACACTGACTAATACTTTCTATCACTGACTAATACTCAGTTGTATGGAAACAACATGGTTGTTCATCTATCCATCAGTTGATGGACTCTCATTCATGTTTTCTGTTTCTTCTTTTGTCATAACCCAAGGTAGAGTGATTCTTCTGGGATCCAGTGCATGAAAATCGTACACTGACACCACTCCTCATGAAAAATTAAAAAAAAAATTCATTTTCAGGGAAATCTTTAGGAGGCAGCCAAGTTTACATTCTTCTGTCATTCTAAGAGCTGCCCAAAGATTCCTCATTGAGGTTCATCTTTCTTTCTTTTTCACTTGCTGTCTGGACATGCCGTGGATGTGCTGGACAGGGCAGGGAGGAGGTCCTGAATCTGGGCCTCACCTTCATCAGAACAGTATGATTCGGTGCCTTGTTCAGCCATTGGTTCTGACCTTTTCTTTTCCGGATACTTGGTTCAAGGGTTCTGGCCGACTTTATTTCTGCAGACATTCAAAAAACCCACAAAGTCAGTTCTTTTACCTTTTTTTTGGTCGTTTATCATGGAAAATTTCTCCACTTCTACATTTGTTCTGAGTCCCTGGCTATGTAGTCAAAGGAAGTAAAATAATTCAAATACATGTCACTTTCTTTTTTAAAATTCCATTTATTGTGAAATGTTTCCTACCCTAAGAGGAGTGCATGAGATGAATATTCACTATTTAAGGAAGAAGGAGAAATGGAAACCACAACTACCTATCCAAAGCATATCTCTCCATGCTGACTCCAAGTAGCCAGTATCCAAGTTTGATGTCAATCATTCCATTGCTTTTTTTTTATTATTTGTGAGGAAGATAAGCCCTGAGCTAACATCCATGTCAATCCTCCTCATTTTGTTGAGGAAGACTGGCCCTGAGCTAACATTCCTGCTGATCTTCCTCCACTTTATGTGGGATGCCACCACAGCATGGCCTGACAAGTGGTGCATCGGTGCTCGCCTGGGATCCGAACCCAGGCCGCCAGCAGTGGAGTGCACGCACTTAACCACTAAGCCATGGGGCTGGCCCCTTCCATTTGTTTATTTATTATTTTTTGTCAATGAATATTATTTTATTCTGAAGTTGTTGAGACATGCAGGATTAAAATACACTAATTAAAGAAATAAAAGTAACAGTAAGATACTTCCAAAATGCGGAGGAGATACATGTGGGAAAATATTGATAATAAATTAAAATACAGAAAGAAGAGGAAGCAGCAAGGAGACATACTGAAACTAAACTAATGACAGAAATAAGAACAATGAATGTCTCAATGTAAATCGAATTACATATGAATTTAAAAGACTTTCAGAGTTAGCCAAAAATTCAAAATATGCTAAAGAACAAAAAATATACTAAAACAAAGTGACCCAGATTGTTTTAAAATAAAAGGAGAGGCAAAAATATGCCAGAAAAATAGAAAAACAACAACAACAATAACAACTTGAGATCATAGCATCGGGCCTGGTATTGCTGACTCAGTTTTTTTTTGTTTATTGCAGTAACATTGGTTTATAACATTGTATAAATTTCAGGTGTACATCATTATACTTCTATTTATGCATAGATTACATCATGTTCACCACCCAAATACTAATTACAACCGATCACCACACACATGTGCCAGATTATCCCTTTCGCCCTCCTCCCTCCCCCCTTCCCCTCTGGTAACCACCAATCCAATCTCTGTCTCTATGTGTTTGTTTGTTATTGTTATTATCTACTACTTAATGAGGGAAATCATACGGTATTTGACCTTCTCCCTCTGACTTATTTCACTTTGCATAATACCCTCAATGTCCACCCATGTTGACACAAATGGCTGGATTTCATTGTTTCTTGTGGCTGAGTAGTATTCCATTGTGTATATATACCACATCTTCTTTAGCCATTCATCCTTTGATGGGCACTTAGGTTGCTTCCAAGTCTTGGCTATTGTGAATAACGCTGCAATGAACACAGGGGTGCATGTACCTTTATGCATTGGTGTTTTCAAGTTCTTTGGATAAATACCCAGCAGTGGAATAGCTGGATCATGTGGTAATTCTATCCTTAATTTTTTGAGGAACCTCCATACTGTTTTCCATAGTGGCTACACCAGTTTGCACTCCCACCAGCAGTGTACGAGAGTTCCCTTCTCTCTACATCCTCTCCAACACATGTTGTTTCCTGTCTTGTTGATTATAGGGATTCTGATGGGCGTGAGACGATATCTCATTGTAGTTTTGATTTGCATTTCCCTGATAGTTAATGATGTTGAACATCTTTTCATTTGCCTGCAGGACATCTGTATATCTTCTTTGGAGAAATGTCTGTTCAGGACTTTTGCCCATTTTTTAATTGGGTTGTTAGTTTTTTTGTTGTTGAGATGCATGTGTTCTTTACATGTTTTGGAGATTAACCCCTTATCAGATGTATGGTTTCCAAATATTTCTCCCAGTTGTTAGGTTGTCTTTTTGTTTTGTTGATGGTTTCCTTTGCTGTGCAGAAGCTTTTTAGTTTGATCTAGTCCCATTTGTTTATTTTCTCTATTGTTTCTCTTGCCCGGTTAGACGTAGTGCTTGAAAATATGTTGCTAAGACCAATGTCGAACAGAGTTCTTCCTATCTTTTCTTGTAGAAGTTTCATAGTTTTTGGTCTTTCATTCAAGTCTTTAATCCATTTGGAGTTAATTTTTGTGTATGGTGTAAGGTAAGGGTCTACTTTCATTTTTTTGCATGTGGCTATCCAGGTTTCCAAACACCATTTGTTGAAGAGACTTTCTTTTCTCCATTGTATGTTCTTGGCTCCTTTGTTGAAGATTAGCTGTCCAGAGATGTGTGGGTTTATTTCTGGGTTTTTGATTCTACTCCATTGATCTGTGTGTCTGTTTTTGTGCCATTACCATGCTGTTTTGGTTACTATAGCTTTGCAGTATATTTTGAAATCAGGGAGTGTGATACCTCCGGCTTTGTTCTTTTTTCTCAGGATTCCTTTAGCTATTCGGGGTCTTTTGTTGTTCCATAAAAATTTTACGATTCTTTGTTCTCTTTTCCATGAAAAATGTTGTCGGAACTTTGATAGGGATTGCATTGAATCTATAGATTACTTTAGGAAGTATGGATATCTTAACTATGTTGCTTCTTCCCATCCAAGAGCACGGAATATTTTTCCATTTCTTTGTGTCTTCTTCAATTTCATTCAACAATGTTTTATAGTTTTCGGTGTACAGAACTTTCACCTCATGGTTAAGTTTATTCCTAGGTATTTTATTCTTTTTGTTGCAATTGTAAATGGGATTATGTTCTTAATTTCTCTTTCTGCTACTTCGTTGTTAGTGTATAGAAATGCAACTTTTTTTTGTATGTCGATTTTGTATCCTGCAACTTTACCGTATTCGTTTATTACTTCTAAAAGTTTTCTGGTGGATTCTTTAGGGTTTTCTATATATAAAATCATGTCATCTGCAAATAGGGACAGTTTCACTTCTTCCTTTCCACTTTGTATCCCTTTTATTTCTTTCTCTTGCCTGATTGCTCTGGCTAGGACTTCCAGTACTATGTTAAATAGGAGTGGTGAAAGTGGGCATCCTTGTCTGGTTCCTGTTCTTAGAGGGATAGCTTTCAGTTTTTCACCATTGAGGATATATTAGCTGTGGGTTTTTCATATATGGAATTTATTATGTCGAGGTACTTTCCTTCTATACCCATTTTATTCAGAGTTTTTATCATAAATGGACGCTGTATCTTGTCAAATGCTTTCTCTGCATCTATTGAGATGATCACGTGATTTTTATTTTTCATTTTATTAATGTGGTGTATCACATTGATTGATTTGTGAATGTTGAACCATCCCTGACTACCTGTAATAAATCCCACTTGATCATGGTGTATAATCTTTTTAATATATTGATGTATGCAATTTGCTAGTATTTTGTTGAGTATTTTTGCACAGATGTTCATCATTGATATTGTCCTGTCATTTTCTTTTTTTGTGTTGTCCTTGTCTAGTTTTGGTATCAGGGTAATATCGGCTTTGCAGAATGAGTCAGAGGATCTTTCCCTCCTCCTCAATTTTTTGAAAGAGTTTGAGAAGGATAGGTATTAAGTCTTCTTTGAATGTTTGGTAGAATTCACCAGGGAAGCCGTCTGGTCCTGGACTTTTATTTTGGGGGAGGTTTTTGATTACTGTTTCGATCTCCTTACTGGTGATTGGTCTATTCAAATTCTCTACTTCTTGATCCAGTTTTGGAAGGTTGTATGATTCTAAGAATTTATCCATTTCTTCCAGATTGTCGAATTGGTTGGCATATAGCTTTTCATAGTATTCTCTTATAATTTTTTGTATTTCTGAGGTGTCTGTAGTAATTTCTCCTCTTTCATTTCTGATTTTACTTATTTGAGCCTTCTCTCTTTTTTTCTTGGTGAGTCTAGCTAAAAGTTTGTCAATTTTGTTCATCTTTTCAAAGAATCAGCTTGTGGTTTTGTTAATATTTTCTATTGTTTTTTTTGTCTCTATTTCATTTATTTCTGCTCTGATTTTTATTATTTCCCTTCTTCTACTGATTTTGGGCTTTGTTTGTTCTTCTTTTTCCATTTCCTTTAGGTGCATTGTTAAATTGTTTATTTGAGATTTTTTTTGTTTGTTGGGATAGGCCTGTATTGCTATAAACTTCCCTCTTAGAACCGCTTTTGCTGTATCCCATAAATTCTGGCATGTTGTATTTTCATCTTCATTTGTCTCCAGGTATTTTTTTATTTCTCCTTTGATTTCTTCATGACCCAACCGTTGTTCAGTAGCGTTTTGTTTAATCTCCCCGTATTTGTGGCTTTTCTGATTTTTGTCCTATAGTTGATTTCTAGTTTCATACTGTTGTGGTCAGAAAAGATGCTTGGTATTATTTCAATCTTCTTAATTTATGGAGACTTGTTTTGTGGCCTAGTATGTGATGAATCCTGGAGAATGTTCCATGTGCATTTTAAAAGAACGTGTATTCTTCGGTTTTGGGATGGAATGCTCTGTATATATCTACTAGGTCTATCTGTTCTAGTGTGTCTTTTAAGGCCAATGTTTCCTTATTGATCTTCTGTTTGGATGATCTATCCGTTGGTATAATTGGAGTGTTAAAGTCCCCTACTATTATTGTGTTATTCTGTATTTCTGTTTTTATGTCTGTTAATAATTGCTTTATATATTTAGGTGCACCTACATTGGGTGCATAGATATTTACAAGTGTTATATGCTCTTGTTGGATTGTTCCCTTGATCATTATGTAACGCCCTTGTTTGTCTCTTTTTACAGTTTTTGTTTTAATGTCTATTTTGTCTGATATGAGTATTGCTACCCCAGCTTTCTTTTCATTGCCATTTGCATGGAGTATCTTTTTCCATCCCTTCACTTTCAGTTTGTGAGTGTCTTTAGGTCTGAAGTGTGTCTCTTGTATGCAGCATATATATGGGTCTTGTTTTATCCAATTGGCCACCCTATGCCTTTTAATTGGATCATTTAGTCCATTAACGTTTAAAGTAGCTATTGATAAGTATGTATTTACCGCCATTTTTTAACTTTTTCTTTCTCAGTGTTTTAGTAGTCCTTCTCTGTTACTTTCTCCTTCTATACGGAATTGATGGTCTCTTTAGTTTGACCTCTGTCTGAAAGCTCTACTGTATAACTCCGCTCTTCCCTCATTTTATGATTTTGGTATCATATCTAACCTCTTTTTTGTGCATTTGTATCCATTACCCTCTTATCATGGAGATAGATAATTTTTCCTATTTGTGGTCTTCTTTTTTGCTTTTAAGTCAGTCCCTTTAACATTTCTTGTAGCACTGGTTTCTTGGTGATAAACTCCTTTAATTTTTGCTTGTCTGGGAAATTTTTGATCTCTCCTTCCATTTTGAATGATAACCTTGCTGGGTAGAGTATTCTTGGCTGTAAGTTTTTTCCTTTTAGCACTTTAAATATATCATGCCAGTCTCTTCTAGCCTGTAAGGTTTCTGCTGAGAAGTCAGCTGATAGCCTTATGGGTTTCTTTTGTAAGTAACTTGTCTTTCTCTTCCGTGTTTTAGGATTCTCTCTTTATCTTTAATTCTGGACATTTTGATTATGATGTGCCTTGGTGTGGGCCTCTTTGGGTTTATCTTGTTTGGTGCTCTCTGTGATTCCTGTACCTGGATGTCTGTTTCATTCCTACGGTTAGGCAAGTTTTCATCTATTATTTCTTGAAATAGATTCTCTGCCCCTTTGTCTCGCTCTTCTCCTTCCAGGACACCTATAACATGGATGTTGGTGGGCTTGATTTTGTCCCAGAGGTCCCTTAGACTGTCCTCACTCTTTTTAATTCTTTTCTCTTTTCCCTGTTCAGCTTGGGTAATTTCTTCTAGTCTTTCGTCCAGCTTGCAGATCCGTTCTTCTGTATCCTCTGCTCTGCTTTTGAGTCTCTCTAGTGAATTTTTCATTTCCAGTATTGTATTCTTCATTTCCGATTGGTTCTTTTTTATATCTTCCATTTCTTTGTTGACACTCTCACTCAATCATCTATTCTTCTCCCCAGATCAGTGAACATCCTTAACACTCTTTGTTTGAACTCTCTGTCGGGCAGGTTGCTCATTTCTGTTTCACTTCATTCCTTTTCTGGGGTTTTGTCCTGTTCCCTTACTTGGAATGTATTCCTTTGCCTCCTCATTTTGCCTCTTTCCCTGTGCTTGTGACTACGTATTAGGTAGGTCAGCTACATCTCCTGCTGTTGGATAGGTGACCTTATATAAGTGATGCCTTAGGAGGTCTTCAGTGTGCTTCCCTCAATTCTCAATGTTCCAGAGGTGACCCCTACATGGGCTATGTTTATCCTTCTATTGTGGCCTGTTTGCTCTCCCTGTAGGTGCCCAGGGGGGCTGAGTTATGCTCCTGGTCATCTGTTTTAATGCTCAGCTGCTTGCAGTGGTTGTGGGCCCTTCAATCTCTTTATCAGGTGTGGGGAGCCCCAGCCCAGTTGGCTGCAAGTTCTAATACCACACTTGTGTTTCAGTATATCTTTTAAGTGAGTAGGCCCCCAGCTTGGCAGGTTGTTAGGCTCAGGGTCTTACAAATGCTATAAGCCTCCAGGCTTTAGGTCTCTTGTCAGCTCTCTGAGGATTGCAGCTGGGTGGGGCTGGTGTTAGGCATAGGAGAACCCAATTGTTTCAGGCTTTGGAGGGTGGGGCAAACCCCCTTTGTGGGTCTTTGAGAAACACTAGTCTTCTGCAGGTGACAAGCCCTGCGGCCCACAGGTCCACACACACAGTCAACACAGTCCTGTCCCGTGTGCATGCCCCAACCTCCTGAAGTGGACCTAGTCTCTCCATGGCGGGAGCCCCACACACTCCACCACCGACCCACACTCTCCACCAGCTCTTTGTACATGCCCTGCCCCACTGAGGTGGGCTCAGTTGCCAGGCTTCAGAGAATCCAGTCACCAATCTATGCAGGCCCACAAGTTGCCTGAGGGCTTGTTGGGTGGGACCAGTCTCTAGGGTGGGCTTCCTGTCCTGGCTGAGCTGGATTAAATTAGTGCTCTAGTAGGTGGGGCAGACCTGGGCTAGCAGGCCCCAGGGAGAACTCCAATGCCATCTGTGTCAGCACGCCCACACCAGGCCACAATAATGGCTGCCGCCAATGTCCCAGTCCCTGGAGAGGTCTCACCTCTCACTGCAATGCACTCAGAGCCTAGCATGTGAGTCTCTTTTCACCAAAGCACTGTGCACCTTTCTTTCTGGTGATTTTAGGGTGCTTTCTGAAACTGGTGAGGTTGCACATGGGCCCTTTAAGAGCTGGTTTTAATTTCTTTGTGAACCAGCTTTTCTCGTGATACTCCCCAATGTTTTAGTAGCAGGCAAAGTCAGATATTATGCCACTCATCTTGATTGTGCTGGGTCCACAAAATGCCTACAGCAGGGGCACTCCCAGCTCAGGGCCCCGCTCCTCCAGGGAGGGCTGCGTACCTTTGGGCTGCTCCCCGGTGGCGGTGAGGCGCTGTGGCTTATGGAGACAGCGTTTTTTCTCTCCAAAAGGCAGTTTCTGCGTCTTCCACCCCAATTAGCATTGTTGTTTGTTGCAGGCCTTCCTCTTATCCAGTTTTCAGTTCTGTCTCAGGGGTAATTTTTCCATGAGTAGTTGTAAATTGGTTGTGTCCACAGGAGGAGGTGAATTCAGAGTCTGCCTACACTGCCATCTTGACTTCTCCCCCTCCACTGCTTTTTATTCCTTCATTCTAACTCGATCTGCATCCCTATATAATATAGATTATACTGCTGACACAGTGATTAGTAAACATGAACAACTGAGTAGGGAAAGGACACTCTGCATAGACGTGGCCCACAGGAGACATTAGGCACATCAGAGACTCAAGGTCAGTGTCTGGCTGAGCTTCCCTTCAACATTACCAGAGATCCTGGTGAGAATTAGAGCAGAAGTTGGGCCCACAGGGGAAAGACAAGGATCTAAACAATCAGGCACCAACACAGATGGCATGTGGGCCAGGTACTAGGCATCCAGAAAGAATCTTTTCAGGGGACTAGGTACCCCACATTCTCTGCTCCTCAGATTAGCGTGTTCTTCCAGGTGTAGTCCAAGATCACTCTCTGGGAGGGAGGAGGGGAAATTATTATTCTTGTCAGATGGGGACATCGGGACATGGTCATGATGAAGACATAAAGATAAGACTCTGAGTCAGCTGTGAACAAACATTACATCCTCGGGGATAGAGATGATATCATTGCTGCCAGCAACTTGGCAATGTCATTTTCCTCAAAAATAAGCTCGGCTTTCTTGCCTAGCAAGAAGGGTTTGAATGTGGAACAATGAGTGGAGGAGGTGGTGCTAGAACCCAGCATTCACGAGGCACACAGTGCTCTCCTCATGATACCCAGAGTTCACTGTGCCTTGTCTGACCTCATCCAGACATATGGGCATTATCTTCTGTGAGGAAAACAAGGTAGAGGAGGGTCTATTTGGCAGTGGTCTGCCTGCGTCACTACTGGGAAGGACAGAGGGTCTAGGGACATACTTCCTTCTCTAACATCTACACTCCCCTGTTCCAATTTTAGTCTTCCCTCACCCATCTCAGCCACACTCACAGTCGAGTGAGAATTCCACAGGTATCTCGGGTGGAGTCTATTTGCAGATTTGGGACTGGTCTCCCTCAGGTCTAAGTCAGGTAACATGTATCCATCTGCTTCCTGGACCCTGAGTGTGTGTGTTCTTTATGCTCCTGTTCCTGACATCCATGTTTTTGAACACACACTGTAATCCTTCAGGACAGTTTTAGTGGAGTTTCAGGGAGGACACACTCAGCTGTGTGTTCACTCACTTTCAATCCACTGAACTAAACTGTTACTGCCCAGGTGCATTTTCTTTGCATTCTCCCAGGCTCTGCAGAAATAGTTCTCCTGGGATGTCAGAACCAGGACCCAGCAGTCACATGGGCTGAGTGAGCATTAACCTTGGGATTGGAGTTTGTCTTCTGAGGTTGGGAGAGTAAGTGAGAGAAGGAAATTTGTTGATAGAATCTTCAAGGAACATCCTCTATTGTTGACATTTTACTAACAGCTGAATAGTCACTGAGGAGAAGGAGAGTTCTAGAAAAGAGTCTGTTGGAAAAAGAATATTGTTTATAATGAAACTTAGTGTGGTTTTCTCCATGTTTCCTCTGCTTTGTATTCATGCAACTCTTGGATCCATGAGTTACAGTTTTCACAGAATGGAAAGTCTTTTTCCATTATTTCTTCCTCTGTTTCTTCTCCTTTCATGATGGAGTTCCATGTATTATAGGACATTTGATGTTACCACACAGCTTATTGATATTTTCCTTTTTTTTTCCATTTTAGGTTTCTTTGTTTTCATACATTTTCTTTTGATTCATTTCTATTGCTATACTTTCAAAGTCCTAATGTTTTCTTCTGTAGTGTATAATCTCCTGATAATAGCTTCAAGTATTGTTTTCATTTCATTTTTTTTGTACAAGATGTAACTTTTAATGTTTTTTTTTTAATTTTTTGTTTATTGAAGTAACATTGGTTTATAACATTGTAAAAATTTCAAGTGTACATCATTGTACTTCTATTTCTGCATAGATTACATCATGTTCACCACCAAAATACTAATTACAACCCATCACCACACACATGTACTGAATTATCCCTTTCACCCTCCTCCCTCCCCCCTTCCCCTCTGGTAACCACCAATCCAATCTCTGTCCCTATGTGTTTGTTTATTGTTGTTATTATCTACTACTTAATGAAGGAAATCATACGGTATTTGACCTTCTCCCTCTGACTTATTTCACTTTGCATTATACCCTCAATGTCCATCCATCAAAACTACAATGAGATATCACCTGACGCCCGTCAGAATGGCTATAATTAACAAGACAGGAAACAACATGTGTTGGAGAGGATGTGGAGAGAAGGGAACTCTCATACACTGCTGGTGGGAGTGCAAACTGGTCCAGCCACTATGGAAAACAGTATGGAGATTCCTCAAAAAATCAGGGATAGAACTACCATATGATCCACCTATTCCACTCTTGTTTTCATTTCTTGAAGCTCCACTTCATTTTATTTTTGTATCATCAATTTCTTTTTTTTTTTTTTTTTGTGAGGAAGATCAGCTCTGAGCTAACATCCATGCTAATCTCCTTTTTTTGCTGAGGAAGGCCGGCTCTGAGCTAACATCTATTGCCAATCCTCCTCCTTCCCCCCACCCAAAGACCCAGTAAATAGTTGTGTGCCATAGCTACACATCCATCTAGTTGCTGCACGTGGGACGCAGCCTCAGCATGGCTGGAGAAGCAGTGCATCAGTGCGCACCTGGGATCCGAACCCAGGCCGCCAGTAGCGGAGCACGCACCCAACTGCTAAGCCACTGGGCCGGCCCTGCATCATCAATTTCTTTGTGGAAATTTTCTTTCCCTTCATTTCAATGGTGTTCTTCCTTACTTCTTGGATCATTTTTATGGTAGATGTTGTAAAGCCTTGGTCAGATAATTCCAACTATAGTGTTATCTCTGGGCAATCATGCTTTCATTGTCTTTCCTATGTCGAGTCAGATTTTTCTGCTTTTTATCAGTTAATTGATATTGAGTGTTACCCTAAACATAGCCAGTATTATGCAATGATGGCCTAGGTCTTCTTTACATACTGTGATTATAATTTTGTATTAACAGACAATCTACCCCAGTTGGGTGAAGGCTGCAGATTTGAAACAGGCTACTGTGGTTGTAGTTTCTTTGTGAGTTCAATGACACAACCTTTTCAATGCTGCTTCCATCTGTCCTGGGTGTGCACAACCCAGTGTTGTAGCTGGGATCTAGGTAGTGTTCTAGTCCTTAATTTTCTTCTCAAGTCTTGCTGACACTATGGAAGATTTCATACACTCAGGCACAGATAGATTAGGGGCCAGGACTTCATATACTGGTTGCAGAGCTGCTTTCCCAAGATGACACCTCTCCACAACCTCCCTAGTCTCATCCAGGCCCTGAGCCTTTCCTCTTTGCTCTTCTGTTCAGAAAACCAAGACTTGAATTACTATGTGTCACCAGGCACTTCCTGGGTCTGAGCCCATTACCTAGGCCAGTTAACAGGAGGATGGAAGAACCAAAACATTACTGTTGTCTCAAAGCGCACAAAGAGGAAAACGGGAAAAAAGTTCCTTTCCCCTTTGAGAGACAGACATGCCCTGATGAGAGTTCCCTGGACCTGGAGCCCTTAGGGACAATTCTGATCCCAGTCTCCTCCTTGAAACTCAAACATTGGAACTCTCCTGCTTTCCAAAGTTCTTCTCAAGCCTGCTGAGCTCTCTTTCCTTCAGGCAATATTTTTTCTTTCATCGTCTTGTGATGCCAACCAGTCTGATCCTCTTCTATTTTTTTCATTCCACCTTCCTACTGGTTTGGTTGGTTTTATGTAACATCTAATGTTTCCTCAGCCCCGAGCTGAGAGCTGCCTCAGAAGCACTAACTCTGTGACAAGACTGGGACAGACACAGTGGTCCAGAGGGAGAGTGTCTGGCCCAACTGGTGTGGAAGGTGACACATTCCATTCTGAAGGGAGTTATTGGACAAAGGGGAAGGAATTTGGAGAGGATTATAAGGAGTCAAGGGGCCCAGTACTGAGGTGGGAGGAGGCCAGGGGAGCAGAGCAGGAATTTCCAGCTCCCACTCAGCTGCCTTCCCTGGTACTTGGGTTTCACCACATGCGGCCACCAGGGGACTGGATTTAGCATGATCCTAGCTGTGGTTTACCCTGCTCTGTATGAAGTCCCAAGAACTGGTTCCTCTTGAGCCCCTACAATGGAGGAAGACGTGTGTGGGTGTTCCAAATCTGTTGTGCCCCATTAAGTCCTTGCTAGAACGGCTAGCAGGACTCAGCTTCCGAGCACTACTGGGTCAGGGACACAGGGATGTATGGGGACCCATCCTAACTGAGGAGGATAGGGAGTGGGTGAGGGAGAATGAACAACCCCCACTCTGCCTCTGGTTCTTGGGAAGAGAAACAATCGAATCTCTCCTAACCCCAGCCCTTCCAAACCCTGTCCTCACATTCCACACACAGCACCAGAGTAGGTACTGGGATATTCAGCCAACCACATAGGGACTCCCACAATAGGAACCACAGGGACATTTCAAGTCTGGCTTCATTTCCTGGGCACCATCATGGGCTCATTTTGGGAAATCCATGTGAAAGGTTTTAATCCCTCTAAGTAGCTCTGATGCCACAGGATGCAGAAGTATGTAGAATAAAGGGCCAAGTCAGAGTGGGGTGAGGAGAGGCAAGTGCAGGAAGCAGATTTCCATAGAGCCCCAGGGGAGGGGATAAGAGAGGTCTGGAGGAGCCAGGCCCAGGGTTGGGGTCTCAGAAGGCAGTGCTCTTGGAGATTAGCAGATGACTGGGCTCTGCTCCTCCTCACCCTCCTCACTCAGGGCACAAGTGAAACCTCCAGGGAAGTGACAACTGAGGCATCTGTGCTGATCATTTGTCTCCTCCTCCTCAGGCTCAACTGGGCCCCAGCACTGAACTCACCAGAGTGTGTTTTCCGTTTTATCAGGGTCCAGGGCCCAGTCTGCCCTGACTCAGCCTTCCTCAGCATCCGGGAGTCTGGGGCAGTCGGTCACCATCTCCTCTACTGGAAGCAGCAGTGACATAGGGAAGTATAACTATGTCTCCTGACATCAACAGCTCCCAGGCACAGCCCCCAAACTCCTGATTTATAATGTGAATAGTTGAGCCTCAGGGATCCCTGCTAGCTTCTCTGTCTCCAAGTCTGGCAACATGGCTTCCCTGACCATCTCTGGGCTCCAGACTGAAAACGAGGCTGATTATTACTATAGCTCATATGCAGGCAGTTACACTGTCCAGAGTGGTCCAAGTTCATGGGGAAGTGAGATCAAAACCTGCCCTGTGCTCACAAGCTCCCTGCTTGCTGTGAAGATACTTCCCCAACCGTGGGCAGAGGGGGCTTCCTGCAGCATGGCCTTCAGAACTCTCTTCTCTCTCACCTCTTCTTTCCTCTCACAGTGACTTTCAATTAGATCTATGCTGTTAGGTTTATTGCCTTGGGACTGTGACAGCTTCTCCTTTGCCTATGTGATGTGGTTCCTGAATGTGCCACTCTATCCCGCTTTTCAACAACAGTGCAATGATTAATTTTATGTGTTTACCTGACTGGGATAAGAGATCTCCAATTAGCTGGTAAAACGTTATTTCTGGGTGTGGCTGTGAGAACATCTTTGCAAGAGGTTTGTATTTGAATTGTAGACTGAGTAAAGAAGATCACCCTTGTCAGTGCCAGTGACATCATCCATCAGATTGAGGGCCTGAATAGAACAAAGAGGTGGAGGAAGGGAGAATTTGCTTTCTCGGCTGCATCTGAGACATCCACCTTCTCCTACCCTTGGACATTGGCACTGATGGTTTCAGCTTTTGGACTCAGACCAGGATTTACATCATTGGCCCCCAATTCTCAAGTCTTTGGACTCAGACTGAATTACATGACTGGCTTTCTTGTTTCTCCAGCTTGCAGATAGCCGATTGTGGGACTTCTCAGCCTCTATAACTGTGTGAACCAATTCCTATAATAAATCATATATAATTCTGTTTCTCTGAAGAACCCTGACTAATGTGGATTTTGGCACCTGGAGTTACTCTAGAGGAATAGAATTTTAGTGATGAGTTTTCTAAATTGATTCTGAGGTTTCTGGAATTGTCTGTCTAATCTGATTAGATTTAATGATGCTAATGATTCAATTTCCATTTGTAAAATAGCCCTTTTTACTATCATGACATGATAGTCCACGCCATCAACTGTTTACAGAGATAAGCAAAATATCTGCATTGGATACTTGTAATCACCACAATAAGAAGGAAGGGGCTAAGTATGTGATACTTGTGAACATTTTTGGAAAACTAATGAATATAATGATATTGATTGCTTGTTCCTAATGTTCCTGGACAAAGTAGAGAAAAAGATGAGTTTAGGGATTCAAATTTCCAGCTCATTTACGCATGGATGACCTGAGAGCTTCTAGATATGTGCGAAGACCTTCATGAAGCTGGGGACATTGAGCCCCTCAATTCCAATGAGTCTTCTTTGCCAGTGGAAGAGGTCTCACACCCCCAGTGGAAGAGGTCTCCCCACCCCTGTCAGAGGGTATTACTACTGCCTTGCATGAGGAAGAGGGAATGGCATCCCTGAGGCAGTTGCCATGGAATGCAGTGCTGATTCTCCTCAGGGCCCACCCACTCCACCTTTTTATGCTCTAGACCTATAATTAGACTCAAATCCCAGCGGGTCCCTTAAGGTAAGGTGCAGAGTGTGACTCAAGTGGAGATGCCGTACACTCCAAAAAAACTACTTGATTTTTCTAATTTATACAGACAGAAAACCCAAGAACATGTGTGGAGATGTCTACTAAGGATGTGGGATAATGGTGGGACAAACATCAAGTTGGACCAGGCTGAATTTATTGATATGGGCTAACTAAGTAGAGAATCTTCATTTAATGTTGCAGCTCAGGAACTTAGAGAGAGCTCTGATGGTCATTTTGGTTGGTTTGCTGAACTATAACCCAAAAGATGGCCCATAGTGAGTGAATTAGGAAAGCCAGACATGCCTTGGTGAAACTGGTGAACAGTTAGCTATGAATGATTAGGTAGCTAGTAACTAAAGTTTTACTAAAAATTTGAATTGTACCTCTTAGTTGTTCGCCCACTGATTGCTAGCTGTGCTGCTTAGGCAATATATTATCCAACTCCCACTAGGTTCCTATAGATAACACCACTCTCATGCCAGGGTCGCTATGGTAACAGATGCTTGAGTTGTTTTTCAGAAATTTGGAGTCTACTGCCATGTGGTTCACGCTGGTTGAGACCACCAATCTACCAAATGGGCCTAGTAAGTGAACTCCTGACATCGGGGATCTAAAAACTCCACGCTCAGGTCATGCCTGTGCCACCAGGCCTCCTATGAAGAGGCATGAAGTTTGACCAAGCATGTGCAGATCGTCAAAATACCTCACTCCTCCTTGCTTCCAATCGTCTATCCCCACATCAGACTCCTTGCACCCCCTAACCCATGAATATCCCTAAGTCCCCATTTTTGAGGAGGCAGATTTGAGACTCATTATCCTACCTCCTTGCTTGGCTGCCTTGTGATTAAAACCCTTTCTCTGCCCCAAACTTGTCATTTTGTTGACTGCTTTTCTTTGCAATGGCCAAAATGAACCTGGTTGGTATCATTGGTCTAATGTAGAGGAAGGGATTGAAAAGGTAGAAAGATGGGAATGTTACAGTGGATTTGTCATTTAAGACTTACTCACCCACACTAGAAGGATCCAGAAGACATATCTTCCACCATAACTGTGAGAAAGACATTTTTGAGGAGAACCTCAACATCCTTGAAGATCTCAGTGATCGCCCTTCTCTAAGCTAGAACTTACAGTGGAAACTGCAGCAACTCAACTGGAAAATCTAAATGCAATTGGAGTAATTGGATCCTGGGTTGGCAGGGCCACGTGGTGGCACTCAGGACCACATGCAAGGTGAGTGTCATCATCATAATGGGCAGAAGAGTCAAAGCACCAATCAGAAGAGTCTGAGTCATGCAGACCTATGTCTTTGGCTAGTTAATCATGGTGTTCCTAGAAGTGAATAGATAGGAAGCCTACTGAATTCTTACATGATCTCTATAAAGAGAAAATTTTTAGGTCAAGTGAACAAAAGTCTAACCCAAATCATAAAAACAGAGAATCATGGCCTCTTAATCAGTTCCCAGACTTGAGCCAGGTTACAGACTCAGAACACCTTGAGTGAAGGGATGGCCGAGTCCCCTTTAAGAGGGACCTCAGCACACTATCAAAATTTCATACTGGGACTGGCCCATTGGTGCAGTGGTCAAGTTCTTGTTTTCTGCTTCAGTGGCCTGGGCTTTGTGGGTTTGGATCCCGGGTGCTGATGTACACTGCTCATCAAACCATGCTGTGGCTGTGACCCACATACAAAGAATAGAGGTGATCAGCACAGATGTTAACTCAGGGACAATCTTCCTCAAGCAAAAAGAGGAGGATTGGCAATGGATGTTAGCTCAGGGAGAATCTTCCTCACACACACAAAAATATATTATACTGTTGATCTTTCTCCCAGTCTCCACAAAGGGACCAATGGCCCTTTTAGCAGGGTGATTATGCACTGGGGAAAAGGAAATAATTAGACTTTTTCAGGGGCTACTGGACACTGGCTCTAAACTGATATTGATTCCAGGAGACCCAAAACATCACTGTGGCTCTCCAGTCAGAGTGGGACTTATGGAGATCAGGTGATCAATGGGGTTTTATCTCAGGTCTGTCTCACAGTGGGTCCATTGTGTCCCTGAATCCATTCTGTGGCAATTTCCCCAGTTCCAGAATGTAGTTACCGTGTGACCTGAGCTTCCCATCATGAACTGGGTGTTATTTGACGAATCAAACTATAATGCTGGGCATGCATAGCAATGCTCCATCATCAAATGGAAGTGCTGTGTATGTGGTCAAGCCCAAGCAGGAAGTGAAGGCACAAGTAATATACATGAAGAAGTGGCTCAAATGCCCATGATTCCCACTCCTGCTCCATTGCCTTCTCTCTCTCAGCTTGTGCCTATGGCCTCATGGGGGGTTCCCTATGATCAGTGGACAGAGGAGACAAAGACTCAGGCTTGGTTTGCAGATGATTCTGTATGATATGCAAGAACAACCCTCAAAAGGATAGCTGCATCAATACAGCTCCTCTCTGGGGCATCTTTGAAGGGCAGTGGTGAAAGGAAATCCTCCTAGTGTGCCGAACTTTTGGCAGTGCTCCAAGTTGTGCACTTTGGAAAGAGAAATGACTCAATGTGCAATTACGTATTGATTCCTGGGCTATATAGCCAATGGTTTGGTGAATGGTCAGGGACTTGAAAGGAGCATGATTGGAAAATTGGTGAAAAAATAAGTGGGGAAGTTGTATGTGTGTAGACCTCTCTGAATGACCAAAAAAGTGAAGATATTTGTGTCCAAAGTGAATGCTCACCAATGGATGACCTCAGCAGAGGAGGATTTTAATAGTCAAGTGGATAGGATGACTTATTCTGTGGATACTAGTCCTCTTTCACCAGCCTCCTCTGTCTTCTTCCAATAGTCTCATGAACAAAGTGGCAATGGTGGCAGGGATGGCATTTATGCCTGGACTGAGTGACATGAACTTGCACAAACCAAGGCTGACCTGGCAGATAGCCCAGATCTTTCAGGAATGAAGGTTTGGGTCACTTCGTAAGGTCAAGAACCAGGACCAGCTGAGCTGCTTGCTGAAGGGAAAGGGAATACAGAATGGGTAGTGGAAGAAGGTTGTTAAAAATACCAGCTATGCCCATGTGACCAGTTACAGAAGTGAGGATGGTAATTGTCATGATCATTTCCTCTTTATTTTGTTAATAATTCATTTGTGTGTGTATATACATATATTAGGGCAATAGCTCTGTTTTCTTTCCTCTCTTATTCCCTGATCATGTAATTGGAGGTCACAGTCACTTCTCAGGGAGTGCTTGGGCTCCATTTAGGGTACAAATGCCTGAAGGTTGCCCTTCACCCAGGAGATGGAGAAGGTGATGGTGGCATCATGGTGGAGTGAGTTCTTCCATTTGTTTTTCCTAAGTTATAGCTAGTGGGGCATCCAATGACCTACAAAAGACTCCTTGCACAGCACATCCGAATGCCTGAGAGATTAATGTATCTATATATCTGAAGGTATGTGGGCTGTACCTTTAGGAAGCAGTGGAACTAGGAGAGAACTATTCTCCCCTGTCAGTAGTGATCCAAAATGCCAGGATGCTCCCAGTAGTGATGGTGGTGCCCTGATCTGAGGTTTCAATGTGTGTACTGGCACGCACCAGTGCCAGAGGCTGTAGGAGCAGACAGAGCACTTGCGGCTTATCCCCTGCACTCCCCATGGGTGGCACGTGGAACACAAGACCTGAAGCTTCACAACACACATCAGTTGCCAGCAACCCAACCCCTTCTCTCTCCCCTGACAGTGACACCGGTCTTTTCATTAGTGAGGACAGAATTCAAAATGCAGATACCACCGGCGGGTAGGGTGGTGCCCCGACCTGAAGTTTGAAACAACACACTAATGTGCAAAAGCAACCACAGGCTGCAGGAACAGCAACGGCCCTCATGCCTTAGCTCCTGCCCCTCCCCCAGCAGTGGCAGGTGGCACCTGTGACTGGAAGCTTTAGGAGCCACAACAGAACCCATGATACGTCCAACAGTGCCAGCACCACTGACATAAGCTCTACCAGCAGAAGGGGCTGCGTATGAGACCCCAGGCCCCTAACAGTGACAGTGACATCCAAGAAGCCAGTGTCCCTGGCAGCGGTGCTGCCAGCACCCCCATGACATGGGAGCAGCAGCACAGGTGGTGTACAGGACAGTAGCACCTGAACCCACGGATGTCTCATCAAAAACCATTGGGGGAACATAAGACTAAGGTGACCCCAGAAGCAGCAGAAGTTCTCGTAGCCTACTGACCCCAGTGGTGACACCTGAGACTGCAGCAACACCATAAGCCATAAGGAACCAGCACCTCCGAGTCACCAGCAGCACAAGGAGGGCACCGACCATGCCTCTGGCAGAGGCAGTGGATGGTGAAATGTGCAGTCTGTCAGTTACAATCAGAAGCAGCTCAGAATCAAAGTAACCCAAGCCTTACCCAAGTACAAAAGGTGGTTACTACAGCAAATGTGCTGGCAGAGGATCGACTCATCAAGCACCATGAAGAATTACAGTAACACAGTAGAACGGAAACAAATGACTACTCTCTGGAAAACAAACTTGAAGTCACAGACAAGTGTGATCTAACTGACAGAGAATTCAAAAAGTCTGTCATGAAAAAACTCAATGAGTTACAAGAAAACTCTGAAAGACAAGTCAATGAGTGCAGGAATAGAATTAATTAACAGAAGGAGTACTTCACCAATGAGATTGAAACTCTCAAAACAAACCATACAGAAATTCTGGAAATGAATAACACAATTAATAAGATGAAAAATAACATAGGAAGCACTGGAAATAGAGCAGACTATATGGAAGAGAGAATTAGTGAGCTCCAAGATAAGAATCTAGAAATGATTCAGGTGGAAGAGGAAAGAGAACTAAGATTTTTAAGAAATGAAGAAATTCTATGAGAACTATGCAATTCAATTAGGACAAACAACATAAGGGTAACAGGGACCCCAGAAGGAGAAGAGAGGGAGAAAGAAGCAGAGAGCTTATTCAAAGAAATAACAGCTGAGACCTTCCCAAACCTGGGGAAGGAACTGGATGTACAAGGACATGAAGCTAATAGAACTCCTAATTATCTCAAAACACAAAGACCTTCTCCAAAGTATATTATATTAAAACTGTCAAAAGTCAATGAGAAAGAAAGATTATTAAGGGTGGTCAGAGACAAGAAAATAATAAATTGCAAAGAAACCCTCGTCAGGCTCTCAGTGGATTTCTCAGCAGAAACTCTATAGGCTAGGAGAAAGTGGAATGATATATTCAAAATATTGAATACCAAAGCTATCAACGAAGAATACTCTATCCAGCAAAGTTTCTTCTGATACGAAGGAGAAATAAAGGCTTTCCCAGACAAACAAAAACTGACAGAATTCATAGCCACTAGACCTACTTTACAGGAAATGTTGAAAGGAGCCCTCCTACCTGAAACGAGAAGGCAAAGGTTTAGAAAGATTTGAGCAAGGTGATAAATAGACAGACAGAATCAGAAAATTGTAACTCTACAACAGAATAGGTTAGTAAACACTTAAGTATAACCTAAAGTCTAAAGCAAAAGAAAGCATCATAAATAGCTATAACCCTTCAATTTGGTATCAAACTCACAACACAAATGGATAATTTGTGACAACAAAAACATAGAAGGGAAGAGGAAAAGGACAGAACCTGCATAGGCTAATAAAGATAAGATGCTATCAGAAAAGGACTATCTCGTCTCTGAGATTTTTATACAAACATCATGGTAACCAGAAAACAAAACCTCAGAGCAGAGTAATAAATCATAAATAAAGATAAAACTGAGAAAAAAAATCACAAAATGCACCACACTGAAATGGCAGACACAAATAGATGGAAAAAGAAACAATGGAAATATAGAACAATCAGGAAACCAAAGATAAAATGGTGGTACTACATTCTCATATATCAACAATCCCCATAAATGTTAATGGATTGAATTTACCATCCAGAAGATGTAGTGTGGCTGGATGGATTAATAAACAAGAACCCAAAATATGTTGCCTCCCAGAGACCCATCTCAGCTCTAAAGACAAAGAAAGACTCAGAGTGAAGGGATGGAAGATGGTACTACAAGCAAATGGCAACCAAAATAAATCAGGTGTAACCATACTTAGATCAGACAAAATAGACTCCAAGCCAAAAAGGACAACAAGAGACAAATATGGATATCATTTAATGATAAAAGAGACATTCCACCAAGAAGATATAACACACACATACGCACACACACACACACACACATATACATATACTTAACATAAAGAGCACCAAAGTATATAAAGCAGCATTTAACAGACCTAAAAGGACAACTTGACAGCAGCATAATAATAGTAGGGGAATTTAACACCCCACTTGTGTCAGTGGATAGATTATCTGGATAGAAAGTCAAAAAAGTAATGTTCGCCTTAAATGAAACACTATAACAATGGACATAAGATATATATATATAGAACATTCTATCCAAAAACAGCAGAAAACACATTCTTCTCAAGTGCACATGGAACATTCCCAAAGATAGACCACATATAGGGAAACAAAGCAAGGCTCAATAAATTTAAAGAGATTGAAATCATATCAAGCATCTTTTCCAATCACGATTGTGTGAAACCTAAATCAACTACAAGAAAAAGGCTGGAAAAGTCACAAATATGTAGAGACAAAAGAACATGCAACTGAACACTATTGGATCAATGAAGAAATCAAAGGAGAAATAAAAAATGGCTGGAGACAAATGAAAATGAAAACACAGCATACAAAAACTTATAGATGCATTCAAAGTGGTACTAAGAGGGAAGATTAGAGCAACAAGGGCCTACCTTAAGAAACAATATAAATCTTGGGGGCCGACCCAGTGGTGCAAGTGGTTATGTGCGTGTGCTCTGCTGTGGTGGCCCAGGGTTCGCCAGTTCAGATCCCGGGTGTGCACCAATGCACTGCTTGTCAGGCCAAGCTGTGGAGGCATCCCATATAAAGTGGAGGAAGATGGGCATGGATGTTAGCCCAGGGCCAGTCTTCCTCAGCAAAAAGAGGAGGATTGGCAGATGTTAGCTCAGGGCTGATCTTCCTCACAAAAAACAAACAAAGAAACAGAAAAAAACAACAATATGAATCTCAAATAAACAAGCTTACACTATATCCAAAAGTACTAGAAAAAAAACAAGCAAAACCTAAAATGAGTAGAAAGAAGGAAATAATAAAAATCAGAGCAGAAATAAAGGAAATAGAGACTAAAAAGACAACAGAAAGGATTAATGAAACTAGGAGCTAGTTCTTTGAAAAGATAAACAAAATTGACAAATCCATAGCTAGACTCACTAAGAAAAGGAAAGACTCAAATAAATGAAATCTGAAATGAAAGAGGAGAAATTAGAATGGATACCCCAGAAATACAAAGGATTAAAGGAGAATACTATGCAAAGCTATAGAGTAACACATTGGATAACCTAGAAGAAGTGGATAAATTCTTAGATGCATACAACCCCCCAAAACTGAATCAAAAAGAAATAGAGACTCTGAATAGACCAATCACAAATAAAGAGATTGAAATGGAAATCAAAACCCTCCCAAAAAACAAAAGTTAAGGACCAGATTACTTCTACCACATATTCAAAGAAGACTTAAGACCTATTCTTCTCAAAATCTTCCAAAAAATTGAAGGGGAGGAGATACCTTCTAACTCCTTTTACAAGGGCAACGTTACCCATTTCCCAAAACCAAACGAGGACAACACAAAAAAGAAAAATTACAGGCCAACATAGCTGATGAACATAGATGCAAAAATCCACAACAAAATATTAGCAAATCAAATAAAAGAGTACATTAAAGTCATCCTACACCATGATGAAGTGGAATTTATTCCAGGGGTGTAGGGATGGGTCAACATCCACAAAACAATCAATGTGAAAAATCACATTAACGAAATGAAGAGTAACAATCACATTATCATCTCAATAGATATAGAGAAAGTATTTGACAAGACCCAACATCCATTTATGATAAAAACTCTGAATAAAATGGGTATAGAAGGAAAGCACCTCAACATAATCAAGACCATATATGAAAAACCAACAGCCAACATCATACTCTAGGGTGAAAAACTGAAAGCTGTTCTTCTGAGACAGGAACATGACAAGGAAGCCCACTCTTGCCTCTCTTATTCAACATAGTACTGGATGTTTTAGCCAGACCAATTACACAAGAAAAAGAAATAAAAAGGATCCACAGTGAAAAGTAAAATTAAAACTGTCACTCTTTACAGATGACATGGTTATATATATATATAGAAAACTCTAAAGAATTCACCAAAGAACTATTAGAAATAATCAACAAATAAGGTCAAGTTGCAGGGTCCAAAATAACATACAAAAATCAGTTGCTTTTCTATATGCTAATCAGCATATAGAACTATCAGCAAGAGAAATCAAGAATACAATCCCATTTACAATCACAACAAAAAGAATAAAATACATAAGAGTAAATTTAACTAAGGAGGTGAAAGATCTATACACTGAAAAATATAAGATATTATTGAAAGACATTGAAGAAGACATCGAGAAATGAAAAGACATTCCACGTTCACAGAATAGAAGAATAAACATAGTTAAAATGTACATATTACTTAAAGCAGATTCAATGCAATCTCAATCAGAATCCCAAAGACATTTTTCATAGAAATAGAACAAAAATCCTAAAATTTATATGGAACAAAAAAGATCCCAAATAGCCTAAGCAATCCTGAGAAAAAAGAACTAAGCTGGAGATTATCACACACCCTTGTTTCAAAATATACTGCAAAGCTATAGTCATCAAAACAGCATGGTACTGGCAGAAAAGCAGACACACAGATCAATGGAACAGAATTGAGATCTCATAAATAAATCCACGTATCTATAGATAGCTAATTTTTGACAAAGGAGCCAAGAACATACAATGGGAAAAGGAAAATCTCTTCAAAAAATGATCTTGAGAAAAGTGGACAGCCATATGCAAAAGAAAAAATGTGGACCATTATCTCACACCATACACAAAAATTAACTGACAATGGATTAAAGACTTGAATGTAAGACACAAAATCATAAAATTCTTAGAAAAAATATAGGCAGTATGTTCTTTGACAATGGTCTTAACAGTATCTTTTCGAATATCATGTCTCCTCAGGCAAATGAAACACAAGAAAAAATAAACGGGACTACATCAAACTAAAAATCTTTTGCATGGCAAAGGAAACCATCAACAAAAGGAAAAGACAACCCACCAACTGGGAGAAAATACTTGCAAATCACATATCCAATAAGGAACTAATTTCCAAAATGTATAAAAATACTCATACAATTTAGCAACAAAAAAACAAATGACCAGATCATAAAACGGGAAGAAAATTTTAACAGATATTTTTCCAAAGAAGATATACAGATGGCCAACAAGTGCATAAAAAGATGTTCAACATCACTAATTATTAGGGAAATGCAAATCAAAACTACAATGAGATATCACCTCACACCTGTCAGAATGGCTATTTTCAAAAAGAGAAGAAAGAACAAGTGTTGGAGAGGATGTGGAAAAAGGGAACCCTTAGATACTGCTGGTGGGAAATGCTAACTGGTGCAACCACTATGGAAATCAGTATGGAGAATTCTCAAAAATTTAAAAATACCATATGATCCAAATCTCTACTTCTGGGCAATTTCCCCCAAATCTAAAAACACTAATTTGAAAATATATTATGCACCCATATGTTCATTGCAGCATTATTCACAATATCCAAGACTTGGAAGCAACCTAAGTGTCCATCAAGAGATGAATAGATAAAGAAGATGTGGTATATATACACAATGGAATACTACTCACCCATAAAAAAGAGGAAATTATGCCACTGGTGACATCAAGGATGGACCTTGAGGGTATTATGCTAAGCGAAATAAGTGTAACAGAGAAAGACAAATACCATATGATTTCACTAACATGTGAAAGATAAACAAATAAAAATCACAGGTACAGAGAACAGATTGGTGTGTACCAGAGGGGAAAGGGATGGGGGGGAATGTAAAAAGGGTAAAGGGATGCATATCTATGGTGAGGGATGGAAACTAGATTTTTGGTGGTGAACATGATGCAGTCTATACAGAAGCTGAAATATAATGATGTACACCCAAAACTTACCTAATGTTCTAAACCAATGTGACCTCAGTAAATTTTAAAAAAGAAGACATGGAGAAGGAGGAGAGTTAAAATTGGAGGAGGCCAGCCCCAGCTATGGGAGCAGGAAGCAGTGTTCACAGGAGCTTCACCAACACGTCCTGGAACACAGTCCTCTCCACGGGCCTTTGCCCAGGTCTGGGCAGAGTCCCTAAGCTTTGGGGAGGGCGCATGAACAAGGGGCCCCGTGGAGGAGTAGCCCTAACTGCAGTGCTCATGGGCATCTCCTGTTCTCCCCTGTCAGCTCCCAGCCTGTGGTGATCCAGGATCCCTCCCTCATGGTGACTTCTGGGCTCACAGTCACCCTCACCTGCTCTGTGAGTATGGGACCTGTCACAACTGGGAATGTGCCAGGATGGTTCCTGAAGTAACCTGGCCAAGATCCTCTGCAGCTCATATACCAGACACCAAATGCCCAACATCCATCTCCAACAGCTTTTCCGGCTCCACCCTCGGGGGTAGAGCTGCCCTCCCCTTCGCTGGGGCACAGCCCAAGGACGGGGGTGAGTATTTCTGTACAGTCTGCTACAAGGCACCTGCTTCAGAGTGACAGCTTCTAGTGAGGAGATGTATCAGAAACTTCAATGTTCTCCACCAGGAGTAGCAGCATCGTGAGTAGAGAGAAAATCTCCCCATCCTGGGCAAGGGCTGAAATGCCCCAAAAACCCAGTTTTGCTCACTCAGCCGATAGTTGGCCTGGGTATCATGTTTTTGGGACACACTTCTCTCCTCCAGAGCACCGTGGACACTGCCTCACTGTTTCACCAGCATTCAGTGCAACAGGGAAGAGATGTGAAGATGGGCTGATTTTCATTCTTTTGGGTCACAGGTCTTTTGTTTGGCAAAGTAAAAGAATTCTGTAGAACAAATTTAATTAATTTGAATTTGATCACTAGACAATACATGAACATCAGCAGAAAATTTTCAAATGGTATCAGTAGCAGATGGTGGTGGTGCAATGGCTCAGTTGGTGTGTTTATCTGCCAGCTATGGAGGGTGTTCTGGTTAATCACTCACATAGGCAGCCTTCTCCCATGGGCCTCTGAAGACAGAAGCTGCCTCACGAAGAGGTGCCTGGAAGATGCCCACCATGTTCTGGAGCCAATGACTGACTGGCACAGGGGTCCACAGGTCCTGTTCCCTCGCCTTGAAGTGAGACACACCCTGTGGTACAACTTATGCTCCAGAGCTTCCATTGCATCAGGCAGGGGCCAGACTTCTCCCTTGTACCTTCCCCACCCTGCTCCCCTCTCTCCCTTCCGGGTTTCTCTTAAGAACACTCCTCATTAGTCACAGGGGCCCCTGTTCCTCTCTCAGGCTCTGCTTCCAAAGAACCCACATGAGACTTTACATGGGGGTAGAGGGAAGAGTAAGTCCCCTGCCCTGGTCCTCTGTACCAAAGACCACCACATGCAGCATGTCTTGTACATCCTTCCAGAAAGAGCTGAGGCATATATCACTGCCCCGTTCTTTACAAGGCTGCAGAGCATTCCCTGGTAGCATGTCAACCTTCTGGACCCTAATGGTTATCACCAAGACTGATCTTACAAATAACACTACAGTGAATAAACTTAGATACCCCTATGGGTTCATGTGTGAATGCGACCATAGGATACATTTCTAGAAGTAGATTTGCTGGATCAAAGGATGTGTGGTTATAATGTCTGCTGATTGTTGTCAGATTCCCTCCACAGAGGTGGAACCAATTTACAATGCCAGCAACAAATATTTGATGTTCGTCAACCTGTTAGATGAAAATTGTTATCTTGGTATAGTTTTCTGTCGTATTTTCTCCCATTACTCTTGAGGTTGTCCATCTTCTTAAATGTCTCAGTGCTATTTATAATTTAGGAATTGGTACTTTTTCTTTTCTTTCTTTCTTTCTTTTTTTTTTTTTTTGCTGAGGAAGATTCACCTTGAGCTAACATCTGTTGCCAACCTTCCTCTTTTGGCTTGAGGAAGATTTTCCCTGAGGTATTATCTGTGCCGATCTTCCTCTATTTTGTATGCAGGATGCCGCCACAGAGTAGCCTGACGAGTGTGGTAGGTCCGTGCCTGGGGGTGGAACCTGGGCCACCAAAGCAGAGCATGTCGACCTTAATGACTAGACCATGAGGCCAGCCACAGTACTTTTTCTTAAAGGGCCAAATAGCAAGTATTTTAAGCTTTGTGAACCAAGAGTCAAATTTGAGAGTATTATGTAGGTGGTTACAATGCCATTTAAAATGTAATTAGTATTTTGGTGGTGAACATGATGTAATCTATGCAGAAATAGAAGTACAATGACGTACACCTGAAATTTTTACAATGTCATAAACAAATGTTACTGCAATAAACAAAAAATTAAAAAAAAAAAAGTGCCTTTAGACCTAAAAAAAAAAAAAGTAACTATTTAAAAGTATAAATACATCAGCTTAAGGGTCAAACAAAAACAGGTGCAGGGCCACGTTTGGTCCATAAGATGTGGTTCAGTGGTCCCTGTTTCATGGCATTATTGGAAGTCTGAAAGTTCCACCAGCATATGTTCTGGGTACAGATCTCTTTGCTAGGAAGGCCACATTTTACCTCATTCAGTGGTCCGGTCTTTCTCCGGATAAGAGCATACTTTTACCGTGTATTTGGTTGGATCTTGGGTCTGTCCAAGATAGCCCTTGTGCCACTATCTCATCACTTTCATCTCTATCTGTATGCTCTGAGTTTTGGGAATATTTCAGTATCAGAAATAGGATCTCCCTGGATGGAAAGTTAGAGGAAAGGAGATGGGCAAATGGGCAAGACAAACATACTAAAATCTGGAGTAATCCACTGCAGCTCAGAACTGTCCCTGATAAAATAGGAATTGTAACTGAGCCCGAAACCAAACCAGATCATTGAAATTTGGGGTAATTAAAAAAAACATGAAAAGTAAGTTTTAAATATATTGGATGTTTATATGAACAATGAAAATTGTAAACCTTTGGATTTAATAATGGAATAAAGAAGAGAGTTTGAGATCATAACTGTCAAAACCCCCAAACCAGTTGCCAGTAAAAGAGCAGAAGCCTGTTAGTGGCAATGTGCTTATGTCACAAATAATTGTTTTTTGTAAATGTAGAACCTTCCCTTTTCTCTTGGGTATAAGGAAACATCTTATAGATCATCTCTCTTCCCCAATGTCAAGAACACCTCCACCCTGCAAGAGAACTTGAATGTCAACTGGGATAAAAGTTGCACTTTTTTGTAATGATTGGGAGGTTTCTTGATTTGCACTTCAAAATGTCAGGGAACAAATGCTAAAATTAAAATTGGTAGATAATGTTCCTACAAGAAATTAGTTTTCTTTTGACTAGACCATTTCTGTCTGTGATTTAGCTTAGCTAATTGGGAGATACTCTGCTCTTAAAGCAATTCTATCTTAGTTAATTGGGAGATATTCTGCTTTTAAAACAATTCAAAGTTTTGGTATTCTTGTTTTATTTTCTATATTGACTATGGCTCTTTTCCAAACACTGTCAAAGATATACCAAGACTCCTGATTATTAAATTCAATCGTATGGGTATTTAAATGATTAATTAAAATTATTTCTAGGCTGGACAGAAGTGATTATGCAACTCTTCCCACCTCTTCAACTGCAGTAACAGAGAGACCAGCAGAGGCATGTTTGGGGCATTTTTGGCAGTTCTCAGGGAAACCCCCACTTTAAATGCCTTGTCTCCCATACAGCTGCAAACCATCCTGGATTCAGTCTCTAGAAATGAGGTCTTATTTGGTGAAATGTCCCCCATGCTCCAGTCAGGATGGCCCTCCTTGGTGGGGTTAATCTTCTGTACCTCCGTTACTGAAAGAAGAGCAACTGAGAAAAGTTGAAGACGTTGCTGAGAGACTAAGGACAAAGGGTTAAATGCTCTTTTTCCTTCCGGACATCTCATTTTGACCCCATATTCAAGGAAGTTGAGCAGGAAAAATGTTGAGTTGTAACTCTGTGGTATATAGAATTTCCCTTTCCTTCGCATCAATGAGCTCCTCTTTTGAGAGCCACCCTGCATGTGGACTGTCCCCCCATGAGGATGAGTTCTTTTCAAAATAGCTTTTATTTTTTCACAAGGGAAGAGAAATCTGGTGAGTCTGCCCCCTTTCCTCAGGAATCCCCAATATATCTGTGTTCCATGATGAGCCAACCCAATTGCTAGCTGGAGTTCTAGTTACAATGAATCACTGATTACATATACATACATAAATATTTGGCCAAGAATTGTTGGAACATCTGAATAGACCTAGGCTTGGGCACCAGAAGACCTGAGCCATGACCAACACTTCCCATTTGGCCAGAAATTTCCTAGTTTTAGCACTGAAAGTGCCAGGTCCTGGCAAGGACTTTAATCCTGGGCCAGTCAGGATGGATGGTCACTGTGATGGTTAATTTTATGGTTAACCTGAGTGGGCCACAGGGGGCCAGATTAAACATTATTTCTGGGTGTGTCTGTGAGGGTGCTCCTGGATGAGATTAGCATTTGAATCGGTGGACTCAGCAAAGGATATTGCCCTCCATCTAAATTAGATTGGGCATCATCCAGTCAATTGAGGGCCTGAGTAGAACAAAAGGTGAGGGGAGGAGGAATTCACCTCTTCTCTTGTCTCACTGCTGAGCTGGGACATCTCATCTCATCTTCTCCTGCCCTCATGCTCAAATGTAACATCAGCTCCATGGCATCTCAGGCCTTTGGACTCAAACTAAATTACACCACCAGCTTTCCTTGTTCTCTAGCTGGGAGAAGGCAGATCATGGGACTTCCTTGTCTCAAAAATCAATAATCATGTGAGAGCTAATTTCTTATTAATCTATGTATGTATTTAATATATTAATATTATATATTATATCAAATTAATATTATATATTACTAATACAATTATAATTATATAATTAATATATTATGTATTGTATAATGATATATTAATATTACATAATATATATTCTTAATGCATATTAATATTTATTATTATATTATAATTATATTTTATATTATTAAAATTATATTAAAATAATTATATATTGTATAATAATATACTCAATTTAGTATATATGAAATTTCTCAAAATATAAAAATCCTTATGTTATATATATGTGTGTGTGTATGTATATATATATATATATATACTTATATTTATATTGGTTCTTTTTCTCTAGAGCACTCTAACACCGTCAACTACTAGAGAGCTCAATCTTCTTATAACGTTCTCATCATCAATTATTTTTTCAAAACTTTTACCAATTCCCTTCTTTCTTTCCTTCGTAAACTGTCAGCACCTTTATGCTTAAATAATCTAGGCTGGAACAGTGTCGTACATGGACCCCTCAGCAGCTGGTTCACCACAGTGGGAAGGAGACTCTGCCACTGGACACAGAAGAATGTCCTGAGTCACGGCCCCTTGTCTCTGTGAGGCTGGTCGGAAGTTGCATCTGTCTGTCAAATGTGTGTCCTTGTGGAGACAGAATGTGGCAGAGGGCCACTATCTGGTCATCTTCTATGGCATCTGATATAAGACTTGCTCCCTGACGGTAGTGGCAGCAATGAGATCTTCACAGTGTATCTACATGCGCAGAGGAGGGCAGGGAGCCACCATTGTCTCTCTACTAGTGTGTCTCTTTTTCAGGCAGGAGTATAATTTTCTTCTGAGAAATTAGTTACTGTATTTATAATGGAGAGAATGACAAAGAAAAGCCATAAGTTAGATGTTGAGTGAACAGGATGGCTACAAGGAGAGATTTCTAGAGCTTCCACAGCCCTCGTGTCTTGTATGTGGAGTCACAAGCTGTGGGAACAGTATCCTGCACCTTCTCCAATAATTAAACTATGTGTATAAATTCTTTATTAAAAAAATGTGAGGGGCCAGCCCAGTGGTGTAGTGGTTAATTTTGCCTGCTCCACTTCGGCGGCACAGGATTCGTGGGTTCAGATCCTGGGTGCATACCTACACACCACTTGCTAAGTCATGCTGTGGAGGCGTCCCATATACAAAGTAGAGGAAGATTGGCACAGATGTTAGCTCAGGGACCATCTTCCTGAAGCAAAATGAGGAAGATTGGTAACAGAACTTATCTTAGGGCCAGTCTTCCTCAACAAAATAAAAAAAAAACATGCGAGAAAAGTCACTTTTGGTAGAGATAATGTGAAACATTTTAGATGTCCCTATGGTCAGTATATCTGCCAGTGTTTTTATTATTCAGTGTAATGGAGGAATCAACATCTCAGGACAATTACCACTCATGTGTCCATTAAATTTTGGGGTCAGTTTCCATTGTATCTCTTCTGAATATTTTATCTCTTTTTACAAATTGCTATTGTTTAATGAATCACCATACTTAATTCATCTTAAAAGATGATAATTAAGGAATTTATTTTTGTTTTTTTAATTTACATACTTTAGCTTTATTGATTGGGAATTGTATTATGTGCAATTGGTAATTTTGCCTCCTTTTTGTGGCAGTCATGCTTATTATTTCTATGCCATGTCTTATTGTGTGGGCACCAAATCTAGAAGAATTTTAATAAAACTGAAACTCCTGTATCCTGGGGGTCCTGAGTGTGTTCTTTGTACTCACACAACATGGCACAGATGCAAGGCAGCTCCTCGTGAAGACCAGTGGTTTGCTTCTTGCAGGAAGCACGGGTACCCCTGGAATGTTCATAGAAAGCCTCCACGGAGATCTCATGAGATAAAGGTCCAAGCTACTGGGAGATGAATCTAGTCTCACATGCCTAGTGATTGATTTATGAGAAGGTCATCAACCAGTTACTATTTTATTATTATCTCAAAAATAGACATCATTACCTAAACTAATGTTTAAAAAACGTAGAATATAAATGTTTAAACACACACAAACGATAGTCTCAAATCCAAACCTATCATTTCTCCCAATCACAATTTTGTTTTTCTTCCATTCCCAGAGGCCACGACTTTTCTCATCCTCCACTGGGCCATGGCCACATGTGCTCTTAAAAATGTCTGTCACATGGTACGAACAGTGGCATGAAGATAGTTTCATCAGAACATTTGTATTCCATAGAACTACTTGTCCATTACCTGAGGGGACATGTCATTTCCATTCTGGAAAGGACCAATCAGCTCTGATTAGAGTCTTAGTCCCAAACCCAACTCCTTCTAGAAAAAGACATCTCTGCGGATGAAGAGACTTTGCCTCAGGAAGTCTCACAGCTCAGATGTGAGGTAGTATTGATGTGCACAAAGGTGCATGGCAAAGAACACCCTATGTCCCCTGTGTCACACAGATTTGCCTGATAAATGTCCCTGGAACTGTTCCCTGAGGCCAATCCTGACCCCAGTTCCCCTTTCCAAGATCCTCAAACACTGGAATCTTTCTCTTGGTTTCCATTAGGTCACTCTCCATCCTGACTGAACTCTCTCTTTCCTGAATTAGTCTTTTTTTCTAACCATTTTGAGAATTCGATCATCTTCTCATGGGCCCATTGTTCTCATCCACATACCTACTTGGACTGAATTAATTTAAAGCCTAACATTTCCTCAGCCTTGACCCACCACCCACCTCACTTACACCAACTGTCGGACAAGGACTTCCTGGGATAACCAAGATGACTCTGAGGGAGAGCATTTGGGCCACTCAATTTTTTCAGGTGACATATTTCACCTGGAGGAAATTAAAGGAAATGATCATGAAGTGGATTAGCTGGGATTAGGGGGCCCAGTACTGAGCTGGAAGGGGAAGGAGGGAGGACAGGCACAGGAACAGAGCATGGTTTTCCAGCTCTATCTCTTGCTTGGTGCTTGGCATCCACCACCTGTGGGCACCAGGGGTCAGCAAGTGCTTGTATTTGGGAAAGGTAATTTTTGCAGCTATCCTATTTTGTTTAAAGCCCCAGTAGCTGCGTCCTGAGCCACTACTAAGTGAGACACAAGGGAATGAATGTCCAGTATCTATTGTGCTCAATAAATCCCTTTCTAGAAATGCCAATAAACACCCCTCAACCTCCAACCACTGCAGAGAGAGGACAGAACGATGCATGAGGACCTGATAACTGAGGGGACCAAGAAGGGGTGGAAGGAGACTGAGAGATCCCAGCTCTGCCTTTGAGGAATAGGAAGAGGAGTAATGGGATCTCCCCTCATCCCAGCCAGCCCTGGATGCTCTCCTTACACTTGCCTCACCCAGCAAGGAGGGGACATCGAGGGATTCCTCTGCCATCCACACCATGACTTCCACAATGGGAAAGTAAGGACACCCAAGGCTGCTTTATTTCATAGGCTCTGTCATGAACTCAATCTTTCCTGACTCAGAAAATATATGTCAAAGAGTTTTAATCATCTCAAATTAGCTCAGACGTTCAGTGATGCAGAAGATCTAGAATCAAGGGCCAGATCAGAGGGGGTGAGGAGAGGCAAGTGCAGGAAGTAGATTTGCATGGAGGCCCCTCCTTTCTCTGAGGTAAGGGGAGGGGATAAGAGAGGTCTGGGGGAGCCAGGCCCAGAGTTGGTGTCTCAGAAGGCAGTGCTCTTGGGGCTTGTCCACCATGGCCAGGGCTCTGCACCTCCTCACCCTCCTCACTCAGGGCACAGGTGAGACCTCCAGGGAAGGGGCCACCTGACATCTGGGCTGACCCTTGGTCTCCTCCTCCTCAGGTTCAACTGTGGCCCCAGCAAAGAAGTCACCAGAGTGTGTTTTTCCTCTTTTCAGAGTCGTTGGCCCAGTCTGCCCTGACTCAGTCTCCCTCTGCATCCAGGATTCTGAGACAGTCAGTTTCCATCTCCTGTGCTGGAAGCAGCAGTGGCAATGGGGGTTATAACTACATCTCCTGGTACCAACAGCTCCCAGGCATAGCCCCCAGACTCCTGATTTATAATGTAAATACTTGGGCCTCAGGGATCCCTGCTAGCTTCTCTGGTTCTGAATCTGGCAACACAGCCTCCCTGACCATCTCTGGGCTCGAGGCTGAGTATAAGGCTGATTATTACTGTAGTTCACCTGAGTACAAGGCTAATTATTACTGTAGCTCACCTTCAGGTAGTTACATTACCACAGCGCTCCAAGTTCACGTGGAAGTGAGACCAAAACCTCCTCTGAGCTCGCTCCAATGTCCTCGATCCTCAACGCAGGCTGACATTCACTTTTTCTTTCTTTTATTTTGAAATAATTACAAACATTCAGAAATAATGCAAAATCTCATAAATTCTCGCATCTATTCATGACCTAGATTGATGAACTTTTAACATTTTGTCATATTTGCCTTATTATTCTGTGTCTGTGAGAGTGTGTGTATAAGTATATATATTCTCACACAACACAAATATTTCATTTTCAGAATCATTTGGGAATAGGTTATATTATTCATATCCTTTACTTCTTAATAGTATTTCTTTTAGATGTATTGCACATGACATCATATTAACCATTGTGAATTGTGAATAATTCTATAATTTTAGATTATTCAAAAAGGTGTGAAATCATTACCACTATGTATGTCCAGGACACATCATCACCCAAAATGTAAACTTCGTACAGTTCAGCATCACTCCACGTTCCCCCACGACCCTCCCTTGGGCAAACATCTTCTACTTCCTGTCTCTGTGGTTTATTATCCTGCACGTTTCACATAAATGATTTCATACACTGTCTGGTCCTTTGTCTGTGGCTCCTTTCTCTTAGCATGATGTTTCAAGGTTCATCCATATTGTAGCATGAATCTGTGCTGCATTTGTTTCTATGGCTGAATAATATTCCATTTTATGGATATGCTCCCTGTTATTGTTGCATGCATCTGTTGATGGACTTCATTGATTCACAGTAATTTGGTCTACCGTCTCCAAAATACAACGGGGACAGTTGTTTTCACTTATATTTGCTCTTTTTCTTATGGAACCTTTCTCCACTTCTACATGTGTTCTGAGTTGCTGTGTATCTAGCTAAAGAAGGAAAAATATTCAGGTACTTTTTTGTTTAATTTTCTAAACCTTTTTTAATTATGAAATTCATCATTTCTCAAGAAGAGTGAATAAAATGAAGATTCACAATTTCGAGAAGAATAATGAATGGAAACCGCTTTGACCCATAGTACATCTACCCACCCAAAGCCTCTCCATTCATCCCATTTTCCAATTTGCCACAGTGCTGATGTTGGTGTTAATCGTTCTATTTTTTCTTTGTATTTCTCCCCCACACCTCCCTAGGTTGCATCTCCAAACAACACATAGTTTGAAACAGAACTAGCAACAAATCAGCTGAGTGAGGAAAGGATAATGTGTCTATCAGGAGGAAGTGACCATAAGAGAGGCACTCAGTCTTGGGAGGATGTCCCCTGGGATCTACTGGATCCCTTCCTGAAGACAGCAGTCAATGGCCCAGAGGAAGAGAAGGGATCCCTAGACTTGGTCATGTGTCCTTGCTGGATGTGGGCAGGTCCTGGGTCTCCAGTAGGAATATTGTCAGGGATTTAGCTGCCCCACATTTTCTGTGCCTTGGCTTAGCATGGACTCCAGGAGTAGTCTGAGATCACTTCATTGGGAAGAAGGGAGATTATTCTTGGCTGATGGGGACCCTGTGACATGGCTCATGTCAAGACAAGCCTAGCATAGACAGGATGTAGAAATGAAAATCCAGGCCACGCAGACCCGAACATCACGGGATCACAGACTGAAGTCCACCTGGCCTCCCCTCATCCAGAGAAGTGAGATTTACCCTCTGTGCAGGGAGGGGTCATTGGCAGTGGTCTGCCAGCCTCACTACTAGGAGGAGAGAGGATGTGGAGATTTACCTGCTTCTAGAATAGCTTTCACTTATTTTAATTTTTAATTTATATCAACTCATCACTTCCATACACACAACTGATCGAGATTTAAAAATAATGTGTCAGGTTGTACTTTTGCAGAATTAGGACTGGGCTTTGTCAGGTCTAAATCAGTTAAGAATTGTCAATATGCATCCTGGCTTCCAAATTTGTATTGTTGTCTATATCTCTGTCCCTTGGTCTCTCACAGAAAACTCTCGCATATGACTATCACCTTCAATACAGGTTTAGTGGGGTTTAGGAAGACTAGACATAGTTGGGTACTCACTCAGTTTCACCTGCAATGACCGGAGTGAGGATCCTCTGGTGACTGGAGTTTGTGTTGTGAGGGTTGGAGGAGAGAGAGAGAGAAAGAAATGATGTGACAGATTCCTCAGGGAGCAAACTTATGTAGTTGACATTTTACTAATAAATCAATAATTGGTGAAGCCAAAGAGCAGTTTGAAAAGGTGTCCACACAAATGAGAATTGTTTATAATGAGTCTTGAGGTGGTTTTCTTCATGCGTCTTATGTTTGGGGTTTGTTGAGCTTCTGGAGATGTGGTTTGTTTCTGTCACTCTGTCTCCTCTCCTTTGGAAATTCAAATTATATATGTTATTAGGTCACTTGAAGTGGTCCCACACTGACTGTTAATATTCCATGTTATAGAATTAATTTTTCCTTCTGTGTTTGCTTTGGACAGTCCCATTGCTGTGATTGGAGGTCACTAGTTTCATTCCCAGGACCCAATCTGCCGTTAATCCCGTCTCATGCACTTGTCATTTATAGTACCTCCACTTTGTGCTTCATTATATCTTCCGTTAATTGGCTAAGAATTTCAATATTTTCACTCCTTTTTTGAGGCATTGTTTCCTACATTATTTTTAAAAAGTGGTTTAAAGTCTTCGTGAGAAAGTCCAGCATGTCTCTCAGATAGGAGTTGCCTTTTTAAATTTTGACTTTTATTACAGTTGAGCTTTTCCTAGTTGTTCACATGTCGAGTATTTTGTGTTCTATCCTGGATGTAGCCATCATTCTACGATGAAAGAAGGGGTCTTGTTTAAATCCTCTCTTGATACTTTGTTTAGCTGACGATCTGTCCTTGTGTCCAGGTTGCTTGTCCCGTCATCTTCTGTGAGCTGTGGTTTCTGTGTCAGGTCAATTTAAAACCCTTTTGAGTGACACACTGTGCTCTCTCCAAATAGCCCCTCCCGTCAGATCCCTGAACCCCTGTCCTGGAAGTGCCCGGCACGTGCACTGTCTCCCCATCAGGATGGACCCTTGCCAAACGGCCCCTTTGTTCCATAAGGGAAGAGATATTTTGTGATTCTTTCCCCAATTCCTCAGGAATTCTCACAGCTATCAAATTTCCTTGGTGAACCAATTACATTTCTAGCTAGAATTCCAGTTATGAGGAATCACTAAGTACACAAAGAACTAAACCTCTGTGTAAGAATTTGTTGGCTCCTGAATGAAACTGGGCTTAAGTTCAAGAAGACCTGGTAGTGGGACCAACTCTTCACTTTCCTGCTTTCATCACTGACGTCCCTTGTCCCAGACGTGCCCTCGTTCCTGTCAAACCAGGCGATGGTCACCCCATCTAATAGTTCAGTCTTTCTCATAATGCTCACATCCTTCCATTTGTTTTCAAAATTCTTTTCCAGTTTTCTTCTTTTGTTTCCAGAATATGGAACGTAACCTCATGAGCTAATCATTTAAGACTGAAAGAGTGACACAGGGTTACCTATAAGCGGCTGGTCAGAGCACCAGTCTTCTTGGGAGGACCAAGAAGAGAGCAGTGGGATGAGGCATCGTCTGATGGAGACACAGGTAGAGTCCTGAGTGGCAGCCCTGGGTCAGTGAAAGGCTGAGGGGAAGGTCCATGCTGTGGGTGGTGTGTCCTGTTGAGACAATCTACAGGAAGGGGAGGAGCTTCTGTGTTGTTTTCATTTAGTTCTGACCCAGGACTTTCTCCCTGACTGTAGAAACAGGACTGAGATTCTCCATGAATATTATACATGTGTGCATGAGGGCAGGGAGCCTCCAATGCCTTTTCTGCGTTTCTGCTTGTGAAGATGACATGATAATTTCCTCTTAAGAGGATAATTAAAATATTTTGAAACAGGAGCAGCAGATGGAAAACCTGTAGCCACATGTTGAACAAACAGGATCTTTCCCAATATGACATTTCTGGAAATACCACTTCACTGTGCATCTTGTATTTTGGTGACTATGGTGGGGGACTAGCCACCTGCATTTTCTCAAATATCACTGAAATATCACTGTATACATGGATTGTAAATTTTTTTGAAGACATTGTAGTCATTATTTAGAGGAGATTTGAAATGTTTGGTGTTCTCACTTTAACAACATCCTCAGTGTTTTACTGTTAATGCAACCAGAGAATCAGTTCCTCAGACAACTGCCATTCAATTTCCTGTAGGATTTTTAGGTTAGATGTCATACATTTTTCATAGTGTTTCTTCTAGATATTTCATCCCTTAAAAAAAGGTGTGTGTGTGAAAGGAAACATAAAATTTAATTTGGCTGGGGATATAAGAAAATGCGGTTTGATTTTTGTATATTTTTAATTTATTTGCTTTACTTTTTGTTGGTTATTAGTTATTTTGTGTAATTGGTCCTTTGGCCTCTTCTTTGGTATCATTTGTGGGTCTTACAGCATTTTAAATCTGATAACACTTTGGGGAGCCAATTGGTCTCCTCATCCTGTTTTCTCATCCAACCTTCCTGCTGGGGTTGATTTTATTTCTCATTCAGTGTTTCCTCAGCCCTCACCCCAGAGCTACATCAGGACACTAACCCTGTGAAGAACTTTCCCAGGACAGGTAGTGTGATCCTGAAGGGCAGCGTCTGGGAACCTGGTGTTGCAGGAGACACATTCCATTCTGTAGGAGGTTCAGTAGAAAAGGGAAAGGAGCATAAAGTGGATTTGAAGGGATCAGGATGCCTAGTAATGAGTTGGGAGGGGAATGAATGAGGACAGGAGAAGGGGCACAGCAGGGATTTCCACCTCTCATTCAGCTGCCTTCCCTGGAGCTTGGGATATACCACCTCAGGCCACCAGGTGGCAGCAAAGGCCTGGATCTGGGGCAGGTGACTGCTGTGGTTCACTAGGCCTGATGATGTCCCAGGAGCTGCTTCCCTTTCAGCCCTTCTTAAGGGATGTGGGGAAAGAGTCCAAATCTATTGTGCTCCAATAAGTCCTTCTGTAGTGGGACCAATAAATGAACCCCAGGGGTCAGACTCAGGCCCCAATCTCAGGCAGTGCAGAAGCAAGGGACAGAATAATGCATGATGGCCTATCCTTCTTGGGAGGGCCAAGAAGGTTGAAGGGAAGTGAGAAGTATCCTGCTTTGTCTTTAGACCCCTTAAACCAAGTTAATGTATCTCTCTCAGCCTGTCTTGGACCCTGTCCGCACCCTCATCCCTCAGACAAGGAGTTGAAGTCCTAAGAATCGTCAGCAGGAACCAACATGACTCCTGCAATAGGAAAGACAGGGACGTCCAAGACGAGCTCCATTTCCTGGTCTCTGTCCTTGTTTCCATCTGTCTTGACTCAGGCAATACAGGTCAATGAGTTTTAAACCCACAGATAAGCTCTGCAGCCTAGAGATACAGAAGAATCTAGAATGAAGGGCCAGTTCAGAGGAGGTTGAGGAAAACCAGGTGCAGAAAGCAGATTTGCATGGAGGCCCCTCCCAACTCTGAGGCAGAGGGAGGGGATAAGAGAGGTCTAGGGGAGCCAGGCCCAGGGTTGGGGTCTCAGAAGGCAGCGCTCTTGGTGCGTCTCCACCATGGCCTGGGCTCTGTTCCTCCTCACCCTCCTCACACAGGGCACAGGTGAGGCCTCCAGGGAAGGGGCCACCAGACATCTGGGCTGATCCTTTGTCTCTTCCTCAGGCTCATTGGGATGCGAACAGTGAACTCACCAGATTGTATTTTTCCTCTTTTCAGGATCCTGGGCCCAATCAGCCCTGACTCAGCCTCCCTCTGCTTCTGGGGCTCTGGGTCAGTCAGTCACCATCTCCTGTGCTGGAAGCAGCAGTGACATTGGGGGTTATAGTGGTGTTTCCTGGTACCAACAGCACCCAGGCACAGCCCCCAAACTCCTGATTTATGCTGTCAGTTCTCGGGCCTCAGGGATCCCTGCTCGCTTCTCTGGCTCCAAGTCTGGCAACACAGCCTCGCTGACCATCTCTGGGCTCCAGGCTGAGGATGAGGCTGATTATTACTGTAGCTCATATAGAAGTAGTAACAATTTCCACAGTGGTTTAAGTTCATGGGGAAGTGAGACCAAAACTTCCTCTGGGCTCACTCAACTCCCTTCATCCTAAACTCAGGCTTTTCAGTTTTTCTTTGTTGTTAGTTTAGTTTGAAGTAACTATAAATTTAAATAAGAATTTTAAGAAAACGTAAAGCACTCCTGAATAACCTTTCTCCTGATTCACCGATTTTTAACAATTTGCCGTATTTGTTTTTCATTATATCACTTTATTTTCCATCCCCCTCTCTGTATATATATTTACGTGCTTGTATATGTGCATACACATCCATAAATATACGTACACAACACAGACACACAAAACTTGTTTATTTTCTGGATCATTTGAGAGTAAGTTGTATACACTACCTCTTAAGGATTAATACTTATTTAAGACAGAGCTCACATTTTGTAAAATCCTTCATTTTAAGGTGTGGAATTCAGTGGTTTTTAATATATTCACAGTTAGTGCATCTGTTGAGACTTAATTATTCCAGGACATTTTCATGCCCCTAAAGAAACTCCTCATCCATTAGCAATCAATCCCTATTTCCCTCATCCCTCAACCCTTCAGACCCCTTAATAAACAACTATGCCTATAGATTTGCCTATTCTGGACATTTCACATACGGGGAATCCTACACTAAAGGGCCCTTTGTGTCTGGCTTCTTTTCCTTATCGTGGTGTTTGCAAAGTTCATCCATATGGAAGCATATAGTATCAGTACTTCACCCCTTCTTATGACTGAATACTATGGCATTGCATCAATATACCCGATTTATTTATCCATTAATCAGTTGATGGAATGTCATTAATTTTTCTGTCTCTTCTTGTGTCACAACCCAAGGGCGAGTGATCCTTTCAGGATCTGGGGCAAGAAAATTCTAAGTTTACCTGACTTCACATGATAAAATAAAAATATCACATTCACTCTCAGGGAAAGCTTTAGGAGGCAGTCAACACTACCTTCTTCTCTCATTCTTAGACCCTCCTAAGGATTCCACATTGAAGGGCATCCTTCCTTCTTTTCTACGTGTTGTTTGAACTTGTCCTGGAAATGCTGGAGAGAGCAGGGTGGGGTTAGGCCTCAGATTCATCAAAGTAAGAGGGAACTTTGTCCCACTTTTGATTCTTTCTTTTCCTTTTCCAGTTTCATTTTATTTTACTCCTGAGGAAGATTTGCCGAGTCAAGATCCACTGCCCATCTTTCTCTTTTTGTATGTGAGCTGCTGCCACAGCATGGCCACTGGTAGATCAGTGGTGTAGGTCCACGTCCAGGAACTGAACCCAGGCCACAGAAGTGGGGGGCACTGAACTTAACCACTAGGCCCCTGGGGCCGGCCCCCTTTCCCCATTTCTTTGTACAAAGGTTCTAGGTGATTGTTTCTACCATCTCCAAAGGCTACAAACACAGATATTTCACCTTACACTTGCGATTTCTCACAAAAACTTTCTCTACATCTACATTTGTTCTGAGTTCTTAGCTATGTAGCTAAAGAAAGGAAAAACACTCAGGTATATTTCAGTTTATTTTTCTAAATTCCTCTTATTATGAAAGGCATCATTCCTAAAGATGAGTGCATGAAAAGAGTATTCACAATTTAAGGAAGAATAATAAATGGAAACCACATCGACCCACTGCTACATCTGCCCACCCACAGCCTCTCCATCCAACCCAGTCTCCAATGTGTCACTGTGCTGAAGTAGGTGTTAATCTTTCTGTTGTTTTCTTTACATTCTTTCCCTGCACCTTCCTAGGTTGCATCCCCAAACAACAGAGTTTGAAACAGTGGGAACTAGTAACGAGTCAGGTGAGTGAGGAAAAGATAATGGGTCTCCAGTGGGAATACTGTTAGAGATTAGCTGCTGCATATTTTCTGCTGCTTAGCTTGGCGTGGACTCCAGGAGTAGTCTGAGATCACTTCCCTGGGAGGAAGAGAAAGAAGTTATTCTTTGCTGATGGGGACACTGGAGAATGGCTCATGTCAAGGCAACTCTAGTGCAGGCAGGAAAGTACAAATGAGAATCCAGGCCACTCAGACCCAAACATTACAAGATGTTGTCATTGCTGTCAGCATTAGAAGATATGCTTCCTCTTAGATGAGTCATTGCATCTATTGGCTGTCATGAAAGGCATCAATGGAGGTGACTATTAGAGAGAGGTGAGTAGAGGCTACAGTGCTTGTGAGGAACACGGGGTTCTCCTCATGATCCCCACAGACTTCACTCCACTTGGCCTCCCCTCCTCTAGAGAAGTGAGATTTACCCTCTGTGCAGGGAGTGGTAGTGGGCAGTGGTCTACCAACCACACTACAAGGAGGAGCGAACATGTGGAGATCCACCTGCTTCTGTAGCAGCTGCCACTTATTTTAATGTTTAATTTATATCAACTCATTACTTCCACATTCACAACTGGGGGAGAACTAAGAATGGTATTTCAGGTTGTAACTTTTGCAGACGTGGGACTGGGCTTTGTCAGGTCTAAGTCAGTTAGCACTTGTCAACATGCATCCTGGCTTCCAAGTTTGTGTTGTCGGTGTCACTGTTACTTAGTGCCTTACAGAAAACACTGGCACATGACTATGACCTTCAATATATGTTTAGTGGTGTGTAGGAAGAACAGACATATTGGGTGTTCATTTACTTTCACCCACAATGGCCACAGTGAGGATCCTCTTGTGACTGGAGTTTGTGTTGTGAGGGTTGGGGAGAGGGAAATAGAGAAAAAAAAAAGTGATAGGTTCCTCAGGGAACAAATTTCTTTACTTGACCTTTTACTAATAAATCAATAATCTGCAAAGCCACAGAGGGGTCTGGAAAGTGTCTATACTAAAAAGAATTGTTTATAATGTGTTTTCTTAAGCTTGGGGTCTGTTGAGCATCGGGAGATGTGCTTTCTTTCTGTAACTCTGTCTCTTCTTTCTTGAGAACACCAGTTATATGTGTATTAGGTCGCTTGAAGTGTTCTCACATTTGCTGATAATACTCCATGTTATAAAATTCATTTTTTCCCTCTGTATTTACCATGGACAGCTCCATTGCTATGATTTGGAGGACACTTGTTATTCCCAATGACCAATCTGCCCTTAATCCCATCCATTGCTGTTTTTATTTGTAGTACTTCCATTTTGTGCTTCATTGTATCTTTTACTGCTTGCCTGAGAATTTCTGTTTCCATTCCGTCCAGAAGCTTTTTTCTAATTTCTGGTATCATTTTTCAAAGTCTGTTTTGAAATCTTTGCTAGATAACTCCAACATATCTCTCAGTTTGGAGTTAGCCTCTGTTAATAATCATTTCCATTGTAGTTAACCTTTTCCTGGTTCTTCATATCTTAAGTGGTTTTGGATCCTATCCTGGATAAATCTAATATTTTGGATGAACTCTGGGTCCTGTTTAGATCTTATTTTAATATTTCTGTATTAGCCGTCAATCTGCCTAGTTGTGTCCTGGCTGTTGGTTCTATCATTCTTTTGGTTAACTTTGGTTTCTATGTCAGGAAAATTCATAATCATTTTTTTTTTTTTTTGGCTGGGAAGATTCGCCCTGAGCTATCATCTATTGCCAATCTTCCTTTTTTTTCCCCTCCCCAAAGCCCCAGTACATAGTTGTATACTCTAGTTCTAAGTCCTTCTAGATCTTCTATGTGAGCCAACACCACAGAATGGCTACTGACAGACGAGTGGTGTGGTTCCGTGCCCAGAAACTGAGCTCGGGCCAAGGAAGTGCAGTGTGCGGAACTTTAACCGCTAGGCCATCAGGGCCAGCTCCATAAAATTTTTGACTTACTATTGGGATCTGTCCTAAGTGTGAGCTACGCAGTGGCTCATCTTGGATCTGGGTGGTTGTCTATCCCTAAAATCTTTTCCTAATATCTTTCTTCTGATATTAGAATCCATGCAAGTGCAGCTCAGAGGGGAGCCTAGGGATCATAAATAATTTTCTGGATTACTTTCCAAGCTTCTTCGACTCCCCAATCTCTACAGTATTTCTACCTTCCTGTCCTTGACTTTTTCCATTTTTGACTGAAACAAATTGCTACTTAATTACTCTGCACTATTAGGCATCTCCTGTGACAGGGCCCATGTCCATGTGAAAGTAGTGGAATGACAAAGAGAAACAAATGCAATGGTTTGATTGTCACCTTTTTGGGAAAAAGAGCTCCTAAGGAGAAAGGACTGCCTCCACGGTGTCCACTATCACTGTTGCCGCCACAGGAGACTTGCCTGGAGATTATGGCATGGGGAACAAGAGAGAAAAAACAAAAGAAAAGGTAAATGTGAGTATCTTTAATTTGCTCTGAGCATTAGCTCTCTTCCTCATCTTAAGGCCAGAACAAGGAACTTCTCCTGGGCATCTATTTCTGCCTCACGCTGGTGCCCCTTACAGCCATCTTGCTGCCTTGAGTCTGGGTCACGGGACACTGAAGGAAAAATGGGAAGCCCACTCATTGTCAATGAGATTGCAAATACTGGTATCTTCCCACTGTCTGTCTCACATGAATTAACTTTTCTAGGTATTGAAATATCTCCCGCATGCATTCTGTTGAGGTTTTATAGCTGCATTTGGGAGAAAAGGGTAGTGCACGCTTACAACACCTTAAATGGACCTCGTACCTGATGAAACTACTGGTGCTTGTTGTCCCCCCATGGGGTTCCCTCACACCTGTGCACCTGCTTCTCCATGTGGCATGTGGGTGAGTGGCTGGGAAGTGACTGATTACCTTGTGATGTTTGATGGGACAGGTTCTTCAGACCAAGGAAATAAGGGTGAGAATGTGACAAGATTGCAGCTGGGAGACCCCCCACCACCCATCAACTGCCAGATTGCAGGTGTTTCCCTGGGGGTGGGCAGTGACAGCTTCCTAACAGTAGAGAGTCCCTAAAGAGCCCACACCCAGCAGAAGACACAGAAGGGAGTGCCCCAGACCTGGGATGGTCACAGAGACGCAATCGTATCACAGCAGAGACTCTGATGGACCAGGAGCTCATTAACATGAGGGACACCAGCTGATTTTTCCCTCTTCTGAAAATCAGGTAGAAAAACTCAAGGTCCTGATCTTCAGAACATCAAAATGTTTGAATCTCTTCAGATAAGCTGTCCAGGATACAGAAGTATCTAGAATCAAGGACCAGGTCAGAGGGAGCTGAAGAGGCAGGTCAAGAAGCAGGTTTCCATGGAGGCCCCTCCCTCCTCTGAGGCAGGGGAAGGGGATAAGCGATGTCTGGGGAGCTAGACCCAGCATTGGGGTCTCAGAAGGCAGTGCTCTTGGGGCAACTCCACCATGGCCTGGGCTCTGCTCCTCCTCACCCTCCTCACTCAGGCCATAGGTGAGGCCTCCAGGGAAGAGTTCATTGGGACAACTGGGCTGATCCTTCATCTCCTCCTCCTCAAGCTCACCTGGGACCCCAGCAGTGAACTCACCATAGTGTTCTTTTCCTCTTTTCAGGGTCCTGGGCCCCATCTTCCCAGACTCAGTCTCCCTCACTCTCCAGGGCTCTGGGGCAATTGGTCACCAACTCCTGAGCTGGAAAAGCAATGATATTGGGGATTATGACTGTGTTTCCTGTTACCAATGGCACCGGGGCACAGCCCCCAAATTCCTGATTTATAAGGTCCATACTCAGGCCTCAGGGATCCCTGATCTTTTCTCAGGCTCCAAGTCTGGCAGCACGGCCTCCCTGATGATCTCTGGGCTCCAGGCTGAGGACGAGGCTGATTATTACTGTTACTCATATAGGACTGTTACACTGTCCACAGTGGTCCGAGTTCACGGGAAAGTGAAACCAAAACCACCTCTGAACTCACTCCAGTCCCTTCACCCTTAACTAAGGCTCTATTCTATTTTTTTCTTGATTATTATTTTAGTTTGAAATTAATGCAAACTTAAATAAAATTTGAGAAAATAATATAAAGACTCCTGCATATCCTTTTCCCTGATTCACCTTTTTTTTTACATTTTGCCACGTTTGCTTTTCATTATAACAATAACTCTCTCTCTCTATCTCTATGTGTAATATACACACACAAGCCCAAGCAAAATCTCACAGACAGACATTCATACTCACACAAAAACCTTATTCATTTTCTGAACTGTTTGAGAGTGGTTTGCATCCTTGAAGCCACTAGGCCTTAATACTTACCAGAGGTTTAATTCATATTCCATTACATTTATTATTTTATGTTGTGCTATTCATTGATTTTTAATATTTTTATAAGTGTGCAATATTTAACACTCTCTCAGTCAGAACATTTTAAACCAGCCCTAAAAAAAGCACCACTCCCATCAGAAATCACTCCCCATTGTCCACTTCCGCAACCCGTGCAAACAATACGTTAGTCTGTGGATAGCCTCTTCTGGCCATGTCACATATATGGAACCATAGATGATGTGACCCTTTGTGTCTGGCTTCTTTCACTTGTCATCATGTTTTCAAGGATCATCCATGTTGGAACATGTATCTGCACTTCATTTTGTGTCTATCACTGAATAATATTCAATTGTATGGATGCACCACAGTTGTTAATCCATCCATCAGTTGATGGGCTCATTCGTTTTGGTTGTCTCTTCTTCTGTCACAACTGAAGGCAGAGTGACGCTTTTGAGATCCAGGGCATGACAATCTTACATTGACATCACTCCTCATGAAAAAATAAAAATATTGTATTCAGTCTCAAGGAAATCTTTATATTCTTCTCTCATTCTTAGAGCCTCCCAGGGATTCCTCACTGAGCTGCGTCTTTGCTCCTTTTCCACCTGCTGTCTGGACATGCCCTGGACGTGCTGGACAGGTCAGGGAGGGGGTCCTGGATCTGGGCCTCAGCTTCATCAGAACAGTATGATACGGTACCTTGTTCAGCCATTGGCTCTGCCTTTTTCTTTTCCAGGTTCTTTATTCAAAGGTTCTGGCTGACTTCTGTCTATCAACATTGGAAAAGTCCACAAAGTCAGTTTTCCACTTTTTTCCCTTAATTTCTCCTTGAGACTTCTCCACTTCTATATTTGTTCTGAGTTTTTGTCTATGTAGTCAAGAAAAGTTAAACAATTCAGGTACTTTCACTTTATTTTTCTAAATTTCATTTATTGTGAAGTGTTTCCTACCTTAAAAGGAGTGCATGAAATGAATATTCACTATTTATGAAAGAAAAAGAAATGGAATCTCTAAGTACTCACCCAAAGCACATCCATCAATGCTGATCTCTAAGTAGCCAGCATCTGAATTTGAGGTCAATCATTCCATTGCTTTGTGTTCATTCTTTCCAACTATATCTGCATCCCTGTATAATATAGCTTATATTCCTGAGAGTGATGAGCAAACATGAACAAGCTGAGTAGAAAAAGGACACTGTTTGCAAGGATGTGACCCACAGGAGACATTAGGCACATCAGAGACTCAGGGTCAGTGTCCGGCTGAGCTTCCCTTGGAAATAACAAGAGCTCCTCCTGAGAATTAGAGCAGCAGGGGAGCCCCCAGTGGGAAAGAGAAGGATCCAAACAGTCAGGCACCATCACTGATGGGGTGTGGGCCAGGTACGGTGCATCCAGAAACAACCCTGTCAGGGTATTTGGTACCCCACATTCTCTGCTTCTCAGATCAGCATGTTCTTCCAGGAGTAGTCTAAGATCACTCTCTGGGAGGGGCAGAGGGCAAACTATTATTCTTGATTGATAGGGACACCGTGGTGTGGTCATGATGAAGACATACAGATAAGATTCCAAGTCATTGAGAACACACATCACATGCTCTGGTGTAGAGATGTTCTCATTGCTGCCTGCAACTTGGCAATGTCCGTTCTTCAGAAATAAGCTGGGCTTTTTGCCTGGAAAGAAGGGTCTAAATGAGGGACAGTGAGTAGAAGGAGGTGGTCCCTGAGCCCAGCATGCATGAGGCACGCAGTGTTCTCCTCATGATACCCAGAGTTCACTCCGCCTTGTCTGCCCTCATCCAGAGATGTGGGCTTTATTTTCTGTGAGGAAAACCAAGGTAGGGGAGGGTCTATTTGGCAGTGTTCTACTTTTGCCTCAATACTGGGAAGGACAGAGGGTCTAGGGACACCTTGCTTCTCTAACAGCTCCACTCCCCTGTTCTAACTTTAGTCTTCCCCTCCCCCATCTCAGCCACACTCACAGTCAAGTGAGAATTCCACAGGTATCTCAGAGGGACTCTGCCTGCAGATTTGGGACTTGTCTCCCTCAAGTCTAAGTCAGGTAACACTTGTCCCACTGCTTCCTGGCCCCTGAGTGTGTGTTCCCTTTATGCTCCTGTATCTGACATCCTTGTTCCTGAACACACAATGTAATCCCTCAGGACAGTTTTAGTGGGGTTTAAGTGGGGACATGCTCAGGTGTGTGTTCATTCACTTTCAGTTTAGCAATTTAAACAGTTACTGCTCAGGTACATTTTCTCCATATCCCCCAGGCTCTGCAGGAATAGGTCTCCTGGGATGTCAGAATCAGGACCCCGCAGTCACATTGGCTGAGTGAGAATTAGACTTGGGATTGGAATGTGTGTCCCGAGGGTTGGGAGGGTAAAAGAGAGAAGGAAATTAGGTGATAGAATCTTCAAGGAACCATCCTCTATTGTTGAGATTTTACTAATATGTGAATAGTCACTGAGGAGAATATGGGTTCCAGAAAGGCTTCTGTCAGAAAAAGAATATTGCTTATAATGAAACTTAATGTGGTTTTCTTCATGTTTCTTGGACTTTGAATTCACTGGACTCTTGGTTCTGTGAGTTACAGTTTTCATTAGACTGGAGAGAGTTTTGCCATTATTTCTTCTAATGTTGTCATTATCTAAACTAATGTCTAAAATAGTACAGCACAGGGGCCGGCCCGGTGGCACAAGCAGTTAAGTGTGCGCACTCTGCTGCGGTGGCCTGGGGTACGCCGGTTCGCGTCCTGGGCGCGCACCAACACACTGCTTGGCAAGCCATGCTGTGGCGGTGTCCCATATAAAGTGGAGGAAGATGGCCACGGATGTTAGCCCAGGGGCGAGTCTTCCTCAGCAAAAAAAGAGGATTGGCAGATCTTAGCACAGGGCTCATCCCCTCACAAAAATAAATAGATAAATAAATAAATAAATAAATAAATAAATAAATAAATAAATAATAAAACAAAATAGTACAACACATAAATGTTTAAAACAAAAAGAATAGACTCAAATGCAAATCTGCCATTTTCCCAACGGCCCCTTTCCTTCTCGCCCAATGCCTGGGTCCAGCACTTTGCTCATCCTACCGTTGGCCAGGGCCTCACCCTTGCTGTGCTCTTGGGAACGTCTGTCACACGTATGCACAGTGACACTACAATAGCTTCTCCAGAATACTCACACTCCAGACAACTCCTAACCCATTTCCTGAGGGCCCATGTCCATTTCCATGATGGGAAGGACCAGTCAGCTCTCATTAGAGTCTTTGCCCAAGACCCACCTGCTTCTAGAAAAACACACTAGGGTCAAGCATCTGTGGATGAAGAGACTTTGCCTCAGGATGTCTCACAGCTCTCAGGTGAGGTAGTCTCAGTGTGCACAAAGGGGCAAGACATACAACACCCCATGTTCCCTGTGTCACACAGACTTGCCCAATGAGAGGTCCCAGGAGCTGCTCCCTAAGGCCAATCCTGACCCTAGTACCCCTTTCCCAGATCCCCAAACACTGAAGTCTTTCTCTTGATTTCCATTAGGTCACTCTCCATCCTGACTGAGCTCTCTCTTTCCTGCATTATTCTTTTTTTCTAACCATTTTGAGAATTCAATCATCTTCTCATGGGCCTATTTTTCTCATCCACATATCTACTCAGGTTGAATTAATTTAATGTCTAGTGTTTCCTCAGCCTTAAACCGACATCCAACTCACTGAAATAAAGCCTGGGACAAGGTCTTCCCCGGATAAGCGAGGTGACCCTGAGGGGGAGCATCTGGGCCACTTGATTTTGCACTTGACGCATACACATTTCACTCTGGACAAAGTTAAAGAACAGGATCGTGAATAGGATTAGGCAGGGTCCAGGGCTGGGTACTGAGCTGGAAGGGGAAGGGGGTGGGAAAGGTGCAGGAGCAGATCATGAGTTTCCAGCTGTCCCTCAGCTACCTTTCCTGGTGCTTGTCATCCACCATCTGTGGCCATAAGAGGCCAACAAGGGCCTGTATTTGAGAAAGGTAATTTTTGTTGTTATCCTGTTTCAGTTTAAGTCCCAATAGCTGCTTCCTGAGCCACTCCTAAGTGAGACACGAGGGAATGGGTGTCCAATATCTATTGTGCCCAAGAAATCTCTTTCTAGAAATGCCAATCAACACCTCCCAACCTCAAACCAGTTCAGAGCAGGGGACAGAGTGATGCATGAGGACCTGATAACTGAGGGCAACCAAGATGGGGCCAAGGGAGACGAAGGGCTGCAGCTCTGCCTTTCGTCCCTGGAAAGAGGAGTAATTGGACTTCCTTTCATCCCAGCCAGCATAGGATGCTCTCTTCACCTCCTCTCTCCATGGCAAGGAGGGGACATCTAGGCATCCCTCTGTCATCCACACCACGACTTCCACAATAGGAAAGTAAGGACACCCCAAGGCTGCTTGATTCCCTAGGCTCTGTCGTGAGTTCAGTCTGTCCTGACTCAGAAAATATATGTCAAAGAGTTTTAATCCCTCAGCCAAGCTGCGCTGTCCAAGGATACAGAAGTATCTAGAATCAAGGGCCAGGTCAGAGGGGGCTGAGGGGAGGCAGGTGCAGGAAGTAGATTTACATGGAGGCCCCTCACTTCACTGAGGCAGGGGAGGGGGTAAGAGATGTCTGGGGGAGCCAGGCCCAGGGTTGTGGTCTCAGAAGGCAGTGCTCTTAGGGCATCTCCACCACAGCCTGGGCTCTGCTCCTCCTCACCCTCCTCACCCTCCTCACTCAGGACACAGGTGAGGCCTCCAGGGAAGGGACCATGGGGACATCTGGGCTGATCCTTTGTCTCCTCCTTCTCAGGCTTACTTGGGGCCCCAGCACTGAACTCACCAGAATGTGTTTTTCCTCTTTTCAGGGTCCTGGGCTCAGCCTCCCTCAGCATCTAGGGCTCTGGGACAGTTGGTCACCATCTCTTTAGCTGGAACCAGCAATGACATTAGGGGTTATAATTATGTCTCTGGGTACCAACAGCTCCCAGGCATAGCCCCCATCTCCTGATTTATGAATCAGTTCTTGGTCCTCAGGGATCTCTTATCAATTCTCTGGCTCCAAGTCTGACAACACAGCCTCCCTGACCACCTCTGGTCTCCAGTCTGAGGATGAGGCTGATTATTACTGTGGCACATATGCAGGCAGTAACACTTTCCATAGTGGTTCAAGTTCATGGAAAAGTGAGACCAAAACCTCCTCTGAGCTCACTCAGTCCCTTCACTCCTAACTTAGTCTTTCACTTGGTTTTTCTTTGTTACATTTTATTTTGAGGTAATTACAAACTTAAAATAAAAATATAAAGATATAAAAACCTCCTGCATAAGCTTTTCCTGATTCACTAGTTGTTATCATTTTACCACGCTTGTTTTTCATTTACATCTCTTTGTTTCTCTTCTCTCTCTTCACATGTATGTATATGTATGTGTCGTGTATATGTACATACACATACGTAAATATACATACACAACACATGCACGCACACCAAACCTATTCATTTTCTGGATCATTTGAGAGTAAGGTTTATCCACCAGAATGTAGCCCTTGATAATTTTTTTATATAGAGTTCATATTCCATAAAATTCCTCATTTTAAATTGTATGATTTAGTGGTTTTTAATATATTCACCAGTCTGTGCATCCATTAACACTCTATAATTCCAGAATGTTTTCATCTCCCTAAAGAAACGCCTCATCCTTTAGCAGTCATTGTCCATTTCTATCGTCCTTCAATTCATCAAAACTATTAACTTACCTTCTATCTCTACAGATTTGCCTGTTCTGGACAGTTCACATAAATGGAATCATACAGTATGTGGCTCTTTGTATCTGGTGCTTCTTACACATTATAACGTTTTCAAGGCTCATCCATATTGAAGCATAGAGTATCACTACTTCATCATTTCTTAAGGCTGAATAATATCGCATTGTATGGACATAGCTTATTTTATTTATCCATTGATCAGTTGATGGAATCTCATTAATCTTTCTGTGTCTTCTTCTGTCACAATCCAAGGGTAAGTGATCCTTTCAGGATCTAAGGCATGAAATTCTAAGTTACCATCACTTCACATGACAAAATAAAAATGTCACATTTGATCTCAGGGAATTCTTTTTTTTTTTTTTTTAAAGATTTTATTTATTTTATTTTTCCCCCCAAAGCCCCAGTGGATAGTTGTATGCCGTAGCTGCACATCCTTCTAGTTGCTGTATGTGGGACTCGGCCTCAGGATGAACGGAGAAGTGGTGCCTCGATGCGCACCCGGGATCCGAACCCGGGCCACCAGCATCGCAGCGCGCGCACTTAACCACCAAGCCACAGGGCCGGCCCTCAGGGAATTCTTTAGGAGGCAACGAGGCTACCTTCTTCTCTCATTCTTAGGGCCTCCTGAGGATACCACATTGAGGGGCATCTCTCCTTCTTTTCTCCCTGATGTTTGAATGAGTCCTGGAAATGCTGGAGAGGGTAGGACTGGGGTCTGGGCCTCAGCTTCGTCAAAACCAAAGGGCACTTTGTCCCACTATTAGTTCTTTCTTTTCCTTTCCCAGTTTCTTTGTTCAAAGCTTCTGGTTGACTGATTCTACCATCTGCAAAGGCTACAAGGGCAGGTGTTTCACCTTATACTTGCAGTTTCTCATGAAAACTTTCTCCTTATCTACATGTGCTCTGAGTTCTTATCTATGAAGCTAAGGAAAGGAAAAGTATTCAGATACATTTCAGTTTATTTTTCTAAATTGCTTTATTATAAACTGCATCATTCCTAAAGAAGAGTGTGTGAAATGAATATTCACAATTTAAGGAAAAATAATACATGGAAACCACATCTACCCACCCAAAGCCTCTCCATCCATCCCACTCCCCAATTAGTCACTGTGCTGATTTTTGTGTTAATCATTCTATTACTTTTCTTTACATTTCTTCCCCACACCTTCCTAGGTGGCATCCCCAAAAACGTGTAGTTTGAATCAGTGAGAACTAGCCACAAACCAGCTGAGTGAGGAAAAGATAATGTCTCTGTCTTGGGAGGCCCCAGAAGATGTTGACTCTAACAGAGGCTCAGGCTCAGTCTCAAGTGGAGCTCCCCTGGGATCTACTGGAGGCCATCCTGAAGATGGCAGAAAAGGCCACAGAGGAAAGAGAAGGGTCCTCTAGAGATGGGTCTGTGGCCTCATGGACAGGTCCTGGGTCTCTAGCAGGAATATTGTCTGGGGATTAGCTTTCTTATATTTTATGCTACTTAGCTTTGCATGGACTCCAGGAGTCATCTGAGATCACTTCACTAGGAAGAAGAGAAAGAGATGATTCTTGGCTGATGGGGACACTGAAGAATGGCTTATATCAAGACAAGCCTAGTACAGATGAGAAAGTACAAATGAGAATCCAACCCACTCAGACCCGAGCATTACAGGACCGTATCACTGTTGACAGTATCTGGGAGATGTCAGCTTTCTTCATGAATTTTTCCATCTATTGCCTATAGGGGGAAGGCATCAATGGAGATGACCAGTAGATAGAGATGAGGAGAAGATGCAATGTTCATGAGGTACGTGCCTTGAGAATTCAGTTCTTATTCATTCAACTCCTCTCTTCTCCCACAATGAAGATGAAAAAAAGGCATGCTTTCTGCCGAATTGTCTCAGGACAATGACAGCCTCCTCCTTGTGTGATGAGGCTCCACTGCTCTATGGTAGGAACAGAGGGACGTGGAGATGCCAGCCTGGTGCATTTCCTGTAGTCCTCAGGGAAATCCAGCTGAATGCCTCCATCTCCCACACCATACAAACCAGCTGGACCCTGTTTTCCAGAAGTATCCTTGTCTTCTTCCCCTCAGTAACCGCTCTGCTTTAGTCACAATGGCCTCTGTGCTGGGTTATTCTTCTGCATGTCTATTCATCAAGCAATGACAATTGAGAACAGATCTGAAGACCCTGCTGAGGGAATGAAGACAAAGGAAGATGTTACTTTTCTTTTCAGCATCCCTGTCCTGACCCCATAACCAATGGCTGATCCAGGGAGAAGGTGAGTGACAGACTCTGTGCTACCTCACAATCGCCCCTCCCCTCAGATCCGTGAACCCCTGTCCTGGAAGTGCCCTGCATGTGGACAGTCTCCCTATTAGAGTGGACCCTTTCCAAATGGCCCCTTTTCTCCATAAGGGAAGAGATATTTTGTGATTCTTTCCCCAATTCCTCAGGAATTCTCACAGCTATCTGATTTCTTTGGTGAAATAATTCCATTTCTAGCTGGAATTCCAGATACGAGGAATCACTAAGTACACAAAGAACTAAATCTCTGTGTAAGAATTTGTTGGGCTCCTGAATGAAACTGGGCTTAAGTTCAAGGAGACCTGGTACGGTGACCAACTCTTCACTTTCCTGCTTTCAGCATTGATGTCCCGTGTCCCAAATGTGCCCTCATTCCTGTCAAACGAGGCAATGGTCACCCTATCTAATAGCTCAGTCCTTCTCATAATGCTCACATACTTAAGATTTTTTCCAAAATTCTTTCCCAGTCACCTTCTTATTTTCCCAGAAAATGGTAAGTAACATCATACCATAACCATTTAAGACTGGAAGAGTGACACAGGGTGACCTCTCAGGGGTTGGTCATAGCACCAGTGGGACGAGTCATCTTCTGCTGAAGACACAGGTAGAGCCCTGAATGGCATCCCTGGGTGAGTGCAAGGCTGGTGGGAGGGTCCATGCTGTGGGGGGTGTGTCCTGTGGAGACAACCTACAGGAGGGGGAGGAGCTTCTGCTCTGGTTTTCCTCTTTGTTCTGACCCAGGACTTGCTCCCTGACTGTAGAAACAGGACTTAGATTCTTCATGAATATTCTACGTGTGTGCATGAGGGCAGGGAGCCTCCAATGCCTTTTCTTTGTTTCTGCTTTTGAAGGTGGTATGATAATTTCCTCTTAAGTGGATAATTGCAATATTTTGTAAGAGGAGCAGTAGAGAGAAAACCTGTAGCCAGATGTTGAACAAACAAGATCACTGCAAATATTACCTTTCTGGAAATACCATTGCACAGGACATCTTGTTTTTTGGTGACTATGGTGGAGGACTAGCTATCTGCATTTTCCCAAATATCACTAAAACCATAACTGTGTATACATTTTGTAAAAATGTTTTGAAGATGACAGTGTGTTCACTATAGTTAGGGGAGATTTGAAATGTTTTGTTGTCCTCATTTTCACAATGTCCTCCAGTACTTAACTGTCAAGAACCAAGGAATCAGTACCTCAGATAACGGCCATTCAGTTGTCTATAGGATTTCTGGATTAGATGTCACACATTTTTCTTAGCATTTCTTCTAGATTCTTTATCTCTTTTTAAAGGTGTGTTTGTTCAAGGAAATGTAAACTTTAATTTGGATGGTGATATAAGAAAATGTAATTTACTTTTTGTATATTTTTAACATATTTGGTTTGGTTTCATTAATTATTTTGTATAAGTGGTCCTTCTGCACCCCAGACCTCCACCCCCCGGTGACATTTGTTTTTCTCTTAGCATTTTAAATCTTGTAACATTTTGAGGAGCCAGTCGGTCTCCTCATCCCATTTTCTCATGCAACCTTCCTGCTGGGGTGATTTTATTTCTCACCCAGTGTTTCCTCAGCCCTCACGCCAGAGCTACGTTAGGACACTAACCATGTGAAGCACCTTCCTGGCACAGGTAATGTGATCCTGAAGGGCAGTGTCTGGGCACCTGGTGTGGGAGAAGATGTGTTCCACTCCGGAGGAAGTTCAGGAAAAAGGGAAAGGAGCATGAAATGGAGTAGAAAGGACCAGGGAGCCTGGTCCTGAGCTGCGAGGGGAAGGAGGCAGGACTGGAGAAGGGGCACAGCAGAGACTTTCAGCTCCCTTCCTTGGTACTCATGTCACACCATCTGTGGCCACCAGGGAGCAGTAAGAGCCTGCAATTGGGGAAGGTCATTGCTGTGGTTAACTCTGGCCTGTTGAAATCCCAGGAGCTGCTTTCTCCTGAGCCCCCTAAAGTGAATTAGAGATTTGGCCCCAAATCTGTTGAGTCCCAAGAAGTTCTTTTCTATAAAGACCAATCAATGAATCCCAGGCCCCAGCCTCTGACCACTGCACAGGCAGGGGAAGAACAATACATGACAATGCATCCCTCTGAGGAGGACGGGGGAGGTTGAAAGGGAAACGAGAAGAACCTAGCCTTGCCCTTAGTCCCTGGAAACCAAGCGATTGATCTCCCCTAGCCTGTCCTGGACCCTGTCCTCACTGTCATCCCTGAGAGCAAGGAGCTGAAATCCTGGAACTTCTCAGCAGGAACCACCATGACTCCTGCAGTAGGAAGGACAGGGACGTTCAAGATGAGCTCCATGTGCTGGGTTTCATCCGTCCTGACTCAGGAAATACAGGTCAAAGAGTTTTAATCCTACAACTAGGCTCTGCTGTCCTGGGGAACAGAAATATCTAGAATCAAGAGCTAGGACACATACGGGTGAGGAGAGGCAGGTCAGGAAGCAGATTTGCATGGAGGCCCCTTCCTCCTCTTAGGTAGACGAGGAATCTGGGGGAGCCAGGCTCAGGGTTGGGGTCTCAGAAGGCAGCGCTCTTGGGGCATTTCCACCATGGCCTGGGCTCTGTTCCTCCTCACCCTCCTCACTCAGGGCATAGGTGAGTCCTCCAGGGAAGGCACCATGGGGACATCTGGGCTGATCCTTTGTCTCCTCCTCCTCAAGCTCATCTGGGCCTCAGCACTGAGCTCAACAGAGTGTGTTTTTCCTCTTTTCAGGGCCCTGGGTTCAGTCTGCACTGACTCAGCCTCCCTCAGTGTCCAGGTCTCTGGGACAGTGGGTCACCATCTCCTGTTCTGGAAGCAGAAGCTATACTGGGCATTATAACCTTCTGTCCTGCTACAGTCACAGTCCCCAAACTCCTGACTTACGATGGTAGTTCTTGGCCCTCAAGGATTCCTGATTACTTCCCTGGCTCCAAATCCAGCAACACAGCTTGCCTGACCATCTCTGGGCTCCAACCTGAGGAAAAGGTTGATTATTACTGTTGCTCTCACGTGGGCAGCGGCACTTACCACAGTGGTCCAAGTTCATGAGAAGTGAGACCAATACCTGTCCTGTGCTCACAAGCTGTGCTCTGAAGATGTTTCCCCATCCCTGTGCAAAGGGGGCTTCATGCAACATGGCCTGAGGACTCAGTACTCTCCCCATGAAGTTCTAAAGAAATGCTGTCTCTGGTTTAGTGTCTGGGGACAATGACAGCTTCCTCTTTGCCTGTGTGTCCTGGCACCAGAAGGTGACTCATTTCAAACCCTTGATTGTAGGAACAGCCACAAGGAGACCCCTGCTCTTTGGGTGGATTCCCCACAGATCTCAGGGGTAATCTTCATTGTAAATGCCTTGGTCTCTCACACCTGAGCAGATCGGCCTGGATTCAGTTCTCCAGAAACGATATTGTCTTATTCAACTCAGTGTCTACCATGCTCTTTTCAGGATGGCCCTCCTGCTGTGTTATTCTTCTGTATATCTGTTCCTGAAGGAACAGCAACTGAGGAAGAGATCTGAAGACACTGTTGTAGGAATGAAGACAAAAGGGAAGGTTTTCTTTTTTTAATTTAATTTTCCTTAGTTCTCTCATTTTTGACCCATATGCAAGGGAGGTGTGAGGAGACAATTTGAATAACAGACTCTGTGTTCTCTCAGAATCTCCCCTCTCCTCAAATCCCTGAACCCCTGCCCTAGAAGCAGCATTGCACGTGGACCGTCTCTCCTTTAGAATGGGCTCTTTCCAAAATGGCCCCTTGGTCCCACAAGGAGGAGATATCTGGTGGGCATGGCCCCCAGTTTTCAGAGATCTTGCAAAATATCTGATTTCCATGGTGAGTTGACCAATTTCTAGCTAGACTCCCAGTTGAAATGAATCACCAAATACATACACACAAAACTATCTGGCCAAGAATTCTTTCACGTTGATTGAACCTGGGCTTAGGCCCAGAAGACCCTGGTGCAGAGACCAACTCTTCTTACTTCACCAGAACACTCCCAGTTTTAGCCCCGAAAGTGCCACATCCTGGCAGTGTCTTCACTGCTGGTCAAATCAGGGTGGACAGTCACCTCGCCTGGGAGCTCAGTCCTTCTCATAATGTTCTCCACTTAAGTTATAATTTTAAATCTTTTACTAGTTACCTTCTTCCTTTTCCTGGTAAACAGTCAGTACCTTCAGGCTTTGATCATCCAGACTGGACCAGTGACACACATGGATCCTCAGCAGCTGGGTCACAGCACAGTGGGAAGGGGGCTCTGCATTGGATACAGAATAAGATCCTGAGTCACAGCCCTGTGTGTGTAATGCTGGTCAGAGTCTGTGCCTGCCCATAGGGTGTGCACGTGGGTGTGTGTGTGCATGTGTGTGAGTGTATCACAATGTCCTTGTGTAGAAAACCAGTAGTAAGCAGAGTGGCCACTGCTCTGGTCATCCTCTGAGACATCTGATATAAGTCCTGCTCCGTGACTGTGGCAGCAGGACTGGTTGCTTACAAGTTCTTTAGGGGAGCACAGGACTGCGGGAGCCCCCACGCCTCTTCCAGTGTTTCTACTCTCAGGTGGTCCTCAGTTTCCTTTTGAGAAGTAATTACTATTTTATAATAGGGATCATTATAGTAGAACCTGTAGCTAGATGTAGAGAGAACAAGGTCTCTCCAACGTGACATTTCTGGAGCCACCAGGTCACTTTGTTCCTGTGTATGTGGAGTCCCCAACTGTAGGAACAGTCTCCTGCATTTTCTCAAATAATGCAAAAGTATGCTTATTTATATTTATATATATGAGGGTATAATACAAAGTGAAATAAGTCAGAGGGAGAAGGTCAAATACCGTATGATTTCCTTCATTAAGAAAGATCACTCTTGTTAGTCCCCCGGGCATTATACATCAGGTTGAGGGCCTGAATAGAACTATAAGTCAGAGGAAGGGGGAATTTTCTCTCTCTGCTTGATCTGAGACATCCATCTTCTCCTACCCTTGGACATTGGCATTGTTGGTTCTTCAGCTTTTGGACCCAGACCAGGGCTTACACCCTCTGCCCCCAATTCTGAAGTCCTTGGACTCAGACTCAATTATATCACTGGTGATGGGCTTCAGGGAAGGCTGCCCCAAGATGTGCCACTCTAGTATGTGGATTATTTCAAGCTGAAGACATTAAAGGCTCAAAAGACTCTGAAAGAAACTTTGGCCTTCCCCCTAACTGCCTAAAAGAATTTAAGGTAGAAGCCGTGTTTGAGGAAAGAACTAATACCAGGAGATAACTATAGTATAATGTAAAATAGCTGTGATAAGAAAGGCACCAACAAGCCTATCTTATCGATATTCTGTCTCTCAGGCCACATTCTCAAACATTTGCCTTTCCAACTCCATGTGAATTGTCTTCCTCTCCTTCAAAGTCCCAAACCACTACCCCCGACATCCTCTTTTGTCTTTAGCTGAAGATGCTGTTTAACCTGGCAGCTCAGCCATTTTGGTGAGTTATTCAGTTTCCCTGGGTCTCTCCCATGTATACATGTTATAAACCTTTGTTTAATTTTCTCCTGTTATTCTGTCTCATGTCAGTTTAATTCATAGCCCAGCCAGAAAGGATCCAGAGTGGGTAGAGGATAGTCTTCCTCCCCTACAGTTTGGTGACTTGGTTGGGGTAAAATATTGATTGTCTGGAGGATCTTCCCTCCTGGACTACTGCAGCTGAGAGGTCCTGCACCCCTGACAAGAGCAAGCAGATGGTAAGAGTTCTTACCACGTCAGTCTCCCAGATATCTACCTGCAGGGTCCAGTGGAAGCAAGAGTGGTGAGGTTTTTTCTTTTCTAAATTTAGGTTAGCAGGAGAAATATTGGTGAAAGTAGCTTCTTGGACTCAGCGACTCTAGGATTTTGTTGAGTACTCATTGGTTAATTCATCCTTTTCCTTTCAGAAATAGTCACCATTTCTCCTTGTCTCCTTTTTTTTTTGTCATTTGTCATAAGACACACACATCTCTATAAGCTTGTTGTCTGGGAATATGCACATGACGTGAAAAGCTGTCACTAAGGACATCTTGGCAGCCAAAAATGCTGCAAATTTGGTGGGCGTGGATTAAGCAGTTAAGAGCCATTAAAGACACACACCACCTCAAGAAGTTTCCCATGAAAGGATCAGTTGGATCACAGAACAGGGTAGATGACACAGGTCCCCCACCAACTTCAAGAAAATGTCTGTGCAATGACAAGGTGCTCTGTAAAGCACACACAATCCCCAACCCCGCAGCACCTCCTGGCTAGGTATTATTCTGGCTCTGAGAGACCCAAGGCTTAGCTACAGCTGCTGAAGTGCATATCAGATGAGGTTTTTTCCTTTTGTCTTGTTCTATGTCTTGAGATCTTGGCATTGTGAGCTTTCTGGTCTCTGCCATCTGGAGGATGCATTTACCAGCACGCATCTTGTTGGCCAGTAGAGTAGACTGGAGTTCTGGGGGATACCCTGTCTGACTGTGCCTGCTCTTAGGGAACTTGGTTATAAGGGGTACCCGTTGCTTTCATAAGGGGCCTTTTTCATCTCAACATTCTTTGTTTGTTGTGCTTTCTTATTTTGGGGAGTGAATTCTCTGTATCTCTTATGGGGACTCCTCTTGCATCCATGGTTAAGCTTTGGTATGTGTTGCTACTAGTCAATGTGTCCAGATGATGGATATATTAAATTTAGTAAACTTCTAAATTGGAAAAAAATATTGTTTTGTTTTATTTGTACCTCTGAAAAGGTCAAACTAAAAAAAGGAAAAAAATAATGATGACTTGCCTTAAGACCCTGACTCAGGTTATAATTAAATTGAGAAAGTATAAAGTATAAATGTTGATAAGATTACAAATGTGGAATGTTTGAGCTAATTTCATATAAAGAGGTTATATCAGGGCCGGCTCCGTGGCTTAGCGGTTAAGTGTGCGCGCTCTGATGCTGGCGGCCCGGGTTCGGATCCCGGGAGCGCCCCGAGGCACCACTTCTCCGTCCAACGTGAGGCCGAGTCCCACGTACAGCAACTAGAAGGATGTGAACCTATGACATACAACTATCTACTGGGGCTTTGGGGGGAAAAAACTGAATAAATAAAATCTTTAAAAAAAAAAAAAAAAAAAAAAAAAAAAGAGGTTATATCAACTTTGCCTGAGTGTGTTTTAAAATGTCTGAATGGGAATTCCTCCCCTGTGCAAAATTATAAGACCAAGAGCTATTGATAAAGTCCTAATGAAAGCTATGATTAGAGGTATAAGAGGTGACGGAATTCAGACGAAATTTTGTAGAAAAACTGATACATGTATGGGCTATATGTGAAGTGATTGTATCTCTTTTTTTGTACACTTAGAACAAATGGCCTTTGTTAAATGCTTTGTGCAGACTGTTAAAGGTGTGATACATTGTCCTGAAATTTTAGAACATAAAAATCTTTTGATTTACGTCTTAAGTTAAAAACTTCCCTGAGGGGTCAGCCTGGTGGCTTAGCGGTTAAGTGCATGTGCTCCGCTGCAGTGGCCAGGGGTTCATAGGTTCGGATGCACCAACATACCGTTTATCGAGTCATGCTGTGGCAGCGTCCCACATAAAGTAGAGGAAGATGGTCACAGATGTTAGCCCAGGGCCTATCTTCCTTGGCAAAAAAGAGGAGGATTGGCATTGGATGTTAGCTCAGGGCTTATCATCCCCCCCCCACAAAAAAACTTCCCTGATATAAGGAAGCAAGTGGAAAAATGCAGCTGGAGGGGTGTGTTAACCTCTTTTTTTTGGCATTCAAAATGTAATCCAGTTCTTTGGGGGAACTGGAAGCAACTATCTTTGTCTTATGAATCTCTGCAGAGCCAGAGGTATGGCTGTAGACAGCAGTTCAAAGTTCTCCTGTCTTTTGTCAATCCCAAAGCATCTGCTGTTCCTCAAAATGCTCCTAGATATTGATTGAGACAAAAGATTGAGACATAAGAAACAGATAAGGCAGCTATGCCCCTGGAACTTCAAACTTGGAGAAAACTTGAATGGTTTTTGATGTAGTTGGACAGGTAGATAAACCTATAATGTCATTTGAGTTATGACCCAATTTCTGAGAAATCAAGAGCAATTGTCCTTAAAAGAATTCCTTGCAAGATTGGAAAAACAAGTCTAGAGACAGTTCAGATTCCACCTGATTTCTTAATCTCAAAAAGGATTATCATCTCACCTCTTCAGGGACTGCTATCCAGCGCACCACTAATTCCTAGGACTGAAGGAAAAAAAGTAAAAAGGCCAGAAAAATGGCCATGAGAGCACCCTTGCCAAAAATCTAGCATCTTCAGTGTCTTCTCCACAAATATTAGTTAAAAAAAGGCTTAAAACAAAATTTGGATTTGTCGGGGGAAGAGAGAGAATCTCCCTCTGCCCTTTTCCTTAAGGTTCTTCTGGCTGGCCAAATAATTAACAAGACAGGTTAGCAGGAGAAAATAATACCAAGTTTAATAACATGTATACATAGGAGAAAGCAGGGACACTGCGTTTCTCAACACAATAGCAGAAATTCTCGTCTTAAATATCTTTTTCAGCCAATGACAAAGGAGGATTTTGGCGGTGGGGGGAGTCAGTTACAGGAGATTACCACTAAAGCACAGTAAACAAGAGTAAGGTTTATTATGTAGCTCAAGGCCTCACCTTTTACATTGACAAGTCACTAGAAATGAGCTCATCTCCCTCTCTTCTCCAAACAGAGAGGGAGATACCTTTACAAATGGAGATTTCCCTTATAAATGTAAATGATTGTCTGGCAACTCTTCGCAGGGTCATCCAGAGAATGTGGCCAGAGAGAGAGAACTTCTGATAAGAGGGGCTTGTTGGTGCCTTTCCTATTGTAACATTTACCCTACGTTATCTTTACAGCCATCATGATAGATCTGTTCCAGGAAGGAGCTACCATGTCAAATTTTTTAGGCAGTTAGTGGGGGAGGTCAAATGTCTTCAGAGAAAACAACCAAGGTAAAGAGATAGATTTCAGGGTGGCCAAATCTTGATCTCCCACAGTCCCGCCTTTGAAACTAAAAGTTTCACAGTCCTTTTGAAACTTAAAGAAGTTTCATAGTCCAGAAGCTGAGTTGGTAGATTGTTTTATCTCACTGAACCCATTTCTTAGTCCTGATAATAGATCAGTTCAATTAAGTTTCTTTTGGAAGGTGGTGATGTAGGTGGGCTCTCAAGGTTACGCCTATATTGTGGAAGTAAGCAGTCAAGTATTTAATAGAAGCATTTTTATAAAAGAAAAACAAGGTTAATGGTTGGAGCAAGTTGTAAAGCAGTTTTTGAGTTCAGAGGACAGCCAGTGAAGAAGAATTTTAGATGTCAGCGTCAAAGCATCTTTTGCAGTTTAAAATGTCTCGGATGGTGTCGTCAGGTCATCTCAAGTTTATATCAAGTCCATCAGCTTCAGTTTGTAAGGCTTCAGGAAAAAGGGCAGGTTCAGTTTTCAGTGATTTTAAATGAAAATGATGGAAAAAATCAAAAACCTTAGTTTGGATATCTGTAGCCAGCTATTTCAGGAGACTAGAAGAAATCAGGATCCAGTCCCGTCAACAGATATAAAACAAAACCCTCAAAAGACAATTAACAAGACTAGGATCTAATATCCGCAAATGTATACTATAGTTTTTACTGAAATATAATTTTTTTCTCTAAAATCACCCTCATTTTTATTAAGATAGTCAAATTAAAACTAACTAGTTTGCAAAATAAGTCTAGTTCTAATAGAGTTGGCCCAATTATTTACATAAGTACAGCAAGAATAGCAATTGATCACATAGGCTCTTTTAAATCTGTTTTGCTGGAACTTTTTATAAGGAATCTCAGATTGAACTTTAAAGGCCTCTCGAGGCCAGGAAAACCAAGCCAAGGATTTTGTCATCAGAGTTTGCCTGCAATATCTATAGATTTGGGTGAATTCTTTTCTTCTGAGGTTTTCCCAAAATATTTCGAAGTTCTTTGTACCTGTCAGATAAGTGACATTTTTTACTTATCCTGGTAAGTGTTGTTTGGAACATAAGGTACCAGGCCAATAGTTCCACGTGGCTTTATTCCATAAAGTCTAATCTTTATTCCTCAAAAGCTGTATGGTTATATCGCAAATATGATGTTCTAGTCACAACCTTGGTAATATAACCAGTGTTTCTAATTGTGTCCTGTTATAAGGAGAACAGATTCTTATTGAACTTATGCAAATAACTATATTGCCATGAAAACAACAATACTCACTCACTAAGAGTTTTCAAATTTGAGGGATCAGATAGAGAGAAAAAGATAAGTATTTTAATTTTACATACAAAAATATCATTTACTAAATTGCTATAAGTCATAGCTATCTCGGGAGAAAAGAGAAAAAGTTTTCTTTAAATCTGAAAAAACAAAACATTAAAAATTCAGCAATACTTCAAATGAAAAATCATAAAAATTATAATCATCCTTATCAGTTCATTCAGTCCTGTGTAATCCATTTTTGATCTCAATCTTTTTGTTAGCAGCTTCATGAAGTCAGTTTTTCTATCAGATTTCTGTAATTTTTTACCAAGTTTAGTTTTATGATCAGAAAGTTTGTCAGAAACTTGTATTCTAGAGTAAGTGTTAAAGTCCTTTCCATGAATTTCTCTGAAGATGAAACATATTTTGTAAAAGCATTAGTGCAAGGAAATAAGTCTGTAAACAACAAGACTTCAAAATGGCAATTGACAAGGAAATTTGGTTAATTTTGTGACATATAACACTTTAAAGTAATAATAACCAGAATTATGACTGATAACCAGGACAGATCAGAATTTCAGTAATGTTATACAATTTTAAAACACCTATGTCAATAACATTTGCCCACATAATAGCACCTAAGCAGGCTTATCATCATTTGTCTGACAATGTTTTTTATGTAATTTAACATACTGAATCAGCTGAGTATCTTCAGTACTTAACTGAATCAGTTAAGTATCTTTTTTCTTATAGGAAGAGAGCAAATTTCTTTGAGAAGTTCTAGGGCGCTTTGAAAATTTTCAAAGAAAAAAAGACTTATATTAAGATATGAATTTTGGTGGAGCTTGTCAAAAATATAAACAGTCAAAGCAAACAGAGCATTAACAGTCTAAAAAGCCTTAATAGAGAGACCTCAGTCTTTTGAACACAGGAAATTATTTTAACAGTTTTTTTTTTTTTTTTTTTTAGGTAGACTTACTCAAAGGTAAAGAAAAATCTTTTATAACTTTTTTTTATCAAGTTTAAGCAAATTATCCTCTTACGAGAAATTTTAATTTTGCACCAGCTTACTTCTGCTATTAAAACTCATTTACTTAATTAAATTCATTTCAATCTTAGCCAACTTGACCATATAAAAACTCTTTTTCCAGAATTCCTCTTCCACAAACCTTCTATAATTTTCTTTTTACATTCAGAATTTGTCCCATGTCTTTCTTTTCCCTTCTGGTACTTGAGGACAAATTTATCTTTCTTAACCAAACAAAATATTTCCATTCTTTGTTCCTTTTTTATATATCTTACTTTCTTTGTACACAGACATATTTTTTTTAATTTTTCTTAATTTTTAATCACATATATTAATTAGAAATTTTAACCCTTAGAAATCTTAATTTGTAAGTAAAAACTAAACAATTATAAACTTTTTTTTACATTAGTATCTTGTGGCTTGGAAAATTTATCAACACTTCATAACTTCTAGAAACAAGTTACTTTATAATACAATCTTTTAATAAAACACATGTTTACCAATAGACCCAAAACACCTTTTAGTTTTCCTGTAATGAAAAGCCAAAAGTAGACAAATGTACATTTAGCAAAGTCTAATATCTTATGTTATTTGGAAATGATGACACTCAGTGAATTTTTTTTATAAAATTTAGCAAAACTCTAAAGCTTTAAGTCACCAAAAAGAGTTTGGAAGCTGTAACCACCATAATACATATTATTGTTTAAAGTTCATCTAACATTTATCTTTTTCACAACTATTTACTTGTTCCCAATAATTATTTAGATTGCCTATAAGACTTCATAAGACATTAGATAAAATTAGCCATCATTTAAATTACTATTTTTGTTAACCAGTTCTGTAATAGAAATAACATCAGTTTTTTCCTACAAAATTTCATGCAATTTTTATCACTTCTTATACCTTTAAACATAGTTATCATTAAGATTTTTATCAATAGGTCTTGGTCTTTTAATTTTGGACAAGGGAAGCATTCCCAGTCAGACATTTTAAAACATACTGAGGCAAAGTTGATGTAACCTCTTTATATAAAATTAGCTCAAACATTCTAACCTTTATAATCTTATCAACACTTATACTTTTACACGTTTTCAATTCAATTGTAACCTGAGTCAAGGTCTTAAGGCTATTTAAATTTTTTTCTTTCTTTTTTTTTGGCCTTTTCTTAGGTACCAAATAACTAATTATGTGAGAGTTCTCAAAAAAAATTTTTTCCCCCAATTTAGAAGTTTTCCCAATTCAAAGGATCCGTCGTCTGGCCATTGACGAGTAGGATCTTCATTTGTATATTTATTCCAATAGTGACTCAAACCAATAAGCCTTTTTAAGGAAAGACCTGGAGGTAACTTTCCACGCTTAGAATAAATCTACCATGGACGCAAGAGGCGTCCCTGGTGAGGGCGCAGATGATGTAGCCCCCATGATCCACAGAATTTACTCTGAAAGATATTCAGAGACAGTAAAGACCTTCGTTGCACAGGCGGTAAGGATGGTGTAGTGAAAACGGTGTCTCCGGTCTCTCACAATAGTGTGGGACGCCTCCAGTCACAGACCCGCTAATCTGTGACACCGGGCGGGCGATACTGGAATGGGATTTTTCTAGCACTAACAAGCAACGAAGGTAAAGAAGACAAAAGCCCTTATGGACTGGGCCCTTTATGACAAACTCCCCTGAGAGCTTGGCACCGCCGGACAAAGAGACAGTTCAGAACCCCAGTCTACTCGACTGGCCACCAAGGTGCACCCCGGTAAATGTACCTTCCGTATGGTGGAGACTAAGGAGAATATTCTCACAGGTCACAAAGCCAAGTTCTCAGGACACAGAACAAGACAGAGACTACTCTGGGAGGAAAAGGGATCAAGATCAAAACCAAGAGTACTCTATCAAATTTAAGCCAAGAGTCACTAAAAGCCCAAGAAACTAGTTTCCCAAATATTTTCTCCTGCCAATCTAAATTTAGAAAGAGAAAAAATTTTCACCATTTTTTTTCGCCGGACTCCGCAGATAGAGATTCCGGGAGGCTGACATGGTAAGAAGTCTTACCTTTTGCTGGCTTTCGTCAGGCGTTCCCGTATCTCACCATCTGCAGTAGTCCAGGGAGAAGGCAGGTCTTCCAGCCAGAGAAGGCAACTTGCCAACCAGTGTGGCTCCTGGCTGGCTCACCAAAACTGTCGGGGGAGGAGGGAGAATCTCCCTCCCCTTTTCCTTACGGTTCTTCTGGCTGGCCAAATAATTAACAAGACAGGTTAGCAGGAGAAAATAATACCAAGTTTAATAACATGTATACATGGGAGAAAGCAGGGACACTGCGTTTCTCAACACAATAGCAGAAATTCTCGTCTTAAATATCTTTTTCAGCCAATGACAAAGGAGGATTTTGGCGGTGGGGGGAGTCAGTTACAGGAGATTACCACTAAAGCACAGTAAACAAGAGTAAGGTTTATTATGTAGCTCAAGGCCTCACCTTTTACATTGACAAGTCACTAGAAATGAGCTCATCTCCCTCTCTTCTCCAAACAGAGAGGGAGATACCTTTACAAATGGAGATTTCCCTTATAAATGTAAATGATTGTCTGGCAACTCTTCGCAGGGTCATCCAGAGAATGTGGCCAGAGAGAGAGAACTTCTGATAAGAGGGGCTTGTTGGTGCCTTTCCTATTGTAACATTTACCCTACGTTATCTTTACAGCCATCATGATAGATCTGTTCCAGGAAGGAGCTACCATGTCAAATTTTTTAGGCAGTTAGTGGGGGAGGTCAAATGTCTTCAGAGAAAACAACCAAGGTAAAGAGATAGATTTCAGGGTGGCCAAATCTTGATCTCCCACAGATTCATAACTAGGGAGCTTTGTGTTACTCTACCTGATTCATGAAAGTAATTTTAAAACAATAGCTGTGTAATCTGCGTATGTGTATCTATATGTATGTTATATGTGTGTGATATTTTACCTCCAGATGGCCAAAATTAAGATCTCTGTTTACTTGACTTAAAGTAAGTGCTTGCATGTCTTTCAGTTAATGATATGAAATAATCTTTGGTGAATGAAAGCTTGATAAAGTTTGTTGGTTTGATTAAAATGGACATGTCCTCAGAGTTATCAGCATTTGATATGACACAGACATGCAGCCTGCTTTACGAGTGAGATAAGCTCATGTTATCCCTGCTACAAGTTTGTCAGCAAAAATAGCTGAAAATGATAGCTAATTTTGTCTAATGTCTCATGAAGTTTTCTTGGGTAATCTAAACATAATTGTTCAGAACAAATGATTTAGATGTAAGTGATTTAGAGTTTATAGATAAACTTTTAGCAATAATTATAGTTTGTGAAATGTGTGCTTAAAATAACTTCCAAAATCTCTTTGGTAACTTGAAACTTTGAAGTTTGCTAGGTTAATTTAATTGATAAAAATTCATTGAGTATTTAGATCATTTTCAAGTAAGATATTAGACGTTAATTACTAAATATAAGTTTACCTACTTGTGGCTTCTTTTTACAGAAAAACCAAAAGATGTTTTAGGTCTATTGGCAAACATGTATTGTGTTTTCTTAAAAGATTGTACTATAAAGTAACAGTTTTCTAGAAATTATGAAAAGTGTTTATAAATTTTCCAAGCCACAGAATGGTAATGTAAAAGATAGTTCATAATTCCTTACTTAGTTTTTACTTAAAAATTAAGGTTTCTAAGGGTTAAAAATTCTAATTAATATATGTGATTAAAGCTACTAAAAATTAATAAGGAAAATGTGTTTGTATTCAAGGAAAATAAAGTTTATGTTTTTGGTAAAGAAGGTATAAAAATGGAAATATTTTTGTTTTGTTAAGAAATAATGATGTACACTTGAAACTTATACAATGTTATAAACCAACGTTATTGCAATAAAAAAAAGAAAGAAAGATAAATTTGTCCTAAAGTACAAGAAGGGAAAAAAGAAGGCATGGGAAAACTTCTGAATGTAAAAACAAAGTTATAGGGCTGGCCCCATGGCTTAGCGGTTAAGTGCTTGCGCTCTGCTGCTGGCGGCCTGGGTTCAGATCCCAGGCGCGCACCGACGCACTGCTTCTCCAGCCATGCTGGGGCCGCGTCCCACGTGCAGAAACTGGAGGGACGTACAGCTATGACATACAACTGTCCACTGGGGATTTGGGGGAAAAATAAATAAATAGATAAAAAAAAGAAAAAAGTTATAGAAGGTTTGTGAAAAAGGAATTCTGAAAAAAGAGTTTTTTACATGGTCAAGTTGGCTAAGATTAAAATAAATTATGTAAATAAGTTTTAATGTCAAAAGTAAGCTGTTGCAGAATTAAAATTTTTTTTCCCTCTCTTAAAAGGATAATTTTCTTAAACTTTTAGTCTGCTCTTGGTATAGAGATTATAAAAGGTCTTATCTTTGAATAGTCTACCAGAAGGGTAAGAACTTTGTGTTTTATCAAAATAAATTTCCTCTATTGTTTTTATCAAGTCTTTAATCACAGGTGCTAAGGTTTTTCTTCCCCCGACACTGTGCATGCCTGACTTTATGGCTTCATGAGTCAGATAAAACCCAGTTCCTGATGGGCAGCTCAGGTCACATGGTAACCACATTCTGGAACTGAGAAAATAGCCTGAATGGATTCAGGGACACACTGGACCCACCGTGAGACAGACCTGCGATAAAACCCCTTTGATCACCTGATCTCCATAAGACCCACTCTGACTGGAGGGCCACAGTGATGTTTTGGGTCTCCTGGAATCAATGTCAGTTTAGAACCAGTATCCAATAGTCCTTGAAAAGTTTAATTATATCCTTTTCGCCAGTGCACAGTCACCCTGGTAAAAGGCCACTGGTCCCTTTGGGAAAGGCTGGGAGAAAGATCAATAGCATAAGTTTTTGGTAGTGTACAGAGGTCCTTTTAAAGGAGACAGCAGGTCCCTAAAGGTGAGGTGCAGAGTGTAACCCATGAAGAGGCACCCTACACTCCAAAAAAACTACTTGATTCTTCTGATTTATGCAGACAGAAATCCCAAGAACATGTGTGGAAATGAATACTAAGGATGTGGTTTAATGGTAGGAGTAACATAAAGTTGGATCAGGCTGAATTTATTGATATGGGCTGGCTAAGCAGAGATTCTGCATTTAACGTTGCACCTCAGGGATTTAGAGAGAGCTCTAACAGTTAATTTGGCTGGTTAGCTGAAACTTAACCAAAAGGTGGCCTATAGTAGGTAAATTAGGAAAGCCAGAATTGCCTTGGTTTAATGTAGAGGAAGAGATTGAAAAGGTGGGGATACTGGAATGTTAGAGTCATTTAAGACTTACTCACTCACACTGGGAGGGTCCAGAAGACATACCTTTCAGGCTGTGAGAAATATCTTTGTGAGGGGAACTTCAGTGTTCTTAAGAGCTTGGTGATTGCTCTTCTCTAGGCTGAACTTAAGTGCTTCAGCCACTCAATTGGAAAATCTAAATACAACTGGAATGATTGGATCCTGGAGTGGCAGGGCCACGTGGTAGCACTGAACTGCCACAGGCAAGGTGGGTGTGGTCACCACAATGGACAGCACAGTCAAAGCAGCAGTCAGAAGAGTCTGACTTGTGCAGACCTATGTCATTGGCTGCTTAATCATGGCGTTTCTAGAAGTGAAATAGGTAGGAAGCCTACTTAAATTCTTACATGATCTCTATAAAGAGAAAACTTTTAGGTCAAGTGAACAAAAGTCTGACTCGAACCACAAAAACAGAGTCATGACCTATTAATCAGTTCTCAGACTTGAGCCAGTTTACAGACCAGAACTCCTTGAATGAAGGGGAAACTGAGTCTCCTTTAAAAGGACCTCTGTACACTACCAAAAACTTATGCTATTGATCTTTCTCCCAGCCTTTCCCAAAGGGACCAGTGGCCTTTTACCAGGGTGACTGTGCACTGGCGAAAAGGATATAATTAAACTTTTCAAGGACTATTGGATACTGGTTCTAAACTGACATTGATTCCAGGAGACCCAAAACATCTCTGTGGCCCTCCAGTCAGAGTGGGTCTTATGGAGATCAGGTGATCAAAGGGGTTTTATCGCAGGTCTGTCTCACGGTGGGTCCAGTGTATCCCTGAATCCATTCAGGCTATTTTCTCAGTTCCAGAATGTGGTTACCATGTGACCTGAGCTGCCCATCAGGAACTGGGTGTTATCTGACTCATGAAGCCATAAAGTCAGGCATGCACAGTGTCGGGGGAAGAGGAAGAATCTCTCTCTGCCCTTTTCCTTAAGGTTCTTATGGCTGGCCAAATAATTAACAAGACAGGTTAGCAGGAGAAAATAATACCAAGTTTAATAACATGTATACATGGGAGAAAGCAGGGACACTGTGTTTCTCAACACAATAGCAGAAATTCTCATCTTAAATACCATGTTCAGCCAAGACAAAGGAGGATTTTGGGGGTGCGGGGAGTCAGTTACAGGAGATTACCACTAAAGCACAGTAAACAAGAGTAAGGTTATTATGCAGTTTTAAGGCCTCACCTTCCACATTGATCAGCCTCTAGAAATAAGGCCATCCCCATCTCTTCCCAAAACAGAGAGGGAGATACCTTTACAAATGGAGATTTCCCTTATAAATATAAATGTTTGTCTGGCAACTCCTTGTAGGGCCATCCAGAGAATGTGGCCAGAGAGACAGAACTTCCGATAAGATGGGCTTGTTGGTGCCTTTTCTCTTGTAACCTCTATCCTACATTATCTTTACAGCCATCATGATAGAAGATCTGTTCTAGGAAGGAGCCACCATGTCAAATTCTTTAGGCAGTTAGTGGGGGAGGTCAAATGTCCCTCAGAGAAAACTATCAAGGTAAAGAGATATATTTTAGGACGGCCAAATCTTGATCTCCCACAACAGCAATACTCCATAATCAAATGGAAGTGATGTGTATGTGATCAGGCCCAAGTAGGGCCTGAAGGGACAAGTAAGTTACATGAAGAAGTGGCTCAAATGCCCATGCTCCCTACTCCTGCTCCATTGCCTTCTCTCTCCCAGCTTGCACCTGTGGCCTCATGGGGGGCTCCCTATGATCAGTTGACAGAGGAATCAAAGTCTGAGTCCTGGTCTTGCATAATTTGCATGATATGCAAGGACCACCTGAAAGTGGACAGCTGCAGCACTGCAGCTCCTCCCTGGGACATCCTTGAAGAATAGTGGTTAAAGGAAATCCTCCCAATGTGCAGAATTTCTGGCAGTGCTCCTGGTTGTGCACTTTGGAAAGAGAAATGACAAAATGTGCAATCATATATGGATTCTTAGGCTGTAGCCAATGGATTTACTGGATTGTCAGGGACTTGAGAGGAACATGATTTGAAAATTGGTGAAAAAATAAATATGAGGAAGAGGTATGTGGGTAGACCTCTCTGAATGGGGAACAAATGTGAAGATATTTGTGTCCAAAGTGAATGCTCACCAATGGATGACCTCAGCACGGTAGGATTTTAATAATCAAGTGGATAGGATGACTCATTCTGTGGATACCAGTCAGCCTCTTTCCCCAGCCACCCCTGTCTTCATCCATGATCTCAAGAACAAAGTGGCAATGGTGGCAGAGCTGGCACTGATGCATGGACTCAGCACATGTACTTGCACAAACCTAGGCTGACCTGGCAGTGTAGGCAGGATTACTAATAGCCCAGACCCTTCAGGATTGACGATTTGGGTCACCCCACCAGGTCAAAAACCATGACTTGCTGAGGTGCTTGCTGAAGTCAAAGGGAATACAGGATGGGTAGTGGAAGAAAGCAGTTATTAATACCAGCTATGACCATGTGACCGGTTACAGAAATAAGGATGGTTATTATAATCATGAGTATTTCCTCTTTATTTGATTATGAATACATCTGTGTGTGTGTGTACATATATATGTATATTAGATAAATATCTCTGTTTCCTTTCCTCTCTTATTCACTTTTCATGTAAATAGGAGTGACTGTCACTTCTCAGGGAGTTCTTGGGCTCCATTTTGGGTTCAAATCTCTGGGAGGCAAATAATCTCTAGAGACTTATTGGTGCCTCCGCCTCCCAGGTCCCAAATCCTTGCAGCTGACTGAGCCATCTTACAATGTGGTGGGCACCATCTAATCAAATCAAAGAAAAGATGGACATGTCTAAAATATCTAACCCAATCCCAAAAAATGGGGTCACATCCACCACTCCATCCTCCTTCCTTCAGTCACTCCCATGAGGACTGGAAAAAGGCTTAGGAAATAGACACCCAACACAGAGCAATGAGCCCCAGGTTCTTTGATTCTTTGTGTCCATAAATGACCAGGCTTCTGGGTGGATCAAAGATGGAAGTCTCCAAATGACCACATGCATCCTCCTTCTGTCAAAATGCCCTGGGGAACACAGATGATGATGTGTGATACAGAGCTGCTGGCTGGATTCTAGCACTTTGTGGGAGATCAAGATTTGGCCACCCTGAAATCTATCTCTTTACCTTGGTTGTTTTCTCTAGGGACATTTGACCTCCCCCACTAACTGCCTAAAGAATTTGACATGGTGGCTCCTTCCTGGAACAGATCTATCATGATGGCTGTAAAGATAATGTAGGATGGAGGTTACAATAGGAAAGGCACCAACAAGCCCATCTTATCGGAAGTTCTGTCTCTCTGGCCACATTCTCTGGATGGCCCTGCAAGGAGTTGCCAGACAAACATTTACATTTATAAAGGAAATCTCCATTTGTAAAGGTATCTCACTCTCTGTTTTGAGAAGAGAGGGGGATGGCCTCATTTCTAGAGGCTTATCAATGTGGAAGTTGAGGCCTTAAAACTGCATAATAACCTTACTCTTGTTTACTGTGCTTTAGTGGTAATCTCCTGTAACTGACTCCCCCCACCCCCAAAATCCTCCTTTGTCTTGGCTGAGCATGGTATTTAAGATGAGAATTTCTGCTATTGTGTTGAGAAACACAGTGTCCCTGCTTTCTCCCATGTATACATGTTATCAAACTTGGTATTATTTTCTTCTGCTAACCTGTCTTGTTGATTATTTGGCCAGCCATAAGAACCTTAAGGAAAAGGGCAGAGGGAGATTCTTCCTCTTCCCCCGACAACTTCTAAGCTCAGGTAGACCCAGAGAAGGCAATTTGGACATTAAATGGAGCATTTTTACTTGGAGTCTTTTGAGAAAGTACTGAAACTTGTTTTAAAGGTGATGGTGCTCAGGGTAAGCTGCCCCAGGAAGCACCACTCTGGTTTGTGGATTATTTCGAGCTGAAGACAATAAGGACATTTGACCTCCCCCACTAACTGCCTAAAGAATCTGACATGGTGGCTCATTCCTGGAACAGATCTTCTATCATGATGGCTATAAAGATAATGTAAAATAGATGTTACAATGGGAGGGGCACCAAGCCCCTTTTATCAAAAAAACTCTATCTCTCCCTGACCAAATTATCAATAGATGACCCTGAAAAGAATTGTCCTTCTGCCCTCTGAAGTCCCAGGCCACTACCAACCCCCAAAACGTTCCTTCGCCTTTAGCTGCAATACTTAAGCAAGCAGCTTAGACAGAGGGACGAGTTGCTCATTTCTGAGTTTCTCCCATGTATACATGTTATTAAACTTGGTATTATTTTCTCCTGCTAACCTGTCTTGTTAATTATTTGGCCAGCCAGAAGAACCTTAAGGGAAAGGGCAGAGGGAGATTCTCCCTCTTCCCCTACAAAGGGAATCAGCCAGAGGCCCAGTGTTGAATCTATAAGGCCTAAAGTCTCTATAAGGATAGGAGACTTTGGGACACGCAAGAACCAGGGGGCACTGTGAGACCACGTCTCTGTTTGTTGCCACATGTTCTCAGCTGAAAATCTTTTCAACTGACACCATTTGCATTTTGTAAGTGCTCACTAAGCATGCCGCAGCAGCTGTGATGACCATCACACTGGCGGAGGTCAGATGGCAGGAAGAAGGAAAACAGGAACAAAGCTCTCATCACCCCCCCTCTTCTACCCACCTTTTGTCTGGCAGGGTGTTTACCCAGCTGGGACTCAGACCTGGGTGCAAGCAGGAAACTGGGTGGGAGTTTGCGTGAAGGGCACCTTTACCCCAAGAAATGGAGAAGGAGGAGAGTTAAAGTTGGAGGAGTCCAGCATCAGCTGTGGGGTCCTCAGGAAGCAGTGTCCGTAGGAGCATGTCGGGGGAAGAGGAAGAATCTCCCTCTGCCCTTTCCCTTAAGGTTCTTATGGCTGGCCAAATAATTAACAAGACAGGTTAGCAGGAGAAAATAATACCAAGTTTAATAACATGTATACATGGGAGAAAGCAGGGATACTGCGTTTCTCAACACAATAGCAGAAATTCTCGTCTTAAACCATGTTCAGCCAACGACAAAGGAGGATGTTGGGGGTGGGGAGAGTCAGTCAAGGGAGATTACCACTAAAGCACAGTAAACAAGAGTAAGGTTATTATGCAGATTTAAGGCCCCACCTTCCACAATGATAAGCCTCTAGAAATGAGGCCATCCCCCCCTCTTCCCAAAACAGAGAGGGAGATACTTTTACAAATGGAGATTTCCCTTATAAATGTAAATGATTGTTTGGCAACTCCTTGCAGGGCCATCCAGAGAATGTGGCCAGAGAGACAGAACTTCTGATAAGATGGGGTTGTTGGTGCCATTCCTAGTGTAACATTTATCCTACATTATCTTTACAGCCATCATGATAGAAGATCTGTTCCAGGAAGGAGCCACCATGTCAAATTTTTTAGGTAGTTAGTGGGGGAGGTCAAATGTCCCTAGAGAAAACAACCAAGGTAAAGAGATAGATTTCAGGGTGGCCAAATCTTGATCTCCCACAGTCCAACCTTTGAAACTAAAAGTTTCACAGTCTTTTTGAAACTTAAAGAAGTTTTATAGTCCAGAAGCTGAGTTGGTAGATTGTTTCATCTCACTGAACACATTTCTTAGTCCTGGTAATAGATCAGTTCAATTAAGTTCATTTTGGAAGGTGGTGATGCAGGTGGGCTCTCAAGGTTACGCCTATATTATGGAAGCAAGCAATCAAGTATTTAATAGAAACATTTCTATGTAAACAAAAGAAAAACAAGGTTAATAGTTAGATCAAGTTGTAAAGCAGTTTTTGAGTTCAGAGGACAGCCAGTGAAGAAGAATTTTATATGTCAGCGTCAAAGCATCTTTTGCAGTTTAAAATGTCTCTGATGATGTCATCAAGTAATCTCTTAAGTTTGTATCAAGTCCATCAGCTTCAGTTTGTAAGGCTTCAGGAAAAAGGGCAGGTTCAGTTTGCAGTGATTTCAAATGAAAATGATGGAAAAAATCAAAAACGTTAGTTTGGACATCTATAGCCAGCTATTTCAGGAGACTAGAAGAAATCAGGATCCAGTCCCGTCAACAGATATAAAACAAAACCCTCAAAAGACAATTAACAAAACTAGGATCTAATATCCGCAAATGTATACTATAGTTTTTACTGAAATATAATTTTTTCTCTCTAAAATCACCCTCATTTTTATTAAGATAGCCAAATTAAAACTAACTAGTTTGCAAAATAAGTCTAGTTCTAATAGAGTTGGCCCAATTATTTACATAAGTACAGCAAGAATAGCAATTAATCACATAGGCTCTTTTAAATCTGCTTTGCTGGAACTTTTTATAAGGAATCTCGGGTTGAACTTCAAGGGCCTCTCGAGGCCAGGAAAACCAAGCCAAGGATTTTGTCATCAGACTTTGCCTGCAATACCTACAGATTTGGGTGTATTCTTCTCTTTTGAGGTTACCCCAAAATATTTCAAGGTTCCTTGTACCTGCCAGATAAGTGACATTCTTTACTTATCTTGGTAAGTGTTGTTTGGAACATAAAGGTACCAGGCCAATATTTCCACGTGGCTTTATTTCATAAAGTCCAATCTTCATTCCTCAAATGTATGGTTATATCACAAATATGATGTTCCAGTCACAGCCTTGGTAATATAACCAGTGTTTCTAATTGTGTCCTGTTATAAGGAGAACAGATTCTTATTGAACTTATGCAAATAACTATATTGCCATGAAAACAACAATATTCACTCACTAAGAGTTTCCAAATTTGAGGGATAAGGTAGAGAGAAAAAGATAAATATTTTAATTTTACTTACGCAAGTATCATTTATAAAATTGCTATAAGTCATAGCTAGCTCAGGAGAAAAGAGAAAAAGTTTTCCTTAAATCTGAAAAAACAAAACATTCAAAATTCAGCAATACTTCAAATGAAAAATCATAAAAATTATAATCATCCTTATCAGTTCATTCAGTCTTGTATAATCCATTGTTGATCCCAATCTTTTTGTTAGCAGCTTCATGAAGTTATCAGTCTCTCCAACAGATTTTTGTAATTTCTTACCAAGTTCAGTTTTATGATCAGAAAGGTTGTCAGAAACCTGTATTCCAGTGTAAATGTCCGAGTCCTTTCCATGAATTTTCTGAAGTTGAAACATTTTGCAAAAGCATTAGAGCAAAGAAATGTCTGTAAACAACAAGACCTCAAAATGGCAATTGACAAAGAAATTTGGTTAATTTTGTGACATACAACACTTTAAAATAATAACCAGAATTATGACTGATAACCAGGACAGATCAGAATTTCAGTAATGTTATACAATTTTAAAACGCCTATATCAATAACATTTGCCCACATAATAGCACATAAGCAGACTTATCATCACTTGTCTGACAATGCTTTTTATGTAATTTACCATACTGAATAAGTCTAATAAGTTTAGTATCTTCCTCTTTATAGGCAGAGAGCAAATTTCTTTGAGAAGTTCCAGGGCCCTTTGAAAATTCTCAAAGAAAAAAGTAAAAAAAAGACTTTATTTAAGATATGAATTTTGGGGAGCTTGTCAAAAATATAAAAAGTCAAAGCAAACAGAGCATTAACAGTCCAAAAAGCCTTAATAGAGAGACTTCAGTCTTTTGAACACAGGAAATTATTTTAACAGATTTTTTTTTTAGTAGACTTACTCAAAGGTAAAGAAAAATGTTTTATAACCTCTTTATCAAGTTTAAGCAAATTATCCTTTTACGAGAAATTTCAATTTTGCACCAGCTTACTTCTGCTATTAAAACTCATTTACTTAATTAAATTCATTTCAATCTTAGCCAACTTGACCATGCAAAAACTCCTTTTCCAGAATTCCTCTTCCACAAAGCTTCTATAACTTTCTTTTTACATTCAGAATTTGTCCCATGTCTTTCTTTTCCCTTCTAGTACTTGAGGACAAATTTATCTTTCTTAATCAATCAAACAAAATATTTCCATTCTTTGTTCCTTCTTTATACATCTTACTTTCCTTGTACACAGACATATTTTTCTTAATATTTAGTAGCTTCAATCACATATATTAATTAGAAATTTTAACTATTAGAAACCTTAATTTCTAAGTAAAAACTAAGTAAACAATTATAAACTTTCTTTTACATTAGTATCTTGTGGCTTGGAAAATTTATAAACACTTCATAACTTCTAGAAACATGTTACTTTATAGTACAATCTTTTAATAAAACACATGTTTACCAATAGACTCAAAACACCTTTTAGTTTTCCTGTAATGAAAAGCCAAAAGTAGACAAATGTACATTTAGCAATCAATGTCTAATATCTTATTTTATTTGGAAATAATGATACTCAGAGAATTTTTTTCATAAAATTTAGCAAAACTCTAAAAGTCACCAAAAAGAGTTTGGAAGCTATAACCACCATAACACATAATTATTGTTTAAAGTTCACCCAACATTTATCTTTTGCACAACTATTTACTTGTTCCCAATAATTATTTAGATTGCATATAAGACTTCATAAGACATCAGATAAAATTAGCCATCATTTAAATTACTATTTTTGTTAACCAGTTCTGTAATAGAAATAACATCAGTTTTTTTCCTACAAAATTTCATGTAAATTTTATCACCTCTTATAACTCTAAACATAGTTATCATTAAGATTTTTATCAATAGGTCTTGGTCTTTTAATTTTGGACAAGGGAAGCATTCCCAGTCAGACATTTTAAAACATACTCAGGCAAAGTTGATGTAACCTCTTTATATAAAATTAGCTCAAACATTCCAACCTTTATAATCTTATCAACACTTACGCTTTTACATGTTCTCAATTCAATTGTAACCTGAGTCAAGGTCTTAAGGCTAGTCAAATTTTTCCCTTCCTTTTTCTGGCCTTTTTTAGGTACCAAATAAATAATTATGTGAGAGCTCTCAAAACAATTTTTTCCCCCCAATTTAGAAGTTTTCCCAATTCAAAGGATCCGTCGTCTGGCCATTGATGAGTAGGATCTTCATTTGTATATTTATTCCAATAGTGACTCGAACCAATAAGCCTTTTTAAGGAAAGACCCGGAGGTAACTTTCCATGCTTAGAATAAATCTACCATGGACGCAAGCGACATCCCTGGTGAGGGCGCAGATGATGCAACCCCCGTGATCCACAGAATTCACTCCCAAAGATATTCAGAAAAAGTAAAGACCTTCGTTGCACAGGCGGTAAGGATGGTGTCTCCGGTCTCCCACAATAGTGTGGGACGCCTCCAGTCACAGACCCGTTAATCTGTGACACCGGGCAGGCGATACTGGAATGGGATTTTTCCAGCACTAACAAGCAACGAAGGTTAAGACAACAAAAGCCCTTATGGATTGGGCCTTTTATGACAAACTCCCCTGAGATCTTGGCACAGCCGGACAAAGAGACAGTTTGGAACCCCAGTCTACTCGACTGGCCACCAAGGTGCACTCCAGTAAATGCACCTTCCGTATGGTGGAGACCAAGGAGAATATTCTCACTGGTCACAAAGCCAAGTTTTCTCAGGACACAGAACAAGGCAGAGACTACTCTGGGAGGAAAAGGGATCAAGATCAAAACTAAGAGTACTCTACCAAATTTAAACCAAGAGTCACTAAAAGCACAAGAAACTAGTTTCCCAAATATATTCTCCTGCCAATCTAAATTTAGAAAGAGAAAAAATTCTCACCATTTCCTTCCGCCGGACTCCGCAGATAGAGATTCCGGGAGGCTGACGTGGTAAGAAGTCTTACTGTTTTGCCGGCTTTCGTCAGGCGTTCCCATATCTCATCATCTGCAGTAGTCCAGGGAGAAGGCAGGTCTTCCACCCAGAGAAGGCAACTTGCCAGCCAGTGTGGATCCTGCCAACTATGCCAAAACTGTCGGGGGAAGAGGGAGAATCTCCCTCTGCCCTTTTCCTTAAGGTTCTTATGGCTGGCTGAATAATTAACAAGACAGGTTAGCAGGAGAAAATAATACCAAGTTTAATAACATGTATACATGGGAAAAAGCAGGGACACTGCGTTTCTCAACACAATAGCAGAAATTCTCGTCTTAAATACCATGTTCAGCCAATGACAAAGGAGGATTTTGGCGGTGGGGGGAGTCAGTTACAGGAGATTACCACTAAAGCACAGTAAACAAGAGTAAGGTTTATTATGCAGACCCAAGGCCTCACCTTTCACATTGATAAGTCTCTAGAAATGAGCTCATCCCCCCTCTTCCCAATAGAGAGGGAGATACCTTTACAAATGGAGACTTCCCTTGTAAATGATTGTCTGGCAACTCTTCGCAGGGTCATCTAGAGAATGTGGCCAGAGAGACAGAACTTCTGATAAGAGGGGCTTGTTGGTGTCTTTCTTATTGTAACATTTACCCTACGTTATCTTTACAACCATCATGATAGATCTGTCCCAGGAAGGAGCTACCATGTCAGATTCTTTAGGCAGTTAGTGGGGGAGGTCAAATGTCCCTAGAGAAAACAACCAAGGTAAAGAGATAGATTTCAGGGTGGCCAAATCTTGATCTCCCACAGTGTGTATTTTAGTGTTGCCAGGAAAAGTAGCCTATGTCAGTCTCCTACAGCCTAAATTTCTTTTGTTCTCTTAACTTTACTCATTCTTCTACCTCCAGTGTCTTTGCACTATGATAAGAATAGACAAGGATAAGATACGGATGTAAATGGAGGAGGAGTGAACATTCACGTATGCTTTAATACGTATCACACATCATTCAAAGCACTTATTTATTAACTTGTTTAATCACAAATCCTCTGTGAACAAGCATTCTCATTATTACCCGTTCTTACAGATGGGGAAGCTGAGTCATGAAGGGATGAGCAACCTGCCTGAGGTCAGAACTAGAAAGTGGCTGACCTGGCTACAAACCCAAGTGTCTTGACCCCAGAGTCCCTGGTCCTCACCACCATCCTGTGGCCTCTCATTGTATTTCGAAGCAGAGGCTTGGCCTCTACTTTAGGTGCCAAAAATTTCTCTCTCTTATTTCAAAAGCAAGTACTGATATTGTGACTTTGCCGTGCAGCCTTGTCCAATAGAAGTAAAATTCGAGCCACGTTTATAATGTAAAATTTTCCAGTAGCCACATTGAAAAGATTAGAAGAAACAGGTAGAATTAGTTTCCATAATACATTTTGTTTAACTCAATTAGTCAAAATACTTTTATTTCAATATGTATTTCATATAAAAATAATGACACATTTTACATTATTTTTATACTACATCTTTGAAATGTGGTGGGTATGTCAGAACTACAGCACATCTCCACTGGGACTACCTACATTCGTGCTCAGCAGCTACATGTGGCTTGTGGCCACCATATCCACAGAGCAGGTTAGATGGATGAGGTTTCCTTGCGGTACCTGTCCCTGCAGTATGTACTCCAAGCCACCAGGGGGCGATGGAGGATTCCATGACCCAGACCTCACAGAGGAAGAACGGCTGCTCCACTTCCCACCTAAACAGGAATATTGAGGGCACCCAGAATGAGGAATTTTTATAACATGTGTCCACACTACTTCCATTCTCAAAGTCAAGATGTTAAACACAACTACAACTTTAAAGATGAATATGAATCATCAAACACATTTTTATTATTATTCAGTATAATGAAGGAAAATAGACTATGTGAATGTTTTCATAAATATTGCTGCAAGTATCCTTTTCAGTGGGAAGATCATTTCCATAAACCCCATGACAAATCATAAAGTTATATTTTGCTCATAGATCTGGAAGGGAAGGCACATCATAAGAAATAGTGTTTTGAACTTGGATGGCCTGGTATTCTCCACAAAGAGATATGCTTTCCTAACCTACAAGCACTAATCAATTTGGTGAAGGTCAATTCTCTCCAGGATGTACTAACAAGCTCCCTCCATGTTGTAATGAGACCCAGAAGCAAAGGCGTCAGAACTGGCTTGCAGGAGTGGCCAGCAGGTCCCCATGGGGGAGACTCTGAGGGGTGAAGTGTGAGGAGTGGAGGCATCGAGGTGGGAAGATGGAGAGGAGCCGTGTGTAACACACTCAGCAGGAACAGGAGTGGGCATGTCTGAGACATGTGGCCCTCATCTGATCTTCAATGATCTCTTTAGACCAAACTCTGAGGAGTGAGCACGTGGGTCTCCTGTCTGTGCACATGTATCAGCACAGCGTTTCACACATTATTTCTGTGAACAATGTCTCCAGCATTTTGTCAGTGAATTAGCATCATCATAATCTCAGCAGTACTAGGTTTGAAAACAAATATATCTGTTTAGGATATTAGGTGAAAAACGCAACTTGCCAATCATGTTTATAAAAATTTTGAGGTTTCTGTTCCTACTCTGGCAGTTGTCCAATCTCAATGGCCTTGACCATGTTAGGAAAGGAATCACATCCTAATTTGTCAGGAGCTGAGCCTGACAGGAGGATCCCAGCCAGGCATCAGATTTCCCCAATGTCCCGCTGGCACAGGCTCCTGTGTTGTCTGTCATGGAGGGAGGTGAGGGAGGGTTCCCATCTCTGTCCATAGAGAGACCATATATCTCTGGGACACACAGATTCCAAAATTGTGAAGATCTGAGCTCTCTTCAGCACAGACTCAGGGAAGAGGGAGCGCCTGGATACAGAAGAGAGGGTGGTGACAGGAGGCCCAGGAGGGCTGAGATGAGGGAGGAGGAGGACTGGGGTGTGGTGAGGGGCAGAAAGGGAGGGACTGACAAGTCAGGCTCTGAGGTCAGCCTCCCGGATTGGAATTTTGACTCACTCGTCACTGTCTGGGGGACTTCAGGGAAATCATTTAACCTCACAATGATGGCTCCCTCCTCATCAGACTGGAGAAGAGGGTGATCTTAAGCAGAGGGCTCCTAGTGGGTTATTGTGATGTCTGGTTGAGGGGGTGCATGTCAACACTCACCAAGGGCCGGGCCTCTATTGAGGGCTCAGAGGTAGTCATTCTGTTGGACTGGCTGCACGTATAGGATGACATTCGTCCTGGGGGCACCAGGGGGCACTTTGGGTCTATGTTTGGGGACTCTAATAGGTCCAAGTCCCCTGGGCAGTGCTGAAGTGCAAAGTGTGTGACTGATGCTTCCTTTGCAGACACATCTATTGGGTGGAATCAACTTCGCTCTCTGAAACCCTGGCTCTTCTTCTGACCTCAGGAAATTACCAGCAGGAGGTCCTTAAGCTCAGGGCTCAGATAAGAGCTCAGATAGAGGGAATGGATAATAGATGTGCATTCAATGCTCCTCCCTTCTTGAGATTCAAGAAGATAGTATAAGACTGGAGGTTGGAGAGGCCAGTCCAGCTGGGCAGCCTCAGGGCAGAGCCCCTGGAAGTCTCCCCACCATGGACTGGGTTCTCTTCTACCTCCTGCCTCTCATTTTCTCCACAGGTTGGAGCATCCCAGGGCACTCAGTGGTCTCCCTCCCCAACATTTCCCTATAAGTACAGTCCTGAAGGACATCTGTCTAGTCCTGTTGCATTCAACGTCATTCTGGTATTTTCTGTTTCCAGGTCTCTGTGTTCTGCCTGTGCTGACCCAGTCTCCATCAGCATCCGCCTCTCTGGGAGCCTCAGCCAAGCTCACCTGCACCCTGAGCAGTGAGCACAGCACCTACTCCATTCACTGTATCAACAGAGACTGATGAAGGCCCCTGGCTATGTGATGAGGGTTAACAGTGACAGAAGCCGCAGCATGGAGTATGGGATTCCTGACCACTTCTCAGGCTCCAGCTCTGGGGCTGACTGCTAATTAACCATCTCCAACATCCAGTCTGAGGACAAGGCTGAGTATCACTCTGGAGAGAACCATACAATTGATGGACAGTGCAGGTAAGACACGGTGAGACAGACAAGGGGGAAATGAGGCCAAAACCTCCCTCCCTCTTCCCGACTGGAACTCAGGATGAGCTGCTTTTTGTCCCTTTCCAGGAACCTTTGACTCTTCTTGCAAACCCCAACAGCCTAGATCTCCTCCCCAAGACACCACTAGGGAGAGGCAGACATATGCTGCAATGTAGGTCATTTTGACAACCCCACGTTTTGTTTCCTCTACCACAGACCCCTGGGGACAATGCTAAGAGAGACCAGACCAGCCCAGGCAGGCAAATAACTCTGAGAGTGGTTGCGCTGAGATGACTGTGTCCCCGAGACACATTGGGCCCTGTGCTTCCAGCTTGGGGCTCTGCTCGGGACAGAGACACAGATCTCAGGATTCTGGGGGGGACCCTGGAAGTCATCTGCAGCTAGTTTCTTGACTCCAGATACACCATGGTGTACAGCAGAACTCCTGTCAGGGTTCAGGGTTCAGCAGGAAGCGCTTCACCCTCAGGAGAGGCAGGACAGAGAGACCTGAACTCCGTGGTGGGTGAAGAGCTAGGGTCTGGTAGGGAAGCAGGGTGCATGTTAGGAGGTCTGTGGAAGGACCAACATGGAGCACAGCTTGGGCTTCTCCAGCTGTGGTAGATTCTCAGCTTGTGGTGCCAAGAAGGGCTCCACATCCCGCCCACAGGACTTTCCTAGGGACTGTCCAGGACCATGTCCACTGGGACAGCAGCTGGCATGGAGAACAGGGGGTGCTGAGGTGGAAAAATAGGTTGACTCCCCTGATCTCAGCCCAGTAGTAGATCTGCCTCAAACACATTGGGTGGGAGCAGGATTCCTGGACATGTTGATTTCCTCCATAGTTTTTCTGGAATCTGAAAAGCATCATCTTTCACACACAACCATGCCTTGGAGATAACATGGAGCAGCCGTATTGAGCATGTAACCCTTTCTCTGAGCACTGACATGGGCAATGTCAGCTTGGATTTCAGGGCTGAACCTCAGAATATCGGGCTGGTCTCCCCCAGTGACTGAACTCTGAGATGGAAAGTCCAGGAGCTACCTGTGGCTTCGATGACTCCCAAGTGGGCAGGAGGGGAGGTGGTGGCTGGTCTTCCAGGGAGGGAGTGGACAGGGAGCAGGAGGAGAGATGGACATCAGGGCTCAGTCTGTGGTTGGTTGAGTCACTGGGGTCACAGAGCCATCTCCCATCCTCCCCACTCCAGTAAAGGCTTGATCTCTACAAGGGTTTGCACTGACTTTTTCCCCAACAAGGCCTCCTGTGGGTCCCTCCAGTGGGGAGTCTCCTCCACGGCTTACATTGTAGGAAAGAGCGTCGGGAGAACTGTAGGGAAATAAATCCAAACTCCAGTGTGGGCCACCCCACATCCGTGTCCACCTGGGCCTTGTGTGCTAACAACTTGGAAGATGGTCAACAGTAGCCTATGGTGGACAGACAGAGGAACAAAGTGCTAGAAGTGATGACAGTGAATGGAAAAGGGAGGCAGATAAAGATCATCCCCTGTTGTGCTTAGATGGTGACCCAGCAGTGAGGGAGCTGCCACTACAAAGCCTTGTCAGAGTGGACCAAGGGCCCACTAGACGCCATTTCTTATGTTCAAGTTTACAACAGGGGCAGGTCTCATCAGAGGCCACTGTCAGCTCTTGTCATGTGAAAGTGACTAATGAATGACGTGAAGGACGGATGTCCCTTTCCACGTTGGTCCACACCCATAAACTTGTCTTCACAGATGCCAGGTGACTCTGAGACCAGGAGTGACAGTTTATGTCAAAAGTACTTGTTGCTGTGGCCTTAGCAGCATCTTGAGAATGTACATCGTGTAGTGTCATTGTCATATTTGGGGAATCTCTAAAGCCTGATGAGTGATTGACAAATCAGTCCAGGAAGCAGCTGAAACAGGTCACAGGACCTGCAAGTGGAGGCACATTGTAGCTGATGTGGCTGTGAGTGTGACGGGGAAGCCAGACAGGCGGGCTAGAGTGAGAGTGTGCTGGAGGAGGGGTCCTTCCCTTCTGGCTCCTCCTGCATCTCTCACTCTCTGTCACTGGCTCTGGATTTCTCCCATTTGTCATGTTCTACTTAGTTCTTCCAGTGCATCTTTATCCTACGCTGTTGCCTTCATATGTACACTTTTCTCATTGTCTTTCCCTGTCCATTTTGTGTTTGTGCATGTGTGTGTGTGGGTCTTTATTCCTTAATGATAATAACACCAAAACTTATGACATTGTGTCTATCACTGCACTAAGTGTCCTGTGCTAAAACCAAATCCTGGCCCCTCCCCTGCAAGATGGAGTCCTCATCCCCCACAGCCTGGGGTGTCAGCACTTGCAGCTCCAGGACTTGCTTCTGCTGAAGAGAGCTGGCACAGCAGGGACACTCCCCTTCCTGGTGGCAACCTGCATCTCATGACCTGTGTAGATGGTGGGATAGAGACAGGGCCCCACCCCAGTCAGTAGGATCTGAAGAGAAGGCCCAGCACCAGAGCTCCTGTAAGTTCTACTGCGGGCCTGGCTGTGACTGGATCACAGATCAACAGCCATCACTGCCCACGTCCACTCCCTTCATCCCTCCCTGTCCTTGGATGTGTTCTCTGATCCCTCTAGACTTCCTGCACACTAGTCTCTAATTGAGAGCTGGCTCCTCGGAAACTTCACCTGCTACAATTTATTGTTTCTTCTCCTTTTTTGTATTGAGTTAAAATTTACAGACACTAAAATCCTACCTTTTTAGTGAACAGTTCTGTGAGTTTTGATAAACGCATATAGAACTGTAAGCACTTCCACAATCATGATGTATAATAGTTCAATCATTATCCATAGATTCCCAGACCTCTTGGGAGTCACACACCCTCCCTCCACACCCCACCCCACAACACTTGATCTGTTGTCTGTCTCTATAGGGTGGGTGTTTTCAAGAACGTCATATAGATGGAATCATACATGGTAGCTTTTTCATTCTGGATTCTTTCACTCAGCATAATGCATTTGAAATGCATCTATGTTGTTGTATGTTAATAGTTCATTCCATTTTCCTTGCTGAGTAGAATTCCTTTGCAGGTATGAACCACAGTTTGTTTATCCATCCCTAGTGAAGTAACATTTGGGTTGGTTCCAGTTTCCACTCTTTGGCAATTTCACATAAAACCTTTATAACATTTGTTATTGGTTTTTGTTTGGACAGAAGTTTTCATGTCACTCGGGTAAATACCTGGGAATGGAATGTCTGGGTCATATGGTAGATTTTTGTTGAACTTTCCCAGAAACTGCCCAACTGTTTTCCAATGTGTGTGCTTGATTTTGTATTTTCATCTTCACTAGGCATTGATGAGACTTCCAGTTTCCACGTCCTCATTAACACTAGATTGTCAGTTTTTAAAGCCACTTTCACGTATCTGTAGTGTTATTGCATTATGTTCTTAGTTTTCATGTCCTTAGTGACGTGTGATGTGGAGCATCTCTTCAGGTGCTTATTTGTCATGTGTGTATGTTGTCTGGTGAGGAGTTTGACCAAATCTTGGCCCATTTTCAAATTCAGATTCCCCAGGTGACTTGTACTCATTTGTGTGTGCGTGTATTTAGATGGATGTGATTTTATCCCATGAGGAGGTTCGTATGTCCACTACCACAGTCAGGATACAAAACAGGTCCACCTCCACAGGGATACTCTGTGTTTGCTTTTATAACAGCATCCACCTCCTTCCTCTGAGGTGTCTTTGCTGCTGCTAAACCCTGGCGTCTACTCATTGATTTTCCATTTCTAAAATTTTGTCTTTTTAGAAATTATATATAGAAATAAAAAGTAGAGTCCTATTATATGTAGCCTTTGGGATTGGCAGTTTTCACTCTGCATAATCCCCTGCACATTCACCAGAATTGTTGGGTGTATTAAGAGTCTGTTCCTTTTCATTGCTGAGTAGTATTCTGTGGTCCCAGTCTACTAAAGTCTGTTTATCCATCCACCAATTAAAGGACATCTGGATTGTTCTCACATTGGGGCTATTTGAGGCTATATAGCATAAGAGTGCATGGACATTTTTGTATAGTTTCACTGTGAACAGAAGTTTCCATTTTTCATGAATAAATTTTGAGGGGTACAATTCCTGGGCTTATGTGGTAACCAAGTTTAGTTTTTCAAGAAGCTGCCCTACTCTTCTCCACAGTTGCTGTGCCATTTCACATTCCCATCAGCCCAAGATGAGTGATTCACTTTCTCCACATCCTTGCCAGCATTTAGAGTTCTCACTGTTTTTATTGCAGCCATTCTGATTGGTATTCAGGGATATCTCCTTGTGGTTTACATGTGCATTTCCCTCATGTGTAATGAGGAACATCCTTTCATGTGCTCTTTGCCATCTCTATATCCTCTTCCATGAAATGTTTGTTTTTGTTCATTGTCCAATTTCTGAAAGTATTTTATTTTTACTGTTGAGTTTTGAGAGTTCTTTATATGATCTATACACCAGTTGTTCATAGCATATGTGTTTTCAATTATTTTCAGTATATTATTTGTTTTTTTATCCTCTTTAGAAAGTTTTACAAGCAAAAGATATTACATTTGATTAGGGTAAATGTGGGATCATCTTATTACAAATCATGCTTCTGGTGTCATCAAAGAATTATTGCCTGGGGGATGGCCCGGTGGCATAGCGGTGAAGTGCGTGCACTCTACTTCGGCTGCCCGAGGGTTCGCATGTTCAGATCCTGGGCGTGAACCGATGCACGGCTTGTCAAGCCATGTTGTGGCGACGTCCCATATAAAGTAGAGGAAGATGGGCATGGATGTTAGCTCAAGGCTGATCTTCTTCACAAAAAAAAAAAGAATTCTTGCCTGGCACTAGTTACCAAAGATTTCACCTATGTGTTTTTTTCCTTCCTAAAACATAATACAAACAGATTCCCTGAGAGACATATGAGCAATTTCTTTGTGTCTCATCATGAATTCTGCCGTCTCATACAACAGCATAACCACTGAGCCTGCAAGCTCCTGCCCCAAGCACTGCCCAGCCCACCCCCATGGATGACCCATCCCTAGAGATTATGACTGAGGGGTTCTCCCCAAGCCCGGAGAGGAAGCCCAGGGCATAGACTGACGTATGTGTGCATGTGCTGGGGGCAGGAGGCAGCACTTTCTCACTCAACACCAGAGAGAGATTTGAGGACTCAGGGACAGGGCTTAGGAATAGGACACACGCTTACAGCCTCCTTTAAGCTGAGCCCTTTTCTGCTCAGCAGGAAGACACCCAACAAGGCTACTGAAAGAAGGAAGTAGATTTGCATTTCTTCAGAGAATAAGAGAGGCCCTGAGGCACATCCCCAGCTGTGGGCTCAGAGGCAGAGCTCTGGGGCGTCTCCACCATGGCCTGGACCCCGCTCCTGCTCCCCCTCCTCACTCTCTGCACAGGTGCTGCCCCTCAGGGCTCAGCCCCCAAAGAAACCAGGGAGCAGCCTCGCCCTGACCTTCAGCTCTGCAGAGGGGAGGCTCCAGGGTGTGTGCCCTCTGGGAATGAGACCCTCATCCTCACACTCACCTTTCCTCTCCTCTCTTGCAGGTTCTGTGGCCTCTTCTGAGCTGACTCAGCCACCTGCAGTGTCTGTGCCTTTGGGACAGACAGCCAGAATAAGCTGCCAGGGAGACAGCATAGGAAGCTATTATGCTAGCTGATACCAGCAGAAGCCAGGCCAGGCTCCTGTGCTGGTCATCTATGGTAATAACAAACGGGCCTCAGGGATCCCTGACCGAGTCTCCAGCTCCGTGTCAGGCAACACAGCCACCCTGACCATCAGCAGAGCCCAGGCTGAGGATGAGGCCGACTATTACTGTCAGTTATTTGACAGTAGTGCTAATACTCACAGTGATACAGGCTGATGGGGAAGTGAGACACAAACCCCTTCCCCATCTATGTCACAGTCTCCTCCAGCCCCAGGGGCACTGAAGACAAAGCCCTGAGCACGTCTGGCCCAGGTTCCCAGATCTGAGCTCCCCAGGCTGCACTCTCCTCCCAGCCCTCCAGGCAGGCTCTGTGGAGGGTGGATCAGGACTGGATTTACAGCTGGTAGGACCAGGTTGTTCTGCTTTTTTCTGGAAAAGAGTGTGAATTGGTGACAGATGGCCTAGTTGGATAGATAGAGAGAAGAAGATATATGGCCATTGGTCATTATGTCTGGATTTACATATGGGAGTGACTGGACCACATATTGGTCCACTTCTCTTGGGTTAGTGCCCAGAACTGCCACAGTCAATTGGTCCTCTGAATCCTCTGACTCTCACAACAGCATGGGACACAGAAGGCAGAAAACTAAGGTAGTGGACACTGTACTGTCTGCCTAGATCCCCTCTTCATGGCTCATACACTCACCCAACACAGCTGAGAGTCCCTGGATGTTCAGAGATGTGCCTTCACTAGGAAGTACCTTTATCTGCAGAGAGTTGCCTCCCTCAAGCCTGTATTCCTCTCTGTGTGACTCAGGTCCAATGACTGCCTGATGCCAAGACCCCAAGATCCTGCCTCAGTTCAGGGTGACCTTGCAGGGCCTCCCAGAGTCCTCATTTGCCACCACATTGCAGGTCTGCCCAGTCTTGACTCCATGCTTTATTCCAGAGAGATCACTTCAAAATCCTACTGCATGCAATTCTCCATGTCACAGTGTGCTTCCAGGGAACTAAGGAGAAAATAAAAGTCCAGAGGGAAGAGTATGGAAGAGGACAGATCTGCACAGAGAGAGAACTCTAGACTTCTGTATATATTCCTAAGAAGACTGATAAGTCATGGGTGGGAGGTGTAGCGGAGAATTCCTCTACCCTCTAGGTCTTTCTGGCTGGGCTATGAATTAAATTGACTTGCGACAGAATAACAGGAGAAAATCAAACAAAGCTTTATAATACATATACATGGGAGAAACCCAGGAAAACTGGGTAACTCGCCCAAATAGCTGAGATTGTCTTCTTAAACACCATCTTCAGCTAAAGACAAAGGAGGATGTTGGGGGTGGGGGAGTCAGTTATGGGAGATTACCAGAAAAGCACAGTAAAGAAGAATAAGTTTATTATGCAGATTTAAGTCCTTGCCTTCCACAATGACAGGCGTTTCTATAGATAAAGTCATCCACCTTTCTTCCTGGTACAGAGGGAGATATCTTTACAAATGGAGATTTCTCTCAAAAATGTAAATATTTCTTACAAAGGGTAACTTCTACTTTTCAGAGATTCTCTCCTGTCTGCAGTTTCTTAAAAGTAACCAGCCCAAAATAATCCTCATGCCAAAGAGACACACTTTAGAGCAGCCAATTCTGATCCCCCACAGAGGAAACTGCGTGAGGATGGGGAAAGAACCGGAGATACTAGAGGAACATTCTGCTGGGGTCACACTCACACAATCACATAGTGCTTGTTCCCCAGTCAGAGGGGAAAGCTCCTAGCTAAGGCATCAGGTTGTCTAGTCAGGAGAACTTGCCTCAGTCTTGGGGAACATTAGCTGCAGACTAAAGGCTACTCTGCTGCCACCTAAGAAAGTGTAGAAGAAAGTTGAGATGCGATGGACCTGTCTCCAACTAACTTCATTGAATCCAAAAATTAAAAAAAAAAAAAAAAAAACAGAGAGAGAAATATGAGTATGCAGGACGCAACAAGGAAAACTCACAATATCTGGCATCCTATCAAAAATTTCTTACAAAGAATCAGGAAAAAATAAGAGCAATAATAAGTAAAAAAAATCAATTAATCTAAATTAGCCCTGAAATTGACCAAATGATATAATTTATAGGCAACAATACAAAAGTAATTATTATAACTGCATTCCATGTTTTCATGAGGCTAGAGGAAAGACTGAACATGTTAAGTGGTGACATATACAGAAACACACAGGTATTCATTAATCTCCTAGCACTGCTTTAGAAGCACTACATACAATAATATATAAATGATCTTAAATCAATAATGTAACATGCCAACCTAAAATACTGTACAAAGAAGAGAAAACTGAAACAAAAGCATGCAGGAGGAAGTAAATGATAAAGATAGAGTAGAAATAAAGGATAGAAATAGAAACATATTAGAGAAAATCAACAAAACTAAAAGTTGGTTCTTTGAAAACATCAACAATATTGACAAACATTTAGGTAGGCCGAGCATTAATTAAAAAAACAAATTACAAAAACTGAGGGGTAAAGAAGAGCCATCACTGCTGACATTACAGAAATAAAACAGGAGTTTAAGGTTGTGAGGGATTACTATCAAAAAAAAAAAACACATCCAAAAAAATTAAATGAAATGGACAAATTCCTATAAAGATACAAATTACTAAAGCTGACTGAAGAAAAAATAGAAAACCTGATGAAGTCTGCAACAAGAAAAGAGATTAAATTTGTAATCAAAAATTATCCACAAAGAAAGACCCAGACAAAAATGGTTTCATTGGAGAATTCCATCAAATATTTAAAGAAGACTGAAGACTAATTATTCACAAGCTCTTCCAAAACATAGAAGAGGTTGGAACACTCACCGTCTCATTCTATTAGACCACAATTACTCTGATACCAAAACAAATAAATAAATTACAAGGAAGCAAAAGTATAGACCAATAACCCTTATGGATTTAAACACAACAATCTTCTACAAATTAGTGAAAACCTAATCCAGCAACATACAAAAAGGAATATACACCATGACCAAGTGCTACTTGTTGCAGGAATGCAAGTTGATCTAACAGCTTGAAATCAGCTGATGGAATGCACCATATTAATAGAATAAAGGACAAAAGTTAACATCTTCTCAAGAGTCACAATATTTTCATTCAGCAGACTTTGCTTCTGGTTGTATTTCTAGTTCTATTATAGCATCAAACAGGTGAGATTGGAAATGCAGAGATAGGATCCAGACTCCAAGCAAAGAATCTGCATGTCCCACACCCAGTGTGAGGATATTGATGTTAAATGAGAAAGATGTGTAATTCTGTGTATCTGAATGTTCTGGTGTTCAGAGACCATTTCCTAGACATATGATATGGACACAGAATGAAAGGATGAGTAGGATTCAGGCATTGGTGAGGAACAAGATCATGGGAAAGGTTTTGGTTAGAGAGAAAAATGTATATAAAATAGAAGACAGAAGAGAGCATGATGTGTGAAGAAAGTAGGAAACTTCAGATTAATTGTGGCTGAGTCATATCAAGGAAAGAGCAGGAACCACCTACTTCTGTCTGGACATCCCATTGGGACATCACCCCTGCCCCGCCCCCCACACACCACCCATGTGCTTGTGGAAAAGTCTATTCTTAAATACTTCCCCACATCATTGCAGTGTCTAAAATCTGAATCAAGATCAATTGACAAGGCAGGACAGATAAGCCCCAAGACCCAGGTGGCCCAGGAAGGACTTGGGGAGACAAACAGGAGGAAGTGAGAGTTTCCACGGTGACCTAGACCAGAGCTCCTGAGACTTCAGTGAGCACACAGTCCCTGGGGGTCTCCACAAGAGGCAGATGCAGCTGCAGCAGGTCAGGGTGGGGCCCGGGAATCTGCATGTCTAACAGATCCCAGGGGAGCCTGTGCTGCTGGTCTTTCAAGGACCACACTTTGAGTGGCTTCACTTCTGCTCACCTGCTACTCACAGCTCAGGTGAGAGTCCCCACAGGAAGGAACAGTCTGTGAAGCACAGAGGACCTGCTCTCCCTCCCATCCAGGCCCCATGGGGTCTTGGTCTTGCACTCACCTCTATCCACATTTCTCCCTCCTGTCAGGCTTGTGGGCCCAGACTGTCCTGACTCCACCTTCCTAGGCATCTGGGGCCCCTGGATAGATGGTCACCATCTTCTCTGCTGAAGCAGTAGTGACACTGGGTGTTATAATTGTGTGTCCTGGTATCAACAGCTCCTGGCACAGCCCCACATGACTGAGTATGGGTCGAGAATCAAATCTCACAGACCCAGACTCCAACTCTGGGAACATGGCCTCTCTGAGCATCTCTCGGCTCCAGCCTAGCCATAAGGCTGATTTGTATTGCTGTTCCTATGAAGACTGGGGGATGGGCCTCTTTCTCACTGTGTCTTAGTGATGAGCAAGTGAGACCAAAACCATACTGGGTTGGCCCTTCGCCCCTCCTGCCCCCTGTTCTGTTGTCAGCTCCCCTGGAGTACATCTCTTTCTAGGTTCAAGACTGAAGAAGTGAGGGAGAAGGAGGTCTATTCCTTTCTCCCACCACTGGGCAAAGTTTGTCCTTGGGAGCATCGCTCATTGAGACCACTTTGGAACAAAGACAAGAGTGGCCTCCACAAATACCGTATGATTTCCTTCATTAAGTAGTAGATAATAACAACAATAAACAAATACATAGGGACAGAGATTGGATTGGTGGTTACCAGAGGGGAATGGGGGAGGGAGGAGGGTGAAAGGGATAATTCGGTACATGTGTGTGGTGATGGGTTGTAATTAGTATTTTGGTGGTGAACATGATGTAGTCCATGCAGAAATAGAAGTACAATGATGTACACCTGAAATTTTTACAATGTTATAAACCAATGTTACTGCAATAAACAAAAAATTAAAAAAAAAAATAAAAATAAAAAAATAAGAGTGGCCTCCACAGCCTCCCAGTCAGAACATAAAGTGAGACAAGAACCCCATTTCTTCAGTGTCGGGGGGGTGCTCAGTGGCAACTGCCTTCCTGACAGAGTCCCCAAACATCAAACTGATCTGCTTCTCCTCCAACCACAGGCTCTGGTCCTCCTGAGCCAGCTAAGCTCTGCTGTGGACATGGTGTCCAAAAGAACCTTGAAAATTCCCTCCATGCTCTCTGGGCTGACCCAAAGGATCAGTGTGAGGTGCCCCTGCTCTCTCTGTCCAACATCCCTTCACTTCAGTGACAGCAGCCCAGCCTTGAGGCCTGTCAGTGCTCACGTGCCCACTGTTGATATTAACAAAAGACACTTGAACTAAAAAGGAGTCAGAAAGGTCTATAGGGGGACCTCTCATGCCCTATAATACAGTATCAGTTACTCCAAACAGGAAGAGTGGTGCTTGCATCTCCAACGGGGAGTACAACTACTTTACTGCTGAAGGAAGATTTCTCTCTACACCTGACAACAGCTCAGCCAATGAGAAGCCATTGCCGCCCTGAACTGTTACTTTCCCCCAATGGACTTTCCTTTAGAACAGCTCCTCCCAGATGCCCCTTTTTCTCTATAAAAGAAAGCCCCTCTCCTTTATTTTCCAGATTTGCCTACAATTTGCTGTATAGCATGCACATCCTGAATTGCAATTATTTTGGCTATTCCTGAATAATCTCATTTTGAGGGTAAAATAACTGGTGAATTTGCTTTTTAAGTTGACTCCACTCAGGGCTCAATGCTGGCCTCTGTGGACAGGTCAGAGGAAACACACTGATGTCAACGTGTACAGTTCAGGTTTGCAGGTTCTGCAGAACTAAATACCCCTCCCAGAATGAGGAGTCACAAGCAGAGCTGATCTAGTGAGAAAATAGGGATAAAATGACCCACATCACAGATAGGGACAAGCACAAAGTAGTTCTGCTGGGACATCTCATGATGTCTCGGTTGGAGAACCAGGACCACATCCCTGCACCCAAAGGCCTAGTGAGCAGGACAGGGGGCTGGGAAGACATGCCCTCCTGTGACCCTGTGCAAAGAGCAGTGCATCCGTGGGCTTATGTGCATATAAGTGTGCATGTGTGTGTGTATGTGTGTGTGCATGTGTATTTTTGTGTTGCCAGGAAGTGTTGCCAATGTCAAATGTCCCAAGCCCAAGACTTTCTGTTTCCATAAGGTTCCTCCTTCCGCTGTTCCAGTGTCTTTGCTTAATATTATGTATAAGAATAAGGATTAAGGATATTAATAGGAGGAGGAGAAGGAAACATTCACATGTGTTTAATATATATCAAGCACCATCCAAAGCACTTCACATTTATTAAATTGTTTAATCATGAATACTCTATTAACAAGCATTCTCATTATCACCACAATTTACAGATGGGGAAGCTGAGGCCTGGAGGGATGAGCAACCTGCCTGAGGTCAGAACTAGAAAGTGGCCGACCCAGCATCAAACCCAGGTCTTCTGACCCCAGAGTCCCTGGTCCTCACAACCATCATGTGGCCTCTCATTGTGCTTTCAAAGCTGAGACTTGTCCTCTCCTTGAGGTGCAGAAAGTTCTCTCTCCTATTTCAAAAGGAAATGACTGATATTGTGACTTTGCTGTGCAGCCCTGTCCAAGAGAAATAAAATTTGAACCACATACATAATTGAAAAATTTCCAGTAACCACATTTAACAAATGAAGAGAAACAGGTGGAATTATGTTTCCTAAAATATTTTGTTTAACTCAATTAGTTGAAAATATTATCATTTCAATATGAATTAAATACTAATGTATTTTACATTAAAATTAGAAATTAAGTACTGATATATTTTACATTATTTTTACACTCAGTCTCTGAAATGTGGTGGGTGTGCCAGAACTACAGCACGTCTCACTGGGACTACCCACATTCATGCTCAGCAGCTACATGTGGCTTGTGTCCACCCTGTGGACAGAGCAGGTTAGATGGATGAGGTTTTCTTGTGGTACCTGTCCCTGCAGTATGTACTCATAGGCACCAGGGGGCGAGGGAGTGTCCCATAACCCAGATCTCACTGAGGAGGAATGTCTGCTCCATTTTCCACCAAAACCAGGAATACGGAAGACACCCAGAAATGAGGTAATTTTTATAAAATGTGTCCACACTACTTCCATTCTCAAAGACAAGATATTAACTACAACTACAATTTTATACACGAATCTGAGCCATCAACACACGTTTTTACTATTAGTCCATGTAACGAAGGACAATAATAGTCTGTGTGAATTTTTTCATAAATATTGCTGGAAGAATCTCTTTCAGTGGGAAGATCATTTCCATAAATTTCATGACAAGTCATAAAGTTATATTTTGTGCATAGATCTAGAAAGGAAGGCTGATCATAAGGAATAGTAATTGAACTTGGATGACCTGGTATTTTCCACAGAGGGATGTATTTTTCTAACCTACAAGCACTGATCAATTTGGTGAAGGTCAGTTCTCCCCAGGATGTACTAACAAGTTCCCTCCATGTTGTAATGAGACCCAGAAGCACAGGGGTCAGAACTAGCCTGCAGGAGTGTCCAGTAGGGCCCCATGGGGGAGACTCTGAGGGGTGAAGTGTGAGGAGAGGAGGCATCGAGGTGGGAAGGTGGAGAGGAGCTGTGTGTAACACACTCAGAGGGAACAGTAGTGTGCATGTCTGAGGCACATGGCCCTCGTCTCATCTTCAATGATCTCTTCAGACCAAACTCTGAGGAGTGAGCACGTGGGTCTCCTGTCTGTGCACATGTATCAGCACAGCGCTTCACACATTATTTCTGTGAACACTGTCTCAGGTACTTTGTAAGAGAATGAGCATCATCACATCCTCAAGTGTTAGGTTTGAAAACAAATACATTTGTTCAAGATATTAGGTGAAAAATGCATCTTTCCAATCAAGTTTATTAAAATTAAAAGGTTTCTGTTCCTACTCCGACAGTTGTCCAAACTCAATGTCCTTGACCATGTTAGAAAAGAAATCCTGATCCTAACTTGTCAGGAGATGAGCCTGACATGGGGACCTGACCAGGTATCAGATTTCCCCAGTGTCCCGCTGACACAGGCTCCTGTGTTGTCTGTCATGGAGGGAGCAGAGTGAGCATCCCCACTTTTGTGCCTAGAGACCCGTGTTTCACTGGGACACACAGATTCCAACACCATGAAGATCTGCGCGCTCTTCAGCACAGACTCAGGGAGGAGGAGCACCTGAACACAGAAGAGAGGGTGGTGACAGGAGGCCCAGGAGGGCTGGGATGAGGCAGGAGGAGGACATGGGGCATGGTGAGGGGCAGGCAGGGAGGGGCTGACAGCTCAGGCTCTGAGGTCAGTGTCCTGGGTTGGAATCTTGACTCAGTCATCTCTATCTGGGGGACTTTGGGGAAATCATTTAACCTCACAGTGGTGGCTCCCTCTTCCTCAGGCTGGAGGAGACAGTGACCTTAAGCAGAGGGCTGCTGGGGGGTTATTGTGATGTCTGGTTGAGGTGGAGCATGTAAACACTCACCAAGGGTCTGGCATCTACTGAGGGCTCAGAAGGAGTCATTCTGTTGAACTAGCTGTACACGCAGGATCATAGCATCCCTGCGGCAGAAGGGGGCACTGTGGGTCTTGGTTTGGGGACCCTAATAAGTCCAAGTTCCTTGGACTGTGCTCAGTGCAAAGGGTGTGACTGATGCTTCCTTTGCAGACACTTCTATTGTATAGAATCAACCCCCCACTGAAACCGACACCTGGCCCTTCTTCTGACCTCAGGAAATTACCAGCAGGAGCTCCATAGGCTCAGAGCTCAGACAAGAGCTCAGGCAGAGGGAGTGGAGACTAGATTTGTGTTTAGAGCCACTCCCTTTTTGAGTTACAGGAAGTGAGGAGAGTCTGGAGCTAGGAGAGGCCAGATAAGCTGGGTAGACTAAGCTTCTGGAAGCCCTCTTACAACGGACTGGGCTCCCTTCTACCTCTTGCCCCTCATTTTCTCCAGAGGTCACACTCTCCCAGGGCACTCAGGGCTCTCTCTCTCTCTCTGACATTTCTCTCCAATTACAGTCCCCAGGGACATCTCTCCTTTCCTGGGGCATTCAGCATCATTGTGGTATTTTCTGTTTCCAAGTCACTGTGCTCTGCCTGTGCTGACCCAGCCTCCAGCTGCACCTGCCTCCCTGGGAGCCTCGGCAAAGCTCACCTGCACTCTGAGCACTGAGCATAGCACCTACTACATTCGCTGTATCAACAGAAGCCTGGGAAGGTCCCTGGGTATGTGATGAAGGTGAACAGTGATGGAACCACAGCAAGGGGGACGGGATCCCCGACCAGTTCGTGGGCTCCAGCTTTGGGGCTGACCACTACTTAACCATCTCCAACATCCTGTCTGAGGATGAAGCTGAGTATCACCTCAGCAAGATGCATACAGTTGATGGACATTTCAGATAAGCCACAGAGACACAGACAAAGGGATGTGAAGCCAATACCTCCCGTTCCCTCTTCCTCATGAGAACTAAGGGTGAGCTGCTCTCTGGCCATCTCCAGGACCCTGAGACCTTTGACTCTTCTCCTTGCCAACTCCAACTGCCTAGACCTCCTTCCCAAGCCACTGCTAGGGAGAGGCAGACACAGGTCATAATTTAGATCGTCTTGACAACCCCATATTTTGTTTCCACCACCACAGAACTGTAGGGATGTTGCTGGGAGAGACCAGACCAGCCCCACCACGAAAACAACCGTCAGAGAGTGGCTGGACTCAGATGACTATGTCCCAAAGAAACATTGCACTCTATGCTTCCAGCATGGGGCTCTGCTCAGGACAGGGACATGGATCTCAGGGTTCTGGTGAGGACCCTGGAAGTCATCTTCAGCTAATGTCTTGATGCCAGGTGCACCATGGTGTACCACAGGACTCCTGTCAGAGTTGAATGTTCAGCAGGAAGCATTTGGCCATCAGGGGAGGCAGGACAGAGAGATCTGAACTCCGTGGCGGGTGCTGAGCTGCGGTCTAGCAGGGAAACAGGGTGCATGTTAGGAGGTCTGTGGCAGGACCAACATGGAGCGTGACTTATTCTTCCCCAGCTGTGGTAGATTCTCAGCTTGTGGTGCCAAGAATGGCTCCACATCCATCACACAGGACTATTCCAGGGACCGACCAGGACCACAGCCTGTGGGACAGCAGCAGGATATGGGGGATGAGAGACCCTGGGGTGGAAAATATGTTGACTCCCTGAGTGTCACCCCTGTGGGTGATTCACTTCAAATGCATTGGGAGGGGCAGGTTTCCTGGATGTGTTGGTTTCCTCCATAGCTTTTATGGAATCTGCAAACAAGCATCTTTCAAACACACCTGCAACTTGTGTCAACATGGAGCAAACCTACTTACCAAGTAACCCTTGTCCCTGGGCATTGACCTGAGCAGGGTAAGGTAGGATTTCAGGGCTGAACCCCAGAGTGTCAGACTGGTCTCCCCAATGACAGAGCTCGGAGATAGAGAGTCCAGAGACTGCCTGTGGCCTAAGTGGGCAGGAGGGGAGGAGGAGGTCTCCTGGGAAGGGACGGGTCAGGCATACAGTTGGAGAAATGGACATCAGGGCTCAGTCCTGCGGTGATGTGTGTCAGCCTATGGTTGTCTGAGTCAGCAGGGTCGCAGGGCCATCTACCATCCTCCCCACTCCAGTAAAGGCTCGATCTCTACAAGGGTTTGCACTGACTTTGTCCCCAACAAGGCCTCCCGTGGGTCCTTCCAGTGGGAAGTTTCCTTCACCACTTACACTGTAGGAAAGAGAGTAGGGAGGACTATAGGGAAACAAATCCAAACCCCAGTGTGGACCACCACACATCCATGCCCACCTGGGCCTTGTGTGCTAACAACTTGACAAATCAGCCCAGGGAGCAGCTGAAACAGGTTGCAGGACCTGCACGTGGAGGCACGTTGGAGCTGCTGTGGCTGTGAGTGGAGGGGGAGGTCAGGCAGGTGGGTGGGAGTGTGTGTGGTGGAGGGTCCTTCCCCTCTGGCTCCTCCTGCATCTCTCACTCTCTGTCTCTGTCTCTCTCTGTCTCTCTCTCTCTGGATTTCTCAAATTAGTCATGTTCTGGGCCAGCCCCATGGCTTAGCGGTTAAGTGCTCACACTCCGCTGCTGGCGGCCCGGGTTCGGATCCCGGATGCCCACCGAAGCACTGCTTCTCCGGCCATGCTGAGGCCACGTCCCACATACAGCAACTAGAAGGATGTGCAACTATGACATACAACTATCTACTGGGGCTTTGGGGAAAAAATAAATAAATAAAATAAAAAAAAATTAGTCATGTTCTGTTTAATTCTTCCAGTATTTCTTTAGTCTATGCTGTTCCTTGTATATGCAGCGTATTCTCCTTGTCTTTTCTTATCCATTGTGTGTGTGTGTCTTTATTCCTTAATGGTCATAACACCAACTGTCACTGTCCTAGGTGTCCTCTGTGATAACCAGAATCCTAGCCCCTCCCCTGCAGGATGGAGTCCTCATTCCCCAGATGCTGTGGTGTCTGAGCTACAGCTCCAGGACTTGATTCTGCTGAAGAGAGCTGGCACAGCGGGGACACTCCCCTTCCTGGTGGCAACCTGCATCTCATGACCTGTGTGTCTGGTGGGATAGAGTCAGGGCCCACCCCATTCAGTGGGATCTGAAGAGCAGGCCCAGCACCAGAGCTCCTGTGTATTTCACTGCCGGCCTTGCTGTGATGATCTCACAGGTCAGTGTCTTCCCTTCCTCCCTTCCTCTCCTTGGGTGTGTTCTCTGGTCCATCTAGACTTCCTGCACACAAGTATCTATGTGAGAGTTGGCTCCTGGGAACTTTCACCATCATTCATTTTCTCTTTTTATTTTCTTTATTGAGTTATAATTCACATACACTAAAACCCACCCTTTTTAGTGAGCAGTTCTGTGAGTTTTAATAAAAGTGTGCAGAGGTGTAAGCACTTCCACAATCACGATGTAAACAGTTTAATCTTTGTCCATAAATTCTCCAGACCTCTTGGTAATCACACCGTCAGTCCACCCGCCACCCCACACTCCTGATCTGTTGTCTGTCCCTATAGTTAGGTCTTTGCAAGTATGTCATATAAATGGAATCATACGTGGTAGCCTTCTGGTTCTGGATTCTTTCACTAGGTATAATACATTTTAGATGACTCTATGTTATATGTTAATAGTTTATTACATTTTAAGTAGAATTCCTTCGCATGGATGAACCACAGTTTGTTTATCCATTCCCCAGTGAAGTAACATTTTGGTCGTTTCCAGTTTCCACTCTTTGGACATTTCAAATAAACCTTATAACATTTGTTATAGGTTTTTGTTTGAATGTAAGTTTTCATTTTGCATAGTTAAATACATGGGAATGGAATTTCTGGATCATATGGTACATACATATTGAACTTTCTCAGAAACTGCCAAAGTGTTTTCCAGTGTGGATGCTTGATTTTGCATTTTCATTATCATCAGACATTTACAAGACTTCCAGTTATTACACATCTTCATTATCACTAGATTGTCAGGATTTTTTTAAGCTGTTTTAATATATCTATAGTGGTAGTTCATAATGTTTTTAATTTTTATTTCCTTAGTGATGTGTGATGTTGACCATTTTCAGGTGTTTATTTGCCATCGGTGTATGATTTCTGGTGAAGAGTTTAATCAAATCATTGTCCATTTTCAAATTCAGACTCCCCAGGTGATTGTACTAATTTCTGTGTGTGTGTGTGTATGTGTGTGTGTGTGTATTTAGATAAATATGATTTTACCCCATGAGTAGGTTCATATCATACCACCACAACAGCCAACACCATCACCACAATGATCCCTCCTGTTGTCCTTTTGTAACAACATCCACCTCCTCCCCCCGAAGTGCCCTTCACTGACCCTAAACCCTGGCATCCGCTAATTGATTCTCCATTTCTAAAATTTTGTCTTTTCAGAAATTATATATAGAAATAAAAAATAGAGTGCCACAGTATGTAGCCTTTTAGGATTGGCATAATTTCACTCTGAATAATCCCCTGTACATTCATCCAAATTGTTGTGTGCATTAAGAGCTCATTCCTTTTCATTGCTAAGTAGTATTCTATGGTCCCGGTGTACCAAAGTCTGTTTATCCATCTACCCATTGAAGGACATCTTGACTGTTCTCACTTTGGGGCTAAATAGCATAAGGGTGCTATCAATATTTGTATATTCATATTTCTCTGTCCACATAAGTTTTCATATTTTTGAAATATATGCCTAAGAGTACAATTGCTGATCTTGTACCATAACTACAATTTAGATTTTTAGGAAGCTTCCATATAGTTCTGCAGAGCTGCTGCACCATTTCACATTCCCATTAGGAGGAAGGAGCGATCCAGTTTTTCCACATCCTTGCTAGAATTTAGAGTTGTCACTATTTTTTATTGAAGCCATTCTGATAGGTATGTAGGGATGTCTCCTTGTGGTTTTCATGTGCATTTCCCTCATGGCTGATGAGGAGCATCCTTTCAGGTGCTCTTTGCCATCTCTATATCCTCTTCCATGAAATGTTTGTCCTAGTTCATTGCATATTTTCTGAATGGATTTTATTTTTATGCTTTAGTTTTGAGAGTTCTGTATATACTCTATACACTAGTCATTCACTGCATTTGTGATTTGCAAATATTTCCTGTCTGTTACTTGTATTTTTCATCCTCTTTAGAAATTTTACGAAGTAAAAGATACCGATTTTGATGAGGTTCAATATATTAATCTTCCTTTTATGAAACATGCTTCAGTTGTCATCAAAAAATTATTGCCTAGCCCTAGATCCAGAGATTTTCCCCATGCTTGCTTTTTTTTTTTTCCTAAAACATGATAAAAAAAAAAGGATTTCCTGAGAGGTTCATGAGCAATTTCTCTGTATCTGATCAAGAATTCTGTCCTCTCAAACAACAGTATGACTTCTGTCCCTACAGGCTCCTGCTTCAAGCACTGCCCAGCCCACCCCCACGGATGACCCATCACTAGAGATCATGACTGAGGGGTTCTCCTCAAGCCCAGAGAGGATGCCCAGGGCACAGACTGAGGTGTGTGTGCATGTACTGGGGGCAGAAGTCAGCACTTTCTCACTCAACACCAGAGAGAGCTCTGAGGACTCAGGTACAGGCCTTGGGAATAGGACTCACTTGCACAGCCTCCTTTAAGCAAAGCCCTTTTCTACTCAGCATGGAGATACCCAACAAGGCCACAAAAAGGAAGGAAGTAGATTTGCATTTCTTCAGAGAATAAGAGAGGCCCTGAGGCACATCCCCAGCTGTGGGCTCAGAGGCAGAGCTCTGGGGCATCTCCACCATGGCCTGGACTCCTCTCCTGCTCCCCCTCCTCACTCTCTGCACAGGTGCTGCCCCTCAGGGCTCAGCCCCCGAAGAAACCGGGGAGCAGCCTCGCCCTGACCTTCAGCTCTGCAGAGGGGAGGCTGCAGGGTGTGTGCCCTCTGGGAATGAGACCCTCATCCTCAGATTCACCTCACTTCTCCTCTCTTGCAGGTTCTGTGGCCTCTTCTGAGTTGATTCAGCCACCTTTGGTGTCCGTGGCTTTGGGACAGACGGCCACCATCACCTGCCAGGAAGAGAGCATAAAAAGCTATTATGCTTACTGGTACCAGCTAAAGCCAGGCCAGGCCCCTGTGCTGGCCATCTATGGGTATGTCAGTTGGCCCTCAGGAATCCCAGGCCGATTCTCTGGCTCCTACTCAGGGAACACGGCCACCCTGACCTTCACTGGGGCCTTGGCTGAGGACTAGGCCAACTATTACTGTCAATTGTGGGACCACAGTGGTCAACAGCACACAGTGACACAGGCTGATGGGGATGTGAGACACAAACCCCTCTGCATCTGTGTCACACTCTCCTCCAGCCCCAGGAGGACTGTAGACAAAGCCTCAAGCGGGTCTGGCCTAGGTCTCCAGATCTGAGATCCTGAGTCTGCCCACTCCACCCAGCCCGCCAGGCAGGCTCTGCAGATGACAGATCAGGAGACAATACAAAAATTATCATTGTAACAAAAATTCATTTATCTAAAGAACTAGAGGATGATTGAAGATTAAGTGCAGATATTGGATGATATTTAAACAGGACCACATTATCTTCTGCAGATGAAAACTGCAATGTCTGAGATTTAAAAATCCGCTTTATTTGATTGACAACAGATTAGATGCTGCAAAGGAAGAGACTGTTGAAATTAATAACATGTAAGTAGAAACTATGCAAAATAAAACAAAGAAAAAATAGACTCACAGAAATGAACAGAGCCTCAGTGATTTGTAGGACACATTCATGCAGCCTAATATGCATGTAATGGAGTCTGAGAGCAGAGAACACTGGCAGGGGTGAAGCCAAAGAGTATTTAGTGAAATAATGGCTAAAATGTTCCAAACTTGGTGAAGAAAATAACTGACGTATCCAAGAAGCTCAACAAAGCACGAGCCCAGGAAACTTGAGGAAACAACACCAACACACATCTAAATTAATCCGCTGAAAACCAGTGATGAGGAGACAATATTAAAAGCAGCCTAGAGAAAATACGTGTTATCTACAGGGGAACAAACATCATGGTAAAAGCAGATTTCTCATTAAAAGCAATGCAAATAAAGAGACAGTGGAGCAACATGTTTAAGAGAAAAGCTTTTAAAGTATACGTTAAAGGAAAAGAAAATACTGTCAACCTTGAGTTACTTGTGCAGTGAAAATCTCTTTCAAATGTGAAGGTAAAATAAAACTTTTTCAGACGTATGAAAACTTACATAATTGATCACACACAGATCCTCACCAAGAGTTAGTAACAGACACCCCTCAGAAAGAAGCAATTTTATACCAGCAAGAAATGTGAATCTACACAAAGAAGTAAAAAGCATCAGATGTCCACTACATGGATAAATATAGAAACATTAACTTTATGTTAATGTTTAGAAAGATAATTGTGTAAAGCAAAAAAATGCCTTCATTTTTAATGAATATCATAAGTAAAATATCTGACAATGATTGCACAAAAGTTGGGGGAGAGAAGAACATGTTAAAATACTTCAATACTATATGTGACTTGATAGACTATCACCAGACGGTAGACCTTGATAAGTTAGATTAGTGATGTGACCCTAAAGAAAATATTCAAATAAAATCCATTTAACAAGAAAGATTTATAGTTGCTAAACCCTGGTATATTAGTTAGTGTTCCCCAGACAAACAGAACCAATAGAAGATAGTAGATAGATAGATAGATAGATAGATAGATAGAGGATAGATAGATGAAAGATAGATAAATACATACACACATTTGTCTGATATATACACAAGATATCAAAATAGATATAGATAGATAATGATATCTCTATCTATCTATCTATCTATCTATCTATCTATCTATCTATAGTGAGAGAGAGAGAGAGAGATTTTAAGGAACTGGCCCATGTAGTTGTTGGGCTAACAAGTCCCAAATCTGTAGGGCAAGCAGGAAGCCTCCATATTCAGTTAAGAGTTGATGGTGCAGTGCTTTGTCCAAATTAGGTCCAAATGACAGAAGCTGTTAAGTGGTATGGATATAATTGGAGTCTCCGAATTATAGAAGATGGGGCAGGTATATTGAAAACAATATTTGAAAAAATACTGGCCAAAAATGTTCTGAATTTGATGGAAACCCTGAACCCACAGAACGAAAAAGCTCAACAAACACAAGTCACAAAAAAAGAAAACAACAACAAATATCAATATCAAATAGTTTATGATATTGAAAATGAGACAGTCTTAAAAGCATCCAGAGTAAAAAGACACTATAATCAGCGGAACAAAGATAAGGAATCCCCAAGATTCCTCATTGGAAAAAATGTAAGAGAGAAGACAGTGGATATTATGCAAAGTGAAATAAGTCAGAGGGAGAAGGTCAAATACCGTATGATCTCACTCATTAAGTAGTAGATAATAACAACAACAAACAAACACATAGAGACAGAGATTGGATTGGTGGTTACCAGAAGGGAAGGGGAGAGGGAGGAGGGCAAAGGGTATAATTAGGCACATGTGTGTGGTGATGGATTGTAATTAGTATTTGGGTGGTGAACATGAGACCCTGGTGTAATCCATGCAGAAATAGAAGTATAATGATGTACACCTGAAATTTATACAATGTTATAAACCAATGTTACCACAATAAACAAAAATTAAAATGCTTGAATGAAAAAAAAAAATTAAAAAAACACCTTAATTCCTTACCCAGTGAAAATATCTTTCAAAAATGAAGGCTAAATAAAAAACTCTTCAGACATGCAAAAACTAACAGAATTGATTATGAGCAGAGCTGAAATCCAGGATACAATAGTGAACACCCCTCAGGCAGAAGAAAGTGATACCAGAAAGAATCTGACTCTACAAAAATTAATAAAAAGAGTCAGAAATGGGATACATTTCTGTATCCCTACAGGGATAAATATGAGATTTCTTTATTATTTAAATCTCTTTAAAGAAAACTAACTGACTAAATCAAAATATAACAACTATGTATGTTGAAATATATAACGTACATAAAAGTAAAATGTTTGACACCGATAGCTAAAAGAATGAGAGGAAAGAGACGGAAACATGTTATAAAGTTCTTATACTATATGCAACATAATATAACATCACCTGAATGTAGACTTCAACAAGTTACAGATAATACTATGGCAAAGAGTTATAACTGGAAAGACAAAAAAGGACATAAAATGGAATTACAACAATACTCAATCAAAAAGAAACAGATAACAGAAAAAAGGGAACAAAGAACAGATGGGACAAAGAAAATAAAATTAAGATGTTACATTTAAAATATATTAATAACAATATTCATTGTAAATGGTCTAAATATCACAATTAAGAGACAGACATTATCGGATTGAATATAAAAGCAAGACCCCACTAGGCTACATACAATAAATCTACAAAATAAAAAGACACAAAAATCTAAGTGAGAGTTCATGATGAATGTTCCCCCCAATACTGCTTCCCAATGCAGGACATACACAAATTCACTGTGAACAGAAAGAGGATTCTGAGATAACCTGGACATATAAAATTGGTTGAGATGGTAAATTTTATGTCAAGTATGTTTTACCACAATAAAATAGTGAGAAAAAATCTGCAGTGAACGGATCAAGAGACACAGCTATAGAAACGCCCTTCACCTCTCCCACCCCAGCATCCACCACCTGGGTCCCCATGTGAGAGCACAAAGTAAATGAGGCACACATGTTAAATCAAGGTGAAGAAGGAAGGCCCTGAAGATGTAAGCAAAAGGAGACAGTGAGGATGGAGCCAAGTGAGGAGCTGGTCACTGCAGGATCCCGCTCACTGGCCCTGCTAACCCAGCACCAGGAGATTCCAGCCCCCTCTGTCCTTTACCCACCGGTTCTGCTCACCCCTCAGATCCTGCCGCCTGTCCCTAAGCTGAGGCTTTTATCATGGGGCTTCCTTTATCCCCAGGGACCCTCCTCACTTGGGCTCTGCTGGGAAGTGCATTGCACAGGAGCCTGTGCTGGGATGAAAACAATTCCTCCCTCAGATTCCACAGTTGAATGAGATCTTGTGGGCAGAGCTGCAGCACAGGGCAAAGCACAGCACACGGTCAGTGCTGAGTCACTGTCATCAAATATTGTTACCATTTTGAGAGCCCAGCCCAGGGGTCAGCCACACCCACACAACTGCCTGGAACAGAAAGGGCAGCAAGAGAGGGACTAAGAGAAAAAGACCATCAGGGTCACAAGAAGTCATGGAAGACACTTTTGCCATCACTGTGAGCTTCACAGACAACCGTTGCAATGTCCAAATCCCTTAAGTCCTTATTTTTTTAATTAAAGTATGGACAAGAACGTTCCTACAAGATATGAGAGGTGAAAACTCCACATGAACCAGATCCATTTAACCCACCCAGAAGCACTGAGAGTTCTCTCCAGCCCATCTTGAGACGGAGGAGCATTGTCATGGGGAGTAGTGAGGGCAGAAGGGAGCCTGTGCTCAGCTGTGGGCTCAGAGGCAGAGCTCTGGGTGTCCTCATATGACCTGCACCCCTCTCTTGCTCCCCCTCCTCATTCTCTGCACAGATGCTGCCTCCCAGGCCCAGCCAACAGGCTCAGCCCCACAGGACCCTGACCTGGCCCTGACCCTGAGCTCAGCCCAGGGGAGGCTTTGGGGCCAGGGGGGACCCCTGAGAGTGAGCTCTCCTGAACCTGCAGGCCTGTGGTCTCCTGAAGACTCAGTTGCCCTAGAGTGGGTAACCATGAGACCCCCGTTACTGCCACTTGCTCAGGAGAGAGAGGACCAATCAATAATGCAGACCAGGGACAGCAGGCCCAGACCAGGACAGACAAAGCAGCCTTTCCCATCCCCACAGATTCCCCAGCTCTAACCTGGGCACAGCTCTGCTGACACTCCCACATGTAGGCTGAGGGGGTCCTTGTCTTGGCCAGGCCAGGATGGGAATCACAGTGAGCCCAGATGCTATAAGCTGTGCTGCCCAGCCTGGCCCTTACACTCCCTCCCTCCTGCTCTGGTCATGTTCTTCCCCAAAGAGCCCAGGATCTGAAGCCAGGACCCCTGGGCTCCACTCCTGGACTCGCCCCACTTTTCTCTGTTTTCCTGGGGAACTGAGTCTCCTGGGCCTCAACTTTCCCTGCTGTGAAATAGGGAGGCTGACACTGACTTTTTTCAAAACTAAAAGATACAAAAGCCAAGAAAGTTTCTGATAAATAAAATACAGACTCAGCATGTCTCAGTGAATGAACCCTGGACCTAGAGTCTCCTGTCCTTCCTCTGTGAGAATCCAAGAGAAAGGTCGAAGATCATGGATGATGAGAGCGGGCATCCCCAGGAGGGAATTAAAAGGAGATTTCAAGTTTCATCAAACAGCCATCTAAGCTAGTGTAGAAATCCTCCCACTGGAACCTCTGAGAGGTATGTGATGAAATAAAATAACAGTAACAGAGATAGAGTAATCATGAGGATTCAAGCGCACAACTGACCTTTGGTGCGAGAAAGATCAGGTGTCCCCCAACAAACAGCTCCCCTTAATGGAGGCGGCATCAGTACTGGACCCTAAACACGTAGGAAGCCTGGGTCCTAGAGGGCGTCACACTCGTTTCTATGGACCTTGACACTCTGCCAAATAACTACAGTTTTTCCTGCACTCTCCTTTCTTTTAAAAAGGACGAGGAAATGCATTTCAACCCAAGATATGATTACAGGAACTGCCACTGACCTTTCTCCCTGCACCCGGTGGTGGACCTCGCTGAGCTGGTCTGGGCAGGGGGTGTCACAGCTGGCACAGGGGAAGAGTTGGACTCCCTCCTCCACAGCCTCTCAGGTGACAGGGGCTCTGGTCTGACCTGCAGGAGGGTAGCTCCAGACCTGAGATCTCCTCGACCAGCAGGGGGCAGCAGATCTGCAGCCAAGAGCATCCAGGACAGAGCCTGGGGCTGCACAACTGGAGCCTCGAGGGAGATCACCCCTGGTATTCAGCAAGTGTTCATGGTTCAGTGCACAGACTGGAATCAGGATAGTCCAGCCCATTCCCTCGGGCTACAGTGACCACGTTCTGAGGGTCAGATTCACACAGTGACACCCAGGACACTGAGGGGACCTGGACACAATGAGTGCATCACCTGGGAAATGCAGGTCAAATCATTTTCCACCAGTGCTCCTGGGGAGCTGACCCCTCTGTCCTGGGAAGGTCCAGAGATGCCCTGCCCACTCACCATCTGCCTCCCCTTCCCCACCTCCAGGCAGACTCCAATTCAGGGCTGTAACTCCTTTGCTCAGTGTCCTCTCAGGGTGATGGGGGAGGCAGGGCACTCAGTCCCTGGCTGGAGCCTCCACAGCCTCCTTTAGGAGAGTCTCCAGAGTGAAGGGGATGCTCAGTCCTTAGGTCACAGCTCTGGTCACAGGGCTGTCCTTCATTCAGTGACAGGATTCAACTCACTGGCGGAACCACTGACAATCCAGCCTCCAGAGCTCACACCCTGTGCAGAGATGTGACCCTGGGAACCCTCACAGAGACTACAGAGCTGAGAGTTGGTGTTTTAGTCAGGGCTGGATTTCTGGTGCTTCAAATAAGTTTCCAAGAAACATTGATGAAAAATCTTTTTAAAAAGAAACAGAGTTCCCAATGACATTTGCTAGTCTATTATGAGATGGAAGACGTCATAGAAGGACACAAACACCACATGAAAATTGACATTAGAAGTTGTGATGAATCCACAAAATCAAGTAGTTGTTTAACAAGGAATCATCATATACAAAATAGTTAATATAAATTCTACTGGTGTATGCGCATTCCAACGACACTATGCCTGAGGGAACCCAAGAGAATGAAAAAGAGGAGGAGGAAGACAATGCACCCAAGGCAAACCTTCACTGAATCAGTGTCGTCAGTCATCTCTCAGGGGACCCAGCTCAGCCCCATGGCCAGGCTCCTAGAAGGCCCACAGCCCCACTGGGCCAGCCCAGGACAGACCAGAGACCAGGAAGCTTTGGGACAGAGGTCATGTGGTCTGACCTCAGGAGGTGACTGTGATCAGATCTGGGGTTATGACTTATTTTCAGACCTGAGAAGCAGGGGGAGGAGGCTGGGGGACCCCACCCTCTTCTTCTTCAGTCACCTGTACTGTCACCACAGCTGGATTGAGTGACTCCCCATCTCAATGAGCAGTCACAGGGAAGTGGAAACTTTACATAAACCCCCTCACTCACTGCCTCTAAGGACCTAACAAGTAAATAATAGGGTCTTTGAAGAGCCAGGCCGTGCTGTGAGCTCAGAGGTAGAGCTCTGGGGCGTCTCCACCATGGCCTGGACCCCTCTCCTGCTCCCCCTCCTCACTCTCTGCACAGGTGCTGCCAACAGAGCTCATCCCCCAAAGAAACCAAGGATCAGCCTGGTCCTGACCTTCAGCTCGACAGAGGGGATGCTGCAAGTTGTGTACAATCTGGGAATGAGACCCTCATCCTCACACTCACCTCTCCTGTCCTCTCTTGCAGGTTCTGCTGCCTCCTCTGAGCTGATGCAGCCACGAGGGGTGTCTGTATCATTGGGACAGAGAGCCAGGATCATCTGCCAAGGAGAGAACCTAGAAAGCTATTACGCTCACTGGTACTAGTAGAAGCCAGGCCAGGCCCCTGTGCTGGTCATCTATGTGTGTAGTGAGTGGCCCTCATGAATCCTTGGTCAATTCTCTGGAGCCAACTCGGAGAACATGGCCACTCTGACCATGAGTGGGGCCGAGGATGAGGATGAGGCTGATCATTAACGTCAGTCGGGGACAGCAGTCGTAACGCTCACAGAGTCACAGGCTGATGGGAACTGAAAAAAACCCTTCCCCATCTGTGTCACACTCTCCTCCAGCCCCAGGAGGACTGTAGGCAAAGCCATGAGCAGGTCTGGCTTAGGTCTCTCAGATCTGAGATGCCCAGGCTGCCTTCCCCTCTCAGCCCTCCAGGAAGGCTCTGCAGAGGGTGGATCAGGAGTGGATTCAGGGCTGGCAGGACTAGGCTGTCCTGGTGTTTTCTGGCCCAGGGTGTGATTTGGGGATAGAGGGAATGAATGGAAGGGCAGACACACGTTCACACTTCTTTACGCTCCCTGGATTTCCTACATGTGGTGATGATGACTAGGCCATTGCTTTCTCTCTGTGGACCACATTTCCTGGACTAGTCCCTAGAAATGCCCAGAGCAGCTGAGCTCCTGAAGCCCCAAGCTCCCATTGCAATCCGGGATTCTGAATGTAGCAAACTTGTTAGTGGACACTGTGGTGTCCACCGAGATCCCTCTTGAGTACTGACCCCCCCACCTAAACCAGCTGGGAGGCCCTGGCAGCAAAAAGTGTGTTCTCACTGAAGAGTATCTTTTCCTCAGTTTTAAGGAAAAATCAGCCCCAACTAAAAACTGCTGTGGTCACACCTAAGAAGGTGTAAAAAGAAGTTGAGATAGGATCAAACTGTTTCCAAGAAGCTTTACTGAATCTGAGAAAAAAAGATAAAACTATATCAAAAAATGTTAAAAATCATGGCACCCAACAAGGAAAAATTCACAATGTGTGACATTCTATCTAAGATTTTCTGTGAAGAACTAAGAAGTATATGACCCATAATGAGCAGAAAAGTTAATCGATCCAACCTGGACCTGAATTTGCAATGGTGAGAGACATTGTAGATATGGATGCAAAATAAATCGTGATAACTGTATCCCATGTGTCCATGAAGATAGAGGAAAGATTGAACATGTTAAGTGGAGACATGGAAAACATCAGCAAAAAACTTCTAGAAATTAAACTACAATATGAGAGAAAAATGCACCAGGTGAGACTGACAGGAGGTGAGATGCTGCAAAGAAAAGATTAATGAACTTGATGACAGAGCAAGGGAAGTATTCAGAATGAAACACACACAAAAAAGACTAAAAAACATAAGTAGATAGAGTATCATGGATTTTTCAGACAACTCCAAGCAGCCTAAAATGGTGCAATTGGGGCACTGAAGGATGGACGATGGGGTGGATATAGAAACTATTTTAAAAAATAATGACCAATATGTTCCAAATGTGATGAAAACTATAAACCCACAGTTCCAAGAAGCTCTACAAACACCAAGTGTGCACACACACAGACACACACACACACACACACAATAAAACACCACCAAGACATCCTAAGCAAATTGCTTAAGAGCAGTGATGAAGCAACTCTTAAAAGCAGACAGAGAGAAAAGACAATTTATATACAGAAGGTCAACAGAAGGATAAAAGCAGATTTTTCATAACAAGCAAAGAAATCCAGAAAATATGGGAGCAACGTCTTTAAATACTAAGGGAAAAATTCTCGTCCCCAAATACTTTATCCAGTGAAAACATATTTCAAGAGTAGGTGCAAAGTAAAACTTTTTCAGACATAGAAAAACTTACAGAATTGATCACTCACAGACCCTTACTATAAGAAACAATAAAGGACCCCTCAGACAGAAGAAAAATGATACCAGATAGAAATGTGAATGTATACCAGGCAATGAGAAACTTCAGATATGGTAACGTCATGGGTAAATATATTAATGGCATACAAATATAGACATAAAATGCTTGAACTACACTATATATCAACTAGACTTAAGAGGCATTGATATAAAACTGCATCCAACAAACACAGAATGCACATTCTTCTCAAGCCAAGTGAAACATTCTCCAGGGTAGACAATATAAAAAGGATCAATAAATATAAAAAGACAGAGATGATACAAGATATGTTCCCTAAATTCTGACATTAAAAATAAAAGGAATAACGTGGGAATGAACAACTGCATGCCAAAAATTAGATGAAATGGACAAATCCCTGGAAATATACAAACTACTGAAACTGACTCAAGAAGAAATAAAAAACATGATTAAACCTATAACAAGTAAAGAGATTAAGTTACTAATGAAAAACTTCCCAAAAAGACAAGTCCAGGCACATATGGCTTCACTGGTGAAATCTACCAAAAGTTTAATGAATTATTATAAACACTGACAAACGCTTCCACAATATAGAAGAGATAAGAACACTTGGCAACTCGTTTCATGATGCCAGTAATACCCTGATACCAAACCAGCCAAAGATAACAAAAGAAAAGAAGCTGCAGACCAATAATCCTTATGAAAATAATGTAAAAAAAAACTCAACAAAATACTAAACAACCAATCTAGAAACATAAAAATGATTCTACCCCATGGCCTCGTGGTATTATCGCAGAATTGCAAGATCGTTATAAGATCTGGAAATCAATCAATGCAGTATACCGTATTAATAGAATAAAAGACAAAAACACATGGTCATCTCTATAGTCACTTAAAAGGTTTTCAAGCAGACATTGCTTCCTGTTGTGTTTCTAGTCCTGTGGGGGTATCATAAACGTAAGATAGGGGGTGTAGAAACAGGAAGGGAGGGGTGTTTTTCCAAGCAAAGAATCTGGATATCCCATACGCAATTGCTAAGATACATTGTGTTAAACGCTAAAAAATTGTAATTCTGTGTTGCCAAATGTTCTGGTTGTCAGAGGTCACTTCCTAGACGTATGATATGAACACAGAACTGAAAGGGTGATTAGGGTTTAGGCAGGTGCTATGGTCTGAATGGTTGTGTCCTCCAAAATTCATATGTTGAAATCTTAACCCCCAAAGATGGAAGTGTTACTAGATGGGGTCTTTGGGAGATGATTACGTTGTGAGGGTGGAGCCTCGTGACTGGGATTAGCAATTTTAGAAGAGAAGCCACAACCCTAGTCCCTTCCACTCTGTAAGGGAGGACAGAGAGAGAAGGCACCAGCTTTGAACAGGAGAAGGGTCCTCACCAGAAGGCGACCATGTTGGTGCCTTGATCTTAGACTTCCCAGCCTCCAGAACTGTAACAATGCTGTGTTGTTTTTAAGCTACCCACTCTGCGACATTTTATTATAGCAGCTTGAAGAGACAAAGACAGCAGGCATTGGTGAGGAGTTGGGTTAAGGGAGATGTTTCAATCAGAGAGAAAAACATTTGGAGCCTCTAAAACAGAAGAGACCATAACAAGTGAGGTCATGAGGAAAGTCCAGATTACCTGGAGCTGAATCACGACAAGAGAAATGGCATGAACCATTTCTGTCTGAATGTCCTCCTCCCCTACACAACACCCATGCAGCTTGTGAAAAAGTCTGCTCTTGAAACATCTTTTTCCATATCATCACAGGATCCAGCAACTGAATCAAGTTCAGTTTGATGAGGGCAGGACAGTTAAGTGTAAATATTCAGGTGTCCCAGGAAAGACTTCATGACAAAGTGACAAGCAGGAGGAAGTGAGAGTTTCCATGGTGATGTAGACCAGAGCTTCTGAGACTTCAGTGAGCACACAGTCCCCTGGGGGTCTCCACAAGAGGCAGATACAGCTTCCACAGGTCAGGCTGGGGCCCAGGAATCTGCCTGTCTCACAGCTCCCAGGGGAGCCTGTGCTACTGGTCCTCTGAGGACCGCACCTTGACTGGATTTACTCTTGCTCACCTGCTACTCACAGCTCAAGTGAGAGTCACCACAGGAAGGCAAAGTCTGTGAAGCACAGGGGACCTGCTCTCCCTCCTTCTCAGGGTCCATGGGGTCTTGGCCTGCACTCAGCTCTGTCCACATTTCTCCCTCCCATCAGGGTTGGGGGCCTAGTCTGTCCTGACTCAGCCTCCCTAGGCATCTGGAGCCCCCTGGACAGATGGTCACCATCTCCTTTGCTGAAGCAGCAATGACATTGGAGTTATTATTGTGTCTCCTGGTACCAACAGCTCCTGGCACAGCCCCACATGACTGAGGGTGGGTGAAGAATCAAACCTCACAGACCTCAGACTCCAAGTCTGGCAACACAGCCTCACTGAGCATCTCTCAGCTCCAATCAAGCCGTAAGTCTGCCTGTTGTGCCTGTTCCTGTTATTGTGCCTGTGCAAGGTTCCAGAGGGGCACATGTTCCCACCGTTTCTTACTCATGAGAAAGTGAGACCCAAACCATCCTGGGCTGGCTCTACTCCCTTCCTGCCCCCTATTCTGTTATCAGCTCCCCTGGAGTACATCACTTTCTAGGTTCAAGACTTAAGAAGTTAGGTCCACTACTCTCTCCTACCACTTGACAAAGTGCATCCTTGATAGCATCAGCTCACTGAGGCCACTTAAGAACAAAGGCTCTGTCCCTGCCTGTGGTCTGTGTGCTCAGATACCCATCTGATCTGCTCAGGAGAGGCAGGTATAGACAATGTCCAGATGGCTCAGGGTCCAGGTTGGTGTGGTGCAGGGGTGTTACCTTGAGACTCTGCCTCTAGCTACTGCTGTCCACCCCATCCTGGGATGGGGGCCTCTCTGTCCAGCTTTTCAGATCAGTCCTCTCCTCTCATTACCAGGAAAAGGAGTGTGGCAACAGGTGGCAGTGTTCTGACTAGACTGTTACCTGAAGAAGCAGATCCAGGAGGGGTCCTGCAGGCGGGGATGTCAGTCTTGGTCAGTATCCAGCAGCCATGGAGCCCTGAAGGAGCCAGGGATCCCACCATCAATGTTGCTCCAAACCTCCTCATAAATCCTTTAACCACCCCATGAATTATCTCGGCTCCCTGCCCCTCATCCTTCCCTGGGTTACTGAGTCTTACCAGGTTAACATCAAATTATCCTTCAAAGTTCTGTTTAAAAGTCTCACCCTCAGGGAGGTCATCCATGACACAAAGACTAAGTGAGATGCTTTTCATGAATGTTCTCAGAGGACCCTGTATGTCCCTTTTTGCAGCTCTTAGCAGGTGTAATATCTCATTCACACCTTTGTTATGGTTAGACTCAGTTCTGGGAGGGAGAGATTGGGCACAAGGCCCAAGAGGGTAGTGACTCTGAACATTTACAGTCGTGATCATAACACACGGGAAACTACAGAATGTTCCTGTGGGACAGGACAAGGCTATGGAACCAAGTGCATCACTCCCCACGGTGACCACAGAAGGACTAGGCATGGCGTTGGGGGTGGTTTAGATTACAGCAGAGACTGTGCTGCCTGGGGACTTGAGACAGGCTCCTGGGAGGAAAATCCACACTTTAGGGGAGAGATGCTCATGGCAGGAGGCCCCACCCTGGGGGTTGTGATCATAGAGACAAAGCAGCTGGAAGGAGCACAGCTCTGCTGCTGAGGCCCTGAGAGCAGAGTTCTAGGGGTGACTGAGGTGGTTTGCTAGGGTGGCTGTCACAGAGCACCACACACTGGGGGTGACAATAGAGATTTACTGTCTCACAGATATGGGTTAAAAGTCTGAGATCAAGGTGTCACGGGGTTGGTGTTCTTGTGGGCTGTGAAAGAGAATCTGCTCCATTCCTCTCTTCTAGCTTCTGGTGGTTTGCTGGCAATCATTGGTGTTCTCTGCTTGTAGATTTGTGCCTCCATCTTCACATTGTGTTCTCCCTTGTGAGTATCTCCGTATTTCCTCTTTTTATAGGGACACCAGTCAAATGAATTGAATTAGGAGCCCATCCTACTCCAGTATGATCTTCTGTTTACTAATCACATATGCAGCAAACCTACTTCCAAATAATGTCCCATTCAGAGGTCCTTGGATTAGAACGTCAATATATGAAATGGGGTTGGGGAGGACACAATTCAACCCATAACAGTGTCTCTGCCATCATTGGGCCCTCCCTCCCCTTGGGGGCTCTCTAGGTTGGAGATGTATCACGAAGCTCTCGGGGATTCAGATGGGGCATAACTGACAACCCAGAAAGACCCCTGAATTCCCCTAAGCCCCATCTCTGTGCCTGGATGTCCAGGCTCTGTCCTTCCTCTCTGAAATCACCAGAGTGAGCAAATCTCTGACATATGACAACGTGGCCTCCACAGGCACCTATTCAGGCCATGAAGGCATCAGATGGAACATCCCCATCTCTGTCCAGAGAGAAACCTGTAGGGGCCCACCCTACTCCAGTGTGATCTCATCTTAAATTAACTAATTACATCTGCAATGATCATATACCCAAAAAGTTCACATTCAGAGGTACTGGGGATTAGGACTTCAATATACAGATTTGAGAGGGGACACAATGCATCTCATAACAGTGATTCTGCTATGGTTGCATCCTCCTTTCCCTTGGAGGGAAAGATTGTAGGTGCACAGCTCTGCAGGTTTTAGGGGCACCACCAACCTTTCAGAGACTCAGGTGGGGCTTGAACTGACAGCCCAGAAAGACACCTGACCATACCCTAAATGACCCATCTCTTGTGCCTGCTGTCCAGCCTCCATCCATAGTGAGAAAGTCTCTGACAGGTGACAAGTATGGCCTCCACAGACTTCCAGCCAAGCCATAAGTGAGACAAGAACCCCATTTCTTCAGTGGGAAGGAGGCTAAGTGGCAGCTGCCTTCCTGACGAAGTCCCAGGGACACCAAGCTGATCTGCTCCTCCTCCAACCACAGGTCCTGGTCCTCCTGAGCCAGCTCCGCTCTGCTGTGGACATGGCATCCCTAAGACTCGTTAAACTCCCCTTGGGCTCTCTGGATTGACCTGAGCAATCAGTGTGAGGAGCCCCTGCTCTCTCTGCCCAGCATCCCTTCCCTCCAGTGACATTAGCCCCATCCCTGAGGCTCCTCAGTCCTCACCTGCCCTCTGTGGAAATTAATAAAAGAAATCTTCATTAAAAAGTAAGGCCTGTGGTGAGAGCTCTCGCATTTGTGACACTGGCTCAATTACTCCAATCAGGAAGAGGGGTGCTTACATCTCCAACATGAATTACAGCTACTTTGTTACTGAAGGAAGATTTCTTACCCCACACGGCAACAGCTCCGCCAATGAGAAGCCATTGCTGCCCTGAACTGTTACTTTCCCCCAATGGATTTCCACTAGAACAGTCCTCCCCGCTAACCCTTTTTCTCCTTAACAGCAACTCCTTTCCTTTGTTTTCCAGATTTGCCTATCATTTGCCATAGCATGCACATCCCGAATTGCAATTCTTTTGGCTTTTCTTCTATAAACTCATTTTGAGGGTTTAATAACTGGTGAGTTTGCTTTTTGAGTTGACGTCACACCGTCCTGCATGCTGCCCTCTGCGGACAGGTCAGAGGACACACTCTGATGTCAATGCGTGCAGTTCAGGCTTGCAGTTTCTGCAGAACTAGGTATCCCCTCCCAGCATGAGGAGTCTCAAGCAGGGCCAACTCTAGTGAGACAACAGGAATGATGACACACATCACAGACCTGGACAAGCATGAAGTAGTTCTGCTGAGACATCTCCTGATATCTCTGTTGAAGAGCCAGGACCATGCCTCTGGGCCTAAGGGCCTTGTGGGAAGGATAGGGGGCTGGGAGGATGTGCCCTCCCACGACCTGGTCAAAGGGCAGTGCATTTGTGGGCTTGTCTTCATGTGTTTGTGTGCATGTGTGTGTGTTTGTGTGTATTTTGGTGTGGCCAGGAAATGTTGCCAATGTCAAATGTCCCAAACCCAAGACTTTCTGTTTCCATAGCTTTCATGCTTCCACTATTCCAGTGTCTTTGCTTTATATTCTGCATAAGAATAAGGATTAAAGAGATTAATAGGAGGAGGAGGAGGAAACATTCATGTTTACTTAATGTGTATCCACAATCATCCAGAACACTTCATATTTATTACATTGTTTAATCACAAATCCTCTGTGAACAAGCATTCTCATTATCACCCGATTTACAGACGGGCAAGCTGAGGCACGGAGGTTTGAGCACCTGCCTGAGGTCAGAACTAGAAAGTGGCTGACCCAGCAGCAAACTCAGGTCTTCTGACCCCAGAGTCCGTGGTCCTCACCACCATCCTGTGGTCTCTCATTGTGCTTTCAAAGCTGAAACCTGGCCTCTGCTTAAGGTGCAGAAAGTTCTCTCTCCTATTTCGAAAGGAAATGACTGATATTGTGACTTTGCAGTGCAGCCCTGTCCAACAGGAATAAAATTTGAACAACGTAAGTAATTGAAATTCTCTAGTAGCTGGATTTAAAAAATGAAAAGAAACAGGTGGAATTTCTTTTAATAGTATTTTTTGTTTAACTCAATTACTTGAAATAATATCATCTCAGTATGAATTAGATATAAAAAGTGTCCATGTATTTTATGCTATTTTTATACCAAGTCTCTGAAAACTGAGAGGTATTCCACAGCATCCTCACCTCTGTGCACAGAGATATGTGTTTCATTGGGACACACAGATTCCAACACCATGAAGACCTGAACTCTTCAGCACAGACTCGGGGAGGAGGAGCACCTGAACACAGAGGAGAGGGTGGTGACAGGAGGGCCCAGGAGGGCTGGGATGAGGGAGGAGGAGGACATGGGACGTGGTGAAGGGCAGGCAGGGAGGGGCTCACAGGTCAGGCTCTGAGGTCAGTCTCCTAGATTAGAATCCTGACTCACTCCTCACAGTCTGGAGCACTTGGGGGAAATCATTTAACCTCACAATGATGGCTCTCTCCTCATCAGACTGGAGGAGAGGTTGACATTAAATAGAGGGTTGCTTGTGGTTTATTGTGATGTCTGGTTGAGGGGGTGCCTGTCAACACTCACCAAGGTTCTGACATCTATTGAGGGCTCAGGAGTAGTCGTTCTGTTGAATCGGCTGTATATGTAGGATGACATTCAGCCTGTGGCACCAGGGGGTGCTGTGGGTCCTGGTTTGGGACCCTAATAGAGCCAAGTCCCCTGGGCTGTGCTAAAGGCAAAGGGCATGACTGACTGAAGCTTTCTTTGCAGCCACTTCAGTTGGGTGGAATCAACCCCCAACTTTGAAACCCACACCCGGCCCTTCTAGTGAGTCAGGAAATTACCAGCAGGAGGTCCTTAGGCTCAGGGCTCAGACAAGAGCTCAGACAGAGGGAATGGAGAATAGATTTGCATTCAATCGTCCTCCCTTCTTGAGCTTCAAGAAGAGAAGAAAAAACTGGAGCTTGGAGAGGCCAGTCCAGCTGGGCAGCCTCAGGGAAGAGCTCCTGGAAGCCCCTCTACCATGGACTGGGTTCCCTTCTACTTCCTGCCCCTCATTTTCTCCACAGGTCAAAGAGTCTCAGGGCACTCAGGGGTCTCCTTCCTCAACTTTTCCCCCCAAGCACAGTCCTCAGGGACATCTGTCCAGCCTTGGTACATTCAGCATCATTTGATATTTTCTGTTTCCAGGTCTCTGTGCTCTGCCTGTGCTGACCCTGCCCCCATCTGCATCCTCCTCCCTGGGAGCCTCAGCCAAGCTCACCTGCACCCTGAGCAGTGAGCACAGCACCTACACCATTCACTGTATCAACAGGGACCAGTGAAGGCCCCTGGGTATGTGATGAAGGTTAACAGTGACAGAAGCCACAGCAAGGGGAACGGGATTCCTTACGGCTTCTCAGGCTCCAGCTCTGGGGCTGATCGCTACTTAACCATCTCCAACATCCAGTTGGAGGAAAAGGCTGAGTATCACTCTGGTGAGAGCCATACAATTGATGGACAGGTCGGGTAAGCCTCAGTGACACAGACAAAGGGAAGTGAGGCCAAAACCTCCCTATCCCTCTTCCCCATGGGGAATTAGGGTGAGCTGCTCCCTGTCCCTCCCCAGGACCCTGAGAACTTTGACTCTTCTCCTTGAAAACTTCATCATCTTGCACCTCATCCCTGAGACACCGCTAAGGTGAGGGAGACTCAGATCAAAAAATACGTCTTTTTGACAACACAATATTCTATTTCTTCCACCACAGGCCTGTGGGGATGATTCTGAGAAAAACCAGACCATCCCAAGTAGGAAAACAACCCTGAGAGAGTGGCTGATCTGAGATGACCGTGTCCCTAGGAGCCATCTGGCCCTGCGGGCCCCTCGTGGAGTTCTGCTCAGGACAGGGACATGGATCTCAGGGTTCTGGGGGCTGGCCCTGGAAGTCATCCACAGCTAATGTCTTGACTCCAGATGCCCCATGGTATGGATCAGTACCCCTGTCAGGGTTCAGGGTTCAGCAGGAAGCATTTTGCCCTTGGCAGAGGCAGAACAGAGAGACCTGAAGTCCATGGTGGGTGCTGAGCTGGGGTCCAGTAGGGAAGTGGGGTGTATATCCTACGTGTACAGCTGTTAAGATGTGTGTGGCAGGACCAACGTGGAACATGACTTGTTATTCTTCAGCCATGGTAGAGTCTCAGCTTGTGATGCCAAGAATGGCTCCACATCCTGCCCACAGTACTTTTCCTGGGACAGACCAGGACCACATCCACTGGGACAGCAGCAGGGCATGGGGAATGTGGCCACTAAGTTGGAAAATATGTTGACTCCCCCAAGTCTCAGCCCAGTGGGTGATCCACCTGAAATGCACTGGGAGGGGGCAGGTTTCCTGGACATGTAGATTTCCTCCATAGCTTTTCTGGAATCTGCAAAACAATTTTTCACACACATTGTGTCCTGCAGTGACGTGTGTCAGCCTGTGGTTGGCTGAGTCACTGGGGTCACAGGGCCATCTCACATCCTCCCCACTCCAGTAAAGGCTTGATCTCTACAAGGGTTTGTGCTGATTGTCCCCAACAAGGTCTCCCATGGGTCCCTCCAGTGGGAAGTTTCCTCCACCACTTATACTGTAGGAAAGGGAGTCAGGAGGACTGTAGGGAAATAAATCCAAACCCCAGTGTGGACCACCCCACATCCATGTCCACCTGGGCCTTGTGTGCTAACAACTTGGAAGAAAGTCAGCAGTAGCCTCTGATGGACAGACAGAGGGACAAAGTGCTAGAAGTGATGGTGGTCAATGGAAAAGGGAGGCAGATAAAGATCATCCCCCGTTGTGCTTAGATGGTGACCAAGCAGTGAGGGAGCTGCTCCCTCAAAGCCTTGTCAGAGAGGGACCAAGGGCCCATTAGAGGCCATTTCTTATGATCAAGGTTAGGATAGGGTCAGGGTCTCATCAGAGGCCACTTTCAGCTCTTCTCGGGTGAAAGTGACTAATCAAGAGTCGAATCACAAGGGTCCCTTCCTGAGTTGTTCACACCCGTGCACTCGGCCTCACAGATGCCAAGTGATCCTGAGACCAGGAGTAACAGTTTATGTCAAAAGTACTTGTTGCTGTGGCCTTAGCAGAGTCTAGAGAATGGATGTCATGTAGTGTCATTGTCACATTTGGTGAATCTCTAAAGCCTGAGGAGCTATTGACAAATCAGTCCAGGGAGCAAGTGAAAGAGGTCACAGGACCCGTATGTGGAGGCACGTTGGAGCTGATGTGGCTGTGAATGGACAGGGGAGGCCAGACAGGTGGGCCAGAGTGAGAGTGTGCTGGAGGAGGGGTCCTTCCCGTCTGGCTCATCCTGCATCTCTCACTCTCTGTCTCTGTCTGTCTCTGTCTCTCTCTGTGGATTTCTCCTATTAGTCATGTTCTATTTAATTCTTCCAGTATGTTTTTCATATGCTGTTCCTTTTATATGCACTCTTTTCTCATTGTCTTTTCCTGTCCATTGTGTGTGTGTGTTTGTGTCTTTATTCCTTAATGGTCATGATACAAAAATTAATGACACTGACTCTGTCACTGTCCTAGGTGTCCTGTGTGACAACCAGAATCTGAGCCCCTCACATGCAGGATGGAGTCCTCATTCCAGAGGCTGGAATGTGGCAGCCACAGCTCCAGGACCTGCTTCTGCTGAAGAGAGCTGGAACAGAGTGTACATTCCCCTTCCTGATGGCAGCCAGCATGCAGTGACCTGTGCCTGTGGTGGGATAGAGGCAGGGCCCCCACCCCACTCAGTTGGACCTGAAGAGCACATCCAGCATCAAACCTCCTGTAAGTTCTGCTGGGAGTCTGGCTCTGAATGATTCACAGATCAACATCCGTCTCCACCCATATCCACTACCTTGATCCCATCCTTTCCATGGGGTGTGTTCTCTGGTTTAACTAGACTTCCTGAACACTAGTCTCTATGTCAGAGTTTGCTTCTGGGAAACTTCATCTACTACAATTTATTTTTCATTTTTTATGAGTTATAATTTACATACATTAAAATATACCCTTTTTAGTAAGCAGTTCTGTGAGTTTTGATAAATGCATACAGAGCTGTAAGGACTTCCACAATTGTGATGCCTAACAGTTCAGTCATTGTCATAAATTCCCCAGACCTCTTGGTAGTCACATCCTCCCTCCAAACCCCACCCCACAACTCCTGACCTGTCATCTGTCCCTATAGTCGGGTCTTTCAAGAACGTCGTGTAAATGGAATCATATATGGCAGCCTTTTGGTTCTGGCTTCTTTCACTCAGCATAATGCATTTGAGATGGCTCTATGTTCTTGTACATTAATAGTTCATTCCACTTTTGTTGTGAATAGAATTCCTTTACATGGATGAACCACAGTTTGCTTATCCGTTCCCCAGTGAAGTAACTTTTGAGTTATTTCTAGTTTCTACTCTTTGGCAATTTCTAATAAAAACCCTATAGCAATTGTTATAGGTATTTGTGTGGACATAAGTTGTCATGTTGCTTGGGTAAATACCTAGGAATAGTATTTCTGGGTCATAGGGTAGATATATGTTGAACTCTCACAGAAACTGCCAAACTGTTTTCCAATGTGGATGCTTGATTTTGCATTTTCAATATCACTAGGCATTTATGAGACTTCCACTTGTTCCACGTCCTCACTGACACTAGATTGTCAGGTTTTATTTAAACCTTTTTAATATATCTGTAGTGGTGTCCCATAATGTTTTCAATTTTTATTTCCTCAGTGACATGCAACATTGATCATCTTTTCAGGTGCTTATCTGTCATTTGTATTTTGTTTGGTGAAGAGCATGATCAAATCTTTGCCCATTTTTAAATTCACATTCCCCAATTGACTTGTATTCATCGGTGTGTGTGTGTATTTAGACTGATGCGATTTTATCCCACAAGTAGGTTCATATGTCGACCACCATGATCAAGATATAAAACAGTTCCATCTCCACAGGGATCCCGTGTTGTCCTTTTATAACAACGTCCACTTCCCCCCCCGAGATGTCCTTCACTGCCCCTAACCCCTGGCATCCACTAACTGATTCTCCATTTCTAAAATTTTGTCTTTTCAGAAATGATACATAGAAATAAAAAATAGAGTCCTATAGTATGTAGCCTTTTGGGATTGGAATTTTTCACTCTGCATAATCCCCTATACATTCATCAACATTGTTGTGTTCATTAAGAATTGATTTCTTTTTTTTTAAATTTTTTGTTTATTGCAGCAACATTGGTTTATAACATTGTATAAATTTCAGGTGTACATCATTATACTTCTATTTCTGCATAGATTACATCATGTTCACCACCCAAATGCTTATTACAATCCATCACCACACACATGTGTTGAATTATCGCTTTCGCCCTCCTCCCTCCCGCCTTCCCCTCTGGTAACCACCAATCCAATCTCTGTCTCTATGTGTTTGTTTGTTGTTGTTATTATCTACTATTTAATGAGTGAGATCATACGGTATTTGACCTTCTCCCTCTGACTTATTTAACTTTGCATAATACCCTCAATGTCCATCCATGTTGTCACAAATGGCTGGATTTCATCATTCCTTATGGCATTCATTTTCATTGCTGAGTAGTACTCCAGGGTCCCATTGTACCAATGTGTTTACTAATGCACCCATTGAAGGACATTGGTATTGTTCTCACTTTGGGGTATTATGCATAAGGGTGTATGAACATTTGTGTATAGTTTCTCTGTGAACATGTTTTAATTTTCTGAAATAAATGCCCAGAGCACAAGTGCTGGGTTCTATGGTAACCACAAGTTTACTTTTCTTAAGAAGCTTCCATACCCTTTTCCAGAGTTGCTGCACCATTTCACATTCCCATCAGCAGGCATGAGTGACCCAGTTTCTCCACATCCTTACAGCATTTAGAGTTGTCACTATCTTTATGGCAGCCTTTCTGATAGGTATGCAGGGATATCTCCTCGTGGTTTTCATGTGCATTTCCCTCTGGCTAATGAGGAACATCCTTTCATGTGCTCTTTGCCATCTCTGTATCCTCTTCCATGAATTGTTTGTTTTATTTCATTGCCATTTTCTGAATGGATTTTATTTTTACTATTTAGTTTTGAGAGTGTTTTATATACTCTATACACTAGTCCTTCATTGGATGTGCATTTTGCAAATACTTTTTCTCTCTTACTTGTTTTTCCCATCTTGTTTAGAAAGATTTAGAAAGCAAAATATATTAATTTTGATGAGGTTCAATGTATTGATCATCTCTTTACATATCATGTTTCTGGTGTCATCAAATAATTCTTATCTAGCCCTCGATCCAAAGGATTTCGCCTACATCTTTTTTCTAAAACAGGACAAAATGATTTCCTGAGAGTCACCTGAGCAATTACTCTGTATCTGATCATGAATTCTAGCCTCTCATACGAAAGCGTGACCACTGTCCCTATAAGCTCCTGCTTCAAGCACTGCTCAGCCCACCCCCAAACATGGCCCGTCATTAGAGAGCATGACTGAAAGGTTCTCCCTAAGCCCAGAGAGGAAGCCCAGGGCACAGACTGATGTGTGTGCATGTGCTGGGGGCAGGAGGCAGCACTTTCTCACTCAACACCAGAGAGAGCTCTGAGGACTCAACTACAGGCCTTGGGAATAGGACCCATTTTCACAGCCTCCTTTAAGCTGAGACTTTTCTGCTCAGCAAGGAGACGTGCAACAAGGCTGCAAAAAGGAAAGAAGTAGATTTGCATTTCTTCAGAGAATAAGAGAGACCCTGAGGCACATCCCCAGCTGTGGGCTTAGAGGCAGAGCTCTGGGGCGTCTCCACCATGGCCTGGACCCCGCTCCTGCTCCCCCTCCTCACTCTCTGCACAGGTGCTGCCCCTCAGGTCTCAGCCCCCAAAGAAACCAGGGAGCAGCCTGGCCTTGACCTTCAGCTCTGCAGAGGGGAGGCTCCAGGGTGCGTGCCCTCTGGGAATGAGACCCTCATCCTCACACTCACCTCTCTTCTCCTCTCTTGCAGGATCTGTGGCCTCTTCTGAGCTGACTCAGCCACCTATGGTGTCTGTGGCCTGAGGAAAGACAGCCACCATCACCTGCCAGGGAGGCAGCTTAGGAAGCTATTATGCTGGCTGGTACCAGCAGAAGACAGGGCTGGCCCCTGTATTGGTTGTCTATGGTAATAACAAGCGGCCCTCAGAGACCCCTGACCAATTCTCCAGCTCCCAATCAGGGAACATGGCCACCCTGACCATCACTGGGGCCCAAGCTGAGGTTGAGGCTGACTATTACTGTCAGTCAGGAGGTGCTTTTGGTGATGAAGCTACAGTGACCTAGGCTGATGGGGAAGGGAGACACAAACCACTTCCCCATCTGTGTCACACTGTCCTCCAGCCCCAGGAGGACTGTCGATAAAGCCATGAGCAGGCCTGGCCCAGGTCACCAGATCTGAGATCCCAAGGCTTCCCTCTCCACCCAGCCCTCCAGGCAGGCTCTGCAGAGGATGGGTCAGCACAGGACACAAAACAGTTATCATAACCATATTTCATTTGTTATTGTGGATAAAGTAAAGGTTGAACATATCATAAGCATATATGGAAGACATTTTAAAAAGACCAAATTGAACTTCTGGAGATAAAGACTACATGATCTGAGATTTAAAAGCACACTGGCTGAGTTTGACAGCAGATGAGATGTGGCAAAGAAGAGACTACTTTAGTGAACTTCATATCATGGTAACAGAAACTATTCAAAATGAAACAAAGAAAGAAAAAGCCTGAAGAAATTGTTGAGTTGCAGGACAACTTCACACAGCCTAAATACTGTGTAATTGAACTGAGGGAGAGAAGAAGGGAAGTTGGAGGTGAATAGAAAAAATATTTGACGAAATAGGAACGAAAAATTTTCCAAATTTGATGAAATCTGTGAACCAATATATCCAAGAAACTCAATAAAAGTAGGGCACAGTAGGTATGAGAAACAACACCAACATTCATCAGAATGGAATTGGTACAAACAGTGATTAAGACACACTCTTAAATGCAGCCAGAGAGAAAAAGACATGTTACATACAGAGGAACTAGCAACATGTGAGAGCAGGTTTCTCATCAGAAGCCATGTGAGCAAGAAGACAGCAGAGTGATGTATTTAAAATACTAAAAGAAAAAAAAAAAAACATCAACCTTGAGTTCTTTACCCAGTGAAAATATTGTTCAAATAGGAAGGCAAAATAAAACTTTTTCAGACATGAAAATCTTACAGAATTGATCACCAGCAGATCCTCACTAGAAGAAATAGCACAGGACACACGTCAGATTGAAGGAAATGATGATAGATAGAAGTGTGAATCCACGCAAAGTAATAAAAAGCATCAGATATGGTAACTACCTGTATAAATATAGAAATGTTTTGATCTGTTAATGTCTATGCAAGATACTCATTTGTTTAAAGCAAAAATAATAACAGTATGTTGAGATACATAATGAATGTAAAATACAATGTATGACAATGATATCACAGATGCTGGGGGGAAAGAAGAAAATGGTGTGATGTTCTTATACTACTTGTGAGTTGATAGCATATTGATGGAAGGTAGACTTTGGTAAGTGAATCATTTAAGTTTAAAACCATTTAAAATAAACCATTTAAACAACAGAGTTATAGATAATAAAATGTATTAGTTATGCTTCTCCAGAAAATACAGAACAAAAGAATATATATTTCATATATATGTATATGTATAAAATGCTCACATATACACATACACATATATGATATAGATTTAATACATATATTCTGTTTGTAAGTCATATATATGTATATATCTAGAGAGAGACAGAGAGATTTATTTTAAGTAATGAATCTTGCAACTGTGGGGCTGCCAAGTCTGAAACTGCAGGCAGACCACAAGGCTAGATAGTCAAGTAAAAGTTGATGTTTCAGTCTTTAGTCCAAATTTAGTTTGAATGACTGAACATGTTAAGAGGAGACAGAGAAGAAAGTAAAAAGATCCAAATCAAACTTTTGGAGATGAAAACTATAATGTCTCAGATTAAAATACAAGGGATGATATAAACAGCAGATATGATACTGCAGAAGACATGAGGGAACTTGAGGATACAGTAATAGAAACTGCAAAATGAAGGCCAGAAAAAAGACTTTACAAAACTATCAGAGAATCACTGAGTTATAGGACAACTTTAAGCAACATAATATACATGTAACTGGAATCCGCAAAGGAGGGAAGGAGGGGTGGGGAGGATAGAAAAAATATTTGAAGAAATAATGGACAAAAATACCATAAATTTGATAAAAACTCTAGGCCACAAGATCCCAAAAGCTCAACAAACTCCAGGAACATAAAACAATAAAAAAAAAAACATAAAGAACCAATACCAGTAAGTATCAAATTGTTTAAGATAGTGAAAAAGAGACAGTGTTAAAAGTAGCCAAAGAGAAAAGACACACTACACTTGGGGGAAGGAAGATAAGGATTCTAGCAGATCTCTCAGAAAAAATGCAAGTGAGACAACAGTGGATAAACATTTAAAAACCTGAAATAAGAAAAAGAATTTTTTTTCTTTCAGATTTGTCCTGAGCTAACATCTATTGCCAATCTTCCTTTCTTTTTTTCCCTCCCCAGAGCTCCAATATGTGGTTGTATATTCCAGTTGTAAGTCCTTCTAGTTCTTCTGTGTGAGCTGCCACCACAGCATGGCTACTGACAGACAAGTGGTGTGGTTGTGTGACTAGGAACCAAACCTGGGCCGCAAAAGCAGTGAGAGCACTGAACTTTAACCACTAGGCCATCAGGGCTGGCTCAAGAAAAAGGAAATTTTTACAGAGGGAAAATCTTTCAAAAATTAAGGCTAGGGGCTGGCCCTGTGGCTTAGTGGTTAAGTGCACGCGCTCCACTACTGGCGGCCCCAGTTCGGATCCCGGGCGCGCACCAACGCACTGCTTCTCCTGCCATGCTGAGGCCACGTCCCACATACAGTAACTAGCAGGATGTGCAACTATGACATACAACTATCTACTAGGGCTTTGGGGCAAAAAAAGGAGGAGGATTGGCAATAGATGTTAGCTCACAGCCGGTCTTCCTCAGCAAAAAGAGGAGGATTAGCATGGATGTTAGCTCAGGGCTTATCTTCCTCACACACACACACACAAAAATTAAGGCTAATTCATTTTTTTCAGACAAACAAAAACTGACAAAATGGATTATCAGCAGATCCATGATAGAAGAAATAACAACAGACACCCTTCAGGCAGAAGGAATATTATACCAGAAAAAATCTGTGTCTACAAAAATGAATGAAAGATTCAGAGATGCTAAGCACAGAGATAATTATTAAGATTTTTTTATTATTTAAATCTATTAAAAAGAAAATACCCTGTCTAAAGCAAAATATACTAACTACATGTTTGAATTTTTAATGTAGGTAAAAGTAATCCATAGGACAATGACAGCAAAATGCTGAGAGGGAAGAGATAAAATGATGTTATAAGGTTCTTATACTGTATGTGAGGAGGCACAATCACCTGAATGCAGATTCTAACAAGTTACAGACACAAGAAGGCAAGGAGTTACAGCTCATAAGAAAGCTCTGGTTTCTCCCCTCAATACCCATGAGCACTTCAAAATGCCCCAGCTAGATCTGATTGTTCCTTGCGTTTTATAGAATGAAACAACCTGACACACTAGGCACTCTGGGTTCTGAAAGAGAGTTGGAGAGTTAGATCCATCCTGAAGGTGAATCCAGTGAGAGGTGCAGTGATTGTCTCATTCTACAAAGTGAGCCAGTTGATACACAACTGTGCATGTGAGCTACAAAGTGGATGTTGCTTCACTACTACCCCCCAAATCTTGCACAAGAATCTCTCCTTAAACCAACACTAACCAGGGATAGAGACAGAAAATAATTCTGTGAAATACAGTTCAGCCTGTCAAAGTTGACAGTTAATAACAGTCCAGCCCTTGTCCATGTGAAGTCTTCTCACCTCTCCATAATCCACACAAACTCCAAATAAACATAAGAGTAGCCATGCTTCCACCTAATGTGATAAAACTATCTTGCAAGCAATCAAAAACGTGCTCGCTCTTTCCCCACAAGAGGATGGAGAATAATATTTTGTCTTCTAGGGATATTTATTTTTATCCCAGCTGATTCATATTACCCCTTTGATTTCCTCTACCTTAAATACTGAGATATAAAGTTAACTACTGCTGACATTTCTTATGTTAGATGATAGTAGGATGAGAAAGGGGAAGAAAACAATAATATATGATTCATGTCATATCCAAACATATACATATCAAAATAAAGAAGAAATACTTGCTCCTTCTGTAGTCCACATTTCTGAAACTAGCCCTGTGGTCAGAGCCGGTGTCTATAATGACATTCCTCACTCTCCATTCCATTTTCCCATTGCTCTCAGGAAATCTCTTAGCTAGCCCTGATCCCGTCAGGTATGATGACAGAAACCTTCATTATGGAAGGTTTTGGCTGAGTTGGACTATGACAACTTTATGAGGTAATCACAGACCCAGGGAGTACTAGAGGATATCCTGCATTCCGTACATACTCCTGCTTATCCCAGTTGTGTAGAGCAACCCATTCCCCCTTGATAGTCAACAACAACCATCCCAACCAAGACCCCCTACTTTACCTGATGATTCACTGTCAGGAGGAGGCAAAAGAGGCCATGGAGCAGTCTCAACCACCAATTCAATGCAACCCAGCAGAGTGTAAATTCTCAGAGATGACAAGCAAACACTTTGCTGGTGGCTCACTAGGGATAATAATGAGTAGTGCCCCTCCCATTTCCACACCATGATTCCTAGACCCATGAATCCTGGCTACGAAAAAGGCAACATTGTATATGAGATGCTGACTTAGAGCATGTACATCATCCTGGAGGACATTGCCTCAGCCCTGTAAGGAACTGTCACTTACCTGAACTGTTACTGAATATCCAAAGGCCCTTCCACCATTCTATCAGGCCAGGTGCTTCAGAATGAAGGGGAAGATTATAAGACCAGTCAATTCCTAGACCATGGGTCCATTGCTGCTCTCCATTTACTCTGAAATGAGTTCTTTGGTTAGAAGCCTCCATGTGGAATTCTGTAACAGTGGGTGAGGATTTTGTTAGTCCATGGATAATAACTTTGTTAGAAGCATGGCAGGCAAGGAAGGCAAATCTCTATCTAGAGTAAATATTCATTTCAGTAGGAACAAAGAGGAGTCCCTTCCATGATGGAACTGGTCTGATGCAACGAGTCACCAGCTACCTGGCTGATGACCTCTAGAAATGGCATCGTCTATGGAAATTCAGTGTTGGTCTCTGCTGTTGGTGCATGGAGCACTCAGCAGTGGCTATAGCCAGGTCAGCCTTAGTGAGTGGAAATCATTATTGATGATCCCATGCATAATCTCCATCCCTGCCACCATGGCCACTTTGTCCACAAGTCTGTTGGGCAGTGATAGGAGTGGCTGGGGAAGGAAGCTGACTGGTACCCCCAGAACTGTCGTCAAATCCACCAAGTCATTGAGATCATTTCCTTATGAGGTCACCCTTTTGTGAGCATTTATATAGGATTCTAGTATCCTCATGATCTGTGCCTATTTGGAGATGTCCTTTTTTATATCTCTTCCTCAGACTTCTTTGTCACCAATTTTACGACTGTGTTCCTTCCAATTCCATGACCATCAACTGAACTATTTGTCACAGCCCATGAATTAGTATAGAGGCATGTCTCAGCTATATCTATGACCAGGCATAAGGAGCCAGGTGCATACTGCTCAAATAGATGCTACCAGGAGGATTTTTCTTCACCACTGTCTTTTTATGTCTCAAAGAACACGACCAAGAAAGTGAAAAGACAACCCACAGAATGAAAGATAATACTTGCAAATCATATATTTGATCAGGGACTTGTAACTAGAATATAGACAAGAGTTACAATTAAATAATAAAAAGCCAAGGTTCTACATAGACCTTTCTCCAAAAAGATATACCAATGACCAATAAGCTGAGGAAAAGTGCTCATCATTATCAGTCATCAAGGAAATGCAAATCAAAACCAAAATTAGATACTACTTCATCCCACTAGGCTAGAATCAAAAAGTCACGGAACGAGTTTCGGTGATGATGTGGAAAAATCAAATCTTCATACTATCGAAATGTAAGATGGCAGAGCCAATATGGAAAACAATCTGGAAACTGCTCAAATGATTAAACATAACGATACCATATGACCCAACAATTCTACTCCTAGGACATACCCAAGAAAAATGAAAGCACATGTCCTTATAGATCTTGTAGATGAGTGTTTACAGCAGCATTATTCCTAACAGTCAAAAGTGAGAAACAACCTAAATGTCCATCAATGGATGAATAGATAAACAAAACATGGTATACCCATAAAATAGAATATTATTCAGCCATGAAATTGAATGAAATACTGATATGTGCTAAAACATGGATGAACATTGAAACATTATGCAAAGTGAAATAATCCAGTCACAGAAGTCCACATATTATATGATTCCATTCATGTAAAATTCCAGAATGGAGAAATCTATAGAGGCAGAGAAATCTATAGTGGTTAAGGTCTGGGGTTTAGGGGAAACAGGAGGAGAGGGGAGTAATAGCCAGGATACTGGCTTTCCTCTTGAAATGATGAAATGCTGTGAAATGGACTATGGTGATGGTAGCACATCTCTGTGAATACACTAAAAAACATAGCATTGTACACTCTTAATGGGTGCGTTGCATGGTATTTGAGTTATATCTTAATAAAGGTGAGGTAATTTTAAAAGGAAGTGTGCACTGATCTCTGTTCCAACCCATAATTTAACATTGTGCAGCTAAAAACAACTTGCTCACTAGAGAGGTAAAATCCATTTTTTATTTTTAATTTCAAAAATAACACTTCTTATGCAAATATTGGTCTATAAAGGAGATCAAGGATCCACCACCTGTGCGTGATCCTATGTGACTGCCAAGGCTACACTGAGCCTGATCATGCGGCTCCGTGAGAAAGTATCTCTTCAGAGCTCTGAACATAGTTGTTATCACAGGCTGCATTTGTTCCCACGGCAATGACTTATGGTTTTAGGAATTTGAGTTAGGTCACTTGGATAACATACAAATGTCAAATGAGGAAGTTTTTCAAAAGAAAAACCAGAAACTTTCTCTATGCACCATCCAGACTTGTGTGAGAGCTGAAGTCTAATGTGCATGGATTGGGACCACACGGGAAAATAAATCATTCAGTGCTCAAAATAGCATTGACCATCATCATTAATACACATACAATTTACTTGTCAGCTATTAGAACATGAGCTGTCAATAGACAATTTTATTCACCTTATCCCTAGGACCTAAGGAATAATTCAAGGATTCTTCCAGGGTAAAGATCGTGAAAAGGCAGCTGTGCTTGTTTCTTTTTTTTTCCCTTTTTTTTTTTTTGTGAGGAAGGTCAGCCCTGAGCTAACACCCATGCTAATCCTCCTCTTTTTGCTGAGGAAGACTGGCTATGAGCTAACATCTATTGCCAATCCTCCTCCTTTTTTTCCCCAAAGCCCCAGTAGATAGTTGTATGTCATAGTTACACATCCTTCTAGTTGCTGTAGCTGTGCTTGTTTCTAACCTGGAGTATTTTATCCTGGGGTTTCAGACCAGCATCTTGAGATGCAGCAGCACCCCCCAACGGCAGCTGGGAGAATTGACAGAGATAACCTGTCTCCATCACAGCCCGAAAGTTTTGGCTAAAGATTTTTGCCATTTCCCCTCCGCCATCCCTGCGTGGTTCCACTACATTCAGAAGAGGTTACTATTTCGGGTTTAGGACTTCTTATGTCCTGCTCTTCTCACTCTCCTCCATGGCAGCTTTGGAAACATCCCTCACCCTCTCTCAGCCCCTTCCCTTCTCTGTCAAGTGCACATCCTTCCCTCTGTGTTGGGGAAAGTGGGGAAGGGTCATCCTGCGGGACCCTAGACAGATGGCCCAGGACCAGAGGCACAGGCAGCACCATAAATCCCCCGCATGGCTGCATGGTGGGTAAGGGGGGAGAAAAGGGATTAATAACCACTCCCCTGAGTGGCCTCAGCCTCCAGGTAACATAAGGAGGGCCAGGGGGCTAGTCTGAAACCACCTGTGTCAGACCTGTCCCTGCCCCAGCAGCATCTTCCTGGAGGCACCACGTGTGGTGAACTGCTGCAAAATAATCTGAATAATTAACCTGGTTTATTAAGAGGAAATTCCCCCCTCACCACATCTGACAACACATTGATCTGCCCCCAAAATTCTTCTTATGAGAAAGTGTAACATTGGAACTGAACTGGTTTTGAATCACAGACACCGTAGGTTCTCACTGTTCTTTCAGATCCTCAGACAAACCAGACTCCTCCTCACAGGACACTGACTCTGCTCTCCCCAAGCACAGTTCCTATCACTTGTTCCATGTTCACATCCTGACAGCTGCTCTAAAGTTACCTCTGCAGAGAGCTCTCCTCCAGCCTCTCAACATACAGCACCTGCCTGTCATTTTTTGTCTGGTCTCTGTATTAATTGTCTGCATATCACCAACCTCTGTATGGTTCTTTCCCTATCATTATTTTTATTAATTAATTTATTGGTGTTAATTATTTCCTCAATTGGTCAGGAATTTATTTTTAATGCAAGAACACACGTGACAATCAGAGGCATGAACAGATAGAAGACTTTTTTCTTCTGCATAATAAATCTGGAGTTAGATGGTTGTTCTCTAGATACTCAACAACTCCATGAGTCCCAGATCTTGTTGACTTAAGATTCAGGATGGCTGCCACAGCTCCAGATATCACACCTGTATTCAACAGGAAAGGTACTGCATAAATCCAGTCTGACTTTTCCTTCACAAGAGCAAAGGTTTCTTGAAAGAACTCCATCCAACTGACACTTACATCCCTTGGGCCAGAGCTGGGTCATGTGGTCAATACAGGCTGCCAAGGACATAAGGCTTTTCAATAAATATAGGGACAGTGCACAGTTAGAAATTGGTGAGGACAGCCTGCAGTGACTGCAAATCCAGTGTGTCTACTACTTTGCCCCACCCACCAGATGGAAACTCCATTCAGTCAGGGTTTGGGTCTTGTTCATGCTGAATTCCAGGATGGCATGTGCCAGACAAAGTGGCTCTGAATAAACATTTGCTGGTGGACGTTCTCCTGTCTCTGTCTTTGGTGCAGTAGCCACCACAGCCCCACATCAGCTCTGTACTCACAGTCAGCACCAATCAGAGTCATCCCCTGAGTCCTGTGTCCCCACTGCCAAGCCCAGGACCACCAGAATGACAACCCATGACCTTGTAGGTATGTGCAGGATGCCTCAGGTGGGCCCTGCTTCCTCCTCCTCCAAATGGGCATCTTCCTGTTTTCCTGGGTGATCTGAGCCCCTCCTGTCTGGTCTAAGGCAGGCCAGGGCCACGTAGAAAAGAGTACTTCCTCTCCTGGGGCCAAAATTGCATGGATCTGGGAATCATGATCTGAGTAGAAGGTTCTGAATCTGCACCTGGACAGAGGACGCCCCTGCGCCCCCAGCAGCTTGTGTGAATCAGGCAGCTGTACCTAGCTAAGCCTGCAGTGTCACCTGTAGAGTGGGGATGAGCAAGGTCACTGCACCGGGGCCTGGAGGCTCAAAAGAGAGCTCCTGAGTGAAGCTTCTGAAGGTGGAGCTAGAACTAGATGAACATGTGAACTTCACCACAAAACAATTATGGACATGACACTCCAGAGTCCTGGATGATATTAACCACCTCCCTCCTGAGCCGACATGGAAAAGAGGGAGGACCTGGGGGCCCAGATAACCCAGCATCAGCACTGTGACTCTGACTAATTTCATGACAGGACCACGGACTATTCAGTGCACAGGCCTTCAGGTTCCTGGAAAATGCAGACAAGACTCCACCTCTGAGCTCTGATGTGACCAGGCCAGAGAGTCCAGGACACAGTCTGAGGTGGAGATGTCACCCCAGACCAAGGGACTAGCATGTGGAGGAGAATTCCTGGGCTGAGGGTGGGTCTGCAGGGGCCTCTCCTTTTTCTGTGTCCCTTGGGACTGAGCCCTTCTCTGAAAGCACAAAGCTCCTCAAAAAACCCCCTTGAGCCCTGGCTGATTTGCATAACCAGCAGCTTTCTCCAGAAAGGGATAAGAGAGGCCTGGGAGGAAACCTGTCCAGCATCTGGCCTTGAGGATCAGAATATGGGCCTGGACCCCTCTCCTCGTTGGCCTCCTCAATCACTGTACAGGTGCTTCTCCCAGGCTCACAACCACCCACAGCCCCAGGGCTCTGAACACCAGAACATGCAGAAATGTAAATTACACTCTTTTATAATTTACATTACAATTATAATGTGTGATATGGACACAGAATGAAAGGATGACTAGGATTCAGGCATCGGTGAGGGGCAGGGTCTTGGAAAGGGTTTCAGTCAGAGAGAAAAACATATAAAAACTAGAAGACAAGAGAGCATGACGTGTGTAGAAAGTAGGAAAGTCCAGATCAACTGAGGTGAATGAGACCAAGGAAACAGCAGGAACCACCTATTTCTGTCTGGACGTCCCTTTGGGACATCACCCCCACACACACGACCCATGTGGCCTGTGAAAATGACTATTCCTAAGCATTTCGCCACATCATTGCAAGGTCTAGAATCTGAATCAAGCTCAGTTGACAAGGGCAGGACAGTTAAGTCCCAAGAGCCAGGAAGGCGTTGGGGAGACAAGCAGGAGGAAGTGCGAGTTTCCATGGTGGCCTAGACCAGAGATCCTGAGACTTCAGTGAGCACACAGTCCCCTGGGGGTCTCCACAAGAGGCAGATACAGCTTCCACAGGTCAGGGTGGGGCCCGGGAATCTGCATGTCTGACAGCTCCCAGGGAAGCCTGTGCTGCTGGTCCTCTGAGGACCACACTTTGACTGGCTTCACTCCTGCTCACCTGGTACTCACAGCTCAGGTGAGAGTCACCACAAGAAGGCACAGTCTGTGGAGAACAGGGGACCTGCTCTCCCTCCAACACAGGGTACATGGGGTCTTGGTCCTGCACTCAGCTCTGTCCACATTTCTCCCTCCCATCAGAGCTGTGAGCCCAGTCTGTCCTGATCAGCCTCCTTAGGCATATGGGGCCCCTGGACAGATGGTCATCATCTGCTGTGCTGAAGCAGAAGTGACATTGGGGGTTATAGTTGTATCTCCAGATGTCAACGCTCCTGCCACAGCTCCACATGACTGAGGGTAGGTCAAGAATAAAATCTTCCAGAGCCCTGTCTCCAAATCTGTCAACACAGCCTCTCTGAACATCTCTTGGCTCCAGCCCAGCCAAGAGAATGATTATTACTATGATTATTATTATTATTGCTGTTCCTATGAAGGCTGGAGGAGGCGGATTTGTTCCCGCTGTTTCTTAGTGAGAAGGAAGTTAGAGCAAATGATCCTGAGCTCGTCCTACCCCATCCTGTTCCCTGTTCTGTTGTCAGCAACCCTGGAGTCCATTGCTTTCTAGGTTCAAGGCTGAAGAAGCGGGGTCCTCTCCTCTCTCCCACTACTTGGCAAAGTGCATCCTTGGGAGCATCAGCTCATTGAAGCCATTTGGGAACAAAGGTTCTGTCCCCGCCTGTGGTCTGTGTGCTCAGACTGGACTTGATCTGCTCAGGAAAGGCAGGTGTAGACGACGTCCTGATGGTCAGAGTCCAGGTTGGGACAGTGCAGGGGGTTCAACTTGAGATCCGGCCTCTGGGTACTGTTGTGCACCCCATCCTAGGTCGGGGGCCTCTCTGTCCAGCTTTTCAGATTCACGGTCTCTTCTCATTACCAGGGAAAGGAGTATGGGGACAGATGACTCTGGCCTGACTTGCCTGTTACTCAAGGAAAGAGATTCCGTGTGGGTCTTCCACCCTGTGTGGTGTCAAGTGTGGTCTGTAACCAGCAGCCATGAAGCCCTAAAGGAGCCATGGGTCCTACCATGAAAGATACCTCGCTCCTCCTCATAAAACCCTTTCTTCAGCCTGTAGTTTATCTCAGTTCTCTGCCCCTCATCAACACTCTGAGGGGTACTAAACCTCACCATGTTAACACAAATTACCCTTCAAGGTTCTGTTTAAACGTCCCATCCACAGGATGTCACCCATGACATAAAGACGAGGTGAAGTGCTTTTCCTGAATGTTCTCACAGGACCCTGTATGTCCCTTTTTGCAGCTCTTAACACATGTACTATCTCATTTATACTTTTGTCACAGTTAGACTTAGTGCTGGGATAGATTGTGCACAGGGCCCAACAAGGTAGGGACTTTGAATATTATAGCCATGATGATGCCTCACATGGGAAACTACAGAATGTTCTTGTGGGACAGGACAAGGATCTGGAATTGTGTGCATTGCTCCCCATCATGACCCCAGAAGGAGCAGGCATGGGGACGGAGGGGTCTTAGGTTACAAGAGAGACTGTGCTGCCTGGGGATTTGAGACAGGCTCCTGGGAGGACAATCCACACTTTAGGGGAGGGAAGCACATGGCAGGAGGCCCCTTCCGAGGTGGTTGTGATCACAGAGACAAAGCAGCTGCAAGGAGCTCATCCCTGCTGCTGAGGCCCTGAGAGCAAACCTCTAGGGGGGACTGAGTTAGTTTGCTAGGGTGGCTGTCACAGAGTGCCACACATTGGTGGCTGACAATAGAGATTTACTGTCTCACAGTTCTGGAGTGAAAAGTCTGAGATCAAAGTGTCAGCAATGTTGGTTTTTTTGTGGGCTGTGAAGGAGAATCTGCTCCATGCCTCTCTTTTCTTCTTCCAGCAATGATTTGCTGGCCATCACTGGTGTTCTTTGCCTGTAGAATCTGCCTCCATCTTCACATGGTGTTCTCCCTTGTGAGTGTCTCCAAATTTCCGCTTATGTAAGGACACCAGTCAAATTAATTGGATTAGGTGCCCACCCTACTCCAGTATGATCTCATCTAAGGATTACGTCTGCAGTGACCCTATTTCCAAATAATGTCTGGTTCATAGGTACTGGGGCTACTACTTCAATATGTAAATTGTAGGGCACAGGGGGAGACAACAAGAACCCTATTTCTTCATTATGGGGGGGCTCAGTGGCAACTGCCTTCCTGAAAGAATCCCAGGACACCAAGCTGATCTGCTTCTCCTCCAACTGCAGGTCCCAGTCCTCCTGAGCCAGCTCAGCTGCGCTGTGGTGTGGCGTCCCTAAGAGCCGGTTAAACTCTCCCTTATGCCTCTGTGGCCTGACCATGAGGGATCAGTGTGAGGTGCCCCTGCTGTCTCTGCCCAGCATCTGTTACGCTCAGTGACAATAGCGCAACACTGAGGCTTGTCAGCCCTCTCCTGCCACCAGGCTCCCAGATGCCCTCTGTGGACGGGTCAGAGGACACACACTGATGTCACTGTATCCAGTTCAGGTTTGTAGGTTCTGCACAAGTAGGTACCACCTCCCAGAATGAGGAGTCACAAGCAGGGCTGACTCTAGTGAGACCACAGTGGTGAAATGTCCCACATCACAGATCTGGACAAGCATGAAGTAGTTCTGCTGGGACATCTGTTGGAGAACCAGGACCACATTTCTGGGCCAAAAGGTCACATGACCAGGACAGGGGGCTGGGAAGATGTACCATCCTGTGACCTGTGCAAAGTACAATGCGTCTGTGGGCTTATGTACATGTGTGTCTGTGCATGTGTGTGTGTGTTCAAGTGTGTTTATGCATGATTGTGTATTTTGGTGTGGTCAGCAAATGTTGCCAATATCAAAAGCCCCGAACCCAAGACTTTCTGTCTCCGTAACTTTCCTCCTTCACTATTCCAGTGTCTTTGCTTTATATTATGTATAAGAATAAGGATTAAGGATATTAATAGGAGGAGGAAACATTCATATGTGCTGAATGTGTATCAAGCATCATCTAAAGCACTACATATTATTAACTTTTTAAATCACAAATCCTCTGTGAACAAGCATTCTCATTATCACCCAATTTACAGATGGGGAAGCTGAGGCCTGGAGGGATGAGCAACCTGCCTGAGGTCAGAACTAGAAAGTGGCCAACCCAGCAGCAAACCCAGGTCTTCTGACCCCAGAGTCCCTGGTCCTCACCACCACCCTGTGGCCTCTCATTGTGCTTTCAAAGCTGAGACTTCGCCTCTCCTTAAGGTGCCAGAAAGTTCTGTCTCCAATTTCGAAAAGAAATGATGGATACTGTTACTTTGCCGTGCAGCCCAGTCCAATAGAAATAAAATTTGAACCACATACACAATTGAAAAATTTCCAGTAGCCACACAAAAAATGAAGAGAAACAAGTGGAATCTTATGAAAAATATTATTTTTCACAACATATTTTTATTTAATTGAATTAGTTGAAATAATATCATTTCAATATAAATTAAATAAAAAAATATCGATATATTTTGCATGAATTTTATACTAAGTCTTTGAAATGCGGTGGGTGTGTCAGAACTACAGCACATGTCTACAGTCCCAGTCTCACTGGGAGTACCCATATTCACGCTCAGCAGCTACGCGTGGCTTGTGGACAGAGCAGGTTAGATGCATGAGGTTTCTTTGTGGTACATATACCTGCAGTTTGCACTCACAGCCACCAGGGGGTGAAGGAGCCCCCCCACCCCCACCCCGGCCCCCATGACCCAGACCTCACAGGGGAGGAATAGCTGCTCCACTTTCCACCAAAACCAGGAATACTGAGGGCACTCAGAAATGAGGGGATTTTTATAACACGTGTCCACACTACTTCAGTTCTCAAAGACAAGATATTAAATACAACTACAATTTTAAAGATGAAAATGAGCCATCAACACACATTTTTATTATTAGTCAGGGTAATAAAGGACAATAGTCTGTGTGAATTTTTTAATAAATAGTGCTGTTTCTCTTTAGGTGTGAAATCATTTCTATAAAGCTCATGACAATTCATAAAGTTATATTTTGTGCATAGGAAGGCTGATCATAAGGAATGTTTTATTAAACTTGGATGACTTGCTATATTACACAGGGAGATATGTTTACCTAATTCACAAGCACAGATCACTTTTATGAAGGTCAGTTCTCCCCAGGATGTACTAACAAGTTCCCTCCATGTTGTAATGAGACCCAGAAGCAAAGGCGTCAGAACTGGCTTGCAGGAGTGGCCAGCAGGGCCCCATGGGGGAGACTCTGAGGGGTGAAGTGTGAGGAGTGGAGGCATCGAGGCGGGAAGGTGGAGAGGATCCGTGTGTAACACGCTCAGAGGGAACAGTGGTGCACGTGTCTGAGGCATGTGGACCTCATCTCATCTTCAATGATCTCTTCAGACCAAACTCTGAGGAGAGAGCACGTGGGTCTCCTGTCTGTGCACATGTATCAGCACAGCACTTCACACGTGATTTCTACGATCAGCGTCTCCAGCATGTTGTCAGTGAATTAGCATCATCACATCCTCAGCAGTACTAGGTTTGAAAACATACATTTGTTTTCAGGATATTAGGTAAAAAATGCATCTTGATAATCACGTTTATAAAAATTAAAAGTTGTCCAATCTCAATGGCGTTGACCATGTTAGAAAAGGAATCCTGATCCTAACTTGTCAGGAGATGAGCCTGACAGGAGGAGTCTGACCAGACCTCTGATTTCCCCAACGTCCCGCTGACACAGGTTCCAGTGTTGTCTGCCAGGGAGGGAGCAGAGGGATGGTCCCCACCTCTCTGCACAGAGAGACACGTGTTTCACTGGGACACACAGATTCCAACTTCATGAAGACCTGAATGCTCCTCAGAACAGACTTAGGGAGGAGGAGCACCTGATCACAGAAGAGAGGGTGGTGACAGGAGGCTCAGGAGGGCTGGGATGAGGGAGGAGGAGGACACGGGGTGTGGTGAGGGGCAGGCAGGTAGGGGCTGACAGGTCAGGCTCTGAGGTGAGTCTCCTGGATTGGATCTTGACTCACTCCTCACTGTCTAGGGGACTTTGGGGAAATCATTTAACCTCACAATGATGGCTCCCTCCGCATCAGACTGGAGGAGAGGGTGACCTTAAGCAGAGGGCTGCTGGGGGATTATTGTGATGTCTGGTTGAGGGGGTGCATGTCAACACTCACCAAGGTTCTGGCCTCTGTTGAAGTCTCAGAAGTAGGCATTGTGTTGAATTAACTGTACATCTAGGATGACATTCATCCTGGCAGCAGCAGGGGGCGCTGTGGGCCCTGGTTTGGGGACCCTAATAAGTCCGAGTCCCCTGGGCTGTGCTCAAGTGCAAAGGTGTGACTGATGCTTCCTTTGCAGACACTTCTATTGGGTAGAATAAAGCCCCCACTCTGAAACCCACAAGTGCCCCTTCTTCTGACCTCAGGAAATTACCAGCAGGAGGTCCTTAGGCTCAGGGCTCAGACAAGAGCTCAGTCAGAGGGAATGCAGAATAGATTTTCATTCAGTGCTCCTCCCTTCTTGAGCTGCAAGAAGAGAGGATAAGGCTGGAATTTGGAGAGGCCAGTCCAGCTGGGCTGCCTCAGGCAAGAGCCCCAGGAAGCGCCCCACCACGGACTGTGTTCCCTTCTACCCCCTTCCCCTCATTTTCTCCACAACTCAGAGCATCCCAGAGCACTCAGGAGTTTCTCTCCCAACATTTCCCTCCAAGTACACTCCCAAGGGGCATCTGTCCAGTTTCAGGGCTTTCAGCATCATTCTGGTATTTTCTGTTTCCATGTCTCTTTGCTCTGACTGTGATGACCCAGCTTGGATCTGCATCTGCCTCCCTGGGAGCCTCGCCCAAGCTCCCCTGCACCCTGAGCAGTGAGAACAGCACCTTCATCATTCACTGTATCAACAGAAACCAGGGAAGGACATTGGGTATGTGGTGAAGGTTAATAGTGATGGAAGCCACAGCAAGGGGGACAGGATCACCGACGACTTCTCACGCTCCAGCTCTGGGTCAAACCTCTACTTATCCATCTCCACCCTTTAGGCTGAGCATGAGGCTGAGTATCACTGTGGTGAGATCCATACAATTGACAGACAGAACGGGTAAGCCACAGTCACACAGACAAAGGGAAGAGCAGCCAAAACCTCCCACTCCCTCTTCCCCACGGAGACTCAGGGTGAGCTGCTCCCTGTCCCTCTCCAGTACCCTGAGACATTTGACTCTTCTCCTTGCAGACCCCATCATCGTTTACCTCCTCTCCTTGACACCACTATAAAGAGGATGATGCAGGTCAAAATTTAGGCCATTGGCCACCTGACATCTGTTTCCTCCACCACAGGCCTGTGAGGACAATGCTGAGAGAGACCAGACCAGGCCAGGCAGGAAAATGACCCTGAGAGAGTGGCTAGACTGAGATGACTGTGTCACAGAGAACCTTCTGTCCCTGTGCTCCTAGCCTGGGGCTCTGCTTGGAGAAATGACACACATCTCAGGGTTCCAGTGGTGACCCTGGAAGTTATTTACAGCTTGTCCTGACTCCGCGTGCACCATGGTGTACAGCAGGACTGGTGTCAGGGTTGAGGGTTCAGCAGGAAGCATTTGGCCCTCAGGGGAGGCAGGAGAGAGAGACCAGAACTCCATGGTGGGTGCTGGGCTGGGGTCCAGTAGGGAGGTGGGGCATGTGTTAGGAGGCCTCAGGCAGGACCAACATGGAGCGTGGCTTCAGCTTCTCCAGCTGTGGTAGATTCTCAGCTTGTGGTGCCAAGGAGGTCTCCACATTTTGCCCACAAGACATTTCCATGGACAGACCAGGACCATGTCCACTGGGACAGCAGCAGGGCATGGGGCACAGGTGACACTGAGTTGGAAATATGGTGACTCCCTGAGTCTCAACCCTGTGGGTGATCCACCTCAAATGCATTCAGGAGGGGGCAAGTTTCCTGGATATTTTGATTTCCTCAAGAGCATTTCTAAAAACTGGACAACAAGTATCTTTCATATACCTCCACATGGTGTAGCCTTCTTGACAAATTAACCCTGATCCCTGGGCCATGACCTGAGCAGGGTCAAGTGGGATTTCAGGGCTGGACCCAAGAAAGCCAGGCTGGTATAACAAGTCTGATCTCTGAGATGGAAAGTCCAAGAGCTGCCTGTGGTCTAGATGACTCTAACGTGGGCAGGAGGGGAGGAGGTGGCTGGTCTCCCAGGGAGGAAGTGGACAGGGGACAGCAGGAGCAGGAGGAGAGATGGACATCAGGGCTCAGTCTTGCACTTACGTGTGTTAGCCTGTGGTTGGCTGAGTCACCAGGGTCACAGGGCCATCCCCCATCCTCCCCACTCCAGTAAAGGGTTGATCTCTACAAGGGTTTGCACTGACTTTGTCCCCAACAAGGCCTCCCGTGGGTCCCTCCAGTGGAAAGTTTCCTCCACTGCTTACAGTATAGGAAAGGGACTTGGGAGGACTGTAGGGAAATAAATCCAAACCCCAGTGTGGACCACTCCACATCCATGTCCACCTGGGCCTTGTGGCACTAACAACTTAGTAGAAGCTCAGCAGTAGCCTCTGATGGACAGACAGAGGGACAAACTGCTAGAAGTGATGACAGTGAATGGAAAAAGGAGGCAGGTAAAGATCATCCCCTAATGTGATTAGATGGTGACCAAGCAGTGAGGCAGCTGCCACCATAAGACCTTGTCACAGGGACCAAGGGCCCATTAGAGGCCATTACTTATAGCCAACGTTACAACAGGGGCAGGGTCTCATCAGAGGCCAGTGTCTGCTCTTGATGTATGATAGTGACAATGTACAGTGTGAATGATGAGTGTCCCTTTCTGGACTGTTTCACACCCGTGCTCTTGGACTCACAGATGCTTGGAGATCCTGAGACCAGGAGTAAAATTTATGTCAAAAGTACTTGTTCATGTGGCCTTAGCAGAGTCTCAAGGATGGACATCATGTCGTGTCATTGTCACAGTTGGGGAATCTCTAAAGACTGATGAGCTATTGACAAATCAGTCCAGGGAGCAGCTGAAACATGTCACAGGACCTGCACGTGGAGACAGGTTGGAACTGATGTGGCTGTGAGTGGACAGGGGAGGCTAGGCATGAAGGCCGGAGTGAGAGTGTTTTGGGGAGAGGTCCTTCCCTTCTGTCTCCTCCTGCATCTCTCACTCAATGTCTTTGTCTGTCTCTGTCTCTCTCTGGATTTCTCCCATTAGTCATGTTCTATTGAATTCTTCCAGTACATCTTTATCTTTGTGCTTCTCTTTATATATACTCTTTTCTCATTGTCATTTCCTGTCCATTTTGTATGTTTGATTGTGTGTGTGTGTGTGTGTGTGTGTGTGTTTATTCCTTAATGGTCATAGTACCAAAACTAATGTCATTGAGTCTGTCACTGTCCTGCGTGTCCTGCATGACAACCAGATTCCTGGCCCCTTGCCTTCAAGATGGAGTCCTCATTCCCCAGAGGCTGGGGTGTCTCCAGGACTTGCTTCTGCTGAAGAGAGCTGGCATAGTGGGCACACTCCCCTCCTGGTGGCAGCCTGCATCTAGTGACCTGTGCCTGTGGTCGGATAGAGGCAGGGCCCCACCGCAGTCAGTAGGATCTGAAGAGCACACCCAGCACCAGAGCCCCATTAGTTCTCCTGTGGGCCTGGCTGTATCTACTTCACAGATCAAGGTCCATGTCTGCCCATGTCCACTCCCTTCATCCCTTCCTGTCCTCGGGTGTGTTCCCTGGTCCATCTAGACTTCCTGCACACTACTGTCTATGTGAGAGTTGGCTCCTGGCAACTTTCACCTGCTTAAACTCATTTTTTCTTTTTCTCTTTTATTAAGTTATAATTCACATACCCTAAAATCTAACACTTTCAGTGAACAGTTCTGTGAGTTTTGATAAATGCCTACAGAGCTGTAAGCACTTCCACAATCATGATGCATAACAGTTCAATAATTGTTCGTGGCTTCCCAGACATCTTGGTAGGCACATGCTCCCTCCACCTCCCACCCCACAACTCCTGATCTGTTGTCTGTCCCTATAATTGAGTCTACGCAAGAATGTCATATAAATGGAATCATGCGTGGTATCCTTTTGGTTCTGGCTTCTTTGACTCAGAATAACGCATTTGAGATGCATCTGTGTTGTTGTATGTTAACAGCTCATTCTATTTTCATCGCTGAGTAGAATTCTTTGCAGGGATGAACCACAGTTTGCTTATCCATGACCCAGTTAAGTAACACTTAGGATGTTTCCATGTAACACTTAGGATGTTTCCATGTTCCACTCTTTGGCAAGTTCAAATAAAACCTTTATGACATTTTTATGTTTTTTTTTTTGTGGACGTTAAGTTTTCGTGTTGCTCGAGTAAACAGCTGGGAATGGAATTTCTGGGTTATATGGTAGATATATGCTGAACATTCACAGAAACTGCAAGACTGTTTTCCAATGTGGATGCTTGATTTTGCGTTTTCATTATCACCAGGTATTTATGAGACCCCCAGTTCTTCCATGTCTTCATTAAAACTAAATTGTCAGGTTTTATTTAAACCATTTTCATATATCTGTAGTGATATCCCATAATGTTTTTAATTCATATTTCCTTAGCAATATGTGATGTTGAGCATCTCTTCAGGTGCTTATTTCTCATTTGTGTATTTTGTTTGGTGAAGAGTTTGATCAAATCTTTGTCCATTTTCAAATCCAGATTCCCCCGGTGACTTGTACTCATCTGTGTTTGTGTCTTTAGATCAATGTGATTTTATCCCATGAGTAGGTTCATGTGTCCACAACCACAATCAGGATACAAAACAGTTCCATCTCCACAGGGATCACTTTTGTTGTCCTTAATAACAACATCCACCTCCTCCCTCCAAGCTGCCCTTCACTGACCCTAACCCCTGGCATCCACTAAGTGGTTCTCCATTTCTAAAATTTTGTCTTTTGAGAGACGATATATAGAAATAAAAAATAGAGTCCTATTGAATGTAGCATTTTGGGATTGGCATTTTTCGTTCTGCATAATCCACTGTACATTCGTCAACACTGTTGTGTGCATTAAGAGGTCATTCCTTTTCATTGCTGAGTAGTATTCCAATGTCCCATTGTACCAAAGTCTGTTTATCAATCCACCCATTGAAGGACATGTGGATTATTCTTACTTTTAGGGTGTTATGAATAAGGGTGTATGAACATTTGTGTATAGGGTTTCTCTGAGCATGTTTTCATTTTATGAAATAAATCCCCAAGAGAACAATTGCTGGGTTCCAGGGTAACCACAAGTTTATTTTCTTAGGAAGCTGTCATGCTCTTTTCCAGAGATGCTGCACTATTTCACGTTCCTGTCAGCCAAGCATGAGTGATCCAGTTTCTCCACATCCTTGCCAGCATTTAGAGATGTCACTGTTTTTATTGCAGCCATTCCGTTAGGTATGTAGGGATGTCTCCTTGTTGTTTTCATGTGCATTTCCCTCAAGGCTAGTGAGAACATCTTTTCAAGTGCTCTTTGTCATGCCCTTTGCCATCTCTATATCCTCTTCCATGAAATGTTTGTTCTTGCTCATTACCCATTTTCTGAATGGAGTTTATTTTCTCTGTTTACTTTTCAGAGTGCTTTATATGCTCTATACAGTAGTCCTTCATTGGATATGTGGTTTGGAAATATTCTTTCTATATTATTGCTTTTTTCACCCTCTTTAGAAAGTTTTACAAAGGAAAATACATAATTTTCATGAGGTTGAATGTATTGATCATTCTTTTACAAATCATGAATCTGGCATCTTCAAAGAATTCTTCCTAGCCTTAGATACCAAAAATTTCTACTAAAACATAAAAAAGGATTTCCTGAGAGGTGCATGAGCAATTCCTCTCTACCTGATCATGAATTCCGGCGTCTCATACAACAGCATGACCACTGTCTCTACAAGCTCCTGCTTCAAGCACTGCCCCACCCACCACCATGGATGACCCATCACTAGACAGCATGACTGAGGGGTTACCCCCAAGCCCAGAGAGGAAGCCCAGGGCACAGACTGAGGAGTGTGTGCATGTGCTGGGGACAGGAGACAGCACTTTCTCACTCAACACCAGAGAGAGGCTCTGAGTACACAGGTATAGGCAGTGAGGACATGACCCACTTTCACAGCCTCCTTTAACCTAAGCTCTTTTCTGTTCAGCAGGGAGACACTCACAAGGCCACAAAAGGAAGGAAGCAGATTTGCATTTCTTCAGAGAATAAGAGAGGCCCTGAGGCACATCCCCAGCAGTGGGCTCAGAGGCAGAGCTCTGGGGCATCTCCACCATGGCCTGGACCCCGCTCCTGCTCCCCCTCCTCACTCTCTGCACAGGTGCTACCCCTTGGGGCTCAGCCCCCAAAGAAACCAGAAAGCAGCCTGACCCTGACCTTCAGCTCTGCAGAGGGGAGGCTCCAGGGTGTGTGCCCTCTGGGAATGAGACCCTCACCCTCACACTCACCTCTCCTCTCCTCTCTTGCAGGTTCTGTGGAGTCTTCTGAGTTGACTCAGCCACCTACAGCGTCTGTGGTCTTGGGACAGACAGCCACCATAACTTGCCAGGGAGATGACATAGAAAGCAATTATGTTCACTGGTACCAGCAGAAGCCCGGCCAGGCCCCTGTGCTGGTCATCTATGGTAGTAACAACAGGCCTTCAGGGATTCCTGAACGATTCTCTGGCTCCAACTCAGGAGACACAGCCACGCTGACCATCAGTGCGGCCCAGGATGAGGACGAGGCTGACTATTACTGTCAGTCAGTACATATTTTAGGTAGTGAAGCTCACAGTGACATAGGCTGATGGGGAAGTGAGACACAAACTCCTTCCCCATCTGTGTCACACTCCCCTCCAGCCCCAGGAGGACTGTAGACAAAGCTATGAGCAGGTCTAGCCCAGGTCTCCAGATCTGAGATCCCTAGGCTGCCCTCTCCACCCAGCCCTCCAGGCAGGCTCTGCAGAGGATGGGTCAGCACAGGACACAAAACAGTTATCATAACCATATTTCATTTGTTATTGTGGATAAAGTAAAGGTTGAACATATCATAAGCATATATGGAAGACATTTTAAAAAGACCAGATTGAACTTCTGGAGCTAAAATTTACATAACCTGAGATTTTAAAAATACACTGGATGAGTTTGACAGCAAATGAGATGTGGCAAAAGAAGACATTAGATTAGTGAGCTTGATATCATGGTAATAGAAACTATTCAAAATGAAACAAAGAAAGAAAAATCCTGAAGAAATGGTTGAGTTGCAGGACAACTACACGCAGCCTAAATACTGTGTAATCGGAAGAACTGAGGGAGAGAAGAAGGGAAGTGGGGTGAATAGAAAAAATATTTGTGGAAATAAGATCCAAATATGTTCCAAATTTGATGAAATCTATAAACCAATATATCCAAGAAGGTCAGTAAAGTTTTCTCACAGGAGACATGAGTAACAATACCAACATTCATCAGAATGTAATTGGTACAAACAGTGATGAAGACAGACTCTTAAATGCAGCCAAAGAGAAAAACATGTTAAAAACAGAGGACAAGCAACCTGTGATAGCAGGTTTCTCAGTAGAAGCGGTGTGAGCAAGAAGACAGTGGAGCAATATCTTTAAAATACTAAAAGAGAAAAAAACCTGTCCACCTTGAATTCTTTACTCCTTGAAAATATTTTTAAAATATGAAGGCACAATAAAACTTTTTCAGACATGAAAGTCACAGAATTGATCACCAGCAGATCCTCACTACAAGAAATAATACAGGACACCCTTCAGATCAAAGAAAATTATGATAGATAGAAATGTGAATCCACACAAAGAAATAAAAAGTATCAGATATGGTAATTACGTGTATAAATATAGAAATGTTTTTATCTGTTTATGTCTATACAAGATACTCATTTGTTTAAAGCAAAAATAATAAGAGTATGTAGAGATTTATAATAAATAGAAAATAAGTGACAATGATGCAACAAATGCTGATGGACAAAAATAGCATGTTATGATGTTCTTATACTGTATGTGAAATGGTCTCATATCACTGGAAGGTAGGCTTTGATAAGTGAATCATTTACATTTAAAACCATTAAAATAAAATAATTTTAACAACAAAGAGTTATAGCTACTAAGATGTATTAGCTATGCTTCTCCAGAAAATATAGAACCAATAGGATGTATATTTCATATATATGTATATATGTGTGTATATATTTCATATATATGTATATGTATACATATGTGTATATATGTGTATATGTGTGTGTGTGTATATATATCTAGAGAGAGAGAGAGAAGGCTAGATATTCAAGTAAGAGTTGATGTTTCAGTCTTTAGTCAAATTTAGCCTGAATGACTGAACATGTTAAGAGGAGACAGAGAAGAAAATTAAAAGATCCAAATCAAACTTCTAGAGATGATAACTACAACGTCAACGTCTCAGATTACAAATACAAGGGATAAGATTAAGAACAGATATGATACTGCAGAAGAAGAGATGAGTGAACTTGAGGACACAGTAATAGAAACTGCAAAATGAAGGCCAGAAAAAAGAATTTAAAAAACTTTCACAGAATCACAGAGTTATAGGACAACTTTAAGCAACACAGTATGGATGTAATTGGAATCTCCCCAAAAAGAGAAGGAGGGGTGGGGAGATCAGAAAAAACATTTGAAGAAATAATGGCCAAAAATGTCCTAAATTTGATGAAAACTCTAGGCCACAGATCCAAAAATCTCAACAAACCCCAAGAACTTAAAACATAAAAAAATAGTAATAACCCATATTTGGGTGGTGAACATGATGTAATCTATGCAGAAATAGAAGCATAATGATGTACACCTGAAATTTATACAATGTTATAAACCAATGTTACTGCAATAAACAAAAAATTAAAAAAAAATAGTAATAACCAGCACCCATAAGTATTAAATTGCTTAAGACAGGGAAAAAGAGACAGTCTTAAAAGCACCAAAAGAGAAAAGACACACTACACTTGAGGGAAGAAAGATAAGGATTCTAGCAGACATCTCTGAAGAAATGCAAGTGAGACAACAGTGGATAAACATCTTTAAAAACCTGAAATAAGAAAAAGCATTCTTTCGAAGATTCACCCTGACATAACTTATGTTGTCAATCTTACTCTTTTTTCTTTTTCCCTCCCCAAAGCCTTAGTACATGTATGGATATTCTAGTTGCAAGTCTTTCTAGTTCGTCTACGTAGCTGCCACCACAGCATGGCTACTGACAGACAAGTGGTGCAGTTCTGTGATCGGGAACAGAACCCAGGCCACCGAAGCAGTGAGAGTGCCAAACTTTAACCACTAGGCCATCAGGGCTGGCTCAAGAAAAAGCAGTTTTTTACAGAGGGAAAATATCTTTCAAAAATTGAGGCTAATTAAAATTTTTTTCAGACAAATAACAGCTGACAAAATGGATCATCAGCAGACCCATAATAGAAGAAATAATAACTGACACCCCTCAGGCAGAAGGAATATTATACCAGAAAGAATCTGTATCTACAAAAGTGAATGAAAGATTCTGAGATACTAACCACAGGGATAAATATTAAGACTTTTTCATCATTTAAATCTATTAAAATGATAAAACACTGTCTAAAGCAAAATACAATAACTACGTATGTTGGAATTTATAATGTAGATAAAAGTAACACCTATGACAATGACAGCAAAATGCTGAGAGGAAAGAGACAAAAGTATGTTATAAGGTTCTTACACTGTATGTAAAGTGGTACAATCTCCTGAATGTAGACTTTGACAAGTTACAGACAACAAGATGGCAAGGAGTTACAGCTCATAGGAAAGCTCTGGTTTTTCACCTCAATTCCCATGAGCACTTCAAAACGACCCAGATAGATCTGTTCCTTGCATCTTATAGGATGAAATAACAGCCTGACACACTAGGTGCTCTGGGTTATGAAAGAGAGTTGGAGAGTTAGATCCATCCTGAAGGTGAATCCAGGGACAAATGGGGTGATTGCCTCATTCTACAGACTGAGCCAGTTGGTACACAACTATGCATGTGAGCTACAAATGGATGCTGATTCACTACCCCCAAAATCTTGCACAAGAATCTCTCCTTATACCCACCTTAACTAGAAATGTAGATAGAAAATAATTTTGTGAAATACAGTTCAGCCTATCAAAGTTGACACTTAACAACAGTCCACCCCTTGTCCATGCGAAATCTACTCACATCACCATAATTGACACAAACTCCATGTAAATCTAATGGTAGCCATGCTTCCACCTAATGTGATAAAACTCTCTTGCAAACAATCAAAATCGTGCTCACCCTTTCCTCACAAGAGGATGGAAAATAATATTTTGTCTTCTAGGGATATTTATTTTTCCCCCAGCTGATTCATATTTCCCCTTTGATTTCTTCTACCTTAAATACAGAGATACTGTAAAGTTAACTACTGCTGACATTTCTTATGCTGGATGATAATAGGATTAGACAGGGGAAGAAAACAAAATATATGATTCATATGTATCTAACAAATATATATCAAAATAAAGAGGAAATACTTGTTCCTTCTATAATCCTCCTTTCTGCAACTAGTCCATGGTCAGAGCTTGTGTCTGTAATCACATTCTCCACTCTCCATTCCATATTCTCATTGCCCTCAGGAAATGCCTTAGCTAGCCCTGATCCCTTGCCAGGTGGGGTAACCAAAACCTTCATTCTGGAAGTTTTGGTCCATTACCATTCCTGCTGATTTTGACTGTGGTGGTTTTTATGACTCTAATCACAGACCTGAGGAACACTAGTGGATCTCCTGGATTCCATACATACTCCTGCTTACTACAATTGTGAAGTAACAACCCACTCCCCCCTTGATAGTCAACATCAACCACCCCAGCCAAGACCCCCTACTTTGTCTGATGATTCACTGTGAGGAGGAGCCAAAAGAGGCACTAGAGTACTCTCAACCACCAATTCCATGCAATTCAGCAGAGCCTAAATGCTCAGGGATGAGAAGCAAACACTTTGCTGGTGGCTCACTAGGTATAATAGGAGTGGTGCCCTCCAATTTCCACCCTGATTCCTAGACCCATGAATCTTGGCTATGGAAGAGGCAACATTGTATATTAGATGCTGACTTAGAGCACGTGCAGCATCCTGGAGGACATTGCCTCAGCCCTGTAAGGAACTGTCACCTACCTGGAACTGTTACTGAGTATACAAAGGCCCTTACATCATCTGTCAAGCCAGCTTCTTAGGAATGAAAAGGAAGATTAGGAGACCAGTGAACTCCACGAACATGGGTCCATTGCTGCTCTCCATTTGCTATGAAATGAGCTCTTTGGTTAGAAGCCTCGCATGGAATTCCATAACGGTGGGTGAGGAATTCTGTTCATCCATGCATAATAGTTTTGGCAGCATCATGGCAAGCAAGGAAGGCAAATACCTATCTAGAGTAAATGTCAGGAAGAACACAGTAGCAGTCCCTTCCATGATGGAACCGGTCTGATGTAGTCAGTCACCAGGTACCAGGTAGATGCCCCTTAGAAATGGCATCATCTATGGGTACTCAGTATTGGGCTCTGCTCTTGGCACATGAAGCATTCAGCAGTGGCTACAGCCAGATCAACTTTAGTGAGTGAACGTCCCTGTTGATGATCTCCATCCCTGCCTCCAAGAGCCACTTTCTTCATGAGTCTGTGTGTAATGACAGTAGTGACTGGGGAAGGAGGCTGAGTGGTAATCCCAGAACTGGTCATCATATCCACCAGATCATTGACATCAATTCCTTCTGAGGCAACACTTTGGTGAGCACTTATATAGGACCCATATATCATCATAATGCGTGCCCATTTGGAGATGTCCATTTGTATGTCTCTTCCTCAGACATCTCGGTCACCAATTTTATGATTCTGTTCTCTCCAAGTCCCTGAACATCCAACTAAACTAGTAGTCACCACAACCCCACATCAGCTCTGCCTCAAAGCCAGTGTCAATCAGAGTCATCCCCTGAGTCCTGTGTCCCCAGTATCAAGCCCAGGACCACCCATGACCTTGTGGGTATGTGCAGGATTCCTTGGGTGGTCCCTGCCTCCTCCTCCTCGAAATGGGCATCTTCATGTTTTCCTGGGTGATCTGAGCCCTTTCTGTCTGGTCTTAGGTAGGCAGGGACCACTCAGAGAAGAGTAATTTCTCCCCTGCAGTCAGCAGTGCATAGATCAGGGAATCACCACCTGAGCAGTGAGTTCTGAATCTGCACCTGGACAGATGACGCCCCTGCCTCCAGCAACCAATGTGGAAAGGGGCCAGGGGGCAGCAGAGAGTCACCTGCCGAGGGCCTGGGCACCAGGATTTTAAAATCCACCCAGGAGATTATAACATGCAGGGAAGGTTAGTAATCATGACCTAACACCTGAGGGAAAAAATGTCATTTATTTCTACAGTATCAGCTTTGACAATGATCTACAAATTTTCTGACTCCATGGCCTCCCGATCTGAATCTTTAGAAATTTCCTCTTTCCTGGCACTGGCTCAGGAGCTTCAATTCCCACACACAACTCAGCCCTGCTAAAGCTTTATAATGTCCACAAACACCATTTGTGGTTATTTGTGATCCTCCCTGTGATCCCAGGCCCCCTCCCTCCCTCCCTTGGCTCTGAGAGCCTGTGGCCCTGTCAGGAAAACTCCTGCTTTCCCCTTCTTTCTCCAGGGTGCTGGTTCCAAATTTCTTTCTTTTTCTTTTTCTGATCCAGGCACACTGCAGATACTCAATAACCATTACTTGACTTACTAATTAGAAAAAGTATTTATATTACTTAATGCATTTTCCCCACCAAATGAAAGCAACTTAATTGTATTTAAATTTCACATGAGATGCTCTTATAATTTATAGCCTATGGGGTTCATGGCAGGCCACCCCAAGATGTGCCACTCTGGTATGTGGTTTATTTCTAGCTGACGATGATAAAGGCTCAGAAGATTCAGAAAGAAATATTGACCTCCCCCTGCCACCGATTGCGTAGAAGAATTTCACATATAAAGCCTGTTCCCAGGACAGGCCATGACCATAGATAACTCTGGGTGTGGATAGACTGGGAGGGTCCTTGCTAAGCCCATTCTTATCAAAGCTCTGCAAACCAAGTAAAACTATAAGTTACCCTTTGTAATAAACATTTACATCCATAAGGGAACTCTCCATCTGCAAAGGTATCTCCCTCTCTGTATCAGGAAGAAGAGGGGGTGACCTTATCTCTAGAAACTCTTGTCAATGAGAAAGGCAAGGACATAAATCTGCATACTCTTGTTTACTGTGCTTCTCTGGTAATCTCCCATAGCTGACTTCCCCAACTCCCAACATCCTTCTTTGTCTTTACCTGAATATGCTATTTAAGGTGAGAACCTCCACCACTTTGTTGAGTTACTCAGTTTCTCTGATCTCTTCCATGTATACATGTTATAAAGCTTTGTTTTATTTTATCCTGCTATTCGGTCTTATGTCAATTTAATTTGTAGCCCAGCCAGAAATGACCCAGAGTCGGTAGAGGATAGTCTTCCTCCCCTACAAAGCCAACATTCATTCTCTTACAAGCAGTCATTTCTTTTAAGCACATGATCTGTCAATGGCCCACACCACACACTGGGGATACTGAGGCACAGCACCTATGACCTACTCAGGACCTCACGGCTAAGGGCAGACACTTACAACACCTCAATGGATCTTTACAAACTCCATGTGCACTTGGCAAGGAAGGAGTTTTATTCTTGGCTCTACAATCAGGAGCTATGTCTTGGATAGACCCTGCACCTGGCTAAGCCTGCAGTATCACCTGTAGAGTAGGGATGAGCAGGGTCACTGCATGGGACCTGGAGAGTCAGAAAAGACCTCCTGTGTGAAGCTTCTGAAGATGGAGCTAGAGCTAGATGAACATGTGAACTTCACCACAAAAAAATTGTGGACGTGACACTCCAGAGTCCTGGATGATGCTAACTACCCCTCTCCTGAGCCAGGATGGAATAGAGGAAGCACATGGGGCACAGGATAACCCAACACCAGCACTCTGACTCTGACCACCTTTGTGACAGGGACCAGGAGAGCTCAGTGGACAGGCCTTGAGGTTCCTGGAAAATGCAGACAGAATTCATCTCTGAGCTCAGCCAGGATCGTGACAGGGAGAGAGTCCAGGTCACAGACTGGAATTGCGCTGTCACTCGAGACTATGGGACCAGTAGCAAAAAGAGAATCCCCTGGGCTGAGGGTTGGGTCTGAGGGGCTGCCCCTCCCCTCTCTGTGTTCCTTGGGGCTGAGCCCTTCTCTGTGACCACAAAGCTCCTCAAGCAGCACCCCTGAGCCCTGGCTGATTTGCATGCCTAGCAGCTCTCTCCTGCAATGGGATAAGAGAGACCTGGGAGGAAACCCGCCCAGCCTAGGGCCTTGGGGAGCATAACTGGGGCACCTCCAACATGGCCCAGACCCCTCTCCTCCTCAGCCTCCTCACTCACTGCACAGGTGGTGCACTCAGGTTCATACCCACCCACATCCCCAGGACTCTGACACAAGCCTGGTCCTGAGTCTGAGCTCAGCAGGGTGCAGCCTGTGGTGGGCAGGATGCTCATGAAACTGCCGCAGAATGAGGGGCTATTGGGGCCAAAATCCCTCCACTGTACTCACTGGCTCTTTGTACCTGCAGAGAGAAAGGAAGTGTAGGTTCTCATTTTTTCAAAGGCTTCATCCACCAGCCAAGCACATGGCACATTAGGGTTGAGATTGGTGAGAGAGGCTTCCCTGGGGGCCCAGACAGCCATGGAGCTATGTTTTGGCGAGGCAGGTGGGAGATATCCTGGGAATGGGTCCTTCATCCTCAAGCCCGCCTCTCCTTTTCTCTCGTGCAGGCTATGTGGTCTCCTATGAGCTAACTCATCTGCCCTCAGTGTCAGTGACCCCAGGACAGACAGCCAGGATCACCTGCCAGGGAGAGAGCATTGGAAGTAAAAATTCTTACTGGTACCAGCAGAAGCCAGGCCAGGCCCCTGTGCTGCTCATTTATTATAGCAGCAACTGGCCCTCAGGGACTCTTAACTAATTTCCTACCACCAACTCAAGGAACACAGCCACTCTGACCATCAACGTGGCCCAGAGAGAGGATGAGGCTATTATTGTCAGGTGAGGGATAATTACAGTAATGAAGCTCACAGTGACAGAGGCAGATGGGGAAGTGAGATACAAACCCCTTCCCCATCTGTGTCACACACTCCTCCAGGCTCAGGAGGACTGTAGACAAGATCATGAGCATGTCTGGCCCAAATCCCCTGATCTGAGATCCCCAGACTGCCCTTTCCTCCAAGCCCCCCAGGAAGGCTGTTCAGAAGGTGGGTCAGGAGTGGATTTAGGACTAACAGGACTAGGATGTGCTGGTGTTTTGTTAGCTAGGGTATGAGCCATAGAACCAGGACCTGTGCTGAAGAACTGAGAGAGGGAGATGTATGTTGACTCGTGTATTGGTCCTTGGATTTCCATATAGAGGTGAATGGTCCCTCATTGGTGAACTGTCCTGGATTATTCCCCAGAACCTCTCACCTCAGATGAGCTCCTGAAGCACTTGCTCCCTTGGCTGCCTGGGATTCTGAATGAAGAAAACAAGTGTAGTGGACACTGTGGTGTCCACCTAAATCCCTCTTTAGTCCCGACCCACCACCCAAAGTGGCTGGGAGCCCTTCCTCCTCATAGCTGTGTACTCACTGGGAAGTGCCACTGTCTGCAGAGAATTGCCTCCTCCAAGCTTATGTCCTGGTTGTGACTCAGGTCCAATGACTGCCTGATGCCAAGACACCAGGCTCTGCCTCAGTTCCGGATGACCTTGTGGGGCCTCCCAGTTGATTCCTCATTTATAACCACATGGTGAGTCTGCTCAGTCTTGTCTCTAGGTTTCCTTCCAGTGACATCACTCCAAACCCTGCTGCATGCAATTCTACACGTCACAGTATGCTTCCAGAGAGGCAAAGAGAAAATAAAAGGCTAGAGGCAAGAGTACGGAAGAGGAGAGAGCTGCACACAGAGAGAGCCCTGGAGTTCTGCACATGTTCCTAAGAGGACTGATGAGTCATGTGTGGGAGGAAACTGCATGAGGTTGAGGACGGAACCACCCAGATACACTAGAGGAACATTCCACAGGGCTCACACTCACACTGTCATGTAGTGCTTGGTCCCCAGTCAGAGAGGAAAGCTCCCAGGTAAGGCAGCAGGTTGACTGGTCAGGAGAACTTGCCTCAGTCGTGGAGAACATCAGCCCCAGACTAAAGGCTGCTCTGCTGCCACATGAGAAAGTGCACAAGCAAGTTGAGAAAGGATGGACCTGTGGTCAAGTAACTTTACTGAATCCAAAATAAAACCAAAACAGAGAGATAAATACAAGTATGCAGGACCCAAAAAGGAAAATCTAACAATACCTGGCAACCCATTGAAGATTCCCTGCAAAGAATCAGGAAAATGTGAACCATAATAAGTACAAAAATCAGTTATTCCAAAATGACCCTGTGATTTCCCAGATGTTATAATTTGTAGACAAAGATACAAAGCAATTATTCTGAGAGTATTCCACGTGTTGATGAGGACAATGCAAAGACTGAACATGTTAACTGGAGATGTGGAGACATCGAAAAAGATCCACGTTGATAGTCTAGAAATGAAAACTACAGTGTCTGAGATTAAAAAATACACTAGGTGACATTGACAGCAGAATAGATGCTACAAATGAAAATATTAGTGAACTTGGTGACAAGCAATAGAAACTATCCAAAATGAAACACAGCAGAAACATGATTGAACAAAATGACTGCAACATATTTGAGTTATAGAACAACTTCACGTGGCCTAAATGTGTGGTATTGTAGACTCTGAGGAGAAAAGTTAGGGAGAGGAGTGTGGCAGAAAAATTGTTTGAAGAAATAATAACCAAAAATATTCCAAATTTAGTGAAAAGTATAAATGTATGTATTCAAGAACCTTATCAAACTTCAAGCACAAAAAAGAATTCTGAAAAAAAAACAGCACTAGCAAAAATCATAACCTAATTGATTATGAAAAGGCACTCTTAAAAGGAAGTCAGAGAGAAAAGATACGTTCTATCCAGGGTGACAGTCATAATGAAAAGAGCATACATTAAAAAAAAATTACAACACTGACAAAAATCATAATAAAACTTGATTATTAGAGGGCATTCTATGTTATGATATGTGACAATATTAACAACAACCCTCTGCCTGGTCCATAGTCACATTTCCCTGGTTGCACAAGAATGTCTATTATAACATTTTTGTCTTTTAACCAACCAATATCCTGAAAATTCACACCTTCACACTTCATTGTTAACTGTTTCTCATCTAGCATTTCTCAGCCAAGATTTCTTTGAACCTGAGGCTTCCAGATATTTTTTGAAAGTTCCACAAGAAAAGACCATGTTCATTGTGTGCAGTAGGGCTGTGTTCACCTGTTGAGTCCATTTCAAGTTTCTGGTGCACACAAGGAGACGGCTCATGACTGCTCGGCACTGAACTGAAGAGAGGGGTAGGTGGTGGCTCATGATGGTGCTATCAGGGCCTATAGAAGTGGACAAGGGCTCTGGGCAGACAGGAAATTGAATAGAGTGAACATGTTACTTTACAGATGGAGTTTTCATGTGCTGTATCTCATGCCCACCCCCCACCACACCAGTGCACATGTTGGAAAGGTGGATTACATGGGTCAAGGTGACAAGGATTGGAAAGTATCACATAAGCTCCCATCTTCTGTTTTGGTTAAATTTTGACATCTCTATTTGTTTTTACTGGTGTCTGTGTTCTACAAACATGTCCGATGTCCAAATTGGTGATATGGAAAATGAGGTGTGAGAAGGGGGAGGAGGTTGGGATCTGGGAACACGGACAATCCTGATCAGGTTGATGAAGAACTACAGACTCTCATTGTTTTCACTGCAGTAGTGGGAGGAGGGACCGTGTCCAAGGTACAGTGAAATGTACTCATCTCGGAGTGTTACCCAGACTGCTGACCCCAAGCATCATATCCCCCTGCACCCCATTGTGGAAAACATCCTACAAATGCAGCCATGGCTGGAGCACAAATAAAGAGATGCTTAACTGCCAATCACAGCCATTCTACAATTACAGGGGATGATTATTTTAAATGCCTGTGGAGTCTCAGACCACTCAAAAGAAAGATTATGTTGACAAAGTGACTTTGAGGGGAAAGTCTTAGGGAGCAATTTAACTAATAGCAGAAAGTTTTGCCCAGAACAACAAGAATAAATGGTTGGTCAAAACCTAGTGATGCCACCATGTAGTGGGGATGATGCCTGGACGAGGAGCAGAATGGAAATGAAAAGTCCACATTGAACACGTAATAATTTGGTGCATTGAAGACAGGTAGCATGGGGTGGAAGGTTTTGTGTAAGAAACTGGCAAACAACTGCTTCCCCATCCAAATTATGAAATGAATGAAAGGAATGAATACATTTAATGAATTACAAGCTATAACCTGCATAAGTGTTGTAAATGATGGAGACCACCCAGAAATCCTGTTTTGTTTCAAAGTACTACCAAACCTTCACTATTACACATCCCACTTACACCAAAAGATTGTTCTTCATCTGAAACAGGGCCCTCGGAGGAACTGAGTTGGTATCTGGACGGCTATTGACCCACCAATTGTGGCTGGATGTGTTTCACCTTCCTATAAAGAAATAAAACTGTGACATTCTCATAAGACATGGCTTTCCTCACAAAAGAGCCAGTGTCCAAACTCTTAGAGGGGCAATAAGGAAAGTTCTGCATGACCTACAAAAATAGTGAGCTTTATACACAAAGACCACTTCCCTGAAGAATGTTTAAATAAACATGTGACAACTTGGACAAGGGGCACATAGATCTCCTACTACACAGGGAAATGCAGAGGCTTAGCAGGGGAAATGTCCACATTGAAAACACAAATATGTCAAACATGGAATTTTTTGAAAGGATAAACTACATCTTTCTCCAAGTACACCACTGTCTCGTGTTAGAGCTGATGTCTAATTTGAGGAATGGGGACCATACATGTAAAAAATCATTTGCTGTTCAAAAAGTATTGACAATTGTAATTGGATTATTAAATGTACAATGAACATGTCATGCTAATGGACCATGAGCAGTCAATAGACAACATTATAAGCACCACGTCCCCAGGACCTAAGGAATAATTCCAAGATTATTCCAGGGTAAAGATCATGAGAACGTCACTCTAGTTGCTTGTGATCTGGAGTATATTGTCCTTGGGGTTTCTGATCAGCCCCAAAGAGAGCTGGGAGCTGTTAGCCCTCCCAGATGCACAACTGGCCCCAGGTCCAGGTGTAGCAGTGTCCCCACAGGCAGCTGAGAGAACTGACAAGAAGTATGTATCTACATCAGAGACCCAAAAATTTTGGCTGAGAACTTTCCCACACCCACTCTCATAGCCCAGGCTGGTTCTAGAACAATCAGAAGAGGTTATTATTTTGGACATAAGACCTCCCTCTTCTCTCTTCAACCCCAAGTGACCTTGGGACTGTCATTGCCTCTCTCAGTCCTTTCTTTTCTCCAACAAGGCCTCCTGTGAGTCCCTCCAGTGGGGAGTTTCCTCCATTAGTTACATTGTTGGAAAGGGAGTCAGGAGGACTGTAGGGAAATAAATCCAAAACCCAGTGTGGACCACCTCACATCCATGTCCACGTGGGTCATGTGGTGCTAACAACTTGGGAGAACGTCAGCAGTAGCCTCTGATGGACAGAGAGAGGGACAAAGTGCTAGAAATGATGACAGTGAGTAGAAAAGGGAGGCAGATGATGATCACCCCCTGTTGTGCTTAGATGGTGACCAAGCAGTGAGGGAGCTGCCACTTCAAAGCTGCCTTTTTTGTGGTGGGGAAACGTCAGTCATGAGTCTTACACACACAGGAGCCTGGTCCCTATAGAGCACAGGTCCTTTAGACTTTTACATCTTTTTGGAAGAGCTAAAGACGGTGCATAATCTCCTCTCTCTAACATAAGGAGTGTACCAGGCTAGGGCTTTTCATCTCTGGATGTGGTTTTGGAAACTGCACCCATTCTGCCTCCCTGCATGCCATATTAAACCTCACTGTGCTGGGCTGTGCAGGGCAAGAGGAGTACAAAGCTGACACACAGTGAAGGCTGGACTGCCTGGTCCACACCCCCTCAGGTGACAGGGGCTCGGGGTGACCTGCAGGAGGGAAACTCCTGGTCTGAGTTCTCATCCACCAGCAGGGGGGCAGCAGAGCTTCAGCCAAGATGGTCCAGGACAGAGGCTGGGGCTGCCCAGGTGGTGCCTCAGAGGGAAACCAACCTTAGGGGTCAGCATGTGTCCAAGATTCAGTCCTCAGAAGGAAGTAAGGACAGTCCATCACATTCCCTCAGGCTGCAGTGACCATGGTCTGAGGATCTGAATCACGCAGTATCACTAATGGGACTACATACAAAAATCACTCTTTACACCATCCTTATCCAGAAATACAGACAGAATATGTCTGTGAAATACAGTTCAATCTATCAGCATTGAAACTTAAGCCACTACAGTCCAACTCTTGTCAATATGAAACCCTCTCACATCTCCACAAACCACACAGTCTCCAAATAAAGATAATAATGGTCACCATGCTTCCACCTAATATGATAAAACTATCCCATGAACAACCACAAACTCGCTCACCCTTTCTCTACAAGAGGATGCAAAGTACATTTTTGTCTTCTATGGATATTTCTTTTTCTCACCACTGATTCATATTTCCCCTATGATTTCCTCTACCTTAAATACTGAGATATAAAGTTAACTTCTTTTAACACATGCTGTGTAAAAAGATAATTGGATGAGGCAGAGGAGGAAAACAAAAATATCTGATGAATATGTATCCAAATGTTTTCATATCAAAATAATAACAGAAATATTTGTTACCTCATTTCTGGAACTAGCCCTGTGGTCAGAGCTGGTGTCTGTAATGACCTTCTTCACTATACGTTCCATATTCCCATTGCCCTAAGTAAATACCTTAGCTAGTCACAATCCCTTCCCTGGTAGGGATACCCAAACCTTCATTCTGGAGGTTTTGGTTCATTATCAGTCCTGCTGAAGTTGACTGTGGTGATTTTACAGCTGTAATCACAGACTCAGGGAGCATTGGAGGATCTCCTGCATTGCATACATACTCCTGCTTACCACAATTGTGTATAGCAACCCAACTCCCCCTTGATAACAGTTAAACAATGGTGGTCTATCATGACAATAGAATATTATTCAGCCAATAAATGGAATTAAACACTGATACATGCTACAATATGCATGAACCTTGAAACATTATGTAAAGCAAAGTAATCCAGTCACAAAATAGAGAAATCTATAGAGACAGAGAAATATACAGTGGCTGTTAGGGTGGTGTGTGGGGAGTGAACAAGAGAATGGGGGTGATAGGTTAAAGGTACTGGTTTCGTATAGAAGAGATGAAATGTTGTAAAATTGTGCTGATGGTAGCATATATCTATGAATATACCAAAAACATCTGATTGTACACTTTTAATGGGAGCATATTTCATCTTTAGTCAAAATTTAATCTGAATAATTTAACATGTTAAGAGGAAACAGAGAAGAAAATAAGAAGATCCAAGTCAAACATGCAGAGTTGATAACAACAGTCTCAGATTAAAAATACAAGGGATGAGATTAACAGCAGATAAGGTACTACAAAAGAAGAGAGGATTGAACTCGAGGACACAACAATAGAAATAGCAAAAGGAAAGGCAGAAAAAAGACATTAAAAACTATCAGAGAATCACTGTGCTATAGGACAACGTCAAGCAACATAAGTGGAGGTAATTGGAGTCCCCCAAAAAGCAAACCTGGGGTGGAGGGGACAGAAAAATTATTTGAAGAAATAATGGCCAAAGGTGTTCTTAATTTGATGAATACCTAAGCCCAAAGATCCAAAAAGCTCAACAAACTCCAAGCCCACAAGACAGGAAAAAAAAAAAATACAAATTGCTTAAGGCAGTGAAAAAGAGACAGTGTTTTTTTTTTTCAATGATTTTATTGAGGTCATATTGGTTTATAACTTTGTGTAATTTCAGGTATACATTATTATATATCAGATTCTCTCTAGATTGCCTCATGCTCACCACCAATGATCTAATTTTTATCCATCACCATACCTACGTTCCCCTTTACCCCTTTCTCCCACACCTGCCACCCCCATCATCTCTGGTAACCACTTATATGTTCTCTTTATCCATGTGTTTGCTTATCTTCCACACATGAATGAAATCATTGAAATCATACGGTGTTTGTTTTTCTCTGTCTGGCTTATTTCACTTAACATAATACCCTCAAGGTCCATCCATGTTGATGGAAATGTGATAATTTTCTCTTTTTTATAGCTAAGTAGTATTCCATTGTGTATATGTATAGCACTTCTTTATCCATTCATCCATTGATGGGCCCTTGGGTTGCTTCCACATCTTGACTATGCTAAATGCTTCAGTGAAGATAGGGGTGCATAAATCTTTTTCAATTGTTGATTTCATGTTCTTTGGATAAATACACAGCAGTGGGATAGCTGGATCATATGGTATTTCTATTTTTAATTTTTTGAGAAATCTCCATAGTGTTTTCCATAGTGGCTGCACCTGTTTGCATTCCCACCAGCAGTGTATGAGGGTTCCATTTTCTCCAAATCCTTTCCAACATTTGTTATTTTTTGTCTTGGTAATTATAGTCATTCTGACAGGTGTAAGGTGATATCTCATTGTACTGCTGTTTTGCACTTCCCTAGTAATTAGCGATTAACATATTGTCATGTGCCTGTTGGTCATCTGTGTAACTTCTTTGGAAAATGTCTGTTCATATCCTCTGCCATTTTTTTTTGATTGCGTTGTTTGTTCTTTTGTTGTTGAGTTGTATGAGTTTTTTATATATTCTGGAAATTAACTCCTTGTCAGATATATGATTTACAAATATTTTCTCCCGGTTGGTGGGTTATCTTTTCCTTTTGTTCATGGTTTCCTTTGCCTTGCAGAAGCTTTTTAGTCTGATGTAGTCCCATTTGTTTATTTTTTCTTTTGTTTCCCTTGCCTGAGGACACATGGTATTCAAAAAGATGCTGCTAAGATCAATGACAAAGAGTGTACTACCTGTATTTTCTCCTAGGAGTTTTATGGTTTCAGGTCTTACATTCAAGTCTTTAATCCATTTGAGTTAATTTTTGTGTATGGTGTAAGATAATGGTCTACTTTCATTCTTTTGCATGTGGCTGTCCAGTTTTCCCAACACCATTTGTTGAAGATATTTTCCTTCCTCCATTGTACGTTCTTGGCTCCTTTGTCAAAGATTAGCTGCTCATAAATGCATGGTTCTGTTTCTGGGCTGTAAATTCTGTTCCATTGATTTGTGTGTCTGTTTTTGTACCAGTACCATGCTTTTTAAAATTACTACAGCATTGTAATATATTTTGAAATCAGAGATTGTGATTCCTCCAGGTTTGCTCTTTTTTCTTTGGATTGCTTTGACTATTCGGGGTCTTTTGTGATTCCATATACATTTTAGGATTCTTTGTTCTTTTTCTGTGAAGAATGTCATTGGGATTCTGATTGGGAATGTGTTGAATCTGTGGGTTGCTTTAGGTAATACAGACATTTTAACTATGTTTATTCTTCGAATCATTGAGCATGGAATGTCTTTCCATTTCTTTATGTCTACTTCGATTTCTTTCAATAATGTCTGATAGTTTTCAGTGTATAGGTCTTTCACCTCATTGGTTAAAGTTATTCCTAGATATTTCATTGTTTTTGTTGCAATTGTAAATGAGACTGTATTCTGGACTTCTCTTTTTGCTAGTTCATTATTAGTGTAGAGAAATGCAACTGATTTTTGCAAGTTGATTTTGTACCCTGCAACGTTGCAGTAATTGTTGATTATTTCTAATAGTTTTCTGGTGGATGCTTTAAGCTTTTCTATATAGAGAATCATGTCCTTCACACACAGCACAGTTTCACTTCATCCTTTTCAATTTCGATATCTTTTATTTCTTTTTATTGCCTAATTGCTTGAGCCAAAACATCCAATACTATGTTGAATAGGAGTGACTAGGGTGGGCACCCTTGTCTTTTTCCTGTTCTCACAGAAATGATTTTCAATTTTTCACTGTTAAGTATGATGTTGGCTGTGGGTTTGCTGTATGTGGCCTTTATTATTTTGAGGTACTTTTTTACATACCCATTTTATTGAGAATTTTTATCATAAACGGATGTTGGATGTTGTCAGATGCTTTCTCTGCATCTGTTGAGATGATCATGTGGTTTTTATTCCTCATTTTGTTAATGTGGTGTATCACATTGACTGATGTGTGGATGTTGAACCAGCCCTGAATCCCTGGTGTAAATCCCTCTTGATCACGGTGTATGATCCTTTTAATTATTGCTGTATTTTGTTTGCCAATATTTTGTTGAGGATTTTTGCACTATGTTCATCAGCGACATTGGTCAGTAATTTTTCTTCTTTGTGTTGTCCTTGTCTGGCTTTGGTGTCAGGGTAATGTTAGCCTCATCGAATGAGTTAAGAAGTGTTCCATCTTCTTCAATTTTTTGGAATAGTTTGAGAATGATAGGTATTAAGTCTTCTTTGAATGTTTGGTAGAATTCTCCAGAGAAGCCATCTGGTCCTGACTTTTGTTTTGTTTTCTGAGAGGTTTTTGATTACTGTTTCAATTTCTATACTTGTTATTGGTCTATTCAGATTCTCTATTTCATCTCAATTCAGTTTTGGGAGGTTGTATGAGTCTAAGAACTTATCTCTTTCTTCTACATTATCCAATTTATTGGCATACAGTTTTTCATAGTATTCTCTCATAATTTGTATTTCTGTGGTATCCATTACAATTTCTCTTCTTCCATTTCTAATTTTATTTATTTGAGCTTTCTATATTTTTTTCTTAGTGAGTCTGACTAAAGGTTTGTGAATTTTGTTTATCTTCTCAAAGAACCAGCTCTTAGTTTGATTGATCATTTCTGCTGTTTTTTTAGTCTGTATTTCATTTATTTCTGCTTTAATTTTTACTATTTCCCTCATTCTGCTGCCTTTGGGCTTCATTTGTTCTTCTTTTCCTAGTTCTGTTAGGTGTATTTTAAGATTACTTATTTGAGATTTTCTTGTTTATGGGGTGGGCCTGTGCTTTTGCTACATCCTACCTCATAAGAGTTGGTATGTTGTATTTTCATTTTCATTTGTCTCCACGTATTTTTTGATCTCTCCCTTAATTTCTTCATTGATCCAATGGTTGTTCAGTATCATGTTGTGTAGTCTCCACATATTCATTTCTTTCCCAGCTTTTTTCTTGTAGTTGATATCTAGTTTTGTGACATTGTAATGAGAAAAAATGTTTGATATAATTTCAGTCTTCTTAAATTTATTGAGGCTTGCCATATTTCCCAACATATGATCTATCTGTGAAAATGTTCCATGAGCACTTGAGAAGAATGTATATTCTGCTGTTTTTTAATGGAATGTTTTATATATATCTTTTATGTCCATCTGATCTAGTATTTCATTTAAGGCCACTGTTTCCTTGATGAATTTCTGTCTACATGATCTCTCCATTGATGTAAGTGGGGGTTGAGGTCTTCCACTATTGTTCTGCTGCTGTTGATTTCTCCCCTTGGGTCTGTTAGTAGTTGTTTTGTATACCTTGGTCTTTCTGTGCGGGTGAATATATATTCACAACTGTTATTTCCTCTTGGTGGAATGTCCCTTTTATCATTATATACTGCCCCTCTTTGTCTCTCATTGTCTTATTTATCTTGAAGTCTGTTTTGTCTGATATAAGTATGGCCACACCTGCTTTCTTTTGCTGTTCATTTGCTTGGGGTATCCTCTTCCATCCCTTCACTCTGAGTCTGTGTTTGTCTTTAGAGCTGAGATGTGTTTCCTGGAGGCAGCATATTATGGGTTCTTGTTTTTTAATCCATCCTGCCACTTTGTTTCTTTTGATTGAAGAATTTAATCCATTTACATTTAGAGTGACTATTGATATATGAGGGCTTAATAGAGCCATTTTACATCATGTTTTCTCTTTGTTCTATATTTCCATTGATTCTCTTCCCTTGTATTTCTGACTGCCATTTGAGTTTGGTGGTTTTATGTGATGGTTCTCTCAGTTTTCTCTTTATTTATGATTTGTGGCTCTATTTTTATTCTTTGTTTAGTGGTTACCATGAAGTTTGTATAAAAGTTCTCATAGACGACATAGCCCTTTTTCTCATAGCCTCTTTTCTCCATTAGTCTAAGCTGGTTCTGTCCTTTTCCTCTTCCCCTTCTGAGTTATTGTTGTCACAAATTATTCTGTTTTGTGTTGTGAGTTAGTGACTAAATTGAAGTGTTTATAGTTATTTTTGATGCTTTCCTTCCTTTTGTCTTTTATGCTCTAATTAAGTGTTTGCTCACCTGTTCTGATAGAGAGCTACAATTTTACGATTTTGTGTCTTTTTACCTCCTTGCTTAAACCTTTGCCTTTTTCTTTCAGCTAAGAGGTCTTCCTCCATCATTTCTTATAAGAGGGGTCTAGTGACAATGAACTCCTCTAGTTTTGTTTATCTGGGAAAACTTTCATTTCTCTGTCCTATCTGGACAATAGTTTTTCTGGGTAGAATATTCTTGGCTGAAAGTTTTTGTCTTTCAATATTTTGAATATATTGTTCCACTGTCTCCTAGCCTGTAAGGTTTCTGATGAGACATCTGCTGAAAACTTGATAGGATTTCCTTTGTATTGTATTTTTTTCTGCATTGCTGCCCTTAATATTTTTTTCTCTGGCATTGACTTTTGCCAGTTTTACTATTACATGCCTTGGAGAAGGTCTTTTTGCTTTGATGTAATTAGGAATTCTATTCGCTTCATGTACTTGTATTTGCAGTTCCTTCCCCAAGTTTGGGAAGTTCTCTGTTAATTCTTTGACAAGCTCTCTGCTCCTTTCTCCCTTCCTTCTTCCTCTGGAATACTGATAATCATTATGTTGCTTTTCCTAATTGAGTTGGATATTTCTCAAAGAATTTCTTCATTTTTTTTAAACATCTTTGTTCTCTCTGTTCCTCACGCTGAAGGATTTCTATACTTCTGTCCTCTAATTCACTAGTTATGTTCTCCATAACATTAGTTCTATTTTTTATGGTTTCTAGATTACTTTTATTCCATTATTTGTGTTCTTCATATCCAAAATTTGTTTTTTTTAGAGTTCCAATCTCTTTAGCTATGTATTCCTTCCGCTCTTTAATTTTATTGCTGAGCTCATTTGAACTATCTTTCTGAGTTCTCATGTGACTCATTGAGTTTGTTCATGACAACTTATTTGAATTCTGTCATTTAGATTATAAATTTCTGTTACTTCAGGATTGGTTTCTAGAAACTGGTCATTTTCCTTCTGTTCTGAAGTGTTACTGTAGTACTTCATGGTGTTTGATGAATTAATCCTTTGTTGGCACATTTGTGGTAGTATCAGGTTGCAAATTCCACTGGCAACTGCCAGGTGGAAGCAGGAGCTATGTTTTCTGATCCTACCCCATCTTCTGGAAGTTGTCTAGGTAGGGCTACTTTGTGTTTGCCTGGGCTGTCTGTAGCACTCTGCAGGTTGTGCTTACATGGGCAAGGCCTCTTCACTGGGTGTGTGGGCTGGACACAACAGGCAGGGCCTCTGTGCTTGTCAGGGGGCCAGCTGGGCTGCTCCATGCTATATGGGAGAGGCACCTGTTGGGGGGATGAGCCACCACTTTGTGGGTCCATGGGCTGCTGTGCTCTCCAAGTGGGTCGCCTTCTGAATGTGCATGGCACCTTCTCACCTGTGGTGCACTAAGGGGCATGGGTCCCCACATGGAAGCTTAGCTACCACTCAGTGGACCCCACAGGCTGCTGTGTTCCACAGGTGCAGGCATTTCTGAGCACAAGGGGTTCCTTCTTGCCTGCACCATGCTCAGTGGGTGGGTGCCTTCACAGGGGCTGAGCTGCCACCACTCAGTGCAGAGCTTTCCCACTGGTGGGGATGCAGTGGCACAGGGGGCACTCCCATGGGCTGGCTGCAAAACCAAAAGTGTTTGCACAGGCTAGTTTGTCCTCACCTCCTCTTACCAGCACACTGGTCCACATGTGAGGATCTGCAACCCAGATCACTGCTTCTGGGGATGGGGAGGTGCAATCACCTAGTTCCACTGCCTCCCAGGGATCTAGTTCACACACCTTCAGATGTATAGTTTCATGGATCTGTGTGATGTCTTGTTGTGCTGTACAGGGAGTCCTCTGCTGGTTAATGAATGTCCTTTAGCTATAATTTAAAGGGGAGAGAGTAAAGGAACAACTTACACGGCCATGGTGCTGACGTCACTCCAAGAGACAGGCTTAAAAGCAGCCAAAGAGAAAAGATCCACTCCATTCAAGTGAAGAAAGACAAGGATTCTAGCAGATTTCTCATTAGAATAAATGCAAGTGAGATGACAGTGGACGAACATCTTTAAAAAGCTGAAAAAAAAACTTAATTCTTTACACAGCAAAAATATCTTTCAAAAATTAAGGCTAGGGGCCAGCCCAGTAGTGTAGTGGTTGAGTTTGCATGCTCTGCATCAGTGACCCGGGGTTCGCAGGTTCAGATCTTGGGTGTGGACCTTGGCGTGGCAGGTGTCTTATATATAAAGTAGAGGAAAATGGGCATGGGAAGAGGGCTCATCTTCCTCACCAAAAGGAGGAGGATTGGCAAGATATGATAGCTCAGGGCTAATATTCCTCACCAAAAAAAAAAAAAATTAAGGCTAAATAAAAAATTTTACAGACATACAAGAACTGAGTGAATTGATCATCAGCAGACCCATAATACAAGAAATAATAATAGACACATGTCATGCAGACGGAATGTTATACAGAATCTGTGTTTACAAAAAGGAATAAAATAATCAGAAATGCAAATAAAGATATTAATATCAAGACTTTTTCATTATTTAAATCTCTTGAAAAGATGAGTCACTGTCAAAAGCAATATATAATAACTAAGTATGTTGGAATTTACAATGTAGGCAAAAGTAATATGTATGAAAATGAGAGCAAAATGCTGAGAGTAAGTAGATAAAATTATGTTATAAGGTCCTTTTTTTTTTTTTAATACTGAAATGTCTTTTTTTGTGTGTGTGACGAAGATCAGCCCTGAGCTAACATCCATGCTAATCCTCCTCTTTTTGTTGAGGAAGACTGGCTCTGAGCTAACATCTACTGCCTATCCTCCTCCTTTTTTTCCCCAAAGCCCCAGTAGATAGTTGTATGTCACAGTTGCACATTCTTCTAGTTGCTGTATGTGGGACATGGCCTCAGCATGGGTGGAGAAGAGGTGCATCAGTGCGCGCCCAGGATCCAAACCCAGGCTGCCAGTAGTGGAGCACACGCACTTAACTGCTAAGCCATGGGGCTGGCCCTATAAGGTTCTATATGTAAAGTGGTACAATCGCCTGAATGTAGACTTTGACAAGTTGCGGACAACAAGAAGGCAAGGAGTTACAGCTCATAAGAAAGCTCTGGTTTCTCACCTCAATCCCCAAGAGCACTTCAATATGCCCCAGCTAGACTGATCATTCCTTGCATCCCATAGGATGAAAAAAGAGCCTGACACACTAGGTGCTCTGGCTTCTGAAAGAGAGTTGGAGAGTTAGATCCATCCTGAAGATGAATCCAGGGACGGGGGGGGTGATTGCCTCATTCTACTGAGTGAGCCAGTTGATACACCACTGCCCATGTGAACTACAAATGGATGCTGCTTCTCTCCTGCCCCCCAAATGTTGGCCTAGATTCTCTCCTTACACCCACCTTAACCAGAAATATAGACAGAAAATAATTCTGTGAAATACAGTTCAGCCTATCAAAGTTGACAGTTAATAACAGTCCACCCCTTGTCCACGTGAAACCCATTCACGTCTCCATAACCCACACTAACTCCAAATAAAGGTAATGGTAGCCACGCTACCACCTGAAAAAACTATCTTGTGAACAATTAAATACATGCTCATCCTTACCCCACAAGAGGATGGAACATAATGTTTCATCTTCTAGGGATATTTTTCTCCCAGCTGATTCATATTTCCCCTTAGATTTCCTCTACCTTAAATACTGAGATATAAAGTTAACTACTGTTGACATTTCTTAATTTAGATGATAATAGGATGAGAGGGGGGAAGAAAAAAAAATATATGATTCATATGTATTCAAACTTATAAATCAAACACATACATGTCATATCCAAACATATGCATACCAAAATAAGGAAGAAATATTTGTTACTTCTAGAGTCCACATTTCTGCAATTAGCCCTGTGGTCAAAGCTTGTGTCTATAATTACATTTTTCACTATCCATTCCATATTCCCATTGCCCTCAGCAAACATCTTAGGTAGTCCTGATCCTTGCCTATTGAGATGACCCGAACCTTCATTCTGGAAGGTTTTGGTTCATTATCAGTTCTTCTAAATTGGACTATGGTGATTTTCTGTCTGTAATCACAGACCCAGGGAGCACTAGAGGATCTCCTGCATTCCATACATACTCCTGCTTACTATAATTCTGTAGTGCAAACCAATTCCCTCTTGATAGTCAACTTGAATCACCCAGCCAAGACTCCCATACTTTGCCTGATGATTCACTGTCAGAAGGAGCCAAAAGGGGCTGTGGAGCAGTCTCAACAACCAGTTCAATGTAATTAGGCAGAGAGTAAAGTCTCAGGGGTGAGAAGCAAAGACTTTTCTCAAGTCTCACTACGGATAATAGTGAGTGGTGCCCCTCCCATTTCCACCCCATGATTCCTAGACCCATGAATCCTGGCTATGGGAGAGGCAACACTGTATATTACATGCTGACTTAGAGGACATACAGCATCATGGAGGATATCGCCTCAGCCTTGTAAAGTGTTATCACCCACTCAGCACTGGGTCTTCAAAGGCCTTGCCATCATTCTATCAATCTAGTTGCTTAAGAATGAAGAGGAAGATTACAAGACCAACAAATCCATGAGCATGGGACAATTGCTGTTCTCCATTTGCTGTGAAATGTGTTCTTTGTCTAGAAGCTTCCATGTGGAATTCCATAATCATAGGTGAGAAATTGTTAGTTCATGGAAAATAGTTTGGGGAGAAGCACGTCAGACAAAGAAGGCAAATCCCTATCTAGAGTAAATGTCCTTTTCAATAAGAACAAAGAGCAGTTCCTTCCATGATGGAACGAGTCTGATATAGTCAGTCACCAGATAACTGGCTGATGACCCTTGGAAACAGCATCATCTTTGGGAACTCAGTATTGGGTTTGTCTCTTGCCACATGGAGCACTCAGTAGTGGATACAGCCAGATCAGCCTTAGTGAGTGGATATCCAGGTAGACGATCCCGTGAATAATCTTCATCCCTGCCACCATGGCCACCATGTTCATGAGTCTGTTGGGCAATGACAGGAGTGGCTGGGGAAGGAGGCTAACTGGTATCCCTAAATTGGGTCATCAGATCCACCGGATCATTGAGATCATTTCCTTCTGGGGTCACTCTGTGTGGAGCATTGACATAGGACCAAAGTATCTTCATGACGTGTGTCTGTTTGGAGATGTCTATTGTTATATCTCTACCGTATACATCTTTGCCACTACTTTATTATTGTATTCCTTCCAATTCTCTGACCATCTAACCAAACTATTAATCACAGCCCATGAATTAGTATAGAAGGATATATCCAGCTATACCTATGACCAGGCATAAGGAACCAGGTGCACACTGCTCAAATTGATCTGACAAGGAGGGCTTTTCTTCACCACTGTCCTTTTGAGTTTCAAAAGACATCATCAAGAAAGTGAAGACAACCCACAGAACTGGAGAAAATACTTGCAAATCATATAGTTGACAACGGACTTGTAACAAGAATATAGAGAAATCTTACAACTCAATAATAAAAAGCCAGGGATCTAAAGAGACCTTTCTCTAAGAAGATACACAAATGTCCAATAGGCTCATGAAGAGTACTCATTCTTATTAGTCATCATGAGAATGCAAATCAAAACCAAAATTGGATACCACTTAATCCCACTTGGATGGGTAGAACTAAAAATTCATGTAACAATTGTTGGTGAGGATGTAGAAAAATTGAAATCTTCATGCATACCAAAACATAAAATAGTGCAGCCATTTTGGAAAATAGTCTGGAAACTGCTCAAATGATTAATCATAAAGTTGCCCTATGAACCAATAATTCTACTCCTAAGACATAACCAATAAAAATGAAAACATATATCCTTATAGATCTTGTATGTGAATGTTTATAGAAGCATTATTCCTGATAGAAAAAAGAGGGAAACAACCTTAATGTCCATCAATGGATGAACAGATAAACAAAATGTGGTATACCCAGAACATGGAATATTATTCAGCGGGAAAACAGAATGAAATTCTCATTAATGCTGCAATGTAGATGAATCTTGAAATACTACACAAAGTGAAACAATCCAATGACAAAAGACCACATATTATATGATTTCATTCATATAAAATTCCAGAATAGAGACATCTATAGAGACAGATAAATCTATAGTTGTTTAGGGCTGGATTGTGAGGGCAACAAGAGGATTTTTGGTAGTAGTCAGGGTACTGGGTTTCTTTTTGAAATGAAGAAATGTTATAAAATGGGTTATGGCGATGGTAGCTCATCTCTGTGAATATAGCAAAAAGCATTCAATTTTACACTTTTAATTGGTGCATTGCATGGTATTTGAATCACATCTTAATAAGGCTGACATTCTTAAAAAAGTAGTGTGCATTTATCACAATTCTAACCCTAAATTTAACACTTATGCGGCTAAAAACCTGTTTCTCATGAGAGAGGTAAAATCCATTTTTTAATTTCAAAATAACACTTTTAAAGCAAATATTGGTCTATAAAGGAGATCTGGAAACCACCACATATGCATGATAATGTGTGACTGGGAAGGCTGCACTAAGGCTGGTCATGTCGCTCCATAAGAAAGCATCTCTTTGGAGCTCTGAACACAATTGTATTGTAGGCTGCATTTGTTCACGTGTCAATGGCTTGCAGATCTGAAAATTTACTTAGGTCACTTGGATAATGTACAAATGTCAAGTATGGAAATTTTAAAAAAGAAAAGCCATAAGCTTCCTCTGTGTACCCTCCAGACTTGTGTGAGAGCCAATGTCTAATTTGTGGAGATGGGGACCACAGAGGAAATAGAAACCATTCACTGCTCTAGATGGTGTTGCCCATTATAATTAGGTTAATAGATGGACCGTTTACTTATCACTTATCAGAACGTGAGCTGTCCATAGACTATTTTACGCATCTTATCCTTAGGACCTAAACAACAATTCAAGGATTCTTCCAGGGTAAAGATCATGAAAAGGCCACTCTACTTGTTTCTAATCTGGAGTATTTTATCCTGGGGTTTCTGATCAGCCCCACGTCAGGATGCAGCAGCGCTACTGAGGCAACTGGAAGAACTGACGGAGAGAAGCCGTCTCCATCAGAGCCCCAAAGTTTTGCTAAAGGTCTAGCCCATATCCCCTCCCCAATCCCTGCCTGCTTCTACTACACTCAGAAGAGGTTATTATTTCTGGTTCAGGACCTCCCATGTCTTGCTCTTCTCACTACCTTCAAGGGTAGCTTTGGGAACATCCCTCACCCTCTGTGAGCCCCTTCCCTTCTGTGTCAAGTGCACACCCCTCTGTCTGTGTTGGGGAAAGTGGGGAAGGGTCATCCTGTGGGTCCTTAGAGAGATGGCCCAGGACCAGAGGCACAGACAGCACCATAAACCCCACATGGCTGCATGGTGGGTAGGAGAGGAGAGAAAGAATTATTAACAACTCCCCTGAGTGGCCTCAGACTGCAGGTAACCTAGAGAGGGCCAGGGGGCTCTTCCTGAGCCCTCCCATGTTAAACATGTTCCTGCCCCAGCAACTTCATCCTGGGGGCACCACGTGTGCTAAACTGCTGCAAAATAACCTGACTTATTAACCTGGTTTATTAAGAGGAAGTTCCCCCCTCACCACACGTGACAGCACATTGATCTGCCCCCAAATTCTTATGAGAAAGTGTAACATTGGAACTGAACTGGTTTTGAATCACAGACAACTTAGGTTCTCACTGTTCTTTCAGATCCTCAGACAAACCAGACTCTTCCCCACAGGGCACTGACTCTGCTCTCCCCAAGCACAGTTCCTGTTACTTGTTCCATCTTCCCATCCTGACAGCTGCTCCAAAGTCACCTCTGCAGAGAGCGCTCCTCCAGTCTCTCAACATACAGCACCTGCCTGACATTTTTTTGTCTGTTCTCTCTATTAATTGTCTGCATGTCAGCAGCCACTGTACGGATCTTTTTTTTCTGATTATTTTAATAATTAATTTATTTGTGTTGATTGTTTCCCTAACTGGTCAAGAAGTTTTTTTTTTTTTAATTAATGCAAGAACACACACTTGACCTTCAGAAGAGTGAACAGAGAGGAGCCTATCTTTATTCCGCAACAATAAGTCTGAAGTCAGGCAGTTGTTCTTCAGGTAGTCAACAGTTATTTGAGGTCCCAGATCTTTCTTACTTCCTGTCCCCCATCCCTATTATGGAGATTTTGCTTTCATTCTTGTTGACTTAAGATGTCAGGATGGCTGCTGCAGCTCCAGCTATCACACCATAGTCAAGAGGAAAGATGCTGCATAAATCCAGTCAGTTTCTTTCCTTCACAAGAGAAAAGTCTCTTGAAAGAAGTCCAGGCGACTGACCCTTACATCCCTTGGGCCAGTGCTGGGTCACTTGGTCAATCAGGCTGCTAAGGACCGAGGGAAAATGTCTAGCATATCAACAAATAGAAGAGTCAATGCACAGTGAGAAATTGGTAGGGACAATTTGCTGTGACTGCTAATCCAGCATGTCTGCTACTCTGCTCCAACCACAAGATGGAAACTCCATTCAGTCAAGGATTGTGTCTTGTTCATGTTGAATTCCAGGATGGAATGTGCCAGACCAAAGTGGCTGAATAAACATTTGCTGGTGGATGTTCTCCTGTCTCTGTCTTTGGTGCAGTAGCCACCAGCCCCACTTCAGCTCTGCCCCCAAGGCAGCACCAATCAGAGTCATCCCTTGAGTCCTGTGTCCCCAGTGCCAAGCCCAGGACCACCCGGATAACCACCCATGACCTTGTAGGGATGTGCAGGATGCCTCAGGTGGGCCCTGCCTTCTCCTCCTCCAAATGGGCATCTTCATGTTTTCCTGGGTGATCTGAGCCCCTCCTGCCTGGTCTAAGGCAGGCAGGGGCCTCATAGAGAAGAGTAATTCCTCCCCTGGGGCCAGCAGTGCATGGATCAGGGAATCACCACCTTAGCAGTGGGTTCAGAATCTGCACCTGGACGGAGGAAGCCCTTGGGCCTCCAGCAGTCAGTGTGGAGCGGCCACCAGGGGGCAGCAGAGAGTCACCTGATAAGGACCTGGGCGACTGGGTTTTCAAATCCAAGGAGATTGTAACATGCAGGGAAGGTAGTAACCGTGACCTAACACCTGAAGGGAGAGGTGTCATTTATTTCTACAGTATCATGCTAGACAACGATGTACACATATTCTGACTCTGTGGCCTTTTGTTCTCAGTCTAGTAGAAATTCTCTATTTCTCTGGCCCAGGTTCAAACACTTAGTTCCCCCACACCCCAGTCCTGATAAGCTCTATGATGTCCACAGACTCCTGTTCCCCGTGTGATCACACGTTCTCCCCTCCCTCCCTTGGCTCTGAGAACTTTTGTCCTGCCAGGAGGAGAAGCTCCTCCTTTCCACAGCTCTCTCTAGGGGCTGGTGCCAAACTTTTTCTTACTCTTTTTCTACTCCAGGCAAACTGCTGATACTCAATAACCTTTATGTGACTTAATTAATTAGAAAAAGAATTTTTATTACTTAATGCATTTTCCCCAGCAACTGAAGGAAACTTATTTAAAAATAAGTTTCACATGAGTTATTCTTATAATTTGCAGCCAAATTTCATTCTCTTGCACTCAGTTTTTTCTTTTGAGCACATGATCTGTCATTGGCCCACCTCACACACTGGGGATACTGAGGCACAACACCTATGATCTGTTCAGGACCTCATGGCCCAGGGCAGACACTTACAGCCCCTCAGTGGATCTTTACAAACTCCATGTGCACTTGGCACGGGAGGAATTTTATTCTTCTCTCTACAATCAGGAGCTGTGTCTGGGATGGCCCCTCACCTGGCTAAGTCAGCAGTGTCACCTGTAGAGTGGGGATGAGCAGGGACCCTGCACAGGGACCTTGAGGGTCAGAAGAGACCTCCTCAGTGAAGCTTATGAAGGTGGAGCGAGAACTAGACCAACATGTGGACTTCACCACAAAACGATTATGGATGAGATACCCCAGAGTCCTGGATGATATTAACCACCTCCCCCCTGAGCCAGGATGGAACAGAGGAAGGACCTGGGGTCCAGAATAACCCAGCATCAGCACTGTGACTCTGAGCACCTTCATGATGGGGCCCAGGACTATTCAGTCAACAGCCCTTCAGGTTCCCTGGAAAATGCAGACAGATTTCACCTATGAGCTCTGCCGTGACCAGGCCAGGAAGCGAGGACAGGACACGGTCTGGAGTGGAGTTGTGGGCCCCCAACTATGAGAACAGAAGGAGAAGTAGAATCCCCTGGGCTGAGTATGGGTTCGTCAGGGGCTGCCCCTCCCCTCTCTGTGTCCCTTGGGGCTGAGCCCTGCTCTGCAACCACAGAGCTCCTCAAGCAGCAACCCTGAGCCCTGGCTGATTTGCATACCCAGCAGCTCCCCAGGCAAAGGGACAAGAGAGGGCTGGGAGTAAAACTGCCCAGCCTTGGGCCTCGGGGAGCAGGATCAGGGAGCCTCCACCATGGTCTGGACCCCTCTCCTCCCCGGCCTCCTCACTCACTGCACAGGTGCTGCACCCACACTCACACCCACCTCAGCCCAGGGCTCTAAGCCTGGCCCTGGCTCTGAGCTCAGCACACTGTGGGGGCAGGATGCTCATGAACCTGCTGCAGGATGAGGGGCTGTGGGGCTGAAATCCCCCCACTGTGCTCACTGCCTCTGTGTGAGCCCTGAGGGGTTGCACTTGCTCAGAGAAAGGGGTCTTTCCTCATTTGTTTGGAGGGCCCATCCACTAGCACATCCCATGGGACACAGGCACTGAGATTGATTGGTGGGTATGCCCTGGGGGCCAACAGAATCCCTGGAGCTAAGTTCTGGTGAGGCAGGTGGGAGATCTCCTGGGAATGGGCCCTTCATCCTCAAGCCAACCTCTCCTTTTCTCTTTTGCAGGCTCTGTGGTCTCCTATGAGCTGACTCAGCCACCCTCGGTGTCAGTGACTCCAGGACAGACGGCGAAGATCACATGTAGGGGAGACAACATTGAAAGAAAAGATACTCAGTAGCACCTGAGAAGTCAGGCCAGGACGCTGTGCTGGTCATTTATGAGGATAACAAGAAGCCCTCAGGGATCCCTGACTGATTCTCTGGCTCCAACTCAGGGAACACAGCCACGCTGACCATCAGCAGGGCCCAAGTCGAGGACGAGGTAGACTATTACTGTCAGGTGAGGGACAGCAGTAGTAATGCTCACAGTGACACAGGCAGATGGGGAAGTGAGACACAAACTCCTTCCCAGTCTGTGTCACACTCTCCTCCAGCCCCAGGAGGACTGTAGACACAGCAATGAGCAGGTCTGGCTCAAGTCCCCTGATCTGAGATCCCCAGGCTGCCTTATCATCCCAGTCCTCCAGGCGGGCTCTGTGTAGGGTGGATCAGGAGTGGATTTAGGGCTGGCGGGACCAGGATGTACTGGTGTTTTCTGGGTCAGGATGTGAGCTGGAGAACCAAGACCTGTTATGAACAGAGAGAGGGCGACATATGTCTACTGCTATATGGTCCCTGGATTTCCGTATAGGGGTGAATGGCCACTCCCTGGTCAACTGTCCTGGATCACTCCCATAGACCCTCCCACTGCCAATGATCTCCTGAAGCCCCTCACTCCCATGACAGACTGGGATTCTGACTGAAGAAAACCAGCATAGTGACACTGTGGTGTCCACCTAGATCCCTCTTCAATCCAGACCCACCCACCGAAACTGGCTGGGGGTCCGTTGTGCTCACAGCTGTGTCCTCACTGGGAATTGCCATTGTCTGTAGAGAACTGCCATAAGTGAGACAAGAACCCCATTTCTTCAGTGAGGGTGGTTCATTGGCAGCTGCCTACCTGATGGAGTCCCTGGACATCAAGCTTATCTGCTTCTCCTCCAAGTGCAGGTCCTGTTTCTCCTGACGCAGCTCAGCCCTGCTGTGGACACAGCATCTGTAAGAGCCCAGTAAACTCCCCGTGTGCTCTCTGGACTGACCTGAGGGATCAGTGTGAAGTGCCCCTGCTCTCTCTGCTCAGTGGCTCTTCCCCTCAGTGACATCAGCCCAACCCTGAGGCCGTTCAGTCCTCACCTGCCCCCTGTGGAAATTAATAAAAGAGAACTGAACTAAAACAGAGTCAGGAGGGTCTGTACTGGGATCTCTCACACCCTATCATACCACATCAATTACTCCAAATGGGAAGAGAGTTGCTCACATCTCCAAAAGAATTACAACAACTTTACTACTGAAGAAGATTTCTTTCCCAATCCGGCAGCAGCTCAGCCAATGAGAAGCCGTTGCCACCCTGAAATGTTACTTTCCCCCAGTGGACTTTCCTTTTGAGCAGCCCCACCCTATTCCACGTGTTCCTCTATAAAAGCAGCATCCCTCCTTCATTTTCTGGATTTGCCTATCTTTCGCCAGAGTATGCACATCTGGAATTGGAATTCTTTTGGATGTTCCTGAATAAACTCATTTTGAGGGTAAAATAACCTGTGAATTTGCTTTTTAAGTTGACACCACCCTGGTCTGCATGCTGTCCTCTGTGGACGAGTCAGAGGACACATTGTGATGTCAACGTGTACAGTTCAGGTTCTCTGTTTCTGCAGAACTAGGTACCTCCTCCCAGGATGAAGAGTCACAAACAAGGCCGAGTCTAGTGACACAACAGGGATGAGATGACACACATAACAGATCTGGACAAGCATGAAGGAGTTCTGCAGTAGTTTTGCTGAGACATCCCATGACGTCACTGTGAGAGAACCAGGACCACATCCCTGGGTGCCAAGGCCTAGTGATCAGGACAGTAGGCTGGCAGGTTGTGCCCTCTCATAGCCTATGAAAAGTGCATTACATCTATGATCTTGTGTGTATGTGTGATCAACATCTCCATCTCCAGCATTTTGTCAGTGAATTAGCGTCATCACTTCCTCAGCAGTACTAAGTTTGAAAACAAACACATTTCTTCAGGATATTTGGTGAAATCGGCATCTTGCCATCAGGATTATAAAAATTTTGAGGTTTCTGTTCCTACTCTGACAGTTGTCCAAACTCAATGGCCTTGGCCATGTTGGTAAAGGAATCCTGATCCTAACCTGTCAGGAGATGAGCCTGACAGGAGGAAGCAACCAGACTTCTGATTTCCCCAAAGTCCTGCTGACACATGCTCCTGTGCTGTCTGTCATGGAGGGAGCAGAGGGAGCGTCCCCACCTCTGTCTGCAGAGAGAATTGTATTTCACCAGGACACACAGATTCCAGCACCATGAAGATATGAGCTCTTCAGAACAAACTCAGAGGGGAGGAGCACCTGAATACAGAAGAGAGGGTGGTGACATAGGCCCAGGAGGGCTGGGATTAGGGAGTAGGAGGACATGGGGTGTGGCAAGGGGCAGGCAGGGAGGGCCTCACAGGTCAGGCTCTGAAGTCAGTCTCCTGTGTTGGAATCTTGACTCACTCCTCACTGTCTGGGGGAATTTGGGGAAATCAATTAACCTCACAATGATGGCTCCCTCCTCATCAGACTGGAGGAGAGGTTGACCATAAGCAGAGGGCTGCTGGGGGGGTTATTGTGATGTCTGGTTGTGGGGGGTGCATGTCAACACTCACCAAGGGTCTGGCATCTATTGAGGGCTCAGGAGTCATTCTGTTGAACTAGCTGTACTTGTAGGATGACATTCATCCTGTAGGCATTAGGTGACACTGTGGGTCCTGGCTAGGGACTCTAATAGGTCCAAGTCCCATGGGCTGTGCTCAAGTGCAAAGACCATGACTGATGCTTCCTTTGCTGACACTTCTACTGGGTGGAATCAACCCCAACTCTGAAACCGACACCTGGACCTTCTTCTGACCTCAGGAAATTACCAGAAGGAGGTCCTGAGGCTCAGGGCTCAGACAAGAGCTCACACAGAGGGAATGGAGAATACATATGCATTCAAAGCTCCTCCCTTCTTTAACTGCAAGAAGAGAGGATAAGAGTGGAGCTTGGAGAGGTCAGTCCAGCTGGGCAGCCTCAGGGCAGAGCTCCTGGAAGCCCCCCAGCATGTACTGGGTTCCCTTCTACCTCCTGCTGCTCATTTTCTCCACAGGTCACAGTGTTCCAGGACACTCATTGGTCTCCCTCCCTGACATTTCCCTCCAAGCACAGTCCCCTGACCTCTGTCCAGTCTCGGGACATTGAGCACCATTCTTGTATTTTCTGTTTCCAGGTCTCTGTGCTCTGCCTGTGCTGACCCAGCTTGCATCTGAATCTGCCTCCCTGTGAGCCTCGGTCAAGTTCACCTGCACCCTGAGCAGTGAGCACAGCACCTACACCATTCACTGTATCAGCAGAGACCAGGGAAGGTTCCTGGGTATGTGATGAAGGTGAACAATGATGGAAACCACAACAAGGGGTATGGCATACCTGACTGCTTCTCAGGCCCCAGCTTTGGGGCCGATCGGTACTTAACCATCTCCAACATCTAGTCTGAGGATAAGGCTGAGTATCACTGTGGTGAGATCCGTACAATTGATGGACAAGACTGGAATGCCACAGTGACACAGAAAAAAGGGAATGAGGTGAGAACCTCCCCTCCCTCTTCCCCACGGGGACTCAGGGTGAGCTGATCATTGTCCCTCTGCAGGACCCTGAGACCTTTGACCTTCTCCTAGCAAACCTCATCATCCTGCACCTCCTCCTTGAGACCTCACTAGGGTGAAGCAGACACAGGACAAAAATTAGGTCATTCTGACAACACAACATTCTGTTTCCTCCACCACAGGCCTGTAGGGATAATGATGGGAGAGACCTGAGCAGCCCAGGAAGGAAAACGACCCTGACAGAGTGGCTGACCTGAGATGAGTGTGTCCCGAAGAGCCATCGGGCCCTGTGTTCTTACCATGGGGCTCTGCTTGAGACAGGGACACAGATCTCAGGGTTCCAGGAGAGACCCTGGAGTCATCTGCAACTAATGTCCTGTCTCCGGGTGTACCATGGGGTATATCAGGACTCCTGTCAGGGTTGAGGGTTCAGCAGGAAGCATTTGGCCCTCTGGGGAGGCAGGACGGTGAGACCTGAACCCTATGGTGGGTTCTGAGCTGAGGTACAGTAGGTAAGTGGGGTGGATGTTAGGAGGTGTGTGGCAGGACCAACATGGAGCATGGCTTGTTCTTCTCCAGCTGACTTAGATTCTCAGCTTATGGTGCCAAGAATGGCTGCACATCCTACCCAAAGAATTTTCTAGGGCCAGGAGAATATCCACTGGCATAGCAGCAGGGCATGGTGGACAGAGGACACTGAGGTAGAAAATATGATGCCTCCCCGAGTCTCAGCCCTGTGAGTGATCCACCTGAAATACTCCTGGAGGGGACAGGTTTACTGGTCTCGTGGATTTCCTACATAGATTTTCTGGAATCACAAGCATGGTGTAAACATGGAGCAACCATATTGACCAAGCAATTCTAGTCCCTGGGCAAGGTCAAGTGGCATTTTGGGGCTGAACTCCAGAACATCAGACTGGTCTACCTCGGTGTCTGTTCTCTGAGATGGAAAGCCCAGGAGCTGCCTATGGAATGGATGACTCCCAAGTGGGCAGGAGGGGAGGAGGTGGCTTGTCTCCCAGGGAGGGAGTGGACAGGGTGCAGGAGGGCAGGAGGAGAGATGGACATCAGGGCTCAGTCCTGCAGTGACGTGTGTCAGCCTGTGGTTGGCGGAGTCACCGGGGTCACAGGGCCATCTCCCATGCTCTCCCACTCCAGTAAAGGCTCGATCTCTACAAGGATTTGCACTGACTTTGTCCCCAGCAAGGTCTCCTGTGGGTCCCTCCAGTGGGGTGTTTCCTCCAACATTTACATTGTAGGAAAGGGAGTCAGGAGGACTGTAGGGAAATAAATCCAAACCCCAGTGTGGACCACTCCACACCCATGTCCACCTGGGCCTTGTGTGCTAACAACTTGGAAGATGGTCAGCAGTAGCCTCTGATGGACAGACAGAGGGACAAAGTGATGACAGTGAGTGGAAAAGGGAGGCAGATAAAGATCATCCCCTGTCGTGCTTAGTTGGTGACCAAGCAGTGAGGGAGCTGACACCACAAAGCCTTGTCAGAGGGGGACCAAGGGACCATTAGAGGCCGTTTTTTATGGTCAAGGTTATGACAGGGTCAGGGTCTCATCAGAGGCCACTGTCAGCTCTTGTCATGTGAAAGTGACTAATGAATGGTGTGAAGGACGAATGTCCCTTTCTGAGTTGTCCACACCCGTGCACTAGTCCTCACAGATGCCAGGTGATCCTGAGACCTGGAGTAACAGTTTATTTCAAAGGTACTTGTTTCTGTGGCCTTAGCAGAGTCTCAAGAATGAATGTCATGTAGTGTCATTGTCACAGTTGGGGAATCTCTAAAGCCTGAGAAGCTATGGACAAATCAGTCCAGGTAGAAGCTGAAACAGGTCACAGGACCTCCATATGGATGCACATTGGAGCTGCTGTGGCTGTGAGTGGACAGGGGAGGCCAGGCAGGTGGCTAGGAGTGAGAATGTGCTGGAGGAGGGGTCCTTCCCCTCTGGCTCATCGTGCATCTCTCACTCTCTCTCCTTCTCTCTCTCTGTCTCTGTCTCTGGATTTCTCCTCTTAGTCATGTTATGTTTAATTCTTCCATTATGTTTTTATCCTATGCTGTTCCGTTTATATCTTTTCTCATTGTCTTTTCCTGTCCATTTTGTGTGTGTGTTTGTCTTTATTCCTTAATAGTTATGAAATCAAAAATATTGACAATGTGTCTGTCACTGTTCTAGGTGTCCTCTGTGTCAACCAGTATCCTAGCCCCTCCCCTACAGGATGGAGTCCTCATTCCCCAGAGGCTAGTGTGTCTGAACTCCAGCTCCAGGACTTGCTTCTGCTGAAGAGAGCTGGCACAGCAGGGACAATCCCCTTCCTGGTGGCAGCCTCTATCTAGTGACCTGTGTGTGTGGTGGGGTAGAGGCAGAGCCCCCACCTCAGTCGGTAGGATCTGAAGAGCAGGCCCAGGACCAGAGCCCCTTTAGTTCTACTGTGGGCCTGGCTGTGTCTGCTTCACAGATCAATGTCCATCTCCACCCACATCCACTCCCTTCAACCCTTCCTGTCCTTGGGTGTGTTCTCTGGTTCATCTAGACTTCCTGCACACTGGTCTCTGAGTGAGAGTTGGCTCCTGGGAAGCTTCACCGGCCACAATTTTTTTTTCCTTTTTCTTTTTTTTGTTGAGTTTTAATTTACATACAATAAAATCCACATTTAGTGAACAGTTCTGTGAGTTCTGATAAATGCATTCAGAGGTGTACTCATTTCCACAATGACGATGTATAACAATTCATTCATTAGCCATAAATTCCACAGAACCCTTGGCAGTCATAGCCTCCACCCCCACTGCACAACTCCTGATCTCTTGTCTGTCCCTATAGTTAGGTCTTCGCAAGAACATCTTAAAATGAAATCATACGTGGTAGCCTTTTGGTTCTGGCTTCTTTCACTCAGCATAATGCATTTCAGATGTGTCCATGTTGTATGTTAAGACTTCATTCCATTTTCATTGCTGAGTGGAATTCCTTTGCATGGGCGACTCACAGTTTGTTTAACCATTCCCCAGTGAAGTGACATTTGGGTTGTTTCCAGTTTCCATTCTTTAGCAATTTCAGTTAAAATCTTTATTACATTTGTTATAGGTTTTGTGTAGATATAACTTTTCATTGCGCTCAGGTAAATACCTGGGAATGGAATTTCTGGGTCATATGGTAGATATTTAGAGAACTTTCTCAGAAACTGCCAAACTCTTTTCCAATATGGATGCTTGATTTTCCATTTTCATTATCACCAGGCGTTTATGAGACCTCCAATTGTTCCACATCCTCATTAAACTAGATTGTCAGGGTTTTTAAAGCCATTTTAATGTGTCTGTAGTAGTATCTCATAGTGTTTTTAACTACCTTTTCCTTAGTGATTGTGATTTTGAGCTCCTTTTCAGGTTCTTATTTTTCATCTGTGTATTTTATTTGGTAAAGAGTTTCACCAAATTTTTGCACATTTTCAAATTCAGATTCCCCAGGTGACTTGTCCTCATCTGTGTGTGTGTATTTAGATCAATGTGATTTTATCCCGTGAGTAGGTTCACATGTCCACCACCATTGTCAATTCCATCTCCACAGGGATCCCTTGTGTTGTCCTTTTCTATCAACATCCACCTCCTCCCTCCGAGGTGCCCTTCACTGCCCCTAACCCCTGGAATCCACTAACTGATTCTCCATTTCTAAAATTTTGTCTTTTCAGAAAGGGTATATAGAAATAAAGAATAGGGGTTGGCCCCGTGGCTTAGTGGTTAAGTGCGTGCGCTCCACTACTGGTGGCCCGGGTTTGAATCCTGGGCGTGCACCAATGTGCTGCTTGTCCGGCCATGCTGAGGCGTCCCATATACAGCAACTAAAAGGATGTTCAGCAGCTGTGACATATGACTATCTACTGGGGCTTTTGGGAGAAACAGGAGGAGGATTGGTAATAGATGTTAGCTCAGGGCCCCTCTTCCTCAGCAAAAACAGGAGGAACTGTATGGATATTAGCTCAGGGCTGATCTTGCTCACACAAAAAAACAAAAAAACAAAAAAAACAAACAAAGATTGTTAAATAAAAAGAGAAATAAAAAATAGAGTCCTATAGTATCTAGCCTTTTGATATTGGCATTTTTCACTCTGCATAATCTGCTGCACACTCGTCTTCATCACTGTTGCATTAACGGTTGATTACTTTTCATTTCTGAGTAGTATTCCACAGTCCCAATGTACCAAAGTCTATTTATCAATCCGCTCATTGAAGGACAACTGGATTGTTCTCGTTTTAGGGTTATTATTCATAAGGTTGTATGAACATTTGTGTATAGATTCGCTATGAAAATAAGTTTTCATCTTCCAAAATAATTGTCCAAGAGTACAATTGCTGGATTGTATGGTAACCAAAAGTTTGTTTTTTTTAAGAAGCTTCCAAACTCATTCCGTAGTATCTGTAGCATTTCCCTTTCCCAACGGGAGGCGTGAGTGACTCAGTTTCTCCACATCCTTGCCAGTATTTACAGTTGTCACTATTTTTATTGTAGCCATTCTGATAGGTATGTAGGGATATATCCTTGTAGTTTCATGTGTGTTTCCCTCATGGCTAATGAGCACATCTTTTCATTTGCTCTTTGCCATCTCTATATCCTCTTCCATGAAATGTTTGTTCTTGTTCATGCCCAATTTCTGAATGGAGTTATTTTTACATTCATTTTTGAGAGTTTTTACATTCTCTATACGTTAGTCATTCGTTGGATACATGGTTTACAAGTATCTTTTCTCTGTTACTGTTTTTTCATCCTGTTTAGAAAGTTTTACAAAGCGAAATATGTTAATCTTGATGAGGTTCAATGTATCTTCTTCCTTTTGTGTTTGAGGCTTCTGATGTCATCAAACAATTCTTGTCTAGCCTTCAAGCCCAAATATTTTTCCTATGTTTCTTTTTCTAAAAGATAAAAAAAGAATTTCCTGAGAGGTACATGAGCAATTTGTCTGTATCTGATCATGAAATCATTCCTCAATGCAACAGCATGATGACTGTCCCTACAAGCTCCTCCCTCAAGCACTGCCCAGCCCCCTCCCAGGGATGATCCATTACTAGAAAGCATGACTGAGGGATTGTCCCCAAGCACAGAGAGGAAACCCATGGCACAGACTGAGGTTTGTGTGCATGCACTGGGGGCAGGGTGCACACTTTCTAACTGAACACCAGAGAGAGCTCTGAGTCCTCAGGTACAGACTTTGGGAATAGGGCCCATTTTGACAGCCAGCTTTAAGCTGAGACTTTTCTGCTCAGCAGAAGACCTAACAAGGCCAGAAGAAGGAAGGAAGTAGATTTGCATTTCTTCAGAGAATAAGAGAGGCCCTGAGGCAGATCTTCAGCTGTGGGCTCAGAGGCAGAGCTCTGGGGAGTCTCCACCATGGCCTGGACCCCTCTCCTGCTCCCCCTCCTCACTCTCTGCACAGGTGCTGCCACTCAGGGCTCAGCCCCCTAAGAAACCAGGGAGCAGCCTGGGCCCGACCTTCAGCTCTGCAGAGGGGAGGCTGCAGGGTGTGTGCCCTCTGGGAATGAGACTCTCATCCTCACACTCACCTCTCCTCTCCTCTCTTGCAGGTTCTGTCGTCTCCTCTGAGCTGACACAGCCAGCCAAAGTGTCCGTCGAGTTGGGACAGACAGCCAGGATCACCTGCCAGGGAGGCAGCTTTGGAAGTTATTCTGCCAGCTGGTACCAGCAGAAGCCAGGCCAGGCCCCTGTATTGGTTGCCTATAGTGATAACTACCAGCCCACAGGGATTCCTGACAGATTCTCAGGCTCCTACTCAGGGAACACAGCCACCCTGACCATCAGCGGAGCCCAGACAGAGGATGAGGCTGACTATTACTGCCAGTCATTGGACAGCAGTGCTAATGCTCACAGTGACACAGGCTGATGGGGAAGTGAGACACAAACCCCCTTCTCATCTGTGTCACACTCTCCTCCAGCCCCAGGAGGACTGTAGACAAAGCAATGAGCAGGTCTGGCCTAGGTCCCCAGATCTCAGGTCCCCCAGCTGCACTCTTCTCCCAGTCCTCCAGGCAGGCTCTGCAGTGGGTGCATCAGGACTGGATTTAAGGCTGGTAGGACCAGGATGTACTGGTGTTTCCTGTGCAATGGTGCGAATTGGGCTCAGAGGGCCTGGAGTGACGTACAGACAGAGGGATATATATGGCCATTTGTCCTTTTGTCTGTATTTCCATTTGGGAGTGACTGAGCCACCGATTGTTCCACTTTCTCTAAGTTAGTGCTCAGAATTGCTGAGGTCAGCTGGTCCTCTGAAGCCTCTGACTTCCACAGCAGCCTGAGACTCTGAATGGGTCAAATTAAGGTAGTGGACTCGGTAGTGTCTCCATGGATCCCCTCTTCAGGGCTCACACACCCACCCATCACTGCTGGGAATCCCTGGATGTTCATAGCAGTGCCCTCACTAGGAAATACCTTTGTTTGCAGAGAATTGCCTCCCCTAAGCTTACACTCCTCTCTGATTGTGACTCAGGTCCAATGACTGCCTGATGTCAAGACCCCAGGGTAATGCCTCAGTTCAGGATGACCTTGGATGGCCTCCCAGCTCAGTCCTCATTTTTATCCACATGGCAGGGCTGCTCAGTCCTGTCTCCATGCTTCCTTCCAAAGAGATCCCCTGAAACGCTACTGCATGCAGTTCTCCATGTCGCAGTGTGCTTCCAGGGACCCAAAGAGAAAATAAATGTCTAGAGTAAAGAGTAAGGAAGAAGAGGGATCTGCACAGAGAGAGAACCCTGGAGTTCTGCAAATATTCCTAAGAGGACTGAGGAGTCATGTGTGGGAGGAAACTGCATGAGGTTGAGGAAACTACCACCCAGACACACTAGAGGAACATTCCGCAGTGCTCACACTCACACAATCATATAGTGCTTGTTCCCAGTCAGAGGGGAAGCTCCTAGTTAAGGCATCAGGTTAACTAGTCAGGAGAAGTTGTGTCATTGGTGGGGAACATTAGCACCGGAATAAAGTCTCCTCTGCTGCCACCTACGAAATTGCACAAGCAAATTGAGAATGGATGGAGCTGTGTTCCAGTCATTTTACTGAATCCGAAATAAGAAACAAAAACATGAGAATTGTGAGTATGGAGGACCCAAGAAAGAAAAATTCGCAAAACCTGGCATCCAAACAAAACTATCTTACAAAGAATCAGGAAAATAAGAGCTATAATGAGTTCAAAAATCATTAATTTAATTGGCCCTGAAATGGACCAAACAATGTAACTTATAGACAAGTATATGAAAGTAATAATGACAACGATATTCCATGTGTTTATGAGGATACAGGCAACACTGAACATATTAAATGGTGACATATACATGAAAACACAGGTATACATTGATCACCGAGCACTGCTTTAGAAGTGCGGCACATATAATATACAAATGATTTCAAACCAATAATGTAACAGTCCACCCTAAGATACTGTACAAAGAGGAAACTGAACAAAAGCAGGCAGAAGAAAGTAAATGATAAAGATAGAGTGGAAGTTAAGGAAATAAATAGAAAAAATAAGAGGGAATCAATAAAACAAAAGTTGGTTTTTTGAAAACATCAAGAATATTGACAAACCTTTGAGTAACCTGATCATTAATAAAAAAGCAAATTACCAAAACTGAGAAGTAAATAGGAGCCATTACTAATTTAAGGTTGTCAGGGAATCCTATAAAATTGTAAGCTAATAATGATATGAAATGGACAAATTCCCAGAAAGACACAGATTACTAAAACTAACTCATGAAAAAACTAGAAAACCTGATGAAGTCTGTAAAAAGGAAAGAGATTAAATTAATTATCAAAAACTACCAAGAAAGAAAGACCTAGACTCAGATGGTTTCACAGGAGAATTCCATCAAATATTTAAAGAAGAATTACTACCAAGTTATTCACAATCTCTTCCAAAAAATAGAAGGGGCTAGAACACTTACCACTTCACTCTATGAGGCCACTATGACTCTTACACCAAAACCAGATAAATAGATCATAAGGAAGGAAAAGTACAGATCAATAACCCTTTTGGATACAGACACACACACAAAAAACCTCTACAAATTACTAGAAAACCTTATCCAGCGACACAGAAAAAGGAATACACAACATGATCAAACAATATTTATTGTAGGAACGCAAGGTTGTTTTAACACCTGGAAATCAATTGTTGGATTGCAACACATTAATAGAATAAAGGGCAAAAGTCATGATCTTCTTAGACTCACAATGTTTTCATGCAGCCCACATTGATATGGTTGTGTTTCTAGTTTTATTAGAGCATCAAGCAGGTATGATTGGAGGTGCAGAGATGGGATGGGGTTGTTAGTCCATGAAAAAGATCTGACTGTCCCACACCCAAATGTGAGATTATTGATGATAAATAAGAAAGGAGTGTAATTTGTGTTTCTGAATGTTCTGGTGTTCAGATGCCACTTCCTAGATGCGTGATATGGACACAGAATGAAAGAGTGACTAGGATTCAGGCATGATGAGGGGCAGGGGAAGGGTTTCAGTCAGAGAGAAAAACATATAGAAACTAGAAGACAGAAGAGAGCACTGTAACCACGGCCCCTCCAGGACCGTTTCAACTGACCCCATCTTATCAACAGGGTAATTAAGAATTGTCTTTCAGGAACTTGAGACCTCTTGTCCAGTACAGGCTGGTTGAGGCCACAAAAGCATCAACTAGACCTGTGAAAATGCCTGATAAGTGACCTCTTTGAATTCAAGGAGCTAAAAACTCCACCCTCAGATCATGATAACACCACCATTTTGTGAACATGTGTCCTATGAAAAGGCATGAGACTTGACTATATTTGCACAGATCATCAATTATCTCACTTCTTACCTCCAATAATCTGTCTCCACACTTCAGACCGCCCTGCCCTTCGTCCCATTAATTGTGCCCCATGCACTGAGTTGGGGATACAGATCTTAGGGCACAAGCCCCTTGTCTCCTGCAGATCCATCTCACAACATTCAGCTACATTTCTTTTCCCAAATTCTGGTGACACACCACAACAATTGTCTTTTTTAATGTGCATCAGCCAAGAAAACCCCAATTTTGTGCAGAAGCAATTTTTGGCAACCAGGAAGTGACTGAGTCCTGTGACTGTGCCCCTGAGGCTCTGAAAGCCCCAGCTGGGTGCAGAGTCTTTTCATTGACCTGAAGTATCTGCCTAGACTAGTGTGTCTAGAGGCTCAGCTGATCAAATTTCCATTTTACACTGTGATACTCCAGGCCCCAAGGCATTTTTTTTTCTTTTGGGAGAAGAAACAGCTTCTGGATCAAGACATCTCTGGGATCTGGAAGAGTAACTTCAAGAAAGTGACTGTACTTTACCTTGTCTCTATGGTTTGACTTCCTAGAAATATAAATTTACCTCTATTTTGGGGAATCCTGGCAGGCTGATCTGCAAACCTTGGGCCTGAGCCCCACAAGATAATTAGAAGCAAGACAAAAGGCCTGCTCGTGAAGTTGCTCCTGAGTAGCTCCTAGCACTGGTTGTGGGCTATTCCTGGTTCTGAGCAACTCCTGCCACTGTTTCTGACTTGCTCCTGGAATTCTAGCTAGTATTTTTCTCTGTGTTGTATATAGAATTGTATTGTGTGTTAATGTTTGTCCAAATTGTATTGGCTGTTTTGGGGACTGAGTTTCTCGATGACCATAACAAACTCGCTTTAGAAATTACCTTGTTTGTTGTGGCCACCTTGGGAAAAGCCCCCTAAAATGGGGACAACTGTAAACAGTTGGCAAGATAACATGAGATAATTTAAAATTATAGTGGCCATTTGGGGCTCGTTTTGAGCCTCCAAACCAAGGAATAAGGAATATTCTTTAATCTTTAAAGAGTCAAGTGCTCCATATGCTGGCACAATTACTCAAAACCTAAAGGTCCCAGAAAGTGAATCATTTACCAAGAACTGCAGAATCTTACCAAGTGTGCTTAGTGTCATGGGGGGCTTGGCTTAACAATCATCAGATTGGAGGTGCCCAAAATATGGCCAGACAAAACGTGGTTGTACCCTATTTTGCAGTCAGAGATAGTTAGACAGAAATGTGGGTTGCACTCGCTTTTGTGGCTAAGGCTCCTACCAAACTGCCATCAGCCTCAGGAGAATTACATTGGCCCCTAGAAGGAAAATTCTGATTAGATAACATCATTTAAAAGTGCACTTAAAGGCAAAAACTTCAGAATTCCAAGATAACATTATTGAAAGTTTTGTTGCAGAAAGCTAATACAAAATTAAGTTATAAAAGTTACATAAAAGAAAAGTACATTTGGTCTTGAGTTACAGACACTCGTGTAATCTACTCCCAGAGTTAATGAGACTCTGAGAGATTTTCTGGAAAACTACTGTTCAATACAGCCAAGTATATTTACTAGTCATCCCAGCTGAAACCTGACAAGATATTTGAAAGGAATTAGCAAATTATGGTCAGAAATTCAGCCAAACCGGAAGCTGATATTCAGAGCCTGATAGGAATATTTTTAGGTATTCTTTTCTAAGTTAAAATAAAACTAAGCACACAGAGGGAAAGAAGGAAATTAGGGATGATATAGATGGACAGGCAGATAAACTTATAATGTCATTTAAGTTACAACTCAATTTCTGAGGAATTATAACAACTCTCATTAAAAAAAAAAATCCTTGCAAAACTTGAAATGTAACTCTATAGGCGGTTCAGCTTCCACACATTTCCTTTACCTCAAAAATCTTGTAGCCTCTCTGAGAACTGTTATCTAGCACATCACGAATTCCTAAGACTGAAGAAACAAAAAAAAAAGAGAGAGAGAAACGGCCATAAGAGCACCCCATCCAAAATCTTGCGTCTTAAATGTCTTCTCCACAAATATTAGTGGAAAAACCCTGAAGCACAATTTTGATTAAATTATCTTCTCATAACTAGTTAGCCTTATATTACTTTACCTGCTTCATGCCAATAATTTTAAAACATTAGCTGTGAAGTCTCTCTCTATGTGTGTCTATTGTATACATATATATGTGAGTGATATTTTCTACCTCCAAATAGTATAATTTCTAAAAGCTCTATTTAATTGGCTTAAAGTAAGTGCTTATAGAAATGTATTGGAAACTAACCCAAATGATTTTCAAGCTAACATGTTATAAAATAATCTTTGTAAATAAAAGTTTATTCAGGATTGTTGGTTTGATTAAACTGGACATGTCCTCAGAGTCATCACCATTGGATATGATGCAGACATGTAGCCTTTATTTTACATTTATTGGTCAAATAACCTCACATTATCTCTGTTACAAAACTCACTAGCAAAAATTATAACTTAAAATGATAGCTGACTTTGCCTACTGTCTCATGAAGTTTTGTAGACAATCTGAATAATTCCTGGGAACAAGTAAACTAAATAGATCTGAAAAACATAAAAGTATGGGGGGAACTTTTTAATAATCATTATGTGTTATGTCATGTGTATTAAACTAACTTCCAAAATCTCTGGTAACTTGAAACTTTGAAGTTTTGCTAGGTGAAAGTAAATGATAAAAAATTCATCGTATATCTAGGTCCTTTTCAAATAAGACAAAATACTGAAACATTATTGCTAAACATGTTTATCTACTTTTGGCTTCTTATTACAGAGAAACTAAACTAAGCATTGCTTCACAGTGAGCGTTGTTTCCTATTTGACTGTTTTAAAACAGTTTTGATATTTGATGTTTTGATATTTTTGACAACTTTCCCCAAAATTCAAACTTTGAGAATTTCCAGTGGGACCCTAGGACCACTTAAAGAATTTTTTCACTCTTTCTATAAAGCAGGAGATATTAAACTAATTAGGTGTGTTTGGTATGTTAAATTACATGGGAAGCACTGTCAAATAAATGATGATAAACCTTCTTAGGTTATATTGTGTGGATGAATGTTATTAATATAAGTGTTTATAAAAAGTATATAACATTCCTAAAATTCTGATCTGTCCTGGTTGTCAGCCATAATTCTGGTTACTATGTTGAAGTGTTATATGTCACAGAAATAGCCAAGTTTCTTTGTCAGTTGCCCGTTCAGAGTCTTTTGTCATTTGCAGAACGTTGTTTTGCTCTGCTGTTTTTGCAGATGTATTTCATCTTCAGAGAGATTCATGGAAAGAACTCTGACACTTGTTCGAGAATGCAAGTTCCTGATAAACTTTCAGATTATGAAACTGAGCTGGGTAAGAAATTACACAACTCTAATGGAGAAATTGATGCCCTCATAAAACTGATAACAGAAGATTAAGGTCAAGATTTGATTACACAGGACTGAATGACCTGAGAGAATGATTATAATTTTTATTACTTTTCATTTGAGATAGTGCTGATTTTTAATGTTTTATTTTTCCAGATTTAGGCAAACTTTTTTCTCTTTTCTCTTAAGGTAACTATGACTTATAGCAATTTGGTAAATTATACCTTTGTAATCAGAACTGAAACATTTATCTTTCTCTTCCTACCTGATCCCTCCACAATTTGCAAACTCTTGATGAGTGAGTATTCTTATTTTCATGGCAATATAATTACTTGCATAAGTTCAATAAGAATCGGATGTCCTTATAGCATAGCACAATTGTCAACACTATTTATATCACCAAGGCTTTGCCTGGAATGTCATATTTGAGAGAAACATACATAGACTCAGATATACCAGACAGCTTTGACGAACAAAGCTTGGACTTTATGGAATAAAGCCACTTGGAAATATTGGCCTGGTACCTTGCTTACAGGGTTCCCACAAACCTGATTAGTTGAGTAAACAGGGTCACTTCCCGGGCAGGTACAAAGAACCTCACAGTATTTTGGGGAACATCAGAAGAGAGGATTTCACCCAAATCTATAGGTATTGCAGGAGGAGTCTAATGACAAGTCCTTTGGTTTCCTGGTCTCAAGAGGCCTTTAAATTTCAATCTAAGATTCTGTATGGAAAGTTCCAGCAAAGCAGATTTAAAAGAGCCTATATGACCAGTTGCTATTCTTGCTATACTTATGTAAATAATTGTACCAACTTTATTAAAACTAAACTTACTTTGCCAACCAATTAGTCCTAATTTGTCTATCTTTAGTAAAAATGCAGGCGATTTTAGAGAGAAAAATTATGTTCCAATAAAAACTGTAGTACACATTCATGGATATTAGATTCTAGTACTGTTAATTGTCTTTGAGGATTTTGTTTTCTATCTGTAAACTAGACTGGATCCTGAATTCGTCTAGTATACTGAAATATCCAGCTACAAATCTCCAAACTAATGTTTTCAATTTTCTCCCATCATTTTCATTTGGAATCGTTGAGAACTGAAACCATCCTTTTTCCTGAAGCCCTGTGAACTGAAGCTGGACAACTTGTTATAAACTTAAGATAGATTCATGCCTGTTGCTGTGTAAGCCACTCAGAAAGATACCTGAACACCAAATAACATCATGAGAGGCATTTCAAATTGCAAAAGAAGTTTCCACCCTAGCATCTAGAAATCTTCCCTACTGGCAGTCACCTGGGCTCAGAAACTTGTTTATAATTTGCTCCAGCCATTACCCTCATTTTTCTTTTCCTTTATCTAGAAATACTTTTTTATTAAATATCTGATTACCTGCTTACACAATATAGGCCTAACTTTGGGAGCCCATGTGCATCACCATCTTACTAAGAGACTGGTTCAGTGACATGGAACAACCTACACCCTTTATCAGCAGGAAGAAGCTTCAGTGTTCTTTGCCCTATATCTCTCAAGATTGAGGAATGAACAACAAAAAGGGGGGATTTGTCGCCATGGGTCCTCCAGGCCTAGTTCCACGGACCTGATCTTATCAATAGAGTGATTAAGAGTTGTCTTTCAGGAGCTGAGACCCCTTGTCCAGTTCATGTCAATTGAGACAATCAACCCATCAGCTGGGCATGCACAAATGTTGGATAAGTGAACTTTTTGATGTCAAGGAACTAAAAACTCAAGCCTCAGATCATGGTGACACTGCCATTTTGTGAACATGCGTCCTATAAAGAGGCATGAAGCTTGACAATGCTTGCACAGATCATCATAACTGATGACCTCACTTCTCTTTACCTCCAATTTTCTATCTCAACACATCAGACCACCTTTCCCTTATCACATACATTGTTTCCCAAGCCCTGGATCAAGGAGAAAGATCTGTGGACACATACCCCCTGTTTGCTTGTAGATCAATCTCACAAAATAAAGCTATATTTCTTTTCTCAAAAGCTAATGCCGTAATAATTCGCTATTTTGTGTGCATCAGGCAAGAAAACCCAAATTTTGTGTGGTAACAGAATGATGTGTGGAGGAAGTAGGAAAGTCCAAATCAACTGGAGATGTGTGTGATCAAAGAAAGAGCAGGAAACACATATTTCTGTCAGGACATCCCATTAGGACATCACCTCCCAACACACCATCCATGGGGATTGTGAAAAAGTCTGTTCTTAAGCATTTCCCAACATCACTGCAGGGTCTAGGTCTGAATCAAGTTCAGCTGATGATGGCAAGACAATTAAGTCCCAAGACCTAGGTGGCCCAGGAAGAACTTCGGATGACAAGCAGGAGGAAGTGAAAATTTCCATGGTGACCTAGACCAGAGCTTCTGACACTTTAGTGAACACACAGGCCCCTGAGTGTCTCCACAAGATGCAGATACAGCTGCAATGGGTCAGGGAAGGCCCTGGGAATCTGCATGTCTAACAGCTCAGAGGTGAGCCTGTGCTGCTGGTCCTCTGAGATCCACACTTTGAGTGGCTTCATTCTTGCTCACCTGCTACTCACAGCTCAGGTGAGAGTCACCACAGAAAGTTACAGTCTGTGCAGCACAGGGGACTTGCTCTCCCTCCCACCCAGGCTCCGTGGGGTCTTGGCCCTGCACTCAGCTCTGCCCATATTTCTCACTCCCATAATGGTTGAGGGCTCATTCTGTCCCGACTCAGCCTCTTTAGACATCTGGGGCCCTTGAACAATGGTTACCATCTCCTATGCTGAAGTAGCAGTGACACTGGGGTTTATAATTGTCTCCATATAGCAACAGCACTTGGCTCAGCCCCGCTTTACTGAGGAATGAGGTCAACAATCAAACCTCACAGGCCCTAGACTTCAAATCTGGCAGCACAGCCTCTCTGAGTATATTTTGCCTCCAGCCCAGCCAGGAGCCTGCTTATTATTGCTGTTCCTATGCAGGGTGGGGGAGGAGGACTTGTTCCCACTCTTCCTTAGTAATGAGGAAGTGAGACCAAAGCCATTCTAGGCTTTCCATTCTCCCCTTCTTCCCCCTGTGCTGTCATCAACTCCCTTAGAGTGAGACATTTTCTAGGTTTCGGGCCGAAGATATAAGGCCCCTCTTCTCTCCCACAACTTGGCAAAGTGCGTCCTTGGGGGCCTCAGCTTATTGAGGCCTCTTGAGAACAAAGGGTCTGTCCCTACCTGTGATCTGTGGGCTCAGATACCACTTGATCTGCTCAGTAGAGGCAGGTATAAACGAGATCCAGATGGCCCAGAGTCCAGGCTGAAACAGTGCAGGTGTGTCACCTTGAGATCCTGCCTCTAGCAACTACTGTCCACCCCATCCCGGAATTGGGGCATCTCCGTAGCTTTTCAGATCTGTCCTCTCTTCCCATTACCAGGGAGAGGAGTGGAAGACAGGGGACCCTTGTCTCACTTGCCTGCTACATAAGGAAGCAGATCTTCAGGGGAACTTCCACCCCATGTGGCATCAGCCTTGGTCTGCAACCTACAGCCTTAGAGCCCTGAAGGAACCGTGGGTCCTACTGTCCTCCTCATAAATCCCTTTCTCCACCCATGGTTTATCTTGGCTCTTTGCCCCTCATCAATATTCCTAAGAGTACTGATCATTACCAGGTTAACACTCAATTATCCTTCTTCACTCTATATAAAAGTTACAACCTTGAGGAGGCCACTCGTGACATAAGTTGGACAGGTGAGATACTTTTGCTGAAGGTTCTTGCTGGACTCTGTATTTCCCCTTTTGTGGCTCTTAGCACATGTAATATCTCGTTTGTACTTTTGTCATGGTTAGACAGTTCTGGGAAGGAGAGATTGTGCACAGGGCCAAAAAACTAGTAATTTTTAACATTTATACTCATGGTCATAACTCACATGGAAAACTACAGAGTGTTCTTTTGGGATAGGACAAGGCTCCGGAGACCACGTGCATCACTCCTGATAGTGACCCCAGACGGAGCAGGCATGGGGACAGAGGTGTCTTAGCTTAAAAGATGGATCGTGCTGCCTACTTGAGACAGGCTCCTGGGAGGAAAATCCACACTTTAGGCGATGGAACCACTTGGCAGGAGGCCCCTCTACAGGGGTTGTGATCATAGAGACAAAGCAGCTGGAAGGAGCCCAGTCCTGCTGCTGAGGCCCTGAGAGCAGAGTTCTAGGGGTGACTGAGTTAGTTTGCTGAGTTAGTTAGTGTCCAGGCTCCGTCACACGGTGAGCACTTGTCTGACACAAAGAAAGGTGACTTCCTTATCCTCCCAGGCAGGCCATAGTGAGACAAGACTCCCATTACTTTAGTGGGGGCATCAAGGACAACTGTCTTCCTGCCAGAGGTCCTGGAACACCAAACTCATCTGCTTCTCCTCCAACTGCAGGTCCTGGTCTTCCTGAGCCAGCTCAGCTCTGCTGTGGACTTGGAGTCCCTAATGAAACCGAGCAAGAAGAGGTTAAAAAATCTTCTCTGGGCTAGAAGAAGAGAGCAAAGACTTGGAGATAAGCTTTGCTAACTGCAGCTGTGCATATTCAGCATAATCAACTGTTGTTTAAAACTAACCAGGTCATTCTGTCCCTCCTTAGTATATGAGTGAGCTGTCTTTCCCAGGAAATCAAGGTCCAGACATCAAGATTTAGCCTTACAGAAAAGTCCAGATGGTCAAGGGAAAGATCTTCAGTATTCAAGTTTAAATGCAAGCTGGTGGGAAGGTGCCAGCCAGCATGTCCACACGCTCCCCCTCCCTTACCTAAAACCCCAGCACATGCTCTCCCTCACAACCTTTAAAACCCCTTGCCTCCCATCTTTTGGGGAGATGGAACAAATTTGAGAGCTTTCGTCTCCCGGCTGATGTCACCTGAAATAAAAACTCTTTCCTTGCCACAAGCCTGGCGTTCTAGTTTTATTTGGCCCCTCTTGTGTGGGGTTTTTTTAGAACAGCCCCTCTATTATCCCCCTTTTACTCTATAAAAGCAGCTCCCCTCCTTTGTTTCTGGATTTGCCTATCATTTGCCATAGCATGCACATGCCAAATTGCAATTTTACTGTTTTTTCCTGAATAAACTCATTTTGAGGGTAAAACAACTGAAGAATTTGCTTTTTAGGTTGACACCATTCAAGACTGCATGCTGCCCTCTGTGCAGATGAGGTTTGCAGTCTTTGGAGAACTAAGTCCCCCCTCCCAGGATGAGGAGTCACATGCTGGGCTGACTAGTGAGACAATGGGGATGAAATGACATGCATCACAGATCTGGACAAGCATGAAGGAGTTCTGCTGTAGTTGTGCTGGGACATCCCATGATGTCTCTGTTGGAGAATCAGGACCACATCCCTGGGCCCAAAGGCCTCGTGAACAGGACAGACAGCTGGGAGGATGTGGCCTCCCGTGATCTGTGCAAAGGGCAGTGCATCTGTGGGCATGTGTGTGTGCTTCTGTGTGTGCATGTGTGTGTGTGCATGTCTGGGTACATGTATGTGTGTATTTTGGTGCTGTCAGGAAGTTTTGCCAATGTCAAATGTCCCAAGCCAAGACTTCAGGTTTCATAAGTTTCCTCCTTCCTCTATTCCAGTGTCTTTGCTTTGTATCACTTTAAGAATAATGAGCAAGGATATTAATAGAAGGAGGAGGAGGAAATATTCACATGTGCTTAATATGTATCAAGCACCATTCAAAGCGCTTCATATTTACTAACTTGTTTAATCACAAATCCTCTATGAACAAGCATTCTCATTATCACCCCAATTTACAGATGGGGAAGCTGAGGCCTGGAGGGATGAGCAACCTGCCTGAGGTCAGAACTAGAAAATGTGGCCGACCCAGCATCAACTCAGGTCTTCTGACCCCAGAGTCCCTGGGCTTCACCATCATCCTGTGGCCTCTCATTGTGCTTTCAAAGCTGAGACTTTGCCTCCCCTCAGGGTACCAGAAAGTGCTCTCTCCTATTTCAAAAAGAAATGACTGACCTTGTGAATTTTCTGTTCAGCCCTGTCCAAGAGAAATAAAATGTGAACATTTTAATAACACTTGTTATCGAAAATTTTCAGTAGCCAAATTTTAAAATGAAGAGAAACAGGTGGAATTGATTTTCATAATATATTTTGTTTAACTCAGTTTAAATATATCATTTCAATAAGAATTAAATATAAAATATTGAAATATTTTGCGTTATTTTTGTGCTACATCTTTGAAATGTGGTGGGTATGTCAGAACTACAGCACGTCTCCACTGGGACTACACACATTCGTGCTCAGCAGCCACATGTGGCTTGTGTCCACCCTGTGGACAGAGCAGGTTAGATGGATGAGGTTTCCCTGGGGTACCTGTCCCTGCAGGATGTACTCATTGGCACGAGGGGGCGATGGAGGGTCCCATGACAGAGCCTCACTGGGGAGGAATGGCTGCTCCACTTTCCAACAAAACCAGGAGTATTGAGGATATCCAGAAACAAGGGAATTTTTATAACATACGTCTACACTACTTCTGTTCTTAAAGATAAGATATTAAATACAGCTACAAAGGCCAGCCATGAAGGCCAAGTGGTTAAAACTTTGGTGCTCATGTTTCTGTGGCCCTGGTTCATTTCCCGGTTGCAGAACACCACCATCCACCAGTTGCCTTGCTTTGGTGGCACCTCACATAGAAGAACTAGAATGACATACAACTAGGATATACAACCATGTACTGGGGCTTTGGGGAGGAAAAAACAAAACAAGAGGAAGATTGACAACAGATGTTAACTCAGGGCAAATCTTTGAAAAAAATAAAACTTTTTAAATTTTTATTATTTTATTTTTTTTTACATTTTTAAAGATGAATCTGAGCCATCAAATACATTTTCATTATTAGTCACTGTGGAAAAAGACAAAAGTCTGTGTGAATAGTATTATGAATATTGCTGCAACTTTCTCTTCAGTGGGAAGATCATTTCCATAAACCTCTTGAAATGTCATAAAGTAATATTTTGTGCATAGGATGGCTGATCCTAAGGAATAGCTTCTTGAACTTAGATGACCTGATATTCTCCACAAAGAGATATATTTGCCCAATTCACCAACACTGATCACTTTTATGAAGGTCAATTCTCCCAGGATCTACTAACAAGTTCCCTCCATGTTGTAATGAGACCCAGAAGCAAAGGGGTCAGAACTGGCCTGGGGAGTGGCCAGCAGGGCCCCGTGGGGCAGACTCTGAGGGGTGAAGTGTGAGGAGAGGAGGCATCGAGGTGGGAAGTTGGAGAGGAGCCGTGTGTAACACGCTCAGCGGGAACAGTGGTGCACGTGTCTGAGGCATGTGGCCCTCGTCTCACCTTCAATGCTCTCTTCAGACCAAACTCTGAGGAGTGAGCACATGGGTCTCCTGTCTGTGCACAGGTATCAGCACAGTGCTTCACACGTTATTTCTGTGAACAACGTCTCCAGAATTTGTCAGTGAATTAGTGTCGTCACATCCTCAGCAATACCAGGTTTGAAAATAAACACATTTCTTCAGGATGTTAGGTGAAAAATGCATCTTGCTATCATGTTTATTATAAATAAAAGGTTTCTGGTCCTTCTCTGACAGTTGTCCAAACTCACTGATATCTATCAAGTTAGAAAAGGATCATGATCCTAATTTGTCAGGAGCTGAGCCTGACAGGAGGAACCTGACCAAGCATATGATTTCCCCAACATCCCGCTGATACATGTTCCTGTGTTCTCTGCCTTGGCGAGGGCAGAGGGAGCCTCCCCATCTCTGTCCACAGAGAGAATTGTGTTTCCATGGGCACACAGATTCCAGCACCATGAAGATCTGAGCAGTCTTCAGAACAGACTCAGGGAGGAGGAGCACCTGAATACAGAAGAGAGGGTAGTGACAGGAGGCCCAGGAGGGCTTGGATGAAGGAGGAGGAGGACATGGGGTGTGGTTAGGGGCAGGTAGGGCAAGGCTCACAGGTCAGGCTCTGAGGTCAGTCTCCTGAATTGGAATCTTGACTCACTCCTCACTGTCTGGGGGACTGGGAAAATCATTTCACCTCACAATGATGGTTCCCTCCTCACCAGCCTGGAGGAGAGGCTGACCATAAGCAGAGGGCTGCTGGGGGGTTATTGTTATGTCTGGTTGAGGGGGGGCATGTCTACACTGACCAAAGGTTGGGCATCTATTGAGGGCTAAGAAAGAGTCATTGTGTTGAACTAGCTGTACATGTAGGATGACATTCCTTCTGGCAGCACCAGGGGGCACTGTGGGTCATGGTTTGGGTACCATAATAATTCCAAGTCCCCTGGGCTGTGCTCAAGTGTAAAGAGAGTGACTGATGCTTCCTTTGTAGATACTTCTATTGGATAGAATCAACCTCACACTCTGAAACCGACACCTGGCCCTTCTTCTGACCTCAGGACATTACCAGCTGGAGGTCTTAAGGCTCAGGGCTTAGAGGGAATGAAGAACAGATATGCATTCAGTGCCACTCACTTCTTGAGGGGCAGGAAGAGAGGAGAGTCTGGAGCTAGGAGAGACCAGTCCAGTTGGGCAGGCTAAGGGCAGAGCTCCTGGAAGCCCCCCAGACAATGGACTGGGTTCCCTTCCACCTCTTGCCCCTCATTTTCTCCACAGGTCACACTGTCCCAGGGCACTCAAGGGTCTCTCTCCTTGACATTTCCCTCCAAGCACAGTCCCCAGGGACATCTCTCCTCTCTCGGGGCATTCAGCATCATTCTTGTGTTTTCTGTTTCCAACTCTCTGTGCGCTGCCTGTGCTGACCCAGCTCGCATCTGCATCTGCCTCCCTGGGAGCCTTGGCCAAGCCAACATGCACTCTGAGCAGTGAGCACAGCAACTACATCATTCACTGTATCAACAGAGACCAGGGAAGGCCCCTGGGTACGTGATCAAGGTGAACAGTGATAAAAGCAACAGCAAGGGGGAGGGCATCCCTGACAGGTTCTCAGGCTCCATCTCTGCGGCTGACTGCTACTTAACCATCTCCAACATCCAGTCTGAGGATGAGGTTGAACATCACTGTAGTGAGAGGCATATAATTGATGGACAGGTCAGGTAAGCCATAGTGACACAGACAAAGGGATGTGAAGCTAAAACCTCCTCCTCCCTCTTCTCCACAAGGACTAAGGGTGAGCTGCTCCCTGTCCCTCCTAGGACCCTGAGACCTTTAACTCTTCTCCTTGCCAAATCCAACAGCCTAGACCTCCTCCTCAAGCCACTGCTAGAGTGAGGCAGACACAGGTCATAAATTAGATCATTTTGACAACCCCTTATTTTGTTTCCTCCACCACAGACCTGTAGAGATGTTGCTAGGAGAGACCAGACCAGCCCAAGCAGGTAAAGAAAGGTCAGAGAGTGGTTGGACTGAGATGACCATCTCAGCTTGGCCAAGGTCCCAAATAAACATTGTGCTCTACACTCCCAGCGTGGGCCTCTGCTCGGGACAGGGACATTGATCTCAGGGTTCCAGTGGGGATTCTGGAAATCATCTGTAGCTAATGTCATGACTCCAGGTGCACCATGGTGTACAGCAGGACTGCCGTCAGGGTTGAAAGTTCAGCAGGAAGCATTTGGACCTCAGGGGAGGCAGGACAGAGAGACTTGAAGCCTGTGGTGGGTGTTGAGCTGGGGTCCAGCACAGAAGCGGGGCCCAGGTTAAGAGATCTGTGGCAGGGCCAACAAGGAGCACGGATTGGGCTTCTCCAGCTGTGGGAGATTCTCAGCTTATGGTGCCAAAATGGCTCCACATCTTGCCCACAGGACTTTTCCAAGTACATACCAGGACCACATTTACTGGGACAGCAGCAAGGCATGGGGGATGGGAGACACTCAGGTGGAAAATATGTTGACTCCCTGAGTGTCACCCCGTGGGTGATTTGCCTCAAATGCATTGGTAGGGGGCAGGTTTCCTGGATGTGTTGGATTCCTCCATAGCTTTTATGGAATCTGAAAATAAGCATCTTTCAAACACACCCATACCTTGTGTCAAGATGGAGCAACACTATTGACCAAGTAATCCTGGGCACTGATGTGAGTAGGGTAAGGTGGGATTACAGGGTTGAACCCCAGAATGTCAGGCTAGTCTCCCCAATGACTGAGCTCAGAGATAGAGAGTCCAGAGCCTGTCCATGGCCTAAGTTGGCAGGAGAGGAGGAGGGGGTCTCCTGGGAAGGGACGAGACAGGCATACAGGAGAAGAGATGGGTTTCAGGGCTCAGTCCTGCAGTGACGTGTGTCAGCCTGTGGTGGGCTGAGTCACAAGGGTCACAGGGCCATCTCCCATACTCCCCACTCCAGTAAAGTCTTGATCTCTGCAAGGGTTTGCACTGACTTTGTCCCCAACAAGACCTCCCATAAGTCACTCCAGTGGGGAGTTTCCTCCACCACTTATATTGTAGGCAAGGGAGTCGCAAGGACCATAGAGAAACAAAGCCAAACCCCAGTGTGGACCACCCCACATCCATGTCCACCTGGGCCTTGTGTGCTACCAACTTGAAACAAGGCCAGCAGTAACCTCTGATGGACAGATCAAGGGACAGATCAAAGCTAGAAGAGATGACAGAGAATGGAAAAGGGAGGAAGATAAAGATCATCCCCTGTTGTACTTAGATGGTGACCCAGCAGTGAGGGAGCTGCCACTACAAAGCCTTGTCAGAGAGAGACCAAAGGCCCATTAGAGGCCATTTCTTATGGTCAAGTTTACGACAGGAGCAGGGTCTCATCAGAGACCACTGTGGGCTCAGGTCACGTGAAAGTGACTAACCCTTGCAGTGTCCATTTGTGCTGTGTTCACACCCATGCACTTGTCCTCACAGATGCCAGGTGATCCTGAGACCTGGAGTAACAGTTTATGTCAAAATTCCTTGTCGCTGTGGCCTTAGCAGAGTCTCGAGGATGGACTTCATGTCATGTCATTGTAACATTGGAGGGATCTCTAAAGCCTGAGGAACTGTTGACAAATCAGTCCAGGGAGCAGCTGAAACAGGTCACAGGACCTGCGTGTGGAGGCACCTTGGAGCTGCTGTGGCTGTGAGTGGACCGAGGAGGCCAGGCAGGTGGGCGGAGGTAAGAGTGTGCTGGAGGAGGGGTACCACCCTCTCTGGCTCCTCCTGCATCTCTCACTCTCTGTCTGTCTGTCTCTGTCTCTGACTACCTCTGTCTCTCTTTCTCTGGATTTCTCTCATTAGTCAGGTTTTATTTAGTTCTTCCAGTACATCTTTATCCTGTGCTGTTCCTTTTACATGCACTCTTCTCTCATTGTCTTTTCCTGTCAATTTTTCTTTTGTGTGTGTGTGAGTGAGTGTGTGTGTGTGTGTGTGTGAGAGAGAGAGAGAGTCTTTATTCCTCAATGGTCATAGTACCAAAACTAATGACATTGTGTCTGTCACTGTCCTGGGTGTCCTGTGTGACAACCAGAATCCTGGCCTCTCCCCTGCAGGATGGAGTCCTCATTCCCCAGATACTGGAGTGTCGGCAGCCACAGCTCCAGGACTTGCTTCTGCTGAAGAGAGTTGGCACAGCGGGGACACTCCCCTTCCTGGTGGCAGCTTGAGTCTAGTGACATTTGCCTGTGGTGGGATAGAGACAGGGCCCCACCCCATTCAGTAGGATCTGAAGAGCACACACAGCGCCAGAGCCCTGACAGTTCTACCATGAGACTGGCTGTGACTAATTCACAGATCAACGTCTGCCTTCACACACATCCACTCCCTTCATCCCTTCTTGTCCTCAGGGTGTGTTCCCTGGTCCATCTAGACATCCTGCACACTAGTCTCTAAGTGAGAGTTGGCTCCTGGGAAACTTCATCTGCTACAATTTAGTTTTTCTTTTTCTGTTTCTTATTACACTATAATTTACATTCATTAAAATCCATGCTTTTTAGTGAACAGTTCTGTGAGTTTTGATAAAAGTGTACAGAGATGTAAGCACTTCTACAATCACGATATGTAACAGTTCAATCATTGTCCATAAATACCTCAGCCCTCTTGGTAATCACTCCCTCCTTCCACCCCCCACCCCACAACTCCTGATCTGTTGTCTGTCCCTATAGTTGGGTCTTCTCAAGAACATCCTATAAATGGAGTCATACACGGTAGCCTTTTGGTTCTGGCTTCCTTCACTCATCATAATGCATTTCCAATGTGTCTATGTTGCTATGTATGCGTCTATGTAGGTCAATAGTCCATTCCATTCTCCTTGTGAATAGAATTTCTTTGCAGGGATGAACCAACATTTTGTTTATCCATTCCCCAGTGAGGTAACATTTAGGTAGTTTCCAGTTTCCACACTTTGGCAATTTCAAGTAAAACCTTTATAACATTTATTAGAGGTTTTTGTGTGGACATAAGTTTTTATTTCACTCAGGTGAATACCTGGGAATGGGGTTTGTGGGTCATATGGGAGATGTATGTCGACCATTCTCAGAAATTGCCAAACTGTTTCCAACGTGGATGATTGATTCTGCCCTTTCATTATCACCAGGCATTTATGAGACTTCCAGCCGTTCCTCGTCTTCATTAACACTAGATTGTTAGGTTTTATTTAAGCCTTTTTAATGTATCTGTCGTGGTATCTCATTATGTTTTTAATTTTTGTTTTCTTAGTGACGTGTGATGTTGAGCATCTTTTCAGCTGCTCATTTGTCATCTACGTATTTTGTTTGGTGAAGAGTTTGGCCAAATCTTTGTCCATTTTCAAATTCAGATTCCCCAGCTGACTTGTACTCATTTGTGTGTGTGTGTAGGGGGGGATTTAGTTCAGTGTGATTTTATGCCATGAGTAGGTTCATATGTCCACTTCACCAGTCAAGATACAAAACAGTTCCATCTCCACCAACATCCCTCAGGTTATCTTTCTCCCTCTGAGGTACCCTTCACCATCCCTAACCTCTGGCATCCACTAATTGATTTCCCATTTCTAAAGTTTGGCTTTTTTATAAATTAAATGTAGAAATAGAAAAAATAGAGTCCTATAGTATGTAGGCTTTGGGATTGGCAGATTTTACTCTGCATAGTACTTCTACATTCATCAAAATTGGTGTGTGCACTAAGAGCTCATTCCTTTTACATTGTTGAGTAGTATCCCATGGTGCTGGTATACTGAGGTCTATTTACGTGTCTACCTATTGAGGACATCTCGATTGTTCTCACTTTGGGGCTACTATGCATTTGTGGGTATGACCATTTCTGTATAGTGTCTCTGTGAACATAAGTTTTCATTTTTTCTGAAATAAATGTCTAAGAGTACAGTTGCTAGGTTGTATGGAAACCACGAGTTGAGATTTTTAAGAAGCTGTCATACCCTTCTGCCAAGTTGCTGTACTATTTCACACTCTCATCAGCAGGCAGGACTGATCCAGTTTCTTTGCCAGCATTTAGAACTGTCACTGTCTGTATTGCAGCCACTCTGATAGGGATGTAGGGATGTTTCCCCATGGTTTTCATGTGCATTTCCCTCATGGATGACAAGGCACATCTTTTCATGAGCTCTTTGCAATCTCTATATCTGCTTCCATGAAATGTTCATTCTTGTTCTTTGACCATTTTCTGAATGGATTTGATGTTTACTGTTAAGTTTTGAAAATTCATTATATACTCTACACACTAGTCCTTCATTGGATTTGTGATACGCAAATATCTTCTGCTGTTACTTGATTTTTTCATTCTCTTTAGAAAGTTTACAAAGCAAAAGATATTAATTTTGATGAAGTTCAATGTATTAATCTTCCTTTTACGAATCACGCTCTGGTGCCATAGAAGAAATCTTGCCCAGTCTTAGATCCCAAAGATTTCTCCTACGTTTTTTGTTTTAAACATTAAAAAAAAAAAATGATTGCCTGAGATACATGAACATTTTCTCTGTATCTGATCATGAATTCTGCACTCTCACACAGTAGCATGTCCACTGACCCTACAAACTCCTGCTTCAAGCACTGCCCAGCTGACCCCCATGGATGACACATCACTAAGAGTATGACTGAGGGGTTCTCTCCAAGCCCAGAGAGGGAGCCCAAGGCACAGACTGAAGTGTGTGTGCATGTTCTGGGGGCAGGGGGCAGCATTTTCTCACTCAACACCAGAGAGAGATCTGAGGACTCAGCTACAGGTCTTGGGGATAGGACCCATTTTCACAGCCTCCTTTAAGCTGAGCCATTTTCTGCTCAGGAAAGAGATACGTGAGAAGGCCATAAAAAGGAAGGAAGTAGATTTGCATTTCTTCCAGAATAAGAGAGGCCCTGAGGCACATCCTCAGCTGTGGGCTCAGAGGCAGAGCTCTGGGGCATCTCCACCATGGCTTGGACCCGTCTCCTGCTCCCCCTCCTCACTCTCTGCACAGGCGTTGCCCCTCAGGGCTCAGCCCCCAAAGAAACCAGGGAGCAACCTGGCCCTGACCTTCAGCTCTGAAGAGGGGAGGCTGCAGGGTGTGTGCCCTCTGGGAATGAGACCCTCATCCTCACACTGACCTCACATCTTCTCTCTTGCAGGTTCTGTGGCCTCTTCTGGGCTGACTCAGCCACCTGCGGTGTCTGGGGCTTTAGGACAGACAGCGAGGATCATCTGCCAGGGAGGAAGCTTTGGAAGCAATTATGCTCCTGGTACCAGCAGAAGCCAGGGCATGCCCCTGTGCTGGTCATTTACAGAGATAACAAGCGGCTCTCAGGGATTCCTGACCAATTCTCTGGCTCCAGCTCAGGGAACACAGCCACCCTGACCAGCAATGGGGCCCGGACAGAGGATGAGGCTGACTGATTATTATTTTCATTCTGGAGGTGCTTATAGTTCTGAATCTCACAACGGCACAGACTAATGGGAAAATGAATCACAAATCCCTTTCCCATCTGTGTCACACTCTCCTCCAGCCCCAGGAGAACTGTAGGCAAAGCCATGAGCTGGTCTGTCCCAGGTCCCCAGATCTGAGATCCCCAGGCTGCCCTCCCCCCAGGCAGGCTCTGCAGAGGGTGGTTCAGGGCTGGATTGTTGACTGGCAGGATAAGGCTGCATGGTGTTTTCTTGTCTGTGATATTTGTTGGGGACAGAGGGTCTGGATGGAAGGAAAGACGGAGAAATCCATCTTGGAGTTATCTCGGGATTTCCATATGAAATTGTCTGGGCCTCTCTTTAACCCACATGTCCTGGGTTAGTCCCCAGAACTGCTAAGATTCAGCTGCCACACTGAAGTCCCAGGCTCGCATGGCAGCCTTGGATTCTGAATGGAACGAACTATGCTGTGGACATTGTGGTGCCCACCTACATCTGCCCTTCTGGCCTGACACACCTACCCACTGTTGCTGGGAGCCCCGGGCTGCTCACAGCTGTGCCTTCACTGGGATGAGCCATTGTCTGGAGAACTGCCTCCTCCAGACTTTTGCCCCTCTCTAAGTGTGACTCAGGTCCATGACTGCCTGATGCCAAGATACCAAGGTCTTGTCTCAGTCCAGGATGACCTTGCAGGGCCTGCCAGCTGAGTCTTCAACCATAAGCATATGGCAAGTCTGCCCAGTATTCCTTCCATGCTTCATTCCAGAGACATCACCCCAAATCCTCCTGCATGCAATTCTCCAAGTCACAGTGGGCTTCCAGGGAACCAAGGAGACAATAAACGTCTAGAGGGAAGAGTGTGGAAGAAGAGAGATCTGCACAGAGAGAGAACCCTGGATTTCTGCACATGTTCCTAAGAGGACTGATGAGTCATGTGTGGGAGGAAACTGTGAGGTTGAGGAAAGAACCACCAGAGATGGTAGAGGACCATTCTGCAGGCTCACACTCACACAATCATATGGTGCTTGTTCCTGAGTCAGAGGGGAAAGCTCCTAGTTAAGGCATCTGGTTGACTAGTCAGGAGAACTTGCCTCAGTCGTTGTGAAAATTAACCCCTGACTAAAGGCTGCTCTGCTGCCACCTAAGAAAGTGCACAAGCAAGGTCAGAAAGGATGGACCCATGTCCAAGTAATCTTACTGAATCCAAAATAAAGAACAAAACATAGAGGCAAATACCAGTATGCAGGACTCAATAAGGAAAAACTCACAATAGCTGGTGTCATATCAAAAATTTCCTGCAAAGAACCAGGAAAACATGAACCATAAATATTACAAAAATCCTTTATTCCAAAATGGCCCTAAGTTGCCAAGATGTTATAATTTGTATACAAGGACAGAAAAGCAATTATTTTAACTACATTCCATGTGTTCCTGAAGGTGGAGGAAAGATGGAACATGTTAAGTGGTGACATACACTCATACACACTGGTACACATTGATCTCCTAGCACTGCTTTAGAAGCACCATATACATAATATATAAATGATCTCAAATCAATAATGTAAAAGTCTACTCTACGATACTGTAAAAAGAAGAGAAAACTGATACAAAAGAGGGAGAAGGGATTAAATGATAAAGATAGAAGAAAAATTAAGGAAAGAAATGGAAACAATAGGGAATATCAACAAAATTAAATGTTGGTTCTTTGAAAACATCGAAGATATTGACAAACCTTTAGCTAGGTGATCATAAATAAAAAAGAAAATTATTAAAACTGAGAAGTAAAGAGGAGACATTACTACTGACATTACAGAAATAAAACAAGACTTTAAGGTTGTGAAAGGATACTGTAAAAAAACAGCATGGAAAAAAATTAGATGAAATGGACATATTCCTAGAAAGACACAGATTGCTAAAACTGACTCAAGTGAAAAACAGAAAACCTGATGAAGTCTGCAACAAGGAAAGAGATTAAATTAGTAATCAAATACTATCCACAAAGAAAGACCCAGATACCGATGGTTTCACTGGATAATTCCATCTAATATTTAAAGAAGAATATCTACCAAGTTATTCACAACCTCTTCCAATAAATTGAAGGCGATAGAATACCTACCACCTCACTCTATGAGGCCACTATCACTCTGATACAAAAACTAGATAAATAGATCACAAGGAAAGAAAAGTATAGATTGATAACCCTTATGTATATAGACACAAAAATCCTCCAAAATTACTAGAAAACCTAATCCAGCAACATAGAAAAAGGAATACACACCATGACCAAATGGTATTTACTGCAGGAACACAAGGTTGTTTTAACATCTGGAGATCAGTTAATGCACATATTCACAGAATAAAGGACAAAACAAAGGATCTTTTCAAGAGTCACAATGTTTTCATGTAGCACATATTGTTCCTGGTTATGTTTCTAATCCTATTACAGCATCAAACAGGTGAGATTGCAGGCACAGAGATGGAATCAGGGGTGTTATTCCATGCAAAGAATCTGGATGTCCTGCACCCAATGGGAAGATATTGATGGGAAATGATAAAAGAGTGTAATTCCGTGTCTCTGAATGTTCTGGTTTTCAGATTCCACCTCCTAGACACGTAATACGGACACAGAATGAAAGGATGACTAGGATTTAGGCATCAGTGAGGAGAAGGGTCACAGGAAGGGTTTCAGTCAGAGAGAAAAACATGCACAAACTAGAAGACAGAAGAGAGCATGACGTGTGAGAATGTAGGAATGTCCAGATCAGCTGGGGCTGAGTGAGATCAATGAAAGAGCAGGAACCACCTATTTCTGACTCCACGTCCCATTGGAACATCACCCTCCCACACCCCCCCCCACGTGACTTGTGAAAAAGACTATTCTTAAACATTTCTTCACATCATTGCAGGGTCTAGATCAGAATCACGCTCAGTTGACAAGCCCAGGACAGTTAAGCCCCAAGACCCAGGTGGCCCAAGAAGAACTTGGGGAGACAAGCAGGAGGGAGTGAGGGTTTCCACGGTGACCTAGACTGGAGCTCCTGAGACCTCAGTGAGCACACAGTCCCCTGGGGGTCTCCAGAAGATGCAGATGCAGATGCAGCAGGCCAGAGTGGGGCCCAGGGATCTGCATGTCTAACAGCTCCCAGGTGAGCCTGTGCTACTGGTCCTCTGAGGACCGCACTTTGAGCGGCTTCACTCCTGCTAACCTGCTACTCACAGCTCAGGTGAGAGTCACCACAGGAAGGCACAGTCTGTGAAGCACAGGGGACTTGCTCTCCCTCCCACCCAGGCTCCATGGGGTCTTGGCCCTGCATGCAGCTCTGTCCACATTTCTCCCTCCCGTCAGGGTTGGGGGCCAGTCTGTCCTGACTCAGCCTCCCTAGGCATCTGAGCCCTTGCACAGACAGTCACCATCTCCTGTACTGAAGCAGCAACAACATTGGGGGTTATAATCGTGTTTCCTGTTGCAAACAGTTCCTGGCACAGCCCCACAAGACTGAAGATGTGTCACAAATTAAACCTCACAAACCCCAGACTCCAACTCTGGCAAAATGGCCTCTGTGAATATCTCTCCACTCCAGTCCAGCCATGAGGCTGATTATTATCCCTGTTCTTATGCAGGTTGGGGGAGGGAACTTGTTCTCACTGTTTCTTAGTGATGAGGAAGTGAGACGAATACCATCCTGGGCTGACCCTACTCCCCTCCTGCCCCCTGTTCTGTTGTCAGCTCCCCTGGAGTGCATCAACTTCTAGGGTCAAGGCTTAAGAAGTGAAGGCCCCTCCTCTCTCTCACTACTTGGCAAAGTGTGTCCTTGGGAGCATCAGCTCACTGAGGCCAATTGGGAACAAAGGTTCTGTGTCTGCCTGTGATCTGTGTGCTCAGACATACACCTGATTTGCATGGGAGAGGCAGGTATAGGTGACTTCCAGATGGCTCAGAGTTCAGGCTGGGACAGTGCAGGGGGGTCACCTTGAGATCCTGCCTCCAGCTGCTGCTGTCCACACCATCCTGGGAAGGGGGCCTCTCTGTCCATCTTTTCAGATCTGTCCTCTTTTCCCATTACCAAGGAGAAGAGTAGGGACAGGTAACCCTGGTTTGACTTGCCTGCTGTTTGAGGATGCAGATTTATGGAGGGTCCTCCAGCCTAGGGGTTATCAGGCATGATCTGTAACCAGCAGCCTTGGAGCCCTGAAGGAGCCATGGGTCCTAACATCAAAGATGCCCTGCACCTCCTCATAAATCCCTTTCTCCACTCCATGGTTTATCCCAGCTCCCTGCCCCTCACTCCTCCCTGGGGTACTGATCCTTACCAGTTAACACCCAGTTATCTTCTCCATTCTCTATAAAAGTCCCATCCTCAGGGAAGATTTAAATAATAAAAAACCCATAACGTAAACACTCAGCGAGATGCTTTCCCTGAATGTTCTCACAGGACCGTACATGTCCTCTTTTGCAGCTCTTAGCACATGTCATATCTCATTTATACCTTTTGTCACAGACTCAATTCTGGGAAGGAGAGATTTTGCACAGGGGCCAACAAGGTAGTGACCTTGATATTTATAGTCATGATGGTGAAAGCAGAATGCCAAATGGAGGCAAATAAAGATCATCCCCTGGTGACCCAGCCGTGAGGAAGTTGCCACTACAAAGCCTTGTCAGAGAGGGACCAAGGGCCATTAGAGGCCGTTTCTTATGGTCAAAGTTACAGCAGGGGCAGGGTCTCATCAGACGCCTCTGTCAGCTCTTGTCATGTGAAAGTGACAATGAACGGTGTGAAAGACAATGTGCCCTCCCAGGTTGTTCCATATCAGCGGTAGTTGTCTCACGGGTTGCCAGGTGATCCTGACACCAGGAAGTAAAACTTACATCAAAAGTACCATTGTGATATCAATTATCTCAATAAAGCTGAAAAACAGTACCTGCGTGCCTTGTGACCTTAGCAGAGTCACCAGAACAGAAGTCATTTATGCCTTTGTCTCATTTGGGGATCTATTGGACCTGACCAGCCATTGACAATTGAATCCAGGGAGCAGCTGAAACAGGTCTCAGACCTGCCCAGAAGACAGGATGGAGCTGATGGCAGGGAGAGTGTGACAGGGAGACCAGGTGGGCTGGGCCAAAAGTGAGAGAGGGCGGGAGGAGGTCTCCCTTCCCTCCTGCTCATCCTGCATCTGCTTCTGCCTCTTTCCTCTCCTCCTCCTCTTTCTTCTCCTGCTCCTTCTTCTCCCTCTCTCCCTCCTGGGATGTTAGGATTTCTCCCTGGAGGTTATGTTTTATTTAACTCCTCCATTACGTCTGTATCTTATGATATTTGTTCCTTTTTCAAGCACTCCTTCCTCCGTTTTTTTGTGTCCATAGTGTGATGTGTGTCTCTGTCTGGCTGACTTTATCCCTTAATGATTCATAACACCAAAATTAATGACGTGTCTGTCACTGTCCTAGGTGTCCTGTGTGACAACCAGAATCCCGGCCCTTCCCCTACAGGATGGAGTCCTCATTCCCCAGAGGCTGGAGTGTTGGCAACTGCAGCTCTAGGACTTGCTTCTGCTGAAGAGAGCTGGCACAGCGGGGACACTCCCCTTCCTGGTGGCAGCCTGCATCTCGTGACCTGTGCCTGTGGTGGGGTAGAGGCAGGGCCCCACCCCATTCAGTAGGATCTGAAGAGCATGCCCAGCACCAGAGCTCCTGTGAATTCCACTGTGGGCCTAGTCATGACAGCCTTGCAGGTCAATGTCCTCCTCCATCCCATCCTGCCCATCCTGGGTGTGCTCTGTGGTTTATCTAGACATCCTGCACACTAGTCTCTAAGTGAGAGATTGCTTCTGGGAATTTGACCAGCCACAGATTCTTTCTTTCTTTCTTCTTCTCCTTATTTTTAATTTTTCCCTCACCTGAGCAGAGATCTCTTGTCTTATTCAGAATGGTTTCCCCCGGGTATCACTAAATATTTGTTGAGATAATTAAATAATTAGTTAGATAACTCATTACCACATGTCTCTGTGTGAGGTAAATGAAGGCCTCTTGATTATAAGCATAACTTTCACTTGAAAGAATCTTACATGTTCCATCTTGCTTTGATGCCTTTATTCCACCATTAATTTTGAGCCCCTCCTATGGGCTATTTCTATGCCAACCACTGGTCACACAGTGGGAAAGAAAATGACCCTGGGCACCATAACATAGACAAATGAACATAGTCAATTGGTCTATACAGCATCCACATGTAATACAAAAGACAGAAGTGTTTGGGATTCTGCCATTCACGATTCTGGAACTCTGGGTGAGTCACCTCACGTCCAGGCTCAGGGTATCATCCATGCAATGGGGACCTGGATACTCACTGCTGCTCAGAGTTTCTGGGAAGGAGAAATGGCACAATGTCTGTGGGGCATGGTTCAGAGGGTTCACATGTGACAATTTATTCTTAATTATCAATCATGAGTAACCTCCAAATTCATATGAATAACCTGACATTGTCAGTCAGTGTTGGAGGCAGGACTGGACCTGTTCCTGGGCTCCTCCTTCAGTGCTCTCTGCTCTCAGAACCATGGAGGTCACAGCCCCAGGTCTCAGAGTCCTCACAGCAAGAAATAGATGGAGGGGGAGTTGAGTGGAGTCTTGAGAACATAGGATCTCAGCTACACCTTTCTCACTCTGTGGTCCTTCTAGAGCACTGGGCCTGGGTCAGAACTGTGGACAGGGCCTCTCTGCCCCACAGGAAGAGCAGATCCTTTCTCAGTTGACTCTGGGCACAGCAGACAAGGGACAAAGGCCAGAATGGAGGATGAGCTAATGGCGACCATCACACACCAACATTTGTTATTGGTTCTCTCCAATCCATCAGTTCTCAGCCTGGGTTCCTTGAAACTTAAAGTTATGGAAAATTTTGCAAAAGGTCTGTAAGAAAGTACTGTGTTCATTGTGCATGGTAGGACCATGTTGAATGGTTGGGTCCATTTTCACTTTGTGACCAACAGGGGGTCATTCAGATTCCACGGCTCTGAGTTGCAGGGACAGGACGACAGTGGCTGATCACAATGTTACCCACTGACTTACAGAAGTGGGCGAGGAAATGAAAATATCTACCCTCCAATATATAAGTCAGTGCAAAAAAGACACACAGCATGTGGTAAGAGTTTTGTGTAATAAACTGGCAAACAACTGCTTCTCTGTCAGGACTGATAAGTACATGGGGCTGGCCCAGTGATGTAGCAGTTAAGTTCGCACATTACACTTCGGTGGCCCAGGGTTCGCCAGTTCAGATCCTGAGCATCGACCTACTCACTGCTTATCAAGCCATGCTCAGGTGGTGTCCCACATAGAAGAACTAGAGGGACCTACAACTAGGATATACAACTATATACTGGGGCATCGGGGAGAAAAAAGAAAAAGAGGAGGATTGCCAACAGATGTTAGCTCAGGGCCAATCTTCCCAATAAAATTTAAAAATAAAGACTGATAAGTACAAATTGTCTCCAACATCAGCTGTAACTTTTGTAGATGCTGACACGACGTTGACATTCAAGAACACCTATTCTGCAGCACAGACCTATCCCAACAGCACAGTTAGACATCTCAGTTATCCCGAAGGCTTTGCCCTCCTCTGGAACAAGGCTCCAGAAGGCACTGGATTGGCACCTGGGCATTTTATGCCCCATCCATCACTGGCACCACAAGAGGTTTCACATTCATGTGAGAAAGAAAATCCTGATGTCCTCATGTCAAATGCTTTCCTCACAAAAGGACCAGTGTCCAAACCCTTAGAGAGTCAATAAGGAAATTTCTGGAAGACCTACAAAAATGGCTAACACACAAAGACCAATGTCTTTACATGAAGACAATGGCTTTATACACAAAGGCCAATCCCCTGGAGAATATTTAAATGACCACATGATGAGCTAAACAAAGACACACAGGTATCCTGCTGCACAAAAAAAAGGAAGAATATTAGCCATGGAAATGTGCTTGACTCGGCAGAGGAGATGAAAGGGGGACTACAGAAGAACTTTCCAGAAAGTGGTCAACCCAACAGTGCTGGGAGCTTTGACAGTGAGGATGGGGCAGGGACCATCCGCTCAGCAGACATTTCCCATCATATGAACCAGTGAACATGTCTCTGCAAGGCCCTGGATTTCAAGGGACAGAGATTCTTGGATTTAAATAGAAACTAATTCTTTGGGGAAAAACACACTGAAAAAGGAAATCCTGACACGTGTCCCAGCTACTTGGGCTGCAAGAAGGAACAACTCAGTAAGTCCCAGGTGATGGAGACCTCCCTGGAGACCTGCATTAGGAAGGGAGAGTCTTGTTCCACCCTTTCAGCACAATGAGTGACAGGAGAGGCACCTACTTTCTGACCTTCTTCTCCCTGAGAACTTGAGTTGAGAGAAGAGGGAGGACCCCATGAGACTAGACTGACCATAGCCTCCCGAATCCTGCTCTGGATTTCTGGGGAGGAAGAGTCTCCTGCCACACACGGAGAGTCATGTGCTGGTGGCTCTCTAGTGTGAACAGGGCATAAACCACCTCTTTCCAGTAGAAAAGGGAAAGTGTTCATGAGAATCTCACATCAGACCCAGAAGTGAGCACTTGTGCAGCACAAACAAGCACAGACTTCTCATTCAAGAGATACATTCCATTCTTGACTTTTAGGTTCAGAAATAACACCTTTTTAAATGAATATATGTCTATTACAAGATCCGATACTGACACACATGCATGATGATGGAAATAAACTACCAAGTCTACACTGAGCCTGATCCTGTGGCTCCACAAGAAAATATCATTTCAAAGTCCAAAATAAGATTGTATCATAGGCTATATTTCTCTTCATATTTCTGTGGTTTATCATCCTTGTACCTTCAGTTTTAGGCTGCTTGGAGAGTGCAAAAATATCAAATGGAGATTTTTTTTTTTGCTTTTTGTGAGGAAGATCAGCCCTGAGCTAACAACAATGCCAATCCTCCTCTTTTTGCTGAGGAAGACTGGCCCTGGGCTAACATCCGTGCCTATCTCTCTCCACTTTATGTGGGATGCCACCACACCATGACCTGACAAGCGGTGCGTAGTTGCGCGCCCAGGATCCGAACCCCGGCCGCCAGCAGTGGAGTGTGCGCACTTAACCACTACGCCACGGGGCCGGCCCCTCAAATTGAGACTTTTTGTGAAAGGAAAAACAAAAACTTCCTCTATCTACACTCCTGACTTGTATCAAAGCTGATATGTCATGAGGAATGGGGAATCACGCAGAAAGCAAAGAATTATTGTCTTCTCAATAAATCTTGACAATGTAATGGACTTACGCACTATACCTACAATGTAATGATCCTGCTACTGGACCATGAGTGGCAGATAGACTTTTATTAAGCAGGGATCCTGAAGACCAATATTTCAATGGCAGTTGCAGAGTCAAAGATCAGGAAAAGGCCCCTCTGGTTGATTATAATCTGGGGCTTTTCATCCTTAGGGTTTCTTTCATCCCCAAAAGGAGCAGGGAGATGAACGATGTCCTGGGTGCCTGACGGGCCTGGGGTCCCGGTGCAGCAGCGCCCCCACACACCACTGGGAGAACTGACAGAGAGAAGCTGCCTCTATCAGGGCTCCACAAATGTTGGCTGAGGATTTTCCTTCGTCCCCTCCCTCAGCCCAGGCTGGTTACTGTATGTTAGCGGAAGATGCTATTTCAGGCCAAGGACCAACTAGGTCCTGCTCTTCTCTCCTCCTCCTCAGGTGACCTTGGGAACACCACTCACCCTCTCTCACCCCTTCCTTGCTCTGTCAAGTGCAGGCCCCTCCCTCTGTGTGCCCGCAGGACATCCAGTCTGTGGGACATGAGGGAATGCAAGGATGGATCAACCATGCAGGACCCTAGACAGCTGGAGCAGAGTCAGCAGCACATGCAGTGGCTTAAGTCCCCACATGTCTGCACGGTGGGCACAGGGATGCGGAAATCAGCAAGCACCCCCTGAGTGTCTTCAGTCCCCAGGTAAACAGGGAGAGGACAGGGGGTGTGTCTGAACCCACCTGTGTTTCTCCTGACCCTGCCCGGCGGCATCATCCTGGACCATCAGGCAGTGTACCTGCTAAGCTGCTCCCAGAGTCCTGGTTTATTACCTGTAAATTTCGGCTTATAACACAGCTACACATCAACCCTGACCCCAAATCCTTCACCTACAAGAAAGTATCACATCAGACGGAAACTGGTCTGGATCCCAGAGCCTCTCAGTTTCCCAGGAACACCCTGACGTTCACCTGTGGGTGCTGACTCAGCTCCTCCTCACACTCTCCTCTCCCAGATTTACTCCTCTTCCCCAGCATAGTGGCTTTGCTGTCTTTGTTTTCATATTTTCATGGGAAATCTGAGCCCCTCGTGCCTGGTCTGAGGCAGGCAGGGGTCATGCAGAGAGGACCAATTCCTGCCCTGGGGCGGCAGTCCCTGGATCAGGAATCAGGACCTGAGCTTTGGGTCAAAATCTACCCCTAGACAGAGGACGCCCCTGCTCCATCACAGCCAGTGTGGAGCGGCCACCAGGGGGCAGCAGAGATCACCTGGCTCAGCCACCTGGACATGGGGGGCCTGGGCATGAGGGGCTCTTACATGAGGGGCGGGGGTTAGTAACCACGATCTCATGCATGAAGGAAAAAGTGTCCTTACTTTTCTACAGTGTCATCCTTCATTCTCAAGGACATTTTCTGGTCCAATGTGTCTCAGATCCTGCTCGTGGAGATGTTGCCTGTTTAACTGGCACAGGTCCAGCACTTTGCCCCCAGCCCACCCTAATCACGCTAACACACCATCACTGTCCACTGACATCGTCCTCCCTGTGACCACACCTTTCCCCTCCCCTCGCCCCCCGCCGTGCTCTGAGAGCCCCTGTCCTGACAGACATGGCCGCTCCTCCTTCCCTGGAAGCTCCTCCACCGTCCCCCTCACCTGTCCCTCCACTCACCTCTCCCAGGGAAGGGGAGAGGAGCCAGAAAATTGTATTCTTCCTGTTTCCCAGTGCCTGAAACACAGCAGTTTCTCAATAAACGTTTCTTGACATATTAAATTAAATTATTTTGTTAATTAATACATTTTCCTCAGTAATATTCACTTGAGGACTGTTGGAGTTTGCAGCCCACTCTCATTCTCATGCACTAACAGTTCTTTTGAGCACATGATGTGCCTGGTCCTGCCCACACAATGGGGATACTGAGGCACAGACCTTACGACACTATGGTCAAGAGCAGAAACTCACAGCCCCTCGATGACGGCTTAAGAACTCCATGTGTGCTTGAGGGGGAAGGAATTTCATCCCTGGCTCTACCCTTCAGGAGCTGTGTCTGGGGTGGGCCCTACACCTGTCTAAGCCTCCTAGTGTCACCTGCAGAGTGGGGATGAGCAGGGTCACTGGGCTGGGGGCCTGGAAGTCAGAGGGGACTTTGTGTGTAAAGTTTCCGAAGGTAGAGCAGGGACTAGAATGAAATGTGACTCCACCACAAAATGTTTATTGACGGCACACTCTGGAGTCCTGGACCGAAATTACCCACCTCCCTTCTGAGCAAGAAAGAAACAAAGCAACGGCCTGGGTCCCGGGATAATCCAACATCACCTCTGTGACTCTCCAGCTACCTCCATGACTGGGCTGAGGATCATCTGAAAGGCAGGGACTTCATGTTCTTTAGAAAATCCACACAGACTGCACCTTGAGCTCTGCCATGTCCAGGACAGCCCAGGAGAGAAGCCAGAACACAGTCTGGGGTGGAGATGTCGGCCCAGACTATGAGACAGCATGAGAAGGAGAATCGCTGGGTTAAGGCTGGGGTCTGCAGGGGGCACCACCCTTCTCTCTGAGTCCCTTGAGACTGAGCCTTTCTCTGAAACCACAGAGCTCATGGAGCAGCACCCCTGAACCCTGGCTGATTTTCAAACCTAGCAGCTTTCTCCAGAATGGGGATAAAAGAGGCCTGGGAGGAAACCTCCCCAGCCTTAGTTCTCAGTGAGCAGAATCAGGACACCTCCATCATGGCCTGGACCCCTTTCCTCCTCATCCTCCTCGCTCACTGCACAGGTGCTGCACCCAGGCTCACACACACCCCCAGCCCCAGGGCTTTGGGACAAGCCTGGCCCTGACTCTGAGCCCAGCAGGGCGCTGCCTGTGGTGGGCAGGATGCTTGTGGATGTGCTGCAGGATGAGGGGCTGGTGGAGCTGAAATCCCCCCACTGTGCTCACTGGCTCTGTGTGAGCCCAGAGGGGCTGCACATGCCAAGAGAAAGGGGGGATTTTCTCATTTTTTCAAAGGCTCCATATACCAGCCACGCCTATGGGCCACTGGGCTGAGACTATTGGGACAAGGTGCCCTGGGGTCCCACAGGATCCCTGGAGCCTGGCTTTGGAAAGGCAGGTGGGAGATCTGGGAATAGGTCCTTCTGCAAGCTCCCTCTCCTTTTTCTCCTTGGAGGCTCTGTGGCCTTCTGTGGGCTGACACAGCCGTCCTCCATGATGGTAGCCCTGGGACAGATGGCCCAGATCACCTGTGGAGCAAATAATATGGAAGTAAAAAAGTTCAGTGGTACCAGCAAATGTCAGGCCAGGCCCCTGTGCTGGTCATCTATGGTAGCATTAGCCAGCCCTCAGAGATCCCTAACCAATTCTCTGGCTCCAATTTGGGGAACACAGCCCCCCTGACCATCAGCAAGGCCCTGGCTGAAGATGAGGTTGACTATTACTTTCAGGTGTGGGTCAAGAGTGGTAATGCTCACAGTGACACAGTATGATAGGGAGGTGAAACACAAACCAATTCCCCATCTAGTCACACTCTCCTCCAGCCCCAGGAGGACTGTAGACAAAGCCATGAGCAGGTCTGTCCCAGGTCCCCAGATCTGAGGTCTCCAGGCTTCCCTCTCCACCCAGCCCTCCAGGCAGGCTATGCAGAGAGTGTGTTGGCAGACAATACAAAAATTAATATTGTAACAATATTCCATTTGTTTAAAGAGCTAGAGGGATGATTGAACATGTTAAGTGCAAACATGGATGACATGTAAACAAGACCACATCTAACTTCTGGAGACGAAACCTGCGATATCTGAGATTATCAAATACACTAGATGACACTGACAACAGAGTAGACACTGCAAAAGAAGAGACTGGTGAACTCAGCGACATGAATATAGAAATTCTTCAAAATGAACAAAAACAAGACTGAAATAAATGGAGAGCCTCCGTGATGTAAGACAGTTTAACGCAGCCTGAATACACATGTAATGGGGTCTCAGAGCAGAGAAGACAGGGAGGGTGAACAGAAAAAATACTCAGTGAAATAATGGCCAAAGTGCTCCAAATTTGGTGAAAACAATAACTGATATATCCAAGAAGCCCAACAAAGCACAAGCCCAGAAAACAGCACCAGCACACACCATCATCAAATCACTGAAAACTGGTGATGAGGCGACAATGTTAAGAGCAGCCTGGAGAAAATGCACGTTATCTACAGTGGAGCAAACATCATGGGAAAAGTGGATTTTTCATTAAAAGTGATGGAAGTCAGAAGACACATCTTTAAAAGGATGTGTAAGGAGCAACATCTTTAAAAGAAAAGCTTTTAAAATATATCTTTACAAGAAAAAAGAAGAAAAAACACTGTCAATCTTGAATTTTTTATCCAGTCAAAATAGCTTTCAAAAGTGATGCAAAATAATTTTTTTCCAACGTGCAAATTCTACCAACATGCAACATGAATCACCCACAGATCCTCATCAAGAATTAGTAACAGACACCCCTTAGACAGAAGGAATCTTATACCAGCTAAAAATGGGAATCTACACAAAGAAGTAAAAACCATCAGATGGTAACTACATTCATAAATATAGAAATATCTGTCTTATGTTAATATGTATGAAAGACAACCACGAAAAGAAAAAATAATAGCAATATGCTGTGGTGTTAATGAATGTCAAAATGAAATATCTGACAGTGATGGCACACAAGTTGGGGGAGAGAAGGACAGGTGAAAATCCTCTGATACTCTCTGTGAAGTGATAGAATGTCACTGGAAGGCAGACTTTGACACATTAGATCAATGCTGTGACCCTAAAGAACCATTAAAACGAAACCCACTGGGGCCAGCCTGGTGGCACAGCAGTTAAGTGTGTGCTATCTGCTGCGGTGGCCCCGGGGTTCACAGGTTCAGATCTAGGGCGCGCACCAATGCACCACTTGTCAAGCCATGCTGTGGCAGCGTCCCATAAAAAGTAGAGGAGGATGGACCCAGATGTTAGCCCAAGGCCAATCTTTTTCAGCAAAAAAGAGGAGGATTGGCATCAGATGTTAGCTCATGGCTGATCTTCCTCACAAAATAAATAAATGAATAAATAAAAATAAAATGAAACCCATTTAACAAGACAGATTTTTAGTGACTCAGGTGTATTAATCAGGTTCTCAGAGAAACAGAACCAATAGAAGATAGATAGGTATATATACTGTATGTAGAGATATATAGGATACGTATCAAATATACTTATATAAATATATATATAGATACATATCTGTATCTACTATCTATCTATCTATTTGTCTATCTATCTATCTATCTATGTATCTATCATCTATCTATCTATCTATCATTATTCTCTCTCTGAAGAAAGAGAGTGATTTTAAGGAATTGGCACAGACATTGTTGGGCTGGCATATCTGAAATCTTCAGGACAAGCAAGAAGACTGGTAATTTAGGTTAAGAATTGATGTTGCATCTCTCAGTCAAATTAGGCCCAAACCATGGAACATGTTAAGTGAAGATGTGGAGACAGTTAAAATATCCAAATCAAAGTTCTGGATATGAAAACTACAAATTCTCATTTAAAAATAACATTTGTCACCATTAGACTCAGTGCTGGAGGGAGAGATTGTGCACAGAGGCCAACAAGGTAGTGACTCTGAACATTTACAGTCATGGTCCTAACTCACATGGGAACCTACAGAATGTTCTTCTGGGACAGGACAAGGCTCTAGAATCATGTGCATCACTCCCCACGGTGACCCCGGAAGAAGCAGGTGTGGGGAAGGAGGGGTCTTGCGTTACAGCAGAGACTGTGCTGCCTGGGGACTTGAGACAAGCTCCTGGGAGGAGAATCTGACACTTTAGGGGAGTGAAACACATGGCAGGAGGCCCCTCCCCATGGGTTGTGATCATAGAGGCAAAGCAGCTGGAAGGAGCCCAGCCCTGCTGCTGAGGCCCTGAGAGCAGAGTTCTAGGCATGACTGAGTTAGTTGCTAAGGTGGCTGTCACAGAGCACCACACACTGGGGGCTGACCATAGAGATTTACTGTCTCACAGATCTGGAGTTAAAAGTCTGAGATCAAGGTGTCAGCAGGGCTGGTTTTCTGTGGGTTGTGAAGGAGAATCTGCTCCATGCCTTTCTTCCCTTCTTCCAGCAATGGTTTGCTGGCCATCATTGGTGTTCTTTGCTTGTAGAATCTGCCTCCATCTTCACATGGTGCTCTCCCTCGTGAGAGTCTCCAAATTTCCCCTTCTGTAGGGACACCAGTCAAATTACTTGGATTAGGAGCCAATCCTACTCCGGTATGATCTCATCTAAGGATTACGTCCACAGTGAACCTACTTCCAAATAACGTCTGGCTCATAGGTACTGAGGTTAGTACTTCAATATATAAATTGTGGGGCATGGGAGGAGACAACAAGAACCCTATTCCTTTATTTTGGGGGTGCTCAGTGGCAACTGCCTTCCTGACAGAGTCACCAGGACACCAAGCTCATATGCTTCTCCTCCAACTGCGGGTCCTGGTCCTCCTGAGCCAGCTCAGCTGCGCTGTGGTGTGGCGTCCCTAAGAGCCGGTTAAACTCTCCCTTCTGCCTCTGTGGCCTGACCATGAGAGAACAGCGTGAGGTGCCCCTGCTGTCTCTGCCCAGCATCTGTTACCCTCAGTGACAACAGCCCAACCCTGAGGCTTGTCAGTCCTCTCCTGACATCAGGCTCCGTGATGCCCTCTGTGGACGGGTCAGAGGACACACATTGATGTCAACATGTGCAGTTCAGGTTTGCAGGCTCTGCACAACTAGGTACCGCTCCCCAGAATGAGGAGTCACAAGAAGGACTAACTCTAGTGAGACAACAGGTGTGAAATGACCCACATCACAGATCTGGACAAGCATGAAGTAGTTCTGCTGGGACATCCCGTGATGTCTCTGTTGGAGAACCAGGACCACATCTCTGGGCCAAAGGGTCACATGAGCAGGACAGGGGGCTGAGAAGATGTGCCATCCTGTGACCTGTGCAAAGTGCAGTGCATCTGTGTGCTTGTGTATGTGTGTGTGCGTGTGGTGTATTTTGGTGTGGTCAGCAAATGTTGCCAACATCAAAAGTCCCGAACCCAAGACTTCCTGCTTCCATAACTTTCCTCCTTCCACTACTCCAGTGTCTTTGCTTTATATTACGTGTACAAATAAGGATTAAATATATTAATAGGAGGAGGAGAAGAAACATTCATTTGTGCTTAATGTGTATCAAGCACCATTCAAAGCACTTCACATTTACTAAGTTGTTTAATCATGAATACTCTATGAACAAACATTCTCATTATCACCCCATTTTACAGATGGGGAAGCTGAGGCCTGGAGGGATGAGGAACCTGCCTGAGGTCAGAACTACAAAGAGGCCAACCCAGCAGCAAACTCAGGTCTTCTGACCCCAGAGTCCCTGGTCCTCACCACCACCCTGTGGCCTCTCATTGCGCTTTCAAAGCTGAGACCTGGCCTCTCCTTAAGGTGCCAGAAAGTTTTCTCTCCTATTTCAAAAGGAAATGATGGATATTGTGACTTTGCCATGCAGCCCTGTCCAATAGAAATAAAATTTGAACCACAAACATAATTGAAAAATTTCCAGTAGCCATATTAAAAAATGAAGAGAAACAAGTGGAATCTTATGAAAAATATTATGTTTCATAGTATATTTTGTTTGATTCAATTAGTTGAAATAATATTTCAATATAAATTAAAGGTAAAAATATCGATATATTTTGCATTATTTTCATACTAAGTCTTTGAAATGTGGTGGGTATTTCGAACTACAACACATCTCTTCTGGGACAACCCACATTCATGCTCAGCAGCTATTGGTGGCTTGTAAACAGAGCAGGTTAGATGCATGAGGTTTCCTTGTGGTTCCTGTCCCTGCAGTTTGCACTCACAGCCACCAGTGGTCAAAGGAGGACACCCTCGCCCCACCCCACCCCTCCGCCCCCGCCAGGCCCAGACCTCACAGGAGAGGAACGGCTGCTCCACTTTCCAACAAAACCAGGAATATTGAGGGCACCCGGAAATGACAGAATTTTTATAACGTGTCCACACTACTTCCATTCTCAAAGACAAGATATTAAATACAACTACAATTTTAAAGCTGAAAATGAGCCATCAACACACATTTTTGTTATTAGTCAGTGTAGTGAAGGACAATCGTCTGTGTGAATTTTTAAATAAATATTGCTTAAGTTTCTCTTTCACTGGGAAATCATTTCTGTAAACCACATAAGTCATAAAGTTGTATTTTGTGCATAGGAAGGCTGATCATAAGGAATAGTTTCTTGAACTTGGATGACCTGATATTCTCCACAAACAGATATATTTGCCCAATTCACAAACACTGATCACTTTTATGAAGGTCAGTTCTCCCCAGGATGTACTAACATGTTCCCTCCATGTTGTAATGAGACCCAGAAGCAAAGGGGTCAAGACTGGCCTGGGGAGTGGCCAGCAGGGCCCCGTGGGGGAGACTCTGAGGGGTGAAGTGTGAGGAGTGGAGGCATCGAGGTGGGAAGGTGGAGAGGAGCCATGTGTAACACGCTCAGTGGGAACAGTGGTGCGCGTGTCTGAGGCATGTGGCCCTCGTCTCACCTTCAATGATCTCTTCAGACCAAACTCTGAGGAGTGAGCACGTGCGTCTCCTGTCTGTGCACAGGTATCAGCACAGGGCTTCACACGTTATTTCTATGAACACTGTCTCCAACATTTTGTCAGTGAATTAGCGTCATCACATCCTCAACAGTACTATGTTTGAAAATAAATACACTCGTTCAGGATATTTGGTGAAAACAGCATCTTTTCAATCATGTTTATAAAAATTTTAAGGTTTCTGTCCCTACTCTGATAGTTGTCCAAACTCAGTGGCCTTGTTATGTTAGAAAAAGAATCCTGATCCTAACTTGTCAGGAGATGAGCCCAACAGGAGGAGTCTGACCAGCCATTTGATTTCCACAACGTCCCGCTGACACATGCTCCTGTGTTGTCTGTCATGGAGGGAGCAGAGGGAGGGTCCCTACTTCTGTGCCTAGAGTCATGTGTTTCACTGGGACACACAGATTCCAACACCTGATGATCTGAGTGCTCTTTAGCACAGACTCAGGGAGGAGGAGCACCAGAATACAGAAGAGAGGGTGGTGACAGGAGGCCCAGGAGGACTGGCATGAGGGAGGAGGAGGACATGGGGCATGGAAATGGGTAGGCAGAGAGGGGGCTGACAGTTCAGGCTCTGAGGTCAGTCACCTGGGTTGGAATCTTGACTCACTCTTCACTGTCTGGGGGACATTGGTGAAATCATTTAACCTCTCAGTGATGGCTGTCTCCTCATGAGACTGGAGGAGAGGGTCACCTTAAGCAGAGGGCTGCTAGGGAGTTATTGTGATGTCTGGTTCAGAGGGTTCATGTAAACACCCATCAAAGGTCTGGCCTCTATTGAGAGCTCAGAAGGAGTCATTCTGTTGAGCTAGCTGTACATGTAGGGTGACATCCTGGACGCAGCAGGGGGCACTGTGGGTCCTGGTTTGGGGACCCTAATAAGTCCAACTCCCCTTGTCTGTGCTCCAGTTTAAACGGTGTGACTGATGCTTCCTATGCAGACACTTATATTGTGTAGAATCCACCCCCTACTCTGAAACCCCCACCTGCCCTTTCTTCTGACCTCAGCAAATTACCAGTGAGAGATCCTTAGGCTCAGGGCTCAGACAAGAGCTCAGACAGAGGGAATGGAGACTAGATGTGCATTCAATGCTACTTCTTGAGCTGCAAGAAGTGAAGGTAAGACTGGAGCTTGGAGAGGCCAGTCCAGCTGGGCAGCCTTTTGGGAAGTGCTGCAGGAAGCCCCCCACCATGGACTGAGTTCCCTTCTACCTAGAAAGCCAGGAAGTTGTACCAAGTCTGATCTCTGAGATAGAAAGTCCAGGAGCTTCCTGTGGCCTGGATGACTCTCAAGTGGGCAGGAGGGGAGGAGGTGGCTTGTCTCCCAGGGAGGGAGTGGACAGGGTACAGCAGGAGCAGGAGGAGAGATGGACATCAGGGCTCAGTCCTGCAGTGATGTGTGTCAGCCTGTGGTTGGCTGAGTCACAGGGGACACAAGGACATCTCCCAACCTCCCCACTCCAGTAAAGTGTGGATCTCTACAAGGATTTGCAATGACTTTGTCCCCAACAAGGCCTCCTGTGGGTGCCTCCAGTGGGGAATTTCCTCTACCACTTATACTAAAGGAAAGGGAGTCAGGGGACTGTAGTGAAACGAATCCAAACCCCAGTGTGGACCACCCCACATCCATGCCTGCCTGGGCCTTGTGTGCTAACAACTTGGAAGAGGCTCAGCAGTAGCCTCTGATGAAAAGATCGAAGGACAAACTGCTAGATGTGATTACAGTGAATGGAAAAGGGAGGCAGATAAAGATCATCCCCTGTTGTGCTTAGATGGTGACCAAGCAGTGAGGGAGCTGCCACTACAAATCCTTGTTACAGAGAGACCAAGGGCTCATTAGAGGCCATTTCTTATCATCAGGGTTACGACAGGGGCAGGTCTCATCAGAGGCCATGCCAGCTCCTATCCTATGAAAGTGACAATGAATGGTGTGAAGGACAAATGTCCCTTTCTGGGGTGTTCAGACCCATGTACTTGTCCCCACAGATGCCAGGTGATACTGAGAATAGGAGTAAGAGTTTACGTCAGAATTACTTGTTGCCGTGGCCTTAGCAGAGTCTCGAGGATGGATGTCATGTAGTGTCATTGTCACAGTTGGGGATTCTCTAAAATCTGAGGAGCTATTGGCAAATCAGTCCAGGGATCAGCTGGAACAGGTCACAGGACATGCACGTGGAGGCACGTTGGAGCTGCTGTGGCTGTGATGGGACAGGGTAGGCCAGGCAGGTGGGTGGGAGTGAGAGTGTGCTGGAGGGGTCCTTCCCCTCTGACTCCTCCTGCATCTCTCACTCTCTGTATCTGACTGGCTCTGACTCTCTCTCTGGATTTCTCTCATTAGTAATGTTCTATTTAATTCTTCCAGTACATCTTTATCTTTTTTCTGTTTCCTTTTTTTTTTAATTTTTAAAAAATTTTTTTGTTTATTGCAGTAACATTGGTTTACAATGTTGTATAAATTTCAGGTGTACATCATTATACTTCTATTTCTGCATAGATTACATCATGTTCACCACCTAAATACTAATTACAACTCATCACCACACACATGTGCCACATTATCCCTTTCGCCCTCCTCCCTCCCCCCTTCCCCTCTGGTAACCACCAATCCAATCTCTGTCTGTATGTGTTTGTTTGTTTTTGTTATTATCTACTACTTAATGAGGGAAATCCTAGGGTATTTGACCTTCTCCCTTTGACTTATTTCACTTTGCATAATACCCTCCATGTCCATTCATGTTGTCACAAATGGCTGGATTTCATCGTTTCTTATGGCTGAGTAGTATGCCATTGTGTATATATACCACATCTTCTTTACCCATTCATTCCTTGATGGGCACTTAGGTTGCTTCCAAGTCTTGGCTATTGTGAATTACGCTGCAATGAACACAGGGGTGCATGTATCTTTACGCATTGGTGTTTTCAAGTTCTTTGGATAAATACCCAGCAATGGAATAGCTGGATCATATGGTAATTCTATCATTAATTTTTTGAGGAATCTCCATACTGTTTTCCATAGTGGCTGGACAAGTTTGCACTCCTACCAACAGTGTATGAGAGTCTCCTTCTCTCCACATCCTCTCCAACACATGTTGTTTCTTGTCTTGTTAATTATAGCCATTCTGACGGGCGTGAGGTGATATCTCATTGTAGTTTTGATTTGCATTTCCCTGATAGTTAATGATTTTGAACATCTTTTCATGTGTCTGTTGGCCATCTGTATATCTTCTTTGGAGAAATGTCTGTTCAGGTCTTTTGCCCATTTTTTAATTGGGTTGTTAGATTTTTGTTGTTGAGATGCATGATTTCTTTATATATTTTGGAGATTAAGCCCTTATCAGATGTATGGTTTGCAAATATCTTCTCCCAATTGTTAGGTTGTCTTTTCGTTTTGTTGATAGTTTCCTTTGCTGTGCAGAAGCCTTTTAATTTGATGTAGTCCCATTTGTTTACTTTTTTCTATTGTTTCTCTAGCCCGGTCAGACATGGTGCTTGAAAATATGTTGCTAAGACCGATGTCGAAGAGCGTACTGCCTATGTTTTCTTCTAGAAGTTTCATAGTTTCAGGTCTTACATTCAAGTCCTTAATCCATTTTGAGTTAATTTTTGTGCGTGGTGTAAGGTAAGGGTCTACTTTCATTTTTTTGCATGTGGCTATCAAGTTTTCCCAACACCATTTGCTGAAGAGACTTTCTTTTCTCCATTGTATGTTCTTGGCTCCTTTGTCAAAGATTAGCTGTCCATAGATGTGTGGGTTTATTTCTGGGCTTTCGATTCTATTCCATTCATCTGTGTGTCTGTTTTTGTGCCACCACCATGCTGTTTTGGTTACTATAGCTTTGTAGTATATTTTGAAATCAGGGAGTGTGGTACCTCCAGCTTTGTTCTTTTTTCTCAGGATTCCTTTAGCTATTTGGGGTCTTTTGTTGTTCCATGTTAATTTTAGGATTCTTTGTTCTATTTCTGGCTCCTTTTATATGCACTCTTTTCTCTTTGTCTTTTCCTGCCCATTGTGTGTGTGTGTGTGTGTGTATTTATTCCTTGATTGTTATAATACCAAAACTAATGACACTGTATGTCGCTGTCCTGAGTGTCCTGTGTGACAACCAGACTCCTGGCCTCTCACTTGCAGGATGAAGTCCTCTTTCCAGAGGCTGGGATGTGGCAGCCACAGCTACAGGATTTGCTTCTGCTGAAGAGAGCTGGCACAGTGGGGACACTCCCCTTCCTGGTGGCAGCCTGCATCTAGTGACCTGTGCCTACGATGGGATAGAGACAGGGCACTCACCCCGTTCAGTAGGGTCTGAAGAGCAGGCCTAGCACCCCAGAGCCCCTTTAGTTCCACTGCATGCCTGGCTGAATCTGCTTCATAGATTAACGTCCATCTCTGCCCACGGCCACACCCTTCATCCCTTCCATTCCATGGAGTGTTTTCTGTGGTCTATATAGAATTCCTGCACACTAATTGCTATGTGAGTATTTGCACTGGGAACCTTCACCTGCCTAAACTTACTTTTTCTTTTTCTTCTTTTGTTAAGATATAATTCACATACTCTAAAATCCAGCACTTTTAGTGAATAATTCTGTGAGTTTTGATAAATGCACACAGAGCTGTAAGCACTTCTACAAATAGGATATATAACAGTTTAATCATTTTTCATAGATTCCCACACCTCTTGGTAGTCACACCCCCTCCACCCCCCACCCCACAATACCTTATCTGTTGTCTGTCCCTATAGTTGAGTCTTTGCAAGACCATCATACAAATGCTTTCACTCAGCATAATGCGTTTTAGATGCGTCTATATTGTTGTATGTGAATATTTCATTCCATTTTTGTTGCTGAGTAGAATATTTTGCACAGATGAACCAGTTGGTTTATCCACTCTCCAGTTAGGTAAAACTTATGATGTTTCCATGCTCCACTCTTTGACAATTTCAAATAAAACCTTTCCAACATTGTTATGGTTTTTTGTGTGGAGGTGAGTTTTCATGTCGCTCTAGTAAATACCCGGGAATGGAATTGCTGAGTCGTGTGGTAGATGTATGTTGAACTTTCACAGAAACTGCCAGACTGTTTTCCAACATGGATGCTTGTTTTGCATTTTCATTGTCACCAGACAGTGATGAGACCTACAGTTGTCCCATGTCCTCACTGACACTACATGTCAAGTTTTATTTAAACCATTTTAATATATCTGTAGTGGTGTCCCATAATGTTTTTTACTTCCTTAATTACGTGTGATGTTGAGTATCGTTTCAGGTGCTTATTGTCATCTGTGAATTTTGTTTGGTGAAGAGTCTGATCAAGTCTTTGCCCATTTTCAAATTCAGATTCCCCAGGTGACTTGTCCTCATTTCTGTGTGATTTTATTCCATGAACAGGTTCTTATGTCCACCACCATAGACAAGATCCAAAACAGTTGCATCTCCACATGGATCCCTCACGTTATCCTTTTAAAACAACATCCACATCCTCCCTCCGAGGGGCCCTCACTGCACCTAACCCCTGGCACCCACTAATTTATTCGCTATTTCTAAAATTTTGGTTTTTTAGAAATGATATATAGAAATAAAAAAATAGAGTCCTATTGAATGTACCCTTTTGGGATTGGCATTTTTCATTCTGCATAATTCACTGTGCATTCATCAACATCATTGTGTGCATTGAGAGGTCATTCCTTTTCATTGTTGAGTAGTATTCCATATACCATGTTGTACCGATACATTTACCAATTCACCCATTGAAGGACATCTGGATTGTTCTCACTTTGGGGTGTTATGCATAAGGGTGTATGAACATTTGTGTATAGTTTTTCTCTGAGCATGTTTTCATTTTCTGAAATAAATGCCCTACAGTACAATTGCTTTGTTCTATGGTAACCACAAGTTTACTTTTCTTAAGAAGTTGTCATACCCTTTTCAACAGTTGCTGCTCCATTTGACTTTCCCATTAGGAGGCATGAGTGACCAGTTTCTTCACATCCTTGCCAGCATTTAGAGTTGTCACTATTTTTATTGCAGCCATTCTGATAGGTATGTAGGCATGTCTCCTTGTGGTTTTCATGTGCATTTCCCTCATGGTTTCCTAGGAATACCCTTTCATGTGCTCTTTGCTATCTCTATCCTCTTTCATGAAATGTTTGTTCTTGCTCTTTGCTCATGTTCTCAATGGATTTTATTTCTACTGAGAGTGCTTTATATACTCTATACACTAGTTCTTCATTGGATATGTGGTTTGCAAATATTTTTTCTCTGTTATTTGTTTCTTGCATCCTCTTTAGAAAGTTATAAAAAGGAAAATATATTAATTTTGATGGGGTTCAATGTATTGAACATCCTTTTACAAATTATGCTTCTGGTGTCATCAAAGAATTCTTACCTAGCCCTAGATCCTAAGGATTTCTCCTATCTTTTTTTTCTACAACATGGAAAAAGAATTCCCTGAGAGGTACATGAGCAATTTCTCTGTATCTGATCATGAATTCTGGACTCTCATACAAGAGAATAACCACTGTCACCTTAAGATCCTGCTTCAAGTACTTCCCAGCCCACTCCCATGGATGACCCATCACTAGAGAGCAAGACTGAGGGGTTCTCCCCAAGCCCAGAGAGGCAGCCTAGGGCACAGACTGAGGTGTGTGTGCATGTGCTGGGGGCAGGGGGCAGCACTTTCTCACTCAACACCAGAGAGAGCTCTGAGTACTCAGGTACGGGCCTTGGGAAAAAGACCCACTTTCATAGCCTCTTGTAAGCTGAGCCTTGATCAGCTCAGCAAGAAGACAAGGCCACAAAAAGGAAGGAAGTAGATTTGCATTTCTTCAGAGAATAAGAGAGGCCTTGAGGCACGTCCCCAGCTGTGGGCACAGAGGCAGAGCTCTGGGGCGTCTCCACCATGGCCTGGACCCCTCTCCTGCTCCCTCTCCTCACTCTCTGCACAGGTGCTGCCCCTCAGGGCTCAGCCCCCAAAGAAACCAGGGAGCAGCCTGGCCCTGACCTTCAGCTCTGCAGAGGGGAGGCTGCAGGATGTGTGCCTTCTGGGAATGAGACCCTCATCCTCACACTCACCTCTCCTCTCCTCTCTTGCAGGTTCTGTGGTCTCTTCTGAGCTGACTCAGCCATCTACAGTGACTGTCGCGTTGGGACAGACGGCCACAATAACATGCCAGGGAGATGGCTTAGATAGCTATGCTCAATGGTATCAGCAGAAACCAGGCAAGGCCCCTGTGCTGGTCATCTATGGTAATGACGAGCGGTCTTCAGGGATTCCTGAACGATTCTCTGGCTCCAACTCAGGAGACACAGCCACCCTGACCATCACTGGGGCCCAGGCCGAGGATGAGGCTGACTATCACTGTCAGTCTGGAAGTGCTTTTCTTGATGAAGCTCACAGTGACACAGGCTTATGGGGAAGTGAGACACAAACCCCTTCCCCATCTGTATCACACTCTCTTCTAGCCCCAGGAGGACTGCAGACAAAGCACTGAGCATGTCTGGTCCACTTCTCCAGCTGTGAGATCCCCAGGATGCCCTCTCCTGCTAGCCCTCTCAGGAGGCTCTGCAGATGGCGGGTCAGCACAGGACACAAAACAGTTATTAAAACTGTATTTCATTTGTTATTGTGGGTATATTAAAGGTTGAACATGTCAGGAGCAGATATGGAAGACATTTTAAAAACCCAAACTGATCTTCTGGTGATACAAACTACATGATCTGAGATTGAAAAATACACTGGATGCGGGCCCGGCCCCATGGCTTAGCAGTTAAGTGCATGTGCTCTGCTACTGGTGGCCCGGGTTTGGATCCAGGACGCGGACCGATGCACCACTTGTCCGGCCATGCTGAGGCGGCATCCCACATACAGCAACTAGAAGGTTGTGCAACTATGACATACAACTATCTACTGGGGCTTTGGGGAGAAAAGGGAAAAAAAAAAAAAGAGGAGGATTGGCAATAGATGTTAGCTCAGTGCCGGTCTTCCTCAGCAAAAAAAGAAGAGGATTGGCATGGATGTTAGCTCAGGGCTGATCTTCCTCACACACAAAAAAAAACACTAGGTGATTTTGACAGCAGACGAGGTGTGGGAAAAGAAGAGACTAGATCAGTGAACTTGATCTCATGGTGATAGAAACTATTCAAAATTAAACACAGATAGAGAAAGACTGACAAAATGGTTGAGTTGTAGGACAACTTCACGCAGCCTAAATACTGTGTAATTGGAAGAATTGAGGGAGAGAAAAAGGGAAGTGGGAGGCGAATAGAAAAAAATATTTGAGGAAATAGGAACCAAATATGTTTCAAACTTGATGAAATCTGTAAACTGATATATCCAAGAAGCTCAATAAAGCCCAGGTGCAGGAAACGTGAGAAATAACCAATACACATCATAATGGACTTGCTACAAACCAGTGATGAAGACACACTCGTAAAAGCAGCCAGAGAGAAAAGACATTATATACAGAGGAACGAGCAACATGTGAGAGCAGGTTTCTCATTGGAAGTCGTGTGAGCAAGAAGATGGTGGAGCGATGTGCTTAAAATACTACAAGAGGGCCGTCCCAGTGGTGTAGTGGTTAAGTTCGCATGCTCCACTTTGGCGGCCCAGGGTTTGCAGGTTCAGAACCTGGGCATGGACTGACACACTGATTGTCAAGCCATGCTGTGGCGGCGTCCCATATAAAGTAGAGGAAGATGGGCATGGATGTTAGCCCAGGGCCAATCTTCCTAAGCAAAAAGAGGAGAATTGGCATCGGATTTTAGCTCAGGGCTAATCTTCCTCACACACACAAAAATATATATATATATAAAATAAAATACTAAGAGAAAAAACACAGTCAACCTTGAATTCTCTACCCAGGGAAAATATTGTTCAAATATGAAGGCAAAATAAAACTTTTTCAGAAATGAAAATCTTACAGACTTGATCACCAGCAGATCCTCACTACAAGCAATAGTAAAGGACACACCTCAGATTGAAGGAAATGATGATAGACAGAAATGTGAATCCACGCAAAGAAATAAAAAGCATCAGATATGGTAACTACGTGGATAAATATAGAAATGTTTTTATCTGTTAATGTCTGTAAAAGATATTCATTTGTTTAAAGCAAAAGTAATAACTGTTATGTTGAGATACATAATGAATGTAAAATAAAATATATGACAATGATACCACAAATGCTGAGGGAAGAGAAGAACATGTTATGATGTTTTTATACTACATGTGAGTTGATAGCATTATTACTGGAATGTACACTTTTTTAAGTGAATCATTTAAGTTTAAAGCCATTAAAATAAAACCATTTTAACAACAAAGAGTTATAGCTAATAAGACGCATTAGTTATACTTCTCCAGAAAATATAGAACTGATAGGAAATATATTTCATATATATGTATATGCATAAAATGTATATGTGCGTATGTATATACTCACATACACATCACACATACACACACAAACACACACACACATATATATAGAAAAAGAGAGAGAGAGAGAGAGAGAGAGAGAGAGAGAGATTTCAAGTAATGGTTCTGGCAATTGTGGGGCTGGCAAGTCTGAAACTGCAGGCAGACCAGAAAGCTAAATATTCAAGTCAGAGTTGATGTTTCAGGCTTTAGCACAAATTTAGTCTGAATGACTGGACATGTTAAGAGGAGACAAAGAAGAAAATAAAAAGATCCAAATCAAATTTCTAGAGATGATAACTACAATGTCTCAGATTAAAAATACAATGGATAAGACTAAGAGCAGATATAATACTGCAGAGGAAGAGATGAGTGAACTTGAGGACACACTAATAGAAACTGTAAAATGAAAGCCAGAAAAAAGACTTTAAAAAATTTCACAGAATCACAGAGATATAAGACAACTTTAAGAAACATAATATGAGTGTAATTTGAATCCCCCCCCAAAAAAAGAGAAGGAGGGGTGGGGAGATGAGAAAAAAGTATTTGAAGGAATAGTGGGCAAAAATGTCCTAAACTTCGTGAAAACTCTAGGTCACAGATCCAAAAAGCTCAACAAACCCCAAGAACATAAAACATAAAAAAAAAAAATGACCAACACTCATAAGTATTCAATTGCTTAAAACAGTGAAAAATAGACAGTCTTAAAGCAGCAAGAGAGAAAAGACACACTACGCTTGGGGGAAGAAAGACAAGGATTCTAGCAGATATCTCAGTAGAAATGCAAGTAAGACAACAGTGGATAAACATCTTTAAAAACCTGAAATAAGAAAAATCTTTTTTTAAGATTCGCCCTGAGATAGCATCTGTTGCCAATCTTCTTTTTTTTCACTCCCCAGAGCCCCAGTACACAGCTGTATATTCCAGTTGTATGTCCTTCTAGTTCTTCTGTGTGAGCTGCCACCACAGCATGGCTACTGACAGACAAGTGGTGTGGTTCCGTGACTGGGAACCTAACCCGGGCCACCAAAGCAGTGAGAGCACCAAACATTTACCACTAGACCATCAAGGCTGGCTCAAGAAAAAGCAATTTTTTACACAGGGAAAATATCTTTCAAACATTGAGGTTAGTTAAAATTTTTTTCAGACAAACAAAAACTGACAAAATGGATTACCAGCAGACCCATAATAGAAGAAATAATAGCAGACACCCCTCAGACAGAAGGAATGTTATACTACAAAGAATCTGTATCTAAAAAATGAATGAAAGATTCAGAGATGCTAACTACAGGGACAGATCTGCCTTAAATACAGAGATATAAAGTTAACTACTGCTGACATTTCTTATGTTAGATGATAATAGATTTAGACAGTGGAAGAAAACAAAAATATATGATTCATATGTATCCAACGCATACATATCAAAATAAGGAAGAAATACTTGTTACTTCTGTAGTCCACATTTCTGCAATAGCCCTGTGGTCAGAGCTGGTGTCTATAATTACATTCTCCACTCTCCATTCCATATTCTCATTGCCCTCAGGAAATACCTTAGCTAGCCCTGATCCCTTGTCAGGTGGGATGACTAGAACCTTCATTCTGGAACTTTTGGTCCGTTATCAGTCCTGCTGATTTTGCCTATGGTGACTTTATGACTCTAATCACAGATGCAAGGAACACTAGTGGATCTCCTGCATTCCATACACCCTCCTGCTTACTACAATTGTGAAGTAACAACCCAATTCCCCCTTGATAGTCAATACCAACCACCCCAGCCAAGACCCCCTACTTTTCCTTATGATTCACTGTCAGGAGGAGCCAAAAGAGGCCATGGAGCAGTCTCAACTACGAGTTCAATGCAATCTAGCAGAGTGTAAAGTCTCAGGGATGAGAAGCAAAACATTTGCTGGTGGCTCACTAAGGATAATAGGAGTGGTGCCCCTCCTATTTCCACACCGTGATTCCTATACCCATGAATCCTGACTATGGGAGAGGCAACATTGTATGCTAGATGCTGACTTAGAGCATGTACAGCATCCTGGAGGACACTGCCTCAGCCCCATAAAGGATTTTCACTTACCTGGAACTGTTAGTGAGTATTCAACGGCCCTTCCATCATCTATCAAGCCAAGTGCTTCAGAATGAAAAGGAGATTAGGAGACCAGTGACTGCATGAGCATGGGTCCATTGCTGCTCTCCATTTGCTGTGAAATGAGTTCTTTGGTTAGAAGCCTCACATGGAATTCCATAATGGTGGGTGAAGAATTCTGTTCATCCACGCATAATAGTTTTGGCAGAAGCATGGCAGGCAAGGAAGGCAAATCCCTATGTAGAGTAAATGTCTATTTCAGTAGGTACACAGAACAGTCTCTTCCATGACGGAACCCGTCTGATGTAGTCAGTCACCAGGTACCAGGTTGATGTCCCCTAGAAATGGCATCATCTATGGGAACACAGTATTGGGCTCTGCTCTTGGCACACGGATCACAGAGCAGTGGCTACAGCCAGGTCAACTTTAGTGAGAGGACATCCCTGTTGATGATCCCACGAGTAACCTCCATCCCTGCCTCCAAGGGCCACTTTGTTCTTGAGTCTGTGTGCAATGACAGGAGTGACTGGGGAAGGAAGCTGACTGGTACCGCCAGAACTGGTCATCATATCCAGTGGATCATTTATATCAATGCCATCTGAGGTAACATTTTGGTGAGCATTTATAAAGGACCCAAATATCATCATTATGTGTGCCCATTTGGAGATGTCCATTTTTACTTCTCTTCCTCAGGCATCCTGGTCACCAATTGTATGATTGTGTTTTTTCCAAGTCCCTGACCATCCAACTAAACTAGTAGTCACCACAGCCCCACATCACCCCTGCCCCAAAGCCAGTGCCAGAGTCATCCCCTCAGTCCTGGGTGCCCCATGCCAAGCCCTGAGACCACTACGACCTTGTAGGTATGTGCAGGATGCCTAAGGTGGGCCCTGCCTTCTCCTCCCCCAAATGGGCATCTTCATGTTTTTCTGGGTGATCTGAGCCACTCCTGCCGGGTCTAAGGTAGGCAGTGGACACTCAAAGAAGAGCAATTCCTCCCTTGGGGCCAGCAGTGCATGGATCAGGGAATCACCACCTGAGCAGTGTGTTCAGAATCTGCACCTGGACAGAGGACGCCCCTGCCTCCAGCAGTCAGTGTGGAGCAGCCACCAGGTGGCAGCAGAGAGTCACCTGACAAGGGCCTGGGCACCAGGGCTCTCAAATCCACCCAGGAGATTGTAACATGCAGGGAGGTGAGTAACCACGACCTAACACCTGAGGGAAAATGTGTCATTTATTTCTACAGCACCATCCTTGACAACAATGTACACATTTTTTGACTCGCTGGCGTTCTGATCTGAATCTTAAAGAAATTGTGTATTTCATGGCACAGGTTCAGGCAGTTCAATTCCCACACATAACCCAGTCCTGCTAACGCTATAACCCAGTCCTGCTAACGCTCTATAATGTCCACAAACACTCATCCTCCCTGTGATCACACGTCCCCCTCCCTCCCTTGGCTCTGAGAGCCTGCGGCCCTGCCAGGGGAAGCTCCTCCTTTCCCCTTCTCTCTCCAGGGTGCTGGTTCCAAATTTCTTTCTTTTTCTTTTTCTATTCCAGGGATACTGCAGACACTCAATAACCACACTTGACTTACAATTAGAAAAGGTATTTATCTTAACGCATTTTCCCCTCCAACTGAAAGCAATTTAATTGTATTTAAATTTCACATGAGATCTTCTTATAATTTACAGCTGGTGGGGTTCAGGGCAGGGTGCCCCAAGATGTAACACTCTGGTATGCAGATCATTTTGAGCTGAAGACAGCAAAGGCTCAGAAGACTCAGAAAAACACTTTGACCTTCCCCCCACTAACTGCCTAAAAGAATTTGAGATAGAAGTTTTGTCCCCAGGACAGGCCATCACCATAGATACCTCTGGATATGGATACATTGGGAGGGTCCTTGTTCAGCCGTTTTTATCAAAGCTCTGAAAACCAAGTAAAAGTAGAAGTTACCCTTTGTAAGAAACATTTGCATTCCTAAAGGGAATCTCTATTTGTAAAGGTATCTCCCTCTCTGTACCAGAAAGAAGCGGGATGACCTTATCTCTAGAAACTCTGATCAATGTGGAAGGCAAAAACTTAAATCTGCATACTCTTGTTTACTTTGCTTCCCTGGTAATCTCCCTTAGCTGACACCCCCATCCCGAACGTCCTCCTTTGTCTTTACATGAAAACGCTATTTAAGATGAGAACCTCTGCCATTTTGTCAAGTGACTCAGTTTCCCTGGTCTCTCCCATGTATACATGTTATAAAGTTTCATTTGATTTTCTCCTGCTATTCAGTCGCATGTCAATTTAATTTGTAACCCAGCCAGAAAGGACCCAGAGTGGGTAGAGGATAGTCTTCCTCTCCTACACAGCCAGCATTCATTCTCTTACAAGCAGTCATTTCTTCTAAGCACATGATCTGTCAATGGCCCACACCACATGCTGGGGATACTGAGGCACGGACCCTATGACCTGCTCAGGACTTCATGGCCAAGGGCAGACACTTACAGCACATCAGTGGATCTTTACAAAATCCCTGTGCACTTGGCAAGTGAGAACTTTTATTCTTGGCTCTACAATCAGAAGCTCTGTCTAAGGTAGACCCTGACTTGTCTACACCTGTGGTGTCACCTGTAGAGTGGGGATGAGCAGGGTCACTGCATGGAGACCTGGAGGGTCAGAAAAGACCTCCTGTGTGAAGCTTCTGAAGGTGGAGCTATAACTAGACCAACATGTGACATTCACCACAAAACTATTCTGGACATGACACTCCAGAGTCCTGGATGATAAAAACCACCTCCCTCTTGAGCCAGGATGGAACAGAAGAGGGATATGGGGACCCAGGATAACCCAGCATCACCAGTGTGCCTCTGATCACCTTCATGACAGGGTCCAGGCCTACTCAGTGGACAGGCCTTCAGGTTCCCTGGAAAATGGACAGAATTTACCTCTGATCTGAGCCATGACCATGACAGGGAGAGAGTCCAGGATACAGACTGATATGGAGATGTCACCAGACTATGGGACCAGAAACCAAAGGAGAATCCCCTGTGCTAAGGGTGAGGTCTGAGGGTCTGCCCGTCCCCTCTCTGTGTCCCTTGGGGCTGAGCCCTTCTCTGAAACCACAGATCTCCTCAAGCAGCACCCCTGAGCCCTGGCTCATTTGCATACCCACAGCTACCCCCTGCAATGGGATAAGAGATGCCAGGGAGGAAACCTCCCAAGCCTCGGGCCTCAGGGAGCAGAATCTGGGTACCTCCACCATGGCCTGGACCCCTCTCCTCCTCGGCCTCCTCACTCACTGCACAAGTGCTGCACCCAGGCTCACACCCAACCCCAGTGCCAAGGCTCTGCGACAATCCTGGCCCCAACTCTGAGCTCAGCAGGGCACTGCCTGTGGTGGGCAGGATGCTCATGAACCTGCCGCAGAAAGAGGGGCTGTTGGGGCTAAAATCCCCCACACTGTGTTCGCTGGCTCTTTGCATCTGCAGAGAGAAAGGAAGTGGGGGTCCTCATTTTCTCAGAGGTTTCATCCAACAGCCAAACACATGGTCCATTAGGGCTGAGATTGATATGAGAGGCTGCCCTGGGGGCCCATAGAACCGTGGAGATATGTTCTGGTGAGGCAGGTGGGTGATCTCCTGGGAATGGGTCCTTCATCCTCAAGCCCACCTCTCATTTTCTCTCTTGCAGGATGTGTGGTCTCCTATGAGCTAACTCAGCTGCCCTCAGTGTCAGTGACCCCAGGACAGACAGTCAGGATCACCTGCGAAGGAAGTAACATTGGAAGTAAAAATGCTTCCTGGTACCAGTGGAAGCCAGGCCAGGCCCCTGTGCTGGTCATCTGTGGAAGCAGCAATTGGCCCTCGGGGATCCCTGACTGATTTTCTGGCTCCTACTCAGGGAGCACAGCCACACTGACCACCAGTGTGGCCCAGACAGAGGACAAGTCTGACTATTACTCTCAGGTGAGGGATAATTACAGTGATGAAGCTCACAGTGACACAGGCTGATGGGTAAGTGAGACAGAAACCCCTTCTCCATCTGTGTCACACTTTCCTCCAGCCCCAGGAGGACTGTAGACAAAGCATGAGCAGGTGTGGCCCAGGTTCCCAAATCTGAGATCCCCAGGCTGCCCTCTCCTCCCAGCATCCAGGCAGGCTCTTCAGAAGGTGGATCAGGAGTGGATTTAGGACAGATAGGACCAGGATTTACTGGTGTTTTCTTAGCCAGGGTGTGGGCTGGAGAACTAGGACCTGTCCTGAAGAAGAGAGAGAGGGAGATGTGTGTCTACTGATGTATTTGTCCTTGGATTTCCATATAGAGGTGAATGGTCCCTCCTTGTTGAACTGTCCTGGATTATTCCCCAGAACCTCTCACCTCAGATGAGCTCCTGAAGCACTTGCTTCCTGGGCTGCCTTGGATTCTGAATGAAGAAAACCAGTGTAGTGGACACTGTGGTGTCCAACTAGATCCCTCTTTAGTCCTGACCCACCCACCCAAACTGACTGGGACCCCTTGCTCCTCATAACTGTGTTCTCACTGGGAAGTGCCACTGTCTGTGGAGAATTGCCTCCTCCAAACTTATGCCCTGGTTGTGATGCAGGTCCAATTACTGCCTGATGCCATGACCCCAGGCCCTGCCTCACTTCAGGATGACCTTGCAGGGCCTCCCGGCTGAGTCCTCATTCATAACCACATGACAGGTCTTCCCAGTCTTGTCGCCACGCTTCCTTCCAGAGAGATCACCCCAAATCCTACTGCATGCAAATCTCCATGACACAGTGTGCTTCCAGGGAGGCAAACAGAAAATAAAAGTCTAGAGGGAAGAGTCTGGAAGAGGAGAGATCTGCACAGAGAGCAAGCCCTGGATTTCTGCACATGTTCCTAAGAGGACAGATGAGTCATGTGTGGGAGGAAACTGCACGAGGTTGAGGAAAGAACCACCCAGACATCCCAGAGGACGTTCAACAGGGCTCACACTCACACTTTCATATAGTGCTTGTTCCCCAGTCAGAGGGGAAGCTCCTAGTTAAGGCAGCAGGTTGACTGGTCAGGAGAACTTGCCTCACACGTGTGGACATCAGCTCCAGACTAAAGGCTGCTCTGCTGCCACATGAGAAAGTGCACAAGCGAGTTGAGAAATGATGGACCTGCATCCAAGCAACTATATCGAATCCAAAATAAAAAACAAAACAAAGTGAAATACAAGTATTCAGGAAAAGTTCACAATACCTGGCATCCCATCAAAGATTCCCTGCAAAGATTCAGGAAAACACGAACCATAGCAAGTACGAAAATCAACTATTCCAAAATGACCCTGTGATTTCCCAGATGTTATAATTTGTAGACAAGGATACAAAGCAATTATTATGAGTGTATTCCACATGTTGATGAGGACAATGGAAAGACTGAACATGTTAAGTGGAGCTGTGGAGATCTTAAAAAAGATCCAAATTGATAGTCTAGAAATGAAAACTACAGTGTCTGAGATTAACAAATACACTGGGTGACATTGACAGCAGATTAGACGCTACAAATGAAAATATTAGTGAACTTGGTGACAAGCAATAGAAACTATTCAAAATGAAACACAGCAAGAAAAGCAACTGAACAAAATCGCCGGTACATCTTTGAGATATAGGACAACTTCACATCACCTAAATGTGATGAATTGTAGGCTCTGAGGAGAAAAGTTAGGTAGGGGAGTGTTTGAAGAAATAATAACCAAAAATATTCCAAATTTTGTGAAAACTATAAATGAACTTATTCAAGAACGTTATCAAACCTCAAGCGCAAAAAAGAATTCTGAAAAAAACAGCACTAGCAAATAATCAAATTGAATATGAAGACGCAGTCTTAAGAGCAAGCCAGAGAGAAAAGATACATTCTATGCAGGGCAACAGTCATTAACGAAAAGAGTATACATTAAAAAAAAAAAATTAAAACACTGACAAACATCATAATAAAAATTTATTATTAAGAGGCACTCTAGGCGCCAGCTCAGTGGTGTAGTGGTTAAGTTTACAGGCTCCACTTTGGCGGCCTGGGGATCTCAGGTTCAGATGCATGGCATGGACCTATGCACCGCTTATCAAGCTATGCTGTGGCGGCATCCCATATACAGAAGAGGAAGACGGTCACAGATGTTAGCCCAGGGCCAGTCTTTCTCAGCAGAAAGAGGAGGATTGGTAGTGGATGTTAGCTCACAGCTAATCTTCCTCACCAGAAAAAAAAAAAAAAAACAGAGAGAGACACTCTAAGAAAAGACTCATTATATATGGAGGAACACACACAAAGAATGAGCAGATTTCTTACTAAAAGCATAGGAGCAAAATCTTTAAAATAATAAAAGAAAACACCCACCAATGTTGAATTCTTTAGCTAGTGAAAATATCTTTCAAAATTGAATGCAAAATAAAACTTCCTCAGGCATCCAAAAACTCACAGAAAAGATGACCCACAGACTCTCAGACTAAGAAATAGTAAGAACCCGTCAGAGAGTGGAAAAATGATACTAGATATGAACATGAGTCCACACAAAGCAATGATATGCATCTGATATGGTAACTACACGGATAACTGTGAAGTAGGAGATAGAATATGGAAACAGAAGACTTGAACAACATTATAGAGCAACTAGACAGAACAGACATCTGCAGAACACTCAGTCCCAAAACAGCAGAATAGATTCCTCTCAAGTACATTCTCAAGAAACACTCTCCAGGATGGATCACATTCTAGGACATGAAAAAAGGAGCAATACATTTTAAAATATAGGAAAAATGCAAAGTATTTTCCAAAAACAAAATGTACAGAAAAAATTCTTGAAATTTCAACAAGTCTAAATGAAAAAAAGAAAAAAAAATACTCCAAAATAGACACTGGTCAATGAAGAAATCAACAGGAAATTAGTAGTTACTTTGAAGTGAATGATTATGAAGACATGACATTATATATATAATCTATAAATATATAATATATATAATATTATATATACAATCCCAAATAAATAACCTAACATTTCACATCAGGACATTGTAAAAAGAAGAGAAACCTGAACCAAAAGCAGACAGAGGAGGGAAATAATAAAGATTAGAGTGGAAAATAGGGAAAGAGAGAGTAGAAAAACATTGGAGAAAATCTACAAAATTAAAAGTTAGTTCTTTTAAAACATCAACAATAATGACAAACCTTTAGTTAGAATGATCATTGATAAAAAATGACAAATTACTGAAATAAAGTAAAGAAGAGCCATTACTACTGACATACAGAAATAAAACAGGACTTTAAGGTTGTGAGGGAATAATATGAACAGTTGCAGGCCAAAAAATTAGATGAAATGGAAAAATTCCTGGACATACATAAATTACTGAAACAGCCTCAAGATAAAATAGAAAACCTGATGAAATCTGCAACGAGGAAAGTGATTACATCAGTAATCACGAACTACCCACAAAGAAAGGCCCAGACACAGATGGCCCCACTGGTGAATTCCATCAAATATTTAAAGAAGAATTATTGCCAATAATTCACAATCTCTTCCAAAATAAATATAGAATGAGAAAGAATGCTTACAACCTCATTCTACCAGGCAACTGTTACTTTGATACCAAAACCAGATAAAGAAATCACAAGGAAAGAAAAGTATACAACAATAACCCTTAAGGATATAGACACAAAAATCCTCTACAAATTACTATAAAACCTAACCCAGCAATACAGAAAAAGGAATATACATCATGACTAGGTGATATTCATTGCAGGAATACAAGGTTGTTTTAACACCTGGAAACCAGTTAATGGAATGCACAATATTAATAGAATAAAGGAAAGGACAAAAGTTATGGTGTTCTCAAGAGTCACAATGTTTTTATGCAGCAGACTTTGCTTCTGGTCACGTTTCTAGTTCTATTAATGCATCAAGCAGGTGAGAGTGGAGGTGCAGAGATGGGATGGGGGTGTTATTCCATGAAAAGGATCTGGATACCCCACACTCAACTGTGAGGATATTTATGATAAAGGATAAAGGAGTATAATTCTGTGTTTCTGAATGCTCTGGTGGTCAGAACACTTCCTAGACAGGTGATATGGACACAGAATAAAGGCTGATTTGGTTTCAGGCATTGGTGAGGAGAAAGGTCGCAGGAAGGGTTTCAGTCAGAGAGAAAAACACACAGAAGCTAGAAGAGAGAAGAGAGCATGACGTGTGGAGAAAGTAGGAAAGTCCAGATCAACTGGAGCTCAGTGAGATCAGGGAAAGAGCAGGAACCACCTATTTCTGTCTGGATGTCCCATTGGAACGTCACCTCCCAACACACCACCCATGTGCTTATGAAACAGTCTATTCTTAAACATTTCTCCACATAACTGTAGGGTCTAGAATCCAAATCAAGCTCAGTTGACAAGGGCAGGACAGTTAACCGCAACACCCAGGTGGCCCAGGAAGGACTTGGGGAGACAAGCAGGAGGAAGTGAGAGTTTCCATGTACTGGACAAGAGCTTCTGTGACTTCAGTGAGCACACAGTCCCCTGAGGGTCTCCACAAGATGTAGATGCAGCTGCCACAGTTGATTTATTTCTTTTTTTTAAATTGTCCCTATCCTGAGCATAGATTTCATGTCTCATTCAGGACTGTTTCCCTTAGTATCACTAAATATTTGTTGGTATAATTAAATTGTTAGTTAGCTTGATAACTTATTAATATCTGTCTCTGTGTGGGGTCAGTGAAGGCATCCTGATTATAGCTATTACATTAGTTTGAAAGAATCTTACATGTTATATGTTGCTTTGATGCCTTTATTTCACCAATAAATCCTCACATGGGCCATTGCTATGCCAACCACTGGTCACACAGCAGGAAAGAAAACGACCCGGGTCACCAGAACATAGTAAATTGAACGTAGTCAATTCATCTATACAATTTTCGTGTGTAATACACAAGGCAGAAATGATCGGGGTTCTGCCATTCATGACTCTGAGACTCGGGATGATTCACCCCATGTCCAGGCTCAGGGTGTCATCCGTGCAATGGGTCCTGAACTCTTACTGCTGCTCAGAGTTCCCTGGAAGGAGAAATGGCATAATGTGTGTGGGGCATGGGTCAGAGCGTTGACACATGATAATTTACCCTTAAGTATCAACCCTGAGTGAACTTCCCAGTCATATGAATAACCCAACATCATCAGTCAGTGTTGTAGGCAGGACTGGACCTGCTCCTGGGCTTCTCCTCCACTGCTCTCTGCTCTCAGCAGCATGGAGGTCACAAGCCCAGGTCGCTGAGTCCCCAAAGCTGGAAATAGATGGATGGGGAGTTGAGCAGAATCTTGAGAACATAGCATTTCAGCTACACATTTCTCCTTCTGTGGTCTTTCTAGAGCACAGGGCTTGGGTCAACACCATGAACAGGGCCCCCCTGCCCCACAGAAGAGCCTATCATTTCTCAGTTCACCATGGGCAGAACAGACAAGAGACAAAGGCCAGAATGGATACAGGGTTAGTGGTGATTATCACAGGACAAGCCATGCAGCACCCTCCTTGGAGACCCTGCGGTTATGACAGCGTCTCCTGGGCCCCAGAGGAGGAGTTTGTTGGGCTGAGGGTAAGGGCTAAAGGGAAGAGTCTCTCTGCTCTTTTCCTCTTGGAACCTGCCTCCTCTCAAAACCTCTGTCTCCTCAGGGGGCCAATGAGGGTCTGTCTAGTTTCTATACCTGGGCAGGTTCTACCCTGGGGGACAACAGTGCCTCAGTGAGCTGTGCTCACCTGTGTGGTCTCAGGAGGCAGAGCTCTGGGGCATCTACAACATGGCATGGACCCCTCTTCTGGTCCTCCTCCTCACTCTGTGCACAGGTGCTGCCCCACAGACTCAGCCACCACAGGACCCCAAGCGGGTCCTGCCCCAAACACTGAGCACAGCCCAGGCACAGCCATAGAGTGATACTACCTGGGTTTGTGCCCTTCATTCTCCAGCCCTCTCTCCTCTCCTCTCTTAAGGAACTGTGGACTCCGTATGAGCTGAGGGAGCCACTCTCAGTGTACGTGGACCTGGGACAGACAGCCACAATCACCTGCTCTGTAAATAACCTGGGGGATAAATATGCATCTTGGTCCCAGCAGAAGCCATACCATACCCCTGTGCTGGTCATCTATGATAATGGCTACCAGCTCTTAGAGGTCCATGACGAGTTACCTGGTTCCAACTCAGTGAACATGGCAACCCTGACCATGCTAAGTTCTTGGACCAAGCATGAGGCTGACTATTACTGCTCCACAGCCCATGGCAGTGGGAGCAGCTGGCAGTGACTCAAGGTGACACAGACATACAGGGAAGGGGACACAAACCTGCTACCTGGACCTAGTGCTCCCTCTCACCCAAACCCTGAGCAGCTGTATGTCAGACCTTAAGCTTAGGTGCCCTCTCTGGTCCTCACCCGGCCCCCCAGGGCTGGGAGTCTCTGAGCAGGTTGTCCGTCTTCTCAGAGTCTCTGTTTATCCTGATTGAAAATTGAGTGGGGGTGCTGGTCTGGGCTGTGGAGACTGTTGTCAGGATTGGAGTAGACAAGAAAGGTGTAGGAAGTCCTAATACATCACATGAGCCCCAGATGTAATTATGTGTCACAGAGGAGAGGAAAGCTGTGTCAGATGACCCAGTCCTGCTGGAATTCCCCTTCTCCTTGGGTAGAACCAGCCCAGACAAGGCCCCAGGGGCTGGGTCTCTTCTGGTTTTCTGAATGAGGCATCTCCCACATTCTATGGGCTGTCCCAGCCCCTGCTAGCCCCAGGGCCCATCCTATCCTGAGATTTCACAGAATATGCAGAGGAAGTGGAGACAGCACCTTGGGTCCCATCTGGGGACTTTCTTCTGGCTGCACTGTCCTCTCACTGCCCCCAAAGTCCCATCTCCTGCACCAGGCAGATCTCATCCTATTGTGGTTGACCACAGCTCCCTGTATGTCTGGATTTTGTCATGGGGCTCTGGACTGCTTTCCTCAAAGCTCACCAGGAAACCCTCCACGCCAAGACCCAGACCTGCTCCTCCTCTCCATCGTAACAGCTGCAGGCCTGAAGAGGGGACCCTGCTCTACAAGGCTGGAGTGCTCTGCCTGCCGGTATGTCAATACCAGACCACAAACACCAGACTCACTGGGGTTTATTTTCTCTCTCAATCTCTCGCTTTATTCAGTAGTAGAACTATTTTAATTTTCATACATTTGTGCATACAGAAAATTTGAAAGAAGAGTATAGTGAACACCCATATTCCCTCTTCCTGGACACAACACTGGGAATATTGGACCATGCTGGTCTCTCTCCCTCTTTGTCCCTCCCTTTCTGTCCACAGATACATGAATATACATGTTTTTCTATTAAGCCCATATCATATGTGAGAACATTAACAACAATCCTCTGCCTCATCCATAGTCACATTTCCCTGGTTGCACAAGAATGTCTATTACAACATTTTTGTCTTTTAACCAACCAATATCCTGAAGATTCACACTCTCACACTTTGTTGTTAGCTGTTTCTCATCTAGAATTTCTCAGCCAAGATTTCCTTGAACCTGAGGCTTCCAGATGTTTTTTGAAAGTTCTACAGGAAAAGACCACGTTCATTGTGCGCAGTAGGGCTGTGTTCACCTGTTTAGTCCATTTTAAGTTTCTGGTGCACACAAGGAGATGGCTCATGACTGTCTGGCACTGAATTGCAGAGAGGGGTAGATGGTGGCTGATGATGGTGGTATCAGGGACTATAGATGTGGACAACGGCTACTGGGCAGATAGGAAGTTGAATACAATGAACACGTAAACTTACAGATGGAATTTCCATGTGCTATATATCATGCCCACCTCCCACCACACCAGTGCACATGTTGTAAAGGTGGATTACCTGGGCGAAGGTGAGAAGGCTTGGAAAGTGCCACATAATCTCCCATCTTCTGCTTTGGTTAAATTTTGACAAGTCTATTTGTTTTTACTCTTGTCTATATTCTACAAACATGTCTGATGTCCAAACTAGTGACATGGAAGGTGAGGTGCAAGAAGGGGGAGGAGGTTGGGGTCTGGGCACATGGACAATCCTGATAAGGTTGATGATGAAGAACTACAGACTCTCGTTGTTTTCACTGCAGTAGTGGAAGGAGGGACAGTGTCCAAGGTACAGTGACATTTACTCATCTCGGGGTGTTACCCAGACTGCTGACCCAAGCATCATACCCCTCTGCACCCCATTGTGGAAAACATCTTACAAATGCAGCCATGGCTGGAGCACAATTAAAGAGATAGTTAACTGCAAATCGCAGCCATTCTACAGTTACAGGTGATGACTATTTTAAATGCCAGGGAGTCTCAGAACACTCAGAAGAAAGATTATGTTGACAAAGTGACTTTGAGGGGAGAGTCTCAGGGAGCAAGTTAATTAATAGGGGTAAGTTTTGCCCAGACCAGCAAGAATCAGTGGTTGGTGAGAACCTAGTGATGCCACCATGTAGTGGGGATGATGCCTGGATGAGGAACAGGATGAAAACGCAAAGTCCACATTTCAACATGTAATGAGTTGGTGCAGTGAAGACAGGTAGCAGGTAGTGAGAAGGTTTTGTGTAAGAAACTCAAACAACTGCTTCTCTATCCAAATGGATGAATGAAAACATTTCACCAATTACTAGCTGTAACATGTAGGTGTTGTAAATGACGGAGACCATCAAGAAAATCTGTTCTGTTTCAAAGTACTCCCCAACCTTTACCATTACACATCCCCCTTATACCATAGGCTTGTTCTTCATCTGAAACAAGGTCGTGGGAAAAACTGGATTGGTCTCTGGATGGCTGTTAACCCACCAATTATGGCTGGATATGTTTTACCTTCCTGTAAAGAAAGACAATCCTGACATTCTCACAACACATGGCTTTCCTCACAAAAGGGTCAGTGTCCAAATCTTAGAGGGCAACAAGGAAAGTTCTGGATGACCAGCAAAAGTAGTGAACTTTACACCCAAAGACCATTTCCCTGAAGAATGTTTTAATAAACATGTGACAACCTGGATAAGGGGCACATAGATCTCCTACTACACAGAGAAAGACAGAGGCTTAGCAGGGGAAATGTCCACATTGAAAACATAAAAATGTCAAACATGGAATTTTTTGAAAAGATAAACTATATCTTTCTCTAAGCACACTCCTGTCTTGTGTTAGAGCTGATGTCTAATTTGAGGAACGGAGACCACACATGTTAAAAATCATTTGCTGTTCAAAAATTATTGACAACTGTAATTTGATTATTAAATGTACAATGAACATGTCATGCTAATGGACACGAGCAGTCAATAGGCAATATTATAAGCGCCATGTCCCCAGGACCTAAGGAATAATTCCAGAATTATTCCAGGGTAAAGATCATGAGAAGGTCACTCTAGTTGCCTGTGATCTGGAGTATATTGTCCTTGGGGTTTCTGATCAGCCACAAAGAGAGCTGGGAGCTGTTAGCCCTCCCAGGTGCATGACTAGACCCAGGTCCAGGTGTGGCAGCGCCCCCACAGGCAGCTGAGGGAACTGACAAGAAGAATGTATCTACATCAGAGACCCAAAAATTTTGGCTGAGAACTTTCCCACACCTCCTCTCCTAGCCCAGGCTGGTTCTAGAACAATCAGAAGAGGTTATTTTTTTGGACAGAAGACCTCCCTCTTCTCTCCCAAGTGACCTTGGGATTGTTACTGCCTCTCTCAGTCCCTTCCTTTCTCCAAAAAGGCCTCCTGTGAATCCCTCCAGTGGGGAGATTCCTCCAATGCTTACATTGTTGGAAAGGGAGTCAGGAGGACTGTAGGGAAATAAATCCAAATCCCAGTGTGGACCACCCCACATCCATGTCCACCTGAGCCTTGTGGAGCTGATAACTTGGGAGAAGTTCAGCAGTAGCCTCTGAGGGACAAAGGGACAAACTGCTAGGAGTAATGGCAGTGATTCGAAAAGGAAGGCAGATAAATATCATCCCCTCTCATGTTTAGATGGTGACCAAGCAGTGAGAGAGCTGCCACTACAAAGCCGCCTTTATTGTGGTGGGGAAACATTCATCAATCTTACACACACGGGAGCCTGGTCCCTATAGAGCACAGGTTCCCTAGATTTTACATTTTTTCACAAGAGCTAGAGATGGTGCACAAGCTCCTTTCTTTTAACATAAACAATGGCCCAAGCTAGGGCTTTTAATCCGTGGACATGGTTTTAGAACATGCACCCATCCTGCCTCCCTGCACACCATACTCAACCTCACTCTGCTGCCCTCTGCAGGGCAAGAAGGTGTCACAGCGAGCACACAGTGAAGGCTGGACTGCCTGGTCCACACCCTTTCAGGTGACAGGGGCTCTGGGGCGACCTGCAGGACAGAAGCTCCTGGTCGAGTAATCCTCCCCAAGCAGGGGGCAGCAGAGCTGCATCCAGGAGCATCCAGGACAGAGGCTGGGGCTGCCCAGGTGGGGCCTCAGAGGGAGACCAGCCTTGGGGGTCAGCAGCTGTCCAAGGTTCAGTCCTCAGAAGGAAGTCAGGACAGTCCATACTATTCCCTCAGGCTGCAGTGACCACAGTCTGAGGATCTGAATCACACAGTATCACTAATGGAACCACATGGAAAAAAGCACTCTTTACACTGGCCTAAACCAGAAATATAGACAGGAAATAATTCTGTGAAACACAGTTCAGTCTATCAACATTGAAATTTAATAAGCCACTACAGTCCAACCCTTGAGAATATGAAACCCTCTCACATCTCCACAAACCACGTCTCCAAATAAAGACAATAATGGTCACCATGCTTCCACCTAATATGATAAAACTATCCTGTGAACAACCACAAACTCGCTCAACCTTTCTCCACAAGAGGGTGCAAAGTACATTTTTGTCTTCTATGGATATTTATTTTTCTCACAACTGATTCATATTTCCCCTATGATTTCCTCTACCTTAAATACTGAGATATAAAGTTAACTTCTTTTTACACATGCTGTGCAAGATGATAATGGGATGAGGCAGAGGAGGAAAACAAAAGCCTTTGATGAATATGTATCCAAATGTATTCATATCAAAATGAAAAAAGAAATATCTGTTACTTCCTAGCCCTCATTTCTGGAACTAGCCCTGTGGTCAAGTCTGGTGTCTATAATTGCCTTCTTCACTATCCATTCCATATTCTCATTGCCCTCAGTAAATACCTTAGCTAGTCACAGTCCTTTGCCAGGTAAGAACACTTCAAATTTCATTCCAGAATGTTTTGGTCCATTATCAGTCCTGCTGAATTGTATTGTAGTGATTTTATAGCTGTAATCACAGACCCAGGGAATACTGGAGGATCTCCTGCATTCCACACATATCCTGCTTTCTGCAATTGTGTATAGCAACCCAACTGCCTCTTGAAAGTCAACATCAACCACCCCAGCCAACACACCCTACTTTGTCTGATGATTCACTGTCAGGAGAAGACACATGCAAAAGAGATGATGTTTTCTTCACCCCATATGTAAAAATTCACTCAAAATGTATCAAAGACCAAGATGTAAAAGCAAAACATATAAAACTCATAGAAGTAACCATAAGAATAATGTTTCAAGACCAAGGATTTGGCAAGGATTATTAGATATGACACCAAAAGCACAAGCAACAAAAGAAAGAATAAATAAACTGACTTCATCAAAATTAAAAACTTCTGAGCCTCAATGGGAAACACGAAGAAAGTGAAAAGACGACCCACAGAGTGGGACAAAATACTTGCAAATCATATATGTGAAAAGGAACGAATAACCAGCATATATAGAAATCTTACCACTCAATAACAATAAGCCAAGGATCTGAATAGACTCTTCTCTAAGATACACAAATGGCTAATAGGCTCAGGAAAATTGCTCATCATTATTAGTCATCCTGGAAATGCAGATCAAAACCAAAATTAGACGGCACTTCATCCCAGTAGGGTGGCTAGAATCAAAAAGTTACATAACAACAAGTGTTGGTGAGGATGTGGAAAGATTGAAACCCTCACACATATTGCAATGTAAAATGGTGCAGCAATTATGGAAAATAGTCCAGAAATTGCTCAAATGATTAATCCTAAAGTTACCGTATGCCTCAGCAATTCTACTCCTAGGAGATTCCCAAGAAAAATGAAAACATATGTCTATATAGAACTTGATCGTGTGTGTTCATAGCAGCATTAGTCCTAATATCCAATACCAGGAAACAATATAAATGTCCATCCGTGGATGAATGGATGAACAAGTATGGTCTATCCTTACAATAGAATATTATTCATCCACAAATAGAATGAAACACTGATACACACTACAACATGGATGAACCTTGAAACTTTACATAAAGTGAAATAATCCTGCCACAAAATAGAGAAATCTGTAGAGACAGAGAAACCTACAGCGGCTGTTAGGGCTGGAGTGTAGAGAGGGAACAAGAGAATGGGGGTGATAGCTTAAGGGTACTGGGTTTCATTTTGAAGTGATGAAATGTTGTAAAATTGTGGTGATGGTAACACATATCTATGAAGATACCAAAAAACATTAGATCGTACACTTTTAATGGGTGCATATTTCATCATTAGTCCAAATTTAATCTGAAACATTGAACATGTTAAGAGGAAACAGAGCATAAAATAAGAGGATCCAAGTCAAACATGTAGAGTTGATAACTACAGTCTCAGATTAAAACTACAAGGGATGAGATTAACAGCAGAAGGTACTGCAGAAGAAGACATGAGTGAACTTGAGGACACAACAGTAGAAACTGCAAAAGGAAAGAGAGAAAAAAAAAACATTAAAAACTATCAGAGAATCACTGAGCTATAGGATAACTTTAAGCATCATAAGTGGAGGTAATTGGAGTTCCCCAAAAGAAAAGCTGGGGTTGAGAGGAGAGAAAAAATATTTGAAGAAATAATGGCCAAAAATGTTCTCAATTTGATGAATACCTAAGCCCACAGACCCAAAAACCTCAACAAACTTCAAGCACACAAGACAGAAAAAAAAATAAATACACATAAATATCAAATTGCTTAAGGCAGTGCAAAAGAGACAGGCTTTTTTGTTTCAATTGATTTATCGAGTTCATATTGATTTATAACTTTGTGTAATTTCAGGTGTACATTATTATATATCAGTTTCTCTAAAGAGTGCATTGTGCTCACCACCAATAGTCTAATTTTTACCCATCACCATACATATGTCTGCCTCTACCCCTTTCACCCACCCCTGCTACAGATTAGTAACCACTAATCTGTTCTCTTTATCCATGTGTTTTTTTTTTATCTTCCACATACGAACGAAATCATGTGGTGTCGGTTTTCGTCTGTCTGGATTATTTTGCTTAACATAACACCCTCAAGGTCCATCTGTGTTGACAGGAATGTGATAATTTTCTCTTTATTTATAGTTAAGTAGTATTCCATTGTATATATATACCACTTCTTCTTTATCCATTCATCCATTGATCAATCCTTGGGTTGCTTCTAAATAATGCTTCAATGAATATAGGTTATTGGTTATTCTAAATAATGCTTCAATGAATATAGGGCTGCATGAATCTTTTTGAATGGTTGATTTCATGTTCTGTGAAAAAGTATACAGTGGTGGGATAGCTGGATCCTATGGTACTTCTATTTGTAATTTTTGGAGAAATCTCCATAGTGTTTCCCATAGTGGCTGCACCAGTTTGCATTCCCACCAGCAGTGTACAAGGATTCCCTTTTCTCCACATCATTTCCAACATTTTTTATTTTTTGTCTTGGTAATTATACTCATTCTGACAGGTGTAAGGTGATACTTCATTGTAGTTTTGATTTGTACTTCAATATTAACTAGTGATGAACATATTTTCATGTGCCTGTTGGTCATCTGTATATCTTCTCTGGAAAAATGTCTGTTCAGACCCTCTGCCTATTTTTTGATTGATTTTTTGTTCTTTTGTTGTTGAGTTGTATGAGTTCTTTATATGTTCTGGAAATTAACCCCTTGTCAGATATATGATTTATAAATATTTTCTCCCAGTTGGCAGGTTGTCTTTTCATTTTGTTCATGGTTACCTTTGCCTTGCAGAAGCATTTTAGTCTGACGTAGTCCCATTTGTTTATTTTTTTTTCATTTGTTTCCCTTGCCTGAGTAGACATGGTATTCAAAAAGACGCTGCTAAGATCGATGACAAAGAGCGTGTTACCTATATTTTCTTCTAGGGGTTTTATGGTTTCGGGTGTTACATTCAAATCTTTAATCCATTTTGAGTTAATTTTTGTGTGTGGTGTAAGATAATGATATATTTTCATTGTTTCGCATGTGGCAGTCCAGCTTTCCCAACACCATTTATTGAAGAGAGCTTCCTTTCTCCGTTGTATGTTCTTGGCTCTTTTGTCAGAGTAACTTCTCATAAATGTGTGGTTTTGTTTCTGGGCTTTCAATTCTATTCCATTGATCTGTTTGTCTGTTTTTGTACCAGTACCATGCTGTTTTAATTACTATAGGATTGTAATATATTTTGAAGTCAGAGATTGTGATTCCTCCAGCTTTGTTCTTTTTTCTTAGGATTGCTTTGGCTATTCAGGATCTTTTGTGGTCCATTATAACTTTTCAGGTTCTTTGTTCTATTTCTGTGAAGAATGTGATTGGAATTCTGATTGGGAATGCATTGAATCTGTGGATTGCTTTAGGTTATATGGACATTTTAACTATGTTTATTCTTCCAATCATTGAACAAGAAATGTCTTTCCATTTCTTTATGTCTACTTTGATTTCTTTCAATAATGTCTTATAATTTTCACTGCATAGGTCTTTCACATGCTTGGTTAAATTTGTTCCTAGATTTTTTAAATTTTTGTTGCAATTGTAAATTAGGTTGTATTCTGGACTTTTCTTCCTGCTAGTTCATTATTAGTGTAGAGAAATACAACTGATTTTTGTAAGTTGATTTAGTATTCTGCAACTTTCCTCTAGTTGTCAATTATTTTTAATAGTTTTCTGGTGCGTGCTTTAGGGTTTTCTATATATAGAATCATGTCATCCGCACACAGCAAGAGTTTCACTTCTTCCTTTTCAATTTTGGTACCTTTTATTTCTCTTTCTTGCCTAACTGCTTGAGCCAAAACCTCCAATACTATGCTTAATAGGAGTAGTGAGAGTGGGCACCCTTGGCATGTTCCTGTTCTCAGAGGGATGATCTTCAATTTTTCACCCTTAATTGTGATATTGGCTGTGGGTTTGTTGTATATGTCCTTTATTATTTTGAGGTGCTTTCTTCCATACCCAATCTTATTGAGAGTTTTTATCATAAATGAATGTTGGATCTTGTCAAGTGCTTTCTCTCCATCTGTTGAGATGATCATGTAGTTTTTATTCCTCATTTTGTTAATGTGGTATATCTAATTGACTGATGTGTGGATGTTGAGACAGCCCTGCATTCCTGGTATAAATCCCTCTGATCATGATCATGGTGTATGATCTTTTTAATGTATTGCTGTATTTGTCTGGAAATATTTTGTTGAGTATATTTTCATCTATGTTCATCAGCGATATTGGCCAACAATTTTCCTTCTTTGTGTTGTCCTTGCCTGGTGTTGGTGTCAGGGTAATGCTAGCCTCATAGAATGAGTTAGGAAGTGTTCTGCCTTCTTCAATTTTTGGAATAGTTTGAGAAGGCTTGTATTAAGTGTTCTTTCAATGTTTGGTAGAATTCTCCAGAGAAGCCATCTGGTCCTGGACTTTTCTTTTCTGGGAGGTTTTTGATTAGTGTTTCAATTTCTTTACTTGTGATTAGTCTAGTCAGATTCTCTAATTCTCGATTCAGTTTTGGGAGGTTGTATGAGTCTAAGAATTATTTATCACTTATAGGTTATCCCATTTATTGGTGTATAGTTTATCATAGTATTCTCTTATAATTTTCTGTACTTCTGTGGTATCAATTGTAATTTCTCCTCTTTCATTTCTAATTTTATTTATTTGAGCCTTCTATATTTTTTTCTTAGTGAGTCTGACAAAAGGTTTGTCAATTTTGTTTATCTTTGCAAAGAACCAGCTCTTAGTTTCATTGATCGTTTCTACTGTTTATTAAGTCTGTATTTCAGTTATTTCTGCTTTAATTTTTATTACTTCTCCCCTTCTGCTGTCTTTGGGCTTCATTTATTCTTCTTTTCCTAGTTCTGTTGTGTGTAGTTTAAGATTAATTATCTGAGATTTTCTGGTTTGTTGAGGTGGGCCTGTCCTTCTGCATCCCACCTCATAAGAGTTGATATGTTGTATTTTTATTTTCATTGGTCTCCATGTATTTTTGGATTTCTCCTATGGGTTTTTTTCATACATCCAATGGTTGTTCAGTAGCAAGTTGCTTGGTCTCCACATATTTGTGTCTTTCCCAGCTTTTTTCTTGTAGTTGATTTCTAGTTTTGTAGCATTGTCATTGGAAATATGCTTAATATGATTTCAATCTTCCTAAATTTATTGAGGCTTGCCTTGTTTCCCAAGATATCATCTATCTGTGAGAATGTTCCATGTGCACTTGAGAAGAATATATATTCTGTTCTTTTTGAATGGAATGTTCTATATATATCTATGAGCTCCATCTGATCTAGTGTTTCATTTAAGGCCACTGTTTCTTTGTTGAATTTCTGTCTAGATGATCTCTCCATTGATGTGGGGGGGGTTGAGGTCCCCTATTATTATTGTATTGCTGTCAGTTTCTCCCTTTAGGTCTGTTAGTAGTTGTTTTATATACCTTGGTGCTCATGTGTTAGGTGAATATTTATTCACATGTGTTATTTCATCTTGGTGGAATGTCCATTTTATCATATACTGCCCCTCTTTGTGTCTCATTGTCTTTTTTATCTTGAAGACTGTTTTGTCCCATATGAGTAGAGCAACACCTTCTTTCTTTTGCTTGTCATTTGCTTGTATAATCACCTTCCATCCCTTCACTCTGAGACTATGTTTGTGCTTACAGCTGAGATGTGTTTCCTGGAGGCAGAATATCGTTGGGTCTTGTTTTTTAGCCCATTCTACCACTCTGTTTCTTTTGATTGGATAATTCAATCCGTTTACATTTAGTATGATCATTGAGTTATTAGGGCTTAATATTGGCATTTTGTCTCTTTTGTTCTGGTTGTTCTATATTTCAATTGATTCTCTTCCCTTGTATTTCTGACTGCAATTTCAGTTTTGTGGTTTTCTGTGATAGTTTTTCAGTTGTCTCTTCATTTATGATTTGTGGCTCTATTCTGATTCTTTGTTTGGTGGTTATCATGAGGTTTGTATAAATGTTCTCATAGATGAGCTATCCCTTTTTCTAATAGCCTCTCATCTCCATTAGCCTAAGCTGGTTCCATCCCTTTCCTCTTCCCCTCTGAGTCTTTCTTTTCACAAATTATTCTGCTTTGTGTTGTGACTTTGTGTCTAAATTGAAGTGTTTATAGTTATTTTGATGCTTTCCTTCCTTTTGTCTTTTATGCTGTAATTAACTGTTTGCTGACCTGTTCTGATAGACAGCTACAATTTTCTGATTCTGTCTGTCCATTTATCTGCTTACTCAAAGCTTTGCAAACCTTTGCCTTTTTGTTTCAGCTAGGAAGGCTTCCTCCATCATTTCTTGTAAGGGAGGTCTAGTGGCAAAGAACTCCTAGGCTTTTGTTTATCTGGGAAACCTCTTATTTCTCTGTCTTATCTGAATGATAGTTATTATGAATAGAGTATTCTTGGCTAAAAGACTTTGTCTTTCAGTATTTAGAATATATCATTCCACTCTCTCCTAGCCTGTGAGGTTTCCGCTGAGAAATCTGCTGAAAGTTTTATACAGATTCTTTTGTAGGTTATTTTCTTCTGCTTTGCTGCCCTTAATATTTTTTCTTTGTCATTGACTTTTGCCAGTTTTACTATGGTATACCTTGGAGAAAGTCTTTTTGCATTGATGTAATTAGGAGTTATATTGGCTTCATATACTTGTAAGTCCAGTTCCTTCCCCAGGTTTGGGAAGTTCTCAGCTATTACTTCTTTGACAAGCTCTTGGCCCCTTTCTCCATCTCTTCTCCCTCGGGAATACTTATAACTCATATGTTGCTTTTCCTAATTGAGTCAGATATTTCTTAAGGAATTTCTTCATTTTTAAAACATCTTAGTTCTCTGTCTTCCTCTTTCAGTAATAAAGAAGCATTTCTGTATTTCTGTCTTCTAATTCACTAATTCTGTTCTCCATAACAACAGTTCTATATTTTGTGGTTCCTAGATTATTTTTATCTCATTATTTATGTTCTTCATAACCAGAATTTCTGTTTGTTTCTGTTTTTAGAGTTTCAATCTCTTTAGCGAAGTTTTCCTTGTGCTCATTAGTTTTATTCCTGAGCTCATTTGAACATTCTTTCTGAATTTTCTTGTAACTCATTGAGCTTGTTTATGACAACTATTTTGAATTCTGTGTCATTTAGAATATAAATTTCTATGAGTTCAGGATTGGTTTCTGGAGACTTGTCATTTTTCTTCTGCTCTGAAGTGTTATTGTAGTTCTTCATGGTGTTTGATGACTTGATCCTTTGCTGGCACATTTTTGTATCAGATTGCAGATTCCACCAGCCACAGCTGGGTGGAAACAGGAGCTGTGTTTTCTGATCCCTTCCCATCTGCTGGAAGTTGTGCAGATAGAGCTACTCTGTGTTTGTCTGGGCTGGCTATAGTTGCTCTGCAGGTTGTACTCACATGGGAAGGGCCTCTGCCCTGGGCGAGTGGATCAGGCACCCTAGGAAGGGCCTCTATGCTTGGCAGGGGACCAGCTGAGCTACTGCATGCTATGTGGGAGGGGCACCTATGCGAGGGCTGAGCCACCACTTTGTGGGTCCATGGGCTTCTGTGCTCTGCAGGTGAGGCACCTTCTGAATGGGAAGGGCACCTTCTTGTCTGTGCTGCACTACGGGGGAGGGGTGCCCACATGGGAGCCTAGATACCACTCAGTGGATCCTGCAGGCTGCTGCATTCCATGGGTGGATGCACCTTTTGAGCATGTGGGGTGCCTCCTTGTCTGTACTGTGCTCAGTGAGTGGGTGCCTTCATGGGGGCTGAGCTGCCACCACTCAGTGTAGAACCTTGCCACTGGTGGGGCTGCAGTGACACAGTGGGCACTACTATGGGCTGGCTGCAAAACCAAGAGCCTTTGCACAGGCTCGTCTGTCCTCCCCTCTTCTTAATGTCACACCAGCCCCTGTGTGAGGATCCACAACCTGGATCGCTGCCTCTGGGTAGGGGGAGGTGTGTGCTTACCTAGTTCTACTGCCTCCCAGGGATCCAGTTCACTCACCTTCAGATGTATAGCTGCATGGATCTGTCTGATGTCTTGTTATGCTGTGCAGGGAGTCCTCTGCTGGTTAATGAATGTCTTTTGGCTGTAACTTAAGGGGAAGTGTCTAAGGGAACAACTTACATGGCCATGGTGCTGATGTCACTCCAAGAGACAGTCTTAAAAGCAACCAAAAAGAAAAGATAACTCCATTTGGGTGAAGAAAGATAAGGATTCCAGCAGATTTCTCATTAGAATAAATGCAAGTGAGACAACAGTGGATGAACATCATTAAAAAGCTGAAATAAAAAACTTACTTCTTTATACAGCAAAAATATCTTTCAAAAATTAAGACTAGGGCCTGTCCAGTAGCATAGTAGTTGAGTTCGCATGCTATGCATCAGCGACTCAGGGTTCGGAGGTTCAGATCCTGGGTGCAGATCTAAGCACCGCTTATCAAGCCATGCTGTGGAGGTGTTCCACATATAAACTAGAGGCAGATGAACATGGATGTTAGCACAGGGCCAATCTTCTTCAGCAAAAAGGGGAGGATTGGCAACAGACACTATCTCAGGGCTAATCTTCCTTACCAAAATAAACAAAAAAAAATTAAGGCTAAATAAAAATATTTATAGACATATAGAAACTGACAGACTTGATCATTAGCAGACTCATAATACAGGAAATAATAATAGATACACCTCATGCAGAAGGAATATTATACTGAAAGAATCTGTATCTACAAAAAGGAATGAAAGAATCAGAAATGCAAATTAAGGAATAAATGTCAAGACATTTTTCATTATTTAAATCTCTTGAAAAGATGATTCACTGTCTATAGCAAAATATAATAACTAAGTATGTTGGAATTTACAATATAGACAAAAGTAATATGTATGAAAATGATAGCAAAATGCTGAGAGTAAGTAGATAAAATTATGTTATAAGGTTCTTATACTGTATGTAATATGGTGCAATCACCTGAATGCAGACTTTGAAAAGTTACAGACAACAAGAAGAAAAGGAGTTACAGTTCACAAGAAAACTCTGGTTTCTCACCTAAATCCCCATGTGCACTTCAAAATGCCCCAGCTAGATCCGATTGCCCCTTGCAGTTTCTAGAATGAAAAAGGAGCCTGACACACTTGGTGCTCTAGGTTCTGAAAGAGAGTTGGAGAGTTAGATCCATCATGAAGGTGAATCCAGGGACAGGGGGGCGATCGCCTCATTCTACAGAGTGAGCCAGTTGATACACAAATGTGCGTGTGAGCTACAAATGGATGCTGCTTGACTACTACCCTCCAAAACTTGCCCAAGAATCTGTCCTTACATCCACCTTAACCAGAAATATAGACAGAAAATAATTCTGTGAAATACAGTTCAGCCTCTCATAGTTGACTGTTACACCCCTTGTCCACGTGAAACTCACTCATATCTCCATAAACCACACAACATCCAAATAAAGATAATGGTAGCCATGCTACCACCTGAAAAAACTATTTTGTGAACAATTAAAAACACACTCACCTTTCCCCACAAGAGGATGGAAAATAATGTTTCATCTTCTAGGGATATTTGTTTTTCTCCCAGCTGATTCATATTTCTCCTTTCACTTCCTCTACCCTACATACTGAGATATAAAGTTAACTACTGTTGACATTTCTTAATTTAGATGATAATAGGATGAGGGAGGGGAAGAAAAAAATATATGATTCATATGTATCCAATCATATCAATCAAACTATACATGTCATATCCAAACATATACTTATCAAAATAAGATGAAATACTTGTTACTTCTATAGCCCACATTTCTGCAATTAGCCTGTGGTCAAAGCCAGTATGTATAATTACATTCTTCACTATCTATTCCCTATTGCCATTGTCCTCAGTAAGCATCTTACATAGTCCTGATCCTTGCATGGTGCGATGACCTGAACCTCCACTCTGGAAGACTTTGGCCCATTATCAGTTCTGCTAAATTGAACTATGGTGATTTCCTAACTGTAATCACAGACCCAGGGAGCACTAGAGGATCTCCTGCATTCCATTCACACTCCTGCTTACTACAATTGTATAATGCAAACCAATTCCCTTTTGATAGTCAACATGAATCAGCCAGCTAAGACTCCTATACTTTGCCTGATGATTCACTGTCAGAAGGAGCCAAAAAGGGCAGTGGAGCAGTCTCAATAACCAGTTCAATGCAATTATGCAGATAGTAAAGTCTCAAGGGTGAGAAGCAAAAACTTTTCTGGTAGCTCACGAGGCATAATAGTGAGTGGCGTCCCTCCCATTTCCACCCTATGATTCCTAGAACCATAAATCCTGAATATGGGAAAGGCAACAGTGTATGCCGACTTAGAGCACATACAGCATCCTGGAGGACATCACCTCAGCCCTGTAAGGTATTATCACCTACTCAGCACTGAGTCTTCAAAGACCCTTCCATCATCCTATCAATTAAGCTGCTTCAGAACGAAGAGGAAGATTATAACACCAATGAATCCATGAGTACGAGACCACTGCTGTTCTTCATTTGTTGTGAAATGAGTTCTTTGTCTAAAGCTCCCATGTGGAATTCCAGTGGATTACAATGGAATCCCACCGTAATTATATGTGAGAAATTGTTAGTTCATGGATAACAGTTTTGGCAGAAGCACGTCAGACAAAGAATGCAAATCCCTATCTAGAGTAAATGTCCTTTTCAAGAAGAACAAAGAACAGTCCCTTCCATGATGGAATGAGTCTGATGTAGTCAGTCACCAGATAACAGGCTGATGTCCCCTAGAAAGGACATCATCTTTGGGAACTCAGTATTGACTTCACCTGTATCCACAGGGAGCACTCAGTAGTGGGTACAGCTAGATCAGCCTTAGTGAGTGGATATCCAGGTAGATGATCCCATGAATAATCATCATCCCTGCCACCATGGCCACCATGTTCATGAGTCTTCTGGGCAATAACAGGAGTGGCTGGGGAAGGAGACTAACTGGTATCCCTAAAATGGGTCATCAGATCCACCAGATCATTGAGATCATTTCCTTCTGGGGTCACTCTGTGTGGAGTATTGACATAGGACCCAAATATCTTCATGATCTGTGTCTATTTGGAGATGTCTATTGTTATATCTCTACCGCATACATCTTTGTCACTATTTTATTACTGTGTTCCTTCAAATTCCCTGACCATCTAACTAAACTATTAATCACTTCCCTGAATCAGTATAGAAACATATATCCAGCTATATCTATGACCAGGCATAAGGAACCAGATGCACACTGCTCAAATAGATCTGACAAGAATGATTTTTCTTCACCATTGTCCTTTTGAGTTTCAAAGGACACCACCAAGAAATTGAAAAGACAATGCACAGAACTGGAGAAAATACTAGCAATCATATAGCTGACAAGGGACTTGTAACAATAATATAGAGAAATCTTACAACTCAATAACAAAAAGCCAGGGGTTTAAATTGACCTTTCTCTAAGAAGTTACACAAATGTCCAATAGGCTCATGAAAAGAGCTCATTCTTATTAGTCATCATGAGATTGCATATCAAAACTGAAATTGGATACCACTTCATCCTGCTTCGATGGCTAGAATTAAAAATTCATGTAACAAGTGTTGGTGAGGATGTAGAAAAACTGAAGTCTGCATATATATCAAAATGTAAAATGATGCAGCCATTTTGGAAAATAGTCTGGAAACCCCTCAAATGATTAATCATAAAGTTGCCCTATGAACCAAAAAGTCTACTCCTAGGACATAACCAAGAAAAATGAAAACGGATGTCCTTATAGATAATGTCTGTGAATGTTTGTGGAAGCATTATTCCTAATAGACAAAAGAAGGAAACAACCTAAATGAAGAAATGTTGTAAAATGGACTATGGTGATAGTAGCACATATCTGTGAATACAGAAAAAAGGTCGCACTTTACACTTTTAATGGGTGCATTGCATGGTATTTGAATCATATCTTAATAAAGCTGACATTATTTAAAAAGTAGTGTTCATTTATGTCAATTCCGACCCTAAATTTAGCACTTGTGCAGCTAAAAACCTGCTTCTCAGGAGAGAGGTAAAATCCATTTTTTTAATTTCAAAAATAACACTTTTAAAGCAAACATTGGGAGGAGGCGGAGTCAAGATGGCGGCGTAGGCAGACTCGGAACTCACCTCCTCCCGTGGACACAGCCAATTTACAACTGCTCATGGAAAAATTACCCCTGAGACAAAACTGAAAACTGCATAAGAGAAACTCCTGCAACAACGGACAATCCTAACTGAGGTGGAAGAGGCAGAGACTCCCTTCTGGAGAGGAAAAATGCCACCTTGACAAGCTGCCAGCTTCACTGCTGCCTGGAGCAGCTCACAGGTACGCAGCCTCCCTGGAGGCGTGGGGCCCTGAGCCGGGAGAACCCCTGCTGTGGGCATTTTGTGGACCCAGCACAATTGAGACGAGTGGCATAATATCTGACTGTGTCTGCTACTAAAACATTGGGGAGTACCCCCAGAAAACCTGTTTCACAAAGAAACTAAAACTGGCTCTTAAAGGGCCCACGCGCAAACTCACCCATTTCAGAAAGCATCCTAAAATCACCAGAAAGAAAGGTGCACAGTGCTGTGGTGAAAAAAGACTCACCTAATAGGCCCTGAGTGCATCTCGGTGAGGGGTGAGACCTCTCCAGGGACTGGGACATTGGAGGTGGCCATTGTTGTGGCCCGGTGTGGGCATGCTGACAGATGCCATTGGAGTTCTCCCTGAGGCCTGCTAGCCCAGGGTCTGCCCCACCCGCTAGAGCACTGATTTAATCCAGCTCAGCCAGGGCAGGCATCCCACCCTAGAGACTGGCCCCACACAACAACAAGCCCTCAGGCAACTTGTGGGCCTGCATAGATTGGTGACGGTATTCTCTGCAGCCTGGCAACTGAGCCGACTTCAGTGGGGCAGGGTGTGCACAAGGAGCAGGTGGAGAGTGTGGGGCGGTGCTGGAGTGTGTGGGGCTCCCGCCGTGGAGAGACTGGGTCCGCTTGGGGAGGTCGGGGCGCTCACACGGGGCAGGACTGTGTTGTCTGTGTGTGTGGACCTGTGGGCGGCAGGGTTTGTCAGCTGCAGAAGACTTGTGCTTCTCAAAGACCCACATAGGAGGTTTGCCCCACCTTCCAAAGCCTGAAACGATTGGGTGCTCCTGTGCCTGAGGCCTGCCCCACCCAGCTGCAATCCTCAGAGAGCTGATAAGAGACCTAATAGGCTAGAGGCTTACGGCAATTGTAAGGCCCTGAGCCTAACAACCTGACACGCTGGGGGCCTTCTCACTTAAAAGAAATACTGCAACACAAATGTGGTATTAGAACTTGCAGCCAACTGTGCTGGAGCTCCCCACACCTGATAAAGAGACTGAAGGGCCCACAACAACTACAAGCAGCTGAGCATTACAACAGCTGGCCAGGAGCATAACTCAGCCTCCCTGGGCGCCTACAGGGAGAACTAACAGGCCACAACAGAAGGACACACGTAGCCCACATAGGGGTCACCACTGGAACATTGAGAACTGAGGGAAGCACACTGGAAGCATCCTAAGGCATTACTTACATAAGGTCACCTATCCAATAGCAGGAGACGTAGCTGACCTACCTAATATGTAGACACAAACACAGGGAAAGAGGCAAAATGAGGAGGCAAAGGAATACATTCCAAGTAAGGGAACAGGACAAAACCCCAGAAAAGGAACTAAGTGATACAGAAATGAGCAACCTACCCAACAGAGAGTTCAAACTAAGAGTGTTAAGGATGCTCACTGATCTGGGGAGAAGAATAGATGAACTCAGTGAGAATGTCAACAAGGAAATGGAAGATATAAAAAAGAACCAATCAGAAATGAAGAATACAATACTGGAAATGAAAAATTCATTAGAGGGACTCAAAAGCAGAGTAGAGGATACAGAAGAACGGATCTGTGAGCTGGACAAAAGACTAGAAGAAATTACCCAAGGTGAACAGGTAAAAGAGAAAAGAATTAAAAAGAGTGAGGACAGTCTAAGGGACCTCTGGGACAACATCAAGCACACTAATATCCGTGTTATAGGTTTCCCAGAAGGAGAAGAGCGAGACAAGGGGGCAGAGAATCTATTTCAAGAAATAATAGATGAAAACTTCCCTAACCTAAGGAAAGAAACAGACATCCAGGTACAGGAAGCACAGAGAGCACCAAACAAGATAAAACCAAAGAGGCCCACACCAAGACACATCATAATCAAAATGTCCAGAATTAAAGATAAAGAGAGAATCCTAAAAGCCACAAGAGAATGTCAAGTTACATACAAAGGAAACCCCATAAGGCTATCAGCTGACTTCTCAGCAGAAACCTTACAGGCTAGAAGAGAATGGCATGATATATTTAAAGTGCTAAAAGGAAAAAAACTTACAGCCAAGAATACTCTACCCAGCAAGGTTATCATTCAAAATGGAAGGAGAGATCAAAATTTTCCCAGATAAGCAAAAATTAAAGGAGTGTGTCACCAAGAAACCAGTGCTACAAGAAATGGTAAAGGGACTGATTTAAGGGGAAAAGAGAAGACCACAAATAGGAAAAATTATCTATTTCCATGATTAGAACGTAATGGATACAAATACACAAAAAAGAGGTTAGATATGATATCAAAAACATAAAAGGAGGGAGGAGGGGAATTAAGAGTACAGGTTTCAGACAGAGGTCAAACTAAAGTGACCATCAATTCTGTATAGAAGAAGAAAGGAACAGAGAAGGACTACTAAAACACTGAGAAAAAAAAAGTTAAAAAATGGCAGTAAGTACATACTTATCAATAGCTACTTTAAATGTCAATGGACTAAATGCTCCAATTAAAAGGCATAGGGTGGCTGACTGGATAAAAAAACAAGACCCATATATATGCTGCATACAAGAGACACACTTCAGACCTAAAGACACTCACAAACTGAAACTGAAGGGATGGAAAAAGATACTCCATGCAAATGGCAATGAAAAGAAAGCTGGGGTAGCAGTACTCATATCAGACAACATGGACTTTAAAACAAAAACTGTAAAAAGAGACAAAGAAGAACATTACATAATGATCAAGGGAACAATGCAACAAGAGCATATAACACTTGTAAATATCTATGCACCCAATGTAGGTGCACCTAAATATATAAAGCAATTATTAACAGACATAAAAACAGAAATAGACAGTAACACAATAATACTAGGGGACTTTAACACTCCGCTTACACCAACGGATAGATCATCCAAACAGAAGATCAATAAGGAAACATTGGCCTTAAACGACACACTAGAACAGATGGACCTAGTAGATATATACAGAGCATTCCATCCAAAAACCGAAGAATACATGTTCTTGTCAAATGCACATGGAACATTCTCCAGGATTGATCACATATTAGGCCACAAAACAAGTCTCCATAAATTTAAGAAGATTGAAATAATAGCAAGCATCTTTTCTGACCACAACGGTATGAAACTAGAAATCAACTATAGGAAGAAAATCAGAAAAGCCACAAATACGTGGAGATTAAACAAAATGCTACTGAACAACGACTGGGTTAACAAAGAAATCAAAGAAGAAATCAAAAAATACCTGGAGACAAATGAAAATGAAAATATGACATGCCAGAGTGTATGGGATACAGCAAAAGCGGTTCTAAGAGGGAAGTTTATAGCAATACAGGCCTATCTCAACAAACAAGAAAAATCTCAAATAAACAATCTAACAATGCACCTAAAGGAACTGGAAAAAGAAGAACAAACCAAGCCCAAAATCAGTAGAAGAAGGGAAATAATAAAAATAAGAGCAGAAATAAATGAAATAGAGACCAAAAAACAATAGAAAAAATTAATAAAACCAAGAGCTGGTTCTTTAAAAAGATCAACAAAATTGACAAATCTATAGCTAGACTCACCAAGAAAAAAAGAGAGAAGGTACAAATAAGTAAAATCAGAAATGAAAGAGGAGAGGTTACAACAGACACCTCGGAAATACAAAAGATTATAAGAGAATACTATGAAAAGCTATATGCCAACCAATTCGACAATCTGGAAGAAATTGATAAATTCTTAGACTCATACAACCTTCCAAAACTGGATCAAGAAGAAGTAGAGAATTTGAATAGACCAATCACCAATAAGGAGATTGAAACAGTAATCACAAACCTCCCCAAAAATAAAAGTCCAGGACCAGACGGCTTCCCTGGGGAATTCTACCAAACATTCAAAGAAGACTTAATACCTACCTTTCTCAAACTCTTCCAAAAAATTGAGGAGGGGGGGAAGCTCCCTAACTCATTCTACAAAGCTGACATTACCCTGATACCAAAACCAGACAAGGACAACACAAAAAAAGAAAATTACAGGCCAATATCACTGATGAACATCGATGCAAAAATCCTCAACAAAATACTAGCAAATCGCATACAACAATATGTTAAAAAGATTATACACCATGATCAAGTGGGATTTATTCCAGGTATTCAGGGATGGTTTAACATTCGCAAATCAATCAACGTAATACACCACATTAATAAAATGAAGAATAAAAATCACATGATCATCTCAATAGATGCAGAGAAAGCATTTGACAAGATACAGCATCCATTTATGATAAAAACTCTGAATAAACTGGGTATAGAAGGAAAGTATCTCAACATAATAAAGACCATATATGAGAAACCCACAGCTAATATCATCCTCAATGGTGAAAAACTGAAAGCCATCCCTCTAAGAACAGGAACCAGACAAGGATGTCCACTGTCACCACTCTTCTTTAACATAGTACTGGAAGTCCTAGCCAGAGCAATCAGGCAAGAGAAAGAAATAAAAGGGATCCAAATTGGAAAGGAAGAAGTGAAACTGTCACTATTTGCAGATGACATGTTTTTATATATAGAAAACCCTAAAGAATCCACCAGAAAACTTTTAGAAGTAATAAACGAATATGGTAAAGTTGCAGGATACAAAATCAACATACAAAAATCAGTTGCATTTCTGTACACTAACAACGAAGTAGCAGAAAGAGAAATTAAGAATACCATCCCATTTACAATTGCAACAAAAAGAATAAAATACCTGGGAATAATCTTAACCAAAGAGGTGAAAGATCTGTACACTGAAAATTATAAAACATTGCTGAAAGAAATTGAAGAAGACACAAAGAAATGGAAAGATATTCCGTGCTCTTGGATTGGAAGAATTAACATAGTTAAGATGTCCATACTTCCTAAAGCCATCTATAGATTCAATGCAATCCCTATCAAAGTTCCAACAACATTTTTCACAGAAATAGAACAAAGAATCCTAAAATTTATATGGAACAACAAAAGACCCCGAATAGCTAAAGGAATCCTGAGAGAAAAGAACAAAGCTGGAGGTACCACACTCCCTGATTTCAAAATATACTACAAAGCTATATTAACCAAAACAGCAGGGTACTGGCACAAAAACAGACACACAGATCGATGGACTAGAATCGAAAGCCCAGAAAGCCCACACATCTATGGACAGCTAATCTTTGACAAAGGTGCCAAGAACATACAATGGGGAAAAGAAAGTCTCTTCAACAAATGGTGTTGGGAAAAGTGGATAGCCACATGCAAAAAAATGAAAGTAGACCCTTACCTTACACCATACACAAAAATTAACTCCAAATGGATTAAAGACTTGAATGTAAGACCTGAAACTGTGAAACTTCTAGAAGAAAACATAGGCAATACGCTCTTCGACATCGGTCTTAGCAACATCTTTTCAAACACCACGTCTGACCGGGCAAGAGAAACAATAGAAAAAATAAACAAATGGGACTACATCAAACTAAAAATCTTCTGCACAGCAAAGGAAACCATCAACAAAACGAAAAGACAACCTAAAAATTGGGAGAAGATATTTGCAAACCATACTTCTGATAAGGGCTTAATCTCCAAAATATATAAAGAAATCATGCATCTCAACAACAAAAAAGCTACCAACCCAATTAAAAAATGGGCAAAAGACCTGAACAGACATTTCTCCAAAGAAGATATACAGATGGCCAACAGACACATGAAAAGATGTTCAAATCACTAACTATCAGGGAAATGCAAATCAAAACTACAATGAGATATCACCTCACGCCCGTCAGAATGGCTGTAATTAACAAGTCAGGAAACAACGTGTGTTGGAGAGGATGTGGAAAGAAGGGAACTCTCATACACTGCTGGTGGGAGTGCAAACTGGTGCAGCCACTATGGAAAACAGTATGGAGATTCCTCAAAAAATCAAGGATAGAACTACCATATGATCCAGCTATTCCACTGTTGGGTATTTATCCAAAGAACTTGAAAACACCAATTTGTAAAGGTACATGCACCCCTGTGTTCATTGCAGCGTTATTCACAATAGCCAAGACTTGGAAGCAACCTAAGTGCCCACCAAGGGACGAATGGATAAAGAAGCTGTGGTATATACACACAATGGAATACTACTCAGACATAAGAACTGATGAAATCCAGCCATTTGTGACAACATGGATGGACATTGAGGGTATAATGCAAAGTGAAATAAGTCAGAGGGAGAAAGTCAAATACCGTATGATTTCCTTCATTAAGTAGTAGATAATAACAACAATAAACAAACATATAGGGACAGAGATTGGATTGGTGGTTACCAGAGGGGAAGGGGGGAGGGAGGAGGGAGGAGGGTGCAAGGGATAATTCGGTACATTTGTGTGGTGATGGGTTGTAATTAGTATCTTGGTGGTGAACATGATGTAATCTATGCAGAAATAGAAGTACAATGATGTACACCTGAAACTTTTACAATGTTATAAACCAATGTTACTGCAATAAACAAAAAAATAAAAAAATAAATAAATAAAAATAAAGCAAATATTGGTCTATAAAGGAGATCTCGAAACCACCACATTTTTAAAAAGAAAAACCATAAGCTTCCTTGTGTAAGTCCTCCATATTTATATGAGAGCAAATGTCTCCTTTGTGGAGATGGAGACCACAGAGGAAAAAAAAGAAACATGGACTGCTCTAAATAGCATTGACCATTATAATTAGATTAATAGATATACCAATTACTTGTCACCTATTGGAACATGAGTTATCGATAGACTATTTTATGTACCTTAACCCTGGGACCTAAACAATAATTTCAGGATTCTTTAAGGGTAAAGATCATGAAACAGCTGCTCTACTTGCTTCTAATCTGGAGTATTTTACCCTGGGATTTCTGATCAGCCCCACGTCAAGATGCAGCAGCGCCCCCACAGGCAACTGGAAGAACTGACGGAGAGAAGCCGTCTCCATCAGAGCCCCTAAGTTTTGCTGAAGATCTAGCCCCTATCCCCTCTTCCATCCCAGCCTGGTCCTACTACACTCAGAAGAGGTTATTATTTCCGGTTCAGGACCTCCCATGTCCTGCTCTTCTCACTACCTTCAAGGGTAGCATTGGGAACATCGCTCACCCTCTCTCAGCCCCTTCCCTTCTGTGTCAAGTGCACACCCATCCATCTGTGTTGGGGAAAGTGGGGAAGGGTCATCCTGTGGGACCCTAGACAGATGGCCCAGGACCAGAGGCACAGACAGCACCATAAATCCCCATGTGGCTGTGTGGTGGGTAGTGGGGGAGAGAAGGGACTAGTAACCACTGCCCTGAGTGGCCTCAGCCTCCAGCTAACCTAGGGAGGGCCAGGGGGCTGGTCTGAACCCATCTGTGTCAAACATGTCCCTGCCCCAGGAGCTTCATCCTGGAGGCACCATGTGTGCTAAACTGCTGCAAAATAACCTGACTAATTAACTTGGTTTATTAAGAGGAAATTTCCCCCTCACCAGATCTGACAACGCATTGATCTGCCCCCAAATTCTTTATTTTCTTTTTTGATTTTTTTTTTTTTGGTGAGGAAGACTGGCCCTGAGCTAACATCCGTGCCAATCTTCCACCACTTTATGTGGGACTCCGACACAGCATGGCCTGAGAAGCGGTGCGTCGGTGCGTGCCTGGGATCCCAACCCAGGCCGCCAGCAGTGGAGACCATGCACTTAACTGCTACGCCACGGGGTTGGCCCATGCCCCCAAGTTCTTACGAGAAAATATAACATTGGAACTGAACTGGTTTTGAATCACAGACACCGTAGGTTCTCACTGTTCTTTCAGAGCCTCAGACAAACCAGACTCTTCCCTGCAGGGCACTGACTCTGCTCTCCCCAAGCACAACTCCTGTTACTTGTTCCATCTTCCCATCCTGACAGCTCCTCTAAAGTCACCTCTCCAGAGAGCTCTCCTCCAGCCTCTCAACATACAGCACTCACCTGTCATTTTTTGTTCTCTTCTCTCTATTAATTGTCTGCACATCAGCAATCACTGTATGGATCTTTCTAATTATTTTAATAATTAATTTATTAGTGTTGATTATTTCCCTAATTGGTCAGGAAAAATTTTTTTTTAATGCAAGTATACACACACGACCTTCAGAACCATGAACAGACAGGAGCCTATTTTTATTCCACAACAATAAGTCTGGAGTCAGGCAGTTGTTCTTCAGGTAGTCAACAGTTCTTTGAGGTCCCAGATCTTTCTTACTTTCCATCACACCGTCCCTACTATGGAGACTTTGCTTTCATTCTTGTTAACTTAAGATGTCAGGATGGCTGCTGCAGCTCCAGCTATCACACCATATTCAACAGGGAAGGTGCTGCATAAATCCAGTCAGTTTCTTTCCTTCACAAAAGGAAAAATTTCTTGAAAGAACTGCAGCTGACTGACCCTTACATCCCTTGGGCCAGTGCTGGGTCACTCGGTCAATCAGGCTGCTGAGGACCTAGGGAAAATGTCTAGCTTATTAACAAATAGAAGAGATAATGCACAGTTAGAAATTGGTGTGGACAATTTGCTGTAACTGCAGACCCAGTGTGTCTACTACTCTGCCCCACCCATGAAATGGAAAATCCATTCCATCAGGGATCATGTCTTGCTCATGTTGAATTCCAGCATGGAATGTGCCAGACCAAAATGGCTGAATAAACATCTGCTGGTGGATGTTCTCCTGTCTCTGTCTTTAGTGCAGTAACCACCAGCCCCACATCAGCTCTGCACCCACAGCCAGCACCAATCAGAGTCATCCCCTGAGTCCTGTGTCCCCAATGCCAAGCCCAGGAACACCTGGACGACCACCCATGACCTTGTAGGGATGTGCAGGAAGCCTCAGGTGGGCCCCGCCTCCTACTCCTCCAAATGGGCATCTTCATGTTTTCCTGGGTGATCTGAGCCCCTCCTGCCTGGTCTAAGGCAGGCAGGGGCCTCATAGAGAAGAGTAATTCCTCCCCTGGGGCCAGCAGTGCATGGATCAGGGAATCACCACGTGAGCAGTAGGTTCAGAATCTGCACCTGGACAGAGGACGCCCTGAGCCTCCAGCGGTCAGTGTGGAGCGGCCACCAGGGGGCAGCAGAGAGAGACCCGCAAGGACCTGGGCTCCTGGATTTTCAAATCCACCCAGGAGATTGTAACACGCAGGGAAGGTAGTAACCATGACCTAACACCTGAAGGCAGAGGTTTCATTTTTTTCTACAGTGTCAACTTAAAAGACGATGTACATGTAATCTGACTTTGTGGTCTTTTGATCTCAATCTGGTAGAAATTGCCTATTTCTCTGGCCCAGGTTCAAACACTTCAGTTCCCCCACACACCCCAGTCCTGCTAAAGCTCTATGATGTCCACAGACTCCTGTCCCCCGTGTGATCACACATTTTCACCTCCCTCGCTTGGCTCTGAGATCTTTGGTCCTGCCAGGAGGAGAAGCTCCTCCTTTCCCCATCTCACTCCAGGGGCTGGTGCCAAACTTTTTTCTTGCTCTTTTTCTACTCCAGGCAAACTGTGGATACACAATAACCTTTATGTGACTTAATTAATTATAAAAAGTATTTTTATTACTTAATGCATTTTCCCCAGCAACTGAAGGAAACTTATTTAAAAATAAGTTTCACATGAGGTATTCTTATAATTTACAGTCAAATTTCATTCTCTTGCACTCAGCTTTTTCTTTTGAGCACATGATTTGTCATTGGCCCATCACACACACTGGGGATACTGAGGCACAGCACCTACGGCCTGCTCAGGACCTCATGGGCCAGGGCAGACACTTACAGCCCCTCAGTGGATCTTTACAAACTCCACATGCACTTGGCACGGGAGGAATTTTATCCCCCTCTCCACAATCAGGAGCTGTGTCTAGGGTGGCCCCTCACCTGGCTAAGCCTGCAGTGTCACCTGTAGAGTGGGGATGAGCAGGGTCACTGCACGGTGACCTGGAGGGTCATAAGAGACCTCCTGTGTGAAGCTTATGAAGGTGGAGCTACAACTAGACCAATATGTGAACTTCACCACAAGACAATTGTAGACATGACACTCCTGAGTCCTGACTGATATTAACCACCTCCCTCCTGAGCCAGGGTGGAACAGAGGAAGGACCTGGGTTCCAGAATAACCCAGCATCAGCACTGTGACTCTGACCACCTTCATGACAGGGCCCAGGACTATTCAGTGGAAAAGTCTTCAGGTTCCTGGAAAATGCAGACAGATTTCACCTCTGATTCTGCTGTGACCAGGCCAGGAAACGAGGACAGGGCACAGTCTGGAGTGGAGTTGTGGGCCCCCAACTACGAGAGCAGAAGGAGGAGTAGAATCCACTGGCTGAGTACGGGTTCTTCAGGGGCCGCCCCTCCCCTCTCTTTGTCCCTTGGGGCTGAGCCCTTCTCTGAAACCACAGAGCTCCTCAAGCAGCACCCCTGAGCCCTGGCTGATTTGCACACCCAGCAGCTCCCCCCTGCAATGGGATAAGAGAGGCCTGGGAGTAAACCTTCCCAGCCTTGGGCCTCAGGGAGGAGGATCAGGGAGCCTCCACCAAGGCCTGGACCCCTCTCCTCGTCAACCTCCTTGCTCATGCACAGGTGCTGCACCCACACTTACACCCACCTCAGCCCCAGGGCTCTAAGTGTGGCCCTGACTCTGAGCTCAGCACCCTGTGGGGGCAGGATGCTCATGAACCTGCTGCAGGATGAGGGGCTGGTGGGGCCGAAATCCCCACACTGTGCTCACTGCCTCTGTGTGAGCCCTGAAGGGCTGCACTTGCTCAGAGAAAGGGGAGTTTCCTCATTTGTTCAGAGGGCCCATCCATTAGTCCATCCCATGGGACACAGGTGCTGAGATTGATTGGAGGGGGTGCCCTGGGGGCCAACAGAATCCCTGGAGCTAAGTTCTGGTGAGTCAGGTGGGAGATCTCCTGGGAATGGGCCCTTCATCCTCAAGCCAACCTCTCCTTTTCTCTCTTGCAGGCTCTGTGGTCTCCTATGAGCTGACTCAGCCACCCTCGGTGTCAGTGGCTCCAGGACAGATGGCAAAGATCACATCTGGGGGAGAAAACATTGGAAGAAAGGATGCTCAGTAGTACCTACAGAAGTCAGGCCAGGCCGCTGTGCTGGTCATTTATGAGGATAACAAGTGGCCCTCAGGGATCCCTGACCGATTTTCTGGCTCCAAATCATGGAACACAGCCACACTGACCATCAACAGGGCCCAAGTCGAGGACAAGGCTGACTATTACTGACAGGTGAGGGACAGCAGTAGTAATGCTCACAATGACACAGGCAGATGAAGAAGTGAGACACAAACTCCTTCCCCGTATGTGCCACACTCTCCTCCAGCCCCAGGAGGACTGTAGACACAGCAATGAGCAGGTCTGGCTCAAGTCCCCAGATCTGAGATCCCCAGGCTGCCTTATTATCCCAGTCCTCCAGGCAGGCTCTGTGTAGGGTGGATCAGGAGTGGATTTAGGGCTGGCAGGACCAGGATGTACTGGTGTTTTCTGGGTCAGGATGTGAGCTGGAGAACCAGGATCTGTTATGAACAGAGAGAGGGCGACATATGTCTACTGCTATATGGTCCCTGGATTTCCGTATAGGGGTGAATAGCCACTCCTTGGTCAACTGTCCAGGATCATTCCCATAGAACCTCCCACCGTCAATGATTCCTGAAGCCCCTCACTCCCATGACAGACTGGGATTCTGACTGAAGAAAACCAGCATAGTGACACTGGGGTGTCCATCTAGATCCCTCTTCTGTCCAGACCTACCCACCAAAACTGGCTGGGGGTCCCTTGTGCTCACAGTTGTGTCCTCGCTGGGAATTGCCATTGTCTGTAGAGAACTGCCATAAGTGAGACAAGAACCCCATTTCTTCAGTGAGGGTGGTTCATTGGCAGCTGCCATCCTGGCGGAGTCCCTGGACATCAAGCTGATCTGCTTCTCCTCCAACTGCAGGTCCTGCTTCTCCTGAACCAGCTCAGCTCTGCTGTGGACACAGCATCTGTAAGAGCGCAGTAAACTCCCCGTGTGCTCTCTGGACTGACCTGAGGGATCAGTGTGAAGTGCCCCTGCTCTCTCTGCCCAGTGGCCCTTCCCCTCAGTGACACCAGCCCAACCCTGAGGCTGTTCGGTCCTCACTTGCCCCCTTTAGAAATTAATAAGAGAAACCTTCACTAAAAAGGAGTCAGGAAGGTCTGTAGTGGCATCTCTCACACCCTATCATACCACGTCGATGACTCCAAATAGGAAGAGAGGTGCTCACATCTCCAACAAGAATTACAACTTTACTACTGAAGAAGATTTCTCTCCCAATCCGGCAACAGCTCAGCCAATGAAAAGCCGTTGCCACCCTGAAATGTTACTTTCCCCCAATGGACTTTCCTTTTGAGCAATCCCTCCCTAATCCACCTGTTCCTCTATAAAAACAGCGTCCATCCTTCGTTTTCTGGATTTGCCTATCTTTTGCCATAGTATGCACATCCGGAATTGGAATTCTTTTGGCTATTCCTGAATAAACTCATTTTGAGGGTAAAATAACCAGTGAATTTGCTTTTTAAGTTGACACCACCCTGGTCTGCATGCTGCCCTCTGTGGACGGGTCAGAGGACACACCGTGATGTCAACGTGTGCAGTTCAGGTTCTCTGTTTCTGCAGAACTAGGTACCTCCTCCCAGCATGAAGAGTCACAAGCAAGGCTGAGTCTAGTGAGACAACAGGGATGAGATGACACACATCACAGATCTGGACAAGCATGAAGGAGTTCTGCAGTAGTTTTGCTCAGATATCCCATGACGTCAACTGTGAGAACCAAGACCACATCCCTGGGTGCCAAGGCTTAGTGATCAGGACAGTAGGCTGGGAGGATGTGCTCGTCATGACCTGTGAAAAGGGCATTGCATCTGTGAGGTTGTTTGTATGTGTGTGTGTGTGTGTGCACGTGTGTGCATGTGTATGTGTGCATGTATGTGTGCATGTGTGTGTGCATGTGTATTTTTTTATTACTAAGAAATGTTACCAATATCAAATGTCCCAAACCCAAGACTTTCTGGTTCCATAACTTTCCTCCTTCCAGTATTTCAGTGTCTTTGCTTTATATTACGTATAAGAATAAGGAATAAGAATATTAATAGGAGGAGGAGGAGGAAACGTTCATATGTGCCTAATATGTATGAAATACATTCAAAAGCATGTTATATTTTAACTTTTTTAATCACAAATCCTCTGTGAACAAGCATTCTCATTATCACCCAATTTACAGATGGGGAAACTGAGGCCTGGAGGGATGAGCAACCTGCCTGAGGTCAGCACTAGAAAGTGGCTGACCTGGCAGCAAACCCAGGTCGTCTGACCCCAGAGTCCCTGGTCCTCACCACCATCCTGTGCCCTCTCATTGTGCTTTCAAATCTGAGACTTGGCCTGTCCTTCAGGTGCCAGAAATTTCTTTCTCTTATTTCAAAACTAAACGACTAATATTGTGACTTTGCTGTGCAGCCCTGTCCAATAGAAACAATGTTTGAACCACATTTGTAATTTAAAATATTCCAGTAGCCACATTTATAAAGTGAGGAGACACAGGTGGGATTATTTTTCATAATATATTTTGTTTAACTCAATTAGTTGAAATAATTTCACTTCACTAGGAATTAAATTAAAAAACATAGATACATTTTACCTTAGTTTTACACTAAGTCTCTGAAACGTGGTGGGCATGTCAGAACCACAGCACGTCTCACTGGGACTACCCACATTCATGCTCAGCGGCTACACGTGGCTTGTGTCCCCACTGTGGGCAGAGCATGTTAGATGGAGGAGGTTTCCTTGGGGTACCTGTCCCTGCAGGACAAACTGGCAGCCACCAGAGAGTGAAGCAGGGTCCTATGACCAGACTTCATAGGGACGGGATGGCTGCTTCACTTTCCACCCAAACCAGGAATACTGAGGGAACATAGATTTTAGGAAATTTTTATAACGTGTCCATACTCCTTCTGTTCTAAAAGACAAGATATTAAACATAACTACAATTTTAAAAATGAATCTGGGCCATCAAAACGCGTTATTGTTATTAGTCAGTGTAATGAAGGACAAAAATCTGTGTGAATTTTTGTAAAAAATTGCTGCAAGTATCCCATTCAGTGGGAAGATCATTTATTTAAACCTCACGAGAAGTCATAAAGTTATATTTTATGCATAGATCAATAAAGGAAGGCTGCTCATAAGCAATATTTTACTGAACTTGGATGACCTGGTATTCTCCACAAAGAGATATATTTGCCTAATTCACAAACACTGATCACTTTTATGATGGTCAGTTCTCCCAGGATGTACTAACAAGTTCCCTCCATGTTGTAATGAGACCCAGAAGCAAAGGGGTCAGAACTGGCCAGGGGAGTGGCCAGAAGGGCCCCATGGGGGAGACTCTGAGGGGTGAAGTGTGAGGAGAGGAGGCATCGAGGTGGGAAGGTGGAGAGGAGCCGTGTGTAACACAGTCAGCGGGAACAGTGGTGCGCGTGTCTGAGGGATGTGGCCCTCGTCTCATCTTCAATGATCTCTTCAGAACAAACTCTGAGGAGTGAGCACGTGGGTCTCCTGTCTGTGCACAGGTATCAGCACAGCGCTTCACATGTTATTTCAATGAACAATGTCTCCAGCATTTTGTCAGTGAATTAGCGTCATCACTTCCTCAGCAGTACTAAATTTGAAAACAAATACATTTCTTCAGGATATTTGGTGAAATCGGCATCGTGCCATCAGGATTATAAAAAATTTGAGGTTTCTGTTCCTACTCTGACAGTTGTTCAAACTCAATGGCCTTGGCCACGTTGGAAAAGGAATCCTGATCCTAACCTGTCAGGAGATGAGCCTGACAGGAGGAAGCAACCAGACTTCTGATTTCCCCAACGTCCCGCTGACACATGCTCCTGTGCTGTCTGTCATGGAGGGAGCAGAGGGAGAGTCCCCACCTCTGTCTGCAGAGAGAATTGTTTTCACCAGGACATACAGATTCCAGCACCATGAAGATATGAGCTCTTCAGAACAAACTCAGGGGGAAGGAGCACCTGAATACAGAAGAGAGGGTGGTCACATAGGCCCAGGAGGGCTGGGATTAGGGAGTAGGAGGACATGTGGCGTGGCAAGGGGCAGGCAGGGAGGGGCTCGCAGGGAGGGGCTCACAGGTCAGGCTCTGAGGTCAGTCTCCTGTGTTGGAATCTTGACTCACTCCTCACTGTTTGGGGGAATTTGGAGAAATCAATTGACCTCACAATGATGGCTCCCTCCTCATCAGACTGGAGGAGAAGTTGACCATAAGCAGAGGGCTGCTGGGGGGTTACTGTGATGTCTGGTTGTGGGGGGTGCATGTCAACACTCACCAAGGGTCTGGCATCTATTGAGTGCTCAGAAGGAGTCATTCTGTTGAACTAGCTGTACTTGTAGGATGACATTCATTCTGTAGGCATTAGGTGGCACTGTGGGTTCTGGCTGGGGACTCTAATAGCTCCAAGTCCCGTGGGCTGTGCTCAAGTGCAAAGACCATGACTGATGCTTCCTTTGCTGACACTTCTACTTGGTGGAATCAACCCCCAACTCTGAAACCGACACCTGGCCCTTCTTCTGACCTCAGGAAATTACCAGCAGGAGGTCCTTAGGCTCAGGGCTCAGACAAGTGCTCACACAGAAGGAATGGAGAATACATGTGCATTCAAAGCTCCTCCCTTCTTTAACTGCAAGAAGAGAGGATAAGAGTGGAGCTTGGAGAGGTCAGTCCAGCTGGGCAGCCTCAGGGCAGAGCTCCTGGAAGCCCCCCAGCATGTACTGGGTTCCCTTCTACCTCCTGCCGCTCATTTTCTCCACAGGTCACAGTGTTCCAGGACACTCATTGGTCTCCCTCCCTGACATTTCCCTCCAAGCACAGTCCCCTGACCTCTGTCCAGTCTTGGGACATTGAGCACCATTCTTGTGTTTTCTGTTTCCAGGTCTCTGTGCTCTGCCTGTCTTGACCCAGCTTGCATCTGAATCTGCCTCCCCGGGAGCCTCGGTCAAGCTCACCTGCACCCTGAGCAGTGAGCACAGCACCTACACCATTCACTGTATCAGCAGAGACCAGGGAAGGTTCCTGGGTATGTGATGAAGGTGAACAATGATGGAAACCACAACAAGGGGTATGGCATCCCTGACTGCTTCTCAGGCTCCAGCTTTGGGGCCGATCGGTACTTAACCATCTCCAACATCTAGTCTGAGGAAGGCTGAGTATCACTGTGGTGAGATCCGTACAATTGATGGACAAGACTGGAATGCCACAGTGACACAGAAAAGTGTGAGTGAGGTGAGAACCTCCCCTCCCTCTTTCCCATGGGGACTCAGGGTGAGCTGATCCTTGTCCCTCTCCAGGACCCTGAGACCTTTGATCTCCTAGCAAACCTCATCATCCTGCACCTCCTCCTTGAGACTTCACTAGAATGAAGCAGACACATGTCAAAAATTAGGTCATTTTGACAACACAACATTCTGTTTCCTCCACCACAGGCCTGTAGGGATAATGATGGGAGAGACCAGTTCAAACCAGGCAGGAAAATGACCCTGATAGAGTGGCTGGCCTGAGATGAGTGTGTCCCTAAGAGCCATTGGGCCCTGTGTTCCTACCATGGGGCTCTGCTTGAGACAGGGACACAGATCTCAGGGTTCCAGGAGAGACCCTGGAGTCATCTGCAACTAATGTCCTGTCTCCGGGTGTACCATGGTGTACATCGGGACTCTTGTCAGGGTTGAGGATTCAGTAGGAAGCATTTGGCCCTCTGGGGAGGCAGGACGGTGAGATCTGAACCCCATGGTGGGTGCTGAGCTGAGGTACAGTAGGTAAGTAGGGTGCATGTTAGGAGGTGTGTGGCAGGACCAACATGGAGCATGGCTTGTTCTTCTCCAGCTGACTTAGATTCTCAGCTTATGGTGCCAAGAATGGCTGCACATCCTACCCAAAGAATTTTCTAGGGCCAGGAGAATATCCACTAGTACAGCAGCAAGGCATGGTGGACAGAGGACACTGAGGTGTAAAATGCGATGCCTCCCCGAGTCTCAGCCCTGTGAGTGATCCACCTGAAATACTCTTGGAGGGGACAGATTTACTGGTCTCATGGATTTCCTCCCTAGATTTTCTGGAATCACATGCATGGTGTAAACATGGAGCAACCATATTGACCAAGCAATTCTAGTCCCTGGGCAAGGTCAGTTGGGATTTTGGGGCTGAACTCCAGAACATCAGGCTGTTCTACCCCCATGTCTATTCTCTGAGATGGAAAGCCCAGGAGCTGCCTGTGGCCTGGAAGACTTCCAAGTGGGCAGGAGGGGAGGACGTGGCTGGTCTCCCAGGGAGGGAGTGGACAGGGTGCAGGAGGGCAGGAGGAGAGATGGACATCAGGGCTCAGTCCTGCAGTGATGTGTGTCAGCCTGTGGTTGGCTGAGTCACAGGGGTCACAAGGACATCTCTCATCCTCCCCACTCCACTAAAGGCTTTATCTCTACAAGGATTTGCAGTGACTTTGTCCCAAACAAAGTCTTCCATGGGTCCCTCCAGTGGGGAGTTTCCTCCACCACTTATGTTGTAGGAAAGGGAGTCAGGAAGACTGTAGGGAAATAAATCCAAACCCCAGTGTGGACCACCCCACATCCATGTCCACCTGGGCCTTGTGTGCTAACAACTTGGAAGATGGTCAGCAGTAGACTCTGATGGACAGACAGAGGGACAAAGTGATGACAGTGAGTGGAAAAGGGGAGCAGATAAAGATCATCCCCTGTCGTGCTTAGTTGGTGACCAAGCAGTGAGGGAGCTGCCACCACAAAGCCTTGTCAGAGAGGGACCAAGGGACCATTAGAGGCCGTTTTTTATGGTCAAGGTTATGACAGGGTCAGGGTCTCATCAGAGGCCACTGTCAGCTCTTGTCATGTGAAAGTGACTAATGAATGGTGTGAAGGACGAATGTCCCTTTCTGAGTTGTCCATACCCGTGCACTAGTCCTCACAGATGCCAGGTGATCTTGAGACCTGGAGTAACAGTTTATTTCAAAGGTACTTGTTTCTGTGGCCTTAACAGAGTCTCAAGAATGAATGTCATGTAGTGTCATTGTCACAGTTGGGGAATCTCTAAAGCCTGAGAAGCTATTGACAAATCAGTCCAGGGAGAAGCTGAAACAGGTCACAGGACCTCCATATGGAGGCACATTGGAGCTGCTGTGGCTGTGAGTGGACAGGGGAGGCCAGGCAGGTGGCTAGGAGTGAGAATGTGCTGGAGGAGGGGTCCTTCCCCTCTGGCTCATCGTGCATCTCTCACTCTCTCTCCTTCTCTCTCTCTGTCTCTGTCTCTGGATTTCTCCTCTTAGTCATGTTATGTTTAATTCTTCCATTATGTTTTTATCCTATGCTGTTCCGTTTATCTTTTCTCATTGTCTTTTCCTGTCCATTTTGTGTGTGTGTTTGTCTTTATTCCTTAATAGTTATGAAATCAAAAATATTGACAATGTGTCTGTCACTGTTCTAGGTGTCCTCTGTGTCAACCAGTATCCTAGCCCCTCCCCTGCAGGATGGAGTCCTCATTCCCCAGAGGCTAGTGTGTCTGAACTCCAGCTCCAGGACTTGCTTCTGCTGAAGAGAGCTGGCACAGCAGGGACACTCCCCTTCCTGGTGGCAGCCTCTATCTAGTGACCTGTGTGTGTGGTGGGATAGTGGCAGGGCCCCCACCTCAGTCGGTAGGATCTGAAGATCAGGCCCAGGACCAGAGCCCCTTTGGTTCTACTGTGGGCCTGGCTGTGTCTGCTTCACAGATCAATGTCCATCTCCGCCCACATCCACTCCCTTCAACCCTTCCTGTCCTTGGGTGTGTTCTCTGGTCCATCTAGACTTCCTGCACACTGGTCTCTGAGTGAGAGTTGGCTCCTGGGAAGCTTCACCAGCCACAGTTTTTTTTTCTTTTTTTTGATGAATTTTAATTTACATACAATAAAATCCACATTTAGTGAACAGTTCTGTGAGTTCTGATAAATGCATTCAGAGGTGTAAGCATTTCCACAATGACGATGTATAACAATTCACTCATTAGCTATAAATTCCCCAGAACCCTTGGTAATCATAGCCTCCACCCCCACTGCACAACTCCTGATCTCTTGTCTGTCCCTATAGTTGGGTCTTCGCAAGAAGGTCTTAAAATGAAATCATACTTGCTAGCCTTTTGGTTCTGGCTTCTTTCACTCAGCAAAATGCATTTCAGATGTATCCATGTTGTTTGTTAAGAGTCCATTCCATTTTCGTTGCTGAGTGGAATTCCTTTGCATGGGCCACTCACGGTTTGTTTAACTGTTCCCCAGTGAAGTGACATTTGGGTTGTTTCCAGTTTCCACTCTTTAGCAATTTCAGTTAAAAACTTTACTACATTTGTTACAGGTTTTGTGTAGACATAACTTTTCATGACGCTCAGGTAAATACCTGGGAATGGAATTTCTGGGTCATATGGTAGATATTTAGAGAACTTTCTCAGAAACTACCAAACTCTTTTCCACTATGGATGCTTGATTTTCCATTTTCATTATCACCAGGCGTTTATGAGACCTCCAATTGTTCCACGTCCTCATTAAACTAGATTGTCAGTGTTTTTAAAGCCTTTTTAATTTGTCTGTAGTAGTATCTCATAGTGTTTTTAACTACCATTTCCTTAGTGATGTGTGATTTCGAGCTTCTTTTCAGGTTCTTATTTTTCATCTGTGTATTTTATTTGGTAAAGAATTTCACAAAATTTTTGCACATTTTCAAATTCAGATTCCCCAGGCAGCTTGTACTCATCGCTGTGTGTTTATTTAGATCAATATGATTTTATCCCGTGAGTGGGTTCACATGTCCACCACCATTTTCAATTCCATCTCCACAGGGATCCCTCGTGTTGTTCTTTTCTATCAACATCCACCTCCTCCCTCCGAGGTGCCCTTCACTGCCCCTAACCCCTGGAATCCACTAATTGATTCTCCATTTCTAAAATTGTGTCCTTTCAGAAAGGATATATAGAAATAAAAAATAGGGGGCCGGCCCCGTGGCTTAGTGGTTAAGTGTGCACGCTCCGCTACTGGCGGCCCGGGTTCAGGTCCCAGGTGTGCACCGACACACCGCTTGTCCGGCCATGCTGAGTCGGCGTCCCACATACAGCAACTAGAAGGATGTTCAGCAGCTGTGACATATGACTATCTACTGGGGCTTTGGGGAGAAACAGGAGGAGGATTGGTAATAGATGTTAGCTCAGGGCCCCTCTTCCTCAGCAAAAACAGGAGGAACTGTATGGATATTAGCTCAGGGCTGATCTTGCTCACACAAAAAAACAAAAACACAAAAAAAACAAACAAAGATTGTTAAATAAAAAGAGAAATAAAAAATAGAGTCCTATAGTGTCTAGCCTTTTGAGATTGGCATTTTTCACTCTGCATAATCTGCTGCACACTCATCTTCATCACTGTTGCATTAACGGTTCATTACTTTTCATTTCTGAGTAGTATTCCACAGTCCCAATGTACCAAAGTCTGTTTATCAATCCGCTCATTGAAGGACAACTGGATTGTTCTCGTTTTAGGGTTATTATTCATAAGGTTGTATGAACATTGGTGTATAGATTCGCTATGAAAATAAGTTTTCATCTTCCAAAATAAATGTCCAAGAGTACAATCGCTGGATTGTATGGTAACCAAAAGTTTGTTTTTTTTAAGAAGCTTCCAAACTCATTCTGTTGTAGCTGTAGCATTTCCCGTTCCCAACAGGAGGCGTGAGTGACTCAGTTTCTCCACATCCTTGCCAGTATTTACAGTTGTCACTATTTTTATTGTAGCCATTCTGATAGGTATGTAGGGATATATCCTTGTGGTTTCATGTGTGTTTCCCTCATGGCTAATGAGAACATCTTTTCATTTGCTCTTTGCCATCTCTATATCCTCTTCCATGAAATGTTTGTTCTTGTTCATGCCCAATTTCTGAATAGAGTTATTTTTACATTCATTTTTGAGAGATTTACATTCTCTATACATTAGTCATTCATTGGATACATGGTTTGCAAATATATTTTCTATGTTACTTATTTTTTCATCCTGTTTAGAAAGTTTTACAAAGCGAAATATGTTAATCTTGATGAGGTTCAATGTATCTTCTTCCTTTTGTGTTTGAGGCTTCTGATGTCATCAAACAATTCTTGTCTAGCCTTCAAGCCCAAATATTTTTCCTATGTTTCTTTTTCTAAAAGATAAAAAAAGAATTTCCTGAGAGGTACATGAGCAATTTGTCTGTATCTGATCACGAAATCATTCCTCAATGCAACAGCATGATGACTGTCCCTACAAGCTCCTCCTTCAAGCACTGCCCAGCCCCCTCCCAGGGATGATCCATTACTAGAAAGCATGACTGAGGGATTGTCCCCAAGCACAGAGAGGCAACCCATGGCACAGACTGAGGTTTGTGTGCATGCACTGGGGGCAGGGTGCACACTTTCTAACTGAACACCAGAGAGAGCTCTGAGTCCTCAGGTACAGACTTTGGGAATAGGGCCCATTTTGACAGCCAGCTTTAAGCTGAGACTTTTCTGCTCAGCAGAAGACCTAACAAGGCCAGAAGAAGGAAGGAAGTAGATTTGCATTTCTTCAGAGAATAAGAGAGGCCCTGAGGCAGATCTTCAGCTGTGGGCTCAGAGGCAGAGCTCTGGGGAGTCTCCACCATGGCCTGGACCCCTCTCCTGCTCACCCTCCTCACTCTCTGCACAGGTCTGCCCCTTAGGGATCAGCCCCCAAAGAAACCAGGGAGCAGCCTGGGCCCGACCTTCAGCTCTGCAGAGGGGAGGCTCCAGGGTGTGTGCCCTCTGGGAATGAGACCCTCATCCTCACACTCACCTCTCCTCTCCTCTCTTGCAGGTTCTGTCATCTCCTCTGAGCTGACACAGCCAGCCAAAGTGTCCGTCGAGTTGGGACAGACAGCCAGGATCACCTGCCAGGGAGGCAGCTTTGGAAGTTATTCTGCCAGCTGGTACCAGCAGAAGCCAGGCCAGGCCCCTGTATTGGTTGCCTATAGTGATAACTACCAGCCCACAGGGATTCCTGACAGATTCTCAGGCTCCTACTCAGGGAACACAGCCACCCTGACCATCAGCGGAGCCCAGACAGAGGATGAGGCTGACTATTACTGCCAGTCATTGGACAGCAGTGCTAATGCTCACAGTGACACAGGCTGATGGGGAAGTGAGACACAAACCCCCTTCTCATCTGTGTCACACTCTCCTCCAGCCCCAGGAGGACTGTAGACAAAGCAATGAGCAGGTCTGGCCTAGGTCCCCATATCTCAGGTCCCCCAGCTGCACTCTTCTCCCAGTCCTCCAGGCAGGCTCTGCAGTGGGTGCATCAGGACTGGATTTAGGGCTGGTAGGACCAGGATGTACTGGTGTTTCCTGTGCAATGGTGCGAATTGGGCTCAGAGGGCCTGGAGTGACGTACAGACAGAGGGACATATATGGCCATTTGTCCTTTTGTCTGTATTTCCATTTGGGAGTGACTGAGCCACCGATTGTTCCACTTGCTCTAAGTTAGTGCTCAGAATTGCTGAGGTCAGCTGGTCCTCTGAAGTCTCTGACTTCCACAGCAGCCTCAGACACTGAACGGGGCAAATTAAGGTAGTGGATGCTGTAGTGTCAACATGGATCCCCTCTTCAGGGCTCACATACCCACCCATCAATGCTGGGAATCCCTGGATGTTCATAGCAGTGCCCTCACTAGGAAATACCTTTGTCTGCAGAGAATTGCCTCCCCTAAGCTTATACTCCTCTCAGATTGTGACTCAGGTCCAATGACTGCCTGATGTCAAGACCCCAGGGTAATGCCTCAGTTCAGGATGACCTTGGATGGCCTCCCAGCTCAGTCCTCATTTTTATCCACATGGCAGGTCTGCTCACTCCTGTCTCCATGCTTCCTTCCAGAGAGATCCCCTGAAACCCTACTGCATGCAGTTCTCCATGTCGCAGTGTGCTTCCAGGGAGCAAAAGAGAAAATAAATGTCTAGAGTAAAGAGTAAGGAAGAAGAGGGATCTGCACTGAGAGAGAACCCTGGACTTCTGCAAATATTCCTATGAGGACTGAGGAGTCATGTGTGGGAGGAAACTGCATGAGGTTGAGGAAAGAACCACCCAGACACACCAGAGGAACATTCCGCAGTGCTCACACTCACACAATCATATAGTGCTTGTTCCCAGTCAGAGGGGAAGCTCCTAGTTAAGACATCAGGTTGACTAGTCAGGAGAACTTGTCTCACTGGTGGGGAACATTAGCACCAGACTAAAGGCTCCTGTGCTGCCACCTACGAAATTTCACAAGCAAATTGAGAATGGATGGAGCTGTGTTCAAGTAACTTTACTGAATCCAAAATAAGAAACAAAAACATAAGGAGAATTGTGAGTATGGAGGACCCAACAAAGAAAAATTCACAACACCTGGCATCCAAACAAGACTATCTTACAAAGAATCAGGAAAATAAGAGCTATAATTTGTTCAAAAATCATTAATTTAATTGGCCCTGAAATGGACCATACAATATAACTTATAGACAAGTATATGAAAGTAATAATGACAACGATATTCCATGTGTTTATGAGGATAGAGGCAAGATTGAACATATTAAATGGTGACATATACATGAAAACACAGGTATACATTGATCACCGAGCACTGCTTTAGAAGTGCGACACATATAATATATAAATGATTTCAAACCAATAATATAACAGTCCACCCTAAGATACTGTACAAAGAAGAGAAAACTGAAACAAAAGCAGGCAGAAGGAGGTAAATGATAAAGATAGAGTGGAAGTTAAGGAAATAAATAGAAAAAATAAGAGGGAATCAATAAAACAAAAGTTGGTTTTTTGAAAACATCAAGAATATTGACAAACCTTTGAGTAAGCTTATCATTAATAAAAAAGCAAATTACTAATACTGAGAAGTAAATGGGAGCCATTACTAATTTAAGGTTGTCAGGGAATCCTATAAAAACTGTAAACTAATAATGATATGAAATGGACAAATTCCTAGAAAGACACAGATTACTAAAACTAACTCATGAAAAAACTAGAAAACCTGATGGAGTCGGTAAAAAGGAAAGAGATTAAATTAATAATCAAAAACTACCAAGAAAAAAAGACCTAGACTCGGATGGTTTCACAGGAGAATTCCATCAAATATTTAAAGAAGAATTACTACCAAGTTATTCACAATCTCTTCCAAAAAATAGAAGGGGCTAGAACACTTACCACTTCACTCTATGAGGCCACTATGACTCTTACACCAAAACCAGATAAATAGATCATAAGGAAGGAAAAGTACAGATCAATAACCCTTTTGGATACAGACACACACACAAAAAACCTCTACTAATTACTAGATAACCTTATCCAGCGACACAGAAAAAGGAATACACAACACGATCAAGCCATATTTATTGCAGGAACGCAAGGTTGTTTTAACACCTGGAAATCAATTGTTGGATTGCAACACATTAATAGAATAAAGGGCAAAAGTCATGATCTTCTTAGACTCACAATGTTTTCATGCAGCCCACATTGATCTGGTTGTGTTTCTAGTTCTATTAGAGCATCAGGCAGGTATGATTGGAGGTGCAGAGATGGGATGGGGTTGTTAGTCCATGAAAAAGATCTGACTGTCCCACACCCAAATGTGAGATTATTGATGATAAATAAGAAAGGAGTGTAATTCTGTGTTTCTGAATGCTCTGGTGTTCAGATGCCACTTCCTAGATGCGTGATATGGACACAGAATGAAAGAGTGACTAGGATTCAGGCATGATGAGGGGCAGGGGAAGGGTTTCAGTCAGAGAGAAAAACATATAGAAACTAGAAGACAGAAGAGAGCACTGCAACCACGGCCCCTCCAGGACCGTTTCAACTGACCCCATCTTATCAACAGGGTAATTAAGAATTGTCTTTCAGGAACTTGAGACCTCTTGTCCAGTTCAGGCTAGTTGAGACCACAAAAGTATCAACTGGACCTGTGAAAATGCCTGATAAGTGACCTCTTTGAATTCAAGGAGCTAAAAACTCCACCCTCAGACCATGATAAGACCGCCATTTTGTGAAGATGTGTCCTATGAAGAGGCATGAGACTTGACTATACTTGCACAGATCATCATCTCACTTCTTACCTCCAATAATATGTCTCCACACTTCAGACCACCCTGCCCTTCGTCCCATTAATTGTGCCCCATGCACTGAGTTGGGGATACAGATCTTAGGGCACAAGCCCCTTGTCTCCTGCAGATCCATCTCACAAAATTCAGCTACATTTCTTTTCCCAAAAGCTGGTGACACACCACAACAATTGTCTTTTTTTATGTGCATCAGCCAAGAAAACCCCAATTTTGTGCAGAAACAATTTTTGGCAACCGGAAAGTGACTGAGTCCTGTGACTGTGCCCCTGAGGCTCTGAAATCCCCTGGGTGCAGAGTCTTTTCATTGACCTGAAGTATCTGCCTAGACTAGTGTGTCTAGAGGCTCAGCTGATCAGATTCCCATTTTACACTGTGATACTCCAGGCCCCAAGGCATTTTATTTTCTTTTGGGAGAAGAAACAGCTTCTGGATCAAGACATCTCTGGGATCTGGAAGAGTAACTTTAAGAAAGTGACTGTACTTTACCTTGTCTCTATGGTTTGATTTCCTGGAAATATAAATTTACTTCTATTTTGGGGAATACTGGCAGGCTGATCTGCAAACCTTGGGCCTGAGCCCCACAAGATAATTAGAAGCAAGACAAAAGGCCCACTCATGAAGTTGCTCCTGAGTAGCTCCTAGCACTGGTTGTGGGCTATTCCTGGTTCTGAGCAACTCCTGCCACTGTTTCTGACTTGCTCCTGGAATTCTAGCTAGTATTTTTCTCTGTGTTGTATATAGAATTGTATTGTGTGTTAATGTTTGTCCAAATTGAATTGGCTGTTTTGGGAACTGAGTTTCTCGATGACCATAACAAACTCGCTTTAGAAATTACCTTGTTTGTTGTGGCCACCTTGGGAAAAGCCCCCTAAAATGGGGACAACTGTATACAGTTGGCAAGATAACATGAGATAATTTAAAATTACAGTGGCCATTTGGGGCTTGTTTTGTGCCTCCAAACCAAGGAATAAGGAATATTCTTTAATCTTTAAAGAGTCAATTGCTCCATATGCTGGCACAATTACTCAAAACCTAAAGGTCCCAGAAACTGAAACGTTTACCAAGAACTGCAGAATCTTACCAAGTGTGCTTAGCGTCATGGGGGCTTGGCTTAATAATCATCAGATTGGAGGTTCCCAAAATATGGCCAGACAAAACGTGGTTGTACCCTATTTTGCAGTCAGAGATAGTTAGAAATGTGGGTTGCACTCGCTTTTGTGGCTAAGACTCCTACCAAACTGCCATCAGCCTCAGGAGAATTACATTGGCCCCTAGAAGGAACATTCTGATTAGATAAGATCATTTAAAAGTGCACTTAAAGGTAAAAACTTCAGAATTCCAAGATAACATTATTGAAAGTTTTGTTGCAGAAAGCTAATACAAAATTAAGTTATAAAAGTTACATAAAAGAAAAGTACATTTGGTCTTGAGTTACAGACACTCGTGTAATCTACTCCCAGAGTTAATGGGACTCTGAGAGATTTTCTGGAAAACTACTGGTCAATACAGCCAAGTATATTTACTAGTCATCCCAGCTGAAACCTGACAAGATATTTGAAAGGAATTAGCAAATTATGGTCAGAAATTCAGCCAAACCGGAAGCTGATATTCAGAGCCTGATAGGAATATTTTTAGGTCGTCTTTTCTAAGTTAAAATAAAACTAAGCACCCAGAGGGGAAGGGGGGAGGGAGGAGGGTGAAAGGGATAATTCGGTACATGTGTGTGGTGATGGGTTGTAATTAGTATTTTGGTGGTGAACATGATGTAATCTATGCAGAAATAGAAGTACAATGATGTACACCTGAAATTTTTACAATGTTATAAACCAATGTTACTGCAATAAACATAAAATTAAAAAAAAAAAAAAAAAAAACTAAGCACCCAGAGGGAAAGAAGGAAATTAGGGATGATATAGATGGACAGGTAGATCAACTTATAATGTCATTTAAGTTACAACTCAATTTCTGAGGAATTATAACAACTATCATTAAAAAAAAAACCTTGCAAAACTTGAAATGTAACTCTATAGGCAGTTCAGCTTCCACACATTTCCTTTACCTCAAAAATCTTGTAGCCTCTCCTGGAACTGTTATCTAGCACATCACGAATTCCTAAGACTGAAGGAAGAAAAAAAAAAAAAAAGAGAGAGAGAGAAACGGCCATAAGAGCACCTTCATCCAAAATCTAGCATCTTGAATGTCTTCTCCACAAATATTAGTGGAAAAACCTTGAAGCACCATTTTGATTAAATTATCTTCTCATAACTAGTTAGCCTTATATTACTTTACCTGCTTCATGGCAATAACTTTAAAACAATAGCTGTGGAGTCTCTGTGCATGTGTGTCTATTGTGTGTGTGTATATATATGTATATACATATATATGTGAGTGATATTTTCTACCTCCAGACAGTATAATTTCTAAAAGCTCTATTTAATTGGCTTAAAGTAAGTGCTTATAGAAATGTATTGGAAACTAACCCAAATGATTTTCAAGCTAACATGTTATAAAATAATCTTTGTAAATAAAAGTTTATTTAAGATTGTTTGATTTAACTGGACATGTCCTCAGAGTCATCAGCATTGGATATGATGCAGACATGTAGCCTTTATTCTACATTTATTGGTCAAATAACTTCACATTATCTCTGTCACAAAACTGACTAGCAAAAATTATAACTTAAAATGATAGATAATTTTGCCTAATGTCTCATGAAGTTTTGTAGGCGAGCTAAATAATTCCTGGGAGCAAGTAAACTAAATAGATCTGAAAAACATACAAGTGTTGGGTGAACTTGTTAATAATCATTATGTGTTATGGCATGTGTATTAAACTAACTTCCAAAATCTCTAGTAACTTGAAACTTTGAAGTTTTGCTAGGTGAAAGTAAATGATAAAAAATTCATCGAATATCTAGGTCCTTTTCAAATAAGACAAAATACTGAAAAATTATTGCTAAACATGTTTATCTACTTTTGGCTTCTTATTACAGAGAAACTAAACTAAGCATTGTTTCACAGTGAGTGTTTCCATTTGACTGTTTTAAAACAGTTTTGGTATTTGATGTTTTGATGTTTTTTGACAACTTTCCCCAAAATTCAAACTTTGAGAATTTCCAGTGGGACCCTGAGACCTCTTAAACAATTTTTTTCTCTCTTTCTATAAAGCAGGAGATATTAAACTAATTAGGCATATTTGGTGTGTTAAATTACATGGGAAACATTGTCAAATAAATGATGATAAACCTTCTTAGATTATATTGTGTGGGTGAATGTTATGAATATAAGTGTTTATAAAAAAGTATATAACATTCCTAAAATTCTGATCTGTCCTGGTTGTCAGACATAGTTCTAGTTACTATCTTGAAGTGTTATATGTCACAGAAATAGCCAAGTTTCTTTGTCAATTGCACTTTCAGAGTCTTTTGTCATTTGCAGAATGTTGTTTTACTCTGTTGTTTTTGCAGATGTATTTCATCTTCAGAGAGATTCGTGGAAAGAACTCTGACACTTGTTCTAGAATGCAGATTTCTGATAAATTTTCAGATTATGAAACTGAGCTGGGTAAGAAATTACACAACTCTAATGGAGAAATTGATGGCCTCATAAAACTGATAACAGAAGATTAAGGTCAAGAGTTGATTACACAGGACTGAATGACCTGAGAGAATGATTATAATTTTTATGACTTTTCATCTGGGATAGTGCTGATTTTTAATGTTTTATTTTTCCAGATATAGGGAAACTTTTTTCTCTTTACTCTTAAGGTAACTATGACTTATAGCAATTTGGTAAATTATACCTTTGTAAGCAGAACTCAAACATTTATCTTTCTTATCCTACCTGATCCCTCCACAATTTGGAAACTCTTGATGAGTGAGTATTCTTATTTTCATGGCAATATAATTACTTGCATAAGTTCAATAAGAATCGGATGTCCTTATAGCATGATGCAATTGTAAAAAACTGTATTACCAAGGTTTTGACTGGAATGTCATATTTGAGAGAAACATACATAGTCTCACATATACCAGACGGCTTTGAGGAACAAAGATTGGACTTTATTGAATAAAACCACTTGGTAATATTGTCCTGGTACCTTGTTTACACGGTTCCCATGATTAGTTGAGTAAAGAAGGTCACTTCCCAGGCAGGTACAAAGAACCTCACAATATTTTTCGGAACATCAGAAGAGAGGATTTCACCCAAATCTATAGATATTGCAGGAGGAGTCTAATGACAATTCCTTGGCTTGGGTTTCCTGGTCTCAAGAGGTCTTTAAATTTCAATCTGAGATTCTGTATGGAAAGTTCCAGCAAAGAAGATTTATTTTTTTTAATTTTTTGTTTCCTGAAGTAACATTGGTTTATATAACCTTGTTTAAATTTCAAGTGTACATCATTATACTTATATTTCTGCATAGATTACATCATGTTCATCACCCAAATACTAATAACAACCCCTTACCACAGACAGGTGCTGAATTATCCCTTTCACCCTCCTCCCTCCCCCTTCCCCACTGGTAACCACAAATCCAATCTCTGTCTCTATGTGTTTCTTTGTTATTATCTACTACTTAATGAGTGAGATAATATGGTATTTGACCTTCTCCCTCTGACTTATTTCACTTTGCATTATACCCTCAATGTCCATCCATGTTGTCACAAATGGCTGGATTTCATCGGTTCTTATGGCTGAGTAGTATTCCATTGTGTATATATACCACATCTTCTTTATCCATTCGTCCTTTGATGGGCACTTAGGTTGCTTCCAAGTCTTGGCTATTGTGAATAATGCTGCAATGAACACAGAGGTGCATGTGTCTTTACACATTGGTGTTTTCAAGTTCTTTGGATAAATACCCAGCAGTGGAATAGCTGGATCATGTGGTAGTTCTATCCTTAATTTTTTGAGGAATCTCCATACTGTTTTTGATAGTGGCTGCACCAGTTTGCACTCCCACCAGCAGTGTATGAGAGCTCCCTTCTCTCCACATCCTCTCCAACACATGTTGTTTCCTGTCTTGTTAATTATAGCCTTCTGACGGGCATGAGGTGATATCTCATTTTAGTTTTGATTTGCATTTCCGATAGTTAATGATGTTGAACATCTTTTTATGTGCTTGTTGGCCATCTGTATATCTTCTTTGGAGAAATGTCTGTTCAGGTCTTTTGCCCATTTTTTAATTGGGTTGTTAGTTTTTTTTGTTGTTGAGATGCATGAGTTCTTTGTATATTTTGGAGATTAAGCCCTTATCAGATGTATGGTTTGCAAATATCTTCTCCCAATTGTTAGGTTGTCTTTTCATTTTGTTGATGGTTTGCTTTGCTGTACAGAAGATTTTTAGTTTGATGTAGTCCCATTTGTTTATTTTTTCTATTGTTTCTCTTGCCCAGTCAGACATGGTGCTTGAAAATATGTTGCTAAGACTGATGTCAAAGAGTGTACTGCCTATGTTTTCTTCTAGAAGTTTCAGAGTTTCAGGTCTTACATTAATCCACGTTGAGTTAATTTTTGTGTATGGTGTAAAGTAAGGGCTTACTTTCATTTTTTTGCATGTGGCTGTCCAGTTTTCCTAACAACATTTGTTGAAGAGACTTTCTTTTCTCCATTGTATGTTCTTGGCTCCTTTGTCGAAGACTAGCTGCGCATAGATGTGCGGGTTTATTTCTGGGCCTTTGATTTTATTCCATAGATCTGCGTGTCTGTTTTTGTGCCAGTACCATGCTGTTTTGGTTATTATAGCTTTGTAGTATATTTTGAAATCAAGGAGTGTGACACCTCCAGCAGCAAAGCAGATTTAAAAGAGCCTATATGACTAGTTGATATTCTTGTGTTACTTATGTAAATAATTGTATCAAGTTTATTAAAACTAAACTTACTTTGCCAACCAGTTAGTCGTAACTTGGCAATCTTTGATAAAAATGAGGGCAATTTTGGAGAGGAAAACATATGTTCCAATAAAAACTGTAGTACACATTCATGGATATTAGATTCTAGTACTATTAATTGTCTTTGAGGTTTTTCTTTTCTATGTGTAAACTGGACTGGATCCTGAATTCTTCTAGTATACTGAAATATCCAGCTACAAATATCCAAACTAACGTTTTCAATGTTTTTCCCATCATTTTCATTTGGAATCCTTGAGGACTGAAACCACTCTTTTTCCTGAAGCCCTGCAAACTGAAGCTGGACAACTTGTTATAAACTTAAGAGAGATTCATGCCTGTTGCTGTGTAAGACACTCAGAAAGATACCTGAACACCCAATGACATCATGAAAGGCATTTCAAAGTGCAAAAGATGTTTCAACCCTAGTGTCTAGAAATCTTCTTGACTGGCAGTCACCTGGGCTCAGAAACTGGTTTATAATTTGCTCCAGCCATTACCCTCATTTTTCTTTTCCTTTATCTAGAAATACTTTTTTATTAAATATCTGATTACCTGCTTACACAATATTGGCCTAACTTTGGGAGCCCATGTGCATCACCATCTTACTAAGAGACTGGTTCAGTGACATGGAACAACCTGCACCCCTTATCAGCAGGAAGAAGCTAGAGTGCCCTTTGCTCTATATCTCTCAAGATTGAGGAATGAACAACAAAAAGGGGGTATTTGTGGCCATGGGTCCTTCAGGACTAGTTCAACAGACCTGATCTTATCAATAGAGCAATTAAGAGTTGTCTTTCAGGAGCTGAGACTCCTTGTCCAGTCCAGGTCAATTGAAACAACTGACCTATCTGCTGGGCAAGCACAAATGTCTGATAAGTGAACTTTTTGATGTCAAGGAACTAAAAACTCAAGCCTCAGATCATGGTATCACTGCCATTGTGTGAACATGCATCCTATGAAGAGGCATGAAGCTTGACTATGCTAGCTCAGATCATCATAACTGATGACCTCACTTCTCTTTACCTCCAATTTTCTATCTCAACAAAGCAGACCACCTTTCCCTTCATCACATAAATTGTTCCCCAAGCCCTGGATCAGGGAGAAAGATCTGTGGACATGTGCCCTCTGTTTCCTTGTAGATCGATCTCACAAAATAAAGCTATATTTCTTTTCCCAAAAGCTAATTCCATAATAATTTGCTCTTTTATGTGCATCAGGCAAGAAAACCCAAATTTTGTGTGGTAACAGCATGATGTGTGGAGAAAGTAGGAAAGCCCAAATCAACTGGAGAAGTGTGAGATCAAGGAAAGAGCAGGAAACACATATTTCTTTCAGGACATCCCATTGAGACATCACCTCCCAACACACCATGCATGTGGCTTGTGAAAAAGTCTGTTCTTAAGCATTTCCCAACATCACTGCAGGGTCTAGGTCTGAATCAAGCTCAACTTGTGACGGCAAGACAGTTAAGCCCCAAGACCCAGGTGACCCAGGAAGGACATAAGATGACAAGCAGGAGGAAGTGAAAATTTCCATGGTGACCTAGACCAGAGCTTCTGACACTTTAGTGAACACACAGGCCCCTGAGTGTCTCCACAAGATGCAGATACAGCTGCAATGGGTCAGGAAAAGCCCTGGGAATCTGCATGTCTAACAGCTCAGAGGTGAGCCTGCGCTGCTGGTCCTCTGAGATCCACACTTTGAGTGGTTTCACTCTTGCTCACCTGCTACTCACAGCTCAGGTGAGAGTCACCACAGAAAGTTACAGTCTGTGAAGCACAGGGGACCTGATCTCCCTCCCACCCAGTCTCCATGGGGTCTTGGCCCTGCACTCAGCTCTGCCCATATTTCTCACTCCCATCATGGTTGAGGGCCCATTCTGTCCCGACTCAGCCTCTTTAGACATCTGGGGCCCTTGAACAATGGTTACCATCTCCTATGCTGAAGTAGCAGTGACACTGGGGTTTATAATTGTCTCCTTATAGCAACAGCCCTTGGCTCAGCCCCACGTGACTGAGGAATGAGGTCAACAATCAAACCTCACAGGCCCTAGACTCCAAATCTGGCAGCACAGCCTCTCTGAGTATCTTTTGCCTCCAGCCCAGCCAGGAGCCTGCTTATTATTGCTGTTCCCATGCAGGGTGGGGGAGGAGGACTTGTTCCCACTCTTCCTTAGTAATGAGGAAGTGAGACCAAAGCCATTCTAGGCTTTCCATTCTCTCCTTCTTCCCCCTGTGCTGTCATCAACTCCCTTAGAGTGAGACATTTTCTAGGTTTTGGGCTGAAGATATAAGGCCCCTCTTCTCTCCCACAACTCGGCAAAGTGCGTCCTTGGGGGCATCAGCTTATTGAGGCCTCTTGAGAACAAAGTGCTGTCCCTACCTGTAATCTGTGTGCTCAGACACCACTTGATCTGCTCAGGAGAGGCAGGTATAAATGAAATCCAGATGGCCCAGAGTCCAGGCTGAAACAGTGCAGGTGTGTCACCTTGAGATCCTGCCTCTAGCAACTGCTATCCACCCCATTCTGGGATTGGAGCCTCTCCGTAGCTTTTCATATGTGTCCTCTCTCCCCATTACCAGGGAGAGGAGTGGAAGACAGGAGACCCTTGTCTCACTTGCCTGCTACATGAGGAAGCAGATCCTCAGGGGAACTTCCACCTCATGTGGCACCAGCCTTGGTCTGCTACCTACAGCTTTGGAGCCCTGAAGGAACCATGGGTCTTACCATCAAAGATGCCTCTCTCCTCCTCATAAATCCCTTTCTCCACCCACGGTTTATCTTGGCTCTTTGCCCCTCCTCAATATTCCTAAGAGTACTGACCATTACCAGGTTAACACTCAATTATCCTTCTTCACTCTGTAGAAAAGTTCCAACCTTGGGGAGGCCACCCGTGACATAAAGTTGGACAGGTGAGATACTTTTGCTGAAGGTTCTCACTGGACCCTATACTTCCTCTTTTGTGGCTCTTACCACATGCCATATCTCATTTGTACTTTTGTCATGGTTAGACACAGTTCTGGGAGGGAGAGATTGTGCACAGGGCCAAAAAACTAATAAATTTTAACATTTACAGTCATGGTCATAACTCACATGGAAAACTACAGAGTGTTCTTTTGGGACAGGACAAGGCTCTAGAGACCATGTGCATCAGTCCTGATAGTGACCCCAGAGGGAGCAGGCATGGGGACAGAGGTGTCTTAGCTTAAAAGATGGATCGTGCTGCCTACTTGAGACAGGCTCCTGGGAGGAAAATCCACACTTTAGGGGATGGAACCACTTGGCAGGAGGCCCCTCTACAGGGGTTGTGATCATAGAGACAAAGCAGCTGGAAGGAGCCCAGTCCTGCTGCTGAGGCCCTGAGAGCAGAGTTCTAGGGGTGACTGAGTTAGTTTGCTAGGGTGGCTGTCACAGAGCACCACACACTGGGGGCTGACAATAAAGATTTGTTTTCTCACAGTTCTGGGGTTAAAAATCTGAGATCAAAGTGTCATAGGGTTGGTGTTCGTCTGGGCTGTGAAGGAAAATACACTCCATGCCTCTCCTCTAGCTTCTGGTGGTTTGCTGGCAATCATTGGTGTTCTTTGGTTTGCAGATTCTGCCTCCATCTTCACATGGTGTTCTCCCTTGTGAGTGTTTCCACAATTTCCTTTTTGTTAGGAGACCAATCAAATTGGATTAGGGGCCCAACCTACTCCAATATGACCTCATCTTAAATTAACTAATTATATCTACAATGATCCTATTTCAAAAAAGGTCCCATTCAGAGATACTAGGGGGTTAGGACTTCAACATATGGATTTGAAAAGACCCCCAACCATCCCCTAAATGACCCATCTCAGTGCCTAGTGTCCAGGCTCCATCCCATAGTGAGAACTTGTCTGACACAAAGAAAGGTGACTTCCTTACCCTCCCAGGCAGGCCATAGTGAGACAGGACTCCCATTAACTCAGTGAGGGGATCAAGGACTACTGTCTTCCTGCCAGAGGTCCCGGGACACCAAACTCATCTGCTTCTCCTCCAACTGCAGGTCCTGGTCGTCCTGAGCCAGCTCAGCTCTGCTGTGGACATGGCGTCCCTAAGACCACTTAAACTCCCCGTGTGCTCTCTGGACTGACCTCGAGGGATCACTGTGAGGTGCCCCTGCTTTCTCTGCCCAGTGTCCCTTCCTCTCAATGACACCAGCCCAGCCCTAAGTTCTGTCAGTCCTCACCTGCCCACTGTGGAAATTAATAAAAGAGCCCTTCACTAAAAAGGAGTCAGGAAGCATGTAGTGGGAGCTCTCACACCCATAACACCTCATTAATTGCTTCTAACAGGAAGAGGGGAGCCTGCATCTCCAACAGGAAGAACAGGGGCTTTACTGCTGAAGAAGATCTCCCTCCCCACCCGGCAACAGCTCCGCCAATGAGAAGCTGTGGCTGCCCTGAATACTTTTCCCCAATGGACTTTTTTAGAACAGCCGCTCACAACTTCCCCTTTTCCTCTATAAAAACAACTCCCCTCTTTTGTTTTCTGGAATTGCCTATCATTTGCCATAGCATACACATTCCAAATTGCAATTCTATTGTCTTTTCCTGAATAAACTCACTTTGAGGGTAAAATAACTGGTGAATTTGCTTTCTAAATTGACATCATTCAAGACTGCATGCTGCCCTCTGTGCAGATGAGGTTTGCAGTCTCTGGAGAACTAGGTACCTCCTCCCAGGATGAGGAGTCACAAGCTGGGCTGACTCTAGTAAGACAACGGGGATGAAATGACATGCATCACAGATATGGACAAGCATGAATGAGTTCTGCTGTAGTTGTGCTGGGACATCCCGTGATGTCTCTGTAGGAGAACCAGGACCACATCCCTGGGCCCAAAGGCCTCATGAGCAGGACACGGGGCTGAGAAGATGTGCCCTCCCATGATCTCTGCAAAGGGCAGTGCATCTATGGGTGTCTGTGTGTGTGCTTCTGTGTGTACGTGTGCATGTGTGTGAGCACGTGTGGGTGCATGCATGTGTATATTTTGGTGTTGTCAGGAAGTTTTGCCAATGTCAAATATCCCAAATCCAAGACTTTTGGTTCCATAACTTTCCTCCTTCACTATTCCAGTGTCTTTGATTTATATTACTGTAAGAGTAAGGAGCAAGGACATTAATAGAAGGAGGAGGAAGAAACATTCACATGTGCTTAATGTGTATCAAGCACCATTCAAAGCACTTCATATTTATTAACTTGTTTAATCACAAATCCTCTGTGAACAAGCCTTCTCATTATTACCCAATTTACAGATGGGGAAGCTGAGGCCTGGAGGGATGAGCAACCTGCCTGAGGTCAGAACTAAAAAGTGGCCAACCTGGCATCAAACTGAGGTCTTCTGACCCCAGAGTCCCTGGTCCTCACCACCATCCTGTGGCCTCTCATTGTGCTTTCAAAGCTGAGACTTGTCCTCTCCTTGTCTTCTCCTTGAGCAGAAAGTTCTCTCTGCTATTTCAAAAGGAAATGACTGATATTGTGACTTTGCCATGCAGCCCTGTCCAATAGAAATAAAATTGGAAGCACATATGTAACTGAAAAGTTTCAAGTAGGCACATTTGAAAAATGAGCAGAAACAGGTGGGATTATTTTTCATAACATATTCTGTTTAACTCAGTTGAAAATATTATCATTTCAATTTGAATTAAATGTAAAAATACTGATATATGTTACATTATTTTTATACTAAGTCTTGGAAATCTGGTGGGTATTTCAGAACTACAGCACATCTCTACTGGTACTACCCACATTCATGCTCAGCAGCTACATGTGGCTTGTGGTTATCCCATGGACAGAGGAGGTTAAATGGATGAGGTTTCCTTGGGGTCCCTGTCCCTGCAGTTTGTACTCATAGCCACCAGGGGGAGATGGAGGCTCCCATAACAGAGCCTCACAAGGGAGGAAAGGCTGCACCACTTTCTATGCTAACCAGGAATATTGAGGACACACAGAAATAAGGGAACTTTTATAACGCATGTCTACACTACTTCCATTCTTAAACGTAAGGCATTAAACACAACTACAGAGGCCAGCCATGAAGGCCAAATGGTTAAAAGTTTGAGGATCATTGTTTCTGTGGCCCTGGTTCATTTCCCCGTTGCAGAACCACACCATCCACCTGTCAGTTGGCGTGCTGTGGTGGCGGCTCACACAGAAGAACTAGAACGACACACAACTAGGATATAAAATTATGTATTGGGGTTTGGGGAGGGAAAAACAAAACAACAGGAAGATTCACAACAGATGTTAACTCAGGGCAAATCTTTAAAAAAAATAAAACTACGTTTTTAAAGATGAATCTGAACCATCAAACACATTTTCATTATTAGTCAGTGTGAAAAAGGACAAAAGTCTGTGTGAATAGTTTTATTAATATTGCTGCAACTTTCTCTTTCAGTGGGAAGATCACTTCCATAAACCTCACGAAATGTCATAAAGTAAAATTTCGCACATAGGAAGGCTGACCATAACGAATAGTTTATTGAACTTGGATGACCTGGTATTCTCCACAAAGAGATATATTTACCTAATTCACAAGCACAGATCACTTTCACGAGGGTCAATTCTCCCCAGGATGTACTAACAAGTTCCCTCCCGTGTTGTAATGAGACTCAGAAGCAGAGGTATCAGGACTGGCCTGCAGGAGTCACCAACAGGGCCCCATGGGGGAGACTCTGAGGGGTGAAGTGTGAGGAGTGGAGGCATCGAGGTGGGAAGGTGGAGAGGAGCCGTGTGTAACACGCTCAGCGGGAACAGTGGTACACGTGTCTGAGGCATGTGGCCCTCGTCTCATCTTCAATGATCTCTTCAGACCAAACTCCGAGGAGTGAGCACGTGGGTCTCCCGTCTGTGCACATGTATCAGCACAGCGCTTCACACGTTATTTCTATGAACAACGTCTCCAGAATTTTGTCAGTGAATTAGCGTCATCACAACCTCAGCAGTACTAGGGCTGAAAACAAACACATTTGTTCAGGATATTAGGTGAAAAATGCATCTTGCTATCATGTTTATTACAAATAAAAGGTTTGTGTTCCTCTCTGAGAGTTGTCCAAACACGATGGTCTTGATCAAGTTAGAAAAGGAATCCTGATCCTAACTTGTCAGGAGCTGAGCCTGACAGGAGGAGCCTGACCAGGCCTCTGATTTCCCCAATGTCCCGCTGACACATGCTCCTGTGTTGTCTGACATGGAGGGAGCAGAGGGAGCGTCCCCATCTCTGTCCACAGAGAGAATTGTGTTTCCATGGGAGACACAGATTCCAACACTGAAGATCTGAGCAATCTTCAGGACAGACTCAGGAGGAAGGAGCACCTGAATACAGAAGAGAAGGTGGTGACAGGAGACCCAGGAGGGCTGGGATGAGGGAGGAGGAGGACATAGGGTGTCGTGATGGGCAGGTGGGGAAGGGGTGACAGGTCAGCCTCTGTGGTCAGTCTCCTGGATTGGAATCCTGACTCACTCAGCAGTGTCTGGGGGACTTTGGGGAAATCATTGAACCCGACAATGATGGCTCCCTCTTCATCAGGCTGAGGGAGAGGGTGACCTTAAGCAGAGGGCTGCTGGGGGTTATTGTGATATCTAGTTGCAGGCGTGCTTGTCAAAGCTCACCAAGGGTCTGGCCTCTATTGAGGGCTCAGAAAGAGTCATTCTGTTGAACTAACTGTACATGTAGGATGACATTCATTCCGGGGGCCCCAGGGGGCACTGTGGGTCTCCTTTTGGGGACTCTAATAGGTCCAAGTCCCCTGGGCTGTGCTCAAGTGCAAAGGGCGTGACTGACAATTCCGTTGCAGACATTCTATTGGGGAGAATCAAGCCCCCCCTGAAACACACACCTGGCCCTTCTTCTGACCTCAGGACATTACCAGCTGGAGGTCCTTAGACCCAGGGCTCAGAGAGAATGAAGAATAGATATGCATTCAGTGCCACTCACTTCTTGAGGTGCAGGAAGAGAGGAGAATCTGGAGCTAGGAGAGACCAGTCTAGCAGGGCAGGCTAAGGGCAGAGCTCCTGGAAGCCCCCCAGACAATGGACTGGGTTCCTTCCACCTCTTGCCCCTCATTTTCTCCACAGGCCACACTGTCCCAGGGCACTCAAGAGTCTCTCTCCCTGACATTTCCCTCCAAGCACAGTCCCCAGGGACATCTCTCCTCTCTCGGGGCATTCAGCATCATTCTTGTATTTTATGTTTCCAACGCTCTGTGCGCTGCCTGTGCTGACCCAGCTCGCATCTGCATCTGCCTCCCTGGGAGCCTTGGCCAAGCTCCCCTGCACCCTGAGCAGTGAGCACAGCAACTACATCACTCACTGTATCAACAGAAACCAGGGAAGGCCCCTGGGTATGTGATCAAGTTGAACAGTGATAGAAGTCACAGCAAGGAGGACAAGATCCCTGCTACTTAAAAATCTCCAACGTTGGGTCTGAGGGTGAGGTTGAGTATCACTGTCATGAGAATCATACAATTGATGGACAGGTCAGGTAAGCCACAGTGACACAGACGAAGGTATGTGAAGCCAAAACCTCCTCCTCCCACCTCTACACAAGGGCTAAGGGTGAGCTGCTGCCTGTCCCTCCCAGGCCCTTGAGACCTTTGACTCTTCTCCTTACCGAATCCAACAGCCTAGACCTCCTCCCCAAGCCACTGCTAGGGAAAGGCAGACACAGGTCATAATTTAGATCATTTTGACAACCCCATATTTGGTTTTCTCAACCACAGACCTGTAGGGATGTTGCTGGGAGAGACCAGACCAGCCCAGGCAGGAAAACAACCATCAGATGACCATGACCCAAAGAAGCATTGCGCTCTCCACTCCCAGCATGGGGCTCTTCTCAGGACAGAGACATGGATCTCAGGTTTCCGGTGCAGACTCTGGAAGTCATCTGCAGCTAATGTCCTGACTCCAGGTGCACCATGGTGTACAGCAGGACTCCTGTCAGGGTTGAGGGTTCAGCAGGAAGCATTTGGCCCTCAGGGGAGGCAGGACAGAAAAACCTGAACCCTATGGTGAGTGCTGAGCTGGGGTACAGCAGAGAAGTGGGGTGCTGGTTAGGAGATCTGTGGCAGGACCAACATGGAGCATGGATTGGGCTTCTCCAGCTGTGGTAGATTCTCAGCTTTTGGTGCCAAAAATAGCTCCACATCTTGCCCACAGGAAGACCAGCACCAAATTTACTGGGACAGCAGCAGGGCATGGGAGATGGAAGACGCTCAGGTGGAAAATAAGGGGACTCCCTGAGTGTCACCCCGTGGGTGATTTGCCTCAAATGCATTGGTAGGGGACAGGTTTCCTGGATGTGTTTGTTTCCTCCACAGCTTTTATGGAATCTGAAAATAAGCATATTTCAAACACACCTATACCTTGTGTCAATACGGCGCATCCCTATTGACCAAGTAACCCTAGTCGCTGGGCACTGATCTGAGCTGGGTAAGGTGAGATTTCTGGGCTGAACTCCAGAATGTCAGGCTGGTCTCCCCAACGACAGAGCTCAGAGATAGGGAGTCCAGAGGCTGCCCATGGCCTAAGTGGGCAGGAGGGGAGGTGGTGGCTGGTCTCCTGAGAAGGGACAGGACAGGCATACAGGAGGAGAGATGGGTATCAGGGCTCAGACCTGCAGTGACATGCATCAGCCTGTGGTGGCCTGAGTCACAGGGGTCACAGGGCCATCTCCCATCCTCCCCACTCTAGTAAAGGCTTGATCTCTGCAAGGGTTTGCACTGACTTTGTCCCTAACAAGGCCTCCCCTGGGTTCCTCCAGTGGGGAGTTTCCTCTAACACTTAAGTTGTAGGAAAGGGAGTCAGAAGGACTGTAGAGAAATAAATCCAAACCCCAATGTGGACCACCCCACATCCATATCCACCTGGGCCTTGTGTGCTAACAACTTGAAACAAGGTCAGCGGTAGACTCTGATAGACAGACAGAGGCACAAACGAGTAGAAATGACGACAGTGAATGGAAAATGGAGGCAGATAAAGATCAGCCCCTGTCGTGCTTAGATGGTGACCAAGCAGTGAGGGAGCTACCACTACAAAGCCTTGTCAGAGAGGGACCAAGAGCCCATTAGAAGCCCTTTCTTATGGTCAAGGTTATGGTAGGGGCAGGGTCTCATTAGAGGCCACTGTCAGCTCTTGTCATGTGAAAGTGACTAATACATGGTGTAGAGGACCAGTGTCCCTTGATGGGGTGTTCACACCTGTGCACCTGTCCTCACAGATTCCAGGTGATCCTGAGACCAGGAGTAACAGTTTATGTGAAAATTCCTTGTTGCTGTGGACTTAGAAGAGTCTTGAGGATGGACATCATATAGTGTCATTGTCACATCTGGGGAATCTCTAAAGCCTGAGGAGGTATTGACAAATCAGTCCAGGGAGCAGCTGAAACAGGTCACAGGACCTGCACGTGGAGGCAGGTTGGAGCTGATGTGGCTGTGAGTGCACAGGGGAAGCCAGGCAGGTGGGTGGGAGTGAAAGTGTGATGGAGGAGGGGTCCTTCCCCTCTGGCTCATCCTGCATCTCTCACTCTCTGTCTGTCTGTCTCTGTCTCTGACTGTATCTGTGTCTCTGTGTCTGGATTTCTCTCATTAGTCAGGTTTTATTTAATTCTTCCCGTACATCTTTATCCTGTGCTGTTCCTTTTACATGCACTCTTCTCTCATTCTCTTTTCCTGTCCATTTTGTCTGTGTGTGTGTGTGTGTCTTTGAGTCTTTATTCCTCAGTGGTCATAGTACCAAAACTAATGAAATTGACTCTGTCATTGTCCTGGCTGTCCTGTGTGACAACCAGAATCCTGGCCCCTCCCCTGCAGGATGGAGTCCTCATTCCCCAGAGGCTGAGGTGTCTGAGCTGCAGCTCCAGGACTTGCTTCTGCTGAAGAGAGCTGGCACAGCGGGGACACTCCCCTTCCTGGTGGCAGCCTGCATCTAGTGACCTGTGTGTGTGGTGGGATAGAGACAGGGCCCCACCCCAGTCAGTAGGATCTGAAGAGCACACACAGCACCAGAACCCTGACAGTTCTGCTGTGAGACTGGCTGTGACTAATGCACAGATCAACGTCTGTCTCCACACACATGCACTCTCCATCTCTTCTTGTCCTCAGGGCATGTTCCCTGGTCCATCTAGATTTCCTGCACACTAGTCTCTAATTGAGAGCTGGCTCCTGGGAAACTTCACCTGCTATAACTTAGTTTTTCTTTTTCTCTGTTTCATTGAGTTATAATTTACATTCACTAAAATCCACCCTTTTTAGTGAGTAGTTCTGTGAGTTTTGATAAAAGTGTACAGAGATGTAAGCACTTCCACAATCACAATGTGTAAAAGTTCAATCATTGCCCATAAATTCCCCAGACCTCTTGGTAGTCACACCCTCCCTCCACCCCCTACCCCACAATTCCTGATCTGTTGTCTGTCCCTATAGTTGGGTCTTTTAAGAACATCATATAAATGGAATCGTACGTGGTAGCCTTTTGGTTCTGGCTTCTTTCACTCATCATAATGCATTTTCGATGTGTCTATGTTGCTATGTATGTGTCTATGTAAGTCAATAGATCATTCCATTCTCCTTGTGAATAGAATTTCTTTGCATGGATGAACCAACAGTTCGTTTATCCATTCCCCGGTGAAGTAACATTTAGGTAGTTGCCAGCTTCCACTCTTTGGAAATTTGAAATAAAACCTTTATAATATTTGTTAGAGGTTTTTGTGCGGACATAAGTTTTTTTTTTCTTTTTTAAGGTTGTAATTTTAGCTATTTTTTTTTTATTTTTTGTTTATTGCAGTAACATTGGTTTATAACATTGTATAAATTTCAGGTGTACATCATTATACTTCTATTTCTGCATAGATTACATCATGTTCACCACCCAAATACTAATTACAACCCATCACCACACACATGTGCTGAATTATCCCTTTCGCCCTCCTCCCTCCCCCCTTCCCCTCTGATAACCACCAATCCAATCTCTGTCTCTATGTGTTTGTTTATTGTTGTTATTATCTACTACTTAATGAAGGAAATCATACGGTATTGGACATAAGTTTTTATTTCACTCAGGTAAATACGTGGGAATGGAATTTCTGGGTCATATGGGAGACGTATGTCAGCCATTCTCAGAAACTGCCAAACTGTTTCCAACGTGGATGATTGATTCTGCCCTTTCATTATCACCAGGCATTTATGAGACTTCCAGCCGTTCCTGGTCTTCATTAACACTAGATGGTTAGGTTTTATTTAAGCCATTTTAATGTATCTGTCGTGGTATCTTATTATGTTTTTAATTTTTGTTTTCTTAGTGACGTGTGATGTTGAGCATCTTTTCAGCTGCTCATTTGTCATCTATGTATTTTGTTTGGTGAAGAGTTTGACCAAATCTTTGTCCATTTTCAAATTCAGATTCCCCAGGTGACTGGTACTCATTTGTGTGAGTGTGTGGGTATTTAGTTCGACTTGATTTTAGTCCATGAGTAGGTTCATATGTCCACTTCACCAGTCAAGATGCAAAACAGGTCCACCTCCACCAGCATCCCTTGTGTTATCCTTTCATAACAACATCCACCTCCTCCCTCTGAGGTGCCCTTCACCACCGCTGACCCCTGGCATCCACTAATTGAGTCTCCATTTCTAAAATTTGGCTTTTTTAACAAATTAAATATAGAAATAAAATAATAGAGTCCTTTTGTATGTAGACTTTGGCATTGGCAGATTTTACTCTGCATAGTACTTCTACATTCATTAAAATTGTTGTGTGCACTAAGAGTTCATTCCTTTTTCATTGTTGGGTAGTATCCCATGGTGCTGGTATACTGAGGTCTATTTACATGTCTACCTACTGAGGACATCTCGATTGTTCTCACTTTGGGGCTACTACGCATTAGGGTGTATGACCATTTCTGCATAGTGTCTCTGTGAGCATAAGGTTTCATTTTTTCTGAAATAAATGTCTAAAAGTACAGTAGCTATGTTGTGCAGAAACCATGAGTTTAGATTTTTAAGAAGCTGCCATACCCTTCTGCAGAGTTGGTGTATTATTTCACACTCCCATCAGCAGGCAGGACTGATCCAGATTCTTTGCCAGCATTTAGAGTTGTCACTGTCTTTATTGCAGCCACTCTGATAGGGATGTAGGGATGTCTCCTCATGGTTTTCATGTGCATTTCCCTCACGGATGACGAGAAACATCTTTTCATGTGCTCTTTGCCATCTCTATATCTGCTTCCATGAAATGTTCATTCTTGTTCTTTGACCATTTTCTGAATGGATTTTATTTTTACTGTTAAGTTTTGAAAGTTCATTATATACTCTATACACTACTCCTTCATTAGATTTGTGATATGCAAATATCTTCTGCTGTTACTTGATTTTTTCATTCTCTTTAGAAAGTTTACAAAGCAAAGATATTAATTTTGATGAAGTTCAATGTATCAATCTTCCCTTTATGAATCATGCTCTGGTGTCATAGAAGAAATCTTCCTCAGTCTTAGATTCCAAAGATTTCTCCTACATTTTTTGTTTTAAACACACACAAAAAAAGATTGCCTGAGATACGTGAACAATTTCTCTGTATTTGATCTTGAATTCTGGACTCACACAACAGCATGACCACTGACCCTACAAGCTCCTGCTTCAAGCACTGCTCAGCCGACCCCCACAGATGACCCATCACTAAGAGCATGACTGAGGGATTCTCCCCAAGCCCAGAGAGGGAGCCCAGGGAACAGATTGAGGTGTGTGTGCATGTGCTGGGGGCAGGGGGCAGCAGTTTCTCAGTCAAAACCAGAGAGAGCTCTGAGGACTCAGCTACAGGCCTTGGGAATAGGGCCCATTTTCACAGCCTCCTTTAAGCTGAGCCCTTTTCTGCTCAGCAAAGAGACACCCTAGAAGGCCACAAAAAGGAAGGAAGTAGATTTGCATTTCTTCCAGAATAAGAGAGGTCCTGAGGCACATCCCCAGCTGTGGGCTCAGAGGCAGAGCTCTGTGGTGTCTCCACCATGGCCTGGACCCCTCTCCTGCTCCCCCTCCTCACTCTCTGCACAGGTGCTGCCCCTCAGGGCTCAGCCCCCAAAGAAACCAGGGAGCAGCCTGGCCCTGACCTTCAGCTCTGCAGAGGGGATGCTCCAGGTTGTGTGCCCTCTGGGAATGAGACCCTCATCCTCACACTCACCTCTCCTCTCCTCTCTTGCAGGTTCTGTGGGCTCTTCTAAGCTGACTCAGCCACCTGTTGTGTCCACGGCCCTGGGACAGACAGCCAGGATCACCTGCCAAGGAGACATCTTAGAAAAAAGCTATGCTCAATGGTACCAGCAGAAGCCAGGCCAGGCTCCACTGATAGTGATTTATAAGGATAGTGAACGGCCCTCAGGGATTCCTGACCGATTCTCTGGCTCCAGCTCAGGGACCACGAACACCTTGACAATCTGTGGGATCCAGACAGAGGATGAGGCTGACTATTACTGTTACGCAAGCGACAGCAGTGTTAATGCTCACAGTGACACGGACTGATGGGGAAGTGAGACACAAACCCCCTTCTCATCTGTGTCACACTCTCCTCCAGCCCCAGGAGGACTGTAGACAAAGCCATGAGCAGGCCTGGTCAGGGTCTCCAGACCTGAGAGGCTGAGGCTGCCCTTTCTGCCCAGCCCTCTGGGCAGGTTCTGCATAGGGTGGTTCAGGAATGGATTTCTGGCTGGCAGGATGAGGCTGTCATGGTGTTTTCTTGGCTGTGGTATTTATTGGGGACAGAGGGCCTGTATGGAAGGACGGGAAAAGGAAGTAATCTTTTCAGTGGTAGTTATCCCTGGATTTTTGTATGGGCAATTCTGGACCACTGCTTAGCCCACATGTCCTGGGTAAGTCCCCAGAACTGCTGAGATTCAGATGGCACGTTGAAGCCCCAGGCCCCAATGGCAGCCTGGGATGATGATTGGAACAAATTATGCTGTGGAGGCTGTGGTGTCCACCTCGGTCCTGCCTTCTGGCCTGATACACCCACCCACCATTGCTGGGAGCCCCTGGTTGCTCACAGCTGTGCCCTCACTGGGATGAGCCATCATCTGCAGAGAATTTCCTCTCCCCAGTTTATGCCCCCTCTCTGAGTGTGACTCAGGTCCAGTGACTGCCTGATGCCAAGACCACAAGGCCCTCCCTGGGTTCAGGATGAGCTTGCAGGGCCTTCCAGCTGAGTCTTCAACTATAAGCACATGGCATGTCTGCCAGTCTTCCCTCCGCACTTCCTACCTGAGAGAGAACCTCAAACCCTGCTGCGTGCAATTCTCCATGTCACAGTCTGCTTCCTGGGAGCCAAAGAAAGAATAAAAGTGTAGAAGGGAGAGTATGGAAAAGGAGAGGTCTGCACAGAGAGCGAATCCTGGAGTTCGACAAACATTCCTAAGAGGACTGATGAGTCATGGGTGGGAGGAAACCACGTGAGGTTGAGGAAAGAACCACCCAGAGACACTAGAAGATCATTCTGCAGGGCTCACACTCACACAATTATATAGTGCTTGTTCCCAGTCAGAGGGGAAAGCTCCTAGTTAAGGCATCAGTTTGACTAGTCAGGAGAACTTGCCTCAGTTGTGGTGAAAATTAACCACAGACTAAAGGCTACTCTGCTGCACGTAACAAAGTGCACAATCAAGTTGAGAAAGGATGGACCTGTGTCCAAGTAACTTTATTGAATCCAAAATAAACTACCAAAACCACAGAGAGAAATACAGGTGTCCAGGATCCAACAAGGAATACCTACAACACCTGACATTGAGTCCCAAATTTCCTACAATGAATCAGGAAAACAAGAGCTAGAATAAATACAAAAATTAATTCATCTAAATTGGCCCTGAAATTGACCAAATGATATAACTTATAGACAAGAATACAAAAGCAATTGTTGTACTAATTGTAAGCACTTATAGTCCATGTTTTCCTGAAGGTAGAGGAAAGATTGAGTATATCTATAGTGGTGTCTCATAATGTCGTTAATTTTCATTTCCTTAGTGACGTGTTATGTTGAGTGTCTTTTCAGGAGCTTATTTCTCATCTGTGTTTTTTGTTTGGTGAAGAGTTTGACTAAATCTTTGCCCATTTTCAAATTCAGATTCCCAAGGTGAGTTAAACCCATCTGTGTGTTTACGTGTGTATTTAGACTGATGTGATTTTATTCCATGAGTAGGTTTATATATCCACCACCGCAGTCAAGATACAAAACAGTTCCATCTCCACAGGGATCTCTCGTGCTGTCTTCCTTTTTTTGGTGAGGAAGATTAGCCCTGAGCTAACATCTGTTGCCAATCCTCATCTTTTTGCCGAGGAAGATTGGCCCTGGGCTAGCATCAGTGCCCATCATCCTCTACTTTATATGTGGGATGTTCGCCATAGCATGGCTTGATAAGTGGTGCATATATCCACACCCGGAATCCAAACCTGCAAACCCTGGGCCACCAAAGCAGAGCATGCAAACATAACCACTACACCACTGGGCCAGCCCCTCATGCAGTCTTTTTATAGCGACATCCACCTCCTCCCTCTGAGGTACCATTTTCTGCCCCTAACCCCTGGCATCCACTAACTGATTCTCCATTTACAAAATTTTGTCTTTTTAGAAGTGGCATAAAAATACAGACCTATAGTAGATAGCATTTTGTGATTGGCGTTTTTCACTCTGCATAAGCCACTGTTCATTCATGTTTGTCATTGTGTGCATCGAGTTCATTCTTTTTCATTGCTGAGTAATATTCCATAGTCTTGGTATACCAAAGTCTGTTTATCAATCCACTTATTACAGGAAATCTAGATTGTTCTCATTTTGGGGCTATTATGCATAAGGGTGTATGGATATGTGTGTATAGTTTCTCTGTGAACATAAGTTTTCATTTTTCCGAAATAAATGCCCAAAAGTACAATTGTCGGATTGTATGGTGGTCACAAGTTTAGTGTTTTTTTTTTTTTTTTTGAGGAAGAGCAGCCCTGAGCTAACAGTTGCGCTAATCCTCCTCTTTTTGCTGAGGAAGACTGGCTCTGAGCTAACATCTATTGCCATTCCTTCTCCTTTTTTTCCCCAAAGCCCCAGTAGATAGTTGTATGTCATAGTTGCACATCCTTCTAGTTGCTGTATGTGGGATGCGGCCTCAGCATGGCCAGAGAAGTGGTGCATCGGTGCGTGCCCGGATCCGAACCCGGTCTGCCAGTAGCGGAGCACACACACTTAACTGCTAAGCCACGGGGCCGGCCCACAAGTTTAGTTTTTTAAGAAGCTGCCATATTCTTTCCAGACTAGCTGTAGCATTTGACGTTCCCATCCACAAGCATGAGTGATCCAGTTTCTCCACATCCTTGACAGCATTTAGAATTATCACTATTTTCATTGCAGTCGTTCTGATAGGTATGTAGAGATATCTCCTTGTGGTTTTCACGTGCATTTCCCTCATGGATGATGAGGAACATCTTCTCGTGTGCTTTTTCCATCTCCATATCCTCTTCCATGAAATGTTTGCTCTTGTTCATTGCACGTATTATGAATGCAGTTATTTTCACTGTTTAGATTTGAGAGCTTTTAAATACTCTATACGCTAATCGTTCATTGGATATGTGGTTTGAATCTTTATGAAGATCAATGTATTCATCTTCCTTTTATGAATCATGCTTCTGGTGTCCTCAAAGCATTTTGTGTAGCCTTAGATACCAAAGATTTTTCCCATTTTTTTTTTCTAAAACAAAAAAAAGATTTTTTTTTTAGGAGGGGCAGCCTGTTACGCTAAAAGGTACCAGCAGATGCCAGGCCAGGCCCCTGTACTAGTGTTTGAGAGGTTCGGTGGATTTGATCAGAGATGTAAAGAAACTCTTCAACCCAGACGAGTGGACTGAATGTATACTTTGTTATATAGGGTAGGTTAAGGGCAAAGGCAGCAAACAGATTATATAGGGAAGAGTAAGGGCAAAGGCAGCAAACAGATTTGAATAGGTCAAATAATAAGAGGGAAAAACATCAGGTAGATCAAAAAGGGAAACATGACATCCATTGAGATAGAAGCAGATCTGAATAGGTCAAATAACAAGAGGGAAAAACATTAGATGGATTGAAAAGGGAAACATCGGACTGACCGAAGGGAAATAACATCAGATCAATTGAAAAGAGAAACATCAGATCAATTGAAAAGAGAAACATCAGATTGACTGAAAAGAGAAAACATCAGATCGGGTACTCACAACATCCATGCCCTTATACCGGGGAGAGTCCCTTGAATTGACACAGCTAGGCGGGACTTCCGATCCGCAGTGGTCCTGGGCAAGGCGTCCCCCTACAGGCGAGACTCTCGCCCAAGCAGAATTGTGAGTTGCTTTTATGCATGTTTTTACTTAGAGACCACCTCTATGGGAACATTTGGTATTTTTCCTTCTCGCTGTTATCGCATGTGTATGTGCACTGTAACTCCCAGTACTTATGTCTGACCGACACAGATGGCTCGTCTGTGCCTGTCTTTGACATCCCAGGAGTTTTATAATCTAAATAATTGCAGCTATATTGTGGGAGAAGGGCCGGTTCTCACCACAAGCAGCTGCTCTGCATTTTTTAGTGTGGCTGGTTTCCCAGGGTCACCAAGCAGACAAACGTGGGGATACTTATGTTAAGTTAACTGGTTATCTATGAATATATCAAGTGGCCATCAGGGGTCCCTGACTGATTCTCTGGCTCCATCTCAGGGGACATAGCCCAGTCCAAGGACGAGGCTGACTATTACTGTCAGTCAAAGGATGCTTACGTTGGTGAGCTCACAGTGACATAGGCAGATTGGGAAGTGAGTTCCCAGTCTGTGTCACACTCTCCTCCAGCCCCAGGAGGAATGTAGACAATGCCATGAGCAAGTCTGGCCCAGGTTCCCAGATCTGAGATCCCCGGGATGCCCTCTCCTCCCGGCCCTCCAGGCAGGCTCTGCTAGGGTGGATCAGTAGAGGATACAAAAACAGCTGTATAACTATATTTCGCTTGTTGTTGTGGGTAGAGGAAACATTGACTATGTCAGGAGCAGATATGGAAGGCATTCTAAAAAGACCAAATCAGACTTATGGAGATGAAAACTACAAAGTCTGAGATTTAAAAACACACTCAATGCGATTGACAGCAGATGAGATGCTGCCAAAGAAGAAATTAGATTAGTGAACTTGATGTCACGGTAACAGAGACTGTACAAAATGAAACACAGGAAGAAAAAGACTGACAAAATGAATAAAGCCTCAGGGGGTTGTAGGACAGCTTCAGCAGCCTAAACAGTTATTGAAGGACCTGAGGGAGTGAAGAAAGGAAGTGGGAGGTGAATACACACACACAAAAAAAAATTGAAGATAAAAGAGTGAACAGTGTTCCAAATTTGGTGAAATCTATAAACCAATATATCCAAGAAGCTCAGCAAGTCTGGGCACAGGGAACCTGGGAACCAGCACCAGCACACACCGTAATGGACTCAGAAAAATCCAGTGCTGAAGACACACTGTTAAAAGCAGCCAGACAGAAAAGACACGGGATACACAGAGTAACAAGCATTATGGTGAGAGGAGGTTTCTCATTACAAGTCTTGGAAGTAAGAAGACAGTGGAGCAATATCTTAAAATACTAAACGAAAAAACCTGTTAACCATGAATTCTTTACCCAGTGAAAATACTGTTCAAAGATGAAGGCAAAATAAAACTTTTTCAGACGTGAAAATCTTGCAGAATTGATCACCAGCAGATCCTCACTACGAGAAGTAGTACAGGACGCCTCTCAGGTAGAAGGAAATGATGATAGAAACGTGAAGCTACACAAAAAAATAAAAAGCATCAGATATGACACCTGTGGGTAAATAGAGAAATGTTTTTATTTCTTAATGTTTATGAAAGATAGTCAATTGTTCAAAGCAAAAATAATAACAGTATTTTGTGATTTATAATGAATGTAAAAGTAAAATATATGACAATGATACCACAAATGCTGGGGCCACAAAAGAACATGTTATGATGTTCTTATACTGTATGTGAAATGATTGCATATTGCCTGGAAGGTAGACTTTGGTGAATGAATCATTTAAGTTGAAAACCATTAAAATAAAACCATTTTAACAACAAAGAGTTATAGCTAATAAGATGTATTAGCTATATTTCTCCAGAAAATACAGAACCATTAAGATATATATCACATATATATGTATATAAAAATGTATACATGTTTATGTATATACACACATGTACATATACATATACATTAGAGTGATATACATTATACATGTGTGTGTATATATACATATATTGATATATACAGAGAGAGAGAATGGGAGTGAGAGATTTAAATAATGTCTCATGCAATTGTGGGGCTGGCAAGTCTGAAATCTGCAGGCAGACCAGAAGGATAGATATTGAGGCTAGACTGGTGTTTCAGTCTTTAGTCTAAATTTAGTCTGAATGATTGAAAATGTTAAGAAGAGATAGAGAATAAAATAAGAAGATCCAAATCAAACCACTAGAGAGGATAACTACAATGCCTCAGATTAAAAATACAAGGGGTGAGGGGCCTGCCCGGTGGCGCAAGTGTTTAAGTGCACGTGCTCTGCTGCGGTGGCCCGGGGTTCACCGATTCGGATCCCGGGCATGCACTGACACACTGCTTGTCGAGCCATGCTGTGGCGGCATCCCATATAAAGTGGAGGAAGATGGGCACAGATGTTAGCTCAGGGCTAATCTTCCTCAGCAAAAAGAGGAGGATTGGCATCAGATGTTAGCTCAGGGCTGATCTGCCTCATACACACACAAAATATATACAAGGGGAGAAATTAACAGCAGATATGATACTACAGAAGAAGAGATAAGTGAACTTGGGAACACAGCAGTAGAAACTGCAAAACGAAAAACAGAAAAAAACTTTAAAAAATTATCAGAGAATCACTGGGTTATGGGACAACTTTAAGCAACGTTAATATAGATGTAACTGGAGTGCCTAAAGGAGAGAAGGAGGAGTGGGGAGGATAGAAAAAATATCTGAAGAAATAATGGATAAAAACTTTCTAAAATTGATGAAAACTCTAGACCATGGGTCCAAAAACCTCGACAAACCCCAACCACATAAAACAGGAAAAAAAAATACACATAAATAACAAATTGTTTAAGACAGTGAAAAAGACAGTCTTAAAAGCAGCCAAAGAAAAAAGATATACTGCATTCAGGAAAAGAAAGATAAGGATTCTAGAAGATTTCTCATTAGAAGAAATGCAAACAAGACGATAGTGGACGAACGTCCTCAAAAAGCTGAAATAAGAAAATATTTAATTTTTACACAGGGAAAACATCTTTCAAAACTTTTGGCTAAATAAAAATCATTCAGACATACAGAAACTGACAGCACTGATCATCTGCAGATCCATAATAGAAGAAATAATACAGACACCCCTCAGGCAAAAGGAATATTATACAGAAGGAATTGATATCTACAAAAGGAATGAAAGATTCAGAAATGCTAACTACAGGGATAAATATTAAGACTTTTTCATTATTTAAATCTCTTAAAAAGATAATTTACTGTCAAAAGCAAAATATAATAACTATGTATGTTGGAATTTACAATATAGCTAAATGTAATACATATGACAACAACAGAAAATTGCTGAGAAGAAGGAGAAAAAACTATGTTATAAGGTTCTTATACTGTATGTAAAGTGGTACAATCACCTGAATGTAGACTTGGGCAAGTTACAGACACAAGAAGGCAAGGAGTTACAGCTCATAAGAAAGCTCTGGTTTCTCATCTGAATCCCCATGTGCACTCCAAAATGCCCCAGCTAGATCTGACTGCTCCTTGTATTTTCTAGAATGAAAAAACAGCCTGACACACTAGGTGCTCTGGGTTCTGAAAGAAAACTGGAGAGTTAGATCCATCCTGAGGGTGAATCCAGGGACAGGTGGGGTGATTGCCTCGTTCTAAAGAGTGAGCCAGTTGATACACAACTGTGCATGTGAGCTAAAAAATGGGTAGTGCTTCACTACTACCCTCTAAATATTGCCCAAAAATCTCTATATACAACCATCTTAACCAGAAATATAGACAGAAAATAATTCTGTGGAGTACAGTTCAGCGTATCAAAGTTGACAATAACAGGGGCCGGTCCAGTGGCGTAGAGGTTAAGTGCGCGCACTACTCTGCTGGCGGCCCGGGTTCGGATACTGGGTGCACACCTAGGCACCACTTGTCAGGCCATGCTGTGGCGACATCCCATATAAAGTGGAGGAAGATAGGCACAGATGTTAACCCAGGGCCAGTCTTCCTGAGCAAAAAAAGAGGAGGATTGGTATGGATGTTAGCTCAGGGCTGATCTTCCTCACCAAAAACAAAAACAAAAAAAACTTGACTATAACAGTCCACCCCTTGTCCGTGTGAAATCTACTCACATCTCCATAATTCACACAAACTCCAAATAAACATAACAGTAGCCTAATGTGATAAAACGATCTTGTGAACAATCAAAAATATGCTAACGCTTTCCCCACAAGAGGATGTGAAATAATATTTTATCTTCTAGGGATATTTATTTTTCTCCCAACTGATTCATATTTCCCCTTTCATTTCCTCTACCCTAAATACAGAGAAATAAGATTAACTACTCTTGACATTTCTTAATTTAGATAATAATAGGATGAGACAGGGGAAGAAAAGAAAAATATATGATTCATATGCATCCAATCATATACACATGAAAATAAAGAAGAAATATTTGCTACTTCTATAGTCCACATTTCTGCAATTAGCCCTGTGGTCAAAGCTGGTACCTCTAACTACATTCTTCATATCCATTCCATATTCCCATTGCCCCATACCTTAGCTAGTCCTTTTACCTTGCAGATGGGATGACCCAACCCATCATTATGGAAGGTTTTGGTCCATTTTCAGTCCTGCTAAATTGGATTATGACGACTTTATGACTGTAATCACAGACCCAAGGAGCACTAGAGGATCCCCTGCATTCCGTACATACTCCTGCTTACTACAGTTGTGTAGAGCAACCCATTCCCCCTTGATAGTCAACACCAACCCCCGCCCAGCCAGGACCTCCTAGTTTGCCTGATGATTCACTAACAGGAGGGGCCAAAAGAGGCCATGGAGTAGTCTCAAGCACCAGTTCAATGCAATCCAGCAGAGTGTAAAGTCTCAGGGATGAGAAGCACAAACTTTGTTAGTGGCTCCCTAGAGATAATAGTGAGTGGTCCCCTCTCTATTTCCACCCCGTGATTCCTAGAGTCATGAATCCTAACTATGGGAGAGGCAACACCATGTATTAGATGCTGACTTAGAACACATACAGCATCCTGGAGGACATTGCCTCATCCCTGTAAGGTGTTGTCATGTATCCAGCACTTTGATTGAATCCTCAAAGGCCCTTCCATCATCTATCAAGCCAGCTGCTTCAGAATGAAGGAGAACATTATAAGACCAGTGAATTCCATGAGCATGGGTCCATTGCTGCTCCTCATTTGCTGTGAAGTGAGTACTTTGGTTAGAACCCCCCACATGGAATTCCATAACGGTGGGTGAGGAATTCTGTTAGTCCATGGAAAATAGTCTTGGCAGAAGCATGGCAGGCAAGGAAGGCAAATCCCTATCTGGAGTGAATGTCTGTTTCAGTAAGAACAAAGAGCAGTGGTGGAACTGGTCTGATGTAGTGAGTCACCAGGTACTTGATTGACGCCCCCTAGAAATGCCATCCTGTTTGGGAACTCAGTATTGGGTTCTGTCATTGGCATGTGTAGTACTCAGCAGTAGTTACAGCCAGGTTGGCATTAGTGAGTGGACATCCGTGATGATGATTCAATGAATAATCTCCACCCCTGCTACTATGGCCACTTTGTTTATGAGTCTATAAAGCAGTGACAACAGTGGCTGGGGGAGGAGGCTGACTGGTATCCGCAGCACTGGTCATCAAATGCACTGGATCATTGAGATCATTTCCTTCTGGGATCTCTATGTGGAGAGTATTTATATAGGACACAAATATCTTCATGATTTGTGCCCATTTGGAGATGTCTATTTTTATGTCTCTTCCACAGACATCTTTGAAGTCCCTGACAATCCAACCAAACTATTAGTCACAGGCCATAAATTAGTATAGAGACATATCTCCAGTCATCTCTATGACCAGGCATGAGGAACAAGGTGCACACTGCTCAAAGCTGCTATTGGGAGAATGTTCCTTCACCACTGTCCTTCAGGGATGTCCCCAAGCAGGGGCTGTAATGCTGTAGCTGTCCACCTTCAGTGACTCCTGCATGTCATGCAGAATCACCTGGAATCAAGCCTGAGATACTGCTTTCTCTGTAGGCTGGTCATAGGGATCTCCCTATAAGGTCAACCATCAGTGTGAGAGGAGAGAGACAATATTAGATATTAGTTGATATTAGAGATACTTGCTCCTGCAGCTTTCTTGTGCCTTCATGAATTGTTAAGCCAATCCTGTACGTACCACTTCAATTTGATGATGGAGTGCTGCTGTGCATGCACAACTTTATGGATACTCTCTCAGAAAATACCCAATTCATGACGGGAAGCTCAGGTCACATGGCAATTTAAGTGGCTCATGGTCAAGCATGCAGCCTCTACTAAGGCCTAGTAGCAAACAAAAGGTTTCTCACAGATGGAGCTTTCTGCTTATGCAGATGAAGTAAGAATCGGTAGGCAGCCCATCTCTTTCAGATCTATGGACACCATGGTCAACTAGCCAACAGCAAAGACTTCTGTCACACTATTCTGAACACTGCTTTGGCTCAGATGTAATTATGGTAACCAAACCCACCTTGTCTTTGGAAATAAATTGCTTTGTCCTTGATAACCACAGGATCCCACCAGCCACACTCTTGGTACCAAATTCATGGTCCAGAAAGACTAGAATCCACACATACATATACATGTACCACATATAAGCATATAGGCACTTATATATGTACACATATGTGTGCATAAATATATAACAATAAAGGATTTGTTAGAGGAATTTAATGCTTTGCTGAACACACACACCTGTCCCAGGAGCCAGAGAAGCTGAAAGAGGATCCAGGGGAAGGTGGAGCAGTTGCTATATGGCCACTGCCCTGTGTGAAGGAGCTGGGCCAGCAGATGAGACACCTGGAGTGTGAGCTACAAAATGGCTGCTGCTTCACTCCAGTTTCCACAGGAATTCACCCCAGAACTTCTCTTGTTTCTCACCTTAACTAGAAACATACAAAAAGAATTCTGAGAAATATAGTCAAGTTGACACATTACAAAACAACCAGGATTGTTTAAATAATTAGAGAACAACCAGTCTTCTATGGATATGATGAAAACCACTTATCTCCATAAACAACACCCCTAAGCCACTACCAGCTGCATAGAGAGCTCTCCTCACAGGGACCGGAGATGGAATCATGTTCATGGGGCTAGTGAGTGGATATGGGAATTTTGCCACAGCTATGCCCAGTTGTGGGCTCAAGAGGCAAAGCTGGGACATCCCCACCGTGACCTAACCTCTCTCCTGCTCCCCCTCCTCACTGTCTGCACATGTGCTGCCCCCAGGCACTGTCCGCAGACTTGGCCCCCACAGGATCCTGAGCGGGGCTTGCCCCAGACTTTGAGCTCAGCCGAGGCACCGGGATTCCAGGGTGGCAAAGAACTCCTCGTCCTGAGACCAGCCACCCCAATTATCTCTGCCTGCAGGTCACCTCCTCTGATCTGACTCAGCTGCCCTCAGTGTCATAGCCCAGGGACAGATCACCACTCTTGACTGCCAGGGACAGAGCCTAGAAGGCATGGTGAGCACTGGTCCCAGCAGAAAGCAGGCCGGGCACTGTGCTGGTCATCTGTGATAATAACTCAGGGTTCCCTGACCTCTCAGTGATGGGCTGGCAATAACTCAGGGTTCCCTGACCTCTCAGCGATGGGCTGGTCAATAACTCAGGGTTCCCTGACCTCTCAGCGATGGGGTGGTCTATGCAGCCTGTACCCTGGGCTGACCTGGAGCCAGGGGTGGTCTCCCTGAGGTCTAAACCTGAGCTCTAATGTGGTAGCTGTGAGCCATGTTTAGACAGAAAGTCTGTGCATGTGCCTAGTGAAACTGGAGAAATGAATTTATAAATTTTATTTTAATTAATTTAATTTTAATAACTGCAGCAGTGTAAAATATTTTTCAATTACATGCAACTTTACCATTCTGTGAGGATGACATTGCACTCTGATCACTACGTCATGTAAACACTGTTGAACTGTAGTGTGCGTGTAGATGTGTGCAGTGTCTCCACATTTCACATACACACATCACCAGTCTACTCTGTCAACGGATTCAGTCCATTTGAAGGGTTTTTTCTGCGCTCTGATCTTTAACATTTAGTCTGCTTATTTGAAGAATGTATGTGGACAGCATGAGTCAGCATGATACCGACGCAAATGAGGATTGATAATTAAATTGCAGTGTTTATGATTATATTTAAATAAATTATTTTCTAGTTTAGAAAGTAATTGTGGGGGCCGGCCTGGTGGTGTAGTGGTTAAGTTCACACTCTCCACTTCCCTGGCCCAGGGTTGGCAGGTTCCGTCCCAGGCGCAGACTGACGCACCACTTGTCAGGCCATGCTGTGGCGACGTCCCATATAAAGTGGTGGAAGATGGGCATGGATGTTAGCCCAGGGCCAATCTTCCTCAGCAAAAAGAGGAGGATTGGAAATGGATGTTAGCTCAGGGCTAATCTTCTTCACAAAAAAAGAAAAAAGAAAAGAAAAAAGTAATTGTGGGCAAATTTTAAAATTTAAAAGGAGGACTTGCTAGTGATGCAGGATAGAAGCTACTACTGTGACTAAAACAGTAAAGAGCAAGAGACTAGAAAATGTAGGGCAGAGATTTCACAGTTAAATACACAGGTGATTGTATTTGTTTGTTGTATAGAAAAAGACAGAGAAAGCAAAGTGGACTATAAGAGGCACATGATCAAATACAGAATGAACTTGACAAGTTTCTTTCCAACAATCAGAAAAGGACTGATAAAATTAGTCTTCCAAAATCAGAATTATATTGCCAAGAAAAAAATATTTAATTGATATTTTATGAGGATCTGAACTTGTAACTTTGAATAGCTATAAAATATCTTAGATTCTTGCACAAAACCCCCAGACTCTACATTTTTTAAATTTTAAAAATGGTAAATATATATATACATTATTTTTATTATGAAATTTTTGGATGACATTTTGAGAAAATGTACTAGTTTTGAAACTGACACTATTCCTTTAAATCAAATCAATTCTTTTGGAAAACATGAACCAGTTTTGCCATTGTGTCTCCAAATATGTAAGGAAAATGATATTTGGTACTTAATTCAGTTATCAGAAATCTTTTATGTATGCTTGGATCAACTTGGCTATGTCAATCTACTTTATCAACTGTAAATTGAATGAAATCAAAATACAGATCAAGTATTTCTGATTAAAATTTAGAGTCCAGGGGCCGGCCCCATGGCTTAGTGGTTAAGTGTGCACGCTCCGCTACTGGCGGCCCGGGTTCAGGTCCCAGGTGTGCACCGACACACCGCTTGTCCGACCATGCTGAGGCAGCATTCCACATACAGCAACTAGAAGGATGTGCAACTATGACATACAACTATCTACTGGGGCTTTGGGGAGAAAAAGAGAGAAAAAAAAGGCAGAGGATTGGCGATAGATGTTGGCTTACGGCCGGTCTTCCTCAGCAAAAAGAGGAGGATTAGCACAGATGTTAGCTCAGGGCTGATCTTCCTCACAAAAAAAAAAAAAAATAGTGTCCAAATAGAGATGCACTCAAATTACAAAATACATACCATATTCCAAAAGAAGAATGTAAACTGTTTCATAAATAGTTTTATATCGATTGCATATAGAAATGATACAAATTTTCTTATATTCAGTTAAATACATTATTAATATTAATTTACCTGTTACTTTTTCTCTAGTGGAAACTAGGCATTAGAATTCACATGAGGCTCACATTAGTTATTCTGTTTCAGGCCAGAGCTGGTCTACAAGAGAGGAGTGTGGACAACCTGGAGGATTGGAATCCTGTCTCAGTTCTCCTTCACCAGCAGCGGGCAGCAATGCTGCAAGAGGGAAGGTTAGGGAGAGGCTGGAGCTGCCATATTGCCATGAGTTGAAAACAGCCTCAGGGGGAGTCAACAGCTGTTCAAGGTCCATTGGATTGGCATATCAGGACAATCTTTTCTATCCCTTCAGGCTCAGAGACCATGTTCTGAGGGTCAGACTTGGACTGAGCTACCAGGAGACTGAGATAGCAGGCAGCGATGAGCCCCTTACCTGGGAAATGTGGGTGAGAGATGCCTGTTCCCACCTGTGGGGCCCCAGGGGGCAGAGCCCAGAGCGTCTCCAGAGCATCTGGACCACTCTCCTGCTCACCTCGCTTTGTTTCTGCACAGGTGCTGCCTCCCAGGTCCTGCCCCAGGCTCAGCCCCAATAGGGCCCTAGACCAGGCCACCCTTAGGAGATAAGTGTGAGCATGGGGAGATACTGTTTCAAGAGAGATGCAGACCATGAGGGTTTAGGCCACTTGCTTCTGCAGTTTACTTGAGCCCTCTGGCTCAGCGCCTGCTGCATCCTAGATGTACCACTTCTACCTGATGATAGGTTACCCCTGGCCTGCCTGACCTCATCAATGGGTGGGTCTGACATTTCTGGCTGCATGGGCACTTGACGTCCAATGTTGTTCTCTACCTACCAGGGCCCAGGAAAGTTTCTCAAGAGATGTGTAATTTCCCACTACACATGATGTGGGCTTGTGCCAACATCCTGTGTCCCACATTGGGATTTTCCTATGGGTCTGTCTATAAAATCCACAAAGTGTCTGCTCCCATCATCTGTTCTCCTCCCACCATAGACTCTGCTGGATTATATGGTCCAAACTGCTGCCACTTACACATCCTGTGTCAGTTGTCCATGGGGAGAGGAGATGAAGGACAAAGGCCAGAATGGAGCCTGAGGTCACAATAAGCATCTGAGGTCAGAGTTGTGACAGAACACTCCAAGAGGCCCGAGTGTGGGGGATGGTGTCCTGGGCTCAGGAGGGGCGTTGGAGGAGCTCAGGGTTTGGACTTCCTATCATCCCCACCTCTGTTTCTCATGGGTCCCATCTTCTCTCAACACCTAAAGAGCTTCTGCAGGTGGCCAAGGAGGGCTCCTCTGATTCCCACACCTGGGCAGGGTCTGCCCTGGGGGACAACAGGGCCTCAGGGAGCCCTGCCCTGCTGTGAGGTCCCTGGAGGCAGAGCTCCAGGGCATTTCCACCACAGCCTGGACCCCTCTCCCCTCTTCCTCCCCACTCTCTGCACAGGTGCTGCCCCCCAGGCACTTCCCACAGGCTTGGCTGCCATGGGACTCTGGGCTTGTCCTGCCCCAAACCCTGAGCTCAGGCCAGGTGCAGCCTCAGGATAGGACTCCCTGGGTTTGAGCCCTTCATCAAGGCCCCTCTCCTCTCCTCCCTTACAGGGTGCCTGGACTCCTAGGAGCGGAGGCTGAGCTCTCCATGTTAGAGGCCCTGCTACAGCCAGCCAGTCACTGCTCTGGAGATAAGCTCTGGAATAAATACACATTTTGGTCCCAGCAGAAGCCAGGCCAGGCCCCTGTGCTGGTCATATATAAAGACAGTGAGCAGCCCTCAGGGATCCCAGACCAATCTCAGGGGAACACCGCCACCCTGACCATTGTTGGGGCCCAGGCCGAGGAAGAGGCTGACTATTACTGCGCCACAGCCCATGGCAGTGGAGCAGCTGGCAGTGACTCAGAGTGACAGATAGGAAAGGGGGACAGAAATCTGCCCACCCTGGCCTGGCCCTCGCTCTCACCCACCCTCTGAGCAGCTATAGATCAGGTCTTAGGCTCGGGTGTCCTCTCTGGTCCTGGCCCAGCCCCGCCAGGGCTGGAAGACTCTGAGCAGATTTTCTGTCCTCTCAGGGCCTCCATGCATCTGATGGAAACTAGGCAGAAGACTGTTCTGAGCTGTGGGGACTGCCATCAGGGTTTGGAGGAGAGAAAAAAAGGTTTAGGAATTCATAATATATCATGTGGGCTCCAGATGTAACCAGGTGTCACGCAGGAGAGGAGAGAGCTGTCTCAGACAGCACAGCTCTGCTGGGGTTCCTCTTCTCCTTGGGTATAGCCAGACCGGTGGAGACCCAGGGGCTGTGTCTCTTCTGACTTTTGGATGGGGTCTTTCTCACCTCCTAAGGGGCTACTTGAGGCCTGGAGAGGACTCGAGACTCTCCCAGCACCAGGGCCTTTCCTATTCTGAGATTTCACAGATACTACAGAAGAACCGCAGACACCACCTTGCATCCCACCTGGGGACTTTCTCCTGGCACCACTGCCTTCCCATTGCCCCCAAAGTCCCATCATTTGCTCCAGGCAGGTCTCACCCTGTTGGGGTTGACTCCACCTCCCTGTGGGGTTTGGATTTGATCGTTGGACTCTGGACTGCTTTCCTTGGAGCTCACCAGGAAACCCTCCACGCCGAGCCTGGGACCTTCCCCTCAGCTCCATTGCCCCTGGCTGCAGGCCCGAGGTGGAGGGAGTCTCTGATCCCTGGGGTGAGTCTCTCCTGCCAGGGGGATGTCTGATATGAGGTCTCGAGTTCCAGGTTCATTGGGGTTACTTTTTTATCTCAATCTCTCCCTCTCCTTAGAAATCCAATTAGTTTAATTTTGAAACTTTCCTACATACAAAAAAGATGAAAGAATAGTGTAATGAGATCCCACATACAACTCTCCTGGACACAGCTCTGCTAACATTTTGGCACTTTGTCATCTTTATCCACTATCTATCCTCCTATCTATCTATCTATCTATCTATCTATCTATCTATCTACCTATCTCTCTATCTATGCATCTATCATTTATCTATCCATCATGTATCCATCTGTCCTCTATCTCTCTATTTATAATCTGTCATCTGTCATTGAATTATCATCTATCTGTCATCTTTCTATCTAGCTAGCTAGATAGCTATTAATCTATCTATCATCTATCTACCTCTGTTTCTCCATATTTCTCCCTCTCTCTCTTTTTCTCACTCCATAGGTTTAGAATGACCCATACTGTTCTTCAAAGGGCAAGTTCTTTTTGACAACTGAGAAAATTATCAACAATCTTCTATCCAGTCCATGGTCACTTTTTCCCATTTGCACAAGAATGCCTCTTATGTCTGTTTAATTTTTTTAACCAATCAGTATCCTCAATATTCACATACTAACGTTTGGCTATTAGTTCTCTCCAGACATATTATGCACCTAATTATTAAAATCATTTCCTTTTGAGGACACGCTTTCGTAAGCATTTTGATAGGACACAAATAACTGCATTTTCTGTGTCCATTTGGAGAGTTCTATTCCCATAGCCCTTCCTCAAACATCTTTTCACCAATTTTCTAACTGAGTTCCTAGCCAGAGCCCAACATTAGTATAGAGCCATACCTCTAGCCATCCCTCTGTCCAGGCTGAATGGAAGGGACTCGGCTCACAATGTTGCCTTACTAAGAGAACTTTCCTCTACCACCATCATTCAGGGATGTCCCAGATGGGACTGTAGTAAACTGGTAACTGTCAGTGATGGCTGTAGGTCATACAGAAAACTCTGTAAAGCAGCCCTGAGTGTTTTCCTCTATGTCAGCTGGTCACAGGAGTCTCCCCAGGAGGCCAGAGTTTTAGGTTGATAGAGAAAAGACAATGCAGCAGGAGTTGGGTGTATGGGTATTTGGGCCACTTCCTCATGCAACTCACCTGTGCCTTCAGGACCTGGTGAAGCCTGATCTCATGTAGATCTCTTCCAATTGATGATAGAGGGCTACTGAGTGTGCCCAAATCTAGAGCACGGTTGGTCAGATCATGCCTCTTCATGTAGGCAGCTCAGGTCACACAGTGATTTAGTGGCTCATAGTCAAGCATCCAGTCTCTACTAATGTTCAGTAGCAAGCCAACAGTCTTTCTCAAATGGAGCTTTCTGTTTATACAGGTGAAATAAAAATTGGGAGGCTGCTCATCTATTTCATTACCAGGAACACCATGGTCAACTAGCTGACACCAATGATCTCTGTCAAATGATTCTGCTTACTCCTCTGGTTCTGCTGTAAATTATGGAAACCCCACCCTCCTTGTCATGGGTGATAAAATGGAACTGCTGGTTCCTGCCAAACCAAGAATCTCACTATATATGTATATATACACACACATTGACATACATACATATGGCAGACACACGTAAGTATACATGTACACACATATTCATGAGTATATTTATATATGTGTACGTGTATAAATATATAACATTAAGGCATATGTTACAGCAACTTGATGTCATACTGAACACACACACCTGGCCCAGGAGTCAGAGAACCTGAAGGAAGATCCAGGGGAAGGTGGAGCCATTGCAATATGGCCACATCCTTCTGTCAACGAGGTGACCAGCAGATCAGCCACAATGACTATCAGCTACAAAACGGCTGCTGCTCCCCTGTCAGTTTGCACAAGATTTCACGCAGGAACCCTTTTGTGATTCTCCTTAACTGGAAACAGCAAAGAGAATCCTGACAACATGTCACTCCCGCCACCGAACTCTTAACTTGGGAAAAAATATCACCTTGGAGATGAAGTAGTTGTGAATCACAGACACCTTAGTTTCTCACTGTTCTTTCAGATCCTCAGACAAACCAGACTCCTCCCCACAGGGCACTGACTCTGCTCTCCCCAAACACACTTCCTATTACGTGTTCCGTCTTCTCATCCTGAGAGCAGCTCCAAAGGCACCTCTCAAGAGGTCTCCTCCTGGCTCTCATCATGCAGGACCTGCCTGTCACTTTTGTGTGATCTCAATTAATTACCTTCACATCACCTACCACTGTACAATTCTTTCCATATCATTATTTTTATTAACGATTGATTTGTATTAATTATTTTCCTAATTGGTCAGGAATGATTTTTAATGCAAGACCACATGGAAAACAGGGGTGTGAACAGACAGGAGCCTACTTTTCTCCCCAACAACAAGTCTGGATCAGATGGTTGTTCTCAAGATACCAATTTCATGAGGTCCCAAATCTTTCTCACTTTCTTTTTTTTTTTTTTTAAAGATTTTATTTATTCATGTTTTTCCCCCCAAAGCCCCAGTAGATAGTTGTATGTCGTAGGTTCACATCCTTCTAGTTGCTGTACGTGGGACTCGGCCTCGCGTTGGACGGAGAAGTGGTGCCTCGGGGCGCGCCCGGGATCCGAACCCGGGCCGCCAGCATCAGAGCGCACGCACTCAACCGCTAAGCCATGGAGCCGGCCCTCTCACTTTCTATTCCACCATTCCTACCACGGAGACTTTGCTTTCATTCTTGTTGATGTAAGACCTCAGGATGGCTGCTGCAGCTCCAGCTATCACATCCATGTTCAAGAGGAAAGGCACTGCTTAAATCTAGTCTGTTCCTTTCCTTCCCAAGAGGAAAAGTTCCCTGGAAGGAACACCAGCCAACTGACCCCTATATCCATAGGCCAACGTTGGGCCACAAGGTCACCCCTGACCGAGAGAGACCTGAGAAAAGCAATCATCTGCTTTTAAATGAATATAGAAGACAAAATATAGGTCTGAATAAATGTTTGTTGGGGGGGTGTTCTCCTGTCTCTGTCTTTGGAGCAGTAGCCGCCACCACTCTATTTTGCCCCTGTACCAGCAGCCAGACACAGTAAGAGGCATCTCTGCGTCCTGTGTCCCGCAGTGCCAAACCCTGGAACCACACACGTGACCACCCACCACGCCAGCGACATATGCAGTGATGCATCAGGCGGGCCCTGCCATCTCCTCCTCCAAATGAGCCTGTTGAAAAGCCTCATTTTCATGGGTGATCTGAGCCCGTCTTTCCTGGTCTAAGGCAAGCAGGGGCCACACAGTGAAGAGTAATTCCTCCCCTGGGGCAGAGGTTCATGAATCAGGGAATCAAGAGCTGAGCAGTAGGTTCTAAATCAACAACTGACCAGGGATGCCGCTGTGCCTCCAGCAGCCAGTGTGGAGCGGCCACCAGGGGGCAGCAGAGATCAGCTGGCGCAGCCACCTGGAGTTGGGGTGGGCCTGGGCATCAGGGGCTCTAACACACAGGGAGATTCGAACATGCAGGTCTAACCATGACCTTAGACCTGAAGGACAAGCTGTAAGTTTTTCTGGAGGATCATCCCCGACAGTGATGTACAAGCTCCTCTGCCTACAGGCCTCTCTGCTCAGGATCTTGTAGAAACTATTTCCCTCGCACAGGTCCCGGCTCTTCAATACCCCACACACACCCCAGTTGAGCTAAAACATTGTCACTGTCCACAAACGCCCAGTCCTCTGCAATTAGACGTCCACCATCCCTTCCTCGGCTCTGAGAGCCTGTGGTCCTGCCAGGAAGAGAAGCTTCTGCTTTCCCCATCTCTCTCCAGGGGACTGGTGCCAAATTTTTTGATTTCCCTTTTTCCACTCTAGGCACACTACAGATACTCAGTAACCATTTGTTGACTCAATTACAAAAAGATTTTCATTACTTAATGCATTTTCCTCAACAACTTAAGGCAATTTAATTAAAAATAAATTTCACAGGAGGTATTCTTATAATTTACAGCCAAATTCCATTCTCTTACACTCAATCATTTCTTTTGGGCACATGATCTGTCGATGGCCCACACCACACACTGGGGACACTGAGGGACAGCACCTCTGACCTGCCTAGGAGGTCACAACCAAGGGCAGCACCTCAGGGGATCTTTAGAAATTCCATGTGCACTTGGCAGGGAGGAGTCTGGACTTTCTCACTCAGCACCAGAGAGAGCTCTGAGTCTTCAGGTACAGGCCATGGGAACAGGACCCACTTTCACAGCCTCCTTTAAGGTGAGTTCTTTTCTGCTCCACTGGAAGACACCCAACAAGGCCACAAAAGGAAAGGAAGTAGATTTGCATTTCTTCAGAGAATAAGAGAGGGCCTGAGGCACATCCCCAGCTATGGGCTCAGAGGCAGAGCTCTGGGGCGTCTCCACCATGGCCTGGACCCCGCTCCTGCTCCCCCTCCTCACTCTCTGCACAGGTGCTGACCCTCAGGGCTCAGCCCCCAAAGAAACCAGGGAGCAGCCTGGCCCTGACCTTCAGCTCTGCAAAGAGGAGACTGCAGGTTGTGTGGCCTCTGGGAATGAGACCCTCATCCTCACACTCACCTCTCCTCTCCTCTCTTACAGGTTCTGTGGCCTCTTCTGAGCTGACTCAGCCACCTACGGTGTCTGTGGCCTTAGGAGGGACAGCAAGGATCACCTGCCAGGGAGGCAACTTTGACAGCTCTTATACTGGCTGGTACCAGCAAAAGCCAGGCCTGGCCCCACTAACGGTGATTTATAAAGATAGTGAACGGCCCTCAGGGATCCCTGACCGATTCTCTGGCTCCAGCTCAGGAAACACAGCCACTCTGACCATCAGCGGGGCCAGGACAGAGGATGAGGCTGACTATTACTGTCACTCATTGGACAGCAGTAGTAATGCTCACAGTGACACAGACTGATGGGGAAGTGAGACACAAACCCCTTCTCTGTCTGTGTCACACTCTCCTTCCGCCCTGGGAGGACTGTAGACAAAGCCATGAGCAGCTCTGGCCCAGGTCCTCAGGTCTGAGATCCCCAGGCTGCCCTCTCCTCCCAGCCCTCCAGGCAGGCTCTGCAGAGGCTAGTTCAGGACTGGATTTTTGGCTGCAGGATGAGGTTGTCATGGTGTTTTCTTGGCTCTAGTATCTACTGCAGACAGAGGGCCTGGATGGAAGGAATATGGAGGAAAAATCTGCCCTGTTATCCCAGTAGTTATCCATGGGTTAACATATGGGGGTTTCAGGGCTGCTCCCTCGTCCACATGTTCTGGGTTAGTCCCCAGAGCTGCTGAGATTCAGCTGGCACTCTGAAGCCTGAGGTTCACATGGCACGGTGGGATTCTGAATGGAGCAAACTATGCTGTGGATGCTGTGGTGTCCACCTAGGTGCCCACTTCAGTCCTGACATACCCACCCACTGTTGCTGGGAGCCCCTGGCTGCTCACAGCGCTGCCCTCACTGAGGTGAGCCATTCTCTGCAGAGAACTGCCTCCCCCAAGCTTGTGACCTCTCTGTGAGTGTGACTCAGGTCCAATAACTGCCTGATGACAAGACCCCAAAGACCTGACATTTCAGGATGACCTTACAGAAACTCCCAGCTGAATCATCATTTGTAACCACTTGGCAGGTCTCTCCAGTCTTCCCTCCATGCTTCCATCCAGAGAGATCACCCCTAATCACTACCGCATGCAATTTTCCCTGTCCCAGTCTGCTTCCAGGGAGCCAAAAAGAAAATAAAAGTCCAGAGGGAAGAGTGTGGCAGAGGAGAGAGCTGCACAGAGAGAGAACCCTGGAGTTCTGCACATGTTCCTAAGAGGACTGATGAGTCATGTGTGGGAGCAAACTGCAGGAGGTTGAGGAAAGAACCACCTAGAGAGGCTAGAGGAACGTTCTACAAGGCTCACACTCACACAGTCATATAGTGCTTGTTCCCCGGTCGGATAGGGAAGCTCCTATTTAAGGCATCAGGTTGACTAGTCAGGAGAACTTGCCTCATTGGTGGGGAACACTAGTCCCAGACTAAAGACTACTCTGCTGCCACCTAAGAAAGTGCACAAGCACATTGAGAAAGGATGCGCCTGTGTTCAAGTAACTTTACTGAATCCAAAATTATAAAGCAAAACCATAGAGAGAAATATGAGTATGCAAGACCCAACAAGGAAAACTCACAGTACCTGGCATCCCATCAAAAATTTCATGCAAAGAACAAGGAAAACATGAACCATAGTAATTATAAAAATGAATTATTCCAAAATGGCCCTAAAATGCCAAGATGTTATCATTTGTAGACAAAGATACAAAAGTAATCTATATAACTATATTCCATGTATGCATGGGTGTAGAGGAAAGATTGAACGTTAGGTGGTGACATATATGCATACACACAGGTACATATTGATCTCTAGCACTGCTTTAGAAGCACTACATATATAATATGTGAATAATCTCAAATTAATAATGTAACATTTCACCCTAAGATACTATAAAAAGAAGAGAAAATTGAAACAAAAGCAGGCAGAAGGAAGTAAATGATAAGGATAGGGTAGAAATTAAGGAAAGATATAGAAACATTAGAGAAAATCAACAGACTAAAAGTTGGTTCTTTGAAAACATCAACGATACTGACAAACCTTTAGCTAGCCTGATCATTAATTTAAAAAGACAAATTAATGAGTCAGGAGCCACTGCTGTTGACATTACAGAAATAATGAGACTTTAAGGTATAAGGGAATACCTTGAAGAACTGCATGCCAAAAAATTAGATGAAATGAAAAATTTTCTAGAAAGACACATATTACTGAAGCTGACTCAAGAGAAAACATCAAACCTGATGAAATCTGCAACAAGGAAAGAGCTTAAGGCAGCATCACAAACTACCCACAAAGAAAGGCCCAGGCACATAATGGTTCACTGGTGAATTCCATCAAATGTTTAAAGAAGCTTGACTACCAATTATTCACAAGCCATTCCAAGAAATAGAAGAGGAAAATACACTTACCATTTGATTCTATGAGGCCAATATTACTCTGATACCAAAACCGAATAAAGAGATCACAACAAAAGTAAAGTGTAGATCAACAATCCTTATGGATATAGACCCGAAAATCCTCTACAGATTACTACAAACAGCAACATAGAAAAAGAAATATACATCATGACAAAGTGGTGTTTACCACAGGAATGCAATACCGTTTTAACACCTGGAAACCAGTTAATGGAAGGCACCATCTTAATGGAATAAAGGACAAAAGTCATGATCTTCTCAAAAGTCATAATGTTTTCATGTAGCAGATATTGCTTGTGGTTGTGTTTCCAGTCCTACTACAGCATCAAACAGGTGAGATTGGAGGTGCAGAGATGGGATTGGGGTGTCATTCCATGCAAAGAATCTGGATGTCCCACATTCAACTGTGAGGATATTGATGATAAATGATATGAGAGTGTAATTCTGTTTTTCTGAATGTTCTGGTGTTCAGAGCACTTCCTAGACACCCGGTATGGACACAGAATGAAAGGATGACTAGGATTCAGAATTTGGTTAAGAGCAAGGTCACAGGAAGGGTTTCAGACTGAAAGAAAAACAAACAGAACTAGAAGAGAGAAGAGAGCATAACATGTGGAGAAAGTAGGAAACTCCAGATCAACTGGGGCTGAGTGAGATCAAGGAAAGAGCAGGAACCACGTATTTCTGTCTGGACTTCCCATTGGGAAATCACTCTCAACCAACCACACATGTGGTTGATAAAAAGTTTATTCTTCAACATTTTCCCATATATTGCAGGGTCTAAATCTGAATCAAGCTCGTGTATGAGGGCAGGATAGTAAAGCCCCAACACCCAGGTGGCCCAGGAAGGACTTGGAGACCAAGCAGGAGGAAGTGAGAGTTTCTATGGTAACCTACAGAGTTTCTGAGACTTCAGTAAGCACACAGTCCCCTGGGGGTCCCCACAAGATGTGGATGCAGTTGCCACAGTTGATTTCTTTCTTTTCTTTTTTTTTAATTGTCCCTCTCTTAAGAAGAGATCTCATGTCTTATTCAGAACTGTTTCCCTAGTGAGTATCATTAAGTATTCACTGATAAAATTAAATTATTAGTTAGTTATATTACTTATTAATACCTGTGTCTATGTGGTGTAAATGAAGGCTTTCTGATTATACTCTTAACTTTCATTTGAAGGATACTTATCTGTTATATGTTGCTTTGATGCCTTTATTCCACCAATAAATTTTGAGCCCCTCCTATGGGTCATTTCTGGGCCAGCCATTGGTCACTCAATGTGAAATTAAATATCCCTGGGCCCCAGAACATAGTCCATTGAACATAGTCAATTGGTCCATACAATGTCCACATAGAACACACAAAGCTTCTGGTAGGAGTTCTGTCATTCATGACTCCATGGCTCTAGGTGAGTCATCCTCTGTCCAGGCTCCAGGTGTCATCCGTGCAATGAGGCCCTGAGCATTTACTGCTATTCAAGTTCCTGGGAAAGAGAAATGGCACCATGTATTTATGGCATGAGGCAGTGTTGACACAAGATAATTTACCCTTAAATATCAGTCCTGGGTCACCTTCAAAGTCATATGAACAACACAACACTGTCAATCAGTGTTGGAGGCAGGACCAGACCTGATGCTGGGCTCCTCCTCCAGTGTTCTCTGCTCTCAGCACCAGGGAGTCCACAGCCCCTGGTCTCAGAGTCCTCACAGCTAGAAATAGGTGGAGAAGGAGTTGAGCAGAGTCTTGAGAACATAGGATCTTAGCTACACCTTTCTCACTTTGTGGTCCTTCTAGAGCACAGGTCCTGGGTCAGCACCGTGGACAGAGTCTCCCTGACCCACAGGAAGAGCAGATCCTTTCTCAGTTGACCCTAGGCAAAGCAGACAAGAGACAAAGGCCAGAATGAAGGCTGAGCTAGTGATGATTATCAGAGGGCAAGCCATGCAAGACCCTCCATGGAGGCCCTGAGGTTGTGACAGAGTCTCCTGGGCCCAGGAGGAGGAGTTTGTGGGGCTGAGGGTGTGGGTACAAAGCAAGAGTCTCTCCCCTCTATTTCTCTTGGGTCCTGCCTCCTCTCAAAAGCTCAAACATCTTCCTCATGGGGCCATTGAGGGCCCATCTGATTTCCATACCTGGGCAGGCTTTGCCTTGGGGGACAACAGGGCCTGGGGCAGCCCTGCCCAGTTGTGGGGTCTAAGAAGTCAGAGCTCTGGGGCTTTTTCAACATGGGCTTGATCCCTCTCCTACTACCCCTCCTCACTCTCTGCACAGGTGCTGCCTCTAGGCCCTGCCCACGGGCTCAGCCACCACAGGACACTGAACTGGGCCTGCCCTAAACCCTGAGCTCAGCCCAGGCACAGCCTCAGAGTGAGGCCTCCTGGGTTTGGGCCCTTCATCCTCAAGCCTCCTCTCCTCTCCTCTCTTAAGTGTCTGTGGACTCCTATAAGTGGAGCCCTCAGTGTAGGTGGACCTGGGACAGACTGCTGGAATCATCAGCTTTGGAAATAAACTGGGGGATAAATATGCATCTTGGTCCCAGCAGAAGCCAGACCAGATGCAGGTATTGCTTATTTGTAATAGTAGCTGCCAGCTCTCAGAGTCCCCGACCAATTATCTGGCTGCAACTCAGGGAACATGACCACACTGACCATCACTAGGGCTGGGACCAAGCACGAAGTTGGCTATTACTATAACATAGGCCATGGCAGTGGGAGCAGCTGATGGTGACTCGTGGTGACACAAACAGATGGGGATGGGGACACAAACTTGCCACCTGGGCCTGGTGCTCACTTTAACCTGCCCTCTGAGCAGCTGTAGCTCAAGTCTTAGGCTCAGGTGTCCTCTCTGGTCCTGGTCTGGCCTCTCCACGGCTGGGAGACTCTGAGCAGTTCTCTGTCCTCTCTGGTCCTCAGTTTATCTTGCTGAGAAACAGTGGGATTGGGGATTGTTCTGAGTTATGGGGACTGCTATATTTATATTAGACATGTGTGTTTATATTAGACAAAGAAACTTTAGAAATTCCTTACATGGTCTCCAGATGTAATCAAGTGTCATGTGTGAGAGGAGAGAGACGTCTCACATGGATCAGCTGCCAGAATTCCTTTTCCTTGAGTAGAACCAGCCTCGTGGAGTCCCAGGGGTTGTGCTCATCTGGTTTCTTTTATTTTTTTTTTTTAATTTTTTTGTGAGGAAGATCAGCCTGAGCTACCATCCATGTTAATCCTCCTATTTTTGCTGAGGAAGACTGGCCATGGGCTAACATCTGTGCCCATCTTCCTCCACTTTATATGGGACGCCACCACAGCATGGCCCGACAAGCAGTGCGTCAGTGTGCACCCGGGATCCCAACCTGGGCCACCAGCAGCGGAGTGTGCGCACTTAACTGCTGCGCCATGGGGCCGGCCCCTCATCTGGTTTCTTGAATGTGGCATCCCCCACATCCTCAATGGCTGTGTGAAGCTTCCAGAGAACTGGAAACCAGGCCCTTGCTGGCCCCAGGGTTCTTTTTATCCTATGATTTTACATATACTATGGAGGAAGTAGAGACCTCACCTTGGGTTCCACCTGGGACTTTCTCTTGACACCACTGCCCTCCCACTGCCCCTGATGTCCCATCATCTGCACCAGCCAGGTATGACCCTATTGGGGTTGACCCCACCTCCCTGTTGGATTTGGATTTCGTCATGGGGCTCTGGACTGAATTCCTCGGAGCTCAGCACATAACTCTCCATGCAGAGCCCGGGACCTTTCCCTTGGCTCCATTGTCCACGGCTACAGGCACGAGGAGAGCATCTCTGCTGGACGGGGCTCAGGGAGTCTGCCTGGAGGGATGTCTGTTACCAGAGCATGAGTATCATGTTCCCGGGGGTCTCTTTACTCTCAATCTCTCCCTTTCTTCAGAAGTCCAGATAGTTTAATTATGAAACATTCATACGTACAAAAATGTTGAATGATTAGTGTAATGAATTCCCACACATTCCCTCCCTGGACACATTCTGCTAAACATTTTGCCCTTTGGTCTTCTGTCCATGTATGTCTCTATTCATCTACCCATCATGTATCTATTTATCATCTCTTATCTCTCTCTCTCTCTATCTACTCCCCCTTCTCTCTCTTCAAAGATTGTAACGACCAATACTGCACTTCAAAGCACAAGCTCTTTATAACAGCTGAGAAATTAACAACAATCTCCTATACAGTCTATAGGCTCATTTCCCCAGTCGCACAAGAATGTCTCCTAGAACTGAAGAATTGTTAACCAGCATCCTCAAGATTCAAACATCAACGTTTGCTTATTGGTTCTTTCCAATCCATTGTTTCTCAGCCTACATTCCTCAAAACCCACTAGTATGGAAAATTTCCCAAAGTTCCACAAGAAAGGACTGTGTTCATTGTGCACAGTAGGAGCATGTTCACTTGTTGGGTCCATTTCCACTTTTTGACCAACAGGGGATCATTCATTCTGTGGCTCTGAGTTGCAGGGAGGGGAAGACAGTGGCTGATCACAGTGTTACTGACTGACTTATAAAAGTGGATGAGAAAATGAACAGATTTACCCTCCAATGTACAGTAACAGCACAAAAAGACGTGGGGTGTTTGGTAAGAAAGTTGTGTAATAAACTGGCAGACAATTGTTTCTCTATCAAGACTGATAAGTATAAAATTTCTCCAACATCAGCTGTAACTTTTGTAGGTGCTGACCTGACGGTGACATTCAAGAACACCTATTCTGCAGCACAGACCCATCCCAACCTGCATAGTCAGACATCTCAGTTGTAATGCAGGCTTTGTCCTCCTCCGGAACAAGGCTCCAGAGGGGGCTGGGTTGGCACCTGGAAGTTTGATGCCCCATCCATCACTGGCTCCACAAGAGTTTTCACATTCCTGTTGAGAAAGAAAATCCTGATGTGCTTACAACAAATGGCTTTCCTCACAAGAGGATGGTGTACAAACTCTTGGAGATTCAATGAGCAAATTTCTGGAAGACCTACAAAAATGGATAACTTTACACACAAAGACTATTTCACTGGAAAATATTTAAATGACCACATGATGACCTGGACAAAGACACACAAGTCTTCTGCTGCACACAAAAAGGTAGGATATTTGCCATGGAAATGTGCTCAACTGGGCAGAAGAGATGAAAGGGGGACTGCAGAAGCACTTTCCAGAAACTGGTCACCCCAACAGTGCTGGGAGCTGTAATGGTGAGGATGGTACAGGAACTGAGGAACCATCCACTCAGCAGACATTTCCCATCGTATGAACCAGTGAACACATCTCTGCAAGGCCTGGATTTCAAGGGACAGAGATTCTTGGGTTTAAATATAAACTAATTCTTTGGAAAAAAACACACTGAAAAAGGAAATCTTGACACATGTCCCTGCTGCTTGGTCTGCCAGGAAGAACAACTCAGCAAGTCCCAGGTGATGGAGACCTCCCAGGAGATCTGCATTAGGAAGGGACAGTCTTGTTCCACCCTTTCAGCACAATGAGTGACAGGAGAGGGACCCGCTCTCTGACCCTCTGCTCCCTGAGAACTTGAGTTGAGAGAAGAGGGAGGACACCATGAGACTAGTCTGACCACAGCCTCCCGAATCCTGCTCCGGATTTCTGGGGAGAGAGAGTCTCCTGCCACACACAGAGAGTCATGAGCAGATGGCTTTGCAGTGTGAACAAGGGCAAAAATCACCGCTGTCCAGTGGAAAAGGGAAAGTGTTCATGAGAATCTCACATCAGACCCAGAAGTGAGCACTTGTGCAGCACAAAGCACAGGCTTCTCATTCAAGATACATTCCATTATTTACTTTTAGTTTCAGAAATAACTCTTTTTATGCAAATATAGGTCTATTATAAAGATCAGATACCAACACACATGCATGATGATGTAAACTGCCAAGTCTACACTGAGCCTGATCCTGTGGCTCCACAGGAAAATATCATTTCAAAGCCCTGAATAAGCTTTTATTGTAGGCTGCATTTCTCCTCATACTTCTGTAGTTTACCATCTTGTTACCTTCAGTTTTAGGCCACTTGGAGAGGGCAAAAATATCAAATGGGGGTTTTTTGAAAAAGGAAACACAGAAGCTTCCTCTATCTACACTCCTGACTTGTATCAAAGCTGATACTTTGTGAGGAAGGGGGAATCATACAGAAAGGAAATAATTCTTCTCTCCTCAATAAATCTTAACGATATAATGGGATTACGCGTTATACCTACAATGTAATGATCCTACTAATGGACCATGAGTGGTGGATAGAATTTTATTAAGCAGGGAGCCTGAAGACCAATATTTCAATGGCACTTTCAGGGTAAAAGATCAGGGAAAGGTACCTCTAGTTGATGATAATCTGGGGCTTTTCATCCTTAGTGTTTCTTTCAGCCCCAAAGTGAGTAGGGAGCTGGCTGCCCTCCCAGATGCCTGACTAGCCCTAGTTCCAGGTGCAACAGCCCCCACAAGCAGCTGGGAGAACTGACAGGGAAAAACTCTCTTCATCACAGCCCCAATGTTTTGGCTAAAGGTTTTTCCCATTTTCCCTCCTCCAAGCTTGTCTGGTTCCAGAACACTGAGAGGAGGTTATTACAGTAGTCCCCCTTATCTGTGGGGGATATGTTACAAGACCCCCAGGGGATTCCTGAAACCACAGATAGTATAGAACCCTACATATACTATGTGTTTTCCTATACATACAAACTTGTGATTAAATTTAATTCATAAATTAGACACAGAGATTAACAACAATAACTAATAAAGAAATGGAATTATAACAATATAGTGTAATAAAAGTTACCATAGATCTTAGTAATCTTAGCATACAAGATTTTTTTTCCTTATTAAGTCGAGAACTTTCACCTTTTTGCTCAAAGAATGATTCACATCTGCGGGAAGCAGAGTGGGATAGCATGTGATTCCATCAAACTACTCAGAATGGGGCACAATTTGAAACCTATAAATTGTTTATTTATGGAATTTTCCATTTAATATTTTACCACCATGGTTGACCATGGGTAACTGAAACTGAGGAAGCAAAAACACAGGAAAGGAGGGACCACTGTGTTTCTGGTTTAGGTCCTCCCAGGTCCTGTCCTTCTCTCTTCTACCCCAAGTGACATTGGGAACATCACTAACCCTCTCTCAGCCCCTTCCCTTCTTTGTCAAGTGCATGTCCCTCCTCCGTGGTAGGGAAAGAGGGGAAGGGTCTTCCATGCAGGACCCTAGACAGGTGTCCCTGGACCAGAGGCACAGGCAGCACCATAAACCTCCCTGTGGCTGCATGGTGGGTACAGTGTAGAGGGGAGGGATTACTAACCACCCCCTGAGTGGCCTCAGCCCCCAGGTAAACTAGGGATGGGCCAGGGGACTGGTCTCAACCCACTTGTATCAAACCTGTCCCTGCTCAACAGCACTGTCCTGGAGACCTGCCATAGGTGCCAAACCACTGCCAAGGAGCCTGATTTGTTACCTAGAAATTCCCCCTTATCACACCTGACAACTCATTGATCCTGCCCCAAAAGTTCTTACAAGAAACTATCACATTGTAAATGAACTGGTTTTGAATCACAGACACCTTACCTTTGTCACTGTTCTTTCAGATCTGCAAACAAACCGGACTCTTCAGAGCAGGACACTGACCCTGCTCTCCCCAAACACTCTTCCTATTGCTTGCTCCATCCTCCCACCCTGAGAGCAGCTCCAACGTCACCTCTCCAGGGAGGCCTCCTCCAGCCTCTCCCCATACAGTGTCTGCCTGTCATTTTTGTCTGATCTCTGTACTAATGATTTGCACGTCACTTACCACTGTATGGTTCTTTATGTACTATTTATTATTGATTAACAATATTTTATTATTTATTAATTATTTATTATTGGCTGTTGGTCAGGAACATTGCTTAATGTCAGAAAACACACGTGAGAATCAGAGGCATGAACAGACATGAGCCTATTTTTCTCCTGCAAAATGTATCTGGGGTCAGGTGGTTTGTCCCCAGATGCTTATCAATTATACGAGGCTCTCAATCTTTCTTACTTTTTGTCCCATCATCTCTACTAGAGGGACTTGGCCTTCATTCTTGTTGACTGAAGATCTCAGGATGGCTGCTGCACCTCCAGCTATCACACTGATATTCAAGAGAAAACCTACTGCATAAACCAGTCTGTTTTATCCTTCACAAGAGCAAAGCTTCCTTGAAAAGAACTCCAGCCAACTGACCCTTATATCCCTTGGGCCATTGCAGGGCCACATGATCAATCCAGGCTGCCAGGGACCTTGTAACAGTTTCCAGGTTTTAAATAAATGGAGGGGACAATGCACAGGTAGAAGGTCATGGGGACCTGTCCTCTGTGTCTGCAAACCAAGTGTGTTCACTGCACTGCCACACCCACAAGATGGAAACTCCTGAGACCAAGAACTGTGTCTTGTTCATGCTGAATCCCCAGGATGGAATGTGCCAGACCAAAGTGGACTCAAATAAATATTGGTTGGGTGGCTGTTGTTCTGTCCCTGTTTTGGGTGAAGTAGCCACCATGGCTCCCCTTCAGCTCTGCACCCACAGCTGGCACCAATAAGAGCCATCCCCAATGCCAAGCCCCAGGACCACCCGAACGACCACCCATGACCTTGTGGGGGTGCCCAGGATGCCTCAGGTGGGCCCTGCCTCCTCCTCCTCCAAATGAGCTTCTTCATGTTTTCCTGAAGATGAAGTTTCTCCTCATAGAGAGGAGTAATTCCCCCTGGGGCCAGCAGTGCATGGATCAGAGAATCACAACCTGAGCAGTAGGTTCTGAATCTACACCTGGACAGAGGACGCCCCTGAGCCTCCAGCAAGCAGTGTGGAGTGGTCACCAGGGGGCAGTAGAGAGTCACCTGTCATGGGAAGGGGCATCAGGGTTTTAAAAGCAACACTGGAGATTGTAATGGAATGCAGGGACGGTTGGTAACCATGACCTAACACCTGATGGAAAAGGTGACGTTTGTTTTTATAGCATCATCCTAGACAAAGATGTACACATTTTCTGACTCTGTGGGCTTCAGATTTGAATCTGGTAGAAATTGCCTATTTCTCTGGCCAAGGTTCAGGCACTTCTGTTCCCCCACGCACACCCCAGTCGTGATGAAATGTTGTCAGTGTCCACACACACTCGTCCACCCTTTGAATCACAGGATTCCCTCCTCCCTCCCTCTGCTCTGAGAGGCTCCTGTCCTGCAGACAAGGCTGCTCCTCATTCCAGGGGTGAGGCCTGGAGCACAGCAGTTGCTGGATAATCTTTGTTGAGTGGATTAGTTCAATTAAGATATTTTATTGCTTAATACATTTTCCCGAGCAACTGACAGCACTTAATTATAATAATCATTCACTTCAGGTGCTCCTAGTGTTTGAGCCAACTCTCATCTTACACAGCATTTCTTTCTAACATGTTCTGTCCCTGGCCCTGAGTAACACTGGGGACAGTGAGGTACAGCCCTATGACCTCCCCCAGGAGCTCACACCAAGGGCAGAAACTTACAGCCTCTCGATTACTCTTCGTATGTTTGGCAAGGGAGGCATTTTCTTCAGGCTCTGCGCTCAGGCGCTGTGATCTGGCTTAGGACCCTGCCCCTGTCTAAGCCTTTTAGTGTCACCTGTAGAATGGCTTCAGAAAAAGCAGACAGACTTCACCACTGAGCTCTGCTGTGGTCAGGCCAACCCAGGAGTGAGGCCAGGACACAGTTTGGGGTGGAGATTTCAGCCATAGACTGCAGGACCAGCAGCAGGAGGAGTATGCCCTGGGCTGAGGGTGGGTCTGCAGGGACCACCCCTCCCCTCTCTGTGTTGCTTGGGGCTGAGCCCTTCCCTGAAACCATAGAGCTCTTCGAGCAGCACCCCTGACCTCTGGCTGATTTGCACACTCTGCAGCTCTCTCCAGCAAGGAGATAAGAGAGGCCTGGGGGTAAACCTGCCCAGACTTTGGCCTTGGGGTGCAGAATCAGGGAGCCTCCACCATGGCCTGGACCCCTCTCCTCCTCAGCATCCTCGCTCACTGCACAGGTGCTGCACCCTGTCTCGCACCCACCTCAGCCCCAGGGCTCTAGGATAAGCCTGGCTCTGACTCTGAGCTCTGCCAAGTGCTTCCTGTGGGAGCAGGATGCTTATGAACCTGCTGCAGGGTGAGGGGCTGTGGGGCTGAAATCCCCCCACTGTGCTCACTGGCTCCATGTGAGCCCTGAGGGGCTGCACTTGCCAAGAGAAAGGTGCAGTTTTCTCATTTCTTCAAAGAACCCATCCACCAGCCAGACTCATGGGTCAATGTGGCTGAGACTTATTGCAGAGGGTGCCCGGGGGCCCTCCAGAATCCCTGGAGCTCAGTCCCGGCCAGGCAGGTGAGGGTCTTCTGGGAATGGTTCTTTCATCTTCCTGCCCACCTCTCCTTGCCTCTTATAGGATTCATGGCAGCATGTGAGCTGACACAGCTGCCCTCAGCGTCAGTGGCCCTGGGACAGACAGCCAGGATCACCTGCCAGGGACAGAGCATACAAAGCTATTATGTGCACTGGTACCAGCAGAAGCCAGGCCAGGCCCCTGTACTGGTCATCTATAATAGCAGCAACTGGCCCTCAGGGATCCCTGACCCATTCTCTGGCTCCACCTCAGGGAACACGGCTACTCTGACCATCAGTGGGGCCCAGGCCAAGGAAGAAGCTATTCTCTCCGATGTGGGACAATATCAATGCTCACAATGACATGGGCCGATGGGGAAGTGAGACACAAAACCTGTGTCTGTCACATCTGTCACACTCTCCTCCAGCCCCAGGAGGACTGTAGACAAAGCCATGACCAGGTCTGTCCCAAGTGTCCAGATCTGAGATCCCCAGACTGCCCTCTCCTCCCAGTCCTCTGGCAAACACTGCAGAGGGGGAATCAGGTGTGCATTTTGGACTGATAGCACCAGGATGTGCTGGTGTTTTCTGGAACGGGGTGTGAGCTGGAGAACCAGGACCTGTCCTGAAGAGCAGAGAGAAGGAGAGGTATGCCTACTGGTGTATGGTCATTGGGTTTCCATATAGTGGTGAATGGCCACTCCTTGGCCAGTTGTCCTGGATTATTCTGCAGAACCTCCCACCTCAGAGGAGCTCCTGAAGCCCCTAAATCCCATGGGAGCCTGGGATTCTGAATGAAGAAAGCCAGTTTAGTGGACACTGTGGTGTCCACCTAGATCCCTGTTTAGTGATGACCCACCCACCAAAACTGGCTGGGATCCCCTGCTGCTCACAGTTGTGCCCTCACTGAGATGAGCCATTGTCTGCAGAGAATTGCCTCCTCCAAGCTTATGCCCCATCACTGAGTGTGACTCAGGTCCAATGACTGCCTGATGCCAAGACCCCAAGGCCTCCCTGAATTCAGAATCAACTTGCAGGGCCTCCCAGCTGAGTCTTCAACTGTAAGCACATGGCAGGTCTGCCCAGTCTTGCCTCCCGTGTTTCCTTCCAGAGAGATCACCCCAAATCACTACTGGGTGAGATTTTGCATGTTACAGTCTCCTTCCAAGGAGGCAAAGAAAAAATAAAATTGTATAAGGTGGAGTATGGAAGAGGAGAGATCAGCACAGAGAGAGAACCCTGGAGTTCTGCACGTTCCTAAGAGGACTGATGAGTCATGTGTGGGAGGAAACTGCAGGAAGTTGAGGACAGAATCACCCAGAGACACTAGAGGAACAATCCACAGGCTCACACTCACATAATCATATAGTGCTTGTTCCCCAGTCAGAGGGGAAAGCTGCTAGTTAAGTCATCAGATTGACTAGTCAAGAGAACTTGCTTCAGTCATGGGGAAAATCAATGTCAACAATCCACTCTAAGACCCTAAGTAAAAATAGAAGTAAACTGAACCAAAAGCAGGCAGAGGAAGGAATATGGTCATGGGTCACTTGGCGACAGGGATACGTTCTGAGAAATGTGTTGTTAGATAAAATTTTCATTGTGTGAACATCATAGAGTATACTTACACAAACCTAGATGCTATATCCTAATATAGACCTGGGTTATATGGTACTAATCTTATGGAACCACCATCGTATATATGATCTCTCATTGACCAAAACTTCCTTATGAGGCCCATCACTGAAATAAAAATTAGAGTGGAAATTAAGGCAAGAGATAGTAGGAAAAACATTAGAGAAAATAACCAAAATAAAAAGTTTATTCTTTGAAAAAATCAACGGTATTGACAAACCTTTAGACTGATCTTTACAAAATTAGACAAATTACTAAAATCAGGAAGTAAAGAGGAGCCATTACTACTGGCATTACAGAAATAAAAATGGACTTTAAGGTTGTGAAAGATAACCATAAACAGCTACATGACACAAAATTGGATGAAACAGACAAATTCCTAAAAAGACACAAATTACTGAAAGTGACTCAAGAAAAAATATAAAACCTAATAAAATCTGCAACAAAGAAAAAGATTAAATCAGTAATCAAATACTACCCACAAAGAAAGGTCCAAATACAGATGGCTTCGCTGGTGAATTCCATCAAATATTTAAAGAAGAATTAATACCAATTATTCACAAGTTATTCCCAAAAATGGAAGAGGAAAGAATACTTGCAACCTGATTCTATGAGGCCACTATTACTCTAATACTAAAACCAGATAAGGAGATCACAAGGAATGAAAACTATATATTAACGGCACTTATGGATAAAAACACAAAAATGCTACATAAAATACTAGAAAAACTATCCAACAACATAGAAAAAACTATCCATGACGAAGTGGTATTTGTCCTAGAAAAGCAAGGTTGATTTAAAACCTGGAAGTCAGTTAATGGAATGCACCATCTTAGTAGAATAAAGGACAATGGTCATGATCTTCTCAAGAATCACTATGTTTTCACACAGCCCACATTGCTTCTGGTTGTGTTTCTAGTCCTATTACAACATCAAACAGGTGAGACTGGAGGTGCAGAGATGGGACGTGGGTGTTATTCCATGTAAAGAATCTAGATGCCCACACCCAAAGTGAGGATTGTTGTGGTTAGTGCTGTTGAGCCAATTCTATTCCTCGTAACCCTGTGTACAGCAGAGCAAATCCCTTCCCAGTCTTTTGGTGCCATCCTCGCACCTTCCAGTGCTCTATCAGGCAACGATCCTCTGCTATTTATAGGGTTTTCATGGACAACGTATTAGAAGTTGGTGGCCAATGTTCGTCCTAAACTGTGAGGCTACTTGATGATAAATGATAAAGGATTGTAAATCCGTGTTTCTGAATGTTCTGCTTCAGAGGCCAATTGCTAGACAGGTGATATGGTCACAGAGTGAAAGGGTGACAAGGATTCAGGCATTGGTGAGGAGCAGGGTCACAGGAAGGTTTTCAATCAGAGGGAAAAATATGTAGAAACTAGAAGACAGAAAAGAGAGCATGATGTGTGTAGAAAGTAGGAAAGTCCAGACCAACTGGGGCTGAGTGAGATCAAGGAAAGAGCAGGAACCACCCATTTCTGTCTGGACGTCCCACTGGGACATCACCCCAAACACATCACCCATGTGGTTGTGAAAAAGTCTATTCTTAAACATTTCCCCACATCACTGCAGGGTTTAGAGTCTCAATCAAGCTCAGTTGACAAGGGCAGGACAGTTAAACCCCAAGACCCAGGTGGCCCAGGAGGGACTTGAGGAGACAAGCAGGAGGAAGTGAGAGTTTCCATTGTGGCCTAGACCAGAGCTTCTGAGACTTCAGTGAGCAGGCAGTCCCCTGGGGTCTCCACAAGATGTACCTGCAGCAGGTCAAGGTGGACATCTGCATGTCTAACAGCTCCCAGGGGAGCCTGTGCTGCTGGTCCTCTGAGGACCACACTTTGAGTAGCTTCACTCCTACTCACCTGCTACTCACAGATCAGGTGAGAGTCACCACAGGAAGGCACCGTCTGTGAAGCACAGGGGACCTGCTCTCTGTCCCACCCAGGCTCCATGGGGTCTTGGCCCTGCACTCAGCTCTGTCCACATTTCTCCCTCCCATCCGAGTTGGGGATGCAGTCTGTCCTGACTCAGCCTCCCTAGGCATCTGGGCCCCTCGACAGATGGTCTCCATCTCCTATACTGAAGTATCAGAGACTTTGTGGGTTATAATCACGTCTCCAGTTGTTAACAGCTCCTGGCACAGCTCCACACAACTTAGGGTGGGTCAAAAACAAAAGCTCACAGACTCCAGACTCCAAATCTGGGACCACTGACTCTCCAGGCATCTCTCAGTTCCGGTCCAGCCATGAGGCTGATTATTATTGCTGTTCTTATGCAGAGTGGAGGAGGCGACTCATTCTCATTGTTTCTTTGTGATGAGGATGTGAGTCCAAATCCATCCTGGGCTTACGTTACTCCCCTCCTGCCCCCTGTTCTGTTGTCAGCTCACCTGGTATGTATCACTTCCGATGTTCAAGGGTGAAGAAGTGAGGTCCACTCCTCTCTCCCACCACTTGACCAAGTCCATCCTCGAGAGCATCATCTCATTGAGGTCACTTGAGAACAAAGGCTCTGTCCCTGCCTGTGGTTTGTAGGCTCAGACACCCACTTGATCTGCTCTGGAGAGGCAGGTATAGGTGATGTCCAGATGGTCAGAGTCCAGGTTGGGACAGTGCAGGGGGGTTACCATGAGATCCTGCCTCTAGCTACTATTGTCCACTCCATCTTGGGACTGGCACTTCTCTATCTAGCTTTTCAGATCTGTCCTCTTTTCCCATACCAGGGACAGAAGTATGGGGACAGGTGACCCTGGCCTGACGTGCCTGTTACCCGAGAAAGTAGATCCTATGGGGAGCCTTCCACCCCCTGGAGGTCAGGCTTAATCTGTAACCAGCAGCCATGGAGCCCTGAAGGAGCCTTGGGTCTTACCATCAAAGATGCCGCAGCCTCCTCATAAATCCCTTTCTCAACCCCGTGGTTTATCTCGGTCCCTATTCCTCATTGGAACTCCCAGGGGTTGAACTTTACCAGGTTAACACCAAATTACCCTTCAAGTCTCTGTTTAAATCCCATCCTCAGGGAGGCCATCCATGACATAGACTAAGTGAAATGTTTTTCTTGAGTGTTCTTGCTGGACCCTATATTTCCCCGTTTTCAGCTCTTAGCACACGTCATATCTCATTTATATCTTTGTCACAGCTAGACTCAGTTCTGGGAGGGACAGATCGTCCACAAGGCCCAACAGGGTAGTGGCTCTGAACATTTATAGTCATGATGATTATTCACATGGGAAACTACAGAATGTTCTTGTGGGACAGGACAGGCTGTGGAACCAAGTGCATTGCTCACCATCTTGACCCCAGAAGGAGTAGGCATGAGGATGGAGGGACTGGAGAGGAGAGACTGTGCTGCCTGGGGACTTGAGACAGGCTCCTGGGAGGATAATGGACACTTTAGTGGAGGGAAGCACATGGCAAGAGGCCACTCTCAGTGAGTTGTGATCACAGAGACCAAAGCAGCTGGAAGGAGCCCAGGTCTGCTTCTCAGGCCCTGAGAGCAGAGGTCTAGGGGTGACTGAGGTAGTTTGTTAGGGTGGCTGTCACAGAACACCACACACTGGGGGCTGACAATAGAGATATACTGTCTCATAGATCTGGGGTTAAAAGTCTGAGATCAAGGTGTCACAGGGTTGATGCTCTTGTGGGCTGTAAAGGAGAATCTACTCCATGCCTCTCTTTCAGCTTCTGCTGGTTTGCTGGCGCTCACTGATGTTCCTTGCTTGTAGACTGTGCCTCCATCTTCATATGGCATTCTCCCTTGTGTCTCCATATTTCCTCTTTTTATAATTCACACCAGGGAAATTAATAGGTTTATGGGTCCAACCTACTCCAGCATGATCTCATCTTTACTAATCACATATGAAGTAACCCTATTTCCAAAAAAAGGTCCATTCAGAGGTCTTGGAATTAGAATGTCACTGCTTAAAATGGGGTTAGTAGAGGACACAATTCAAGCCATAACAACATCTCTGATATGGTTGAGTCCTCCCTCCCCTTAGGAACTCTGTAGGTTGGAGATACACCACCAAGCTCTTGGGGATTCAGATGGGGCATAACTGACAGCACAGAAAGACCCCTGGCCCCTCCCTAAGCCCCATCTCTGTGCCTGGATGTGCAGGCTCTGTCATTGCTCTCTAACATCACCAGAGTGAGCAAATCTCTGACACATGACAAGGGTGGTCTCCACAGGCTCCTAACCAGGACATGGAGGAAGCATATGGAGCATCCCCACGTCTGTCCAGAGAGAGACCTGTAGGGGTTCACCCTACCCAGTGTGATCTCATCTTAAATTAACTAATTACATCTGCAATGATCCAATGAGGTCTCATTCAGAGATGCTAGAGATTAGGACTTCAATATATGGATTTGAGAGGGGACACAGTTCAGCTCATAACAGTGGTTCTTCCATGGTTGGGTCCTCCCTTCCCTCGTGGGAGAAGCTTGTAGGTGCACAACTCTGTAGGTTGTCGGGACACCACCAGGCTCTCAGAGAATCAGCTGGGGCATGAAATGACAGCGAGGAAAGACACCTGACCATCCACTAAATGATCCATCTCTTGTGCCTGATGTCCAGGCTCCATTCACAGGAAGAAAATCTCTGACATGTGAAGAGGATGGCCTCCCAGTCAGGCCATAAGTGAGACAAGAACCCCATTTCTTCAGTGGGTGGGGGGCTAAGTGGCAGTTGCCTTCTTGACAGAGTCCCTGGGACACCAAGTTGATTTTCTCCTCCAACTTCAGGTCCTGGTCCTCCTGAGCCAGCTCAGCCCTGCTGTGGACATGGCATCCCTAAGACCCATTAAACTCCCCCTGTGCTCTCTAGACTGAGCTGGAAGGATCAGTGTGAGGAGCCCCTGCTCTCTCTGCCCAGCATCCCTTCCACCAAGTGACACCAGTCCCAGCTGTGAGGCCCATCAGTCCTCACCTGCCCTCTGTGGAAATTAATGAAAGAGACCTTCACTAAAAAGGAGTCAAGAAGACTTCCACAGGAAGAGAGGTGCTTGCATCTCCAATAGGAAGAACAACTACATTACTACTGAAGGAAGATTTCTCTCCCCACTCAGCAACTGCTCAGCCAATGAGAAACCATTGCTGTCCTGAACTGTTACTTTCCCCCAATGGACTTTCCCTCAGAAAAATCCTCCCAGCTACTCCTTTTTCTCCTTAAAAGCTTTCCAGACTTGCCTATCGTTTGCCATAGCATGGACATTCCAAATTGAAATTATATTGGCTATTCCCGAAAAAACTCATTTTGTGGGTAAAATAGCTGGTGAATTTGCTTTTTAAGTTGATACCATGCAGACGTGCATGCTGCCCTCTGTGGACGGGGCAGAGGACACACACCGATGTCAACGTGTGCAGTTCAGGTTTGCAGGTTATGCAGAACTAGTTCCCCCTCCCAGAATGAGGAGTCACAGGCAGGGCCGACTCTAGTGAGACAATGGGGATGAGATGACCCACATCACAGATCTGGACAAGCATGAAGTCGTTCTGCTGTAGTTCTGCTGAGGCATTAGGTGATGTCTCTATTGGAGAACAGGACCACATCTCTGGACCCAAAGGCCCCGTGAGTAGGACGGGGGCTGGGAGGATGTGCCTTCCCAGGACCTGTGCTAAGGGCAGTGCATTTTGGGCCCATGTCCGTGTGTGTGTGTGCATGGGTGTTTGTGCATGAGTGTGTGTGCGTGTGTGTGTGCATGTGTGTGTATTTTGATGTGACCAGGAAATGCTGTCGAAGTCAAATATCACAAACCCAAGAATTTATGTTTCCATAATGTTCCTCCTTCTAAACTCCAGTGCCTTTGCTCTATATTCTACTTAAGAATAAGGATTAAGGAGATTAATAGAAGGAGGAGGGAACATTCACATGTGCTTGATGTGTATCAAGCATCATCCAAAGCACTTCATATTTATTAAATTGTTTAATCACAAATCCTCTGTGAACAAGCATTCTCATTATCACCCCATCTTACAGACAGGGAAGCTGAGGCCTGGAGGGATGAGCAACCTGCCTGAGGTCAGACCTAGAAAGTGGCCACCTCAACAGCAAACCCAGGTCATCTGACCCCAGAGTCCCGGGGCTTCACCACCACCCTGTGGCATCTCATTGTTCTTTCAAAGCTGAGACTTGGCCTGTCCTTAAGGTGCCAAGAAAGTTGTCTCTCCTATTTCAAAAGTAAATGACTGATATCATGACTTTGCAGTGCAGCCCTGTCCAACAGAAATAAAATTTGACCCACATATGTAATTCAAAATTTTCTCATAGCTGCATTTAAAAAATGAAAAGAAACAGGTTTCGTAATATATTTTAATTCAATTACTTGAAATAATATCATTTCAGTATGAATTAGACATTTAAAAAGTTGATGTATTTTACACTATATTTATACCAAGTCTTTGAAAATGGATAGGTATTCCAGAGCGCCCCCACCTCTGTCCTCAGAAAGATCCATGTTTCACTGGGACACACAGATTCCAACACCATGAAGATCTGAGCGCTCTTCAGGGCAGACTCAGGGAGGAGGAGCACCTGATCACAGGAAAGAGGGTGGGGACAGGAGGCCCAGGAGGGCTGGGATGAGGGAGGAGGAGGACATGGGGCATGATGAGGGGCAGGCAGGGAGGGGCTGACAGGTCAGGCTCTGAGGTCAGTCTCCTGGATTGGAATCCTGACTCACTCCTCACTGTCTGGGGGACTTTGGGGAAATCAGTTAACGTCACAGTGATGGCTCCCTCCTCAGCAGACTGGAGGAGAGGGTGACCTTAAGCAGAGGGCTGCTGGTGGGTTATTGTGATGTCTGGTTGAGGGGGTGCATGTCAACACTCACCAAGGGTCTGACATCTATTGAGGGCTCAGAAGTAGTCTTTCTGTTGAACCAACTCCACATGTAGGATGACACTCATCCTTGGGGCAGCAGAGGTCACTGTGGGTCTTGGTTTTGAGATCTGAATATGTCCAAGTGCCCCGGGCTGTGCTCAAGGGCAAAGAGTGTGACTGATGCTTCCTGTTCAGACACTTCTATTGGGTAGAATCAACTCCCCACTCTGAAACCCACACTTGGCCCTTCTGACCTCAGGTAATTACCAATAGGAGGTCCTTAGCCTCAGGGGTCAGAGGAGAGCTCAGACAGAGGGAATAGAGAATAGATGTATATTCAATGACCCTCCCTTCTTGAGCTGCAAGAAGAGAGGATAAAACAGGAGCTTGGAGAGGCAGGTCCAACTGGGCAGCCTCAGGGCAGAGATCCTGCAAGCCTCCCCACCAGGGACTGGGTTCCCTTCTACCTCCTGCCTCTCATTTTCTCCACAGGTCCGAGTGCCCCAAGGCACTCAGTGGTCTCTGTCTCTGACATGTCCCTCCAAGCACATTCTCCAGGGACATCTGTCCAGCCTTGGAGGATTCAGCATCCTTCTGGTATTTTCTGTTTCCAATTCTCTGTGCTCTGCCTGTGCTGACGCAGCCCCCATCTGCATCTGCCTCCCTGGGAGCCTCAGCCAAGCTCATCTGCTCCCTGAGCAGTGAGCACAGCACCTACTTCATTCACTGTATCAACAGAGACCAGGGAATGTGCCTGGGTATGTGATAAAAGTTAACATTGACAGAAGCCACAGCAAGGTTGAGGCACCCTAATCGCTTCTCAGGCTCCAGCTCTGGGGCTGACCACTAGTTAACCACCTCCAACATCCAGTCTGAGGACGAGGCTGAGTATCATTGTGGTGAGAGCCATGCAATTGATGGACATGACAGTTAAGCCACAGTGACACAGACAAAGGGGAAGAGAGGCCACAACCTCCATCCCTCTGTCCCCTCTTCCCCATGGGAAGTCCAGGTGAGCAGCTCCATTCCCCTCCCAAGGACTCTGAGACCTTTGAGTCTTCTCCTTGCAAACCCCCTCATTCTGCATCTCCTCCCCGATACGCTGCTAGGGGCAGCAGACACAAGTCATCATTTAGGTCATTTTGACAACACAACATTCTATTTTCTCCACCACAGGCCTGTGGGGGAAAATAGTGGGAGAGACCAGACCAGCCCAGGCAGGAAAATGACCCTGAGAGAGTGGCTGGCCTGAGATGAGTGTGATCCCAAGAGCCATCAGGGCCTGTGTTCCCACCAAGGGGTTCTGCTCTTGACAGGGAGACGGATCTCAGGGTTCCTGGGGTGACTCTAGAAGTCATCTGCAGCTAATTTCTTGATGCTGGGTGCACCACGGTGTACAGCAGGACTCCTGTCAGGGTTGAAGATTCAGCAGGAAGCATTTGGCCCTCAGGGGAGGTAGGACAGAGAGACCTGAACCACATGGTGGGTGCTGACCTGGGTCCAGTAAGGAAGCGGGTGCATGTTAGGTAGTCTGTGGCAGGATGAATATGGAGTACAGCTCCGGCTTCTCCAGCGGTGATAGAGTCTCAGCTTGTGGTACCAAGAATGGGTCCACATCCTGCCGTCAGGATTTTTCTAGGGCCAGCAGAATGTCCACTGGGATAGCAACAGTTCATGGGGAATGGGGGACGGTGAAGTGCAAAACACGTTGACTCCTTGAATCTCAGCCCTGTGAGTGATCCACCTCAAATGCATTTGGAGGGGGCAAGTTTCCTGGACGTGTCGTTTTCCTCCATAGCTTTTCTGGAATCTGAAAATGCATCTTTCACACACACACCCACACCTTGGGTCAACATGGAACAGCTGTATTGACCAAGTAAAACAGGTCCCTGTGCACTGAACTAAGCAGGGTCAGCTGGGCTTTCTGGCTGAACCTCAGAATATCAGGCTGGTATCCCCCACTGATGGAGCTCTGAGATGTAAAGTCCAGGACCTGCCCATGGCCTGGATGACTCCCAAGTGGGCAGGAGAGGAGGAGGTAGCTGGTCTCCCAGGGAGTGAGTGGACAGGGTGTAGGAGGAGCAGGAGGAGAGAGGGACATCAGGGCTCAGTCCTGCAGTGATGTGTGTCAGCCTGTAGTTGGCTGAGTCACTGGGGTCACAGGGCCATCTCCCATCCTCCTCACTCCAGTAAAGGGTTGATCTCTTAAAGAGTTTGCGGTTACTTTGTCCCCAATAAGGTCTCCCGTGGGTCCCTCCAGTGGGGAGTTTACTCCACTGCTTACATTGTAGGAAAGGGAGTCAGGAGGACTGTAGGGAAACAAATCCAAACCCCAGTGTGGACCACCCCACATCCATGTGCACCTGGGCCTTGTGCGCTAACAACTTGGGAGAAGGTCAGCAGTATCCTCTGATGGACAGACAGAGGGACAAACTACTAGAAGTGATGACAGTGAATGGAAAAGGGAGGCAGGTAAAGTTTATCTCCTGTTATGCTTAGATGGTGACCAAGCAGTGAGGGAGCTGCCACTACAAAGCCATGTCAGAGAGGGACCAAGGGACCATTAGAGGCCATTTCTTATGGTCAAGGTTGCGACAGCAGCAGGGTCTCATTAGAAGCCACTGTTAGCTCTTGTGATGTGAAGTGACTGATAAACATTGTGAAGGACGAATGTCCCTTCCCAGGCTGTCCACAAGCATGCACTTGTCCTCACAAATGCCAGGTGATCCTGAGACCAGGAGTAATAGTTTGTGTCAAAAGTACTTGTTGCTGTGGCCTTAGCAGAGCATCAAGGATGGATGTCATGTAGTGTCATTGTCACAGTAGGGGAATCTCTAAAGCCTAAGAAGCTATTGACAAATCAGTCCAGGGAGCAGCTGAAACAGGTCACAGGACCTGCACGTGGAGGCACATTGGAGCTGCTGTGGCTATGAGTGGACAGGGGAGGCCAGGCAGGTGGGCGGGAATGAGGGTGTGCTGGAGGAGGGGTCTGTCCCCCTCTGGCTCACCCTGCATCTCTCATTCTGTCTTTCTCTCTGGATTTCTCCAGTTAATCATGTTGTATTTAATTCTTCCAGTACATCTTTACCCTATACTATTCCTTTTATATGCATTTTTTTCTCGTTGTCTTTTCTATCCATTTTGTGTGTGTGTGTCTTCATTCCTTAATGTTCATAACACATAATCCTATGAAATTGACTCTGTCACTGTCCTGGGTGTCCACTGTGAGAACCAGAATCTTGCTCCTTCCCCTGAAGGATGGAGTCCTCATTCCCCAGAGGGTGTGGTGTGGCCGTCACAGATCCAGGGCTAGCTTCTGCTGGAGAGAGCTGGCACAGTGGGGACACTCCCCTCCCTGTGGCAGCCTGCATCCCGTGTCCTGGGCATGTGGTGGGATAGAGGCAAGAGTCCCACCTCATTCAGATCTGAAGAGCACGCCTATTCCAAGAGCCCCAAAAGTTCTACTGTAGACCTGGGTGAATCTGCTTCACAAATCAGTGTCCACCTCGACCCGTGTCTACTCCCTTCATCCCCTCCTGTCCTCGGGCGTGTTCTCTGGTCCATCTAGACTTCCTGCACACTAGTCTCTAAGTGAGAGTTGGCTCTTAGAAACCTTCACTTGCCACAATTTTTTTTTTGTATTGAGTTATAATTTACATATACCAAAGTCCTACACCATTTTAGTGAACAATTCTGTGAGTTTTGATAAATGCATACAGAACTGTAAGCACTTCCACAGTCACTCTGTATAACAATTCAATCATTGTCCATAAATTCCCTAGACATCTTGGTAATCACATCCTCCCTCCACCCACACTGCACAACTCCTGATCTGTTGTCTGTCTCTATAGTTGGGTCTTTGCAAGAACGTCATGTAAATGGGATCATCTGTGATAGCCTTTGAGTTCTGGCTTCTTTCACCCAGCATAATGATTTGAGATGCATCTATGTTGTTGTGTGTTAATAGTTAATTCCATTTTCGTTGTGAGTAGAATTCCTTTGTACGGATGAATCTCAGTTTGTTTATCCATTCCCCAGTGAATTAACATTTGGGTTGGTTCCAGTTTCCATTCTTCAACAATTTCACATAAAACCTTTATGACATTTGTTATAGGTCTTTGGGTGGACATGAGTTTTCATTTCACTTGGGTAAATACGTGGGAATGGAATTTCTGGGTCCTATGGTAGATATATGTTGATTTCCCAGAAACTGACAAAGGCTTGGTGTTTGATTTTCACTACCATTAGGCATTGATGAGACTTCCAGTTTTTCCATGTCCTCTTTAACTCTAGGTTGCCATTTTTTTAAGCCACTTTCATATACTTATTGTGTTATCACATTATGTTTTTAGTTTTCATTTCCTTAGTGACATGTGATGCTGAGCATCTTTTCAGGTGCTTATCTCTCATTTGTGTATTTCTTTTGGGGAAGAGTTTGATCAAATCTTTGTCCATCTTCAAATTCAGATTCCCCAGGTGACTTGTACTCATTTGTGTGTGTGTATTAGATGGATGTAACTTTATCCCATGAGTGGGTTCATATGTCCACCACCACAGTCAGGATACAAAACAGTTCCATCTCCACAGGGATCCGTCATGTTTCCTTTCATATCAACATCCACCTCCTCCCTCTGAGGTGCCTTTGCTGCTGCTAAACCCTGGAATCCACTCATTGATTCTCCATTTTTAAAATTCTGTCTTTTTAGAAATGATATACAGAAATGAAAAATAGAGTCTTGTAGAAGGTAGCATTTTGGGATTGGCAGTTTTGACACTGAATAATCCCCTGCACATTCATGAAAATCATTGTGTGCACTAAGAGTCTGTTTCTTTTCATTGCTGAGAAGTAGCCCATGGTCCCCATGTACAAAAATCGGTTTATCCATCCACCTATTAAAAGTCATCTGGATTGCTCTCACTTTGGGACTATTTAGGGCTATATAGCATAAGGGTGCTACGGACATTTGTGTATAGTTTCTCTGTGAACAGAAGTTTCCATTTTCCTTAAATACAAGTGTACAATTGCTGAGCTTGTATGGAACTACAAATTTATTTTTTTTCAAGAAGCTGCCCTACTCTTCTCCACTGTTGCTGCACCATTTCACATGCCCATCAGCAGGCATGAGTGATCCAGTTTCTCCACATCCTTTCCAGCATTCAGAGTTGTCACTATTTTCATTGCAGTCATTCTGATAGGTATGTACGGATGTCTCCTGGTGGCTTTCATGTGCATGTCCCTCATGGCTGATGATGAGCATCTCTTCATGTGCTCTTTGCCGTCTTTATGTGTTCTTCCATGAAATGTTTATTGCTGTTCACTGCCCATTTTCTACATGGATTTTATATATACTGTTTAGTATTGAGAGTTCTTTATACAGTAAATGCTAGTCATTCATAGCATATGTGATTTTCAAATATTTTCTATTTGGTTTTTTCTTTCTCGATAGAAAGTCTTACAAGGCAGTAGATATTAATTGTGATGAGGTTCATTGTATTAATCTTCCCTTTACGAATCATGCTTCTGGTGACTTCAAAGAATTCTTCCCAGCCCTATATCCCAAAGATTTCTCCTGTTTTTTCCTTTTTTTTCCCCTAAAACTTAAAATTAAGAATAGCCTGAGAGGTACATGAGCAATTTCTCTGTATTTGATCATAAATTCTAACCTCTTATACAACAGCACGACCACTGACCCTTCAAGCTCCTGCTTCAAGCACTGCCCAGCCCCAGTCCCATTGATGACCTCTCATTAGAGAGCATGACTGAGGGGTTATCCCCAAGCCCAGAGAGGAAGTCCAGGGCACAGACTGAGGTGTGTGTGCATGTGCTGGGGGCAGGGGACAGCACTTTCTCACCCAACACCAGAGAGAGCTCTGAGGACTCAGATACAGGCCTTGGGAATAGGACCCATTTTCACAGTCTCCTTTAAGCTGAGCCCTTTTCTGCTCAGCAGGGATACACCCAACAAGGACACAAAGAGGAAGGAAGTAGATTTGCATTTCTTCTGAGAATAAGAGAGGGCCTGAGGCACATCCCCAGCTGTGGGCTCAGAAGCAGAGTTCTAGGGCATCTCCACCATGGCCTGGACACCTCTCCTGCTCCCCCTCCTCACTCTCTGCACAGGTGCTGCCCCTCAGGGCTCAGCCCCCAAAGAAACCAGGGAGCCGCCTGGCCCTGACCTTCAGCTCTGTAGAGGGGAGGCTGCAGGGTGTGTTCCCTCTGGAAATGAGACCCTCATCCTCACACTCACCTCTCCTCTCCTCTCTTTCAGGTTCTGTGGAGTCTTCTGAGCTGACTCAGCCACCTACAGTGTCTGTGGACTTGGGACAGACGGCCACAATAACCTGCCAGGGAGAGAACGCAGCCATGCTTGCTCACTGGTACCAGCAGAAGCCCGGCCAGGCCCCTGTGCTGGTCATCTATGGTAGTAACAACAGGCCTTCAGGGATTCCTGAACGATTCTCTGGCTCCAACTCAGGAGACACAGCCACCCTGACCATCACTGGAGCCCAGGCCGAGGATGAGGCTGACTATTACTGTCTGTCATTGGATGCTAGTGATAATGCTCACAGTGACACAGGCTGATGGAGAAGTGAGACAAATACCCATTCACCATCTGTGTCACACTCTCCTGCAGCCCCAGGAGGACTGTAGACAAAGCCATGAGCAGATCCCCAGATCTGCAGGTCCCCAGATCTGAGATCCCCAGGCTGCCTTCTTCTCCCAGCACTCCAGGCAGGCTCTGCAGTTGGTGGGTCAGCAAGGACACAAAAACTGTTATCATAACCATATTTCACTTGTTATCGTGGGTATAGTAAAAGCTGAACATGTCAAGCACAGATATGGAAGACATTTTAAAAAGACCAAATTGAACTTCTTAGAAATAAAAACTACATGATCTGATATTTAAAAATACACTAATGAGTTTGCCAGTAGATGAGATGCGGCAAAAGGAGAGACTAGATTACTGAACTTGATCTCATGGTGATAGAAACTATTCAAATGAAATGCAGAAAGAGAAAGAACGAAGAAATGGTTGAGTTGTAGGACAACTTCACGCAGCCTAAATACTGTGTAAATTGAAGAACTGAGGGAGAGAAGAAGGGAAGCGGGAGGTGAATAGAAAAAATATTTGAGGAAATAGGAATGAAAAATGTTCCAAATTTGATGAAATCTATGAACCAATATATCCAAGAAGCTCAAAAAATTGGAGGCAAATGAGAAAAAGCACTAACACCGTCATAATGCACTTAGTACAAACCAGTGATGAAAACACACTCTTAAAAGCAGCCAGAATGATGCAAAGTGAAATAAGTCAGAGGGAGAAGGTCAAATACCGTATGATTTCCTTCATTAAGTAGTAGATAATAACAACAATAAACAAACACATAGGGACAGAGATTGGATTGGTGGTTACCAGAGGGGAAGGGGGGAGGGAGGAGGGTGAAAGGGATAATTGGGTACATGTGTGTGGTGATGGGTTGTAATTAGTATTTTGGTGGTGAACATGATGTAATCTATGCAGAAATAGAAGTACAATGATGTACACCTCAAATTTTTACAATGTTATAAACCAATGTTACTGCAATAAACAAAAAATTAAAAAAAAAAAATAACAAATCTGGAAAAGTAATTAAAACCAAAAAATATATAAATAGAAATAAAAAAAAAAAAAAAGCAGCCAGAGAGAAAAGACATGTGATATACAGAGTAACAAGCAACATGTGAGAGCAGGTTTCTCATTAGAAGTCGTGTGAGCAAGAAGACAGTGGAGCGATGTGTCTAAAATACTAAAAGAGAAAAAAACCTGTCAACCTTGAATTCTTTATCCAGTGAAAACATTGTTCAAGTATGAAGCCAAAATATAACTTTCAGACATGAAAATCTTACAGAATTGATCACCAGCAGATCCTCACTACAAGAAATAGTATAGGACACCCCTCAGACTGAAGGAAATGATGATAGGTAGAAGTGTGAATCCATGCAAAGAAAATAAAAAGCATCAGGTATGGTAACTACCTGGGTAAACATAGAAGTGTTTTTATCTGTTAATGTCTATAAAAATGTTTCATTTGTTTAAAGCAAAAATAATAACAGTATGTTGAGATACATAATGAATGTAAAATAAAATGTATGACAATCATATCACAGATGCTCGGGGGGGGAAAGAAGTAAATTTTATGTTCTTATACTACATGTGACTTGATAGCATATCACTGGAAGGTAGACTTTGTTAAGTGAATCATTTAAGTTTAAAACCATTAAAATAAAACCATTTTAACAACAAAGAGTTATAGCTAATAAGATGTATTAGTTATGCTTCTACAGAAAATATAGAACTGTAAGGATATAGATTTCATATATATGTACATGTATAAAATGTACATATGTATATTTGTATTCTCACAAACACATATATACACAGAAAGAGAGAGATTTATTTTAAGTAATGGCTCTTGCAATTGTGGGGCTGGCAAGCCTGAAACTGCAGGCAGACCAGAAGGCTAGATATTCAAGTCAGAGTTGATGTTTCAGGCTTTAGTCCAAATTTAGTCTGAACGATTGAACATGTTAAGAGGAGACAAAGAAGAAAATAAAAAGATCCAAATCAAACTTCTAGAGCTGATAACTACAATGTCTCAGATTAAATATACAAGGGATGAGACTAAGAGCAAGATACAATACTGCAGAGGAAGAGACGAGTGAACTTGAGGACACAGTAATAGAAACTGCAAAATGAAAACCAGAAAAAAGACTTTAAAAACCTATCACAGAATCACAGAGATATAGGACACTTTAAGCAACATAATAGGGATGTAATTGGAATCTCCCCAAAAAGAAAAGGAGGGGTGGGGAGATTAGAATAAATATTTGAAGACATAATGGCCAAAAATGTCCTAAATTTGATGAAAACTCTAGGCCACAGATCCAAAAAGCTCAACAAACCCCCTGAACATGAAACATAAAAGATAAATAAATAACCAATACCTGAAAGTATTAAATTGCTGAGACAGTGAACAAGAGACAGTTTTAAAAGCAGCAAAAGAGAAAAGACACAGTACACTTAGGGGACGAAAGACAAGGATTCTAGCAGATATCTCACAAGAAATGCAAGTGAGACAACAGTGGATAAACAGCTTTAAGAACCTGAAATAAGAAAAAACATTTTTTTTTAAGATTCTCGCTAAGAAAACACCTTCCTCTTTTTTCTTTTTCCCTCCCCAGAGCCCCAGTACACAGTTGTAAGTCCTTCTAGTTCTTCTACGTGAGCTGACGCCACCGCATGGCTACTGATAGACGATAGACGAGTGCTGTTGTTCCGTGACCGAGAACTGAACCCAGGCCACCAAAGCAGTGACAGTACGAAACTTTAACCACTAGGCCATCAGAGCAGGCTCAAGAAAAAGCAATTTTTTACACAGGGAAAATATCTTTCAAAAATTGAGGATAATCAAATTTTTTCCAGACATACAAAAACTAACAAAACTGATCATCAGCAGACACATAATATAAGAAATAATAACAAACACCTCACAGGCAGATGGAATGTTATACTGGAAAGAATCTGTATCTACAAAAATGAATGAAGGAATCAGAAAGAGTACCCACGGGGATAAATATTTAGACTTTTTAATTATTTAAATCTATTGAAAAGATAATCTGTGGTCTAAAGCAAAATGTAATAACTACATGTGTTGGAATTTATAACGTAGCTAAAAGTAATCCATATGACAATGACAGCAAAATGCTGAGAGGAAAGAAATAAAACTATGTTATAAGGTTCTTATACTGTATGTAAGGTGGTACAATCACCTGAATGCAGACTTTGACAAGTTGCAGACAACAAGATGGCAAGGAGTTACAGCTCCTAAGAAAGCTCTGGTTTCTCATCTAAATTCCCTTGTGCACTTCAAAATGCCCCAGCTAGGTCTGAATGTTTCTTGTATTTTCTAGAATGAAAAAAGAGCCTGACACACTAGGTACTCTGGGTTCTGAAAGAGAGTTGGAGAGTTAGATCCATCCTGAGGATGAATCCAGGGACAGGGGGTGATTGCCTCATTCTACAGTGAGCCACTTGATACACAACTGTGCATGTGAGCTACAAATGGATGCTGCTTCACTACTACCCCCAAATATTGTCCAAGATTCTCTCTTTACACCTACCTTCCTTAACCAGAAATATAGACAGAAAATAATTCTGTGAAATACAGTTCAGCCTATCAAAGTTGACACTGCATAACAGTCCACCCTTTGTCTACATAAAACCCACACATATCTCCATAATCCATACAAACTAATAATAAAGATAATGGTAGCCATGCTGCCACCTAATGTGATAAAACTATCTTGTGAACAATCAAAAACATGCTAACTCTTTCCCCACAAGAGGATGCAAAATAATATTTTGTCCTCTGGGGATATTTATTTTTCTCCCGGCTGATTCATATTTCCCCTTTGATTTCCTCTACCTTAAGCACTGAGATATAAAGTTAACTACTGCTGACATTTCTTATGTTAGATGATAATAGGATTAGACATGGGAAGAAACATAAATATATGATTCATAAGTATCCAAACATATCAATCCAAACATATGCATGTCATATCCAAACGTATACGTATCAAAATAAAGAAGAAATACTTGTTCCCTCTATAGTCCACACTTCTGCAGTTAGCCCTGTGGTCAGAGCTGGTATCTATAATTATATTCTTCAACACCCATTCCATTTTCCCATGCTCTCAGGAAACAACTTAGCTAGCCCTGATACCTTGTCAGGTGTGATAACTGAAACCTTCATTCTGGAAGTTTTGGGTCCACTATCAGTCCTGCTGAATTGGACTATGATGACTTTATGACTGTTATCACAGACCCAGGGAGCACTAGTGGATCTCCTGCATTCCATACATACTCCTGCTTACCCCAGTTGTGTAGAGCAACCCATTCCCCCTTGATAGTCAACATCAACCATCTCAGCCAAGACCCCCTAATTTGATGATTCACTTTCAGGAGGATCCAAAAGAGGCCATGGAGCAGTCTCAACTGCCAGTTCAGTGCAAGCCAGCAGAGCCTAAATGCTGAGAGATGAGAAGTAAAAACTTTGCTGGTGGCTCACTAGGGATAACAGTGAGTGGTGCCCCTCCCATTTCCACTACATGATTCCTAGACCCCTGAATTCTGGCTATGAAAGAGGCAACACTGTATATTAGATGCTGACTTAGAGCATGTACAGCATCCTGGAAGACATTTCCTCATCCCTGTAAGGGATTGTCATCTGCCTGCAATTCTTACTGAGGATTCAAAGGCCCTTCCATCATTCTATCAAGCCAGCTGCTTCAGAATGAAAAGGACGATTATAAGACCAGTGAATTCCATGAGCATGGGCCCATTGCTGCTCTCCATTACCTGTGAAATGAGTTCTTTGGTTAGAAGCCTCCATGTGTAATCCAATAACAGTGGGTGAGGATGTTGTTAGTCCATGGATAACAGTTTCAGCAGAAGCATGGCAGGCAAGGAAGGTAAATCCCTATCTAGAGTAAATGTTCATTTCAGTAAGAACAAAGAGCAGTCCCTACCATGATGGAAGCGGTCTGATGTAGCGAGTCACCAGGTACCTGCTTGATGTCCCCTAGAAATGGCATCATCTATGGAAACTCAGTGTTGGGCTCTGCTGGGCACATGGAGCATTCAGCAGCGGTTACAGCCAGGTCAACTGTCCTTGTTGATGATCCCATGAGTAATCCCCATCTCGCCATCATGGCCACTTTGTTCATGAGTCTGTTGGTCAGTGACAGGAGTGGCTGGGGAAGGAGCTCACTGGTACCTCACAACTGGTCATCAAATCCACCAGATCATTGAGATCATTTCCTTCTGAGGTCACCCTTTGGTGAGCATTTCTATAGGATCCTAATATCATCATGATCTGTGCCTATTTGGAAATGTCTACTTTTATATCTCTTACTCAGACATCTTTGTCACTAATTTTATGATTGTCTTCTTTCCAATTCCCTGACCATCAACTAAACTATTAGCCACAGACCTTGAATTCCTATAGAGGCATATCTCTAGCTATATCTATGACCAAGCATAAGGATCCAGGTGCACACTGCTGAAATAGATGTTACTAGGAGGATTTTTCTTCACCACTGTCCTTTTAAGTCTCAAAGGACATGGCCCAGAAAGTGAAAAGACAACCCACAGAATGGAAGAAAATACTTGCAAATCATATATTTGATCAACAGCTTATAACTAGAATGTAGAGAAGTCTTACAATTAAATAATAAAAAGCCAAGGATCTTAATAGACCTTTCTCCAAGAAGATATGCAAATGACCAATAGGCTCATGAAAAGTGCTCATCCTTATCAGTTATCAAGAAAATGCAAATCAAAACCAAAATTAGATACCACTTCATCCCACTAGGATGGCTAGAATCAAAAAGTCACAGAACAAGTGTTGGTGAGGATGTGGGAAATCTCAAATCTTCATACTATCAAAATGTAAAATGGTGTAGCCAATATGTAAAACAGTCTGGAAATTACTCAAATGATTAAACATAAAGTTAGCATATGACCCAACAATTCTACTCCTAGGACACACTCAAGAAAAATGAAAACACATGTCTTTATAGATCTTCTACATGAGCATTTATAGCAGCATTATTCCTAATAGTCAAAAGTGAGAAACAACCTAAATGTCCATCAATGGATGAACAGATAAACAAAATGTGTTATACCCATATGATAGGATATTATTCAGCCATAAAATTGAATGAAATACTGATATGTGCTAAAACATGGATGAACCCTGAAACATTATGCAAAGTGAAATAATCCAGGCACAGAAGATGACCTATTATATGATTCCATTCATGTAAAATTCCAGAATAGAGATATCTATAGAGACAGAGAAACCTATAGTGGTTAAGATCTGGGGTTTAGGGGGAACAGGAGGATAGGGGAGTAAGAGCCAGGGTACTGGTTTTCTTTTTGAAATAATGAAATGTTGTGAAATGGACTATGGTGATGGTAGCACATCTCCGTGAATACACCAAAAAACATCACATTGTACACTTTTAATGGGTGCATTGCATGGTATTTGAGTTATATCTTAAAATGTTGACTTATTTTTAAAAGGAAGTGTGCACTGATCTCTATTCCAAACCATAACTTAACATGGTGAAACTAAAAACAATTTTCTCATCAGAGAGGTAAAATCCACTTTTTATTCTTAATTTCAAAAATAACATTTCTTTTGTAAATATTGGTCTATAAAGGAGATCAAGGATCCACCAGACGTGCATGATCCCCTGTGACTGTCAAGGCTACACTGAGCCTGATCATGTGGCTCCGTGAGAAAGTATCTCTTCAGAGCTCTGAGCACAGTTGCATCACAGGCTGCATTTGTTCATGAGCAATGGCTCCTGGTTTTAGAAACTTTACTTAGGTCACTTGGATAGTGCACATATGTCATGTGAGTAAACTTTTTAAAAGAAAAACCAGAAGCTCCCTCTGTGTACCCTCCAGACTTGAGTGAGAGCTGATGTGTAATGTATGGGGATGAGAACCACACAGGAAAATAAATCATTCACTGCTCAAAATAGCGTTGACCATTATCATCAGATTAACAGATGTACCATTTACTTATCAGCTATGGGAACCTGAGCTGTCAATAGGCTATTTTATGTACCTTATTCCTAGGACCTAAAAAATAATTCAACGATTCTTCCAGGGTAAAAATCATGAAAAGGCTGCTATACTTGCTTATAATCTGGACTATTTTATCCTGGGGTTTCTGATCAGCTCCACGTCGAGATGCAGCGGCGCCCCCCAAAGGCAGCTGGGAGAATTGACAGAAGCCGTCTCCATCAGAGCCCCCAAGTTTTGCCTAAAGGTTTTTCCCATCTCCCCACCCCCATCCCTGCCTGCTTCTACTACACTCAGAAGAGATTATTACTTCTGATTCAGGACCTCCCATGTCCTGCCTTCTAACTCCCTTCAAGGGTAGCTTTGGGAACATCCCTCACCCTCTGTCAGCTCCTTTCCTTCTGTGTCAAGTGCACATCCCTCTGTCTGGGTTGGGGAAAGTGGGGAAGGGTCATCCTGCGGGACCCTAGACAGATGGCCCAGGACCAGAGGCACAGACAGCACCATAAATCCCCACGTGGCTGCATGGTGGGTAAGGGGGGAGAGAAGGGACTAGTAACCACTGCCCTGAGTGGCCTCAGCCTCCAGCTAACCTAGAGAGGGCCAGGGGGCTGGTCTGAGCCCACCTGTGTCAGACCTGTCCCTGCCCCAGCAACTTCATCCTGGAGGCACCACATGTGCTAAACTGCTGTGAAATAACTTGACTTATTAACATGGTTTATTAAGAGGAAATTCTGCCCTCACCACACCTGACAACACATTGATCTTCCCCCAAATTCTTATGAGAAAGTGTAACATTGGAACTGAACTCATTTTGAATCACAGACACCATAGGTTCTCACTGTTCTTTCAGATCCTCAGACAAACCAGACTCTTCCCCACAGGGCACTGACTCTGCTCTCCCCAAGCACAGTTCCTGTTACTTGTTCCATCTTCCCATCCTGACAGCTGCTCCAAAGTCACCTCTGCAGAGAACGCACCTCCAGTCTCTCAACATACAGCACTTGCCTGTCATTTTTTTTTTGTATGTGTGAAGAAGATTAGCCCTGAGCTAACATCCGATGCCAATCCTCCTTTTTTTGCTGAGGAAGACTGGCCCTGGGCTAACATCCACGCCCATCTTCCTCTATTTTATATGGGATGCCGCCACAGCATGGCTTGACAAGCGGCGCGTTGGTGTGCTCCCGGGATCCGAACCTGCGAACCCCAGGCTGCCGAAACAGAGTGTATGCACTTAATCGCTGTGCCACCAGGGCAGGGCCCACCTGCATGTTATTTTTTGTCTGATCTCTGTATTAATTGTCTGCACATCACCAAACCCTGTATGGTTATTTCCCTATCATTATTTGTATCAATTAAGTTATTGCTGTTATTATTTTTCTAACTGTTCAGGAATATTTTTTTAATGCAAGAACACACACATGACAATTAGAGGCCCGAAAAGACAGGAGCCTATTTTTCTCCTGCCACAATAAGTCTGGAGTCAGTTGGTCATTCTCCAGATACTCACCAATTCCATAAGTCCCAGATGTTTCTAACTTACTGTTCCACTATTCCTACTATGGAGACCTTGCCTTCATTCTTGTTGACTTAAGATGTCAAGATGGCTACTGCAGCTCCAGCTATCACACCCATATTCCAGAGGAAATGTGCTGCATAAATTCAGTCTGTTTCTTTCCTTCACAAGACAAAAATTTTCTTGAAAGAACTCCAGCTGACTGACCCTTACATCCCTTGGTCCAGCCCTGCATCACGTGGTCAGTCCAGGCTGCCAAGGACGTGGCGAAAATGTCTGGCTTTTCAATAAATAGAAAGAACAATGCACAGATAGAAATTGGTGAGGACAGTCTGTAGTGACTGCAAACCCAGTGTGTCTACTACTCTGCCCCAACCAACAGATGGAAACTCCAGTCAGTCACGGTTTGAGTCTTGTTCATGTTGAATTCCAGGATGGAATGTGCCAGACAAAATGGCTCTGAATAAACATTTGCTGGTGGATGTTCTCCTGTCTCTGTCTTTGGTGCAGTAGCCACCACAGCCCCACATCAGCTCTGCACCCACAGCCAGCACCAATCAGAGTCATCCCCTGAGTCCTGTGTCCTCAGTGCCAAGCCCAGGACCACCCGGACGACCACCTATGACCTTGTGTGTATGCCCAGGAAGCCTCAGGTGGGCCCCGCCTCCTCCTCCTCAAACGGGCATCTTCATGTTTTCCTGGGTGATCTGACCCCCTCCTGTCTGGTCTAAGGCAGGTGGGGGCCTCATGGAGAAGGGTAATTCCTCCCCTGGGGCCAGCAGTGTGTGGATCAGGGAATCACCACCTGAGCAGTGGGTTCAGAATCTACACCTGGACAGAGGACGCCCCTGCGCCTCCAGCTGTCAGTGTGGAGCGGCCACCAGGGGGCAGCAGAGAGTCACCTGCCAAGGACCTGGGAATCAGTGTTTTAAAATCCACCCACGAGATTGTAACATGCAGGGAAGGTTAGTAACCATGAGCCAACAACAGAAGGAAAGAGTCATTTATTTCTATCGTATCATCCTAGAGAAAGATGTACACATTTTCTGAGTCCGTGGCTTCTCTTCTGAATCTTGTAGAATTGTCTATTTCCCGGTACAGGTTCAGGTGCTTCAGTTCCCCCACACAGCCCGGTCCTGCTAAAGCTCTACAAGGTCCACACATGCCCGTCCTCCTGTGATCACAGGTTCCCCCCTCCCTCCCTGGGCTCTGAGAGCCTGTGGTTCTGCCAAGAGAAGCTCCTCCTTTCCCCATCTCTCTCCATGGGCTGGTGCCAAATTTTTTCTTTTTCCACTCTAATACGCAATTAGCCATCACTTGACTTAATTAATTAGAAAAGTATTTTTATTACTTAATACATTTTCCCCAGCACCTGAAAGCAACTTAATTTTAATTAAATTTCACATCAGCTTTTCTTGTAACTTACAGCCAACATTCATTCTCTTATACTCAGTCATTTCTTTTGAGCACATGATCTGACGACAGCCCACCCCACTCACTGGGGACATTGAGGCACAGCACCTGTGACCGGCTCAGAAGACACGGCCAAGGGCAGACACTTACGGCCCCTCAGTGGATCTTTACAAACACTGTGGTGTCCACCTGGATCCCTCTTCAGTCCAGACCCACCCACTCAAAGTGGCTGGGGGGTCCTATGTGCTCACAGCGGTGCCCTCACTGGGAAGTCTCATTGTCTGCAGAGAATCGCTTCCTCGAAGTTTATGCCCTGGGTGTGACTCAGGTCCAATGACTGACTGATGCCGAGATACCAAGATCCTGCCTCAGTTCAGGAAGACCTTGCAAGGCCTCCCCACTGAGTCTTCATTTCCCACCACATGGCAAGTCTGCCCAGTCTTTCCCCCTGCTTCCTTCCCGAGAGATCACCTCAAACTCTTCTGCATGCAGTTCTCTACATCACAGTGTGCTTCCAGGAGCCCCGCCAAAATAAAAGCCTGGATGGAGGAGCACGGAAGAGGAGAGAGCTGCACAGAGAGAGAGCCCTGGAGTTCTGCACATGTTCCTACGAGGACTGATGAGTCATGTGTGGGAGGAAACTGCATGAGGTTGAGGAAGGAACCACCCAGAGACACTAGAGGAACATTCCATAGGGCTCACACTCACACAATCACATAGTGCTTGTTACCCCGTCAGAGGGGAAAGCTCCTAGTTAAGGCATCAGGTTGACTAGTCAGGTGAACTTGCCTCACTTGTAGGAAAAACGTTAATAGATTAACATTCCTAAGACACTGTAAAAAGAAGAGTAAACTGAACCAAAAACAGGCAGAGGAAAGAATGGTCATGTGTTGGTTCTGAGAAATGCGTCATTAGGTGACATCGTCGTCGTCTGAACATCAGAGAGTGCACTTACACAAGCCTACATGGTGTAGCCTACTCCACACCTAGGCTATGTGGTGCTAATCTTATGGAACCACCATCGCATATGTGGTCATCTTTGACTGAAATGTCATTATGTGGCACATGACTGTAATAAAGATTAGAGTGGAAATTAAGGAAAGAGATAGTAGGAAAAACATTAGAGAATATAAACAAAATTAAAAGTTGGTTCTTTGAAAACATCAACAATACTGACAAACCTTTAGCTACACAGATCACTAAAAAGAGGTGAATTCCCAATATTAGGCAGTAAAAAAGATCCAGTACTACTGACATTACACAAAGAAAATGGGACTTGAAGGTTATGAAGGAATATGAACAACTGCATGCCAAAAAATTAGATGAAAGGGGCAAATTCCTAGAAAGACACAAATTAATGAAACTGACTCAAGAAAAAACAGAAAACCTGGTGAAGTATGCAACAAATAAAGAGATTAATCATTAATCAAAAACTACCCACAAAGAAAGACCCAGACATAGATGGCTCCATTGGTGAATTCTAACAATTATCTAAAGGAGAATTAGTACCAATTATTCACAAGCTCTCCCACAAAATATTAGAGGAAAGAACATTTACCATCTCACTCTATGAGGTCATCATCACTCTGATACCAAGACCAGATAAAGAGCTTACAAGGAAAGAAAAGTATCAATCAATAAACCTTATGGATATAGAGAAAAAATACCTCTACAAATTACTAGAAAACCTAATCCAGCAACATAGAAAAAGAAATATATACCATGACCAAGTAGTATTTACCACAAGAATGCAAGGTTGTTTTAACACCTGGAAATCCGTTGATGGAATGCACCATCTTAATAGAATAAAGGACAGAAATCATGATCTTCTCAAGAGTCAGTGTTTTCATGCAGCAGACGTTGCTTCTGTTTGAGTTTCTAGTCCTATTACAGCATCCAACAGGTGAGATTGGAGGCACAGAGATGGAGTAAAGGTGTTAATCCAAGCAAAGAATCTGGTTGTGCCACACCAAACTGTGAGGATATTGATGATAAATGATAAAGGAGTGTAATTATATCTTTATGAATGTTCTGGTCTTGAGAAGCCACTTCCCAGACATGTGATATGGACACAGAATGAAAAGGTGACTAGGATTCAGGTACTGGTGAGAAGAAAGGTCACAGGGAGGGTTTCAGTCAGAGAGAAAAACATATATGAAACTAGAAGACAGAAGAGAGTGTGACATGTGAGAAAGTAGGAGAGTCAGATCAACTGGGGCTGAGTGAGATCAAGGAAAGAGCAGAAACCACCTATTTCTGTCTGGACGTCCCACGGGAACATCACCCCCAACACATCACCCATGTGGTTGTGAAAAGTCTGTTGTTCAACATTTGCCCACATCATTGCAGGGACTATAATCTGAATCAAACTCAGTCGAAGAGGACAGGACAGTTAGGCCCTAAGACCCAGGTGGCCCAGGAAGGACTTGGGGAAACAAGCAGGAGGAAGTGAGAGTTTCCCTGGTGACCTAGACCAGAGCTCCTGAGACTTCAGTGAGCACGCAATCCCCTGGGGGTCTCCACAAGAGGCAGATGCAGCTGCAGCAGGTCAGGGTGGGGCCCGGGAATCTGCATGTCTCACATCTCCCAGGGGAGCCTGTGATGCTGGTCCTCCGAGGACCACACTTTTGAGTTGCTTCACTCTTGCTCACCTGCTACTCACAGCTCAGGTGAGAGTCACCACAGGAAGGCACAGTCGTGAAGCACAGGGGACCTGCTCTCCCTCCCACCCAGTGTCCTGGGGTCCTGCCCCTGCACTCATCTCTGTACACATTTCTTCCTCCTGGCGTGCTTGGGTACCCAGTCTGTCCTGACTCAGCATCCCTAGGCTTTTGGGGACCCTGGACAAATGATCACCATCTTCTGTACTAAAGCAGCAGTGATGTTGGGGGTTAAAATTATGTCTCCTGGTATCAACAGCTCCTGCTACAGCCCTACATGACTGAGGGATGAGGTCAACCATCAAACCTAACAGAACTCAGAATCAAAATCTGGCAACATGGCCTCCCTGAGCATCTCTTGGCTCCAGTCCAGCTATGAGGCTGATTATTATTGCGGTCCCTATGCAGTGTCGGGGACGGGGACCGCTTCCCACTATTTCTTAGTGATGAGGATATGAGACCAAAACCATCCTGAGCTTGCCCTAATACCCTCTTGTCCCTTGTTATTTTATCAGCTCCCTGGAATGAGACATCTTCCGTATTCAAGGCAGAAGAAATGAGGTCTCTCCTCTCTCCCAACACTTGGCAAAGTGGAGCTTTGTGATCATCAGCTCATTGAGACCACTTGGGAAGGAAGGCTCTGACCCTGCCTGTGGTCTGCGTGCTCACCCACTTGATCTGCTCAGGAGAGGCAGGTGTAGATGACGTCCAGATGGTCAGAGTCGAGATTGAGACAGTGCCGGGGGGCCACCTTGAAATCATGCCTTTAGCTATCATTATCTGCCCCATCCTGGGACAGGGGCCTCTCCGTCTAGATTTTCAAATCTGTTCTCTCTTCCCATTGCCAAGGAGAGGTGTGTAGAGACAGGTGACTCTGGCTTTACTTGCCTATCCTAGGGGAAAGAAAGCAGATCCTGGGAGAATCTTCCACCACATGTGGGGTCAGTCTTGGTCTGTAACCTGCAGCCTTTGAGCCCTGAAGGAGTCATGGGTCCTACTACCAAAGATGCCTCACTCCTCCTCATAAATCCCTTTCTCCTCCCCATGTTCTATCTTGGCTCCCTGCCCCTCATCAGTACTCCCAGGGGTACTGAGACTGCCAGGTTAACACAAATTATCCTTCAAGATTCTGTTTAAACTCCCATCCTCAGGGAGGCCATCCATGACATAAAGACTAAGTGAGATACTTTTCCTGAATATTCTCAGAAAACCCTTTATTTCCTCTTTTTCAGCTCTCAGCACATGTCATATCTCCTATATCTTTGTCAAAGTTAGACTTAGTGCTGAAAAGAGAGATTGTTCACAGGGCTCAACAAAGTAATGACTCTGAGCCTTTATGGTCATGGTCATAACTCACATGGAAAACTACAGAATGTCCTTGTGGGACAGGACAAGACTCTGGACCATGTGCATTGCTCCTCACCATGACCCCAGAAGAAACTGGGATGGGGACAGAGGAGTCTTAAGTTATAGCAGAGACTGTGTAGCCTGGGGACTTGAGACAGGCTCCTGGGAGGAGAATGGACACTTTATGGGAGGGAGAACATGGCAGGAGGTCCCGCCCCAGGGAGTTGTGATCACAGAGACAAAGCAGCTGGAAGGAGCCCAGCCCTGCTGCTGAGGCCCCGAGAGCAGATTTCTAGGGGTGACTGAGTTAGTTTGCTAGGGCGGCTGTCACAGGGCACCACACACTCAGGGCTGAGAATGGAGATTTACTCTTTCACAGTTCTGGAGTTAAAAGTCTGAGATTAAGGTATCAATAGAGTCTTTTTTGTGGGCTGTGAAGGAGAATCTGCCCCATTCCTCTCTGCTACCTTCTGGCGGTTTGATATTAATCATTGGTGTTCCTTGCTTGTAGATTCTGCCTCCATCTTCATATGCTACTCTCTCTTATGTGTGTCTCCAAATTTCTCCTTTTGTAAGATCACCAGTTAAGTTGGATTAGGGGCCCACCCTGTTCCAGTATGATCTCATCTTAAATTAACCACTTACATCTTCAATGATCCATATCCAAGAAGGTCCCATTTGGAGGTTCTGGCAGTTAGGACCTCAATATATGGATTTGAGAGGAACACAGTACAACTCATAACAGTTCTGCCATGGTTGGGTCCTCTCTTCTCTTGGGGGGAAAGTCGTAGGTGAACAACTCTGCAGGTTATAGGGGCACCATCAAGAGCTCAGAGATTCATCTGGGACGTGAACTTACATCCCAGAAAGACTCCGGACCATTCTCTAAATGACCTCTTGTACCTGAATCCTGAGTTCCATCCATAGTGAGGAGATCTCTGACATATGAGGAGTATGGCCTCCACAGCCTCCCAGTCAGGCCATAAGTGAGATAAGAAACCCCCTTCTTCAGTGGGAGTGGTGCTCAGTGGCAGCTGCCTTCCTGATGGAGTTCCTGGGACACAAAGCTGATCTCCTTCTCCTCCAGGTGCAGGTCCTGGTCCTACTGAGTCAGCTCAGCTCTGCTGTGGACATGGCATCCCTAAGATGCATTAAACTCTCCCTGTGCTCTCTGGACTGACCTGAGAGATCAGTGTGAGGAGCCTCTACTCTCTCTGCCCAGCATCCTTTCCCCTCAGTGACACCAGCCCCAGGTCTGAGGCCTGTCAGTCCTCACCTGCCTCCTGTGGAAATTAATAAAAGAAACCTTCAATAAAAAGGAGTCAGAAAGTCCTGTAGGGGGAGCTCTCACACCCTATCATCCCTCATCAATTACTCCAAACAGGAAGAGAGGTGCTTGCACCTCCAGCAGGAAGTACAACTACTTTACTACTGAAGGAAGATTTCTCTCCTCACCTGGCAACCGCTCAGCCAATGAGAAGCCATTGCCGCCCTGAACTGTTAATTTCCTCCAATGGATTTTGCCTTAGAACAATCCTCCCAACTCCTCCTTTTTCTCTTTAAAAGCAGCTCCCTTCCTTTGTTTCCAGACTTGCCTATCATTTGCCACATCATGCACATCCCAAATTGCAATTATGTTTGCTATTCCTGAATAAACTCATTTTGAGGGTGAAATAACTGGGGAATTTGCTTTTTATGTTGACAGTACTCAGGTCTGCATGCTGCCCTCTGTGGACAGGTCAGAGGACACACACTGATGTCAATGTGTACAGTTCAGGTGTGTAGGTTCTGCAGAACTAGGTACCCCCTCCCAGAACAAGGAGTCACAGGCAGAGCTGAGTCTAGTGAGACAACGGGGATGAGATGACAGCATCACAGATCTGGAGAAGCACAAAGTCATTCTGCCGCAGTTCTGCTGAGACATCTCGTGACGTCTCTGCTGGAGAACCAGGACTGCGTGTCTTTTCCTAAAGACCTAGTGATCAGAACAGTAGGCTAGGAGGATGTGCCCTTCGATGACCTGTGCAAAGGGCACTGCATCTGTGAGTTTGTGTGCATGCGTGTGTTTGTGAATGTGTGTGTATTTTGGTGTGACTAGGAAGTGTTGTCAATGTCAAACCTCCCAAACTCAAGACTTTCTGTTTCCATAACTTTCCTCTTTCCCCTATTCCAATGTCTTTGCTTTATATTCTGCATAAGAAAAATGATTAAGGCTATTAACAGGAGGAGGAGGAGGAAACATTCATATGTACTTAATGTGTATCAAGCACCATCCAAAGCACTTCATATTTATTAACTTGTTTAATCACAAATCGTCTATGAACAAGCATTCTCATTATCACCCCGATTTACAGATGGAGAAGTTGAGGCCTGGAGGGATGAGCAACCTGCCTGAGGTTAGAACTAGAAAGTGGCCGAGCCAGCAGCAAACCCAGGTCTTCTGACCAGAGTCCCTGGTCCTCACCACCATCCTGTGGCCTCTCATTGTGCTTTCAAAGCTGACACTTGGCCTTTCTTTAAGAGGTGAGAAAGTTTTCTTTCCTATTTCAAAAGGAGATAACTGATATTGTGACTTTGCCATGCAGCCCTGTGCAATCGAAATAAATTTTGAACAACATATGTAATTGAAAATTCTCCAGTAGCTTCACTTAAATATGAAAAGAAACAGGTGGAATGACTTTTCTTAATATATTATGTTTAACTCAACTATTTGAAATATTATCATTTCAGTATGAATTAAATATGCAAAATGTTGATGTATTTTACACTAGTTTTATCCTAAGTCTTTTAAAACTGATAGGTATTCCAGAGAGTCCCTACCTCTGCCCACAGAGACCTGTGTTTCACTGGGACACACAGATTTCAACACCGTGAAGATCTGAGTGCTCTATAGGACAGACTCGAGGAGGAGGGAGCCCCTGAAAACAGAAGACAGGGTGGTGACAGGAGGCCCAGGAGCACTGGGATGAGGGAGGAACAGGACATGGGGCATGGTGAGGGGCAGGCAGGGAGAGGCTGACAGGTCAGGCTCTGAGGTCAGTCTCCTGGATTGGCATCTTGACTCACTCCTCACTGTCTGGGGGACTTTGGGGAAATCATTTAAACTCACAATGATGGCTCCCTCCTCAGCAGACTAGAGGAGAGGGTGACCTTAAGCAGAGGGCTCCTGGTGGGTTATTGTGATGTCTGGTTGAGGGGGTGCATGTCAACACTCACCAAGGGTCTGGCCTCTATTGTGGGCTCAGAAAGCATCACTGTGGTGAACTAGCTGTGCATGTAGGATGATGTTCATTCTGGGGGCAGCAGGGGGCACTTTGGGTCCTGGTGCAGGACCCTAATAGGTCCTAGTCCCCTGGGCTGTGCTCAAGCGCAAAGGGCATGACTGATGCTTCCTTTGCAGACACTTCTATTGGGTAGAATCAACCCTCCACTCTGAAACCTACACCTGGACCTTCTCCTGACCTCAAAATTACCAGCAGGAGGTTCTTAGGCTCAGGGCTCAAACAAGAGTTCAGTCAGAGAGAGTGGAGAACAGATGTACATTCAATGCTCCTCCCTTCTTGAGCTGCAGGAAGAGAGGATGAGACCGGAGCTTGGAGAGGCCAGTCCAGCTGGGCAGCCTCAGGGCACAGCCCCTGGAAGCTCCCCCACCATCGACTGGGTTCACTTCCTGCCTCTCATTTTCTCCACAGGTCAGAGACTCCAAGGTCACTCAGGAGTCTCCCTCACTGACATTTCCCTCCAAGCAGAGTTCCCAGGGACATCTGACCAGCCTTGGCACATTCAGTATCATTTTTGCATTTTCTGTTTCCAGGTCTCTGTGCTCTGCCTGTACGGACTCAGCCCCCATCTGCATGTGCCTCCCTGTGATCCTCGGTCAAGTTCTCCTGCACCCTGAGCAGTGAGCACAGCAGCTACATCATTCACTGTATCGACAGAGACCTGAGAAGGCCCCTAGCTATGTGATGAAGGTTAACAGTGATGGATGTTACACCGGGCGGGACAGGGTCCCCAACCACTTCTTGGGCTCCAACTATGGGGCTCACTACTACTTAACCATCTCCAACATCCAGTCTAAGGAAAAGGCTGAGTATCACTCTGGTGAGAGCCATACAGTTGATGGACAGGCAGGGACGCCACACAGGCACAGACAAAGGGGAAGAAAGGCCAAAACCTCCCACCCTCTTCCCCATGGGGACTCAGGGTGAGCTGCTTCCTGTCTCTCCCCAGGACGCTGAGCCTTTTGACTCTTCTTCTTGCAAACTCCATCATCGTGCACCTCCTCCTCAAGAGACCAGTAAGAAGAGACTGATGCAGGTCAAAGTTTAGGTCATCTTGACAACATAACATTCTGTTTTCTCTGCTACAGGCCTCTGAGGACACAGCTGGGAGAGACCAGAGCAGCCCAGGCAGGGCAACAACCCTCAGAGAGTCGTTGGCCTAAGATGACTGTATCCCCAAAAGAGCCCTCGGGTCCTGTGCTCCCCTCATGGCCCTCTGCTCAGGACAGGAACAGGATCTCAGGGTTCCAGGGGTGACCCTGGAAGTCATCTGCAGCTAATGTCCTGAGTCCTGGTGCACCATGGTGTACAGCAGGACTCCTGTCAGTGTTGAGGGTTCAGCAGGAGGCACTTGGCCCTCAGGGGAGGAAGAACACAGAGACCTGAACCCCGTTGTGCACGCTGGGCTGCAGCTCCAGAACTTGCTTCTGCTGGAGAGAGCTGGCACAGCAGGGACACTCCCCTTCCTGCTGGCAGCCTGCATCTCATGACCTGTGCGTGTGGCAGGATTGAGGCAGGGCCCCCACCCCATTCAATAGGATCTGAAGAGCACACCCAGCATCGGAGCTCCTGTACGTTCTACGGTGATTCTGGCTGTGACTGCTTCACAAACCAACATCCATCTCCACTCTCGTCCACTCTCTTCATCTCCTCCTGTCCTCGGGGTGTGTTCTCTGGTCTATCTAGACTTCCTGCACACTAGTCTGTACATGAGAGTTTGCTGATGGGAAACTTCATCTACTACAATTTATTATTCATTTTTTATTGAGTTATAATTTACATACACTAAAATGCACCCTTTTTAGTGAGCAGTTCTTTGAGTTTTGATAAATGCATGCAGAGGTTTAAACATTTCCACAATCACGATTTATAACAGTTCAAATTCCACAGACGTCTTGGTAGTCACACCCTCCCGCCAGCCCTCACCCCACAGCTCCTGATCTGCCGTCTGTCCCTATACTTGGGTCTTTGCAAGAACGTCATACAAATGGAATCATGCATGGTATCCTTTTGGTTCTGGCTTCTTTCACTCAGCATAATGCATTTGAGATGCATCTACGTTGTTGGATGTTAATAGTTCATTCCACTTTTGTTGCTGAGTAGAATTCTTTACACGGATGAACCACAGTTTGTTTATCCATTCTCCAGTGAAGCAACATTTGGGTTGTTTCCAGTTTCCACTCTTTCACAATTTCACATGAAACCTTTATAACATTTGTTATTGTTTTTTTTTTTTTTTTTTTTTTTTGTGGACATAGGTTTTCATGATGCTGGGGTAAATCCCTGGGAATGGAATTTCTGGGTGAGATAGTAGGTATATGTTGAACTTTCCCAGAAACTGCCAAACTGTTTTCCAACATGGATGCTTGATTTTGCATTTTCATTGCCATCAGGTGTTTATGAGACCTCCAGTTTTTTCACATCGTCATTATCATTAGATTGTCAATTTTTTAAGCCACTATAATGTAGCTGTAGTGGTATCTCATAGTGTTTTTAATTTTCATTTCTTTAGTGACGTGTGATGTTGGGCATCTTTTCAGGTGCTTATTTGTCATCTCTGTATTTTGTCTGGCGATGAGTTTCAGTGAATCTTTGCCCATTTTAACATTCAGATCTCTAGGTGACTTGTGTGTATGTGTATTTAGATCAATATGATTTTATCACATGACCAGGCTCAATTTACACCACGCCAGTCAAGATAAAAAAAAAACAGTTCCGTCTCCACAAGGATTCCTCGTGTTGTCCCTTGATAACAACATAGGTCTCCTCCATCCAAGGTGCCCTTCGCTGACACTAACCCCTGGCATCCACTAATTAATTCTGCATTTCTATAATTTTGCCTTAGCAGACATAATATATAGAAATAAAAAATAGAGTACTACAGTATGTAGGCTTTGGGATTGGCATATTTTACTCTGCATAATACTTCTACATTATCAAAATTTTTGTGTCTTAAGAGTTCATTCCTTTTTCATTGATGAGTAGTAGTCCATGGTTCCAGCGTACCAAACTCTATTTTTCCATTGCCCATTGAACATCTGGATAGTTCTCACTTTGGGGCTAGTATGCATTAGGATGTATGACCATTTCTGTATAGTTTCTCTGAGAACATATTTTCATTTTTCCGAAACAAATGCCCAGGAGTTCAATTGCTGGGATGTAGAGAAATCACAAGTTCAGGTTTTTAAGAAGTTGCCATACTCTTCTGTAGAGTTGCTGTAACACTTCACATTCCAATTAGCAGGCATGAGTGATTAAGTTTCTCCAAATTCTTGCCAGCATTTAGAGTTGTACTATTTTTTGTTACGGCCATTCTCATAGTTATTTAGAGATATCTCCTTGTGGTTTTCATGTGCATTTCCCTCACGGCTAAGGAGGGATATCTTTTCAAGTGGTCTTTGCCATCTTTGTATCCTCCTCCATGAAATGCATATTCTTGTTCATTGCCCATTTTCTGAATGGATTTTATATTTACCATTAAGTCTTGAGATTTCTTTGTATACTCTATACACTAGTCCTCTATTAGATTTGTGATATGCAAATATTTTCTGCCATTACTTGTTATTTTATCATCTTTAGACACTAATATTGATGAGGTTCAATGTATTAATCTTCCCTTTAAAAATCACGCTTCCGATGTCACCAAAGAATTCTTGCCCAGTCCTAGATCCCAAAGATTTCTCCTACATTTTTCTCATAAAACATAAAAAAGGATTGCCTGAGAAGTATATGAGCATTTTCTCTGTATCTGATCATGAGTTCTGGCCTCTCATACAAGAGCATGACCACTGTCCCTACAAGCTCCTGCTTCAAGCACTGCCCAGGCCACCACCGTGGATGACCCATCATTAGACAGCGTGAATGAGGGGTTCTCCACAAGCTCAGAGAGGAAGCCCAGGGCACAGACTGAGGTGTGTGTGCATGTGCTGGGGGCAGGGGGCAGCACTTTCTCACTCAACAGGCCTTGGGAACGGGGCCCATTTTCACAGCATCCTTTAAGATGAGTCCTTTTCTACTCAACAGGGAGACACTCAAGAAGGCCACTAAAAGGAAAGAAGTAGATTTGCATTTCTTCAGAGAATAAGAGAGGCTTGAGGCAGATCCCCAGCTGTAGGCTCAGAGGCAGAGCTCTGGGGCATCTCCACCATGGCCTGGACCCCTCTCCTGCTTCCCCTCCTCACTCTCTGCACAGGTGCTGCCCCTCAGGTCTCAGCCCCCAAAGAAACCAGGGAGCAGCCTGGCCCTGACCTTCAGCTCTGCAGAGGGGAGGCTGCAGGATGTGTGCCTTCTGGGAATGAGACCCTCATCCTCACACTCACCTCTCCTCTCCTCTCTTGCAGGTTCTCTGGCCTCTTCTGAGCTGACTCAGCCTCCTGCGGTGTCCGTGGCCCTGGGACAGATAGCCAGGATCACCAGCCAGGGAGGCAGCTTTGGAAGCGATTATGCTCACTGGTACCAGCAGAAGCCAGGACAGGCCCCTGTGCTGGTCATTTACAGAGATAACAAGCAGCCCTCAGGCATTCCTGACCAATTCTCTGCCTCCAGATCAGGGAACACAGCCACCCTGACCATCAGAGGGGCCCAGACAGAGGATGAGGCTGACTATTACTGTCAGTCTGGAGGTGCTTACAGTTCTGAAGTTCACAACGACACACACTAGTGGGGAAGTGAGACACAAACCCCTTTGCCATCTGTGTCACACTCTCCTCCAGCCCCAGGAGGACTGTAGGCAGAGCCATGAGCTGGTCTGTCTCAGGTCCCCAGATCTGAGATCCCCAGGCTGCCCTCCCCCCAGGCAGGATCTGCAGAGGGTGGATCAGGGCTGGATTGTTGACTGACAGGATAAGGCTGCCATGGTCTTTTCCTGGCTGATGTATTTGTTGGGGACAGAGGGTCTGGACGGAAGGAAAGACGGAGGAAGAAATCCTTCTTGTGGTAGTTATCTCAGGATTTCCATATGGAAGTGTCTGGGCCTCTCTTTGACCCACGTGTCCTGTGTTAGTCCCCAGAACTGCTGAGATTCAGCTGGTACTCTGATGTCCCCTGGCTAACATGGCAGCCTTGGATTCTGAATGGAGCAAACTATGCTGTGGACGTTGCTGTGTCCACGCACATATGCCCTTCTGGCCTGACACACCCACCCACTGTTGCTGGGAGCCCCTGGCTCCTCACAGCTGTGCCCTCACTAGGATGAGCCATTGTCTGGAGAACTGCCTCCCTCAAGCTTTTGCCCCTCTCTTAGTGTGACTCAGGTCCAATGGCTGCCTGATGCCAAGACACCAAGGTCTTGTCTCAGTCCAGGGTGACCTTGCAGGGCCTCCCAGCTGAGTCTTCAACTGTAAGCACATGGCAGGTCTTCCCAATCTTGCCTCCATTCTTCATCCCAGAGACATCACCCCAAACTCTCCTGCATGCAATTATCTACGTCACAGTGCTTCTGGGGAGCCAAAGAGAAAACAAAAGCCTAGAGGGAAGAGTGTGGTAGAGGAGAGAGCTGCACAGAGAGAGAACCCTGGAGTTCTGCACATGTTCCTAAGAGGACTGATGAGTCATGTGTGGGAGGAAACTGCAGGAGGTTAAAGAAAGAACCACCCAGAGATGCTAAAGGATCATTCTGCAGGCTCACACTCACACAATCACATAGTGCTTGTTCCCCAGTCAGAGGGGAATGCTCCTAGTTAAGGAATCAGGTTGACTAGTCATGACAACTTGCCTCAGTCGTGGGGACCATTAACCCCAGACTAAACGCTGCTCTGTTGCGACCTAAGAAAGTGCACAGGCACGTTGACAAAGGATGGATCTGTGTCCAAGTAACTTTATTGAATCCCAAAATAAAAAACAAAACAGAGAAGGAAATATGAGTATCCAGGACCCGATAAGGAAAAACTCACAATAGCTGGTGTCATACCAAAAATTTCCTACAAAGAACCAAGAAAACATGAACCGTAATAATTACAAAAATTCTTTATTCCAAAATGGCCCTAAATTGCCAAGATGTTATAATTTGTATACAAGGATAGAAAAGCAATTATTTTAACTATATTTCATGTGTTCCTGAGGGTGGAGGAAAGATGGAACATGTTAAGTGGTGACATATACTCATACACACTGGTACACATTGATCTCCTAGCACTGCTTTACAAGCACCATATACGTAATATATAAATGATCTCAAATCAGTAATGTAACAGTCTACCCTATGATACTGTAAAAAGAAGAGAAAACTGATACAAAAGAGGGAGAAGGGATTAAATGATAAAGATAGAGGGAAAATGAAGGAAATAAATGGAACCCTTGGGGAATATCAACAAAATTAAATGTTACTTCTTTGAAAACATCAAAGATATTGACAAACCTTTAGCTAGGTGATGATAAATAAAAAAGCAAATTATTAAAAGTGAGAAGTAGAGAGGAGATGTTACTACTGACACTACAGAAATAAAACAAGACTTTTAGGTTGTGAGAGGATACTATAAAAAACTGCATGCAAAAAAATTAGATGAAATGGACATATTCTTAGAAAGACACAGATTGCTAAAACTGACTCAAGAAAAAATAGAAAACCTCATGAAGTCTGCAATAAGGAAAGAGATTAAATTAGTAATCCAAAACTACCCACAAAGAAAGACACAGACACAGATGGTTTCACTGCAGAATTCCATCTAATATTTAAAAAATTACTACCAAGTTATTCACAATTTCTTCCAAAAAATTGAAGGGGATGGAATACTTACCACCTCACTCTATGAGGCCACTATTACTCTGATACCAAAACTAGATAAATAGATCACAAGGAAAGAAAAGTATAGATCAATAACCCTTATGTATATAGACACAAAAATCCTCTAAAATTGCTACAAAACCTAATCTAGCAACATAGAAAAAGGAATACACACCATGACCAAGTGGTATTTACTGGAGGAACGCAAGGTTGTTTTAACACCTGGAGATCAGTTAACGCACTTATTCATAGAATAAAGGACAAAAGAAAGGATCTTTTCAGGAGTCACAATGTTTTCATGCAGCACATATTGTTCCTGGTTATGTTTCTAATCCTATTACAGCATCAAGCAGGCGAGATTGCAGGCACAGAGATGGAATCAGGTGTGTTATTCCATGCAAAGAATCTGGATGTCCCGCACCCAATGTGAAGATATTGATGGTAAATGATAAAGGAGTGTAATTCCGTGTTTCTGAATGTTGTGCTGTTCAGATGCCACTTCCTAGACACGGGATATGGGCACAGAATGAAAAGATGACTAGGATTTAGGCATTAGTGACGAGAAGGGTCACAGGAAGGGTTTCAGTCAGAGAGAGAAAAACGTATAGTAACTAGAAGACAGAAGAGAGCATGATGTGTGAGAAAGTAGGAAAGTCCAGATCAACTGGAGCTGAGTGAGATCAAGGAAAGAGCAGGAACCACCTATTTCTGTCTGGACCTCCCATTAGGACATCACCCCCACACACACCACCCATGTGGTTGTGAAAAAGTCTGTTCTTCAATATTTCCTGACATCATTGCAGGGTCTACAATCTGAATCAAGCTCAGTTGACAAGGCCAAGGCAGTTAAGCCCCAAAACCCAGGCGGCCCAGGAAGGACTTGGGGAGACAATCAGGAGGAAGTGAGCGTTTCCGTGGTGACCTAGACCAGAGCTCCTGAGACTTCAGTGAGCACACAGTCCCCTGGGGGTCTCCACAATATGCAGATGCAGCTGCAGCAGGTCAGGGTGGGGCCCAGGAATATGCATGTCTAACAGCTCCCAGGGGAGCCTGTGCTGCTGGTCCTCCAAGGGCCACACTTTGAGTGGCTTCACTCCTGCTCACCTACTACTCACCACTCAGGTGAGAGTCACCACAGGAAGGCACAGTTGTGAAGCACAGGGGACCTGCTCTCCCTCCCTCTCAGACTTCCTGAGAAGTCCTTCCTTGGCCTTGGCCCTGCACTCAGCTCTGTCCATATTTCTCCCTCCCATCAGGGTTGGGCGTCCAATATGTCCTGACTTAGCCTCCATTGGTATTTGGGGCTCCAGGACAGATGGTCTCCATTACCTGTGCTGAAGCTGCAGTGACACTGATGGTTACAATTGTATCTCTTGGTACCAACACCTCTTTGCACAATCACACATAACTGAAAATGGATTCATGAATCAAACCTCTCAGACCCCAGACTCCAACTCTGGCAGCACAGCCTCTCTGAGCATCTCTTGGCTCCAGCACAGCCATGAGGCTGATTATTATTGCTATGTAGGGTGGGGGAGGGGGACTCATTCCCACTGTTTATTAGTGATGAGAAAGTGAGACCAAAACCATCTTGGGCTGGCCCTAGTCCCCTCCCGCCCCCTGGTCTATTGTCAGCTCCCCTGGGTGCATCATTTTCCAGGTTCAAGGCTGAAGAATTGAGGTCCACTCCTCCCTCCCACCACTTGACAATGCACGTCTTTGGGAGCAACAGCTCATTGAGGCCACTTTGGAACAGTGCAGGGGAGTTATCTTGAGATCCTGCCTCTAGATACTGTTGTCCACCCCATCCTGGAATGGGGGCCTCTCTGTCCAGCTTTTCAGATCTGTCCTCTCTTCTCATTACCAGGAAGAGGAATGTGGAGTTGTTGACCCTGGCCAGATGTGCCTGTTACCCAAGGAAGCAGACCCTGGGGGATTCTTCCATCCCATGTGAGATCAGGCTTTGTCTGTCACCAGCAGCCTTGGAGCCCTGAAGGAGTCATGGGTCCTATCATTAAGGATGCTTCGCTCCTCCTCATGAATCCTTTTCTCCTCCCCATGGCTTTTTTTGGCTCCCTGCCCCTCATCAGTAATCCCAAGCATGCAGAACCTTATCAGGTCAGGACAAGTTACCCTTCAAAGTTCTGTTTAAAAGTCTCATCCTCAAGGAGACCATCCATGACATAAAGACGAAGTGAGATACTTTTGCCAAATGTTCTCACAGGACCCTGTGTTTCCCCTCCTGCAGCTCTTAGCACATGTCGGATCTCATTTATACCTTTGTGATACTTAAACTCAGTTCTTAGAGGGAGAGATTGTGCACAGGGCCCAACAGGGTACTGACTCTAAACATTTACAGTCATGGTCATAACTCATATTGGAAACTACAGAATGTTCTTGTGGGATAGGACAAGGCTCTGGAACCGTGTACATCACTCCTTGCTATGATCCTAGAAGGAGCAGGCAGGGGGACAGAGGGGTCTTAGGTTACAAGAGAGACTGTGCTGCCCGGGGACTTGAGACAGGCTCCTAAGAGGACAATCCACACTTAGGGGAGGGAAGCACATGGCAGGAGGCCTCTCCCCAGGGGTTGTGATCATAGAGACAAAGCAGCTGGAAGGAGCCCAGCCCTGCTGCCAAGGCCCTGAGAGCAGAGTTCTAGGGGTGACTGAGTTAGTTTGCTAGGGTGGCTGTCACAGAGCACCATACACTGGGAGCTGAAAATAGAGATTTGCTGTCTCACAGATCTGGAGTTAAAAGGTCTGAGATCAGGTGTCAGCAGTTGGTTTTCTGTGGGGTGTGAAGGAGAATCTGCTCCATGCCTCTCTTCTAGCTTCTGGTGATTTGCTGGCAATCGTTGCTGTTCCTTGCTTTTAGATTTTGCCTCCATCTTCACATGGCGTTCTCCCTTGTGAGTGTTTCCAAAGTTCCACTTTTCTAAGGACATCTGTCCAATTGGATTAAGGTCCACCCTACTCTAGTATGACCTCCTCTTAAATTAACTAACTACATCTGCAATGGTCCTATATCAATGAGGTCCTATTCAGACATATAGGGGTGAGGACTTCATTATATGGATTAGAGAGGGAACACAATTCAACTCATAACAGTGTATCTGCCATGGTTGGGCCCTCCCTTGCATTGGAGGGAAGCTTGTAAGTGCACAACTCTGCTGGTTGTAGGGACACCACCAAGCTCTCAGGGATTCAGGTGGGGCATGAACTGACAGCCTGGAAAGACGCCTGACCATCTCCTAAATAACCCATCTCTTCAGCCTGATATTCATGCTCCATCCATAGTGAACAAATCTCTGACATGTGAGAAGGGTGGCTTCCACAGTCTTCCAGTCAGGCCATAAGTGAGACAAGAACCCCATTTCTTCAGTGAGCGTGGTTCATTGGCAGCTGCCTTCCTGACGGAGTCCCTGGACATCAAGCTGACCTGCTTCTCCTCCAAGTGCAGGTCTTGTTCCTCCAGAACCAGCTCAGCTCTGCTGTGGACATGGCATTCATAAGAGCCATTAAACTCCCCCATGTGTTCTCTGGACTGACCTGAGGGATCAGTGTGAGGAACCCGTGCTCTCTCTGCCCACTGTCCCTTCCCTCCAGTGACACCAGCCCAGCCCTGAGGCCCATCAGTCCTCACCTGCCCTCTGTGGAATTAAAAGAAACCTTAACTAAAAAGGAGTCAGAAAGGCCTGTGGTGGGAGCTCTCACACTCTATCATTCCTCACCAATTACTCCAAACAGGAAGAGGGGTGCTTGTATCTCCAACAAGAAGTACAACTACTTTACTACTGAAGAAGATTTCTCTCCACACCTGGCAACAGCTCAGCCAATGAGAAGCTGTTGCCGCCCTGAACTGTTACTTCCCCTCAATGGACTTTCCTTTTGAACAGCCCCTCCTTAATCCCCCTTTTCCTCTTTTCCTTGCCTCCTTTGTTTTCTGGACTTGCCTATCTTTTGCCATAGTATGCACATCCGGAATGGAAATTCTTTTGGCTATTCCTGAATAAACTCATTTTGAGGGTAAAATAACCAGTGAATTTGCTTTTTAAGTTGACACCCCCCTAGTCTGCATGCTGCCTCTGTGGACAGGTCAAAGGACACACAGTGATGTCAACGTGTTCAGTTCAGGTTCTCTGTTTCTGCAGAACTAGGTACCTCCTCCCAGGATGAAGGGTCTCAAGCAGGGCAGAATCTAGTGAGACAACAGGGATGAGATGACACACATCACAGATCTGGACAAGCATGAAGGAGTTCTGCAGTAGTTTTGCTGAGACATCACATGACATCACTGTGAGAGAACCAGGACCACATCCCTGGGTGCAAAGGCCTAGTGATCAGGACAGGAGGGTGGGAGGATGTGCCCCCCATGACCTGTGAAAAAGGCAGTGCACCTGTGAGCTTGTGTGCATGTGTGTGTGTGCATGTGTATTTTGTTGTTGCTAGGAAGTGTTGCCAATACCAAATGTCCCAAACCCAAGACTTTCTGTTTCCATAACTTTCTTCCTTCCATTATTTCATGTCTTTGCTTTATATTACATATAAGAATGAGGATTAAGGATATTAATAGAAGGAGGAGGAAACATTCGTATGTGACTAGTATGTATGAAACACCTTCAAAAGTGTGTTTATTTTAATTTGTTTAATCACAAATCCTCTATGAATTAGCGTTCTCGTTATCACCCATTTTACAGATGGGGAAGCTGAGGCCTGGAGGGATGAGGAACCTGTCTGAGGTCAGAACTAGAAAGTGGCCGACCTGGCAGCAAACCCAGGTCTTCTGACCCCAGAGTCCCTGGTCCTCACCACCATCCTGTGGCCTCTCATTGTGCTTTCAAAGCTGACACTTGGCCTCTCCTTGAGGTGCAGAGAGTTCTCTCTCCTATTTCAAAAGGAAATGACTGATATTGTGACTTTGTCATGCAGCCCTGCTCAATAGAATAAAAAAAATTGAAACATATATGTAACTGACAAATTTCCAGTAGCCACTTTTGAAAAATGAGGTGTCACAGACGGAATTTTTTTCCATAATATATTTTGTTTAACTCAATTAGTTGAAATAATTTCATGTCAATAGGAATTAAATAAAATATGCATATTTTAAATTATTTTTATGCTACATCTTTGAAATGTAGTGGGTATGTCAGAACTACAGCACATCTCCACTGGGACTACACACATTCATGCTCAGCAGTTGTATGTGGCTTGTGTCCACCCTGTGGACAGAGCAGGTTAGATGGATGAGGTTTTCCTGGGGTACCTGTCCCTGCAGTATGTACTCACTGCCACCGGGGGCCGATGGAGGGTCCCATGATCCAGACCTCACAGGGGAGGAATGGCTGCTCCACTTTCCACCAAAACCAGGAATATTGAGGATGCCCAGAAGTGAGGGAATTTTTACAACACGTGTCCACACTACTTTTGTTCTTAAAGACAAGATGTTAAATACAACCACAATTTTAAAGATGAAAATGAGCTATCAACACACATTTTTATTATCAGTCAGTGTAATGAAGGACAATAGTCTGTGTGAATTTTTTAATAAATATTGCTGAAGGTTTCTCTTTAAGTGCAAAATCATTTCTATAAAGCTCATGACAAGTCATAAAGTAATATTTTGTGCATAGGAAGGCTGATCATGAGAAATAGTTTCTTGAACTTGGTTGATCTGGCATTCTCCACAAAGAGATATATTTGCCTAGTGCACAAGCACTGATCACTTTTATAAAGATCAGTTCTCCCAGGATGTACTAACAAGTTCCCTTCATGTTGTAATGAGACCCAGAAGCAAAGATGTCAGGACTGGCCTGCAGGAGTGGCCAGCAGGGCCCCGTGAGGGAGACTCTGAGGGGTGAAGTGTAAGGAGTGGAGGCATCGAGGTGGGAAGGTGGAGAGGAGCCGTGTGTAACACGCTCAGCGGGAACAGTAGTGCACGTCTCTCAGGCACGTGGCCCTCGTCTCACCTTCAATGATCTCTTCAGACCAAACACTGAGGAGTGAGCACATACGTCTCCTGTCTGTGCACAGGTATCAGCACAGCGCTTCACACGTGATTTCTATGAACAACGTCTCCAGGATTTTGTCATCACATCCTCATCAGTACTGGGTTTGAAAATAAATACATTTGTTCAAGATATTTGGTGAAAACGGCACCTTGCCAATCACGTTTATAAAAATTTTAAGGTTTCTGTTCCTACTCTCACAGTTGTCCAAATTCAATGGCCTTGACCAAGTTAGAAAAGGATCCTGATCCTAACTTGTCAGGGGATGAGCCTGACATGAGGAGCCTGACCAGCCATTAGAATTCCCCATCGTCCCACTGACACAGACTCCCGTGTGGTCCGTCATGGAGGGAGCAGAGGAAAGGTCCCCACGTCTGTCCATGGAGAGACTCTTGTTTCACCGAGACACACAGATTCCAACACCATGAAGATTGGAGTGCTCCTCAGAACAGAATCAGGGAGGAAGGCTCGTCTGAATACAGAAGAGAGAGAGGTGACAGGAGGCCCAGGAGGGCTGGGATGAGGGAGCAGGACATGGGGCGTGGTGAGGGGCTGGCAGGGAGGGGCTGACAGGTCAGGCTCTGAGGTCAGTCTCCTGGCCTGGAACCTTGACTCACTCCTTACTGTCTGGGGGACTTTGGGGAAATCATTGAATCTCACTGATGGCTCCCTCCACATCAGACTGGAGGAGAAGTTAAGCAGAGGGCTGCTTGTGGGTATTATACTGTCTGGTTGTGGGGAGTGCTTGTCAACACTCACCAAGGGTTTGACATATATTCATGGCTCACAAGTAGTCATTGTGTTGAGCCAGCTACACATGTAGGCTGACATTCATCCTGGAGACATCAGGGGGCACTGTGGGTCTTGTTTTGGGGACCCTAATAAGTCCAAGTCCCCTGGGCTGTGCTCAAGGGCAAAGGGTGTGACTGATGATTCCTTTGCAGACACTTCTATTGGGTAGAATCAACTCCCTACTCTGAAGCCCACTGGTCCTTCATCTGACCTTGGCAAATTACCAGCAGGAGGTCCTTAGGCTCAGGGCTCCAAGAAGAGCTCAGACAGAGGGAATGGAGAATAGATGTGCATTCAATGCTCCTCCCCTCTTGAGCTGCAAGAAGAAAGGATAAGACAGGAGCTTGGAGAGGGTAGTCCATCTGGGCAGCCTCAGGGCAGAGCTCCTGGAAGCCCCCCACCATGGAGTGGTTTCCCTTCTACCTCCTAACTCCCCTCTTTCCCACAGTTCAGAGCATCTCAGTGCATTCAGGGTTCTCCCTCTGCTGACGTTTCCCTCCAAGCACAGTCCCCAGGGACATCTGTCCAGTATCGGTGCATTCAGCATCATTCTTGTATCTTCTGTTTCCAGGTCTCTGTGCTCTGCCTGTGCTTCCCTAGTCCCCATCTGCGTCTGTTTCTCTGGGAGCCTCAGCCAAGCTCATCTGCACCCTAAGTAGCGAGCACAGCACCTACATCATTCACTGTATCAACAGAGACCAGGGAAGGCCCCTGGGTATGTGATGAAGGTCAACAGTGATGGAAGCCACAGCAAGGGGGACGGGATCACCAACTACTTCTTAGCCTCCAGCTCTGGGGTTTCCTATTAATTAACCATGTCCACCATGCAGTCTGCTGCTGCGGCTGATTATCACTGTGGTGAGATCCATACAATTGCTAGACAGGATGGGTAAGCCACAGTGACACAGGCAAAGGGAAAGTCAGGTCAAAACCTCTCCCTCCCTCTTCCTGATGGGGTGTCTGAGTGAGCTGCTCCCTGTCCCTCTCCAGGACTCTCAGACCTTTGACTCTTCTCCTTGTAATGCCCATCATCCTGAACCCCACCCAGAGAGATCACTAAGAAGAGGCTGAGGTAGGTAATATTTAGATCATTCTGATAACTTGACATTCTGTTTCCTCCTCCACAGGCCTGTGGGGATGATGCTGGCAGAGACCAGACCAGCCCAGGCAGAAAAACGACCCTTAGAAGCGGCTGATCTGAGACGACTGTGTCCACAAGAACCATCCTGCCCTGTGCTCCGGACTTAGGGCTCTGCTATGGGACAGGGAAACGGATCTCAGTGTTCCACTGGTGACCCTGGAAGAAGTCTGCAGCGTGTCTTGGCTCTGGGATCACCATGAAGTGGAATAGGACTCCTGTCAGTGTTGATTGTTCAGCAAGAGGCATTTCACCACCCTGGCAGGCAGGACAAAAACCTGAACACTGTTGTGGGTGCAGAGCTGGGTTCCAGGAGGAAATTAGGGTGCATTATAGGAGGTCAGAGCAGGACCAACATGGAGCACAGCTCGGGCTTCTCCAGCTGTGGTAGATTCTCAGCTTGTGGTGGCAATAATGGCTCCACTTCCTCCCCACGGGACTTTTCCAGGAACAGACCAGGACCACGTCCACTGGGACAGCAGCAGAGCATGGTGGGTGGGGGACTCTGAGGTGGAAAATATGCCGACTCCTCTGATTTCAGCTCTGTGGATGATCCACTTCAAATGCATTGGGAGGGGCAGGATTCCTGGACGTGCTGCTTTCCTCCATAGCTTTTCTGGAATCTGAAAAACAAGCATCTTTCACACACACCCACACATTGTGTGAAATGTTCCCTGGGCACTGTGTAACCCTGGTCTCTGTGCACTGACCTGAGCAGGGTCAGCTGGGATGTCAGGGCTGAAACCCAGAACATCAGACTGGACCACCCCCATGTCTGATCTCTGAGATGGAAAGTCCAGGAGCTGCCCGTGGCCTGGATGACTCCCAAGTTGGCATGAGAGGTGGAGGTGGCTAGTCTCCCAGGGAGGGAAAGGACAGGGTACAGGAGAGGCAGGAGAAGAGATGGACATCAGGGCTCAGTCCTGCAGTGACATGTGTCAGCCTGTGGTTGGCTGAGTCACCAGGGTCACAGGGCCATCCCCCATCCTCCCCACTCCAGTAAAGGGTTGATCTCTACAAGGGTTTGCAGTGACTTTGTCGGCAACAAGGCCTCCTGTGGGTCCCTCCAGTGGAGAGTTTCCTCCACCACTTATCTTGTAGGAAAGGGATTTGGGAGGACTGTAGGGAAACAAATCCAAACCCCAGTGTGGACCTATCCACACCCATGTCCACATGGGCCTTGTGGTGCTAACAATATTGAAGACGGTCAGCTGTAGCCTGTGATGGACAGACAGAGGGAGAAACTGCTAGAAGTGATGACAGTGAATGGAAAAGAGAGGCAGATAAAGATCATCCCCTGTTGTGCTTAGATGGTGACCAAGCAGTGAGGGAGCTGCCACCTCAAAGCCTTGTCAGAGAGGGACCAAGGGCCCATTAGAGGCCGTTTCTTATGTCAATTTTATGACAGGGTCAGGGTCTCATCAGGTGCCACTGTCACCTCTTGTCATGTGAAAGCCACAGTGAACAGTGTGAAAGATGAGTGTCCCTTCATGTCCCTTCCATGCCCTTGTCCTCACAGGTGCCAGGTGATCCTGAGACCAGGAGTGACAGTTTATGTCAAAAGTACTTTTTGCTGTAATCTTAGCAGAGTCTTGAGGATGGACGTCATGTAGTGTCATTGTCACAGTAGGGGAATCTCTAAAGCCTGCGGGGCTATTGACAAATCAGTCCAGGGAGCAGCTGAAACAGGTCACAGGACCTGTACGTGGAGGCAGGTTGGAGCTGATGTGGCTGTGAGTGGACAGGGGAGGCCATGTAGGTGGGCAGGAGTGAGAGTGTGCTCGAGGAGGGGTCCTTCCCCTCTGGCTCCTCCTGTGTCTCTCACTATCTGTCTTTGTGTGTCTCTGTCTGTCTCTTTCTCTCTCTCTGGAGTTTTCCGATTAGTCATATTCTAATTCTTCCAGTGTATCTTGATCCTTTGCTGCTCCTTTTATATGCACTCTTTTCTCATTGTCTTTTTCTGTCCAGTTTGTTTGTGTATGTGTTTGTGTGTGTGTGCATGTCTTTATTCCTTAATGATCATGACACCAGCAGTAATGAAATCATTTGTGTCACTGCACTAAGATTCCTGTGTGACAACCAGGATCCCCGTCCCTCCTCTGCAGGATGGAGTCCTCATTCCCCCAGGCCCAGATGTTAGCAGCTGCAGCTCCATACTTGCTTAAGAGTGTATGAACATTTGTGTACAGTTTCTCTGTGAACATAAGCTTTCATTTTTCTGACCTAAATGCCCAAGGGTATAATTGCGCGTTGTATGGTAAACACAAGTTTAGTTCTTTTACGAAGCTGCCATACTCTTCTCCAGAGTGGCTGCACCATTTCACGCCCCCGTCAGCAAGCATGAGTGATTCAGTTTCTCCACATCCTTGCAGCATTTACAGTTGTCACACTCTTTATGGCAGCCTTTCCCATAGGTATGCAGGGATATCTCTCTGTGGTTTTCGTGTGCGTTTCCCTCACGGCTGATGAGGAACATCCTTTCACATGCTCTTTGCCATCTGTACATCCTCTTCCATGAAATGTTTGTCTTGTTCATTGCCCATTTTCTGAATGGATTTTACTTTTACTGTTTAGTTTTGAGAGTGCTTTATATATTCTATACACTAGTCATGAATTGGATATGCGGTTTGCAAATATTTTCCTGTTACTTTTTTTAATTTTCTCTAGAAAGTTTTACACAGCAAAATATATTAATTTTGATGTGGTTCAGTGTATTCCCTTCCTTTTATGAATCACACTTCTGGTGTCATCAAAGAAATCTTGCCTAACCCTAGACCTGAAGGATTTCTCCAATTTGTTTTCTAAAACATGAAAAAGGGACTGCCTGAGAGGTACATGAGTAATTTCCCTGTACCTGATCGTGAATTCTGGCCTCTCATACAAGAGCATGACCACTGACCCAACAAGCTCCTGCTCCAACCACTGCCCAGCCCACCCCCATGGATGACCCATCACTGAGGGCAGGACTGAAGGGTTCTCCCTAAGCCCAAAGAGGAAGCCCAGGGCACAGACTGATGTGTGTGTGCATGTGCTGGGGAAAGGGGTGAGCACTTTCTCCCTCAAAACCAGAGAGAGCTCTGAGGACTCAGGGATAAGCCTTGGAAATAGGATCCACTTTCACAGCCTGCTATAAGCTGACTTCTTTTTTACTCAGCAGGCAGACACTCAACAAGGCCACAAAAAGGAAAGAAGTAGATTTGCATTTCTTCAGAGAATAAGAGAGGGCCTGAGGCACATCCCCAGCTGTGGGCTCAGAGGCAGAGCTCTGGGGCGTCTCCACCATGGCCTGGACACCGCTCCTGCTCCCCCTCCTCACTCTCTGCACAGGTGCTGCCACTCAGGGCTCAGCTCCCAAAGAAACCAGGGAGCAGCCTGGCCCTGACCTTCAGCTCTGCAGAGGGCAGGCTGCAGGGTGTGTGCCCTCTGGGAATGAGACCCTCATCCTCACACTCACGTCTCCTCTCCTCTCTTACAGGTTCTGTGGCCTCTTCTGAGCTGACTCAGCCACCTACGGTGTCTGTGGCCTTGGGACAGACGGTCACCATAACCTGCCAGGGAGAGCCCCTAAAAAGTTCTTATGCTAACTGGTACCAACAGAAGCCAGGCCTGGCTCCTGTGGTGGTCATCTATTATGGCAGCAAACGTCCCTCTGAGATCCCTAACCAATTCTCTGCCTCTTACTCAGGAAACACGGCCACCCTGACTATCAGTGGGGCCAGGGCTGAGGATGAGGTTGACTATTACTGTCAGGCATGGGACAACAGTGGTAAACAGCACACAGTGACACAGGCTGATGGGGAACTGAGACACAAACCCCTCCCCCATCTGTGTCACCCTCTCCTACAGCCCCAGGAGGACTGTTGGCAAAGCCATGACCAGGTCTCTTCCAGGTCCCCAGATCTGAGATCCCCAGGCCGGCTTCTCCTCCCAGCTTGCCAGGCAGGCTCTGCAGAAGTTGGATCAGCATAGGACACAAAAATAGTTATTATAACAATATCTCATCTATTATTGTGGGTAGACAAAAGATTGAACATATCAGGAGCAGACATGGAAGACATTCTGAAAAGACAAGCTCAAACTAATGGAAATGCAAACGACATGGTCTGCGATTTAAAAAAAAAATGCTGGAAGACACTGACATCAGATTAGATCTTGCAAAAGAAGAGATTTTTGATCTTAATATCACGGTAATAGAAACTGTTCAAAATGAAACACAGGAAGAAAAAGACTGAAACAATCAATAAAGCTTCAGTGAGTCATAGGACAACTTCATGCAGCATAAAAATTGTTTACCTGGAGGAACAAAGGGGAGACAAGAAGGAAAGCGGGTGATGAACAGAAAAAGTATTTGAAGAAATAGTAACATAATTGTTCCTAATTTGGTAAAACTCATAAAACAATATATCCAAGAAGCTCAGTAAATCTTGGGCACAGGAGACGTGAGAAACAGCACCAACACACATCACAGTGGACTTGGTACAAACCAGTGATGAAGACACACTCTTCACAGCAGCAGGAGGGAAAATACAGGTTATATAGAGAGAAGCAAGCATCCTGGTGAGGGCAGGCTTCTCATTAGAAGCCACGTGAGCAAGAAGATAGTGGAGCAGTGTCTTTAAAACACTAAAAGAAAAAGCTTGTCAACCTTGAATTCTTTACCCAATGAAAATATTGTTCAAAGATTAAGGCAAAATAAAACATTTTCAGACTGCAAAATCTTACAGAATTCATCACCAGCAGATCCTCACTACAATATATGATATAGGATGTCCCTCAGGTAGAAGGAAATGGTGCTAGATAGAAACATGAATCTACACAGAGCAATAAAAAGCATCAAATATAGATAAATATGGAAATGTTTTTATTTGTTAATGTCTGTGAAAGATATACAACTGTTCAAAGCAAAACTAATAATAGTATGTTGTGATTTATAATGAATGTAAAAGTAAAATGTATGACAATGATACCACAAATGCTGGGGGGAGAAAAGAAGCACGTTATGATGTTCTTATACTATATGTGAAATGATAGCATATCTCTGGAAGGCAGACTTTGATAAATGAATCATTTAAGTTTAAAACTCTCAAAGTAAAACCATTTTAACAATGATGAGTTATACCTAATAAGATGTATTAGTTATGCTTCTCCAGAAAATAGAGAACCAATACGATATATATCTCAAATACATATAATTGTATATATGTGTATGCATATACACACATATGCACATGCATAGATTTGAGAGATATACATTTTATATATATTACATATATTTAGATATATAATAAAATATATATAAATAAAATATATATATATAAATTCTCTCTCTCTTTCTCTCTCTCTCTCTCTCTCATATAGCTAGAGAGAGAGAGAGAGAGATTTGAAGTAATGGTTCTTGCAATTATGAGGCTGGCAAGTCTGAAATCTGTAGGTAGATCAGAAGGCTAGAGATATTCAACATCACTTGATGTTTCATCTTTAGTCCGAATTTAATCTTAATGATGGAACATTTTAAGAGGAAACAGAGAAGAAAATAAAAAGATCCAAATCAAACTTCTAGAGATGATAACTAAAATGTCTCAGACTAAAAATACAAGGGATGAGATTAACAGCAGACATAATACTGCACAATAAAAACTTGAGGACACAGTAGAAACTGCAAAATGAAAGACAGAAAAATAAATTAAAAATGATCGGAGAATCTCTGAGATATAGGACGACTTTAAGCAACATAAATGGATGGAATTGAATCCTCCAAAAAAAAAAGTGGGATGGGGAGAACAGAAAACATATTCGAAGAAATAATGGCCAAAAACATTCTTAATTTGATGAACACCTAAGCCCAGAGATCCAAAAAGCTCAACAAACTCCCAAGCACACAAGACGGAAAAAAAATAAACACACAAAAATATCAAATTGCTCAAGGTGGTGAAAAAGAGACAGTCTTAAAAGAAGCCAAAGAGAAAAGACACACTATATTCAGGGGAGGAAAGATAAGGATTCTAGAAAACTTCTCATTAGAAAAATGCAAGTGAGACAACTGTGCATGAACATCTTTAAAAAGCTGAAATAAAGAAATTACTTCTTTATGCAGCAAAAATATCTTTCACAATTAATGCTAATTAAAAAATTTTTAGATATATAAAATCTGACAGAATTGATCGTCAACAGACCCATAATACAAGAAATAATAACAGACACTCCTCAGGCAGAAGGAACATTATCCAGAAAGAATCTGTATCTACAAAAATGAATGAAAGATTCAGAAATGCTAACGACAGGAATAAATATTAAGACTTTTTTCATTATTTAAATCTCTTGAAAAGATAATCCACCGTCTAAAGCAAAATACAATAACTACATATGTTGGAATTTATAATGTTGGTAAAAGTAATCCATATGACAATGACAGCAAAATGCTGAGAGGAAAGAGATAAAATGATGTTATAAGGTTCTTATACTATACGTAAAGTGGTACAATCACCTGAATGGAGACTTTGACAAGTTACAGACAACAAGAAGGCAAGGAGTTACAGCTCCTAAGAAAGCTCAGGTTTCTCACCTCAACACCCATGTGCACTTCACAATGCCCCAGCTAAATCTGATTGTTCCTTGTATTTTCTAGAATGAAAAAACAGCCTGACACGCTAGGCCCTCTGGGTTCTGAAAGAGAATTGGAGAGTTAGATCCATCCTGAGGGTGAATCCAGGGACAGGGGGGCGATTGCCTCCTTCTGCCGAGTGAGCCAATTGGTACACAACAGTGCATGTGAGCTACAAACGGATGCTGCTTCACTACTGCCCTCCAAATCTTGCACAAGAATCTCTCTTTATACCCACCTCAACCAGAAATATAGACAGAAAATAATTCTGTGAAATACAGTTCAGCCTATCAAAGTTGACACTCAACACTCCACATGATTCCCGCTCATATCTCCATAATCCACACAAACTCCCAATAAAAATAATGGTAGCCGTGCTGCCACCTGAAAATCTATCTTGCAAAATATTAAAAACATGCTAATTTTTTCCCCACAAGAGGATGTAAACTAATATTTTGTCTTCTAGGGATATTTTTCTCCCAGCTGATTTGTATTTCCCTTTTGATTTCCCCTACCTTAAACACTGAGACATAAAGTTAACTACTGTTGACGTTTCTTATGTTAGATGATAATAGGAAGAGACAGGGGAAGAAAATAAAAATATTATGATTCCTATGTATCCAAACACGTATATATCAAAATAAGGAAGAAATACTTGTTACTTCTGTAGTCCTCATTTCTGCAATTAGCCCCGTGGTCAGAGCTAGTGTCTATAATCACATTCTTCACTATCCATTCTGTGTTCTCATTGCCCTCAGCAAACATCTTAGATAGTCCTGATCCTCGCTTGGTGGAATGACCAGAACCTTCCTTCTGGAAGGTTTTGGTCCATTATAAATTCTTCTAAATTGGAATATGGTGATTTTATGACTGTAATCACAGATCCAGGTAGCAATAGAGGATCTCCTGCATCCCATACATACTCCTGCTTCCTACAATTTTGTACAGCAACCCATTCCACCTTGACAGTCAACATCAACCACCCCAGCCAAGACCTCCTACTCTGCCTCACCAGTCACTGTCAGGAGGAGACATAAGAGGCCATGGGGCAGTCTCAACCATGAGTCCAATCAAATCCAGCAGAGTGTAAAGTCTCAGAGATGAGAAGCACAAACTTTGCTGGTAGCTCGCTAGGGGTAACAGTGAGTGGTGCCCCTCCTATTTTCCACCTCATGATTCCTAGAACCATGAATCCTGACTATGGAAGAGGCAACACTGTATACTACAGCTGCCTTAGAGCACATACAGCAGCCTGGAGGACATTGCCTCAGCCCCGTAAGGTGTTATCACCTACCTGGCATTGTCACTGAGTCCTCAAAAGTCCTTGCATCATTCTATCAAGCCAGTTGCTTAGGAATGAGGATAAAGACTATAAGACCAATGAATCCAGGAGCATGGGCCCATTGTTTCTCTCCATTGGCAGTGAAATGAGTTCTTTGGTTAGAATACCCCATATGGAATTTCATAACTGTGGGTGAGAAATTCGGTTAGTCTTGGATAATATTTTTGGCAGAAGCATGTCAGGCAAAGAAAGAAAATCCCTATCTAGAATAAATGTCCTTTTCAATACGAACAAACAGCAGTCCTTTCCATGATAGAACCAGTCCGATGTATTTAGTCATCTGGTAACTGGTTGATGTCACCTAGAAATGGCATCATCTTATGGAACTGAGTACTGGGTTCTGCTGTTGGCACATGGAGCACTCAGGAGTGGCTACAACCAGATCATCCTTAGTGAGTGGATATCCACGTTGATGATCCCTTGAATAATCTCCATCTTTACCACCATGGTCAAAGTTTTCATGAGTCTGTTGGCAATGATAGGAGTGGTTGGGGACGGAGGCTGACTGATATCCTCAGAACTGATCATCAGATCCACAAAATCATTGAGATCACCTCCTTCTGGGGTCACTCTGTGGAGAGTATTTTCATAGGACCCAGTATCTTCATAATCTGTGTCCATTTGGAGATGTCTATTTTTATACCTCTACTGCAGATATCTTTGTCAATATTTTCTGATTGCTTTCCTTCCCATTCCCTGACCATCTAACAAAACTATTAATCACAGCTCATGAATTAATATAGAGGCATATCTCTAGTCATCTCTATGACCAGGCACAAGGAGCCAGGTGCACACTGCTCAAATAGATGTTACTAGGAGGATTTTTCTTCACCACTGTCCTTTTGAGCTTCAAAGGACACCACCATGAAAGTGAAAAGACAACCCACAGAATGGGAGAAAATACTTGTAAATCATATGGTTGACAAGGCACTTATAACTAGAATACAGAGAAATCTTACAACTCAATAATAAAAAGCCAAGGATCAAATACATCTTTCTCCAAGAAGACACACAAATGTCCAATAGGCTCATGAAAAGTGCTGATCATTATTAGTCATCAATAAAATGCAAATCAAAACCAAAATTAGACACCACTTCATCCCACTAGGATGGCTAGAATCAAAAAGTCACATAACAACAAGTGTTGGTGAGGATGTAGAAAGATTGAAACCCTCACACACATCACAATGTAAATAGTGCAGCCATTATGGGAAATAGTCTGGAAATTGCACAAATAATTAATTATAAAGTTACCATATGACCCAATAATTTTTCTCCTAGGACATACCCAAGAAAAATGAAATCATATGTCCATATAGAACTTTATCGTGAATTATTCCTAATTCCGTTGTTCCTAGTAGCCAATAGTGTGAAACAACATAAATGTCCATCAGTAGAAGAATGGATAAAGAAATGTGATCTATCCCTACAATAGAATATTATTCAGCAATGAAATTGAAGGCAAGACTGACACATGCTATCACATGGATGAACCTTGACACATTATGCAAATTGAAATAATCCAGCCACAAAATAGAGAAATCTGCAGAGACAGAGAAACCTATAGTGGCTGCTTAGGCCTGGACAGTGGGGAGTGTACAGGAGAATGGGGGTGATAGCTTAAGGGTACTGGGTTTCTTTTTGGAGTGATGAAATGTTGTAACATTGTGGTGATGGTAGCACATATCTGTGAATGTACCAATAAACATTTCATTGTACACTTTTAGTGTATGCATTGCATGATAGTTGAATTATACCTTAATAAGCTGATTTTTTCAAAAAGGAAATGTTATTTATGTCAAGTCTGACCCAGAATTTAACGCTTGGGTAGCTGAAAGCAAGTCTCTCAGGAAAGAGGTAAAATCTATTTTTTATTTTTAGTTTCAAGATTAACACTTTTATGCAAATATACATCTATATAGGAGATCAAGAATCCACTGCAAGTGCATGATCCCCTGTGCCTGCCAAGGCTGCACTGAGCGTGATCATGTCGCTCTGTGAGAAAGTATCTTTTCAAAGCCCTGAGTAGAATCGTATCACAGGCTGCACCTGTTTATAGAGCTATGATGTAAGGTTTTAGAAACTTTACTTTAGGTCACATGAGTAATGTACAAAGGTCAAGTGTGGACATTTTTAAAAAGAAAAAACTGGAAGCTTCCTCCTGACTTGCATGAGAGCTGATGCCTAATTTGCAGGGATGAGGAGCACACAGGGAACAAAATAAATCATTCGTTGCTCCGAATAACATTGACCATTATAATTAGATTATTAGATCTACAATTTACTTACCTTACTGGAATGTGAGCTTTCAACAGATGATAAAGATGATAATTTATGCACCAGATCCCTAGGACTTAAACAATGTTTTGAGGATTGTTCCAGGGTAAAGACTATGCAAAAGCCGCTCTAGTTGCTTCTGACCTGGAGTATTTTGTCCTTGGGGTTTTTGATCAGCCCCAAAGGGAGCAGGGAGCTGGCCGCCCTCCCATGTGCCTGACCAGCCTGAGTTCCAGGTGCAGCAGCACCCCCCCCACCAACCTTGTCCTGTTCCAGAACACTCAGAGGAGATTATTACAGGAGCCCCCCTTATCCACGGGCGATATGTTCCAAGACCCCCGGGGGATACCTGAAACCGTGCATGGTACCGAATCCTGTATATACTTTGTTTCTTCCTATACTTACATACTTATGATTAAATTTAATTTATAAATTAGGCACAGTTATAGATTAACAACATCTAATAATAAAACAGAATTATAACAATATATTGTAATAAAAGTTACCGTAGATCTTAGTAACATTAGCATATTAGTTTTTTTTTCCTATTAAGTTGAGCACTTTCACCTTTTCACTTCAAGAATGATTTGCAACCGGGGAGGCACAGAGCAGGACGACGTGAGATTTCGTTCAACTACACAGAACCACACAAATTTGAAACATGTGAATTGTTTATTTATGGAATTTTCCATTTAACATTTTTGGACCCTGGTTGACCATGGGTAATTGAAACCGAGGAAATGAAACCAGAGATAAGGGGGGACTACTGTATTTCTGATTTAGGACCTCCTAGGTCATATCCTTCTCTCTTCTTCCGCATGTGAAATTGGGAAGACCACTCACCCTCTTTCAGCCCCTTATCTTCCCTGTCAAGTGCAGGACCCTCTCTCTGTGTTAGCGAAAGAGGGGAAAGGTCATCCATGGGGGACTCTTGACAGGTGTCCCGGTACCAGAGGCACAGGCAGCACCACCAGTCTCCCTGTGGCTGCATGGTGGGTACAGTGTAGAGGAGAGGGATTACTAACCACCCCCTGAGTGGCCTCAGCCCCCAGGTAAACTAGGGATGAGCCAGGGGCTGGTCTCAACCCACCTGTGTCAAACCTGTCCCTGCTCAACAGCATCGTCCTGGAGACCTGCCATAGGTGCCAAACCACTGCCAAGGAGCCTGATTTGTTACCTGGAAATTCCCCCTTATCACACCTGACAACTCATTGATCCCTCCCCCAAGTTCTTACAAGAAACTGTCACATTGTAAATAACTCGTTTTGTCTTTTTTTTTTTTTTTCTGAGGAAGACGAGCCCTAAGCTAACATCCATGCCAATCCTCCTCTTTTTGCTGAGGAAGACTGGCCCTGGGCTAACACCCATGCCCATCGTCCTCTACTTTATATGGGATGCCGCCAAGGCATGACTTAACAAGCGGTGCGTTGGTGCGCGCCTGGGATCCGAACCTGTGAACCCCAGGCTGCCACAGCGGAGTGCGCACACTTAACCGCTGCACCACCGGGCGGTCCTGTAAATAATTGGTTTTGAATCACAGACACCTTAGCTTTGTCACTGTTCTTTCAGATCCGCAAACAAACCGGACTCTTCAGAGCAGGACACTGACCCCGCTCTCCACAAACACTCTTCCTATTGCTTGCTCCATCCTCCCATCCTGAAAGCAGCTCCAACGTCACCTCTCCAGGGAGGCCTCCTCCAGCCTCTCACCATACAGTGTCTGCCTGTCATTTTTGTCTGATCTCTGTATTAATTGTCTGCAAATCACCTACCACTGTATGGTTCTTTCCCTATCATTATTGATTATTGACTAATAATATTTTAATATTTTTTAATTTCTATTATTGGTTTCTATTTATTATTTCTCTAATTGGTCAGGAATATTTTTAATGCAAGGAAATGCACATGACAAACAGAGGCATGAACAGACAGGAACCTATTTTTCTCCTGCAAAACAAGTCTGAAGCCAGATGCTTTTCTCCAGATGCTCACCAATTCCACAAGGTCCCAGATCTTTCTTCCTTTCTGTTCCATCATCCCTACTATGAAGACTTTGCTTTCATTCTTGTTGACGGTAGACCTCAGGATGGCTGCTGCAGCTCCAGGTATCACACCCATATTTAAGAGGAAAGGTGATGCATAAATCCTGTCTCTTTTTTCCTTCACAGGAGTGAAATTTCCTTGAAAAGAACTCCAGCCAACTGACCCTTACATCCCTTGCGCCATTGCTGGGCTAAATGATCATTCCAGGCTGGCAGGGACCTGGTAACACTGTCTGACTTTTAAACAAATAGAGGGGACAATGTACAGGTAGAAAGTCATGGGGACTGTCCCCTGTATCTGCAAACCAAGTGCGTTCACTGCACTGTCTCACCCACAGGATGGAAACTCCTGAGAGCAGGGACTAGGTCTTGTTCGTGCTGAATGCCCAGGATGGAATGTGCCAGACAAAGTGGCTCTCAATAAATATTTGTTGAGTGGCTATTCCTCTGTCCCTGTTTATGTTGCAGTAGCCACCACGGCCCCACTTCAGCTCTGCACCTACAGCTGGCACCAATAAGAGGCATTCTCTGAGTCCTGTGTCCCCATTGCCAATCCCAGGACCACCTAGATGACCACCTATGACCTTGTAGGTATGTGCAGGAAGCCTCAGGTGGGCCCTGCCACCACCTCCTCCAAACAGGCATCTTCATGTTTTCATGGGTGATCTGAGCCCCTCCTTCCTGGTCTAACGCAGGCATGGGCCTCATAGAGAAGAGTAATTGCTGCCCTGGGGCCAGCGGTGCATGGATCAGGCAATCACCACCTGAGCAGTAGATTCAGAATCTACACCTGGACACAGGATGCCCTGGTGCCTCCAGCAGTCAGTGTGGAGCAGCCACCAGGGGGCAGCAGAGAGTCACCTGACAAGGGGCTGGGCATATGGGTGTTAAAATCTGAGGAGAGTGTAACATGCAGGACAGTTAGTAACCATGACCTAACACCTGAGGGAGAGGGGTCATTTATTTCTATAGCATCATCCTAGACAACAATGTACACATTTTCTGACTCTGTACCCCTTTGATCTCAATCTAATAGAAATTGCCTATTTCTCTGGCCAAGGTTCAGGCACTTCAGTTCCCCCACACAGCCCAGTCCTGATATGATGTTGTCACTGTCCACACACGCTTGTCCACCCTGGGATCAAGGTTCCCCCCTCCCTCCCTCTGCTCTGAGAGGCTCCTGTCCTGCAGACACGGCTGCTCCTCACAGGGGGATGAGTGCCTAGCACACGGCAGTTGCTGGATAAACTTTATTGACTGGATTAATTAAATTAAGACTCTTTATTACTTAATTAATTTCCAAATAACTAACAGCACTTAATTATAATAACCACTCACTTCAGGTGCTCTTCGAGTTTGAGCCAGCTCTCACTTTATACAGCATTTCTTTCTAGCATGTTCTGTCCCTGGCCCTGAGTAACACTGGGGACACTGAGGCACAGCCCTATGACCTGCCCCAGGAGCTTACAACAAGGGCAGAAACTCGCAGCCCCTCGATTACTCTTTGTGTGTTTGGCAAGGGAGGCACTTTCTTCAGGCTCGGTGCTCAGGAGCTGTGATCTGGGTTAGGACCCCACCCCTGTCTAAGCCTTTTAGTGTCACCTGTAGAATGGCTTCAGAAAAAGCAGACAGACTTCACCACTAAGCTCTGCTGTGGCCAGGCCAGCCCAGGAGTGAGGCCAGGACACAGTTTGGGGTGGAGACGTTGGTCCTAGACTACGTGACAACATGAGAAAGAGAATCTCCTGGGCTGAGGGTGGGGACTGCAGGGGACAACCCTCCCCTTCTGTGTCCCTTGGGGCTGAGCCCTTCTCTGAAACCACAAAGCTCCTCAGGCAGCACCTGCTGAGCCCTGGCTGATTTGCATACCCAGAAGCTCCCTCCAGAAAGGGGATAAGAGAGGCCTGGGAGGAAGCCTACATAGCCTAGGGCCTTAGGGATCAGGATCCGGGCAACTCCATCATGGTCTAGACCCCTCTCCTCTTCAGCCTCCTAGCTCACTGCACAGGTGCTGCATCCAGGCTCCTACCCACCCCCAGCCCCAGGGCTCTGGGACAAGCCTGGCCCTGTCTCTGAGCTCAGCAGGGTGCTGCCTGTGTTGGGCAGGATGCTCATGAATCTGCTGCACGATAAGGGGCTGGTGGGACTGAATCCCCCCACTCTGCTCACTGGCTCTCTGTGAGCCCTGAGGGGCTGCACTTGCCCAGAGGAAGGTGGAGTTTTCTCATTTGTTCAAAGACTCCATTCTCCAGCCAAGCTCACGGGTCACTGGCGCTAAGACTGATGGCCGAGGGTGCCCAGGGGGCCCACAGAGTCTCTGCAGCTCAGTCCCTGCCAGGCAGGTGAGAGTCTCCTAGGAACAGTTCCTTCATCTTCCTGCCCACGTCTCCTTGTCTCTTTCAGGATTCATGGCATCACATGGGCTGACACAGCTGCCCTTGGTGTCGGTTGCCCTGGGACAGATGGCCAGGATCACCTGCCAGGGAGAGAGCCTAGGAAGTTACTATGTGCACTGGTACCAGCAGAAGCCAGGCCACGCTCCTGTACTGGTCATCTATAAGAGCAGCAACTGCCCCTCAGGGATCCATGAACGATTCTCCGGCTCCAACGCTGGGGCCAAAGCCGAGGACGAGGCTGAGTATTACTGTCATGTGTGGGACAGTATTAATGCTCATAGTGACACAGGCAGACGGAGAAGTAAGACAAAAACCCCTTTCCATCTGTGTCACACTGTCTGCCAGCCCCAGGAGGACTCTAGACAAGGCCATGAGGAGGTCTGGCCCAGGTTCCCAGATAGGAGATCCCTAGGCTGCCCCCTCCTCCCAGTCCTCCATGCAGGCTCTGCAGAGGGTGGATCAGGAGTGCATTTAGGACTGATAGGACAAGATGTGCTGGTGTTTTCTGGGCCAGAATATGAGCTGGAGAACCAGGCCCTGTCCTGAAGAACAGAGAGAGGGAGACATGTCTACTGGTCTATGATCCTTGGATTTCCATATAGTGGTGAACAGTCTCTCCTTGGCCAGCTGTTCTGGATTACTCCCCAGAACCTCCTGCCCCAGATGAGCTCCCTAAATCCCATGGCAGCCTGGGATTTGGAATGAAGAAAGCCAGTTTAGTGGACACTGTGGTGTCCACTTAGACACAAATTTAATGGTGACCCACCCACCAAAACTGGCTGGGAGCACCTGCTATTCACAGCTGTGCCCTCACTGGGATGAGTCATTGTTTGCGGAGAATTTCCTCTTCCCAGGTTATGCCCCCTCTCTGAGTGTGACTCTGGTCCAGTGACTGCCTGATGCCAAGACTACAAGGCCCTCCCTGAGTTCAGGATGAGCTTGCAGGGCCTCCCAGCTGAGTCTTCAACTGTAAGCACAGGGCAGGCCTGCCCAGTCTTCCCTCCACACTTCATTCCAGAGACATCACCTGAAGTCCTACTGCATGAAATTCTCTATGTCACAGTGGGCTTCCAGGGAGCCAAAGAGACAATAAAAGTCTAGAGGGAAGAGTATGGAAGAGGAGCGATCTGCACAGAGAGAGAATCCTGGAGTTCTGCAAATATTCCTAAGAGGACAGATGAGTCATGTGTGGGAAGAAACTGAGTGAGGTTGAGGAAAGAACCACCCAGAGACACTAGAGGAATTTTCCACAGGCTCACACTCACACAATCATATAGTGCTTGTTCCCCAGTCAGAAGGGGAAGCTCCTAGTTAAGGCATCAGATTGAATAGTCGGGAGAACTTGCATCAGTCGTGGGAAAAATAAGTAAGTTAACAGTCCACCCTAAGACACTGTAAAAATAGGAATAAACTGAACCAAAAGCAGGCAGAGGAAGTAATGCAGTCATGCATCTTTTGACGACAGGGATGTGTTCTGAGAAATGCCTCTTTAGGTAATTTTGTCATTGTGTGAACATCATAGAGTGCGCTTAAAGAAACTTGGATGGTATAGCCTACTCCACACCTAGTCTGTATGGTACTAATCTTATAGAACCACCGTCATATATACAGCCTGTATTGACTGAAATGTCATCATGCAGTGCATGACTGTAATAAAAATTAGAGCAGAAATTAAGGCAAGAGATAGTAGGAAACACATTACAGAAAATCAACAAAATTAAAAGTTGGTTCTTTGAAAACATCAACACTATTGACAAACCTTTAGTTAGACTGATCTTTTAAAAAATAAGACAAATTACTAAAATCAGGAAGTAAAGAGGAGCCATTCCTAACTGACTTTACAGAAATAAAAAAGGTCTTGAAGGTTGTGAAGGAATACTACGAACAGCGGCATGACAAAAAGTTAGATGAACTAGACAAATTCCTAGAAAGACACAAATTACTGAAACTGACTCAAGAAAAAATAGAAAATCTGATAAAATCTGCAACCAGGAAAGAGATTAAATCAGTAATAAAAAACTACCCACAAAGAAATGTCCAGACACAGATGGCTTCACTGGTGAATTCCATCAAATATTTAAAGAATTAATACAAATTATTCACAAGCACTTCCAAAACATAGAAGAGGAAAGAATACTTACCACTTCATCCTATGACCCCACTATTACTCTGATACCAAAACCAGATAAAGAGATCACCAGGAATGAAAGCTATAGATCAATAACACTTATGGATAAAAACATAAAAATTCTACGTAAGATACTAGAAAAACTGTTCAACAACATAGAGAAAGGAATATACAGGCCAGTTCAGGTGGCCTTGTGGTTAAGTTCCACTTTGGCAGCTCAAGTTTGGTTCCTGGGCACAGACCTACACCACTCTGTTAGCAGCCATGCTGTGCTGGTGGCCCACATACTAAAAAATAGAGGAAGGATGGCATGGATGTTAGCTCAGGGCAAATCTCCCTCAGCAAAAAAAAAAAAAAAAACACAAAAAATAGGAATATACACTGTGACCAAGTGGTATTTACTGCTGAAATGCAAGGTTGTCATAACACCAGGAAGTCAGTTAATGGAATGTACCATCTTAACAGAGTAAAGGACAACAGTCATGATCTTCCCAAGAGTCACAATGTTTTCACGCAGCAGACATTGCTTCTGGTTGTGTTTCTAGTCCTATTACAGCCTCAAACAGGTGAGAGTGGAGGTGCAGAGATGGGACGGGGTGGGGGGAGTTATTCCATGCAAAGAATCTGGATGTCCCACACCTAATGTGAGGATTGTTTTTGTTAGTGTCATTGAGCCAATTCTGACTCCTTGGGTAACAGGCAAGTCAGGCCAGGGTCACCTGCCCTCACATTCCTCTCCTTGGTAGTGGGAAGAGAGGACAGATCTGAAGAGCTGGACAGAGAGGACTCCTTCCCAGGATGGGGTGGACAATAGTAGTGACTTAGTGACCCCATGTACAGAACAGTAGACCCCTTCCCACTCTTTTGTGCCATCCTCTCACCTTCCAGCTCTATACTAGACAATGCTTCTCTGCTATTCATAGGGTTTTCATGTTCCGTTTTTCTTAATCCTATGTTTCTCATCATAAACTGCGAGGATACTTGATGATAAATAATAAAGGATTGTAAATCCACATTTCTCAATGTTCTGGTGTTTAGAGGTCACTTCCTAGACACGTGATACAGTCACAGAATGAAACGATGACTAGGATTCAGGCGTTGGTAAGGAGCAGGGTCAGGGGAAGGTTTTCAATCAGAGAGAAAAACATATTGAAACTAGAAGACAGAAGCGAGCATGAGGTGTGTAGAAAGTAAGAAAGTCCAGATCAACTGGGGCTGAGTGAGATCAAGGAAAGAACAGGAACCACCCATTTCTGTCTGGACGTCCCGCTGGAACACCATCCCCGCACACACACCACCCATGTGGTTGTGAAAAAGTCTATTCTTAAACATTTCCCCACATCATTTCAGGGTCTAGAATCTGAATCAAGCTCATTTGACGAGGGCAGGACAGTTAAGCCCCAAGACTGAGGTGGCCCAGGAAGGACTTGGGGAGACAAGCAGGAGGAAGAGAGAGTTTCCATGGTCACCTAGGCCAGAGCTCCTGAGACCTCAATGAGCACACAGTCCCCTGGGCGTCTCCGCAAGATGTGACTGCAGCAGATCAGGGTGGTGCCCGGGAATCTGCATGTCTGACAGCTCCCAGGGGAGCCGGTGCTGCTGGACCTCTGAGGACCTTACTTTGAGTGGCTTCATTCCTGCTCACCTGCTACTCACAGCTCAGGTGAGAGTCCCCACAGGAAGGCACAGACTGTGAGGCACAGGAGACCTGCTCTCCCTCCAACACAGGGTACATGGGGTCTTCGTCCTGCACTCAGTTCTGTCCACATTTCTCCCTCCCATCAGAGTTGGGGACCCAATCTGTCCTGCTCAGCCTCCTTAGGCATTGAGGCCCCTGGACAGATGGTCACCATCACCTATGCTGAAACATCAGGGACATTGGAGGTTATAGTCACATCTCCTGTTGTCGAGAGCTCCTGGCACAGATTGATATGCATTAGTGCGGGTCAAGAACAAAACCTCACAGACTCCAGACTCCAAATCTGGGAACATGGACTCACTGAGCATCTCTCAGCTCCAGTCCAGCCATGAGGCTGCTTATTATTGCTGTTCCTATGCAGGGGGCAGGAGGGCGGTGGCTCATTCCCCTTGCTTCTTAGTGGTAAGAAGTGAGACCAAACCATCCTGGGCTGGCCTCACTGCACTCCTGCCCGCCTGGTCTGTTGTCAGCTACCCTGGAGTAAGATACATTCTAGGTTCAAGGCTTAAGGAATGAGGTCTCTCCTCTCTCCCACCACTTGACAAAGTTCATCCTTAGGAGCATCAGTTAATTGAGGCCACTTGGGAACAAAGGCTCTGTCCCTTCCTGTGGTCTGTGTGCTCAGACATGTACCTGATCTGCAAGGGAGAGGCAGGTATAGATGACGTCCTGATGGTCAGAGTCCAGGTTGGGACAGTGCAGGGGGGTCACCTTGAGGTCCTTCCTCCAGCTACTGTTGTCCACCCCATCCTGGGAAGGGGTCCTCTCTCTCCAGCTTTTCAGATGTGTCCTCTGTTCCCATTACCAGGGAGAGGAATGTGAGGGCAGGTGACCCTGGCCTGACTTGCCTATTATCCAAGTAATCAGATCCTGGGGGGATCTTCCTCCCCATGTGGGGTCAGACTTGGTTTGTAGCCAGAAGCTTTGGGGCCCTGAAGGAGCCATGGGTCCTACCAACAAAGATGCCTGGAACCTCCTCATAAATCCCTTTCTCAACCCCATGGTTTATCTCAGTCCCTACCCCTAGTCAGTACTCTTAAGGGTACTGAACCTTACCAGGTTAACACTAAATTACCCTTCAAGGTTCTGTTTAAAAGTCCCATCCTAAGGGAGGCCATCAATGACATAAAGACTAAGTGAGATTCCTTTCCTGAATGTTGTCACAGGACCCTGTATGTCCCCTTTGGAAGGTCTTAGCACATGTCATATCTCATTTATACCTTTGTCAGTTAGACTCAGTTCTCGGAAGGAGAGATTGTGCACAGAGCTCAACAAGGTAGTGACTCTGAATATTCATAGTCATGGTGATGCTTCACATGGGAAACTATAGAATGTTCTTGTGGGACAGGACAAGGATCTGGAGACTGTGTGTGTCACTCCCCACCACGATCCCAGAAGGAGCAGGCATGGGGGAAGACAGGTCTTAGGTTATGGGAGAAACTGTGCTGCTTGGGGACTTAAGACAGGCTCCTGGGAGGAGAATGGACACTTTAGGGGAGAGAAGAACATGGAAGGAGACCCCTCTCCAGAGGGTTGTGATCATAGAGACAAAGTGGCTGGAAGGAGCCCAGCCCTGCTGCTGAAGCCTTGAGAGGACACTTCTAGGGGTGACTGAGTTAGTTTGCTAGGGTGACTGTCACAGAGCACCACACACTGGGGGCTGAGAATGGAGATTTACTGTCTCACGGTTCTGGGATTAAAAGTCTGAGATGAGGTGTCAGCAGTGTTGGTGTAATTGTGGGCTGTGAAGGAGAATCTGCTCCATGCCTCTCTTCCAGGTTCTGGTGATTTGCTGGAAATCATTGGCATTCCTTGCTTGTAGATTATGCCTCCGTATTCACATGGTGTTCTCTGTTGTGAGCATCTCCAAATTTCTCTTTTAGTAAGGACACCAGCCAGGTTGGTTTAGGGGTCTACCCTACTGCAGTATGATCTCATCTTAAATTAACTAATTACATCCACAGTGGTCTTATTTCCAATAAGGTCACATTCAGAGGTACTGGGGTTAGGACTTCAATATATGGATTTCAGAGGGAACACAATTCAACTCATAACAGCGTTTCTACCATGGTTGGGCCATCCTTTCCCTTGGAGGGGTAGGTTGTGGGTGCACGGCTCTGTAGGTTGTAGGGGCACCACCAAGCTCTCAGGGATTCAGGTGGGGCATGAACTGACAGCTCAGAAAGACACCTGACCATCCCCTAAAGGACCCATCTCTTGTGCCTGATTTCCAGGTTGCACTATAGTGAGCAACTCTCCGACACGAAGAAGGGTGGTCTCTACAGCCTCCCAGTCAGGCCATAAGTGAGACAAGAACCCCATTTTATCAGTGAGAGGGTCCTCAGTGGCAACTGAGATCACGACTGAGTCCCTGAACATCAATCTGATCTGCTTCTCCTCCAGCTGCAGGTCCTGGTCGTCCTGAGCCAGCTGTGGACATGGCGTCCCTAAGACCCATTAAACTCCCCCTGTGCTCTCAGGTCTGACCAGATGGATCACTGTGAGGTGCCTCTGCTCTCTCTGCCCAGTGTCCCTTCTCGTCAGTGACATCAGCCCCAGCTCTGGGGCCTGTCAGTCCTCACCTGCCCTCTGTGGAAATTAATAAAAGAGACCTTCCCTAAAAGGAGTCAGGAAGGCCTGTAGTGGGGGCTCTCATCACCTGATAATATGGCATCAATTACTCCCAACCCTGAGGAGAGTTGCTTGTGTCTCCAACACGAACTACAGGTACTTTACTACCGAAGGAAGATTTATCTCCCCACCCAGCAACAGCTCAATCAATGAGACATTGCTGCCCTGAACTGTTACTTTCCCCCAAGAACTTTCCCTTAGAACAGTCCTGCAGCTACTCTTTTTCTTTTAGAAGCAGCTCTCTTCCTTTGTTTTCCAGATTTGCCTTTGGTTTGTCATAGCATGCACATCAGGAATTGCAATACTTTTTGTTAGTCTCCCAAAAAACTCATTTTGAGGGTAAAATAACTGGTGAATTTGATTTTTAAGGTGACACCACCCAGGGGTCCATGCTGCCCTCTTTGGACGGGTCAGAGGACACACATTGATGTCAACGTGGGCAGTTCAGGTTTGCAGGTTCTGCAGAACTAGGTACCCCCTCCCAGAATGAGGAGTCACAAGCAGGGCTGACTCTAGTGAGACAACAGGGATGTGATGACACACATCACAGATCTGGACAAGCACAAAGTCATTCTGCTGCAGTTCTTCTGGGACACCCTGCAATGTCTCTGTTGGAGAACCAGGACTGTGTCCCTGGGCCCAAAGGCCTTGTGAGGAGGATGGGGGCTGGGAGGACGTGCCCTCGCGTGATCTGTGCTAAGGGCAGTGCAACTGTGAGTTTGTGTGCATTTGTGTGTGCATATTTGTGTGTGCATGTGTGTGTGTGTTGTGTGTGCATATGTTATATTTTGATGTTGCCAGGAAATGTTGTCAATGTCAATTGTCTCAAACTCAAGACTTTCTGTTTCCAAAAATTTCCTCCTCCACTACTCTGGAGTCTTTGCTTTATATTACATATAAGAATAAGGAGTTAAGGATATTAATAGGAGGAGGAGAAGGAAACATTCATATGTGCTAATGTGTATCAATCACCCAAAGCACTTCATATTATTAACTTATTTAATCACAAATCCTCTGTTAACAAGCATTCTCATTATCACCCCAATTTACAGATGGGGAAGCTGAGGCCTGGAGGGATGAGCAACCTGCCTGAGGTCAGATCTAGAAAGTGGCCGACCCGGCAGCAAACCCCGGTCTTCTGACCCCAGAGCCCCTGGTCCTCACCACCATCCTGTGGCCTCTCATTGTGCTTTCAAAGCTGACAGTTGGCCTGTCCTTAAGCTGTAGAGCGCTCCCTCTCCTATTTCAAAAGGAAATGACTGATATTGCGACTTTGCTGTGCAGCCCTGTCCAACAGAAATCAAATTATAAGCACATTTGTAATTGAAAATTTCCAGTAGCCACATTTAAAAAATGAAGGGAAACAGGTGGAATTGTTTTTTATAATATAATTTGTTTAATTCAATTGAAATAATATCACTTCAATAAGAATTAAATACAAAAACATTCATATATTTCACATTATTTTTATACTAAGTCTCTGAAATGTAGTGGGTATGTCAGAACTACAGCACGTTTCCGCTGGAACTACCCACATTCATGCTCAGCAGCTACATGTGTCTCGTGTCCTCCCTATGTAAAGAGCAGGTTAGATGGCTGAGGTTTCCTTGGGGTACCTGTCCTTGCAGTATGTACTCCTAGCCACCAGGGGGTGATAGAGGATCCCATGACAGAACCTCACAGGGGAGGAATGGCTGCTCCACTTTCCATGTAAAACAGGAACATCGAGGCCACCCAGTGATGAGGGAGTTTTTATAACATGTGTCCACACTCCTTCCATTCTCAACGACAAGGTATTCAATACAACTACAATTTTAAAGATGAAAATGTGTCATCAACACACATTTTCATTATTAGTCAGTGTAATAAAGGACAATAGTCTGTGTGACTTCTTTAATAAATATTGCTGCAACTTTCTCTTTCAGTGGGAAGATCATTCCAATAAACCTCAAGAAATATCATAAAGTAATATTTTGTGCATAGGAAGGCTGATCATAAGCAATACTTTATTGAACTTGGATGAGTTGCTATTCTCCACAAAGAGATATATTTGCCCAGTTCACAAGCACTGATCAATTTGGTGAAGGTCCGTTTTCCCAGGATGTACTAATAAGTTCCCTCCATGTTGTAGTGAGACCCAGAAGCAAAGGCGTCAGAACTGGCCTGCAGGAGTGGCCAGCAGGGCCCCATGGGGGAGACTCTGAGGGGTGAAGTGTGAGGAGTGGAGGCATCGAGGCGGGAAGGTGGAGAGGAGCCGTGTGTAACACGCTCAGCGGGAACAGTGGTGCACGTGTCTGAGGCCTGTGGCCCTCGTCTCATCTTCAATGATCTCTTCAGACCAAACTCTGAGGAGTGAGCACGTGGGTCTCCTGTCTGTGCACAGGTATCAGCACAGCGCTTCACACGTTATTTCTATGAACAATGTCTCCAGCATTTTGTAAGTAAATTAGCGTCATCACATCCTCAGAAGTACTAGGTTTGAAAATAGATTTGTTCAGAATCTTAGGTGAAAAATGCTTTCTTGGCAATAATGTTTATTAATATTAAAGGGTTTCTGAGCCGGCCCTGTGGCTTAGAGGTTAAGTGCGCACACTCCGCTGCTGGCAGCCCGGGTTCGGATCCCTGGCACGCACGGATGCACTGGTTCTCCAGCAATGCTGAGGCCATGTCCCACATACAGCAACTAGAAGGATGTGCAGCTATGATGTACAACTATCTACTGGGGCTTTGGGGGAAAAAACAAATAAATAAATAAAGATTAAAAAAAAAGAAAAAAATAATAATATTAAAAGGTTTCTGTTCCTACTCTGACAGCTGCCCAATCTCAATGGCCTTGACCATGTTACTAGAGGAATCCTGATCCTAACTTGTCAGGAGATGAGCCTGCAGGAGGATCCGACCAGCCATCTGATTTCCCCAATGTCCCACTGACACATGCTCCTGTGTTGTCTGTCATGGAGGGAGAATAGGGAGCGTCCCCATCTCTGTCCACAGAGAGACCTGTATTTCACTGGGACACACAGATTCCAACACCATAAAGATCTGAGTGCTCTTCAGGACAGACTTGGGGAAGAGGAGCACCTGAATACAGAAGAGAGGTTGGAGACAGGAGGGCCCCAGAGGGCTGGGATGAGGGAGCAGGAAGACATGGGGCGTGGTGAGGGGCAGGCAGGGAGGGGCTGATAGGTCAGGCTCTGAGGTCACTTTCTTGGATTGGAATCCTGACTCGCTCCTCACTGTCTCGGAGACTTTCGGGAAATCATTTAACCTCACATTGATGGCTCCCTCCTCATCAGACTGGAGGAGAGGGTGACCTTAAGCAGAGGGATGCTGGTGGGTTATTGTGATGTCTGGTTGAGGGGTTGCATGTCAACACTCACCAAGGATCTGGCATCTATTGAGTGCTCAGAAGGAGTCATTCTGTTGAACTAGCTGTACACGTAGGATGACATTCATCCTGGGGGCATCAGGGGGCGCTGTGGGTCCTGGTTTGGGGACCCTAAAAGGACCAAGTCCCCTGCGCTGTGCTCAAGTGCAAAGGGCATGACTGATGCTTCCTTTGCAGACACTCTGTTGGGTAGAATCAACAGCCGACTCTGAAATCCACACCTGGCCCTTCTTCTTACCTCAGGAAAATGCCAGCAGAAGGTTCTTATGCTCAGGGCACAGATAAGAGCTCAGACAGTGGGAATAGAGAATAGATGTGCATTCAATGCTCCTCCCTTCTTGAGCTGCAAGAAGAGATGGTAAGACCGGAGCTTGGAGAGGCCAGTCCAGCTGTGCAGCCTCAGGGCTGAGCTCCAGGAAGCTCCCACCATGGACTGGGTTCCTTTCTACCTCCTGCCTCTCATTTTCCCCACAGGTCAGAGTGCCCCAGGGCACTCAGGGGTCTCTCTCCCAACATTTCCCTCCAAGTATAGTCCCGTGGGCCATTTATCCAGTCTTAGGGCATTCAGCATCATTCTGGTGATTTCTGTTTCCAGGTCTCTGTGCTCTGCCTGTGCTAACCCAGCCCCCATCTGCATCTGCCTCCCTGGGAGCCTCGGCCAAGCTCCCCTGCACCCTGAGCAGCGAGCACAGCACCTAGTACATTCACTGTGTCAACAGAGACCAGGGAAGGCCCCTGGGTATGTGATGAAGGTCAACAGTGAGGGAAACCACAGCAAGGGGGACGGGATCACCAACCACTTCCCAGGCTCCAGCTCCGGGGGTGACCGCTACTTAACTGTCTCCAACATCCAGTCTGAGGATGAAACTGAGTATCACTGTGGTGAGATCCATACAATTGATGGACAGGACGAGTAAGACACAGAGACACAAAGGGAAGAGCAGCCAAAACCTCCCACTCTGTCTTCTCCACAGGGACTCAGGGTGAGCTGCTCCCTGTCCCTCTGTAGGACCTTGAGACCTTTGACTCTTCTCCTTGCCAACCTCATCATTGTTTACCTCCTCTCCTTGACACCATTATGAAGAGGCCGATGCAGGTCAAAATTTAGGTCATTGACACCCTGACATCTGTTTCCTCCAGCACAGGCCTGTGAGGACAATGCTGAGAGAGACCAGACCAGGCCAGGCAGGAAAATGACCCTGAGAGAGTGGCTAGACTGAGATGACTGTGTCCCAGAGAACCTTCTGTCCCTGTGCTCCCAGCCTGGGGCTCTGCTCAGGGAAGAGACACAGATCTCAGTGTTCCAGGGGTGACCCTGGAAGTCATCTGCAGCTAATGTCCTGAATCCGGGTGCACCAGGGTGTACAGCAGGACTCCTGTCAGGGTTGAGGGTTCAGTAGGAAGCACTTGGCCCTCAGGGAGGTATGACAGAGAGACCTGAACTCCATGGTGGGTGCTGAGTTGAGATCCAGTGGGGAAGTGGGTGCATGTTAGGAGGTGTGTGGCAGGACCAACATGGAGTGTGGTTTGTTCTTCTCCAGCTGTGGTAGATTCTCAGCTTGTGGCGCCAAGAATGGCTCCACATTTTGCTCACAAGACTTTTCCAGGGACAGACCAAGACCATGCCCACAGGGACAGCAGCAGGGCATGGGGCACAGGTGACACTGAGGTGGAAATATGTTGACTCCCTGAGTCTCAGCCCTGTGGATGATCCACGTCAAATGCATTGGGAGGAGCAGGTTTCCTGGATGTGTTGATTTCCTCAATAGCATTTCTAGAATCTGAAAAACAAGCATCTTTCACACACACCCACATCTTTGTGTCAACATGGAACAGCCGTATTGACAAAGTAACACTTCTCCATGGGCACGACCTGAGCAGGGTCAAGTGGAATTTCAGGGCTGGACCCTAGAATGCCAAGCTAGTATACCAAGTCTGATCTCTGAGATGGAAGCTCCAGGAGCTGCCCGTGGCCTGGAGGACTCCCAAGTGAGTGGGTGGGGAAGAGGTGGCTGGTCTCCCAGGGAGGGAGTGGACAGGGTGCAGGAGGGCAGGAGAGATGGACTTCAGGGCTCAGTCCTGCAGGGACAAGTGTCAGCCTGTGGTTGGCTGAGTCGCTGGGGTCACAGGGCCATCCTCCATCCTCCCAACTCCAGTAAAGGGTTGATCTCTACAAGGCTGTACACTGACTTTGTCCCCAACATGGTCTCCCGTGGTCCCTCCAGTGGGGAGTTTCCTCCACCACTTACACTGTAGGAAAAGGAGTCAGGAGGACTGTAGGGAAATAAATCCAAACCCCAGTGTGGACCACCCCACACCCATGTCCACCTGGGCCTTGTGTGCTAACAACTTGGAAGAAAGTCAGCAGTAGCCTGTGATGGACAGAGAGAGGGACAAACTGCTAGAAGTTATGACAGAGAATGGAAAAGGGAGGCAGATAAATATCATCTCCTGTTGTGCTTAGATGGTGACCAAGCAGTGAGGGAGCTGCCACTACAAAGCCATGTCTGAGAGGGACCAAGGGCCGATTAGAGGCCATTTCTTACAGCAAGTTTACAACAGGAGCAGGGTCTCATCAGAGGCCACTGTCAGCTCTTGTCATGTGAAAGTGACTAATGAATGGTGTGAAGGATGCGTGTTCCTTTCCAGGTTGTTCCACACCCGTGCACTAGGCCTCACAGATGCCAAGTGATCTTGAGACTGGGAGTAACAGTTTATGTCAAAAGTACTTGTTGCTGGGGCTTTAGAAGAGTCTCAAGGATGGATGTCACATAGTGTCATTGTTACACTTGGGGGCTCTCTAAAGCCTGAGGAGCTGTGTCAAATCAGTCGAGGGATCAGCTGAAACAGGTCACAGGACCTGTACATGGAGGCACGTTGGAGCTGATGTGGCTGTGAGTGGACACGGGAGACCAGGCAGGGGGGCTGGAGTGAGAGTGTGCTGCAGGGGGTGTCCTTCCCCTTCTGGCTCATCCTGCATCTCTCACTCAATGTCTTTTGTCTGTCTCTGTCTCTCTCTGGATTTCTCCCATTAGTCATGTTCTATTGAATTCTTCCAGTACATCTTTATCTTTGTGGTTCCTTTTTATACGCAATCCTTTCTCGTACTTTCATGTCCATTTTGTGTATGTGTGTGTGTGTGTGTGTGTGTGTGTGTGTGTGCGTGTGTCTTTATTACTTAATGGACATTACACCAAAACTAATGTCATTGAGTCTGTCACTGTCCTGAATATTCTGCATGACAACCAGAATCCTGGTCCCTCACCTACAGGATGGAGTCCTCATTCCCTAGAGGTTCGGGTGTTGGCAGCCACAGCTCCACGACTTGCTTCAGCTGAAGAGAGCTGGTACAGTGGGGACACTCCCCTTCCTGATGGCAGCCTGTATCTAGTGACCTGTGCCTGTGGTGGGATAGAGACAGGACTCCCACCCCATTCAGTAGGATCTGAAGAGCAGGCCCAGCACCAGAACCCATCTGTTCTATTGTGGGCCTGGCTGTGTCCGCTTCACAGATTAACATCCATCTCTGCCCATGTCCACTCCCTTCATCCCTTCCAGTCCTTGGGGTGTGCTCTGTGGTCATCTAGACTTCCTGCACTCTAGTCTCTATGTGAGAGTTGGCACCTGGGAACCTTCACCTGCCTCAACTTATTTTTTCTTTTTCTTCTTTTATTAAGATATAATTCACATACCCTAAATTGTGAGTTTTGATAAATGCACATAGAGTTCTAAGCACTTCCACAATCACGATGTAAACAGTTCAATCATTGTCCATAAATTCCCCAGACCTCTTGGTAGTCACACCCTCCCTCCACCCCCCTCACCACAATTCCTGATCTGTTGTCTGTCCCTATAGTTGAGTCTTTGCAAGACCATCATACAAATGGAATTATGCATGGGATCCTTTTGGTTTTGGCTTCTTTCACTCAGCATAACGCGTTTGAGATGTGTCTGTGTGCTATGTTAATATTTCATTCCATTTTTGTTGCTGAGTAGAATATTTTGTACAGATGAACCAGTTGGTTTATCCATTCCTCAGGTAAGTAACACTTAAGATGTTTCCATGTTCCACTCTTTGGCAATTTCAAATAAAATCTTTATAACATTGTTATGTTTTTTTGTGTGGACATAAGCTTTCACGTCACTCGAGTAAATACCTGAGAACGGAATTTCTGGGTCATATGGTAGATGTATGTTGAGCTTTTGCAGAAACTGCCAAACTGTTTTCCAATGTGGATGTTTGATTTTGCATTTTCATTATCACCAGGTATTTATGAGATTTCCAGTGTTTCCACATCCTCATTAACACTAGATTGTCAGGGTTTTTGAAGCCATTTTAATCTATCTGTAGTGGTGTCCCATAATGTCTTTAATTTTTATCTCCTTAGTACGTGTGATGTTGAGCATCTTTTCAGCTGCTTATCTCTCATCTGTATTTTGTTCAGTGAAGAGTGTGATCAAATCTCCATTTTCAAATTCAGATTCCCCAGGAAATTTGTACTCATTTGTGTGTGTGTATTTAGATTGATGGGATTTTATCCCAGGAGTAGGTTCATATGCCCACCATCACAGTCAGGATACAAAACAGTTCCATATCCACAGGGATCCTCTGTGTTTGCTTTTATAACAACATTCAGTTCCTCCCTCCGAGGTGCCCTTCATTGCCTCTACCCCTGGCATCCACTAATTGATTCTACATTTCTAAATTTTTTTCCTTTCAGAAATGATATATAGAAATAAAAAAACAGAGTCCTATTATATGTAGCCTTTTGGGCATGGCATTTTTCACTCTAAATAATACACTGTGCATTAATCAACATCGTTGTGTGCATTAAGGGGTCATTCTTTTTCTTTACTGAGTAGTATTCCATGGTACCAGTGTACCAAAGTCTGTTTATGAATCCCCCCACTGAAGGACACCTGGATTATTCTCACTTTGGGGTGTTATGCATAAGGGTGTATGAACATTTGTGTATAGTTTCTCTCTGAGCATGTTTTCATTTTCTGAAATAAATGCCCACGGGAACAAGTGCTGGGTTCCATGGTAACCACAAGTTTACTTTTCATAAGAAGCTGTCATGCTCTTTACAAATTTGCTGCACCATTTCACATTCCCATCAGCAGGCATGAGTGATCCAGTTTCTCCACATCCTTGCCAGCAATTAGAGTTGTCACTGTTTTTATTGCAGCCATTCTGATAGATATGTAGAGATGTATCCTTGTGGTTGTCACGTGCATTTCTCTCATGACTTCCTAGAAACATAATTTCATGCGGTCTTTGCCATCTCTATATCCTCTTCCATGAAATGTTTGTTGTTGTTCATTGCCTATTTTCTCAATGGATTTTATTTTTACTCTTTAGTTGGAGAGTGCTTTACATACTCTTTACACTAGTCCTTCATTGGATGTGGGGTTTGCAAATATATTTTCTCTGTTGCTTGTATTTTTCATGCTCTTTAGAAAGTTATAAAAAGGAAAATGTATTAATTTTGATGAGGCTAAGTATATTGATCACCCTTTTAAATAATCATGTTTCTGGGTCATCAAAGAATTCTTACCCAGCCCTAGATACCAAGGATTTCTTCTATTTTCTTTCTAAACATAAAAAGTATAACCTGAGAGGCACATGAGCAATTTTTCTGTATCTGATCATGAATTCTGACCTCTTATACAGCAGCATGACCACTGTCCCTACAAGCTCCTGCTTCAAGCACTGCACAGCCCACCCCATGGATGACCCATCACTAGAGAGCATGACTGAGGGGTTCTCCCCAAGCCCAGAGAGGAAGACCCGGGCACAGACTGAGGTGTGTGTGCATGTGCTGGGGGCAGGGGGCAGCAATTTATCACTCAACACCAGAGAGAGCTCTGAGGACTCAAGTGCAGGCCTTGGGAATAGGATCCACTTTCACAATCTCTTTTAAGGTGAGACATTTTTTGCTCAGCAAGAAGACACCCAACAAGACCACAAAAAGGAAGGAAGTAGATTTGCATTTCTTTAGAAAATAAGAGAGGCCCTGAGGCACATCCCCAGCTGTGGGCTCAGAGGCAGAGCTCTGGGGCGTCTCCACCATGGCCTGGACCTCTCTCCTGCTCGCCCTCCTCACTCTTTGCACAGGTGCTGCCCCTCAGGGCTCAGCCCCCAAAGAAACCAGGGAGCAGCCTGGCCCTGACCTTCAGCTCTGCAGAGGGGAGGCTGCAGGGTGTGTGCCCTCTGGGAATGAGACTCTCTTCCTCACACTAACCTCTCCTCTCCTCTCTTGCAGGTTCTGTGGAGTCTTCTGAGCTGACTCAGCCACCAACAGCATCCGTGGCCTTGGGACAGACGGCCACCATAACCTGCCAGGGAGGTGAGATAGAAAGCTCTGATGCTAGCTGGTACCAGCAGAAGACAGGCCAGGCCCCTGTGCTGGTCATCTATGGTGGTAGTGAACGGCCTTCAGGGATTCCTGAACGATTCTCTGGCTCCACCTCAGGAAACACGGCCACCCTGACCATCAGTGGCGTCCAGGCCGAAGACGAGGCTGACTATTACTGTCAGTCATTTGACAGTAGTGGTAATGCTCACAGTGACACAGGCTGATGGGGAAGTGAGACAAAAACCTGTCTCCCATCTGTGTCACACTCTCCTCCAGCCCCAGGAGGACTATAGACACAGCCATGAACAGGTCTGGTCTAGGCCTCCAGATCTGAGATTCCCAGGCTCTCCTCTCCTCCCAGACCTCCAGGCAGGCTTTGCGGATGGTGGGTCAGCACAGGACACAAAAACAGTTATCATAATCATATTTCATTTGTTATTGTGGGTATAGTAAAGGTTGAACATGTCAAGAACAGATATGGAGGACATTTCAAAAAGAGCAAATTGAACTTCTGGAGATAAAAGCTGCATGATCTGAGATTTAAAAAATACACTGGATGAGTTTGCCAGCAGAGGAGATGTGGCAAAAGAAGAGACTAAATTAGTGAACTTGATTTCATGATAATAGAAACTATTCAAAATGAAACACAGAAAAAGAAATCCTGAAAAAATGATTGAGTTGTAGGACAACTTCGTGTAGCCTAAATACTGTGCAATTGGAAGAACTGAGGGAGAGAAGAAGGGAAGTGGGAGGTGAATAGAAAAAATATATGAGGAAATAGGAACCAAAAATGTTCCAAATTTGATGAAATCTGTAACCAATATATCCAAGAAGCTCAAAAAATTGAGGGCACAGGAGACACGAAAAACAGCACTAACAGCATCATAATGGACTTAGTACAAACCAGTGATGAAGACATACTCTTAAAAAGCAGCCGCAGAGAAAAGAGGAACAAGCAACATGTGAGAGCAGGTTTCTCATTAGAAGCCATGTGAGCAAGAAGACAGTGGAGCAATGTTTTTAAAATACTAAAAGAAAAACAAACCTGTCAACCTCGAATTCTTTACCCAGTGAAAACACTGTTCAAATATGAAGCCAAAATAAAACTTTCAGACATGAAAATCTTACAGAATTGATCACCAGCAGATCCTCACAACAAGAAATAGTACAGGATACCCTTCATATCAAAGGAAATGATGATAGATAGAAATGTGATTCCACGCAAAGAAATAAAAAGTGTCAGATATGGTAACTGCGTGGATAAATATAGAAATGTTTTTATCTGTTAATGTCTATAAAAATTGTCATTAGTTTAAAGCAAAAATAACAGTATATTGAGATACATAATGAATGTAAAATAAAATATATGACAATGATATCACAGATGCTGGGTGGAGAGAAGAACATGTTATGATGTTCTTATACAATATGTGAGTTGATAGCATATCCCTGGAAGGTAGAGTGTTAAGTTAATTATTTAAGTTTAAAACCATTAAAATAAAACCATTTTAACAACAAAGAGTTATAGCTAAGAAGATGTATTAGTTATGCTTCCCCAGAAAATATAGAACTGATAGGATATAGATTTCATATATATGTATATGTATAAAATGTACACATGTATATTTACATACTCACATATACATATATATGTATGGATCTATATATGTATCTATGTATATGTATCTATCTATATATGTATCTATATATATATATACACACACACACACAAAGACAGATTGAGAGAGAGAGAGAAAGACATTTATTTTAAGTAATAGCTCTTGCAATTGTGGGGCTGTCAAGTCTGAAACTGCAGGCAGACCAGAAGGCTAGATATTCAAGTCAGAGTTGATGTTTCAGTCTTTAGTCCAAATTTAGTCTGAATGACTGAACATGTTAAGAGGAGACAAAGAAGAAAATTGAAAGATCCAAATAAAACTTCTGGAGATGATAACTACAATGTCTCAGATTATAAATGCAAGAGATGAGATTAAGAACAGATATGATACTGCAGAGGAAGATATGAGTGAACTTGAGGAGACAGTAATAGAAACTGTAAGACGAAAACCAGAAAAAAGACTTTAAAGAACTATCACAGAATCACAGAGTTATAGGACAACTGTAAGAAACATAGTATGGATGTAATCAGAATCCCCCCAAAAAGAGAAGGAGGGGTGGGGAGATTAGAAAAAATACCTAAAGAAATGGCCAAAAATGTCCTGAATTTGATGAAAACTCTAGGCCACAGATCCAAAAAGCACAACAAACCCCAAGAGCATAAAACATAAAAAAAAATTAAAAACCACTACTTAAGACAGTGAAAAATAGACAGTCTTAAAAGCAGCAAGAGAGAAAAGACACACTACACTTGGGAAAAGAAAGACAAGGATTCTAGCAACTTTCTCAGAAGAAATGCAAGCAAGACAACAAGGGATACACATCTTTAAAAACCTGAAATAAGAAAAAGCATTTTTTCTTTAGATTCACCCCGAGCTAACATCTGTTGCCAATCTTCCTCTGTTTTCTTTTTCCCTCCCCAGAGCCCCAGTAAATAGTTGTATGTTATAGTTGTAAGTCCTTCTAGTTCTTCTATGTGAACCGCCACCATAGCATGGCTACTGACAGACAAGTGATGTGGTTCTGTGATCGGGAACCGAACCCAGGCTGCTGAAGCAGTGAGAGCACCAAACTTTAACCACTAAGCCATCAGGGCTGGCTCACGAAAAAGCGATATTTTACACGGGGAAAATTTCTTTAAAACATTGAGGCTAAGTGAAATTTTTTTTCAGACAAACAAAAACTGACAAAATTGACCATCAGCAGACCCATCATAGAAGAAATAATAACAGACACCACTTAGGCAGAAGGAATATTATAGCAGAAAGAATCTGTATCTACAAAAATGAATGAAAGATTCAGAGATGTTAAGCACAGGGATAATTAACAAGACTTTTTTCATTATTCAGATCTCTTAAAAATATAATACACTGTCTAAAGCAAAATATAATAACTACATATGTTGAGATTTATAATGTAGGTAAAAGTAATACATATGACAATGACAGCAAAATGCTGAGAGGAAAGAGATAAAACTATGTTATAAGGTTCTTATACTATATGTAAGGTGGTACAATCACCTGAATGTAGACTTTGACAAGTTACAGACACAAGAAGGCAAGGAGTTACAGCTCATAAGAAAACTCAGGTTTCTCACCTCAATTCCCATGTGCACTTCACAATGCCCCAGCTACATCTGCTTGTTCCTTGCATTTTATAGGATGAAAAAACAGCCCAATACACTAGGTGCTCTCGGTTCTGAAAGAGAAGTGGAGAGTTAGATCCATCCTGAAGGTGAATCCAGGGAGAAGGGAGCAATTGCCTCGTTCTACAAAGTGAGCCAGTTCGTGCACTACTGTGCATATGAGCTACAAATGGATGTTGCTTCACAACTAACCTCCAAATCTTGCAAAAGGATCTCTCCTTATACCCCCCTAACCAGAAATATAGACAGAAAATAATTCTATGAAGTACAGTTCAGCCTAACAGAGTTGACACTTAATAACAGTCTACCCCTTGTCCGCATGAAATGTACTCACGTCACCATAATTCACAGAAACTCCAAATAAATATAACGGTAGCCATGCTTCCACCTAATGTGATAAAACTGTCTTGTGAACAACAAAACACACGCTCACCATTTCCCCACAAGAGGATGCCAAAGAATATTTTGCCTTCTAGGAATATTTATTTTCCTTCCAGCTGATTCATATTTCCCCTTTGATTTCCTCTACCTTAAATACAGAGATATAAAGTTAACTACTGCAGACATTTCTTATGTTAGATGATAATAGGAGTAGACAGGGGAAGAAAACAAAAATATATGATTTGTATGTATCCAATGTATACATATCAAAATAAGGAAAAAATACCTGTTACTTCTGTAGTCCACATTTCTGCAAGTAGCCCTGTGGTCAGAGCTGATATCTATAATTACATTCTCCACTCTCCATTCCATATTCTCATTGCCCTCAGGAAATACCTTAGCTAGCCCTGATCCCTTGCCAGGTGGGATGATCAAAACCTTCATTCTGGAAGTTTTGGTCCGTTATCAGTCCTGCTGATTTTAACTATGGTGATTTTATGACTCTAATCACAGACCCAAGGAACACTAGTGGATCGCCTGCATTCCGTACATACTCTGGCTTACTACAATTGTGAAGTAACAACCCAATTGCCCCTTGATAGTCAATATCAACCACCCCAGCCAAGACCCCCTACTTTGTCTGATGAATCACTGTCAGGAGGAGCCAAAAGGGGAGACAGAGTAATCTCAACCACCACTTCAATGCAATAGAGCAGAGTGTAAAGTCTCAGGGATGAGAAGGAAAAACAATGCTGGTGGCTCACTAGGTATAATAGGAGTGGTGCCCCTCCCATTTCCACACCATGATTCCCAGACCCCTGAATCCTGTCTCTGCAAGAGGGAACATTGTATATTAGATGCTGACCTGGAGCATGTACAGCATTCTGGAGGGCATTGCAACACCCCATAAAGGATTTTCACCTACCTGGAACTGTTACTGAGTATTCAAAGGCCCTTACATCATCTGTCAAGCCAGCTGCTTTGGAATGAAAAGGAAAATTAGGAGACCAGTGAACTCCATGAGCATGGGTCCATTGCTGCTCTCCATTTGCTATGAAATGAGCTCTTTGGTTAGAAGCCTCACATGGAATTCCATAATGGTGGGTGAAGAATTCAGTTCATCCATGCATAATAGTTTTGGCAGAAGCACGACAGGCAAGGAAGGTAAATCCCTATCTAGACTAAATGTCTATTTCAGTAAGAACACAGAGCAGTCCCTTCCATGATGGAACCCATCTGATGTGGTCAGTCACCAGGTCGATGCTCCTTAGAAACGGCATCATCTATGGGAACTCAGTATTGTGCTCTGCTCTTGGCATGTGGAGCACTGAGCAGTGGCTACAGCCAGGTCAACTTTAGTGAGAGAACATACCTGTTGATGATCTCTTGAATAATCTCCATCCCTGCCTCCAAGAGCCACTTTGTTCATGACTCTGTGTGCAATGACAGGAGTGACTGGGGAAGGAGGCTGACTGGTACCCCATACCCATACCCCAGAACTGGTCATCATATCCACCATATCATTGACATCAATCCCATCTGAGGTAACACTTTGGTGAGCATTTATAAAGGACCCAAATATCATCATGATGTGTGCCCATTTGGAGATGTCCAATTTCCTGTCCCTTCCTCAGACATTTCGGTCACCAATTTTATGATTGTTTTCTTTCCAAGTCCCTGACCATCCAACTAAACTAGTAGTCACCACAGAGCCACATCATCTCTGCCCCAAAGCCAGTGCCAATAAGAGTCATCCCCTCAGTCTTGTGTCCCCAGTGCCAAGCCTGAGGACCACCATGACCTTGTAGGGATGTGCAGGATGCCCCAGGTGGGCCCCTCCTTCTCCTCCTCCAAATGGGCATCTTCATGTTTTCCTGGGTTATCTGAGCCCCTCCTGTCTGGTCTAAGGCAGGCAGTGGCCTCATAGAGAAGAGTAGTTTCTCCCCTAGGCCCAGCAGTGCATGGATGAGGGAATCACCACCTGAGCACTGAGTTCTGAATCTGCACCTGGACAGAGGACACCCCTGCCTCCTGTGGTCAGTGTGGAGTGGTCACCAAGGGGCAGCATAGAGTCACCTGACAAGGGCCTGGGCACCAGGGCTCTAAAATCCACCCAGGAGATTGTAACATGCAGGGAGGTTAGTAACCATGACCTAACAACTGAGGGAAAATGTGTCATTTATTTCTACAGCACCATCCTTGACAACAATGTACACATTTTTTGACTCTCTGGCTTCCTGATCTGAATCTTAAAGAAAGTGCGTATTTCACGGCACAGGTTCACGCAATTCAATTCCCACACATAACCAAGTCCTGCTAACGCTCTATAATGTCCACAAACACTCATCCTCCCTGTGATCACAGATCTCCCTCCCTCCCTTGGCTCTGAGAGCCTGCGGCCCTGCCTGGAGAAGTTCCTCCTTTCTCCATCTCTCTCCAGGCAGCTGGTTGCAAATTTCTTTCTTTTTCTTTTTCTACTCCAGGGATACTGCAGATACTCAATAACGAGACTTGACTTACAAATTAGAAACAGTATTTATCTTACTTAATGCATTTTCCCAACCAACTGAAAGCAATTTAATTGTATATAAATTTCACATGAGATGTTCTTGTAATTTACAGCTGGTGGGGTTCAGGGCAGGGTGCCCCAAGATGTAACACTCTGGTATGCAGATCATTTTGAGCTGAAGACAACAAAGGCTCAGAAGACTCAGAAAAACACTTTGACTTTCCCCCCAACTAACTGCCTAAAAGAATTTAAGATAGAAGTTCTGTCCCCCTGACAGTCCATCACCATAGATACCTCTGAATATGGATAGAGTGGGACAGTCCTTGCTCAGCCGTTCTTATCAAAGCTCTGAAAACCAAGTAAAACTAGAAGTTACCCTTTGTAAGAAACATTTACATTCCTAAGGGAAATCTCTAATTGTGAAGGTATCTCCCTCTCTGTACCAGAAAGATGGGTGGATGAGCTTATATCTAGAAACTCTTATCAATGCGGAAGGCAAAAAACTTAAATCTGTATACTCTTCTTTACTTTGTTTCCCTGGTAATCTCCCATAGCTCCCCCACCCCCAACATCCTCCTCTGTCTTTACCTGAAAATGCTATTTAAGGTGATAATCTCTGCCATTTTATCAAGTGACTCAGCTTCCCTGGTCTCTGCCATGTATACATGTTATAAAGCTTTGTTTGATTTTCTCCTGCTATTCAGTCTCATGTCAATTTAATTTGTAGCCCAGCCAGAAAGGACCCAGAGTGGGAAGAGGACAGTCTTCCTCCCCTACACAGCCAGCATTCATTCTCTTACAAGCAGTCATTTCTTCTAAGCACATGATCTGTCAATGGCCCACACCACATGCTGGGGATACTGAAGCACAGACCCTACGACCTGCTCAGGACTTCATGGCCAAGGGCAGACACTTACAGCACTTCAGTGGATCTTTACAAACTCCAAGTGCACTTGGCAAGGGAGAAGGTTTATTCTTGGCTCTACAATCAGGAGCTGTGTCTGGGATACACCCTTGACTTGGCTACATCTGTGGTGTCACCTGTAGAGTGGGGATGAGCAGGGTCACTGCATAGAGACCTGGAGGGTCAGAAGAGACCTGCTGTGTGAAGCTACTGAAGGTGGAGCTAGAACTAGACCAACATGTGAACTTCACCACAAAACAATTCTGGACGAGACACTCCAGAGTCCTGGAAGATATTAACCATCTCCCTCCTGAGCCAGGATGGAACAGGGGAAGGACATGGGGACCCAGGATAACCCAGCATCAGCACTGTGACTCTGATCACCTTCACGACAGGGTCCAGGACTACTCAGTGGACAGGCCTTCAGGTTCACTGGAAAATGGACAGAATTTACCTCTGATCTGAGCCATGACCATGACAGGGAGAGAGTCCAGGATACAGACTGATATGGAGATGTCACCAAAGACTATGGGACCAGCAACCAAAGGAGAATCCCCTGCGCTGAGGTTGGGGTGTGCAGGGGCTGCGCGTCTCCTCTCTGTGTCCCTTGGGGCTGAGCCCTTCTCTGAAACCACAAAGCTCCTCAAGCAGCACCCCTGAGCCCTGGCTGATTTGCACACCCAGCAGCTCCCACCTGCAATGGGACACGAGAGGCCAGAGAGGAAACCTCCCAAGCCTCGGGCCTCAGGGAGCAGAATCAGGGTACCTCCACCATGGCCTGGACCCCTCTCCTCCTCAGCCTCCTCACTCACTGCACAGATGCTGCACCCAGGCACACACCCACTCCCAGTCCCAGGGCTCTGGGTCAAGCCTGACGCTGACTCTGAGCTCAGCAGGGCACTGCCTGTGGTGGGAAGGATGCTCATGAAACTGCTGCAGAAAGAGGGGCTGTTGGTGCTAAAATACCCCCCCGTGCTCACTGGCTCTTTGCACCTGCAGAAAGAAAGGAAGTGGGGGTTCTCATTTTTTCAGAGGTTTCATCCAACAGACAAGCACATGGTCCATTAAGGCTGAAACTGATGAGGGAGGCTGCCCTTGGGACCCAAGGAACCGTGGAGTTATGTTCTGGTGAGGCAGGTGGGAGATCTCCTGGGAATGGGTTCTTCATCCTCAAGCCCATCTCTCCTTTTCTCTCTTGTGGGATCTGTGGTCTCCTATGAGCTGCCCTCAGTGTCGGTGGCCCCAGGACAGAGAGCCAGGATCACCTGCAAAGCAAATAACATTGGAAGTAAAAATACTTACTGGTTCCAGTGGAAGCCAGGCCAGGCCCCTGTGCTGGTCACCTATTGTAGTAGCAATTGGCCCTCAGGGATTCCTGACTGATTTTCTGGCTCCAACTCAGGGAACACAGCCACACTGACCATCAGTGGGGCCCGGACAGAGGACAAGGCTGACTATTACTGTCAGGTGAGGTATAATTACAGTGATGAAGCTCACAGTGACACAGGCTGATGGGTAATTGAGATACAAACCCCTTCCCCATCTGTGTCACACTCTCCTCCAGCCCCAGGACAACTGTAGACAAAGCCATGACCAGATATGGCCCAGGTCCCCAAATCTAAGATCTCCAGGTTGCCCTCTCCTCCCAGCCATCCAGGCAGGCTCTTCAGAAAGTGGATCAGTGGTGGATTTAGGATAGATAGGACCAGGATTTACTGGTGTTTTCTTAGCCAGGGTGTGAGCTGGAGAACCAGGATCTGTCCTGAAGAAGAGAGAGAGGGTGATGTATGTCTACTGCTGTATTGGTCCTTGGATTTCCATATAGAGGTGAATGGTCCCTCGTTGGTCAGCTGTCCTGGATTATTCCCCAGGACCTCTCACCTCAGATTAACTCCTGAATCCCCTGCTTCCTGGGCTGCCTGGGATTCTGAATGAAGAAAACCAGTGTAGCGGACACTTGGTGTCCACCTAGATCCCTCCTTAGTCCCGACCCACCCACCCAAACTGCTGGGAGCCCTTGCTCCTCATAGCTGTGTACTCACTGGGAAGTGCCACTGTCTGTGGAGAATTGTGTCCTCCAAGCTTATGCCCTGGTTGTGACTCAGGTCCTATGACTGCCTGACGCCAAGACCCTGGCCCTGCCTCAGTTCAGGATGACCCTGCAGGGCCTCCCACCTGAAACTTCACTCATAATCACATGACAGATCTTCCCAGTCTTCTCTCCATGCTTCCTTCCAGAGAGATCACCCCAAATCCTCCTGCATGCAATTCTCCATGGTGCAATATGCTTCTAGGGATCCAAAGAGAAAATAAAAGTCCAGACAGAAGAGAATGAAAGAGGAGATGTCTGCACAGAGAGAGAACTCTGGAGTTCTGCACATGTTCCTAAGAGGACTGATGAGTCATGTGTGGGAGGAAACTGTGAGGTTGAGGAAAGAACCATCCAAAGACACTAGAGGAACATTCCGCAGGGCTCACACTCACACTTTCATATAGTGCTTGTTCCCCAGTCAGAGGGGAAGCTCCTAGTTAAGGCAGCAGGTTGACTGGTCAGGAGAACTTGCCTCACACGTGTGGACATCAGCTCCAGACTAAAGGCTGCTCTGCTGCCACCTGAGAAAGCGCACAAGCAAGGTGAGAAAGGATGGACCTGCACCCAAGTAACTTTATTGAATCCAAAATAAAAAACAAAACAAAGTGAAATACAAGTATGCAGCACTCAACAAGGAAAAAGTCACAATACCTGGCATCCCGTCAAAGATTCCCTGCAAAGATTCAGGAAAACGTGAACCATAATAAGTACAAAAATCAACTATTCAAAATGACCCTGTGATTTCCCAGATGTTATAATTTGTAGACAAGGATACAAAGCAATTATTATGAGCGTATTCCATGTGTTCATGAGGGCAGTGGAAAGACTGAACTTGTTAAGTGGAGATGTGGAGACATTAAAAAAGATCCAAGTTGATATTCTACAAAGGAAAACTACAGTATCTGAGATTAAAAAATACACTGGGTGACATTGACAGCAGATTAAATGTTATAAATGAGAAGATTAGTGAACTTGGTGACAAGCAATAGAAACTATTCAAAATGAAACACAGCAAGAAATGAAACTGAACAAAATGGCCGGTACATCTTTGAGTTATAGGACAACTTCACGTGGCCTACATGTGTGGAACTGTAGGCTCTGAGGAGAAAATTTAGGTAGGGGAGTCTGGCTAGAAACACTGTTTGAAGAAATAATAACCAAAACTATTCCAAACTTGGTGAAAACTATAAATGCATGTATTCAAGAACCTTATCAAACCTCAAGCACAAAAAATAATTCTGAATAAAACAGCACTAGCACATCATAATCAAATTGATTATGAAGATGCACTCTTAAGAGGAAGCCAGAGAGAAAAGATACATTCTATCTCGGGCAACAGTCATAATGAAAAGAGCATACATACAAAAAAATTAGAGCACTGATAAACATCATAATAAAAACTGATTATTAAGAGGCACACTAGGGGCCAGCCCAGGGACTTAGTTGTTAAGTTCGTGCACTCTGCTTTGGTGGCCTGGCGATCTCAGATTCTGATGCTGGGCATGGACCTCTGCACCGCCTATCAAGCCATGCTGTGGCGGCATCCCATATAAAGTAGAGGAATATGAGCACGGATGTTAGCCCAGGGCCCATCTTCCTCAGGAAAAAGAGGAGAATTGGCAGTGGATGTTAGCTCATGGCTAATCTTCCTCACCAAAAAAAAAAAAAAAGAGAGAGAGAGAGAGAGACACTCTAAGAGTAGACCTAGAGAAAAGACTCATTATATACGGAGGAAGACAAACAAAGAATGAGCAGATTTCTTATTAAAAGTGTAGGAGCAAAATCTTTAAAACAATAAAAGAAAACACCCACCAATCTTGAATTCTTTAGCTAGTGAAAATATCTTCCACAATTGAGGGCAAAATAAAACTTCCCCAGGCATGCAAAAGCTCACAGAAAAGATCACCCACAGACCGTCAGACTAAGAAATAGAAGAACGCGTCAGAGAGAGGAAAAATGATATCAGATGCCAACATGAGGCCACACAAAGCAATGATATGCATCTTTTATGGTAACTACATGGATAACTTTGAAGTAGGAGGTAGAATATGGAAACAGAAGACTTGAACAACATTATAGAGCAACTAGACAGAACAGACATCTGCAGAACACTCAGTCCCACAACAGCAGAATAGATTCCTCTCAAGTACACATGCAACATTTTCCAAGATGGATCATATTCTAGGACATGAAAAAAGAATTGATACATTTTGAAATATAGGAGAAATTCAAACTATTTTCTGAAAACATAATGTACAGAAGAAATTCTTGAAATTTCACCAAGTGTAAATTAAAAAAAAAAAAAACACTCCAAAATAGACAATGGGTCAATGAAGAAATCAACAGGAAACTAGTAATTACTTTGAAGTGAATGATAATGAAGACATGACTATGTGTGTGTGTGTGTATATATACATATATATATATATATATATACACATGTATATATATATATATATATATATATATATATATATATATATATATATATAATCCCAAATCAATAACATAACATTTCACATCAGGACATTGTAAAAAGAAGAGAAACCTGAACCAAAAGCAGACAGAGGAGGGAAATAATAAAGATTAGAGTGGAAAATAGGGAAAGAGAGAGTAGAAAAACATTGGAGAAAATCTACAAAATTAAAAGTTAGTTCTTTTAAAACATCAACAATATTGACAAACCTTTAGTTAGAATGATCATTAAGAAAAAATGACAAATTACTGAAATAAAGTAAAGAAGAGCCATTACTACTGACATACAGAAATAATACAGGACTTTAAGGTTGTGAGGGAATAAATGAACAGTTGCATGCCAAAAAATTAGATGAAATGGAAAAATTCCTGGAGAGACACAAATTACTGAAACAACCTCAAGATAAAATAGAAAACTTCATAAAATCTGCAACAAGGAAAAAGATTAAGTCAGTAATCATGAACTACCCACAAAGAAAGGCCCAGACACAGACGGCTCCACTGGTGAATTCCATCAAATATTTAAAGAAGAATTATTACCAATTAGTCACGATCTCTTCCAAAAAAAATATAGAATGGGAAAGAATGGTTACAACTTCATTCTATCAGGGAACTATTACGTTGATACTAAAACCAGATAAAGAGATCACAAGGCAAAAACATTATAGAACAATAACCCTTAAGGATATAGACACAAAAATCGTCTACAAATTACTAGAAAACCTAATCCAGCAACATAGAAAAAGGAATATACAATATGAACAAGTGATATTCATCGGAGGAATACAAGGTTGTTTTAACTCCTGGAAATCAGTTAATGGAATGTACAATATTAATAGAATAAAGGAAAGGACAAACGTCATGGTGTTCTCAAGAGTCACAATGTTTTCATGCAGCAGACTTTGCTTCTGGTCATGTTTCTAGTACTATTAAAGCATCAAACAGATGAGAGTGGAGGTGCAGAGATGGGATGGGGGCGTTATTCCATGAAAAGGATCTGGATACCCCACACTCAACTGTGAGGATATTGAAGATAAATGATAAAGGAGTATAATTCTGTGTTTCTGAATGTTCTGGGGGTCAGAACACTTCCTAGAGAGGTGAAATGGATGCAGAAAAAAGGATGATTAGGTTTCAGGCATTGGTGAGGAGAAGGGTCACAGAAAGGATGTCAGAGAGAAAAACATACAGAAACTGGAAGAGAGAAGAGAGTATGACGTGTGGAGAAAGTAGGAAAGTCCAGATCAACTGGGGCTGAGTGAGATCAAGGAAAGAGCAGGAACCACCTATTTCTGTCTGGACCTCCCATTAGGACATCACCCCCACACACACCACCCATGTGCTTGTGAAAAATTCTATTCTTAAACCTTTCCCCACATAACTGTAGGGTCTAGAATCTGAATCAAGCTCAGTTGACGAGGACAGAACAGTTAAGCCCCAACACCCAGGCTACCCAAGAAGGACTTGGGGAGACAAGCAGGAGGAAGTGAGAGTTTCCATGATCTAGACCATAGCTTCTGTGACTTCAGTGAGCACACAGTCCCCTGAGGGTCTCCACAAGATGCAGATACAGCGGCCACTGTTGATTTATTTCTGTTTTTTTAATTGTCCCTATCCTGAGCACAGATCTTATGTCGTATTCCGAGCTGTTTCCCCTAGTATCACTACATATTTGTTGGTATGATTAAATAATTAGTTAGTTTGATAACTTATTAATTGTCTCTGTGTGGGTAAGTGAAGGCATCCTGATTATAACCATAACTTTAGTTTGATAGACTCTTACATGTTATATGTTGCTTTGATGCCTTTATTTCACCAATAAATCCTCCCATGGGCCATTACTATGCCAACCACCGGTGACACAGTGGGAAAGAAAATGACCCTGGGCACCAGAACATAGTCAATTGAACATAGTCAATTGGTCTATACAATGTTCATGTGCAATATACGAGGCAGAAATGATTGGGGTTCTGCCATTCATGACTCTGAGACTCTGGATGATACACCCCATGTCCAGGCTCAGGGTGTCACCTATTCAATGGGTCCCGAAACTTACTGCTGCTCTGAGTTCCCAGGAAGAAGAAGTGGCACAACGTGTGGGGGGCATGGGTCAGAGTATTGACACATGATAATTGACCCTTAAATATCAACCCTGAGTGACCCTCGCAGTCATATGAATAAACCGACATTGTCAGTCAGTGTTGGAGGCAGGACTGGACCTGCTCCTGGGCTCCTCCTACAGTGCTCTCTGCTATCAGCAGCATGAAGGTCACAGCCCCTGGTCTCACAGTCCCCATGGCTAGAAATAGCTGGATGGGGAGTCGAGCAGAGTCTTGAGAACATAGCATCTCAGCTCCACCTTTCTCATTCTGTGGTCCTTCTAGAGCACTGGGCTTGGGTCAGCACCACGGACAGGGCCTCCCTTCCCCACAGGAAGAGCAGATCCTTTCTCAGTTGACCCTGGGCAGAGCAGACAAGAGACAAAGGCCAGTATGGATACAGGGCTAGTGGTGATTATCACAGGACAAGCCATGCAGCACCCTTCATGGAGACCCTGAGGTTGTGCCAGGGTCTCCTGGGCCCCAGAGGAGGAGTTTGTGTGGCTGAGGGTAAGGACTAAAGGGAAGAGTCTCTCCTCTCTTTTCCTCTTGGAACCTGCCTCCTCTCAAAACCTCTGTCTCCTCAGGGGGCCAATGAGGGTCCATCTGGTTTCCATACTTGGGCAGCCTCTACCACGGGGGACAACAGGGCCTCATGGAGCCATGCCCACCTGTGTGGTCTCAGGAGGCAGAGCTCTGGGGCATCTACACCATGGCATGGACCCCTCTTCTGGTCCTCCTCCTCACTCTCTGCACAGGTGCTGCCCCACAGACTCAGCCACCACAGCACCCCAAGCGGGTCCTGCCCCAAACACTGAGCTCAGCCCGGGAACAGCCATAGGGTGATACCACATGGGTTTGAGCCCTTTATCCTCCAGCCCCCTCTCCCCTCCTCTCTTAAGGCGCTGTGGATTCCTGTGAGATGAGGGAGCTACCCGCAGTGTAGATGGACCTTGGACAGACGGCCACAATCACCTGCTCTGTAAATAACCTGGGGGATAAATAGGCATCTTGGTCCCAGCAGAAGCCAGAGCATACTCCTGCACTGGTCATCTATGATAATGGCTACCAGCTCTCAGAGGTCCCTGACCAGTTATCTGGCTCCAACTTGGGGAACATGGCCACTCTGACCATGCTAAGTTCTTGGACCAAGCACTAGGCTGACTATTACTGTTCCACAGCCCATGGCAGTGGGAACAGCTGGCAGTGACTCATGGTGACACAGATAGACAGGGAAGGGGACACAAACGTGCTACGTGGGACTACTGCTTCCTTTCACCCACCCTCTGAGCAGCTGTAGGTCAGACCTTAAGCTCAGGTGTCCTCTCTGGTCCTCTCCCGGTCCCCTTCAGGGCTGGGAGACTCTGAGCAGGTTGTCCATCTTCTCAGGGTCTCTGTTTATCCCGATTAAAAATTGAGTGGGGGTGCTGGTCTGGGCTGTGGAGACTGTTGTCAGGATTGGAGTAGACAAGAAAGGCATAGGAAGTCCTGATACATCAGATAGGCCCCAGATATAATTATGTGTTCACAGAGGAGAGGAGAGTTGTGTCAATGGCCCAGCCCTGCTGGAATTCCCCTTCTACTTGGGTAGAACCAGCCCAGAGGAGGCCCCAGGGGCTGGGTCTCTTCTGGTTTCCTGAATGAGGCATCTCCCACATCCTAATGGGCTGTCCCAGCCCCTGCTGTGAAATCCTGAGATTTCACAGAAAATGCAGAGGAAGTGGAGACAGCATCTTGGTTCCACCTGGGGACTTTCTCCCAGCTGCACTCTCCTCTCACTGCCTCCAAAGTCCCATGTCATGCACCAGGCAGTTATGAAGCTATTGTGGTTGACCACAGGTCCCTGTCAGGTCTGGATTTTGTCATGGGGCTCTGGACTGCTTTCCTCGAGGCACGCCAGGAAATCCTCCAGGCCAAGGCCCAGACCTGCTCCTCACCTCCATGTTAATGGCTACAGGCCTGATGAGGGGTCCCTGCCCTACAGGGCTGGAGTGCTCTGCTTGCACGGATGTCAATGCCAGACCGCAAACACCAGACTCACTGGGGTTTATTTTCTCTCTCAATCTCTCCCTTTATTCAGTAGTACAACTATTTTAATTTTCATACATTTGTGTATACAGAATATTTGAAAGAACAGTATAGTGAACACCCATATTCCCTCTTTCTGGACACAACACTGGGAATACTGGACCATACTGGTCTCTCTCTCTCTCTCCCTCTTTTTCCCTCCCTTCTTGTCCACAGATACATGAATATACATATTTTTCTATTAAGCCCAACATTGTTATCATATGTGAGAATATTAACTACAATCCTCTGCCTGGTCCATAGTCACGTTTCCCTGGTTGCACAAGAATGTCTTTTATAACTATTTTGTCTTTTACCAATCAATATCCTGAAGATTCACACCCTCACACTTCATTGTTAGCTGTTTCTTATCTAGCATTTCTCAGCCAAGATTTCTTTGAACCTGAGGCTTCCAGAAATTTTTTGAAAGTTATACAAGAAAAGACCATGTTCACTGTGTGCAGTAGGGCTGTGTTCACCTGTTTAGTCCATTTTAAGTTTCTGGTGCACAAAAGGAGATGGCTCATAACTGCTGGGCACTAAATTGCAGAAAGGGGTAGATGGTGGCTGATGATGGTGCTATCAGGGACTATAGAAGTGGACAAGGTATACGGTGCAGATAGGAAATTGAATAGAATGAATGTGTAACTTTACGGATGGAGTTTTCATGTGCTGTATCTCATGCCCACCTCCCACTACACCAGTGCACATGTTGTAAATTTGGATTACACGGGTGAAGGTGACAAGGATTGGAAAGTATCACATAATCTCCCATCTTATGCTTAGTTAAATTTTGACATCTGTATTTGTTTTTACTGGTGTCTGTGTTCTACAAACACGTCTGATGTCCAAACTGGTGACATGGAAGATGAGGTGTGAGAAGGGGGAGGAGGTTGGGGTCTGGGCACACGGACAATCCTGATCAGGTTGATGATGAAGAACTACAGACATTCTATATTTTCACTGCAGTAGTGGGAGGAAGGACAGTGTCCAAGGTAGAGTGAAATTTACTCATCTCGGGGTGTTACCCAGACTGCTGACCCAAGCATCGTACCCCACTGCACCCCATTGTGGAAAACGTCCTACAAATGCAGCCATGGCTGTAGCACAAATAAAGAGATGCTTAACTGCCAATCACAGCCATTCTACAATTACAGGTAATATTTATTTTAAATGCTGGGGAGTCTCAGAACACTCAGAAGAAAGATTTTGTTTACAAAGTGACTTTGAGAGGATAGTCTCAGGGAGCAAGTTAATTAACAGCAGAAAGTTTTGCCCAGAACAGCAAGAATCAATGGTTGGTGAGAACCTAGTGATGCCACCAAGTAGGGGGATGATGCCTGGATGAGGAGCAGGATGGAAATGAAAAGTCCACATTTCAACATGTAATGAGTTGGTGCATTTAAGACAGTTAGCAGGTAGTGAGATAGTTTTGTGTAAGAAACTGGCAAACAACTGCTTCTCCATCCAAATTTATGAATGAAATCATTTCACCAATTATTAGCTGTAACATGTAGATGTTGTAAATGATGGAGACTATCAAGAAAACCTGTTCTGTTTCAAAGTACTACCCAACCTTCACACATCCCAGTTATATACCATAGGGTTATTCTTCATCTGAAACAAATTCCTGGGAAAAACTGGGTTGGTATCTGCACGGCTATTCACCCACCAACTGTGGCTGGATATGTTTCACCTTCCTGTAAAGAAAGAAAATCCTGACATTCTCACAACACATGGCTTTCCTCACAAAGGGCCAGTGTCCATCTCTTAGAGGGGCAATAAGGAAAGTTCTGGATGACATACAAAAATAGTGAACTTTACACCCAAAGACCATTTCCCTGAAGAATGTTTAAAAAACATGTGACAACCTGGACAAGGGGTACATAGATCTCCCACTACACAGAGAAAGACAGAGGCTTAGCAGGGGAAATGTCCACATTGAAAACACAAAACTGTCAAGCATGGAATTGTTTGAAAAGAGAAACTACATCTTTCTTCAAGTACACCACTGTCTTTTGTTAGAGCTAATGTCTAATTTGAGGAATGGAGACCACACATGTAAAAAATCATTTGCTGTTCAAAAATTATTGACAATTACAACTGGAGTACTAAATGTATAATGAACATGTCATGCTAATGGACCATGAGCAGTCAATAGACAATATTATAAGCACCACGTCCCCAGGACCTAAGGAATAATTCCAGGATTATTCCAGGGTAAAGATCATGGCAAGGTCACTCTCGTTGCTTGTGATCTGGAGTATATTGTCCTTGGGGTTTCTGATCAGCCCAAAAGAGAGCTGGGAGCTGTTAGCCCTCAAGGTGCACCACTGGCCCCAGGTCCAGGTGTGGCAGCGCCCCCACAGGCAGCTGAGGGAACTGACAAGAATAATGTATCTACATCAGAGACCCAAAAATTTTGGCTGAGAACTTTCCCATACCCACTCTCCTAGCCCAGGCAGGTTCTAGAGTACTCAGAAGAGGTTATTTTTGGGGCATAAGATCTCCCTCTTCTCTCTTCATGCCCAAGTGACCTTGGGATTGTCATTGTCTCTCTCAGTCCCTTCCTTTCTCCAACAAGGCCTCCAGTGGGGCGTTTCCTTTACAGCTTACATTGTAAGAAAGGGACTCAGGGGGACTGCAGGGAAATAAATCCAAACCCCAGTGTGGACTACCCCACATCCACATCCACCTGGGCCTTTTGTGCGAACAACTTGGGAGAAGGTCAGCAGTAGCTTCTGATGGACAGATACAGGGACAAAGTGCTAGAAGTGATGACAGTGAATGGAAATGGGAGGCAGATGAAGATCAGCCCCTGTTGTGGTCGGATGGTGACCAAGCAGTGAGGGAGCTGCCACTACAAAGCTGCCTTTATTGTGGTGGGGAAACATCCGTCATGAATCTTACACACACAGGCGTGTGGTCCCTATGGAGCACAGGTCCTCTAGACTTTTACATTGTTTCACAAGAGCTAGAGACGGTGCATAAACTCCTTGCTTCTAACGTAAACAATGGCCTAGGCTAGGGTGCTTCATCTCTGGAAGTGGTTTTGGAAACTGCACCCATCCTGCCTCCCTGTTCCCCATATTCAACCTCACTGTGCTGCCCTGTGCAGGGCAAGGGGGGTCACAGCGGGCACACAGTGAAGGCTGCACTGCCTGCTCCACACCCTCTCAGGTGGCAGGGGCTCTGGGGTGACCTGCAGGAGGGAAGCTCCTGGTCTGGGTTCTCCTCCACCAGCAGGGGGCAGCAGAGCTGCATCCAGGAGCATCCAGGACAGAGGCTGGGGCTGCCTAGGTGGGAGTCAGAGGGAGATCAGCCTTGGGGATCAGCAGGTGGCCAAGGTTCAGTCCTCATACGGAAGTAAGGACAGTCCATCCCATTCCCTCAGGCTGCAGTGATCACGGTCTGAGGATCTGAATCACACAGTATCACTAATGGGGCCACACACAAAAATCACTCTGTACACCAGTCTTAACCAGAAATATAGACAGAAAATAATTCTGTGAAACACAGTTCAGTCTATCAACATTGAAACTTAATAAGCCGCTACAGTCCAACCCTTGTCAACATGAAACCCTCTCACATCTCTACAAACCATACAGTCTCCAAATAAAGACAATAATGGTCTCCATGTTTCCATCTAACATGATAAAACTATCCCGTGAACAACCACAAACTCACTCACCCTTTCCCCACAAGAGGATGCAAAGTACATTTTTGTCTTCTATGGATATTTATTTTTCTCACAAGTGATTCATATTTCCCCTGTAATTTCCTCTACGTTAAATACTGAGATATAAAGTTAAATTCCTTTAACACATACTGTGTAAATGATAATGAGGTGAGGCAGAAGAGGAAAAGAAAAATATTTGATGAATATGTATCCAAATGTATTCAAATCAAAATAAAAAAAATACATATTTTTTACTTCTGTCACTCTCATTTCTGGAACTAGCCCTGTGGTCAGATCTGGTGTCTATAATTACCTTCTTCACTATTCATTCTGTATATCCATTGCCCTCAGTAAATACCTCAGCTAGTCACAATCCCTTGCCAGGTATGAGCACCCAAACCTTCATTCTGGAAGGTTTTCGTCCATATAAGTTCTGCTAAATCGGGCTATGGGGATTTTACGACTGAAATCACAGACCCAGTGAGCACTGGAGGATCTCCTGCATTCCATACACACTCCTGCTTACTGCAAATGTGTATAGCAACCCAACTCCCCCTTACTAGTAAACATCAACCAGCCCAGCCAACACCCCCTACATGGTCTGATGACTCATTTCAGGAGGAGACACATGCAAAACAATGACATTGGACCCTTTCCTCACCCCCTATGTAAAAATTCACTCAAAATGTATCAAAGACCTAAATGTAAAAGCAAACTATATAAAACTCTCAGAAGTAACCATAAGAATAATCCTTCAAGAATTTGGCAAGGATTATTAGATATGACATCACAAGCACAAGCAACAAAAGAAAGAATAGATAAATTGACTTTATCTAAGTTAAAAATTTCTGAGTCTCAAAGGACAACACCAAGAAAGTGAAAAGACAGCCCACAGAATGGGGGAAAATACTTGCAAATCATCTATTTGACAAAGAACTAATCACTAGCATATAAAGAAATCTTAACACTCAATAATAATAAGCCAAAGGTCTGAAGAGACTTTTCTCCAAGAAAATACACAAACGGCCAATAGGCTTATGAAAAGTGCTCATCATTATTAGTCATCAAGGAAATGCAAATCAAAACCAAATTTAGATACCACTTCATCCCACTAGGATGGCTAGAATCAAAAGGCCACACAATAACTAGTGTTGGTGAGGATACGGAAGAAATGAAACCTCACACATATCAAAATGTAAAACAGAGCAGGCATTATGGAAAACAGTCTGGAAATTGCTCATTTAACTAATTCTAAAGTTACCATATGACCCAGCAATTCTACTCTTAGAAAATTCCCAAGAAAAATGAAAACATATGTCCATATAGAATTTGATCATGTGTGTTCATAGCAGCATTAGTCCTAATATCCAATAGCGGGAATCAATCTAAATATCCAACCATGGATGAACATATAAACAAATATGGTCTATCCCTACAATAGAATATTATTCAGCCACAAAATGGAATGAAACACTGATACTTGCTACAATATGGAGGAACTTTGAAACATTATGTAAAGTGAAATAATCCACCCACAAAATAGAGAAATCTATAGAGACAGAGAAACCTACAGTGGCTGTTAGGGCTGGAGTGTGGGGAGTGAACAGGAGAATGGGGGTGATAGCTTAAGGGTACTGGGTTTCTTTCTGAAGTGATGAAATGTTGTAAAATTGTGGTGATGGTAGCACATCTCTGTGAATAGACCAAAAAACATCTGATTGTACACTTTCAATGGGTGCTTTGCATGATAGTTGAATTATATCTTAATACACTAGTTTTTCCAGAAAAAGGAAATGTGCATTTATCTCAAGTCTGACCCAGAATTTAACACTTGTGCAGCTCAAAACAACTTTCTCATAAAAGAGTTAAACCCACTTTTTATTTTTAGTTTTGAAAATAACTATGCAAATATACGTCTATATAGGAGATCAAGAATCCACCACACATGCGTGATCCCTTATGCCTGTCAAGGCTACACTGAGCCTGATCATGTCTCTCCCTGAGAAAGTATCTCATCAAAGCCCTGAGTATAATTGTATCATAGCCTGCATCTGTTTATAGAGCTATGGCTCATGGTTTTAGAAACTTCAAGTCACATGGGTAAAATACTAATGTTGTGTGAAAATCTTTAGAAAGAAAAACCAGAAGCTTCCGCCTGACTTGCATGAGATCTGATGTCTAATTTGCGGGAATGGGGATCACACACGGAACAAAAAAATCATTCATTGCTCAAAATAGCATTGACCATTATAATTAGATTATTAGACCTACAATTCACTTACCTTATTGGAACACGAGCTTTCAACGGATGATACTTATGCACCAGATCCCTAGGACTTAAGCAATATTTCAAGGATTCTTCCAGTGTAAAGACATAGAGACAGAGATTGGATTGGTGGCTACCAGAGGGGAAGAAGGGAGGGAGGAGGGTGAAAGGGATAATTAGGCACATGTGTGTGGTGATGGATTGTCATTAGTCTTTGGGTGGTGAACATGAGAACATGATGTAATCCATGCAGAAATAGAAGTATAATGATGTACACCTGAAATTTATATAATGTTATAAACCAATGTTACCACAATAAACAAAACAAAACAAAAAAGATTCTGAAAAACCAGTCTAGTTGCTTCTAATCTGTAGTATTTTTTCCTTGGGGTTTCTGACCATCCCCAAAGGGAGCAGGGAGCTTGCTGTCCTCCCAGATGCCTGACCAGCCCCAGTTGCAGGTGCAGCAGCGCCCCCACAGGCAGCTGGGAGAACTGACAGGGGGAAGCTGTCTCCATCACAGATCCAAAGGTTTAGATCTAAAGGTTTTTCCCATTTCTGCTCCTCCAACCTTGTCTGGTTCCAGAACACTCAGAGGAGTTTATTACAGTAGTCCCCCTTTATCTGCGGGGAATATGTTCCAAGACCCTGACTTAACATAAGTATCGCCATGTTTGTCTGCTTGGTGACTCTGGGAAACCAGCCACACTAAAAGAATGCAGAGCAGCTGCTTGTGGTGGGAACCGGCCCTTCTCCCACAATACTAGCTGCAATTATTTAGGTTGTAAAACTTCTGGGATGTCAAGGACAGGCACAGACCATCCATCTGTGTTGGTCCGAGACAAGTACCAGGAGTTACAGTGCACATACACACGCGATAACAGCGGGAAGGAAAAATACCAAAAGTTCCCATAGAGGTGGTCTCTCAGTAGAAACATGCATAAAAGCAACTCACAATTCTGCTTGGGGGAGAGTCTCGCCTGTGGGGGGAACGCCTTACCCAGGACCTCTTTTGATCTGCACTCCTGCCTAGCCGTGTCAATTCAAGGGATTCTCCCCGGTGTAAGGGCGTGGATGTTGTAAGAACCCTATCTGGTGTTTTCTCTTTTGGGTCAATCTGATGTTTCTCTTTTCGATTGATCAGATGTTATTTCCCTTCCGTCCGTCTGATGTTTCCCTTTTTGATCGACCGGATGTTTTTCCCTCTTGTTATTTGACCTATTTGGATCTGCTTCTATCTCAGTTGATCTGATGTTTCTCTTTTTCGATGGATCTGATGTTTTTCCTCTTTTGATCGGCACTCTCGCCTAGCCATGTCAGTCAAAGGGACTCTCCCAGGCGTAGGGGGCTGGATATTGTGAGTGTCGATCTGATGCCTCTCTCTCTCTCTCTCTCCCTCCCCTATTTCTTTCCATTGTTATTGAATTATTATTTGTTTATGCTTATGCTGTAATATACCTGTATATATATATACCTGTATATATATGTATATGTATATATAGCCTATTGTCTTCCTAATAAATATATACACTATTTCTCACTAAAACCAGCATATTGATGTCTTACTGAGCCAAAAGAGTCCATTCCATAAGTCAATCCAAACGTTGTGACCCTTTTTCCCTCCCCTGACACAACAGACCCCCAGTGGATGACTGAAACGCAGATAGTACCAAATCCTGTATATACAATGTTTTTTCCAATACATACATACTTATGATAAAGGTTAATTTATAAATTAGAGGCACAGTTAGAGATTAACAACAGTAGCTAACAATAAAATAGAAAAATTGTAACAATATACTGTAATAAAAGTTACCAAAGATCTATGTAACCTTAGCATACACTTATTTTCTTTCCTTGTTGAGTCTAGAACTTCCACCTTTCACTTAAAGGATGATTCACGTCATCAGGCTACTCAGAACGGTGCACAATTTAAAACTTATGAGTTGTTTATTTCTAGAATTTTCGATTTAATATTTTATGACCCTGGTTGACCATGGGGAATTGAAACTGCAGAAAGTGAACTGCAGATAAGGGGGGACTACTGTATTTCTGGTTTAGGAACTTCCAGGTCCTACTCTTCTCTCTTCCCCTCCATGTGACATTGAGAACATCACTCACCCTCTCTCAGCCCCTTCCCTTCCCTGTCAAGTGCTCGTCCCTCCCTCTGTGTTAGGGAAGGAGGGGAAGGGTCATCCATGGGGGACCCTAGACAGGTGTCCCAGGACCAGAGGCACAGGCAGCACCATAACCCCCCCTGGGGCTGCATGGTGGGAACAGTGCAGAGGGGAGGGATTACTAACCACCCCCCTGAGTGGCCTCAGCCCCCAGGTAAACTGGGGAGGGACCAGGGGGCTGGTCTGAACCCACTCATTTCAAACCTGTCCCTGTCCCAGCAGCATCGTCCTGGAGACCTGCCATAGGTGCTAAGCCACTGCCAAAGAACCTGATTTGTTACCCTCTTGTCACACCTGACAACTCATTGATCCTTCTCCCAAGTTCTTACAAGAAACTATCACATTGTGAATGAACTGGCTTTGAATCATAGACACCTTAGCTTTGTCACTGTCCTTTCAGATCCGCAAACAAACAAGACTCTTCAGAGCAGGACATTGACTCTGCTCTCTCCAAACACGCTTGCTATTACTTGCTCCGTCTTCCCATCCTGAGAGCAGCTCCAACGTCACCTCTTCAGGGAAGCCTCCTCCAGCTTCTCACCATACAGTGTCTGCCTGTCATTTTTGTCTGATCTCTGTATTCATTATCTGCACATCAGTCACCACTGTATGATTCTTTCTGTACCATTTATTATTTATTAACAATATTTTATTATTTATTATTGACTTGTATTCATTATTTCGTTAATTGGTTGGGAAGATTGTTTAATGTCATAAAACACATGTGGGAAACAGAGGCATGAACTGATAAGTGCCTATTTTTCTCCTGCTAAATATGCCTGGGGTCAGATGGTTTTTCTCCAGATACTCATCAATTATGCAAGGTCCTCCATGTTTCTTACTTTCTGTCCCATTATCCCTACTACAGGGACTTGGCCTTCATTCTTGTTGACTGAAGACCTCAGGATGGCTGCTACAGCTTCAGCTATCACACTGATAGTCAAGAGGAAACATACTGCATGAACCAATCTGTTTTGTCCTTCACAAGAGCAAAGCTTCCTTGAAAAGAACCGCAGCCAACTGACCCTTACGTCCCTTGGGCCATTGCAGAGCCACATGATCAGTCCAGGCTGCCAGGGACCTGGTAACAGTTTCCAGCTTTTAAATAAGTGGAGGGGACAATGCATAGGTAGAAGGTCATGAGGACCTGTCCTCTGTGTCTGCAAACCAAGTGTGTTCACTGCACTGTCTCATCCACAAGATGAGACCAAGAACTGTGTGTTGTTCAAGCTGAATCACTGGGATAGAATGTGCCAGACCGAAGTGGATCTGAATAAATATTGGTTGGGTGGCTCTTGTTCTGTCGCTGTTTTTAGTGAAATAGCCACCATGGCTCCCCTTCAGCTCTGCACCTACAGCTGGCACCAATAACAGCCATTCCCTGAGTCCTGCGTCCCCAGTGCCAAGCCCCAGGACCACCTGGATGGCGACCCATGACCTTGTAGGTATGCCCAGGTTGCCTCAGGTGGGCCCTGCCTCCTCCTCCTCCAAGCGGGCATCTTCATGTTTTCCTGGGTGATCTGAGTCCCTCCTGCCTGGTCTAAGCAGGCAGGGGCCTCATAGAGAGGAGTAATTCCTCCCCTGGGGCCAGCAGTGCATGGATCAGGGAATCACCTCCGAGCAGTGGGTTCTGAATCGTCACCTGGACAGAGGACACCCCTGCCTCCAGAAACCAGTGTGGAGCATCCACAAGGGGACAGCAGAGAGTCACCTGCCACGGGCAGGGGCATCATGCTTTTAAAAGCAACACAGGAGATTGTAACGGGACACAGGGACTGTTAGTAACTGTGAGTGACCTAACACCTGATGGAAAAGGTGACATTTGTTTCTATAGTATCATCCTAGACAATGATGTATACATTTTCTGACCTGTGCCCTTCTGATCAGAATCTGGTAGAAGTTGCCTATGTCTCTGGCCCATGTTCAGGTAATTCTGTTCCCCTACACACACCCCAGTCATGATGAAATGTTGTCACTGCCCATACACCCTTGTCCACCCTTTGAATCATGGGATTCCCTCCTCCCTCCCTCTGCTCTGAGAGGCTCCTCTCCTGCAGACAATGCTGTTACTCATTCCAGGGGCAAGGGCTTGGTGCACGGCAGTTACTGGATAAACTTTGTTGACTAGATTAATTCAATTAAGGTATTCTATTGCTTAATACATTTTTGCAGACAAGTAACAGTGCTTAGTTATAATAACTATTCGCTTCACATTCTCTTGGAGTTTGAGCCAGCTCTCATCTTATACAGCAGTTCTTTACAGCGTGATCTGTCCCTGGCCCTGAGTGTCACTGGAGACACTGAGGCATAGCCCTATGACCTGCCCCAGGATCTCACGCCCAGGGCAGAAACTTACAGCCCCTCGATTATTCTTTGTGTTCTTGGCAAGGGAGGCACTTTCTTCAGGCTTGGTGCTTAGGAGCTGTGATCTGGGTTAGGACCCTGCCCCTGTCTAAGCCTTGTAGTGTCACCTGTAGAATGGCTTCAGAAAAAGCAGGCAGACTTCACCACTGAGCTCTGCTGTGGCCAGGCCAGCCCAGGAGCGAGGCCAGAACACAGTTCGGGGTGGAGATGTCAGCCCCAGACTATGGGACCAGAAAGAGAAGTATCCCCTGGGGTGAGGGTGGGGTCTGCAGGGGCTGCCCCTCCCCTCTCTGTGTCCCTTGGGGCTGAGCCCTTCTCTGAAACCATAGAGCTCCTCAAGCAGCACCCCTGAGCCCTAGCTGATTTGCACACCCTGCAGCTCTCTCCAAAAGGGGATTAGAGATGGCTGGGAGGAAACCTGTCCAGACTTCAGCCTCAGGGAGCAGAACAAGAGAACCTCCACCATGACCTGGACCCCTCTCCTCCTCAGCCTTCTCACTCACTGCACAAGTGCTGCATCCAGGCTCACACCCACCCACAGCCCCAGGGCTCTGGGACAAGCTTGGCTCTGACTCTGAGCTCAGCAGGGGGCTGCCTGTGGGGGCGGGATGCTCATGAACTTGCTGCAGGATGAGGTGCAGGTGGGGCTGAAATCCCCCCACTCTGCTCACTGGCTCCATGTGAGCCCTGAGGGGCTGCACTTGCCCAGAGGAAGGTGGAATTTTCTCATTTGTTCGAAGAGTCTATCCACCAGCCAGGCTAATGGGTCACTGGGGCTGAGACTGATGGGAGAGGGTGCCCGGAGGGCCCACAGAATCCCTGGAGCTCAGTCCTGGCCAGGCAGGTGAGGGTCTCCTGGGAATGGTTCCTTCATCTTCCTGCCCACCTCTCCTTGTCTCTTACAGGATTCGTGGCAGCATGTGAGCTGACACAGCTGCCCTCAGTGTCAGTGGCCCTGGGACAGACAGCCAGGATCACCTGCCAGGGAGAGAGCATAGGAAGCTGTTGTGCACTGGTACCAGCAGAAGCCAGGCCAGTCCCCGGTACTGGTCATCTATGGTAGCAGCAACAGGCCCTCAGGGATTGCTGACCGATTCTCTGGTTCCAACTCTGGGAACACAGCCACCCTGACCATCAGTGGGGCCTAGGCTGAGGACGAGGCTAACTATTACTGTCGGGTGTGGGATGATATTAAGGCTCACAGTGACACAGGCAGATGGGGAAGGGAGACACAAACCCCCTCCCTGTGTATGTCACACTGTCCTCCAGCCCCAGGGGGACTGTAGACAAAGCCATGAGCATATCTGTCCCAGGTCCCCAGATCTGAGATCCCCAGACTGCGTTCTCCTCCCAGCCCTCCAGGCAGGCTCTGAAGAGGGTGGGTCAGGAGTGGATTCAGGGCTAGCAGGACTAGGATGTACTGGTGTTTTCTGGGCCACAATGTGAGCTGGAGAACCGGGATCTGTCCTGAAGCACAGAGAGTGGGGGATGTATGTCTACTGGTATATGGTCCTTGGATTTCCATATAGTGGTGAATGGCCACTCCTTAGCCAGCTGTCCTGGATTATTCCCCAGAACCTCCCTGCTCAGATGAGCTCCTGAAGCCCCTAAATCCCATGGCAGCCTGGGATTCTGAATGAAGAAAGCCAGTTTAGTGGACACTGTGGTGTCCACTTAGATCCCTGTTTAGTGCTCTCCTACCCACACAAATTGCTGGGATCTCCTGCTGCTCACAGTTGTGCCCTCACTGGGATGCGCCATTGTCTGCAGAGAATTGCCTCCCCCAAGCTTATGCCCCCTCACTGAGTGTGACTCTGGTCCAATGACTGCCTGATGGCAAGACCCCAAGGCCCTCCCTGAGTTCAGAATGAGCTTGCAGGGCCTCCCAGCTGAGTCTTCAGTGTAAGCACAGGGCAGGCCTGCCCAGTCTTCCCTCCATGCTTCCTACCCAGAGAGATCACTTCAAATCACTACTGCATGCAATTCTCCATGTCACAGTGTGCTTCCAGGGAGCCAAAGAAAAACTAGAAGTGTAGAGGGAAGAGTGTGAAAGAGGAGAGACTGCACAGAGAGACAACATTGGAGTTCTACTCATTTTCTTAAGAATCTGATGAGTCATGTGTGGGAAGAAATTGCGTGAGGTTGAGGAAAGAACCACCCAGAGACACTAGAGGAACATTCTGCAGGGCTCACACTCACACAATCATATCATGCTTGTTCTCCAGTCAGAGGGGAAAGCTCCTAGTTAAGGCAGCAAGTTGACTAATCAGGAGAACTTGCATCAGTAGTGGGGAAACTCAATAAGTTAACAATCCACCCTAAGACCCTAAGTATAAATAGAAGTAAACAGAACCAAAAGCAGGCAGAGGAAGGAATACAGTCATGCATCGCTTGATGACAGGGATACATTCTGAGAAATGTGTTGTTAGGTAATTTTTTCATTGTGCAAACGTTATAGAGTGCACTTACACAAATCTAGATGGTATAGCCTACTCCACATCTAGGCTATATAGTAGTAATTTTATGGAACCACCATCATGTATGCAGTCTCTCATTGACCAAAACATCATTTTGAGGCCCATCACTGAAATAACAATTAGAGTGGAAGTTAAAGCAAGAGATAGTGGGAAAAACATTAGAGAAAATCAACAAAATTAAAACTTTGTTCTTTGAAAATATCAACAGTATTGACAACCGCTTAGACTGATCTTTACAAAATTAGACAAATTACTAAAACCAGGAAGTAAAGAGAAGCCATTACTACTGACATTACAGAAATAAAAAAGGACTTTAAGGTTGTGAAGGATAACTATGAACAGCAGCATGACAAAAAATTAGATGAAATAGACAAATTCCTAGAAATACACTAATTACTGAAACTTACTCAAGAAAAAACAGCATACCTAATAAAATGTGCAACAGAGAAAGAGATTAAATCAGTAATCAAATACTACTCACAAAGAAAGTTCCAGACACAGGTGGCTTCACTGGTGAATTCCATCAAATATTTAAAGAAGAATTAATACCAAATATTCACAAGTTCTTCCAAAAAAAATAGAAGAGGAAAGAGTACTTACCACCTCATTCTATGAGGCCACTAATATAACAAAACCAGATAAGGAGATCACAAGGAATGAAAACTATAGATCTATGGCATAGATCTATGGCACTTATGGATAAAAACACACAAATTCTACATAAAATACTAGAAAAACTATCCAACAACATAGAAAAACTATCCATGACCAAGTGGTATTTATCCCAGAAATGCAAGGTTGATTAAACACCTGGAAGTCAGTTAAAGGCATGCACCACCTTAATAGAATAAAGGACAACAGGCATGATCTTCTCAAGAGTCACAATGTTTTCATGCAGCAGATGTTTCTTCTGATTGTGTTTCTAGTCCTATTACAGAATCAGATATGTGAGATTAGAGGCATAGATGGGATGGGGGGGTGTTATTCCATGAAAAGAATCTGGATGCCCCACACCCAAAGTGAGGATTGCTGTTGTTAGTGCCATTGAGTCGATTCTGACTCCTAGTGACCCCATGTACAGCAGAGCAGATTCCTTCCCTGTCTTCTTCTTTTTTTTTTTTTTAAATTATGACCCACTTTATTTATTTTTTTGTGAGGAAGATCACCCCTGAGCTAACATCCATGCCAGCCCTCCTCTTTTTGCTGAGGAAGACAGGCCGGAGCTAACATCTATTGCCAATCCTCCCCCTTTTTTTCCCTTCCTCTCCCCAAAGCCCCAGTAGATAGTTGTATGCCGTAGTTGCACATCCTGCTACTTGCTATATGTGGGACGCCACCTCATCATGGCGGGACAAGTGGTGCATCGGTGTACACCTGGGATCCAAACCCGGCCCGCAAGTAGCAGAGCATGTGCACTTAACTGCTAAGCCACAGGACCGGCCCCCCTTCCTGTCTTTTGGCACCATCCTCACACCTTCCAGCACCTTCCACCTTCAGACAATGCTCCTCTGCTATTCATGGGTTTTCATGGCCAAATTTTTTAGAAGTTGGTGGCCAATGTTCTTCATCCTAAACTGTGAGGCTACTTGATTATAAATGATAAAGGATTGTAAATCCATGTTTCTGAATGTTCTGCTTCAGAGGCCACTTCCTAGACATGTGATATGGTCACAGAATGAAAGGGTGACTAGAATTAAGGCATTGGTAAGGGGCAGGGTCACAGGAAAATTTTCAATCATAGAGAAAATATATAGAAACTAGAAGACAGAAAAGAGAGCAACTGGGGCTGAGTGAGATCAAGGAAAGAGCAGGAACCATCTATTTCAGTCTGGATGTCCCACTGGGACATCACTCCCAACACACCACCTATGTGGTTGTGAAAAAATCTATTCTTAAACATTTGTCCACATCACTGCAGGGTCTAGAATCTTAATCAAGGTCAGTTGATTAGGACAGGACAGTTAAGCCCCAAGACCCAGGTGGCCCAGGAAGGACTTGAGATAAGCAGGAGGAAGTGAGAGTTTCCATGGTGACCTAGACCAGAGCTCCTGAGACTTCAGTGAGCACACAGTCCCCTGGGGGTCTCCACAAGATGCAGATGCAGCTGCAGTAGGTCAGGGTGGGGCCCAGGAATCTGCATGTCTAACAGCTCCCAGGGGATCCTGTGCTGCTGGTCCTCTGAGGGCTGTGCTTTGAATGGCTTCACTCCTGCTCACCTGCCACTCACAGCCCAAGCGAGAGTTGCCACAGGAAGGCACTGCTTTTTGAAGCACAGGGGACCTGCTCTCCCTCCCACGCAGGCTCCATAGGGTCTTCGTCTTGCACTCAGATCTGTCCACATTTCTCCCTCAAACCAGATTTGAGAGCCCAGTCTGTCCTGACTCAGCCTTCCTAGGCGTCTGGGTCCCTTGACGGATGGTCTTCGTCTCCTGTGCTGAAGCATCAGGGACATTGTGGGTTATAATCACGTCTCCAGTTGTTAACAGCTCCTGGCACAGCTCCACACAATTTAGGGTGGGTCAAGAATAAAACCTCACAGTCTCCAGACTCCAAATCTGGGAACATGGACTCTCTGAGAATGTCTCAGCTCCAGTCCAGCCATGAGGCTGATTATTATTGCTGTTCCTATGCAGGGTCGGAGAGGCAACTCATTCTCACTGTTTCTTCATGACTGGGAAGTGAGTCCAAATCCATCCTTGGCCTACCTTACTCCCCTCCAACCCCCTGGTCTGTCATCAGCTCCCCTAGAGTAAGATACATTCTAGATTCAAGGCGGAAGAAATGAGGTCTCTCCTCTCTCCCACCACTTGACAAAGTGCATCCTTGGGAGCATCACTTAATTGAGGCCACTTTGGAACAAAGGCTCTGTCCCTTCCTGTGGTCTGTGGGTTCAGACACCCACTTGATCTGCTCAGGAGAGGCAGGTGTAGACGATGTCCAGATGGTCAGAGTCCAGGTTGAGACAGTGCAGGGGGGTCACCTTCAGGTCCTGCCTCCAGCTACTGTTGTCCTCTCCATCTTGGGACTGGTGCCTCTCTGTCCAGCTTTTCACATCTGTCCTCTCTTCCCATTACCAGCGAAAGAAGTATGGGGACAAGTGACCCTGGCCTGACGTGCCTGTTACCTGAAGATCCTGGGAGGAGTCTTCCACTCCATGTGGGGTCCAGCTTGGTCTGTAATCAGCAGGCTTGGAGCCCTGAAGGAGCCATGGATCCTACCATCAAAGATGCCTCATCCTCATCATAAATCTCTTTCTCAACTCCATGGTTTATCTCGGTCCCTATTCCTCATCAGAACTCCCAGGGGTACTAAAACTTACCAGGTTAACACCAAATTACCCTTCAAGGCTCTGTTTAAAATCCCATCCTCTGGGATGCTATCTATGACATAGACTAAGTGAAATGCTTTTCCTGAATGTACTCACTGGACCCTGTGTTTACCCTTTTGCAGCTCTTAGCACATGTAATGTCTCATTTATACCTTTGTCACAGTTAGACTCAGTTCTGGGAGGGACAGATTGTCCAACAGGGTAGTGACTCTGAATGTTTATATTCACGGTGATGCCTCCCATGGGAAATTACAGAATGTTCTTGTGGGACAGGACAAGGCTCTGGAATCAGGTGCATTGTTCCCCATCTTGACCCCAGAAGGAGTCAGCATAAGGACGGAGGGGTCTTAGGTTACAGGAGAGACTGTGCTGCCTGGGGACTTCAGACAGGCTCCTGGGAGGAGAATCCACACTTTAGAGGAGGGAAGTACATGGCACGAGGCCCCTCCCCCAGGGGGTTGTGATCATAGAGACAAAGCAGCTGGAAGGAGCCCATCCCTGCTGCTGAAGCCCTGAGAGCAGAGTTCTAGGGGTGACTGAGTTAGTTTGCTAGGGCAGCTGTCACTAAGCACCACACACTGGGGGCTGACAATAGAGATTTACTGTCTCATGGTTCTGGAGCTAAAAGTCTGAGATGAAGGTGTCAGCAGGGTTGGTTTTACTGTGGACAGTGAAGGAGAATCTGCCCCTTGCCTCTCTTCTAGCTTCTGGTGGTTTGCTGGCAATCGTTGGTGTTCCTTGCTTGTAGATTCTGCCTCCATGTTCACATGGTGTTCTCCCTTGTGAATGTCTCCAAATTTCCTCTTTTTATGAGGACACCCATCAAATTAATTGGATTAGGGGCCCACACTACTCCAGTATAACCTCATCTTTACTAATCACATATGCAGGAGTCCTAATTCCAAATAAGGTTCCATTCAGAGGTCCTGGGATTGGAACATCAATATATGAAATGAGGTTAGTGGGGGACACAATTCAACCCATAACAGTGTCTCTGCCATGGTTGGGCCCTTCCTCCCCTTGGGGGATCTGGAGGTTGGAGGTGCACCACCAACCTCTAGGGCTTCAGATGGAGCATAACTGAAAGCCCAGAAAGACCACTGACCCCTCCCTAAACCCCATATGTGCCTGGATGTTCAGGCTCTGTCCTTGCTCTCTGACATCACCAGAGTGAGCAAATCTCAGACATATGACAATGTGACCTCCACAGATACCTAGTCAGGCCATGAAGGGAGCAGAGGGAGGGTCCCCACCTCTGTCCCAGAGACCACCATGTTTCACTGGGTAATGAAAATTACAACACCTGATGATCAGAATGCTCTTCAGCAGAGAAGGGGGAGAAGGAGCACCTGAACACAGAAGAGAGGGTGGTATGTGGAAGGAGGGCTGGGATGTGGAAGGAGGAGGACATGGGGTGTGGTGAGGGGCAAGCAGGATGGGCTGAAAGGTCAGGCTCTGAGGTCAGTCTTCTGGATTGGAATCTTGACTCACTCCTCACTGTCTGGGGGACTTTGGGGAAATCATTTAACCTCACAGTGATGGCTCCCTCCTCATCAGACTGGAGGAGAGGGTGACCTTAGGCAGATGGCTGCTGGGGGTTATTGTGATGTCTGGTTGTGGGGCGGTGCATGTCTACACTCACCAAGGGTCTGGCATCTATTGAGGGCTCAGAAGGAGTCATTCTGTTGAACTAACTGCACATGTAGAATGACATTGATCCTGGGGGCAACAGGGGGCATTGTGGGTCTTGGTTTGGGGACCCTAATAGTTTCAAGTCCCCTGGGCTCTGCTCAAGGGCAAAGGGCATGGCTGATGCTTCCTTTGAAGACATTTCTACAGGGTAGAATCAACTCCCCACTGAAACGCACACTTGTTCCTTCTTCTGACCTCAGGAAAATACCAACAGGAAGTTCTTAGGCTCAGGGCTCAGACAAGAGCTCAGACAGTGGGAATGCAGAATAGATATGCATTCAGTTCTCCTCCCTTCTTGAGCTGCAAGAAAAGAAGACAAGACTGGAGCTTGGAAAGGCCAGTCCAGCTGGGCAGCCTCAGGCCAGACCTCCCAGAAGCCCCCCCACAATGGACTGGGTTCCCTTCGAGCTCCTGCCCCTCATTTTCTCCACAGGTCAGAGTGTCCCAGGGCACTCAGGGGGTCTCCCTCCCTGACATTTCCCTCCAAGCACAGTCCCCAGGGACATCTGTCCAGCCTTGGCACATTCAGCATCATTTTTGTATATTCTGTTTCCAGGTCTCTGTGCTCCCCCTGTGCTGACCCAGCCGCCATCTGCATCTGCCTCCCTGGGAGCCTCAGCCAAGCTCACCTGCACCCTGAGCAGTGAGCACAGCACCTACTCCATTCACTGTTTTAACAGAGACCAGGGAAGACCACAGGGTATGTGATGAAGACAGACAGTGACAGAAGCCACAGCAAGGGGTCTGGGATCCGTGACTGCTTCTCAGGCTCCAGCTCTGGCACTGATCTGTACTTAACCATCTCCCACATCCAGTCTGAGGATGAAGCTGAGTATTACCGTGGTGAGAGCCATACAATTGATAGACTGGATGGGTAAGTCTCAGTGACACAGACAAAGGCGAGTGAGGTGAACACTTTCCCTCTCTCTTCCCCACAGGGACTCAGGGAGAGATGCTCCCTGTCCTTCTCCAGGACCCTGAGACCTTTGACCCTTCTCCTAGCAAACCTCATCATCCTGCACTTCCTCCCCAAGACACCACTAGGGTGAGGCAGACACAGGTCAAAAATGAGGTCATTTTGACAACACAACATTCTGTTGCCTCTACCAGGGATATAGGGATAATGCCTATAGGGATAATGATGGAAGAGACCAGAGTAGCCCAGACGGAAAATGACCCTGAGAGAGTGGCTGGCCTGAGATGATTGTGTCCGCAAGAGTCGTCGGGCCCTGTGTTCTCACTATGGGGCTCTGCTTGAGACAGGAACACAAATCTCAGGGTTCCAGGGCAGACCCTGGAGTCATCTGTAGCTAATGTCCTGACTCCGAGTGCACCATGGTATACAGCAGGACTCCTGTCATGGTTGAGGGTTCAGCAGGAAGAATTTGGCCCTCAGGGGAGGCAGGACAGAGAGAAGTGAGCTCCGTGGTGGGTACTGAGCTGGGATCCAGTAGGGAAGCAGGTGCGTGTTAGGAGATCTGTGGCAGGACCAACATGGAACATGGCTTGCTCTTCTCCAGCTGTGGCAGATTGTCAGCTTGTGGTGTAAAGAATATGTCCACCACCTGCCCACAGGTTTTTTCTAGGGCCAGAAGAATGTCCAATGGTATAGTAGGAGGGCATGGCAGACAGGGGACACTGAGGTGGAAAATATGTTAACTCCCCCAGTCTCAGCCCTGTGGGTGATCCAACTCAAATGCATTTGGGAGGTGGCAGATTTACCGGAAATGTGGATTTCCTCCATAGCTTTTCTGGAATCTGAAAAACAATCATTTTTACATACATTGTGTCAACATGGATCAGCCGTATTGACCAAGTAATGCTGGTCCCTGGGCACTGAACTGAGCAGGGTTGGGTAGGATTTCAGGGCTGAACCCCAGAACATCAGGTTGGACTATCCACACGTCTGATCTCTGAGATGGAAAGTCTAGGAGCTGCCCATGGCCTGGATGGCACCCAAGTGGGCAGGAAGGGAGGAGGTGGCTGGTCCCCCAAGGAAGGAGTGGACAGGGTGCAGGAGGGGCAGGAGGAGAGATGGACATCAGGGCTCCATCCTGCAGTGACGTGTGTCAGCCTGTGGTGGGCTGAGTCACGGGACACAGCCCATTCTTCCCCACTCCAGTAAAAGGTTGATCTCTACAAGGGTTTGCACTGGCTTTGTCCCCAGCAAGGCCTCCCATGAGTCCCTCCAGTGGGGAGTTTCCTCCACAGCTTACATTGTAGGAAAGGGAGTCAAGAGGACTGTAGGGGAATAAATCCAAACCCCAGTGTGGACCACCCCACATCCATGTCCACCTGGGCCTTGTGGTGCTAACAACTTGGAAGAAGGTCAACAGTTGCCTCTGAGGGACAGACAGAGGGACAAAGTGCTAGAAGTGATGACAGTGCTTGAGAAAGGAAGGCAGGTAAACATCACCCCCTGTTGTACTTAGATGGTGACCAAGCACTGAGGGAGCTGCCACTACAAATCCTTGTCAGGGAAGGACCAAGGGCCCATTAGATACCTTTTATCATGGTCAAGGTTACGACAGGAGCAGGGTCTTATCAGAGGCCACTGCCAGCTCTTGTCATGTGAAAGTGACAATGAATGATGTGAAGGACAAGTATCCCTTTCTGGGGTGTTCCACACTAGTGCACTTGGCCTCACAGATGCCAGGTGATCCTGAGACCTGGAGTAACAGTATATGTCAAAATTACTTGTTGCTGTGGCCTTAGTAGAGTCTTGAGGATGGACATCATGTAGTGTCATTGTCACCTTTGGGGAATCTCTAAAGCCTGAGGAGCTATTGACAAATCAGTCCAGGGAGCAGCTGGAACAGGTCACAGGACCTGCACGTGGAGGCAGGTTGGAGCTGCTGTGGCTGTAAGTGGACAGGGGAGGCCAGGCAGGTGGGCCAGAGTGACAGTGTGTGGAGGAGGGATCCTTCCCCTCTGGCTCATCCTGCATCTCTCACTCTCTGTGTCTGACTCTGTCTCTGGATTTCTCCTCTTAGTCATGTTCTATTTAATTCTTCCAGTATGTTTTTATCCTATGCTCTTCCTTTTATATCTTTTCTCATTGTCTTTTTCTGTCCTCTGTGTGTGTGTGTGTATGTGTGTGTGTGTGTTTGTCTTTATTCCTTAATGGTTATGAAACCAAAAATATTGACAATGTGTCTGTCACTGTCCTAGGTGTCCTATGTGACAACCAGAACCCCAGCCCCTCCCCTGAGGGATCTGAGTCCTCATTCCCCAGAGGTTGAGGTGTCTGTGCTACAGTTCCAGGACTTGCTTCTGCTGAAGAGAGCTGGCACAGTGGGGACAATCCCTTCCCTTGTGGCAGCCTGCATCTAGTGACTTGTGTGTGGGGTGGGACAGAGGCTGGGCCCCACCCCAGTCAGTAGGATCTGAAGAGCAGGCCCAGCACCCGAGCCCCATTAGTTCTACTGTGGGCCTGGCTGTATCTGCTTCATAGATTAACGTCCATCTCTGCCCACGTCTGTCTGCTTCACCCCCTCCTGTCCTCGGGTGTGTTCCCTGGTCCATCTAGACTTCCTGCACACTAGTCTCTATGTGAGTGTTGGCTCCTGGGAACCTTCACCTGCCTCAACTTATTTTTTCTTTTTCTTCTTTTATTAAGTTATAATTCACATACCCTAAAATATAGCACTTTCAGTGAAAAGTTCTGTGAGTTTGGATAAATGCATACAGAGCTGTAAGGACTTCCACAATCATGATGTATAACAGTTGAATCATCTTTCATAGACTCCAAGACGTCTTGGTAGTCACACTCTCCCTCTACCTCCCATCCCACAACTCCCGATCTGTTGTCTGTCCCTATAGTTGAGTCTTCGCAAGAATATCATATAAATGGAATCATGCATGATAGCCTTTTGGTTGTGGCTTCTTTCACCCAGTATAATGCGTTTGAGATGCATCTATGTTGTTGTACGTTAATATTTCATTCCATTTTCATTGCTGAGTAGAATTCTTTGCGGGGGTGAACCACAGTTTGTTTATGCATTCCCCAGTTAAGTAACACTTAAGATGTTTCCATGTTCCACTCTTTGACAATTTCATATAAAACCTTTATGACATTGTTATGGTTTCTTTTTGAGAACATAAGTTTTCATGTCGCTTGAGTAAGTACTTGGGAATGGAATTTCTGGGTCATATGGTAGGTATATGTTGAACTTTCACAGAAACTGCCAAACTGTTGTCCAGTGTGGAGGCTTGATTTTGCATTTTCATCGTCACCAGGCAGTGATGACACCTACAGTTGTTCCATATCCTCATTAACACTAGATTGGCGGGTTTTATTTGAACCATTTTAATATACCTGTAGTCGTGTCCCATAATATTTTTAATTCATATTCCCTTAGTGACATGTGATGTTGGCCATCTTTTCAGGTGCTTATCTGTCATTTGTGTATTTTGTTTGATGAAGAGTTTGATCAAGTCTTTGCCCATTTTCAAATTCATGTTTCCCTGTGACTTGTCCTCATCTGTGCGTGTGTATTTAGATCAATGAGATTTTGTCCCATGAGTAGGTTCATGTGTCCACCACCACAGTCAGGATACAAAACAGGTCCACCTCCACAGGGATGCCTCATGTTATCCTTTTATAACAACATCCACTTCCTCCCTCCAAGGTGCCCCTCACTGCCCCAACGCCTGACATCCACTAATTGATTCTCTATTTCTAAAATTTTGTCTTTTCTGAAATGGTATAATAAAAAAATAGAGTCCTATTGTATGCAGCCTTTTGGGATTGGCCTTTTTCACATTGCATAATTCACTGTGCATTCATCAACATCATTGTGTGCATGAAAAGGTCATTACTTTTCATTGCTGAGTAGTATCCCATGGTCCCATTGTACCAAATTCTGTTTACCAATCCCCGCAGTGAAGGACATCTGGATTGTTCTCACTTTGGGGTGTTATGCATACGGGTGTATGAACATTTGTGTATAGTTTTTCTCTGAGCGTGTTTTCGTTTCCTGAAATAAATGCCCAAGAGTACAATTGCTGGGTTCTATGGTAACCATAAGTTTACTTTTCTTAAGAAGCTGTCATGCCCTTTTACAGTATCGCTGCACCATTTCACTTTCCCGTCAGCAGGCATGAGGGATCCAGTTTCTCCACATGCTTGCAAGCATTTAGAGCTGTCACTGTTTTTATTGCAGCCATTCTGATAGGTATGAGTGATATCTACTTGTGATTATCATGTGCCTTTCCCTCATGGCTTCCTAGGAACATCCTTTCATGTGCTCTTTGCCATTTCTATATCCTTGTCCATGAAATGCTTGTTCTCGTTCATTGCCCATTTTCTAAATGGGTTTTATTTTCTCTGTTTACATTTGAGAGTGCTTTACATACTCTATATAGTAGCCCTTCATTGGATATTTGCTTTGGAAATATTCTTTCTCTGTTACTGTTTTTTTCGTCTTCTTTAGAAAGTTTTACAAAGGAAAATATATTGATCTTGATGAGGTTCAATGTATTGATCATTCTTTTACAAATCATGCTTCTGGCCTGTTCAAAGAATTCTTCCTAGCCTTAGATAGCAAAGATTTCTACTATGATTTTTTTCTGAAACATAAAAAAGGACTTCCTGAGAGGTACATGAGCAATTTTCCTGTATCTGGTATGAATTCTGGCCTCTTATACAGCGGCAAGACCACTGTCCCTACAAGCTCCTGCTTCAAGCACTGCCTAGCCCACCCCCATGGATGACCCATCACTAGAGAGCATGACTGAGGGGTTCTCCCCAAGCCCAGAGAGGAAGCCCAGGGCACAGACTGAGGTGTGTGTGCATGTACTGGGGGCAGGGGGCAGCACTTTCTCACCCAACACCAGAGAGAGCTCTGAATACTCAGGTATAGGCCTTGGGAAGAGGTCCCATTTTCACAGCCTCCTTTAAGCTGAGCCCTTTTCTACTCAGCAGGGAGATAATCAACAAGGCCAAAACAGGAAGGAAGTAGATTTGCATTTCTTCAGAGAATAAGAGAGGCTCTGAGGCACATCCCCAGATGTGGGCCCAGAGGCAGAGCTCTGGGGCATCTCCACCATGGCCTGGACCCCTCTCATGCTCCCCCTCCTCACTCTCTGCACAGGTGCTGCCCCTCAGGGCTCAGCCCCCAAAGAAACCAGGGAGCAGCCTGGCCCCGACCTTCAGCTCTGCAGAGGGGAGGCTCCAGGGTGTGTGCCCTCTGGGAATGAGACCCTCATCCTCACACTCACCTCTCCTCTCCTCTCTTGCAGGTTCTGTGGAGTCTTCTGAGGTGACTCAACCACCTACAGCATTTGTAGCTGTGGGACAGACAGCCACCATCACCTGCCAGGGAGAGACCATAGAAAGCTATTATGCTCACTGGTACCAGCACAAGCCAGGCCAGGCCCCTGTGTTGGTCATCTACGGTAATAGTGAGCAGCCCTCAGGGATCCCTGAATGATTCTCTGGCTCCTACTCGGGAGACACAGCCATCCTGACCATCACTGGGACCCAGGCCGAGGACGAGGCTGACTATTACTGTCAGTCAGGAGGTGCTTATGTTTATGAAGCTCACAGTGACACAGGCTGAAGGGGAACTGAGACACAAACCCCTTCCTCATCTGTGTCACACTCACCTCCAGCCCCAGGAGGACTGTAGACACAACCATGAGCAGGTCTGGTCCAGGTGCCCAAATCTGAAATCCCTGGGCTGCCCTCTCCTCCCAGCACTCCAGGCAGGCTCTGTCGGTGGTGGGTCAGCACAGAACACAAAAACAGTTATCATAACCGTATTTCATTTGTTATTGTGGGTATAGTAAAGGTTGAACATGTCAGGAGCAGATATGGAAGACATTTTAAAAAGGCCAAATTGAACTTCTGGAGCTAAAAATTACATAATCTGAGATTTTAAAAATGCAGTGGATGAGTTTGACAGCAGATGAGATGTGGCAAAGAAGAGATTAGATTAGTGAACTTGATATCCTGGTAATAGAAACTATTCAAAATGAAACACAGAAAGAGAAAGCCTGAAAAAGTGATTGAGTTGTAGGACAACTTCACCCATCCTAAATACTGTCTAATTGGAAGAACTGAGGGAGAGAAGAAGGGAATTGGGAGGCAAATAGAAAAAATATGTGAGGAAATAAGAACCAAATATGTTGCAAATTTGATGAAATCTATAAACCAATGTATCCAAGAAGGCCAATCAAGTTTGGGCACAGGAGACATGAGAAACAGCACCAACACACATCGGAATGGAATTGGTACAAACCAGTGATGAAGACAAACTCTTAGAAGCAGCCAGAGAGAAAAAGACATGTTATATACAGAGGAACAAGCATCACGTGAGAGCAGGTTTCTCATTAGAAGCCGTGTGAGCAAGAAGACAGTGGAGCAATGTCTTTAAAATACGAAACGAGAAAAAAACCTGTCAACCTTGAATTCTTTACCCTGTGTAAACATTGTTTAAATATGAAGACAAAATACAACATTTTCAAACATGAACATCTCAGAATTGATCACCAGCAGATCCTCACTACAAGAAATAGTACAGGATACCCTTTAGATCAAAGAAAATGATGACAGATAGAAATGTGAATCCACACAAAGAAATAAAAAGCATCAGATATGGTAACTCTGTGGATAAATATAGAAATGTTTTTATCTGTTAATGTCTATAAAAGATTTTCTTTTGTCTAAAGCCAATATAATAGCAGTATGTTGAGACACATGATAAATGGAAAGTAAAATACATCACAATGATACCACAGATGCTGGGGGGAGAGAAGAACGTGTTATGATGTTCTTCTAGTACATGTGAGTTGATAGCATATCCCTGGAAGGTAGGCTTTCATAAGTGAACCATTAATGTTTAAAACTATTAAAATAAAACAATTTTAACAGTTATAGATAATAAGATGTATTAGTTATGCTTCTCCAGATAATACAGAACCAATAGGATGAATATTTCATATATGTGTGTGTGTGTGTATATATATATATATAGAGAGAGAGAGAGAGAGAGAGAGAGAGAGAGAGAGAGATTTATTTTAAGTAATGGCTCTTGCAAGTGTGGGGCTGGCAAGTCTGAAATCTGGAGGCAGACCAGAAGGTTAGATATTCAAGTAAGAGTTGATGTTTCAGTCTTTAGTCCAAATTTAGTCTGAATGACTGAACATGTTAAGAGGAGACAAAGAAGAAAATTAAAAGATCCAAATCAAACTTCTGGAGATGATAACTACAATGTCTCAGATTATAAATGCAAGAGATGAGATTAAGAACAGATATGATACTGCAGAGGAAGAGATGAGTGAACTTGAGGACACAGTAATAGAAACTGTAAAATGAAAACCAGAAACAAAGACTAAATAACTATCACAGAATCACAGAGTTATAGGACAACTTTAAGCAACATAATATGTATGTAATTGGAATCCCCCAAAAAAGAGAAGCAGTGGTGGTGAGGTTAGAAAAAATGTTTGAAGACATCATCGCCAAAAATGTCCTAAATTTGATGAAAACTCTAGGCCACAGATCCAAAAAGCTCAACAAACCCCAAGAACATTGTTATCAGAGGTTCGGGGATTCGATCGGAGACGTAAAAGACACTTTCCACTCCAAACAAATGGACTGAAGGTATATTTTATTATATAGAGGATAGTAAAGGTGACAGTCTGCAAACAGATCAAATCAAATATTAAGAGGAAAAAACATCAGCCCGACTGGAAAGGGAAAACACCCACATCGGCTGAAGAGAAATGACACAAATCAACCGGAAAGAGAAACACCAGGTTGACCGAAAAGAGAACACATCAAATCAATTACTTCATATCAAATCAATTACTTCACATCAAATCAGTTACTCACAACATCCACGCCCCACTGCCGGGAGAGCCCTGTCAATCGACGGCTGGGCAAGGATCACACGTCCTGGGCAAGGTGTCCCTTCCACAGGTGGAACTCTCACCCGGTCTCAGTTTCCAGCAGTTTTTATACCATCAGTAATTTTCAGAGTAAGCAATTACAGAGTTTGCAGAGCAAGCATTTAGTGTTCCCATGCACAAATGGTTATCAGTGGCGGACGGGCACTGAGCCCCCTGGCTAACGCCCCAGCCCAGTAGTTGCGTCGTGCATTGTTCTCTTTGGTCTTCGTCCAAGCCCGGCACAGATGGCCAGTCCATCCCGTGCTACGACGCTCCAAGAGCCTTGAAATGTTACAACTTGGAACTCCCTCCGTGAGAGAAGGGCCAGTTCCCACCACGCAGAAAGCAGCCTTGTATTTCTTTTTGTGCTGGTGGCTGTAGGTCAATGGAGCGGCCAAACATGGCTGTACTCATGTCAAGACATATTCGGCCGTGGCCGTCTCCATTAACCATAAGACACCATACGCACAGACAATGAACTTAAATGCAAGTACATAAGGCACATCCAAGAATCCAAAATCCAATGACTACAATAATTATAAAACTATCTCGCAATAAAGGACCCAAACCCCAAGGTAACCAATCAAACAACCCCTTAGAATATGAAATGTTATTAACTTGATCTTGCAAATCATGTACAGCATCAAAGGTAACATTAGATAACATAACACTTAGGCCTAACAAATTAGCTTGCAGAAGTCCAGACCAGCCCCCATCACAGAGGGTAGCAGAAGGCAGGGTAATTTATAGAGAAATTATAACCAGTTCTCCGTGACTGGTCAGATATAGGCTTATACTGAGAGATTGCTTGATGTTTCTGAGACCAAATTTCTCGGCCATTCATAGTCCAGGTTATAGGTCCCACTGGTGTAGAGCAGTTGGTCCAGCAGTGCAGGGTCAAAGGTTGTCCTACGGAGACATTAGTTGGCATGTAGGTCTGCAGCAGACATGGAAGTGCAGCACAGCATAGCAAACACAGCAGGAATATCTATTCACGCAAAGAAACAGAATTTTTAGGAACATGATATAATTGTTCATTTCCTGGATACATTACTATGAGCGTTGCAGTGGGCCCTTGGGCCACTACTTCATGCACGTGGAGCCGCAGTGGGTGGATGTGTCACCCACACCTTTGCTCCAGGTTTCCATCCATCTGTAGACCCAAATCCTTGCATTCCTCTTTTAGTTAATTCACTTGGAGGTTGTCCTTGTGACACATTTGGAGTCAGGAGGGGAAGCACCAATAATTGTCCCACTCGTTCCCCAGACTCTACAGTTAGTACTGTGTCACTACCATTATATAATATAAATTTTATTTCTCCTTGGTAATCTGGATCAATAACTCCTCCTAGTACATCAATACCTTTTGCTGCCAGTCCAGAGCGTCCTTTTAACAAACCAAAGGTATTTTTGGGAAATTGTACCCCTATCCCAGTAGGGACTATAGACTGCTTCTTAGGGGCAATTGAATAGAATGAACAGTAGATAAATCCAATCCAGCCGCTTCGGCCGTGGGTACCTAAAAGGCGGTTTAGCAGACTGAGTCAGGGGCCAATAGGTTAAGGTCATAAACTCATGGGTGGCGGCTGCCACTTCTGTAATCTTTGCTGGTAACAACCTTGACAGAGGAGTCTCATTAGGGCCTAGTGGCCTGTTATTTAACACATTTAGAGCAGTACTTAGATGGTTGTGCCACCCTTTTAATGAGCCATGACCAAGTTTCTTTAATTGTTGTTTAAGCAATCCATTCATTCGTTCTATGAGGCCTGCAGCTTGGGGGTAATAAGGTATATGATAAATCCATTCTATATAATTTTCCTTGGTATAGGTTTGAATCAACTTACCTGTAAAGTGGGAACCGTTGTCACTCTGAATTTGCCTTGGTGTTCCATAATATAACTTGATTATATCTAATAATTTTATGGCACTCTGTTGGGTGGCCACTTTAGCTGGTATAGCCAATAAATAACCAGAATATGTATCAACAGCAGTGCAGGCATAAGTATATCCACAAGAATTTGGCAATGGTCCAATAAAATCTATTTGCCAGGTATGGGCGGGAAATAATCCCTTTTGGATATGACCTTGGTAGGGGTGTGGAACTCCCCGTTTATTTAACTGTTGGCATAACTGACACTGTTGTACTGCAGTGGCAATATCATCATGGGTGACAAGGATTCCCCTTTGTTGTGCCCACCTGTATGAAGCTTGTTCTCCCAAGTGTCCACTCTTTTCGTGGACCCATTGTGCTAAGCCTGGGTTGGGCGTTGTACCTAATCTGCACCAGCTGATTAGCATGAGAATTATGCTTTCGTTCTGCAGAAATTAAAGAACTGTGAGCATCAACATGAAATACAGTAACAATTGTATTTTGACACCATAACCATATGTCTTCCCATAATTTCTTTCCCCATATTTCTTTATCATTAATTTTCCAATCATGTTTTTTCCATTGTGGCATCCACGTTGCCAAACCTTGTGCCACTGCCCACGAATCAGTATATATATGACATTGTTGCCCCTGTTCTTGTTGAAGTGCCTGATACACCGCATAGAGTTCAGCATATTGGCTACTCATATTATCTCCGGTGGTGACAATTGTTTGTTGGGTGGATGGGTTATAGGCAACTGCTTTCCATTTCCGTGAGCTTGATATCATTTTGGCAGAACCATCTGTAAACCACGTATGGTTTTGTTGTTCTTCAGTCAATTGATCATATGAGACACCCCATTTAACAGGAGATTCTGTTATATCAGTCTTAGGTGACACAGTTGGTTCACTGCTATATTGAGACACTTGTTCATGCAATAGAGACAACCCCTTTGGGCCAGGTTTGGCCCGGTCTTGAATATACCATTTCCATTTGATAATATTAAATTCTTGTGTTTGTCCAATTTTATGAGTAACAGGCGTGCTATGAATCCATTGCATGATGGGTATTTGGGGTCGCATAATTACCTCATGTCCCAGGGTAAGGCTTTCTGAGTCTATTAGAGCCCAGTAGCAGGCTAACAACTGTTTTTCAAAAGGACTATATCTTTCACTGGAACAGGGAAGCTTGCGACTCCAAAATCCCAGAGGATAACGTCGGGCACCTTGTTTTTGCCATAGACTCCAGCTGGCATACTGATCAATGACATCTACCTGTAACTCAATGGGTCCCGGTTTAATTGGCCATAGATCTAAAGCAGTCTGAATAGCATGCTTGGCTGCTTCAAAAGCTTCTTTTGTTCCATTCCTCATTCAAATTCATATTTTTTCCTGGTAACTTTATATAAAGGTGCAAGGAGCCGACTTAAATGTGGAATATGTGCCCTCCAAAATCCAAATAATCCAATAAATTTTTGTGCTTCCTTTTTGTTACGAGGTGCTGCAAAATCTAATATCTTTTGTCTAGCTTTAGGTAAAATTTCTTGTTTTCCATTATTCCAAAGTACTCCCAAAATTTGACATTTGAACTCGGGCCCTGAATTTTAGCTGGATTAGTTTTCCATCCATCCTCCTCAAGTATGTCCATTACTTTTTCTAACTGTTGTTGTACCTTTTCTTCTTCATTTCCTTGGATCATAATATCATCTATATAATGTACTATTTGGACATCATCAGAAGCAGGTACCTTTGCCAAGGTTTCAGCAACCTGTCGATGGCAGATAGTGGGACTATGCACATATCCCTGAGGAAGTCTAGTAAAGGTATATTGTTGTCCCAGCCACGTGAAAGCAAACTGTCCTTGGACACTTTTAGGTATAGGTATGGTGAAAAAGGCATTAGCCAAGTCTATGACTGCATACCAAGTGCCTGGATAACATTGCACTTTTTCTATAAGAGTAATCAAATCAGGGACGGCCGCTTGAATAGCCGGAGTCACTTTGTTTAGTTCTCTGTAATCTACAGTCATTCTCCATGTCCCATCACCTTTTTAACAGGCCAGATAGGATTATTCCAGGCTGTAGTTACTCATGAAGGACTTTACAGCCAAATAATCTTCTATGGTCTCAGATATTTCTTGTTGTCCTCCAGGGATGCGATACTGTCTTTGATTGATCACTTGCGTGGCAGGTGGAATTTCTACTTCATGATGCAAACATCCCACAATTACAGCATTAATATGAAAAGACAAAGCTCTAATAGCAAATTGGTATTGTCCATCAGCCAAATTTAATGTCAATCCTTTTAGAATATCAATCCCAATTATATATTCTGGTATTTGTACAATCATAACTAAATATGTGCGCTGGGTAGTCGCCGAATTTGCAGAGAAAGCTTAGTGGTATGTGCCTGGATTTCTTTTCCTCCCAATCCAGTTATCAGAATTGATGTACCTTGAAACTTAGTTGGATTCCCATAGATAAGGGTGGCCTCTGCCCCTGTATCCACAAGTGCCTTCACACTAGTTGTAGATCCATTCTTCCAAAATATTTTAATTGGTACATGTGGTCTAATATCTTTTCTTATAGTGGCACTAATCGATACAGAGGTTTGGCCTTCCCTCAATCACATAAGTCAGCAAGAAGAGGATCCAAGGGAGGAGGTGGTGCACTAGGTGCAGTAGGCACTGGGTTGGAAGCATTCTCTATACTGTCCCTTCTGTTCACTTGTTTTACATTCAGCCCTTTTTCTTTATATAGTTTCCATAATTCTCTAGTGTCAACTCCATCAATCTGGTCTTTAGGTACTCCTGCCTGGAGTAGGGCCAAAAACATATCACCTCGAGTTATTTTATCTTTTTAAAGAATGTTTCTCTTTTTCTCTTCTTGGAGAGTTTTCAGTTGTCTGCCAGTCTCCCAAGTCTGCTAGCTGCATAATCTTATCTGCAAGTGTTGATATAGGGCTTTCAGTTTCATTCATGAGAAGGGTTGTAATTATTTGTTTGTATGCCGGAGGTGCAGTTTTTATCAACCTGTTTCGCACCTGGACACTTAAAGTCATTTCATTTAAAGCTTCACCACACCCCAGAAACACAGCCCGCTTCATGGTTTCTTCTCTCATCTTTTGAACACAATCTTTTAAAGTATACCAGGGTCTATTAGTGTCTGGCCACATATCATCCGTGGGGTATTTATCTTGAGCTCCTTTTACTGCAAGAGCCAATAAAGTCGTACCATCAGTGTCTTGTCCACGATCATTTGGGGGGTGAGCATTCATGCTCCAATCTCTGAAAGCTCCCGTATTACTGGATCATTGGACAAAATTACAAATTTAAAAGCATCTCCTGCATCCAGATTAATTCCTGTAGCGCCCATATCATATAGGCGAACAAGCCAGGTTATGATGGCGTCTCGAGGCTTTGTGTAGCCCGGCTAAAATGTCAGAAATTTCTTGCTGGTTAAAATCCTCAATCACATCTTTCCTTACAGGATGATTACCATCCATTTCCATCCGCCGACGGCGGCGAAGAGGACGTGCCTCTGTGCGTTTGGGCGGTTTTTCCTCTTCCTCATAATCAGTTTCAGAATCATCATCCCAGATATCACCATCCCATGTGTCCGGGTCCCACTTAGGACCGGCCGATGCTATGGCCATATGAACTTTTCGTTCATTTACCTTTCCTCTCCTCTTTCTATATTTATATTTGGCAACTCTTACAGCAGCCTTTTCTGCTATAGCTTGGTAGTTACGAGCCTGATCTCCCAGTGCATGATATTGACATTGAATCATAGCCAAGCGAGACTGCAAATCTGAATTCTCTTTTTCCAAGAGTGCCTTCTCTTTCTGTATCTTATCCCTATCTTCTATAGCCCGACGATAAGCAGTCAACAAACACCAACCTCGCCGTGCCAAAAAAGAAACATCATCTTTCTTTTTCCTTTCCACCGTCTGCAAAGCTTTGGTCACATCCAACGGTTCAAATTGTCGCAGACGAGCATCCCAAGCTTCACATAACCCTGACCTACGAGCCCACTCCCCAGCCAGAGTGCAAAAGGGAGGGTCCTCCCATCCTGGAATTTCTTCCACCTTGGCTTCAGTTACCTTTCGTTTGAATAGGAAAGGCATCTCCTTAATCGAATCCTGCTCACAGCGCCAATTATGTTATCAGAGGTTCGGGGATTCGATCGGAGACGTAAAAGACACTTTCCACTCCAAACAAATGGACTGAAGGTATATTTTATTATATAGAGGATAGTAAAGGTGACAGTCTGCAAACAGATCAAATCAAATATTAAGAGGAAAAAACATCAGCCCGACTGGAAAGGGAAAACACCCACATCGGCTGAAGAAAAATGACACAAATCAACCGGAAAGAGAAACACCAGGTTGACCGGAAGAGAACACATCAAATCAATTACTTCATATCAAATCAATTACTTCACATCAAATCAGTTACTCACAACATCCACGCCCCACTGCCGGGAGAGCCCTGTCAATCGACGCGGCTGGGCAAGGATCACACGGCCTGGGCAAGGTGTCCTTCCACAGGTGGAACTCTCACCCGGTCTCAGTTTCCAGCAGTTTTTATACCATCAGTAATTTTCAGAGTAAGCAATTACAGAGTTTGCAGAGCAAGCATTTAGTGTTCCCATGCACAAATGGTTATCAGTGGCGTACGTGCACTGAGCCCCCTGGCTAACGTCCCAGCCCAGTAGTTGCGTACGTGCATTGTTCTCTTTGGTTATCGTCCCAGCCCGGCACAGATGGCCAGTCCATCCCGTGCTACGACGCTCCAAGAGCCTTGAAATGTTACAACTTGCAACTCCCTCCGTGAGAGAAGGGCCAGTTCCCACCACGCAGAAAGCAGCCTTGTATTTCTTTTTTGTGCTGGTGGCTGTAGGTCAATGGAGCGGCCAAACATGGCTGTACTCATGTCAAGACAAACATAAAACGTAAAATAAATAAATAAATAACCAACACCCATAAGCATTAAATTGCTTAAGACAGTGAAAAAGAGACAGCCTTAAAAGCAGCCAAAGAGAAAAGACACAGTACACTTGGGGCAAGAAAGACAAGGATTCTAGCAGATTTCTCAGAAGAAATGCAAGTGAGACACAGTGGATAAACATCTTTAAAATCCTGAAATAAGAAAAAGCATTTGTTTTCAAGATTCGCCCTGAGATAACATCTGTTGCCAATCTTCCTCTGTTTTTTTTTTCCCCTCCCCAGAGCCCCAGTACACAGTTGTATATTCTAGTTGTAAGTCCTTCTAGTTCTTCTATGTGAGCTGTTGCCGCAGCATGGCTACTGACAGATGAGTGGTGTGGTTCCGTGACTAGCAACCAACCCAGGCCACCAAAGCAGTGAGAGAACCAAACTTTAACGACTAGGCCATCAGGGCTGGCTCAGGAAAAAGTAATTTTTTACACAGGGAGAATATCCTTCAAAATTGAGGCTAATTAAATTTTTTCTCAGACAAACAAAAACTGACATTGATCATCAGCAGACTAATAGAAAAAATAATAACAGACACCCCTCAGGCAGAAGGAATATTATACCAGAAAGAATTTGTATCTACAAAAATGAATGAAAGATTCAGAGATGCTAAGCACAGGGATAATTATTAAGACATTTTTTATTATTTAAAGCTATTAAAAGGATAATACACTGTCTAAAGCAAAATTCAATAACTACATATGTTGGAATTTATAATGTAAAGTAATACCTATGACAATGACAGCAAAATGCTGAGAGGAAACAGATAAAACTGTAAGTTTCTTATACTGTATGTAACGTGGTACAATCACCTGAATACAGACTTTGACAAGTTACAGACACAAGAAGGCAAGGAGTTACAGCTCATAAGAAAGCTCTGGTTTCTCACCTCAATCCCCATGTGCACTTCAAAATGCCCCAGCTAGATATGATTGTTCCTTGCATTTTATAGGATGAAAAAAGAGCCTGACACACTAGGTGCTCTAGGTTCTGAAAGAGAGTTGGAGAGTTAGATCCACCCTGTAGGTGAATCCAGGGACGGGGGTGATTGCCTCATTCTACAGACTGAGCCAGTTGATACACAACTGTGCATGTGAGCTACAAACGGATGCTGCTCCACTACTACCCCCAAAATCTTGCCCAAGAATCTCTCCTTATACCCACCTGACCAGAAACATAGACAGAAAATAGTTCTGTGAAATACAGTTCAGCTTATCAGAGTTGACAGTTAATAACAGCCCACACGTTGTCCACATAAAACCCACTCACATCTCCATAATCCACACAAACTCCAAATAAATATAATGGTAGCCATGCTTCCACCTAATGTGAAAGAACCTTCTTGTGAGTAATCAAAAACATGCTTGTCCTTTCCCCACAAAATGATGCAAAGTAGTATTTTGTCTTCTAGGGATACTTACTTTTCTCCCAGATGATTTATATTTCCCCTTTGATTTCATCTACCTTAAATACACAGATATAAAGTTAACTACCGCTGACATCTCTTATGTTAGATGATAATAGGGTTAGACAGGGGAAGAAAACAAAAATATATGATTCATATGTATCCAACAAATACATATCAAAATAAAGAGGAAATACTTGTTCCTTCTATAATCCTCAATTCTGCAACCAGCCTGTGGTCAGAGCTGGTGTCTGTAATCACATTCTCCACTCTCCATTCTATATTCTCATTGCCCTCAGGAAATACCTACGCTAACCCTGATCCATCGCCAGGTGGGATGATCAAAACCTTCATTCTGGAAGTTTTGGTCCTATATCATTCCTGCTGATTTTGACTGCGGTGATTTTATGACTATAGACACAAACCCAAGGGACACTAGTGGATCTCCTGCACTCCGTACATACTCCTGCTTCCTACAATTGTGAAGTAACAACCCAATTCCCCCTCGATAGCCAATAACACCCATCCAGCCAGGAGCTCCTACTTTGTCTGATAATTCACTGTCTGGAGGAGCCAAAAGAGACCATGAAGTAATCTCAACCACGAATTCAATGCAATCCAGCAGAGCCTGAATGCTCAGGGATGAGAAGCAAACACTTTGCTAGTGGCTCACTAGGGATAATAGGAGTGGTGCCCTCCCATTTCCACACCGTGATTCCTAGACCCATGAATCCCAACTATGGGAGAGGCAACATTGTATATTAGATGCTGACTTAGAGCATGTACAGCATCCTGAAGGACATTGCCTCAGCCCCATAAAGGATTGTCACCTACCTGGAACTGTTACTGAGTATTCAAAGGCCCTTCCATCATCTATCAAGCCAGCTGCTTCAGAATGAAAAGGAAGATTAGGAGACCAGTGAACTCCATGAGCATGGGTCCATTGCTGCTCTCCATTTATTGTGAAATGAGTTCTTTGGTTAGGACCCTCACATGGAATTCCATAACGGTGGGTGAGGAATTCTGTTCATCCATGCATAATAGTTCTGGCAGAATTATGGCAGGCAAGGAAGGCAAATCCCTGTCTAGACTACATGTCTATTACAGTAAGAACACAGACCAGTTTCTTCCATGATGGAACCAGTCTGACGTAGTCAGTCACCAGGTACCAGGTCGATGGCCCCTAGAAATGGCATCATCTATGGGAACTCAGTTTTGGGCTCTGCTGTTGGCACATAGAGCACTGAGCAGTGGCTACAGCCAGGTCAGCTTCAGTGAATGAACATCCTTGTTGATGATCCCATGAATAATCTCCATCCCTGCCTCCAGGGCCACTTTGTTCACGAGTCTGTGTGCAATGACAGGAGTGACTGGGGAAGAAGGCTGACTGGAACCCCAGAACTGGTCATCATATCCACCAGATCACTGACATCAATTCCATCTGAGGTAACACTTCGGTGAGCACTTATATAGGACTCAAATATCATCATGATGTGAGCCCATTTGGAGATGTCCATATTTAAGTCTCTTCCTCAGACATCCTGGTGACCAATGTTATGATTGTGTTCTTTCCAAGTCCCTGACCATCCAACTAAACTAGTAGTCACCACAGCCCCATGTCAGTTCTGCCCCAAATCCAGCACCAACCAGAGTCATCCCCTCAGTCCTGTGTCCCCAATGCCAAGCCCTGGACCACCCATGACCTTGTGGGTATATACAGGGTACCTCAGGTGGGCCCTGCCTCCTCCTCCTCCAAGTGGGCATCTCATGTTTTCATGGATGATCTGAGCCTCTTCTGCCTCGTCTTAGCCAGGCTTGAGCCTCAAAGAGAAGATTAATTCCTCCCCTGCAGTGAGCAATGCATGGATCAGGTTATCACCACGTGAGCAGTGGGCTCTGAATCCATACCTGGTCAGAGTGGGGCCCTGCCTCCAGGGGTCAGTGTGGAGCGGCCACCAGGGGGCAGCATAGAGTCACCTGACAAGGGCCTGTGCACCAGGATTTTAAAATCCACCCAGGAGGTTGTAACATGCAGGGAAGGTTAATAACCATGACTCAACACCCGAGGGAAAAAGTGTCATTTATTTCTACAGCACCATCCTTGACAACGATGTACAAATTTTCTGACTCTCTGGCCTCCTGATCTGAATCTTAAAGAAAGTGCCTACTTCCTGGCACAGGTTCAGGAGCTTCAATTCCCACACATGTCCTGCTAATGCTCTATAATGTCCACACACACCCATCCTCCCTGTGATCACAGGTCCCCCTCCCTCCCTTGGCTCTGAGAGCCTGTGGCTCTGCCAGGGGAAGCTCCTCCTTTCCCCTTCTCTCTCCAGGGTGCTGGTTCCAAATTTCTTTCTTTTTATTTTTCTACTCCAGGAACACTGCAGACACTCAATAACCATTACTTGACTTACTCATTAGAAAAAGTATTTATATTACTTAATTCATTTTCCTCACTAACTGAAAGCAAGTTAGTTGTATTTACATTTCACATGAGATGTTATTATAAGTTACAGCTGATGGGGTTCAGGACAGGCCGCCCCAAGATGTACCACTCTGGTATGCAGATTATTTCGAGCTAAAGACAATAAAGACTAAGAAGACTAAGAAAGAAACTTTGACCTCCCCCTACCACCACTAACTGCCTAAAAGAATTTAACATAGCAGGACTGTCCCCTGGACAGACCATCACCATAGATAACTCTGGGTATGGATAGACAGGGAGGGTCCTTGCTCAGCCCATTCTTATCAAAGCTCTGAAAACCAAGTAAAACTAGAAGTTGTCTTTTGTAAGAAACATTTACATTTATAAGGGAACTCTCCATTTGTAAATGTATCTACTTCTCTGTACCAGGAAGAAGGGGGGATGATCTTATCTCTAGAAACTCGTCAATGCAGAAGGCCAGGATTTAAATCTGCATACTCTTGTTTACTGTGCTTCTCTGGTAATCTCCCATAGCTCCCCCCACCCCCAAAATCCTCCTTTTCTTTACCTGAAAATGCTATTTAAGATGAGAACCTTGGCCATTTTGTTGAGTTACTCACTTTTTCTGGGTCTCTTCCATGTATACATGTTATAAAGCTTTGTTTGATTTTCTCCTGCTATTCTGTCTCAGGTCAATTTAATTTGTAGTCCAGCCAGAAAGGACCCAGAATGGGTAGAGGATAGTCTTCCTCACCTACACAGCCAACATTCCTTCTCTTACAAGCAGTCATTTCTTCTAAACACATGATCTGTCAATGGCCCACCCCCCCACACAGGGGTTACTGAGGCACAGAACTGATGACCTCCTCATGACCTCATGGCCAAGGGCAAACACTAAAAGCCCCTCAGTGGATCTTTACAAACTCAATGTTCACTTGGCAAGGGAAGAGTTTTATTCTTGGCTCTACAATCAGGAGCTGTGTCTGGGGCAGATCCTGCACTTGGCTAAGCCTGCAGTATCATCTGTAGAGTGGGGATGAGCAGCGTCACTGCACAGGGACCTGGAGGGTCAGAAGAGTCCTGCTGTGCAAAGCTTCTGAAGGTGGAGTGAGAACTAGAAAACCATCTGAACTTAACCGCAAAACAATTCTGGCCATGACACTCTAGAGTCCTGGATGATATTAACCACCTCCCTCCTGAGCCAGGATGGAACAGAGGACGGACCTGGGGACCCAGGATAACCCAGCATCAGCACTGTGACTCTGACCACCTTTAGGAAAGGACCCAGGACTATTTAGTGGACTGGCCTCCAGGTTCCCTAGAATATGGACAGAATTCACCTCTGAGCTAAGCCATGACCAAGACAGGGAGAGAGTCCAGGAACAAACTGGGATGGAGATATCAGCCAGGACTATGAGACCAGCAGTGAAGTGAAAATGCCCTGGGCTTAGGGTGGGATCTGAGGGGCCACCTCTCCTCTTCTGTGTCCTTTGGGGCTGAGCCCTGCTCTGGAACACAAAGCTCCTCAAGCAGCAGCCCCTGCACCCTGGCTGACTTGCACACCCAGCATTTCTCTCCACCAAGATGATAAGAGAGACTTGGGAGGAAACCTACCCAACCTTCGACCTCAGGGGGCAGAATCGGGGCACCTCCACCATGGCCTGGACCCCTCTCCTCCTCAGCCTCCTAGCTCACTGCACAGGTGCTGCCCCCAGGCTCACACCCACCCCCAGCCCCAGAGCTCTGGGACAAGCCTGGTTCTGACTCTAAGTTCAGCAGGGCGCTGCCTGTGGGAGGCAGGGTACTCATGAACTTACTGCAGAATGAGGGGCTAAAATTCCCACAATGTGCTCACTGGCTTTTTGCACCTGCAGAGAGAAAGGAAGTGTAGGTTCTCATTTTTTCAAAGGCTTCGTCTAACAGCCTGGAACATGGTCTGTTAGAGCTGAGATTGATGAGAGAGGCTGCCCTGGGAGTCCACAGAACCATGGAGCTATCTTCTGGTGAGGCAGTTGAGAGATCTGCTGGGAATGGGTCCTTCATCCTCAAGTCCACCTCTCCTTTTCTCTCTTGCACTCTGTGTGGCCTCCTATGAGCTAACTCAACCAACCTCAGTGTCAGTGACCCCAGGACAGACAGCCAGGATTACCTGCAAGGGAATTAACATTGGAAGCAAAAATGCTTCCTGGTACCAGTGGAAGCCAGGACACGCCCCTCTGCTGGTCATTTATTATAGCAACAAGCAGCCCTCAGGGATCCCTGACTGATTTTCTGGCTCCAACTTAGGGAACACAACCACCCTGACCATCAGTGGGGCCCAGACAGATGACGAGGCTGACAATTACTTTCAGGTGAGCGATAATTACAGTGGTGAAGATCACAGTGACAGGGGCTTATGGGTGAGACACAAACGCCTTCCCCATCTGTCTCACACTACCTTTATGACACAGGAGGGCTGTAGACAAAGCCATGAGCAGGTATGGCCCAGGTCCCCAAATCTGAGATCCCCAACTGCCCTCTCCTCCCAGACCTCCACAGGAGCTGCAGAAGGTGGGTCAAGAGTGGATTTAGGAATGGCAGGACCAGGATTTACTGGTGTTTTCTTAGCCATGGTATGAGCTGGGGAACCAGGTCCTGTCCTGAAGAACAGAGAGAGGGAGAGGTATGTCTATCAGTGTATTGCTCCTTGGATTTCCATATAGAAGTGAATTATTCCTCCTTGGCCAACTGTCCTGGATTATTGCCCAGAAACTCTCACCTCAGATAAGCTCTTAAATCCCCTCATTTCCTTGGATGCCTGGGGTTCTGAATGAAGAAAACCAGTGTAGTGGACACTGTGGTGTCCACCTAGATCCATCTTCAGTCTGGGCAAATCCACCCAAACTGCCTGGGAACTCTTGCTTCTTACAGTTGTGTACTCACGGGGAAGTGCCACCATCTACAGAGAATTGCCTCACCCAAGCTTATGCCCTGGTAGTGACTCAGGTCCAATGACTGCCTGATGCCAAGACCCCAGGCCCTGCCTCAGTTCAGGATGACGTTGTGGGGCCTCCCAGTTGATTCCTCATTTATAACCACATGATGTGTCCGCTCAGTCTTGTCTCTAGGATTACTTCCAGTCACATCACCCCAAACCCTACTGCATACAATTCTCCATGTCATGGTGTGATTCTTGGGAACCCAATGAAGAAATTAAAAGTGCAGAGGGAAGAGTATGGAAGAGGAGAGATCTGCACAGAGAACCCTGGAGTTATGCAAATATTCCTAAGAGGACTGATGAGTCATGTGTGGGAGGAAACTGCATGAAGTTGAGTAAAGAACCACCCAAAGACAGTAGGGGAACATTCTGCAGGCTCACACTCACACAATCATATAGTGCTTGTCCCCTAGTCAGAGGGGAAAGCTCTTAGTTAAGGCACCAGGTTGACTAGTCAGCAGAACTTGAATCAGTCGTGGAGAACATCAGCCCCAGACTAAAGTCTACTCTGCTGCCACCTAAGAAAGTGCATAAGTAAGTTGAGAAAGGATGGATCTGTGTCCAAGTAACTTTACTGAATCCAAAATAAAAAACAAAACAGAGAGGGAAATACAAGTATGCAGGACCCAACAAGGAAAAACTCAAAATACCTGGTATCCCATCAAAGATTCCCTGCCAATAATCAGGAAAACGTGACCCATAACAAGTACAAAAATCAACTATTTCAAAGTGACCCTGTGATTTCCCAGATGTTATAATTTTTAGACAAGGATACAGAGCAATTATTGTGAATGTATTCTATGTGTTCAAGAGGGCAGGGGAAAGACTGAACATGTTAAGTCAAATTACGGAGACATTAAAAAAGATCCAAATTGATATTCTAGAAATGAAATCTACAGTATCTGAGATTAAAAAATAGACTAGGTGACATTGACAGCAGATTAGCTGCTACAAATGAAAATATTAGTGAACTTGGTGACAAGCAATAGAAACTATTCAAAATGAAACACAGCAAGAAATGACTAAACAAAATGACTGGAACATCTTTGAGTGATAGGACAACTTCACACGGCCTAAAAGTGTGGAATTGTAGGCTCTAAGGAGAAAAGTTGGGGAGGGGTGTGTGGCTAGAAAAACTGTTTGAAGAAATAATAACCAAAATATTCCAAATTTGGTGAAAACTATAAATGCATGTATTCAAGAACCTTATCAAACCTCAAGCCCAAAAAATAATTCTGAAAAAACTGCACTGGCAAAAATCATAATCAAATTGATTATGAAGAGGCACTCTTGAAAGGAAGCCAAAGAGAAAAGATACAACTATCCAGGGCAACAGTCATAATGAAAAGAGCATACTTAAAAAAAAATAAATAAAATAAACACTGACAAACATCATAACAAAAATTTATTAGTAAGGGGCCAGCCCGGTGGCGCAAGAAGTTAAGTGCACGTGCTCTGCTGTGGCAGCCTGGGGTTCGCCGGTTCTGATCCCGGGCGCACACTGACACACCGCTTGGCAAGCCATGCTGTGGCGGCATCCCATGTAAAGTGGAGAAAGATGGGCACGGGTGTTAGCTCAGGGCCAGTCTTCCTCAGCAAAAAAAGAGCAGGATTGGCAGATTTTAGCACAGGGCTGATCTTCCTCACACACAAAAATAAATTGATTATTAAGAGACATTCTAAGTACCAGCCCAGTGGCATAGTGGTTAAGTTCCTGCACTCTGCTTCGGTGGCCCAGGTTTCACAGGTTTGGATCTCGGGTGTGGACCTACACACTGCTTATCAAGCCATGACGTGGCAGGCTTCCCACATATAAAGTAGAGAAAGATGGGCACAGATGTTATCCCAGGGCCGATCTGCCTCAGCAGAAAGAGGAGGATTGGCAACGGACATTAGCTCAAGGCTAATCTTCCTCAACAAAAAATAAAAAAGAGAGAGAGACAATCTAAGAGTAGACATAGAGAAAAGACTCATTATTTACTGAGGCACACACACAAAGAAAGAGCAGCGTACTTATTAAAAGCATAGGAACAAAATCTTTAAAATAATAAAAGAAAATATGCATCAATCTTGAATTCTTTACCTAGTGAAAATATCTTTCAAAACTGAAGGCAAAATAAAAGTACCTCAGACACACAAAAACTCACAGAAAAGGTCACCCACAGACTGTCAGTCTAAGAAATAGTAAGAAACCATCAGACAGAGAAAAATTATACCATATAGACACATGAGTTCACACAATGAAATGATATGCATCAGATATGGTAATTATGTAGATAACCTTGAAGTAGAAGATAGAATATAGAAACAGGAGACTCAAATAACATTATAGAACAACCAGACAGAACAGACGTCTACAGAACACTCAGTCCCACAACAGCAGAATACCGATTCCCTTCAAGTAAACATGCAACATTCTCAAGGATGGATCATATTGTAGGACATGAAAAAAGAATAAATATATTTTAAAATATAAGATAAATACAGAGTATTTTCTGAAAACAAAATGTAGAGAAAAATTCTTGAAATTTCACCATCTAAATTAAAAAAAAAAAATACACACACTCCAAAATACACAATGGCTCAATGAAGAAATCAACGGGAAATTAATAATTATTTTTAAGCGAATGATAATGAAGACATGACATATATATATATAAAATCCCAAATCAATAACCTAACATTTCACATCAGGATGTTGTAAAAAGAAGAGAAAGCTGAACCAAAAGCAGACAGAAGGAAGGAAATAATAAAGATTAGAGTGGAAATTAGGGAAAGAGAGAGCAGAAAAGCATTGGAGAAAATCTACAAAATTAAAAGTTGGTTCTTTTAAAACATCAACAATATTGACAAACCTTTAGCTAGAATGATCATTAGTAAAAAAAAAAAGACAAATTGCTGAAATAAAATAAGGAAGAGACATTACTACTGACATACAGAAATAATACAGGACTTTAAGGTTGTGAGTGAATACTATGAACAGTTGCAAGCCAAAAAAATTAGATGAAATGGAAAAATTCCTGTGGAGACACAAATTACTGAAACAGACTCAAGATAAAATAGAAAACCTGATGAAATCTGCAACAAGGAAAGAGATTAAATCAATAATCATGAACCACCCACAAAGAAAGGCCCAGAAACAGATAGCTTTACTTGTGAATTCCATCAAATATTTAAAGAAGAATTACTACAAATTATTCACAATCTCTTCCAAAAAAAAAGAAAAAAGATAGAATGGGAAAGAACACTTACAACCTCATTCTACCAGGCAACTATTACTCTGATACCAAAACCAGATGAAGAGATCACAAGGAAAGAAAAGTATAGAAGAATAACCCTTATGGATATAGACACAAAAATCCTCTACGAATTACTAGAAAACCTAATCTAGCAATATGGAAAAAGGAATATACACGATGACCAGGTGATATTGCAAGAATACGAGGTTGTTTTAACAACTGGAAATCAGTTAACGGAATGCACAATATTAATGGAATAAAGGAAAGGACAAAAGTCACGGTGTTCTCAAGAGTCACAGTGTTTTCATGCAGCAGACTTTGCTTCTGGTTATGTTTTTAATCATATTACAGCATCAATAGGTGAGAAGGGAGGTGCAGAGATGGGATGGGGCATTATTCTATGAAAAGGATCTGGATGCCCCACATTCAACTGTGAGGATAGTGATGATAAATGACAAAGGAGTATAAGGAGTATAATTCTGTGTTTCTGAATGTTCTGGTGGTCAGAGCACTTTCTAGACATGTGATATGGACAGAGAATAAAGGATGATTGGGTTTCAGGCATTGGAGAGAAGGGTCACAGGAAGGGTTTCAGTCAGAGAGAAAAACATACAGAAACTAGAAGAGAGAAGAGAGCATGACGTGTGGAGAAAGTAGGAGAGTCCAGATCAACTGGGGCTGAGTGAGATCAAGGAAAGAGCAGGAACCACCTATTTCTGTCTGAAGGTCCCACTGGAACAGCACCCGCCAACACACCACCCACATGGCTTGTGAAAAGGTCTATTCTTAAACATTTCCCCACATACCTATAGGTTCTAGATCTGAATCCAACTCAGTTGATGAGGGCAGGACAGTGAAGCCCCAACACTCAGGTGGCCATGGAAGGATTTCAGGTGACAAGCAGGAGGAAGTAAGAGTTTCCATGGTGATCTAGACCAGAGCTTCTGTGACTCCAGTGAGCACAGAGTCCCTTGGGGGTCTCCACAAGAGGCAGATGCAGCTGCCTCGATTTATTTCTTTTTTTTTAATTGTCCCTCTCCTGAGCATAGATTTCATGTCTTATTCAGAACTGTTTCCCTTAGTATCACTAAATATTTGTTGGTATAATTAAATAATTAATTAGTTTGATAACTTATTAATATTTGTATCTGTGTGTGGTAAGTGAAGTCATCCTGACTATAACCATAACTTTTGCTTGAAAAAATCTTACATGTTATATGTTGCATTGCTGCCTTTATTCCACCAATAAATCCTCATATGGGCCATTACTATGCCAGCCACTGGTCACAGAGAGGGAAAGAAAATGACCCTGAGTGCCAGAACATAGTCAATTGAACATAGTCAATTGGTCTATACAATTTTCATGTGTAATACACAAGGCAGAAGTGATTGGGGTTCTGCCATTCATGACTCTGACACTCTGGATGATTTACCCCATGTCCAGGCTCAGGATGTCATCCATGCAATGGGTCCTGAACTCTTACTGCTGCTCTGAGTTCCCGGGAAGAAGAAATGGCACAATGTGTGTGGGGCATGGGTCAGAGTGTTGACACATGATAATTGACCCTTAAATATCAACCCTGAGTGACCTTCCCAGTCATATGAATAACCCGACATTGTCAGTCAGTGTTGGAGGCAGGACTGAACCTGCCCCTGGGCTCTTCCTCCAGTGCTCTCTGCTCTCAGCAGCATGAAAGTCACAGTCCCAGGTCTCAGAGTCCCCACAACTAGAAATAGATGGAGGGAGAGTCAAGCAGAGTCTTGAGAACATAGCATCCCAGCTACACCTTCCTCACTCTGTGGTCCTAGAGCACAGGGCCTGGGTCAGCACCACTGACAGGGCCTCCCTGCCCCACAGGAAGAGCAGATTCTTTCTCAATAGACCCTGCGCAGAGCAGAGAGGAGACAAAGACCAATATGGAGACTGGACTAGTGATGATTATCACAAGACAAGTCATGCACGAACCTCCATGGAGACCCTGAGGTTGTGACAGGGTCTCCTGGGCCCCAGAGGAGGAGTTTGTGGGGCTGAGGGTAAGGGCTAAAGGGAAGAGTCTCTCCCCTCTTTTTCTCTTGTAACCTGCCTCCTCTCCGGACCTCAGTCTCTTCAGGGGGCCAATGAGGGTCCGTCTGCTTTCCATACCTGGGCAGGCTCTGCCTCAGGGGACGACAGGGCCTGGGGGAGACCTGCCCAGCTCTGTGGTCTCAGGAGGCAGAGGACTGTGGCATCTACGCCATGGCCTGGGCCCCTCTCCTGCTCCATTTCCTCACTCTCTGCACAGGTGCTGCCCCTCAGGCTCAGCTGCCACTGGACTCTGAGCTGGTCCCACCCCAAACACTGAGCTCAGCCCAGGCACAGTGATAGGGTGGTAGCACATGAGTTTGGGCCCTTCCTCCTCAAAACCCCTCTCTTCTCCTCTCTTAAGGCTCTGTGGACTCCTATGAGCTAAGGGAGCCACCCTCAGTGTAGGTGGACCTGGGACTGATGGCCACAATCACCTGCTCTGTAAATAATCTGGGGGATAAATATGCATCTTGGTACCAGCGGAAGCCAGACCAAGTCCCTGTGCTGGTCATCTATAATAATAGATACCAGCTCTCAGCTCCTTGACCGGTTATCTAGCTCCAAATCAGGGAACATGGCCACGCTGACCATCACTAGGGCTGGGACCAAGCATGAGGCTATTACTGTTCCACAGGGAGCAGGTGACAGTGCTTCATCGTGACAGAGACAGACAAGGAAGAGGACACAACCCTGCTACCTGGGCCTAGTGCTCCCTCCCACCCACCCTCTGAGCAGCTGTACATCAGACTTTAAGCTCAGGTGTCCTTTCTGGTCCTCAGCCGGCCCCCCAGGGCTGGGAGACTCTGAGCAGGGTGTCTGTCTTCTCAGGGTTTCTGTTTATCCTGATTAAAATTTGAGTGGGTGTGCTGGTCTGAACTGTGGAGACTATTGTAGGGTTGGAGTAGACAAGAAACGTGTAGGAAGTCATGATACCTCACATGGGCCGCAGATGTAATTATGTGTCACAGAGGAGAGGAGAGCTGTGGCAGATGGTCAGTCCTGCTGGAATTCCCCTTCGGCTTGGTAGAACCCGAGAGGAGGCCCCAGGGGTTTAGTCTCTTCTGGTTTCCTGAATGAGGCGTCTCCCACATCCTAATTGGCTTTCCTAGCCCCTGCTGGCCCCAGGGCCCTTCCTATCCTGAGACTTCACAAAAAATGCAGAGGAAGTGGAAATAGCACCTTGGTCCCACCCAGGGACTTTCTTCTGGTTGCACTATCCTCTCACTGCCCCCAAAGTCCCATGTCCTGCACCAGGCAAGTCTGAATCTATTCTGGTTGGCCACAGGTCCCTGTCAGGTCTGGATTTTGTCATGGCGCTCTGGACTGCTTTCTCTGAAGCTCACCAGTAAACCCTCCACACCAAGGCCCAGGTCTGCTCTCCCCCTCCATCTTAACAGCTGCAAGCAGGAGGAGGGGTCCCTGTTCTGCAGGGCTGGGCTGCTCTGTCTACAGGGATGTCAGTACCAGACCACAAACACCAGACTCACTGGGGTTTCTTTTCTCTTTCAATCTCTCCCTTTCATCAGTAGTACAACTATTTTAATTTTCATACATTTGTGCATACAGAAAATTTGAAAGAACAGGATAGTGAACACCCATATTCCCTCTTCCTGGACACAACACTGGGAACATTGGACCATGTTGGTTTCTCTCTCTCTCTCTGCCTCTCTCTTCCTCCCTTTCTGTCCACAGATACATGAATATAAATATTTTCTATTAAGCCCAACATGGTTATGATATGTGACAGTATTAACAACAATCCTCTGTCTGGTCCATAGTCACATTTCCCTGGTTGCACAAGATTGTCTATTATACCCATTTTGTCTTTTAATCAAACAGTATCCTGAAGATTCACATCCTCACTCTTCACTGTTAGTTGTTTCTCATCTAGTATTTCTCAGCCAAGATTTCTTTGAATCTGAGGCTTCCAGATAGTTTTTGAAAGTTCCACAAGAAAAGACCATGTTCATTGTGTGCAGTTGGGCTGTGTTCACCTGTGGAGTCCCTTTCAAGTTTCTGGTGCACACAAAGAGATGGTTCATGACCGCTGGGCACTGAACTGCAGAGTGGGGTAGATGGTGGCTGATGATGGTGCTATCAGGGACTATAGAAGTGGACAAGGTCTACAGGGCAGACAAGAAGTTGAATAGAATGAACGCATAACTTTACAGATGGAGTTTTCATGTGCTGTATCTCATGCCCACCTCCTACCACACCAGTGCACATATTGTAAAGGTGGATTACATGGGCGAAGGTGACAAGGATTGGAAAGTTTCACACAATCTCCCATCTTCTATTTTGACATCTCTGTTTGTTTTTTCTGGTGTCTGTGTTCTACAAACACGTCTGATGTCCAAACTGGTGACATGGAAGGTGAGGTGTGAGAAGGGGGAGGAGGTTTGGGTCTGGGCACATGGACAACCCTGATCATGTTGATGATGAAGAACTACAGACTCATTGTTTTCAATGCAGTAGTGTGAGGAGAAACAGTGTCCAAGGTACAGTAGAATGTACTCATCTCGGAGTGTTACCCAAACTGCTGACCCCAAGCATTGTACCCCACTGCACCCCACTGTGGAAAACCTCCTACAAATGCAGCCATGGCTGGAGCACAAATAAAGAGATGCTTGACTGCCAATCACAGCCATTCTACAATTACAGGTGATGATTATTTTAAATGCCTGTGGAGTCTCAGACCACTCAAAAGAAAGATTATGGTGACAAAGTGACTTTCAGGGGACAGTCTTAGGAGCAAGTTAATTGATAGCAGAAAGTTTTGCCCAGAACAACAAGAATCAATGGTTGGTCAAAACCTAGTGATGCCACCATGTAGTTGGGATGATGCCTGGATGAGGAGCAGAATGGAAATGAAAAGTCCACATTCAACATGTAATAAGTTGGTGCACTGAAGACAGGTAGCATGGGGTGGAAGGTTTTGTGTAAGAAACTGGCAAACAACTGCTTCCCCACCCAAATTGATGAATGAAAACATTTAACGAATTACAAGCTATAACATGTGTAGGTATATTAAATGATGGAGACCACCCAGAAATCCTGTTTTGTTTCAACGTACTACCCAACCTTCATCATTACACATCCCACTTATCACTTATACCAAAAGATTGTTCTTCATCTGAAACAAGGTCATAGGAGGAACTGATTTGGTATCTGGATGGCTATTGACCCACCAGTTATGGCTGGATATGTTTCACCTTCCTGTAAAGAAATAAAATTGTGACATTCTCACAACACGTGGCTTTCCTCACAAAAAAGGTCAGTGTCCAAACTCTTAGAGGGGCAATAAGGAAAGTTCTGGATGACATATAAAAATAGTGAACTTTGCACACAAAGACCATTTCCTTGAAGAATGTTTAAATAAACATGTGACAACCTGGACAAGGGGCACGTAGATCTCCTACTCCAAAGGGAAAGACAGAGACTTAGCAAGGGAAATGTCCACATTGATTACACAAACATGCCAAGCATGGAATTTTTTGAGAAGGCAAACTAGATCTTTCTCCAAGTACACCACTGTCTCATGTTAGAGCTGATGTCTAATTTAAGGAATAGGGACCATACATGTAAAACAGTCATTTGCTGTTCAAAAAGTATTGACAATTGTAACTGGATTATTAAATGTACAATGAACATGTCATGTTAATGGACCATGAGCAGTCAATAGACAATATTATAAGCACCACGATCCCAGGACCTAAGGAATAATTCCAGGGTTATTCCAGGGTAAAGATCATGAGAAGGTCGCTCCAGTTGCTTGTGATCTGGAGTATATTGTCCTTGGGGTTTATGATCAGCCCCAAGGAAAGCTAGGAGCTGTTACCCCTCCCAGATGCACGACTGGCCCCAGGTCCAGGTGTGGCAGTGCCCCCAAAGGTAGCTGGGAGAACTGACAAGAAGAATGTATCTACATCAGACACCCAAAAATTTTGGCTGAGAACTTGCCCATACCCACTCTCCTAGCCCAGGCTGGTTCTAGAACACTCAAAAGAGGTTATTTTGGGGGCATAAGATCTCCCTCTTCTCTCTTCCCCAAGTGACCTTGGGATTGTCATTGCCTCTCTCAGTCCCTTCCTTGCTCCAACAAGGCCTCCCGTGAGTCCCTCCAGTGGGGAGTTTACTCCACCACTTACACTGTAGGAAAGGGAGTCAGGATGACTGTATGGAAATAAATCTAAACCCCAGTGTGGACCACCCCACATCCATGTCCACCTGGGTCGTGTGGTGCTAACAACTTAGGAGAAGGTTAGCAGTAGCCTCTGATGGACAGAGAGAGGGACAAAGTGCTAGAAATGATGATAGTGAGTAGAAAAGGGAGGCAGATGATGATCACCCCTGTTGTGCTTAGATGGTGACCAAGCAGTGAGGGAGCTGCCACTACAAAGCTGCCTTTTTTGTGGTGGGGAAACGTCAGTCATGAGTCTTACACACACAGGAGCCTGGTCCCTATAGAGCACAGGTCCTTTAGACTTTTCCTTTTTTTCAGAAGAGCTAAAGATGGTGCATAATCTCCTCTCTCTAACATAAGGTGTGTACCAGGCTAGGGCTTTTCATCTCTGGATGTGGTTTTGGAAATTGCACCCATCCTGCCTCCCTGCATGCCATATTAAACCTCACTGTGCTGGCCTGTGCAGGGCAAGAGGGGTACAAAGCTGGCACACAGTGAAGGCTGCACTGCCTGGTCCAAACCGTCTCAGGTGACAGGGGCTCTCGGGTGACCTGCAGGAGGGAAGCTCCTGGTCTGAGTTCTCCTCCACCAGCAGGGGGCAGCAGAGATGCAGCCAAGACCATCCAGGACAGAGCCTGGGGCTGCCCAGGTGGGCCTCAGAGGGAGACCACCCTTAGGGGTCAGCAGGTGTCCAAGATTCAGTCCTCAGAAGGAAGTCAGGACAGTCTGTCCCATTCCCGCAGGCTGCAGTGATCACAGTCTGAGGATCTGAATCACACAGTATCACTAATGGGACCACACACAAAAATCACTCTGTACACCAGCCTTAACCAGAAATATAGACAGAATATAAATCTGTGAAATACAGTTCAGTCTATCAGCATTGAAACTTAGTAATCCACTACAGTCCAACCCTTGTCAACATGAAACCCTCTCGCATCTCCACAAACCACAGTCTCCAAAAAAAGATAATAATGGTTACCCATGATTCCACCTAATATGATACAACTATTCCTTGAACAATCACAAACTCGCTCACCTTTTCTGCACAAGAGGATGTAAAGTACATTTTTGTCTTCTATGGATATTTATTTTTCTCACAACAGATTCATATTTCCCCTGTGATTTCCTCTACCATAAATACTGAGATAAAGTCAACTTCTTTTAACACATGCTGTGTAAGATGATAATGGGATGAGGCAGAGGAGGAAAACAAAAATATTTGATGAATATGTATCCAAATGTATTCATATCAAAATAAAAAAAGAAATATTTGTTACTTCTGTCACCCTCATTTCTGGAACTAGCCCTGTGGTCAGAGCTGGTGTCTGTAATTACCTTCTTCACTATCCATTCCATATTCCCATTGTCATCAGTAAATACCTTAGCTAGTCACAATCCCTTCCCCGGTAGGAACACCCAAACCTTCATTCTGGAAGGTTTTGGTTCATTATCAGTCCTGCTGAATTGGACTGTGGTGATTTTATGGCTGTATTCACAGACCCATGGAGTACTGGAGGATCTCCTGCATTCCATGCATACTGCTGCTTACTGCAATTGTGATAGCAACGTAACTCCCCCTTGATAATCAACATCGACCACCTCAGCCAACACCCCCTACTTGGTCTGATGACTTACTGTCAGGAGGAGACGCATGCAAAACAATGATGCTGGACTCTTTCCTCACCCCATATGTAAAAATTCACTCAAAATGTATCAAAGACCTAAATGTAAAAGCAAACTATATAAAACTCTCAGAAATAACCATAAGAATAATCCTTCAAGACCAAGGATTTGACAAAGGTTATTAGTTATGACACCAAAAGCACAAGCAACAAAAGAAAGAATAAATAAATTGACTTCATCAAAATTAAAAACTTCTGACCCTCGAAGGACAACACCAAGAAAGTGAAAAGACAACCCACAGAATGGGAGAAAATACTTGCAAATCATCTATTTCACAAGGAACTTATAACTAGCATATAGAGAAATCTTACCACTCAATAATAGTGTCAGCGTTCTGAATAGACTTTTCTCTAAGAAGATACACAAATGGCCAATAGGCTCATGAAAAGTGCTCATAATTATTAGTCATCAAGTAAATGCAAATCAAAACCAAAATTATATACCACTTCATCCCACTAGGATGGCTAGAATCAAACAGTCACACAATAACAACTGCTGGCAAGCATGTGGAAAAAATGAAACCTCACACATATCAAAATGTTAAATGGATCAGCCATTATGGAAAACAGACTGGAAATTGCTCAAATGATTAATCCTAAAGTTACCATATGACCCAGCAATTCTACTCCAAGGAAATTCCCAAGAAAAGTGAAAACATATGTCCATATAGAACTCGATCACGTGTGTTCATAGCAGCATTAGTCCTAATATCCAATACCAGCAAACAATGTAAATGTCCATCAGTGGATGAACGGATAAACAAAGGTGGTCTATCCTGACAATAGAATATTATTCAGCCAAGAAATGGAATGAAACACTGATACACGCTACAACATGGATGAACCTTGAAACATTATGTAAAGTGAAATAATCCAGTCACAAAACAGAGAAACCTACAGTGGCTGTTAGGGCTGGAGTGTGGAGAGTGAACAAGAGAATGGGGGTGATAGGTTAAAGGTACTGGGTTTTGTTTAGAAGTGATGAAATGTTGTAAAATTGTGGTGATGGTAGCACATATCCATGAATACACCAAATATTCTGATTGTACACTTTTAATGTGTGCATATTTCATCATTAGTCCAAATTTAATCTGAATAATTTAAGATGTTAAGAGGAAACAGAGAAGAAAATAAGAGGATCCAAGTCAAACATGCAGAGTTGATAACTATAATCTCAGACTAAAAATACAAGGGATGAGATTAACAGCAGATAAGGTACTACAGAAGAAGACATGATTTAACTTGAGGATACAACAATAGAAACAGCAAAAGGAAAGACAGAAAAAAGACATTAAAAATTATCAGCCATAAGAAACGATGAAATCCATCCATTTGTGACAACATGGATGGACATTGAGGGTGTTATGCAAAGTGAAATAAGTCAGAGGGAGAAGGTCAAATACCGTATGATTTCCTTCTTTAAGTAGTAGATAATAGCAAAAATAAACAGACACATAGAGTCAGAGATTGGATTCGTGGTTACCAGAGGGGAAGGGAGGAGGGAGGAGGGCAAAAGGGATAATTCAGCACATGTGTATGGTGATGGGTTGTAATTAGTATTTGGGCGGTGAACATGATGTAATCTATGCAGAAATATAAGTATAATGATGTACACCTGAAATTTATACAATGTTATAAACCAATGTTACTGCAATAAACAAAAAATTAAAAAAAAATAATCAGAGAATCACTGAGATATAGGACAATTTTAAGTAACATAAGTGGAGATAATTGGAGTCCCCCAAAAAGAAAAACTGGGGTGGAGAGGACAGAAAAAATATTTGAAGAAACAATGGCCAAAAATGTTCTTAATTTGATGAACACCTAAGCCCACAGATCTAAAAAGCCCAACAAACTCCAAGCACACAAGACAGGAAAAAAAAAAATAAATACAAATTACATAAGGCAGTGAAAAAGAGACAGTCTTTTTTTTTTTTCAATGATTTTATCAAGGTAATATTGGTTTATAACTTTGTGTAATTTCAGGTATACATTATTATATATCAGTTTCTCTCTAGATTGCCTCATGCTCACCACCAATAATCTAATTTTTATCATCACCATACACATGTGCCCCTTTACCCATTTTGTGCACACCTGCCACTCCCATCATCTCTGGTAATCACTAATCTGTTCTCTTTACCCATGTGTTTGCTTATCTTACACATATGAATGAAATCATATGGTGTTTGTTTTTCTCAGTCTGGCTTACTTCACTTAACATAATACCCTCAAGGTCCATCCATGTTGATGGAAATGTGATAATTTTCTCTTTTTTATAGCTAAGTAGTATTCCATTGTGTATATGTATAGCACTTCTTTATCCATTCATCCATTGATGGGCCTTTGGGTTGCTTCCACATCTTGACTATTCTAAATAATGCTTCCATGAAGATAGGGGTGCATAAATGTTTTTGAATTGTTGATTTCATGTTCTTTGGATAAATACACAGCAGTGGGATAGATGGATTGTATGGTATTTCTATTTTTAATTTTTTTGAGAAATCTCCATAGTGATTTCCATAGCAGCTGCACCTCTTTGCATTCCCAGCAGCAGTGTATGAGGGTTCCTTTTTCTCCACATCCTCTCCAACATGTGTTATTTTTTGTCTTGGTAATTTTAGTTATTCTGACAGGTGTAAGGTGATATTTCATTGTAGTGTTGTTTTGCACTTCCCTAGTAATTAGTGATGAACGTATTTTCATGTGCCTGTTGGTCATCTGTATATCTTCTTTGGAAAAATGTCTGTTCATATCCTCTGTCATTTTTTTTTGATTGAGTTGTTTGTTCTTTTGTTCTTGAGTTGTATGAGTTCTTCATATATTCTGGAAATTAACCCCTTGTCCGATATATGATTTACAAATATTTTCTCCCAGTTGGTAGGTTATCTTTTCATTTTGTTCATGGTTTCCCTTGCCTTGCAGAAGCTTTTTAGTCTGATGTAGTCCCATTCGCTTATTTTTTCTTTTGTTTCCCTTGCCTGAGGACACACGGTATTTAAAAAGATGTTGCTGAGATTGATGACAAAGAGCGTACTATCTGTATTTTCTCCTAGGAGTTTTACGGTTTCAGGTGTTACATTCAAGTCTTTAATCCATTTTGAGTTAATTTTTGTGTATGGTGTAAGATAATGGTCTACTTTCATTCTTTTGCATGTGGCTGTCTAGTTTTCCCAAAACCATTTGTTGAAGAGATTTTCCTTCCTCCATTGTATGTTCTTGGCTCCTTTGTCAAAGATTAGCTGCTCATAAATGCATGGTGTCGTTGCTGGGCTGTCAATTCTGTTCCATTGGTCTGTGTATCTGTTTTTGTACCAGTACTATGCTTTTTTAAATTACTACAGCATTGTAATATATTTTGAAGTCAGAGATTGTGATTCCTCCGCTTTGTTTTTTTTCTTTGGATTGCTTTGGCTGTTCCGGGTCTTTTGTGATTCCATATAAATTTTAGGATTCTTTGTGCTTTTTCTGTGAATAATGTCATTGGGATTCTGATTAGGACTGTATTGAATCTGTGGGTTGCTTTAGGTAATATGGACATTTTAACTATGTTTATTCTTCCAATCATTGAGCGTGGAATGTCTTTCCATTTCTTTATGTCTGCTTTGATTTCTTTCAATAATGTCGTATAGTTTTCAGTGTATAGGTATTTTACCTCATTGGTTAAAGTTATTCCTAGATATTTAATTATTTTTGTTGCATTTGTAAATGAGACTGTATTCTGGACTTCTCTTTTTGCTAGTTCATTATTAGTGTAGAGAAATGCAATTGATTTTTGTAAGTTGATTTTGTACCCTGCATCTTTGCAGTAGTTGTTGATTATTTCTAATAGTTTTCTGGTGGATGCTTTAAGATTTTCTATATAGAGAATCATGTCCTCCACCCACAGCACAGTTTCACTTCTTCCTTTTCAATTTGGATACCTTTTATTTCTTTTTATTGCCTAATTGCCTGAGCCAAAACCTCCAATATGATTTTGAATACGAGTGATGAGAGTGGGCACCCTTGTCCTGTTCCCGTTCTCAGAGGGATGCCTATCAACTTTTCACTGTTAAGTATGAGGTTTTCTGTGGGTTTGTTGTATATGGCCTTTATTATTTTGCGGTACTTTCTTCCATACCCATTTTATTGAGAGTTTTTATCATAAATGGATGTTGGATCTTGTCAGATGCTTTCTCTGCATCTGTTGAGATGATCATGTGGTTTTTATTCCTCAATTTGTTAATGCAGTGTATCACATTGACTGTGTGGGTGTTGAGCCAGCCCTGAATCCCTGGTGTAAATCCTTCTTGATCACGGTGTATGATCCTTTTAATTATTGCTGTATTTGGTTTGCCAATATTTTGTTGAGGATTTTTGCACTATGTTCATCAGCTATATTGGCCTGTAATTTTCCTTCTTTGTGTTGTCCTTGTCTGGCTTTGGTGTCAGGGTAATGTTAGCCTCACAGAATGAGTTAGGAAGTGGTCCATCTTCTTCAATTTTTTGGAATCGCTTGAGAAGGATAGGTATTAAGTCTTCTTTGAATGTTTGGTAGAATTCTCCAGAGAAGCCATCTGGTCCTGACTTTTGTTTTGTTTTCTGGGAGGTTTTTGATTACTGTTTCAATTTCTATACTTGTCATTGGTCTATTTGGCTTCTCTATTTCATCTCAATTGAGTTTTGGGAGGTTGTATGAGTCTAAGAATTTATCTCTTTCTTCTAGGCTTTCAAATTTATTGGCATATAGTTTTTCATAGTATTCTCTTATAATTTGTATTTCTGTGGTATCCATTGCAATTTCTCTTCTTTCATTTCTAATCTTGTTTATTTGAGCCTTCTATTGTTTTTTCTTTCTTTTTCTTTTGTGAGGAAGATCGGCCCTGAGCTAACGTCCATGCTAATCCTCCTCTTTTTGCTGAGGAAGACCGGCTCTGAGCTAATATCTATTGGCAATCCTCCTCCATTTTTTTCCCCCCAAAGCCCCAGTAGATAGTTGTATGTCATAGTTGCACAACCTTCTATTTGCTGTATGTGGGACGTGGCCTCAGCATGGCCGGAGAAGCAGTGCGTCGGTGTGTGCCTGGATCTGAACCCGGGCCGCCAGTAGCGGAGAGCGCACATTTAACCACTAAGCCACGGGGTTGGCCCATCTATTGTTTTTTCTTAGTGAGTCTGGCTAAAGGTTTGTGAATTTTGTTTATCTTCTCAAAGAACCAGCTCTTAGTTTCATGGATCATTTCTACTGCTTTTTTAGTCTGTATTTCATTTATTTCTGCTTTACTTTTTATTACTTCCCTTCTTCTTCTTCCTTTGGGCTTCATTTGTTCTTCTTTTCCTAGTTCTGTTAGGTGTAGTTTAAGATTATTTATTTGAGATTTTCTTTTTTGTTGAGGTGGGCCTGTGCTTTTGCTACATCCTACCTCATAAGTGTTGGTATGTTGTATTTTCATTTTTCTCCACGTATTTTTTTTTAAAGATTTTATTTATTTATTTCCCACCCCCCAAAGCCCCAGTAGATAGTTGTATGTCATAGCTGCACATCCTTCCAGTTGCTGTATGTGGGACGCGGCCTCAGCATGGCCGGAGAAGTGGTGCGTCAGTGTGTGCCCGGGATCCGAACCCAGGCCGCCAGCAGCGGAGTGTGCGCACTTAACCGCTAAGCCATGGGGCCGGCCCTCCAAGTATTTTTTTTATCTCTCCTTTGATTGCTTCATTGATCCAATGGTTGTTCAGTATAATGTTGTGTAGTCTCCACATATTTGTGGCTTTACCAGCTTTTTTCTTGTAGTTGATATCTAGTTTTGTAGCATTGTAATCATAAATGATGCTTGATATGATTTCAGTCTTCTTAAATTTATTGAGGCTTGCCTTATTTCCCAACATATGATCTATCTGTGAGAATGTTCCATGTTCAATTGAGAAGAATCTATATTCTGCTGTTTTTTTTTTTTAATTTTTTGTTTATTGCAGTAACATTGGTTTATAACATTGTATGAATTTCAGGTGTACATCATTATACTTCTATTTCTGCATAGATTACATCATGTTCATCACCCAAATACTAATTACAACGCATCACCACACACATGTGCCGAATTATCCCTTTCACCCTCCTCCCTCCCCCCTTCCCCTCTGGTAACCACCAATCCAATCTCTGTCTCTATGTGTTTGTTTATTGTTGTTATTATCTACTACTTAATTAAGGAAATCATATACCATATTCTGCTGTTTTTTAATGAAATGTTTTATATATATCTTTTAGGTCCATCTGATCTAGTGTTTCATTTAAGGCCACTGTTTCCTTGTTGAATTTCTGTCTAGATGATCTCTCCATTGATGTAAGTAGGGGTTGGAGGTCCCCCACTATTGTTCTGTTGCTGTCAATTTCTCCCCTTAGGTCTGTTAGTAGTTGTTTTATATACGTTGGTGCCCCTGTGTTAGGTGAATATATATTCACAAGTGTCATTTCCTCTTGGTGGAATGTCCCTTTTATCATTATATACTGCCCCTCTTTGTCGCTTTTGTCTTTTTTATCTTGAAGTCTGTTTTGTCTGATATAAGTATGGAAACACCTGCTTTATTTTGTTTGTCATTTGCTTGGAGTATCCTCTTTCATCCCTTCACTCTGAGCCTGGAGTCTGTGTTTGTCTTTAGAGCTGAGATGTGTTTCCTGGAGGCAGCATATTATTGGTTCTTGTTTTTTAATCCATCTTGTCACTCGGTTTCTTTTGATTGGAGAATTCAATCCATTTACATTTAGAATAACTATTGATATATGAGGGCTTAATAGTGCCATTTTATCTCATGTTTTCTCTTTGTTCTATATTTCCATTTATTCTCTTCCCTTGTATTTCTGACTGCCATTTCAGTTTGGTAGTTTTCTGTGATGGCTCTCTCAGTTTTCTCTTTATTTATGATTTGTGGCTATATTCTGATTCTCTGTTTAGTGGTTACCTCGAGGTTTGTATAAATGTTCTCATAGACAAGATAGACGTTTTTCACATAGCCTCTCATCTCCATTAGCCTAAGCTGGTTCTGGCCCTTTTGTCTTCCCCTTCTCAGTTATTTTTGTCACAAATTATCCTGTTTTGTTGTGAATTTGTAACTAAATTAAAGTGTTTATACTTATTTTTGATGCTTTCCTTCTCTTTGTCTTTTATTAAACATTTGTAATAATTAAGTGTTTGCTCACCTGTTCTAATAGAGAGCTGCAATTTTCTGATTTTGTCTGTCTATTTATCTCCTTTCTCAAACCTTTGCCTTTTTGTTTCAGCTAGGAGGAATTCCTCCATCATTTCTTGTAAAGGAGGTCTAGTGACAATGAACTCCTTTAGCTTTTGTTTATCAGGGAAAACTTTTATTTATCTGTCCTATATGGACGATAGTTTTTCTGGGTAGAATATTCTTGGCTAAAAGTTTTTGTCTTTCAGTATTTTGAATATATCACTCCACTCTCTCCTAGCCTGTAAGGTTTCTTCTGAGAAATCTTCTGAAAGCTTCATAGGATTTCCTTTGTCTGTTATTTTATTCTAGCTTGCTGCCCTTAATATTTATTTCTGTGTCATTGACTTCTGTCAGTTTTACTATTACATGCCTTGGAGAAGGTCTTTTTGCTTTGATGTAATTAGGAGTTCTATTCGCTTCATGTACTGGTATGTGCAGTTCCTTCCCCAGGTTTGGGAAGTTGTCAACTATTATTTCTTTGACAAGCTTTCTGTTCCTTTCTCCCTCCCTTTTCCCTCTGGAATATTGATAATGCTTATGTTGCTTTTCCTAATTGAGTTGGACATTTCTCAAAGAATTTCTTCATTTTATAAACATCTTACTTCTCTCTCTTCTTCACCCTGAGGGATTTCTATATTTCCATCCTCTAATTCACTAGTTATGTTCTCCATAACATTAGTTCTACTTTTTATGGATTCTAGATTACTTTTATCCCATTATTTGTGTTCTTCATAACCAAAATTTCCTTTTTTTTTAGAGTTTCAATATCTTTAGCTAAGTATTCCTTCTGCACATTAATTTTATTCCTGAGCTCATTTGAACATTCTTTCTGAGTTTTCTTGCAACTCATTGAGTTTTTTTATGACAACTATTTTGAATTCTGTCATTTAGATTATAAATTTCTGTTACTTCAGGATTGGTTTCTGGAGACTGCTCATTTTCCTTCTGCTCTGAAGTGTTATTGTAGTTTTTTGTGGTATTTGATGAATCGGTCCTTTGCTGGCACATTTTTGTATCAGGCTGCAGATTCCACCTGCCACAGCTGGGTGGAAGGAGGAGCTGTGTTTCCTGATCCCACCCCACCTGTTGGAAGTTGTGTAGGTAGGGTTACTCTGTGTTTGCCTGGGCTGACTGTAGTGCTCTTCAGGTTGTGCTCATATGGGCAGGGCCTCTGCACTGGGAGCATGGGTCGGGCAATACAGGCAGGACCTCTGTGCTTGTCAGGGGGCCAGCTGGGCTGCTGCATGCTATATGGGAGAGGCACCTATTTGGGTGACTGAGCCACCACTTTGTGGGTCCATGGGCTGCTGTGCTCTGCAGGTGGGCTGCCTTCTGAATGAGCATGGCACCTTCTCACCTGTGCTGCACTAAGGGGCAGGGGTCCCCACATGGGAGCCGAGCTACCACGCAGTGGATCCTGCAGCCTGCCATGTTCCATGTGTGGGGGCGCTTCTGAGTGCACGGCAAGCCTTCTCACCTGCACCATGCTCAGTGTGTGGGTGCCTTCAGAGGGGCTGAGCTGCCACCACTCAGTGTAGAGCTTTCCCACTAGTGGGGCTGCAGCAGCACAGTGGGCACTCCCATGGGCTGGCTGCAAAACCGAGAGTGTTTGCACAGGCTGGTCTGTCCTCGCCTCCTCTTACTGTGACACCAGCCCACGTGTGAGGATCTGCAACCCAGATCACTGCCTCTGGGGCTGGGGAGGTGCACTCACCTAATTCCACTGCCTCCCAGGGATCCAGTTCACACAACTTCAGACATATAGTTTCATGGATCTGTCTAATGCCTTTTCATGCTGCGCTGGGAGTCCTCTTCTGGTTAATGAATGTCCTTTAGCTGTAATTTAAAGGGGAGAGAGTAAGGGAACAACTTACACGGCCATGGTGCTGACGTCACTCCAAGAGACTGTCTTAAAAGCAGCCAAAGAGGAAAGATAAACTCCATTCAGGGGAAGAAAGATAAGGATTCTAGCAGATTTATCATTAGAATAAATGCAAGTGAGATGACAGTGGATGAAAATATTTAAAAAGCTGAAAAAAAAACTTAATTCTTTATGCAGCAAAAATATCTTTCAAAAATTAAGGCTAGGGCTGGCCCCATGGCTTAGCGGTTAAGAGCACGTGCTCTGCTACTGGTGGCCCGGGTTCGGATCCCGGGCACACACTGACGCACCACTTCTTCAGCCATGCTGAGGCCACGTCCCTCATACAGCAACTAGAAGGATGTGCAACTATGACATACGACTATCTACTGGGGCTTTGGGGAAAAAAAGGAGGAGGATTGACAATAGATGTTAGCTCAGAGCTGGTCTTCCTCAGCAAAAAGAGGAGGATTAGCATGGATGTTAGCTCAGGGCTGATCTTCCTCACAAATAAAATAAAATAATTAAAAAAATAATAAAAAAATAAAAAGTTTAAAAATTAAGGCTAGGGACTGGCCCAGTAGTGTAGTGGTTGAGTTTGCATGTTCTGCATGAGTGACCCGGGGTTCACAGGTTCAGATCCTGGGTGTGGACCTAGGCACAGCTTACCAAGCCATACTGTGGCAGGTGTCCCATATATAAAGTAGAGGAAGATGAGCATGGATGTTAGCCCAGGGCTCATCTTCCTCACCAAAAAGAGGAGAATTAGCAAGAGATGCTAGCTCAAGACTAATCTTCCTCATCAAAAAAAAAATTTTATAGACATACAAGAACTGAGTGAATTGATCATCAGCAGACCCATAATACAAGAAATAATAATAGACACATGTCATGCAGATGGAATATTATACAGAAAGAATCTGCATCTACAAAAAGGACTAAAAAAATCAGAAATTCAAATAAAGGGATAAATATCAAGAAACTTCATTATTTAAATCTCTTGAAAAGATGATTAACTCTCTAAAGCAAAATATAATAACTAAGTATGTTGGAATTTACAATGTAGGCTAAAGTAATATGTATGAAAATGACAGCAAAATGCTGAGAGTGAGTAGATAAAATTACGTTACGAGGTTCTTATACTATATGTAAAGTGGTACAATCACCTGAATGTAGACTTTGACAAGTTACAGACAACAAGAAGGCAAGGAGTTACAGCTCATAAGAAAGCTCTGGTTTCTCACGTCAATCTCCATGTGCACTTCAAAATGACCCAGCTAGATCTGATTGTTCATTGTATTTTCTAGAATGAAAAAACAGCCTGACACACTAGGTGCTCTGGGTTCTGAAAGAGAGTTGGAGAGTTAGATCCACCCTGAGGGTGAATCCAGGGACAGGTGGGGTGATTGCTTCATTCTACAGAGTGAGCCAGTTGATATACAACTGTACATGTGAGCTACAACATGGATGCTGCTTCACTACTACCCTCCAAATCTTGCCCAAGAATCTCTCCTTACACCCACCTTAACCAGAAATATAGACAGAAAATAATTCTGTGAAATACAGTTCAACATATCAAAGATGACAGTTAATAAGAGTTCACGACTTGTCCATGTGAAATCTACTCACATCTCCATAACCCACTAACTCCAAATAAAGATAATGGTAACCATGCTACTGCCTGAAAAAACTATCTTGTGAACAATTAAAAGCATGCTCATCCTTACCCCACAAGAGGATGCAAGATAATGTTTCATCTTCTAGGGATATTTTTCTCCCAGCTGATTCATATTGCCCCTTAGATTTCCTCTACCTTAAATACTGAGATAGAAAGTTAACTACTGTTGACATTTCTTAATTTAGATGATAATAGGATGAGAGAGGGGAAGAAAACAAAAATATATGATTCATATGTATCCAAATTTATCAATCAGGGGCCAGCCCAGTGGCGCAAGTGGTTAGGTGCGTGCGCTCTGCTCTGGTTGCCTGGGGTTCGCCAGTTCGGATCCCGGGCACGCACCAACGCACTGCTTGTCAAGTCATGCTGTGGCCACATCCCATGTAAAGTGGAGGAAGATGGGCATGGATGTTAGCCCAGGGCCAGTCTTCCTCAGCAAAAAGGAGGAGGATTGGCAGATGTTAGCTCAGGGCCGATCTTCCCCACAAAAAAAATAAAATAAAATTATCAATCAAACATATAAATGTCATATCCAAACATATACATATCAAAATAAGGATGAAATATTTGTTACTTCTATTGTCCACATTTCTGCAATTCGCCCTGTGGTCAAAGCTTGTGTCTATAATTACATTTTTCACTGTTCATTCCATATTCCCATTGCCCTCAGCAAACATCTTAGGTAGTCCTGATCCCTTGCCTATTGGGATGACCCAAATCTTCATTCTGGAAGGTTTTAGTCCATTATCAGTCATGCTAACTTGGACTATGGTGATTTTCTGACTTTAATCACAGACCCAGGGTGCACTAGAGGATCTCCTGCATTCGGTACAGAATCCTGCTTACTATAATTCTGTAGTGCAAACCAATTCTCTCTTGAGAGTCAACATGAATCACCCAGCCAAGAATAACATACTTGGACTGATGATTCACTGTCAGAAGGAGCCAAAAGGGGCCATGGAGAAGTCTCAACAACCAGTTCAATGCAATTATGCAGAAAGTAAAGTCTCAGGGGTGAGAATCAAAGACTTTGCTGGTGGCTCACTATGGATAATAGTGAGTAGTGCCCCTCCCATTTCCACCCCATGATTCCTAGATCCATGAATCCTGGCTATGGGAGAGGCAACAGTGTATATTATATGCTGACTTAGAGCACATATAGCATCCTGGAGGACATTGACTCAGCCCTGTAAAGTGTTATCACCCACTCAGCACTGGGTCTTCAAAGGCCCTGCGATTATTCTATCAATCCAGTGGCTTCAGAATGAAGAGGAAGATTACACGACCAATGAATCCATGAGCATGGGACAATTGCTCTTCTGCATTTGCTGTGAAATGAGTTCCTTGTTTAGAAGCTCCCACGTGGAATTCCATAATCATAGGTGAGAAATTGTTAGGTCATGGATAATAGTTTGGACAGAAGCATGTCAGACAAAGAAGGCAAATCCCTATCTAGAGTAAATGTCTTTTTCAATAAGAACAAAGAGCAGTCCCTTCCATGACGGAATAAGTCTGATGTAGTCAGTCACCAGACAACTGACTGATGACCCTTGGAAACAGCATCATCTTTGGGAACTCAGTATTGGGTTTGTCTGTTGCCACGTGGAGCACTCAGCAGTGGATACAGCCAGATCAGCCTTAGTGAGTGGATATCCAGGTAGATGATCCCATGAATAATCTTCATCCCTGCCACCGTGACCACCGTGTTTGTGTGTCTGTTGGGCAATGACAGGAGTGGCTGGGGAAGGAGGCTAACTGGTATTCCTAAAATGGGTCATCAGATCCACCGGATCATTGAGATCATTTCCTTCTGGGGTCACTCTGTGTGGAGCATTGACATAGGACCCAAGTATCTTCATGACGTGTGTCTGTTTGGAGATGTCTGTTGTTATATCTCTACTGCATACATCTTTGTCACTACTTTACTATTGTATTCCTTTCAATTCTCTGACCTTCCAACCAAACTATTAATCACAGCCCATGAATTAGTATAGAGGCATATATCCAGCTATATCTATGAACTTGCATAAGGAACCAGGTACACACTGCTCAAATAGATCTGATAACGAGGACTTTTCTTCACCACTGTCCTTTTGAGTTTCAAAGGACACCACCAAGAAAGTGAAGACAATGCACAGAACTGGAGAAAATACTTGCAAATCATATAGTTGACAAGGGACTTGTAAAAAGAATATAGAGAAATCTTACAACTCAATAATAAAAAGCCAGGGATCTAAATGACCTTTCTCTAAGAAGATACAAATGACCAATAGGCTCATGAAAACTGCTCATTCTTATTAGTCATCATGAGAATGCAAATCAAAACCAAAATTGGATACCACTTCATCCCACTTGGATGGCTAGAATTAAAAACTCACGTAACAAGTCTTGGTGAGGATGTAGAAAAATTGAAATCTTCATACATATCAAAATGTAAAATGGTGCAGCCATTTTGGAAAACAGTCTGGAAACTGCTCAACTGATTAATCATAAAGTTGCCCTATGAACCAAAAATTCTACTCCTAGGACATAACCAAGAAAAATTAAAATATATGTCCTTATAGATCTTGTATGTGAATGTTTATAGAAGCATTATTCCTAATAGACAAAAGCAGGAAACAACCTTAATGTCCATCAATGGATGAACAGATAAACAAAATGTGGTATAACCAGAAAATGGAATGAAATTCTCACTAATGCTACAATGTGGATGAATCTTGAAATGCTACACAAAGTGAAACAATCCAATCACAATAGAACACGTAGTATATGATTTCATTCATATAAAATTCCAGAATAGAGACATCTATAGAGACAGATAAATGTATAGTGGCTGTTTAGGGCTGGATTGTGGGCGCAAGAAGAGGATTTGGGGTAGTACCTGGGGTACTGGGTTTCTTTTTGAAATGAAGAAATGTTGTAAAATGGACTATGGTGATGGTAGCACATCTCTGTGAATATAGCAAAAAACATCACATTTTACACTTTTAATTGGTGCATTGCATGGTATTTGAACCATATCTTAATAAGGCTGACATTCTTAAAAAAGTAGTGTTCATTTATCTCAATTCTGACCCTAAATTTAACACTTGTGCAGCTAAAAACCTGTTTGTCATGAGAGAGGTAAAATCCATTTATGAATTTCAAAAATAACACTTTTAAAGCAAATATTGGTCTATAAAGGAGATCTGGAAACCACCACATATGCATGATACCGTGTGACTGGGAAGGCTGCACTAAGGCTGGTCATGTCGCTCCATAAGAAAGTATTTCTTTGGAGCTCTGAACACAATTGTATCATAGGCTGCGTTTGTTCACATGGCAATGGCTTGCAGATCTGAAAATTTACTTAGGTCACTTGGATAATGTACAAATGTCAAGTATGGAAATTTTAAAAAAGAAAAGCCATAAGCTTCCTCTGTGTACCCTCCAGACTTGTGTGAGAGCCAATGTCTAATTTGTGGAGATGGGGACCACAGAGGAAAAAGAAACCATTCACTGCTCTAAATGGTGTTGCCCATTATAATTAGTTTAATAGATGGACCATTTACTTATCACTTATCAGAACGTGAGCTGTCCATAGACTATTTTACGCATCTTATCCTTAGGACCTAAACAATAATTCAAGGATTCTTCCAGGGTAAAGATCATGAAAAGGCCACTCTACTTGTTTCTAATCGGGAGTATTTTATCCTGGGGTTTCTGATCAGCCCCACGTCAGGATGCAGCAGCGCCCCCAGAGGCAACTGGAAGAACTGACGGAGAGAAGCCGTCTCCATCAGAGCCCCAAAGTTTTGCTAAAGGTCTAGCCCATATCCCCTCCCCAATCCCTGCCTGCTTCTACTACACTAAGAAGAGGTTATTATTTCAGGTTTAGGACCTCCCATGTCCTGTTCTTCTCACTACCTTCAAGGGTAGCTTTGGGAACATCCCTCACCCTCTGTGAGCCCCTTCCCTTCTGTGTCAAGTGCACATCCCTCTGTCTGTGTTGGGGAAAGTGTGGAAGGGTCATTCTGTGGGTCCCTATAGAGATGGCCCAGGACCAGAGGCACAGACAGCACCATAAACCCCACATGGCTGCATGGTGGGTAGTGGGGGACAGAAGGGATTAGTAACCAGTCTCCTGAGTGTCCTCAGCCTCCAGGTAACCTAGGGAGGGCCAGGGGGCTGGTCTGAGCCCACCTGTGTCAAACCTGTCCCTGCCCCAGCAACTTCATCCTGGAGGCACCACGTGTGCTAAACTGCTGCAAAATAACCTGACTTATTAACCTGTTTTATTAAGAGGAAATTCCCCCTTCACCACACCTGACAACACATTGATCTGCCCCCAAATTCTTATGAGAAAGTGTAACATTGGAACTGAACTGGTTTTAAATCACAGACACCTTAGGTTCTTACTGTTTGTTCAGATCCTCAGACAAACCAGACTCTTCCCCACAGGGCACTGAGTCTGCTCTCCCCAAGCACAATTCCTATCACTTGTTCCATGTTCACATCCTGACAGCTGCTCTAAAGTCACCTCTCCAGAGAGTTCCCTCCAGTGTCTCAACATACAGCACCTGCCTGTCATATTTTTTGTCTGTTCTCTCTATTAATTGTCTGCACATCAGCAACCACTGTACGGATCTTTTTTTCTAATTATTTGAATAATTATTTTATTGGTGTTGATTATTTCCCTAATTGGTCAATAATTTTTTTTAATGTAAGAACACACACTTGACCTTAAGAACCATGAACAGACAGGAGCCTATCTTTATTCTGCAACAATAATTCTGGAGTCTGGCCGTTGTTCTTGAGGTAGTCAACAGTTCTTTCAGGTCCCAGATCTTTCTTACTTTCTGTCCCACCATCCCTACTATGGAAACTTTGCTTTCATTCTTGTTGACTTAAGATGTCAGGATGGCTTCTGCAGCTCTGACTAACACACCATATTCAACAGGAAAGGTGCTGCATAAATCCAGTCAGTTTCTTTCCTTCACAAGAGGAAAAGTTTCTTGAAAGAACTGCAGCTGACTGACCCTTATATCTCTTGGGCCAGTGCTGGGTCCCTTGGTCATTCAGGCTGCCAAGGACCTAAGGAAAATGTCCAGCTTATGAACAAATAGAAGATGCACAGTTAGAAATTGGTGGGGACAATTTGCTGTAACTGCAGACCCAGTGTGTCTACTACTCTGCCCCACCCACGAAATGGAAAATCCATTCCATCAGGGATTGTGTCTTGCTCATGTTGAATTCCAGGATGGAATGTGCCAGACCAAAATGGCTGAACAAACATTGCTGGTGGATGTTCTCTTGTCTCTGTCTTTGGTGCAGTAGCCACGAGCCCCACTTCAGCTCTGCCGCCACAGCCAGCACCAATCAGAGTCATCCCCTGAGTCCTGTGTCCCCAGTGCCAAGCCCAGGATGACCCGGACGACCACCCATGACCTTGTAGGTATGCCCAGGATGCCTCAGGTGGGCCCTGCCTCCTCCTCCTCAAACAGGCATCTTCATGTTTTCCTGGGTGATCTGAGCTCCTCCTGCCTGGTCTAAGGCACGCGGGGACCTCATAGAGAAGGGTAATTGCTGCCCTGGGGCCAGCAGTCCCTGGATCAGGGAATCCCTACCTGAGCAGTAGGTTCAGAATCTGCACCTGGACAGAGGACGCCCTGAGCCTCCAGCAGTCAGTGTGGAGCGGCCACCAGGGGGAGCAGAGAGTCACCTGCCAAGGACCTGGGTGATTGGGTTTTAAAATGAGAGATTGTATTGGTGGTTACCAGAGGGGAAGGGGGGAGGGAGGAGGGTGAAAGGGATAATTAGGTACATGTGTGTGGTGATGGGTTGTAATTAGTATTTTGGTGGTGAACATGATGTAGTCCATGCAGAAATAGAAGTACAATGATGTACACCTGAAATTTTTACAATGTTATAAACCAACGTTACCGCAATAAACAAAAAATTAAAAAAAAAAAAAAAACCTGTATTTAATTCACTTTTTACATACTTTTTATTAAATTAAGTGTGTAAGATCAAAAAAAATAAAAAAATAAATAAAAAATAAAAAAATAAATAAGGTCTACATCTTTAAAAAAAAAAAAAATGAGAGATTGTAACATGCAGGGAGGGTAGTAACCATGACCTAAAACCTGAAGGGAGAGGTGTCATTTATTTCTACAGTATCATCCTAGACAACGATGTACACATATTCTGACTCTGTGGGCTTTTGGTCTCAATCTAGTAGAAATTCCCTATTTCTCTGGCCCAGGTTCAAACACTTCAGTTCCCCCACAAACCCCAGTCCTGCTAAAGCTCTATGATGTCCATAGACTCCTGCCCCCCTTGTGATTGCAAGTCATCTGCTCCCTTCCTTGGTTCTGAGAGCGTGTGGTCCTGCCAGGAGGAGAAGCTCCTCCTTTCCCCATCTCTTTCCAGGGTCTGGTGCCAAATTTTTTTCTTGCTCTTTTTCTATTCCAGGCAAACTGCGGATACACAATAACCTTTATGTGACTTAATTAATTAGAAAAAGAATTTTTATTACTTAATGCATTTTCCCCAGCAACTGAAGGCAACTTATTTAAAAATAAGTTTCACATGAGGTTTTCTTATAATTTGCAGCCAAATTTCATTCTCTTGCACTCAATTTTTTCTTTTGAGCACATGATCTGTCATTGGCCCACCTCACACACTGGGGATACTGAGGCACAACACCTATGATCTGTTCAGGACCTCATGGCCCAGGGCAGACACTTACAGCCCCTCAGTGGATCTTTACAAACTCGATGTACACTTGGCAAGGGAGGACTTTTATTCCCCTCTCTACAATTGGGAGCTGTGTCTGGGGTGGCCCTCACCTGGCTAAGCCTGCAGTGTCACCTGTAGTGTGGGGATGAGCAGAGACACTGCATGGGGACCTGGAGGGTCAGAAGAGACCTCGTAGGTGAAGCTTTTGGAGGTGGAGCTACAACTAGACCAACATGTGAACTTCATCACAAAACGATTATCGATGAGACACTCCAGAGTCCTGGATGATATTAACCACCTACCTCCTGAGCCAGGATTGAACAGAGGAAGGACCTGGGGTCTAGGATAACCCAGCATCAGCACTGGGACTCTGACCACCTTCATGACAAGGCCCAGGACTATTCAGTGGACAGGCCTTCAGGTTCCCTGGAAAATGCAGACAGATTTCACCTCTGAGCTCTGCCGTGACCAGGCCAGGAAGCGAGGACAGGACACGGTCTGGTGTGGAGTTGTGGTCCCCAAACTACAAGAGCAACAGGAGGAGTAGAATCCACTGGCTATGCGTGGCATCTACAGGGGCCACCCCTCTCCACTCTGTGTCCCTTGGGTCTGAGCTCTTCTCTGAAACCACAAATCTCCTCAAGCATCACCCTCTGAGCCCTGGCTGATTTGCATACCCAGCAGCTCCCTCCAGCCAGGGGATAAGAGAGGGCTGGGAGGAAACCTGCCCAGCTTTGGGCCTCGGGGAGTAGGATCAGGGAGCCTCCACCATGGTCTGGACCCCTCTCCTCCTCGGCCTCCTCACTCACTGCACAGGTGCTGCACCCACACTCACACCCACCTCAGCCCAGGGGTCTAAGGGTGGCCGTGACTCTGAGCTCAGCACCCTGTGGTGGGCAGGATGTTCATGAACCTGCTGCAGGATGAGGGGCTGTGGGGCTGAAAACCCCCCATTGTGCTCACTGCCTCTGTCTGAGCCCTGAGGGGCTGCACATGATTAGAGAAATGGGGGTTTCCTCATTTGTTCAGAGGGTCCATCCACTAGCCCATCCCATGGGCCACAGGTGCTGAGATTGATTGGAGTGGGTACCTGGGGGCCAACAGAATCCCTGGAGCTAAGTTCTGGTGAGTCAGGTGGGAGATCTCCTGGGAATGGGCCCTTCATCCTCAAGCCAACCTCTCCTTTCTCTCTTGCAGGCTCTGTGGTCTCCTATGAGCTGACTTAGCCACCCTCAGTGTCAGTGACTCCAGGACAGATGGCGAAGATCACATGTCTGGGAGACAACATTGGAAGCAAGGATGCTCAGTAGCACCTGCAGAAGTCAGGCCAGGCCCCTGTGCTGGTCATTTATGAGGATAACTAGCAGCCCTCGGGGATCCCTGACTGATTCTCTGGCTCCAAATCAGGGAACACGGCCACCGTGACCATCAGCAGGGTCCAGGTCAAGGATGAGGTTGACTATTACTGTCAGGTGAGGGACAGCAGTAGTAATGCTCACAGTGACACAGGCAGATGGGGAAGTGAGACACAAACTCCTTCCCAGTCTGTGTCACACTCTCCTCCAGCCCCAGGAGGACTGTAGACACAGCAATGAGCAGGTCTGGCTCAGGTCCCCTGATCTGAGATCCCCAGGCTGCCTTATCATCCCAGTCCTCCAGGCAGGCTCTGCAAAGTGTGGATCAAGAGTGGATTTATGGGTGGCAGGACCAGGATGTACTGGTGTTTTCTGGGTCAGGATGTGAGCTGGAGAACCAGGACCTGTTCTGAAGAACAGAGAGAGGGCGACATATGTCTACTGCTATATGGTCCCTGGATTTCCGTATAGGGGTGAATGGCCACTCCCTGGTGAACTGTCCTGGATCATTCCCATAGACCCTCCCACCGCCAATGATCTCCTGAAGCCCCTCACTCCCATGGCAGACTGGGATTCTGACTGAAGAAAACCAGCATAGTGACACCGTGGTGTCACCTAGATCCCTCTTCAGTCCAGACCCACCCACCGAAACTGGCTGGGGGTCCCTTGTGCTCACAGCTGTGTCCTCACTGGAAATTGCTATTGTCTTCGGAGAACATAAGTGAGACAAGAACCCCATTTCTTCAGTGAGGGTGGTTCATTGGCAGCTGCCTTCCTGACGGAGTCCCTGGACATCAAGCTGATCTGCTTCTCCTCCAACTGCAGGTCCTGCTTCTCCTGAAGCAGCTCAGCCCTGCTGTGGACACAGCATCCGTAAGAGCCCAGTAAACTTAATAAAAGTGATCAGTACTGTGAATTAGGTAAATATATCTCTTTGTCGAGAATACCAGGTCATCCAAGTTCAATAAAATATTCTTTATGATCAGCCTTCCTTTGTAGATCTATGCACAAAATATAACTTTATGACTTCTCATGAGGTATAAAAGTGATCATCCCACTGAAAGGGATACTTGCAGCAATTTTTTCAAAAACATCTTCACATAGATCACTTTTATGAAGGTCAATTCTCCCAGGATCTACTAACAAGTTCCCTCCATGTTGTAATGAGACCCAGAAGCAAAGGTCTCAGAACTGGCCTGCAGCAGTGGCCAGCAGTGGGGGAGATTCTGAGGGGTGAAGTGTGAGGAATGGAGGCATCGAGGTGGGAAGGTGGAGAGGAACCGTAGGTAACACGCTCAGCGGGAACAGTAGTGCACGTCTCTCAGGCACGTGGCCCTCGTCTCATCTTCAATGATCTCTTCAGACCAAACTCTGAGGAGTGAGCACGTGGGTCTCCTGTCTGTGCACAGGTATCAGCACAGTGCTTCACACGTGATTTCTATGAGCAATGTCTCCAGATTTTGTCAGTGAATTAGCGTCATCACATCCTCATCAGTACTAGGTTTGAAAACAAATACATTGCTTCAGGATATTTGCTGAAATCAGCATCTTGCTATCATGACTAAAAATTTTGACGTTTCTGTTCTGACGTTTCTGACAGTTGTCCAAACTCAATGTCCTTGGCCAAGTTGGAAAAGGATCCTGATCCTAACTTGTCAGGAGATGAGCCTGACAGGAGGATACAACCAGACTTAGGATTTCCCCAACATCCCGCTGACACATGCTCCCATGTTGTCTGCCCTGGAGGGAGCAGAGGGAGCGTCCCCACCTCTGTCCACAAAGAGAATTGGGTTTCACCAGGACACACAGATTCCAACACCATGAAGATCTGAGTGCTCTTCAGAACAAACTCAGGGATGAGGAGTACCTGAATACAGAAGAGAGGATGGTGACAGGAGGCCCAGGAGGGCTGGGATGACGGAGGAGGAGGACATGGGGCATGGTGAGGGGGAGGCAGGGAGGGGCTGACAGGTCAGGCTCTGAGGTCAGTCTCCTGGGTTGGAATCTTGACTCACTCCTCTCTGTCTGGGGGACTTTGGGGAAATCATTTAACCTCGCAATGATGGCTTCCTCCTCATCAGACTGGAGGAGAGGTTGACCATAAGCATAGGGCTGCTGGTGGGTTATTGTGATGTCTGGTTGTGGGGGGTGCATGTCAACACTCACCAAGGGTCTGGCATCTGTTGAGGGCTCAGAAGGAGTCATTCTGTTGAACTAGCTGTACATGTAGGATGACATTCATCCTGTAGGCATTTGGTGGCACTGTGGGTTCTGGCTAGGGACTCTAATAGGTTCAAGTCCCCTGGGCTGTGCTCAAGGGCAAAGAGTGTGACTGATGCTTCCTTTGCTGACACTTCTACTGGGTAGAATCAACCCCAACTCTGAAAGCCACAACTGGCCCTTCTTCTGACCCCAGGAAATTACCAGTAGGAGGTCCTTAGGCTCAGGGCTCCAAGAAGAGCTCAAAGAGAGGGAATGGAGAATAGATGTGCGTTCAAGGCTCCTCCCTTCTTGAGCTGCAAGAAGAGAGGATAAGACTGGAACTTGGAGAGGCCAGTCCAGCTGGGCAGCCTCAGGGCAGAACTCCTGGAAGCCCTCCACCATGGACTGAATTTCCTTCTACCTCCTGCCCCTCATTTTCTCCACAGGTCACAGTGTTCCAGGGCACTCAGGGGTCTCCCTCCCCGACATTTCCCTCCAAGCACAGTCCCCTAGGACATCTGTCCAGTCTCGGGACATTGAGCACCATTCTCATATTTTCTCTTTCCAGGTCTCTGTGCTCTGACTGTGCTGACCCAGCCCCCATCTGAATCTGCCTCCCCGGGAGCCTCGGTCAAGTTCACCTGCACCCTGAGCAGTGAGCACAGCACCTACACCATTCACTGTATCAACAGAGACAAGGGAATGTTCCTGGGTATGTGATGAAGGTGAACAATGATGGAAACCACAACAAGGGATATGGCATCCCCGACTGCTTCTCAGGCTCCAGCTCTGGGGCCGATCGGTACTTAACCATCTCCAACATCTAGTCTGTGGATAAGGCTGAGTATTACTGTGGTGAGATCCATAAAATTGATGGACAAGACTGGTAAGCTACAGTGACACAGACAAAGAGATGTGAGGTGAGAACCTCCCCTCCCTCTTCCCCACGGGAACTCAGGGTGAGCTGATCCTTGTCCCTCTCCAGGACCCTGAGACCTTTGACCTTCTCCTAGCAAATCTCATCATCCTGCACCTCCTCCTTGAGATCTCACTAGGGTGAAGCAGACACAGGTCAAAAATTAGGTCATTTTGACAACACAACATTCTGTTGCCTCCACCACAGGCCTGTAGGGATAATTATGGGAGAGAACAGAGCAGCCCAGGCAGGAAAATGACCCTGAGAGAGTGGTTGGCTTGAGATGAGTGTTTCCGCAAGAGCCATCGGGCCCTGTGTTCACACCATGGGGCTCTGCTTGAGAAAGAGACACAGATCTCAGGGTTCCAGGGGAGACCCTGGTGTCATCTGCAACTAATGTCCTGTCTCCAGGTGCACCATGGTGTACATCAGGACTCCTGTCAGTGTTGAGGGTTCAGCAGGAAGCATTTGGCCCTCAGGGGAGGCAGGACGATGAGACCTGAACCCCATGGTGGGTGCTGAGCTGAGGTACAGTAGGTAATTGGGGTGCATGTTAGGAGGTGTGTGGCAGGACCAACATGAAGCATGGCTTTTTCTTCTCCAGCTGACATAGATTCTCAGCTTATGGTGCCAAGAATGGCTGCACATGCTACCCAAAGAATTTTGTAGGGCCGGGAGAATATCCACTGGTATAGCATTGGGGCATGGTGGACAGAGGACACTGAGGTGGAAAATATGGTTCCTCCCCGAGTCTCAGCCCTGTGAGTGATCCACCTGAAATACTCTTGGAGAGGGCAGATTTACTGGTCTCATGGATTTCCTCCATAGATTTTCTGGAATCACATGCATTGGGTCAACATGGAGCAACCATATTGACCAAGCAATTCTAGTTCCTGGGCAAGGTCAAGTGGGATTTTGGGGCTGAACTCCAGAACATCAGGCTGGTCTACCCCCGTGTCTGTTCTCTGAGATGGAAAGCCCAGGAGCTGCCTATGGAATGGGTGACTCCCAAGTGGGCAGGAGGGGAGGAGGTGGCTTGTCTCCCAGGGAGGGAGTGGACAGGGTGCAGGAGGACCGGAGAAGAGATGGACATCATGGCTCATTCCTTCAGGGACTTGTGTCAGCCTGTGGTTGGCTGAGTCACCGGGGTCACAGGGCCATCTTCCATCCTCCCCACTCCAGTAAAGGCTTGATCTCTACAAGGATTTGCAGTGACTTTGTCCCCAACAAGGTCTCCCATGGGTCCCTCCAGTGGGGAGTTTCCTCCACCGCTTACACTGTAGGAAAGGGCGTCAGGAGGAGTGTAGGGAAATAAATCCAAACCCCTGTGTGGATCACCCCACATCCATGTCCGCCTGGGCCTTGTGTGCTAACAAATTGGAAGAAGGTCAGCAGTAGCCTCTGATGGACAGACAGAGGGACAAACTGCTAGAAGTGATGACAGAGAATGGAAAAAGGAGGCAGATAAAGATCATCCCCTGTCATGCTTAGTTGGTGACCAAGCAGTTAGGGAGCTGCCACCACAAAGCCTTGTCAGAGAGGGACCAAGGGACCATTAGAGGCTGTTTCTTATGGTCAAGGTTATGACAGGGGCAGAGTCTCATCAGAGGCCACTGTCAGCTCTTGTCATGTGAAAGTGGCTAATGAATGGTGTGAAGGATGAATGTCCCTTTCTGAGTTGTCCACACCCGTGCACTAGTCCTCACAGATGCCAGGTGATCCTGAGACCTGGAGTAACAGTTTATTTCAAAGATACTTCCTGCTATGGCCTTAGCAGAGTCTCGAGGAAGGATGTCATGTAGTGTCATTGTCACAGTTGGGGAATCGCTAAAGCCTGAGGAGCTATTGACAAATCAGTCCAGGGAGAAGCTGAAACAGGTCACAGGACCTGTACATGGAGGCACGTTGGAGCTGCTGTGGCTGTGAGTGCACAGGGGAGGCCAGGCAGGTGGGCTGGAGTGAGAGTGTGCTGGAGGAGGGGTCCTTCCCCTCTGGCTCATCCTGCATCTCTCATCCTCTGTCCTTGTCTCTCTCTGTCTCTCTCTCTGTCTCTGAATTTCTCCTCTTAGTCATGTTCTGTTTAATTCTTCCCTTATGTTTTTATCCCATGCTATTCGATTTATAACTTTTCTCATTGTTTTTTCCTGTCCATTTTGTGTATGTGTGTGTTTGTGTGTGTTTGTCTTTATCCCTTAATGGTCATGAAATCAAAAATAATGACAATGTGTCTGTCACTATCCTAGGTGTCCTGAGTGTCAACCAGAATCCTGGCCCCTCTCCTGCAGGATGGAGTCCTCATTCCCCAGAGGCTGGGATGTCAGCAGCTGCAGCTCCAGAACTTGCTTCTGCTGAAGAGAGCTGGCAAGTGGGGACACTCCCCTTCTGGTGGCAGCCTGCATCCAGTGACCTGTGCCTGTGGTGGGATAGAGGCAGGGCCCTACCCTAGTTGGTAGGACCAGAGCCCCTTTAGTTCTATTGTGGGCCTGGCTGTATCTGCTTCACATATCAGTGTGCATCTCCGCCCACGTCCACACCCTTCAACGCTTCCTGTCCTTCGGTGTGTTCTCTGGTCCATCTAGACTTCCTACACACTGGTCTCTGAGTGCGAGTTGGCTCCTGGGAAGCTTCACTGGCCACAGGTTTTTTGTTGTTGTTGTTGTTGAGTTTTAATTTACATACAATAAAATCCACATTTAGGGAACAGTTCTGTGAGTTCTGATAAATGCACTCAGACGTGTAAGCAAGCACTCCCACAATGACAATGTATAACAATTCACTCATTGGCCATAAATTCCCCAGAACCATTGACAGTCATAGCCTCCACCCCCACTGCACAACTCCTGATCTCTTGTCTGTCCCTATAGTTGGGTCTTTGCAAGAACATCCTAAAATGAAATCATACTTGGTAGCCTTTTGGTTCTGGCTTCTTTCACTCAGCATAATGCATTTCAGATGTGTCCATGTTGTACGTTAAGAGTTCATTCCATTTTCATTGCTGAGTGGAATTCCTTTGCATGGGTGACCCACAGTTTGTTTAACCATTCCCCAGTGAAGTGACATTTGGGTTGTTTCCAGTTTCCACTCTTTAGCAATTTCAGTTAAAAACTTTATTACGTTTATTACAGGTTTTGTGTAGACATAACTTTTCATGACTCTCAGATAAATACCTGGGAACAGAATTTCTGGGTCATATGGTAGATATTTAGAGAACTTTCTCAGAAATTGCCAAACTCTTTTCCAATGTGGATGCTAGATTTTCCATTTTCATTATCACCAGGCGTTTATGAGACCTCCAATTATTCCACGTCCTCATTAAACTAGACTGCCAGGGTTTTTAAAACCATGTTAATGTGTCTGTAATGGTATTTCATAATGTTTTTAACTACCATTTCCTTAGTGATTGTGATTTTGAGGTTCGTTTCAGGTTCTTATTTCTCATCTGTGTTTTTATTTGGTAAAGAGATTCACCAAATTTTTGCACATTTTCAAAGTCAGATTCCCCAGGTGACTCGTACTCATCTATGTGTGTGTATTTAGATCAATGTGATTTTATCCCGTGAGTAGGTTCACATGTCCACCACTATTGTCAATTCCATCTCCACAGGGATCCCTCGTGTTGTCCTTTTCTATCAACATCCACCTCCTCCCTCCGAGGTGCCCCTCACTGCCCCTAACCCGTGGAATCCACTAACTGATTCTCCATTTCTAAAATTTTGTCTTTTCAGAAAGGGTATATAGAAATAAAGAATAGGGGGCCGGCCCCGTGGCTTAGCGGTTAAGTGCGTGCGCTCCACTACTGGTGGCCTGGGTTTGAATCCCGGGCGCGCACTAAGGCACCGCTTGTCCAGCCATGCTGAGGCGGCGTCCCACATACAGCAACTAGAAGGATGTGTAACTATGACATATGACTATCTACTGGGGCTTTGGGGAGAAAAAGGAGGAGGATTGGCAATAGATGTTAGCTCAGGGCCAGTCTTCCTCAGAAAAAAGAGGAGGAACTGCATGGATATTAGCTGAGGGCTGATCTTCCTCACAAAAAGCAAAAAATAAACAAACAAAAAAAATTCTTAAATAAAAAGAGAAATAAAAATAGAGTCCTATAGTATCTAGCCTTTTGAGATCAGCATTTTTCACTCTGCATAATCTGCTGCACACTCATCTTCATCACTGTTGCATTAACGGTTCATTACTTATCATTTCTGAGTAGTATTCCACAGTCCCAATGTACCAAAGTCTGTTTATCAATCCACTCATTGAAGGATACCTGGATTGTTCTCGTTTTAGGGTTATTATTCATAAGGGTGTATGAACATTTCTGTATAGATTCTCTATGAAAATAAGTTTTCATTTTCTGAAATAAATGTCCAAGAGTACAATTGCTGGATTGTATGGTAACCAAAAGTTTGTTTTTTTAAGAAGCTTCCAAACTCATTCCGTAGTATCTGTAGCATTTCACGTTCCCAACAGGAGGCGTGAGTGATTCAGTTTCTCCACATCCTTGCCAGTATTTAGACTTGTCACTATTTTTATTGCAGCCATTCTGATAGGTATGTAGGGATATATCTTTGTGGTTTTCATGTGTGTTTCCCTCATGGGTAATGAGAACATCTTTTCATTTGCTCTTTGCCATCTCTATATCCTCTTCCATGAAATGTTTGTTCTTGTTCATTGCCCAATTTCTGAGTGGAGTTATTTTTACATTCATTTTTGAGAGTTTTTATATTCTCTGTACATTAATCGTTCATTGTATATGTGGTTTGCAAATATCTTTTCGCTGTTACTTGTTTTTTCATCCTGTTTAGAAAGTTTTACAAAGTGAAATATGTTAATCTTGATGAGGTTCAATGTATCTTCTTCCTTTTATGTTTGAGGCTTCTGATGTCATCAAACAATTCTTGTCTAGCCTTCAATCCCAAATATTTTTCCTACTTTTTTTTGATAAAAACTCTGAATAAAATGGGTATAGAAGGAAAGTATCTCAACATAATAAAGACCATATATGAGAAACCCACAGCTAATATCATCCTCAATGGTGAAAAACTGAAAGCTATCCCTCTAAGAACAGGAACCAGACAAGGATGCCCACTGTCACCACTCCTATTTAACATAGTATTGGAAGTCCTAGCCAAGAGCAATCAGGCAAGAGAGAAAGAAATAAAAAGGATCCAAATTGGAAAGGAAGAAGTGAAACTGTCACTATTTGCAGATGACATGATTTTATATATAGAAAACCCTAAAGAATCCACCAGAAAACTTTTAGAAGTAATAAGCAGAATATGGTAAAGTTGCAGGATACAAAATCAACATACAAAAATCAGTTGCATTTCTGTACACTAACAACAAGTAGCAGAAGAGAAATTAAGAATACCATCCATTTACAATTGCAACAAAAGAATAAAATACTTAGGAATAAATTTAACCAAAGAGGTGAAAGATCTGTACACGAAAACTATAAAACATTTCTGAAAGAAATTGAAGAAGACACAAAGAAATGGAAGATATTCCGTGCTCTTGGATTGGAAGAATTAACATAGTTAAGATGTCCATACTTCCTAAAAGCCATCTATAGATTCAATGCAATCCCTATCAAAGTTCAACAACATTTTTCACAGAAATAGAACAAAGAATCCTAAAATTCATATGGAACAACAAAAGACCCGAATAGCTAAAGGTATCCTGAGAAAAAGAACAAAGCTGGAGGTATCACACTCCCTGATATCAAAATATACTACAAAGCTATAGTAACCAAAAACAGCATGGTACTGGCACAAAAACAGACACACAGATCAATGGAATAGAATCAAAGCCCAGAAATAAACCACACATCTATGGACAGCTAATCTTTGACAAAGGAGCCAGAACATACAATGGGGAAAGAAAGTCTCTTCAACAAATGGTGTTGGGAAAACTGGATAGCCATATGCAAAAAATGAAAGTAGATCCTTACCTTACCATACACAAAAATTAACTCCAAATGGATTAAAGACTTGAATGTAAGACCTGAAACAGAAAGTTCTAGAAGAAAACATAGGCAGATGCGCTCTTGACATCGGTCTTAGCAACATATTTTCAAACACCACATCTGACCGGGCAAGAGAAACAATAGAAAAAATAAACAAATGGGACTACATCAAACTAAAAAAGCTTCTGCACAGCAAAGGAAACCATCAACAAAAGCGAAAAGACAACCCAACAATTGGGAGAAGATATTTGCAAACCATACACATCTGATAAGGGCTTAATCTCCAAAATATATAAAGAACTCATGCATCTCAACAACAAAAAACTACCAACCCAATTAAAAAATGGGCAAAAGACCTGAACAGACATTTCTCCAAAGAAGATATACAGATGGCCAACAGACACATGAAAAGATGTTCAAAATCACTAACTATCAGGGAAATGCAAATCAAAACTACAATGAGATATCACCTCACGTCCGTCAGAATGGCTATAATTAACAAGACAGGAAACAACATGTGTTGGAGAGGATGTGGAGAGAGGAACTCTCATACACTGCTGGTGGGAGTGCAAACTGGTGCAACCACTATGGAAAACAGAAAGGAGATTCCACAAAAAATCAAGGATAGAACTACCATATGATCCAGCTATTCCATTGTTGGGTATTTATCCAAAGAACTTGAAAACACCAATTTGCAAAGGTACATGCACCCCTGTGTTCATTGCAGCCTTATTCACAATAGCCAAGACTTGGAAGCAACCTAAGTGCCATCAAGGAGACCCGAATGGATAAAGAAGCTGTGGTATATATACACAATGGAATACTACTCAGCCATAAGCAGCGAAATCAGCCATTTGTGACAACATGGATGGACATTGAAAGTATAATGCAAAGTGAAATAAGTCAGAGGGAGAAGGCCAAATACCGTATGATTTCCTTCATTAAGTAGTAGATAATAACAACAATAAACAAACACATAGGGACAGAGATTGGATTGGTGGTTACCAGAGGGGAAGGGGGAGGTGGAGGGTGAAAGGGATAATTCGGTACATGTGTGTGGTGATGGGTTGTAATTAGTATTTTTGGTGGTGAACATGATGTAGTCCATGCAGAAATAGAAGTACAATGATGTACACCTGAAATTTTTGCAATGTTATAAACCAATGTTACTGCAATAAACAAATAAGCTAAAAAAAAAAAAAAAAAAAAGATAAAAAAGGAATTTCCTGAGAGGTACATGAGCAATTTATCTGTATCTGATCATGAAATCATGCCTCAATACAACAGCATGACCACTGTCCCTACAAGCTCATCCTTCAATCACTGCCCAGCCGCCTCCCAGGGATGATCCATCACTAGACAGCATGACTGAGGGGTTCCCCCCAAGCACAGAGAGGAAGTGCAGGGCACAGACTGAGGTTTGTGTGCATGCCCTGAGGGCAGGGTGCACGCTTTCTAACTCAACACCAGAGAGAGCTCTGAGTCCTCAGGTACAGACTTTGGGAATATGGCCCATTTTGACAGCCAGCTTTAAGCTGAGACTTTTCTGCTCAGCAGAAGACCTAAGAAGGCCAGAAGAAGGAAAGAAGTAGATTTACATTTCTTCAGAGAAAAAGAGAGGCCCTGAGGCACACCCCCAGCTGTGGGCTCAGAGGCAGAGCTCTGGGGCGTCTCCACCATGGCCTGGACCCCGCTCCTGCTCCCCCTCCTCACTCTCTGCACAGGTGCTGTCCCTCAGGGCTCAGCCCCCAAAGAAACCAGGGAGCAGCCTGGGCCCGACCTTCAGCTCTGCAGAGGGGAGGCTCCAGGGTGTGTGCCCTCTGGGAAAGAGAACCTCATCCTCACACTAACCCCTCCTCTCCTCTCTTGCAGGTTCTGTGGTCTCCTCTGAGCCTGAAGTGTCCATCGACTTGGGACAGACAGCCAGGATCACCTGCCAGGGAGGCAGCTTTGGAAGCTATTCTGCCAGCTGGTACCAGCAAAAGCCAGGCCAGGCCCCTGTATTGGTCACCTGTAGTAATAACTACCAGCCCACAGGGATCCCTGGCAGATTATCAGGCTCCTACTCAGGGATCACATCCACCCTGACCATCAGCGGAGCTCAGACAGAGGATGAGGCTGACCATTACTGTCAGTCATGGGACAGCAGTGCTAATGCTCACAGTGACACAGGCTGATGGGCAAGTGAGACACAAATCCCCTTCTCATCTGTGTCACACTCTCCTCCAGCCCCAGGAAGACTGTAGACAAAGCAATGATCAAGTCTGGCCTAGATCCCCAGATCTGAGATCCCCCAGCTGCCCTCCCCTCCCAGTCCTCCAGGCAGGCTCTGCAGTGGGTGCATCAGGACTGGATTTAGGGTGGTAGGACCAGGATGTACTGGTGTTTTCTGGGCAATGGTGTGAATTGGAGTCAGAGGGCCTAGAGTGAAGGACAGACAGAGGGACATATGGGGCCATTTGTCCTTATGTCTGTATGTCCATTTGGGAGTGACTGAGCCACTGATTGTTCCACTTGCTCTAAGTTAGTGCTCAGAACTGCTGAGGTCAGCTGGTCCTCTGAAGCCTCTGACTTCCACGGCAACCTGAGACTCTGAATGGGGCAAATTAAGGTAGTGGACACTGCAGTGTCCACATGGATCCCCCCATCAGGCCTCACACACCCACCCATCACTGCTGGGATCCCTGGATGTTCATAGCAGTTCTCTCACTAGGAAATACCTTTGTCTGCATAGAATTGCCTCCCCTAAGCTTATATTCGTCTCTGATTGTGACTCAGGTCCAATGACTGCCTGATGTCAAGACAGCAGGGTCATGCCTCAGTTCAGGATGACCTTGGATGACCTCCCAGCTCAGTCCTCATTTGTATCCACATGGCAGGTCTGCTCAGTCCTGTCTCCATGCTTCCTTCCAGAGAGATCCCCTGAAACCCTACTGCATGAAGTTCTCCATGTCACAGGGTGCTTCCAGGGAGCCAAAGAGAAAATAAAAGTCTAGAGTAAAGAGTATGGAAGAAGAAGGATCTGCACAGAGAGAGAACCCTGGAGTTCTGCAAATATTCCTAAGAGGACTGATAAGTCATGAGTGGGAGGAAACTGCATGAGGTTGAGGAAAGAACCACCCAGACACACTAAAGGAACATTCTGCAGGGCTCACACTCACACAATCATATAGTGCTTGTTCCCAGTCAGAGGGGAAGCTCCTAGTTAAGGCATCAGGTTGACTAGTCAGGAGAACTTGTCTCATTGGTGGGGAACATTAACACCAGACTAAAGGCTCCTCTGCTGCCACCTATGAAATTGCACAAGCAAATTGAGAATGGATGGAGCTGTGTTCAAGTAACTTTACTGAATCCAAAATAAGAAACAAAAACATAAGGAGAAATGTGAGTATGGAGGACCCAACAAGGAAAAATTCACAACACCTGGCATCCAAACAAAACTATCTTACAAAGAATCAGGAAAATAAGAGCTATAATGAGTACAAAAATCATTAATTTAATTGGCCCTGAAATGGACCAAATAATATAACTTATAGACAAGTATATGAAAGTAATAATGACAACCATATTCCATGTGTTTATGAGGATAGAGGCAAGATTGAACATATTAAGTCGTGACATATACATGAAGACACAGGTATACATTGATAACCTAGCACTGCTTTAGAAGTGCTACACATATAATATATAAATGATTTCAAACCGATAATGTAACAGTCCACCCTAAGATACTGTACAAAGAAGAGAAAACTGAAACAAAAGCAGGCAGAAGGAGGTAAATGATAAAGATAGAGCAGAAGTTAAGGAAATAAATAGAAAAAATAACAGGAAATCAATAAAAGAAAAGTTGGTTTTTTGAAAACATCAAGAATATTGACAAACCTTTGAGTAAGCTGATCATTAATTAAAAAGCAAATTACTAAAACTGAGAAGTAAATAGGAGCCATTACTAATTTAAGGTTGTCAGAGAATCCTATAAAAACTGTAAGCTAATAATGTTATGAAATGGACTAATTCCCAGAAAGACACAGATTACTAAAACTAACTCATGAAAAAACTAGAAAACCTGATGAAGTCTGTAAAAAGGAAAGAGATTAAATTAGTAATCAAAAACTACCAACAAAGAAAGACTCAGATGGTTTCACGGGAGAATCCGATCAAATATTTAAAGAAGAATTACTACCAAGTTATTAACAATCTCTTCCAAAAAATAGAAGGGGCTAGAACACTTACCACTTCACTCTATGAGGCCACTACGACTCTTACACCAAAACCAGATAAATAGATCACAAGGAAGTAAAAGTACAGATCAATAACACTTGTGGATACAGACACACACACAAAAAAACCCTCTACAAATTACTAGAAAACCTTATCCAGCAACATAGAAAAAGGAATACACAACATGATCAAGCAATATTTATTGCAGGAATGCAAGGTTGTTTTAACACCTGGAAATCATTTGTTGGATTGCACCACATTAATAGAATAAAGGGCAAAAGTCATGATCTTCTTAGAGTCACAACGTTTTCATGAAGCCCACATTGCTTCTGATTGTGTTTCTAGTTCTATTACAGCATCAAGCAGGTATGATTGGAGGTGCAGAGATGGGATGGGGCTGTTAGTCCATGAAAAAGATCTGAAAGTCCTACACCCAAATGTGAGATTATTGATGATAAATAATAAAGGAGAGTAATGCTGTGTTTCTGAATGTTCTGATGTTCAGATGCCATTTCCTAGATGTGTGATATGGACACAGAATGAAAGGGTGACTAGGATTCAGGCATGATGAGGGACAGGGGAAGGGTTTCAGTCAGAGAGAAAAACATATAGAAACTAGAAGACAGAAGAGAGCACTGTAACCATGGCCCCTCCAGGACCATTTCAACTGACCCCATCTTATCAACAGGGTAATTAAGAGTTGTCTTTCAGGAACTGAGACCTCTTGTCCAGTTCAGGCTGGTTGAGACCACAAAAGCATCAACTGGACCTGTGAAAATGCCTGATAAGTGACCTCTTTGAATTCAAGGAGCTAAAAACTCCACCCTCAGATCATGATCACACCGCCATTTTGTGAACATGTGTCCTATGAAGAGGCATGAGACTTGACTATACTTGCACAGATTATCAATTATCTCACTTCTTACCTCCAATAATCTGTCTCCACACTTCAGACCGCCCTGTCCTTTGTCCCATAAATTGTGCCCCATGCACTGAATTGGGGATTCAGATCTTAGGGCACAAGCCCCCTGTTTCCTGCAGATCCATCTCACAAAATTCAGCTACATTTCTTTTCCCAAAAGCTGGTGACACACCACAACAATTGGCTTTTTTTATGTGCATCAAACAAGAAGACCTCAATTTTGTGCAGAAACAATTTTTGGCAACCAGGAAGTGACTGAGTCCTGTGACTGTGCCCCTGTGGCTCCGGAACCCCCAGCTGGGTGCAGAGTCTTTGCATTGACCTGAAGTATCTGCCTAGACTAATTTGTCTAGAGGCTCAGCTGATCAGATTCCCATTTTACACTGTGATACTCCAGGCACCAAGGCATTATTTTTTTCCTTTTGGGAGAAGAAACAGCTTCTGGATCAAGACATGTCTGGGATCTGGAAGAGTAACTTTAAGAAAGTGACTGTACTTTACCTTGTCTCTATGGTTTGATTTTGTGGAAATATAAGTTTACTTCTATTTTGGGGAATCCTGGCAGGCTGATCCGCAAACCTTGGGCCTGAGCCCCACAAGGTAATTAGAAGCAAGACAAAAGGCCCACTCATGAAGTTGCTCCTGAGTAGCTCCTAGCACTGGTTGTGGGCTATTCCTGGTTCTGAGCAACTCCTGGCACTGTTTCTGTACTTGCTCCTGGAATTCTAGCTAGTATTTTTGTCTGTGTTGTATATAGAATTGTATTGTGTGTTAATGTTTGTCCAAATTGAATTGGCTGTTTTGGGGACTGAGTTTTCCGATGACCATAACAAACTCTCTTTAGAAATTACCTTGTTTGTTGTGGCCACCTTGGGGAAAGCCCCCTAAAATGGGGACAACTGTAAATAGCTGGCAAGATAACTTGAGATAATTTAAAATTACAGTAGTCATTTGGGGCTCGTTTTGAGCCTCCAAACCAAGGAATAAGGAAAAGTCTTTAATCTTTAAAGAGTAAAGTGCTCCATATGCTGCCACAGTTACTCAAAACCTAAAGGTCCCAGAAACTGAAATGTTTACAAAGAACTGCAGAATCTTACCAAGTGTGCTTAGTGTCATGGGGGCTTGGCTTAATAATCATCAGATTGGAGGTGCCCAAAATACAGTCAGACATAAATGTGGTTTTACCCTATTTTTCAGTCAGAGATAGTTAGATAGAAATGTGGGTTGCACCCACTTTTGTGGCTAAGGCTCCTACCATACTGCCATCAGCCTCAGGATAATTACATTGGCCCCTAAAAGGAATGTTCTGATTAGATAAGATCATTTAAAAGTGTACTTAAAGGTAAAAACTTCGGAATTCTAAGATAACATTATTGAAAGTTTTGTTGCAGAAAGCTAATACAAAATTAAGTTATAAAAGTTACATAAAAGAAAAGTACATTTGGTCTTGAGTTACAGACACCCGTGTAATCTACTCCCAGAGTTAATGAGACTCTGAGAGATTTTCTGGAAAACTACTGTTCAATACAGCCAAGTACATTTACTAGTCATCCCAGTTGAATCCTGACAAGATATTTGAAAGGACTTAGCAAATTATGGTCAGAAATTCAGCCAAACTGGAAGCTGATATTCAGAGCCTGATAGGAATATTTTTAGGTCTTCTTTTCTAAGTTAAAATAAAACTAAGCACCCAGAGGGAAAGACGGAAATTAGGGATGATATAGATGGACAGGTAGATCAACTTATAATGTCATTTAAGTTACAACTCAATTTCTGAGGAATTATAACAGTTGTCATTAAAAAAAAACACACAAAACCTTGCAAAACTTGAAATGTAACTCTAGAGGCAGTTCAGATTCCACCAATTTCCTTTATCTCAAAAATCTTGTAGCCTCTCTGGGAACTGTTATCCAGCACATCACGAATTCCTAAGACTGAAGAAACAAAAAAAAAACAAAAAAGAGAAAAACGGCCATAAGAGCACCCTCACCCAAAATCTAGCATCTTGAGTGTCTTCTCCACAAATATTAGTGGAAAAACCTTGAAGCATAACTTTGACTAAATTATTTTTTCATAACTAGTTAGCCTTATATTACTATACCTGCTTCATGGCAATAACTTTAAAACAATAGCTGTGGAGTCTCTGTGCATGTGTGTCTATTATGTGTGTGTGTGTATATATATATATATGCGTGATATTTTCTACCTCCAGATAGTATAATTTCTAAAAGCTCTATTTAATTGGTTTAAAGTAAGGGCTTATAGAAATGTATTGGAAACTAACCCAAATGATTTTCAAGCTAACTTGTTACAAAATAATCTTTGTAAATAAAAGTTTATTTAAGATTGTTGGTTTGATTAAACTGGACATGTCCTCAGAGTCATCATCATTGGATATGATGCAGACATGTAGCCTTTATTCTATGCTTATTGGTCAAATAACCTCACATTATCTCTGTTACAAAACTGACTATCAAAAATTACAACTTAAAATGATAGTTAATTTTGCCTAATGTCTCATGAAGTTTTGTAGGCGAGCTAAATAATTCCTGGGAGCAAGTAAACTAAATAGATCTGAAAAACATACAAGTGTTGGGTGAACTTGTTAATAATCATTATGTGTTATGGCATGTGTATTAAACTAACTTCCAAAATCTCTAGTAACTTGAAACTTTGAAGTTTTGCTAGGTGAAAGTAAATGATAAAAATTTCATTGAATATCTAGTTCCTTTTCAAATAAGACAAAATACTGAAACATTATTGCTAAACATGTCTATCTACTTTTGGTTTCTTATTACAGAGAAACTTAACTAAACATCGTTTCACAGTGAGTGTTGTTTCCATTTGACTGTTTTAAAACAGTTTTAATATTTTGATATTTGATGTTTTGATATTTTTGAAACTTTCCCCAAAATTCAAACTTTGAGAATTTCCAGTGGGACCCTGGGACCTCTTAAACAATTTTTTCTCTCTTTCTATAAAGCAGGAGATATTAAACTAATTAGGCGTATTTGGCATGTTAAATTACATTGGAAGCATTGTCAAATAAATGATGATAAACTTTCTTAGGTTATATTGTGTGGGTGAATGTTATTAGTATAAGTGTTTATAAAAAGTATATAACATTCCTAAAATTCTGATCTGTCCTGGTTGTCAGCCATAATTCTGGTTACTACCTTTAAGTGTTATATGTCACAGAAATAGCCAAGTTTCTTTGTCAGTTGCCCTTTCAGAGTCTTTTGTCATTTGCAGAACGTTGTTTTACTCTGTTGTTTTTGCAGATGTATTTCATCTTCAGAGAGATTCGTGGAAAGAAGTCTGACACTTGTTCTAGAATGCGGGTTTCTAATAAACTTTCAGATTATGAAACTGAGCTGGGTAAGAAATTACACAACTTTAACGGAGAAATTGATGGCCTCATAAAACTGATAACAGAAGATTAAGGTCAAGAGTTGATTACACAGGACTGAATGACCTGAGAGAATGATTATAGTTTTTGTGACTTTTCATTCGAGATAGTACTGATTTTTAATGTTTTACTTTTCCAGATTTAGGGAAAGTTTTTTCTCTGTTCTCTCTTTTTTTTTTTTTAAAGATTTTATTTATTTATTTTTCCCCCAAAGCCCCAGTAGATAGTTGTATGTCGTAGTTGCACATCCATTCTAGTTGCTGTATGTGGGACGCGGCCTCAGCATGGCCGGAGAAGCGGTGCGTCGGTGCTCGCCCGGGATCCGAACCCGGGCCGCCAGCAGCGGAGCGCGAGCACTTAACCGCTAAGCCACGGGGCCGGCCCTCTCTGTTCTCTTAAGGTAACTATGACTTATAGCAATTTGGTAAATTATACCTTTGTAAGCAGAACTGAAACATTTATCTTTCTCATCCTACCTGATCCCTCCACAATTTGGAAACACTTGATGAGTGATTATTCTTATTTTCATGGCAATATAATTACTTGCATAAAGTCAATAAGAATCTGATGTCCTTATAGCATGATGCAATTGTAAACACTATTTATATTACCAAGGTTTTGACTGAAATGTCATATTTGAGAGAAACATACATAGACTCAGATATACCAGACAGCTTTGACGAACAAAGGTTGGACTTTATGGAATAAAGCCACTTGGAAATATTGGCCTGGTACCTTGTTTACAGGGTTCCCAGAAACATGATTAGTTGAGTAAAGAAGGTCACTTCCCGGGCAGGTACAAAGAACCTCACAATATTTTTGGGAATATCAGAAGAGAAGATTTCACCCAAATCTATAGGTATTGCAGGAAGAGTCTAATGACAAGTCCTTGGCTTGGGTTTCCTGGTGTCAAGAGGCCTTTAAAGTTCAATCTGAGATTCTGTATGGAAAGTTCCAGCAAAACAGATTTAAAAGAGCCTATATGACCAGTTGATATTCTTGTGGTACTTATGTAAATAATTGTATAAAATTTATTAAAACTAAACTTACTTTGCCAACCAGTTAGTCCTAACTTGGCTATCTTTGATAAAAATGAGGGCAATTTTAGAGAGAAAAAATATGTTTCAATAAAAACTGTAGTACACATTCATGGGTATTAGATTCTAGTACTATTAATTGTCTTTGAGGTTTTTGTTTTCTATGTGTAAACTGGACTGGATCCTGAATTCTTCTAGTATACTGAAATATCCAGCTACAAATCTCCAAACTAATGTTTTCAATTTTTTCCCATCATTTTCATTTGGAATCATTGAGAATTGAAACCATCCTTTTTCCTGAAGCTCTGCGAGCTGAAGCTGGACAACCTGTTATAAGGTTAAGAGAGATTCATGCCTGTTGCTGTGTAAGACACTCAGAAAGATACCTGAACACCCAATGACATCATCAGAGGCATTTCAAAGTGCAAAAGATGTTTCCACCCTAGTGTCTAGAAATCTTCTTGACTGGCAGTCCCCTGGGCTCAGAAACTGGTTTATAATTTGCTCCAGCCATTACCCTCATTTTTCTTTTCCTTTATCTAGAAATACTTTTTTATTAAATATCTGATTACCTGCTTACACAATATAGGCCTAATTTTGGGAGCCCATGTTCATCACCATCTTACTAAGAGACTGGTTCAGTGACGTGGAACAACCTACACCCCTTATCAGCAGGAAGAAGCTAGAGTGCTCTTTGCCCTGTATCTCTCAAGATGGAGGAATGAACAACAAAAAGGGGGGATTTGTGGCCATGGGTCCTCCAAGCCTAGTTCAACAGACCTGATCTTATCAATAGAGCAATTAAGAGTTGTCTTTCAGGAGCTGATACTCCTTGTCCAGTTCAGGTCAATTGAAACAACTGACCCATCAGCGGGGCATGCACAAATGTCCGATAAGTGAACTTTTTGATGTCAAGGAACTAAAAGCTCAAGCCTCAGATGATGGTAACACTGCCATTTTGTGAACACGCACGCTATGAAGAGGCATGAAGCTTGACTATGCTGGCTCAGATCATTGTAAGTGATGACCTCACTTCTGTTTACCTCCAATTTTCTATCTCAACACATCAGACCACATTTCCCTTCATCACATAAATTGTTCCCCAAGCCCTGGATCAGTGAGAAAGATCTGTGGACACATGCCCCCTGTTTCCTTATAGATCGATCTCACAAAATAAAGCTATATTTCTTTTCCCAAAAGCTAATGCCATAATAATTCACTTTTTTATGTGCATCAGGCAAGAAAACCCAAATATTGTGTGGTAACAGCATGATGTGTGGAGAAAGTAGGAAAGTCCAAATCAACTGGAGAAGTGTGAGATCAAGGAAAGAGCAGGAAACACATTTTTCTGTCAGGACATCCCATTAGGACATCACTTCCCAACACACCATCCATGTGGCTTGTGAAAAAGTCTATTCTTAAGCATTTCCCAACATCACTGCAGGGTCTAGGTCTTAATCAAGCTCAACTGATGACGGCAAGACAGTTAAGCCCCAAAACCCAGGTGGTCCAGGAAGGACTTCAGATGACAAGCAGAAGGAAGTGAAAATTTCCATGGTGACCTAGACCAGAGCTCCTGACACTTTAGTGAACACACAGGCCCCTGAGGGTCTCCACAAGATGCAGATACAGCTGCAGTGGGTCGGGGAGGGGCCTGGGTATCTGCATGTCTAACAGCTCAGAGGTGAGCCTGTACTGCTGGTCCTCTGAGATCCACACTTTGAGTGGTTTCACTCTTGCTCACCTGCTACTCACAGCTCAGGTGAGAGTCACCACAGAAAGTTACAGTCTGTGAAGCACAGGGGACCTGATCTCCCTCCCACCCAGTCTCCATGGGGTCTTGGCCCTGCACTCAGCTCTGCCCATATTTCTCACTCCCATAATGGTTGAGGGCTCATTCTGTCCCGACTCAGCCTCTTTAGACATCTGGGGCCCTTGAACAATGGTTACCATCTCCTATGCTGAAGTAGCAGTGACACTGGGGTTTATAATTGTCTCCTTATAGCAACAGCCCTTGGCTCAGCCCCACGTGACTGAGGAACGAGGTCAACAATCAAACCTCACAAACCCCAGACCCCAAATCTGGCAGCACAGCCTCTCCGAGTATGTTTTACCTCCAGCCCAGCCAGGATTCTGATTATTATTGCTGTTCCTATGCAGGGTGGGGCAGGGGGAATTGTCCCCACTGTTCTTTAGTAATGATTAAGTGAGCCCAAAGCCATGCTGGGCTTTCCTTAATCCCCTTATGCCCCCTGTGCTGTTACCAACTCCCTTAGAGGGAGACATTTTCTAGGTTTCGGGCTGAAGAAATAGCCCCCCCCCTTGGCAAAGCGTGTCCTTGGGGGTGTCAGCTTATTGAGGCCTCTTGAGAAGAAAGGGTCTGTCCCTACGTGTGATCTGTGGGCTCAGACACCACTTGATCTGTTCAGGAGAGGCAGGTATAAATGAAATCCAGATGGCCCAGAGTCCAGGCTGAAACAGTGCCGGTGTGTCACCTTGAGATCCTGACTCTAGCAATCACTGTCCACCCCATCCTGGGATTGGGGCCTCTCCATAGCTTTTCAGATCTACCCTCTCTTCCCATTACCAGGGAGAGGAGTGGAAGACAGGAGACCCTTGTTTCACTTGTCTGCTACATGAGGAAGCAGATACTCAGGGGAACTTCCACCCCATGTGGCATCAGCCTTGGTCTGCAATCTACAGCCTTTGAGCCCTGAAGGAACAATGGGTCCTACCATCAAAGATGCCTCTCTCCTCCTCATAAATCCCTTTCTCCACTCATGATTTATCTTGGCTCTTTGCCCCTCATCAATATTCCTAAGGGTACTGACCATTACCAGGTTAACACTCAATTATCCTTCTTCACTCTGTATAGAGGTTCCAACCTTGGGGATGCCACCCGTGACATAACGTTGGACAGGTGAGATACTTTTGCTGAAGGTTCTCGCTGGATCCTGTACTTCCCCTTTTGTGGCTTTCACCACATATCGTATCTCATTTGTACTTTTGTCACAGTTAGACACAGTTCTGGGAGGAAGAGATTGTGCACAGGGCCAAAAAACTAGTAATTTTTAACATTTACAGTCATGGTCATAACTCACATGGAAAACTATAGAGTGTTCTTTTGGGACAGGACAAGGCTCTGGAGACCATGTGCATCACTCCTGATAGTGACCCCAGAAGGAGCCGGCACGGCGACAGAGCTGTCTTAGCTTAAAAGAGAGATCATGCTGCCTAGGGGCTTGAGACAGGCTCCTGAGAGGAAAATCCACACTTTAGGGGACGGAACAACTTGGCAGGCGGTGCCTCCATGGGGGTTGTGATCATAGAGACAAAGCAACTGGAAGGAGCCCAGCCCTGCTGCTGAGGCTCTGAGAGCAGATTTCTAGGGGTGACTGAGTTAGTTTGCTAGGGCGGCTGTCACAGAGCACCACACACTGGGGGCTGACAATAAAGATTTATTTTCTCACAGTTCTGGGGTTAAAAATCTGAGATCAAGGTGTCATAGGTTTGGTGTTCTTCTGGGCTGTGAAGGAAAATATGCTCCATGCCGCTCTTCTAGCTTCTGGTGGTTTGCTGGCAATCATTGGTGTTATTTCGCTCATAGATTCTGCCTCCATCTTCACATGATGTTCTCCCTTGTGAGTGTCTCCACATTTTCCTTTTGTTAGGATACCAGTCAAATTGGATTAGGGGCCCACCCTACTCCAATATGACCTCATCTTAAATTAACTAATTATATCTACAATGATCCTATTTCAAAAAAGGTCCCATTCAGAGATACTAGGGGGTTAGGACTTCAACATATGGATTTGAAAAGACCCCCAACCATCCCCTAAATGACCCATCTCAGTGCCTAGTGTCCAGGCTCCATCCCATAGTGAGAACTTGTCTGACACAAAGAAAGGTGACTTCCTTACCCTCCCAGGCAGGCCATAGTGAGACAAGACTCCCATTAACTCAGTGAGGGGATCAAGGACAACTGTCTTCCTGCTGGAGGTCCTGGGACACCAAACTCATCTGCTTCTCCTCCAGCTGCAGGTCCTGGTCGTCCTGAGCCAGCTCAGCCCTGCTGTGAACATGGCATCCCTAAGACCACTTAAACTCCCCCTGTGCTCTCTGGACTGACCTCGAGGGATCACTGTGAGGTGCCCTTGCTCTCTCTGCCCGGTGTCCCTTCCTCTCAATGACACCAGCCCAGCCCTAAGGTCTGTCAGTCCCCACCTGCCACTGTGGAAATTAATAAAAGAGCCCTTCACTAAAAAGGAGTCAGGAAGCATGTAGTGGGAGCTCTCACACCCATAACACCTCATTAATTGCTTCTAACAGGAAGAGGGGAGCCTGCATCTCCAACAGGAAGAACAGGGGCTTTACTGCTGAAGAAGATCTCCCTCCCCACCCGGCAACAGCTCCGCCAATGAGAAGCTGTGGCTGACCTGAGTACTTTTCCCCAATGGACTTTTTTAGAACAGCCGCTCACAACTTCCCCTTTTCCTCTATAAAAACAGCTTCCCTCTTTTGTTTTCTGGAATTGCCTATCATTTGCCATAGCATACACATTCCAAATTGCAATTCTATTGTCTTTTCCTGAATAAACTCACTTTGAGGGTAAAATAACTGGTGAATTTGCTTTCTAAGTTGACATCATTCAAGACTGCATGCTGCCCTCTGTGCAGATGAGGTTTGCAGTCTCTGGAGAACTAGGTACCTCCTCCCAGGATGAGGAGTCACAGCTGGGCTGACTCTAGTGAGACAACGGGGATGAAATGACATGCATCACAGATATGGACAAGCACGAAGTCGTTCTGCTGTAGTTGTGCTGGGACATCCCGTGATGTCTCTGTTAGAGAACCAAGACCACATCCCTGGGCCCAAAGGCCTCATGAGCAGGACAGAGGGCTGGGATGATGTGCCCTCCCATGATCTGTGCAAAGGGCAGTGAATCTGTGGGCGTCTGTGTGTGCGTGCTTCTGTGTGTGCATGTGTATGTGTGTGTGCATGTGTGTGAGCACGTGTGGGTGCATGCATGTGTATATTTTGGTGTTTTCAGGAAATTTTGCCAATGTCAAATATCCGAAATCCAAGACTTTGGGTTCCATAACTTTCCTCCTTCACTATTCCCGTGTCTTTAATTTATATTACTTTAAGAATAAGGAGCAAGGATATTAATAGAAGGAGGAAGAAGAAACATTCACATGTGCTTACTGTGTATCAAGCACTATTCAAAGCACTTCATATTTATTAACTTGTTTAATCACAAATCCTCTCTGAACAAGCATTGTCATTATCACCTTAATTTACAGATGGGGAAGCTGAGGCCTGGAGGGATGAGGAACCTGCCTGAGGTCACAACTAGAAAGTGGCCAACCTGGCATCACACTGAGGTCTTCTGACCCCAGAGTCCCTGGTCCTCACCACCATCATGTGGCCTCTCATTGTGCTTTCAAAGCTGAGACTTGTCCTCTCCTTGAGGTGCAGAAAGTTCTCTCTCCTATTTCAAAAGGAAATGACTGATATTGTGACTTTGCCATGCAGCCCTACCCAACAGAAACAAAATTGGAAACACATATGTAACTGAAAAATTTCAAGTAGGCATATTTAAATAATGAGAAGAAACAGGTGGGATTATTTTTCATAATATATTCTGTTTAACTCAGTTAGTTGAAAATATTATCATTTCAATTTGAATTAAATATAAAAATACTGATATATGTTACATTATTTTTATACTAAGTCTTTGAAATCTGGTGGGTATTTCAGAACTACAGCACATCTCTACTGGTACTACCCACATTCACGCTCAGCAGCTATATGGCTTGTGGTTACCCCATGGACAGAGCAGGTTAGATGGATGAGGTTTCCTTGGGGTCCCTGTCCCTGCAGTTTGTACTCATAGCCACCAGGGGGAGATGGAGGCTCCCATAACAGAGCCTCACAGGGGAGGAAAGGCTGCACCACTTTCTATGCTAACCAGGAATATTGAGGACACACAGAAATAAGGGAATTTTTATAATGCGTGTCTACACTACTTCCGTTCTTAAAGATAAGATATTAAACACAACTGCAAAGGCCAGCTATGAAGGCCAAGTGGTTAGAAGTTTGGGGGTCACTGTTTCTGTGGCCCTGGTTCATTTTCCGGTTGCAGAACCACACCATCTATCTGTCAGTTGGCGTGCTGCGGTGGCGGCTCACGTAGAAGAACTAGAACGACATACAACTAAGATATAAAATTATGTATTAGGGTTTGGGGAGGGAAAAACAAAACAACTGGAAGGTTGACAACTGATGGTAACTCAGGGAAAATCTTTAAAAAAAATAAAACTACATTTTTAAAGATGAATCTGAGCCATCAAACACATTTTCATTATTAGTCAGTGTGAAAAAGGACAAAAGTCTGTGTGAATAGTTTTATGAATATTGCTGCACCTTTCTCTTTCAGTGGGAAGACTATTTCCATAAACCTCACAAAACGTCATAAAGTAACATTTTGTGCATAGGAAGGCTGACCATAAGGAATAGTTTATTGAACTTGCATGACCTGGTATTCTCCACAAAGAGATATATTTACCTAATTCACAAGCACGGATCCCTTTTATGAAGGTCAATTCTCCCCAGGATGTACTAACAAGTTCCTTCCCATGTTATAATGAGACCCAGAAGCAAAGGGGTCGGAACTGGCCTGCGGAGTGGCCAGCAGGGCCCCATAGGGAAGACTCTGAGGGGTGAAGTGTAAGGAGTGGAGGCATCGAGGTGGGAAGGTGGAGAGGAGCCATGTGTAACACGCTCAGCGGGAATAGTGGTGCATGTGTCTGAGGCCTGTGGCCCTCGTCTCATCTTCAATGATCTCTTCAGACCAAACTCTGAGGAGTGAGCACGTGCGTCTCCTGTCTGTGCACATGTATCTCAGCACAGCGCTTCACAGGTTATTTCTATGAACAACGTCTCCAGCATTTTGTCAATGAATTAGCGTCATCACAACCTCAGCAGTACTAGGGCTGAAAACAAACACATTTGTTCAGGATATTAGGTGAAAAATGCATCTTGCTATCATGTTTATTACAAATAAAAGGTTTCTGTTCCTCTCTGAGAGTTGTCCAAACACGATGGTCTTGATCAAGTTAGAAAAGGAATCCTGATCCTAACTTGTCAGGAGCTGAGCCTGACAGGAGGAGCCTGACCAGGCCTCTGATTTCCCCACCGTCCTGCTGACACATGCTCCTGTGTTTTCTGCCATGGAGGGAGCAGAGGGAGCGTCCCCATCTCTGTCCACAGAGAGAATTGTGTTTCCATGGGACACACAGATTCCAACACTGTGAAGATCTGAGCAATCTTCAGAACAGACTCAGGAGGAAGGAGCACCTGAATACAGAAGAGAGGGTGCTGACAGGAGGCCCAGGAGGGATGGGATGAGGGAGGAGGAGGAGGACATGGGGTGTGGTGAGGGGCAGGCAGGGAGGGGCTAACAGGTCAGCCTCTGAGGTCAGTGTCCTGGATTGGAATCCTGACTCACTCAGCAGTGTCTGGGGGACTTTGGGGAAATCATTGAAACCTGACAATGATGGCTCCATCCTCATCAGGCTGAAGGAGAGGGTGACCCTAAGCAGAGGGCTGCTGGGGGTTATTGGGATATCTGGTTGAGGGGGTGCTTGTCAAAGCTCACCAAGGGTCTGGCCTCTATTGAGGTCTCAGAGTCATTCTGTTGAACTAACTGCACGTGTAGGATGACATTCATTCTGGGGACCCCAGGGGGCACTGTGGGTCTCCTTTTGGGGACTCGAATATGTCCAAGTCCCCTGGGCTGTGCTCAAGTGCAAAGGGCGTGACTGATGCTTTCGTTGCAGACACTTCTATTGGGGAGAATCAAGCCCCCACTGAAACACACACCTGGCCCTTCTTCTGACCTCAGGACATTACCAGCTGGAGGTCTTAGACCCAAGGCTCAGAGGGAATGAAGAATAGATATGCATTCAGTGCCACTCACTTCTTGAGGGGCAGGAAGAGAGTCTGGAGCTAGGAGAGACCAGTCCAGTAGGGCAGGCTAAGGGCAGAGCTCCTGGAAGCCCCCCTGACAATGGACTGGGTTCCCTTCCACCTCTTGCCCCTCATTTTCTCCACAGGCCACACTGTCTCAGGGCACTCAAGGGTCTCTCTCCTTGACATTTCCCTCCAAGCACAGTCCCCAGGGACATCTCTCCTCTCTCGGGGCATTCAGCATCATTCTTGTATTTTCTGTTTCCAAGTCTCTGTGCTCTGCCTGTGCTGACCCAGCTCGCTTCTGCATCTGCCTCCCTGGGAGCCTTGGCCAAGCTCCCCTGCACCCTGAGCAGTGAGCACAGCACCTTCATCACTCACTGTATCAACAGAAACCAGGGAAGGCCCCTGGGTATGTGATCAAGTTGAACAGTGATGGAAGCCACAGCAAGGGGAACAAGATCCCTGCTACTTAAAAATCTCCGACATCCGGTCTGAGGGTGAGTTTGAGTATCACTGTCATGAGAATTGATGGACAGGTCAGGTAAGCCACAGTGAAGCCAAAACCTCCTCATCCCTCTTGCCCACAAGGACCTAGTATGAGTTGTTCCCTGTCCCTCCCAGGACCCTGAGACATTTGACTCTTCTCCTTGCCAAATCCAACAGCCTAGACTTCCTCCTCAAGCCACTGCTAGGGAGAGGCAGACACAGGTCATAATTTAGATCATTTTGACAACCCCATATTTGGTTCCTTGACCACAGAGCTGTAGGGATGTTGCTGGGAGAGACCAGACCAGCCCAGGCAGGAAAACAACCATCAGAGTGTGGCTGGACTGAGATGACCATGTCCCAAAGAAACATTGCGCTCTACACTCCCAGCATGGGGTTCTGCCCAGGACAGGGACATGGATCTCAGGTTTCCGGTGGGGACTCTGGAAGTCATCTGCAGCTAATGTCCTGACTCCAGGTGCACCGTGGTGTACAGCAGGACTCCCGTCAGCGTTGAGGGTTCATCAGGAAGCATTTGGCCCTCAGGGGAGGCAAGACAGAGCGATCTGAACCCCATGGTGGGTGCTGAGCTGGGATACAGCAGAGAAGTGGGATGCCAGTTAGGAGATCTCTGGCAGGACCAACATGGAGCATGGATTGGGCTTCTCCAGCTGTGGTAGATTCGCAGCTTGTGGTGCCAAAAATGGCTCCACCTCTTGCCCACAGGATTTTTCCAAGGACAGACCAGCACCAAATTTACTGGGACAGCAGCAGGGCATGGGAGATGGAAGACACTCAGGTGGAAAATATGTTGACTCCCTGAGTGTCACCCCTGTGGGTGATTTGCCTCAAATGCTTTGGTAGGGGGCAGGTTTCCTGGATTTGTTGGTTTCCTCCACAGCTTTTATGGAATCTGAAAATAAGCATATTTCAAACACACCTATACCTTGTATCAATATGGAGCATCCCTATTGACCAGGGAACCCTAGTCCCTGGGCACTGATCTGAGCTGGGTAAGGTGGGATTTCTGGGCTGAACCCCAGAATGTCAGGCTGGTCTCCCCAATGACAGAGCTCAGAGATAGGGAGTCCAGAGGCTGCCCATGGCCTAAGTGGGCAGGAGGGGAGGTGGTGGCTGGTCTCCTGAGAAGGGACAGGACAGGCATACAGGAGGAGAGATGGGCATCAGGGCTCAGTCCTGCAGTGGTGTGCATCAGCCTGTGGTGGGCTGAGTCACCGGGGTCACAGGGCCATATCCCATCCTCCCCACTCTACTAACGGCTTGATCTCTGCAAGGATTTGCACTGAATTTGTCCCTAACAGGGCCTCCCCTGGGTTCCTCCAGTGGGGAGTTTCCTCTAACACTTAAGTTCTAGGAAAGGAAGTCTGGAGGACTATAGAGAAGTAAATCCAAACCCCACAGTGGACCACCCCACATCCATGTCCACCTGGGCCTTGTGTGCTAACAACTTGAAACAAGGTCAGCGGTAGCTTCTGATGGACAGACAGAGGGACAAACTGGTAGAAGTGACGACAGTGAATGGAAAATGGAGGCAGATAAAGATCATCCGCTGTTGTGCTTAGATGGTGACCAAGCAGTGAGGGAGCTGCCACTATAAAGCCTTGTCAGAGAGGGACCAAGAGCCTGTTAGAAGCCATTTCTTATGGTCAAGGTTACGATAGAGGCAGTGTCTCATCAGAGGCCACTGTCAGCTCTTGTCATGTGAAAGTGACTAATGCATGGTGTAGAGGACCTGTGTCCGTTGATGGGGTGTTCACACTCGTGCACCTGTCCTCACAGATTCCAGGTGATCCTGAGACCAGGAGTAGCAGTTTATGTCAAAATTCCTTGTGGCCTTAGAAGAGTCTTGAGGATGGACATCATATAGTGTCATTGTCACAGTTGGGGAATCTCTAAAGCCTGAGGAGCTATTGACAAATCAGTCCAGGGAGCAGCTGAAACAGGTCACAGGACCTGCACGTGGAGGCACGTTGGAGCTGATGTGGCTGTGATGGGACAGGGGAGGCCAGGCAGGTGGGTGGGAGTGAAAGTGTGCTGGAGGAGGGGTCCTTCCCCTCTGGCTCATCCTGCATCTCTCACTCTCTGTCTGTCTGTCTCTGTCTCTGACTGTATCTGTCTCTCTCTCTCTGGATTTCTCTCATTAGTCAGGTTTTATTTAATACTTCCAGTGCGTCTTTATCCTGTGCTGTTCCTTCTCTCATTCTCTTTTCCTTTCCATTTTGTGTGTGTGTGTGTGTGCGTGTTTATTCCTCAATGGTGATAGTACCAAAACTAATGAAATTGACTCTGTCACTGTCCTGGGTGTCCTGTGTGACAACCAGAATCCTGGCCCCTCCCCTGCAGGATGGAGTCCTCATTCCCCAGATTCTGGAGTGTCGGCAGCCACAGCTCCAGGACTTACTTCTGCTGAAGAGAGCTGGCACAGCGGGGACACTCCCCTCCAGGTGGCAGCCTGCATCTAGTGACCTGTGCCTGTGGTGGGATAGAGACAGGGCCCCACCCCATTCAGTAGGATCTGAAGAGCACACACAGCACCAGAGCCCTGACAGTTCTACCATGAGACTGGCTGTGACTAATTCACAGATCAACGTCTGCCTTCACACACATCCACTCCCTTCATCCCTTCTTGTCCTCAGGGTGTGTTCCCTGGTCCATCTAGACATCCTGCACACTAGTCTCTAAGTGAGAGTTGGCTCCTGGGAAACTTCATCTGCTATAACTTAGTTTTTCTTTTTCTGTTTCTCATTGAGTTATAATTTACATTCACTAAAATCCACACTTTTTAGTGAACAGTTCTGTGAGTTTTGGTAAAAGTGTACAGAGATGTAAGAACTTCCACAATCACAATGTGTAAAAGTTCAATCATTGTCCATAAATTCCCCAGACCTCTTGGTAGTCACACCCTCCCTCCACTCCCCACCCCACAACTTCTGATCTGTTGAATGTCCCTATAGTTGGGTCTTTTAAGAACATCATATAAATGGAATCGTACATGGTAGCCTTTTGGTTCTGGCTCCTTTCACTCATCATAATGCATTTCTGATGTGTCTATGTCGCTATGTATGCGTCTGTGTAGGTCAATAGTCCATTCCATTCTCCTTGTGAATAGAATTTCTTTGCATGGATGAACCAACATTTTGTTTATCCATTCCCCAGTGAAGTAACATTTAGGTAGTTTCCAGTTTCCACTCTTTGGCAATTTAAAATAAAACCTTTATAACATTTGTTAGAGGTTTTTGTGTGGACGTAAGTTTTTATTTCACTCAGGTGAATTCCTGGGAATGGAGTTTGTGGGTCATGTGGTAGACGTATGTCAACCATTCTCAGCAACTGCCAAACTGTTTCCAATGTGGGTGACTGATTTCGCCCTTTCATTATCACCAGGCATTTATGAGACTTCCAGCCGTTCCTCATCTTCATTAACACTAGATGGTTAGGTTTTATTTAAGCCATTTTAATGTATCTGTCGTGGTATCTCATTATGTTTTTAATTTTTGTTTTCTTAGTGACGTGTGATGTTGAGCATCTTTTCAGCTGCTCATTTGTCATCTATGTATTTTGTTTGTTGAAGAGTTTGACCAAATCTTTGTCCATTTTCAAATTCAGATTCCCCAGGTGACTCGTACTCATTTGTGTGAGTGTGTGGGTGTTTAGTTCGACGTGATTTTAGTCCATGAGTAGGTTCATATGTCCACTTCACAAGTCAAGATGCAAAACAGGTCCATCTCCACCAGCATCCCTCGTGTTATCCTTTTATAACAACATCCACCTCCTCCCTCTGAGGTGCCCTTCACCACCGTTGACCCCTGGTATCCACTAATTGAGTCTCCATTACTAAATTTGGTTTTTTTAACAAATTAAATATAGAAATAAAATAATAGAGTCCTTTTGTATGTAGACTTTGGGATTGGCAGAGTTTACTCTGCATAGTACTTCTACATTCATCAAAATTGTTGTGTGCACTAAGAGTTCATTCCTTTTTCATTGTTGAGTAGTATCCCATGGTGCTGGTATACTGAGGTCTATTTACGTGTATACCTACTGAGGACATCTCGATTGTTTTCACTTTGGGGCTACTATGCATTATGGTGTATGACCATTTCTGTATAGTGTCTCTGTGAACATAAGTTTTCATTTTTTCTGAAATAAATGTCTAAGAGTACAGTTGCTAGGTTGTATGGAAACCACGAGTTTAGATTTTTAAGAAGCTGCCATACCCTTCTGCAGAGTTGCTGTACTATTTCATACTCCCGTCAGCAGGATCCAGATTCTTTGTCAGCATTTAGAGTTGTCACTGTCTTTATTGCAGCCACTCTGATAGGGATGTGGGGATGTCTCCTCATGGTTTTCATGTGCATTTCCCTCATGGATGACGAGGAACATCTTTTCATGTGCTCTTTGCCATCTCTATATCTGCTTCCATGAAATGTTCGTTCTTGTTCTTTGACCATTTTCTGAATGGATTTTATTTTTACTGTTAAGTTTTGAAAGTTCATTATATACTCTATGCACTAGTCCTTCATTAGATTTGTGATACACAAATATTTTCTGCTGTTACTTGATTTTTTCATTCTCTTTAGAAAGTTTACAAAGCAAAATATATTAATTTTGATGAGGTTCAATGTATTAATCTTCCCTTTACAAATCATGCTCTGGTGCCATAGAAGAAATCTTGCCCAGTCTCAGATCCCAAAGATTTCTCCTACGTTTTTTGTTTTAAACATAAAAAAAAATGATTGCAAGAGATACATGAGCAATTTTTTTGTATCTGATCATGAATTTTGGTCTCTCATACAACAGCATGACCATTGTCCCTGCAAGCTCCTGCTTCAAGCACTGCCCAGCCCACCCCCACAGATGACCCATCACTAAGAACATGACTGAGGGGTTCTCCCCAAGCCCAGAGAGGTAGTTCAGGGCACAGAATGAGGTGTGTCTGCATGAGCCGGGGGCAGGGGGCAGCACTTTATACTCAACACCAGAGAGAGCTCTGAGGACCAGGGACCGGCCTTGGGAAAAGGACCCACTTTATAGCCTATTTTAAGCTGAGCCTTTATCTGCTCAGCAGGAAGACACCCAACAAGGCCACAGAAAGGAAGGAAGTAGATTTGCATTCCTTCCAGAATAAGAGAGGCTTGAGGCACATCCCCAGCTGTGGGCTCAGAGGCAGAGCTCTGGGGCGTCTCCACCATGGCCTGGACACCGCTCCTGCTCCCCCTCCTCACTCTCTGCACAGGTGCTGCCACTCAGGGCTCAGCCCCCAAAGAAACCAGGGAGCAGCCTCGCCCTGACCTTCAGCTCTGCAGAGGGGAGGCTGCAGGGTGTGTGCCCTCTGGGAATGAGACCCTCATCCTCACACTCACCTCTCCTCTCCTCTCTTACAGGTTCTGTGGCCTCTTCTGAGCTGACTCAGCCACCTACGGTGTCTGTGGCCTTAGGAGGGACAGCAAGGATCACCTGCCAGGGAGGCAACTTTGGAGGCTCTTATGCTAACTGGTACCAGCAGAAGCCAGGCCTGGCCCCACTGACGGTGATTTATAAAGATAGTGAACGGCCCTCAGGGATCCCTGACCGATTCTCTGGCTCCAGCTCAGGGAACACAGCCACTCTGACCATCAGCGGGGCCAGGACAGAGGATGAGGCTGACTATTACTGTTACTCAAGCGGCAGTAGTAGTAATGCTCACAGTGACACAGACTGATCGGGAAGTGAGACACAAAGCCCCTTCTCATCTGTGTCACACTCTCCTCCAGCCCCAGGAGGACTGTAGACAATGCCATGAGCAGGTCTGGCCGAGGTCCCCAGATCTGAGATGCTGAGGCTGCCCTCTCTGCCCAGCCCTCCAGGCAGGCTCTGGGTAGGGTGGTTTTGGAATGAATTTTTTGCTGGCAGGATGAGGCTGCCATGGTCTTTTCTTGGCTGTGATATTTGTTGGGGACAGAGGGCCTGTATGGAAGGACAGACAAAGGAAGTAATCTGTCCAGTGGTAGTTATCCCTTGATTTCCATATGGGCAGTTCTGGGCCACTCCATAGCCCACATGTCCTGGGTAAGTCCCCAGAACTGCTGAGATTCAGCTGGCACTTGAAGCCCCATGGCCACATGGCAGCCTGGGATTATGAATCAAACATATTGTGCTATGGAGGCTGCGCTGTCCACCTACGTCCTGACTTCTGGCCTGAGACACCCACTCACTGTTGCTGGGAGCCCCTGGCTTTCATAGCTGTGCCTTCACTGGGATGAGCCATCATCTGCAGAGAATTTCCTCTTCCCAGTTTATGCTCCCTCTCTGAGTGTGACTCTGGTCCAGTGACTGCCTGATGCCAAGAACACAAGGTCCTCCCTGAGTTCAGGATGACCTTGTAGGGCCTCCCAGCTGAGTCTTCAACCGTAAGCACATGGAAGATCTTCCCAGTCTTCTTGCCATGCTCCCTACCCGACAGATAACCTCAAACCCTGCTGCATGCAATTCTCCATGTCACAGTCTGCTTCCAGGGAGCCAAAGAAAGAATAAAAGTGTAGAGGGAAGAGTGTGGCAGAGGAGAGAGCTGCACAGAGAGAGAACCCTGGAGTTCAGCAAACATTCCTAAGAGGACTGATGAGTCATGGGTGGGAGGAAACTGCATGAGGTTGAGGAAAGAACCACCCACAGACACTAGAGGATCATTTCACAGGGCTCACACTCACACGGTCATATAGTGCTTGTTCCCAGTCAGAGGGGAAACTCCTAGTTAAGGCATCAGGTTGACTAGTCAGGAGAACGTGCCTCAGTCATTGGGAACATCAGCTCCAGACTAAAGGCTCCTCTGCTGCCACGTAAGAAAGTGCAGAAGTAAGTTGAGAAAGGATGGACCCGTGTCCAAGTACTTTATTGAATCTAAAATAAACTACCAAAACCACAGAGAAATACAAATGTCCAGGACCCGGCAAGGAAAAACTCACAATACTTGATATTGAGTCCAAAATTTCTGACAAAGAATCAGGACAATAAGAGCTATAATAAGTATAAAAATTAATTAATATAAATTGGTCCTGAAATTGACCAAATGATATAACTTATAGACAAGAATACAAAAGCAATTATTTTAACTACAGTCCATGTTTTCCTGAGGATAGAGGAAAGATTGAGTATAAGTATAGGGTGTCTCATAATGTTTTTAATTTTCATTTCCTTAGTGACGTGTGATGTTGAGTGTCTTTTCAGGCACTTATAGTCATCCGTGTATTTTGTTTGGGGTAAAGTTTGACCAAATGTTTGCCCATTTTCAAATTCAGATTTCTAAGGTGAGTTGTACTCATTTTTGTGTGTACTTGTGTATGTTTAGATCGATGTGATTTTGTTCTTTGAGTAGGTTTATACATCCACCACCACAGTCAAGATAGAAAACAGTTCCATCTCCACAGGGATCTCTCATGCTGTCTTCTTTTTTTGGTGAGGAAGATTAGCCCTGAGCTAAGATCTGTTGCCAATCCTCCTCTTTTTGCTGAGGAATGTTGGCCTTGGGCTAACATCTGTGCCCATCATCCTCTACTTTATATGTGGGATGCCTGCCACAGCATGGCTTGATAAGCAATGCATATGTCCACACCCAGGATCCAAACCTGCAAACCCTGGGCCACCAAAGCAGGGCATGCAAACCTAACCACTACACCACCAGGCTGGTTCTTCATGCTGTCTTTTTAAAACAACATTTGCCTTCTCCCTCTGAGGTACCATTTTCTGCCCCTAAACCCTCGCATCCACTAATTGATTCTCCATTTCTAAAATTGTGTCTGTTTAGAAATGCTATATAGGAATAAAAATAGAGTCCTATAGTATGTAACTTTTTGAGATTGGCATTTTTCACTCTGCATAAGCCACTGTGCATTCATGTTTGTCATTGTGTGCATTAAGAGTTCATTCTTTTTCATTGCTGAGTAGTATTCTGTTGTCCCGGTGTACCTAAGTCTATTTATCAACCCACTCATTGAAAGACATCTAGATTGTTCTCACTTTGGGACTATTATGCATAAGGGTGTGTGCACATTTGTGTATAGTTTTTCTGTGAACGTAAGTTTCCATTTTTCAGAAATAAATGCCCAAAAGTACAATTGCTGGGTTGTAGGGTAGCCACAAGTTTAGTTTTTTGGGTTTTTTTTGGAACCTATTATGGTAACTGGTAACAGCAGAGGCCAGGCCAGGCCCCTGTACTGGCTATCTATGAATATATCAAGTGGCCCTCAGGGGTCCCTGACTGATTCTTTGGCACCGTCTCAGGGGACACGGCCCAGTCCAAGGAGAAGGATGACTATTACTGTCAGTTAGAGGATGCTTACGTTGGTGAGCCCACAGTGACATAGGCAGATTGGGAAGTGAGTTCCCAGTCTGTGTCACACTCTCCTCCAGCCCCAGGAGGAATGTAGACAATGCCATGAGCAAGTCTGGCCCAGGTCCCCAGATCTGAGATCCCCGGGATGCCCTCTCCTCCCGGCCCTCCAGGCAGGCTCTGCTAGGGTGGATCAGTAGAGGATACAAAAACAGCTGTATAAATATATTTCACTTGTTGTTGTGGGTAGAGGAAACATTGACTATGTCAGGAGCAGATATGGAAGGCATTCTAAAAAGACCAAATCAGACTTATGGAGATGAAAACTACAAAGTCTGAGATTTAAAAACACACTCAATGCGATTGACAGCAGATGAGATGCTGCCAAAGAAGAAATTAGATTAGTGAACTTGATGTCACGGTAACAGAGACTGTTCAAAATGAAACACAGGAAGAAAAAGACTGACAAAATGAGTAAAGCCTCAGGGGGTTGTAGGACAGCTTCAGCAGCCTAAACAGTTATTGAAGGACCTGAGGGAGAGAAGAAAGGAAGTGGGAGGTGAATACAAAAAAAAAAAAATTGAAGATAAAAGAGTGAAAAGTGTTCCAAATTTGGTGAAATCTATAAACCAATATATCCAAGAAGCTCAGCAAGTCTGGGCACAGGGAACCTGGGAACCAGCACCAGCACACACCGTAATGGAATCAGCAAAATCCAGTGCTGAAGACACACTGTTAAAAGCAGCCAGACAGAAAAGACACGGAATACACAGAGTAACAAGCATCATGGTGAGAGGAGGTTTCTCATTACAAGTCTTGGAAGTAAGAAGACAGTGGAGCAATATCTTAAAATACTAAACGAAAAAACCTGTTAACCATGAATTCTTTACCCAGTGAAAATACTGTTCAAAGATGAAGGCAAAATAAAACTTTTTCAGACGTGAAAATCTTGCAGAATTGATCACCAGCAGATCCTGACTACGAGAAGTAGTACAGGACGCCTCTCAGGTAGAAGGAAATGATGATAGAAACGTGAAGCTACACAAAAAAATAAAAAGCATCAGATATGACACCCGTGGATAAATATAGAAATGTTTTTATTTGTTAATGTTTATAAAAGATAGTCTACTGTTCAAAGCAAAAATAATAACAGTATGTTGAGATTTATAATGAATGTAAAAGTAAAATATATGACAATGATACCACAAATGCTGGGCTCAGAAAAGAACATGTTATGCTGTTCTTATACTATACGTGAAATGAGAGCATATCCCTGGAAGGTAGACTTTGGTGAGTGAATCATATATGTTGAAAACCAATAAAATAAAACCATTTTAACAACAAAGAGTTATAGTTAATAAGATGTATTAGCAATGTTTCTCCAGAAAATGCAGAACCATTAGGATATATATGTCATATATATGTATATATAAAATGTATATGTGTGTACGTATATACACACATGTAAATATACATATACATGAGAAAGATACACATTATACATGTGTGTATACATAAATATATTGATATATACAGAGAGAAAGAGAATGGGAGTGAGAGATTTAAATAATGGCTCATGCAATTGTGGGGCTGGCAAGTCTGAAATCTGCAGGCAGACCAGAAGGATAGATATTCAGGCTAGACTGATATTTCAGTCTTTAGTCCAAATTTACTCTTAATGATTGAACATCTCAAGAGGAGACAGAGAAGAAAATAAGAAGATTCAAATTAAACCACTAGAGAGGATAACTACAATGTCTCAGATTAAAAATACAAGGGGTGAGATTAACAGCAGATATGATACTGCAGAAGAAGAGATAAGTGAACTTGGGGACACAGTAGTAGAAACTGAAAAATGAAAACCAGAAAAAAAATTCAAAAAATTATCAGAGAATCACCGAGTTATGGGACAACTTTAAGCAATGTAATATAGATGTAACTGGAGTCCCCAAAGGAGGTAAGGAGGGGTGGAGAGGATAGAAAAAAATATTAAAAGAAATAATGGATAAAAACATTCTAAAATTGATGAAAACTCTAGACCATGGGTCCAAAAACCTCAACAAATCCCAACCACATAAGACAGGGGAAAAAAATACACATAAATAACAAATTGCTTAAGACAGTGAAAAAGACACAATCTCAAAAGCAGCTAAGAAAAAAGATGCACTGCATTCAGGAAAAGAAAGATAAGGATTCTAGAAGATTTCTCATTAGAAGAAATGCAAACAAGACAATAGTGGAGGAACATCATCAAAAAGCTGAAATAAGAAAATATTTAATTTTTTACACAGGGAAAATATCTTTCAAAACTTTTGGCTAAATAAAAGTTATTCAGACATACAGAAACTGACAGCCTTGATCATCTGCAGACCCATAATAGAAGAAATAATACAGACACCCCTCAGGCAGAAGGAATATTACATAGAAGGAATCCATATTTATGAAAGGAATGAAAGATTCAGAAATGCTAACTACAGGGATACATATCAAGACTTTCATTATTTAATCCTCTTAAAAAGACAACTTACTGGGCCGGCCCCGTGGCTTGGTGGTTAAGTGAGCGCGCTCCACTGCTGGCGACCCGGTTCGATCCTGGCTCGCACCCGGCCAAGCTGCTTCTCCGGCCATGCTGAGGCCGCGTCCCACATACAGCAACTAGAAGGATGTGCAGCTATGACACACAACTATCTACTGGGGCTTTGGGGGGAAAAATAAATAAATAAAATCTTTAAAAAAAAAAAGACAACTTACTGTCGAAAGCAAAATATAATAACTATGTGTTGGAATTTACAGTGTATGTAAATGTAATACGACAATGATAGCAAAATGCTGAGAAGAAGGAGATAAAATTATAAGGTTCTTATACTGTATGTAAAGTGGTACAATCACCTGAATGCAGACTTTGACAAGTTACAGACAACAAGAAGGCAAGGAGTTACAGCTCATAAGAAAGCTGAGGTTTCTCACCTCAATCCCCATGAGCACTTCAAAATTCCCAAGCTAGATCTGATCATTCCTTGCATTTTATAGGATGAAAAAAGAGCCTGACACACTAGGTGCTCTGGGTTCTGAAAGAGAGTTGAAGAGTTAGATCCATCCTGAGGGTGAATCCAGGGACAGGTGCAGTGATTGCCTCGTTCTACAGAGTGAGCCAGTTGATACACAACTACGCATGTGAGCTACAAATGGATGCTGCTTCACTACTACCCCCCAAATCCTGCACAAGAATCTCTCCTTACATTCATCTTAACCAGAAATATAGATAGAAAATAGTTCTGTGAAATACAGTTCAGCCTATCCAAGTTGACAGTTAATAACAGTCCACCCCTTGTCCACATGAAATCTTCTCACATCACCATAATCCACGCAAACTCCAAATAAATATAATGGTAGCCTAATGTGATAAAACTATCTTGTGAACAATCAAAAATATGCTAACCCTACCCCCACAAGAGGATGTGAAATAATATTTTATCTTCTAGGGATACTTATTTTTCTCCCAACAGATTCATATATCCCCTTTGATTTCCTCTACCTTAAATACAGAGACATAAAGTTAACTACTGTTGACAATTCTTAATTTAGATGATAATAGGATGACACAGGGGAAGAAAAGAAAAATATATGATTCATGTGTATCCAAAATATACACATCAAAATAAGGAAGAAATATTTGCTACTTCTATAGTCCAGATTTCTGCAATTAGCCCTGTGGTCAAAGCTGGTACCTCTAACTACATCCTTCACTATCTATTCCATATTCCGATTGCCCCATACCTTAGCCAATCCTTTTACTTTGCAGAAAGGATGACCCAAACCATCATTCTGGAAGGTTTTGGTCCATTATCAGTCTTGCTGAATTGGATTATGATGACTTTCTGACTGTAATCACAGACCCAAGGAGCACTAAGGATCCCCTGCATTCCATACATACTCCTGCTTACTACAGTTGTGTAGAGCAACCCTTTCACCCTTGATAGTCAACATCAACCCCCGCCCAGCCAGGACCTCCTAGTTTGCCTGATGATTCACTGTAAGATGGAGCCAAAAGAGGCCATGGAGCAGTCTCAACCACCAGTTCAGTGCAATCCAGCAGAGTGTAAAGTCTCAGGGATGAGAAGCACAAACTTTGCTAGTGGCTCACTAGGGATAATAGTGAGTGTTTTCTCTTCTATTTCCTTCTATTTCCAGAATTCTAGGAATTCTGATTCCTAGAATCATGAATTCTGACTATGGGCGCGGCAACACCATATATTAGATGCTGACTCAGAGCACATACAGCATCCTGGAGGACATTGCCTCAGCCCTATAAGGTGCTGCCATCTATCCAGCACTGTCATTGAATCCTCGAAGGCTCTTCCATCATCTATCAAGTCAGCTACTTCAGAATGAAGGAGGAGATTTTAAGACCAGTGAATTCCATGAGCGTGGGTCCATTGCTGCTCTCCATTTGCTGTGAAATGAGTTCTTTGGTTAGAACCCCCCAAATGGAATTCCATAACTGTGGGTGAGGAATTCTGTTAGTCCATGGAAAATAGTCTTGACAGAAGCATGGCAGGCAAGGAAGGCAAATCCCTATCTGGAGTGAATGTCTGTTTCAGTAAGAACATAGAGCACTGGTGGAACCGGTCTGATATAGTGAGTCACCAGGTGCTTGGTTGATGTCCCCTAGAAGTGGCATCATGTTCAGGAACTCAGTATTGGGTTCTGTCATTGGCATGTGTAGCACTCAACAGTGGTTACAGCCAGGTTCGCTTTAGTGAGTGGACATCCGTGATGATGATTCGATGAATTATCTCCATCCTTGCTACGATGGCCACTTTGTTCATAAGTCTGTTAGGCAGTGCCAGCAGTGGCTGGGGAAGGAGGCTGACTGGTATTCCCAGAACTGGTTATCAAATCCACTGGATCATTGAGATCATTTCCTTCTGGGATGTCTCTGTAGAAAGCATTTATATAGGACACAAATATCTTCATGATTTGTGCCCATTTGGAGATGTCTATTTTTATATCTTCTCCACAGACATCTTTGAAGTCTCTGACCACCCAACCAAACTATTAGTCACAGCCCATGAATTAGTATAGAGACATATCTCCAGTCATCTCTATGACCAGGCATAGGGAACCAGGTGCACACTGCTCAAAGCTGCTGTTGGGAGAATGTTCCTTCACCAATGTCCTTCAGGGATGTCCCCAAGCAGGGGCTGTAATGCTATAGCTGTCCACCTTCAGTGACTCCTGCATGTCATGCAGAATCACCTGGAATCAAGCCTGAGATGTTGCTTTCTCTGTCAGCTGGTCACAGGGCACTCCCTGTGAGGTCAACCATCAGTGTGAGATGAAAGAGACTATGTTAGATATTAGTAGATATTAGAGATACTTTCTGATGCACTTCTTGTGCCTTCAGGAATTTGTCAAGTCCATCTCATACATACCACTTGAATTTGGTGATAGAGTGCTGCTGTGCCTGCACAACTTTATGGATACTTTGTCAGAAAATACCCAGTTCATGACGGGAAGCTCAGGTCACATGGCAATTTAAGTGGCTCATAGTCGAGCGTGCAGACTCTACTAAGGCCCAGTAGCAAACAAAAGGTTTCTCACAGATGGAGCTTTCTGCTTATGCAGATGAAGTAAGAATCAGTAGGCAGCCCATCTATTTCAGCTCTAGGGACACCAAGATCAACTAGCCAACAGCAAAGTCTTCTGTCACACTGTTCTGAACACTGCTTTGGCTCAGACGTAATTATGGTAACCACACCCACCTTGTCTTTGGAAATAAATTGCTTCTTCTTTGCCCTTGATAACCACAGGATCCCACCAGCCACACTCTTGGTACCAAATTCATTGTTCAGAAAGACTAGAATACACATACAAACATACATATACACGTACTACATATATGCATATAGGTACTTACATATATACATACATATGTGTGCATAAGTATATAACAATAAAGGATTTATTAGAGGAATGTAGTGTTGTGCTGAACACACACACCTATCCCAGGAGCCAGAGAAGCTGAAAGAGGATCCAGGGGAAGGTGGAGCAGTTGCAATACAGCCACTGTCCTGTGTGAAGGAGGTGGGCCAGCAGATGAGACACCTGGAGTGTGAGCTACAAAATGGCTGCTGCTTCACTCCAGTTTTCACAGGGATTCACACCAGAAATTCTCTTGTTAATTAGAAACATACAGAAAGAGAATTCTGGGAAATATAGCCAAGTTGACACATGACAAAGCAGCCAGAAATGTTTAAATAAATAGAGAATAACCAATCCTTTATGGATATGATGAAAACCACTTATCTCCATAAACCACACCCCTAAGCTGCTACCAGATGCACAGAAAGTTCTCACAGGAACCAAGAACCAACATCTTCATGGGGACTAGTGAGTAGATATGGGAGTTTTGGAGTAGCTATTCCCAACTGTGGGCTCAGGAAGTAGAGCTCTGGGGCATCCCCACCACGATCCGGACCCCTCTCCTGCTCCCCCTCCTCACTGTCTGCACAGGTCCCCTGGCCCTGCCCACAGACTCAGCCCCCACAGAACCCTGAGCAAGGTCTGCCCCAGACCTTGAGCTCAGCCGAGGCACTGGGATTCCAGGATGGGAAAGATTCTCTTATCCTGAGAGTAGCCCCTCCTCTCCTCTGCCTGCAGGTCACCTCCTCTGATCTGACTTAGCTGCCCTCAGTGTCACAGCCCAGGGATAGATGGCCACTCTCAACTGCCAGAGACACAGCCTAGAAGACATGGTGAGCAATGGTCCCACAAGAAAGCAGGCTGGGCCCTGTGCTGGTAATCTGTGATAATAACTCAGGGTTCCCTGACCTCTCAGTGATGGCTGGTCTATGCAGCATGGACCCTGGGGTGATCTGGATTCAGGGCTGGTCTCCCTGACATCTGACCTGAGCTCCAATGCGGCAGCCGTGAGCCATCTGTAGAGAGTCTGGGCATGTGCCTAGAGCAACTGAAGAAATGAGTTTGTAAATTTTATTTTAATTAATTTAATTTTAATAACTGCAGCAGTGTAAAATATTTTTCAATTACATGCAACTTTACCATTCTGTGAGGACTACATTGCACTCTGATCACTACATCATGTAAACACTATTGAAATGTAGTATGTGTGTAGGTGTGTGCAGTGTCTCCACATTTCACATACATGCATCACCAATTGACTCTCGGTCAATGGATTCAGTCCATTTGAAGGATTTTTTCTGTGCTCTGATCTTTAATGTTTAAGGTGCTTATTTGAATAAAGTATGTGGACAGCATGAGTTAGCGTGATATCGATGAAAATAAGGATTAATAATTAAATTGAAGTGCTTATGATTATATTTCAATAAATTATTTTCTAATTTACAAAGTAATCGTGGGCAAATTTTAAAATTTAAAAGGAGGACTTGCTGGTGATGCAGCATTGAAGCTATACTGTGACTAGAACAGTAAAGAAACAGAGACCAGAAAATGTAGGGCACAGATTTCACAGTTAAATACACAGGTGATTGTATTTGTTTGTTTGTTGTATAGAAAAAAACAGAGAGAGCAAGGTGGACTGTGAGAGGCATATGAGCAAATACAGAGTGAATTTGATAAGCTTCTTTCCAACAATCAGAAAAGAACTGATAAAATTAGTCTTCCAAAATCAGGGCTATATTTCCAAGAAAAAATCTTTAAATTATATTTTATTAGGATCTGAGCTCATAACTTTGAATAGCTATAAAATGTCTTGAATTCTTGCACAGAAAAAAAAAAAGAGCTCTAAGTTTTTAAAATTTAGAAATGGTAAAGATATATATACATTATTTTTATTATGGAATTTTCAGTTGACACTTGAGAAAATGCACTAGTTTTGAAACTGACATAATTTTCCTTTAAATCAAGTCTATTCTGGAAAACATGAACCAGTTTTGCCAATATGGATCCCAATATTAAAGGAAAATGATATTTGGTACTCAGTTCAGTTCTTGGAAATTGTTTAAGTCTGCTTGGACCAACTTGGATATGTGAATCTACTTTATCAACTGTAAATTAATTGAAATCTAAATAGAGATCAACTATTTCTGATAAAAATTTAGTGTCCACATTGAGATGCACTCAAGTTACAAAATATGTCATATTCCAAAAATAGAATGTAAACTATTTCATAAATAATTTTATATCCATTACACATAGAAATGATACAAATTTTGCTATAGTAAGTTAAATACATTATTAACATTAATTTACCTGTGTCTGGACAACCTGGAGGACAGGAAGCCCCGTCTGAGTTCTCCACCAGTAGGGGGCAGCAATGCTGCAGGCGGGAAGGTTAGGAAGAGGTTGGGGCTGCCATGTTGTCCTAAGTTGACAACCAGCCTCACCAGGAGTCAACAGGTGTTCCAGGCCCATTGGACTGGCAAATTGGGACAATTCTTTCTATCCCTTCAGGCTCGGAGATAATGTTCTGAGGGTCAGACTCAGACTGAGCTACCAGGAGACCAAGACAGCAGGCAAGAATGAGCCCCTTACCTGGGAAATGTGGCTGAGAGATGTCTGTTCCCATCTGTGGGGCCCCAGGAGGCAGGGCCCAGAGGGTCTCCACCGTGGACTGGACCCCTCTCCTGCTCACTTTGCTTCCTTTCTGTACAGGTTCTGCCTGCAAGGTCCTGCCCTGGGCTCAGCTCCAATGGGGCCCTAGACCAGGCCACCCTTAGGAGATAAGTGTGAACATGGGGAGACCCTGGTGCAAGAGAAATGGAGACCCTGGGCGTTTGGACCACTTGCTTCTGCAGTTTATTTGAGCCCTCAGGCCCTGCTGCTGCTGCATCCTAGATGTACCACTTCCACATTACAATAGATTACTCCTGGCCTGCCTGACCTCACGACTGGGTGGGTCGGACATTTCTGGCCATGTGGGCACTTGATGTCCAATGTTGTTCTGTACCTACCAGGGCCCAGGAAAGTTTCTCAAGAGATGTTTAATTTCCCATTACAGATGACATGGGTTTGTGCCAAGATCCTATGTTCCACATTGGGATCCTCCTATGGGGCTTGCTATAAAATCCACAAGGTGTCTGCTCCCATCATCTGTTCTCCTGCCACCATAGTCTCTGCTGGATTATATAGTCCAAACTTCCGCCGCTTATATATCTTTTGTCAGTTGTCCATGGGGAGAAAAGACAAGGGACAAAGGCCAGAATGGAGGTGAATGTCGCGATGATCATCGCAGGTCACATTTGTGACGGAACACACCAAGGAGACCCAAATATGGGGCATGGTGTCCTGGGCTCACGAAGGCAGTTGGAGGAGCTCAGGGTTTGGACTCCCTGTGATCCCAACTTCTCTGTTTCTCATGGGTCCCGTCTCCTCTCAAGACCTAAGGAGTCTCTGCAGGTGGCCAATGAGGGCCCATCTGATTTCCATACCTGGGTAGGGTCTGCCCTGGGGTGCAACAGGGCCTGGGGGAGCTCTGTCCTGCTGTGAGGTCCCTGGAGGCAGAGCTCTGGGGCATCTCCACCATGGCCTAGACCACTCTCCTCTCCCCCTTCCCACTCTCTGCACAGGTGCTGCCCCCCAGGCCCTGCCCACAGTCTCGGCTGCCACAAGACTCTGGGCTGGGCCTGCCCCAAACTCTGAGCTCAGCCCAAGCACAGTCTCAGCATATGACTTCCTGGGGTTGAGCCCTTCATCAAGCCCCCTCTCCTCTTCTCCCTTACAGGGTCCCTGGACTCCAAGGAGCTGAGGCTGAGTCCTCCCTGTCAGTGTCCTATCAAAATCACCTGCTCTGGAGATAAGCTCTGGAGTAAATATGCACCATGGTCGCAGCAGAAGCCAGGCCAGGGCCCTGTGCTGGTCATATATAAAGACAGTGAGCAGCCCTCAGGGATCCCGGACTGAATCTTAGGAGAACACGGCCACCCTGATTATTAGCAGGGCCAGGGCCGCGGACGAGGCTGACTATTACTGTGCCACAGCCCATGGCCATAGGACAGCTGGCAGTGACTCATGGTGACAGATGGGGAGGGGGAACAGAAACCTGCCCTCCTTGGCCTGGCCCTCACTCTCACTCGCCCTCTGAGCAGCTGTGGGTCAGGCCTTAGGCTCAGACATCCTGTCTGGTCCCAGCCGGACCCTCCAGGGCTGGGAGGCTCTGAGCAGGTTCTCTGTCCTCTCTGGGCCTCCGTGCATCTGATGGAAACTGGGCAGAAGAAGACTGTTCTGAGCTATGGGGACTGTTGTCAGGGTTTGGAACAGATAAAAAGGTTTAGGAATTCATAATATATCATGTGGGCACCAGATATAATCAAGTGTCAGGCAGGAGGGGAGAGAGCTGTCTCAGACAGCACAGCCCTGCTGGGATTCCTCTTCTCCCTGGGCAGAGCTAGACCGGTGGAGACCCAGGGCCTGTCTCTCCTCTGACTTTTGGATGGGGCCTTTCTCACATCCTAAGGGGTCACTTGAGGCCTGGAGAAGACTGGGGACCCTCCCAGCCCCAGGGCCTTTCCTATTCTGAGATTTCACAGATACTACAGAAGAACTGCAGACGCCACCTTGGGTCCCACCTGGGGACTTTCTCCTGGCACCACTGCCCTCCCACTGTCCCCAAAGTCCCATCATTTGCTCCAGGCAAGTCTGACCCTGTTGGGGTGACCCTGCCTCCCTGTTGGGTTTGGATTTGATCATTGGACTCTGGACTGCTTTCTTTGGAGCTCTACAGGAAACCTTCCATGCCAAGCCTGGGACCTTCCCCCCAGCTCCATTTTCCACGGCTGCAGGCACAAGGGGAGAGGGGTCTCTGCTACCTGGGGTGGGGCACTCCTGCCAGAGGGATGTCTGATACCAGACCTTGAGTTCTGGGTTCATTGGGGCTACTTTTATCTCTCAATCTCTCCATCTCCTAGAAGTCCAACTAATTTCATTTTGAAACTTTCCTTCATCAAAAACAGTTGAAAGAATAGTGTAATGAGCTCCCACATACCCTCTCACTGGATGCAACTTTGCTAACATTTACCACTTTGGCATCTCTATCATCTATCTATTCTCTCTCTCTCTCATTCTCTCTCTCTCTCTAATCTATCTATCCATCCTCTGTCTATATATCTATCCTCTACCTTTCTATATCTCTACTTATAATCTACATATCTATTTATTTACCTATTTATCATTGAATTATCATCTATCTATCTATCTATCTATCTATCTATCTATCTATTCACCTATCTATCCTCTATCTACCTCTATTTCTCTGTATCTCTTCCCCTCTATCTTTCTCTCACTCCATAGACTTACAATGATGTGTACTGTTCTTCAAAGGGCAAGCTCTTTTTGACAATGGAGAAAATCAGCAACAATCTTCTATCCAGTCTGTGGTCACATTTTCCCAGTTGCACAGAATATCTCTTATATCTGCTTAATTTTTTAACCAATCAGTATCCTCAAGATTCACATACCAACATTTGGTTATTAGTTCTCTCCAGTCATCCTATGTACCTGATTATTAAAATCATTTCCTTTTGAGGACACACTTTGGCAAGCATTTTCATAGGACACATAAGATGTTTTCGTAGGACTCTGTGTTCATTTAGGGGGTTCTATTCACATACCTCTTACTCAAACATCTTTTCACCAATTTTCTAATTGAGTTCCTTCCAAATCTCTGACCATCCAGCCAACCATGAGTCGGAGCCCAAAATTAGTATAGAGCCATATCTCTAGCTATCTCTCTGTCCAGGCTGAATGGACCAGGGACTCTACTCACAAAGTTGCCTTACTAGGAGAATTTTCCTCCACCACTATCGTTCAGGGTCACCCCAGATGGGACTGTAGTACTAAATCTGATAACTGCCAGTGGTGGCTGCAAATCATACAGAAACCTCTGTAAAGCAGCTCTGAGTGTTTTCCTCTCTGTCAGCTGGTCACAGGAATCTCCCCAGGAGGCCAGAGTTGTGAGTTGATACAGAAAAGACAATGCAGCAAGAGTTGGGTTCATGGGTATTTGGACCACTTCCTCGTGCAACTCACCTGTGTGTTTCCAGACCTGGTGAAGCCTGATCTCACATAGATCTCTTCCATTTGAGATGGAGAGCTACTGAGTATACCCAAATCTAGAGCATGGTTGGTAGCTCATACCCACTTCATGTAGGCAGCTCAGGTCACACGGTGATTTAGTGGCTCATAGTCAAGTATCCAGCCTCTACTAAGGTTCAGTAGCAAGCCAACAGTCTTTCTCAAATGGAGCTTTCTGTTCATACATATGAATTAAAAATTGGGAGGCTGACCATCTATTTCAGTTCTAGTAACACCATGATCAACTAGCTGACACCAACGTTCTCTGTCAAATGTTTGTGATTACTCCTTGGTTCTGTTGTAAATTATAGAAACCACACCCTCCTTGTCATCAGTGATAAAACAATACTGGCTTCTGCCAAACCAGGGATCCCATTATACACACACACACACACACACACACACACACACACACACACACACATCTAAATACATACACATGGAAGACATAGGTATGTATATATGTACACAGATGTTTGCAAGTATATTCATATTTATGTATGTGTATAAATATATAACATTAAGTAATTGGTTATGGGAATTTGATGTCATACTGAACACACATACCTGGCACAGGAGTCAGAGAACCTGAAGGAGGATCCGGGGAATGTGGAGCCATTGCAATATGGCCATGTCCTTCTGTCAATGAGGTGACAATGGCTGTCAGCTACAAAAAGGCTGCTGCTTCCATGTCAGTTTGCACAAGAATTCACACAGGAACTTCTCTTGTGATTCCCCTTAACTGGAAACAGACAATAAAGAGAATCCTGACAACACATCACTCCTGCACCCAGACTCTTAACTTGGGAAAAGATATCACCTCGGAGATGAAGTAGTTGTGAATTACAGACACCTTAGTTTCTCACTGTTCTTTCATCCTCAGACAAACGAGACTCCTGCCCTCAGGGCACTGACCCTGCTCTCCCCAAACACACTTCCTATTACGTGCTCCATCTTCCCATCCTGAGAGCAGCTCCAAAGTTGCCTCGCAAGAGGTCTCCTCCAGGCTCTCACCAGGCAGGACCTGCCTGTCATCTTTATCTGATCTCAATTAATTATCTGCACATCACCTACCACTGTACAATTCTTTGCATATCATTATTTTTACTAATGATTGATTTGTGTTAATTATTTTCCTGATTGGCCAGGAATGATTTTTAATGCAAGATACACATGACAAACAGAGGCATAAACAGGCAGGAGCCTATTTTTCTCCCCAACAGTAAGTGTGAATCCGATAGTTGTTCTCAAGATACCCATTTCACTAAGTCCTAAATCTTTCTCACTGTCTGTTCTACCACCCCTACTATGGAGACTTTGCTTTCATTCTTGTTGATGTAAGACCTCAGGATGGCTGCTGCAGCACCAGCGTCACATCCATGTTGAAGAGGAAAGGCACTGCTTCCATCTAGTCTGTTTCTTTCCTTCACAAGAGGTTAAATTCCCTGGAAGGAACACCAGCTGACTGACCCTTACATCCGTGGGCCAGCACTGGGCCACAAGGCCAATGCTGACCAAGAGGGACCTGAGAATAGCAAATATCTGCTTTTAAATGAATATAGAAGACAAGATATAGCCATCTATTGATGGCTCACACTACACACTGGGGACACTGAGGAACAGGACCTATGACCCTCCCAGGAGTTCACAGCCAAGGGCAGCACCTCAGTGCATCTTTAGAAACTCCATGTGCACTTGGCAGGGAGGAGTCTGAACTTTCTCACTCAACACCAGAGAGAGCTCTGAGGACTCAACTACAGGCCTTGGGAAAAGGACTCACTTTATAGCCTTCTTTAAGCTGAGCCTTTATCTGCTCAGCAGGAAGACACCCAACAAGGCCACAAAAAGGAAGGAAGTAGATTTGCATTTCTTCAGAGAATAAGAGAGGCCTTGAGGCACATCCCCAGCTGTGGGCTCAGAGGCAGAGCTCTGGGGCGTTTCCACCACGGCCTGGACTCCTCTCCTGCTCCCCCTCCTCACTTTCTGCACAAGTGCTTCCCCTCAGGGCTCAGCCCCCAAAGAAACCAGGGAGCAGCCTCGCCCTGACCTTCAGCTCTGCAGAGGGGAGGCTGCAAGGTGTGTGCCCTCTGGGAATGAGACCCTTATCCTCACACTCACCTCTTCTCTCCTCTCTTGCAGGTTCTGTGGCCTCTTCTGAGCTGGCTCAGCCACCTGCAGTGTCCATGGCCCTGGGACAGACGGCAAGGATCACCTGCCAGGGAGGCAGTTTTGGAAGCAATTATGCTTACTGGTACCAGCAGAAGCCAGGACAGGCCCCTGTGCTAGTCATTCACAGAGATAACAAGCAGCCCTCAGGGATTCCTGACCGATTCTCTGGCTCCAGCTCGGGGAACACAGCCACCCTGACCATCAACGGGGCCCAGACAGAGGATGAGGCTGACTATTACTGTCAGTCTGGAGTTGCTTATAGTTCTGAAGCTCACAATGACACAGACTAATGGGAAAGCAAGACACAAGCCCCTTTCCCTTCTGTGTCACACTCTCCTCCAACCCCAGGAGGACTGTAGGCAAAGCCATGAGCTGGTCTGTCCCAGGTCCCCAGATCTGAGATCTTCAGGCTGCCGTCCCCTCCCTGCCCCCCAGGCAGGCTCTGCAGAGAGTGGTTCAGGGCTGGATTGTTGACTGGCAGGATAAGGCTGCCATGGTCTTTCCTTGGCTGTGGTGTTTGTTGGGGACAGAGGGTCTGGATGGAAGGAAAGATGGAGGAAGATCCAACTTGTCGTTATCTAGGTATTTCTATATGGAAGTGTCTGGGCCTCTCTTTGGTCCACATGTCCCAGGTTAGTCCCCAGAACTGCTGAGATCAGCTGGCACTCTGAAGTCCCAGGCTAACGTGGCAGCCTCGGATTCTGAATGGAGCAAACTATGCTGTGGATATTGCAGTGTCCACCTACATCTGCCCTTCTGGCATGACACACCCACCCACTGTTGATGGGAGCCCCTGGCTGCTCACAGCTGTGCCTTCACTGGGATGAGCCACTGTCTGGAGAACTGCCTCCCCCAGGTTTTTGCCCCACTCTGAATGTGACTCAGGTCCCATGACTGCCTGATGCCAAGATACCAAGGTCTTGTCTCAGTCCAGGATGACCTTGCAGGGCCTGCCAGCTGAGTCTTCAACTGTAAGCATATGGCAGGTCTGCCCAGTATTCTTTCCATGCTTCATTCCAGAGACATAACCCCAAACCCTCCTGCATGCAATTATCCATGTCACAGTGCCTCTGGGGAGCCAAAGAGAAAGTAAAAGTCTAGAGGGAAGAGTGTGGAAGAGGAGAGATGTGCACAGAGACAGAACTCTGGAGTTCTGCACATGTTCCTGAGAGGACTGATGAGTCATGTGTGGGAGGAAAGTGTGTGAGTTTGAGGAAAGAACCACTCAAAGACACTAAAGGACCATTCCGCAGGGCTCACACTCACAGAATCACATAGTGTTTGTTCCCCAGTCAGAGAGGAAAGCTCCTAGTTAAGGCATCAGGTTGACTAGTCATGACAACTTGCCTCAGTCGTGGTGAAAATTAACCATAGACTAAAGGCTACTCTGTTGCCATCTAAGAAAGTGAACAAGCAAGTTGAGAAAGAATGGACCCATGTCCAAGTAACTTTACTGAATCCAAAATAAAAAACAAAACATAGAGGCAAATATAAGTATGCAGGACACAATAAGGAAAAACTAACAATACCTGGTATCATATCAAAAATTTGATAAGAACCAGGAAAACATGAGCCATGATAATTACAAACATCCTTTATTCCAAAATGGCCCTAAATTGCCGAGATGTTATAATGTGTACACAAGGATAGAAAAGCAATTATTTTAACTATATTCCATGTGTTCCTGAGGGTGGAGGAAAGATGGAACATGTTAATTGGTGACATATACTCATACAAACTGGTACACATTGATATCCTAGCACTGCTTTACAAGCACCATATACATAATATATAACTGATCTCAAATCAGTAATGTAAGAGTCCACCCTATGATACTGTAAAAAGAAGAGAAAACTGAAACAAAAGAGGGAGAAGGGAATAAATGATAAAGATAGAGGGAAAATTAAGGAAAGAAATGGAAACATTAGAGAATATCAACCTAATTAAATGTTGGTTCTTTGAAAACATCAAAGATATTGACAAACCTTTAGCTAGGTGATGATAAAAAATCAAATTATTAAAACCGAGAAGTAAAGAGGAGACATTACTACCGACACTACAGAAATAAAACAAGACTTACTTTAAGGTTGTGAGATGACACTATAAAAAACTGCAAGCAAAAAATTAGATGAAATGAACATATTCCTAGAAAGACACAGATTGTTAAAAGTGACTCAAGTGAAAAATAGAAAACCTGATGAATTTTGCAACAAGGAAAGAGATTAAATTAGTAATCTAAAACTACCCACAAAGAAAGACCCAGACATCGATGCTTTCACTGGAGAATTCCATCTAATATTTAAAGAAGAATTACTACCAAGTGATTCACAATCTCTTACAAAAAATTGAAGGGGATGGAATACTTACCACCTCACTCTATGAGGCCACTATTACTCTGATACCAAAACTAGATAAATAGATCACAAGGAAAGAAAAGTATAGATCGATAACCCTTGTGTATATAGACACAAAAATCCTCCAAAATTACTAGAAAACCTAATCCAGCAACATAGAAAAAGCAATACACACCATGACCAAGTGGTATTTACCGCAGGAATGCAAGGTTGTTTTAACACCTGGAGATCAGTTAATGCACTTATTCATAGAATAAAGGACACAAGAAAGGATCTTTTCAAGAGTCACAATATTTTCATGCAGCACATATTGTTCCTGGTTATGATTCTAATCCTATTACAGCATCAAACACGTGAGATTGCAGGCACAGAGATGGAATCAGGTGTGTTATTCCATGCAAAGAATCTGGATGTCCCACACCCATTGTGAAGATATTGATGGTAAATGATAAAGGAGTGTAATTCTGTGTTTCTGAATGTTGTGCTGTTCAGATGCCACTTCCTAGACACGGGATATGGACACAGAATGAAAGGATGACTAGGATTTAGGCATTAGTGACGAGAAGGGTCACAGGAAGGGTTTCAGTCAGAGAGAAAAACATACAGAAACTAGAAAAGAGAAGAGAGCATGACGTGTGAGAAAGTAGGAAAGTCCAGATCAACTGGAGCTGAGTGAGATCAAGGAAAGAGCAGGAACCACCTATTTCTGTCTGGACCTCCCATTAGGACATCACCCCCCACCCCATGTTGTTGTGAAAAAGCCTGTTCTTAAACATTTCCTCACATCCTTGTATGGTCTAGATCTGAATCATGCTCAGTTGACAAGTCGAGGACAGTTAAGCCCCAAGACCCAGGTGGCCCAGGAAGGACTTGGAGAGACAAGCAGGAGGAAGTGAGAGTTTCCATGGTTACCTATACCAGAGCTCCTGAGACTTCAGTGAGCACACAGTCCCCTGGGGTCTCCACAAGAGGCAGATGCAGCTGCAGCAGGTCAGGGTGGGGCCCGGGAATCTGCATGTCTGACAGCTCCCAGGGGAGCCTGTGCTGCTGGTCCTCCGAGGACCACACTTTGAGTGGCTTCACTCCTGCTCACCTGTTACTCACAGCTCAGGTGAGAGTCCCCACAGGAAGGCACAGTCTGTGAAGCACAGGGGACCTGCTCTCCCTCCTTCCCAGTGTCCATGGGGTCTTGGCCCTGCACACAGCTCTGTCCACATCTTGCCCTCCCTTCATTGTTCAGAGCCCATTCTGTCCTGACTCAGCCTCCTAGGCATCTGGGCCCCTGGACAGACGGTCACTATCTCCTGTACTGTACTGAAGCAGCAACAACATTGGGGGTTATAATTGTGTTTCCTGTTGCAAACAGTTCCTGGCACAGACCCACACGACTAAAGACGGTTCATGAAACAAACCTCACAAACCCCAGCCTCCAACTCTGGCAAAATGGCCTCTCAGAATATCTCTCCACTCCAGTCCAGCCATGAGGCTAATTATTATCCCTGTTTCCTATGCAGAGTTGGAGGGAACTTGTTCTCACTGTTTCTTAGTGATAAGGAAGCAAGACAAATACCATCCTGTCCTGACCCTACTCCCCTCCAGCCCCCTGTGCTGTGGTCAGCTCCCCTGGAGTGCATCACCTGCTAGGTTCAAGGCTGAAGAAGTGAGGGCCTCTCCTCTCTCCCACTACTTGGCAAAGTGTGTCCTTGGGAGCATCAGTTCTTTGAGGCCACTTGGGAACAAAGGTTCTGTCTCTGCCTGTGATCTGTGTGCTCAGACACATACCTTATCTGCAAGGGAGAGGCAGGTATAGATGACTTCCAGGTGGTCAGAGTCCAGGCTGGGACAATGTAGGGGTCACCTTGAGATCCTGCCTCCAGCTACTGCTGTCCACACCATCATGGGAAGGGGGCCTCTCTGTCCATCTTTTCAGATCTGTCCTCTCTTCCCATTACCAAGGAGAAGAGTAGGGACAGGTAACCCTGGTTTGACTTGCCTGTTATTTGAGGAAGCAGATTTATGGAGGGTCCTCCAGCCTGGGGGTTATCAGGCATGATCTGTAACCAGCAGCCTTGGAGCCCTGAAGGAGCCACGGGTCCTACCATCAAAGATGCCCTGCTGCTCCTCATAAATCCCTTTCTCCACTCCATGGTTTATCCCTGCTCCCTCCCCTCACTCTTCCATGGGGTACTCATCCTTACCAGTTAACACCCAGTTATCTTCTCCATTCTCTATAAAAGTCCCATCCTCATGGAGGATTTAAATAATAAAAAACCCATAACGTAAAGATTCAGTGGGATGCTTTTCCTGAATGTTCTTACAGGACCTTGCATGTCCTCCTTTGCAGCAGTTAGCACATGTCATATCTCATTTATACCTTTTGTCACAGACACAATTCTGGGAGGGAGAGATTTTACACAGGGACCAACAAGGTAGTGACCTTGATATTTACAGTCATGATGATGAAAGCAGAATGCCAACTGGAGGCAAGTAAAGATCATCCCCTGTTGTGCTTAGATGGTGACCCAGCAGTGAGCGACCTGCCACTACAAAGCCTTGTCAGAGAGGGACCAAGGGCCATTAGAGGCCATTTCTTATAGTCAAGGTCACAACAGGGGCAGGTCTCATCAGAGGCCACTGTCAGCTCTTGTCATGTGAAAGTGACAATGAATGGTGTGAAAGACAATGTACCTTCCCAGGTTGTTCCACATCAGTGGCAGTTGTCTCACAGGTTGCCAGGTGATCCTGAAACCAGGAAGTAAAATTTACATCAAAAGTACCATTGTGATATCAATTATCTCAATAAAGCTGAAAAACAGTACCTGTGTGCCTTGTGACCTTAGCAGAGTCACCAGAACAGAAGTCATTTATGCCTTTGTCTCATTTGGGGATCTATTGGACCTGACCAGCCATTGACAATTGAATCCAGGGAGCAGCTGAAACAGGTCTCAGACCTGCCCCGAAGACAGGATGGAGCTGATGGCAGGGAGAGTGTGACAGGGATACCAGGTGGGCTGGGCCAAAAGTGAGAGAGGGCGGGAGGAGGTCTCCCTTCCCTCCTGCTCATCCTGCATCTGCTTCTGCCTCTTTCCTCTCCTCCTCCTCTTTCTTCTCCTGCTCCTTCTTCTCCCTCTCTCCCTCCTGGGATGTTAGGATTTCTCCCTGGAGGTTATGTTTTATTTAACTCCTCCATTACGTCTGTATCTTATGATATTTGTTCCTTTTTCAAGCACTCCTTCCTCCGTTTTTTTGTGTCCATAGTGTGACGTGTGTCTCTGTCTGGCTGACTTTAACCCTTAATGATTCATAACACCAAAATTAATGACGTGTCTGTCACTGTCCTAGGTGTCGTGTGTGACAACCAGAATCCCGGCCCTTCCCCTACAGGATGGAGTCCTCATTTCCCAGAGGCTGGGGTGTTGGAAGCCACAGCTCCAGGACTTGCTTCTGCTGAAGAGAGCTGGCACTGTGGGGACATTCCCCTTCCTGGTGGCAGCCTGAATCTAGTGACCTGTGTGTGTGGTGCGGTAGAGAAAGGCCCCACCCCATTCAGTAGGATCTGAAGAGCACGCCCAGCACCAGAGCTCCTGTGAATTCCACTGTGGGCCTAGTCATGACAGCCTTGCAGGTCAATGTCCTCCTCCATCCCATCCTGCCCATCCTGGGTATGCTCTGTGGTTTATCTAGACTCCTGCACACTAGTCTCTAAGTGAGAGTTTGCTTCTGGGAATCTGACCTGCCACTGATTCTTTTTTTCTTTCTTCTTCTCCTTTTTTTAAATTTTTCCCTCACTGAGCAGAGATCTCGTGCCTTATTCAGAATGGTTTCCCCTGGGTATCACTAAATACTTGTTGATATGATTATATAACTAGTTAGATAAATTATTAATGCAGTTCTCTGTGTGGGGTAAATGAAGGCATCCTGATTATAACCTTAACTTTCTTAACTTGAGAGAAGCTTATGTGTTCCATCTTGCTTTGATGCCTTTATTCCACCATGAATTTTGAGCCCCTCCTATGGGCAATTTCTGTGCCAACCACTGTCACACAGCAGGAAAGAAAATGACCCTGGGCACCATGACATAGACAATTGAACATAGTCAGTTGGTCTATACAGCATCCACATGTAATACAAAAAAACAGAAGTGTTTAGGATCCTGCCATTCATGACTCTGGGACTCTGGGTGAGTCACCTCATGTCCAGGCTCAGGGTATCATCCACGCAATGGTGACCTGGATACTCACTGCTGCTCCGAGTTTCTGGGAAGGAGAAATGACACAATGTCTGTGGGGCATGGTTCAGAGAGTTCACACCTGACAATTTATTCTTAATTATCAATCATGAGTAAGCTCCAAATTCATATGACTAACCCGACAATGTCAGTTGGTGTTGGAGGCAGGACTGGACCTGTTCCTGGGCTCCTCCTTCAGTGCTCTCTGCTCTCAGCACCATGGAGGTCACAGCCCCAGGTCTCAGAGTTCTCACAGCAAGAAATAGCTGGATGGGGAGTTGAGCAGAATCTTGAGAACATAGGATCTCAGCTACACCTTTCTCACTCTGTGGTCCTTCTAGAGCACTGGGCCTGGGTCAGAACCGTGGACAGGACCACGCTGCCCCACAGGAAGAGCAGATCCTTTCTCAATTGACCCTGGGCACAGCAGACAGGGACAGAGGCTAGAACTGAGGATGAGCTAATGGTGACCATCACAGGTCAAGTCATGCAGAACTCTCCATGGAGGTCCTGAGGTTGTAACAGGGTCTCCTGGGCCCAGGAGGAGGAGTTTGTGAGGCCGTGGGTGAGGGCTAAAGGGAAGAGTCTCTCCTTTCTTTTTATCTTAGGTCCTGCCTCCTCTCAAAACCTCAAACAGCCTCCTCAGGAGGCCAAAGAGGGCCTGTCTGATTTCCATACCTCAGCAGGATCTCCTCTTGGGGGACTTCCGGGCCTGGGGCAGCCCAGCTCTGAAGTCTCAGGAGGCAGAGCTCTAGGGGGTCCACTCCATGCTCCCTCTCCTCTCTCTCTGCAAAGATGCTCTCCACAAAGCCTTGCCCATGGGCTCAGCCACCACAGGACACTGAGTCTGGCCTTCCCCAAGCCATGAGCTCAGCCAGGCAGAGGCTCATGGTGGGACCTCCTGGGTTTGGGCCCTTCATCCTCAAGGCCCCTATCCTCTCCTCTCTTATAGTCTCTGTGGACTACTTTGAACTGAGGCAGCCCCCTCAGCATAGGTGTTCCTGAGGAAGACGACCACAAACACCTGCTCTGGAATAACCCGGTGGATAAATATGCATCTTTGTCCCAGCAGAAGCCAGGCTAGGCCCCTGTTCTGGTCATTTATAAGCATAGCAAGCAGCCCTCAGGGGTCTCTGACTGATTCTCAGGCTCCAAATCTGGAACCTGGCCATCCTGACCATCAATGGGGTCCGGGCTGGGGATGAGGCTGACTATTACTTTGCCACATACCAAGGCAGTGGGAGCAGCTGGCAGTGACTCACAGTGACACCAACAGGTGGGGAAGATGGACAGGAACCTGCTTGCCCCAGGTTGGCCCTCGCTCTCACCCACACTCTGAACAGCTGTGGTCAGGTCTTAGGCTCAGGCGTCTTCCCTGTTCCTGGCCCAGACCCTCCAGGGCTGGGAGACTCTGAGAAGTTCTCTCTCCTCTCTGGAGACAGTTTATCTTGCTGAGAAATGGCAAGAGTGAGGGTTGTTCTGAGTTATGGGGGCTGTTGTTAGGTTTATATTAGAAACAAAAGGTTTAGAGATTCATGACAGAGTCTCCAGATGTAATCAAGTGTCATGAGTGAGAGGAGAAAGAGGTCTTACATGGTGCAGCCATGCTTGAATTCCTTTTCCTTGAGTAGAACCAGCCCCGTGGAGTCCCAGGGTTTGTGCTCATCTGGTTTCTTGGATGAGGTATCCCCCACATCCTCACTGGCTGTGTGAAGCTTCTAGAGAACTGGACACCAAGCCCCTGCTGGCCCCAGAGTTCTTTTTATCCTATGATGTTACATATACCATGGAGGAAGGGCAGACACCACCTTGGGTTCCACCTGGGGACTTTCTCCTGACACCATTGCCTTCCCACTGCCCGCAATGTCCCATCATCTGCATCAGCCATGTCTGACCCTATTGGGGTTGACCCCACCTCCCTGTTGGATTTGGATTTGGTCATTTGGCTCTGGACTGCATTCCTCGGAGCTCAGCACGAAACCCTCCATGCCAAGGCTGGGAGCTTCCCCTTGGCTCCATTTTCCACCGCTGCATGCATGAGGGGAGCATCTCTGCTGGACGGGGCTGAGGGAGTCTGCCTGGAGGGACGTCTGATACCAGAGCATGAGTATCGTGTTCCCCGGGGTCTCTTTACTCTCAATGTCTCCCTCTCTTCAGAAGTCCAACTAGTTTAATTATGAAACATTCATACATACCAAAAGGGCGAAAGAACACTGTAATGAGCTCTCACACGCCGTCTCCTTGGATGCGACTCTGCTAACATTTTGCCACTTGGCTTCTATCTCTATCTCTCTTCAGCTATCCATCATCTATCTATTTATCATCTCTCTGTTATCTATCTATCTCTCTATCACTATTCTCTCTCTTTTTCTCTTCGAAGAGAGATGTTGTATAATGATCTATACTGATCTTCAGAGAACAAGCTCTTTATAACAACTGAGAAAATTAACATCCATCTTCTATCCAGGCTGAGGTCACATTTACCAAGTTGCACAAGAATGTCTCCTAGAACTGATGATTTACTAACCAATGAGTATCCTCAAGATTCAAACACCAACGTTTGTTATTGGTTCTCTCCAGTCCATCAGTTCTCAGCCTGGATTCCTCGAAACCTAAGGTTATGGAAAATTTTGCAAAAGTTCCACAAGAAAGGACTGTGTTCATTGTGCACGGTAAGACTATGTTGACTCGTTGGGTCCATTTTCATTTTGTGACCAACAGGGGCTCATTCAGATCCCACGGCTCTGAGTTGCAGGGACAGGACGACAGTGGCTGATCACAATGTTACCAACTGACTTACAGAAGTAGTCGAGGAAATGAAAATATCTACCCTCCAATGTATAAGTCAGTGCAAAAAAGACACACAGCATGTGGTAAGAGATATTTGTATAACAAACTGGCAAACAACTATTTCTTCATCAAGTCTGATAAGTACACGAGGATGTCCCAGTGGCATAGCAGTTAAGTTCGTGCATTACATTTCAGCAGCCCGGGTTTGCCGATTCAGATCCTGAGCACGCACCTACTCACCACTCATCAAGCCATGCTGAGGTGACATCCCATGTAGAAGAACCGGAAGGACCTACAACTAAGATATACAACTATGTGCTCAGGTTTAGGGGAAAAAAAAAGAAAAAGAGGAAGATTGGCAACAGATGTTAGCTCAGGGCCAATCTTCCATAAAAAAAAAAAAAAATGATAAGTACAAAGTTTCTCCAACATCAGCTGTAACTTCTACGGGTGCTGACATGATGGTGACATTCAAGAACACCTATTCCACAGCACAGACCTGTCCCAACAGCACAGTTAGACATCTCAGTTATCCCGAAGGCTTTGCCCTCCTCTGGAACAAGGCTCCAGAAGGCACTGGGTTGGCACCTGGGCATTTGCTGCCCCATCAATCACTGACACCACAAGAGGTTTCACATTCATGTGAGAAAGAAAATCCTGATGTCCTCACAACAAATGCTTTCCTCACAAGAGGACCAGTGTCCAAACTCTTAGAGAGTCAAAAAGGAAATTTCTGGAAGACCTACAAAAATGGCTAACACACAAGGCCAATGTCTTTACATGAAGACAATGGCTTTATACACAAAGGCCAATCCCCTGGAGAATATTTAAATGACCACGTGATGACCTAGATAAAGACACACAGGTCTCCTGCTGCATACAAAAAGGAAGAATATTAGCCATGGAAATGTGCTTGACTCGGGAGAAGAGATGAAAGGGGGACTGCATAAGCACTTTCCAGAAAGTGGTCAACCCAACAGTGCTGGGAGCTTTGATGGTGAGGACGGAGCAGGAAGCATCCACTCAGCAGACATTTCCCATAATATGAACCAGTGAACATGTCTCTGCAAGGCCCTGGATTTCAACGGACAGAGATTCTTGGATTTAAATAGAAACTAATTCTTTGAAAAAAAAAAACACACTGAAAAAGGAAATCCTGACACGTGTCCCAGCTGCTTGGGCTGCATGAAGGAAGCCTCAGCAAGTCCCAGGTGATGGAGACCTCCCTGGAGACCTGCATTAGGAAGGAACAGTCTAGTTCCACCCTTTCAGCACAATGAGTGGCAGGAGAGGGACCCGCTCTCTGACCCTCTGCTCCCTGAGAACTTGAGTTGAGAGAAAAGGGAGGACTCCATGAGACTAGTCTGACCACAGCCTCCCGAATCCTGCTCCGGATTTCTGGGGAGGAAGAGTCTCTTGCCCCACGTGGAGAGTCATGTGCAGGTGGCTCTCTAGTGTGAACAAGGGCAGAAACCACCTCTGTCCAGTGGAACAGGGAAAGTGTTCATGAGAATCTCACATCAGACCCAGAATTGAGCACTTGTGCAGCACAAACAAGCACAGGCTTATCATTCAAGAGACACATTCCACTCTTGACTTTTAGGTTCAGAAATAACACTGTTTTTTGTGAATAGAGGTCTATTAAAAAGATCAGATACCGATACACGCGTATGACGATGGAAATAAACTACCAAGTCTATACTGAGCCTGATCCTGTGGCTCCACAGGGAAATATCATTTCAAAGCCCTGAATAAGACTGTATCATAGGATACATTTATCTTCATATTTCTATGGTTTATCATTTTTGTACCTTCAGTTTTAGGCTTAGAGAGTGCAAAAATATCAAATGGAGATTTTTTGAAAAAGGAAAAACAGAAACTTCCTCTATCTACAGTCCTGACTGGTATCAAAGCTGATACATTATGAGAAATGAGTATTATGCAGAAAGCAAAGAATTATTCTCTTCTCAATAAATCTTGACAATGTAATGGACTTATGTATTATACCTACAGTGTAATGATCCCGTTACTGTACCGTGAGTGGTAGATAGACTTTTATTAAGCAGGGATCTTGAAGACCAATATTTCAATAGCAGTTGCAGGGTCAAAGATCAGGAAAAGGCCCCTCTAGGTGGTTATAATCTGGGGTTTTTCATCCTTAGGGTTTCTTTTGGCCCCAAAGGGAGCAGGGAGATGGACACCCTCCTCAGTGCCTGACCTGCCCCAGGTGCCAGTGCAACAGAGTCCCCACACTCCACTGGGAGAACTGACAGGGAAAAGCTGTCTCCATCAGGCTCCACAAATGTTGGCTGAGGATTTTCCCTCATCTCTTCCCCCAGCCCAGGCTGGTTCCTCAACATTAGAGGAAGATACTATTTCAGGCCAAGGACCAACTAGGTCCTGCTCTTCTCTCCTCCTCCTCAGATGACCTTGGGAACACCACTCATTGTCTCCCACCCCTTCCCTTCTCTGTCAAGTGCACACCCTTCCCTCTGTGTGCCCGCAGGACATCCAGTCTGTGGCACATGAGGGAATGCAAGGATGGGTCAACCACTCAGGACCCTAGACAGCTGGAGCAGAACCAGAGGCACATGCAGTGGCTTAATTCCCCACATGGCTGCGTGGTGTGAAATGGGGATGGGGAGATCAGCAAGCACCCCCCAGAGTGTCTTAGGTCCCCGGATAAACTGGGAGAGACCAAGGGGTTTGTCTGAACCCACCTGTGCTTCTCCTGTCCCCACTCAGCAGCACTGTCCTGGACCATAAGGCAGTGTACATGCTAAGCTGCTCCCAGAATCCTGGTTTATTACCTGGAAATGTCCCCTTATCACGTGGCTACACATCACGCCTGTCCCCAAATGCTTCAGCTATAAGAAAGTATCACATCAGACGGGAGCTGGTCTGGATCCCAGAGCCCCTCAGTTTCCCTGGAACACCCTGAAGCTCACCCGTGGGCGCTGACTCAGCTCCTCATGCGCTCCTCTCCCAGGTTCACTCCTCTTCCCCAGCATAGCAGCTTTGCTTCCACTGTTTTCATATTTTCATGTGTGATCTGAGCCCCTTGTGCCTGATCTGAGGCAGGCAGGGGTCATGCAGAGAGGACCAAGTCCTGCCCTGGGGCAGCAGTCCCTGGATCAGGAATCAGGAGCTAAGCAGTGGGTCTGAACCTACCCCTGGACAGAGGACGCCCCTGCTCCTTCACAGCCAGTGTGGAGCGGCCACCAGGGGGCAGCAGAGATCACCTGGCACACCCACCTGGACATGCGGGGCCTGGGCCTCAGGGGCTCTCATATGTAGGGCGGGGGTTGGTTACCACGACCTAATACCGGAAGAAAAAGATGTCTTTCTTTTTCTACAGTGTCATTCTTCACTCTCAAGGACGTTTTCTGGCCCCGTGTGTCTCAGATCCTGCTCGTGGAGAAGTTGCCTGGTTCTCTGGCACAGATCCAGGCACTTTGCCCCCAGCCCACCCTAATCACGCTAACACACTGTCACTGTCCACTGACACCGTCCCCCCTGTGACCACACATTTCTCCTCCCCCCCGTGCTCTGAGAGCCCTTGTCCTGACAAACATCGCCGCTCCTCCTTCCCTGGAAGCTCCTACACCATCCCCCTCACCTGTCCCTCCACTCATCTCTCCCAGGGAAGGGGAGAGGAGCCAGAAAATTCTATTCTTCCTGTTTCCCAGTGCCTGAAACTGGGAACACAGCATTTTCTCAATAAACTGTCCTCGACATATTAAATTAAATTAAATTATTTTGTTAATTAATACATTTTCCTCAGCAATATTCACTTGAGGACTGTTGGAGTTTGCAGCCCACTCTCATTCTTATGCACTAACAGTTCTTTCGAGCACATGATGCATGACTGGTCCTGCCGACACAATGGGGAGACTGAGGCACAGATCCTATTACACTACGGCAAAGAGAAGAAACTCACAGCCTCTCGATGACTGCTAAAGAACTCCATGTGTGCTTGGCAGGGGAGGAGTTTCATCCTTGGCTCTACCCCTCAGGAGCTGTGTCTGGGGTGGGCCCTACACCTGTCTAAGCCTTAGTGTCACCTGCAGAGTGAGGATGGGCAGGGTCACTGCACTGGGGGCCTGGAAGTCAGAGGGGACTTTGTGTGTAAAGTTTCCGAAGGTAGAGCAGGGACTAGAATGAAATGTGACTCCACCACAAAATGTTTATTGACGGCACACTCTGGAGTCCTAGACCGAAGTTACCCACTTCCCTTCTGAGCAAGAAAGAAACAAAGGAATGGCCTGGGTTCCGGGATAATCCAACATCACCTCTGTGACTCTCCAGCTACCTCCATGACCTGGCTGAGGATCATCTGATTAGCAGGGACTTCAGGTTCTTTAGAAAATCCACACAGACTGCACCTTGAGCTCTGCCATGGCCAGGACAGCCCAGGAGTGAAGCCAGGACACAGTCTGGTGTGGAGATGTCAGCCCAGACTGTGAGACAGCATGAGAAGGAGAATCTCTGGGTTAAGGGTGGTGTCTGCAGGGGGCGCCGCCCTTCTCTCTGAGTCTCTTGAGACTGAGCCCTTCTCTGAAACCACAGAGCTCCTCAAGCTGACATCTGCTGGTAGCAGTGAGCTCTTTTACTTCCAGTGTTATTTGCTCCACCCCTGAGCCGTGGCTGATTTTCAAACCCAGCAGCTCCCTCCAGAAAGGGGACAAGAGAGGCCTGGGAGGAAACCTCCCCAGCCTCAGTCCTCAGGGCGCAGGATTGGGGCACCTCCACCATGGTCTGGACACCTGTCCTCCTCGTTGTCCTCGCTCATGGCACAGGTGTTGCCCCCAGGCTCACACCCACCCCCAGCCCCAGGACTCTGGGACAGGCCTGGCCCTGACTCTGAGCCCACCAGGGTGCTGCCTGTGGTGGGCAGGATGCTCATGAACCTGCTGCAGGATGAGGGGCCGGTGGGGCTGAAATCCCCGCACTGTGCTCACTGGCTCTGTGTGAGCCCTGAGGGGCAGCACATGCCAAGAGAAAGGGGATTTTCTCATTTTTTCAAAGGCTCCATATATCAGCCAGCCCATGGGCCACTGGGGCTGAGATTGACTGGACAGGGTGACCTGGGGGCCCGCAGAGTCCCCGGAACCTAGTTCTGTAAAGGCAGGTGGGAGATCTGGGAATAGGTCCTTCTGCAAGCTCCCTCTGCATTTTCTCCTTGAAGGCTCTGTGGCCTCCTGTGGGCTGACACAGCCATCCTCCATGTCGGTGGCCCTGGGACAGATGGCCTGGATAACCTGTGGAGCAAATAACACTGGAAGTAAAAGAGCTCACTGCTACCAGCAGATGTCAGACCAGGCCCGTGTGCTGGTCATCTATGGTAGCATCAGCCAGCCCTCAGGGATCCCGGATTAATTCTCTGGCTGCAACTCAGGGAACACAGCCACACTGACCATCAGTGGGGCCCCGGCTGAAGACGAGGTTGACTATTACTGTCAGGTGAGGGACAGCAGTGGTAATGCTCACACTGACACAGTCTGATGAGGAAGTGAGACGCAAACCCGTTCCCATCTGTGTCACACTCTCCTCCAGCCCCAGGAGGACTGTAGACAAAGCCATGAGCAGGTCTGTCCCAGGTCCCCAGATCTGAGATCCCCAGTCTTTCCTCTCCAGCCAGCCCTCCAGGCAGGCTCTGCAGAGAGTGTATTGGGAGATGATACAAAAATTAATATTGTAACAATATTCCATTTGTTTAAAGAGCTAGAGGGATGATTGAACATGTTAAGTGCAGACATGGATGACATGTAAACAAGACCACATCTAACTTCTGGAGGTGAAACCTGCAATGTCTGAGATTAACAAATACACTTGAGGAGACTGATAACAGAGTAGACACTGCAAAAGAAGAGACTGGTGAAATCAGTGACATGAACATAAGAACTCTTCAAACTGAATTAAAAAAGAGAAGACTGAAGTAAATGGAGAGACTCTGTGATGTAAGGCAGCTTAACACAGCCTGAATACACATGTAATGGCGTCTCAGAGCAGAGAAGACAAGGAGGGTGAACAGAAAAAATACTCAGTAAAATAATGGCCAAAATGCTCCAAATTTGGTGAAAACAATAACTGATATATCCAAGAAGCCCGACAAAGGACAAGCCCAGAAAACAGCACCAGCACACACCATCATCAAATCACTGAAAACTGGTGATGAGGAGATAACGTTAAGAGCAGCCTGGAGAAAATGCATGTTATCTACAGTGGAGCAAGCCTCATGGTAAAGTGGATTTCTCATTGAATGTGAATTAAGAAGACGCATCTTTAAAAGGATGTGTAAGGAGCAACACCTTTAAAAGAAAAGCTTTTAAAATATATCTCTACAAGAGAAAAGAAGAAAAAACACTGTCAACCGTGAATTTTTTATCCAGTCAAAATAGCTTTCAAAAATGATGCAAAATTAATTTTTTCCAACGTGCAAATTCTACCAACATGCAACATGAATCACCCACAGATCCTCATGAAGAATTAGTAACGGACACCCCTTAGACAGAGGGAATATTATACCAGCTAGAAATGTAAATCTACACAAAGAAGTAAAAACCATCAGATAGTAACTACACTGATAAATATAGAAACATCTGTCTTATGTTAATATGTATAAAAGATAACCATGAAAAGAAAAAATAATAGCAATATGCTGTGGTTTTAATGAATGTCAAAATGAAATATCTGACAGTGATGGCACACAAGTTGGGGGAGAGAAGAACAGGTGAAAATCCTCTGATACGCTCTGTGAAGTGATAGAATGCCACTGGAAGGCAGACTTTGACACATTAGATCAATGCTGTGACCCTAAAGAACCATCAAAATGAAACTCATTGGAGCCGGCCTGGTGGCTCAGTGGTTAAGTGCGTGCGCTCCACTGCGGTGGCCCCAGGGTTCGCCGGTTTGGACCCCGGGCACGCAGCGACACATCGCTTGTCAAGCTGTGCTGTGGCGGCGTCCCATATAAAGTAGAGGGAGATGGGCCCGGATGTTACCCCAGGGCCAATCTTCTTCAGAAAAAAGAGGGGGATTGGCATCGGATGTTAGCTCAGGGCTGATCTTCCTCACAAATAAATAAATGAATAAATGAAACCCCTTTAACAACACAGATTTTTAGTGACTAATGTGTATTAATTAGGTTCTCAGAGAAACAGAACCAATAGAAGATAAATATAGATACAGATACAGACATAGACATAGGTATATATACCGTATGTTGAGATATATAGGATGTGTATCAAATATACTTATATAAAAATATATATATATATACACATACCTGTATCTTCTATCTATCTATCTATCTATCTATCTATCTATCTATCTATCTATCTTTCTCTCTCTCTAGTAAGAGAGTGATATTAAGGAATTGGCGCAGACATTGTTGGGCTGGCATATCTGAAATCTTCAGGACAAGCAAGAAGACTGGTAATTTAGGTTAAGAATTGATGTTGCATCTTTCAGTCAAATTAGGCCCAAACGATTGAATATGATGAGTGAAGATGTAGAGACAGTTAAAATATCCAAATCAAAGTTCTGGATATGAAAACTACAAATTCTCATTTAAAAAAAACCTTGTCACTGTTAGACTCAGTGCTTTAGGGAGAGATTGTGCACAGAGCCCAACAAGGTAGTGACTCTGAACATTTACAGTCATGGTCCTAACTCACATGGGAACCTTCAGAATGTTCCTGTGGGACAGGACAAGGCTCTAGAAGCATGTGCGTCGCTCCCCACGGCGATCCCAGAAGGAGCAGATGTGGGGGAGGAGGGGTCTTGGGTTACAGGAGAGACTGTGCTGCCTGGGAACTTGAGAGGCTCCTGGGAGGAGAATCTGACACTTTATGGGAGGGAAGCACATGGCAGGAGGCCCCTCCCCAGGGGTTGTGACCATAGAGACAAAGCAACTGGAAGGAGCCCAGCCCTGCTGCTGAGGCCCTGAGAGCAGAGTTCTAGTGGTGACTGCATTCATTTGCTAGGGTGGCTGTCACAGAGCACCACACACTGGGGGATGACAATAGAGATTTACTGTCTCACAGTTCTGGGGTTAAAAGTCTGAGATCAAGGTGTCAGCAGGGTTGGTTTTCTGTGGGCTATGAAGGAGAATCTGCTCCATGCCTCTCTTCTAGCTTCTGGTGGTTTGCTGGCCATCACTGGTGTGCTTTGCTTGTAGAATCTGCCTCCATCTTCACACGGCGTTCTGCCTCTTGAGTGTCTCCAAATTTCCCCTTTTTAAGGACACCTGTCAAATTAATTGGATTGGGGCCCACCCTACTCAGGTATGATCTCATCTATGGATTACGTCTGCAGTGACGGTATTTCCAAATGACATCCAGCTCATAGGTACTGGGGCTACTACTTCAATATGTAAATTGTGGGGCATGAGAAGAGACAACAAGAACCCCATTCCTTCATTGTGGGGACAACAAGAACCCCATTCCTTCATTGTGGGGGGGCTCAGTGGCAACTGCCTTCCTGACAGAGTCCCCAGGACACCAAACTGATCTGCTTCTCATCCAACTGCGGGTCCTGGTCCTCCTGAGCCAGCTCAGCTGCGCTGTGGTGTGGCGTCCCTAAGAGCCGGTTAAACTCTCCCTTCTGCCTCTGTGGCCTGACCATGAGGGATCAGTGTGAGGTGCCCCTGCTGTCTCTGCCCAGCATCTGTTACCCTCAGTGACAACAGCCCAACCCTGAGGCTTGTCAGTCCTCTCCTGCCACCGGGCTCTGTGATGCCCTCTGTGATGGGTCAGAGGACACACACTGATGTCAAGGTGTGCAGTTCAGGTTTGTAGACTCTGCACAACCAGGTACCGCCCCCCAGAACGAGGAATCACAAGCAGGGCTAACTCTAGTGAGACAACAGGCGTGAAATGACCCACATCACAGATCTGGACAAACATGAAGCAGTTCTGCTGAGACATCCCGGGATGTGTCTGTTGAAGAACCACGACCACATCTCTGGGCCAAAGATCACATGAGCAAGACAGGGGGCTGGGAAGACGTGCCATCCTGTGACCTGCGCAAAGTGCAGTGCATCTGTGGGCTTGTGTACATGCGTGTGTGTGGTGTATTTTGGTGTGGTCAGCAAATGTTGCCAACATCAAAAGTCCTGAACCCAAGACTTTCTGTCTCCATAACTTTCCTCCTTCACTATTCCAGTGCCTTTGCTTTATATTATATATAAAAATAAAGATTAAGGATATTAATAGAAGGAGGGGAGGAAATATTCACATGTGCTTAATGTGTATCAAGCGCCATTCAAAGCACTTCATATTACTAACTTGTTTAATCACAAATCCTCTGTGAACAAGCATTCTCATTATCACCCCATTTTACAGATGGGGAAGCTGAGGCCTGTAGGGATGAGCAACCTGCCTGAGGTCAGAACTAGAAAGTGGTTGACCTGGCATCAACCCAGATCTGCTGACCCCAGAGTCCCTGGTCCTCACCACCATCCTGTGGCCTCTCATTGTGCTTTCAAAGCTGACACTTTGCCTCTTCTTAAGGTGCCAGAAAGTTCTGTCTCCTATTTCAAAAGGAAATGATGAATATTGTGACTTTGCCATGCAGCCCTGTCCAATAGATATAAAATTTGAACCACACACATTATTGAAAAATTTCCAGTAGCCACATTTAAAAAATGAAGAGAAACAAGTGGAATCTTATGAAAAATATTATTTTCATAATATATTTTGTTTAATTCAATTGAAATAATATCATTTCAATATAAATTAAATATTAAAATATCGATATATTTTGCATTATTTTTACACTAAGTCTTTGAAATGTGGTGGGTGTGTCAGAACTACAGCCCGTCTCCACCCAGACGACCCACATTCATGCTCAGCAGCTACATGTGGCTTGTGGACAGAGCAGGTTAGATGGATGAGGTTTCCTTGGGGTACCTGTCCCTGCAGTTTGCACTTGTGGCTACCAGGGGGTGAAAGAGGATCCCCACCCACCCTCCCACCCCCACCCCATGACCCAGACTTCACAGGGAAGGAAGGGCTGCTCCACTTTCCAACAAAACTAGGAATATTGAGGCCACTCAAATAACAGAATTTTTATAACATGACTCCACATTACTTCAGTTCTCAAAGACAAGATATTAAATACAACTACTATTTTAAAGCTGAAAATGAGCCATCAACACACATTTTTATTATTAGCATAGTGAAGGACGATAGTCTGTGTGAATTCTTAAATAAATAGTGCTGTAAGTTTCTCTTTCAGTGGGAAATCATTTCTGTAAACCTCATAACAAGTCATAAAGTTATATTTTGTGCATAGAAAGCCTGATCATAAGCAATACTTTATTGAACTTGGATGAGTTGCTATTCTCCACAAAGAGATATATTTGTCCAATTCACAAGCACAGATCACTTTTATGAAGGTCAGTTCTCCCAGGATGTACTAATAAGTTCCCTCTGTGTTGTAATGAGACGCAGAAGCAAAAGTGTCAGGACTGGCCTGCAGGAGTGGCCAGCAGGGCCCCGTGGGGGAGACTCTGAGGGGTGAAGTGTGAGGAGTGGAGGCATCGAGGCGGGAAGGTGGAGAGGAGCCGTGTGTAACACACTCAGTGGGAACAGTGGTGCGCGTGTCTGAGGCATGTGGCCCTCGTCTCATCTTCAATGCTCTCTTCAGACCAAACTCTGAGGAGTGAGCGCGTGGGTCTCCCGTCTGTGTACATGTATCAGCACAGCGCTTCACACGTTATTTCTATGAACGATGTCTCCAGGATTTTGTCAGTGAATTGGCATCATCACATCCTCAGCAGTACTAGGTTTGAAAATAAATAAACTTGTTCAGGATATTTGGTGAAAACAGCATCTTGTCAATCATGTTTATAAAAATTTTAAGGTTTCTGTTCCTACTCTGACAGTTGTCTAAACTCAATGGCCTTGACCATGTTAGAAAACGAATCCTGATCCTAACTTGTCAGGAGCTGAGCCTGACAGGAGGAGTCTGACCAGGCATTTGATTTCCCCAACGTCCGTCCCGCTGACACAGGCTCCTGTGTTGTCTGTCATGGAGGGAGCAGAGGGAGGGTCCCCAGTTCTGTGCCTAGAGACTCGTGTTTCACTGGGACACACAGATTCCAACACCTGATGATCTGAGCTCTTCAGAACAGACTCAAGGAGGAGGAGCACCTGAATACAGAAGAGAGGGTGGTGACAGGAGGCCCAGGAGGGCTGGGATGAAGGAGGAGGAGAACATGGGGCGTGGTGAGAGGCAGGCAGGGAGGGGCTCACAGGTCAGGCTCTGAGGTCAGTCTCTTGGGTTGGAATCCTGGCTCACTCCTCACTGTCTGGGGGACTTCAGGGAAATCATTTAACCTCACAGTGATGGCTCCCTCCTCATCAGAATGGAGGAGAGGGTGACCTTAACCAGAGGGCTTCTGGGGAGTTATTGTGATGTCTGGTTGAGGGGGTGCATGTCAACACTCACCAAGGGTCTGGCCTCTACTGAAGTCTCAGAAGTAGACATTCTGTTGAACTAGCTGTAGATGTAGGATGACATTCATCCTGGCAGCAGCAGGGGGCACTGTGTGTCCTGGTTTGTGGACCCTAATAAGTCCAAGTCCCATGGGCTGTGCTCAAGGGCAAAGGGTGTGACTGATGCTTCCTTTGCAGACACTTCTATTGGATAGAATCAACTCCCCTCTCTGAAACCCACACCTGGCTCTTCTTCTGACTTCAGGAAATTACCAGTGGGAAGTCCTTAGGCTCAGGGCTCAGACAAGAGCTCAGACAGAGGGAATGGAGGCTAGATGTGCATTCAGTGCTACTCCTTGAGCTGCAAGAAGAGAGGATAACACTGGAACTTGGAGAGGCCAGTCCAGCTGGGTAGCCTTTGGGAAGAGCCCAAGGAAATCCCCCACCATGGATTGGGTTCCCTTCTACCTAGAAAGCCAGGATGGTGTACCAAGTCTGATCTCTGAGATGGAAAGTCCAGGAGCTGCCTGTGGCCTGGATGACTCTCAAGTGGGCAGGAGGGGAGGAGGTGGCTTGTCTCCCAGGGAGGGAGTAGACAGCGTGCAGCAGGAGCAGGAGGAGAGATGGACATCAGGGCTCAGTCCTGCAGTGATGTGTGTCAGCCTGTGGTTGGCTGAGTCACCAGGGTCACAGGGCCATCTCCCATCCTCCACAGCCCAGTAAGGGGTAGGTCTCTACAAGAGTTTGCACTGACTTTGTCCCCAGCAAGGCCTCCCATGGGTGCCTCCAGTGGGGAGTTTCCTCCAGCACTTACACAGTAGGAAAGGGAGTCGGGAGGACTGTAGGGAAATAAAACCAAACCCCAGTGTGGACACCCCACATCCAGGTCCACCTGGGACTTGTGTGCTAACAACTGGGAAGAAGGTCAACAGTAGCCTCTGATGGACAGACAAAGGGAAAAAGTGCTAGAAGCGATGACAGCGAATGGAAAAGGGAGGCAGATAAAGATCATCCCCTGTTGTGCTTAGATGGTGACCTGGCAGTGAGGGAGTTTCCACCACAAAGCCTTGTCAGAGAGGGACCAAGGGCCCATTAGAATCCATTTCTTATGGTCACGGTTAGGGCAGGGGCAGGGTCTCATCAGACGCCATGTCAGCTCCTGTCCTATGAAAATGACAATGAATGGTGTGAAGAACAAATGGCCCTTTCTGGGGTGTTCACACCCATGCACATGTCCCCATAGATGCTAGGTAATACTGAGAACAGGAGTAACACTTTACGTCAAAATTACTTGTTGCTGTGGCCTTAGCAGAGTCTTGAGGATGGACGTCATGTAGTGTCATTGTCACAGTTGACGAATCTCTAAAGCCTGAGAAGCTATTGACAAATCAGTCCAGGGATCAGCTGAAACAGGTCACAGGACCTGCACATGGAGGCAGGTTGGAGCTGATTTGGCTGTGAGTTGACAGGGGAGGCCAGGCAGGTGGGCAGGCGTGAAAGTGTGCTGGAGGAGGGGTCCTTCCCGTCTGACTCATCCTGCATCTCTCCCTCTCTGTCTCTGTGTCTCTCTGTCTCTGACTGTCTCTGTCTCTCTCTCTGGATTTCTCCCATTAGTCATGTTCTATTTAGTTATTCCAGTACATCTTTATCCTTTGTGGTTCCCTTTATATGCACTCTTTTCTCCTTGTCTTTTCCTGTCCATTTTGTGTGTGTGTTTGTATTTATTCCTTGATGGTCACAACACCAAAACTAATGACACTGTCTGTCAGTGCCCCGAGTGTCCTGCGTGACAACCAGACTCCTGGCCTCTCCCCTGCAGGGTGGAGTCCTCATTCCCCAGAGGCTGTGGTGTTGGCAGCCACAGCTCCAGGACTTGCTCCTGCTGAAGAGAGCTGGCACAGTGAGGACACTCCCCTTCCTGGTGGCAGCCTGCATCTAGTGACCTGTGCCTGTGGTGGGATAGAGACAGGGCACCACCCCAGTCGGTAGGATCTGTAGAGCAGGCCCAGCACCAGAGCCCCTTTAGTTCTACTGCAGGCCTGGCTGTATCTGCTTCATAGATTAATGTCCATATCTGCCCACATCCACTCCCTTCATCCCTTCCTTTCCAGGGGGTGTGTTCTGTGGTCCATATAGACTTTCTGCGCACTAATCGCTATGTGAGAATTGGCACTGGGAACCTTCACTTGCCTCAACTTACTTTTTCTTTTTCTTCTGTTATTTAGTCATAATTTACATACCCTAAAATCCAGCACTTTTAGTGAACAGGTCTGTGAGTTTTGATAAACGAATACAGTGCTGTAAGCACTTCCACAATCACTATGCATAACAGTTCAATCATTGTTCATAGATTCCCAGACCTCTTGGTAGTCACACCCTCCCTCCACTCTCCACCCCACAGCTCCTGATCTGTTGTCTGTCTCTATAGTTGAGTCTTTGCAAGACTGGCATACAAATCGAATCTTTCACTCCGCATAATGCGTTTTAGATGTGTCTATGTTGTTGTATGTTAATATTTCATTCCATTTTTGTTGCTGAGTAGAATATTTTGCATGGATGAACCAGTTGATTTATCCATTCCCCAGTTAAGTAAGACTTATGATGTTTCCACGTTCCACTCTTTGGCAATTTCAAATAAAACCTTTCTAACATTGTTATGGTTTTTTGTGTGGAGGTGAGTTTTCATGTCGCTCTAGTAAATACCCGGGAATGGAATTGCTGAGTTGTGTGGTAGATGTATGTTGAACTTTCACAGAAACCGCCAGACTGTTTTCCAACATGGATGCTTGTTTTGCATTTTCATTGTCACCAGACAGTGATGAGACCTACAGTTGTCCCATGTCCTCGCTGACACTAGATGTCAAGTTTTATTTAAACCATTTTAATATATCTGTAGTGGTGTCCCATAATGTTTTTACTTCCTTAGTTACGTGTGATGTTGAGCATCATTTCAGGTGCTTATTGTCATCTGTGTATTTTGTTTAGTGAAGAGTCTGATCAAGTCTGCCCATTTTCAAATTCAGATTCCTCAGGTGACTTGTCCTCATTTCTGTGTGATTTTATTCCATGAGTAGGTTCATATGTCCACCACCATAGACAAGATACAAAACAGTTGCATCTCCACATGGATCCCTCACGTAGTCGTTTTAAAACAACATCCACATCCTCCCTCCAAGGTGCCTGCACTGCCCCTAATCCTTGGCATCCACTAATTGATTCTCCATTTCTAAAATTTTGTCTTTTCAAAAATGATATATAGAAATAAAAAATAGAGTCCTATTGAATGTACCCTTTGGGGATTGGCATATTTCACTCTGCATAATTCACTGTGTATTCATCAACATCGTTGTGTGCATTGAGAGGTCATTCCTTTTCATTGCTGAGTAGTATTCCATGGTCCTGTTGTACCAATGTATTTACCAATTCACCCATTGAAGGACGTTTGGATTGTTCTCACTTTGGGGTGTTATACATAAGGGTGTATGGACATTTGTGTATAGTTTTTCTCTGAGCATGTTTTCATTTTCTGAAATACACGCCCTAGAGTACAATTGCTTGGTTCTATGGTAACCACAGTTTACTTTTCTTAAGAAGCTGTCATACCATTTTCAACTGTTGCTGCACCATTTCACTTTCCCATCAGCAAGCGTGAGTGATCCAGTTGCTCCACATCCTTGCCAGCATTTAGAGTTGTGACTATTTTTATTGCAGCCATTCTGATAGGTATGTAGGGATGTCTCCTTGTGGTTTTCATGTGCATTCCCCTCATAGATGATGAGGAACATCCTTTCATGTGCTCTTTGCCATCTCTATATCCTCTTCCATGAAATGTTTGTTCTTGTTCTTTGCTCATTTTCTGAATGGATTTTATTTTTACTCTTTAGTTTTGAGAGTGCTTTACATACTCTATACACTAGTACCTCATTGGATATGGGGTTTGCAAACATGTTTTCTCTATTGTGTTTTTTTCATCCTCTTTAGAAAGTCATAAAAAGGAAAATGTATTAATTTTGATGAGGCTCAGTGTATTGATCACCCTTTTAAATAATCATGCTTCTGGTGTCATCAAAGAATTATTACCTAGCCCTAGATCCCAAGGATTGCCCTTAGTTATTTTTTTCTACAACAAGAAGAAAGGATTTGCTGAGAGGTACATGAGCAATTTCTATGAATCTGATCATGAATTCTGGCCTCTCATACAATAGCTTGACCACTGCCACTTTACTATCCTCCTTCAAGCATTGCCCCGCCCACCCCCATGGATGACTGACCCATCATTAGAGAGCATGACTAAGGGATTCTTCCCAAGCTCAGAGAGGAAATCCAGGCAAAGACTGAGGTGTGTGTGCATATGCTGTGGGCAGGGGGCAGCACATTCTCACTCAACACCAGAGAGAGCTCTGAGGATTCAGGTATTAGACTTGAGAATAGGGCCCATTTTCACAGTCTCCTTTAAGCTGAGCCTTTTTCTGCTCAGCAGGGAGACATGCAACAAGGCCACAAAGAGGAAGGAAATAGATTTGCATTTCTTCAGAGAATAAGAGAGGCTCTGAGGCACATCCCCAGCTGTGGGCTTAGAGGCAGAGCTCTGGGGTGTCTCCACCATGGCCTGGACCCCGCTCCTGCTCCCCCTCCTCACTCTCTGCACAGGTGCTGCCCCTCAGGGCTCAGCCCCCAAAGAAACCAGGGAGCAGCCTGGCCCTGATCTTCAGTTCTGCAGAGGGGAGACTCCAGGGTGTGTGCCCTCTGGGAATGAGACCCTCATCCTCACACTCACCTCTCCTCTCCTCTCTTGCAGGTTCTGTGGAGTCTTCTGAACTGACTCAGCCACCTACAGCATCCGTGGCCTTGGGACAGACGGCCACCATAACCTGCCAGGGAGAGAGCGTAGGCACCTTTGCTTACTGGTACCAACAGAAGCCTGGCCAGGCCCCTGTGCTGCTCATCTATGGTGGCAGTGAACGGCCTTCAGGGATTCCTGAACGATTCTCTGGCTCCACCTCAGGAAACACAGCCACCCTGACCATCAGTGGTGTCCAGGCCGAGGACGAGGCTGACTATTACTGTCGGTCACTTGACAGTAGTGGTAATGCTCACAGTGACACAGGCTGATGGGGAAGTGAGACAAAAACCCATCTCCCATCTGTGTCACACTCTCCTTCAGCCCCAGGAGACTGTAGACAAAGCCTTGAACAGGTGGTCCAGGTCTCCAGATCTGAGATCCCCAGGCTGCCCTCTCCTCCCACCCCTCCATGGAGGCTCTGTGGATGGCAGGTCAGCACAGGACACAAAAACAGTTATTATAACCATATTTCATTTATTATTGTGGGTATAGTAAAGGTTGAACATGTCAGGAGCAGATATGGAAGACATTTTAAAAAGACCAAATTGAACTTCTGGAGACAAAAACTACATGATCTGAGATTTAAAAAATACACTAGATGAGTTTGCCAGCAGATGAGAGGCAATAAAAGAAGAGATTAGATTAGTGAACTCGATGTCATGGTGATAGAAACTATTCAAAATGAAACACAGAATGAGAAAGACTGAAGAAATGGTTGAATTGTAGGACAAGTTCCCACAGCCTAAATACTGTGTAATTGGAAGAACTAAGGGAGAGAAGAAGGGAAGTGGGAGACGAATAGAAAAAATATGTGAGGAAATAGGAACGAAAAATATTCCAAACTTGATGAAATCTATAAACCAATATATCCAAGAAGCTCAATAAAATTTGGGCATAGGAAACATGAGAAATGGCACCAACCATTTGGTGGAATGGAATAGGTACAAACAGTGATGAAGACACACTCTTAAATGCAGCCAGAGAGAAAAGGACACATTATATACAGAGGAACTAGTAACATGTGAGAGCAGGTTTCTCATCAGAAGCCATGTGAGCAAGAAGACAGTGGAGTGATGTGTTTAAAATACTAAAAGAAAAAAAAAAACCCATCAACGTTGAGTTCCTTACCCAGTGAAAATATTGTTCAAACATTAAGGCAAAATAAAACTTCTTCAGACATGAAAATCTTACAGAATTGATCACCAGGAGATCCTCACTACAAAAAATAGAACAGGGCACCCCTCAGATTGAAGGAAATGATGACAATTAGAAATGAGAATCCACAAAAAGAAATAGAAAGCATCAGATATGGTAACCATGTGGATAAATATAGAAATGTTTTTATCTGTTAATGTCTATAAAAGATATTCATTAGTTTAAAGCAAAAATAATAACAGTATGTTGAGATACATAATGAATGTAAAGTAAAATATATGACAATGATACCAGAGATGCTGGGGGGAGAAAAGAACATGTTATGATGTTCTTATACTATACGTGAAATGATTGCATATCACTAGAAGGTGGACTTTGGTGAGTGAATCATTTAAGGTTAAAACCATAAAACAACAAAGAGTTATACCTAATAAAATGTATTAGTTATGCTTCTCCAGAAAATATAGAACCAATAGAATATATATTTCACATATATGTATATGTATAAAATGCTCACATCTACACATATATATGATATATGTATTCTATATATATTTAAAATATATATTCTAGTTGTAAGTCATATATATATATATGACTGCAGAGAAGGAGTGGTGGGGAAGATAGAAAAGAATATTTGAAGAAATAATGGACAGAAATACCCCAAATTTGTTGAAAACGCTACACCACAGATCCAAAAAGCTCAACAAACCCTAGGAACATAAAATAAAAAATAAAAAAAAAAATAGCCAACACCCATAAGCATCAAATTGCTTAAGACAGTGAAAAAGAGGCAGTCTTAAAAGTAGCCAAAGAGAAAAGACACACTACACTTCGGGGAAGAAAGATAAGGATTCGAGCAGATTTCTCAGAAGAAATGCAAGCGAGACAACAGTGAATAAACATCTTTAAAAAACCTGAAATAAGAAAAAGAATTTTTTTTTCTTTAAGATTTGCCCTGAACTAACATCTGTTGCCAATCTTCCTCTTTTTTTCTCCTCCCCAAAGCTACAGCACATATTTGTATATTCTAGTTGTAAGTCCTTCTAATTCTTCTATATGAGCTGTCAGCACAGCATGGAAACTGACAGACGAGTGGTGTGATTCCATGACCTGGAACCAAACCTGGGCTGCTGAAGCAGTGAGAGCACAAAAATGTAACCACTAGGTAATCAGGGCTGGCTCAAGAAAAAGAAATTTTTTACAGAGGGAAAATGTCTTTCAAGAATGAAGGCTAATTAAATTTTTTTCAGACATACAAAAACTGACAAAATTGATCATGAGCAGACCCATAATAGAAGAAATAATAACAGACACCCCTCAGGCAGAAGGAATATTATACCAGAAAGAATCTGTATCTACAAAAATGAATGAAAGATTCAGAGATGCTCACCACAGGGATAAATATTAAGACTTTTTTATTATTTAAATCTATTGAAAAGATAATACACTACCTAAAATAAAATATACTAACTAAATATGTTGGAATTTATAATGTAGGTAAAAGTAATCCACATGACAATGACAGCAAACTGCTGAGAGGAAAGAGATAAGACTATGTTATAAGGTTCTTATACTGTGTGTAAGGATGCGCAATCACCTGAATGCAGACTTTGACAAGTTACAGACAATAAGATGAGAAGGAGTTATAGCTCATAAGAAAGCTCTGGTTTCTCACCTCAATCTTCATGAGCACTTCAAAATGCCCCCGCTAGATCTGATTGTTCCTTGCATCTTATAGGATGCAAAAACAGCCTGACACACAGGAGCTCTGGGTTCTGAAAAAGAGTTGGAGAATTAGATCCATCCTGAAAGTGAATCCAGGAACAGGTGGGATGACTGCCTCCTTCTACAAAGTGAGCCAGTTGATACACAACTATGCATGTGAGCTACAAACGGATGCTGCTCCACTACTACCCCCAAAATCTTGCCCAAGAATCTCTCCTTATACCCACCTGACCAGAAATATAGACAGAAAATAGTTCTGTGAAATACAGTTCAGCTTATCAAAGTTGACACTTAATAACAGTCCACCCCTTGTCCACATGTAATCTACTCACATCTCCATAATTCATACAAACTCCAAAGAAATATAATGCTAGCCTTGCTTCCACCTAATATGATAAAACTATCTTGAGAACAATCAAAAACTTGCTCACCCTTTCCCCACGAGAAGATGCAAAATAATATTTTGTCTTCTAGGGATATTTATTTTTCTCCCAGCTGATTCATATTTCCCCTTTGATTTCTTCTACCTTGAATACTGAAATATAAAGTTAACTATTGCTGACATTTCTTATGTTAGGTGATAATAGGATGAGAAAGGGGAAGAAAACAAAAATATATGATTCATGTCATATCCAAACGTATACATATAAAAATAGGGAAGAAATACTTGTTCCTTCTGTAGTCCACCTTTTTGCAACTAGCCCTGTCGTCAGAGCTGGTATCTATAATTATATTCTCCATTATCCATTCCATTTTCCCATTCCTCTCAGGAAATAACTTAGATAGCCCTGATCTGTTGTCAGTTAAGATGACCTAAACCTTCATTCTGGAAGTTTTGGGTCCATTATCAGTCTGGCTGAGTTGGACTATGATGACTTTATGACTGTAATCACAGACCCAGGGAGCACTAGAGGATCCCCTGCATTCCGTACATACTCCTGCTTACCCCAGTTGTGTAGAGCAACCCATTCCCCCTTGATAGTCAACATCAGCATTCCCAGCCAAGACCCCCTACTTTGTCTGATGATTCACTGTCAGGAGGAGCCAAAAGAGGCAATGGAGCAGTCTCAACTGTCAGTTCAATGCAACCCAGCAGAGCCTAAATCTCAGGGATGAGAAGCAAAAACTTTGCTGGTGGCCCACTACGGATAATAGTGAGTGGTACCCTCCCATTTCCACACCGTGATTCCTAGACTCCTAAATCCTGGCTATGGAGGAGGCAACACTGTATATGAGATGCTGCCTTAGAGCACATACAGCTTCCTGGAGGGCATTGCCTCAGCCCTGTAAGGGACTGTCCTCTACCTGGAATTGTTACTGAGTATCCAAAGGCCCTTCCATCATCTGTCAGGCCAGCTGCTTCAGAATGAAAAGGAAGATTATAAGACCAGTGAATTCTACAACCATGGGTCCATTGCTGCTCTCCATTTGCTATGAAATGATTTCTTTGGTTAGAAGCCTCCATGTGGAATTCCATAACAGTGGGTGAGGATTTTGTCAATCCATGGATAATAACTTTGTTAGAAGCATGGCAGGAAAGGAAGGAAAATCTCTATCTAGAGTAAATGTTCATTTCAGTAGGAACAAAGAGCAGTCCCTTCCATGATGGAACCGGTCTGATATAGAGAGTCACCAGGTACCTGGTTGACAACCCCTAGAAATGGCATCATCCGTGGAAACTCAGTATTAGGCTCTGATGTTGGCACAAGAAGCACTCAGTAGGGGGAACAGCCAGATCACACTTAGTGAGTAGACATCCTTGTTGATGATCCCATGAATAATCTCCATGACCACCATCTAAGCCACTTGTTCATGAGTCTGTTGGGCAGTGACAGGAGGGGCTGGGGAAGGAGGCTGACTGGTACCCCCAGAACTGGTCATCAAATCCACTGAATAGTTGAGGTCATTTCTTTCTTAGGTCGCCCTTTGAAAGCATTTCTATAGGATTGTAGTATCATCATGATCTGTGCCTATTTGGAGATGTCTGTTTTTATATCTCTTCCTCAAGCATCTTTGTCACCAATTTTGTGATTGCGTTCCTTCCAATTCCAAGACCATCAACTAAACTATAAGTTGCAGCCCATGAGTTAGTCTAGAGGCATATTTCTAGCTAGATCTATGACCACACGTAAGGAGCCAGGTGCACACTGCTCAAATAGATGCTCCTAGGAGGACTTTAATTCACCACTGTCCTTTTAAGTCTCAAAGGACATGACCAAGAAAGTGAAAAGACAAGCCACAGAATGGGAGAAAATACTTGCAAGTCATATATTTGATCAGAAACTTGTAATTAGAACATAGAGAATTCTTACAATTAAATAATAAAGAGCCAAGGATATAAATAGACCTTTCTGCAAAAAGATATACAAATGACCAATAGGCTCATGAAAAGTGCTCATCATTATCAGTCATCAAGGAAATGCAAATAAAAACCAAAATTAGATACCACTTCATCCTACTAGGATGGCTAGAATAAAAAGTCACAGAACAAGTGCTGGTGAGGATGTGGAAAAATCAAATCTTCATGCTATCAAAATGTAAAATGGTGCAGCCAATAGGGAAAACAGTTTGGAAATTGCTCAAATCATTAAACATAAAGTTACCATATGACCCAACAATTCTGCTCCTAGGACACACTCAAGAAAAATGAAAACACATGTCCTTATAGATCTTGTACATGAGCGTTTATAGCAGCATTATTCCTAATAGTGAGAAGTGAGAAACAACCTAACTGTCCATCAATGGATGAAGGGATAAACAAAATGTGGTATACCCATATGATAGGATATTATTCAGCCATAAAATTGAATGAAATACTGATACATGCTACACCATGGATGAACCTTGAAACATTATGCAAAGTGAAATAATCCCGTCACAAAAGACCACACATTATATGATTCCATTCATGTAAAATTTAAGAACAGAGAAATCTATAGAGATAGAAATCTATAGTGGTTAAGATCAGGGGTTTAGGGGGAATAGGAGGAGAGGGGTGTAACAGCCAGGGAACTGGTTTTCCATTTGAAATGATGAAATGTTGTAAAATGGACTATGGTGATGGTACCACATCTCTGTGAATACACCAAAAAAACATTGCATTGTACACTTTTAATGGGTGCATTGCATGGTGTTTGAATTATATCTTAATAAAGTTGCCTTATTTTTTAAAGGAAATGTGCATTTATCTCCACTCCAACCCATAATTTAACACTGTGCAGCTAACAACCAGTTTCTCATCAGAGAGATAAACTCCATTTTTTATTCTTAATTTCAAAAATAACACTTCTTATGCAAAGGTCTATAAAGGAGATTCAAGAATCTACCGCACGTGCGTGATCCCCTGTGACTGTCAAGGCTACACTGAGCCTGATCATGTGGCTCCGTGAGAAAGTATCTCTTCAGAGCTCTGAGCACACTAGTATAACAGGCTGCATTTGTTCATGTGACAATGGCTCATGGTTTCTGAAACTTTATTTAGGTCACTTGGATAGTGTACAAATGTCAAGTGAGGAAATTTTTTAAAAGAAAAACCAGAAGCTTCCTCTACGCACCCTCCAGACTTGTGTGAGAGCCGATGTCTAATGTGTGGGGATGGGGACCACACAGGAAAACAAATCATTCACTGCCCAAAATAGCATTGACCATTATCATTAGATTAAGAGATGTACGGTTTACTTATCAGCTATTGGAACACGAGCTGTCAATAGCCGGTATTTTGTGCACCTTTTCCCTGGGACCTAAACAATAATTCAAGGATCTTCCAGGGTAAAGATCATGAAACGGCTGCTCTACTTGCTTCTAATCTGGAGTATTTTATCCTGGGATTTCTGATCAGCCTCATGTCAAGATGCAGCAGCGCCCCCCAAAGGCAGCTTGGAGAATTGACAGAAAGAAGCTGTCTCCATCAGAGCTCCAAAGTTTTAGCTAAAGATTTTTCCCATTTTCCCTCCACCATCCCTGCCTGGTGATACTACACTCAGAAGAGGTTATTATTTCTGGTTCAGGACCTCCATGTCCTGCTCTTCTCACTTCCTTCACGAGTGTCTCTGGGAACATCGCTCACCCTCTCTCAGCCCCTTCCCTTTTGTGTCAAGTGCACACCCCTCCGTCTGTGTTGGGGAAAGTGGGGAAGGGTCATCCTGCGGGACCCTAGACAGATGGCCCAGGACCAGAGGCACAGGCAGCACCATAAATCCCCACGTGGCTGCATGGTGGGTAGTGGGGGAGAGAAGGGACTAGTAACCACTGCCCTGAGTGGCCTCAGACTCCAGCTAACCTAGGGAGGGTCAGGGGGCTGTTCAGAGCCCATCTGTGTCAAACCTGTCCCTGCCCCAGGAGCTTCATCCTGGAGGTACCACATGTGCTAAACTGCTGTGAAATAACTTGACTTATTAACCTGGTTTATTAAGAGGAAATTCCCCCCTCACCACACCTGACAACACATTGATCTGCCCCCTAAATTCATACGAGAAAGTGTAACATTGGAACTGAACTGGTTTTGAATCACAGACACCGTAGGTTCTCACTGTTCTTTCAGATCCTCAGACAAACCAGACTCTTCCCCACAGGACACTGACTCTGCTCTCCCCAAGCACAGTTCCTATCACTTGTTCCATGTTCACATCCTGACAGCTGCTCTAAAGCCACCTCTGCAGAGAGCTCTCCTCCAGTCTCTCAACATACAGCACCTGCCTGTCATTTTTGTCTGATCTCTGTATTGTCTGTGCATCACCAGCAACTGTATGGTTCTTTCTCTATCATGATTTTCATTAATTAATTTATTGGAATTAATTATTTCCCTAATTGGTAAGGATTTTTTTTTGGGGGGGGGATTTTTTTTTAACAGAAGAACACATAATTGACAATCAGAAGCATGACCAGACAGAAGCCAATTATTACCCTGCAAAAATAAGCCTGGAGCTAGATGGATGTTCTCTAAGTAGTCCACAATTCTATGAGCCCCAGCTCTTTCTTACTTTCTGTTCCACCATCCCTACTATGGAGACTTTGCTTTCATTCTTGCTGACTTAAGATGTCAGGATGGTTGCTGCAGCTCCAGCTATCACACCCATATTCAAGAGGAAAGGTGCTGCCTTAATCCAGCCTGTTTCTTTCCTTCACAAAGCAAAAATTTCTTGAAAGAACTCCAGCTGAGTGACGTTTACACCCCTTGTGCCAGTGTTAGGTCACATGGTCAATCCAGGTGGCCAAGTACCTGGGGAAAATGTCTGGCTTTTTGATAAATAAATGGGACAATGCACAGATAGAAATAAGTGGAGACATTCTTCTGTGAGGAAAACCCAGTGTGTCTACTACTCTACCCAACAACCAGATGGAAACTCCATTCCATCAGGGATTGTGTCTTGCTCATGTTGAATTCCAGGATGGAATGTGCCAGACCAAAGTGGCTGAATAAACATTTGCTGGTGGATGTTCACCTGTCTCTGTCTTTGGTGCAGTAGCCACCACAGCCCCACATCAGCTCTGCCCCCACAGCCAGCACCAATCAGAGTCATCCCCTGAGTCCTGTGTCCCCAGTGCCAAGCCCAGGACCACCAGGATGACCACCCATGACCTTGTATGTATGTGCAGGAAGCCTCAGGTGGGCCCCGCCTCCTCCTCAAACGGGCATCTTCATGTTTTCCTGGGTGATCTGAGCCCCTCCTGCCTGGTCTAAGGCAGGTGGAGGCCTCATGGAGAAGGGTAATTCCTCCCCTGGGACCAGCAGTGCACGGATCAGAGTATCACCACCTGAGAGTGGGTTCAGAATCTACACCTGCACAGAGGACGCCCCTACCTCCAGAGGTCAGTGTGGAGCTGCCACCAGGGGGCAGCAGAGAGTCACCTGCAGAGACCTGGGCGCCTGTTTTTTTTTTTTTTTATGAGGAAGATCAGCCCTGAGCTAACATCCGTGCCAATCCTGCTGATTTTTTTTCCCCTTTTCTCCCCAAAGCCCCAGTAGATATTTGTACATCATAGTTGCACATCCCTTATGTGGAACGCCGCCTTAGCACGGCCGGACAAGCAGTACGTCAGTGTGCGCCCGGGATCCAAACCCGGGCTGCCAGCAGAGGAGCGCGAGCACCCAACTGGTAGCCACCGGGCCGGCCCCTGCATTTGGGTTTTAAAATCCACCAGGAGATTGCAACGCGCAGGGAGGTTAGTAACCACGATGTAACACCTGACACGAGGGAAAGGTGTCATTGATTCCTACCTAGACAACTTTATCACCTAGTATCATCCTAGAGAATGATGTACAAATTTTCTGACTCTGTGGCCTCCCAATATAAATCTTGTAGAAATTGGCTATTTCTTCGTACAGGTTCAGATGATTCAGTTCCCCCATAGACCCCAGTCCTACTAAAGCTCTATAATGTCCACAAATGCCCTTCTCCCCTGTGATCACACATTCCCCCCTCTCTCACTTGGCTCTGAGAGCCTGCGGTCCTGCCAGGAGAAGAAGCTCCTCCTTTCCCCATCTCTCTCCAGGGGCTGGAGTCAAAATGTTTCATTCCTCTTTTCCCATTCCAGGAACAGTAGGTACACGATAACCATTACTTGACTTAATTAATTAGAAAAAGATTTTGTTACATAATGCATTTTCCTCAGCAATTGAAGGCAACTTAATTAAAAATGAATTTCACATGAGGTATTCTTATAATTTAGAGCCAAATTTCATTCTCTTACACTTAATCATTTTTGTTAAGCACCTGATCTGTCGATGGCCCACCCCACACATTGGGGACACCAAGGCACAGCACCTATGACTGGCTCAGAACCTCAGGGCCAAGGGCAGACACTTATAACCTCTCAGAGGATCTTTACAAACTCCATGTGCACTTGGTAGGGGAAGAGTTTTATCCTTGGCTCTACACTCATGAGCTGTGTCTGGGGTGGCCCCTCACCTGGCTAAGCCTGCAGTGTCACCTGTAGAGTGGTGATGAGCAGGGTCACTGCACGGGGACCTGGAGGGTCAGAAGAGACCTGTTGTGTGAAGCTTATGAAGGTGGAGCTACAACTAGACCAACATGTGGACTTCACCACAAAACAATTCCGGACATGACACTCCAGAGTCCCGGATGATATTAACCACCTCCCTCCTGAGCCAGCATGGAACAGAGGACGGACCTGGGGCCCAGAATAACCCAGCATCAGCACTGTGAGTCTGAGCACCTTCATGACAGGGCCCAGGACTATTCAGTGGACAGGGCTTCAGGTTCCTGGAAAATGCAGACAGACTCCACCTCTGAGCTCTACCATGACCAGGCCAGGAAGCAAAGACAGGGCACAGTCTGGGGTGCAGATGTCAGCCTACACTAAAGGGCAAGAAGGTGAAGGAGGAACCTGTGGGCTGAGGGTGACGTCTTCAGGGGCCACCCTTCCCCTTCTGTGTCCCTTGGGGCTGAGAACCAGAGAGCTCCTCAAGTAGCACCCCTGAGCCCTGGCTGATTTGCATACCCAACAGCTCTCTCCAGAAAGGGGACAAGAGAGGCCTGGGAGGAAACCTGCCCAGCCTCAGTCCTCAGGGAGCAGAATCAGGGCACCTCCACTATAGCCTGGAGCCCTCTCCTCCTCAGCATCCTCGCTCACTGCACAGGTGCTGCACCCAGGCTCACACCCACCCTCAGCCCCAGGACTTTCAGACAAGCCTGGCCCTGACTCTGAGCTCAGAAGGGCGCTGCCTGTGGGGGCAGGATGCTCATGAACCTGCTGCAGGATGAGCAGCTGGTGGGGCTGAAATCCCCCCACTGTGCTCACTGGCTCTGTGTGAGCATCAAGGGGCTGCACCTGCCCAGAGAAAGGGGGTGGTTCTCATCTTTTCAAAGGCTCCATGTACCAGCCAGGCCCATGGGCCACTTGGACTGATACTGGTAGGAGGGGGCACACTGGGGGCCCACAGAATCCCTGGAACTCATCCTGGCCAAGTAAGTGGGAAATCTCATGGACACGAGCCCTTCATCTTCCAGCCCACCTCTCTTTTTCTCTCTTGCAGGCTCTGTGGTCTCCTATGAGCTGACACAGCCACCCTCAGTGACGGTGGTCCTGGGACAGTTGGCCAGGATCACCTGTGGGGGAAGCAATATTGGAAGAAAATATTCTCAGTGGTACCAGCAGAAGCCAGGCCAGACCCCTGTGCTGGTCATCTATGATAGCAACAACAGGGCCTCCAGGATCCCTGACCAATTCTCAGGTTCCAACTCGGGGAACACAGCCACCCTGACCATCAGTGGGTCCCAGGCTGGGGACGAGGCTGACTATTACTGTGCTATAGCTGGTGGCAGTGGGAGCAGCTGGCAGTGACTCATGAGGACACAGACAGAAGGGGAAGTAGGATATAAACCTCCCCACTCTGTCCTGGCCCTCACTCTCACCCGCCCTCTGAGCAGCTGTAGGTCAGGCCTTAGGCTCAGGCATCCACTCTGGTCCTGGCCCGGCCCCTCCAGGGCTGCGAGACTCTGAGAAGTTCTCTGGCCTCTCTGGGCCTCAGTTTATCCTGCTGAGAAATGGCAGGATTGGGGGACTTCCAAGCTATGGGGACTGTTGGCAGGTTTGTATTAGACACAAAAGTTTTAGAAATTCCTCACATGGTCTCCATTGTAATCAAATGTTGCATGTGAGAGAGGAGAGAGACGTCTCACATGGTGCAGCTGTGCTGGAATTCCATTTCTTTGAGTAGAGCCAGCCCCGTGGAGTCCGAAGGGCCGTGCTCATCTGATTTCTTGGATAAGGCATCCCCTACATCCTCACTGGCTGTGTGAAGCCTCCAGAGAACTGGACACCAGGCCCCTGCTGTCCCCGGGGTTCTTCATACCCTGAGATTTTAGATATACTACAAAGAAAGTGCAAACAGCACCTTAGGTCCCACATGGGGGCTTTCTTCTGACATCACTGCACGCCCACTGCCCCCAAAGTCCCATCATCAGCACCAGGCAGGTCTGACCCTGTTGGGGTTGACCCCACCTCCCTTTGGGTTTGGATTTGGTCATGGGGCTGAACTGCATTCCTTGGAGCTCACCAGGAAACTCTCCATGCCAAACCTGGGACCTTCCCCTCAGCTCCATTTTCCACAGTCCAGACACAAGGGGAGCATCTCTGCAGGACAGGGCGGAGGGATCTTGCCTGGAGGCACGTCTGATACCAGAGGATGAGTATCGTGTTCCCTGAAGTTTCTTTTTTTTTTTTTTTAATTTTTTGTTTATTGCAGTTACATTGGTTTATAACATTGTATAAATTTCAGGTGTACATCATTATACTTCTATTTCTGCATAGATTGCATCATGTTCACCACTCAAATACTAATTACAACCCATCACCACACACTTTTGCTGAATTATCCCTTTCACCCTCCTCCCTCCCCCCTTCCCCTCTGGTAACCACCAATCCAATCTCTGTCTCTATGTGTTTGTTTGTTGTTGTTATTATCTACTACTTAATGAGGGAAATCATACAGTATATGACCTTCTCCCTCTGACTTATTTCACTTTGCATAATACCCTCAATGTCCATCCATGTTGTCACAATGGCTGGATTTCATCGTTTCTTATGGCTGAGTAGTATTCCATTGTGTATATATACCACATAATCTTTACCCATTCGTCCCATGATGGGCACTTAGGTTGCTTCCAAGTCTTGGCTATTGTGAATTACGCTGCAATGAACACAGGGGTGCATGTGTCTTTACGCATTGGTATTTTCAAGTTCTTTGGATAAATACTCAGCAGTGGAATAGCTGGATCATGTGGTAATTCTATCCTTAATTTTTTGAGGAATCTCCATACTGTTTTCTATAGTGGCTGCACCAGTTTGCACTCCCACCAGCAGTGTATGAGAGTTCCCTTCTCTCCACATCCTCTCCAACACATGTTGTTTCCTGTCTTGTTAATTATGGCCATTCTGACGGGCATGAGGTGATATCTCATTGTAGTTTTGATTTGCATTTCCCTGATAGTTAATGATTTTGAACATCTTTTCATGTGTCTGTTGGTCATCTGTATATCTTCTTTGGAAAAATGTCTGTTCACGTCTTTTGCCCATTTTTTAATTGGGTTTTTAGCTTTTTTGTTGTTCAGATGCATGATTTCTTTACATATTTTGGAGATTAACCCCTTATCTGATATATGGTTTGCAAATATCTTCTCCCAATTGTTAGGTTGTCTTTTCGTTTTGTTGGTGGTTTCCTTGGCTGTGCAGAAGCTTTTTAGTTTGATGTAGTCCCATTTGTTTATTTTTTCTATTGTTTCTCTTGCCCGGTCAGACACGGTGCTTGAAAATATGTTGCTAAGACCAATGTCGAAGAGCGTACTTCCTATGTTTTCTCCTAGATGTTTCATAGTTTCAGGTCTTACATTCAAGTCTTTAATCCATTTTGAGTTAATTTTTGTGTATGGTGTAAGGTAAGGGTCCACTTTCATTTTTTTGCATGTAGCTATCAAGTTTTACCAACACCATTTGTTGAAGAGACTTTCTTTTCCCCATTGTATGTTCTTGGCTCCTTTGTCGAAGATTAGCTGCAAAGATGTGTGGGTTTATTTCTGGGTTTTCAATTCTATTCCATTGATCTGTGTGTCTGTTTTTGTGCCAGTACCATGCTGTTTTGATTACTATAGCTTTGTAGTATATTTCAAAATCAGGGAGTGTGATACCTCCAGCTTTGTTCTTTTTTCTCAAGATTCCTTTAGCTATTCGGGGTCTTTTGTTGTTCCATATAAATTTTAGAATTCTTTGTTCTATTTCTGTGAAAAATGTTGTTGGAACTTTGATGGGGATTGCTTTGAATCTATAGATTGCTTTAGGAAGTATGGACATCTTAACTATGTTAATTATTCCAATCCAAGAGCACAGAATATCTTTCCATTTCTTTGTGTCTTCTTCAATTTCTTTCAGCAATGTTTTATAATTTTCAGTGTACAGATCTTTCACCTCTTTGGTTAAGTTTATTCCTAGGTATTTTATTCTTTTTGTTGCAATTGTAAATGGGATGGTATTCTTAATTTCTCTTTCTGCTACTTCGTTGTTAGTGTACAGAAATGCAACTGATTTTTGTATGTTGATTTTGTATCCTGCAACTTTACCGTATGTGTTTATTACTTCTAAAAGTTTTTTGGTGGATTCTTTAGAGTTTTCTATATATAAAATCATATCATCTGCAAATAGTGACAGTTTCACTTCTTCCTTTCCAATTTGGATCCCTTTTATTTCTTTTTCTTGCCTGATTGCTCTGGCTAGGACTTCCACTACTATGTTAAATAGGAGTGGTGAGAGTGGGCATCCTTGTCTGGTTCCTATTCTTAGAGGGATAGCTTTCAGTTTTTCACCATTGAGGAAGATATTAGCTGTGGGTTTGTCATATATGGCCTTTATTATGTTGAGGTACTTTCCTTCTATACCCATTTTATTCAGAGTTTTTCTCATAAATGGATGCTGTACCTTGTCAAATGCTTTCTCTGCATCTATTGAGATGATCATGTGATTTTTATTGTTCATTTTATTAATGTGGTGTATTACGTTGATTGATTTGCGAATGTTGAACCATCCCTGCATACCTGGAATAAATCCCACTTGATCATGGTGTTATATATATAACGTTTTAACGTTATATATATGTATAAATTATATATATATAAATATAAAATTGCTTTATATATTTAGGTGCACCTACATTGAGTGATTAGATATTTACAAGTGTTATATCCTCTTGTTGGATTGTTCCCTTGATCATTATGTAATGCCCTTCTTTGTCTCTTTTTGCAGTTTTTGTTTTAAAGTCTATTATGTCTGATATGAGTACTGCTACCCCAGCTTTCTTTTCATTGCCATTTGCGTGGAGTATCTTTTTCCATCCCTTCACTTTCAGTTTATGAGTGTCTTTAGGTCTGAAGTGTGTCTCTTGTATGCAGCATATATATGGGTCTTGTTGTTTTATCCAATCAGCCACCCTCTGCCTTTTAATTGGAGCATTTAGTCCATTGACGTTTAAAGTAGCTATTGATAAGTATGTACTTACTGCCATTTTTAAACTTTTTTTTCTCAGTGTTTTAGTAGTCCTTCTCTGTTCCTTTCTCCTTCTATACATAATTGATGGCCTCTTTAGTTTGACCTCTGTCTGAAAGCTCTACTCTTTAACACCGCTCCTCACTCATTTTATGTTTTTGATATCATATCTAACCTCTTTTTTGTGCATTTGTATCCATTACCCTCTTATCATGGAAATAGATAATTTTTCCTATTTGTGGTCTTCTTTTTTCCCCTTAAATCAGTCTCTTTAACATTTCTTGTAGCACTGGTTTCTTGGTGACAAACTCCTTTAGTTTTTCCTTATCTGGGAAATTTTTTATCTCTCCTTCTATTTTGAATGATAACCTTGATGGGTAGAGTATTCTTGGCTGTAAGTTTTTTCCTTTTAGCACTTTAAATATATCGTGCCAGTCTCTTCTAGCCTGTAAGGTTTCTGCTGAGAAGTCAGCTGATAGCCTTATGGGGCTTCCTTTGTATGTAACTTGACTTTCTCTTGCGGCTTTTAGAATTCTCTCTTTATCTTTAATTCTGAACATTTTGATTATGATGTGTCTTTGTGTGGGCCTCTTTGGGTTTATCTTGTGTGGGGCTCTCTGTGCTTCCTGTACCTGGATGTCTGTTCCCTTCCTTAGGTTAGGGAAGTTTTCATCTATTATTTCTTGAAATAGATTCTCTGCCCCTTTATCTCACTCTTCTCCTTCCAGGACACCTATAACATGGATGTTAGTATGCTTGATGTTGTCCCAGAGCTCCTTTAGACTGTCCTCACTCTTTTTAATTCTTTTCTCTTTTACCTGTTCAGCTTGGGTAATTTCTTCTAGTCTTTGTCCAGCTCGCAGATCCATTCTTCTGTATCCTCTACTCTGCTTTTGAGTCCCTCTAGTGAATTTTTCATTTCCAGTATTGTATTCTTCATTTCTGATTGGTTCTTTTTTATATCTTCCATTTCTTTGTTGACATTCTCACTGAGTTCATCGACTCTTCTCCCCAGATCAGTGAGCATCCTTAACACTCTTTGTTTGAACTCTGTCTTGGGTAGGTTGCTCATTTCTGTTTCACTTAGTTCCTTTTCTGGGGTTTTGTCCTGTTCCCTTACTTGGAATGTGTTCCTTTGCCTCCTCATTTTGCCTCTTTCCCTGTGCATAAGTCTATGTATTAGGTAGGTCAGCTACGTCTCCTGCTCTTGGATAGGTGACCTTATATAAGTGATGCCTTAGGAGGCTTCCAGTGTGCTTCTCTCAGTTCTCAATGTTCCAGGGGTGACCCCTATGTGGGCTACGTGTGTCCTTCTGTTGTGGGCTGTTTGCTCTCCCTGTAGGCACCCAGGGATGATGAGTTATGCTCCTGGCCAGCTGTTGTAATGCTCAGCTGCTTGTAGTTGTTGTGGGCCCCTCATTCTCTTTATAGGTCTGGGGAGCCCCAGCACAGTTGGCTGCAAGTTCTAATAGCACAGTTATGTTGCAGTATTTCTTTTAAGTGAGTAGGCCCCCAGCGTGGCAGGTTGTTAGGCTCAGGGGCTTTCAATTGCTATAAGCCTCCAGCCTTTAGGTCCCTTGTCAGCTCCCTGAGGATTGCAGCTGGGTGGGGCTGGCTTCAGGCACAGGAGCACCCAATTGTTTCATGCTTTAGAAGGTGGAGCAAATCCCCTATGTGGGTCATTGAGAAGCACAAGACTTCTGCAGCTGACAAGCCCTGCCGCCCACAGGTCCACACACACAGTCAACACAGTCCTGCCCCGTGTGCACGCCCCAACCTCCTGAAGTGGACCCAGTCTCTCCATGGCGGGAGCCCCACACACTCCAGCACCGCCCCACACTCTCCACCCGCTCCTTGTGCATGCCCTGCCCCACTGAAGTCGGCTCAGTTGCCAGGCTGCAGAGAATCCAGTCACCAATCTATGCAGGCCCACAATTTGCCTGAGGGCTTGTTGTTGGATGGGGCCAGTCTTTAGGGTGGGCTGCCTGCCCTGGCTAAGTTGGATTAAATCAGAGCTCTAGTGGGTGGGGCAGACCTTGGCTAGCAGGCCCCAGGGAGAACTCCAATGGTGTCTGTGTCAGCACGCCCACACCAGGCCTCAACAATGGCCGCCGCCGATGTCCCAGTCCCTGGAGACTTCTCATCTCTCACTGCAATACACTCAGAGCCTATCAGTGAGTCTCTTTTCACCAATGCACAGTGCACCTTTCTTTCTGGTGATTTTCGGTTGCTTTCTGAAACGGGTGAGTTTGCGCTTGGGCCCTTTAAGAGCCAGTTTTAATTTCTTTGTGAACCAGCTTTTCTGGGGTTACTCCCCAAAGTTTTAGTAGCAGGCAAAGTCAGATATTATGCCACTTGTCTCGATTGTGCTGGGACCACAAAGTGCCTACAGTGGGGGTGCTCCCCGGCTCAGGGCCCCGCTCCTCCAGGGAGGGCTGCTTACCTTTGGGCTGCTCCCGGGCATCCGTGAAGCTGGCGGTTTGTGAAGGCGGCGTTTTTTCTTTCCAGAAAGAAGTTTCTGCCTCTTCCACCTCAATTAGGGTTGTCCTTTGTTGCAGGAGTTCCTCTCATCCAGCTTTCAGTTCTGTCTTACGTGTTATTTTTCTACTAGTAGTTGTAAATTGGCTGTGTCCATGGGAGGAGGTGAATTCTGAGTCTGCTTATGCCACCATCTTGACTTCTCTCTCCTCCCTGGAGTTTCTTTTCTCTCAATCTCTCCCTCTCTTCAGAAATCCAACTACTTTAATTAGGAAACATTCCTACATACAAAAAAGGCAAAATAGTGTAATGAGCTCCCAAATTCCCTCTCTCTGGACAAAACTCTGATAACATTTTGCCATTTTGCTTCTATCTCTCTCTATCCATCTATCCATTATCTATCTATCACGTATCTATTATCCATCTATCTATCTTCTCCCCCTGTCTTTAAAGATGTATAATGATCAATATTGCTCTTCAGGCACAAGCTCTTTATAACCACTGAGAAAATTAACAATGATCTTCTATCCAGTTGCAAAAGAATGTCTCCTAGAACTGATTAATTGTTAACCAGTCAGGATCCTCAAGATTCAAACACCAATATTTGCTTATTGGTTCTTTCCAACCCATCATGTCTCAGCCTGGATTCCTTGAAACCTAAGATTATGGAAAGTTTTGCAAAAGTTCCACAAGAACGGACTGTGTTCGCTGTGCAATGTAGGACCATGTTGACATGTGGGGTCCATTTTCATTTTGTGACCAACAGCAGATCATTCAGATTTCACGGCTCTGAGTTGCAGGGATGGGAAGTCAGTGGCTGATCACAGTTCACCGACTGACTTACAGAAGTGGACGAGAAAATGAAAAGATCCTCCCTCCAACCTATGAGAAGTCAGTGCAAAAGGACACTGAGCATGTGGTAAGAGAGTTTTGGCTAATAAACTGACAAACAACTGTTTCTCCATCAAGACTGATAACTACAAAATTTCTCCAACGTCAGCTGTAACTTTTGTAGGTGCTGACATGACGTTAACATTCAAGAACACCTATTCTGCAGCACAGACCTATCCCAACAGCACAGTTAGACATCTCAGTTATCCTGAAGGCTTTGCCCTCCCCTGGAACAAGGCTCCAGGAGGACAGAGTTGGCACCTGGACATGTGATGCCCGATCCATCACTGGCACAAAAGGAGGTTTCACATTCCTGTTGAGAAAGAAAATGCTGATGTCCTTATGACAGATGGCTTTCATCACAAGAGGAGCGATGCCCAAATCCTTAGAGAGTCAATGAGGAAATTTCTGGAAGACCTAAAAAATGGCTAACTTTACACACAAAGATGGTTTCCCTAGAGAATATTTAAATGACCATGTGATGATCTGGACAAAAACACGCAGGTTTCCTGCTGCACACAGAAAGAAAGAATATTAGCCACGGAAATGCAATCAGCTGGGCAGAAGAGATGAAAGAGGTACTGCAGAAGCACTTTCCAGAAAGTAGTCAACCCAACAGTGCTGGGAGCTTTGATGGTGAGGTTGGTGCAGGATCCGTCCACTCAGCAGACATTTCCCATCGTATGAACCAGTCAACACGTCTCTGCAAGGCCTGGATTTCAAGGGACAGAGATTCTTGGGTTTAAATAGAAACTAATTCTTTGGAAAAAAACACACTGAAAAAGGAAATCCTGACACATGTCCCTGCTGCTTGGTCTGCCAGGAGGAACAACTCAGCAAGTCCCAGGTGATGGGGACTTCCCCAGAGATCTGCATTAGGAGGGGACAGTCTTGTTCCCCCTTTCAGCACAATGAGTGACAGGAGAGGGACCCGCTCTCTGACCCTCTGCTCCCTGAGAACTTGAGTTGAGAGAAGAGGGAGGACCCCATGAGACCAGTCTGACCACACCCTCCCGAATCCTGCTCTGGGTTTCTGGGGAGGAAGAGTGTCCTGCTGTACGTGGAGAGTCATATGCATTGGCGTTCCAGTGTGAACAAGGGCAGAAACCACCTCTGTCCAGTGGAAAAGGGAAAGTGTTCATGAGAATCTCACGTCAGACCCAGAAGTGAGCGCTTGTGCAGCACAAAGCACAGGCTTCTCATTCAAGAGACACATTCCACTCTTGACTTTTAGATTCAGAAATAATACTTTTTATGCAAATATACGTCTATTATAAAGATCAGATACCAACATACATGCATGATGATGTAAATAAACTACTACGTCCATATTGACCCTGATCCTGTTTCTCCGTAGGAAAATATTATTTCAATGCCCTGAATAAAATTGTATGTAGGCTGCATTTCTCTTCATATTTCTGTGGCTTACCATCTTTGTACCCTCAGTTTTAGGCCACTCAGAGAGAGGAAAAACATCAAATGAGGATTTTTTGAAAAAGGAAACACAGAAGCTTCCTCTATCTACACTCTTGACTTGTATCAAAGCTGATATTTCGTGGGGAAGGGAAAATCACGCAGAAAGAAAGAATTATTCTCTCCTCAATAAATCTTGACAATATAATAGGATTATGTATTATACCTACAATGTGATGATCCTCCTAATGGACCATGAGTGGTAGGTAGATTTTTATTAAGCAGAGAGTGGGAAGACCAATATTTCAATGACATTTGCAGAGTAACAGATCATGAAAAGGCCCCTCTAGTCGATGATAATCTGGGGCTTTTCATTCTTAGGGTTTCTTTCAGCCCCAAAGGGAGCAGGGAGCTGGCTGCCCTCCTAGGGGCATAACCCACCCCAGGTCCCAGTGCAGCAGCGCCCCCACAGGCAGCTGGGAGAACTGACATGGAGAAGCTGTCTCCTTCAGGCTCCATGAATGCTGGCTGAGGATTTTCCCTTGTCTCTTCCCCAAGCCCAGGCTGGTTCCTGTACATTAGAGGGAATTGCTATGTCTGGTCTAAGAACACCCAGGTCCTGCTCTTCTCGCCTCCTCCTCGGGTGACCTTGGGAACACCACTCACCCTCTCTCATCCTTTCCCTTCTCTGTCTAGTGCAGGCCCCTCCCTCTCTGTTCCCGCAAATCAGCCAGTCTGTGGGACATGAGGGAAAGCGGGGATGGGTCACCCACATGGTACCCTAGACAGCTGGTGCAGGACCAGAGGTACATGCAGCAGCTTAAGTCCCCACATGTCTGCACGGTGGGCACAGGGATGCAGAAATCAGCAAGCACACCCTGAGCGTCTTCAGCCCCAGGTAAACAGGGAGAGCCCAGGGGTGTGTCTGAACCCACCTGTGTTTCTCCTGACCCTGCCCAGCAGCATCATCCTGGACCATCAGGCAATGTACGTGCTAAGCTGCTCCCCAAATCCTTGTTTATTACCTGGAAATCCTCCATTATCACGTGGCTACACATCACCTCTGTCCTCAAATCCTCCACTTACCAGAAAGTATCACATCAGACAGGAACTGGTCTGGATCCCAGAGCCTCTCAGTTTCCCTCAAACACCCTGACTTTCACCCACGGGTGCTGACTCAGCTCCTCCTCACACTCTCCTCTCACAGGTTTACTCCTCTTCCCTCAGCTTTCATTGTTTTCATGGGAAATCTGAGCCCCTCGTGCACGGTCGGAAGCAGGCAGGGACCACATGGAGAGAGCAATTCCCTGGATCCGGGACTCAGGACCTGAGCAGTGGGTCTGAGTCTACCCCTAGACAGCGGACGCCCCTGCTCCTCCACAGCCAGTGTGGAGCGGCCACCAGGGGGCAGCAGAGATCACCTGGCTCAGCCACCTGGACACTGGGGGGCCTGGGCATCAGGAGCTCTAACATGCTGAGGGGTTGGTAACCACGACCTCACACCTGAAGGAAAAGGTGTCCTAATTTTTCTACAGTGCCATCCCTCACTGTCAAGGACAAATTTTCTGGCCACCTATGTCTCAGATCCTGCTTGTGGAGATGTTGCTTATTTCTCTGGCAAAGGTCAAGACACTTGACCTGTAGCCCACCCTAATTGCACTATCACAGTCACTGTCCACTAACACCCTCCTCCCTGTGACCACACATTTCCCCTAGTCCCTGTTCTGTGACAGCCCTCTGTCCTGCCAGACAAGGTTGCTCTACCTTCCCTGGAAGCTACTCCAATGTCCCCCTCACCTGTCTCTCCACTTACCTCTCCCAGGGCAGAGAGGGGACCCAGAAAATTCTATTATTCCTGTTTCCTAGTGGCTGAAACACAGAAGTTTTCTCAATAAACTTTTCTTGACATAGTAAATTAAATTATTTAATTAATCAATACGTTTGCCTCAATAATATTCAATTAAAGACATGGGGGAGTTTGCAGCCCTCTCTAATTCTTATGTGCTAACATTTCTTTCAAGCTCATGATATGCACCTGGTCCTGATCACACAATGGGACTACTGAGGCACAGACCCTACGACTTGCCCCAGGAGATCACGGCCAAAAGCAGAAACTTACAGCACCTCAATGACTGCTTAAGAACTCCATGTGTACTTGGAAGGGGAGGAATTTTATTCTTGGCTCTACCCCTCAGGACCTGTGTCTGGGGTGGCCCCTGCACCCGTCTAAGCCTCGTAGTGTCACCTGTAGAGTGGGGATGAGGAAGGTCAGTGTCCTGGGGGCCTGGAGGGTCACAAGAGACCTCCTGTGAGAAGCTTCTGAAGGTGGAGCTATAACTAGACCAACATGTTGACTTCACCACAAAATGATTATGGACATGACACTCTGGAGTCCTGGATGATATTAACCACCTCCCTCCTGAGCCAGGATAGAACAGAAGAAGGACCTGGGGGCCCCGGAAAACCCAGCAGCAGCACTGTGACTCTGACCACCTTCATGACAGGGCCCAGGAATATTTAGTGGACAGGCCATCAGGTTCCCTGGAAAATGCAGACAGACCAGGCCAGAGAGAGAATTCAGGACAGTCTGAGGTGGAGAAGGACCCCCAGGCTACAGAACCTGCAGGTGAAGGAGGATCCTGTGGGCTGAGGGTGGGGTCTGTGGGGAATGCCCCTCCCCTCTCTGTGTCCCTTGGGGCTGAGCCCTTCTCTGAAACCACAAAGCTCCTCAAGCAGCACCCCTGAGCCCTGGCTGACTTGCACACCCAGCAGCTGCCCCCTGTAATGGGATAAGAGAGGCCTGGGAGGAAACCTGCCCAGCCTTGGGCCTCGGGGAGCAAAATTCAGGGCATCTCACCATGGCCTGGACCCCTCTCCTCTTCCGCCTCCTTGCTCACTGCACAGATGCTGCACCCAGGCTCACACCCACACCCAGCCCCAGGGCTCTAGGAAAAGCCTGGCCTTGACTCTGAGTTCATCAGGAAACTGCCTGGGGGGCAGGATGCTCATTGATTGGCTGCAGGATGAGGGTCTGGTGGGGCTGAAATACCCCCACTGTGCTCACTGCCTCTGTGTGAGCCCTGAGGGGCGGCCAAGAGAAAGGTGGGTGGTTCTCATTTGTTCAAAGGCTCATTTGACCAGACAGGCTCATGGGCTACTGAGACTGAGATTGATGGGAGGGGGCATCCTAGTGGCACACAGAATCCTTGTACCTCTATGCAGCCCAGGCAAGTGGGAATCTCCTGGGAATTTTTCCTTCATCTTCCCGCCTATCTCTTCTTTTCTTTCTCATAGGCTCTGTGACCTCCTATGAGCTGACACAGCCATCCTCAGTATCAGTGTCCCTGGGACAGATGGTCAGGATCACCTGAGGGGGAAAAAACATTGGAAGTAAAAGGGCTCACTGGTATGAGCAAAAGCCAGGCCAGGCTGCTGTACTCATCATCTGTGGTAGCAGCAACTGACCCTCATGGATCTTTGACCAATTCTCTGGCTCCAACTCAGGGAACATGGCCCCCCGGACCATAAGTGGGGTGTTTGCTGAAAACAAGGCTGACTCTTACTGTCAAGTGAGGGACAGTAGTAACGCTCATAGTGACACAAGCTGATGGGGAAGTGAGAAAAATACCCTTCCTCATCTGTGTCACACTCTCCTCCAGCCCCATGAGCACTGTAGACAAAGCCATGAGCAAGTCTGGCCCAGGTACCCAGATCTGAGATCCCCAGGCTTCTCTCTTCTCCCAGCCCTCCTGTTAGGCTCTGTGGACAATGGATGAGGATACAATATAAAAACTAATATTGTAACAATATTCCATTTGTTTAAAGGGCTAGAGAGATGATTGAAGACTAAGTGTAGGTATGGGTGACATTTAAACAAGACCACATTAGCTTCTGGAGATGAATACTGCAATGTTTGAGATTAAAAAATACACTGGATGAGACTGGCAACAGGTTAGATGCTTCAAAAGATGAGACTGGCGACATAAAAGTAGAAAATATTCAAATAAAACAAAGAAAAAGAAAAGACTGACAGGAATGAACTGAGCTTCAGTGATTTGTAGGACAACACTGTGCACCTATACACATGTAATGTAATCTCAGAGCACAGAAGACAGGCAGGGCGAACAGAAAAAATACTAAGTGAAATAATGGCCAGAATGTTCCAAATTTGGTGAAAATCTTACCTGACGTATCCAAGAAACTTAACAAAGCACGAGCCCAGGAAACATGAGAAAACAACACCAACACACATCATAACCAAATCGCTGAAAATCAGTGATGAGGAGACAATATTAAAAGCAGCTTAGAGCAAACGCGTGTTATCTACAGAGGAACAAACATTGTGGCAAAAGCAGATTTCTCATCAAAAGCAATACAACTAAAAAGACAATGGAGCGACATCTTTAAAATAAAAGGTTTTAAAAAAGTGTCTTCAAAAGAAAGAAGAAGAAAAAACACTATCAACCTTGAATTCTTTATCCAGGGAAAATAGTTTTCAAAAATGAAAGCAAGGGGCCAGCCCAGTCGTGTAATGGTTAAGTTTGCACACTTCGCCTCAGAGGCCCAGAGTTCACTGGTTCGGATCCCGGGCATGGTCCTACACACCGCTTATCAAGCCATGCTGTGGCAGGCGTCCCACATATAAAGTACAGGAAGATGGACACAGATGTTAGCCCAGGGCCAATCTCCCTCATCAAAAAGAGGAGGATTGGCAACAGATGTTAGCTCAGGGCTAATCTTCCTCACCACAAAAAAAAGAAGGCAAAATAAAAGTTTTTTAGACATGCAAAACCCTATGTAACTGATCATCCACAGATCCTCACCAAGAATTAGTAAAAGACACCCCTCAGACAGACGCAATATTATACCAGCTAGAAATGTGAATCTACACAAAGTAATAAAAAGAATCAGATGGAACTACATGGATCAATATAGAAACATCTTATGTTAATGTCTATAGAAGATAAGTGTAAAGCAAAAAAATTACTTTGTTTTTTAATGAATGTCAAAATAAAATTTATGACAATGATAGCACAAAAGTTGAGGGGAGAGAAGAACATGTTAAAATACTCTGATACTATATGTGAAGTGATAGAATGTCACTGGAAGGTAGACTTTTATAAGTTAGGTTAGTGCTGTGACCCTAAAGCAATCATTCAAATAAAACCCATTTAACAAAAAAGATTTATAGCTAATAAGATGTTTTAGTTAGAGTTCTCCAGAGAAATGGAATTAATAGGAGATAGACAGATGATAGAAAGATAGCTATATGATAGATAGATAGATAGATAGATAGATAGATAGATATTCTATATATGTATTAGATACATGTGCATATCTATCTTCTATCTATCTATCTATCTATCTATCTATCTATCTAGTGAGAGAGAGATTTTAAGGAGTGGGCCCATGTAATTGTTGGGCTGGCAAGTCTGAAATCTGTAGGGTAGGCAAGAATGCCGCATATTCATTTGAGAGTTGATGTTGCAGTGCTTTGTCCAAATTAGGTCCAAATAATTGAAACTGTTAAGTGGAGACATGGAAGACAACAAAAATATACAAATCAACCTTTGGGTATGAAAACAACAATTTCTTAGATTAAAAATGTAAGGGATGAGATTAACAGCAGATATGCCACTGCTGAAGAAAACATGGTTGAACTCAAAGATAAAGCAATAGAGACTACAAAATTAGAGAGAAAATACTTTTAAAAATGAACAAAGAATTGCTCATTTGTAGGCATACTCTAAGTAAAGTTTTATGGATGAAATTGGAGTCTCCCAATGATAGAAGATGGGGCAGATGTATTGAAAAAAATATTTGAATAAATATTGGCCCAAATGTTCTAAATTTGATGAAAACTCAAACCCACAGATCCAGAAAGCTCAACAAACACCAAACACAGGAAAAAAGAAACGCACACAACAAACATCAATATTTAATAATTTAATATAATGAAAAAGAGACAATTCTGAAAGCAGCCAAAGAGAAAAGACACTATAATCAGGGGAACAAAGAAAAGGATTCCCACAGATTCCTCACTAGAAGAAATACAAGTGGGAAGAAAGTGGATTGACATCTCTAAAAGGATTGAAAGAAAAAAAAAAAAAAGAAACCTTAATGTCTACCCAGTGAAAATATCTTTCAAAAATGAAGGCTAAAAAAAAATTCTTAAGACACACAAAAACTGACAGAATTGATGATGAGCAGACCTGCAATCCAGGAAATAATATTGAACACCCCTCAAGCAGAAGGAAATGATACCAGAAAGAATCTGAATCTACAAAAATGAATGAAAAGAATCAGAAATGTTAACTAAAGCTAAAAATATTGAGATTTTTTTATTATTTAAACCTCTTTAACAGACCATTCACTGTCTAAAGCAAAATATAATAGCTAAGTATGTTGAAATTTATACTGTATGTAAAAGTAAAACGTTTGACAATAACAGCAAAAATAATGAGAGGAAAGAGATGGAAGCATGTTATAGGGTTCTTATATATGTAACATGATATAACATCACCTGCATGTTAACTTTGAAAAGTTACAGATAATATGATGGCAAAGAGTTATAGCCAGTAAGACAAAAAGGACATAAAACAGAATCATAACAATACTCAACCTAAAAGAAACAGATAAAAGAAAAAGTGAACAAAGAACAGACGGGACATAGAAAACAAATGCTAAGATGGTGTATTTAAAACATGTTAATAACCACATTCATTGTAAATGGTCTAAATATCACAATCAAGAGACAGAGATTGTCAGATTGAATTTAAAAACAAGACCCAATTTGGGCTGCATACAAAAAACCTACAAAATAAAAAGACACAAATCTCTTAAGTGAGAGTTCATGATAAATTTCCCCCTCAATTCTGCTTCCCAATGCAGGACATAGAAAAATTCATAGTGTACATATAGAGGATTTTGAGATATCGTGGACAAGTAAAAATGGTTAAGACAGTAAATTTCATGCCATATATGTCTTATCACAATAAAATAATCGGAAAAAATTCACAGTGAACTGATCACCAGACATGGCTATAGAAACGCTCTTTACCTCTCCCACCCCAGCCTCCAAGACCTCGGTCCCCTCGCAAGAGCACAAGGTAAACGAGGTGCATATGTGATAAATCAAGCTGAAGAAGGAAGGCCCGGAGGATGTCAGTGGGTGGAGACCGTGAGGATGGAGCTGAGATGGCCTCACTTGTGTGGGGACGGCCCTGCATGAGGACGTTGTTAGGGATTTTGTTTGCTTCATCAAAATCATCTAAAATGTTGCATTCATTACTTGGCATATTTCCTTATAATGCTGTTCATTAGCGTAGGGTCAGTAGCGATGTTTATATCTTCCTTTTATTTACACTGGGCTTGATTTCCTCTCCTTATTTCACCTTTGGGAGGTCAAAGGTTAAATTATTCATTTTGGATGTTTCTTCCTTTCCAACGTTCAGCATTTAAAGCTATAAATTTCTCTGAAAGCACTGCTTTAGCTGCAGTCCTTAAATTTTGATATGTTTTGTTTTTTGTTTTAATAAAACTCAGTATTTTCTCATTTGCATTGTGATTTCTCCTTTGCCTCCTGGTTTACTTAAAGGTATATTCTTCAATTTTCAAAAATTGGGTTTTTCCACTTTTCTTCAGGTTGTTTTTTAAATTGAATTCTGTGTGTTCATGCTTTTCATGATTCCAGTCCTTTGAATTTAGTGATCTTTGATTAATGCCTAGTATACCGTCAATCCTGGATAATTGTTGAAATGTACTTGAAAAAATTTTCTCCTCGGCTCCTGTGGGTGTAATGTTCTACAAATGCCTGTTATGTCAAATTGTAAACAATGCTGTGTAACTCTTCTATATCCTTACTGATTCTCTCTCTCTTTCCCACCACCCCCTCTCTCTGAGTGATAGGTATTGAAATGCCTAATCTAATAGCAGACTTTTCTGTTCCTTCTGTGAGAGAGGAAACTCTTCAAATTACGAGTTCAATGGTTTTATGATCCTGACGGAAGTCCTCCTGTGACTTCCCAATACTGACCAGGAAGAGAAAGACAGAGCTCAGACCCCACCTGGCAATGTCCCGGGAGCAGGTGAGGATCACAGGGATGTGCCACCACTGGTTAGGCTGATTCAGGCAGAGGTTTTGCCTTTTTTCCAAGTCACCAATTCACTAAAATGTCTATTGGAAAACCTGAAATGTATTTTTGAATAACACATGATAATCTAAACAAAGGTCACTGGATACATAGAAAAATATTAGCACATGATGCAACAGTATGAAGTGAGTTCCAATCCTCTGACTAGGCTCAGACAGTGTTCAGTTTGCCGGAGATTCAACAGTGAACAAAGCAGATCAAACTGCCTGCCCTCATGGAGCTTCATTCTGGTGGAGATGAGCAATAAAGAACAGGTATAATAAATAAATATAAAAATTAGTGAATGGTGCAGTACATGAGAAGGAGTTTGGTGATGCTCAGTGTCTGGGGCCCTCTGCACCTAACCTGGTAGCCCACTGGCTCTTCTCTCCTCACATTCAGCCTTGGTGTCTTGGACATAAACTGTCCTCTAAAGCTGGGCTCCTGGGCTGCCGTCCCGTCTCCTGGGAGCCCCCACCTTTTCGTCCCAGTGAGCAGCTGGTCACTGCAGGATCCCACCCACTGGCCCTACTTACCCTGGACCAGGAGATTCCAGCCCCTCTGCCCTTTACCCATGGGCTCTTCTCACCCCTCAAATCCTGCTGGCCTGTCTCTAAGCTGAGGCTGTTGTCACGGGCCTTCCTTTCACCCTAGGGACCCTCCTAACTTGGTCTCTGCTGGGAAGTGCATTGCTTAGGAGTCTGTGCTGGGATGAAAACAATACCCCCTCAGATGTGATTCCACAGTTAAATGAGTTCTTGTGGGCAGAGCTGCAGCACAGGGCAAAGCACAGCACATGGTCAGTGCTGAGTCACTGTCATCAAATATTGTTACAATTTTGATAGCCCTGTGCAGGGGTCAGCCACAGGCATACAACTGCCTGTACTGCAGGAGGGAAGCTCCTGGTCTGAGTTCTCCTCCACCAGCAGGGGGCAGCAGAGCTGCCACCAGGAGCATGCAGGACAGAGGCTGGGGCTGCCCAGGTGCAGCCTCAGAGGGAGATCAGCCCTGGGGCTCAGTAGGCGTCTAAGGTTCAGTGCACAGACTGAAATTCAGGACCGTCCATCCCATCCCTTCAGGCTGTAGTGACCACATTCTGAGGGTCAGATTCACACAATGACACCCAGGACACTGAAGGGACTTGGAGACAGTGAGTGCCTCACCTGGGAAGGCAAGGTCACATCGTTTTCCACCAGTGGTCCTCGGGAGCTGACCTCTCTGTCCTGGGCGTGTCCGGAGATGCCTGACCACTCACCCTCTGCCTCCCTTCCCCACATCCAGGCAGACTCCAACTAGGGCCTCAGCTCCTTTGTTCAGGGTCACTTCAGGGTGGAGGGGGGAGATGGGGCACTGGGAACCCCTGGTCCCTGGATGGATCATCCACAGCCTCCTTTAGGAGACTCTCCAGAGTGAAGTAGATGCTGACTCCTTGGGTCACAGATCTGGTCACTGGGCTGTCCTTGGTTCAGTGACAAGATCTTCCTTGCTGGAGGGACCACTGACCATCCAGCCCCCAGAGCTCACACCTTGTGCCAAGAAATGACTCCGGGGACTCTCACAGATACCATGGAAATGCAAGTCAGTGTTTTAGTCAGGGCTGGAATTCTGGTGCTTCCAACAAGTTTACACAAGACATTGATGAAAAATGTTTTTAAAAAGAAACAAAGAGTTGCCAATGCCATTTGCTAGTGTGTTGTCAGAATCGAGATGTCACAGGAGTCAGAAAACTCCTTGTGTAAAATGAGACTAGAGTCTGTGATGGATCCACAAAAGCAAGGAGTTGTTTAACAAGGAAACTACCATATACAAAATGATTAATAAAAATTCTACTGGCGCAAGTACATTTTCTAATGCCATTATGCCAAGACCGGGGACAAAACTGTGTTTGAGGGACCCCGAGAGAATGTTAAATAGGAGGAAGACAATGCATCCATGGCAAACCTTCAGTGAGTCAGTGTGCATCCATGGCAAACCTTCAGTGAGTCAGTGTTGTCAGTCATCTCTCAGGGGGCCCAGCTCAGCCTGATGGCCAGGCTCCTAGAAGGCCCACTGCACTGCTGAGACAGCCCAGTACAGACCACAGGCCAAGAGGTGTTGTGGACAGCTGGCAAGTGGTGCCAACTGACACCGGCCCTGATACCAGTTCCCCTACATTAAACTCAGAATATATGGGGTTAAAACCAAAAGCACTCATCCTCTTTCCCTGTTTCTCTAAGTTACATTCACATGTAGATATTGGTTGTTTTACAAATTGTTAAAAGCCCGGGTGGCCTCAAGCTGGGCTAACACTGAAGCTTTGGCTAATTACCAGTTCTGGAGGTTTGTTACAGGGAAACTGATATCAAGAAGCTAAAGCTTCTCAGACCTCAACTCCTTGGCTTCCTGGCGCCAGAATCCACCCTCCACCACAGAGACTGAGATAGTTGAAGGACCCCCACCTGCCATTCCTTTACTGGCCTTCCTCCTCCCTTTGAGCAGCCTCACAAGGCAAAAGGCAGGCTGGTGGGAAAGTGCTGACCAGCAATGCCCCAGGCTCCCCCTCCCTACCAGCAGCCACATTCCTCACAACCTCTAAAACCCCTTGCTTCCCATCTTTTGGGGAGAAGGGACAAATTTGAGAGCTCTCGTCTCCCGGCTGATGTGACCCGAAATAAAGACTTTCCTTGCCATAAGCCTGGCGTTCTAGTTTTATTTGGCCCCTCTTGTGTGTGGGGTAAGGACCTGGGTATGCATGCTGTGACAAAACCTCAGGAGGTCACTATGATCAGGCCTGGGGGGTCAAGGCTGATTTTCAGAGCTGTGAAGCAGTTTGAGGAGGCTGGGGGAATCCATCCTGTTCCCCCTCAGTCACCTGGCTGTCACCACAGCTGGAATGAGTGACTCCCCCCTCTCAATGAGTAGCCCCAGGGGAGGCGTAAACTTACATACCATCCCTCACTGCCTCTAAGGGCCTGAGAAGAAAATAAGAGGGTCTTTGCAGAGCCCGGCAGTGCTATGAGCTAAGAGACAGAGCTGTGGGCCATCTCCACCGTGGCCTGGACCCATTTCCTGCTCCCCCTCCTCACTCTCTGCACAGGTGCTGCTCCCCGGGGCTCGGCCCCCAAAGAAATCAGGGAGTAGCCTGCCCTGACCTTCAGCTCTGCAGAATGGAGGCTCCAGGGTGTGTGCCCTCTGGGAATGAGAGCCTCATCCTGACACTCACCTCTCCTGTCCTCTCTTGCAGGTTCTGTGGCTTCCACTGAGTTGACTCAGCCACCTGCAGTGTCTGAATCCTTGGGACAGAAGGCCAGGATCACCTGCCAGGGAGACAGCATAGAAAGCAGTTATGCTCACTGGGACCCGCAGAAGCCAGGACAGCCAGCTCAGCCAGATGGACAGCCAGAACCTATGCTGTCCATCTATGGGTATAGCAACTGGTCCTCAGGGATCTCTGATGGATTCTTGGCTCCAGCTCGGGAACACACCAACCTTGACCATCAGCAGGGCCTAGGCCAAGGATAAGGCTGACTATTACTGTCAGGTGTGGGACAGTGGTAATGCTCACAGTGAGATTCTAACCCTTCCCCATCTGTGTCACACTGTCCTCCAGCCCCAGGAGGACTGCAGAGAAAGCAATGAACAGGTCTGGCCCAGGATCCTGATCTGAGATCCCAAGGCTGCCCTCTCCTCCCAGTCCTCTTGGCAGGTTCTGCAGACACTGGATCAGGAGTGGATTAAGAGCTGGCAGGACCAGGCTTTCCTTGTGTTTTCTAGGTGACAGTGTGATTTGGGGATAGAAGAACTGGATGGAATGACAGACATGCATCCATGCTTCTTCATGGTCCCTGGATTTCTTACATGTGGTGATAAGTTGACCATTGCTTCTGTCACCGACTTGGCATCTTGAGAAACTCAAAGGTGGGTTTTGAAGCAATTCACTGTTTTTCCAAGTTGTTTCTTTTCCTTTTGTATGTTAAGGAGATGTAACCACCAACCATCCTGAAACTGACCAAGCCTCACCACAAGAGCTACACCCATGATCTTTGCCTTATTTTTAATGCAAAGATCTCTCCAGGAGGAGCTTAGGCTGCATTATTGGAAGCATACTCTCCAACTGAGACCCTGCAAGTGAATACCTGCATCTCCCTTTTGAATATTCATTCCTCAAGTAAAATAAAATTTCCTGCTTCCCTTTGTTTAGGGACACCATGACTTTGGAAATGATTCCTCATGGCCTCCTGTTTGCTGCAAATAAACTTTACTTTGTGAGACCACTTCCACTGGTATAGAGTCTTATTTGACTCACCAGTAGGTGAGCCCACTTTGTTGGGTAAGAGCTTTACTGAATCCAAGAAAAAAGGACAAAAATATATCAAAAAATAGAAAAAAAATCATGCGATCCAACAAGGAAATATTTACAATGTGTGACATTCTATCAGAGAGTTTCTGCAAAGAAGCAGAAAAAGGTGACCCATAAGAAGCAGAAAAGTTAATCAATCCAAACTGGACCTGAATTTTCAGCAGTGATAGAAGTTGTAGATATGCATGCAACAAAAAACCATTATACATGTATCCCAGGTGTTCATCAGGGTAGAGGAATGATTGAACATGTTAAGTAGAGACATGGAAGACATAAGCAAAGAACTTCTAGAAGTGAAAACTAAAATCTGAGAGAAAAATACACTGGATGTGGTTGACAGCAGGTGAGATGATGCAAAAGAAAAGATTAGTGAACTTGATGACAGAGCAAGAGAAACTATTATGAATGAAACAGAAAAAAAAGACTAAAATTTAGTAAATAGAGCATCAATGAGTTTTAAGACAACTTCAAGCCACCTAAAATGGTGAAACTGAAGTCATAGAAAGATAGAAGATGGGGGGATAGAGAAAATAAAGAAATAATGACCAATACGTTCCAAATTTGGTGAAAACTATAAACCCACAGTTCCCAGAAACTCGACACACACCAAGCACACAAACACACAAAATAAAATACCACCAACATACATCACAGTCAAAATGCTTAAAATGCAGTCATGAAGACACTCTTAAAAGCAGACATAGAGAAAAGCCTTTATATACAGATTGGCAACACAAGTATAAAAGCAGATATCTCATTAGAAGCAATGAAATCCAGAAGATAGGGGAGCAACGTCTTTAAATATTAAAGGAAAAACCGTCATTCTGGAATTCTTCACCTGGTGAAACTATATTTCAAAAACGTGTACAAAATAAATCTTTTTCAGACATACAAAAGCTTACAGAATTGATCATACACAGAGCCTCACTACAAGAAATAATAAAGGACCCCTCAGACAGAAGAAAAATGAGACCAGATAGAAATGTGAATGTATGCAAAGCAATGAAAAGCTTCAGATGTTGTAACCTCATGGTTAAATATATTAATGGCATACAAATATAGAAATAAAAGGCTTAAAGCACACTATATATCAACTGGACTTAAGAGACCTTGATACAAAACTACATCCAACAAATGCAGAACATACGTTCTTCTCAAGTGCACATGAAACATTCTCCAGGATGGACCGTATAAAAAGGATCAATAAATATAAAGAGACAGAAACGATACAGGATATGTTCTCAAATGTCTGACATTAAAGAATAAAAGGAATAATGTGGGAATGAACAACTGCATGACAAAGAATTAGATAGGCAAATTGCTGGAAATATACAAATTACTAAAACTGACTCAAGAAGAAATAAAAAACATGGCTAAACGTATAACAAGTAAAGAGATTAAGTTACTAATCAAAAACTTCCCATGAAGAAAGGCCTAGGCACAGATGGCTTCACTGGTGAATTCTACCAAAAGTTTAATGAATTTATACAAATGTTCACAAACTCTTCCAAAATATAGGAGAGATAACACTTAGCAACTCATTCCATGAGGCCAGTATTACCCTGATACCAAAACCAGATAAAGACATCACGAGAAAAGAAAACTACAGACCAATAATCCTTATGAATATAGACGTAAAAGAACCTCAACAAAATACTAAAAACCAAATTTATAAACTGTTGACTGAAATGAAGAGTCTAGGCAAAAGTTAATTGAACAAGTTTATTCAATAATGAAGGTGAGGAATTCGAATCCTGGGAAACAGTCAAACAGAGTATTCTAGGAACTACTCCGAGGTCTACAGGTCTGAGTGTTGTTTATATACCTTTTAAGTAAGCAGTGTCCATGCAGGAAAGGGCCGACACATCTAACCATCATCTACTTCAAGGATACGAGAGCTTTTTGGTCAAACAAGGCTCATAATGCTGGTGTTATCTAGGTGTGGCGGGAGGCAAGGACCAGGGTCCTCATTTTTCCTTCAGTCTCTGAGAAATGCAGGTGGGAATTATGAGAGTGAGGTACTCAGTATCTCTTCCCACTGCTGATTCATGCTGCTGGTGCTTTCAGTAATGAGGCGAGGGGCTGCAAAGTCATTTAGACACAGGCTTATGAGGCCTGCACCGCTGCTTCACAGTACAGCATGGATCTTTGCACTGACTTTAAGCCTATGCAGCTTGCTTGTTAGATTTGCCTGTTAGACCAGAAAGAGGGGTCCCAGTTTCATTCACAAAACATAAAACATGACCATGTGGTATTCATCCCAGAAATGCAGGTTCGTTTTAGCATCTGGAAATCAATCAATGCACTATACCATATTAATAAAATAAAAGACAAAAACACATGGTAATCTCTATAGTAACTTAAAAGATTTTCATGCAAACAGACATGGCTTCCTGTTGTGTTTCTTGTCCTGTTAGGATATCATAAAGGTAAGATAGAGGGTGTAGAAACAGGAGGGGAGGGATGTTCTCCACGCAAAGAATTTGGATATCTCATACCCAACTGTGAAGACCCTTTGTGTTAAAAGCTAAAAAAATTGTAGTTCTGGGTTGCGAAATATTCTGATGGTCAAGGTCCACTTCCTAGATATGTGATATGAACACAGAACTGAAAGGGTTATGAGGATTTATGCAGATGCTGTGGTCTGAACACTTGTGTCCCTCCAAAATTCATACTTTGAAATCTTGAACCAGAAAGGTGAAAGTATTAGTAGATGGGGCCTTCGTGTGGTGTTAGGTCAAGAGGGTAGAGCCTCAAGAATGGGATTAGTAATCTTATAACTGATGCCACATCCTCAGCCCCTTCCACTCTGTGAGAGAGGACACAGAGAGAAGGCAACAGCTATGAACCAAGAAGAGGGCTAGAAGGCAGCCATACTGGTGCCTTGATCTTGGAATTCTCAGCCTCCAGTAACAAAGCTGTGTTGATTTTAAGCTACCCTCTCTGTGGCATTTTCTTACACCAGCTTAAAAGGACAATGACAATAGGCGTTGGTGAGGATGAGGGTCATGGGAGGTGTTTCAATCAGGGATAAAAGCATATGGAAACTCTAAGACAGACGAGACCATAACATGTGAGGTCACGAGGAAAGTCCAGGTTACCTGGAGTTGAATGAGAACAAGAGAAATGGCCTGAACCATTTCCATCTGAAGTCCCATTGGGAGGCCCCCCTCCCCAACACACCACCCATGTGGGTTGCGAAAATGTATGTTCTTCAAACATTTTTTTCCATATCATCACACGATCCAGTACCTGAGTCAAGCTCAGTTTGATGAGGGCAGGACAGTTAAGTGCCAGCACTGAGGTGGTCTAAGAAGGTCTTGCGGGAAACAAGGGCTCAAAAGCAAAGGAAGTGAGAGTTTCCACAGTGGCCTAGACCAGAGCTTCTGAGACTTCAGTGAGCACACAGTCCCCTGGGGGTCTCCACAAGATGCAGATGCAGCTGCAGCAGGTCAGGGTGGGGCCCAGGAATCTGCATGTCTAACAGATCCCAGGGGAGCTTGTGCTGCTGATCCTCCGAGGACCACACTTTGAGTGGCTTTACTCTTGCTCACCTGCTACTCACAGCTCAGGTGAGAGTCACCACAGGAAGGCACAGTCTGTGAAGCACAGGGGACCTGCTCTCCCTCCCACCCAGGCTCCGTGGGGTCTTGGCCCTGCACTAACCTCTGTCCACATTTCTCCCTCCCATCTGGGTTGGGGGACAAATCTTTCATGACTCAGCCTCCCTAGGCATCTGGGGCGCCCGGACAATGGTCATTGTCTCCTGTGCTGAAGCAGCAGTGACATTGGGGATTATAATTGTGTCTCCTGTTGCCAACAGCTCCTGGCACAGCCCCACACGACTGAGGGTGGGGTGAAGAATCAATCTCACAGGCCCCAGCCTCCAACTCTGGCACCATGGTCTCTCTGATCATCTCTCAGATCCAGTCTCACCATAATCCCAATTATTATTCCTGTCCCTATACAGAGTGGAGGAGGGGGACTTGTTCCCACTGTTTCTCAGTGATGAGAAACTAAGACCAAAACTATCCTGGGCTGACCATACTCCCCTTCTTGCCTCGTATTCTGTTGTCAACTCCCCTGGAGTGCATCACATTCTAGGTGCAAGGCCAAGGAAGTGAGGTCCACTCTTTTCTCCCCCCACTTGACAAAGTGCACCCTTGGGAGCATCAAATCATTGAGGCCACTTGGGAGCAAAATCTCTGTCCCTGCCTGTGGTCTGTGTGGTCAGACACCCACTAGATCTGCTTAGGAGAGGCAGGTATAGATGACGCCCAGATGGCTCAGAATCCAGGCTTGGACAGTGCAGGGGGGCCACCTTGAGACCCTGCCTGTGGCGACTGTTGTCCACCTCATTCTGGGATGGGGCCTCTCTGTCTAGCTTTTCAGATCTGTCCTGTCTTCTCATTACTAGAGAGAGGAGTGAGAGGACAGGTGACCCCGGCCTGACTAGCCTGTGACCAGAGGGCGTGAGCAGATCCAAGAGGGGTCCTCCTTCCTGGGGGTGTCGGGCTTGGTCAGTGACCAGCAGCCACGGAGCCCTGAACAAGCCCTCTGTCCTACCATCAAAGTTGCTCCAAATCTCCTCATAAATCCCTTTAACCACCCAATTGTTTATCTTAGCTCCTTGCCCGTCATCCTTCCCTGGGGTACGTATCCTTACCAGATTAACACCATATTATCCTTCAAAGCTCTGTTTAAATGTACCATCCTCAGGGAGGCCATCCACGACATAAAGACTAAGCGAGATGCTTTTCGTGAATATTCTCATAGGACCGTTTTGCAGCTCTTAGCTCATATAATGTCTCATTTTTGCCTTTGTCACAGTTAGATTCAGTTACGGAAAGGATAGATTGTCCACAGGCCCCACAAGGGAGTGATTCTGAATATTTACTTTCATGGTTATAACTCACATGGGAAACTACGGAATATTCTTGCAGGACAGGACAAGAATTTGGAACCATGTGCCTCACTTTCCACCATGAACACAGATAGAGCAGGCATGGGGACAGAGAGGTCTTAGGTTACAGGAGAGACTGTGCTGCCTGGGCACTTGAGATGGGCTCCTGGGAGGAGAATCTACATTTCAGGGGAGGGAAGCACATGGCAGGAGGCCCCTTCCAGGGGGTTGTGATCATAAAGACAAAGCAACTGGAAGGAGCCCAGCCCTACTGCTGAGGCCCTGAGAGCAGAGTTCTAGTGGTGACTGTGTTAGTTTGCTAGGGCGGTTGTCACAGACTACCACACACTGGGGGCTGACAGTAGTGATTTACTGTCTCATGGTTCTAGAGTTAGAAGTCTGAGATCAAAGTGTCAGCAGGGTTTGTTTTATTGCGGGCTGTGAAGGAGAATCTGCTCCATGTCTCTCTTCTAGCTTCTGGTGGTTTGCTAGCAATCATTGGTGTTCTTTGCTTGTAGATTCTGCCTCCATCTTCACACTCTTGTGAGTGTCTCCAAATTTCTTCTTTTTATAAGGACACATCAAATTAATTGGATTAGGGGCCTGCCCTACTCCATTATGATCTCATCTTTACTAGTCACATATGCAGTAATGCTATTTCCAAATAAGGACCCATTCTGAAATCCCGGGATTAGAATGTCAACACATGAAATGGGGTTAGTAGGGGACACAATTCAACTCATAACAATGTTTCCGCCGTCTTTTGGCCCTCCCTCCCCTTGGGGGCTCTGCAGGTTAGAGATGGATCACCAAGCTCTCAGGAATTCAGATGGGGCATAATTGACAGCCCAGAAAGACCCCTGACCTCCCCTAAGCCCCATCTCTGTGCCTGGATGTGCAGGCTCTGTCCTTGCTCTCTGACATCACCAGAGTGAGTAAATCTCTGACACATAACAAGGGTGGTCTCCATAGGAACCAAACCAGGCCATGGAAGAAGCAGATGGAACATCCCCACGTCTGTCCAGAGAGACACCTGTGGGGGTCCACCCTACTCCAGTGTTATCTCATCTTAAATTAACAAATTACATCTGCAATGGTCCTATATCCAATAAGCTCCCATTCAGACATACTGGGGATTAGGACCTCGATATATGGACTTGAGAGGGCACACAGTTCAGCTCATAACAGTGGTTTCTGCCATGGTTGGTTCCTCCCTTCCTTTGGAGGGATAGGTCGTAGGTGCACAGATAGTGCATCAGCAGGTAGTAGGGGCACAACCAAGTTCTCAGAGATTCAGGTGGGGCATGAAGTGACAGCCCAGAAAGACACCTCACCATCCCCTAAATGACGTGTCTCTTGTGCCTGATGTACAGGCTCCATCCATAGTGAGAAAATCCCTGATGTGAAAAGGATGGCCTCGACAGTCAGGCCATAAGTGAGACAAGAACCCCATTTATTTATTTTTTTTATGATGAAGATTGGCCCTGAGCTAACATCCATTGCTAATCTTCCTTTTTTTGCTGAGGGAGATAAGCCCTGAGCTAACGTCTGTGCCCATTTTCCTCTGTTTTGTATATGGGATGCTGCCACAGCATGGATTGAAGTGTGGTGCGTAGGTCCGTGCCCAGGATTCAAACCTAAGAACGCTGGGCAGCCGAAGTGGAGATTGCTAACTTAACCACTATGCCACTGGGCCGGCCCAAGAACCCTGTTTCGTCAGTGGATGGGGAACTAAGTGGCAGTTGCCTTCCTGATGGAGTTCCCAGGACACCAAGCTGATCTGCTTCTACTCCTACCACAGGTCCTGGTCCTCCTGAGCCAGCTCAGCTGTGCTGTGGTGTGGCGTCCCTAAGAGCTGTTAAACTCCCCCTGTGTTCTCTGGACTGACCTGAGGGATCAGTCCGAGGTGCCCCTGCTCTCTCTGCCCAGTGTCCCTTCCCCTCAATGACACCAGCCCAGCCTGGAGGCCCATCAGTCCTCACCTGCCCTCTGTGGAAATAAATGAAACTTTCACTAAAAAGGAGTCAGGAAGGCCTATAGTGGGAGCTCTCACACCCTATCTTTCCTCATCAGTTACTCCGAACAGGAAGAGAGGTGCCTGCATCTCCAACAGGAAGTACAACTACTTTACTGCTGAAGGAAGATTTCTCTCCTCACCCAGCAACTGCTCAGCCAATGAGAAGTCACAGCCGCCCTGAACTGTTACTTTCCCCCAATGGACTTTCCCTTAGAACAGTCCTCCCAGGTACCCCTTTTTTTCCTTAAAGGCAACTCCTTTCCTTTGTTTTCCAGATTTGCCTATCAATTGCCATAGCATGCACATCCTAAATTGAAATTATTTTGGCTATGCCTGAATAAACTCATTTTGAGGGTAAAATAACTAGTGAATTTTTTTTTTTTAACTTGACAGCACGCAGACCTGTATGCTGTCCTCTGTGGATGGGTCAGAGGACACACACTGATGTCAACATGTGCAGTTCAGGTTTGCAGGTTCTGCAGAACCAGGTACCCCTCCCAGAATGAGGAGTCACAAGCAGGGCTGACTCTAGTGAGACAATGGGGATGAGATGACCCACATCACAGATCTGGACAAGCATGAAGAGGTCCTGCTGTAGTTCTGCTGAGACATCTCATGATGTCTCTGTTGGAGAACCAGGACCATGTCTCTGGACCCAAAGGCCTCGTGAGAAGGACAGGGGCCGGGAGGGTGTGCCCACCTGTTCTGAAGGAACCAGCCTTAGGAGACAAGGCCATCTGCAAAGCCCCTGGCCTAACAAGATAAAGCCCCTAACCAACTGGCAAGCTAAGAGAATCAGATAGAGGCCACCAAGATCCACATTCCACAGCCTCCAAACATTCTCGGGCTTGTGCATACAGCCCAGCACCCAGGAGTCCACTGAAGGTGGCCCTAGCCCCATTACCATAGTAAAAATCACCCCCAGGAATGGAGAGCTAGCACGCTAATGATATATGCGTCGCATGTAGTAGCATGCTACGCAACAGGGCAGGCATAAGCACAACCCCACCTCTACATGGCATGACAAGGCACTCCTCCCCAGCCTTTGCCTAATAAAATGCCCCACAGTCCCGCTCTCTAACGAGCCAGTCACTTGCCCTTTTCCTTTCTGCACCAGCTCCCTTGTGCCTCTCTTATGCACAAGCTAATAAACTTTTACTCTCCTACTCCCGTTTGTTGTCTCTCTTGATTTCCATCCTGGGGGACAACAAGAATCCAATGTGCTGGTAACACGGTGACCTGTACAAAGGACAGTGCATCTGTGGGCCTATGTGCGTGTGTGTGTGTGCATGTGTGAGCATAGGTATGTGTATTCTGGCATAGCCAGGACATGTTGCCAATGCCAAATGTCCCAGACCCAAGACTTTCTGTTTCCATAACTTTCCTTGTTCTACTATTCCAGTGCCTTTCTTTATATTCTGCATAAGAATAAGGATTACAGATATTAATAGAAGGAGGAGGAAGAAACAGTCATGTGCGCTTAATGTGTATCAAGCATCATCCAAAGAGCTTCGTATTTATTAACTTGTTTAATCACAAATCCTCTGTGAACAAGCATTCTCATTATCACCCGATTTACAGATGGGGAAGCTGAGGCCTGGAGGGATGAGCAACCTGCCTGAGGTCAGAACTAGAAAGTGGTCGACCCAGCAGCAAACCCAGGTCTTCTGACCCCAGAGCCCCTGGGCTTCACCACCATCCTGTGGCCTCTCATTGTGCTTTCAAAGCTGAGACTTGGCTTCTCCTTAAGGTGCCAGAAAGTTCTCTCTTCTATTTAAAAAAGAAATGACTGATATTGTGACTTTGCCGTGCAGCCCTGTCCAACAGAAATAAAATTTGAACAACATATGTAATGAAAATTCTTTAATAGCTGCATTAAAAAATGGAAAGAAATGGTGAAATTACTTCTTATAATATATTTTAACTCAGTTACTTGAAATAATATAATTTCAGTATGAATTAGATATAAAATGAGGTTGATGTATTTCACATTATTTTTATCCTAAGTCTTTGAAAACTGATAGGTATTCCAGAGCGTCCCCACCTCTGTCCACAGAGGCCTAGGTTTCAGTGGGAAACATATATTCCAACATCATTGAGAGCTAAGTGTCTTTCAGAATAGACTAAGGGAGGAGGAGCACCCGAGTACAAAAGAGAGGGTGATGACAGTAGGACCAGGAGGGCTGTGACGAGGGAGGAGGAGGACATGGGGCATGGTGAGGGGCAGGCAGGGAGAGGCTGACAGGTCAGGCTCTGAAGTCAGGCTCCTGGATTGAAATCCTGACTGACTCCTCACTGTCTGGGGACTTTGGGGAAATCACTTAACCTCACAATGATGGCTCCCTCCTCATCAGACTGGAGGAGAGGGTGACCTTAAGCAGAGGGCTGCTGGGGGGTTATTGTGATGTCTGGTTGTGGGGGTGCACGTCAACACTCACCAAGGGTGTTCAAGGGTATCAAAGTCTCATAAGTACTCATTCTGTTGAACTAGCTGTACATGTAGGGTGACATTCATCCTGGGACACCAGGGGGCGCTGTGGGTCTTGGTTTGGGGACTCTAATAGGTCCAAGTCCCCTGGGCTGTGCTCAGGCGCAAAAGGCATGACTGCTACTTCCGTTGCAGGTACTTCTATTGGGTAGAATCAACCCCCCCACTAAAACCCACACCTGGCCCTTCTGACCTCAGGAAATTACCAGCAGGAGGTCCTTAGGCTCAGGGCTCAGACAAGAGCTCACACGGAGGGAGTGGAGACCAGATGTACATTCAATGCTCCTCCCTAGTTGAGCTACAAAAAGAGAGGATAAGACTGGACTTGGAGAGGCCAGTAGAGCTGGGCAACCTCAGGGCAGAGCTCTTAGAAGCACCCCCCACCATTGACTTGATTCCCTTCTACCTCCTGTCCCTCATTTTCTCCACAGCTCAGAGTGTTCCAGGGCACTCAGGGATCTCCAGACCTGACATTTCCCTCCGAATACAGTCCCCAGAAACATCTGTGCAGTCTCGGTGCATTCAGCATCATTCTGGTATTTTCTGTTTCCAGGTCTTTGTGCTCCACCTGTGCTGACCCAGCCCCCATCTGCATCTGCCTCCTTGGGAGCTTCAGCCAAGCTCACCTGCACCCTGAGCAGTGAGCACAGCACCTACTTCCTTCACTGTATCAACAGAGACCAGGGAAGACCCCTGGGTTTGTGATAAATGTTAACAGTGGCAAAAGCCACTGCAAGGGGAATGGGATCCCAGATTGCTTCTCAGGTTCCAGCTCTGGGGCTGACCTCTACTTAACCATCTCCAACATCTAGTGTGAGGACAAATCTGACTATCACTGTGGTGAGATCCATAGAATTCAGGGATAGGTCACAGTGACACAGACAGTGGGAAAGAGAGGCCAAAACCTCTCTTGCCCTCTCCTCTCTTCCCCATGGGGACTCAGAGTGAGCAGCTCCCTGTCCCTCTCCAGGACTCTGAGACCTTTGACTCTTTTTGCAAATCCCATCATCCTGCACCTCCTCCCTGAGACACCACTAGGGCGAAGCAGACACAGGTCAAAAATTAGGCCGTTTTGACAACACAGTATTCTGTTCTCTCCGCCACAGTCCTGTGGGGACAATGCTGGGAGAGAATAGACAAGCCCAGGAATGGAAACAACCCTGAGAAAGTGGCTGAGTTGAGATGACCGTGTCCCCAAAAGCCATCGGGCACTGTGGTCCCTCAATGGGGCTCTGCTCAGGACAGGGACATGGATCTCAGGGTTCCAGGGGTGACCCTATAAGTCATCTGCAGCTAATGTCCTGACTCTGGGTGCACCATGGTGTAGATCAGGACTCCTGTCAGGGTTCAGGGTTCAGCAGGAGGCGTTTGGCCCTCAGGGGAGGCAGGACAGAGAGACCTGAATCCCATGGTGGGTGCTGAGCTGCAGCTCCAGGACTTGCTTCCGCTGAAGAGAGCTGGCACAGCAGGGACACTTCCCTTCCTGGTGGCAGCCTGCATCTAGTGACCTGTGCCTGTGGTGGGATAGAGGCTGGGCCCCCAGCCCAGTCAGTAGGCTCTGAAGAGCAGGCCCAGCACCAGAGCCCCATACGTTCTACTGCAGGCCTGGCTGTGTCTGCTTCACAGATCAAGGTCCACGTCTGCCCACGTCCACTCCTTTCATCCCATCCTGTCCTCGGGTGTGTTCCCTGGTCCATCTGGTCTTCCTGCACACCAGTCTCTAAGTGAGAGTTTGCTCCTGGGAAGTTTCACCTGCCACAATTAATTTTTCCCTTTTTTTTTTTTTTGAGTTATAATTCACATACCCTAAAACATAGCACTTTTAGCGAACAGTTCTGTGAGTTTTGATAAATGCATACAGAGCTGTAAGCGCTTCCACAATCACGATGTATAACAGTTCAATCATTGTTCATAGATTCCCAGATCTCTTGGTAGTCACACCCTCCCTCCACTCTCTGCCCCACAACTCCTGATCTCTTGTCTGTCTCTATAGTTGGGTCTTTGCAAGAACATCATATAAATGGAATCATGCATGGTATCCTTTTTGTTCTGGCTTCTTTCACTCAGCATAATGCATTTGAGATGCGTGTATGTTTTTGTATGTTAACAGTTCATTCCACTTTCCTTACTGACTAGAATTCTTTGCACACATGAACCAGTTGGTTTATCCACTCCCCAGTTAAGTAACACTTAGGATGCTTCCATGTTCCACTCTTTGGCAATTTCAAATAGAACTTTTATAACATTGTTATGTTTTTTTGTGTGGACATAAGTTTTCATGTCGTTCAGGTAAACATATCCAGGAATGGAATTTCTGGGTCCTGTGGTAGATATATGTTGAAATTTCGCTGAAACTGCCAAACTGTTGTCCAGTGTGGATGATTGATTTTGCATTGTCATTATAACCAGGCAGTGATGAGACCTACAGTTGTTCCACATCCTCACTGACATTAGATTTTCAGGTTTTATTTAAATCATTCTGTAGCGGTGTCCCATAATGTTTTTAATTTTTATTTCCTTAGTGACGTGTGATGTTGAGCATCTTTTCAGGTGCTAATCTTTCATCTGTATTTTGTTTGGTGAAGAGTTTGATCAAGTCTTTGCCCATTTTCAAATCCACATTCCCCAGGTGGCTTGCACTCATCTGTGTGTGTGTATTTAGATCAATGTGATTTTATCCCATGAGTAGGTTCACATGTCCACCACCATGGTCAAGGTACAAAACAGTTCCATCTCCACAGGGATCCCTCACGTTGTCCTTTTCTAACAACATCCACCTCCTCCCCCCGAGGTGCCTTTCACTGCCCCTAACCCCTGGCATCTACTAATTCATTCTCCATTTCTAAAATTTTGTCTTTTTCAGAAATGATATATAAAAATTAAAAATAGAGTCCTATTTAATGTATCCTTTTGGGATTGGCATTTTTCACTCTGCATAATCCACTGTGCATTCATCAACATCGTTGTGTGCAGTAAGAGGTCATTCCTTTTCATTGCTGAGTAGTATTCCATGGTCTCATTGTACCAATATGTTTACCAATTCACTCATTGAAGAACATCTGGATTGTTCTCACTTTAGGGTGTTTCGCATAAGGGTGTATGGACATTTGTGTATAGTTTTTCTCTGAGCATGTTTCATTTTCTGAAATAAATGCCCAAGAGTACAAGTCCTGGGTTCTATGGTAACCACAAGTTTACTTTTCTTAAGAAGCTGTCATGCTCTTTTACAGAGTTTCTACACCATTTCATGTTCCCATCAGCTGAGCATGAGTCATTCAGTTTTTGCACAACCTTGCCAGCATTTAGAGTTGTCACTGTTTTTATTGCAGCCATTATGACAGGGATATAGGGATGTTTCCTTGTGGTTTTCATGTGCATTTCCCTCATGGTTTCCTAGGAACATCCTTTAATGTGCTCCTTGCCATCTCTATATCCTCTTCCATGAAATGTTTGTTCTTGTTCATTGCCCATTTTCTGAATGGATTTTATTTTTACTCTTTAGTCTTGAGAGTGCTTTACATACTCTATACACTAGTCCTTCATTGGATACGTGGTTTGCAAATACATTTTCTCTGTTACTTTTTTTCATCCTCTTTAGAAAGTTATAAAAAGGAAAATATGTTAATTTTGATAAGGCTCAATGTATTGATCATCTTTTTAAATAATCATGCTTCTGGTGTCATCAAAGAATTCTTACCTAGCCCTAGATCCCAAGGATTGCCCCAAGTTTTTTTTTTTTTTTACAACATGAAAAAACGATTGCCTGAGAGGTACAGAAGCAATTTCTTTGTATCTGATCATGAATTCTGGCTTCTCATACAATAGCTTAACAAATGTCCATACAAACTCTTGCTTCAAGCACTGCGCAGCCGAGCCCCATGGATGACCCAACACTCAGGTTCTGAGGTTCTGAGAGCATGATTGAGGGCTTCTCCCCAAGCCCAGAGAGGAAGCCCAGGTACAGACTGAGGTGTGTGTGCATGAGCTGGGGGCAGGGGGCAGCACTTTCTCACTCAACACCAGAGAGAGCTCTGAGGACTCAGCTACAGGCCTTGGGGACAGGACCCACTTTCACAGCCTCCTTTAAGCTGAGCTCTTTTCTGCTCGGCAGGGAGATACCCCGCAAGGCCACAAAGAGGAAGGAAGTAGATTTGCATCTCTTCTGAGAATAAGAGAGGGCCTGAGGCATATCCCCAGCTGTGGGCTCAGAGGCAGAGCTCTGGGGCTTCTCCACCATGGCCTGGACCCCTCTCCTGCTCCCCCTCCTCACTGTCTGCACAGGTGCTGCCCCTCAGGGCTCAGCCTGCAAAGAAACCAGGGAGCAGCCTGGCCCTGACCTTCAGCTCTGCAGAGGGCAGGCTCCAGGGTGTGTGCCCTCTAGGAATGAGACCCTCATCCTTACACTCACTTCTCCTCTCCTCTCTTGCAGGTTCAGTGGCCTCTTTTGAGCTGACTCAGCCACCTGAAGTGTCCGTGGCCTTGGGACAGACGGCCACCATCACCTGCCAGGGAGAGAACCTAGACATCCATGGTCACTGGTATCAACATAAGCCAGGCCAGGCCCCTGTGCTGGTCATCGATGAGACTAGTAGGAGTCCCTCAGGAATTCCTGAACGATTCTCTGGCTCCCACTCAGGAGACACGGCCACCCTGACCATCACTGGTGTCCAGGCCGAGGACGAGGCTGACTATTACTGTCAGTCAATAGATATTTTGGGTGGTGAAACTCACAGTAACACAGGCTTATGGGGAAGTGAGACACAAACCTCTTCCCCCATCTGTGTCATACTCTCCTCTAGCCCCAGGAGGACTATAGACAAAGCAATGAGCAGGTCTTGTCCAGGTCTCCAGATCTGAGATCCCCAGGCTGTCCTCTCCTCCCAGCACTCCAGGGAGGCTCTGCAGATGGTGGGTCAGCACAGGACACAAAAACAGTTATCATAACCCTATTTCATTAGTTATTATGGGTATAGTAAAGGTTGAACATGTCATAAGCAGATATGGAAGACATTCTAAAAAGAGCAAATTGAACTTCTGGAGATAATAACTACATGATTTGAGATTTAAAAAATACACTGGCTGAGTTTGCCAGCAGATGAGATGTGGCAAAGAAGAGATTAGATTAGTGAACTTGATGTCATGGTGATAGAAACTATTCAAAATGAAACACAGAAAGAGAAAGACCAAAGAAATGGTTGAGTTGTAGGACAACTTCACGCAGCCTAAATACTGTGTAATTAGAAGAACTGAGGGAGAGAAGAAGGAAAGTGGGAGGTGAATAGAGAAAATATTTGAGGAAATAGGAACCAAAAATGTTCCAAATTTGATGAAATCTATAAACCGATATATCCAGGAAGCTCAATAAAGTTCAGGTACAGGAGACATGAGAAACAGCAACAACATCCATCATAATGGACTTGGTACATACAGTGATGAAAGACACACTCTTAAATGCACTCAGAGAGAAAAAGACACGTTATAGACAGAGGAACTTGCAATATGTGAGAGCAAGTTTCTCATTAGAAGCCATGTGAGCAAGAAGACAGTGGAGTGATGTGTTTAAAATGCTAAAAGAAAAAAAAAAACTATCAATATTGAGTTCTTTACCCAGTGAAAATATTGTTCAAATATGAAGGCAAAATAAAACTTTCAGACATGAAAATCTTCTTACAGAATTGATCACCAGCAGATCCTCACTACAAGAAATAGTAAAGGACACTCTTCAGATCAAAGGAAATGATGATAGTTAGAAATGTGAATCCACAGAAAGAAATAAACAGCATCAGATATGGTAATTATGTGGATAAATTTGGACATGTTTTTATCTGTTAATGTCTATAAAAGATATTAATTTGTTTAAAGCAGAAATAACAGTATGTTGAGATATATAATGAATGTAAAATAAAATATATCACAATGATACCACAAATGCTGGGGGGGAGAAAAGAACATGTTATGATGTTCTTATACAATATGTGAAATGAGAGCATATCACTGGAAGTTAGACTTTGTTAAGTGAATCATTCAGTTTTAAAACCATTTTAACAACAAAGAGTTATAGGTAATGAGAGGTATTAGTTATGCTTCTCCAGAAAATATAGACCCAATAGGATATATATCTCATATAGATGCATATGTATAAAATGTATATATGTATATGTATATATATATATACTCACATGTACATATACATATATATGATATATATAGTCTATATATATTTAATATGTATACTCTAGTTGTAAATTATGTGTATATATATATATAGAGAGAGAGAGAGAGAGAGATTTTAAGTAATGGCTCTCTCAACTGTGGGGCTGGGAAGTCTGAAACTGCAGCAGACCAGAAGGCTAGATATTCAAGTAAGAGTTGATGTTTCAGGCTTTAGTACAAATTTATCTGAATGACTGAACATGTTAAGAAGAGACAGAAAAGAAAATAAGGAGATTCAAATCAAACTTCTAGAGATGAAATCTACAATGTTTCAGATTAAAAATACAAAAGATGAGATTAACAGCAGATATGATAGTGCAGAAGAAGAGATGAGTGAACTTGAGGACGCATTAATAGAAACTGCAGAATGAAAGCCAGAGAAAAGACTTTAAAAAACTATCACAGAATCACTGAGTTACAGGACAACTTTAAGCAACTTAATATGGATGTAATTGGAATCCCCCATAAAAGAGAAGGACAGGTGGGGAGATCAGAAAAAATATTTGAAGAAATAATGGCCCAAAATACCCTAAATTTGATAAAACTCTAGGCCACAGATCCAAAAAGCTCAACAAACCCCAGGAACATAAAACATGAAAAAAATAAATAGATAGCCAACACCCGTTAAGTATCAAATTGCTTAAGACAGTGAAGAAGAGACAATCTTAAAAGTAGCCAAAGAGAAAAGACACACTACACTTGGGGGAAGGAAGGTAAGGATTCTAGCGGATTTCTCAGAAGAAATGCAAGTGAGACAACAGCAGATAAACATCTTTAAAAATGTGAAATAAGAAAAAGCAATTTTTTCTTAAGGTTTGCCCTGAACTAACATCTGTTGCCAATTTTCCTCTTTTTTCTTTCCCTCCCCAAAGCCAGTACATATTTGTATATTCTAGTTGTAAGTCCTTCTAGTTCTTCTATGTGAGCCACCACCACAGCATGGCTACTGACAGACGAGTGGTACAGTTCTGTGCCCAGGAACCGAACCCGGGCTACCAAAGCGGTGAGAGGACCAAACTTTAACCACTAGGCCATCAAGGCTGGCTCAAGAAAAAGCAGTTTTTTACACAAGGAAAATATCTTTCAAAAATTAAGGCTAACTAAACTTTTTTCAGACATACAAAAACTGACAAAAGTGATCACCAGCAGACCTATAAAACAAGAAATAATAATAGAGACCCCTCAGCAGAAGGAATATTATACCAGAAAGAATCTGTATCTAAAAAACTGAATGAGGGGCCAGCCTGGTGGCACAACTGGTTAAGTGCGTGCGCTTGGCTGTGGTGGCTTGTGGTTCGACGGTTCGGATCCTGGGCGCACACCAATGCACTGCTTGGCAGCTGTGCAGTTGCGGCATCCCATATGAAGTAGAGGAAGATGGGCATGGATGTTAGCCCAAGGCCAGTCTTCCTCAGCGAAAAAAAGAGGAGGATTGGCAGATGTCAGCTCAGGGCCAACCTTCCTCACAAAAAAAAGAAAAAAAATGAATGAAAGATTTAGAGATGCTATTAAAAAGATAATACACTGTGTAAAGCAAAATATAATAACTACATATGTTCAAATTTATAATGTAGGTAAAAGCAATACATATGACAGTACATTTCAGCAAAATGCTGAGAGAAAGAGATAAAATGATGTTATAAGGTTCTTATACTGTATGTGAGGATGCACAATCACCTGAATGCAGACTTTGACAAGTTACAGACAACAAGAAGGCAAGGAGTTATAGCTCATAAGAAAGCTTTGGTTTCTCACCTCAATCCCCATGCGCACTTCAAAATGCCCCAGCTAGATCTGATTGTTCCTTGTATTTTATAGAATGAAAAAAGAGCCTGACACACTAGGTGTTCTGGGTTCTGAAAGAGAGTTGGAGAGTTAGATCCATCCTGAGGGTGAGTTCAGGGACAAGAGGGTGATTGCCTCATGCTCCAGAGTGAGCCAGTTGATACACAACTACACATGTGAGCTACAAAATTGTCACTGCTTCACTATGACCCTCCTAATCTTGCACAAGAATCTCTCTTTACACCCACCTTAACCAGAAAATAATTCTGTGAAATACAGTTCAGCCTATCAAAGTTGACACTCAATAGCACTCCACCCCTTGTCCATATGATACCCACTCATATCTCCCTAATTCACACAAACTCCAAATAAATATAGCAGTGGCCATGCTTCCACTTAATGTGATAAAACACTCTTGCAAACAATCAAAAACATGCTCACCCTGTCCCCACAAGAGGATGCTAATTAATATTTTGTCTTCTAGGGATATTTATTTTTCTCCCAGCTAATTCATATTTCCCCTTTGATTTCCTCTACCTTAAATACAGAGATATAAAGTTAACTACAGTGGACATTTCTTGTGTTAGATGATAATAGGATGAGAAAGGGGAAGAAAACAAAAATATATGATTCATGTGTATCCAAACAAATACATATCAAAATAAGGAAGAAATACTTTGTTCCTTCTATAGTCCACATTTCTTCAATTAGCCCTGTGGTCAGAGCGGGTGTCTATAATTACCTTCTTTACTATCCATTCCATTTTCCCATTGCTCTCGGGAAATAACTTAGCTAGCCCTGATCCCTTGTCAGGTGGGATTGCTGAAACCTTCATTCTGGAAGGTTTGGGTCCATTATCAGTCCTGCTGAATTGGACTAGATGACTTTACAACTTTAATCACAGCCCAGGAACACTAGTGGATCTCCTGAATTCCATATATTCATGCTTACCCCAGTTGTGTAGAGCAACCCATTCCTCCTTGATAGTCAGCATCAACCGTCCAGCCAAGACCCCCTACTTTGTCTGATGATTCACTGTCAGGAGGAGCCAAAAGAGGGCATGGAGTAATATCAACCACCAATTCAATGCAACCCAGCAGAGTGGAAAGTCTCAGGGATGAGAAGCAGAAACTTTGCTTGTGGCTCACTAGGGATAATAATGAGTGGTGCTCTCCCATTTCCACACTGTGATTCCGAGACCCATGAATCCTGGCTATGGAAGAGGCAACATTGTCCATTAGGTGCTGACTTAGAGCATGTACAGCATCCTGGAAGACGTTGCCTCAGCCCTGTAGGGATTGTCACCTACCTGGAACTTTTACTGAGTATCCAAAGGCCCTTCCATCATTCTGTCAAGCCAGCTACTTAAGAATGAAGGGGAAGATTATGAGACAAGTGAATTCCATGACCATGGGCCCACTGCTGCTCTCCATTTGCTATGAAATGTGTTCTTTGGTTAGAAGCCTCCATGTGGAATTCCATAACAGTGGGTGAGGATTTTGTCAATCCATGGATAATAACTTTGTTAGAAGCATGGCAGGAAAGGAAGGAAAATATCTATCTAGAGTAAATGTTCATTTCAGTAGGAACAAAGAGCAGTCCCTTCCATGATGGAACCGGTGTGCTGTAGTGAGTCACCAGGTACCTGGTTGACGACCCCTAGAAATGGCATCTTCTATGGAAACTCAGTATTGGGCTCTGCTGATGGCACGTGGAGCACTCACCAGGGGTTACAGCCAGGTCAGCCTTGGTGAGTGGGCATCCATATTGATGATCGCATGAATAATCTCCATCCCTGCCACCATGGCCACTTTGTTCATGAGTCTCCTGGGCAATGACAGGAGTGGCTGGGGAAGGAGGCTGACTGGTACCCCCAGAACTGGTCGTCAAATCCAGCGAATAGTTGAGGTCATTTCCTTCTGAGGTCACCCTTTGGTGAGCATTTCTATAGGATCCTAATATCATCATGATCTGTACCTATTTGGAGATGTCTTTTTTTATATCTCTTCCTCAGACATCTTTGTCATCAGTGTTATGATTGTGTTTCTTCCAATTTCCTGACCATCAACTAAACTATTACTCACAGACCATGAATTAGCATAGAGGCATATCTCTAGCTATATCTATGACCAGGCACAAGGATCCAGGTGCACACTGATCAAATAGATGCTACTAGGAGGATTTTTCTTCACCACTGTCCTTTTAAATCTCAAAGGACATGACCAAGAAAGTGAAAAGACAACCCACAGAATGGGAGAAAACACTTGCAAATCATATATTTGATTAGGGACTTATAACTAGAATATAGAGAAGTCTTACAATTAAATAATAAAAAGCCAAGGATCTAAATAGACCTTTCTCCAAGAAGATATACAAATTACCAATAGGGTCATGAAAAGTGCTCATCAACATGATGTAATCTATGCAGAAATAGAAGTATAATGATGTACACCTGAAATTTATACAATGTTATAAACCAATGTTACTGCAATGAACAAAAAATTAAAAAAATAAAATAAAATAAATATTAGGGTGAAAAATAAAAAATTAATTAATTAATTTTAAAAAATCACTAAATCAAACATTTAATGAAATTTTTTAAAAAAGTGTTCATCATTATCAGTCATCAAGGAAATGCAAATCAAAACCAAAATTGGATACCACTTCATCCCACTAGGATGGCTAGAATCAAAAAGTCACATAACGTGTCGGTGAAGATGTGGAAAAATCAAATCTTCATACTATCAAAATGTAAAATGGTTCTGCCAATCTGAAAAACAGTCTGGAAATTGCTCAAATGATTAAACATAAAGTTACCATATGACCCAACAATTCTAGTCCTAGGACATACTCAAGAAAAATGAAAACATATGTCCTTATAGATCTTGTACACGAGTGTTCATAGCAGCATTATTACTAATAGTCAAAAGTGAGAAACAACCTAAATGTCCATCAGTGCATGAATAGATAAACAAAATGTGGTCTACCATACAATAGAATATTATTCAGCCGCAAAACTGAATGAAATACCGATATGTGCTAAAACATGGATAAACCTTGAAACATTATGCAAAGTGAAATAATCCAGTCACAAAGACCACCTATTATATGATTCCATTCATGTAAAATTCCAGAATAGAGAAATCTATAGAGGCAGAGAAATCTATAACAGTTAAGATCTGGAGTTTAGGGGGAACAGGAGGATAGGGGAATAATAACCAGGGTACTGGTTTTCCTTTTGAAATGATGACATGTTGTAAAATGGACTATGGTGATGGTAGCACATCTCTGTGAATACATGAAAAAACATTGCATTGTACACTTTTAATGGGTGCATTGCATGGTATTTGAATTATATCTTAATAAAGTTGACTTATTTTTAAAAAGAAGTGTGCACTGATCTCTATTCCAAGCCATAATTTAACACTGTGCAGCTAAACAACAAGTTTCTCATCGGAGAGGTAAAATCCACTTTTTATTTTTAATTTCAAAAATAACACTTCTTTTGCAAATATCGGTCTATAGAGGAGATTCAAAAATCCATCACACGTGCGTGATCCCGTGTGACTTCCAAGGCTACACTGAGCCTGATCGTCTGGCTCTGTGAGAAAGTATCTCTTCAGAGCTCTGAACACAGTTGCATCACAGGCTGCATTTGTTCATGAGCAATGGCTCATGGTTTTAGAAACTCTACTTAGGTCACTTGGATAATGTATAAATGTCAAGTGAGTAAACTTTTTAAAAGAAAAACCAGAAGCTCCCTCTGTGAACCCTCCAGACTTGTGTGGGAGCTGATGTCTAATGTGCGGGAATGGGGACCACACAGGAAAATAAATCATTCACTGTTCAAAATAGCATTGACCATTATCATCAGATTAACAGATGTACAATTTTCTTATCAGCTATTGGAACATGAGCTGTCAATAGACTATTTTATGCACCTTATCCATGGGACCTAAACAATAATTCAAGGATCTTCCAGGGTAAAGATCATGAAAAGGCTGCTATATTGTCTTCTAATCTGGAGTCTTTTATCCTGGGGTTTCTGATCAGCCCCTTGTCGAGACGCAGCGTCGCCCCCAGAGGCAACTGGAAGAACTGACGGAGAGAAGCTGTCTCCATCAGAGCCCCAAAGTTTTGCTAAAGGTTTTTCCCATCTCCCCTCCCCCATCCCTGCCTGCTTCTACTACACTCAGAAGAGATTATTATTTCTGGTTCAGGACCTCCCATGTCCTGCTCTTCTCACTACCCTCAAGGGTAGCTTTGGGAACATCCCTCGCCCTCTCTCAGCCCCTTCCCTTCTCTGTCTGCGTTGGGGAAAGCGGGGAAGGGTCATCCTACAGGACCCTAGAGAGATGGCCCAGGACCAGAGGCGCAGGCAGCACCATAAATCCCCCACATGGCTGCATGGTGGGTAGTGGGGGAGAGAAGGGACTAGTAACCACTGCCCTGAGTGGCCTAAGCCTCCAGGTAACCTAGGGAGGGCCAGGGGACTGGTCTGAGCCCACCTGTGTCAGACCTGTCCCTGCCTCAGCAACTTCATCCTGGAGGCACCATGTGTGGTGAACTGCTGCAAAATAACCTGAATAATTAACCTGGTTTACTAAGAGGAAATTCCCCCCTCATCACACCTCACAACACATTGATCTGCCCCCAAATTCTTATGAGAAAGTGTAACATTGGAACTGAACTGGTTTTGAATCACAGACACCGTAGGTTCTCACTGTTCTTTCAGATCCTCAGACAAACCAGACTCCTCCCCACAGGGCACTGACTCTGCTCTCCCCAAGCACTGTTCCTATTACTTGTTCCATCTTCCCGTCCTGACAGCTGTTCTAAAGCCACCTCTGCAGAGAGCTCTCCTCCAGCATCTCAACATACAGCACCTGCCTGTCATTTTTTGTCTGGTCTCTGTATTAATTGTCTGCATATCACCAACCTCCATATGGTTCTTTCCCTATCATTATTTTTATTAATTAATTTATTGGTGTTAATTCTTTCCTCAGTTGGTCAGGAATTTTTTTTTAATGCAAGAACACACATGACAATCACAGGCATGAACAGACAGAAGACTTTTTTCTTCTGCAAAATAAGTCTGGAGTTAGACAGTTGTCCTCCAGGTACCCAACAATTTCGTGAGTCCCAGATCTTGTTGACTTAAGATTCAGGATGGCTGCCGCAGCTCCAGATATCACACTCATATTCAAGAGGAAAGGTACTGCATAAATTCAGTCTGACATTTCCTTCACAAGAGCGAAGTTTTCTTGAAAGAACTAAAGCCAACTGATACTTACGTCCCTTGGGCCAGAGCTGGGTCATGTGGTCAATACAGGCTGCCAAGGACGTGGAAAATATAAGGCTTTGCAATAAATAGAAGGGACAGTGCACAGTTAGAAATTGGTGAGGGCAGCCTGCAGTGACTACAAATCCAGTGTGTCTACTACTCTGCCCCACCCACCAGATGGAAACTCCATTCAGTCAGGGTTTGGATCTTGTTCATGCTGAATTCCAGGATGGAGTGCGCCAGACCAAAGTGGCTCTGAATAAACATTTGCTGGTGGATGTTCTCCTGTCTCTGTCTTTGGTGCAGTAGCCACCACAGCACCACATCAGCTCTTCACCCACAGCCAGCACCAATCAGAGTCATCCCCTGAGTCCTGTGTCCCCAGTGCCAAGCCCAGGACCACCAGGACGACCACCCATGACCTTGTGGGTATATACAGGAAGCCTCAGGTGGGCCCCGCCTCCTCCTCCTCCAAATGGGCATCTTCATGTTTTCCTGGGTGATCTGAGCCCCTCCTGCCTGGTCTAAAGCAGGCAGGGGCCTCATAGAGAAGAGTAATTCCTCCCCTGCAGTCAGCAGTGCGGGGATCAGGGAATCACCACCTGAGCAGTGGGTTCTGAATCTGCACCTGGACAGAGGATGCCCCTGCACCCCCAGCAGCTTGTGTGAATCAGGCATCTGCACCTGTCTAAGCCTGCAGTGTCACCTGTAGAGTGGAGATCAGCAGGGTCACTGCACAGGGACCTGGAGGGTCAGAAGAGACCTCCTGTGTGAAGCTTCGGAAGGTGGACCTAGAACTAGACGAACATGTGAACTTCACCACAAAACGATTATGGACGAGACACTCCAGAGTCCTGGATGATATTAACCACCTCCCTCCTGAGCCAGGATAGAACAGAGGGAGGACCTGGGGACCAGGATAACCCAGCATCAGCACTGTGACTCTGACTACTTTCATGACAGGACCACGGACTAGTCAGTGGACATGCCTTCAGGTTCCTGGAAAATGCAGACAGACTCCACCTCTGAGCTCTGCTGTGACCAGGCCAGAGAGTCCAGGACACAGTCTGAGGTGGAGATGTCACCCCAGACCAAGGGACCAGCATGTGGAGGAGAATTCCTGGGCTGAGTGTGGGTCTGCAGGGGCCTCTCCCTTCTCTGTGTCCTTGGGGACTGAGCCCTTCTCTGAAAGCACAAAGCTCCTCAAAAACCCGGCTTGAGCCCTGGCTGATTTGCATAACCAGCAGCTTTCTCCAGAAAGGGATAAGAGAGGCCTGGGAGGAAACTTGCCCGGCATCCGGCCTTGAGGATCAGAATATGGGCACCTTCACCGTGGCTTGGACCCCTTTCCTCCTTGGCCCCCTCACTCACTGCACTGGTGCTGCACCCAGGCTCACACCCACCCCCAGCCAGGGCTCTGAACTCCAGAACATTCAGAAACAAGAATTACACTCCCTTATAATTTACATTATATTTATAATGTGTGATATGGACACAGAATGAAAGGATGACTAGGATTCAGGCATAAGCGAGGGGCAGGGTCTTGGGAAGGGTTTCAGTCAGAGAGAAAAATGTATAGAAACTAGAAGACAGAAGAGAGCATGATGTGTGGAGAAAGTAGGAAAGTCCAGATCAACTGGAACTGAGTGAGATCAAGTAAAGAGCAGGAAACACATTTCCGACTGCATGTTCTGTTGGAACATCACCCCCCAACACACCACCCATGTGGCCTGTGAAAATGACTATTCCTAAGCATTTCGCCACATCATTGCAGGGTCTAGAATCTGAATCAAGCTCAGTTGACAAGAGCAGGACAGGTAAGTCCCAAGACCCGGGAAGGACTTGGGGAGACAAGCAGGAGGAAGTGAGAGTTTCCAAGGTGACCTAGACCAGAGATCCTGAGACTTCAGTGAGCACACAGTCCCCTGGGGTCTCCACAAGATGCAGATGCAGCTGCAGCAGATCAGGGTTGGGCCCGGGAATCTGCATGTCTGACAGCTCCCTGGGGAGCCTGTGCTGCTGGTCCTCTGAGGACCACAATTTGAGTGGCTTTACTCCTGCTCACCTGCTACTCACAGCTCAGGTGAGAGTGCCCACAGGAAGGCACATTCTGTGGAGCACAGGGGACCTGATCTCCCTCCCACCCAGGGTCCATGTGGTCTTGGTCCTACACTCACCTCTGTCCATATTTCTCTCTCTCATCAGGCTTGGGGGACCAATCTGTCCTGACTCAGCCTCCCTAGGCATCTGGGGCCTGCTGGACAGAGGATGATCACCATCTGCTGTGCTGAAGCAGCAGTGACATTGGGGGTTATAGTTGTGTCTCCTGTTGCCAACAGCTCCTGGCACAGCCCCACACAACTGAGGGTGGGCAAAGAATGAAACCTCACAGACCCCAGACTCCAAATCTGGCAAAACGGCCTCTCTGAGCATCTCTTGGCTCTAGCCCAGCCAAGAGAATGATTATTATTATTATTCCTGTTCCTATGCAGGGTAGAGGAGGGGGACTTGTTCCCACTGATTCTTAATGATGAGAAAGTGAGACCAAAACCATCCTGGCTGGCCCTACTCCCCTCCTGCCTCCTGTTCTGTTGTCAACTCCCCTGGAGTGCATCACTTTGTAGGTTCAAGGCTGAATAAGTGAGGTCCATTCTCTCTCCCCCAACTTGACAAAGTCTAGCCTTGGGAGCATCAGCTCATTGAGGTCACTTGGGAAGAAAGGCTCTGTCCCTGCCTGTGGTCTGTGTGTTCAGTCATCAATTTACCTGCTCAGGAAAGGCAGGTATAGAGGACGTCCAGAGGCCTCAGAGTCCAGGCTGGGACAGTGCAGGGAAAGGAGTATGGGGACAGGTGATCCTGGCCTGACTTGCCTGTTACTCAAGGAAAGAGATTCTGGATGGGTCTTCCACCCTGTGTGGGGTCAGGGGTGATCTATAACCAGCAGCCATGAAGCCCTGAAGGAGCATGGGTCCTACCATGAAAGATACCTCGATCTTCCTCATAAAACCCTTTCTCCAGCCTATAGTTTATCTCAGTTCCCTGTCCCTCATCAACATTCTGAGGGGTACTAAACCTTACCATGTTAACACAAATTACCCTTAAAGGTTCAGTTTAAATGTCCCATCCACAAGAAGGTTACCCATGACATAAAGACTAAGTGAGATGGTTTTCCTGAATGTTCTCACAGGACCCTGTATTTCCCCTCTTACAGCTCTTAGCACATGTCATATCTCATTTATGCCTCTGTCACGGTTAGACTTAGTTCTGGGAGAGATTTTTCACAGGGCCCAAGGTAGTGACTCTGAATATTTACAGACATGGTCATAACTCACATGAGAAACTACAGAATGTTCTTGTGGGACAGGACAAGGCTCTAGAATCATGTGCATCGCTCCCCACCGTGATCCCAGAAGGAGCAGGCATGGGGTTGGGGGGGGTCTTAGGTTACAGGAGAGACTGTGCTGCCTGGGGACTTGACACAGGCTCCTGGGAGGACAATCCACACTTTAGGGGAGGGAAGCACAGGGCAGGAGTCCCCTCCCCAGGGGCTGTGAACATAGAGACAAAGCAGGTGGAAGGATCCCATCCCCACTGCTGAGGCCCTGAGAGCAGAGTTCTAGGGGTGACTGAGTTAGTTTGCTAGGGCTGCTGTCACAGTGCACCACACACTGGGGGCTGACAATAGAGATTTACTGTCTCACAGTTCTGGGGTTAAAAATCTGAGATGAGGTATCACAGGGTTGATGTTCTCGTGGGCTGTGAAGGAGAATCTGCCCCATGCCTCTCTTCTAGCTTCTGGTGGTTTGCTGGCAATCACTGGTGTTCCTTGCTTGTAGATTGTGCATCCATCTTCACATGGTGTTCTCCCTGGTTATTGTCTATTTCCAAATTTCCTCTTTTTATAAAGACACCAGTCAAATTAATTGGATTAGGGGCCCACCCTACTCCAGTATGATCTCATCTTAAATTAACTAAGTATGTCTGCAATGATCCTATATCCAATAGGTCCCATTCGGAGGTATTAGGGGTTAGGACTTCAATATATGGATTTCAGAGGGGAAACAATTCAGCTCATAACAGTGGTTCTGCCATGGTTCGGTCCTCCCTTCCCTTGTGGGGGAAAAATGCAGGTGCACAGCTCTGCAGGTGGTAGATTCACCACCAAGCTGTCAGAGATGCACTTGAGGCATGAACTGACAGCCCAGGAAGATGCCTAACTGTCCCCTAAATGACTCATCTCTTGTGCCTGATATCCAGTCTCCCTCCAAAGTGAGCAAATCCATGACATGTGACAAGGACGGCCTCCAAAGCCTCTCAGTCAGGCCATAAGTGAGATAAGAACCCCATTTGTTCAGTGGCAGGGAGCTCAGTGTCAGCTGTCATCCTGACAGAGTTCCTGGGACACCAGGCTGATCTGCTCCTCCTCCAACCACAGGTCCTGGTCCTCCTGAGCCAGCTCAGCCCTGCCATGGACATGGCATCCCTAAGAGCCCGGTAAACTCCCCCTTTGCTCTCTGGACCGAGCTGAGGGATCACTGTGAGGTGCCCTTGCTCTCTCTGCCCAGTGGCCCTTCCCCTCAAAGACACCAGCCCAGCCCTGAGGCCTGTCAGTCCTCACCTGTCCTCTGTGGAAATTAATAAAAGAGAACTTCACTAAAAAGGAGTCAGGAAGTCCTGTAGGGGGAGCTCTCATACCCTATCATCCCTCATCAATTACTCCAAACAGGAAGAGAGGTGCCTGCATCTCCAACAGGAAGAACAACAACTTTATTGCTAAAGAAGATTTCTCTCCTCACCCGGCAACAGCTCAGCCAATGAGAAGCCATTGCTGCCCTGAACTGTTACTTTCTCCCAATGGAGTTTCTTTAGAACAGCCCCTCCCAACTTCCCCTTTTCCTCTATAAAAGGGGCTCCCTTCCTTTGTTTTCCGGGATTGACTATCTTTCACCGTAGTGTGCACATCCAGAATTGCAATTCTTTCAGCTATTCCCAAATAAACTCATTTTGAGAGTAAAATAACTGGTGAATTTGCTTTTTAAGGTGACACCACCCAGGCCTGCATGCTGCCCTCTGTGAACAGGTCAGAGGACACACGGTGATGTCAACGTGTATAGTTCACATTTGCAATTTCTGCAGAATGAGGTACCCACTCCCAGAATGAGGAGTCACAAGCAGGGTAGACTCTAGTGAGAAAACGGGGATGAGATGACACACATCACAGATCTGGACAAGCACGAAGTCGTTCTGCTGTAGTTCTGCTGAGACATCCCGTGATGTCTCTGTTGGAGAAGCAGGACCACGTCTCTGGGCCCAAAGGCCCTGTGAGGAGTACAGGGGGCTGGGAAACTGTGCCCTCCTGTGACCTGTGCAACGGGCAGTGTAACTGTGGACATGTGTGCATGTGTGTGTGTTCATGTGTGTATATTTTGGTGTGGCCAGGAAGTATTCCCAGTGTCAAATGTCTCAAATCCAAGATTTTCTTTTTCCACAGCTTTCCTCTTTCCACTATTCCAGTGCCTTTGCTTTATACTCTGCATAAAAATAAAGCTTAAGTATATTAATAGGAGGAGGAGAACGAAACATTCATATGTGCTTAATACGTATCAAGCATCATCCAAAGCACTTCACATTTAGTAACTTGATCACAAATCCTCTGTGAGCAAGCATTCTCATTATCACCCGATTTACAGATGGGGAAGCTGAGGCCTGGAGGGATGAGCAACCTGCCTAAGGTCAGAACTAGAAAGAGGCCGACCCAGAAGCAAACCCAGGTCTTCTGACCCAGAGTTCTTGGTCCTCACCACCATCCTATGGCCTCTCATTGTGCTTTCAAAAATGTGACCTGGCCTCTCCTTAAGTGGCAGAAAGTTCTCTCTCCTATTTTAAAAAAAAAGAAAAATGACTGATATTGTGGCTTTGCCATGCAGACCTGTCCAACAGAAATAAAATTTGAACCACAGATGTAATTGAAAGTTCTCTAGTAGCCGCATTTAAAAAATGAAAAGACACAGGTCGAATTACTTTTCAGAATATATTTTGTTTAACTCAACTAGTGTAAAATAATATAATATCGGGATGAATTAGATGTTAAAAATGTTGATGTATTTTACTCTATTTTTATACCAAGTCTTTGAAAACTGATAGGTATTCCAGAGCATACCCACCTCTGTGCACAGAGACCCGTGTTTCACTGGGACACACAGATTCCAACACCATGAAGATCTGAGCTCTTCAGCACAGACTCAGGGAGGAGGGAGCACTTGAATACAGAAGAGAGGGTGGTGACAGGAGGGCCAGGAGGGCTGGGATGAGGGAGGAGGACATGGGGCGTGGTGAGGGGCAGGCAGGGAGGGGCTCACAGGTCAGGCTCTGAGGTCAGTCTCTTGGGTTGGAATCTTGTCTTACTCCTCACTGTCTAGGGGACTTTGGGGAAATCATTTAACCTCACAGTGATGGCTCCCTCCACATCAGACTAGGGGAGAGGGTGACCTTAAGCAGAGGGCTGCTGGTGGGTTATTGTGATGTCTAGTTGGGGGGGGTGCATGTCAACACTCAGCAAGGGTCTGGCATCTATTGAGGGCTCAGAAGTAGTTATTCTGTTGAACTAGCTGCACTTGTAGGATGACACTCATCCTGGCGGCACCAGGGGGCACTGAGGGTCTTGGTTTGGGGACTCTAATAGGTCCAAGTCCCCTGGGCTGTGCTCAAGGGCAAAGAGCATGACTAATGCTTCCTTTGCAGACACTTCTATTGGGCAGAATCAACCCCCCACTCTGAAACCCACACCTGGCCCTTCTTCTGAACCCAGGAAATTACCAGCTGGAGGCCCTTAGGCTCAGGGCTCAGACAAGTGCTCACACAGAGGGAATGGAGAATAGATGTGCAGTCAATGCTCCTCCCTTCTTGAGCTGCAAGAAGAGAGGATAAGACTGGGGCATGGAGAGGTCAGTCCAGCTGGGCAGCCTCAGGGAAGAGCTCTTGGAAGCCACTCCACCAGGGACTGGGTTCCCTTCTACCTCCTGCCCCTCATTTTCTCCACTGGTCAGAGTCCCAGGGCACTCAGGGGTCTCCCTCCCAACATTTCCCTCCAAGCACAGTCCCCAGGGACATCTCTCTACTCTCGGAGCATTCAACATCATTCTGGTATTTTCTGTTTCCTGGTCTATGCTCTGCCTGTGCTGACCCAGCCCCCATCTGCATCTGCCTCCCTGGGAGCCTCAGCCAAGCTCCCCTGCACCCTGAGCAGTGAACACAGAACCTACATCATTCAGTGTATCAACAGAGACCAGGGAAGGCCCCTGGGGTATGTGATGAAGGTGAACAGTAATGGAAGCCACAGCAAGGGGATGGGACCTTAACCTGTTCTTGGACTCCAGATCTGAGGCTCACCACTACTTAACCATCTCCATCATTCAGTCTCAGTAGGAGCCTGAGTATCACTGTGGTGAGAGCCATACAATTGATAGACAGGATGGGTAAGGTACAGTGACACAGACAAAGGAAACCAAGGCCAAAACTTCCCTCCCTCTGTTCCCCTTTACCCACAGGGGCTAAGAGGGAGCTGCTTCCTAACCCTTTCCAGGACTCTGAGACCTTTGACTCTTTTCCTTGCAAACCCCATCATTCTGCACCTCTTCTGTGAGACACCACCAGGGAGAGGCAGACACTGGTCATAATATGGGTAATTTTGACAGCACAACATTCTGTTGCCTCCACCACAGGTATGTGGGAATGATGTGGGAGAGATCAGACTAGCCCAGGCAGGAAAATAACCATGAGACAGCGGCTGAACCGAGGTGATTATTTTCCCCAAGAATCAGTGTGACTTGCACTCCCATCAAGGGACATAGATCTCAGGGCTCCAGTGAGGGGGACCCTGGAAGTCATCTGCAGCGAATGTTCTGACTCCGGGTGCACCATGGTGTACAGCAGGACTCCTGTCAGGGTTGAGGGTTCAGCAGGAGGCATTTGGCCCTCAGAGGAGGCAGAACACAGGGACTTGAACCCCATGGTGAGTGCTGAGCTGGGGTCCAGTAGGGAAGCGGGGTGCATGTTAGGAGGTCTGTGGAAGGACCAAAATGGAGAACAGCTCAGGCTTCTTGAGCTGTGGTAGATTCTCAGTTTGTGGTGCCAAGAAAGGCTTCACATCTGCCTACAGGACTTTTCCAGGAACAGACCAGGACCACGTCCACTGGGACAGCAGCAGAGCGTGGGGGATAGAAGACACTAAGGTGGAAAATATGTTAACTCCCCCGGGTCTCAGACTGGTGAGTGATCCACCTCAAAATCACTGGGATGGGCAGGTTTCCTGGATGTGGTGATTTCCTCCAAAACTTTTCTGGAATCTTAAAACAAGCATCTTTCACACACATCCACACTGTTGTGTCAACATGGGGTAGCTATATTGACCAAGTAACCCTGGTCCCTGGCATTGACCTGAGCAGGGTCAGCTGGGATTTTGGGGCTGTACCCAGAATATCAGGCTGGTCTCCCCCATGATTGAGCTCTGAGATGGAAAGTCCAGGAGCTGCCCGTGGCCTGGATGACTCGCAAGTGAGCAGGAGGAGAAGAGGTGGCTGGTCTCCCAGGGAGGGAGTAGACAGGGTGCAGGAGGGCAGGAGGAGAGATGGACATCAGGGCTCAGTCCTGCAGTGACATGTGTCAGCCTGTGGTTGGCTGAGTCACCGGGGTCACAGGGCCATCTCCCATCCTCCCCACTCTAGTAAAGGCTTGATCTCTACAAGGGCTTGCAGTGACTTTGTCCCTAACAAGGCCTCCTGTGGGTCCCTCCAGTAGGGAGTTTTCTCCACCACTTCCACCGTAGGAAAGGGAGTCGGGAGGACTGCAGGGAAATAAATCCTAACCCCAGTGTGGACCACCCCACATCCATGTCCATCTGGGCCTTGTGTGCTAACAACTGGGAAGAAGGTCAGCAGTAGCCTCTGATGAACAGACAGAGGGACAAACAGCTAGAAGTGATGACAGAGAATGGAAAAGGGAGGCAGATAAACATCATCCGCTGTTGTGCTTAGATGGTGACCAAGCAGTGAGGGAGCTGCCACCACAAAGCCTTGTCAGAGAGGGACCAAGGGCCCATTAGAGGCCGTTTCTTATGGTCAATGTTACGACAGGGGCAGGATCTCATCAGAGGCCACTGTCAGCTTTTGTCATGTGAAGTGACAATGAATGGTGTGAAGGAAATGTGTCCCTTTCTGGGGTGTTCCACACCCATGCACTTGGCCTCATAGATGCCAGGTGATCCTGAGACCAGTAGTGACAGTTTATGTCAAAAGTACTTGTTGTGATCTTAGCAGAGTCTTGAGAATGGACATCAGGTAGTGTCATTGTCACAGCTGGGCAATCTCTAAAGCCTGAGAAGCTATTGACAAATCAGTCCAGGGAGTAGCTGAAACAGGTCACAGGACCTGCACGTGGAGGCACGTTGGAGCTGCTGTGGCTGTGAGTGGACAGGGGAGGCCAGGCAGGTGGGCCAGAGTGAGAGTGTGCTGGAGGGGGTGTCCTTCCCCTCTGGCTCCTCCTGAATCTCTCACTCTATGTCTCTGTCTATGTCTCTGGATTTCTCCCATTATTCATATTCTATTTAATTCTTCCAATACATTTTTATCCTATGGTGTTCCTTTTTTTTTTTTTTTTTTGGTGAGGAAAATGGGTCCTAAGCTAACATCTGTGCCCATCTTCCTCTATTCTGTATATGGGATGCCACACAGCATGTCTTAATGAGCCCTGCGTAGGTCTGTGCCCAGGTCGGAACCTGAGAACCCCGGGCCACCAGAGCGGAACATGCAAACCTAATTACTATGCCACTGGGCCGGCCCCTGGTGTTCATTTTAAATGCACTCTTTTCTCATTGTCTTTCCTGTTCATTTTGTGGACGTGTGTGTGTGTGTGTGTATGTGTCTTTGTTCCTTAATGGTGATAACACAAAAAATAATGACATTGTGTCTGTCACTGTTCTAGTTGTCCTCTGTAACAACCAGAATCCCGGTCCCTCCTCTGCAGGATGGAATCCTCATTCCCCACAGGCTGGGGAGTCTGTAGCCACAGATCCAGGACTTTCTTCTGCTGGAGATAGCTGGTACAGTGGGGACACTCCCCTTCCTGGTGGCAGCCTGCATCTAGTGACCTGTGTGTGTGGTGGGATAGAGACAGGGCCCCCACCCAGCACCAGAGCCCCGTTAGTTCTCCTATGGGCCCCGCTGTGTCTGCTTCACAGATCAACATCCCTCTCCACCCACCTCCACTCCCTTCATCCCTTCCTACCCTCAGGCATGTTCTCTGGTCCATCTGGACTTCCTGCACACTAGTCTGTAAGTAGAGTTAGCTCCTGAGAACCTTCACCTGCCACAATTTATGTTTTCTTTCTTTTTCTTATTGAGTTATAACTTACATACACTAAAATCCACCCTTTTTAGTGAACAGTTCTGTGAGATTTAGTAAAGGAGTACAGAAGTGTAAACACTTCCACAATCATCATGTATAACAGTTCAATCATTGTGTATAAGTTCCCCAGACCTCTTGATAGGCACACCCTGCCTCCACCCCATACCCCACAACTTCGGATCTGTCGTCTGTCCCTATAGTTGGGTCTTTGCAAGAACATTATATAAATGGAATCATACATGGTAGCCTTGTGGTTCTGGTTTCTTTCACTCATCATAATGCATTTGAGATGCGTCTATGTTGCTGTATGTTAATAGTTCCTTCCATTTTCCTTGCTGAGTAGAATTCCTTTGCAGGTATGAATCACTGTTTGTTTATCTATTCCCCAGTGAAGTAACCTTTGGGCCATTTCCAGTTTCCACTCTTTGGCAATTTCACATAAAACTTTATACATTTGTTATCAGTTTTTGTGTGGACATAAGTTTTCATGTCACTCAGGTAAATCCCTGGGAATGGAAGGTCTGAGTCATAAGGTAGATATGTGTTGAACTTTCTCAGAAACTGGCAAACTGTTTTCCAATATGGATGCTTGATTTTCCATTTTCATTATCGCCAGACATTTATGAGACTTCCAATTGTTCCACGTCCTCATTAACACTAGATTGTCAGGGTTTTTAAAGCCATTTTAATCTATCTGTAGTGGTATCTCATTATGTCTTTAATTTTAATTTTCTTAGTGACATGTGATGTTGAGCATCTTTTCAGCTGCTCATTTGTCATCTGTGTATTTTGTTTGGTGAAGAGTTTGATCAAATCTTTGCCCATTTTCAAATTCAAATTCCCCACGTGACTTGTACTCATCTGTGTGTGTGTATTTAGATTGATGTGATTTTATCCCATGAGTAGGTTCATGTGTCCACCACCACAGTCAGGATACAAAACAGGTCCATCTCCAAAGGGATCTGTTGTGTTGTCCTTTTATAACAACATCCACTTCCTCCCTCCGCGGTTCCCTTCACTGTCCCTATCCCCCTGGCATCCACTAATTGATTCTCCGTTTCTAAAATTTTGTCTTTTCAGAAATGATACATAGAAATAAAAGAATAGAGTCCTATTGTATGTAGCCTTTTAGGATTGGCATTTTTCACTCTGCATAAGCCACCGTACATTCATCAACACCGTTGTGTGCATTAAGAGGTCGTTCCTTTTCATTGCTGACTAGTAGTCCATGGTCCTATTGTACCAAAGTCTGTTTACCAATCCCCCATTCTTCAATGAAACATCTGGATTGTTCTCACTTTGCGGTGTTACACATACAGGTGTATGAACATTTGTGTATAGTTTCTCTCTCAGCATGTTTTTATTTTCTGAAATAAATGCCCAAGAGTACAAGTGCTGGGTTCTATGGTAACCACAAGTTTACTTTTCTTAAGAAGCTGTCATGCCCTTTTGCAGAGTGGCTGCACCATTTCACGTTCGCATCAGCAAGTATGAGTGATTCAGTTTCTCCACATCCTTGCCAGCATTTAGAGCTGTCACTATTTTTATAGTGACAACTATATCAGCCATTCTGATAGGTATGTAGGGATCTCTCCTGTGGTTTTCATGTGCATTTCCCTCATGGCTAATGATGAACATCTTTTCACGTGCTGTTTGCCATTCCTATATTTCTTCCATGAAATATTTGTTTTTGTTCATTGTACATTTTCTGAATGGATTTATTTTTACTGTTTAGTTTTGAGCATTTTTAAATACTCTATACACTAGTTCTTCATTGGATATGTGGTTTGCAAATATTTTTCTCATACTACTTAGATAGTGTTACAGAGCAAAAGATGTTAAACTTTTTTTTTCTTGGTGAGGATGATTGGCTCTGAACTAATATCCATCACCAATCTTTCTCTATGTTGTATGTGGGACACCTCCACAGCATGGCTTGCTGGGTGGTGTAGGTCTGAGCCCAGGATCCAAACCTGGGAATCCGGGCCACCAGAGTGGAGTGTGCCAAACTTTACCACTATGCCACCAGGCCAGCCCTGAAAGATATTAATCTTGACGAGGTTCAATGTATTAATCTTCCTTTTATGAATCATGCTTCTGGTGTCATCAAACAATTCTTGTCTAGCCTTAAATCTCAAAGATTTTTCCTATGTTTTTTGTTTTTGTAAAAGATAAAAAAAGGATTGCCTGAGAGGTACATGAGCAACTTCTCTGTATCTGATCATGAATTCTGGCCTCTCATACAACAGCATGACCACTGTTCCTGTAAGCTCCTGTTTCAAGCACTGCACAGCCCACACCCATGGATGACCCATCACTAGAGAGCATGACTGAGGGGTTCTCCCCAAGCCCAGAGAGGAAACCCAGGGCACAGACTAAGGTATGTGTACATGTGTTGGGGGCAGGGGCAGCACTTTCTCACTCAACACCAGAGAGAGCTCTGAACACTCAGGTACAGGCCTTGGGGACAGGACCCATTTTCAAAGCCTCCTTTAAGCTGAGCCCTTTTCTGCTCAGCAGGAAGACACCCAACAAGGCCACTAAAAGAAGGAAGTAGATTTGCATTTCTTCAGAGAATAAGAGAGGCCCTGAGGCACATCCCCAGCTGTGAGCTCAGAGGCAGAGCTCTGGGGCATCTCCACCATGGCCTGGACCCCTCTCCTGGGTCTCAGCCACCAGGGGGCAATGGAGGGTCCCATGATAGAGCCTCACAGGTGAGGAATGGCTGCTCCCCTTTCCAACAAAACCAGGAACATTGAGGACACCCAGAAATGAGGGAATTTTTATAACTTGTGTCCACACTACTTCTGTTCTTGAACACAAGATATTAAATGCAACTACAATATTAAAGATGAATCTGAGCCATCAACACATATTTTCATTATTAGTCATTGTAATGAAGGACAATAGTCTGTGTGAATTTTTTTAATGAATATTGCTTTAAGTATCTCTTTCAGAAAAGATCATTTCCATAAACCTCATTACAAATCATAAAGTTACATTTTGTTCATAGCTCTATAAAGGAAAGCTGATCATAAGGAATATTTTACTGAACTTGGATGACCTGGCATTCTCCACAAAGAGATACATTTGCCCAATTCACAAGCACAGTTCACTTTTATGAAGGTCAGTTCTCCCAGGATGTACTAGCAAGTTCCATCCATGTTGTAATGAGACCCAGAAGCAAAGGCGTCAGAACTGGCCTGGGGAGTGGCCAGCAGGGCCCATGGGGGAGACTCTGAGGGGTGAAGCGTGAGGAGTGGAGGCATCGAGGTGGGAAGGTGGAGAGGAGCCGTGTGTAACACACTCAGTGGGAACAGTGGTGCGCGTGTCTGAGGCATGTGGCCCTCGTCTCATCTTCAATGATCTCTTCAGACCAAACTCTGAGGAGTGAGCACGTGGGTCTCCTGTCTGTGCACAGGTATCAGCACAGCGCATCACACGTTATTTCTATGAAGAACGTCTCCAGAATTTCGTAAGTGAATTAGCATCATCACATCCTCAGAAGTACTAGGTTTGAAAACAAATACATTTCTTCAAGATTTTAGGTGAAAAATTCATCTTGCCAATCAAGTTTATTAAAATTAAAAGGTTTCTGTTCCTACTCTGACAGTTGTCCAAACTCAATGGCCTTGGCCATGTTAGAAAAGGATCCTGATCCTAACATGTCAGGATATCAGCCTGACATGAAGAGTCTGACCAGACCTCTGATTCCCCAATGTCCCGCTGACACAGGTTCCCGTGTTGTCTGTCATGGAGGGAGCAGAAGGAGGGTCCCCACATCTGTCCACAGAGACCTGTGTTTCCATGGGACACACAGATTCCAGCACCATGAAGATCTGCGCGCTCTTCAGCACAGACTCAGGGAGGAGGAGCACCTGAACACAGAAGAGAGGGTGGGGACAGGAGGCCTAGGAGGGCTGGGATGAGGGAGGAGGAGGACATGGGGCATGGTGAGGGGCAGGCAGGGAGGGGCTCACAGGTCAGGTTCTGAGCTCAGTGTCCTGGATGGGAATTTTGACTCACTCCTCACCATCTGGGGAACTTCGGGGAAATCGTTTAACCTCACAGTGATGGCTCCCTCTTCATCAGACTAGAGGAGAGGGTGACCTTAAGCAGAGGGCTGCTGGTGGATTATTGTGATTTCTGGTTGAGGAGGTGCATGTCAACACTCAGCAAGGGTCTGGCATCTATTGAGGGCTCAGAAGGAGTCAGTCTGTTGAACTAGCTGTCCATATAGGATGGCATTCATCCCGGGGGCGCCAGGGGGCACTCTGGGTCTTGGTTTGGAGACCCTAATAAATACAAATCCGCTGGGCTGTGCTCAAGTGTAAAGGGCATGACTGATGCTTCCTTTGCAGACACTTCTATTGTGTAGAATCAACCCCCCCACTATGAAACCCACACCTGGCCCTTTTTCAGACCTCTGGAAATTACCAGCAGGAGGTCCTTAGGCTCAGAGCTCAGACAAGAGCTTAGACAGAGGGAATGGAGACTAGATTTGCATTCAATGCTCCTCCCTTCTAGAGCTGCAAGGAGAGGATAAGACTGGAGTTTGTAGAGGCCAGTCCAGCTGGCAGCTTCGGGGAAGAGCTCCTAGAAGTTCCTCCACAATGGACTGGCTTCCCTTCTACCTCCTGCCCCTCATTTTCTCCACAGGTCAGAGTGTCCCAGGGCACTCAAGGGTCTCCATCCCTGAAATTTCCCTCCAAGCACAGTACCCAAGGACATCTGTCCAGTCTCTGTGCATTCAGCATCATTCTGGTATTTTCTGTTTCCAGGTCTCTGTGCTGCGCCTGTGCTGACCCAGTCTCCATCTGCTTCTGCCTCCCTGGGAGCCTCTGTCAAGCTCACCTGCACCCTGAGCAGCGAGCACAGCACCTACTACATTCAGTGGTATCAACAGAGACCAGGGAAGGCCCCTGGGTATGTGATGAAGGTCAGCAGTGATGGAAGCCACACCAAGGGGGATGGCATCCCCAACCGCTTCTCAGGCTCCAGCTCTGGGGCTGACCGATACTTAACCATCTCCAACATCCAGTCTGAGGATGAGGCTGAGTATTATTGTGGTGTAAGCTATAAAACTGGTGACCAATATGGGTAAGCCACAGTGACACAGACAAAGGGAAAGTGAGGCCAAAACCTCCCCTTCTCTCTTCCCCATGGGGACTCAGGGTGAGCTGCTCCCTGTCCTTCCCCAGGACCTGAGGCCTTTGACTCATCTCCTTGTAAACCCCATTGTTCTGCATCTCCTCCCTGAGACACTGCTAGGATTAGGCACACATGGGTCATAATTTAGGTCATTTTGACAGCACAACATTCTATTTCCTCTACCACAGGCCTGTTGGGACAATGCTGGGAGAGATCAGACCACCCCAGGCAGGAAAATGATCCTGAGAGAGCAGCTGGACTGAGATGACCATGTCCCCAAGAACCTTTAGGCTCTGTGCACCTATCATGGGGCTCTGCTTGGGTAAGCAACACAGATCTCAAGGTTCCAGGGGAGACCCTGGAAGTCATCTGCAGCTAATCCTGACTCCAGGTGCACCATGGTATACAGCAGGACTCCTGTCAGGGTTCAGGCTCAGCAGGAAGCATTTGGCCCTCAAAGGAAGCAGGATGGAGAGACTTGAACTCCATGGTAGGTGCTGAGCTGGGGTCCAGCAGGGAAGCGGGGTGCATGTTAGGAGGTCTGTGGCAGGCCCAACATGGAGTTCTTCTCCAGCTGTGGTAGATCCTCAGCTTGTAGTGTGAAAGAGGTCTCCACATCCTGCCCACAGGACTTTTCCAGGGTAAGGGAAGGACCACATCCACTGGGACAGCAGCAGGACATGGGGGATGGGGGACGCTGAGATGGAAAATAGCTTGACTCCTGGAGTCTCAGCCCTGTGGATGATCCACCTGAAATGCATTTGGAGGGGACAGGTTTCCTGGATGTGTTGATTTCCTCCACAGCTTTTCTAGAATCTGAAAACAAGCCTCTTTCACACACACCTGCACCTTGTGTCAGCAAGGGGCAGCCGTATTGACCAAATAACCCTGGTCTCTGGCACTGACCTGAGCAGAGTCAGGCAGGATTTCAGGGCTGGGGTCCAGAACATCAGGCCAGTCTAGCCCCATGTATGAGCTCTGAGATGTAAAGTCCAGGAGCTGCCTGTGGCCTGGATGACTCCCAAGTGGGCAGGAGGGGAGGAGGTGGCTGGTCTCCCAGGGAGGGAGTGGACGGGGAGCAGGAGGGTAGGAGGAGAGAGGGACATCAGGGCTCAATCCTGCAGGGACCTGTGTCAGCCTGTGGTTGGCTGAGTCAGCGGGGTCACAGGGCCATCCCCCATCCTCCCCACTCCAGTAAAGGGTTGGTCTCTACAAGAGTTTACAGTGACTTTGTCTCCAACAAGACCTCCAGTGGGTCCTGCCAGTGGAGAGTTTCCTCCACCGCTTACATTGTAGGAAAGGGAATCAGGAGGACTGTAGAGAAATAAATCCTAACCCCAGTGTGGACCACACCACATCCATGTCCACCTGGGCCTTGTGTGCTAACAACTTGGAGGAAGGTCAGCAGTAGCCTCTGATGGACAGACAGAGGGACAAACTGCTAAAAGTGATGACAGTGAATGGAAAATGGAAGCAGACAAAGATCATCCCCCATTGTGCTTAGATGGTGACCAAGCAGTGAGGGAGCTGCCACCACAAAGCCTTGTCAGAGAGGGACCAAAGGACCATTAGAAACCATTTCTTATGGTCAAGGTTATGACAGGGGCAGGGTCTCATCAGAGGCCACTGTCAGCTCCTGTCATCTGAAAGTGACAATGAATGGTGAGAAGGACAAATGTGCTTCCCAGGTTTGTTGACAGCCACGCACTTGTCCTCACAGATGCCAGGTGACCCTGAGACCAGGAGTGACAGTTTATGTCAAAAGTACTTGTTGCTGTAATCTTAGCAGAGTCTTAAGGATGGACATCAGGTAGTGTCATTGTCACAGTAGGGGAATCTCTAAAGCCTGAGGAGCTATTGACAAATCAGTCCAGGGAGCAGCTGAAACAGGTCACAGGACCTGCACGTGGAGGCAGGTTGGAGCTTGCTGTGGCTGTGAGTGCACAGGGGAGGCCAGGCAGCTGGGCAGGAGTGAGAGTGTGCTGGAGGAGGGGTCCTTCCCCTCTGGCTCATCCTGTGCCTCTCACTCTCTGTGTATGTCTCTCTCTCTCTCTCCCTCTGTCTCTCGTTATTTTCTACCGTTAGTCATACTCTAGTTAATTCTTCTAGTTCATCTTTATCCTACACTGTTCCTTTTATATGCCTCTTTTCTCATTGTCTTTTCCTGTCCATTTTGTGTGTGTGCATTTTAAGTCTTTACTCCTTAAAGTTCATAACAGTAAAAATTATGACATTGACTCTGTCACTGTCCTAGGTGTCCTGTGTGAACACCAAAATCCCATTCCCTCCCCTGCAGGATGGAGTCCTCATTCCCCAAAGGCTGGGGTGTCAGCACCTGCGGCTCCAGGAATTGCTTCTGCTGAAGAGAGCTGGCACAGCGGGGACACTCCCCTCCTGGCAGAAGCCTCTATCTAGTGACCTGTGTGTGTGGTGGGGTAGAGGCAGGGCCCCACCCCGTTTAATAGGATTTGAAGAGCAGGCCCAGCACCAGAGCTCCTGTACATTCTACTGCGGGCCTGACTGTGTCTGCTTCACAGATAACATCCCTCTCCACCCACCTCCACTCCCTTCATCCCTTCCTGTCCTCAGGTGTGTTCCCTGGTCCACCTAGACTTCCTGAAGGTTAGTGTCTAAGTGAGAGTTAGCCCCTGGGAACCTTCACCTACCACAATTTAGTTTTTCTTTTTCTGTTTTTTATTGAATTATAATTTACATTCACTAAAATCCACCCTTTTGAGTGAGCAGTTCTATGAGTTTTGATAAATGCTTACAGAGATGTAAGTACTTCCACAACCATGATGTATAAAAGTTCAATCATTGTCTATAAATTCCCCAGACCTCTTGGTAGTCACACCCTCCCTCCACCCCCCACCCCACAACTCCTGATCTGTTGTCTGTCCCTATAGTTTGGTCTTTTCAAGAACATCATATAAATGGAATCAGACATGGTAGCCTTTTGTTTCTGGCTTCTTTCACTCAGCATAATGCATTTCAGATGTGTCTATGTTGCTGTACGTCAATAGTCCATTCCATTCTCCTTGTGAATAGAATTCCTTTGCATGGGTGAACCACAGTTTGTTTATCCATTCCCCAATGAAGTAACATTTAGGTTGTTTCCAGTTTCCACTCTTTGGCAATTTCATATACAACCTTTATAACATTTGTTATAGTTTTCTGCGTGGATATAAGTTTTCATTTCACTCAGCTATATAACTGAGAACAGAACTTCTGGGTCATATGGTACATATGCTGAAGTTTCCCAGAAACTACCAAATTTTTTTCCAATGTGGATGCTTGATTTTGCATTTTCATTATCACCAGGCATTTATGAGACTTCCAGTTGTACCACATCCTCATTACCCCCAGATTGGCAGGGTTTTTTTTAAGTCATTTTAATGTATCTGTAGCGGTATCTCATTATGTTTTTACTTTTCGTTTCTTCAGTGACATGTGATGTTGAGCATCTTTTCAGCTGCTCATTTGTCATTTGTGTATTTTGTTTGGTGTAGAGTTTGATCAAATCTTTGCCCATTTTCAAATTCACATTCCCCAGGTGACTTGTACTCATTTGTGTGTGTGTATTTAGATTGATGTGATTTTATCCCATGAGTAGGTTCATGTGTCCACCACCACAGTCAGGATACACAACGTTCCATCTCCACAGGGATCCCTTATGTTGTCCTTTTCTATCAACATCCACCTCCTCCCTCTGAGGTGCCCTTCACTGCCCCTAACCCCTGGCATCCACTAAAGGATTCTCATTTTAAAATTTTGTCTTCTCAGAGATGATATATAGAAATAAAAAATAGAGTCCTTCAGTATGTAGCCTTTGGGGATTGGAATTTTTCACTATGCATAATCTGCTCTAAATTCATCAATATCAGTGTGTGCACTAAGAGTTCAGTCCTTTCCATTACTGTTCAGTACTGAGTAGCACTCCAGTAGTACTGAGTAGTATACCATGGTCCTGGTATGCCAAAGTCTGTTTATCCATCCACTCATAAGAACATCTGGATTATTCTCACTTTGGGGCTATTATGCAAGAGTGAATGAACATTTGTTTATAGTTTCTCTGTGAACAAAGTTTTCATTTTTCTGAAATAAGTGCCCAAGAGTACAGTTGATGGTTGTATGGTAACCACCAGTTTAGTTTTTTAAGAAGCTGCCATATTCTTTTCCAGAGTGGCTGCACCATTTCACATTCCCATCAGCCAAGCATGAGTGATCCAGTTTCTTCACATCCTTGCCAGCACCTAGACTTTTCACTATTTTTATTGTATCCATTCTGATAAGTATGTAGGGATATCTCCTGTGGTTTTCATGTGCATTTCCCTCATGGCTAATGAGGAACATTCTTAAGTGTGCTCTTTGCCATCTCTATGTCCTCTTCCATTAAATATTTATTCTTGTTCATTGCCCATTTTCTGACTGGATTGTAATTTTACTGTTCAGTATTGAGAGCTCTTTATATACTCTCTACACTAGTCCTTCATTGGATATGTGGTTTGCAAATCTTTTCTCTCTGTTACTTGTTTTTTTATCCTCTTTAGAAAATTTTGCAAAGCTAAATATGTTAATTTGATGAGGTTCAGTGTATTGAGCCTCCTTTTATGAATCATGATTTTGATGTCATCAAAGAATTCTTGCCTAACCCCAGATGCCAAGGATTTATCTTTTGTTATTTTTCTAAAACATGAAGAAAGGATTGCCTGAGAGGCACATGAGCAATTTCTCTGTATCTGATCATGAATTCTGGCCTCTCAAGCTCCTGCTTCAAGCACTGCCCAGCCCATCCACATGGATGACCCATCAGTAGAGGGCATAAATGAGGGGTTCTTCCCAAGCCCAGAGAGGAAACCCAGGGCACAGACTGAGGTGTGTGTACATGTGCTGGGGGCAGGGCCCAGCACTTTCTCACTCAACAGCAGAAGGAGCTCTGAGTCCTCAGGAACAGGCCTTGGGGACAGGACCCACTTTCACAGCCTCCTTTAAGCTGAGCTCTTTTCTGCTCAGCAGGGAGACACCCCTCAAGGCCACAAAGAGGAAGGAAGTAGATTTGCATTTCTTCAGAGAATAAGAGAGGGCCTGAGGCACATCCCCAGCTGTGGGCTGAGAGGCAGAGCTCTGGGGCGTCTCCACCATGGCCTGGACCCCTCTCCCGCTCCCCCTCCTCACTCTCTGCACAGGTGCTGCCCCTCAGGGCTCAGCCCCCAAAGAAACCAGGGAGCAGCCTGGCCCTGACCTTCAGCTCTGCAGAGGGCAGGCTGCAGGGTGTGTGCCCTCTGGGAATGAGACCCTTATCCTCACACTCACCTCTCCTCTCCTCTCTTACAGGTTCTGTGGCCTCATCTGCCGTGTCTGTGGCCTCGAGACAGATGGCCAGGATCACCTGCCAGGGAGAGAGCCTAAAACATTATTATGCTCACTGGTATGAGCAGATGCCAGACCAGGCTCCTGTGCTGGTCATCTATTATGGTAGCAACCATCCCTCAGGAATCCCTAACTGATTCTCCAGCTCCTACTCAGGGTTCATGGCCACCCTGACCATCAGTGGTGCCTGGGCTGAGGACAACACTCACTATTACTGCCAGGTGTGGCATTACAGTGGTGAAGCTCACAGTGATACAGCCTGATGGGCAAGTGAGACACAAACCCCTTCCCCGTCTGTGTCACACTCTCCTCCAACCCCAGGAGGACTGTAGACAAAGCCATGAGCAGGTCTAGCCCAGGTCCCCAGATCTGAAATCTCCAGGCTGCCCTCTCCTCCCAGCCCTTCAGGCAGGCTCTGCAGAAGGTGGATCAGCATAAGACACATAAACAGTTATTATAACCATATTTCATTTGTTATTGTGGGCCGACAAAAGATTGAACATGTCAGGAGCAGATATGTAGGATTTCAGAAAAGACCAGATCAAACTTAGGGAGATGAAATGATATGGTCTGTGATTTAAAAATACACTGGATGAGAGTGACATCAGATTAGATCCTGCAAAAGAAGAGATTTGTGAACTTGATGTTATGGTAATAGAAACTATCCAAAATGAAACACAGAAAGAGAAAGACTTAAAAAAATTTATAAAGCCTCAGTGAGTTGCAAGACAACTTCATGCAACCTAAAAAGTGTGTAATAGGAGGAACTAGTGGGGAGAAGAAGGGAAGCAGGTCATGAATGGAAAAAATATTTGAAGAAACAGTAGCAAAAAATGTTCCAAATTGATGAAATTCATAAACCAATATATCCAAGAAGCTCAACACAGCTTGGGCACAGGAAACATGAGAAACAGCACCAACACACATCATAATGGAGTTGGTACAAACCAGTGATGAAGACACACTCTTAAAAGCAGCCAGAGAGTAAAGAGACATTATGTACGGAGGAACAAGCATCATGGTGAGAGCAGGTTTCTCATTAGAAGCCATGTAAGCAAGAAAACAGTGAAGCAATGTCTTTAAAATAATAAAAGTAAAACATGTCACCCTTGAATTCTTTACCCAGAGAAAATATCATTCAAAGATGAAGGCAAAATAAAACCTTTTGAGACATGCACAATCTTACAGAATTGACCACTAGCAGATCCTCCCTACAAGAAAGAGTACAGGACGCCCCTGAGATAGAAGAAAATGATGATAGAAATGTGAATCTACACAAAGAAATAAAAAGATCAGATATGGTAACTATGTGGATAAATATAGAAATATTTTTATTTGTCCATGTCTATGAAAGATAGTCAACTTTTCAGAGCAAAAATAATAAAGTATGTTGTGATTTGCAAAGAACGTAAAAATAAAATATATGACAATGATACCACAAATGCTTGGGGGAGAAAAGAACATGTTATGATGTTCTTATTCTATATGTGAAATGATAGCATATCACTGGAAGGTAGACTTTGATAAGTGAATCATTTAAGTTGAAAACCATTAAAATAAAACCATTTTAATAGCAAAGAGTTACATATCCTAAAGGTTCTATATTTTCTGGAGAAGCATAACTAATACATCTTATTAGCTATATCTCATATGTATATAAAATGTATATGTGTATAAGTATATAAATACATATACACATATATGAGAGATATACATTATATGTATACATAGAGAGAGAGAGAGATTTATTTTAAGTAATGGCTCTTGTAATTGTGAGGCTGGCAAGTCTGAAATCTGTGGGCAGACCAGAAGGCTAGATATTCAAGTAAGAGTTGATGTTTCATCATTAGTCCAAATTTAATCTAAATGATTGACCATGTTAAGAGGAAACAGAGAAGAAAATAAAAAGATCCAAATCAAACTTCTAGAGATGAAAACGACAATGTCTCAGATTAAAAATACAAGGGATGAGATTAACAGCAGATATGATACTGCAGAAGAAGAGACTAGTGAACTTGAGGACACAGTAATAGAAACTGCAAAAGGAAAGACAGAAAAAAGATATTAAAAATTATCAGAGAATCACTGAGTTATAGGACAACTTTAAGCAACATAAATGGAGGTAATTGGAATCCCCCAGAAAGAAAAAGTGGAGTGGGGAAGACAGAAGAAATATGTGAAGAAATAATGGCCAAAAACATTCTTAATTTGATGAAAACCTAAGCCCACAGATCCAAAGAGCTCAACAAAGTCCATGCACATAAGACAGAAAAAACATAAATAAACACACATAAATATCAAATTACTTAAGACAATGAAAAAGAGACAGTCTTAAAAGCAGTCAAAGAGAAAAGACACACTCCATTCAGGGGAAGAGTTGAATCCCCAGGATGGAATGTGCCAGACAAAGTGGCTCTGATAAATACTTGTTGAGTGCCTGTTGTTCTGTCCCTGTTTTTGGTGCAGTAGCCACCATGGCCCCCCTTCAGCTCTGCACCTACAGCTGGCACCAATAAGAGCCATTCCCTGAGTCCTGTGTCCCCAGTGCCTCCAATAGTCCGTGTGGAGCGGCCACCAGGGGGCAGCAGGGAGTCACCTGACAAGGACCTGGGCACCAGGGTTTTAGCGGAATCACAGGAGATTGTAACACGCAGGGCGGTTAGTGACCATGACCCAACACCTGAAGGAAAAGGTGTCATTTATTTCTATAGCATCATCCTAGACAACAATGTACACATTTTCTGACTACATAGCCTTTTGATCTCAATCTAGTAGAAATTGCCTATTTCTCTGGCCCGGGTTCAGGCACTTCAGTTCCCCACACACCCCAGTCCTGCTGAAGCTCTATAATGTCCACACACGCCATCCTCCCTGTGATCAAGGTTCCCCCTCCCTCCCTCTGCTCTGAGAGGCTCCTGTCCTGCAGACACAGCTGCTCCTCACTCTGGGATGAGGGCCTGGCACACGGCAGTTGCTGGATAAACTTCGTTGACTGGATTAAATTAAGATATTTTATTACTTAATACATTTTCCCAAACAACTAACAGCACTTAATTATAATAACCATTCACTTCAGGTGCTCTTAGAGTTTGAGCCAGCTCTCATCTTATACAGCATTTCCTTCCAGCATGTTCTGTCCCTGGCCCTGAGTAACACTGGGGACACTGAGGCACAGCCTTATGAACTGCTCCAGGAGCTCACACCAAGGGCAGAAACTTGCAGCCCCTTGATTACTCTTTGTGTTTTTGGCAAGGGAGGCACTTTCTTCAGGCTCGGTGCTCAGGAGCTGTGATCTGGGTTAGGACCCTGCCCTTGTCTAAGCCTTTTAGTGTCACCTGTAGAATGGCTTCAGAAAAAGCAGGCAGCCCAGGAGTGAGGCCAGGACACAGTTTGGGGTAGAGATGTCGGCCCCAGACGATGGGACCAGCAGGAAGAGGAGAATCCCCTGGGGTGAGGGTGGGGTCTCCAGGGGCCGCCCCTCCCCTCTCTGTGTCTCTTGGGCCTGAGCCCTTCTCTGAAAACACAGAGCACCTGAAGCAGCACCCCTGAGCCCTGGCTGATTTGCATACCCAGCATCTCTCTCCAGCAAGGGTATAAGAGAGTCCTGGGAGGAAGCCTACTCAGCCTGGGGCCTCAGGGAGCAGGATTAGGGCACCTCCACCATGACCTGGACTCCTCTCCTCGTTCTCCTCGCTCACTGCACAGGCGCTGCACCCAGGCTCACACCCACCCCCAGCCCCAGGGCTCTGGGCCCAGCCTGGCCCTGACTCTGAGCTCAGCAAGGCGCTGCCTGTGGGGGCAGGATGCTCATGAACTTGCTGCAGGATGAGGGGCTGGTGGGGCTGAAATCTCCACACTGTGCTCACTGGCTCCGTGTGAGCCCTGAGGGCCCAGAGAAAGGAGGGCTTCCCATTTGTTCAAAGACTCCATCCACCAGCCAGGCCGTGGGCCGCTGGGACTGAGACTGATGGGAGGGGGTGCCCTGGGGGCCCACAGAATCCCTGGAGCTCCTTCAGGCCAGACAAGTAGGAGATCTCCTGGAAATGGGTCTTTCATCTTCCAGCCCATCTCTCCTTTTTACTCTTGCAGACTCTGTGGTCTCCTATGAGCTCACACAGCCACCCTCAGTGTCCATGTCCCTGGGACAGTCGGCCAGGATCACCTGAGGGGGGAGCAGCACAGAAGACTATTCTGTGCACTGGTACCAGCAGAAGCCAGGCCAGGCCCCTGTGCTGGTCATCTATAGTGATAGCAGCTGACCCTCAGGGATCCCTGCCCGATTCTCTGGCTCCAACGTGGAGAACACAGCCACCCTGATCATCAGCGGGGCCTGGGCCAAGGATGAGGCTGACTATTACTGTGCTGTAGCTGATAGCAGTGGGAACAGCTGGCAGTGACTCACGGTGACACAGGCAGATGGGGAAGTAGGACACAAACCTACCTGCCCTGGCCTGGCCTTCACCCTCACCTGCCCTCTGAGCAGCGGTAGGTCCTGGCTCAGGATCAAGTGTCCTCTCTGGTTCTGGCCCGGCCCCTCCAGGCCTGAGAGACTCTGAGCAGTTCTCTGAGTTTATCCTGCTGAGAAATGGTGGGATTGGGGGATGTTCTGAGCTATGGGGACTATTGGCAGGTTTGTATTAGACACAAAAGGTTTAGAAATTCCTCACATGGTCTCCATCGTGATCAAGTGTTATGTGTGAGAGGAGAGAGAGGTCTCACATGGTGCAGCCATGCTGGAGTTCCTTTTCCTTGAGTAGAACCAGCCCCGTGGAGTCCTAGGGCCCGTGCTCTTCTGGTTTCTTGGATGAGGCATCCCCCACATCCTCAGTGGCTGTGCGAAGCCTCCAGAGAACTGGAGACCAGGCCCCTGCTGGCCCTGGGGATCTTTTTATCCTATGATTTTCCATATACTATGGAAGAAGTGCAGACTCCATCTTGGGTTCTGCCTGGGGACTTTCTTCCCACAGCACTGCCATCCCACTGTCCCCAAAGTCCCATCACCAGCACCAGGCAGGTCTGACCCTATTGGGGTTGACCCTGCCTCCCTGTTGGGTTTGCATTTGGCGGTTGGGCTCTGGACTGCATTCCTTGGAGCTCACCAGGAAACCCTCCATGCCAAGCTCGGGACCTTCCCCTCAGCTCCATTGTCCACAGGACAGGCACGAGGGGAGCATCTCTGCTGGGAGATGCTGAGGGAGTCTGCCTGGAGGGACGTCTGATACCAGAGCATGAGTACCATGTTCACGCAGTTTCTTTTCTACCAATGTCTCCCTCCCTTCAAACATCCAACTACTTTAATTTTGAAACATCCTACAAACAAAAAAGTTCGAAGAATAGTGTAATAAGCTCCCAAATTTCCTCTCCCTAGATGCAACTCTGCTAACATTTTACCATTTGGGCTTCTATCTATGTCTCTATTCATCTATCCATCATCTATCTATCTATCATCTATTGTCTATCTCTCTCTCTATCTCTCTTCCCTCTCCCCTCTCTCATCAAAGATATTTAATGATCCATACAGCTCTTCAAAGCACAAGCTCTTTATAACAACTGAGAAAATGAACAACAATCTTCTATTCAGGCTGTAAGCTCATTTCCCCAGTTGCACAAGAATGTCTCCTAGAACTGAAGAATTGTTAACCAATGAGTATCCCCAAGATTCAAACACCAACATTTGCTTATTGGTTCTCTCCAATCCATCATTTCTCAGCCTGGATTCCTTGAAACCTAGGCTTATGGAAAATTTTGCAAAATTCCAAAAGAAGGGACTGTATTCATCGTGCACGGTAGGACCATGTTCACTTGTTGGGTCTATTTTCACTGTGTGACCAACAGGGGGTCATTCAGATCCCACGGCTCTGAGTTGCAGGGACAGGATGACAGTGGCTGATCACAGTGTTACCAACTGACTTATAGAAGTGGATGAGGAAATGAAACAATCCTCCTTCCAACCTATGAGAAGTCAGTGCAAAAAGACACCGAGCATGTGGTAAGAGAGTTTTGTCTAATAAACTAACAAACAACTGTTTCTCTATCAAGAATGATAACTACAAAATTTCTCCAACATCAGCTGTAACTTTTGTAGGTGCTGACATGACAGTGGCATTCAAGGACACTTATTCTGCAGCACAGACCTATCCCAACAGCACAGTTAGACATCTCACTTATCCCGAAGGCTTTGCCCTCCTCTGGAACAAGGCTCTAGAGGGGGCTGGGTTGGCACCTGGACATTTGATGCCCCATCCATCACTGGCTCCACAAGACGTTTCACATTCCTGTTGAGAAAGAAAATACTGATGTCCTTACAACAAATGGCTTTCCTCACACGAGGATGGTGTCCAAGCTGTTGGAGAGTAAGTGAGGAAATTTCCGGAAGACCTACAAAAATAGCTAACTTTACACGCAAAGACCATTTCCCTGGAGAATATTTAAATGACCACAGACCATGATGACCTGGACAAAGATACACAGGTCTCCTCCTGCACATAGAAAGGAGAATATTAGAGCCGGCCCCGTGGCTTAGCGGCTAAGTGCGCGCGCTCCACTGCTGGCGGCCTGGGTTCGGATCCTGGGTGCACACCGACGCACTGCTTCTCCGGCCATGCTGAGGCCGCATCCCACATACAGCAACTAGAAGGATGTGCAGCTATGACACACAACTATCTACTGGGGCTTTTGGGGAAAAAATAAATAAATAAATAAAATTTAAAAAAAAAGAAAGGAGACTATTAGCCATGGAAATGCACTCGACTGGGCAGAAGAGATGAAAGGGGGACTGCAGAAGCACTTTCCAGAAAGTGGTCACCCCAACAGTGCTGGGAGCTGTGATGGTGAGGATGGTGAAGGAACTGAGGAACTGTGCACTCAGCAGACATTTCCCATTGTGTGAACCAGTGAACACGTCTCTGCAAGACCTGGATTTCAAGGGAGAGAGACTCTTGGGTTTAAATAAATTCTAATTCTTTGAAAAAGAACACACTGAAAAAGGAAATCCTGACACATGTCCCTGCTGCTTGGTCTGCCAGGAGGAACGACTCAGCAAGTCCCAGGTGATGGAGACCTCTCCAGAGATCTGCATTAGGAAGGGACAGTCTTGTTCCCCCTTTCAGCACAATGAGTGACAGGAGAGGGACCCGCTCTCTGACGCTCTGCTCCCTGAGAACTTGAGTTGAGAGAAGAGGGAGGACACCATGAGACTAGTCTGACCATAGCCTCCCGAATCCTGCTCTGCATTTCTGGGGAGGAAGAGTCTCCTGCCGCACGTGGAGAGTCATGTACAGGCGGCTTTCCAGTGTGAACAAGGGCAGAAACCACCTCTGTCCAGTGGAAAAGGGAAAGTGTTCATGAGAATCTCACGTCAGACCCAGAAGTGAGCACTTGTGCAGCACAAAGCACAGGCTTCTCATTCAAGATACATGCCATTCTTGACTTGCAGTTTCAGAAATAACACTTCTTATGCAAATATAGGTCTATTAAAAGACCAGATACCGACACACGTGCTTGATCATGTAAACTGCCAAGTCTACACTGAGCCTGATCCTGTGGCTCCACAGGAAAATATCATTTCAAAGCCCTGAATAAGCTTGTATCATAGGCTACATTTCTCTTCATATTTCTGTGGTTTATCGTCTTAGTACCTTCAATTTTAGTCCAGTGGGAGAGGGCAAAAACATCAAATGAGGATTTTTTGAAAAAGAAAAAACAAAAAATATTCTATGTACACTCCTGACTTGTATCAAAGCTGATACTTTGTGGGGAAGGAGGAATCACACAGAAAGAAAATAATTATTCTCTCCTCAATAAATCTTGACAATATAATGGAATGACGTATTATACCTATAATGTAATGATCCTAATAATGGACCATGAGTGGTAGACAGACTTTTATTAAGCAGGGAGCCTGAGGACCAATATTTCAATGGCACTTGCAGGAACAAAGACCATGAAAAGGCCCCTCTAGTTGGTGATAATCAGGGGCTTTTCATCCTTAGGGTTTCTTTCAGCCCCAAACAAAGCAGGGAGCTGGCCACCTTCCCAGGTGCCTTATCCTCCCCAGGTCCCGGTGCAGCAGCGCCCCCACAGGCCACTGGGAGCACTGACAGGGAGAAGCTCTCTCCATCAGGCTCCAAAAATGTTGGCTGAGGATTTTCCCTTGTCCCCTTCCCCAGCCCAAGCTGGTTCCTGTGTATTATAGGAAGTTGCTCTGTCTGGCCAAGGACCAGCCAGGCCCTGCTCTTCTCTCTTCCTCCTCCGTGACCTTGGGAAAACCACTCACTCTCTCTCAGGCCCTTTTCTTCTCTGTCAAGTGCAGGTCCTTCCCTGTGTATTCCTGCAGGTCAGCCAGTCTGTGGGACATGAGGGAAAGAGGGCATGGGTCACCCACATGGGACCCTAGACAGCTGGTGCAGGACCAAAGGTACATGCAGCAGCTTAAGTCCCCATATGGCTGCATGGTGGGCATGGGGATGGGGAGACAGGCAAGCACCACCCTGAGTGTCTTCAGCCCCAGGTAAACACCGAGAGGCCAGGGGGTGTTTCTGAACCCACCGGTGTCTGGAACTGGTCTGGATCCCAGAGCCCCTCAGTTTCCCTGGAACACCCTGACCCTCACCCATGGGCGCTGACTCAGCTCCTCCTCACACTCTCCTCCCCCAAGTTCACTCCTCTTCCCCAGTGTGGTGGCTTTGTTGTCATTGTTTTCATATTTTCATGGGAAATCTGAGCCCCTCGTGCCTGGTCTGAGTCAGGCAGGGGTCACGCAGAGAAGACCAATTCCTGCCCTGGGGCAGCAGTCCCTGGATCAGGAATCAGGACCTGAGCAGTGGGTCTGAGTCTACCCCTGGACAGATGACGCCCGTGCTCCTTCACAGCCAGTGTGGAGCGGCCACCAGGGGGCAGCAGAGATCACCTGGCTCAGCCACCTGGACATGCGGGGCCTGGGCATCAGGGGCTCCAACATGCGGGGCGGGGGTTAGTAACCACGACCTGACACCTGAAGAAAAGTGTGTCCTTCTTTTTCTATAGTGTCATCCTTCACTCTCAAGGACATTTTCTGGCCCCGTGTGTCTCAGATCCTGCTCGTGGAGATGTTGCCTGTTTAACTGGCACAGGTCTGGGCACTTTGCCCCCAGCCCACCCTAATCACGCTAACACACCGTCACTGTCCACTGACATCGTCCTCCCTGTGACCACACCTTTCCCCTCCCCCACGTGCTCTGAGAGCCCCTGTCTTGACAGACACGGCTGCTCCTCCTTCCCTGGAAGCTCCTCCATCGTCCCCCTCACCTGTCCCTCCACTCACCTCTCCCAGGGAAGGGGAGAGGAGCCAGAAAATTCTATTCTTCCTGTTTCCCAGTGCCTGAAACACAGCAGTTTCTCAATATACTGTCCTTGACATAATTAAATTACATTATTTTGTTAATTAATACATTTTCCTCAGCAATATTTCCTTGAAGACAGTTGGAGTTTGCAGCCCACTCTCATTCTCATGCACTAACAGTTCTTTCAAGCACATGATGCGTGCCTGGTCCTGCCCTCACAATAAGGATACTGAGGCACAGACCCTGTGACACTGTGGCCAAGAGCAGAAGCTCACAGCCCCTCGATGACTGCTTAAGAACTCCATGTGTGCTTGGAAGGGGAGGGGTTTTAATCTTGGCTCTACCCCTCAGGAGCTGTGTCTGGGGTGGCCCTGCACCTGTCTAGCCTCATAGTGTCACCTATAGAGTGGGGATGAGCAGGGTCACTGAGCTGGGGGCCTGGAAGTCAGTAAAGTTTCTGGAGGTAGAGCTGGAACTAGAATGAAATGTGACTCCACCACAAAATGTTTATGGACCGCATACTCTGGAGTCCTGGACCAAAATTAGCCATCTCTTGTTGGAGCAAGAAACAAACAGAGGGATGGCTTGGGTCCCAGGATAATCCAGCATCACCACTGTGACTCACCACTGTGACAGCCTCCTCCGTGACAGGACCAAGGATCACCACATGGGCAGGGACTTCAGGTTCTTTAGAAAATGCACAGAGGTTCCACCTCTGATCTCTGCCATGGCCAGACCAGCCCAGGAGTGAAGCCAGGACACAGTCTGGGATAATGATGTCAGCCCCAGACCCTGGGACCATCAGGTGGAGGAGAATCCCCTGGGCTGAAGGTGGGCTCTGAGGCGTTTCCCCTCCCCTTCTGTGTCCCTTGTGGCTGAGCCCTTCTCTGATACCACAGAGCTCCTCAAGCAGCACCCCTGAGCCCTGGCTGATTTGCATACCCAGCAGCCCCCTCCAGCAAGGCCATAAGAGAGGGCTGGGAGGAAACCTGCCCATCTTTGGGCCTCAGGGAGCAGAATCAGGGCACCTCGACCATGGCCGGGACCCCTCTCCTCTTCTGCCTCCTTGCTCACTGCACAGGTGCTGCCCCCAGGCTCACACCCACCCTCAGCCCCACGTCTCTGGGCCAAGCCCGGCCCTGACTCTGAGCTCAGCAAGGCGCTGCCTGTGGGGGCAGGATGCTCATGAACCTGCTGCAGGGTGAGGGGCTGGTGGGGCCGAAATCCCCCTGCTGTACTCACTGGCTCCGTGTGAGCCCTGAGGTGTTGCACCTGCCCAGAGAAAGCGGGGGGTTCTCATTTGTTCAAAAGCTCCATGCACCAGCCAGGACATGGGCCACTGAGGCCGAGACTGATGGGAGGGTGCGCCCTGGGGGCCCACAGGATCCCCGGAGCTCATCCAGGCGAAGCAAGAGGGAAATCTCATAGGAATGGGTCCTTCATCTTTCAGCCCACCTCTCCTTTTCTCTCTTGCAGCCTCTGTGGCCTCCTACGAGCTGACACAGCCGCCCTCAATGACGGTGGCCCTGGAACAGTTGGCCAGGATCACCTGTGGGAAAAATAACATTGGAAATAAATAGGCTTAGTGGTGCCAGCCCCTGTGGCACCCAGGACAAGCCCCTGTGCTGGTCATTTACAGAGATAACAAGCGGCCCTCAGGGATCCCTGACCGATTCTCAGACCCCAGCTCTGGGAACATGGCCACCCTGACCATCTGCGGACCTGGGCCGAGGACAAGGTTAACTGTGACTGTGCCACAAGCCATGGCAGTGGGAGCAATTTGCAGTGACTCATGGTGACACAGATGGAGAAGTAGGACAGAGACCTGCCCTCCCTTACCTGGCCCTCATTCTCTGTAGGTCAGGCCTTAGGCTCAGGTATCCTTTCTGGTCCTGGCCCGGCCCCTCCAGGTTCCGGGGGTTCTCGGTCCTCTGTCCTCTCCGGGTCTCTGTTTATTCAGCTGAAAAATGGTGGTGGAGGTCTGTTCTGAGTCACGGAGACTGCTGTCACCACCTGTGGGTCCAGAGGTCCCCCTTAATAGCTGAGCCCTGTGACAGCTGCCTCCCCTTTCCAGGCTCAGCTTCTGCAGTCAGTTCTCTCAGGAGTGGCGGGAGGACTCAAGATACGGGAAGGAAGGTGCGCAGCTCCAAGCTGGCCCCTGACCACGGCAGCCATGCCTGTTATTAGTTTATGATCATCCTGTGCTGAGCCTGCGGCCTTTCCGGAGAGAAGGGCTTCCTTGGGAGACAGGAGGCGGGGGCTGCAGCTGGGTCCTCAACACCATCACCCATCTGCCCTGTAACTGGGTCACCGGCTCCCTGCTCCTTTGTAAATCGACATCTGCAAGTTTTCACCCGAAGTTTGTAAGACGTTCACATCACTCTTTTATGTCTTCAGTAGAGGCTAAAGGTTATCAGGATTTGACGCTCACTCTTTTTTAAAATTCTTCTCTAACATTTGGAAATTTTTCACCTTTCTTTCTTCTCCTTGAACTTTCTTTTCACTTCACATCCTCTACTGAATTTGATCTGCTCATATATTTTTATACTGCAAGTCTCCTATTCATTATCCTGTCATACATCTCTGTCACAAAAATATACATTAAATTTACATTTTAAAGTTTGTTTTATATCCTGTGATTTTAAGTGCTAAAAAGTTTCTTCCACATTGAGTTATCATCGTAATTATTCATGGCAAAAGTTGATCAAATCAACATAAGCATATCAAAATTTTCATAAATAATTATTAAATAGCGTTGATTCGTGGATCCATTGATTAATGCGACAGTGCTGGAATGCAGCAGGTTCCAGCATCAATTCTGTTCTGGTTTTCATTTTTATACGAAACCTAGAGAAACTTTGGTCTCATAAACAGAAATTTTGTAATACAGTGTCACTCACTGAGGTGAACTCCTTCCTAGTTATACGCCAAAAATCATTAGTGGTTGATTGTCAAAAATTATTTTTTTTAATCACCAGTCAGCTGGCAGCTCAATTTCATACTCTTTTAATTTTGTTGAAAGCAAAGAATTGGAAACTGCCTGACTTCAAGAGGATTTGTGTGGTGGCCAGTTTGATGCACCACCAGGCCCCTCTGGAGGGAAGGGCTTATTGCCCCATCTGCTGGGAAAGCCACCTGCAGACAGCCTGCCCTCATTGCTCAGCTCCCTTGATGAAGAGAGCCACCTGGTGCCGAGCCATGCTCCTGCCCTGGGCAGCTGGCTTCCAAAGCCTGATCAACGTGAGGGCCCGAAGGTCCGGCCTCTCAGCCCGCCTGGAAGAGCCTGGAAATGCCGTCCCAGCAGCAGAGCTCCCCGTGTGTCGCTGAAAACGAGCCTGTACTGCAGCTGATTCCTCCCTCGGCCATCCTGCTTCTATCCTGCTTCCGACCCATCCCTTGCCCAGGGGTTGGTCCCAGCGCTGTCCCTAATAAACCCCCTGCAACCTGGCTCCATCCCAGAGTCAGCTCCCCAGAGAAGCACCTGCAGAGAGGTGTCCCCCAGCCGTTTGTCACCCACTCTCCCCGTTTCTGAGATATGCACCAAGTAGGCTTAACCAGAACTGACTAGTAAAATCTGTTACTCCTTCACTGAGAGGCCCCTTGCGTAAGATGGTGTATTCTACAAGACTGGGAAACATTCCCGTGTCTGCAACCACAGCGCAGCTTTGCCAGTACAGTATCTTTGGAAAAATCGCTTTCATCTCATCGTGTGCGTTAAGCATACTTTTCCTCCAAATCTTGGGGCTGCCAACTTGAATTATTCAATCTGTGGCAAAGTCCCACCATGCAACCTAACTGGCAAAGCCACTCCTCACTGCCAAATGTACTGTTCAGACACAATTCTCTTAGAAACCGTCTGACTCTATTCGTCAGTACAAGTAAACATGTTAATGGATATTTTGAGAAAATTAAAGGGTGTGTCTGGTGAGGTCATCAGAAGCGGTCAACATATAATGATGTAGATCTCATGTGATCATTTATCTATTTTACAATAAGTTTTTTATTTATTTTATTATTTTTTGTGTGTGTTAGGAAGATCAGCCCTGAGCTAACATCCGTGCTAATCCTCCTCTTTTTGCTGAGGAAGACCGGCTCTGAGCTAACATCTATTGCCAATCCTCCTCCTTATTTTCCCCAAAGCCCCAGTAGATAGTTGTGTGTCATAGCTGCACATCCTTCTAGTTGCTGTATGTGGGGCGCAGCCTCAGCATGGCCGGAGAAGCAGTGTGTTGGTGTGCGCCTGGGATCCCAACCTGGGGCGTCAGTAGCGGAGCGCGCGCGCTTAACCGCTAAGCCATGGGGCCCGCCCTACAATAAGTTTTTTAAAACAAGGTAAGTCCCTAGGCTATCTGTTTAAGTCCCTAGGCGTTATTTAATTTGCAAATACAATGCAATAGCTACTACTGTATGCCATATATAGTCATAAATAAATGCGAGGGTGTGCTGGCTCTAGGAATAATGAAATAAGAATCGAATATAAATCACATTCATTTTGGTAGCCATCTCAATGGAGCGCTTCCTATGATGTAGTGAGGGAGACTGGACCACCCTCTCAGGACATGCGGTCCTGATGAGGACAACCAGGCTGCTTGTTGCTGGGGGAACCGTTCAAGGAGCTGTGGCTGCTACAAAGCTACCACCTGCCATGCAGGGTCTCCTCGTGATGGGAGTGTACCCCACCCAGGTGTCAACCCAAGACTTCGGAAAGAACCTGGAAAGTAGGATTCCACCATGCAAATGTTAACCCACGGGGTCAGGTGAGGCAGGACCTGCAGGGCGCTGGCCACACCCACTCCAGCGCCACACCCCCTGCCCTGTGCTGGAGGGAACAGGCTTCCCGGAGTTCAGGACACAGTCAGGCCTAGAATGAGTCAAGTAAGACATTCTCCTTGCATGCAAAATTTAACGGAGTGCCCAAGAACTCAGTAATCAAGGTAAATAATATTTAATGTAATATTTTTGGAAACCAAAATTAATGCAAAAAAATTCCATGATGAATAAAATATCAAAGTCAGGATCAAGTGGGATCCTTGCCTCACTCGCCTACCCTGGGCCTGGCCCCGGTTCCAGGGGTGAGGTGGGTGCCAAGGACAATGCAGAACCAAAGTCTTCCACTGCATTCCTGCTCCTGCTCCCACCGCTGGAGCCCTCCCCCATCTCCCGCTTCTGAGCTCCCCCCTTTTCTGGGGCTCTGCCTCCCTCTACTGCTGGACTCTGCTGCCCCCTACTGGACTCTCCCCTTCGGGTTGAGCTCCAGGCCATTGAAATGGGAGAGAGAGAGGTTAAAACACTGACATTTTCCAAAGCCCCACCCTCCAGTTCTAGGCTGGCCCAACCCCATGTCCAAGAAGGCCGATCCTCCAGGTCTCTGGCTGGTACTGGTAAGTCCCAGAACACAGTCTTTACACCAAGTTTCTCTGTGTCTTAGGAAAGACACTCTCCCTCTCTGTGCTTCACTTGCCTCATCAGTAGAAGATCCCTGCCAGGTTGTGGGTCTGTGACGTCTACAGAAGCAGCAGGATTCCCTCCTCATTTGCTGGAGGAGAGCTGGGGGCGGGAAGCTGCACCCTCAGATCACCAGAGGAGCTGGGGTCTTCAGGGTTCCTGGGGACCCCTCAGAGGGGGCTCAGGAGCCACAGAGCCAGACCTGACTCTGACAACTCTGAGAGATTCCAGAACTTTGCCATATCCCGAGATGGGTACTTTGTCACCCTCTGCGTCAGATCCCCCAGGTGCCAACAATGAGATGCTCAAGATGAGATGAGAAGGACAAGCCGGCTTGAGTTTAGGGTTGATGGGGAGCAGGGAAAAGGGGAGACCTGGGCTGGAGAGAGAGGGCTCCATGTGGCCACAAGAGGAGTCTCTGGGCCTGTGGGATGGAGAGTGGACAGGGGACTGACCAGCAGGAGGCAGGGGCGCCCTCTGACATGGAGCAGGGCAGAGGGACTGGACAGGGACACACCCCTCTGCCCCAGGAGAGAAGGGCTGGGACGGGATGCAGAGGAGCCAAGGACCCTGAGCAGAGGGTCCACCGAGAGGAACAGCTGGACACGGACCTCTCTGGCCCTGCCTGAGTCCAGCACATCTCAGTCAGGAAGGAGGTGAGGGTGGGGCTGCGTGGGCCAGAGCTGCAGCTGCACAGCTGAGAAGGCCAAGCCCATCCCTCCAAGGTCCCCAGGGTCCAGCCAGACCCGGATTTCCGACTGTGGCCACCACAGGAGGATGTGGTCTGTGGTGGCGTCTGCCCAGAGGCCGTGGCAGGTGCAGGGGCAGGGACGAGGGGGCAACTGGGGTCACGGAGTTTCGGGACAGCCTCTTTCTTCTCCCTGAGACCTGGGGCTGTCCCGGGGGAACCACAGCTTCTGGGCCCTGGGCAGTGGGTGAGTGTCACACCCACACAGGGAGGGGTGCTGGAGGGCGCAGGTTCAGCCTGGACCCCTGGACCAGACCCTGCTCCAGCCCCGCAGTGTGTGGGAGCCCACAATCAGAGGCAGGAGTGGGCCAAGCACTGAAACGGGGAGAAGTGGACTGGATCAGGGGCCTCCCAGGGGCTCCCCCATGCCCTGCATGACGCCTGTTAGGGTGCCCACACCCCATTACTGTTCAGTGCCTCGCCCATCTCCAAGGCCAGGGAGCTGTGTGTGTTGTGTAATTCAGCCCTCAGCACTGGGCCTGGCCCTCACAAGTCGCCCAAGCAGTGTTTGTGGAGTGGAAAGATCCAACCTGGAGTTCCGGGAAAGCTGCTCTGATGAGTTTGTGCAAACCATTAAGTCTTGATCACCATCATCAACTTCATTTCTTTCTTCCTCCTCATTATCTTCACTACCAAGAACTGTGGAAGGTCTGGGATTTTTATGCTACTTGCAAGCTAAAAAGTAAGGCTGCCACAGTTTCGTGGATGCTGGCAGAAGACGCAAGACTTCTGGGTCAGAGACAAAGGCCAGTTTATTACTCACAGCAGTAGCAGTAGCCAGAGTATCAGCATCTTCTTGCACCGGTTCTCTGAGTCCCACAGGGTGATGCAAAGTGGGCCGGGTGACACCTGCACATCCAAGTTTGGGGACCCCAAGTCTTTTATACTGTACAGCAGGCAAGTTTTGCTGCAGCAGATGATGTTCCCTCTACCTTCCAAAGTTGTTCACTACACAAACATCCTTGAAAAGATGGTCCAAAACACAGGGGGACCTTTGCTCAGGAGGTGTGAGGAACCCAGAGATCCAAAGACAAATGTCTCCCAACAACCCTTGTCTGCATCAAGGAAATGTTACTCATCACTGTCCTCATCAACCGAAATGAACTTCCAGGCGGCTTGTCTGTCACGGCATCCCATGAAAAGGGTTGCACTGATTTCCACCAAATGTGGCAGGAAAGTTAAGGAGTATCTAACTCAAATCATGGACCAGACAATTCTTAAAGGGCCTCTGAGGAAAGTCAGTTCGATAGGCCCAAGAAGGCCCCTTTTAGAGCGGCTGAAATAGAAAACCGAGAGCCCCAGAGGGCTGCGGATCTGGACTTGAGCAGATGTGTTAAAGATTCTGTGGCCGAAAAGGCAAATAGAAAGCAAAAGTGCGGGTTCTGGGACAGGCAGGAATTTGCAACCTGCTGCTTCGAGTTGTCCCATATACCCAGCAATGTGACACCCTGGGGACCCATCGTCAACAAGCATGCCCTGGAACCATGCAAGCGCCAGGCCCCTTTGCTCCATGGCATCAAGAAAGTACAGAATCTGCTTGAATATCAGTTTCCTTATCTTCACATGGGGGAGATAGTGTGAGCTCAGCCAGCAGCCAGCCCCATTGTCAGCACTAGATAAAAGCATCACTCTCATCCTCGTGTTATGTATTATATTCCTGGGCTCCAAAACGGACCCCATCCCCAAAGCACCTGTGCAGCCCGCCCCTCCTGCACCCCTGCCCAACCCAAATCTTGGCTCCCTTGGAAGCAAAGCACAAACCTTCCAGATGGATGGAGGCTAGAAAAGCAAGAGATGAGCTCCCTCCAAGATTCTAGCTCACCCAGCACCCCACTCCTGAATGCCCTCGGGCCTTGCATTCATCTTCTCTGGGCCTTAGTTTTCTCACCTGTAAAACAAAGACACTCGCCCCAAGGTCACGCCAAGAGTTGTTCTGGTTACAGCAATAAACAAGAAAAAAAAAAAAGAGTTGTTCTGAAGCCCAAAGTAGGAAGAGGGTGGAAAAGGAACCCACCCACATTCCTTCAACACCTGCTGTGTGCCAGCGCTTAGCAGACACGCGACCTCCCTCATCCTCATGATCCCCCACTGCAGAGGAACTCTCCCCATTTTACAGATAAGGAAACTGAGGCCCAGAAGTGACCTAGGTCTGGATGGTTTCAACATTCGTGAGCTTAACGTAACTCCTTGAGTGAGGGATATAGAATCACTCCATGCAGGGCCCTTGCCTGGCTGAGAAGCTGAGTGAGGAGATGACCAGAGGGCAATTGGCCAGGCTTGGCCAAACCAGCCAAGGGAGGGCCAGAATCCACTGGCCAGAGTGGGGTGTGCAGGGGCCCAGCCTGGGGGACTGGCCGGAAGAGAAGCCCCAGCCCCAGCCCCACCCTGGGGAACTCAGGCATCAGCAACTGCTGACCCACTGGGCGCTGGGCCACCCTCCAGGCCCCAGGATGCTTCACAGACCCGGGCGACCTTGGGATAGGAGGGCAGGAGCAGGTGGGCTCCACCCAGAACCCCAGGGGTGGGGCCAGGCAGACAGGCTTCAGTGGGAGGGGATCCAGACCACAGCACAGCAGTTGGCAGATGCCCCTCTGAGAGAGCTCCCCAGATGTAATAGCCATGGGCCCTGGAGGGGGCCAGGCGCTGGGGCAGGGGCCAGAGAAAGCCCAGGCAGAGGACAGGGCCATGCAGGCCAGAGGGCACTGGGATGGCTGCTGCCAGCAAGAGTAAGTGGGGACACTGGCTGATCCCCCCCTTCCAGGGAGCTCACGCAGCAGATGCCTTTGACCCTGAGGGCAGATGAGTCCCAGGAGAGGTCAAGTGGGCTGTGAGGCCCCAGGGAGGCAGAGCCTTGGCCCCAGGCTATGCTGGCTCCTGACATGGCTGGGCATGGCCGTGGGTGCCGATGGCCTGCTGCCTCCGAGGGCAGCGCCACGGGCAGGACCCCCAACAGGAAGCCGCCCATCCAGCCTGCGGAGCCTGCGAGACAGGTAAGGGGCCAAGGGAGTCACTGGGGGGATGTAGGGTTCCCTTTGATGGGAGCCAAGAGTGCCTGACTGAAGGGGTGAGCAGCAGTGAGGGGAGAGGTGGACCTGAGCAGACACCGGCTTTATTCAAAGTGTGGACATTTTGTCCGGCGTGGATTTGTTTGCATTGATTTTTATTTTTTAATATTGTATTAAAATATCATTTATCTTGATGACTGAGTTGTTGGCACCCCTTAAGTTTTGCACCAAGGCCAGTGCCTCCCTTGCCTTACCCCCGTCCTCTGGGCAGGGCAGAAACAGGGAGGCCGGGGCAGGACATACCCAGCAGGCACTAATCATTTTAGAGGCAGAACCTCCCTCTCAGCGACCCCACAAGGCAGGTCCAACAGTCACCCCCATCTTGCCGACAGGGATAGAGGCCCAGAGAGGTGAGGTGACCTACCCAAGGTGACACTGCAAGGGGCACAGTTCCAGGACTGTAAGAAGTCCCAGGACTGAATGCTGTGACCGCATCAGCATGGCCTGTTTAACAAAATGGCCCAAGAGAAGGAGTGGTTCGCAAGGCGTCCAGAGAAGGGAGCTAGGGCTTGGCTTGGTCTCCTCCCAAGGACGTCCACTCTTCAGCTCTTCATAAATGTTTACTGGGGCCAGGACTTGGGATGCAGAGAGGGTGGGTCTGAACCAAGGAGGTCATGTCCAGGCGTGGGGACAGACCCCTGGACCATTTTAGGAGCAGTAAGGTGGAAGGGAGGATGCCCACACTGGTCTTACAGACAGAGAGGCGCGCCCCGGGGCTGGAGGCGCTCCAGACGGAGGGAGCAGCGCGGGGCAGAGAAAGGAGTGAGGTGCGCAGGCGCGGCGGGGAGCTTCTGGAGCCCGGAGAGCGGGCGTGGACTGCGGCGGGTCTTGTGCGCGCTGCGCTTTATCCTGGGGCCCGGAAGGAATCAGTGAGGGATTTAAGTGGGGGATTGTCAGAGTTGGATTCGTGTTTTGGAACAATGGCTTCGGATCGGAGACTGGTGTGAGGCCAGATTAAAGGATGGAGAAGGGGCAGCGGCCAAAGCCTGGGCTTTGGGAATGCGGGGGGAGGCCGGTTCACCCAGCGACCGGGTACCAAGAGCGCCTGTGAAACTGGCAAGTGAATTCAAGGTGACGGAACCAGGGCGTTGACGGGAGGAATGGGCACTCTCGTGGCCTGTCTGTGGAAGTCTAAAATGTGCAACCGTTTTAGTAATACGCAAGTCAAAAAAGAAAGTGTGTTTATTTAAATTGTGTGATTCTGCCTCTAGGAATTCATCCTGAGGGGGAAAATAATCAAAGATATAACCAAAGGTTTACAAATAAGAATGACTAGCTTAACAATATTAATGATAAGAGAAAACTGCAAATAACCTAAATATCCAGCAGAAAGGGTGTGACTAAGTATTGTATGGAACATCCATCATGAAGAATCTTACACAAACCTCCTAAATTACGTTTCTGAGATTGGGTTGTTCAAGTTTGTGTGCATTTTCAAAAGCTTGTCAGAAAATATAGAAAAATGTCAATGGTGTGTCTCTGGCTGGTCGGATTTCACCTAATTTTAATTTTTGCTTTATAACTTTCTGTAGTTATGAAAATGTTCACAAGATGATATATTTTATTTTTATCTTCTAAAATAATTTTTAATATGAGTAACATGTACTTGTTGTAAAAAAAAAAAAGATTAAGCACAGAAGTATATAAAGTAAAAATCGAGTGTTTCCACTTACCATCCCCTCACATCTTACCCTAAAAGCCACTCTCTAGAGTCGGCCACTGTCCAGCTGGTCTGTGCATTTCCAGCCTTTCCCCTGTGTGTGTATGTCCCTGAAAACACACACATCTAGCTGGTGTTGGGATTTTATTTTTCAAAAACAGAATCATGCTCTGCATATTATCCTGCAGCTAGCTTTTAAACGATCTGTTATTGACTTTTTCAATGTCAGTCCGTATGGCTCTCCCATGTTCTTGTCATAGCTTTGTAAGACTTCAACGTTTGAGTGAACCAGAATGTATTTAAGCATTCCCCTATTAATGGACATTTAAGTTGTTGCCATGTGAAAATATAAATTACGAGTGATGCTGCAATGGAAATCCCTGCATGCGTGTGCACGCGTTGTGTGTGTGTGTATCTAGTGCACTTCTGTATCTCCATAGGGTACACGCATAAAAGTGGAATTGCTGGATCAGAGAATGTGCTTTTGAAATGTTCATGGGTAGTGTCCAGTTGGTCTCCCAAAAGGCTGTTCCAACTTATGTTCACTACAGTGAATGACAGTGCCCATTCTTCTACGTCCTTGCCAGTAGTGTGATATTGTTGATTTGTTTTTTATTTTGCCCATCCGATGAGCAAATTGAGAATGTGTTTGTTGTTTGTTTATTTGATTGCTGGTGAAACTTATTTTCTTTTCATATTTTTATTGACTGATTTTATTTCTTCTGTGAATTTACTGGTTATCATTTTGCCTGTTTTTCCATTCGGTTGATTGTATTTTCTTATAGAGCTATAGAAACTCTTCATATATTCGGGATATTAACCGCTTGTTAAGTATATATGCTGTAAATATTTTTCCCTGGTCTCTTTTATGCCTTTTGTTTATGGAGTCTTTCACCATAAAGCCATTTTTAATTTTTATGTCTCAGATTGGTTTAAGCTTTTCTTTGTGGTTTCTGTGATCCGTGTCACGCATTGGAGAGGCATCTTTACTTCAATATTATGAGATCATTTTTCTATTCTGTTCCAGTATTTCATTATTTCAGTGTTTGTTTTTACTTCACCTTGAGTTTATTTTTGTTTATGTGAGAATATAACCTTATTTATTTTCCAAATGGAGAGCCAATCGTCACATATTTGTTGAATATAAAATGCAATTTTTATCGAATACTAAGTTATTGATTTATCACAATCTCTCTGTGATTCTATTGATCTATAATCTATTCCCATGTCTGTTCGACCCTGTTTTAATTGTTTCAGCGTTACAGTATGTTTTGGTATCTGGTAGGGAAAAAAACCCGTCATTATTATTCTTTTTCAAAATATTCATGTCTATCCTCCATCATTATTCTTACTGTTGGACTTTAGAATTGGTTCACTAATTTTTGAAAGTCATTCCTTTGGTGTTGTGTTTGTGATTTCATGAATATATTGGATTAATTTGAGGAGAATTGACATCTTCACAGTGCTTAGCGTTTTCATTCAGGAACATGGTCTGCTCCCATCCACTCGCTTTTCTGTTGTGTCCCTTAGTCAAGATATTTTCTCTTTTATCCATGCAAATCTTGCACATTTTGTGTTAACTTTATTCCTAGGGTTTTTAATAAAATTTTTATTGAAGTTGTGAGTTTTTCCTCAATTTCATGTCCTAAGTGGTTATTGCTTGTGTAGAAGGGTAACTGATCAAATTTTGTGTGTTTGCCTTGTATTCAGTCACTTTATTTAACTCTTGTATTAATTCTGATCAGCTGATTGTCTTGGAGTTTTTTAAGTAAACTGTCACATCGTCTGCAGAGAACAGTGCTCTCCCTTTTTTCCTAATACTTGTACTTCTTTTTTTCCCTCATCTCATTTTATTGACTAGAGTCTGTAGAATATGTTGACTAATAAAAGTGAGAGTGGACAGCCTGGCCTTTGAGAAGGTTTTGCCTTTCAATGTGAAGGTGCTATAAGTTTTGCAAGATACTCTTTATGGAACTGAGGAAGTTTCCTTAGATAATTAACTTAATAAAAGGCTGGATGTTTGCTCTCTTTAAATCAGATACAAGTGTGGAATTTATGTCACTATTACATTAAATTTTGTTTCAAAAATCTTATGTGCACATTTTTAATACAACCATGACGGAATAGTCCTGCTGCTGAGGTGAAAAATGCTGGCCCCAATGCCATGAGTTATCTTCCAATTTAGATAAACCCTATTGAGAGATAAAATCACATTTGGCAAAGCCTGAGGATTCTTGCCATCATAAACTCTTAGAGTGTGACTTGGGTGTTTCTTTTTCTTTTTCTAAGTATTTTAATAGTATTTTTGTGTTATGGTAGGACTTCTAGGACACAGAGGGTGACTCAATGAGGGGAAAGTATTCTAGGATGACTCCAGGCTTCTGGCTTGGAGAAAATTCTGCTGGCGTGGGGACAATGAAGGAGAGCAAGTTTGCAGGGAGGCGTGAGGGGTTTCAATGGGCCCTGTTGAGTCTGAGGTGCCTGTAGAGCAGTCAAGCAGAGATATGTTCAGGAGGCATAATGTATGTGGATCTAGAGCCAAAAAGAGAGGTCAGGCCTGAAAATAGGGATGGGAGACCCCTGGGTAGTCGTTGGAGTGCATGGTGGGGTTCAGAGGCAGAGAAAGTGGGAGAGTACAGGGAGTTCAGGATTGGGGAGGCAGTCTGGGGGTCAGCAGCCATGCAGGGGTGGGGGCAGTGAGTGATCTCAGGCGCCCAGGGGAGGACAGTCACCAGCAAGAGGGTCCTCTTGCAGAGACGTTCAGGCAACTGGGGAGGTCCTTCGGACGTGACCAAAACAAAGACCTTGTTGGCCTTCACGTGAGAAGCTTCAGGAAAAGTTGAGGGGGAGTGCTGGGGGGCCCCCTCCACATCCCAGCTTGTGAAACAGTGCCTGGCACAGATAGGTGCTTGGGAGCCATTGTTGGACAGATGGACAGATGATGGATGGATGGATGGATGAATAGATGGATGGATAAATGGATGGATGGATAGATGATGGAAGGATGGTTGGATGATGGATAGATGATGGTTGGATAGATGATGGATGGATGGATAGATGCTTTGATGGACGGATGGACGGACTGACAGAAAGATAGACGGAAAAACGGTGATCTGAGAGATCAGAGAAGGCTTCATGAAAGAGGTGGAATTGAATTGTGTCTCAATGTGTGGTGACATAGGGGGAGGGGTCTCCATGTGGGAGCGCTGTGAGTCAGGAATGACTCAGTGTCCCTGGACCCAAGGAGGCCGCCCGCCTGGCTGGACCTTGGGAAATTGTGGGGGAGGAATGCTCAGAGGCCCTAAAATGAGGCCAGGAGAGGTCCAGCAGGTCTGACTGAGCCAGCTCAGGACTCACTCTGCCACAGCACGTGAGAGGACAAAGCACTCAAGGATTTGCTGAGCACCTGCTGTGCACAGCATCGCCGTCAGCATGGAGGATTCGGAGAAGGGAAAACACACACTGGGTGACGCCAAGTCGTGGGTGGCACTTGCCTCAGACAGGGCTGAGCACGGAGTTGCCTCTGAGCTATGAGCCCACCCCGGGGTGTCCCAGCCTCTAGGGGGCTGGGCATCCACCTGCTGGCCCCAGGACGAAGCCCCGCCCACTGCAGCCCTGTGCCTGTCACACCCAGCAGGTTCCCGCTCCAACTCACCCCCGGGGGGCAGGCTCCAGGTGCTGGGCCAGTGGGTTTTGGTCTGAGACTCAGTCACCGTGGTACGTCTTCAGCGAAGGGACCCAGCTCACCGTCCTAGGTAAGTGGCTTTCACCACCTTTCCCAACCTGTCCCACCCCTTGCTGTCTCGGGAAAGTCATTTTTCTCTGTCTGGGGGCTGCTTCTCCTCTGCCCTCCAGCCTTTGGGACTGACCCCCACCTTTCTCCTTGGGGGCTGAGGGAGGGGGTTAGTCTTGGGGTAACCAGCAGGAAGGACCCCAAGGGCAGGAGCAGCCATCTCCAGAGTCCAACAGTCAGACGTGGCCAGATCCCGGGGGCCTGGGCTGGGCTTTGGCCCAGGAACGGGGCCACTTCCCCTCTTCTAGGGCAGATGCCTGCATGGAGGCCAGAGTCCGGTTCTGACAGGGGGCACTGGGGCGGCCTGGGAGACAGTCCCTGGACCCCAAGGTCTGGGCTGAGGGCTTGATGCCCATCCAGACTGGAAGGTCCACACAGGAGCCTAGGGACAAGTCTGGGACTGTGACTCAGCCTCCGGGGACACAGAAGGGCAGCCCAAGGGGAGGGCAGAAAGAGAGGTCCAGCTCACTCTAGGCTGAAGCTCTCAGGGCCTCTGCTGGGCCATGAGGACACAGGGACACGGAGTCACAGGTGAGACGGGCAAGGTGACAAGAAGCCTGGTGCTCCCAGGACAGTGGTCAGAAAGGAGCAGGTCCCATGGGGCAGAGACTCATCTGTCCCTGGAGCCCTGTAACCTCTGAGACCCAGGGTATCACCTGTCCAAGGGCCGGCCTCCTGCCTCCCTCAAAGGAAATGATGGACTCAGGAGGTGACAAATGACCCACAGTGGTCTCTGAACTAGGGGACCTCATTGGGTCCTCACAGCCTGCACCCCACGTCAAGACTGAGGTCAGGAGCTTCCATGATGGACACCAGACCTCTGACCTCCTTTCCATCTCCCACCCCGCAGGTGGGCCCAAGTCTGCGCCCTCGGTCAGTCTGTTCCCGCCCTCCAAGGAGGAGCTCAGCGCCAACAAGGCCACACTGGTGTGTCTCGTCAGTGACTTCTACCCCAGCGGCGTGATGGTGGCCTGGAAGGCAGACGGCACCACCATCACCCAGGGCGTGGAGACCACCAAGCCCTCGAAACAGAGCAACAACAAGTACGTGCTCAGCAGCTACCTGACGCTGACACCTGACAAGTGGAAATCTCACAGCAGTGTCAGCTGCCAGGTCACGCACGAAGGGAGCACCGTGGAGAAGAAAGTGGCCCCCTCAGAGTGTTCTTAGGTCCCTGAGTCCCCGACCCATGGGGGCCTTCCTCACCCAGACACCCCTTTCCCAGCTCTCCAGTGTACCCCTGAGACCCCACCCAGGATCAGCTCAGACCGAGGAGGTCTCCCTCCCTCCCAGCTTCTACTTGTCCTCAATAAAAACCTAACCGTTCGTCATCTGACATTTCTGATGTGTGTTCTGTGTCTGGCTGTGTCTCTGGGTTCAAGGGTCGGTAACTAAGGGAAGGGACAGTTATAACATGGTCTTCCATTAACCTGTTGTCCCCCCAGCCAACCCCCACCCCGGACCAGGTGAGCTCTGTGTGGCAGTGGGAGCTGTGACCCAGGGCAGGAGATTGTCCTGTGGGGCCAGCCCCTGGGATGCAGTCCTTGTCCCCCTGGGAAGGGAGAAGGGCCCAGTGGCAAGGCCAGGGGATGGCCCTGAGGGGGATCAGGGAGAAATGAGGAGGGTCCCAGGATGGCAGCAGTGGACTAGAGGCAGCAATATGGGGGAACCAGACCCCTGAGTCGAGGCCCTGGTCTTTAGGAACAGAAGTTGAACTTCCCTGCCCCACCAGGGGTCAGTGGGGAGGGCAATTACCAAGTGAGGGGTTTATGGTTGGCTTGTCATCAAGGATCCATGGAAAGGTTTGAACAATGCATCACATACATACATTTCTCAACCTCTCACAATTAGCTAAGTATAGACACTGCCGAGTCCTGCAGCAGAAAAACAGTTTAATGTCACGTAGCCTGACAATTCTGGAACCTTGTGGACTCTCCTACCAACTCAGGGAGCCCTGGAACACTCTTAATGATGGTGGTGTTCATGGTGACTGGTGCTGGGAAATGGGATGAGGCTGAGGCAAAAGGAAGCTGAGTTCATGTTTTGATGGGCCTGGTCAGGGTCAGGCCAAGGGGACCCTCGCTGGGGGCTGGGACCTCCATCGTGATGAGTCTCGACTTCTGAGCTCCAGTCAGGGAAAATTAGTTTAGGGTGGCTTAGGGTTGGAGCAGGGGATGTCAGCCTGCATGGGGGGAGGACAGGGCAGAACTGGGTCAATGAGAAAGGGCCCCGTGTGGACACAGAAAGGGCATCTAGTGCTGTCTGAGGAAGAGTGTCCATTGGAATCCAGGAGTAGAGTCAGGGCAAGTCAGACTTGCTCAGGGCAGGTGAGTGTGGCCTGGGGGCTACAGCAAGGTCTGGCTTCCACGGGGACTCAGCATCCCCAGATCACTCTACCCACTGCCCCCGTCTCTCCTCACTCACTGTGGCTCAGCCCCAAGTGGGCCAGCAGCCTCATATCAGAGACCCTCCCTCCCCAGCCCCTGAGGCAGGTTCCATTAGCCTCTCAGAGGTGCCGGCCCGGCTGGCTGTCAGTCCTCAGGGCCCCAAGTCTCCCAGGCCCCTGTTTCTGCCTCTGGCTCATCCAGGACTTGGAGCTGCCGTTCACCAGAACTACTGGGAAGCCGAGACAGCCTGGGGACAGAACCTGCGAGGACAGGGCGCTCTGAGCCACAATGTGGTGGAGGACCGGGGCCCGCTCGGAGCTTCATCCCATCCACCCCTGCCTCCAATCACAGCGTAAGAGGTGGAAGGAAGATGAGGGGTCCTAGAGTGCCGCAGCATCTGCCTGACCCCAGTTCATGGGTCTGAATGCTGCGGTCCCAATGGGAGAGAGGACCACCTGAGTCTCCCTCCTCTCAATGGCCCTGCTGGGTTGAATGCCAGAATCCACCCACCCCTGGTGCTGCCCCTACATTAATCTCCTCTTTATTTTCTTGTAAGTTTTTATTAAGGAAAAATGAAAAAACAAAAATAAAGAGACAGAGGAATAATACCCCCGTGTTCCTATCAACTAGGTCCCGAAATAACCATTCCACTGACGATGCTGACCCACCCACAACGGAATAAATCCTCCCTCATGCAATATTTTGACACAAATTCCAGGTATCATATCCTTTCATCTGTACCTATTTCATTTGTCTACTAGAAGATAAAGACCTAAAAAGTAACTAAAATATCATTATCCAACCTAAAGAGAAATTATGAGTATATCATTAACATCTGAAAATAGTCAGTTTCTCATCAAATGCTTCATAAATGTCATAAGTGTATTTACTTGGCTATATTTTAGGTGCTGTTGTTATTTTGTGGTTTTTCATTTTCTTTATGTGAGGATTGAATAAGGTTTGACAATGTGGTGGATGTGTCTTCAGGCCTGTGAGGTCTGTTAGGATCTCCAAATCCCTCTAGATTTTCCTTCAAGGGAAGTGGCTGCAGCGCGCGAGCTCTTGGTCCTGAGACCTCGCACAGTCGGGATGCAGCCCCCAGGCTCCTCGATCTGTAACTGAGTTGGTCTCTCTGCTTCGTCTTCCTGCAAAGTGCTTCTGGCATCAGAGGCTTCATGAGGTCCAACTGGGATTTGGCAAAATCACCTCCCAGAACAGTTGACTACTTTGCATCAAGAGATTCACGTGGGGTTGACCTTCTTTGAGTGACATTAGCTGCTTTGATGGTCAAAGACACCGTCCATCAAATTGGAAGGATTGCAACATGGGGATACTTCAGGTCTATGCCCCGTCCCTTGTGAGGGCTGCAATGTGTCCGTGGAGGGAGCGCCCTCAGCCACTCCTAAGTCACCCCATGTGTGTTTCATATCTAGTAAAACAGAAGAAATATGCACTCTTCCCCTTGTCTACCATTTTATAGAGTGATGATCTGGTTTCTGCCATCCTCCCATGGTGAATAATCACTGTTTAGTTTCATGGTGACTTTAGGATGTGAATGAATCTGCTTGTGTGAATTCACTGTTATCCTCTGTTGATGATGGCAGTGAGGCTGTGAATGGTGGGCATCGGTCCACTGGGACCCAGCCACTTCACTTGGCTCCTGTGCCCTAATAAGTCCCCAGGGTCCCCTATGGCTCCTGCTTTCTGGGTGACAACATGTTCTAGCTCATCGTGGCCTTTCCTGCCCCAGGGCTGGAATTGGCCCTTGATCCTGGTACCCACTAGTGGGAGGTGGGATTTGGGGCCACAGATGGGGTGCTGCTCATGTTTCCCTTTAAATGAGGCAGAGAAGCAATCCCAGAACCACAAAACCAGATCAAGGGGTTGGCAGGGATGTTCCCAAGGTCACCCTAGAGGACAGACTGGATTTCCTACAGGACCAGCGCAGACTTCACTCAGGGCAGCCCCAAAATAGGATACCCCAGGGAAGGTAAGGCTGATACCTCTGGACTCCAGTTGGGGCCAGTGGGGAGATTTCAGTGGCTGCTGTTCTACAGGGCAAGCTGCCTCTCCTAAAGGAGGCTGGGGACACCCTCTGCCCCACCCATGGCCTCAGCAAGGGTTCATGTCCTGTCAACCCTACATAGATGAAACATTCTCCTCACTTCTATGGAACATCACTCTTCAGTCACACAAATATTTTATAATAAATTCAGTCCCAATGCTGGGCAATGGTGGTGGGAAAATGGGGCCCTCGCCCTTTGGATGAGGAGAGTGCAATCCCACCACCAGACCCTCCCCAACATGAGACCAGGTTGAGGGGTGGAAGGGATGCTTCCAAGGTCACCCTGGAGGACAGGCTGGCATTTCCTACAGGACAAGCCCAGACTTCACTCAGGACAGTCTTAGACTAGGACATCCCCAGGGAAGATCAGGCTGAGCCCCTGAAGTTATGTTTGGGGACAGAGGAAGTTTCCAATGGCCACTGAACTCAGGCCACCCTACCTTTCCCTGGAAGGCAGGGTGCAGGGGGTAGGAGTCTCATCAAGGAGTTAGGATTGTGTGAACATCCATAGACGACATGTCTTGTGCATTTCCATGGAACCTCACTCATAGTGGCACAAATGCCCTCCACAAACTCATTCCAATCACCAGGAGACAGTAGGTAGGAACAGCAGACTAGACAACTACTTCCTTTGGGAGAATAGCTTCCAAGGATCCTATTGCTGTATGCTCAGGCTCATCTACACTGTTATCTGCTGGGGAGGGGGAAATGTGGCCCCTTGCTGAGCAGACACCAGCCTGGGGCAGTGGCCCTGACTTCCTCTATCACAGCTGCGGGTGGGGGACTGGGGTGGGGCAGACCCCCAAGGGAGGGGTTTTTGTATGAGCCTGTGTCACAGTGTTTCGTGTTCGGCGGAGGGACCCAGCTGACCATCTCAGGTAAGTCTTTTCTTCCGCCCATTTCCCTGCTTTCCCCAAGGTTTGGGAAATTTTCTGCGGTTTTTGCTCTTTTTCTGTGTCTATATCAGCCCCCACTCATGCTTATCCCAGAGCCAGGCCCCAGGGACCCTGGCCTCTTCCCCTCCCTATGGGGACTCCCCTGCTTGTCTCAGCTGCTCCATTTCTTCTCTGACCAGAGACAGGAGACTGGACCAGGCACCTGACTGGGCCAGGAGCACGTTGGGGCCCTAAGACTTGTTCTTTTCTGTCTCCTGTGGACCTGCTTTGTCGGGGGTCATTAGGGGCCCTCATTTCAAGGGTTGCACTGAGGGGGTGACCACACAGAGACTTTAGTGGGACCCCGAACACTCAGGACTGAGGCTGAGAAACAAAGGTCGGAGGTACAGGGAAGTTCTACCAGGCTGTGAGACTCAGGATCCAGGATCAGGAATGAGGCGGGGTGAAGGGGCTGCACCAGGCCCCAGTGGGGCTGCCACAGACAGAGGCCTGAGTCAGCTTGGGGCTCTGGGAATCCAGCAGAGGGTGAAACAGGAGAGAGGAGAGGCTCTGTATACCAGTAAGCCAGGTCGTCAAAGGACAGGTAGGAGGCATATAGTGGGGTCCTGGGTCTCTGCAGGGCACACTCCCTCATGTTTGAATACCTCAGTGAAAAAAGGTAGATTCCACAGGATGAGACCTCTAATGATATGAACAGTTAGCCCGGGGGTACGTCAAAACGGAACTGTAGTTAAGAAGACCCAGAGACAGGCAGACAGACTCTCTCTAATCAGGCAATATCCTACCCCATTAGAGAGGCTCCGGAAGAGACAGATTTGGGTAAAAACAGGCCCCTTTGGACAAATACCCAGAGGTCCCAAGAGCAGAACTCTCAAGTCAGAAATGTCCCAAGATCAACTCCACAGGACATCAGAGAGCTCACATCATCCTCTCTGGGGACAGAGAGATAGACAGCCCCAAAAAGACACTCTCAGAATGTCAGGAGGAGGCAGGGGAGGGAGGGTGAGGGTCAGACGTCTGCAGTGAGGCCGGGGCCCACGGGGATCTCAGGAGAGGTGATGGCAGGTGTCCAGGCGCACGGTTTCCTAGTACAGATGGACAGTTGTTCGAGGAACCTCCGACCAACCCTCCCTGGCATGGAGCCTCAGACCCACAGTGTTCTCTGAACTAGGGGACCTCATTGGGTCCTCAGAGCCTGCACCCCACGTCAAGACTGAGGTCAGGAGCTCCCATGAAGGACAGCAGACCTCTGACCACCTTGCCGTCTCCCATCCCGCAGGTGGGCCCAAGTCTGCACCCTCGGTCAGTCTGTTCCCGCCCTCCAAGGAGGAGCTCAGCGCCAACAAGGCCACACTGGTGTGTCTCGTCAGTGACTTCTACCCCAGCGGTGTGACGGTGGCCTGGAAGGCAGACGGCACCACCATCACCCAGGGCGTGGAGACCACCAAGCCCTCGAAACAGAGCAACAACAAGTACGCGCTCAGCAGCTACCTGACGCTGACACCTGACAAGTGGAAATCTCACAGCAGCTTCAGCTGCCAGGTCACGCACGAAGGGAGCACCGTGGAGAAGACAGTGGCCCCCTCAGAGTGTTCTTAGGTCCCTGAGTCCCCGACCCATGGGGGCCTTCCTCACCCAGACACCCCTTTCCCAGCTCTCCACTGTACCCCTGAGACTCTCAGTTTCTACTTGTCCTCAATAAAGACCTAACCATTCGTCATCTGACATTTCTGATGTTTGTTCTGTGTCTGGCTGTGTCTCTGGGTTCAAGGGTCGGTAACTAAGGGAAGGGACAGTTATAACGTGGCCTTCCATCAACCTGTCGTCCCCCCAACCAAACCCCCAGGACCAGGTGAGCTCTGTGGGGTAGTGGGAGCCATGACCCAGGGCAGGAAATTGTCCTGTGGGGCCAGCCCCTGGGATGCAGTCCTTGTCCCCCTGGAAAGGGAGATGGGCCCAGTAACAAGGCCGGGGGACGGCCCTGAGGAGGATCAGGGAGAAATGAGGAGGGACCCAGGAGGGCAGCAGTGGGCTAGAGGCAGCAATATGGGGGAAGCAGACCCCTGAGCCGAGGCCCTGGTCTTTAGGAACAGAGGTCAAACTTCCCTGTCCCATCAGGGGACCCAGTGGGGAGGAATTACCAGGTGAGGGGTCCATGGTTGCCCTGTCACCAAGTAGCCACAGAAAGGTATGAACAACGCATCACGTAAGTACGTCTCAAACTTTCACAATGCACATTAGCTAAGTAAAGACAATGACAAGTCCTGCAACAGAAAAACAGTTTAATATCACATAGCCTGACAATTCCCCAAATTTGTGGACTCTCCTACCAACTCAGGGAGCCCCAGAACACTCTTCAAGACCGTGATTCATGGTCACTGGTGCTGGGAAATGGGATGAGGCTGAGAAACAAGGAAGCTGAGTTCATGTTCTGAGGGGCCTGGTTAGGATCAGGCCAAAGTGTTGCAAGCAGGGGGCTGGGACCTCAATCAAAAGTCGTAATGTGGGGCTGGCCCTGTGGCTTAATGGTTAAGTGTGCGCACTCCGCTGCTGGCGGCCAGGGTTCAGATCCCGGGCGTGCATCTACGCACCGCTTCTCTGGCCATGCTGAGGCTGCATCACACATACAGCAACTAGAAGGATGTGCAGCTATGACGTACAACTATCTACTGGTGCTTTGGGGGAAAAAAATAAATAAATAAAATTATAAAAAAAGAAGTCATAATGTCTGAAGTCGTTTCAGGGAGAGTTAGTTTTGGGTGGAAAATGGATGGAGTAGGTGATGTCAGCCTGCTTTAGTAGGGTGAAGGAACCCGGGACAATGAGAGGGGCACAGTCCTGGGCACAGAAAGGGCATCCAGTGATGTCCAGGGAGAGTGTGTCCACTAGACTTCAGGAGTAGAGTTATGCCAGGGCAGACTAGCTCAGGGCAGGGTGAATGTGGCCTGGGGGCTACAGCAAGGTGTGGCTTCCATGGGGCTCAGCTCCCCCAGACCACCCTGCCATAGGCCCACGCCCCCCCTCACTGTGGCTCCGCCCCGAGTGCACCTGCAGCCTGGTGCCAGAGACACACTCCCTCTCAAGTCCCTGATGGCAGACGAGGTTGGCCTTGCAGAGGAGCAGCCCGGCCAGCTCTGTCAGGCGTCACGTCCCTGGGCTTTCGGGGCCTTCTTTCCGTGCCTCCCGCTCCTCAGGGATGTGGAGCCATCTTCACCACAGCTGCTTGGGGTTAGGATGGCCCAGGGGCAGGACCTGCAAGGACACAGAGCTCTGGAGACACAATGGGGCAGAGGACAGGGGTCCCCTTGGAGCTTCATCCCGGCCACCTCTGTCCGAAAGCACATCCTCTGGTCTAGAGGGAAGCCTAAGGATCCTACGTCCCATTGCCCCTGTGAACCCCAGCCATGGATCAGAATGTTGAGGCCCCTGTGGGGAGGGGACCACCCCGGTCTCCCTCATCTCACTCGCCCTGCTGGGTAGAATGCTAGTCCACCCACCCCTTGCTGCTTTGCCAAGTCTAGTCTTCCATTTACCTTCTTGTAAGTTTTTATGGTGGAGAACTTTGGACACAAAAATAAGGAGGCAGGTGAATAAAAATGACCCCCATGTTCTCCTCAGCCAGCCCCTCAAAGCAATCAGTTCACTGGCGATGCTGTCACACCCACAACAGAATGACTCCTCCCTGATGCGAGACTTGGAAGCAAATTCCAGATGTCAGATCTGCACATCTGTAAATATTCCATCAGTGTTCTCAAAGATAAAGACCTAAAAGAACTACAATAGCCTTATCAAACCTCAACAGAAATTATGAATAAATAACTAACATCAAACAATAGTCTCTCATCAAATGTCTCCTAATTGTCGTAAGTGAATTTTCTTGGCTGTATTTTTGTGCTGTTGTTATTTTGCAGTTGTTTGTTTTCTTTATCTGAGGATTGAATGAGGTTTGACGTTGTTATCAGTGGATGTGTCTTTAGGCCTGTGAGGTCTCGCAGGATGTCCCGAATGGCTCTAGATTTTCTGTGCACGGGAGTGGCTGCAGTGGCTGAGCTGCTGGTCCTGGGATCTCCCACGGTCGGGATCGGCTTACGCCTCCCGGAGCTGTAACTGAGCATGTCTCTCTGCTTCATGTTTCTGCAAGGTGGTTCCAACATAGAAAAGGATTAACAGGGTTCAGAGGTGACATTTTGGAAGACCACTTCCTAGGACAGGTGGCTACCACAATCCAAGGCGCCCTTGTGGGGTCTCCACTCACTTAGTGAAGTTATTTTCCTTTGATGCTCAAATCCCAGGTCCATTGATGGGATGGAATGCCAGGTGCAATGTTGCAGGTCTGTCCTCCTTCCTCTTGTGAAGGTTACAATTAGTCCACAAAGAGAGGCCCTTCAGATGCTCTTTACTCTCCCAAAAGTATGTTTCATATTTTATTAAATATATATAAATGTTTGGTCTTTCCTTGAATGGAGCAGTTAACAAAATGATGACCTGGTCCCTGCCATCTTCTGAAGGTGAACAAGTAATATTTAATATTGTGGTGAACTCTAGGATGTAAAATATGTGCTATGTTTGAACCCACTATGGTTATATTTTCTCGATGATGACAGTGCCGCACCTTCGCCCACTGGGAGCCTCCTCAGGTGGCCCCGGGATCCTCAAGAATCAGCCCAGTACACTCAATGATGTCTTGCTTTCTGTTGTCACCATATGTTCCTGGTCTATCTTGTGCCTTTCCCGTCTCGGGCCTGGAGTGGGCCATTTACCCCTGGTAGCCAGGTTCCTTTGAGAGGGAGGTGGTATTTAGGGACCACAATTGAGGTGCTAGCTCACATCTCCCTTTGGAATAAGACACTCCCAGACACAGCCAAAAATCAGAAGAGACCCTGCAGGGTGACAGGGCTACTACAAAGTGCTCCCTGAAGATGGAGGAGGACATTTCCTACGAGAATCAGCCTAGGCCTCCTGGAGATGCGCATCCCCATCTAGGACAACCCCAGGGAAGTGGGATGAGATGGTGGAGGCCCAGTTGGGGTCAGATTGAAGACTCCAATGGCTAGTCCATTCCAGGGCAACCTGCCTTCCCATGGGAGATTGGGGGCACCTGAGGATGCCTCCTGCCCTTACTCTGTGGCCTCACCAAGGGATCAGCATTCTCCAACTCGACCAGGAAGAGAAGCCCTGTTCTCTCCCAGGGAACTTCCTCCTCAGGGAAATGAATGCTCTTCTATAAACTCATGCCCATCCCTGTGTAACGGTTGGTGGGAACATCGTACCCCACATGCAGACTTCCTTCAGGAGCCTGCGTTTCCAAGGATCCCACTGCTTAGCACATGCGGTCACCTGTCATGTTCTGTGCTGGAGGTGGGCAAGGCAGGCATGTGGGCCCCCCTGCTGAGCAGACACCAGCCTGGGGCAGTGGCTCCACTTCCTCCACACAGCAGCAGGTGGGGTGCTAGGGGTGGGGCAGGCACATGCAAGGGAGGGGTTTTTGTACGAGCCTGTGTCACTGTGCTGGGTGTTCGGTGAAGGGACCCAGCTGACCATCTCAAGTAAGTCTTTTCTTCCCCCCATTTCCCTGCTTTCCCCAAGGTTTGGGAAATTTTCTGCGGTTTTTGCTCTTTTTCTGTGTCTATATCAGCCCCCACTCATGCTTATCCCAGAGCCAGGCCCCAGGGACCCTGGCCTCTTCCCCTCCCTATGGGGACTCCCCTGCTTGTCTCAGCTGCTCCATTTCTTCTCTGACCAGAGACAGGAGACTGGACCAGGCACCTGACTGGGCCAGGAGCACGTTGGGGCCCTAAGACTTGTTCTTTTCTGTCTCCTGTGGACCTGCTTTGTCGGGGGGTCATTAGGGGCCCTCATTTCAAGGGTTGCACTGAGGGGGTGA